>NC_090930.1:288522981-293442845 GCF_040938575.1 Ambystoma mexicanum | reverse complement strand
GGTGGGGGTGCAGGGAGACATGTGTGGGGGGCCTGGTGGAGGGTTGCCCCCTGACTGCTGGGGGGTGGGGGTGCAGGGGGAAATGAGTGGGGGCCTGGAGGGTGCCCCTGCACTGCTGAGGGTTGGGGGTGATGGGAGACATGTGTGGGGGCCTGGTGGAGGGTGCCCCTGGATGCTGGTGGGTGGGGGTCCAGGGGGACATGGAGTGAGGCCCTGGTGGAGGGGTGCCCCTGACTGCTGGGGGGTGGGGGGTGATGGGAGGACATGTGTGGGGGCCTGGTGGAGGTGCCCCTGGATGATGGTGGGTGGGGGTCCAGGGGGATATGAGTGGGGCCATTATGGCCATTTATTTTTTTATTTATTTTTTTGGACAGTGTGTTGCCTTGTGTGGCTCCCCGTGGGCATACGCTGTATTGTGGCTGGGCACATGCGGGCTTGTCATGAATTTGGGTCAGATGCTTGGGTTTGTGTGACACACACCCCTCCTGCTTCCCGTTCCATGGGCTTGCAAAGGGTGTGCCCAAGTGACATTGACGTACATGGTGACGTTGGACTCCCATTTGATGTGTGGTCAGTCTGTAGTCAATACTGTGTATACATTCATAGTGCATATTGTTGTTGTATTGTACACTGCATGGTGTATTGATATGTGCCTCTGCATCCATCTCATCCTCCTAATTTGCAAGTCCATTTCTCATGTCTTCACAAGGCGGTCTACCTTGGAACTGGAGTCCGTGTTGTAAGCAGTGCACCTACACTCTTGCATGGCGCTAACACTGTATACTTGGGAGTGTTCGAAGTGCTGGCATTATCAGGTAGTGAGGCTACCAATTTTTTAAGTCTGTACTGTCATGTTTAAGGTAGGTTGGAGGTTGTGCAGGTGATTGGTATTCTTGTTAAATATTTGGTAATGTGTGTTGTAGGTCCTGCATTACTGTGAACATTTCATGTGTGGCCAGTTTCCATTAGGGACACTGTAGTTGGTGACACTTGGGGCATGTTGTGGGGATTCATTTGTTTGCTCTCACATTGCATGACATGGTGTGTTGTGTGGCCGTGCCGGGGAGGGGTTGGGTGACATGGCACTGTTCTCATATAGTATTTTGCAAGTGGGTATTCATTTCTGCTGCATAGAAGTGTGTCTTTTGATGACACTGCATTGGTGGTGTTTGTGTAGGTAGGTATGCACACATTGTGACACTTCCACATGAACAATCTCAGGCTGCTATGGTTCTGACGGTTGACTGTCCCTTTGTTCGTCATAATTGTCAGGTCGAGTCATCATTCCTTATCAGATGGTATGTGCCAGGGCTGTGTGCACTCCACAGAGGTGTGATTTCTATGTGAAGTAATTAGCCACCAGGCTGCGTACGGGCTGCCTCACCCCATGCCCTTTCCCCTCCCATGCGCAGCGGGCATGCATGTGGTTGGGGATGTGGGGGCACCACCATGTCCACAGCCAGGCCCCGGCGTGTTGCAACATTGTGCAGGACACATGCTGCCACTATGATCCTGCACACTACTGGGGGCGCATATAACAGCTGCCCGCCAGAACGGTCAAGAGAGCGAAAGCGTGACTTGAGCACTCCGAATGTGCGCTCCACTATGCCCGGGTTGCAATATGGGCTGTGTTGTATCTTACCTTCGGGAGGCGTGATGGGGTTCCGAATTGGCGTCATCATGTGGGTGCTCAGAGGGTAGGTACTGTCCCCTGGTGAGGAGGTGATGGGTATCATTAGTGGGGTAGTGACATAACTCTGCATCTGACATGCATGCAGGTGCAGTGGCATTCCTACTCACCAAGCAGCCATGTATCGCCATGCCGCCCAGCTTCTAGGTCCCGGCTTAGGGTAGACATTCGGTAAATGAAGCTGTCGTGGGTGGACCCTGGATAGTTGGCAAATACTGAGGTGATGATTCCCTTGGCATTACATACTACCTGCACGTTGATGGAATGCCAGTGCTTGCGGTTCCTATAGATGTGCTCAGATGCCCTGGGGGACGTAGTGCCACATGGGTGCAGTCAATGGCACCTAGCACCTTGGGGAATTGTGCCACACCATAGAAATACAGGGCGGCAGCCTGCCTTTCTGCAGGTGACCTGGGCAGGTATATGTGCCTGCGGACTGATAGGCGTGCAGTGATGATGTTCCAGGCCTGGTGTAGGCAGCATGACTGAGTGGCCTGTGACACCCCACCCACTATGGCACTTGTCCGCTGAAATGATTCAGTGGCCAAGAAGTGCAGTACATTAAGGACCTTCTCCAGGGGGCTGAGTGCTTGGGAGCACAGGGTGGGTGATATGAGGTCATCCTCCCACTCACTCCCCAGGTCCAGTATTATGTGAGGTGGAAACCTGTACCTCCCATACACCTGGTCATCAGGCATCCCAAAAAGGCTGGTTCTGGGAGTGAAAATTCAGGCCCTCACTATCCTCCTCCTCCTCCTTTGGTAACCTACGGCCACTGCTGCTAGGAACGGTATATTCATCCTGGTGTCTGAGCTTGTTTGTTGTTTGCGTGCACTTTTATGCTGCGCGGGTCGACGTACGCCTGCTTCCTGCTGGCGTACGTGTTTCCGGATTAGCACGTTTTTTTGTGCGCATGCCTTAGCCCGTTCAATTCCATGGATACGTGTTGTTGGCGAGCGTGTAAAACTTCCCGCGCCCCCCTGTAATACACATTCCAAAGCAAATCGCGTGTGAGAATTCCCGCACACCCCTGTAATACACGTACCCAAGCAAATCGCGTGTGAGAATTCCCGCACACCCCTGTAATACACATACCCAAGCAAATTGCGTGTGAGAATTCCCGCACACCCCTGTAATACACGTACCCAAGCAAATCGCGTGTGAGAATTCCCGCACACCCCTGTAATACACGTACCCAAGCAAATCGTGTGTGAGAATTCCCACGAACCCCTGCAATACACGTACCCAGGCCAATTGCGTGTACGCGCACTTTCATCCAATTACACGCAATGATACTCTGACATGCAGTGTTTCCACGTGTGCTCTGTCATCACGTGCTATGAGGGAAACACCCACGCGCGTCACGTCACAGACGCGCTTACGCGCTGAGGGCCTTTGGTCAAATGGAATCGCGTATGCGTGCTGACGAGCTTAGGCCCTTTCCTCGAATTTCACGTTGACGTGCAGGATTTTCACGTGCCAAATCACTCTGTATCAAGCTGGCCACGCGTAAGCACACGGAAGACCATGCTCCTGCCCAGAAGGCCGAATTACTGCCCCCCAGAGCCCTGAGCAGCCTCCCATGAGCCATCTGCTGTTGCCTGCCTGCCTGCTGCCACCGTGCCCTGCCATTTTGTGCCTGCACATCTGCCATCTGCAGGGGTCCAGATGCTGTGTCCACCCCTGCTGGAACAGAAGACTCCCGACTGCTATACCATCGCTCCACAGCCCAGCCCCAGGACCCAGTTGCCCACCCACTCCTGCCTCTGGGGTTGCCATGTCGGGCACTGCAACATCTGGCACCAGTGGCAACCCCCGGCCAGAGAGGCAGAGGGGCACCAGCTTCACTGACACCGAAGTTGGTGTCCTGGTGGAGCAAGTCCTGGGGCAGTATGATACCCTCTTCGGATCATCACGCGCCAACAAGGAAGGACGGAACAGGATCTGGGACGACTTGGTGGTTGCCATCAACACGGAGGGGGTGGCAACCCGCAACATCCAGAAAGTCAAGAAGCGCTGGGAGGACTTGAGGTCCAGGTCCCTCTTGAAGGCCCGGCACCTCGTGGAGGGGGGCCGGGGGCGTATGAGTACCATCCAGGTGAGGGTCCTGGAACGTGTAGACCCAGCGCTCCACGCCCAGATCCTTGCGAGGCAGACCAGTCTGGAGTTGAGCGGTAAGTGGGCAAGCATTGCTATGTGAGACAGGGCATGTTGCAGTGTGCTGGTTGTCTGATGCTTGCCTGTATGTGTGACATAGGCCATGTACGCATGTATGTGTACAGGGACATCATGGTCATGCATGTGAGACCAGTAATGTGTGAAGCACACGGTTGGTGCATGTGTTTAAATGCATCATGGGGAGCCCTATGCTGATTGGACACATGAGAGCATGCCAGTCTCTGTTCCTGGACATGGGTGGGGGTGAGGGATGGGTGCTGATGCCATGTACATGTATGGTATCCATGTCTGTGTGTCTGACCTGCGTGTCTGTGACTTGTGAATGCCATGGATGCATGACACATGTCTGTGACTATGTACAGATTCACAGATGCTGCCTAGTTATCCTTGTATCCACTGTGTCTGGGGTGTACAAGGCCAGATGGATGAAATTACGTTGATGTGTGTGCATGTGATAGGCATGACCCATGATGCATGTGAGTTCCATAACAACATTGTAGGTTTGGAGAGTCCCTTGGACATGTATGCAAATGTCCATAGCATGTGCCATGCCTGTTACTGCGTGTGTTTTGCCCGCACTGACCCATGTTTTGTGGAGGGACATGATGGAAGTGATCTTTGACAGTGCCACCCATCTGCTATTGCTTCCTGTCTAGGGGACCATTGTACAGTACCCTGATGCTTGTGTTCTATGTCTCCCTCTACACAGCGGCAAGTGAAGAAGAGGGCGGAGACGGCGCTGTGGAGAAAAGCGTCAGGGATGCCCCCACGGCTGCAGCGGAAGGGGTGGGTGAGCCCCCACAGGAGCTTGCAACGGCGGAAGACGGTGTGGAGCCATCCAGGTTGGTGGTTTCCACAGAGGAGGAGGAGGCCGCTACTGAGGCGCACATGGGGCCTGGTGGGGGCATCCCTGCTGGTGCAAGTGGTGCAGTCCAGGGGCAGGAGGCAGCACAGGTCGCCGTGGAGGGGCCTGTGCATGTCACTGTCCCTGACACTGTGACTGCACCACAATGCACCAGCAGGGATGCCCCATCCCAGGCCCGTCCGCAGGTAGGGGGGATGTCCATGTCATCTGACTCCCCTCCACCTGCGGATGAGGGGACCCATGGCCATATGGAGAAGGTCCTGATTGGTGTCGCGTTGCGCACGGTTTCATTCGTGATGACGTGCATGCTTCCTGGGAGGAGCGTGCACGTCATCACGAAGAGCACCTTGCCAATGTGGCCCAGTTGGGATCGGCCGTGGTCGGGGGTTTCATACATGTGTCGACCAATCTGGCGGCCCTCTCCTCCTCTGTGGAGACTATACGCCAGTCGTTCTCCATGCCGTCTTCCGGCCCAGATGCCACCAGGGCCCCCTGTGGACCTGACCTGACCAACGCAGCCGGCTTGGTGGGGATCCCATCCCTGCCATAGTCGGGAGTCGGAGGTCCAGCAGGGGTGGACACCACAGCAACTGGACCCCAGCAGATGGAGGATGTGCCGGCATCATTGGGCAGGGCACGTGCACGACGGCGTCGGTGGATTCCATCAGCCTGGATGCCGTCGTGCTAGCAGAGGCAGTTGCGTCAGAGGCAGCAGCGGAGTCAACGTGGGAGGCATCATGGCTCGGGGCAATCTACATCGGTTGGGCAGGCATCGGCCGGAGGGCAGGAGGACCCAGGACGGGAAGTGCCTTCCATGTGGCAGCGGTTGGGCCAGCAGATAGGTACGGAGCGGCGGCGGGCGGAAGAGGCGTGGCTCACGATGGTCAGGGCGGAGAACTCCATGCGGAGGGCCCTGAGGCGGGCCGAGTGCCTCGAAGGAATCCGCAGGGAGTTGGAGGAGGACATTTCGGCGTCCCTGCGGACCCTCGGGGCCATGGAACAGGACCGCCTCCGGGACATCGAACAGGAGTTCGATGATGCCCTGGCCCGGGACACCACGGAGTAAGCCGCTGGACTAGCCCGCCGCCTTTGTACATAGTTAATTAGTGTTAGGTTTTATTTCTTTTTTTTAATTTGGGGCGCTTGGCCTATGACCCACTTTTTTGTATATAGTTATTAGTTAGGTAGGTTTTATTGTAGGTTTCATTTACATCGTTGGGATCATGGACCCTGGATTTGCTCTTTGTACATAGTTTGACAGTGGATTTGTGGCCTTCATCTTTTATTATTTTTTTCACCATGGAGCAATGGATTTTCACTTTACTTTCCCTTTGGATTTGCTTTGTTGGACAGTGACTTTGGACACAATTTCTTTACGGTTATTTTGGAGTCCCATTTTCGTTATTTATTATTTTTGTGGACATGCTGCTTTTTGATTTTTGTTGCCATTATTGTTTTTCTATATTTCATTCACTTCATTTACACTGTAATACATTTTTGTTTCTTACTTCAATGTGTGGACTTCTCTCATTGGTTTCATGCCTGTCAGGATGTGGGTTTTCACAGTCATGTGTTGCCATTGTGTGGGTCTGACGGACTTGTACTCATGCGCATACTGCTTATTTCTTATCTATCATATAATGGGTATTTGCATTTTGAATGGATGTAAAGCTTGGTTGGGTGTTTGGACTGGAGTGGCGTGGGGTGGGATTTGGGTGGGCATAGGAGCCTGGGATCTGGATTGTGATGACGTGTTGGCTGGGGGACATGAGTGGGGGCATGGTGGAGGCTGCCCCTGACTGCTGGTGGGTGGGGGTGCAGGGAGACATGTGTGGGGGCCTGGTGGAGGGTGCCCCTGACTGCTGGGGGTGGGGGTGATGGGAGACATGTGTGGGGGCCTGGTGGAGGACGCCCATGGATGCTGGTGGGTGGGGGTGCAGGGGGACATGAGTGGGGGCCTGGTGGGGTGTGCCCCTAACTGCTGGGGGGTGGGGGTGATGGGAGACATGTATGGGGGCCTGGTGGAGGGTGCCCCTGGATGCTGGTGGGTGGGGGTGCAGGGGGACATGAGTTGGACATGAGTGGGGGCCTGGTGGAGGCTGCTCCTGACTGCTGGGGGGTGGGGGTGCAGGGAGACATGTGTGGGGGCCTGGTGGAGGGTGCCCCTGACTGCTGGGGGGTGGGGGTGCAGGGGGAAATGAGTGGGGGCCTGGAGGGTGCCCTGCACTGCTGAGGGTTGGGGGTGATGGGAGACATGTGTGGGGGCCTGGTGGAGGGTGCCCCTGGATGCTGGTGGGTGGGGGTCCAGGGGGACATGAGTGAGGCCCTGGTGGAGGGTGCCCCTGACTGCTGGGGGGTGGGGGTGATGGGAGACATGTGTGGGGGCCTGGTGGAGGGTGCCCCTGGATGATGGTGGGTGGGGGTCCAGGGGGATATGAGTGGGGCCATTAATGGCCATTTATTTTTTATTTATTTTTTTGGACAGTGTGTTGCCTTGTGTGGCTCCCGTGGGCATACGCTGTATTGTGGCTGGGCACATGCGGGCTTGTCATGAATTTGGGTCAGATGCTTGGGTTTGTGTGACACACACCCCTCCTGCTTCCCGTTTCCATGGGCTTGCAAAGGGTGTGCCCAAGTGACATTGACGTACATGGTGACGTTGGACTCCCATTTGATGTGTGGTCAGTCTGTAGTCAATACTGTGTATACATTCATAGTGCATATTGTTGTTGTATTGTACACTGCATGGTGTATTGATATGTGCCTCTGCATCCATCTCATCCTCCTAATTTGCAAGTCCATTTCTCATGTCTTCACAAGGCGGTCTACCTTGGAACTGGAGTCCGTGTTGTAAGCAGTGCACCTACACTCTTGCATGGCGCTAACACTGTATACTTGGGAGTGTTCGAAGTGCTGGCATTATCAGGTAGTGAGGCTACCAATTTTTTAAGTCTGTACTGTCATGTTTAAGGTAGGTTGGAGGTTGTGCAGGTGATTGGTATTCTTGTTAAATATTTGGTAATGTGTGTTGTAGGTCCTGCATTACTGTGAACATTTCATGTGTGGCCAGTTTCCATTAGGGACACTGTAGTTGGTGACACTTGGGGCATGTTGTGGGGATTCATTTGTTTGCTCTCACATTGCATGACATGGTGTGTTGTGTGGCCGTGCCGGGGAGGGGTTGGGTGACATGGCACTGTTCTCATATAGTATTTTGCAAGTGGGTATTCATTTCTGCTGCATAGAAGTGTGTCTTTTGATGACACTGCATTGGTGGTGTTTGTGTAGGTAGGGATGCACACATTGTGACACTTCCACATGAACAATCTCAGGCTGCTATGGTTCTGACGGTTGACTGTCCCTTTGTTCGTCATAATTGTCAGGTCGAGTCATCATTCCTTATCAGATGGTATGTGCCAGGGCTGTGTGCACTCCACAGAGGTGTGATTTCTATGTGAAGTAATTAGCCACCAGCTGCGTACGGGCTGCCTCACCCCATGCCCTTTCCCCTCCCATGCGCAGCGGGCATGCATGTGGTTGGGGATGTGGGGGCACCACCATGTCCACAGCCAGGCCCCGGCGTGTTGCAACATTGTGCAGGACACATGCTGCCACTATGATCCTGCACACTACTGGGGGCGCATATAACAGCTGCCCGCCAGAACGGTCAAGAGAGCGAAAGCGTGACTTGAGCACTCCGAATGTGCGCTCCACTATGCCCCGGGTTGCAATATGGGCTGTGTTGTATCTTACCTTCGGGAGGCGTGATGGGGTTCCGAATTGGCGTCATCATGTGGGTGCTCAGAGGGTAGGTACTGTCCCCTGGTGAGGAGGTGATGGGTATCATTAGTGGGGTAGTGACATAACTCTGCATCTGACATGCATGCAGGTGCAGTGGCATTCCTACTCACCAAGCAGCCATGTATCGCCATGCCGCCCAGCTTCTAGGTCCCGGCTTAGGGTAGACATTCGGTAAATGAAGCTGTCGTGGGTGGACCCTGGATAGTTGGCAAATACTGAGGTGATGATTCCCTTGGCATTACATACTACCTGCACGTTGATGGAATGCCAGTGCTTGCGGTTCCTATAGATGTGCTCAGATGCCCTGGGGGGACGTAGTGCCACATGGGTGCAGTCAATGGCACCTAGCACCTTGGGGAATTGTGCCACACCATAGAAATACAGGGCGGCAGCCTGCCTTTCTGCAGGTGACCTGGGCAGGTATATGTGCCTGCGGACTGATAGGCGTGCAGTGATGATGTTCCAGGCCTGGTGTAGGCAGCATGACTGAGTGGCCTGTGACACCCCACCCACTATGGCACTTGTCCGCTGAAATGATTCAGTGGCCAAGAAGTGCAGTACATTAAGGACCTTCTCCAGGGGGCTGAGTGCTTGGGAGCACAGGGTGGGTGATATGAGGTCATCCTCCCACTCACTCACCAGGTCCAGTATTATGTGAGGTGGAAACCTGTACCTCCCATACACCTGGTCATCAGGCATCCCAAAAAGGCTGGTTCTGGGAGTGAAAATTCAGGCCCTCACTATCCTCCTCCTCCTCCTTTGGTAACCTACGGCCACTGCTGCTAGGAACGGTATATTCATCCTGGTGTCTGAGCTTGTTTGTTGTTTGCGTGCACTTTTATGCTGCGCGGGTCGACGTACGCCTGCTTCCTGCTGGCGTACGTGTTTCCGGATTAGCACGTTTTTTTGTGCGCATGCCTTAGCCCGTTCAATTCCATGGATACGTGTTGTTGGCGAGCGTGTAAAACTTCCCGCGTCCCCCTGTAATACACATTCCAAAGCAAATCGCGTGTGAGAATTCCCGCACACCCCTGTAATACACGTACCCAAGCAAATCGCGTGTGAGAATTCCCGCACACCCCTGTAATACACATACCCAAGCAAATTGCGTGTGAGAATTCCCGCACACCCCTGTAATACACGTACCCAAGCAAATCGCGTGTGAGAATTCCCGCACACCCCTGTAATACACGTACCCAAGCAAATCGTGTGTGAGAATTCCCACGAACCCCTGCAATACACGTACCCAGGCCAATTGCGTGTACGCGCACTTTCATCCAATTACACGCAATGATACTCTGACATGCAGTGTTTCCACGTGTGCTCTGTCATCACGTGCTATGAGGGAAACACCCACGCGCGTCACGTCACAGACGCGCTTACGCGCTGAGGGCCTTTGGTCAAATGGAATCGCGTATGCGTGCTGACGAGCTTAGGCCCTTTCCTCGAATTTCACGTTGACGTGCAGGATTTTCACGTGCCAAATCACTCTGTATCAAGCTGGCCACGCGTAAGCACACGGAAGACCATGCTCCTGCCCAGAAGGCCGAATTACTGCCCCCCAGAGCCCTGAGCAGCCTCCCATGAGCCATCTGCTGTTGCCTGCCTGCCTGCTGCCACCGTGCCCTGCCATTTTGTGCCTGCACATCTGCCATCTGCAGGGGTCCAGATGCTGTGTCCACCCCTGCTGGAACAGAAGACTCCCGACTGCTATACCATCGCTCCACAGCCCAGCCCCAGGACCCAGTTGCCCACCCACTCCTGCCTCTGGGGTTGCCATGTCGGGCACTGCAACATCTGGCACCAGTGGCAACCCCCGGCCAGAGAGGCAGAGGGGCACCAGCTTCACTGACACCGAAGTTGGTGTCCTGGTGGAGCAAGTCCTGGGGCAGTATGATACCCTCTTCGGATCATCACGCGCCAACAAGGAAGGACGGAACAGGATCTGGGACGACTTGGTGGTTGCCATCAACACGGAGGGGGTGGCAACCCGCAACATCCAGAAAGTCAAGAAGCGCTGGGAGGACTTGAGGTCCAGGTCCCTCTTGAAGGCCCGGCACCTCGTGGAGGGGGGCCGGGGCCGTATGAGTACCATCCAGGTGAGGGTCCTGGAACGTGTAGACCCAGCGCTCCACGCCCAGATCCTTGCGAGGCAGACCAGTCTGGAGTTGAGCGGTAAGTGGGCAAGCATTGCTGTGTGAGACAGGGCATGTTGCAGTGTGCTGGTTGTCTGATGCTTGCCTGTATGTGTGACATAGGCCATGTACGCATGTATGTGTACAGGGACATCATGGTCATGCATGTGAGACCAGTAATGTGTGAAGCACACGGTTGGTGCATGTGTTTAAATGCATCATGGGGAGCCCTATGCTGAT
Source organism: Ambystoma mexicanum (assembly GCF_040938575.1). Classification (NCBI taxonomy): domain Eukaryota; kingdom Metazoa; phylum Chordata; class Amphibia; order Caudata; family Ambystomatidae; genus Ambystoma; species Ambystoma mexicanum. The sequence goes on along the minus strand of NC_090930.1, from coordinate 293,431,936 downwards.
TGGACACATGAGAGCATGCCAGTCTCTGTTCCTGGACATGGGTGGGGGTGAGGGATGGGTGCTGATGCCATGTACATGTATGGTATCCATGTCTGTGTGTCTGACCTGCGTGTCTGTGACTTGTGAATGCCATGGATGCATGACACATGTCTGTGACTATGTACAGATTCACAGATGCTGCCTAGTTATCCTTGTATCCACTGTGTCTGGGGTGTACAAGGCCAGATGGATGAAATTACGTTGATGTGTGTGCATGTGATAGGCATGACCCATGATGCATGTGAGTTCCATAACAACATTGTAGGTTTGGAGAGTCCCTTGGACATGTATGCAAATGTCCATAGCATGTGCCATGCCTGTTACTGCGTGTGTTTTGCCCGCACTGACCCATGTTTTGTGGAGGGACATGATGGAAGTGATCTTTGACAGTGCCACCCATCTGCTATTGCTTCCTGTCTAGGGGACCATTGTACAGTACCCTGATGCTTGTGTTCTATGTCTCCCTCTACACAGCGGCAAGTGAAGAAGAGGGCGGAGACGGCGCTGTGGAGAAAAGCGTCAGGGATGCCCCCACGGCTGCAGCGGAAGGGGTGGGTGAGCCCCCACAGGAGCTTGCAACGGCGGAAGACGGTGTGGAGCCATCCAGGTTGGTGGTTTCCACAGAGGAGGAGGAGGCCGCTACTGAGGCGCACATGGGGCCTGGTGGGGGCATCCCTGCTGGTGCAAGTGGTGCAGTCCAGGGGCAGGAGGCAGCACAGGTCGCCGTGGAGGGGCCTGTGCATGTCACTGTCCCTGACACTGTGACTGCACCACAATGCACCAGCAGGGATGCCCCATCCCAGGCCCGTCCGCAGGTAGGGGGGATGTCCATGTCATCTGACTCCCCTCCACCTGCGGATGAGGGGACCCATGGCCATATGGAGAAGGTCCTGATTGGTGTCGCGTTGCGCACGGTTTCATTCGTGATGACGTGCATGCTTCCTGGGAGGAGCGTGCACGTCATCACGAAGAGCACCTTGCCAACGTGGCCCAGTTGGGATCGGCCGTGGTCGGGGGTTTCATACATGTGTCGACCAATCTGGCGGCCCTCTCCTCCTCTGTGGAGACTATACGCCAGTCGTTCTCCATGCCGTCTTCCGGCCCAGATGCCACCAGGGCCCCCTGTGGACCTGACCTGACCAACGCAGCCGGCTTGGTGGGGATCCCATCCCTGCCATAGTCGGGAGTCGGAGGTCCAGCAGGGGTGGACACCACAGCAACTGGACCCCAGCAGATGGAGGATGTGCCGGCATCATTGGGCAGGGCACGTGCACGACGGCGTCGGTGGATTCCATCAGCCTGGATGCCGTCGTGCTAGCAGAGGCAGTTGCGTCAGAGGCAGCAGCGGAGTCAACGTGGGAGGCATCATGGCTCGGGGCAATCTACATCGGTTGGGCAGGCATCGGCCGGAGGGCAGGAGGACCCAGGACGGGAAGTGCCTTCCATGTGGCAGCGGTTGGGCCAGCAGATAGGTACGGAGCGGCGGCGGGCGGAAGAGGCGTGGCTCACGATGGTCAGGGCGGAGAACTCCATGCGGAGGGCCCTGAGGCGGGCCGAGTGCCTCGAAGGAATCCGCAGGGAGTTGGAGGAGGACATTTCGGCGTCCCTGCGGACCCTCGGGGCCATGGAACAGGACCGCCTCCGGGACATCGAACAGGAGTTCGATGATGCCCTGCCCCGGGACACCACGGAGTAAGCCGCTGGACTAGCCCGCCGCCTTTGTACATAGTTAATTAGTGTTAGGTTTTATTTCTTTTTTTTAATTTGGGGCGCTTGGCCTATGACCCACTTTTTTGTATATAGTTATTAGTTAGGTAGGTTTTATTGTAGGTTTCATTTACATCGTTGGGATCATGGACCCTGGATTTGCTCTTTGTACATAGTTTGACAGTGGATTTGTGGCCTTCATCTTTTATTATTTTTTTCACCATGGAGCAATGGATTTTCACTTTACTTTCCCTTTGGATTTGCTTTGTTGGACAGTGACTTTGGACACAATTTCTTTACGGTTATTTTGGAGTCCCATTTTCGTTATTTATTATTTTTGTGGACATGCTGCTTTTTGATTTTTGTTGCCATTATTGTTTTTCTATATTTCATTCACTTCATTTACACTGTAATACATTTTTGTTTCTTACTTCAATGTGTGGACTTCTCTCATTGGTTTCATGCCTGTCAGGATGTGGGTTTTCACAGTCATGTGTTGCCATTGTGTGGGTCTGACGGACTTGTACTCATGCGCATACTGCTTATTTCTTATCTATCATATAATGGGTATTTGCATTTTGAATGGATGTAAAGCTTGGTTGGGTGTTTGGACTGGAGTGGCGTGGGGTGGGATTTGGGTGGGCATAGGAGCCTGGGATCTGGATTGTGATGACGTGTTGGCTGGGGGACATGAGTGGGGGCATGGTGGAGGCTGCCCCTGACTGCTGGTGGGTGGGGGTGCAGGGAGACATGTGTGGGGGCCTGGTGGAGGGTGCCCCTGACTGCTGGGGGTGGGGGTGATGGGAGACATGTGTGGGGGCCTGGTGGAGGACGCCCATGGATGCTGGTGGGTGGGGGTGCAGGGGGACATGAGTGGGGGCCTGGTGGGGTGTGCCCCTAACTGCTGGGGGGTGGGGGTGATGGGAGACATGTATGGGGGCCTGGTGGAGGGTGCCCCTGGATGCTGGTGGGTGGGGGTGCAGGGGGACATGAGTTGGACATGAGTGGGGGCCTGGTGGAGGCTGCTCCTGACTGCTGGGGGGTGGGGGTGCAGGGAGACATGTGTGGGGGCCTGGTGGAGGGTGCCCCTGACTGCTGGGGGGTGGGGGTGCAGGGGGAAATGAGTGGGGGCCTGGAGGGTGCCCTGCACTGCTGAGGGTTGGGGGTGATGGGAGACATGTGTGGGGGCCTGGTGGAGGGTGCCCCTGGATGCTGGTGGGTGGGGGTCCAGGGGGACATGAGTGAGGCCCTGGTGGAGGGTGCCCCTGACTGCTGGGGGGTGGGGGTGATGGGAGACATGTGTGGGGGCCTGGTGGAGGGTGCCCCTGGATGATGGTGGGTGGGGGTCCAGGGGGATATGAGTGGGGGCCTGGTGGAGGGTGCCCCTGGATGCTGGTGGGTGGGGGTGCAGGGGGACATGAGCTGGACATGAGTGGGGGCCTGGTGGAGGCTGCCCCTGACTGCTGGGGGGTGGGGGTGCAGGGAGGCATGTGTGGGGGCCTGGTGGAGGGTGCCCGTGACTGCTGGGGGGTGGGGGTGCAGGGGGACGTGAGTCGGGGCCTGGTGGAGGGTGCCCCTGACTGCTGGGGGATGGGGGTGATGGGAGACATGTGTGGGGGCCTGGTGGAGGGTGCCCTTGGATGCTGGTGGGTGGGGGTTCAGGGGGACATGAGTGGGGGCCTGGTGGAGGGTGCCCCTGACTGCTGGGGGGTGGGGGTGATGGGAGACATGTGTGGGAGCCTGGTGGAGGGTGCCCCTGGATGCTGGTGGGTGGGGGTACAGGGGGACATGAGTGGGGGCCTGGCGGAGGGTGCCCCTGACTGATGGGGGGTGGGGGTGGTGGGAGACAAGTGTGGGGGCCTGGTGGAGGGTGCCCCTGGATGCTGGTGGGTGGGGGTGCAGGGGGACATGAGTTGGACATGTGTGGGGGCCTGGTGGAGGGTGCCCCTGGATGCTGGTGGGTGGGGGTGCAGGGGGACATGAGTGGGGGCCTGGTGGAGGGTGCCCTGCACTGCTGGGGGGAGGGGGTGATGGGAGACATGAGTTGGACATGAGTGGGGGCCTGGTGGAGGGTGCCCCTGGATGCTGGGGGGTGGGGGTGATGGGAAACATGAGTTGGGCATGAGTGGGGGCCTGGTGGAGGCTTCCCCTGGATGCTGGGGGGTGGGGGTGCTGGGAGACATGAGTGGGGGCCTGGTGGAGGCTGCCCCTGGATGCTGGGGGGTGGGGGTGCTGGGAGACATGAGTGGGGGCCTGGTGGAGGCTGCCCCTGGATGCTGGGGGGTGGGGGTGCTGGGAGACATGAGTGGGGGCCTGGTGGAGGGTGCCCCTGACTGCTGGGGGGTGGGGGTGATGGGAGACATGTGTGGGGGCCTGGTGGAGGGTGCCCCTGGATGCTGGTGGGTGGGGGTCCAGGGGGACATGAGTGGGGGCCTGGTGGAGGGTGCCCCTGACTGCAGGGGGGTGGGGGTGATGGGAGACATGTGTGGGGGCCCGGTGGAGGGTGCCCCTGGATGCTTGTGGGTGGGGGTGCAGGGGGACATGAGTTGGACATGAGTGGGGGCCTGGTGGAGGGTGCCCCTGAGTGCTGGAGGGTGGGGGTGGTGGGAGATATGTGTGGGGGCCTGGTGGAGGGTGCCCCTGCATGCTGGTAGGTGGGGGTGCAGGGGGACATGAGTTGGACATGAGTGGGGGCCTGGTGGAGGGTGCCCCTGACTGCTGGGGGTGGTGGGAGACATGTGTGGGGGCCTGGTGGAGGGTGCCCCTGGATGCTGGTGGGTGGGGGTGCAGGGGGACATGAGTGGGGGCCTGGTGGAGGGTGCCCCTGTCTGCTGGGGGGTGGGGGTGATGGGAGACATGTGTGGGGGCCTGGTGGAGGGTGCCCCTGGATGCTGGTGGGTGGGGGTGCAGGGGGACATGAGTTGGACATGAGTGGGGGCCTGGTGGAGGGTGCCCCTGACTGCTGGGGGGTGGGGGTGGTGGGAGACATGTGTGGGGGCCTGGTGGAGGGTGCCCCTGGATGCTGGTGGGTGGGGGTGCAGGGGGACATGACTGGGGGCCTGGTGGAGGGTGCCCCTGACTGCTGGGGGGTGGGGGTGATGGGAGACATGTGTGGGGGCCTGGTGGAGGGTGCCCCTGGATGCTGGTGGGTGGTGGTCCAGGGGGACATGAGTGGGGGCCTGGTGGAGGGTGCCCCTGACTGCAGGGGGGTGGGGGTGATGGGAGACATGTGTGGGGGCCCGGTGGAGGATGCCCCTGGATGCTGGTGGGTGGGGGTGCAGGGGGACATGAGTTGGACATGAGTGGGGGCCTGGTGGAGGGTGCCCCTGACTGCAGGGGGGTGGGGGTGATGGGAGACGTGTGTGGGGGCCTGGTGGAGGGTGCCCCTGGATGCTGGTGGGTGGGGGTGCAGGGGGACATGTGTTGGACATGAGTTCGGGCCTGGTGGAGGGTGCCCCTGACTGCTGGTGGTGGGGGTGGTGAGAGACATGTGTGGGGGCCTGGTGGAGGGTGCCCCTGGATGCTGGTGGGTGGGGGTGCAGGGGGACATGAGTGGGGGCCTGGTGGAGGGTGCCCCTGACTGCTGGGGGGTGGGGGTGATGGGAGACATGTGTGGGGGCCTGGCGGAGGGTGCCCCTGGATGCTCGTGGGTGGGGGTGCAGGGGGACATGAGTTGGACATGAGTGGAGGGTGCCCCTGACTGCTGGGGGGTGGGGGTTATGGGAGACATGTGTGGGGGCCTGGTGGAGGGTGCCCCTGGATGCTGGTGGGTGCGGGTCCAGGGGGACATGAGTGGGGGCCTGGTGGAGGGTGCCCCTGACTGCAGGGGGTGGGGGTGATGGGAGACATGTGTGGGGGCCCGGCGGAGGGTGCCCCTGGATGCTTGTGGGTGGGGGTGCAGGGGGACATGAGTTGGACATGAGTGGGGGCCTGGTGGAGGGTGCCCCTGACTGCTGGAGGGTGGGGGTGGTGGGAGACATGTGTGGGGTCCTGGTGGAGGGTGCCCCTGGATGCTGGTGGGTGGGGGTGCAGGGGGACATGAGCTGGACATGAGTGGGGGCCTGGTGGAGGGTGCCCCTGACTGCTGGGGGGTGGGGGTGGTGGGAGACATGTGTGGGGGCCTGGTGGAGGGTGCCCCTGGATGCTGGTGGGTGGGGGTGCAGGGGGAAATGAGTGGGGGCCTGGTGGAGGGTGCCCCTGACTGCTGGGGGGTGGGGGTGATGGGAGACATGTGTGGGGGCCTGGTGGAGGGTGCCCCTGGATGCTGGTGGGTGGTGGTCCAGGGGGACATGAGTGGGGGCCTGGTGGAGGGTGCCCCTGACTGCAGGGGGGTGGGGGTGATGGGAGACATGTGTGGGGGCCCGGTGGAGGGTGCCCCTGGATGCTGGTGGGTGGGGGTGCAGGGGGACATGAGTTGGACATGAGTGGGGGCCTGGTGGAGGGTGCCCCTGACTGCTGGGGGGTGGAGGTGATGGGAGACATGTGTGGGGGCCTGGTGGAGGGTGCCCCTGGATGCTGGTGGGTGGGGGTGCAGGGGGACATGAGTTGGACATGAGTTCGGGCCTGGTGGAGGGTGCCCCTGACTGCTGGGGGTGGGGGTGGTGGGAGACATGTGTGGGGGCCTGGTGGAGGGTGCCCCTGAATGCTGGTGGGTGGGGGTGCAGGGGGACATGAGTGGGGGCCTGGTGGAGGGTGCCCCTGACTGCTGGGGGGTGGGGGTGATGGGAGACATGTGTGGGGGCCTGGCGGAGGGTGCCCCTGGATGCTGGTGGGTGGGGGTGCAGGGGGACATGAGTTGGACATGAGTGGGGGCCTGGTGGAGGGTGCCCCTGACTGCTGGGGGGTGGGGGTGGTGGGAGACATGTGTGGGGGCCTGGTGGAGGGTGCCCCTGGATGCTGGTGGGTGGGAGTGCAGGGGGACATGACTGGGGGCCTGGTGGAGAGTGCCCCTGACTGCTGGGGGGTGGGGGTGATGGGAGACATGTGTGGGGGCCTGGTGGAGGGTGCCCCTGGATGCTGGTTGGTGGGGGTGCAGGGGGACATGAGTTGAACATGAGTGGGGGCCTGGTGGAGGGTGCCCCTGACTGCTGGGGGGTGGGGGTGGTGGGAGACATGTGTGGGGGCCTGGTGGAGGGTGCCCCTGGATGCTGGTGGGTGGGGCTGCAGGGGGACATGATTTGGACATGTGTGTGGGCCTGGTGGAGGGTGCCCCTTGTTAGGCAGAAACCTGTGCAGTTCCCTCTGGGACCACTGCAAAAGATTTAGGACTACAGGCGTTTGGCGGTGAACCCACTTGGTAGCAGTCTGCACCACACAGATTCACTTGGTAGCTGTGGCTGAGCAGTCAGACTTCTCTCAAGAAAAGTTGAGCAGTATGTGGAGTATACAAAATAGGGCAATCCTTCACAGCAAGACAAGCAAACAAGCAATGAGGCTTAGTGTAAGGATATTAAGGTATTTATTTATAACAGAACATCTATGAAAAACACTAAGGAACTATCACGGCAAACAAATCAAACACAATTACTCTACAAAGAAGAAAACGATCAATCCCCCTAGCAATATCTCGACAACTCTAGGTTCTACCGGTACCACTTATTTTCAGACAGAGGTGTATACCTCAACCTAGATGACACTCGAATATTAGTTAGGACGGGAGAGAAAAAGATAGGCAAGTTACGAAATCAACGCAGTTCAATACTTCGCGGGTAAAATGCACGGCAAGAAGACAAGAATCACAATAGATCATAAAGTTCAGAGGCCAGGCCCACTCGGAGAGAGGCAAGGCGCCATGTCCCAAAAGTCTCTAGCGGAGATGCATTCAAGTCTTTGTAGCAAATTGTTATCGGCAGATTGAACCAGTTCAGAACTATAAATGAGAAAAGCTTGGAGGCGACCCAACGGAAAGGAGAGGATTAAGACACCTCACTCAATCCGATCGAAAGGGAAGCCAGGCGGACACGGTACCTTGTTGTGGAGGGCAGCTCCGGCGGGGGCAGTTGTTCCTGGTGGTGGATGCACGTCGGGTCTTTGCCAAGAGTAGAGAGGTTCTCGTCGTCGAAGAAAAGTGAAGTCTGGTGCACCACCAGGGAAGAGACCAGCCGCGGAGTGCTCCTTCACAAGGCACCACCTTTTGGTCGCGGTACAGGGGTAGTGGCTATCCGGTTGCCGAGGTGCTCTGAACGGGCAATTCGACCACTGCGTCCTGAGGCGAATAAAAAGCAAAGGGGGCTGGTTGTTCCCACCAGTCAGGGGAAGAGACTCTCCGGCAGGGAGATCTCCTCTGTCGTCGGGAAGTGGTGAGTCGGCTTAGCAGGGCTCCACCAGAGGTGTCGTCGTTGCAGGTCGGCTCAGCGTTACCCTCGTCGGATTCTTAGGTCCTGTGGCGACTTCTGAAGATCCAGTCCCAAAAGCCCTGCTTTTATGCAGAAAACCCCCATTCATTCAACCTAGCTGTCAATCAACACATGCTAAGTGGTGAGCGGGAAGGCTCACCACTTGGGCCAATCACTCCAGAGTGCGACCGGAGTTGGCAAGGCAACTCGGTCCAGGGTGCCTAAACCCCCTCCCACACCCCTGTGGTAACCCAGACAGAATGGCACCACTTTGGAGGGTCTCTGTACAGAGCCCGCCAAAAGTGGAACAAAGGGCTCAACCTTTGGTTTAGGAGTCACAGAGACGAACACAGACGCCATTTTACAAACCGAGTTCTGGCAGAAAATACCATCCGATAAACCTATTTAAGATAAGTAGATCGGTGGTACATTAGAGATTAACGAGAAAAAGTATCAATCTCCAACAATGGGACGAATCCCATAGGGTTATGTTCGGGATCGAACATAACAAGTAGTTTCCACTGCCACCAGCCAAAACTCGACGAGGGGGGACGGGACAGTACCCCCTCGAGTAACAGGTCCAGGAGTAATCGAATTACCCCTACTAGTACGTCCACAATAAGATGGTTTGTACTAGTCCTGTTAGTAAATTTAGGTCTAGTAAAGCCAATGGTGACTTTACATGCCCGGGGAGACAGTAGTCAGTCCCCGGGTATGGAGTCTATGGTGGAGGTCCGCTAGGACGCCCCAGTGTTACGGCACGTAGGGTGCAGTGTAACACACATAGAAAAAAACATATGAGACCCTATGGAGTAAAAGACCCCATAGCCCATAGAAAACATTGACATTCAAAGGAATTACACACATACCTGTCCAAGAGTGGGAGAAACGAGTCTCACTCTTGGCAGGATGGAAAAAAACAAACTCCTGAAATCCAGCAAAGCTGCTGGGGGACTCACTAGGTTAGGAAATTCAGCCTAAACAGAGAATTCTCCCTAACACCCCTGGATGCTGGTGGGTGGGGGTGCAGGGGGACATGAGTGGGGGCCTGGTGGAGGGTGCCCTGCACTGCTGGGGGGTGGGGGTGCTGGGAGACATGAGTTGGACATGAGTGGGGGCCTGGTGGAGGGTGCCCCTGGATGCTGGGGGGTGGGGGTGATGGGAGACATGAGTTGGACATGAGTGGGGGCCTGGTGGAGGCTGCCCCTGGATGCTGGGGGGTGGGGGTGGTGGGAGACATGTGTGGGGGCCTGGTGGAGGGTGCCCCTGGATGCTGGTGGGTGGGGGTGCAGGGGGACATGAGTGGGGGCCTGGTGGAGGGTGCCCCTGACTGCTGGGGGGTGCGGGTGATGGGAGACATGTGTGGGGGCCTGGTGGAGGGTGCCCCTGGATGCTGGTGGGTGGGGGTGATGGGAGACATGTGTGGGGGCCTGGTGGAGGGTGCCCCTGGATGCTGGTGGGTGGGGGTGCAGGGGGACATGAGTTGGACATGAGTGGGGGCCTGGTGGAGGGTGCCCCTGACTTCTGGGGGGTGGGGGTGGTGGGAGACATGTGTGGGGGCCTGGTGGAGGGTGCCCCTGGATGCTGGTGGGTGGGGGTGCAGGGGGACATGAGTTGGACATGTGTGGGGGCCTGGTTGAGGGTGCCCCTGGATGCTGGTGGGTGGGGGTGCAGGGGGACATGAGTGGGGCCTGGTGGAGGGTGCCCCTGGCTGCTGGGGGGTGGGGGTGCCTGTTGACATGAGTGGGGGCCTGGTGGAGGGTGCCCCTGACTGCTGGGGGGTGGGGGTGATGGAAGACATGTGTGGGGGCCTGGTGGAGGGTGCCCCTGGATGCTGGTGGCTGGGGGTGATGGGAGACATGAGTTGGACATGAGTGGGGGCCTGGTGGAGGGTGCCCCTGACTGCTGGGGGGTGGGGGTGGTGGGAGACATGTGTGGGGGCCTGGTGGAGGGTGCCCTTGGATGCTGGTGGGTGGGGGTGCAGGGGGACATGAGTGGGGGCCTGGTGGAGGGTGCCCCTGACTGCTGGGGGGTGGGGGTGATGGGAGACATGTGTGGGGGCCTGGTGGAGGGTGCCCCTGGATGCTGGTGGCTGGGGGTGCAGGGGGACATGAGTGGGGGCCTGGTGGAGGGTGCCCCTGACTGCTGGTGGGTGGGGATGCAGGGGGACATGAGTGGGGGCCTGGTGGAGGGTGCCCCTGGCTGCTGGGGGGTGGGGGTGCAGGGGGACATGAGTGGGGGCCTGGTGGAGGGTGCCCTGCACTGCTGGGGGGTGGGGGTGATGGGAGACATGTGTGGGGGCCTGGTGGAGGGTGCCCCTGGATGCTGGTGGGTGGGGGTGCAGGGGGACATGAGTGGGGGCCTGGTGGAGGGTGCCCCTGACTGCTGGGGAATGGGGGTGATGGGAGACATGTGTGGGGGCCCGGTGGAGGGTGCCCCTGGATGCTGGGGGGTGGGGGTACAGGGGGACATGCGTTGGTGATCAGAAGTGCAAGGTGACATGTGGGTTGGCTGGGGGGCATCGCCATGGTGGATGGGCTGCCTGTGGGACATGAGCAGGGGTGCAGGGTAGTCCCCTGTGGTGTGGGCTGCCTGCAGGGGCCGTGGAGGGTGTAGAGGGAACACCTGGGAGGACCCACATGGTCAATTCACATGTAGTACTACCCGGCACCCCCGAAATACACGTACCCTGCTGAAATAGTGTGTGGAACTTCCCGCGCACCCGGAATACATGTACCCTGCAGGATTAGCGTGTGGAACTTCCCGCGCACCCCGGAATCCACGTACCCTGCAGAATTAGCGTGTGGAACTTCCCGCGCACCCCGGAATACACGTACCCTGCAGGATTAGCGTGTGGAGCTTCCCGCGCACCCTGGAATCCACGTACCCTGAAGAATTAGCGTGTGGAACTTCACACGCACCCCAGAATACACGTACCCTGCAGGATTAGCATGTGGAACTTCCCGCACACCCCGGAATGCACGTACCCTGCAGAATTAGCGTGTGGAACTTACCACGCACCCCGGAATACACGTACCCAGGCCAATCGCGTGTGGGACTTCCCGCGCACTCCGGAATACACGGACCCAGCCAATTCGCGTGTGGGACTTCCCGCGCACCCCAGAATACACAGACCCAGGCAATTCGCGTGTGGAATTTCCCGCGCACACCGGAATACACGTACCCAGCCAATCGCGTGTGGGACTTCCCGCGCACCCCAGAATACACGTACCCTGGCAAATCGCGTGTGGGACTTTCCTCGCAGCACAGAATGCACGCACACGCTATTTTTCACACAGCCGGTGTCCTTGTTTGTCGCGTACCCCTTTGCACGTCATTTGTCTTAGAGGGCCATAGTATGTGACATTCATCATAGCTGTATATAGTTGCTTTTTGTTGGCGCACATTTTGGCGCACATTTATTTCAGGGGCAGGGACACTACCGCCTGCTTTCTTGTGGCGGACGTGTTTGGGCCTGTGCGCTGGTTTGACCGTGCGCTGGTTTGCCCTATTGGATTCCATGAATATGTATTGTAGGGAGCGTGTGGGCGTTCCGCGCACTTGCCTCCTGTACTTCCCCCGTGACGCCCACATTTTGACGAGTTGTTCCCCATTCCGAGTGTTACGCCCCGTGTTCCGCCTACTTTTGTTGTGTGCGCCGCGCTATGTGCGATTTCGCTATGGCCGTGGCGCACGCCGTTAGATATCCTGTGCGCCGGCGTGCGCCATGCACTTTTTCAGCGCACATCCGATATTTTTCTCGCGCACGGCCTTCCATGAATCGATGTGAGCTGGTTTCCCTGTGATTTTCGCACTTGCACTGCGATTTTCGTACTTTTACTGCGAATCGCACGTTTTGGCACCTCTGCGCCGGAATTTTCGGCGCACATTAATTCCATGAATCGACACCTTCATCTTTTGGTGAGTAGATAAGGAATCTATATTTCGAAACCATTAGGGCTGACACAGCCATTTGCATTTACAAAACACCACTGAAACTACTTAAGACAGGGTAACATATGTCTTTTAGGAAGCAATGTCACCACAAACCTACTCTGAGTAGGATCTTTAATACTTAGTACATCCAGATGGTTTCTCACCATTAGGAGACTCATGTTAGAGTTTCTTTAACAACATCAGTAGTATGCATACAGCACCAACACCATATTGCACCCAGTGCATGACTGGACTTTGGTGTACTATAAGAGACTTTGGGCCTCATTACGAGGTGGTCAGTAAGGGGTTAACAACACCGGTAAAGGTGCCAGAGCCGTTAACCCCATACCGCCCTATTACGAGGGCCGATCGCGGGACGTGCTCTTTAGCTGGTCCTGCGAGTGGCCCAGCATGCTAACAACGGGCCCGTCATTTACAAGCCCATTGTTAGCATGCTCCCCATTCCCATTGAGCCCTATGGGGGCTCAATGGGAATGGGGATGGTCCGGGTCTGGGTTCCCTGAATGGGCAAATACCGCGCCCTCCAGGGATAGAATGGCCCGTTATTTCCCCATTCAGGGACCACGGACCCAGACCCGAATTTGGAGGTAGCCATGCCCTTATTAAGTACATGGCTACCTCCAAACTCGTAATGAGGCCCTTTATTTTTTTTACCCATAGATTCCCTATTCTGTATATTAGGAGGAACACACTAAACAAAGTGTACTCTACCTGACCCTTCTACCTGACCACATCCCAGGATTGAAAAATGCCATTGGTATAGTGACGGTTTACAGGGTATTCTTTCAAGATAAGATTGAGATTTACGGCAACTCATTTTACTTTCTGAAGATTTGGAGTTCATCCTTTGAAGAATGATGTTACCTTTTTGGCAGCACTACAGAACGCAAACTTGGACATTATTAATATAGTGGGAAGATAGTTGTCATTTTTTCTTCTTCTCATTTAACTCTATGAATAGGTGTCCGTCCCTGCTTAGAATGGGACACACGAATCAGGTCATTCAAGCATGGGTCACACTTTTTTTTCCCATCCTTATTTTTTTCTCCAGATCATGGGTCACACCAGTTGGGGGATACCTGAATATTGGCTATTGACCATACAAGGTTATTTATCAAGCTTAAGGTGTAATTTATATGTATCTGAAGACAATGGGCCTGATCACAAGTTAAGTGGAGCAGTAAAATGCAGTGGTAACGCTATTAACTCTGCATTTGCTGCTCTGTCTAATCTCGAGTTGGGCGGAAAGTTGGAGATTTACCTCCAGCATTTTGCTGAAGGTAAAAATCTCCACTTGCTGCCTGTTTTCAGCTCTATTAGCACAGCTCTGAGAAACCCCCATTGAGACCAAGGAATCCAATGGGAAATGGGGATTTACCGCCTTACCACTACTCATGATCCTGCGCTAATAGTGTTGGGCAGTAACCCGGAGCAATTACCGCCAGGGTACTGCCCAAATTGAGATGAGGCCCAATATCTTCAAGTATTCACATTGGCTTTTCTTGTTAAATTGCAATAATCTTCACAGTACAGTAGCCCTGATGAAGAGTTTTATATCTCGAAACGTGTTGGGTTTCACATTGAACCAGAATTTGTGAAGATAATAGAAAATTGGGAATTATTTTCTTTAAGAGCATTTGCTTGAACATTTACCTTATAGCGACATTTTGGAAGTGTCTTTAAATTGCATGTTTAAATGTACACAGTAATGTTTTGGCTCATGAATATTTCTTAAAATTGCACACACAAATCACAATATCAATGAACCTGATAAATATATCAAACTTAATTTTAAGCAAAATCAGTGGTTATACCTTTATTTTCACCGTCCTGAGTGGAACTCTACATGTATCAACAATTACATGAGTTTTGCAAGTGTACGTTCAAGACTTAGACACACAACAACTAACATGTGTGAACATATTAGCTACTTGTAGTTCATGGTTCAGACAGACTTGGAGCTGGTTATTGTGTAGAGCTAAAAGGCTGTGTGGCAGTTGGGAAGTCTCCATGACTAGGCAAACATCCCACCTGCCTAAAACAAACTGCCTCATTCATAAACTAGATAGTACATGGAGACCCTAATGGCCACTGCACACAGCCCTGGGTTTTTTGGGAAGAGTACATTGTCTTGGCAGTCTCCTTATGATATGTCCTAGGGCTTAGGTAAACCCTCTTATCCACTTATCATTGTAGTACATTATCTATTACTCTGTTCTGTCAGGAGACAACATGGTTCATAAGTGACAGAGCAATGCGCAAGTTAAGGGATACCTCAGCCTGTGTAGTTCACATTATACATGATCAATAGTTACATTATTTTTGGAGTATGTACTGTAGTTTGAGACATTATATGTACACAAAGTGTGGCTCTTTGTGTAGTGCACATTTCCCAGAATTACTTCTAAATGATCCCAATTGTGTCAGCCAAAGAAAATATATGACTCTTTTATTTATAGTGATTTGCCCAGGAATGCATAGATTATTGAAGTGTGAAAGCCAAGTGTTCTGGTTGCACAGTTTGTAATTTTGCAGGTTTCAGAGTACAGATTCTCCCGCTGCATCGTTGGTTTTGCACCAACATGTCATTTCTGGCAAGTGATAAAAAAAAGTACTTTATGCAAGTAGATGATTGCATGCAGTTCTTTTAAATGCCACTGGGTGGCAGGACCACTTTAATGTATGCTCTGAATTAAACGGGGATCAGGTAATGCTTGGATCAAATCCAGTTGGGATCTTCTTTCACAAAGGCATTCAGCATAGCCAGAGACAGACATTTGACTCTAACCAGATTCCAGCGACTCTGACTCCCCCACCTCTTTCTGATCGCCAGTACAATCCTGACCTCACCCCTTCCTGCCATTAACTTAAGAAGAAAAGCAAACTTACCAGACTCAAATCAAGTGCTTCCACCCTCTCCAACAACTATCGTGGAAGTGGAGTACAGGCTCCTCCCAAGGTGGCCGTCCTCTCTGTTGCTTTTGTTAGTGAAAACACGGGTTGCACTGTGTGTGGGCTGTTATTTGTCTAAATAATAACCCCTTAACACCTTGGGTATTGTGCAAGGCTGCTATAGGAAATTGTGCACAGTGGGGCTACACTCGGACCAACTAATTTGAGCAGAGGGACGTTACTAATAATTTTGGCCTGCCATACACAGAGCCTTATTACCTAATTAAACCCTATCGGCAAAGAGCGGCTGAGGAGAGCCAAGCATCATGGATGACTAAAACACGATTCCCCATCAGAGGCGCTGCTAGGGGTCGGGGGGGGGGCTGTGGGGGCTATAACCTCAGGTCTTTTGGTGGTGGCCCCGGACAGAAGCTCAGGGGTTACAACCAATCAGGCTAGCTAGCCCCCAGTCCCGAAAGTCCCACAATTAGCATAGCCCAAGATCTTTTCCAGACCTAGCAACACCCCTGTTCCCCATTAATTGTAAGCACAAGTTTGAATAAGCACACTAGAGTAGGTATGTTCAATTAAGGTGAGCGACTGATGAATGAACTTGGCGCTAGATGTCATGTTTATATATCATTTCATGCTAGACCCCTCCCAATTCTAATTAGTGTAATTATATTTTTCTTATTACCAGTTATAATAGTATTGGAAAGATAACAGCTGAAGTTGGTCATGCTAGTTCTGAGCAAGTTCTTTTAGAGTGAATACAAATGTCTTGGTACACGTCTTTGATCTAACTTGATATATCTGGAACCCATATGCATTTTCCCAGCATCAGAATCACCTGCTATTTATTGCCTCAACCAGTGGTTTGCAGGCTTCCGAAGCCAGAGATAAGCACACATGAAGATATAGCGCCTGCAAGCATACACGAGGGGCGCTTATGTAAAGTAAAGTAACCTAAATGAATAGAAACAGAGAAAGACAGCCAAAAACCACCCTGTCTTAGATGTTGTATGTGTTTACTTGCATGCATAGCATAGCAGTAAATACATATGGACCTATTGTTCAACGTTTACCTTCCATGCCATGCTTCCAAAGATGATTATTCAACTCGTTCATAAAAAAAGTTGACACACGATTATTAAATATTTGTAGGACAATTTGTTAAGTATTTCAATCAGGCGATACACCCTGGTCTCATATGGATTCAATATTTGAGAGATACACCACTCATATCACACCCCTTTTTCAAATACCCCGGGTCTCGATGGACCAGGAACCAGGCTGGTTGGTAAAGCCAATATTTATTTATTTCAGATTCAAGGAAATCATGCACTTTATAATATGGGGCAGCAATCACCAATGTGATGATAATACAATAGGAATGTGGGCAATGCACTTAAATTAACCCTTTAGCCACACAGATAGAAAACCCTCGAGGATAGAAACAATTTTGGGCTTTTGGAACGAGAGCACTCAAGTAAGGATTTCCCCCTGCAATATTCCTCATCCCACAAAAAATCAATTCTAAATAGATGTAAGGAAGCAGCAGGTAATCAGGAATGTGGAATAAGAAACAAAATTCAAATCCAACCCCCCCCCAAACAAGAGAGAAAAACAGATCTGAATTCCTGCAATGTTAAAATGACACTCGGAAATGGCTGAGTAAATAATGAATGTGTGCAACATCCTTAAATAAGTACAATTCTCTACGGAAGCAACACTGGAAATTTACAAGCAATCATAAGCAATAGATTGAGCAAAAGCATGCAATTTGAAAATGAATGGAAGGTTTAAAACAATTGATAGTAAAAATAACAGGTGTAAAACTTTGCAAAAATGTTAATTCCCGCCTGAAATTAACCAGACGGTTTTTGACAAAAGTGTGGTGTTTAGGTTGGGGTGTATCTTTAGATCTTAGGTACACTCAGGAAGTGAAGTGATGTCTCTAGCTATTAAACTGAGGGATATAGGCAATGTAGAATAAGAGGCTTTTTTAGAAAAATTGGGTAGTGAAAACAGAAAATAAAGTCAGTTTGGGCAAGAATAGTTTTACTCTATACTAGAGCATTCAGGCTAGAATACCAAAGAGGGGCACAGTAAGCTCCAGGGTTGATTCATGAGTTCAACCCTAGTTCCCCAGCGCCCGCCCTGGTGGAACCAGTCCGATCACTCGAAACAGGATTGATAGCTTAGGATTTACAAGACGAGATAAAAATGACTAAATGGCATTTAGCAAGATAAATCAATGACAGGGTTGCAATAAGTATTCTGGCAATGTTACAAGTTATTAAGGTAAGGATAGGATGGTTTAGAGATTGGGAAAGGACAAGGCAAGGCAAGGCAAATTATGCCATGGTTCTATGGTTCCTATTGATACTCACAGTCCACTTTTAATTTGGATTTTGGACAGTCAGTGCTCTGGATCACCACATGGATCTGGTCTAACACAGGACAGCCAGACAAATTCAGCGGGACAGATCACCAGGGCAGTTCTGGTCACCGGATGGTACTGAACTGCACTTCTGGTTACTGTATACTACAGATCAGCCGGAAGGCAGATTTGCAGCAGGCATGCATGTAGTGGCAACAGGCCAAGCTGGTTTAGGAAGATTCCCACAATTTGGGTAATGCGATTTTTAGAATGGAGGTTTGCTGGGAATGGGGTCAGAAATGCATAGGCCTTGGTTATGCAAAGAAAATCTGGAATCAGGATCAAAACAGGATGAAGGAAACAGGAACTGGACGCCATGCAGAAATTCAGGAATAGAGTCAGGAACCAGTCAGGAATCAGTGTCTCCTGAGTGCTAGTCAGGGGCCCTTATTTATAATGCCAGATGACATCATTACTGTATATGACAGGGGCAGGATTCACTACGCCCGCCTCTAAAGATAGGATAGGGCAAGGGTAGAGTTTCCACCTTGCTCACAATTGGTTGGATATCAGAAAAGTGATGTCATGTTTATGAGGTTATTTTTACTGTATCTAGAAACTCCCACATTTACTTTCTGAAAATCTGATTTTGCCAAAAACACAAACTTCTGCAGTTGCAACCTCTTAGCAAGTCAGATACACAGGTTACATATTTTGTGCAGCACAGATTAGTCCAAACCTCCAGTCTGTGCGACCTTGTTTCACCTTTCTGACACATTTTGGTAATTTGACACATTAAACATTTGGCCTAAAATTCCACAATTTTATACACAGATGCAAATTTTACACAGGGATGTATGTACAAAATTTGACATTTGCAACATGGATGCTTTTCATATATCACCATTTCTATCCAGAGTGTGTCACAACATTTTACCAAGTTTTGAAACACAGCCCACAATTCCACTTTTACGCTGTGAAAATTCCACAATTTTACCAATTTTGACAGCTGAGATATGTCTTTTTTAAGTTCTTTATAAAATATCTTTATAAAATAGTCTTAAAATAAATGGGAGTCATTGTCTGTCATTTTTGTCTTCCCAACTAACACCAACTGGCAATTTCTTCCAAGCAGGATGGGGGCCTCTCTCTTAAATGAAGCTGTTATTGCCCTTCACACCTGACAGGTGAGTATCCCAATACTTCTATTGTCCCAACCTGGAGAACAGACACATGTCTGATGAGCTTGTGAACTCCCATTGTCCTGTCCCATGCAATGTTTTTCAAGCTGGAAATTAGCACTTTTGGTGTCCTGGAAGTTTATGGTGTGCCTCACTTCCTAAAGGAATTTATAGGGCCGAAACTTGAACAACTGGAAGACCAGTTTTTTTTAGAGCTTGCCACCTCAGCTCAGATGATTTAAAAGTCTTTATTTCCTGATTTCTGAGTCTTGATTTAACAAACCTGTGGAATAAAGATAAAGCTTTACATTGCTAAGTAAGCAATCCTTCACTCAACAATTTACTTTGAAATAGGCAATTTTTCTTCAGTCAGCAAAGCCCATTTTACCACATGTGTTTAAAAACTGCTAACATTTATTTCTTCTAAATTCGATTTTCATCTCCAGCAACTTCACACACTGCCTAGAAGATATGGTTATTCTCTTGAATTTTGGAGTGGTTCTGCAGCATGGATACATTTAAACAGGCATGGCCCAGCTATTTAGAGTCTTTCTCTGAACAGCTGATATTTAGATACTTTTGCAAAGCAAATAGACACGTTTCTTGTGTGAACTGAAAACAAATGTATTTCCAAGCTAAGATGACTGGGCCTGTCATTCAGGAACTGGACATGGTTTTGCTAATGCACAGTGACTTCTCATGGGCATGGCCAGGCCTTTTCAATCACGGCAGTTTCAAAGTACATGGATGGATTTAGCATCAAAACAGCATTTTTAAAGGTTGGAAAAGGTTTCATTTTAAAGGGAATTTTGGGGTTTTCAGCAAGGTAATGTTGCCTATTTCACTTAATTCAATATTAAACGTTGCAGAGAACACTGGCACACTCCTGCGGTGTATACTCTGTTGCTCCCTGCCTGAAATGTATGTGGCAGGGTGATGCAGCCATATTCTTTGGTGGTTGTAAAAACGCAATTTTGAGATCCTTGAGCTGCAGGAGTTAATCTAGCCATTTTGCTATTTCTTGCACCAATGCAGCAAAGTGGTGTGGTAAAGCACATCTGAGTGGGTCAATGTATTCCACACATCCCCCCGACTTCTTCTGAACTTCCAATCATGGGGTAGTCAGGCAAGGGGGATTTCTTTCTTGAAAAAGCAGGTTCAGTCAGGCATGAGTCCTTCTTCCATCAGCGAAGGATGTGACACGCTCCCCTCGCTGTCTCTGGTTGGAACATGTAACGAAACCCCCAGACATCTCTAAGCTTTTTGTTTTCTGGTGTGGAGCGACACCCCAGATTTCCTTGGGTTTCTCTTTCCGCGTCCCCGAGGTGGTCCTCCTTGTTTGTTAGATAGGTGCAACCAGTACAAATCTATGACAGAGAACACAATCCATTTACGACAATTTCCCACAACTGCCCACCAATTGGGTTGACAGCAGTGGGATACACAGGCATTTAATAATAACAATTGATAATGGAGAAAATACTCCCTGTTACATAATCAGAGCTATAAATCCTATCGGCTCCCTTCTGGTTCACCTTTTCCTCATTCTCATGTTTCTGATGTCTCCTCTGTTTGATTCTCTCTGGGCTCTTCAATTTGTTGCAAAGTGTGCCTAGGGTGGCAGCTCTTCAGTTGATTAATATGGACCCATTTATCTTCTGTCAATTCACCTTTGGGGATGCAGATTCTGTAGGTGACAGGTGAGATTTTGTCTACAATTTCAAAAGGTCTGCCAGCTAGGCAAAAATGTGCACTCTTTACTCTGGTTCCTTTGGAAATTGTACAATTAGAACCTGTACTCTTGGTACTCTTTTTTGGTTGTTTTTAGAGCATAATGAGTCTTCATGCTGTCTGCAGATCTTTCTAGATTCCGCTGAGCGTACAAAAAAGCATGTTGAAGCTGTTTTCTGAGATTCTCAACATACTCATGAGTTGTGGAGACATTTATTAATGTCTGCTTTTGTGTTCTATAGAGCAGATGCTGGGGTAGCACCATCCTTAGTCCAGTAATCAGCTCAAATGGAGACATCCTAGTTGCAGAAGAAGGGGTAGATCTGATGGCCATCAGGACAAACAGTAATCGGATGTTCCAAGTTAGCCCTGAGTCTGCCACAAACTTTTTTAGTATGCTCACAATGGTTTTATTGTACCTCTCAACTCCACCACTAGTGCTGTTGGACTGCCCCACCGGGACACCAGGACATCCCCCGGTAGACTTCTGGCCTGTAGGGCCTCTTTTTGAGCGGAAGGATACACATGCACATTAACATAATAAACACATCGCGTAATTTCGCCTCGGCTCCGTCTGGGTGGTTTGTCTTGAATTGGCTGACACAACCGACTGAGCCGAGGCAGATGCTGTAATTTTTGTTTATCTTCCCAGCAGCCAGGATGGGCCCGCACCTGCGCATGAGGGCTTCCTGAGCTGGGCATCGGTTGGGAGGAAGTGGAACTGCACATGCCCTGCTGCAGCCTAGGCTGCACACACAGTGCACACATTAGCAAGATGCGCAGGCAGGTCAGCAGGGCAGCAGGCTGCAGGCAGACAGTTGGCCTAGGCTACATGAGGGCTTGGCAAGCCGCAAGATCGATCTATTGACTGTCAGGTAAGAAGCAAGCAAGACGCTGCACGTTGCAAAGTTATCATCACTATCATTGAAGGAACTGTATCTCGAGATCGTGTGATCGAGTAAATAACTCCCCTGCCTGTCTCGTTGGATTACACTCTGAACACATGCATTCTTCATTATGTCCCCTTAATATACTGAATAAAGTGCCCCATCAGCCGATGATCAGGATATTAGAACTAGCGACCCTGGCGATTGTGGCATGCACAGCAGGAAGCCGCCATGCCCTGTGCAGCCTTAGAACCCCAAGGTGACTTTTAATGCCCTTTCATGTACATGTTGGGATATGTTGTTCTCTGTAACAGCCAAACAATCAAAGACGAAAGCCTGGAACCCTTTTAATGGCATGAGCTGAAATAGACATGGAGTGAAATGGACACCAAGGAAACGTTTTAAATGTTATGCTGTTCAATATTTCTACTGCGCCCAGCGCCACCGCAGTGGCCTTGCGGCGCTTGGCCTTGTCCGAGGTGGGGCGCATTGAGACCCATCAGACCCTGGTCTGTGGATATAAAATAAGAAGGGATGGGGCTGGAGGGGGAAAGGCAGCGATAGGAACGGGGGATTGGCAATTTATTAGGGGTTCCCATGTGGGTGAATATAGGTTGCGTTAGCTGGGACACGCATTTCTTAACTGTGATTAGTTATTCATTAGGAACTGCGAGAGAGCAAGTGTACGGAATGTGCAGCCAATTTCAGAGCAGAGGCTTAACTGTGATGGCAGCATCAGATCTATATAGCACCAAGAGACCTCGCAAGTGGCGAGAGCGCGCAGTGCAAGACCGATTACCATTAACATACCTGCTGCTAAATATGGCAAATGAAGCAACATTTACACAACTAATCAAAGGAATGGGGTAGGGCGGGCATTGTGTCTGTGATGGGCTTCAGTCAGGGGTGGGTCTTGAAGAAGGTGTTGGCCCCCACAGCTGGGATTCGTCTCAGGGAAGGAATGGGCCTTGGAACAGGGATTGACTTTAGGGTGGGAATTGGCCTAAGGTAGCGCTGGGTCTTGATGTTGGGAGGGGCCTTGGGCTGGTGATGGGCTTTGAAGTTGAGACGGGCCTACGTGTGGGAATGGGCCTCAGGCAGGCATGCAGCTAGGTCAGGACTGGAGTTCAAAGCTGGGGTTGGCTACAGTGGAGGGTTCTGCCTCTTGTAGGAGATGAGCCTAGGACAGGAATGGGCTTTGGGCAGGGATGGGTTCTTGGCGCAGAGCAGGGATGGGCCTTGAGTGAGGTGCAGGGATAGGCCTAACTTTTTGGGCCTGAGTCAAGGAATTTTTTTCACGGTTGAAAGCAGCTTTGCACTGCTGAAAAGTGACTGTGCAAAGTCTATTTTTGCAGTGCAAAGTCAGTAAAAACTCAGTTTTGCAGTACAAAATGACTTTGCACTGACTTTTCACTGCAAAAAAACACTTTGCACAGTTCAGCGAATCAGGGTTTGTGTTGGCAGTGCAAAGTAACTTTGAACCGTGCACAACAATCTATGAATCGGACCCATAGTCTCTAGAATACCGTGAAACAACCTCGGTTTAATGTACAATGTTGTCAAAAGAAGCTGATCGTATTATAATTGGAAAGCTGTGATGTCAATATTAACTGCACATTTAAGCTGTATTATTTTACACTTGGTTCCTGATGCATTTCGTAATGTGCAGTTCTGCTGTTCACCTGTGCAGTTTTAAGGCGATGCGCCTGCACTGATATACATGGAGCATTCTTGCTACCTACCAGGTGGGGATGCTCTAGGGGGAATGCTGCCATAGGGGTAAGGGGGCCTGTTATCCTCCACTGGCCCTGTCCAAGAATTCCCTCCCTTGCAGCCCTTGTGCAGTGCACGCCTTGTGCATGGTGTAATTCTTGCAGAAAGCATGCCCTTTTTCCAGTGTGGGCACCATGCTCATCGAATGCACTTTGCAAAGGGCCTGCCTTTGGTGGCCAGTGTACATTTTGTGCAGTATGCATGTTGCAAAGACATGCTTTATGTGCAGTGTACCAACGCGTGCCCAATGTACATTTTCTGAAGTGTGCACGTTTGTGCAGTGTGCCTCGGGGGCAGACTGTCAGTCTTGAACAGCGTATGAGCTTTGAAGCGAGTGTGTGCTTTGTGCATAGCATGTATCTTGCAAAGAGCACAATGTGCAGAGCCTGCGTTTTGTGCATGGTGCACAGTTTGTGATTAGTGTGCCTGGTACACAGTGTGAGTTTTCATTGTGGGATATAGCTGCGCTCACTCCATCCCTGGTGTAGTGCATACAGGGCTTCTGTTTCCATAGTGTGCGTCTTTCACAGAACGGCCATATTGGGCATCAGTGGCACTTTGCGCAGAAGGACTTCATTCTGCCCATGAGTATCACTGACTTGCAGCTGCTCCCTTACACCTGATCCACAAAGGTTAACACTGAAGTGAATCTGGAGATGCCAGAGCATCTCTGAGATGCTCATGTGCAAATGTTAGTCTCAAAGTTTTGCGCATGAGCAGTGCAGGGATGCTACAGACATCTCCAGATGTGCACCTATTTCAGGTATAAAGCAACGGGAACACATATTCTCTCATTTGCTCCCGTTCAGATCTTTGCAAATCGGGTCCAGTGTGCACTTTGTGCATAATGTACCTTTTGCGCAGTGTGAGCCATGCGCAGAATATGCTCTGCACAGTGTGTCCATTTTCTGCATAGTGCACATTTGGCGCAGTGTGCATATTGCACAGAGCATACTCCTTACTGCATACGGCTTGTGCTGATTGGGCGTCTATGTGCCCAGAGTTTGCGCATTTCGCTGAATGCAGTAGTGGGAAGATTTGGTGTTATCCTGCAAACATGAGGGGTGTTTCCGCAGCTGTGGGTAATCCGGCTAGCAAATATAAACTTAGCTTAGATGAATGCTTTGTAAAATGTCCAAGAGGTCGAAAGCTCAGAATGAGGGGTGAGTTCACTTTGCAGGTGTTAATAAGTGATACTGGGTGAGGGCCCGAGAGGATGATGGGGGTCAGGCGGTCGGGTGCTTGAAAGGACAACATGGAGAACACCTTGGCGCTCAGCCTGGTGGAGGAGTGACAGATGGCGAGTCTGACGCTGCCTCGTCCCCCCACTGCATTGTTCTATGGTTCTCACATTGTCCAGCTACTCTGAGGTGGAAGCCACCCCTCCCGCCTCCCCTCCCATCACTGCTGTTGTGGTGGCAGGGCTTACAACTGGGAGTACGTGAACGGGAGGGCTGAGAGGTCATGGGCACAGTTAGTTAATAGTGGGCGTGGACTGGCCTATAGGGAACTCTGGAGATTTCTGTGTAGGCCTCTGCACCCTGAGCAGGCGTGGACTGACCAATAGGGAAGTCTGGAGATTTCTGTAAAGGCCTCTGCACCCTGAGCAGGGGTGGACTGGCTTATAGGGAACTCTGGAGATTACCCGTTAGGCCGTTGCACCCTGGGCAGGGGTGGACTGGCTTATAGGGAACTCTAGAGATTTCTGTGTAGGCCTCTTCACCCTGAGCTGAGGTGGACTGGCCTATAGGGAACTCTGGAGATTTCTGTGTAGGCCTCTGCACCATAAGCAGGGGTGGACTGACCTATAAGGAACTCTGGAGATTAGCCGATAGGCCGCTGCACCCTGGGCAGGGGTGGACTGGCTTATAGGGAACTCTGGAGATTTCCCAGTAGGCCTCTGCACCCCGGGCATCTTTTGTGTGGTATTTCCAAAAGTTCTCATAGGAAAAGGTTTTGGCTTGCTGAAAATGTCTAATATGGTGCCACTTTGAAAATAATTTTCAGGGCCTCTTTTAGTTCCCAGTCCACCCCTGACCACTAGAGGACAGGCGGTATGCAATATGAAGTTTCCTTTTTATCCCACGTATCTTCCACATTGTTTTCATCCCATTGCTGGTAAAGTGACTAACTCGGTCTGACTCAATCCTTTGGGGTAGGCCAAAACGCGAGAAGATGTGATTGATTATCAGGGCAGCTGCTGAATCTTCCTTGCAATTTGGGGCCGGGAGACATTCCACCCATTTGGTAAACAAGCATGTTACTGTCAACATGTACTTGTTCCCCTAGAGGAGCGAATCATGGGCCCGATTAAATCTACTTGTAAATCTGACCAAGGCAGTGTCACCCCCTCGTCTTGAGGGGAGTTTGGTGTGTGAGTGATGTTGGGTGAAATTGTGCACAAAAGACACCCCTTCAAGTATTGGTCGAGGTCCTGCCCCATGTGTGGCCAGTATGCAACCTCTTGCAAGATTTATAATGTAGTATGAAATCCCTGATGACCGGCTGTGGGCTCATCATGGGCGTGACTTAGCATCAGGCTTCAGAATGAGTTAGGGACCACCCACTGGTCACAGCCAGATATGGATCTCCTTATCAACAAACCGTCTTGGATTCAGAACATTTTTGGACATTTCATCAACAAAATGAGAGGTCCTCTTTCCCAATGCCATCGGTATCCGTCAGGGGAAAGTTCTCAGGGTCCTGAATGTGTTGATAAAACTCACCAATAATCAGATCCCCTGTTTGTGCCGTGATTAAATCAGCATCTGGGGTCTCCTTACTCCATTGAGCAGTGGAGAGTTCATTGTGAGCCTTTTTCTGGGACCTAGTGAAAGCAGTGACCTGGATTTCCCCTGACTCGATCTCGAGGAGCTCCTTCAGGATAGTTCCGTTTTGGCCAGCTGATCAGCTAGGTCGTTTCCAGTTTTGTCTGTCCCCTCTATTCTGGAATGACCCTTGATCTTCTTCCAATAGATGGTCATCCCACTAGAGGTGACCAGATCATCAATATTTTGGATGAGCCTGCCATGTTTAAGTGGTTTGTTGTTAGTACATAGCATGCCTCTGGTTTTCCAATTAACCAGGTGCTCCACTAACCCGTTCCGGACATAATGGAGTTGGTGTTGGACGGCAGTGAGGATGGCTTGATGAACTGCCATCAGCTCTACCACCTGACTACTACCGGGCCCAATCTTGTACCCAGTGGAGGGTTCCATGACATCATTCATCCAGGCATTCCCAACGCCGGCCACCAGTTCCTTTTCCCTTTTGTTGTTAACATGGTAGGAGCACCCGTCCACAGAAACAGTGGGCATTCCCTCGCACTTGTCTTCTTCATAGACTTTGTGCGGGGAATTCAGGTACGCCTCCATGTTTTCCTGGGTTTTAAGACTTCCGTCCTCGAGACAGTTTTCTCTGGCACAATCATGCAAGTCAGCCAGAGCTTGCATGAGGGGACTCTTCTTGTTTTGGCCCTATCAGACCTCCACAGGAAAGCCTTGCATTGACAGAATCCAGGAAGTAATTCTGGAATTACTCACATTTCTGGCCCGCATTCTGTCACTTTGGAGATATTGCAAAGGCTGGTGTGGAGTCTCCACTATGATGTGTTCCACCTGGATGAATGGGCAGTAATTTTTCAATGCCCACACCATTGCCAGGAGTGCCTTCTCACAATCATTGAATTTTTCCTCCACAGAGGATAAAGTCTTGCTTGCATAGGAGATGACTTTATTGACCTTGTCATGCTTTTGATATAATACTGCTGTCAAGCATGTATTCGAGAACCCTGTCTCCAAGAAGAACTCCTTGTTTTTGACAGGGTAAGCTAGACAAGGTGCTTGTGAGAGGCTCTTTTGAGCTGCTTTACTGCCTCGGATTGTTCTGGACCCCGCTCCCTTTTGACCCCCCGTTCAACAGATGGATCAGGGGTCTTGTGATCTCTGCGTAATCCTCAATGAACTTCCTACTGTAATTCGTCAGTCCAGGGAGGCAGATTTGTGGGGTCTTTTAGTTTCAGTTTTCAGTGCTTCCACTTTCTTTTCCTGGGGACAGAGACCATCAGGAGTTATCTCATGTCCCAGGAAATTGACAGGGGTCCTGCACCACTGTGCCTTCTGGAAGGATAGTTTTGCTCCGGCAACCCTCAACTGTGTCAGAACATAATGGATTTCTGCTATGCGTTCCTCCACAGTTGAGCTTTTAATCAGAACATCATCTACATAGGCCAGGTTACCCCTTTCACCCAAGTCAGGCATGGCCTTATGTAAGAAGATGTACAATTCATTGCCATAGTTGATGTATCCGAAGGGAGTCCCAATCCATGTGTACTTCTGCTACCCGAAGGTAAAGGCCAGCTTGTATTGGTCCTCCCTACTGACAGGTACGGCCTAGGACCCATTGGTCAGGTCATTGGCAGTGTATAACTTTGACCCCTGGATCTGGGACAACCCCTGGTCAATGTAGGGGAGAGGCCATCGGAACATATGGACCTGTTTGTTCAGCTCCCTCAGGTCAGCACAGAGTCTCCACTGGCCGTTGGGTTTTAAAATTCCCAGCACCGGATTATTAAAGGTGCTGAGGACGGACTGGATGAATTATCCCACGGGACTTAAGAATTTTGATCATTTCTGTCAGGGACTCCATGGATGCAAGAGGCAAGCGGTATTGCTTCACAAACACTGGAGTCATACCAGGGTCCGTGGAAATTGTTGTTGTATGGATTTCGGTGCAACCACAGTCATATGAGTCCACCGCAAAGAGATCTTGAAAAAATAAGAAAACTTGTTTCAACTTTTGATTTTGCTCAGAGTCTCACAGGCATCAGCTAGGTTGACTTGCTCTTCATCCATTTGCCTAAAGCCTGGAAAGACTTCTGGTTTGGCTATTTCAGCTGCCTCCTCCAGCTGAGTGTAGATGTCCTTGGTTAAAGTATTGACCTGGACAGAGGGTTTCAGGCAAGGGAGGCGGTCCTTGTGGACCTGTAAGATCACTTCATCCCGCCTGATGTCACAGGTCACCTCTTCCTCACCGTAAGGGCAGGAAGAATACACCAGGAAATTTCCCCCTTGCCGGGTGAAGATCCTTTCTGGTGTTATGTCATTGTCACTATCACTGTCCAAACAGTCATTGGGGATTGGTCATATCAGTTCATTACCTTGATCTATGAAAAAATATCGGTCAGCAGCCGCCATTCCAATAATGGTGCCCGCGCCCAGAGTGATGCTCCTAAGGTCACTGTTATACATCAATATTGGAATGGTGTTGTGTTCTACATTGACTAATGGTGTTGGGTTTAACCCAGACCCTTGCTGTTGGAGATGGGCATTGAGGTGTACATATGCGTCATCATTTTGTAGTTTCTGTCCTCTTTTAATTTTTAGGGTAAGCCCTCAGGAGAAAGGGCGAGGTTGCACTGTTTTGCTGTGGCGAGTGCTGTGAGGAGTGGAGATTGCTGTACAATTCAAAGGAGACTGTACCTTTAAAGAACTGCTGAGTGCCAGTCAGCTGACCATAAAAGGCTGCCTCTAACACCCTTGTGACGTAAGCCCTCAGGAGAAAGGGCGAGGTTGCACTGTTTTGCTGTTTGGCGAGTGGGCGCATATGATAAAAATGGTCGCCTCCATCATCTACTGTTCATGCCACAGATTTGTTCAATGCGGAAGCGGAGGCTGTGAGAAATGCCTGATGTATTACGCGAGCGGGAGCTCGTTACCACTATCTCCTTAAGGACGCGAGCACAGAGAAAGCGTGATGTGCTAAACAAAGATACAGAGGCGGGACAGCGTTCTCAACAGACACAAGTAAGTTGTTACTTCTCTTGCTTGTCTGAGTCTGAGGATCCGACTCTGATTGTGCCATGCAAGTCATCTTCCTTAACTGAAGCAATTGTTTCTGAAGTGGTAAACAATGTTACTTTGCCTACAACCTCAAAACTATCTGAAGTTTTATTTGCTTTGGACAACAATGTAAACAACAGTGTGGCCACCGGTTGTTGGTGCTCTGATTCTGAACAGCAATGTCAGGACAAAGCCCAACGTCAAGAACTGGGATGAAAGTTACTTTGCTAGAACCATAGAGGGTACGGATGTTAGCATAGACTCAGCAGAGGTTGGCAGACAGTACAACTAGTGTGTCTTGTGTCCTTTGTACTGTTGGTGAGTCTGGTAGGTTACAGCCTCCTTCCTTGCGCATTTTGCCGTGACGTGCATACAATATGACTAACATTGGTAATGGTGTAAGCAATGAGGACAATTAAATTGATATGGGAAGGCTGAAGTCTGTTTCGGTACAGATTACAGAATTATCACAAACTGATCAAAATCGAGTGGAGTGGACAGGTGTTTCTGACAACGATTCATCTCACTCTAATCCTCAGAACCACCCGATTGATTACAACTCATTAGGAAGGAATTTGGAGCCTATTTGCCAGGTGGAGGCAGATAAATCTGGCGTTACTCAAACCACAATGGCTATTATAACCAGTACCTTGACCATTGCGACAAATACCCTTACTGATATAGAGGTAAACAATGACGTCTTCTGTGCACCGACTCCCGAAGTTAAGGCCGTAGCAGTTGTTCCCTACTCGACCAGGCAGTCTGCTGCCGAGCAAGGCGGCGTAGCTTACTTGGTCCTCAACGACAGACCGCGTGAGAATGGACAGGCGAAATTCACTAGAAGTGGTGAATAAAGTACTTCAAAACATGGTCCAGATCAACAAAGCATGCACTTTGAAACATCAGCAAGGGATTACTGCTGAGGAAAAAATTCAAGAAACAGGGAATCAAAAGAGAAACAATCAAAAACTATTGGACACAAACAAGGATATTTGGGTGAGTGTAAAATATAGACGAAGGAGATTGGGGGAAGGAAACCTTAAAGGCAACTCGGCGCAAGACATCTCTTGCTCTCTGCCTAACTCTCAAAAAAGAATAAGTGACAAAATGAGAGTACAGAAGGAAGATTGTCAACTGTTAAAGAAAAGGCTGCAACTGCACGCTAGTGATGATTCAGATTCCGATGACAATTCAACCTCCGACTCTTCATTCATGGAATGTCCTTTCCCCAAGATCAGGAGAGTTAAGGCAGACAACCCAAGGAGCGCTCGTATAACTAAGGAACAATTCACTGGTACAGAGTCATGTCCGGTTGTTTGTGATCATGTACCTACAAAGAGCTGTAATCTATCTTAATTCCGTCAATGGCAATTTCACTTGCACCTTTCACAAAATTATATGAAAACATAAATGAAAATACGAAGGTCTAGACGACCTTAGTGGCATTAATGAATTCTAAACTCTTACATCTAGAATAGTTATTTGGCCGGTCTAACAACAAACAAGCGGAAGGGATCAAAAGGCTAGATGCATCCTTTGACCTCTGAAGTGAACAAAGACGAAATGACACCATGGATAAAAAACTGTTTGTGGAGGTACCCAAAGAGGCCTTAGCCTTATTCAAACATGAAAAGACAGACGTAAGAAAGAGTGCACAAATTGATCAATCAACTGACACAACCGTGCTAATAAATGACTCAACTGTTAGTCACAACATAAGGGTCAATAACCCCGCAAAAAACATCTGTTTGAGGAAGCCAAAGAAAAAAGCCCACGCACAAACACGGCTGTGAAACTCGCAAATATGGGTAAGAAGTCACAGGAGCTGTGTACTGTGACATTGGAATCTGGCCTTGGGAGTATTGCAGAAATGAGGAAATTACCTGAAGAACCCTTGTTAATCACCAGTAATGATGGAATTGTATCTGATATTTCACCAACCTACAACATCGCTGAGATTTCTTTCAATATTGCTTTTGAACAAGCAAGAAATCATAACAACTTTCACTCTTAAATGAACAAGCAGCCAGGTCCTCATGAGATCAAAATCAAGGTGTGGACAAACGTAACGACGACACACCACCTGTTGATCCCACAGGTAATACAGCTGGTGTCTTTTCAGTCTTCAACGGTGGCACCCACATTTCTAAGAAAGCTGCAAAATCAAACAACTGGTCCAGCCCTCACTCAAGAAATCTAAAAACTTGCCAGGGAGAAAAACACCCAATTAACAGGGGCAAGAGAATTCTTGTGCAACATAAAAGTTGTCCACGTACTAGCAAAGGATAATGACAAGAGTATGCGTCCAAATCTGCAGAACGACATGAATAAAAAAAAGTGTTGAAGATATGTCAAAAAAGACCCAAGAGGGTGAGGTGTTGTGTATCAATGGTCCCTCACACAATATTTTTGTCATGCTCCTAAACATGTCAACTTACAACGATATAGAAATCGATGAGCTTAAAGGGTCTGCTACACCAACTGGGCCAATTAAAGGAATAGACGCTCATAATACTCCTGAGGTTCAACATGATGGCAATCTAAACGAGTTTCACAAGAGTACAGTTGGTCAGACTCCTGTTGAGGCACAACAGTGTTTGAGTCCAAATGCTGCAGCCTCGTTGGGTATTGCAGTTGAGCCCATTGTTGGAAGAACATGTTTTATCATTCCGGACACTGACGACCAGTTGTTAAGGAATATGGCTCGCTTGAGCCCAGTGTTTGTCACGCTACATGAGAAAAGAGAGATGCGAAGTGCCAAAAATCAAATGCAACCCTCTAGCTCTCTGAGTGTAAACCACTATTCAGCAAATACTGCACTCTTTGCCGAAGATGGTGGCCTTAAAACTCTACAGGTCTCAACACTAGAAAACCAAGCACAAATAAAAAAAGAAAGTTCACTAAAGAAGCCAACAAGCAATGGCTCTGCCACGTTCAAATGGAAAGAATCGAGAAGGAACGATGGAAAGCATCTTGTGTACAAGATCATGATAGAGCGAGTGGATTCCAGAAAAAAGCTGATTTTAAACCGATGCAACGTGATGAAAT
Organism: Ambystoma mexicanum; assembly: GCF_040938575.1. NCBI lineage: Eukaryota > Metazoa > Chordata > Amphibia > Caudata > Ambystomatidae > Ambystoma > Ambystoma mexicanum. Next base: position 293,400,163 of record NC_090930.1, on the reverse strand, counting down.
TATTGCATCATGTTCCAGGGCTACGTGCAATTGACTCAAATGATGTAAAGATAGTAGAGTTTCCATACGAAGGGTGGGGCGATAAAGTGGTGTTGCATGCAGTATCAAACATAATTGTAGCACCCATTTTAGAAGCAAATGCAGCACTGTTGTTACTGGGTTTTGATGTTTGCAAACCAGATGAGGTAGTGCCTACAGCGCTGGCCAATGAGAACATCGAAATTCCCACCATGATATAGACGATTATGGAACCACAGATTCCATCGGTTGCCATAAATTGTCTTCGACAGTCGGTGAACTCTGTGCAAGACACAAATAATCTGGAAAGAGACGACCAAAAGTTAAACGAAAAGCTAGATTCTGGGAGCCACAAAGTCACGTTAGCCAGAGTTCAACCGGAGCCAAAAGATGGCTCAAAAGACAAAATCTGAATAACCATAAAAGGGTCCAATGGTGTTGATGCCACTAATGAAAGGGTTGACAAACATCTTAACAAAATGGATCAAAACTCATAGTGGCAATGGCTGGCAAAGTCTTTGAATACTAAAATCCAAAAGTAATGCCAGAAGGAGAAAACTGTTCATATGTGTTTAGTTGCATCGTGGAACACTAGGGGTTTCACTCATTTGTTCAACTCAAACTGGCTGGAAGGGCTACAGATTGTATGTTTACAAGAAACTTGCATTTGTCACGTACAAGTTGTGGCAGAGTTTGAGCTTGCATTTAATCCGGCCATAAAGATTGACTAGGGGTGGCCGATGGCTGGTTTAATAACTCTAGTTAAGAGAACTTCTGGTTACCGCATTATAAAACTACAAACTATCGCCCTTTATCCAAGTGACTGTGATAGGAAAGCCTAACCTACCGAACAACTTCACTGACAAAGTAACGTTAGTAAATGTGTATTGGAATAATGGTAGAGCAGGCAAATACTTGTATGTAGATCAAGTATCGACAATATTAGATGACCTGTTGGAAGTCGAAAATCGTGCAAGTATACTCATCTGTGGGGACCTAAATATTGACTACTTCAAGAGCTTGCAACCTGAGAAAATGAAATTAGCAAAAGAATGGCTTGAGGAAATGGACGCAAGAAAAATACAGATGCTAAATGGATGCACCCTCAGTGATATACCACCGGCACCAACATGGCGCAGAGCCGAAAATACTTCAATTATTGATTACATGTTCGTATCAGATGCTCTTCATCCGAGAGTGAAATCCATGAAGGTTATACAAATGTGTAATAGCGATCATGACATGCTACAAACGGAGCTATTAACCTCAGAGAACCAATTAAGTTCAATCTGGTCCCACAATGTCTTTGTACAAGCTAACAGAGTAAGACTAAGGTTGGAAGAATCAGAAGTCGCTCAGTTTTCAAAACAACTTTGTTTGAGGAGCTCAACAGTAGAATACAGTGCTCTGTTAACACAATTCAAACCAAAAAATATAGGCTTAAGACACCTGAATTCTGAGCGAATACATTGTTTTGATGTGGAAATATTGAAACAAAAGTGCCAGACAAGGTGTGAGATTCGTAAGAACCATGAATTAGACATATAAGCAAGAAAACTCAAAAATGGTTTGGTGAAACAAAAATATAAAAATTGGTTAAAAGTGCATGAACATCTAATGATGTTAAACGATGCCGAAAAGATGCTGGAGAGCTTAAGAAATAAAAATACTGGAGACTTCTGGCAACTTATTAACAACACACAGGTGCTACAAAGGGCATTACAAACCAGCTTGGTGACCGAGGCTGAGGTGATATCACATTTTGTGGAGTTATATAAGAAAAATGAAGTCACAAAAGCATCATCTGAGGCAAACAACACAAGCTGGGCACTAACTTTCTCAAAAGAAGATATTGAGAGGGTAATTATAAAAACAAACAGTTCCAGAGCCCCAGGCCCGGATGGGCTAACAAACTTCACGATCAAACAACATCCAGAAATCTGGGCAGAAGTTTTTTTGGCATTATTCGAAAGAATAAATTTGCAACGACAGACGCCGAAGTCCTGGAAATCCGCGGTAATTGTTCCTATTTTTAAAAAAGGTAACAAAGCATGCCCAAAAAATTACTGACCAGTGGCATGACTGGATGTATTGGGAAAAATATATGCAACCTTGTTACAACGTAAATTGGTTGAGTGGGCCACAAAATCTAACCGCATGGATGTGAGACAAGCAGGCTTTGTCAAAAATGTAGGATGCTCGTTAAATCTTTTGCTCCTGAACTTCATCAAAATGGAGGCTCTGAGAACACACAAAAAGTCTATCTTGCATTTATTGACTTTTCTTATGCCTTTGATACCATCAATCCGCAAGATACTATGGGAAGATTTGCAAGCCTGGGGTTGCCCAGTTGGACTGATGGCAGTGATTAGAGAGTTACATACAGAGACCTCTATCAGAATCCGTCTGGATCAGACTGGTGTTTTGTCTGCAGAGATCAAAACCTTTAAGGGAGTGAGACAAGGCTTCCCCTTGGCTGCACCTATATTCAGTCTATTTATATCAGACATTGGAGCTGCTATAGATGCAGTGAAATCTTTTCCTCCTAAGTTACACAAATCACATCTTAGTTGGCTCCTATACGCAGATGAATTGATCCTTCTGGATATAACTCCTATTGGCCTGCAGAGAAAGCTTGACGCAGTCCAAGAGTATGTGAACCTGTATCACTTAAAGACCAACACAAAAAAATGTGAGATCCTTCTTCTCAAAAATATGAAATCAGCAAGATTTAACAACTCTAAAGAATTCATCTGGAACTTGGGGCAGGAACTATTGGGTATATCAAGCAGTGTAAGATACTTGGGTATGATGATAAGCACAAGCATATTTGATGGCCCATGGATCCTAGAGACCAAGAGAAAGTGTAGAAAACTCACCAGCCAGATGCTAGTTTTGAATAAAAAATTTGGAAAGTTTTCTCTAAAACCGGGGATGAATTTCTATCAACAAAAAGTAATCCCGGTTTTAAAGTCTGGAGCTGAACATGCGCTGGGTTGTCCACATGACCTATGTTCTACCCTCAAAAATATCTATTGGTCCAAAGTATTGGGTCTAACCAAAGGTACGTCGACGGCTTGCATAAGATATGAGCTATCGTTGATATCAATACACACTAGAATCTGCTGGAATTTGCTGTCCTTATTTCAAAAACAAGATCTTTAGAGCAAATGCCTCAATTTGAAATTCTACACAGTGCATTATCGAACAGTAACGATATCACGTTGATGTGGATTAGTCGATGCAAAAGTTTGCTGGTAGAGTCTGATATCAACCTAGAAACACTACACAGAAATCCAAACGCAGTAAAGCTAAAAATCTGGCGGGCCTATTGGGATCTGACTAGTTCACAGAGAGCTGCAACCAAGATGATGGTCAATGCACCGGTCAAAGCCAGGGGTTTCAACAATCTTCAACGATACATTGAATTATTTTCAGATCCGAATGCAAGGACACTATTCATGCTCTTTCGCTTGAATGCCTTTAAGACCAAAGAGAGTCTTTGTGTATGGTCGTGCAACACATTCCTATGTGCAACTGTAGAATTTGCACAAAGGAATAGGAGACCCTCAAATATCTGGTGCTGTTTTGCTGTGAGCTCCGGTCTGTGAGAACAACTCATTTGGGACCCTAGATCATAAAAATCCTTCTATGTGTGCATATGAATGGTGGCAGAAAATGTTTAATGGCACAGACATGAAATTGCTAATTCCTTTAACGTTTCTGCTAGCCAAGATAGAAAGTCTGTTGAGATTGGACTCATTATAGAGTAAAGGAATCACTTATCAAAAAGCAGGGGAGGAGGCGGAAACAGTGAGAAGGGTGGTGGGGGTTTGGCCTAAGTTTTGTCTTGTGTTGTGTGATATTTTAAAGGTTTGCTTGTAAACCAATAACATTTATTTAAAACATTTTTTTTTTTTATTCAAGTGGGAATAGTCGTGTCGGTCCTGGGATGGTGACATCCTCTCCAATTTGCACTTCAACTGCATACGGCAGCAATTGGCTGACCGAAATGCTTTTTCTGAATCATCAAAGTCCATGGGATTACCCCCTAACTAGCCCCTAAACCAGGCTTTGTAATTTATCAGGTTCAAATTAATGGCAAAATGATTGAGAATGTCACTGCCTAAATAGAATGCAGCAGGGTCATCTTGCACGACCCAACAATTATGCACTATGCTTTTGTTGCCTATAGACATTTTGAACATACACCTCCTAGGCAGAAGATGTTTCGAATTGGGAGTTTCCAGGCCCATTTCCCATTTAGCAATCAATTTAAATGTGGGAATGGCTGGATCTATGGGAGTTTTCGGAACATGGCTTTGCCGATGAAGCTCTTACCGTTGTTCACGCACACTCGAGCGAGAACATATTCCTTACCCTCATTTAACTGAATAGGGATGAATAACTGTTCTCTAGTTTTCTGAATGTCAGATAAACTTTGAGCTGGTTTCTCATCACTCTTGACTATGGAATTGGGATTTTCAGATTGTGAATCAGTATAGAATTTCAGAGTATTTCCTTCCAGCGTGGAATGCCACTTGAAACTGGAAGGAAGGTTGATTTTCAGAAATGGAGAGGAGTTCCCATCACCGGTTTGTTGTCCTACAACAATAACTGTCACGTCAGGTGCTTGGTTATTCTGGAAATGAAACTCAGTGTGATCAGGTTTTTGTTCAACAATGTGGCATGTGACATTTAAACTAACATGGTTGACACTATGGTTTAATTTTATCGGCCTGTTAGTCTGGGTCAAGAGGAGCTTGTTTGCACAGTCTATTAGGGGGGACAACCTTTGCAGGATGTCATTCCCTAGTAGACAGGGTGTGCCCTCTGGAGTTACGACTATGATAGGGTGTTTCACCTTTTGTCACCCAATTTTTATTTCCAAATCCACAGTCCCCTCAGCAGGAATTTCATTCCCATCGAAGTTCTGAAGTTGTCCAGGAAGAGGGGTGAGAGGGATCTGATACCTCTCCCCCCTTCCTGAATTCAGCTGACCAAAAGCCCTCTTTGACAGAAGAGTTTCCTGGGATCCAGTGTCCACCAGTGCCAAAAACGTACACTGCCCTTGTACTTGGACCGGGGCATAAAATTGTCCCTCCTTCTCCTCAAGGGGGCAAAGATAATGTGCATTTTGGTTAAGTTGGTTGGTCAATTTCCTGATTTTTGACTCCGACACAGGGGTAGTTTGGGCTTGATTCTGTTTGGGAGTTTGGGGATCTGCACCAAAAAATTTGGCACTTGGATATTTGTGGAGTTTTGGGCTCTCCTTTTTCTAATTCTGGGCCACCCTCCCCTTTTTGGAGTCAGTCACCAGAATTGGTTTGCACAGTTTGGTTTCCTTGATTATCATTCTGGGGTGCAATGATGAGCGGTAATAACTCAGTCCCCACATTCACCCAGTCTTCATTCAGATCTCTTGGGACCGATTTTTCTTTGGGAGGAGTTCCCCCGCCCCTGAAGGAGAAGGTCTTTTTCCCAGAGTCCCCTAAGGATTCTTTGCCTTCAAATTGGCGGACACTGATTTCCTCCACAAAATTGGCCTTTTTGGATTCTTTATTTCTCCTACCCACCCCCTGTTTCCTGTGTTGCAGACTTTCTTGGGCAGGAGGTTTTTGTTCTGGTTCCTGGGTGTCCAGGGGTCTTTCACAAGTGGGGAAGAAAGCTTCCTCTAAGGCTTTACACCTCCCTTCCCCTCGTGCCTCCTCCTCTGGAACCGGTGAGTTGTCGGGGTGCTCTCCCCATCATTGTTCTGGAGTACCAGACGCTTGGTTTGTGGGGTTCTGAGCTACCATGTTCATCTGAGGGTTCTGTTGAGCCCTAAACATGTGACCCAGATCCTGGGATAGGTTCTGGACTTGGTGCTCCAATTGTGACACCCGTTCTGGCTGGTACGGGGGTCTCTGGTCAACCCTGGTTAAGTCACGGGAAGGGTAACTATCCCTTCTTCCATAGTACCCTGGGTATGAAGAATTTTGGTAACCCTCCACCCTTGGCCTCCTCTCTCCTGGATTGGGCTGTCTGGGCTCCTGAAAGCGGGGAAAGAAAGGAGGGTTGTCCTGAAGGTTGGGGTTTTGTGGGTACCGGGGAAAGAAACTCAACCTGGCATTTGGGGGATTACTGCCCTCCTGGGGAAAGTTAGGAGGGAGGTTTCCTAGGGATGGGGGAGTCATACATACCCCAGGATGGGTCTGTTACCCTTGTATCGGGGCTAATGTAATCAGGGGAATTAGGGGTCCGATTTGTGGGATTACCTCCCTGACTAGCACCTGTCTGGGAATGGCCCGAGGGCCGTCTGGGTCTTTGATTGGATGGATTTGGTACAGGTATATTTTTAGGCCCCCCCATCTCCAGATCTAGAATGGGGGAAACCTTCACCTCCGCCACCTTAGCAGCAGCAGGGGTGTTGGCTGGTTTAGGGTTTTTGTTTGGATTTTTATTATCCGTCGGTTTTTGTACCTCATAAATCGGGTCGCCTGTTGTATGACCCAGTCCAGCGATCTTTTCTCAGAAAAGTCCATCACCAGCTGGGTCATTAAACATTTTGGGAGGGCGTGAAAGAAGGTGGTGATGAACTCCCGACTATCTGTGCACACCCTCCTGGTGCTCTGCGCAAAGGCGCGTTTGAGCTCCTGCACAAATTTGTGGGGGGCTTGATCATCCCCACACTGCACATTGTAGGATGCCTTGCGGGCCTCTTGGGGGTTTCTATGAGCATGAAAATGTTTTAAGATGTGTAAGAGTCCTACCCGTCTTACTACATGCAATACAAATAAATGAGACACACCCCAGACGGGGAATAAGGCTAAGAGGACAGGTTGCGAGAGTTTCAAATGTTTTATGTAGAATTGGCATCCAGAGAACTCTGCTGCCTGAGAGCGCACTGGCGTACAACACACTTACAAAGAAATATAAAGGAAAACAACGTCATAAATAAGGTAACTAACAAAGGGTACTACATCAGTGCAGGATTGGCTGGATGGTGAAAGCACATATATTGGGGTAGGCGCTGCTTATTCCGGATTGGTTGTCCAGTTGGCAGGAGGGTGAGCATCACGTGTTCCGGCTGACAACGTCCAGGAGGGGTGAGGGTCAGGTTTTTGCGAGGCGGGGTGGTCACTAACTAAGCTAGCATAATACAACCTAATAAAGCATGCACTAAACAATAGTCATTGCAACTCCTTTGAGCAAATCATTGTAAACCTATAAACTTCATTTGTGTATTTACATCATCAGTTATTGAGGCTTATATGGGGCATCAGGTTAAGGGTCTTGACCATCATGATGACATTGATTGCGCCGAGGACCTGGACTCATAAAAAGAGGCAGGGGCAGGTTGACGTTTGTTAGTAGTGGGAGACAATATACTGTGGCAGAGGTCTGATGTTAGCTGAGGGCATGCTGGGTGGGCATCATGGCAGGGTCACATATCTGGTACATCAAGAGAATACCTTGCAGTGGCAAAGGGTTACAATGGCAGTAATTTTCCAACAGCAAGGGTGAGAGGGCATGAGTAGGTTTGTTGAGATGGATGAGCTACAGGGCCTGGTTCAAGCCGGTTCACACACAGGACAGTGATCTCAGAGGAAGAGTGAGATGTTACATTTGTTTTTGTTGCAATTACCTCCGGCTCGAGCATGAGAATGCAGCCGTGGAGCTTTCAGACACAGTGAGGAAAAAGGTGGGGGCCATGTGCGCGGTGTGCGCGGTGCTGCCGAGGGGAGAGAAGCCTTTTCGTATTATCGTAGTGAGGCCTAGTCAAATGATGGAGTTGAGGGTGCACAAAATGGATGCCACGTATCCTGCGCAACAGCCCCACCTACGCAAATGCCAGCCGACGCTGGTATTACATAAGGGTAATGGAGGCATTCCCCACCATTGGAGGCACATGGTTCAAGCTGCACTGAATGCATAGGGGCACGGGGGGGCTACAAGCCCCTTGCTCCCACACAGATGGCCGCCATATAGGTGGACCATCTGGAGTGTTTCTGGTCCTCCAGTCCCGCAAAGAAACTGGATTATTCAGGGGAGAAGGTCCATTTTACATACTGTATGCAATTCTGTCTGTCCTTCATATTAAAAGTATCCATCATTTGATCATATAATTCTAGGTGTTACCAGACAGAATACTTTGCATTTTTAGGATATGGAGTTATAACACTCCTAATGGCCTTGATCTGCGTAATGGGATCTTTTTTCATAGCTCTCTTAAGAGCTTGAGAAGGGCTTGCAGAATGGTGGGTCCTAGTTTCCCTACTCCTGGGGTGCTCAGAAGAGTCTTCTGACTCTTCCCTGCTCCCAGGATTGGTGGAGTATCCCCCCCCCCACTGCCCTAACTGGGTAGAGGTCTTCAGGATACTCTTTTTGGGCTTTATTTCCTTGATTCCTCACCAAATTTCACAAACTGGTCATTTGGAAGTTAGTATTTTAGTGGATCTAATTCCCTGACTCTCCCCTCATAGGAGTCTTCCTGGTCAGAGATATCAGCCCTAACATTGAGGTATCTGTACAGGGACGCCCGTCCATCCATTTCTGGGGGGCACTGATCTGTCAGTCCCATTTTACCAACCCTATTGAATTCTGCCATCCCCATGGCCCCTGGTTCATATGAACCAGTAGACATGAAGCTGGCAGTGTTCATGATATTGAAGGGGTTTGAGTCCCTGAGTACAGAGGTCCTTATGTTATGATCAGAGGTTGCACTGTCCCTCTCTACCTGTTCAGGGTCCCTCCAGTTAGAATTGAGTCTAGCACCCTCTTTCTCTAATCTTGCTGCCTTTTCTTTTTCAGCCACTTTTTCCTGGTCATAAGCAAAAATCTGAGCCTTTTGTTCAACTATCAAGGCCTTACTGGTCTCAATGATTCGCTCGTGCACTGCTACTTGTTGGTGGAGTCCATCAATCTTTTCACAGAGGGCCTCATTGTCCCTCTCCGCTTCCAGCATGTTTTGGGAGTACTGGGACATTCTCTGTTGAAAGTGATTCATCTCCTGGGTTTGTGTGTCTTTGACTTGGGTGTTCTCTTTCAGAGCACATTTTACCCGTCTGGCATGCTCCATCAGCTTCCCATGCTCAGTTCTTAGTTCCTTTAACTCCTGGCGGGCCAACTTACTTTCCTGTAACTCGGTTTGTAACTCACTTATTTCCTGGCCTAGAGTGTCTTTCTCTTGATTTAGGGTGCCCCTTTGCTCCGCCAGGTCATCTCTTTGTTTTTTGATAGTGTTGGATTTCTGGTGATCCTGATCAAATTCTTCTTGAGAGTGGAGGTCTTTTACAATTAATTTATTATTTTCCTCTTTCAAGGTTTATATCTGATTTTGTAGGGTAACTATCTGTTCTGTGCAGACTCTATTATAATTTAATTGTTGTGTCAGCTTCTGTTGACTCTGTGGCAGAGAGTCAACGCTTTACTTACACTCTTCTTTCAGTGCCTGTACTTGGGTGTCTTGCTCTGCATTATCCTTCTGTTGGCGAGCTAAATCCTCTTTTAATTTGGTGACGTAATCTCTAGATTCTGCCGCCCATTCTTGGCTCTTCTGTAACCTTTGTTATGCTGAGTCTAGATCAGTCTGGATTTCATCTAATAATTCACTTTGATTCTGTGCCAGAACTGTGCTTTCAACATGCTTTTCCCGTATCAATCCCATGTGTAGATTTAGGTAGGCCGCAATTGTGGCAATTTTGATTTGCCCCTCTTTAATTTTTGGGGCCATGTATAATTCACTCAGAGCTGTGTTTAATAGGCCGTTGTCCTGCCATGTATCCAGGTTCATGGCAGTGACCTGTTGTGTGATTTCCTGCAGACAGACATTTTCATCATGTTCTGGCCATTAACCCCTGACAAAGAGCTTGTGTAGGAGGTGCTCCCTAACCATACTGATTTCTACTGGAACAGCCATTTTGGCAATGTTCTTTCTTTATTAATTATTTGGGGGTTGATTTAATTTTATTTTTAAAGACCGGCCTGGTGCTTAGAGTATTTGTCCTGGGGGGCGCTTGTACAGTGTAATACAGTATTCAGACCACACAAAGTATTACGAATCTGCAGGTTAGTCTGCTGTGCTAGACTGTCATGGGTGGTAAACAACTCAAAATCTCGGCACAAGCCCCCAAATTGGTTAAGTATTTCAATCAGGTGATACAGCCTGGTCTCAGCCTAGTATGCAGCGCACAACTGAAATGCTTATTTTGTTATATATATATGAATTCAATATTTGAGAGATACACCACTCATATCACACACCTTTTTCAAATACCCCGGGTCACGATGGACCAGGAACCAGGCTGGTTGGTAAAGGTAATATTTATTTATTTATTTAAAGTTCAAAGAAACTATACACTTTTTAATATGGGGCAGCAATCACCAATGTGATGATAATACAATAGGAATGTAGGCAAGGCACTTAAATTAACCCTTTAGCCACACAGATAGAAAACAACCAACGATAGAAACACGTTTGGGCTTTTGGAAAGATAGCACTCAAGTTAGGATTTCCCCCTGCAATATTCCTCAACCCACAATAAATCAATTCTAAATAGATGTAAGGAAGCAGCAGGTAATCAGGAATGAGGAATAAGAAACAACCCCCCCCAAACAACAGAGAAAAACAGATCTGAACTCTTGCAATGTTAAAATGACACTCGGAAATGGCTGAATAAAACAATGAATGTGTGCAATCATAAGCAATAGATTGAGCAAAAGCATACAATTTCGAAAATGAATGGAAGGTTTAAAACAATTGATAGTAAAAATAACACATGTAAAACTTTGCAAAAATGTTAATTCCCGTCTAAAACTAACCAGACGGTTTTTGATAAAAACAGGTGAAATTCATTGATTTTAAGTTTATAGGATGGGGTGTAGCTATAAATCCTAGGTACACTCAGGAAGTGAAATTAAGTCTCTAGCTATTAAACTGAGGGAGATAGGCAATGTAGAATAAGAGGCGTATTTAGAAAAAATGGGTAGTGAAAACAGACAAGAAAGTCAGTTTGGACAAGAATAGTTTTACTCTATAATAAAGCATTCAGGCTAGAATACCAAAGAGGGGCACAGTAAGCTTCAGGGTTGATTCATGAGTTCAACCCTAGTTCCCCAGCACCCACCCTGGCGGAACCAATCCGATCACTCGAAATAGGATTGATAGTTTAGGATTTACAAGACAAGATAAAAATGACTAAAGAAATGGTGTTTAGCAAGATAAATCAATGACAGCGTTGCAGTAAGTATTCTGACAATGTTGCAAGTTATTAAGGTAAGGATAGTATGGTTTAGAGATTGGGATAGGACAAGGCAAGGCAAATCATGCTATGCTTCTATGGTTCATATTTATACTCACAGTCCATTTTTAATTTGGATTTTCAGCGGGACAGATCCGTGGGGCAATTCTGGTCACCGGATGGTGCTGGACAGGCACTTCTGGTTACTGGATACTACAGATCAGCGGGATGGCAGATTTGCAGCAGGCATGCATGTAGCGGCAGCAGGCCAAGCTGGGTTAGGAAGCTTCGCACAATTTGGGTAGTGGGATTTTTAGAATGCAGGTTTCAGATTGAGGCCTTGCTGGGAATGGTGTCAGCAATACATAGGCCTTGGCATTGCAAAAAAAAAATCTGGAATCAGGATCAAAACAGGATGAAGGAAACAGGAACCGGACGCCACGCAAAAATTCAGGAACAGAGTCAGGAATCCGTCAGGAATCAGTCAGGAATCAGTGTGTCCTGAGTGCTAGTCAGAGGTCCTTATTTATAATGCCAGATGACATCATTACCGTATATGACAGGGGCAGGATTCACTGCGCCCGCCTATAAAGATAGGATAGGACAAGGGTAGAGTCTTTGCCTTGCTCACAATTGGTTGGATATCAGAAAAGTGAAGTCATGTTTATGAGGTGATTTTTATTGTATCTAGAAACTCCCACAATTACTTTACTGAAAATCCAATTTTGCCAAAAACACATACTTCTGCAGTTGCAACCTCTTAGTAAGTCAGATACACAGGTTACATATTTTGTGCAGCACAGATTAGTCCAAACCTGCAGTCTGTGCAACCTTGTTTTGCCTTTCTGACACATTTTGGTAATTTTACACATTAAAGATTTGGCCTAGAATTCCACAATTTTATACACAGATGCAAATTTTCCCCAGGGATGTATGTACACAATTTGACATTTGCAACATGGATGCTTTTCTGGTAGTACAACATATGTCACCATTTCTGTCCAGACGGTGTCATGACATTCTACCAAGTTTTGAAACACAGCCCACAATTCCACGTTTACGTTGTGAAAATTCCGCATTTTTACCAATTTGACAGCTGAGATATAAGTCTTTTTAAAGTTCTTTATAAAATAGTCTTAAGACAAATGGGAGTCATTGTTGTCATTGTTGTCCTCCCAACTAACACCAACTGGCATTTTCTTCCAAGCAGGATAGGGGGCCTCTCTCTCAATTGAAGGTTTTATTGCACTTCACACTTGACAGGTTGAGTGTACCAAGACTGCTATTGTCCCAGCCTGGAGCACAGACGAATGTCTGATGAGCTTGTGAACTCCCATTGTCCTGTCCCATCCAAAGTATTTCAAGCTGGCAATTAGCACTTTTGGTGTCCTAGAAATGTATGGTGTGCCTCACTTCCTAAAGGAATTCACAGGGCTGGAACTTGAACAACTGGAAGACCATGATTTTTTTTAGAGCTTGCTAACTCAGCTCAGTTGATTTAAAAGTCTTTATTTTCTGATTTAACAAACCTGTGGAATACAAATAGCCTATGCATGTATTATCACCAGCCTCATAATTCCTTTACAGTGCTAAGTAAGCAAGCCTTCACTCAACAATTTACTTCGAAATAGGCAATTTTTCTTCAGTTAGCAAAGACCATTTTAACACATGTGTTTAAAAACTGCTAACATTTCTTTATTCTAAATTCAATTTTCATCTCCAGCAACAATGCTGAAGTTGTTCTGCAGCATGGATACATTTAAACAGGCATGGCCCAGCTATTTAGAGTCTTTCTTTGAACAGCTGATTTTTAGATTATTTTGCAAAGCAAATAGACATGTTTCCCATGTAAACTGAAAACAAAGCCCCTGGTTGATTTCTTTTCAAGCTAAGATGACTCGGCCTGTCATTCAGGAACTAGACATGGTTTTGCTAATGCACAATGACTTCTCCTGGGCATGCCGGACCTTTTCAATCACAGCAGTTTCATAGTACATGGATGGATTAGCCTCAAAACAGCATTTTTAAAGGTTGGGAAAGGTATCATTTAAAGGGAATTTTGGGGTTTCAGGAAGGCAATGTTGCCTATTTCACTTAATTCATTGTTAAATGTTGCAGAGCACACTGGCACACTCCTGTACTCTGTTCCTACACACCTGTAATGTGTGTGTCAGGGTGATGCAGTGGTTTGGTGGTTGTAAAAACGCAATTTTGAGATCCTGGTGCGCACAGGAGTTAGCACAACCATTTTGCTGTTTCTTGCACCAATGCAGAAAAGTGGTGTGGTAAAGCACATCTGAGTGGGTCAATATATCCCACACTTGTTCGGAGAAAGTGTATGTTAATTTGTTTGTAGAGCACCTACTCCGCAATTGAAAGGCTTCCTGGTGATTTTGAAAGATCTCAGAAGAGCTTGCTCCCTGGTGTCTTATTAGAACTAGTGGGTCTTCAGTTGTGCCCTAAAAGAAATCAGGTTAGTGGTCAGTCTTGTGTTTTATGGGAGGTTTGTCTAGCAAATAATCTGTTCCCTGGTGTCCTGCACACTGGTTGGGATCTGCAGGTAGTTTCTCTGTGCTGAGAAGAGAGCTCCATTTGATTGTATTTGTGAGATCACTTAATTTAGGTAGTGTTCTTTGGAACCTTCCAGGAATTTATGTTCAAGGCACATGATCTTGATGGCAATCCTGGCTTGTTCCTGAAACCAATGGATGACTTTGAATGACCTTAAAAGACTTTATTTATAATTGTCATCATTACAACAAACAGCGGAAGGGACAATTCCCAACCTGAATGCAACCAAACTTCAAAAGGAAGAAAAATGATTTGTCATGGAAGCAAGGGTAACAGTAAGCACACAATGAAAACAAATCAGTCCACAATAGGACACAACAATATGAAACCGTACATTCCCAAATATAGGTGTATAGACAATGTGTCATATTAACAAAAAATATAGAAACATTTGCGATCTAATGGCTCTCATCGGGTATGCATCGCTAAACTCAGGGGCAGAGAGCCATGTTGCTATCATTTACAGTACAGCTATTTCCCATACTTTGTATCACCAAACATTAACGTGTGGCCCCTCCACCTGCTTCCAGCTCCTGGCCAATGCTATGCGTGCAGCCACTAATATTTGAGTAATCAGACTAGCTTTGGGGCCCTTCATGGGGTAGATCACCAGCAGAACCACTAAAGGATCCCAGGGTAATAGTGAGCCTGTGATATCATTTATTAGGGCTAACACCTCCTCCAAAAACCTGAGTGCCATCAAAGATGCACAAAATCCCCCTTCAGGCCGCAATTCCTCAATTCCTCAATTCCGCAATTCCTCAAGCACTGATCCATTAATCTTGCGGAGTACAGGATTGTGGAGTACAGGATTTTGTAAGCATTCTCCCTATTCACTACGTTGCTAGATGAGTTGGCAGCTCTCGCTCAAATCTTTCCCTAAATCTCATCCAAGACTACGCTCCCCATGAAGTCCTCCCACCTCGACATGTAGGCGAGCCGGGCAGAGGGATATGATCTGTCCAGCAGCTTGCATAATCTGGAGATCCTCCTTGCCGGGTATACCTCCAGAGCCGTGAGTTGGTACATTCTAGCCCGCAAGAGTTTCAGAATTAAAGGCCCAGTGCCTAAGCTGGCAGTATCTAAAGTATTCCGGCTCTTTGACTCCAAAGGCCGTCTTGCATTCCTCAAAGGTCCATGGAACACCGCTGCCATAGAGCTGACCAAACTGCAACAGTCCACCCCTCTGCCAAGCCCAGAACACCCCTCCAGCAAGCCTGGGGGAAAATATGCACTCTCAATAACCAAGGGTAAGGGGCCAATACCCCTTGGCACTTTCCAATGTTTAAGTGATCTGTCCCTTTGCGCCAGAGAGACAATGGTAGAGGGCAGAAATGGACCCCCCCATCCGCTGTGTACACTGTGTAGGTGTGGGAGGGCCCCCAGGGAGCACAAGGTGACTGGCTGCTCGACTGACACCCACAGTGCCCAACTTTGATTAACCTGCCAGGCTAGTATACTTGACAAGGTGGCTGCTTTGAAGTAATTATGAAGGATGGGAAGGCCCAAACCACTGTTTAATTTTTGTGAGTGCAAGGCTTGTTTGCTGACTCGAGGCCTATGGTTAGATCATATGAACCACATCATATTTCGGTGTAAAGCTAGCAGGGGATGGTGCAGGAGCATAACTGGAAGGGCAGTGCATGATAGAGAAGGATAGAGAGCAAGTTTATTTTAATTGCAGTGATAGAACCCATCAAAGAGATCTCCAGACTCTCCAATCGCATCAAGTTGTCACTCAGGGCTTTGAAGACAGCCAGGAAATGTGTCCAATGGTCCGTCTCACAATTTGAATGGATCACAAGTAGTGCCCATTAAAACAGATCCTCAAAATACAATGATCTGTGGCTAGCCATGATTCACATGATGAACATGGTACGAACCCCAATCACTGCAACACCAAGAAAAATAATTACCATTTCACCCTATCAAAGGCTTTGTCGGTGTCCAATGACAGTGAGGTGAGTGGAATCTCCTGCCATCTGGTCAGCTCAACGATGTCAATGGCCCACCGTATATAATTGTGTTTGCTACAGCCCGCAATAAATCTAGGTTGATCCAGGTGAACCAAAAAGGGAAGGGCTTTCACAGATCTGGTGGCCAGGATCTTGGAATATATCTTAGCATTGGTGTTTAGTAATGAGATCCGATGATAAGAGCCGGAGAGTGCAACATCCTTGGCTGGATTAAGTATCACAGAGAGTAGCGACTCCTGCATAGATTTGGTCACTGCTCCACACTCGAGGAACGAGTTGAACAGAACTGTTAGGGGTGGGGGGGACAAAAAGTCATGATTTTAAAGTCTTATAAAAATGTGAAATAAACCCATCTGGGCCAGGGGCATTCTGAGCAGAGAGCGAGTTAATCACCTGCTCTATTTGCTCTTTTGTTATGGGCAGTTTGAGCCAGTCCCAACGCTCCTTAGAAAGGCGAGGGAGGGTAGGTATATTAAAGTAAGAGTCCTGGGTTTCCAGATCCTGCCTCTTAGTTGCCAGTAATGTTTTGCAAAAACTGGAGAAACCCTCCAGCTTCGCTTCGGCTCTGAAGTGAAGGATGCCTGACGCATCCCTAATGCAAACTATATCGTTCTTGATCTTTTGGTGACATAATCTGTAAGATAATATCCTGTTAACTATATTTCCGTATGTGTAATGACATTTCTTTGTTCGTAATAATGAGTTAGAGGTTTCTGATGCCATCAATGCTTCGAAGCTAGATCTGGCTAGTCTCATATCCCTAAAGGCTCATGGACAGTGCATACTTGCATAAGCCAGTACCCGGACACACACCTGGGTTTCGTGCCCCTGCCTAGCCTGGTACGAGTGGCTAAGGACCCCCATCACAGCCACTTCATAGCATCCCACAAAGTGCCCTGAGAAATAGTTGTCAATGGCCATGGGTATCTCATACATCTTCCAAAACTTCCACACACGTTTCACAATTTGACACAATCTGGTGACCTTCAGCTGCATAAAGACTAGCGAGTGGTCCAAAAGCAGTCTGGGACTGATGTCAGATCCTGACATATAGGGAAACAAGGCTGTAGAAATCAGGAGAAAGTCAATACAAGAAAACCCGCTGTCTACATGTTATGTTATTTTGCATTTGTATAGCACCTTTTAACATTGTTATGATTCCAAAGTGCTGTGGGTTGAACACCCTCAGGGACCGTAGTCCAGGTCAGTAGAAAGAGTAGTGTGGAGCGACGTGCTTGGGTGTACTTGGTATGTGTGCAGCCAGAGTGCAATAGGTGTTGAGTAGCTGCATACTAGAGATGGGTCAGGTGGTTGTGCAAGATCAGTAGAATGTGTGCAGCAAGACAATTGGACTATGCTTTCTGTATTCTGGCAGCGCTGGTTGCTTGAGAAAGATGTTATGTGTGCAGCTAGGCCAAATTATGAGGGGTATAGCTGCGTTCTAGAGACTGTTGAGGTACATTTGGAGGTGTGTCAGTATGGGGCAGGTTCCTGTTTGTGAATTAGTTGACTTGTGAAACAGTTAGCTCGAGTCAATGGGATTTGTGAGGGGTAGTTTGTATATTCATTAGAGTTTTTAAGTGGGATTAGTGAAGCGTGTCTTGGTTAGTCTTCCGCGTTGCCACAGCAACACGGCAAGCCAACAGGGCGAGAATAGGGGTGGGGCTGCAACAACAATTGGTGCTAGTAACAGCAACATGAGAACATCAGGATGTTCACGTCAAGTGTTCCCATGTATTCAAGGGCAATAAACAAGTTTCCCTAGAGGCGGGAGCTTTGCTCGCAGTTACACTTGGATTTTGTAGTGATCAGAGTACCGCAGAGTATGCCACTGGGATTCCCTGAGCATGACCGCTTATGAGGATGAGTAACTGAGATTGCATGAGTATGGGAGCGGAATAGTGCACATGAGCAAAAGGACAATATGTAACCAGCGGGTCTAAATAAGGTAAAGGTATGTTTGGTGATGGCCTTTCTAGTGATGGGGCACTTTGAAAGCTAGTCAGTCTTTAAATTGGTATGCCTTGTTTGTTTGTTTGTTTATTGATTTGTAGGGTGAACCAAACCCTTAGGTAACTGGGCGCTACAAGGTACTAAGGATACTTAAAAGCTTAACTACACAGTACAAAAGAAAAACATCGGAACAGTAAATTACAATGGCTGATACATATCAAGTACAGGGAGGTAAGAGAGTGGGTTACGCAGGCTAATACATAGGTGGATATTATTTCTGTATAGAGTGATTCTCCAACAAAGTGCACAGAGCATGATCTCTGTAAGGATCAAGCAACAGTAACTACAATTTGGTCTGTTTAGTGCCATGGTGAGGGTTAGTCACACAGTTTGGTGATATTATTCTGAGCATGAGGATAGTGTTAGTAATGAGACATGTACGCACTGTAGCCTGGTTGTGGTGCACATATACTAATGATGGTAGGTGAAGGGCTCTAGAGCCATTTAGGGGACACAGGTTATTTGAATTTTAAAATATAAGGGTGTGATCTTAGGTAAAGGGCCTGTTAATATATGGGGGGTGCATGAAGCTTTACAATACTGTACGCTAAGTCTTCTTTCAATTATTTTTTATAACCATTGGACAATGCTTAAACTGTTGCGTTTTGGTGAAACCCTTATACAAATATGTGTGGTAATGTATGAATTTGATTTGTGTTTGTTTTTCGTAATGATAACAACCATGTACTGATATGGTATGGATAGCGTTTGGTGTAATGTTTATGCAAATCAGTTTGGCAATGTATGAATCTGTTCAGTTTTTGATTCTTGTAATCATGATATACCTGTATTGGTACAATAGCCCTGAAGAGGACCCTGTGTGAGTGTTGAAACCCTGACTCAACGTCATTAATAGAGACAAATTGACAATGTTTGGCTGATTTTTCTAAATGCTTATTGCGTAAATTGGACAACACAAATGTGTAATCAAAAATGTGGGTGTATGTGCAAACAGTTAAGGACACCAACCTGTTCTGTTTTCGTTTTGGTCACTCTAATCACATCCGCTGACCATTGCGGCTACACACTGCCTAAGTATCTTGTAAAACCCAATAGCTCTCAGCTTGGTGGGGTTGAGGCCAATCCTCAGAGACACCTGTGTCAGTATGTGTTCAGCTACGCCAAATTAATTGAGGGGTGTAACTGTGTTCTATTGTTCGTTGGTGCAGAGGCAAGTGTTGGGAAAGTGGTGTGTTTGAGTGTCTGTGTGTTTCCCATGGGAAGTTTGTTCCTGTTCGGCTTCCAGTGCCTGTAGAGAATATGGCAGCTCCTTGTTTCTTGGTGGGCCGGATTGTGTTGGCGAAGACTGATGTGGGTGGTGACAATCAATTCTGTCCCAAGCTCATGTTGTTATTGTTGTGGGTGCTGGCAGGCGTCCTCGATCGGCAGATTGCTAGATAGAATCCCTGATGGGTAGCTCTACTAGGACATCTCCAGAAAGTTGGGGTTAGCCAAGAATAAGGGCTAGAATGTTCCTTGCTTTAAAATTCTCCACAGGGATTTCCAGGTATGTCGGATTAGCAAGCAAGGCAATTTCCTGCTTTGATTGCATAGTGCATATTTGCAGGGCAATGATCAAGTTTGTGGGTGCTATTAGTGCTTGTGTTGTTAGTTCTGCTACTTCCAGGTGCGTAGAATTAGCAGGCAAGTGACTTCTTTGGCTGATTGCGTAATTTCATAGCCTTGATCAGGGTCATGAAAGTTATTGGTGCTTGGGTTAAGAGTCTAGCACAATCACCCATGATTAATTGTCATAGATTGCTTTATGGCCTCAGAGTGTACAGAGTTCTTGTGGCTGAGGTGAAGAATACATTCTGGCAGGTACAAACTTCTGTCACAATCCCGCTACGATTTATATTCCAAGACTGGGCTAAGGCTCTAGGTGGTGGTCGTGACAGTCTATGGCGAGGTCTGTAATCAGCGGGTTACGACGCCATGTGCCAGTCGTGATGGTAGGTTGTATGATTCACTGCATTCCCTTGTGAGTTTTTAGGCAAAGAGCCAGGTTTTCAGTGCCTTCCAGAAGGCCATTTAGTCTTCCCTGTGTCTAATGCGGGGAGGCAGTGAATTCCATAAAGTTGGTGCCAGGGTAGAGAAGGCAGACCCTCTGATCCTGGCCGAATTGGAGGTTGGGTCCACTAAGATGAGGACAGTGTTTGACCTAAGAGTGTGGGTGGTAAAAAATATGGAAAAAACGATCCCAAATAACTCAACTGTGCCATTTATAAAGCATGTCATTATGGTATGGAAGAAGAGTAAGGAGGTCCGGGGAGAGAAGATTTTCCTTAGTGCTGAATCCGGTTTATGGAAAAACTCGGCCGGGCAAAAGGATAATTGGACTCTCGCTTGAGTTTCTTGGCAGTGGGTGGGTATTTGGAAATAGGACAAGTATATTCTGGTCAATATATGCTTTATTTTGAGTTCTTATGTTTTAAGTACAAGCTGTAATTGCCTGAGCCACTTCTCTACCTATTTTTGAGGAATCTTTTTGCGGTCCTATTCTCAATCGTTAATGCTAGATTACATGACTTGCCTGTGATTTTACATCTAGCCAAAAACATGCTGCACTCTGCTTCCCTATGCAACAAGCTGCTAACTCTGTGTGAGGTAAACTTAGTCTCTTGGCACAAGAGGAATTGTTGAGATCTTGATTTAGGATGTAAACTCGCATATGCACTGGTCCCAGAAGGTTTAGGATGGACTTAGATTTGCACAATACACAGCAAAGGATCATTCCCTGAAGATGTGGTCCTGCACCAGATAATCATTGCTGGTACTGCAAAAGGGAAGTTGGTAGGGGAAAGTAAGGATGTTTGGGGGGTTCTTCAGCATATAGATCTTGTGCTGTGTCTTCCCCTCCCTCGCACACCATTGGTATGTGTGTTGGGTCTGTTCCCGGCTGACCTAAACTTTCCTGCTGGTAAACAAATCTTGATTTATAGAGACCCTGTGGTAAAAAGCATATTTTAGAGAATGGGAAGAGGGACGTTAAACCCATTGTTGATGAGTGGCTAGGCAGCCTGTCGATGCTCTCCGGCAGGGAGGAAGTGTCCTTTCAAAGTAAGCAGCAACATGATAACTACGAAGACATTTGCAATGCATTCAATGAGTTATATGTTATGCTGAAGGCTCTTGTACCACACACTGTCACCACCTGCATAGTCTCTTGGTGCTCAGGCAGATCTGGGAAGGGGTTGAGGGTTTGAGAGGGAGAAGAGCAATATAGATTTGATGTGATGTTGCCAGCTACAGTTTGGAGAAACCTGTCACTGAACATTGGTGCGTTTTCGGTCGGTAGCTGTCAAGGTCTGGTTGTGTATGGTTTGGTTTCATGTTGGGTGTCGTGAAGTTTGTGCAGTTTGCGGTGTGGGTGAAGTATGGATGTGTTTATTTCAGAGTTTCAGGGTGAGTATGCATAAAGGTGAGTTTCTAGTATGGTTAGTTAGTAGCAATACATTTTCTACCAGGAGGATATCTCATGGGCAGGGAGTATAGCACAGAGGCAATGTGCTCGCCTTGAAATCAAGATGACGCTGCACAACACAGATACGATCCCCGGGTCAGCGCTTAGAAACCTCTGGGTATTAAGTGAGTTATAAATAACCAATTACAATTACAATTACCCCCAACAACCCATCTACGTGCAGTACATTTCCTACCCCACCAATCTTAAGAGTGGTACATTTCCTACCCACAGCAATAATAAGTGTGGTACATTTCCCACAATAAAATGAATATTCCCCCTCATTCCCATGAAGCAGCCTCCCGACATTAGCTAAGCACAATTCCTGACGGACCTTCAAAAAAGACAGGGCACTCCTATAATCATTTTTCCTGAGGGGTGGGGGAATGTCTTATCCTATGTATGGTCAGAAATTGCATTGAAATCCCAGCCAATCATCAATCCACTATCAACAAAAGTCACTAGGGTGGGGAGTAAAGTTCCCAGAAACTCATGTTGGTTAACATTAGAGAGATAAGAGAACCCTAGGTCATGGGGTGCCACAACAGAGGGCCCTTCAGAAAGAAAAACCGTCCCTTGGGGTTCCCTTAAAGCATCCCTCAACATAAAGGGTAAATCCTTTCCATTAGGATTGCCACACCCCTCTTCTTCTCAGTGGAAGAGGTGAAAAATTTCTTCAGGGAAGTTCTATGCTTCAGTCAGTGTTAATCTTGTGAAAGCAAGTAGGTTGCTTGAAGCATAATAATATTAACTTCAGATGTCCGGAGCCTGGCCAGCAGCAACCTCCTCTTAACAGGGCAATTCAGTCCCTGCACATTAAGGGTCGTGATATCAAGCGATTACATCTCAGCCATTCACACCTAACATCTCCAGAGTGAGTGCTTGAGGACCACTTTTCATTGCAAGTAATGCAGTGCCTGGCATGTCTACATGTTTCTAGGAAAAAACGTTTTTTGAAAGGATCAATTAAAAAAGGTCCCATGCATTTTGTGCAACACAATTACTGTAACTTCAAGGGTACCAAGGTCTTAGAATTCACTGGCCTATGACCTCAGATGAATTCAATTTTATCTGTCCAAAAAAATATTTGAAGGTAGCATAGAAATGCACTGGGCTTGCTAAAATGCTTTGACTTGAATCGAATGTGTTTCTTAAATATTTCATGATCTTGAAATCTAGCAAGACTCTCAAAACAAATCAATGTTTTATGCTAAGGTTTATCTTGTATATTAGGCATTCTTTAATTTATGGGTAATTCAGAAATTAAGTAAGCTATCTTTTATTGACAGATATGTCTCTATTGAATATCTACAAGTTAAGTTGCTATTTAATCTGTGGTGGAAAAACAAAAACGTGCGTTTTGGTTAATAAACCATTTGAAAATTAGATCAACTTACACAGATGTTCTATGACTAACTTATTTTAGTTAAATAAATAATGTAATATTGATCAGTAGTTTGTTCGAAGAATGAGAACCATTGTTTCCATAATAACCACGTAAACAATGTGCTTACACACTGTATGTTGTTGAAATAGAAATTGGACATTTTGTTCTGCTGAGATAAGACAAAGAAACATTGATTTCAAAGTTACACATGGAAGGATTTAACAAGATTTGTTAGCATATGCAGAAAGACAAGAATAGGTGATTCAAGTCTCTCGAATAGTTACAAGTCCGCTCTCACATGGTGCCCATCATTAGCCATTAGACAACCATGACACACGTGATGTGTCCTTCAGCAATTGTGTTACCTTTATTTCTGTAATAGTGAACCACGAATCGGACATACACACAGAACACCAACCGTTATGCCTGGCACACAAGACTGGCAATATGAACCTGTAGACTTTGAAATTTTAGTTTTCATAGAAACTGCTTTTAAACTATCATCATTTGTTTTGTCTGTATGTGTCAAGCACACACAACTGTGGCAAGCTAGCTTTTGGACTAATACAATGCCGACATAATCACAGCTTTCTGAATTTATGATTGCTATCTAGAAATAGAGTCAGAAATCACTACAAAGAACCGTGAGACACAAGTATGTGAACCATATTGAATATGATTACAGTTATTACAATTATCGCACTGACTACATCCTTGTGATGTTTTGTGATTAAACAAAATTGTGTTTGTTCACAGGCTCTAAACAAGATGATTTCCATAACCAAAGCAAAATTAAACCATATGAGAACCAGGATTACAAACTAAGGTGTGTGGTACTGAGCTACGTGCCAGGCCACTATAAGTCTAGTTAGTCTGTACGTTGAATAGCCCAAACACACCCAAATACAAGACAATTTCGTCTTTTAATTTTAGAAATTGCTGTATTCTGAAAAAATATATAATTAGGAAAAGCTATTGATTGCGTTATATGACCACTTAACCAGTTATTGATGAGCTGTTTTTAGTAATGTTAAAACATTTTCCTTGTAGGTCGTTGGTGCGCATACTATGTGGTATGTCATATTGTTCATACCAATTGGATCAACCCTATGAAATAAGATTTGAGCAAGATATTTCATTATAAATCTTTAAAACAGCCCCTGAAGAAGATCCATTATCTGCTTTGTACTGAAAACCAGGAAAGAAACTATTTGGATCACTTTTGGCTGCAAAAAGTAGCCATACAACAAACGATTGATCTTTATGCAATTTCGATAATAAGAACTGTGTTTAATAATTGAGAGTGTTGTGATTACTAGAGGAAAAAGTGAAGTATTGTGGTGATGGTTTTATGGAGCAAAAGTCCCTTTAAAGTGTGATGAGTTACTGGATGATTTAAACATTATCAAGAAATATATATTTTTTGTATTAGTATAAACAAGTGTTGCATGGCTTACCTATCGCTACAAGGAGGTGTCTTATGTTATAACACTGAATTTGTCATGGATTAGGTTACATTTTATTTTGAAAACATATCTTTTGCATAAAGACTTACCTTAAATGCAGTAAATATGTACATACAGTCGAAGATCACAACCAAAATGTCAGACAAAAACACATGGTTTAATATGGTCTTAATAGGTAGAAAAATAATAAGTGAACAGACAGTTATTTGCTTAAACATATGCATCCCACTTCATGCAGCTTTTTATTTAAGGTACAATTTTCATTAAAGAACATAACCAGTGTAAACACAATTTTATAACACTTATAAACAGTGCAATTGTATAAATTCCATTTCTGAAATACATATATTTGTATTAGAGGTAAAATCACCTTCTTTCAATAGAAAAATATTTATATTCAACAACTCAGGTCATTGAAGATAACTTTGTAAAACAACAGGTTATTTTAAATTCTTTAATCATGTTTTTCAATGCTTCCCAAATTGTATATAATTAAACACATTATGTGACTGAAATTTTGACATGAGAAACATACAATATTTTTAGAGGTTGACTCAAATAAAACCTGTTCCTCTCAAAAAAGTACACATACATGTTTATAAATATTGTGCATGAGTGAAAATGTCAACAGGAAGTATGTCAAGTTTAATGATCATGGAGAACCCATTACAGACAAATTGTCCTAAAGGTCCAACATGTTTTATTGGCAATGTCTTAGAACAAGTGTGAATTTGGACCTATAAATGGTCTGGTCTATAGTGTGCACCACAATGTTCTTCACTCCAACACTCTTAAAATGTCCCCAAAAAAACACTCAAGCTCTATTACTACATAATTATGGTTACTTCTTTCCATGGTTGTCTGTGATGTAGCTTTATAACAAGTTCCTTTTTTAACTTTTCAAATGGTAGAAGAGTACATTGTTCCTACATCATTGATGGTTCAGTGCACCTTGTACATTAGAAATGTTTCATCTAGAATTGAGACTAAAACCACCACTTCGGAATGTTAATCTAAGCACCCCTTCCCTTGTGTGCTAAAACTCCCTAATTATAGCAATAGAAAGCTACAGTCATTGCATGTTTCTGTGGATTCATTCAGATCAAGTCATCAAAATAGCCTCAGGACACATGGAGAACAATGACTTAGGACTATTAACACTGCAAAGATTTTCTGTTTATAGAGACCAGTACCATGCTGGAAGCACCAAGCATGACCGTCTTTGAATTTTATGTACTGGCATGAGTTTCAGCAAGTCATAAAAATATATATACCTGCCTGATGCATCTCATCAACCTGTACCCATTTAAACAGTCATGCAGTCTGAATGATACACAGCTGGGTTTTGTTACATTTATTTTCATTGTTGAAGCAGTGTTTTTCGTCTATGTGCCCTTTTGAAGTTTGGTGTGCACTATGCACTTACAATTGTGCTTTGTGAAAAAACTATACTTCCCAATACAGAGGAGCAGTGCAGCAATGTCATTCGCAAGCCCATTTTTATAAGAATCACTTTCAAACTGTCATTGTTCTCTTTTCTGCTATTCATGACCAGATAGAGAAGTGCAGTACAATAAAGGAAAGGTATTTAATATGTACAAACAATGGGACATACAACTGCAAGTACATATGTATGTTCATTCATAGGTACCTACATATAAAGTCCATTATTATGGTACTTAGAGGCGGATGTGGAATGAGGAATGTAGTGTTGGATACAATTTGAATATTATTATTAGTAGTCGTAGATTAAATATATTTCTGAATTCTGATGTGAACAATAAGTGAAATAAAGAAATATACTGGAAGCTACATTTGTACTAACATCAAATGTTTCGTCAGGGTGTGTGTTTGTGTGTGTGTGTGCATACATACACAAACGTATATCACTGATATAATTCTCCTGCAGGCCCTTAAGTAAAAACTCAGTGTTCCGCCTCTGCCTCAGTTCTACATTTTGGGTGATTATCATTGCAATTCTCTAATAGCTAAACTAACGTATACGCCCGAACCTTCTTTAGCACTTAATTTCTGGATATTGCTATGTTACTTATCAATGCTATTGCTGACATTTTCTGACAAATACATTACCTCTTTAAAAAAAAGAAAACACTGCCTTGGTTGTCAAAAAAGAAACATCAATGCAAAATCACTTAACCATTTGTACACATCTTGCAATATTGCAAGAGCTAATCAAAATGAAATGTAAACTAGGATAGCTTCTTCATAACAGTTTTATTGACAATCAAAATGAGAAAATGTTTTTTTTAATCCGTTAAGAAAGCTAGCAACCGGTGAAGGTAGTCAACAGGCCTGGAATTGCACTGTTTCCAATGTATTTTTGAAGGAATTGCATGGATTTAACAGTCACGAAGAATGCATGTAGGCATCTACAAGTGCTATGGAGCATAGCAGGTGTACCACTGCCAATCAAAATGAATGCTACAGTACTGATACCATAGGCGTCATTTGCTATGTGTACTGCCTTGCAACTCATTCAATTTAACAAAATCAGAATACTAATCTTTTTAAAGTACATTTGCTTTAAGCTTTTGCCAGTTTTAGGATCCGTAGATAATACTTGTTGTAAATGCATTGCAGCTTCTGATTTTCAATAAAGATTGTATAACAAAAAGAAATGGCTATTCATCAGGGTCAAAGATCACTTGATTACACTTCCTGTAATATCACTGAGAGGTCAAAGTTTTGTAATGTCACTTCTGCTAATGCAATGATTTTCGTGAAATATCACCATTGGCTGAAACATTGTTGTGAAATGTATGTGCATTAGAATAGCCTAGCATCTCCTATGTAACACCTTACTTCGCCATGTAATCCTCTTCTATTTATTTTCTTTGAAATCCCATGTATTATCTGCTAATGCTCAAAATGAGGTGAAATTGTGGCATATCAGATTTAATGTCTACACAAGCTGTACAATAGTAAATTATTTTTACAATGTTGTGTACATAAGTTAGATGCTGGAATATTAGTAACTAAATATTTCTCTACTGTATCATATACTCTATTTTATTCATTCCAGATCATAAAACCTCCTCTAAAGTACTTTTATTTTGATCTCAACACACAATGAATCTGTACATTTAAGTTTTGAACTATTTTTACTAAACTACAAAAAGAGGTACCTTTATACCAATATTCTGTAAACATCAACAAAAAGTTCAAGTACAAAAAAGGGGTATTGTGCCGCTCATTGAAAGATTTGCTTTTGGCACTTGTCTCATATTTGTGAATTGTTCTCTAAGAAAGGAGTCATAGGTCAGCCCCAAAAGCAGAAGGAATAAGTGTACATATACACTACCAAATCTCACTGGTAAAGCTAAGTTCCCTTGTCGACAATGGCAGCAAGGTATTGTTCCCATGAAAGTCCTGGGTATCCTTAATAGCACTGTTCATAGAAAGCTGTCCATTCAGCAGTGTCAAAGGTATGTTGCAATATGTATGGTGGTTCCCTAGGGAAGCCATTGGTAAAGTTGCTGCCGACATGCTGTAGTCATAATTTCTGCAATAATGTCTCATTTGTATAGACTCGGTATGTTGAAAATCAGACAAATCCACATGTGATGACGCTAAAGAGGCAGAAGTGCCAGTTACAGAGATAGATGGAACTGTTTGAAGGTCCCCAAAGATGCCTTGCTCTCCACATTCCAGGACCTGCCGTCGAGAGAACACCTCCTTCTTCTTGCCAGGCATTTCATACACCAGCTGCTTCCAAAATTTGGAGCTCAGTTTGCTGCTCTTTGGCCCTCTCCATTTTACCACAGAGAGAAGCTTGATCCTGTGCTTCAGTGATTCCAGCTCATGGTGGTTGATCTTCCCGTGTAAATCGGCACACTCTATTAGAATAACTTTGATCTTGCCGCTTGCCAGAAGGTTATAGAGTCGGTTCTCAAGCTCGAACATACTCCAGCCTCTTCTGATGATGTAATCACGAGTCAGGACAATGATGAGCCTTCTGCTTTGTTCCACACTTCTTGTGAGATCGTCAAGGTAAGCTACAAATTAAAGAAGGCAACAGTTAGGTGCATGGTTGCTTTTGTATTTTCATTTAGAAACAAGTCAGATATTCATGCCAACCGTCGAAATTACATGAAACAATTTCACTAGCAAAAATTAGAACAATTTTACAACTTTTGCTGCTGGCTAGGAAAATGAAAAAGTCAAACATAATAATGCTCTTCTTTTTTTCTCTTCTATGAGGTTCAAACTTTTACACAATAATCATTACTTTTTCCCCATTCCAGTACACTATACAGTATGAGTGACAATCTATTTCATGTGTTGACAAATATATAAAGGGGCATTTTTACAAAGTAGTTACACTAGCAATATCAAATAAGTGTATTCAGAAAACCTTCCAGGAATGACACATTCATAATGACCCACAATACCATACATAAAAACACATTTAGAATCATCCAAGATTAAATCAAAATACAAACTTTTAATGAATGTTAGTTATTTTTGATATGTGAAACAATGACGTTTGCAATAATGTTTGCTTTACTTCTTTTTTTAAAGGTTTGTAATAAACCAAATAAAAAATAAAAAAAATAAAAAACAAAATACAAACTTTTTTTTAAAAAAAGGCATAATAAAATATTGCAGCAGCTAAAGTATAGTATTGTACATAAAGCCTGCTTCTGGAGATCACAAAAGAAGCCTGTTACGTGACTAATCCTGTATTTGGCTATCATTGAAGGCTTCTTGTAGTGGTAGTCTTCAAAAATGAGATCCCATCCATGAATCCTGAACTACTGCTTTTGTGACCACCTTCAGCAGCCTTCACGTGCATTTAGAACGAAATCACTCACACGTGATTTTTGACCCCTGTGTGGCATCCTGCTAAATTGTGGCACACCACTCATACTCTGAGGTGGTCATTTCATAATGAGCAGTGTGAAAAATCAACGTGTAAAATAGCTTTAACGCTTCCGTTTTCTGCACCACCCCATTTTTCCTCAATTCTAAGGCGTAGGAGGACAGCAAAGAGGAGATACTATCTTCCAACTGCTTTCCTCCACATCTCGGAAGAGAGAGTTTCATGCAGGCGTAAAACAAAGATTCCATTGTCTCAACAGAGTCATCTCTGTATAACTTAATCTCAACACAAAAACATGTTCAGCAACAATCCCACCATGTGCTTAAAAA
The DNA here is from genome assembly GCF_040938575.1 of Ambystoma mexicanum. NCBI lineage: Eukaryota > Metazoa > Chordata > Amphibia > Caudata > Ambystomatidae > Ambystoma > Ambystoma mexicanum. The sequence continues at coordinate 293,370,875 of NC_090930.1, read as the reverse complement.
CCCAGCAGGGTAATCGCAGCATCACACGAATTGACCAAATTGGCCATTAAAAACTTGTTAGGATAGAGTCAGGATAGTAAATAAACCTACAACTCCAATTAATTAGGAGTGTTCAGAGGTAGGCCCAATCCTCAAGCACTTGCCCTCAAATGTCCTATGACTGTAGTAAGAATAGTAAATTAACCTACTCCCAAAATAAGGAGACAATGCTTATTCATGAGATTGGACAATACTTTTCATTTTGAAATAATAACATGCAGCATATCAAAATAAGTGCCAGTGTGAATTGTGATTCAAGATTACTATAGGCAATAGGGAGATGTTTGGTGGTCAGATTATAATCTAGAACCATCTACCTCAGATTAGTGTGTATCGATTTGCATTTATGTGCTAGGTATTAGGTCATTTCTAAAATAAATATTCTACATAGGATATGGTAAAACATGCCTTTGCAATTTGATGTGATTGCATGGATGAGTAAGCCAACTGGCACAAGTAAAGTTGCTGACTGGTTGCCTGGTACACCTCCAGAGCCTAACAGGTCCCAGGATCCCCCGCCAGTCTTTTGTACTTGCCTTCGGGCCGCTGCACTTTGTTCAGTATTTCTGCACTTTCAACTTATGCTCCATGAGCGGGACAACCTCTCTGCACTTAACCCAGGACCCTGCTGGGCCGGCTTCGTTTTGTTCCCCCATCCCGCACGTTCGTATGTATGTATGCATTACCTAAATGTACTGGGACCATTGTCTGTCCTGTCCCCCCAACCATTTCTCATGTTCCCCTTCCCGAGCTTGGTCGCAACTGTAAAGTTCATGCACTTACTTTCTGAGAAATGTCATCAGGCCTAGTATTCTACTTTTCTTTTTTCTTTCTAGATCATTCGGAATCTTCAAGGCCTAGGAATGGTTACTGTATTCCCTTGTTCCCTTCCCGCCTTGAAGCGCTTTGAACTTCACCTGTCTATAAGCACTGTATAAATAAACTATGAATACATAAATAATGAATGCATATAAACAGGAACAGGGGAGACTGACTACACAACACAAATAAGTATTATAGAGGTTTAGGCTATGGGCAAGTATGTATACAGATGCATACATGTGTATTAATAAATAACATAAGATTTGGTTTGGAACCCTGTTTTACCTTGGCGCTGGATGTGGTGTTTACCATTTAGTATTTTTGTACTCAATATTCATCCTATAATGATAAGGGACACCGTTGTATGCTTGCGAATTTAATATTCAGTAGATTCAATTTTGTACAAGATTTGCCATTTTATTGGCGGACATCTCTACGTGCAATTTGGATATATGCTCTTTGCATTTGTTAGAGTGCCAACACGTGTTTCAACCATAGGTCTTTTTCAAAGCGTGGGCTGATCGGCTTGTGGTGTCCTGTGTAGGTGTGGCCGGATTACTTCGGTTTGGTCTCGCTGGTTAGCTTCAGGTCGCGGCTGGATGGTTGGCGGCGGTCGGCTCAGCTCACGGCGATCGTCAGTATAGCGATATAACATTACCCAGCAGAGGCATTGTTTCCATTCAGATGAGGAGGAAATCAATGGCGGAAGCACCTTTGGTGGCTAGTAAGTGTCCATTTAATGAATAGCTCTGGTGGCAGGGGGAGGGAATGAGTAAGGTATGGGGGCTAGCAATAATAAGGAGCAGAAGCAGGAAGTTCTGCAAGGGAAAAGGTAGGTCACTGAGGGCTGAGGATTGCAGTGTTTGAGAAAGACAACACAGTGAGGTGAAGCCAGCAATATTGTGGGTGCAAGGTTATGAACTGGTTTAATATCTAGGAGTACACACTTTGAGAGGGATTGATCTTGCATAGAGAGCCACCCAGCATGATAATGGTACAGTTATATCAGAGAGAATCCAAGTAGGTTGCAGAAGGTGCATGTAACTGAATGTAGAACTTTGTTGAGGGGTGCGAAAGAGTTAATGGAAAGGCTTACAAATAGAATAGAAACATAGTCAGGTTTGCTGTGTTTCAGGGTTCAGTTAAGTTTCAGTTAAGTTAAGTTAAGTTTCACGGAGTGGTGAATGTGACGTGTGTGCATCTTCGTAATGTTTAGAAGAGTAATCTTGGTTGCAGTAGCGCTGGCCATAATCAAATGATTATGCTTAAGGTCATTGTCAAAGAGGACCCTGAGGGTAAGAATCATTGGTGCTGGATTGTGGATGTCAAGAATAAAGGAGATAGACGTGTATGGTTTGCATTGAAGGCTGATAGAAAGATGGCTTCCTTCTTGGAGCAGCTAAGTATAAAGGAATGTAAATCCATCCAGTGATGGAAGGAGAGGCAGCAGAGGATGTTTTCTGACATGTACGATGTGATGGAAGGGAGAAGGACATCTGGATCTTATCAGAAAGGGGGTAGTAGTAGAAGCAAAAGGATGGAATGGTTTTAGCCAGGGGGAAAATGTGTAGGGTGGAAAGTAGTGGACCCACAAGGGATCCTTGAAGAATGCAATAGAAAGTCATTGAGATAGGATACCCCACAGTATCCTGGAAGTCAAGGGAGGAAAAAGTTTGGTGGATGGAGCAATAATTTACTGTGTCAAAGGTGGCAGACAGATCAAGTAGAATAATGATGGAGGAGTGTTGAGTGTGGTGAGCAGTGGCCAGAAAGTTGGAGACACGTGTGAAAGCATTTTCAGTGGAGCACTTGCTCTGAGATTTAGACTAGAGGTGGTTCCATAGTGCATATACCACAAGGATGTTATTGATAAAGTCAAAGGCAATGCTCTCAAGGGATTTTGATTACTTGGAACACACGATGTGTTGGCTGTATGTAAGCCCATCGGGTAGGTGGGAGTGAAGCAAGAGGGGATAGAGGTGTGAAGTAGAATTGTTATTATTATTATTATTATTATTATTATTATTATTATTATTATTATTATTATTATTATTATTATTATGGTATTTTTTTAGCACTGACCAAGCTTTGAAATGCAACAAAGCACTTTACAGAAGTTTACAACAGTACAGATACACAATGGAAAGCTTTACAGAGGTAACAACTGAACAGATATAAACCGGCGGGTAGTCTAGAGAGGGACACAGAGGAGCGTACAGTTGTACAGGGTGGCAGGGTGGATAGTGGTGGACGGTGTCTAGCAAGTCAGGTGGCGTGGCAGCAAAGTGATGGCCTAAGTGTTGAGGAAGAGAGACTCCTTGAAGAGGTGGGTATCGAGTTATTTTCTGAAATGTAAGATCCTGCGGGCTAGTCTGATGCTGACGGGGAGGAGATTCCATCGTCTTACGGTATAGGAAGAAAAGGCATGTTTTCTGGTCCTTTCCTTTTTGCAGCAGCAGATTTCTGAACATGTCCTGGCTTCTGGTGGTGCGCTGTCCACCGGAGATGCTGAGTTTCTATATGGGATAGCTGGGTGACTTGACGGTGACTGCCTTATGGATGATGCAGCAAGACTTGAAGATGATTTGTGCATGCAGCAGGAGCCAGTGAAGGTCGATGATGGCTGGGGTGATGTGGTCATATTTGCATAAACCCTTGCTGAGGTGTGCGGCTGCATGTAGGACACTTCTCAGGGGCACAAGGGAGGATAACGGGAGACATTTGAGAAGGCCATTGCCCCCATCGAGGTCAGATAGGACCAGTGCTTGAACAGTGTTGTTGGTGAGGAGTAGGAGTTCGGTCTTAGAGGGGTTGAGCTTCAAGTATGCACTCGACATCCAAGACTGGATCAGCAAGAAGCAGATTGTGAGCCTGTGGATGTCCTTGATGGAGTCGCTCTTGAGATATAGGCATCTGCCATCAGCGTATTGGTGGATGTGGATGGTGTGTGTGGCTAGCAGGGATCCCATCGCCTAGTTAAGGTAAGGTTATCAGCTTAGAGTGAGGAGGAAATTAGATATGTATTAGGGGCTAAAGCAGAGCCTGCAAAGTCATGGACAGCTTACGAGGCTTGGATCAGAGAAGTTGTAATATCTATGAAGTAGGAGCATTTAGTGAAGGCATGGAAAGGTTATTTCTTAGTACTAAGGAGATTAGGGGAGATCATGTTTCTCCAGCTGTATAAGAGGAGCTCTATGGTTGTCCTCCATTACTAGATGACTGGATATATTTGTCGTTTAGGGTAACAGTGGGAGGGAGGTGAAAGGGCATGATGCATATTGATGGAGGAGGTAGCCAGTGAATTGCTGAAGTCAGAGAATGCCAGTTTGATGGACAGTGGGAAAAAGAGAGCTTGGAGAAAGGTCCGGGCAACTTTCATGGGATAGTAGGCTATGGAGATAGAATTGCGCTTACTTTTGGTGATGGATGAGGGAGGAGGATATAGGAGTGGAGGGGGATGGAGATGGTGAAATAGATGAATGAGTGGTCAACGGGTGAGGGCATGATAGCGAGAGCAGATGAGTTGGGAATGGAGGCTGGGAAGGTGTGTTTCAGATTTGCCATGAGTAGGAGGGTTATGTAAATTGACCAGATAGTAGTTGAGAGAGTGGAGGTCAGTTGGGTGAAAGATGAAACGGATAGTGAGAGGATTGAAAGCAAGAAATTGGGCAGAAATGTCAAAATGTTAATGGGATAAGTGTGGGGTGGAGTTGATGGTGCGCCATTATGATCATCATACAGAGACCACCCATCCAGTGTAGCACTGTGCAAAGGAGTTATCCATGTTCAAGCATAACAGAGTGTTTGTGGTGAAGGGAGTGCTAATTTAGAAAAGCAATTTTATTACATACCAGTTAGGGATTCCATAGGGGGAGGTGAATAGAGATCCAGTAGGGGGGAGTCGACCACTGATAAAGGGGTAATCAGTCATGTAGATGGTGTTGAAGTAGTTTAGTGTATGAGAGAGAGGTACAGCCAAGATGCGACTTAGAATGTGCAAAGAAAATAATGATGGGGAGTGAAGGAGCAGAAGAACAGGTCATAGGTCAGGCAGAGGCACCAAGAGACACAAATGGATAGGACACTGAGGAGGAATGGGATAGACAGGAGCATGGTGAGTGGAAGGGAGCATACAGATTTCAAAAAGGGGGGCAGACCTGAGAGACAATAATAGGTGGTGCTTCTTACCTTGTCGGGTTGTAGGGGAGTGCTGTGGGAGCAGGGGTTATGGGCCTAGGCCCTTGGGGTCAGAGCAAGGCCAAATTGTAGTCACCATTAGCGTTAGCGCCCATCCCTTTAGATACCAGACTTCTTGGAGGCCTGAAGGCCAAAGAAAAGAGGGCCATGAATTGCAAGCCAAATAAAAGAGGGCCATCAACCTTGGAATGGCGGGCATGGTTGAGAAATGGCTGTCAGCTCACCAAATGTGAAAATGGTGAGGATTGGAAGTGAGGGGCTCAGGAAACCGACTGGATGTAAGGTGGGCAATGCAGGGATAGATGTTTGTGGCTTCACACCATCCCAGGGTCTCAGTTGGATCAGCTCCCTCCTTCCTCATGCGGTGCTCATGTGATTGGGATGGCAAGGTCAGGTGATGCTAAATGATCGCACTAAAGCAGGGTTATCCAAATCCAGGCCTTGAGGGCCAGAAACCTGACAGGTTTTCAGGATATCCCTGATTAATATTCATGAGACAAAATGTGCATGCATTTGAAATCATTGCATGCAAATGTATCTCATGAATATCAATGAGTGTTATTCTGAAAATACAACATGGTCCGGCCCTTGAGGCCTGGAGTTGGACAACCCTGCCCTACAGCATTAACAATGCTGACTTCACCATATCTGACAAGCCAGGTAGCTAAAACGGTTCCCATAAAACATTGTTTGCTGGCCATGAGACATTTACAGTAAAAGGTCCACCGAGTGATGCCGTTTCATTCATTGGCCATAGGTCAAACGGGAATGGAGGTGCTTTTACTATTTTCTAAAATGGTTTATCTTCATGAGCAATGAACATTTAAAACCTGGTGATCGGCTCCAAAATGCTGTTTTAAATTAAAAGGTTAGTGCATGAATTGAGTGAACACGAACTCCAAGTACATATCATGTTATTGTACTATAAAGTATGCACCTGATATGAGAATCCTTTGCATTACTTTGCAAGTTATATATCTGCACGTAGGGGTGTTAGGTCTGGAAAAGATCAGGGGCTAAGCTAATGTAGGGACTGGTGGGACTCAGGGCATGCTAGCATTTTGGTTGTAGCACCTGAGCTTCTATCCGGGGCTACAACGAAAAGACCTGGGCTATAGCCCCCTCAGTCCTCCCCTAGCAACGCCTCTGTAGACTGCACCAGCGATGCTGTGACGCAGCATGCACTCACTATAGGCGCTCCCCAGCATTTTAATTGAAGTACACATCGGGCTGCAGGGCTCCTGCAGTGCTCCTGCAGTGGCAGTTTATAAGAAACAGCAGCAGCTGAGCCGCGCGACGCTTCTAAACAAGAGCAGTTACATAAGCACAGCACATTTCACAGATTAAGAAAGTACTTCTTAAAAAGCAACACGCAGATGTTTGTAAAATGGCCGCTCTCTCTCAATAGAAAGACAAGTTCAATAATAGATTCTTCTGAAACATGAATAATAGTGGATCTGGTTATCACGATGGTTTATCAAAAAGGTGAGATGTGTATTGTTCACTATAAGATGTTGTTCAAAGACGCTTTGCTCTTTAGATCAATACAGAATAAAACATGTAAAACAATTAACAAAATAATATTTGAGCTTGCATCAAAATGGATGTTGTGCAAAAAATATACTTTGATGTATTCTGTTATGTGTATGCGACACCATCAACGGGCGTTCCCCAAACATACATTGATTAGATGTCCCTCTTCTTCTGAGTTGTGACAAGGTGTTTCAGAAAGAGAAACACTGACCCTCTAAACTCTGCTAATCTGATGTTGATTTTAAAAGGAACAATTACGATATTCATTTTGTATGCTTGCCCCTTCACAGGGATACTGCATTACCACTCAGACTGCTCAGCCAGTCAGGATGCCTGGAACACAGGCTGTATTCATTAATAAACTAGCCTGTGTTCCAAGCACCCGCAGTGCTCCCTGTCCCTCCTTGTCTCCTCCATTACGTCATGAGTTTCCAGCACCTTCATCAAAACCCACACATTTGAAAATGCCTTTTTTCCTCTTACCTGCAATCCGTTTTGTGTGTTGTTTACACTGAAAAAGGACTATAGCCCAAGGAAGGAGCAGAGTTCACTCGGAGGGCTGTTAACGGGTAGTATTGCCCAGTGCGTAATCTGTAAAATAAAAAGTGCCAGGGCCCCGATATTTCCTAGAACACCTGGGACACAACGGGCAGGTAACTCCCGGCCCACTGCTGCCAACACCCGTGATTGTTTCCCCACAGTGCCTGCATATTAAGGGTTAATGCCGCAACTCCTATTGGCTATTTTGGGCGATAAATGCACTAGCCATGGCAGATGTGCAATTTACAGATGGCAAACACATATATCAGCTTAAGACAAATGTTTAAGTGCTCCTTTAAGCACACAATCATTGTTAACATTTTGCTTTGATTGTATAGGTGGCAATTGGAAAATGTTGGCCAACTATCCACAGAAAAATCGGCAAACCTGCTTTCCTTCTAAGTTTAATTTATTGACAAAATGGAGGAAAAATGATTTTTTGAACTGTTAAACGTGTCTGTCAAACATTGCAGTAAAACCTTTGTATAAAGGCTGACATTAATGAAAGACACTCTTCTCAGTAAGTGCCTATTTCCTTGGCCTTTCCGCTGTGTTGGCGCTGCTGGCGTGACTGTCCTCTTGTTGCCAACCGACACTGATGTTTTAGTGTTGCTGCCTATTGCAGGAGGGAAGGAGCTCCAATGTTATGCAGGAGGACTGGAGAAGCGTGTGGGCGTGGCCAGCACAAGCACCCAGCAATGTCACTTCCCAACACATTGTTATCAATGAAAATGGATAACTACCATTCTCCTGTCTATGTGGGTCATCAAGTTACTAAACAACAATGCGCCGACACAGGGTGAAGAGAATCTGGCCAGTGCACACTGTTGTTGCTTGTGGTGTGACAACTGCTGAATGAGATTTAGTAATAAAGTTGCCAAAACACAACATCATAATCAGACTGAGTCTGAGAAAATAGGCACCGGGACTCAAGAGAAAAGTCCTGTGGCTGAGCTCTGGCAAACACCCCCACAAATTAACCAACGAATTGGCTGGTTAGCATCAACACTCAGAAAATGATGATTATAGGCAAAGGGCACAAAGGAAGTGGGTTACCAGACATCTGACTGTAAGCAATCATTGCTACATGTGTTTTGCAGGCAGAGAGTACAGCAGTGGAGTGCTATAAACAGACAGTAGATGTGGCTAATTTTAAAAGAGCATAAATGAAAGCTGTTTTCTTGCAAGGAAGAAATGACAAGTTTGAGGTGTGGAAGGTGGAGAGACATTTTATTCAAAGTAGCCCATTCATTTTCAGAACAGGAAAACAGAGCGGAGTAATGTAACACTTTTCTTCCTTTGCTGTCTTTCCAAACGCCAGGCTGATCACGTTTTTCTGGAACAGTATAGTCAGTTGGTTTGTCAATGGGAGGTGATTCTGTTTAGCACATGACATCACTTCAAGAACAATATCAGGCAGTCCTGTGTATTTAGTGCTCACCTATATACCACAAAATACCCCAAAAAGCTCCACAAAAATACTGCAGAATACCTCTGACAGATCTGCATGAATTTGAGAAAATACCCAATTTAAACCACAAAATCTCATATTGTCCAACCCTCAAAAGGGATATTGGAGTAACAGCACAGACAAACACAAATGAAAAGATGAGAGAGATGATCCATTATACTACACCTGTAAGAAGACTTCACATTGTTATCACAACAGCAGGGTGCATGTACAGTGACGAGGAGTGTCTTTTTCTGCTGAAGGGGCATACATATTTACCACAAATCAGCATGAGGGAGCATGAAGTTTAATATCAGTTTTGTAGCATAACACATGAAAGGAATCCAAAAGATTCCAAGTCACCAACACGGCACGTGAGCATTTTACAGCACATTTTCATGATGCTTTTGTCCCCTATATGTCAGTATTTTGACGGTGTAAGAAGACATTTTCCTGCTGACTGTGTCCAAAAAAAACATTATTGCCAATGCAATGCAAGAAGACAACACAATGCTGCCTGTGCCAACGAATGCCAGTGTTCCCACATAAGAGCACATTCATGTTTGCTTTCACAATAATGCCAGTAATGCTACTATAAGAAGAAAAGTCCATACATGCTGTGCCATTGTATGCCAGTTTTCCCATACATGCAAGGTTGCCCAAGTAAGAAAGCTGATTGGCCAATGTCTGCCAACACTTTTCCTCATCTTTGGTTTGAATAATGTTGACCATTTATCAGGGGGTCCAACATCACTGCACTGGCTACCTATCCAAAAGAGGGTAGAGTTGAAAGCCTTGTGCATCATAAGAGGGTGATCTGTATCAAAGGCCCTAACCACATCTCCAAATGCTTTGATAGATACAGACAGTAAGTACCTTAAAGTCTAGCACATCAAATGAAACTACTCTGATACCCATCAGAAAAGCAAGCCAATGCGAGAAAACTCTTAAAGCCACAGGACCGACAAGGTGGATTGCCTTGCCCCAGGCACTCAGATTCGATCCACAAATCCTAATTTAGTCATTCACCAAGGAATTCCCCCCAAGTGGCAGGCAGCTATAAGGTGTAGCAGCTATAAGGGTAGCTCCCAAGATCTTCTGACACTTACTTTTTTCAAATGATTTTGTTTATGTTTCTGTTTAATATCATTAACTCAAGTTCAGAATAAGACGTGGTTTGTCACCACTTTGAAAACCTTTGACTGTCCTTCCCCTATGTCTATTGTGCTTTCCTCTTCCTATTCTTTTTCCCTTCTATCTAACCTGTTTTTGCATGGGCATTCTAAAATAGCTTGTCCTGCGAGCAGCAAATACGAAATGAAAAGTTAATTTCAATACAAAATAAGACATTACAAGTATCCCTGTCCCCATCTTAGAAATTAATATTTTCACTCACATGGACACATAGCTTGTTGGCTACCAATCTCCAGAATGGGGAAATCAGACAGCTCAGGGATTGAACACATCTTCTCTAATGTAAAGGGTGCCATGATAGAAAAATCAAGGTCCTCAGGGATTAATAATTGTATTGTATTGTATAGTTTTTTTTATAGCGCCTATGCACAGGAAAGTGTTTCAAAGCGCTCAAGGAGGGTGGGAACATGGGGAACAAACAACAGTCGCTCAGAGCCCTTGACATTCTGAGACGATAACAGTCTGCACCGACATAGTAAGTGCATAAAAATTACATTTATCAGTTGCGACACAGCTACTAGGCCTGACAGCGATTCTGCAGTTTTACCCGTGCGATTAAGGGGAGAAGACAGACGATCTTCATGAGCATTTATTTGGATTCAGCAAGTGCAAAGACGGTCACAGAGAGGGGGAGGTCCAAGTGCACCTAGTCGGCAGAGACAGGAGTAAAAGTGCAGAGAGAGACACTCTCGGGGGTTATTTCAAGTGCAGTGAGGGTGGGTGGGTGTAGGGCACTGAGGCAAGTGTGAGAGAGGACTGGCGGGGGGTGCCCGGGACCGGTGAGACTCTGAGGTACACCACGCAGCCAGTCAGCAAGCTGTAAGGAAGAGGAAGGAGAGAAGGAGAGAGCAGAAAGCTAGGTTAGCAGGGTAGACTGAGTGAGAAGGAAGAGGAGAACAGGAAGGTCTTGAGAAGTTTAAGGCTTATGACTGAGGGTGGCAGGGAGCCTATTCCAGAGGAAGCATCTGCTGAGGATAAGGATCTCCCTCCAAATCTCTGCTAGGAGAAACGGCTCACTCGCAGAAGATTGGAGGTAGAAGAGATGGAGGACTCATGTGGGACAGTATTTAGGTAGGAAGTGTTGTAGGTAGGTAGGTCCCAGGCCCCAGAAAGCTTTGTGGACAATGCAGAGGGTCTTAAACTGATCCTTGCAGCCACGGGAGCCAGTGAAGGGATTGCAGCACCAGAGAGATGCGGTCTCTGGGCTTGAGGCCAAGGATAGGTCTTGCAGTTCTGTTCTGGATGAGTTGCAGAGGGCGCAGGGCAGAGGAGGGGAGGTTTAGGAAGAGGCTATCAATAGTCCAGCCTAGAGAGAACCAAGACTCTAGAGACAGTGAGCCGCTGAGGGAAAGTGAGGAAAGGTAGAGTACTGCTGAGGAGGTGCAGAGGATAGTTAGAATTTTTAGAGATGTCAGAAATGTGGGAGAAAGAGAGGTTGGAGACAAAGATGCCCCCAGGTTTTTTGCCTCGCAGGTGGGTGTGGGTGCAGGCCAAGGGAGGCTGGCCAGAGTGAAAGTAGGAAAGTGGGAGCAGGGGTCCCAATGTGAACAATCTTAATCTTACTGGCATTGAGGCAGAGGTCGTTTGCAGCACAACATGACTGAATAGCGGACAGTCAGATATGAGCATGGAGGAGGAGGCAGCTGAGGGTAGCCTGAAAGATAGTTGAGTGTCATCCGCGTAACAGTGGAAGTTAGAGGTGAAAGTGGCAATCACACACGCCAAGGCAGCCATTTAGAACCAGGGGGAGAGGTTAGATCCCGGGAGAACACCAAAGTTTGAGAGAGCAATAGTTGAGAGAAAGGAGCAGAGTTCCACCTGGGATGGGCAGTTGTTGAGAAAAGAGATTAAACATGCCAGAGCCTGACCTGTTAGTCCCAGGGTGTCACGAAGACCTGCGATCAGGATGTTGTGTTAACCATGTCAAAGGCAGAGGAGAGGTCAAGGAGAATGAGGACAGAGGGAATGTTAGTGTCAAGATTTGAGAGTAGGTCTTCACAGGTGTTCAGAAGAGAAGCTTCCCTGCCTCTCGATGCTCTAAAGCCAGATTGATGGTCATGGAAGTAGCCAATATATTGTGTGTGGAGGGTCAGCTGAATGATAGCCAACTTCTCCAGGAGTTTGCCCAGAAAAAGAGTGATGGAGATAGAGTTGTAGTTTGCAGGAATGGAGGGGTCGGCAGAGGGTGCACAAGGGAGTGCTTACGGGCAGTTGGGTAGACTCCAGTGGAAAAGGAGAGATTGCAGAGATCTGCCAAGGCTGGGGCGAGAGAGTCAATATTGTCCTTAATGGTTTTGGAGGGGCAGGGGTCCACCTGTTTGGATGAAGTCTTCATAGACGGGACTTGTCTAGTGACCTCATCAGATGTGATGGTGAGAGAGAGGAGAGGGTAAGAGGAGGGTGGGCCAATGAAGGATCCAGTATTGGTGTTAGCTGTGGAGTGGAACAGAGAGAGGAAAGGATGTATTGGATTTTTGTCATGAAGTGTGCAGCTAGGGCCAAGCAAAGGTCCTGGGTTGGTGTGACAGAAGAGGAGGCTGCTCCAGGATTGACCAATTCCTTGCAGACTTTGAAAAGTTTGTCTGTGTTGTTTGATGAGATGACGTGAAGATGCAGGCTTGAATAAAGACTCTTTTCTTGGAGCAGATGCAGAGTTGATATTGTCTTTGAAGGAGTCTGCAGGCCAGTGTGTCAGATGGTCCGCCCGATGAGGTCCATTTCCGCTCAGCTACCCTGCATTTGCGTTTAAGGGCAGCCAGGTCGGAGTCGTACCAAGAGTTGCACTTTTTGGAAGGCTTCAGTCGGAATAATCTTAGGGATCATTCAAAAGTTGTATTTGACATCAAGATGAAGAGGCAGCAAAGGATAACCTTACATCCCACCCACTGGGTACGATCCCTGACATTGAAGACTCACACCTCTCATGCAAACCCCAAGGATGCCATTAATGTTGTGCCACTCCGGGCACCTGTCAACCAATATATTCTTTGGATGAGGATATCTGATGAACTGCAATAGAAGCACCCATCTGACAAAAATGATCCTCGCTTTCCTTGATAAAGGGTATATTTCACCTACCCCATCAAATATATGGTTTAGCTGTAGTCTCCATGAATGTGTATGAGCTATGCCAGCCTTTCCGCCCTGCAGAGCCCAAACTTGGAATGCAAAAGAGACCAAAATAGCTCATGCCCATCTCTCACTGTATTTGTTTGGATGGTGCAGAATGCTGCCTCCTTGCAAGAGAAGATGGGCAGTCTTGCCTACATCAACCCTAACAAAATTCCAAATAAATTGCTCCAGTGACTGAGATTTAGAAAATCAGCAGTGACCCATTAGACTAGAAATACTAGCTCATATAGGTTGATGAATCCAAGGTGTTCGACCACTCCCCTCAATAGGGAGTCACCCACTTTGGTCGACGGGTGATGAGGCTTCAAAGCATAACACCTCCCAGGGGACAGGTGAAGTCACATCCCACTGGGAGTGAACCCCCTTTTAGGATAGGATAATCCATGAAAGTGATATTGTAATCCTCTCTATTGTCAAGATCCTAATATGTCTGTTTGCTAAATGGGACTTAACTTGTGTAAGGACTTAAAACGCCCCACAAGACTAGCTGGAATGGTCTTGGACCATCTGTGTGCATGGGACTCACCTAGAATGAGGGCTTGATGGAATGGCCCCTCCCCTAATAGAGGGAGAAATAAAGAATCAATCCACATGGAAGCCTGAGAGAAGAGGAACCCCCAGAGCACAGAAGGGCAGGAACCTCCTCCTTGGAGGAGTGGCAGGATTATGAAGAGCGAATCCCCGGCGTGGAGAAGGGAACTGTGGCCAAGCCAAGGGAATGCTCACAGCCCTGACGGTCCAATCGCCAGTAGCTCCCGGCTCAGAGAAACAACCGTGGATCACACACTCAAAGAGAAGCAGACAACTGACGTGCCGAAACGCTGGTACCAGGATCCCACAGATAGCCAGACAGAGGAGAGGGCAAGCTCCGCCCGATACATGACACATGAAGAGAACAAAGAGGGATGTGTTGTGGCAGACAAACTTCTGGATTCCCTGAGGAGCACTGTCCCAGTAGCAGAGGTACATGGTGGCTCCAGGGAACTGGGAGAGCGGAGGGGGGGACTGACGAGACCCCAAGGTGGGGCAAGATACACGAGAACCCAAGGCGAGGTAAGAGAAAAGAAATCCCAGGGCAGGGTGATAGACCAGAGACCCCAAGGCGGGGCGAGAGAAAGCACAACCCAAGGCAGGGACAGAGATTCAAGTCCGAAAGGTGGGGTTAAAGACACAAATCTCCAAGGCGAAGTGAGAGACCAGAGACCCAGGGTGAGGGAATCTGAACACCAAGGTGGGATGAGAGACCCGAGACCCCAAGGCAGGCCAAGAGAAACCAATGCCCAAGGCAGGATGAGTGGACCCAAGACTCTAGGTGGGAAGAAGATCAAGAACTTCATAGTAGAAGAGAATGCAAGGATCTTTCTTGGGAGAAAGACTACCATGAAAACGGTTGGAATGATGAAACATGGGACAGACGTTGCGCCTGAGAAATTGAAGCCTACTTGCACATACTACAAAACAGGGCTGGGGAGTCCCTATTAAGAAAGACACATTAGGATGAAGGTCAGAATCAAACCACCAATCAGGGCCATGTGTACCTTTGTTGAATTTTGTGTTTATTTTATAGTGGTAGGAACAAAACTCAGGTAAGCATAGGATTCTGGACAGAGGGCATTCTTGTTTGTAACAGACATCCTGTTAGAACCCTTTTACAGTTTTCTTTACAGAACAGGGTCAATAATAAGTGAGTTAGGAACAGTATAGGTTTTTCTGTGCTCTTGAATACAGAAAAGTTCAACTGCAATGCCACCTTGCCGTCGCCTGATTCTGAAATCCCACATAAGGCAACCAAGGAAAGGGTACATGAAAAACAAACCAAACCAATGCAACCAAAATCAAGGACTTTTTATATGAGTTCTATATTTATGGGTGACAACAGAACCTTTACTTTCCATCAGAAATATATATAATGACAACATTGTTACTACACAAGTAACGTCAACAAGAGAGATGCAGACATTGAAAGGGAGCAAGGAAGTAAGAACAAGAAATAATGAAAGAGACAGGGAGAAAGAAAGAAAGAAAGAAAGAAAGAGAGAAAGAAAGAAAGAGAGAAAGAAAGAAAGAAAGAAAGAAAGAAAGAAAGAAAGAAAGAAAGAAAGAAAGAAAGAAAGAAAGAAAGAAAGATAGTGCACACTGTAGGTAATCTGCAAGTATCTCGTCCAGTCTGGTGGAAAGCCAGTAACACTAGGGACTTTGCATGATTTTCACAATGTGGCAATAGAAAGCAGAGCCCATGGGGTCAGGTCAAGCCTGGCGGGCAGTATGGCAACCGCCCTCAGATTTGGAGTGTGCTGGTCCGGTAACAACGATGCCGATTGGCTTACCGGCACCATTTTTACCAGATCGGCACACTCATAATGAGGCCCATTGTTTTGATCTCATTCTCACTAACAAGGTGAACAAATCTAAATTTGTATCTACATTCAAACAATCTTTACATTCAACCTTTATTCCTTTACATGAATATCTATCCCAATTCTTCGCTCAGAAATACAAGAATACTTCACCAAAACAAACCAACAATGAAAACCCTTCGACCATCGTTTTCCCCATGTTATCTATGGACCCCCACTGTGCAATACCAACTTTGACTTTTTTCGTAAAGGTTCCTTCAGAACAAATATAGGAGTAATGAATACACAAGATATATGGGGCCAATTCATGGAATTCTGTGCATGGTTCAAAGTGACTTTGCACTGCTGACACAAACCCTGATTCATGGAACTGTGCAAAGTGTATTTTTGCAATGCAAAGTCCGTGCAAAGTCGTTTTGTACTGCAAAAATAACTATGCACTGATTTTGCACGGACTTTGCAGTTCCATGAGTCAGGGTTTGTGTCGGCAGTGCAAAGCCACTTTGAACCGTGCAAAACATTCCATGAATCGGGCCCATAGTAAATACTAATTATGCTGGTCATCATAGAAATTGTTAAAAACACCAACTGAAAGAACACAAGAAAACACGTTTGGTTTCCTATAGCGGACAGTATTTTGGAAAAAACTGAATTTGAATCTTTGCCACCATTTGAAAAATGCTAATTTGGAAATTGGTGAACCTGTGAGCAAATATTTTCATGGAATGTCTTACTACAGCCCTGGTAATAGATCATTTTAGATACATATTATGTTGCTGTTGACTTGTCAGCAGGCTGTCATTTGTTGTCAACATGCTCTCAGGTTTGATTTATGATAAGCGTGGCACTGCACTGAGGAACACAAGGCAAACGCAATGGTCCTTCTATGCACCACTGATCCTGCTTTTGGCTTCAGCGCAATCGATCAGCGTGCACAGAAAGACATCCACACACAGGAGGAAACTCGCACTGTGAATCAGCAAAGGAGAATGCTGAGATAAACGAACGTCCACAAAAACACAAATGAACACCCCCAATAGGACCACACTGGACAAAGAGAAGTGCTGAAGCGGAACGCTGCCAGCTGTGGTCAGAAAAGAGCAGCGCCAGTAGGTGAATCAATCAGAAGTGAAGGTCTCCAATGCACTTGAGATTTCAGTGATGATTGACAGAGCTAACCCGCAAAGCGCATGTGTGTTCATGGGTGATATAGGCAGGGTATGAAGAAAACTAAATAACCATATCACGACATAGGGCCTCATTACGAGTTTGGCGGTAGCCGTGCCTTTAGTAAGGGCACGGCTACCGCCAAACTCGCTACCGGCACCAGCACCCGCGAATGGGCGATAACCGGCCCATTACGGGTTGAATGGGCCGGTAATTGCCCATTCGCGGATGCCGGTATGGCTGGGATCCTGATCCCCATTTTGCCCAATAGGGCAGAATGGGGGTGCGGAGCATGGTTGCACCGGCACCGTTCTCCTCGCGGGTGCTACTCTGCACGCCTGGTCTGACCAGGCGTGTAGAGCGGCACCCGCAAGCAGAACTCGTAATGTGGCAGTATGGTAACAACGGTGCCAGTAGCACTACCGGCGCCCCATTGTTGCCTTACCGTCACATTCATAATGAGGCCCAATGTGTTCACAATAAATAATGAGATAATAATCAGAAGCTAAGGTGCATTAAGCATTATGAAGGGCATCTGCATTGCAGAGTAGAGCAGGGTTTGTTTAATCTAGTCCCATGCACTTCAAATCTGCTGATGAGGGTGCTCAGGCTGGCTGGGTTTCCACACCTCCAGGATTACCATCAAGCATTTACTCTACAATATTCTTTGTCAGAGTTTCAGGACAACCATGTTGCTGTTCCCTGGATCACTATGATTAGGATTACCAATCCAACTAGTTCAGCCTTTCTATTTCAACATATGGGTAGAAAGGATGCTAGATTTTACAGTGGATGTGGGGAAACACCAGCTGCAGGGTTCAAGAATTAACTATCTTGTGTAGTCTGATGCCTAGGCCTCTATCTGGACCCATCCAGCGTTGGCGCATGAAAATAAGAAGTTGAACGGGAAAACCTGGATGGCAGTAGGAATTGTACAATTGGCTGTCAATGTCATTGTTTTACTATGCAACATTTAAATATAAGGCAGGCATACGAGTAATCAACATTACTTTAGTGTAGGCGGGCCTGCCACTGGGAATGATTGCCCTACATGAGACGTTCCTTGAAAAAAGGTAGGCAAGCTGGTAGCAATCCGAGCAAACCTTGATTCTGACTAGGATAATGTTAAAAAAGGTTTAGCCCTGTGAACCTAGGGCTGATCTAAAAGCTGGCAAGGCAAAGGAAGCCAGGAGAATTACCCTGAACAGTAAAGTTGAGTTTTGACTCTATTTATAATATAAAATACTGCTCATGATGTACTAGACACCTGTCTAAATGTTTAAGCTGTGTTGTTTGTGAAGCTGATATGTGTTGGTGTTTCAGAAGAGTTGTTGGAAATATAATGCATATTAATTTAAATGTATAGGAGTTCTGTAGTGAAGAATTATCAAACTGATTTCATAACTGGTTACATTGTGTGTAGGATGAAATTGATCAAAGTCCTTCAAACACATTTTGGCTCATTTACAGCTCTATTCTTTAAGGAGGAGAGCAGATGCTGATTCGCTGTTCTACACTCAATATACCACTCAGCATTCCTAATTGCATGCTTCTTCTTATCACAACCCCTGCATTGGATAACAAGGGTGTCATTATTTTTCTAATGTCATCATAAATCTGTAAGTCTGCAAGTCATAGGTCTACAAGATCATGTAATTCGATGAAGTGGGAGACATTAGAACATCCTCAAGAAGTGTTAAGATTTCAGCATAGATGGTCGATATAACATGATCTTTATCAATATTAGCCCATTTGATTGCATGTTTTGAATGACCAGTGACACTAATGATAATATTCTACTTTATGGATTCTGCTTGCAGTGGTATGCAGTACTAGTAGTAGTGGGTGGTGATCTCTTTCCGATCTTTTATTTGACTTAAAAGTCTTTCAGCAGTGCACAAAATGCAGCATTGATTAGAATATAATCAATGTGGCTGGATCGATTGCCGCTAGCAAAAGTCACTTGGCTGGCCAGTCTCCCATTACTCTTCCATTGCATACTCTTGATGTAATGTATTATAATATGGCATTTTTATAGCACCAATTCCAATCGGACGACCACTGGGGAGCAAAGTCCCAGGTATGAGAGGTTCATCAGTGGTGATTAAAATGTGTGTGTGGATTTAGCCAGTACAAAGGTAGATAGCGGTGTCCAGGTCCCTGCTAGCGACCCATGTCGGGCAGGCTTGTGGATGGGTGCTGTGAGGTTGTCGGGAGAGGATGCAAGTCCAGGAGATTGATTATGTGTCCAGTGTGATGATCCATCAGATGGCGTCACTTCCCCCCACGGGAGAACCCATCTCCCTGAGGCTAGGGTGGGAGGCCGCTAACCGATAGTGTCCCTTGGGTGGTAACATGCAAGAGAATCTCATGGAGTGAGAGTCCTAATCTGAGGATAAGGACGCAATTGGGTGGCACACGATTGGTAGGCACAACCCCTTTACACCCAAATATGCTATGCTGACAGTAGGACCTGAACATTATGGGTCTAAACTCATGTATAAAATCATGTGTTACTGTGAAACATCGAACAACCCTAATGGTTTAACTTTAGGTACTCAAATGAAGAAGCTCCCAAAAATGCCACAAGCGAGCAGGAAAAACAGCAGCACAGCTGATGTCAATGGAACGGATGTTACATCAGGCCGGACTCTACTATATTAGTGCATCAAAAACAAATGAAGGAGGAAGGATAGTGGGAAGAATACCAGAGAGAATACTAGAGAGAGAACTGGAGAGAGCAGTTGAGGTGGAGAGATAATTCCAGAACCAGAGAAAGATCGAAGATGAGAGAATACCCAAAGGCAGGCCCAAGAAGCTTGAGCAACAGGCATGGAGGGTGTGGTTCAAGGGAGCACACAAGGATGTATTGTAGCCCGACAGGGTGTTTGCCATGGAGAAAGTAAAAACGAAGACGGGAATAGGTGTCCTGCATGGATGCAGAATGCCAAACGCTATACAACTGAAAACAGGTGGCCAGTGGGGGAGTGGCAAGCTGAACAAGAGAAGGAGTGGCAGAACATCCTGGTTGACCAGAAGTACATTGTTCATAAGATACAGGGAACGCATCATACCAGTCGGCCGAGAGTTCACCCTACAGAAGGACACAGTTTAAGTTGCGTTGGTGTGACCTGTAGTGGGTGCACCAGGAGGTCCAACAACTGCAGCAAAACCACTAACCCCATCCGTTTGCACAGCTACCTACCTGAATCTGAGCTGTATTTACAGAGGTGGTGGCTGTAAGTTCTACACATGGAAGGAAGGTCAAGTCCCTGCCCCACTTCCTGACAGACAGGGCCCAATAAGCTAACCCCGACGAGAATGGGAGAAGGTGATTGACCGTCATCCGAATTCCTTCTGACCCGGTGAAATATCCCAATCCAATACAGGTAACAGGAGTTAGCAAAAGTCTGGCAGGGAGTGTCTGAGTTGTTTAAGAAACTCGTTAGATATTCCAGGAGCCTTAAGGCAGCAAGGAAGAACAGTGAATCATATGAACTGAGAGCTCCTACCTCAGAGATTAAAAATACACGTTGATCAGGAACCCGAGACCCAAACTCCTGAAACACCATAAAAGGGGGTTATCTTATCGACCCTAGGAAAGTACACCCATGGGGCCTAAAAGGGTTGGAGGCCGGGGGATAGTTTATGCTCTCCTTCTCTTTCCAAACATCAAGTAGCTGAGGAGAAGCCTCTCCCAAAGGAGATAATCACTGTACCTGTACACACCCCAGAATCATCTAGGGTGGGACCAAAGAGACAAACCGCAATCATCTTCATCATAAATCTGTTACGCATTGATGATTGGGCAACACCAGGTCCGGCCAAGTGTCCTGACTTGTTCAGCTCATGCCTTAGCCTTGACCTCTGCAAAATACAAAGAAAACCCTCATTGCTGTTATTTTCTTTGCACCTGCAAACCCAGCTAAATCAAGAACCCTTTGAGTATTGTGAAGGCATCATGAAGCAGACACAGACAACAGGTTGAAGTTTGGTTCACAAAATTTTATTAACTAAAAGGAAGGATGGAGTAAAGCCTAAGTTTCCCTATGCTAAGGTGGGATTTCTATAGCTATGGAAAACTAAGGACAGTCTGTGTCAGGAAGTCCAACTGAAATGTATGTCTGAGTCTAAAACCTATACTTGCCCTCAAAACTAACTATATACAATTTGTAGGGATGTCAGGATCAAAATGAATAGTGTTCAAAATAAAGTTCTGAGCTTCTTCCAGCTCTTGGCTAGTAATCAGCTTCCCCAAGTTCAAAACAGTTCACAACGTATCCAGGTTCCCTTCCCAAAGAGTTTAAATCGTCCAGCTTTTAAAAAAAAACACAATATCTTGGGACACTTGACATTAGTACTTTTCACTAGCTCACATCGGCAGTTCTTTTTCTTGACTTCAAAATCACATAAGAGGTTGTTGCAAAACACAAGCTTCCTTATGGATACTTTCAGTGGCTTTCCTTAAAGAAGGATACTAGGTCTAGGCGCATTTATTGGACCACACTGTCCACCCATTACAGGTCACGCAACTGATATCCCTTCTTGGCTGCTTCCCATTAACAATATGACGCTGCTTTAATTTGACAGTGATGCTTGGTTTATTCACCTGTGTCACACTCTCCTGACACTGTACCATGTAGTGATTGGCCACCATGCACTTGCTACACTTTCCTGTATTCTCCTGGCTCTTACCAATGCCTGTTTCCTCATAACATGCAGTTCCTTGAACTCTTTTGGCTGTTGCCAGTGTTTGTTTTCTCATATCATACCCATCTTGGTATTCTCTTGACTTTGTCAATACTTGTGTTTCAGATGATACAGTTCGTGGCATCCACTTTTTTCAGCACCATTCGTTCACTCCACTTGTGAGTGCTCAAATCTTGCTTTTACTCTGTTCGGCATTCGAAATCCCTTGTAATGAGTTTCAGTTTGTTTGGTATTCAGAAGTACTTGTAATTGCTCTGTTCAGGGTTCAAAAGTACTTATAATGGATTTCATTTTGTGACGTACTCAAAACAATGTTAATCGCATATTCGCCTGCTAGCCCAGTGTTTCCCACATACACTGGTCGGAGCTTATGGTGCTGCATGGTCCCTACCACACGGCTTCTCATCTTCCCCTGCAGTACTTTGCTTCTTCTCCCAGTGGCGTTGTTCCACCAGCAGTGCTTCACTGGCAGTCAGGATTCTTGTGACCGCTTCTTTCGGTCATGCCAGTCTCCCTCCCACAGGCTGCTGCTACTGGTCTCCAGAGTTCCTTAGCTTTGCTTCCTGCTGCATAAACTCTGCATCTGCAAATGAATTTTGAGAGCTTCACATACCACACCGCTGATCTGGAGTTGCTTTACCAGCTGCTGCCTCTGCCAACAAAGCTGACTCCATTTCCAAAGGGAGGTCAGCTTTTAAAGTTCCCGCCACCATAATGAGTCCAGGAGGACTAGACCACTCACCATTAGAACGGTAGTTCTGCCTTACCCGTGCTGTTCTGTTCCTCGTCCCAGTACACAGCTGAGACTGATGTGTGTCTGTATTAACAAAATGATGCTGTGTCTTCCTAGTTGGACTCTTCCTCATCCCAGTGTTGAGATAATGTTTCTTGGGGAAAGATTGGAGGAAGAACAGGGAAAGGGCTGACAATAGCCTACAAAGGCTTGGGAACAGAGGGCTCATGATGGAAAGGAAATGGGGATACCATGTCTCACCTAAGGATGTCCCCCCCACTCCCCAAGTCTCCTCCACTTCCTCCCTCGCAAATCCACCCCCAGGATCAGGATACAAAAGCGATGGCGTTTCCCTGGCTACCCGAGAGGAGGATACAGGGGGAAAAGAAGGGAGGATGCCCTCAGGTTCCTCAAAGTATATACACCATAGAGACGTAGAGAGAACCACCACCCATTTTGTAATACATTTCCCAGGACAATTTCACAAAAAGGGTTATACTGGAAAGTCAAGAGGGATTCCAAAACCTCTTCATAGTACCAGTGGGAGTGGAGCAATCAAGGTTCAAAACCCAGAGAGTGTAAAAACTGCCATAAGGGATCTACAACCCTTGTTAAGAGTTGTGAACTGTGAACCAATTAGGTGAACAGAGTCCTTCTTAGCCCAATATGTCCATTATGTAATTGTTCCCCTTTCTGTTTTGAGGACGGAGATCCTGAACCTTTACTTTTGATTTCAACAACCAGAGAGGCTTTGGATGCTATAAATCTAGGAGATGGGATTCTTTCCCCAGGATTACAAACAGTAGCTGTACTTCATGGTATTTTGTGACTGGGATAGAGTAGGAGCATTTTTGACTAGGATGATGCCTCTGTTTTGACTCGCACAGGCTTCCTGACCCGAATCTCTTTAGTTTAGTTAGGGAAATCCCCTTACCGTTAGGGATAGATAGGTTTGTTTTTTTATTTAATAAAAGTCTATAGCAGTCACTATGACACCACTTGGTCAGTGTCTTCATTCCTTGTCACCACACCAGCTAAAACGATTTTTTTCAGGGGAGTTGTATCGACAGAAGTGTTGTGTGATGTGTCTTTTAGTAGCGTAGGATTGCAGGTGCGTGCTGGTTGTTGGCCGCGCCTGTGACTTTCTGCCATTGACATGGAGTTTGATATGTACCTGTGAGTCCTGGATGATTTTTGTTTCATTGACAAGGCATGGGTCCTGTCCTACGATTTGCTTGGGTACTTTCACTCTTAAGTTCAATGCAAGCCATAACCTGAGCCGTCCCAAAGGCGTTTGTATACTGTCTTTTTGCAAGTGTAGCATATAGGCTGGGGATGTCCCGCATCAAATATTCAAATTCGATGGCAGTGGTAGTTTGAGCCAGCAGTTCAAATTGGAGATCTAGGTCACAAGCTACAATTATATGAAAAATTGAGGCATGACTATCTTCCCATCTCTCTATGCAGTGCTTAGCCAACGCAACAGTCTCCATGCGATCACCTGGGCTTTGTCGATTATAAATGTTCAAAAGCAAACATTTTATTTTATTTTTATGTTTAATATTAAGTATTTGCAAATAAGGGTTTCCACTGTTAATTACTTCTAGAAGAGTGTTTAAGGACCATTCTACCCGCATTGTGAGGCCTCTGCTCGGTCTGCCACCATTCCCCTCCTGAACACAATCTCGTGTGATCTAATAAAGTCATACAACACATCGTCCTGTGTGTTTTTGGTTAGACCTGCAATATTGGAGGATAAGAGGAGCTTCTCAGGAGCAAGGCCACCCTTGCTCGATAAGTATGGGGAGATGGTAACACTGCATTTGGGGTGCACAATGGGTCAATCATTCGCTTCTAGACCTTGGTCATTGCCAAAATCCGCTCTCAATTGTGAGTCTGTGGTAAGGACTTGAGTTCCTACTGCATGGATGTTAGACTGAATAACATGTGACATTAAGGTGGGATTCGGGACCAGGGTACTCAATGCTCTAGCCTTTAAATAATTATCAGAGATGATTAGTCAAATAAAATCCTTTGTAGGATCTTCAGGAGCTGTGGAGCGATAACAATCTATGATGTCTCCATTATTACTGAACAACACCCCGATTATGTCTTATCCAATGAACAGGTTTATTTTTTAGCTCCTTTGACATGTTAACCTTTGGGGCCAGCTTGGGGAAACTTACCATGTAGACATGATACCTACTAGGGTTATGGGTCAGAGGTTCCCTTTCTTTCATCTCCCTGCTTGACGAAATGGTCCGCTTTGGTGGTATCACTATTCGATTATCTTGTTTATTCCCAATATGTGGTACTCCACCCCCAGACTTATGTGGAAGTGGATCTGGCTTGCTTAATGCCCTTTTTAGCAGCGTGTTTAGCAATTGTTTCGCCAAATTCCTGTGTGAGGGAACCATTGTTTGTGCTAGCAATGTTTTTTCTGGCTTTCTCATTTGAAGTGATAGTGCTCGGGTATTCAAATTTGTGAGTGCAATTAGGCCTTTTCTGTTGCAGCTGCTCAGTAATGGAATACATTTCCTTTGTCTCTTCGTGCTATGTAACAATATTTATCTTTTTCTCGGTTGTTGAAAACCTTTCTGTTTTAATTATTCCTTGTTTTAGGTTTATGCCTCCTGTCTTCAGTTTTAGGTTCAATATGCCCTTGTCAGTGGTTGTTGCACTCTAGAAATATGCTTAACATACCATAACATAACATACCATAGGGATATTGTCCATGAGCCTACGTGAATTCGTGTTTTGGGATATCCTACAAAATGCAAGATACATTTTCATGGTCCCTAGGTCATCTGATCATTTTTTAAGCATGTCTTCATGCTAGGCACAATGGGTAACACCACAGTGGGAAAAGAGCAAGTGTGGGAAGATGGTTGTGTAGTTGACTGCAATGAATGTTCAGTGGGATCTGTGTCCCTACACATTACCAGCTTCATGCTACAAGGTTCATTATTTGTCTATGGAGGTTGTTGATCACTCCTTGCTGGTTTATCTACATTTCCACCCAGTGTATCATCTAGCAAGAAATCAAATCTATTGGCCACTCGAATAGTGGCATAGCATACAGCGCCAGACAGATCTTGGTGCAATATTGGCTTTAGTGGTGGCTAATTCAATATTAGCAAGTTGGATTTCTGCAAGTATCGAGCCATACAACTCCACTGGTATGTTGTAGCTTCGCCTTTTATTTTGGTCAGTATTTCTTGGTATTTCATAAGTGGGTAGAGTGTCCCCCATACTGGCCATTGATCTCAAGGATAAGTGTGAGGCATGAACCTTATCATTCCTAGAAAGAGCCACTACACATTTCATGCTGGCAGTATTTTCACAACCGTTGTGGGCAGTTTTAGCTACATAATGCTCCCCACATGTTAGTACGCTATCTGGTTCTATGCGTGACAATTAATTGGGATCCAAATATACACAGTTAGAAGTGTGTGGAGTATCCTCAGGTTCTTTAGTTGCTGGCTAAACAGATGTATGAGCTTGTAGAGAGCTTAATACATTCTCTATCTCACCAATTAGGACATTTGCCTCCTCATTAGGCTTACACATGGACCTTTAGTAGCTTTGGTCGAGGGAGGATACTTAGTGGCTTTCCGTTTCACCGGAGTGGTAGAAAAGAATGAGATAATGAGCTTAATTAGTATGTGCAGGGTGAATACAAAGCCTGAAACATCAAAATGATATAAGTATCACATTTCTGGTACAAAGCCCTATGTAATAAATTAAAATAAGATAACAAATTCTAGTTGGATTCAATGATTTTGTGATTAATAATGTCTGAAGAGTTAAAACAATGATAACAGGGAAATGTCAATTGCTTAGTTGGGCACCCTTAGTGAGACCGCTCTCCTTTTACCACTCTAGTACTGACATGAGGAAGATGCCTGTTAAGGTTCAGGCATGTCCAATTGGGAGGTGCCACCTGAAACCTGTTAAGTGGTTGCAGGAGTTCAAAAAGGAGACCAAAGGAGCAACAAGTCAGAAACCGGGAGGCCTATCGGAGGGCTGAGCGAAGGCTGTTAATTTCAGCAGCAGCTGTGAGCAATCTGAAGCAGAGGAGGCGTTTTAGCCGTGGACCGCTATGCACGTGAACACTGAAAAGTAATGCTACAGTATGGTTAAAGCAATTCCCATTATTTTAACTGACATGCAAACTGAAACTAAGTAACAATTTACTTCACACAGCAATTAAAAGGCAAGTTGCGTGTGAGGATGTTCACAAGTGGAAGACCGAGTCTTTGTATCCTTGGTCAATGAAAGTGGTATTTTGCGAATTGAAGAGAACAAGAGAAACGCACATTATAAAAGAAACATATTGAATAACGAACTGAATGAAAATTTCACAGGAACTTTTATTCACACGCTTTGAATACCAAGTTGAGTGAAACTTTGTGGGAAAAGTGGTTTACTGATAAAAGTCAAATGGGAAAGTGGCCATTAAAAAATAACATGCAGAAAAAGGCACAAGTGTGAAAGCGTGTGACAGAGAGGTGGGAAATTGATAAGACTACCGCAAATTGAACTATATGAATGAAGACAGTGCGGCAAGGCCAGCGACTGATATAAAGCATGCCACCCCTTTAGAGCAAAGCCAAAAGGCTGACCAGGGGAAACCACGAGAGTGTGAAGCTGCACATACTGTGGTGGCTGAAGAGTCTAGGGTTACTGGCTGTGGGCTGTGCGACCTGTAATGGTTGGAGCGTGCAGTCTGACACCTGCGCCTAGACCAGGGAACCCTAAAATGTGAAAACCAAAGACAATGTGAAATACACCAAGAAAGAACACTGTAAGTGAACTGTTGATACAATCCAGGGGAAAGCTGAATTTGACCTGGAGTTGTGTTGAACATCTAAACACCAGAGACAAGTATAAATTGCTACCTTGAAGTCTTGGGGAAGGGAACCAGGAATTGCAGATGCTGTCTTGAGTATGGTGCCTCAAGACCCTTTTCTTTTTTAACTGTTGCGTTCAACTTGGGGAAGGGAACACCATGGATTGTGTGGAACAGTATTGCTGTGAACTTTGAGAAAGTTAATCTTCAGACTTTTTGTGGTACTGTCATGAACTTGGGAACGGGAGCTCAAAGGAAAGTGAGGAGCTGGAAGAAGCTCAGAACTTTGGGATTGATCAACAAGTATTTGATTATTGACATCCCTACACATTGTCTAGCTTTAGTTGTGAGGGCAACATCAGGGTTTGGACACAGACAGACTTTTAAGTTGAACTCTTTGACTCATAGTATCCTTAGTTTTATTCAGGTAGGGAAATACCACCTTAGTACAGGGAAAGACAGGCCTTCTACCAACCTGAAATTTAATGTCATCAAATATTTGTATTTGAACTTTGAATCTGTTGTTTCTGTCTTGCTTCATGATGCCTACACAGCTGTCTCTTAAGGTCTTCCATATTAAAGGTACCAGCTGATCCCAGTTGTCGTCAGGATTGTCTGAAAAGAGGCAGCTAACTTCTCTAGCTGGTGGGTGTCACTGATGGCTTTTAGTACCACCTCCATACAATTAGAAAGGCCTTTGGTTTTCAAATTATTAACATTAATTATCTTAGTGTGATAGGTCCTTTTCTCAGCTTTGCTTGGTGGGTGAAATGTGAATTCCACAAATGAGTGGTCTGACCTTACACATGGCTTTGTGTTGGTTATGACAATGTCTAACTTTCGAGATGCCATCCAGTCTACCATTTTGCCTTTTGTATGTGTAGTCTCAATGTTGTCAACACTAAATTCAATGTTGTTTAAGTTAGATTACAGAGATAGGGCTTCTTTGTCCGAGGTATCTCTCACCAGCGATTTAAGTCCCCCGTTAGGTTGGTAGAGCAGTTTGGTTAGTTTAATAGGAACATAATATGCATGATTTCATCATTAAAGGAAAACATCGTTTTGGGTGGGTGGTATAGTAAAATAAGGTTTATACACATGTTGTGATTGGGAGCAGATATGAGGTGCATAACTTTGCAGTCACTCCATCGGCATGAGACCTCATACAGTGAGAACTCCTTTTTAGCTAGTACAATGACAACTCCCCAATTACCCAGGACATGGTTCTGGGTGAAGAAGACGTAACCTGGGGGATTGACTAGGTCAATAGAAGGACCATTAACGTCTGTTAACCAGGTTTCTGTTAAGCAAAATGTGTCAATATCATGTTCTCGGATGTAGTTGTGTACATCCAGTGCATGTTTGTTCAAAGATCTGGTGTTTAACAGTGACAATTTGATGGTGTCATTCCTGGATGGGTTTGGCGTTGTTAGTAACCTACCGACATGGCAAGAGTTGTGAAGTGTCGTAGTAGGATTCATGTTAGTAGGACTTTTTATTTCTACCGGTGCATTAGCTGAAGATTCTACTGCAGAACCTTTATGTCTGACTAAGTTTTCAAACAACACTGTTGACTTAATATAGGGGCCGGAGGCAGTGAAAACTAGGTCCACCTGCGCCAACATGATCGCTGTGTTTAAACTATCAGGTGATAGGTCTGAAAATATTGGCCTTTTGGCCTCTATACTGTAAAGTAATGTCAATTAAGTGGGCGGGTCAAAGGAGGTGCTGGTAGTGGGGGCTAGCTCTATCTGTCCCTCAGTAGCTGGCATCCATTTGTCGTTATTGTGGGGAGTAATAAGTACAGGCCTGTTAACAGCAATGGTTTTGACAGTGGGCAATTGGTTATGTGAGTCAGCGCTACCCGAGGGTATCGGACTCATAGTTGATGTGGCATTTAGATAGTATTGCCTCTCAGGCCACTATCTACACAGCTAGCAAAATCTCTAGGCATATAAGTCGGCCCATGATAGTGCGTGTAGGGGGGCTTCAGGAGGTGCTGTGTGTAGTGCTATACTCACAGGAGTCAAGGTTCCAGGCACCCTGATGGGGACTGGTAAACACTGTGTCTTTCCCTGCCATACCTGCACAAACCGGCAAACCATCTTTGATGTGCTAGCACTGATGTGCCTGACATGTCAATTAATGTGCTTGGGAGCTTTCTGGGGGATGTAGTCCCACGTGGCACACAGCTCACTAAAACGTAGTTGGTAGCAAAATCTTTGCTCTCAAACCTAGCAGGTTTTAGTTATCAATGTAGTATTTCAATATCCAAACAGCTTCAGTTCTTCAGACATAGTAGACATTGCATATAAAGAGTTGCAGTAGTCTAATCTAGATCCCACCATGGCTGCAGTCAAAATAGACCAATGATGCTCTTTAAGAAGAGGCCTGATTGTCGAAGCAGAATTAAAAAATAGTTTGAGTTTTTCAATGTAAGATTAATTTGAGGTACCATAGAAAAAGTAGAATCAAAAGTCATGCCCAATGATGCAACTTTAGACTCAACTCTAGTAGTATATTCCGCTAATTTGAAATCAAGTTAATAGGTACTCAACTCAAGCCAGTTTTAGTCAATTAACAGCTGAATACATTTAACAATGGACTGAATATGAGCAAAATTGGTAGCCAGGTCTTGATGTAAATAAAAAAACAACTCAGTATCATAGGCATCATTCTGAAACACTGCCCCAGATGAATCAGAAGGTCATGCAGTGGTTAATTATATATATTGAAAAGAATGTGAGAAATGCAGGACCCTGAGGGACCCAAAATGTAGGTTCTGAGATAATTGTTTGGAGCAAATTTAACGCATGATTTGCGATTGTATACGAATGAAGATCTTATGAAATCGCAGACACAGGTAAAGATGGTCACTGATGTCAAAAACCACTGAGGTGGGGAGATCTGCAATCCAACTAAACTGTGGTTCATTATTTGCGGAAGAGAATCCTTAACATCCATGAGGGCAGTGTTGTGCCCCTGCTTGGTCAAAACCCAGATGGACAAACACCCAATAGCTTTCAAAATTGTAAATGGGCTTGGAGTTGAAGAGCACTGAGTGATCCAGTAACTTAAACAAAAAAAGGAGAATTTGTAATCAGGTGACAATTAGCATAGTCTTGTGGATCCAAAACAGGTTTCTTTAAGATAGACGTTACCCAAGCCTGTTTAACATTAATAGGAACCGAACCCTCAGTAAATGATGAAGTCACAACACAACAAAGTATGAGCCCAAAGGACCCAGAACAGTCCTTAATGATGGAAGCAGGACAAGTGTCATCTGGGCACGTCGTAGGTTTAAAAGACCCAAGAAGCTTCTTAATATCTGATTCGGAAATTGAGTGGGTGTGAAACAATGGTAGACAATTGATCAGTGTATATTCAGTGAGTAGGACAGTAGCATCATGTTAGTTATGGGACCCTTGGAGTTATTAGTCATATAAGAATAAGATGGGATGTAATCTCTTATCTTGACAATTTTCTCTTTAAGGAAAGTATGGATTCTATAGGGCGGGGCTGGAAAATGGATAGTCACTGGTGGAAGGGAGCTGGCGTTTTTCAAGTTGTTGATAATTTTCGAAACTTCCTTCTAGGAGTTGGCTGCAGAATCTACAGAGTGGACATAAAAATGTGTTTAAGCCTTGATAATAGCTCATTTATACGTTACTCTCGCTTGCTTGAGATTCTTATTATTAAGACAATTCTCCAACTGTACATAATTTCTGGAGAGAACCATGTCTTACTGAAATGTTTAGCTTTGATCAATGTAGTCTTTAAAAAGGCTACAGATTCAATAATTTGCCTGACCTGAGTGTTGAAGTGGTTCACTAGATATTCAGTTGTAAAGTCACTGTCTAAGATACTTGCCCAAGAACAAAAGGCTTCATCAAAAGAGCTAGCTATGAGCTAATGTCTATCACGAAAGGTTATAGCCCACCATGACACAGCTGCAACTGGTTTCACTGATGTTTGCAGTATAAAGAAATAGAATAGCCACATAGTCAGACCAATCTGGAGGCATAACAAACCAACTAGTAGGCCTAAGATTCTATGAGATAGCCAAATCTAATGTACAGTCTTGGTTATGTGTGGGAGGGGTATGCATAAAAAAGAAAACTAACTGGGTGAGAGTATTACATACATCTAATGTCTCTGAGTCTTTATTATGATTAAAATCCCAATTAAAATCTCCTACAATGAGCTGAATGGAGTTAATTTTTATAAATAAAAGGACTAACTCCTCTGCGTATGTTCAAGGAAAAAATGTTAGTTGAAGTGCAGTTAAGGTGAATAAACTTAACTCAACAAAACCCTTGAAATTCATAATGACATATCACCCATAATATCATTGTGTATGGCATTGTGAATTCCTTCTTTTATAATGTATATGTGCTCTTTGGCTTTGCAACAGGAACACACTGAGTTGAGTCGGTCCTGTTTCCCAATGTGCTGAATTTCAAGGGTATTGTTCCGTTAAGTTTACTCACCTTAACTGCACTTCAAATAATGTTTATTCCTTGAAGGGGCACCCCATTCTATGTCAAATATGTTAAAACTACTGGATGGATTTACCTCAAACCAGTCAAGGAAATTTAATTACATGCTGTGGGGCCAAATTGTTTCTTATTTGGTCCAAATCTGCCAAGCGGTTTAAATACAATTATTACCCAATGATAAAAGGGAGTGTCCAGTCAAGGTTGTATACACATATCTACCATATTATTATTACAACAGACTGTTCTAGCACACTACAAAACACATGTTTCTTATTTGGTCCAAATCAGCCAAGCGGTTTGCACGCTGCAACGGTTAAAAAAACAGCATGCAGTTATGTTTTCTTTATAACATTTTCACTTTCTAATGAATTATTC
The DNA here is from genome assembly GCF_040938575.1 of Ambystoma mexicanum. Taxonomy (NCBI): domain Eukaryota; kingdom Metazoa; phylum Chordata; class Amphibia; order Caudata; family Ambystomatidae; genus Ambystoma; species Ambystoma mexicanum. The sequence goes on along the minus strand of NC_090930.1, from coordinate 293,339,275 downwards.
CCACAATTTCCAGTTTAGTGGAGCTCTTGACAAAAGGTGTGTTTGGAAAATTAGATCCAAATCCATCCAGCAAGTCAAAGGTCATTAGCCCTGCTCAGCCTCTCTACTGTAAAAGCATCAAGGCAGAGAGCAGGTTTTGAGAAACCAGTTGTCCTGCTTGGCAAATTATGTGACTGCAATGTCACTGCAGTACACAGACTGTGCTCACATCTGCAGTTCCCTTTCAAAAGAGACAACTATGACACTCGGTGGCCAAATAACCTAAAAACATAAGACATACCTAGATATTCACATTATCATTAAAAGCCACATCTGATTTGTAACATACCAATGTCAACCATGTGAGCTCCGACTGGCTTTTTAAGGCAATGTGGATCCCCTTACATCTGCCTTTCTGCATTCCAGGACAAGAGACCAGCCTCTATTGACATCCTGGGAGATTGGGTAACTGCTCCCTTGTCAGGTCTGGGATCTCCAAGCTGTATATGTGCTGAAAGCCTGCCATCAAAGGGGCAATTTCATAACAAAGGTCTGCCTCACAATAGGTGAAAGTACCGAGAAGTGAATCCCTAAAGCGGGTAGTTGCGCACACAATATAATTTAGTTTACTCTAAACGCTATTCTGGTACGAAAGTGGGTCATTAGCAGCAGTAGCAGAGCGTAGAAGGGTAGCTTCTCGGTATCCCTTCTATACAGTGAACAGTAGGTAAGATAGTGCCTGCTTATCTGCGCTGCCCAAACCAAATAGTAAAAGAAAGAGGGGTTGGTTTTGTACCACAAGTGAATAATAAATAGCCTGATGCCAGACTATCTTGAATTATACAGTGAATATTTTTAATTGACAACAGCACAAAAGCACTGCACGCCAACACGTGTTTCAGCCCTCTCTGGGCCGTCTTCAGGGCGTATCTATATAACAATTAGGAGTAACTGTTCCATAGACATATTATAATACATTTAAAAAATGTTTTGCCAAAAAAGTAAGACAGACAAACATTGGTTCGAATCCAAGTTGATTGCATAAATCATATAGTTCATAGGAAAGAGAGGAGGAGTAGGGCAAGGACAAAAGAAGGGGTAAGGGGAGAAAAAAAAAAGGGTTGGAAGAGAAGACAAAACATAATGTTAAAATTATAATTCAAAAATGAAAGTCTGAACATTGTCATTGAGAGTTACACTTTGATTAAAAGTTAATATTATCGGTTTGTAATTGTTTTATTGCCACATACTGTGTATTGTCTTAGGTTATAATAATTTATTTTGATTAAGTGAGGTCGTTACACCAGAGGGACAATCCATAGTAGATTGTTGCGCTGTACCTATAAATGATTTGCTGCCCAATGCGTCTAATGGGTTTATTGGTTAGGGTCGGATGATAGCTGCAATCCATATACATGATAATGTGTGAACCATTCTATGGGGTGCTAAATGCTTGCATGCACTAATTACATTTAATCAGTGTATTCATGCTAGTATCAACTAATAGTGTTAAAGATTGCTTACCACTAAACAATGTACTATCCCGCGTGATCTCCAAAGAAGGTTATGTGTTACTGCAGGTCTAAAGTCCGTAAAGTACGGTCATCATCTATTTCAGAGAGAAGAGGGGAGATTGAAGAAACTGGTAGTACTGACTGGTCGTAGTAAACTTGTCTCTGAAAGAGGACAGAGACAGAGGCAAGGACAGGGCGCTTACCATAACACGCCTGAATGCGTTCCTGCACGGCGATTTCTGCCTGCAGGTAGTGCCTCTCTGTGCGGAATGAAGGTGTGGCTGTTTGAGCCAATCTATGTGCTGCTTATGCTAAAAAAGAGTGCGGTCATGTGACCGGGCTTCGTTCCTGTTGCTAGGTAACTAAGTGGAGGAAAGCTAGGTGAACGGAGCTACACGTAGGTGCAGTCATTCTGTGTGAAAACATTCTAATGAAAGCCTAAGCTTTTGCGGTTTAACAGCCATTAGGATGGTTGGGATATCCATATGGTAATAACACTGCTTTTACGTGCTACTAGTTTTGAGGAAGAGTGAGGTCATGTGACCGGACTGAGTCCCTGTTACTAAGTAACTGTCCGGTGGCTATTTAAGGCACTTATACTTCAGCGGTATTGGCGATCGCTGTCAAATAGGTAGCATGGGAATTATGTTAGGGGTTTTGGACTATTGATGTCCTCTGTGGTGTAACGACTCATTTAAAGTTTAAGTATGTGGTACTCCTCATTCTTCGTTAATGAAATCACAAAAAAACATTAAGTTCATGTTCTTGGTTAAGTCCCATTTGAATACATCTAAATCTGCAAATCATGCGGGCCTCCGCTTGTCGAAGAAGAAGTTGTCTATTACCCCCTCTGGCATGAGGTTTAATATGTTGCAGTCCAACAAATCTAATTTCACTCTTGTGTCCCATTTGATGTTCTTTTTGCCAGTGGGTTGCTAATGGTAGCTTCACATCTTGACTGTTGAGGTTTGCTAGATGTTCTCGGATTCTGATCCTTAGTTCCCTGATGGTGCTGCCCACATAGACTTTCTTACAGACACAGATGATGCCGTACACTATGTATTTAGAGCGACAGTTGATAAAGTCCTTGATTTTCGTATTCAAATTTCCGTGACAGATAAATTCTTTGGTGGGTGCCAAAGCATATTGACAAAAATTACAGGTCCCACATTTGTGGAACCCTATAGGTTTAAGACTTTGCGTCAGCCAATTATCCTGTCTGCTGAAACCAGGTTGCATGAAGGAGGGACTTAGTAGGTTTCTAAGAGTTGGTGCTCTAGAGAATATGATTCTCGGTTTATGTGTGATGTAGGTTTCCAAGTCCGGATCAAGTTGTAGGATATTCCAATGTTTATTAAGAATATGGTAAATGAATTTGGAATCACTGCAATATTTCGTGATAAAGTTCACGTGTGAAGGAAACTCCTCAGGTTTTTTGCTTTTAAGCTGAGTGAGTAGTGAAGGTCTAGTGACCGTTTTCACTCCCTTGAGTGCATGGTGGATATTAGATCTGGTATACCCTCTTTCTTGGAACCTGGTTCCTATGGACTTACATTCTGCAATAAAATGTGAATCTTCGCTACAATTCCTCCTTGCTCTAAGTAATTCTCCTCGAGGAATATTAACAATGCAGTTTCTTCTATGACTACTCTTGGCATGTAGAATTGAGTTAACTGCTGTAGTCTTGCGAAAAGTCCTAGTTTGCAAAGTTTGATTTGTAATATAAATTCTGAGGTCCAGGAACTCTATTTCAGTGGTGTCTATTTTACCTGTGAACTGAATTCCAAATTGGTTCTGATTGAGATATTGCATGAACATTTGAAACTGCTCTGTTGTGCCTGCCCAAATTGCAAAAATATCATCAATATATCTTTTCCAGACCGGTATAAGGTCTATGAATGGGTTGTTTTGAAAAATATGTGAGTCTTCAAAAAATGCCATAAAGAGGTTTGCCAGTGCTGGTGCATATTTTGCACCCATAGCTATCCCCTTAGTTTGGGTATAGTAGTCTTGATTGAATATGAACTGGTTGTGACTGAGAGTAAAATCTACAAGGCTTTTCAACATTTGTACATGTGTTGTGTGAGAGGCAGAATGCAGTCTAAAGGAATGGTCCAGAGTTTTGATCGCTAATGCATGTTCAATTGATGTGTACAGGGCAGTAACATCTAGGGTGATTAGCTGATAGTGTGGTTCCCAAGAAATAGTATTCAGGATCTGTAGGATATGTGTAGTATCTTTCAAAAAAGCTGGAATTTTGGGTACCAGGTCTTTAATGCAAGAATCAATGTAGGTTGCTAAGTTCTCTGTGGCTCCTCCTTGTCCGCTCATTATCGGTCTAACTGAAGGAAGATTATAAAATTGTTTATGTATCTTGGGTAGTAGATACAAGGTAGGCATTAGTGGGGTAGTATTGGTGAGAAACTGTTTCTCTTCATCCGTAAGCATACCCTGTTGGTACCATCCTTGAATTAGAATTTTGAGTTCTTGTACTGTCTGTAATGTCGGATTGTTCTTAAGTTTAAGATAACATCCTGGTGTATTAAGATGATCTTGAGCCATTTTGATATAGTCTAGTTTGTTGAGGATGACAATATTTCCCCCTTTGTCCGCCTCCTTAATCACTATTGTATTGTCATTCGATAATTCCTTAAGGGCTTGCTGTTCAATAGGGGTTTGCACATAAGTGGGCCTTTGAAGTGCAGGGCTACAGAAGGGGGTGGGTTTAGACAGTCAGGCAGTGCAGAACAAAATGGAGAAAGGACTCCTCCATCTTAGTTTATGTATTGGCCTTTCTTTCCTTCCTGTAATCCCACACTTCCTGTACATCAAAGCACTTTGGGTGTGATGCAATAAAGCACATGCCACTTGCTGTCTTAACAAGGACGGGACCCCTCAAAACAGGCTTGTTGTTAACCAATCCCCGATATTGTGTCACCTTCATAAGGAAGTGGCCCACCATCTTCCTAGAATACATTCCTAGGCTGCAAGAAGAATACATTTGGAACTCTTTTGGCAGAGTTAATCTTTCAAAAGCCCTCAGCCTTTGAGGTGAAGTAATGCTCAAAGGCAGATGCAAGACTTTCTCCTTACCCACTCCCATGGCACATTGAAGCAAGACCTGCCTCATGTCCAGCTACACTGGCACTCAGGTCCTCACTGGAGGTGTTAACCAGCCTCCCTCAGGCTTGGAGAAAGAGAACAAGGACCCATCTTGTCCCTGAGCCCCTGGATTGGGAATCAGAGCAGCTGAAGAAGCAAAGAAGATGGTCTTCTGCGCGTCTTACTAACATCAACAACACATCTTAACCAACTGGTCCCTTGGTACTGCTTGGTACTGCTTTTGGCATTTTTTCAAACCTCTTTGAATCACTGTTGCTGCTGCTTGAACCAGTTTGCAACTGCACTGTTCCAGATGAGCACACTGTTTAGACAAATTCAGAAGCTCACACTACAGGTGTATTTCAGGATAATCGTCAATTTACACATTTTAACCAAAACAAGAAATATTCAGCTTGAAGTAAACAAAAATCAATGTAAAAGAGGGACTGGTGAAAATAGCTCCAAGAAGAGAAGAACACATATAAACTGGATCAGTTTAGCAGATGTCAACACTTTTTTGATAAACAGTCCAATCAAAGGGACAAAAGGGAAGCACTTTTGATGTACCCTGTTCGAGGGAAGTCTACAAAAAATCCCCCACAGATGGCATGAAGCAAGGAGAACATTTGAGTAGAGTGCAAAATGGGTAACAACAATTAACAAAAAGAGCAGACCAAAATTCGAAAGTAGAACCCCATTTTTTAAATAGCTGGAGAAAATCATAGGCACAGGGTACCCAAGAAGAAAAAGAGATATTTTTAAAGTCCTGATTGTGACGAATCGACTTCCTGGGCACCAGTGGTCCAGGGATGAATATTGGTTTCTAAACCATTAATCAGCCCCACACCTCTAGTACACCAGAAGGGATCTGAACAGATTGGAGAACACGTAAATTATAAACCTGCTTGTCCAATTTTTGGTAACATGGACGGAACAGCAGGCTTATCTCTGCAAAGTTGTGGATCGTTGGTTAAATGCAACACAGCGAAAATACAATTATTACCCAATGATAAAAGGGAGTGTCCAGCAAGGTTGTATACAAATATCTACTATTTTATTATTACAACAGACTATTCTAGCACACTACAAAATACAACCAACCCTGTAAAGGAACACAGAGGACAGACAGTTTCACGAAGGAAAGGGATGCACTCTGGATACTGACAGGAGTGTAGTCGGTAAAGCAATCAGTCTGAACTATTCACAGTTATTTGGTTTCAGCACCAAGGGATCAAGAGGTCGTAAATGTCACTAGGGGCCTTCGGAGAAGGACCAGGGGGACAGAACCACAATGTATCTGGTGTTTGAGATGATCTTCATGACGAACAGCGTCAAGTCGGTTCCAGGACACTTTGCAGCTCCTGTGACAGAGTTCAAAACGGGAGACAGCTGCGGGTATCAGGCAGCCGCCAGTTAGACAACGGAGGCTGGGAGGACAGCTGCAGGCCTACCTACATGGTGACTCAGGGTCAAGAATCATTGTTGCTTTGCTGGTTGGTGGATCTGGAACACTGGTCGAGGTGTCTCAGATGTCTTTAGTGACTGCAGTGTGACAGTCAGAGGTACAGCTGGTCATGGTATGAGGGCTCAACTGAAAGATGGATGCTTGTTGATGCTTGTTGTGGCACTCATCATTGCTTCTTCGCAGGGCTTGTGTCGTTCTTTAAGGCGGATGGCCCAAAGCTGAGGAGAGTGTTTTCAGGCAACAGCCTTGTCCTTTGACCAGAGACTATCTGGCACTTCCCACCTAGGAAGCTTGCTAGCAGAACCTAGCAGGGCACACTATGTGCTGGCTGGGTACCCGTTCTGGAGCTGCTGGACGGGTCATCTGAGTCAGGTATCTCCATCTGTTCCCTGGGAGATGTTTAGAGGAGGGTTCTTGCTTCCCTCTTGGAAATCCTGGCCTTCTGTCACTGGCAGAAAATGTAAGGTAGACTGTACCTTCAGCCAGGGTCCAAATTACTCCTTCTTCTTACCCCTTTCAAAGTCATCAGATGATCTGCTAGCTAAGTGAGGGGCTCAGCCCTCTCTTAAAGCCAAATGGGTCCCAGTGATTGGTGCAGGATAAGCCTACCTTAATGAACCAATCCTAGGTCCCCACCAACAATCTTCTGTTATGTGTGAGGTCATGTCCAGAGTACTTTGCAACAGAAAAAGTAAGGGTTGACAACATGTACTACTAAGTCCCACCCATCTTCCTGTCTGTTGTGGATCAAAGTGTCTCTCTGGTTAATTGCGCTCTATGTGGTTCTTGATCTAAGCGCAGCTCTCCCTTGAGGTTTGTGGCAAGAACAGACTTCTGTCTTCATCAAATCACATACATCTTCTCTCTGAAAGGGGGTCCCACAGCAGGGGTTGCCTACTGTAAATGGTTGTCCCAGACATGCCATTCATTGCCCTTCATGCAGAGGGGTGGGAAGTAACTTCAAGTTGACACATTGAATATCAAAGAGGTGTTAGTAACCTGGCCCCTTCTGTCAGTTCTGTGCTTAGGCCTAAAGCAGGCCTGTTTCAATTAACTCTCATCAGTATGCGCTGTCACCAGCAGAACTTTAGACACAAGGGAGGGCAGATTCATGGGTCATTTTATATTTTAATTAGGCGGTCCATGGCCCGAGGAAGGGGTTGCCGTCCCCCTTCCTGAGATGCTTAGATGTACCTGTGGCTGTCACATTCCAGCTAAATGTGACAAGGACGTCTGTAGTCTGTTCCCCCAACCCTCCGGAGTACACATTACCATGTGTTTGTTGTGCGGCAAGCATAGGAAAATGTGTGCGGATTAGCCCCACACATTTTCTGAGGTTTATCTCCCATCATTCATTTTCATTACAAAACCTTTAAAAAAAAAAGGCGAGCGCACAGGGTGTGGATGGTCGAATTCCTCACACTGATGATTTTTAAATGGACTACAATCCAGATAAAGAGCTTCTATGCATGCTTGACTAGGTATATTTAAAAAAAGAACATCAGTTCTTTATATGATTGCATATATAACATGGAATGAAACACATAGTTTGCAAAAAAGCAATCCTGATCTTATAACCAGATATAAGTTTCGATCTCTGCTTGTTTGACGGTACTCACATATTTCTGCTTGCAAATGAATCGTTTCCCCATCTCTCCAATGTAATGCTGAATCTAGGAAGGGCGCTGATTAGAAAGAATTCCTGCTTTCTCGTTTGGATGAATTTAGCCTCGCAAGCCATGAGAACCGAAAGTCAACCTAGTTCTGGCCCGAAGGCATTGACTTCATCAATAGCAACACTGCAGCAAGCATGCATGCATGCAAGGCTGTCTAACTGGTAACTGGACTGGGACACAGAAAAAAGCCAACATGTTTGATCTCTCCTTGTAATGCAAAACAGCCTGTGTCTTTGGACATATGTTGCAGGATCCGAGGAGTGTACCATTCTTGACAGCTGCTGAGATGGCCTTGAGACCAGGCTTTGTTCTGCAGCCAGATCCTCGATATTTGCTGATCTCTCTCGCTCCTGCCCTGATGGGCAAACATTGGACTTCTGCCTGGAGCTATGCATTAGCAATGCTGAAGCAAACATGAAACATGAACAGCAGCATCCCCTCTGAAAGGGAGCATTTTTCTTTTTGCAATGACAACATTTTCTAGATGTCTTATTGGTCATCATTAGCGATTCAATTGTGAACACTGGCCTATCAACGTCTCTGCTCTGGCGCCGAGCCTGAGTAATGTGCTTGAAACACAAAACGTTTTCTGTTATTAACTCCCAAACAGTCTTTTCAAAATGGGTCATTCGCAGGAACATGTTCCTAATTAGGATTTATTATCTACAATTACAAGTGCATAATTCTTGCAAGTTACAGATTTTATTCAGTTGATTTTATTGGAAATATTTTAAAAAGTACATCAGCTTCCAATGTTTATCAAGGACCAATAATGCCATCGCTTATAGTTCTATGACATATACAAACCACTGAGACACCACCTCTGATGGCCAAATGAGGCAGCGCTGCATGGGTGCCCGCCGTGTCAAGGAGTACTTGGCACTGGTTCTTTGGACCTTCTTGAAGAGTATTCTGGAAGCCTGCTGTATCCATGATCACCAAGAGACAGGTGGATTGAATAAAGTAGTATGAAAATACCAGTCCAGCCAGGCAGGTGGTAGAACATTGCACCTGGTGATGCAGAACTCCCGCTTCTACATTGGAGGGAGACAGTGTCGTGGATGGGGGAGGGATGACATTGTTGTGAATGGGGGAGGGGTGGTGTGAGGTTTGCCGAATAGGCTCTGTGACATCAGGGGCGGTTAGCCAGGAGCCACCTTGAATGGAGTAGCCTTCATAGCAGGAAGCCAGATGCACAAAAGGAGGATGGGAGCCAGGGCGGGAGGATTGTTTGCGAGGAGCAGGCGGGTGGAAACACTCATGGCGTAAGAGGATAAAGAGAGCCAGGTGAAATGGACCCCCAGCGAGGAGTAGATGGACGAATATAGTTGGGCAGAAGGATAAAGGGGGCGCCAGGTGAGAAGGATCCCCAGAAAGGAAAGCAGTTAAGAGAATGTACAGGCAAGGCAGATTTCGGAAGCGTCGGACCCCCCGCAGAACATGGGTCATTGTGATAGAAATAATGCCATGGAGTGCCAGCATAAATAGGGTGAACCTGAATGGAAATACTTTGCATGTGTTCATCTCAGATAGAGGTCCTAATTATCTCAAGGCAAAGAACATGATGGAAGTGACCAGGTGGAGGGGATCATTTTCGATTTTTTTTTTTTTTTTTTTACGGGGGCTCATTTATGAACATATGCTTGGTTCGAGGAGCATCATCGTGGGTACAAATGCCAGGAAGTGTAACGGTTGCACCCAAAACCATGTTTTTCACCAAAACAGCTTGTGTAAGAGCCACAAGTGTTCTGTAGCTGCATCTTGTACATATGTCTCAGCTGTGACCGGGTCAGTGCCATGGACCACTCATAACATGGGGTGGGCAGCCTTTCAAGGTGCATGCAAGATCCAATACCACCCCAGAGGCAGAGGGAGGGAGTTGGAGGGAGGGGTAGTACTTGCCCCCACCCTGAATTGTGCATGACTAGTAGTACCATTGTCCCTTCTAACAATTCCGTCCAGCCTCTCTTCAGGCAAGAGTTCTCTTTTGTCTTTTTTCAGAGCCACAACTTCAAAATGCAGCAAACCTCGACCAAGACAACCAGGGTTGGATCCAGGAGAATGGAATCGAGAACAGGAATGGAATTGACTGGGACATTTCCTGCCAAACACATAACCACACCCGACCAGCCAACCCTAGATTGACCCCAGGGAATTGGCGGGGCAGCAGAAAATGAACTGCGAGTGAGAAGGCACAGCAGAGGAGCAGGGGAGACACCAATATCCTCCCTAATCCCAGTTTGACACAAAACCTGGAGAAAGCCAAACGGAAAAGGAGCAGCCTGATCACATAGCATCACATAGCTGTCACCCTGCAAATTGAGACCTTTGAGGAATAGCTTAGCCAGAGATTGGCAAAAGGGAAGATGTGGCCAAGGAGACGGGTGGGACCTAGTAGCAATATTGGAAGGGAGTAGACTGGACTACAGAAGTCCAGCCTGCACAGAGGAGATTGGAAGGTGCTTGGGTGAGATCAGTTGAAGTGGTGGATCAAGACAGCAGGCAGTGGCCTGGTGGTGGAGTGCAGTGCTGAGGAGAAGGTGGCAGTATTTTGTGAGGGTGCAGGTAAGGTACTGTGCATGAGAGGGGGTGGCACTAGTTTAGTGTAGAGAGGAAGGGGGTGTAATAGGAGAGTGAAAGATAGAGATAGGGGACAGAAAGTTTAGGGGAATTAGAGTGAGTAGAAAATGACGGAAAGCGTGTATGTAGGACGAGGTCAATAGACCGCAAGGTGGTAGTGGGAGAACCAGTGAGAGGGAGTAAAGCAGGACACAGAGAGTTTTTGAAAAGAGATAGGCAGAGAGAGTGTGATAAGATCTGGATACAGAGGTGTAGACAGCGGATTACTACTAGAGAGAAAAAGATAGGGGATAAGAGAAAACGAGTGAGGAGTGCAAAAACAGAACTTAAAAGTGTGCAAGAATAGCAAATACAGGTAGAGGAGACTGGAAGAATTGAGCAAGAGCGATAGGGGGAATAGGTAGATCCCGGAGAATGTATAGCAGAAATAGACATAGAGGGAGAAATAGATGTGGAAAGAGAGACAGAGAAAACCCTAGTCAAATCAGTCTGCTGATAGAGAGGGTGAGGACCACTTTCAATTTACCTAAGGCAGTTCGACAGAGAAGGGCACATCCTTTAGGTTACCTCCCCAGAGATTGACGACAAAGGCAGTAGGAGTTACACTGTTTCAGGATACATCAAAGCCGTCAGACACCTGGGTGGAAGGAGCACACATGAATGTTGAGAGATTCATAGGGTCCCCCTTATTCTCACGTGTCCAAGTCTACCCAAATAATGATGTTCAACATTATATTAAGTACAAAATACCTGACTTCTCTGTCTGTGGATTACTGGGGCAATCTGTAACACAACACATGGACAGTAGAGGAGGAAATGAGCCATGACAGGCTACTCTGCCTGTTTGTATTGTACAGTCCAATCCCCATCCTACCTGAGACAGGGTGATCTGGTCCCCACTTTTTCCGCACCTCGTCTCTTGTTGATCTCTTCATGCGAAATTGCTCCCCGCCCCTCCCCTGTTGTTAGCTCCCCATTACCTTTTCGATCTGCTTCCCTAACTGTATACTTCCCCATATGAATGTAAAGCACTCAGTTGCTTCACGAAGCTATCACCATGCTCACTAAACACCCTAACAATACATGTAATTCTTTTGGAATGCAAGTCAGTCAAAAAAGCTAACATGCTCCACAGAGTTCAGATGTCCCCCGCGTCTAGACCCCCAACATGCTCAAATGTGAGCCCCTTTACCATGTCTTCTCCCTAGCTGAGCACTTGCCCAACAACACTTGCAGTGTGCCCGCTACACCCAAGCAAACATACTGACGCTCCTGCAGCATGGCCTCCCAACCCCTATTCATAGTAAACCTGCACACACCCCCATCACTTTAAGTGTTGTTACATGGCAAATCCATAGATAACTATTAACAATGCTGTTTTTTCTAAGATTTCTCCTGCACTGCTGCTGAGAAAAGTGCCTGGACAATGAGAGGGTACAGCCAAGAGATTCATTGAGTCCATCCTAGAAGAAGAGGAACATCACTGAATGTGATGATACAAGAATGGGTAGTAGAGTGTCCAAGTATGAACGTGTGATTGCATGAGGATACGGTGAAAGTGTCCAAGCCAAAAAAAGCCAATGGCACATTCCTGGGCAGAAGGAACTTAGAGCAAACATCATATGGACCAATGATATAGGTCCTAGTCTGTAATCTGAATAAAATGTCAATGTCATTGTAAATATGATCGGGGGAGATGAAGACCAAGATATAGTAAACAAGGAAACTATGAACACCAGCAATACCAACTGTTAAGCTAAAGGAAGCTTCAAACAGCTGTCCAAGTGGGAGACCAGAGGTGTGTGTCCAGGAAGACATGGATTGATGTTTGTACTACCAAGGGAGATCTCATTTCAATCCTTAAGCAGGTCAAGGGTCAGTCAACCATGAGATATTTAAACAAGGAGGGGTATTGAACAGGGAACAGAATAGCAATTTTGCTACACCGAAGACAAGCTCAGTTATGGAGTGCACATTTGAAGACCATACCTACTTAAATAGAGGGTCTCAACATGAGATGGGCACCAATCAATTCATGTGGGAGCTGGGGTGAAAACACGGAGAAAACACACCCAAGGGGGCCAACATGCAGATCCAAAGGCAATTTAAGCCTGCATCCTAGAAAGATGGCCTCTGCGCATTTCACTCGAAAGAAGGCCTGGCTGGAGATAGTGTTCTGGCAGACCAGCATCTCCACCATCACCCAAATACACATGCGCTGAGTCTCCAAGAGACATGCAGGTTGTTAATGACTGAGGAGTACAGATGACCTCAGACAACACAGTAAGTGTGCAAGTATAGCCAGATCTGTCAGGGTTGAAATGGACAGTGCGCCTGCAACCGTTCAGAGCAAGAGGGCAGCCACGGGTTCATGACGTTGCTCCCAAGTGATCCATTTCAGTATAGGTGGTCAGGGTGGCAGACGTTAGACTGATACATGAATTGAGGGGCTTATATCTGTGAAGCCAGTTCTCATGTGTGTTTAAATCCATTTCTGTCAAAATGATCAGAGCAAAACTAATATATCATTTACTTTGTGTTCCTCTGTGCCATTGACTTCAACAGCTGTGGGTGGTGGTAGACATCCTAAAGGCAAGCGCACAATGGATTAGCATAGAGTGATGCAATATAGGAAGGAGGGATTATCATTCAGGAATGGCAACAGGATAGGGCCCCAGATTCATTTACTGAACATCTTCTTAGGGTCCCACAAAATGGGGAGTAACTAGCGATGATCCCGCAAGTTCCAATATTTCATAGCAACCCAGACCTTCCATCTGACCACCAAGTGGAGAACATCTCGTCTCTGTCGATTGGCCTGAGCTTTGTTTGGACCCTTAGAGACCTGAGGATGTTTTCAGATGGTGATATCTATGGCTTGTAGAGAAAGACAATATTGTTCTTTATAGGGACAGGGTTATGGACTGGAAAAGATTCAGGAAAATATGGGAATGGTGGTCATACATTGTAAAGAAAGAGGAGGTTCCAATAGAGATGTGTGCACAGTCATTCCATGCAAATTCAGATGCATGTAAGAGCATTTACCAGAATTACTAAATCTGTAAGCAAAACTAGTACACATACTGATCTAGGGTCTAGCGGAGAAACTTGGTGTGCCCATACATTAGCAGAGGGACTTGATTATAGACAGACCTCTAGGCACAGGAGCTTCCTAGGGCTGTGCTAAATAGACTTAATTTGACTCCCACTGTCTGAAATTAGGGCAGATGGTAATCTGTGTCTATAAAATATGGTCTGGGAAATGCTGCTATTGTTGGGGCTCCCTTTCAGAGAACAAAAGCAGACATTTTCACTAGGGTGACCACCATCACTAGTATTGTATTGAGTGAGGCACACTCAACTACGAGGTCTAATCGGAAAGTGTGCCACAGTAGACAGGAGCTGCAACAGCCTTGATGTTTTTTGTGGTTTGAATCTTAGCTTTTATACACATGGAGCATGTAGTATGTATGCCTGTATGCAGTAATATCCTGGAAAAAGGACCAGTGGTGGCTGGTGAATTGGATGGGCGTTCATCTTGACAGAAATCTGAAACAGTGACCAAGTCCGAACCATATAAGAACATGCTCATGTTTGCTTTGGCAATAATGACAGTAAAACTACTATAAGAAACTATGTCCAAGCTGGCTCTGCCAATATATGCAAGTATACCCACGTAAGAAGATACTCCTGTTGGCTTTGCTATAAAAAATGCAATGCCAGAGTAAGAACACATGTCCAAACTGGCTACAGCAATGTAGGCCAGTCTAGACACGTAATAACACTTATCTTATTTGCCTTATCAGAGATGCCCAAAAAAATAATTGCTCCCTAACCTCCCACCTATTTCACTCACAATCAGTGCCCCAGCCCAACAAACACAAGCACACACACACACACACATTCACACAACATTCACTTGCTCATTCTCATACCCATTGATCACATAAGCATGCACCCATGCAGCCATTCGCATGCACTCATTCAAGCATTACATTAAATTGCATGCATTCCCCATTCATACACTCAGACAATCAGTAGCATTCATTCAGTCTTATATTCAACAGCATTCACATGCACAATCCCCATTCATAAACTGATACAATCATCTGGTTTTATTCACTTTCATATTCATAAAATAAAATGCTCACCTCTTTGTCATTTGAGTTCCAGGCTCTTGCTCATTCCACATCTACTCTGGAAGTCCCTCCCTGTAAATCCTCCCTCCTTCTTGGTGCCTGGAATGCAGAGGAGAGATACAGGGGCTGGCTCCCTATGAACACCTAATACATGGGGAGATGCTAGAGTGCCCCCTCTGAATTTTCTGTACATGTTGTGGGTGCAGTAGGCCATGCAAGACTGGAAGCAAAACGCCCTGGCATTCTATGGCTCATTGCCCATGCATAGCTGGGTTACTGCACCCAAGGGTATACCTTGTTTCCCCACAAAACACCCAACCCAGGAGTGGTCCCTCAGCTGCATGCTGTAGTGAGGAAACGCTCAGGGTTTCACTGGACTTTGGATTCAGCTCCTCCATAATGGGGCAGGCTTGCACCTCATCCTCTTTATAGAGGAGCCTCCCGTGACAAGGACAGCTAACAAAACCACAACTTCACCAATTATTGCACTTATGCGATGCCTGAGCAGACACACTGTTTTATGTCATGACACTGGGCCACTGCTGTGGTAAATTGTGACACATTTCAAAGCACATATCATACTGTTTGAAAAACAATGAGTCTTTTCACATTCATAGGAACCTCAACACAGAAAGTGATGTATAATCAATACCCTCAAATCCACTATTTAGACATTTCCCAATCAATCATAGAAATACATTCTCTTTAGATTTACGCTTACCGGCACTGTTGTTTCTGGACCGGCAAACAACGAGTCTGCGGGGGTGCCGTACCGCCCACCGGGGTCAGACCAGCCGGGCGGAACGGAACCCACCCGCAGAGTTTCATGGAAGCACCTGCACTGATATTAATGGTGCCAGTGCTTCCAAGGTTCCCACTCCCATAGAGTAAACATTTTACCAGCGCCTGACTTACCGGAATGCAGGGGTTGTAATGCCCTGGTGTTTCAGGCAATTCAGGTGACAGTAAATTATTACGGGCTTGTCGGGTTCCTGCCAGTTTTACCGGAATGTTTACTAACGAGGGCCTATTTTACTGTTGCCAAAATTCTTCCCACTACCCAAAAACATTACTGTTATTCTTTTTATTAATTCATAGATAGATCATTCTGAGTAGAGTATCTACAGAGACATCATCTGCGTATGCTATCATGTTTAGGCAAGTTCTCCCCCATTTTGCAGGAAACATTGTCACCTTACTCAGTGCCTCGTTCATATCTGCAGTATATAAATTGAAAAGCAATGTGTTGTAATGGAATTCTGGCGGCGTAGCATGGGCCAGCATTCCATATTCCATTGACAGTTGGAGTGGGGCTTAGTGGCGGTGAGGGCATGGGGGTCTGACAATAATAAAGCCTTCGTCCAGACTTATCTCTGTCCCTGCAGTCATTTCACTGGCTACGAGGGTTGCAGCAGTGAGAAGAAGACAGAACCTGTCGCATCCATGCATACAGAGATGAAGGGGGCCGTGTGGGCTCTCAACATGATTGTTGGCCTACGCTGGCTCACAGTACCAAATGAACGGGCAGCCCGCTGCAGAGCGTTCGCAGGCGAGCTACAGGGAGGCCGCAGGAGAATGCACACGGGTGGTGACCGTCCATATTTTAGCCGGCACCGGAGAGAGTGGGGATGGTCCGGTGCACGCATTGCGACCACTGGAAGAAAGCACATAGCAATGTTGCTGGATCCGGCAGCCATCTTGGTTGCCAGGCAACGCTGGCAGCAACATTGCAGGAGTAGATGGCAGGAGAGCACAGAAGGGTACATGAGACTGATGTCGGGGACAAACCAGGAGGTGCACAGCAGGATTTAGCTGGTGATGTTGCAGGAGAGCACAGACGTACACAGGAGAGCACATTGGTGACACATGGAGACCATAAGGTACTGTGTTACTCCAGGATTTAAAAGTGCTGTGCTATTCCTGGGTAGGGATACAAAACCCAGTGGGCTGGGCAGCAAGAGGGTACAAAAGGTCACAAAAGACAGTGGCCTAGGGGGGGCGTGCAGAGAAACCCTGTGCAGGGAACACACACTGTCACCTGAACATCTCTGCACAGCTATGTAGCACACCAGTCCTCCTACGGCCTTTTTAATGTCCCCGGGCAAACCCCAAATACTGTGGGACCTTTGGGTTGAATATCTTAATATGTACATGAGAGTGGCTGGAGGTTCAAGGTACAGCGATGGCAAAAAGGAGGCAGCATTGTTGAATTGCCTACGGACTGAAGGACTCAAAGTGTTCAGGCATCTCCCGGGTGAGGAAGTATACATTCCGGGTAGCATACGAAACGGCTCTCAAGAAATTGGAGGAACGATTTGGGAGGAGACCCAACATTTTGCTTGAAAGGTAAAAAATGTTCTCCTGGGCACAAGGAGTTGGGGAAGGTATCGATGCCTACATCACAGCTTTGCATACTCTCATGGCCACTTGCAAGTTTACACAAGTACAGGAAGTGATAATGAATTTATCCCGATCTGGTTGAATCCAGGAATACTGGTGAATGGAAGGCCGCTACTGTGGTTGAACTGGCTTCTAAGTGGTGTGATATGGCTGAGCGATTTGTTTGAAGATGGCAAATGGATCAGTTTCAAAAGACTGGCACGAGTTAAAGATCTCAGTGACTGTAAGATGGGAGAATACAGGAAATTGAGGAGAATCCTGCGGAATGAGGGTGCAGTTGATGGCAATGGATGGCAGATGTGGTTGTCTGCGTATAAGGCAGAGGGAAGTATGGCGGCTAAGGTATACAAGAATCTGGCCCAACGTCATGTACCGGCAGAGGAATTACTATCGAAATGGTCTGAGATACTTGGTTCAGATATGTCTGAGGACAGATGGCAGTGTATTGGTAAAAATGTGTCTCTCACTTCCATTAATTTGGGAGAGCAAAGCCGACAAATCAAAATTCTTAACAGAGTGTTTTGGACTCCCCAAAGACTTCATGCAAGAGGAATGATTGATTCAGAGGCTTGCTGGAGGTGTAAACATGCAGTTGGCTCTTTTGAACATATGATCTGGGATTGTTATGAATTGAGGACATTTTGGAGGAGAGTCACTAAGAAGATTAATGAGGTTCTAAGGTTGCAGGAAGATTTTGACTACATTACTGTCATTTTGGGTGAGGATGATAAGGTGGAAGAACTTACTTACCCACAGAGATGCTGGTTTTTAAGGGCAGCAAATTCAGCCAAGAAAATAGCTTTGAGGAAATGGAAATGTGATGAGAGACCAACCTTTTCAGAGTGGATAGAAGATTTAAGACAGGTTTCCAGAATGGAGAATGTTATTCTCCGCAGAAACAAAAAAATGAAATTATTTGATGACATGTGGAGTAGATTTTTGGATGAGTTGTAATGATATTTTAGATTGATTTTTGTTATGTTGGGTAGGGGATGGTGGTATGTGGAAAGATACCTAGTGATGAATTCTATATTTATAGCGTTGATGAATCTATGCTCTGTATGTATGTTTGTATGTAAATTTCAATAAACTTAATAATAAAAAAAAACAAGTACAGGAAGAATATATCAGAGACCAGATCATGACGCAGATGAGAAATTCCAAAGTCAGAGAAAGGTTGTGGATAGACAGAGACCCGCCTTTGGGTAAAGTCATTGATATTGCGAGAGCCGTCGAGGAGTCACGCGCCAGCATTCAGTTTGTCATGGAGAGGACAGACAGGAATAGCCAAGTGGAGGCAGTCCAGGCGGTTCTGCCACCACCCAAGAAGTGCAGGGGAGATGCCAGAAACATGACAGAAAAGTTTGAGGGAGAGCCAAATAGACTGATCATAATGCCGCAAGGTGCCCGGGGGGGGGTGATGAGACAAGTGTGCAGAAAGTGCGGATGGTCGAGTCATTCCACCAGCGCAAAGGAGTGCCTGGCATGGGCCATGGAATGTAGACATTGTAAGACTAAGGGACATTATGCCAGGATGTGTAGGTGGAACGGAGAGGATGCTGGCACAGAAAGTGTCAGGATGATTGAGGCCGAAGGGGTTAAAGGTAACACTGTGACCCATGAGAGTGGTGTGATGGGGAAAGGTGTGATACTACATGTTGAGGGGAGGGTCAAGAGGGGTCCGTGGGACACAATGACTGTGAATGGTGTACGACTGGAAATGTTGGTGGATTCAGGATCCACTTATACTATGATTTCCCTGGAAGTCTACAAGGAGAATTTTGGGAGGGAAGTGTCTGCTCTCAAAGCACCGGACATAAATCCTAGTGCGTATGGCCAAGTGCTTATAAAGGTGTTGGGGTATGAATGTGATCAAATTGAGTTAAAAGGATGCAGCACAGAAGGGAAACTGTATGTGGTGCATAAAGGTGCAAGCATGTTGGGTTGGGATGAGCAAGCAGCTCTAGATATAGAAATAAGTCTGGGAAAACGTGTGAAAAAGTGTGCCTGTGTTGAGTGTGGAGGAACAGTTGGTGAAAGCATGTCCGCACAACAGTTATGTAACAAGTATCCTACTGTCTTTACGGAGCAGCTAGGCATGTTGCAGGGTTTCTCACACAATATTGTCCTCAAAAGAGGGGCTGTGCCCAAAGTGCACACGGTCAGGAATGCTCTCGTGTTGGCCAGAGAAAGGTTGAAGTTGGAATTTCACAAATTGAAGGAGGCAGGGATAATAGAGGAGATTGAGAGTTCAGAGTGGTTGTCCCTGGTGATTTTGGCGTGGAAACAGGACAGAGGGTTAAGAATGTGTGTGGAACTTCGGGAGCTAAATGCCTAATTTGCCACACCCTACCCAATATCAATGAATTACTGTTGACTATGGGACATGCCGAATGGTTTTCCACTTTCGACCTCTCATCGGCGTACCACCAGATCAATCTACAGGAGGAGTCACGGCCCCTGAGTTTGTTTGTGACACCTTTTGGTGCCTAAAGGTTTTCTTGCATTCAATTTGGGAAGGCATCTGAGTATGCAGTTTTGCAGCAGTTGATGCAGGAATTGTTTGGGGGTTTGCCGGGAGTGAATTACTTTCAGGACGACATTTTAGTTTGTGGTAAGAATAATGGTGAACATGATGAGAGGGTACATAGTGTCATGCACATTTTTTGGCAAAGTGTTTTGACAGTGAAGTTCTTGAAATGTCAGGTGGGGGGGGGCCCAGTGTGACATATTTGGGACACACCTTTGATGCCAGTGGTAAAAAGCAAAGGGAAGGGTTGGTTAGTGTAATGAGGGAGGCCCCATCCCCGGTGAATAAGGACAAACTTAGGTCATATTTGGGAATGACAGAGTATTATGACAAGTTCATACCTTTGTATGCAGAGAAAACAGTGCGCATGCATGCCTTGTTAAAGAAGAATGCAAAATGTGAATGGTCGCAGGAGTGTCAAGCGAAATTTGGGCAGTTGAAAGAGGATGTTGACAGGGCACCATCTTTAAGTTCATTTGACCCAAAGAACAAAACAGTGCTTATGGTGGATGCTAGTGAGGTCGGTGTAGGGGCAGTTTTGGAGCAGTGGCAGGATGGTGTGTGTAGGCCGATTGCATTCACAAGCAAAAAGGGTAGTCCTGTTGAGAGGTACCACCATGGCACCATTGTTTGTGTGTGGTTCCTCTTTAGAACCTCATTTAAGTGGGTTTTCGGTGGAGCAGGGTGTGTGCGAACCTGCCGGTGGATCGGTGCTGGGGTATAGTGACACCACCTCTTCTAGTGGTGGTGTGGACAGAGTGGGTGTTACTGTAGGTGTGGATGGGGAACAGGTTGCTCGTACATCGGTTAGTAATGACGGCGGTCGCCCATCTTGGATTCGAGTGCCTCCTGTTAGGATGAGCGACTACGTCTGGTAGGGTGGTGTGAGTATTGTGTGGGGATGGTTTCATTTATCTATTATCTGCATTGTTTATCATTTATGTGCGCTGTTCTATAGGTTCCCATATTTGCATTGTGCAAATAGTTGCAAGCACATTTTATTTGTGGTTGTTTCTGCCTCCAAGGAGCACCTATTGCTGCACCTATTTTGCTGTGCCATTTTCTGGTGTGGTTTCGATTTAGTTCTGTTCATTTTTCAATCCTGTTTTCTCTTCTAGTATTGTTTTGTTTTACTTGGTGCTGTTTCGGCTAAGGGGGGCAGAAGTGTTGTAATGGAAGGCTGGCCATGTAGCACGGGACAGCATTCCATATTCCATTGTCAATTGGAGAGGGGCTGAATGGCAGTGTGGCCACAGTGGTCTGTACAATAATAAAGCCTTTGTTGAGACTTTGTTCCCACAGTCATTTCACAATATTGATATCCTTCCTATTGGGACCCCTGCACCTGACTTCTTCACTGGGTTCTCCCCCTGCTCCCATTTCTGAAGCCAGAAACCTTGGCATCATCGTCCGACTCCTCTCTCTCCTTCCTCCTTCACACGCATGACATTGCCAAGAAGTTCCACTTTCAACTCTTCCTTCTCAAAGGAATTCTACCTTTTCTCACCTTCCCCCAGATGCTCAATGTTACCTGGGCCCTGGTTCTCTCTAGTCTTGACTATTGCAGACTCCTAGATCTGCCTTTGTCTGCTCTAAGACCCCTCCAGCTAATCCAATATAGGACAGCAAGACTTATCCTTGGCCTCTAGCCCAGGGACTGCATCTCTCCTGCCCTAGAAAGTCTTCACTGGCTCCCGGTTGCTTCACAGATTAAATTTAAATGCCTCTATATCATCCTCAAGGCTGACTGGGGCCGGGGATCACACTACCTGCAACTCTTTCTTACTAAATATTCCCCGTCTAGACCTCTGCGCTCCTCTGGAACCAATTCCTTGTGTGTAAAGCGTTTCGCTAAACAGACAGCAGGTGGTTGATCACTTTCCTCCACTGGCTACCTTCTATGGAACAGCCTCCCTTCCCTCTTCATCTTCTTCTTAAATTCCGATAGAGGCTCAAGACCTTACTCTTTACCTCTTAATCACCTTCTTCTCTCCCCTGCTAATCGCACAGCCACACACTTATTGTGCAGGGCCCTTATGCATCCCCGGGCCCTGACCTGCCACACTGTATCATCGCAGCTGCTGTCTATCCTCAGCCTTTGCCTCGGCTCACCCTCCACCCTTGGAGGCCTGCACTTACCTTACATTGCACTTCACCTGCTGCTCACCCACGAGCACCACAGCACCTATCCCATTCCCCCTCCCTTCTGCACTTGCACGTTCTGAACACTCAGAAGGCACAGTAAATTCGACTTTGACCCATTGTATTATTTTATTTATTATTTTGTATGTATTTCAATTGTAATTGTCTATCATCCAGTGTCCCCTCCCTGTTGCCCTGTGGGCATTTTTAAACAGTATTTGCTTCCGGTATAAGCGCCTAACAAGCAAACACAAAATAAATGAAATAAATAAAATGGTGCAAGGACAAACCATTGCTTGAGTCCTATGTTTGTATATATTGGATTTGTGAAATTACTATTGCCATCTAGTCTGGCTCACACCTCAGTGTCAGATTACAATTGGCAGAGCGTGTTCAGAAGTCATGCATTGATGCCCCACCTCTACAGTGTGTTCCACAAGATAGCTCTATTGACACTATTGAATCCCCGACTGCAGTCGATGAAAGCAGCTGCAATGGGGGGACATTGTCCTTCGTTGCCTTTTTCGCTTAAGCTCTGAATATTAATATATTGTGTACTGTGGGACAATGTCTACAGAATCCCATATTATGAACATTTAAAAATGTTTCTCTGTGAGCCCAGTCCCTTAGATCTCTATGCAATGTTAGGTACATACTTTGCTGGTGACATCCAGAATGGCTAGCAGTCTCTAATTACTGGGATCCTCCCTGCCTCGGATTTACACACAGGGATGTGTAATGATTATTTCCAGGAGTGAGAGATTGTATTTTGTTGCGTTATGATTCTGAAATATTAATGCATGACCTTGGCCCAAGAGATGAGTTTCCCTTCAATACAATATTACTAAGGCCATCTAGACCAGGGGCCCTGAGCTCTTTTGACCTTTTATGAGGATTTCAATGTCCTTTGCATCATGAGTTCTTATATCCCCCCATCCCTCTAGCACTATCTGAAATGTCATCAGGCCTAGTAAGATAGTTGCTTGTTTTGTTCCTCCCCTCTCTTTCTGTACCCCTCACCCTGACCTTTTGTTTTTCTCTGGCTCTACCAGAAATATCGTCAGGTCTAGTATGGTAGTCATCTGTCTGTTTCCATTTATTTCCCACTCTCCCCCTCCCTTCCTTATCTATTTCTTAGCTCTAACACTATCTGAAATGTCATCAGGCCGAGTACGATAGTTAATTTCACATCCTTACTGTTCATGGCCTGTTTTAATGTCATTGTATTTTCCCCTGTTCCCTCCCTTGCCTTGAACCGCTTTGAAACACATTGTGTATAGGCGCTATATGAATAAATAATCATATCATATATCAGAACTATTTCTGGGATAACCATAAACTTTGTTTCTTCATAACTCATCTTTGGTCCCTGGGAAACCCAATTATCCTCAGTTATCTTGTTAATTCTGTCTTATTTGATTCAACCATACCTTTGTTGATGAAGGGCCACACTATATGTGTGTCTTTTGTAGCTAGGATTTTTATCATAATTGTTTTATGGGTTTTTTATCAGCCAAGTACACATACTGCTAGAGTAATACAGAGGAAAACTGCCATTCCTCAACATCCCTACCAAAACTGCCATTCCTCAACATCCCTACCAACTAGGCGGCCACAGAACAATCCCAATCACACAGGATAATCATAGAAGTTGAGCGCTGAAACACAAAAACAATGAGGTGAGGAAAACCCACCAACCCGACTCTAAAACCTCAACTTTCTGCATACATTTCTCATACAGAACTCTCACATTCCGATTCCCACTACACCCTACTACCCCCCTGCTGCTCCCCCTTTTCACACCATCCTTTTCAGATCTGCATAACATTAACATAATGTGCAATATCTTGGTTCTAATACATTTTTTGTGATTTTTCAACCAAGTGCTATGTTTACATTTTAAGTACTTTATTTTCTTCTATTTATCTTGATAGTATTTTATATTTATACATCTCTTCTAAATTGTCGCTTTTTTCCTAGCAATCATAAAGTCATATGAATTAGATCTATTATTTCTCAGGATTTTATTTCTTTTTGTGTCCCGTCACTTGTCAAAATACCATTCCATCCCTTACTCACACAGCATTTACATTTTTATTCATAGCTTTTATTGTTTTGTTTCCCACTTGTTGTGATTGCCCTGCTGGTTGACAATAGCCCCTCCATCTAACAGTCTATCTATCTTCCTTTTACTTACATTAAGGCTAATTCCCACAGTGGCATGATCTCTGGATTGTTCTTTACAGATTGACATGTCTATTACATTATTCCAATTGTTGCATCCTTTGAAAAAGTGATACAACATTGCTTCCTGATTCCACACAAGCCAGGTGGGACTATTGGCAGAGCTTTCACTATCCCTTCCATTTATCATGGCTCTCCATGAATCTTAACAGTAGTTTACCTTACATACTCCCTTTAGTACGTTTTAGCTTAACCATAGGTATCTTGGATGATGTTACATGTTTATAACATTCATTATCATAGGGCTCTCCACAATGCACATTAAAATCCCCTCCAATTATAGTGATTAGGTCATGATTACCATGATCCTTGTTTTTAAGACTTCCTCTATATTATCAAGGACTTCAAGGAGCTCTGATCCACCCACATGGTTACAGATGTTGATCACTAATTTATATTGATCAATGTTTACTTGAATCTTAGCTGCCATTAAATTCAAAGGTGTAAGACAATTCTTCATATTTCAATTTATTGTGAATACCAATTCTCATACCCCCACCCCTCCTTGAGTCTACCCCTATCTCCTTTGGAATGCTGAATTTATCATTAAGGTCTGTACATCCAAGTGGAACTTTTGCCTCAGCCATGGTTCCCGGAGAAAACAAAAATATCATCTTCACAAAGCACTTACAATCAGATGTGTAGCCTCTTGTATTTCAAGTAAGGATTTGTAAATTATTTTGCTATCTGCTAGGATCCACTGTTAATCTTTGACGGAAGGATAGCAGGTAACCATGTCTAGTCTACAATTGTGACTTTTTCCTCCTCAAGTTGACCAGTCCGTTCTTTAATTATTCTATCTCTTTGCTCAAGTTGATGTCCCACTCTATGCAACTGTATACTATCTTTCGCTATAATGCCATGCCCCATCTTTAGGAATGTTTCCAAATGGGCTTGAATATATGTTACTATTTGTGTAGACTTGCAGTGTACAAGTGTTACCCTTTGGTAAATTGTTTCAAATTGCTCCACATAATCAATGTTGTAGGAACAAAACCATGCACAGCTCTGGTATAGTAGCACATAGTAGGAATCATTTCATTTTTTTTGAGAGCCTATGTTGTCTTTTGCATTAAATAGTTAAAAAAAGGAAGATGCTTGTGTGTTTCATTTCACAAGTGTTGGGCCCAAGATAAGTGATTTATTTCTCTTTCTTGTGTGACATTTTATCCAGGTTAATGAGTAGCCTCAACGTCAGGGATTTCAGTGATTTCCACATAATCCACTCTCACTGTCCTGATCCGATACACCAGAGAAGCGCCCATGTATCGTATTTTTAACCCTTGTCTCAGCTAGTGTATCTGTAAGCTTCAATTTCTGTGCATTTATTGTTTTTAATTACCCATGTAACAAGATTGTTAGCCCTCTGCTTTTCTCCTTTTGTGTCTGCCAGTGGTCCTATTTCGCAGTTAGGATCTTCAAAATGCAAAGAAAAGATATTCATATTTATTTCGCTTGAATTATGCCTCCCTTTAACATACAGACATTCATTTAATCCCTCATTCCTTTTGGTACAGTTAGTATCATCTACCTGGGGAAGCTGGCCCTCAACCATTCTTTCTTGTGTGCTATTCCCGTATTCTTCATTTCTAGTGGTGGACTGTATACCTTTTTGCAATATGGAGTTCATATAAGGGAATAGGTCCTCAATTTGGTGTTAACTGAAAAAGTATTTTTTCACTTAAACAAATTTTTAAAAACTAGATTTATAAAGACCACTCAGAGACCTCCGAGTGGTCTTTCTAAATCGAGCTGCCAGCCCCTGCCACACTTGAGTGCATGCAGGGCCTAACAAGTTAGTCCGGGACTTGAAAGGGAAGAAGTTGGAATCTTGGATAAGTGTTTTTGGTTTGTGTATGTGTGTGTTTGTGTGTGTGAGTAATGTTTGTGGTGGAGAGGGGAGTGGGCAGGGAGCGGGTGAATATGATTGTGTACATGTTTCGGTGACTGTGGTGGGAGTGTGTACAGGCGGAAGGCTTTGAGTGGGAAAGGGAGGGTGCTGGGGAGGAAAGAGTGATCTTGGGTGTCGAACCGTCATTTTTCAAGAAATCCCGCCAATGTTGGAGGGGTTGGGGGCCTGTCATGGAAGTGTCATATTTCCATATATTGAAGGGCGCACAAAATTGCCCAGACAAAATGTTTTTTTGTGTTTCATCTTCAATACTTCAATATGCTGAAATATCACACAGAATCTTCAATTCGCCCCAACAGAGCCAATTAAATGCTCTTTTCGCTTTGCATTCAATCTTCTTGAAAGAATCTATTGTATGTAGTTCTGAAAAGCTACTTGTTTTCATATAACATCATTTCTGGGAGTTAAAAGGTACATGCTAGAGACCTCATCTTTATTACTACTTACATAGGCTAGTTCTGGAGAGGCACTCACATTGTGTGGGGATGGGCCTCTAATCACCTTAACCCAAAACAGGCTCACCACTTAAGAAGCAAGTGCATGTTTGTACGTAAAGCACGTTTATTGTACAAGCGGCCAGGAGGGGCTAGATGATTCTTCGTCTCTCCGAAACCACACAGGTGGGCACATTATATACATTTAACACTCCCAGATATTTTATTACAAGTCCTCCCTCCACGCAAGATTGGTCCAACCTATACAAAAGAAATCCAATCTTCTCTAATTCCCACATTCTCATTGGTCACCATTATATTAACTATTATCTTCAGCTTGTGTGTACAACACACACCTTTGTAGGATGTGTCCATGGTAGGTCATGACATCATCACAAAGATAAACATAGATACATATTCACATAGAAACATAATTCATTACGGGTCCCAGCTGGCCTGAGACCTCCTTACTTTGGACGTACCTCAAACAATATGAGGATGGGAAGAATAAACAGGTTCCCTTTAAACTGGCGATGGCGTCTTCAGAATACTATAATCTAAACGGCTACCAATTCAACATGCATGGCCTTTTGTCACATCTTGAGAAAAAAATAGAAACCCATGAAGTATTGGTCACTCTGGCCTGACGCGTTCATCACGCCAGGTTTATTGCTGGTCAAAAAGCAACAGGCCACATTGCCATGAACAATAAATAACAAGCTCCCATGCACTTAAACGATTGCATCTTCCTTCAACGATACTGCCGAGCCATAAAATCCTTGAGCCGGGCTGTTGGTTGGCCATCTGCGTAATGCTGTGGCTAATCATTACCTTTCTTTCAGCCTCTGAACCCTATAAAACCATTTTTTCCCAATCACTCAGAATTCAACTCACAAACCCTGGATGGCAGAGTTTAACCAATTTATGAAAAGAGCACACTGCATACAGATTTGTAAATTCCCCATGCATTTTTAAAACTACTGTGTCCTCTTTACAGTGGTTTCTTCATAACAAATCTCCTTTCTCGCATGCACATTGTGAAGCTCCTCATTGCCCAGCTTCCAAGCACATCGTGACATACCATACCCAGATAATATTTATTTGTCATTGGTGATTTTAACAATGTATTATGTTGCACACATGAAAATATTAAATTCATCAAATTGAACACAAAGTAACACTTAAAGTAACATATATTGCATTCTTCCTAGCTACGCTGTATACATATAAAATTGCAACATCACATCAAGTTCACTGCTCCCTAGTCACAAATATGGCATGAGCAGCATGAGCTCCTCTTTCTCCTTGAGACCTTTCCTGACCACCCCAACCATTGCTATTGTTTTTACCTTGGTAAACAGGATGCCATGTCCAAACAGTTAGTATTTTGTACTGGCAGAGCTCTTAGAGACACTTCCGAACCTATGATTAGCGTCTCTTTAAGCCATAACAAAGGTTCAGTAAGGAGTTATTATCAGTCGAAACTGGTGATAGGTAGCTCTCATTGATTTGTGCACTGTCCTTTTGAGTGACAGTTCAACAAATGCTGTTATTGTGACCATTTTGTTATCATTAGTTTGTCTAACCTGTGTGTGTGTCCCTTACGTTCCGTGTTACTAGGGCCTTCCTGAGGATTCTCTATCACTGTTATTTTGAGGCACAGGTTAAATACCATGATTTGATGTGGGGATATTTACACAAAGTCCAAGTCACAGGTAATGTTTGTTTGTTTGTTTGTTTATTTGATAAAGCGCAACCAAAACCCTCAGGTAGCTGGGCGAAAACATTACAAGTATACTTAAAAGCTTAGTTACTGGGTAAGTAGGTGCATACATACAAGTTGAGCATGGATTACTACAGAAGGGAACATAGTTACTACCGAGGTGAACATAGTTACTAGCACATAGTTTGCATTGATACCAATGGTCACATATGGATATTCCCAAAGAAAAATACAAGCGTACAGTCACGTGGTACAATAAAGCATATACTGTTGAGGTGGTCAGGTGCAGTCAGGGTGTAGTGGCAATAAAGGGCTCAGTTGGAGGTAGAGAGGTCTACAGGATTAGCATCGTTAGAATGCAATTCTTATGGCTTCTGATTGGTTACCTCTGGTGAGTTTGTATTGCTCCCCAATTCTGCTGCTGTCTGCAGACTAGACCGTTTACATATGTATGATTTCACTTTACTTTTTTGTTTTAACCGATCAACACTGTCCGTTTTGTTGAATTAACCAAGTAGAAGCATGTACATTAATTTCTATTTGTCATCAACAATATACACCATTGTGCAAATAATAGAATGTAATTACAGTTAATTTAAAATCAAACTTACAATCAATCTTTGTACTTTGGTCAGTGAATAGAGATTGCCTCAGAGGGCAGCACTTCATTTTAAAGTATCATTTCTATGGTCAATAATACATATGTGTGCAATGGGTAACAAGTTAATCAAATTTCAGACATGAGGATAAGGTTAGAAATTAAGCATGCAAGCTTCCTCGATGATGTTATCATCAGCCTGCTAATGTCTAAAAATCAGATTTGGAATGAAAAAGCCATGTTTGTCTGGACGGTTGGCCCCAGTGGACTGTTAATCTCAACTACACAAGGCAGACCTTGTTTATTATATCAGACTCTAGAGAATTACTAATACACAGTAAAGACATTGTAGATAGATCTCTTTTATGAGGAATGATATTACTTCCCCTTGCCAACAACCCACAGTGATTCGTCCTGTTTCTTCTCTGAGCTCTAGTTGCCACATCTTTCTGAGGGATACACATTTAAATTAGAGGGACAGATGGAGCTGATAGAGGCAAATCGGGCAAGGCTCTGGGACCAGATGGGCACCCATTGGAGCTCTACAGTACTTTCAATATGGCGTTGTTCACCCTTTGAAATGAACTGCACCTCCAGGGTGCACACCGACGTCTACAGAAGTAGCTCTCATGATGTTAATACCAAAAGCAGGCAGAGATCAATCCATTGTCTTGATTAACGCCAGGCTCCTGCCAAAGATCTCTGTTACACAGGTAGACACGCTCATGCAGTGATTGATGCGTCAAATATCAGGTTGGATGAATCAACAGGCACCACAGTTGGGACAGTATGAGGGAACCTCTGACTGTAATAAACCCACACCACAACCCGCCCCACCCTTTAGCATCAGTTATACAGAAATGTATTGTTCTCATCGTGTCAGTGTTTGTATTTTTTTTTAAAGTCGCAGCACGTACACCTACTGAAACAAGTACTCTAACCCGTAGTGTACCTGTTCTTATTACACGTGAACATGTAAACGTTTTCAGATTAGCAGTGTCAACCCAAAAAAAAGACATCAGACTTAAAAATGATAAATAATTAGCAGGTAGTTGTTTGCCAAACCGTCTCTCCTAAATGCTTAAAGGCATTGCTAGTGCACTTCAAAGGGCAGAACAAGCGTGTATTCTAAAAAGGTGTAGCTGCCACACATTAAAGCTACAATGCCCTGCAGATGAATGCCCTTTCAACTGAAGGCCATTTGGGAGCTATCTAAAAGATACGTGGGCCTCTTTGGGAGTATGGTGGTAATGGTAAAACATGTTGCATTGTAAATGTCTCTTAATTCTAAAATACCACCCATTTTTGAGTCAATTTCGTTTAATATACATACTGGAAATGTCAATTTCAATACCAACTCATAATTCAGTGTATGCTCTGAGGCCTATGTGCATGTGGCGCTCTACAAAATAAAAATACAATAAAAAATAAAATAAATAATAAGGAGGAGAACTTTAAAAAACCTTGTGTGAAAGCCGTAAAATATACTGCCTGTGGATTTGCAGAGAGCCTAAGAAGAACGGTGACATACGTTCACAAAGAGAATGTGGATGAAAGTAATCCCAATTACATGGGAAAATACACATTTGATAAGAATAGTGTTTAAAGAGCTGCAAGGAAATTGGGGGAGATCACTTTCAAAAGAGACTGAGGCAGCTTCCAGCAGCAGAAATATAATGTGCTACACAACTATACCTGAAATTCAACTTCTTTAATGACATTCACCAAGTGAGACACTGCCTCCTCACCATTCATGCCTGGATGTCGAGTGCCTCAACCCTACCAAAAAAGTTCACCTTTTTTATAGTGCTCAATCAAATGCAACCAAATTCACAGCCCGCTGACACAGATGGATCATCAGTGTTTCTACTCCCATCTTGCCCCTACGCCAAAGTCTCTCGGCTTGACGATAGAGTGTGACCTTTCCTTCAAAGCACAAATTGCCAATAAGACAGAGAATGCATGGTACTAGCTCTCACTCCTGCACTGAATTATACCATTCATCCCTGCCTCAGACTTCAAAGCCATCGTGCAGGCCCTTTTGTTCTCCCACCTGTATAATGCCTTCCTCACAGTTGTCCAAACCACTACTGTAGCTCCTCGGAAAGCTGTCCAGCAGGCTGCAGCATGCCTCCATGAAGGACTGAGGACCACATTTCTCCCACTCACACCACCTTCAATACAGCCTGCTTCATCTACAAATATCTGTTGTGCAATATGCCTTCATACGTAGCTGAAAAGAACACCATTTTAGGAGGTCAATGCATCAAAAGTCAAGATATCACCAGACTGGAATCCAAGAAGTGAATGAAGAGGACGACCACGAAAATGGCATTTTAATGCTGTGCTCCAATGCTCTGGAGTAACCTTCCTGCTAATATCAGGCTGGCTCCCCACCTCCTGCAATTTAGTAAAGATCTGAAGACCTTGCTCTTCAAGCAATGCTTCACTGACAAATGAAGGCAATAGGCTGACAAGAAACCCCCACTACTACACACCTTAATTGTATAATGTCTGTTGTGTCTAGCTAGGTTTGTGGTATATAAATTACCTATATATATATATGGCCCCAACATAGAAGAAGTAAAAAAAACACCTAACAGGTTATTTAAAGTAATGAAATTCACAGATCATCCACATTGCTGATATCTTTGTGATTAAGATATATTTAAACCACGATGTTGGATGATGTTTTTTTTTTAAATGAAAGTTTGATATTGTACTTTAAAACATAGACTTCAAATGTGGCACTTATCTTTTTGATGAATAGCACCCTGCTACAGTAGATGTATTATTCTTGTAAATGTTGCAACAATTGCTGAAACGACCACCCAAATCCATGAAATTCAATTCAATGCAAAAGGATGACATACTGGGGCAGCCCAGTAAGAATGTGAGTGTTCCAATGGAGGGTGCACGCTGATCTCTCAAGTAAGTACTGTCATGAGTGAGGAGATCAAAAGATGCTCAAAGACAGTTGACAGTTTCCAATGGTCTTTATTAATGAACATAAAACTAAGGGGCAAGGGTTGGCTGAGAAACCTGAGAAGGAGTCAACAAAGTAAGGCAAATAGAAATTCTTGCCCCAGCAAAAAAAACTAAACAATCATCCTAGTTCCACCATAGTCCCTTCATACATTCCAACCTCGCTCAGAGTTTGCCTCCTTCACAATGGTACAACGACCACTCATATTCTTTCTGGTTTTAGGTACCCTACACATTTATCCTAGATAGTATGACTTCTGTGTCAGGAGATCTGCTTCTTGAACTAATTAGTGTACCTCAATCTCGTACTAGATATGTGGGAAACTTGTTTGACCCCAGTCAACTGGATGTTTAGGGCTTGCAAAACTTAACCACTGCTGGATAACCCAGTTCCTTCTGTTCCTCAACACATCTTAAACCCAGCATATGTTTCAGCCCTCTTCCGTGGTCCAGCAACCTGTATTTATACTTTTCCTCTCCTGCTGTTTATTTTCTTCAGTGGCATATAGTTGTGATCTCCTTGCCCATCTTTCACTTCTTTATTTACTCGTATGACAAATGACTTATTCCTTTCCTCTATTTTGTCTGACCTGATGCATGCCTCAACATCTCCACCCCTTGATCTTTCTTTTATCTTCTCTCGTTTGGGTCTTTCTTTCACCATCTTCTCTATTTCCCCCTTAATGGTTATTTAGCCTTCCAGCAGCTCTCATTTTCTTTAGTATTAACATGCATCATTTCAGCCCCAACCTCCTTTCTGGGTTCTTACCAAGCACATTGTTTCCTCCACACACTAGCCTTCCACCTCTCTTCAAATGTTGTCCTCCTTTTTCCAATCCTCCTCTTCACTGCTCACACTTTTCTTTCCTTCAGATCTCCTCCTCCCCTGGTTAGTCTCTCTCCCCCAGTTTTCCATTCTCTTCTTTGGTCTTCTCTCCTCAAATTCCTCTTCCCCTTAAGCACATTATGATCTTCTAAACCATCTTTTGACCTCTTCTATACATACACTTCTTCTCTTCATTTAGATAATTCTTTCTCTCCTCATCTCCTTTATGCACCCCCTCACTTCCTCCATTCACTCTCTTAATTCTTTCATTCTTGCCATCTCAACAGGCACTTCGGCTCTCCTTCTGCCTCTATCCTCCTCCCACTACAAATCACACTATTATCCTTCGTGCATCGAGCAGAGTGCGTCGTTCGAGTGCTGTTTACTGCAGGAGCTGCAAAAGCTGCGTTTCTGCGTTCCCTTGGATTTTCTTATTTTGGACTTGGACTAGGTACCTTTAATCTGCTAGGTGAACATTCTATACTTGCAGAGTATTATCTGCATTATCTTAACAGCGTCTCTGTATACTTAGCAGGGGAGTTGCTAGGTCTGGAAAAGACCCAGGGCTAAGCTGATGTTGGAACTGTTGGGACTGGGGGCTACTTTTGGCTGTAGCTCCTGAGATTCTATCCGGGGCTACAACCAAAAGATCAGGGGCTATAGCCCCCTTAACCCCCCCTAGCAACGCCCCTGATACTTAGTACACGTTCTGAAACGTGTCCTCTGTTACCTATAGTGACAATGTGAAGCCCCTCCCACTTCAACCCGGAAACAGCATATGAAGAGCTGGCCGCACATCTTTGTGCACACATCGGGCAGAGTGCATCGTTTGAGTGCTTTTTCTGTGCGCTGGGAGAAGAGGCGAGGAGTGTTACATCTTGATTGATCACTTAGCTTGCTATACTTGCTATTGGTGGGTAAAAACCCTTCGCTTTTCTTTTCTTCTTAAGGCATACAGGCATCAGAGTGCCTGTTAGAAGGGGATCACTCGCTTATCAACTGAGCATAATGAAATAATGAAGTAAACAAATATCCGTATAACAGATAGCTTTTGTGTTTCCTTATTACCATTACAGAGTTTTGTTATGCATTGATGCTTTGCTGAAATATAGCAGCCTTTGTTGAAGGGCTGAGGAGGGGACTGAGCGTGCTTTGATGGTGTAGGTGACACACCCGGATTGCTGCTTTTTGTTCTAAGAAGAAGTTTAGTGAGGAGAGGGTGTGCTGTGACGTCTGGTTTCCTTATATAACTGATCTTCTTTTTGGCAATGAGGAAAAAAATCATGTCCACGAGAAAATACATTTTATCAGCCCCTCTGGCCTTCACTCATAGAAGAGATAGTCTAACAAGGGCAATGGTGCTGCCCCTGCCTCTGTCTCCACAAAAAGAGCATGGGGAGATGAGGTGTGGTCTTGTCACTAGCTCAGAATTATATGTTGAAGACATCCTGAATCTGGAAAGTCAGGATCACTCCCAATCCTTGTGGAGGATATTGATCTGGACTCCTTGAGAAATTCAAATGAAGCTATGAGTCCTTTCATCATCTCTAACAATACTAAGGGGGTGCCTAGGAGCCCTCTTTCTTGGATACACCGCCTATTGTTTTGTCTGGGGAAATTTCCTGTTGGGTCTGTCTCATCATCTGGAAGGGGAGGGGGTACTGGGACGAGAGTAAGGATACAATATGTCCTGACCTACATAAGGTGATCAAACCCAATGATGTTACACCTTTAGTAAAGGTTTTTTTGGATCTAAAGGATGAGCTAATAACCAAAATCAAACTACAGACATCCCTAGTGATTGATATGTCAAAGGTGATGAATGTCATTTCTTCTTGTTGTATGATTACCTTGAAGGAGAAGGTGGTCATTGTATTCAGGGCTATCAATTTGAGCGCAGGTTTGGCTGACATCCCCTGGAAGAGGGCGAGCTGGTGAGTGTGTTGCCTCCCAATGATGAAGAGGTCTCGACGACTCCTGCAATGGGGGTAGAGATGAATGTAGGGGTCGATGGGGTGCAAAGATTGGAGTTAATGATGGGATGGGAAGCAAGATGGGTAAAAAGGATTTGGGTGTTTGGATCACGGGGTAGATGGGGGAACTCTTGATACTTTCGATAAAGCTGGAAGCAGGGACTTTCACTTTGCCTTGGTCAAGGTGATGTAGAACCAGTTAAAGGGGATACATCCAAAGTGATGACAGATGCAGAGGTGAGACTCTTGGTGAATAACATCTATCTTGACTCATGAAAGGAAGATCGCTTCCCTGACCCACCCGGTCAGGGAAGAAACTGGGAAGGGAGACATTTCATGTGCATAATGGGCCTAAGAAACAGCATGTGGAACCTATATATGAGAAGGATCTCTGTGGTTCACAGGAGGAGTTCCTAGAGACACTCAAGGGCATCCCCCGGTCGGTTGAGGGACATGGGAAGGGTGATCAGTACCCCAGGTTGTGTGATCCCGCCTATCCGGATGAGCCCAGCATGATTTTGAACTTCTTGTTCGATGAATAGGGGCCGTAATCTTTTCATATATCTTGTATAGTTGGCCTTTTCAAAGATATTCCTTAGTTTAGGATGATTACTTCAGCAGACAACAAATTAGTAGATTTCATCTACCCGATGAGATATGACTATAATAGACGTGGCATCCCCTCCCCACTTGTTCGATTCACACTATTCACTGAGGCAGAGAGTCTCCAATAGTATGGTTATGATATTATGACATTCAAGGATTCCAATCCCCAGCCTAAGGACTTGAGTAAACGCCCCATATTTACACATAGGAGGAGAAGAAATTAAGAGGTTGAAGGGGGGTTGTCTGTGGTACAGGAAAGCTAAATTTCAGAGTACCCAAGTTGGCATTGGCTGGTGATCTCCTTGAGAGATTCTATTGCGCAATTAAAAAACATGAGTCAGCCTCTTTAGTCACTCCAGGTGTGTCCATTTTTTGTCATGGAATGCCAGAGGGCATTCCCATTTAGTCTCTAATGACATCCTGATCAAAGATCTGAAGTCTTAAAATATGATAGTTCTACAAGAGACATGGGGGATGGGAAATGTAATTTGGGATGGGTTTGAGGTTACCTGCATGTGTGCAAGGCAGGGGGTGAGGGGCAGATCGAAAGGTGCTCTGGCTATTGCTTTTAAGCAGGGTTTTAACATAACCGCAATGTTTGAATGGAGGATTCTTGACGCTGTTTCGCTTATCTCCATTCATATATCCCATGTCTCAGGATTAGTGACATAGTTCTAATAAATGTATATTTGAATCCAATGGACAAACGAGAAACTGATCTGGATATTGCCCTAGAAAACCTGAATATGTTGGTAGAAGAGTGGGTCTCCCATGTCACAGGGAGTGTCCTTATGTTGGCAGGTGATCTGTATGCAAATAGTAAGGAGGCGTGTAATAATCTGCAGGAGCTTTTATTATGTCTAAGTCACCACATAAAAGGAGACATATTCAGGGAGTTCAGCAGTTCAAATTTGCAGAGGGGTGGGGACTGGAATTGGTTAAGGATGACACTCCAACCTGGCATGCAAGGGGTTCTAGCTCTATCATTGATTACATATTCTTACCCGGGCACATTGTTTTTGCTATACAGGACTTTAGGATACGTCACAAACAGTACAGTGACCTTGCAATGTTATACCTGCAATTGAGATGGATTTCAAAGGATACATACTCTTCCCCGGTCTGGGATAATGTAGAAGTAAATGTCAGAGGTAACAGACTAACGTGGTCCTTGGCTAGGACTCGGAAACCTAACAACATAATGCTACATGATTTTAACTCCACAACTTTGGAAGTCAAAGTAGTAATTACACACTTTCGAATTTCTCTGTTTACTTCGAAAAACACATATCTACATCATATCAATTTACTAAGTTTAACAAGGCAGCAGTGTAAAACATATGCATGGTTCTGACACTTTGGTGAAAGAAGGTAAAGCTGTCCTTCAAAAAGTAGTTAGAAAGTTATATAATAAAGGGGGTACAATTGCAGGTTTTAAGGACCAGGTTAAGAAGCTCAGACAAGCCCATAATAACTGGCTTAAGCTCTATTGGGCTGTTCTTTACCAAAGGGATGTGGAATTGATGATGGCATCCCTAAAGGGCAACAATACCCATATCCTTTGGGAATTAGTGAATCAAACACAGGTGAAACAAGTGCAGTTAATCATCAATCCTATTGCAGAGGAAGAATGGTTAAAACATTTTGAGAATATGTGCTTGTGGCA
Organism: Ambystoma mexicanum; assembly: GCF_040938575.1. Taxonomy (NCBI): domain Eukaryota; kingdom Metazoa; phylum Chordata; class Amphibia; order Caudata; family Ambystomatidae; genus Ambystoma; species Ambystoma mexicanum. Next base: position 293,302,781 of record NC_090930.1, on the reverse strand, counting down.
GAAATGCCGAAGTGGATGAGTTGAACGAGGAGTTCAATGGCTATATCTCCATTGAAAGCATTGCTAGGATTATTGTTAAATGAAAATCTTCCAAAGCAGCAGACCCCAACTATTTGACTTATGTGATATTAAAGCAAAACGTGGACTTATGGTCTAAACTCCTTCATATTACCTATTGGGACATGGTGCTACAGAAGACTGACTCCGTATCCTGACATGTATCATACGTTATCCCCATTTTTAAAAAAAGGTTCTAGGTTGTGTCCCTCCAATTACAGACCCATCACCTTAATGGATGTGGAATCTCAAATGTTTGCCTCAATATTATTGGAGCACAAAGAGGTTTGGTGTGACTCTAACAAGATTTTGGATTATAGACAAATGGGCCTTTGAAGAAATATGCGTATAGACTGTGGCAGACTTCTACTCACTTGCCTTCAGAGGAGTGTATGGCAATCTAATGTACTTTCTGTCTATGTGGCCTCCATGGACATGTCTATTGCATTTGACAGAGTGAACATAGCCCTGCTGTGGAATAAACTGCTAAACTTTGGTATTCCCAAGGAACTGCTTAGTATCCTTATCCATTTACATAAGAACTCAAAGATGCAGGTCCAACTGAACTCAGAAGGTAGGATGTCAGCTAGTCCATCCACGCACAGTTGGCTCCGTCAAGGCTGTATAATGGCGCCCACATTGTTTAATTTGTATGCAGTCGATACAGGAAGGGCCATAGATCAAAATGGATTAGTATCACCCAAAAGTGCGACCCTCAAAGTCCATTGTGCTCCTTATGCAAATTTTCGATGGCCCCTTGCAGGGAGTTCTATAGAATGAAAGGCCTGCCAAAACTATGTTATGGCCTGGAATTTCTTCCATCATGGATTCTTCACGAGTAGTGGAGGGTATTGTTTGGAGAGTGGTCCTTTTTCATTTACCCAAGTGTGTTCCCATACAAATAATCAGATATAAATTGGGAATACAATCCATGGCCAGTATAATACAATGGAAAAGACTGTCACTATTGAGAAAATGCAAAATATCCACTAAGGGGAGCCTGTACAGTCTTCTGGGGCAAGGTTTTGTCAAAGACCTCCTTTTAGAAGGTGCACTATTTCTGCACAACCTGGGATCATCATTGAAAACTCTTATAGACAACCACAGGAAGATAAAAAACCTAATTATAGGTAACGATTGGTATACAAACACAAATGTAGCCTTGGGGTTTAAATTATATTCTCAAGTAATTTCTCCACAGAAATGGCTCCCTGACATGGAACAATATTTGACAAAGTATCCAAATCGGGGGGTGAGAAAAAATATAATATGTTTCTGCTTTAATGTAATAAGAACAAAGGAAAGATTAATCAGTAGGAACTAATTAGTTGGCGAGAATGGCTGCTGTAGATTCTGTCAGAATATTGAGGTGGTTGAATCGTTATTCCACACAACGCGTTTTAAGAGATCAGGCCTGGCTTTTTAGGTTACATGGTGATTCTATGTCTTTAAAGTTGAGAGTTCTGTATTTCATGTAAAATGAATGCAACTTAGCTTGAATGCCAGATATGTGCTCCATCCTAGTAGACCTAGATTTTGAAGGTTTTGAGTGCTGTTGGGCCTAATTCCTCTCTTTTCTACATATGTTAAATACGGAGAATGATGTGATTTGCTGGAGCTTTATTCTGGGTTAGGAAACGGTCCAATGTGTTTTATTTATTGGTATTCTTTATTTTGTTTTTTTTTTGTAAATCTAGTTGTGTATTTATTGATTGTTTCAGATTTAATTGAATGTTACTTTTCAGAAATTATTCGAATATGAATATGAATAAGAGCATTTATCAAATTTTATATATTGTAACAACAGTGAAATTGCTCCTCATTCTCCTTTGTATGTTAATGTATAATGTTATTTGTTCTACATGTTTTTTGTAAAGGTTTAATAAACTAAATACGTTTTGATCCTTTATATAGGGGATAGGGTCTGTTCCAACCTTTTGTAATTGTATAACTGCAATCAGCAGGATCTCACAGGCAATCAAGGCCCCAGAATTGCTGATTGATGTTTAACACGTGAACTGTATTTTGTTCATCACAGCAGCACAAGCCAATGGCCTAAGACTTACTCAGGTCTGGCTTCCATCTGAGTTTCCTATCATTATTGATTATGCAAAGCAGCTTGTAGTCCAAAGTATGTCTAAAACAAAACTTTCAAATATATAGTTTGTTTAATGGTTGACTGTAGCTAGTTGACATTTTATTTTACGATTAGTTGTATACATTTATTTATAGATTGGAGATCTATACTGGTAAAACACCACCATTAATAGTTACTAGAATTATGAGTATAAACATGCAACAGAACTGAAGTCTCATCCAATTACTGGCATAAGCCAAATGAACATGAACAGCAAGATCAATATTTAGAAGAATTATGATACTTACCATAAGACCCTGAAGGTAAACTTTAGCAGACAAAACTCAATTTGATAAAATAATGAAGCTATCATCTAACAGGCAATCAAAGCATGTCATTCTACTGTACTATACTTACAACCTTTCTTGAAGTTATGACCTTGTTTTTTGACAGGATTTGACCATTATGAAGTTCACCTAACCAAAGTAAGTGTTATGCGTTTGCCTTAAGACAGTAGGTTAAGAAGATAGATCTTTACTTGAGAGATACTTTCGAAAATAGTCTCAAAATGTAACTTATTTGTAAGAAATCTGTTAAAATGCTATTATGCATAATATATGTGAAACTCAGATTTCTATGATGTATTTGTCGAAACTGTATTATGTTAGATATGAAATATTATCTAATTAAGTTTGTAAAATGTTCGTGATTGAATATCACTACCTCTTATATTGATGTAAAGAAAAAAAAGAAATGTTTTATCTGTTTTAAATATGAGTGGAAGGGCACTCTTATGCCCCAAATATTAAGTGCAATGTGGTTCATTCACTAATGTGTCTGGTCTGTAACTAATGTTTATCTACCTGAAAACATGCTTCAGGATATATGTTTATGGTTTTTCATAGAAACTTGGCACCCCCCGGGTACAAAATGAAATTGGAAGCCAAAGTCCAGTAAAGGAATGATAAAGAACAGCAGATTTTCAAGGAGTTTCTGAAGATCAGGGGCAATAATACAGAAACTCTGAACTGATAGAAGTGCAAATTTCCACAGTGTTAGCACTAGAGAAAAATGCCACTGTGCAATAAACATTATTTCAAAGCATTTTGGCATCAAGGAAAACTTTGACCTACTCTTAATATTGCTTGGTGTTAGCCGTAGGGAAAACATTTCCCTGCTTCAAAAAACACTCAAAAATATGATTTGTGTTCTAGGATAATTGTGCTCTAATGCTTATATTTTGTAATACTGCACTTGCACTGATGCAATATTTCTGTAAACAGGCACCATGGGGCCAGATCATCGAAATGTTGCCCTTGTGCAAATATAATGGAGCAAATGAATTGCATATACATTTTGCTGCTTAGATTATTGCCAGGCATGTTATAGAAAATAATTAGGCATACAATGAATAAAAAAAGAAAGGCCCTGCTCCCGAGCAAGTGAAATAAGATGTACTGTCTTTGATGCATTTAAGGGATTTCAGCCTCTTGCTTGCTGTTACATTAAAAAGGGAAAGCAGTCAGATTGTGGAGCATGCCCACATTTAGGAAAATGACTGTTGAACTAATGTATTTTCTAAGCCAGACTTCATAATACCAATGTACAGTGATATATTTTCTTTCAGCCATTGTGTAACCCACAGAAAGTGTATCAGAAATGTATATCCATCAATGCCCATCTTGAATATGTGTTGTGGAGCAGATAACTGTAATGTTGAACTGAACTGACTTCCAGAAATGAACCATGCTACATGTGAAAGGGAGACTCATAACTAATGTAGTTATTTTGAAGGGAATAACACAAGCCATTTATTTAAGAGCTGATCGTAAGATTTCTTTTGGTGTCCTTCCAATTCAAGTAACATATGTAATGATGATATCATTACAGCAAAGTTGCATTCCACTCAATGTGAGAATTAATACATATTGTGCTGCTTTATTCTGTTGTGTAATTAAATTTGAATCTATGTTGTTTGTAATTTAAGAATAGGAACGAAAATGCTATTGTAGTTTGTTTTGCTGTGTGATGTACATTGAAAGGACAGGTCTGCCCTGTTAAATGAAAACAAAAAATGAAACCTAAAGGAGATGGAATGAAAGAACATAATCAGATTGCATTTTAAGTTCTGTTTGGCCAGACCAGAAGCGTTTGAGGCCAACTTGAGATGCTACGTGATTGTATGCAGCACAGGCTTTAGAACAGCAGATGGGGTCACTGGCATTTAGATACATTGTACCACCCATCTTCCTTGGATTAGTCAAGGTTTAAGGTATATGAAAGTATGCACAGCTTATGAAAAATATCTTTATATAGGAAAACATGGAGACAGGGATAATTAGACGCTGCATTGTCTTTGACCTCTTGTGGGGGAACTACTAAAATTACACAGTAAAGAAATACCAAAGCCTTTACATGAACATAAATCTCAATTAAAATGTGTTAAAACAAATCTAAGCCTTGCATTGACAGGCAACCTCCAATTAATCTGCGCGTTGATATGTTGTCATTAAAAGTAACCTCTATCAGAATCTTGACACAGAATTCTATGTTGTCAACTTAGAAATTGCCCATAAATGGCGAACACATGGAAAATCATCAATGAATATCAGAATGTAATCATATAACATATAAAAATATTTCCCTCAGCATGTAGAAACAAAGAATATAGCTTTTGGCAAGGTAGCATAGATTAAACAGAAATTAGAGCATGCAAACAAAATTTGCTTTTCTTCACAAAGAGCAATCATCCCTCCCACCTTTTTGGAAATGTGGAAAAGAAACCACTCCTCTTTGAAAAACCAAGGGTGGGTTAGGGCAAATACAATGTGATGCCCATAGGACTGAAGGGTGGATTATGTCATATTGTGTAAGGAGGAGACATGAGGGGAACACACTGGAGATTGCAGAGCAAGAAAACAGACATTTAGCAGATGCCAGACCAGTCCATGAGACCTATTGAGAGAGGGTAGCCAGAACAGCACCATACAGGGATGACCAAGTGGTGCTTGGTGATTGATTCCAAACAGCCACCTGAATGGAGGATTTGTAGGCACTATGATGTCTGGATGACTGGGTTGTTAGCTGGTTTTCCACAAACCAGAATTTACATCTAAAAAGGTAAATCAACCCAATCCCCATATTTTCCAATTTAAAAACTAGGTAACATCTGGGAAGTTACAGAAAGAAAGAAGAGAATAGAGAGAAAAAAATTAGAGAACAGAAAGAAAGAAATAAAGGAGCAAGGTAGTGAAGGAAGGAATGGTGGAAGGAAGGGATGAAGAAAGAGAGAAAGACAGAAGGAAAAAAAGAAAGAAAGAAAGAAAGAAAGAAAGAAAGAAAGAAAGAAAGAAAGAAAGAAAGAAAGAAAGAAAGGAAGAAAGAAAGAAAGAAAGAAGAGAAAGAAAGAAAGAAAGAAAGAAAAAGAGAGAGAAAGAAAGCAAGAAACAAAGAAAGAAACAAAGAAAGAAAGAAAGAAAGAAAGAAAGAAAGAAAGCATCTCCACATTCACACAGTCACTCACACCAATCTCCAATTTATAATTATCGTACGCACCTACCCACTACACCCATTACTTTACCACCCCACCTACCTACCCATTCACTAATCCATCTACCTACCACCTTGCCAATGTATTTTGTCATCCACTCACTCACTCACAAACCCAATTATGCTCACCAATCAGTTTAAATAAACACCCACACCGCTAACCATATACTCACTCGGTCACCCACTGACTTGTTCACCAGTTCCCTCACTCACCACTGCCTGTATTACCTAAGGAATGAGAATGAAAGTATATGAGTTTGGCCATAGGTGTGCATACCTTGGCTGTAAGTGTTTGAGTGACTGAATGGATGAGCTAATGTGGTTAATGTGTATTTGAGGTAGAAAGAGAGCAATCAATGTTGCCTGATAATGTTCTGCAGTTACAACTCCCAACATATTTCACAGGGATCTGATTGATTTGGTATCCACGTTTGTACTGAGTTAAACTTTCCAGCTGGCTTACATCCAAATACCCACACTACTGACTCACTCAGGCAGACTTAAGTCCCTGCACCCAATCTGAGTGTACACGTGTGTTGCTTGCCTTTGTGTGTGTGAGAGTGTGCCTGAAAGAGCCCTGTGGCATATGCATACATTAATCCCTATCATGTAGAATCATGCACGTTCCACACCGTCATCTAATAAATAAATAAATATAAACTATGCAACATACATGAACAAAGCACCTACACACAAATAGAGATACACACATATACATACACAACCTACACACACTGAAGCACCGAAATACAGCTACTGTACATGAAAGCACCTACACATCAGTAACATCTCATCATCTGTACACCAAATCTTGCAGGACCGTATGCAGATTCAGACCCGTATACATTTTTCCAAATTGATGTTCGGCAAATACACAGGTATGGACATTCATCGAACACCTACAACGAGAAGTCCGCAGACACACATACACTATAGTTGGGTCACTATGTCCAGATATTGAATGATGATTTATTTTTTAACTAAACGCAGGATGTACACTATTGACCATTATGTCAATCAATTTGCATTATCACCTAGTGTTTATAACAAGAATGGACCACTCCAGCATCTGCTCGACATTTCTAACCTCAGGAAACTCGGGGGAACAAAAATGTGCGTCCATCTTCTGATCCAACACATTTTTGCAATAGAGAGGCGCACACAATCTTTCGTCTTTCAAGGCATCTAATGCAACAATAAGGGAAGATGAAATGTGCTCACACTTCCCAAGATTACAATCAATTAATTTTTCAGTGGGGAAGGAAGGATCAGTAATTGGCTTCCGAGACCTTATTCTGCATAGTGGTCTCATGCATGCACAGGTGTGCACAGGGATGCCGAACTCCACTTGCAAATGAGCAATGCTCCTCCTTAACATCCTTTGGATATTGTTTGGGTGTACTGTCAACAGAGGTTGCAAAACCATACACTACATCATTTAGCCCAACAAAGAAATATCAGGAAGAGGAAGGTGAGCAGTTGAGAGAGACCTCTACATTAGACTACCCCATTCCAGCATTTTAACAAGACTTCCCAGTCTAGTGATTGTGTGCTGCCGCTAATCTACATTAGAAACCCTAGGCCCTCAAGAAAACACAGGTGGGTGGTGTCACAGACTTTCAATGACCAGCGGCAATATAGACCTGCAGCTTCCCCACTGAATTGATCCTTGTCATGTGGGCTAGGCCAGAAGTGAAAATTACTATGAAAACAGCTCTGGGAGTTACCTGGCCAGAATAATATGAGTGGGCAGACCTGACAGCTGCTGTCAAAATATGCTTTTGGTATGTTTAAATATGATCTCGAAAATAGACAACCCAAGAGTCACATCCTTCAACCTCTATTGCATCTGGGGGATCCCCAGAGCCATGGACTGGAGTATGTGCTGTTACTGCACGTGAGAGACTAGAAGGAAAACATATGTGGGTGAACCTTCCTCACTGGCATTTTCTGAGTGGGGCATCATGTGAAAAACTGAATCTTTTCAAAAAAGATGAAAAAGGCAAGTTGATATCCAAATTCTGACACATCTCCTTCCAGTGCAGCCAATCAGAAAAGGTGGCATTTACAACAGACCATTACTTTCCTTTAAGTTAGTAGAATTAGGCAAAGTATAAGTATTTTTCCTTCTTTCCCTGTGCTTGATTGGTGTCTCCAAACAAACATTGCACAGCAATCTGACAATGCACTATAATTAACTGATACATGAAAAAAGTACATTAGCGGGTGTGCACACCAAGGACTGTCCAACCAGCACAATCTCCTCTTTACCCCTAACTCCAGAGAAGCACTGAAAATCCCTCCACTGATAGACATACACTTGCAGAGACTTCCCCTTTATTCCATTGTCCAGTATGGTCCTAGAAAATGACAAAGTTCTTTTTCTATTTCTAAAAAAAGCAGGTGTTTGATCTGGAAACATATAGTTTTATTTTAAAGGCTCAGTATTGGGCTTACTCCTCTTCATCCCATGCAGATCTTTTCTTTGCCAATTCATCTTGTATTTTGGCTTCCACTGCCATCTCTTTATAGACAATTCCCAGATAATTCTCCCTTTCCTTCCTTCAACCACAATGTCTTAGAAAGCATGACCAGATGCCTCTCTGACACTGGCACTGGATGGATCTATGCTGCCTGATGCTAAACTCTTCCAAGAAGGAAGACATATTCCTATTAACTTTCAGGACTAACCACACTCTCCCACCATGGTCACCTTTCCCCCAGACCTCTTCACTCCGTCATCAGAATCCTGCAACTTAGAGTCACCTGCAACACCAAGCTGAAACTCAACCACTTCATCACAGGCACTACTATCATGGTGTCAAGCAGAAATCTATTAAACACCGGATCCACCCATACCTCACTCAATTATCTGATACATTTCTAATCTTAAACTTCCATCTTTGGGATTATGACTGAACACCTCTAAATGCATTGCTATGGCGCTTCAGTTGGCCTACGATAGCCGGCCTCTGGGTAGGTGCAAAGAGCCACTTGCCTCAGACCTCGAGAGTGGACAGAATGGGGCACTGTTCTCAGCCATAGTGCAATGCATATTCATGGGGAACCTGGTGCTAAATCATTCATAGGCGGCTGGATTCAGTTGTTGCAATAGTAATCTTGCTACTTATGAGAGGAAACTGAGTTTAGATATTTGGTGTATGCGCTTGGCTGAGAAGCCACTGGGGCAAAGCTTCCATCTAATCTCCACCTTGGTCCTCAGCAAACTAGACTACTGCTTCAACCTGGTCCTGGGCCTTCACCTCTTGCAAAATGTACTTAACATTGTGACACTTACCCTTCACATTTTCTACTGCACTAACTGCATGTCTCTCCACTGGCACTTCTCATGACATCTGTCCCAATACTCTATGCAATCCCTCGGTCCACTACCCCATCTCCCACTTACACTCCTTTTCTAATCTCTACTGGTTCTCCTTCACTGGAATTAATTCTCTTCCTCCTGGCATCAAAGCAACATCGACACTGGAACTATTCAAACACAGGCTTAAGCTCCACCTGCTCACCAAGGAAGGGGCTCCCCAGATGCACGTGCTACCTTCCCTCCAACCGCAATGCCTGTCATGGCCTCATGTAAATCAGCCATGTTTATATTTACATTGTAAACTTGTACCTATGTGCATACTGGTCGTCTGCCTTAATGAACACCTTATTTATGCTCTGGATGCAAGCCTGCATCATCTTCAAATCCTGCTGTATCTTTTACAAGGTTGTCCCCCTAAAGTCCCCAAGCTAACTCACTGAGACACTCAGCATCTCCGGAAGCCTACGAACCACCAGAAGAAAGGATATGTGCATACTTGAACTCTGTTGATGCAGTAAAAAAATGATCAGTATACAGGCCCTCTTCTCTGTCTATGCCCCAAGACTCCGGAACCACCTCCTCATCAACATCAGACTGGCCCCACCGTCCTCTACAATGAACTACTCCTCCCTAGTAGCTAGGTTCACACACCCTCCACTCCCCACCCTACCTGGGGTGATCTGCTCCCAACTGGTTCCTCTCTGGATTGCTTGTGGATATGTTGCTAACAAACTGCCCGCCCTCCCCTACCCTGTTAGCTCCCTGTTCCCTTGTTATTCTGTTTTTCTCACCATGGTCTTCCCCTTATGATTGTAAAGTGTTCTACTGATTTCCAAAGTTAGGTCTGCACTCAATAAATATAATAATAATAATAATAATAATAATAATAATAATAATAATAATAATAATAATAATAATAATGATAATAATCTTACTACTACTACTAATAATAATAGTAATAAATATGTCTTTGACACCATATGTCTTGTTCTACCCCTTTCACTACCCGGATTTCCCTCACGGACACGGTCAATGCTGATTTGTGAAGATACTCTGCAAAGAGGCATCATTAGAAGGTTGCCAGTCCTGTAACAACAGTACCGGTAAGCTTGCCGGTACGGCTGTTACCGGACCGGCAAACTACGAGTTCTGCTCGCGAGTGTCTTACCGCCCGCCAGGTCTGACCTGGTGGGCGGACTGGCACCCGCGAGCAGACCATGTCGGATGCACCGGCACCATTCCTGAATGGTGCTGATGCACCCGGCCTCCCCACTCCCATTTAGTCCAATGGGAGTCAAATGGGAATGGGGACTCATATTTTCCGATGCATGGGCAATAACCGGGTCCACCAGGGCTGTAATGCCCCGGTAATTGCCCATTACAGGGCACCGGAAAAAAATGACTGTGGCGGCAGCCGTTCCGGTTTTACTGACACAAATACCACCAGAGTCATAATGAGGTCCACTACCTCTGTTCTCTGCATGATTGCCCTCTGTATGGCTCTTCAGGTAGAAGTGCGTGACCTACCTATCACATACATGCCAGCACATATACATGCTATTCTTGTTGTTTTCAGAAAAGGGCCAGTGGGAAAGGTTTTGAAACCAGGCACTGCAGTGGGCATGTTTTAGGCCCTGCAGAGGAAGGTGGCCCGACCGCCTTTAGAAGGCCCATGCAAGCCTTGCATATTTTGGAAGCGGATCTTCCAAAATGTTCCAGATGTTTGCACTACTGACCCCTGAAATGGTGGTGCCTCGGGCTTTTCTCAATTTGGTTCCAACATACCTACTAATGAATCGTTCAATTATTATAACAATACAAAAATCACAAATAGATAACGAGATATACACTCTTCTAAATAATCTATGAGCGACAAAAAAAGCCCTGCAGCGTTAAGTGTCAACTCATTATTCACACTTGCTGTTGTGGCATCTTGTTGTGAGTTTGACATTTTGTAAGATCATCTGAGTGTTTACAGGGATATATTTAGAATCGATGCGCTGTGCAAGTTTTGACGCCCTTCCTTCTCCACTCACTTCCCAGGATTGTTCGTCCGCCATTCTGGGGCCATATCACGGAATCTTTGCACCAGTGCAAGTGGAATCTAGAACAGTATTAACACTCCGGCAAACACTGCCCAAGTGCAAAGAACATGGGGCCTGATTCCCACAGTGTTTTTCAATGGGAATGACCCCTGCAAAATAAAACCTACTTTGTGAATCAGGCCCACAGGTCTTCTGTGCATTTTTCCACCACTATTCATTTTGCAGGTGTGCTTATAATGTTCCGTATTAGCGCCTGGCCACACTTTGCTCTAGTGTAAAAAATGTATTAAGAATCTCTTTCTCAATGGAGCGTTTTATGCCCTAATGTTAATACAATAGAATGCGGCACTTGCACCAGAGTTCTGTGATGAGGCCCCAGACGGGCAGGCAGGAAGTATGGCTCATGTTGCTCTTGGAATGTGTCAAAAAATACCGAATTCAGAGTTAATCTCTGCTTTTTAATTGCCACTCATAGCACACGATGGTGCAACAGTTAGATATATGTAATGCGACTTTGAAAACATGTAGGACAAGTTGTCCAAACATACATTATTTCAATGCATGTTTGCACATCTGCGCAGTCCATTTTGGTGAAAATTTGCATTGAAAAAACAAAATAACTTTTGCACCAGGAACATATTTTGCATTAGTGCGGAATGTACCCTGTGTGAAAAAAGCATTTACAGAATATGCTTTGTGCACTAGCACCATTTTTGCACTAGTGTTAATTGCACGTACACGTCTGCAAAGTGTCTGTAATATCACCCCCTATTATTACATGAGCTAGGACTTGATGACCACAATTCATATATATATATATATATATATATATATATATATATATATATATATATATATATATATACACATATATATATAACACAGTACATCATTGTGCGTGTGAATGATTGTGTTATGGTGTTAGGAATGTTATGCAGGAGTGTGTCAGAACTATTCTTGCAGTGATGGGTACTTACTATTGCTGGGCATCAGGTCCCTTTCAGGAATGAACAGTTTATATCCATAGTGCTTCTCCAGGACACTGGGCAGGATCTCCAGAGCAAACTGCTCCTCTTCCTTACTCTCACAGTCCAGGGAGTCTGGATCCACTTTGGTGTAGGAGAGGTAGGCGTCATACTCCTTATTGTCTTGGAAAGGAAAAGCAAACATAGGGTGTTATGGTGGACAGCCATCACAGCAAGCAGAAGCATGCAGATTGAGATGCAGCCTTCATTCAACTGCTCCGGTTCATTGCATTGGGGTAGTGATGACACATTAATAACCATCGAACATTATCTAGAACGTGTTTCTTTCAACTCCACCTGCATCCGCTTGTGCTCTTTAGACATGTTGATGATGTGCTCTTACTCCATTGTATGGACTGCTCTGCCTGTCATCCCCCCAAAATGCTGTTTTTCCCCAAAGAATCGACCCAGTGCAGACCCCCTGCACTGTTAGAGTAGGCTCACGTGTGCATTATATGTCATATATTAGCTAGGATTACATACACTCATATTAAATGTACAAACTTGATTAGCAGCATTTGATTTACATGAGAATTGTGTCTATAGGGTTGAATGTAGGCCTCCTTTCACACTGGGCTCCAGTACACCTGTGTGACAACCATGCAGACTCTCTTAACAATAAAACAGTTTAGAATAATTTGATATGTACCAGCAGTATAACAGGCACAAAGAGGCTGACACAAAGATGCAGTTCTAAACAGTTATCAAAACAGGCGTTGAACTCTTGCTGTATTGCGAAATAAAGAGAAGTATTTCTTACTGAGTCTTTAGGTAGGTTTATTTATGTTATTGATTTTATTTATTTATTTGAATTTATGAAGCGCTTAACAGCCCTGAGGCATCGTGGTGCTGTTACAGAAGGCTTACAGAAGGCTTACTTGGTTACATAAGTGCTTAGCGTGGGGTACATGGTTAGGTACAGTCAATCAGGTATGTGCAACACATTGCAAGCCGAACTCATGTTACGGTGGGCTCAGAGCAAAGGGTGCAGGTTAAATCATGAGCAACATATTAAAGTCAATCAGGTGGGTGCAACGCATCACAGGCCGCCTTCATGTTACGGGGGGCTCAAAGCAAAGGATGCAGGTGCGACCAGGAGCAACATATTACAGTCATTCAGGTGGGCACAACACATTACAGGCCGCCCCTCATGTTACAGGGGGCTCAGAGCAAAGGGTGCATGTAAAATCATGAGCAACATATTACAGTCAATCGGGTGGATGCAACACATTAACGGCCGTCCCTCATGTTATGGTGGCTCAAAGCAAAGGATGCAGGTGCGACCAGGAGCAACATATTACAGTTAATCAGGTGGGCGCAACACATTACAGTCCCCCCCCTCATGTTACGGGGGCTCAGGCAAAGGATCCAGGTAAAATCAGGAGCAATAAATTAAAGTCAATCAGGTAGGTGGGCGCAACACATTACAGGACGCACCTCATAATACGAGGAGCACAAAGCAAAGGTTTGGCTGTTTCTGGCCATGGTCCAATCTACACTTGGTTACCCTGATTTCTGTATTAAGAGTGTAGGATTTGGTGTTCCTGAACCCACCTCTGTAGAATGCCTAGCATGGGAGCGCTGAAGGGTGTGGCTTTGGCAAACCCTCAGGCTATCCTTCAGCTACCTTAAAAAGCAGTCAATCCAGGGGTCCATCTCGCCAAGAGTCAAGGGGCAACATTGGATAGGGTGAACTTCCTGTAAATTCCCTGCTGTACGGTCATGATCCCCAGGTCACTACGTTCATCGCTACACCTGCCGTAACCTCCCTGCCCCTCAGAATGATTGCACCACCTTACCTACTCCGTCCCTAGACCGACTCGGTCTGCTGGAACATCTCTGGTTTCACTGGCTAATGGGTTTGCCTCCTCTCTCCCCTTAGGGCCTAGTACCTCTACTATGCGCTAGTCTTTCTCAGTACTCCTGCCCTGCTGGTAACGCTTTCTCTTCCTCTGCCATCCTCACAGCACACCTCATTAGGCTGCTGTGCGCTTTGTAAATGTTCATAAATAAATAAATAAGTAAGACATAGCTCTCAATTTGTCAACTCCAGATCTCCTATGGCTTCCAGATCTTCCAAGAGAGGCAACAAGGAAGCATAAAAGTAGCCCACTCCCAGCAAGAGAGGGAGGCCCGAGACTGTCAGAATCTCACGCCGCTCTTGGGCAGGGGCACTGCACATTCTTGTAGTAGTAGCAGCTGGGCAGCAGTAACTGATCAAATATCGGATCAGCGGATATTCAAACAAAGACATGTAAACATTTCAAATCATCACCGGCAGCATTCACCTCCAAAGTGGGTCTGATGCTCATTAAGAAAAGGTTATGCCCTGTCAGAACGGGTCACCAATAATGCAGGATAGAACAAGAAGTGCTACCTTTCCCTGCTCTAACCACAGCAAATGTCAGTTGGGTTGTTTTATTGTGACGAACCACCAGAAATTACTCTACTGAAATCCATTGAAACTGAGACTTGCCTGCAACCTAAGCACAGTTCTGAATTCTGCTTGCCATGTTGGAAAGTCAATCTGACTTGAATATCAGGGTTCTGTTTGCTATTTATTCTCTTCTGCTCCAACACCACCCATGCCTCGGTCCATGCTCTAAGATCTTGAATTGTGGGTACAATCTCCATGTCACATGTACTTTCCTATATGGTTTTATCTGCACTTTTCTATGTATTATGTTTGAAATAATCGTTTTAACACTGTAGTTAATGCTATACAGGATTCGCTTTTATTAGTGATAGTGTTGGATTGTTTCTCACATTACATTGATAAGCGTCATATACACTTTAAGGCAATTGTACGCCTTGTTTGTCAGCCAACACGTGTTTCGACCCAGAGGGTCTTTGTCAAGGCTATTGTCAAAGTTCGTGAGCCCCCTTTGGGGTCCTGGTCCTAGTATGGGTGCTATCCTGCTCACAGGCGAGGCTTCTGTTGGCCCTTGTTAGTGGCTGTAATCAACGGTCTGTTGCGGCTCCAGGACCGATGATTACAGCCACTAACAAGGGCCAACAGAAGCCTCGCCTGTCAACAGCACAGCACCCATAGCCTTGATAAAGACCCTCTGGGTCGAAACACGTGTCGGCTAACAGACAAGGCGTACAATTGCCTTAAAGTGTATATGACGCTTATACTTAACTTAACACTTAACGCTTAACACTATCACTAATAAAAGCAAATCCTGTATCACATTAACTACAGTGTTAAAATGATTATTTCAAACCAC
Source organism: Ambystoma mexicanum (assembly GCF_040938575.1). Classification (NCBI taxonomy): domain Eukaryota; kingdom Metazoa; phylum Chordata; class Amphibia; order Caudata; family Ambystomatidae; genus Ambystoma; species Ambystoma mexicanum. The sequence continues at coordinate 293,287,473 of NC_090930.1, read as the reverse complement.
TGAGGCAAGATAGCCAGGAGAAACAAACCTCCTTTTCTACTTAACAACTAGGGGTACTGGCTAAACCTCAACAACTCCTGTGATCTTGCAATGCCAGAACAATCTATTAGCCTTGGATAATAGCAGAGCCTAGCACAGGCTGTTTCCACACCTACAGCCAACCACGATCCTATTAACATGTTAAGTCCAGTGTAGATGTTTATAGCGTTAAAAATATTTGGTGAGCGTGCCGTTGCATTCCCTACTGAGAAAAACTGTGACATGACCATGGCAATTTTGTTTCATCTGTGCATCTTTGATTATGAAGTTTGTTCATAGTGGTATTCTCTTCTCACTTCCCAAGATCACAGAGCTGAAACAAAGCATCTGTCTTTGTTCCACATTCCTGTGCCTAGAGTTAAACCCAAGGACAAGCTTCCCTGGTGTCTGTTTACTCTCCAGAATTTTTTTTAAAAAACAGCGACGACAGCAGTAGTGATCATATTCCCTTAAGGGGAAGAAAGCATTTCTTTCCCGTGATTTGGAGTGTGCATAAACTGACGCTTACACTGCATCTTTGCTAGGGGGTCTGTTACTCACAATACCTCTGAGGAGACTGACTCTGATTGTTCCATTTCTTTGCATGGGGACCCAGTGAGGGTGGATTGGGGATCCCTCGGATACCTTCTTTGGGTCCAGAATCCACTAGCTTGAGACCGCCCTTGTTCTTTGCGCCACTATGCTGTCAGTCTCTCAAGGTTTGGTAAGGGACTTACACTTGCAGAAAGGAGCTTGTCATTGAAGCTCTATTGTTCTTACTCAACATAGCCCCATTTTATTCAACAGAGACATTGTAACGCCGAATGCTCCTACCGTCTGAGCTGTACCCAGGTGTCCTACTTTGAGGGCAAACCCATCCTTTAAGGGGCATTCCTTTCTAATACCCCGCTATCAGACAAAGCAGGACATTTACTGTGATGGCTCCAAGGCGGTTAATGGGTGGCATTTTCCCCTGGCCACTTATCCGCTGGCATGCCCTTTTCCATCCAACTTTGTTTGGTCAAGTTAGGGATTACCTTTTCTGGGGAATTAGAAGGTCTGCAGAATACTTTAACATTAGTCCCCCATTCACCATCCATTTCCGGATTTAAGAAGTTAGTTTGACTGCTGGAATCACTTTTTGACACATTTATTTTTACTTATTTTTCTACAAAACGTGCCGGTGAGACTCTACACCCCCTTCACTCACCCTCTCAATCCTCTTTCTATATAACTAACCCCAACCCTGCACTCATCTATCTTTGCAGGGGAAAAAAGGTAAAAACAAATGTGGCAAAATGCAATTTAACAAACTTTACCAATTTGGCCAACTTGGTATGCAATCAAAGTGTGGAATACCACATTTCAATAATGTGTGGACACATCGCAGTACATCAGGGGGAGAGTGACTCCTCTTTTCAAGGACATGTCTTCTGTACTATACAGGGGGCACGCTGCAGATTCCCAGACTTTTGACATGCCTGTGTGTACGTTCATTGGAGCAAAGTAAGAGCCTCTCACACTGTTCACAGTATCATGCATAGTTGACGGGATAGGGGTTCGCGATGGGAGAGTGATTGATTGGAGCAAACCCTACTGGTACACTTATAGTTGGATATGTCCATGGAAGATCATCTGCAGTAGGTACAGTTCTGGGCCTGCCACTTTCTTCTGCGCCCATTAGTACCGCTATTAAAAACAAATGGGCCCCTTTGGGACTGTTTGCCTCAGTAGATCTGAAATGCCATATATTGGTGATAAGCCTCAGATAGAGCACAGGATCCTAGAAATCTTCTTATCACAAACGTCATGCCACCTTCCAGATCGGAAACCCAAAGAGGCCCTTAAAAATAAGGTGATAACTTGGCTTTGTGGTAAAACTGAACCTGGGATTGTCAGAAGTTCTGATTTGAAGTTCCTGCGCAGGAATAAGCTGGACAGATGGTGTACGCAAACCGATAGAGACTGTGTAATCATCGGGTGCTGCAATAGTAATCTCCCTTTTTTTCTGGCAAATTGTAACAACTTTCTTGACGTGCCCTCGCACCTGAAACTGATTGTCGACCGCTGGTACGGTTTCTGCTTTTACTGTTATGGTTTACTTTGGGTCTGTTTGTGCGCACTGAGGCCCATGGACAAGTTGCGCAATATATGAAGTAAATACAATACTATGGAAGTACCCCTTTCTGTAGCGCCCTAATGTTAACGCGATCCAGCAGCGAATGAACCTCTGGAAACTTCCTGGGTCAAGACATTACTTCTTATGGCCTTATGTCTCCAAACGAAGCATTCCCTACTGGAATCACCAAGTGATCATGGCCGAGTCCTTGTACTGAGAGTGGTGTACAGTACTTCTGCATGAGTGCCAGACCATCGAGCCAATGGTCACAATTAGAAAGTAAGCAGAAGACATTTCAAACCTCTCAAAAACGGGACTCCTCATCTCTAGTCCGCAGAATGTACTGTACAGGCAAAGGCAATGGTCACGACCACCCTGGTGAATTCGGGCACAGGCACATGTGAAACTTTGAGAACTATTGACCATCTTATTTGCAAATATGCTTTGTTTAAAGTAACTTTTTTTTATCTTTAACTACAATTTAACTTTAGAGTGTCCGGTTACTTCACTACAAGGGTTGTCATTCTACGTCTTTCTGAATTCTGTTAATTCTTGCAGTTATTGTTTACATTGTATATGTACTGTCTTTTTTTTTCTTCCTCTGGTCATTTTTATGTATTTTTAATCTGACTCTCACTCCTGTCACTCCTGTCACCTTGTAAGAGTATTGCCTTGAGGTTGGCAAAGTTATGAGAACCTATGCAAACCTCAGAAAGTCACATGACACCTTACAGAGTAACCAGCTGATCCCTAGTTCAGTTGGTGCTAATTCCTCTATCATTGTCACCATTACTAAACATTGAACAAATGCACTTAGCACCATCAAGTAGCAAGCATATTCTGTCCCAATCCATGTCACATTAAGATGTTTGCAGTGAGGCAGACATGAAACTAGGTTTTTTTATTTTTAATTTTGCTTTGTGACAGAAAAAGAACAGAGTTTGCTTCTAAGTTACACTATTCAGACTAGAAAAGTGGGGCAACATTGTTTTTCTCATTGCATCAACAGAAAGAAAATAAAAAAGCAGGGTTCTTAGTCTTAGTCTTGGTTCCAAATGTTATGTTATACGGTACAAGCACATTCTGGAGCAAGCCCTATTTGTTATTGCCTATGATGCTGGCATGCACGGTAGGCTAAACCATGTCAATTCATCAAAAGCATCTTTTAAAATATAGATATAGGAAACCTATTTTCTCTATTAAGAATTACAGAGACAGAAAGCTATGGTTCAGGGCATTTGCTAAATTCTTGCCACTGTTGCAAACATTTAGAAGGTCGTGATAATTGAGGAGTAGAGTAAAAAGTATGGGTACAACACACGGATACATATGCATGTTTTTGAATCTATTCAATGATTTGCATTGGCGGAGAAGGGTCATGGAGAGAATGTTCTATTTTCATCCCAACTGCACCATTCACGCAGCCACACAAGTGGCACCATTCACGCAGCCACACAAGTGCACATGCATTTTTACCAGCATGACATTTCCATGCCGTCACATGCGTTCGATTCCTATGGAAACTACCTGCTTTTGACACCTTCTAAAAGAAGGCAGATTCCATAGGAATCCACTGTAAATGCTGCCAGCCATGAATAAACACCATGCATGCATTCAGTTTGCACTGCTAAAAACACAGGTGTGAATACATTTGCAATTAGCTGATCGATTTGCAGATTAGTGCAAATGCAACAGGTCCCTCCGTGCTAGTTATGCAGGCCGCTAACATGAACTCCATGATAATCGGGTTCCATGACTTCGGTTTTGACACCAATACATGGCCGTAAACTTGCCAAATCTTCCAGAACCAAGGTAACGTTAGGAAGTTACAGTGCACCTTGCTGATGCCTGATCCATCAGGTTTGATTTGGTAAACATCCCTTACCTTTTATCTCACTAATAGAAGTGACATCCTTGCTCTGGAATCATTGCAGACTGGCTGAAGGCATGCTTGTTTCTTTTTTTTTAAATCACGAAACCCTTATCTTAGTATTCCTACATAAGTGGTCCTCGACATTTGGGCACTTATACTCTTCTGCGCAAACTGCTCACTAATCTATTAGGATATTTAGACAGCACAATTGTTTAATGTATGGTTCATGTAGTTTTTCTGCATGGACTAACGACCACCGGCTCTAAATCCACTCAAGCCTGACACATAACAATTGTATTCAAGGGCTGTCCAATGCGCATTCCACTAATTAATCTCTATCACAAATACATATTGGAGTATCTAAAATCCTCAATGTCAATATTTATTACAATATAATATTGTTTCATAATGTTCAATATATCAGTGTTTATAGTGTTCTCAGCTTTGCCAACACGTGTTTCGACCTTTAAAAACGCAGGTCTTCTTCAGGGCTAAACTCGACTATAACTACATCATCCACTCTATTCAAATTCTCCTTAGAAACAGTACTTAATGTCCTCCTCATAAAGGTACTTAAAACGTAACCTCGTAATATGATGATCCGTTCATAACGCACAAGCGGCAATGCAACTAATATTGTCTCACTACTCCACTTCATCAACTTCTATATTGTGCTCTTGTTAGCACGGCTCTTTCTCACGGACCGCAGTGATCTGCTTTGTGTCCACAACATTTGTCTCTAGAGATGTTTTGGACTATGACTCCCAGAGTGAAATGTTTCAGGCCCCTGCTCTACACAATTTCTTCTAGGAAAAAAGCTGTTCTGGCATCCAAAATCCATAGTGATGTTATGTAATTCTAAAATTAATTTTGTGATATAGAATTTTAAAACCTGATGTCCGGTAAGCTCTAGAAGCTCTACCAAACTTAAGAAGCACGTGTAGATATTAAAACATTTAATCACTATGTAAAGTTAGTTGACGAGACATAACCTTCATAATGAGTAATTCAAGCTAATTAAATGAATTCAATGAGCAGAAGTCTCAAGTTGTGTAATCCACACTAAGGCCAACAGAAGCACAGCCAAAAAGACTAATGAATAAACTGCTCTGCCTGGAGCATGCGACGAATACAGATACTAGGAAATTAATTCTAGGCTTTAACACTGGGGATTCAGCAGAAGATGCCAATGAAACACAAGATGAGCCCAGACATGTCAGCTTTAGTTTGGGAAAAACGCAGCAACGCAATATAAACAACACATCCTATGCAGATGAGCTTCATAGCCTACTGCTGGTGCAATGCTTCAAAAATAATTTTGAAGCCAATTGCTCTTGTTATATATTTTGGTAAGCTAAACCTGCCAGCATTCAGTGTTTGCAGGACCATTTAACATGCATAACATAACATTGTTCCTTACGGATATTGGTTAATATTATATCAAAAATATTTGGATCATACAGATAAAACGTATCCAAATATGCACATTTTCATGGCATAGTGTACAGAGTCGTATCTTGCTGTGCAAAAGTATAAAATGAAACATCGCTCCAGAGTCCTAAATACAATACATGTATTATAAAGAAAGACATGTAATCCTCACTCAACAAATGCCCTGCGATCATATCTGCAGGCTTCAAAACAGATTCATGGAATAAGGAAAGACTAGTAAGATTGTGCCATTATCGGTTTGTGATGATAACTACAACAATCTCAAAATGTATTTAGAATATGAGGGTCACTTTTATAGCAACCTGTCAACCTCAAAATGTTTTGCCTACATCTCGCAGGATCTCTCACAATTCACTAGGCCGGCTGGAGATGATGGGAGTTGTAGGCAAACACACCTGGAAGGGGACAGGTGAGCTGCCACAATCTGCACTACCAGTGTGTAGAAAAAAACAGCTCTTTACGGTTTGCTACATGCACGTTTATTTTCAGACGATGCCATATGTCTGCTGATGTGTGCAATGATAAGAGTTGCGCAATCTTCGTTTTGTTTTCTTCAAAGAATTGTCAAGCTAAGGCGCCAGTTGGGACTTATACCAGCGGTGTTTGATGTGTTATATATGCAGGTGTTTTGCAGAACATCTCTCACCACTTTGTGTCTACTAATGTAGTGTTGAGGTATACATGTGGTCTATATGAGGATGAATGTTTGAGGTAGAGAGTTTGGAGGAGGAGTGAGTGAACCTCGGTCAAGTGCACCCTGAATTTGTAATATATAGCATTTTCTTTATTGTGTTTTGTGTTTTCACTTTAATTTTTTAAGTCATTTTTGTTTGTGTCTCCCTGTATACCTGCAGTGTTGTTGCATTTCAAAATAGATTACTAATATGTTCAAACCTTTTCTCTATTCAGCATGTATGTGTTCGCTATGTATATTTGACTAATAAAAGGTATTTAACTTGCTTGATCTGGTACAACTGTGTGCAGAATGATCTGCTATAGCCACTAAATATTATTATTGGTTTGTTTCTCGAAATTTCTCCCTAGGGCACCTTTTCCTTGTTGCCATGCAAGCATGGCTGGCAGCATGTACAATAGATCCCTAAGGGATCTGCTGGCTTTGGCATCTCCAACATATGCACCAGCATGAAAATCTATGCCGGCACAAGTGCTAGAGCATTTGTGTGGTGGAGAAGAAGGAAGGCAGGGGGTAACACAAGTTGCAATCAGCCCCTCCACTCCACCATACACATGGTTCAATATGTAGTGCGGCATAAACGGAAGGCGTTAACGCCTTATTCAAGGCTTTTACGCATTTTATTCACATTATGCCACATATGACTTGCAAGGCATTTAATCAATTAAACTGCAAGCTTTCAAGAATGATACTTCTACCTTTGAATTCTGTGTTTTTGGCAAAAGGACGCCACACCACTACTCTCTTTCAGTCCATTGAGAATGTGTGTACAGATCATTTATAACAGACCATAAGCTATGCTGGTGTAAAATCCAGGGCTTTAAGTGGGCCGGGGCCTGCCGGGGCTGGGCCCTGGCAGGCTCCAAAATTTCGTTTTGAGGCGGGGCTCTGCCGGTGCCCACTAGTCTCCCCTGGCAGCCCCGGCCACCACACGAAAAGGCATGTTTTTCTACAGCCTGAAACTCTCGCTCGTGTGCGAGAGCTTCAGGCTTCAGGAATAAATGCCTTTCCGAAATAATGGTGGCGCCGCACCTACGAGGCATCCCTTTAAGCAAGGGATGCCCGTGGGCCGGCGCCACCATTATGGAGACAACGTGAGGCCGCTGGAAGCAGAGGCCTTGCTTTCTAAATACCGAAGCTCCCGCAGATTCGCGGGAGTTTCATTCTTTAGGAAAAGGCCTCTGCTTCCAGCGGCCTCACCCTTTCAGCCTTAATGGTGACGCTGCCCCTCCCCAGCTGGCGAGGGGCAGCGCCACCATTAAGGCTGAATAGGCGAGGCGCTATCCCCTGCCAGGTTAGCCTATAGAAAATAAATGTTGAGGGGGAGAGGGTGCTGATCTCTACAAAAGGCTGCTTGGCAGGGGTGCCAGTAGCTATTGAGCCGAGGCTCGTCAGGGGGGCGTGGCCTAACTGGCCAGCGGGACTCCTGCCGTTAGGCCACGCCCCCTTGATGAGCCCCGGCTCATTTTGTGGTGCCACTTAAGGCACTGGTAAAGTCCTTTCTTGCAAGAGACTTGGATAAGTGAAGCACCAGTGGTAACTGGCAAGAGTTTGACCTGGCACTAAACCCTGCTATCAAACTTAAAAAGGGTCGACCGATGGCAGGATTAATAACTCTAGTAAGGCGATCGTCGGGAGTTGGCATCATAAACTCGATTAATCATTCACCATTTATCCAGGACACTACAATCGCAATGAATGTCTTCTTGACATGAAGAACAACTACACTGATCAAACAGCAATAGTGAATTTGTACTGGAACCACTGCAGAGCAGGGAAGCATGAGTTTATAGATCAACTTTCAGGAATACTAAATCGCCTACTAGAAGGTCAAAATTGGACAAACATAATTATTTGTGGTGACTTAAATATCGACTACTTTAAGTCCTTGAAAGAGGAAAAAGTCCTTAGCTACCCATTGGATGGATGAAATGAAGGCAAGAAACCTACAGATGCTAAACGGATGCACGTTGGGCGATATGCCGCCAGCACTCACGTGGAATCGTGTTGATCAGGGTTCAACAATTGATTACGTATTTGTATCCGAAGCATTGCATCCACGCGTGAAATCGCTAAAAGTTATTCACAAACAGAATAGCAATCATGATATGCTGTTAATGGAACTATTGACTATGCAGATGAACCCAAAATCGAAATGGTCACACAAAACCGTGGTAGAAGCAAACAGAGTGAGACTAAGATTAGACAAAGACGAAGTTGCTCAGCTGTCTAGCCACTACTGCCAATCAGGGTCAGCGTAAGAATACGAACACTTACTGGCACAATTCAAAACTAAGAACGTGGGATCAAAACATACTAATCTTATACGTACACATTGCTTTGACTTGGAGATACTAAAACAGAAGTGCCTGATGAGACGCGCAATGCGACAAGCGCATGACTTAGATATAGAGACAGAGTCTGAAAAAGAAGGCGGCGAGACAAAGGTATAAAAACTGGCTTATATCTCACAAATGTTTAATGCTACAGAACGACGCCGAACTAATGCTGGAGAGTCTAAAAAACAAAAACACGAGAGACTTTTGGAAAATCATCAACAATACATGAGCTCCCCAAGAAGCATTACAAACTTCCATAGTGCCAGAAGTAGCTTAGATATCTCACTTCAAGGATCTATATAAATCAAATGTGATGCCAAATATCCCAAATGAACCAATTCTCACAACTTGGGCACTAACATTTCCCAAAGAAGACATTTCGTCAATAATTACTAAAGCTAAAAGTTCGAGAGCCCCCGGCCCGGACGGATTAACACATTTTAAAAAACATCCAGAGTTATGGTCAAATATGTGTGGCCTTATTTGACAGAATAAACTTGCAACGTCGAACACCAAAGTCCTGGAAAACAGCAGTGATCGCCCTAGTGTTTAAAAAAGGAGACAGAACGTGCACTAAAAACTATCGTCCATTAGCATTACTGGACGTATTAGGCAAAATGTATGCAACTATGTTACAGCAAAAAGTGGTCAAGTGGGCAGAAAAATCAAAACACGTGGACGTGAGACAGGCAGGATTTGTTAAACAGGTGGGCTGCTCACTGAACCTGTTGCTGATGAACATGATTAAAATGAAGGTGATAAAATCAAACACAACGGTATATCTCGCCTTCATTGATTTTTCTTATGCATTTGATACTATGGACAGGGCACTCCTGTGGCAGAAAATGCATGCATGGGGTTGCCCAGAAGATCTAATGTCAGCTGTTAAAGAGTACACACGGGAACCTCCATTAGAGTGCATTTGGATCCAACTGGTTCATTGTCGATGCCGATTAAAACATTCAAGGGAGTAAAACAGGGATGCCCCTTGGCGACAGCGATATTTAGCCTGTTCATATTCGATATAGGAACTACCATAGAGGCAGTAAATTCATTCCCTCCAAAAGTACACAAATCGCATCTAAATTGGCTCCTGTACGCAGATGATCTTATTCTGATGGATTTAACACCTATCGGCTTGCAAAGAAAACTTGATGCCATTCAACAATACGTGACTTTGAACCACCTAGTTGTTAACATAAAGAAATGCGAAATTCTTCTGCTCAGAAACCTTAAATCTGGCAGCGTCAGCAGGGCGAAAAAAGTAACATGGACCATGGGACAGGAAGCGATACAGACTTCAACCTGTGTAAAATATCTTGGAATGGTAATAAGTACCTGCATCAATGACGGCCCATGGATAACTGAGATGAAACGAAAATGCAAGCAACTCGCGAGTCAAGCACTGGCATTGAAAATTAAATTTGGAAAGTTCTCACTTAAACCGGTCCTGAAATTTTACCGTCAAAAGGTAATTCCAGTCCTAACATATGGGGCAGAAAACGCCTTGGGTTGCTCTTGGGAGGTATGGTCCTCTCTTGAGAATATCTTTTGGATAAAAGTACTGGGCTTACCTAAAGGTACAACAACGTCTTGCATAAGATATGAACTTATTGCTAATTTCAATTCATGCGAGAGTTTGTTGGAGCCTATTATCGTTGTATCGTAAAACACTTGCTTGCGAAAGTATTCCGCAATTCAAAATCTTTCATAGCGCCACCTCAACTTTGTCGAACATCATGTCAATGTGGATTAAGAGGTGTGAATGTGTGCTGGTGGAATTCGACATTAAGCCTGAAATGCTCCATGAGAATCCAAACGCAGCAAAAGTAAAAATTTGGCGTGCTGACTGGGAGCAGACATGTGCACTGTGGGATGTTTTTATCCACGCATCCAAGCCCTACCTCAAAACTGTGCAGTACTGACATGGAAAACATCATGATGGCCAGAGATTCCCAGAAAATGCCCAGGGAAATGCATGAAGAATAGGCTGCCACCCATTTTTGCCGATGTTATGGGCACAGAAGGGCACTGCCTAAAACCACCATTGGACTACCCACACAGTAGCCTGAAACCATTGGGAATGGCAATGCTGATTGCCAAAAGCAACCTAGAATTGTGGGGAATTCATTTTCTTAAATCCCAAAAATGGGTGCATTACCAGTACTCACCACTATCAGAAAGCCGGCGTTTTAAAACAACACCAGACTTTTTTTTTTTCTCTTTTTGTGTAAAACTGAATAAATGAACCCAAAGCAGGCCAAAGAAAGACTTACTGAGAGGTGGATCCAATGTAAAGTTATATTCTGAAGTGACTTGAAGGTTTATAACAAGACTGGCTGAGCTGTGGATTTCAGCAGTTTAAGTAAATTTGGACTGAAAGACACTAAAAGCCTAAATGTTTAAAAGAAATGAGTGACCTACTTTTGAGTGTCACATAGGTTGCAATTGTTTAAATGTCATAGTTTCAAACTTAGAATCAGAATTCTAGCTGCATATGTAAAAACGGTTAGTTTTATTTGATTGCAGAAAACTGGGTAACTTAAAGTGACATTAGCTGGGGCCTGGCTTAAGAACTGAATTCTGCCCACCAGCTACCCCCGACAGGAGATGAGACTTGCACTACAGCTGTGTTCCCAGGCCAGCTGCCTTTTGCTGTTCCCACCAAAAGGGATCTGACACTTCTCTGATTGAATTATCAAGGGGCTGCTAGAGACTAAACATAGGACCCAGGCAGAGGGTTTATTGAAGTGGCCATAAATGGCTTCCTCTTGAACTATGGGCCTTCCAGGGCCCAGGCAAATGTTTTATTATGGGAGCCGTAAATGTGGCTTCCTCCTGGAAGGAAAGGGGAGGAGCACTGCATGTGAGAGCAAGCTGGCTTGGCAGAAACTGGGAGGGGGAGAAACTGGAGACAGAGGCTGAGCTTGAAGAAAGTGGAAAGACTGGTTTCTGTACCATGTGACCTGAAACCACACCCCTCTGTAGCCAGAATATGGTTTTAGAAAAAGATGAATAACTCATAATACGGACTTGTCATAATTATTTAAATGATACCATAATTCTTGTGATTTTTCTGCCCACATTTTAAGAGGTTTTTAGAACCGGTGGCATGATCTGGGGGCAAGCTAGCAGTTAAGAGGGTATTACTTAAAATGTATGCATGTTAAAAGTCTGATACTTCATCAATTAATGCCTGCATGCCTTGCACACATTTGGGTAAATTTGAGTAAGAATCTGATATTGGTAACCTGACCAAAAAGTGAAATATGTTGCCATTTCTCAATGCAAGCTCTCAGGAAGAGCAAATTTGGACAGGGTATACCTCCTGTGATATGTGATGGGTGCATGTAATTTTAAACAAATGTGTACCTGTGCAATTATGTCTTTTGGGTCAAAATATAGATTGTGTGTAATTTGACAGGGGTGGGTTCTCTGCACCATAAACAGACCTCATCATGATGACACTTCATTTCATTCCCCCAATCAAGGGGAAGAGGAGGAAGTGGCCAATGACAAGTGGAGAGGGGTAGGGCCTAGGAAGCTAGCCTCTCCACCCATTTTCAAAACACATAAAAGCAGACAGTCAGGACAGATAGGGACATTCAATTCCATTTGCTGCAGAGCATGCTGCCGGACCATACCACATCCAGAGATCCAGACTTCAAATCCATCAATCTCCAGAATCCAGAGAGGCTAGACCAGAGAGAGCAGAGCTGACCCAGACCACTGTTAGCAGAACCAGAGAGCTGACCCAGATCACTGTGAAGTGCCGAGACCAGAAAAGAGTCCAGTCTAAAACCTGACTAGATCCGTGGCGAGGCCCATTCTATTTCAAAATATATTGTGAGTACCTGGCAGAACTGTGCAGAACTAATCTCTTAGTTAAAATAATATAATTCAATCTATTTTAATCTAAGTAGAACTGCCTCCTAACTGTCACCTGTCATTTTGTAAAGCTGTCACCTGTCATTTTGTAAAGCTGTCACCTGTCATTTCTAGTTGCTAGCTGTCACTTGTCACTTTGAACTTAAAAATTTCAAATCTGAAACACGACCTTTACCATATCGCTCATATCTCCGTGACCATTTGTCTTAGAGACTTGCAGTACCTTTCCTCTGAAAGCGAATTTACCGCGATTTGCAAATTTCTCCACGTGTGAAAACAGCAGTTTCCTTGCTAAAAATTCGTTTGCCTCTTAAGAACCATCCCTGAATCATTGCTAGAGTGAGCCTGGACTAATATTAACTAGATACCACTCACCCTGAACCTCTAGAGGGATATAAAAGCATTTTAGCATATTTTTCACTTCATTGCCAGCACATATAAAAGCATTTTAGCACCTTTTCCAATATAGTGCTATCACATATAAAAGCATGTTGGGCCTGTGTTTCAACTTCTGTAGTCTAAGCTTGCTGGGGTGAACTGAATTACAGTTGATTGCATTTCTGAGAACTGTGTGCTTTCCTTCCATTTCCTTGCATTGCATAAAGGGGGGAGGGGATTGCCAGAGAAAAGTGATTACATTGTTTTGTTGAAATCATATTGAGTATTTTCTGTATTGCATTTTCATTCAACATTACATCCATCTGAACTTATATAAAGCATTCTCTACCACCTTATTCTTCTGTTCCTATTCACAAGTGTGCTAGTGCCAGACTATCCATTATTGATTACTGCTCAGATTCAGTGTGATATTCAATTATTAATTTATTATAAAGCATGATATATATATATATATATATTGTTTAAATTATCAAATAAACCTTTAAACTTGCAAAACAGAACTACTTCTTGGCTCAGTGGGGTCAGGGGGATTCCAAGAGAGGGGTGTTATATAGGGGTAGTCATCCAGAACGCATGAACTGGACATAAAGATATATTAATAAGGGTTTCCATTCAGTATCCCAGACTAGGCATTGACTTAGCTGTAGTGTTGAATTGAATCCTCTTACAAATTGGGCGCTCGAGCGGGACGTTTGGATTAGATCTATCACTTGTGCAGATTAATACAGTGTGCCAGCTGACCAGATACACATATCCGGTCGGATCACCACGCTGTGTTACGCTGTAAAGCACTCCTCAAAGGAACGCTCTAAGGAAAAGGTCTGTTTTGCAAAAATAAAATACAAACTTCTGTAAATCAGGAAGGAACTCAAATTCCAGAATGACTACCTTAGTAGACATGAAAATAGCCAGAGAGCACTTCTTACATAAGTTATTTGTGAGAGGTGAGTGGACTCATCAGGACCAGACGGTCTGGTTGCAGGCAATCGCACCCCAGATCACTGAAACAGGGTCAGATAAATGGAGAGACCAGGGTCCCTTACATGTGGCCCTGAGTGAACTATATATGTCCTCTAAGGCCAAGGATGAACACAACAAGATTGCCAGGGTAGCGGCATATTTATGTTTACATATGGGAGCCATGCAGGACAAATGTGCTGAAGGCCAAGATCTGGCGAGTAGGCAACTGCTGGCATTACAGAAGGTCCAATCTGACCTGGTCTCTTCTGAGCAGAGGCTGCAGGGGAGCCAGGAGTCAGCAAATGAGAGTAGACAGCACATCATTAAAATAAAGAGGGATATGGACATCCTGCAACAGGAAAAGGCTGACCAGGATACCAGATTTCTGGCCTTGCAGAAGGAGTATCAAGAAGGTTTGGACTCCCTACTGCAGAGCCAGAAAAAGCTGGAGCAACAGTTAGACTTCAATAGGGCATGTGCTGAGCAGGTAGTCACCCTGCAAAGCCACCTAGATAGGGAGAAGGCAGAGAGCAATAAACTGATTTTGAAAGACCTGGATACCCAGGCAGAGTTTGACCAGGAGCGCCAGAAAGCTGGTGCCTTCCAAAGGCAAAGGGACGACCTGGCGGCACAGATGCAGGCTCTTAGTCAGGAAAGGGATACCTTAGGAAGTCTGCCACTTAAAAAGGAAAATGGAAGAAAATCACCTGGCCCTCCAGGGACTGGGTGACCTCCAAAAAGAACACCATAACTTGTTAGAGCACACCAGGAAGGTGGAGGATGCTCTGGCAAGAAAGGAGCAGGCCAATAGGGACACAGCTCAGGAGGTAACCCTCCTGCAGCAAAGACTGGCCCAGTGCTCCAGGACCAATCAGGAAACGCAGAGAGAGAATGAGGCTCTCTGCCAGCACAATGATAGGCTCCAACAACAGGTAGCGATGCAGGAGAGACTGATAGAGTCTAGTAAGGCCTTAACTGAGGAACTGAAGGCGCAGGCTCTTGCATTGCAACAGGGAGCAGGGGCGGATAGAGACCAGGTTCGCTGGGAAAGGGAAACTCCTGAGCATAACCTCAGGAGCCCTAGTACCAGAGGCCTTTATCTCTCTCAGTCCGTGGACTCTGCCACCCCCATGTCCCCTGGCGCACATGAGCACCGGGCCACAGGGATGGCAGATTACTATCCAGCCAGAAGCATGGGGCTCATAGGCCAGTACCTCCCAGGAATGGATGGGCGGGCATCCGGGTATGGGCACCCAAGCACAGTGCAATTTAATGGGGAACCCCAGGAGAGTAGGCCCATTAAGGGCATCCTGAAAACCTCTGCCCAGTTAGGTCAGTGGGGGGGTACCCATCAAATCCTGGCAGCAAGGAGGGATCTGAAGACTCCTCTGAGCGGTACAGGACACAGGAGACCAGGTCCCCACATTCTGCCAGCCATTCCCAGGCTCGCAGAATCCGGGCAAACCTGGAAGATCAGACAGGAACCTCTGGGAGCAGTGCCTCTGAGTCAGAGGACGAATGGACAAGGGTTACCCGAACCAAAAAGACCAATAAGGCAAAAAGGGCCTTGATTAAGGACCCATTGAAACAGATTAAGGCAATCAGGAGTGTCATCACGCCTTATCATAAGAACGCTAAGTACTCTGTTTGGGAACACTTGGATCTCTTTGAGCAAATGATGGAGACTTTTCATTTGAAGGACAGCCAAAGCTGTATCCAATATGTAAAGTGGACATTCTCCCCAGAGTACTCCAGTATCTTTGCAGGGCTGGAGGACCAAAATCATTCCAGGTGGTCCACCTATAGGGCGGCCATATTAAAACATTTTTCTGTTCACAGAAATCCCCAAGAGGCTCGCAAGGCAGCCTACAATTTGCAGTGTGGGGAGGATCAGGCCCCACAAGAGTTTGTGCAAGAACTGAAACGTGCCTTTGCGCAGACCACCAGAAGGGTGCGCACGGATAGCAGAGAATTTATTAATACGTTTTTCCATGCCTTGCCCAAATACATAATGACCCAGCTCGTGAGAAATTTTCATGAGAAAAGATCTTTAGAATGGGTCATTGAACAAGCCACCCGCATCTACGAGGTGCAGAAACCGGTGGGAAACAAAAACCAGCCCAAAACCCCCAAAATTAACAGCACCCCTGCTGCTGCCAAGGTGGCAGAGGTAAAGGTTGCCCCCGTTTTGGATTTGGAGATGGGGGGGCCTAAAAACCTACCTGCACCTAATAATGCTAGGCCCAGAAGGTCCTCGGGCCAGTCACAAACAGGGAGTCAAGGAGGTAGTCCCACAAATGGGGTCCCTCGCTCTCCTGACTATGTAAGTCCCCGTTACAAGGGAAATCGACCCATCCTGGGTTATGTGTGGACTCCTCCAGCCCGAGGGGGGGGGATCCAGCCAAGCACCTAACCCAGGGAACTTCCCTCCCAACTTCCCACAGGAGGGCAGAAATTCTCCAAATCCTGGGCAGAACTTCTTCCCCAGGTATCCACCCAATTTCCAGCCCCAAAATCATCCATCCTTCTTTCCCCAATTCCCTGAGCCCAGACAACCGAATCCGGGAGAGGGGAGGCCAAGGGTGGAGGGGTATCCAAATCTTCCCAACCAGGGGTACTGCCAAAGAAGGGATAGCTACCCTTCCCGGGATCAGCCCAGGGGAGAAAACAGGGCCCCGTATCAGCCTGAGCGGGTTTCCCAGTTAGAGCGCCAGGTTCAAAACATGGGGCGGGATCTGGGTCACATACTGAGGGCGCAGCAGAACCCTCAGATGGGCATGCCGGCACAGAATGCACCAAACTCTGGGCCTGGTGCTCCAGAGCAATGACGGGGGCAGCACCCCGATAACTCACTGGTTCCCAGGGAGGAGGCACAAGGGGAAGGGGGGTGTAAAGCCTTGGACTAAGCTTCCTTCCCAACTTGTAAACAGCCCCTGGAAAACCAGGAACCGGAAACAAAATATCCTGCCCCTGAAAGTCTGCCTCCAAAGGAGCAGAGGGGGGTAGGAGAAACAAAAGACCCAAACAGACTCAGTTTGAGGAGGAGGTACAGATCTTCCAATTTGAGGGAGAGGGATCCTCAGAAGATCCTGGGAAAAGGATCTTCTCCTTCAGAGATGGGGGAACTCCTCCCAAAGAAAAATGGGTCCCAAGGGATGTCAATTCAGACTGGGGAGATGTGGAGACTGAGCTACCGCTGCCCACCATCTCATCCCAGAACCAACAGCAAGAAAATCCCCTGGCTCAAGCCCATCCTAGTGACTGCCTCCAAAAAGGGGGGGGCGGTCCGGAACCGGAGCCAGGGGAACCCACAATGGCTCTGATCTCCAGTTGCCAACTTTTTCTTTCAGATTCCCAAGGCTCTCCACAGAATTCTGCCCAAATCTCTTCGCTAGCGCTGTCCAAAACCAGAAAGTTAGCCCACCAGTTGTCCAAAAATGTGCATTATCTGTGCCCCCTTGAGGAGAAGGAGGGAAGATATTATGCCCCGGTACAAGTACAGGGACAGGGTACAAAATTGGCACTGGTGGACACGGGATCTCAAGCTACCCTTCTGTCCCGAAGGGCCTTTGATGAACTGAATGCAGGAAGGGGAGGGAATTACCAAATTCCTCTCACCTCACTTCCTGGACAACTCCAGAACTTTGACGGGAAGGAAATTCCCGTCGAGGGGACGGCAGATTTGGACATTAAAATTGGGTGACACAAGTTGAAACACCCGGTCATAGTTGTGACTCCAGTGGGCACCCCTTGTTTACTGGGGAATGTCCTCCTGAGGAGGTTGTCACCCTTAATGGATTGCGTAAACAAGGTCCTCTGGACCCAGACTAGCCGACCAATAAAATTAAAACAGAGTGTCAACCATGTTAGTTTAAACGGCACCTGCCACATGGTTGAACAAAAATCTGACCAAGTAGAATTTCACTTCCAGAATAGCCAAATTCCAGACGTGACAGTAATAGCAGTAGGACAACAGACTGGTGATGGAGGGTCCTCTCTATTTCTGAAAATCAACCTTCCTTCCAGTTTAAGGTGGTATTCCACACTGGAAGGAAACACCCTGAAATTCTTTACCAATCTACAATCAGAAACTCCCACTCCTATAGTCCAGAAAGATGTGAAATCAGCTCAGAGCCTGGCTGACATTCAGCAAATTGGAGAGCAGTTGTTCATCCCTGTCCAGTTAAATGATGGGAAGGACTCTGTTCTCGCTCGAGTGTGTGTGAACAACGGTAAGAGCTTCATCAGCGAAGCCATGTTCCGCCAACTCACAAAAGATCCAGCCATTCCCACCTTCAAACTGATAGACAAATGGGAAATGGACCTGGAAACACCTAATTCCAAACATCTCCTGCCAAGCAGATGTATGCTCAAAATCTCCATTGGCAACAAGAGCATCGTCCATAATTGTTGGGTCGTGCGAGACGTCCCTGCCGCCTTTTACTTAGGCAGTGACATTCTCAATCGCTTTGCCATTAGTTTGGACCTCATAAACTTCAAAGCTTGGTCCCAATTAGCGGATAATCCCATGGGCTTTGATGATCCAGAAAGAGTATTTAGGTCAGCTCAATTGCTACCTTATGCAGTTGAAATTCAGATCAAAGAGGAAGTCACCATCCCAGAAAGGACCCGACAATTCTCCCTGGAAGTGGAAGTTAAAAGAGGACAATATTTGCAAAACCCTGATGCTTACATACATCTAAACGCTTCTCTCCAACAGCAAGGGTTGGGGGTAAACCCAACTCCATTAGTCAAC
Source organism: Ambystoma mexicanum (assembly GCF_040938575.1). Taxonomy (NCBI): domain Eukaryota; kingdom Metazoa; phylum Chordata; class Amphibia; order Caudata; family Ambystomatidae; genus Ambystoma; species Ambystoma mexicanum. The sequence continues at coordinate 293,268,975 of NC_090930.1, read as the reverse complement.
ATAGAACATGACACCATTCTAATAGAGGTGGATAACAGCGACTTAAAGAGTATTACTCTAGCCGCAGGCACCATTATTGGAATGGCGGTTGATGACCGACATTTTTCCATCGATTTAGGTAATGAACCGTTAGGACCAATCCCCAAGGACTGTTTTGACAGTGACAGTGAGGACAATACAACACCAGACATGATTTTTACCCGGAATGGGGGGAACTTCCTGGTGTACACTTCTTGCCCTTATGGTAAGGAAGATGTGACTTGTGACTTCAGGAGGGATGAGGTGATTTTCCAGGTCCATGAGGGCTGCCTTTCCCACCTGAAGCCTCCAGTCCAAATCAGCACTCTGACCAGGGACTTCTCCACCCAGCTGGAAGAGGCCGCGGAGATTGCCAAACCAGAAGTCTTTCCAGGCTTCAGGCAGATGGTGGAAGAGAGAGTCAACCTAGCTGATGCCTGTGTGACTCTGGAACAAAAGCAAAAGTTGAAACAAGTTTTCTTGGATTTCCAAGATCTCTTTGCGGTAGACTCATATGACTGTGGTCGCACTGACATCCACACAACAACAATCCCCACGGACCCTGGCATGACTCCTGTGTTTGTGAAGCAATATCGCTTGCCTCTCACATCAATGGAGTCCCTTACTGAAATAATTAAGAACCTTGAGTCCCGGGGAATAATCCGTCCAGTCCACAGCACCTTCAATAATCCGGTGCTGGGAATATTGAAGCCAAACGGCCAGTGGAGACTCTGCGCCGACCTCAGGGAGCTCAACAAACGGGTACATACTTCCCGATGGCCTCTGCCCTACATTGACCAAGAGCTGGCCCAGATCCAGGGGTTACAGGTATTCACTGCAATAGACCTGACCAATGGATACTGGACCGTGCCTGTCAGCAGGGAGGACCAATACAAACTGGCTTTTACCTTTGGGGGCCAGCAATACACATGGACCCGGACTCCCTTCGGATACCTCAACTCCGGCAATGAATTCAACATTTTCCTGCATAAGGCCATGCCCGACCTGGGTGCGAGGGGTAACCTGGCTTATGTAGATGAAGTCCTCATCAAAAGTTCATCTGTGGAGGAACACATAGCGGAGATCCGTTATGTTCTGACCCAGTTGAGGGCCGCCGGAGCAAAACTTTCCTTTCAGAAAGCACAGTGGTGTAGAACCCGTGTTAATTTCTTGGGGCATGAGATTACTCCTCAGGGTCTATGTCCCCAGGAAAAGAAAGTGGAAGCACTTCAGAAACTGAAAGACCCCACAACTCTGCGGGAACTAAGGAGCCTCCTTGGACTGACTAATTACAGCAGAAAGTTCATTGAGGGCTACGCAGAGATCACCAGACCCCTGATTCATCTCTTGAAGGGGGGGTCAAGTGGGAATGGGGTCCAGAACAAGCCGAGGCAGTAAAACAACTCAAAAGAAGCCTCTCACAAGCGCCTTGCCTAGCTTACCCTGTCAGAAACAAGGAGTTCTTCCTGGAGACGGGGTTCTCTAATACGTGCTTGACAGCAGTATTATACCAAAAGCATGACAAGGTCAATAAAGTAATCGCCTATGCGAGCAAAACGTTATCCTCTGTGGAGGAAAAATTCAACGATTGTGAGAAGGCACTCCTGGCAACGGTGTGGGCATTGAAGAATTACCGCCCGTTTATCCAGGGGGAACACATCATAGTGGAGACTCCACACCAGCCTCTGCAATATCTCCAAAGTGACAGAATCCGGGCCGGAAATGTGAGTAATTCCCGAATTACTTCCTGGATTCTGTCAATGCAAGGCTTTCCTGTGGAGGTCAGATATGGCCAAAACAAGAAGAGTCCCCTCGCGCAAGGTCTGGCTGACTTGCATGATTGTGCCAGAGAAAACTGTCTTGAGGACGAAAGTCTAAAAATAAAGGACAACATGGAGGCATACCTTAATTCCCCACACAGAGTCTTTGAAGAGGACAAGTGTGAGGGAATGCCCACTGTCTATGTGGATGGATGCTCTTACCATGTTGACAACGACGGGGAGAAAGAACTGGTGGCCAGCGTAGGGAATGCATGGGTGAAGGAGTTCCCAGAACCCTCCGCTGGATACAAAATTGGTCCCCGAAGTAGTCATGTGGCAGAATTGATGGCTGTGCATCAGGCCATCTTCACTGCTGTCCAGCATCAACTCCACGAACTGGTCATAATCACAGATTCGGATTATGTACGGAACGGGTTCGTGGATCACCTGGTTAATTGGAAAACCAGAGGCATGTTATGTGCTAACAACAAACCCTTGAAACATGGGAAGTTGATCCAAAACATTGATGATCTGGTCACCTCGAATGAGATGACCATCTATTGGAAAAAGATCAAGGGTCATTCCAAAGTAGAGGGACCAGACAAAACTGGAAATGACTTAGCTGATCAGCTGGCCAAAACCGGGGCCATCCAAGGGGATCTAATCGAAATAGAGTCCCTGTTGGGGGAAATCCAGGTCACTGCTATCACTAGGTCCCAGATAATTGCTCACAACGACCTTTCAACTGCCCAATGGAGTAAGGAGATCCCTGATGCTGATTTGATTACCGCTCAGAAGGGGGATCCAATTATTGGTAAGTTTTACCAGCACCTTGAGGACCCTGAGAACTTTCCCCTGACGGATATCGATTACACTGGGAAAGAGGACCTAAGAGTGTTGATGAAATGTCCAAAAATGTTCCGGATCCAAGACGATTTGTTGGTAAGGAAATCCAAAGCTGGCCACGATCAGTGGGTGGTTCCTACCTCATTCCGAAGCCTGATGTTAAGTCACGCCCATGATGCGGCCACCGCCGGTCATAGGGGGTTTCACACAACACTGGAAAACTTAAGAGAGGTTGCATACTGGCCACACATGGGGCAGGACCTCGACCAATACTTGAAGGGGTGTCTTGTGTGTGCACAATTTCAGCCGACGTCCCTCACACACCGCGCGCCTCTCCAAAAGCGGGGGATGACACTGCCATCGTTAGATTTACAAATCGACTTTGTAGGCCCCGTGATTCGCTCTGCTAGGGGGAATAAGTACATGTTGACTGTGACATGCTTGTTTACCAAGTGGGTGGAATGTCTCCCAGCCCCAAATTGCAAGGCATAAACTGCTGCTGCCCTGATGATTAACCACATCTTTGCCCGTTTTGGTCTACCTCAAAGGATTGAGTCAGACAGGGGTAGCCACTTCACCAGTGAAGTAATGACAAAGATGTGGGAGATACTGGGGGTCAAAAGGAAGTTGCATATTGCTTACCGGCCAGCTTCTTCTGGGGCAGTAGAGAGATATAACCGAACCATTGTGAGCATATTAAAGAAGTTTGTGGCAGATTCTGGGCCAAGTTGGGATATCCGATTACCTCTGGTCCTAATGGCCATCAGATCTACCCCTTCATCTGCAACCAAAATGTCACCATTTGAGTTGATGACTGGGCGCAAGATGGTGCTTCCTCAGCATTTGCTCTACAGGACCCAAGAGCAGACACTGATAAATGCCTCCACAACTCACGAGTATGTGGAGAATTTAAGGAAACACCTTCAACATGCTTTTGCTTATGCTCAGCGGAATCTAGAAAGATCAGCTGATAGCATGAAGACCCACTATGACCTGAAAACTTCCAGGAAGGAATATCAGGTGGGGGACCGGGTCTATCTATACAATTTCCAAAGGAACCAGGCCAAACAGCGAAAATTTTTGCCTACATGGAAGGGACCCTTTGAGATTATAGACAAAATCTCCCATGTGGCCTACAACATCCGCATCCCCAAAGGCGGTTTGGCAGAGGTTGAAGACAAATGGGTCCACATTAACCAGTTGAAGTGTTGCCATCCCAGGCACACTCTGCAACAACTGGAGGAATCCTCTGGAATCCTAGAGGGTACTGTCTCAGATTAATTCAGTTCTAACCTAAAATATCCTACACATCGCCTATCAAATTCTGAGTTTCTCAATGTGGGTGTTTTCGTTTTTGAATGCAAAAAGAAATGTGCATGTTCATATGTTTTGACTATAAATTTATATGCCACCCCACTATATCAATGGTGGGGGAAAATGTCTATGAATAGGTATTGCCGCTCTTCCTTTGTCGTCCTAGGAGAAAGAAAACCTGGAGACGGGCCAAGGAGGATGATCCGGAGACCGGGAGCAGAGACGCAAGGGGCCCAGTGTACCGCCCAATATTCCCATCAGGACCGGCGAGGAGAACCGATCGATCCGGCCGGATGGAGGAAAAGATGCTGAACAGTGCCATCTATTGGAAGAAGATGAGGAAACATCCCAGGTCTTGCGAGTCCCATCAGTGAAACAGAATGGCCATCGCAAGAGGGGGGCTTGTGGGATGTTTTTATCCACGCATCCAAGCCCTACCTCAAAACTGTGCAGTACTGACATGGAAAACATCATGATGGCCAGAGATTCCCAGAAAATGCCCAGGGAAATGCATGAAAAATAGGCTGCCACCCATTTTTGCCGATGTTATGGGCACAGAAGGGCACTGCCTAAAACCACCATTGGACTACCCACACAGTAGCCTGAAACCTTTGGGAATGGCAATGCTGATTGCCAAAAGCAACCTAGAATTGTGGGGAATTCATTTTCTTAAATCCCAAAAATGGGTGCATTACCAGTACTCACCACTATCAGAAAGCTGGCGTTTTAAAACAACACCAGACTTTTTTTTTTCTCTTTTTGTGTGAAACTGAATAAATGAACCCAAAGCAGGCCAGAGAAAGACTTACTGAGAGGTGGATCCAATGTAAAATTATTTTCTGAATTGACTTGAAGGTTTATAACAAGACTGGCTGAGCTGTGGATTTCAGCAGTTTAAGTTAATTTGGACTGAAAGACACTAAAAACCTAAATGTTTAAAAGAAATGAGTGACCAACTTTTGAGTGTCACATAGGTTGCAATTGTTTAAATGTCATAGTTTTAAACTTAGAATCAGAATTCTAGCTGCATATGTAAAAATGGTTAGTTTTATTTGAATGCAGAAAACTGGGTAACTAAAAGTGACATTAGCTGGGGCCTGGCTTAAGGAACTGAATTCTGCCCACCAGCTACCCCCGACAGGAGATGAGACTTGCACTACAGCTGTGTTCCCAGGCCAGCTGCCTTTTGCTGTTCCCACCAAAAGGGATCTGACACTTCTCTGATTGAATTATCAAGGGACTGCTAGAGACTAAACATAGGACCCAGGCAGAGGGTTTATTGAAGTGGCCATAAATGGCTTCCTCTTGAACTATGGGCCTTCCAGGGCCCAGGCAAATGTTTTATTATGGGGGCCGTAAATGTGGCTTCCTCCTGGAAGGAAAGGGGAGGAGCACTGCATGTGAGAGCAAGCTGGCTTGGCAGAAACTGGGAGGGGGAGAAATTGGAGACAGAGGCTGAGCTTGAAGAAAGTGGAAAGACTGGTTTCTGTACCATGTGACCTGAAACCACACCCCTCTGTAGCCAGAATATGGTTTTAGAAAAAGATGAATAACTCATAGTACGGACTTGTCATAATTATTTAAATGATACCATAATTCTTGTGATTTTTCTGCCCACATTTTAAGAGGTTTTTAGAACCGGTGGCATGATCTGGGGGCAAGCTAGCAGTTAAGAGGGTATTACTTAAAATGTATGCATATTAAAAGTCTGATACTTCATCAATTAATGCCTGCATGCCTTGCACACATTTGGGTAAATTTGAGTAAGAATCTGATATTGGTAACCTGACCAAAAAGTGAAATATGTTGCCATTTCTCAATGCAAGCTCTCAGGAAGAGCAGATTTGGACAGGGTATACCTCCTGTGATATGTGATGGGTGCATGTAATTTTAAACAAATGTGTACCTGTGCAATTATGTCTTTTGGGTCAAAATATAGATTGTGTGTAATTTGACAGGGGTGGGTTCTCTGCACCATAAACAGACCTCATCATGATGACACTTCATTTCATTCCCCCAATCAAGGGGAAGAGGAGGAAGTGGCCAATGACAAGTGGAGAGGGGTAGGGCCTAGGAAGCTAGCCTCTCCACCCATTTTCAAAACACATAAAAGCAGACAGTCAGGACAGATAGGGACATTAAATTCCATTTGCTGCAGAGCATGCTGCCGGACCATACCACATCCAGAGATCCAGACTTCAAATCCATCAATCTCCAGAATCCAGAGAGGCTAGACCAGAGAGAGCAGAGCTGACCCAGACCACTGTTAGCAGAACCAGAGAGCTGACGCAGATCACTGTGAAGTGCCGAGACCAGACCAGAGTCCAGTCTAAAACCTGACTAGATCCGTGGCGAGGCCCATTCTATTTCAAAATATATTGTGAGTACCTGGCAGAACTGTGCAGAACCAATCTCTTAGTTAAAATAATATAATTCAATCTATTTTAATCTAAGTAGAACTGCCTCCTAACTGTCACCTGTCATTTTGTAAAGCTGTCACCTGTCATTTTGTAAAGCTGTCACCTGTCATTTCTAGTTGCTAGCTGTCACTTGTCACTTTGAACTTAAAAATTTCAAATCTGAAACACGACCTTTACCATATCGCTCATATCTCCGTGACCATTTGTCTTAGAGACTTGCAGTACCTTTCCTCTGAAAGCGAATTTACCGCGATTTGCAAATTTCTCCACGTGTGAAAACAGCAGTTTCCTTGCTAAAAATTCGTTTGCCTCTTAAGAACCATCCCTGAATCATTGCTAGAGTGAGCCTGGACTAACATTAACTAGATACCACTCACCCTGAACCTCTAGAGGGTTATAAAAGCATTTTAGCATATTTTTCACTTCATTGCCAGCACATATAAAAGCATTTTAGCACATTTTCCAATATAGTGCTATCACATATAAAAGCATGTTGGGCCTGTGTTTCAACTTCTGTAGTCTAAGCTTGCTGGGGTGAACTGAATTACAGTTGATTGCATTTCTGAGAACTGTGTGCTTTCCTTCCATTTCCTTGCATTGCATAAAGGGGGGAGGGGATTGCCAGAGAAAAGTGATTACATTGTTTTGTTGAAATCATATTGAGTATTTTCTGTATTGCATTTTCATTCAACATTACATCCATCTGAACTTATATAAAGCATTCTCTACCACCTTATTCTTCTGTTCCTATTCACAAGTGTGCTAGTGCCAGACTATCCATTATTGATTACTGCTCAGATTCAGTGTGATATTCAATTATTAATTTATTATAAAGCGTGATATATATATATATATTTATATATATATATTGTTTAAATTATCAAATAAACCTTTAAACTTGCAAAACAGAACTACTTCTTGGCTCAGTGGGGTCAGGGGGATTCCAAGAGAGGGGTGTTATATAGGGGTAGTCATCCAGAACGCATGAACTGGACATAAAGATATATTAATAAGGGTTTCCATTCAGTATCCCAGACTAGGCATTGACTTAGCTGTAGTGTTGAATTGAATCCTCTTACAAATTGGGCGCTCGAGCGGGACGTTTGGATTAGATCTATCACTTGTGCAGATTAATACAGTGTGCCAGCTGACCAGATACACATATCCTGTCGGATCACCACGCTGTGTTACGCTGTAAAGCACTCCTCAAAGGAACGCTCTAAGGAAAAGGTCTGTTTTGCAAAAATAAAATACAAACTTCTGTAAGTCAGGAAGGAACTCAAATTCCAGAATGACGACCTTAGTAGACATGAAAATAGCCAGAGAGCACTTCTTACATAAGTTATTTGTGAGAGGTGAGTGGACTCATCAGGACCAGACGGTCTGGTTGCAGGCAATCGCACCCCAGATCACTGAAACAGGGTCAGATAAATGGAGAGACCAGGGTCCCTTACATGTGGCCCTGAGTGAACTATATATGTCCTCTAAGGCCAAGGATGAACACAACAAGATTGCCAGGGTAGCGGCATATTTATATTTACATATGGGAGCCATGCAGGACAAATGTGCTGAAGGCCAAGATCTGGCGAGTAGGCAACTGCTGGCATTACAGAAGGTCCAATCTGACCTGGTCTCTTCTGAGCAGAGGCTGCAGGGGAGCCAGGAGTCAGCAAATGAGAGTAGACAGCACATCATTAAAATAAAGAGGGATATGGACATCCTGCAACAGGAAACGGCTGACCAGGATACCAGATTTCTGGCCTTGCAGAAGGAGTACCAAGAAGGTTTGGACTCCCTACTGCAGAGCCAGAAAAAGCTGGAGCAACAGTTAGACTTCAATAGGGCATGTGCTGAGCAGGTAGTCACCCTGCAAAGCCACCTAGATAGGGAGAAGGCAGAGAGCAATAAACTGATTTTGAAAGACCTGGATACCCAGGCAGAGTTTGACCAGGAGCGCCAGAAAGCTGGTGCCTTCCAAAGGCAAAGGGACGACCTGGCGGCACAGATGCAGGCTCTTAGTCAGGAAAGGGATACCTTAGGAAGTCTGCCACTTAAAAAGGAAAATGGAAGAAAATCACCTGGCCCTCCAGGGACTGGGTGACCTCCAAAAAGAACACCATAACTTGTTAGAGCACACCAGGAAGGTGGAGGATGCTCTGGCAAGAAAGGAGCAGGCCAATAGGGACACAGCTCAGGAGGTAACCCTCCTGCAGCAAAGACTGGCCCAGTGCTCCAGGACCAATCAGGAAACGCAGAGAGAGAATGAGGCTCTCTGCCAGCACAATGATAGGCTCCAACAACAGGTAGCGATGCAGGAGAGACTGATAGAGTCTAGTAAGGCCTTAACTGAGGAACTGAAGGCGCAGGCTCTTGCATTGCAACAGGGAGCAGGGGCGGATAGAGACCAGGTTCGCTGGGAAAGGGAAACTCCTGAGCATAACCTCAGGAGCCCTAGTACCAGAGGCCTTTATCTCTCTCAGTCCCTGGACTCTGCCACCCCCATGTCCCCTGGCGCACATGAGCACCGGGCCACAGGGATGGCAGATTACTATCCAGCGAGAAGCATGGGGCTCATAGGCCAGTACCTCCCAGGAATGGATGGGCGGGCATCCCGGTATGGGCACCCAAGCACAGTGCAATTTAATGGGGAACCCCAGGAGAGTAGGCCCATTAAGGGCATCCTGAAAACCTCTGCCCAGTTAGGTCAGTGGGGGGGGGGTACCCATCAAATCCTGGCAGCAAGGAGAGATCTGAAGACTCCTCTGAGCGGTACAGGACACAGGAGACCAGGTCCCCACATTCTGCCAGCCATTCCCAGGCTCGCAGAATCCGGGCAAACCTGGAAGATCAGACAGGAACCTCTGGGAGCAGTGCCTCTGAGTCAGAGGACGAATGGACAAGGGTTACCCAAACCAAAAAGACCAATAAGGCAAAAAGGGCCTTGATTAAGGACCCATTGAAACAGATTAAGGCAATCAGGAGTGTCATCACGCCTTATCATAAGAACGCTAAGTACTCTGTTTGGGAACACTTGGAGCTCTATGAGCAAATGATGGAGACTTTTCATTTGAAGGACAGCCAAAGCTGTATCCAATATGTAAAGTGGACATTCTCCCCAGAGTACTCCAGTATCTTTGCAGGGCTGGAGGACCAAAATCATTCCAGGTGGTCCACCTATGGGGCGGCCATATTAAAACATTTTTCTGTTCACAGAAATCCCCAAGAGGCTCGCAAGGCAGCCTACAATTTGCAGTGTGGGGAGGATCAGGCCCCACAAGAGTTTGTGCAAGAACTGAAACGTGCCTTTGCGCAGACCACCAGAAGGGTGCGCACGGATAGCAGAGAATTTATTAATACGTTTTTCCATGCCTTGCCCAAATACATAATGACCCAGCTCGTGAGAAATTTTCATGAGAAAAGATCTTTAGAATGGGTCATTGAACAAGCCACCCGCATCTACGAGGTGCAGAAACCGGTGGAAAACAAAAACCAGCCCAAAACCCCCAGAATTAACAGCACCCCTGCTGCTGCCAAGGTGGCAGAGGTAAAGGTTGCCCCCGTTTTGGATTTGGAGATGGGGGGCCTAAAAACCTACCTGCACCTAATAATGCTAGGCCCAGAAGGTCCTCGGGCCAGTCACAAACAGGGAGTCAAGGAGGTAGTCCCACAAATGGGGTCCCTCGCTCTCCTGACTATGTAAGTCCCCGTTACAAGGGAAATCGACCCATCCTGGGTTATGTGTGGACTCCTCCAGCCCGAGGGGGGGGATCCAGCCAAGCACCTAACCCAGGGAACTTCCCTCCCAACTTCCCACAGGAGGGCAGAAATTCTCCAAATCCTGGGCAGAACTTCTTCCCCAGGTATCCACCCAATTTCCAGCCCCAAAATCATCCATCCTTCTTTCCCCAATTCCCTGAGCCCAGACAACCGAATCCGGGAGAGGGGAGGCCAAGGGTGGAGGGGTATCCAAATCTTCCCAACCAGGGGTACTGCCAAAGAAGGGATAGCTACCCTTCCCGGGATCAGCCCAGGGGAGAAAACAGGGCCCCGTATCAGCCTGAGCGGGTTTCCCAGTTAGAGCGCCAGGTTCAAAACATGGGGCGGGATCTGGGTCACATACTGAGGGCGCAGCAGAACCCTCAGATGGGCATGCCGGCACAGAATGCACCAAACTCTGGGCCTGGTGCTCCAGAGCAATGACGGGGGCAGCACCCCGATAACTCACTGGTTCCCAGGGAGGAGGCACAAGGGGAAGGGGGGTGTAAAGCCTTGGACTAAGCTTCCTTCCCAACTTGTAAACAGCCCCTGGAAAACCAGGAACCGGAAACAAAATATCCTGCCCCTGAAAGTCTGCCTCCAAAGGAGCAGAGGGGGGGTAGGAGAAACAAAAGACCCAAACAGACTCAGTTTGAGGAGGAGGTACAGATCTTCCAATTTGAGGGAGAGGGATCCTCAGAAGATCCTGGGAAAAGGATCTTCTCCTTCAGAGATGGGGGAACTCCTCCCAAAGAAAAATGGGTCCCAAGGGATGTCAATTCAGACTGGGGAGATGTGGAGACTGAGCTACCGCTGCCCACCATCTCATCCCAGAACCAACAGCAAGAAAATCCCCTGGCTCAAGCCCATCCTAGTGACTGCCTCCAAAAAGGGGGGGGCGGTCCGGAACCGGAGCCAGGGGAACCCACAATGGCTCTGATCTCCAGTTGCCAACTTTTTCTTTCAGATTCCCAAGGCTCTCCACAGAATTCTGCCCAAATCTCTTCGCTAGCGCTGTCCAAAACCAGAAAGTTAGCCCACCAGTTGTCCAAAAATGTACATTATCTGTGCCCCCTTGAGGAGAAGGAGGGAAGATATTATGCCCCGGTACAAGTACAGGGACAGGGTACAAAATTGGCACTGGTGGACACGGGATCTCAAGCTACCCTTCTGTCCAGAAGGGCCTTTGATGAACTGAATGCAGGAAGGGGAGGGAATTACCAAATTCCTCTCACCTCACTTCCTGGACAACTCCAGAACTTTGACGGGAAGGAAATTCCCGTCGAGGGGACGGCAGATTTGGACATTAAAATTGGGTGACACAAGTTGAAACACCCGGTCATAGTTGTGACTCCAGTGGGCACCCCTTGTTTACTGGGGAATGTCCTCCTGAGGAGGTTGTCACCCTTAATGGATTGCGTAAACAAGGTCCTCTGGACCCAGACTAGCCGACCAATAAAATTAAAACAGAGTGTCAACCATGTTAGTTTAAACGGCACCTGCCACATGGTTGAACAAAAATCTGACCAAGTAGAATTTCACTTCCAGAATAGCCAAATTCCAGACGTGACAGTAATAGCAGTAGGACAACAGACTGGTGATGGAGGGTCCTCTCTATTTCTGAAAATCAACCTTCCTTCCAGTTTAAGGTGGTATTCCACACTGGAAGGAAACACCCTGAAATTCTTTACCAATCTACAATCAGAAACTCCCACTCCTATAGTCCAGAAAGATGTGAAATCAGCTCAGAGCCTGGCTGACATTCAGCAAATTGGAGAGCAGTTGTTCATCCCTGTCCAGTTAAATGATGGGAAGGACTCTGTTCTCGCTCGAGTGTGTGTGAACAACGGTAAGAGCTTCATCAGCGAAGCCATGTTCCGCCAACTCCCAAAAGATCCAGCCATTCCCACCTTCAAACTGATAGACAAATGGGAAATGGACCTGGAAACACCTAATTCCAAACATCTCCTGCCAAGCAGGTGTATGCTCAAAATCTCCATTGGCAACAAGAGCATAGTCCATAATTGTTGGGTCGTGCGAGACGTCCCTGCCGCCTTTTACTTAGGCAGTGACATTCTCAATCGCTTTGCCATTAGTTTGGACCTCATAAACTTCAAAGCTTGGTCCCAATTAGCGGATAATCCCATGGGCTTTGATGATCCAGAAAAAGTATTTAGGTCAGCTCAATTGCTACCTTATGCAGTTGAAATTCAGATCAAAGAGGAAGTCACCATCCCAGAAAGGACCCGACAATTCTCTTTGGAAGTGGAAGTTAAAAGAGGACAATATTTGCAAAACCCTGATGCTTACATACATCTAAACGCTTCTCTCCAACAGCAAGGGTTGGGGGTAAACCCAACTCCATTAGTCAACATAGAACATGACACCATTCTAATAGAGGTGGATAACAGCGACTTAAAGAGTATTACTCTAGCCGCAGGCACCATTATTGGAATGGCGGTTGATGACCGACATTTTTCCATCGATTTAGGTAATGAACTGTTAGGACCAATCCCCAAGGACTGTTTTGACAGTGACAGTGAGGACAATACAACACCAGACATGATTTTTACCCGGAATGGGGGGAACTTCCTGGTGTACACTTCTTGCCCTTATGGTAAGGAAGATGTGACTTGTGACTTCAGGAGGGATGAGGTGATTTTCCAGGTCCATGAGGGCTGCCTTTCCCACCTGAAGCCTCCAGTCCAAATCAGCACTCTGACCAGGGACTTCTCCACCCAGCTGGAAGAGGCCTAGGAGATTGCCAAGCCAGAAGTCTTTCCAGGCTTCAGGCAGATGGTGGAAGAGAGAGTCAACCTAGCTGATGCCTGTGTGACTCTGGAACAAAAGCAAAAGTTGAAACAAGTTTTCTTGGATTTCCAAGATCTCTTTGCGGTAGACTCATATGACTGTGGTCGCACTGACATCCACACAACAACAATCCCCACGGACCCTGGCATGACTCCTGTGTTTGTGAAGCAATATCGCTTGCCTCTCACATCAATGGAGTCCCTTACTGAAATAATTAAGAACCTTGAGTCCCGGGGAATAATCCGTCCAGTCCACAGCACCTTCAATAATCCGGTGCTGGGAATATTGAAGCCAAACGGCCAGTGGAGACTCTGCGCCGACCTCAGGGAGCTCAACAAACGGGTCCATACTTCCAGATGGCCTCTGCCCTACATTGTGCAAGAGCTGGCCCAGATCCAGGGGTTACAGGTATTCACTGCAATAGACCTGACCAATGGATACTGGACCGTGCCTGTCAGCAGGGAGGACCAATACAAACTGGCTTTTACCTTTGGGGGCCAGCAATACACATGGACCCGGACTCCCTTCGGATACCTCAACTCCGGCAATGAATTCAACATTTTCCTGCATAAGGCCATGCCCGACCTGGGTGCGAGGGGTAACCTGGCTTATGTAGATGAAGTCCTCATCAAAAGTTCATCTGTGGAGGAACACATAGCGGAGATCCGTTATGTTCTGACCCAGTTGAGGGCCGCAGGAGCAAAACTTTCCTTTCAGAAAGCACAGTGGTGTAGAACCCGTGTTAATTTCTTGGGGCATGAGATTACTCCTCAGGGTCTCTGTCCCCAGGAAAAGAAAGTGGAAGCACTTCAGAAACTGAAAGACCCCACAACTCTGCGGGAACTAAGGAGCCTCCTTGGACTGACTAATTACAGCAGAAAGTTCATTGAGGGCTACGCAGAGATCACCAGACCCCTGATTCATCTCTTGAAGGGGGGGTCAAGTGGGAATGGGGTCCAGAACAAGCCGAGGCAGTAAAACAACTCAAAAGAAGCCTCTCACAAGCGCCTTGCCTAGCTTACCCTGTCAGAAACAAGGAGTTCTTCCTGGAGACGGGGTTCTCTAATACGTGCTTGACAGCAGTATTATACCAAAAGCATGACAAGGTCAATAAAGTAATCTCCTATGCGAGCAAAACTTTATCCTCTGTGGAGGAAAAATTCAACGATTGTGAGAAGGCACTCCTGGCAACGGTGTGGGCATTGAAGAATTACCGCCCGTTTATCCAGGGGGAACACATAATAGTGGAGACTCCACACCAGCCTCTGCAATATCTCCAAAGTGACAGAATCCGGGCCGGAAATGTGAGTAATTCCGAATTACTTCCTGGATTCTGTCAATGCAAGGCTTTCCTGTGGAGGTCAGATATGGCCAAAACAAGAAGAGTCCCCTCGCGCAAGGTCTGGCTGACTTGCATGATTGTGCCAGAGAAAACTGTCTCGAGGACGAAAGTCTAAAAATAAAGGACAACATGGAGGCATACCTTAATTCCCCACACAGAGTCTTTGAAGAGGACAAGTGTGAGGGAATGCCCACTGTCTATGTGGATGGATGCTCTTACCATGTTGACAACGACGGGGAGAAAGAACTGGTGGCCAGCGTAGGGAATGCATGGGTGAAGGAGTTCCCAGAACCCTCCGCTGGATACAAAATTGGTCCCCGAAGTAGTCATGTGGCAGAATTGATGGCTGTGCATCAGGCCATCTTCACTGCTGTCCAGCATCAACTCCACGAACTGGTCATAATCACAGATTCGGATTATGTACGGAACGGGTTCGTGGATCACCTGGTTAATTGGAAAACCAGAGGCATGTTATGTGCTAACAACAAACCCTTGAAACATGGGAAGTTGATCCAAAACATTGATGATCTGGTCACCTCGAATGAGATGACCATCTATTGGAAAAAGATCAAGGGTCATTCCAAAGTAGAGGGACCAGACAAAACTGGAAATGACTTAGCTGATCAGCTGGCCAAAACCGGGGCCATCCAAGGGGATCTAATCGAAATAGAGTCCCTGTTGGGGGAAATCCAGGTCACTGCTATCACTAGGTCCCAGATAATTGCTCACAACGACCTTTCAACTGCCCAATGGAGTAAGGAGATCCCTGATGCTGATTTGATTACCGCTCAGAAGGGGGATCCAATTATTGGTAAGTTTTACCAGCACCTTGAGGACCCTGAGAACTTTCCCTTGATGGATACCGATTACACTGGGAAAGAGGACCTAAGAGTGTTGATGAAATGTCCAAAAATGTTCCGGATCCAAGACGATTTGTTGGTAAGGAAATCCAAAGCTGGCCACGATCAGTGGGTGGTTCCTACCTCATTCCGAAGCCTGATGTTAAGTCACGCCCATGATGCGGCCACCGCCGGTCATAGGGGGTTTCACACAACACTGGAAATCTTAAGAGAGGTTGCATACTGGCCACACATGGGGCAGGACCTCGACCAATACTTGAAGGGGTGTCTTGTGTGTGCACAATTTCAGCCGATGTCCCTCACACACCGCGCGCCTCTCCAAAAGCGGGGGATGACACTGCCATCGTTAGATTTACAAATCGACTTTGTAGGCCCCGTGATTCGCTCTGCTAGGGGGAATAAGTACATGTTGACTGTGACATGCTTGTTTACCAAGTGGGTGGAATGTCTCCCAGCCCCAAATTGCAAGGCATAAACTGTTGCTGCCCTGATGATTAACCACATCTTTGCCCGTTTTGGTCTACCTCAAAGGATTGAGTCAGACAGGGGTAGCCACTTCACCAGTGAAGTAATGACAAAGATGTGGGAGATACTGGGGGTCAAAAGGAAGTTGCATATTGCTTACCGGCCAGCTTCTTCTGGGGCAGTAGAGAGATATAACCGAACCATTGTGAGCATATTAAAGAAGTTTGTGGCAGATTCTGGGCCAAGTTGGGATATCCGATTACCTCTGGTCCTAATGGCCATCAGATCTACCCCTTCATCTGCAACCAAAATGTCACCATTTGAGTTGATGACTGGGCGCAAGATGGTGCTTCCTCAGCATTTGCTCTACAGGACCCAAGAGCAGACACTGATAAATGCCTCCACAACTCACGAGTATGTGGAGAATTTAAGGAAACACCTTCAACATGCTTTTGCTTATGCTCAGCGGAATCTAGAAAGATCAGCTGATAGCATGAAGACCCACTATGACCTGAAAACTTCCAGGAAGGAATATCAGGTGGGGGACCGGGTCTATCTATACAATTTCCAAAGGAACCAGGCCAAACAGCGAAAATTTTTGTCTACATGGAAGGGACCCTTTGAGATTATAGACAAAATCTCCCATGTGGCCTACAACATCCGCATCCCCAAAGGCGGTTTGGCAGAGGTTGAAGACAAGTGGGTCCACATTAACCAGTTGAAGTGTTGCCATCCCAGGCACACTCTGCAACAACTGGAGGAATCCTCTGGAATCCTAGAGGGTACTGTCTCAGATTAATTCAGTTCTAACCTAAAATATCCTACACATCGCCTATCAAATTCTGAGTTTCTCAATGTGGGTGTTTTCGTTTTTGAATGCAAAAAGAAATGTGCATGTTCATATGTTTTGACTATAAATTTATATGCCACCCCACTATATCAATGGTGGGGGAAAATGTCTATGAATAGGTATTGCCGCTCTTCCTTTGTCGTCCTAGAGAAAGAAAACCTGGAGACGGGCCAAGGAGGATGATCCGGAGACCGGGAGCAGAGACGCAAGGGGCCCAGTGTACCGCCCAATATTCCCATCAGGACCGGCGACCGGATGGAGGAAAAGATGCTGAACTGTGCCATCTATTGGAAGAAGATGAGGAAACATCCCAGGTCTTGCGAGTCCCATCAGTGAAACAGAATGGCCATCGCAAGAGGGGGGCTTGTGGGATGTTTTTATCCACGCATCCAAGCCCTACCTCAAAACTGTGCAGTACTGACATGGAAAACATCATGATGGCCAGAGATTCCCAGAAAATGCCCAGGGAAATGCATGAAAAATAGGCTGCCACCCATTTTTGCCGATGTTATGGGCACAGAAGGGCACTGCCTAAAACCACCATTGGACTACCCACACAGTAGCCTGAAACCATTGGGAATGGCAATGCTGATTGCCAAAAGCAACCTAGAATTGTGGGGAATTCATTTTCTTAAATCCCAAAAATGGGTGCATTACCAGTACTCACCACTATCAGAAAGCTGGCGTTTTAAAACAACACCAGACTTTTTTTTTTCTCTTTTTGTGTAAAACTGAATAAATGAACCCAAAGCAGGCCAGAGAAAGACTTACTGAGAGGTGGATCCAATGTAAAATTATTTTCTGAAGTGACTTGAAGGTTTATAACAAGACTGGCTGAGCTGTGGATTTCAGCAGTTTAAGTAAATTTGGACTGAAAGACACTAAAAACCTAAATGTTTAAAAGAAATGAGTGACCAACTTTTGAGTGTCACATAGGTTGCAATTGTTTAAATGTCATAGTTTTAAACTTAGAATCAGAATTCTAGCTGCATATGTAAAAATGGTTAGTTTTATTTGAATGCAGAAAACTGGGTAACTAAAAGTGACATTAGCTGGGGCCTGGCTTAAGGAACTGAATTCTGCCCACCAGCTACCCCCGACAGGAGATGAGACTTGCACTACAGCTGTGTTCCCAGGCCAGCTGCCTTTTGCTGTTCCCACCAAAAGGGATCTGACACTTCTCTGATTGAATTATCAAGGGACTGCTAGAGACTAAACATAGGACCCAGGCAGAGGGTTTATTGAAGTGGCCATAAATGGCTTCCTCTTGAACTATGGGCCTTCCAGGGCCCAGGCAAATGTTTTATTATGGGGGCCGTAAATGTGGCTTCCTCCTGGAAGGAAAGGGGAGGAGCACTGCATGTGAGAGCAAGCTGGCTTGGCAGAAACTGGGAGGGGGAGAAATTGGAGACAGAGGCTGAGCTTGAAGAAAATGGAAAGACTGGTTTCTGTACCATGTGACCTGAAACCACACCCCTCTGTAGCCAGAATATGGTTTTAGAAAAAGATGAATAACTCATAGTACGGACTTGTCATAATTATTTAAATGATACCATAATTCTTGTGATTTTTCTGCCCACATTTTAAGAGGTTTTTAGAACCGGTGGCATGATCTGGGGGCAAGCTAGCAGTTAAGAGGGTATTACTTAAAATGTATGCATGTTAAAAGTCTGATACTTCATCAATTAATGCCTGCATGCCTTGCACACATTTGGGTAAATTTGAGTAAGAATCTGATATTGGTAACCTGACCAAAAAGTGAAATATGTTGCCATTTCTCAATGCAAGCTCTCAGGAAGAGCAGATTTGGACAGGGTATACCTCCTGTGATATGTGATGGGTGCATGTAATTTTAAACAAATGTGTACCTGTGCAATTATGTCTTTTGGGTCAAAATATAGATTGTGTGTAATTTGACAGGGGTGGGTTCTCTGCACCATAAACAGACCTCATCATGATGACACTTCATTTCATTCCCCCAATCAAGGGGAAGAGGAGGAAGTGGCCAATGACAAGTGGAGAGGGGTAGGGCCTAGGAAGCTAGCCTCTCCACCCATTTTCAAAACACATAAAAGCAGACAGTCAGGACAGATAGGGACATTCAATTCCATTTGCTGCGGAGCATGCTGCCGGACCATACCACATCCAGAGATCCAGACTTCAAATCCATCAATCTCCAGAATCCAGAGAGGCTAGACCAGAGAGAGCACAGCTGACCCAGACCACTGTTAGCAGAACCAGAGAGCTGACCCAGATCACTGTGAAGTGCCGAGACCAGACCAGATTCCAGTCTAAAACCTGACCAGATCCGTGGCGAGGCCCATTCTATTTCTAAATATATTGTGAGTACCTGGCAGAACTGTGCAGAACCAATCTCTTAGTTAAAATAATATAATTCAATCTATTTTAATCTAAGTAGAACTGCCTCCTAACTGTCACCTGTCATTTTGTAAAGCTGTCACCTGTCATTTTGTAAAGCTGTCACCTGTCATTTCTAGTTGCTAGCTGTCACTTGTCACTTTGAACTTTAAAATTTCAAATCTGAAAAACGACCTTTACCATATTGCTCATATCTCCGTGACCATTTGTCTTAGAGACTTGCAGTAACTTTCCTCTGAAAGCTGGGAATCTTGGCTTTTCAACGAACCTAGACCCGCATTCCTATTCCATACACTTTTGCCGCAATCGCGAAAAACGCACTCGCAAATTTATCGCGATTTGCAAATTTCTCCACGTGTGAAAACAGCAGTTTCCTTGCTAAAAATTCGTTTGCCTCTTAAGAACCATCCCTGAATCATTGCTAGAGTGAGCCTGGACTAATATTAACTAGATACTACTCACCCTGAACCTCTAGAGGGATATAAAAGCATTTTAGCATATTTTTCACTTCATTGCCAGCACATATAAAAGCATTTTAGCACATTTTCCAATATAGTGCTATCACATATAAAAGCATTTTGGGCCTGTGTTTCAACTTCTGTAGTCTAAGCTTGCTGGGGTGAACTGAATTACAGTTGATTGCATTTCTGAGAACTGTGTGCTTTCCTTCCATTTCCTTGCATTGCATAAAGGGGGGAGGGGATTGCCAGAGAAAAGTGATTACATTGTTTTGTTGAAATCATATTGAGTATTTTCTGTATTGCATTTTCATTCAACATTACATCCATCTGAACTTATATAAAGCATTCTCTACCACCTTATTCTTCTGTTCCTATTCACAAGTGTGCTAGTGCCAGACTATCCATTATTGATTACTGCTCAGATTCAGTGTGATATTCAATTATTAATTTATTATAAAGCGTGATATATATATATATATATATATATATATATATATATATATTGTTTAAATTATCAAATAAACCTTTAAACTTGCAAAACAGAACTACTTCTTGGCTCAGTGGGGTCAGGGGGATTCCAAGAGAGGGGTGTTATATATGGGTAGTCATCCAGAACGCATGAACTGGACAAAAAGATCTATTAATAAGGGTTTCCATTCAGTATCCCAGACTAGGCATTGACTTAGCTGTAGTGTTGAATTGAATCCTCTTACAGCACAGAGAGTTGCATCTAAAATGATGAATGATGCTCCCCCAGAAGCTTGTGCGTTTATCAATACTCAAAAATATATTGAGCTGTTTCCTGACCCAAATGCAAGAAGTGTGTTCATGAGGCTTCAGCTAAACTCTTTTCAAACAAAAGAACTCCTTCGGGCATGGAGATGTAATGCAAACTTGAATCCAATGTGTCGATGTTGTGAGAACGAAAAGGAAACTCTCAAACACTTGGTGTTATTCTGCAGTGACCTTCGAACGGAAAGAACACGTTACTTGGGCCCATGGAGTTTAAAACATCCTTTTCTTTGTGCTGAGGATTGGTGGCAACAAATGTTTAATGGAATAGACATGAAATTACTAATGCCTCTTACATCTTTTTAGGCGGCAATTGAAAATCGATTGACCTTACCGATCTGAACCTAAACTTGAAGTAAAGTTCACTAAGAATTGATGGACTGTGACAACTGGGAAAAAGAGTGGCTGTAAATCTATATATGTGGATTGTTAAGAATTATCTTATTTTAAAGGTTTGTAGTTAAACCAATAAAATTAATAAACAAAAACAAAAAAAATCCCTTCTTTTAATTTCCCTGATATTGCTGGACTGGTCATTTTTTAACTGAGATGTTCCAGTATAGAGTGGGAGTGGTAGGGGTTGTTTTGTCTGCTCCGAGAGCAATATGGTTGGTGGCAGTGACATTAGGTTCTTTGGAAGATCAAAAGAACAAGGCATTATATGTTTGACAGATGTTTTATATGTCTTTCAGGGTGGGGATTGGGTACATTCCTTTAGGGTGTAGGGGTTTATCTTAAAAGGAAAAGGAATTTCCTTTCTCGGAACAACGCAAAACATTGTATGAATAGGGCAAACTATTGTGCATCAGGGCCCTTTTAAGGAATTGTGTGGCCCGGGCCACAGACACCTTTCCCCCCAAACTAAGAAAGGAAGGGATCCAGAATCTATGGTTGTGACCCCAACTCCCCAAAAATAATCAAATCCCATTGCTTGAAATGCTGCCCCGCATCAACCAAAATATGCCTGGATACTTTCTTCCAGTACCCTTACCCTCTTCATCCTTCCTTGAATCATAATGTTAAACAAGTAACATTTCAAGGGCAGCATTAGCATTCCATGGTGAGGGTATTTGTGTATTAGAATAGGTACAGGGTACATTTTAAAAATAGCAGTCATGAGCAGAGTGTAGCATTGGATGTGGGACACAGATTTGTAGCTGCATGAAAAGGGTACACATATCCCAGCATAGACAAAGGAGTCTTATTAGCTCAAGGATTGAGACATATTAGAAGTAATGTGAATGGTAGACATACCATTGACAGAATAGATGGTTTTCAAGTTGTATTGCTATTATACCCCCAGTAGGAACCTTCGTTCAAAGGGTAAATGCCTGTTGATCGTCCCCAAGTTTAAATTGAAATCTGAGCTGGGCAGATCCTTTTTGGTGCAGGCCCCCAGCTTGTGGAACAGTGTTCCAGAAACACTCAGAACCGTTACCAACCTTACTGTTTTTAGGAAAGGGTTGAAGACTCATCTTTTCAGATTATGAACTGGGATACGGGGGATTATGATCACCTCATGGCTTAGCGCAGACGTTCCTTTTGTATTGTTTTGTTTTTCGTTGTTTGCCTAAGCGCCCTGATGCCCACGGGCTATCGGCGCTATACAAAAAATAAATACATACATACATACATTATCCAGCAAATAAACGAATGACGTTGAGGTGTGCAGTTTATCAAGGACTCTGTTGCTATACATGAAGCAGTACATACCTAGTTGAACCAAGAGTGAGACTTTTTTTTAAGACCATTCCTTAAACTAACTAGATCAATGATAGGGGCTGACAATTTTAACATTTTTATACACTGGCAATTTTGACAGGTTAGGCACAAGATGAATTGAGTTGCCGAGGATCAGACAGCCTGGTCAAGAGGTGAAGCTAGGATTTGAGCCAATCTGCAATTTGTGCACTTGATATATTGTTTTCCATGTCTTATCATAGAGCAAGGTGTAATTATTTGTGGATGTTTGACTTTCATGAACTAAATGAATACCCTGATTTGTAGGACTGTCTTGCAAAGTACATACATCACATATTAAAGCAACTTGACAGAATTTAGAAAACACAACTTTACATAGACATGTTATGCAAAAGGAAATGATTCTAGCTTCCTGTTCTCTATCATCAAGGCAAGTATGTAAGTGACAGAATATTAATTGAGGTGGCTTAAAAGATTCCATCTGGGATTCTCGATTATATTTTAAAGTTACCAATACACCCAACACACAGATGTATGGACTTGTATTTATGATGTGCAGAAGTACCTTTGAAATTGCATAAAAAAGCAATGAATTCCTTGTGCAAAATAAGCAAACATGAAAATATTCTTGCCAGAGGCCTGTGACATTTGGCCGCTCTCTTCTGTCTAGGACTCCTTTTCTCACGTAGCCTACATACAAAGAAAGATAAAGTAATGCGATAAAAAGGACCTTTACAGGAGAAGGCAATCCTTCTCATGGAAGGCAGCAGAGTACTGTACGGTC
Organism: Ambystoma mexicanum; assembly: GCF_040938575.1. Classification (NCBI taxonomy): domain Eukaryota; kingdom Metazoa; phylum Chordata; class Amphibia; order Caudata; family Ambystomatidae; genus Ambystoma; species Ambystoma mexicanum. The sequence goes on along the minus strand of NC_090930.1, from coordinate 293,246,416 downwards.
AGATAAGATGCTTTGTCCAGGATCACTGTATCATTCACTGGCAAAGCCAGGATATGATCCTCAACATTTTGGTCCCACAGTCTTGAATTTGATTACCTAATCAGCTGTCCTAACACTGAATGCTCTTTATTGGGTCTGGATGCCAGTTTTTACAACCTTTGTTTGGAGGAACCAAGCTCGAGACTTATAAAATACTGATACTATGTTACTTTCTATAGCTAGCTCTTTCTGATGCATTTACATTGTTTGGTAGCACAGTAGATGTTACTATCAGTAACGTATATACATGCTAGGGTATCAAACTCAGACATAGGAAACGCTGGGTTGGCATTGCAGGTATTTTGTGATGTAATCTGTTGTATGAACACATATCTCTGTAATGAGAGCTTACCACACTGAGCTATCTTCTGAAAAATGATGTCACTCAAATTCATCAATATGCTTTCAAGCTTTCAGAATTACACATGATCAATAGATTCACCATAGAAGAGTCAGAATGCTACAGGAAGTATTCCATACTGAATAGACAAACTGGGAAAGATTCTCAAAAATGAGTGCAAATAAAAAAGAAAACAGAGGATGGGTTTTTCTAATTTGTGTTTATTTTCAGAAATGCAAAGCCCACCTTGTTGCAAAGGTATCCTGCACATTTCAAGGGGGCGCGGTGGGTGATCAGTAGTGCAAACATGAGCTGCACATCCCCCTTAAATGCTCCGGACGCAAATGTATTACAGGCACTCTTCAACCACGTGGGTCAATGGAGCATTTTTCATAGGGACAGGCCACTAAAAGGCCTTCCTCTGTCAAATGTGGTTAAGTATAAAAACTGCATTTCTGTCCTTGTTTGGATAGACATGCTAGTGGGTGTGCAGCCATTAACACTATAATGAACCCAATGTGCATTGGGCCTTGCCCTGCACCTGGTCCAAATGGGCGTGGGACGTTGTTTCATTTTTCCACATTTCAAAGTACATCGCATTTGTCAATTCTGGATGCACTTTGAAATGCAGAAACATGCCCCCTCATTATTAAAATGAAAACAGGAGGCGTAAAATCTCATCTAAATACGTGGAAACATAGATGCACACCTTCAGAGGCGTTTTGTGGTTTTAGGTGTACCTTTTTTGGCACAATGTGGTAGTGCATTTCATCACTTGCACCAACACAGATTTCAGAATCTGTCCTGCTGTGTGTACTACAGTAAACAGAGAACGCTTTACGGGATTAATTGATCGGAACAGAATTTACTTGTGAATAACACCAAGGAAGGGTTAGAGCTTTAGAAGTGCACCATAAAACATGCTTGCATGTTGTGTAAAAAAAAATGAGCACTGACGTCTTTGAATCAGGCTACCATGACCTCCTCCCCACCATGGGCGGGTCCATGGCATGAGCTCCTTTTGCCCTCCCAAAAAGATGTCGCTCTTTTTCATATGGGTATCCTGTCCAAAAGGGATCTGTGATAAAGTGCCCTGTTTGAGTGAGTTGGTGGATGATGGGTCGCAAAAAGGGCATTTCATCATAGGATAACGATCGCATGTCTGGCCCTTTTAGGAAAATGCGGAGCGGAATTCAAGCAGGGCTGTCAGCTGCAGGGTACGCTTCACTCACCTTGCGTGGGTGGTGAATCTGCTCCGGAATCCATTTAAACCAAGAGGAGGACCTGAGTTAGTCCAAGAGGTCAGCAAGACAGTCAGCAAACAGTTTGACGAGAAGATAGATGTGGGAAATCCAATTTGGCAGATGTGCTTCGCAAAGTGTCGGTCCAAATCCATGTAGGTCCAGAAAAATATGATTCTAAAGTTCTCCATGCAAAACCGTCACAGCTGAACCCCATTTAATCAGGGGGCAGTTAGAAGGAGGGGGTCAAAAGAAAGGAGTAGTCTTAGGAATTGGATAATCTGAATTGGTCTAGGGGATGTGCTCACAGGGTGAAGAAGATGGGGGGAGAATAGACAGCTGGTGAGAGAATAAGGTGAAGAGAGATGGGCGAGAAAAGAACAGGAAATAGAGGAACGTGTAATAGAGTTGGTAGTGGAAGTTTTGAATGGGAGACAAGTGGACATGCTTTCAGAAGAGGAGTATTCAGATAGAAGTGACAGAGAGAACATAGGTGGTCTCCATGAAGATGTAGAAGGTATTGAGGAGGTGGAAATGAAAACCAGTGAAGGATTAGGGGAAGAGGTATTACAGAGAGGTGTAGAGAGGAATTCTGTTGAAGTGAAGGTAGTAGACTCAAAGACAAAGTGGGCTGCCCCTCGCGTGGTACCACCGCAGAAGCTTTCTTGGAGTGAAACTTAAAGCAGGATTCTGGGGAGGAGAGAGCGATTAGAGCAGTTGGCTTGAGGAGCAGAAACACGACAGAGAGGAAGGAAGTGGGGAACTTAGTGAGATCCATGTCCCAGCATTAGACTGTCCTCTGGCTGAAATCCATCCTAGGAGACCCATCCCTAATAACCCAACATTTTCAATTCATCCACATTCTCCTAGTTCGGCTGCCACCTATTGAATCCATCCACAGGAGAAAAGACCAAGAGAACTGTTTGTAACAGAGTGCGAGAAACCTCAAACACGAGACTGAGGACTCAAGAGAACAGACACTAAGGCATACTATAAAGAGAGTGTTTAAAACCTTTAAACCTGGGACTGCGAGCTTACAAGTATTGTCTGGATATGCTGAGGGACAGTGAGCCGTTGGACTTACATACCACTGGCAGAATCTTTGTTCTAATACTTTAATTTTGTCAGAGACATTTGCTTTGGATTTGTGCTCTAATACCCCACCAGGAAGAAGACCCGTCCTGATAATATTTCGTTTCATTTACACACTATTTCTTTATTGGTGATAATCATGTGCACATTTAGTAATAGAATCTTTTGTTAACCTGATTCCCTACTGTGGTCTGATTGTCGATCAATGTCCATTGTGTGACAGATACTGGTCACACTCTTATCTGGCAGTCTTTGGGATATAGCACCCAGCATGTTCCTTGATTAGCTATGAAATGCAGATTGACAAACACACTTTCTTAATTAAATCAGATCACATTCTCAGAGATGTAGTGCCCAACAGGCTACTTGACTAACAAAGTATCAAGTATATAATGACCAACATGGTGCTTTAATCACAACACAGTATCAGGGCTGTAGTGCCCAAGATTTTTTTTTGAATCCTCATAATGACATATCACAAATAGAGCCCAGATCACTGTTTGTAATCCATCCAGTGTATGGCAACTGCCCCACTTCTTTTCTTAACATCTAGGCCAGATGGATATAGTGACTAGAACGCTGCTTTCCAGACTGTAGGCCCAGTTGAACATAGCAGTGATATAGTTGCCATCTCACTACAATAGGGATTAGTGCCGCTCTCACTACGGAAGAGATATAGAGCCCCTTTCACTATGGTAGGGATATAGTGCTTCGCTCACTGTAACAGGGAAAATAAGATATGCTCTCTGTGTCATAAATTGCATTATATGCCTTTATTATTAACAACTCCAAGACAGGCCACAGCAGCCTCTGGCCACATATGAGACATTCCTGTTAATTTTGAAAGAGATCCATTTCCGAGAGGTGAATTCCAGCTATTGACTTTGTCAGAATTCTCTACTCAAGCAAATTGGCAATGTGCATAGAATTAGTTTTCAGAGTTCATTATGGGCTTAATGGGTTCATTAGAAACCGAAAAGCTGGATGTGTTTAGAAAATACATGTCTTTCTTTCTATGCTGCATGCACACGAAAAGAGATTGCCTAAGCAACTTGTTTATCTGCTAACCTAGTCCAGGTTGCAGCCTTGTTTTTAAAACAATCATCTTGCAATGGTTTAATGAGCATGTAGAAACATGTGTGCACTTTTATAAAAACATAGCCGCAGAATTCAATAGCAGGTGCACATTCAGGTTAAATGCTTATTTGGGATATGCAGATATTAGAACATCTTTTCAATAAAGCACAGATTTTTTTAAAAATCTTTTGACAAAAGCTAATATTTTTACAAAATGCAAATTCATATGTAAGCAAAAGATTGGCTTCAATTCAAATAGAACCAACAATAAGTTTTGTTTCAATGTTCCTACTGATTACATCAACGACATAATTATCTGTTAGAATGTGATTGGCTTTCAGCCACTGTAGAGTTCCAAGGATTTCATGGAAGGCTACACCATGCTGACCCACAAATGGGCAAGGTGTGGACGATCCTGTGGCCCACAACATCCCAACCAGCCTGGGTAAGAAAAGATCACAGATTTAATGAGTAGGTCACAACTGTAATTCTAGTCTTCGGGCCTAAAATTGAGACTTTGCCAATTTCCCAAAATCTGATTTTTAAGGATTGCCTCATTAATTTGGAGGCAAACTTTATTTACAAAATGGAGCTCTTGGAACCCAGCAGCAAACCGTTTCATGTGCCTTTACTAGGAGACAGTTAAAATGCTCATGGAACTAAAACATGTATTTTCCATGGTAGGACTATTAAGCAACACCTTGATGCATTTTTGTTAGGTTAGCCTGTCAATCTTCCCTATGTTGATTACAGAGTGAGTTTTGAGTGGTGCTGAGTTTTGTTGCAGTGTCCATATATAACCTGTTTTCCCTGCGTACTTCTTTGGTCAGGATAAGTGGATCCAGCAAGGCACAGCAGAAGGATGATTGGAAACCATTGCTTGGGGATTTGAAATGTTTTACCTGTAATCCTGTGTGTTCAATGGTTTCAGATTGCTTTTACACTGTTCTTAGTTAACTATCTATAGACACCATGGACCTTGTGTTTAACCCTTTACACCTAATGAGTTATACGAAGGTAGGTCTGTATAACTGCACATGTAGCTTGGCTTTCCAATCCAAACCATCACAATTGTGAGTATGATTTTAAGTTGTATCTGGCTACAAGGGCTACATACACATCCATGATTGGAAGTGGGTAGTTCTTAGCATTTTAAAATAGTATGTTGTTGGGTATCTACTCTCTTGCTTTATTTCTATTATTAGGGACTGTGTATTGCTTGACTATGATATTTGTAATACTCATATTATCTCTACAGGAAAACAAATATACATAAATGCAAACAAGAAAGTGAGAGCATTATTAATGTGCTTACATTTTGAGTATTAAAGACACTTTTATATTGCAAGTGCAAATATTTGCTGGTTTATTGATGACATTGTGCAAGAAAGATATTGATAAGATCTAACATTTACCAAACAAAATAGCAATGAGCATAGATAGATAGATAGATAACCTGGAGCCTGGATCCACAACAATATCACTATCCAATAGTAATCCTGTCCTCAACTTTCTCCAGAGCCTTGCTTGGGGCACTACACTATAATCTGCCGCAAAACCTGCGACAGCCCCAGGTAGGCATTACACAGTGTTTGGGGTGGAGGTTGTTCTCTGCCATGCAGGGAATGATGAATATCATGATACCTTTAGCAGGGATATAGTGTTCCTCCCATTGAAGTTGGGCTATAGTTGTCAGCTAGCAGCAGCTGGTATACAAGTCATCTATACAAACTGGGTAGATCATTTTGCAGATCATCCCTTGCTCCAGCTCAGTCCAACATAGATGCACACTGGTATACAAGATCCTGTGTTGAGGGTTGCTGAAAGGGTCTTACCATCCCTCGAGTAATGACACAGGAAGTTCTGCAAGCTGGATCTTGAAAACAAAGTCTCAAGAGCACATTGGCAATATGTTTTGAAAGAGAAATGTTAAACGGAGGGGCTATAAGACAAGTTCCTAGAGGTATGTGAGATATGTAAAAGACAAAGGCCCTCATTACGAGTTCGGCGGTAACCATGCCGCTACTGGCGTTGGAGTCCGAGGTCGGAAGCCCCAGTAATTCCTCCCTCCGAGGACCCGGACCCGGTCCATCCCCATTCCCATTTCAGCCCCCATAGGGCTGAATGGGAATGGGAGAGGGAGCAAACAATGGGCCATTACGAGTTGGCCCATTGTTTGCTCCCTCTTCCCCTCGCGGGACCCGCTCTGCACGTCTGGTGAGACCAGACGTGCAGAGCGGGTCCCACGAGGGGAACTCGGAATCGGGCGGTACGGGGTTGACGGCACCGGCACCTTTACCAGTGCTGTTAACCCTGTACCGCCCGACTCGTAATGAGGCCCAAAGAGTAATGCTGTTTGTTGGGTGTTGGAACTTTATGTCAATGTTTCTTAAGCCTGATTCATTTATTAATTTCAAAGGAAAAATAGGCCTGATGCAAATGAATACAAACAGACAAAATCATACTTAAGAGCTGATTGAAATAATACAGGCTGCATGGAGAAACATGAAGCCAAAGTCCCTCACAATCTTTGCGAAATAGACAGAGAAAAGAAACATTGAATCTGGCAACTGGAGACAAATGCCTAAAATAATGTTGATAAAGAGACAAGGAAGAATGATAGTGATGCATTGAATAGGAAGGCCAAGTTCCTTTTGGCTCACTGATGGAGACATCACTATATGGGAGATGGAAAAGAGATCTGAAGAACCATGGGGAGAGAGAAAGAACTTTGAAGACTTTATTTCTGACTCATCCTTTTCATTTTAAGGAAATTGCAACATAGGCTTTTCAAAAAGTGTGCGTTCGAATTTACGAGATGTTGCACCATACCTGCTCTGTCTCCTGATAAACTGTGCCAGCCTGGGTGGAGCCAGGGCACGTCCCCCAATGGCTACACTGTGGCCACTCATTAACCAGTGATAGGCAGCAGCAAACAATTATGCATCTTGTATTTTTGTGTTTATACATTGCTAGAGGAACACCCTATTTTTCTTTGCTGAATGTAAAACAGTGAGGGAATCTAAAGGTAGACACACACCCACACATGCATATATATACAGAGATCTAACTGAATTTACTTTGAAAATCGCCTTTATTTTTGTTTCTTTATTAATACAAATCACAGGGAAAGCAATGCATTTTTTGTACATTGATAACAGAGTGGAGGACAGGGGACCTTTACAATTGGGAGCGAGAATGTGACTTGAACAAAAGATTGTTGCAAGGGAAGGTTGAAACATAAACGAGGGGCGTGGACAGGACAGAACGACATAGGAACGGGATGGTGGATAAAGTGCAGAATTAAGGATGGAGGGGTGACAGAAAAGTGCTGTCGGCAAATCCAGCCATGTATACCAACCTTTGCGTCCTCCTCGTCTGTGAAGTAATGCACCATGGCAATACTGCAGCCGTCCCCCTCAATCAAGGCAGCACCCCGGTGAAACTGTGTACGGTCCCTCGTAACTACACCCCGAAAAAATGCATGCATGTCACGTATCTCAAGTCGGCATTCGGTAAATCTGCGTGCAAACCCTTGTAAATGACGGCTGCACCCTGCTTATCTGCATATGCGCACCCCTATCTTAAAGCAGCACCTCAACTACACACTGTCACCCTTAAATTTCTAAGTGAACCCTACCTCTGCGTATTTGATCATATTCGCACAGCGTTCTGCGCCTTTTATCATGTGGCAGTCAGTCTACAAGGTTTGCGTGCAACTTTTTCAGATTTGAGGATGCACGTTGGGAACCAAGAATTGGGTTTGGTCTGCGATTGACTGGACGTGTGATTACACTGTGTGGCCCATCCCCCAACACTCCCACGTTCTTCCTGATTTTGCTGGGAAAATTGGGAATATGCATATTCCGCCCCCTATTTTTTTCTCTGTGTAGGCCAGTCCCACACTTTGCATGGAGTGTCGAGCAAGACGCCGACTGCATGCACAGCCGTGACAACCCTTCTCAGAGTCCCTGCAAGGTACCAGAAAGGCACGCAACGTTGGTTCCATGAATCAATGAAAGGAGTTTTGGGCGCTGATTAGTGTGCAAAATCACTATTCAGAGCGCAGAACATTCCATAAATCAGGCCCTTAATTTCTTAAACGCAGCTTATGTAAGGTGTCCGCCTCACACCTGCAGTATGCCTGCTCCATCAATTACCTGTCACTGAGCTATTGAAAATTATGCTACGAATAAACATTGCCACACATTCTTAGATGTATCTGTATTTAACGAGGACCAAATAAAATGCTAGTGTGAGCCATTTAGTAGCATGAACATTCTTGCATTGTGTTTCTTATTTGAAAACATTTTAGGGGCACAAAAACACATGCTTTTCCCAAAACATTACGTCACAACTGAATTTCACTCATGTGTTGGAAGAAATACTGACATTTTGGTTATGATAAATTTGGGAGACTAAGAAGTTTTCACAATTTCTCAAGATTGTTAAATTTACAGTAACACCATTACGTTTAGAAGATGTTCATCTTTCATAACAGTGTGCCTTTGTAATATTGATAAAGACTTCTTCCCTCATGCTACTTACCATTAGCAGTCTCATCCCCACCAAAGTGTTTTCTATAGCAGAGCATGAACTCGATATTGTAGCACTTGTAGATTATCACAAGAAAAGCAAATAAAAGGAAGATGGCTCCCAGTCCTCCGGCCAGTTCAATTTTGTATAAGAGATCTGCAACAAAAAGAAATGCGTTATGGTTATTAAGGTTTGCATTGTTAACTGTCACAATTCTCATCCCTTTAATCACAATGTAAATTATCCAGTGTTCTGAATGGAAGTGTGATATGCTGAACACATTTTCTTACTTGAAATTAGGCATACATCATACGACTTGGGAGAGGATCAACCATGGAAAATATTGAATGGAATTTGCAGGACATCACTTCACAACAAAGTTTGCAGAAATGCACTTATTCTACGAGTTATGTTCAATTTCTTACGTTCGCCTCACTCAGCGCCTTATTACACACATCTGTATGACTTCTCTCAAGGCAATCCTGTGCACAATGCACCATAGAACTCAAATTTAAGCTGAAACCTAAACTTTAAGCAGTCTAAATGAACAAATAAAGGCAGATGTTTAAGAAACTTTTCAGAAATAAAGTTGTGGTAGAAATGTATTTAATGGCCGTGCATGGGCAGGATGGCTCAATCAAAACTCAGAACCATAGCATTGTCATGAGTTTGAACAGTCAGACATTTTGAGTTTTTATCAATGTTCTACAAATGAGGTTAAACCATGGTCCAATATAAAGGCAGGTGCGTAGACACTAAGGGCAGTCGATGGTTGCCTGTTGAAGAGGCAGAGGTGGCTCAGGCTTTTTATGAGAGGGATTTGTTGCTAGGAACGTGTAGGTCAGAGTATGATGAAATCATGAATAGAGCTTAGTAAGAGTTATGGAATTGAGTTAGATTCTAGGGGGTGGGGATCTAGGTGTGTATCATTTGCCGGTGGTGGAGAGACTATACACGCACTGTGCATTTAGAAGCCAGAGGAACAGATCAAAGGCCTGAGGAGCCCCCATGAATTTAGTAGGTGGAGAAGAAGACCATAGCGTTGGGAGAATTCCACGTACATTTTGTTGGCAAAGTAGAGCAACACACTGCGAGAACCCCAGCTGCACATAGTAGAAGAGGAGAATGACAAAACTCTAATAGAAACCTACATGCTTTTAATTGGAGGATGTGAAGGCAAAAGCACTGAGAGAACCCATGTTGATTTAATAGGTGGAGCAGAGGGCCAAAGCACTGAAAGAACCCCATAGAAAATGAGTAGGGAAGGGGGAAAACACAGAAAAACCCAAGCGTGTTTTGTAGGCATAGAAGGCCTAAGCACTGAGAGAGAGCCCACGTGGATCTATTAGGGAAGGTAGAAGACCAAATGGACAGAGGGAACCAAACATGCATTTATTAGGTGGAGGAGGAGACCAAAGCACTTAAAAACCCATATGCTTTTAGAAGACAAATGGAAGGGCAATGAACTGAGCACTCTATTGGTATTTAGTGAAGGGAAGAGGTGAATTAAATCTACATTCCCGAATCTGTTTCAAAACCCAAACATGATAGGAGTTGGGGTTAGGGGAGAAATATATTGGTTTTCCTCCTGCTACGGAAGTAATATATTTGTTTTTCTCCTGCTAACCCAGATAATTAATCAGTCACTACGCTAGCCATTCTGGTCAAATGCTAGCTGCAGACTCTTCATCTGCAATGAAACGGGACATCTGTCTCAAAAGAATCTGATGCTCCAGGAATCGTGTATTCGGTCATGCTGCACCTTTAGATATGCACCAGCCAGTGCTTAATTTGTGGGAGTGTTTGCCAGGGCTCAGCCCCTGCTCTTATTTCAGAGCCCCAGCGCTTATTTTCTGAGACTCACTCTGAATATAATGACGTTTTTCGCAAACTATATTCTTTTAGCTGGAATTCAGTAGCCGTCACACGACAAGGCACAGCCGTGTGCACAGTCTCTTCATTCTGGGCTGGTTCATTGTTAATTTTCATGGACAAAAATGAGTTGGAAGGTGACAATGGGTGCTCCAGTCATCTTGCATGACAAGGGTGCAGCTCTGCTACTGCAGTCTGTGTTGACAATAAGAGGACAGTTCCCAGCCAGCAGCACCAAAACAGGGGCAAAGCCAGGGAAAAGCCCACTTCCTAAGAGGAGGGTCTGCCATGATTGCCAAACTATACACAACAATGAATATTACTTGCTTCCCCTCTGCCTGCTAGGATGCTTAGCCGTTATGCTGGTTGTCTCCTGAGGAATCATAAAGACACCATTAGGGAGGGAGAATGTACCGCCCTGTTCCACAAAAAGAATAAACTTGCATTAACACATCGACTATATACAGTGCATGCGCTGGGTGGGAAAGTAATGATTGCCTCTGTGTGTCTAATAGAATCAAGACTCCCAGCGCTACTAGCAGGGGTAATCTTTATTCTATGTCAAGACCGGATGCAAGCATTATGCTTGTTCAAAGCTCTGCACTACTGCCTCTGCCATTGACGGAATTGGTTTAAAATAAAATGTCTTAAAAACACTATCACATGATCAGTCTGCTTCTTGCAGCATGTCCACGAGTGGAATGCCTGCGGCGAACGCCTTGGAAGCCATGGCTCCCCTGATGGAGTGTGCACCATACCATGTTAGATCGATCCCTGCCTGTTGCATAACTTTGCGGACCCACCTGGCGATGGTGGCCATTGCTACCTCCTTAAACTGCTTCCTGTGTGCAATAACCAACTAAGATGTCACTCCTGGGTGCTGTTCTGCCGTCCTGTTCTTATACTCCTTGATGCACGACAGAACGCATAACTTCGGGTGCTCAGGCATATCAAGGTATGAGATGGAAGTGGAATTCGCCTTGGTTCTTTTCGCCAGGGTAAAGGTAACCCCTTGGGGCCTGCAGTTCTTTCTATCTACTTCCATTGACCTGATATCCAAGATTCTTCTGTACAACACCAGACCCTGATAGCTGTACCATCGAGAAATATCTGTTCACAAGCCAGTCTGAGGGAAACCACAAGACAACGGTTATGTTCCACAATCGTGTGTATCTCGGTGCAGGGGAAATGCAGATCTTAGCTCCCCTCATGATCCGGACAACCACTGGATGCCCCCCCACTGGCGAGCCATCCACCGTCCTGTGGCTGGCTGATATAGCTGACCTGTAAACACCCAGTATCCTGAAGGCCTTACCCTCATCCAGGAGGATGGCTAGAATGTTCAGGACACTGCAGGGGAAGAAATTGGAGAAATACCTCTCCTTTTGCACCAGTGCCGCATTGTAGCTCCTGCGAGTGGGGGGGGGGCAGGAATTTGATATGAACTAGGCAGTGTGGCCCAAAATGCCTGATATCGCACATCTTCTCCTGACACCCTGGAGGCCATCCGTGGCAGCAAATTCCTCGCGCCAGAAGGATGACGCTGCCTAGCTAGGCCTATGAGTAGTTGGACGTCCGATGGGAGAATACACGTGAAATCCAAGGAAAGTTCCATCAGAGCTGGAAACCATACTTGTGACTTCCAGACTTGCGCTGCAATCACTACTGTCGCCTTCTCCCTGTGCACTTTTGCTAACACTCTTCTTAACATCACGAAGAGAGGAAACTCATAATGCACTCCCCCTCTCCAGTCCTGCAAGAACGTGCCGTGCCTTGTGTGCTGGAGTCCAATCTCCAGCTGAAGAACATGGGTGTCTGAGCATTCAGCCTGGGTGCGAACAGGTCTGTATGAATCGGATCCCATAGCTCATCCAGTTGATGAAAAACTCTCATGTAGAGCTTCTAGTCGCTGGAGTCAGTCAGGTAAAGAGAGTTCCACTCTGCTACTACGTTGAGAGACCATGGGAGATATTTGGCCATCACTGAAATTCCAGACTGAAGGCAGAAGTGCCAAAAATCCTTCCCCAGCTCTGCCGGAAGTCCCCCCTAGGTGATTTATGTACCTGACAGTCGCTGAGATATTGTCCATCTGCAAAATAATTCAGCAGTTCCCTCTCTCCTTTGTAAAAGCCTTGACCATGAAAGACCCAGCTTTATATGTAGCTCCTGCTCCCCGGGTGACCATTGATCTCCTGTCTCAAGGACGCTGCATTGAGCGCCCCAACCAGCTCTGCTGGTGTCTGACTCAATGACCAGGTCTAGGAAGTCCCCGAAAAAAGCGCCTCCATTTCACGCTTCCATGTTCTGTAGCCACCAACACAGTTCTGTGCAGGATTCTTGGTTTGGGTGGCCATCTGGTGATATCTGAGACCTTGCTGCAGATGCTTGATCTTCAATCTGTACAGTGCTCTGTAATATAGGGGCCCTGGGAATATTGCTTGGATGGAGGATGCTAATAGTCCCACTACCCTTGTGGGTCAGCATAGAGAGAGGAGCTCCTTGTCAGGAGAGCCTCTGAGTTCCTTCTTGATAACCCTTATTTTTTGCGCTGGAGGCTTAGGAAGTCTATCGTTTTGGCTGGGGACATATCTGACTTCTCCTGATTTAACAGAAAGCCTAGTGACGCTAGAAGATCCTTCACCCAGCCTATCTGGTATATCAACATCTCCCTGTTGTCTGCCATAAGAAGGACATGTCTAGATAAATTATCATACAAATTCCCTTTCCTCTGAAGCCGCTGCTACCGGCCTCATCAGTTTGGTTGATGCAAGCACAAACTGCGGTGACTTGAAATGCCAGAATTGCCATTCTCACCAGAATGCCAGAAACAGGCAGCATTCCAGCACCACTTGAACCATCAGATAGGCATCCTTAAAGTTTATCTTGGCTAGCCAGTCACCTTTCCTGAGAATATCTCTTAGCTGGTGAATAACTTCCATCTTGAAGTGCCTGTATATCAACCAGCCATTAAGCTCTTTCAGGTTTATCACCCGACAAATCTTCTTTTCCTGTGCACCAGGAACATATTGCTGACAAAAAGAGGGCACTGTGCTCCGCTGAATTCTATAGCTACTTTCTGCATGAGCTGTGTGAGCTTGTTGTGGAGGAGCTCTTCCTTCTGCTGAGACCGGACCAAGGGGCTTGGTCATGCTACTTGAGAAAGGGGCTGCACGAACTCTAGGTGAATCTTGCAAGCTGTTCGTAGCACCCATACATTGCTGGACAGTGTGCACCAGCTGTGCAAGAATTTCAATGTCCTCCCTCCCACTGAAGGATAAGTACAGTGAGTCTCTCTTACCTGACTGTGAGCGACCTGCTCCTTTTCCTCTATGACCTCTCATGCTCCTTCCTCTGGAAGGGAAGAAGGAGTCTTATTGTCTCGACTCCGAGTGGTGGGACCTGTCTGTGTGAAGATGAGAAGCGAACGGCCGCTTGACTCTAAATTCGACTGGTCCCGGCAAAAAGACTGCTCAGGAAGATTTTCTTTATGGAGGCTTAAGCCTTCTGCGGTGAGGAATGTGTTGCCACAAACCACCCCATCTCCTTGCGAAAACCCTCCCTAAATAGGAGACGTTGTGCTGCATCACCAGCTTCATAGGTAATGAGGCCACTCAGTTTCGGGTCGATTTTTAACATTAGGCTCCTGCACCTCCCTGAGGAGGTTAGCATTGCCCAGGAGGCATACTGCACACTGGGCCCAGCTTGCTAGGGCCTCCACCTGCAACTCCTCTCTGGTGTCTCTAGCACACTCTGCTAAATCCAATATTTTTGCCAATGGCCAAGTGACATCCAGCAACTTCTCTTGGCAGAATTTACAGGTCCTGTCCATACCTTTCCTGAGGCCCTTAGAGGCTTTAGTGACAAAGGTCAGCATCTTAGGGTCGAGTTTGGGCACTTCGGCCACTTTTCCTGCCAGATTTGGACGAGGGCACTCCACTTTCATGCGTGCCCCGGTATCCTTATCCGAGGCTTTCCTGATCCTCTGCGACATGTATTTGGTGACTCTCAGCAAGGGCTGCCAGTCCGAGGACCTAAGATTGGAGACATTCTCTGGATCAAACATGTCTGACATGTCAGGCTCTTGCACCTCTAGGTGTTTCTCCTTCCTGGCTTTCTTGCCTCCCAAGTGGCTGGTTCTTGCTTGCTCTCATCATCCTGGGAGGACACAAATACCTCTAGTGATTATCTGCTTGCATCCTCGTCTGTGTTGCCCATATTGTCTTCCCTTGTGAGGGGGCAAGGAGGCTCAACACTGCTGCCCTTTGAAGGAAGGCTTTATACAGCTTACCAAAGGCCTCATCTGGGGGAGTAGAAGTGGATTTCCTCTTCCGTGTCATGTTATTCCCCTGAAGACTCGTAAGTGCTTTCTTTAAGACCACGGGTGCTTTTACTTTTCTGCCCTAGGTCACACTCTAGAGTGGCCAGTCTCTCCTTTATAGGCCTCAGACCTTCTGCTATGGCTTCCATGAATGAGTTCCTAAGCACATGCTTGAGACTGAGCTTGAAACTGAGCATCAGGGCACTCTCTGCCTGCTCCACTCATATTCGGACATACTAGATGACTGGAGGGATACTGTCTGGTGCTGTTTGGTGCTGCATGCCTGTGCCTGAACTAGAGCAGGCTGCTATGCATGTCTGCCGGGATTAAACCTAGTGTTAGCATGGTCTGCACCCCCTGCAACAAGATGGCTATATCTGGTATCGTACACAAAATATGTCAGCATTCACTCTCAGCTCTTTACACTTTATGATATTTTCAAATTCTCTTGCTTTATCCTTATTCACTGCGCCTCTTACACCCTGGTATGGAGTAGCGGTTCCTCAGTCCGCTGTCACTCTAGTGGCCTGCTTTTAGCAGCCCCTGCCTGTGCCATGGAGCTCCGCGGCGTGTATTAGTGAGCCTGGATCCCTGCCAGCTGGTCATGGCGGCTCAGTATCTTCGCTCGAGGCCCGCCTGCTGCTTGGGCTCTGTTGCTGAGGAAAGGCTGACATGCCTATATAATCTGCTCACATGCCTATATAGTCCGCTCCCGCTTGGAGTATGAGAGTAAGTGCTCGGTCAGAGAGCACTCGCTGCCGTCCTTGTTACACACGCAATTTGGCTCCACTCTTCCTCCTTCCTGATACTCAGTTATACATAAGACATGATGATCTGGAAGATGCCATCACTGTGGTAAGTGTCTGGAAGAAATAGGACTGTGGATGGAAGCAAACTGGTTACAACTAAATCCCCAAAGAACCAAAGTGATCTTATTTGGTCCGAAACATTTGCTGGAGGGAAAAAGCTGCCCCCCACTACCGCACTTTTTGGGGACCAACCTCAAATACGCTGCCAAGGTTAAAAACCTTGGCTGTGTTTGGCAGAGTGACCTGAGCTGTAGTGGCCAGGTCTCAGCCAAAATACAGTCAGTTTTTTATAATATCCGTCGCCGTCGCCAAGCACTACTCTATGTAGCTGATTCCGACCGCGCAATTGTTGTGGGAGCATTGGTAACTTTAAATTAGATCATGGCAACAGACTTCTGGCCAATGCCCCGGCTAAGCAGACCGATCGTCTGCAAAAAGCCCAAAATGCTGGGGTAAAATCGGTCTTTGGCATCACCAATAACACGCCAACCTCAGGCCTTCGCCGGTCATTGCACTGGTTAGCAATGGAAGATCACATTAAATTTAAAATCGGGTGTTTGGTGTACAAATGTTTAAATGGATTGGCGCCAATCTATTTGATAAATAAACTAAAGCAATATCGCCCGATTTGGGCCTTAAGGTCGGAAGACCAATACCTACTTGTTATTCCTAGGATCAACTGTGTTTCTAAGGAGACTGTAGCTTTTCAGTCGCTGGGCCAAGACTATGGAATAGCCTCTCACTTGATATAAAAAGGGCAAATTCCCTACAAATATTCAGAGCGGGTTTGAAAACCTTCCTGTTCAAGTAGACGCATTTACATTTGTTGGCCTCTATGCTCCTTTATCAGCATTTACATCTTTTCATACTGCTGACCTTGTTCCCAGTTTTTGATTCCAACTGCGCCAGGACACAATTTAGTTTGTTGTGTGTGCGATATAAATGTTTCAAATCAAATAAAATCAAATCTCCCCAAGGGAGGGGGCTCTGGCTCCACAGTGTGGCCGAGCGAGTCCCCGGGTGTGCAGCTAATGTTGCATGGGATGCGCTCGACACACTGCAGTGATGGCAACATTCGCCCACAGGGAACTTCAATTTGCAGTCTCGCAGCATGAATGCAATATATTTGCCTACTACCCGATACAAATGAAACGGCTAAACTACCCAATATGGGTCAAGCTTGCAGTTAAACAATGCAAACCTCTCGCTATCTTTACCGCGCGCCGAATCACGTGCCTAATACTCTGTACAGTCACATTAAAACACAAAATAAGTGTAAACTTCTATCATAGCTCTACAGCAAAGAGGAAGAGGTGGAATCTGGAGCAGGAAGTAGCTAGGAGGGCTACATGCAGTAAATAGGATAGACTACAGAAATTGAATAGAAAGAAGGCTGATGTAGTTTCAAAAGAAAAACTGAAAAAAACATATGAAGATGGAAAGTTTGTTTTGGTTTCTTTCTGAAGTGTTGAAACTGCTGAAGAGCAATTTAAAGAAGTTGAAGCATAATGCTCGCCACCGGTTCTAATGTAGAATTTTGCTGTAGAGTTTGATAGGCAAGTTCATCAGTGCAGGAATGATTTTTTCCTGCATGTGTCAATTAATTTACCATAGGAGGAAAGCATGTTCCACTTGCCGCCTATTGAATCTGAGCAAAATCTTAACAATGATTATGTGTTTTAAGAATCACTCAAACATTTTTCTTTAACGAGTACATTATGTTATTTTACATTTATTGGTGTCAATAAATTGCACATCTGCTTTTGGTAGTGCATACATCAACTGCAAAAGCCGGTAGGAGTTGCAGGTTATACTCTAAATATGCTGACACTTTGGGGCCCTGCCATGGATGGTGGCACCAGTGAGCTTGAAGTTGCCAGCCCGCATGTGTCCCAGATGTGCTAGAAAATATTTGGGAACTGGCCAAATTTCCTTTTTTCATAAATGAAGCACTGCCACCAGCTACCTGAGGAAAAAGTAGGGTGACGAGGTGAAGGAGGAATTTGAGACCTACCAACCGAGACACAAGACAGAGAAGAGATGGCATCAGCTCAGCAACAAAGAGGGCAATCCACGGATAAGGAAGAAGAGGTGAATCCTACAAATTCTCCACCTCTGAGATTCACGGCAACAGATGCCAATAAAGGACGTGAAAAAGATTATGCTCCATCCCAGGATTCAAAATTGAGACTCTTACACCCCTACTTTGATGAGGCAGATGAAGAAACAGAACAAGGTGGTAATTGTCAAATACAGGCACTGTATACAGGAACCAATCTCTGAGACTCTCCTTGCACCTGTGTACAACCTTTTCCAAAAACAGTCTACAAAAAGCACATGTTAATGTGTTGCAACTTTGCAGTCAGTCACATCACCAGCACTGGTTCCTATGTCCACGGCACCCACATAGCCTTCATTGTAAAGACCACCAAGCAGGAGGAGATATTAGGGCCTGTCTGTGCCCTTCTCAAAGGTTGGGAGTGTGAAGTTATGTTATGGAGTAAAAGCAACACACATATCTTGCCACATGCCATATAGGAAAACAAAAATTGTCTATCGCGGGAACCCGGGAAGCCAGAGACCACTTGGCCACCTTTTCTCTGTGGGCGCACATGAGCTGTTATTATCTACTTGTTTGGCAAAAACAAAAAGGAACAATGGCCAGTCTTCATCCATCACACGTAGCTGCAGTCATTAAGCACATTGGAACCACTATTCCACACCAGTACACACAAGAATCTTGCTGATTCACAGATTTCACAAGCCCTTAATTGTAACAGATTGTATGACATGGCACACTCCAGCCAGGGACTTCTTCCACTGACAATGAATGTGGCACACAATAAAAACGTTTTT
This sequence comes from Ambystoma mexicanum, assembly GCF_040938575.1. Lineage (NCBI taxonomy): Eukaryota > Metazoa > Chordata > Amphibia > Caudata > Ambystomatidae > Ambystoma > Ambystoma mexicanum. Next base: position 293,228,236 of record NC_090930.1, on the reverse strand, counting down.
ATTTTTATTTTAACCCTGGGTTCTTGGATTGAGTAGGCACCCAACCCATCTCACACCCACTTTAACAAATACCCTGTGTCGCAATGGACTATGAACCAGGCCGGTTGTAACAATGAAATATTTATTAATTTTCAAATCAAAATTAGGGCAGCCACCACTGTGTGGCTGTATACATGCAAAATACCCACAATACAGTTACTTCACACCCCTAACATAAGATACATAACCTTTATTAGAAACAGAAACAAAATTAATTTTCTTCACATTAACAGACAGCACACAGGTTAAGCACTCCCCCTGCAACACTTCCCCCAAACACCTGCTGACTAAATTCTTTGTGGATGGAAAGCAGTGGCAAGGAGTCAGAAAGAAAAGGGAAAATCAACCAGATTTACAATGTAGCCCACCACTCCAAGATGGGAGGCCAGAAAAGGAAATTAAAACTTTCTAAAGGAGCAAAATGGCATACTCAGATTTAACTAGTTACATATATATCAGTTTACAATTGCGGTATGACAGCGGGGACAGATATTTGTGTTGCTGCACTTAAACGATAACGATAAGGAAGTTTACAGACTACTGAACAGGGCACCAAAGCAACATGACACAGGTAAGAAAATCGATTTTGAAAGGAAAACAATGCAGAAGAAAACACACGAGGCAGAATTGCAATCTTATTTTACACAGGCTTTAAAATGACAAGCAGCTAAGACAAGGGGCTAAGCTGTCAAAATCAGAAATCGTTTTTTGGATAAGAAAAAAAAGGCACATAAACAGGATTCTAAGGGAAAGGGAATATTCTTAATGGGTTTATGTTGGGTTTTTTTATGGGAAAAGTGCAAATCGGAATTTAGAGAAAAGCGCAATACATGGGCAAATTCGGTTTTGGTTGCACAATGACAGGTTCTACTGAGTCTATATTTTAATGACTATATTATTGCGGAAAGACACTGGGGGTCATTACGAGTTTGGAGGTAAGTAACTGTCCTTACCGGCATGGAGCAAATACTGTGTCCGTGTAGTAAAGAGCCTGCTAATAGAGGGCTATTTCGAGTTTGCGTGCACAAGCTTTGCACCATGCCGGTAATGACATTAGCGGAACCGGAAGTATCAACATCGCACAGGAAGTGGAAAGAGCACGGTGGCCATCTTCAAAAACACAATCCATTGCAATCCTCCATACATAGGACCTGCATCATCATGACAGCAGCCCCAACTTCATATACCACCACATCACCATGGGCAAGGCCCTGAAGAAAGGTGCTGCGTGCCTGCGCAAGGAGCGTTTTTTGGAGGATGAGCTAAACATGCTCGCGGACACCCTTGCAGAAAATGGGGATGTCGTGTTTGCGGCAGATATGAGTCGACCTGCCAATATGAGGAAGAAGGAGATCTGGGAGGAGGTGGCACGTAAAGTCAGTGCGGTCGGTACCACCCCCCGCACTGTGAAAGATGTGCGTAAGCACTGGGATGACCTGCACCTACATGTCAGGAACATTCTTGCAGCTAACAGGAGCCAGGGCATGGTAACAGGTGGTGGAGCAAGCTCACCAATCAAGACGACTCGCTGGGAGGAAACATGTGCCAGGACAATTGGGATGGAATCAATTGAGGGAGTGGGAGAAAAGGAGCAGGGAGCGCCGTCATCAACAGATGGAGGTGAGTGTCCACACAAACCACTGTAATGCAAAGCATGATGATGTCCCACAAATGTGACAGTGAAATGAGCCAATGCATGGGCCATCACACACACACATGTACACAACCCTGCCTATAGGCTGTCCCCAGCACCATCACATCCACATGCATCCAGCACCTCAAAGCCATACCTGACACACATCCCACAAGCATGTAAATGTCATGTGTCACACTGCACACATTGCACAACTGGAAGGCACGTCACACAGCATACACCACCTCATACATGTGTGACCCAGACGTATGCCTGCATGACCCACCCATATGGCAAGCAACCTGTATGTCACAACTCCAAAACCAAAACCCCTCAAATGTGTAGAACTGCATCAATACCAATATATGCATGATGCATATAGAACCATCACTGATGCTGTCACTTTCTCTGTCCCCCACAGGCTCACAATCTTACAGCGAGGGCCAGGACTCTGAGGCGCAGGCCACAATACCCAGTAAGAAGGCCAGGGGCACGGTAGGAGGCAACAGGCCTTCCACATCAAGAGGCACAGCCAAACTTGGACTGCCACAGAAGGCCAAAGCATCACAGATGCATCGGCATCGGGGCGGCAAAGGGCCGTGCCCACATCAGCTGTTACCACCACACAGCAGCCAGTGGCAGATGGGTCACTGCCTGCTGCCAACAGTTCAGTTGGTGAATCAGCTGCCACAGCACCCCTGACAGACGATGAGGTGCACAGGCAAACATCCGGACCACATGGCACACCCAGGCCGCAGCTGTCACCCCACCTCACCTCACACAGCACACCCAACGCCAGCAGCCATGAGCAGTCTGGAGGGGAGTCATGGCTAGGGAGCCTTAGCCCCACAGAGAGCACACATGATATTGTAACCTCCATGGTGTCAGGGACAGAGAGCTGAGAATGGCACTCACTGAACAGCGCCAGGAGGAGCTCACAGCGCTGGTCGGACTGCACGTGACCGAAGGTGCCCTGGCAAGGCAGGAGTGCCGCCAACACACTGCAGCCCTTAAAGTTGCGATAGAGGCGAGTACGACTCGCATCTGCGATGAGTTGGCTGCTGTGAGGCCCAGCATCCCGCACAGGGACTAGAGCAAGTGAGCACGTGCTCCTCTGCCAGCTCGACGCAGACCAGCCCCCTGCACAGGTCCGCGCAGACCTTGCGCCGGTCAGACATGCTGCCACCCGAGGCTGGTAGAGAACATGGAAAATAGGGGCAGCCTGGCAATGGCAACTGTTGCAGACTCATGCTGCATTGAAATGCACACCATGTGTGGGGTAGTACTTGGGGGAGGGGGAGGGGGAAGTGGGTGTGTGGGGTAGTTCAGGGGGGAGCAGGAGGGGGGAGAAGGTGTGTGGGGTAGTTCTGGGGGAGGGGGAGGGGGAGAGGGTGTGTGGGGTAGTTCTGGGGGAGGGGGATGGGGAGCGGGAGGGGGAGGGGGAAGGGAGAGAGGGTGTGTGGAGTAGTTCTGGGGGAAGGGGAAGGGGGAGAGGGTGTGTCGGGTAGTTCTGGGGGAGGGGAGGGGGGAGAGGGTGTGTGGGGTAGAGGGTTAGAGCACTTTGTATATACTTCATGTTTAATACACCCGTTGTGCCAAGAAAATCACATGACTGGACATTGGTTATTGAGTATGTGTGCTTTATTGGTCAACAGTGCACAGTGTCCAAGTCCCCTCCACACCCTGTGCCCTGAGTCCCACCTCCATTGCACCTTCCACATCCATGTGTGTTAGAAATATTGGTCTATCACATTCTGGCGCACAGCACATCCCTCCTGTGCATCGCCACCTGCCTGACGTGCAACCCCATCTTCTTCCTCTTCCTCATCCTCACCCGGTGCATTGTGGTCAATGTCAGGTGGCAGTGGTACGTTTGTCCGGATGCACATGCTGTGCAGCATGGCACAGATCATGGTGATCTTTCCCACCTTCTCAGGCCTGTAAAGGAGTGCGCAACCAGAACTGCTGAGGCAGCAAAACCGTGCCTTCAACAGGCCAAAGGTCTGCTCGATCACCACACGGGTACGGGTATGGGCACGATTGTAGTCCTCTTCTTGCCTGTTCTGCGCTTTCCAGACAGGGGTGAAGAGCCACCTCTTCAAGGGATAGCCAGCATCACCTGCATGGGTGCAACATTGGGTATGTGTAAGTGATTTCATGAAATGACACCTGTACTTATCACTCACATGCCTGCAGTTGTTGTTCACATCCACATATCCCTGAATGGATGGAGACATTCCAACTGTCCACAATGTGTGAAGTCACATGGTCCACAGGTGTGGGTTGCATCGTCAAGATGATGCAGAATGTCCACTTCCGTGCCAGTGTTCATGCACTATGGTTGCCTATGGCAGTAGTTGCTATGATCTATGTGATGTGTAGTTAATCATATGCATTCATCATGGACCTTTGCCACCAGTCTCATCATGATCTGCTATTCCACGCTTGATGTTCTCATGCTGGCATGCTGTGCTTCTGTGGTGGTGTGCCAGTGACAATCTGTGTATTGGCTTTGTGTGATTAATTTGTGCACACTCATGGACGCATGTCCGGTGTAGTGCTGTTCAACGGTCATTTGCATTGGGCATACTCACAGCATGTTGCTGCATTGTGTTGCATTGTGTTGCAGTACACTCTGATGATGTGCCATGTACGTATTGATGGATATGGCATGGTTGCACTACTAGCATGTTGTCATTGTTGTGCAGCTTACGTCTTTCATATTGATTTCAGGTGTTAAGTTCAGTCTGGGATGCTTTGGGGCACAGTATATTGCATTATGGGCATTGTCCAGTCGCATACCCAATGCCATCCAGGTGGAGTATGCATCTCTACCCCCATTACACTGCCATGTGCTTGCCATACAACTCACCAATAAGCTAGGCACGTCGTCCAGCATGTCGGTCTAATTAGCGTGGTATTGAGGAGTTCCCCAGGACCATTGAATCATGGGTTTATCTGGGATATCGGGACTGAGAGTGGTCTTTCTAAATTGAATTGTCACGCCACTGCCGCAGACTCGTGCACTTGGGTGTGCACAAGGGCTGACAGGCAGGGCCAGATGGGAAGATGGAAGACACAGCCAAATTGGGTAAGTGTGTATGTGTTTGTGTGTATTTTGAGAGTGAATGATCTCTCTGATCTACCTTCCCTCCCGTCCCCCCCTTCCCAAATCACCCCACCCTCCTTCGCACTCCCTGCCATTCCCCTCTCCAAACACCAAGCCAGGGGGCAACGATGGCGAGCCATTCATCCTAAAACCTCTCCCCCCCTGAACCCCACCACCGACATGCCAACGTTAACCATGCCCGCTCCCCTCACTATCATACCTGGCACACCCCGCCCTGCAATCACCCACCCCCACCTTGCCCTCATACCCCTGCCACCTTCCCTCCCCCCGACCGCACCCTTTCCCCTCCCTAAAAACTGCACGCCTAGCCCTAGCAAGAACTGAAGCTGCTTCCCTCTCCCCCTCTGATCCCCCTACCCTCTCTCACACACCAATCGCAACAAAGAAACTAAAGAGGAAACGTTCCTGGTGCCCCTCAATCTCTCAGCACTCTTCGCCTCCCCTGTCACGACCCACCACCGCATTCCCTCAATCGCCTCCTTCCCCCGTAGCTTCACCCTTCCTGAAACCCCTGTCCCTCGATTTCTCATCAACAGCAACTTAAACTCCTAACCGCCAACACGCCACCTTCAAATCCCCCGATCATCCTATCACACGCAGCCACCCAACCCCGCCCGAAGCCTACCAAATTATCTGCTCGCCCACTATTCCCATCTAGCATCACCCACCCCACCCCTCTACCTCCACTCTCTCCGCCACTGCCCCATCCCACTCCAGCACCGAGACCAACCTTGCCTGCCGATGTGAACTGCATCCTATTTAACGCCCGATCCATAGCAAAAAACAGACTCTGCATCTTAGACCTCCTCGCCTCGGTCAAACGATACCTAGTTTTCATCACTGAAACCTGGTTCTCTGCCGACTTCGCCCCAATCGCTAATGAAGCCTTTCCCTCCGACTACTCCCTCATCCCACTGAACCGTCTGTCCAGAGGAGGGGGGTAGCATTCGTCTTCAAGTCTCTCTTCCGCGCCTCAATCATCGACAACCAACCCTTCATTACGTCTTGCGAATCTCTCCTCGTTAAACTATCCCTCTCCCCGTCGCTCACACAGCTTCCTAATAATCTACTGGCCCCCTGGCTATGATAGACAATTCACAAACAACCTCTGCGACTCTATTGCCACCCTCCAACTAAACCATCCCAACCTCACCCTTCTTGGAGACTTCAACATATGGCTCGACATCCCCACCAACCCTATGACACACTCCCTGGTTGACGGATTAGATGCAATTAATCTCCAACCCCACATAAACGGCCCGACTCACTATAAAGGCTCACTCTTCATGCCATTTTTAGCTTCAACACCCTGATTCATTTAAAGCCCCCCCACCCCTATCATCTGGTCCGATCACTTCATTCTCTCGTTCACCATTCGCTCACCCGACCCCCTTCCCGTACTCGTATCTGAACCTCCGAATCTACGTGAATGCTGGAAAAAAAACGAATAATCACCCCGGACCTAGCCGAGGCACTCCTCCAGTATCCACCACCTACCTGCCGTCACAACAACCAACTAAGACCTCTGAGACCTTTGATTCATGGCTCAACGCATCTCTGATGCGGCTCACACCCCCACCATTAACCCGCCGTGGCCTTTTCCTCAGATGGTTCACTCCTGAGTTGAAGACCACTAAACAACAATACAAATACCTAGAACGCAAATGGCAGAAAGACAAAACCCACGAGAGCAGGGCCACCTTGGCCCGACATCTGTATCAGTACAAGGCCGAAATCCAGAAAGCAAAAAAAGCCCACTACAACACCCGAATCCTAAACTGCAGAAACCCAAGCAAAGAACTCCACAAAATCATCTCCGAATTCACCAATCCAGCTTGTACCACGACCGTCCCGACCCCGTCACAATCACTGTGTGACTCACTCTCCCTCCACTTTTACACCACGGCTATCGAAAGGACAAAAACTCTAACCACCAAACTGGCTCTCTTACATCCACCAGGCAATTCTCCGCCCGTACCGGCCAGCCCATCAGTTGCGACCTCTACGCAACCAACGTTTGAATCCTTTAATCCAATATCACCAGAACAATTTCTCAAACTTCTATCTGCCCACAAACCATCTGGGTCGCCGCTGGACCCTTGCCCAGCCACAACCCTTAAAGAAATGTTCGCTTCCACCTGCGCAGGAGAACACCCAAGATCTATCATAAATGCCTCCCTTTCCTCTGGTATCTTTCCAGATGCATTCAAAACGGTTCACGTCAAACCTCTAATTAAAAAACCTTCGCTCGACCCTCTCGAGCCCAAAAACTACTGCCCCATCTCAAACACCAGGGTCCTTGCCAAACTCATTGACCGAACCGCCTACTCTCAACTAAATGCCTTTGTCGAAGCCAACAATCTCCTAGACCCCGCCCAATCAGGTTTCAGAGCACGTCACAGAACTGAAACCACCCTAACTGCGATCTGTGATGACCTTAAAATGACGGCAGACTGCGCGGGATGCGCCGCACTAATCCTTCTCAAACTATCTGCCGCTTTTGACACGATCGATCACTCAATCCTCCTAGACCGCCTCCACTCCCTAGGAATTTGTGGAACTGCTCTTAAATGGATAACTTCATTCCTCAAAGACAGGTACCAAATAACGATACTCTCCAGCTATACCTCCCAAGCCCGACCTGTCGACACGGGAGTCCCACAAGGAGCATGCCTATCTGCCCTCCTGTTCAACCTCTACCTGACCACCCTCCCACCAATAATTTGTTCATGCAACATCCTGTGCTACAACTACGCCGACGACACTCAACTAATTCTAAAACTCCTGCACTCTAAACCAAACTCCCAACCTGACCTGGCCGATTGCCTCCTTGACATAGAACTCTGGATGACCCGAAGCCACCTCCTATTAAACCCCTCTAAAACGGAAATCATGGTATGTTGCAACTCTGAACTTCTTCCGCACCCACTACCATGGCCACCCGCCATGGGCAACTCACCGACCGCCGCCAAATCAGTGAAAAATCTTGGATGCACCTTGGACTCTGACCTAACACTCTCTCGCCAAGTCAACAACGTCTCAAAGTCCTGCCACTACCACCTCGAAAACCTTAGCCGCATCTTTCCGTATCTCTCCTTTCCCAACAGACTCTCCGCGGTCCAATCAATCGTTATATCAAGACTGGACTACTCAAACCCCCTATACCTCGGAGTCCATGCGTACCAACTGAATAAACTCCAAAGGGCACAAAATGCGGCAGCCAAATTGCTACTTGCGCTTGGCCCAAGAGACCACGTCTCCCCAGCCTTTAAGACGCTGCACTGGCTTCCAGTAGCCCGAAGGGTGACCTTTAAAACCTTATGCATCTTCCATCGAGCACTGCATAAAACGGGACCTCAATACCTTCAAGACAAACTAAAACCCTATCACCCCCCACAAACCCTAAGATTTAGCGCAGCCGGCCTCCTAGTCATATCGAAGACAAACTCTGTCAGATTAGGCGGATCATCATTCTCAGCTTTGGCCCCCACGCTATGGAATTCACTCCCAACCCACATCCGCCTAACTGAGGACTTAACGTCTTTCCGCAAACTGCTGAAAACCTGGCTCTTCCCATAAAACCAACCGTACCATACTAACCCAAACAGTCTAACAGCGACTCAATGACACCAATCCAACAAACTACCTGATCCCATAAATCGACAGCTAATAACCCCTAATATAAACTAGAAGGACAAACAGAACTAAACGAATAAAGTAGATCAAAGCAGTAAAAGGGACATTAAGAACTAAATGAATAAAGTAGATCAAAGCAGTAAAAGGGCCAATAAGAATAAATCATACAGAAACAGTAAAGAGAGTTAAACTGCTGAAATGGACAGAATGCATGAGGAGTGAACGAAATGAATGGCACAGATGAGATTGTTAGAATTGATGAAACAGGTGGAACAGATGAATGCGCTGAGTGGAAGAATGCATGAATGCAAGAACAGAAAACTACATAGTTCAAATGAGTGTGGAAATTGAATGAATAAGTAAGCTGGATGAGTGTATAGAATTGACGAACATCTCGAACGGATGAGTGTGTAGAGTGGATGAGTGTGTAGAGCGGACGAGCGTGTAGCGCCGATGAGTGCGTAAATACAGTGAAGAGAGTAGAACTCAGGAGTGCGTAAAACAGATGAATGTGCAAAACGGATGAGCGTAATCAGGATGAGTGTGTAGAAAAGATTAGTATGTGGAGCGGATGAGTATGTAGAGCATGTGACAGCTAGATCCAGGTCGTATCTGCAGGTATCCGCAAGAGAAGCAAGTAAAGCGCATGAGTGTGGATAGCGGATGAATTCGGATGTGCGGAGAATATGTAGATCGCTGGAGAAGATGAGTGTGTAGAGCGGACGAGTGTGTAGAGCGGACGAGTGTGTAGAGGGGGTGAGTGCGTAGAGAGGATGAGTGCATAGTACGTATGCTGGCATAAAGCGGATTAATGCCTGGAACAAACAAGCACATAGAATTGCGTTTATAGACGTATATAGTATGGTTGGAATGCAGAGAACGTTCGAAAGAGCATTTAACCCATCATATCTCACCACCACGCTTAGTCTCTCCTTTACATCACCACTCAACTAGAATACAGAGATACTATGACACTATTCAGTATAACTGTTCTCATACCAAAATCCGCCGCTCACTCCACATCACTCTAAGTAAACACTGCTGGTTACACACCCCCCAGCCAGGCGTTCTCCTCAGGCCTAACGCAGCCACATCCGGTCTGGATAAATCCTGCCAGAACAAACACATACCCCTGATCTCTCAACCACCTCACCTAAAGATAAGACGCAGCTTTCACACGAATACTGCATGAGCTACACACGCCTGGTGCTCACACGCACCTTTGACTCCCTCTACTGATCTGAACTTCGGTTTACAAGGGCGTTCAACCTACCAGCGCCTTCAGACCATACCAATGGTATATAAGGCGCTATATAAATGCTAAATAACATAACATAACATAACAGAACAATGTTTGATGATCTTGGTTGGGTCACATTCCATTTGCACAATGATGGAGTGGTGTTGGTTGCAATTGCGGTACACCACCTCCATGGCATGTGGGACCACCAACTCCATGTGGGTGCAGTCGAGGGCACTAATACGATTTGGCATGCCTGCCAGTGCATGGAAGCCAATTTTTTGTATCAAATATCTCCTGGGGAGTCTGTGGTAGGGATAGGTAGTCACTTATGTGCTTCAGGAAGTCATCCTGCACTTGGCTCAGCATGCAAGAAAATAAGGGTTGTGATATGCCATTCATGTGCCCCACTGTGTGCTGGTAGGTGCCTGTGGCAAGGACGTGGAGCACCGACACTACCTTCAGTAGATGGGGGATGGCGGTGCGTATTTCAATGAGGCTGACAATGCCGTCGTGTATCAGGTCCACGATGATGGTGGCGATGGTGTCCAGGTCCTGACGGTACAGGCTGTGGATCTACTCAGGGGTTAGGTTGAATGGACTGGCTCTGATGCGAGCGATTGGGGGCTGCCTTCATGGTACCACTGGCTGCATTGGTGGGGCATGCTGGGCCTGTGTCACCCTCCTTCTCCTCCTGCGTCTCCTCTGTGGTGCCTGCTTTTGTTGTTGTTGTTGTTGCTGGTGTAGCAATGCAAGCATGCCCTCCATACCCTATATTGCTTCTACTAGTGGAATCATTTTGATGTTGGAAGGGGTGTGGTGTGTGGGTGTGCTCCTTTTGTGCTGGGCCAGACTCCATTGCCTCCACCTGTGCTGATTGTGTGCACCTGTGGCAGTTGGGAACACTGCACATAGCAGTTTACGGGTGCTTTGCAATGCCGGTATTGCCGGCATGCCGGTATCCCCTATTAGCGCTTTCATGATGCCGGTATTTGCATGTCCGGCCGACTTGTGATGTCCTCCTGTTAGCGGCATCCCTGTATTGATGGCCTGAAGGCCCACGTGCCCGCGCCCTTGCCGCTATTAGAGGCACCGTTATTAGCGGTGACTCTAATACCGGGGTCTTAGGTCAGAATAGCCCGGAGTGGTATGCGATGCCGGTAATCCTTTACCGGCATCGTTTTTCCATTACCTCCAACCTCGTAATGACCCCCACTGTGCGCAAGGGGGTTAATTTCAAATTTTAACCAGCTTGCACTACGTACCACCTTATGGGGGAATTTATGTATTTATTTCAAAATGGTACTAAGGACTTACACAGATAACTGAAATAATTATAAAAGGAATATGCTAACAGCTATGGACTAACACAGATTCTTCTAAGGAACAGTGAATAGCTGATACTGGCAATTTGGGATTTTGTATGGGGTTTAATAGGATTTGAATAGGATGCAAGGATAAAGGGGCAGGATATGCAGTTTTGGGTACTGGGTGTTGTGATACTTACAAGGTAAGCTTGAGTTTGATAATTTTGACAACCAGCAAGGTCTCTGGACAGTGTGGTCAAGGAATCTGGTCTCTGGGACAGCGGGCCAAGAGATCTGGTCACTGGGACAGCTGGGCTCTCTTGGATGGGAACAGCTGGGCAAGGTCTGGTCAATGTGGACAGCGGGATGGGTCAGCTAGGCAAGGTCTGGTCACTGGGCTTCTCCTAAATGAGATCAGCTGCCTTTTCTCCTTTCTCTCTGGCTGCTTGGGTATGGCTGGATCTGGAGGGGTGGTTCTGCCTGGATCTGGATGGTCCTGCCTGGATGGAATCAGTTGCCTCTGGATCTGGTTTTTGAGCTTTTGAATTCTTGAATATCTTGAATCCCTCCTGTGTCTCCCTGCCTCCTGCTTATATAGCTAGCATTTTACGATCTGGGGGGAAGTACTCAGGACTTACCCCTCTACTGGGATAGGCCAGGCTACTGGTGTTCCCTCCTCCCTCTGGGATGATTGGTTCATGGGAAGTGACATCATTTTATGTGTGTGCATTTAGAACTTCCTTTGTCTCACCAAGCATATTTCTTGACAAAAATGAGTTATAGAACACAACTTCAAATCTGTACTAGTCACCATCATAAAAAGCAGATTTCATATGTCACAAGAACTGGATAGTCCGATCGCCATCTCTGTGTAATATTGAACTACCCTTTGGCACAATTTCGTCATTTTCAAGAAGAGCATACCATTAAGAATTCTATTTATAATTCACCCCAAAATGCATTTACCCTGTCATTATAGTTCACCAGTGCCTGGAACATGCACTGGGCCGCTTTATGTGTATCCAAAACTCCCATGACATACTGGCATAATATTGAATTATTGCTTATTTACGATGTACAACAGTTTTTTAAAGCAATGTGCTGGATGAGTCACTGTGTTTGGTCGTCCTTCATAACCACCACAGCCAAATTGTCTTCCCCTGGGTCAGTCTGAACAAAGGGTTTCCATGATGCGCTTTGAAGCCATGCAGTTGGGGCTGGGGACAGGTGTCAAAGGAATTAAAACCTCTTGGTGAAAATGCAAGTTCCCCTTGGTTCCTTGGTTCCTTTTCCCATGGGAGGCAGGGCACATTTGAAGTAAGTGCCTGGGCCAAACCTGTTCTGCTAGTTTCACAGTTTTCTTTTCTTTCTTTCAACAGAAACCATGTCTTTTTGGGAATAGATATCATACCCATTGTATAGCAAAACCCTCATCTCCACATATACAATACGGTTTCTGTTTGAGCAATGCTGTCAATTGTCATTTCACTTTCAAACAGCATTTTACTGATTTTCAGAAGAGCAAATTGAAAATTCACATGTGTGTTCATTTCAGTTCATTTTGAGTTTACCAATGTGGCTTCTGCATAACATAGTTTCACTTCAATTAACCTTCTGGAGGGCTTTTACATATACGGTCAGTTTCTAGACACAGAGAGATATACTGCCAAGAATTTCTTTGAAATTGAGATGGGGAAAAAGAAACACCACATTGTTTCTTTCATTTTACTGCAATTTGAGCACGATGGTCACGGAAACAGAAAACAAAAGCTGTGTTGGAAACAAAAAAATAATTTGTTGCATTTCAAGTGATTTCCCAGTACATCATCTCTTCTGGAAATGTATTGCCTCACGTCTTGGTACTCAGCAGAAATAAAACATGCCAGGGTGGGTTTCCATGAAGGGCACAACTTTGTGATATTTTAAAATGAAATCAAGAGCAAATTGAAGAACCATCTCAGAAGTCATGTCTGCAGCTTAAGTATTCAAAAAACAGAACGGCAAATGTCATGAAGTTCTGCATGTAGGTCATTTTCAGAAGATTTAAATGGAGGTAAATCAATGCAGAGTACTTCTTTTGGTGGCATTCTTGTGTTAAGTGCTTGCCACACATATGCGCCATGGAAAGAGAGCCGCCGCTGTTTTTCTGCATTATTTCCATGCGGTTCTTGTTTGAAGGGGATATCTGCAAGGGCCTTAAATGTACCCCACATCATATTTACCTGCAGAGCCCATGACACGCAGACAAATACTTTCCTCCAATGCACTATCCCACCATTGATGAGGCTTTTGAGCAGGCCAAAATAAATCAGAATTGACTCAAACATCTCTGCTTATTCAATGACAGCCTTGGGGTAATTCTGGCAACTTACTGCCCTGTTGCTTTGTAGAATACAGTAGCTTCAGACAGCTCTGTAGTCGTATTGGTCCCCCGCGGGAAGGTCTGAGTAGGCACTACTGAAGGCAAGCTTCAGTACCATGCCTCTACAACCAGAAACAGTGAACATGGCACAGTAGCCAGAGCCTGTAACTGGATGATACCTACATAACACCTACACAATGGGGGATGTTGGACAATATTTGTTCTAGCCTGCAGTCTTTGGAAAAGCCACCAAATAGGTTAAGCTGCACTACATCATTCAGCAAGGTCACTTATCCAATATAATATCATAATTTGAATCGTCTAGCGATGCTTAAGCACGCAAACTGGTTATAAATCTGCATGACCATCTAACAGGATCTACACATTTCTGGGATGAATGGGAGTATGGAGTACCATCTGTTATCTTTTCTTGACCCATGGTTAAAAGTAAATGTGGCAATTTAAAACTACATTTGCTTAAAAATGAAGAATCTACAGGGGGTTGTCATACAAAAGAGCATAAGCTAGCCAAGTATAAAAATGCACTGTAGAGAAATTTGAAAGTCTAAATGGAACAAGATTATCGAGCCAAAGTTCACAGGTCAACAACCCAGTCCAGGACTCTATCCTAGTAAAGGAGGTTATCACAGTGCGCACTCATTCTTGACAACTTCTTACACTGGTTCAGATGTCAACACAGCGAGATTCTGGAGAGTGGAATATATAAGAACCTGTTATACAGTCTCCTCCACCAATCTGGCCTGCTGTATGGACTGAGGTCCCTTACAACTCTTCAGTGTGCCCAATGCAGACCAGATGGTTAAGGGCTATTTTCATGACACAAGCCAGCCGAGTAGTGATGATGATCAACTTCCAATGTGGCATGGAAAGTGGACATTGTGACCATCTGCACTTGTTCAATTAGCCGTGATAATCCTCAGGTGCATGGTTATTAGCCCTGCTGGGGCTATTGTATCAGACACAGGAAGCAGCTCAATGACATATGTGTGACAGTGCTTACATTTATAAACATGTATGAGCATCTTATCAGAAATAAGATGGGAAGAAACACCCAGCACATCATTTCTAGGAAGACCACAAAGCAAATTCCTCAGATGATGCATAGCTGTATGCACGTATGCTACAGACGGATGTATGGAGTACCTTAAGGAAGGGTTGAAAAGACTTTGAGTTTGTCAGTATTGGTTAGGTGCATTGCACAAGTAACCGCTTAGTTTGTTATCATCCTCAATCTATTTGGCTCTGTTAACCAGCAGAGCAACTCACCAAACCTAGTACTGTGTTCACAAACTGTACGTTTTACCTTACTTGATTTGGCTAATAAGTCTTATTGTTTGCATGGCCATTGCCTATTGTGCAAATACTACTATCTTGCATAGTCATCTAGCAGAGGTTAGGATGGTGTTGGAGAATATATACCACTATGGCATCCACCAATACCACTGACAGAGGTCAGGCAATGCACAGAGTATGTGTCTATATTATCATTTCTCTCTCTGTGTCTCTGTCTCTGTCTCTGTCTCTGTCTCTCTCTCTCTGTCATACCTGTTCTTCCCAATTGGTGAAACACCATGCATTCTATCACCACAGGAGGCTGCAGTGATAGTGGTGATTAAGTGGCTAAGCTCATCGATGGTGCTACTGGAGCAGGCTGTGCTAGGACAAACATGAGGGGTTAAAAAAGGTTTATGAAATGGTCCATAATCAGGGGATTACAGGGGCACTTGATAGAGCTTGACTGGTGACAAGCAGGAGTGTCTCCCAAAACTCCTCTGCATCCACCAGAACCACTAGAGGAGGTTGCTACATGCAACTACAATACTCATCCATTAGTTTTGTATCCATATCCTTTTCCTAATGCTCCACCTACCTCTCAGCATCCATTGTTTCCTCCTTCTTTATCATTGTCTTCTATCCTCAACCACCCACTCTGCCACCTCAACCACTGCCTTCCCCTCCTCAACCACTTTCCACCCCTCCCCAAACTCTGTATGTACACCCTTGAGTTCTGTATTCTCCTTCTGGCTACTACCTCACCCTCTCGTGCAGAGGATGAGGAGTACTGCCAGTATATCCTCCAAGTAAAATGGCATGTTACATAATGTCTCAATGTGAAAAACCCAAATGTGCCTAAGGTGTCGATGTGCAAAACAAAGAAAAAGAAAGTTATTCATGCAAGACTATCAAGAAGAGAAATCATTTTTGGAACACATGTACACTAGGGAGGGCATGGATGGCAATTTACCAAAATGCCAGCAATATCTGAAGTGACGTCACATACATGATGACATCACATAACATTTTACCCAGAAAACATCCCAAGAAGTGATGCCATATGACCTTTTGCCCTGGTGACACAACAGTAAATGACATCACAAAAATGAAAAAGAAAAACTATAACTAAACAATTAACGAAATAACAAATACTACAAAAGCCAATAACTATGGTACTGTTCCAATATGTAATGGGTTCAGTCACAATATGCCAGGGACACACCAAGCAAAACTGTTTTGTATGACCAATCACTGTCATGTTATATCTTTTATTTTTCTAACCTGCCAAATATAGCCATGATATGCTAAATGTGTCCTATGTCTCACGTACAGGGATATACTAAGCTCAACATTATATACTCTAATGGTACCATTTCATACCAGGTTAATCCACATATGACATTTAACATCACCATATGTTCTGCAATCATTGGCAAGTGCAGCCTTAATCACACAAGTGCTGTAATACAGCATTGAGGATGCTGCTGGTCATGTGGCCAGGTCCTGTTACTCAGATGCTGCGCCCACCACCAGGATTCATGACTTCCAGCCAGCTTCTTAATAGCAACAGGCCAGCTATAGGCAGACAGCATTGAGGAGGATACTGGTCATGTGGCCAGACCTGTCACACAGTTGCTCTGCCCACCCCCAGGTTCCATGCCTTCCAGGAAGGTGCTCACAGACTCAAGGCCAGCTCTAGGCAGACAGCATGGAGGAGGTTGCTGGTCCAGGCTCTGACATTCGGCTGCTACACCCAACACCTATTTCACCAGTCCTTCTTAGACATCCTCATCACCGGTGTCCTCAGCAAAGGATGGGCAAAGACAAGGATCTCACTTGTTTGTGCCAGTTCGGGCCAAATATGGATACGGGACTGACACGCTGTCCTTCATTTAACCTACAAAATAGTTGCTACTACTACAGAGGAAGGAGGAGACACATCACCATGTTTCTCTTCCC
Organism: Ambystoma mexicanum; assembly: GCF_040938575.1. NCBI lineage: Eukaryota > Metazoa > Chordata > Amphibia > Caudata > Ambystomatidae > Ambystoma > Ambystoma mexicanum. The sequence goes on along the minus strand of NC_090930.1, from coordinate 293,211,634 downwards.
TCTACAGCCTATCCTGACCTTCTCTAAGGTTCAAATGGCCAAGCATTCTTTGCAGCCTCAGCAAGCTCCCCATGTGAACCTCATCAATACAGTCTTGCCCCATCCAACCACCAAGGACCACCAACGACCACATGCACACAGCCCCTCATGCTGATCAATGCTATCTCAGGCTGCAGTGAATGCTATACTCATCTTGTACAACAACCTTGATATCCTATGCATCGCTGAAACATAGTTCACCTCACTACCCACCCATGTTTTTGACATACCTCTACTCCAAGGCTACTTCATCCAATATGCCGACTGGCCAGGAAGTGCAGGAGGTGGAGTGGCAATCATCCACATGACTGATTGTCCATGCTCCATCATCCCCTTTCCCATAACACGCTAGTTCAAATCACTTGCCTGCTGTTTCCCTTTATTTCACAAGGAATCCATCACCTTCCACGTCATCTACAGACCACCTCACAGGAGTCACTCTTTCATAGTTGATATCGCCAACTTACTCTCCTCTGCCAAATTAGCATAAACATATAATGTCTTTCTCTGAGATTGTAACTTCCCTGAGTTTTAGGCCGACATCCCCACTCGAAGTATGAGTTTTCCACTGACCGCATCCATGGACCTTAAGTAAATCCTGCTCTCCTTACACACAACAAAGCCACCACACTAGATCTAGTTGTTACATCATCCCTCTTAATCACCTGCAAAACCCCTATTTCACTCGACTGGTCTGATTATACTACCATCCCATTGTCAATCACCCAGTCAATCACAGCTCACAATGGACAGGCTAAATGCCCATTTACTCAGTGCCACTCTTGCAAAATCTTCACGGTCAATGAGCTGGAAACAACCTTCGCATACTTCCCCACATGAGAGAATACCTCACTCCTCCCAGAATTATTCAACAACTAAGCTATGAAACTGGCGGACACTCATGCCCCCCTAAAGAACAGCCATGCCAAGACCAAACCATCTGCCACTTGGTACACACTCAAGCTCGTCTCCAACAAATGCTCAATTAGAGCCCTAGACAAACAGCACAAAAACCAGAACCCTAGAGATTTTGCAAACCTCAAAAGTTTCCACAGCAACCATAGGATTTTGTTTACAGCCCTCTTTGAAATAGTAAAGCATTGTGCCACACCCTCACCTGCACCAGAGGTACCAGCAACTCAGGAAAAATGCACCAGAATTAACAACTTTTTTATTGAAAAAATAGACAAAATCTGTTAAATCGTTCAATCAATCTCCAACAGAATTAGTCTCCCTGCACCTCAGCACACACACTGCTACTCTGGATTAAAGTCACTACTCTCACCCTCTTAGACCTCCTAAAAACAATCACCTTCTTCAAACCTACTTTCTAGTCTCATTATATCATCCCAGCCTCCATCATTAAACAACTGATGGGCCGGGTGCTTAACACACTACTCAGCATCATTAATGTCTACCTCAGAGAAGACTCATACCGGACACATTCAAGACTGGTTTTATGCAACCTCTTTTGAAAAAAACTACAATAGACTCAGACAACCTGGTCGACTACAGGCCCTTTGTGAACCGTGATCCAAAATTGTGGAACAAGTAGTCACTACTCAACCACTAGCCTTAATAAAACAACTACACCTCCTACATGACTGTCAGCTGGGGTTTCGCTGCAAGTGTAGCATTGAGACAGTCACCATCCAGGTGATGGATGCTGACCTCTAAATAATTGATAAGGGATACTCATGCATGCTCATACTCCTTGACCACTTGTCTGCATTTGACATTGTTGACCACTGCATCCTTCTCTCCCTCCTTGCAGACAGTATAGGATTCCTTGGGACTGTCCTGAATTGGTTTACCTCCTACCTCTCGGGCAGACACCAGTCCATTCAGATGAACACATTTCATTCTAACCAACTCCCAAGTCTCCTGTGGAATCCCCCAAGGCTCCATCCTCTCACTGATCATTGTCCACCTTTACATGGAGCCTCCTGACACACTACTCAAAAATTCTGGTATAGCCATCCACTAATAAACAGATGATACTCAGTTGTACATAAGAGTAAAAAACCCGCAGACATCATTCGTCTCACGATTACCTTGCCATGACCCAATCCTGGATGTCGACATCCTACCTCAAACTTAACCCATCGAAGACTAAAGTCATCCTCATGGATCCCTCGCTTAACAACAACTTGTTCAAGAAGGGCTCAATGACATGTGCTTAGAAGGATTTGATCCATAGATATCAGAGTCTGCTAAATCCTTGGCCATTACCATTGATAGAAGAATGTCCTTTCAGAAACACATAGCCAAGAAGGCTCAAATATCTTGACCCCAAATCTCCACCTGATGCAAAATCAAACCCTTCATCCCTCTGCAGGACTTCCGGACCTGTAGATCAGGCAGGTGTGGTCTTGTATACTGATGGGAGAAATGGCCTACAGATACAGCTCCCAGTCACTCACTTGGATCACCTAAAATCAGACAACCACGCCACAGCATGTCTTATTATATGTGCGCAGAAATTCGACTGAATCACCTCCATCATAGGTGAACCTCATTGGTTTCCACGCCAAGCCAGGATACTGATCAGGACTGCATGTATCATCTACAAAGCAGTCAAGAGCAGCAATCCAGCGCTCCTGGCAGCTAGGATCCACATATCTGGTGACACAAGCTCCTTATGCAGCAAATCAACCAACCTGCTTGAATCACAACTCTTCTGCAAAGAGAGGACCTGCAAACATTCCTTCTGTTCTTACGCACCACTCACCTTCTAGAACTCGATCCCAGTTCCAGAGAGCAACAATTCTCCAGTTTTGCAACTCTTTCAAAATGTTGCATTTTCAACAACACCTGAACAAGGACTAATCCCAGACATCAACTCACAGTGCTACCCTTCTGTTAAAAGGTGCTAGCCCAAAAGCTGTCTACCCACACATCTATGCAGTGCTCCGCTGCTCTTGAGCTAGGTTTGAGCTTTATGCAATAAAATACATTAATAAATACTGTCATCTCATCCCATGTAAAGCCTCTAATGCTAGAGATGTGATTTAACTTGATTGTGTTTTTATAGTGAAACTTAACTGCATCGATCCCGCCTCCGCTAGCAGCAAATTGGTGGACTCCATTTCTATTTCCCTCTGTGTCATCAGGGAGCCGGCAGGCAAAGCAAGCCCCCTCAATGAGTCACGTTTAAGAGCCAAGGACCCTCCTGTTGTCTGGGCCTGTTCGGGGGTACAGCGCATGGGGCCATATTATACCACTGCTCTACCGCTCACATGAAGAACTTGGGTACCCTCTGATTCCATAAGGTATGGATGTGCGCGTCACAATATGAAAGTCATCATCTTTATCCTGCATAAATGATCCATCAATTCTATATTATACTCCTGCCGGCCAACAGACCTTTTCCTGACGTTGTCTCTCAACCTGGACCACACCGGTAAGTTACCTTGGCCTTACCCATCTTGATTTACACCTCACACTGCTTCTAGCGACTCGTCACCCTCCTGCTGAGCTGACGTTTGCCATAGGAAGGCTTGTAGCTGCCTCTGACCTACTTATTGCAACTTTGCCCCTCCCGGGGTATGTGTATATATTATGCAGTTCTCGCTGGCTGCCTGTAACGTACCTTTATAGACTTCTGCCCGCCTAATTGCTGCATCTTACCTGGCTTCACTTTTGTTTGGCACTGTTATGCATTCTGCTCTCTGCTCCTACCTGATTTATCCTATGCGTACCTGTACACCTGTTTTTCTGTTTTAGGACCGTGCCATGAGGAATTGCCTACCAATGCTGCTTTTACATGTATCATACCTACTTGTACCTGCATTCTTGATTTAGCCCCCTGCACTATGTAGTGAGGCTTTCCAATGGTGTATTTTTCCCACTTGTACCTGAATTCTTGATGTAGCCCCTGCACTATGTAGTGTGGCATTCCAATATTGCATTTTACCTACCTGTACCTGTACCTGTATTCTTGATGTAGTCCCTGCACTATGTAGTGGTGCTTTCCAGTGGTGCATTTTACCTACCTGTACCTGCATACTCGATGTAGCCTTTTGCACTATGTACTGAGGCTATCCAGTGTCTTGTTGTACCTACCTGTACCTTCGTACTTGATGCAACACCCTGTACTATGTAGTGAGGCCTGCCAATGTGTCATTTTACCTACCTGTTCCTGCTTCCTTGATATAGCCCCTGCACTATGTAGTGGGACTTTCCAATGTTGCATTTTACCTACTTGTACCTGCATTCTTGATGTAGCCCCTGCACTATGTAGTGGTGCTTTCCAGTGGTGCATTTTACCTACCTGTACCTGCATACTCGATGTAGCCTTTTGCACTATGTAGTGAGGCTATCCAGTGTCTTGTTGTACCTACCTGTACCTTCGTACTTGATGCAACACCCTGTACTATGTAGTGAGGCCTGCCAATGTTTCATTTTACCTACCTGTTCCTGCTTTCTTGATATGGCCCTCTGCACTATGTAGTGAGACTTTCCAATGTTGCATTTTACCTACTTGTACCTGCATTCTTGATGTAGCCCCCTGCACCACAGGTGATGCTTTCCCAAGTCGTGCACCGACTACAATTTCGTCTCATGTCAAGCATTGTGCTGTTACTGTACCTGTATAATTAGCACTTTAATGGGCCCTCCTCTTCCCCTCCCACTTAGCAATGCTCCTTCCTGCCTGACCTACACTTCCCCTCCTTTCCATCACCTCTACATTTCTTGTTAATGCACTATCACGATCTGAATTGCCTCATGGCCTAGTAGGAGTATTTTGTTGTTTTCCTCCGATATACCTCTACTACCTTCACTTCCCCTCCTCCCCCTCTCCCTTCTATTCTTCAATGCACTGGCACAATCCAAATTGCCCTACAAACCTAGTATGATGGTTTTGTTTGTTTTCATCCCCTTTCCATCACTGGCCTACACTTTCCCTACCCTCTGACCCCCTTTATTTCTTGTTAATGCACTTGCACAATACGAATAACTCAAGGCCTAGTAGGAACATTTCTGTCCTGTTTTCTCTCCCCCCTACTTGTCTTTATCCGCCTTGAAACACCATTTGCTGTATGGGTGCATTATCAATACGCAATAAACAAATGAATGAAAAATCACTTTTGTTGAGCTCAGTTTTATAAATTAGGATAAAATTAGTCTCTGTGAGGTAAGGTTATTTGACCAGGATCACACATGTTGAACAAGCAGAGAAGTCAATACATGTGCCTATTTCAAGGTCTCCAATTTACCCCGTAGGCTATCTCCTACCATCCCTTCTTTTATTTTAAACATACTAGAACATTTGCATTGGGTTTTCATGAGCAGGCTCAGTTGTAAACCTATGTACTACTATCAGAGAGAGAACTATAGGGAACCTGAAAGTACTGTGAAAAAGAAGAGGCATACAGACATGACAATCATTCCCCAGAACCCGAGAGCAACAGTCTAGTCTCATGCAAGGAACTTAACACTTGAACACTGTAAAAACCAAAGAAGGACAACTGAGAGAGAAAGTCCGGCTGGTAAGCCATACAGAGCGCAGACGCTGTGAGATGTGGAAAGTTGGAATCTTGAGGTTGGAGGCTAATGGCGGAAAAGGGAGAAAAGCCCTCTCAAGTCTCAGAGGAAGAAGACCATGCACAGGTGAGGCTGCCAAGAGGGACATTAATACTGCCTCAAGTAGCTGGGTGCACAAGTCCTGGGCAGTGTTGAGACAGTAGTCGGCAGGAAGACACTGTCTCACCAGAGGAACGCGAGAGAACGAGAAATATCAGAGAAGCTAACGAAGTCCGGCGACATGCTGCAAGTCCCTACAAGGTAACAGGAGGCAAGGGTATACTAGCGGGGACATGAGGGAGGTAAAAGGGTCTCTGTGTGGTTCCTGGTGTAATCGCGATGACAGGAACATAGAGAGAAGGGTCATGGACCCCAAGAGTCAAGATGACTATTTGTGCATCAGAGGAAATCTCCCTTGTGTCAGTGGACATATTAAACCACTGACAACCAGAGACCCCCGAATCGAAGACCCACGTCGAACCAGAGACACGAGTCACCTTCTTCTTGGCAGTAGTTGGCAGGTTAGTGAACCAGGTCTGCCTACTCGAAGAAGAACCTGGGTCTGGGACCCAAGCACCATTGGAACTTTATAGTATTGGACAGGGGAGATGCTAAAGTATCCAGGGGAAGGGAGCCATTCCCCCCAAGTCTATTGTGACTGGCACAGTGTAAACAAAAGCATCAGGAGGAGGGAGTCATCCACCTGATATCAAGTGTCAAAGGGACCTTTCAATCTGGGGAAGAGAGGCATTCCCCCTGATTCAACTGAAGGAAGTAAGGACAAGCTTCCAGCCAGAGTATGGGAGTCATTTTCCATGGCCATTGACTATAAAGTGTTGAAGGAACCTTGCAATCAGGGAAAGAGAGGCATTCCCCCTGATTCAACTGAAGGAAGTAATGATAAGCTTCCAGCCAGGTGTAGGGAGTCATTTCCCCTGGCCTTTAACTACAAAGTGTTAAAGGAACTTTGCAATCAGGAGACGGGAGGAATTCCCCAGATACATCAATGAGCCAAGAGGGGAAGCGTTGTTGGCTTTTTTTTCTTTTGTTTGTTAAAGGACACGTGCAACCAGGGGAAGGGATTCATTCCCCCTGGTGAACAGTGCTTGAACTTTGCTGTGTTGAGAACATGCCAACCAGGGGAAGGGATTAATTCCCCCTGGTGAACAGTGCTTGAACTTTGCTATGTTGAGAACATGCCAACCAGGGGAAGGGATTAATTCCCCCTGGTGAACAGTGCTTGAACTTTGCTGTGTTGAGAACATGCCAACCAGGGGCAGGGAGTTATTCCCGCTGGTGAAAACTGTTTAAGTTCCTGAAGTAAACTGTGATCACAAACCCTGGAGAAGGGAGTCATTCTCCTGGGCAACCAACACGTTAGCTTTATCTACTTTAGTGAAAAGTGTGAGGGACAGAACTAGGGACTTTCACACAGGACGGTGGACATCCAAGTTAAACTTGTATTCTGACAGATTCTTTTTAGTCTTCAGTTAAGGCAGGGAAACCCCTCATAGAAAGAGGGCCAGTTCGGCCTTTTTCCTTTCCCTGCCAGAAGAATAAAAGTCTCTGCCAACCATCATGCCACCTTTGCGTCAATCTCCATCTTCTGCACCCTTACAGTAAGGGCGCATGATATATTGCAATTGAATGCAGGATGGACACAGTAATGTGTGATAACCACTTAAATCACTGGGCTAACCCTATGAATTCCATCATGGCAAAACGTTAACTTCCTATATGTACCAAAGTACATAGACAACTTTGCATAGTTCACACACATACACAGAGAACATGTATACCTAGGACTGCAGCTATCCACACAATAATTCCTAAAGATGCCATGGCTAGTGCTATTGTGGAAGATGTTTAGGTTCAGTGTGCTTTAAGGCATACACTCCTTCAACTGTACAAGCAGTCATAATTCCAAAAAGGTGAATAGAACTAAACACATTTATAGTACCTGGAACCAAAGTGCCTTATTTCATGTCAACAATGTTTTTTCACTGAACAGTATATCACTCTTTGACATCTAACTGTGAGGGCCAGCAGGCCAAGGTTCACAAAGGAAGTGCCAGGGGTAGCAAGGAGATTGCAAATGACGTCTACGAGGGAAGGTGAATGAGCACAACACAGAAAGATTTCTCTGGTTCACACACAAACGATTCTCTATAAACAGAGTAAAGAAAACGTTTTTAGTGAACCTTTTGTGGCTTTTGAAATATTTGGTGGTGGGAAAAAGGGAAAAGTACAAGGGGTCGGTTTTCTGCTGTTTTAATTTTTTTAGAAGGGTATAGGAGAAAAAAGAAATTTGAAGTAAAACATGGATCAAGAAACATCAACACAGCACAACAAGCAAACAAGTATTTTCAAAGCTACCCTAAATTCTGCAAAAACACTCCAAAAACCAGCAATTGTTGAGCTTGTCGTGGCTATTCCTGACTTAACAGCCAAACAAAAGCTACAAAGCAAGCAGAAAATAAGATGGGCATTTCAAGGTCCCTACAACCTATTTTAAATTGGCTCAGGGCCTCAACTTGGCTGGTCCAACTTTCTTCTTGAGTCGCAGGTCTTGCGATTGGATGATGGGCTTCGAATCCCGCCTCGAGATGTGTGTTCACCGCTTTGGAGACCCCAGTGAAATCTCATGGACAAACCCATCCAAAAAAGCTCAGTATTCTTGCGGGGCACATTTTGGCAATTTCGAGCACCCTTATTAATAATGAAATCCCTACAACTTACTGCAATTTAGTTTGAGAAAATAATAATGAAAACAACTGTTAAATGTAAATAAAAATGTTTCATCCTATATATGTAAAGGACAATCAAACATGGTTTGATAATGTAGGAAGGCTTAATGTACTGGTAAAGGTTGAAAACAGCAATGCAGCTATATGGTATAAACATTACAGATGTGGGAGCAATTACAATAAGTGTTTTTTGTGCCATTTAAATGCTCAATAACACTTCTAACAAAGTGTCTCAAAATTGGATTTTATTGGCATTTAACAAAGTAGGTTTGCAATTTAATTAACTAATAATTGATGGCTCAAAGAATACTAATTGTTAATGTGCCTCTATATGCAAATGAGAACCTATTTGCAGTACACTTGACTTCACATTACACACGCGTTCGGTGTGCAAATGGGTTCATTGTCCTAGTTAAAATGCACTGCAAACAGAAGGTAATTTGCATAGATTTGAGCTCCTCCAAGGGAGAAACAATTAAAAAAAATAACCAAATGTACAAAAGGTTGGTCAACAGTGCATTCTCAAGATACGACCAACATGGGACAGAGTCAGTTTAGGGAGCCAGGTTGAGTCAATCTACCACAAATGGATACAAAAAAGTCTAGAAAGTGGGACCACATTTAATGTGCCATTCTTTTGCAATTAAGCTTCACATCAGTACATTGAGAACGCATTACACACGGGATCATCAGGGGGAAACAAATATATGACTTGGTTTAGTTTAACAGACTCACTTCCCTTTCAAGTCATGCCACTGCTGAGGCGAAACACTAGGAGACCACTTCACAGAGCCCTCCCACTATAGCCGAGGTGTGCAACAAGTGGCTTGCCAGGCTATGTATTATTATTATCGTTCTTATTATCGTTCTTATTATTATTATTATTATTATTATTATTATTATTATTATTATTATTATTATTATTACTACTACTAGTATTATCATTATTAGTATTATTATTATTATTATTATTATTATTATTATTATTATTATTATTATTATTATTACTAGTATTATAATTATTATTATTATTATTATTATTATTATTATTATGCTATTGAATAAGCACAGACCTAGCTTCGAGAAACAACGGAGCACTTTACAGAGGTATACACCAATACAGATACATAACAGAGTGCTCTACAGGGATCTATGTGATTACTGTGCACAAATTACAGCGGCCCCCTCAAAGGTTGACTTTTATTATTTTAACCCCCTTTTCACCCCATATATATCCGAGACTCTGTGAACCCCCCTCCCCCCACATGTATTAACTGCTATACCCATCAACCAACAAATATATGGGGTGTAAAGGAGTTCGACATTTTTAACAAAGGTTGACATTTGGGGTTCGCAGTAATTGTGCTGGTAGTAATGTATAATCACGTTTACAGAGATGTATAACATTACAGATGCATAACGGAGCACTTCTCAGAGGTAACTACAGAACAGATATACAGCTGGGGTAGGATACAGAAGGGCACAGAAGAGGGGTACAGCTGCACTGGGTAGCGCAGAAGAGAGGGGCGAGCGGCATCTAGCGAGTCAGATGGCACAATGGGCGACGGAATGGCCTAGGTGTTGAGGAGACCACAGATCTCCTTAGCCATAGACATTGCATTCAATGGTGAGTGGACTTGTAGTACAAAACAGCTGGATAGTCCCATGCTGCAGATTCATTATAGGATCAGAGATAGAAACGTTTGTATAATAATGCTGTCCAATAATTGTGGCCAATTAATGAACAGCCTATATTTATAAAAGATATGCCCTTTGGTGACATGTCTGTTGCTATATCATACAAGTCTGTTAAGTAAACACAAGAGGAGAGTCTTTTTAAAAAGACACATTTAATGGAGGTTCTAAAACAAATAGATTGGTTTAGTAAACATCCAGTTTGGCACCTGTAAAAGAGAAGTGGTATTGGCTGCGAGACCTACATGAGTTCTGGGCTTTTCCAGAGCAGTGGAAGCTTCTGAGTATCTATTTTCTGTGCAGAGTTAAGAGCTCTAAACGGAGAGGACACGTCCAAGATTCTATGTAGGGGGTGCACCCACCATTTCAAAGTAAATCAAGAGATTTTAGGTAGGGGATGCCTTCATCCTTCATACTCAGCCGGCAGACCAGAGAGAGGCTAAGGCAAGATTTGACATCATGCAGCAGTGAAAACTACACGTCTGGTGTCTCACGAGATAATCACTTCAAATATGTATTTTTCTGAAAAGGGCTCAGACTGCGGTTGAAAGATCAAGTCATAAAAGTTCTGCCAAAATAGCATATTTTATTAATTTATAAACAACATGGTTTAACAATACCTATATAGTAAGTGAAAACAATCCAAAAATTCCCAAATTGTGTGGAACTGGCCTGGGAACTCTATATCAAAATGGTTTACAATGTTCTCTCTTCTGTAATAATTTACAGTCTTGAAACTTCCCGCTCCCTCCCAGACTTGTACGTGTTCCCATTACTTTCTTCTGGGGAATGCTTCACTGGTTTCAACAGGGGTCATGGGTCCACACTTCTTAATTCTTCCTTTAGTAGTTTTCCACATCTCGTCTCTCCTCACCTCGAGTTATCATGGATCGTTTTGGTGTAGGTGTTGGAAACCATTGGTCCTGCCATGACAGGTAATGCCTCCTCCAACCATGGGTCCTGCTTTGACAGGTAATGCCTCCTACACGGTCTATCGCTCTCTCCTGACAGTAATCTATGTCGCTTTGCTGTAGACTATGGTAGGCGGTCTCAGCACCATTAAAGGACCGAAAGGTCCACCCACTACAGGTTGTGCCACCATCTCTCAGTCTCTACAAGTTTATCGCTTCCGTTCCCAACTAACTCCCAAGGCACTTCTCAGGCATCTGGATATTTCCTTTTTCAGCATTGGAGACAAGCCTTGCTGTAGTCGTCCGAAGCCTTGCACAAGCTCTCCAGGTTTCAAGGTGGCCACCTCGGTTGCCTGGTTCTCCCTCTGGTCGAATCATAGGTTCCAGTTGCCAAAGCTGCACGGGCCATTGCGGGACCAGTCAGAAGATTACAAAGAACAAAGTCCATCTTTGCTGTTAAGTTTAAATAGCGGGGACGACCCTGGCGTAATGGCCCTCCAATTGGCAGCACCTGTTGTAGCTTGTGTCCCGCTCAAATGTAGAATTTGTGAGCACTTCTTTATCTCAGTACTTTTGTCATCAGATGGATTTGATGTTTCACAGTAATACATGGTTGTAGACTGGGTTGGGGTTTAAAGGGGCTGTGCTTCCCAATTGCGCCCTTATCCCCAGGAGAGAAAGTCCTCACCATGAAATCCTTGCGTATGTTACCACACCTAAGGGGCTATTGGTTAGCGTCCTCGCCTTCCTAGCACACAAGCGAAGGAATTCTCCCCTGGGTAGAAGTGACGCTATCTAAAGTATCTTCACCGCATTAATGTAGATATTTGAACCATACTATTTCAATTACTGGAAAATGTAAATATATAAATAAAAAAAAGAGAAATGGGTGATCTAAGCATTCTGGGATCATTAGTGATCTGAGGATGGGTGAACAATATTTTGTAAGTGATTTCAACCCAGCATTCCACCTAAGTCAATGCCTAGCGTGTGATGCACAGCTGGAACCCTTAATTATATATTTGTGTCTATAAATTATTTTATTTCTGAATGATGTACCCTTATATCATGCCCCTCTCTTTGAATCCCCCTGGTCTCACTGAACCAAGAAGAAGGTTGTTTTGCTAAGCTAAAAGATTTATTTTATGGATTTGAACAAGATATATATCACACTTTTATGAATTTGAACAATATCTAGATATCAGACTATTAATATTTATACAATGATCACCAATGGGTGATATTACAATCAACAATCTCTTTAATCAGTAGGAGTATGGATGAGAAGAATAATGTAGCATAGAATAAAACTTTGTGTGGGTTCAGTCAAATGCAATGATAGGAAATTAATGCAGCACCGAAATAATACTTTTGGGTGTTCAATCAACTGCAATGTAATCACTCTTTCCCCCTGATCCTACTCGATCCCCCCTAATATGCAATATAGAGATGGAAGGAGAGAAAACAGGTTTCCGGAATATACAATCTCAACCAATACATTTTCAATCCCAGTGTCCCCCCAGCAAGCAGAGAGAAACAGGAATAATTCTAAAACAGGTCAAATGCTTTTGAATTTGGTTTTGAATGAATGGGAAAAACACTGAAAAATGAATTTAATTCTCTAACTCAAAATTAGTGGGAGCTGCTTTGGATAGTTGAGGTAAACACTAGCAATGATGATTGAATAACTTGCAGATTGGAACACTGAATTCTGAGGTCGGATGCAAAGAATAGCTATTTTACACGTGTTGAAATTGAGCCAAATGCAAATCCATGGCAAACTTTTCAGCGCGCGAGGAACGTGATGCGTCAAAACTATAAGGAGTTGGAATCGTTTGAAAGCTGAGGATGTTAGCTTCAATCTGACATTTAAATTTCGTTTCTAGCCTGCACGGTTCAGAAGTTATGAAGGTTTTAGTGGAGGTCGATTTTTCTCAAAAAGAGTCAAGATTTTCAAATGAAAGATGCGCTTTTGAATCTACAAACAGATTTTCTTTACACTTAAGGAGGCTCTGAAGATGCAAGATACCCAACGGGACAGCCACCAGAACAGTGGCGCCTTTGTTCTGACTTTTGCCCGCCAAGACACTTGTCTTTCTTCAGCAAAGATATTAGCTCAAAGATGAATTTATCACTACAATTAACAAAGGACTATATGGATGAGGGAACGATTAAGAAAAGACAAAAGAGATTCTACAGTGCAGTTATGGATATGCTAGAATGGTTTTGGAATGGATTACTTAAAGCTAAGAGATTGGCTATGAACAATTCTATGCTAGATACTCACAACTATGGTTTGGAATAGGCCTGTCAAAGATCTGGTCAAAGGTTTTGGACTGGAATCTGCTAGCCCACTGGACAGGATTCAGGCACTTGGTTCTGCACTCAGCACAGCACTTGGTCTCTGCACAGCCTCTGAACTGGATCTGACGGGTTGGTTCTGGGTTACAGCTATCTGGTTACAGCTCTGCTCTACTGGTTTGGATCTCTGGGTTCTGGCAAGAGTTCTTGGCAAGAAGCAGAAACAGCACAGCCAGGCTGTTCAATTTTTGGTGTGCCCCTTGGAAGTCTGGGGGTAAAATCAGGTTGCAAGATTTTAAAGGCCAAGCTGAGAAAGGTTCAGCTTTGGAATTGGGCCTTCTGCTTTCAGAGTTCTGGAGTCTTGGATCTGGGTTCTCCTGCAGAGCACTTCGCCAGTAAATCAGTTGATGGGTGAATCTGTGTTTGTCTCTAGGTCCCAAACAGTCCCTATTTATGTATTTCCCAATAGGGGTGGGTAGGCTGATTATACTAAGCCCACCCTCTAAGAATCCGATTGGTCAGAGTATTTCCCCTCTCCTGATTTGAGAAGGAAATCTAGTGTCATAGTGATGCGGTAATTTACAATCCAAGTAGTACCTCCCCTTTGTTTCAGTACAGTATATCTATTTTTCACATAAATCATATTTACAATACCACCAAGTGCCAATAATACATATATACATCAGAGATTTAATAGAGCACGTATCCGTCCAAGTTCCATTTTAGTGAGAGCTTCAGTTCCAATTTTACAGTTTTTTGCGCTTTTGGTTGGGTACCCAGTGTCGGATCTATCCACATTTTTCTCCTTACATGTGCATGACATCTGGGCATAATCCTGTAAACGTTCATATTCCTAGAATTATCGCAATTGCTACAACATCCAAATTTCAGTAGCACTGTCTCTGAACATCGCACATACCTCAGAGTAGTTTCGAACGGTGAGCAGCATTTTCATATTTACAACCTCTAATTTACAGATTTTTACAAATTGTTCAAAGTTTTCTATGCGTCTTTTTCCAAAAAGATATTTTCTTGTAATCTAAGATGCAGAAATCTGTCAGGCCACGCCTCCATGGTTTGGCTGGGCCTAGAGCACTCCCAGGCTTTCTTCCTGCTAGCAGTTGGTTTCTGTTGACACCCATATTTGCATTTCCTTTCAGCCTAGGAAGTCTTTTGTTTCTCTCCCAGAGCAACAGGCCAAAATCTCCTCCCACCGCCATTAACAACTCAATGACAGTTCCTGAGCAGAGAACAGGGGGGAGGTGCCCTTTGTTTTGAGCAAACTGTGGAATGTGCCCTTGAAGTCCAGTGTGGCTAACATTAGTTCACTTTTAAAACCACTTGTTTAAAATTGTCTTTTCTAAATAAACTTACATTTTCAACAAATATATGCACAGATCTCATAACTCCAGTCTTTTTCAAACATAGAGATTGAATTGTAGCAACCAATATTGCTTTTGATGGCAAGTTTCTTCTTTTCCACAATTTGGTTTTAAGACACAAGTTTTAAACTGCCATAAGTAATTGACAGCTTTGACACAGGCGAGCAGCGGTAATGTGCCCATATCTGACATATTTTTCCAGGCAAGCACCTTTTTGAATGCGGATATTTTTGTGATGAAATGTGCTTCTCCTGACATTGTGCTTAGGTGGATTCTTTAAATAAAGTGATGCTTAACCCCCAACAAGGATGTTGGATCTTTTCTGATGTTTGGAAACCATGATTTTGTACTTTTCAACAGCCAAGGAAAAACTGATTTTTAAGCACATCTGGGTTGTCCTTGGCAATGCAACACTGACTTTTTAGGTAGTTTCATGTCACTCTGCGGGCAGCCCAGTGACAGGTTTTGGAAGTGTGGTCTTCTGTTTTACCACTGACATCGGCAAAATGGATTGGCGGCCTATTTTTCAGGTTTCCCTGCGCACTTCCCAGAGATTTTTTAGCACATAGAGCTTTTTGGCAGCCATTCTGTTGTTTCTGATGAAAGCAGCACACAGTGATGTCGCAGGACAGAGCCTAGTGGGTCAGAACATCCCACAAAATGTATGCTCTATTTCCAGATGGGAGAGAGAGTGGCCTGTATGTAACCCTTTTGAGGCAACAACACAAATGGCTGAACACAAAAAGAAAAGGCAACAATCCTGGCAACATTAGCAGTGGCAATCGATTTTCACCTCTTTCTCCCCAAATGGTAATCCATTGATTTTACCATGGCCAGCATGTGTACAGGAATACCGCATGGGCTTGCAAAGTTACAGAAAACCATAGAACGATCCTTTTACAAACACTTTGCCAAATCCAGGAGAGGAGTGGAGACTCACTGCCACACTTCAGCCAGGAAGCTCTCAATAACCGAGCAAATAAAATCATTTGACATTTTCTGTGAATGGGAATCACACTGCAAATCAGTGCAGATTCCGCAAGTTCAACATATCCTGTTTTATGAAACCTGTCTCTGTAATGTGAGCCATGGCTGACAGAGACCACACAGGGCAGCGTGCGCTGTTTCATGTGCTGGTTATCCCGACCTGAACTCCTTGGTTAGGGGATAGATTACAAAAGGCTAAATAATCAATGGGGAGGGCTGGTCTAGGCTCTACAGGGCCCACATGCCACTTGTCATAATCCCAAATCTATGGGGGAGCACAGTGAGTTCACTGCTAGAAGCATCAACCTTGGGTTGGGACGATGCAGAAGATGATTCTGAATTATCCCATGTAGATAATGGGACACTTTAACTAGACACCAACTCCTGCATCTCTAGGGAAAGGTAAGTGGTGAAGGGAGATCACATTGGCAGGCCGGGTCTAGAACATATGGAGATGAGCTCCATATCTGTAGTTCAACTTAACTAGCCGTGAGAGATAAAAATGAGACACACATTCAACTTTAGTCTGCATAGTTACTTACCATCATGCAGGAGCGTGTTGATGAACAAGACATCTGGTGATGATGGTGGGATTGCAGACCAAGCGTACTGCACTCACCAGAAAGGAAATCAAGTAAGACACTCTGACCCAGGTCTCTATGTGCAATGTTTTTGATAGAGAATCTCAATTAGATGCTGATATATGATATATGATATATATTATATATATATCATATATATATGTTCCCACACTGCTGGTGTGTGGTACATGGAGAGAATAATAAACATAGAGGCTGTTGTAGTGGGGTTTAAATGCCACTTTTAATATTTATTTACCCATAGTAAGTTAAAATATGTTCAAACATAACCATTCTCAGATCAATGTTAGACACAATTGTCAGACTAGATTGTTTTGTGCCAGCAAGAATACTTCATCAGATCTACATGGTTTAGGTGCTGTTTTTTCCAAAGTGGGTTTGTTAAAAACAAGGTAGGTTAAGAAGTGCAGGAAGATATCCTAGTGTTAAGTGTTGTGGTGTGCAAGCACTTAGGGGTAGGGCATCCAAAGGCAGAGCTGGGATGAAGCAAGTGTTATGGGATGAAGCAAGCGTCTGGACACCCAGACCTGTCTTTGGGCATGCCATTCTGTGCTCATAAGAGCATTCATGGGATATCTCTCAGCTAAATCTGATGGGCTGAGGACAAGATAACTCTGCAGAGAGGTGCAATTATCCCCTTCCTTCAGATCATAGCCTCATCTCAGGTGGCCAGTTCCGATCTTCAAAATCACCTTCCCGTAAGCACACCACTCCAACAACGCCCCCTCCTACTTGGCAAAAAAAACCTCTCAAGACATGCACCAGCTAGGCCGCAACATTCGTCCTACAAGCACCACCTCGTCACCCTCACATTCAACCATAAAAGGAAGGGTGGGTGCCAATATCCTGTACATGCCCACACCCTCTGGAATGAACTCCCCAGCAACCTACGTGATTTACCATCATATGTCAGCTTCAGAAAGAAGCTCAAAGCCTACCTCTTCAACTAAGACTTTCTTCTCCTACCGCCATTGTGCCTGTTCCCCATTTTTCTCCTGTCTGACTGTGACCAGCGCCTAGATGCCCTCAGGCTTGGTGCGCTCATATAAATGCCTAAATAAATAAATAAATTACTAATTGTCTCTGTACAGCAATGCTTTGTATCCAGCTGAGCGACTCATCTGTGTTCTCCTCCTTCAATGCCCCATTTATTCTAAGTGAAATCAAAGTGAGCACAAGGGACACAGAATGAATTCACGGAAGTCTCATGAGAAGCCTTGCCTACTTTGGATTGGACAGCACTTGTGGGCGGCTATCTTTAATTGAGGAATCCCTTGGCACTCCAAAGCTCAATATACTGGAAAGAACCTCTCAGGAGTAGACAACAGGCATATCTTGGGACCAAGAAAAGGAAGGAGAAGGTGCCAGCCATTTTAGGAATGGAACAGCACCATTGACTAAGATACTTCATACAGAAGGATTATGAAATATCAATCACTGGAGTAATAGAAGTACATACAAAATTCCGGGAATAAAGAAATAGTCACCAGAATAGACTGTCAAATAGTGTGTCACTCCCGACCCAGCCCTGGTTCATTAGCTAATCCTTAGCAAAGTAACAACTACAATAGGTGTATGAAGAGGTCAACTCACAGTGGGATGTTTATTGGCCACCACTGTGTATCAGCTGACCAATTATTGGCTGGTACACAAAAACACTATCAGTAATTTACCCACAGAAATATATTTCTTTCACATTCGATTAGGTAAACTTCCACATTTCCGAGAGAACATTGAAGCATATCTTATGCTACTGTTTTTTGACATCAACAACCTGCAGTAACTGGTATGCCTGTCTGCACATATATTCTTATTACCATATATACCTAGGGAGGGGCCATTATCACAGGATAATGACACACCATCAAGACTCTGAGGCCCATAGGTTGGGGAAGGGTCGTTATCTCAGTAGCACTGTCTCTGAACATCGCACAGACCTCAGAGTAGTTTCGAACGGTGAGCAGCATTTTCATATTTACAACCTCTAATTTACAGATTTTTACAAATTGTTCAAAGTTTTCTATGCGTCTTTTTCCAAAAAGATATTTTCTTGTAATCTAAGATGCAGAAATCTGTCAGGCCACGCCTCCATGGTTTGGCTGGGCCTAGAGCACTCCCAGGCTTTCTTCCTGCTAGCAGTTGGTTTCTGTTGACACCCAAATTTGCATTTCCTTTCAGTCTAGGAAGTCTTTTGTTTCTCTCCCAGAGCAACAGGCCAAAATCTCCTCCCACCGCCATTAACAACTCAATGACAGTTCCTGAGCAGAGAACAGGGGGGAGGTGCCCTTTGTTTTGAGCAAACTGTGGAATGTGCCCTTGAAGTCTAGTGTGGCTAACATTAGTTCACTTTTAAAACCACTTGTTTAAAATTGTCTTTTCTAAATAAACTTACATTTTCAACAAATATATGCACAGATCTCATAATTCCAGTCTTTTTCAAACATAGAGATTGAATTGTAGCAACCAATATTGCTTTTGATGGCAAGTTTCTTCTTCTTAAAATCACAATTTGATTTTAAGACACAAGTTTTAAACTGCCATAAGTAATTGACAGCTTTGACACAGGCGAGCAGCGGTACTGTGCCCATATCTGACATATTTTTCCAGGCAAGCACCTTTTTGAATGAGGATATTTTTGTGATGAAATGTGCTTCTCCTGACATTGTGCTTAGGTGGATTCTTTAAATAAAGTGATGCTTAACCCCCAACAAGGATGTTGGATCTTTTCTGATGTTTGGAAACCATGATTTTGCACTTTCAACAGCCAAGGAAAAACTGATTTTTAAGCACTTCTGGGTTGTCCTTGGCAATGCAACACTGACTTTTTAGGTAGTTTCATGTCACTCTGCGGGCAGCCCAGTGACAGGTTTTGGAAGTGTGGTCTCCTGTTTTACCACTGACATCAGCAAAATGGATTGGCGGCCTATTTTTCAGGTTTCCCTGCGCACTTCCCAGAGATTTTTTAGCACATAGAGCTTTTTGGCAGCCATTCTGTTGTTTCTGATGAAAGCAGCACACAGTGATGTCGCAGGACAGAGCCTAGTGGGTCAGAACATCCCACAAAATGTATGCTCTATTTCCAGATGGGATAGAGAGTGGCCTGTATGTAACCCTTTTGAGGCAACAACACAAATGGCTGAACACAAAAAGAAAAGGCAACCATCCTGGCAACATTAGCAGTGGCAATCGATTTTCACCTCTTTCTCCCCAAATGGTAATCCATTGATTTTACCATGGCCAGCATGTGTACAGGAATACCACATGGGCTTGCAAAGTTACAGAAAACCATAGAACGATCCTTTTACAAACACTTTGCCAAATCCAGGAGAGGAGTGGAGACTCACTGCCACACTTCAGCAAAGAAGCTCTCAATAACCGAGCAAATAAAATCATTTGACATTTTCTGTGAATGGGAATCACACTGCAAATCAGTGCAGATTCCGCAAGTTCAACATTTCCTGTTTTATGAAACCTGTCTCTGTAATGTGAGCCATGGCTGACAGAGACCACACAGGGCAGCGTGCGCTGTTTCATGTGCTGGTTATCCCGACCTGAACTCCTTGGTTAGGGGATAGATTACAAAAGGCTAAATAATCAATGGGGAGGGCTGGTCTAGGCTCTACAGGGCCCACATGCCACTTGTCATAATCCCAAATCTATGGGGGAGCACAGTGAGTTCACTGCTAGAAGCATCAACCTTGGGTTGGGAAGATGCAGAAGATGATTCTGAATTATCCCATGTAGATCATGGGACACTGTAACTAGACACCAACTCCTGCATCTCTAGGGAAAGGTAAGTGGTGAAGGGAGATCACATTGGCAGGCAGGGTCTAGAACATATGGAGATGAGCTCCATATCTGTAGTTCAACTTAACTAGCCGTGAGAGATAAAAATGAGACACACATTCAACTTTAGTCTGCATAGTTACTTACCATCATGCAGGAGCGTGTTGATGAACAAGACATCTGGTGATGATGGTGGGATTGCAGACCAAGCGTACTGCACTCACCAGAAAGGAAATCAAGTAAGACACTCTGACCCAGGTCTCTATGTGCAATGTTTTTGATAGAGAATCTCAATTAGATGCTGATATATGATATATGATATATATTATATATATATCATATATATATGTTCCCACACTGCTGGTGTGTGGTACATGGAGAGAATAATAAACATAGAGGCTGTTGTAGTGGGGTTTAAATGCCACTTTTAATATTTATTTACCCATAGTAAGTTAAAATATGTTCAAACATAACCATTCTCAGATCAATGTTAGACACAATTGTCAGACTAGATTGTTTTGTGCCAGCAAGAATACTTCATCAGATCTACATGGTTTAGGTGCTGTTTTTTCCAAAGTGGGTTTGTTAAAAACAAGGTAGGTTAAGAAGTGCAGGAAGATATCCTAGTGTTAAGTGTTGTGGTGTGCAAGCACTTAGGGGTAGGGCATCCAAAGGCAGAGCTGGGATGAAGCAAGTGTTATGGGATGAAGCAAGCGTCTGGACACCCAGATCTGTCTTTGGGCATGCCATTCTGTGCTCATAAGAGCATTCATGGGATATCTCTCAGCTAAAACTGATGGGCTGAGGACAAGATAACTCTGCAGAGAGGTGCAATTATCCCCTTCCTTCAGATCATAGCCTCATCTCAGGTGGCCAGTTCCGATCTTCAAAATCACCTTCCCGTAAGCACACCACTCCAACAACGCCCCCTCCTACTTGGCAAAAAAAACCTCTCAAGACATGCACCAGCTAGGCCGCAACATTCGTCCTACAAGCACCACCTCGTCACCCTCACATTCAACCATAAAAGGAAGGGTGGGTGCCAATATCCTGTACATGCCCACACCCTCTGGAATGAACTCCCCAGCAACCTACGTGATTTACCATCATATGTCAGCTTCAGAAAGAAGCTCAAAGCCTACCTCTTCAACTAAGACTTTCTTCTCCTACCGCCATTGTGCCTGTTCCCCATTTTTCTCCTGTCTGACTGTGACCAGCGCCTAGATGCCCTCAGGCTTGGTGCGCTCATATAAATGCCTAAATAAATAAATAAATTACTAATTGTCTCTGTACAGCAATGCTTTGTATCCAGCTGAGCGACTCATCTGTGTTCTCCTCCTTCAATGCCCCATTTATTCTAAGTGAAATCAAAGTGAGCACAAGGGACACAGAATGAATTCACGGAAGTCTCATGAGAAGCCTTGCCTACTTTGGATTGGACAGCACTTGTGGGCGGCTATCTTTAATTGAGGAATCCCTTGGCACTCCAAAGCTCAATATACTGGAAAGAACCTCTCAGGAGTAGACAACAGGCATATCTTGGGACCAAGAAAAGGAAGGAGAAGGTGCCAGCCATTTTAGGAATGGAACAGCACCATTGACTAAGATACTTCATACAGAAGGATTATGAAATATCAATCACTGGAGTAATAGAAGTACATACAAAATTCCGGGAATAAAGAAATAGTCACCAGAATAGACTGTCAAATAGTGTGTCACTCCCGACCCAGCCCTGGTTCATTAGCTAATCCTTAGCAAAGTAACAACTACAATAGGTGTACGAAGAGGTCAACTCACAGTGGGATGTTTATTGGCCACCACTGTGTATCAGCTGACCAATTATTGGCTGGTACACAAAAACACTATCAGTAATTTACCCACAGAAATATATTTCTTTCACATTCGATTAGGTAAACTTCCACATTTCCGAGAGAACATTGAAGCATATCTTATGCTACTGTTTTTTGACATCAACAACCTGCAGTAACTGGTATGCCTGTCTGCACATATATTCTTATTACCATATATACCTAGGGAGGGGCCATTATCACAGGATAATGACACACCATCAAGACTCTGAGGCCCATAGGTTGGGGAAGGGTCGTTATCTCAGTAGCACTGTCTCTGAACATCGCACAGACCTCAGAGTAGTTTCGAACGGTGAGCAGCATTTTCATATTTACAACCTCTAATTTACAGATTTTTACAAATTGTTCAAAGTTTTCTATGCGTCTTTTTCCAAAAAGATATTTTCTTGTAATCTAAGATGCAGAAATCTGTCAGGCCACGCCTCCATGGTTTGGCTGGGCCTAGAGCACTCCCAGGCTTTCTTCCTGCTAGCAGTTGGTTTCTGTTGACACCCAAATTTGCATTTCCTTTCAGTCTAGGAAGTCTTTTGTTTCTCTCCCAGAGCAACAGGCCAAAATCTCCTCCCACCGCCATTAACAACTCAATGACAGTTCCTGAGCAGAGAACAGGGGGGAGGTGCCCTTTGTTTTGAGCAAACTGTGGAATGTGCCCTTGAAGTCTAGTGTGGCTAACATTAGTTCACTTTTAAAACCACTTGTTTAAAATTGTCTTTTCTAAATAAACTTACATTTTCAACAAATATATGTACAGATCTCATAATTCCAGTCTTTTTCAAACATAGAGATTGAATTGTAGCAACCAATATTGCTTTTGATGGCAAGTTTCTTCTTTTCCACAATTTGATTTTAAGACACAAGTTTTAAACTGCCATAAGTAATTGACAGCTTTGACACAGGCGAGCAGCGGTACTGTGCCCATATCTGACATATTTTTCCAGGCAAGCACCTTTTTGAATGAGGATATTTTTGTGATGAAATGTGCTTCTCCTGACATTGTGCTTAGGTGGATTCTTTAAATAAAGTGATGCTTAACCCCCAACAAGGATGTTGGATCTTTTCTGATGTTTGGAAACCATGATTTTGCACTTTCAACAGCCAAGGAAAAACTGATTTTTAAGCACTTCTGGGTTGTCCTTGGCAATGCAACACTGACTTTTTAGGTAGTTTCATGTCACTCTGCGGGCAGCCCAGTGACAGGTTTTGGAAGTGTGGTCTCCTGTTTTACCACTGACATCAGCAAAATGGATTGGCGGCCTATTTTTCAGGTTTCCCTGCGCACTTCCCAGAGATTTTTTAGCACATAGAGCTTTTTGGCAGCCATTCTGTTGTTTCTGATTAAAGCAGCACACAGTGATGTCGCAGGACAGAGCCTAGTGGGTCAGAACATCCCACAAAATGTATGCTCTATTTCCAGATGGGATAGAGAGTGGCCTGTATGTAACCCTTTTGAGGCAACAACACAAATGGCTGAACACAAAAAGAAAAGGCAACCATCCTGGCAACATTAGCAGTGGCAATCGATTTTCACCTCTTTCTCCCCAAATGGTAATCCATTGATTTTACCATGGCCAGCATGTGTACAGGAATACCACATGGGCTTGCAAAGTTACAGAAAACCATAGAACGATCCTTTTACAAACACTTTGCCAAATCCAGGAGAGGAGTGGAGACTCACTGCCACACTTCAGCCAGGAAGCTCTCAATAACCGAGCAAATAAAATCATTTGACATTTTCTGTGAATGGGAATCACACTGCAAATCAGTGCAGATTCCGCAAGTTCAACATTTCCTGTTTTATGAAACCTGTCTCTGTAATGTGAGCCATGGCTGACAGAGACCACACAGGGCAGCGTGCGCTGTTTCATGTGCTGGTTATCCCGACCTGAACTCCTTGGTTAGGGGATAGATTACAAAAGGCTAAATAATCAATGGGGAGGGCTGGTCTAGGCTCTACAGGGCCCACATGCCACTTGTCATAATCCCAAATCTATGGGGGAGCACAGTGAGTTCACTGCTAGAAGCATCAACCTTGGGTTGGGAAGATGCAGAAGATGATTCTGAATTATCCCATGTATATCATGGGACACTGTAACTAGACACCAACTCCTGCATCTCTAGGGAAAGGTAAGTGGTGAAGGGAGATCACATTGGCAGGCAGGGTCTAGAACATATGGAGATGAGCTCCATATCTGTAGTTCAACTTAACTAGCCGTGAGAGATAAAAATGAGACACACATTCAACTTTAGTCTGCATAGTTACTTACCATCATGCAGGAGCGTGTTGATGAACAAGACATCTGGTGATGATGGTGGGATTGCAGACCAAGCGTACTGCACTCACCAGAAAGGAAATCAAGTAAGACACTCTGACCCAGGTCTCTATGTGCAATGTTTTTGGTAGAGAATCTCAATTAGATGCTGATATATGATATATGATATATATTATATATATATCATATATATATGTTCCCACACTGCTGGTGTGTGGTACATGAAGAGAATAATAAACATAGAGGCTGTTGTAGTGGGGTTTAAATGCCACTTTTAATATTTATTTACCCATAGTAAGTTAAAATATGTTCAAACATAAACATTCTCAGATCAATGTTAGACACAATTGTCAGACTAGATTGTTTTGTGCCAGCAAGAATACTTCATCAGATCTACATGGTTTAGGTGCTGTTTTTTCCAAAGTGGGTTTGTTAAAAACAAGGTAGGTTAAGAAGTGCAGGAAGATATCCTAGTGTTAAGTGTTGTGGTGTGCAAGCACTTAGGGGTAGGGCATCCAAAGGCAGAGCTGGGATGAAGCAAGTGTTATGGGATGAAGCAAGCGTCTGGACACCCAGACCTGTCTTTGGGCATGCCATTCTGTGCTCATAAGAGCATTCATGGGATATCTCTCAGCTAAATCTGATGGGCTGAGGACAAGATAACTCTGCAGAGAGGTGCAATTATCCCCTTCCTTCAGATCATAGCCTCATCTCAGGTGGCCAGTTCCGATCTTCAAAATCACCTTCCCGTAAGCACACCACTCCAACAACGCCCCCTCCTACTTGGCAAAAAAAACCTCTCAAGACATGCACCAGCTAGGCCGCAACATTCGTCCTACAAGCACCACCTCGTCACCCTCACATTCAACCATAAAAGGAAGGGTGGGTGCCAATATCCTGTACATGCCCACACCCTCTGGAATGAACTCCCCATCAACCTACGTGATTTACCATCATATGTCAGCTTCAGAAAGAAGCTCAAAGCCTACCTCTTCAACTAAGACTTTCTTCTCCTACCGCCATTGTGCCTGTTCCCCATTTTTCTCCTGTCTGACTGTGACCAGCGCCTAGATGCCCTCAGGCTTGGTGCGCTCATATAAATGCCTAAATAAATAAATAAATTACTAATTGTCTCTGTACAGCAATGCTTTGTATCCAGCTGAGCGACTCATCTGTGTTCTCCTCCTTCAATGCCCCATTTATTCTAAGTGAAATCAAAGTGAGCACAAGGGACACAGAATGAATTCACGGAAGTCTCATGAGAAGCCTTGCCTACTTTGGATTGGACAGCACTTGTGGGCGGCTATCTTTAATTGAGGAATCCCTTGGCACTCCAAAGCTCAATATACTGGAAAGAACCTCTCAGGAGTAGACAACAGGCATATCTTGGGACCAAGAAAAGGAAGGAGAAGGTGCCAGCCATTTTAGGAATGGAACAGCACCATTGACTAAGATACTTCATACAGAAGGATTATGAAATATCAATCACTGGAGTAATAGAAGTACATACAAAATTCCGGGAATAAAGAAATAGTCACCAGAATAGACTGTCAAATAGTGTGTCACTCCCGACCCAGCCCTGGTTCATTAGCTAATCCTTAGCAAAGTAACAACTACAATAGGTGTACGAAGAGGTCAACTCACAGTGGGATGTTTATTGGCCACCACTGTGTATTAGCTGACCAATTATTGGCTGGTACACAAAAACACTATCAGTAATTTACCCACAGAAATATATTTCTTTCACATTCGATTAGGTAAACTTCCACATTTCCGAGAGAACATTGAAGCATATTTTATGCTACTGTTTTTTGACATCAACAACCTGCAGTAACTGGTATGCCTGTCTGCACATATATTCTTATTACCATATATACCTAGGGAGGGGCCATTATCACAGGATAATGACACACCATCAAGACTCTGAGGCCCATAGGTTGGGGAAGGGTCGTTATCTTATGTGATAATGTCCCCTCCAGAGGTCTATAAGGCTATTAGACCATAATGGTAGTAGCTATACTTGTTTGGAGCTATGTTGTGAGAGTAAATAATGTAATAGTTTTATAGTTTTATAATGAGAAACTAAATCGACAAACTGAGTTGGTAAATTAAATGCGTTTTTATTATGTAGCATTTAAAGAACAGACTCACACATTAAGCATTTCAATTGAAAACTTGGTTAACCTATAGTGAATTTAATATAAGTATGAATTAGGGGTGGTGTAAAAGTAAATGGTTTTCTCTATTAGAAAGTGAAAGC
The DNA here is from genome assembly GCF_040938575.1 of Ambystoma mexicanum. NCBI lineage: Eukaryota > Metazoa > Chordata > Amphibia > Caudata > Ambystomatidae > Ambystoma > Ambystoma mexicanum. Next base: position 293,185,263 of record NC_090930.1, on the reverse strand, counting down.
ATTAGCCCCATATTTTAGCGTTCACGTTGCTGTGCCAAGTAAGATGCTGCAGTGAAAAAAAGTCTCTCTTTGAGAGTTAGTATCTTGTTGAAAGACGTCTTGCCAGGAAATTGCATTATTGTTTCCCTGTATGCTTATGAAGTCTGAATGTTCAGAATGCAGTTAATACCTGTCGTTATTGACTGCACTCCGAACATTCTGATTGGCTGAGAGGTGATCAATAATGATTTAATGTGCTAATATTATTTTCTACTTCCTAAAAATTCCCTTTTGGAAGCACACTTTTTCAACATTGTTAATAAGAATGAGCATGACGTACACTTTTGTATTACATTGCATTCCCTTATAAGTAACATTTACATGCATCATTTATTAACTACTTTCACGTATGAATTGTCAATCCTGAGTTCGTCCAGGTGTATGTTTGTCACACCTACAGAATGCTCAGTGAAATGGCCACTTTATATCTACTTGTCACTACTTTCCCACTAAAACTGTTAGGAAACTTGACACAGCGACTAGTATTGTCCCACGAGCTGCATTGTAAGTATTACATTTTCACATTCATAGTTTTTAGCCATTGCCATAAACCATCAATATTTAAAAGAATAAAAATGACAATGATCACCTATTCCTCTTAGCAATAGTTAAAGTGCAAGAAAATCACACATGTTGTAGATTTTGATACCTTCTATTGGACTAACTGAACATTCTTTGCAAGGATGGAACAACACATTGCCAGGACAACATAAAATATAAATTACTCACTCATGAGGCACCACCCTCAATAAACATTAAGGGGGGGTTCTGTAACCCTTCCCAAACTTATAGTAAAGCAAATAGAAGTGTTAGATGCAACTGACTGGTAAATACAAGCCAATACAAGTCTCAGAGCTAGCCTCAAATAATGCAATAGGTACAAGATCAATTAATGTATTATTGGAGCAAACTCTTTCCCTGGGTTGCTTCTGCTAAAACACCCCAGGCGAACGTCAGTAATTATTGACAGCAATACAGTGAGGCGTTAGGAAAGTGGAGTAAAGGCAGAGCCCATCAACATCGAACACCATGACATTTGAGCATTGGTGCTATGCAGCTGTCTGGCTTTCAATAGTCACTGTTTCTAAATAGCTCAGCAGACTCGGTGCATGCTCATAGCCCCAGAGAGCATGCCCTCACAACACACACTACTCTTATGTACAGTTGTATACAGACCAAACACAAACCATGTGCAATTTAGGATGATGTAGCTCAGCTTGTGACCTTTAAGAGAGTTTTCAATCCTTAGCACCTCCTGTGAGGGCGTTTATGATTTTACCAAAATATTATGCAGCAGAACATAAGACAATACAAGCATTATGAGTGGCATTCTCCACTAAGGTTATCAGTACCAGTTATCATAGATCTTCTTTTGGCTAGATCTTGATCCTTACTTCACGGATGTCTAATGGCAAAGACCTCTCCACTACACCATGATGTCTGTTTTGTTGGAACTCTGACAACATTTTGTAGAACTTCCTGCTGACAGTAAACATTAAGGGCCCAATTCATGGAATTATTTGCATGGAAAAACAGGTACTTGTGTGCCAAACTTTGCACAAATTCGCCTTCGTTGATACATGGAATTGAATGTGTTGCACTTTTCCTGGACTTGCATGGAGTTCGCGCAGGCTTGGCACATCTCTTCGAGCTATCGAGGGCCATGCGCAAGACTGCATGCAGAGCATGGGCGTGGCTTGCACAGACAGCTGGGAAGAGGGTGGAACAGCAAAAATGCGGAAGAACTTGCTCAAAAGTGGGCATTCCGAGGGATGGACTGCACATAGTCCTTTGCATGCCCACAATTGGGCTGCACAAGACATATTATTGGATTCACTTGTGCAACCTCTCGGCTGGGAAATGGTCACGCAAGTCCAAAAATTCCAACAACTCTTTCGTGCCCCTCAATTAATGCTTTTTATAAGTAGTGACAATCCACTTATAACGGCGGCTCCTTTATCGGGGGCACATAAACAAGAAATGCTCAAGATCTTCGTCTCCCCGCCTACAAATATTACACAAGGGTAGGTCGCCTTTGCCTCAGGAGCTTACAACCGCTGCCAATGGAAGTAACCTCAACCGGGCTTTTAAAAACCATGTACGTGCTTCCTTATCATCATCATCCCCTCGCAGGATTCTCAAACTTAGGTGGGCTTTCCACTGTGTACCTAATACGCATTACTGCTGTTGTTTCTGAAATGTGGTAAACTAGGGTTTTTCTCCCCTCGCAGGATTCTCAAACTTAGGAGGGCTCTCCACTGTGTACCTAATACGCATTACTGCTGCTGTTGTTTCTGAAATGTGGTAAACTAGGGTTTTTCTCCCCTCACAGGATTCTCAAACTTAGGTGGGCTCTCCACTGTGTACCTAATACGCATTACTGTTGTTGTTCTGAAATGTGGTCAACTAGGGTTTTTCTCCCCTCACAGGATTCACAAACTTAGGTGGGCTCTCCACTGTGTACCTAATACGCATTACTGCTGTTGTTTCTGAAATGTGGTCAACTAGGGTTTTTCTCCCCTCGCAGGATTCTCAAACTTAGGTGGGCTCTCCACTGTGTACCTAATATGCATTACTGCTGTTGTTTCTGAAATGTGGTAAACTAGGGTTTTTCTCCCCTCGCAGGATTCTCAAACTTAGGTGGGCTCTCCACTGTGTACCTAATACGCATTACTGTTGTTGTTCTGAACTGTGGTAAACCTGTGCCTGCCGCTCTATTCCTGTCTGCGGGCTCTCGCATCGTCTGTCTCCCCCCCCCACTCCCTCCTACTCCATGGTGCTCTCTATCTCGCCTATCTTCTCTAACTGCTTCTCCATCGACTATCCTGCTCTCCTCACTAAATCTGGTAGGAAAAAGTTTAAAAAGGACATCCTGGTCTCCAACCCAGGCCTCCCTATCGCTGACACCTATACCAGTGCCTGCTCCAAGGAAACTCTTACTGACATCCTCTTTTTTGTGCCTTCGCCTGACCTATGGACCCTTCATATGGTCTCTGTGCTCTCTCCTTTCTCCTCTTCTCCCATTAATGGCGGCACCCGTTGGGATGTCCTCCTGGCCCCCTTCCGCTCCTCTAAGGCGATCATTAATGTCTATGCTAATGGGACCGTCTTGGTCCAAGGTCCTCAGGCCAACCTTCACCTCTTTGATAGACGCTTCCCTCGCCTCATCAACTTCCTTTCCTCTCCCGCTGTCCCCCCTCCTCTGTCCTCGGCTACCTTGCCTCTACCCTCCCTCCCTCCCTGCCCCCTCTCGTGCTCCTTCTTCACCTCCTTCTTCTACACCTCCGCAGGGCGTACCTCTGATCTGTACCCCCCCCCCCCAGAAGTCCTTCAAGGCTGGCAACCTTCTCCACATTGCCACTCTTAACTCTCGCTCTGCCATCAAGCATTCCTCTGATATCTGTCGCCTTCTTGAGGAACTGGACCTTGACGTCCTCGGTCTCACTGAGACATGGTTCACAGCCAGCTCTGTCACCAGCTTTGACACACTCCTACCTGACGGTTATAAGATCTTCTCCGTGCCCAGGCCCAACCGTGCAGGTGGGGGTGTTGCCCTTATCTTCCCTGAGTGGATTCCTGCCACTGTCACTCCTACGCATACCTACTCTTCTTTTGAATGTCTTGTCTGCCGACTCTCTCTCTCTCCTAGCCATTCCCTTACTGTGGCTACTATCTATCGGCCACCTGGTCAAATTTCCTCCTTCCTCTCTGAGTGGGCCGACCTCTCCTCCTCACTCCTGCCCTCAACCACTCAACTCCTCTTTCTTGGTGACTTCAACATCCACCTTGATGCCTCCTGTCCCCCCACTGGACTCTTTTGTGACCTCTGCGACTCTCTCTCACGCTCTATTCTTCCGTCTGGGCCCACTCATTCTGCAGGGCACACTCTTGATGCTCTGATCTCTTCTGACCTTCCCCTCTCAGTCCCTCTCTCCACTCTTCTCTCCTGGAGTGATCACTTTCTCCTAACCTCCCACCTCACCCTCCCTACCCCACAGGCAAAGCCACCCTCATCATTGCCACCCACCTTCTTGGTCATCCGACCCATGAAGCGCGTGTCAGTTGAGGCTTTCGCTGCCACCTTCTCACCCCCCCTCCCCCTTCGGCTGACTCCCACCCTGACACAGCCCTCTCCATGCTCCACTCTGCAATATCTGATACTCTTGATATCCTTGCCCCTGTCATGATAATACGCCTGAAGCCCAAAGCCAAATGTAACTCCTGGTATGACTCGGATCTCGTCACCTTAAAACGCAAGTGCAGGGTGGCTGAGAGGAAATGGCGTGCTTCATGTTCATCCTCTGATAAACTGGCCTGCCGCCTGCTCCAAAGGCAATACCGTCTCTCCGTTCTCACCAAAAAGAGAGCCCTTATCCAAGCCTGCATCTCTGCGGCATCCAACAACTCGGCTGAACTCTTTAAAATCTGCAAGGAGCTTGCCAACCCTGCTGCAGTCTCTACCTCTCCTGCCCCTCCCAAGCCCTCTGCACTGCACTGGCCTCTCACTTCATCTCAAAAACTCAGGACATCCTGTCCTCACTCTCCTCCTATCACCTCCCTCCCTCTCTTCCCGACTCTTCCTCTGGCCCTTCTGCAGCCACCCCTCCTCCCTCCTTCTCTGCCTTTCCACTTTTTTCTGCTGACGAGGTTTCCAGACAAGTCCGATCTATGAAAGTCTCGTCTAAACAGGGTCACCCCTGTTCCTCCAAAACTATCAAGGACCACATCGACTCCCTGGCTCCTGCCCTGGCTGACTTTTGCAACCACTCCTTCACCTCTGGAGTCTTCCCATCCCCCCTCAAGCACTCCTTTGTGCACCCTCTTCTTAAGAAACCCTCCTCCAACCCCTCCTGCCCGGCTAACTATCGCCCAATCTCCATCACTCCCTTCCTGGGCAAGCTCCTGGAGAAACTGGCCATCTCCCAGCTTAACCTCCATGCTGAAACTGTTGGTAGTCTCCATGACCATCAATCTGGCTTCAGAGTGGCCAGAAGCAGGGAAACTGCTCTCCTGAACATCCGTGAGGACCTGCTCTTGAACCTCGACTCCAACACTCCGTGTGTTCTCATTCTGCTCGATCTCTCTTCTGCCTTTGACACTGTCAACCATGCCATCCTGCTCAACCGTCTCCGTGATGACCTGGGTATCACCGGTCAGGCTCTGGTGTGGCTGACCTCTTTCCTTTCCAATCGACCCTCCCAGGTCCAACTTGGGTCCTTCCTCTCTGACATCTTTTTTTCCACCTGTGGTGTTCCCCAGGGATCTAGTCTCTCTCCCTGGCTGTTTAACTAGTATCTGGCACTCCTTGCCCACCACATCGCCGCTCTCTGCCCCTACTTTCAGTGCTATGCGGATGACACCCAGCTCATTTTCAGGCTACCCTCGGCCGCCTCCTTTCCTTCCCTCATCTCTGACTGTCTGTCTGCCATCCAGGAATGGTGTGCCGCCAATGACCTCTGCCTTAATGCTAGATTCTACTCATCGGCACACCCACTCCCTCCTTCCCTGTAGCTATCTGGCCATCCTCGCTTGGCCCTCCTCCTGCTCCTACCTGCAAGGCAAAAAACCTCGGGGTCATCTTCGACTCCACACTCTCCTTCTCTCCTCATATATCTGACGTCTCTAAGAAGTCACACTACCAGCTGCACCTCCTCAGAGGTATTCTTCCCTTCCTCTCCTTCCCCCAGAAGCTCACTGTCTCCCGAGCCTTGGTTCTCTCGAAGCTGGACTACTGTAACAGCCTCTATCTTAATCTGCCTGCCTCCACTCTCCGCCCCCTGCAACTCATCCAGAACAGAACTGCGAGACTTGTCCTTGGCCTCAAGCCCAGGGACCGTATCTCTCCAGGACTGAAATATCTACACTGGCGCCCAGTGGCTGGGAGGATTAAGTTCAAAACCCTCTGCATTGTCCACAAGGCCTTCTGGGGCCTGGGGCCTAAATACCTTCAACTCGCTCTTCCTAAATATCTTCCTTCCCGAGCCCTTCGCTCATCCATGTCCAACTCCCTCAGGGTCAGCCGCTTCTCGAAGCAACAAGTCAGGGGTCGATCTCTCGCCGTGGCAGGGGCTTCCCTCTGGAACAGCCTTCCTGCCTCCCTGAAACTTGAGGAGAACCATCTCCGGTTCCGGAAGCACCTCAAAACCTTCCTCTTTGCTTCTGCTTTCTCTCTCCCTCTCCCCTGCTAAAGTCTCGACTGAATCTGCACCGAATCTGCAACTGGGCCACTCTCACCGACCTCGGTCCTGGTCCCAGCCACTCTCCTCTTGCACTGCCTCCCTGGCAACCCCTGCACTGAGGGACTGTCTCTGTATCCCTACAGCCCCCCCTTTCCCAGCACTTGTCTGCACTTACCTTGCACTTGCCACCAGCTGGCCCTATTTATTTACTTATTCTACTTACTTGTTCTGCACTTCCCCCCTCCCCTTCCCCTTGCACTTTTCCCTTCCCCCTACCCCTGCACTTGCGCGGTCTGAATGACACCTGGCCTAGTAGGATCGTTGTCTGTCTTCCCCTTGTTCCCCCCTCCCTGCCTCGTCGCGCCTTGAAACACTTGTGTATAGGCGCGTTACAAATGCCATATCATATCATATCATCATATCATATCATATCATATCATATATCATATCATATCAATGCAGGATAAATATTGTTCTCGACCGAAACAAGTGTTTCCGCCTGATGTAGTCTGCTTTTGCACCTGCCAAGCCGATCTCTGAAAGTTTAATTGTATAATGCCAGTCCGTATATCTCTGCTTGATGCAATCTTTTGCTACCATACGGTCCTGAGATTCAAGTGTGATTGTGCAGTGGAGGCCGAGTTTTCTGGTGAGGTTGGAAACAAAAATAACCCAAGGGAGAGCTCTAGCATCTTCTTGCAAAAGTAACCCTCCTCGTGCATATTGCTGCAATCCCAACCAGAACACAAGCACATTTTTTTTCCCATTAAACTTATCCCAATTTCGAAAAAACGTTACTATATAGCTGGTCACTGATGGCCATGCCAACTTTATCCCCATTACTGGTCCCTCGTGGTCATGGCCAGTAGACAAATTGTTCATGTCATGGCCACTGCCCATGGCCACACGCTATACCTCAGTCACTAAAGGTATATCACTATTTTTTGTACCTCCATTATTACATTGGATGCTGTCCGCGAATCCAACATGGCGGGCATTTCCAAAAATCTGTTGCACCTCACGTTTTTCACCATCCAATCAGCGGGCGTGTCCGATGTCCCCGGACATCACGCCACCATCTGGGCCAATCGATGTCATCAATGACATTTGTGATATCATCTTTGATGTCATGGGTGTTAGTCTTAGCAGTGCACGGTGGTGGTGCGAGTTATGGTTGCTTAGCTTACCATAACTGGCGAATTTCAAGGGTTTTTCGGTTTTACTTGGAACCACAACGTCGCTTTAACAAAGTTTTTTTACTGAATTTCAAAGGTTTTTAGTAGCGCAACTTAACCATAACATCCCTTTAACAAAGTTTTTTTACTGAATTTCATAGGTTTTTAGTAGCACAACTTAACAATAATCGGGGTCATTCATAGAATTTCGCGCACAAGTGTTGCATGCGGCTGGCGCACAGTGTGCGCAAGCAAATCTCTGCGCCAGCCGCGTGTGCTAAAATCAATTTCCACACACAGCGTATTCGTGGATTTTAGCTACCAAAACCAGCCGTGGCGCACAGTGGGGCAGCGAACCTGCAGCAGCACCAGTTACGCCCCCAAGAACACCCCTTGCGCCGGGAAAAGCCATCAAAATCCCCAATCCAGCACAAAGGGCTGCGCTAACCCTGTACCAGCACAGCAAGCGGGGAACGTGTATTACTGGGGTTCGCGGGAAGTTTCACATGCGATAGGCCCTGTGCGAGTGGGGTAAGTGTATTACTGGGGTTCGCGGAAAGTTTCACACGCGATTGGAGCAGGGTACGTGTATTTCGGGGGTGCGCAGGAAATTTCACACGCGATTGGCCCTGTGCGAGTGAGGTACGTGTATTACTAGGGTTTGCGGGAAGTTTCACATGAGATTGGAGCAGGGTACATGTATTTCGGGGGTGCACGGGAAGTTTCACACGCGATTGGCCCTGTGCGAGTGGGGTACGTGTATTACTGGGTTTCGCAGGAAGTTTCACACGCGATTGGAGCAGGGTACGTGTATTTTGGGGGTGCGTGGGAAGTTTCACACGCGATTGGCCCTGTGAGAGTGGGGTACTGTATTACGGAGGTTCGCGGGAAGTTTCACATGCGATTGGAGCAGGGTACATGTATTTCGGGGGTGCGCAGGAAGTTTCACACGCGATTGGCCCTGTGCGAGTGGGGTACGTGTATTACTGGGGTTTGCGGGAAGTTTCACACGCGATTGGCCCTGTGCGAGTAGGGTACGTGTATTTCGGGGGTATGCGGGAAGTTTCACATGCGATTGGAGCAGGGTACGTGTATTTCGGGGGTGCGCAGGAATTTTCACACGCGATTGGCCCTGTGCGAGTGGGGTACGTGTATTACTGGGGTTCGGGGGAAGTTTCACACGTGATTGGCCCTGTGCGAGTGGGGTATGTGTATTACTGGGGTTCGCGGGAAGTTTCACATGCGATTGGCCCTGTGCGAGTGGGGTACGTGTATTTCGGGGGTGCATGGGAAGTTTCACACGCGATTGGAGCAGGGTACGTGTATTTAGGGGGTGTGTGGGAATTTTCACACGCGATTGGCCCTGTGCGAGTGGGGTACGTGTATTACTGGGGTTCGCTGGAAGTTTCACACGCGATTGGCCCTGTGCGAGTGGGGTATGTGTATTTTGGTGGTGCGTGGGAAGTTTCACATGCGATTGGAGCCGGGTACGTGTATTCCTGGGGTGCGCAGGAAGTTTCACACGTGATTTTGCTGTCAGAGCGGGGTACGTGAATTTCGGGGGTGCGCAGGGAGTCCTATACGTGAATTGGAAGTGTGGGTCCTCCCAGGTGTTCTCTCTACACCCTCCATGGCCCCTGCAGGCAGCCCACACCACAGGGGACTACACTGCACCCCTGGTCATGTCCCGCAGGCAGCCCATCCACCATGGGCATGCCCCCCAGCCAAGCCACATGTCACCTTGCACTACTGATCACCAACTCATGTCCCCTTGCACCCCCACCCCCCAGCACTGAGGGGCACCTGCCAGCAGGCACCCACTCATGTCCCCTTGCACCCCCACCCCCCAGCACTGAGGGTCACCGGCCAGCAGGGCCCCACTTATGTCCCCCTGTACCCCCACCCCCCAGCACTGAGGGGCACCTGCCAGCAGGCCCCACTCATGTATCCCTGCACCCCCACCCCCCAGCACTGAGGGGCACCTGCCAGCAGGCCCCCACTCATGTCCCACTCATGTCCCCCTGCACCCCCACCCCCCAGCACTGAGGGGCACCTGCCAGCAGGCCCTCACTCATGTCCCCCTTCACCCCCACCTCCCAGCACTGAGGGGCACCTGCCAGCAGGCCCCTACTCATGTCCCCCTGCACTCCCACCCCCCAGCACTGAGGGGCACCTGCCATCAGGCCCCCACTCATGTCCCACTAATGTCCCCTTGCACCCCCACCTCCCAGCACTGAGGGGCACCTGCCAGCAGGCCCCCACTCATGTCCCCCTGCACTCCCACCCCACCAGCACTGAGGGGCACCTGCCAGCAGGCACCCACTCATGTCCCCCTGCACCCCCACCCCCCAGCACTGAGGGGCACCTGCAAGCAGGCCCCCACTCATGTCCCCCTGCACCCCCACCCCCAGCACTGAGGGGCACCTGCCAGCAGGCCCCCACTCATGTCCCACTCATGTCCCCCTGCACCCCCACCCCCCAGCAGTGAAATGCCGATCTCATGACACAAACCAAACGTCAACTATGTACATCAACACATGTCCGTCACACACATACACTGGTTGGCATTGCTTGTGTAAACTCACATTTTCACATGCATCAACCCAATGAGCGAATCCCACACATGGAACTAAATAATGAAAATGTATTATGTCCATAAAATCAAAAATGAAATGAAAGCATACCAAAATATGAAACATGAAATGAAAAGCATGTGAAAAAGATGATTGAATGAAAATGATAACCAATCCAAAAAAATCTGAAAGGGAAACAGTCCAAAGTCACCCTCCAACAACGCAAATCCAAAGGAAATGTAAAAAAAATCTCCATTGCTTCATGTTCATAATAAAAAAAAATAAGAGAAATCAATCCATAGTCCAACTATTTACAATCCATTGTCCGGAAAAAATAAATCCATTGCTCCATGTCCATAATGCAAAAAAAAATAAAAAATGAATACATGATGAAACTATATACAATCCATTGTCCAAGGATGTAAAGGGTCCATGATCCCAACCAAACAAATGAAACCAACCTAACAAACTACCTAAAAATATAACTATATTCAAATTTGTGTGGCATTAACCATTGACCACAAATAAAAGGAAACCTAACTCTAAAAACTATATACAAGGGCAGTGGGCTAGTCCGACGGCTCACTTTTGGATGTCCCGGGCCAGGGCATCATCAAACTTCTGCTCCTGCTCAATGTCCTGGAGGCGGTCCTCTTCCATGGCCCCGAGGGTTCGCAGGGACGATGACATGTTCTCCTTCAACTCCCTGCGAATTGCCTCGAGGCACTTGGCCCACCTCAGGGCACTCCGCATGGAGTTCTCCGCCCTGACCATCGTGAGCCGTGCCTCTTCTGCCCGCTGCCGCTCCGCATCTATAGCATGGCCTAACCGCTGCCACACGGAAGACACTTCCAGTCCTGGGTCCTCCTGCCTTCTGGCCGTTGCCTGCCCCTCCGATGTCGAAGGCCCTGAGCCATGATGGCTCCCACCTTGTTGCTGCTGTTGCTGTGCCTCTGCCTGTGCCCTGGCTCTTGCTGCCTGCACATCCTCCTCTGGCTGGGGTGCAGTTGTTGAGGTGGCCACCCCTGCTGGACGTCCGACTCCCGACTGTGGCAGGGATGTGTCCTCCACCAGCCTGGCCGCAGGGTCAGAGGCAGCTCCACAGGGTACCCAGGTGATACATGGGTGGGAAGATGGCATGGAGGATGACTGGTGTGTAGGGGGTTCAGGTGAGGAGGGGGTCGCAAGGAGGTCCAGCACACGGAGGAAATCAGCACTGGTGACCCGTCCCAGCAGGTCAACGCGGTAAAAGAGGCACCCGAGATGATGTGCAGTCTCTTCACGAAAAAACTGCACGTCACCTTGCATGCCCCATTGACGCAATGCTATCCCGGCCAGGACAGGCTCAACACGGTCCCGGATAGCCACATCCACAGGGAGAGGAAGGCCAGCTGTTGTGCGCTCATCCCCTCCCTGAAAACGGGTCTGGACGTAGGCATCCCTGCTGGTGCCAGATGATGCAGTGACAGGATCAGGGACAGGATTGCACACAGGCACCTCCGCGGCAGCCTGTGCTGCCTCCTGTCCCTGGTCCTGCACTGCACCACTAGCACCAGTGGAATCCCCACCTCCAGACCCCGTGTGTGTCCCTTCCACGGCCTCCTCCTCCACCAAACACCCCACCAACCTGGATGACTCCATGCCATCTTCCTCCGTCGGACCCTGTGGGATCTCAGCTGCCCCTTCTGCTGCCGAGGAGTCCAACTCCAACCTCCGCCTCTTGGACCTACCCTCGCCAGCTGTGGCCTGGGATGCGGCACCAGACTCCTCACTCCCCGACGAGATGACAATCTGGGAGGGGAGCCGGGCCTTGCGTCTCCGGCTGGCGGGACGATCCCTGCCGCTGTGCTCCACAGCACCCTCTCCGCCCTCTTCTTCAGTTGATGATGCAGACAGGGAGATATAAAACACAGGCATCAGGGCACTGTACAATGGACTGATACAAACATGACAGTTGCACATGAGTGGCAATGTTTAACTTCAGACACGGCATCACACTCCATGAGACACATGTCATTTTAACTCACACACATGAAAATTTCCGCAGCAATATTGCACCAGGCAACACCATCAATACACATACAACAGCATGAACAGCCAAAGGTGAGCCTGACATCACATGAAACACAAAGAGTGCACTAGACATGCACACACGCCACCACACTTGCATGCATGTCTACATCTCCTCCAACTGTTGCAGTGATGAGATCGCCATACATGTCACATCTGCCATTCATCCTTCTACATATCAGTGTCACGTGCATCCATGTTGCATCCCAGTTGCACACTGTGCAGATACATGCATTATGAACCACCATCCATGACACAACCATGCCAATGCACATACACAGAAATTCAAACATGTGTGCTCCCACACCTGCATTTGTCCAGCATGCTTACCAACACATACACCATCAATGTGTCTCACAACTGAGAGGACTCACATGTGGCAGCCTCACGCCCATGTTCATACACATCCCTACATGGCCCTGCATAAACACATGTGCAACCTGCACACTACTGGCACACCACGACACGCACAGCGTACCATCAACATGCATGTACACTTACCGCTCGACTCCAGACGGGTCTGCCTCTCAAGGATCTGGACGTAGAGTGCTGGGCATATGCATTCCAGGACCCTCATTTGATGGTTCGACAGCTGGCCCCGGCGCCCCTTGGCATCCGCTGCCTTAGCGAGGCGCCGGGCCTTGTTGAGGGTCCTGGACCTGAAGTCCTCCCAGCGCTTCTTGACATGATGTAAGTCGCGGACTGCCACCCCCTCCACGTTGATGGCAGTCATGATGTCCATCCAGATCCTGGTCCGTCCTTCATTGTCGGCGCGTGAACTTCCAAAGAGGGCATCATACTGCCCCAGGACTTGCTCCACCAGGACACCAACTACGGTGGCAGTGAAGCTGGTGGCCCTCTGCCTCTCTGGCTGGGGGTTGCCAGTGCTGCCAGATGGTTTTGTGCTGGACATGGCAACCCCAGAGGCAAGAGTGGGTGGGCAACTGGGTCCTGGGGCTGGGCTGTGGAGCGATGGAATCCCAGTCGGGAGTCTTCGGTTTCAGCAGGGGTGGTCACAGCAACTACACCCCTGGCTGACGTGCAGGCAGCAAATGGCAGGGCACATGGGCAGCAGGCAGTCAGGCAGCAGCAGATGGCAGGTGGGAGCGTGCTCGGGGTTCTGGGGGGGCAGTAATTCGCCTTCTGGGCAGGAGCGTGGTCTTCCATGTGTTTTCGCGTGGCCAGCTTGATACGGACTGATTTGGCACGTGAAAAAATTGCACGTCAGCGTGCAATTCCAGGAAAGGACCTTAGCGCGTAAGTGCGTCAGCACACGCACGCAATTTCATTGGACCAAAGGCCTTTAGCGCGTAAGCGCGTAAGTTACATTACGCGCACTGGCGTTTCCCTCATAGCACGTGATGACAGAGCACACATGGAAAAACTGCACGTCCGAGTGTCATCATGTGTAATTGGAGGAAAGCGCCAGCGTACACGCGTATCTGATGTGTACGTGTGGGCCGGTTTAAAAGCTACATGTAGGATGCCATTTCCCTGTACGTGCTTTTCGTGGAGAGCGAGTGGGTGAAATCTGTACTTCTTGTCGGTTCACACGCGATTACTTCACAGCGTTTCTAGTTCATACTCCCTTTTACCTCTGACAGCTCTTTTCTGAATTTTTGTTGGGCCTGTTTCTTCAAACAGAGTTCACTTCTCCTTTTGTCTTGTCTCCTCAGACAGCATACAATTCTTCTTTTGGCGGGGGTGTTGCCAACGCACACACACACGTATTTTTCACGTTCTTTTTACAGGCAGACGGTGAGTTCTGCACGTACTTAGCAACTGTGCTTGCCCCGTGTGTCGCGTTCCCCTTCAGAGGTCATTGTAGGCTGTGTGTAATACGCGTACGCTTAGTTTTGTGTTTCTGGGTGCCACAGCGTAGTGCGGGTTCATTTTTTCACACACGTGGTCTACGAGGGGTTGATGGAATGTTAATTTTACAATTTGGGCTGCATGTGCATTGCGTGACCCGTCATCTTCCCCCAGGGGTCACAGACAGCCTTGTTAGAGCACTAGGGTATGAATTCCATCTGGTATCCTACCCCTTTGACCCCCAATTGCCCAGGACAATAGTTTACTGCAACTCCCATACGCACAACAACATCAGTGCCATGGTTGGGAGGCGACCAAGCGGTAAGGGAGGCAAAGGTGGCTGACCTTCAAAAGGTGGGCGTGGTGGGTGCGGTAGGGGATGTGGCCGGGATTTGCAGGGTGCCTCTATACCCCCATGTGTGGAGGAACAATCAGGGACACCCACACCCCCCCCCCATGGTTGAGGGAAATGTGGCTGACACCACCCCAGCTCAGCCCCTGTTGGACCAGCCCATTGTGGCACCTGACCTGGCACAGGATGACTCCCTGGCTGACTTCCAGGTCAGAAAGTCTAGGCCACGTGTGGCGGTGCAAGTTGTTGTCACCAAGCCACGTGGATCTGGGTCAGCTATGTCATCTGCTGCCCCAAGTATGCAGGATGGGGAGGCTGCAGAGGCAGCTGCAGCTCCATCCGCCCCAGCTCTGACTCTCCCAGCCAGGATAGTGTCAGTCCAGGTCCATCAAACTGACGTTCCCCCTGCCAAAATTACCCTGCAACCAATGCATGCATCAAGACCTATGGTCATTGTACATTCCTACAATCCTACTACCCAGTCCACCGGTGATTCTGCCCCTACTGACCAGAGCGGCGTAAGCCACTCTGGCTCTGCTCCACCTTTAAAGAAGAGGAAGAAGGGTGCTCTGGCACGACAGGCTGATACCCCAGACACGGCTACACACTCCGGTACCTCAAGGAAGCCTTGCTTTAATGATCCGGAACTTGATGCACTTGTGGCCTATGTGTCAGCACATAGCCGTGAAATGGTGGTGACTGCAGGGTGCAAGACCACACCTGGTCAATGTAGGGCACACTGGCAGACCATTGCGGACCGCATAAGTGCCCTTGGATTTGTGAGGCGCACAGCTGATGATTGCTAGAAGCGGTGGAATTACCTGAAACGCAGAGCAAAGAACAAGCTGGCCTCAAATCATGCCGCTACTCTGGTGACTGGCAGTGGGTCTCCACAAGAGGACAACAAACGCACTGAACATGAGTCTGTTGCTGGGGCCTTCGTCACAGAGGAACAGATCCAAGGTGTGGGAGAACTACCTGATTATGATGCATGGTCCGGTGAGTGCCCATGCATGTGTGTGTAATGCATGTGTATGTTGTTTGGGTGACGGGTTCTGATTGAGTGCCAGGTGAGGGTGTGTATGCCTGAGTGGTATGGGTCACCCATGTGCTTCATCCAAAACATTCAGCGGCCTTGGATTTGGGTGTGACAGTATCCCTTCTGCCCACAGTAGTAATATAGCGCAACATTACGGCAGTTGCCCTTGAAGTGGCATCTTGCAACAACATTGTTTGTATTTTTCAGTGTTCGTTCAGGTGATTGTTTCAATTCTCCCACTTTTGCTACGCATTCCTCAGCCCTATTGTCACATTTGTGACATGCTTCTGTCATTGATGAACCCCACATTGGCCCACATGTGTTACCTTGTTAGGTGAATGATTTGACCATTCAGGCTGATTGAGTATTGGCCTGATCACATACATTTTTGGGGCCTGTTTGAATGTGGAACATGATAGTTGTTTCCTGTCATGTTGAAGTGCACAAACATTGATGTGTACATCGGCCTGAAATCACTTTATTTTTGTATACTGGATGTGTTGCAGTGTGTGGCACATGCCTATATAGCATTTTTCATCTCATCATGTCCATCTCACATGGATGGCTGACAGTATTCATTCACTGACATATGGATGTACCTGTGGAATGTACCATGGCTGTGTGATGGCATGTGTCATGTATATGTATTGGACATGCCACTTACAGGCTAATGTGTGATGGCAGTGCTACCCAGCATGCAGCAAATGTGTTTCTCTTCCATCTTGGTGTCATCAGAGTCTGCCTTTTGCCTCCCCTTCCAACTCAGTGACAGTGCATGCATGGGAGAGTTGTAGTCATGTGGGACATGTGTAAATCATGTACTGGTTCTGTAGCTTGTCAGGCCTATTTGTGTGCTATGGTGCTAATGCCTGTTTCCATTTTTTGTCTTTCATGTTTTTGCAGGGGATGACGCACTTGATGCTGTTGAGGTTGAGGAGATGGTGCAGACCCAGGAGGGATCTCAGGCACAACCGGGCACCAGTGGGGGACGTGGTGTGGTGGTGGGTGAGAACCCAATCTTGCTGCAGACCATTCTGTCCAGGGGTGTCTCTGGGTGCACCTCCCTAGACCTCTATTCAGGTGCTGATTCGGATGATGAGACCTATGTGCCATCATAGGAAAGTGTTTCTGGCAGGGATTCTGTTCTGTCTAACCCACCTGCACCAGGGGTAGAACCCTCTATGGGGATGTCAGTGTTGGTAACTGCGCCTTTGGCGGTTACGGATGCAGGGTCACACTCCACAACATCTGATCCTGTTCCTGGACCAGCAGATCAGAGGGGGAATGCAGTCCTGCAGCCTCAGGCAGTGCCGGCACAGCAAGGCGCAGATCGCCTTGCCCCAAACAGGTGTGGTGCCCACCGACGCGGTGGCCGTACGCCACCAGGCAATACTGCATGGGAACAATCCATGTACGGTATGGCAACCCAACAGGCAGCATAAATTGAGATGATGGCTCAAGCAATGGAGAGGGTGGCCACTTCCATTGTCCCCCTGGAAGACAGATGGAGCAACTACAGCAGGCAACAGACTCCATTTGCCAATCACACAGGGAGTACATGTTGGCGTCCAACAAGGACAGAAGGGCGGCACTGGAGACTCTACACCAATCGATAAAAATAGAGTCCCAGGGTCACAGGGAAGCCGTGAGGGTAGAACTCCATCACCTCAGGGAGACTCTTGTTGACCTTGAGGCTTCCACTAACTTGAGGACAGAGCAGCAGCTGGAGCGGCTCACACGTTCGCTCACAGCTGAGATGCAGGCAACTCGGGAGGAGATCCGGGCATCACGTCAGTTGGTGCATGGGGATCTCCGCACTATAATCCTCCAGAACAAGACCTTCCACACCCACATGCTTGCTGCCATGGAGGACAATACCAGGGCTTTGCGTGGGCTGCCTCCCATAGCACCACCTCCTCCTGTGGCAGCAGCAGAGGGTGATGAGAGCGACAGCAGCAGTTCTCCCACATTGGCATAGCCATGCAGGCCATGAGCCCATGGAGGTGTTTTTTTTTCCCAACATCCACACAGGTGGCTGTTGGTGCGCACCCTGTCCTCGGACCTCCTGGGTGCCCCCCCCTGACCCCCACATGGCCATTTTTGATTTTTGATTTTTTTTTTAGAGTGTGTTGCCTTGTGTGGCTCCCATGGGCATTCACTATATTCCGGCTGGGCACATGCAGGCTTGTCCTGAGTTTGGGTTAATGCTTGGGTTCGTGAGACACACACCTGCTTCCCGTTTCCATGGGCTTGCAAAGGGTGTGCCCAAGTGACAGTGACTTACACAGTGACGTTGGACTCCCATGAGCTGTGTGGGCAGTCTGTAGTCAATACTGTGCATACATTCCTAGTGGATATTGTTGTTGTATTGTACACTGCATGCTGTATTGATATGTGCTTATGCATCCATGTCTTCCTCCTAATTTGCAGGTTCATTCCTCATGTCTTCATAAGGCCGTCTACTTTGGAGATGGAGTTCATGTTGTAAGCAGTGCACTTACACATTTGCGTGGCAGCAGCATTGTACAGTTGGAAGTGGTCGATGTGCTGGCATAATCAGGTTGTAAGACTACCACTACATTAACTTAGTACTGTCATGTTTATGCTATGTTTGAGGTTGTGTAGCTGCATTGTATTGTTGGTAAGTATTTGGTCATGTGTGTTGTTAGTTCTACATTACTGGGAGCATATTGTGTGTGGCCAGTTTCCATTAGGGACACTGTACTTTGTGACACTTGTGTCATGTTTTGGGGATTGCTTTGTTTGCTCTCACATAGCATGACATGCCATGGTGTGTTGGGTGGCGGTGCTGGGGAGGGGTTGTGTGACATGGCACTGTTGTATTTTGCAAGGGGGTAATGAATTTAGCAGCATAGAAGTGTGTCTTTTGATGACACAGCATTGTTGTTTTTTTTGTAGGTAGGGATGCACACATTGTAACACTTCCAGGTGACCAATCTCACCACCATGTCCACGGGCAGGCCCGGCGTGTTGCAACATTGTGCAGGATACATGCTGCCACTATGATCCTGCACACTACTGGGGGAGCGTATAACAGCTGCCTGCCAGAACGGTCAAGGGAGCGAAAGCGTGACTTGAGCACTCAGAATGTGTGCTCCACTATGTCCCGGGTTGCAATGTGGGCTGTGTTGTATCTTAGCTCGGGTGGCGTGGTGGGGTTCCGAATTGGCGTCATCATGTGGGTGCTCAGAGGGTAGGCACTGTCCCCTGGGGAAGTGGTGATGGGTATCATTAGTGGGGTTGTGAGATTACTCAGTATCTGACATGCATGCATGTGCTGTGGCATTTATACTCACCGAGCAGCCATGTATCGCCATGCCGCCCAGCTTCTAGGTCCCAGTTTAGGGTTGACATTCTGTAAATAAAACTGTCGTGGGTGGACCCTGGATAGTTGGCATATACTGAGGTGATGATTCCCTTGGCATCACATACTAGGTGGACGTTGATGGAATGCCAGTGCTTGCGGTTTCTATAGATGTGCTCTGATGCCCTGGGGGGACGTAGAGCCAAATGGGTGCAATCAATGGCACCTAGGACTTTGGGGAATTGAGCCACCCCATAGAAATCCTGGATGGCAGCCTGCCTTTCTGCAGGTGTTCTGCGAAGGTATATGTGCCTGCGGACTGATGGGCGTGCAGTCATGATGGCAAAGACCTGGTGTAGGCAGCGTGACTGCGTGGCCTGCGACACCCCCCCACTATAGCACTTGTCTGCTGAAATGATCCAGTGGCCAAGAAGTGCAGTACATTGAGGACCTTCTCCAGGGGGCTGAGTGCTTGGAAGCACAGGGTGGGTGATGTGAGGTCATCCTCCCAATCACTGACCAGGTCGAGTTTTATGTGAGGTGTAAACCTGTACCTCCAATACACCTGGTCATCAGGCATCCCAAAAAGGCTGGTTCTGGGTGTGAAAATTCTGGGCCTGACTATCCTCCTCCTCCTCCTGTGGTATCCCACGACCACTGCTGCTAGGAACGGTATATTCATCCTGGCGTCTGAGCTTGTTTGTTGTTTGCGCGCACTTTTATGCTGCGCGGGTCCACGTACGCCTGCTTCCTGCTGGCGTATGTGTTTCAGGATTAGCGCGTCTTTTTTCGGGCGCACGCATTAGCCCCGTTCGAATCCATGAATACGTGTTTTGAATGTGCGTGTGGGCGTTCCACGCATTTGCCTCCTGTACTTCCCCCGTGACGCCCACATTTTCACGCGTTGTTCCCCATTCCCCATGTCACGCCCTCTGTTCCTCCTACTTTTGTTGTGTGCGCCGCGCTATGTGCGATTTCGCTGTGCGCGTAGCGCACGCTGTTTGGAGATGTGTGCGCCATCGTGCGCCACGCAGAATTTTGGCGCATATCCTGGGATTTACACATGCACAGACTTCCATGAATTGCTGTGCGTGGGTTTTGCTGCTTTTTTCGCACTGGCACTGCGATTCGCACGCTTTCGCACGCTTTCGCATGCTTGCGCTGAAAATTTCAGCGCACATTAATTCCATGAATCGGCCTGTAAATCTCGGACTTTATGTACAAGTAACATAGAACAAACTGAACCCCCTCTACTGAATTTGATGTCTGCAAACTCTTCTAATGTCCGCGGACATATGCGGACAACAGCACCACTACCCAAAAAGTCTGGGGGGTATGTTTAATTGTTATATCAGAACATATGAACATTTTACAAATTCACAAACCAGCACACATACACATTAAATGTAGTAATAAATAAGAAGTGTAACCCATATATATAACACATTAACCATTCATTTAAATACAATATGTTCTAAAATGGAATATACCAAAAGACGAAAGATAGTCTTCCAACATGATTACCTCACAGAAACTCCACAATTAAGAGCAACAGCAGATCTACAGACCAGCAAGAGCACACCTTGCCAGAAGCTAGTAAGTGTACTGCATTTTACTCATATATTTGTAAACTTTCTGTATTAGATACAAAAAAAGTGATATTATGGTTTTTTTTTCTCAAAGAAATGTCTAGTACTCTGGAGTGGCTAGAGGAGCATTTCCAACGTGAGGAAATGTCTGAAGATAGTGAACCTGATGGTAGACACTTTAATATGTAAACCAATTAATAAATATTATTTTACATACATTTAACATATACATTATATTTGTACAGACCATACACAAATTGAAAATACTAAAGAAAAAGAAGTATTGTATAAGCCTCTTCAGCACATAGAAGAAAAAATTGACCTACCCATGGCAAATTTTAACAATTTAAAAAACTTTGTGGAGGATCACTTGAAACAAACAACTACATACTATTGTCCCACATGTACCTGTCCCCCCTCACAATATCCCAGTCAATTATCCCCAAACTCTCTTCATGAACAAAACGTTTTAAGGAGCCTTCCATCCCTTCTTCACCTCATATAAATCCTATTGAAACACCCAATTCTCCTGTTTTTGTTTCAGTTTCCACCTCACCTTCTCTGTCATAAATTTAACATCCATATAAAATAGAGTAAAATTATTATATTGTGTCCTAATTCATTTCTTGTCTTTTTTTAAAAAGCAGTTCAGGTGTCCGCGGACAGCGCGGGTGTCCGGAATGTCCGTAAAGAAATGAAAATGGGAGCGCCCTAAGGACACTATATCTGTCCCTAATATTCGCATGCAAGTTGAAAATGTTCTAAGAACAGAGCTGGTGTTCATAACGTCCGCAATCAAACTACCACATGCGGTGTCCTGAAATGTTCGTCAATAAACAAAATGGAGGTGTCCTGAGGACGCTACACCTGCCTGTATTGTTCGCAGGCGAGTTGAAACTGTTCTAGGAACACAAGCGGTGTCCTGATATGTTCATAAATAACCAAAATGGGTGTGTACTGAGGACGCTATGCCTATCCGTATTGTTCTGAGGCAAACTGAAACTGTCAATACTGTCTAAGAACAAACGCTGTGTCCTGAAATGTTCA
Organism: Ambystoma mexicanum; assembly: GCF_040938575.1. Taxonomy (NCBI): domain Eukaryota; kingdom Metazoa; phylum Chordata; class Amphibia; order Caudata; family Ambystomatidae; genus Ambystoma; species Ambystoma mexicanum. The sequence continues at coordinate 293,164,063 of NC_090930.1, read as the reverse complement.
TAAATAAACAAAATGGGGGTGTCCTGAGGACGCCATATCTGTCTGTATTCTTCGCAGGCGAGTTGAAACTGTTCTAAGAACACAGGCAGTATCCTGAAATGTTTGCAAATAAACAAAATGGGGGTGTCCTTAGGACGCTATACCTGTCCGTATTGTTCGGAGGCAAGCTGAAACTGTCCTAAGAACACACACGGCATCCTAAAATATTCGTAAATAAACAAAATCGGGGTGTCCTGAGGACGCTAGACCTGTTCGTGCTGTTCGTAAGCATGTTCAAACTGTTCAAAGAAAACATCAAGTGTCCCGGGATGTTCGCAAATAAACAAAATGGGGTGTCCTGAGGATTCTATGCTTGCCCGTATTGTTCACAAGCGAGTTAAAACTGTTCTAAGAACAAACGCCTGTCCATAATTGTTCGTTTCACTTGTGACGCACTTTTAATTAGTTTCAGGACCTGAACAGTGTCCGTAGAACACCAACGTGCATGCGCGAAACAGTTTCAGTGCATTTGATGTATGGCGGACACCCGCTCCCTTCGCGGACATGTTCGCGAAGCTATCATATGACCGCACCTACTCTGAACGTGTGTTCTGACTGCAAACACTGTTTGTGTCTCCGAACAATTTAAAAACACCTTTTCAAGCAATCCACAATATTTTTCAATAATAACTCACCATAGCACAAGTCCCACATAGTAATCCTGAGTTTCTACATACTTTTTGGGACTTTTTAAAACTTTTTTTGGTGTTCAATCTGTCCGCGGACAGCACGCATGTCCGCGAACCGCGCACAAGCACCCCTATAAAAGGCCACACCCTAGAGCTCATTCTCATTGTGTTTCTGGTTATCTTACAGAACACAGTGCATTTTCCAGCCAACTTTCCAGATTTTAATCTGAAACCTGATGGCATCCATGGCTGCAGTACTGCTACCTGGTGCTACATCTGCCTCAGCACCACCCCCAACCCTCCACCACCAACACCTCCCCAAGGGCCTGAAGAGGGGAACAGGAGTTCCTCCGCCCTTTCTTATCCCTGTGGTTGGTGCCCCCCTTACCCTTTTCAGAGCAGCCTTTCCTAGTTTAAAAATAGAAGTGAAAATAAATGAAGCAGGGCCCTGTGTATTTTTTAGAAGTCCACGGACAGTCCGCGAACATCTAAAATTTTGGGGTGCTGCCCTATCATAACCATTGCAGTTTTGTCTGAGAGGAAGTGGTGGCTCTGAAAAGAGCCTTTTGATGGTGTTTGTTTGTGTTTGAAAAATTTGAAATGCTCAACACCTACTACAAAATGGATGCTGTAATTCTAAAAAAGTTTGCAATGCATTTTGTACATTTCTCAGAAAAATCTGATTGCCAGCATAAGTAAGATGGACTCCATCTCTGCGGAAAATGTATGTGCTACGAAACATAATATTTTCATTGTGAAAAGAGGACATGCCAAAATCTCTTAGAAAGGCGCAAACAGCCTTATTGACATTGTGCCTTGCTTTCTCCATTTGTGGACCAAATGAAGAAGAACGAAGCCACATTTGTCTCTGCGCAATCCGTGAAAAAATTACTTGAGGTTTTGGAAACATGTCCATGACCTTCCCAAGTCCTTCTTTCATTGCAAATTCCAAAGAAATTCCAGACACATGTCCTAAAGTGTTCACTCCACAATGAATTACAATTATGTCTGGATGTTGCTCTGTCTCCAAAGTAGCACAGAGAGGTAGCATGTCCAACCACTTCATTCCATGTACTCCATGCCAGTGCACTTCCACATGTGGGAATCCAAGATCTACAGCTACTCCACAGCTTTCTGCATGCACCTTCAACCAATGTATCCACGAGTCTCCCAAAATCCAAACAATCTGTTTTCTGAAACACACAGCCATAGCTATCTGTTCTTCTCTCAGCAAAAAGAGTATCTGAGAAACTCTCTCCCGGCACAACACACCCACTAAACTTTACTGACCAATCCCTTGGTCTGCTCATTCTCATTTGCATGCCTCCCCACCCCAAAAATCCCTGGATGTAACACGCGATATCCACGGACAACCACCATGTCCGCGGACGTATCGTAACCTGGACAGTCCTACCATTTTCCTTTCACTGTCTGTGCTATTCCCTCATTGGATATAACTAAGAAGTCACACGACCATCCACCAATCATATCCAAGACCTCTACATCTAACTGCATCATCATAGATCAGCACTTCAAATGTACTGTTAATCTCTCTGAGTACAAGTGTCATATCAATGTAAAGCACCTTCTACAAGAAATACAGTACAAGTCTCCAAGATTTCTACTTGCAGCTGCATCTATATCCATATGCATGAACACAAACTACAGGTATGCATATTTTCTGTATAGTACATGTACAATTCTTATAGATTCATATAAACAGATTAACTGATTTTTAGCTTGTATAATCTATAAAATGAATTTACTATCATTTTTTCCATCTCCTATAATCAACTGTCACTTCCAAACCTATCTGCTATTTAATTTCTTTTTACACACACACTTGCAAAGCATGTTGAACTAACATATTTAAAGTACAATATAAAGAGTTAACATACTCTAACAAAATTGCATGCACACAGTATGTTCAAATATCAAACAACAATACTTGTACAAAAACATGAAAATGTATTAATTAATTTATTTATTTATTTATATTTATATAGCACGCAAGCAGCCCATGGGCATTGAGACGCTGTTACTTGCAAGAGCTTAGTTACAGGAATAGTGGTATTTAGTGGTACATTATGAATTCCACAAGGCATAGAACTGATATTTTGGTTGGTACAGTTAGTCATTGCAATACAGCTTATGCATTAAGAACATATGATATGTATTCAACTGGTGCGACGCATCTTATGTGAATAGGTTAGTTTTCAAGGTTTTGCGGAAGGCGCTGAGGGTCAATGTCAATTAAAAAAATCAATGTCTAAATTAAAAACAATGCTATATACAAACAAAATTATTGATTTGTTTCCTTTACAATTGCAGTGAAGACCATTTTCCTGAAAAGAAGCAGACGAATTTGAAGTACAAAGAACAACTAAGAAGAAACCTGCTCATTCCAGAAAAAAAGTAAGTTGAATACCACCATAATATTTCTACTATTGCTCAAACACACTGTAAGGTTAATTCATGCTATTTCTGCCCCTAAAAATAGAGATTGTGCACCATTCTGTCCACAAATGACCCAACTCAGCCCCTAGAATTTTGATATTATAGAACAAACAGCTGTTTTAATTGTATATCAATAGATTTACTATTTGTACTTCTCCACACCACTAGCTTACTTTCTACTGTCATCTGAGCCCCAGTTTAGTAGCACATAAATTCAAGCATACTCACCCAACGAGTTGAAGTTGCCCAATGCATAATCACACACCATCACATACATCTTTATCATCTTACTCAGACACTCATGCACACAGCACACATACATTGCAGAACATCCCAACCCATACCTTCTTAATTTTTTTCAACAGACCCTAAAGAATGGCTACCAAAAATCAAGCAAATGAAAATAGAAGTGTCCAAAATAAGCATCCATCTCTAACAAAACAGCCAAAACAGCCAATACAGTCATTTAGTGAAACAAAACAAGCTTCAAGTACAGAAACGTTGCCTCCTCTATCAAAATGTAAAACGAACCAGAAAACAATTAACAAAAATTCAGCTACCACTATAGATAAAACTGCTCCTATAAATCTTGATATAGTGCAAAGTAAGCATACCAAAACAAGTATTTTAGCAAAAATGTTCCGTCACAGAGTCCTTTAAAATCTTATAAAAACAGGAGAGAAATCAGGCACAACCCTTAAAACCTATCGTAGGAAATTCATCTTAGAAGCTTTGATAGACAGTGCAATCCTTCTAAAAAGAAAATTATTTATTTTACTGTTAAACAAAATGAAACCACTAACAAAACTAATGACTAAATCACAAAAAAGACTTCTCAATTAACGAAATGTCAACAGAAATAACTTCTTAAGTATCTGTGGAGGTGAGTGGAGTCACACTACAAGCACAGAACCATATTTTAATGAAGAAGCATACAAACAAAAGCAAAAAAATACATTTGCCATACATAGCAGTGGACGAGGTTATCAAAAAGTTAATAATACCATAATGGAACAAGAAATACTGCTTACAAAAATATCCCCAGAAAACTTAGAATTACCTCTCCATTCAACTGAATCAGAACGTCTAGTATACAAATGGCCATGCACGTCAAAGTGTAACATTCCCAAAAAATCTTTCAAGTCTTTACGCCAATTCCTCAATCAATATGTGAAAGGCAAAGACAAAATCAAAATGAAACTACTGCAAAATATGGATACCTGCCCAGTGCGCAAGTACACAGGACTACAAGGACATTCATTGGCCTGCATTTCAGGACCTACTTGCAAAACCACCTTCCATTATATAAAAATGATATCAACACATCATTCAACTATAAGAAATCTAGTCTATAAACTGTATTATGCTAAAAGTCCTGCTTTAACACTAGCCAATTTAAATAACATTCTTCTACATGGTACAGCAAAAGACCTACTTGAAGAAATCGACTATATCCAGAAAAAATATTTTGGAAGTGAAAGCCACTTACAGAATGAAATAGCTTTAAAGCAAATTAGCAACAATTCTATGCATGGCAACCTTCTACTACACACATACAAAAAAGAAATACTGAAATGTAAAAGTACATAGGCTGAAGTACCAAACCATGTGTGTGTATGTTGCCATAGAACTTTTTTTATAAAAGTAGCACAAGAACTGTAGAACTAACATACAAAATAGAAGACAATGAAGAGTCTAAATGGTTTGAATTAGCTCTCTACCTTATAGCAGAAAACAAATACGAAATAACTGACCCCTTAATACTTTGCAGTTACTGCACTACAAAACTTGACAACAACCAAACTCCTTCATGTGCTATCACAATTAATTTGGAATTGTTTCCACTACCAAAACCCTATAACAACTCAATTTATATGAGAGCATCATAATTCAAACAGTGCACCCCTTTCAAGCAATAATACGCCTTCAACCAAAAACAGCAAAATTACCTTCCTCTGAATTAGTGAAAGGTATTTGTAGAAAAGTAGTGTATTTACCATTAGATCTAAAACAAAATGTGCACATTCTAGGAGTGCAACGTCCAATGGAGCAATCTTTAATTATCTTAGTAAATGGTGTACCTACAAAAGACAAAAAAAAATGGCAACAACTGGTAGATTTAAATAAAGTTAGACAAGCCTTGCAATATCTAAAAGACAATAATGAATACTACAAATAAATTAATATTGAAGAAAACTTGAAGGATACCACTGAAATAATTCAAGAGACACAAGAAGCTGGTCAATTTGAGCTCCTAGATCCTGCTACAATATCCAATACTTTAGACCATTATACAATTCATCCATTGCACTCTAATGACACCGTAGAAGATGCACTAGAAATGTACCAAATGCGTCAAATGAAAGGATCACCAATCAGCATATGGGAAAAAAGTATAGAAGCACATGCTTTATCTCTTCTCTTTCCTACTGGCAAAGGAGGAAGGTACGATGATCGACCTATTCAAAAAACAGCATCAGAATACCGCTCGTTACAGATGTATTCTGAAGATCCCAGATTTAGACAAAATGTGGAATACATATTCCACCTACTCTGTGAAAGTGAACTAGCAACTTTATGTTACAGAGTTGCACACACATTAAAATCAGGATCCCACTTTCGAAATATGTCAGCTACACAATTATTACAAAACGTGCAATAAAAAGATGAGGTTTTACAATCAAATATTACAAATCTATTAGCAAACATGCGTGGTACAAAAGAGTACTGATTTCAACGTCATGGAGATGTACGTTGTATGATACGAAACTTTGGCCCACCCACTTGGTTTGTTACATTAAGTTATGCAGAATATGCATGGGAAGATTTACATGATTTCCTAGGCATATCAAACAAAAACAAAACAAACATAGATATACTAACACCTGGAGAACTTTATTCTCTAGATCCTGTTAATGTTTCAAGATATTTTCACCATCGCTTCATTGCTATGCTACACTTTATTTGTAAGAAAACTGTTCCTCCCCTCAGAGAAGTGCAACATTTCTTTTGGAGAAAAGAATACCAAGCCAGAGGAGCACCACATATCCACATGCTTTTATGGATTAAAGATACTCCTAAATTTGGTTAAGACAATAACGGCACTCTGTTACAGTTTATTGAAAAATATGTTATTTGTGAAATTCCATCAGAAGCAACAAATAGTGATCTTCATGCACAAAGTTTACAATTTCAAAGACACAAATGTGGCAAATATTGTTGTCGCAAATACAAAAACAAAGGGAAATACTACACCAAATGCCGCTTTGGTTTCCCTAGGCCGGTTACAAAAACAGGTCAAGTGAACAACTTCATGTCTTCAGTGAGATATATTGTTAAAGGTAAATCACCTAAAAATACATATTACATAAAAAGAACAGAAGAATAAATATATATCAATGATTAAAATGCAATCATTGCCCACTTATGGAATGCAAACATAGATGTGCAGTACATTGCAGACAATTCCACTGCAGTTGCACGATATGTTACAGCATACTTAACCAAAGCAGAAAAAAACAGAGCTCCAAGACCTCTGGAATGACCTGTCATCAGACAAAACAATGTCTCAGGAATTATACCGCTTGGGCATAAAAATGCTCTCCCATAGAGAATGTGGCTCCTATGAAGCAGCAGATTGTTTAACTGGTACTGCTTTTTATGGAAAATCTGAAATTATAGTATGGCTAAGTCTTGGTCCTGCTAAATCTAGAAAAAGAGTTCTAAAATCATACGAAGATATAGAAACAAAAGCCAAACATGATCCCAACAGCCAAGACATTTTAAAAAACAATTTACTGGACACATACTACCCAAACAGAAGTACCACTTTGTCAACCATGTGTCTATACCACATAGCCCAAAACTTCACATACAAAAATAATATAAAACCTGATGAAAAAAAAGGTAAATACAGAGTGACAAATTGTGAAGGCAGCTTAGTAAAACTCACCAAACCAAATTTAATTAATCATATCAAATTGTCATTAAAGACTCCACAACATAAAGAACAATATTACATGTCCCTGCTACAACTCTTTAAACCATGCAGAAAAGAAGAAGAAACACTAGATAACTATGACTCCTATGAAGACGTTTTCAAAGCAAATGAAAGCACTATAACTGATGTAAACTTTACACAGTACAAAACAATGTTGCACAATGAACAGCACACAAAGAAGAACTCCAGGCCCAACTAGATAAGGACACTCCTGTCAGTAGTCAACCTTCTGTCACAGGAATCCACGCAGCACTGGGAGACCCACTAATACCAAATGACGCAGAATTAGCTATGATAGAAGTAGAAAACACCATGTATCAGTATGAAGAAAAAGAAGACTTAACTATACTACAATCAAAGCTAAACAATGAGCAACGTAGCATTTTTCAAGAAGTAACAAAAGAAATTGCACATGGTGTACAATATGAAAACAAAGAATGCACCTGTCAAAATTACAAACCTATACTATTGTATGTCAGTAGTGAAGCTGGTTCTGGCAAAACATTCCTAATCAAAATCATCAGTAAGTTCCTTCAACAATTGACAAACAACAAACTGTCAGCTGTTGTCACTTCCCCCACAGGTTTAGCTGCGTACAACATAGGCAGTGTCACTTTACTCCGATTACTACTCCTGCCAATAGAACACCAAAACAAATTAGACTATTACAAACTTTCTACAGAAGCTGCAATGGTATTAAAACAAATGAAAATGCTACTAATAGATGAAGTGAGCATGGTCTCCAACCTAATGTTGGCTTTGATTCACCTCAGATTACAAAAAGTACTCAAAACAAACTACAAAGAGTTCTTTGGAGGAAAACACATTATTGTTTTCAGAGATCTTCTTCAATTGACACCAGTGAAAGGTGAGCCTATTTTTAAAAACCTTAGGACACCAACTCTGCCGTAAAACTGTTGGCAGCATTGGAAATGTCAGCCTTTGGCAACATTTCCAATACAGAGAATTCACAGAAAACATGCAGCAATCTGCAGATCTCACATATGCCAACATCTTAAAAAGTATTAGAGTTGGCATATTATCTCAAGAAGCACAAGCAATATTGAAAACCTGGCACATTCATGCACTTTATGGCGATAATGCATGTGCTACGGATGTTGTGGAACAATTAACCCACAAAATTGCCAATTGTATGGCCTTAATGCCAACTCTTGCAAGCTGTTTCAAATTCAATGAAACAATGTTAAAAAAAGAAATAAACCAATAATTGAAATTAGCGCCGCAGACAAACTAGACATACATGGTATGACACTACCCATGTGTGAACAAGCCACAACGAGACTAAATAGTTTAGAAAATTCAATCTCCAACACAGCTGGATTGGAAAAAAATATTAAATTATCCTTAAATTGCAGAGTAATGCTTAAACGTAACCTTGACGTGGATCAAGGACTAGTTAATGGAGCACTGGGTACAGTTGTTGGCTTTCAAACATATCCATGTGACAAAAACATTCAGTTTGTCAATATTCTCTTTGACAAACTTTCAGAAGTGAAAAGGATAGGACGCTCAACAGCTCGATTCCTTCTCTTCAGAGACATGTATGTACGCAGAGAACAATTTTCTCTAACTCCTGCATACGCAGTCACCATTCATAAATCACAAGGTCTTACCCTAGACAAAGCATTGATAGACATTGGTAAACACAGTCTTTAAAGAAGGCATGAGCTACGTAGCACTAGCACGCTTACGTACACTTGACGGTCTATTTCTAATCAACTTTGATACAAGTAAAGTAAACGCTGATATTCCTTGCATTTCAGAATACAATTGACTTCGTTCACTATACACCCCCATCTAAAAACATATCCTATTCCACAAAAAGTAAAATGTTCTAAAAGAAAACTAAATCAAACAGAAATGCAACAGGATGTCACTGCAAATTCTCCAAAGAGATTAAAAGAAACTAATACTTCATCAAGTACCACAATCAACAAGAACCTATTAGGGAAAGTAAACCAGGTACTTCTTCAAAGAAGGAAGACAAACTCCAAAAAAAGCACTCAGACACAGAACTACCTGGTCCATTTAAACTTTCAAATGTAATTGGTGTACGTTGCTACGCAAATGTAGCAATGAATATTCTATTTCAATTACCACCAATTGTTGACAACATTTACTTACACTGTACAGACCAATTGTATTTGCAAATGTTAGTACTTCATAGAAACGCAACAAACAATCCTGACAACACGTATAGTGTTTATGGAATAAGACAACAATTGGACTACTGTGCTGGAATGGTGAAATTCACTATAAACTCACAGGAAGATCCACAAGAATTTCTAATGTACTTACTACACGTACTGGAAAACAAAAACATACCTATAAATGAAATCTTCCAGATTTCACACATGTGGAAACATACATGCACTATGTGCATCAATGTGATACAAGAACAAATCTTCAATGAGCGCTTTGTGTATGTATCAATACCTAATTGTGAATCCGTTCCATTTCAGCAACTTGTACAAAATGCAAACCATGGTAGATTATGTACTACCTGAAATTCGGGTAATCACTCCAACTTACTAATACAAACACATAGTAAATACGTAATACTAATGCTTCTATGTTACAATGCAGATGGTACCAAAAACAACTGCAAGCTGACTGGATTCACACATGGTCAATTTTCACTTGGTAAGAAAACCTTCACAACAATAGGTATAATCTACCACACAAGAGCCATAACCAATGCAGGTTACTATACCGCATATAAAAAAAAAATGTGAATGGTTCAAATGTAATGATAGTACCATTACTCTAAAGCAGAGATTACCTGAAAAGTTTACAAACGCTTATTTAATGTTCTTAAAACCAAAATGTATTAACTAAACTGTACTTAAACATTAACTAAACTTCTATTAAAAGACTATAAACTGTTACAATATGCCAACAGCTATATAACTGGCCCAAGATTCTACAACAACTAAACAGATAAATGAATACTACTAAATTATATCTAACAATAGATAATTAGACTACGCCAACTGGTATCTAACTGCCCCAAGATTTTACAATATCCAAACAGATAAATCAATACCACTTCATTATAACAAAAAATAGACTGTTAGAATATGCCAACAGGTATCTAACTGCCCCAAGATTCTACAACTACTAAACCGATAAATGAATACCACTAAATTATATCAAACAATAAACAGTTAGAATACGCCAAATGGTATCTAACTACCCCAAGATTTTCAATAAAGAACAGATAAATCAATACCACTACATTATAACAAAAAATAGACAGTTAGAATATGCCAACTAGTATCTAACTACTCCAACATTTTACAATATCCAAACAGATAAATCAATCCCACTTCATTATAACAAAAAATAGACTGTTAGAATATGTCAACAGGTATCTAACTGCTCCAAAAATCTGCAACAAGCCAATATATAGAGCATTAGCCAGAAGCAACAAGTGAACACTGAAAACAAAAAAACAATAGACTGTAGCATAACAAAAAAAGTTTTTTTTTAATCCAACATGGCTTTTATTTTCTCCCACAGACCCATTGATTTTAGCAACAAACACAGAAACTGAGCAAATTGCACAGTACACTGGTTTGTAATGTACTAAATATGAGGGTAAAAAAAATGTAGATTATTCAATTTTATAAGTCGTTACGAAATACCAATACTAACATGATCTTTTCTTTTATCACAGAAATAAACAAGAAATACATGTACTCCAGTTACTAATCCAAACAGTAAGTATATTATAATAAGTACAACCATCACAGCAAATCACACCCATAGTGACTTATAACGTTGGTGCTTATAAATTTGGTCTTGTCCATGCACCCAAGACTATAGGCCCTGCCCACAACCTCCACAGCATAATACACCCATAGTGGCTTATAACTTTGTTGCTTATAAATTTGTTCTTGGATCCCAAAGTTATAAGCCACTATGGGTGTGATATGCTGCGGTGGTTGTGGTCAGGGCATAGAGTCTTGGGAGCATGGCCATATCAACCATTTTAACTATGCCATATTGGCACTTTTAATCTCCGCGGACATAATGAGTTTTTTTAGAACAGTTTCAACTTGCCTACGAACAGTATGGACAGGCATATCTTCCTCAGGACACCCCCATTTTGTTTATTTACGAACATCCCAGGACACATAATGTGTTCTAAGAACACTTTCATCTTGCCAGCAAACAATATGGACAGCGTCCTCAGGACACCCCCATTTCGTCCATTGACGAACATTTCAGGACACTGCATGTGTTATTAGAACAGTTTCAACTTGCCTGCGAACAAAACGGACAGGCATACCGTCCTCAGGACACACTCATTTAGTTTATTTTTGAACATTTCAGGACACCGCGAGTGTTCTTAGAACACTTTCAGCTTGCTTGCAAACAATACGTACAGGCGTAGTGTCCTCAGAACACCCCCATTTCGTTTATTTACAAACATCCCAGGACACTTCATGTGTTCTTAGAACAATTTGAACTTGCTTGCGAACAGTACAGACAGGCATACCGTCCTCAGGACACCCCCATTTTGTTTATTGACAAACATTTCAGGACACTTCATGTGTCATTAGAACAGTTTCAACTTGCCTGTGAACAAAACAGACAGGCATACCGTCCTCAGGACACACCCATTTCATTTATTTTTGAACATTTCAGGACACCGCGAGTGTTCTTAGAACCGTTTCAACTTGCTTGCGAACAATACGTACAGGCATAGTTTCCTCAGAACACCCCCATTTCATTTATTTACAAACATCCCAGGACACTTCATATGTTCTTAGAACAATTTTGACTTGCTTGCGAACAGTACAGACAGGCATACCGTCCTCAGGACACCCCCATTTTGTTTATTGACGAACATCCCAGGACACATGATGTGTTCTTAGAACAGATTCAATTTGCCTGCGAACAAAACGGACAGGCTTACCGTCCTCAGAACACACCCAATTCGTTTATTTTCGAACATTTCAGGACACTGCGAGTGTTCTTAGAACACTTTCAGCTTGCTTGCAAACAGTACGTACAGGCGTAGTGTCCTCAGAACACCCCCATTTCATTTATTTAGAACATTTCAGAACATCTGCGTTGTCCGCAGACAAAGCAAACACAACAGGGGGGGTCTACCACCTAAAAAAATACAACATTTAACCCATCTCTTGCTCCCCACCCTCCCCAAACACTTTTACACACCAACACACTCCACTAAATAGTATTTTTTCCACTAAGTTTCACTGCGCTGTCCGCTGTCCAAGATTGCGGGCGTTCCCGAAAATGTGAAGCGCTTCACGCTCTTCACCAGCCAATCAGTGAACACGTTGCATGTCCGCGGACATGACGCAAGCGGGTTGGCCAATCAGGACACTGTCCACGGAGCGAACAGGGAAGTGTGTCCGCGGACTGAACATAGATATCACTAATTTTTTGTGACCTACTTTTCGGTCATTTTAAAAAAAACTACTGGACGGATTTTCACCAAATGTGCAAAAGCACGCTTTTGGGACCAAGGCGCTGCTCCTAGACCAAATTTGGTGAAAATCCATCAAGCAGTTTGGGCTGTAGGTGTGAGCAAAGTTTTTTCCCCATTCAGTCTATGAGAGAAAAAGAAATTTTGGGACCCCCCCTATAACTTTGCCCCCGTTTGGACCAAAAAATTCAGAGTGACCATATACTTTTTTTGCAAAGTTTGGTGAGGATTTGTCCAGGGAGCGCGAAGTTATAAGTCACCCAAAAAGGGCTCTTCCTATGGAAACAGCAACTTAACCATAACTACACAGCCACTAGCGTGGCTGTGTACTATATATATATATATACATTGGGACTACTGAGTCAATGTTTACATGAGAGTAATAGATATCTGTCTCCATTTGCCCTAATGCAATTGACATTGAAGTTCTGCATGACCCCAGGATGAAGAGTCCTGATTAACAGTGTCTTCATCTTTGCTTCAGAAGGTATTGTCCCGTGTTACAGATTATGAGGTCAAAGGCCGATAGGGTCACAGGAAAATAAGCACTATCAGTTGAGTGGCTTCCCAATACTGATACAAGACTCTTCCCTGTCAATGGTTTTGGAAATACATACATGCCCGTGATGCACAGCTCAGATACAGTGAGGACAATGTTGGATTTGGTATTTAAGTATAACTTTCGATGTTTGCCTCATGCATATTGGACTCCACTTTATGGTACAGCCAAAGGCACTTGGCCATAAAATAAAGTTTACTAAGTATCTGGTTTTAATTTCATCCAAAGTTTTCGACTTAAAACTTTGGTTCTGCTTCATTGGTAAAAGATAGCAGCATAGTTTCAGATGGTGCTTCGCAGGGATGCTTCAAAGGGCTACTCAGTCTTTCCTGGTGAAGAATAGTCACCTTCACTAATTTTCAGCACAGAAACAGCATTGCAATCTAATTCACCTCCAGTACATATTTGTAAAAAGTGAACAGATTGTACATTTGGAAAAGGGGGAATGAGTTATTTGGGGTGTAGGTTAATTGGGAGTTGCGGGTGGTTTCCCCACAGATTTTTAAGTAAAGTTTAAAAATGGGGTAGATTACCACACTAATAAAATATGCATTGAAACAATGTACCAGAAAAACACATGATATCTTCAGAGACAATCCAGTATAAAATCGTTCAAAGAAGGTTATCAATAAAATTAAAATCAGCCTTGCTTTGACAATTCAACCTCTACATTATTATTACACAGGGTCTGAGATGTGTCCGCTGCAATGTAGTCCACTCTAGATAGTTCCCGACTTTGGTATTTTGAGTCTTGTGATATGTCCCTGTAGGATCCTACTGACATTGTCGACATATGGGATGCAGATCTTATTCAACATCCTTTGTTTAATTCCTGCCTCGTCTTCATGCTCACATATTGGCACTTGAACGGCGTCGCTGCCATAAGGCGGACTACTTTCATGCTGTAAATTGATTAAAGGCTTTGCTTTTAATTTGCTTGACTTTCTATACAGCGGTTTTCATTGCTGGCACATCGCACAGTAAAGTAGTCATGTGTGAAGTACTAATGCTTTAATCATGCTCCCTCTTTTTTTGCATGGGGATTCATTTTGGATTGAGCTGCTCATGCACTGGATTTCCACTGGAAAGATTAATGTGCTCATTCTGCTAAAGCTTAACCCCTTGAGTGCAAATGTGTTTGTTAATTCTCACTAAATTGCTCTTTCTTTACACCTATGTCGCTTTCATTTGATGATCCTACAACATACATGCCATGCCGCATGGCCGCACAAAGGCACATTTGAAAATCGAAGATAAATTGACTTGCACATCTATTAAGGCCCAGGGCCCAAAAATGTTCTGGCACTCATGTGACATTGCAGGTGGGCAGTTCACTACCACTGCTGCCACCACCCATAGCTGCTCCCCACAGTGTCGACATATTTGGGGTACCACTACAGGTCGCAACTGCTCATTGTGGTTGATGGATGCACTGACTATCACCACTTCATATCTAACCCGATCCTTTTGCTCACGGGGTTCGTGCCATAGCACTGTTGTGTTCTATACTCTGTGAGCAACAGGCAAACTACCGCGGATAAAACATGGGTTACCCTGATAGCCTGAATCTGCTGCTTGCTGCTCAAAAGGCACACCGCCTTGCCACTGTGGATAAATCTCTCTTTTTGAGATTAGACGCCCTAGCGGCCCTGCCTTTAGCCAATCCTACCCCTGTATGTAAGGAAGATTGCCCACAAGGCTTTTGCTCTGAAAAAGTCAATAAGGGCCTATGCACAGAATCGCCACTTCCTTTAGATAATCATAGATACCCTCTGGGTCTCTCGACTCTGGTTGTGCTGCCCAGTGGAATTACCCCTGCCAAGACTGCAAACATCAATAAGATCAACACAAATCTGAAATGTGCTCTGACTCTGAGCAGGCTTCCCCCTACTGTGAACAATGCTCAGCCACCAAATATAGTTAAAGCCTCTAATGCTCTGCCTTGTAAATTACCTCTTAATACAAATGATGAGAGCATCTCCGTCGACCAGTTGGTGATTACCCCACATGCTATTCCTGCCGAGACTGCAACAACTAACAAGGCCATCTCTAATCTTAACTGTGCCTTACTTAATACCCATTCACTCCTTAAACATGCTATTAACATCCATGATTATATCATGGAAAAACACCTGGACATGCTCTGCCTCACAGAAGCATGGTTAAACAAAGCTAGTGGTCCACTGATTGAGAAAGCCACCCCTGACGGTTATAGCACATTCTGTCAGAACCGCCTTTCTGGCCGGGGTGGGGCGGTAGCTATTATAGAAAGAAGCCACCTTAACTTTTTCCAATCTTCGCGCTTACTTGATGATTGTGAAATTCCTCACCTCAAATTGACACTGTCAATGAATAGCTGCCTTAATCTGGTTTTGTTTTACGCCCTTCCGGCTGAAACACCAAAGTTTGACCAAGTACTCTTCCACCTTTTTAATAAATTACAAAGACCCAACTGCTCCACATTGCTGGTGGGGGACTTTAATCGCTAGTGTAATGATGCCGCTGACAAACAAGCAACTATCTTAAAATGCACTAAATAACATCAATTCTCACGGCCTCAATAGTGCTCCCACTCACATCAAAGGTCACACCCTTGATTGGATTGTGGCAAATAATCTCCTCGTAAATACCGTGGTCACCTCTCCATGTATTTGGTCTGACCACTTTCATAACTATTTCATAGTCTCTATTCCTACCCCACTTCCTAAACAACCCAACCCGCAGAAAAACGTAAAAAAACAGAACTTTGTGAAAGTTACGCAGCTAGATTTGAAAGACTGTTTGGATCGCATTATGTCAGTCACGTCTGGCTCGGATTCTCCTTCTACTCTTACTGACACCTTTAATATGCCTATGCCCCCCATGCTGAATAGAGTGGGCCTATTTAGGAATAAGCTGGTAAGAGACAACCCTTTCTAACACAATTGGGTTACACAAGATATGTTCCAATTGAACATTGGAAAATGCCAGCTCAAGACTAAATGGCTTAAATGCCCGTCCACTCACAATAAAGATCAATGGAAGACACTAGAGAACGCCTATAGGACAGCTATCCATGAAGCTAAAGGAAATGTTTATAACAAACACATTTAGGAAACTAATAACTGCTCTCAAAAGCTCTTTCAGATTGATAAATCTTTAGAAAAGCATTGTGCTCTTTCAATAGCTATAGTCCCCATGGACCAAGTATGTCCTGACATACAGTGCGCCTTGAATGCTAAGGTAGACAAGGTGAGGGACAAATCAGAGCTAAACTCCTGGTTGAGAAAGATCCTCCCCTCTGTCCCCCTCTGGCCCCCCTATTAATATGTCAGAATGTATGTTTAGCTTTGCTCCAGTCTATCTTGCTGGTATGATGGCTACCCTCTCCACCATGCGTGCATCCCGGTGTTCAGAAAATACTATTCCAGCTAACCTTATCCTAGATCATAAGGATATCTTTGCACCTTTTTTGACAATATTTGTCAACTCCTCTTTTTCTAACAATCAAATCCCTGCTTTGTCCCATTACCAACTGTCACTTCCTCCTTAAGGTACTTCATAAAAGTGCCACCCATTAAATGGAAACATTTGTTGAGAAATGTAATATCTTGACCCAGTTAGTCTGGTTTCAGACCTCATCAGGACACCAAGACTGCTTTGCTAGATTTACAGATACATATTGTGGGATGTATTTACCCATGCATCCTAGCCCTACCTCAAAACTGTGCAGTACTGACATGAAAACATCATGATGACCAGAGCTTCCCAGAAAATGCACCGGGAAATGCAGGAAGAATAGGCTGCCACCCATTTTTGCCGATGTTATGGGCACAGAAGGACGCTGCCTAAAACCACCATTGGACTACCCGCACAGTAGTCTGAAACCATTGTTTTGACCCATGTGGAATCATTAGACGGGGTAAATATGGGGATTAAGCTGTCGCTGCCCATCATTTTGCCCCAGAACAAAAATAAATAATTGGAGTGGGTAAAGATGGGGATGCGCTGTCGCCGCCCATCATTTCATCCCAGAATCCAGGACAGCTGCGCAGTTGTGCGCACACCAAAATGGTTACCTAACTTGCCACCCACCAGTGTAAAGAAAGGTCTTTGTTGACAAAATCCACTTTTACTGATGTCAAAAAGTTGCTGAAATCGTGACTTATTGGACGACTTTAAAGATTCAACCCTTTTTGTGGGGTTCCACATAACCATCTTACTGTAAGGAGCCCCATCAAAACAATGTTAAGCAAGGATTTACTACCATGTAAGAACCATTCCTGTTTAGAATGCATTAATCCAAGAAAATCCCAAAGTTGCATGCAGTGCCAACAAAATCCTCTAGGCGGCACTAGCGGTCTAAACTCTGACTGGAGAACTGAGTGCAGTTGCTGTACAAAGGGATTTGACTTAGCTGACTTCAAAGGCTGCATTTTAATTAAAAATTAGCCACATGCTGTTCCCAGAGGCCTGAAGCCTGGGAAACCCTATCACCTCAAGAGCTTCACACCAGGAGTTAGAATCTCACATGACCTCTTGATTGATAGAAGGCAGACTGGCTGGGAGCTTCCCAGAGACCACACAAAGGACCCTTTCCTCTGAAAGGAAGATGTTAATTTTGTCTGTTTAATATCAACAAAGCCCTGCCTGCCCAGAGGACTGACCCACCCAAGTCTTGGAGGCGGACCTCAACACTCTGAGGATTGAATTGGAAGTAAAATATATATTTTACAAAAACACTGATAACTCTTTGTAATCAAATGACAGAAATGTATAAATTTGAGAGCTTTAATTTAAAAAATGTACCTTTAATTCAAGACTAAACTCGAATTTGTGTGATGTTCTGGGGCAAAACCCCATTGTTTATTAATATTACAAACTCCCTGTTTCAGCTAGACAAACGAAAATGCATTGGTATGTGGGTAGATATGTGAGGAACAGTTGTATAAAATTTAATGAAGATCCAATGTTGTTTAGCACATTAAAAAGTGCTAGAAGTGGCCGTTTTTGAATGCAAGCTCCTAGGAAAAGCACATTTGGACAGAGACATGGCTAAATTCAGCCACACCATGTATATGTAATTTTAAACAAATGTGTACCTGTGCAAATATGTTTTTAGGTCAGATATAGATTGTGTGTAAAGTTGACAGGGGTGGGTTCTCTGTATCATAAACAGACCTCATCATGATGACACTTCATTTCATTCCCCCAATCAAGTAAGAAATGGAAGTTTGACCAATTAGAAGCTGAGAGAGAGGTAGGGTCAGTGATGCTAGAACACACCCACATTCTAAACACATAAAAGCAGACAGTCAGGACACATAGAGGCCTTCAAAATCCATCTGCCGCTGGAAGCCCTGCCGGAAAAATCCATACTTACCTCCATCAACCTCCAGAGAGCCAACCTAGAGACTTCAATCTATCCAGAACTAAGAGACCAGACCAGAGAGATCCAGACCAGCAGAGAGAGTGACCCAGATCACTGTGAAGTGCAAAGACCAGACCAGACCAGAGTCCAGTTTAAAACCCTGACCAGATCCATGGCGAGGCCCATTTCACTCAAGAATATAGTGTGAGTACCCAGCAGAACTGTGTAGAACCAATCTCTTAGTTTAAATTCATCTAATTCAATCTATTTAACCTAAGTAGAACTGCTTGATAGCTCCAAATCTGTCACCTGTCATTCTAGCTGCAAAAAGCTGCACTTGTCTTTTTGAAACTTTAAAATTTCAAATCTGAAAAACGACCTTTATTTAATCGCTCATATCTCCGCAACCGTTTGTGCTAGAGACTTGCAATAACTTTCATCTGAAAGGTTAGAATCGTGGCTTTCCTACGAACCTAGAACCGCATTCCTACCCCTTATAGTTTTACCGCAATCGCGGAACACGCATCCGCGAATTTTACCGCGATTTGCAATTTCTTCACATGTAAAAACGGCTGCTGCTGATTTCCATTTGCCAGAAATTCGTTTAACCTGCTAACTATCCCTGCATCATTGCTAGTGTGAGCCTGGACTAATATTAACTAGATACCACTCACCCTGAACCTCTAATAGGGAATTAAAAGCGTTTCCAGCATATTTCTCATCCATTGCTAGCACAGATCAAAGAATTGGGCCTGTGTTTTCAAAACTCCTATCTGTGTTTTAAACTTCTGTTGTCTAAGCTTGGGGGGATTGAACTGAATTACAGTTGATTGCATTTCTGAGAACTGTGTGTTTTCCTTCCATTTCCTTGCCTTGCATCAAGGGGGGGGAGGGGATTGCCAGAGGAAAGTGATTACATTGTTGGGTTGAAATCACATTGAGTATTTTCTGTATTGCATTCAGTGAATATTGCATCCACCTGAGCTACATAAAGCATCCTCTACCACAGTATACTTTTGTTCCTATTTCCCAGTGTGCTACCTTATCCATTTCATGTTAACTCATTAGTCATTATAAAGAAGTGTGCTAGTGCCAGATTCTCCGTTGTTAATATTTCCCATATCAGATTAAGTGTGATATTCAATTATTAATTTATTATAAAGTGTGATATCTATATTTTAATTTATCAAATAAACCTTTTAAACTTGCAAAACAGAACTACTTCTTGGCTCAGTGGGGTCAGGGGGATTCCAAGAGAGGGGTGTCATACAAGGGTAGTCATCCAGAACGCATGAACTGGACCTAAAGATATATCAATAAGGGTTTTCATTCAGTATTATAGACTAGGTGTTAATTTGGCTGTAGTGCTGAATTGAATCCTCTTACAATATGCTGGAAATCTCGGATATTGGTCACTCTGGCTTGTTGGTTCTTTTGGACCTATCAGCTGCTTTCGATCTCCTCGATCATGATCAACTCTTGCTTGCATTGGAGAAACAGGGACGTTGCAACCCTGATTCTATTCCATCAGTGAAATCATTCCTTCTGAATCGCACATGCCGGGTGTGTTGGGGCAAGGCCACCTCTCCCTTCTCCCCCATTTCTCATGGAGTTCATCAGGGAGTATGTATATCCCCTCTGCTATTCAACCTTTATATCCAGACTTTCTGTGATATGGTTGATGAGCTTGGAGTGTATTTCGCAAACTATGCGGATGACATCTAGCTAGTACTTGAGTTATCAGGGGACTATGCCAAGGACGCAAACCTTCTTCAGACCACCTATCGCCACATTGAGACCTGGATGAGTAAGAACTGGATGTGTCTAAATGGAGATAAGACCGAGTTGCTGGTCTTTGGTACCAAGCATGCTCGAGCAAAATTACACTCTATCAATCATTCTCTATTCATGGCTGTCCAATCCAGGGCTCAAAGAACGTTAAGATCCTGGGCTTTTTTCTCGAACCGTTACTTAGTGCAGATGCCCACATCAATCAGACAGTTAAGAATGGATCATACTATCTTCAGCTGCTGATAAACCTGCGCCCCCTTCCTGTCAGTACTCAAATGCTCCTCGGTTGCTTGTGCTATCATTCTGTCTAGATTAGACTACAGCAATTCTCTGTTAGTTGAAGCCAATAAAAAAAACATTCAAGCTCTGCAAATCCTTCAAAATCATGCAGTCCGCATTACTGCAAAGAAATATAGAAGAGAGCATATCTCGAATAGCCGGAGAGATCTTCATTGGCTCCCAGTTACTGCTCGACTGGAATTCAAGGCTGCTGCACTTACTCATAGAGGGCTATTTGGCACCGCTCCAAACTAT
The DNA here is from genome assembly GCF_040938575.1 of Ambystoma mexicanum. Lineage (NCBI taxonomy): Eukaryota > Metazoa > Chordata > Amphibia > Caudata > Ambystomatidae > Ambystoma > Ambystoma mexicanum. The sequence continues at coordinate 293,143,222 of NC_090930.1, read as the reverse complement.
ATTAAGGACCTGTTCTCTCTTTATGGGCCACCGAGGAAACTACACTAAACAACCTTTGAGTTGGTAAAAAAATCCCAAATTCTCTCTCACCAATTGCTTGGGAAGAGCTTTCCCTATCAGGGCCACTAAGATCTGGAATGCCCTGCCCCTGGAGCTTAGGCTTATAAAGGAATACAATATATTTCATTGGAAACTGAAGACTGCTCTATTCATCTAAAGTCTTTTGTTAAGTTCTACATTGAACTAAAGCCGTTTCCCTGGCGCACTGGTTCTTCCTGCACTTTTGTCCTATGCCTTTATGTTTGTCTACTGTGGTTTCGTTTGTGCGCCCTAATGCCTGCAGGTTTCTTCTACCTTATAAATCAATTAATAAATAAATAAATATTAAACATAAAGTCAGTCTGAGACAATTAGTGCCAGGGCTCAAAAATAAGTTGAGCCCTGGCAAACATCCCCACAAATTAAGCACTGGCAAACACACACACACAGAGTGGACAATAGCTATTCTGTAGTTATTATTAAATTGGGTCCCCATAGAAAGAGTACTTACGAGATGCTAATAACTTTGGTGCAGTTCAACAAGAAAAAGTCCCCAAAAATATATATCACTCTGCGGAGCACCATCCGTGGAGGATCAGTTATGGTGGGCCCAAAAGTTGCATTTCTCATTCAAACGCCCATTGTGAATTCCAGCCTCCCCCCCCCCCCCCCTCTTACAGCAACACCTGCTCGATATATTGATGTAAAACATGTGCAAGAACCTGTTGTATTAGCCCATTCACGAGCTGTGTTTGTTTTGTTTGGAGAAAATCCATCCTAGGGGTTTTAATTTAAAAAAGGTAGGGCATAAGAATGTATGGATATTTTGCCTTGTCGGTCGGAGGACTGTGTTTTGGACTGCAGCCATTCGGCTGACCCAAATTCAAATCTAAATACAAGAACGTGAAGTGCTCAATTTGTAAAGAAATGCACATACTAGTTGCATCTCGAAAAGAGACAACCCGTGTTTTAGTATATCTTTTAACAAATAATCCTAATTATCATTTTGTTAGGATCGTGTAGGCTGCCAGTTGAACATGTTGACCATGTATCTACAAACAAAATATATACATGGTGATTTATTCCTAAGGCAGATTTATGGCTAAATGCAGACAAGTAATGACTGAAACTGTGAACTTTCCTGTCAAACACTGCATGGGCACTGCTACTCTTGCTTGGAAGTTGCCTTTCCCTGGCTTTGCCTCTGTGCTGATGCGCCTGGCTGGCGACTCTCCCATTCCCGTCCTCTCTGTGCTGCCTGCCCCGCTGCCCACAGTGGTGTGGGAATAGTAGTAACATGCTACTACTATGTGAATGATGTCCACCCCATACTGGCTTCCTACCAGAAGAGACAGGGGCAGCGCCCCTTAAAAAGGCCTTGTATGTACTTGCTGAGTGTGCCACATGCCAGCCATACCACTTACACTGGCACATATTCAAGCGCATGCCAGCATCCTTTTTCCAGGTAAAATTTTGCAGAATGGAAGAATTCTGTTTTAGAAGACTACTATTTCCAATCAAAATTAATGTGTCCATTTACATTTTATAATCTCATGGGTGCGTGACGTGTATGCATAAAGGTGTTTTTCTCTCTAAAATCAAAGATTCTACTTATGGTAATTTCCCAGGAAACCCAGAGTCATTCCTAAAATTCTTGTCCATTTGCGGATGTAAAAACTGTATGCTCAAATCACCATATTCTTACAACAAAACCTGTCACTTTCAATGAACATCATTTAGAAATTATTCTGTAAGATATCAGTAACCTATTTCTTTATTATTAGACGAAATAGGTTGCTGGCGCAATTTGATGAACTCAGATTAGTATTTTCTACCCACGTGATTGAAATGTTTCATTGCTTTTATGTATTATTTAAACAGGGAACTAAGCATTTAGAGTAAAAAATGCACAGATATTATAAGATTCCATTTTTGTCTAGATTAGTCATATATCTTTGTTGCAAACATATGTGAGACACAAGCAGACTAGTTGCATTTTTTTTTCAGTAGACATGCTGCCTGTACTCATGTGGAATACTGCGGGCGGCTTCTACAGCATTGGAAGATAAGGGACAGCCATTATTTGAAATAAAACAGAACATTAAGATTGAAAACAGCCTGTTACTTGTCCAGGATTCTGGGGTGGGATTGATGAGGTGAGGGGTATTAGATCAAGATATTTCTATGTATTTACACATTAGAAAAGTACAAATGTTCATTGCATGGACGTCATTGCAAATCCTTGTGGGCTTCATTATGAGTGTGGCGGTACTACCGCCAACCTTGTTTACCTTTACCACCAACTTCGCTTACAATTAGACAAAATCTGCTTGATTGCAATTGGCAGGATGGCAGTGTTAATCCTCATTCGCGGAGTCTGTAGGACTCCACGGGGAGCCACTCTGCGGGTGGAAATTATTGCTTCAGCCTTTGACACGGTCTGCATTACTGTTACATTCGTAGTATGGAGGTGTAGTAAAAGGGGCACTTTTTCCATGCCTACCATTTATGTAATTAGTAATGATACCCTAATCTGCTTCATTGTACAGTCAATGCTTCAAAAGCCAAGGAGGGACTATTGCATTCATACTGCAGTTATGGAAACATAGCATACATGTATTGCTGTAGTGTTCAGTTGCCTTAGCCCAGAGGATCCTGCAAAGGAAGACTGCATGCAATTCACAGGTACAGCAATAGAAAGACTGGGCCAGACAGCACATTCTCTTCTTCCGCGTGATCACAGGCCTTGACAAACTTCACTGCATACAAATATTGACTTTTCCGAAGGTCACGTTGAAACCGTGTTTTGAAAACCTAAAGCTAACTAGCTATTTATCTTCAAAGTGGGATGTTTTGGAATGAAATGGAACATCCGGGCTGACCAGGCAATACAGCCAAGAAACACGATAAAACCCACTGCTTGAGTGAGTGTCTGGAATATTAATGCAATGATCAATTTCTGTGGAGGCCGGTAAACATATTTACAGAACTGGGGGTAACTAAGGCCTGCGAAGCTTGGTTAACAGGGGGCCAGACAACAGATGGCAAGACAAGTATCTCCTTCCCTGCGCTCAATCAGACAGCAGACCACGGCATTTATCGTAGGGCTGCAGTAACCCGCCGTGTCAGTTCCGAAGACAATGACACTGACGCAGGCTGTGATTGGTGCAGAGGCAGCAGAAGGCTTCCTCTAGCATTGCTATTCTGTGCCCTTGCCATCCCCCTCTCTGGTGGTCCACCTAATGCAATATGCAAAGCTCTTCTGGGAAAGGAACACAATAAGCTGACAGTAAACATGACTAATGCCGTATCAGCACGCCGCCACCTTTGGAATTGAGCGATTCAGGAAAATGTCACAGGATTTGTGAGAATGCAAAGCAATGAGTGCATCCATCCCTCTCTGCCCACCACCCTGGTAACATAAACATAATGGAATTTAGAACACCTGCCCCCACATTCCCACTGAAGCAGTACAATGACTTCTGACATTCCAAGATTAGACTTTGTAGGGCCAAATGAGTATGTATTGCATGTTAACAGGAGGTACACTTTATGGTGTGTCATGCTCATGGCATGTGTAAAGCACCCATCGGCCACTGGTTTGGCCTCATGGCGCTGTGAGATGTCTCAGTGTATATAACACCGAAGGCCTTTGGATTTCTGGTGCATTGTTCAGGTAGAAACACGTCATCCACCGCAAAGAAGGAATAGAGTTAATTCCAAGCTCCAACTCTAACATGTGTGTATCAAAACTCTGCATTGGAACCATGCTTGGTGTGATGTTTGTGGATCTGTAAATTTACGAAATAAGTGACCCTCTACACTCCAAACTCTCTAGTATTTGTTAAGTGAATCCTACCCAGTGGTCAAAGTGCACGAAAAGAAGCAGTGGAACTATGTTCGCTGCTGGCCCGCCACCTACCCATTAACTGTACCCACAGCTGTGCCTGCAGCATTTTCACGTTAAGTGTCTTGAATGCACACGAACAAATCTGATTACTGTGGGGGGCAGGTGTATGATGATGATTGGGAAAGGCCTTTATCCCAAGCAGGCCACTGAAAAACTAACAGCAGCCCAGCAGTTCCACAATAGCTCACCGACGTGAGGTTCGAGCTGATCCAGGAGGTTCCCGGTTCGAATCCCCAGTAGGGCAAACGGAAAAAACAAACACACCTGCTGTTTCAGGGATTCAGTACACTGAAGTGCGTTTCAACTTCTTCCTGCACTTTTATTTTAAAACAAAACCAAAAGTGTAGGAACAGTCAAACAAATTGAAAAGTAGTGGAGCACTGCGAACCAACCGCTCCCACACATTTCGACCACTGATCCTACCTCAATGTTAATAGTTTGCACCAGCTTTTTCAACATGCCCACAACAATTCCTTATAAACCACAATAATTTCCCGAGTCCAGAAGTAGGAACTTCTAATCCACTTGCAATTGTACACGCAGGAAGTTGCCAGTGTAATAACCGAGCAATAGTAGTAACATTAGTTTTACATATTCAATAAAGAGTGATGTTTCCTCTGGTATAGCAGTACCAATTGCATTACATTTACTTTAAATCCAAATGAAAGTACTTGATGTATCTGAAGAGAAAGAGAGGTGGGTCTGAACGCCACAGTCATGTATTAATGGTTCGTGCTGGCTTTAATACAGACCTACGTTCCAAGCAATGAGAACGCTTCATTGAGTTATATAAACAGAGGGCACTGCAACCGATCACCTTTTGGGTTTGCGAAGACAGTACTCATACCCAGCATGACAAATCACAATGCACATGACAACACCCTCTATTCAGAGTTACACTGCACACAGGTGCAAATGATAGGTTCCAATCCAAAATACTTTTTGCATCTGAAAATCCTTTTGTGGCGGAAAAAATCTGCAAATGACAGATGCCGCAAATTGAGTCTGATGCACAAAAAGGTAAATAGAGGCTATTTGTGACGGGTGTATTGATGAAAAAAAAAAAAACTTTTTATACTTTTTATCTTTGGTACAGTGGCATTGAGGTTCTACCTTAATGAGCACTCACTTTCCATATTCAAAATCACTTTGGAGCCGTGCCAAGAGGCAGGAATTTCAATAAGACATATACTCTACACACGCATCGAGTAATCTGATTCATGAAAGTTGGCAGTCGAACTCCTGCAGCAATTGGCTGCGGTTCCAGTTTTGCATAAGGACGTTATTGGGACCTGGGGAAATCAGCAAGAACATATTTACATTTTTTGAACACTTTTTGTCGAAAATATTTCAGCTTCCTCCTTTGATACCAGCTTCTGCCATTTGTTTTTAAACTTTCTCTTCCCATGTTAGCTTTAACTTCAGTGACTTGCACCTGGTGATTGCACTTTTTGGGAATCAACTCCATTTGCATTTGGAAAGTGTGTAGACACAAATCACACATGGTGCTTAAGGGACTCTTTGTGAATCACCCTGGGTGTGCAATTTGCACATGTCGCTGCCGCATTTTACCTCTGCAACAATTTGCAAATGTATTTCTTTGTAAATTGCCACTGCGCACTTTCCTCATATTCAGGGGTCTTCATGCATTAAACAAGGCATTAAACAAGGATAATTAATGCCTAGTTTATTATTGAGAAAGATACACTGCACAGACATCTGCACTTGGATTCATTGACCCCACTGACCTAAAGCCCACCACCCTGTCCACCACTCTCCATGAGATGAACTTCACACAATCCATCTGCACCCCCACTCAAGCCAAACGTCGGTCCCTCCCACATAACATCCCCACTCAAATTACCTGCATCGACTCAGTTCCCTGGACTGACCACTTTGTGATTTGTTTCACCTTGTCCCTTGCACCCACATCAACAAAAACCAAAATGACTATCCTCTCTCCCATCACTACGAGACACACTAAAATACTAACCAAGGAAACATTGGCACTACCGTCCGGACCTCTGTCGACTCATGGCCTGGCAGCAACAACCCTGCAGCCATTCTCACAGCCTACAATTCCACACTCCTCTGCAGCCTAGACCTTCATGCCCCCCTCAAAACCACTACTCAGAAAAAGACCACCACCACAACTTGTTCACTGAGGAATTAGCAGCCCTCCGTAAATCCAAACGCTCCAAAGTGCACATCTGGAGAAAAAATCCCTCCCCTACCAACAAAGAAACCTTTAACATCAGCGCTACCACCTACAAATCGGCGATCATTAACACTAAAGCCAGCATCTACAACACCTGCATAAGTGAGGCCAGCCCCAACACCAGAGAGCTCTTCAAAATCCTCAAAGAGCTGAAAACACCATGCCTGCCTACCGGAACTTATCTCTAAGACAAAGTCTGATGCTCCCTGGTACAACCACCCTAGCGAATAAAATCCTCAACCTTAGAAACAAAAATCCCTCCCCTGCCAACAAAGAAGCCTTTAACATCAGCGCTACCACCTACAAATCAGCGATCATTAACACTAAAGCCAGCATCTACAACACCTGCATAAGTGAGGCCAGCTCCAACACCAGAGAGCTCTTCAAAATCCTCAAAGAGCTGAAAACACCATGCCTGCCTACCGGAACTTATCCTAAAGACAAAGTCTGATGCTCCCTGGTACAACCACCCTAGCGAATAAAATCCTCAACCTTAGAAACAAAACCATTCTCAAGACATCTCAGCTCACATGTAACAATTCGGACATCCCACACCCAGCACACCCAGCTCCCCTTCCTTCAAATTCTCCCGTGTCTCCTCAGCAGACACGCTCTCCACCATCCTAGGCCTCAAAGCCTCCAATTGCACAGGCAACATCTGCCCAACCCACCTCATCAAGCTTTGTGCATAGCCCCTTGCCCCTACCATTGCCAAGTTTATCAATGCCTCCTTCAGCTCCTGTACTGTGCCTAACTCTATAAAAGAAGTATGGGTCACACCATTGTTGAAAAAGCCCTCTGCTGATCCCACCATGCCAACAAACTATGCCCCACCATGACAGTACCCTTCCTCCTGAAAATACATGATTGCACTGCCTACCTACAACTCCAAACCCACTTAGAAACCAATAGCCTACTCACCATGTGCCAATCCGGTTTCAGAGCCAGACATAGCACTGAAACTGCTCTCCACGATCTAAAGATCCAACTCGACCACATCCATGATGACAGCGACCTTGCTATCCTCCTGCTATTAGACCTTTTGGTAGCCTTCAACCCTGTCGACCATGACATCCTCTGCCTCCTCCGCATCACCACCTTCAACCTCTCCCCAGACGTGGGTAAATGGGTAAAATCCTTCACGAGTGAGTGATACTCCAGAGTCGTCACTGGAGCCGAAGCTTCCGACCCCATATCTTCCGACCCCATATCAGCTTCCTATGGGTCCCAGAAGGGTCCTACCTCTTCCCCACACTGTACAATATGTACACCAAACCCTTATTCAATCCAATCACCTGGATTACTTGAGCATACCCTTTACTAATTTTGCTGACGATACAGATATCCTTCATCAAACTTACGGGTAACTGTGAGATTGACTCTGCTAAGATTAACTGCGTGTATAGCATCATTCAAGCATGGGTGGCCAAACACCATCTCTGCCTGAATGATGATAAAACGGAACTGCTTATCGTTGGCTCCCCACACCGCCTCAAACACCTCAACTCCTCTTTTACATCCTTTCTCATAGACAGGAATAACACCTCAATATCTCCATATGTCAAAACACTAGGTGTCTACCTTGATGCCGAACTTAACATGCACAGACATGTAAAATCTGAAGCCTCATCAGCGGCATACTCGACCAAACTCATTAACCTTTCCGGAATGTTCCTCACTCCCATTAACTGTCTTGCCCTAGCGACTTACCCTAGCCAGAGCCATCATCGAACGCAAACTGGACTACTGGAAAGCCATCCTCCAATCGATGCCTCTACAGTAGTGCTGCTCAATACCTCACCCACCACATCACAAAAAAATCCAGCCCACACAAATTGCGCTCCTCCACCTCCCTAAGCACACCTAGATTCACCAGAAGAAGAGCTGGAGGTTTCAGCTTCACTGTCATTGTGTGCACATTGTGGAACGCCCGCCCCCTCTAGCAGAGACAAACCCTCCTACCTCATCATTTGCAAAGAAATCAAAACAACTCTTTTCAACAAATTTGCATGAATCTTGTACTTGCTGTAACCATCACTGTCAGGAAATAAAATCATGTACCTGCCTATGTATTTTGTTCTGTAATCTCGCGCTGTGATACCTTCGGTTCGTGGGCTTTAACAACAGATAAAATAGTGCAACACATTTGAGAAAGCAATGAATATGCCACCAGCCACCAACTACTCACATTTATTTGTCAATGTGAAAAATAGAGTTATCTTAGAATAACATCACATTAAAGCTGAATTGCCTTATATTAGGTTTATTGGCCTAGCCAACAATACAAGAACTACTTTTGATGCAGCACTACAGCGAGTAAAATATACTCATAGGTCCAGTGTGTTCCTCTCTTACCCTCCTTCCCCACAATACTGGTAGCAGATGTGGAAGCCACATTTCATAATAACTGTATTTATAACAAATGCATGTGTTTCTTTATTCTGCATTCCCAGAGTGAGGATGGCATCTTGCTTTGAGTAATAACTGTGTATGGATAATATGTTGAATAGTTTACAGCACCAGCTCATCGGAATAATGTTGCCATTTATGGAGCATTGGAGAAGGCGGAGAAGGAGTTGGAGAGGAGATGCCAAAGTTATAGACTTTCATGCACTGGCTGCGGCGGGGGGTGTAAATGGGCTTTAACAGCCCCTCAGCCCGAGGCGCCCTTTCGGTAAGGGGTTGACGGCTCCGGCACCATTACCGGCGCCATTAACCCCTTACCACCAACCTTGTAATGACCCCCTATGTCCCTTTTCGGATGACGGCAGCCATGGAAAACATGTACCAAAATCATCCGAAAAGGGACATAGTGCCTTTTCTATTTCAATGGCGGCCACCAGATGGGAGGAGCTCAGAGACCGGAGCGCAAGGCTCTGGTCCTGCAGGTAAGTGGGGAGCTGAGAAGGGGACTCAGGTGAATTGGGGGGGTGAGTGAGGAGGCTCCCTGTTGCCTCTCCACATTAGAAAAAGAAGTGTAAATATCAGAGCACCACCCGGGGAAGGACCTCGGGTGCCTGGAACAGCAGGCAGGGATTGTGTATTCTCGCACGCTGTTCCAGCCTTCTGATTGGTTGGCTCACACTCCCCGGGTGCACATTTTATTAATACAATACAAACTGTTAGTTTCATGCTGGTACACTTTGTAATCTGTTCACAAATCAGCACAGCAAACCATTTATTTTTAGTCTTGCTTGCATGCTACCACCTGGGAAGTACCAACTACCAACTGGGGAGCTTGGAAGGCAGGCTTTACCTCATTGTGTTACACATCTTCTGAGCACTCTGAGCAGAGGGAGATCGCCATCTTCCGTCCCACGGTAAAAATAAATGTTCACTTGCCCCAGACCCTTCTTTCACCTTCACCACTTTCCCCTCTTCCCACCGGTCCCCACACCATCCATTCTCTGACACCACACTACCTTGTTTTGGTTCCATGTAATAATGTCGCCACAAAAATCTCGCCATGCAAAAATATCACCGAAAAATTTCCGTTTTTTGTGGCGACATTATTGCATGGAACATGCGGGGGACACCCCCGCATCCCCCAAACTTTTTTTTTTCGTTTTTATTTTGTTTATTTATTTTTTTTTGCCCCTGTCCCCATATATATGGTCACCAAAATAATATCGCCACAACATTTTCCCGGCGATATTATTTACGGCGACCATAAATATGGGGATATTATTACCTGATACCCCTGTTTTGAGGTGAGTACTTGTGGGATGGGTGTGCCCTTTGGTTAATGTTTCCCAGGACAGCTCCTGCTGGGAGGCTGTCTTGCTGTAGATAAGTGTTATCAGACCTTGCAAACAATCAAAGTAGAGGAACAGCCATTCAGTCTACTGCCCTGTATGCAGGTAGGGACAGTCTTTCATGCCAGAATACACACAATCCTTCCACAGCTGGCCTAGACTCACAGTGCTGACATCCGTATGATATCACTGTGATGTGGCTTCTTATAGTTATGATAATTACTTAAACCCTATCCAAAACTCAGGTATTGCCACCAGAATAGTAATTCCTCATGACTATTGGTTTTTGAACAGAGGTTTGAGTTTTAAATGCAGCCTCAGCATTGAAGTAACCAGGCTGCACAGCATTTGTCAAATAGGTGCTTGGGACCTTTGGACCTGCTCTGTACCACTGGAGAGCAGGCACTGTAGAGTAGGATAGTAATTCAGCAAGGCACAGGTGTACCTTATGTTTCTGCCATGGATCTTCTGAAAAGGGCATCTGGTTAGCAGATCGCCCATTCTGAGATGGAATTACCTGCATCATTGTGCTAATAAATAACAATTGGAAAAAAGCCAATGCTTCTACACGCTTGCTGGATGGCAATTCCCCACATTGAGATACCACCAGACCTCATTAAACACTTTCCCATTAACTAAGCTAATTAGGGTTACCATGCTGGAGGTTGGCAGTCTCGGTGGTCCTTTGATAGATTCTGGTAGGCATCTTTTGGTAAAACGTATATAATTACTTTAAGCAAATCCATCTTCCTTCTGTATTGTTTTTCTTGGCTTTTAGCCCCAAATACAGATAGCTGAACATAATTGGTGACTTCCTCTAGAACCACCTTTACATTCATGTCCAAAATTATACAACTTTGTCTAATGACTGCCATCATACAAGAATGATGGAATGATTTTAAGGAAACACTTTTATAAGCGATCTGATTAACAGTAGTCTATACATTTTTTTACTCAAATAAGGCGATTCAGCATTTGCTTTGCTATCAGAGCTACCACTGATAAGTGAACTTGTCAGTTTATGGTTGAGTTAAGCTCACCCATTCAGTGGATTCCAATACTTCAAAGACCAAGCATGAACAATTTCCTAATCTCCCAAATTGCAATATTTAGGTTTAATCAGATTTGACCTGAAAATAATTGGCCTAATGTTAAGTGGTATGTCTCTTTAACTTAAGCAAGCATTATTACTCAGAGCCATGAGCAGAACTGCTTGTTAATAGCCCGGAGGCCAACATTTTGGGCTAGAGAAAAAGGGGGGCACATAAGGAGAGCTAAGGGTTGTTAATGATCAGTATTGCTGTGGAGGTCCGGGTAATAATGGTATTAGCACCCGACTGAGGGACTGGTGCTAAAGACAGAAAGTACATTTTGAGTAAAAAGTGTCAGGATGGCCACCAGAGATGTTGGAAAGGTGGAACATGATAAATGTAATAGAGGTGTTTTGTATTAAATGCAACAGAAAAGATTGCTCCTCACCAGAGGTAAAACAAGAGAAATATTAATGCAGTACGGCAAAGGGAGTCCGTTTAATCACAAGTACAAAAAACGGGGAGTTATGGCAATCAGCAGTGATTTGATAGTCCATCTCGCTTCAACTCCAATGAACTTCATAAAAAACACATCGTTTATACTGAAAATTCGTCATAAGTGACATGTAACACTCAAAAGTTAATAAGCATTTCTATTGGTTAGGAAAACGTAACTTTAAAATAGGTGCTATATCTGCATATGTTAACAGAGTGAGGGATTGGGTAAAACAGTCAGGTGGGCGTCCAAGCCCTTCCTTCAAAATGACTACTGTAGACGTGACCAAAAGTACAACGTCCCATTGGTTCTACTAACTATAGGACCCTAGATTATTTGGTCCATTGTGATTGGGTTGGTACCAACCCCATCCATAAATGTCCACTTTACTTAGCAGCACGCAGAATGGTCAGCCAGGTGCAGGCTGACCCCCTCAGCTACCCGGCCTTCCTCCAATTAAGGTTACTATCAATCATCACTTCAAAAACAATGTGTCAATTATGTTACTGTGGTTGGCCTCGAAACTGCATCTTCTGCCTGGAAAAGTTCTGCTATCTTCTCCTGGGTAGATGCCATGCATAGGTGTGAACTCGTGCTTCTCCTCGCTCGGATGGTCACGTGATGCTGACACAGTGAATTTGCCTAGTTTCTCTCGATTTGTGCATTTAATTCTTATTCCGCTTGCCACCTGCCTATGCTTCCTTATCTTGACCTTTCTGAGGCAGGATATTCTGTTCTTAAGTTTCAATTAGATGTAGCTACTGTTTGTTCCTTCTATTCTTCTATTGGTGTGACCTTGGCTTCTTTGGTATGAGTTGCATCTGCTGAGTTTCGATTCAGCCATCTCCTCTCATTTTGCTAGAATATGAAGCTTGTTGTGTTTGGCCTCTAGAGACCTGAGTTGATTCTGCTTTTCGTGTAAAGTGTATTTGCGCTTATAATAATGTGCTTCGTTTTGAGGTAGATTATGTACAATGGCACTTGCCGCGCTATTTTTCTACTTAGCATAGCAAGCCGTACTGTTTTTTTAGCTTTCTTGCGGTTTCAAGCATATGTATTCAGGCGTTAGCTGGTTGGATATCTTCATCATGCTTACAGCTTAACTCTCTTATTGTTTGATAGCTTCCTATCACTTTAAGCTCACAATCTCTTTTCTCATGGCGTTTCGTCTCCTTGTGTCATTCTTGGTTTGTCATTTGTTCTATCTGTTCTAGCTGTTCTGTAAGTCCGTCCAGGCTCTTGTGACGTCACCATTCGTCGTCCATTAAGACCTTTTTGGTTTCTTCCGGGACGGTACTTTGGCAATCTTTATTTATTGGTAGGGTTTTCTCAATGGATACCTTACTGCTCATGGTTGTCTGGTTATTGGTACTTCAATATGTGTTGCTCTTCTGATGGGTACTGGGCAGAGCCCAACTGTGGCTCTCTGCTGGTTTATTTGCTCATCATACGTCACATATTTTGGTGTAAATGTTCCTGGTACTTCAAAATGGGCCATGGGAGTGCAGGCTTTATTTGGGACCTCCTCTACACTCCCCCCTGTGGGCTATTCATCGACCACTTTCACCTCCTCCTTTGGATGCAATTCGCTCGATTCTTCTATATTTATCTTCACTCCATTGCCTGGGTTCATTCCTTCTTCATCTTGTGGATCTATACATGATGGTTTGAAGAAGTGTGTCTTTGGAGTCCATATTTTTATTACTCCTTTCAGGCTTCTTGCTGTCCTTACATGTTCGTCTTTATTCCATGTCATTAGTTGACATTGTCCTTTTGGGCTACAGTAAAACCATCTTCCCACATAGTTTCTGGGCTTCCTCGGATGGAGAAACTTTGCACCTTCTGGCGCATGCATGCTAGCCTTCACAAAGTCTCTTATTTCTTTGGGCTTCCATTCTGACTTGATATCAATCATGATCTTCATCCCTATGGCTTGCTTCGCTGTTTTATGGCATTGCGAGATTATTATCTTGATAACACAAAATCCTTATAATATCATCACTAGCAGGGCTCCTAGAAACTTGAATATGTCTGCCATCCATTGTGGGACCCAAGAGATTAGAGATCCAAACCAGTTGTCATCAACAACTTTGTCAGTTTCATCGATCATCTGGTTTTGTAGCTTGATCAGTATATCTATGGCTTCTGTTAAGGTTCCATTTTCCTCGTCGTGAGAAGGTATAAATGTGCAACATGATTCTCCTATTTCTGCACAAACTCTGCACAAACTCCTCCATCCATGGCTGTCAAGCACATATCCGTTCTGGAGTCATCAGTGGGATGGCTCTTAACTCTTCTTTTATTGCATTGAATCCTTTTATTGTTGTATTAATGGTCTGCAGTAACTCCCACCTGGTTATCTGTAACCATTTAGTATTTGATCCAACTTGGAATCTTGTTGCGAACACTGATGAGGTGAGGCTGAACAGCCTGTGTTCATATGGGATTGCATGAAAAGCTTCTTCTGATTTAGCAGAGAAGTAATTCTCTCTCCTCGTCCGAGTTATCAGTTCCACAGATCTCTTCTTTCTCAGGTGACAGGTGAGCATCTGCTTTTGGGAAACTGTCAATATTCAGGTCACTTTTTGGGATTACCAATGCTGGAACGTGGACGTTAACTGTCGTGTATATGCCTCCCCAGTCTCTTGGCAGTCTGATGTATGCTTTGGATTCACATGCCCAATAATGGTCCATAATCACTGCGGTTCCATGTACCATTCCTGGAACGTTGAAAACTCACCCACAGTTCTGATTCTCTCCCATCTTCCTTGTGCCATTGTTTCTGAAACAGAACTTTGGGCTTTCTAGTGGCACTATCTGCAATGGTCCTCCTCTGTCTTCGACCCTTGTGGGTAGTTTTGCAAGTTTTGGCCATAATGGCTTCCATCCGTTTCGCACTATGTTGATGGTTGGCTCATAGTGACTGAAGACCATCCATGCTTGGCATATCACTACTCCTTTCTCCCATCGTCTGGTGAAAGCACTGTTCTCCAAATTTGCATTTGGCCTCGATTCTTCCATCTTCGAGCTTCTTCTGAAATGTTTCCTTGGACATTTAGCTTCTGGTTTGCTTCTCTTCTGATCTCTGCTCCTTTGACTCCAGGCTTCTCATATCTGATCACAATGTGTTTTGTCTTTCCATTGTTTCTTGTCTTTATGTCCTGGACATAATCGTCTTCATTTGGATCAGTTGCTTCAGTTGCCCATTTCAGAGAGGCATTACTACCCATGAACTGGCCTCTGGTTTCGCACATTGCTTCGTGTGACATACAGTGTGCTGTCTGGACATCAATATCTACAGCTACGAAGATCTTGGACTTCCCCATGCTGCATGGTAGGAGTGCACAAACAAAGCATTCTCCTTCTGAACTTTGTCTTCCAACTTCTTTCATGTGCTGGTACCAAATGTTGTTTCCCAGATGTGCTGTCTTGTCCAGGTATTCGGTTAGTTCTTTGTCAACTCCATGCATACTTCTCTTGATTCTTAATGTTTTTCTGCAGTTGACTATGACTGCATCTCTGAATGCATCGGTATGACTTTTTCTTGCTGGAGGATTCTCAGGTATCCTGGTCCACAGTGCAGGCCTCCTCATCTGCGACATTTGAGTGGACAAGAGTCTGGCAGCTCTTTCCCTCTCTTCATACATCTTTCTATGTCGGATTATAAATATTCGTATCCATTCTGGCATTGGTCTAGTATGTGGTTTTACTGTGGAACTAGTACTTGTCCCTTGGAATGTATATGCTTGGTTATATAGTCTCTGTGATTTTGCTCTTCAGTTCCTTTTGCAGTTCCCTTGCTCTGGCTATGTGAGGAACTAATGAGTCTACTATCAGTTGTGTCCGTGCAGAGAGTTGCTCAGCGTTGGCTCTTGTTTTCTTAAGAATTTCTGATATAACTGCTTCTGTTGGTTTTTGCTTTAATTCTTGTTTTATCACAACATCTGCTGTGGAGTTTCTTATGGCAGGCAGTCTCTTCTTCTCTGCTGCTTTGGTTTGTGGTTCTGTAGTCATTGACACTAGACCTGTTCCGTGTGCATTCAGTGTTTGCGTGTGTGTAGTTGTCAGTGATGCTACTTCATTCATTCCTTGCCAACACTGTCTCTGGCTTTTCTTTTCATTCGTTACCACAAGTGTGTGTGTGTATCATTGCTAATTACATCAATTTCAAGTTCATTCACTCCACCATCAGATCTTCTAGGGACTGCAATGACTATATAAGGTCTGGGTGCTTTTGTGGGTTTTATGCGTGCATCATTAGGTGGGTACACTGAAATTGGGATGCTTTGTGTCACAATAAAGAATGCAGTTCTGATCGTTAATGACAGTAAAACAATAATGAATATGATGCACAGGTACATTATGCCTCTGTAGGTCAGGCAACAGAATTTTCCACCAGAGAAGTGGGGTTGCCTCTATTCTTGTGGGAGGATCAGATTGCTATTCTGGACCCCCATCTCGATCAGTGTCCAGTTAAAGTTACAAAATCAAAAGGATCGAATGCCAAAGGTGAGAGTGCATTCGACCGAAAACAAAAGGATCACATTTTTTTTTTTTAAATGTCTTTTTTTTGGAGGGATTTAGTATAGGTAAAAAAAGTTGTTTTTATACCAAAAACAGGGGTTTGGGGGGAGGGGGCCCTAAAAAAAAAAAAAGAATTTGATCCTTTTTTTCGGTCGAATTGACTCGACCCTTTTGTCATTCGACCCTTTTGAGTCAAAACTTTAACCTATAACCATCTCGATAATTCAGTAATTCAGCAAATGTCAGGGTTTATTGTTTCTGTGTTTTAAGAGTGTCCGGTACTCCACAAGTGTCCCCCCCTCTCGTGAGTTTCAAATTGTCCCTTTGTGTCAGGATACATTTCCTTTGCTAGACTATGGGAAAATAGTCTAGCAAAGAAATCAGAAATACAATAACATTTTATTGAGTCCCTTTACTGTGCATGTTCAAAATAGGTACGTTCCCAATCCGCTCCACGGATTTGCTTCAGTCCTGAAGACATAGTGTACGTTGATCAGTATGAAGGATTAGGGACGAAAATAACAACAAATATGACACGTGGAGTTCTTGGCATCGCTTCCTTGATTCGTCCCTCAGCGGAATGTTCTTAGAATCTCCTCAGATAGCTCCTCTTATTTATTTATTTATTTATATAGCGCGCAAGCAGCCCAGGGGCATTGAGGCGCTGTTACTTGCAAGAACTTAGTTACACAGGCACAGGCATTGTAGCGGTCGTTGACACATTGTGAATACTACAAAACATCATACTGTTGTTACAGATATTGCACATAGTCATTATATTACAACTTGTGCAACGGGTCATATGATAAGTATTCATGCTGATGTGTAGGGCCTTATGTATAGAGGATGGTTTTCAAGGCTTTGTGGAAGGTGGTGAGGGAGGCCTCACCTCAGATAGTGGGAGTTAGGGCATTCCAGTGAGTGGGTGCGAAATAAGGGAAGCTGGATCCGCCCGCTCTGGCTCTTTTTACTAATGATTGTTAGAATTTCCACTTGGAATATGATTCCGTGTAAGAGCATTCCCATCTGTGCAATATTAGCTGGATCTCTGATGAAAGTGAGGATATCAACATCGATTGGTCTCCCCACTTGCTCTGGAAAGTCAGTGACTAGGCAAAAGAGAACATTATGGGCCAATCTGGTGTCTTCTGGCTACAGGGACATCCGTCCTGTCCTACTGAGGTTCAGGATTAAATGTTTTCTCATAAAGGTGAGCAAAGACTGCACTGTCCGGTCGCATGGAGTGCAACTAGAATGATGATTTTATTTAAAATATGGCTTAAATGTTCTGTATTTGCTGGGTCTCTGAGGAATGTGAGCATATCTGTTGTTCTCCCAATAAGAGTTGGACAGTCTTCGATTATGCGAAAGAACAGTGTGTTGATGAGCTCATCTATTTCCACTTGTGTTGGTAACATTTGATTCTTTTTCAGTGTACTCAGGGAGTAGGATACATTGCTCGGCAATGACAGTGAGGAGTTGTCTTATTGTCTTTTCATTTTCGGGATCTTGTAGGAAGTCAGTGACACTGGTGAGCCTCCCTACCAATGATGGGTATGATCTTAGCACTAGATCAAGATAGGTTATTATGTCATTTGTGATGTCTCTACTGTGGGACACCATAAGTGATTCCGACTAGTGTCTTAATATTAAACTAATCCGGATACTGTATTTGCTTCCAATGTATGTGTCCTCAGTCAAAATTTGGCATATCCTTTTCTCAAAGCTTAAGTGTGCCTCAGCCCAAAGTTCAAAGTCATCAAACTGTGCTGTGGCTTGTGCGTGCAATTTTCTTCTTCTTGTTTTTTATGTCCTTATCTTCTTTTTTGCTTAGAGGAAGTGTCCAATTTAAGCCACAATTTGCAACAAGTTCTTTGTCTTTGTCTAGCTGGTCATGCGTCCTTTTTCCACATCATGGATCGCGTCTGCACGTGCTGTGGTTCTTCCCCGTCGCTCATCGATTCCTCTCGTTGGGGTGCAGACAAGGGGCCTTCTCCGATGTAGGGTTTTATATCACCAAGAAAAATCCAAGCTCTCCTGCCTTGTAGTTTTACTGCGGATGGAGTGCAGTCCTCTATTATAAAAGGATTTTAGAACCTTGGCTCGTCCCACTTTTTTCTTGTATGATTTTTCACAAGGACAGCGTCTCCAGGGGAAATGGGTGGAACATGTAGACCTTGAACTTAGTCTGTTGTAGTGTCTCCTTCTGTGTTCTGTGCTGCTCTGCACCCTTTTTGTCATCGCTGCAGCTGGTCTGAAATTACAGTAAGGCAAGATGTCATGCAGTTCAGACAGTTTTGCATTTCAGACCCTAAAACCTCTCCTGTCGACTGAGCATCACATCTAGTTCTATCTCGGGGTGTCAGAGGAGTTCTCATTCTTCTTCCTGTGTCTCGTGTGGCATAAGATGATGGTCGGACCCTGGTTGGTTCAGAAGTGCATACAGTGCCCGTGCAAGCCAGTGCAACCATCCCTTCTTTAGAGTAAGCCTCAACTAGGCTATCTTTTGCGTTAACAAGCCGTTGAACTTCTGACAGAGCCCATTACCTTGTGGATGATACACCAAAGAGAACTTGTGCTTTATACCAAGCAGCAAGCTAATCTGCTCGAACACTGTATTGACAAAATGAGGGCCATTATCTGACCTCATGACCTCGCACACCCCCCACCTGGGGAACACTTCTCTCACGAAAAAAGTGGCCGCACAGGTAGAGTCTGGGTGTGTACATGGACCTGCCTCAATCCATCTAGAGAATGGACACACCAAAACAATTAAATATCTGTACCCGTTACATACTTGAATCATGTCGACGTAATTGACATGCAAGTGTTGAAAAGACACATTTGGCCTTGGGATGATTCCTCTCATTACTTTAAAGGTGTGCCCTGCCGTAAATTGCTGGCAGATTATACAGTTCCCTATGAAGAATGCATCGTGCTCAGCTAAATTCAGTATGAACCAGTCTTCTGTGAGTGTTGCTGCTAGGTTCTCTTTTGTCATGTGCACCGGGTAATATAACTGCTCCAGTGCTATTTTTAATAGGGCTACAGCCATTACTAGTTTACCAGTGCTTTCTTGTCACCACAAACTGTCAGAGGGGTTTAAAGATCACCGTCAACGTTTCCACAGGTTCTTCTCTTCTTGTGGCGCCTCCCCTTGGAATTCCATTAGCTGTGTTTGCCCCAAATTACTGTAACCTTTAGGTGCAGTTCATGTAACCATTATTCGTTCGTTGTTATGGATAACTTCCACTTCCATGATCATCTCACTTTTGGATGCCATACGCTTGGCTTCCATGTCTGCTGCTTGATTCCTGCATGAGATCAAATCTGTCCCCTTCGTGTGAGCGGCGCATTTCACGACTGCTATGCCCACTGGGAGCTGTAGGGCCTTGATCAGCCTGTCCAATAAGGCTGCGTGCTGCACTGGCATGCCGTCTGCTCGGAGGTAGCCCCTCCTTTTCCAGCGCGCTAAGCCTGCATGCAGTGTTGATGTCACATAGGCAGAGTCACTGTACACCATTACTTCCTGGTCTACGTGATTCTCAATGGCGAGTATCAACACCAATAAATCTGAAGCCTGTGCTGAATAATGAGAAGTCGTTCGTGCACTAAGAAGCACTCAAAACTCTCCATTCGTTTTGTGCTTCATCACAGCAATGCCTGTGTATATTTGCCCATCATTTTGGTCGATCCTTGAAGACCCGTCAATAAAGACAATCTCTCCTCCTGCCAAGGAATTTTCTTTCACCGTGGTGATTATATCACAGAATTCTTCATAATTTGCACATTCATGTATAGGCTCTCCTTCAGTGACTGGTTCTGCTACGAAAATAGCTCGGTTCACTATCTTACATCAGACTATTTTAATCGATGTATTTGATATGCTCACTTCATAAGCAGAAGCTCTCTGAGATGTCAATGTGCCCTTTGGTTTCCCTAGAATGGCAAATAGCGAGTGCTCGATGTACAATGTCATAGATCATCCCGTTACAATGGTTGTAGCTTTCTCTATGGCGAACGCTGCGGCCGCTAAACTTTGTTTGCACAGGAAATGACCACTCATAACTGTGTCCAGGTTCCCACTGTAGTGCGCCAGGGGCTTGTACCCCAACGTGGTTCTCTGTGTGAGTACTGCCATCATAATGCTGCCATTTGTGTGTGAAAACAGGTCAAATTCCTCTGCATAATTGGGGATCCCTAAAACTGGTGCTGTGCAAATGGCTCTTTTGAGTTCAGCAAACCCTTTCTCCATGGTCTCAGACCATTTGATCTTTTCCTCGGTCACTTGGGCCTTCTTTAGGGCCTGAAGTAAAGGCTTGGTGTAAGAGCTGTAGTCAAAGACCCATGCCCTGACATAGTTGCATAGGCCTAAAAAGCTCTGCATCTGCTTTATCGTGTGTGGCTTAGCCATGTTAAGTATGGCTTCAGTCCTTTCTGGGGTCACTTTCTTTCCCTCATGTGAGATCAGCTGGCCTATGTACAGCACTTGTTGACAATATTGTAACTTTTGTTTGTCAACTTTATATCCCTTCTCAGACAGTATAGTCAATAGCTGAACTGAATCGTGCCTGAACTGAATTATTGCTCAAGTCCATCTGCAGGACTCTGTTAAAAATAGAAGGAGACTCACAGTACCCCTGTGGCAGCCTCGTGCTTTTCAGACGCATTTGTCTGAACGTGAATGACGTCAGATCTTGTGAGTCACAGTGCAACGAGATTGAGAAAAAATAATTTTTCAGGTCAATCACCGTGAAATATTTTGCCTCAACAGATATATTACATAGAATTGTAGACGGGTTCGGGACTAGAGGGAACTCAGCCTCAACAATAGCTTTTATCGGCCTTAGGTCTTGAATTAGCCTCCACGACCCCCCCTTTACTTTTTTTCACAGGGTACACTGACGTATTACATGACGACTCTGACGTCACTAAGATACCTTGCTCTATCATAGCAGAAATGGTCTTAAAAATCCCGTCATCTGCCTCTCTGGACATGGGATATTGTCAGGCTCTTGGTAGGATTGCTCCTGGTTTCCATTTAATCTTCACTTCTCCAAACCCCTTTCAAGAGTCCTACGTCATAGGGGCCTGTAGTCCATACTGAAACAGGCACCTTGGCTATGTCATCATCAAAATATTCAGGACGATTTTGTGCCAACATCATTTTCTGAGGTACTTCTTGATGTTAGTCAATCGATATCCTTCTTCAATGGCGATTACTGCGCACCATTGTCGGCCCTCGTTGTCATAACCATCAATCAAGGCCACTCTCCCATACACTGCAGCCGTGTGTATCATTAAGGGAAATACTTGTCCCTTCTCCTCATGCATCGGTATTCTGGGTCTGAATAAGAACTCATCTGGGGATCTCATGATTTTGTCTGCAAGGCCTGGCAATCCTGCCATAAGCACACGCATACCATATCCGAACATTTCTGGCTCTAATGGTATGGGCCTCATGGCTATGTGTCCTGATTATGCTCTAATCATTTTGCATACATTTGAGTAGTTCCATTCCTGGAGTGGAACATACTATGCCCTTCTCCGTGAACGAAATTGTCATGTTTAACTTTGTCATTAAATCTCGACCCAAAATATTTACTGGGGTCTGCCGAGAATATAATAAAGGTACATTCATTTTGCAATTTGTCATTCTCCGAAGGACACTGGAAGTGCATTTGTGAAGGAAACACGACTGGTAGCTTCTGTAAAGCTCTGAGTATCTACAGCCTTGCCGGACAAGGAAAACTTGCCTTCACGTATGCACAAGCGTGTTGAACCCGTGTCAACTAAGAAGGAATATTCTTTATCCCTTATAACAACATCTACCCTAGGTTCCCTGTGAGGGTCTTGTGTCACTGATAGGGTAGACCACATCAGGGTTCCCAGTGAGCTGTCCTAGTTTATATACAAATTTGGCCGACTGTGTGCTGGTGAATTTCCCCATTCCCATTGTTACTCCCCATTCCAGGGTTCGTGGTCTGCCCTGTGCTCAACGTCTGCGATAGTTGCAGCGGTGCCTGTTGTGATTGTCCTTGTGGACAATTTCCCATGCTTTGTGGTTGCCCTCCTTGTTGCGCTCCTGGAGCTTGTTGTTGCACCGTGTGGTTCTGTGCACCACCCTGCTGTAAAACTACAGGTGAATTTTCCATGCCTGCACCTGTTCCTTGGCTGTTCTGTATCATGCCTTGTTTTCTGCATTTGTGTGCCAAATGCCCTGTCATTTCACGCAGCCAACAAACTGGCATTGGTCGGATCATTTGCCCATTTGACATAACTTGGTTACCATTTTGCATATTTTGAAAACCTCCTTGATTATTTTGGAAACCTTCCTGATTACTCTGCCATCCTCTTCCCCTAAATACTCTTCGCCTGGGATCAAACCCTGTATTGCCTGGATTATTTTGCTGTGGACTGGCCACCTGCTGCATGCTTGATTCAGCTATGCTAGTTATCATGGCTCCCTCAAGAACATATTTTGACAATTTCTTTTGTACCAGTTTCACTTCCTCACCCTTTCGAGTTGCTTTCTTTTTGCGATTCTTTTCCTGCAGCAATCTACAATAATGTGCGCTGGTAAACTGTATTTCAGCCCAAGGCTTGGCTTCAATTCCCACCATTTTCTTGAGTTGTTTCTGTATTGGCTCTGGCAGCCCTTGGCACAATATATGGTAAAATACAATGATAGATTTTGTCCAAGATTCATGAGTCTCGAGCACCCATGCATCTTGAAAATTCTGTATGTAAATTAACAGATCTTCAGACTCCTTCATCTTTCGCGTCATGATAGCTCCCATATCAGAAGTATCTGGGTAAAGCATTCATAGCACTTTCCATACTACGGCTCTACAATTGTTGAATGGAGCTCCGTCGTGCGTGGTATTAATTGTGGTTACGCCAGGGTAGCCTTTTCGTGCCCACACGTCATCTTCTCTGTCACCAAGTATTGCGATTAGGAGATCTTTGATGTCCCCTATGGCTATCATGTTTCCTCCTGTCATTTTTCTAACTCATGTATCCACTTTACGGCTCCCGATGTCAGCATTGGAAGCTTCAAATTGTCTCGATCCATGTGTGGCCATGTTATATATTGCGGTCTTACTCCCCCCTTCTAGATCAGTGGAAATTGGAATGTGTAGCCCTCTCTCTCTTCTCTCATTGTTCTCCTGTCTATAGCAGGGGTAATATTCCCAATTCACTGTCTACCTGGCAATGCCCTTAGTCTGTCCACATAGGCGGCGAAGACACCCCCCTCTGACCGTGAGATACTTCTTCATATCGGTCAGGCTGCATGGTGGACTCTGATGCTCTCGGTGCAGATTCGCTATTGTCTGTCCACCTTATTCCTTTCTCCCTTTTTGCTTCTTTACCTCTTACTCATTTTCTTAGCACTCCTCCCTTTCGGAGTAGGACATTGTCTGTCCCCAACTAGTGCGACTTCTCGTATCCTCTTTGTTCCTACTTAATTCTAATCTATCCAGGGATAGCTCTCTATTCCCACTACTTCAGGAGACATCCTCAGTGTCATACAGCTGAGTGTTCTCTAGGCGCTCGCCCTCCCCTTGGGGTATTTGCTCTAGCCCCATTTCATCATATATTCTATCAATCATTTATCCGATGCTTCTGGTGTCGAAGTCATCATCAATATTTGCCCTAGACATGCCTGGTACTGAATCATACTCAGGAAAGAATTCTTCGATGTCTTCCCAGTCTACAACTGCAGCAGGTTTTTTAACCTCTTTTCCCAGATATTCAAGATTGCGTGCTCTCTGTCTTCACTTGCGTTCTACGTTGTCATCACGTGTTTCCTCGCCTCTTCTCTGACTCTATCTTCATCCTTCTATTTTCATTTCTATGTTCATCTGCCCTTCGAATTTCCTCATCTATTCACCTTTTTATAATTTTATGACATATCCCTTGCTCTTCCTCTAACCTTTGCTGTTTCTGTCTGTCTTGGTCATTGGCTGCTCTTGGGTTGCGATCGAGCTGTCGCTCTTGCTCTTCGCGATATAGTTGTTCTCGCCTTTGTCTGTCTTTCTTTCTAATCCTTTCGTCTCTTAACTCCTTCTCTTTCCCCTTTCTCTGTGTTTCATCTAACTTCTCCTTTTGATTTGTGTCGTCAATGCCTTTGCCATCGAGTTTGAATAAAATGTGCCCTCCATCCATTCATCTTTTGCGAATGCTATCTCACCAGTTTTATCTTCGCTTCCCTTCCCTCTTTTCCCTTCTCTATCTTTGTCGAGAGATGCACTTGTCTGTGCCTGATCCCTTCTTTCGTCATCACGTCTCTCCTTGTCCCTTGGGACTGCAGAGGTAATATTCTTGTCCTTTGTTGCTATACCCCTTGGCTGCTTTGAGTTCTCTCTGTGGGTATAATCCCTCGTCCTTACTTTCTTCAATTTTCATTTCGGCTGGGGCAGGTGGCACGGTAGGCGTATCACCCCCTTTGTGCATACATTAAGTATCCAATCTGTTGGCGGCTCTTCCTCATTTCCCTGTTTATACATTTTCCACAACTCGAGAACAGCAAAGGCGTTTTTCTAACTTCTTGCTTGTATATGTGGCATGCAAATATGTCATCATATGTTGTAAGACGGCTTTAGATAAAGACCTATTTTGTGGCCATGGCATAAACATCTAGTGTGTGGTACCTTTAACCCACTCGGTATTATATTTCTTTAGCTTTGGTGTGTGTTTTGGCAACTGCATGCATAAGTGTGCCAAAAGAGTCATATATTCCATGCTTAACTCTGTTCCCTTTCCTCTTATATTACACTTGCCAACGTTTTCGTGTGGCTTAAACAACTTCTAACAATATGAACGAGCACAAACACAGCAAGCTCCAAACCAAATTCACAACATTTTATACCTTCTGATTTATTCAAAAAATATCAATTCATATGCGATTTTATCTCAGCTATTAACACATAAAATTTGAATCAGTTTTCTCTAAGAAAAATCTTATTATTATTATTTTTTTTTCATATGACGTCACAACAAAAACATACAGGTGGATTTTCCATGCCTGCACCTGTTCCTTGGCTGTTCTGCATCATGCCTTGTTTTCTGCATTTGTGTGCCAAATGCCCTGTCATTCCACACAGCCAACAAATTGGCGGTGGTCGGATCATTTGCCCATTTGACATAACTTGGTTACAATTTTGCATATCCTGGAAACCTCCCTGATTACTCTGCCATCCTCTTCCCCTAAATCCTCTTCCCCTGGGATCAAACCCTTTATTGCCTGGATTATTTTGCTGTGGACTGGCCACCTGCTGCATGCTTGATTCAGCTATGCTAGTTATCATGGCTCCCTCAAGAGCATATTTTGACAATTTCTTTTGCACCAGTTTCACTTCCTCACCCTTTCGAGTTGCTTCCTTTTTGCAATTCTTTTCCTGCAGCAATCTACAATAATGTGCATTGGTAAAACTGTATTTCAGCCCAAGGCTTGGCTTCAATTCCCACCATTTTCTTGAGTTGTTTCTGTATTGGCTCTGGCAACCCTTGGCACAATATATGGTAAAATACAATGATAGATTTTGTCCAAGATTCATGAGTCTCGAGCACATTGCATCTTGAAAATTCTGTATGTAAATTAACGGATCTTCAGACTCCATCATCTTTCGGGTCATGATAGCTCCCATATCAGAAGTATCTGGGTAAAGCACTCATAGCACTTTCCATACTACGGCTGTACAATTGTTCAATGTAGCTCCGTCCTGCGTGGTATTAATTGTGGTTACACCAGGGCAGCCTCTTCGTGCCCACACGTCGTCTGCTCTGTCAGCAAGTATGGTGATTTGGAGACCTTTGATGTCCCCTCTGGCTATTGTGTTTCCTCCTGTCATTTTTTCTAACTCATGTATCCACTTTTTGGCTCCCGATGTCAGCATTGGAAGCTTCAAATTGTCTCGATCCATTTGTGGCCATGGTATATATTGCGGTCTTACTCGCCCCTTCTAGATCAGTGGAAATTGGAATGTGCGAAAACACCCCCCTCTGACCGTGAGATACTTCTTCATATTGGTCAGGCTGCGTGGTGGACTCTGATGCTCTCGGTGCAGATTCGCTATTGTCTGACCACCTTATTCCTTTTTCTCTTGGGAGTCGTCTTTTATTATCTTCCTCATTTTCCTAGCACTCCTCCCTTTCGGAGTCGGACATTGTCTGTCCCCAACTAGTGCGACTTCTCATATCCTCTTTGTTCCTACTTATTTCTAATCTATCCAGGGATAGCTCTCTATTCCCACTACTTTGGGAGACATCCTCAGTTTCATACAGCTGAGTGTTCTCTAGGCGCTCGTCCTCCCCCTCCCCTTGGGGTATTTGTTCTAGCCCCATTTCATCATATATTCTATTGATCATTTCTCTGATGCTTCTGGTGTAGAAGTCATCATCAATATTTGCCCTAGACGTGCCTGGTACTGAATTGTGACAAGCTAGCTTTCAGAACATAAATGAGACTCTGAGCTAATACGTAGGATGTTTGGATTACCACGAGAATCCAATTCTTTTATTAAACTAACAGGGTTTTTCTCTTTCTTTCTAGGTATTTTGAAGAAAAAAGGATACGTCTTCTCTTGAGTAATTTCAGCTTCAGCAGGAAGACATCGCTGAGGTAACTTCAGGTAAGAGTCATTAGGTTTGCTTCCCTAAAGTTTCTCCTTTCTTCTCTCTTTACACGTTTGTTTTAATGTCTCTCTTTCTTTTCTTTTCTTGTGAGCTCTTACTCCATGTCTTATTTAGAATTAGCCCCTGAAATGTCTTTCTCTCTGTTTCTTCTCTTATCTTTCCTTTTCTCTCACTTGCTCAGCTCTTTTGTTTGTATACGTGGCTTCTTGTTAATGAGTACTGATGCAGCCTTTAACTGTCTTTTTCTTTAGCTTATACATTGGGATTCAGCTTCCCCGTTGTGTACAGCTGTTCTCAGATGGGAACGTTCTCTCCCCCTTTCATAACGAATCACTTCTCTTTAGTTTAGATATGGAACATTTCAATTCATCACTTATTTCTTAAACGTATACTCTTCTAGTAAACACTGGAGTGCCTGGATGCTTTTTTTTTCCATACTTGTATAAGCGTAAGCTTTTTCCTTTCCCTAACAGTTCCCAAACGTTGATTGTGCAACGGCGCGTATTTAAACTTCTATAAACCTTTCAACTTGGTTGATCGTACTAATGTCTCTAGCAAAAGCGCAACAGCGCCAACTTCATTAATGTCTATCGAGCAACAACGGTCACCTATTCTGTACTCAATCTGCATGCGAGTAAAGCGGTAGAGTTTTCCTCTCTCTCTCTCTCTCACTCACCTCTGACTGCGTGGTTTCAGTCAGACTTGGTCGCAACAGCTGACGGCTGAAACTGACTTCGCATCGGGTTCGGCGAAACGTTCAGCTTGTCAGTTTCCTTTTCCTCGTAATCATACGGCCTTGGTTGTCGGGGAGCAGTGCTCCGGAATCAAATAGTGATATCTCGCTTCGACCAGCTTCACATTCCTGGGCGTTTTCACACACACACAGGCCCGCTTCCCACTCAGATGTTCATGTTTCGATACTCGCTCTTCAGTACTCCCAAGATAAACCGTCAATTCCCTTCTCTTCTTCTCGAGCCCCGGTCTCCTAGGCAACCAAAAAGAAAACACAGGCATTAGAGGAAAGTCCCTACAGTAAAGACTTCCTGGTTTCTCCTCGACAAGACTTCCTGGTTTCTCCTCGGCTTATGATCCTTATGGAGTGGGGACTGTTAGATATGCTTCACAACGTCACAATCGTACTCAGGAAAGAATTCTTCGATGTCTTCCCAGTCTACAACTGGAGCAGGTTTTTTAACCTCTTTTCCCAGATATTCAAGATTACGTGCTCTCTGTTGTCACTTGCGTTCTACGTTGTCATCACACTCTTTGTATTTCCTCACCTCTTATCTGACTCTATCTTCTTCCTTTCTCTTTTCATTTCTATGTTCATCTGCCCTTCGAATTTCCTCATCTCTTCGCCTTTTTATTCTTTTCTCACGTATCCCTTCCTCTTCCTCTAACCTTTGCTGTTTCTGTCTGTCTTGGTCATTGGCTGCTCTTGGGTTGCGATCGAGCTGTCGCTCTTGCTCTTCGCGATATAGTTGTTCTCGCCTTTGTCTGCCTTTCTTTCTAATCCTTTTGACTCTTAACTCCTTCTCTTTCCCCTTTCTCCGTGTTTCATCTAACTTCTCCTTTTGATGTGTGTCGTCAATGCCTTTGCCATTGAGTTTCAATAAAATGTGTCCTCCATCCATTCATCTTTTGCGAATGCTATCTCACCAGTTTTATCTTCGCTTCCCTTCCCGCTTTTTCCTTCTCTATCTTTGTCGAGAGATGCACTTGTCTGTGCCTGATCCCTTCTTTCGTCATCACGTCTCTCCTTGTCCCTTGGGACAGCGGAGGTAATATTCTTGTCCTTTGTTGCTATACCCGTGGCTGCTTTGAGTTCTCTCAGTGGGTATAATCCCTCATCCTTACTTTCTTCAATTTTTGTTTCGGGTGGGGTAGGTTGCACGGTAGGTGTCTCACCCCCCTCTGTGCATATATTAAGTATCCAATCTGTTGGCGGCTCTTCCTCCTTTCCCTGTTCATACACTTTCCACAACTTGAGAACAGCAAGGCGTTTTTCTAATTTCTTGCCTGTATATGTGGCATGCAAATATGTCGTCATATGTTGTAAGACGGCTTTAGATATAGACCTATTTTGGGGCCATGGCATAAACATCTAGTGTGTGGTACCTTTAACCCACTCGGTATTATATTTCTTTAGCTTTGGTGTGTGTTTTGGCAACTGCGTGCATAAGTGTGCCAATAGAGTCATATATTCCATGCTTAACTCTGTTCCCTTTCCTCTTATATTACACTTGTCAACGTTTTTGTGTGGCTTAAACAACTTCGAACAATATGAGCGAGCACCAAACACAGCAAGCTCCAATCCAAATTCACAAAATTTTATACCTTCTGATTTATTAAAAAAATATCAATTCATATGTGATATTTATCTCGGCTATTAACACATAAAATTTGAATCAGTTTTCTCTAAGAAAAATCTTATTATTATTATTTTATTATTATTATTTTTCATATGATGTCACAACAAAAACATGTAAGACAGTCGCTTGACTGACTAGACCATAGGTCTTCAAACTGTGGGGCGCGCGGCGCATCCTAGGGGGGTGGGGGCGCCAGAGCCCAGCATGAAATATATATATTTTTTTATTTTAGATTGGAGGAAATGGGAAGGGTCAGCTCACATGGTCAGACTGGGCCATAAAACGGTTTTAGGCACCAATGAAAAAATGGCCAGCAGTTGAAAATGGATATTCAGTGTTTAGTCACAGACTGTTTCAATAGTACCCAAGGGGTTGTTTTTTGTTCAAATTTAAACAAATTGTGATATTTAAAGAATATGTATTCAGCAACAATGGTCAAAACTACTAGCTGCATAGTGAAGTAACTCCTCAAACTGGCCCACATTGGCCAAAAAAGTGGCCCATTTTTACTGGCCTACATTAGCATTTTGCATTTTTGGTACGGTCATCGCCCTATTGCCCTATAGGCCAGTCCAAGCCTGCCGGCTCATCCATAATGGGTGAGGGGGCATCCACCCACTGGCCACCTCGCCTATTATGGAGGAGCCGAGGAGCCAGCCCAGTGAAACACTGAGCACTCCCTCAGCTGCTTTTTCCAGCTGAGGGAGTGTTCCTGGGCTGGCTGAACTGTCAAAGGGAAACTCTGTTTGCCTTTGACAGTTAATTTCCCCAGCCGCACATGATCACTGAGCCATGCAACGCTGGGGGTGTTTTGCTTTGCCAGCTTTGCATAGCTCATTGGAAATGCTGGCTGGGGCACTGCATGTATGTATGTGCGAGGGGGTGTTCCTGCGCCTCCTCGCACATACGGGCAAAGCAACCTGGAGCGGGGCATTTTAGCAACCACGCGAGGTACGTTTATGGCGATTTTATTTTTTATTTAAATGTGTATGGATGTGTATGTTTGTGTTATGGGACTGTGGTGGGAGCAGGATGGGCGGCAGCACTGGGATAGTGGTGGGAGTAGGGTGGGGAGAGCCCAGAGTCTGTACTGGGAGTAGGGTGCGGTGACGGCACGCAAAAGTTCATAGCAATTTCTACATACTGTCCATCTGGCACTTTTGGGGGGGCTCGGCCTGCCCAAACTTTGCTCAGGGGGGGCCCAGGCCAAAAAAGTTTGAAGACCACTGGACTAGACAGACACCAGCTGGACATAGATATCTCTGCCTCTAATTATTACCCCTTCATGGGTGTAAACGTACCCCTTTCATGGCGTCTTTAAATGTCGTGGTAGTCTATCTGTTCCCCATTATGTGGGACTCTGGGTACACGTTTCTTCTAGCCGCTATATTAAAGTGTAGGAACAAGGCGAATCCTCTCTCTTCTCAGGTGTCTGCCCCAGTAACCATTTTGTTTACTTTTATTACTCTCGAGTCATTATCCCTTTATATATATACATTCTTCTCTACTTTTAATTATATTTAGTTTTTTCTCCCACCTCCCTCCATTACCTTTTCCCGTTACTTGTTCTAGAGCATGCACTTTTGCCAGAACATTAGTCTTTTTCACTTACCGTTCACATGGTTCTTCTCTGGACCCTCGAGATCATCGCCTTTGTTACCGCCTTCTTCGGTTTTTCACCCGTTCAGCTGCCCGTAGGAATGGGAAGGGATGCGTGGGGAACATGGGTCCCTTAAGACCCTGACTGCAGTCTGTTTATGCTACCATTGTCTACGGGGAGCCTCACTGTCTACTCAGCCGAATGGCAAAGGACTCGTGATATTGCCGAAGACCTAGAGTTACTTTATGTTGACGGTCAATAGGTGTCTTATTCAATTCAATAATCGATAACCATCCGATCTCTTCTACCATGTGTACTCAGGTGACCCCCGGCCGGCCCATATAGCCGAGGTTTGCTCCGAGAGTACTTTAAGATGAGATAGCTGCACCTTCAGATGGATGGGGGTGCAGATTATTACTCCAACACCAATCAAAAAGGACAACTCAATGGTTTGGCAAAGGGAGTCCATTTAATGACAAGTACAAAAAACGGAGAGTCATGGCAACCAGCAGTGATGTGATAGTCCGTCTCGCTTCAACTCCAATGAACTTCATAAAAAACACATTGTTTATACTGAAAATTTGTCATAAGTGATGTGTAACACTCAAAAGTAAATAAGCATTTCTATTCATTAGGAAAAGGTAACTTTAATATAGATGCTATATCTGTATATGGTAACGGAGTGAGGGATTGGGTAAAACACTGTCAGGTGGGTGTCCTTCCTTCAAAATGAATACTGTAGATGTCACCAAAAGTACGACGTCCCATTGGTTCTACTAACTGTAGGACCTAGATTATTTAGTCCATTGTGATTGGGTTGGCACCAATCCCATGCATAAATTTCCACTTTACTTAGCAGCACGCAGGTGCAGGGTGTCCCCCTCAGCTACCCGGCCTTCCTCCAATTAAAGTTACAGTCAATCTTCACTTCAACAACAATGTGTCAATTATGTTACTGTGGTTGGCCTCTAAACTGCTTCTCCTCGCTTGGATGGTCACGTGATGCAGACACCGTGAATTTGCCTAGTTTCTCTCAATTTGTGCATTTAATTCTTATTCGGCTTGCCACCTGCCTACGCGTCCTTATCTTGACCTTTCGGAGGCAGTATATTCTGTTCCTAAGTTTTAATTAGATGTAGCTACTGTTCATTCCTTCTATTGGTATGACCTTGGCTCCTTTGGCATGAGTGGCATCTGCTGAGTTTCGATTCATCCGTCTCTTCTCATTTTGCTAGAATATGAATCTTGTTGTGTTTGGCCTCTAGTAACCTGAGTTGATTCTGCTTTTCGTGTAAAGTGGATTCGCACTTATAATAATGTGCTTTGTTTTGAGGTAGATTATGTACAATTGCGCTTACTGCTCTATTCTTCTACTTATCATAGCAAGCCCCACTGTTTTCTTAGCTTTCTTGCGGTTTCAAGCATATGTAAAGGTGTTAGCTGGCTGGATATCTTCATCCTGCTTACAGCTTAATTCTCCTACGCTTTGATAGCTTCCTATCACTTGAAGTTCACAATCTCTTTTCTCATGGCGTTTCGTCTCCTTGTGTCATTCTTGGTTTGTCATTTGTTCTATCTGTGAGTCCATCTGGGCTCTTGTGACATCACCATTCGTCTTCCATTAAGATCTTTTTGGTTTCTTCTGGGACGGTACTTAGGCAATCTTCATTTTGTCTCATTTGTAGGTATGGTTTTCTCAATGGATATCTTACTGCCCATGGTTGTCTGGTTATTGGTACTTCAATCGGTGTTGCTCTTCTGATGGGTACTGGGCAGAGCCCAACTGCGGCTCTCTGCTGGTTTATTTGCTCATCATACGTCACATATTTTGGTGTAAATGTTCCTGGTACTTCAAAATGGGCGATGGGAGTGCAGGTTTTATTTGGGACCTCCTCTACAATAGGTTCCAACTCTTTTGGGGAGATCACAAATCCCCTGATGCAGTCCATACTGTGCACAGATTTCAGGGTGCACTACCCAGTTTCACACTAGGGCCCAGCTACCAAGTTCAAGTCCCTTTTGGTGGTGTGGGTCGCTCCTTTCAGAACCCTCACGGGCAATGCTGCGCTTGTGAAGGAGAAAATGTCAGGCCCATCAAGAAAGAGCCGAGGTCAACATTTATATGTACAATGGATTACATTCAGACAATAAAACACCATCAGGTTAAAAGACTGGCATGATTAAGTATGGGTGTTTCACCCACTACACCTCCATTGTCTGCTCCTTGTACAGCTTTTCCCATACAACCCTAGATAAACAGAAAACGCTAAAATACACACTTATATTGCATGTTTGGTTTTTATTCAGATTGCCCTGTTTGTTTAATGGGAGGTTTTACCCCCATGCCCATTCACGCCCATCCCCATTCCTCATTTCACATCTCTCTCAACCAAATACACATGTTGAGCTTAAAATATACATATTCCTTGCTTGTCTATATTTTGTACAACTATCTTATGGTTCCATACTATCTGCTCTCGCTCTCTCTCTGCAACACCAGCTCCAAGAAACACTGTCCTCTCTTCCAGGTAGACAGTATAAACTGGCTGCATTGTATGCTATGGGACATAGGGTGACTGGGGTAAAAGGAACATGATCCACTGACACTTTCCTTCCAGAAATCCCCTTGCCTTGACTGCACCTGGCCCTTAGCCTCATTCTCCCACTTTTTAACTCCATTTGAGGAAAGATGTTTACTGTTGTAGTATGTTTGGTTCGCATGTTAGGGTCAAGCATACGTGTCATGGCTAGTGCGGCAAACAGTGGTCAGCCTGGGAAGTGTCACAGATGGCTCAAAGAACACTCCAACTCCTAGTGATGGTTCAAGGGTGTTTATTGAAGCTTCATGCAGGGCTTCATTCTCTCTGTCTATAAACACAAGTTCCACTCTAACCCAGGTGTCCTTATTCCCCAGGATAGTATATAGTACTGTCTGAATTCTTTTTTATGCTAAAAATGAAAAAGGAAAGAGCAATATCTTATCTACCTAATCTCCCTCTGGGGTGTCCTACTTGCCCCTACACTATCCAGTGCTTAATCGACTAAAAGGGATAGGGAAATGCACCTTGCAGACATTCTGTCAGATTCGGCTTCATCCTATCACGCCCACATACTCCTCTCTCTTACTCTCTGATGTTCTCCTCTCACTACTTCCAACTCCAGCTACCTTCACTCTTTCAGCCCCTAGTCCTGTGCAAATCTATGCCCTTCCTTCCCACCCCAGGTTTCAGGGCAGTTCTTCAAGCCCTGGTTATCTCCCACCTGGACAATGACAACACCCTACTCTCAGGTGTCCCAGACGTCACCTTGGCCTCTCCGTAAGCCGTTCAGTACACTGGAGCTTGTTTCATCACATGACGAAGAAAATTAAACCATATCACCCCCATCATTAAGTAGCTGCATTGGCTACCCCTTCAAACAGCATCACAGCCGAAACAACAGACTACACGGCTGAGACACTGATCATCTTTAGAGGCCAATGCGCCATCTGAAGGCAAACATCTCCAGACCGGGAACAAAGAACTGCAAGAGAGAAAAAGTAGGAAAGTGACCTTTTTCTTCTATGCATCATGTCTTTTGGAGAACACAACAATGTAGATAACACTTCCCCTTCCCTCCTACACTTTAGGTCCTTCCTGAAGACCCTTCTATTCAAAGATCATCTGCCCAATTGCTGAACGCTCAGTCCACCCTTCCTCTCCCCTTCCAGATCTCTACTTGCTCCCCCTACATGTGCTGGATATCTCTGCTACCCATGAACGCGTATCGTAATTCCTTGGGTGCATCCCCTGTGTTCAGTATTCTATTGCGTCCCTGTGCTAGATCTGTGCTTTATAAATCCTCAACATGCATACTACAGCTGGATATTTCCATCGCCTGAGTGAAAGGTGTCTCGCTTACTGAAACTGAATGCAATTTTTGTTACATCTTCCAGCATGTTACCTCATAATTTAAGTCCACTAGCTTCCAGGAGGCTCTATTGGGGGCTAAGACACAGTCAGAGTTAAGTACATGGGATGATGATCCTGCCTTGTTGGGCCCCTCGTTTTACACTTTCTGGTACTTAGCCACATGTCCGCAGCAGTGCAAGAATAGAGGACACCTGAATGCAACACAGGTTCAAATATATCATGTTTTTTCCCTTAGTGCCAAGAGAGAAATCGTTATGTGGCCTGTCATGCATGTGGCTGATATTATTAATAAGCATTTTTGTGAATTACTTGAGCAGCAAGTAAATGTCACAGTAAATTAAAGCGTTTTCATCTTTTCACAGCGAAGGGGCTGTGGGGAATAGCAATCTGAAAAATCGAACACAATCTTTTTCCTGCAAAGCACCGCTATTAACTGGACCATGCCATGCAGAGGCAACAGGTGGGAAGAGAGCACAGAAGGTCCCAGTATGCAGAAGCACACCAACTCTCGCCTCCCCCCAATGTCTGCTCCGGGGTATGACCGCCAGCCACACACACCCATTCTCAGTGCAGTTTACTTCAGAGTGCAAAGCACATCAAGCGATAAGCGAATAGGAACAGCGGCCTACAGGATCATTGATTTTCAACAATTGATGAGAGTGTTATCATGTCTGTCTACAGAACCCATTCGGAGAATGGGTACTTTTTGCTAGTATTACAAATAAAACCAATATACATATTTACTACTAGTATAACAGTACTGCTACTACTACTAATAATACTATTAATAGTAATGTAATCGTAACAACAGGCAAGTCATAGCAGAAGCAAGGGATGTGATAAAGTAAGAGCAACACGGTTTTGAGGCAAAATGTGCGCTCAGGATTTAAAAGGCACAGTATTACTTGAATTTCCAATGCTGCATTGATTAATAAAGGAACGGTAAAAAGAACACATCGGAAATACAAAATTTGAATCAATTTTTCTATTTTGTGTCAATTGCGTGGGCCACATAGTTAATGAAGTAACAGTTTTGTCATCAAAGAAGATTGGTATGTAGGGTTGTAATTTAGTAAATCAACGTTTGATACAGCAGTTATATGACAAGGCCTAAAAATTGGCAAATAACTACTCGCCCCCCCCAACAGTCCATCATTCACGACAGTCATATGAACAATATTTGGTTTTATTTTCACCATGTGGGCTTTTCTGACCACATATCGCATCTATATTTTATAAATATCTGATACAAAAAAAACTCTGGTATAGCATGTACAACACCTTTCATACATGTCCCTTACTCTGTGCAACCATTTACGCTAATCTATTAAGCATTTATATGAAAACAAAGACAAATAAATACCCTGAATGTCTTCCAAAGTGTCCTGCTCATACATGAAGTCTCGTGTAGGTTATGCTGCATAATATGAGACTCAACTACTCTCCTCCTGTGCATTCGGTATGCCCTCCATGAGGACATCACCCTGTAACGTCATAATCATGAACACGGACTGAGGGATAGCAACAGTGCGTGGCCCCGGCACTGCGCAGGAAAGGTATGTTTCTTTTTTAGGGGGGGTTTGAAAAATGTTGTAGTAAACTACACGGGTGCTAAAATGAGTGGGAAGCGGGAGAGTGGAAGGCACGGAGGTGCTGGCTGCTCAGGCAGCTCAGAACGCGGACTTGTACTATACAGTGGAGCCTGTGTTCCGAGCCTCCTGATTGGCTAGCGCCCCCCTGCATGATGCTAATATACAACAAAGCACAGTCAGAGCGAATGAAGTTGAAACCCTTTCTAGCTACTTTGATACTATTTTGCATGAGTGTTTCCATCAGGGGCTCTTAAAGTTTGGCAGGGGCCAAGCACAGGACTGCAGCAGAAACTGGAAAGAATATTGCATTCTCTGAGCACTTTGCTTTGTTCATCAGCTCCCTGACACAGATTTTGTGAGTGATGGCAAACTGCATTAGCAGATTATCCTGTGAAAATGCTGCCACAAATAGAATGTCACTTGCAAGTGAGGAACATGTTTAGTGAAGTATCCCCTCTGTTTTAGACCTGCTTTCGCACTACGCAGTACATCTAGTTCACAGTTTGCATCATACACTTTTTTTAAATCAGCATTACGTTTTAAACAGATATAATGCAAATTTACCATTCAGTATTAACAATGAGTAAAATGCTTGGTTCAGGTTTTGTTTAATCAAACAATTTATTTTTTGAAAGGTTTTATTGATCAGTGAACTCAAAATCAAGATTTGAATTTCCTTGAAAAAACAAAGTACAGGTTCAAAACTGTAGGTTAAGAGTCCCTCAACAGTATCCCTTCAGGCTGATTCAAGTATGTGGACCTGATTCAACAAGGTTTCATTGGCTTCACTGCAGATGATGTCTCCAAATGCGGATTGCATCATATCAAGTCATGTTCCATATTGCCAAAACGTGGATCAGGACAATTAGGCTTATGATGAGTCTGGTATGACTTAACATGTGGCATGTACTATTGGAGCTTTCAAGCCTCTTTGCACAAACTTTGATTTGAATAGGCAGGTACTGAGATTCATTTAAAGAATGAGTTTATTACATCCATGAATGCGATATTTTAAATAAGCAGTTGTGAAACAAGTATAAATATAAAGGTGAATAGGAAGGACAATGCAGCTGTTTCATGGAAGGGACATATACTAGGGCATGGTGGGCCTATGAAGACTTTGGTTGTAGAATGAAATTGGAAGTGAACATTGATTTCTTTTTTTAAATTTTATTAGATCCTTCACTTGAATTCAGAAATGTGCCCCTTGTATTTTTCTGTATTTCTTTTACACTATGAAACATTTTTGTGGTTTCATCCTCTAAGTTTCATCTTTCAATTAATGAAAGATCCTGTGCTTTTATTGTTGCTAAGGTCTGTCATTTTCCATTACAAAGTGGATACCCACATAATGCTGAGAAGATGGACATCCCATTAATTTCCTTCACTCTGATAAGGTGTTGTTGCATCAGTGCGACCAGACACTCAGCAAGGCATTCAACATGATTGGCTGGGGATGCCTGAACTAACTGCTTTTCATTGTCACCTTCCAAACAGTTATCCAGCCGGACAAATGCAACTGAAGAATGTTTTACCTACTTTCGTAGACCTCTTGTTTGTAGGTGTGGTTCCTTGCATAATACACATTTCATGAGGGTCAGTGCATTAGCATGGATCATGATGAAAGAAGATCAATGTTGGTGCACTTTGAAGGGCCTCCTCTCATAGTTTGGAGGATTCCTCACATGGAAATGCATTATATGTTCTAGATCCATGGGGATCTCCATCAAGTCAGAGCTTAACAG
Organism: Ambystoma mexicanum; assembly: GCF_040938575.1. Taxonomy (NCBI): domain Eukaryota; kingdom Metazoa; phylum Chordata; class Amphibia; order Caudata; family Ambystomatidae; genus Ambystoma; species Ambystoma mexicanum. Next base: position 293,105,391 of record NC_090930.1, on the reverse strand, counting down.
TTAGATCCCCAACTTTAGGTTTCAGGTTTACCCTGAGTGATCAAAGATCTAAATTGAAACTGCTTTCTTTATAGCCATGTTTTCATTGGCTGAGCATATATGTACCTACTTATAATCAATGAAAGCCAGCAATATCCATAGAAAGGCCGGTAAATACATTTCCTATTACAGCACAGACACATTCATTGTGTGCATGCAAGTCTTTTGATACAAGGGGTCAGAGCTTCATTTAACTTATTTCACAAGAGGGAGTCATAAATTAGAACCCGGGGGAGTATCCAATGAATCAGGTGGCTGAGAACATGGGCAGACTCTTTTAGTACCTTAGTTTTCTCAGCAACCTGCACCTCCCCTGGTTGTGTGCCATCTTATTTTTGGATTTCAGCAGCCCAGACATCTTCTCCCCTAAAACCCTCTCCCTAACCATCTAACATCTGCACCTCTTTCCTTTGAAAGTCTGCGCCCCAGTAATTCCCACCCACTTACCAGCCGCCACCACTTCGGATGTTGCTTCCTTCCGAATGACCAGCATGGTATCAGAAAGGGAATGTAGTCCCTCTTCTATTTGCCACCTTGGCCATCTTGTTTATTTTTGAATGGCACATGAAAGTGATGAGCCCATTTCTTTTTAAAATAAAGAAACACCTTACTATTATTTTTTGTTTATTTTTTTACAATTTTGCTTATTGGTTTAGAAAAACTTTTGCAGAAAGACATAATACAACTTTTAATGTAATGTAATGAATTCCCTAATATACAGTTAATACCAAATATGCAATAACAATAAAACATTTAGACAACTATCGTATAACGTATTACTGTTAAACAAACGATCTACAATCTATACAAAATTGCTAAAATTCACATGCAAAAGATATCAACACACTATAACAATAAAATATTAAACATATGATGTATAAACAAATCACTAAAAGCATGGATAGTTTGCAATCTTAATATAATAACTAAAATGCTATACAAACCTCCGTTAATAAACCACTTCTGGCCCCTTTTCACCCAATAGTTTATTGCATGCTTTTATAAAATGGACGTAGGCTACAAAGACGTTGTGGTGCACGTCCCTAATAAAACTTCACCACAGTGCATCCTCATCAATTATGCCAAATGTTGAGTAAAATTCCCCCAATAAATTAATTATGCACGTCCAATGTGCCGTTTCCAACTTTCAATTGTATCCAGGGTCTTGCATATGTGACATCCCCTTTCGTTTTCCAGAATTCCCCTTCTGGTCCCCCACATATCCAAAGTTCACAGCTGATTGAGACAGAATCACATGCTGGTCTGTCTCTAAAATATTTTGGGCGAGCACTTTAGATATCCTGGAAGGACATCATAGTGTTTAATCAGTCTTCTATACTCCTTCAGGGAACTGCACCGATTCACTTTGTCCCGCTGTTTAGTGTTTAGCCCTGTCAAACTCAATGACTTTCTTTTTTACTCTCTAGAGATTATATTTTAATTTTTTTTGTCACTACCTACATCTTGTAAAAACAATACATTTCTTGTACATGTGATCCAATACTTTCCAGCGCTTTTTAATGAACATGGTTCCATCTCTTTATACAAATAATCTTTGCAAGGAAGGGTTTATTATCTTATGGAAGTTCATAATCTTCTTTGAGAGAACATAAGAGTTAAAATATTGAGTCCAAATTCTGCCCTTCTTGCCACCATTGGTTCACAATTCGGTAGACAATGGATGTTTTTATTTTTAAATGATTCCTTCCATACGGTCTAGATCACTTTCTTTAGGGGGATCCAAAACCTCTACCCCATATAGGACATCTGCATGATTTTCTGTTTGCAATAATTGATTAGTGGAATTACTGTATGCTTTCAATACTTGGTCTTGATTTTACTAAGATGTGCTCCAGGCCCGGCAGCTTCCTTAAAAGCCTATGGGCCTCATTACGACCCTGGCGGAAATCGAAAAACGATGGCGGAAATGCAATACCGCCATCGAATAGCGCTCGGTGCGACTATGACCCGCCACCGCAAAGTACGATGCCATTAGCGACACCGTAGTGAACGCCAACGCTAACTGCACCAAGTTCGCGCGCGCGCGCCATGCCAAACCGCAAAAACCACCATGGCGCAAGGGTACGCGAATTCCGACCCTAGCGGACATGTACCCAACGCCATCAAGCACGGCGGAAAGTACCATTCCGCCATGGCGAGAAGTACGGCATCGCGAATCAACCGTAAACGGCCCAACTGAGTGCCTGTACACCGCTCCCTGCCCACATAGTACAACTCCCCGTAGGTGCAATGAAGTCACAATGCAACCAGTGAAATGTACAAGACACCCATGCATGCCAACGAACAAATGAATCTCAAGAGGGCCCAATGGGAGCTGCAGGGCACAGATGGCACGAATACAGAAGCCATTCCAATGGACATGACCACAGTCCCCCACCAAGAAACGCACGCAAACACAGGCACCTGTGACCAGCAACATTCCGAAAATCACATCATTCCACCAGTCCACCTGGCTGACCGGCATCTGTTACACAAAACCTAATCCCCCGCCCCTGAGCATGACATCATTCAAACAGTCATATTGGCAGCCCTCATCCCTGACCTCACTGGGCTTCGTAGGCAAACGCGCCCAGCACAGTACCACGCAACTATACTCCGAAGCTGGAACCCAATGCAGATCTCCTCACAATACATCGCTCCCCAAATAGGAACATGCCACATCACTTGCAAAGAAGAACGCTACACGGCCCATATCAGAATGGAAATTTAATGCCCAACAAAATCACCAAGGCCATACAGCCATTAGGCCATGAACTCCAAAACACATTTCACCATTGTGGGCTGCATCCGCAAGAAATGACCAGCTACTTCTTGTGTGACGCCCTGTTCCTTCATGGTACACAGAGCCACATTCACGTACGAAAAGGCAACATGGAAGCGCACAGTACCGCAGGGCCGTCCCAACGGGGAGGCACTAGTCCAGCTGAAAGGCCGAAATGTTGCTCCGAGCCACTAGTACTGCGTAAGGGCATGTGGCCCATTGGCGATCGTCCCATAAGATCGTAATGCTGCTCCACTGATTAACACGAAGCAGCAGGTGTCGGGAGTAAAAGCCATCTGCAGGAGTGGCATACAGATGGCAGTGGCAAAAGGGGAGGAGATACCTGTCAACCAAAAGAAAAGAAAAAGAACAGAATGGCCATCAGAACTACATTCGAACAACTCACTTCAATGATCACACTAAATCCACAGCCATATGCATGCTAGCCCACTCCAAAGGATCATCACCACCCCAAAACCACTTGCGACTCATAACTATCTATATCGAGGTGGAAACACCATCACACACGAGTGTACCTGTGCATGCGTCTGTGAAAACACAATCCATCAGATGGGATTGGTAACGTGCATGGACACAAGTGTCTGAGGGCGCGTCGAGACAGGGAGGGCTCAACAAGGCCAGATAGACGATGGTCCCACTATGGCAGCCCTGCATCACATAGCGCAGGGGAGGCGGACAGATTCCAAGAAGCCCTGTACATGGCAAACTCTGTATCAAATCATCTGTCCATGCATCCATTCATCATTCCCTCATCCCTGGATAAAAACGCCTGAATATATACTCACATAACATTAGAAATATCCATTGAGTCTGTGCGTTATGCAGCCTGCAAAATCCACAGTGCCCCAGGCCGTAATTCCAGTGTAGTGAAGTAACATGTATTTGGGAACGTCCGGCCTCATCGCCCACGTCGCTATTGCGCATCCCAAACTATTCATATCAATCATTGCATCCTCGCCATGGCCCCTGTCTCAAGGACATTGAACAATAGAACGTTATATTTGCAGTCAGACCTGTGGGCATCTCCTCGCCGCTAGCTGATAACCGAAAGCGCCGCCCTTCGAATTCCTCATTTGCAACACCACGTCGAAAAGGCATCTGTGGCCGCTTGAAATCACAAATTAATCCATCTAGAGCGGCTGTGTGTGAAAATGGCAACTGCCTTCACTCACAAATGGGACGCCCCGCCCGTCGTTGCAACTCGGTACAGTGATGCATGAGGGCCCACCGTTACTCGAGTACTACGTTCCACTGACCCCTCACAAGTCTGTTCGCGACTGCAAAGATTGCATGTGAAACAATGGGACCATAGCCGAATGAACATATCAACCAATGTTACACGGCCATCGGGTACAAATACATGATTGCAATAGCAAGATGCCATGCGTCGAAGTGCAGCGTTGTGTGCGGGACGTGCTCGGCCAAAGGGGAGAGCAGCTTGCACAGGTGGAATGAATCACCACAGGTGGAGGCCATACAGCCTGAAAACACATAAATTGCACACCCAGTCTCCTCCCACAACCACACCCACTCCGAAATGCTACCGGCAGGACTCGCGATGTTGGCCCTGGGGGACCTGATAGCACTGCAAGTACTCCAACTCCAAGAAGAAGACGAACACCAACTACAACCGGCCGCACGGAGGAGACGCAGGAGGAGGAGGAGGGCAAGGCAGGGCCAGCAAGGGCCGCCAGCACAGCCACTACCACCACGCAGGCAGCCCGCAATCCCACGCCTCCGAGCACATCCGTTCAACCTCACTGATGAGCAGATCCACACCCTCTACCGTTTGGACCGGGACACCATAGCCGCCATCGTGGACATGACACAGGCTGACCTTGTCAGCATGATAGATAGCCCAACCGCCATCCCACCCCTACTGAAGGTGGTGTCTGTACTCCACTTCCTGGCCACAGGCACCTACCAGCACACAGTCGGACAGTTGCATGGCATTTCTCAGCCACTGTTCTCACGGACACTATTGCAAGTGCTCGATGCCCTCCTGCAGCACGCAGACGACTACATCTCTCTACCACGCTCGGAGCAGGAAATTACCAACACAAAAGTGGGATTCCATGCACTTGCCGGCATACCGGGTTGCATTGGTGCCATCGACTGCACCCATGTGGAATTGGTCGTCCCACATGCCATGGAGGCCCAGTACCGCAACCGAAAACAATTTCATTCTCTGAATGTACAAATGGTGTGTGACTCCAACAGGATCATTACACATTGTTGTGCCCGATTCCCTGGATCAACCCATGATTCTATGGTCCTGAGGAACTCTACAATACCACGCTACATGGAGCGACACGCAGGGAACAGATCATGGCTACTCGGTGAGTCTCATTTCATGCATGATGATGTGGGGTATGTGATTCGGCAATGACCTGGCAGGAAGGGGGGGGGTGTGTGCGTACGTAGCAATGGCATTCCACATTATACGTTTATCGTCCACATACAGGTGATGCTGGATATCCACTGAAGAGATGGCTCCTCACACCAGTCCGGAACCCACGGGACCAGCATGAGGAGGACTACAACCATGCCCACTCACGTACCCGTGTAGTCATAGAACAGGCATTCGGCCTACTGAAGACTCGTTTCCGCTGCCTCAGCAGGTCTGGCGGGGCACTCCTGTACCGCCATGAGAAGGTTGCAAAGATGGTCATGGCATGTGTCATGCTCCACAACATGTGCGTACGTAGAAATGTGCCCATGCCCCCTGACGCAGAACTGCAAGCACCTGAGGATGGTCATGATGAGGGTGGGGATGTGGCAGCACCTCAAGGAGTCCCCGAGGCACAGGAGGGCCGTGACATTCGTCAGCATCTCATTGATGCATGCTTCTAGCACTCACGCCTGGTGGCTGATACATGGACACGGTACTCGTGGCACTGTGTGTGTCTGGTACATGCACAATATGGACTGTACGCCTATGATGGCCTAGTACACAAAGATCATTGTCCACACATCTCATTGGTTGATCGTGCATTGTTTATGGCATATGTGATATCATGTTGAACACCCTATCGACCCGCCACCCAAGTGAGCCCAACACACCCCCTCCACCCTCCTACCTCCCCCCCGAACACCAATGTCCAAAGATGCTCATTGTCAGTGGGCAGTCGCTATTGCAAGCCCCCTCTGCGGGTATCAGGGGCACCCCTGCCTGTGGAGCGCAGGTTCCTCCCAGATCTATGTTGGGGGCTGCCCTGGACGGAACTTGCAACGGATGATGTCTCTGCCTGCTCACGTCCATGCATGTCCCTAAGGGTTTGTGAGAGCTCAGTGAGCACACGGCGCACTGCGGCAAGTTCGGCACATACGTCTTTGGACGTCGCATGCAGTTCCCCCCTCAGGCTCTCGGTGCTTCTCTCCATTTGGACTCTCAGGCTCTCTGTACTTCTCTCCATTTGTGCCCTAAGTGTCTCAGTTGATGTTTCTATGTCTGCCTTAGTGCCCCCACATTCATCGGCATGGTCCTTGAGGAGCGTGGCCAGTTGCTGCTGTTGCACGATTAACTGGTCGAGGGACTGTTGCCTCTGCTGGGCCATGGCCATTTGCGGTGGTGTCACAGAGTGGCTGTTCGCCTCATGTTGCCTTGCCACAGGGCTTGTGGGGGATGGCCAGTCGTCGTCTTGTGGGTGCTCCTGCGTGGTATCCTCATGGTGTACGGGATGGGACAGACAGGGGGATTGGGACAGGTCATGGATGGATCTGACTTCGACATCCCCGTCTTCTGTGTCGGAGCATGCTGCCATCAATGGGGTGTCACCTATGGTGCTGCTGCCACCAGAGGCAGTGCCTTCTGTGGCATCCATTGGGGGGACCTGTGGTGCTGATGTTGTGGGCATGCTGGCTGCTGGGGTGCCTGTTGGAGTCCCCTCCTGTGTGCTGCCACTTGATTTGTGCTGCTGCCGTGTCTTGATCCGTGCAGCTGAGGTGGAGGGTCTTTGGCCGTTGGTCTTGGCCCTCTTTGCAGGTGTGCTGGTAGGGGTGTCCTGAAGCTCGTCGTTTGGATCGGACCCTGTGGTGGAGTAAAGGAGGGCGAGGGTTATTAATGGGTCTGTGGGAATTGGAATGGCATTGTATCACATGCATTGGGGTGGTACCTGAGGGTGATTTGGGTCGGGGCCTTGGAGGTGGTTTCATTTGTGTGTGGAGTGAGGGTGCAGTTGTTTGGCAGCCTGCAGTTAGGGTGTGCCTGCTGCACGTGTAGTGGGTGTTTTTGGGGTTTTTAATTATTTATGTATTTATTGTGTGTTTTAAAGTGCGCTATCAGGCCAATGTGTGTGGACGTCCTCCTGGCCATGTGTTTCTGTTGCACTATGTGGACACATGGTACTTCACATGATTGGACATTGTGGATTTGGCATTGTTTTATTTGGGCCACCTACCTGATTCTTCGGATGTCTGCACTCCTTTCTCCATCCCTCCGACTCCCTCTATACTCTCCATTCCAATGGTGGAGGCACAGATTTCTTCCCAGGGGGTCAACTTGATGGGTGATTCCGATCCTCCCCCGGTAGCTGTGGCAATGTTGCGGTTGGCAGAAAGTATGCTACGGACGCGTATCCGCAGGTCGTCCCATCGCTTTCTGCATTGCTGTGGGTTGCGGGGTGCGGTCCCCACCGCACTTACCCGCTGTGCCACCAGGGCCCATATGGCCTTCTTGTTCGCAAGTGCCGTCCTGGTCATTTGCGTGGAGAAGACGGCGGCGGCATTCTCCTGGAGGGTCTCTGTTAGCACGGTGAGTTCCTCACGGGAGAAGTGGACCTGCCGCTTGCGGTCGCACGCTTTCTTCGCTGCTTTTCCCATTTTTCTTGGTTTCGCTAGGGTGGATGACGGGTTGGGGTGTGTCTCAGGGTAGTGTTTTTAGTGGTTGTGTGGATTTTGTGGTTTTATGGGTGTACGGCGGGATGTTTCCCGTTCCGGGCCCATGTTTTTACTTCCGTTTCCGTATATTTCCGGTCACCGTACTTTCCGGTTGGCGCTCACTGCGGTGTCCGCTAAGATGGGTGGCGGTATTGCACCTAGGGCGCAGTACGGCGGCGGTTTGGGCCGTTTTGGGGTCATTTCCGCCATCGCGGACTTTGCACTTCCGCCATGCCGTGGTGCTCGTGCCCGATGGGTCGGAATGGGCTGCACTTTGCTCCATCGTGCAATGGCGGAAACGCTATTTACGCTGTGGCGGTCCGGTCTGTCACTTTCCGCCAGGGTCGTAATGAGGGCCTATGTGTAGTATCAGCTACGTTGATACTATTATTTATTTAAAAAATCCCTGGATTAGGTTGACTTAGATGCTCGGATTTCCTCATCACCTAAATAGCACTTTGCACCCATTGACCTCCTGACGTTTGTTGAGGTGATAACTGCCATTTTTTGGCATTAATACCTAGGATAATTGATGTTAGAAATTCCACCATCCTTGATAGAGCTGCCTCAAGGCCAATTCGGTACAATTAAAGTTCACAGCATCATTTGCAAATGCCAAGCATCTTAAATGCAGATGCCCAATTTTAGGTGGAAAGGATCTGGTATATTCTAGCTCCCTGGCCAAGTCACTTAAATACAAGTTCAAAAGACAGAGAGTCAGAACACACCCTTGAGGTATGCCAACTTTCTGTGTGATTTCTTTGATTAAAGAACCTCCAATATTAGTTCTAATCTGGATGGCACTATTCGAATGCAGCAACATTATTATTTTGAGCAATCCACCTCAATGCCAATGTCATAATTTGTTCCACAAGTGATTCCGGTCGACCCCATCAAAAGCTGCATGGATGCCCAAAAAGTAAACATACAGTATTTTACCGTTATATTTTAGGCATTGCTCTCTCAAAAATGTTAACCACAACCCATTCATATCAGTTCACACCCCATTTATGAGTCCTGTCTGAAACATAGGCAAGATGTTTGACTCCCTGGTCTAGTTGACCACCTCGTCCAGGATCAAGGAGGCAAATATCTTGCATATGGAATCCATAAGGGCGATGGGACGATAATTCTCAAGCAGATTGCGGTCACCCTTTTATGTATGGGCACTATATAATTTTTTCACCAGGATTGCGGCAATATTGAGAAAATATAGGTTGAAGCCACAATGCCCATAATACTGGATGCTGTTGTAGAGGAGTGGATGTGCTTTGCCAAGCTCCCCCCCCCACCACCATCATATTGGAATAGCAGGAGAAGAGCCTTACATGGGACCCCATGTTTTGTCCCTATACCACATTGAGTGTATGAAAGACGATATGCACTCAGACAATCAGACTGAATATATCCTTGCACTGAAAGAGTGGAAGGATGTCAGCACGCATCATTGGACATCATTGTAAGTGATTTCATTCCGACACATACATAAGTCAACGCCTAGTGTGTAATGCACAACTGAAATCCTTATTTATTGTTGTCTAAATGTTCTTTTATTCTGAACGATATACCACTCATATCACACCCCTCTCCTGGAACCCCCCCGGTCACACTGAACCAGGAATCAGGCTGGTTTGCAAAGTTAAAATATGTATTTATGTATTTACAATTTAATCACGCTATGTTTTAATGGGTACACAATCATCACCCATGGGGTGATGTAACACTAAATAATCTCTTTAATAACAAAGAGTAATAATAAGCAAAACAATTCAGCACAGAAATAATACTTTTGTGTGTGTGTTCAGATCAAATAACCGTGTGGTTACTAATTCCCCCTGCACACCCCTCAACCCTACAATAGGCGTTGTAAAGAGATAGGAGGAAGGAGAGCAGGTATTCAGGAATGACAGAATTCAAACAAAATATCAATCCCAATTTCCCCCCAGCAACACAAGAGAAAAACAGAATTGATTTGGAAGCGGTCAGAACGGTTTTAAAGTTATGTTGACAATGGATTGGGTAAAAACACTAAATATGGTTTAAATTGCTGAAATTGTTTAAATTCTTGGGGGAGCCACTTTCGATAGTTGCACAGAAACACTAGAAATTATTTGATACTAAGGAACAATGTTAAATCTTAAAATGAATGTCGGAAGCAATGAAAAGCTGTTTTACACGTGTCAGAATTTCCCTAAAACAAAATTTGTTTCAAACTTTTCAGTGTGCGATAATCGTGATTACAGAAGAACTGTATGGATTTGTAATACGGTTTAGATGCAAATTGAAGCTGTGGATGTTAGCTACAAGCAGAAGTTGAAATTTTGTTTCTAGCACGGGAACTGAGGAAGTTATGGACATTTTAGTGGAGGTCGTTTTTTTGAGATAGGCACAAGAATGGGAAAACGGGAAGCGCTTTTAAAATGACAAAAAGGATTTCTTACACTAGAGGATGACTATGAATAAACCGATACCACACAAGAACACAGCCACTTGATCAGGGCGACTGCCTGCAGTGGCCCGCCTTCTTCAGATGAAAAATGTCAGCGCAAAGATAGTTTTAACAATACTAGCACAAGTGGAAGATAGGAGGGATAGGATAGAGGGTTCAGGCAAGTTCTCCTAATAATGCAGGTTCTGAATACAAGATAGGATTTATTTATTTATTCAGATTTATAGAGCGCACGTCAGCCCGGAGGCATCGTGGCGCTTGTTACAGACAATATCTTAGTTACATAGGATACAGTAATTACATAAAATACAGAATTTACAGTGGATATGTATACATTAGCAATGCAGTATATTTACATGGATTCCTGAGAGTTTCACGGATATTTTGCAAGGAATGAGGTTTTCAGTTTCCTGCGAAAAGTGGGGAGTGCGTTTTCCGCTCTAATGTCAGCAGGGAGAGCGTTCCAGGTCTTGGCTGCAATGTAGGGGAAACTTAGACCTCCGGCTTTGGCTCTTTTGATGCGTGGGATGCAGATTAGGTTGGAGTATTGCGTCCTGGTGGGACGGGAGGAGGAGGGTTTGAGGATGGTTTCTGATAGATAGGACGGGGCGGAGAGAGAGAGGCATTTGTGAGTGAGGGTGAGGATTTTGAGAGTGATCCGTTCTTTGACCGGGAGCCATTGGGCTGAGTGCCTGGCCTGGGTGATATGCTCTCTTCTTGGGATACTAAGGGCGGCCCGGAGAGCATTGTTCTGGGTGATTTGTAGTCTGTTTATGTTTTTGGCTGATGTGCCTGCTAGGAGTGCATGATAGGGATTGGACTAAGCAAGGTACATAGGCTAGTGACACAGTTCTATCTATAGATACTCAATAGATATGTTTTGTATGGAACTGTCAGGATTCTGGTCAGGGATTCTGGTCAGGGATTCTGGTCAAGGATTCTGGTCAGGACAGACTGCTGGGCACATCAGATTTTGGCAGCATCAAGGCGCTCTGGACACCTCACGGCAGGACTGGATCTGATGATAATCACTTCAGCAGGCAAACAATACCGCACAGCCCGGCTGTATATGATGCTCCCCTTAGGTGGTGGGATTCTGGTTCTGGAATTTAAGGCCTATCTGAGAATGGTTCAGCTATGTAATGGGCCTTTCTGCTTTGCCAAGGTTCTGGAGTCTGGGGTAAGTAAGATGGATAGTTCTGCAGCAGGGTGCTCCGCCAGCATTCGGATAGTGGGTGAATTTGTCTGTCCTTTTCTGGCCTCTGCTGTCTCTATTTATGCTTATGATAAAGGGGGTGTGTGGGCTGGTTTAGCCTAAGCTCGCTTGGTCAGGGTCAGTTCACAGCAGTGATAGGAGGAGAAAACCATGTGTCATCTTTATGGTGTGGGTTTATGAGGCTTAGAGTCCACCCCTGGCCTCATGAACACAAAATCTACTTTTGCCACAATACATATTTCCACATGTGCAACCTCTATAACAACCAGTTATACAGATTACATATTTTGTACAGCAGCTACTCCTCCAAACCCCGTAGCTGTAAGATCTTGTGTCTGCTTTTCCCAGAATTTCGCCCTTTTCATCAGGAACACTATGTCCCGTTTATCCACAAATGTCTACAAGTGTGAGTGGATAACATGGGCATAAGTGTATAAAGTTTCATACTTCTAGCAGAAAAACATTTGGTGTAAAATCACATTTTCTGCCGTTTCCTTACAAATTATGTCACACGATCTTGCCGCCTCTTGAAATGTCCAGCCAAAAATTAGATTTACCATTCTGTTATTTTTGTGTTCTTGACAGTTTTCAGTGGCAAGGTATATGCAATTAACAAACTGTTGCTTGTGCATGTCCAGCCACATGTGGTTGTTTGTCTCTGCCTCTTTTTGTCTCGCTTCAGTTCAGGAGCAGTCTCCTCCCTGTTTCTTTGGCAGAGGCCATTTACAACCTTTCACACTTAGCATTTCCTTTAGATGGAGGATGTCCACTGTTTAGTCCTGGGCTCACCAGCAATTCGCACCTCACCGTGAGTTTCAGCTGGGGGCAAGTGTCCTCCTTTTGTGAGGAAAGCTGTTACTCCAGTTTGGGTGGTTTTAGCCAGGCTTACATGTAAATGTTATTTCTGTTGCATCTTTCCTTAGTTTAAAACAAACTTGTGATTTCAAATTATCAGCTAGAATACTTATTCGAGATTTTAAACCATGGGATAAAAACAGTTGCAACATAGGTTACTCTCAGCAACAGGCCACTTAGAATGCAACATTTGATTTCAGTTTACACAGGTTTTAAAGTTTAATCCTGCAGGCTTCTGACAGCTGTCATTCAGGCGGCTGAGGGTACTGCGCCCAGATTTTGACAGATTCCACAGGCAGGCAACTTTTGCTGTGAATGTTTCTTTGATACTTTCAGATTTTCAGGACATTGTATGTTCACCATGATTTCTTATACTAAGTGAATTGTAGCACCCAGCAAGAATTCTGGAGGTTTGAGGGTGTTTTGTACCAGCATTCTGCAGTTTTAGCAACAAAGAAAAAGTGATTTGAAGCAAGATTTTGGGGTTTCCTTCAGCAAAGCACTGCCTTTCCTTCTGTACTCCATTTTCACTTGTTGTGGAGCCCAGTGACATGTTTCAGGAGTGAGATCTCTGTTCCGCCACTGACAACATGCATGGCAGATTGGGCAGCCATCTTTTTGTGTTTTGCAAGCGCAGTTTACAGAGGTTGTGGCACGCACAAGGGGTTTGCGGCCATTTTGATGTTTCTGGCACCATCAGAACACAGTGATGCCGCATGGCAGAGCAAAAGTGGGTTAAGACATCCCACATCATGGAGCACTGAGTGAAATCTGATAAAGGCCAAATGATGTCATGAAGCAGATATACAAAGGCATACTGAAAATACTTTAGAGTGAGGATGTCACTGAATCAACTAGAGAAACATGTACAAAATGATAAAGTAATCATATATACAAAGAAGATGAAGTAACTTACTGACCAATAATTGTACATACTCAGTAATGCAAGATAGATGAGACATATAGAAGCTTGCCATAGAGGAAAATATAATGTGGCTAGGATGGTCAAAATGGGAAAATGAACACCGGCTCATGTTAAAACTCAATCCAGCAATCCTCAGAAACAGGCCAAGGTTGCAGAGTCAGCAGCCGTTGAAGAAACAGTGTTGTGTACAAAGGGCAGATGGATAAGCCATGTACTTAAGAGATATTTCTCGTAGATTAAAGGAGAAGAAAACATCTGCAAGAGCCAAGTTTTGGACAATTAAAAGTGTATAAATTCCATACAAGATGAAGTGAGCAAGTCTCTAGAGGTCAATATGAGCAAGAACAGTCAGTATAATTAAATCAAATAGCAGTAAATAAGAGGTAGAAATTGACACATTTGCGATCTCCTCACATGTGATTCAGAATTTGAAAACAAGGGTTATTTATTAAGATTTGGATGAAGATAGTGATGTGCTTACCCTAATTTAAATGCCACAGAACAGAGAATAGGCTACACGGTCAACTACAGATGGGAAACTTTTGCTTATGGCTGGAAAGATGAGAGATTAGAGATGATGGATTAACTCGGAGAGTGAGGAGTAATCTGACGTGACTCAAGAACCTGGGTTTCATTTTGCTTATGTGCTGTTAACGTGCTGACATTCCAACGTTGGGTGAGAATGCCAACCAATAAGAGGGTCTATGGCATAACGTGCTGTACAATGTTGCATAGACCAATCTGTTGCCATATAATAATGCTATAATCAGCATTATATGTATTTAGAGATAGTTTGAGGCATGCCTTACAGAAAAGAGGCAGCCAATGATATACTAACCCCTATGTATACAATAGGTACATATGTTCCCGTAACAAATCTCTCCTTTCAATAGAATTTATAGTTTGCCTTGTAGGATGATGTCATAGATGACGCATATTGGGGTATAAAGCCTCTGTATAATCAAGTTTGTCAGCAAGTGTGCAAGCTTCAGTCTGATGCCTGCCAATTTTCCATGCTTTATTGAACTGAGAATATAGTTGTTTTTTGCCATATTCTTCGAGTCTGTCCGGTTATTTGGTCTGAGATCTTTATTGTTAATCCCATCTAGCACAAGAGACGCTTCAAGGTGCTAGAGCACACTGTTTAAGCATAGCACTGGACAACCCGCCAGGGCCAATGGACATCGAGACTTTGCACCATAGAATCTTCCCTTCAATGTTCTCCTGTGCAAAGGAACCCTCCCAAGAAGGCAATAACCCCTGCATAAAAAGTAACTGAGTAGGCGGTGCTTTGGATGAAGATGTTCCAATAAACATTTACCAAAATGCCTATGGGATTGACTTGCATAGTCCTAGTTCTACAATCAAGGTTATTAACAAAGTTTTCGTATTTTTCAAACCAATTTTCCGCAACATATTGACACCAGCCCTCAAATGAATGACCACCTTATGGTTCTTCATCCAGTTCTTATAGTTTTGTTTGACCGTCCTAATAAATTCCCAAGGCCCTTCTATTGGTGGGATCTTTTTTTTACTTCCACCACCAATTTCCTCTTTGCTACTTTGTCGTTGAAGCTATAGTAACAAGGGCTGGTTGTGGAGCTCATTTAATTGCCAAGTTAAAGTGCAGTTATAAATTAAAATACCAACATTTTTAGTGACCTACCCCCTTCCTTTTCCTTTATCATATGTCTCAACTTTTCCGTACTTACCACCCTCATGATAAAGTTGGTATAAATCTCATTACAATGACAGTTGGGCAATATGGGGAGCGCCTCCAGTGCTAACATCATCTGCGTAACTAGGAGTACGTGATCACTTTTGGGAGTCACTGTTGCTGAGTCAATGGATGAGTGGCTATTAAACCTCCACCAGGTAGGCTGAGTCACGACATCCCCTTGACATTGCTGTTTCACTAACAAAAAATTGAGATCATCCTTTGTGACACTAATTGCCAAAAGAGAATTGTTACCAGTTGGAAACTCCTTAACAATGAATCCACTGAATGTTTTTAACTCCAATTAAGAGGCCCCTAGATGGTCTTCCCCTTAACAACGTTGTTGCATTATTCAAAAAGATGTTATATTTTCTGAATTTGTTAAGCGCATGTTTGCCCAAGGGCATCATGGCGCTGGAGGCATGAACAGGAGTTTATGCAGTCTCACGTAAGGCGGGGGGGAGATCATTCCAAGCCTTAGCAGCCACCACCAAGAAGGCGCGCCCACCCATCCGTGACAGTCTGATCAGGGACCAATACAAGAAGAGTGGACTGGGAGCAAAGACAACGAGTGGGGACGTAGTGCCCAAATGTTGCCTGTAAATATTCTGCGCCACATCTATAAAAGGCTTGATAAAAGACAGAACAATACACATGGCTTTGAAAAGAATCTGGGTATCAATAGGAAGCCAGTGGAGCTGTCTCAACAGTGGAGACATGTGGGCTCCAAATGGAGGGGAAAGTATGGACCTGGCTGCTTCATTCTGTAATAGCTGGAGCCGATTGATAAGATAAGGAGGCTGTGCTATATAGAGTGAGTTACAATAATTTAACAAGTGAACAAGTGCAGCTACAACCGGGGCCTGGCACTTAGCTGGAATAAAGGGGAGGACTTTTCGAAGAATACAGAGCTTGAAATGGCCAGTCTTACAAGCCACCGCAACTTGCTCATCCATAGCAAGGGAGTAGGAGATTTTAACCCCCAAATCCCTGACAGACGAAACAGGCATGGGAAGAGGACAAAGAGATGTAGGCCAAAAGTCAGCAGTCCAAAAAAGAAGAGAAGTTGTGCCAACGACCAAAACCTTGGTCTTATTGTCATTTAGTTTTAGATCGAATAACAGTCAAATATTGGTGGACTCGACAGCCATCCCTCCTGTAGGCATACAATGTCATATTTTGTGATGTCTACTGGGTCAGCATTTTTTGTGAATAAGCCCCAATCTTCCAAGTGAAGAAATCAATCTGGCCTGGTTTAAAGACTCAGATGACCAAATAAAGTGTGAGACTTGGCAGGTAAAGAGACAGTCACCCAAGTCCAATCATCCCACATCTCCCCTCCCTCAATTCTGATCCCCCCCAATGCACTCTTCTTAATCCACCTGAGGAGGACCACATATAATAAGGTTGTTAGGATTCCTTGTTTTGTTAGATATATTGTGGGTATGAGATTGTCGTGGTACATCATGCCACCCCTCCATTCTCCAATGGAGGGATACATGTCAAAACCCAATACTTGGAGGGAGTCAGCTTCCTTCAAGATTATATTACCAACAATACACGTGTTAAAATGCACAGCAACCACGTCAGTTCATACCAAAGGAACAAAGTCCACTAGCCTAATATCAGCTGACATCAGAGTTCTAAATGTAGGAATCATTGATATAAGGTTTACCACCATGGATAACACCAGCTCCCCCAAGTCTTTGAGTATTTGTTCAATTATGATGACTTGGGTTTGCTGTAAATTCTTCTCATTGCCTACTTCCCTCGTTGTAAGAAAGGTTAGAACCTTTGGTTGCATGACCTTGGAGTTGTTCAGGCCGACCTGCGACGTGATACAACTGTCAATCCCTAAATAAACATGTTTGGGCAGAGTCTCTATCTCCTTATCAAGTGCTGATCCATTCTCTCCTCTGGTGTTCAGGATAGTGACATTTCTTGGATCTCCATGTCGGAGGTACCTCCCTCCCCTTTACTGGTTCCTCTGTCCTTGATCAAAACGGGTAAAATGGATGGCCTTGCTGTCCCAGCGTTCTCCTTATTTTGCTTCTTGTTTGACTTTTCACCTCTAAAACATTACTTTTTTCTTAAGACAGACCGTTTTTGTTACTGGTCCAAGGCATCTGCCCAGGTTGCACCATTACAGTGTTTGTCCCGACTTGCAAGTTCTTCAAGAATGTCATGGAACTTGTTGTTGTTGTTCGCTCTCCCCTATTTTTCCTGGATTTCACCGGATGCAATTGCTGCATAGTTACAGGGACCACCTCCTGCTCGTGCATATTGTATTCCTCCCATGCACACTATGATCCTGGCCACTCAGAGGCCTCACAGGATTTGTGTCATAATGTTGTGTGTCTAGTGTTATATCAATAGATGTTTTTGTTTCCATTAAGTGAGAGTTGGCACCTCATATTCATTAACAACTGAATAATCAAGGAGTGCGTTTTCACCTCGGATTCCTTTCTCCAGTATCCATCTACACCCTCCCTGGTATGTCGCCTTCCATTTTCTATGGCTAGTAATTCACCTAAAACCCTCAAATTCTGCTTAATGTTTTCTTTAATTTGATCGTAGCGACGTACGAGGGTTTGTAGTGATATGTGAAATGTGTGTAATGACATAGAGTCACCAAGAGGCGCTGAACGTGGTGACTCCGACAACTGTTCTGTGACTCACACACTCAATGTATGAATCACATGATTACTCTGGAGGGTCCCCGGGGTGCTAACAGCGATAACTAGCAGTATGTGGGATGGTCAGAGATGGTAACGACCCGAGCCCCTCGCAAGGACCTTTCTGCAATCAGGTTTATGAGGCTTGGGCTGGTTGCCCTTTACCAACACTCTGCTGTATCCCACCCCTAGAAATGTGAATACCCGTCAAATTTATGTGCAATCAAATTAAGTCCATGTTTACAATTTGGGAGCAGATGACTTCCAGTAAAGAAACACGGACAAATAGTTACATAAGGTGACAAGTAGAATTCTCCAGACTACAGTTTTTTCGTATTCGTAAATATCACAGAAGAAAAAAGAAGCAAGTGATTTGTAAAAGTTGAAATATGGCATTGATGAGTGGTGGGAAGGACTACGGGAACAAATCAAGGACAATACAAATATAACCAGCATGTTTAGGACTACTTCTGAGGCTGCACAATCGGAGGTGAGTTGCTTTTTCTCTGACTTCCTGGTCCCTACTTGGAAGTTTGCTTGCTTTTTCGACTTAAAAATTATGGGAAAGGACTTATCACTGTGAAGCATTTACTCGTTCTAAAGTTACTTCAGCGCTGATAACCATGGCAGCTATTTTGCTTCCTTGGTTGGCGAGGGGGATTGGTCTGATGCTTCTGGCCATGTGGCTGGTTACACTTTACAGCTTGTGGAGTCTATAATTAGGACTTTAAGTGATTTAAGCAGGGTAGTGTGCAGAGATTGTTATAGTTAATTGCATAGATTACAGTAATTTACAGCATCTTACAAAGGTCGAACAATTTGCTTTTCTCCTAATAGTCACATACAGCGCTTTTTCATTACAGAAAGGCATGCACACCACATTGCAGCCAGACCTGTCTTGCAATGACCAGGAGGTGCGTTGACAATCTCCGCCAGGCATAACATCAGCGAGGTGGATGGGGGTGTGGGGGGGGAGGCGTTGTAGTGGGCTGCCTCCGGTCTCCAGGGCAGCCCATCTATGGTGTCGGGATCACCCGACATGAGAGGCGAGCCGGGTAGCAGCCGGCGAACTTCGCGTAGGGGAACACCCTACAGCGCCCGATGTCCCCGGGCGCCAGACTCACAGTGCGGGGTTGTCACCCCCAGTTTCCACAGTTTCTGCCGCGGTACACAATAGGCCACGTCCACGTGGCAGGCCCACACACAAGAAAAATGCAGACACGAGTTGCCACTTCCTGGGGCTCTGCTGCTCTGCCCTCGCAGCGCCAGCAGAGCCCCTTTTATTAAGGGAGCACGTGAGCGTCATGAGGCAGTCACGGCGTTCACGTTACCCACACAACTAGACCCCCACACAACATCCCTCCTTTATTATAACCAAACAAAATCAAACAAAACCCACCACAAACATTTGGTGCATTCCAGTCCGCGCACCACCTAACCGCTACTCAAACATTTGGTGTATTCCAGTCCGCGCACCACCTAACCGCTAGTCACACATTTGGTGCATTCCAGTCCGCGCACCACATAACTGCTACTCAAACCCAAACATTTTTGACACCGCAAAACAAACAGGTGTATTCCAGTCCCCACACCATGGGGCCCCATGACGGGGTCCTCCAACTCAGAAAATCCCGGGATCAAACTGGCCCTCGGTGCCGCTGCAGGACAAGAAGAATATATTCTCTTCGTACTCCTCCCCTATATCATACGGTGCTTCTCGGGGACTCTCCGCCACCTGGACCGCTGCCACCTTGGGGGTCCTTCTCCCCTTCACCTCACTCCTCCCCTGATGCCCCCGCCATGCCAGCTGGGGCTGGAGCGAGACACACTTGTGTGAAATGGTCTCCTTCCCCAGATTTGTCCCAACGCTGGGCAGTCCTGCGGGTGTGGCAGATCCCACCCACACTGATGACACATGGTGGCCTTGGGGTCTCTCTTCGGCCAGTCTCCCCTCCTCATCACTCTTCCTCCTGGCCACCTGCCGACATGGGCCCCCTCCTCAACCTTCACTCGTTGCATGGGGACCTCCATCTAGAGGAATCCATGGCCGAGGCCCGCACCTCAGCAAGTTCCTGGGCCTGGCCAAGCTCCAGTATTCGATTGCTGGTCAGCGCTGGGTCCCTCAGAACCTGTTTGCGCCGTTTGGTGGAGCTGCAGCCGTAGATGATCTGCGCCCTGACCTCGTCTTCCTCGAAATTTCCCAGATCGCAGGACAGTGCAATGCCACGCAACTTTCCGTGGAATGCATCGAGGCTCTCCCCTTCTTCCTGCCTGGTATACCTCATTCTGAACCGTTCGTAGTCCGGTTGACCTTGGGTTGGAAGTACCCATTCAGGGCCGTGATGACAGCGCCGTAGGACTCATCCGCTGGACTTAGTGTCTTAAACAACCTCTGAACAGCCAGTCCGGCGGAGTATAGGAGCGTCGGGTGCTTAGCTGCATCCTTGATCTCCACCGCAGCGAAGTATAGTTCCAGGTTCTCCACCCAGGCCATCCACCTAGCCCCCAGACTTGCAGACGCACCCATGACATCGAAATAGGGTATTGGTGCCAGCTGACCCCTACATGTCCCCTCGTCGTCCGACATGCTGAATGCCATTGGGTATGCCGAATGCAGTCACTGGTGTTTATGGATGCCTGCTGTTGCTGGACTGTGGGTAGCTTGACCCCCTATGAGGAGATTCTTTGGAGGCGTCCGCCTGCTCCGGGGCAGCCACTGCCTCTCGGGGCTTATGGCTGTGGTGTCAGCATGGGGTATCCTTGTGGACGTGTTCACTGGTCAGGGACAGAAACGCATCCCATTGGTGGCCTTAGCAGTGCTGTCTCGCATCTGCTTCCCCGGGGCGCACGAGCACTCCAGATGGAGCCGCTACCCCTTCTCCCCCAACGCGGAGCAAGAAAGCCCAGGGGTTTACTGTGACCCCTTGTAGCTGGCGTGTTGCTCTTCTCCCAGCAATAGTCCTTGGCCAGCAAAATCACCTCTGCAGCCCGGGGAGATAAGACATGCCCCTTTCTCCTTGTTGGCCCGTCGATTGATTAGAGGGCACGCCCCTTACCGGCTGCACCGCGGGCGAGGCCCAGCGCTCGCACTGGTCAACTGTTCATCACCCGGCAGCCCGGGTGTTCCTGGGCCGTTGTCACCTGCTCCAGCTGTGCAAACCGGATGGTGAGTGTCCGTGGCAGCGGCCGCCACTCCAGGTGCCCACGGCCACACCCCGCGGGCCCGGGCCCACACAGGCTCCACCCTTTTCCTTTGTCTGGGGCGCGCCAAGCGACCACGCCCCCCTCATGGGCTGCTCCGGTATCAACGATGATGGGGGAGGGAGGGGAAACCGCAGAGACGCGGGGAGCGGCGGGGCTACAGCCGCGCCCTTAAGAATGGGCCCTCCGCTGCCTCCACCAGCACCCCCCACTGCCAGCACCGGCCGCGTCCCTCGATCCCGAGTGCTTCTTCCACATGGCCGTGTGCGCCGGTATCTTCGTCCGCCCGCCGTGAGCACCAAACGGTGGGCGCGACCATCGTCCCCAGTGTTGTGGGCTGCCTCCGGTCTCTGGAGCAGCCCACCTATCGTGTCGGGATCACCCGACACGAGAGGCGAGCCGGGTAGCAGCCGGCGAACCTCGCATAGGGAAACACCCTACAGTGCCCGGTGTCCCCGGGCGCCAGACTCACAGTGCGGGGTTGTTTACCCCAGTTTACACAGCCGCAGCTCCGAGGTCACTCGGGCCGCGGTACACAATAGGCCACGTCCACGTGGCAGGCGCACACACAAGAAAAACGCAGACACGAGTTGCCACTTCCTGGGGCTCTGCTGCTCTGCCCTCGCAGCGCCAGCAGAGCCCCTTTTATTAAGGGAGCACGTGAGCGTCATGACGCAGTCACAGTGCTCACTTTACCCACACAACTAGACCCCCACACAACAGGCGGCTCCCAATTATGGGAGCGATAGCTGCATACAAAAGTAATGCAGTTGTGTTACATTTCCTGTTGTTTCTGTGCATAAAGAAGACATTTAGATTTCTGGAGGATGAGCCCCTGAGCTGAGCTATATACTTGATGTTCTTTCTAAACGTTTACAAACCAACAAAGAATGAATGTCTGCCAAATTTCTAGACTCATTGAGGAGAGGGAAAATAAAAGGCATTTGAGGAAAATACTTCATCGATTACTGTGCAAAGTTGGCAGAGTGATCTGTAATATTACAAAGAGATAAATGAAACAGATCAAAACAAATAGATCTCTCAGGGAGTGCTGTTTGAAACAAATATAACTTTTTTCATTGTATTGCCAGGCAGCAAAGTTTTGTAAAAAGAAACACTCAATGGTTCTTCGTTTTAATGCACTATTGATCAGGATTTGTGGACTTGGGAAGCACTGGAAATTCTGTGTTTATTATGCACCAGCTGTAGGTTGCATCGCTGTTCCCGGAAACAATGCATAATGAGCGTCTCGGTAGTCTAGGCACAGGCAGATGGGGCTATGCACATCGATGCTCAGGTCGTGCAGTAAGATGGAGTGACACACCTTTCAGAGGTGCCGGACATGTGCATGGTATTGATGAAGTTCAGATTTTGCTGCACATATCATGGACAAAAGCACAATAGAATGAACTAAATCGTCCTCTCTTTATTATTAGAAACAACAACAAAACTGATTAATATTCATATGTATTAAACATTCTTTTTTTAACGAATGTATTGTAATCTTTAGGATTTTTTGTACATAAGTGTTAGCATTAAATAGAGAATAACATTGCAAACATTACATCACACATTGATCATCTTTCTCGATATCACATTCCATATTTTAACAGCAGCCATAATAATCGATCAGTGGTTTGCCATTAAAATTTCACAACATTTTCGATCAATCGAAATGGTGGTTCGTTGTCTAATTGAGCCCAAATACCGTACTGTATTGTCATCCAGTGCAGGGCATTCTAATAGCAAGTGTTTCGCTTTGGGTCAGTCTCACTTGTAATGTTTCCCCTACTGGCTTTATGGGAGTGTGATGTTGAAAAGGATAATCCGTATTGCTTGCAGGTATTTCAGAATGTAACTGCATCAGTGTTGCTACTCAATGATGATCTGGTTGTCATTTCCTCTTTAATACCAAATAGCAATGCACCTGGGTTAGCCTGATGGTAGCGGTTAGTATCCTCTGACTTAATGCAGTGACCAGTGAGGTTAAGCCAAGTACTGCCGTAATGTATTCTACAAGAGTGCATTTTGGATGTTCTGTCAATGTTTCTCAGCACAAGCCTTCCATCTTGCAAATGCCATTCATGTGCCTCGTGCCCCATATTATGCTGCCATATGTGATTATTGATACCGATTTAAGTTTGTATAAGTTTATAAAGGGAGGACGGCTTAACTCCCCATATTGAATACTTGTTTAATTAATAGGTAAGCTGTTAACATTTAGAAGTTAAACTTGTATTAAACTTTCCAAAATTGTTGGTAATTGGAACAGGCACGTGGAATAGGACTCTGCTACACTGTCTTAGTAGCAGAAAGAGGGTGACTCTTGCATAGAATCAGAGAGACGCTGGCGGGGATAGAAAGTACAATGAGAGATTCTTGTGTCACTCCTCTACGCTTTGCTCCGATTCAACACTTGTACACTTGAAATGCACCAATGCAGCACAATTGTGCTCTACAACACACGCTACTATTTATAGTTTGCAAACGTGGTCAGCTCAATAGTCATTTTGTTGCACCCTTTGCTGGACAACAGTAAGGGCATCGTTGTTTCAAGTCTTGCCCCCTTCCTTCTAGAGTACCTTTCCTTCCTCCATGAAAGCATTGTTATTTATGCAAGGGGCAAAATAACCCTTTTTTTCTTCAGACATCCAACTTCAGATGGTGTCAGGGAAAGATTATACTTTGGTCTAGCTCTGCAACACCTGCATTGGTGTATGAGCTGATTGTACACGGTCATTTTATTAATTTTATTTTATCGAGGTTTATCATAGACCACCCGCACTGCTGTGAGGCCTCATCACAACATAAGGATATAAAGGAGGGGTCTCAAATAGGTCTATGGGGGCGGCACTAAGAGTGAAGGGCAGTGCAGAAGTCCTGCAGAACTTAAGTCAAAGGAGGAGAGAGTGGTTTCCAAAGAGAGCAGGCTAGAGAGTGTCGGGTTCGACCACTAACATGAATGTGCTGGTCAAAGGCAACCAGATGTTTGGAGGGAAAGCATATGTGCCTGGTTGCTTATTAGAGTGGACACAAGCTGGTGAGATTTTCTGCAGTACATCTGTAGAATGTTCTGCAGACCAGGCAAGGAGCCTTGAAGTCAAGATGGCAATTCACTATCAGCCTGCAGAGAGACTTAGAACCAGGGACCCTTACTGAATCCTTTTTGATTGCGCTTTAATACAAATATATGTCAAAATGTCCACATATTTATCCACATAAGCCTACTTCTGAATTAACCTCATGTTCTCGACCCTTCCACGCAATGCATTATATGTATATGACAAATATAATTGAACTGCAATATGACCAGGTTTAATTTCTTCAGACATCCATACACCAATGAACATTCACCATCAGGATATATGCAAAATTCAAAGAGGAGAGTTCAAATAAATCTAGAGGATGCAGAGGCTGCCTATCCACAGCACATTACTCACCCAGAAAACATGTAGCTCAATCGTATCACTATCACACACTATCTCAATAAAACACATTAGCCAACCAATTCATATGCATAATCCCATTCTCCAGGCATATTTATCTATAGCTCTGTTGATGTTTGCAATGTCTGCTTCACTTGTATCCTAACATGGGCATGAGTAATGTCAGAAATCCTCTACTTGGGGCGCTTCACGGATTCATTTTATGGCAATGTCTTACTGATTTCAGATTTTGCTGGCATAGTGTAGCAAAGTCTCCACAGCTTGGATAGCAATGGTGTAGGAAGTGACTGACTAATTGATTCACATGATGTTCACCAGAGTACTTCAAAAATGCTAGCGGACTGGACACTGCTGATTTCCTTTTTTGAAAATCCTACCGAAAGAATGTCTGCTAAGAATAGGTCGCAATACCCATATTCTTTGTTTCAACTGTAACAAGAGGTGGCACATAAAGTATGGTGTGTTTCTCCTTCCACTCCTGACAATAAAGATAACTGCATCCTGTTAATATATCGCCCCTTATGTGCAGGATGCCCTACCAAAGTTATATGTAACAGTGCTTTCTTTCTACTCCGGTAGGCTGTGGCAAGGTTATTTCTGATGTATGCAATGCCACCTAACTGCTTGCCTTGATCACAGGTGGAGATCAAACTCTCAACATAGGCTGCAATCTGTGTTTGTGCTGCAGCCAACTATGACGAACGAGAGAGACAGAGAGAGAGAGAGACAGAGAGACAGAAAGACAGAGAGAGAGAAAGAGAGAGAGAGAGAGAGAGAGAGAGAGAGAGATTACATCTGACAATCGCAACTGTATGGGCCATTTCTGTTCTTTGCAGTGGATTCTGGAATCTGGCCTGGTGCCTGTGGAGCAGAACTGAAGTGGCCCTCCTATGATGCTACTCATTGCCCCACAATCTCTGTTTCACTTTGTAGAACCATTCAGTATGTTTTCTTTTCGCTATTTCCAATTTTTTGTCTAATGTGTTGCTTGCTGCCCTTGTTCAAATCTGCAAGAAAAAGATGGATGTTATTGTGGGTTTTTCCAGTGCATGGGGTGGCAGGCCATACAATTAGGGGACACACCCCATCACAACACTTGGATAGACTTGTGCTTAGAGTAAGAAACAGATTCAGAAAGAGCTCCAGGTTTAATACAGAGAGAGCAAATTGTGACAAATCGAGGGAATTTGTCCCTTCTCCCCTAGTGGGAGCCCCGCCATGTGAGGCTAGGGAGGTGAGCCTGCTCTGTAACACCCTCTTTAGGGGTGTATGCAAGAGGGACTTAACTGGGAGAGACTCCACTGTTGGGGACAAGTTTCCCGTTCCTGTGAGGAACATCCTAAAGGATACCCCAAGGTGTCCTACTTGGGAATATCAGACCTACAAAAGACTGTACAATACAGAGACTTGTATGAAGAGAGAACTACCATATATTATTGCCAACAAGAAAGAGAGCATGTCACTTTAAATGGAAATCTCAATTTAACTGGGATGATGAAGCTGTAGCATGGAAATATGCTGAAACAAGCAGAGAGCGAGAGGCGCAAACGTCAGCAAGGGAAGGCTCAAGGTGATGTAACATCTGAAAGGGGAGGAGACTCTCAACTCGCAGAGCCAGCAAGTTTTGAAACTGCTATGAATCTGAAAGCAGAGCGATGGACGTGCAGCGTCCTTTGAGAAGGAGAGAAAAAGAAGCTGATGATGGTGGCATGACCAGTGAGACTTCATGGTGGACCGGCGGTCCACAAAACAACACTGAAACCACTAGGTAGTCAAAATCACATACCGTCCGGGTACCCACAGGACTGCCAATCTGTCCAGAAGAAGAGCACAGACCGCGGAACAATGGAGTAACCAGAGAAGCTGAGAAAGCAAAGAACACAATGAACATCGAGCGAACTGAGGCCCCAGAGACATTGTGACAGAGAATCCAAGGTAACAGGGAGAACAGGAGATATGGGAGGTTGCCAGGGAAGTGTTATGGAACTGCTCATACTCATTAAAATCAAATTGACCAGAGCATAAAATGGAATGTAAGAAAGTGGAATGATGATATTGCGAGAAACCTGAACACAATAAATATTGAGAATGAAACTAAAATTAAGAGTCAACCACCTGGGGAGAAAGGCAGAGTGCTATATGTGATAAAAGGCAGAAACCTTAAAATAGAAACAGAATTTTATGAAGAGAAAGAAAACTATGAATTAAGAAGAAGAGAAGAAAATCCAAAGAGGGAGCATTGTAGAGTCTGGATAGCCCTACCCTGGGAAAAGGGGAAGTACCCCTTTATTGAAAAAGGAATGAGGGGAACTTAAATGCAAGAGAATGCCATGAGTTGAAATATAAATAAACCCATAGAATTAGTACAAGATAATAAGGACTATCCATGAAAGAAGTGAATTATAATCACCCGGAAGGCCAATCCCACGCGGAGCACCAAAGTTACACAAATCCCATTAATATGGATGAATGTATTCATCCAAGGTCAAAGAAAACACCTTTTGATAAGGAATACAAGTCTAATAAGATCTTGAAAGAGTTACACAAATTGAATAAAGAAGTCACAAAAGACTATTCAAGAATCACTATTTAGAAGTACCAAGGAAGAAGACCTAGGAGAAGGAGTTATTGTGCTGTCTTTAGTTGTAAGAATAGTGCTAGGGCCAGTTAGCGTTAGGAATATGAAATTATTCTTTGGTACATTCACAGATGACTGATGAGTACCTTAGCTAGTTTGGCAGGTAAGGAACACCCCATAGCAATAGGGAAAGTTAGGCCTTATTCTAATTCTTTAATAACCCCATCTTGAAATGTCCTCAGTGTGTCTACGTCCTTCTTCTGACCTATCACAAAATGCATTTATGTATTTATGTATAACATGTTCTCTGTGAACACAATGGGCCTCATTCCGAGTATGGCAGTAAGGGATAGCGGCCACCGGTAACGAGACCGGTGGCGGTAAT
Source organism: Ambystoma mexicanum (assembly GCF_040938575.1). Classification (NCBI taxonomy): domain Eukaryota; kingdom Metazoa; phylum Chordata; class Amphibia; order Caudata; family Ambystomatidae; genus Ambystoma; species Ambystoma mexicanum. The sequence continues at coordinate 293,078,224 of NC_090930.1, read as the reverse complement.
CCCTTACCGCCATACTCCGAGTTCCCTCTGCGCCCTCGCCCTTAACGCCTGCTTTGAGCAGGTGTTAAAGTCGAGGGCGCAAAGGGGCCTCCAAGCCAATAACGGTGACCGTAATGAACGGTCACCGTTATTTGCATCTTCCCCATTCCCATTGAGCCCTATGTGGGCTCATTCGGGAATGGGGAAGAGCCTTGGTGAATGGGGAATTACCGCCCCGCCAACCTTGGAATGGGGCGGTGATTCCGCCATCCACCAAGGCGCTGCCGGTCCGGGTACGGCGTCAACCAAGGCGTTAATAGCGCCATTGGTTAGCGCCGTACTCGGAATGAGGCCAAATCACTTTACAGCACTTTTAGCCAAGTCCTAGCTTTTAGCTAAGTTCTAGCTTTAAAAATGTTGTTTTATGGGGATTCCAAGATGGCGGCGATGGGGAGCGGACGTGTGTGAGGCTCGCTCCGTCCCCCCCACTAGGCCGCGGCAATAAAGCATAACAAAGAAGCCGAAGACTCTCACCGATCCCCGCCGTAGGCACCGGCCACATCACGCAGAGAGGATACATACAGCGCGGCTAGCTGCCTGAGAGCGAAGACGCGTCCCGCTGCATGCGACTCTCTGAGGCCGATACACTCCACGGACCCCAGCGCGGGAATGCTGCTTCGTGTTACGAACGGGTCTCTCCCTAGGCATCCCCAAGCAGGAGGACTTGGAAGGGGCCGCTCTCCGGGTAGCGGCCCCCCCCACGTACACAATCGCTGACACGGACACCGGCTCCTCCAGGTACCGACCCGAGAACCATCAGAAGACCCGCCCCCGAGCCGGAGCAGCAAAAGGATACGGGCGGCCCAGCGACACAGTGAGGACAGGAGCTGGGATACCCAGTCAGCTGGAGCACCGGCCCCTCAGGCTGAAGCATCGACCCGGCCCACCAGTAGACGGGTCAGAGAAGTCGGCGTAAGTCGGTCATCTTCGACTCCACACTCTCCTTCTCTCCTCATATATCTGACGTCTCTAAGAAGTCACACTACCAGCTGCACCTCCTCAGAGGTATTCTTCCCTTCCTCTCCTTCCCCCAGAAGCTCACTGTCTCCCGAGCCCTGGTTCTCTCTAGGCTGGACTACTGTAACAGCCTCTATCTTAATCTGCCTGCCTCCACTCTCCGCCCTCTGCAACTTATCCAGAACAGAACTGCGAGACTTGTCCTTGGCCTCAAGCCCAGGGACCGTATCTCTCCAGGACTGAAATCTCTTCACTGGCTCCCAGTGGCTGCGAGGATTAAGTTCAAAACCCTCTGCATTGTCCACAAGGCCTTCTGGGGCCTGGGACCTAAATACCTTCAACTCTCTCTTCCTAAATATCTTCCTTCACGAGCCCTTCGCTCATCCGTCTCCAACTCCCTCATGGTCAGCCGCTTCTCGAAGCAACGAGCTGGGGGTAGATCTCTCTCCGCAGCAGGGGCCTCCCTCTGGAACAGCCTTCCTGCCTCCCTGAAACTTGAGGAGAACCATCTCCGGTTCCGGAAGCACCTCAAAACCTTCCTCTTCGCTTCTGCCTTCTCTCTCCCTCTCCCCTGCTAATCCTGCTTAACTCCCCACTGAATTCAGCACTAAACCTGCATCTGGGCCACTCTCAGCAACCTCGGTCCAGGGCCCAGCCACTCTCCACTTGCACTGCCTCCCTGGCTCCCCCTGCACTGTGGGACTGTCACTGTACCCCTACAGCCCCCTTCCCAGCACTTGCTCTGCACTTACCTCGCACTTGCCACCAGCTGGCCCTTTTTATTTATTATTTATTATTTATTATTTTTTACGCTACTTACCTTGTACTGCACTTCCCCCCACCTCCTCCCCCTGCACTTCCTCCTTTTCCCCTTACCTCTGCACTTGCGCGATCTGAATGACACCTGGCCTAGTAGGATCGTTTGTCTGTCTTCCCCTTGTTTCCCTCCCACCCTGCCTCGTCGCGCCTTGAAACACTTGTGTATAGGCGCGTTACAAATACCATATCATATCATATCATATCATATCATGACAGCGAGCGGAGAGAAGAAAAGGGGAAAGGCGATGCAGGAGCAGAACGGAGGACATCACACGCGGAAATCCACCGAACGCCCTGAACACAAGACGGAGGTTGATCCCGGCAACAGGCGGCCATCTTAGCAGGTACGAGGTGCGGGATCAGCGGGGATTGGATCCATAGAACAATCCCCCGCCCGCGCCCTACCTCATTGAACTTAGAGGGTCTAAACAACCCCACACGCACCGCACTGGACCGGATCACAACCCGTATCAAAAACAGCAGGCCCACCATAACAAGACAGAGTGAGGAACTAACAGGCAACCCCCCAGTAATTAGTGAACAGCGGGGTCAACAACGAGCTCCGACAAGGGAGGTGACCCCAACTACTAGAATCGACAACGCCATAGAGGTCTCAGTAGGGGCATACCAGCTCAGGGCACAACACAGAAGGAAGGGACGAACAGAGGAGCTGGCAGCTGAAGATCCGAGGGAAACCGGCACAGATCGGATATCAAAGTCAAAACCATAACAGCACCTATGTCAAAAACTAGGGGGAGGGCAGCCCAACAGGACCAACAACCACAGCAGAAGAGAGGGGAAAAGAGCCTAACCCAACTGTGGGGACCCGAACACGCCAACCCATCCACTTCCACCAGGAAAAAGACTCAGGAGGTCCTTTCAGCTATACAACCCTCGGACCCGCTGGAACCTGATATGGCAACCAGGGAAGATATGAAATTGTGGTTCGGGGAATTCCAGTCGCAATTCCTAGCAACAACACAGGCGCAATTTGAAACCATGAAAAAAGACATGTGTACAGCAATGCAAGAACTAAAGACTGAGATCACGAATCTGGGCGAGAGGACGGACACATTGGAAAAGATCACTCAAAACCTCGATGAGGAAGCACAGCAGTACACAGAGGTCCAAGAGCAACTCCTGACTCGAACCCATAACCTGGAAATACAATGTGTGGATCTCCAAAACAGATCACGCAGATCAAACATAAGGATAAAAAATATGACAGAATCCGTCGAGGACAGAGATCTGAAAGAGGCAGTACGACAGGTCTTTAAAGAGATCTTAGACGCAAAGGAGGACAAAGAAGTTGGAATTGATCGAGTCCATAGAGTAGGCTCGAAGAGGAAGGGAGAACCAGGCGCGAGGCCACAGGACGTCCTGGCAGCCCTCTCCTCATACCACCAAAAAGAGCAGATATTACGGAAGGCCAGGACCATGGACCACATTAGGATGAATGGGGGGGAGGTGCAGCTCTATCAAGATTTGGCACAGTCCACTCTACAAAAGTGCAGAGACATGGGTCCGGTGGTGAGAACCCTAACGTGAAAGCAGATTAGATATAAATGGACTTTCCCCTTCGGACTCCTATTCACATGGGAGGGGAAACAGAGGAGAATAACGACATGTGAGGAGGGGAACCAAATATTGGGACACAAGAACAGGAGGAAGAACTACAGGGAGTGAAGAGAGACATAAGAACCCAGAAAAGGGCAGAATGGCAGTGGACAAGAGTGGACAGACAGGGTAGGATCCCAACGCCGAAAGAGAAATCACATCAAATGACGAAGCCCTGAGGTTCCTTCGACGCATATATGAACTGCCCAAGTTGGTAGATTGAAAGAAACAACTCGGTTGGAGGAGAGTTTTCCACACCATAAGGTGCGGAGGGGGGGTGGAGGGCCCAAGTGGCACCTATTGGAATCCAGAGGGACTTAGTACACCCTACAAGTTATCCCTGAGGACAGATGAATATGGCGCTCACGGCGCAACGCCTGAGCGAACATAGGTACCGGAGCTCATCCCAGGGCAGTTTTGGGGGAGGGAGTATTTGGGCATGTTGGGGATGGCCTAAGGGGGGAGGGGAGGGTAACCGGGAACCACCAAATAATTTACAGAACATATCAAAGGAAGCATTTAGAGACTCTTCTTCTAGAAACGTGATGGGTACAAAGGTTTTAACTTATAATGTCAGAGGCCTCAATTCTCCCGTCAAAAGAAAAAAAGTAGAACACTACCTGAAACAAGAGAGGTTTGATATCATCCTGCTACAAGAGACGCACATAAAATCACATGACAGGGGAAGGGTACGGCTGAAGGGTTACAATCTGATCATACAGGCAAACGTAAGAGAGAAAAAGGCGGGGGTCCTGATCGCATTCAGGGATTCCCTAAAGGTACAAGTTCTCTGAACGGAAGCAGACAAACAGGGCAGATTTCTGCTAGCCAACACGATTATAGAAGGCAACCCCCTAACTCTAGCGGCTGTTTACGCTCCCAACACAGGTCAAGAGGGTTTCCTCAAAGATATGCTCGAAAAGTTAGAAAGCTTTGCGACAGCGGAAATAATACTGGGGGGCGACCTGAACATAGCTTGGGACCCTGTAATAGACAGATCAAACCCCAGACCGCAGGGGCAGTACCCCGCTACGGAAGCCCTGAAAAAGAAAATGGCCAGCCTGGCACTGGGAGACATCTGGAGACACATAAACACCAACCTGCGAGGTTACACATTCTACTCACGCGTTCACCACACAATGTCTAGGATAGATTATTTATGGGCATCCTCAGGCATCCTAGGCAAAACACGAAAGACCGACATTGGCTCCATATCTCTGTCAGATCACGCCCCACTGTCGGCTGTGATAGAGCTAGCCCCACGGGCGACCAGGCTATGGCAATGGAGGCTCCCTGAGGAGATATTGAGGGACCCTGTGATGGGGAATACGGTCCGAGAACAAATCACTGAATACCTTGCAAATAATAATCACCTGGAAATCTCGATCGAAACGCAATGGGAGGCCTTAAAAGCCGTCACCAGGGGACATGTAATAGCTCTGAAAGCCCAAAAAGTGAAGCTTAACCACCAGTGGGAAAAGGAACTGGAGGCACAAATCGCCAACATTCATGCAGAAATACTGCTGAACCCAACTATAAAACTACAAAAAGCCCTGAGGCACGTACAAGGCCAGCTAGAAGCGATTTGCACAAAAAATGCAGAAAGACACCTGCTGAGGCTAAAACATTGGTACTACATTAAGGCTAACAGAGCAGATAAACTACTAGCCAGACAACTGAGGGGGAATCAACAAGATAGGACAATAATAGCCCTCCAGGATGAAAGAGGGAACAGAATGACCCAAACTACTGATATGGGGGAAATATTGGAAAGGTTCTACAGATCCTTGTACTCCTCAGATCATCCGGACGAGAATCTCCAAAAATCATATCTGGAGGGGGTGGAGCTTACAAGGCTATCCGAAACAGAGAAACTTACACTAGAGGACGAACTAACAATAGAAGAGGTCAACAGGGCAATTCGAGATCTCCCGAGAAATAAGGCCCCGGGCCCAGACGGCTACACCGCCTTATTCTACAAAACATATAGGGACATACTTGCCCCGACCCTGACAGAGTTATATAACTCCTTCCAAGGTAAAGGTAACATTACCCCAACGATGAATGAGGCCAAGATGCTGGTGATACACAAACAGGGGAAAGACCCCAAGCTACCATCCTCCTATAGACCCATAGCTCTGATAAACCTAGACGCGAAACTATACACAAATATCTTAGCATACAGACTCACCCAGGTACTCCCAAAATTGATCCATCAAGACCAGTCAGGGTTCGTCCCGGGAAGGCAAACTCATGATAATATTAGGAGGGTCCTCCATATAGTAGAAAAAATAGGAGTAACACGCACGCCGGCGGTGATACTAACACTGGACACAGAAAAGGCATTCGGCCGAGTAGAATGGTCCCTACTATTCCAAATACTAAGGAAAATGGGCATAGGAGAAATGTTTATCAAAATGGTACAAGCTAACTATAATTCCCCTAACATCAGAGTAGCAGTGAATGTGTCCTTATCTAACACGATACGCATTGAGAGAGGGACGAAGCAGGGATGTCCACTATCTCCCCTGCTCTATGCAATCTTCCTGGAACCACTGCTGGCACGAATAAGGGATAACCAAAATATAAAAGGCATAGACATGGGAGGAATCACCCACAAAACAGTAGCATATGCAGACGATATGCTGATTTCATTAGGGGATCCTGTAAACTCCCTCCCCACCCTGATGCAGGAGATTGACAAATATGGGGCCATATCCGGCCTCAAGATAAACAGGCAGAAATCAGAAATCTTGATACTTGCGGGAGACATAACCCAAATTCACTCGGTAGCAGAAGACCTTCAATTGAGGATCGCTGCGTCGGGGACCAAATACCTGGGAATCACCCTGACACACAAAATACATCAATTATACTGCCAAAACTTCCCGCATCTGTTGAAACAAATAAAAAGGGACATGGAAAGATGGAACCCATTATCAATATCATGGTGGGGGCGGATAACAGTTATCAAGATGTCCATACTACCCAAACTCCTATACCTATTTCAGGCCCTACCAATAAGAATCCCAAAGACATTCTTTAAATATTTAACGAAAGCAGTCAAGGAATATATCTGCCAAGGGAAAACCCCCAGAATCTCAAGTTCAGTTCTAACAGCCTCCCAGAAAGACGGAGGATGCGCATTGCCCCATTTCAGGAAGTACTATGAGGCAGCACAACTATGGGTACTAAAGGAATGGATCCCAGAGGACTCCCAAAAACTCTGGGTCACCCAAGATAGGGCAGTAGCAACCACCCCCACAAGACATATGCTGTGGGCTGGGAAGAAACATAGACATCCAAACCTACACATAAGCGAGATCACGCAAGCTGCACTGGAAATATGGGATGGTGCAACTAAGAAAGGTACTCTAACTAAAGACCCAGCCCCATTCATGTCTCTTTTTAGAAACCCGGATTTCCCGCCGGGGCTAGAGGGAAAGGCCTTTCAAAAATGGGAAAAAGCGGGCTGCTACATGATAGGGGACATGTATCAAGACCACCAAATAAGATCCTTTGAAGATTGTATCGGCCTATTGCACCTTGAAGGGAAAGATAAGTACAAATATGACCAACTCTTCCATTGGATAGACACACCCAGAAGACGACAGGCCGCCACCAGAGAATTAACCCCGTTCGAACAATATATCATGACTAACGATGGGAAGAAAAAATTTGTTTCGAACACTTATAAGTTCATCAACTCCACAGAGGAGAAGGTCACCTGGGCATACATTAAGAGATGGGAAAAGACTCTGAGAACAACGATTCCAAGGAGTCGGTGGAAATATACTTGGGGAATGATACCTAAACTCACAAGAACGATACACACAAAAGAAATGTGGATGACAATCCTATTGCAATGGCACTACACACCAGAAAGGCTTCATGGGATGTTCCGGGACTCCCCCAACCTATGCTGGCGAGCATGTGGAGGAGAGGATCTTGGAGACACATTTGGTGGGACTGCCCAAAACTACAACAATACTGGTCAGATGTGAAGGCTCACATGGGCTCAATGTTCCAAGGTGCTGGAGCTCTGGGAGAGGAGGTGTGGCTCAGTGGGATCTGGGATCCGAAGGACAAAACACTCACCAAATTACAGAACAGAAATTTCATGGGACTTCTGGTCGGGGTATGGTTGGAGATAGCCCAGAAATGGAAGCAAAAAAACCCGCCCATTGCAATAGACTGGATACGCAGAGCGTGGTCCCACATAACTATGAAACATATCACATACAACCTGCAAGGGAATTACCAGAAATTCAGGGAAGAATGGTCGGACACGCTGCAATACCTGCAAAGTGACTATATGGAACAATGGTGCCCACACAAAATAAGAATCCTTGATATGTTCAGATAAAGAGACAAAATCTACGAACAGACAGTAGTTACTGGGTGGACACCCCGGGGGGGAGGCGGAGGGGGGTTTGGGGCAGTTTGTTTAGTTGACTATGTTTTAAAACTCAATAAAAATATTTTAAAAAAAAAATGTGTTATGATTACACTTTTGTTTAATAAATACAGCTATAAACTTTCAAACTTTTCCAGTTCCTTATAACTTGAAGCAAAGGCCACGTGGCTGTGTTTGTGTGGAGTGTTAACTGACATGACTCAACTCTTGCACGTTTGAAATAATTTCTTCTTTATGTCCCTAAAAACCGAAAACGCCAAAATACACAACACAGCCTCCTTTTATGATGGAATCATCTTCACATGTGTTTTAGAGTCTGCAACTTGTGGCTCTACCCCAACTCACCCCCGGATATTTTGCACTACGACTTTCAGGATCACTTACAATTCAGTGTGTTGGCTGGGGCTGATGGGCATTGTAGTTCTACACATCCAGAGAGCCAATGTTTGCAGTCTCGGACTTCTGCTTTAAAGGGACAACCCTATACTAATGAACTGATTAAACATCTTTCTTAATTCCTACCATTAGTCACAAATGGTGCGCTCTCTGAGTCTGTAAACTCGTGATATTTGCAAAACGAGACCTTTGATATATGACTTGCAACCCGCTAGATTGTATGCAATTTTCTTTCCTGATTCCCTTCAGCTCTGTTGCCTCCGTTGGCAATGGTTCCTTTTTATTAAACAAATTAAAAATCCTCTTAAAAAGGATAGTCATTATAATCATCAAGTAAGTGAAGTGTAAAAGCATTGGAGAGTGTGGCACATTTGCCACCAGAGTTGTGTAGATCAAAGATCAGAAATGCAAATTATACTGTAGCCTGCATTTAATTTATGAGCACATTTCTAGTCCACATAACAATGACATTTGCATGTGTGTGCTGATTTGCATGCACATAATATATTTGAACCTAATTTTTATAAAGAGACACAGACTTTACTTCAGATGCAATCAAATCACTCTTTTCCATATATGCTAATTTCTGCCCTAAACTTCAGGGAGAATACTATAGTTAGAAATGTGTCAATTCAATGCACAGGGAGCAGTGTAAGTGATGGCAAAGTCTTGACCACGCATACAAAAGTTAAGCAATGGATCTCATGAACTGTTTTGATCAGTGCCATTCGTTTTACATGTTGGTAAATTGGAGATGGATGCAGACTTTTCACAGTATTACATAGAACTCGCTTCTTTAATTTAGCAGCTGGATGTCTTCACTTTGAGGTGGGGGTGTTAAACAACAGAATATTTTTGGGCTTTCTAATCCTCAACCCAGGGATCTCTACCTGGGATATGCCTTCACTTCTCAGTCAGGCACTGTCTTGTGGGTTTAACTTACATCGCACATTTGATTCTTGACCCTTGTTCCTTTGAGACAGGCCCTCTGATTCTTGTCATTGGTAGTGTGTGCCACATGTGTTTGCACTGTAAAGGGACAGCGGCAGACCTCTGCAGGAAACCCTGCCCCCTTTCCCCCCATATGTTGGAGACATGTGACAGTGCTGTGTTTAACACCAGCCATTGTGCCAATACTGCAACGTGTGTTCAAGAGAAGATACCTGATGCTCCATCTCTCCTCCCCTCACGTCTCGTCCAACATCCTCCAGAAAACACTCTTCTCCTCTCGCTGTTGCTTCCAACCTCCACTCTTTTTCTTCCTCCTTGTTCCCTCAATCATTCTGATGATACTTTTCCTTTCATACTCACTCCTCATCTCCTCCGTACTCTTCACCACCTTCTAACTTTTCACCTCCTCAAAACTCCTTTCCTGACCTCTAACCCCTTAAACTCTCCTTCCTCCGGCTCCAAATAAATCTTCCTCTCCTTTTCCTTCAACACTCTCCAAGTCTGTCTCTCTCCCGCCTCCAAACCCCTCCATCAATACGGAAAACCCAGAGGTTTATAGAGCTACCTGGCCCAGCCCCTGGGGACAAGCCACACTTAATTCTTGTCAGTGTTCATGTTGGTTTGGTTCAAAGCAGGGCGGGTTAGTCTGTAACGTTTGGCCGCTTTTCTGTTGCTCGTCGGGCCCTTTTCCCTATTGCAGAAACACAAACCGAGCCATAATGCTAGCTAGCTGCCATTTTGGAATTATAGGTAACACATACAGTAAGTGGGAATTCTGCAGCAGATGTCTGCTACCCCTGCACCGTATGTGCAACCCCTTTGTGCATGCCTTTTGGACAGTTCTACATTACCTCAGAACTAGGTTTTCACTTTAGCAATCCTAGACATAGACACATACATACTTACATGCAGGATTTGGAAGCTACCCTAATTTTATCAGTCACAGAACATTGATAGTCATGACATTAATCCTGTAAGGGGCACCTTTTGGCAGTGGTTGAAGTGTACGAAAAGAAGTAGTGGAACTATGTTACCTGCTGGCCTGCCCCGCTCACCACATTCCCCATCGCCACACGCACTACCATGCGTAATACAAGCACACAGATGCACCTGCTGTTTAAGGAAAGGTTCAGTGCAGGGCACTGAAAGTGCACGTTTCAACTGCTTCCCAAACTTTTATTTTAAAACTAAACCCTTCCGGAACTGTTTCTTTTAAAAATAAAAGTATAGAAACAGTAAAACTTAATAAAAAAAAATATGAGGAGCTCCTCTCTCAACCGCACCTGCCCACTTTCGACCACTGCCTTTTGGGTACAGTTACATTGAAGTAAGGCTATTGTTTTACAGGTTACATCCATGCTGAGAGCTTCCTTTAAAGGGACAAGTATGTGTACTCGAAACATGATACAAGTTCTAGCCAAAGGAAAATGGCTACGGCCTGGGGGGGTAAAGGAGGCGGTCTTCCCGGCATCAACTGTGGCCCAGCATCATATACCACGCGGCAGAGCCCTGCCCCCAAGGCATTAACCTTTTGTCACAAGGGGCAGGCAGGGTACTTAGTCGGGAAGAACAGAAGGGAAAATGAAAAGGAGGAACGCATTGATAGGAGATAAAGAGTAAGAATAAAGGAAGGACCGGAACAGAGGAATGATGAAGAGCACTGAAAACAATAAGAGATAAAAAGGAAACAAAGGACATTTGGATACAAAAAAGGCAAGATATATGAACATGGAAAGAAAGGCTGTAAAACTCAGGGCCCTGGGATACATACATGGCCCAGCATCATAGTATTAATTAACCCATATGACGCTTGGGCAATGATACCACTTAATCTTAAATTAACAATCTTGTACACATGTGTAAAATAAGAGTATTTGTAGTACAAATTATCACAGCTCAAAACTCTGAGCAAACTCTTTAGATTATCCAGAACTGTGCCAATGACAACAAAATAAACAATGTAGCCCGATGCATAGTTAGCAGTAACACCTGTTTCCTAATAGGTGCATACACCATACAAGGACATTACCCACAAAAGCAAGCTCACAAGCTTAAACTCCACATACTGCTTTGAAACCATCTGAATTTAAGATGTAAAAATGCCATTTTAACGCTCAAGCCAATGGAAGCCGCTAGCTGAAACCAGTGAGCCTGTGAAGTGGAGACGGGACACCAGAGAGCTGCTGCAAGTTTACCGTGAGAGGACTCAATTGAGCCATGAAATGTTGGTGAGTCCTAGGAAGGGGAGTTGGCACCCCGGAGCACTTCAGCAATGGTATTAAGGATAGAAAAGAGCAAACACAGTGAATGAAAAGGATTTGAGATCCAACATTTGAAAAGGAAGAATACCAGAAGTGGGTGTAAGAAATATGAACTGTCAATTTTGCAAGTGTGTAAACGTGAATCACATGAGAGTCCTAGCAGGAGAGTATACCAGGCAAAGTCAAGTTTACAGGTGTGCAAAAGTGAGTCAAATGAGAAATGCTTGGCAGTGGAGTATACCAGGCAAAGTCAAGATTGCAACTATATAATGTGAACTGTGTGAGCAAGCCCTGGGAGGAGAATATACCAGGCAAAGTCAAGTTTGCAAGTGTGTACAAGTAAATCACATCAAACAGTACTGGCATTAAAGGATACCAGGCATAGTCAAGATTGCAACTGTATGAAGTGAACTGTGTGAGAACACCCTGGCAGGAGAGTATACCAGGCAAAGTCAAGTATGCAACTGTGTAAAAGTGAATCACATGAGAAATCCCTGGCCGGAGAGTGAACCAGGCAAAGTCAAGTTTGCAAATGTAAAAAGTGAACATATGGAAAAGGCCTGGCAGGAAAAGTATACCAGAAAAAGATAAGTTTGTGAGTCAAATTGCATTGAGTGTGGAAAGACGCTAGCAGAGAAATATACAAGGGGCTCTGCAAGGCTGGAGCCCCCATCCAAGTAGTGTTTGCTTTCAAGTTGTTTTGTTGAATAAAGAATCCCAAGGAAGACTCATACCTATGGGATTGTGAAGGTTTGAAAAGACTTGAGGAAGAGAGACATTCTTCCTAAAAGTGGATTGCAATGCCAAGAGGAAGGAGATATCCTCATGGGCTAGAAGAAACGTTGATTGTCTTGTTGATCTGTCGTATTGGTGAAGATAAACCTGGGTAAGGAGCCATTCCTTGGAACTGTGTGTACTATCTGTTGGAAACCCTTGTGTTGGAGTTACACCGTTCTTTTGAACTTGAACATGTGTGCACTTCCAAGGCCAAAGTCATTACCCTCACACCTTAGAGTTACTTTTAGAATGTGAGGGCTAGAAAAAGAATTTCGGAAACAGTACATGTTTGCTTTTGGACATCTTGACAAAGGACAGACCCTTAGTTTGGGTTGCGGTCGGGAAATCCCTCCTAGAGTAGGGATAGTGAGGCATTTTCCAACCCTCTTTTGCTTTTAATAAAAGTTTGTGACCACAATCATGAGTTCTCTGCACCTGTCTCTCATTCCTGACTGCTCACACTAGCTTGATGGCTAGAGTTGCTTGACACTAAACTGAGATTATAATGAAACAATAACATAGTGAGAGTGGATCCTTGTAACAGTTAACTGCTAATAGGCTAGCAATATGCAATGTTTGTGTTTATTGATATTGCCAACTGTGACAGTACACTAGAATAGTTTATGCTGGGATGGGTACATTTGAAAAATACAGCTATTGCCAAACTTGTGATCAACTACGATTCTGCAAACTGAAGAAAAACATACATTAAAAAAACGTTGTTAAATGAGGATTAAACTGTTTTTGTTCTAACTTGGAATATACTAAGGTTGTCAAACTGGGAATATAACATGATTGTGAAACTGGAAATACTGGATTGTGGAAACAATTCATATTCAGGTGTTGTAAAAGTGGGATTTTCTTATGATTGTTAAATTTGGAATTTAATGGATATTCAATCTTGCAGTGAATTAGAGTTGTCAAAGTGGGAGTACACTGGGATGGTGAAACTGAAGGTATACTAGCATTTTGCAAACTGGTACAACATTATTTGTGATAAAATGAACAGCGAGCTGTGAGAATATATTCAATTGGTAACATTAAATATGCTGATAAAAGACTGAGACTCCCTCGAATACACTGACTGAACAGTTTCGCACACTTTCGCACAGCTCCCACTCGCTTCTGTAATTACCTTATCTGTTCAGCATGAGTTTTCTCCGGCTACTCTCTTTCTGAATTTGGCTCCCTTGAATATCAACCCCAGTGAGAAGAAGCGTCCGCCGTTCTCAAACCAGGGTTATTGCCTGGAACTCTCAGCTTTTGCAGCAGGAATGCCCCAGCCAGGAAACAGATCCTTCTCCCAGCTCTGCAAGATCTCGATTGTCCTCCCCCTCCCCTCAAGCTTCTCCAGCAAAGTTCTAATCACAGCCTCTAGCATGATACTTGCTATGACGCTGCTTCAATCAGAATCAATCATGTCATCTCCTCCCTCACTACACAATGGCTCACTTCTACAGTGGCAATTGTAACAAACTGATTTCCTGTTCCTTCGAGCTCTTTGCTTCCTGTAGTTATGTGGACAGAGCAGCAGAGAAAAAAAAAATGAATGTGCGTTTAAAAGTTCACTTTCAGAGTAGGCCTAATTCTGCAGTGGAGACACATTTTTATTAGTGGGTTATGTTAAATGAAGTTTTATTAGTAAGCTTAGTTATTAATAAGGTTAGTTATTCATTTTCAAATGTGTCTCTTGCAACATAGGCATTTCAGGTGAAAAATAGTGTGCATTTTGAATGTGCACATGTGTGCTTTTAACTGTAAAAATAGATTTGCATCTTATATGTAAAAATCGTTTTTGACTGAATAGCCTGTCTTTACTCATATGTCCATGTTACTCTGGCAACACATATAGCAATGCACCACACCCATGTAGTGGTGCTGCATAAAAAAAATGCTACCTGTGCAGTAGTGCTGTACTCTGTGCTGTAACACGCCAAATATCCTTACATACTAGAAGTATACTGATATTTTGCAAACTGGAAATATACTGGAATTGGCAACTCAAGCTACACTGCGGTTGTCAGCAGTTTACACCTAGGACAATATTTTTAGCAGACATTACATGTTGTTTGTTGCGCCAGTTAAAGGACCAGACCCTGCACTAAGACCAGTGCAAACTGGGTCTTAGACCTCGAACAACACATTTTTTATGTGTGTCAAAAAGACATTCCCGAGAGGGGTGCCATCAGCGAACTCACCCGACCCTACCTGTTTGTTGCTTTGAGACTGCTTTGATGGCATGGTCCTGGCAGTTCAGCCAACTTGCATGCCGACTTCAGACTGTGACAGTCTTTACTGTGGCATCCACCAAAGGAGGAAGTTTTGATGCCTGTCCGAACCTAAGACCATTGAGGAGAGCATTGCCCTCTCTTCTTCCTGGCACCATTAGAGGAAGTTAATGATGGTTTAACTTATAGAAAATTGGCATAATGCAGATTGCAATGATCTGATAAATTGGCATAATAGAATTTGATAACTCGTAAACTGTAAACTGGTAACGATGTTCAAAATGTGTATGATGTAAACTGGCAATTGCGCTAGGTAGACTCAAGTACACATGCAAAAAAGTGCAGAGAGGAAAAAATGTATTCATCAAAATATGTGCCGCTTTATATTGGCATTGCCACTTTGGGTGTGAGTGGGATCCGGGGGATATATCCTTATGATCAATTACACTTTGTGATGATCTTTTTAATTTTTTAATTGACATGCAGAGGCAACAAGAGGTAGCAGTTGAAGAGCACTAAAAATGTTACGGAAAGCTTTAACAGAAGGAATAGGTCCAGAGGTGGATAAAATAGGCTAGTGGCGGTGGCTGCTTGCCCACTCGGAGCATCTTTGTTTTGTTCCCCTTTGGACATAACAGGGTTGCTCACATCTAGTTATGTAGATGGTTTGAGTAGTCTGTTACATGTAGACTAACTATGGGATATCTGCTTAACATTAAACGCATGTGCATTGTATCCACGTGTGGATTAGAAAAACAGAGCCATGGGTAGAGGTGATTTTTGCTGGTGCTCTGATGATTGCAAATGGCAAAATACCGTTCAACCAAGCCCAGAAGTGTGTCCATGGGTAGACAGGTAATCAGCAATATTTTATCTTCTATTTTGCATGGATATATTGCATTACACTGTGTTTGTCTTCCATGGATTATTGCAGTTTCTTCCAGGCTGTGTTACCTGCCACCCAGATGGTTGATTGGGCTGCAACAAATAGATGATGTGGCTCTGGGAGCTTTCATATTTTGTTACAACTCCTTTGCTATGTGTTCATTTCTGGGAATGGGAGATACGTATGGGTAGAAGGCTCACAGCAGCAGTTTACCTTTGTTTTTTATTAAGATTGCTTTGGTATTTAGGGAGTTGGTTATTGCCTGCCAGTTGTGGCCCAGAATATGGTACTTATCCATTACTTAGATATTGTTATTTTTGCACCATTATTCAGGAAAGAGTGATGCTCCATATCTCATTAACTGCAGATATCACTCAATAATCCAATAGAGGAAGATGACCAGCCCCAGATTAAGGATTCTATTTTAGATTTGTTTTTGATGGCATTACTTATTATTTTCAGCATTGCATAGAATGTCTGTGTGAAGTAAGTGTTATCTGGCAGGTCTTTCTCCAGCCTTCGTTACAAGATGCCCAGGGTCAGTTCCTTTGATTTGCGTTGGGTTGTGGTGATGACTCCTACATTCAGATTGTTAAGCGCGTTTCTCAGAATTGACTGAACTATTTTTTATCAAGTACTGGACCCTTTCCTTTTAGGGTCAGTAAAGTTCAGGTACACCATGTGTTGTTTAATTATGCTAATGGTTTTAATTTGTGTGCTTAGTTTTGAGGATATTGCTTCCAGGGTGTTTGTCAAATAGCTCTGAATCTCCCCTTTTAAGGTTTTGGCTGATGGGTGTTAGAGCAAAAAAAAAATAATGCCATGGTTTTTAAAAGTTAGTAATTGTGTCTGAATACACATCAGCTTTAATATTGTTTCATTGCTGCCTTCTTTCCTAACTTTCTAGTAGTTGGATTTGCTGATAGGTGTAGTCATTAATAGCAGCTGGTTGTTATGCTGTCAATTTAAATCAATTACATGGAAAGAGTTCCAGATGTCCGAGGTATACTAAACACTGCTTGTTTTCCTCTGGTTCTTTGTTTTGACATATGTTCTTGTTTTTAGAATTCCATACTTTTTTATTTTGTATTTTAATGCTGTGAACTTCATTGCTGCCTTTTAGGTCAGAGCTCCGTCTTCATTCATGAGAGCTGGGGTGGGGGTGGGGGGAGGTGCTATATACCGGCATAATTGCCCTAAAATGATCTGCACCCCAGTGATATGAGACTGAGAAGCTGCATGAACTCCAGCACATGACCCAGCATCTCCTTTTTGGGGACACTGCCCCGGACTTATCCTACCCTTGTGGTTTGGGCAGTCGGTTCATTTTGTCATCTAATTACCAGCATGGAGCTCATATGGATTAGTAGGCTGACATACCTGGACACAGTGTGATTCATGGATGAACTGCTGGAATGAGCCGAGAGTGAGGGCAAAGCGGCTTCATGACCCAGAAGCAGGGTCCACAGCCAGTCAAGCAGAGCGGCAAGTACACTGAAGGAAGGGTTAGATGTTTAGTTCGGATTTTGATTGTCTGGATTCCTCAATTAGACACGTGTAAACATTCTTATTATGCCTATAATATGTTCAGG
Source organism: Ambystoma mexicanum (assembly GCF_040938575.1). Classification (NCBI taxonomy): domain Eukaryota; kingdom Metazoa; phylum Chordata; class Amphibia; order Caudata; family Ambystomatidae; genus Ambystoma; species Ambystoma mexicanum. The sequence continues at coordinate 293,061,284 of NC_090930.1, read as the reverse complement.
ATCTGAATGACAACTTTTAAAAAGATCCATTTTACGATGTGAGTACAATTACAGAATTTCCTATTTGTCTTAATAGCTCTTTTGTGGGGAAAAACACAACATATGGGGCCTCATTACGACTAGTGCGGAATGGGTTTAACGGCGCCGGTAATGGTGCCGGCACCATTAAACCCACTCCGCATTATTACGAGGTTCCCTCGCGGGACCCGCTCTGGACGTCTGGTTTATCCAGATGTCCATAGCGGGTCACGCGAGGGGACCAGGGAGCTAACAACGGGCCCGCCGTTCATAATGGGCCCGTTGTTAGCTCCCTCCCCATTCCCATTGAGCCTTATGGGGGATCGAATGGGAATGGGGAAGGACCGGCCCGGGTTCCCTGAAGGAGGAAATACCGGGCCCTCCGTACTCGGAATAGCCCGGTATTTCCCCATTCATGGAACCCGGACCCGGACACGATTTTGGAGGCAGCCGTGACCTTATTAAGGGCATGGCTGCCTCCAAAGTCGTAATGAGGCCCATTGTCTCTCAAAATATTCTCCCTTCTTGGAAACAGTAGCTCTCAGAATAAAGCCAATGATGTGTTTTTTTTGTGTGCACCAAGTCAATTTCCCATTTCGCACAGTGGCCACTGATTGCTTGGTAGTGCTGTGGGACACAATTCGTTTTATAATTTGTGTATAGGGTTTGACTGATGTCATTATTGTATATATATATATTTTTAATTTGTACTGTAAACATTTATGATGTTTTTAACCTTCAAAAAGAGTGGCAGCGATAGAAAGTGTGAGTGAGAGCGTGTGAAAAAGAACACAGTAGCATAGTATCACTGCCAAGGTCTCTTGCTGGTGATTGGTAGTAGGCCTGGCAAAATCATCTCCAATGGCAGCTGTAAGAGATGAAGTAGGGTTTGCTGCTTTGAACTAATTCAGGCAAATAACTACTGTCATGCCCACAACAATGACTGTATGCGCAAACTACGTTTAACCTCCATGTATTGCTGCCTTCCTGACTGTGTGCAAGACTTTCATTAAGTATTTGCTGTTACAATTAAATGTCTGCTGTGTACCAGTGTGGCAGCGAAGCATGCACTAAAAAGGTTGCTTGATCTCTGCTTTAGACCAGTTTTTGACTAATAGGATTTACAGAAGCATGGCACTTATCCTATTTTATGCACATGTTCTGGATTTAAAATGTTTTACATTAAATAGCTGTTTTTCAAATTATTCAGGTCCAGAGTGTACACTTTGCAAATCGAAATTCAGTTAAGTTCATGTCCACTGGGGACGTTGGTGAAAGATCACAATTGAGGCCAGAAAGTGCTAATGTAGGCGAAAATTGTATGACAGTATAGTTCATGTATTATGTATAGGTAATTTACTCAATTTGCCACAGAGACAAATACGCATATCCATCTGTACTAAACATGGGGTGTTATCAATAGGAGTAGCCCTTGCTTTATTAATTAGGCAAACAATAACTGGGTTGCAGGCCGTACCCTCTGCTAGCATCAGACAACGTCTAGGGTAACATATAGGTCCTGAATGCCAGAAATAAAGAGGCCAGGGTGATTTCTAGAGTCCCATTGAAGTCTAAAGCCACCATAGAAATGGTGATGTCAGACATGAGGCCTATGGAACCAAAAACAGGCCTAAATCTCAAAGGAAGGAAAGTGTACTTGGAAGTTCAAAAGTGCAAAGATATGCACAATGCATTTCAGCAAGGAAAAGAAAGACATGTTGCTGTCAATGCTGTTTTACTAAATACATAGAAAGCTACACTTTTTAGGTAAAGAGACAGATAGTAGTTTGTACATTATCTTCAATGTAATACCAGATTGTGATCTGGAAATCTGCAGTGAAACCAAGCTTCTTGCATTTATAAGAAATAAAAGAACTTCCTTTTTCCTCATCTTAAATGACAGTATGCAACGCGAAGTGCCCACTTGGTTTCAAGGTGAACATGGTTTCCTCATGTAACTGCCCTGTATAAGACAAATCCAGAAGTGATACTCATGTGTTTTGCAACTGTGAGGTTAAAGAAATACATTACATATGGATATAAGGCCCGGATGACTTATAAAATGCTTCATGTAAAATGCATTGAGTGTGAGTTAAAAGCCATTTCTTGTAGAATTATATGCAGCTGAGCATTACTACTGAAATTAAACTTTAACCACAAAGACCTTTCCTCTGCTTGTCCCGGAGAGGGAGGTCTGGTTGTCAACAATCAATCAGGTACATTGGTTAAAAATACAAAGAAATACACTGCCATTGATGGAAACCATGGGGGAACTAGATAAAGTCCTGCCTGTTCTTTCAGCAGAAGTGACCTTGAGATCACAACTCCCATAACATGTGCATAAAAGCTATAGCCAGGACAATTGGGAGGCCCTGGAAGAATAGAATAAGATAAACATGAGCCAGCATCTGGCTGGTCACATGTTTATCGGTAAATGAAACTTAGAGAAAAAAGGTGTGGGCTAGAGTGAGCTGGGCATGTGTGGCTGGGGTTTAATTGATAGAAACATACATTGTATTGCATATAAAGGGCAATATATTTTGCCACAATGCTCATTCCTGACTTTTATTAAAGGTGACAGTAATCCCCTTTGAACCATGCCAAAAATGTTTTGTGTGATAAACATAAGAGAAGTTATTAAAGAAAATGTGATGTGGGCCTTCCCATGATTCCGAGAGGTTTTAAAGTTTGTGTGAGGGCGAAGGACAAAATTAACATGAGAACTATGAAGCGTCATATTTCTCATTAATGCGGCTCCTGAGCAAACAAAGAAAATCTGTATCTCTGCACAGGAAGGGTGTGTCGACTTCAGATTAGCATCATCTGATTTTCCATAAATTATAGCTTTAAAAAATATATCCATACATGTAAAGATTTGAAAAATGGGGGTACTTGACATGTTGATAGATGTTTCAGAGTTTAAACATGCCAAACCCACATGTCAGTTTGGGATGACAAAGCTTTCTCCTCCCCCAGCTTTCCTAACTCACACCCATCCAATCCTTGTCCTATTAGCACACAGCTGGGAGGAGGGTGGAGAGAACCAACCAATCCCTTCCGCGGGAATCATGACAAGTTGGTGATGTCATTTGCCGTATAAGTAGACCAGTTTGCATCAGAACAGGGCTTTTTCACTTTATTCTGGGAGCTAACCTGCTCCTGAACTCTTGTGAAAAACACCCAAGCAGACAGTCCCCAAATTTTGCATTGGAGACAGGGACTAAAAGACATAGGGCCTCATTACGACCTGTGCGGTAACCATGGCGCTAGTAGCGCCATGGTTGCCGCCGGTATTTTACCGATTCCGGCATGGTGAATGGCGGAATTACCGCCCCATTCCAAGGTTGGCGGGGTGGTAATTTCCCATTCACCATTGGCCCATTCCCATTTTTGCCACCATAGGGCTCAATGGAAATGGGGAAGGCAGTAGTTACGGTACCACAAATTGCGGTACCGTAATTACCTCCAAAGTCCCTTTGCGGGTCCAATCCTTAACGGCTGGTAAAACCAGCCGTTAAGGTAGGGACCTGCAAAGGGACCTCGTAATTAGGCGGTAAGGGGTTAACGGCACCGCCACCTTTTACGGCACCGTTAACCCCTTACCACCTGGGTCGTAATGAGGCCCATAAAAGCTGACTGGGACCACTTGGAGGAGCCAGAGGGGAAAACCTTGATTGACACCATTGCTGTCCCAGAAGTGCCCTGTTGTTCTCTGATGCCCACTGCAAGGCCCCTTCTGTAAGTAAAACTATCCCAAAGCGATAGACTGTGTAGGCCCCACATTTCTCAAGTATTGTTCTAGTTCTTTCTCCATAGCAATATACCCTGTTTATCTGTGCAGATCCTTAGCATATTTACTTAAAGTAAATCAATTAATTCCCCTATAGAAATCACAGGATGTGATTTGTTAGCGTTCAAAAATATCAAGCTCCTCCCAGTGTGTTTCGAGCCGGTATACACATAAAGATTTGATTGACTATTTGTAAGAACACCCCTGACTTCGGTACAGGAGGGGGAGTCCTGAATTCAAAAGAATGAATCCCAAAACCCTGTTTCCAAGAGAGTGTGCAGAGTGCAAAATGAAATTCCCCATTGATCCCCTTCAGTTTAAATCAGAAGTGTGAAGCCTTTTATTGCCTTTGCATGAGTGGTGGGAAAAACAAAATTGCCCCTTTGTTCCCATTGTGTTTTCTAACCCAAACCACAAAGCCCTACATGTTCTTTTTAGGTGTGGCCAAACACATTTCCCCATTGTTTTTCTTCCCCCATATTGCATCTGTAGTAATAAGTGCCAAACATTTTTTCCCCTTGAATCCCTTTTCCAAAGAGTGACATTTTATCAGAACACAAAATGATTTTCCCATTGTGTTCCCACTCCCATCCACCGGCCTCCAATTCAGAGGGGTCAAGTTTAATTGATGTTTGGAGGGTGGGGGTTGCTGGGAGAAAAAAGTATTGTAACCATATAAGCAATCACTGTGTGCCTTGAATTGTTCTTTTTCTATACACTGGCCTGGTTCCTAGTCTGTTTTGACAATGGGTATTTGTTGGGATTGAGTGCGAGACGGGTTGGAGGCCTTACCAAACTGAATAAAAAATAATAGTGATTTGTTGTGCGCCACCTTGATTGGGGGAAAGGAACTCCCTGAGTTGAGTATGACTGTGAAATAAACCACAACAATCCTAAGATAATGAACCAGGATAGGAGCCATTACCTCAATCACTCTAGATCTTATATTGGCCTTCTGGATCTTATCTTCTAGCATGGCACATGAATTGCAAGTCTCTGTTTCAGTTCTCTTTCTTTTTAAGCCAGTAATATGAACCACATCTATAAATATGCCAGCCTCATGAACCACAACTTCCAGACTGCATTGAGGTTTGCTCCACACTACTGTGGTGCGTTCATCATTACACTGTTCACAGAATAAGTATATTTCAAAGACTTTACTGAAACAAAAATGTCAGGAAGATTTGAAATTTTCTGGATGGCCGATGTAAGTGTTATCACCATAGTTTAACTTGTTCTGCCTGTGGCCGGATGTAAGACTTCAGGTCCCAGTTTTTATATAGATCATTAGTCTACTATTTGGGATGAAGTTCCCAGCTTGACCTACACTGTGTACAGAGGGGTGAACAAGTGGTTTGGTTTGCACTACCTACTGCATGATGCTGGGCATGGGGGTTCTATGGCGAGGATCCCCTGGCTACCCCGCCATGCCACAAGAAGTGGGCAGAAATCATCAAATGTGTGCCACTGACCGAGCTGGCCTTTAAAATGAGACAGTAAATGCAGCAGCAGGTGCTAAAAATACATATGGAAAGGCCTATTGTGAAGAAACAATGAAAGAGCTTTCAGCTGCAACATGGAAAATGGTCAGAGAATCATAGACCACAAAAGCCATGCTAGCTATGAGTGTGGAGCCCACAAATTCTGCTTCAGTGCACATGCATGGGATGGCAAAGCAAGATGATAGACAGGCCTTGTGCTGACTTCGGACTGCTTGGATGCCCTCATCTCATTCATCACAACCTTTATCAACTCCTCCTTCTATATATGCTAGGTCCCCACTAGCCTCAAGGAAGAATGGGTACAGCCACTGTTAGAAAATGTCCCTCACCCCCACCAACTAGCGGTCTATCACTACAGTATCATTCCTCCTTCAAGATTCTGGACAGAGCAGCATACCTCCAAATCCAGCAATATTTGGAAGCTAACAGCATTTTCGGTATCCGTCAATCAGGCTTCCACCATGGTCATGGCACAGAGTATGCCTTGCTTGAGCTCAAATACCAGCTGTGCTCTTACAACTCCTTGACCTCTTGGCTGCATTTGACCTAGTATATCACAAGATCCTCTAACAGCACTTTACTGCTGCCGCCAACTTCTCACCGGAAGCAACACGCTGGGTCAATACCTTCCGGGAGGACAGAACCATCCGAGTCTTTGCTGAAAATGCTAGCATTCCCCTCACCAGTGCTTATCTCATGCAGTGTTCCCCAAGTCCCCTGCATCTCCCTCACCCTCTAGAACATTTTCACAAAACCACATTTTGACCTTCTACACTCACTCAGTATCTAATATACCAATTATGGCGATGACACCCATATCCTCTGTCCCCTCTCAGGCAACTACTCTGTCAACTTTGACGCACTGTTAATGTTTACCACACCACCCAGGCCTGGATGGCAATGCACCTTTTCTGCCTTAACGATGCAAAAACGGAACTCCTCCTCGTGGGACCTCCTGCTGTGCTAAAAACCTCAACCACCTATATGCCTCCTTCACTATTGATGGCATATCGATTCCTGTATCCCTAACTGTAAAGGCCCTGGGAGTGCAACTGGATCCTTCTCTGTCCCTTACCCATCAAGTCAATGCCATTGCCTCTTTGGCGGCCCATACCACCAAGCTTATTAATGCCTGCAGACCATTCCTTTCTGTAGACTGTTGTCTCACCATTTCTCAATTTCTCATTGGCTCTAGACTAGATTACTGCAACACACTATTTGCAGGCACCTCAATACACAACGTCCATAAACTACAAGTCATCCAAAACAATGCACTCCGAGCTGCTGTCAACATACCCAGGTGTGAACATAATTCACCCACCAGAAGAAACACCCACTGGCTCCCAATACAAGAACAGATTAGATTCAAAACCCTGTTGATCACCCAGCAGTGCCCCTCTAACACTGCCCCCAAACATCTCTCTGAAACTCTGTAAAGAACAGTCTTTGAGACCGACTAGATCCGCACCGTCTCATAACTACAAGGTTCAGACGGGTCAGAGCTGGTGGCTCATGTTACCAGGTCATAGCAGCAAATCTTTGGAACGCTTGATCACCAGCACTGAGCGCTGAGCAATCTTACTGGTCCTTCCGTAAACATCTGAAAACCTGGCTCTTCACCTAGGGCTCCATCAATGATGGTCCGCTCATGCCTTTTGAATTGCTTGACACAATAATGTCTGCCATTAACTGAATACTGTAACCAGCACCTTGATGCTCTTGGGTTTAGTGTGCTTAACAAATGTAATAAATAAATACATAAATAAAACAGCTTAACAGAAATACAAAGACAAGGCAATTGGCCACTCAATATTTACTCCCCAGGGATTGGGTATCATTTATAAGACCCAGGTGCATATCCTTATGGATAGCCTGGGCCTGGCCAAGGAAATAAGCATCTATAAAAGCAGGCATGGAGAAGCCATTAGTGTCTGTGTTTAGAGATGGAGCAGGAGATACTTTGGAGTGAGTTTAAGGGCAGATTGTGGAGCAGAGAGAGCGAGCTGGAGGGAGAGGAAGAGAGCAGGTGAGAAGGTGGAGATAGATGAGAGAAGGGCAGATTGGAGTGAGAGTGAAGAGGGAAAGGAGGAATACCACAGGAGAAAGGAAGGAGGGTGGGAGGAGGCTTACATGGGGTGAGAGGGAGCATTATAGGAGAGAAGGACAAGGTTGGACAATGAGTTAATGATGAGTGGATGAATGATACAGGCAAGAGGTAGAGGCTTGAGGAGAGGTGTGTAGAGGATGAGTGGAAGAACATTACAGTAGAAACAGAGTGAAGAGACGAACAGAGGCAGAATTGGGTAACATAACAGAGAAGGATGAGCTGAACAGCTCTGCGGAAAGAGTGGAGAAATCTCACAGGGAAGAAAGAGGATTTGGGAGAACATTTAGGAGGAGTAAAGGGAGGTCATCAGAAGTGGGTGGTGGGGTTGGACAGTACACCTGAGGAGAAGCAAGAAAGATATATTAGGGTTATAAAGGAGGATGTGGGAGAGAGCACAGAGAAGAAGAGGCTGCAGACTGTCAGAGGCAGAGGAGATGGAGAGGAGGTTTGCGAGAATTAATAAAACTCAGTTTTAAGGATTGGCTGAGCCTGGGAAGTGGTTAGGGACAACCACAAAGTGAACTGTCAAGGCGGTGCAGGTGGAAAATAGAAGGCAGGAGAAAAGAGAACAGAGACTGGAGACAGTCTCCATTGGAATGAACATGTCACACAGGTAACAGGTACTTCCAACCTGCATCTATCAACACCAAAGTTTTCTGCATCTGTCTTTCCTGATATGCGACTAACACACCCTGCCCTGCTTTCTTACAGAGCCATGCACAGTGAGGCCATCATTATTGGCAGAAGGGCGATATATAAGACCACTTTACATTACATTAGTATTCAAGAGACAGCATTCATCAGTCTGGCTTCAGAGCTGCTAGAAGCACGGAAACTGCTCTCCTGAACATCCGTGAGGACCTGCTCTCGAACCTTGACTCCAACAATACGTGTGTTCTCATTTTGCTCGATCTCTCTTCTGCCTTTGATACTGTCAACCATGCCATCCTGCTCAACCGTCTCCATGATAACCTGGGTATCACCGGTCAGGCTCTGGTGTGGCTGACCTCTTTCCTCTCCAATCGACCCTCCCAAGTCCAACTGGGGTCCTTCCTCTCTGACATCTATTTCTCTATCTGTGGTGTCCCCTAGGGGTCTAACCTCTCTCCCTGGCTTTTCAACCAGTATCTGGCACTCCTTGACCACTGCATCGCTGCTCTCTGCCCCAACTTTCAGTGCTATGCGGATGATACCCAGCTCATTTTCAGGCTACCCTCGGCCTCCTCCTCTACTTCCCTCATCTCTGACTGTCTGTCTGCTATCCAGGAATGGTGTGCCGCCAATGACCTCTGCCTTAATGCCAGTAAGACTGAGATTCTACTCATCGGCACACCCACTCCTTCCCTGCAGCTGTCTGGCCGGCCTCTCTTGGCCCTCTTCCTGCTCCTACCTGCAAGGCAAAAAACCTCAGGGTCATCTTCGACTCCACACTCTCATTCTCTCCTCACATATCTGACGTCTCTAAGAAGTCACACTACCAACTGCACCTCCTCAGAGGTATTCTTCCTTTCCTCACTGTCTCCCGAGCCCTGGTTCTCTCGAAACTGGACTACTGTAACAGCCTCTATCTAAATCTGCCTGCCTCTACACTCTGCCCTCTGGAACTTATCCAGAACAGGACTGCAAGACTTGTCCTTGGCCTCAAGCCCAGGGACCGTATCTCTCCAGGACTGAAATCTCTACACTGGCTCCCAGTGGCTGCGAGGATTAAGTTCAAAACCCTCTGCATTGTCCACAAGGCCTTCTGGGGCCTAAGGCCTAAATACCTTCAACTCTCTCTTCCTAAATATCTTCCTTCTTGAGCTCTTTGCTCATCCGCCTCCAACTCCCTCAGGGTCAGCCGCATCTCCAAGCAACGAGTCGGGGGTAGTTCTCTCTCTGCGGCAGGGGCCTCCCTCTGGAACAGCCTTCCGGCCTCCCTGAAACTTGAGGAGAACCATCTCCTGTTCCGCATGCACCTCAAAACCTTCCTCTTTGTTTCTGCTTTCTCTCCCCCTCTCCCCTGTTAATTCTTGAACTGAAACTGCACTGAATCTGGACCTGTGTCACTCTCACCGATCTCGGTCCTTGGCCCAGCCACTCTACACTTGCACTGCCTCCCTGGCAATCCCAGCACTGCGGGACTGTCTCTGTATCCCTACTGCCCCCTTCCCAACACTTTTCTGCACTTACCTTGCCACCAGCTGGCCCTATTATTTATTTATTATTCTACCCTGTACTGCACTTTCCCCCCCTCCCTTTTCCCCATGCACTTTTTACCCTTCCCCCTACCCATGCTCTTGCGCAATCTGAATGACACCTGACCTAGTAGGATCGTTGTCTGTCTTCCCTCTGGTCCCCCCTCCCTGCCTCGTCGTGCCTTGAAACACTTGTGTATAGGCGTGTTACAAATGCCACATCATATCATAATACGGTTGACAATAACATTCTTTAAGCCTGTGTCAAGTCCTAGGTCGCCCTTTCAGAAAACATGTTGGCCTGCATTGATTGATGATTGACCAACAGATCCCAAAAAGTATGTCTGGGACCTTCTTATTCATCTGTGTGATCTCTACCTTGTGGGGTCCCTCAGGACTGACCTTTGTCCCTCTTATTATTTTATCTATGCAATTTAGTCTCATGCCTCGCAGAAGAAAATTCTTGGATGGAGCAAAAGGGATTAAAATTGAATCCGTCAAAAACGTAAATAATACTCCTTTGCTCTAAAAATATCCTAAAAGAAAGCACCCTCTAACCTCAGAACATCTAATGTTGTTTGGCTCTCACTTGTGCTATTTGGACAAGGTTAATAATCTTGATGTCATCTGGCAAGTCGATTTCTGTCTAAATTACGATATTAATGAGATAGTTAAACATTTAGATTTTTTTTACAGAATTTTACAGGTTAGGAACGCATCTTACCATTTATTCCTACAATGGAGCATGCAGGGATAGTTGGGACTCTTATATTGACTCCATATTTTACAAACAACTCAAAATGCAGCTATTAGACATATCTTCAAACTGCCTAAATTTCCCCAGGTCTCCAACTATTGCAGCTCTCTACACTGGCTACCTGTGCACACATGTGTCCAATTCATGATCCTGTTCACAGTTTTTAAATGCTTACATAGGCTGTGTCTGTCCTCTTGACTAATACAATATGCCAATACTCTCCTACTCGATCCTTGCAATCTACTGGACAAAAATTCTTAGTTGTCCCTCCCGCTAGATTTTGGTCAGAGGAGACAGAAGATTCTCGGTTTATGGCCCAACCCTTTGGAGTTCCTTGCCTCTTTGACTTTGTAAGAGTCATACCCTTTAGACTTTTTTCAGAGACTCAAAAACTCACTTCTTCTGTAAATTCCTCTGAACTCTTCTTAAATCTGCCATTCAGCACAAGTAATATCTCATATGCACATAGTTGCAGTTGCCTGCATGGAGCGCATTAAAAATAATGGTAACATAACATAATTTAACACAAAGAGAGGGAAACGGGGCTGTTGGATTTTACCACCACGACCCCAAGACAGGGAGCTGGTTGGTGCTGTAGACAATACACCAGAGCAAGTAATGAGGTGGCTCTTGCATGCTGATGGCTACTGGACCGTTAGGCCGAGCCCTACATCATGGTATTAACCCCTGCTGGTGGGAGAGAAACAGTTCTTCTGCTTTGTAATCAACCACCAATGCGAGACCCTACTGGTAGCGTTCAAGACCCTACTGGTAGCCTCTGAGACCCTACTGGGAGCCTGCGAGATCAGGAAGAGGGTGCAACCTAAGAGACTATGGGTGGCCTGGGAAACACCATAATCTTCCTATGAGACTGAATCAAAGACTATTATTTTCTGCTTTTTCGGGAGCCACCTTGACTAACCTTTGGTTAATATTTGGCTAATGTATTAACTCTTTTAAATACATGGAAAGGCTGGTCATAAATTGGAAACTAAACCTCCAGAATCTCTTGCGAAGATACTGGAGGTCATTACGACCATGGTGGTAAGGAGTTAATGGTGCCGGTAAAGTTGCCGGTGCCATTAACCTCTTACCGCCGCATTACGAAGTCCTTTACGTGGGAGCCGCTAAAGGACCAGCATGCTAATAACGGGCCCGTTAATAACGGGCCCGTTATTATCATGGTCCCCATTCCTATTGAGCCCTATGGGGGCTCGAATGGGAATGGGGAAGTACCGGGTCTGGGTTCCCTGAATGGGGAAATATTGGGTCCTCCAAGGTTGGAATGGCCCAATAATTCCCCATTCAGGGAAACCAGACCATGGCTACCTCCAACCTCGTAATGACCCCCATTGACTTGATCTTAGGAGGGAGAAACCATTGCTTGCCAAACAAGATGGTATTCCAACTCAAAGGCTAGATAACTGGCTTATAACAGTTTCCTGTCATGTGCACGATCCCTAGGCTCATCGCAATGGGCCCGCCGCACTGACCTCGCAGGACAAAATGGCATCACTGGCGGTTGCTGTGGTGCCTACGGGACAGGCCATGTACAACAAGACTACGCTTTCTGGCACATCATGCACCTCATGGGCCGTCAGGCAACCATGTGACACGCACTGATGCTGGAAGACACAAATGCACTTTGTCTTCCCGACATCGGCCCTTCTCAGCTATTGCTTTTGGTGAGTGGTGTGGCATGTGTTTCTCTTTGTTCTTTGGATCATATGCTGTTTTTGGACTTCGTCTCCCAGTAAAAGGACACTGTTTTGGATCATCCTCTGTTTCCGTTTTTTTTGGCTTGGATTGGTGTTTTGGAATTTTGCTTGTAAAATGATTGACTTTTTGGATTTGCTGGGGTTTTTTCTGCCTCTAGCTATCTTTTCTGAATTAGGATTGCTTTTGGACTGCCATCGATATTGGACATTGGATTTAGTATTCTGGACTTTCTTCTGAGACTCCATTTTGTTACTATTGCATACTTGTTCTCCTCCATTGCCTCATCCTTGTGCTGCACGTCGAACATACCAGGTATGCTTACTTTACTGGGGAGGCGTAAGGGCCTTTGTTTCCAACTTTTCTGTTAAAATAAATCTGTTTCTACCTTTTCAGCTGTGGAGATTGCCCGGCGAACTCCCTTACCCTTTTGCTTTTGCACAGTTTGTCGGCCAGCAGAGTGTATCTTGTGCTTCTCTGGCTGACCCATTGGGAAGAAGGACATTATCTTACCTGGGATTCAGTGCACAACAGGCACCCAGGACATTGGAGGGAAAAGAAATTGATCATCCACAGTTCAGAGAAAGAATTGATGGGTTTTAAATTTTGTTTATAGTCACCTTCCGTTCTGCAACCAATATGCCTATATAATGGGCCTCATTACGACCCAGGCGCTAAGTGGTTAACGGCGCCGTAAAAGGCTGCAGCGCCATTAACCACTTAGCGCCTTACTACGAGGTCCCTTTGCGGGACCCGACCTGAACGGCTGGTCTGGACCAGCCGTTAAAGTAGGGACCCGCAAAGGGACCTCGCAGGCAATTACGGTACCGCAATTTGCGGTACCGTAATTGCCGCCTTCCCCATTCCCATTGAGCCCTATGGGGCAAAAATGGGAATGCGGAAGGGCCATGGTGAAATGGGGAAATACCGCCCCGCCAACCTTGGAATGGGGTGGTATTTCCCCATTTCACCATGGCGGACTTGTTACAACACCGGCACCAACCATGGTGCTAATAGCGCCATGGTTTAGCGCCAGTGTTGTAATGAGGGCCAATATATATTTGTCTGACAGATGATTACCACATCAGACCATGTTTAGCTTACCAGCACTTCATGACAGTTCCAGAATGCATAGCTCCATATTCAAGGTCTCTGCATAGTTTGTTCACTCGGTTTAAAATGTGCACATCCTATACAGTTATTTCTTAATTAGCAAACATGGGATTCAGCCTAAAACGCTGTTTCTTTAACATGACTTTTCTTGTATGCCAATTCATAGTTTACTTTAGGCATTGGATAGTTACAACTATTATGTCACTTTCTATTCATCGAGAAATGCACCAGTGTTCAAGCCTAAAATGAGCCTATGTGGTGTCTATGCCTGTGACCATAGGATGGACCTCTGGCGTTTCTATCCTGCTCTTTATTGTCTGCTTTGCTGGCCTTGGGGATGTATAATTAGTCATAATAATCTTAATCATTTTTGGTCCCACTTTGCCTAAAGTTTTCCAGAGGAAGGACCAGTCGAATCCATCAAAGGCTTTTTCTGCATCCAGCGTTGAATCGTACCATCACTCCGCGTCTAAAATGCTGACTGTGCTTTTATTGCGCTGTCAGCATTTCAGAGAATGACAACTCCCATTGCTGGGCCCAAGTAGAGTGGGGTTTGCAGGGGTGTCCCCTGCTCTCCTTGGTCGTGGTAATGGGAGTCAGGGATTGTGTGGTTGTCCCCTGCTTACCATTACAGTAAGCGGGGGACAGGAAAAAGAAAGGAAAATCATTTTTAAAAAGGACCCAGCGGCATCAGCACCACCCCACGTAAGTGGGAGGAACTGACACCGCAAGGGGTACAAAGGAGTCGGCGGAGCACACAGAAGTGCGCCGCGGCAAAGGTAAATGGGGTGGCGGTGGGGTTGGAGTATTGCAGGGAAAAAGTGATCTATGTGATTGCTGCACCGTAATTGGCGTCAATATTTTCATCTGCGTAGTTACGGGCAGCGCAGTGATGACATAGATTATCCAGTGTCAGTAGCAATGGCTATTCTTTGCCCCTGTTCACCCTATTTATGTCTCCCTGTTGACTTACTTGCTGGGAAACCTGTCTGATCCGGGTCAATTAGTGTTAGCGTAAATATGTCCAGTCTATTGATCAGAAATTTGGTGTACATTTCTGCGTCTTGATTGAGCAACGATATAGGCCTGTACGATGCACAGTTGCTCGGATCCTTGCCTGGCTTTGGGATCAGCCCAAACTGTGCTTCTGTCATTGAATGTGTCATCTCATTTCCCTACTCCCTAAGTCAGTTAAATAGATTTACCATAGCGTTTATGAGAGTGGAAGCCATTACCTTGTGGAAGGCTTCTAAGAGTCCACCCGAACCTGGGCTTTTCCCCAGTATCAATCCCTTGATTGCTTGCAGAAGTTTTTGACTCTCTATTGGTTGGTCTAACCACTCTCTATTTCTTTCAGGTATGTTAGGGAGTGAGCCTATCTGCTTTCCCTCCTTCTTCATAGAAAATATATTTAGATCGCAGGTTTCAGCCTTTTCAATTCTGAGTGTATTTAACTCCCCTCCTCTCACCATCAGCTTCCTGTAAATGACCCTAGTTTGTTTCAACCTGTGTTGGTTTTCCAACTCTTCTATGCCTGTTAGTAGCTTCTTTTCCTGCTGTTTCCTACGTGTGTGGATGGCTGCCGCTGAAGCGATTATGCTGCCTCTTGCCACTGTGTTCATGGCATCCCAGTTATTACCCATCAAAGTGTCTACTGCCACGTTAAATTGAAAATACTCGATGAGAGCCATCTGTAGATTATCCCTCACCATTCAGTCTTTTAACAAGTTGTTGTTCAGTTTCCAGAGACGCTGGATTTTTGGTCTCCCTACTAGTTGTGACTCCATCACAATAGCAGAGTGGTCTTACATAGTGCTGACCCGTATGTCTACCTTCTGAATGTGTTGGAGGAATATTGCCAACACAAACACATAATCAATATGTGAGTATGAATGATGTACGGTGGATTAGAGAGTATACCCCCTCTGACCCAGTGTGTATCCATGCATCAACAAGTCCCATGTCCTTCAGTCCTTCTATAACATGCTTTTCAATCTCTCCAATCAGAGAACATTTTGTTTTTAGATTATCTATCCAAGCAGTCCTCCATGACAGAGTTCCAAACACCTGCAATGATGCATTCCCGCTCCCTGAATCTATCAAAGGTCTGTAGAAAGGAAATAAGGAATTGCTCCTGTCATGTGTCCTGCTCTCTCTGCCACCTAGGGTCCGGGGATAGTCTGTGCCTCTGCTCCTTAGCATTGATCTGCATGGCTTTTAGGCCATCTTACTCTCCCAAGCAGCATACATGTTCTCTGGCCTCGTGGTCAGTGGCAGGGTGTCTCTTTATCATGCATGCACCTTCTGTCTTTCAACCCTAAATTACTGTTCCCTGTGAGCTGCAGTTCCCCATGTCATCATGGGCTGAGGACTGTCGTGCACCCCTGCCTTCCAGGCCTTGCCTTTTCCCCTTCTCAGCTTTCTCCCATTACTTGATGTCAGGGGTACTCACCTGGGGTCCCTCCAAGGTCATAGCTCTGTTTTATAGTTGTGCAAGTTGCTCGGGTCACCTCCTTTGATCCCTGATTCCTCATTCTCATAAAAAAAGCTGGGGACCGGATAAATGTCTCTTTCTACTGGACATGCACATTGCACTATTTATGGAAATTGAGCTTGCCTTCTATAGGGCAAGCAGCAGGCAGAGATGGAGAATGCTAATATAGAATAATTCTCAGAGGAGCATTTCTAGAGATTAGTTTGAGGTGTTTCTGATTTGGGTTTACAAACACTCACCGCAGATCAAAATAATGGAGAAAAAAAGACCTATTGAATGTGATAGAACAAATAAAGAAAAAATAACTAATTCAGAAAATAACTCATTCAGAGCTACATGTGAACATTATGTTGGAATATTTGAAAGCTGGACTAATACCTGAAGGATTACAAGTGAAAAGCATTCCCTGAGTTTTAATAGATAACCCCACATTTAAAGGAATTTCAGTGGAGTGGGAAACACAAGCAGCATGGACTGTATTATTTCTAATCACAGAAAGAGCTGAAGAGGAACCAAAACCAGGGGGAAAACTCAAAAGCTTTAGAAAGTCAATATACATCTGATGCTGTGGCCAGAGATGCAAAAGAAAAACTAGAAAAACTGAATTGAGAAATTGTAAAATTCAGATAGCTTAACTTAGATAAAAATATTTGGAAGTTTAAAAAAGATCTAGCCAACTACAAAGAAGAAAGGATGTATTGTGTTTCACAAACATATTTTTATCAAAATTTGAACCAAAAGGGAAATGATTATAAACAAAGATATGGTGGAGGAAGACTTACCAAAAGACGTTTTGTATCATTCTCTGAAACCAGTGCGAGTACTAGTGGAAGTGAAGAAGATGAGGGAGAACCAGGCCGGTAGCATCTGAGGAGCAAACCCCAGAGGTCCGCACGAGGCAATGGGAAAGACAACAGGGTGCCCAACAAATACAATGATGACACACATTTTCAATCTCACGAGTCATGTATAGACAGCTCAAGAAATCAGAATACTAAACAGGGGTTTAAATGTTGTCACGACTAAAAGTGCAGATTTGATTGAAACATACAATTGAGGAAATTCTTCAGATAGATCAGGTTGAAATATGTTTTTCAGCAACAATGTGGATGGCCCACCTTTTACCTATAGCGGCCTGGTACCACCCTCAATCTTTAATCCACCACACAGCACCATGAGCCAAGAGATTCTCACGTTTGAAAATAGGATTTTGAAATGGATGATATAAAAAGGACCTATGTTAAATTCACATAAGGACAAACTCATGTTTGATAAACGGAAAGCACTCCAAATGCCCCAAAATGACGAAAGCATGATAATAAAACCAGCTGATAAAGGCAACAGAATTGTGCTGTGTGATATACAACGTGTGTGACCAAGCAGAAACTGAGGAATGGATTTGTTCGAATGAAAAATAATTGATGTGCAAACCAGACCCCAGGATCTCTATTTTCGATATATTACCTAAAGTTCACAAAAATGAAACAGCTCCCCGGGGTATACAAATAGTCTCCACGATTGGTTCACTTTTAGAACCTTTATACATTTATGTAGACTGTTTCATCAAGCCCTTTGTCCTTCAGACACTGGCTTACCTTAAAGACACAACAGATATGACAAGTCTAGCAGAGGTTACAGTGGAATAGGATGATCTGTTAATGACGTTTGGTGTCGAATCATTTTATGGGAATATGCCTCAAAGGGTCACTGAGACTGTACTCAGTAGGAGAGAAAGAGGACAGAACAATGTACCGACAGAATGTATTGTGGAGTCTGAAAGAATAGCTCTCCCAGAGATATTTTTCAGTTTCAAAAAAGTCTGTACAAACATATAAAAGGGACTAGCATGGGGCAACTTTTGCTGTGGACCTGGCAAATATGTATGCAGCAAATTTCGGAGACATGCATATTCACATGGACACTAATCCCTTCTGCCTCAAAATAATCGTCTGGAGAAAATGCATCAATGACATTTTCACCATTTGGAGCTGATCGATTGTAAGTCTAAATGAATTCCACGAGTGGTTAAACACCAGAGACCACAACGTAAAATTCACTATGACACATGACAGAGTGCAATTGTATTCATGGACATTTGGATCAAAAAGACTGAACGAAAACTTTTCACAGGTTTATACAGGAAGCTTACGGACAGAAATAGTGCTCTGCACTTCGAGTGTTTCCACCCACAAGCTCTTAAGGAGAATCTAGCCTTTGGACAGTTCCTCCACATTAGAAGGAACTGTGAAACGAGAAGTGATTTTGTGACAGAGGTTGCAAGATTAGAATCCAATCTGATATCTAGAGGATACCCAAGAGAAGTGTAAACAATGTAAAAAAAAAAGAGCATTTAATGCAAACAGGAGGGAGTGTCTTGAACAATGTCAGAGACTAAAACTGAAAATCTTGTGTGTGCCAACCTACAGTCCTTTGAGCAATTTTATGAGAAATGAAGTGTGAAAAAATGGGTACATATTACAGACAGCTGACTTCAAACTGGAAAAACCCATGTTCACTTTCAAAAAAATTCAAAATATAAAATAAAGAGTTGTCAAAGCAAAGCATGATAGACCATTCCAGTAAAAAGAGATCAGGTGCTCTTGGGGCTGCCGGCCAGAACTGAGTGTGTAATCTCATCAACACCATGAAAAATAGATGCATGGGACTGAACGGAAGTTCCACATTTTTTCTAACTGCATGACAAAATATATGATCAATGGAATTAAATGTCCATGCAATTTGGTATATCTTGGAGCAGCTAAGCAAGAGGTGCGACAAAGTATATGCGAGCATTGCTCATGTGTGAAAAATCAAGTCCAAGAAAAATCCCCTGTTGAACATTTTGTAATTTTGCAAAATATGCAACAGGGACTAAAACAACAATGTAGTAGTCTATTCATTAATCTATAACACAAGAAAGTCAAGGGAATTCAAAATAAGAGAGTCTCTAGGTTTCCCGAGTTCAAGGTGTGTGTAATGTAGTGCTTGTAATACGAGCATGCTCATTTTTTATACATGCCTTGTTTATTGCATGCAAACAGTGTTTTGTTCTATTTTAGAACAAACACACCGAAGCCTGACGCATATCTGGTGGTGCAGATCACAGAGGAGTAACAATGGAGGCGGAAGGGAATGACCGCAATGGTTTTCACACATGCGGTCTAGTCGCTCGAGAATGCCTGCGAGGCCACCCACAAAACGATGCATTGCTAGGCCCGCGTTTGGATTTTTCCTTCACATTTGGAAGCCGGCGTCTTCAGGGCGTGCTCAAATTGACAGTGAAACAAGTAAGTGGTCAGATATTCAGTGTATACCAAATGGTTTTGCTTTGATTATTATTGAGAGTCTGAAATACAAAAAGCTTTTGTGTTTACCACCAGTAAGAATAAATACACCGTCCTCAACCCCGAAGTAGGTGCATATACCTTGATAATTGTCTGCATATGAGTGGGAATGGGTAGGAGCCCAGGGCAAATATGGGTATGACGTCCTTTAGTCGCGGGATGTATTTTCACGGGTTTTTAAACCGTGATTTTATTTTTTTTTAAACCCATCAAATTTTTGGGAAAATCAGGGGTTTGGGGGGAGGACCCCGCACCCCCCAAAAAAAATGTGATGGCTTTTTTGGAAATACAAAATCACAGTAAAAAACCCTGCGAAAAAACATCCCGCAATGAAATGACATGGAACCCAAATATGAAGGTTGGGAATCTAAGAAGATTCCATAACGGCGTTCCGACCTTCGACCCCAAAAAACACAGGGGAACAAGCGTATGTGCCTTGGAACGTGCATCTGTTACTGGATGGGACTACGCTAGAATAATTCTGAGTCCAAGTAACCGGACAATCTGAAGAAGATGGCAAGTTGCTGTTTTATTAGCAATTATCTAAAACAGGGAGTTTAAAATGAGCATCAACGGACGTACCCTCATTCTCATTGATTTCCACAAAAAATACAATTATATACCTCTTTATCTGTCAGAATTATGTCATGCTATGTTGCAATAGTGAAAAGCCTATCAAGAGTTGGGATTGGTTATGGGACACACATATATATATATATATATAAATACATATATATATATATATATATATATATATATATATTGTCGATTCTACATTCAAGTAGCCAAGTCGAGCTGCACTCTCCACAACGCCGTACTTGCCCAATTTCCACCAAACAGCAAACGAAGGTAGGGGGGGGGGGAAATGAAACTCCACACCAACCGTTATTCTTTTTGCTGATTTTCTTCTTTTATTGATCCACACGGGGAAAAAGCATTTAAAAACCATGGAAATCCATTTCCAAAATAGAGAGTGTGACCCCAGTGTGGGTCCTCCCAAGTGCAACACTCGATACGTGACGCGTTTCGCGGCTAACTCGCCGCTTTTTCACAACAAAAACCCTCTCCACCATACACCATTTTAAAACATGAGACTAGGGGGAGGAGAGAGGGAAGGGAGGGGGTTGGGCAAGCAGCCAACACAGAGATCAAAAAGGGCCACATTTAGTGATCTGCATTACGTACCAAAACCATGGCAGACATCTTTGCCTAGTGTATTTGCCTAACGGACATACATTCATTCGAATGAGCATTTTATTACTAGAGGTAAATTTAAAGTGCGTTGTGCATTAGCAGCTGGGATGAAATATCTATGTCCTAAAAGACATTCATTCAACCCATTAACTCTGATTGCCTCTTTGTCTTTTACTTCAAACATATATCGGTCATATTGGGCAAAAAGAGAGAAAAATTTAAAAAAGCATGGAACATTCACAGCCTAAATTGTTTTTCATTTTTGAAATGACTAGTGCATAATTAAAACCATCTTTGACTCCCTTAATAGGATATAAACGAATATCTAAAACCCCGAATTATGGGTCTCTATGGCTCACCCCTAATCTGTTAGGTCTTATTTCATTATGACAATAGTGTCCGGGATCCAATCGTTTATAATATTAGATCTCTACTCGGGCCCCTGTTTGTCTATTTATTGAAATAAAATATTTAGTACATGGGAGATCCCAATTCCAACATAATAATTGAAATCGAGATAACATACTCGATATATCTGGCCATGAATGGAAAATTGTCCCCAACAACATTAGTGGGTTGATATCCGGTTTGCAGACTATATTTTTCTGGTTAAGTCTACTTCCCAATTAGCCTCTACTTGCTCTCCCTCTCCCCCTCTCTCCTCCCCCATTCCCATATATAAAGAAATTAGTGCAGAGCAACAAATGTGCTCAAAAGCAAACACGAAATTACAAACACCATTAAAGATTATTTAAAATACAAAAACTTTAAAACCAACTATTTGATATCATATATCGTTTCGGAACACCTATTCATTCTTTAGAAACCGTGAAGGGAATATGAATACTAATTTTGCATAGCATAAGGTAAGCAAAGTAAACATATAGTTACTATTTCAATGGGGATGTGCAGATAAGGGACAAAAGCATTCCTTTAGCTGCCCAGAAAGGTGTATAACTCTTCATCAATATTATGCCCGTTGGGCTGTTTACTCTCAAAATCTAGTATACACCTAGTTTCTTTTTGTCTCAGCTGCTTCTCCTTGTCACCTCCCCGGGGGCCCAACTCAATTTTATACACACCAAAGAATTTGAAACTGTCTATTTCTTTGTTGTGACATTCATAAAAATGTTTAGCCATAGGGTAGTTCACATCATTATGTGTGATGGCTCGCACGTGCTGTTGTATTCGAATCTTTAACTTGCATTTTGTGCTGCCAATATAGTATTTGTGGCATGCACAAGTGAGGGCATAGACTACATAGTCTGTTTCACAGGTGATCCGTTGTTTGATCTCTGTTTTGTGTCCTGTCACTGGATGTTTAAAAGTGTCGCCGTCAATTGCAAATTTACATATATTACAGCGTGTGCATTTATGAAAGCCTTTCTTTTTCGCTGTTAACCAGTTTCCTTCTGTCTTTTCTTCTTCCTTGGCCATAAAACTAGGGACCAGCATATCTTTAAAAGACCTGTTTCTTCTAAAAGTGACTTCGGGATGGGGTTTGAGGCTTTTGGCCAGATCCGGGTCAGTTAGCAAAATGCTCCAGTGTTTCTGCAAAATGTGTTTAATATTTTTTGACTGGTTATCAAAAGTAAGTATGCATCGAGTGCTCTTTTCCCCTTCTAATTGGTCTTTGTTCTTGTTTCCAGCTAATAAGGTATGTCTCTCAATTATTCTGGCTTTCAGGAAGGCTCTCTCAATGACTTTTTTAGGGTACATCTGCCTCTTGAAACCTGCTGCCGTCAATTTGCTTTCTCTATCGTAAGACTCCAAAGTGGTATTGTTTCTTCTGAGTCTCACAAATTCTCCATAGGGGACACTCCAGATCACATGTTTAGGATGTCCACTATGTGCGTGTAGAGGAGTATTTGAGCCAATTTTCTTTCGATGCAGCTCACAAGTTATTTTCTGATTCACAATTCTGATATTGACGTCCAGAAAGGTAATTAGTGTCCGGCTGTGAGTCTCCGTGAATCTTAAGTTTTTTTTGTTTTGGTTCAATTCCTTTACGTACTCTAACCAGCCCTTTGCAGTACCTCTCCAGATCACAAACAGGTCATCGATGTATCTTAACCATAAAACCACATTTTGTGTATGTACCTGATTCCCATCTGACCATGCCTCAAGTTCTTCCCACGACCCCATCATGAGGTTTGCGTAGGAAGGCGCGAAAGTTGTTCCCATCGCCGTCCCTTGCACCTGCTTGAAATATTCATTGTTGAAAAGGAAGACATTGCTCGTAAGGCATAAATTGATCATTTGCATCACCATCTCATTATGTTTCAAAAAGTTCAAAGATTTAGTGTTCAGATAGTGTAGGCATGCTGTTTTCCCATCCTCATGTCCTATCGACGTGTAGAGGGAGACAACGTCCATCGTGGCCATCAAATAATCTTTTTCCCAGGGAATATTTTCTATTTTGCACAGGAAATCAGTGGTGTCTTTTACGTATGAGGGGAGTGTGCACACAAAAGGGAACAATACCTCATCAATGTATTTCGATATGTTTTCCAATACTGAGCCTATTAGGCACACGATTGGTCTCCCTGGAGGTTGTTGCAGATTCTTATGAACTTTGGGTAAAAAATATATAGTCGGAGTTATAGCTTTGCTAATATAAAGAAATTTATATGTGTCTTCCGATATAATGCCCATTTCTTCATATTGCTTTAGGAGGGATTTCACTGTTAGTTCTAATGCTGGCATGGGATTGTCCTTTAATCTCGTGTAGCACTTGGTGTCGTTGAGCTGTTTATACGCCTCTTTAATATATTCTGTTTTTTTCTGCAAAACAATGTTGCGTCCCTTATCTGAGGGTTTTATAATGCAGTTCTTCAGCTCCTGCAGTTCTTTCAATGCTCTTCTTTCATTCCTTGTCAAATTATCTTTAAATTTCACATTTTTAGTTTTACGACGTAAACTTTTTAAGTCTTCTATAACTAGACTCTGAAATACACCAATAGTGCTAGCTACGTTTGTCGTGGGATTGAATTTGGATTTCGATTTTAGATTGCTTTTTACCATCCAATCAGTTCTGATCCCTATCTCTGCAAGATCAGTCGATACGTTCTCTTCACCCATGTCCATTCCTTTCTCTAGTTCCATAAGATCAGTGAGTATGTCCATTTCCTTAATCGTAATCTCTGTTTTTCCTATCTGTACTTCCTTTTTCTTTTGTTGCCACATATTGTTTGCAAAGAATTTCCTGAGGCGGATCTTTCTTATAAAGTGGTCCAGATCTATCCTAGTGTCCACATAATCATTGTTGGCAGAGGGACAGTAGTTTAGTCCCAAACTCAGAACTTTATGTTGAGTCGTTGTTAAGATGTGATCAGACAGATTTATTATTTTAAAACTACCATCCTCCTGCATATCAGCCTCGCTCAGTTGCCAGAGCGCAGCGATCTGCCCGAAGTATTGTTCTGGGAACTTCCTGCTCCGTTTTCCCCTCCTCGTTTTTTTCGGGCGCCTCTTCCTCTGCCACGATTCGCACTTCCACCTCTTTTCTGTTTGTTTTTTTTGCCATCTTGGCGTAGCAAACGCATTTCTTCTAAAAAATTTCTGCGCATTTGTGGTTCTTCTGTGTCGCTCCCTGTTATATCAGATTCTGACATTGAAGAAGATTCGCTTGCACTTGTTGGTATAGATTCGGTGGTTATTGGTGCTACTCTGGAAGTTGTTAGTCTCAGCTGATCAAACCTTCTTGCGAAGGTATATACTCTGCCCATTTCATAATCTTCCTTGTCCCTTAGGAACTTTCTTTGTTTTCTTTGTTTTATTTCTTCCTCATACTCAAGCAGGTTTTTTTCCATTGAATCTTTCAGTTTCTTCCCATCGCCAGTTTCTGTAATCAATTTTAATTTTTCTTCCACTTTTGTTATTTTTTCCAGCAGCCCCTCACGATCACTGCCTGCATACTTTATAAGCAATAGTAGGAAGGTTTTTGAACATTGATTGGTGGCCACACTCCATTCTTCTAACATCAGTGGGTCCTGTTCTTCGAAGGATGGAATTGTTAAAATCCTCAATCCTCTTGGTATTCGCCCAACTTCTACATAATTTTTTAGGGAGTGCTCCTCCCACCATTTGCTAACCTCCTTACGTTGTAATTTTTCAAGTTCTTTAAGCAGGCCTATCTCGCTATCATTTTTGGGTGTTGCTGCTGTGGGTGTATCTTTTTTTGTGGTCGATTTTAATGTTTCATTGAAAAGTGTAAGGGCTTGTGCCCGCCGTGTTGCTTCTTTCTGCACCTGGGAGTTTGCCATGTTTTTCAAATGTCCCTTTGAGAGTAATCTCGAGTTCAATGCACTCCAAATACTTTGCCCGTGTGGAAATGTGTGGTTTTTCCCCTATTGTTGCTGATTTGAAGGTGGGGGGCTTCTTGATTATGGAACTTGTGAGAAAAGTCTGAATCCACTTCTCAAGTCGTGTTCTTTTTCCGAGTAAAATAGAATTACAAATGCAAAATGTGTTCGCTCACACGCTACAGAATACAACCGCTGTACTCACCCAGCTCTGCCTTGCCGCCTGTCCTTCAACCTGCGGTTCCGCGTTGCTCATGGGTTTTCCAGCTGCCGCCTCCGTATTCACGTGTTTCTGTTGTATTGCCGTGATTCGAGCAGCTACAGGACATACAATCGACTTCTCCGTGTACACTGTGCGCTCCTCCTCCAACCTCAACACTGGTGCTCCGCTCCACGCTGACACGATCGCAGCGTTTAAAGATATTGTCGATTCTACATTCAAGTAGCCAAGTCGAGCTGCACTCTCCACAACGCCGTACTTGCCCAATTTCCACCAAACAGCAAACGAAGGTAGGGGGGGGGGGGGAAATGAAACTCCACACCAACCGTTATTCTTTTTGCTGATTTTCTTCTTTTATTGATCCACACGGGGAAAAAGCATTTAAAACCCATGGAAATCCATTTCCAAAATAGAGAGTGTGACCCCAGTGTGGGTCCTCCCAAGTGCAACACTCGATACGTGACGCGTTTCGCGGCTAACTCGCCGCTTTTTCACAACAAAAACCCTCTCCACCATACACCATTTTAAAACATGAGACTAGGGGGAGGAGAGAGGGAAGGGAGGGGGTTGGGCAAGCAGCCAGCACAGAGATCAAAAAGGGCCACATTTAGTGATCTGCATTACGTACCAAAACCATGGCAGACATCTTTGCCTAGTGTATTTGCCTAACGGACATACATTCATTCGAATGAGCATTTTATTACTAGAGGTATATATATATATTCATATAAGAGCCTGGTTTGTCTCTCAGATTTCAGGTGGATAACTTATGCCTACCTCTTGCTATGTGTAATTTAAGAAAAATCAGGTACACAGTGTTTCATTGGTTTCTCAAGCTATAAAGTCCTTTGTTATATGGACTAATACTATTGGTTTGGTATGCTTGTGCCATGCCTGGAAAATTCGGTTGAATTAGCAGCACATAAGCCAAGATCCAGGTGCAAATAGATAGGGCATGAGGCTGCCCTACTACCCAATTAGCCCAGCATCTCTCATCACCCATTTGAAGTTCTCTTTGTACTTGGCCTTGCAGCATATTCTGGTCCTAGGAATGCAATGGGAGTGAGGGCACTCGCTTTTATGTCTGGAACTCCAAGTTCAAGCACTATTTTCAGCCGCGACTCACATGACAAGGACCACGATTCTGTTCATTCTGCAAGCTTTTTAATGTTTTTAATGAATTAGGACTTGGCAACTTCTGTGTTCTTTCTTGCACCTTAACTTCAGAGGATTCATCCTCCGCACACATGTCCCTCTTCAGCGTAAGTAGGTGACCTCGACTTCTCAGTACTTGACTTCAGGCCAGACAGCCCCCCAACACAGCTCCAACAACCTGCTATTCGACTGCGACCCAGACTCTCATTTTCTCTTCATGATTCTTTGGCTCATCATTTCATGAAAACCATGTCCAGTTGCTGTACAATGGCAGCTCAGCCTGCATTCTATTCAGCTATATAGCTAGCCTATATGATGACCTGATTTACCTTACTGTTTCAGCATATGTAGATTCTTTATACTTCTGATTTCTGCAGCATCTTCTAACATGTAAAACACCTAGAACAGGGATTAACTGTGTCTTAATGCGCTGGGGAGAAAAGGTGTTGTGTGCCAGCTGCATGGTGAGTAATATGTGGTAACTCTGATGCCAATACATATATATACGTCTGTGATGAGAAACCACTCACACTCCGCACTTGGCCAATATAATTAGCAACAATTGTCCATATATACAGTATCCCAAAGTCTTCAATCTTTAGAGTTAAATGGGGCGTCCATGAAGCAATTCCTTACTGGACACTTCACTCAAAACCATTGACTTCAATGAGGGAGATAATTGCTGTAACATTATCTACCACATCATATTCTTACTTTCAAAAGAACGCTCCAATCCAATTACGTGACTTCAACGAAGGGGATGATTGCTTTAATATTAACAACATCAAATACCTATTTCTAATGAAAGCTCCAATTGACTTACCTGGCAACTTATGGTAAGATGGAAGAGAAAGACTTTCAGTCAAAACACATGCTGGCTCTTTTGTTTACCTAATACCAGACAATAAACTGGAATACCAATCGGTTGAAGACTTTGGGATACTGTATATATGGACAATTGTTGCTAATTATATTGGCCAATTGCGGAGTGCGAGTGGTTTCTCATCTTAGACGTCTTCTAACATGCAATCGTCTTCTTTTACACTTTTAAGATTCACTTGATTCTTGACTTCATCATTTCTCCTCTAGGATGCATGCATTGTCTTCATTCAGTATTTCAGGTCTGTGTGCCCTCTTTCCTATGATGTCATCAGCCCATTTTCTCAGCTTTTTCTCATATTCCTTCAGGGAGTTCCTCCTGCAGGCTGTCATCAACTTGAGGGTACATTCGATATGGTTTTCTTAATAGATACCGTGGTGTTAGGAAGGGCATGGTCTCATGTCTCAAATACAGGTGAGGTAGGGGGCTAGGATCTCCTGCGGGTTTATATATCTGCTCCTCTACAGGAACATAAATGATCTGGCATAGACAAATGATGTAGTGGGAAGAAGTCGTCAAGAGGTAATTCCCGCCATTTTGTTTTGTATTTGTACAGCCTGATTTGGATTGGAAGACCCAATGGGGCATACACAATGTACAATTCACCGAAAAAGCATTTGAAAGAAAGAATCCCAAGGTAATCAGGTGTATTGAAACAAACCAGTACTAAAACATTTTACTTGAGTTCGAATGCAGGAGTAACCAGAGGTTCCACGTGGGTATGTGTGTATGTGTTTTCTGTTCTTTCAAGAAAGACTTCTGTGAATGAGTAACAGTATAAAGAGTGAAGAAAGTCTTCTTCTATTTGGCAGTAGCAATGATTGCAAAATAAGCGACAACATGTAAAGGTCCCAAGTAAGTCAGTTTCTCAAGCCTTTTGTCATTTCGAATGATATGATATGATATGATAAGGCATTTGTAACGCACCTATACACAAGTGTTTCAAGGCGCGGCGAGGCAGGGGGGGAACAAGGGGAGATAGACAACGATCTTACTAGGTCAGGTGTCATTCAGATCGCCCAAGTGCAAGGGTAGAGGGGAAGGGAAACGTGCATGGGGGAAAGGGAGAGGGGAAAGTGCAGTACAGGGTTATTAGCATACAGCATACAGGATAAATAACAAGGGCCAGCTGGTGGCAAGTGCGAGGTAAGTGCAGACAAGTGCTGGGAGGGGGGGCTGTATGGATACAGACACAGTCCCGTAGTGCAGGGGTTGCCGTGGAGGCAGTGCAGGGGAGAGTGGCTGGGCCGAGAACGGTGCATGGCCCAGTTGCAGATTCAGTGCAGTTTCAGTAGTATTAGCAGGGGAGAGGGGGAGAGAAAGCGGAGGCAAAGAGGAAGTATTTGAGGTGCTTCTGGAACCGGAGGTGGTTCTCCTCAAGTTTCAGGGAGGCAGGAAGGCTGTTCCAGAGGGAGGCCCCTGCAGTGGAAAGAGATCTGCCCCCAACTCGTTGTTTGGAGAAGCGGCAGATCCTGAGGGAGTTGGAGGCGGATAAGCGAACAGCTCGAGAAGGAAGATATTTAGGAAGAGAGAGTTGAAGGTATTTTGGCCCAAGGCCCCAGACGGCCTTGTGGACAATGCAGAGGGTTTTGAACTTGATCCTCGCAGTCACTGGGAGCCAGTGTAGTGATTTCAGTCCTTGAGAGATACGGTCCCTGGGCTTGAGGCCAAGGACAAGTCTTGCAGTCCTGTTCTGGATGAGTTGCAAAGGGCGGAGAGTAGAGGTGGGCAGATTTAGATAGAGGCTATTACAGTAGTCCAGCTTAGAGAGAACCAGGGCTCTAGAGACAGTGAGCTTCTGGGGGAAGGAGAGGAAAGTAAGGATACCTCTGAGGAGGTGTAGCTGGTAGTGTGACTTCTTAGATACGTCGGATATGTGAGGAGAGAAGGAGAGTGTGGAGTCGAAGATGACCCCAATGTTTTTTGCCTTGCAGGTAGGAGCAGGAAGAGGACCCAGAGAGGCCGGCCAGAGAGCAGCAGGGAAGGAGGGAGTGGGAGTGCTGATGAGTAGAATCTCAGTCTTACTGGCATTAAGGCAGAGGTCGTTGGCGGCACACCATTTCTGGATAGCAGAAATACAGTCAGAGATGAGGGAAGGAGAAGAGGAGGCCGAGGGTAGCCTGAAAATGAGCTGGGTATCAACCGCATAGCACTGAAAGTAGGGGCAGAGAGCGGCGATGTGGTGGGCGAGAAGTGCTAGATACTGGTTGAACAGCCAGGGAGAGAGGTTAGATCCCTGGGGGACACCACAGGTAGAGAAGAAGATGTCAGAGAGGAAAGACCCCAGTTGGAACTGGGAGGGTCGATTTGAGAGGAAAGAGGTCAGCCACGCCAGAGCCTGACCAGTGATACCGAGGTTATCACGGAGACCGTTGAGCAGGATGGTATGGTTGACAGTATCAAAGGCAGAAGAGAGATCAAGCAAAATGAGAACACATGGAATGTTAGAGTCAAGGTTCGAGAGCAGGTCCTCACGGATGTTCAGGAGAGCAGTTTCTGTGCTTCTGGCAGCTCTGAAGCCAGACTGATGGTCATGAAGACTACCAACACATTCAGCATGGAGATTAAGCTGGGAGATGGCCAGTTTCTCCAGGAGCTTGGCCAGGAAGGGAGTGATAGAGATTGGGCGATAGTTAGCTGGGCAGGAAGGGTCGGAAGAGGGTTTCTTAAGAAGGGGGTGCACAAGGGAGTGCTTGAGAGGGGATGGGAAGACTCCAGAGGCGAATGTGAAAAATGGGAATCAATGAAATGTAAGCATAAGAAAAGGGCTTATTGTGTTGTATGGTTTTGTTTGTAGGAACTGTGATTGAAATACGAGAAAAAGAAGGCTTGTCAGATCCCTGTCCAGACGTTTTTTGTTTGATATAAGGAATTGGGGCTTACATTGGGTATCTGTCCTGATGTAGCCCTGATTAGAAATTGTGAGGAGCACTCACTTTTAAAGAGACAACCCCTAATTAAGAGGTCGAAACACACAAGTGTCGACATGTTTTTTTTGTTTTAAATACATTGCACTATGAAGTAGAAAAGGTGTGAAACGAGAAACATCAAAGCCAGGGATTAGTCTGGCCACGATGTGTTTTGCAAAAATAGGTTTAGCCAAATGAACTATCTAGGAGAGTGAGCTAAAAGAAAATTGACAAACACATGTACTAATAAAGCAAGTGAAAGTCGAGACCAGTGTTTTGTGTCCCTAAGTGAACATAGCGTGTCAATACATTGAAACAATGAATGAATGGTGCACTTTCCTAACCCACCACTGCATTTGGATGCAAACACTGATGTATATTGTAATAGGTGTTCATACACTAGCTTCTGTTTTAACAACATTAGAGTTGTATGATGAATAGATGCATTTGTGTATATTTCTGATATATGAATAACATGTATTTTTTGGATATGACAAGCTAAATCTGCTCTGAAAGAACAGATGGGCTGTGAGGTATGAGATTGCTTGAAAGTGGAACAAAGGGCAAACAACGGAGAAACTAGAGTCTCTTGTAGGTATTTTGTTTTTGCATAAGTCCTCAATCTTACAGGTGGGTGGGGAACAGAGTTGGTTCCTTTGTTGTGCACATTTCACAGAAGCTTGTGGGGACGGGGAGCTGTATCATTGCCCTCTCATTGGCGGTTCTTCTATAATCCTATGTGAGGCTCTCTTTTGCCTCTTCAATTCGCTGCAAGCTTCAATTCCACTGGTCGCACACCCGTCATTTTGAAGTCAGGCGAACCATGCAGCCATCATCCTATGACTCCTTCTCGAATAACAGGATGCCTCCCGGTTCTTCGAGAGGCTGATTCCTCCTTCACCGGTTCATTGGGAAGTATCTGGGTCCCAGGGAGGGGAGACACCTCTTGATCTACCAGAGCATCAAGCCATCAGAGCTGCTGTTCAGGTGTCCGCTCTGTTGGCCATCTTGGCCACGCCTAAACACACTTTTAAGAGGAGGTCCTCTCAGTGAGCTATGACAACATCTGGTGAGAGGCTTAACACAGATCCTCTCCGGATCTAGTGGGAACTAAATATTTGATATGTTTTGTCCACTTCTTTCCAGATCTCTCAGTGGTTTGGAACTTTCACCATCAGTGGACCAAATGCTTTCTCACCTCTTTTGCTAGAAGAAAGTTCTAAACCGTCGTATAACGAGGCCCTTAACACACAAATTATATTTCAAAGATGTCCTTAAAGTAAAAGTGTCAGGATCGTTTGATGTGTTCATGATAACTGTTGTAGCTCTTTGACTGTTTAACTCATTCTGACTGTGGCAGGATGTAAAACGCATGGGTCTCCGTCTTTATGTAGTTCTCTTACTCTACATTGCAGAGATGGCATGGTTTTAGGTTTATATTTTCTAAATAGTTCTTTGTCACAATCTTTCCCAGAATACAGAGATTGAGTCTCATAGTCTCTGTCTCGTCTTCTAAAACTACATTTACCAGACCAGTTTCAGATTGACAGCCTCTGAATTTAAAATCATGGGATTTAACTTGTAATTGTTTTCTTGCTTTCCTGTTTTGCCAATTAGATATTCACTTTAGATGTTTTATGATCAGAGCCATTTCTCTAAGTTTGTTTTGACCAAGGATTTTAACAGTCTCGGGAGGATAGCTCAGTAGCAACGTGCTCTGCTTGGAAGCAAGACGATATGCAGCAACACAGGTTTGATGCCATGGTGAGCCCTTAAAACTCCCAGTGAGGTCTTTGCGCTTTCCATAGTCTTTCCCATTCCTCATCTTCAATGTATTTTTCAGTTGACATTTTGTGTAATACATAACAGGGCATGTTAACTTGTATCATTGATGTCAGTGTTTTAGCTTCCCTAAGATTTAATGGTCATCCATATGCATACTTCATATCAGTTAATTTAAACTTTTCTATCAAACCTTTGGCTTAAATACACTTTACCATACTTCGAAACAGAACATTTAAACTTACAATAATTATCCCAATCTATGGTTCTCAATGTTCAATAAATCAGCTCCAATGTATGCTGCATCTTCACCAACATGATCACCTTTCTCCTGTGCCACCGTAAGCTCGTTGTAATCATCCCTCTGACTTTGACTCAATTATCTCTGACGCATCTCACGAGGTCTGCCAGTGTTCACCCACCTACCTTCTGCTCTGGGACTCATGTGTCAGTGTTCGCCTTTGGTTTTTATCTCCATTGGCAATGAAGGTTGCCATTTCCTCTCGCAATATGGTCAGTGCCACTGGTGAGCTACCATACCTGTTGCCTTCTCTCTTTGTTCAGTTGACTTTACCCCAGTACTTTGGTTTCACACAGTACTAGTGGCTCTGCATACACTGGGAAGCATGCACACCTGTGGTACTTCACAAGTCTCCCAACCAGTTTGCCTTAGTTCACAGGCACATATTGCAGGGCCTCCATTCTGGCATGCATCCTCTACCACAGGTCAGTAGTTCTGAGTAATCCTTGAAACTAACTCATTGTACTCTCTCTCTCTCTGGAATGCTGGTTGTCAAATGTGGTGGTGTTCCCATGTGCGTGGGGAGGAAAACAGGCTTAATGCTGGAAGGTCTTCCTTCACTTCAACACACCATCTTATATCACTCTCTCTCGCTCTCTCTTTCTCTCTCTCTCTCTTATACTTGAACTTTGGTCCATAGCATGTAAGAGGTTTCCATACATGTTCCCTTATGGTTGCACTTTATATTGGACTCAATGTTTCAGCATGCATCAATGCTCTCTCTCTCTCTCTTTCTCTCTGTCTCTCTCTCTCTCTCTCTCTCTCTATATCATTCCTATATGTGGCCCTGTGCATGGAACTTTTTTCCACAGGGTACAGTAATTGTTCCAATCTTTTCTCTATACTTTCTCTTAGGATCACAGCGGGTACTGCACTGGGTTTTGGTCTGAGTGTTGCAGAATATGTACTAATGAACCATCTCTTCTTGAACTAGACTTGGCCTGAGGAATTAGCCTCCATTTTCCAGCAGGAAATACAAGTTCATGTACTTTATTTATACTTTCTCAAAGGCTATTGAATTGCATGTGCCAGAATGCATTAGAACACTCGCCTTCCTAGGTACTCTTAGTGATCAGAATGCTTGTTTAGCCAACAGGAACTCCTTTGCCCTGTTTGGCTTATCAAGGGTTTCTGCTTTGCGCCAGGGCTTTTCTGAACTGTCCTTCCCCCTCTTCTCTCCCCTTCTGGACTTCTCTCATACTCCATTGTTTCTGTCACTTTCTGTGGCTTCCTCAACATCGCTCTCTTTCCTCTTGTTCCTCCTGATGTGACAGACTCTCTGAGTGTCCGAGTCATTTGAGTTGCTCTCCACCACTGGCTTACTGGTTCCTCTCCTTCTGCTCGCTATGAGATCACTTTGGTCTTTGTGGTTGTCCTGTCCTGAAACCAGATTAGCAATAGTCTGACTGAGCAACTCCTCCCCTCTCTTCAGAGGTCTCTGCTTGGCAGTCTCACTCAGCACATTTTCAGAGCCATTCGGATTGTGCAAACCAAATCTAGTGAAACTCATTTTGGCGGCTTCTCTGCTGCTGCAGTCCAGCATGCCCCCATCTCTGCCTCTAGTCTCTCCCATTTCCTCTCCCATCTCCTTTTTATTGTATTGTGGTTTTGAAAGGTCTACTGCTTCACGGATTCAGTGATGAGGTCGCCGGCACAGATAACACACTCATCAGTTCACATGCATGGCTTCCCTGGAGCAGGGTTCATCACAAGCCTTTTGATATGAGACAGGCATGACTCTGGTAGTTTTGGAAGGTGACAAGAATTCATATAAGAGTATATGAATTATTCTCCATTGAATGCTTTCCTGACGAGGAGGTCCTTCAACTACGGTTTCAGAACTACAACTTTACCTACTTACAAAAAGTGCAATGTTGCTCTTTTCCTGCCCATGAGCAAGACACCATATTCAATATTTGCTGGTGAAATCTGAAATTAGCCTTCTCCAATGTCTTTGTGTTTTTTAAACAATTCCTTCACTTTAAGTCAATCGACGAACACATTGGTGTGGCTGGCAGCCATATTTGATTAATATGGACTTCCCGCATTGACTCCCTCAGAGAAAAACATAGTGGCTATGAACATTTCACATTCTGGGAATGCAACCTTCTTCCTG
Source organism: Ambystoma mexicanum (assembly GCF_040938575.1). Taxonomy (NCBI): domain Eukaryota; kingdom Metazoa; phylum Chordata; class Amphibia; order Caudata; family Ambystomatidae; genus Ambystoma; species Ambystoma mexicanum. The sequence continues at coordinate 293,027,405 of NC_090930.1, read as the reverse complement.
GCAAGCTTAACTGAAAGGTCTCTCAACACTTAGGGTGCAATATGTACCCCCTACCAAATAATCAGTGCTTATTTTGCCAGCCGCAGAAGGTTAAGTGTGTGGTTACACTATCGTAATAGTAATGAATTCAGTGATTTTATATAGTGTTCAATGCCAGATTGATCCAGCTTCTAAGCACTGTGATAATTGCTGCCTCCATTATTACCCACTCCCGGTACTCAATGTGTCACCATGGGTGCAGGGTGGAATGGAGACTTGAATCCGTCGGGCCAGGTATTAGCCCTATGAGGCCCGGCATCGTCCTGTTCTCAAGGAATGGCGCATTTGAGCTATCCTCGCCAAACATTGTGATGGTTTGCAACCCCCACTTAATGTACAATTGGCTCCCACTTGCTTCTTTGAAAAAGCTTTCCTAGGGCTTACTTGGTGCTGCTTTAGTCCCTCGATCCTCCGGCTTTGCACACTACCCTTCTGCGTGAACGGGGCTTGTGTGCCACTCTGTTTACGAGAGGACCTTTTGGCTGCTTGCTAGAGTGCAATGCGTGATTCTTCTTCATGATCATTCAGAGAAACAGACCAATCCCACGCGCCCACGTCTGCTCATGCCAGCCTCATGGCATGTTGCCATCCTTGTGAGTTTTCCCACGTGTGTGAGCCGAGTTTAAAATTATTACAACTCGCCAACATTTAGTAAGTTATGTCTACGTCTCGCTTGGCAAATGTAGCATCTCATGTACTACCTTGAAAGGGTTGAGCAATTATTCTTGTAATGATCTTCCCACAAAAGACCCCAAAAGTCTGGATGCACGTACATTCCAATCACATTCAAATGCATTGACTCTGAACTAAAGATACTGTTTACACATGTGACCCCGGCATTGTGCTCTGGTAGGTGGCCGTTCAATTTTCTGTGGCTGTAGCTTTTATGAATCAGTTTGATACATTTCCAGTTAAAACACTTTAATCCAAAACATATTTCGGTGGTGTTCCCTGGAGTTAAGTATCTAATCACAGAAGTCACTGAATTGATTCAGCAAACACTAGAGGTCATTAACTGCCTGGCATTGAGGATTGGCTTCTTCTGTAAAATTGAATAATTTGCAAAGATCCCCTTCCAGTTTCAGAATTGGGATTAGTGAGGATATAAAGCTGATTAACACAATTGTGCACTTTGTTTCATGGTCTATTGGCAAGGCACCAAAGGTGACAGCGATGCAGACTAAGGGTCACGAAGGGCACACAATCGATGTTCCTGCTGTTTTGGAGCTTAGTCTTTTAAAACTGTTTCACCAATCAGCTATTTATTTGATAACATGATGGCGGTGAAAAATAAACACATATTGACATTGTTACCCATATCACAGCGGAGAGCTGCAAATGTCTAGAGTTTACGAAAACTTGCGCAAACTCATAATATTGGATTTTTCTCTTTGCTTTTTGTGGGGATGGCTACGTAAGTCTAAGTAATCCTGATATCACATTTCTGTTAAATAGTGAACTGCAGTGCTTCATGAGAAACCAGGCATTATTGTTCTTTGACATTTTCCTAGCACGAGTGAAGTAGCTTTGTCCCAATATTTATCATTCATTTGATGCAGGAATGTCCAATTTATTTGTTGGGGTCCTTCATCCAATAAGCCAACAAGAATGTATATCTTTGGTGGATGGATGAAATATAGCATCTAGCATAGGTTTTGCTGCTTGAATTGACCAGATGTAATAAACAAGCTTGATTTCTGATCTCTGCACTTGAATGGCTGGGTGAGGCAGCTGGCAAACACCATGTCAATTTCCTAAATGGCAGAAGGGGACCCAGTATGGGTATGCCGAGCTAGTAAAAAATCCTGAAAAATGCCAGTAATACCAGCTCCAGCATTTTTAGTGGACTGGCACACTCTAAGTTTGCCGGTAGGGGCTCTGATCCACCGGCAGGCCTGACCTGCCAATAGTTCAGGCCCCTAACGGCAAATAATTGCACCAATCAATGGCACTGGTACTACCAGTGCCAGTGATTGTGGCAAACCCATTCCATGGTGTCCAGCAGGACTCCAGGGAAGGGGAACATACTGCTGTTGCTGGCACCTGATCGGGCACTGGTAAGGTGAGTATGCTGGTAACCTGCCGGAATCACCAGCGGGTTGCCGGAAAAACCCGTAATGAGCCCCCAGGTATCCCAGGAGCTAATCCAACTGATCCAAGGCGAAGAGACGGTATGAAACCACGGAAAAAAGTATTTCAAAACAGCATCTTAGATATTGTTGCACTAACAAATCCCTTTTTGGTGGCCGCACTAGCCCACTAAGAAATATTTCACCTGCACTGTTTGTCAAACACCGGCAAACATCAGAGGATGCAACAACCCTGTCCACCCTATTCACGCCATGGACCCTTTGACTACAACAAGTGAGTGCATATTTGTCCAAATGCATGACTATTCCATGGGAACCTGGCCACATTATCTTAATGTAAACTTTACAATACTCAGAGTTAACTGCTGATACATGATGCTACTGCCACAATCAGTGACAGCTGAATGTGTGTGATGGTGTTGGGAACAATGGAGTCACATATCTTAAACCAACCGTGTCTTTAGGAATCCAACCAATGCCCCATTTGACACATTTCAGGGAAAAGTCTAGGCATGTGACGGTATTTCCCAATGTTGACATGTCTAATCCGTCCTCTGAGTGGCAACCTTATTACATGTTAATAAATACTTCTTACCAATTCTTATGTTTGAGAAGCCATTTTCTTAGGCAGTTCGATAAAACAAATATCTCACTTATGCTTAGTTTGAATAGTCATGGTGGATACAATCATTGTTACTAAATGTAAAAACAAATGTGTTATTAACTAATGCCATCAACAAGAAGCCGCAAACAAAAAAAAAAGAATTAAAAAAACAATGAATGCCATTAACAGCAAATGAAAATGCAAGAATGATTGCCTGGCACAACGCTCGCCTGCCATTGCTGGGCTGTGATTCATTGCTGGATTCTGCTGAAGACTGTGCTGGGCTCTTTCCAAAGAAAGTATTCGGGTGCTCTTTGCAAATGGTAGCTCTAGGCTGTTTGGGCCGTGTGGGAGTAGGTTCTGCATAGCAGTGTGGGCTGGGTTCTAAGTAGCACCGTTGGCTGAGCTCTAGGTTCAGCTGTGATTTGAGTAAAGATGGTCTCAGGGCTCCTGTTGTCAGACGCCCATCTCTCTGATCATCCGTTCATAGTGGAGCACAAAAGACAAATCTTCAAACCTCAGCTAATGGACTCGAGGGAGGCTGGTATCTGTGGCAACCCATTCTGGGAGGGCATGCATGGTTAACTGATTTGGATACTGATGGGTAAAAGTGGCAGGGTGTCATAAAGTGATGTCTGAACTTCCTGTGCCAATATTGTCAGTTATCCCATTTCCGGGTCAATTTTTGCAGGGTTAGATAAATTGCTGTTTCTGTCTCCATTCTTTCCTGGAAACAGTATTCTATCAGTCCATTACTGTTTTGCTCCCTTTCTCGTTTTTGTTCCATTTCGAGTCACCTTCTTCCCGCTACTTCCTGGCTTTTTCCTTCAGATAGGATTTGTTTCCCTTCCTTGCTGATGGCCTTTTTGTCCAGATCCTTATGTTTCTTATTTCCGCAGAGTGCTACATGTTCTCTGTGGTGGTATCAAGCCTTCCTCATTCGAAGGAAGACTTATTGTTGTCATACTAGATGCAGGTTTGGGTACTGTGGTAGCATGAATTTGAGAATGCAGCACATCTATGTCCTCTTCTGATTCTCAGGAGTTCCTTCTTTTTGTCTTACCCATTTCCAGTGTCCCACTCAACCCAACATTGGCCATCCGATTCACAGCTATGGCTACTCTTGTGGATTTGGGAGAAATGGGTCAAACACTTACTAGAGGAATAGTGGCTACTCCACAATCCTGACATTTGTGCTGAAAAGGCCTCTGGACAGGTCTGGTCTGCCTGAGAGACTGGTCTGCCAATGGGGCTGGGATCTAGGCTTGACCTCAAAACCAATCTGGTGTTGGGTTGGGCTCCAAGCTGAACGGGGTTGCGGGCTAGCTGTTGCGGGATGTACATGGAAAATCCTTGCCTTCAGAAAATGCGTGCTTTCAGGCAGGATGGGATCGGGCAATGGCATGGGATCTGGGAAGATGTGGCAGGGTGTGGGTCATGATCCTGCTACGGAAGGAGTGGGACCCTTAGCAACCCGAGGCAGGAGGCTCACTAAAACAAAATTCAGAATCCACCGCTGCCCATGTGTAGTGGGAGATGGGGGTGGGGGGGTCACAGTGGCCAATCCCACCCATGTGCAGCAAATATCAACAATGGTACCACTCTGTAACTCCCAATGCCCCCCAATATAGTAGCTGTACACAGTTCACTCTTTTCTATCCATAACCAAAACTACAATAATCCCTTTGGAAACAGGCAAGAAGACACAGACCGGAGCTGGACGAAGGTGGACACAGCAACATGGCCACCCAGGTGAACCACACGCCTTCAACACATCCGAACAGGGAATATCAAATACGAAAAACAAACGTTTAGACCCGCAGCATGCCATAAAATCAGCCAGGATGCTTTTCAAAACCATGCTTGAAATGAAGAGGGCTTATAGGGGTTTTTGAAGCCTCTCATCTGGGTTCTGGGGAAAACACAGGAACTGATTGGTGCAGGAAATTAGGTTAATGCTGCAGTCAATGAGATGGGGTGGGAGGTACAGAACCATCAGCCCGACACCATAGAAGCAGACAGCACGAGTGGCAGAGTGTGGGGTGTTCGGGTAAGTTGCGTACTAGTAACATGGATGGAAGAGTAACATCAAAACGTGGCTGTGAGGACAAGAAATGTGGAAGTCAATGGTGGGAAGTGCAGTGAGGCAAGAGTAGTAGCAGTCAGAGTAGTAGTGGTAATAGTACAGAGAGTAATACTAGTGTGAAGGAGGGAGAGTAGTAGTAGTGATGAGGCGGTACAGTCACAGGAGAGGGAAGAATTGTAAGAAAGAAGGTAGAAAGATCAGAGGGCTGAGGTAGGAGAGTATGAAACATTGGAGAGAAATAGGAGCGGGACGTGGGTAGGAGAAAGGTTGCTGGAATTTGACAGAGGTGAGCCGAGGGATATGGAGAGTAGTAAGGGGATATAGAGAACTTGAATGTCATATGGCACATAGAACCCCACCCCGTTAGAACTAACCATCAGTAGGGTAGGACCAGCTAGGAAGTTCCTTGTGGAGCTAGCGAGCCAAGGTTTTAGGGAGGCATCTTTAAATGAAGGCAGAGGTACAGATGCCTGGGCTGGATAGGGAATCCCAAGGGAAAAGAGAGAGAGGGATGGCCCTAGCACCACTTCACAACCCCCTGTTCAAGCTGAAGCATCCCTTAAAACCATCTGCCTGTTTTGTGCTGAACAATCGATGCACCGAGAAACAGTCTATACAGTACGTTGCCTTGATTTTCCGAAAATTAAAATCCTTAAACTTCAGTGGGAGTCTGTGAATTATTCAGGCCATCTGCGGCAGCAGGCTTATGCAGCAAGCTGCTTTGCACCATTGCAGCAGGACAGACAGGGGTTTTCTTTTTATTAATCAATTTCAAAACTGAAAATGAAAGTGACCAGTCCAAACGCCTAACGGTTAATCCATTTGAAATAATGCACCTGATTTTTGTACACAACCACTTATTTAGTTAAAATATTGTGTCTGGGTGTACAAGGTGCACAGAGTGATTGTTCACTTTGATTAACAAGGATTTTTACAATACTCTACATAACTACCTATAAGTGATACATTGTATCCAAGGTAAAATGGGACAATTGTGCATTTCCCAGGATTCAAAATGAGATACAATGCTCACCAGCTAACCTGGGTTTGATGGGCAAGCAGTTGGATAGGCATGTAGAGCACAGTGGCCTCTATATGATAGAGGCATGCTACGTATGTGTGAGTAAAAACCTGCATGCACAGCTCTAAGTAGCTCAGAAATGCTCCTGTGAAGTCCAGGGTGACTTTATAATGTGTTTTTGTTTGTACGCTTTGTCTGTCTTTTGTTCCAATGGCACAGCATGTACCCAGGTCAGCAGAAGGATGACAGCCATTGGACTGCTTTATGGTTCATTGTCAGAGGTGGACAGATGCTTTCTATTCCAGCACAGTTGCATTATTCAACAGTTTGCCTTCTGTAAATACCAAGAGCAGACACAATACCATGTTCTGTAGCATTCGTTCATATGGGCAGCGCAGGCAACGTTGCACAACCATTGCTATTACAATTCAGGTCTGAAGCAGTTTCAACAGCAGACATTTGTTCCAGGGACACACATCCATCTTCTAAAACTGGCAAAGGCTCAAGGGGGCTAAAATAGCTTTCATTCATGAATAGTTGGATTTGTCAACTCAGAAGAGATAAAAGATTGTTCACAGGGGAAGTGAATGCAACTCCTAGGTGCCCTTCTATTAATGTGTATTCTTCTGTATATTATTTGTATTCATATAGCACTTTGCTCGCAGGCGCTGTACATCAATAACGCCTATGCAGATAGAAGATGTTCTTTAAGGTGAGTTCAGAACAGAGGGTAGGAGAAGAAAGAGAGAAGAGCCAGGGGGAGTGCTTTCCAGAGGAGGGGGCTAGGAGAGTAAAGAATCAGAAGTAGGACCGAGTAAAGGGTGGGGGCGAGGGGCAGTAAGAAGAAAAAGAGATTCTGAGTGAAGAGAACAAGTAGCAGAGTAGAAATATACAAGTGAGGAGAGATGAGGGAACATGTATGGAGGGACTTGCAGAAGAGACACAGGAAATTAAACTTGAGCCAAGAGTGAAAAGAAAGCCAGCGAAAAGAGGAAAGAACAAGAGTGATAGAGGGGTGGTGGGACAAACAAAACAAAAGACGGATCGAAGAGTTATAGATAGATTTGAATGGGAATAGGAGGGACACAGGAAGACCAAAGAACAAGGAGGAACAATGAGGGAGGAAATTAGGAGTTTGGTAGCGTGAAAGGAAACGTCTTGCTTTGCGAATAATAAAAATAATAAAAATGTGTGCTTTGCAGGAATGAGAGCCAGAGGAGACGTAGTAAGTAAAGGAAAAAGTAGAGCCCAAGTAAACACCAAGATTATAAGCAACAGAGGAGATTGGGAGAAAGGGAGATGGGGGGGGGGGGTGGAAGAGGCCTTCATTACTTATATAAGTGCAAATGATCATGTCATTGGGTCCCCAAATATTTCTGAAGGTGCCCTTTTCTGAATGCACTGTTAGTTTTAAAAAGATTTTGCCATAAATGAAGCGGCACGCTATCGTCAATAGTACGGGGAGGGAAACTTGAATCCCGGAGTACTGCACTTGGATTAGCAACAGTACGAAGTTGAAGGAAATAACATCTACAATAGAGTGATGATTTCCACTTATTTAAGTAATCGTATGAACATGTAATAGCACCATGATCATATATTGGATGACTAAAACCAACAAGGGACCGAATGCAAGAAAACATAATTCATTCCATTCAGATCACTGAGAAAATTGATGCACTGACTGATGGTTATAGCCTTGATCAAGCCTTGAACGGCGAAACACGTGTTGGCTAAAAAGATGGAATAAAATGGACATAAAGATTTATGATTTCCTTTTTTGTGAACACTGGACAATACTTACAAAGAATTAATGGAATGTTGTTGGCGAACCATTACACATTGAAAGCTCACTAAAAGCAAATATTATTCCCCGACGAGTGCATGTGATTTGGTATCTCAGCTTTGCAGCAATTATCTATTTACCTGTCAAATTGAGATTCTCACTTTGCACAGTTTGTTCAGTTTTACCATACTTAGAATTGCTTGTATTAAGAACTTTAAAATGTTTCATTTCAATTTGTAATGTTCAAGCAGTGACTAACCTGTTTCATTTTAACCAACGTCTAGACACCTTGCCTGAATCTGCTTATTGCTGGGATCCTGGTTAGCAACCTTCTAACTTCAAATACTTTCCCAGGCAAGTGGCAGACACCATGGCGTGTAGGCTGCACAGTTCTGTAAACATGGAAAACGCTCATTCAATTTCTAAATTCCAGTGGTGTGAAAAGTCTATGGGCATTGGAATAACAACTCTAGCAATGGAAGTGTCACTAGGAAGCTCAAGCAATCACTAATATAAATGACAAAATTGCCTTCCTCTGACAGGGTGTCCATGATCCTTTATAGTAGGGAAGATGTTTTTTGTAAAAACATGTATTGGCTTCTCGGATTTGGAGGAATGAAGGACCTTTGCAAAAACTCTACTTTGTATTTATTTATTTGTATATAGTGTGGTGTGATTAACATTTCACCTTTCACACGTTATACATTAGATGTACAAATATACAATTAGCCAATAATAATTTATAAAATAGCATAAAATCACAATATTAGCTAACATTGCTTATACCCAAGTTCGTCCATTTAACAACATGATTCCTATAACCAAATTCATTAATTTAACACTGTGATCGTTCCCATATTACATCCCCGCGGCATCTCAAAGAATTTGTCAGCGAAAGTGATCTACCGGAGTTGTAATATGACAAGAACTCTCCTTTGATTATGCAATGTAATGTGTGGAACACAATTAAACTGACATGTCATTAACACAAGTGTCATTTTGGTGCATTACTTTATTTGTTTTTGTGCATGTCTCATACAGCACTGTGTTTATGTACTACATGTATGAAAACTAATGAAATATGTAGCATTAAATGCATATTATTGACAGCATCTTGTCAATCCTGGTCAACATTTTAAGGAGGCTTATTTGTCTAACCTCATCAATTCAGACTGATGGTGCATTATAAAAACTGAAATATGCATGTTTAAATTGTATCAAAGGAGTACAATGAAACAGGACCATGGACTTAAGGATAGTTTGGGATTTACGTGCATTATCCTTCAGATAATACTATCACAATTGTCAAAATGGAAATGGGTGCCATTGTCCCATCTTTCTGACTATTAATAATTACCCCAGGGGTCTGCAACCTTTGGCTCTGCAGATGAGTTTTAGTCAAAAACACATGGAGAGCTGCAGGTTGTAGTGCCCTTGGATCTGCCTTTTTTTGGCCTTTCTGTTCCTCTTGCATAATTTCTTACTAAATACCCCCGCCTCGGATACAATGGAATATTACATGTCCCTAGAAACTGTTTTAGGGCCATATCCTACATTATAGAAAAGAACATGATCTTCCAGGCTTAGTTCATCCGATGTGACAGGTCTGTCAGGTGACTGCTGGATGAGGAGTTCATTCCATCACTCTGTTCAGTGAATGTATTTCAAAGGGTGAAAGATTTAGCAATTGTGAGAAATATGGGGTCAGTCTCTGACTTTCAAATACTCAGAACCGTCGGATTACATTTTGGATTCAACACAGGAGAAATAGGAAGGGTTTATAGTAAAATATTGCCATGTAGGTTTTTTTTCCCCCAGAAAGTTTATGATTTTAATTTTTTCATATGACATAACCAGGGTGAACTATAATGCACCTTAATTCCCAGGTATCCCCGTTTCCACGAATTCTGGCTTTTGAATTGGAGTAGCCAGTGTCTGTGCGTGATAGAATCTGAAAATTAGCTATGAGTGATTTACTTTTATACAGGAATCACCTTCAAATTCTTCAAATACACTTAGAGAACTCCATTTGGAGCTATAAACTGAATGTAAATCAAGCAGATTTTGTAGTAATATTCCCAGTCCCTATCTCCAAGGTATGACAGTGACACACTTTACCAGGGGTGACCAACTCGAGGCCTCAAGGGCCACAAGCCTAAGGGGTTTTAAGGATATCCCTCATTAATATTCATGAAATAGTTGTGCATACATTTAGAATCCTTGTATACAAATTTATCCTATGACTATTGAGAAATAGCGCTCGAGGACTGGATCTGGACAACCCTCCATTATACCATATGTCCGACTTGCAGCCCACTTAGACCTTTAATAGTCTGTGAAAGGAAGATGATCTGGGTAGCCAGTTTGTAAGGTTTTTAAAGGTTCGGTGGTCATCCCCACTCACTGCACTTCTGCTGAGTCTGCCACAATCAACACAGGTAGGTATTGTTATGGTCTGCCACCTTCCACAACTAACACATTCGTGGTTTGTTGTGCTTTCTGGGATTTGCTTGTTTCTGTTGCCCCATGACATTTACAAAGAGAAATATTATGCGGGCTTGCAAGACAGTGAAGCACCAATTTCAAATAAAAATACTTTACCAACGTTCATGTTTTATCCAGCAACTGTACAAATATCTTGTCAAGCAAATGCTATCAGAATTTGGTAAGATATTCAGAAAATAATAATAATAATCTAAGCAAACTAATTCCCCTTGAAATCTCCCATATGCAGAACAATAGAAAAAGCAAGTGCAAAAGCCTGTAAATTCCATATAAGCATATTCCCCCCATGTTCACCCAAGTCTGCCAGCATTGCAGGGCACTTCTGTTTTTCATAAATCGAGGTTTTCCATGTTCCCTGTGGCCTTTAAATTACTTGTATCAACTGATGTATTCATTTATGGTAATACCTCTTTAAAACGCACAATTTCTTTTTTTTATTTTGTATTGTGCTTTGGTTAGTTAAAATCGTATACCTAGTATTGTTACCACATTTAAACACATAGAAAAGAAAGAAAAACTACTACAAGCTATGTTACAATACATTGCAAATAAAATCTTATACACCGATTCATTCATAATCATTAGTCAGCCTGACAAGAAAAAAATAAAAATCATTTAATAATTCTTTTCCATAAGCAGGACCAATGTAAACCAGGGGGTGTGCTGAAAAAATTGCTGCACAAAATTGATCCGAGGCAATCATATCTAGGTTGATAACTAAATGATTGTAACCCATACAATAAAAAACAATTAAGTTAGGGCACATGGTGAGTAAATGTCTTGCTGTGTCAACCTCATATTCACAGTAGCGACATGTCCTATTTTCATACGAATAGACCTCTATCCCCCAGTATACTCATTAAAAGGTCAAATATTAAAACAAAGACACATTATACATCTTTTAAAATTAAAAATCCCATATTTCATTAAAAAGTCTCATGGTTACCCTTTGTCAAATCTTTGCATATTGTAAAGTGTGTATCTTTGTTTAGTACTCAGATATTGCAATGAAGTAATCACACACCATTCAGAAGCTTTCTTTGTCATTTTTATGTTAAGACTAAGATTCAGAATATTATAATCATTATATTTTGTTTGATGTTCTGATGAAAAGAGTTCACAGTACATTACAGTACCCCCATCAAAGCGCATTCTCACAGTCATATGTTATCAGTTATAACTCCCATAATACTCTCTTGGCCTGTTGCTCGCATTATATTATTATGCTGCGTAGTACAATGTGTTTTCCTCAAAGTGGAAAGTGAAACAAGACCCCACTCACATCAGATAGCTTGCACTGGGACCACACTAGGAAGCTTGAGAGCAGGTCGCCATAGTCTACCTTCTAATGTGTAGCGACAATTAACATATTTCTCCTCAAGGATCTCCAATGCATAACAAGCACCTGGTATAATACTATGCGTTTATATTTCAATACATCCCTCAATGAAGTATCCACCACTCCTTACAAGATATCTTCTTATGACACTCCATCAATTCATCATTTTGCGTGATAGTGTGTGCTTACACAGCAAGAAAGAGGGGTGATTTACAATAGGTATACCAAGATAGGATAGGCATAGGTATCCACGACCTCCAGGAGTTCATTGTACATCATCCTTGAAAAATGTTTTCTTTTTTCCTGATCTGGTCACCAAGCACCATCCCCTTAGTCTTTCTTGTATTTCTGTGAGATCATTACAGGTAGCGTAACTACACAGGGCATCTAACAGCCTTTGAAGGCCAAGGGGAGTCTTATCTAAAATGATGGTATCGTCCCCGCAAGATAACCAACTAATACCTATTTTAGGATGGAAACTATTCATCCCAATCAGACTGGAATTCATGTCTGCCGCATACAACTTGTACAAGACTGGAGCGTTCACACAGGCCTGTTTTAGGCCTTTATTTGTACGTAGCAGGGACGTAAGAGATCTGCCCCTGTCCTTACAAATTGAGACAGTGGCATCAGAGTACATTGCCTTAACAAAGTGTGGCACCAAAGGACAAATACCCCAACCTTGTAGTTTGTGCCAACGTTTTGCTTGATTGACACAGTCAAAAGCCCTACTATAATTGACAAAACACAAATAAAGGCTACTTTCAAACCCTCGAGAAATAGCCGATATGAGGTAATTAAGTGTAAACAAATTATCAGCAGTGCTATAGCCTGACCTAAATCCAGTTTGTTGGAAACGTAGAGGTCATTCAGAGAGAGGGCACCTTCACAATTGTTTGGGAAACAATTCACAAATATCCCATGAATAAACTCTGCCTGGGCAACAGCCAACTCTACATCAAAAGATGCCCGGATGCGAGTTTGCCAGTTTGAAGTGCGCGCGTGAGCATTCAAGCTGGTGAATGTAGATTCAGAGCAGAATAAAATGCCCGTCTAACAGCAAACTGTTACTATTGTTTTCTTTGATCAAGGCCTCTTACTTGAAATGGGATTCATATCAATGATAAAAAGGGGCACAATACGTTATGATATAAACCTGTAAAATGGAATGACAGCATCACAAGCTATACTTGGCATATATAAGGGATACTCGATTAATCCACATCTGCAATATATACTAAAAAGGTATGGTATATCAGCACCATACTCCGATGTGTATACCGCACACTGCAGTTACATGTTCATGCTTTTGAAGAAAACACTTTGAAAACTGGCAAACACACTCTTCATAAAATATTTCAGAATTCACTCCCGGTTCTATTTCTAGGTTTCTCAGGTCAATAGAAATAATCATTTAAAACAATGAATGTTGTCAAAATCTGCTTCAAAAACCACTTGTGCCACAGATTTGCTGTTAATAAAAACATGTTGAAGACTTGAAAGGAAATCTATGCAAACGTAAAAAAAAAGAAATGCACTTCTTTCGCGATCTTGATCTCTTGCTCTGTAGCCCACGTGAGGTTATTAGATCCGTGCCTCAAGCCGCTCTCGTGCATAAGTCTGTGGGGTTTTAATTCTTTCTTTAATTCATCCATTCATTCTTGTCTGCCTTCTGTCTTGGTTTCCACACCCATTTCATTTGGCCATGCCACTGTTTTGCCTCTTCATCATTACGTTGCATTGAGCACGTTTTGACACATTGAACCGTTCTGACACCTCTGTGCTAAAACTGACTGAATAGACACTCTTTGCAATTGCTTCTAATCATAAGTATAGTGTGCTTCTATCTAACGCCAACATCCTGACCACTTCCATATCAGCAAAAAGAAAAGTGCACAATATCCAACATGCATCATTACAAGTACACATTGTGGATGGTGAAAGCTGCCTTACTCCACACAGATGTTCTCGAGTCCACGCAGATCCTCAGAGCAACTTAATGACTATGGGTTGTCCTTGGAACCAATGCTGGCTACATGGTACCTGAATTGCGTAATGACTTTGCATTTTGGAAATATAGGAACTTTCTAAATTGTTTTGACACGTTCTAACAAAGTTTGAGAAGGAATTGTTGCTTAATCACACAAGGTGATGTGTGGGCCACCACTGAACTCAGATATTGATATCATGATGGTGAGGCTGTCTCCTGAATTTAGCAGAGCATGTCAACTCACTCATCACCAATCCAATGGACTTGAGTCTATGGGAAGATTGTCTATTCGACCCAACCCCAAGGTCATGAGGTTTCCTTCCCAGCTGACTGGCCTTTTATCTCATTGTGTAATGGATTGGGGGGAAGAACGCCCTTGGTGCACTTAGAGAAGTTGATGGGTAAACTGCAGACTCTTCCTAAGTGCAGGAGAAGGGAGTTGAACTGCAGCCAAGGAAACTATAGGAGAGATGCAATACATGTTAGTTCTGGGGGAACTAACTTTTGAATAAAATGTCTAATTCTAATTTAAATGACTAGTCACAGGTATGACGATGATGATATGTTTTAAGTGGAATCCCATCCTTAAAAGAATTTTAGTGCTCCAGAGCTCCAGTACTTCCATCGAGAATACTGGATCAACATATCACGATTTGTTGGTGTGTAACCTGTTTCCCGGGCAGGTTCTTTTTTTTTAATAACTTTTGGATCTAAACAGAGTGACTAGACATATTTCTGTCAAACAAATGACTCCAGTTAAATAAACAAAGCCAGAATACTTTACGGAAAGATTGGGTATGTTTCAAAGGGTCCAATCGAATGCACGTGCATGACCGTCTCTGATAAAAAAGGATGAGCGAGTTAGCATGAGAGTCATGTTGGGTGTGAGATATTTGTAGACAAGAAGGCAGGGGGAAGGGAGGGTGTTGTCCCTACAGAGTGGCTACTACGACTATTAACAAAACAGAAGTGTTCCCATCAGAACTGGTTCTATATAATGATTAGTCACAAACAGGGAACATGCAAGGCAGGACTGAATCCAGGATTCTTATGGGAACACTTCTGTTTTGTTACCTAGTTTCTCCAGCTCCCATCATTGTGGAGAGTGTTTCCCTTTAGGATTACCACTACTACTATTAAGCATGGCCAACAATATACATAATACGTTTGGTCCAATTTGCTGAAGAATTCTAGGTAGAGGTGCACGTTTAAATGTTTGGTTGTACTAGGAAAAGTGCAGCCACTAGATCTTGCATACTATATCAAGCTTCTTATATTGTGCTTACAACTACCAAGGAGCTTAATCTTCCTCCAACATTAAAAATGGTGAAATCCCTTTTCTTAGTTTTATCAGGCCAACATCATTAGGCATTTGGAGGAATGGTACATCACGTATTCCCAAACGGGGAAGGGCACTCAGACAATCAGGTGACTGGAACAGCGGGGAAGAATACACATTCTCCACCCACTGTTCCAACAACCCAAGGCCCTTCTGCGGGTGGTGTCATCTTTTGTTTTCCTCGAATGTGACGAGGCAAAAGGGAGTATCTCTGGTTGCCTCCCCACCCCCAAAACCAACCGAACCCCTTTCCCAAACCCTCTGTTCCTCCCCACTTACCTGCTGGACTAGAGCTTTCTGCTATGGCCCCAGCGCTCCTGCTGTCTCCCGGCTGTAATAGAAATGGAAAAGGGTGCCTTTCCCCTATGACAGTGGGCATTTTCTTTTTTTTTTCTTCCCCCAGAAATAATTGAGAGAAAAATAAAAGCCTTTCGCACCCCAGTTAAACCCCAGGGTGCAAATGGCTTTTACCCCCGCTGTGGGGGGCAGCCATGGTGGAGCAGCGGACTACAGCTCTCTCTGAGGACCTTGCTTCGGCTTGGGCTGGTAAGCCGTTAATGGCGATGGTGGGGGTGAAAGCGATATTATAATTAATACATTCAAAGAATGCTTCTGAGATTAAGGCAGTCCAGAACTATTAATTTCGCAACACAGGGTATTTTAATATCATGTTGAATGTAGTAAAAAGGGCTTTTTTACTGAGATTAATGAAAGTGAATACAGTATTAACTCCATGGCACCAAGGCTCTATGTGAATTCTTTGTTTGAACAATGGCAGATTTCATTTAATGCCGCCGGCGGAACACCAGAGAAAGTGTTGCAGTCTTGATTTTCAGACTGAAGGCCGTGGCACCGATGCTGGTAGCTAGAGAGCTGCTGGATGTTTTTCTAATTATAGTTGTTTGTATGGTGAGGGAGGGTGCCTCCATATCCCACATTCCTCGCCCTGTATCCCATTACCATCGCTTGTACCCTCATTCACCCACTGGTTTGCCCTCCTGTGGAACTCGAAGTTGCCTGTCACATCATGATGCAGCTCACATTAAGCTGCCATTGTTTTTGTGGCATGGTTTATATTACCTCTGCTGTCTATTCACTGTCCTAGTAAGAGTTTGCCATGTAGTTGGATTGGTATATTAAATGGGTTTACAGTCCTTAATTAAATGTGCAAAACATGTATTGATCAAACACCATGGGGAACCCCGGGTATGACATTTGGGGGTTGCCAGGGGTAACAGCCGCTACTCCTGTCTTCCTCTCTGCTACCCTTAGGCCGGTCCTTGTGACTCCTGGGCCACTGGACAAAGAGGCAGTGCCAAGAGCAGATATCTGTGTTGCACCTGAAAAAGGCGGTTGTAAATGCAGCTAAATGTGCCACCGCTTTGTTCACCTGGAATCTAGATCTTGTTAGCTGGATAAATAACAGGGATGCAGGAAACACCATGAAGCCGTCATCGCCAACAGGTTGTCAGCTCATGCCCAGTTCTGTAGCAACAGAAAGGGTATGAAGGATAGGTTTAGCTGGCTGGGGATCAGTAAGAGCAGCCTGCAGAACTCAGTGACGGTACAGCATGAACGCAAATCTCATCAGTGTTTCTCATTGTCTGCTTTGCACATCCAGTGGGCAACTGGGCCTATGATGAGAAGGGTGTGCCCAGTGGCTTCTGCCACCAATCCTGCCTGGGCACGTGTGACCTGACCCAGATCTGCCAGCCCTGTATCACAGGCACAGTGCAGAACGACGGAAGTAAGATCATGAATTTACTTGAAGTTACGACTTCTACTTTTGAAGTGAAACATCTTTTGCTTCCTCAAGCAAAAACATATATATTTAGACGGATAGCTCAGGGGCAATGCACTTGCTTTGAGGATGCAGTGAAACATGGGCTCAGTTCCTGTTCCAGTGCTTAGAAGAGCTGGAAGAGGCTGGCATTAAGCAACATATAAAGGACCAAACAAAATAATCAAATAGAGCTTTTCTAGGTGTCATATCATGGAGCTGATCCTGATTATATTTTAAAATTAAAAAAAAGAAAACTGCCATTACTGTGACCTGCAACACATCCTTCCCCTCTCTCTCCCATCTAACAAATACAACGTGGATTACTTACCAAATATGCAAAACAGAAAGGTGATGGTTGGCAGATTTTAAATCATTCATAACCACTGGCACAGCTCTGGGTTTGAGGTGTGTGCTTGAGGCTCAGTGTTATGCAGGGTGGTACTGGAAGCTTGAGGTGTTGTGTTAGTGACCTACAAATTTTGGGAGAGAGTGTTTGAGACATAATGTGTTGTTAGAGAGTTGAAATGCATTGAATGCAGATATACAATGTTTGAGGAGAGTAATTGAGACTCATATGTTTAGGGTGTTGAAGCAGGGTACTGGAGACTTTGCTGAAGGGGGACACAGTGTAAACATGAAAGTGTTGGAGCAAGGCATTGGAGGTGCAAGGTGTTGGAGGGCGGGAGTGGGTGATAGACATTTAAAGCTGTTGGCGGAGGGCCCTTTGTGACTCTCAGTTGATGTCAGGGTGCCTGCGGTTAAAATGGTTGCGGGATATCCATGATCTGGATGACTGGTGGTAGTTGGTTGCTGGACAATGGTTCAAAGTGCACTATTGAAAAGAAAATCCCTGTGCGCATTGTCTAAGTGTAAAAGCATGAAGTGGTACAGCCTCTGATTGTCTTCTGGTTGGACTTGTGTTGGTCACTTGCTGTTTCCAGTCTGTGGCCAGACACTTGGCAGAGACTGGGTGTTTGCACTTTGGGGTTTATGCTGCTTCATGATGCCTGTCTGTTAACAGTTTAGCCCGAGTGATTCACAATAGTTCATCTTGTTGTATTGGGCGTATGCTTACATTCACAGTCATTTCGTAATATGGGCCTATACACACTGATATGTATGTTACATATGTAATCCATTCTTGCATGAAATGTATATCATATTACAGGGATATCGTAACAACATTATTCTCAGTGTCATGAGGAACAATGCTATGCAATGCCACTTCCTGTTTTGTCAAGGGGTAAACGGTTGTTTGCCATCACTTCCCATGATGTCACTTGGGGACTGGGTCAACTGTCATCACTTCCTGTGATGTCATCAGAGGTCATGTGTTGTGTGTTGTCACTTCTTCTACCCCTGGGTACAGCAACACCTCTTTGTCCAATCAAGGCATCTAGCTATGAATGCTTCAGAATCACACAACAGTTCAATAAAATCCCAAAGCCTTCAAGCATGACATAGGCAGGCCCTGCTTGATATCGACCACATGGTGTATGCACTGATACACAAGGAAACAGAACATAGCATCCTAGGATATTAAACTACCAGTAATTCATTCGGCGTCACCATGGACAAAAGCAGGAGTGCTTCTTGAAATAGAGTAAGACATACATTGAGTACGCTGTGCCGGTGAGATGTTGGCAACATTACACAATTATTCCAAAACATCTGCTTGTTTTAACTGAGGCAAAGACACTGGAGCATGTTGGTGGTGTGCTGCTTGAAAGTCAATACGCCTTGCCTCTGAGCTGTGGACTGATTTGCAGATCCCAACAAGACTGCTGCTGTATTCATTCATTGCAGCTGGAGTTGGTACAGGCAATGGCAGGCCTGCACGTTAAAGTATGCGAAACAGTGCAGTGGTGGGACCTTTCCCCTGATGTATAGAGAGGCTTGGAGCACACATCCTATACAGTCACTTACAATTACAAATGGAAGGGTGACTGATACCAATTCTGATGTGTACACTCACAACTTCTTGAATACGTATTTATTTTAAAATGATGTATTAAACCAAATGATAAAGTATGCCTACAATAAGAGCATTCAACAAATGAACATGTGTAATATTCGCACAAGCTAACAAAGACAACAAACAAGATGGGGAAATTAGCATAACAAAGGCAACACAAAAAAGTTGGTAAAAAATAAAGTGACACATCAACTAAACAGAAACACAACCCTTAGAAAATACAATGGATGACATGCTAAATGGAAGGTCGGTATTCAACAATGTACAGAAGGAGATCAGGGTAGAAGAGATCTGATCTCCACCAGTAATGTGGGTCTTAAGTGTGACTGAACTGGCTTGTCTGTAGAAATCCCCCAAAACATCTTTCTATGGGTTTTTCTTTAACCCCAAGCAATCAAATATCTACCTATCAAATACAAAGACAATGTCCATGTAGCTACACTGTAGTTTAGATGAGCACGTCAATATAAATCAAACGTAATGTGAGTGATAGAATCATGTTTTCTGCCACCCACAACTAAGTGTGCGTGTGTGAATAAGGTGCGCGTATCCCATCTGCAGTGACATTGGCTTTTTCTCCTGAGTGCAACTGATTTGAGTGCACTCAATGCACACCCCGTCTAGTGGAGCAGCTACTACAGGCAACCGGAGGTCATGATCAATGTGGCCGGTGGAGATCGGGGTGCTGTCCTTTGTTTACTCTCCACTGCCTGCAGAGAGTAAATAAGTCACAACTAAGCGAAGTGCACTACCACCATTTAGTCTCAAAGGTTGTAAGAGGAATCAGCACATGGAGATCATTATTAACCACTTCTCAGTCAATTAGAATGATTAGACTGTAGTCAATAACTATTGCTGGAGACTGCATTCTGGGCATTGTGTCTTCAAGTGCAGACAGAGAACCAACAATGCAATTTCCAGTCAATTTCTCATTCAACAAAATACTTTCTTGTTCAACAGTACCTTTCCTTTCTTGCCGATTCCGATTTACTACACCAAAGAGAAAGCTAAACTACTGGAAACAGCTTTCAGTGTCTTATAGAGAAACTGTTCTCTTTTTTACATGATACCTAATGAATGCTGATGTTAAAATTGCTCCAGTTTTACCAAGTTTGCAATTAAATTAGTTAAATTATGAAGACAACCTTGATATTTAACATTTGACATTTAATTTACAAACTCTGTTTTGCTATTTAGTGTACTCGCTATTAATCCAAAATATTTTACTTCACTACCAAAACAGCTAAACATGTACTGCTATCACCACTAATAGCCTTATGAACCTCTGGAGGTGACATTATCACTTGGGATAACGGCCCTTCCCCAGTTATGGTCCTCGGCTTTGCCTCGGGCCATAACTTGGTGGTGGGTCATTATCCTCTGATATGGACCCCTCCTTCTGTCTATAAGTCTATATTAAAGATGATCCTTGGAAAGTCATAATTTCCTGTGCTGCAACAGTACCAAATGGTAACAACAAGTGTGTGCAGGTTTATCCAAATTAACCTTCAAGGCTACGGCATAATGTACAAACAATCCTAAAGAGCCACTGGAACCAGGGGGAGATGCGAAGGAAAAAAAAAAGAGAGAAATGGCAGTAGTGAATGAGAAGTGGAGACAATAACTATCTTATTAATACACTTTTCTTTAGATGGATTTAAAATTTGATTGAGTGCAGGAACTTTCTTTCTGTATGACAGCAAGGCAACCCATCAAAAATGGACGTCTGAGATGGATGATAGAGTATACTGATGGACTCCGCCTACCACTGCATGCAGTGGTCGAAGTGTACTAAAAGAAGTAGTGGAACTATGTTCCCTGCTGGCCTGCCCCATCTCCCCACAAACCCCATTGCCATGCCCCATCCCATGCGCAGTCCAAACCCCCAAACAAACACACCTGCTATTTGAGGGAATGTTCAGTGCAGTGCACTGAAGTGCACGTTTCAACTTCTTCCTACACTTTAATTTTAAAAGGAAACCATTCTGAAATGGTTTCTTTTTAAAATAAAAGTGTAGGAATAGTAATCCATTTAAAAAAATAAGTTGAGGAACACCACTGCCAACCACCCCACACCCACTTCGACCACTGTCCACATGGACGCACGGCACACGCTGTAGAGATGAGCTCTGTACTCGCTGTGTATCTTATGAGCGGCCGCTGCAGCAGGGTGAAAAGTGTCTTAGGTAACACACGAGCTGTACTGAACTGTATGTAGCACTTGCAACTGACCTGGGGCAATTTAAAATCTCTCGCCCAGTATATACTGGTGGTCACAAATGTGCCCCTGTTGCCCAAAGCTCAGTGAAGGAGTTCAGAGTGAATACAGGGAATTGCAGCTACCACCATGGACAAGCGCAATATGTGTAAGGGATCAAGCCTCTGCCCCCGTGATTTAGGGAATATTCAATTTGCTGCCCCCTCGATCACGCCAACCATTTGAATTTTATCCTCTGGCCTAGGGCAAGGAAACGCCTGGACACTGTGATTTAGGGAATATTCAATTTGCTGCCCCCTCGATCACGCCAACCATTTGAATTTTATCCTCTGGCCTAGGGCAAGGATACGCCTGGACACTGTGTTCAGTAACTAAGTGCTGCTGCTTAGAAACCCTTCTATTGTAAAATGCTTAATCACAAATGCATGCATCTGCTGTGCTGAGAGCAGTTATTACGAAATTAAACTGTGGGTTCACGGTGCCAACTTTTGATTTTCTCTAGAGGGGCAGACAGACCTCCACCTCCGCCCTAAATATAGGCAAGCGACCACCAGCCCAACCCATGCCCTGGCCAAACACATTTTTTATAAATATAGCACCTGTTTTATCATAAGGAATTACCAAAAGGTCATACGATTAACAACCAGTTTTTACTATATAACACCTCAGCAACGCTCTGCTAAAAGTATAGGAATGGTAACAGTGGGGGAAAAAAAGTAGAGGACCACCGCTCCCCGCCGCTCCCCCTCACTTCGATCACTGACTGCATGTCCATATTCATGTTAATAAAATGGGTGACAAGATTGAGGCTTGGGAAACCCCACAAGGAAAATCCTACTAATATTGTGTATGGAAATATCAGGTGAGTATATCACACTTACATATGGTTTGTCTCTTCCCAATGATGTGCATTGAGAGATAAGGGTCTATTCAGAACATTAGTACCCCGACCCTCCACTCAGATCAGCAGCAAACCCGACAACATACCCGAAGAAAGCATTTGCTTGAATTCAAAAGTATTCCCTTTGTTCCGTGCCCTTACTTTCCCTCCTTCTGAAAATGCAGTTTGTTTACTTTTATAGTCTTTGATCAAATGTAGGGTGGCCACCCTGGATGTGTAGCATACCACTTGAAATAATACTCTCCCTCTACCTCTTCTAAGAACCCACCTAAATATAAAAAGGGATTTGGTGATTTCTATAACATTTCACAGAGATCCATTTTCAAGGGTATTAATAATCATTAGTACCTGGCGAGAGACAATCATAATGCAACAAGCATTATGATTGGCTCTCGCCGGGTAATTACCTGGCCGAGAATCCTTTGATTCTTGGCTGGGATTCCAGCCGCCTTGTCCTTGGCGGGGGCGTGGCAGCCCCTCAGCCATTGAGGAGGCTCGAAGCGGGGCCATACCTGCTCCGAGCCTCCCCACGACTGAAAGGCTGCCTTCGCCCCCCCCCAGGGACTCGGGTAAGCTTTTTCTTTTTCCTTTTTTCCCTCCCCCCTGCCCCAATAAACTTTTTGCTCCTGCGTCCCTGCTGGGCAACAATAGCAGCCTCCAGCAGTGTGGAGGCTCGGAGCGGGCCATCCCTGCTCCGCGCTTCCACACGACTGGAGGCTTCCATCGTCCCCAGAGGGGACGCAGGTACGTTTTTTTTTCTTCCCCTCCCAACCCCACTTACCTTCTGCTTCTTTTTTTTTCTTTTTTTTTATCGGGAGTGGACACGCTGGGAACACTCTGTTTTCCCTTTCCCGGTGGCCATTTTTTTCATTTTTGTTTTCTTTTTTTTTCTGTTTCGAAATGCGGCGAAACAGAAAAAAAAATTCCATTAACACCCCGGTCTAATGGGCCAGGGTGCTAATGGCAATAAGACCCTTGGCGGCGGGCCAATACCGCCCCAGGTAATGCCCCCGGGACTTCGTTAAGGCCCTTCCTACGCTCGGTCCTATAACTACGGCCGGGGGCATTACCTGGGGCGGTATTGGCCCGCCGTCTTGGGTCTTATTGCCACAGCGTCAACAGTATTATCTGCTCACGCTATTCAATGTATTAATGAATAGGCTGAGTCTGCCCGAGCAGAGTATCAAACCCAGGGCACACAACATTATCCTCTTCCCAAGGTATGTTGCACATCAGCTATCTGCCCAACTTATGCACTTCGAACTTCATCACACTAATGGTTGGTGTTCCCTAAATTAAAGGTCAATCAAGTGTTGGCTAGGTGACTAAATAGCAATATTGACCTAGACAGCACTTTATTGACCAGGACACCAGAATCACAAGGTTCCAACCATACCAAACCACTTCCTGATCATGGCCAAATGTTCATGCTTCATCCCTCATGTTCCTTGTTGCCCTTCAAACCCATCAAAAGGGTACTATCTGGATTGCATTAAAGATGCAACACTATTAACAAGGTACCCTTCTTTTGATGACTTTGGCTCTTGAGGACATTGAATTATAAAGATATATGACCTTGTGTGATAATGTTATACATTTGTATATTGCATGAAAGTTTTGGATAGGTGTATTCTTGATTTTAGATATTTGTGACAGGGGTTGTGCTGAATGGATGCCAATACTAGATTCTGTCATTGGAGAACGATGCTGTGCCCAGTGCTGTGCCCAGTGATGTAGCTAAACCTTGAGTGTCATCCAGCCGACAGCTAGACACTACTCTCGCCTACTGCATTACATTCTTGTGATGCTGTTGTTTGCCTCCAATGAGTATCAGACTACATTTACTTGTTTGTTCACAATTGTTTGGTACTCTCTAGTCTCCATTCGGAATCCTGCTGGCACCTTTGCACGTATGATGGTGACATTTGATCTGTCATACCAAAAAAGTAGATATTACATACCACGATGCTCACTTTCCAGACAATGGGCCTCATTACACGGAAGGCGGTAATGGTTAACGGCCACCGTTAATGGTAACGGTGACCGTTAACCATTACCGCCTTACTACGAGGTCCCTTAGCGGGTTGGTGCTTTAACGCCTGCTTTTTGCAGGCGTTAAAAACCAACCCGCTAAGGGACCTCAGAGCTAATTACGGCACCGCAAAATTGCGGTGCCGTAATTAGCGCCTTCCCCATTCCCATAGAGCCCTATCTGGCAGAAATGGGAATGGGGAAGGGCAATGGCGGAAGGGGGATTTACCGCCCCTCCAACCTTGGAATGGGGCGGTAAATCCCCTTTCCGCCAAGGCGGTGCCGGTATTTTACCGGCATGAGCCATGGCGCTAATAGCGCCATGGCTCACCGCCTTCCGTGTAATGAGGCCCAATGATTCTTAGGACCACAAACCTTAGTCATTAGGTCCAACATATTTTAGTTAACTGTAAGGTATTGTGTGTTTGCATCCTGTGTCTGGAAAATAAAGACATGGTGACACCCTTGGAATATGGATAAATCATTCTTAGTGTACAATGTGCAGGCTATACAAGCCATTATAGTCTGAACATTGTTCGGAATGCCACACTCAGAGCCTGCCTACAGAGCCGAGTATCTGTGCAGCTTTGTGCAGCCAATTTCCTGCACCTTCCCAGGAAAATTTGTATACTAAAAAAAGACCTGTGCACGCATAAATACAGCCTAATCTTCATGATTGCCCAGGCAGGTTTAGATATTATCATCAGGCCCCTGCATACCCATCTTAATGTAAATGCCAACATCTGAGTGGGTATACCAACAGGAACTAGAGGATACTAACCTGCCTGTTACAAAGGCATCGCCCATTTGTGATAACTTGTCGTTTTTTTTCACATGAAGGATTAAGGGGGTGAATGATTGAATTAGGCCCCACCCCCTTGGCCATACCAGTTATTATGGGCCTGTAAATCTTGTTACATTCCCACGCAGCACTCAGGACGTTATCCTGAGCCGCAGGGCCCAAAGCACCTGGTGAATTCATACACCTCCTCTCAGCCAATCATAATGTTTGGCATGCAGTCTGTCACCCCTGGTATAAACCCAAATCCAAACATTCTGAGCATGCAAAGTTCAAATCCCCAAATTAAAAGAGCAATGACTAAATAAACTTTAATTTTACTAGTTCCATTACAAGTAACTTGTGTAGGCTCATTATTTTCATCCAATAACATAAATAAAATATTGTTGTTTGGGAAAATGACATTTTCCAAATGTTTAGCCCTGGACTGTCCATCACCCAATGATTTGGGACCACCGATATTTTGTGATAACGACTCCACCTTCTTTGGTCTATAAGTCTTAATTGTAAACATGTGATTCAAGACTCTCTTTCTAAATGATGCTTCTGATGATGCTCATAATGCCAGTGTTGCCAGTGTAATGCCAATGTAGCCAGTGTAATACCAGTGTTTGAACTTATGTTCAAAGCGCTCCTCTACATGCAAGTTTCATCAATACCCAGATGTACTTGGAAAAACTTTGCACATTTAAAAAAAAAAATACGTTTGGGAAAAGCGTAAATGCCTTCTACAATTAATGACTGCGGAAAATATTTACAATGGATTTAAATGGAATTTGTCTGCTTTGAGAAGGCTTTACAAAAGGTGGATTCGATAGCAATCCATTGGTTTTACTTCAGCATGAAAATGTCATGCTGATTTACAAACCATGCCTTCATGCAGGAGAATGGAAAATGCTTGGCACTTGAATTCTACTCTGTGCCCTCTCTCTTCCTGCAACAAGTTTGTAAACCTGTTGGTGTACAATGCAAGCTAGAAAATACCCCCCCCCACAGTAATACAGTTAAGTGTATTCTGGGTCCGTGAGATGCATATCTATCATTTGCTGGTCTATTCATCGGTTTCATGGATGCAAAGGTGAATCTGCCATAAGGAGAAGTCCAGGAGGAAGGACCCACTTGCTATGGTGGGTGACTGGCTGGGCGGTAATAGAGCAGACCATAAGAGGGACTCTATATGGGGGGGTCACTCTAAACAAAGAACAGGAATTCTCTTTAATAATGATATCATTGCTTGGAAGATCATGATTGTATCATCTGTGAGGCAGGGGGTGTATCTGAGAATATATGTTAGCTAGAGGCCATCACAAATTGGGGTACTGTTCCTTTGTTTTGGAGAGGATTTGATAAATGTGGAGCAAATACTCTGAACCTTGGATGAGAAAAAATAATGGCAAAACTATGATGTTTTTTCATATATTTAGAGGACATGAGGGGTCGAGAGCTCAGATCAATGGGTCACAGGAGAATGCTGTTGGCTCGCATGAAAATATCTTTGTTTGGATTGAGCAAGGTCAAACCACATGGCACAAGGGCTCTATGCAAAACCACTTTGCATTACATCACAATAAAAAACTGCATTGTCTGAAGTATGCGTTGAAATAAACAGCACCTTTTTTCCGTAGGATGACACTGGCATGTTTGCGCCCGTTTCTGTTTTCGACGTGGCAGGTATAATTTCCCAGGTCTCCCTCTAATATGGCATCAAAAGTTAATGTTAGTTCGACTTCTTTCTCTCCGAGATCCTCTCTCAGCAATCTGAAAAAAAGACACTCAGTTACTCTCAACCAATCAGTGTAGAACCTCCTGTTTTTCTCAAAAGGCGAACAACAAGGCAACATTCAGAAAAAGCTCCACCACAACATTTCCAAAGATGTTGCATTATAAATGATCTGTGCATTATCTATTCTTCAAAAAACATCTAGAAACTGTTAGCGGTAAGGAATGTGAGGCCGACAACTTTGTAAAGAGTTTTAAACTTCTGCCATTTTATTAAATAAAACAGGCTAAGAAAATGCGTCACTATCCCTACCCTAACGTCGATTTCACTGGCTATAGTAAACTAAAAGGAAAACACTCTAACCAAGGCATATCTAACCCTCACACTAGCACAAGAATCAAAACAAATAGGCATACTATGGCAACTCAACTCCACACATGTATACAACATATAATCTGGTTCACAGTATAAGCAATGTCTCCTCTCATGGACTGGGAGAATTCCCCTTCCCAGATCCAAACAAGTTTTGCTTCACAGTTCAAAGGAAAACCAAGGAAATCCAACTTCAACACAAAGTCCAGTTGTTTCAATGAAGTAACTTGTCTAAGTCATAAGCTCTCACACCTCCTGGAATGAGAACTCTTTCACATCTTTGGCAGCAACAATTGATTTGGTCACACTGGTCTACTTCAAGAATGACTGCAGGAAGAATTGTAACTTTTCCTCAATCAGCTTTCACAATTCTTCTGACACATGTCACAACTTAATGTGCTGCTTTTCAAAAGTACTACTCTTCAGCACGTGTTCTTTCTACTACCTGGCGTTACCTTTGACCAGGTTTCATTGGGGCAATCACCTATTACCCTCTGGGCCTACTCGCCTGCCCGTCTACCAAAACAGATCTGTGCTTCACTAGTAACTTTCACAGTAGAATAAC
This sequence comes from Ambystoma mexicanum, assembly GCF_040938575.1. Taxonomy (NCBI): domain Eukaryota; kingdom Metazoa; phylum Chordata; class Amphibia; order Caudata; family Ambystomatidae; genus Ambystoma; species Ambystoma mexicanum. Next base: position 293,000,242 of record NC_090930.1, on the reverse strand, counting down.
AACAACTTCAAGGACATTCTTTATCCTAAGCAGGGTTAAAGCTTTCAGGGAATACAACATTCACATTGATCCTTATAAGGACCTCTCCACAAATTATGCACATCTCCCTCTGGATAACCACCTCCAGAAGGACAGCCTGTTTGCCACCTTTCTATCCCTTTTGCATCAATACCGAATACAGATTTCAAAATCAAGTCTTTTCCTGCTTCTATTTTTGGCTATAGCATTGTGAATCTACATCTATCACAATGATAGGTATCTCCGAGCCTGAATGGCAACTTTTACAACCTCGGTGCATCTCACTATTACTCTCTTGTTTTTATCAATCTTTATTGGATTGATGTAAGTTTCTCAAGGTCTCTCAGCTCGGGTATTGGTGGCATGCCTGGGTTTCTAATACAACCCCTCCACCAGCTTGTTGGCGTTTGCCTAAACTCACACTTTAATTCCTAGACCTCATTTGTTTTACTATGAGCTGCTTTTGCAAGTCTGCAACAGTCTACAGCAGCTCGGTTTTCGTAAGAATTATTAGCTTGCCTTTGGAAAGGTGTAACGGTTTGGTATTCGCAAGATTTGTTAGCATTCCTTTGTAAGCTTGTAACAGTCTGATATTTGTGATCCTTATTAGCTTGTTTTTGTACGGTAACAACACTTTGGCATTTGTAACATTGCTTGTACTGCCTTTCACTCGCTCTTGAGCAATCCTGCCTGTGCCGAACATGCGGCCTGCACCAGAGGTTAAATACTGTGTCTCATCCCATAGGTATCCCTCACTCTCCTGACCTTTTTCTCCTCCCAGGTGATCCTCCGCAGTACACCACCCCCAAGATCAGGATCAGGAAGTGTCACCCTTTCCCTAGCCACCTGGGAGGGTACTTTAGGTAGGGTTTCAGTGAGGGATCCATGTGATTCATCACAACACTCACTGCTTGATCTACACAATCCAACTTCTCCTCTGAGGCTCCCCGATCCACCGCTACCACTACCCCTTCCAGAACCCTTTGCTACCACTACACACTGCCTAAAACCCAATGGGTGCGTCCCATATACGCACTGCTCCATTGACTCCCATTGACTATTTACATACCTTGCATACATGCATGTTTGCATTCAAACTTATATATATATATATATTAGATGGAGCAATGTAGGAGTAGTAGTCATTCATATAGCACCTTTTTCCATTTGTATGGTCTCATCATGCTTGTGGTAGGAACACCCTCAGGGACTGCAGTCCAGATTATGGGAACATTCTCAGAAAAGGCTTAGAATATGTGTGTGTGTTTGTACAAGATAAGGAATTAGGTGGGTTGGCCAGGCTCCTGTAAGCAACCAAAGATATCAGGCATGTTGACGGGTGCTGAGGAAGGTCAGGAGACTGCATGAGTGCAAGAGACTCTTCATGTGTCTAGCTGGACTGAGTTTTGTCATAGGTCATTGCTGTATTCTGATTGAAGAGGTGTTGAGACTTAGTCTGGTGTAAGGAGGCAAAAGCGTTATGTGCACAGCTAGACAGAATTTGTCATAGGTTGCCGCTGCATTCTCATGCGTGCGGGTTGATAGCCATGCCTGCCGCAAATGTCCACTGAAGTGCTGTGTGCAGGTGGATAGCCATGCCTGTGGCAAATGTCCACTGAAGTGGAGCATTTATACATACCTTAAGGCTCGGATGGAGCTTTGTTATTTACGCCACTGATTGATCACATTCTTCATGTGAGAGAGTCTTCAAGGCACTCTAGCCAGGTTGCTATAATAGTGTCATGGGCAAGCTATCATAATGCATCTTCTAATTGTGATAGACTGGTTGCCCTAAACCAATTTAATTGCAACACCTTTCCTTCCTCCAAAATACATCTAATTGCAACACATATTCTGCCTCCAAAATACCTCTGAATCCAACAGCTTTCATGCGCCCAAAATGCATATAAGTGCAATGCATTTCATGCCCCCAAAATACATCTAAGTGCAGGACATTTCCTGCCCCCAAAACACATCTAGTGCAACACATTCTGCCCACCAAATACATCCAAGTCCAGCACCTTTCCTACCCCCAAAATGCATCTAAGTGCAACACATTTCCTGCCCCGACATACATCTAAGTGCAACACATTTCCTGCCCCCAAAATACATGTAAGTGGAACACATTTCCTTCCCCCAAAATGCATCTAAGTGCAACACATTTCCTGCCCCCAAAATAAATCTAAGTCCAACACATGTGCTGCCCCCCCCAAATGCATCTAAGTGCAACACCTTTCCTGCCACCAAAATACATCTAAGTGCAGGACATTTCCTGCCCCCAAAATACATCTAAGTGCAACACATTTCCTGCCCCCAAAATACATCTAGGTCCAACACCTTTCCTGCCCCCAAAATAGATGTAAGTGAAAGACATTTCCTGCCCGAAAATACATCTAAGTGTAATACATTTCCTGCCCCCAAAATGCACCTAACGGCAATATACTGCTCGCCCCAAAATGCTTCAAGTGTGACACAACCTCTGTCTTCTAAAATAAATCAGGCTAAGGAGTGCAGCAGGTAATCTACACAATGTTCTAATATGTTGGTGGTAATGACAAAGTGGCAGGGTATTAATTGAGCACAGTAATGGCTGTGCTCACAGCCCATACCACCTTACCTTAGTTGTTGCTGTAGGGTGAAATGTCAGGTGTCCATGGGCGATGGAATAGGGGACCTGAGGCACAGCAATCACCATCTAACCAGCGGGATTGATGCTTCACCCTGCTCTGCTAAGGGACCAGCCCCAGCAATATTCTGTGCAACATCAAACAAATGGAATGTACACAGCAACCCTCTGGTCACAGGGGGACATATAGGAAGATACATGCAGCACCTAATCGCACAAATCTTGAGGCCACTCTGCAAGCTAGGTGCTTTTTTGTGCAACATTTTCATTAGCAGAACATATTTTTGGAATTAAAAGAATGTCAAATCACATCCTCATCCATCAAGTTTTATAACTATTTTAAAAATATTTCAAATCCAGAAGAAACTTTGATAACACATTACCCCATGGTTGATTTTCTTTCAGAATAAGGAGAGGAAAGTGCAGAGGGAAGTCCTATTTATATGCATGCCTTGGCAGACAAAAATAACAGAGCACTCGCAAATGATAACATTCTCGTCTGTCATGTATTATTAGACTTTTCCCTCTTCCGCTTCAATTGCTGGCTGCCATGTTGATTTCTTTATTACAAGCACCTTTGACAGATCTACCCATTTAGGCATTGCTTCTTGTACTAGAGATAATTTGTGCCCTCAATGGGAAAGCTGAGCACAGCACATATGGCCACAGTGCACGCACATCTGACCTGGTGCCTCATGCACTCATGATTTTATTTATTTATTTATATTTCGTTTGTGGAAGCGCGCAAAGCCCTTAGGCATCTAGACGCTGGTTACAGTCATGATACATTTGACGGGTGCATACAGCATTAGGTTAGTTAAACAAGTATGTCTTCAGCTTTTTTCTGAACAAAGGGTGGGATGGTTCAGATCGAAGGGAAAGTGGTAGATTGTACGAGAGGTTGGCTGCCACCACCGGGAAGCTGGATCCCCCAGTTCTTTTGTGTCTGAACCTTGGGTTTGATGTGACAGTGGCTGGTGGTGGATCTCAACGGTTTGGTGGGTGTGTGTATGTTGAGTCTCTGAGCATTGGTTGACAAGCAGCGATGGTGATTGAGAGGATTTTTAACTCAATTATTTCTCGGACAGGGAGCCAATGGACAGATCATCCAGCTTCAGAAATGTGGTCATACTTATTCAGCTCTAGTGCAGCACACTGAGGTGATCAACATGCTTCATGTGAGGGTCAACGCGCTGTATAAAGTGCCCACGCATAAGTGTCTGTGTGTCTTCATCACTTATGCAGAACGTTCAATGCCCACACAGTCACTTCAGAGAATTTAATGATGAGATGTGAGCTAGTGAGTACGGTGCAGAGATTGTGTTGTAATTGTTGCTTCCAAACTTGACCAAAATGTTGCAACTGTGGGGAAAAAAAAAACTTCACCTCCCTGAAGTTTTTTTGTAATTTAATGCAATGATGTTAACAATACCAACACAATATAATGCTGCTTAGACGTGTTTAAATTAATGGTGCCATTGCCTTAACAGACGCCCTGGTTTCTGCAATCCAGTCTCAACCACACCCGAGAATCTATGTTAATCTACATACAGGACCTAATGCTGCAGATACTTACACTGCAACATGATTTCTCTTTAAATTACCCCATTATCATTGGAGCCAAGCCTATCCTATAAGAACCTCAGAAAAGAAATGAGGGAAGTGTGAATAAGAAAGATTTAAGTGTGTTCAATTCTAGGTCCTTGGATAATCAAGACACCCATTACTGGAATGCCCTGCTTGTCATGCACGTGAGATGCCACAAATGAACTCCATTGGAAAATGTATCCCACCTTGTATGCGGCATGTGCAAAACAGTTCCTGATCCCGCACTTTCACCTTTTCAACCTCAATCCTTGATAAAGCCTGTGCATGGTATTCGCCAATTGCAGCAAGTGGATCTGGCACTAATGGGGTCTAGCTCTCTCTGTCCTTGATCTTCTTCGTCCCAGCCTATTACTTTTTTGTTCATTAAAGATGCAAAAAGCAGACCCTGAAAATTAATTGATGGAGAGCATGTCACAATCAGTCATGTAAGATCCTTTCCCTCCCCTTCCTCCATACCCCCTCTGCCAGCTTATATGGTGACTGGGTAAATAAGTGCCTGAAAGACGAATTAGCAGAAATGATGTTGAAACTGGACACTCATGTAAGCCATTACCACTGACCCATGTTCTCCTCTGAGACACCGCTCCTTTGTAACAGTGGAAGGCATGCGCTCATTCCACACACCTTGCACTCACGTATAACACACATACTATTGTACAGCATTTCTGCCATAAGAATGAAGCTATGTTTAACGACAGAAATAAGTACTGTAGCTTCCCACATAATCCTGTCTCCTTAAACACGATCCACCCCTGTTTAGTTCATAGTTTACCTCTGCTGTGCCCATCCACATGCCATTCTGATATGGGTGACTGGCATGGTCTTGGCCACCCTCACAAAACTGGAATGGTTGAAATGCACACCCGCATAACAGCACCTCCCAACATTCCCAGATGTGGACTCTGGTCCCTCCAAAGGCGTTCAACCACCAGCACGTTGGGACCATAATTATGGTGAAAGGCGCTATGCAAATCACAACATGAATGAATATTTGAATGTAGTATGAATGTATCAAACATAAATGTTGAGCGCTTGAATGCGAAATTGAATCAGCTTGTATTGCTATTGTTTTTAGACTCACTCTAGGAAAGCAACAGCGTTTGAAGTGCTGCTCCACTGTTGGGATAGCAAGAAGCCTGATTTGCATACGGACTTTCCCCTTCTGCAATGGCCTGGCATGTTGGCATTTTGAAATACAGTGATCCAGAAAGTTACTAAGACATTTACGAATGCTTTTTGATTCATTTCAAAACCATTTGGCCATCAATCTTTAGTGCTGCCATTGCCCCCAAGCACGCCATTTTAGTCTGAGGTTTAGTTCTACGTCAAAAGATCTGCATTACTCATTGCTGACCATCATTGATTCCCCTATATAGCCCAATAATAGCCTGAAATCTTCTGAACAGTTTTCCATTGGAACTATGGTATAATAACGTGCATATGAATGCTTTTTCAGGTCTTGTGTTATGATAGGATATGGTATCTTGTGTTAGTATCAATTTGTACTGCACCAAATCACCACTGTAGAAGTGTCAAAGCACCAATTCCTCGTCTGAGGCATATCTGGTCCTCGTGGAGTTTGAGGTTTAAAAGGAATGCACGTGAACTAGAACTTTGTTGTGACTGACTATGTTTGGGTGTTTATGGGGGGATGGACTTCCTGCAGCGTAGACATTGAAAGTTGAATGTGTATTGCATTGCTAAGAACCCACGGTGAAAAGAAAAAGTTGTGGGAAGAAACATTTTATGCAAACGTATAGACAGCCAGCTATGCATGGTTGCAAATACTGGTGACAAGCTTTTCTACAGCCTGAGGGCCTGGACTGAAAAGGCGCAGCCATCTTCCTTTATTTTGTTGAAAAAATCAACAACTATTAAAAGCTCCACAACTGATTTAAGATTTAGCATACATCCTGTTTAAAGCACTCCCTTGTGCGTCCACTCCTGAAAAAACCTCTGACCCTACATGCCCTGTCAGCTATCGCCCTATTTCCATCAGCCCCTTCCTTGGGAAGCTTCTCGAGAAGCTGTCCTTGTCCCAACTTAACTCTCACACTGTATTTGTTGGTGGCCTCCATGACCATCAATCTGTATTCCGTGCATCCAGAGGCACGGACACTGCTCTTCTGAATACCTGTGAAGAATTGCTTGCCTCTCTTGACTTCAACTCCCCACCGGTCCTTATCCTTCTTGATCTCTCCTCTGCCTTTGACACAGTTAAGCATTTCATCCTCATACAAAGGCTCCATGATAGGCTTTGTATCTTCCCAAGTCATCCTGGGCCCTGTGAAATATTTGTAACCACTCAAATATGCCACACTGTGCCGCTTTGCCAATGGGGAAAGAAAACTGCCAAAAATGGACGCAATAACCCTGTGCGGGCCAAATCTGCAAAACTGCGCATGGTGCACAAACCAAAAAAGCGCTGCACACCCTGCCACACACACAGCCAAAGTTGGTGTAAAAACAGTAATCACTGCTGTCACCTGTCACATTAATCAATGCCACAGAAGTGGGCTAAAATCCGAAAATGCCCTTAAATACAGCTTCCTAATCAATGGCAATCTTCAAAGTGCTGTTTGGGCGCTGTTAGGAAAGATTTCATACTTGTATGTAATTTTCCCTCCATGTGGGAACCCCTAGACTTTTTGCTGTTGTTTTACACCCTGATCTAGACTTTGCCAGAGAAGCACAGCCTTCCGCCGCACTCCTCTGGGCTTTCGCTCAATTCTTATGGGGAAACTGACAAGCCCGTAAAACAGTCAGCACTGGGAGACTTCGTTTCCCTTAGTCCTTTCCTCATGTTGCAGCATTTGTGCAACATGAAACAAGAGTGCACCGTAACTTACATTACCACTCTCTTGGGTCTCCAGTCATTCCAAAGGCCCTAGAAACTCTCGCTGGACTTATAATGAACTGTGCAAGTGTGTCACGGACGGGACTGGTGGCAGCTATCATTTCTCTTGTGTTTTGAACCCTTTTTCGCCATGTTATCCACGCTTACCTCTTTGGCACAAATGAGTGGACTGGCTCCAAAATGGCCATGCCACGAGGTTCTTTGTCCTGTCCGCTGACCGTCTTGCCCCTTCACCTTCCCCCAGGTCAAGCTGACACGGGGCAGTCCTTATTTGGTCATGCACTTTCCCACGAAACACAACGCTTTCGCGGGCTTCTGCATGCCTTGTGTGTGCCTCCAGGATGTGGGCTGGGATGTCTGGTCCCAATACACATCCTGGGTGCCAGAGTGTCTAGAGTGTCCTAAATGCCTGGGACCACTGTGGTCCATGATAGGTCCACGTATGGTGTGATTGTTGAGCAGATCTCCCATTGGGTCCTCTCCGTTTTTGGCGTGAAGGGAACTTTGGATAAGAGGAGGCTGAAAACACCACTACCATGTCAATCTCCTGAGTTCACACCGAACAAGGGATAAGGAGCCAAGTACCCTGCAACAAGAAGCTGAGTCGAGGAACCGCTGGTGACCCGCTGAAGGTTTGGCAACCTGAGCCGCTGTCGTCCTGCGAGACCCCTCTGCATCTGATCGTCCTAGAAGGTCTGTGAAGGCGCTTCGACCCATTGGAATAGTGGGATCAACTATTCCCGGCACCTTCATCAAACCCTGCAAGTAAGCCTCTTTGGAAGTGTCCCTGGGCCAACCAGTGGGCTGACCATCTTACGCAGGGCGCTTTGCTCTGTCACCGCCGCCATTTCGGGGAAGCCCTCGAAACTTAGTCTACTGCTTGCTCTGCGTCCACGGCACTCTCACACCAAATTCGTACACTTGGCATTCCCAGGTCTGAAGTGAGACGAGTGCGCCCGGACCAGAGTAAACACGGTTGCCGTGTTGCCTTGCTGTGGTAACAACCTGTGAACGTCCATGCATTTGGGACACCCTCGACCCTGCATCCTGCTATGCAGAATCGACACAGTGTCAAGATGTCCTGATCATCGCAGTTGAAGCTGCCAGCAACGTGAACTGAACTGGAGAAGTCGGGGTCTGTTTGCGTCGGGGACCGGTGAGTAGTCCATACCCCAACCGGTGGCCCCTCGCGCAGGAGCCCGTTTCTTTTCTACCGCTGTTGCGAAATAGCGACTCTATCCCGCACTCTCACTCTGCCTCTGCCCACAAGTGGAGGCCTTGCTTGAGTAGTGGGGACTTGTTCTGCATCGCTTCATTCACCTTCCTGAACTGCCTGATATCCTCGAAGAGGCCCTCTTTTGTCCATTGGCACCAGCGTGTGCAGGTACTGTTGAGCATAAGGCTCCTCTCTTCATAGGGCTCGGACTTCCTCCTAGTTATGTGTATTTCAGATGTCGAACTGGGTCTAATGATTACTTGCACTGCCTGTTTTCCTCCCCATCTAGGTGGTCTACATATTACATGCTCCTAACTTCTAAGACCCCTCCGTCTTGTATATATATTGTATTGATTGTGATGTGTTGGTTTACTTTAGTATTATTGTGATTCTTTGCTATGGTCGATGTTACAAAGGCCTTGTAACAAATGTGTCTATATTTTTAATATAACACCTGTCTGGAGTAATTTGTAAGTGTCCTTGCTTTGTGTGCTCATTGAGGTCTTTCCGTCACCCTCTTGAGACTTAGTCTTGACAGCCGCCATCGCTACCCTGATTGGTCTGGCTTGTCCAGAGGTTACTCTGTTCCAAGAAACTAGGCTGGCCTTCTGAACCTCTGCCCCTCCAGGTCAGAGTTCAAAAATCTATTTTAACAGGCGCTAAATTCAGTCATTTTCCCCAGTGAATTGTTGAAAGGAAAGTGTGCTGAAATCATGGATTCTTCAGTGCAGTCAGAGGAATCCAGGCCTCCCTTCCTGATTCAAATGGCAAAAATCGCCTATGATTGTGAAGGGCTAATTCTTTTAAAGTGTCCAAATCCCTTATAAACTGTGCTCGTATGTTATATGTGAACTGAAAAGACTTTCAGATATAGGAACCCAGTCTGGAGCAAATCAACTATTTAATCCTGATCTGACAGCCCATCCTGGGAAGATTGACATTTCAGCTTAACACTCAGTAGCTACAGGAAGGCTTAAGTGATGCTAATGGTTCCCGCATAATGAATACAAAGAAAGCGTCAGACATTTGTCTCCTGGCTGACCCAAGGACATAGGAAGGCTTGGACACCCGGACTCCTAAAGAAGGGGCAGGATGTGGAGGAGGTTTCTCAGTGAAATTCAAAGGACTGGCCATTTTGCTCACTTGGGAAGTAAGAAGAAAAAAACCTGGACTGGATTTTGAATGGAAATGACTTGTTTTTGCCTCAGAACTTTATGACATTTAACATGACAGCCAAAATAAGTAGACAAGTGAAAAATACAAACTTATAAATATGAACTCATGCTAGACAGTTGAAGATTCGGTAGGAGTTCTTACTACATATGGAACCAAAGTTATGAAAAATGTCTCATTGTAGCAGAACGATCAATGTTGCAAACCTAAAATTGTATGTACATGATCCACTGATCAGTGCCCAGAGAAGTACCGAAGTAGAAAAGATTAATCCTAACTGTTATGGGTAAAATTGATAATTATCTGTAGAAGGATTAAGATAGCTCGCACAAGGACAGGGATTGAATGTGGTTGTAGGCAATCAAATATGAAATATATTTGCCCATTTTATTAGGGTACATAATGTTAGAAATGTACAAGTGTGCAAGAGTTATGTTTTGGTAAAAATCAAGGTGGGAGTTCCTAAATCCTGTCATAATGATGACAGCTCTGTTCAGACTGCCAACCAGGACAAAACACATGCCTGTAGCCACTCACAGCCATGGGGGTGTGTTCTGAAGTTCTGCCCACACCATAAACTGTGTAATGGATAAATATAGGAGTTTCACCACACATAAACACACTGCCTCCAGAACACACTGCTTCCATAACCCATCCAGATGTCAGTGCAGCACCTTATTCCAGAACTCTTCATCTGGTAGATGACTCCAGAATTATTTGAAGATCCAGATTTATTTGCAGACTCCAGACTTTAGCATTGCAGAACTCTTGCTAGCTTGACCCAATTGCAAACATACAAAACTTAAAAGAATAATTCTGATTCAGCTTGGCTTGCTACCATTAAGGCTTGCCCGCTGAAACTTGCATCCTGCTATCTACTGTGTCCAGTAACCAGAAGGGGCCCATCCTAACCCATCCTGAGGCGCAGTCCAAAATTGACCAGAACCGCACAACTGATCCAATCCCTTCAGAGGTGCCCTGCTGCCGCTAGACCTGATCAGACCTTATGACCAGAAAAGCGGATGTTTCAATTTAATTTAAAAGGAATGTAAGTATAATAGGAAGAACAGTGACCCATAGTATATCTGCATTGAATTGTCCCATTCTCAACCCATCCCATCTTTAAATTCAGAACCCTAGTGTTGTTAGAATCCTTCTTGCGCTGACTTTTCTTTCATCTGTGTTACAAAACCATAACGCCTCAGTGATTTTGATTAATTAAAGTAATTCCCATACAGAACGGAAACTAGAGTATCACACATGAAGAGTTATGAGCGGCCATGAATAACTGATTCCTGTGTGGCATTCTCTTTTCCATAGTCATTAATATAGTATAAGAAACCCATCTGTCATTTTTAAAATCGAATTCCCGTTTTCATTTTCGCCTCTCACTAAAACCTCTATAACTTCTTCAGTTTTAAAGATAGAAACGAAATTTCAACTCTCACTGGTAACTATGAGCTTTAGCTACCTAAAGCATTGTGGAACAGTGTATTTGACCTGTTTTTGTTCAATATCGCATAGTAATAGTTTGCCGCGAATTTGCAATTTTAGTCAAAGTTACATGTGTCTTTTGCCCATTTCAAAGTGCTTCTTCCATCCCATCCTTATCTGAAGTGTGTATTGTTGTTTATATTATAGCTCATGTGTGTTAGGACTTGTTTAGAGTTGCTTTCCTTAGAACTTTTCTCCATTTAAGCATTTTTGACCATTTTGCAGTATTTTACAAAGCAATTTGTATTTATCAGTTTAAAAATGTAATTTGCCCAAAACAGTTTTTCTCTTGTTTAAGGAGGGAAGATTGCCTATAAACTCTAGAACTTGTCTTTCATTCCTGAATAGCTGCTGGTTACTCACATTGGTCTGGGATTGCTCATTTGTAACAAAACTTTGCAGGGGGAATCTTAACCTAAACGCTATCTGTGTACAAAACAAAACTGTTCTTTTTCCTGTGTTTTCTATTTTTCATCATTATAAGTGAATTCAATTGCTTTGCTTAGTTTCTGAATTGTATTGTCACCCTTTGGGTGATTGCGGTCCCATATATATATAAATATATATATATATGAAAATGAAAGCGAACAAAGACCGCAAAGTCTTGTTACTTTGAAAGCTGCACTCCCATTCAAAAAACGAAATCCAGAGTATCCAGCAGCAGTTGCTCACCAGGAAATTCAATCAAAGGGATTCAACAGCAGACGGCTACGCAGCAACCATTTTTGCTTTTAAAAGTTCAAATTTTATTTTAGATAAATCTAACAGTAAAAAACGGCTTCCCAGTTAGAAGGAGGCTATCTAACGCATTTCGCCACACTCCTGTGGCTTGTTCACACTAGCTCCACCCTGTTGTGGGAGCTCTTTTAACCCATGACACATTAGTAAACATCAAAGAGGTGACTTACAGAGATGAAATTCTTTTGCATTCGGCCATCTTAGAAAGTGCAAAGTGCATATATATCAAAATTACATGTCAACATAACATTCGTTCCGACATCTATTGGATTTCATTAAAGGGAATATAATATATATTCTCAATGTGCATTTTGTTGTAATTTGACAATTATTTATAAGTTTTGAATCAATAAAGTCCATTCCAGTAATCAGCATAAAATCAATATCTTAGTGACGCTATATGTGATAATATACACATAGATAAGATCCGATTTGTCAAGTTCTGAATTCGACCTTCAATCGATACTATCATAGTGTAGGGTAATGACATAAAAGAATTTGTAATTCTGTATATGTAAAGACTATTTTACAATAAAGTGCTAATGCTTAATATCGACATCATAAAGTGCTAATGCATAGTGCAAAACGTCATAGCAGCAAAATGTGATGACCAAAAGATTGTATTTCAATCATCGATAAAGTGCAAGTGCTTCACTAAAACCACTGTCTCTACATATCACAGCATTACCCTTAATCTATTCATGCACGGAATTGGGCTTATCTGGCAACTGTCGGAACTCCATGTTAAAGAAGTAGGATTTTAAATGATGTAATACACAACATAGAGGCACATCTCTATTTTGATATTCAGTGATAAACCGTATATATCAGTGTCATATAAAGAAAAGAGGAGGAAAAGAGTTTAAAAATAAAATAAAATAAAAATCTACCCGCAGAAAACCATTATGGGGGGGAGGGCAGAAAGAAAGTGGAAAAATTGAAAGAAGAAGAGATCATCAATGTGAAGATTCAAGGAGGAGACTGTAAGTTTCCCTAGATGGTTTGGAAAAGAGGCAAACATGATATCTCCAAGAAATCTGAAGGCTTACTTTGGCCAAGTTAGTTAGGGAGCTGATGTACATGAATAACACCACGAATAACAATTTGAGAAACAAATTAACTCATTTTAAGTTCCCAAAAAGGTGTACAGCTCCTCATCTATATCATGGCCCAACGGGGTTTTGCTCTCAAAGTCTATAATATATCTGGTTTCCTCCTGTCATAGGAGTTTCTCCTTATCGCCTCCTCTCGGGCTGCTGGTAATTTTATGGACACCAAAAAACCTTAAAGTGCTGGGGTCACTATTATGAAACTCCAAAAAGTGTTTTGCCATGGGATATGCGAGGTCCTTATTGATGATTGCTCTGATATGTTGCAAGATGTGTATCTTCAATTTGCACTTGGTACTGCCCACATACCATTTCAGGCATGGGCACTTCAGGACATATACCACAAATTCAGATTCACAGGTGATTCTGCTTTCAATTTGTATTTGTGTCTGCAGAATAGGGTGAATGTAACTGTTGCAGTTAGATGCGTGTTTACATGCTTTGCATTTGCAACACTTGTAAAAACCTTTTTGTCCACCTGAGAGCCAGTTAGTGGCTATGGAAGCCTCTTCTGGGGCTTTGTAGTTTTGAACCACTAAGTCCTTTATGGCCAAGCTTTTACGAAAAGTAATATCTGGCCGTGCATTCAACATCTTGCCTAGATCTTTAGCCACCTTAAGAACCTTCCAATACTTGGTCACAATATTTCTTATGATGGATGAGTGGCTTCCAAATGTCAGTATTAACCTGGTGGTATCTGTATTACTACTGTCCTGAAGATTTGTTTGCAATGTCATCAATAAGGTTTGTCGATTCATATCTCTGACCTTCAGGTAAGATCTTTCAATCACCTGTTTAGGATACTTTTGTTTCAGGAAGTTCTGGCCCGTGGTTTTACTTGCTAGGTCATAGTCTCTTACATCACTGCAGTTTCTTCTAATACGGATGAACTCTCCATATGGTATGCTCCATAAAAGACTTTTCGGGTGTGCGCTATTTGCTCCAGTGGTTGGCTCCAGTGGTTTTACGATGTAGCTCACACCCAATTTTTTGATCAATGATCTTGACCTTCACATCCAAAAAGATGATTGTTTACTGTGTTGTTCAGTGAATTGAACATTCAATTCATTAACATTGAGGAATTTAACAAACTCTTTCCATGATTGAGCTGTACCGTTGCATACAATGAATAAGTTGTCTATGTAACGTAGCCACAAAATAATTTTGTCAGTGAAGGTCTCATTTCCTTCGGCCCATAACATAGTTTTTTCCCATTGCCCCATAAAAAGATTTGCATATGATGGGCAAATGTGGTGCCCATTGCAGTTCCCTGGATTTGGCGAAACAGTTCATCATTGAAGAGGAAAGCATTGTTCTCTAGGCAAAGTCTTACCATTTCTAGTATCATTGCAGAGTGGTCGAGGTAATTAAGAGAGCGTGTTTCCAAGATAGTTTTGCAAGCCTTGATGCCATCCTCATGTTGTATGGATGTGTATAATGATATCACATCCATGGTGGCAATCAGGTATGTTGGTTCCCATGGTAAATCATCGATTTTGCAAAGAAAGTCAGTAGTATCTCTTATATGAGAGGGCAATGTAGACACAAATGAACACAACGTCTCATCCACAAATTTAGACATATTTTCGAGTAGCGAGCCACACAATGTGACTATTGGTCTACCCGGGGGTTTGGAAGCATTTTTATGAATTTTGGGGAGGAAGTATATTGTGGGGATAGTAGAGTGTTGGGTGAATACAAATTTCACCATATCCTCATCCAAGATCCCTGCGGTCTCCCACTTCACTAGGAATTCCCAAGTTGTTTTTTCCATCTGTTCTATTGGGTTCTTCTCGAGTCTCTCATAGCATCTGGAGTCATTGAGTTGACTGTAAGGTTCTTTAATATAGTCTACCTTGTTCTTCAATGTTGCAGCCTTTATCCGCTGGTTTAATTATACATTAAATATTTGACAAGGCATTGGCCCTCATTACGACCCTGGCGGAGGTCCATGGTGCAATTTGCACCATGGTCCATGGCGCCGAGCTGCCAACTCCGCCATGGGGGTTGGCGGACTTACCGCCCCATTCCGACCTTGGTGGGGCGGTAAGTCCCCAATCCCCATTTACCCTTCCCCATTCCCATTTTTGCCCCATAGGGTATAATGGGAGTGGGGAAGGCGTTAATTACGCCACCGTAAATTACGGTGGCGTAATTAACAACAGGTCCCGTAGCGCCATGGATTTTCCCGCCCGGAAAAACCAGACGAAAAAACCACCATGGCGCTACGGGAACTCGTAGTAAGGCGGAAAGGTACGCCATGCATTACGCTGGCGTAAAACCCTTTCCGCCAGGGTCGTAATGAGGGCCATTGCGTTGTTTCCAGGACAAATTACTTTTGATGTATTTGTTATTTTTTCTCCTCTCTTGTTTGAGGTCATCAATCACTACATTAGCGAAGGCTTCAATGTGTACATTCTGAGCACTAAGAGGATTGAACTTGGATTTAGGTTTGAGTTTACTTTTTGAAGGCCAGTCAGTGCAGATTCCCAATTGTTCCATGACTGGTCTATCCAAGTTAGCGGAATTCTGCGCTAGTGCCTGTTCGCTTTCACATTGAAGAGTAGCCAATGCGGTAAGAGTGTCCATGTCGGAGATGATGACATCTGTTTGTCCTTCCAATGGCGGTTTCAATTTCTTTTTATGCGTGTTGGAAGCAAAAAACTTTTTTTAGCCGCAGCTTACGGACAAAGCTGTCTAAATCCTGTCTTGTTTGCACGTAGTCGAACCCCCGCCATGGGGCAAAAGTTGAGTCCCAGTTCAAATAATTTGATTTCTTCCATTGTCAAGGTATGATTGGATAAATTGATGATCTGTTGTTTAGGTAGACTTAGCTCAGCATCATTGTTTAATCTCCAGAGCGCATCTTGGAGGTAAGTTGCTGCTTGTGTTTTTTGCCCATCTGCCACCTCCTCGTGGCTTTTTGCCTCCTCTTCCTTTTCCTCTTGGGGTTGCCCCGCTGCCTCGTGTTTTTTTGTTGTTGGTGTTTAAACGGCCGTCTTGGCATAACAGCCTCATTTCTTCTAAAAAATGGAGGCGTATAGCGGGTTCTTCATCCTTGTTTTCAGTTTCATCTGACTCAGAATTAGATGCAACGGATTCGAGGTTGGCCTCATTTGTTAATTCTGTAGAGGCTGCCGTTATTTTCACCTTTTGCCTCATTTGGTCAAAACGATGTGCGAACGTGTATACTCTGCCCTGTTCGTAGTCTCCTTTGTCACGTAGGAACTTGCGTTGTTTTTAATTTTTATATCCTCTTCATATATTTTGAGTCCATTTTCTATGTTGGTTTTGAGTTTCTTCCCTTCCTCGCTTTCTCTTGTGTCTTTGAGTTTTTCTTCAAGTTCCTTTATTTGTGCCAGTATTTTAATCTGATCACTGGCCGCATATTTGACTAAAATGCGCAGGAAGGTCTTAGAACATTGATTGGAGGCATCCCCCATTCCCTAAGCATCAAGGGGTCCTGTTCTTCAAAGGAAGGGATTGTCAAAAATCTGAGTCCACGAGGAATTCGACCCATATCCAAATAATTCTGTAGGGAATATTCTTCCCACCATTTGCTTGTTTCCTTTTTCTTCAACTTTTCTAAATCTTTTAACAGTGCAATTTCAATATTATCCTTTACTTTCTCAGTTCTTGCCGCATCCTTCCCTTTGGCTGCGGGGAGAGTTTCATTAAACAGGCTGGCTGCCTGTTCTTTTCTTGTAGCCTCGATGCTAGCCTGGGAAGCCATGAGTATCCGTAGTCGTACAGCTGCCGTAATCCCAAAGCACTCACAGTGCAAAAAATTATTATTATTATGCTAGATTTCATCAAAAAGAAATGCACGTCTGTGCGTGTGATAGTCACTTTATTAGCACTTGAATCAGTGTCCGTGCTGTGAGGTGAAACAAAGAGAAAGGTGCACATCTCACACTCAGACTTAATTAAGTCAAGGCCACTCAGTGAGCCAGCGGAGACACTTACCCCCGCAATGGTCTCCGGCCGTGTCCTCCGACGTGTTCAGTTCTCACCGTATCGAGCAGCGGGTCTCCGCCGGTAACACACGAGTGTAACACACGAGTGTTGGGTGAGGTCCAAGGAAATCCTCCTGAGCACATTTCTTCGCCGCTTCCAGGGAGCCTTAATTGACACACCGGGGTGTCGTCGACATCAGAAAAGCTGCCGAGCGTGAGAAATTGGATTTTTCACTGGTGCAGCTTAACGCTGTGATGCCCTCAGCGTGAAATCCATGAAAATGAAAGCGAACAAAGACCGCAAAGTCTTGTTACTTTGAAGCTGCACTTCCATCCAAAAAACGAAATCCAGAGTATCCAGCAGCAGTTACTCACCAGGAAATTCAATCAAAGGGATTGAACAGCAGACGGCTATGCTATATATATATATATATATATATATATATATATATATATATATATATATATATATATATATATATATATATATATTCAGTAAAAAAAACTTTGTTAAAGGGACGTTATGGTTAAGTTGCGCTACTAAAAACCTATGAAATTCAGTAAAAAAAACTTTGTTAAAGGGACGTTATGGTTAAGTTGCGCTACTAAAAACCTACGACATAATGTGTGTTGTCTTCCGGGTTCTGTGTAAAGTCACGTAGGACTCGAGACGACTGGACGCGTTTGATTACGCACCCTGTAACGTCACGGAGAGAGGCAGGGAATATGAATGCTTTGATAATATCAGGCTTAGGGGCGGGAGATATGATTTAGTGTCGCAAAAGCAAGTCAGCCAGATCAATAGCGCCAGTCATAGGATTATCACATAATGTCGGCGCACACCAGCCGGATTTATCGTTTCTTTAGTGGACAAAAAGTCGGTTGACGCCCCTAGGAAATTGTACTATTAGCGGACAAAAGGAGTGGTCTTAAAACACTTTCACCCTGACAACGAACAATACAAACAACGTTCTCAGAACACCCCCATTTTGTGTAATTGCAACCATTTCGGGACACTGTGAGTGTTCTTAGAACACATTCAACTAGACAGATTACAATACGGACAGCATCCTGAGGACACCCCCAGTTTGTGTATTTACGAACAATTTAGTACACCGCGAGTGTTCATAGCTCATTTTTACCTTCCTTGCGAACAAAAATGAGACATACTCCGTCCTCTAAACACCCCACCATTTAGTTATTTACAAAATGTCAGAACAGCCGTGTTCTCCGCGGACAAATCGAACGCAACAAAAACGTCTAGCACATAAAAAAACAAAACATTGAACCTATCTCATACTCCCGCACCCTCCCCAAACACTCTTACACACCAACACACGGCACTAAATACAATTTTTTATCCACGTTTCACTGCGCTGTACGCGGTCGACTGCGAATACAAGTTGGCGGGCGCCACAGAAAATCTGACGCGCTCCACGCCCCTCACCGTCCAATCAGCGAACACGTCGCATGTCCGCGGACATGACGCAAGGCCATGGGCCAATCGGGGTGCTGTCCGCGGAGCGAACAGGGAAGTCCGTCCGCGAAGCGAACACAGATATCACTAATTTTTTTGCCTTACATTTTGGTCATTTTTAAAAAAACTACTGGACAGATTTACACCAAATTTACAAAAGCACGCTTTTGGGACCAGGCCGCCGCTCCTGCCGCAAATTTGGTGTAAATCCGTACAGCGGTTCGGGCTGTAGCCGTGCGCAAAGTTTTTTCCCATTCAGTCTATGGGAAAAAAAAAAGTTTTGGGAGCCCCCCTATAACTTTTCCCCCCCTGGACGAATCCTCACCAAACTATAAGCCGCCCAAAAAGTGCTCTTCCTATGGAAACAGCAACTTAACCATAACTACATGGCCACTACCGTGGCCATGTAATATATATATATATATATATATATATATATATATATATATATATATATATATATATATATATATATAAATATATATATATATATATATATATATGTATATATATGTATGTGTATATATTATATATATACATATATATATATATATATATATATATATATATATATAAACTTATGTGTGATTTGAATATTAAATACATAAATACATATTTGCCTTTACAAACAAGCCTGATTCCTGGTTCAGTGTGACCTAGGGGGTATTTTGAGACGGGTGTGATATGAGTGGTATATCATTCAGAATATTAAACTTATAGACAAAAATAAATAAGGGTTTCATCGCATGCTAGGCAAGACCTGGATGCGTGCCTGATTGAAATCCCTTACAGCCCATTCTCCTCTCCTACTTCCATCTCCCCCTATGGCATCCCCCAGGGTTCTGTTCTCTCCCCATGGCTCTTTAACATCTACCTTGCTCGCCTTGCATGCCTTATCGCCTCCTTCTCCAACTTCCAGTGTTATGCAGACAAAACACAGCACTTCTTCAGACTCCCTGATGACCCTTTTGCACCCTCCATCATCACTGACTGCCTTTCTGCCATCCAGTCCTGGTGCACCTCCAATGATCTCTGCCTCAACACCTGTATAACTAAGATCCTTCCCATTGCAACCCCTGCTCCCTCTTCCTTCCCTTCACTCTGGACTTCCTCCTTGGGTTCTTCACCTGCTGATTCAACTGAAGCCAGGAACCTCGAGTTATCTTTGATTCCTCTCTGCCCTTCCTCCCTCATACTCAGGATATTGCCAAGAAGTCCAAACACTAGCTTCCATCTCAAAGTAAAGTGTTTTGCTAAAAAGAGGGCAGGGGGTGGCTCACCTTCCTCTGCGTGCTCCCTCCTTTGGAATAGCCTCCCCTGCACCTTGAGCAGGACCTTGTCAAATTCCGGAAACTCCTTAAGACTTTCCTCTTTTCCTCCTCCATCCCTCCTTCTCTCCTCTGCTAGTCCCACAGTTGCTGAATCGGTGTCCTCTGCCCTTATGCATCTTCAGGGTCTTGGTCTCCCTCACCGATTACTCCCAGCTCCTGTCTATCCACAACACTTTGCATCTGCACACCCTTTGTTTTGGAGACTCACACTTACAATGCCCGCTGCTCTGGCCGTGTAGCACTCAACATTCCTAGCACTTCCTCCATGGCTCTCCCACGAGCTCGGACTCCCCAGTACTTACCTCCTCTTTCCTCTTCCTTTCTGCAATTGCACGTTCTGAATACTCACAAGGCATATTAGCTTTGTCCCTCTTCCTCTTCCCCTCAGCTCTTAATATTGTGTTGTAATGTACTCTCCCTCCCTCCCTGCCCTGTGGATGCTTTAAAACAGTATATTCTTATTGTATGAGCACCTAACAAGCAAACAATACATACGTAAATAAATACCTAGCATGGGCGAAACAACCTTACATAACCGCTCTGGAGCAAAACAAAGGACTTCTCTTTCAAGCAAGGTTGATTCAGTGTTTCATGAGGGAGTCAACGCTTTATGGACTAAGACCTGTGGTGCACATCTTTCACAGCAGAGATTGAGCTCTTTGCAGGATATGCAGCACATTTGCTGGGCACCTGAGATAAATAATGTTGCAATAGCCAATAATTGAGCCATGTTGAAAGTGAGTTACTTAGATTACAATTAGCCCTCTAAACTCTTAGTGTAGAGGAATGGTAATTTAACTTGCTAGTAAATGGACAAATGTGTGTTTCTTGAAATGAAGCTTCCATGTATTTCCAGTGGAAAATCAGACTTAAAGGCTCTCCACAAAACCAACTTCTTTAACCTTTGTTTGACTTGTATTGGCAGCATCCTAAATTGCTGACTTTTCTAAATTCCACAAATTACTTTCCAGTCCAAGCCATCCCCTCCAAATATGACAGACAATCCATAGCACCTTATGTCACCTTTTCAGATCTTCCCCACCACTTTTACTAAATGTCACTATTCCCGGTCATGCCTTTGAAGAAATCACTTGAAAAAACAGACAGTTCCTCTATTCCACGCTAGCCATTTATCCAGCCCATCATGTGCCTCATAGGTCCTGGGTAGACCAATGGAGGTGCTTCATGCGGTGGGTGGCCAATAGAGGTGTAAGACAATCCTAACCTTCCCTCCTGGCCATGATCTCCCTGCTCTCCAGAGAAGAACCTAAGAAGCCATCTACAGGTTATGGTAACAAGCTCAGACAAAACATTCCGTGGAGACGCACTGCACACACGACCCACTCACAAACCACACACCTATGAATGTGCATGCATAATAGGTCTCAACACACACACACAAATAGCTTTTACAAATGCACACACAGCTTGCACTCTTCAATACTTATAAGAAACAGGCCACAAATATTGTCTTCAAATGTACCAGCTTCCTATGATTACGGTAATTATCCTGTATGCAGGTAGCAAATATGAGAAACATAAGGGCTGTAGATTCAGGGTTACGTGTATAGCTATATAAATAACAAACACACACATGCGCGCACACACACACACACACACAGACGCACACTTATCCTTTCAGCACTGCCAATTGTATGTTTTCACACTACAGGAACATACGGAGGGCCCCCCTTGTAGTTCATAGGAAACATCCCGATAAAGGACAATATTTCTGAACCCCAAGTTGTTTTCTAACACTAATAAATTAACTGCAATAAACTTTTGCCATTGGTGTTTGCTGGTGGTACATGGTGCAGTGTATCGAGAAAGCGAACCATGCATGTGGCATAAATCAAAGAAATGGATATTCAGGTGCGCGTAACACATGTTGCCTGTATATGCAATCATCACAAGCCTCCGAAAAGATACAGTACTGAACCACCAAATACATGCACATATTCACATGTGCTTGTATTCACAGACAAAGGCCAGTAATCTGACATTCACAGTCATAGGGGGTCATTATGAGTTGGGCGGTAATGGGTTAACAGTGCGGGTAAAGGTGCCGAGCCATCAACCCCTTACCGCCCTATTACAAGGTCTCCTCGCGGGACCCGCTAAGGCTGCCTGGTTAAACCAGGCGTCCTTAACGGGTCCCGCGAGGAGAGCAGCATGCTAACAATGGGCCCGTTAGTAACAGGCCCGTTGTTAGCATGCTCCCCATTTCCATTGAACCCATTAGCCACTGACGAGTGGTAATTGACTCTTGGTAAGACATGGTGTGATGTTTGCATGTGGAGTACAGAGGGGGCGAGTGATTTGCTGTGTCTAACTGTAGCTTGGAACCCAAATGTTTTCCCCTTTTATTCAACACGAACAATAGGTGAAATAATATGGGTCAGAGGTTAACCTTTGAAATATAGGCAAATTCAGCGCTTCTGAAATGCTTCCGATTTTAACATGGTGTTGGTCGAAAAGCCACTGCCCCTCACATATTTTTACAGTGGCTGGGCTCTGTCAATACACTCCCTCATCACAACATGAACCCACCCTGAACCAAACACAACATGATATTCCACCCATCAGAAACGGAGAATCACAACACTTTAATAGGTGGCCTCAGAGAAGTGCCACTGCAGTGCCATGTTCTCACGTCGGGCATGCTACCTTTGACTAATGTTGCCTTCAGGAAAGCCCTACAGTTTTGCTCTTCAGATGCCTTCAGACTTGACATGGAGACATGTAAGTGTAGAACTATGCTGATGTATATTTCCCGGGAACATGTCACACTAGACCTGTCACAAAGACCACTCATTTCTAATGGAGCCAATCATAAGTGACCTTTTGGCGTAAGCCATTGATGGATCTTTTACATCTCAGAATCGAACAACGCTCTCATTACCCCACTTCTGGGCTTCAGGGAGTTTTGGCTCAATCATTCTGAACACATGGAGAGCAAAGCCCTCTGTTTGCTTTAAGGCCTTGACATGGTGTTGATATGTTCTTATGACTTGTTACTGCATGTTTTAGCTGCAGTCCAATAAATATCCATTCGCACCTGAGGACGGGCGCTCAGTCTATCAGGTTACTCATTCCCTGCCCGCTGTTTCCAGCCAACTGAGGCCATTATCCGGGTGGCACCATCATTTCATTTTATGTGGGAGGCCTCCACACCTCCCCAAACCCCCAAAGCAAACCAAATGAGGGTCTTCTCTCCCACGGCGGCAGCAGACCCTATACCCATCACATGTGGTGTACCTCAGGGCTCCTGTGTCTCCCCCACATTATACAACATATTTACCAAGCCCCTTTTCGATGATTTGGATCATCTCGGTATCACCTACACTAACTATGCAGATGATACTCAGATCCTCCTTCCGCTTTCAGGAGATTATGGAAAGGATTTGGCCTTGCTAAATAGGGTGTACATCATCATCCAGGCATGGATGGCTACTCATGGACTATGCCTGAATGATGATAAAACAGAACTCATCATCTTAGGCACCACAATCAGTATAAAGAAACTTGGCCCGGCCTATAACTCCTTCATGATTGACGGGAACAACATCAAAGTCGGACAAGAGGTCAAAACATTGGGATTCTATCTAGATTCCAATTTTTCCCTCAAAAGACAAGTGAGCTCCCTTGCATCTTCCACGGGCCTACACGTGCAAATTAATCCGTGCAGCCAAACCTTTCCTGTCTGACACTAGCTGTCTGACACTCGCCAGAGCCCTCATACTGTCTCGCCTCGACTATTGTAATGCCCTCTACCTAGGATCCACCAAGGCCACCACCAATAAACTGCAAACCCTTCAGAACAACGCTCTCAGAGCAGCTCTGGGCATTTCCAGAAGAGAACACATTACAGGTTTCAGCCAACAGAACAATTGGCTCTCCACCAGAGATAAAATTCTCTTAAAAACGGCATCTCTCACCCACAAGTCTCTCAACAACGCAGCCCCAACCTACCTGATCAATAGGTTCCACAAACAATCCTCCTCAAGACCCGTCAGAACCGCATACAAAGATTGCCTATCTGTCCCCCACTACAAACGGGCCACCATAGGAGGCAACAGCTTCCCGGTAAAAGCTGCCAAGCTCTGGAACTCCCTGCCTCCAAACCTTAGAGTAGACTTGCCTTATCAGAACTTCCGTTCCAAGTTAATCTCCTGGCTGAAACTGGAGACCCACTAAGACTAGGTAGTGTCCAGCGCTACACGCACACATCGTAACCACGTGTGCCTCTTGCTTACCTGTATATTACATTACCGCCTGCTGGCCTTACTGATGATTTGTATATACTGTATATAACATTTGTGCACCTATTTTTGTATTATGTATATTCCTCGTGTACTGTAACCAAGCTTCGAAAATTCTTGTAAAGTCTGCGCCCTGATACCCCCGGGTACGCTCGCGCATTATAAATAATAAAACAAACAAACAAATCCCTTCCCACTTATCTGCTGGATTGGAGCTTTGTGTGCAAGTCCAGACACACCTCCTGCTCCCGGCCGCCATGGAAATGGAAAAGGGAATGAGTCCTTTTTTCCCTATGGAGGCGGGCATCCTGCTTTGCAAGAGCTGGTGGGTCGTTACCTGACATACCCACTCCCTCCACCCCCCACCCCGTGCAGGGGTGAAAGCCATAATCAGTGCTCAAAACCCTCCCTCAAACCAAACAAATCTTTGCAAACAATCCTTTTCAAATTGGCTGGGCAGAACAGGAGTGCCGGAAATGTAAGAATTGCTTATTAAGAGTTGTGAGGTGCTCCAAAAATGTACTATGGTGGTGTTTTTCTAGGGAGGAAGAGCTACACTGCTGCTAAGTCCGTTTAAAGTGCCCACACATATATTTGTAAATGAGCATATTAATTATTGATGCCTTTATTTGCAGCACTTGAATGAAGGGAAATACATTAGAATGTCTTTCTTGCCACAGTTCACTCAAACCAGCTAAGACATATTTAAATTCTTCAGTCTCAAATATCCTCTTAGTCGCACAAAATTGCATTTCTGAACCCATTAAAAGAAAGCTTTCATGTTCCCCGAGCTACCAATATTGTTATCAGAGATCCCCCGGCGCAGATGCAATTCCTATTCATCATTTCATACTGCGCATGCTAATTTTTTCAAAATATACATGCATCTTTCAGTCAAATAACGTGGTGTGGCAGTTTTTCGTTTCTTCCTTCAAGAAAGTGTCAGGATTTGCTGTACGTTTTGAAGTAATTTATACATCAGAGTAAAAAAAAAAAAACATATCTTGTGTGTTTGAGAGCTATGGTACTGCTTTTTATTTGTGTGCTTTCTCGCGATTCTTTCAAAGTATTTCTATTCCTATAAAAGGAAATACATGTATTACTACATACTACAGGGGGAGACCCCACCACAGCCCTCCAATACCCCTCCTCATCTCTCAACCCACCATTATTGCCTGCCCCTCTACGCACCATCCACATGTTGGTGTAAACATTATCGGAAAAAAAAAGAGCAAACATAATGTGAGACTATTTTAGTTGATCAATAGACCCAATACCTGTGCTTCAGTGTCAGGGATAACAGTAAGAGCTGAGTCAAGAAAGAAACCCGTTGATGAGCTGAATTATTGGACATTTTATTTCAGCTGTGCCATTGGAAGAGACTTGAAGACATGCTTCTATCTAGGCGAGTGGTAAATCAGCCTATTTTACTCACTAAAAGTATGCCAAAATAAAAAAAGACTTTCAGGTTCACATATGTATGAAGCTTTATGTCACCTGCACTGCTCATGTGATGTGTTCAGCAACATGGATGGACGGCCTATCTGATAGAAAGTCTTCATCATGTTTAGTGATATTGTTAACAAATGAGAACACAATTCATGAAAACGATTAAAACTCATTGGCCCTCATTACGACCCTGGCGGAAATCGCGGTGCTAAAAGCACCGCGGAGCACGGCGGAAAGCTGCCGATAGCGCCATGGAGGTTGGCGGATTTTCCGCCCCATGCCGACCTTGGCGGGGCGGTAAATCCCCATTCCCCATTTTACCCTTCCCCATTCCCATTTTTGCCCCATAGGGTATAATGGGAGTGGGGAAGGCGTTAATTGCGCCACCGCAAAATACGGTGGCATAATTAACATCAAGGTCCCGTAGCGCCATGGATTTCTCCGCCCGGAAAAACCAGGCGGAAAACGTTCCATGGCGCTACGGGAACTCGTAGTAGGGCGGACGGGTCCGCCGCGATTAACGCTGGCGTAAACCCACTCCGCCAGGGTCGTAATGAGGGCCATTGTGGGATCCAAAGCAACATACAATATGGCACAATCGATCAATACAAATAATAAAATTAAATGACTAACTACAACAAGAGTCTAACATTTTTCTAGGGATACTTTGCAATACATTTTTAACCCTTACATTACAACTCTTTCCCACCTTGATTCTTTAGGATTTCATTTGCATAAGTGCTAGTTACATGTTACTATTTTAAAGTTAGTAGACACTCATTTGGCCTAAGATAAGCTTTCTCTTTTTAAAATATTGTTTTTATAAATAGCCAGCTTATACAACTCGTTTTGAATGTCCACGTTCAGCGGGTACTTTATTGCCTTGTGATGGTCAAGGCTATTTCCTGCTCTTTTGGAGAGTCATGAGCCATTGGGTTTGTAAGACTAAACATCATCCACAGAGGAGGAGAAATGATCTCTATTCTCTGTACACCAAATGCCATTTATTGAATGTATTTATGTTTTCCTTACAACCAGAAGTGCTACAGAGGAGCCTTAGCTGGTGCAAACAACAATTCCGCGAATAATAGGTACAAGTAGGCCAGATGCAACTATCAAGCTGAATGCAGTTTTTAATAGCAGAGTGTTGCGCCCTAGATGCATAATACAGGGTTGCTAATGACTAAGCAGCGACTGGGGTACCCGACTGGCGGGGAGGCTGCAGTATTAGTTGCTGTGAAAGGAGACGGAGGATGGAGAAGGTTGGATCATCCTATGAGTAGTAGGTCTAACATAGCAGCATAGGCAGGTATACCATAGATAGCAGACAGTAGGAAGCTCAGTGCTGTGCTCAAGTGGGGGAAGCGTACATCAGGCGGTATGCAAACAGTTAGTTAGTTGGTCAGGCAGATGGATTTTTGCTGTACGTAGGTTGGCATTAGGTGGAATAGTACAGTATGGTAGATATTGTATTAACAAAGTGTAGTGCAGCGAGCTGAGCCTAGTGATAGGACATTCAGCAGCTGTGGCAAAACATATACAAACAAGGTGCCGCTGTAGCGGGCAGTGTACAGTAGCTTGTATACATAAGGCTATGGGGGTAGCCTGAATAGTAAGGATCTGGCCGTTATAGCCATAACAAGTCAATTAAGTTCTAGGAGGTCAGCGTACTCACAGGTTGGGTTCAGTAGATGAATCGAGCAGGGGTCCCGGCCGACGGTCCATACGGCATGCGACAGGCATAGGACAGGCCCTTTTACGCGGCCCTTCTGCAAGGAGCTTCCGTGCTCCGGCTTCCGCCTATCGGCGGCGGTGGTGGGCGGAAATAATGCGCCGCAGCCAATCCGGATCTAGAACAGGCTGGTCAGGCAAATGCACTTGAAAATACTGCAATGGACGTGGCGGCCATTGACCACGTTGAAGGCAATGGCGGCGCTGGGCAGAATAAGTCGGGGCAGGGAGAACAAGGTATTCATGTGCCTTGCTCTTGCACGGCTGCCTTGCAGGGTGCAGAAGATGATTTTAGATTGGGGTCAGCCACAATGTAGATGTCTGTGGCACGACTCGCTTCTGCAGTGCAGATGGGTACCTGCAGAGCCCCATGTACTGGGCAAGCCTCGTGGCACTGGAGAGGAGGCTCCTGCCTGCCTCTCCCGCTGTGGATGCAGCTGTGGCTATCGCCGACATAGGACAGGCCCTTTTATGCAGCCCTTCTGAGAGGAGCTTCCGTGCTCCGGCTTCTGCCTATCTGTGGCGGTGGTGGGTTGAAATAGTGCGCCGCATCCAATCCGGATCTAGAACAGGTTGGTCAGACAAATGCACTTGAAAATACTCCAATGGACGTGGTGGCCATTGACCATTTTGAAGGCAATAGCGGCACTGGGCAAAATAAGTCGGGGCAGGGAGAACAAGGTATTCATGTGCCTTGCTCTTGCACGGCTGCCTTGCAGGGTGCAGAAGATGATTTTAGATCGGGGTCAGCCGCAATGTAGATGTCGGCGGCACGACTCGCTGCTGCAGTGCCGATGGGTACCTGCAGAGCCCCATGTACTGGGCAAGCCTCGTGGCACCGGAGAGGAGGCGAGGGTCGGAGGTGAAAGACGGAAGGAGCATGATTTGCCATCGATTAAAAGGAATGATGAGATCCATTTTAGAGTGGAGTCTTGGATGCCTAGAGCACAAAGCCTGTCCATGAGTATTGCGTGTTCAATGTTGTCAAAAGCAGTAGATAGATTAAGAAGGATGAGTGCAGCTCATCCTTGCGAGTGAGCTCTTCTTTTTATGTCATCCCAGATGGACACAAGAGAGGATTCGGTTCCTTGAAGGGGTCTGAAGCCCGATTGGGCTGGGTCAAGGAGCCTGTTGGCTTCTATGAATAGGCAGAGTTGCTTGTAAGCAGTACTGTCTAGGAGTTTGGCAATGAAGCAGGTGTTAGAGATAGGGCCGCAGTTTGAAGGAGGTAGGGGGATCGAGAGGGTTTTTTGAGAAGGAGCTTGACATAAGAGGATTAGAAGGCCTCCGGGAAGATACCAGATGCGTGACCGAGCAATGTTGTCAGCACATATTGTAGTAAGGATGTTTTTGGTTGTAAGTATGAATTGGGCTGGATATCACTGTGTCAAGTTGAGAGCTTCCAAATTGTCATTGAGAGAACGGGTCATCAGGTTGGTGGGGACATCAAATCAGATGTTGAAGTCTTCAAATATAGTGAGGTATGGATGCTGGATTAGGGTCGCTGATAATGAGTCACTGAGGAAGTAGGACGCTGTGGGTGAAGGAGAGGTGGAGGCGGATCTTTAATAGTAATGGCTCACATTCAGTGTTACAGGGTAGATTGTTGTTTGTGGAGGATGGCCAGTGCTCCTGCTCTGCTTGCCTGATTTTCTATAATCAGGGAGTATTCGGGGGGAAGCCTTGTGTGTGATGGGTTCGCAGTCATCATTGAACCAGGTTTCTGTGACGAATAGGATGTCAAGGTTTTCTTTGGAAATAAGGTTGAAAATGTGGTATTTGTTTTTGGATACAGATCTGGCATTAATGAGCATGCAGGATAGCTGGTGTGGTAAGAAAGAAATGACACTTCCTAACGGTGCAACTAGAAAAGTGAGAGGATTCATTCATTGCAACACAACATATGTTGTATATGGAATTGGCTGCAACTGTTTGAAAATGTATATTGAAAGTACTAAGAGGACTTTGAAAATTTGAATATTTGAACATATGAGGGCAATAAGAAATAAGGATCTCTGATACCCTCTTTCACAGCATGTAATGATGGAACATCAGCATTTTAAAGAAGAAAACCTCAAAATATTTGGACTAGAAAATGTCACGGAGCACCGAAGAGGAGGAAATAGAGAGACCCTTCTACGGAAATCAGAAGCAAATTGTATTTGTGTTATGGACACGGTAACCAATGGACTTAATTCAGATACAGAGATGTACCATTGGCTATAGCTAATATTGCAGAATCCGAAAATGTGCAAAGATGTTTGAATTAATTTAGAAATGTGTGACCATGATCACACAAAAATGAAATATATCATTTTCCAAATATATTCTTCAGCTCCTTATGTTTTTCTTTCTTTGTCTCCAATGCCTAATCATTGGGCATCTTTTTTACTCAAACTAATGTAATTTAACAAAAATAATGTTAACATTTTTCTAAAATCTTCCTTACCCATGTCTTTTACCTTATTTACCATATAATGGGAGCCCCAAGATTAAAGAATCCTACCTTGACAACTACTAAATGAGTAATGGTAAAACCAATCCTTCAAAATAATTTCTGGGGCTTTCAGGACAAATTAAAGTATATTTTATGTAAACCAGAGTGCTTCAAACATAAATATCCTATTTAGCGCGAGCCCGTTGCCACGCACACGTGATGACATCATCATGCCAATGCGCAAACGTGCCGCAACATGAAACGTCATCGCATCTCGATTTCAGATGCATATAAACAGCACTGAAGTCATTTCCTCATCTGTGCGTCCTACAGGAAGCACTGGGGACATTGATAGGTGGACCCATAGCCTACACAATAGAAATCCTTCTACCAAGGCGGACCCAGAGCCTTTCTTCTCTTTCCTCTTCATATCGCTAAAAGCTTAAGCTAAGAGTATAACCCAAGCAATATAGTAGCCACATGTTTTCACAATCTAAGATGTTCCTACCCCTAATCCCTCCCACTAATTTCTGCAATTTTTTTTGCTTTCCTTTCTTTTTCTCCTTTCAATGTTTTTCATTCTTTAGATTTTTGAGCACTTCAGAAACTGGCAGAAACTAACAATTTTGCAAATAATCAAATTCTATCTTGAACAGCAAATGAACATTTATCCTAAACTTTAAGGATAATAAGGGTCAGCATATAATTGTTTTCGGTACCTACGTTTTTCCTTTGCTTGTGTAACTTGTTTCATCAGGTAATCATTGCCTTGTATCTCAATACTTTGTCATAAGTGTGTGTTGTCATAAGTAACACACACTTTATATTTGTTCTAGGCACAGTAATGTAACTACATAAAAAATCTCTCCTGATGATCCATTCCATAACAAAACCGAATGGTGAAACACGTGTAGAGAGAGAACATTATGAGAGGCCGTAATAAATTAATAATTGACACAACCGAAAACACTGAACTACTTCATTTGTTCTAAAGAATGTGCATTTCAACAAGCAAAGGAGCCAAAAGAATATAAGTTGGCGCAAAAACAATTCATCCCAACTCTGTATTTTCCATTAACTTTTGTTGTGTAACAGCCACAAAGGGATAAATAACTTTTGCATGACAACTGACCTATGCTTTCCAAGTAACCAATCCTAAAACCTTTTTGGAGATCGCCAGGAGAAGGATATCATTGACTCCCACAGAGAGACCAGCATTGTCTTGAGCCAAATCCGAAGGCACTTTGAATATTATTTTGAGTCCCATAGCTAAATGTAACATTCATTTCTCAGACTCCTATGTATGCAGATAATCCTTTAGTTATCAGAAGTTCCCCATGGGAATGGGAGTCCTTGTCCCCTTGAGGGGAAGTGACTCCCAGTGATGCCCGGCTTTCCCAAACCCCTAGGGAGGGTTTTTCTGCAGGGGCTAACCTCCCTCTCCTCAAAGGGGGTAGCACCCCACAGGGAAAAAGGGACAAAGCCTTTGGAGGTGTCACACTTGCTTGTTCAGGAAAAGATACTTGTAAGTGCATAAGGGTTACGTTACTCTTATATGGGAGCAAATCATTCAAGATATGAGAGATTAGTAAAGGAAAGTGTTTGCTGCTTTTGCAGAAGGAGGCAGGGACACTGTGTCATTTTGAACTCGATTCTGCCCAGTGTGGGCTTCACGGATGGGAAGAGACCAATTTTGTAGCACACAAATCAGGTAAACCACGGTGTGAGGACCTTTTAGATCCAACGTACTTGGCACAATTGGGTGAGGGGGGGCTGCATATAGGGCATTCCATTTTGCAATATTGAAATAATTAGGGCTTCTTTCACCATATGTTGGTGTTCTTGCGGGATGCTTGACAGATCTCTTTGAGCAGTACAATTGTATAGATTTATTTTTATCATCGTGCTGAAGTATGTGTCCAGAAGCATGTTGGCACCCCACAAAATGCCACGTTTCATTACTTTGGTGTGCATGGGCGCTTGTTCCCAGAAGAAGGTGGAGGTTGAGCATAGGTCAAACATTCTCTTAACTGGATATTTGTGCTGCATTACCCAATCTCCTGGTTTGACCACATTGTGCTTCAGGTTATGAGACTTCCAACTTACTTTTTGAATTGCAAGCTGAGCATACACAAATAGATGTGTTTGTGTATAAATAGAGAAGTGACTACAACTAAAATACCGTTTATCCAAACATTAATGATGGTTATTTGTTATAATCACCTGGTTCACCTATAACCCGGTAAATCCCCAAGCGAGGGTTTATTCGGGTCCTTCATTTACTCTTCAGGAGAATCATGAATACCTCTGTAGACTAAATGGTTGGAACGGTCCCTGCTTAGATTGGTTTCCAATCAATACTTGTATATCTTATTTGATAATATGGACCCATTTGCTTCTTATATTTTATATTGCTGCATTGGCCTATAACGCTCCCAAATTATAACACCGTTTAAGATGGGTGCACATTCTAACCCCAAAAATTAGTGGGTCTTCCCCTCAGTTTTGTTCAATTTCTTGCCAGCTCAATCATTGATTGATTTATTTATAAATGTTTTGAACAATGTGAAATTCCCAAGATGCTGAACATGGAATGAACAGGTGTGAAAAAATGGTGCATTTACTTTGGACAAATTTCATCAACGTTTACACTGATTTTCACAGAATGTTCAACATTTTGGTACATTCAAAATTCAAAAATGAAATGGAGATGGGTGCCCCAAGATTTAAGTAAAAGATAAATACTTTATTTCAGACTTTTCCCTTTCATGCGCACACCTAGTTATATGTGTTATTTTCCCCAAACTTCTTCAGTGACACTGACTGGGTAACTCTTTGTCATCTGGTTGCACTCATAGCAGATCCCCTTCTTGTACTTTACATTCTGGAACCATACACCTGTGCTAACCTAACAGTTTGGAGAAACAGTTTATAAACAAAATATGACGCACAACAGTCATCCTATGCGATTTTACCCAACAAGGCACGGTACATTGTTGGACTGGCTGCCAAAGAGCTGTTTCCTCGTGGTTTTGTCTGTCACTTTTGATTTTCAGTTTAATATTCTAGTGCTGTACTCTACTGGCATCCTCAATTATGATTCATTTCTGAAAAAACACACTCCATTCCCAATGTTACCATGTATAAGAAAAGCAAGTTGACAGGAGGATACCTCAAGGGCAACGCGCTAGTATTGGCAGCAAGACAATGCATAGCAACACAGGTTCGAATCCCGAGCTCACACTTAAAAACTGGTCCCGGTTTACAGCATGCTTTAAAAGAACAATTATTATTACTCTAAGGCACCCAATGACATTACAAATATAAAAATAAAAAAACACTACCAAGTTCAGAAAAAAGATCATAATGTCAAATGCTTTATTATTAAAATTTAGAAACTGAAAATGATTTACATGTGTATGGCAGGACATCACTTATATTATACAGGCATACTTTGTTAATTGGTTGAAAGATTCTAAAAATCATTTTAAAATACCTTATACACATGTTGAACTTTTGAATATTTCTGTTTACTTTTTAGAAAGCTAGTAATTGCATCACAGGTCTCAATTTTCGTATAAACTTTTTACATATCTCTAAATAGTTTCTTAAAATCTTTTTAAAAATATAGAATGTATTTTTAATGTAATTGTTTTTTTTTACAATATAGTTATTTGATTGTAATTTTGCATGTTTTTTCTCGTCACATTCTTATAAACTACATATTTAATGGATATGTTATAATGTGTTTTATTGTTATACACTATAAAATGATGCTTCCATTTAAGTTAGTGCTTTCATTTCAGTACACTTTGTAATACAATGTACGTTTTATGCTTTAACATTATTTTGAAGTAAATTCGTGCATGTACTTCATGTCACATATTTATAAACTTTACATTTGTAATGTTTTAAATAGTTTAAAAAATAAAAATATATATATATATATATATATATATATATATATATATATATATATATATATATATATATATATATATATATTATGCGTAATTGTTCTACAACGCACAACGACGTTATGTGATTTGTTGTACTTGATTAGTAAGGCTCCTTGCTGCCACCTATCATCCCCAAATAGAAAACAAGGCAAAGACATCAACCACACTAAACAGACACGATGGTATCACGCTCCAGCATACATTAGGACCCTCTCTCTTGCCATCATAACTTAATTCACAGAACCATTTGCATTGATGGGGACGTAACAGTGAAATGCAACCTTTGAAAGGTGCTTGCAAAGCAGGCTATATCCAGCATGGTTTGCACATTTGGAACCCATGGTTTGCCCATTTTGAACAATGGTAATACACAAGCTGATGAAATGGTAGCATGATCTTACAAAACCTAGAGCATGCCCATCAGTTTCCAAAGACACCTCTTCCACAAGTCACACTAGCGATGGCGGAGGGCAATGTGGGAGTGTAGGCCGCTTCCTTTCCTGATGACACACCGGCAGAAGCCTCTCTCGGTCACTTTGCCTTTAACCTGCCCAAGCCACTCGGCCTTCAATGCTTAATGGACCATTGGCACAATCCGCCAGCACTGCAGCATGTTAAGTAGTAGTGGTGGTAACCTTCTGAGTGTTTATGGGCTATTTGGGCAGTTACATTGGGGGGAATGATGCAGCATGATGGCACATGCTACATGCATTATCAGATGGCCATCAGTTGAGTAAAGTCGGCCACTTGGTAGTGTATGATGGCATGGAGAGCCAAATGCTCCAATACCATCTTATCCTTTTGTAGTGACAGCTGTGAAAAAAGTATAATTTCTTAGACTAGAGGATAGGACAGTGGATACCATGTGGTTTTGTGCAGCACATTGTATTGTTAAAGTTAACTTGATATACAGATGTTGCTAGCATCATCGCATCAACAGAACCATCTGTGGCCATGAACAAAGACCCTTTTAATAGACTGATTTAATGAATCAAACACAAATTCTTCATGGGCCCTTGTTGTTATGCCAATTCCGGGCTTAGGGTTTGTGTAGACATCTGCTTATTGGACGTTGAAATTACTGGCTTTCAATGCATGCATCAATCTCTTACTAGTGGTGGGCTTCCAGATAAGCTTAAAAATGAATACTATGGGCCTCATTACACGGATGGCGGTAATGGTTAACGGCCACCGTTCATGGTAACGGTGACCGTCAACCATTACCGCCTTACTACGAGGTCCCTTAGCGGGTTGGTGCTTTAACGCCTGATTTTTGCAGGCGTTAAAAACCAACCCGCTAAGGGACCTTGGTGCTAATTACGGCACCACAAAATTGCAGTGCCGTAATTAGCGCCTTCCTCATTCCCGTTATGCCCTATGGGGCAAAAATGGGAATGGGGAAGGGCAGTGGTGAAAGGGGGAATTACCGCCCCACCAACCTTGGAATGGGGCGGTAATTCCCCTTTCCACCAAGGCGGTGCCGGTATTTTACCGGCATGGACCAAGGTGCTAATAGCACCTTGGTCCATGTGCTAATACCGCCATCCGTGTAATGAGGCCCTATGTCTCACTTTTTCGTATTTGAAAACAGTCCTTTTTCCTGGGTTCATACATCGGCTCAAATTGCCTTTTTAATGCCTGGATTACAGTGAACTATAATGGGACCTGTGCATGCTTGGTTTCAAGAAGGTTGGCTCTTAAATATACATACAACTTATGTCAACCCAATTTCACAGCTTAGGTGCAAACTACAGAAAGGTTACAGGAGGTACATTTCCTCCCATGTAGGATGCATGTGATATTTGCCTTGCTATTATTTATAGCAATCAGATAATACATTGTTCTGGTCATAAATATAATAAACCTCCTATGTAATTTGCAATTTACATTATTTATATCATTTCCTTGCAGAATACTTAAATATGACTTGTACACGTTTGCATGTTCTCATTCACATGACAGCATACATATAGAAGCTCATTAGCATGAGCACATTTAATGTTTCAGTAAAACATTTGCTATTATGTTTAACATTCATTACATGGTATCTCAATATAAAGACATTCCGAGCAAGGAAAATTTAAGAACGAACTTCACATTCAATCAGACAATATTTTATAAAGGTATAGAGGAGTAGTAAGAAGGAGATAACCTCAAGACTAGTAGGTGGAGAGGAAGTGAAGGAAGTAAATAGTAGTAGCAAGAAGCATGGGAGAACATAGATGAGAAGGAGGAGGTACCAAAAGACAACGGGAATAAGAGGCTGAGGATGTTGGTACATGAGTGCTGTGATAACATTGCAGTTTGGTGGAGGAATTGTTGGCTCAGATGAGCCAAGTCGCTAGGGTGGTGAGGCAAGGTTTCATTGATGCAACATATAACATATAACTTGATACAAGAAAATTGCATTCGGCACTTAAAACCCCCAAAACGGTATGTGACGTTTCCCACCAGGCAGGAAAAGTCTAATGGAAAGAGTCTGTTTATGTTTTGTTGAATTTTAACAAAGCATCCCCAGCTAAACCTAATCCATCAGTTTCTCTTTCTTAATAAAACATGTTTGAAACACAGGATGTGGCTTTGAGTAATCTGTTGATCTTTCAGCATGACACTGACATGGGGCAAGAAAAGAGTAGACCTTGTGAAGTGACAGCCCATGTACGTGGAAGAATGTTCCCCAAGAACTGCTAGAGTGGTTATTCATCTGTATCAGAGGTTCACAATGTCAATCAGTTGCATGGCCCTCTTTCACATTGCATTCTTTTGTGGAAAGAAATACCACTCTATGCTTCACTGAGCATTTCACCAAAACATGCAGATTCGTAAAAAGGAATACAACAATTGGAACATGAGTTAAGCAGTTCATCAAAATTAAGGATTATAACATACAATGAATGTAATGGACCCTATTTCACAGACTGCTTCTGATGGCCCAGGATATCACATGGTTACAAAAGTAACATGCAATTTACAGAACTGTTATAATATCCAGTGAAAATGGAAAATCAATGAAACATATTTCACATATTTCTCATTTGCAACATGTTCACTTATCTACCCTTAACTAAACTTGTATTACCACTGCTGATCACCTTTCCCCCCTTAAGTGTTGTAAACAACAGGGTTGTCCATCTGACCCTTGGTTCAGTGAGGACTTTGAGTTGCTCCGACTCAAATGTAGGCAGGTGGAAAGGCAATGCCGTAAAATGTATTGTCAGCTGGATAAACTTCGATTGCCTCAAGCCACCATTACATATCATAACGCTATTAGAGTGGCTAATGTATTATAATAATAGAGTAGACACAGCTATAAGTCAGCCAAAGGAGCTGTTTGTCTTGAACATTCTCTCTCATCTACCTTCCAAACAGTTTTTGCTCTTCTCAACTGCTATGTGAAGTTCTGACAAAATGTTTTATCCCAATAATTCTGGACATCTGTGAAACAATTGCACTGTCTGGTTTTGCAAACTTGAAAATCTGACTCAGCTACTTTGATGGCTATGTCAGTCCACTTTTGGTCCAGTTTTCCTATCTTTTTCACCACTTTGAAAAACATCATGCCTGGGTTGCTCAGGCAGTAAACCACTCTTGCTCATCTGGGACTATCCCACTGGAATTAAAAATGCATTAGTAATTCTTCTCTTGAAAAAGCCTTCCTTGGATTCATATATTCTGGCAAATTTCAGCCTGTAGCTTTACTGCTGTTCCTTACAAAGCTTATGGAGTCATTAATCTCTCCTTTGACCTGCTCTTTTCTTGAAAACTCCTTTTTTATCAATTTCAGCCTGGATTCCACCCTGGCCATGGCACAGCGAATGTGCTGATATCTGTTGTGGACAATCTAGCCAGACTCTCCGTTCAGGGTGGACTGGATGCACTGATATTATTAGATCTGTCAACTGCATTTGACACCATTGACCTCTCCATCCTGCTTGACTGCCTTGCTAGGGCTGGTCTATCTGGCCAGGTGCTATCCTGGTTCATTCATAGCGAATCAGGCTCAATCTGTTTCACTGTCTGCTGTTCGCTCAGAACCTGTTTCTCTTTCATGTGGGGTCTCTCGGGGCTACGCTCTGTCCCCTATTCTGTTTAATTTGCACATTCAACCTTTGGTTGAGCTCATCAACTCCCATGGCCTCCTATGCTGATGACAAGCAGATTATTGTGCAGATTAATCTATCTCAGCCTCATACTGCATCTCAGCTAAGGAGTTGCTTGTAGGAGGCGACTGGTCAGAGGAGCAATAACTGGTTGAAGGTGAATGGGGACAAGATGGAGGTACTGGTCGTCGCCCCCCCTTTGTCTTCTCTTTGGACTCCAACATTTTGACCTTCTGCTCTTGGTCCTTTTCCCTCCCCGGTCTTGGTAGTTAATGATTTAGATGTGCACCTTTCCGCTTCTTTGTCAAATGAAGTTCAGATCTCGTCTATCTGCCAAGCTAGACATTTTAAATTAAAAGTACTGCAGAAAGTCTTGTACTTTCTCCCTCCAAAAATACATGCACCTGTGGTGGCTTCTTTGGTCATGAGTACAGTCGATTACTGCAATTTTTATATTTTTAGCTCATCCAGCGTACTTAACAAAAAAAACATATTTTAGAAAACATATTTCTCCTTTTCCTAATCTGCTTCACTGGCTAGTTATAGCGAAGTGGATTCAATTTAAATCGAAGTGCTAAGTTCATTGCTGTTTCTATGGAGCTTGAGCCAAATACTTGCAATCTGAATTCAACCCATGTGTCCATAGGCAATCACTCTGCTCTGAGGAGGCTCTTCTTATCCAAGTGCCCCATTTTTGACTGTGCCGAGTGGAGGGTCATGATTTCTCAGTTGCCACATCTAAACGCTGGAATTCAATTGCATTTCCACTTTGGGCTACTGAGAACCATTTTTTGTTTCAAAAATCTTTAAAAACCTTCTTCTTTTAAAGTCCTGTCTAGTTAGTCTTTTCTGCAGGGCTCTGTAGCACCACGATGCCCTTGAGTGAACGATTTTTTGTTTTATGCATTTATGTAAAATAACATTATGCAACATAACATGCAAACGTTGTCAGCAAGGAGTGTGCCCCCTCAGATATTTATCATTCTGTCATGGATGTATGAACGAACAATGCATAATTGAAATAGCTGTGACTTATGGAAGATACAGCTAGGCCTCACTTAATACAATGTTGATATTAACTGGGCTGGATATAAAGGAGGCTGAAACTGTTTCACATTCAAGAGGTTGTATGTTACATCACACCAGCTTGAACATCACACTTTGTTAGATCCATAAGCTTGCCAACATGTAATTGATGGAGCTGGTCGCCCATTTTCTGATGCAACTGTTTAGTTATTTGCAGTTTTCAAAGTTTAGAAGAAAAGAGTTAATAGCAAAGAACATGTACATGTAACACTACAGTTGAACCTAGCTGGAATATATGAATCATAAGGTTTGTCTGAGAATGCATGACTGACTCATGTTGCATGAAACAAGCTTACACATAAATATGACATGTGCTTCAGTACTTAAAATATAAAATGGCAGAGATTCAGACAAACATGTTTCCTTTGAAACAAGAATACAGAAAGCACAATATGACTCCAAGGAATTGTTTACAATTCTTAAGGCACTGGAAAAACCCATTGATAATCTTTGAGAAACTAGAGGGAATACAATGCAAAATCCAGAAGGATAGGTCACAGGTTGACCCTATAGATATGCGGCCATGTGACAGCTGTACAGTTGCAACAGCAACACCACAAAAAAAGTGAATCCCTACCTTTAACTTTAGAACAGTGACAGAAGGGGAACTCAGTACGATTTTAAGCAAGCAATCTTAAATCAACACGTTGTAATGGAGTTATTTACCCAGCAATGTTGGTTAAAGCTTTCTCAGATTCACTTCTTAACATTCTCAAATATCCTTAACACTTCATTGGGTGAAAGCCATGTGCCCAGGGATCTGAAAAGTGCATGGATAACTCTGCTAATAAAAAGAAACAACCTGGATTTGACCCAGATATACCAGGAAATGATAGACCTATCACCAATTCCCCAATTTTGCAGAAAATTCTGGATATGGTGGCTTTTCAGCAAATACTGTGCTCCAGCACATGACAAAGTACGATGTTCTTAATAAATGACAGTCAGGTATCAGACCGGGTTTTACCACTGAACTGCCTCTTCTGGACCTTAAGACGAATATGTTGTGCAGCATGGATAATAGCCAAGCTATGCTGCTGATGGTATTAGATCTGACAGCTGCTTTTGATTTGGTGGAACATTCACTCATGTTGCATAGACTTAAGAAAGTTGCCTATTTTAATGAACATGCAGTGGCTTGGGCACGCTCCTTCTTGGAGGACAGATCTGTTAGGGTCTGCAGTCATGATGTGGAGGCCTGTCCAGTCCCCTTGCCTTATGGTGTACAACAAGGAGCCTGTCTGTCTCCCTCGATGTATAACATTTTCATGGCCCCTCTATGTTAACTGTCACAGAGTAAGGGTATTTGTTTTTCCAACTACGCCAGTGATACGCATTGTATCATCCGCCTATCAGGCAACTATTGCTATCAATGAGATTTTTTCTCTCATTCAACGGACGATGCTGGAGAAAGGGCTCGCGCTTAACAATGAAAAAACTGAACTCATGGTCATTGGGACTAGGCCCAGAACTGCCAGCTTGGGAATCAAATACTCTGAGTTTAGCATAGCAAAAAGTACAATTCCTACTAAAAAGAAGATTAAAACACCTGGGCCCTCATTACAAGGCAGGCGGTGGACCATGGTGCTATTAGCACCATGGTCCATGCCGGATTCTGCCATGGTGGATGGCGGAATTACCGCCCCATTCCAAGGTGAGTGGCGCAGTAATTCCCCATTCACCATTTGCCCTTCCCCATTCCCATTTTTGCCCCATAGGGCATAATGGGGATGGGGAAGGCGCTAATTACGGCACCGTAAATTACGGTGCCGTAATTAGCACCAAGGTCGCTTAGAGCCTTGGACTTTAACGCCTGCAAAAAGCAGGCGTTAAAGTGTGAATCAGGCGTTAAGGGTTTAACGGCACCAACGCTCTTTACGGCGCCGTTAAACCCTTAACGCCTGACTTGTAATGAGGGCCTTGGTGTCTATTTTGATCAAAACCTTAACATGAAAATGCACATTAGTAATCTTGTGTCATCTTCTTATTAAAAAAGACTCCTGTCTCATATATGCCCATATCTCTGTACCAAGAGCAGTGAGACTATCTCTAGAGTGATTATAGGCTCTAAGATAAACTATTGTAGTAGCCTTTTGGCGGGAGTCAATAGAGGTGAAATTGCAGGAATCCAGGTCATACAGAACAGTGCTGTCTGAGCTATAATCAGACTCAAAAATTCTACCACATTTCAGAAGCCAGGAGGGGTTTGCACTGGCTCCTGGTGGAGGCCAGGATACACTTCCAGCTGCTGACCATAGTTCACAAATGCTTAGATGGCTCGACTCTGCAATATTTGGCATAAGGTATAATCAAGAAGCCTGTGGTTACATTTTTCAGATCAGATCATTCCAATTTGTTAGTGGTACCAAGAGCCAAATTGGGTCAAGTTAATTAGAGTGCTTTTCATGCAGCAGCTCCCAGAATCTGAAACTCAATTCCGCCTGTGCTCAGAAGGGAAGTCTCCCTGGGTAAGTTTAAGAAGAAACTGAAGCCATATCTTTTTAAGTAGCTGTATATTGTTCAGCCAGTGTTCTCACTCATTGTAGTTATTCTAGGTCAGCCCGATATCTTGTTTGTCATTTGTCTGCTCCCTCCTCTCTAGGTGTCATCCTCTGTGCCCGTATGCCTCTGGACCTGTTCAGTTTGCACGGTATGAATCAGATAAAATAAAGCAAAGTTAGCGGGGACTCAAACTCACATATATCCAGCTGCTGAAATGCAGAGACTAGTGTACCATAAGTAAGTATTATGTTTGCAGGCCTCGTTTTTCAGGGAGGTCTGAAATGCCAGATGAACTGTCTGCCCAGTCGAAAAGTGCCAATCTGAACATTACTGGGCTGCAAAATTGCAGGCACAGGACTCAAGAACAGAGAAGTAGAAGAACACATGCTGATGGAATTGAATTATATTACACTGCAACACCACAGCACAGCTGCATTAAGTTTAGGTTGGGGTGCCATATGACTGGCTGCTTGTGAAAAGGCAGAAATAAAGGTCTATGGGTTCATCACAGTTCTGTATGTAGATTTCAACTAAACTGGGACTCTTGCTGTGCTGAGAGAGTCATTAGGGTGGGATAGGAAGATGGTCGCTTAGCCTAGAGATTTCATGATTGCTTTGTAAAGATTGGCGGACATGGATCCTCAGGAGATCCTGATTGGTTGCAAGAGTCAATGGTAGCTTGAAGGTCCTCTGCAGACAGAAGGTGGAAAGGCAATATGTTGTGCTAGTCACCAGTATAGCGGTCTAATATTGCAGGGGCTTGCAAATTCTTTGATTTTATATTTGTTTATAAGCACAACAGTTTTGAAGGTCAACCTATAGAAACGTAATCTTTTTCCCATGTAAGAATGCAATATTAACTAGTCCCTAAAAAAAGTCCAGCTTTTATACATCAGTGTTTCAAGAACCTTTCTTTTTAGAATAAGCTGAAGAGAGAATCATGGGAGTCTCTGTGCTTTGTCTTGTGAATCTTACTGCATTAGTAAGGTATCAGAATCCTGAAACAAAGGGGTCATATGGATTGATGCATCACATTACATCTGTTGCTAAGGCAAGAGTGTCTGAACCACCAGAGACCTACAGCCTGTTGCAAAAACACATTTGTCCAGGTTTCTGCGTGACTAAGGTGGTCATATTTGCTCAAATGGATGGAGTGTGATTTCACTTCCACTACATTTCTGTCTGCTTATAACATTTAAGGAACATGCTAAATATGACAAATGTTTTTATTAACTCTTCTATATTGCTACAAACTGCAATCACATAATTGTGAGTACCCTGATGGCCAATTCTTCCTGCACTAGCCACACCATCTGAGTTGTTGTTTGTACTAGACACAGTCCATTGAAACTATATGGCCATGTGCTGGGAGCCCCTTTGGCACCTCTGATACCTGGAAGGAGTTACAGAGGGGGTCTGCATTTCCAGTTCTGAGTGCGGACTGATCTCTGTCTGAGACATGCACGTCAGATAATGATGTTTGCTTGTCAGTGCAGGTAATCCTTCTGGGCTGTTGTTAGTAAGCTGATCTCAAAATGCGACAGTGGCAATGCCTACTAACTGGAAGGCAAATCAGGAGACAGTGGGAAGTTGCTGCACCAGAGGTGCAAGATACTATAAATCATGGCTTAGTCTTGTTTCATCAAGCCCCAACCATTTCCTTCAGGGTTTGACTGACAAGCATTACAATCCAGGAGACTAAGGTGTTAAGGTGCACTCACTTTTGTACCTATTTGCTAGTTTAAATAGTTTTCACCTTGATTAAGTACGTAATGGTTAAGAGTTTTAGTTGCTCCTTGTTGAGGTCTGTGCTACCAGACCGAAGTAAATGTAGAAGGATGGCTTCCCGCGGTGCACGGGATGCGAAGACAAGGGCACACTTTTGTCCGATGTAATCGGAAACAATTCGGAATACAATAAAAAGAATTTAAGTTTTTCTGTATAGATTCACAGAACATACATCTTTTTACATTAAACAAAATTTAATTTATAGAACTGTATGTTCTCTTGAGTCTTCATATATAAATCAATCAAACTTTACTATTGAAATTCGCCGTCATTGCATTGTAAATTGCTCACATTGTTAAACACATTAAATCAAAAAATATTTAACTCGGTTGAGAATTCATCAATTTGAAAAATATATATGTTT
The DNA here is from genome assembly GCF_040938575.1 of Ambystoma mexicanum. Classification (NCBI taxonomy): domain Eukaryota; kingdom Metazoa; phylum Chordata; class Amphibia; order Caudata; family Ambystomatidae; genus Ambystoma; species Ambystoma mexicanum. The sequence continues at coordinate 292,956,961 of NC_090930.1, read as the reverse complement.
GCATAAAATCATTCATTTAAGAAACTCCAATATTGTCTGGTATCCTGATAGGATGTTTAGTGCAATGTCCTGTTTTGTTGTTGATTCTTCTTGCCAGAGACAACTCCTATCTTTACATTACGCGTTTCGGGCTATCTTTTAACCCTTCTTCAGATGTAGGATAACAGATTTTATCACGGATTCATCTAAAGATAATAGAGAATATTTTTTGTTACTTTTTGTAAGTCTTTCCTAGTTAAGCATAATACTTTCTTGATTCTCTCCACTGCCAAGTATGAACCAACCTTAAGGCTAAATGTGTAGCCAATGCCACGCAGTCTTGTGGGATCCCGTTTCGTTTATTCAATTTCTTTGTTCTTTAGTTGCTCCAGTTACTGTCCATTCTGTGAAGCGAAGGACACTTTGCTTAGTGAGGGGAAGTCTGTATCTACACTGCTTACTGATACATTTTAACATGGCATAAAGTGGGACCAGTCCCTGTATACGCGTATAGGCATATAGGCGCTGGGTACCACTGTTAAGTCACATTCCGTTTTACATTCAGAGGTGCTTTCTGTTCAGTTCAAACTTAGGGGGCGATAGCAACTCACCACTCGGGCATGTCGTTATAACTAATGGATGCGTAATGGATTCCGGGTTGTTCATCAACTCAAAGCACTCGATTATAGTTGTCATCTATCCCTCTGACAACCCACGGTTGTTTCCGTTTTTAAACTTCCTGTGAAGACATGTATTAACTTGATTTTAGTTTGACATCCAGGAGGATCCTTCATTTGGAAATTACTTGTTATTCGCAATCTTACCGGCGAGTCCCGCACAGTCCTCCACTGCTCGGTTCTGTCTCCCTTTGCGTCTGGCTTCCTTCTACCGTGATTGTATTCAGGGTCGATAAGCAACCGGGTGACTTGTCCTTCTCTCGCTAATTTTTGTTACTAGTCCAAAAGGTTCCGTACAATCCAGACTAGCCACAATGGAGACAAATTGATGCATAATGGGATACATTCAAAACTTTTCATACTGGGGAAAATTAGATGCCCAGTGCATCTAAGATTTGCAGCAACTAACATAGCTCTGATCTACAAAGCCAACAACTGGAGAAAATCTGGAGATGTCTTTATCATCTCTGAGATTCCATTGATCAAATGGTTATGAACAACACTTGCACATAGGCTGTAGGCTTTGTGAATCAGGTGTAAAAGAGTTGGTGCAAATCTGAGATGTACATGTGTATCTCCACATTTGCTCCAGTGTAATATTTAACAGGTCACCAATACAGACTGTAATATAGATATTAAAATAGCGTTCTCATTGCCAGTCAGACGCTCAGTCAAATGGTGTAAGATACATCATGGAATCAAGAGCACTGCCATAGGCTAAAAGAATTGTGGTCAATCAGAACTAGTTCGTACATTCTGAAATGTCCATTGTGTGAACTTGTTCTGCATCATCCTTGGTTCATATCACCATCCGCTGTCCTGTAGGTAACCACATTGGAATCTGAAGATAATGGCCAATTCTATTCTTTCTGGTGCAATAAGGTGCCAAATCAATGTACATCTAGTGTCATTGCACTGACCACAAAGGCACAATAGATCTTCACAGAATTAATCTATTCAGAAGTCTGTCCTGGTCCCAAACACACACTACATACCTGATGACGCCTTCCTTGATGTGGCCTTCTAGTTCTTCAATAAACTTTTCTCCTCTCATCCAGTAGATCATGGGACCAGATTCTCCACTGAATCCAAAGAAAGCTCTGCAGGCAACACTTACTGGACTACCTACAATCAGAGTAATAAGGGGAGGTTAACCAAATAGATAGCTTACTCCTAAAACAATTGATAAAATAGCTATGCATTGTTATTGAGAGGGCAATTAACAAAGAATAATATTGTTGTTGTAAGATGAACCTGTCTTAACTTATGCCAACGACTGATACGAACGTTCAACTACAGATGGGATTCATAAAGGAATCATAATAAACTTATTACCATCAGAATGAATGCACACATTTCACCCAATTCACATAACTGTCCCAATGATGCCCTACTAGAATAATCTTTCACCAAGTCGGACAGAAACATATATTTTTTTAACGTAATTTTGTTTTTTTTTCACTTGATCCAACATAGTTTTGCACCATCCTTTCTTAATCCACACATCCAACATGTTTACATACATAATCATTCACTTTAAACTTCACACACACCATGAACACCCAGGTCTAAGTTGAAAGAGCTCACAGTAGTTTCTGTGATAACTTAGAACTTATCTGTGTGTACTTTCTGTTACACTTCTTTAGATGTCTTAGTATTGCCATTCACACATCTCCTTTAAACACTCCTGCACGTACACACACACACACACACTGCATACGGTTACTCACATCTGTGTTACACCAAATGTACACGCCTGGGTGGGAGCAGTTTATTTTGAGCTATTAGTACTTTGATGAATAAGCCTATCTTATGCAAGCACAACATATTTTTTCTCAGTGTATGTCACACTCCCAAAACACATCTTTTGGCAATGGTCCCTTATACTGTCCATTAGATATCCATCTTACGAACGATCTGGGCATTCATTTCACAAATGGTGGTAACGAATAAGGGTCTCTTACAGGGGTAAGCCCAATTCATGAAATGGAAAATGGAAGTAAATGGAAGCAAACAGCACATTCAACATATGACAATGGTTGCCTAGGTAGATTGAATATTCAATCATGAAAAACAAACAGTCATTTGTTCCTGTACATGAACTTTGGTATTTTGAATGAAGGAGCTTGCAACCTGAAATATTTAACAATCTTTTTGAATATTGAGCATCACTTTAGCTAACACAAAAGTGGAATTCTGGGATTTAATGTAGCTATACATTCACTATAATGTTTTCAATAAGTTGGATGTTGCCATTAAGTATCTCAGGTGTTGATACATGCACTAATTCTATGACATAAGCTCCTGTTTTTTTATTTTAAGTTATTTTATATATGTTTTATTCACCACACATAATCTGACTAAATACCATAATACAGCCACAAGATAGGTCAGTGGTTTAGGGTCTCACCTCACATAATTGTATCCAGTTTGCAGGACACACGTTTGAATGTCCAGTAGTGGTGAAGGTCAAAATGTGGGGGCTGCGTCAAACTCTGAGCCGGTCTTAGCCACAATGCATTTGCAAGATGCATGATGATCATGCTGCTGTTTGGGCATACTGTGCACTGCACTAGGTGGAAGATGCAAGTATGTGTTTTGATCAATCCTTAAATCTTTTACCTAGCATATAAACAAGGGGGCTGTGTCTGACTCTAGGCACCCAAATGTCCCAGCCAACTCTGTTGCCTTTGGTATTGTGCACAGTATTCTGGCTTCTCATTTCATCTTAAACACTCAGGACATCCTGTCCTCTCTCTCTCTCTTCCTCTCATCCTGCCCCCTCTACTGCCAACTCTTCCTCTGGCCCTTCTTCGGCCACCTCTCCTCACTCCTTCTCTGCCTTTCCCCTGTTCTCCCCAGACAAGGTTTTGAGACAAGTCAGATCTATGAATGTCTCGTCAAAACAGGTTCACCCCTGTTCCTCCAAAGCCATCAAGGACCACATTGACACCTTGGCCCCTGCTCTGGCTGACTTCTGCAACCACTTCTTTGCCACTGAAGACTTCCCTTCCCCCATGAAGCATTCCCTTGTGCACCCTCTTCTTAAGAAACCCTCTGCGACCCGTCCTGCCTGGCTAACTATCACCCAATCTCCATCACTCCTTTCCTGGGCAAACTCCTAGTAAAGCTGGCCATCTCCCAGCTTAATCATCACACTGAATCTGTGGGCTATCTCCACGACCATCATTCTGGCTTCAGAGCTGCCAGAAGCATGGAAACTGCTCTCCTGAACATCCGTAAAGACCTGCTCTCCAAACTCGATTCTAACACCCCTCATCTTACTTGATCTCTCTTCTGCCTTCGACATGGTCAACCATGCCATTCTGCTCATCCGTCTCCATGACAACCTGGGTATCACCGATCAGCCTTGGCTTGGCTGATCTCTTTCCTCTCCGATCGACCCTCCCAGGTCCAACTTGGCTCCTTCCTCTCCTCTGTCTCTATCTCTATGTATGATGTTCCCCACGGGTCTAACCTCTCTCCCTGGCTGTTCAACCAATACCTGCCACTTCTTGTCCACTGCATTGCAGCTATCTGCCCCAATGTTCAGTGCTATGTGGATGAAACTTAACTCATTTTCAGGCTGCCTTCTGCCACTTCCTCTCCTTCTCTCATCTCTGACTAGGTGTCTGCTATCCAGGAGTGGTGTGCCACCAATGAACGCTGCCTTAATGCCAGTAAGACCGAGATTCTCCTCATCGACACACCTGCTCCCTCGCTCCCTGTCACTCTCTGGCCGGCCTCCCTTGGCCTCTTCCTGCTCCCACCTGTGAGGCTAAAAACCTTGGGGTCATCTTCAACGCCACACTCTCCTACTCTCCTCACATCTCCGACATCTGTAAGAAGTCACACTACCAGCTGCACCTCCTCAGAGATATTCTTCCTTTCCTCTCCTTCCCCTAGAAGCTCACTGTCTCCAGAGCTCTGGTTTTCTCTAGGATGGACTATTGCAACAGTCTTTTTCTAAATCTGCGTGCTTCTACTCTCCGCCCTCTTCAACTCATCCAGAACAGGACAGTGATACTTGTCCTTGGCCTCAAGCCCAGGGATCGTATCTTTGCAGGACTGAAATCCCTGCATTGGCTCCCAGTGGCTGCGAGGATAAGTTCAAAACCCTGTTCATTGTCCACGAGGCCTTCTGGGGCCTGGGGCCACAATACCGTCAACTCTCTCTTCTAAAATATCTTCCTTCTCAAGCTCTTCGCTAATCCGCCTCCAACTCCCTCATCGTTAGTCACTTCTCCAAGCAACGTGTTGGTGGTAGATTTCTTTCCTCGGCTGGGGCCTCCGTCTGGTACAGCTTCCCTGCCTCCATTAAACTTGAGGAGAACCATCTCTGGTTCCGTAAGCACCTCAAAACCTTACTATTTGCATCTGCTTTCTCTCCTACTGTCCCCTGCTGGACTCCTGGCTGAAACTGAAACTGCACTGGTAACCTGGCTACCCTCTGATCTTGGGCCCATGTCCCCTCCCCGCCAGTTGCACACCTGCACTGTGTGCCTGGAAACCCCCGCAGTTGGGCACTGTTTTCTGTATCCCTACAGTCCCCTGCCAGAACTTGACACCTGATGTCTACACTCACCCTTGCACTTGCCACCTGCTGGCCGCACTTTTGTGTATTGCTTTATTTACTGTTATTTTTGCTGTCTATCCCATGTACTGCACTGTCCCCTCCCCATTACCCCCGCACTTTCCCCTTCCCCCTTGCCCTGCACTTGCACGATCTCAATGTCACCAGGCCTAGTAAGATCGTTGTCTCAGTCTTCCCTTTGTTCCTCCTCCCCTGCCTCGTTGTTCCTTGAAACACTTGTGTATAGGCGCGTTATAAATGCCATATCATATATCATATCATATTGCTAACATAGGGAAACACATGCTCATGCTTCCTCTGTATGTACATGCCAGTATCCCCATGTACACACATTCTCTTGTTGGCCTTGTCCTTAATGCTAGTAAAAATCCCTTGCCACAGGAAGAAAATGTATTAGTGTTGGCTGCACAAATGCTTGCCTACCCCATTCACCACCATGTAAGAACACGCTTCATGTAACTGTGCCCTCAATGGCAATAAAACATGCAATATGACAGTAAAGAAACAATGGCTGCACAACTGCCTCACCACACTATTTAGGTACACTCATTATGTCTTCTTTGACCTAACACCAGTAAAACATGCAATGTCACAGCAAGGACATATTTCCTTGCTGGCTCCACAAGTGCCCCTGCCTCACCCCCATATAAGAACACACATTATATTGACCTTGGCCTTTAATTTGAGTAAACTATGCCATGCTACAGAAATAAAATTGTGCTATAATTCCCCCGCCCCAAATCCTTCTTCACGTAATAACACTCATCAAGCTTGCTTTGCCCAGAACCACCAGTAAAACATGCCTAGAACCCAGCCTTGCATGCACACATTCATACCCATTCATACCCATTCACCCACTAGCCACACACTCATACAGCATCTCTCTCAATCATTAATTCGCACACACCACATTCACACTGCATTTGCCACATGTGCAGCCAGAACATTCACACTGCACCTCACACGAGTCCATACACACCATACACACTAAACACCCTTGAATGCATACATACAAGCATAACTCATAAAATTGCAACACCCATGTGCACGCACACGCACTTTCAAAAAGGCTGTTTTTTCTTATCTGTTTCCAGAATCCATCGATCTGATGAATTCAATGCTCCTCTCCAGGAAGGCCTATGGCTCACATGATCTAGGCAGACAGGAACCAGGAAATCAATAAGGGGGGTTCTGGGAGTCTCTCTGCCAGACATTAGTAAGGAGAGCTTTCTGGTTCCTCACATGTGCGGTGGAGCTGGAACTGGAGCACCCCGATATTGCACCACAACCGTAACTGTAGTAACACGCTTCTGAAGTCAGAGTGCTTTCACCCTGACTTAAAAAAAAAAAAAACGTTCTTTTTTAAGTCTGAAGCGGGCTCCCCTGGGACATGTGACAGCAGGGCAGCCTGCACCGCTTAGGTTTCGTGGTCTCAGACTACCCCAGTTATCCATAGCAGGGCAGACACAGCCTTTCATCCTTCTGAGGTTGCATAATTGCATACCGTTAAATTGGGTGACTAAAGCCACTCTCAGTACAGCACATAGGAGCTGGGGAAATGTGACATAAAGCAGAGTATAACAACCTACTATTATTCCTATTATCATTATAATTACTATAAAATAATTGCTGCACAGACCCGAAATACCCATTATAAACTCACTAAGATAAAGAGTAACGTGTTGAATATGCTAAGATAAGTTCAGCTGTTTCGTACACTGTAGACGTTTGGCCTTGAACCAATCAATGTCATATTTACTAAAATGTTACTTACAAACAAAAACAGTAATGAAAATTCTGAAGAATTGAGTAACTGGAGTAAAGAAACAGATTATGCATTAAGCCAAATGCAAAATTGCAGACTCATTGATATAGATAGTCTACCTTTTCTATACACCTGAGGTGACTATTGTGCTATTTATATTGATAACGTTCAAGGTTTTTGTTCATAGCTTGCTGACCAGTCTTACTATTTCTCCTGTCTCAGCTCCATAGCAACCACGCCACCAGTGAGTGCATTCACAGGTCCTGTTCTTGGTCATTTCATCTTCTCCCTAAAAATAACATCTAAAAGGTACATGATGTCTATGCAAGTCAACTCACCAAAATAGAGTCAGCTTCTGTCTTGATCCCACCCACCTGCAGTCACACTTCCCACACCCTTAAAATCACGTAGTTAATTTGGAAAGTGAAATAACCCTGTCTACAACATCACCTCAACCATGAACCAACTCAGTAGATGAAATATCCACACTACCTCATATTTCACTCTACCAGGAACAAGAATAACACTCAAGTTGTGCCTGGCTACTGATATCCACACGTAAACGTGGATACGAAATCAGATTCTTCCCAGGTAACCAATGCTTCAAAAGTAGCATTGTTGAGCCTCCAGATCAGGGGTGTTGCTAGGTCTGGAAAAGACCCGGGGCTACTCTGATGTCAGAACTGTTGAGACTGGGGGCTAGCTAGCCTTTTGGCTGTAGCTCCTGAGATTCTATCCAGGGCTACAACCAAAAGACCAGGGGCTATAGCCCCCTTAGCCCCACCCTAGCAACGCCTCTGCTCCAGATCTACTACAACTGCACCAGATCTACTTCCATCCCTATAACTTGCAACAGTCATCAAACATGTGGACCACTGTGAACAACAGGTCTCTAAACACTATTCTCATTCTAGTATGCATGGCAATTCACTCAATCCACACCTTCAAATAGCCACTTTGCTCTTATCGTTTGGTTGGATTTAGCTCTGCCCATCACCATTGGCTTCATACCAAATGGAATAATATGCAACTTTACCTTTAATCTTTCACTATCCTCAATACATTAAAATACGTCTCCATGCCCACCAAACTTCATAGTCACCAGAACTCCAATGTAATATGTTTGAATTAACTATAATGGTGGTGTATTAATGTTTTACACAAACACTTTTCTTCTAAACAGTACTTTCGTTTTACCCCCATTCCCAGGTTCCTATGCACCATGTGATGCCCTCTTTGCTCAGAATTTCAGTTCATTAACTAAATAAGTAAATTAATAAACTGAGTGTTAGCTAAACCTATTCGTATAAAGAACAATATGGTATAGTGAGTAATAACAACATATTTTAGTAGAGACACATTTTAGGTATAGAGAGGGAGGGGGGAAGTGTTGGAGAATAAGAGAAAGATTGAGAGTGATTTAGTGCATGATAGGAGGCTATTGCTAGAGTGAAACACGGTAGTGGAAATAGTGGTGAGGATGGAGTGAAGCAAGAGGGAGCATCATTGGGAGATATTGGCACGGACAGTGAGATAAAATCAGGATATAGATATGGGATTGAGTAGAGGGTAAGAGAAGGAGAGTGAGAAACATAAAGTGAGGGAGAGGAGAAGAGATTGAGGGAGGAGTCAAGTCAGATAGAAAAGGGGGAGGATTGGAGCTTGATGTAGAGAGGAAGAAGATCTCAGAAGGAGCCGTGCACAGGCAGATATAGAAGGAGCAGCACAGGTGGAAAGACAGGGAGAGATAGAGTGTGTGAGGGGAGAGACTGGTCGATAAACCATGGAGAAATCAGTTCATTGGGACAATGGAGGCAATCAATTAGAAGATTTCCTGAGGGAGCTACATAGAAAAGGCGATGACATTTAGATTTCCCTCCCAGATTAGAAAATACCTTGACAGTAGGGGTTACCGTGATTTAGAATATGCTGGGGATATTCTGGGGCCTATGGCCCCCTGGGATAAAGTGGAGGGAGCCCACCTAGAGGTGGAGAGGACTGTAGGGATCTCCCCAGCCTTCCCATGCCTGTTGTTTAAAAGTTTAATAAAGTACCATAACAATCCTATCTTTTTCTTTTTGAGGACATGTATGACACCTGCCAGTTATGTTTGTTTTTTTAACAGCAGTGAGATACGTCAGCAAGATAAGCTATTTTCCCAACTTTGTGTCAGCGGAGAAAGTAGTTTGAGAATATTTCTAAAGAAATACCCCAAGAATAACCAGCAGCATTGTTGAATACCAAAGATAAAGGAGATTGATTACTGAGGCATCCTCTTCTCAGTTGGTAAAATGGTTAATTCACATTTAGAAAAACAGGCCACTAGAATGAGGCAATCACTTGTTGGGATTTTTCAGTTAATGAAAACCTGTAAAGCCCAAGCAATTAAACATGATTTTGAAGATCTGCATAGCAAATGTTAAAGCCACTGTAAAGTACAGCGTTTCCCTATGGGGATTTGAAGATTCTTCTGAACTACAAATGATACAAAATGACGTCTTCATTGAATTTTGGGGTTCACAGGGAATTGGGGTTGGCTTTCTTAGAAGATTAATTATTTCTTGATATGGTGGCACACTGGCTACATAGTTCTTCCAATCCTATGATGATATGATATGATATGGCATTTGTAACGCGCCTATACACAAGTGTTTCAAGGCGCTATTTTATTTTAATCAAACTCTAATTGCACCCAGGAAAGACAGATTGACCAATCACAATCTGCCTTTCCCGAGCGCGATTGTGCCTTCAAAGCCCGCACCTGGGAAAAAAAATAATGAACACAAAATTGCTGCCAATGAAATAGAAAAGAGACTAAGTCCCTTTTCAGATGATGACAGCCAATTTGGTACACATTTTCCATGGCTGCCGTTATTCAAAAAGGGACCTAGCGCCTTTTCAATGTTAATGGCAGTGGCCATTTTTTAACATTCCGTTTTTCTCCGACGGGAGATGGGTTTGCACAAAGCTAATCTCCCATCATATGAAAAAGAAAAAGGAAACCATCTGTCCCCCAGTAAATCCTGGGGTGCCAACAGCGTTCACGCTTCGCCTGGGGGCGGACATCCGCTTTAATTGGCCCTCAGCCTGTGCTAAGGCCCTTGCTTTGCTTGGGACTACCAAAGCTCAGGCTGGCAAGCCGTTAAAGCCCATGTCCACCCCACAGCCGGGCCGTGAAAGATACATTATCTCCTTTCATATGTCAAGATCTGTCTTCACATATCAAGTTCCTCACCCTTGATTAAAGGAAATCAACAGAATTGACTAAAATGTCCAATCACAGACATACAATTATTGTTTCTAATAAAATGAAGGAATATTTTTCATGGAGGGTCTATATGTCAGACAGATCCTTGATTAGGAAGGAACATTTTAATTGCATCAGGGGTTGAGTAGCAGTAATGTCAAAAACCACCATGCACCTTAGACCATGCCCCATTGACCCTGTCCTAGGATATGAACTTCTGCTCCTGAAGCTTACTACGGACACTAAAACCACATTCAACTTCCTTCTTATTTATAGATAACCTAATAACACTAACAATCCCGACCTTGACATCCCTTTGCTCATCACCCCTCACTTGAAACCTTGTACCAAATTAATTATTTTAGGGGATGTCAACCGTGGATGTGATGATGAATTAGACTGTAAAGACACTCGTCTCAGTTCTGCCCTCTACGACATGTAATTTACACAAATCCTGCACACGTTAAAGGAAGAATTCTTGACTGTATTCACACGTCCAACGTAACTATAAATTTAGAATCTATTTCTGAAGCTGCTTGGTCGGGATTTGTGCGCCATTATGCCCGCAAATCCCTCTTTAACAAATGGGGCTTAGCGGGCAGAATGGCACACAAATCCCCGTTTTTCTGTGCACAAATTCCATGAATCAGCCCCAAAATCGTCACCTTACAAGAGTTAATAAAGACAAAGAGAAAATTACTAGCTGGCAAAAATATGCCCTCACACTTACCTAGCGCCAATGCGGATACCACCATGCCCCAATTCAAATTCAATAAAGTATTGCAAGATCAGGTCTTGGCCACCTTCATTACCCTTAAACATTCCTACTGTAAGGGGGATAGCTTCCCCACCTAGTTGCTCAATATCTCTGCACCAACCCTAGTGCCCATTATATCTGACTTTATTTATGTTTTATTGCCTCCAACTCAGTCCCCTCTATCATCAAATCGACCTGGGTAACACCATTACTCAAGAAACCCTCCCTTGATCCCACTACCCCCACCAACTACCACCCCATCTCTACCATGCCATTCCTACTGAAGATTATTGACTGAGTAGCCTACATCCAAATCCAAAATTACTTAGAAAGTAACCACCTACTAGGAGCCAGACAATTAGGTTTCTGCCCCAAACATAGTACCAAAACAGTGTTACTAGACTTAAAAATCCTGATGGACAGCATCCGAGATGCGGGTAACATAGACATTTTACTTCGACTTGACCTTTCAGCAGCATTGACTTGGTAGATCACAACAAGCTGTCCCTTTCACTCGCTAAAAACTTTAATTTCTCCCCAGAAGCCACCCTATGGATTAAATCATTCCTGTTGGAATGCACCTCTAGAGTCTTTATGAGCGATGAGGCTGCTGATCGCATCACAGTATCTGTAGGTGTCCCTCAAGGCTCCTGCCTCTCACCTACACTTTACAATACATATACCATACTACTATTTGCAGCACTTGACGCCATGGGTGTAATCTACCCAAATTTCACAGATGACACCCAGATATTGATTCCTATCACTAGGGACCACAAACAAGACACTGCCACCATCAATAAGATTTACACAATCATCCAACATTGGATGGTTACCCATTAGCTATGCCTGAACAACGAAAAAACAGTGATCCTCATTGTAGGCTCGCCATCCGCCTAAAATCACTAGATGATAGCTACGCTGCTATAAACATTGATGGTACACCCATCCCAGTCCCGAACCAAGTAAAAACACGTGGCGTCTACCTAGATGCTAGTCTCTCCATGACTAAGAACATCAATGCCTTGTCATCTTCCACCGCCTAGGCTACAAAACTCCTCTCACTTAGCCGACAATTCCTCACACCCCAGAACTGCCTTACACTATAATGAGCCCTCATCCTCTCAGAACTAGCACTGCAACATCCTCCGACTGTGTACCATGACATCAAACATTGCCAAACTGCAATTACTCCAGAACAAAGCCCTAAGTGCAGCCATTGGCCTAAAAAGGAATGATCACATTTCTCATATTAGAAGAGAAGTTAATTAGCTCCCTTTCAAAGCGAGAATCCTAATCAAGACCTTCATTACTGCTCACAAATGCCCCCTTAATGTCGCCCCTCCCTACTTGAACAATAGCATAACCCAAAAAGTCTCAACCCGATCCCTAAGATCATGTACCAGCACACACCTGTTCGTTCCTCGCTACAAGAACTTAAGGGCAGGAGACTCTAGCTTCCCAGTGGCCACACCAATGCTCTGGAACACTCTAACGGCACACATTAGAAATGAGCAATCGCTCCTGCGATTCGAGTCAATTATCAAAACCTGGCTCTTTGACAAATTAAACTAAGGCCTTAACTAACTCCGTCCATGCTCTCAACCTGTTGTAACTGTAACTGAATGTATGTATGTAACTTGTGTCTTAAGCTTGTAACAAATGATATTTTTAATTAACCAACGCTGTGATACCTTCGGGTTTGGGCGTGTAACAAATGCAATCAATAAACATTAATAAATAAATAAATACAATCCAGTGGGGCTCAGTATTAGCAAATTGAAACGTAAAAAGAATTGCATAATGTGCGCTGCTGATTTGGAAGACCTATTAGATCTATTTTTTTTCTGTACAGCGTAGATACATATCAGACGAAGAGCGCTAACATTGCTTTTAAGCGATGCAGTTTTTTCACAGTGCCATCCGGCGCTGTACTTTTTATTCAATTAAGAAACCCAGGTTATAGCCTCGGCTGTATTATCCTATTTGCGCCAAGGTTTGAGAATTCGATCTCAATGCGATGAATTCATGAATTGTATTACATGATTTATGTACGTTTTTGGATTGTCAAGTGCTTTACTTAATGAATGCAAAGGAAGGACTGGGATGTAAAAAAAGTTTTGTATTAAACTCTATTTTACAATAAAAAAACGAACATGATTTTAGCAGCAATTGGTTTTAAACTTGGTGTAATAACTTTTGTATCTGCATTTGGATTATTTCTGTATGTGATAGCAGTGATGTACATTTGCTCATTGTATGAAATGTGTGCATGCTAAATGAACATACTGATAGCTGAAATAGTTTTAAGGACAAAAATGTAAGTCGATTTTACTTTAAATGCATTCACACTACTGTGAATGTGGCCTGAGTGAATATGTTTGCTTTAACAGTGTTATATCTATCACACTGTTCTCTATCATATGGCGTAGCCTGGGCTGAGTGCAACTGGGGTGAGATTTGGTGTTCACCTGGAATGAACATGATCAATTTTACTGGTTACTGAATAATAAAAGTGTTGAAGAGGATGTGCGAACGAATGTGTAACCAGCATGGTTCTTCACATGAAAATGGTGGCCCAAGTGTGGTTAGTGTGCAGGGGCAGTGGCATAACAAGCGTCCTAGTACAAGACATGTGCCATTACCAAAGTACCAAAGTAGCATTAAGTATATTGAGATCTATAGCCATGTTCTCACAGCATATCAATACCAGATCCTCAGATGCACTGTGGTAAGGATGCGAAACGATGCACGTGACAGCACTTTTATTGGAGGCTCTTTAAGGGAGGCATTGGAGCAAACGCTTACAGGGGATGGGTTCTGACCTGTTAAAGACAGGTAAGAGAATACATATAGTTAAAGGTGGCATGATGAAACAAGAAACAGGGGTCTCCAGGTGCTAAACACTTTCTGAGGTTAATGTCCAACAAACATTTTTGAATCATATACTTATGAATCTACCAGTCTCTTATCTCTGTTTGGGACACCCGATATAACAGAAAAATGTTGAAACGATGTGGCTAAAAATGTCTTAAAACATTATCTTACAAATAAGCATCTTCTAGGCTACCCTCTGCTTGATCACAAAATGTTGCAAGGTTTGACCAAAAGAAGAGTTCAATAACCCTAATGTCCAGCGCCAAGCAATCAACTGAAATGAACCACTTTCCTTCTGGGAGGCTCTAACAGGGTCTATTCATAGTCTAGATTCTCTGTAGTCTTCCAGCGTGCATTAGATCATTAAAAGCCTATCCCAGATATCAGATGTTGTAGTCTCTTGTATCAGGTTGATTGATACATTGTATGAGGTTCCCGCTAGTAGGCTTATTCTCAAACTATTCGGGTAGTTTCAATGCAAACTACCCCCATCCCTCATGTATCTCCACAAACTTGGTATAGGTTTCTGCTAGACATTTGTCCTCGCAGCTTCAACTTCAGGTAGGTCTCTCCCAGACCTTGGCTTGCATGGCTATTCTCTTCTCCTCTTAATCAGGGACTTTGTCAGGCAGGATATGTTAGACACCCTCCAACAGAAGATTATCCAGTTCTCCCCCAGATCATCCTAGAGGGTCCAGTAGCCCAGATCATCTTGATTCTTGGTATTGGACCCTGATCAGTTACAGCCATCACTCAGCCACTCAGAATATGGCTGAGAGGGATATTGGAAGTAAAGTAAAAGCTGTAGCTTGGCAAAGGTAAGTGCTATGTAGTATCTGGCTAGTATAATCTCTGCAAATCAACGGACAGTATGTGGGGTTATAGTCCTCCCTCCTCTTCTTCTCCTCCTTTGCCACATTTCTCTTCCCTTTTATAGTGCATGAGGGGTGAAGCACTTAGTACAGTCAGTGGGATTGCTGGAGTGTACTATGTTTTGTTTCAGGACTTGGGATTGGTCCAGATTTCTCAATGGTTTTCCAAAACTCCCTGATAACTTTATGTGCCTCACCTGAGCCATCCATACATGTAGCCTCAGCAATTTTTGATCGTATCTACGACCTACATTAGTCCTGCTGTTCATTACTGAAACCTGGTTCAAAGAAGAGAGTATAACCAGTTTTCATTTTCTTATCCACAAACAGGTGTTCATCAAATGCACTAACAGAACAAATCAATGTGGAGGTGGAAATGCCACCATTTTCAAATCCACCATCCTTGTGTCCAATTGTAAACCCCTTAACCCTCAGGATTGCTCACAGTTGTGTTTCTTCGTGCTCCAACTATCTGTCTCTGATTCTATCAGAGTCATATTTGAGTATAGTCCTCCAGGGACAGCTAGTAACTTTCTTGTACGTCTCAAGGACTATCTTGCCTCTCCTTCTTTTTCCAGTCATAAACTCCTAATCCTTGGCTGTACTGCCCTAATGGTGCCCACTTATGCAAGTTATTCGATATAACTCGCAATCACTCCCTACATCCTTTGGTCACCTTGTGTTCACATTCTGCAGGGCATTGAATAGATAAGCTTTTTCCTTGTAATCTGGATTTGCTCCACAACTCCACATTCCCTGAATCTTGGAGTGATCACTCTGTATGGCATTTTAAGTTAAAAACCACCTCACTTTCTAATGCCCGACATCTTATCCTTCAATAAACTGCATGCTCAAAAAAGTTCTCCTGATTATCAGCTCAGTAGAACTGGTGTCTTCTCGTCCTTCCTTTTGTTCTAACTAGCACACTGATTGCTTCTTCAAGTGCCAGGCTATTATGCATGCAAGTCTATGCAAAAAGAATGAGCATACTCGTCCTTAGCATTTACAGGTTTAATGTGTAACCTTCTTTTGAACCATGGTGGACAAAATCTCTCTTTCCGCCCAATCCACCAGAACATGTACCAATCCCTGGTACTCAGAGGAGCTCAATCTTCTTAAACAATATCATAGAAAAATGTAAACAGGGAGGAGACCAGCTCCATCATCAGGTTACCCGTAGTGCACTGCTCATATGAAAACAAGTCATTTTTAAAGCCAAAAGCGATTATTATTCACACACCCATTAACTTAGTGCTTACTAGGCCTGCCAAACTATTTTCAATGGTACATACTTTCACTAATCCCCCCTTTACTAGTCAACATTCTTTTCCTAATGCCAATTTGGATAATGATTTCAACCAATTCTGTCTCAGCAAAATCTACACAAAAAGTAGAAATGCGTGATCAGACCTTTGATTCTTCGATCGTTCCCCCATCAAGCCTCTTTTTGCCTTCAATGACGTTTCTAATGGTGACATTCTACCATTGCTTGTGAAGATTAAACCCACCCATTCCAAACTCAACACATTGCCTGCGTTAGTGGCCCGTGACAAGGGACTGGCTCTTGTTGATTACATTACTAATCTTACAAACCTCCCCTTACAAGAGGGGATGTTTTCTCGTGGTCTCAGAAAAGCCATCATTACTCTCCTGTTTAAAAAAATTACTTGACCCCACAGTTCTCAACAACTACCGTCCACTAGCAGGCTTACCATGGATGGCCAACATGATTGAGAAGGTGCTAACCCAACAACTTGTGCTCTTTGTTGAGGGCAATTGTGTTCTTGAAAATCTTTAATATGGTTTCCGCCCCATGCATGGCACCGAAACGTCTCTGGTTCCAGTCAAGGATAACTTATTATATCAAGCTGATCAAGGATATTTGTCCCCAATGGTAATGCCGGACTTGTATGTTGCTTTTGATACGGTGGACCATTCTATCCTTTTATCTAGACTCTTCTATTTCAATGGAATTCAAGGTGTGGCACTAGAGTGGTTCCGGAGTTTTAATGTTGCCAGAACACAATCTGTTAAATTCAGACCTTAATGTTCCTCCTCAGTCTTCATCAATTAAGGCATTCCTCAGCACCCTGAAGTGGGAGAATGGAAAACCAGGCTCCCGTCCTTCACCTCTCGCGCTTGGCCTAAAGGATCACGGCCCAGACACCCGCCACAAGAAGAGTTTGTCCATTTACCAGACGACCAGGTACCCTGGTATAGGAACATAAGGATGTGTCCATCTGCCTGCCCAACAGCCCGCACTGGCCATGCCGACACCTGCGGTTCGGATCAGCTAGACTAAAATCCACACGTCGTTAGAGATGCCATGACGACCTAGACAACGGGAAGCACTTCTGTACAAATATACACACTGAACATTTCCACACCAATCTACACGAAGAACATACTCAGTGCTCTGACGTAGGCGACAGGCATATTCACGGACGTGCATCTTTATTATTTTTACATAGGCTTTCAGAATGCAGAAACGCAAGACGCATCATGAGCTCATTTATAACGCTTGCTCACGCTTCTCTTGAAACCCATTACCACCATAGAGGTATAATGGAAACACGATACTGGTCATGGGAATATATGCTATTATAACTTAAAAGCACCTATGCACCAAACGGACTAATTATGCACCAGGCCCAAGTAGGCCTCAACCAAGAGCTCCTGTGGACATTAACAAAACACGAGTCAGGTTGCTGATCCTGCAGAAAGAACCCAGTGGAGCAACCAGCCAAGGTCGTAATGTTGCAAACTCACATTCCAAGAACAAATCATCAAAGGCACGATGTTGCAACCTCGCACTCCGCGCACCAACGTTACAGTCACGCCGGCAAATTAAACCAGACGCGCAGTAGAAAAAGCAATATTAATTGTGCAGAATTCTGCCTTTTTCACGGTCCCTCCCCACGTGACCAAGCCGAACCTGACGAGATGCCAAAACCCAGGAGAGAAAAGGCGTCTGGGTCCCTCGCTACGAGACACAGGCCGATACACTTGAAAGGCTCAATGGACATCTGCTACAGTGGGAGCGGTCAGCCTTCCACCTATGAATAAATCCTCACATTGTCTGCACGTACCCATATTGAAACATTGTTGCAATCACAGGTACACCGAGAGCTGGGAACAACGGTGGTCCCAGGCTGGGAAGCTCACGGGTGCACCAATCAGAACATGGGGCTCTTATCTCAGACGTCAGTAATATTAGCCAATCCTCAGGGGTCTTCATGTAACAATTCTTATGTATCTAATTGTAGGGACAACCCAGATATACCACCTGACTACACCTTGTCCACTAATATCATTCTCTATATGTGTACTATACTAACCCTACCACTCGAGCAACCAATTAAGAGTGGCGATAGGTTTTTGTTAACTTTTTGAAGTGACGCAAGTAGCGCGTCATAATAAGGTAAAAAGGGCCTGCGAGCCCTACGATTGTGTGTGTCAGGACGAACGCGTACGCTCCTTGACCCATCCCTGCCGTTTGTCTAATAAACAGCAGAGTCACCTTGCTCCTTGTGTGTGCCTCATACTCTGTCTCATCGGAGATATACACGGGAGGAGTTGGGGCCTCCCTGCCTGGAGGTCTGCGGACGGCCCGGCCGACCCCGGCAGAATTTCCCCCCGACAAGTTGGAGGCACTGCTGGGATCTGTTTAAGATCGACTTTTATTTTTTAATTTTTCCAGGCACTCCCGTTGCGAGGAGGCCCGGCGGCGCGGCCCCCTCTGCCGTTGCCCCCTTCTGAGGACTACAGGACCATCGCGGAGCTGCGAGAGGACCGGACAGCGCAATCCGGATATTGGCCCTCGGGAGCCGGTTGAGAAGTATCCCGCCCGCGGTCGGCGAGTGTCCAGACGTGGTCTAGACGAGGGGAGGTGGCGAGCCGCTTGGAGGGGTGCACGCAGTCGAGCGGCCCTGCATCGAGAGAACTTGGTGAGCATGACACGCACAACAAGCAATGCGAAATTGTGAGGGAGGGGGAGGAAGTAAATAAGGGAGGAGGGAGGTGTTGTACAGATGCGCGGCGAAGGTTTGACCGACTTAGTGTTGCTAATGGAATGAATGGTAGCGAAACGAGTGCGAGAGCAATCGGCTACGTCACGAGAAAGAGGGGGGCGGAGCACGAAAACATCACATGCGACCGCTCGTAAGACACTGATTGGCCTAAGTCGCGACTACGTGTGAGGGTGGGTGTGTGTGGTTTCCTGCGATTTGACATTTATTGATCAATGAGTAGATGAGGTTCCCTATTGTTCGAGCAAGAAACTCGATAGGTAGATGACGTTTCCCTGTGGGCGGTAGCTAGTTACGTAGTTGCCCAAAACGGAAGATAATTGGCTGGTTAAGCCCTCCTGTTGAGGGGCGTATCACACGCGAGGCGACGCAGCGTGCGCAGTCCGGTTATATTATTGATGAGATTACCTTGTTCCAGGAGAGACAGGAAGACAGCTGTAGGGTTAGCGGGGTAGATTGCAAGTGTATTTTGAACTTAAAGAACATAACAAGAATATACCAGTAGCTCGAAGAAATCGGTGACGTCACCAGTAGGGATTTAATAAGATATCGCGAACACAAGAAACTTTGGGTTTGAGAGTGGTGGGGAAGAGAAACATGATAAAGGAGCGGATACGGAGATAAACGATAAACGAGTGGATCGAAGAGGAGAAGGGGAAAGGGGCGTGGCTGCGCACGGAGAACGCCGGCCACGGCAAGTGTAAAAGGGGGAGGAGAACGGAGAAACAGGACGACTGTATAAGATCGTCGTAAGGGGTACGCAGCCGCGGGGGGCTGCGTGCGCTTCGGCCGCAGGGGGCCGTAGGGGAAGGAATATAATATAACATCATACATATATTTGTTTTCATTATTATTTTTTTTTTTTATTATTTTTTATTATTATTATTGCATAATTTGTCAAAGGATTGTCGTAAGTCCCCACACTTGCGGGGCAAGGTAAGCAATACAAGGTTGTATATTGTAAACTGCTAGTAAAGGGAAGGGTAACAAGGGGAGTGCCACTATGTCATACGGGAGAGGGTCGGGAGGGTGGGGGAATACCCTCACTACCCCACTACAACACATATGCACCACACTGCCACCACATAGGGAGAAATTAATTAAGTACAGCATAGAGTGGACCCAGGGGACGGACAACAAAATGTTAACACCATGGCCGCCTAATGGTAGTTTCGATCCATATGCCCAACATTCACTACTAAACCATCTCCACAATACATACAAGGGGAAGAAGTTGGCAAACCATGTGGAGGTGTTTAACTTATGGAGGATGTTCCAGGGGTCTCGACCAGGACCAAATGGAATGTTCACTATGGGGGAAACACCGGAAGAAAAGGAGATTAAGAAAGAAGGAACGGATGGGGAAAAGGAGTGCGAAAGCACAAAGAATACGGGGAACGAAAGACAGGGAGGAGAAAAGATTGATAAATCAGACGACATAAAAAAGGAACCGAGCAATGAGATACCCATAACACCGGGAGTGAAAACAGAGGGAGGAGGGTTGTACCCTTTAAGAGAATTAGGAGAAATAGAAGGACAGTTAAGGGCGGCTGAAGGATACTCAAACCCGGCATACAGCCCTCCACCATATGTGGCTCATGGGAAGATACCAATGGGGGACGGGAGGATTAGAGAAGAGCAGACTGTAGAGATAGGAAACGATGAGTGGGTAGCTGCACAGATATTGTTGAAATTACGAGGCTCACTAACTGGAGAAGAAAGGGAGGCGGTAAAGAGAACAAACGAGGATAGTGCAAGAGAGAGTGAAATGAGGGGAGAGGAGCTACTACGGCAGAAAGAAGAGATTTTGGAGGAAAGATTAGCTAAACTAAGGGATGAGCAGAATGAACTGATCAAACAACTTGAGGGGGAGGAAAGAGAGAGAGTGAGGAAAAGGAAAGAAGGTAAGGACGAATTGGAAAAATTAAGGGAACGAAGTGAGGAGCGAAAGAGAGAAGCTGAAAGGGTAAAAGCAGCAGCAGATAGAGTATCAAGAGTAGTGCTGAGAGAGAAGAAGAAGGAAGAAGAAGAAAAGGAAAAAGAAATGGAAATATGGAGGAGGAGGATAATATCCGAGACAGCTAAAAAATATGAAGAGGGGAAGGTAATAGAGAGTATAGTAGAAAGAGAAAGGGTGAAATGGGAAAGGAAGAGAGAGGATGAAAGGATATTGGAAGAGATGAGCAACGAAGTAATGGAGGAACTGAAAAGGAAAAGGGAGGAAAATAGTAGGGAAATGGAGGAGAGAAGTGAAGAAGGAAGAGAAGGGAGGGGTAGGGAGAGTGAAAGATGGGGAGATGTATATAAAAGTAGAGAGGTAGCAACAACATCAGCACTAAGGGGAACAGTTGGTAACAACGGAAAGGGAGAAAGAGACCTAATAGACTTAAAAACAGTAACAATAAAAGGAAAAAGGGGAAAGTGGGGGGTGCCATTTATGAATGATTTTTGCAGTGAGGAGGAAGGAGGAGTGGAGAAGGATGGAAGGAAGAGTGAAAGGGAAAGCTTAGATAAACTATACCTCACTAGAACAAACATAGATTCGCCCTGGATGAGTAGAAGATGGGAGGAGCTGGAGAGAAGTAAGGAGGAAGTGAAAAGAATAGGGGAAACACAAACCAATGAAACCACGCCACCCACATCCCCATCACGCCCTCCCACGTCACACCCTACATGTTCAACCACCGCACGCTCTCTGCACAGAATAAAGCTCGCGCCCTTCATGAACGAACTTACACCTTATGCATGTCGACTTAGGGACCTCCCTAGTCGCAGGCAAGACAGACAAATAAACATACCCATATTGAACACAGGAAATGATGAAAAAAGGGGAAAGGAAGAAGAGGGAGGTAGGAGCAGAGGTAGTAAGGAAGAATTTGAAGTAGTAAAAGAAATGGGGGAAGAGGAGGGGTGTGAAGGCTCAACATCATGGAGCGTAAAGGGTGACACAAGACAGAATTTAATGCCACTGCTGGAGAGAGGAGGGGTTAGACCACAGTATGTACCTTGGAAACATACGGATAAGGAAAATATAAAATGTAGGCTCCCATCACTAAGTGGAGGTGCGGGTAAGTGGATATATGAAATGGAAAAACACACCGCAGGACAGAAACTAGCAGTAGGAGATGTGAAGGGCCTGTTAATATCAATATTAGGGGATAGAGCGGATGACATTTGGAAAAGAGCGGGATTCCATGGGGTAACAATAACAAACACATCGCATGATGGGGCACCATTTGCAAACTGCAGACATGCGCTATGGCAGGCACTGAGAGTGCAGTACCCCGACACATCAGACATAGGAGCCATTACTTCCCGTAAGATGGGTGAAAATGAGGATCCTGTTGATTATATCCAGGATATTCAAGAGAAGTGGCGCATGGAAACTAGAGAACAATGGGACAAAACACCAGCCATATTTTATCATATACTAGTACAAGGGCTCCCAGAAGGAGTTCAGAGACAACTAAAGAAAGTAGTGGGGATGGAAGCAAAACCATGGCCAGAAATACAACTGACTATAGTACATCACTGCAGGACATGGCAAGGAAAAATGAAACAAAAGGAGGAGGACAGGAAAACAGAAGAGGCCAAATTAGTACAGAAAAAACTTACTAAATACACAATGGAAGGGGCACTAATAACTACGCCCACACCAATGGCCCAAAGCCCAACGCAAGTAGTGGCTGCACAAGATCCCGCTCAAATAGCGCCTCCACAAGGTGTAATACAGCAAGTGCCGCCTCTGCAATTACACGCACCAAACATGGGAGGAGGGTACCCAATGCAAGGAACTGGGTATTATAGTTATAACAGAGGGAGAGGAGGGTTTATGAGAGGGAGAGGATATGGATATAATACCCAACAACAGGCGGGGGGACTTAGAAATTACTACCCCACAGGGCAACCCGTATACCAGGACAACACAGGGAGCTTCCCATGGCAAAACAGGGAACCACCCGTGTGTTGGAGCTGCGGACTATTAGGACATATGTCACGTACATGTAGGGTCAGGCCAGGAACACCAGCATGGAATGAACAAGCACAACCTAGGACCTCACAAGAACAGCAGGGCATACAACAACAGCAGATGTCACAACAAGGGAGTGATCAACAACAACAAACACAACAGCCACAAACCTATTCACTGCCACAACAACAAATAACACAGCAACTGACGCCGTCACAACACCAAGTGGCGTTAATACAACCACCACCCCAAACTGAACAAACACAATTGGGTGGGGTGACGGTGTTGGGACACAACCCTTACACAGGGAATGGCCAATCATTGTACCCCCAATAGGTCAGCCCACAGACGGCCTTGGTGTGTCCCATCCTGTCAGTAACACCTAATAGTGCGGAGGAGCCACGCATAGAGGTAACGATAGGTGACAAAAAATTATCATTCCTTGTTGACACCGGGGCAACCCGGTCTTGCATAAGGGAAGGTAAATTTAAGATGTCAGGCGAAGCCATGAACACCCAAGGATTTTCTGGGGCTAAAGGGTTGGTTCCATTTACTGATAACGTTCCACTATCTATTGGAGATTACGATCTGTCAGTACCACTTTTGTATTATAGTGCCTCACCAGTAAATATACTGGGGAGAGACATAATGAACAGGTTAAATATGACGATCTCCTTTACAGAGGATGGCATAATTTGCTCTACTCCAGGGATTAACATGCTCGCAGCACGACAGATTTTGCAAGCATACTGTGGACAGATAGCGATTAGGGCAGAGCCAGTAGATGGCGAGCTATTCCAGTATGGCACAGACATGGCATTTGCATGGATGCCAGGGATAGGAGGGAAAATATGGAGGAGGCCAGCAGCCTATCTGTTCCGACCAGAAACACCAGTTAATGAACTGGAAGGGAAGGTGTTTGTAATGGACATTGAGAGCATTATTGCAACAGCTGATTATGTTGCTGTGCACGCCCAAGATAAAGAAGGGAGAGCATGGAGGGCAGTGATAGCATTAGCAGAAGGATGTAGGCTGACCCAGGTGTCAGATCAAGAGCTGTTTTCAGAAGAAAAGGAGGAAGATGAAATGGTGTTCATGATGAGTGTAGAAATATGGCTAAGAGTGGCTCACAAACAAGTAGCACAGAAAATTGCAATGGCACTTGAGGCACCCGCAGGCACCCCAGTCCCATTTTTTAAGGAAGATATGTCAAAGGTGCCCAAATCATTATGGACTATTAGCCCTTATGACGTGGGATGCATAAAAAGCATAGGGGGTGTAAGGATAAAATTGAAAAAGGGTGCCATACTACCAAGAGTGAAACAGTACCCATTGTCAAAAGAGGCAGATGAGGGCATATATGAAACCATAACGGCCCTTATAAACAATGGCATATTGGTCCCCTCAGAATCACCATGTAACACAGCTGTGTACCCGGTACGCAAGGCTAAAGGGGGGTCTTGGCGCTTCATACAGGACCTCAGACCCTTGAACAACATAGTAGAAGCAGAGTATCCAGTAACAGCAAACCCGGCCACAATATTGTGTGGCATTCCAGCAGAAGCATCACTATTTACAGTGATTGACCTTAAAAATGCTTTTTTCTCAATACCATTACACCCAGACTCACAAGATTTGACAAGCTTCACTTACCGAAACACAAAGTGGAAACATACCAGATTACCACAGGGGTATTGTGAATCACCCTCAATTTTCAATAGAGTAATACAGATGGATTTGGGTAACGTTGAGGTGGAAAGCACAGTGTTACAGTATGTGGATGACATAATAATTTGCAGTACAAACGAAAGTAAATGTAGAGAGGACTCCTTAAAAATGTTGACAATATTGGCTGAAAAGGGGTACAAGGTAGACATGGAAAAGATACAATACTGTCAGGAACAGGTACTTTACATTGGCCAACTGATATCCCAACATGGAAGAAGGATTGCACCACAGAGAGCACAGGCCATCTCAAGCACTCCCGTGCCACAGACTGTGAGAGAACTGCAGCAATTTCTGGGGCTGTGCAACTACTGTAGAGCATGGGTATTTGATTACAGCTCATACATAGGGCCCCTGCTTGAGGGTTTGAAGGAAGCAAATAAAGGGGAGAAAAAGTTGGGGTGGACTATGGAAATGAGGGAGGCATTTGACGAATTAAAAGACGCGATATCAACTGCTCCAGTACTGGCATCCCCAGACTATGAGCGGCGATTTTTTATATTTTCACATTGCGACTCAGCAGTGATGAAAGCAGTATTGGCCCAAAAAACTAGCATGGGCTATAAACCAGTAGCATTTTACAGCGGTCACTTAGACCCTATAATGTTAGGCCACTTCTCTTGTGAACAAGGTCTTGCTGCAGCTGCTTTTGCAGTAGAAAAAGCATCGGCGATAACTATGGGGTGTCCAACTACACTATTTGTGGAACATGCACTATTTGCGATATTGAATAAACCTAAGTCCACACTAACGACACAGAGGGCATCAGGTTATGAGATTATTTTGTCTAAAGCTGAACTAGCAATTGTTAGATGTAGCACGGTTAACCCTGCAAGGTTTCTAGCAGAAGTAATTGAAGAAGGAGATTACGCCCACGACTGCACCCAAGTAACTGAAATGTACTCATGTACTAGGAAAGTTGAAGAAAACGCACTAGAGGGAGGTGAGCTTTTGTTTATTGATGGGTCATCAACTATTGATCAAGGAGATGGGATACGAAGGACTGGGGCAGCAGTAGTAAAAATGATGGAGGCACCGGTGTGTGTGGCTATGAAGTGTGTACAATTACCACAGCATTACTCTGCTCAAGCCGCGGAACTCGTTGCCCTAATATTGGCATTAAAGGAAAGTTTTAATAAAAGAGTAACTATATATTCCGACAGTGCATATGTTACATCCACTGTCCACTCAGGGCTATCAAAATGGAGAAGAAGAGGGTTTAGGAGAGCTGATGGCACTCCAGTACAACATGCCCTCTTGTTGGCTGAACTAATTGAAGTAATAAACGACCCCCAAGAACTAGCCCTAGTAAAATGCACCGCACACACCAATGGAGAAGACTACGTCTCAAAAGGAAATGCAGCAGCAGACGCACATGCGAAATATGCTGCATATTTTGGTGAGATATGGAACCCCACAGACTCACAGAGAGGGAGAGGGAGGGGAATAGCTAGGGAAATGTTAATAAGAGAAGGGTACACCCATCTCCCAGCCACACAGATTATGGAGCTACAAGCGGCTGCACCAATGGCCGAAAAAGAAGTATGGGTGAAAAGAGGATGCACAATGTCACCAACCGACGCACTATGGCGCCAGGGTGGCACTGGGAAAGTTGTAATACCGTTGGCACTGTTAAATACCGCCCTGAGCCAATTACATCACCCTGCCCATACAGGCAAGGAAATAATAGCAGCACGAATTAGAGAAGATTGGTTTTGTCCCGAGTTAACATCTCATGTGTCAAATTTTATCAGCAATTGCCTCACATGTCAACAGTTTACGGCCGGTCATACTTTAAAAGTGATAAGAGGTACCATACCCCGGCCAGAAGGACCTTTTCGGCACCTTCACATTGACTATGTTGATATGATCAACACATGTCAAGGTAATAGGTATATGATTGTAGTAGTATGCCCATTTTCTAGGTGGATTGAAGCAGGGCCCTGTTCACACCCTGATGCGTTTAGAGCAGCCAAATTCATAGTAAGGGAGGTCTTCCCCAGGTGGGGAGTTCTGCGAGGTGTTAAGATCAGACAACGGCCCCCATTTCGCAAATGAAATGTTCCAGCATATCACATCCCTGCTGAACATTAAACACAAATTTGCATGTGCATACCACCCACAGGCTAATGGTGTATGTGAACGCCTGAATGGCTTATTGAAGGAGGCAATTGCTAAAATACAACAAACAACAAAGAAAAGTTGGTTGTATTGCCTTCCGTTAGCATTGTTTGAACTTAGAAACAGGCCAGGGTCCGACCACCCCCACACCTCACCCCTCACGAAGTGGTTACTGGACGTCAAATGCGCCTTCCCCTAACACCAACGTCAAGGGCATTCACCGACCACGAAAATTCAGCGAATGTGTTAGGTGATGAAATGTATCAATATGTGTCTTCTTTGATTACTAGTGTCGTGTTTGTGTCTCAACAGCTCGAGCGCACACGGGGCGGGTCTACCAGCAATCAAGAAGAAGGTGCCAGTACAGAATTGGAAAAAGAGAACTTGTGCAAACTTGCAAAAGGTGACCACGTGCTACTCCGCAACTTCAATAGGAGGTGGAACGACAAGAGGTTTACTGGCCCCCATCTGGTGGAGGACGTATCAACAAGAGCAGTAAAACTAAAGGATAAGCGTGCCTGGAACCACCTACATGACGTAAAGATCTACAAACTGCAGACCCGCCCCAGCGCCAACGACAGGTCCATTGGAAGGACAGTAACAACATCCCCGACAGCGGAAGAAAGTTCCATCACAGACAACGACCCAATTGTTGCCTCGGAGACGATAACTGACGAAGAAAGGGGTGATCCTCATACTGCCCACCCTATGGTCACACGCTCAAAGAGTAAAAATACTTCCGCCATCTGAGCAAAACCCCCCCCCCATTGACTGCTAAGTACAGTTGTAACTAAAACTGAAGGACATTGCTTGCACCAATACACATGTAAACACGTGAATGTTTTCTTTTTTATCTCGCACATACAGGAACTGCGTAATATTGTATTGTTAAGAAAAGCTAATTAACAAATTCAGTGTGCAGGCGTAGATGGTGCTGCCAGACGATAACTACCCAGAAGAATTGTCACACCAATTTGTATACGAAATAAAAAGGCCAACATACTTAAAAAGGAAAAGGGTACGTGTCTACTACACAGCCTTCCTCCTGGCCATAGAAAATTACATGCCCCACCTCCGCCCATACTTGCCGGTCCTAAGAGACCGATCACTTAGAGTAGCGTGGGAGCAGCTCTTCACCTGGGCACTGAATGACTACTTGATAGGGAGAGCTTAAAGAAACAAAACTAACATTTAATAACGAGCACTTTTGAGAATTTTTAGGCGGGCAACTTTAACGTCACAAGAATACGCTGCCAGGACTGCAGCAAGGTAAGAGCAAAATGCCGGTGAGGTTAGCATATGTAATAAAAATAATAGGGATTTTTATGATCACCGGGTTCTTGGCTGCCTCTGTCTGGCAGTACAGCTATGCTATCAGTTTTATTGCTGCACCCAAACCTAATATACCCCCGTTCCCTGCTGCAACAGGTGTTACGTCAGGTGGTAATAGTAACATTGCACCAAAGCAAAATAGAGTTAAACGCAGCACATACTCAGACAATAAAGGTATTGATAATTATGTACAAGATTCAGCACACGTCACAAACAACATATGGTACCAGCACATGACCCGCATTGGTAAGCAGACAACTGAGGACAGCTGTTACGTTTGCTCATTAATACCATACGCCATGAGCGCTTCACGAACATTTGTTGCCACTGAAATAGATGAAAAGACGGCACAATGCATAATATATTTGGCCCTGTTCCAAACGAAAGGAAGATTTCAAGGAACAGTAGTGCATATGACATGGAAAACACGAGACTCATACCCATATGAAAACAACTTCCTCAAGACCTATCTGAGTTATCACAAGACCAGTTTACATGCTGAAGCATTCAAATACATAACAAGTGGTCCTGCAAAAGGAGAAACAAAGAAGGTAACACTGCAGTATCTACCATGTGATTGGTACGCCACTGAAGTTCCGGGCAAACAAGGATGCTGGGAGAGGCCGTTACTGACGATACCAGGAAAGGTGTATCTGGACAACAGCTGGGAGATAGGAGTAATTGGCAGCAACATGGTAACAAAAGAAACTATCTCAACCATCGAGACACACAATCATCGATGTTGGACGACATGGATCAAGTACGTACCAATGCTCATGTGGGTAGAAGAAGATGAAGACCCAATAACAATACTACCATTGACTGCGCCCAAAGTATGCTACCAGCATAAAGGAGAGGTGGACGTAGGATATAACACCAATTGTGCAAGCGTGATGGAGTTACCTGAGGGGGGAGCGGGAACAGCAGTAATAATGGACCATTATTGGGCCTGTGGAGAAAAGGCATATCATACATTGCCTCCCCTGTGGAATGGTGTGTGCACAATGGTACACGTCAATGTACCATCACTAGTGGTACCTAAGAAGCATGTCAATGTGGCGAAATTTCCTAAAATGGATGAAGGGGATAAGAGAAGAAAGAGATCTGCACCACTTCAGAAGGAGCAAGAGAACAAGACCAACAGCGAGGATACTGTCCTAAATAGGAGAAAACGACAAGGAGAGCCACTGACAGGAAATTACCTGTGGGGAAGGTCGGAAACGGAACTAACGTCAATACCGCCAGAACACAGACTATTCAGCAGAGCAGCAATGTTTTTCTCCTCAATAATACATCCAGGACTGCAGGCATACGCAAACGCAAAATGGCTCCAAATAACCAGATGGGAACTAATGATGACCATCAATTCAACAGTAAATGGGTTCAACGCAATTAAAGAGGAGCTGCGAGCTGTAAGGATGGTAGCACTCCAGAACAGATATGTATTGGACCTTCTCACAGCAATGGAAGGAGGAGTTTGTGCAAAGATAGGACAATCTTGCTGCACGTTCATACCTGGCAACGATGCTGACAATGGTACACTGACAGAAGCAGTATCACAATTGGCCCAGATGCACTCCAAAATGATGGATGAAAGTAACGGTGTAGACAAGGATAAGAGCTGGTTTTCACTATTATGGTCATGGATGCCATCTTGGCTGTCAGATGGACTGAAAATAATAGTGGGGTGTACTATTTTGGCTGGAGCTACTCTGATCATAATTAGATTTTGGAAGGCCCGGAAGGCACGCACGACTGACGAGTTGCTGGAAATGGTGGGAATGCACCCCTTGATGCCAGCAGATGATGGCCAGCATACAGGGGTGATAATACACGAGAGGGAGAAGTTGCGCACCCAAATCATCACCAACCATCTAGACCCACCATCAGTGAAGATCGAGAACCCAAGGAACCCCAGGAGCTACATAGGAAGATGGGTATACTGTACTCCTGGAGGAACATGTGAATATATGTATTGGTCATTTGAAGATCATGTAAACCATTATGGACATCTCGGAGGGATAACTAAGATATGGAGGGTAAGAGGAGATAACGAGAAGGATATGTTTGT
This sequence comes from Ambystoma mexicanum, assembly GCF_040938575.1. Lineage (NCBI taxonomy): Eukaryota > Metazoa > Chordata > Amphibia > Caudata > Ambystomatidae > Ambystoma > Ambystoma mexicanum. The sequence continues at coordinate 292,926,946 of NC_090930.1, read as the reverse complement.
GGTCGACAAGTCGACCAGAGGGGGGACTGAAGTGGGAGAATGGAAAACCAGGCTCCCGTCCTTCACCTCTCGCGCTTGGCCTAAAGGATCACGGCCCAGACACCCGCCACAAGAAGAGTTTGTCCATTTACCAGACGACCAGGTACCCTGGTATAGGAACATAAGGATGTGTCCATCTGCCTGCCCAACAGCCCGCACTGGCCATGCCGACACCTGCGGTTCGGATCAGCTAGACTAAAATCCACACGTCGTTAGAGATGCCATGACGACCTAGACAACGGGAAGCACTTCTGTACAAATATACACACTGAACATTTCCACACCAATCTACACGAAGAACATACTCAGTGCTCTGACGTAGGCGACAGGCATATTCACGGACGTGCATCTTTATTATTTTTACATAGGCTTTCAGAATGCAGAAACGCAAGACGCATCATGAGCTCATTTATAACGCTTGCTCACGCTTCTCTTGAAACCCATTACCACCATAGAGGTATAATGGAAACACGATACTGGTCATGGGAATATATGCTATTATAACTTAAAAGCACCTATGCACCAAACGGACTAATTATGCACCAGGCCCAAGTAGGCCTCAACCAAGAGCTCCTGTGGACATTAACAAAACACGAGTCAGGTTGCTGATCCTGCAGAAAGAACCCAGTGGAGCAACCAGCCAAGGTCGTAATGTTGCAAACTCACATTCCAAGAACAAATCATCAAAGGCACGATGTTGCAACCTCGCACTCCGCGCACCAACGTTACAGTCACGCCGGCAAATTAAACCAGACGCGCAGTAGAAAAAGCAATATTAATTGTGCAGAATTCTGCCTTTTTCACGGTCCCTCCCCACGTGACCAAGCCGAACCTGACGAGATGCCAAAACCCAGGAGAGAAAAGGCGTCTGGGTCCCTCGCTACGAGACACAGGCCGATACACTTGAAAGGCTCAATGGACATCTGCTACAGTGGGAGCGGTCAGCCTTCCACCTATGAATAAATCCTCACATTGTCTGCACGTACCCATATTGAAACATTGTTGCAATCACAGGTACACCGAGAGCTGGGAACAACGGTGGTCCCAGGCTGGGAAGCTCACGGGTGCACCAATCAGAACATGAGGCTCTTATCTCAGACGTCAGTAATATTAGCCAATCCTCAGGGGTCTTCATGTAACAATTCTTATGTATCTAATTGTAGGGACAACCCAGATATACCACCTGACTACACCTTGTCCACTAATATCATTCTCTATATGTGTACTATACTAACCCTACCACTCGAGCAACCAATTAAGAGTGGCGATAGGTTTTTGTTAACTTTTTGAAGTGACGCAAGTAGCGCGTCATAATAAGGTAAAAAGGGCCTGCGAGCCCTACGATTGTGTGTGTCAGGACGAACGCGTACGCTCCTTGACCCATCCCTGCCGTTTGTCCAATAAACAGCAGAGTCACCTTGCTCCTTGTGTGTGCCTCATACTCTGTCTCATCGGAGATATACACGGGAGGAGTTGGGGCCTCCCTGCCTGGAGGTCTGCGGACGGCCCGGCCGACCCCGGCAGAATTTCCCCCCGACACCCCCCTCCCCCTTGTTTTTAACATAAATGATGAACCTTTACTGTCCATCATGCAACGTTTCAATGTGCAATTCCAATTGAACGCAGATATCGAACTTTATATTAAAGCCTCAGGAACAAAAGACACATTTTGCCAACTTCAGCTTTGTCTTACTAAGATCGAATCCTAGCTTGCTTGGAATAGTCTTCAAATGAATCCATCAACAATGGAAGTGATGCTCCTAGGCCCAAAATATATTCCACTTGATTCAACAGAAAACCTTGCCCACCACTGTTGTTTTGTCTGCCGACATCTTTTGCGATCAAGATTAAGAACCTGGGGGTAATATGGGACTCTGAGATGCCTTTATCTAAAACAAATTAATGAAAGTATCACTGTCTTTTTTAGTATTTGACTTCTTCAGCAGGCTCTGCCATATCGTCTACAGTCTGACCATGCCCCCATTGGTTGGGGCACTGGTTAAATCCAGGCTTGACTATGCAAGTGCTCTTTACACAGGCATCCCTAAATACCTGATTCATCGTCTACATCTTGCCCACAATGCAGCAGTACAACTCATTCGCAAATTGCAGAGAGATTCTCCAATTTCTGCTGAAAGGGGAAGCCTTCCCTCCCTATCAAATCTCAAATTCAATTTAACGTATTGTGCCTCGTCTTCAAGTGCGTGTATGGATTAGCCCTCGCCTACATTAACGATAGCATTCACCTGCACCAAACTTTTCACATGATTTGATCTTCTAATGCTTTTTTACTCAAAGTCCCTTGCAGCCATTGTGCCACACAATCTACCTCTCTCATGACTACCCCTGGACACTCTTGCATCTTTTTGGAAACACCTCAAAACCTTTCTCTTCTCTTAATCTGTAACTCACCAATACAATCTATTTTGGCCACGGGTAGAATTATCCTATTTATTCCATCAGCACCCAGATGCAGTTCATTCTGCCCGGTGCAATTAATTGTTACGCAAATTACACATCATTAAACATGATCAGAAACATAGGATTGTCGATGCCATCTTGAACATTCATACAAACTGGCATGGGCATCTGACACACTCATGCTCTCATGCCACGTCAGTCTCATGCCACGCCTTCCGTCCGCAAGCTCTTTGAATGCCGAAACCTAGATGTTTGTGCCCTCGGGACCTACTCCTAAGATGTAGCCCAGGCTTTGCTCTCACATTCCTCTAGTAAGTACCAGACCAAATCAGGGTCGGACAGGGCCAAACATTGTTTCGGGCACCAATGCAAAAAGTGGCCCACAGTTGCAAAAGGCTATTCATTCCTCTTGTGACACTGTTTGAAGAGCACCCAAGGAGGAGTTTTTTGATAACATGTGATGCAAATTGTGCATTTTAAAGAATATTTATTCAGCAACACTGGTGAAAACTACTTTTTTCTGTATCTCTATTTTGTATATATGTGAATGATTTCTACCTGAGTAACCGATAGAAACCTCATTTTCCTGCACTGCACCAAGATAACTTTGGGTGCGGCCCGCATTATAAATAAATAAACAAATAAACAAACTAGCTGCATAGTGAAGTAACTCATCAAACAGACTCACATTTGCCAAACAAGTGTACCACTTTGGCCCAAAAAACTGGCCCACGCCAGCATTTTGCATTTGTCGTTCGGCCATGGGCCCATTGCCCTATAGGCCAGTCTAAGCCCAGACCAAATGGATCCCTGGTCATTTTGCTTAATGTGGAATGAACAGGGGGGGTGGGGCGAATGTTACTGTTGGAAGGAACTCACAGAGAACAAGTCTCCTTAAGAAAAGCTGATGAGGCTAAGGAGGCATTACTAGTAGGTCAGTGTTTCCCTTATATCCCATGGGTTTTTGCGAAGTAGGCACCTGTAGAACCTTCATACTGCATCTTGATGAGGATGGCTAACCTAGTGGACCCCTTTCTTGTATCCTATGGGATGCACATCGGGTAGTGGTATAATGAACTCAGGGCCTACCAGCTCGGCCCCTTACAGAATAGGATGAGGAGTCTCTGCAACTCACCACAGCACCTAGATGACAGTTCATAATAGCACCCACTGGATTGGCCCCCCAAATTCACCTAATAAAGCCTCTCAGTTTGTTTTCTCAAATGCATCTGCCGTATTAAAAATATCATAGTTCAATCCAGGATTGACTAAAGAGTGGGGCCTGAAGTTAATGTAGTTGGGCCCACCGCAGACACTTTAACATCTGTAAATGACCACACAGAGCTGCTGATTAGGCATTTACAGATTTTGGGTGGGCCTTGCCCACTCAGGCCGTACCCTATGTACGCCTCTACTCCTCTTTGCTAGCAAACCACACAATATGCAATCAATTGGGGACAATTCAGAATATACTGTCCTCATACTCTTTACTGAAGAGAAGACATTTCTGTAGCGCAGGAGTGGGCAACTTGTTGCTCTCCCGATGTGTTGGCCTACAATGCTTATAATTCCTCACCCTTTGCTATAGGTAGGAGTTGTAGTCGAAAACATCTGGCGAACAACAGGTTACCTATGACTGATCCAGTGTGTAGGGACAACTACCGACACCTAGTGCTGAAGATCCATGTTTACCTTTGTTTGTTTTCACTTAGTAATGATGATGCTGTTATTGAATGTTTGCCTCTATCTAGCATGTCATTTCTTTCCAGCTCATGAGGCAAGCTGTGCCAGAAACTTGCTGGCTGTCATGGGTTGTTCTGAATTCCGGAGAGTCCCTGGTAATTAGTGACCACCTAGTGAACAATTTGAATAGTGTCCTTAATGCTCCCTGGCGTACTTAAATGTTCATTCCACCCATCCATTTTTACTGTTATTCATTTCTCTTTATATTTTATTCTGCCACTGTTGCAAGTCAATCTGTCCACCTCCCTCCAGAAATAAGATGCGTGTTGTCATATGTGTGTATTATGGACATTCAACAGGGCCTATGTTGGAACTCACAGTGGCTGAAGGATTGGAAGAGTAAAGCCCATTTGTATTTCAGACCACCTCTCAGAAATCCAGTCTATTGTCCAACATTCTTTATCTTTCGTTCCCGTTGGTTGTAAGGACGGGTATGGGAAGAGTGTATGGTGAGAACACGTAATTGATAGGCACACCGATACCCAATTGAAGGATGCTTTCGTTCATCCTGCCTGTCCGATGTTATTCCTTATAGCCCAGTTCCTTAGCTAGAGGGCTTCATGAATCTAATCTACAGAATGCAAGTGGGTCCTTTTTTCACCACTGCAATATCACAGACCTTCTTTCCGCTCTCCCATACCCGAGTATGGAGCGGCACAGGCCAATGGGGGGCACCAAGTGGCCAAATGAGGGCTATGGAAGAAGCACAATGGGGTTTATAGAGATTTGTCTCGGGAGGATAGCTCAGGGCAACGTGTTCGCCTTGGAAACAAGACGACATGGAGCAACACAGGTTCGTTCCCTGTGGCGGCGCTTGGAAACCTCTGGGTATTAAGCGCGTTATAAATAACCTATCATATCATATCCCTGTTAGAAGAACAAAACAATACACAAGGGGACGGCACAGGTCTCCCCAGTGTTGGGTGTGTGGGTACTGTAAACCAACGTATCCTAGCATGTGGAATGGGTTGACCCAGGGGGTGGAGATGACTATACAAGAAATCGGTCGAATACAGACGAAGGTTGTTGGATCAGGGATTGTGCCTTGAAACACCTTGTGTATAGGTGCATTATAAATACCCCAAAAATTCAAAACATAAATGAGGGGTGAGCCAGAGAAATGTGTTAGGATGGTGGGGGGGGGCAGCTGGGGGAGAGGAGTGGTGCAGGCCGGTGGGAGATCAGAGGTAGGCGCAGCATGGACAGGTCCATGGAAATATGTGTTTGGAATGGTGCTCTGTGGAAAGTTTACCCCAATCTGTAGAGAACAGCCAGCAATGGATTCAGGATAGGAATCCGTTGCAGCACACAAAGTCAAATGATGAGAGGTGTTTATAATAACTACCCTTGCGTGCAAGGGAAGCGACACATATGTATTTTAATAATTTCTTTATTTGCCTGAGACCGTGCAGACTAAGAGTAGAATTCTCTGAGCTTTCTTGAATGTGATAGACTTGGTGACAAGTACCTAGTACTGGGCAATGTGCCCACTTTCATCGCATCCATTTCCCTAACAGGCCGCCTTCACCAAACGACAGCCTGCCGGGCAACACTGCATGTGCACATATGCAGTGACGGATGTGGAGGCGTATGAGGAGGCGGCGGCCGGAGAGGAAAAGAGAAGGATTGGAGGAGGAATAGGTTTGTGTGCATATGTATTTGTGTGGGATCAGGTGTGTGCGTGTAAGAATGTTTTAGGAGTTGTGAACGGAGAACGGGTTGGGTGTCCGGGGGCAGTGGGGGTGTCCCCATCGAACCCGCCATGGGATTTGAGGGGGGGGAGGGTTGGGAAGGGAACAGAGTCTTATAACGGGCATGCTTGTAGATTATACATTTTTTTTTGTTTGAAATTGGAAAAGGCAATGCTAAACAGAAAGTTTATGTCAGCCATTGTAGCCCTCTGCCACCTCATTGTCTATAGTCAAAATACGAATATTTGAATGCTGTAATTTGTCAACAGTTTAATTATTGTCTATATTTCTTAAGAATGTCCAACTTCAGTTTCAGAGCATCTGTCCTTTTTCATAGGGGATAATAGCAGTAAATCATGAGTTCATCCTAAACTGGTGTGTTGAAGTGTTATTGGCCTTATATCGAGTCCAGCGTCACAGTGCAATATTGGCAGTAACGCTCTTACTGCCATCCTCTGGTGGTAACAGAACTACTGCCAATTTTACCACATCGTTAAATTCTGAGATTGGAGAATACAGCTGGAGGTAAACCTTTCACTTTACCTAAAAAAATCGGCAGATTTAGCATGGCACAATTTCCGCAAAATACAAATGAAGTTCAAAAATGGAGGTCAACAGCACATTAACACCACTTATAATGAAGCGAAAAATGTGCTGAAAGGACAGCAACAGTAATTGAATTTGGTGGTAATTCAACAGTATAATCTTGGAATTACAGCCAAACTCGTATTTAGGCTCACTGTAAGCAAATAGCTCTCCCCACTCACTCTCAGAGCCTGTCACAGAGAGAAACATTCAACCTGTATGCAACAAACACGTATTTAGTTAAGAGAAAGCAGATGTTTCTCTTAAGGCGTAAAATATTTCTCAGTCATCAGTTAGACACCCGGCAAACTAAAATTGATACATATTTCACCAATCGTCGAAAAGAAGAAATAAAAAATCTTGTTTACGAACAAGCTAAGCCAGCGCAATGTCAAAACAGGAGCTGGTGACTACTATGGGATGTTATCTACGAAAGCGATGCTTTACAAAAATATCTAATCAGTTTTATCATTGCTGCATGCCACTGCATATTTAATTTTATGAGAAGGGGAGACAAAGCATGGTAGAAAAGGAAATAGAAACCTACACAACAATGAGCAGTGCATGTGTCCTTTATAGGACTGTGAGAATATGTCTATTAGTAAAATGTTGTAAACCTGTGAGGCGAGAACAGAATCCAATTACTGATGTATAGAAATCAATTGCTTGTATCATTATCTATTTTATTCATTCGAACATTTGTGCGGCACAGCAAAGGAGATCTCTGAGCTCCATGACAGAGCGGCAAGAGAAGCTTGAACAAAAAAATCAGTGTCTGCTGCCCTGGCTTTCTTCTTCAAATCTTACTAGAAATCACTGTCTGCTGCCCTGGCTTTCTTCTTCAAGGCTTACTAGAAATCACTGTCTACTGCCCTAGCTTTCTTCTTCAAGGCTTACTAGAAATCACTGTCTACTGCCCTGGCTCTCTTCTTCAAGGTTTACTAGAAATCACTGTCTACTGCCCTGGCTTTCTTCTTGAAGGCTTACTAGAAATCACTGTCTGCTGCCCTGGCTTTCTTCTTGAAGGCTTACTAGAAATCACTGTCTGCTGCCCTGGATTTCTTCTTGAAGGCTTACTAGAAATCACTGTCTGCTGCCCTGGCTTTCTTCTTGAAGGCTTACTAGAAATGCAGATTTCCAGTAAGCTATACTTGCTTGATTATTATCCATAGTTATACATTTGAACAAAATTACATATTAAATCCCCCCAAATTCTTGCAATATCAAAGTGATCTTGCACAAATGTTTTCTGAAAATGCAGTATATTAAGACCGTCAAAAAGGGACATTTCACAAAGAAAACTTGCTACTCCCATGTGAGTGGTAGAGCTGGCCAGTTGCTCTATTTTATTTTCAACTGGTGCTCCTCTGGAACCAAAGGCAGAAAATGATGCACCAGGCAAAGTAGGCTGTAGAGAATCCCTTCCCATTGCAGAGGATCTCCAGAGCCTCCTCTCCCTGGCATGGGTCTGTGCCCCCACCGATATCTTGGAAGGACATGTATACCCTTGTGAGCCACATTACCCAACTTGAAGATTTGTGGCCTTATTGCTGGAGGTATTATAACCCGTTTCATCCAGTCGTTATCTAATGGCACATTACAGCATTGACAAAGGAAGGGAACAGACTTCATGTTCAAGGGGATTACCCCTATGAAAACGTAATCAAGCGGCAGTGCCCGGAGTGGCCCTCCGATGTGCACACTGCTTGGCTCTCATGGACCAGAATTAAGTGCGTCGGATTTACCAGTGGGCTGTAACCATGGTTACCCCTGGCTAGTAGCTTCTAACAATCATGGTGTTCCCAAAGTCTATGAAATTTGGTTTATTCTGTGATTGTTGGGCTATAATAATGATAAATCATCTCTCCTTTGTGCAATTAATGTGAATGCTCTTAGTGTGAAATGCTGCAAATAAACGCAACTTCAAAGTTAAAGGGTATTATAGCAGCCCTTGCTGTTACACCCAAAAGCTTAGTCATAAACTTTCATTATGGTCAAAAGCCAAACGGAGAGCAGGGTTGGGCCAAGTGCAATGTAGATGCCTTTTTAACTTCCACCAATGGTGGTGTGTAGCTGTGTGTGAAGGAGGGAGGCAGAATTATATATGTCATGTACATAGAACATCTTTCTGATTGTCTCTTCTATATCTCTCGCAGCATGTAGGCTATCTTAAAGTGAATCACATTCAGATGCCAGTGGCCCCAGCACTCTGATTGTGTCGTCAAGAGCAAAATGCTTTTCACAGACACAAATGCTTTGTCAGCAACAAAATTCAGGTAATTTACTTGTTTATGGGTGTCAAGAACAATTGGGGTCGCTTGCTTTTCCCCCTGTCTCAGGATACTTTAGTCCAAAACAACTTGGATTGCTTAGTTCGTCTTGATTCCTCCGTGTGAACAGGATTGCTGAAAAATTCATGGTTAGGACTCAAGGATTCCAAGACGAGACAGACATTTCTTCAGACTTGACTATACCAATGTGAAGGCGACATCGTCGGAGTCCTGGGTTTAGCTTGCCTGCTTAGTTACCAAATTAATTGTGTGTCAATTGGCGTACTTAGCCCTCCGTGCTAGGAAGGCATAGAGCCTGCACTCTCTTGATTATATGTGTACAAGACCCTCTTTGCAGTTCAATAAATCCCTGAGGCTGGCAGCTTAAGCACAGGCAGGACACGAACATTGAAACCACCGAGGCAATCATCATTTGTCAAAGGAAGCTTGAGTTTCTCAGCATTCTTGTTTTTTCAGAAGAATATGGGTTTTGGAAGCTAGTGCAGCTGTGATTTAATACCCGGCATTGAGCATACTGAAGTGGATAAACACCATCATGAGGGTGTTGCAGCACAAGAACTTTAAGGAAATGGCTATTCACGGACTTTCATTTCATCAGAAATTCATGGACACATCTTCTGCTTGAAGGATCTTATGTGTTAGCTCAAGATAGCCTGAGGATGGCTGATCATCTTCTGACAAAGTCATCCACAGGGTTCTATAAGATAATTCCGAAAATAAACTGCAAATCCCAAAATACTGACTGACTTTTTTCTTTCACCCTATTTCACTGCATATGTACACAGGTCAAAGCCTCCCATAGATCCCCCATACGCTTCCATATTTTTTACTAACTTTACCCACCACCCCACATATACATGCAGTGAAATGGATCATACGAAATGTTGGGATTTGCAGTGATTGCAATATTTTTGGGTGATACCATCCACAGCACCTATTCACTTACTTATGCCCAGAAAATAATTTATACTTAGGTTACCTTTATCTTATCAACCTCTGACACCAACCAGCTATGTCCACTTCAAGCCACCCTAAGTCAAAAAGTCAATACCTGCTCTCAACATCAGTAATGGTTTTCAGGCTCATTCCCCTGAAAAGTGAGAATCTTCTTGGGACAGCCTGATCACGACCGTGGCCACCAACGATGGTATTCCAGGGGAATTCTCCTGTGGATCTGCTACCCATGGATGCTGATTCATGTTTTCTTTCTGGCTGCATTGGCGAAGGAGTCAGCAAAACTTCTGCTTGCCCATTTAGTGAATGTTCCGAGGAAATGTCGGTGAAATTAGCCAGTTTTGTCCAATTTCACAATTTTAGAGAAATGCACATTGCTAAAAGTACAGCAACATTTTGAAATCACAGCAGTTTCAGCCTTGAAAAATGCGAAATTTCAGGTTTTACAACAGACAGTTTTCTGTGAAATAGGAAAAGTGAAATATAGGAAGAAATTGGCGAATTCGGTCTCCGCAGCAGATATTTCTCCCACCCCTTGTGGTGAGCCACAGAAAGGAGACTCACTTGAAATTGTGTCCTAATTATTCTTCTTCTCAGAGCCCTACAGAAATAGTGGCTAATATGCCTGGGTGCTGCCCCTCCCTTTGTGATCCTTCAATTGATTGACAGGAGACACATAGTGGGTCATTCAGGGCTGCATTGATGCACAGAGAGCAGGTTCGAATCTGTCTATATTGCTATGAATGTATCTATGTATGTATTTATATATGTAAGTAAATAAGTGTTCATAGTGAGGATGTGTGTGTATGCATGTATAAATGCATGCCTTCATTCAAGGGTGGTGTCTGTCTAAGTGCGTGTACGAATGAGAGTTTAGTGAGAAATGTGTGTATGGGTTAGCACGCATGTGTGAATAAGAGAGAATTGTTGAATGGGTGCGCAGGTGAAAGACAGGGTATGAATGGTGGATGGATGCATGGCTGGTGAATGAGAGAATTATTGAAATTAATGATGTGCGCATGCGTGTGAGGCAGGCAGGAGAGCAATCATCTTTTTGGGGATGTGGACCATTTGTGCAGTGAACGCCAGTCTGGGCTTATTTTCCTATTGCGCATGACATTTGTTACTGGGTATCAAGGGTAAAGCCAGCATGAGTATTCTTATGTGAATGGTTTTCGAAGAATCTTGTGTTTACAAGAATTTACGCATGACATGCAATGTCTGAAATAGTGTTTTATAATATAAATAGGGTATAGAGATAGTGTAGAAAGTGGTCAGCTGACACGTGTTTGGAACCCTAAAGTTGCTTCTAAAGGCAAAGGGTAATCTGTGTCTCGGAATGTAGACAGAATGTAGGATATTGTGGCCGTGAGGTTGAAAAGTTCTAATGCTCGAATTCCAAGGATGTCATTGATGACATCACTGATGAAATTGCTTATCTGAGCCACTTGTTTTTGTTCACTCACATATCTAGGCCAGGTGGATTTGTTCACTGACAGCCAGAATATGAAAATTCTAAAGATACTATATATTTAGACGTTAACCGTCTCGTATGTTCTTAAAGTACTTTCCACACGGTTTGGTCTCAGCAATTGGTGCATATACATGGGGCAATAAGCAGGCCTCAAACACACAATTTATTTGTATACTTAAAGATAAACTTTAATGTTATTAACATTTTCTGGTGATGCTGTTTCTTTTTTCCTTGTTTTAGTTTCCCTGTATGTGCCTCTGATTTGTATGCATTGTGAGTCTTCATATGTATTGTTTGTACCAGCACAAGTGTGTAGTAAGTTTCAAATTGTTAGCTAGTTATTACATGTTTAACATTACGCAAAACCCTGATAAGGAAGCATTCATTATTTTACTATCCAACATTACACAATTACAAATATTGTACTTTTATGGTGCATGCTGCAGCCGTTGCCTATGTTTATGTATGATTAGGTTCCTGTATTAACAACAACACTCCAGTATAATGTTTTGTTTAGATGAGTACATTCTTTAATAGATTAAGTAGTTCATGATAGATCTCCTGATCACCCCTGACATCGTGTTATCAACATTATAAACACACCCCCTTGTAGGGACTTTTCATCAACATAAATTTCATATGTGATGTCATCTTTGATGTCATCAATGACATTTGTGATGTCATCTTTGATGTCCTGGGTGTTAGTCTTAGCAGTGCCCGGTGGTGGCACAAGTTATGGTTGCTTAGCTTACCATAACTGGCGAATTTCTGAGGTTTTTCGGTTTCACTTGTTACCATAACGTCCCTTCAACCAAGTTTTTTCATTGAATTTCATAGGTTTTTATTAGTGCAATTTAACCATAATGTCCCCTTAACAAAGTTTTTTTCAGTGAATTGCATGGGTTTTTAGTAGTGCATGTTAATTACCTATGACTTTCTAATATCATGCTTACCCCAATAGAGTAACATTTTTGGCCAATGTACAAAGTTTCACCGTAAATCTCTGACATTTCCCACCTTCTAGCATCATTTTTAACACTTCTATAGACTTTTTGCAACTTGTTCCACTGTTTTTGCATTCATCAATGTTTGCGAATATCTGATGTCATCGCAAACTTTTCAGACAGTGTCACATAACCACACACACGTGTGGCATGATGATGCGTTCACAAATGCGTCCGCACTTTGCGATCGGGTCTGTTCTTCGCAGACAGTTCAGAACTACACTTTATACTGATCTAGGAACTTTCAATCTCAAATATTTCTCTTACACAGCTCCTACAACTATTATTACTCATTAACTATCAAAATAACAATCTAGTACAGAGCACATACTTGGAAGAATATTAGCAAAACTGCTATTTATCTTAAAAACGGCATCAGCTATTGCACCCTTCCTCCCCAAGAGCCACCACCAGCTGGGGGACCTACACAACAAAAAAAGTGCTGTACTTCCAAAGAAAATGAGCAGGACCAAGAAGATGAGGTAGAGGAAGTGCCAACCTCTTGCATCAAGAGAGAATCATGGGTGTGGCAGTTCTTTACCACTGTTGGGAATGTACCAAAATGCACTCAGTCGTGGTCTACCTGGACAGTACTCCTATGGGACCACCTCCATGCGCTGCCACACCCAATCTACCCACGGAAATGGTCTCAGAAAGGCTGTTCCTTTCCTAGCAAGTAGTAGGCTGTCTTCTTCCACTGCATCTTCCTCAACAAAATACTGTAACCACACAGCCTACTTCTGTGGGACACTAAATCTCACAAGCAAAATAGTGTAACCACACAGCCTACTTCTGTGGGACACTAAATCTCACAAGCTATCTAGAAAGCAATACAAGAGGCTGTTGATCCATATCTTTTGCAGACAACAGTCCTCTGTATATACTGCAACACACCACTCTTTAGGGGGGAGCAAATTCAAAGTGATTTTGAAGCTGTAATCAAGGAGCATGAGAAACAATGTCCCCTGCCTTAGATGTAACACACACACAACATCTTCCCCTGTCCACCTGCCTCTCCAGATTAGTGCTTGGAGCCTCTTCCCTCATTTCCCTCCCCACGTTATGTTCCAACCTCTCCTGCAAAAAAATAAAAAAAATAAAGAATCAACAAATAAAATGTTCCTTTAGGAACCACCTTTCAATGTTAAAAAATAGAATTAATAAAAAAACGAAAATCTTATAGGCTCCATGTACTTTACATTTTTCAGTAAAGCACATAGACTTAATAAGATTTTCCAACATGTCCATTAGCATTTTGTGTTCTGCTAGTGGAAATAATGTGGCATTCATCCCCCGTTCTAGGGACTAGAATGGGGGATAATGGTCCGCTAGCCCAAGTTATCGGCCAAAGCGGATCAAGGATGGATAACAAGGGCTCGGGCCGTTATCCCTGCTGCGGCCCCTGCAATGGGGGATGAAGGCCATTACCACTTTTGCAAGATGGCTACCATGGACAGGGCAGGCAGGACTCTGTACAAAATCTTCCCCTTCCATGGCGGCCTGGAGAAGGCAAAGAGTGAATCCTATGACCATATTACCACAAGCACATTGTCTATTCCCTTTCAAATTTATCCCAATTTCAAAAACATTACTGCATAACCAGTCCCTGGCGGACATGGCCACTTTATCCCCATGGTCGTTCCACGTGGTCATGGCCCGTAGCCAGATTGTTTGGGTCACGATCTTTGCCATGAGCCAGACAGTCTTTCCACTGCCCATGGCCACAACAGTTTATACTATTTGATGAAAGGCGGGTGTTGAGAGGCACAACTTGTGTCATCCAAATGTATCCTAGTTGTTTTACGTATAACTTAGTCGTACAATATCAATTTATGGTTCATAGGAACCTTATTATTTCAGGTGCAGGAAAATATAGTGTCTCTAGGCCACAAGAGACTCGAAACAAACACAGCCAGCAAGGTAAACCCTTTGCTGCCAAAGGGGAGACTTGCCTGCACTCATTTAGGGGCTACGCCCTGTTTTTGTTGTCAGACTGCAAAGCCAATTTAACTATGCGCGCCCTGTTGCACAGCCTATTACCACAATGATGACATCACAGTTTACAGTGGCCCCTTATTGTGTTAAAATATACAATGGGCCTGGTCAAACGCTGTTGCCACTGCCCATAGCTGGTTAGTGTTATAATGTAATCAGTGATGTTATCTGTGAGGTCATAGATGATGTTATTAGTGATGTCATCAGGAATGTCAGCTGTGATGTCATCAGTGTGGTCATATTGTGGTTTTATTACTAATACCATCACTTATGACTTCACTGAATGAATGAATGAATTCATTTTTGTATTTGTAATGTGCATATCCGACTTGGAATAGAGAAAGGAATTGCATCTGGGCGCAGGTGGGATAGCAGGAGAGATGGCATCACTCGTGCCATCACTAATAACATCATACATGACAACAATGATTATTTAACTGATGGCATCAGACATGAGATCACTCTAGGTACTTGCACATATTTAGACCACCGCTACATTTCTGCATATGTGATCAAGCATTTTACAATAGGTCATTATAATGAGTATGAGCATATGGCCCTTGGAAGCGTGCATCTGTTACTGGATGGGATTACTCCAGCATAATTCTGATTCCAAATAACCGGACAATCTCAAGAATATGGCAAGTTGATGTTTTATTATCTAAAACGGGGAAGTTACAACAAACATCAACGGAGATATGCTCATTCTCAGCGATTTCCACATGGGGATTTCCATTTTGGGAACAATGCAGTAAAAAATGAAAATAAGTTATTAAGTTGTGTGAATAGTGTATAGTAGCCATGGCATGTATAGTGACCACAACCGAAGCCCAAGGCTAGTGACCTGGTAGTGTTTTCATAATATACAGCGGACACAGCTGAAGGCTGCGCTCACTGGCCGGAGCGAAGGCCATGGTTAGTGGGCCCAAAAGACATGTACAGTGGCTAAGTCAAAAGCTGTGGCCACATAGTGGGTGTAAAAGAAACATATTGGGGAAACATATACAGTGGACACAGCCAAAGGCAATGGCTAGTGGGTGGTAAACATTGTATGGTATAACAAAACAATTGAAAATTCACGGAATAACACATTAGTTAACGTGCAGTTAAGTTGACCAGATTTAATGCAACAAAACCCTTGAATTTCAGCATGTTGGGGAAATCATGACCAGTTTTAATCGGTGCATTCCCATTGAAAAGCCCATGAGGGCACCCCTACTACAAAAGAAGGGATACACAATGACAGTACAGGGGACATGTCATTATGGAGGAACACACTGAGTTAAGCTCGTCATTACTTCCCACATCCACTGAATTTCAAGGATTTTGTTGCATTAAATCTGGTCACCTTAACTGCACTTTATCAAAAGTCAGTCACAAACTTGAGAAAACAGTTGCTACGTTTGAGTATGAGCTAAGTATAGAGGGCAAGGTTAGAGTGTTTCCACTGATGATTCAAACACTTCTACATTGCATTGAGTTGCTATTCTTATTTGTCAAACAGAATTATTTAAACTAACTCTGTACTAAAACTGTACTACCTTCACTACTTAAACAAGTGCACGTAGAAAAAGACACAATACCACCACTGAAATACTTTTAAATGTAGGACGTCAATAGGTGCCCTTCACACGAGCATGGATGCCACTGCAATAGTGAAATCCTCTGCTTTTGACACAGTCAACCATGCAATCCTGCTAAATCATCTCTGGGACAACCTTGGTATTACTGATCAGGCCCTGGCCTCCTTTCTCACCGACCGACCCTCTCAGGTCCATCTGGGGCCTTTCCTCTCTTCTATCTCTCTCTCTAGTTGTGGTATGCCCCAGGGGTCTAACCTCTCTCCCTGGCTCTTCAATCACTACCTGGCACCTCTTGCCCATCGCATCGCTACTTTCTGCCCCAATGTTCAATGTTAGGCAGATGCCACTCAGCTTTCTTTCAGGCTCCCCTGAGGCACCTCTGCTTCTTCTCCCATACAAGACAACTGTATGGCCGCAATTCAGGAATGATGTGTCACCAATGATCTCTGCCTTAATGACAGTAAGACTGAGATCCTCCTCATTGGTACACCTGATCCCTCCTTTCCTCTCTCTGGCTGCCCACTCTGGGCCCTCTTCCTGCTCCTTCCTGTGAGGCTAAGAATCTTGGTGTTATCTTCGACTCCACCCTCTCCTTCTCTCCTAAACATCTCTGACGTCTCTAAGAAGTCAAACTATCAGCTGCACCTCCTCAGAGGTATTCTTCCTTTTCTCACTTTCCCCCAGAAGCTCATTGCCTCCAGATCTCAGGTCCTCTCTTGGCTGGACTATTGCAAAAGCATCTTTGTAAATCTACCTGCCTCTATTATTCGACCTTTACAACTTATCCAGAACAGGACTTTAAGACTTGTCCGTGGCCTCAAGGTGAGGGATCATATCTCTCCAGCTCTGAAATCTCTTCACTGGCTCCCTGTGGCTGCAAGGATCAGCTTCATGACACTCTGCATTGTCCACAAGGCTTTCTGGGGGCTGGGACTGCTCTACATCCAACTTTCTCTTCCAAAACATCTTCCTTCTCAAGCGTGCTGCTCATCCACCTTCAACTCTCTGAGGGTCAGATGCTTCTCCAAGTAGAGAGATGGGGGCAGATCTATCTCCTCAGCTGGGGCCTCCCTGTAGAACAGCCTCCCTGCCTCTTTCAAACTTGAGCAGAACCACCTTTGGTTCCGGAAGCAACTCAACACTTTCCTTTTCGCTTCGGATTTCTCTCTTTCTCTCCTCTGCTGATGCACCCAACTGCTCCAAGCACTGGTCACCTTATGAACCGCCCACTGGCTGCACTTTTGAGTTAACTGCACATCCCCCTTCCCCTCCTCCATGGCACTTCTCCCCTTCCCTCTTCCTCGCACTTGCACGATCTGAATGAAACAATGCCTAGTACGATCGTTATGTTGCCCTCCCTTGTTTCCCCCTCCTTGTCTTGTCACGCCTAGGAACACTTTTATACAGGCACGTTATTTTATTTTTAAATGTCTTTATTGGCATTTGTGAATAAACTTGTACAAGGATAAGATTCTGAAAGCAGTTACATTTAAAATGCAATAACTGGCGTAAATGTGATATGATGATCAGCTTATAACCAACAACAAAACTATTAATAAAGAGCAAAACAAACTAAGGAAGAAAGGGAAAAGAAGAGAAAAGAAATAACAATAACAGTAACAGTGACTGTCCCAACTCTCGGTGTGGTTTCTTAATCAATGTCGCCAGGTTCGGGGAGTGGGTCCGGAGGCGGGTATCAGCTTTGCTCCCTCAGTACAGTTGGTGGGTGGAGCCCTTGGGTGTGGTGGGCTAATCTGTAGTGTCTGTTGCTTTCTAGGATGCAAGGGGGATGGGTTCAAGGAGGTTTGTAGCTCGTTGCAAAGACCATGTCTCTAAGGAGGGCTTTCCAGGCCTCCAGCACATTGCTCACATCGTCGCCGCCACATCTGTTTCCCTCCTCCCAGGCTACAGTCTCAGCCGTAGTCCATCTTTCCATTTCCCTGATCCAGGGGTCATACCTGGGGCCCGCTGGGGCCTTCCAGGCCATGGCAATTGTTCTCTTAACTAGAAGGCAGGCCATATCCATAAGCTTCGTCAAGTGTTTGATTTTGCCAAGTCTCGGGTAGGTGCCCAGTAGGCACTCCTTGGGTGTCCACTCGTAAGTTTCTAGGCCAGCATTCCTGCAGGTCCGTTCAGCGGCCTGCCAGAGTTTCTGAGATTTGGAACAGGTCCAAAACATGTGAATCATGTCCGCCAGGTCTGAGGAGCACCAGGGGCACCTTGAGTCCGCTTTGTTGTTGAACGTGGATATCCGGTGAGGGGTCATATACGTTCTGTAGAGTACGTTCAGTTGGATCAGTCTAAACCTGGCGTTTCTGGATACCTCCTTTGGATATATCAGGGCTCTCGCCCATTCGGCCTCTGTGATTTCAGTCCGGAGGTCTGCCTCCCATTTTACCTTCAGCCGGGCGCTCTTTGGATTGGGTCGATTGTTCAATTGAGTGTACAACCTGGACGTCGGTCTCCATCCGTCACCAACGTCGTACATTTCTCTCAGGAGGGGGTGAGTTTCTGGTTCCTCAGGCCATGCGACCCAGTTCTTTCTGGCCACATGTCTCACCCTTTGGTACCAGAGGAAATGGCCCAGTGGCAGTCCCTCTCCTTCTCGAAGCGACTCGAAGTCCCTGAAGAGGCCATCATGAAACATGTCCCCCCATGTGTAGAGGCCATGGTTCTCCCATCTCCTCATAGTTGCCAGGTCGGTGGAGGTTTTGCAGACATCCGTCATCATGGGGGTGTCGGGTGTATAAGAGCGTTGCAGGCCCGCCATGGATCTCACCTTGTTCCATACCCGCCTTCCAACCTCTAGTATAGTGGGTGGGTTGGGGGGTCCGAGTCGGGGGTTCCAGAGTAGCTCCTTGGGATACAGCGGTGAAGAGGAGTGGGATAGAAGTTCTAGCTCAGCTGAAGGTTCATCTGAGAGCCATTTTGCCAGATGTGTCGACTGAGCCGCCAGAAAGTATCTCTGGAAGTCGGGGAGCTGAATGCCGCCCTCTGCGTAAGGGAGTGTGAGGGTATTCAGTGTGAGTCGGTGCCGGGCTCGTCCCCAGAGGAAGTCCCTGATCAGAGAGTCGAGTGTCCTGAAGAAGGGTGGGGGAATGTAATACACCACGTTGGTGAAATAGTAGAGGAACCTGGGGAGGATTATCATTTTAGCTATCGCCGCCCTCCCCATCATGGAGAGCGGGAGCTTTGACCAGAACTGTATGGATCTCCGCACTCTGCCCATTGCGGCCTCTGTGTTGGCTTTGTGGGTGGATATTGGTGAATGTGTGATGTTGAGGCCTAGGTATCGAAAAGTGTCCACCTGCCAACGGATCCCGATCTCAGGAAGCTCCTCCTCAGGTTTATTTTTCAGTCTTGCTAGTGGGAACGCGCAAGACTTCTGCCTGCTAAATCTTATCCCCGAGTATCTTGCAAAGTTGTCCAGAACATCCAATACAATCGGGGCATTCTCCAAGGGGTCACGCAGGTATAGGAGGACGTCGTCGGCATATAACGAGATGATGTTGTCTGATCCTCCAATGCTAATGCCAGCGTCAAAGAACTGCTTCCTGAAGTATATTGCCACCGGCTCCAGGCCTAGAATGTACAGCATTGGAGACAGTGGGCATCCCTGTCTGGTACCCCTCTGGATGGGCCAGGCCCTCGATATCATGACACCCGTTTTAACTCTTGCCAATGGGTCGCTGTACAGGACCTCTATCCAGCGGATGAAGTGTTCGCCAAGTCCGAACTCCCTCAGGGTTTCGATCAGCCACTCCCAGTAAATAGAGTCAAAGGCTTTTATGGCATCCAGTGAGAGTACTGCTAGATCTTCCTCGCTTTCGGACGTCTGTGAAATGATATGTTGGAGCCTCCTGAGGTTGGCGGAGGTGTTACGCCCCGGAACGAAGCCATTCTGGTCCTCATGTACCAGGGAACCGATCACCCTCGAGAGCCTTTTGGCCAATATGGTCGTCAATATCTTGCCGTCGTAGTTTAGGAGCGCCAGTGGGCGATATGAGTCACATCTATCGGCTGGTTTGCCTGGTTTGAGCATCGGGACGATGAGGGTTTCTCTCATAGTGTTAGGGAGAGTGCCCGATTCATATGCCTCCGTATATACTGCGTGTAGTATAGGAGAGATGATCTCCTCGTAGGCCTTGTAGAATTCTGGGATGAGGCCATCTGTGCCAGGAGCCTTGCCTGTGGAGAGGGATCTGATTGCATCTGTGATGTCCTCCACCGTGATAGGCTCCCCAAGTTTGTCCTGTTGTTCCTGGCTCAGCCTGGGCAATCCCACCTCAGCCAGCGTATCCTTTATATCTGCTATGGGGACCTTCGTCTCATGAGTGTATAGGTCGTTGTAGAATTCCGTGAAGGTATCATTGATCTCTTGTCGTGTTCTGCAGGTCTTTTCATTCATATCTTTGATCTCCTTGAGGGCCTGTCTCGGGTGCTCTTTCCTGCATAGCCATGCAAGTATTCTGCCCGGTTTGTCAGCTTCCCTGTGGGCCTTCGAGGTGCGCACAGAGAAGTCAAACTTCGAGAGTCTTTCCCATGCCTCCCTGCAATCCTCTCTGATCAGTTTCAGTTCAGCCTCCCTTTCGGTGGTTGGTGGGGCGCCATTTTCAAGTCGCTTTATTCTCTCCTCCACAACCTCCAGTTCTCTCCTCAGTTGTCGCCTGATCCCGCCCGCCTCGGCGATTATCTCCCCCCTTGTCACTACTTTCAGCGCCTCCCAAAGCGTGCTCCACTTCTCGACCGAACCCTTGTTTATCGCTAAGTATTCTTCCAGCTTTTCTCTTAGGGTTTCCTTGAATGCTGGGTCGGTCAAGGCATCTGATGGCATGCGCCACGTCGGGATGGGGGGGCGGGGGCCCTTGAGGGAGAGCTGCAACAACAAGGGGGAGTGATCAGATATTGTTCTGCCCATGTATTCTGCCAATTCAACTTGCGGGGTTAGTTCGTTGGCGATGAAGAAGTAGTCCAGTCTCGTGTGGAGGCTATGGGGAGCCGAGTAGAATGAATATGATCTATCCGAGGGGTGGAGGTCTCTCCAAATGTCCGTCAGGTGTAGGTCTGCCACCATCCTGGGGAGGGCCCCAGGAGAGGCGCTATGGGGCATGCGTGGAGCTATCGATCTGTCCAGTTCCGGGTTCATAATAGAGTTGAAGTCCCCCCCCCATATGAACGTATACTCTCGGTAGTGCAGCAATTTAGCGCATAGGTCCTTGATGTGTGAGGGTATGTTGTGCTGGGGAAAATACGAGTTTACTATACACAGGGGAGTGTTCTCAAGCATGCCCCACACTATGACATACCTGCCCTCTTTATCCAGCTCCGTTCCCATTTGTTGAAATGGTGTGTCCGGGCTCACCCATGTATAGACTCCTCTTGCGTACTTTGAGAAGGATGCGCCGCTGCCCTGGCCTCCCCAGTATTTCAGGATTTTGTCTGAGGCCTCCAGGGTGAGATGTGTTTCTTGCAGGAGGGCCAATGATATTTTTTTCCTCTTTAGATAAGAAAAGATCCGGTTTCTTCTTATGTATGTTCCCATCCCTCTAACGTTCCATGTAATTAGCTTGAGTCTTGCTGCCATTGGATAAGTGGGTTCCTCGATGAGGGGTGTACCACCCCTTCTCCCAATGTTGCATGAGCCGTATTGTAGGATGGGTGATGAGCCATTTGTGTGGTGTGGGTAGGCCCACCCAGGCCCAGGAAATCTTTATTCATCCGGGTTGGGACAGTCATAACAATAACAACTTGAAACAAGTAACTAAAACTAATGCACCCAGCTTCAGCCACCGGGGTGGAGTGCTCGGGGGCCCTCGAGCCTTCCGACCTAGTCCAGGTCTCTGGCGCGAGTGGTTGTGTGCAGGAAAGAGGTCTGCACTGGTCGACGGTGGGTCCATGGTCTGTGTCCATGGGCGGGAGGTCGAGTGAGCCCGCAGTCATTTAGCGTTCTGATGTGGTAGTTTTGCTTCAGTATTGGTATAGCCTCAGTTCGGTTTGGAGTATAATACCAAAGAAATGGGTGCTCCAGCCGCGTTAATATGCGGTCAGCTTTTTGGGCGTGCTAAGTGCGTTCCTCTAGCGTGGTTTCTTTGGGAGCCTCAGCAAGGTTATTATGTTCCATCCACATAGTGGCCGCTTCTGGTGATTCCAAGAATATTGCCCGCCCATTGTGGATTACTTTTAGTCGTGATGGGTAGAGCAGCATGTATTTTATGTTCAGTGTCCTCAGCTGGGCCTTGATGGGGACGAAGGAATTCCTTGCTCTCTGCACCGATTGGGTATAGTCGGGGTAGATGGTAATCTTTGAGTCACCCCGCTCGATTATACCTCCTTCCCTCGAGAATTTCAGGATCACCTCTCGGTCGCGGAAATTGAGGACCTTAGCAATGATGGGGCGGGGGTACGATCCAGGCGGGGGGCGCTTCTGGAGGGATCTATGAGCTCTTTCAATGGCGAATCCCTGCGAGAATTTCGACACCCCTACTTCCTGCTGTATCAGGGATTCCACATAAGCCGTCGGATCCATGGTCTCCGACCCCTCCGGTACGTCCAGGATCCTGATATTGTTCCGTCTGGCCCGACCCTCTGCTTCTTCGGATCTCGCCTCCAAGAAGTGCACTTTCCGTTTGAGGTCCGCTACCTCTTTCTGTAGAGACGTCGTTTCATCTGAGATGTCCTTCTGGGAGGATTCGACTATGGTGACGCGCTCCGTTAGGTTGCGGGCATCTTGCCTGATAAGTTGTATGTCCGTCTTAACCTCCCCGATTTTCGTATCGATGAATGTCCTCAGGGCCGCGATCGCCTCAAGCACTTGATTATGTCTGGTCTCATCCCCAGGGGCATCTTGTGCTGGTGAGGTCTTCGGTGTGGATTGAGCAGCAGGCTTGGATGTTACAAAGGGGTCCAGAGTAGCGTGCTTGGCTTTGTTCCTCGCGGCAGCCATCTTGCCTCTTTGATGCCGTCGCCACCCTCTCCCCCGTGTCTATCGGCCGCGTAGCGATCTTCCTTCTGGCCCTTCTTGGCTGCTGCACCGGGTCCTGACGGTGCCCTCGAGCGGCCCGAGCCGGGGTGCACTCGACTGCAGGGTGGGACTGCTCGTGTCAACGAGTCGCTGGCTCCCGGATCCAGTGCGAGCCGCTGGGTTATCAGCGCTAGGCGGCCGCCATCTTGTGTGCCTCGCCCGGGAAGAAGGGGGAGCCAGCGCCGGGTCGCGGTAGAAGCTTCTCAGGCCCCGATTTTCGTCAGGGTTGGGTGGAAGACAAGGTCTCCCGCTTCGGCCGCCGGTGGATCTCCTCGGATGCGGTGTCTGTGGGCTGAATCACCTAGAAAAGGATCGGACTGCTGCGGCCCAGACGGAGCTCAGGGAACTCGCGTCCTCACTCCGTGGACATCAGGCCACGCCCCCTATACAGGCACGTTATAAATGCCACATCATATCATATCATACACCATATCATATAAATGCCACATCATATCATATATGAAACATGGCTTTAAATGCAGGACCAAACATAAGATTTCATTTTAAAGGACACGTCCATGGGAATACTATTTTCTATGTTCTTTTATAAGAGGCGGCAAACATTGTGACTCTGATGAGGACTGTAAGCCAATCAAATTAATTTCAGGGTACTTCATAATGGAAGGAGGAAAGAGATGTATGTGAAAAGAAACCCAGCTATAGAGGAAAAGGGTTTAAGGTTTGGCAATAAAGTATGGCAACAGCGCCAACGCAGATATCAAACATTTGCAAAAATGTGGAAACCTCCTTTATTGAGAATGAGCATGGCCAAATAACTGGTTTTATAGTGGGGCCGAGAGTCTACAGCCATGTTATAGCTCTTTGTTCCTTTCACTGAGGAGACATTTGCCTTTGCATATCAGCCTCGTACCACACACAAGGGAAGTCCATCACTGAAATGCTAGGCAAATATCCTATGAACAAGAGTACCATCAGCAACCCCAGACTTGCGCATCTGCCTTATTGCACATCATCAGTGATGTGAAGTTGAGCCCTTCTAAGGTACAGTGATCAGGATATTGCACATATGCTACTTTATTTAAAAATGTATTTACCTATTGGGGGTGTATTGTTTCTTTATAAGGCACCAGCAATGGACACAGTTGCTGTGTAGTACCTTAAGTGGAAGGAGGCGAAAATGTTGGAGAATAGGGGAGGAGATAAGGGATCCAGCCCTTTGAAGCCTTGCAAAATTCAGGAACAGTTAAGTTCAGGGGTGGGAGAAAGGGAAATATAGTACAACCAAATAAAGCAACAATATATAATAACATCTGATGGTAAGTGCTGGATCAACATAATACAGGATTGTCGCTCCAAGTGGGGCATGAGAGTCTTCAGTGTTCAGCTCTGTCCTGGACTTTAAGTATTTATCAAACAATCTTTAGGCTAGGGGATGGACGATGGTGAGAGAAGCACCAGCAGTGTTTAACATCTTGCCTATGAAATTCGTTTCCGTGCCATAGACCAGTGAACAAAGGTTAGCAGAGTGTAAGGCCCTGCAGGGTAGTGTTTCATTCATTCATTCATTCATTCATTCATTCATTCATTCATTCATTTCTGTAATTTGTATAGCGCCTTTCACCATGGGTATGGTCCCGACGCGCTGTAGGATGAAGGATCGAAGTCTGGAGGATGGGAAAATAGGAGGTGGTAAAATGCGTGTGTGCATGTAGCCATTAAAGGTTGCGAGGGTGGCCAACTACCAGTTAGGCACCCATGTCTATTAGTACGTGGCTGTGTGGACAGAGGTATTGTATTGTACTTGTCATTTGTATAGCTCCAATTGTACCACTATTGTAGTCTCAATGTGCAGTTAGTGGGAAATCCCTCGGAGGACCGAAGTCTGGAGTGTTGGAGGTCTGGGGCACGATTATGGTGCATGGTGCATTTGGACGACAAAGGCTTGGCAGGGATGGCCAGGCTCCACTAGAAAAGCGACCTATGCGGTCAGGCATGTGTTTGAGATCTGAGAAGAGTAGGAGTGGCATCAGTGCTAGAGACTTTCTGTCTTCAGCACACCCAAATTTATTGTAAGACTGTGCAGCATTCTGCTGTGAGAGGTGTTGAGGCGTAGTCAAGTGTAAGTAGGCAGAGAATTTATGTGAACAGCACAACCTCATTTTTGTCGTAGTCCTTGCTGTATACTGCTGTGTGTGGTTAGTCATGACTTTGGCCAGTGGAGTGGTGCATTATACGTATCTGTGCTGCATTGGTGGCCCTTTGATGTTAGGGTGCACGCTCAGTTATTTTGGCTTTTTTCTGTTGGTTTTTGCAGCTGTGATTAAAATGTTTAGCAGAAACAACAGTCTAGGCCTAATCGCCACGTGGGGCATGGGTTGTGCTTTAAGATTCTTCTATGTGGGCTGGTTGTATGATTGCAGTGGTGGAGGCATTGGTTCTATCATACCACTGTGATTCTACTATTATTGTTGTGATTTGCCCGATTTCTGTACATGCCTGGTGCAGCCATTCATCAGTCTTATGGCATTACATATGTGAGTGCTGTGAATCAGCCAGTGGCACTTGAGGGAAGGCGGGTCATGATGGGTGTGTGTGGTCCAGGCCGTCGCAAACACATCCGGCACTGTCAGTTGTTTGGGAAAAGTCAATGACACCACAAACGCAGCCAGCACCGCTTGGGGAGACAGTTCATATATTCTGAATTTATGAGGGTTTCAAGATAGTGTGGAAAAGAGCCAGATTTTGAGGGCTTTTTTGAAGGAGAGTTAGTTTTCAACACGGCAGAATTGCTAAGGAAGGGTGTTCCAGATTGTGGGTGCTAGACTAGAGAGAGCTGAGCCATCCACTCTTGTAGAGGGGGCGGTTCAATATCCAGAAGGGGAGCTAGTTTCTAAGGGTCTGCTAGTGCAAGATTTTGTACTGAAGGAACTCAGGTCCCGTATTATGGAGTTCTCCGTGTGTGATGCACATGGCTTTGAAAGTTGCTCATAGGCTACAGAAACTCTTTGAGGGTAAGACAGTTAAGGAAAGATTTGTTTTAGGATGCATAGGTGGAAGTGGCAGGTTCTGGATACAGAGTTGATGTGCTTGGACAGGGATAGGCCTGTGTCCATGGTGCATACAAGATATTTGACAGAGGCAGAGGTGGCAGGTGATGTTCCAAAGGTAGCCTGCAACAGTAAAGATTGAGGGATTAGAGAAGTTTTGCCACATATTAGGATATCTGATTTTCCTGGGTTGAGAATTAGGTGGCTGTAAGTTATCCAATGGTCGATGTCCGAGAAACAGGAGGCGAGGATGGGATGTGGGATGTGGTAAGCGGATTGGAGCTGGCAGTGGGCTTAGGTAGAGGTTGAAAAGGAGTGGTGAGAGGGACGCTCCTTGCAGCACTCCTTTTGTGACTGGCGGGGGCAGAGAGAAAAGGGGGAAAGAGGGCGGCTTGTGAGCATTTGGAAATAAAGAAGGTGATCTAATTCCAGGCAGAGTCTTTGATGCCTAGAGTGAGGAGCCTGTTCTTCAGTATTGTTTGGTCGATTGTAACAAATGCAGCAAAGAGTTCCAGGACGATGAGTATGTGAGGGGGGGTGTGGAAGAGGATAGATATTATGTGTGAAGCTGCAGTTCGAATTTCTATCATGAAAGGTAGCTGCATTGTTATGGCAGAGGTGTTGTGCAAATTGTTTTTTTGAGTTATGTGTGGCAGTAGCTGCGTGTAAGTGAGGCACACCTTTGGCTAGATTTGAAGTTGCAAACTGAGATAGGAATTAATATATTAGTTGAACATTAAACATTGCCTACCATCATAACTCATTCTAGATGCAAACCCTCACCATCCATACAAGTTCCATAATTTACCCACCCTCAGTGTCCATCTAGGAGCGATTCACCGTCCCAACCTGCTCTGTCTAAGTGCAATTCATTGCCCACCCTCAAATACATAAAAATACAATTCATTGCCCACCTCCAGATCCATGCAGGTGCAGTTAATTGCCTACCCTTAAGGTCTGTCCAAGTGCAATGCTTTGCCCACCCTCAAGGCCATTTAGTGGAGAAACTGGATGCCCCCTTGACTCTTCCAGGTAGCCTACCATGGCTATTCTGACAGAAAGGGAGGGGGCAGTAGTTCAGAGAGAGGGAGTGAGTAAAAGGGTGGGAGTGGGGTTCAGGAGTTTAAAGGCTGCACAGCAGAATAGCTGAATGGAAAGGGTGGGAGTGAAGCGTCAGCTGGGGGTAGTGTTTGAGGATTTATTGTCAGAAGAAGCCTTATCCCACTCCCCAGTAGGTTTGGTTGTGGAGCACAGAGCTTTCAGGCAGTTTGCCTTACTGTGGAGCAAAGGAAAACATGCCATCAGTGGTAATGAGGTTGACACTTGGGGCTAGGGAAATAGCTCTGAGTAAATTCTGAAAAGCATAGGGTGTGATACTTTAGTGTAATCTTAAAGGCATGGGGGGTGATGATATTCTTAATGTAAGGAGAAAGGTAACTCCAGCATTAGGTGGCAAGTTGGGTGAAGGATCAGCAGCAGAAGGCAGCACAACGTGAGTGTTTAATGGAGACGTTGAACAGAGCAAGGAATCAAACAGAGTTAGAAGGTGAGTAATGGGAGATAGAATCAGCAAGACAATGGGAGCATTGGCGTATTTAAAGAAAAGGTAAATGAATTAAAAGAGAGAATGCTTCTGCATTGATAACCATCCGTGGTTAATGCAATGGGAAGTGCAAAGAAAATTTGAATAGCTAGGTGGCCGCGGAATAGAGAGGAAGACCCAGGTAGAGGCAATAGTAACAGTTAAGCCAGCTGGGGACACGAGTGGAGATCATTGTTTTTACTAGAATGACAAGTAAGGTGAGATTAGATTCAATTCACAATAATTTTCTTCACCACTCAAGGCAATTGCAGCCACAATGAGCATCTCATTGACATGAGCGAACACGATAACAGGCCATAGCTGAGGCATCGACGGAAAGCATGTGCCATTCTAAGTCTTGCAGCGTTTATGGTGATTGGCCAAAGATAGAAATCAGAAGAACCTCATCACCCATGAGACTAGTTTGTCAAGGTTTGGAACTGTGTTTCCATGGAATGGATCACATACTCAATACAGGGGGACCAAGCTATATTCTCCAACGATTGGGAGCTAGTGTTGTCCTTTCTACACACTGATTACAACAAGCCCTATTGCCCTCACAAGCTGCGACTTCTGGGCATTAGTTAAAGAGCACCACGGTCACGCCCCTCTTGACATGCACAGAGGTGTGGGACGGGGTGGATGGAGGTTTGGAGTGGTGGGGGAGCAGCGATTGGGAGCTAGTGTTGTCCTTCCTACACAATGATTACAACAAGCCCTATTACCCTCACAAGCTGCGACTTCTGGGCATTAGTTAAAGAGCACCTCGGTCACGCCCCTCTTGACATGCACAGAGGTGTGGGATGGGGTGGATGGAGGTTTGGAGGGGTGGGGGAGCAGTGGGTCAGGGAGTTATGTTGTTTATTGTCATGATAAATCAAAATGCCAATGAAAAGATGTTGATTTTTTTTTTTTACATAGGTCAAACCTGGTAGCCATGACAGTGAACCTATACATGGAGTTTAAGGTTTCCATCAAAGATAGTGCTTAGTTTGGAAGCCTTGAAAAAGATATAGGGCCTCATTACGAGCACTAGCTACTAGCACCATGGCTGCCTTCATACCGGGCTCCAATACCGGGTTATGTGAATGAGGAATTACCGGGTCATTCCGACCTTGGAGGACCCGGTAATTCCTCATGCACAGAACCATTCCCCATTCCCATTTGAGCCCCCATATGGCTCAATGGGAATGGGGATGGAGCTAATAATAGGCCCGTAAATAACGGGTCCGTTATAAGCTCCTTGGTCCCGTCGCGGACCCAGAAAGAACGTCTGGTTTTACCAGACATCTGTTCCGGGTCCCGCTAGGGGACCTCGTAATCAGGCAGCCTGTAATGAACGGTGCCAGTCCTGTACCGGCACTGTTCATTACGGGACCGCCAGCCTCGTAATGAGGCCTATAGATTAAGATATAAATAAATGTATAACACGCAAATATCTCACTACCGAGGGGCATCATGGTGCAGAATAACTTCATTTAGCACCTTGCAGACATCTTTGAGAAGTATGGTGCTGTAAGTCACAGGAAGGAAGGTAACTAAAACGTTGTTTAGCAAAGTGCAATACTAAAAGTGCTACCTTTATTGTGTAGTGTTGAGCTTGAGGCAGTGGAATGCGACAAGACAGTTCGAGGTGCAAGAGGATAGTTCCTCAGTCAAGGAGGGAAATGAAAATGGTCGGTGTGTGGTCATTTAATAAGTTGTAGGAGAATCTGAAGGAAGGGTTGAGATTGCCAAATAAAGTGTTGTAATGTGTATTAGGAGTTAACCAAGGACAGATCCTTGTGGTGCCTGTAATGGAAGGTTGGGTGGTAGAGCAGGTGCTATTGTTCAGTGAGATGAAAATGCAGTGATGAGATGGAGGCAAATTCAGGCAAATATTTTATCTAGGAAGCAAAAGTATGAGAGGATAAAACCTCCTGGGTGTGATGGCAGCATTAGATTGTATCACCTTCTTCCTGGACCAGTGATCAAAAGAGATCAGACTGAATCTCCCTTCTGCTCTTAAATGTGTACATACATTATGTGGACAACCCGTCAGACATGTTGACCTCTACTTACAAATATATGCAGATAACATTCAAATGGCAATAAGCCATGTCCCTCCCTTGCTGCCAGCCTTCACCCTAGCTCGCTAAGGACTAACTAAATTCCTGCTTGCCAAAATGACATTTAGA
This sequence comes from Ambystoma mexicanum, assembly GCF_040938575.1. NCBI lineage: Eukaryota > Metazoa > Chordata > Amphibia > Caudata > Ambystomatidae > Ambystoma > Ambystoma mexicanum. The sequence goes on along the minus strand of NC_090930.1, from coordinate 292,897,378 downwards.
GCTGGGTAAAAAATATAAAAATGGGCTTGAATAGGGACAAATCGAGAATTCGCATCCTTAGTTCTCATCTCCATCCTTCCTGTTCACCTGGGCTGGAGGGTTTGGTCAGGCACCAGGCACAATAGCTTCTTCCAGAAACTTTGGAGTTATAATTGATGACCAACTCTCCCTGGCCAAACAGGTTAATGCAACGGTCAGACACTGTAACTTGCACCTCAGGTTTTCCAGAAATGTTGTCCCTTTTCTGACAGTTCATCATTGAGCAGCTCAAGTGTGGGTCACCATACTCTCCAGGGTAGGCAATGCAATCGCTCTCTACAGCAGCCTCTGGACAATCTACAATGAATTCAGAACACAGCAGCCAGGCTCATCGTCCAGCTATGCCCCATGAACACACGAGCGCATACAAGTATTGGCTGACCGGCACCTTTTTCATCCTTTTAAAATCACTCTACATCACCCATGATACCATTCATGAAACAGCGCCCATCTTTCCTTAGGACAACTTAACGGCATATTGCCCAGCCAAGCCCCCTTTCTGCACAGACTCCTCCAGGTTCATTACTTCAAACATGTCAGCTCTGGGGAACACAGGCTCACAGTTCCTGCCCAATAGAAGTGTAATTGATCTTTCAGAATGAGGAAAATCTACTTCATTTCAGCATACACAAAGACTTTCTTTTCACTTTCGCACAATTAAGTTTCCTTTTTGAATGCTCTCCCATGTCTTGCCCCTCTCATTATGCTCTGTACTAGGCCTGCTTTTCTTCAGTGCACACAAATTCCTATACATGCATTCATAAGACAACTCGGGTAGCTTTTAAACCAGTTTATCGCCCTAGATACCACTGACTGGGTGCTAACATTGCGTTATTAACCCATTCCACCAGCTATACCAGGGGTAATGGCCCAGCAGCCCGAGTTAAAGGCCTGAGAAAAGCAAAGGCTTTCAACAAGGGCAGTACAACGTTATCCCTGGTATAGCACGTAAAACGGATTAACGCCATTAGCACCCCGGGTTATGTGGTGTTGTGTTTATTGAATGAAAATTCTGTCCACAGATGGCCACCATGGTTGGGGAAGGCGGGACTCTGTACGGTGCCCCTCTTCCCTTTCCATGGCAGACAAACGGAGCAAGGAGTGAAGCTGCAGGAGGTGCGGTGATAACCGCCACCACAGCAATCTGGTAAGTGGGGATTGGGGGGTGTTGGGCAAAACGAATGTGGCTTCGTCAGTGGGGGTAGATGGCGGGCTGGGGAGTCAGTGGTCAGGCGGCTTGGAACGTGGGCTAGATTGTAAGTATTAACCAATGTTTCTACCCTCCTGAAAGGCCAGCTCCCACCCACAGGGTGCAAATATATGTATAGATATGGGACCTGTACAGGAGGAACCTAGCTAAAAAGCCAGAGGGAGCTCTACATGAAAGGGGAAGAATGCAGCAATAGGGAAGGGTGAGGTTTCAGGAGCTTGTTTTTTAGCCTTGTATGTGTGCAATGCATAAAAGCCTTTGCTGAAAGCCAAGAAACGACCTGCATTATTAGTGGGGCACGACCTCACTGAGAGGCATCCATGAAAACAAATCAATTAGCTTTGGTATGCAAGATCTCCACCTAATGCTACTGTTCACTCTGTAAATTACTGCTCCTGCAAAGTCATCCCCAAACATGTATGTTTCAGGTAGGGCTACGAACATTCTAACATGGCTCTGGATGTCTCTGTAAATGAACATGGCCCAATTGAAGGCAATTATGCTACACCTTACATGGCATGGTGCTCGAAGGAAGCAGATCAAGAGGCCTTCACCCCTGCCTCTGTTGGAAAGAAGAAACAGTCTCAGCCGTCTATAGTGGCTGCAAAGAAAGGTAGCTTTCAGTTCACTGGGAAATATCAACCACCTCCCACCCATATTGCTGTATTTCCTGCCTCCTTACAGACTTTTTCGCCACAAAGTCCTCCGATATTCACAAATATAAAGGTTTCTTAAGGTACATAACATATAGGTTTAGACTTGTCATAAATTACATAATGGGGGTTTTCTTACAAGGCACGTTATGCACCAAATATGCTCTGCTAGCTGACTCTGTCATAACCAAATGCAAATAAATAAATAACCAGGCCATCAATAGTGCTTGGAGAACTACTCCTAGCTAACCTATAATAAATAAATGATACTTCAGTTCTGTTTCCATTCCAACTGTTTTCATCTGTAGAGAAAGTGCACAAGTAGGGCACTGGTCAACCTTTCAGTGATGCCATGCAATATTGCAGCTGAGTTGGGTAATTTAGTGCAAACATGTGCATGGCCAGTGCGCAAATAACACTTACAATGACTGGACGTCGTATAAAAGACACTGGCGCCGACTGTCCATTTAAAGGTGTCATTTTGCAGCAGTCCGTCGCAGCAAGGGTGCCAATACATAACTGGCGGGTGCCAATCAAGTCAAGTTTATGTGATGTACTCCTAGGTGAATAATGTTTAAGTGATCGCTGCATTTGTGCTTATCATAGCCCTTATTACCACGTGTTTAACCATGTTGCAGCACTGTAAATAACAGGTGTTACCTAATCCAATGGTACAATATGTACACACCTTAAAATAACGAAAGGCGCAGTTGACCCTGCAGGCTTCAACCTTTTGGCTTGAAGGTAACTAACTCTGAGACAACGGTAGCAAGCGCCCCGTTCACTGAGCTATCTGCCCAAATGTGTTTGCAACACTTCCTATAACATAGCAAGGTAGAGATGGCAGCATCACTGCATGTCAGAATGTTCCAGTGAGAGACTTCCGGTTGTTTCAAAGAACATTATCTAACGAATAACTTAAAAAAATAAAAGATTTTTTTTTTTTGTCAGAAAGAATGGACATACAAACATAGCTCCAATTGCTTTAAAACGTGAAGTGTGGAGTGCGACACAGTTTGTAGGATAGGCAACCCTGACATTTTAGGTATGGACAACTACTAGGTTCCTTTAAAATTAATTCTGGTACGTTTAAAAGGCCGTACTGCAGCTTTATTAATGCAAAATAAAGTAATCTTTGATTTTCTGTACGCTTCTTCCTAATCGACTCCTATTAATCGAAACATTCATCAAATCAGAAGACTTTTAGTGTGGTATTTTTCTAATACCACATACAGGAGTTCACTTTAGGTTTGATTTTAATGAAATGCACAAATATAACAATATAAAAGGGCTAGATGTGAGCTCTCAAAAAATGGCCGCACCTGTGCTTTACTTGGCACATCACGCTGGGCAGCGCGCGCTGCGCTAGAGAACTGAACACAGAGCACTTTTGGTCTCTTAGCTACAGCAGCAGGCTTCGGCGATGCCTTTCGAAAATGTAATGAGAATTGAATCCAATGCGTTTTTTATACTCCGTTGTAGAGACAGATTTAGAAGTTCTTGCTCTTAAACCAAGTACGCATTGCTGAAATTATGCTGGTATTATTGGTATATTGCTGGTATTACCAACCGTTCTGCCTCGCAAAATGGCTTTGAAACACCGAAAACGAGTTTTAAATGTGATTCCATGAGAGAGTTTTGCTATCAATATTTAGACTGATAAATAAATCATTGTGGACATATTTTATGCAATAGTGGAAATAAAAAGATCTGCTTATTCGTAGATTTTTGTATGCTTTAGTCTAAATGTATTTTTAATTTTTTATGATCTTTTACTCACATATGTCTACATTAATGCCTTACCATGAATCTACCTTCCCATCAGCTTGACAACCTTTGTCCACTCCTGTTATTACATAACATGCTGGTCCAATCCTCAGTTGAGCCCCTCTCCTTCTCCAAATAAATCTTTATTTATAAGTTATGGCTCAAAGATGGGTGGTAACCACCTGTACGAGAAGCAACTACTGGTGTAGAAAGTATATGTGGGCTAGACACATCATTTTTTCTGCTAACTTTGGAGAATTATATATATTATTCAAGTATTAGCCAGGTGACATCATATATCATTGGCTATGCACCCAAGACTCTACACACTCCCCACAACCATCCGATCGATAAGCAATACTACAGGTGTATCCATTGCTGTGACATGCTGCGGTGGTTGTGGCCAGGGCCTACAGTCTATGAAGTATGGCCTTCATAAACTGTAGGCCCTGGCCATGCATCCAAGACACTAGGTCGGCCACAACCACCGCAGCATGTCACACCCATGGTGGCGTACAAATGAATAGCACACCCATAGAAAAAAATAATTTAATTACGGCATGTACTCAATTTCAATATATGCTAACACGACGCATGTCCTTAGAACAGTTTCAAGTTGCCTGCGCACAGCACGGACTGAAATTCTACCCTTATGAGACCCCTCATTTTCTGTACTTACAAACATCCCGAACAAGGCGGGCATAGGGAATGAATCATTAACACCTACCGCCTGAACAAATACAGTTTTTCACCCATCTCTTACTGTCTGAACCTCCCCAAGCACTCTGACACAGCAAAATAGTTTTCAAAATAGCATGTTGCTGCTGCTCGCCGCTGTGCTGTCGGCGGATCCAAGATGTCGGGCGCATCCAAACAATCTGATGCAGAACACAGCTCACTGCAGCCAATCGGCAGAGACGTTGCGTGTCCGCGGTCATGACGCCAGCCCCTTAGCCAATTGGAATATTGTCCGCGGAGCGAACAGGGAAGTGTGACCGCGCAGCGGACATAGATATCACTAATATTTTTAGACCTACTTTTTGGTAATTTTAAAGAAAAGTACTGCACGGATTGTCATCAAATTTACAAAAAAGCACGCTTTCGGGACCAAGCTGCTGCCCCTGCAGCAAATTTGGTGAAAATCCGTCCAGTGGTTTGGCCTGTAGCCGTGCGCAAAATTTTTCCCCCATTCAGTCTATGGGAAAAAAAGATGTTTTGGCACCCCCCCCCTATAACTTTTCCCCCCCTCGATGAATCCTCACCAAACTTTGCAAGAAAATTCAGAGTGGCCCACATACTTGTTTTGCAATGTTTGGTGAGGATTCGTCCAGGGGGAGCGGAGTTATAGGCTGCCCAAAAAGTGCTCTTCCTATGGAAACTTAACCATAACTAAAGTGTAATATACATATGTATATATATATATATATACATATGTATATATATATATATATATATATATATATATATATATATATATATATATATATATATATATGTTTGATGCAACCTACCTAATACTTGAAGTGAGTGTTAAGGTTGGATTTGTAGTGGTATGGAGTGAGTGTTTATGTTCATGTGATATATGGTTGATTTTGTAGGGGTATAAGTGATATACAGTGACTGTTTTTACCTTAAGTATGTTATTGCCACCATTTGTAGATCTTTTTTTTTTTTCGTAAGATTAACCTTACTTCTTGATTTAGAAATGTAATGTCATTTTTTGTTATAGTATGGTGTATAGCATACACGTGTATGGTGTGTAAGAATATGTAGTACAAGTGGTTGCTCTATGAGTTTATGAGAGTATGAGTGTATGGCACATAAGCCATACAGTTACAATTGTATACAGTTATGCAGTTTACTTCTTGTATGTGTGTTCTATGCATATGAATGTGAATGATAAAGCTAGTCCTGGCTTTGAAGTTAGCATGTATATGTACAGGAGTGTACATGTATGTAAAGCACATTTCATAAACGTACCTTTCGAATTTCTGTAGAACATTTCCATTAATTGAGTGCATGTCTCCTAGCCCTTCTACACATAGGTGACTGGGCGGCATAAGTGTGTGTTGTAAGTGCATGCAGCACAAGAGGGTGTGAAAGAGTGCCTGGACAAGGTGTATGGGTGTTTGGTGTGTAAGTGCCGTTTATGGTTTCACTATATGCACATCTTTAGAATGTACACCTCCAATATGATTTATCTCTTGCAAAGCTTTATTCAGCATATGCCTTTTAGGTACATTCAAAGTATAAATAATAAATACAGTTTTAACAATTAATACAATCACCAAACAACGTTATACATAATTAGGTGTATCTTTGATAAAACAATCAAGGTTTAGTTTCAGTTGCATAAAAACACTTAATACAGTTGATAGATTTGCAAAGCCACATTTCAAATGATCAAATATATCTCTAAGAAAACAGTCAGGGTTCACATTCAATCACATTAGTCACATGTGCTGACAACACTCACAAGGTACAAATGTTAGGTATTGATCATATTCTTTAAAACAATTAGCACCCCACGCTTTTACAAGGCATTAATTCTCTTCAAAAAGGCACTATGAATATACTAAGAAACAAAATAAACTGCGTTCAAGTCCGCAGTCATTTTACAAAACTATAACATGTCTGGTTGTACAGATGTAAAATAGCTGAAACAAAGGTTTCAAGTATCTAATTCTAAGCTCTTTCAGATTTTCCCATATTAGCAAGAAGTGGACAATGGTTTCTGCATCAATATGATTTATATACACATAACAAATGTGTGTGGTAACCTTGTGCATCATAAATTCATGTTTTGAAAGTGGGTGTGCCTTCAATGTGTGTCATAAGAGTATGCCATTCATGCATGGTTTTGTAGGCATCTGTCATGAAGGAATGTGTCGTATAGGGATGTGTGTCATAAGAGTGTGGTTTGAAAGTGTCTTTGTGTGTTAAGAGCTTCTGCCACAACAGTGTTTAAAGAATGTGTGTACTGAGAATATATGTTCTAATTGTGTGTTTTGGAAGTGTTTGTTTTAAGAGCAAGTAGCTTACAAGCATGTCTTGTAAGTGTTAGTGCCATAAGTGTCTTTGTTGGAAGAGTGTGTGTCATAAGTGTGGGTGTGTCATAACAGGATGTGCTGAATGAAAGAAGGTGTGTTGTAAGAGTGCATGGTGCAAGTTGTATGGATGTTTGGTTCATAAGTGTCGGTTATGGTTTTACAATCTGCACATCTTCAGAATTTACACCTCCAATATGATTTATATACACATCCAAAATTTGTGTGGCAACTTTGTGCATCGTAAATGCATGTGTTGTAAGTGGGTGTGTCTTGAGTGTGTATCATAAGAATATTTCAATCATGTGTGTGGTTCGTAAGTTTGTCTGACATGACAACATCTATCATAAACGTGTGTGCCATAAAGATGTGTGTCATAAGAGTGTCTGTTGCAAGTTTTTCTATGTGTTAAGAGCAGTGAATGTGAAAGAATGTGTGTCATGAGAATATATGTTGTAATTATGTGTGTTTTGGAAGATTGTGTGTTTTAAGAGCATGTAACATAAGAACATGTCATGTAACTGTTAGTGCCATACGTGTCTGTGTTGTAAGAGTTTGTGTCATAAGTGTGTGGGTGTGTGTCATAATAGCATGTGCTGAACGAATGTGTATTGTTAGAGCATGTGCCATAAGAATGTTTGTTGTTCGAAAATGTGGTGGAAGAGGGTGTTAAGGGAATGTCGGGTAAGTGTGTGTCATGTCTGTGTCATAAGTCTGTGTGTTGTAAGAATGTGTGTCATAAAATCGTGTGCCATAAGTGTTTGTATGTTGGAAGAGCATGTGTCAAACAGCGTGTGTCAGAAGAGCATGTGTGTGTGTGTCATAAGAGCATGTTTGTGTTGTAACAACATGTGTTGAAAGAGTGTGTGTGTTGTTAGAGTGTGTGTCATAAAACAATTTGGCATAAGAACATGCAGTGTAAGAGTGTCGAGTGTCATGTACAAGTGATATGATATGATAGGTTATTTAGAACACACTTAATAGCCAGTGGTTTCTAAGTGCGGACTTGGGGATCGAACCTGTGGTGCTCTGCGTCGTTTTGTTTTGCTTCCAAGGCGAGCATGTTGCCCCTTAAGTATCTTCCCAAGACTAAGTGTGAGTGTCATGTAAGTGTAAATTTCATGTCTGTGTTGCAAGGGTGTGTGTCATAGGTATATGTGTCAAAGGTATGTGTGTATCATAAGTGTGTGTGCTGTATGTACATGTGTCTCAAGTGTCTGTGACCTAAGAAAATGTGTTGTAAGCATGTGTGCTAAGAGTGTGTGGCCAAAGAGTGTCCCCGTAATTGTATGTGTCAGAAGTGCCTGTGTGTAAGTGTTTGTGTGCCATAAGAGTGTGTGTGTAAGGATTACAAATTCATAGGAATTTGTGTGCCATATGTGCAAGTGTTGTAAGAGTGTGTGGTGTAAAGTGTATGAATACTTGGTGTCTTAGTGTTTGACATGTGAGTATATGGTCTATGATAAGTAGTGTATGATTGTTTGACATGAAATCATGACATTGACATGTCCTATATGCCTTCTATATGTAACAAAGCTCACATTGAAACAAGGTTTGACTTTGATGTAGATTTTTATACGTATAGAAGCTATATAAGAGTTGTGTAGTTCGTGCATGTATAGAATTGACACCTCCTGCAAAAGTGAAATCAAAGTGAGTCCTGACTTTCATGGGAGTTTCCAGACACATATTAGTGTACCTGTATGAAATGTACATTCCCTACACGATTTTGTACAGTTCATATATACATGTGCATTCCTTTCGCACCTATTATAAGCCTCCTATAAGTACAAACGCTCATATTAAATTGAGCTCTAACTTTGGTATGTGTTTTCAATATTTACAAGAGTCATAAATAAGTTTTGCAATGTTTTACAGGTACATAGTTTACAGCTCTTGAAAGCTGACATTAAAGTCGGTCATGTCAATGATGTGAGTTTTCACACATATATTAGTGTACGTGTACGAAATGTACATCTCCCCCATGTTGGTGTACAGTTTGTATATAAAATGCACATTTATTCTGCTCATATGTTATAGGCATCCTACACAATATGTGCAGGAGGCAAATATGAGTTTTAAAGTACATACATGTCAATTTTAACCTCCTTAACATCTTATACAGATTAGAAAACGTATGACTAACTTTGTCGTCGGTTTTCATGCGTACAGTAGCCTACATGTAAAATTTTAGATTTTCTACATCTACATGTACAGTTTGTGTAAAAGATGCACATTCATTCTGTGCATGCATCATATAAAGATACATCTCAAAACGTGAATATCGCGAAAATTGCCAGATAGATTTTCACTTTTTTTTTCAGTGTACACTTCATAATAATATCTAGGTGCAGGCCAAAACCTTTTTAGATAACTGGAGCAAACAGATGGTTTCCCTTTGAAATAACCCCATGTTAAAAAAATATGAGCGGTCCTTAAGAGAATCTGAAAGCTTGCTAAAAAATACCTAAAAAGCCTAAAAATGTCACTGTAGATTTTGTTCAGATATTTTCATGGAAGGGTTCAAGAATTATTAAGAAAAGTCATTTTCTGAAACTCACCAACAACAATGCCATACTATATAAACATATATTGGGCCAATACAGTGCCCAGTACTGATTTCTTTTTGCTATCAAATTATAATCTTATTAAGCTGATTTAAAACAATAATCTGACCACACTTTTTTTCTGCACTTTCTCCCTATATTAACATACCTACAACAAATGCTGTCTTTGCTGTTTTATTCACCTATTCATGCTTTTGCTATCGTTTCCATTCCCCTCCCACCCTTTCTACCAAATACATGCATCCATCATCTTTTGATTCTAAGATACCTTGTGAACCCATAATGGGCTCTTGTACTGCACTGTTGGTATGCCTGCAACATCTCATAATGAAGGGGTTTGCATCAATGTAAGAACGTGTTTTAATTAATTGGCACTTCCTTAAAGTGGACGGGGCCATTTATTTGCACCACACACTCCTAACCTCTCAGATATCCTTTCCAACAAATCACTGCATTCCTTTAACTGGAGGTCACACTCTTGGGCCCTATTCAACGGTGATCTCAAATATAAACATTTCCACTGCCACTGAATCCAGACTTAACCTCCTGAATATCAAATAAATCAGTTGACATATTAGCTAAACACTATTAACACAATGATATACCCTATGTACCGGTGCAAACTGGACTATTACACCCATCTCCATGTTGGAATCCTTTTTTATTTTGTTGCCCATCTCAATAAAAATGTCAACCTTTGTAAGAAACAAAACTACTTGGAAAGGGGAATTCATGAAAAGCAAACCAACCATCAGACTTCAATGGAAGCCCTAAGCTTACCATAAGGTAGAATAATCAGTCATTAGGCTTTCATCAGGAAATTAGGTTAAAAAATGTAACAAGTGAACACAGTACAAGATGAAAGCATTGTAAGGCTCAAAAGAAGTAAAACAATGCAAACTTTTACTAAGCTCGCTCCTCTTAAAACCACCAAGAAAAGTGTTAAAATAAAATGTAATATGGGTTCTTGTGGGGAGCAAAGTGAAGCAATGTAAAACATGGGAAAAGGCAAACAGTCTAAGTTTTGTGCTGCTTCTCCTGACAGGAGTCTAGGCAACAATGTATTTAACCATCATTTATCTACAGTCAAATTCAATGATCAAATTTGTTCTGCATGAAAACATCATTGGTGGACGAGAGCTTCACAAGTTTTGATAGGCTTCACAGATCCATGTAGTGTAATGAAAAGTCCAACTGCAAAAAGAAGGTCGCTGAATGAGTTCTCCCATTGGCTGATGTTCGGAGCGAGGGAGCAGATACCAAGGTGGATCCTCCCATTCAGTTCCCCAGATATAGGCCCTGCAGAGCATTTCAGTACTTCATACTATTGACTAGCGTAGGGGAAGCTTCAGCGGAATAGGGCTCCACTGCATAAGATATGTCTACTGCCACCTCATGAGCAACACTTATCAATCCGATGAAGAATCTGTTACTGGTGCAAGTCACTTATTGTAGTGATATCTTCCCAAGAATGCTTTTAATTGAACCCATGTACACACTTTTGCCATTATGCTGTGATTGAAATGATCAAATCCAAACCAATGAACGTTGTCCAGCTGCTATAGAACTTGGCAAATACTAGCTCTAGCCCACTAGCCCTAAGTCCTTTATGAGCCAATGACTGACCCAGGATTCTCTCGTCCTGGAACTCCCACAGCGACCTGATGGATGGTCTTGGCAAACTTCCAAACAGTTCCAATTCAGCTGATCCAGGGGTACGTTTGAGGATCAGTCAGTGGGTTATCAGTTAGTCATTTCTTAGGTCCTATCGGCACCATGCACATCTCCTTGCAGTCTAAATACAAACAGTCACAAAGCCATGCACCCCTAGCCTGGATTTGTAAACCCATCTTTAGCTAAAACCAAGTACAGGAGGATAGGAGTAGCACCCAGTCAATCAGAGCTGACTATTAAGTTGTGTTCAGCCACTATTTACAACTATATGAGCACACACTGGCTTCTTGGAGGGTGTAGCCATGCTGCAATCCCTATACCCAGAACCCAGGTTTGTGTGTCATGCATATGTGCATATGAGTGGACAATTAATTTAAAACTACCTCAAGTACATATTTAGGAAGGGTGTCTGGAGTCAGAGCCACAGAGGGTACTGGGATAATGTGTGCCGGAAGAAGAATGTCCTCATGTCACAGAAACAAAGGGAGTCTAGGTTTGTAATTTAAAATATACTACACATAAAACTTTAAAAAGCTGTGGAAAATGCCATTTTCTCCAAAACGTAGGCTTAGGAACCATGCAGTTACAGCGCTGTATTGTTTGTTTGTTTCATAATGTGGGGTTCAGCCACAGAAATGCACTGAATCATTGGCCGTCATTACGACTTTGGCGTTAGCCATGTCTGGGCCCGGGTTCCAGAATGGGGAATTACCGGACCATTTCGAGTTTGGAGGGCCCGGTAATTCCTCCCTTCTGGAACCCGGGCCTGGACCTTCCTCATTCCCATTTCAGCCCCCATAGGGTTGAATGGGAATGGGAGAGGGAGCAAATAATGGGCTGATTACGAGAGGCCCATTGTTTGCTCCCTCTTCCCTCGCGAGACACGCTCTGCACGTGTGGTAAAACAAGACTGGTAAAAGCAGACAGGCAGAGCAGGTCCCGCGAGGGGACCTCGTAATGAGGCGGTATGGGGTTGACGGAGCCAGCACCTTTACCGGCGCCGTTAACCCCTTACCGCCTGACTTATAATGAGGCCCATTGTCTACAAACAGTTTTGTTGCTCTCTCCAGCTGATTTTGAATGCAGCATATAAGCGCTCTAACAAAGTCACCTTTCTAACTTTGGGGAATGGAAGTGGGATAGTCAAAGAGGTCGGGGACCACGCCAGCCAGTGGATACTGGACCCCGGGAGGTATATGAGTGTTCCTCAGATGATCCTAACTGGGTCCCAGCATTAAGGGAGGCGGCAGACACATGAGAGCTCACTCATGTCTACCCACATTACCACCAATGGGGCATAGTCTTTGGAGTATCCACAAATCCAACATCTATGAAGACCACAGGACCAGCAGAGGAGACAGAGTGAAGTGAATACCTTCAAAGATACTCCTCTGCATAATGTTGACTGAGAGACCCATTTAAGCTGACTAGTCAGATCCAAAAACCCAATTTAGGAAATAATGGCTTTTCCTTTAAAGAAACAAATTTGCCACGTTTCAAAGTTACCAGCATTTCTTCTAGAGCAACATTGAAGGTAGAAACATTTCTTACTATGTGTCCAGCGCAGACCCAGAAAACCCTGCAGATACAAAGTTGCATGATGACAGCAAATAAAAGTGACTCTTGTGCCCAACAGACAACACATAAGCAACCCATTGTCCTACTACTGTGAATGTCACAGGAATTACAAAGTTGCTAATTCCCTGTGGCAAAAGACTTACAATTGTTACATGCATTCCAGAATATTTTAGGAAGTGTAATACACACGCTAGGAGAATAGCGTGATCAAAGGTGGAGGAACATTTTCTTTTTCACTTATTTCCAGAAAGAAGACAGGAGGTAATGTAAGCATAGACCCACCCCTTTCAGCACACATCAATGTGAGCATATTACCCAATCACAGATCAACATAGCCTGCAGAGCACAGGTGCAATAATTTTCCACCCAAGGGGAGGGGAGATCCCACTATAAAAAGCACCCTGTTCAGTCTGTCAGTCTGGGATTTTTGCGAAGGAGCTGGAGAAAGGTGTTAAAGGAGACTGGTGAACTTGATAACATTTGGAAGAGTGACTTGGAGGCTGATGTTAGAGGCAGTCCACATTGGGTAGGAGGAGGAAGACATGTCACCATCTTCGGAGAAGATCAGAAGAAAGGTACAGTAGGAAAATAATGTGACAACAGAGAAATGGGTGAGGGACAACAGGTCTTGTCTTAATAACCAGAAAGTGGCCTGGCGGCTCAGCAGACTAGATGAGCTCAATGCAGGTTTCAGGGGTCAGAGCAGGTATGAGCTGGAGCACTTTCATCCAGGGTGAGGGAGATTCTATCAGGAATAGTAATGAGTGTTCCAGGGACCAAGACCACAGGGAGGGGTGGTGCTCAGGCCTCTCTGGCACTGTGAACACCCTGAGAAAATGTACCCAGATTGGACAAGACCCATGTCGACCCAGCCAATGGAAGAGGCAAGGAGACATGACTAAATCCGTGACCTAGCGGCAGCACACAAACCATCTTGCAGAGCCAAGAGAGGGGAGTTTAGGGACTCTGCAAACCTGCAGTCAGAATACAAGGGGCCTCATTACGACACAGGCGGAGGACCATGGTGCTATCAGCACCATGGTCCATGCCGGTGTCCGCCATGGCGGATTGGGGAATTACCACCCCATTCCGAGGTTGGTGGGGCGGTAATTCCCCATGCCGCCATGGCCCTTCCCCATTCTCATTTTTGACCCATAGGGCTCAATTGGAATGGGGAAGGCGCTAATAATGGTACCGCAAATTGCGGTACCGTTATTAGCACCAAAGTCCCTTTGCGGGTCCCTACTTTAACGGCTGGCAAAACCAGCCGTTAAGGTCGGGTCCTGCAAAGGGACCTCGTAATCAGGCGTTAAGGTGCCAACACCTTTTACGGCGCCGTTAAACCCTTAACGCCAGGGTCGTAATGAGGCCCAAGGACCAGGGATATCTAACAGACTGGCGATTAGAGTCAATAAGAGCCCAGACCAAGAACTGTGTCACCTTTTCATACTTGAATCCTTCAGAGAGAGTGCCACAACACATTTTGAGTTCCCTTCTTCCCCACAACATTGGGCCTCATTCCGAGTATGGCGGTAAGGGATAGCGGCCACCGCTAACGAGAGCGGTGGCGGTAATCCCTTACCACCATACTCCGAGTTCCCTTTGCGCCATGGAGGTTTTAACACCTGCTTTTAGCAGGTGTTAAAAACCATGGCGCTAAGGGACCTTGATGTTAATTACGCCACCGTAATTTACGGTGGCGTAATTAACGCCTTCCCCACTCCCATTATGCCCTATGGGGCAAGAATGGGAATGGGGAAGGGTAAATGGGGATTGGGGAATTACCGCCCCGCCAAACTTGGAATGGGGCGGTAATTCCGCCATCCACCAAGGCGCTGCCGGTCCGGGTACGGCGTCAACCAAGGCGTTAATAGCGCCATTGGTTAGCGCCGTACTCGGAATGAGGCCCATTATCATTTGCTGAATAGAACCATAGTTACAATATTTATTCACTTTACAATAACACTTACAACACTTGCATCTAATGGAACCACTGTATCCCTTTTTTTAAAAATAAACCTCCTGTTCCAAATTATTATCTTGTGGTGTGTACCCACTCTGCACGTTGTGTGGCAATGCTTACTGTTCAAATTATTATCTTGTGGTGTGTACCCACTCTGCACGTTGTGTGGCAATGCTTACTGTTCACATTGTTATCTTGTGGTGTGTACCCACTCTGCACGTTGTGTGGCAATGCTTACTGTTCACATTATTATCTTGTGGTGTGTACCCACTCTGCACGTTGTGTGGCAATGCTTACTGTTCAAATTATTATCTTGTGGTGTGTACCCACTCTGCACGTTGTGTGGCAATACTTACTGTTTATTTTAGCATGAAATGCAGTATTTGGCTAAACACTGCCACAGTCAGTTGGTAAATACAGAAACCGTTGGTGACTTCGGTTGCATTCCGCAATTGCTTCGCATTTTGTGAGTTGTTGCAATGAAGGATGAGCACGTACTTGACATGTTCATGTCAATACACGTGTGTATCCCACATGTCTGCCATGTCAAAATGCAGTAAAAAAGTAATGACTGCAAATGTCTCAATTAAGTACATACTATTTTCTATGCCCTTTTCTTAGCACCACGGCTCTCAGCTGAAGAGGAGAACATTTAAAGAAAACACGTTTTGTATGCTGGAAAACATCCACAAAATACACTTTGTCACACAACAAAACACGAATACCTCCACAAAAACCGTCTCCGCTAATTTTCTAAAGTAAATGTGCTGATGGTCGAGGGTTTATTATACGCTCCAAAAATTGAATGAAGCACTTTAGTAAGTAAACTAAATATGATTCGAAAACAGCATGTAGAGAAAAGAAAGAGACTGCGTGAAATAACAGGTGCATAAGTACCACAATGAACATGATCAGTAACATAGTTTTGGGAAACAGGGCAAAGTCACCAAGGCTTTTGAATACTATTGAACTTTCCAGTTCCCTGCACTTCCCCAGCACCCTCCCCCCTGCACTTCTCGTTTGCACTTACACAATCTAAATGTCACAAGGCCTAGTAAGATTGTTTGTCTTGTCATTGCTCTGGGCCCCCGCCCCCACTCTCATGTCTTGTGGTGGCTAGAAACACTTGTGAAGGGGCATGATACAAATACCAAATCATATCAAATCATATCTTGCACATTCATTAGAATTGCATACTTGCCCATGCAATACGGAAATGCAGGTTCATAGAAAAATCTGTTGCAAATTATCAACATGTGTAGGCACACTTTGGGCACTGCATAGAACGCAAGCGCTTTTGCATATTCAAATTAGTCACTGTTTGTAAATTTGGGTTTGAGGTGATCGGCTGAACTTAGAATCTTAGTAACTTAGAACTTAGTATCCCATGGAATGGGGAGTTACCAGTGTCTCTGCTGCACTGGGATATTGGGCGGAGGAGACCGTACAGTAGTTCCCCAGTATCCCGATGGAATTTCCGGCTGGATACCGGGGAACTCATAATGAGCCCCTTATTGGATGGAGTAACTTATTTTAGCATTGCTGTGGACTGGGTGTGAATGAGAAGAGCAGTGAGAAGGATGCAATGTATGCATATCTTTCTCCCACTTTAGTGAAATTAGAAGAGTTTGATAATGTATAATTACCAAAATCAAATGGTAATGTTAGTAAGAATAAGTATGTTGCATGGTGGGATTATACATATGTTTTACATTTGCAATAACTTTTAAGCAGTTTATTTATTGTTCACTTGTTAGGTGCTTATCCAGCAAGTGCATACGGTTTCAAAGTTCCTTTTGTTGGAAGTGAAAGTTCACTTATAAGTCAGTATTCCAGTAGAACTGCATTATTTTTAATTTTAGATGGATTTTTTTTTGCCAGCTGAGTTCACAACAAAACATTCCATTTCATTAGTTGGGTCAGCAATGTCGGCTGGTGGAACAATAAGAATTATTAGGAAAAGTGCTGTATCCAAGTGTTTCTATTCAGGGGTACACGTGGCAGGAAGGGCATCCAAATCACAATTCTGAACTTTCCAGTTTTTGCTGCATCCAACTTGAACCAAATTAATGCAATGTGGACATGTGGAAATGTATATCTGTTTCAATAACAGATGTGGTCAGTTAGAGATATTTAGGGTTTGGATATGTCTGTATTGAAAAAGTGATTTGTCATCAGTATGAAACACTTTTGTGACTGAAGTGAGTCTGGTGTGTACTGTAAAATATCTGTTTAAATGTAATGCTACCCACTAAATAATGACATTTTAGAATGACTACACGCTGAAATATCAAGTCATTAATGTTAAACTTATAATACGAAGAGACAAGCAAATATTCAATGTCTTAATCTTACAAAAAAAAAGTCACGTAAACTGTGCTTCTGTATTTCTGCTGCCATGTGAAAGGAGGCATGCAGATTTATGCAACATTCTTGCAATATTCTAGACGGAAATGGTCTGCAGAATGTGTTTTACAAAACATTTGATACATCGAGTTAAATCTGTTGATAGGCCTACACTTTATTATATGGTCATTACCAGTAAAAGGACACAAAGAGAGCATTTACCTTTGACATGTAATCTTGATATTGTCAAGACAGTCTGAACTCTGAAAGGGTTGTTTAGGCAAATGTCGTCTTTCCTAAAACCAGGAATACACAGAATCTGGTATTTATTTACTTTGATATGTGTATAAAAGGCTAATAGACATATCTGTGTTTACCACATTGTAAATCGTTTGTTCCCAAATCACAAATAGTACAACAAGCATGGGTTTTATTTTGAGAATTTAGCCTAGATACACAAGCTTGTGATAACATACTTAATAGCAGAGGCCTCGATCAGGTCCTGACCTTTGACCATGGAAGGGCAATGGGAAGGCCTAAAGAACAAAGTGTCTGTTTAAAGAAAAGCAGCCTATTCAAATTCTCATCTGTTTTAAAGTCATCAGAGGGTTCTGCTGATACTAGGGGTGAGCATCACATTTAATTCAAAGATAAAGTGTACAGTGAAATGTGTTGCACAAAACAATGTATCATTGGAAATAGATTTTCAGCTATAACTTTACAATAGTTTACCCAATTTGAAAAATAACAAAAGATCTCAATTTATTTGAAAAGGAGAATCATGTGCATATATTAAAGTGAATGATGTAATAATAGATGTGCATGTTTTGATAGCTCTGCAATACACACAATCACAAAACAAAGGCGGTCTTTGGATTCCAGCATATTCATGAAAATCTGAAAATATAATTATTATTAACATCACATATCCATACTGGGAAATATAAGAAAAAAAAATGTAAGTCCAATTTTGATTTTATTTTCCTGAGGGATGGGCTAACTCATACCTTATACATCTACTTATGACACAGAGATTACATTGGGCAATTGGAAGTCAAGAGGATGGCCCAGGGATTTTGAGCAAATGAAGGCAATCTATCACAGGCTCTGATCAATCCTAAATGTCTCTGTTAAGTGATGCTATATGTGTGTAGTTTTCCTGGCATTTAAATACAAACACAAAGGAGGAAAGGAGAGTTTTGGAAAAGCTGAAATGAAGAGCTTCTCTTTCACAAGATAAAGGTGAATTGGGTCTGCAACTAGAAGTCGCTCATGGACATTCTCCTCAAGCGGGCCTTTTCCAAATGGGATTGATTGCAGAGGTTTTACCGAATAAAGAAGCCTGTTATCTGAGATGGATTTTGTGAGAAGGTGAGCAGATTCAAAGGAGGAGCCAATCCACAACTGATGCCTGAAGCCATTTGATATCCTTACTGGTTTTGGGCATTTAAAAGACCAACCAAAAGTGAGTAATCCCAGAGCATTTAAACTAATGCCCTAATAAGTAATTACATCCTAGATATCATTTAAAACTATTTTGAGGAATCCTGTTTACAAGCTACATCACTCAAAGGGGGAATATAGTACAAGGCATAAGGTCAATGTGTTTTGTGAATGGTAACTAAAATTACAATTCTGCTAGTTTCATTATAGTAAGGCTTTTCCCCATAACAAGCCTGTGTGATTGGGTTCTGCCATAGTCAATACACTGTTTGGAACCTATTACTTAATTAACACATTGGACTGGGGTTTTTAGAGGGTGAACTTGATTCCTAGATGTTAGTGAGACTGTTAGGTACTTCCATTCCAACATTCCAAAAGTACAAATTATTCTGAACCCAAGCTTTTAAAATAATTGTAACCAAGTCAACTTCACAAAAGCTCATTTATATATCTGCCCTATCTAGGAACCAACAGTGTTTCGCTGGTAGTCAAAACATTTTAGATTGTAAATTATTCTACTGGAAGATAATCATATGCCAAGGCAATATTTGTCTCCAATGCCAGCACTTGTCAATAGTTGCGAAGAAAATGTGAATTGTTGAAGGGACTGTTTAATCTTTTCGATTCAAACAATCAAAATCTATGTGGATGTCTACATTGTGAGGTGTTGTCTGTTATTCATACTTGTTTTCTATGCATGGATGTGTGTCCAAATTCAATTGAAAATATGCCCAAGACAAGAGCATGCAGGTTGTGTTTTCCGTGGGCAAGCAGCCTGCATTCATTTGGAATATTGTGGGAATAGTGTGGATGACTTCAATGGCATTGAAAGTTATGGAACCATCATTCATTTATTTATTTAATAATCTAAATAAAACAGAATGTTCTGATTAAAAAAGCCTGATTTTTGTCCCAGATTGCGGGTGGAATTGTAGTGGTTGGTGTATAAGATCACAGATATTTCCCTAAAAGTAATCACTAGAACATTAAAGATAATCTTTAAATAGTAGACTCATTGTATTTGGGCCAGGCCATACAATATACATACAACACATACAAGTGAACAACATGAATGATCAAAAAGTAAAATTAGGACTTAAAATTCATCAATCCATACAACTACATCTTAGTAAAAAAAAGTGAATACAATTCCATTGTTAAAAAGCAATTCTGCAGTATCAACCAATTGTGTTCCTACTAGACCTGAAGTAAGAACTTGTTCAAGTGCAGACTTGTGCTATACAGAACACCGTACAATGAATATAACATCAGAAATTATAACAGGGTGCAGTTACAAAGAATACATTTCTACATTCAGTGCAGTTAAAACTGAACACATAGAGCTGACCCAATCTGGCAAAAGAGGAATGACCCCTCAGAGTGAGCTAAGCAAATGCAAAAGAATACTGATATTCAGGACAGGGCAAATTACTTAGCCACCTACATAAATCTTAATCTTTTCTTCCACACAGCCGACCTAAAATTCGTGTGGAGTGAAGAACTCACATTTAAAGATGTGGGGGGATAAAATGATTCAGAAAGACCACTTGGGGTCCGCTCCAAGTTTTCTTTCTAAATCAAACTGCCATGTGCCTGCTGCACATGAGTGTGTGCATGGACTGATAGGCGTGGACAGGCGAGGGAAGGTGTGTTGTTGGAGTGTGTGTGTGTTTTGTAGGTGTATACATGTCTGCGAGAGAGGAGGGGGAAATATTGTGGTGTGGGAAGGGGGGGTGGGTGTGGACAAGTTTGTTTGCATGACTGGGAGAGGAGGAGGAATGCGTTGGTCTGGGAAGGGGGCTGGTGGGTGATGAAAGGGGATGTTTCAAAGGTTTAAACCACCTGTTTTACTGCAAATCCAGTGGGTGAGGGTGGGGTGGGATCACCTTCTGAGTGGTCTGGGGGGGTCACTATGTGATATTTCAGAATATTAAAGGCAGAATATTAAAGGCCACACAACATTTTTTGTGTTCAGCCTTTAAAATGCTTAAATATAACAAAGAAGCCTAAATTGAGCCATAGAATTTTCGGCATCAGGATCATTTTTCTAGATATGAATAACACAAGTGCCTCCAATACATTACATATACCTTTAGTTCATAACAGAGGTCACAGCCAGTAAATTCTTAAAGATTTGTATAGTGAACAAATACAAAGAAAGTGTATTAATGTTTCGTCTTGTGAGGAAGAATAACAGCATTTGGTCGAACTGTAAGTTCCCCATTTAAAGTTCAGTTTGCTAAGTGGCAATTTTCCTAGTTGAAACTTTACCAGAAGGGTGTGAGGGGCCACCTCATGTCTATCAAGGTACATTTCGAAGGTATGATGGTTTTTAACATTAAGCAAGAAGTCACTTGATAAGCGACCACCCTCACTGGAGCGTATTAGATCATCCCAAACCCAAGAATGATATGCACCCTTCAATATGGGATTCACCTGGATATCACAATTCAGACCGGGGCTCAGACCACAACTCTCCTGGGTTCAGATTGCAAAAAAAAAAACGTTTTATGTATTTAAACCCAGGTTAATCTCGAGAACCTGGTTATTTGAGGAATTCCTGTAATGACTCGGCATAGCGTTTGAGATGTTCTCTATTCCAGACTTTGAACCAGAAAGTCAGTGGCTTAAATCTCATCCTATACAATATCCCTATTATCCCTACTTCCATCTTAGTCAGAACATGGTGTACTGTGTGGTAATGAAAGCACCCTTTCCAGTATTTTATTCTCTTTAGTTTCCAACATTGAGGTATCACAATGACCCCATAGTTCTGTACCAAAGATGGAAGCTGCCATTGCCTGTGTGTAATACACCTCCTTTACACTCGATAGAGATTGGCCATTGTTGCACTTTTCATTTAAGGACAGCCCGCCCCCCCTTCTGCTCAATAATATACTGATTTGGCAATAAGGGGATTCCAGCTGATAAGATTATTGATTCTGATGCCCAAGTCATCCAACTCTTCGACAATGTCCACAAGGGTGTCATCTAGGTTGAATCACAAGCTAGACGGCTCCTTGCCCCTGATTGGGTGAAAAATTCAAATGTTTGTTTTAGCAATATTTATTTTAAGTCCTTTGGTCTTTGCTAAATTGGTAAAACAGAGAATTTACTTTGCAACCCAACAGGGGTTTCAGTTACTAAAATTGCAACGTCTGCATAAAACAATGTTGCTATTTTTTCCCCCATATGCTCAGGGCATCAGCCTCTAATACAGAAATATTATCTATTTTTTATTATAGATTTGGCTGAATAAAATATACCTTTCAATGTACACATATATAAATTTAATACATCAGGTATAAAACATGTAACACAATAACCAAACAACAATGCAGGACAAGGCAACACATCAACAACTTTCTGGTTGATATCTGAATAGTACATGCCTATTTACAAATGATGGAATCACTCGAGTGAATGATTCCATCAATTATATAAAAAAGAAATTTACAGACTTAGCAGTAAAATAAAGTTGATCAATCAACAAGATCATCCTCACTCAATTGCATTATTTCATTGCAACACTTCTAAACACCTGATTGTTGTAACTCTAACAGAAGTTAAGTTGGTACAAAAGACCTGATGCCAAAGTACTTCTGGATAGACAATTCTTAAATGTTTACAATATTTTTCCAAATGACATTGGAGTTTCTCAATAAGCATTGGACATTCAGTGAATAAATGTTGTAAAGTTTCTGATTGATTCACAATTTTAAAGAATCGGCATATAATTTCAGTCTTGGCAACTATTCTTTCATCTCGCAAATACATCATAAGTCGCCCATAGATTAAATCTAAATCGCAAGTGAGCATTACTGTGTGAAGGGGATGGACTTTTTGCTAAGAAGAATTCCGAGACGTGATATTTTTTTATTGCTAAAAGGATTATTCTTAAAGTCAATGTGTGATAAACATACTTCTCATGTTTTAATCCAATCGAATTGATCTCATTTTAATTTAGCACATGTTGGATTACTCAGCAAAAGTTTCAGTGATATATCAGCTGCAGCTAATATATTGAGCGTGTTAGTCTTCCACATAGTTATGTATTTATGATTTTATGAAAACACATAGCTAGCAAATATGCTTAATAACATATTTGATTTAGGTGCTAAAATACATTTTCTGTATAGCACATATAATTTCCACGCATATATGCTGTAATATTGTCTGTTATGTCATTAATAAACAGAGAAAAAAGCAAAAGGCAAAAACACATCCCTGTCACACTCCAGACTCTATATTAAAAGTCGAGGTCTGACACTAACTAGAAGGACGTTGTACAGAAGCAAAGTTATTACTGTAGAGGAACCGGATGCCTGAAACAAGAGCAGATGGAATGTTTAGTTGCTTAAGTCTGGCTCTGCATGTGTTGAATGCAGTTTGCAAATCGATAATAGCTAAATAAATATTTTGCCTAATGGGCTTTACACATATATAAAGTGTTGATAATAAAAAGAATTACTTGACCTGTTATGCCGATCCCTCTCCTAAAACCCGCCTTAAAAGGGGACAGTAGCTTGTACCTTACAGACAGAATCCAGCAATGATATCTGATGGGGATTTTACAGGAGGTTCCGGTCTTCTTCCTTCCAAATTGGTGCAAAAATTATCACATCTCGTTGGCAGGGGGTAATGGATCTATGTGCCCAAGGGCATGGCTAGTGGGCCCCAAAGAAACCTATTGGTGCAACATGTACAGAGACCATAGTAGAATGCTAGTGGGCCCAAATGAAACCTATTGGTGCAATACATATAATGGTCATGGCTGTAACCTGTGCAAACTAGGCATGGCTAGTGGGCCAAATAGAAATCTACTGGTGAAACATGTACTGTATCCAAGGCCAAATGCCTTGTCTAGTGAAATCCCAAGAAACCTACTGATGCAACATGTACAGTTCCACGGCTGAAGGCCATGGCCACTGTCCAGGGCTGAAGGACACAAAAAAACCTATTGGTGCAACATGTACAGTGGCCTCTGCTAAAGGCCATGGACAATGGCCATGGTGAAAGACCAAGGCTTGTGGGTCACCAAAGAAACTATAGTATAACAAAACCCTTGACATTTAGTGAAAAACACGTAGCTAGGAGAGAGTTAAGTTGATCAGATTTAACATGAAAAACACATAGCAACAAAATCTTTGAAATTCTGTGAAAAAAACCTTGACTAAGAGAGAGTTAAGGTGATCAAATGTAATGCAATAAATCCCCTGAAAGGTAATCCTTGTGGTCATACACTGTGCAACAGGGTGTACATAGTTAAGGTGGACTTGTTTGAAATGTGATTGCTGAATTTCAGGAGTTGTGTTGCATTAAATCTGATCACCTTAACTTTCTCCTAAATAAGAATTTGTTAAATGGTGTAAGGGAGGCATGGTATCATAAGAATGACACTGACACAAGAGTTACAAGTTCCAAAACATTTATTAAATTCTTGGGGCTTGGAAAAACTCCTACGTTGTCCTATAGATATTATGGGAGTAGTCTTGATCATCAAATATTAAAGAAAACCCAGTCCTCATCAGTCATTGTCAATTCAAAATGGTCTAAACTAACACAACTTAATGCCTGCCCTATCTCTTATAGAAAAAGTCTGTAAAAGGGAATGTGTATGCTAAAGGAAAGTCAATGTTATCACATAAAGGATCAAGGTGGCTGAGTCAGCTCTTTTCCCCACGTTGGGAAGCACAAAGTAATGTGTCCCCCGTAAACAGGATGACACACTCTGGCTATCAAAAAAAAGAGGCAGTTCAAAACGTGGGTCAAGGCCTGCTTATTCCAGTTTTCCAAACATTCTTTCACAGTTCAACAAAAGTTCACATAGGTCTCTCTCTGTAGGGCTCAGACCTATCAATGCATCAACAATTCACGTGGGCCTCCCTCTGTCGGGCTCAGACCTCTCAAGGCATCGACAGTACACATGAGTCTCCATTAGTCAGGCTCCAACCTTTCAACAAAAAGTACCTGATTCAATGTAGATCTTCCTCTGCCGGGCTCGGACCTCGCAATCACAGCATTTGTTCTCTTCCCCAAGCTTTATTCACATTTGTTAGGGGTTCCCTACCACTAACTTATTTCATGTTTCCGGTTTCCCTCAGTCGGGCTCGGACTTTTCACTGATGTCGAAGACTTTTGAATGTGCAAGGATTTCACCATAGACCTCTGCAGGACCATTTCAACTTTCACTTCAGCTCTCCCGTCTGTTATTTGCCCCAATGTCTCTTGGTCTTGGTAGGTCCATACTACAATCAGAAACGTTCAAAGAAATCTTCCTCTTAAAGCAATCACCTTTAACTTCATTGGGTTTACACTTGATCATTGCACATTTCAGAATTTGTTCACATTGCTGCTTTATAACAAGACATCAAACATTTTGGGGAGACTTTCGAGTGGGTTATTTGCTTTCACCATCCACTCTGCTTTTCTGTAACACTGGCTTCACTTTCATTTGCAACTTAACTACTGGTTTGCTTTTGCTCGCGTCTCATTAGCATGTGTGCAACGTTCAATTGTGAGATACACTGTTGTGGCTTCAATCTTTGCTTGAATTACCTTGGCTTTCGTTAACTCACCGGTTGTGTGCTTCCTTTCTTGCCCCTATGGCTTTGATTCATGATTCAAGGGTGATACCACAGGCTTGCCTTGCCTCCCCAACTCTGTTGTTCACCCGGAAGGGTTGCTGGCGTACTTGAAACACAATGCAGTTTTCTTCTTGTCTGGGATTTGGCTTTCTCTGCATATCCTTCAGGTTTCCCAGATGCAACAACCTCCTGAAGGGATCTTTAGGGTTTACCTACCCTTCACTATGGACCCTTTATCGGTAATCCTGCTCCAGTGGGTTTGCCTTCGCCCGGGAAGAGCTGATCCTTCTTGTGTCTCACCTTGCTCAGTGTGTGTGTCTCGTGTTTTGCCTTTTATCCATGTGGGGGGAGCTAATGGGTATCAGATGTATGTTATTAAGGTCAAGTGCCTGACCTGATTAACGGGACAAGTCCAATTAGATATGTAAGTGTTAGCCTCTTGACTCTCAGTCGTCCTCTTCCTCAGCCCAGTGTTTGTGTAGAAAGGGGTTGGAGTTGGAACGTGGGAGAATCCTACAAAATAGGATGGGGTATAGACACAGGAAAAGGGGGGAGGTGTCTCACAATTGGTTGCCTTACATCCACTAGCCAAAGATCCCCCATCCTGATGATCTTCCCACACTGGTCCACCCCTGGGCCTGGATCCAACGTCAATGGGTGTGCCCTGACCACCTGAGAGAGAGATCCCTGGGGACTAGTAAGTGAGACATCCTTTGGTTTCTCACACCGGATATAAATATGAAGACTATCCTCTCTGTGATACTTAAGAAATAGTTAGTAAAAACCAAATGGTGTATACTATGTAATTGTTGTGACACTTTTTAAATTTGACAGGTTGTAGAGAATGTGCAATTTTCTTTCAAATTCTTGTTGTGAATAAGTTGTTCGAAGCATTTGATATTGTGAAGTGATAGCATGGAATATTGTTCAATAGAAATAATAAATATTGCTATTGAATCTTGGGGAGAAGAGACATATTTTTGCAAGTGTTACATTTTACAATGAGCCACCGACATTTCAAAGCTATCACCTGGAAGTATAGTGCACAGCAGTGAACTGTTACAGGTGTTCCACACCCACACCTCAGTTATCAACTGGAAGTGAAACTAAGAGCACAAACTATGGTATCAGACTGCTGATGGATTGCAGTCTTGCTTCTTTGCTATCAAGCTATTGAAATATAGCAACACCAAAAACCATAGGTTAAAATATAGTAGAATACATACAGAAGATGTTTTGCTCACTGGAGTAAGGATTGTTAAGATCCTCCTGTGAATGTTCACAGAAATATCTGGTGTTTTGAAAGCAACAAAGGCCTTTCTTCTGATGTATTGTTTTACCTAAATTACAGTATTTCACAATTTGTTTTATAATTAATGCATGGTTCATACTCATGTTCAAGTAATAGATGCGGATTTCATCAGTAGTTGTTGCTAATAGAGTTTAAATATCTTTCATGAGAGGATTTCATTTAGTTTGTTATATGTATATCATGGATCAACATAGTAATTTTGAAGTGTTTGAGGGATAGGAATAATAGATAGATTAAATGAAGATGACTACAAAGGACCAACATCAGGGACAGAAGTAGTGTGGTCATTGTACATGAGGAATTATTATTATCATACAACTAATAAATAAATTACCACCACATTTCTCCACGTTGTATATCTTGTCCACTTTCTGTAGATGATAGTACACATATTAATGTAAATATACACCTGTTGAGAAGGTCATCATTACAGATATGGCTCCTTGTGGAACTTCAGGCAATCCAGAGACGCCAAAAAAGATTTAAAATCAGAATGAAGGATACCAAGGGAACGTCTGAGCAATCTAATCATGCAAAACAGTCAACCACAAGATATAGTGGGAGCAATATCCATAGTTTGAAAAGTGTGCATTATAGAATATTTTACCACCTTGTTTGTTAGAGGATGACTGCATATCTCATGGAGGGTGTAGGGAGAAGATAACATCAGAACGTTTATAAGAAAGCTAATCATGCACGAAACCTACATTGTTTGATTTGATTTTTAAATGTAATGAAATGGTCAACAAATTTAATTAGTGAGTTCTGGTAGAATTGTCCAATGTGTAAAAAGGTGACAGTAATTTGTGTACAGTTTATGGTGGAAACTGTTTGCATACTTAAAATACGCGAAGATTCTTTCATGAGGAAACGTACCATCAAAATACTATCATAACTTTTGCTTTCACAGGGACATGAGAAGGTTAGAAGTAAATAATATTTTTGAAAGTAAAAGGGAATAAGTCATGAAAATGAAAAGGAAAGATTGTGATGGTGGTTTTGTATGGAAAGAGTATTTTTCAAATCAGAAGACCTTTCCTTAATCAGTTAAAAAGATCAGCAATGTATAAAAGCAGATAGAAATGCTACAAAACTTAGATCAGTGTAAAAGCCAAGTGTACTCTGAATTGCCTGGGCATGATTGGCTTGTTGTGTTGAAGGAGTATATAGAAGTGTGTTGCACCATATCCGTATGTTCCTTATGCATCATACCACAAATCAATAAGTTGTTTTCTGAAACTGTAAGTAAACTGAACAGTCGTTTGTACTCTGTGCACCAGCCATATTTCAGTTCATACTCATCCATTGAGTCACATTTAAGAGTATGACATACAATTGACATGTTTTCAAAGGAGGTAATTATTCTAACATTGGGAATAGGAATGTTTCTCTTTGGACCCATTGCCCATCATAAGCTGGCCAAGGATTATGATTTTTTTTCAATGCACATTGCACATGTCACAAGCACAGACAGTGGATATTGGAAGGAGTGTAAAGTAGAAACATGGTGTGTAGAAAGCACTGTGCCTGTATTTGCAAATGGAGAGTGACGAGTAAGAACGAGAATTGTCCCACAAAGTGGAGAGCTGGAAGAAATCCAAGAGTGGGGAGCGAAATGAGGATGGCCCCTGAGTGGGGAGAACCTGAAGAAAGAACCCCAGATTGGGGAGTGAGAATTAGTAAAGCCCAGGAGTGGGGAGTGGGGAGTGGGAACGAGTAAAGTCATGGAGTGGGGAGAGCCAGAAGAAACCTAGGGGTGGGGAGTGAGAATGAGTGAAGCCCAGGAGTGGGCAAAGGAAGAAGAAAGAACTTCAAAATGGGGAGTAGGAAAAAGGAAAACCTCATAGTGCGTAAACACTGAAAGAACTCCCAAGTGGATGCCTGAAGGACAGAACACCCAGAGTGGAGAAAGGCATTTGGAACTCCAATATGGGGAATAAGAAGATGGAAGAGGGAGAGAGACCGAGGCCCTGACCCAACCTTACTCAGTGTTTCTAAGTCTAGCATGCCACACCATGCCTCATCATGGGACTGATGAAATTCAACCACATTTCCACCACTTTCAATGACCTAGAGTGGTTACCCCATCAACCTGTCACCACCTTCAAGACTGTCTGCATCTCCTACAATTTCCTCAAGTCTAACATCCATCATACCTACATTTAAAATAAGCATGTGTTATTTATATAACGCTTTTGCCAAACCATGTTACAGAGAACATATTTACATACAATATCATCTAACCGAATTTGGTACTCATTTATCAACCTTAGAAGGATGAAAGGCTGAATTGGCCTTGCCTAGATTCGATCCCGCAGCATTCAGATCGCACAGAGATCACAGCAGTGAGCGCTGAAGCCACTGTGCTATCTCACCAGCTATAATCACAATCCCAGGATGCCAACACACAATCAGGAGCACGGAAATCACCATACTCAAATTCAAAAAGTGCAAGAAGAATACCATCAAACAATAATTTTCTTATTAGGAGCATGCACTCTGACACAACCTTCCTGCTTATATCCTATTGGCTCCCTCCCTCCTGTTATTCAGGAGACCTCAGAAGACCCTGCTCTTTAGGGACCACTTCACAGACAAATGTAGCATTATGTTGCTTTCTATTTAGGTTTGCACAATATATACGCTATCTATATGCATAAATGCATGCAATGTCTACTTGGTGCCTATTGCGGAAAAATCGTCCTCTCCTTACTGTGTTTCCCTAGTCCATAAACAACCAGTTGGTGGACACTGGCTAGTGCCAGCGTCACCCTAACTCGGAGTCCCCTTTGGACAGCCAACACACTAATGACACAATTGATGTCATCACTAGCAACAGTGGCATCTGGGCAACGGGGACTCAGAGTTAAGGTGGCATAGTTTACGACTACTGAAATGATGGATTTTGCTGCATGAACCGGCACCTTAACATCACTTCAATTAAAGCAGTTTTCACTGAATGTGTACACATACATACATGGCTAGGGTTCCTCAATGATATATTTATCATCTGGCAGGACAGCGAGTTGGAAAACATAATCGCAACTCAATAGTTTTCCTGAACGTGATAGTCAAACAAAGTAAAGGAGAACTGATAACGGAGTTCCACAGGAAGCCAACACGCTTGATTACTCCGCTAATCATCCGCTGCACCTGAGGTGGCGCATTCCCTATGAGGAATGAATTAGAATTTCATGAAATTGCTCCACGTAGAGTCGATTGATCAGGAAGGTTACAGCGATGGCCTTTAAACTTCAACAATATCCCAAGAAAGGGATTGAATGTGCCTATGTTAAAGCTCGAAATGCCGATCGAGATTCGCTGTTGGCATCATTTATGCCTATAAATGAGTCAGGAATTGAAGACGAGGAACGCTTGATTTTGACTTAGGGCACCCATTTGAAAGTTATAAAACAGATTTTGCATCACGACAGGCACATTTTGAGGCTTGAGTATAATTTAGTATCCCATCTGGGGGAGAGTTAAAATCACTTTTAGCAAATATACCTCAATGAAGGACTCTTTGGTGTCCAGTTATAGGAGTACCAAGATTCTTTAAAAGCTCCAGATGCAAAGCATGCCGATAGGCTGAAAACGGTTATACACATCCAATTACGGGTGACTTTGTTTTTTGTTGTTTTTGTTTTGCTTTTTCAGTGTAACAAGTGGTATATCGGCAGCACAATTGGAATATCGATGCTGCACATTATGCAAGAATGCTGACCTGTCATACCCTATGGATTAAACATTTTTTGGACATGCATGGAAGTCAGTTAAATAGCTTCTGTTTCTTTGTCATGCACACCATAAGAAAATCACTCAGGGTTGGTGATCGTGAGCTACCTTTACGCAAGTTGGAAACCAAATGCATACTGTACTTTGAAACAAAAAATCCTGTGGGCCATAATGTAGACACGGAGCTGTATGCTTTCTTGCGAACATAACAGTACAAACAACTGCTTGTATGCTCATCTTCTGTGATCTACCCGGAAAAACTATACTATATCATCGCCTATAATGTTATGTCTGTAGAGAAAGACATTTAGTCTGTGATAGATAATATTGGTAATGTTCCTGGCTATAGTGCTGTGTCTCTTTAATGTAGCAAACTTTTAATGCACCAAAATTGTTGGTTCATTATGTGGTTATACATTATCTGTTCTTTGTACTTTTTGCCTACCCTCTGTTTCAGAGGGTATATATGAATATCTTTCGTTTCTATCTGATTCAGTGAAAAAACGTTAAAGTGATGTTATGGTTAATTTGCACTAGTAAAAACCTATGAAATTCAATGGAAATACCTTGTTACAGGGAAGTTATGGTTACAGGTAAAACCGAAAACCCCCTGAAAATCGCCAGTTATGGTGAGTTAAGCAACCATAACTTGTGCTACCACTTGTGCTACCAGTGTGCACTGCAAGGACTAACACCCATTAGGTGATTTTCATAGGTCTTTACTAGTGCAACTAAACCATAACGTCCCTTTAACAACGTTTTTTTCACTGAATATCATATGTTTTTACCAGGATACGCTTAGTCTGTGAAGATGTACTGTAGAACATACTAAACCTGCTGGCATCATGTTAATGTGCACAGCGGTCGCCGACTATGCGTCTGGTTGCGGACTTCGGGTGGCATCCAACCTTCTCAGAAAGGCAGGGGCTCTCTTACATAGTTGTACTATTCACCAAGCAAAAGCAACATATACAAACAGCACCATGTGCATGAAGTGCAAGGGAAAATAGAGGAGGTCTGAAAACTGTGTACTTATGAAACAAACAGCACAAAGCATAGTGAGTACACCATAACACAATGCACCAACAAGAGAAGTAACGTCTGCCTTCAACAATCTTACTGCACTGCTACTTTACATGGTAACAAGGAATGAATGGGCAGAGTTAGAACTGGAAAGTACTAAGACCAGAACATCACCACAACATAGTAACCACGCTATAGTTTGTCTGATAATTGCACAGGTGGTGCAGTATACAACAGTTGACAAGCATAACGTTTCTTTTTTTATGCAGCAATGGCAAATACCTCAGAGTGGCTGGAAGAAAATGTCCCTCATGATGCAATGACTTACAATAGTAACCCCATTGGTAAGCACCGCAGTCTGAAACATAAAGTATGTTATATCTATTGCTTCATGTAAATCTAACAGATTTTTTTTTCTTTAAGAGAACATATTGGAAAGGAAATCCAAGCAGCACAAGCAGCACCCTTTTGACAACAGCAAATGGGCACAGGAAAGGAAATAAACTCTATAAATAGCAAAGTGGACAGCCTGGAAGGCAAAATGGAAGAATTGGTGAACAATTTTACCACCTTAAAAGATGACGTACAAGGACATATTATGGTCAAAATAAAATACCACTGCCTGACCTGCACATGTAACCCTTCCCCATTTCCCAGCCCGCCATCTCTTCAAAATCCATGTGATTAGAGACATTACGCTGCTACCTCAATCCTTTGCTCCCCTCACAACCAACTTGTGAAAATCTGCAATTCCCCACAATAAGTATCTACTTCTGCTAGCCCCTCCCTTTCCTAATGGCGTATATGAATGTGTGGAACAAAATGTTGATATGTAAGTTGTTGGTGCGTGTACATGTGGCTTTTCCTTTGGTTTTAAAATGCTGTTTTGACTCAGCTGCGTACAGTAATGGTGGGAATTACCACAATTAAGGAAAAGGGAGGTGTCTTACTGACACCGCTCCTGCCCGGCCTATCCGCAATCACAATGGAGGCATCTGTACCATGTCTGCACCCTGTGAACCACCTATAACTAGTTGTTGGAGCAGACGTTTGTCCGTTGCACAAGTTTGCGCATGTGCATCTCTTCCTCTACCTCCTGGTAACAATGCCGCTGTCCAGCATATGCAAAGAAACTTGTGATGAACTTTAAGTATTTTGAGGCACCCACCCATGCCCTACAGGTAGCTGTACACATAAACATCCCACCTACTATACCCTACAAACACCCAGCATGTTCCAAAATGGTCGGCGGACGTGTGTCGCACTATTAATCAGTGCAGAGATCCCAATGGTGTGCATAGGACACCTATGCACATGCACACAAAATATTCTGCCCAAAACGTGTCCTGTGGACAGCTGTCTCAATGGAAAACATGCGCAACATCATCATGGGACTGCACCCACCCTGTGCGTGGGTCTTCATGTTGCGGACACGATCCCAACTCTCAATCAGTGGAAAAGTGAAATGTTCTGTGATCTACAAAGTGTTATTGGGAAATTACACGCTTACAAACTCCCCACAATGTGCCATTGCACATGTATGTATTTGGTTCAATGATGTAGGCCTCTTTGCCGGTTGTAAGTTCTCTGCAGCAGCCCTATAAAAGGTCACACCAGAGACCGGCTCCGCATTCTGTTTGTAGCTTTTCAGAACAGAGCAGTGGCCTACATAGATGTAACTGAGTTTGGAACAATTTCTGCTACGCTACATTACCTTAGCAAGTAATGGCAACCATTTCAGCCCGGCTCACTACGCAGAGTAATGAAGAGAAGTATTAACGCCCCTTCCTGTGAAGCACACCCTCGATACCGATAATCCCCACTCTCCCCACTCTCCCATTCCCATGGGCAGCATGCTCACAACGGAAGTATGTGGCATGTGCGCTTCCTGAAATACGGTGAGGGTTGCGCTCCAGTAAAGCAGTAACAGCCCTTCTTCCCTTTCCACTATCTTCTTTCCAGCATCCCCTCTTTCGGTACTGATAAATAGTCACACATGTATCCATCAATCACAGTAAAGTGCTCTCCATGTAACACTATCAGTTCTGAACAACATTCCTCTGCGTAGACACCACACCCAGAAATGTTATTGCGCAATCCCTTAGCCTCCACAATCACAAAAGCCCCGGATGTGGCTTTCGTGATGCCTGCCATCCTCGAAAGCCCCGGATGTGGCTTACGTACTCTGTGCAGGCGTGGGGGAATAAATTGCAACCAGGGTAGGGGATTTCATCTTCTGAAAAAATACTTTTTTTTAAAGATGCTTGTACAGAAACACCTTTATATTCGGTTTTTATAAGGTTTTCTGTTTTCTTCTCCTCCTCACATTCTTACAATAAACAAAAGAGCGCCACCAATCCTGGACAAAGAAATGCCATTTGCATGGAAACACATGGCATTTCGAGAATGAATGCTGTCATTGTTGCAGAAGAACATCCCACTAGCAGACAAAAACTCACACATGCTTCTATTGATGAGACCCCTTCCAGCCTCTGGCTGGGCACAGCATACATTTGGATAGTCCCATACTCTTCTTGCTGTTCTGGCAGAGAAAACCAACTGGGCAGTGGGTAAAAGCCTCTTCACTCACTTCATGAACCTCTTCAGTTGATGGAGCAAATATGAACAAGTCATGTAACCCAAATGCATGCCACCATAATGCACGATGACAACGTGCCCTGTAGCAAAACTGGCCCTTGTCTGCAAAGGTCAAGCATAACGCCGAAAGTGCAGATATCGACGGCGCACCGCAATGCGTCCACTCCTTCAAAACCAAAATCACCATCAACGTGCCTTTCCTGGGCATACTTGTGCAGATCTACGACAAAGGCATCACCCAAAATCAATACAATGCGTTTCTCCATGTCAGTCCTCCTCACTGCGCAGAGTAATGAAAAATAGTATTACTGCCCGTTCCTGTGAACCACACCCTCAGTACCTGATTGGATAATCCCCACAGTCCCATTTCCATTGGACTGCATGGTGAGAAGCGCCGACTGTGTCATGTGAGCTTCCCCAAATACCGTGAGGGCTGCGCCCCAGTAAAGCAGGACCAGTCCCTTTTCCCTTTCCACTATTTTTTATCCCGTACTACCTCATTGGGTACAGTTAAATAGTTACACACGCATCCACCAATCACATCGAGGACGTCTGCATGTAATCCTGTCAGTTCTGTACAACACTTCATATGTACCGTTACACATTCAGAGTCCAAGTGGCGTGTGATTCGAAAGCACCTCCAGTAGAAAGTTCTGTAAAACTATCCAAGATTTCAGCATCCACATTCATCCACATGGCCACCCATCACCGCAAAGTACAGGTAGAAATATTTTCTGTACACTATTTTTACAACTCTGTTATAAGTGCCTCTGAGCAGGCTGTCTGCCACTGAATGTCCACAACGTACTTACAAGACGTACTGTTCTTTCTCCCATCACCTACCATCCAGTGCCACTGCAATGGAATATGCTTTCAACGTTTTCATTTACCCATATTAGCCATTTTAATATCCAAACAGTAACTGTCTTCTTTGCTTCCAACAAAGCTACAAATTTTGTTCTGCCCTTACCCATCTCCTACAAAATTCAGAAAAATATCGCACAAAAGCAGCATTCAATGTTTCTTAGCAATGCACATCAAGTACATACCGTGCATGCATTCAAACAGGATGCCTTCCCCTTACCTTGCACACTTCAAGTATAGTCATCTGTAGTTCTCTACACAAACAGACATTCTGCCACAGTATTTGCATACACATCACAACCAGAAATATTATTGCACAATGCGTTAGCCTCCACAGTCCTATTTCCATGCCTGCCATTCTGAAAAGGCCAGATGTGGCATGTGTAATCCTGAAACTATGGTGGAATCCGCAGACTTATTGTGCTAGGAAGGGGAGGAGGGGAAAGAAATGTGAAACGGGGTTGGGGATAGGGTCTGTAGTGGTGGCTCTGAAAAGATTTTTATTTTATTTTTTTGCTTTGTGTTTTACGTGTATGCAAACAAACTTTTTTTTTCTTCTCTTTACATTTGTTTCTGATTGCTTCCCCTCCTTACATTTTTACTGAATTCTGGTCAACGCTTCTTGCACAGTGTACAAGAAAAGGGCATTGCCAATGGTGGTCAAATAAATGGCATTCCTCTGGAACCAATGCATATTTTGCGCCCTCATGATCTCATAGTGGGTGGAGACAATCCCAGCAGTGTGCATACATTCACACATGCTTCTGTTTATAAGACACCTTCCAAGCTCTAGCTGGGGACAAATTACACCAGCATGGTCCCATACTCCTCTTGGTGTTATGCATGAGAAAACGACTGTGGCAGTGGGAAAAATCTGAATAACTGCATTCAGCAACTTCTTCAGGTGACAGAGCAAACGTCCACACAACCCAAACCAATGTATCCCAAATGTAGACATCCATAATGCACCACGACATCATTAACGGTAGCCACAGAGGCCATATATTTACAAAGGTGAACCATCCCGTGGAAACTGCACTCATAGAGACTGCCCCACAAAGTGTCCACTCCTTCCAACCCGAAATTAGCAGCAATGCCTCTTTGCATGGCACACCTGTGCAGATGTTGCACAAAGGTATCACCCACGATCAGCACTGTGCGTCTCTCCATCTCTACCAATCTCACTACACAGAGTATTGGGAAAAATAGAACTGCCCCTTCCTGTCAACCACTCCCTGAACACCTGATTGGATAATCCCCACAGTTCCATTTCCATGCCCACCATGCTCAGAATTGCAGGATGTGGCATGTGCGCCTTCTCAGCTACAGCGAGGGCTGTGCCCAAGTAAAGCAGGGACAGTACTCTTCCCTTTTCACTGATATATTTCCAGCACTCCCTCATTGGGTACTTTGAAATATTCACACACTCATGCACCGATGACAGGCAACACCTCTGCATCCAACACTATCATTTCTGTACAGCACTCCATTTACTGTTACACACTTCGAGTGCCCGTCGCGTGTGCTTCCAAAGCACCTCCAGTAGAAAGTTCTGCAAAAGAATCCACTATTTCAGCATCCAAAATCATCCAGAGCGGCACCCATCACGACTTTGGGCATGCCCACACCCAGCATAAAATAATGGAGCTGTAACGCTCACCTGATTCCCACGGAGGCGCTGATCCCGGCTGGGCTGCTATCGTTTCTTCAATTGAGAAGCGTAGAGCTCGGACGACTCTCAGGACTGGGCTTCCTCTTATCGAATGTCTGACTTGCAGAGTAAGTTTTCTGCAGGTGGAAGAAAAAGGGTAATCACCGTTTGATGGGATTCCTTCTCCCACCAATCGCCAGTTTCTCCCACAGCCTAGCTTTCTACTTGTCTCGACGAGCTCTCACCTTAGACGTATAAATGCTGAGCTCTCCATCCTGCGTCTGGTGCAGGGGTGCGTGGATTCCAGTTACGTCACTGGATGAGTTCAGTGTTGAGGCTCAAGTCTTTTGCGGCCCTAGTTGTGGCACTGGTGCTGGGATGCCGAAGAGCGATGCCGCCGTTACTGCACGAGCGGATGCCTGTAAGTATACTGTAGTCTTTAGGCTTTAAAAGATGGGCACCTCAATAATGTCCCTTTTCCTTTGTTTGAGGCCTCGGGATGCTGTAGGCGTAGTTTTCCGTTGCCGCTGCACGTGCCGATGCACGTAAGTATAATGTTTGTTGGCCGATTTTAATGGCACCTCTAATAATGTCCTTTTTCTAGTTTTCAGGTGCCGGGATGCTGCGGGCTTTATATCCGTTGCCACTGCACGTGCCGATGCACGTAAGTATAATGATCGTTGGCCGCTTTTAATGGCACCTCAAATAATGTCTTTTTCCTGTTTTTCAGGTGCCGGGATGCTGAGGTTGATGCGGCCGCTACTGCGCGTGCAAACACTGGTAAGTTAAGATGAATGCGACTGCCTTCACCCGAACCCCTTTTTAATTATGTCCTTTGCCTTTCAGGTGCAGAGAAGCTGCCAAAGAGAAGGCCGCGGTTAGCTCCGTTGCAATCACGGATGGATCAGGTAAGCGGGCGCGGCTGCGAGCGAGTTGCACTTTTCTAACCTTATGTTTATTCTTTGCAGGTTTTGCCGGTGACTGGATTCCGGGATCTGGTAAGTATTGTTCTGTGTCTTTCTTCATCCACAGGTTGCTGCGCGGAAGCTGAAGATGACTCTGGACCTGGAATGCAGGAGCCGACTCGGTGAGTGTCCTGCTGCTGCTGCAGAATAACGCAAAGCATGTGTTTTCCATCGGGCATGGTTTAAATAGCAGAAAAGTGCTTCCAGTGTGTGTTCTTCCACCGGTTCCAGCCAGGTAAGAAAAGAGTTCCTGAATGGAGGGAATAGTTCCTCCCAGCCCTGATGGCTGGGGACTTCAACCAGACTGGTTTGTTCTGGGTAAATATGCAGCATGGTCTGCCTCAGGTAAGTCCACCCAAGCATTATTACACTGTTTATCAATATGAGCCCGGCGCCTATGGCGCCGGGACTGAAACCCTTCATGAGCCTGGCGCCAAAGGCGCCAGGACACGGTCCAAAGGGCCCCTGTAGGGGTCTGCTGGGTCCGGAGTAGTGGAAGACGGGTCTGCTTCCGAGGGCGCTGGGCCAGTCCTGGCCCCTCGGGAGTAGCGCCCATGACAGCACCCCCCCTCAAGGCCCCTCCCAAACTTGTCCTCCCCGGGGGTTTTGGTTTATCGGGAAAGGTTCAGTGAAATTTCTGGACTAGACGAGGAGCATGGATGTGGTCATAGGGTTCCCATGACCTTTCCTGAGGTCCGTAGCCTTTGCAGTCGATTAGGTAGAATAGCTTCGATCTGATGATTTTAGAGTCCAAAATGTCTTTTACTTCAAATTCGAGCTCCCCATTCACTTGAATGGGCTCTGGAGGATTGATCAATCTGGTTCCAGGTTGCATGGGTTTCAAAAGAGATACGTGACATACAGGATGTATTCTCATATGGGTTGGCAATTCTAATTTAACGGCCACTGGATTAATTATGGCCGTAATTGGATATGGTCCCAGGTATTTGGGGTTGAAGGTGCGAGGCCCTTTAAGCGATAAATGGTTGGTGGACAGCCAGACTTGATCCATAACCTGGTATTGAGGGGCATTGCTTCGGTGTTGATCTGCTCTTTTTTTGTACCTCTCTTTAGCTTGTTGTAGATGTGCAGTCGCTTCCTTAAAAGCTTGGGTAATAACGGTGTGCAATTGATCCACGGCGGGTGTTCCAAGATCTTGAGGTGGATCAAGGTTGGAGGTTCGAGGATGAATCCCATACAAGATGTAGAATGAACTGAATTGTTGTAAGCATATTCAGCTATCCAAAGGATGTCCTTCCAGTTACTCTCCGACTGTTGTAGCATGCATCGTAAATATTGCTCGAGAGTCTGGTTTGTTCTCTCGGTTTGCCCGTCGGTCTGGGGATGATGGCTGGTCGAAAGTCTTACATCGATTTGAGCTAATCGACAACAGCTAGGCCAAAAGTGGGAAATAAACTGGCTCCCCCTATCTGAGATTAGTACTCACGGGAAGCCGCGTAGCCGGACGATGTTTTCAAGAAATACTTTGGCTAGGACTGATGCTGAAGGTAAGCCTTTTAGCGGAATGAAGTGGCCCATTTTAGAAAACAGGTCCACAATAACAAGAATGGTGTTGTACCCAGAACAGGAGGGTAAGTCTGTGATGAAGTCCATGGAAAGGGTTTGCCAGGGACACGGTGGGATGTCTAATGGTTGCAGAAGACCAGCCGGCCTCTTCTTCTGACCCTTGTTTTGAGCGCACACACCGCAGGACATCACAAATTCCTTTATGTCTTTTCTCCACGAAGGCCACCAGAAGTGTCTCTTCACCTTTTCTGTGGTTTTGGCAATGCCAGGGTGACCCTCAATTAATGAATCATGATAGCAGGAGATTACCTGTCTTTGTAAATAGGCGTGTGGTAGGAACAATCGTCCTTGGAAATAAGGCAAGTCATTGCTTACAGTGAAATCTATTCCTTTTTGTAACCAGATCAGTAAGTCTGGTGAGGTTACAAGTTGTTTAGTTTTTTCTTCAATATCCTCAATGGATTGTGAAGAAATCAGACCCACGATCCTTTGTTCAGGAATTATTGGTTCAGGTTCTGGATTGGCAACATTATCTCCCATTCCAATTCGGGAAAGAGCATCCGCTTTGCCGTTCTTGTTGCCGGGGCGATAAGTGATCACAAAGTCAAATTCAGCAAAGAATAGAGCCCAGCGAAGCTGTCTGGAGGATTGAGCCTTGGCGATTTTCAGATACTGCAGATTTCGATGATCGGTGATCACTGTGACGGTGTGTCTGGCCCCGAGGAGATAATGCCGCCATGCCTTAAAGGCTGATTTAATCGCTAGAAGCTCTTTGTCTGTGATGGTGTAGTTGATCTCAGGCGCCGAGAACTTCCGAGACCAGAATGCCACAGGATGCAGTTGGTTAGTCTCTGGATCTCTTTGTGATAGGACTGCTCCCATTGCTAAGCTGGAGGCGTCGGTTTCAACGATGTAAGGGAGGTCCGGGCGTGGGTGTTTCAGTATTGGCGCCGAGGTGAATTTAGCCTTTAGCTCTTGGAAGGCTTGTTCTGCTTCTGCGGACCATTCAAAGCGTTTATTTTTTCTTAAGAGGGCGGTGATGGGTTGTACCACTCGTGAAAACTCTGGAATAAATCTACGGTAAAAATTGGCAAAGCCTAGCATGCTTTGAACGCCTTTCACGTAAGTAGGAGACGGCCATTTGAGGATAGCGTCTACTTTTCTCGAGTCCATGTGGACTCCTTTGGGTGTCAGAATAAATCCCAAAAATTTGACCTCAGTGACATGAAAAACACATTTTTCGAGCTTGGCAAAAAGTTTATGTTGCCGAAGTTTTTCAAGGACCGCCCTAACATGATTTCGATGGTCAGCTTCTGAAGATGAGTACACAAGAATGTCATCTATGTAGACGACAACGCAGACATCAATGAGCTCTCTGAGGACATCATTCATAAAATATTGGAAGGCGGCCGGTGCATTGCATAGTCCTTAGGGCATCACTTGGTATTCAAATAGCCCATACTTAGTGCGAAAGGCCGTCTTCCATTCATCTCCTTCCTTGACCCGTACCAAGTGATAAGCTCCCCAGAGATCAAGCTTAGTATAAATACAGGCGTTTTTTACCTGGTCAAGGAGTTCCGGGATCAGAGGTAAGGGGTACCGGTTTTTTACTGTTATCTGGTTCAGAGCACGATAATCTATACAGGTTCTGAGGTCACCTTCTTTTTTTGGTACGAAGAACAGAGCCGAGGATGCAGGGGACTTCGACGGACGGATAAAGCCATTGGCCAGGTACTGGTCTAAATACTGTCGCAGATGAAGGTTCTCAGGCTCGGTAAGGGCGTAAATCCTACTGCAAGGGGGAGTTGCACCGGGTAGCAAATCTATCTGACAATCGTATGATCTGTGGGGTGGCAAGGTGTTAGCCTTTTCCTTTTGAAAAACATCTTGGAACTCTCGATACTCTAGAGGTAATTGTGGACCGTCAGCCGTTACTGACGCTAGGCCAAGGTTGGGTCGTGGATAACAAGTTGGTGTGCACTCTGGGAACTTTATCGTCTTTGCTCGCCAATCAATCTGAGGATTGTGTTTCTCCAACTAAGGAATCCCTAGAATTACTTGGAATTGAGGAGCCTTGATCACGTCGAACACAATTACCTCCTGATGCCCGTCTTGGCCTAGTATCGTCACTTCAGTAGTGGTATGGGTCACTGGTCCGGAGGCGATTTCCGTCCCATCCACCGTGGTAATGACGTCTTTAACCACCTTTGGACAAAGAGTTAAGTTCATCCTGGAAGCCAATTCGCGGCCCACATAATTTCCAACTGCTCCGCTATCAATGTATGCCTTAATTGCATGCAAACGATCGGTTGCTCTGGGTTTACGAGGACCATTGGCATTATGAAGTGCGAGGTCAAAGAACTGGTTTTTACGCTTGGCAAGCGGACCTCTACACTTGTCGGGCGAGGTCGTTTCCCGGCTCAGGCTTTTCAGAACTCTTATCAGAAGCTCCCACTGTCTTCTTAGGTGGTTTCACCGGGCAATCTCAAAGAAAATGTCCTGAATTTCCACAATAGAGACATAGTTGCATTTGTAATCTCGTGTCGCGTTCTTTCTGGGTTAGGGGACCCTTTACAACCCCAATTTGCATAGGTTCGACGGCTTCAACGCCTTTGGTGTGACTTTGAGGCTTAGGGAAGACTTGTGTTTCAAACCTGGATCGATCCGCCTTTCTGTTTTGTAGTCTGTGATGCAATTGGACCACCAAATCAATGTACTCTGAACAATCCTGAGGAGGATTCACTACCTGGGCAAGGACGTCTTTGAGTTCGCCATGCAAACCCCGGTGAAAAAGCATGATTCTTTTGTCCTCAGGCCATCTGGTTTCCACGATTAGCCTATTGAATGATGCAATGTAGGCCAAAAGATCTTGATTGCCCTGTCATAGGGAAAGGAGTTCGTTGTCCAGGGCCTGCCCCTGGGAATGCCTTGTAAAAAGTCTTTCCATATTTGCCTGGAAGGTCGGGAAATCACGAAGGATCGGGTCATCCTGTGTAACCAGAGGGATCGACCAATCAGCGGCACTGCCGCTAAGATACAAAAGCACAAAGGCTACCTTAGTCTGGTCAGTCGGAAAGGCTGCAGGTCTACAAAGAAAGTGCAATCGGCATTGATTTATAAACACCGCAAACCTTTTAGGGTCACCAGAGAAGCGTTCAGGCGGTGCCAATGGCACATTTCCGGGTAGGTTGATTTGAACAGGATTGGCTGAAGCCACTGGGATATAGCTCCCTCCTGAATTAGGTAGCGGGGTTTGCCCCGCTTGTGTCTGTAATAACTGTCTGGTGAGATCATCAGTTCGTTCTTTTGATATTATCAATTCCCTCCTAAGGGCATTCGTTTCCTGGCGGGCAGCATGAACTTCAGCTCTTAATTCCCCTAATAACTGGGCCAGTTGGTCTGTGTCGGAAATTTCCATAGCGCCTGGGTAGGAGGTTATTGGTGGGCTTTGCGTTCTGTAACGCTCACCTGATTCCCACGGAGGCGCTGATCCTGGCTGGGCTGCTATCGTTTCTTCAATTGAGAAGCGTAGAGCTTGGACGACTCTCAGGACTGGGCTTCCTCTTATCGAATGTCTGACTTGCAGAGTAAGTTTTCTGCAGGTGGAAGAAAAAGGGTTAATCACCGTTTGATGGGATTCCTTCTCCCACCAATCGCCAGT
Organism: Ambystoma mexicanum; assembly: GCF_040938575.1. Classification (NCBI taxonomy): domain Eukaryota; kingdom Metazoa; phylum Chordata; class Amphibia; order Caudata; family Ambystomatidae; genus Ambystoma; species Ambystoma mexicanum. The sequence continues at coordinate 292,855,168 of NC_090930.1, read as the reverse complement.
TTCTCCCACAGCCTAGCTTTCTACTTGTCTCGGCGAGCTCTCACCTTAGGCGTATAAATGCTGAGCTCTCCATCCTGCGTCTGGTGCAGGGGTGCGTGGATTCCAGTTACGTCACTGGATGAGTTCAGTGTTGAGGCTCAAGTCTTTTGCGGCCTTAGTTGTGGCACTGGTGCTGGGATGCAAAGAGCGATGCCGCCGTTACTGCACGAGCGGATGCCTGTAAGTATACTGTAGTCTTTAGGCTTTAAAAGATGGGCACCTCGATAATGTCCCTTTTCCTTTGTTTCAGGCCTCGGGGTGCTGTGGGCGTAGTTTTCCGTTGCCGCTGCACGTGCCGATGCACGTAAGTATAATGTTTGTTGGCCGCTTTTAATGGCACCTCTAATAATGTCCTTTTTCTAGTTTTCAGGTGCCGGGATGCTGCGGGCTTTATATCCGTTGCCACTGCACGTGCCGATGCACGTAAGTATAATGATCGTTGGCCGCTTTTAATGGCACCTCAAATAATGTCTTTTTCCTGTTTTTCAGGTGCCGGGATGCTGAGGTTGATGCGGCCGCTACTGCGCGTGCAAACACTGGTAAGTTAAGATGAATGCGACTGCCTTCACCCGAACCCCTTTTTAATTATGTCCTTTGCCTTTCAGGTGCAGAGAAGCTGCCGAAGAGAAGGCCGCGGTTAGCTCTGTTGCAATCACGGATGGATCAGGTAAGCGGGCGCGGCTGCGAGCGAGTTGCACTTTTCTAACCTTATGTTTATTCTTTGCAGGTTTTGCCGGTGACTGGATTCCGGGATCTGGTAAGTATTGTTCTGTGTCTTTCGTCATCCACAGGTTTCTGCGCGGAAGCTGAAGATGACTCTGGACCTGGAATGCAGGAGCCGACTCGGTGAGCGTCCTGCTGCTGCTGCAGAATAACGCGAAGCACGTGTTTTCCATCGGGCGTGGTTTAAATAGCAGAGAAGTGCTTCCAGTGTGTGTTCTTCCACCGGTTCCACCCAGGTAAGAAAAGAGTTCCTGAATGGAGGGAATAGTTCCTCCCAGCCCTGATGGTTGGGGACTTCAACCAGACTGGTTTGTTCTGGGTAAATATGCAGCATGGTCTGCCTCAGGTAAGTCCACCCAAGCATTATTACACTGTTTATCAATATGAGCCCGGCGCCTATGGCGCCTGGACTGAAACCCTTCATGAGCCTGGCGCCAAAGGCACCAGGACACGGTCCAAAGGGCCCCTGTAGAGGTCTGCTGGGTCCGGAGTAGTGGAAGACGGGTCTGCTTCCGAGGGCGCTGGGCCATTCCTGGCCCCTCGGGAGTAGCGCCCATGACAGGAGCCATGCATGCGAACATGTGGCCAGATACCACAATCCACAAAAGTAACATAGCCAGCTGCACTTCTACCCAACCCCCACACCATGACACAGCGATGCATAGAAAGATGTAACAGTTAGCAGAATTCACAAACATACCACAGCATCCAGCACCCCTATCCACTTCCATTCACTAAGTATTGTGTCACTGTCAACCAAACCACAAAATCTTCACAACATTGGCCCTACTCCCACCAATCTGCACAGAGCAGACCATCCAAGCACATAGAAGATCCACTTCAACCCTACCCTTTTCTGTACTGATAGTATTACAACACTGCACCCAGTGGCCACACTGCAGGACTCTCCAGTCTTACACCGAAAACTGTAGGATGTTCTAACAATGACCACACCCATGGACCAACAATGTCTGTAGATCAGCTCACTTCTGGTGCTCTATCAAGTCTAAAATGTGCTCCACAACCATTCTTTACAGGTCACTACCCTCTGACTGATTCAGAGTCCAAACTGCATTGCTTCGGTGGATGTGGTCAAGCCCTTGGCTCTTGGGTGTATGGCCTAAGACCTATGGCCCTTGGCCATGCACCCAAGAGACTAGGCCTTGGACACACCCACTGCAATGTAATGCAAACATGCATGCCAACATGTGAGCAAGTACCAGAATCCTAGCTGTCACAGAATCATGGCTGCATGATGCAGCTGGCCCAGCCCTTACGCTAGCAATACCCGACAGCTATCAAATACTTAGAGTGAATAGATCCAATGCTAGAGGGGGCACCCTAGCCATTATAGCAAAAACTAACCTTGCCATAAGACTTCTGACTCCACCTCCACTTAAATCCTGTGAGTTTCTCATTGCCAAATTGCCCATCTCTAGCTGCTGTACCTTAACCATCTACCTGGTATATAGACCACCAGGGCCCACCGGCTCCTTTGAGGAGGACTTATCCAGTCTCCTGGCCAACAGTACTAAAGACTCCTCACAAATACTAATACTGGGCGACTTCAACCTGGGTTTTAATGACCCAGAGGATAAACATGCTCAGGCAATAGCGACCACTCTCTCAGAACACAGACAAACACAAAAAGTCCTTGCCCCAACCCACTTCAAAATAAGGACTTTAGACTGGGTAGCTGACCTGAATTGTATAAGTTCTATCACTAAAATAACCCCGCAACTGTGGACTGACCACCACCTGATTGATTTTTCAATTGCAATCGACAAACAAACATCCAAAGTCAATGTCATGGCACCACCCCTTCCTACTAGGTGCAAAAACAATATTACACCAGACAAGTTATTACCTCATCTCCTTCCCTCCCTTAACTCTCTCCCAAGTAACTCAACCCCAACCTCCTCGTTGAGGCCTTTAACAACATTATGTCTAAGGCCCTAGACATTATTGCGCCAGTTAAACTGCGCAAAAGTAAACAGCAGGCACACATCAATGCCTGGTTTACACCCCACCTCAAAGAACTGCGACTTCAAAAAGAAAATCCCTGCGGCGACACAACCCCTCGGATGAAAACAAATGACAACCAACCCACTTCGTAAATAACTACAAAAAAGAAATAATTTGTACCAAAACTATCTCCTCAACAAAAGAATATCCAATGCCAGTCTGAACACGAAGGAACTCTTTGTGATCCTTCAGGAACTGGAATCCCCCATTCCCCAACTAGACAATGCACCCAAGGACAAACAATGGTGCACTAGCATTCAGAATGCCCTAACCAACAAAAAACCTTCACTCCAAAATAAAATTGCAAAAAAAAGCCTCCCTGCTCAACACTGAGACGCAACCTACCAGCCCCATTAAAGCCACCAGCACTCCAGCCCCATTCAGATTCACCAAAGTTTCTATCTGGGAAACTGAGAAAATGATCTCATCCCTGAAGCCATCTAACTGCCAGGGCGACAACTGCCCTGCCCAATTAATCAAAGATGCTGCGAGAGACCTAGCACCCTTCATCTCAAAGCTAATTAATGCCTCATTCCTGACCAACACTGTCCCAAGCAATTTAAAAAAGTCTTGGGTTCTACCTCTGCTAAAGAAATAAACCCTAGACCCTTCCATCCCCACAAACTAGAGGCCGATCACCACGGTACCCTTTCTCCTTAAAATGATCAACAGAGTAGCGTACTTACAAATTCAGAATTATCTTGAAGCGAAGCACCTGCTTGGCTCCCGCCAATCCGGATCTAGGTCACAGCATGGCACGGAAACAGCATTAATTGACCTAAAAACCCAAATCGATGAGCTCATGAACAAGGTAAATCGGCCATGCTGCTCCTCCTTGACCTGTTGGCGGCCTTTGACCTGGTGGACCAAGTAGTTCTATGCAAACATCTAGCGTCGGCAGCCCATTTCTCGAGAGATGCAATAGCCTGGGTCCAGTCCTTTTTAAATAATAGAACAATGCAGTTTTCTCCCCCTCAGCATCAGCTGACACGGTCCTCATGTGTCTCGCCAACCATGTATAACATATTTACCAAGCCCCTATTTGACAAATTGGACAGACTGGGTGTCGCCTACACAAATTATGCGGATGACACCCAGATCCTCATTCCCCTTTTGGGCAATTTTGACAAGGATACAGCCTTGGTAAATAAAATATACCTCCTCATTCAGGCATGGATGGCATCCCATAGCCTCTTCCTGAATGACGACAAAACAGAGATTCTGAACTCCAACTATTCGGCATTCAACATAGATGGCAACATAATTAAAGAGGTGAAAACACTAGGTTTTTACATCAATTCCACCTTAACCCTAAGGAAACAGGTACATTCCATGGCATCATCTACTGCTTACACCTGCAAGCTCATCAGGGCCTGCAGACCATTTCTAACTAAAGCAAGTTGTATCATCCTCGCCAGCGCAGTTGTCATTAGATTACTGCAACGCCCTATACCTAGAAGCCCACAAATATATCATCGACAAAATTCAAACATTACAGAATAATGCCCTCAGAACTGCCCTGAATATTCCCAACAGAGAACATGTCTCCAAAATTAGAAGAGAACACCATTGGCTAAAGATAAGTGACAGGATCCTACTCAAAACAGTCTCACTGACTTTCAAATGCCTTAACAACGCAGCTCCCCCCTACCTAACATAGAGAATGGTTAGGAGAACGTCGCCCGCCCCTCCAGAATGGCCAACTCCCACTGCCTACAGAAACCCAGATTTAAGATAAAAAATCTGGCGGAAGCAGCCTCCCAGTGAAAGCCGCCCAGTCCTGGAACGCATTGCCACCAGATCACAGAACTGACCAATCCTACCTCAGCTTTAGGCGCAATACTCTAAACTGGATGCGCTCTAATGACTTATGATCCCTCATAACTCTGATATATTGAACCATGTATCTGCCTTATGTAACCTATTGCACTACATATCTGCATTATGTTTTTTGCATTTTTTTTCATTTTTCCTTCTGCTTTACTGTACCTATTTCACTGTGTAACTAAGCCTTAAGTATCCTTGTACCTTTGTTGCGCGCAGTTACCTACGGGTTTGGCGCACCCTACAAATTCATAAACAAACAAACAATCCACAAATGTACCCCAGCCACTGGCACTCCTACCCAATCTCTGCACCGTGATACAGCTATACATGGAAACATGCAACAGTTAGCAGACTCTCCAAACATAACAAAGCCTCCGGCACCCCTACGCACTTTCATTCACATACTATGTTGTTACTGCCAACAGACCCAAAAAACTGTTCACAACAGTGACCCTGCTCCCAACACTCTATTCAGTGCACAAAACCAATACTTCTCAGTGCAGTACAGTAGTCAGCACTCTGCGCAATGTACACTACCTAAGCCCATAAAATATGAAGTACAACCCTATCCACTTCTATGCACACAGTATTAGAACATTGCACACAGTTTACAAGCTGCAGTATCCAAGCACATAGAAGATGCACTTGAACCCTACCCTCGTCTATGCTGACAGTATTCCAACACTGCACCCAGTGGGCACAATGCAGGACTTGGCACTGCACCATCCAGTGGCGTAACACAAGATGTGGGGGCCCCCTTGCGAGCCATGCTGAGGGGGCCCCCCAACTAAGCAACAAATCAAGGGTCGCGCCACACTCTGGGCCGGCCTATATTATCACACTTGCACAATACGTACAAACATGCTGCTGAACGGATACGCCGCACACTGCACTAGGAGAAAGATATAAATATGTATTTTAATATAACATACATCACACTGTCTGAGAAAAATTGGCTAAAAAGCCAGAGTGTTTGCAATTGTTTTGTAGGGTAACACCAATCCATTAGATGCAAGTCATCAACAGTGCACAGGAACATTAGTTATTTGCTATTAAAAATTCCATGCCACAATGAAAACATGTCCAACTGGCTGCACAATGTAGACCAGTGTAGACATGTAATAACAATATAGTAAAGCTTGCCAGGCCACATTTAGACATATCTAGACTGGTTGCAACAAAATGGCAGTCGAAGCAATAACACTCATCAAGAATAGAACACACATTCAAGCCTATGTCTCTGTGGCCTCTAACACGGCCAAACTCTTTAAACTCTGAAAAGAACTGGTCAATCCTGTTGCATTCTTTACGTCTCCTGGTCCCTCCCAGGCCCTCTGTATGGCTCTGTCATCTCACTTCTATGCTAAAACTCAGGACATCCTGTCCTCGATCTCCTCTTCCTCTCCCTCTTCCTCTCTCGGCCCGCCTTTGGGCATCTCTACCTCTCTTCCTCCTTTCTCCTCTTACTCTCTGACAACACCTGACGAGGTTTCTAGTCAAGTCCGATCTATGAAAGTGTCATCCAAACGGGTGCTCTCCTGCTCCCCCAGAACCATCAAGAACCATATTGACACCCTCGCTCCAGCCTTGACCGATTTCTGTAATCACTCTTTCCCCTCTCCCGTTAAGCACTCCCTTATGCACCCACTCCTCAAGAAGCTTTCTGCCAATTCTGCCTGCCCGGCAAACTATCGCCCAATCTCCATCACCCCTTTCCTGGGCAAACTGTTGGAAAAGCTGGCAATCTCCCAGCTTACTCTCCACACGGAATCTGTTGGTTGTCTCCATGACCATCAGTCTGGCTTCAGAGCTGCCAGAGACACGGAAACCACTGTCCTGAACACCTGTGATTCCAACATTGATTCCAGCATCTCTAACCTTGATTCCAGCATTCCTTCTGTCCTCATCCTCCTTGATCTTTTCTGTGCTTTCGACACGGTTAACCATGCCATCCTGATCAATCCTGATCAATTGACTCCATGAGAACCTGGGCATCACGGATCAGGCCCTTGAGTGGCTGACCTCTTTTCTCTTCGACTGCCCCTCCCAGGTCCAACGTGGTCCCTTTCTTCCCGCTCCATCCTCTCACTCTGGTTTTTCTACCTCTATGTGGCCCCTTTAACCTACCTGATCTCTACATTCTCCTTTAACTTTCAGTGTTATGCGGATGACACTCCGCTTTCCTTCAGGCTCCCCTCATACTCCTCTCATCTCTCGCTCATTCCCGACTGTCTATCCGCGATTATTGATTGGTGTGCCTCCAACGATCTCTGCCTTAATGTCAGTAAAATGGAGATCCTTCTCATTTGGACTCCTGCCCCTGCTTTCCCTCTCTAACTCTGGCCGCCCACATTGGGCCCTCTTTCTTCGCCTTCCTGTGAGACAAACAACACTGGTCTCATCTTTGACTCCACTCCCTCTTTCTCTCCTCACATCTCGGATGTCGCCAAGAAGTCCCACTACCAGCTGCTCCTCCTCAAAGGGACTCTTCCCTTTCTCACTTTCCCCCAGAAGCTCACTGTCTGCAGATTCCTGGTTCTCTCTAGGCTGGACTACTGCAACAGCCTCTTTCTCAATCTGCCTTCCACTACTATCCAGCCCCTGCAACTAATCCAGAACAGGACTGCGAGACTTATCCTTGGCCTCAAGCACAGGGATTGTATCTCTCCAGCCCTGAAATCTTTCCACTGGCTCCCAGTTGCTGCAAGTATAAAGTTCAAGACCCTTTGCATTGTCCACAAGGCTTTCTGGGCCCGGGCCCGCACTACATCCAACGCTCTCTTCCAAAATATCTTCCTTCTCAAGCCCTTCGCTCAGCTACCTACAACTCTCTAAGGGTTAGACGCTTCTCCAGGAAGAGAGTGGGGGGTAGATCTCTCTCCTCTGCAGGTGCCTCCCTCTGTAATAGCCCCCCTTCCCCTCTCAAGCTTTAGCGGACCACCTGAAGTTCTGGAAGCAGCTCAAAACGTTCCTCTTCTCCTCTGCTTTCTCTCTCTCCCTCCCCTGCTGCCCTACCTGACCTACCTGTTTGCTTTACCGACTGGTTGCTTGGCTACCCTCAGAGTCTCACTGAGTCGAGATTCTTTCTTGATCAGTCACCCTTGCACTGCCTCTGGTCCTACCATGCACTTAGGGGCTGTAACTGTAACCCTACAGTCCCTTGCTCTCCTTGCACTACCCAGAGCTGTGCTGCCCTGACAGCACTTACTCAGCCTTGCTGCCCTGTTTTTCCCCTCCCCTCTCCCTTGCACTTCCCCCGTCCCTTTCCCCTTGCGCTTCTCGTTATCACACTTGCACGATCTGAAAGACACAAGGCCTAGTAAGATTGTTTGTCTTGTCCTCCCTATATCTTCCATCCCTTGTCTTGTCACACCTAGAAACACTTGTGTGCAGGTGCGTTATAAATGACTTATATCATATCATTTGTTCACAGATGCCCAGAAAAATATACAATGCCGCAGTAAGAAACGGCTAGACTGGCAGCACCCAAATGGCAGTCTAGCCAGGTAATTCACTTAGCAGGACTGCTTTATCATAAATGGCCCATTAAAAAAATGTCAGACCAATCTGAGGAATGACTTGCCTGGCTGCACCAAAATGCCTCTCTAGCCACTGATACCACATATCATGCCTGCTTAGCCTGGACATGGACAGCCATTATAATTTGTCGTACAATCCTGCCCCCCCACACATCCCCTCTCCCTCCCACCCCAACCTCCGAAATCAGCTCCTTGGCCCAGAATTACCTCCATGTCCCTCTTCCTTCCCCAGAGCTTACGGTTGAGGCTCCTTGCCTCCTTGGTAGGAGTAATGAAGATTACCAATAAGTAATCCAGGCATTAAACACAAGTATTGGTGCAACACCATTGAGTTGACTGGGATTCAGCACTCCCCCAACCCCCCTGAAATGTTGGGCTATGTTGACTAGAACTGGCTGACCTTCAGAGCAGTTGCCAAACAGAAAAGGACATATATGTTAAAAAGCACATGGGTTTCTCTGTTAACAAGAACCCACAAATTAATAACATAAAGCAATTCACTGTTAGTACCTGCATTCAAATGCCATTTTTTTTTAGGCAATCGTGATGTGGGTTTAGTACTTGCATGCCAGGGGAGTGATTGGAAGGGTAGAGAGGGAACAGGAGACCACTCATTCTCACAGCAGTCCATAAGTGGGTGCTTTAAACCTTAAAGGAGAGAGTTAACTGCTTGTAACATTGAAGCTGCACTAGAATAGTCTCATAAAAATGCATAAAGAAATTAGATGACCCAAACAAATAAGTTTGCCCCTCCTCCACCGCCCATGAAGTTGGCACCCCTCCCAACAATTGAAGGGTTAGCCCCCGAAATGTAGGTTTTGTTGCGCCCCTGAACGCAAGCACACACACCATTCACCATATACAGACACGCACACCCAGTCATCCATGCGTTTAAGTGTGAATTCTTTCACCATACTGGCACACCAAGGTAGCCATCCATACATTTAAGTGTGCACCCTTTCACCATACAGGCACACCCAGGCAGCCACCCATACATTTACGTGTGCACCCTTTCACCATACAGGCACACCCAGGCAGCCATTCATATATTAAAGTGTGCACCCTTTCACCATACACTCGCAGAGGCAGCCACCCATACATTTACGTGTGTACCCTTTCACCATACAGGCACACACAGGCAGCAACCCATATATTAAAGTGTGCACCCTTTCAACATACATTCACACACGCACACATCATGGGGTTTAGGGGAGCCCTAACACTTAAAAAAGAAATTGGGCCTCATTATAACTATGCCGGACTGTAAACAACGGTGCTGGTAAGCTTACCGGCACTGTTGTTTCCGGGCCGGCATATTACAGCTCTGCGGGCGGTTGCCATCCTGCCCGGCAGGTCAGACCTGCCGGGCAGAACGGCACACACCCGCATAGTTTTCACGGAAGCACTGGCACCGTTATTAACAGTGCCGGTGCTTCTGTGGTCCCCATTCCCATAGAGTCCGATAGGCAGGTAGCAATGGCACGGTTGCTGCCAAACCCGCAATGAAGCCTATCGTTTCTTTTTTAAGTCACTCTGACTTCATAAAGAAATTATTTCTGTTACAGAAATAATTTCTTTATAAATGCAGTGATTTCAAAAAGAAAAAACAAAGATTTTTTTTGTTTTTGCCTAAAAATTATTATTTTTTTTCTACAAGTGGGGCCCCCTCCCAGGACACGTACTGGAGGGGCCCCCTGCACCGCGGGGCCTGCAGGGGCCCCTGTTACGCCAGTGGCACCATCTCCAGCCATACAGCGACAACTTTAGGATGTTCTAACAATGACCACACCCATGGAACCAACAATATACGCATGTCAGCTCAGTTCTGGTGCTCCCATCGAACCAACCATGTATGCAATGCTGACAAACCACACACACAAGGCAACAATGTCAAACCTACTTGCAACTAGGGCCCATAGTTGTCGGTGCAAGACCTCCAGCCATGCATGGAAGGGGCTACAGGCTTACCACATGTAACACAACATAGCAAACACTATGTTACAATGTTTTTGTCATGTCCAATGCACTCCCCTTCGGCAATTGAGCATCCACCAGTCACCACGGTAAGCGGTTGTGGCATGAGCTACCGTGCCTTAACGAAGGCTGCTTGCATTCCACACACATGGTAGGCGCCTGTGGAGGGACCCGCGAATTTCCGCAGTACGCACAGATACTGCAGGCACACCACTTTCTTCTTCCACCTAATAACATATCTCAGATGAACCACTTCTCACTCCCCACCCTTTCCACCCCTTCTTCCCACCACCACATGCCGTAAAGTATGTTTGCCAGGCCCTGTCTTACGATACACCATGGCAGCTTTTCCCAAAAATGTTGACGCACAGTACGCTTCCCTCCAGCCAACCACTGGTCGCGTCCAATGTTCACCGACATCACAGCGCACTGCAAGCCAATGAGACTTTTGTCCGTGGAGCAAACAGGGAAATGGGTCAGCGAAGCAGAGCCAGATATCACACATTTTTTTCAGACGTACATGTGAGTTCTTTGCAACAAAAGTACTCGTCGGATATCGACCAAACACACGCACGCTTTCGGAACCAAGCCCCCGCTCCTGCCGCAAATTTGGTAAAAATCCGTCCAGCCGTTCGGCCTGTAGGCATGTGCAAAGTTTTTCCCCATTCAGTCTATGGAAAAAAAAATGTTTGGGACCTCCCTAAAACTTTGCCCGTCCACGGGGAGCAAAGTTATAAGCTGGGTTTAGCAACTTAACCATAACTACACGGCCGCAACATATATATATATATATATATATATATATATATATATATATATATATATATATATATATTTATATATATATATATATATATATATATATATATTACATGGCCACGGTAGTGGCCATGTAGTTATGGTTAAGTTGCTGTTTCCATAGGAAGAGCACTTTTTGGGCGGCTTATAACTTTGCTCTCCCTGGACGGATCCTCACCAAACTTTGCAAAAAGAGTAGTTGGGTCACTCTGAATTTTTTTACAAAGTTTGGTGAGGATTCGTCCAGGGGGGGAAAAAGTTATAGGGGGGATCCCAAAACTTTTTTTTTCCCATAGACTGAATGGGAAAAAACTTTGCGCACGGCTACAGCCCGAACCGCTTGACGGATTTACACCAAATTTGCGGCAGGAGTGGCGGCCTGGTCCCAAAAGCGTGCTTTTGTAAATTTGGTGTAAATCTGTCCAGTAGTTTTTTTTAAAAATGACCAAAATGTAAGGCAAAAAAATTAGTGATATCTGCGTTCGCTTCGCGGACGGACTTCCCTGTTCACTCCGCGGACAGCACCCCGATTGGCCCATGGCCTTGCGTCATGTCCGCGGACATGCGACGAGTTCGCTGATTGGACGGCGAGGGGCGTGGAGCGCGTCAGATTTTCTGTGGCGCCTGCCATCTTGTATTCGCAGTCGACCGCGTACAGCGCAGTGAAACGTGGATAAAAAATTGTATTTAGTGACCTGTGTTGGTGTGTAAGAGTGTTTGGGGAGGGTGGGGGAGTACGAGATAGGTGCAATGTTTTGTTTTTTTATGTGCTAGACCTTTTTGTTGCTTTCGATTTGTCCGCGGAGAACACTGCTGTAAATAAACTAAATGGTGGGGTGTTTAGAGGACAGAGTATGTGTCATTTTTGTTTGCAAGGAAGGTAAAAATGAGCTATGAACACTCGCGGTGTACTTAATTGTTTGTAAATACACAAACAGGGGGTGTCCTCAGGATGCTGTCCGTATTGTAATCTGTCTAGTTGAATGTGTTCTAAGAACACTCGCAGTGTCCCGAAATGGTTGCAATTACACAAAATGGGGGTGTTCTGAGAACGTTGTTTGTATTGTTCGTTGTCAGGGTGAAAGTGTTTTAAGAGCACTCCTTTTGTTCGCTAATAGTACAATTTCCTAGGGGCGTCAACCGACTTTTTGTCCACTAAAGAAACGATAAATCCGGCTGGTGTGCGCCGACATTATGTGATAATCCTATGACTGGCGCTATTGACCTGGCTGCCTTGCTTTTGCGACACTAAATCATATCTCCCGCCCCTAAGCCTGATATTATCAAAGCATTCATATTCCCCGCCTTTCTCCGTGACGTTACAGGGTGCGTAATGAAACGCGCCCAGTCGTCTCCAGTACTACGCGACTTTACACAGAACCCGGAAGACAACACACATTATGTCACAACACAGCGCGCCACAATTCGGAATATGAAACTGTGATTTAAAAGCAAAGAGCAAGATTGTAAATGTTGTAAAGTACATTTATTTGACATCAAATGTTTAGAGAATATTCAGCAATTTGCATTTGTCTTTGTTGTCGATCCGCAAAAGTTCATGTTGAGACACGCGATGTTCCTTTGCGGTACAGAGAGTGTTAGATCAGCTTACAACTCAGTGCGCCACAGTTCGGAATATGAAACTGTGGTTTAAAAGTAAACAGCAGGATTGTACATTTGGTAAAGTACATTTATTTCACATGAAATGTTTAGTGAATATTCAGCGATTTGCTATTGTCTCTGTTGTCGATCAGCAAAAGTTTATTTGGAGCCACGCGTTGTTCCTTTGCGGTAGATAGGCTGTTGGTTTATGATAAAAGCAGTAAATGGTCGCTCTGATAATCGGAAGGTTGCTCCAACAACGAGCCATTAGACCACCCTATTGGTTGGTATGTTGTTTGTAGCCGCTAGTACTGCGTAAGGGCATATTGGTCCTTGGCGATTGTCCCATAAAATGGTGAGGGTCATGAAGTTGCATGTTTGGACTTGCACCTGGCAGTTGAAGACCCCATCCGCTGGAGTCTGTAAATCGTGACATAGACAAAATGGGGCCACGTACCTGTTTTAAAAAACATAAATTAGTCTCAACAGCCGATCTTCATTAAAAATCATCATTTTATTTATTAGGGCGTGAAACTATTTGCTATCGAAGATAGCGCAACAGAGTATGTTAATAATAAAATAATAATATTTTCCCATTCATATAGCGCTAAGAACCGTGAGGTATGTAAGCGGTGCTTATTATTAACCACGGTGTGTGGTAGTCATTTATCGACCACGGAAGGATGAAAGGCTGAGTTTGGCCTTGCCGGGATTCAAACTTGCGTTAGCAAGCTGTGCACGGATGTCAAAGCGAGCGCTGTACTCGCTGTGCCACTTGACAGGCTACAGTGAAGTGGCACAGCGAGTAGAGTGCTTGACCGCCTATAGACCGGTTACATTATTTCTATTAACCCACCCTGTGTCGTCTGCCTTTTTCAGCCCTCTAAACGGCAGGGGATCAATTCGGCGGTGATAGTGCGCGGTAGAAAACATTATGCCACTTTCAACGAACAAGTTCAACTTGAGCGGTCTTTAATGCTACGCTATTGTAATTATATTTGGTATAAAGTAATCTAAAGGGTTACTTAGAGTACAATTGCAATTTCCATTGTCTACGAGTGGTGCAGTCCCAAAATACGACTCTGCGTGTGCCAACGATCTTTTGTATAGTGATATAATATATAAAAGTGGTTTTGTTTCAGAAATTTCATCTTTATCTTCTCTTATGTTTTAGCAACACTCCTTCAAGAGAAGTCTTTCATCACAATCTCTGTCTGTCAAGGTCAAAACACAATACAACCTTATAGTACACTTCGTGAGCCTCTCCGGGGCCCGAGAAAAAAATGAAGCAGCTGACCTTCACTGTGAACGAGCATAAATTCTTACTTTGCAACATTCTGTGTAAAGCCATCTGTAGAAGTTGTGGAAGCAGCTGACCTTCACTGTGAACGAGCATAAATTCTTACTTTGCAACATTCTGTGTAAAGCCATCTGTAGAAGTTGGTTTTTGCACGCCATGTTTGTATATTGTTTGCGTGATATTAAAAAAACTTTGTTAAAGGGACATTATGGTTAAGTTGCGCTACTAAAAACCTATGAAATTCAGTGAAAAAACGTTGTTAAAGGGACGTTATGGCTCAAAGTAAAACCGAAAAACTCCTGAAATTCGCCAGTTATGGTAACATAAGCAACCATAACTCGCGCCACTGTGCACTGCTAACACTAACTCCCAGGACATCAAAGATGACATCACAAATGTCATTGATGACATCACTGATGACATCACATGGCTGGCTCTCCCTTTTCATCCTTTACTGACATATCGAAGCCACATAGTTTTCTTCAGTAACAGTCAGGAAGTAAAAAATTAAAATGGGACTATATTTGTAGACTTAGGGTCCTGTCACATCATATGAAACATATACATAGCGGAAGATACAGGCTTGAAAGATAGCAATCCTTTCTGTGCATGAAGATAATCATTATGGTTATCAGCACTTTCTCATAGTTTTATTTTTATTACTCTACCTTCCCTCTATATGCTCATATTTGTATACATTATACTCACTCTCCATAGAGTGAATGGGAAAAAAATTTTGCTCGCGCATAAAGCCCAAACCGCTGGACGGATTTCCACCAAATTTGGACCAGGAGCAGCGGCTTGGTCCCGGAAGCGTGCTTTTGCAAATTTGGTGAAAATCCGTCCAGTAGTTTTTTTAAAATGACCAAAAAGTAGGTAAAAAAAAATTAGTGATGTCTGTGTTCGGTTCGCGGACACACTTCCCTGTTCGCTCCGCGGACAGTGTCCTGATTGGCCAATCGTCTTGCGTGATGTTCGCGGACATGCAACGTGTTCGCTGATTGGACGGCGTGGAGCGTGAAGCGTGTCAGATTTTTCGGTAGCGCCCGCCATCTTGGATTCGCGGACGTCCGCGGACAGCGCGGTGAAACTTTGTTCAAAATGTGTATTTAGTAGAGTGTGTTGGTGTGTAGGAGTGTTTGGGGAGGGTGGGAGTGTATGAGATAGGATGAAAGTTGTGTTTTTTATGTGTTAGACATTCTTTTTGTGTTCGATTTGTTTGCGGACATCACGGGTGTTCTGAAATGTTCTAAATAAACTGACTGGGGGGTGTTCTAAGGACTCAATATGTGTCCGTTTTGTTCGCAAGCAAAGTGAAACTGTTCTAAGAACACTCGCGGTGTCTGGGGAGTGTTCGTAGGGGGTGTCCTGAGGACGCGGTCTGTATTGTTCTCTGTCAAGTTGAATGTGTTCTAAGAACACCCGCGGTGTCCTGAAATGTTCGTAAATAAACAAAATGGGGGTGTTCTGAAGACGTTTTTGAGAACACTCCCGGTGTCCTGAAATGTTCGTAGGGGGTGTCCTGAGGATGCTGTCCGTATTGTTCTCTGTCAAGTCGAATGTGTTCTAAGAACACCCGCGGTGTCCTGAAATGTTCGCAAATAAACAAAATGGGGGTGTTCTGAAGACGCTTCTAAGAACACTCGCGGTGTCCGGGGAGTGTTCGTAGGGGGTGTCCTGAGGACGCTGTCCGTATTGTTCTCTGTCAAGTTGAATGCGTCCTAAGAACACTCGCGGTGTCCTGAAATGTTCGCAAATAAACAAGATGGTGGTGTTCTGAAGAAGCTTCTAAGAACACTCCCGGTGTCCAGGAATGTTCGTAGGGGGTGTCCTGAGGACGCTGTCCGTATTGTTCTCTGTCAAGTTGAATGTGTCCTAAAAACACTCGCGGTGTCCTGAAATGTTCGCAAATAAACAAGATGGTGGTGTTGTGAAGACGCTTCTAAGAACACTTGCGGTGTCCGGGGAGTGTTCGTAGGGGGTGTCTTGAGGACGCTGTCCGTATTGTTCTCTGTCAAGTTGAATGTGTCCTAAGAACACTCGCGGTGTCCTGAAATGTTCGCAAATAAACAAGATAGTGGTGTTCTGAAGACGCTTCTAAGAACACTCGCGGTGTCCGGGGAGTGTTTGTAGGGGGTGTCCTGAGGACGCTGTCCATATTGTTCTCTGTCAAGCTGAATGTGTTCTAAGAACACCCGCGGTGTCCTGAAATGTTCGCAAATAAACAAAATGGGGGTGTTCTGAAGACGTTTTTGAGAACACTCCCGGTGTCCTGAAATGTTCGTAGGGGGTGTCCTTAGGACGCTGTCCGTATTGTTCGTTGTTAAGTTGAAAGTGTTCTAAGAACTATCGCGTTGTTCTGAAATGTTCGTAGGGGGTGTCCGCAAAACGGTGTCCGTATTGTTCGCTGGCAAGTTCAAAGTGTTCTAAGAACACTCACATTGTTCGCGGACATTAAAAGTTTCCCATAGATCATAGTTGAAATGTTTGACTCTATGGATGTGACATGCTGCGGTGGTTGTTGTCAGGGCATACAGTCTTGGGTGCATGGCCATTTGGCCATGCACCCTAGTCTGTATGCCCTGGCAACAACCACTGCAGCATATCACATTCATATTTGCTTATAACTTTGGGTGAAAAACAAATGTATGGTTCTCTGTCTAGTTGAATGTATCCTAAGAACACTCATGGTGTCCTGAAATGTTCGCAAATAAACAAGATGGTGGTGTTCTGAAGACGCTTCTAAGAACACTCGCGGTGTCCGGGGAGTGTTCGTAGGGGGTGTCCTGAGGATGCTGTCCGTATTGTTCTCTGTCAAGTTGAATGTGTCCTAAGAACACTCGTGGTGTCCTGAAATGTTCGCAAATAAACAAGATGGTGGTGTTCTGAAGACGCTTCTAAGAACACTTGCGGTGTCCGGGGAGTGTTCGTAGGGGGTGTCCTGAGGTCGCTGTCCGTATTGTTCTCTGTCAAGTTGAATGTGTCCTAAGAACACTCGCGGTGTCCTGAAATGTTCGCAAATAAACAAGATGGTGGTGTTCTGAAGAAGCTTCTAAGAACACTCCCGTTGTCCTGAAATGTTCGTAGGGGGTGTCCTGAGGACGCTGTCCGTATTGTTCTCTGTCAAGTTGAATGTGTCCTAAGAACACTCGCGGTGTCCTGAAATGTTCGCAAATAAACAAGATGGTGGTGTTCTGAAGACGCTTCTAAGAACACTCGCGGTGTCCGGGGAGTGTTCGTAGGGGGTGTCCTGAGGACGCTGTCCGTATTGTTCTCTGTCAAGTTGAATGTGTTCTAAGAACACCCGCGGTGTCCTGAAATGTTCGCAAATAAACAAAATGGGGGTGTTCTGAAGACGTTTTTGAGAACACTCCCGGTGTCCTGGAATGTTCGTAGGGGGTGTCCTTAGGACGCTGTCCGTATTGTTCGTTGTTAAGTTGAAAGTGTTCTAAGAACTATCGCGTTGTTCTGAAATGTTCATAGGGGATGTCCTGAAAACGGTGTCCGTATTGTTCGCTGGCAAGTTCAAAGTGTTCTAAGAACACTCACATTGTTCGCGGACATTAAAAGTTTCCCATAGATCATAGTTGAAATGTTTGACTCTATGGATGTGATATGCTGCGGTGGTTGTTGCCAGGGCATACAGTCTTGGGTGCATGGCCATTTGGCCATGCACCCAAGACTGTATGCCCTGGCAACAACCACCGCAGCATATCACATTCATATTTGCTTATAACTTTGGGTGAAAAACAAATGTATGGTTCTCTGTCTAGTTGAATGTGTCCTAAGAACACTCGTGGTGTCCTGAAATGTTCGCAAATAAACAAGATGGTGGTGTTCTGAAGACGCTTCTAAGAACACTCGCGGTGTCCGGGGAGTGTTCGTAGGGGGTGTCCTGAGGACGCTGTCCGTATTGCTCTCTGTCAAGTTGAATGTGTCCTAAGAACACTCGTGGTGTCCTGAAATGTTCGCAAATAAACAAGATGGTGGTGTTCTGAAGACGCTTCTAAGAACACTCGCGGTGTCCGGGGAGTGTTCGTAGGGGGTGTCCTGAGGTCGCTGTCCGTATTGTTCTCTGTCAAGTTGAATGTGTCCTAAGAACACTCGCGGTGTCCTGAAATGTTCGCAAATAAACAAGATGGTGGTGTTCTGAAGAAGCTTCTAAGAACACTCCCGTTGTCCTGAAATGTTCGTAGGGGGTGTCCTGAGGACGCTGTCCGTATTGTTCTCTGTCAAGTTGAATGTGTCCTAAGAACACTCGCGGTGTCCTGAAATGTTCGCAAATAAACAAGATGGTGGTGTTCTGAAGACGCTTCTAAGCACACTCGCGGTGTCCGGGGAGTGTTCATAGGGGGTGTCCTGAGGACGCTGTCCGTATTGTTCTCTGTCAAGTTGAATGTGTTCTAAGAACACCCGCGGTGTCCTGAAATGTTCGCAAATAAACAAAATGGGGGTGTTCTGAAGACGTTTTTGAGAACACTCCCGGTGTCCTGGAATGTTCGTAGGGGGTGTCCTTAGGACGCTGTCCGTATTGTTCGTTGTTAAGTTGAAAGTGTTCTAAGAACTATCGCGTTGTTCTGAAATGTTCATAGGGGATGTCCTGAAAACGGTGTCCGTATTGTTCGCTGGCAAGTTCAAAGTGTTCTAAGAACACTCACATTGTTCGCGGACATTAAAAGTTTCCCAAAGATCATAGTTGAAATGTTTGACTCTATGGATGTGATATGCTGCAGTGGTTGTTGCCAGGGCATAGAGTCTTGGGTGCATGGCCATTTGGCCATGCACCCAAGACTGTATGCCCTGGCAGCAACCACCGCAGCATATCACATTCATATTTGCTTATAACTTTGGGTGAAAAACAAATGTATAAGGAACAAAGGTATTAGATACTATGGATGTGATATGCTGCTATGGTTGTCCTTATTATTGTATACTTACTGTTTGGTCTAGTAATGGGAGTCCATGTTTTTCTTCTTCATTTCTGTGATAAAAGAAAATAGCATGTTAGTATTAGTATTTTGTAATGACTTATTACATTGTATAAGCAATATACTTTTATTTTTTTTCGACCCTCATATTTAGTAGAGTACAAATCAGATTACTGTGCAATTTGCTCAGTTTCTGTATTTGTTGCTAAAATCATTGGGTCTGTGGAAGAAAAAAAAATCCATGTTGGATTAAAAAAAAAACCTTTTTCTGTTATGCTACAGTTTATTTGTTTGTTTGTTTTCAGTGTTCACTTGTTGTTTCTGGCTAATGCTTTATACTTTGCTTTGTTGTATTTTTTTTGGAGCAGTAACAGATTCTTCATTTGTTTTGATATTATAAAATTTTGGAGCAGTTAGATACCAATTGGCGTATTCTAACTGTCTATTTTTTTAATATATTTTAGTGGTTTTGATTTATCTATTTGGATATTGTTAAATTTTGGGACAGTTAGATACCAATTGGCGTATTCTAACTGTGTATTTCTTGGCCTAATTTAGTGGTATTCATTTATCTGATTAGTTGTTGTAGAATCTTTGAGCTGTTAGATAGCTTTTGGAGTATTCTAACAGTTTATATTATTTTAACACAAATTTATAATTTTGGGACAGTTAGATACCAATTGGCGTATTCTAACTGTGTATTTTTTGGCCTAATTTAGTGGTATTCATTTATCTGATTAGTTGTTGTAGAATCTTTGAGCTGTTAGATAGCTTTTGGAGTATTCTAACAGTTTTTATTATTTTAACACAAATTTATAATTTTGGGACAGTTAGATACCAATTGGCGTATTCTAACTGTGTATTTTTGGTCTAATTTAGTGGTATTCATTTATCTGATTAGTTGTTGTAGAATCTTTGAGCAGTTAGATAGCTTTTGGAGTATTCTAACAGTTTATATTTTTTAACACAAATTTACTTAAAGGTTTAAATACAGTTTATTTATCAAATTTTGGTTTTAAGAACATCAAATAAGCGTTTGTAAGATTTGCTGGTAATCTCTGCTTTAGAGTAATGGTACTATCATTACATTCAAACCATCCACATTTCTTTTTTATATATGCCGTGTAGTGCCCTGAATTGGTTGTGGCTCCTGCGTGGTAGATTATACCTATTGTTGTGAAGGTTTTCTTACCAAGTGATATTTGACTATGTGTGAATCCAGTCAGCTTGCAGTTGTTTTTGGTACCATCTGCATTGTAACGTAGAAGCATTAGTATTGCGTATTTACTATGTGTTTGTGAGGTAATTATTTTGGTAGCCAATTTATCTTCTTGTGGTATATTCCATTTCAGAACATATTGTATTTAAATGAATGGTTAGTGTGTTACATATATGGGTTACATTTCTTATGTATTACTATATATAATGTGTTTGTGTGCTGCTTTTTGAATTTGTTAAATGTTCCTATATTATGACATAACAATCAAACATACCCCACCACCCCCCCCCCCCACAGTTTTTAGGTAGTGGTACTGTTCTCCGAACATGTCCGCGAACATTAAATAAGTTTGCGGACATCAAGTTCATAAGAAGAGATCTAGTCAGTTCCATATGACATGTATATAAAGTCAAAGTCATTATTGTTAAATTGTGCTACTAAAAAACTATGAAATTCAGTGAAAAAACTTTGTTAAAGGGACGTTATGGTTAAGTTGCGCTACTAAAAACCTATGAAATTCAGTGAAAAAATCTTTGTTAAAGGGACGTTATGGTTAAGTTGCGCTACTAAAAACCTATGAAATTCAGTGAAAAAACTTTGTTAAAGGGACGTTATGGTTCCAAGTAAAACCGAAAAACCCTTGAAATTCGCCAGTTATGGTAAGCTAAGCAACCATAACTCGCGCCACCACTGTGCACTGCTAAGACTAACACCCAGGACATCAAAGATGACATCACAAATGTCATTGATGACATCACTGATGACATCACATGTGTATGTACTTCTCATGAAATATGTGTAGAAGGGATTCTTATTATGTTGCGAAAAAAGTGCCAAGAATCATTGCAAGAAATATACCCTAATAAGTGCATTGAACGATGCATTGATATAAATAGCATCCTATTATGGGGTTCTATCTAGTATACTAAGCTACTCATACAGAAACATAACATTGTGTGCAGCGTACAAGATGAAGGTATGATATTCGTAATGTTAATATGTTGAATAATGAAATGATAATTGTTTTCTTAATAGATTTTTGTGTACTGTGAAATATGTAATAAGTAGCTAATAAAACCCATGTATTACATAATTGCATTACTATAGACAAAACACAAAGACACAAGAACACATACCAATATGGGTATATACAGGGAAAGTGAAGTTAGCAAAAAAGCACAAGTAGTAGCAGAAACAATTCATAACTTAACTGATTAGTTTCATGCAAATAAATGATTGCTCTGTTTCAAAGCTGCTATTTACCCTATGTATATGTATCACTTGATGTGATTGGACCCTAAGGAAAGTAGTGTGAGTACAATGTATACAAATATGACCATATACAGGGAAAGTACAGCCATAAAAAAAACCAACAGAACTATCAGAAAGTGCTCATAAGTCTAGTGATTATCTTTATGCACAAAAAGGATTGCTGTCTTTCAAGCTTGTGTTTTCCCATATGTATATGTTTCATATGATGTGACTGTACTCTAAGGGAATTACTGTAAGAACCTACTAGAAGGATATGTCTACAAATAAAATAAAATTCTTAGTTTCTGACTGTTACTGAAGAAAACCATGTTGCCTAGATATGTCAGCAAAGGCAAAAATAGTGAGCCAGACATGTGATGTCATCAGTGATGTCATCAATGACATTTGTGATGTCATCTTTGATGTCCTGGGTGTTAGTCTTAGCAGTGCACGGTGGTGGCGCGAGTTATGGTTGCTTAGCTTACCATAACTGGCGAATTTCAAGGGTTTTTCGGTTTTACTTGGAACCATAACGTCCCTTTAACAAAGTTTTTTTCACTGAATTTCATAGGTTTTTAGTAGCGCAACTTAACCATAACGTCCCTTTAACAAAGTTTTTTTCACTGAATTTCATAGGTTTTTAGTAGCGCAACTTAACCATAACGTCCCTTTAACAAAGTTTTTTCACTGAATATATATATATATATATATATATATATATATATATATATATATATATATATATATATATATATATATGTATATATATATATATATATATATGTATATATATATGTATATGTATATATACAAAAAGAGGTCAGGGCACACCTCAGCAAGAAAGAACATGGCATGATTACCTGTTCTGTGCGAATGTACCCACTCAGAGTCGTCAGCCACATGTTTTAGCTCACTGTACCATTCACAAAGGAGGAATATCAATTTACATATCAGTCTTTGTCCCACTCACATGAGCAGTCCAGCACCAAAATGCTAGGCAATCCTCCTTTGAACAAGAGTACCAACAGCAACCCCAGACATGTTTTTCGGCCTAGTCAGGCCTCATCAGTGAGGTGGAGCTGTGCCTCTCGGAGCACAATGATCAAGAGGTCCACATCTGGATAACCCTAGGTAACTTAGGGAGACCAACCCCAAGTTCTTTTAACATTCTAAAAGAGGTCAGGACGCGGCTATTCCCTAGGTAACTTAGGGTGACCAACCACAAGTTCATCAACAGAAGCACAGAGATTTCAGCTGCTCATCACTTCCCACATCCGCTGATTTTCAAGGGTTTTGTGGCATCAAATCTGTGCAACTTAACTGCACCTTAATTACAGGGTGACGATAGCCGCCCTATAATTAAGGTGAGTCAGAGACACATAGGAACTCCTCAAAATTCTATTGTTAATGACTTTTGATTCCAGTAACGGATTTCACAGACTGCAAAGTTTCATAAGGATTTGTTAAAAAATAATTTTTGCCAAAGCGCACAGCCCAAACTGCTGGACGAATTTGGAAGAGGTCTGAAACAACTTGGGCATGAAGCATTCAAAGAATGTTTTGCTTGGTTTGGGGTTATTCTGAGCAGTAGTTATTTAAATATTTGATGGAGAAGGGAGGGTGTTCCGTTACCCCCAGAAATAGAGATATCGCCCATGATCCATTGCAGGATCATGGTTTTCAGAAATGAAACAAACGCTGTCTTGTTTTTCTCTCAATGCAAGAAATATCCGCAGCTATAGCCGAGGTCATGGGAAAATGAAACACAGTAAAAAGCCATTTGCAGGTCAAAAACATACTAATGCCATCAGTGTAGAGGTAGGGGGATGACTAGAGGGCACTGAGTGAAATTTGGAAGTTAGAGGGGGCTCTAGGGACTGAGTTTGCAGCACAAAGCATTCCGTAGCCTCGGTTATAGCCATGAATATCTGACATCTGAAAGCAAACTCCGTCACAGAAGCGGAGTGTGTTGTGGGGGGAAAGGGTGATGGCAGGGGAGGTGAGGAGGCCTTTGGAGGAAGTGGGGTAGCTGGCACAGATGAGGGGGACACTAGGTGAGGTGCTGGGGAGGCAGGAAAGTATTTTCCTTGTCTGTTTTGCCGATATTCACGCCAATATTTAAGACTACAAAGGCCTACGGATAACCACGGGTATGTGTAATTTGGTACCTGTTGTTACATTTTATTAAATATTTAAGACATTTTTAGAGGTATAATGATGTAGGGGGTTAAAATGTATTGACCATGGCCAGTGACTCGATTGCCATCAAGTTCTCCGATATCCATGCAGTAACCAGGACAGACTCTGCTTAGTTTCATAGTGAGGAAAGGGCCAACCCCCTCAGGCCATGTTGCCAGACAAATGAGCCATACATACAAGACCAATTAGAGGCACAGGCTGACCCTTTCCTTGTTTTGAAGAAAAGCAGGGTCAGTCCTGGTTACTGTATTGATGGGTGACAGAATGGGCATCTGAACATTTTTTTTTAAAACCGTGCTACTGTCAGTCATTGAAAGTTTTGCACTCAGACATTTTTTTTGCCTTTTTATGAATTGCATTCTTTTATTTGTAGTTTCCCAGTCAATAATAATAAAAAAAAAATATATATATATATATATATATATATTTACAGCAACAGCAGGTTTCTTATCCCTGCAGTAACTGGGACGAACCCTGCTTAGCTTCAAAGTCGGGAGGATAGGTCAGTGGCAACGTGCTCGCCTTGGAAGCAAGACGACATGAAGCAACACAGGTTTGATCCCCGGGTCCGCGCTTAGAAACCTCTGGGTATTTAAGCGCGTAAGAAATATGCAAGTAAGAGAATAGCAACAACAAAAGAATTCTGTAACAGCGCCTCAATGCCCCCAGGCTGTGTGAGTGCTTTAAAAATGTAAATAAATAAAATAAATAAAGTGAGGAAGGGGTTATCCCCCAAAGGCCACATTGCCTAATATATGATGCTACCTTACAAGACCACTTAGAGAAATATGGCCTAAGGCGGCTGGACCCTTCCTCGCTTTGAAAATAAGCAGGGTCAGTCCCAGTTACTACATGGGTGGGAGACAGCCCACAGTCCTGAATGCTGTGTGTTTTCTTAGTTTTAAATATCTCATAACACACAGCATCTGCATTATTTTATTTGAACACTGTGCTACTGTCTGTCCTTGAAAGTGTTGAACTCAGAGACCATGTTTCTGCTTTTGTTGAATTGCATTCTGGCATGTGTAATCTCACAGTGAAGATGGAGGGAATAATGCCACAATTGTAAATTTTTGCATAACATAGTTCTATAAGGATTTATATATTTCAGTGACACATATTTCAAGTTATCTTTATAAAGCAGAGTATTGTTGAAAGGCAGACATGGGGTGAGGAGGGGAAATGATGAAAGGGTAAGTCATGAGTATTTGCTCACGATGTGGCAAGAGAGTTTACAATCCTGAACACTGGTGCAGTTATTATGTTCCCCTAATTTGGCTGCTTTTCAGGGCACAAATGAAGGACACGTGTGGGTGGACAGCGTAACTTTTCTGCAGAGGGTGAACACAACCCTTGTTTTTTTTTAGGTTGGGAAGTATTTGGCTACCAGGATTTTAATCAGGTTGTCATGGGATGTCTTTTTCCAGGGAGTATTTCACGATAGATTGCTGGGTTTAAAAGGTGAGCACATTTTACACTTTGCTATTATATTTATTGGAACATTTCCTCTCTCAGGTTATTTTTCTGGTGTTCATGAATTTTTTTTAAAGTCCAATGATATTTTGTCTTGTGCACTTTCTTCTAAGGGGAAGCTCAAATGAACTACATTTGTATATTCCACTTTGAGATATATGTTCACTTACTGAGCGTATATTCATGCGTGCCAACTTTTCATTTTTGCTATGGGTGCAGAAAGTACGTGGGCATATGTTATTCTTACAGCCGGTCATTTTCTGCTCTTTTCCATGCTGCTTAAATGCGGTTAGTTTGGGTTGTGCATTGTATCACAACAATCATCGAGAGACCGCCCAGAAAACAAAGGACTTGTACTACGCTGCTCAAACAAAGTGTGTGATCCTTCCCAAAGAATTTTATCTCACTGCACATTGACTAAACAATTGTGAGTTCTCAAAGCCTGCCATCTTTTATACCTAACAATACCATGTCAAAACAGGTAAAAATCAGTCTGTGATTGATGAACATCTTTGAGCGATGGATTGGAAGTGTTTTAAAATATAGAGTGTTCACAGCCACAGCCATTGGTGCAGAAAAAATCTATAGAATAATAAAATCCTTAACATTCAAGGAAAACACCTAAGTTGCATGGACACATTAGAACCCCTGAAATTCAGCTAAAGCAACCTTAACTTTGCGCCCCAGTTGTGCAGTCCATGACCACAATGATGGAATCACAGATGACATCCCTGATGATATCACTAATGACATCATTTATGACATCACTGATGGAATCTCTGTTTAGATTACAACACTAACCGGCTGTGGCCAATGCCCACTGCCTTTTGGCCTTACCCACTGTATAGTTTAACACATTAAGTGGCCACTAGCTGGTGGGCACAGACAAATATATATTTCCTGTACTTAAATATACACAAACACTGAACGCTCAAAGATTTATTGCTATCAATCACTATTTCAGCTACATTAAAGTTTGTTTTTTCATTTAAGATTCAGGAGTTCTCCAGGGGCTTTCACATATTAGAGTGAAAACAATCACACTTGGCATACGCATCGTCATGTTTACTGTGTCACACCCCTGTGTTTATTACTGCTCCTTTCAGTGGAGCTGCATCTTTAGATATCGCCACTTAACAATGTGATGCCTCTCAGCAACAGAAGGGATTATTTTCTTGTCAATACATCCTGTTTTTCTTTTGTTTTGTTTTTGAAAAAGCTACTTGCTTGAGAATTCTACAATGGGGATAGTATCATATCAAAAATCTGACTACAACACTCCATATGCACATGTTGTATTATTGTATTGGGTTATTTATAACGCGTTTAATACCCAGGTTTCTAAGCGCGGACCTAGGGATCGATCATGTGTTGCTCCACGTCGCTTTGTTTCCAAAATGAGCGCTTTGCCCCTGAACTATCCTCTCAAGAATAGTCCATCCTGAAAGAAACCCCTTGGGCCAGATAATCTAAAATGTGCACCAGCGCTGAAAATTGAGCACCTTCACCTAGCACCTTTTGCAACTTGTGTAATACGGAAAGGTGCAAACAGGTTTTGCACCACTCTAAATTACATACAAATGTTTGCGCTGGGCAAACAAAATATGCATTTAATTTTTCTTTAATATGCTTGCTCTGCAATAAAAAGGAATAGATTTTGGTTCATAGCGCCATCTTTCACATTGGAATAGTAGAGCAGCCTGTGTTTCTCGTTGCATAGACAGAACAATCGAAAAATCATTTTAATTGGGTTGTGGCTCCTTTTGGAGCCAACACTGTTTGGACTATTTCCTATCTAACTGGCCAAAGAAATCTTTGCAAAAATCTTTGTCTAATTAGGCTTTTTTACATCCCACCTGGGGGCTGTACCTCGAGATGGGGACCCTGAAGATCAAGTTAAAAGCCTGAAAGCAGAAAGGGCATTTGATAAGGGTTACAGGCTCATAACTCCAAGTATGGCCCACGGGCGTGGTCAATAAAGTTATTATAAAGTGTTTCAAAGGGGTGAGGTGGGTGCACTGCACAATAAAGAAATGTGGAATTCAGAATGGCATCTAAAATCCACTTTGGAAGTTGTGTGGAAGTGGCTACATGCATCAAGAGTGTGCATGACAGGAAACGCTTTGGTGAGAGAAGCGCCATATTCAGTAGAGAAGATATGACAGAGACAGAGGATGAACTGGACCAGAGCGGGCTGCAGAGTCGCAGAGCAATGGTCCCAGTGTGGGATGAAAGGACGGTCAGAAAAGGGAGAGCAAAAGCAGCAGCAGGTAAGTGATACAGTTTTCCCCCATTGGTCAGTCTGCAGGCTATACGAGATCTGAGAGTATTACCATCTTATGTAGCCTGCCGATAGATCAATGATGGAACATTGCTAATGTTTTGAAGGTTATAATATGGATTGGGACCAAAACATGTCCATGCCATTCCATTGTAAAGGGATTTCAATCAGGCACACACCCAAGTTTCGCCCCCAGCATGTAGTGCACAAATGAAACCCTTATTTATTTGTGTCTTTCTTAGCACCTTTGCAAACATTAAGATATCTGACTAACAGAGCTCTCTTGGAGCAAAGAGAAGAATGATTCTGCAGTCAGGATTAAGGTCTAGGACATTTGAATGTGGTTTAGGCTTCAACGTCAGGCTTTTATTCTTTAGGTTGTAAGAGTTTTGCCTTAAAGGACTAGTCCCAGTCTTGGCAGCATAACTTTAACATTCTCATTTTAACGATGGTTGTTTGGGGTTATACGTGTCAGATTTAGTGCTTATTTTGGATTTTCGATTAGGCGTGTTAAGATTGGGGTTTCTAATTAGTGGTTGAGTGTAGTTGGTTCTGTTAGGCTTAGACTTAGAAGATGATTTGTGCTTGGGTTAGATTTAGGGAAGAGATATAGTTTGGATGATATGGAGTACTAGGATTAGTCTGGGATTAAGGGTCTATGATCAGGGGTTGGAGTAAGATTTAGGACAATGTTAATTAGTAGGTATTTGGATTGGGTCCAGGTTTATGTTGGTTTTCCTTTTATCCTTATGGATCAAAAAATACTTGAGTTCACTTGGGTTGGTTTATGCTCAGGGGGGGGGTGGTTAAGCTTATATACAAGAATCAGAGGTTGTATCTTGATCTTAGATTTAGGGGTTTTGTTTTAGGCATTAGCATGCTTGTGCATTCAGATTTAATGTTAAGATTCTAGTTATGGGTTTCGAAAGACCTTAAGAAAGTCTGTCTACAGTGTCATAGGATAAGATAACCAAGCACAAATCGGTTAATTCTGTTCTAGCATCTGTGATTTCAGTCGTGATTGAAAACACACACAATGAAGTGGAAGGAACAGCTTAATGCTTGGTAGTCTTCTTTGCTGGTTAGAATTTACAGAATCTAAAAACGCCTTAGGCAAATATTCAAACTTAACAGGCACTATTAACTACAAATTGTATTTGCACTGAGGTTTAGGTTTAGAGGTTGAGGTTAGGAACAGCAAATCACATTTTTATAGATGTATGCTTAGGCATAGAATTTAAACTGACATTAAGGTTTAGGTTCGATTTGAAGTCTTTTGGATATTTTTCAAGTTACATATTGTTGGACATAGGGGTTATGTGGCTGGTAAACATCATGTTATATTGGTTAAATTGCTCTGTGAACCAAATGTAGAATGTGCAAATTGTGAGAATGTAACATTTAAGCAGGGATTTCTAGTGCGGGTCTAGAAGCCCTCATTACCGTTTCAGTAAATATATCCCCTTCAGTTTTTCTTCATCTTGCTGCTTCTGTGAATAATGAAAAATGTGACCTCCTTAAGCGGAATTCTAAACGGCTTGTAACAGCATGTGTTATTGTTACTGTTAAGTGACTTCAATTCAGCAATCCCACTAAGTTAGTGCCTCGTCTGGGACACCCACGGGAAGCCCTTATTTATATATTTTTATGACAAGTTATACTCTGGATGATAAACCCTTATATAATTTTCCCCCCTCCTGCATTTAGTTCATCAAAGGCCCTTTTGGACAGAAGGGTAGTTTGGGATCCAGTGTCCACCAGTGCCAAAATTGTACCCTGCCCCTGTACTTGTACCGAGGCATAGTATCTTCCCTCCTTCTCCTCAAGGGGGCACAGATAATACACATTTCTGGACAACTGGTGGGCTAATTTTCTGGTTTTGGACATTGAGAGAGAAGAGATTTGGGCAAAATTCTGTGGAGAGTCTCGGGAATCTGAAAGAAAAAGTTAGCAACTGGATATGGTTTTGGGTTCCCCTGGTTCCGGTTCTGGGCCACCCCCCCCTTTTTGGAGGCAGTCACCAGGATGGGTTTGGACCAGGGTTTTTTGGTATTGTTGGTTCTGGGATAGGATGATGGGCGGCGGCAGCTCGATCCCCACATCTACCCAGTCTATTGATTTGGTTTTAGGTTCCCCTGGTTCCGGTTCTGGGCCGCCCCCCTCCTTTTTGGAGGCAGTCTTGAGAGACTCTTGGGGATTTCTGTGAGCAGAAAAATGTTTCAAGATGTCCACCCTATATGTGGACCATCTTGAATGGTGTTGGTCCTCCAGCCCCACAAAGAAACTGGAATATTCTGGGGAGAATTTCCATTTGACATACTGAATGCAGCTACTGCTGTCCTTCAAATGGAAAGTCTCCATCATTTGCTCATAAAGCTCCAAGTGTTCCCAAACAGAATACTTGGCATTCTTGTGATAAGGCGTGATGACACTCCTTATTGCCTTAATCTGTTTTAAGGGGTCCTTAAGCAAGGCCCTTTTTGCCTTATTGGCCTTTTTGTTTCGGGTAACACTGGTCCATTCATCCTCTCACTCAGAAGCACTGCTCCCAGACGTGTCCGTCTGAACTTCCAGGTTTTCCCGGATTCTGCAAACCTTGGAATGGCTGGCATAATGTGGGGACCTGGTCTCCTGTGTCTTGGGCCGCACAGAGGAGTCTTCAGATCCCTCCTTGCTGCCAGGATTTTATGGGTACCCCCCCCACTGACCAAACTGGGCAGAGGTTTTTAGGATGCCCTTATTGGGCCTACTCTCCTGGGGTTCCCCACTAAATTGAACTGTGCTTGGGTGCCCATACCCGGATGTCCGCCCATCCATTCCTGGGAGGTACTGGCCTATGAACTCCATACTTTTGGCTGGATAGTAATCTGCCATCCCTGTGGCCCTGTGCTCATGTGCACCAGGGGACATGGGGGTGGCAGAGTCCAAGGACTGGGAGAGATGAAGGCCTCTGGTACTAGGGCTCCTGAGGTTATGCTCAGGTGTTTCTATTTCCCAGTGAACTTCATCTCTGTCAGCCCCTGCTCCCTGTTGCAATGCAAGCGCCTGCACTTTCAGTTCCTCAGTTAAGGCCTTACTAGACTCTATCAGTCTCTCCTGCATGGCTACCTGTTGCTGGAGCCTATCATTGTGCTGACAGAGAGCCTCATTTTCTCTCTGTGCTTCCTGATTGGTCCTGGAGTACTGGGCCAGTCATTGCTGCAGGAGGGTTCCCTCCTGAGTCCCATCCCTACTGGCCTGCTCCGTTCTTGCCAGAGCATCTTCCACCCTCCTGGTGTGCTCTAGAAAGTCCTTATGCTCTTTTTGGAGGTCACCCAGCCCCTGGAGGGCTACGTTATTTTCTTCAATTTTTTCTTTTAATTGGCAGACTTCCTGGCCTAAGGTGTCCCTTTCCTGACTAAGAGCCTGCATCCGTGCTGCCAGGTCGTCCCTCTGCCTTTGAAAGGCACCATATTTCTGGCGTTCTTGATCAAACTCTGCCTGGGTATCCAGGTCATTCAATATCAGTTTATTGCTCTCTGCGTTCTCCCTATCTAGGTCGCTTTGCAGGGTGACTACCTGCTCTGTGCATGCCATATTGAAGTCCAGTTGTTTCTCCAGCTTTTTCTGGCTCTGCAGTAGGGCGTCCAAACATTCTTGGTACTCCTTCTGCAAGGCCAGAAATCTGTTATCCTGGTCAGACTTTTCCTGTTGCAGGATACCCATATCCTATTTTATTTTAATGATATACTGCCTACTATCATTTTCTGACTCCTGGCTCCTCTGCAGCCTCTGCTCGGAAGAGACCAGGTCAGATTGGGCCTTCTCTAATGCCTTCAGTTGCCTATTTGCGAGATCTTGGCCTTCAGCACATTTGTCCTGTGTGGCTCCCATATATAAATATAAATATGCTGCTACCCTGGTAATCTTGTTGTGCTCATCCTTGGCCTAAGGGGCCATATATAGTTCACTCAGGGCCACATGTAATGGACCCTGATCTCTCCATATATCTGAACCTGTTTCAGTGATCTGGGGTGCGATTGCCTGCAACCAGACAGCCTGGTCCTGATGAGCCCACTCACCTCTCACAAATAGCTTAGGTAAGAGGTGTTCTCTGGCTATTTTGATTTCTACCAAGGTCATCATTCTGGAAATTGATTTCCTTCCTGATTTACAGAAGTTTGTATTTTATTTTGCAAAACAGACCGTTTCCTTAGAGCGTTCCTTTGAGGGGTGTTTTTACAGTGTAACACGGCGTGGTGATCCAACAGGATTTATATATCCTGTCAGTTAGCACACTGTATTAATCTGCACAAGTGATAGTTCTAACCCAGAATCCCTGGCTCGAGCCCCCAATCTGTTAAGTGACTTCAATTCAGCAATCCCACTAAGTCAGTGCCTCGTCTGGGACGCCCAAGGGAAGCCCTTATTTATATATTTTTATGACAAGTTATACTCTGGACGATAAACCCTTATATAACACCCCTCTCTTTGAATCCCCCTGACCTCACTGAGCCAAGAAGTAGGTTTGTTTTGCAATTTAAAAGATTTATTGGAAAAATTGAACAATATATATATATATCACACTTTTATAATAAATTAATATTTGATATCACACTTATGAATATGACAGTGATCAACAATGGATAATATTACAATTGTACGCTTATTTAATTACTTAGGAGTTGGTATAGGAAGGAAAAGGTAACTGAGAATGCTTTTAGGGTTTCCAGGAAATGCAATGATGAATAAAATGCAGTACAGAAATAAACTGATAGGGTTTCACAAGAGATAATATGTTCCCTTTTCCCCTGGTGGCAATTCACTCCCCCCTGTGCTATATAAGGAGATGGAAGTAGAGCACACAATTTTCAGGAATACAAACAAAATGCGATACAACGTTCCAGTTCCCCCCAGCGAGCTTAGAGGAAAACAGGGATGATTTTAAAGCAGGCAAATCCTTTTAAATGTGGTGGCAATGAGGTAAAATATGCTAAAAATGCTTTTAATTCCCTGTAGGAGGTTCAGGGTATGTGATAGCTATTTAAGATTAGTTCAAGTCACACTTGCGATGCTCAATGAGGGATTAGCAGGTTGAAA
The DNA here is from genome assembly GCF_040938575.1 of Ambystoma mexicanum. Taxonomy (NCBI): domain Eukaryota; kingdom Metazoa; phylum Chordata; class Amphibia; order Caudata; family Ambystomatidae; genus Ambystoma; species Ambystoma mexicanum. The sequence goes on along the minus strand of NC_090930.1, from coordinate 292,822,911 downwards.
ACGAATTTTAGCAGTTCAAGCAAAAGCGGCTATTTTGACAGGAGTTAATTGGACCAAATCGCAAATCGCTGCACTTTTTCTGAGTGCGTCGAGCTCGATTACGGCAAAACTATAATGAATAGAAAGTCTTAGCTTTAAAATGAAAGTTAAATCTCGTTCCTATCACCTACGATTCAAAAGATACGGGGCCTCATTACGACCCAGGCGGTAAGTTACCGCCTGGGCCGTGACTTTACCACCATGGCGTAAACTACGTTTACGCCATGGTGGTTGGCGGACTTACCGCCCCATTCCGACGTTGGCGGGGCGGTAAGTCCCCAATCCCCATTTACCCTTCCCCATTCCCATTTTTGCCCCATAGGGCATAATGGGAGTGGGGAAGGCGTTAATTACGCCACCGTAAATTACGGTGGCGTAATTGACTCCATGGTCCCTTAGCGCCATGGATTTTAACACCTGCTAAAAGCAGGTGTTAAATCCGCCATGGCGCTAAGGGACCTCGTACTCAGGCGGTAAGGGTCGGCGCTGTTTACGCTGCCGTAAACCCCTTACCGCCTGGTTCGTAATGAGGCCCACGGACGATTTTGTGAAGATAGTTTCTCGAAATGAAAGTAAACTTCAGAATGACAAAATGACACTTTTACAGCTTTGAAATGACAGAATGAACACACGATTCCTATGATGCAGTTCTGGACAGGTTCAAATGTTTTTAATCAGATTATTTTAAACTGAGAGATTGGTTCTGGCACAGTTCTAGTTGAGTACTCACACTATAAATTTGAAATAGGCTGTCAAGAACTGGTCAGGTTTGGACTGAACTCTGGCGGCTTCTGGTACTGATTCTGCTCGCAGCGGTCTGGTCTCGTCTGCTAGAGGCACTTCACAGTGGTCTCTCTGGTTCTGGTCTCTCTGGATTCAGCACTGCTTTCTGGGTCTGCTACCGGTTGTGGATACAGCTCTGCTTTCTGGGTCTGGATATGGTTCTGGCCCAAGGTTCTAGCCAGAATCAAACAGCTCGCCCGGCTGTTGAATAGTTTGGTTGCAAAAGATTTTGAGGCCTGCTGAAAAAGTTCTGAAGTCTGGATTCTAAGTTCTGGAGATGGTCCTTCTGGATATTGTCTGGTCCGGCAGAGTGCTTTGCAAGAAAATGGAAAGTGAGTGTCTTGCCTGTCCAAAGCAGTCTCTTTTTATGTGTTTTGAAAGTGGGTGGGTCGGCTCATTCTGCATGCCCAACCCTCTCATGATTAGATAGGTCAAGAATTCTCTGTGACCTGATTTGAGAAGGGATAGTGTGTCAGAGTGAGTCAGAGTGAGTCATCATTGTACAATCTATTGAAGAAACGCCCCTTTGCTTTTACTTAGAAAATGAATTTTTCATAACTAACAGGTTTCCCAGATACATACGTTGTTGAAATTACATACACATATCACAGATTAATGTAAGATACACTCTTGCCCAACTCTGATCTTTCTAAGAGCTTGGGTTAAGAAATGACAACATTTTGTGCTTTTTAGTGACTTTGGCCATGTTGTTTTTTCCTCAAAATTTACACAGACCTGCACCCCTTCCCTGAGCATATTACTGGAAATTACTATGTCTCTATCCTAAACACAGTGTCTGCAATATTAATAAATAGCGGGGTTCGGTCCCAGAACACTGCACAAAGTGGCGTTTGGTCTCAAATCGCGAGGGCATTTTCCATGTGATTGACCCCCAAATTGTACATTTCTGTGAGCTTAATACAAGATTTTATAAGCAATTTAATCAAACATACATTTGCTGCAATATGAATCCACAATCCAGTCTGGCCTGCCCCCAGAAGCTTGGTGAGGCAGAGATCACAGGCCTCTCCTTCCTCCAGAAGACTGTTTACAGTCCACACCCAAAATCTGCATACCCCATTCAATTGAAAGGGTCTATTGTGTTGTGTCCTGTAGGTTGCAGGGAAACTCCTCCCTCTCAATCAACAGGGCCATGTGATATCCTGGGCTGCTGTGTGGGTCTCTGAACTGTTAATTGAACCAGACTGCCTTCTGGGAAAGCAGGTGTTAAGAATGTTCATTAATCAGCAAGCCTTTGAAGTCCCAGCTAGCTCAGGATCCTTTTGCAACTCCTGAAATACAGTTCTCCTATCAGAGTTTAGATCGCTAGCGCCGGTTAGTGTACAATGCCGGTACTGCACCTATTTTTGACAGCTGTCTTGAATTAATACATTTCAAAAAGAAAGGATTTTACTTGATAGTATATGATCCTTGCTTGACATGGCATTGATGTGGAGCTGTGGTAGAGTAAAGTAAAACACTCAACCAGAGTTGGATTTTTGTTTGGTGGTTTCGGGCCCGGGATCTTAGCAATTTTTGACATTAATAAAAACAGATTTTGAACAGAACCATCTTTCTTTGCACTGGTGGGTGGCAGGTCGGGCGACCATTTTGGTGTGCACAAAACTGCGCGGTTCTCCTGGATTCTGGCGCAAATGTGGGCTTTTCTGCCTTCTTGGATTTTCTAAGCCCACAGCACCAAATGTTGTAGCATAATAATTCAAACGTGGTTCTAGACACCCAACAAGCCCCCCCCCGCCCATCTGCACTTTGATTTCGAGTCGAGGGGGAGTCGGGTGAAAGGGATGTTTTGATCCACGCGCTGGGATGTCCGCATCATCTTTTTCCGATTCCGCAGATGACAAAGTTCAGCATCTTTTCCTCCATCAGGGTGGATCGATCGGTTCTCCTCGCCGGTCCTGATGGGAGTATTGGGCGGTACCCCGGGCCCCTTGGATCTTTGCTCCCAGTCCCCGGGTCGTCTTCCGTGGTCAGTCTCCAGGTTTTCTTTCTCCTAGGATGACAAAGCAAAGCGGCAATACCTATTCGTAGACATTTCTCCCCCACTATTGATATAGTGGGCAGCATATACATTTTATAAATCAGTAGACATTTACATTCTTATTTTAAAAAAACAAGATATAATCAAGAATTATTCAAGAATCATAATATTTTAGAGACTATTAGTGGGATATTTTAGGATTGGAACTGAATTACTCTGGAGCGGCCCCCTCTGGTATTGCAGAGGACTCCTCCAGTTGCTGCAGAGTGTGCCTGGGATAGCAACACTTTAACTGATTTATATGGACCCACTTATCGTCCCCTTCTGCCAAACTACCTTTGGAGATGCGGATCTTGTAAGCGACTGGGGAGATCTTGTCTACAATTTCAAAGGGTCCCTTCCATGTAGGCAGAAATTTTCGCTGTTTGGCCTGGTTCCTCTGGAAATTGTATCGATAGACCCGGTCTCCAACATTGTATTCTTTCATGGTGGTTTTCAAATCATAATGGGTCTTCATGCTATCAGCTGATCTTTCTAGATTCCGCTGAGCATAGGCAAAAGCATGTTGGAGGTGTTTCCTCAAATTTTCAACGTATTCGTGAGTTGTAGAGGCATTTATTAATGTCTGCTCTTGGGTCCTGTAGAGCAAATGCTGGGGAAGCACCATCTTGCGTCCAGTCATCAGCTCAAACGTTGACATTTTAGTTGCAGATGAAGGGGTAGATCTGATGGCCATTAGGACCAGAGGTAATCGAATATCCCAACTTGGCCCAGAATCTGCCATAAACTTTTTTAAGATGCTCATAATGGTTCTTTTGTATCTCTCCACTGCACCAGAAGAGGCTGGCCGGTAAGCAATATGTTGCTTCCTTTTAACCCCCAGTATCTCCCACATCTTAGTCATTACTTCGCTGGTAAAATGGCTACCTCTGTCTAACTCAATCCTTTGGGGTAGACCAAAACGCGAAAAGATGTGGTTGATCATCAGGGCAGCTGCTGTTTCTGCCTTGCAGTTTGGGGCTGGGAGACATTCCACCCATTTAGTAAATAAGCATGTCACCGTCAACATGTACTTATTTCCCCTAGAGGAGCGAATCACAGGGCCTATGAAGTCGATTTGCAAATCTGACCATGGCAGTGTCATCCCCCTCTTGTGGAGAGTCGCCCGGTGTGTGAGGGATGTTGGCTGAAATTGTGCACACACAAGACAGCCCTTCAAGTATTGGTCGAGGTCCTGGTCCATGTGTGGCCAGTATGCAACCTCTCTTAATATCCCAAGTGTTGAGTGAAACCCCCTTTGACCGGCGGTGGCCGCATCATGGGCGTGACTTAACATCAGGCTTCGGAATGAGGTAGGGACCACCCACTGATCATGGCCAGCTTGGGATTTCCTTACCAACAAACCGTCTTAGATTCGGAATATTTTTGGACATTTCATCAACACTCTAAGGTCCTCTTTCCCAATGTAATCGGTATCCGTCATGGGAAAGTTCTCAGGGTCCTCAATGTGTTGGTAAAACTAACCAATTATTGGATCCCCCTTCTGAGCCATGATCAAATCAGCATCTGGGGTCTCCTTACTCCATTGTGCAGTTGAAAGATCATTGTGAGCATTTGTCTGGGACCTAGTGATAGCAGTGACCTGGATTTCCCCCAACAGGGACTCAATCTCTATTAGATCCCCTTGGATGGCCCCAGATTTGGCCAGCTGATCAGCTAAGTCATTTCCATTTTTGTCTGGTCCCTCTACTTTGGAATGACCCTTGAACTTTTTCCAGTAGATGGTCATCCCGTTGGAGGTGACAAGATCATCAATGTTTTGGATTAACTTCGCATGTTTCAAGGGTTTGTTATTAGCACATAACATGCCTCTGGTTTTCCATTCAATTGAAAGGGTCTATTGTGTTGTGTCCTGCAGGTTGCAGGGAAACTCCTCCCTCTCAGTCAACAGGGCCATGTGATATCCTGGGCTGTTGTGTGGGTCTCTGAACTGTTAATTGAATCAGACTTCCTTCTGGGAAAGCAGGTGTTAAGAATGTTCATTAATCAGCAAGCCTTTGAAGTCCCAGCTAGCTCAGGATCCTTTTGCAACTCCTGAAATACAGTTCTCCTATCAGAGTTTAGATCGCTAGCGCCGGTTAGTGTCCAATGCTGGTACTGCACCTATTTTTGACAGCTGTCTAGAATTGATACATTTCAAAAAGAAAGGATTTTACTTGATAGTATATGATCCTTGCTTGACATGGCATTGATGTGGATCTGCAGTAGAGTAAAGTAAAACACTCAACCAGAGTTGGATTTTTGTTTGGTGGTTTCGGGCCCAGGATCTTATCAATTTTTGACATTAATAAAAACAGACTTTGAACAGAACCATCTTTCTTTGCACTGGTGGGTGGCAGGTCGGGCAACCATTTTGGTGTGCACAAAATTGCGCGGTTCTCCTGGATTCTGGCGCAAATGAGGGCTTTTCCGCCATCTTGGATTTTCTAAGCCCACAGCACCAAATGTTGTAGCATAATAATTCAAAGGTGGTTCTATACACCCAACAAGCCCCCCCGCCCATCTGCACTTTGATTTCAAGTCGAGGGGGAGTCGGGTGCAAGGGATGTTTTGATCCACGCGCTGGGATGTCCGCATCATCTTCTTCCGATTCCGCAGATGACAAAGTTCAGCATCTTTTCCTCCATCAGGGTGGATCGATCGGTTCTCCTCGCCGGTCCTGATGGGAGTATTGGGCGGTACCCCGGGCCCCTCGGATCTTTGCTCCCAGTCCCCGGTTCGTCTTCCGTGGTCAATCTCCAGGTTTTCTTTCTCCTGGGATGACAAAGCAAAGCAGCAATACCTATTCGTAGACATTTCTCCCCCACTATTGATATAGTGGGCAGCATATACATTTTATAAATCAGTAGACATTTACATTCTTATTTTAATAAAAAAAGATATAATCAAGAATTATTCAAGAATCATAATATTTTAGAGACTGTATGTGGGATATTTTAGGGTTGGAACTGAATTACTCTGGAGCGGCCCCCTCTGGTATTGCAGAGGACTCCTCCAGTTGCTGCAGAGTGTGCCTGGGATAGCAACACTTTAACTGATTTATATGGACCCACTTATCGTCCCCTTCTGCCAAACTACCTTTGGAGATGCGGATCTTGTAAGCGACTGGGGAGATCTTGTCTACAATTTCAAAGGGTCCCTTCCATGTAGGCAGAAATTTTCGCTGTTTGGCCTGGTTCCTCTGGAAATTGTATCGATAGACCCGGTCTCCAACATTGTATTCTTTCATGGTGGTTTTCAAATCATAATGGGTCTTCATGCTATCAGCTGATCTTTCTAGATTCCGCTGAGCATAGGCAAAAGCATGTTGGAGGTGTTTCCTCAAATTTTCAACGTATTTGTGAGTTGTAGAGGCATTTATTAATGTCTGCTCTTGGGTCCTGTAGAGCAAATGCTGCGAAAGCATCATCTTGCGTCCAGTCATCAGCTCAAACGTTGACATTTTAGTTGCAGATGAAGGGGTAGATCTGATGGCCATTAGGACCAGAGGTAATCGGATATCCCAACTTGGCCCAGAATCTGCCACAAACTTTTTTAAGATGCTCACAATGGTTCTGTTGTATCTCTCCACTGCACCAGAAGAGGCTGGCCGGTAAGCAATATGTAGCTTCCTTTTAACCCCCAGTATCTCCCACATCTTAGTCATTACTTCGCTGGTAAAATGGCTACCTCTGTCTAACTCAATCCTTTGGGGTAGACCAAAACGCGAAAAGATGTGGTTGATCATCAGGGCAGCTGCTGTTTCTGCCTTGCAGTTTGGGGCTGGGAGACATTCCACCCATTTAGTAAATAAGCATGTCACCGTCAACATGTACTTATTTCCCCTAGAGGAGCGAATCACAGGGCTTATGAAGTTGATTTGTAAATCTGACCATGGCAGTGTCATCCCCCTCTTGTGGAGAGGCGCCCGGTGTGTGAGGGATGTTGGCTGAAATTGTGCACACACAAGACAGCCCTTCAAGTATTGGTCGAGGTCCTGGCCCATGTGTGGCCAGTATGCAACCTCTCTTAAGATCTCAAGTGTTGTGTGAAACCCCCTATGACCGGCGGTGGCCGCATCATGGGCGTGACTTAACATCAGGCTTCGGAATGAGGTAGGGACCACCCACTGATCATGGCTAGCTTGGGATTTCCTTACCAACAAACCGTCTTAGATTTGGAACATTTTTGGACATTTCATCAACACTCTGAGGTCCTCTTTCCCAATGTAATCGGTATCCGTCAGGGGAAAGTTCTCAGGGTCCTCAATGTGTTGGTAAAACTTACCAATTATTGGATCCCCCTTCTGAGCCATGATCAAATCAGCATCTGGGGTCTCCTTACTCCATTGTGCAGTTGAAAGATCATTGTGAGCATTTGTCTGGGACCTAGTGATAGCAGTGACCTGGATTTCCCCCAACAGGGACTCAATCTCTATTAGATCCCCTTGGATGGCCCCAGATTTGGCCAGCTGATCAGCTAAGTCATTTCCATTTTTGTCTGGTCCCTCTACTTTGGAATGACCCTTGAACTTTTTCCAGTAGATGGTCATCCCGTTGGAGGTGACCAGATCATCAATGTTTTGGATTAACTTCCCATGTTTCAAGGGTTTGTTATTAGCACATAACATGCCTCTGGTTTTCCAATTAACCAGGTGCTCCATGAACCCGTTCCGTACAAAATCTGAATCTGTGATTATGACCAGTTCGAGGAGTACATGTTGGACAGCAGTGAGGATGGCTTGATACACAGCCATCAACTCTGCCACCTGACTACTTCGGGGACCAATTTTGTATCCAGCGGAGGGTTCTGGGGACTCATTCACCCATGCATTCTCTACGCCTGCCACAAGTTCTTTTTCCCCATTGTTGTCAACATGGTAAGAGCATCCATCCACATAGACAGTTGGCATTCCCTCACACTTGTCTTTTTCATGTTGTCCTTGATATTTAGTCTTTCGTCCTCAAGACAATTTTCTCTGGCACAATCATGCAAGTCAGCCAGACCTTGCGCGAGGGGACTCTTCTTGTTTTGGCCATATCTGACCTACACAGGAAAGCCTTGCATTGACAGAATCCAGGAAGTAATTCGGGAATTACTCACATTTCCGGCCCGGATTCTGTCACTTTGGAGGTATTGCAGAGGCTGGTGTGGAGTCTCCACTATGATGTGTTCCCCCTGGATAAACGGGTGGTAATTCTTCAATGCCCACACCGTTGCCAGGAGTGCCTTCTCACAATCGTTGAATTTTTCCTCCACAGAGGATAAAGTTTTGCTCGCATAGGATATTACATTATTGACCTTGTCATGCTTTTGGTATAATACTGCATTCAAGCACGTATTAGAGAACCCTGTCTCCAGGAAAAACTCCTTGTTTCTGACAGGGTAAACTAGGCAGCGTGCTTGTGAGAGGCTTCTTTTGAGCTGTCTTACTGCCTCAGATTGTTCTGGACCCCATTCCCACTTGACCCCCCCTTCAAGAGATGAATCAGGGGTCTGGTGATCTCTGCGTAGACCTCAATGAACTTTCTGCTGTAATTAGTCAGTCCAAGGAGGCTCCTTAGTTCCCGCAGAGTTGTGGGGTCTTTCAGTTTCTGGAGTGCTTCCACTTTCTTTTCCTGGGGACAGAGACCCTGAGTAGTAATCTCATGCCCCAAGAAATGAACAGGGGTTCTACACCACTGTGCGTTCTGAAAGGAAAGTTTTGCTCCGACGGCCCTCAACTGGGTCAGAACATAACAGATCTCCGCTATATGTTGCTCCACAGTTGAACTTTTGATGAGGACATCATCTACATAAGCCAGGTTACACCTCGCACCCAGGTCGGGCATGGCCTTGTGTAGGAAAATCTTGAACTCATTGCCGGAGTTGAGGTATCCGAAGGGAGTCCGGGTCCATGTGTACTGCTGGCCCCCAAAGGTAAAAGCCAGATTATTTTGGTCCTCCCTACTGACAGGCACGGTCCAGTATCCATTGGTCAGGTCTATTGCAGTGAATACCTGTGACCCCTGGATCTGGGCCAGCCCTTGGTCAATGTAGGGAAGAGGCCATCAGGAAGTATGGACCCGTTTGTTGAGCTCCCTAAGGTCGGCACAGAGTCTCCACTGGCCGTTTGGCTTCAATATTCCCAGCACCGGATTATTGATGGTGCTGTGGACTGGATGGATTATCCTCCGGGACTCAAGGTTCTTAATTATTTGAGTAAGGGACTCCATGGATGCGAGAGGCAAACGATATTGCTTCACAAAAACTGGAGTCATGACAGGACCCGTGGGAATTGTTGTTGTGTGGATGTCGGTGCGACCACAGTCATATGAGTCTACCGCAAAGAGATCTTGGAAATCCAAGAAAACTTGTTTCAAATTTTGCTTCTGTTCCAGAGTCACACAGGCATCAGCTAGGTTGACTCTCTCTTCCACCATCTGCCTGAAGCCTGGAAAGACTTCTGGTTTTGCTATGTCAGCGGCCTCCTCCAGCTGGGTGGAGAAGTCCCTGGTCAGAGTGCTGATTTGGACAGGAGGCTTCAGTTGGGAAAGGCAGCCCTCATGGACCTGGAAAATCACCTCATCCCTCCTGAAGTCACAAGTCACATCTTCCTTACCATAAGGGCAGGAAGTGTACACCAGTAAGTTCCCCCCGTGCCGGGTAAAGATCCTGTCTTGCGTTGTGTTGTCATCGCTGTCACTATCAAAACAGTCCTTGGGGATTGGTCCTAACAGTTCATTTCCTAAATCAATGGAGAAATGTCGGTCATCAACCGCCATTCCAATAATGGTGCCCGCGGATAGAGTAAAACTCTTTAAGTCACTGTTATCCACCTCTATTGGAATTGTGTCATGGTCTATGTTGTCTAGTGGTGTTGGGTTTACCCCCAACCCTTGCTGTTGGAGAGAAGCATTTAGATGCATATAAGCATCAGGGTTTTTCAATTTTTGTCCTCTTTTTCACTTCCAGGGAGAATTGTCGGGTCCTTCCTGGGATGGTGACTTCCTCTTTAACCTGAATTTCAACTGCTTAAGGTAGCAATTGAGCAGACCTAAATGCTTTTTCTGGATCATCAAAGCCCATGGGATTATCCGCTAATCGGGACCAAGCTTTGAAGTTTATTAGGTCCAAAATAATGGCAAAGCGATTGAGAATGTCACTGCCTAAGTAAAAGGCGGCAGTCACGTCTCGCACGACCCAACAATTATGGACTATGCTCTTGTTGCCAATGGAGATTTTGAGCATACACCTGCTTGGCAGGAGATGTTTGGAACTGGGTGCTTCCAGGTCCATTTGCCATTTGTCTATCAGTTTGAATGTAGGAATGGCTGGATCTTTTTAGAGTTGGCGGAACATGGTTTCGTTGATGAAGCTCTTACCGTAGTTCACACACACTCGGGCGAGAACAGAGTCCTTCCCTTCATTTAACTGAACGGGGATGAACAACTGCTCTCCAATTTGCTGAATATCAGCCAGGCTCTGAGCTGATTTCACATCTTTCTGGAATATCGGAGTGGGAATGTCTGATTGTGGATTCGTAAAGAACTTCAGAGTGTTTCCTTCCAGTGTGGAATTCCATCTTAAACTGGAAGGAAGGTTAATTTTCAGAAATAGAGAGGACCCCCCATCACCAGTCTGTTGTCCTACTGCTATTACTGTCACGTCTGGAATTTGGTTGTTCTGGAAGTGGAATTCTACTTGGTCAGATTTTTGTTCAACCATGTGGTAGGTGCCATTTAAACTAACATGGTTGACACTCTGTTTTAATTTTTTTGGTCGGCTAGTCTGGGTCTAGAGGACCTTGTTTACGCAATCTATTAGGGGTGACAACCTTCTCAGGAAGTCAGTCCCTAGTAAACAAGGGGTGCCCTCTGGAGTCACTACTGTGACCCGGTGCTTCACCTTGTGTCGCCCAATTTTGATGTCCAAATCTGCAGTCCCCTCGACGGGAATTTCCTTCCCGTCAAAGTTCTGAAGTTGTCCAGGAAGATAGGTGAGAGTAATTCGGTAATTCTCCCCCCTTCCTGAATTTAGTTCATCAAAGGTACAGAAGGGTAGCTTGGGATCCAGTGTCCACCAGTGCCAAAATTGTACCCTGCCCCTGTACTTGTACCGGGGCATAGTATCTTCCTTCCTTCTCCTCAAGGGGGCACAGATAATGCACATTTCTGGACAACTGGTGGGCTAATTTTCTGGTTCTGGTTCTGGGCCGCCCCCCCTTTTTGGAGGCAGTCACCAAGATGGGTTTGGACCAGGGTTTTTTGGTATTCTTGGTTCTGGGATAGGATGATGGGAGGTGTCAGCTCGATCCCCACATCTACCCAGTCTATTGATTTGGTTTTAGGTTCCCCTGGTTCCGGTTCTGGCCCACCCCCCCCTTTTTGGAGGCAGTCTTGCGAGCCTCTTGGGGATTTCTGTGAGCAGAATTTTTTTTCAAGATGGCCGCCCTATATGTGGATCATCTTGAATGGTTTTGGTCCTCTATCCCCGCAAAGAAACTGGAATATTCTGGGGAGAATGTCCATTTCACATACTGAATGCAGCTACTGCTGTCCTTCAAATGGAAAGTCTCCATCATTTGCTCATAAAGCTCCAAGTGTTCCCAAACAGAATACTTGGCGTTCTTGTGATAAGGCGTGATGACACTCCTTAGTGCCTTAATCTGTTTTAAGGGGTCTTTAAGCAAGGCCCTTTTTGCCTTATTAGCCTTTTTGGTTCGGGTAACCCTGGTCCATTCATCCTCTGACTCAGAAGCACTGCTCCCAGAGGTGCCCGTCTGATCTTCCAGGTTTTCCCGGATTCTGCGAACCTTGGAATGGCTGGCAGATGGGACCTGGTCTCCTGTGTCTTGGGCCGCTCAGAGGAGTCTTCAGATCTCTCCTTGCTGCCAGGATTTGATGGGTACCCCCCCCCACTGACCTAACTGGGCAGAGGTTTTTAGGATGCGCTTATTGGGCCTACTCTCCTGGGGTTCCCCACTAAATTGCACTGTGCTTGGGTGCCCATACCTGGATGCCCACCCATCCATTCCTGGGAAGTACTGGCCTATGAACCCCATACTTTTGGCTGGATAGTAATCTGCCATCCCTGTGGCCCTGTGCTCATGTGTGCCAGGGGACATGGGGGTGGCAGAGTCCAAGGACTGGGAGAGATGAAGGCCTCTGGTACTAGGGCTCCTGAGGTTATGCTCAGGAGTCTCCCTCTCCCAGCGAACCTGGTATCTATCCGCCTCTGCTTCCTGTTGCAATGCAAGAGCCTGCACTTTCAGTTCCTCAGTTAAGGCCTTACTAGACTCTATCAGTCTCGCCTGCATGGCTACCTGTTGCTGGAGCCTATCATTGTGCTGACAGAGAGCCTCATTTTCTCTCTGTGCCTCCTGATTGGTCCTGGAGTACTGGGCCAGTCATTGCTGCAGGAGGGTTACCTCCTGAGTCCCATCCCTACTGGCCTGCTCCTTTCTTGCCAGAGCATCTTCCACCCTCCTGGTGTGCTCTAGAAAGTCCTGATGCTCTTTTTGGAGGTCACCCAGCCCCTGGAGGGCCAGGTGATTTTCTTAAATTGTTTCTTTTAATTGGCAGACTTCCTGGCCTAAGGTGTTCCTTTCCTGACTAAGAGCCTGCATCTGTGCCGCCAGGTCATCCCTCTGCCTTTGAAAGGCACCAGCTTTCTGGCGTTCTTGATCAAACTCTGCCTGGGCATCCAGTTCTTTCAAAATCAGTTTATTGCTCTCTGTCTTCTCTCTATCTAGGTGGCTTTGCAGGGTGACTACCTGCTCTGCGCATGCCCTATTGAAGGCCAGTTGTTGCTCCAGCTTTTTCTGGCTCTGCAGTAGGGCGTCCAAACATTCTTGGTACTCCTTCTGCAAGGCCAGAAATCTGTTATCTTGGTCAGACTTTTCCTGTTGCAGGATACCCATATCCTCTTTTATTTTAATGATATACTGCCTACTATCATTTTCTGACTCCTGGCTCCTCTGCAGCCTCTGCTCGGAAGAGACCAGGTCAGATTGGGCCTTCACTAATGCCATCAGTTGCCTATTTGCGAGATCTTGGCCTTCAGCACATTTGTCCTGTATGGCTCCCATATATAAATATAAATATGCCGCTACCCTGGTAATCTTGTTGTGCTCATCCTTGGCCTTAGGGGCCATATATAGTTCACTCAGGGCCACATGTAAGGGACCCTGATCTCTCCATATATCTGAACCTGTTTCAGTGATCTGGGGTGCGATTGCCTGCAACCAGACAGCCTGGTCCTGATGAGCCCACTCACCTCTCACAAATAGCTTATGTAAGAGGTGTTCTCTGGCTATTTTGATATCTACCAAGGTCGTCATTCTGGAAATTGATTTCCTTCCTGACTTACAGAAGTTTGTATTTTATTTTGCAAAACAGACCGTTTCCTTAGCGCGTTCCTTTGAGGGGTGTTTTTACAGTGTAACACGGCGTGGTGATCCAACAGGATTTATATATCCTGTCAGTTAGCACACTGTATTAATCTGCACAAGTGATAGATCTAATCCAGAATCCCTGGCTCGAGCCCCCAATCTGTTAAGTGACTTCAATTCAGCAATCCCACTAAGTCAGTGCCTCGTCTGGGACACCCATGGGAAGCCCTTATTTATATATTTTTATGACATGTTATACTCTGGATGATAAACCCTTATATAACACCCCTCTCTTTGAATCCCCCTGACCTCACTGAGCCAAGAAGTAGGTTTGTTTTGCAATTTAAAAGATGTATTGGAAAAATTGAACAATATATATATATATATCACACTTTTATAATAAATTAATATTTGATATCACACTTAAGAATATGACAGTGATCAACAATGGATAATATTACTATTGTATGCTTATTTAATTACTTAGGAGTTGGTATAGGAAGGAAAAGGTAACTGAGAATGCTTTTAGGGTTTCCAGGAAATGCAATGATGAATAAAATGCAGTACAGAAATAAACTGATAGGGTTTCACAAGAGATAATATGTTCCCTTTTCCCCTGGTGGCAATTCACTCCCCCCCTATGCAATATAAGGAGATGGAAGGAGAGCACACAATTTTCAGGAATACAAACAAAATGCAATACAACGTTCCAGTTCCCCCAGTGAGCTTAGAGGAAAACAGGGATGATTTTAAAGCAGGCAAATCCTTTTAAATGTGGTGGCAATGAAGTAAAATATGCTAAAAATGCTTTTAATTCCCTGTAGGAGGTTCAGGGTAGGTCATACCTATTTAAGATTAGTTCAAGACACACTTGCGATGCTCAATGAGGGATTAGCAGGTTGAAAACGAATTTTAGCAGTTCAAGCAAAAGCGGCTATTTTGACAGGAGCTAATTGGACCAAATCGCAAATCGCTGCACTTTTTCCGAGTGTGTCGAGCGCGATTATGGCGAAACTATAATGAATAGAAGGTTTTTAGGCGTGTTGGAAAGCTTAGGGTCTTAGCATTAAAATGAAAGTTAAATCTCGTTCCTAGCACCTACGATTCAAAAGATACGGACGGTTTTGTGAAGATAGTTTCTCGAAATGAAAGTAAACTTCAGAATGACAAAATGACAATTTCACAGCTTTGAAATGACAGAATGAACACACGATTCCTATAATGCAGTTCTGGACAGGTTCAAATGTTTTGAATCAGATTATTTTAAACTAAGAGATTGGGTTCTGGCACAGTTCTAGCTGAGTACTCACACTATAAATTTAAACTAGGCCGTCAAGGTCTGGTCAGGTTTGGACTAAACTCCAGCAGCTTCTGGTACTGGTTCTGCTCACAGCGGTCTGGTCTGCTAGCGGCACTTCACAGCGGTCTGGTCTCTCTGGTTCTGGTCTCTCTGGATTCAGCACTGCTTTCTGGGTCTTCTACTGGTTCTGGATACAGCTCTGCTTTCTGGGTCTGGATATGGTTTGGCCCAAGGTTCTAGCCAGAATCAAACAGCTCGCCCGGCTGTTGAATAGTTTGGTTGCAAAAGATTTTGAGGCCTGCTGAAAAAATTCTGAAGTCTGGATTCTAAGTTCTGGAGATGGTCCTTCTGGATATTGTCTGGTCCGGCAGAGTGCTTTGCAAGAAAATGGAAAGTGAGTGTCTTGCCTGTCCAAAGCAGTCTCTTTTTATGTGTTTTGAAAGTGGGTGGGTCGGCTCATTCTGCATGCCCAACCCTCTCATGATTTGATAGGTCAAGGATTCACTGTGACCTGATTTGAGAGGGGATAGTGTGTCAGAGTGAGTCAGAGTGGGCCATCATTGTACAATCTATTGAAGAAACGCCCCTTTGCTTTTACTTAGAAAATTAATTTTCCATAACTAACAGGTTTCCCAGATACATACGTCGTTGAAATTACATACACATATCACAGATTAATTTAAGAAACACTCTTGTCCAACTCTGATCTTTCTAAGAGCTTGGTTAAGAAATGACAACATTTTGTGCTTTTTAGTGACTTTCGCCATATTGGTTTTTCCTAAAAATGTACACAGACCTGCACCCCTTCCCTGAGCATATTACTGGAAATTACTATGTCTCTATCCTAAACACAGTGTCTGCAATATTAATAAATAGCGGGGTTTGGTCCCAGAACACCGCACAAAGTGGAGTTTGGTCTGAAATCGTGAGGGCATTTTCCATATTAAGGACCCCCAAATTGTACATTTCTGTGAGCTTAATAAAAGATTTTATAAGCAATTAAATCAAACATATATTTGCTGCAATATGAATCCACAATCCAGTCTGGCCCGCCCCCAGAAGCTTGGTGAGTCAGAGATCAGAGGCCTCTCCTTCCTCCAGAAGACTGTTTACAGTCCACACCAAAAATCAGCATACCCCATTCAATTGAAAGGGTCTACTGTGTTGTGTCCTGCAGGCTGCAGGGGAAACTCCTCCCTCTCAATCAACAGGGCCATGTGATATCCTGGGCTGTTGTGTGGGTCTCTGAACTGTTAATTGAATCAGACTGCCTTCTGGAAAAGCAGGTGTTAAGAATTTTCATTAATCAGCAAGCCTTTGAAGTCCCAGCTAGCTCAGGATCCTTTTGCAACTCCTGAAATACAGTTCTCCTATCAGAGTTTAGATCGCTAGCGCCGGTTAGTGTCCAATGCAGGTACTGCACCTATTTTTGACAGCTGTCTTGAATTAATACATTTCAAAAAGAAAGGATTTTACTTATAATAATAATAAATAATTTGGCATTTATATAGCGCTACGAACCCTCAAGTATCTGAGCGCTGCTTATTATTACCCACGGTGTGTGGTGCTCATTTATCAACCTCGGAAGGATGAAAGGCTGAGTTGGGCCCCGCCGGTATTCGAACCTGTTAGCAGGCTCTGCACAATGTCAAAGCAAGCAAGCTCTCTACTCGCTTTGCCACTTGACCGGCTAGTATACGTGATAGTATATGATCCTTGCTTGACATGGCATTGATGTGGATCTGCAGTAGAGTAAAGTAAAACACTCAACCAGAGTTGGATTTTTGTTTGGTGGTTTCGGGCCCATGATCTTAGCAATTTTTGACGTTAATAAAAACAGATTTTGAACAGAACCATCTTTCTTTGCACTGGTGGATGGCAGGTCGGGCGACCATTTTGGTGTGCGCAAGACTACGCAGTTCTCCTGGATTCTGGTGCTAATTTGGGCTTTTCCACCATCTTGGATTTTCTAAGCCCACAGCACCAAATGTTGTAGCATAATAATTCAAACGTGGGTGAAGACACCCAACATTACCAAAATCAATCATTCTTATTGTATCAACCACAGAATACCTCAGTGTTGCCAGGAATCGAACCAAGGACTGATGTTATTTTATTATTATTATTATTATTATTATTATTATTATTATTATTATTATTATTATTAGTAGTAGTAGTAGTAGTAGTAGTAGCATTAACAGGAGGGGAGTAGATCACCTGAATGTCAAGTTGGGTTGGGAATTAAGGGTGTGTGGACCTAGGTGTTAGGGAGGAGCTATTCCTTGAAGAGGAGGGTATTGTGTAAACTCCTAACATGCTGAGCTACCCTGCTGGCTTACACACATTTTGCTGGTATTTTTCTGCAAGTCCTCTTCGGTATCTGCAACAGCACACTTTGGAGTAGCAAATCTTTTCAACTATTTACTTTGACCATATTAATTTTACAATTTACTCTTGCTTCTTATTGTTTTGAGATTGATACATTGTTTTTACAGACATGTCTCCTGTTAAATTGTATACCTGTATTTTTCTAGTTGCTTAATTATATTTTGTTGAGCACAATGCTTCAATTAAGGTCCATTGAATACATTAATTACTCAGAGAGCAACATTTAGTAACCAAACAGTGAAACTTCAGGGGGCAGGTATATTTGCAGCTTTCATGGAAACCCACTTCACAGCAGTCAATGCAATCACTGTTTTCAGGATGTTTTCTTGTAAGAAATTATCCTCCATTGGCTCACACCTTACCAGAAATACTAAGTCAGAGTCACAAACCTAAGCAAACTGGACTATTGTACCACAATATTAGCAGGTCCCATAAACAGAAAACTGTGTCCAAATTATATCTTCCGAAGACTTCTTGCTCTGTGGAAGACAGGCCAAATAATCTCTGATGGATCATTTATGGGCAGGCAGTGGCCTTTAAACTATAATACACATCATACAGGCACACATATTCTACTAGTGACTACCCAACAGACATTGGAGACTGCAAATGCCTTCAAGATGTCACAGCTAGACCAACAGTCTATATATATATATATATATATATATATATATATATATATATATATATATATATATATATATATATGTATATATATGCTCACTGACAAAAAACTTTGTTAAAGGGACGTTATAGTTAAGTTGCACTAGTGAAAACCTATACAATTCAATGGAAAAATGTTGTTACAGGGATGGTATGGTTACAGGTAAAACCGGAAAACCTCTGAAATGCATCAGTTATGGTAAGCTAAGCAACCATAACGTGCACCACCACTGCACACGGCTAAGACTAACATCATAACATCAAAAATGACATCACAAATGTCATTGATGACATCACTGATGACATGACATGTCTGGCTCCCTCTTTTTGTTGGTCACTGACATATGTAGGGCAGGTGGTTTTCTTCACTGACAGTCAGGAAGTATACATTGAATAGGTACTATGTTTGTAAACCTCAACCTTCTCATATGTTCCTACACTACTTTCCTAAGGATTCAGTCACAGCATATGATACATATACATAAGGGAAGAAGCGGATCTGAAACACAGCAATCATTTGTGGGCATGAAAATAACCAGTTAGGTTATGAACACTTTCTGGTAATACTGTAGCTTTTTTGCCTACTTTACTTTCCCTGTATATGGGCTTATTTGTGTGCGTTGTGGTCTCTTAATGTTTTGTGTGTAGTAGTACAAGTATGTAGTAAGTGAGGTGTTATTAGCTACTTATTACAAGTTTCACAGTACGCAAAACTCTGACACTAAAGCAATCATCATTTTACTATCCAACATGGCAAAAATGTGATTATTGCACCTCTATGGTGCATGCTGAAGACAATGACTACGTTTCTGCATGACTTCTCTCCTATACTGGAAAGAATTCTGGACTGCACTGGTGTTTATAGCAATGCATTGTGTAATGAATTATGTATCTCATGAGAGTTCTCCCAATGACCTCTGATAGTTTCCTGCCAACATTATATTGACAATCCCTTGAAAATCCCTTGTGGAGGCTCTTCATGAAATGTAAATGTACATTTTGATGTCATCTTTGATGTTATGGGTGTTCGTCTTAGCAGTGCACAGTGATGGCACGAGTTATGGTTGCTTAGTTTACCATAACTGATGAATTTCGGAGGTTTTTTGGTTTTACCTGTAACCATAATGTCCATGTAACAAAGATTTTCCATCTAATTTTATAGGTTTTTACTAGTGCAACTTAACCACAATGTCCCTTTAACAACATTTTTGTCAGTGAATTTGATTGTTTTTTAGCAGGATACCCTTAGTGTGTAAAATAGAACTGTGTAACATAGTGCAACTGCTGGCACCATGTTAATGCGAACAGCAGTCGCGGACTATGTGTCTGTTTACAGAGATTGTGTGGCATCCAACCAGCTGAGTAAGGCAGGTGCTCTCTCACATAGTGATACCAATCACCAAACGCAAATAACATGGACAAACAGCACCATGGGCAAAAATTGGCAGGGAACACAGTTCATTTGCCAATTGTGCACTTATGACGCAAACAGGACAAAGGCATAGGACGTTACCCAGGCATATACAACAGAATGGACGTCTGCCTTCACCAATTTTACCGCATTGCTACTTTGAAGTGGAAGAAAGAACCAACTGCCTGAGTAACTACTGGAAAATGCTAAGACCTGAACGTCAGTACAATGTAGTAAGGACCCTAAACTTAAATAATTGCATCGGTGCTGCAGTATGCAATAGTACGGAAGCATAATGTGTCTTGGTGTAATGCAGCAATGGCAAGCACCTTACATTGGCAGGAAGAAAATGTCCCTCATGACACAAGTACTTTCTATAGTAACTCCATTGGTACGCACAGTGCTGTGAACTGTAAAATATGTAATATATATTGCTGCATTTACAGCAAACACATTTTCTTTTTGCTAAGACAACATATTGGAAAGGAAAGCAAGGCACTACAAGTGGCAACCCTTCCACAACAGTATACAGGCATAGGAAAGGAAACAAAACTGTGCATAGGGAAATGGGCAGCGTGGAATTCTAATTGGAGAAATTGGTGAACCACTGTGCCGCTTTAAAGGTTACGTACAAGGATATCTTTTGGACAAAATAACACAGCACTGGCACACCTGCATGTGTACTCCTTCTCCATGTCGGAGCCCCCATTCCCTCAAAAGCCGTTCAATGGAGACATTACGGTAATACATCAATCTCTTCCTCCCCTCACAACCAAATAGTGCAAATCTCCATTTCCCCACAATAAGTACTTCTGCTACCCCTTCCTTTCCAAATGGGGTGTATGCATGTGTACAAGGAAATGATAATAATGAGAATGTTGCTGACTGTTAGAGTGGTAATGTTTTTTGTACCTGAAATGGGGTTCTGACTCAGTGGCATACAGTCTCATTGCAATGACTGCAAGTAAGAAGAAGGTAGGTGTCCTACGTGCACTGCAGCTGTCTGGCCTATCCGCAATGACAATGGAGGTATACATATGCTGTCAGCATGCTCCGCACGTCCGCATGCTGTTCACCACCAATAAATGCGTGTATGCCCGCACGTTTATGCGTAGTGACAAGTGCATGCATTTTTGTCTGTTCCTCTGTGTCCTGCGGACATTGCCACTGTGCAGCATATATGTGAAGGAACGTTAATTAGGTCGGGGCGTCCACCTACGTCCTACAGGTTGCTATGCAGATAAACATTCCACCAGCTGTACCTTATAAATACACAGCGTATCCCTAAATTGTTGGCACGTGCGCACAGTGTATTCTGCCCAAAACGCGTGCAGTGTACAGCCATCCCAAAGGAGAACAGTGGTGACGTCACCATGCGACTGCACCCACTCTGGGTGTGAGCCCTTATTTCGGGGACAGGAGCCAGTCCCTCGAGCAGCAGGAAAGTGCAGGGTTGAGCAAACTACAGAGTGTTTTTCGGAAAGTACACGCTTAAAGAAACACAACATTGTGCCGTTCAACATGTATGTATGGTTTCGAACAATGTAGGCCTGCTTTCCCGGTGAAAGTTGTCCAAAGCAGCCCTACAAAAGGGCACACCTCAGAGGTGCTGAGCAATTAGTTTGCAGCTTTGCTGAACAAAGTAGCAGGTCACATAGGTTTGCCCTGTAAGTAATGCTGCACCAAATCTGATGTGCTCCAGTGTGTCTGCAACTAATAGCAACCATGTTAGTCCGGCTGAGTACACAGAGTAATGGACAACATTATGAATGGACCTTGCTGTGACACACTCAACCGCAGCTGTAATATTCCCCATTGTTCCAATCGCATGGGTAGCTAGCGGCAAAGGGGAGTAAGCGCACGTGCATTTCCCCAAGGACGGCGAGGGCCGTGTCCCAATGAAGCAGAAACATTCCTTCTTCCCTTTCCAGTTTCTTTTTTGCAGCAGGCCGTCATTGCATACTGTTAAAAAATTTCCACACGCTTCCACCAATGACATTGAAGAGCTGTCCATGTAACAGTATCCGTTCTGTACAGCACTCCTCTGCATACACACCCCGCCCAGAAACATTATTGCGCAATCCCTGTGGCTCCACAGTCCCATTTCTATCGCCGCCACCCTGAAAATCCCCGGATGTGGCTTTTGTGCCGCGTGCGAGCGTGGGGGCACAACGTACAACCAGGGTAGGGGAAGTTTGTTATAAGGGGCGGCTCTTATTTTGTTTTGTTTTGTAGCTGCTTCTAGAGGAACACCTTTTTTCATTTTTTATTTGATTTTGTTTTTTGTTGTGCAGATATTGTTACAGTAAACTCTTCACTGCATTTTGTAGACTGGCAAACAAAACAGCGTTACGAATGGGTGACAAAGAAATGTCATTTAGTTGGAAAAATTCTGCATTTCCACAACTAATGAGGTCATTGTTGCAGAAGAACATCCCAGCAGCAGACAAAAATGTATTCCTGCGTCTGGCTCGGAACAACATCCATGAGCAGTGGCCCACACTTTCCATGGTGTTATCGATGAGAATAGCACCTTGGCAGTGGGAAAGAGCCTCTTCACTAGCTTTAGCAACCTCTTTAGTCGATGGAACAAACCTAAACAAGACATGTAACCCATATGCATACCGCCATATTGGATGACGATAACATTGCCTCTACCAAGAGTGGCCAGGTCTGTTCAAAGTGCATCATGTCGGCGAAACTGTGCTCATAGACACAGATGCACAATGTGACCACTCCTTCCAACCAGAAATTGCCATCAAAGATTCTTTCCAGGGCATATTTGGGCAGATCGAGTAGAAAGGCATCACCTATAGGCAACACAATGGATTTCACCATGTCAGCCAGCATCACTAGGCAGAGTATAATGTACAGCAGTTTGAATGCCCCTTCCTGTTAACCACACCCACAGAACCTGATTGGATAATCCCGAAAGTCCCATGTGCATTGGACAGCAATGTTAAAAGTGCAGATTGTGGCACATGTGGAGCTCAAAGTACTGCGAGGGCCGCACCCCTGCAAAGTAGGAGCAGTCCTTCTTCCCTTTCCACTACATTTTGTCCAGCACCACCTCATTGAGTACGGGTAAATGGGCACACACGATTCCACCAATGCCATCCAAGAAATAACCATGTAACACTGTATGTGCAGCACAACACTTTATAGGTAACGTTAGAAAATCAGCCTGCTAGTCACTTGCCTGCACGCCCACTACAAATTTCAGTAATAGATTGCAAAATGTGTGCATCCACATACATCCACTTCCTCACCCACTACCACAAATGTAAGGTACCGAACCGTTTCTGCACTATGCGTATCACTGTGTTATAAGGGCCTCTGCGCACAGTATCTGCCACTGAGCGGTCATTATGTTCTTTAAAAGCATACTGTTTTTCCCCCATCCCCTTCCATGAAGTGGCACGTTAGTGATATGTGCTTGCAACCTTCTCATTGACCCATATCATACACTGTAATATCAACACAGGAATTCCCTGCTTTCCTTATGACAATGCTACAAAATGCTTTCCCCACTAACTCACCTCTTACATAAATCATAAAAAAATGGTATCAATAGCAGCATTGAATGTATCGTGCCAGGGGAAAGCAACTTTCCAAAAGATCATTCTCTGCACAGCTGTTCTTCTCTGTAGGCTGCACTATTACAGCAGGCTCTTTTTAAATCTGCCCCCTTCTACTCTCCATCCTCTGCAACCCTTCCACAAGAGGAGTGTGCGACTTGGGATGGAATCCCTCCTGCACTGAAATGTCACCAATAGCTCCCAGTGGCTACGAGGAGTAAAGTGAGAAGACTCTGCATTATGCAAAAGGCCTTCTGGCCCCTGGGACCACAATACCTTCAAATCTTTAACTCCCTATATATCTGCGTGTGCGAGCTCTTCCCTCATCCGTCTCCAACTCCATCAGGGCCATGCGCTTCTGCAAAAAAACAGGATAAGGAGTTGGGTCTGTAGTACTGTCTCAGAAAAGAAAAGTTTTTTTTGTGTGGGGGGGGGCTTTGTTGCTTAAACATATTTTTGTTTTATATGTCTTTCGATGTGTTTCTGTTCCCTTCTCCTCCTGACATTTGTACAGACTGAACGCCAATGCTTCTCTTACAGTTCTACAGGATTGTATTCAATGCTGCATGCAGAGTGGCAAACAAAACAGCATTGCCAATGGAGGTCAAACAAATTCCATTTTCTTGGACCCACTGCAAATCTTCCTCCTTAAAGCTGTCATCATCAGTGTTGAACATCCCAGCACTGCACATAAAGGCACACATGCTTCTGTTTATAGAACACCTCCAAACCTCTGGCTGTGGGCAAATTACATCCTAATGTGCAACACCTGCAATTACCCACACCATGTGCTCACAAACACATAGCACTTCATATTGGTTGTTCCACCAAGTGTAAATTGCTCTCTGCACCCATTATTCAAAGGTCACTATCCTCAGAGAGAAACAGAGGCAACTCTACATGGCTGCAGAATGGTGTGCTGGCTGTCATGAAGGGATAGTCTCTTGGGTGCATAACCAACGGCCTACGGCCCTTGGCCATCTACCCAATACTGTAGGCCTTACCTACGCCCAGCACAACATAATAGCCTCATGAAAGGGAACATTTCCCACATACCACAATCCACACATGTAAAATATGATGGGTGGTGCAAAGGGCAACTAATGGCAACCGCAACTAGCACCATGTGGCTCCCTAATGTCCAAGCTGGTGGCATAATGGGTACCATATGGTATCGGACACATATCGGCTCACTTGATATGTTCAACCACGTCTACAAGGTCCTGGACTACCATTTTTTTCAACGCCACCACCCTCGGAGACATGCATAGTTAAAAGTGCATGTCTGCTTTATGGTGGCGTGCTATGGAGCTGGCCTAGCCCCTTCGGTGACTGGCCTACGGGCTACGGGCATTTGCCATACATCCAACAGTGTAGCCCTTTGCCACAGTCAGCTCAACATAACAGAGTTATGCAGGTGAAGAAGTGGCCAGGTACATGCAGGTCACCCCTAGCCAATTCTAAGCATCCTCTACTTCACCACTTCTCCCACAGGACACACTGGAAAAGCTGTCGATCCATCAGGTCCAGGGATATACTGCACAGTGTAAGAATTCAACCAATCCACACAAGCATAAAAGCAACATTGTAGCACACACAACACACCATACTGCATTGTATGTTGCAAGTTTCATGTGTTCTCCATTGTTCTCCCCTTCTGCCATTGCTCTACCATCATTGACCGCTGGCCTCAGCACACACTGCACACCCCACTAGAACAAATGTCATGTGTTATGCAGGCCCCATCTGCAAGTGCGCCTGCATACTTTCACCCTGGCCACATCTTTGCATACAAGGCTCAACAACGTTGGGTTGCCTTTGCTGAACGGTATATGAGTGGCTGTGTACATTTTCCATATTGCATCTTTCTGATGCTGATCACTTCCTTTCATGCTGCAATTTGGTAACTCACTTCCTCAAGCAAAGGTCTTATAAGGGCCAAACCATAGCAAACAAAAATGTGGCTCCCTATTGTGCAACAGGGACAATAATGTGCACCATATGGTAATGAACACATAGGAGCTCACTTCTGCTGTTCCACCAAGGGCACAAGGTCCTCTGCAACCATTGTGTACTACTCACCAACTCCAAATACATGCAAAGTAACAACTGCATCACTGCATTATATTGTGGAGGCTATGATGAAGACCTAGGCTGTTAGGTGCATAGCCTACGGCCTTCGGCCAGGCACCCAACAGGCTAGGCCTAGTCCAAACTCACCACAACATAACAGAGCATGCAGGTGACCAGATACCCATCTGCAATGAATCACAAAGGCAGCATACGCACCAGCACTTCCATCCAACCACCACACCATAAAGCAGGGATGCAAGAACACATGTTCCACTTACCGTAATGCAGAAACATCTTGCTGTGTTTGTAACCGCTACCCACTTCCAATCAAAAAGCATTATAAGCATGCCAACCAAACAAGACAATCTTCACAACATTGAGCCTGCTCCCACCACTCTAGTACGTGCATAGAACCAATGGTGAGTACTGCATTGTAACACTTACTAATCTGCACAATGGACACTATGCAAGCACACAGAAGAAACATTTGCACCAGGACCTCTTCCATATGTGCACTATTCTGTTAATACACCCATTAGAGACACTGCACGACTGGTCACTGCACCATCTCCAACCATAAACTGACAGCTGCAGGTTGTTCTACCAAACACCACAAAGATGCAACCACCATTGTGTGCACTGCAGCCAAATCATACACAATAAGCAACAATGTGGCACCTACTTTCAACCAGTGGACATGCCTTTTCAACCAGTGAACATAATTATCTGTGCTAGGGCTGCAGCCATGCATCCAAGGGGCTACGGACTTACCTCACACAGCACACCATAGTACACACTATTTTTAAATCCTCATGTGTCCTGGAATGCACTCCCCTTCTGCAAATATGCCTGCCACCACTCATGACAGAAAGACATTTATGCTGTAGCTCGCATGCCATAACGCAGGCTGCCTACAATGACCACACAAGATAGTTGCCTGTTGAGGTATCTGCGCATAGGTGGACCATGCACGTATAGAGATGGCAGATGTCTGTCTTCTTGTATAATGATACATATCACGTGAGGCTCTTCTCACTCCTGCACCCTTGCATCCCTTCTTCCCACCACTAGATGCCGTACACTATGTTTTTCAGATCCTTTTGCCACTGCACTGTCCTCCAATATACCATATTGCCATCATGGAGCACTTTTCACACATCCCATCACCGGACACTGCAGTTCAATCAAAGTTTTCACCACGCTGCGAACAGGGAAATGGGATGCCAGAGCATTGCCAGATACGACTCATTTTAGTAAGCACATTGCTATGTACAAGAGGCCCAGCCATGCACACAATAGCTTTGAGCCTTGCCACACAAACTGCAACCCTATCCTCTGATACACCATTGCAGCATTTCCCAAAACCTTTGATGCACAGCACGCTTCCCTCCAGCCAACCACCGGCCGTGTCCACTGTTTGCTGACAGCACAGCGTACCGCAGCCCAATGACACTTCAGTCCGCGGAGCAAACAGGGAAATGGGTCCACGGAGCGGACCCAGATATCACTAATTTTTTGGGATGTACATTTCAGTATTTTGCAAAAGAATGACTGGTCAGATTTCCACCAAACACACAAAAGCACACTTTCTGACCCAAGCCCCCACTCCTGCCGCAAATTTGGTGAAAATCTGTCCAGCCGTTGGGCCGTAGCCGTGCGCAAAGTTTTTCCCCATTCAGACTATGGAGAAAAAAAAAATTGGGACCCCCCCTATAACTTTGCCCCCACTACACAAAACCTCACCCAACTTGGGGAAAGAATTAAGAGCCGGCCATATACATTTTTTTTGCAAAGGTTGGTGAGGATTCGTCCAGGGGGAGCAAAGTTATAAGCCACCAAAAAAGTGCTCTTCCTATGAGTTTAACAACTTAACCATAACTACACAGCCACTTCCGTGGGCCGTGTAATTACAGTGTGGTGGTCACCGCCCTATAGTTAAGGTGTATCGGACTCCCATAGGAAAGCTGAAAAAATGAATTGCTCCCCTTACATATTTTATCCCCCTATCCCCGAACCTCTAAATTATTTTCTAGTTCTCCATTTTGGTACAATACCACTTGATAGGCATCCAGGACTCCCATCCATGCAGTAACCAGGAACAACCCTGCTTGGCCTCAAGGTGAGGAAGGGGCTGGTCCCCCCATAACATGTTGCTCTAAGTGGTCTTGTAACTTGCATTCAATTATTAGGCAGCATGGCCTGAAGGGGCCGGCCGCTTCCTCTCTTTGAAGCTAAGCAAGGTCTGTCTGATTACTGCATGGATGGGAGTTCCGGATCATGTCACTGGCCATGGCCAGTGAATTGTCACCACCGACGTCACTGTAGCTGTATAAATATATCTATTTTTTAAAGCTTTTTTTCTATAGCCGAAGTTATGAACTAGAAGTATCCTCAGTTATACCCTTGCTTATTATTTTGTAGTCCTTATACCTGCGCTTATTGGGAAAAATGTCTAAAATGAAAAATGCTTCCCTGCGGCCTAGTGTTCTGATCTTGGTGGTCAGCCTTGATGGTCGTGCAGCTATAAACTACCTCCGTCCCCAAGTACCGCTCGAGCAGGTATAGAATACTGCCCTAGCAATCTTTGAGGCCACAGGTGTGGAGTGGCGCCGTCAGTCTGATACCGGGAACACCGGAAGGACCCCTGAGTGCTGTAAAGCAAAGGTTAGGATCAGGTATACTTTGGAAGGAATGGCAGTGCAAGCAAACAAGGTAAAATGACAAAGCTTACCCCGTGGATAGTAGAACTGGTGGGAAACCTGAATGGGCAGCAAGGGAAGACAAACAGCAGGCTGGGATGTACTGCAGTTCCTCCAACCCACACCTGCAGCAAGAACGTGACCAGTTAGCGAGCCAATCCAAGGTCCAGGTAGTGAGCACAATAGTTAGTGAGCCCCAAGTGGTTCAGGAGGCAAAAGCGTGATAAACAGGAATTGTGTGGTTCGTAGTTCGCCAAGACAAAAGGGTAATCCAGAGCAGTACCAGGGCCAGAAAGGGAGGTCAAGAGTTCCAAGGGTCCAGAAGATACGTGGAGTCCAGAGGAAAATCCAATAGAAGTCCAAAGCAACGTTCCGTGGTCGAGTTCCAAACTGTAGCAAGAAGAAATGAGTAACGCCGAACAGGTCTCTGGTAGAAACAGCTGTGAAGTGCTGAGCGTTTCCTCTCGGCTCCTTTTGTGATGGAAATTGAGGTCACGTGACAGGGCACGTGACCGTACAGGAGCGTCACGTGAGGCCGGACGCCAGCAGTGATTGGTGTTGCCCAGTGTGTGGACGCCGGCGTCGGCGGCAGACGAAGAACCCGTGACTAATCACGTGATCGCCTGAGCGAGACGCGTTCGGGTTCTCCAGTGCGCGGGAGCTGGAGCCAACGGCCCCGGAGCCGTCGGGCATGGATGAGATGCCAGGGCAAGCGCCAACACGGAAATGGGCGGAAGGAGGTGGTCCTGCCCCCTCTGACATCCCGCCTTCAGTGTCTTCCCCGTTGGTGTGGGTGGTGGGTATGGGAACGGATGGTGTCGGGTAAGTGTCGGAAGGAGGGCAAGATTGAGGACGTGACAGAGCCCCCCCCAAAGGCCCACGACTGCGTGGGCTCAAAGGGTTGTCACGGTGAAAACGGGCCAACAAACGGGGGGCATGCACATCACTGGAAGCAACCCACGACCGGTCTTCAGGGCCATAACCCAACCAGTCCACCAAATACTGCAGGACACCCCTGTGGACACGAGAACCCAAAACAGCCCGGACCTCAAACACATCGGGAGAAGAGACAGAGACAGGGGCAGGAGGAGACACCAAGCGGGTAGGGCTAAGACAAGGCTTAAGGAGAGAAACGTGGAAAACCGGGTGGATCCACCAAGCGGAGGGCACCGCCAGACGCAACGCCACCGGGTTCAGAACCTTGACTACTCTGTAAGGACCCACAAAACGAGGCAACAGCTTGCGGCAGCCAGGGATATGTAGGTGACGAGTGGACAACCAAACCCGATCCCCCACCCCGTAAACGGGCGGAGCAGCCCTTTTTTTGTCAGCAGCCGCTTTCATGGAAGCCTGTGCTTCACGTAAGTGGACCAAGGTATGGGCATGGACCGATATGATGTCTCGGGCACAAGCCGAGGCGGCGGGGGTGTTGGAAGAGGAAAAGTCTGGAATGGGGAGGGTATGAGGATGCTGACCGTAGAGTGCAAAGAAAGGTGAGTACCCGGTAGCCGAGTGCAGAGCATTGTTGTAGGCAAACTCTGCGAGTTCTAGCAGATTGAGCCATGTGTCCTGGTATTGCAGCGTCAGGCAGCGCAGATACTGTTCCAATGTTTGGTTGACCCTTTCGATCTGTCCGTCACTCTCCGGGTGATACGGAGAGGAAAATCGAGCATCAATGCCCAACAGAACGGTTAGGGCCCGCCAAAAGCAGGAGGTGAATTGGGAACCACAATCAGATACCAATACATGGGGCAATCCAAAGAGACAGAATACATGCTTGAAGAAATGCTTGGCCAAAGCAGGGGCTGAAGGTATTCCCTTGCACGGTATGAAACGTGCTAACTTGGTGTATGAGTCAACTATGACCCAAATAGTGTCAAACCCATGAGTGCGAGGGAGATCAGTGACTAGGTCCATGGAGATCGTATGCCAAGGTCGTGGAGGTATCGGGAGAGGAAGGAGAAGACCCAAAGGCCGACCCCTGCGCGATTTGCCCTGGGCACACACCGCACAGGTATTAACATAGTCTCGTACGTCACGCTTCATCGTAGGCCACCAGCACCAACGCTTAAGGAGGTCTAAGGTGCGAAGTTGTCCAGGGTGACCGTTGATGGCGGCGTCGTGGGA
The DNA here is from genome assembly GCF_040938575.1 of Ambystoma mexicanum. NCBI lineage: Eukaryota > Metazoa > Chordata > Amphibia > Caudata > Ambystomatidae > Ambystoma > Ambystoma mexicanum. Next base: position 292,793,437 of record NC_090930.1, on the reverse strand, counting down.
CCAGGTCAGCGCTTGATTCCGGGTTTCACTTGTGGGTAGAAGGAGTTTTCCCCCGTGTACGAAAGGCAGCCCGTCTTGCATGACCGGGTCCCATTCCGCCAGTGATTGCGGGTACTGGGAAGCCCATTGTCGGATAGTGGATAACAAGGAGGGAGTCGGTGTGCATATACAGACTACGTGATTTTTTCCCAACAAGGTGTCCGGAAAAGAGGGAAGGGTCTCACCCCCAGGTGAACGGGACAGGGCATCGGCTTTGCAGTGTCCAACACCGGGCCTGTGTTTGACCACGAAATCATATACGGCAAAGAAGAGATGCCACCGAACCTGGCGACTGTTTGTGCATTTCAAGGAAGCAAGGTCCTGGAGATTTTTGTGATCAGAGAACACTACGGTCTGGTATTTGGCACCTAGGAGGTGGTGTCTCCAGACCTGTAGCGCATCCTTAATAGCCAGCAGTTCCTTTTCTGTAACCGTGTAGTGCAGTTCGGTAGTCGTGAACTTACGGTAGTGGAACGCTACTGGATGCAAATGGTTGGTGGTAGGACAGGACTGGGACAACACCGCACCTAATGCATAGGAAGAGGCATCTGCTTCGAGAATATACGGAAGGTCGGGGTCAGGGTGCTGTAATACCGGAGCGGTGGTGAACAGGGTTTTCAGTGTATCGAAAGCGGATTGCTGAGCCATGGACCAGACATAGGGGACAGAAGGGCTAGTGAGTGCAGTGAGTGGAGCCGCAACAGAAGAAAACCCTGATATGAATCTCCGATAAAAGTTCGCGAACCCCAGGAATGATTGCAGCTGCTTGAGGTTGGTCGGAATCGGCCATTCATCGATCGCCCGAACCTTGGTTTGGTTCATAGATAGCCCCTTGGGCGTGATATGGAACCCCAGGAATTCGACTTGATCGGTATGGAACGAACATTTCTCGGGCTTGGCGTAAAGAGCGTTGTTTTGTAGTCGCGACAACACTTCCCTGACATGTGTGATGTGTTCATCAAGGGAGGCGGAGAAAACCAGTATGTCGTCTAAGTAAACTACTACATAAGTGTTAAAGATATCGTTGAATATGTCGTCCATGAAGTGCTGAAAGGTAGCCGGGGCATTGCATAGACCAAAAGGCATGACGGTGTACTCGAATAGGCCTTGTCGTGAGCAGAAGGCCGTTTTCCATTCATCACCGTCACGCATGCGTATAAGGTTGTATGCCCCGCGGAGGTCTACTTTGGTGTATATCGTAGCATGGGTGAGTTTGTCCAGCAACGGAGTGATCAGGGGTATGGGGTAGCGGTTCTTCACTGTGACGGCATTCAAGCGCCTATAATCGACGCAGGGGCGGAGGTCCCCTTCCTTCTTCAGAACGAAGAATATAGGACTTGCAGCCGGAGAGGTCGATGGGCGAATATGACCTAGCCGTAAAGCCTGTTGGATATACTCCTTCAAGGTCCGTTCTTCCATCTGAGTCAGGGAGTAGATACGACCCTTCAGGACAGATGCGCCAGGAATCAGGTCGATGGGACAGTCGTAAGGTCGGTGCGGGGGTAGGCCCTCTGCAGACCTCTTGTCGAATACCGCCTGGAAATCGTGGTAAACCGAGGGTATCCCACCCGTGACAGCCCCTACCGTGTGTGTATCGTGGTGGTCAGTACTGTCCTCTATAGCCAAGGATACAACGCTTCCCAGGATTCCAGCGGGACTGGAAACCTGAGGCATTGCCAGTATGCAGTAGTGTTGACATGTTTCGGATTCAAATGAGACGTGACCCATCCCCCAGTTGATGAGGGGATTGTGCAACCTTAGCCAAGGAATGCCTACAATCACCCCAAACTGAGGGGTGGCAATGAGATCAAAAGAGATCGTCTCCTTGTGGTTTTCCTGAATGATCAGCTCCAATGGAGCTGTCTGTTGCAGGATCGGACAAGAAGCAAGAGACGTACCATCCACCGCTGGACCGGTTTGGGACATTTCTTCGTGACCAAAGGCAGGTTCAGTGAACTGGCCAAGGCTATGTCGATGAAGCAACCTGTAGCACCTGAATCTATCACTATTGACACTGCGTGGGAACCCGTAGCGTGGTTCAAAAAGGCCTGAACTATCACGGGTCGCACAGGACCGAAAGTAGGTTCAGAGGTATTCCGTATAGGACTCGCTCCCACCTCTGATCTTGGGGGCGAGCCTTCGGAAAACCCGGGTTTCTGGTTTTTGGGCGGCGAGGACACTCTTTTACGAAATGCCCATTGAGACCGCAGTAGAAACAGGCATTGTCCGTTCTCCTGCGCTCTCGTTTGACATGTGAGATGGGGCCGCGGATCCCGCCTATCTGCATGGGTTCAGGAGTAGCATTGACCGTGGATGGGGATGGGAACGAGGATGATCCTTCCCCCCGTCGCTCCGATCGTCTGGCATCGACTTGTAACGTTAAGTCCACCAAATCAGCATATACTGTGGGAAGCGTAGGCACTACAGATAAAGCATCTTTCATGACCCCAGATAAACCCCGGTAATACACCACAGCCTTTTTATTTTCTGGCCAGGAGGTCTCAGCAGACAACTGATTGAACCTGGTGATGTACTCTATGAGGGTTGAACGACCCTGCGTGAGATCCAGGAGTTCCATGTCCCTAGACTGTGCTTTGTACCTGGTGTTGAATACTTTTGCCATCTCTTCGGTCAATATCTCAAAGTCGTACAAAGCAGGGTGGTTGTTTTCCAGCAACGGATTGGCCCATGTGGCGGCTACCCCGGATAGATGGGAGAGAAGAAAGGCTGCTTTTGATACGGAATCGGGGAAAGCCTGAGGACGACACAGGAAATGCAGCTTACAGTGATTGATGAAGGTGCGGTATTTCTTTGGGTCGCCCTGGTATCTTTCGGGAGCTGCCAAGGGAAAAGGGTTTTGGGGAGGAGTGGTTTCATCAAACTCAGCATCTGCGGGTAAGGGGTGGCGTGCACTTAGCACCGTGTCGAGGCGGTGGTGTAATGCAGTAGTGGCAGCGGTCATATCAGCGCGTAGGGTTGCAGTAGCGGTTGCCATGTCGGCCCTGAGTGCTGTCACTGCCTGCATTAAAGCCGTCACAGGGTCCCCGGCTGAGGTGTCCATAGCTGGATGACCACGAGGCTTCACAGTCTGTTCTGATCTTGGTGGTCAGCCTTGATGGTCGTGCAGCTATAAACTACCTCCGTCCCCAAGTACCGCTCGAGCAGGTATAGAATACTGCCCTAGCAATCTTTGAGGCCACAGGTGTGGAGTGGCGCCGTCAGTCTGATACCGGGAACACTGGAAGGACCCCTGAGTGCTGTAAAGCAAAGGTTAGGATCAGGTATACTTTGAAAGGAATGGCAGTGCAAGCAAACAAGGTAAAATGACAAAGCTTACCCCGTGGATGGTAGAACTGGTGGGAAACCTGAATGGGCAGCAAGGGAAGACAAACAGCAGGCTGGGATATACTGCAGTTCCTCCAACCCACACCTGCAGCAAGAACGTGACCAGTTAGCGAGCCAATCCAAGGTCCAGGTAGTGAGCACAATAGTTAGTGAACCCCAAGTGGTTCAGGAGGCAAAAGCGTGATAAACAGGAATTGTGTGGTTCGTAGTTCGCCAAGACAAAAGGGTAATCCAGAGCAGTACCAGGGCCAGAAAGGGAGGTCAAGAGTTCCAAGGGTCCAGAAGATACGTCGAATCCAGAGGAAAATCCAATACAAGTCCAAAGCAACGTTCCGTGGTCGAGTTCCAAACTGTAGCAAGAAGAAATGAGTAACGCCGAACAGGTCTCTGGTAGAAACAGCTTTTGTGATGGAAATTGAGGTCACGTGACAGGGCACGTGACCGTACAGGAGCGTCACGTGAGGCCGGACGCCAGCAGTGATTGGTGTTGCCGAGTGTGTGGACGCTGGCGTCGGCGGCAGACGAAGAATCCATGACCAATCATGTGATCGCCTGAGCGAGACGCGATCGGGTTCTCCACTGCGCGGGAGCTGGAGCCGATGGCCCTGGAGCCGTCGGGCATGGATGAGACGCCAGGGCAAGCGCCAACACGGAAATGGGCGGAAGGAGGTGGTCCTGCCCCCTCTGACATCCCGCCTGCAGTGTCTTCCCCGTTGGTGTGGGTGGTGGGTATGGGAACGGATGGTGTCGGGTAAGTGTCGGAAGGAGGGCAAGATTGAGGACGTGACACCTAGGCCCTCAGCAAGCTCCCCACCACACAGGTGCCAGATCCTACCACTCCCTAAGGCCTCCTTATCTGTCCTGCCCTCTCCCATTCTGACCAGAACTCTTGCAGTTTCTGTGACGCAGTTTGCTATGAAATGTCAGCTATTAGCGGCTATTCTTTTCGATAGGCGAGGTATAGAAAAGCATTGTGTTGCAAACTCAGTCCCTAAGCCTCCTCCAACTCCCAAATTTCACTTGGCATCCTGTTGCCCCTCCCACCTCTAGCACAATACCATTTGCATGTTTTTTGACATGCAAATGGATTTTTATTGTGTTTGAATTCTTATACCCTCAGCTATAGCCGCGGCTATCTCTTGCATCGTGAAAATAAAAAATTCCAGCTGTTTCATTCATAAACACTCTATTTCTTGGTAGTTTACCTGAGATATAACTACCTTTTTTTGGAGAGGGGCTCACCCCCTTCTCTATCAAATATTTTGTTTAAACTACAAAACCTACTGGATGGAATAACCCCAAGCCACAAACAGGCCTCAAGTCAATGTTTCATGCCCAAGTTGTTTCGCACCTGGTCCAAATCAACCCAGTATATTGACCTTTTTTGTCTATGGGAAACGTGAGGGGGCAGGGCCCCAACTTCTTTTTTGTTTTTGTTTTGTTTCCTTAATAAAATGGCATACCAAGTTTTCTTCAGAATTTTGTCCAAAATTGTCACACAAATCAAAAGTTATTAGCAATACATTTTTTCAGGTTTTCTCATGGGAGACCAAATCACCTTAACTATAGGGCGGGTCCACCACCCTATTTTCTAGCATTAAACCAACATGCATGATTGGTTTTACAATGCTAGATGCTTCAACATGTCATGTTAAGTGCAATGAAAAGAGTTTGAAGCCGGCATTAAAAACAACAGGTTTTTAGCAGCAACTGTAATTTCAAGCAATTTATCAAGAGTTCCCTGGAAAATATTCCTGGAGGTGACGGCCAGTTTACTCCAAATTGAAAGCTGGGTCAACCTGAATTCAGCATAATATCAGTTAGACTTTAACACCAATTTTATTCAACCTAATACTGAAGAGCCAGTGTTTTTTTCAAAATGTTTATACACTACATTACATTTTATGACATTCACCATATTATTATAAGCTTTGTACGATATAACGTCAGTGGAAGGGAAAAGAAAATACATAGTACATTTAAAAAAATCATGATACAATGATGATTTATTTTCTTCACTTTATGTGCAGTACGAAAAGGGCATGAGTGTGCCGTTCAGAACACTTGACAACTTCTTTCCACTTGACTTTTATCTTTTTAACATTTCTGTAACACAGTTTGAGCTGCCTGTTTAACAGGATTATTTGTGTGTACACACTTGGGTCTGTTTGCACTTTTTAGAGATGATGTTTCATTTTAATCTGTTGCTTTCTGTATCTCCTGTTTACACTCAACAATGGACAACACCCAGTCTTTGGATGAAATATATTCAAGGGCCCAGTATTGTTCTTGGAATTGTTAAGTTTTTGGCAATATTCCCATTTGTCAAGTGCAATCTCTCAGGTGTGCAGGGAATCATGAATCCTAAATAAAAGGATTCATTGTTTGTGGCACCTCCATCATTTAAATTTGAAATAATCTGAATGTGCCTTTGATTATCCCCACAAGCAGCAAGTATGCAACATACATAACCACCTTGAAAATTGAGCCATCCCTGGGGAATTGCACTGAGTTTCACAGGGGTGACTGAATTTAAGTGGTTAATTCCAAAAATATTATAGAGGTAACAACATTTGTGGGGTAACAAAAAATGTGGCAGTTCCTATAAAAACAGATGAGTTCAACACATATAGTCAGGTTGAGTAAACAAAGGAAAAGTGTGTATTTGAGTAAAACTGCACTGAAAGGAACTGACATTAAGAGACAATGGTCAAAGAAACTATTGGAATAAAATGCAGTTACCTCAAGCCAAGTTCAAAAGGGATACACATCCTAATATGCTATGAAATGGATCAAATAGAGACCATGTGAAAAGGGTCACCTACATGTTTGACCACAATCTAAATTATGTTAGCAAATATGTGCATTGCACTAAATACATGTTTTAAAAAAAGGTTTTAAAAAAATGCATTTATTTGTAAATAACCCGTACATTTAACATTTTAGTCACTGGTTGCCCTCAAAAATAATAATAAAAATATGTTTTTTTACAGAGCTACATGCTTCATTTTTCCAGGGCCTATGCCCTTAATAACTAATAGCTGTTATTACCACCCGATTTAACGGTACTCTATTGATCAACCAGGGGAGAAAAAAGAACCAAGTCCATTTGCATATAGTTCTTGGCAGTGCATTCTTAATGCATTCAACTATCCCATCATCTTATAATTAAATGCACTAGAAATCATCTTGAAATATGCAGAAATGCTCATTAAAAAATAAACAATACTATCTGCATTAAGTTCTGAATTAAAAGAAAACGTCGACTGCATGCTGTATGGAGTAGTTATACCTAAACAGTAAAGCAGCTGAAAATATCCATGTCCACTGTTCATGTTACCCGTATCCCATAATTACTTTCACGGGACAACAATTAAAAATGTTGTATTGTTTGACCAACATATTGAACGTTCCGCTGTAGTGTGCATTGCACATTTACGGAACTCTGCATTCCCATTTGAATTATCATTGTTGCAATCCAATTCGCTGCGGGCATTCATTTTGCCGCCCAGATGTTGTGCTTAGGGTTGGCCACGATAGTAATTAAACAGGTTTTGTCAGCTCCCTGCATGGATGCACGTCGCTGGCCAAACCAAGTGGAAGGGGGTTGACTCCCATGAGATCTGTGTCGAACATGAACCGGAATGAACTCATCACAAAGAAGACTATTCCCAGGAACGTTGTATAATGAAGCAATACCATAGGAAAACGTTCTGTGAATCAGGCCCCAAGGCTCAAAGCAAAATGTCCTTTTCACAATCAAAACAGCTTTTTGTCATCTCCCTTCTGATAAGGGCACATGCGCTGCTGCTAGGAGTGACTTTGAAGCGCTAAGTTCTGGCACTTGATGCTCACAGTCGTGGCCGACCTTTCTGCAGTGGAACTCTTTGTGAATCAGCCCCACTGTTGCGACTGTAAAGCACCGGGTGGCATGGTCAAGTCTGCAGGACAGAGTGAGGACAGCAGTTTCACTCTGCACCACCAGGGGGCGGCAATGCAGAAGCTGTCATGCTCACTCGTCAGTGCCTATCTGCACGATGCCAGGTACTGCACTCGATCTCACAGAGGAACTTGTGCATGTACCATTCTTGGAATAAAACAAGCATATGCTTAATATGTACATGCGCCTTTTAAGCAGCCCCAATCACCACCATATCCCAACCAGACGAGTTGGCCGTCCGGGCATGCTCGTTTCACATCAAGAAAAATATATTTATTTGCACTGCGAAAAAAACCCTAAAGACAGTCTTCCTAGTCTGCGTCTCAGGGGCACGGGGCAGCGTCCCCATCAATATCTAACATTGTTAAATGCGTCCCAAATTGAAGAACAAGCTGTCGCAACGGTTTGATAGCATTTGGTGAAATTACCATTTTGCCACATTTTTTACAACATATTTTAGGGGGGAGGCCAGGTTAGGGAGTATATAAGATTGTATGGGGATTGAGGAGGGGTACAGGGGTGGGAGAAGGATATGGAGGGGTCCCCAATAAACGAATGGTGCAATAAATGATGAAAAAATGAAACCTCCATAATGAAATGAGTCGGATCCAGAGGCCCGTCTGTTCATGAATTAACTGTGAAGTGCCTGTAATAACGACAGGTTTTTCTAAAGTGCTTCATGGAAGATTCCTCCTGCGTCTCAGCACTAGAACAGCAGCTGTAATTAGTCATCAATGTAATAATGCTCAATGACTCAACCTTGAAAGGATGAATCCTTTAGTCGGCCCTACCTGGATTAGGCCCCACTCAGTGCCCCATGCAAAATTAGAAAAGAGTTGTTACGTGGAGGAACAACACTTTTCCAAAAAGCACCATACTGCATGAAAGAAAGCAGGCGGTGTACCCGGCATAAAACATCCCCTGTTGCATGTCAATGACATATGGCCTGACAACGGCACTCGTGACCCGTCAGTGATGCAGGCAAACTCTGTGAGGGATCCCTGCCAAATCCTACGTTGGCACTTTAAAAAGGAGTACAAATATGGCACCTAATAGCTAGCGAACACAAATGTCCTGCAGTATGGAGAAGGACCTGGGCATTTCTCTCAATGGCAGTGCCGCGTTTCTGATTTACGGAGGGCACCGCGCCTCTGTCCTATATCAGAAAGGGGGCAGCCTTTTTAAGAAATGCTTGCAGTGCCACTGGCGCAGACCCCGCCTCCAAAGCATACAGTCCATCATCTTTTGCAACTGGGAAGCACAACAGCTCCCCTCCAATCTTTCCAACCAACTCGGAGTGGGGGTGCTGGAAAGTGGAGGCGCAGTATGTTGGCTTTTCACACCCCTCTTTGCCAGAGCTCAGAGTCGGGCCCTCGAGGAACACTGGTGTCTGGGGCAAGCGCTTTACCCACTAAGCGATCCTCCTGGCGAATCAAACGAAAAACAGCGCTCGAACACCAACACCTCTAATGATATGTAATTATTTTATTTTTTCATATTTATTTATTTATTTATTTATTTATTTATTTATATGTTGCCATCTGATACAAATATGTGCCTACACCAAGAAAACAAGCACAAAATCATCCCAAGTACACTTCAAATTTAACGTGCTCGGTGCAAACTGCTTCGCTCTTTCCTAGAGCTTTGCCTGCTATACACGTCCCAAGTAAAACAACATTAACACAGAAATACGGCTCTAAGCATTTGCTTGTGGAAACAGGACTCTTGTTGGTATTATTAAAACAGTAGGCTGCCATCAAGCCCCCATCAAGAATCGCGGAATCGATCTTACTTAAAAGGTTGGGCTCCAGCAGTATGCCACGTGAAATTAATTGGGCACGCAGCTGTAAAGGCGCTATCGAGCACTGCACATTGTTCACAGTTTAATCGGATGCAGCGCCTAAAATATCCCTGAACGGCTTCCGCTGGGAAGATGACACGTCCAAGGCGCTTCCTACCCACGTTTATCAATCTGTGTTATTACGAGAAACTAGCCTTGAGATATTATATATTGCGTGATTTGTTGTATGGACAAATGCTGAAAAATAACCAGGTCTGAGTTAAAGTACAGCTACTGTTTACAATACAAATCGCTATATGCCTCCAGACAGTCGTAAGCAAAAGACATATAATTTGTTAGTGAAAGGCTCCGACGGCAATGTTCCACCAGGGGGCGCTATTGCTAAATAAGAGGCACGCCAACCTCCGTATTTTAATCTCGTTAAAGGTGTCTTGAAATCACTTCTCTCTCCGCTCATATTAAGTTTACATGGCGGCATTCAAAATAAATGAACGATTAAAATATTTAGGTAGGCGGTCCCCGATGAACACCTCGCATTTATATTGATTGATTGTTTGCACAGGGAAACAATAGCGCGCGCCTTGAAAGGGCGAGTTCTTTTCTGTGGATCTGAGGTTGCATTTTTTTAGAGATCACCACGGACGAATTTAAGTGCTCTTCTTAGAATGGCGGCGATGTTTACTGCCACTAACAACGCATATCTGATATTATCTGATATTATTTCACCTTAATATGAGTATTGAGCGATTGTAGAGAGGTCTTCCGTTTCTATATGGAGAAAAAAGAACATTTTACGGTGAGAGAAAGAGAGAGAGAGAGAGAGAGAGAGAGAGTGTGTGTGTGTGTGCGTGTGTGAATTTCTGTCAAAACCAACAATTCTACTTTAAAAAAAATGTTTTATCCCAATCTATATTTTCATAAACGTAGAATAATATTATAATAATATAAATTATTTCCATTGGTCACGTTCCAAATTCTGAAAAAGAAATATGAAAGTGTGTATTAAACAATTCTTACGCGTTCACAACTTGAAGGGCCTCGTCATTAAGTGTGTGGTGGTAATTCTAAAAACAAGGGGTATCTTAAATACCTCCTATTTTGAAACCACTGCTCGTTAACAATGATGTGGCATTGCACGTGACTAGGACGTGCTGCACGTGAAAAGGGCCCACATGTTCTGCATCCTGGACGTTCTGTGTAGTCCCTGCGCCAGATATCACGGGAGTTTACATGTATAATTAGGTGCTATTTTGGAAGAACCGTGCCTTTTAAAATACGCCATTTGCACGGGTTCTTCCAAAATGTACCTTAGATTGTACAGATTTCCTTTCCAATCAAAAGTAGCCCGTTCTAATCCATGAAGAAATGAAGGCAACCCTTTCCCCTCAGACATTTTCCATAACTGTACCAGAGAATATTTGAAATATACCTTCCGCATCAAAGAGTACAGTGGGGCACATGTGGTCTCTAATCCAGTCGCTAGAGGAGTCCACCTACACCTGCCCCCCAAATACGGTAACCAAAATAAACAATGCTCCTGGCTATTTACTGGCCTCCACGACCCATGACATGTGTTTAATCCTCTTTCCTGAGGTTCATACAACTAAAGATTTAAGCGGGCTTAAACACACATTATTATTTTTTAATTAATTATTTAGACAATTCAAAGCTTTTAAAAGAGCAACTTGTGTTTGGTCCAAAAGAATGATCTCATCAACAAATAAAAGAACAGAGCGAGAATTATGGCCAAGCTTTGGGGGTTAATGTTTTATAATGTGATAAATAGCCCACACAATTGGAAAAGTATCGATTGAACAAACTTGGCACCAGGATGCAGCCTTCTTTGATACCAGTGTACATAGGTACAGTGGTTCACAAGAGTGGTTCACAAGAGGCCTTCTTTGTTCAATCTCCTGGTCAATGAGGTCCCGGAGTGTAATAAAATGTACATTTTTAAAAGACCACTCGGAATACCCAAGTTCAATCATTTATTCTGAATATCTCTCGATTGGCACAGTGAAAACTACAAGATCCAGCGTTGTCTTGTAAAGGGGGGACTGATTCCAGGCCCCTGCTTGTTGCAGGAGTAACATGACTAAGCGACCATTAAGGGAAGTTTCAGAACCTCTCCTAAATCCGGTCTGAAACTTGGATGGTCGACCAATCGATTTAGCCCAAACATTAAGACCATCCAAAAGTAGTGAGGTGATGATTTTTGAAGTGGCGTTCAACAGCGTGATTGGCCGATAATAGGCCAGATTTAAATAATTGCATTTTTTAAAAATAGGTACTATATGACAATCATTCCATGTTTCAGGGATAACACCTAGTATTGTTGTGTTAGCAAAGAGTTTAAACAAAACTGCTAACCAAAGGGTCGGATGGTCTTTGATCACCAAATTTGAAGACCATTAAGGACCATGGGATTTGACGACCTGCCCTTTTTTATTTTATTCTCAATATTAAGCACCGCATGGGAGCCCAGCCAGCTGAGATCGAATTCTAAAGGAATGGAGCTCTTTTCCACAAATCTCTGTACCAAGAATTGTCCTATTTGGTATCAGATATGTAATCATCTATAACAAAGGACAAGGCACAACGCCTACCATCCACAATATTTATGGATCAACCAAAAAATCAGAACATTGGTATGGTATGGTAATGTTTATTTGTAAAGTGCATATACACAAGACAAGTGTTTCAAGTCGCTCAAGAAGGGAGGGGAACAGGAGAGAAAAACAGTCTTTCAGAGCCCTTGAGTTTCTGAATGATAACCATTCTTACCAGGCAGATTAAGTGCATGCAATACAATTAACAGTGTAGATAACAACAGATAGGTCTGACAATGATTCTGCAGTTTTACCAAGAGCATAGAGGCTCCACCATGCAGGAGGAGGGACAGGGAGGAAAAGATAGACGATCTTCAGGCACAGTGCGTTCAGATCGTGCGAGTGCACAGATGTTACAGGAGAGGGATCGGAGGACAAGTGTAAGGGGGAATCCAGATGCCCCGGTTGGTCCGAAACTGGCTAAGTGCTGAGAGATGCCATTCTCAATGTGTAATTGATCGAGTGCAGTAGCAATGAAGCCCTGAGGCAAGTGCCGGAGGACTGGCAAGGGTGCCGGGGACCTGTGAGACTCTGAGGTACTCCCGGTGGCCAGTTGACATGCTGTGTGGAAAGGGAGGGATAGAGCGGAGAGAGAGGTTAGCAGGGTAGAGGGATAGAGAAGGAAGAGGAGAAGAGGAATATCTTAAGGAGTTTCCAGAACTTAAGGAGATCAGACTCAAGATGGAGGGCGACAGCAAGGCTATTCCAGAGTAAGACCCCTGCTGAGGATAACGATCTCTGCTTAGAGAACCGGCTCACTGGCAGAAGGTTGGAAGAAGATGAGCTTAGGCCTCGGGAGGGACAGTATTTAGGAAGGCATCAGTGAAGATAGTTAGGTCCCAGGGCCAAGGAAGCCTTGTGGACAATGCTCGACTGAGCATGTCAAAATATAGATGCATTTTTAAAATCTTATAGAGCAATTATCTTAATATTGTCTGATGAAGTGTTTGTGGTGTGCACAAAATCCAGGTAAGTGCTTGGTGTATGGCAACAGTCTTGACAATCAAAGTGGAAAATTCTAAGCATTATTTTTATGAGGAAAACCCCTCTGTTATTAACATGTTCTTATTTCAACCTGAAATCCTTTGTCAAAGTTCACCAAATGTAGCCGGTGTGCTTTGATGAGGTCAAACATTTGTTGTGCTGCATGTGGTTATCTTTTAGGGATGAGCTGAAAAGTAACAAAGGGAAATATGTTCACATATTGCTCTACAGAATTTCACGCTCTGATGTCACAATAGGAATGCTCCACCTGGGCCTGCATCGTTTAAGGATCCAGGTAGCCAGTGGTGACAGTGGGGATGAAGCTTTGGAGAACGTACATTGATGCACACTTCTCAAAAATATGTTCAAGGCCCAAATGCTATCACATTCTAGCGCTAATTTCACTGCCACTGTACTGATGTTCTATTAGACCCTGGTAAGGCCTGGCATGACGTGCACTACCTACACTTCAGATTTTTAGATCCTTTGCTACTGAGTATCTTTACTTCAGTGCAGCTCAGGCAAATGAACTTCCTGATATCTCAGATGAATCCACACTGTTTCTGCTAACTGCTTTCTAGCCAGAAGTAACATGGCCATGTAGAATCAACGGTAAATTAAGGAAATGTACTCTGTGCAGGCAATCCTCAACGCTCACACATTATTAACCCTGGTATCTAGCAAAACATCACAAACTTTATATCCACATGAGAGACCCAAGATCCGGCAGGGTATGCCGCTGTGTTGGCTAGGGCCAAAGGAGAACAACATGGTGGAGGAACGGTGGGTCCATCGGTCCACAGGCATGCAACATCCTGCTATTGGTGAAAAGATTCCATCAAAACCACTTGAAGTTCAACAAGGATCTGAAAACGGTATGACAACATGCCTTTCCCAAACATTATCTTCACACTATCTACTACAAGTCTTTACATATGTAACATAATGAATGTACTTACCTGCCATAATGTATTCCCTTACCAAGTGAGCATACTGTAACAACGCCACGATGCCCCTGGGTCGATGTGCGCTATAGAAATTCAAATAAATAAAATAAACAAATAAATAAAAGTGAGTGCATATGTACTACAGGAGGGTATTGCACATTACCTGTTGAACCCTCTCTCTATTCGTTTTACGTAGGCATCTGCAATGCTACTTAATGCTGAGCTGCAGATGTTCACTGCTCTCTTAATCCCAATCCAGACTATCTCACTTCTTTCCCACTTCCTCTTAATTTTGAGCCGGACCTCCTCAAATTCCCAAAACTCCTCAAGACTTTCCTTTTCACCTCCTCCTTCCCTTCTTCCCTCCTCTGCTAATCCCATAGTTGCTGATATGGGTTCCCAGGGCCCTTCTGTGTTCTTTGAGGTCCTGGTCTCCCACACCCAATCGCCTTCGGCCTCTGCCTACACACAGCACTTGCCTTGGGGCCCACTGGTCTACGCCATTGTAGGCTTCCACTTACCTAATTACTGAGCTGAACTCTCCCTAGCACTGCCTATACTGAGCACTTACACCTGCTGCTCACCCAGGAGCACAAGCACTCCAGCACTTACCATCCACTCCCTCTTCCCTCCTTTCTCTCTGCACTTGCACGCTCTGAATGATCACAAGGCCTAGTAGGTCTATCTTTATCCTCCAGTGTAATAATTGTTTTCAATCCCATGTCCCCTCCCTTTTGCCCTGTAGGCGCTTTGAAACACAATTTACTTGTTGTATAGGTGCCTAACCAATGCACAAAAAATAAATAAAACCCCCGCACCTGCTTGTGCTTTGAGACAGATTCCACTGCCTGTGGTGCATACATAACAAAACACCAATAAATAAACAAATAAAACATTAATTGCCCCAGTGGACATTTCCCATGTGACATATTTATGTTAATCTTATCTGCTAAGCTTCACTCAGAGCCGTCCATAAAATGGCCTGCTTCTGGAAATCACAAAATGGAAGCCAGTAGCATGCCAAGAAATGATGTCTGATCTTGGGAGACACCACCAGTATTGCTGCACACGAGGATAAAGTCACACACTTAAAATGCAGCAGCCACACACTTTAAGAGCCAGACTGCACCCGTCCAGTGTGCCTTTTTTAACAATTGTCATTTATTAGCAGCAGCTGATTTAGAAAAATGCACTTTGATTTGATATGTGATTGTGACAATCTCTAATTGCTGTAAAGGGACTATGCCAAATGGAACAGCATGTGCTGCTACAGTAACCGCCAAAGTAGAGCAGGGAGTTGTGTAACATGTGTCAGCACTTTCCTAGGGGGAATCCATAAGTGACCTCGATTCCTTAATACAACTGCTTCTGTGCAGTAGACATATCTAGACAATGCATTCATTCAGCATTGCATAGGTAGAGGCCCAGGAACCTCCAGCTAGTGTGGCTTGTGTAAGAGATATGATTATTTCTATGTTAACTTCTTTCCCAAGCTAACACCGCTCTCGTGATGCAAGTACCCCACTAACTGGCACGCACTCTCTAACCTAGATTTCCCAGACAGGTGCTCATTGTATCTATTCGTATCTATTGCTCTTCTATCCAGTTTGCAGGATGTCCCCTTACGCCTCTAGCTCTCTCCTTCCATTCTGATCCCACCTCGTGCAGTCGTACTTTTAAGTTGCACATCAAATGCCTTTGCAGTTTACTTATCTCCACATCTCATATGTGTGCACAGTTCTCTCCTGTGTGGCGAAATATGCAAGCAAATGCACGCACTATAATTAAGAGATAAGGTAGAAAGCAAATTAAATTTAAAATATAATTCCTGTTCTCACCGCGCAGACTATTGCAGTGTATTAAAAAGGCCAGCCTCTCCCTCTGTTATCCGCAGAGCCAGACTGCCTCATTACCCCAAGATCCAGAATGCCGTGGAACTAAACATTGGTCTAATTTAGGAATCATTTGGCATTTTAACAACACTGGTGCGGACTAAAGCTGTTCTGAAAAACAGCTCATTGAACTAAAAGGAACATAGCCCACACGACACTTAAAAGCAAGCCTCAGGCAGCAGCAACCTGGCTGTGTTTAAAAGCAGAAAACAAAGGCAATTATTCTTGTCAATTGGGTCTGAGCACCTGAACGGCAGGCTGACAAGCGGGGTCTCCACTGCACCCTGCTATCGTGCAAGCGTGGCCGGCGTCAATGCAGTGTGCAGTGGATATACGCTAATGTGTGTTGTCGTCGACCTCTCGGAATTTCTTATTTATTTTAAATTCTACAGCTATGAAATCACACTTGATTTCAAAGCATGTTTCCCACCAGTATCCACATGAAAGTACAGCATACATCACTTCCACAGGCTGTGATGAAATGACTTCTGACCTACAGGAGTACAATAATGAGTGGTGGCTTAACCGCCAACTCAGCTCTCAAACTTCTACAAAACAAGAGTGACCCCAATCATTAAGGTGAAACGGGCACAGGTAAGGAATATACCGCCTTCGTCTTTTGTTGTAATGTGGGCGAAACACCGGCTATACTCTTAACGGGGGTGTGGAAATAAACTGGTAGCAAACCAATCATTAAGGTGAAACAGGCACAGTTAAGGAATATACCACCTTCGTCTTTTGTGGTAATATGGGCCAAACGCAGGCTATACTCTTAACAGGGTGGTGGAATTGAACTGATAGCAACCCAAAGAGCAAAGTACAACAGTCCAAAGTAATGGAATGTCCAATCAAGGGTCTATAAAACTATATATTCTTTAAACACACCATATACAAATATAACTAAATAGAACAACACTTCAAAACCCACTCATGTAGAAAGAATAACGAATATGCTAGTGATCGAAGGATGTGGCATTCTGGGTAATAAAGGAGGAGTGAAAGGCAATCAAATAAAACAATGTTTGTAAAAGTATGTCTTGTGTGAAAAAAGGGATCAAAAGTGACGTAACCAATCCCTAGGGCCCAAAGCTGGACCAGCAGGAAAGTTAGGAGTCAATAAGACCTTCTTGCTTTTCTTGGGTGTTTTAATAGCATCAAAACAGGCTTCTGGGTTCTGCATGAGGGGTTAAAATGAGGCTCAAATGAAGCGGTCACACCGTTCCAGATGGGGAGCGAGTGCCATGTCCGGGTTGCAGTCAAATCTGATGCAGTTTGAAGCAATATGCCACGAATGTGAATCGTGAGGACAGCCTTGATTGGTTCGGTGGTGGTTCAATGCAGCATTTGAGGGTTGTGGTTCGATGAAGCCCCATGGGTCAGTTTGATCGTTGACTGCATCAGCAACGAAGATGAAGATGGTTTGAAAGGTTGCTTGAATGTGGTGGCTGCAGTAATGAGCTTCTAGTTCTTGCCTAGGCAATGACCCACTCAGCTGGTAAAGTGCATCAGTGAACTGGTTTGAATGTGCAGCACAGCGGTTTTAAGACCAAAAGAGTACCACATGCTGCACTTGAGGGCCCGTTGGTTTGAACAGGTTCAAACAGTCTTTGAGGATGTTTTAAAGTGGGATGACAGAGAAACACACAGATCTTGCCTGATCTGGCCCTCAGGATGGTGTGAGTGCCGATCCAGGGGCTCACACAAAAGATAGATCCTTGTTGGGAAGCTGGCAAACACCTTCAGGGATACTTCACATCGATTGATGTACTGGGTATATGTGTGGCTGAGAGGCAGTTCTTGCGCCAGCAGCAGGTCACCCCCAATGTTCCCTGGGAATTGTTAGGGAGCAGAGTGTCCCTCTGCCTTGGAACACCTGCCGTCCCCTCACAACGGGAGGTCTCTGGAACTAACTGCTCTCCCAGTAGGGTCTGAATCAATTCTTCTTGAAGTCTGGAAGTCCAAAGGTGTATCAAAAACTGAGTGAGGGACACCATCATTTATAGGCAAAAATCCACTGTGGATTGGACAAAAGAAAGCTTACTTTAAAGGGTCCAATCACTGTCCTTTTGATAAGTGGGCTTTGCCTTCTTTTATAATACTGAAAGCGCTTTGTGCTCAAGGAAGTGGAGGAGACAGGAAGGAAGGAGAAGTACATAGAGATACACAATCATGGAAACCTTCCCCAACTGTGCTCAGCTACCTCTGTCTACACCTTCCTTGGCCCCTTCTCAGACCCATTCATCAAAGGCCCTTTTGTATGCAGCCCCCTGGAGTAAGGCTAGTCCTGTTGTATAGGATGTTCCCTTTGATTCCTGTTTCCTGGGACATCGTCTTCTAAAGGGGTGGCTTGCTGCAAAGAGGTGTTACCCAACCTCGCAAAAGACCAATCTCTTTCAGTCTCTTGCCCTACTAGCGTGCAGGGACAGGTTGTTTGACTTGACTACATACAGCCCTTCCACAGCTGTCCTGGGCTCACAGGTCTATGATTCCATAAGATGTGGCTTTTAATTCCACCATACCACACACATTATCGCTTATATTTTTAGATTACCCCTGCCCCAGGTGGGGATTTTATCATAATTATATGGATTCAGAACACAGGTGTAACCTCTGAACCTGCCCTGTGCCACTGGAGAGAAGAATTTGTAGATCAGGAGACTGATGCAGCAGGGCATAAGTTTATGATATAATTTTGACATGAGCCCACTGAAAGGGGGTCTGATTAGCAGGCCCCCTTCTGAGATGGCGTTACCCTCATAATATTACTAGTTAATACAAAATTAAAAAAAAAATGCTCACACTGAAGTTTGATGCATAACAAGGTTAAGGGACTATATCAGCTTTTAAGCCCTCACCACTGATACATTAATGACATGGTAATATGTCCAAATCACAAACATATGTTAAAAACAATAAAACAGTTGGAGAAAGAGCTTGGAATCTTGGAGCAACTTTATGAAGGTGGTATGATGGCTAGTGGAGACATTAAGAAACAGCAGGTTTTGAAAAAGCCACTCTGGCCCTTTTCTGGTCCTTTGTTTAAAGTGGGACTACAGCATTTCGGTGTTCTAAGGAATATTGATGGATTCTGATTCAGTCTATGAGAAAATAAAATAATCAAGCTGTGCTCTTCTCCAAACTCTTTCCTTTTTACAGAGAGTTTTTTTGCCTCATTCTTCCAAATACAGACAAGGTTATTATCAGAGGAACCTCCTTCATGTCAACAGGCATGAAGCTGTGCTAAAATGAAACTTGCTTTGGAGGGAGGTATGTCAACACTGACTCCGCTTTAACACCCATATGGGACATCTACTGGTGAGTCTGAACTAAGATGAAGACAAAATCATGGATTATTGTCATCTTCTGAACAGAAAAATGCAACATCTCCACCATCTCCATGCAGAGTAGTGCCTGTCTGCAACACTCCAAATTCCAACTTGCCACATTGCACTCAGTTTAAGATTCAATGCACTTCCAGAGACACCACCATCAAGTAATGATGACTTGTGGCAATTTTGGCATTTAAAAAGGAACATCTCCATCATGTTATAAATTAATGCATTGTTAAACAACATCTTTAAGAAGTAATAATACCTGGTTATATTAATTGAACTTCATTAATTCAAAACATGGACACAAGTCATGTCCTGAATATAGTGTGATGAGCTATATCTATGGAATAGATATATGGTTTAGTTGGTTCCTCATTACGAGAATTATTCCTGATCTGATACATCAAACTAGAGCAATCCATCCCTACAGTATGGGACAAGAAACAGGCTGTTTTTGTCATAATAATTGGTTTTATTTAAAAAGAAAATGAGGAAATGTCCCTAACTTTCAATGCTGGAGAAGTCTTGCTTAGAGCACTACGAATAACTTCAGACTAAAATGAAATTGAATGCACTTCAGCCTGCCTATGTTTCCTTACTCACATTTTTATCTAACAAAACATATCCAATCTACCTTGTATATTTACACAAACATCCATACATACAAAAGGAATGTGAATGACTATTATAGACAAAGCATTCAGATGCTTTACTACAGGAAGACACAGGAATTGATATTGGTGATTCACAAAAACAAATTTATCTACAGTGTGGAATTATGTCTGTCTTAAACCCACCTGCTCCTTGATATCAAAAGGTGAAGCAGTTCTCAGAATACAGTTTGAAACAAAAGAATTGACTTGGTTTTCTATGAAACAATTAACAGGTATTGGCAACAGAGAAATATGCCCAGTTTACAGGTAGTTCACCAACAAATGGGCTGAATACAAAGTAAAATATTGGACACCACCTATGACAAACTTTTGGTTCCTAGCTTGGGCATGGTCATTACTTAATTTAACTTTTATAATGCTGGATTTGATTGAAATAATTGGAAGGGCTTGTGTTTCTCAGCAACAATGTTCATTTTGCAAAGAGGGTTACAGCAGTGCATAACAACCACTATTTTCAAGGAATCAAACTCACTCTCACAATACCCCAGTTCCATATGTTTATCAAGGAAGAGATTTAAATATGTTATTGACTATGAATGGCAAAACTCAAATGGCTTGCTAATCCATATTTCAATTTGTGATGTCTAAAGCTTCTAGAGATCCTGAAATGCTAGAAAAAGTCCTATTGCAGTAGTACCTACTGTTTCAATTTTAAATGTATAAGTTACTAGGCACATACACACTGCACAATATTTCCTATTTCAGTGATATAACATGTGGAGTATTTTTATTCATGCCACTGTGCCACACTGTACCCCTTTGCCAATGGGGAAAGAACACTGTCAAAAATGGAGGAAATAACCTAGTGCGTGCCAAATCTGCAAAATTGCGTACGGTGCATAAACCACCAAAAGAGCTGTACACCCTGCCACAAACACAGGCAAAGTTGGTGTAAAAACAGGAATCACTGCTGTCATCTGTCATCTGTCACTTCAAACAAGGCCACAGAAGGGATACAATCTGAAAATATGCCCTTAAATACAGTTTCCTAATCAATGGCAATCTTCAAAGTGCTGTTTTGGCGCTAAATTCAGTCATTTTCCCCAGTGAATTATTGAAAGGAAAGTGTGCTCAAATCATAGATTCTCCAGGCAGTCAGAGGAATCCAGGCATCACTGCCTGACAGCTGCCTAAATAAATTGGCTGTCAAACCCAGTTAAATGTATTTTCTTTTTCTGGAAAAAATTGCAAAATCTGCTAATTCAAGCATGTTTGCGAAGGGCTAACTCTTTGAAAATGTTTAAATCCTTTATAAACTGTACTTATATTTTATATGGGAAATGAAAATACTTTAATGTCAAAGAGCTCCTTCTGGGACCAATCCACTATGTAATTGTGATCTGACAGCCTGGCGTGGGAAATCTGACATCTCTGCTTGACACTCCCTTGAGAACAGGAAGGCTAATGGCTGTTAGTGGTTCCCACATAATGCTCACAAGCAACATAATGGGGCCACATTAGACATTCGTCTGCGGGCTGACCAAAGAACAAAGGACAGGGAGCATTGACCTCTGCAAGGGGGGGCAGGATGTGGAGGAGGTTTCTCAGTAAACTTCAAAGGACTGGACAGCTGCTGCCTGAAAAGGGGAGGTTACAAAGGAGGACTGTGATGTGAAAGCCTTATTTTGATTACAAATTGAAAACTCTTTAACTGAACAACCTACAGAGGGATAAATCTGAAACTTGGTAGACATTAAATGAATTTCAGCCTTGTGATTTGAAGACATTGAGGAAACTCGTACCGTTTAAGGAACCAAAGCTATGATAAATGTCTGCTTGTGGCAAAACTATTAATGTTACAAACTTACAATTATATATACACGATCCACTGATAAGCGCCCAGAGATGTATCAAATTAGAAATGATTAATCCAAAGTGTTATGGGTAAAAATGATAAAAATCCATAGAAAGACCAATACAGCTCTCACAAAGATGGGAAGTGAATGTAAATGTAGACAATCGAATATAAAGTATGTGTATCCAATTTTATGAGGGTACATAATGGTAGAAATGTACATTTGTGTAAAAGTATGTTTTGGGTAAAACTCCAGGTGGAAGTTCCTAAATTCTGTCATAAGAGGACAGCTCTGTTCAGGCTGCCAAACAAAACAAAGCACTTGCCTGTGCCACTTACAACCATGGGGGTGTGCTTTGAAGTTCTGCCTATGCCATAAACCTTGTAATGGATAAATATAGGAGTGTGATGTCACACAGACACACACTGCTTCCAGAAGACTGCTTCCAGAACACACTGATTCCAGAACCATCCAGATGTCCATGCAGCACCTTATTCCAGAACTCTTCAACTTGTAGCTGACTCCAGAATTCTTGAAAGATCCAGATTTCTTTGCAAAATCCAGACTCTAGCATTGCCAAATTATTGCTAGCCTGACCCCATTGCAAACATCCCAAACTTGAAATGATTTAATTCTGATTCAGCTTGGCTTGCTACTATTAAGGCAAACCACTGAAAACTTGCATCCTGCTATCTACCGTGTCCAGTAACCATAAGGGGCCTGAGGTACAGTTCAAATTGACCAAAACCACCTTGCTGATTCAATCCCACTAGAGGTGCCCTCCTGCCGGAAGATAAGATCCAATTCATTGACCAGAGCTGACGGTCCAATTTAATAACTTCTTCTGTAAGTATTAATAGGAAGAACAGTGACCCATAATATATTTGCACTGTATTATCCCTATCTCAACCCATCCCATTTTTAACTCAGAACTACAGTATTGTTAGAATCTTTCTTGCGCTGATTGTCTCATCTGTGTTCCAAAACCATAACCCCCTAGTGATTCTGAATAACTAAAGTAAATCCCAGGAAGAAGTAGAGTATTCACAACGGGACAGGTAACACTGATCATGTGACTGTAAGATCCATATGTGGCATTCTCTTTTTCATAGTCATGATATAGTGTAATCAAACCCATCTGTCATTTTCAAAAACACATTTCTGTTTTCATTTTCGCGCCTATTTTGCAAAAACGCCTCTCACTAAAACGTAAATAACTCCTTCAGTTTTAATGATAGAAACGTAATTTCAACTCTCACTGATACCTAATATCCTTAGCTATCGCCACAACTAAAAACGTGTATTTGACCTGTTTTTCTTCAATCTTGCACAGTAAAGGTTTCCCACGAATTCGCAATCTTAGCCAAAATACGTGTCTTTTGCCCATTTCAAAGTGCTTCTTTCATCCCATCTTGATCTGAAGTGTGTATTGTTGTTTATATTGTAGCTCCTGTATGTTAGGACCTAATTAATATTGCTTTCTTTAGAATTTGTCTCCATTTAAGCATTTTTGCACCCTTTTGCAGTCTTTCACAAAGCCATTTTCATCTGTCAGTTTAAAAGTGTCATTTGCCAAAATAAGGTTTTCTCTCTTATGTAGGAGGGAGGATTACCTATAACTCTAGACATTGTATTTCATTCCTGCAAACCTGCTGGTTACTCACATTGATGTATGATTGCTCATTGGTATTCAGACAAAACTGTGCAGGGGGAATATTAACCTAAACGCCATCTGTGCACAAAACAAAACGATTCTTTTTCCCTGTGTTTTCTATTTTGCCTCCTTATAAGTGAATCCAATTGCTTTGTGCATTTCTTAATTGTATTGTCACCCTTTGGGTGATTCCTACCCCGTATGTATATCTATAGTAAACCTGTGTGATTTGAATATTAAAATAAATAAATAAATATTTACCTTTACAAACTAGCCTGATTCCTGGTTCAGTGTGACCTAGGGGGTGGGGGGGGGGATATTTTGAGAAGGGTGTGATATGAGTGGTATAGCATTCAGAATATTGAAGTTATAGACAAAAATAAATAAGGGTTTCATTTGCGCACTACATGCTAAGCGAGACTTGGGTGTGTGCCTGATTGAAATCCCTTACAAAAATGTAAACAGTTCTCCCAACATACTTTTCAATTCTATTTGTGATTGATTTAACTCTTGGAATACATGGTTGCTTTGTGTGTGGCTTGACCCTTTATCAACACAAATCATATTATTTGTAGCTGTATCCCTTTGTAGCATATCCCAGTTTAATGGAAAAAGACACATATGTCTGGCAAAACCTTATGATTTCTAAGGTCAGAGGTTAAGGGTCTTTGTAGGGCTCTGCTATTTGAAGTTTGCATTTCGTTGTCCACCAGGAACCCATCAACCAAATGACAAAAAGTCACAGCGTTCAGGAAAAATACATTTATTTATATTCATCGCTTTGTTGGAAACAGGCCTTTTTGTCTTTGACATGCACAGATGGGCCATTCATTTTCTATGTATTGATAGTAGTCATTGGTCATGAAGTCTGGACACTGATTTTTTTCAAGAAATGTGATAGTTGCACAAAATAAAACATTTTGACTACTATAAAACTAAGTTGACAATGGGTAATCTGAACTTCTTTAACAGTAAATGAAGGGGAAATGTACACTTTAAGCTATCCTTTTACTAGTAATAATGATAACAATGTCTTGATGTAAAAAGCAGAATAATTATAATTTTCATTTCCATTTGTTCTCTTTTTCTTTATAATGGCAGTAAATTATTAATAGGCTTTCCCATTTTATCTTTGATAGCAAACACTCTTTTCCCACGACTTCATCGGTGCATCTGAAAGCATGTGACATTTTACTTTTAGCTTACACTTTTCTGGGAAATTGTGAGAAATACAATATCATTGTATATCATTCTCTTCTTAGTGTCAATGCACCCTACCGTCAATCGCTGACCTTCCTTGTTTACGCCTGATGAAGTGTATAATCGGTTTTCTTTTTAATGACTCCAATTAGTAGCATAGTTCATAGTTGGTCAGACAACCTATCACTGCAAGTTCTCCACTCCTGCTATTGCCACCTGTAACCTTTAATCGTATTGCACCACCTGTCTCTGGATGTTTAAATCAATTGACAATTCTTTCAAAGAAGCTATAGGACATTGATATATTTGAAAAAAGTATTTAGAGCAAGCATTGTAGAAACAGGCCATTCTGGAGAAAACACAAGTCCTATAGCAAAATGTTGCACCTCAGTATCAGCCAAAAATGAATCCATAGAAATATAAATAATAAACAATCAGGCATCAACATTGGGTGGAACAATTACATAGTAATTGATACATTATTTCTGATTAAATAAGTATTTGATTTTATTCGCAAATATATAACTAAATTGTGTCCAACAATTTTGATTAAAGTACAATGGACCTATGATTGTCACTAAGTACTTGATAATTCACTAACCTACATTTCTTTTCCAAATTATTGGTGAAAATTATAATGAACTGTTTTCACTTTTACATTTGATCGAAACATCTTCGGAAACCCCATCATTTTGACTTCTGCCCAATGCCTGATATCAAACCCTATGAAGACCATCTGAGGACAAGCGAGGACGAACACTCAATTCTGTTGTTCCGGGCAAGTCTGAACATCATCCTTCACTTGCTTGGCCCCACCATTATCATATAATGCCTGTGGGAGGTTGTGGACACTGAAGATCACACCATTGAAATAGAATTACCTTTTAAATCAATGTGTTTCGAAAATAAAGGGTTAGCATTTTATGTATAACCCTAAAACTAGTCGTCAATGCAATGGTTAGTGATCACCTAGAATGGGTGTAAAATTAAGCATCCTCACCTTCCAATCATTCACAATCATAACCCTTACCTGCAAACCAAGGCTAAGTATGCTTAACATCCACCAGAACTATTACTGATGTTGTACTAAGCAGTTTAGTAATGATTGGGAATCATCTAAATACACACTAGCAATCTAGACATTTTACATGCAGATTGTACCACTACATGAAGGAGGGGGTAAGTCATCTAAGCAAATTACGCTTCAGTAATCAAGGTGCAAACTGTAATCAAAGCTTCAAATCCTTGTAGGTTGAACTCAGTTCTTCATCCCTCTGTGGTCCATGCACAGTTTTCTATTGAGTAATTATATCACATAGAATTGCTTCAGTGCTTGAAGGGATCTAGAATAAAGCACTATTAAAAAGTGATATTATTTATATGAGTATGATTATTTGTATTAAAACATCTACTGAACTAGAGCAGCATCAGGGGGATAGGGGTTTAAAATAATATACATTGGCATTATTATCTGACAGGGAATGTTGACCCTGTTGATAAAGGTCCATCAACCAAGTTAAGAGCCTGAGTGAGGCGAGAGTCCCTTATCAAAAATGAGGGGCCATTGGCAAAAATATTTAGTACACATTGTTGGATAATAATGCCATTGGCATGCATAAAGTCAAAATACAGGAGGCAGCCTTTTCTAAATAAAAAAATAAACATATGTTCAGCAGCAGGAACACAACCTCTTTTGGCTATTGTTTGTTTTCAGTGTTGATTATGTAGGAGTAGAAAGGGAGCATAGTATGATGAATCCAACAATATCATCACTTCTTTCCCTGAAATGACCTCTGCCTACATGGCCAGGGCATGGCAGCCGCTACTTGATCCTGTCAGTGGGGGTGGCTCTATGAGAGAGGACTACCTGGTGGAGGTGACACTCAGGAAGACCAGATGAAATAATTTGAGAAAATCACATGCACACCATTCCATTCCAGGGATGTTCAGTCCCCCATGCCCTAATGGCATATCGTTACACCCATCCCTCACCTCCTGATAGATCTATTTTGATGAATCCCCAAACACCTATTAGGCAGAATATGTTGACAGGTAGGACGAGGAAGAGGTAGGGAGTAGTGAGGATAACTTACCTGGAGGCTCAATATCCATGCCATTCAAATCATTCAGAGAGCAACTCCATAATGACAGACATGAAAATGAACAATGCAGTAATGAGGGTCAGGAAGACCGGGTGACCAACGCATCGTTCTAGTGGTTGGAAAATGAGTAAGGCAGCCTGGAAGTTCAAATAGGCCAGGCTGCAGCTGATTATGAGAAGGACAGAGGAGAACTGCAGACTCAGAACTGCTTCACAACCCATAATACAGCTGGGCACCATGCTGAAGGATATCACACCGCGGCAGGCCCCCCAAAGTTGAACCGATAAGGGAACAGAGAAACCAGGTTGTGGACAGTGCACTGCAAAAAGAGATAGATCATGGGGAACGGTGCACCGCGGAAGCCGACTGAACAAGAGTGCAGCGCTTGATTGGGTGCAGACAGCGCCAGTACGCTGATGCAGGGGGGAGCGAAGAAATGCTGGAGACAACCGGTAAGCCCAGGGCAGGGAAAATGGTTACTAGGTTGCTAATGAGTATATTTCTCTCCGCAGAAGTAACAGAAACAACCAGTGGACCTAAAAGGAACAAGTGGGTTACCAGGTGGCCAAATAAAGTAAATCACAATTTAAGAACACAGAACAGGGGAAACAGTGCAGTTATTAAAGAAGTGGGAGTATTAGCAAAGTAAGATATTCATGGGTTATTAAACCCCAAGCTGAATGAGTGACTCATTCATTTAAGTCCTGGCAAACAAGTAGATCAAGTGAAGTTAAGTATATGCATAACAAAGTGTTTGTGTAACAAAGTACTGTCAAACAAGTATACCAGGTGAAGATAAGTATCTGCATATCAAAGTGTTTGTGTAGCCAAGTCCTGTCAGGAAAGTATACCAGGTGAAGATTGTAGTTTATATAATAAAATCCTGGTAGGAAAGTGCACTAGGTGAAGTGAACGTTAGCCATGTGTGTGATTAGGACAGGTGGGAGAGTATCCCAGGTGAAGACCAAATGCCTATTGTAAAGAACTTTAAGCAAAGCCATGCCCTCGAATTAATTAACTTTTGTGAAAGTGAACAGTGAAAAAAAAGAGACTCCTTGGGATTTGCAGTGTGTAAAAGGGGAAGAATAAACTTGGGGAAGGGAGATGACACCCTAAGAGAAGTAAATGCACTGAGGGGAGAGAATAATCCTCTTGGAAGTTGAATATTCTTTGGAGTTGGTGAAACATGATACAAGGGATCTGGGGAAGGACGCTGATCCCTGGAACTGTGAACATTGTTCGTTTGAAATCTGTTTGTTGAATTGGAACTTGTGTGTTGAACTTGAATACAATACCCTAAGACCTTGGAGCATGAGGGCCAGAATAGGATCATGGGTACAGGACCAACCTTTTATCTGGACATCTTGACACTGGAAAGACTCATTAGTTTTGGCTAAGGAAGGGAAATTCCTCCTAGATTAGGGATAGCAAGGTATTTTTCAACCCCATTATGTTAATAAAAGCAAGGTATTTTCCAACCCTGTTATGTTAGTAAAAGTGTGTAACCCCAAACAGGTCTCCTTTGTGACCACGTCTCATTCCTGGCTCTCACTGTAGACAAGTTCTAGATTTGAAAGTAAGCTGGGACTTCATTTGGGGGTTTCTAGGGGTCATAACTGAGGCCCCGGGCAACCAATGGGACTGCCTTTGCAACCCCTCTGTTATTTAAAATCACTCTGACTTCAAAAATACATTATTTCCATTCGCGAAACAGAAATAATTTATTTTTGAAGTCAGTGCAAGTGACTTAAAAAATAACTTATTTCATTTTGAAAGCCTAGCTAACACCTCCCCACCCCCCAGACATGGATGGCTGTGGCTCCTGTGCTCTGCTGCACATGACAGGAACCAGAATGGGAGCCAGAGTCATGCCTGCAGAGGAGGAGCTGAAAGGTAAGGAAATATATATTTTTTAATGTAAAACTGGGTGTGTGTGAGAGAAAGCGAGAAAGTGTGTTATGTAATGTAATGTATGTGTGTATATATAATGTAGTGTGTGTGTCTGTGCATGAGGTTTGGATGTCTAGGCATGCGTGCATGAGTGAATGGTGAATGAGTGCATTTAAATACCTGAATTACTTACCAGTAATCTTTATTGCTCCTAGTGCCACTCTTACTTGTCCCAGTACTTGCCTAAGCACCTTGCCTCTTACATAAGTAGTGGGATGAAGAAGAGATACATTGAGGTAATATTGGGCTGAGGAGTTGATTGTGGCAGTTGGGGGAGTGTGGGAGAGAGAGGAGGTGTGTGGGAGGGGTGGGGCAGGAGAGGGGTGTGCTAATACATAGAGGTCATCAATGATAAAACAGACATGATATGTATTACTGGCTATACTGGCATTGTGGTAGAGACAGAGTAGTAATTTCTTACTGTGGCACAAACTTTGTATTGCACAGCTATAATAAAGTAATCATGATAAGTGTTATTGCCTGTCTAGCCTGGCATTTCAGTGCATCCAGTGTAGCCTTTCCTTACTGTAGCCTGGTATATTTCTTTGGCAATCTATGATCAAGTAATCATGATTTGTGTTATTATGTGGTTAGATTGTCATTTTGGTTCAACCCATCAAGGTATGTCTTACTGTGGCATGGAATTTTTTAATGTGCATCAACAAGGCTACAGCAAGCATGATAAGCGTTACTACGTGCCTAGCCTAAATGAAGCAGCCAGTTTTGACATGTTTTCTTATTTTGGCATTGTATTTTTAATAGCAAAGTGGTAAAATAGCTCAATGGAATAATTGCTCGCTGCTGCGTTCTATGTGTGATGTAGAGGTTCGAACACCGGTAAGGTCTACTCAGCCTTTCCTTCTTCCGAGGTTGAAAAAATAGTACCAACTTTGGTTGGAATGATAATTGTATTTAAATATGTGCTATGAATAATGCTTTGGTGAAAGCGATACATACATAACAAATCCTGTGATATCATGTTTGTGATGTCACTTCTGCTACCCCTGGCATTTTGATCAATCGACGTCTCTACAAGTGGAGATGGTTGGCAACCACAGGATGGGATACAAAACACTAAGGCTGCTCTGTAAACATACCTGGACTGGTAAATACAGCCTACATTTGGAACAGCCAAATGTAATGATCAGTAAATCAGTAGATCACAGACAACATAACAGATTTCTTACGAACCACCTGAACACATCATATATATGTCTTCTTGAACCATCAATATATTCAACAGATAATGGGCAATTACAATTACATATTCAGCATGATGACTAGAATTTACAGAGTGCTCTGTAGCCAGGAACATAAACACAGCTAATAGAATGAAATTACAGTATCAATACTTACGTTTACGGCATCATTTCCAAAATATGGATCTTTCTATTACTGCCATCAGTATATAATTGTCTTCATTGATAATTACAGCCAGTGATTTTTGCCATCAATAGTAAGGCTTTGATATAACTGCTGAAATGCATTTTTTTGGCATTTTGTAGAGAAGCATGAATTCCATTAGTCATGAAAATTATCCCTGAAAGCACATCATTATAAATCAACACTAAAATACCACAATTCCAATGCTGGTGCATCTCTGCAGAAAACACTATTGAACCATGATTGTAATGGTTGTGCAGTAGCACCTTTGGCTGTTTCTCATGCGCAGAATGAAATTAGCATAATAAATTATCTCAGACCCACATAACCGGACAGACTCAAAGAATATGTCAAAGCACTACTTTATTGTCATCTCAAATAAAGTATGGAAATCTGGTGACCATACGAATTGCAACTCACTCCCTCTCAGTTACGTTTCCATTAGACAAAGGCATTATACTTCAATGTACGTCAGCTATGGCATCATCCTATGTGGCAAACAGTAAAACCTATCAAGGGGAGGCATTGGTTAGGGGAAGACATATACCTATAGTTGTGTAAGTGTTAATAACTTCATTTGCTGCTCAGGGACATCATTTAGGGGTCACCAGAGGTCGCGCAACTGCGACCTCTGGTCTCCCTTGCGACCTCTAAAAATATATATATATATATATATATATATATATATATATATATATATATATATATATATATATTTTCTTCTTTTGTTTTGTAATGCAAGCTCCTGGGCTGTGGTCAGCACCATGTGGCTCTTTACTTCTGGAGAGGCTGGCTTTCTTGTTCAGGCCCCTTAAAAAAAGAAGAAAAATAATAACAGGAATGTCTCAAGTCTAACATTTTCAGCACTGACCCTAAATAAGAAATAGGAATACCAAATAATGTGTCTTTCTGGAATTCTATACAATAATTGCTAGACTCATTAAAGGTTTATTTCAGGCACACTTCAGGGGGTGAGTCACTGATTTAGTCTGTTCTTAAACTCCTCAACTCAGCCTTTCATCCTTCTGAGGTCAATAGATGAGTACCAACACAGGTAGGGTGATATGGGATGTATATTGTTTTCTATATAAAGCGCTTAAGCATAAGTGCTATATAATAACACACCATTATCATTTGGTCATGGACGTCTGCTTGCATTCACAGTAATTTGGTAATATGGGCCTATACACACTGATCTTACCAATACATATGGTGATCCATTCTTGTATGAAATGTACATCCCATTATAGTTATAGCGTAACCATATTTTCCGTAGTGTACAATGCTATGTGATGCCACTTCCTGTTTTTTAAATGGGTGAAATGTCGTGTTCCATCGCTTCCCGCAATATCACTTCGGTGTGGGGTCAAATGACATCACTTCCTGTGATGCCATCAGGGGGTAAAGGGTCGTGTGATGTCACTTTTGCTACCACTGGCATTTTGGTGAAATGACGTCCCTGCTGCTGCCTCTTATCTGGTAGGCATGTCCTCGAGCTACCTCTAGATACGTATAATACAGATCATAGAAAAATAATGACAGCATATTGGCTTCTGCAACATTGTACAGCATGCCACTTCGTAGCCCATTATCATTGGTTGGCATACACTCCTAACCTTGGACATTCCACTCGTTAGCAGCACATGAGCAAAATGAAACCCAGGTGTGGGGAACAACTTCAGACCACTGCCCACATTGGTCAATTAGTATACCATCTCTCATCAGTTAGATCATGAGCCAAGGTTTCTCCTTTGTAGCTGAACTTTCTGACTGTTCTCTTCTATAGGAGTTTTAAGGGAGTGTAGGTACATCACTATATTCAGTTGGAGCTTATTGTATAGGCCTTCTTTTCGAGTCTTGCACCACGTGTCAGTAGACCACAAATGTGTCCATTTCAATCTTTTATTTACTGCTATTTGATTTAATTTTGCTGGATTTTATTACTCATTTTGGCATCTAGAGACTTGGTCACTCCATCTTAGATAGGCTTTCTGCCTCATTGATTGTTCAATACTTGCACTTGAAAATGTTTTTGCCTCTGCTTAATCTAAGAGACATGTGTCCTTCATTCGTAGCGTATCCATGCCGACTCCCTCTGTACCTACCAATTATTTCTTGATGTGTCATCCTGAGTCTCAGCCAAACAGATATCCATTGTTCCTTTCACAAAACTGTTTCTTCAGCGTCTTTCACCCTTGCAGCCTTGGTTTTTCTCTGAGGTAGTTTTGACACAATTCGACGTCCATCTTTCCATCATGGCCTCTTTACCCTTGTTATATTTTCTCTTGCAGCAAGCTTCTTTATGTCTCATCTACCTTGTGTTTCTACATGGATACATTTGCTGATTCTCTTCTTACTTATCTTCTCAGTGTATATGGTTTATTAATCTCTTAATATTTGATAACTTTGTTACTTTAGTTACTTCGTTATCATTTACGTTTTTGCATATCGTTTCAGTGCATCTTTGTGTCTTCTCTTCTTGATTTCACTTTACTCTGCCTGATTTCACTTACAGCTCTTCTATGTCCAATGGTGTATGCCTACATCCTTCCAACACATCAGTGCAAGGGTACATTCAATACGATTGTCTGAATGCATAACATCTCTCATATCTTCGATGAAGCATTGGGATAATACCTGGTGTTATGCACTGAGTATTCCTGCTATTCTTCCAGTATGACGGAGGTGAGGGGCGTGCAATAGAGATGAAATCATCTGCTTCTCTACAGAGTCCTTTTTGACACTCTTTACATTGCAGCAGCAGCTTCAACGATGTTTAAACAAGCCCAAAGATGATCCTATCATTGCTGGCAAAGAGCATTTTCGATATGATTGATGGGAATTGGTGGTGGTAATGTATTTGGCACTGATGGTTATGTTATCTGTGAGTTGCCAATGAACCAGTGTTACAGATTTTCCACTTTAGTTGTAGTTGCCTGTATTGTACAATGGTGTACATTTGCCATTAAACATTGGTGGTAGCATTACCACAAACTCTACAATAATTAACAGGTAGTACGGGTGGAGAAAGCAACAAGCTTCCCTACTGCTTTCTGAATTGTCTGTTCTGAATATCAGGGAACCTATTTGGTGTCAGTAGGTACCTTTGCTTTCACAGCTGTAGCACTTATCAAATATAATTTGCACAAAAGGGAACTGAGGGTTTTTGGCCAACCCTTTGCATTACTGCTGAATTGTGAATCAAAACAATTCCCCCTAAACTGTTTGCACTGGCAAAATATCAAACATTACACTGTGTTATTTTTTTTAAAACAATTATTTGATAGTAAACAATGCATTGTTAAAACAAGAAACATATATTTTTAAAAAGTTAATAATGTCAAATATAAATACTTACTTAGTAAATGTATAGGTGGTACTCATTTAGTGCAAACCTAGCACGAAAGCAGGGTAAAGCTGTACAAACGTTAATTCAGGGTGTACAGAAGAGAAACATTAATGCATTTATTACAAATGTTGATTTTGCAATCCTAAACTTCCAATTAGAAAATCATCATACTCTGCTTGCTAAATATGAGAAGAAAACAATTGCCCTGTATCAATGTTCTCTGCCTGATCGGAAACGTTTTTTGTGAAGCGCTATGAATTACAGACAAGGCCATGTTGCCATCAAAGGTCATCAAGCAGTAAAAACAATGAACAATCTAATTGAAGTAGGGAATTCCCCCACATGAACTTTTATACAATTGTATAGACAACATCTTTGATGGGAGCCAGCTGCTCTGTGAGGTTGGCTTAAACAACATTTCACTGAAAAGTGAAAATACGAAATGTAAAACTCTCTTTGATAATGACTTAATGATTTGTGTTATTATTACCAATTTATGGGAACTCAATATATCGACCTATGTCGCATGAAGGGTTAAGCTGACCCTGCTGAGGAATTCAAACTTGACCAGTGTAGGGTTACAACAGGAAGATGTTTTGGGCCCCTCGAAATATCAACACTAAACAACCAGACAAAAGAGAGCTCATGTTGCTCAGCAAATTTGTCTCCCAGAGGTGTGCTTGCCGCCATGTTCGCATTACATCTTCCTACAGTAAACGGCAGCCTGTAGGCATGTGAATTAATCAATGGAAACAGCTAAGAAGCAATGCTAAATTGTGTGGTATATGCCTAAATGGCCTTACAATGTTTATTTATGCATTTGTGTGTTTATCTATATATTTATTTATTTTATTGTTGAGTTTAAAAGCAAACCCCATGCAATTTCACATAAGCAACACACATGTACATAATACATGTGTACATTTAAAAAGAGAAGATATATGAAACATATACAATAGCTTCATAAATATGTTTGTGCAATTACCTAATATACATTTTTCATCAGATTGTTTTAATCATCAAGGGAACACTTTTCCAAAAGGCAGTCAATACTCTATAAAAAGGAGCATTGGCGATATGCTTACTTGTATGCCTACCCCAAAATGCATTAGCTTCTAAGTCGTTTATATTAATTGCAAAACTACTGAACACTCTTTTCATAAGGTTTACCAACAAAGGACAGTCATCATATAAGTGTTTCAAAATTTCAAAGCAAATGGTATTTGACACAAGCAACACATTGGGCGAGGCCAGTCAGTTTTTCCTCTAGGGCCCCTCACTTCTAAAGTTTGCAAGTTATGTCCGCGAAATAACATAAAAATACAGGCGACTTCTCTACATGAACATTTTTCAATATAACGTTGTGGACTAACAAATGGAGGAAACAACAATATGACTGATGCATTCTCTTGTTGAATGGGTGTTACTCGTTGCTAGTCAAGTCACATTGCTAAATCCTTTTTTTCAGTTAATTTACACAAGTCGGATCCGTTTTTTTCTTTCAATTATTACTATTTTTCTCTCTTAAAAACCATTTGCATCCATCCCGATAGGTACCAACGTATGTCAAAACAGCACTTCAAGTGTATTTGCTAAGAGAAAATGTGCAGTAGGATGACACACTTTAAAATAAAACCTACATCTTCGATACATTGCTAACACGTAGCAAGCAATCAATTCCAATTTTGTATGCACACATTGGATTTGGACAAACTGAGGTAGGTAGAAAAAATATCTCCAGATCGATCCTTTTAATGTTTAAAACTGTGTTTTATGTATCTTTGAGTGAATATCTATTCCATTTGACATATTTTGGGACTAATCTTTGCTTGAAATATAAAATAAGTGGTGTCAGCTAAAACCACTGTGCTCCCTGTAACACTTTCCTGTTATTTCAGTCTATCACAGTATTCTCTATTGTCCTCAAGTGCACTGGCTAAAAAAAATCTAAATACACCCATTCCTTTTTTACCTTTTTTACCTTTTTTACCACCAAAGGTTGGGAGAACAATTGCCATGTTAGCCTAATTTATACAGTTTAAGTTTTATGAAATAGCATAATAAAAGTTTTATTACGATGCATAATTAAATGGTTGACCTGCACACACATCTTTCTATCACATATACTCTGTTTTAATCCAACAGGCATTTGGTCAAATATTAGTAAATCATCCTTATAAAAAAGTTTGATTTCCCAATATAACAGGAACTTTTATCACAGAATCTAAAATACTTCTTACATCTGACATATTAAAAGTGAAAAGAAATGGAGGAAGAAAGCATCCCTGTTTGACATCTTTATTTGGGTTGTTTTTGATAAAATCTCCTTTTCTGTTCAATCTAACGTTGCAAGCAGTGTTCATTGTCCACTGCTTTCAACTGTGGACCTTTCTATCAACAGTGTCACATATCACATTCACTAGAATAATCAATAAATGCAAAGTGCACGGATTAGGGTTTCAGCAAATTCACCCAAAAACTATTTTTCATGCTGTGTTGTCCCTTCCTGAAGTCAGTTTGGAATTGTGGCAAGATATTATGTTCTGAAGCCCAAGAGAAATACACAAATGTTTCCTGTCATGTCTAGTTATGTTATAATGTTGTAAGAAGCCAGATTGCCCCTGGATGCACTTTTATACATTGACACTATATGTGACAAAACATCTGCCCATTACTTTGGGATTATTATGAGGGCCATTAATAGGGCCTGGCACCCTGAACCAATTCACTTTTGTTTAAATCTTGTACAGAATATCTTCTATTGTGAATCAGCATTCAATGCAATTTGTCATCGTTTTCTATGCATTTAAATTAACAGAGTTTTCAGTGTACAACTTGTCTTTTACACATGTTGACCGTAGATCACCAATGATAGGGTTAATCTGCAATGCTTGCCATCCCTTGTTTTTGTTCAACAAGGACTACATTTTCTGTTTGTCGTTCAAAGCTTTTAACTAAAGCATTTTCAGGCATCTTACTAAAATAATAGTTTTTTATGAGCCTTTACCCAATTTTTAAAGCATTGCTTAATAATTGTTTCTATTTTTACGTACGTATCCCAACTCCTTGTGTTATTTCAGCAAGGTTCTACATCTGAACCTTATTTCTCTCTTACGTAGGATAAGTAATTTATCCTACGGTTTGCTAACATTTGTGTGGGATATCTTCTTAGGTCTGGACATAATCTCAAACGAGGGAGCAAACCAACACTTTGGTTAAAGCTGAAAAAAATCCTGGGAAAAACCAACACTTACAAAGGAATCCTTAAGTTTATATAGTAACCAGTTTGCAACTGTGTGCATATTAGCTATCAACCAACAAATCGGATTTGTTTGATTATTAATACACACATTTCCTGTGTGATAATGTATAACTTCATTAGGCACCTTTATTTTCACTGAGGCACCTAAGAAGCAATGATCATTTTGTATTTGTATTTTATTTATTTGTAGTGCGCCAGGCCCAGGGGCATCCGTGCGTGAAAAATGTATGAGCATATTTACACGGTTCCACAACATATACAAATCAACAGTAAGGCAAATTTACAATATAGTACAAAGGTGAACAACATGGGTAGATATCATGTGCACATAACTTAGCCGAGACGCAGTATAGTGGAGGCAGATAAGTCGAGGTGATTGCAACAGGGGAAGCTGCATTAGATTTGAGTGAAAAGCCAAGATTTGGTTTTCAGTTGAAATGCATTGAATGAAGGCTCAGTCCTGATATTAGACGTAAGTGTGTTCCAAAGCTGTGAGGCCAGAACAGGGAAACTTATGCCCCCGGCTTTTTGGAGTTTGAATCTGGGCAAAGATAGGCTGTGTATCTGGGCAGTTCCTTGAAGTCGGGAGGAAGTGTGTAAGGAGAGGCGGTTGGAAAGGTAGAGGGGGGCCTTGTTAGACAAACATTTGTGGGTTAGGGCAAGTGTTTTCAGCGCAATTCTTTGTTTGACAGGGAGCCAATGCAGGTTAGTCCTGGTAACGGATATGTGTTGGTTTCTTGGAATATTTAACGCTGCTCTAATGGCGTTATTCTGGGTGGTTTACAGTTTATTAAGGTTGGACTGGCTGGTCCCCAGATAGAGGGCACTCCAGTAGTCAATCTTAGACATGATAAGCGTTCTAGCTAGAGTGATGCGATTAGGGGTGGTCGGAATGGGTCTGCAGCCCACAATGAGTTTGCAAGTATATACCGACGCTGATCTGACGGCATTAGTTTGTCTTGTCAAGGACAGGGTGGAGTCAAAATAGATGTCTAAGGTTTTGGTATCCTTGGACACTTTAATGACATTGCCATCAATGATGAAGGCCTGGTACAAGGGATCTAATTTATTAATCCTTTGAACGGAGCCCAAGATGATGAGCTCCGTCTTATCGTCATTGAGACGAAGTTCGTGTTGGGCCATCCAAGCCTGGATAACCAGATAGACTTCATTCAATGCCTTGGTATCCGCAATGTGATCACCTGTGATGGGGATGAGTATCTGGGTGTCATCAGCATAATTAGTGTAGGAGACACCCAGATAGTCAAGAACATCAAAGAGTGGCTTGGTAAACACATTGTAGAGTGTTGGTGACACACATGAGCCTTGTGGGACCCCACATTGGATAGGTGCTGGGTCAGCGGCTGCTGAAGGGGAGAAAACCCTCATGTGTCTATTACTGAGAAAGGAGCTGATCCACGCTGTGGCAGAATCAGAGAAGTGGGCGGCCGATCGGAGGTGCTGGCACAAGATTTTGTGATTTACAAGATCGAAGGTCGCCGACAGGTCTAGAAGTAGTAGCAAGGCTAATTTCCCATTATCTTTCAAGACTTCGATTTGAGTTTTCATATCTATCAGAGCCGTTTCAGTCCCATGCCTGGGACGGAAGCCAGATTGTCTTAGTCCAAGTAGGTTGTTACGTTCCAAGTAGTCTTGAATCTGCAGATAGGCCGCACAATCAAGTATTTTGAGCATGAGCAGGACAGTAGTAATAGGCCTGTCATTAGTTGGTATACTCCGGTCTAAAGAAGGTTTTTTTTTAGCAATAGGATCACCCAGGCGTCCTTGAGAATGTCAGAAACTATACCTGTTTTAAAGGAGGAGTTGATAAAGGTTGTTAAGAAAGGGGCAAGGTCATGGGCTGATTCCTTGATGATGGAAGCAGGGCAGGAGTCTCCTTGGCAGTTTGAAAGTTTGATTCTATTGATGATGTCTTCCACTTCGGCAATGGTGAGTGGAGCGAAGGCAAACGGTTTGATCTTAGGTGGTACCGGAGGAGGAGTCATGAAGGAAGTGGGCTGATGATTCTCCAATTTTAATCCATTTTGTTTGTCTGTAATTTTGGATTTGAGTGCAGCGATTATGTTCAGTAGGGCTGCCTGGATATTAGTGCACCACTTGCTAACTTTATTGCAAGTGCCAGGAGGTGTGGCAGGAGATTCCAATTCCTTTAAGATCTTAAATAGTTCTCTGGTATTCGAGTCTGCTTGCATAATGCGAGTATTAAAGGACTCTTTTTTGGCATGGTAGATAGCTTCTTTATAGTTAAGGGTGGCTAGGATAAGGCCGTCCTTGTGAGCATCTGACTGATGGCTTCTCCAGTGGTTTTCAGCGCAACGTTTAGTTTTGCGGAGCACTCTTAGCTGCGAAGTAAATCAGGCGTTAAGGTGCGCATGCTGTTTAGGCTTTTTCAGTTTAATGGGGGCAATAGAGTTTAGAGCTGAGTGCATAGCTGGATTGTAAGTGTCAGCAAGGATGGTAAGATCAGAGCAGGAATGTATGACCTTGATGAGGCAGGGGAGTAAAAGAGGAAGTTATTTCTCTCTAGTTATGTCCTTTTTATTTCTCATAGGGATGGCATGAGCCATAGTGGGTAGAGGGCGAACAGCTGCTTCAATCGTAAAAGGTGATGATATGGTGGTCAGACCAAAGGCAGGGCATGTTAGATGTTACATTGATATTGCAATTGGTATCAGATAACCCGTAAAGTGTCCTTCATTTGATGTGTGTAGGTTCTAGGATGTGCTGAGTGAATCCGAGATCAGTTAGCGTGTTAGCAAGGTCATTGGTGATAGGGTCATTGAGGTCACAGAATCTCAAATTGAGGTCTCCTAGTAGGATGATTTGCGAGTTAGTTTTGGATTTCTCAAGTAATAGTGTAGAAATGTCATCCGCAAAGGATGAGGCTGGGCCAGGTGGCTTGTAGATAAGGTGTACAGTGGCAGTTTGGTTGGGCGTTAAAGGTAGTTTGACTGAGAGTAGCTCTGCAGACTCCAAGCTGACATTAGGTACAGCTCTTAACTCAAGTGAGTTTTTGTGGATCAGAGCAACTCCACACCCTCTCGATTGTGCAGAGTTACGATCGCAGCGCGTAATACTGTAGTCTGGTGGTATGGCAAGGGATAGTGTAGGTCCTGAGGATGCGTGTCGCCAAGTCTCTGATATGGCAATAAAGTCAAGCTCTTGGGTAGTGATAAGGTCAGCAATGTCTAGTGTGTGGGCTGTTATCGATCTAGCATTGATGAGTGCGCCTTTGATCTGAGTAGCTTTGGCTGCAGGAGTTGCTGTTGTAGGGACAGCAGTAGTAAGGTTGTTACTAGTGAGGGGCGAACATGGGGCGAGGGGGCTATGACTAGGTATGAGGAGTTTAGGTGGGATGGGGGCACAGGAGTTGGACCGCTGACTCACATGGGAGAACCTGGATCCTAGTCTCTTATTTCTCAAGTGGGTGGTACAGGGTTGATTCGGAGTGGGTTTCTTTGCAAAGTGTTCAAGCCAGAGAGCAGGGGTATTAAGGTACATTTTGCAGGCCAATTTATCATGGTCAATCCCCAAACTCCCAATACCTATGCCCAGATAGTTACTTGTACATCACACTTATTTACAGTTATCAATGTAGGGTGGGTTGCATAACCTGACCACCCTTCTTCTCTAACTACATTATTTAAATTATCTGAACACTCAGCATTTAAATCACCCATTGCAAATATGTCTAGGGACTCTTGTGATAGAAGGCCTAACACTGTTATCAATGTAAGCATAACTTCACAACTTTATCCAAATCCGGTGGATTATATATGTTGATAATTACCAAAAGTATTGTATTGTCAGTGGAATCAATCTTAATTTTCAGAAGGTTATTTCATCTATTACCAATTTCTTTTATCTTGCCAGGTAATAAAGTACTCACTAGACTCAGGAATGCCCCCACAAATCATTTCTAAAGCTTCTCGGAAAAGACTTGTAAAATCATCAACATCAGACACTCTCTCAAGAACACTTCCTGTGAAAAACTAAGTTGTGGGAAGTTAAAAAGGAAAAACATCTCTGTGAGCTAAAAAAAAAAAAAAGATTAAATCTACATGAGTTCCAGGATACAATATGTGGTTTCATGTCCTCAAGTCAAACATACTTCTTGTGTGCAAGACAAGTGCGCAAAACATGGTTTATGGGTTGCCTTCAATGTAGAATTAAAGATTGCTTCCAGACAAAGAAGTGCCAAAATCAGGATTAATCTTTCCCCATCTTCTTCAGCCATCCCTTTAGTAGGTTTGATATATTTGAGAGAGGAAAAAGAACCACTGTTCCTTTGCAAGTGACTGTTGCAGACTTTTTGGCTAGGATGTGCCCCTTAACAGACCTTGCAGAGTCTGCCCCCTGTTCTATATAGAATTTAGATCACACATGACTGTGATCATAATTGCTCGACTTCCTTTTACACCCAAATCCAAGAATCTGAAATTTTCCCTGTTAACTCTTTCTATAACTTGTGAATTACCTCAGCAGCATCTGCCATAAGAGTATTTACTGCACTAGTTACAAACAATATCTGAAATCATGATTATGATTAAGTAAATATGTATGCCTTCTTGTTCATTGTAATGTTCTTTTAGCATTGCTATTTGATTTAGCATTAATTTCCTGTAGTTCATAAAGTAGTTGTCAGTCTCATTAATAAAGTATCTGTTTTGAGCAAGACCTTTATCAGACCTTCTCACACTTATTTTCTTGATTCGGTTTCTTTCCCCCTTCTTTTTCTGAGTTCATTGTTTACCCTTTCTTTGTGATTTAGAAGTCAGTTTCTTAGTTGAATCCATGTCATATTTGTCTCTGGAGCCTAAATAGGCTACAGTCCATCCCTCATGAGAGACATTACAAACAGCATTTTTGTTTAAAACCAAGGACGATGAAGTGTCTTGCTCTTTTGGATTAATTCCCCCAGTACCCGCTCTGAGGGTGATCCAAGGTACTTCAGGCTTTCACAAGTGAACACATGCTCATTCCCAACTTGTCCTTTGAGGAGAGGATTGTTTTTAAATCTTGACAGATAGAAAAAAAGAAATCTTGATCATACTGATGAAGCGCCAATCTCAACCAAAATAACATCATACAAGATTGTAGCACTAAATGGATGGTGCCCAACACAGGATGGGCAGGGGTTGCAAGTGCACAAGAACGTCTATATCATTTCCCTGGTGCTTGTAAAGGGTTTAAGTACAATGAGAGTGCGTATCTTACAGGTGTTTACTATCATCCTGAACTGGATGCATCTGTATGTATATAGCTTCATGCTTAAAACATTTACAGAGATTTTAAAAAGTCTTCCATTATGTTTGACTCTTCTAAACTAGAATGTGTGTCAACCTCCTCCCCCTCCCCCATAGAGCGGGTATCAAGAGTAGCACCGCTTAACATATATCTATGACTCATGTACTATAGAACTTTAAAAGCACCTTTAACATACCCCTGCTAAGCTAAAGCTGGATGTTTAAATACAAAAACAGGTACCATGCACCCATCTCTAGAATGAACATGGCATGATAACCTATTCTGTGGTTTTCTCACCACTTTGAGCATGGTTGACACCCTCCTAATGCCAATCATCCAAGAACAGGTGAATGGGCAGTGTTCGTACGTACCGGTAGAGGGTTTCCCAGACCTCTTTATGCAAATAAAGATGGATGTGTGTCTTTACTTCATCAGCATTCACTTCACCATACATTCACTTCATTACATTTACCCTTTCATACCTTTACTTCTTCCGTCATTCAATTCTTCTAACATGCGATTCGTCATGACAAAGGGGGGGCTTGAAAAACCCCTTAATTTCTAAGCCAAATTCTTCCCCTGATCCCTCCATGACTGCAACCCTATCCTTACAGCTATCCTTACCATATCCATTGCTACCTTGACAATGTGAAAATGCAGACATATAGTTGTATGGGTCCATGTCCTTGGAGAGATTGACTATAACTGTTCCATCGCTGCTCATCTCCAAAGCGTCTGCAGGAGTGGACAAGGGTGATGCAATCTTGTCACAGTGCTCTGATCTCCTATACTGCTTGGGTGGAGACCAATACCTAGGAATACCAATGGCTCTATCATGCCAAGATCCCATCTGCGGATTGCAGAGTCCACCCGGTATCAAGATATAGGGATGTTTGGTAAACTGAGATCCTGACACAACCCTGCTCAAACTGCAACATAGAGGCTGCAACCCTATTAAACCTGCTTAAACCTGCTTCTCTGACTACCTGTCAAGGAAAGATGACCTCTCAAAAGCATACATCTAATGCACAAGGCAGTATATCTCCAACCGCTCAGACACAAACACAGGTTCTAGGAAACTGCATACCTTCTGTCAAGGAAGATATAAGAATTGCAGTGGTGGATCTCTTCACATGCAAGGCTTGACACTCTGTACTGCCATCACATCAAAAAAGGCCCATGAGTCTATCTAAGCCCTTTTATAGCTCATCTTCAATATCTTCCACCCAAGCTCCAATGTAAAGCACTCGTAACAGTAGATCAGTGGCTTGACGATGGCATATCACCTATCCTAGCTCATAGAGACCTACCATTCATCAATACTTCTCCATTGATCATCAGTGTGATTAAACACAAAACATAGAAACAAAGCAGAAACCTTTTCTTAATCTGAAAATTCTCTGACTGCACAAAGCCTATATAAACTCCACATAGCTAAATAAATCATCTACTTTAACATATTGATTATATTTTGAAAGTAAGAGACGATTTGGAGAGGCGACATCTCTTTATTGGATTGTCATATAATACACACTTTCATGATCACTTATTGAACTTTTACACTTTCCCTTTGTATGCGCAGACTCCACAAACCTTTGTTTTCTATCACCTCTTCCTATTCTTCATCACAACACTCGTCTCTAATGTATGTTAACTTTACATGTTCTAAGACGTGTCCTTCATAGACATGTTTACATCTAGTCCATGCTGCTCGATTTGAAATTGAGTTCTCTTCATCTGAAGCTTCCCTTTCATTACACTTAATCTGCTGGTTTACTCCTAGAAACATCACAATTTAACACATTGAATTGAATATCTGTGCACATGCCACGACTGGCAATTATTGTCTCGTCATCATTTCATTGGGCAAGACTTGTTAAGTGATGGTGCGTGGTATAAATCAACATAGCATGACATAACGTTGGATGAGGTCTCCTGTTTTTCTTATCATTAGAGAACGTGTTGCTAACCCTCTTCCCCTGCTTGCACTGTTCTCCTTCAGAGTATGGGAATGGCAGGGTTTGAAGGGAAGACCTATGGAGGACACCTGTGACGAGGTCCCCTGCTTGTTGTTAAGCTTAGTGTTGTTAGCTCTCTTCCCCTACCTGCACTCCCCACCACCAGAACACGAAAGTGGCACTGTTCTGTGCTTCTTAGCTCTTGGAATATTTTTGGGGGTACTTCTTTGTAGCTGGCATTGCATTAGACTAGTCTGGATATTGTTAATGCAAACACCACCCTATGTCCACAAATGCACACAAAGGAAATGTATACGCATAACTAGCCTAGGCGGAAACGTGGTTCTTGGTGAGTGTGTAATGCATATGTCCCTGTTGAATAATCATGTGTCAAGCAGATGGAACCTTTGAATGGGTCTTGGTGCCGTCCGGCCAGAGTAACAGATGAGGTTAAGAGCTCATTGGATGGATCAGCAGGATTTCTTGTAAAGACCAGGTCTGCACTTCCGCTCTCTATATGGTAGAGGGGAGGCACAGAGACCCCTGCCAAGATTCTCTATTACGGTAGCAA
Source organism: Ambystoma mexicanum (assembly GCF_040938575.1). NCBI lineage: Eukaryota > Metazoa > Chordata > Amphibia > Caudata > Ambystomatidae > Ambystoma > Ambystoma mexicanum. The sequence continues at coordinate 292,749,378 of NC_090930.1, read as the reverse complement.
TGGACGAGCAATCAAGGCCTGCCTTCTCGGGAGGTGATACAAGCTGGTTCTTAAGTACAGTGTAGTCCCCAAGCACCCATGATGGAATGTCAACACACTGTATCGGTTAAAACACAGTCTTTATATAATTAACAATCAAAGTCATATACACAATCACGATAACTCACTTTGTACTCCGAAAATCAACAATGGTAAATATGTACAATTCTAAAGTGGTACTACTAACGTTATTAGATCTTATTAAAGTGCATACGGTCAGAATGACACCCAGATCAACATAAAGAGGAAATCAGCAGTAGAGAGAGGAAGGAAAGCAAGATGGTTGAACAATAGGCAGAGTACTGGTCCCGTTACCTAGCTACAGTTCTGTGTGGAGATCCCACCACCTGGGCAACCTGTAGAAGGAAGATACAAGCCCAATCCATATATTATTCACCCTTAGACTTCCCAATAGTTCTGCAACCCCAAAGTACCTTTGTGTTGTAGCGTTCCGCATCGGGGAAATCAACAACCCTTCTTGAGTGTCCTCCCATTCAGGCAGGAATCACAGGCCGTCGAACGTCCGACAGAGGACAGGTCAAGCTACGACAGTGAAGTGGCTGCGTCATTCCTAGCGGTGCTCGTTGACGGGGAAGCATAAACATCCTGCCAGGAAGAGCTGTGCGGAGCACCTCTGTGTCAATAGTTCTGGACTGCAAAGAGTTGAAGAACTGTGGCCCAGCAAGGGCATCGAGTCGTCGGTGTCTCTGTGGTCTTTGGGTGGAGGGAAACCCATCGGTGGATGCTCCTCGGCGTGTCAACGGTCAGGCCTTCTCCAGCAGGATACAGCGGTGATGATGCGGACGAGAGCGTCCTTGGATCAATGAAGTTCTTAGGCAACGGGAGCACGGCGGCTCTGGTCAGCGACGGCGGTCAGCGACAGTGGCGAGCAACAGTCCGGGCGCTTCTCCTCAGAGTTCCGAAGCAGTCCCCGTATCGGGTTGGCAGCCTGTCGAAGGTCTGTCTACCAGGGAGCTTAGGCAAAGATCAGCTGTGCACGATGGTCCCTCGTGGCTCCGGAAGAGGGCGCCTTACTAGGTCCTCTCTGGGTCAGTTCTTGAAGCACAGCACCTTTCAAATTGAGAAGGAGAGCAACAGCAATTCTTCTCGTCCAGCAGGCATCAAGGTTAAGCTTCACTCCAGTTACTCGTCGTAGTGGACTTCAGCTTCTGAACACGATTCCTAGCAGTGAGAGGTCCCCAGATATACTGTTGATCTCCCATTCATTCCGCTGGGTCGCACTCAAGCATCCAATCACAACTACGAGCATGCATGCAGGCAGGCAGCCAATCAGGCACACAAGGTATTCAGGCCATTCACTTCTCTCCAGACAATCACAACAAGTTATGTGTATTGGGAGAAGTACTGAGCCATTCAACACTCCAAGCTGTATCCATACCGTTTTCACAGGGCTGTCTCAACCATTATGTCAAACACCAGATACTAGACAGTCACAATTAAGAATGTATATTCGTCACACACTCCATTCACCCAGGTCCCACCCACAGGCGTACCCACAACATACGGTCATTGAGAAGGCTCCAGCCAGTCTGGTCGGCACTTCCCCACACTACCATATACGGAACTTCCACATAACAGCCAGTCAGGGGGAAGGGACAGAGGCACGGCTTCCCTGGACTTCGGGAAGATCAGGGTAACAGGTGATGGAAGGCAAGAGGCCATGGGAGCCATTTTGCCTCCATCAGGAATCTACCGATTCCAATGATGGGGCCTGGGCATCCCAAAATGGAGGATGCTCAGGGCACCAGTCATTTTCAGCACGGCACTGCCACCAGCCCGTACCCTGCTCTGTGGGTCACACATACACTAGGGGCACGGGGTTGTACCCCTACGCATGGGTGCCATAAGAGTATCCCATGGGTCTGTTGACCAAACGAAAAGGAGAGTGAGCTGCACCACCAGGAGTCCCACATGAACTCCTGTGTGGAAAACATGACAGAACACACGATAAAAAGCAGTAAAGGACAAGGATACGGAGGTCCTGTCCCTCCGATGCATTTCCAGCTTCACAGTCGCCCCCCGAGACTGAGGTGGAGGGTGTCTAATCTCCCACAAGATAGACACCCTCATCCAGACGGTCAACATACCTTCTGGAAAGGCAATCTGCATTATCGTGACTCTTCCCTGGTCTGTGCTCAATGGTAAAGTCTAGTCCTTGTAGACTAATGGACAACCTGAGCAGTTTCGGGTTTTCACCCTTCATCTGCATAAGCCACTTCAGGGGCTTATGATCGGTTTGGACCTTGAAGGTAGACCCGGTAAGGTAGGGTCTAAAACGTCTAAGGCTCCAAACAATACTAAAACATTCCTTTCAACAGTAGCCCACCTAAGTTCCCTACCCTTTAGTTGTCTACTGATGAATATGATCAGATGTTCTCTTCCTTTGTCATCTAAATGGGACAAGACAGCTCCAATTCCGGTGTCGCAGGCGTCAGTTTGAACGATAAAGTGCTTGCCGTAATCAGGCTCACACAGCACGGGTGCCTGACACAGACTTCCTTTCAAGCCATCAAAGGCCCTCTGACAGTTTTCAGTCCAATTAACCTTCCGAGGTTGTTTGGGCGAAGTCAACGCTGTCAGGGGTGCAGCTATGGTTCCATAGTCTGTCATGAAATTGCGATAATACCCAGTGAGGCCCAGAAAGGCTCTCACCTGGGTTTGAGTAGTGGGAGTCTCCCAGTCATGTACATCCTGTACTTTACTGGGGAGAGGTTGGATTTGACCCGCTCATACCTCATGACCAAGATAGGTGACTTTCCCCTGAGCTATCTGGCACTTGGTGGCCTTAATCGTGAGGTTGGCCCTTTTTAACGCCTGCAACACTTTATCCAGATGAGTCAAATGCTCTTCCCAGGTGGAACTATGATGGCAATGTCGTCTAAGTATGCCACGTAAAAGGCTTCCAGCCCACTGAGCGCATGGTTGACTAATCTCTGGAAAGTGGCAGGGGCGTTCTTCAGCCCGAAAGGCATGGCTCTAAACTGGTAGAGTCCCTCTGGTGTTGAGAATGCCGTCTTTTCCTAGGCATGGTCCATCAGAGCTATTTGCCAATAGCCTGAGGTAAGGTCGAAGGTGCTCACAAATTTGGAAGCACCTATGGTGTCCATGAGCTCATCCGCCCAGGGCAAAGGGTGCGCATCAGTTTTGGTGATGGCATTGACTCCTCGTTAGTCCACACAGAACCTCCAATCCATGGTACCTGCCTGGGAACTTGCCTTGGGGACAAGGACCACAGGACTGGACCAGGGGCTGGTTGAGGGTTCAATAACAACCAGATCCAACATCCTGGCAACCTCAGCCTGGATGTGGTTCTTGACGGTATCTGACATATGGTAGCACCTGCTTTTGACAGGCACACTGTCACCCGTGTCAATCTCATGCCTACACCACGGTGTAAGGCCTTGTGTCAGTGAGAACAGAGAGGCGTACTGCCAGAGCAAAGCCCGGCAGGCCTTCTGCTGCTCTGTCATCAGATCGGGAGAGAGATGCACTTCCTCCACTGAGCCATCCTGAGGGTTGCTATGCAGCAAATCAGGAAGGGGCTCACTCTCATTTTCTTCTTGCCCGGAAGCTAGCAAGAGACATGAGACTTTGGCCCGCCTGTGGAAAGGCTTGAGCCTGTTAACATGGAATATCTGAGGGGCTACCCCAGCAGCTCCCATGTCAACCAGATAATTGACCTCACCCATCTTGGAGATAATCCTGAAGGGTCCAGTCCATTTATCCGCCAAAGCCTGAGGCTTGGTCGGCTCCATCACAAGGACCTCCTGTCCCAGAGCCCAATCCACTTGCAATGCTTTAAGGTCATGCCAGTACTTATTCAATTCCTGGCTGGCCTTAAGATTCACTGTTGCCTGACCCATCATCTGTGTCATCCTCCGTCTGAGGCCTAACACATAGTCCCCCACTTGCTTGGCGGAACCTGGAGGGGTGGCCTCACAACCTTCTCGGATCAAGGCGAGGGACCCCCTCACAGGATGTCCAAAGAATAACTCAAAGGGGCTGAAACCAACACCCTTTTGAGGTACCTCTCTGTAAGCAAACAGCAGGAATGGCAGGAGAAGACCCCACTTCTGCCTGAGGGGCTCTTCCAAAGCGCCTAACATGCCTTTGAGAGTTTTGTTAAATCTCTCAACCAAACCATTGGTCTTGGGTGGTAAGAGGTGGAGAATTTGTAAGTTACCCTGCATTCTTTCCACATGGTTTTCATGTAACTCGACATGAAGTTGGATCCTCTATCAGAGACAACCTCCTTAGGGAATCCAACCTGGGTGAAAATGCCCAGGAGAGCCCTGGCAACCACCTTGGCCGTAACCGTCCGAAGGGGTATAGCCTCAGGGTACCTGGTGGCATGATCTACCAAAACTAGGATGAACCAATGTCCACCCGACGCGGCAGGGTCAAGGGGACTGACGATGTCGATGCCAACCCTCTGAAACGGTGTGCCCACCACTGGCAACGGTTGCAGTGGGGCGTTGACTCTGCCTCCAGTCTTGCCAGACAACTGACAAGTTAGGCAAGTCCTGCAGTGGGACTCCACTTCTACTCCCATCTGTGGCCAGTAGAAATGGGCAGAGAGCCTTTGCTTAGTCTTCTTGGTATCAAGATGACCAGCCAAGGGGACCTCATATGCCAACTGCAGCAGGAAGGGCTGGTAAACCTGGGGCACCACCAACCTCTTGAGGGCACCAGGTTCAGGCTTAGTGGGCTCACTAACAAGGAGCTCACCCTCCCAATAAATACGAAATGTTCTAGGCACTTCTCCCTGTGCCTGGGACAGGGCCTGTGTCCTCAGAGCCTCGAGAGAGTGGAACTCTCTCTGTCCGTTACAGAAGTCCACCCGGGAGGGACCCCCTTCAGCCAACAAGCATTGAAGGTTGGGATGATCCTCCGGGTTAAGAGCATCTCCCACAGGAAAGTCTTCTGGCTCGTCTGACACAGGAGTTGAGACGGGATTTAGTACTGGACCCAGACCGTCCGGAGCATGGATCCCAATGGGTGCTGTCGGAACAGCGGGAGGAGTAGGGGCTCCCTCCACAGGTGCGGCCTTCTTACTCCTCCGTTTCTTTCGTGTCTTGGGTTTCCCCATTGGCAAGGATACTGGGCTCGCAGCCGGACCCTGTGTGACCTGCAATCGGGTGACTGCCACAGCAGCCCTGGGTAGACCATCCGTGATCATCTCCAATTCGACCAGATCGTTTCCCAACAAAATATTTTCAGGTACGTTGTCCTGAACCAGGACCGGAAGCTTTGTTGTCTTGTCTCCAATCGTAATGTTGACTAAGACTACAGGAGATAATTTGGGAGGCCCATCAGCTAACCTGGTGGTTCTCAGAGGAGCACCTACATAGTCCTCTCGCTTGAGCAGGGTCCCGTCCACCACTGTCATGCTTGTCTCTCAAACCAGTAGAAGGCTGGCCATTCAGGAGGAGACTTCTCAAAAACCTACGAGTTTTTTGCGGATAGTCGCCAATACCTCTGCGTACTGGTCCCAGGACCCAAGGGACACTAAGGAAATCTCTATGGGAGCACCGAAGGTGATCCCAGTAGAGGAGGGGAGGATGGTGGCCTCCACCTCAGGTACGGAGTAGGGATAGGTCAGGCTGACAGCCTGGACTCCAAGTGCCTTACCCTTACACTTGGGGTCACCCCTTCAGTGATCCAGAGCCCCACAATCCCAGCAGGTGCCGGGCGTGCGGGGTACAGTACTGGAACCACTGGGACCCTGCTTTGCAGCAGGCAGACCACTACTCTTACTCCCACCCACAACAGACTTATCCCCACTAGGTTTTTGGGTCTTCGGAGAGGAAGGTTTTGGTTTATCCAACTGTGATTGCTTTTGGGACTCCTCAGCTTTCTGAGAGGCCCCCTTTTCTTTGTCCTTGTCCTTGCCACTGGAGTCCTTAGGGAACACCCGGTGGGAGACCCACTTGTCAGCCAACCTAGCCAGCTTAAAGGGGTCCAAAATGTTCTGGTTAGCAACATACTGACACAGCTCTGGTGAACAGGCTTCCGAAAAATGCTCAAAAAACAAGAGGTGAGACAATTCAACAAACGTTTTCACTTTGTAACCATCAATCCACCCCATCATGTTCATGTGCGCAGCACTCACCCAGCCAATCCAAGACACATTCTCTCATTTCTTAAAATCCCTGAACCGTTTAAGATATTGGGTAGGCGTTTTTCCAAACTTGGCGATTAAGGCAGACTTCATGCACTCATACTGACCCCTTTCTTCCACACTCAGTTTCAGAATACAGTCATATCCAGTTTGAGGCACTCTGCTAAACAACACTTAACCCAATTTCTCTTATCAACATCATGAATTACCCACCCATCTCAAACGCTTCAATCCATTGGAGGATTTCAGAACCCTCTGCATACACAACAACCAAATCTTTCATAAACTTGGTTGCTGGGGACCTGACACTCTCAACTGGTTTCGCTGAAGTCTCCACTCAAGCTTTCTCTAGCTAGATTCGCTCACATTCAGTGTCCTTGTCTTTGAGTTCAAGATCCCTATGTTTGAGTTCAAGATCTCTATCTTTTAGCTTAAGATCCCGGTTCTTGAGCTCCACTTGCTGTGCCAACTTCTCTTTCTTAAGCTCAGCATCTATTTCCAACTTGCGATATTCAAAGGCCAATTTCATCCTTAATAACTCGAGCTCTAAGGAAATGCTGAGGTTCGGAACAGAGGCAGCAGGAATGGTGGCGTTCCCAGAATCAGTTTCGGCGACAACCCCCGGGGTAGAGTCCTCATTGGTTACATTCCCCCTTCAAGAATCTCACAATCGATCTGGTAGTCCACCAGGGCATAAATCAGCTCGGCCCTAGACATAAAGGACAACGATACGGAGGCCCTGTCCATCCGATGCATTTCCAGCATCACACTTCTGTCTTGTGGTCTGTGAGCAAAGCCTGTTGTGTGGAATCCATTGCAAGACATTCTTCAGGCAGTTTGTCAATGGATGCCAATTCCACAGAACTCAGTCACAGTTTACAGTAGATCTCAATGTATGCAGTTTAAAGGGGATGGCAAATGTGTTGTCCTTCCTTTATTTAATCTAGTGAGAACAAAAGATATTAAGGAGTGAATTGGCAAGAGTGACAAACCTTAAGGAACACCCCGGTTCATGGTTGTGATTCCAGAAAAGATGTCACTGGTTTTACGCATCATGTGCAGTTGATCAAAGACGATGAACAAGGTTCTAGAAGCCAGCTGAATCAAGGCCAAGGATGCCATAAGGTCAATCAACGCCTTGTGCTCATTTGTGGTAGACCCCCTGAGAAATCTGAACCAATAGGTGTGCAAGCTTGGCCTTGACCACCAACAAGTGGTAGCTTCTCTCTGAATGTTGTTGCAGTGCCATGCAAAGGTCGGAAAGCCTTTTGGAAGCCACTCACCATGAAGATGGGTGATCCCTATAGTTTGCAGTGTATTAGTGATGAAGTGAAGGACTGCAATGGGTCTATAATTGGATAGGATATCAGAACCAGCCTTTTATTCTGACAGTGGAGTGATGACAGCATGCTTGAGTCGGCGGATAGGATGCTTATGAGGCTGGTGATCAGTGGGACCAGTTCTGCTTGTCATAGACAGTTAACATTTGATTACATACATGTGCCCGAGGGGAGGCGATTTAAAAGATGATAGTAGTTTCAAGCATTGCACAATCTGTTGGAATGGCAGATAGGGCGATGCTTATCCTGATGATGTTGGTTCTCAGCAGGAGTAGTGATTCATAGTCGAATCGGTGCCTAATTGTGCCTTTTTCAGTGTGTTTAGCTATGGAACACTTCATTGGAAGTGTTACCTGCACTTATGGTCCTTGTTTGCAGATGGGCCATTATTACTCTGGAGTTGGAATATTTTCATAGAGTCACCTGTGTTCTTGCGCCTCAGATACTCATTAATGGTTTTCAGTTTATTTGAAACAGAAAACCATTAATGAGATTCTGAGGCGCAAGAACACAGATGACTCTGCGAAAGTAGTCTTAAGTTTGTAATAACATTGGGCAGCCTCAATGTAAGAGCACCACACCTATGCAGCCCGGCCATCAACACACAAAACCATACATGTATAGCTTCCAAGAGAGCTCGCCACAGGTTGCTGAAAAGGCTGCAAACAGTATATTTACTCTGGGGTTGGCCAGCATGTAGTAGCAATGGACATGCTTCCCATCCCTGTTTTGATTTGAAAACTCATCTTTCATTGTCTGTGTCCATTCTGTTGCACATACGTCAATGGTAAACAAGTTATTTTCCTGTCAGTTGTTCAGTTCTGAAACTTGGCCGAGGTGTCAACAGTGGCTAATATTTGCTGGTTTAAGTTGGTGTGTTTTTTTAGGACCATTGTGATTGGTGGCTATTTTATGGCCCTGCAAATATGAAGAGGAGCCTCAGAGTGGAATTTTCTACAACGTCCTCTCTGGGTGCTAGGTCTACACTTCACTTTTTGTTTGGGATTCATTGCAGCTTTATCCTCAATAGAAATTTACAGGGTAATTCATAGAAATTCGCACAAAAATGGCGCACGCGGCTGGCGCACAGTGTCCCCGTGTGATACACTGCGCCAGCCGCGTGCGAAAAAATCCTTTTCATCGCACAGCATATTCATGGATTTTAGCCTCCGAAACCAGCCGTGGCGGAGAGTGGCGCAGCGACCCTGCAGCAGCGCCAGTTACGCCCCCAAGAACCCCCTCGCGCAAGGAAAAGCCTCAAAATCCCCAAATCATCGCAAAGGGCTGCGCTAACCCTGGACCAGTTCACAGGGCTGGCAAACAGCAAACGCCAAGCGGGGAACGTGTATTTCAGTGGTTTGCGGGAAGTTCCACACGCGATTGTCCTGTGTACGTGTACATCAGGGGTGCGTGGGAAGTAACACACGCAAAAACTCAGGGTATGTGTATTCCAGGGGTGCGCGGGAAGTATCACATGCAAAAGCAGCAGGGTACGTGTATTTCAGGGGTGCGCGGGAAGTATCACATGCAAAAGCAGCAGGGTACGTGTATCTCAGGGGTGCGCGGGAAGTATCACACGCGATTCCATCAGGGTACATGTATTCCAGGGGTGCGTGGGAAGTATCACACGTAAAAGCAGCAGGGTACGTGTATTTCAGGGGTGCGCGGGAAGTATCACACACAAAATCAGCAGGGTACGTCTATCTCAGGGGTGCGCGGGAAGTATCACACGCGATTCCATCAAGGTACGTGTATTCCAGGGGTGCGCGGGAAGTATCACACGCAAAGGCAGCAGGGTATGTGTATTTCAGGGGTGCGCAGGAAGTATCACACGCGATTCCATGAGGGTACGTGTATTACAGGGGTGCGCGGGGAGCACCACACGTGAATTGCACGTGTGGGTCCTCCCAGGTGTTCCCTCTACACCCTCCAGGGCCCCTGCAGGTAGCCCACACCACAGGGGCCTACCCTGCACATGTCCTGCAGGCACCCCATCCACCATGGCCATGCCTCCCAGCCATCCCACATGTCACCTTGCACTACTGCCCACCAACGCATGTCCCCCTGCACCCCCAGCCACCAGGGGCAGCCTCCACCAAGCCCCCACCCATGTCTCCCATCACTCCCACCCCCCAACAGTGCAGGGGAAGCCTCCACCAGGCCCCCACTCAGGTCTCCCACCACCCCCACCCCCCAGCCACCAGGGGCAGCCTCCACCAGGCCCCCACTAATGTCCCCTATCACCCCGACCCCCCAGCAGTACAGGGGCAGCCTCCACCAGGCCCCCCACTCGTGTCTCCCATCACCCCCACCCCCCAGCCACCAGGGGCAGCCTCCACCAGGCCCCCACCCATGTCTACCATCACCCCCACACCCCAGCCACCAGGGGCAGCCTCCACCAGGCCCCCACTCATGTCTCCCACCACCCCCACCCCACTGCCACCAGGGGTAGCCTCCACCAGGCCCCCACTCATGTCACCCATCACCCCACCCCCCAGCAGTGCAGGGGCAGCCTCCACCAGGCCCCCACACATGTCCCCCTGCACCCCCACTCCCCAGCAGTGCAGGGGCAGCCTCCACCAGGCCCCAACTCATGTCCCCATCACACCCACCCCCCAGCAGTGCAGGGGCAGCCTCCACCAGGCCCCCACTCATGTCTCCCACCACCCCCACCCCCCAGCAGTGCAGGGGCAGCCTCCACCAGCCCCCCACACATGTCCCCCTGCACCCCAACCCCCCAGCAGTGCAGGGGCAGCCTCCACCAGGCCCCCACTCATGTCTCCCATCACCCCCACCCCCCAGCAGTGCAGGGGCAGCCTCCACCAGGCCCCCACTCATGTCTCCCACCACCCCCACCCCCCAGCAGTGCAGGGGCAGCCTCCACCAGCCCCCCACACATGTCCCCCTGCACCCCAACCCCCCAGCAGTGCAGAGGCAGCCTCCACCAGGCCCCCACTCATGTCTCCCATCACCCCCACCCCCAGCAGTGCAGGGGCAGCCTCCACCAGGCCCCCACTCATGTATCCCACCACCCCCACCCCCCAGCAGTGCAGGGGCAGCCTCCACCAGGCCCCCACACATGTCCCCCTGCACCCCCACCCCCCAGCAGTGCAGGGGCAGCCTCCACCAGGCCCCCACTCATGTCCCCCATCACCCCCACCACACTGCCACCAGGGGCAGCCTCCACCAGGCCCCCACCCATGTCTACCATCACCCCCACCCCCCAGCCACCAGGGGCAGCCTCCACCAGGCACACACTCATGTCCAACTCATGTCTCCCTGCACCCCCACCCCCCAGCAGTGCAGGGGCAGCCTCCACCAGCCCCCCACACATGTCTCCCATCACCCCCACCCCCCAGCAGTGTAGGGGCAGCCTCCACCGGGCCCCCACTCATGTGTCCCACCACCCCCACCCCCAGCAGTGCAGGGGCAGCCTCCACCAGGCCCCACACATGTCCCCCTGCACCCCCACCCCCCAGCAGTGCAGGGGCAGCCTCCACCAGGCCCCCACTCATGTCCCCCATCACCCCCACCCCACTGCCACCAGGGGCAGCCTCCACCAGGCCCCCACCCATGTCTACCATCACCCCCACCCCCCAGCCACCAGAGGCAGCCTCCACCAGGCCCCCACTCCTGTCTCCCATCACCCCCACCCCCCAGCCACCAGGGGCAGCCTCCACCAGGCCCCCACTCATGTCTCCCACCACCCCCACCCCAATGCCACCGGGGGCAGCCTCCACCAGGCCCCCACCCATGTTTCCCATCACCCCCACTCCTCAGCAGTGCAGGGGCAGCCTCCACCAGGCCCCCACCCATGTCTCCCATCACCCCACCCCTCAGCAGTGCAGGGGGAGCCTCCACCAGGCCCCCACTTATGTCCCCCATCACCTCCACCCCACTGCCACCAGGGGCAGCCTCCACCAGGCCCCCACCCATGTCTACCATCACCCCCACCCCCCAGCCACCAGGTGTAGCCTCCGCCAGGCCCCCACTCATGTCTCCCATCACCCCCACCCCACTGCCACCAGGGGCAGCCTCCACCAGGCCCCCACTCATGTCTCCCACCACCCCCACCCCCCAGCAGTGCAGGGGCACCCTCCACCAGGACCCCACACATGTCTCCCACCACCCCCACCCCCCAGCAGTGCAGGGGCAGCCTCCACCAGGCCCCCACTCATGTCTCCCATCACCTCCACCCCCCAGCCACCAGGGGCAGCCTCCACCAGGCCCCCACCCATGTCTACCATCACCCCCACCCCCCAGCAGTGCAGGGGCAGCCTCCACCAGGCCCCCACTCACATGTCCCCCATCACCCCCACTCCACTGCCACCAGGGGCAGCCTCCACCAGGCCCCCACCCATGTCTACCATCACCCCCACCAGACAGCCACCAGGGGCAGCCTCCATCAGGCCCCCACCCATGTGTACCATCACCCCCACCCCCCAGCCACCAGGTGTAGCCTCCGCCAGGCCCCCACTCATGTCTCCCATCACCCCCACCCCACTGCCACCAGGGGCAGCCTCCACCAGGCCCCCACTCATGTCTCCCACCACCCCCACCCCCCAGCAGTGCAGGGGCACCCTCCACCAGGACCCCACACATGTCTCCCACCACCCCCACCCCCCAGCAGTGCAGGGGAAGCCTCCACCAGGCCCCCACTCATGTCTCCCATCACCTCCACCCCCCAGCCACCAGGGGCAGCCTCCACCAGGCCCCCACCCATGTCTACCATCACCCCCACCCCCCAGCAGTGCAGGGGCTGCCTCCACCAGGCCCCCACTCGCATGTCCCCCATCACCCCCACTCCACTGCCACCAGGGGCAGCCTCCACCAGGCCCCCACCCATGTCTACCATCACCCCCACCAGACAGCCACCAGGGGCAGCCTCCATCAGGCCCCCACTCATGTCTCCCACCACCCCCACCCCACTGCCACCAGGGGCAGCCTCCACCAGGCCCCCACTCATGTCTCCCATCACCCCACCCCCCCAGCCACCAGGGGCAGCCTCCACCAGGCCCCCACTAATGTCCCCTATCACCCCGACCCCCCAGCAGTACAGGGGCAGCCTCCATCAGGCCCCCCACTCGTGTCTCCCATCACCCCCACCCCCCAGCCACCAGGGGCAGCCTCCACCAGGCCCCCACCCATGTCTACCATCACCCCCACACCCCAGCCACCAGGGGCAGCCTCCACCAGGCCCCCACTCATGTCTCCCACCACCCCCACCCCACTGCCACCAGGGGTAGCCTCCACCAGGCCCCCACTCATGTCTCCCATCACCCCACCCCCCAGCAGTGCAGGGGCAGCCTCCACCAGGCCCCCACACATGTCCCCCTGCACCCCCACTCCCCAGCAGTGCAGGGGCAGCCTCCACCAGGCCCCAACTCATGTCCCCATCACACCCACCCCCCAGCAGTGCAGGGGCAGCCTCCACCAGGCCCCCACTCATGTCTCCCACCACCCCCACCCCCCAGCAGTGCAGGGGCAGCCTCCACCAGCCCCCCACACATGTCCCCCTGCACCCCAACCCCCCAGCAGTGCAGGGGCAGCCTCCACCAGGCCCCCACTCATGTCTCCCATCACCCCCACCCCCAGCAGTGCAGGGGCAGCCTCCACCAGGCCCCCACTCATGTCTCCCACCACCCCCACCCCCCAGCAGTGCAGGGGCAGCCTCCACCAGGCCCCCACACATGTTCCCCTGCACCCCCACACCCCAGCAGTGCAGGGGCAGCCTCCACCAGGCCCCCACTCATGTCCCCCATCACCCCCACCCCACTGCCACCAGGGGCAGCCTCCACCAGGCCCCCACCCATGTCTACCATCACCCCCACCCCCCAGCCACCAGGGGCAGCCTCCACCAGGCACACACTCATGTCCAACTCATGTCTCCCTGCACCCCCACCCCCCAGCAGTGCAGGGGCAGCCTCCACCAGGCCCCCACACATGTCTCCCATCACCCCCACCCCCCAGCAGTGTAGGGGCAGCCTCCACCGGGCCCCCACTCATGTCTCCCACCACCCCCACCCCCAGCAGTGCAGGGGCAGCCTCCACCAGGCCCCACACATGTCCCCCTGCACCCCCACCCCCCAGCAGTGCAGGGGCAGCCTCCACCAGGCCCCCACTCATGGCCCCCATCACCCCCACCCCACTGCCACCAGGGGCAGCCTCCACCAGGCCCCCACCCATGTCTACCATCACCCCCACCCCCCAGCCACCAGAGGCAGCCTCCACCAGGCCCCCACTCCTGTCTCCCATCACCCCCACCCCCCAGCCACCAGGGGCAGCCTCCACAAGGCCCCCACTCATGTCTCCCACCACCCCCACCCCACTGCCACCAGGGGCAGCCTCCACCAGGCCCCCACTCATGTCTCCCACCACCCCCACCCCCCAGCAGTGCAGGGGCACCCTCCACCAGGACCCCACACATGTCTCCCACCACCCCCACCCCCCAGCAGTGCAGGGGCAGCCTCCACCAGGCCCCCACTCATGTCTCCCATCACCTCCACCCCCCAGCCACCAGGGGCAGCCTCCACCAGGCCCCCACCCATGTCTACCATCACCCCCACCCCCCAGCAGTGCAGGGGCAGCCTCCACCAGGCCCCCACTCACATGTCCCCCATCACCCCCACTCCACTGCCACCAGGGGCAGCCTCCACCAGGCCCCCACCCATGTCTACCATCACCCCCACCAGACAGCCACCAGGGGCAGCCTCCATCAGGCCCCCACCCATGTGTACCATCACCCCCACCCCCCAGCCACCAGGTGTAGCCTCCGCCAGGCCCCCACTCATGTCTCCCATCACCCCCACCCCACTGCCACCAGGGGCAGCCTCCACCAGGCCCCCACTCATGTCTCCCACCACCCCCACCCCCCAGCAGTGCAGGGGCACCCTCCACCAGGACCCCACACATGTCTCCCACCACCCCCACCCCCCAGCAGTGCAGGGGAAGCCTCCACCAGGCCCCCACTCATGCCTCCCATCACCTCCACCCCCCAGCCACCAGGGGCAGCCTCCACCAGGCCCCCACCCATGTCTACCATCACCCCCACCCCCCAGCAGTGCAGGGGCTGCCTCCACCAGGCCCCCACTCGCATGTCCCCCATCACCCCCACTCCACTGCCACCAGGGGCAGCCTCCACCAGGCCCCCACCCATGTCTACCATCACCCCCACCAGACAGCCACCAGGGGCAGCCTCCATCAGGCCCCCACTCATGTCTCCCACCACCCCCACCCCACTGCCACCAGGGGCAGCCTCCACCAGGCCCCCACTCATGTCTCCCATCACCCCACCCCCCCAGCCACCAGGGGCAGCCTCCACCAGGCCCCCACTAATGTCCCCTATCACCCCGACCCCCCAGCAGTACAGGGGCAGCCTCCATCAGGCCCCCCACTCGTGTCTCCCATCACCCCCACCCCCCAGCCACCAGGGGCAGCCTCCACCAGGCCCCCACCCATGTCTACCATCACCCCCACACCCCAGCCACCAGGGGCAGCCTCCACCAGGCCCCCACTCATGTCTCCCACCACCCCCACCCCACTGCCACCAGGGGTAGCCTCCACCAGGCCCCCACTCATGTCTCCCATCACCCCACCCCCCAGCAGTGCAGGGGCAGCCTCCACCAGGCCCCCACACATGTCCCCCTGCACCCCCACTCCCCAGCAGTGCAGGGGCAGCCTCCACCAGGCCCCAACTCATGTCCCCATCACACCCACCCCCCAGCAGTGCAGGGGCAGCCTCCACCAGGCCCCCACTCATGTCTCCCACCACCCCCACCCCCCAGCAGTGCAGGGGCAGCCTCCACCAGCCCCCCACACATGTCCCCCTGCACCCCAACCCCCCAGCAGTGCAGGGGCAGCCTCCACCAGGCCCCCACTCATGTCTCCCATCACCCCCACCCCCAGCAGTGCAGGGGCAGCCTCCACCAGGCCCCCACTCATGTCTCCCACCACCCCCACCCCCCAGCAGTGCAGGGGCAGCCTCCACCAGGCCCCCACACATGTTCCCCTGCACCCCCACACCCCAGCAGTGCAGGGGCAGCCTCCACCAGGCCCCCACTCATGTCCCCCATCACCCCCACCCCACTGCCACCAGGGGCAGCCTCCACCAGGCCCCCACCCATGTCTACCATCACCCCCACCCCCCAGCCACCAGGGGCAGCCTCCACCAGGCACACACTCATGTCCAACTCATGTCTCCCTGCACCCCCACCCCCCAGCAGTGCAGGGGCAGCCTCCACCAGGCCCCCACACATGTCTCCCATCACCCCCACCCCCCAGCAGTGTAGGGGCAGCCTCCACCGGGCCCCCACTCATGTCTCCCACCACCCCCACCCCCAGCAGTGCAGGGGCAGCCTCCACCAGGCCCCACACATGTCCCCCTGCACCCCCACCCCCCAGCAGTGCAGGGGCAGCCTCCACCAGGCCCCCACTCATGGCCCCCATCACCCCCACCCCACTGCCACCAGGGGCAGCCTCCACCAGGCCCCCACCCATGTCTACCATCACCCCCACCCCCCAGCCACCAGAGGCAGCCTCCACCAGGCCCCCACTCCTGTCTCCCATCACCCCCACCCCCCAGCCACCAGGGGCAGCCTCCACAAGGCCCCCACTCATGTCTCCCACCACCCCCACCCCACTGCCACCAGGGGCAGCCTCCACCAGGCCCCCACCCATGTTTCCCATCACCCCCACTCCTCAGCAGTGCAGGGGCAGCCTCCACCAGGCCCCCACCCATGTCTCCCATCACCCCACCCCTCAGCAGTGCAGGGGGAGCCTCCACCAGGCCCCCACTTATGTCCCCCATCACCTCCACCCCACTGCCACCAGGGGCAGCCTCCACCAGGCCCGCACCCATGTCTACCATCACCCCCACCCCCCAGCCACCAGGTGTAGCCTCCGCCAGGCCCCCACTCATGTCTCCCATCACCCCCACCCCACTGCCACCAGGGGCAGCCTCCACCAGGCCCCCACTCATGTCTCCCACCACCCCCACCCCCCAGCAGTGCAGGGGCACCCTCCACCAGGACCCCACACATGTCTCCCATCACCCCCACCCCCCAGCAGTGCAGGGGCAGCCTCCACCAGGCCCCCACTCATGTCTCCCATCACCTCCACCCCCCAGCCACCAGGGGCAGACTCCACCAGGCCCCCACCCATGTCTACCATCACCCCCACCCCCCAGCAGTGCAGGGGCAGCCTCCACCAGGCCCCCACTCACATGTCCCCCATCACCCCCACTCCACTGCCACCAGGGGCAGCCTCCACCAGGCCCCCACCCATGTCTACCATCACCCCCACCAGACAGCCACCAGGGGCAGCCTCCATCAGGCCCCCACTCATGTCTCCCACCACCCCCACCCCACTGCCACCAGGGGCAGCCTCCACCAGGCCCCCACCCATGTCTCCCATCGCCCCCACCCCCCAGCCACCAGGGGCAGCCTCCACCAAGCCCCCACTCATGTCTCCCATCACCCCACCCCCCAGCCACCAGGGGCAGCCTCCACCAGGCCCCCACTCATGTCTCCCACCACCCCCACCCCACTGCCATCAGGGGCAGCCTCCACCAGACCCCCACCCATGTCTCCCATCACCCCCACCCCCCAGCAGTGCAGGGGCAGTCTCCACCAGGCCCCCACCCATGTCTCCCATCAACCCCACCCCCCAGCAGTGCAGGGGCAGCCTCCACCAGGCCACCACTCATGTCCAACTCATGCTCCCTGCACCCCCACCCCCCAGCCACCAGGGGCAACCTCCACCAGGCCCATACTCATGTCCCCAGCCAACATGTCAACACAATCTAGATCCCTGACCCTTATGGTCAGCCTCCAAATGCCAAACACCCACCTGAGTATTGCATCCACCCACTTAGAAATGGCAAAAACATGACATAACCACAATTGCAAGTTTGGAAATGAACACATGTCCCTCGCATACACCCAATGGGTGTCAGTGAATGTCAAAACACACATCATGATATACATGAAACCAATGAGATGATACTACACATTGAAGTTTGAAGAAAAATATGTATTAAACGCAACATAAATTGAACCAAAAATAAACAAACAATAATGGAAATTATTTTAAAAAAACAAGCAAGTACGTGAAATAATGCAAAACCACAAATCATAATGCAAACGAAAGGTGTCCAAAGTCATAGTCCACAAAAGTAAATCCAATGGAAAATTAAAATCGAAAACCATTGCTCCATGGGAAAATCATTAAAAAAAATGAAAATCCAAAAGTCAACTATATACAGATAAACAATCCAGGGTCCATGATCCCAACCGAAAAAATGACAGAGCACAAGTGGATTTCCACCAATCGCGTGTGAAACTTCCTGTGCACCCCAGAAATACACGTACCCAGGCCAATCGCGTGTACGGTCACTTCCCTCCGATTACACTTGATGACACTCGGATGTTCAGTTTTACCACGTGTGCTCTGTCATCACGTGTCATGAGGGAAACACCCGCGAGCGTCACGTCACAGACGCGCTCACGCACTAAGGGCCTTTGGTCCAATGAAATCGCATATGCGTGCTGATGTGCATACGCGCTAAGGGCCTTTCCTCGATTTACACGCAGACGTGCAGGATTTTCACGTGCAAAATCACTCTGTATCAAGCTGGCAACGCATTAGCACACGGAAGACCACGCTCCCCCCAGAGCCCCGAGCACGCTCCCACCTGCCATCTGCTGCTGCCTGACTGCCTGCTGCCCACCTGCCCTGCCATTTGCTGCCTGTACATCAGCCAGGGGTGCTGTTGCTGTGACCACCCCTGCTGGAACCGAAGACTCCCGACTGGTATTCCATCGCTCCACAGCCCAGCCCCAGGACCCAGTTGCCCACCCACTCCTGCCTTTGGGGTTGTCATGTCGGGCACTGCAACATCTGGCACCAGTGACAACCCCCGGCCAGAGAGGCAGAGGGGCACCAGCTTCAGTGCTAGGGAAGTTGGTGTCCTGGTGGAGCAATTCCGGGGGCAGTATGATGCCCTCTACGAAAGTGTGCGCGCCGACAAGGAAGGACGGACTCGGATCTGGACGGACATTGTGACTGCCATCAACGTGGAGGGGGTGGCAGTCTGCGACTTCCAACATGTCAAGAAGCGCTGGGAGGATTTCAGGTCCAGGACCCTGAACAAGGCCCGGCACCTCTTGAAGGCAGCGGATGCTAAGGGGCGCCGGGACCACTTGTCGGAAGATCAGATGAGGATCCTGGAACGCATATCCCCAGCGCTCCACGTCCAGGTCCTTGAGAGGCAGACCCGTCTGGAGTCGAGCGGTAAGTGTACATGCATCATGATTGTAAGCTGTGCGTGTGGTGATGTGCCAGTAGTGTGCCGGTTGCACATATGTTTGTATGGGGCCAAGTATGGGTGGAGGTGTACAGGGCCGTGCGGCTAACACATGCGAGGGCTGTCATGTGTGAGACATGAATGGTGCTTGTGTGTGTAGGCTTGCATGCCAGAAGCAGTTGCGTGGGCACACATGTTTGGATGAATGTGTATGTAAGTAGGCATGGTCGTGATGTCACGCATGTATGTTGTTTTCAGCTGCATGTATCAGCACTGTGTACATGTGCATGTGTGTGTATTTGACAAGGGTGCAACAGTGATGCAACATGGATGCATGTGACAGCGGGATGTGGAAGCCTGATTGGCAGATGTGACATGGATGCCCATCGGAACACTGCGACAGTTGGCTGAGTTGTACACATGCATGCAAGTGTGGTGGTGTGCGTGCATGTGTAGTGCACTCCCTGTGTTGCATGTGATGTCTGGCTCACCTTTGCCTGCTCATGCTGTTGTATGTGTATGGATGGTGCTGGCAGTTGCGATGTGGCTGTGGTATGGCTCATGTGTGCCTGTAGAAATGACATGTGTGTTGCGCCGATTGTGATGCCATGTCTGAGGTTTGCCAATGCTACTCATGTGCAACTGTCACGTGTGTATGTGTCCATTGTACAGTGCCCTGATGCCTGTGTTTTATTTCTCCCTGTCTGCAGCGTCAACTGTTGAAGAGGGCGGAGAAGGTGCTGTGGAGCACAGCAGCGGGGATCGCACCACCAGCTGGAGACGCAATGCCAGGCTCCCCTCCCAGGTTGTGATCTCGTCGGGGAGTGAGGAGTCCGGTGCCGCGTCCCAGGCCGCAGCTGCCAGGGGGAGGTCCAAGAGGCGGAGGTCGGAGTTGGACTCCTCGGCAGCAGAAGGGGCAGCTGGGACCCCACAGGGCCCAACGGGGGAAGATGGCACGGAGTCATCCAGGTTGGTGGGGGGCTTGGTGGAGGAGGAGGCCGTGCAAGCAACAGAGATGGGGTCTGGAGGTGGGGATTCCACTGGTGCTAATGGTGCAGTGCAGGACCACGGACAGAAGGCAGCACAGGTCGCCGCGGGGGTGCCTGTGTGCAATCCTGTCCCTGATCCTGTCACTGCATCATCTTACACCAGCAGGGATGCCTACGTCCAGACCCGTTTTCAGGCAGGGGATGAGCTCACGACAACTGGCCTTCCTCTGCCTGCGGATGTGGCTATCCGGGTCCGGGTTGAGCCTGTCCTGACTGGTGTGGCGTTGCGTCAACGGGCCATGCGAGGTGACCTGCAGTCTTTTCATGAGGAGACTGCACGTCATCTCGAATGGCTCGTTGACTGCGTCGGCCTACTGGGACAGGTCACCCAGGCCGGATTCCTCCGTTTGATGGGGCTTGCTACGACCCCCTCCTCAACTAAACCCCTTATGCGCCAGTCGTCCTCCGTGCCCTCTTCCCACCCATCAGTCACCTGGGTGCCCTGTGGAGCTGCCTCTCACGGTGCGGCCAGGCTGGTGGAGGAGGCATCCCTGCCACAGTCGGGAGTCGGACGTCCAGCAGGGGTGGCCACATCAACGACTGCACCCCAGCCAGCGGAGGATGTGCAGGCAGCAGGAGGCAGTGCACGGGCAGAGGCACAGCAGCAGCAACGTGGTGGGAGCCATGATGGCTCAGGGCCTTCGACATCGGAGGGGCAGGCATCGGCCGGAGGGCAGGAGGACCCAGGACGGGAAGTGTCTTCCGTGTGGCAGCGGTTGGGCCACGCCTTAGATGCGGAGCAGCAGCAGGCGGAAGAGGCACGGCTCACGATGGTCAGGGCGGAGAACTCCATGCGGAGGGCCCTGAGGCGGGCCGAGTGCCTCGAGGCAATCCGCAGGGAGTTTGGGGGGAACATGTGGACGGCCCTGCAGACCCTCAGGGCTATGGAGGAGGAGCGCCTTCGGGACATTGAGCAGGAGTTCGATGATGCCCTGGCCCAGAACATCCCAAAGTGAGCCGTCGGACTAGCCCGCTGCCCTTGTAAATAGTTCTGTAGTTAGTGTTAGGTTTCCTTTGGTTTAGCATTTTTTTTGGACCTTTTGGACAATGGGCCCCATTTTTGTATATATTTTTTTTTAGGTAGTGTTATTAGATAGGTTTCATTTCTTCGGTTGGGATCATGGACCCTGGATTGTTTATCTGTATATAGTTGACTTTTGGATTTTCATTTTTTTTTATGATTTCCCCATGGAGCAATGGTTTTCGATTTTAATTTTCCATTGGATTAACTTTTGTGGACTGTGACTTTGGACACCTTTCGTTTGCATTATGATTTGTGGTTTTGCATTATTTCACGTACCTGCTGGTTTTTTAAAAAAAAAAAAATCCATTATTGTTTCTTTATTTTTGATTCAATTTATGTTGTGTTTAATACATATTTTTTCTTCAAACTTCAATGTGTAGTATCATCTCATTGGTTTGATGCATATCATGATATGGGTTTTGACATTCACTGACACCCATTGGGTGTATGTGAGGGACATGTGTTCATTTCCAAAATTGCAATTGGGGTTCTATCATGTTTTTGCCATTTCTAAGGGGGTGGATGCAATACTCGGGTGGGTGTTTGGCATTTGGAGGCTGACCATAACGGCCAGGGATCTAGATTGTGGTGATATGTTGGCTGGGGGACATGAGTGGGGGCCTGGTGGAGGGTGCCCCTGGTGGCTGGGGGATGGGGGTGATGGTAGACATGGGTGGGGGCCTGGTGGAGGCTGCCCCTGGTGGCAGTGGGGTGGGGGTGATGGGGGACATGAGTGGGGGCCTGGTGGAGGCTGCCCTTGCACTGCTGGGGGGTGGGGGTGATGGTAGACATGGGAGGGGGCCTGGTGGAGGGTGCCCCTGGTGGCAGTGGGGTGGGGGTGGTGGGAGACATGAGTGGGGACCTGGTGGAGGCTGCCCCTGGTGGCTGGGGGGTGGGGGTGCACGGAGACATGAGTTGGACATGAGTGGGGCCCTGGTGGAGGCTGCCCCTGGTGGCAGGGGGGTGGGGGTGGTGGGAGACATGAGTGGGGGCCTGGTGGAGGCTGCCCCTGCACTGCTGGGGGGTGGGGGTGCAGGGGGACATGTGTGGGGGCCTGGTGGAGGTTGCCCCTGCACTGCTGGGGGGTGGGGGTGATGGGAGACATGAGAGGGGGCCTGGTGGAGGCTGCCCCTGCACTGCTGGGGGGTGGGGGTGCAGGGGGGCATGAGTGGGGGCCTGTTGGAGGCTGCCCCTGGTGGGTGGGGGGTGGGGGTGGTGGGAGACATGAGTGGGGGCCTGGTGGAGGCTGCCCCTGCGCTGCTGGTGGGTGGGGGTGCAGGGGGACATGTGTGGGGGCCTGGTGGAGGCTGCCCCTGCACTTCTGGGGGGTGGGGGTGCAGGGGGACATGTGTGGGGGCCTGGTGGAGGGTGCCCCTGGATGCTGGGGGGTGGGGGTGCTGGGAGACATGTGTTGGTGATCAGCAGTGCAAGGTGACATGTGGGTTGGCTGAGGGGCATGGCCATGGTGGATGGGTTGCCTGTGGGAAATGAGCAGGGGTGCAGGGTAGTCCCCTGTGGTGTGGGCTGCCTGCAGGGGCCGTGGAGGGTGTAGAGGGAACACCTGGGAGGACCTACACGGCCAAATCACGTGTAGCATTCCCCGGCACCACCTAAATACACGTACCCTGCTGAAATCGCGTGTGAATCTTCCCGCGCACCTCGGAATACACGTACCCAGGCCAATTGCGTGTGGAACTTCCCGCGCACCCAAAGTACACGTACCCAGGCCAATCGCGTGTGGAAATTCCCACGCATCCTGAAGTACACGTACCCAGGCCAATCGCGTGTGGAACTTCCCACGCACCTCCGAAGTACACGTACCCAGGCCAATCGCGTGTGGAACTTCCTGTGCACCCCGAAACACACGTACCCAGGCCAATCGCGTGTTGAACTTCCCGCGCACCCCGAAACACACGTACCCAGGCTAATCGTGTGTGGAACTTCCTGCGCACCCTGTAGTACATGTACCCAGGCTAATCACGAGTGGGACTTCCCATGCATCCCGAAGTACACGTACCCATGTTAATCGCTTGTGGAACTTCCCGCGCACCCCGTAGTACACGTACCCAGGCTAATCGCGTGTGGGACTTCCCGCGCACACCGAAGTACACGTACCTAGGCCAGTCACGTGTGGAACTTCCTGCGCATCCCAAGTACACGTACCCAGGCCAATCGCGTGTGGAACTTCCCACGCACCCCAAAGTACACGTACCCAGGCCAATCGCGTGTGGAACTTCCCGTGCACCCCGAAACACACGTACCCAGGCCAATCGCGTGTTGAACTTCCCGTGCACCCCGAAACACACGTACCCAGGCTAATCATGTGTGGAATTTCCCGCGCACCCCGTAGTACACGTACCCAGGCTAATCGCGTGTGGGACTTCCCACGCACCCCGAAGTACACGTACCCAGGCCAATCGCGTGTGGAACTTCCCGTACACCCCGAAGTACACGTACCCATGCTAATCGTGTGTGGAAGTTCCCGCGCACCCCGTAGTACACGTACCCAGGCTAATCGCGTGTGGGACTTCCCACGCACCCCGAAGTACACGTACCCAGGCCAATCGCGTGTGGAACTTCCCGTGCACCCCGAAGTACACGTACCCATGCTAATCGCTTGTGGAACTTCCCGCGCATCCCGTAGTACACATACCCAGGCTAATCGCGTGTGGGACTTCCTGCGCACACCAAAGTACACGTACCCAGGCCAATCACGTGTGGAATTTCCTGCGCATCCCAAGTACACGTACCCAGGCCAATCGCGTGTGGAACTTCCCACGCACCCCAAAGTACACGTACCCAGGCCAATCGCGTGTGGAACGTCCCATGCACCCCGAAACACACATACCCAGGCCAATCGCGTGTTGAACTTCCCGTGCACCCCGAAACACACGTGCCCAGGCTAATCGCGTGTGGAACTTCTCGCGCACCCCGTAGTACATGTACCCAGGCTAATCGCGTGTGGGACTTCCCGCGCTCCCCGAAGTACACGTACCCAGGCCAATCGCGTGTGGAACTTCCCGCGCACCCCGAAACACACGTACCCAGGCCAATCGCGTGTTGAACTTCCCGCGCACCCTGAAGTACACGTACCCTGCTGAAATCGCGTGTCAATCTTCCCGCGCACCTCGGAATACACAAACCCAGGCCAATCGCGTGTGGAACTTCCCGCGCACCTCGAAACACACGTACCCAGGCTAATCGCATGTGGAACTTTCTGCGCACCCCGAAACACACGTACCCAGGCTAATCGCGTGTGGAACTTCCCGCGCGCCCCGTAGTACACGTACCCAGGCTAATCGCGTGTGGGACTTCCCGCGCACCGCGAAGTACACGTAACCAGGCCAATCGCATGTGGAACTTCCCGTGCATCCTGAAGTACACGTACACAGGCCAATTGCGTGTGGAACTTCCCGCGCACCCTGAAGTACACGTACCCAGGCCAATCGCGTGTGGAACTTTCCGCGCACCCCGAAATACACTTACCCAGGCCAATCACGTGTGGGACTTCCCGCGCACTCAGGTACACACGCAGACGCTATTTTTCACACAGCGGGTGTCCGTGTTTGTCGGTACCCCTTTGCACCTCATTTGTCCTAGAGGGACAATGTATGGACCATTCATCATGGCTGTATATGGGTGCTTTTTGTTATCGCACATTTGGCGCACATTTTTTTCAGGCGCAGGGACGCTACCGCCTGCTTCCTTGTGGCGTACTTGTTTGGCCCTGTGCACGTCTTTGACCGTGCGCTGGTTTGCCCTATTCGATTCCATGATCACGGGTTGTAGGCGAGCGTGTGGGCGTTCCGCGGACTTGCCCCCTGTACTTCCCCCGTGATGCCCATATTTTCATGCGTTGTTCCCCATTCCGAGTGTTACGCCCCGTGTTCTGCCTACTTTTGTGATGTGCACCGCGCTATGTGCGATTTCGCAGTGGCCGTGGCGCACGCTGTTGGATGACCTGTGTGCCGGCGTGCGCGGCGCACATTTTCAGCGCACATCCAATGTTTTTCTCGAGCACAGACTTCCATGAATCGATGTGCGCTGGTTTCCCTGCGATTTTCGCACTTGCACTGCGATTTTCGCACTTTTACTGCAAATTGCACGTTTTGGCACCTCTGCGCGGGAATTTTCGGCGCATATTAATTCCATGAATCGACCCCTTAATATGGGCTTAACGAGCGGAAACACTTTACCGAAAGCTCACCCTTCTTTGCTTTGCAGTGTCTCAGTGGTAAAACCCTAATGACTAGAATGTACTGAAGATCAAGGAGGCAATGTGAGAAATATTGTAATAACCTTGACAATAAGCACAATTTTGGAAAATTATGACTTGTTTTCTTTATTTAAAAAATAGAGATCAGAGAGCAGAGAGTATACCAATCAATTACACCAATGGAGACTTTACAGTAAACCTATTCATGACAATGTTATTTGAGAAAACAACGAATTCATGGGCACAGAAAACCTATTTCAGAAAGCTCAAGGAGGATTTAGAAGGGTAATGCTAACATTTGAACTTTGCTAAATACTGTCAGGGCTGAATCATGAAAATGCGTCCTCTTATATGAAGGCTGCTTTTCACGGAGTACATAGGGACAAAGACTGGCGTGACCAGACTCTGCTCAGAATGATAACACAAGAAGAAATGAATATGTTCATGGTTTCAAATATTCAATGGAAGTAATCCTGAGAAGAAAAAAGAACAAGGCAACCCTAACCCATTAATGAGTTAAAGCCATGCTGCATTGAAGCCCTGATGAATTGTAATCAACTTTTAAGTACATCCCTGAAATGTAAAGCCATAGAACTAAGAAATGGCCAGCAAAACACAGCTCCCATAAAGTAAGGTCCATGTACATAACGTAAGCTCCATATTGCATACAAACATTACATAAAGTAGCACATGACAGCACAGCAGGCGACACATGTTTTCAAACCTGAACTGTGACCTCATTCCAGTGCTGATTAAGGTCCAGGGACATGCATGTGTAGAGTGCATAAGACGTGAATTGGACATGTTAGCACTCAATTGCTGCAATATCTCAGGATTAAGACGAGCGTGATTACAACAGATATGAAAATAAATAGAACACAAATAGGAGAAAGAAGCAACGATGACTAAACTTTCAGAGAGCAGAGAGGAAGAGACATTAACTAAGATGTATTTCCAGGGTTGTTTAGATATTATTTGAAGACTATTATTGTGTTCCCCAGATGATCTTCTCTCAGATTAGCACAACCAGGAGGAAATAACAAATCCAATAAGGGGATCGATATATAGCTTTTAAATCATGATTTATCAACACCTAATGATTGTAAGGCCTACATAAAATGGCCAGTGAAGCAGTGCCGCTGGCATGAGCTGAGAGTCTACTAAACTGTAAAGCATTAAACTACTCTACTACCACTGTTTCACAGCAAGAGACTTTAAAATTGCAGAAAGACACAGATACAACAGTCTAAGGCCTATTAATTAAACTGTATATATTACTCTGTTGTCGAAGGGACTAGCCGCAGGCGCTTAGGAGACATAGATGATATTGAATACCTTCTTGTGAGGTTTTCCTCCTATCCTGTTCATGAGCAGGACACTAGTCTCCTTACCAGTTCAATGTTATGGATTGCTACATGATTTCCCCTGTACCTCTGAATGTTTACCTGCAGGGTTTTGATTTTGTTAAAGGCTCTGAATTTTTTCCCTTGGGTGTGCTCATATTTTCATCAACAACCATTACGAAATGCTTTTCTGGGCTTTTCGGCCGCAGTAGAGCGCATCTACATCCATCCATTGGGTCAGTAGTTTTGCCTCCTCCTCTCTCTCCCTTCAAACTCGGTGCAGTTTGGTAGACAATGAACATTTGCATATCCATGAGAACACGCTGATACACAGCAATGCAGAGATGCATTGCTCACTCAGCCTCCTCAGTGTGCTTTGCAGATCCAGTATCCCTCTACAACCCTACCAGCACCTAAACACATGGTTGTGGCATGATCCCCATGGATGAAAGAATTGCTCAAATAGATGTGCAGGGACCACAACTTGACCATGGGCTCTCTCACCTTAAGGACTATGCTGTTTGGGCCCACTCTCTTGTTCAGGATCTTTAAGAGAATGGCATGTTCAATGGTGCCCCAAGCGCTAGAGCCTGAGAAGGCTATGTCTTGATACATGTTCTGTATTACTGATTGTTAGAATGTATGTATTGTTGAATGTTGCTTTTAAGGGCGTCTTTTCTTTCTGTGCTGCTTCACGAAGTGATGCGTTTCCACATTTGTGTTGCAGCACTATGTTGTGAAAAAAACTCCATAGCAAGGCTCCGCAACCATAACAAACCGAAGCTCACTAATGCACCCTGATGCAGAGCAAACCTTTCATTGGACCATTGCATCTTAACTAATGCATATTCCTGATGTGTGATTTTGTGGAATCTTATCACATGCTTTATATTTCGTTTTATTTCTGTATGTATTTCAGTGCCTCTTTAGTAATTCTTCTATTCATTGTGCATGTTCCTTGTGTGTGAGACAACCTGTTTATGACAAGGATTCACTTTCAGTTGTTACAGGCTGTCTTTGAAGCATCCTTTAAAAAAATAGATTAACTTTGTTTTGCCTCCTATATCTGTACACCTGGCATTATTCTCTTGACCCTCCTATCCTATATTGCTGGTTTTC
This sequence comes from Ambystoma mexicanum, assembly GCF_040938575.1. Classification (NCBI taxonomy): domain Eukaryota; kingdom Metazoa; phylum Chordata; class Amphibia; order Caudata; family Ambystomatidae; genus Ambystoma; species Ambystoma mexicanum. Next base: position 292,721,804 of record NC_090930.1, on the reverse strand, counting down.
CAACATCATGTGTTTCAGGCGCAATAACTTGGGTCACATCTGTTACCTTGGTTACCAAAATCATTCAGAATCATTATCCTCAGACTAAACATCAGTGGGTAGACTTTGAGAGCACACAGAACTTCCAAAATCTGGACCTCTACACTTGTTCTTCCCAGATTATTAGTGTGAACAATTTGTAACCCACTTCTGCCCTGGAACCTACCCCACCTACCCTACCCCTCTCCACCAGGCACGTTTTTGCACTCCAGACACGTTGGCATTCAGAATGATCACTATTTTCTAGGCCCAAAAAGACCTCTTTACCAAGATGTGTCATTTTATTCTATGTCACAACTAATAACTCGTATTTGGTCTACCCATTGAAAGTTAGCACACTGATGTATAGGCACAGGATATAATCTCCTCCTGCCTTCTTACAAATATGACTTTTCCTCAACAAGGATAGATAACTAGCATTTGCTTGTGGAAATAAATACAAACACAGCCAGTCATAGCCACTGAATATAATACTTTCTCGAAAAATGTAAACTGTTGCACTGATTTAAAGGCACTCCATATAATCTCCCTGTGTCTAAAAACAAATATGAAACACATCTCAAACTACTTATAACTAGTATTTGATGTGGCAATTAAAAGATAACATACTCAATTACAGCCCTTGACTAGAAGTGTAAGAATGTATTTTTCTCTGCAGAGTATTTTCTATTTCAACTAAATGAATCAGTTACAGCCAGTGAACGTGCTCTTTTCCTGCCTACCAATAAATGTAAGACATTTTCTCTACAACCAGTAATGTGAATCTCAAATAAAAGACAATTAGATGTTTGCCGGTGTTCTGATGGAAGATTTGCTGGATTGGCACTAAAAGGAATTACTGTTACTGCCACTTGGTCTGGTGGAATTACCGCTGTATTGCAAGTGGTGGTATGGAGGGGATAGTCCCCATGTATGCTGTCCATAGGACTCCATGGGGATTTCGGCAGAAGTTACCACTGGCAGTAATTCCGCCTATTTTCCCAATTTGGCAGTAATGTGGTGGAATTACCACCAGCATTTCCTGGAGACTTTTCCTCATTCTCACCACCAAAAGCTGTAGTATGGTGGGGCAGTAATGCAGTGGTAATGCAGTGGTGCATAACATGCATAAAAATAACCATTACAATAAAAAATTTGAAATCCCACAGATAATAAAATCAGTACATATTAAACACATACCAAATTATTCCACATGTCTCATAGAACCAGCCCTTTTTTCCAGGCACATACTAAATATGTTGAAACTGCAAAAATTACATCATTTGCTATTGCATGTTTACAAAAGTGCTCAGCAAGAGTCAAAGTCTGAAATCCCGAATTGTTCATAATATGGTTAAGGTTCTTCCTTATGATATTATATGAAGGACAGTTAAGAAGAAAATGTTGCAAAGTCTCTCTAGAATAACACATAGGAGAGGAATGGGGGTACCACGTAGCTTTAACAGTAGCAGGGGGCAAATTACCAAGTCTCATTTTAGCATGCAAGGACCTTTTTCTGGGATCATCTATCAACATCAGGTAATTTTTCTCTATCTTGTAAGAATTCTTACACATGAAATAGTCATATCCCATCACCAGGGTTGAGCACCTTTCTGCATAATCTCCCCAATAACAGTGAGTATAGGTGTCCACAACAGTGGTTTTACACGTTCCATCAATAACCTCTGGATGAGACCACAAGTCCTCCACACCTAATTTAGTCACAAGGTTCTTTATGTGTCTGGACCATATAATTGAACCCAAATTTTTATATGATAGTATGTCTTTTATTGTGTCCCTAAACTTTGCATGGTACACACCAGACAAAACGTGAATCCGCAGCAGTAAAGGTTTGATAGGATCGGAAGGCGTAAAATACACTTTAAAAGGTTGTTTTCGGTATTTATAAGGGCGCCAGGTTTACAGCACCCCAAATCTCTGCACCATATAGGGACCCTGGAAAATCCTGTGCTCTTTAAATATCTACAGATGGCTTCACAGAGTTACGTCTTGCTTTATTTACTAATTGCAAGATGCCATTACATTTTCTGTCCATTGTTACATCAGCCCGAGCCACGTGTTTGACCCATCTCTCATCATTGGAAATTCTAATGCTTAAATTATCAAAATTGTCAACTTCTTCAGCAGTCTCACCTTTAATATCCAGGGCCATTTTAATGATGCAGTTACCATTTAAGCAGCACTGTGGTTTCAGTGTGGAATAGACATTATCATGTGTAATGCCAATGCGGATCCCTGTTGGTTCAGATTGTCACCTAGGAGATGTTTGTGAGGAACTGTTTGTGAGATGATCTGTAACCCACCTTACACCTAAGTTTAAGCAGCCAGATTCCCCTGGGTTGTATGCACTATACAAATAAATAAACTTATCTAAACTAAACTCTGGGATTGTTGCACATTGTTAATTGTGATGGATAATTGAAAGTTCTGTTGCCAGACAGTGAAGAAATTAATGTGCTTTCCATGTCACTGGGAACATTATCATTCAATAATAATGGATAAAGGACTGTATGATTGATTTACTTAAAAAGATATATAAAATTCACATAGTTAATAGTCCGAGCAGTGACCATACTTTGAGGATGGTAAGGATTCATTTGGAATAATATGGATTTTTGATGGGATACCTTTTTTAGAATAGAGATCCTGTAACGATGACCAAAGTAAAGAAGGAAACGCATCAGTAAACGTGATGACGTCACACGGCAGCGTGATGTCATACGCTACATCCACCATTATGTTAGACGTGTCATTTTGCCACTAACATTAAAACCACGATAGCGAGGTAAGGTTCTCTTCTCGCTCTTCACAATGTGGGATACTTTTCAGCTCAGTATCTCTGATTCCAAGAAGGTAATATCTTGATAAATAGGAAACACTGATATTAGCTATTGAAAGAAATCAATGACTAAGAGATAAGTACAGATTTCCATGACACTTTATTTCATACATAGTAAGGTTGTAGAAAAGGTTTCTACTATCTCTGAAGCCCTTTGCAAGGAGTTTAAAGGAGAGAAATCTATAGAGAGACTTCTTGCCTCACAGTCAGATAGGACACGGATATGTATATGTTTAAAAGTGAATTGCAGCTGTAAGAAGACATAAGATAGTTGGTTATCAACGGAGACTTAGTAGAGTCTCTACCTGTATTAATTTCACAGAGGCATTCTTGAAAGATTGAATAAGATAATACAGGAGATAAGCTTCTAAGTGATTATTCCCTGGAGGTTCAGGTGTGCCAAAAATACATATACCAGTAAAGTTCTGATGATCTTTCAAAAAGATATGTTGGCGGAAAGAAAAGTTATACCATTTACATGTTCTACTTTGTATAATATTAGATGTGTGAGTATCCAACATTGTTTTCTTTTTCTAACCGAAGGACATGTAGAGATCGAAGATGTTTTTGATTTTTCTATTAATGTCAGTATTGAGATTGTGTGCACAGTTTTGACTGAGATTTATAATATATGTTTTTTTTAGAGTCAGACCTGAGGATGGACCTGGAGGTTTGAAATGCATTGGCTGTTGTTTCCTCTGCCACAGTTGTGAAACTACAATCCACATGTCATTAAAGGATGCACTTTTATGATGATTGCAAGTTGCCTTCAAGTTGATTATTTGTATTAAATGATCTGGGTTGAGGTTGAATCAACTGAGTATACAGTAGTGTTTACTACACATAATGCATCCCCAGCTCTGGTGAAGATTCATCAGAATTTCCTTTCATTCATATAGTTCCCAATAGGGTAGTGGTCAGGTTTTCTGGAGGACACCCGTACATTGATATTACTTTGAACTTATTTGTAGGTTAACTTGCTTATAAAAGGGGGGACACCTGGGGGGGCGCACCCCTTCCCCTGTTCTTGTGCACACTCAGTTACAGCCATTGAACATAACCTCCTAATGCTTACGAAGAAACATAAGCCTTTACCTCTTGACTAGTATTTGGTATGACTACTAAATGGTAACCTGCTCAGTTACAACCATTGAATATAACCTCTTCCTGCTTACTAAGACACATAAGCCTTTTTCTCTGCAACTAGGATTTGTATGACAACTAGAAGAAACATGCTCAAATACATCAATTCATATTCAGTGACCACTTGTCTTCCAAGCTAGGTGCTAATTTTTCTCTTGAACACACAAAGGGCTAATGTTTGGTCATGCCTATAAAAGCTGGCACACAGATTTACAGCCACTGCCTACCAAAAATGTCTATCTTTGTCTATGTCGTTAATACTTGAAACTTCAAGTAAAATGCAATACACTCATTTACAACCGCTGGATATAATACTCTCCTGCCTACCAAAAATGTTACACCTTTTCCCTGAAATGAGTATGTAGCATGTCAATGTAAACACAGCATACTTGGTTACAACAACTGAAAATAGCACCTGACTGACGACCAAGACATTTAAAACCGGTCACTGAAAGTAGTATTTGATATGACAACTAAATGACAACATAGTCAGTTCCAGACACTGCATATGACACCCTACTGCCAACCAAAACTATACAATCTCTCCTATGCAAATACTAACTAGTATTTTATATGGCCATTAAATGATGGCTCAGCCACTTACAGTTACAGAAGGTAATTTAATCATCTGCCGATCCAAATCATTCTGTGGTTCTCTTCTCACACCTACAAGAATTCTCCCATGATTGGATGTCATGCAAAGTGGACTTGTGCCTGGAATATATTGAGGTCAGTAGAAGTGACATGAAGAACATACCCTATCCTTTTCGAATGTCTTAACTGTCCGTCAACTAAATCCTTTTTTCAGTTTTCTCCTTGTACCTCAGCTAAAGTCCCTTTAATGTTCTGCTGCTGCCTCAACTCAATCCTATTTATTTCCTATTGCTTCCTCTAAATAATATTACCCCAGTCATAATACCAACCTCCTGCCTCATCCTCTGCCTAAAATGACTGATGCCAAAATAGAGCCATGTCTGCCCTCTTTTTGCTATTTAAGCATGTTCCACACACATCATTTTCCCCAATTCACTGATAATATTTGGAACTTGGGAAAATGCCACAGAACAAATGGGTAATGCATAAGGTAAACCCTCTTAAAGCCAAGAGGGAAAGTAATTAAAAGGAGAAACTCTGCATGATCGCATGTGGACAGTTCCTAGGTCAATTGAGGAAGTGTCTGAAGGTAGAAACACTGCATGCTGAAACATGAAGGCCATTTTCTTAACTCTACTAGATAAAAAGACCGCGAGAAGAAACAAAGAATCACAAATCACGAAGTCCTACTTCCAAGATACATTTGATAAAAAGATAGAAACTAGTATAATTGACGTCTTGATCTTGAGGTTAAAGTCCATAGTTACATCTGATGAAGGTAATAGCCCTGAGCATATCTGTCTATGCAGAAATGAATGAACAGTTTAATCTAAAATGAGGAGTTCCGAGATGAAGAAGGACACATATCAACAGTATGTCAATTTCTTAAAAGTATGACGTAAATCCCAAGATAGATGTGAACTATTTGATTGGAAAGTTATGTCAAGTGGTCCTGAACTTCGAAATTGCTCTTTTTGTCAGCCAATGTTCTTAAGGGTGTTGTTTTGCAATAAAAGCAAATCGGATGCTGGGGAACACCAAAGTTTGCCCTTAAATGCCATGCGGACCTGTGCATGCATGTTTCCACTTTTGCAAGTCAGTGCAAAACGTAATCGAGAAAAACAATGCATAATCACCTTTAATCTTTACATATACACTCTGCTTTGCAAACCAGTATGCACTGCAGTGTTTTTACTAATGGAGTGCTATGGAATCCACCTACTCATTAGCAGATGTTGATACAAGATGGATTCCATTGGAATCCATTTGTTTTATGAGAGCATGAAGGCGCAGAACAAAGAGCTCACATGGAAATGGGTTGGAGCGTGAATTAAAGGCACAATAGCATTATGCCTTGCTTTTACACTTTACTTTGACACCCCAACCCATTCTACAATAACCCCCTAAGCGCATTTCAGACGCATATATGAATATGGACTGCAAGTTGCAGGATTCAATGCTTTTTCCCGGGAATCCACATCTGGATAGTTGCCACCACGTGTGGGAGGCTTGGATTCAGTTGTTCTGGGCACATGAGTGTTGACTCTGCATAGTCCTTAGATGAGAAAAAAACATTGTTAACCACACCATTGTGTGTTCTCTTTTATGTGCGCAGATTTTACCTGCGGAACGATTTTGTGCGAATTTGACAGTTACTTCATGTTATATAATGTGTTGATTCTTTTGCCTTTATTGATTTTCACGCCCAACCAGCACAACACACTGAATAAACACATGTAAAAAGTGCATAATGTATGCATGCCGAATGTACCAGTGCAATACCTTCAAGCAAGGGTTAGGACACCACGCGTATGACAATTAACTGCGAGGAAAGCTCCGAGTAATTTGTGTGTGTCTAGATAATGAGTAATCACACCCTCCCATCACACCTGCCAAGCCTGAAGGGCATCCTTTATTTAAGGTAATCTCTTTGGCAGAGGCAGAGTGCTCCTTTGCCGCTTTGCATCTTATTTGAGGTGATCCAAACTATTTTGAAAGCATGACAATAGGATGTTTCACTTGTTCAATCAGCAGGGAAAACAAATCTCAGGGAAATTCATGAGACTATGCAAAGAAAAGCCTTCTGCCAGTTAAAGTGTAGTCGCTATCAGTTCACGTTGCTAGGCTGAGAGAAATGTACAAAGTTGCTAAGGAAACCACCTACAGCTTTTGGTAAATAACTGGAAATAAAGCCTACATCTTTGAAAGTCAAATGGTGTTTGCAAAGAGCTGCTGCAAGTAGGGCCGTGGGATTGAGCGCGGTGATATCCTCGGCCAGGGTACCCACCCCGCAAGTGGGATTTAGGGCAGCTGGCACCCACAGTAAGAGTCTTGACGGCCAGGCGCTGAGCTGTTTTTCCAAATGCTTTAAGCTGTATATTTGTGATGCATGGCATCAGTTTTTATTTTCTTCTGGTTCTGCAATATATCACAGTGTTGATCAAAAAAATAACCATCTATAGGGCGATATTAAACCAAACTACAACCACACTGCACATGGCAAGACATTTTAGTCAATTTAAAATGAGGAGTCCTTGAGAAATTGAAAATGATCTCTTGCAAATGCAAAATGGGGAATAGACTCCACCCAGTAATGTGACCACATAGTTAATTCAAGGTGCTTCGAGAGGACAAAGCCATTTGCATTGCAATTGGTGTCCACAAGGATGGCGCTCTTCCCTGGCAGACTTGACTTCTGCGGCTCAGTAGTGCCTTTATCCACTTCGCCAGCCCTTATTTTGCATACTCTGTGCACGCATTCTTCAGCACCATCGGAATAGCAAGGCTGTAACCGCGGTTCTGCATTAGCACCTTTTAAATTACCATGGTTCCATGCGGGCCTCCTTTCTAGATATTATTGACAATGATGTATACTACATTTGTCCTATACCTCACTTTCATTAAGGAAACACTTTCTTTATTGTACTGTAAAATGTTCAAAAGTCAGGGCTAAAGTCTTTTCAACATCTGCAAGAAACAGATTCAACATTTATGTCTGCATTGTTATGCTCAATAACTGACTATCTGTGAAATCAAACATCACCTTCAAAGCCAGCTGCATCATACACAAACATGTCACCATGGCAGCTCCATAGTACCTGGAAGACATAGGGCCTCATTACGAGGTAGGTGGTGGACATGGTGCTATTGGCACCATGGCTATCCCCTTACCGCATTCCGGGTCCGGATTGGCGAAATAGGGACTTACCGGGTCATTCCAACCTTGGAGGACCAATAAATCCCCATTCTGAGAACCATTCCCCATTCCCATTCGAGCCCCCATTGGGCTCAATGGGGATGGGGCAATAACGGGCTAGTACCGGGCCCGTTATTAGCTGCTTGGTCACTTAGCGGCTCCCACTAAGGGCACCTGCTAAAACCAGCGCCCATAGCGGGACCCGCAAATGGACCTCGGAATAGGGTCGTAAAGGTTTACCGGCACCGGTCTCCTTACCGGTGCCAGTTAACCCTTACAGCCCACCTCTTAATGAGGCCCATAGTCCCTAGCTTTGGTGGTCAGCAGCACATCACCCGAAGCCAGGTCAGGAAACATTAATTAAGAAAGAACAAGGAGACACAAATTCTTTCTACTCTGCCCTACTTTGGGACCTCATTGCCATCAACATCAGACACAACCCACCCACTTGCAATTCATTAAAGAAATGAAGACCTGCCTCTTCAAGAAGCACCTTCTTCCCACCCTTGCATACGCCTAGCCCAGTATCGCCTTTGACGACAACCTCTTACAGTAATGCCTGCTGTTATGATATGATATGATATGATAAGGCATTTGTAACGCGCCTATACACAAGTGTTTCAAGGCGCGACGAGGCGGGGGGGGGAACAAGGGGAGACAGACAACGATCTTACTAGGCCAGGTGTCATTCAGATCGCGCAAGTGCAAGGGTAGAGGGGAAGGGAAAAGTGCATGGGGGAAAGGGAGAGGGGAAAGTGCAGTACAGGGTTATAAGCATACAGCATACAGGATAAATAACAAGGGCCAGCTGGTGGCAAGTGCGAGGTAAGTGCAGACAAGTGCTGGGAAGGGGGACTGTATGGATACAGACACAGTCCCGTAGTGCAGGGGTTGCCGTGGAGGCAGTGCAGGGGAGAGTGGCTGGGCCGAGAACGGTGAATGGCCCAGTTGCAGATTCAGTGCAGTTTCAGTAGTATTAGCAGGGGAGAGGGGGAGAGAAAGCGGAGGCAAAGAGGAAGGTTTTGAGGTGCTTCCGTAACCGGGGTGGTTCTCCTCAAGTTTCAGGGAGGTAGGAAGGCTGTTCCAGAGGGAGGCCCCTGCAGTGGAAAGAGATCTGCCCCCAACTCGTTGTTTGGAGAAGCGGCTGACCCTGAGGGAGTTGGAGGCGGATGAGCGAAGAGCTCGAGAAGGAAGATATTTAGGAAGAGAGAGTTGAAGGTATTTTGGCCCAAGGCCCCAGACGGCCTTGTGGACAATGCAGAGGGTTTTGAACTTGATCCTCGCAGTCACTGGGAGCCAGTGTAGTGATTTCAGTCCTGGAGAGATACGGTCCCTGGGCTTGAGGCCAAGGACAAGTCTTGCAGTCCTGTTCTGGATGAGTTGCAAAGGGCGGAGAGTAGAGGCGGGCAGATTAAGATAGAGGCTGTTACAGTAGTCCAGCTTAGAGAGAACCAGGGCTCTAGAGACAGTGAGCTTCTGGGGGAAGGAGAGGAAAGGAAGGATACCTCTGAGGAGGTGTAGCTGGTAGTGTGACTTCTTAGATACGTCGGATATGTGAGGAGAGAAGGAGAGTGTGGAGTCGAAGATGACCCCAAGGTTTTTTGCCTTGCAGGTAGGAGTAGGAAGAGGGCCCAGAGAGGTCGGCCAGAGAGCAGCAGGGAAGGAGGGAGTGGGAGTGCCGATGAGTAGAATCTCAGTCTTACTGGCATTAAGGCAGAGGTCGTTGGCGGCACACCATTCCTGGATAGCAGAAAGACAGTCAGAGATGAGGGAAGGAGAAGAGGAGGCCGAGGGTAGCCTGAAAATGAGTTGGGTATCATCCGCATAGCACTGAAAGTAGGGGCAGAGAGCGGCGATGTGGTGGGCGAGAAGTGCCAGATACTGGTTGAACAGCCAGGGAGAGAGGTTAGATCCCTGGGGGACACCACAGGTAGAGAAGAAGATGTCAGAGAGGAAAGACCCCAGGAAAGACCCCATAAATGCAATTATTCTCTAAATATTATAACATACACTTCCAGAGTTGTTGTTTAGTTAACAGAACTTCAACCTCAATAGGTAAGCACTTACAATCATGAAGCTGTATTTCTATGAGGTTTCAAGACATCTGAAATTCAAAACTGCAATGTTCAGCCAGTTGGCCTGCATCACTGTTCTCATCCGAGGCCGTTCCTTCTATGGGCACCGTGGAAGAAGTGCTCGCCTTTTTATCCCTTGAAAGGCCCTGAAGGCACCGAACCATTAAGAAGCTCCTCCCACATTTTTCCCGCTCTTTTCTGAGCTTGCTTGGTGAAGATTTTGAAAGTAGAGAGATGCAACATACAGTTAGCTCTCAGTTGAGCACAATCAGTGCTTATAGTTTCTACTTTGCACAGCAAACATAAAACATTCCTCCTAATTATGTCTACTTGATCATTTTATGCTTGGATTTCATCAAGGTGTTAGTGCTTCTTTTTTTTTTTTTTTTTTTGTAAAAATATCTTTATTAAGTGCTTAAAGATGATACAAGGGTAATAAATTCAATTCAATAAGAAGACTTTTGTGGCAATTACATTCCCCCCTCAAAGCAGAAGGGGTAGTTTCAATTTTACTTTGGGCATTTGGGTGGGTACATATATATTTTCTGTTCAGAGTCTGTGGTTTACAAAGTGTTCGTGTTTTGCCTGAGTAGGCAAAGAGTTCTCTTTTTCTTTATTTTATTTTTGGATGATTGCCTGGCCTGGGGGTTTTACTCAGGGCCCCCATCTTCCAGGCCGTCCTTGATTTCGTAGTCTCTTAGCAGGCCGTGGACCATCCTGCGGCAGGCTTCGGTTGTCAGCAGCTCATCATTGAGGACCAGGCGTTTCCTTGCGTAGAGGAGAATGTCCTTCAGGCAGCAGAGGATCCTCCAGCAGTTCTGTATTGCCTCTACTGTGTGGGTCTGTGCAAAGAGTCCATACAGCACAGACTGGTGTATAATGTCTTGGGGCGGGATGTGAGCACTCAACTCAGTGTTCAGGGCCCTGCGCAGTTTCCTTGCAAAGGGGCATGCCCAGAAGAGGTGGTACGCTGTTTCCTCTGCCGGGCACCCCCTTGGGCAGCTCCTGTGTGGGAAGAGGCCCCGTCTGTTCATGAATGCTCGCACAGATAGTGCCCCCCTCACCGTCAGCCAGGCGATGTCCTTGTGAATATTCAGGAGTTTTTTTGATGCCACATTTTCCCACACCTGGGTAACTGTGGCCGCTGGCAGGTCCTCAATGGGATCTGTGGTGTCTTGGGACCGGATCAGGTTGTGGATTGTCCTTGGGTTCCACAATGCAGGCACCACCCCCTGAAGGCCAAAATATGCGATGAACTTTTCCATCTCCCTGTAGTACCAAGGGAGCGTCCAGTTGTACGGGGCCCTGTTTTCCCACTTGTCCCAGCCTAGCCTCCTCCATGTTGGTGTGAGGAAGAAGCGGAAAAGGAGGTAGGCTGAGTGGGTCTTGTTGGCGTTGCCCAGGGAAATCCTGACGCAGGTGCAGGCGAAGCAGGCCCGCAGTCTTGTAGGGAGGTCCGGGATTCCTTTCCCTCCTTTGCGCGGTTCCTTGTACATGGATGATCTCTTAACTCTGTCCATCTTTGAGCCCCAGACAAAGTGGAAGACCATGGCGTTGATGGCCCGTGCCTCTCTGGCTTGGTTCTACAATCTTGTAATATTCTGATTTCTAACGGCCCAATAGTAGAACCAATATATTTCAGACCATAACTACTTATAATGACATATTATAGACCATAAATGTGGTTAAGAATGTGGTTTTCTGTTTGTATACCCACAATTTATCATCTTGCATTTCAAACAGATATTCAGAGACACAATTACAAATGTTGCATTTGTGACATTTAGTAAACCCCATGATTTGTGCTCCACAATTAAGCCAGCTGTCCGATGCTTTCTCTGAACGTATCAGACTGGGAGATAGTATATTTTTCTGGGTAGGCTCTCTTGGGAAAGTGACTTGGGGAGATGGACCTATGCTCTCTTGAAATCGGTGTCACTCCTGAGAATGTGTCAGTCCTTCGTCAAGATGGCTCGTATATCATTAGCTTGATGGTGTTAGCCTGTGATGAATCTCATGCCGTCATCTTTCAATTTGACCTTAGGCTTAAAAGGTCGATTTTTTTCCTTGCTTCTGCTTTCTTGTAAGACTGGTCAAGAGCTGAGCATGAATACACTCTAGTGAGGAATCGTGCCCCGATAAATGTACCCTCCTTCTGATAATCATTCTCTTTTGCACATATCCATTTGGCTCGTTAAAACTCTTCATAAGGGATGGATTATTTTAGTACTGTTGGGTAATGGCTGTGGGCATGGAGTTTGGAATTCAAGCTAGTCTCATTTCAATAAAGGACAGAAGATAATTCATTATCAATTAATAGAAATTTGATGTTCAGAAATACAAGTTCTCGAGAGCTTATTGTCATGGTCAACTTCAAATTCATAATATTATAATTCAGTATACTGATGTATCTAGTTAAGCTTTGTTCTGTATTATCCCACAGGATAAAAATATCATCAATCTAGCCATACCACACGATTATATATGAGTGACTGTAATGTATTGCAGCCTGAAGCAGCTTGTCTATTGAGCAGAATGCTGGCATTTTAAACTCAAGGCTGCCAGGACAACTACATACGTGGATTTACTCTTATTAGGGATCATAAGGGCAGTATAGTCCTAATAGCCTTGTTGTTGGAACATTTGGCCATGTTTGCACAATACCAAGAAAGTTATGGTGGCTTGAAAAAGGTTTGGAAAAAAAAATCCTTTCACCTGAAATCTGAAAATAGGAAAGTCCATTTCAGCCAAGTCACACATTCCACAATGCCACCCAGTAGCCATCGCTGGAAGTTCACCTCCAGTTCTGAGGCACAACAGTAAGGCATTGTGGGTATGCAAATTAGCTCAAACGCAAACCTTTTTCTGCAGGAAATTGTCTTTGTCTAAGTGGGCATTGCTACTTTATACATAGCTTAATTAAATGGCCATCCCAAATAAGTGTACCAATTGCCAGCAACAGTTGGTTGTGATTGCCCAAATATATATCACAATTATCCACACAAGTGGCTTCAAGAGTGAGAGCATAACGTGACATGCACTTAGGTCAATAACCAGTATTGGACACAGGGCAGAATGGCGACTACGTGTAATGCTTATAAAAGTATATCTGTATTCCATTGCATCCTCTTCAATGTGTGACTGACCACAAGAAAACAAAAGGCAGATTGGCCTCTCATCTTATCTCAGAGTAAAATGTTCAACAGCTTCTGGAAGAACCTATGACAGAGCTGATATAGCAAAATAGCAAACAATATTTTGAGTATGGCCATGGCCGTTCCCAAAGTGCCTATTCTGCCATGTGCTTATGCTAATCCAGAAGTGGTTCTCGATTGGCACAAAAATGCGTTCATAACGTTGAGTCCATGCCAGCTGAGGTTTATTCATGACTCTGCATGTCTATCTGATCAGGGGAATGCAAGGGATAATCAGGGTTTTTTCTAAATAACAATTTATGTCAGATTTCTCTCTGTTCTAAGCAATGCAATATTAGCCATTTGTATTACTCAATGTAATGTAATGGTGTTATTGGAAGCAATGCTCGTTACCTGAGAGTAATAAGACACCCCATGGAGCAGATGGGTGTCACTGCATGCACTCTGTGCTTCATAGTTGGAAATTCCACAGACCAGGACCATCATTTGGGGCTTTCTGGGGGTCACAGCGGTGACCCCGGTGGTTGCTGCTGTGATCCCTGTGGTTTCCCATGCGACCCCTATAGTAACAAAGTATATTTTACCCATACTCCTTAGTGTTAATTAGACACCATGCAAAGATGGCACCCACAATAATGTAAGGTGATGAGAGTTATCATGCTTCCTCTTCATAAGCATAACCCCAGAGTTTGCTCTTTTGAAACAGTTACTAGACCAAGCGCACCAACAGGTGAGCGGGTCAGCATAACATGTATTTTCCTAACTCAATGAATGCCACTGATCACATGTAGATCGGCCGCACAGGCGACCCACCTGCCATGCGCTATGGAGTTGTTCTGTAATGTGTGCGCTTACCCTGCGGCGCCACACATTGAGGTGCATAGGTCAGTGGACATGGACAACCGGTCTTTCATAGCAGCATAAACATTCCGTACCTGTGATTGTTTTCCCAGCTCTATTATACATCTACTCCCACCATTAGAATTTCTTGTCAGTCAGGGGCTTGTGAGCAGATACTTCCTGCAATTGCGGTGCGAGATGAGTCTCGCTGGACCTCTGCATATTAGGTGCGAGAAAGAGGCGACACACTGTATCCGCTGGGGAAGGAAGAGCAGGCCATTATGCTAACTCGCAGGTCTCCTTACTTCTTGTTTAGACTGAGGGCAGCCTCCGAGGATAGGCTCTGTTTTCCCTTTTCACAATGGAAAAGAGAATGCTTCTGTTTCAGAAGCGCATACAGCGATGGTGAAAGCAACATGGGAGAAAGGATCCAGCACTGTAGCAAGGACAGGCCTTTGTTTTAATATCTCGGCGACATGGTTATGAGAAACAAAGCATGCTCAGTTGGAGGTCACTGAAAAAAAGGAGGCTGCTCCTGAACTGGCAGCGAGGGCCCCCTGCTAAGCCTTTGCGATAAAAAAGAAATACAGATGAGATTGCAGGAAGTGAATGTTACCTGATATGCTCTATGTGTTTGCCTTTCATTTAAGAGTACAGTGATATTTTTCAAACTGCAGACCCTGGCAGTCTACTGCTGTTAAATTAGATGGGAAGGGAACCATTTTCTTCTATATCATTCTGTGAATAGCGCAGCATATATATTGGTGGTAGGAAGGAGGGGCTTAAGGAAGCCGGGAGATGTAGAGGCCAAGAAAGCAGAATGAGGGATTTGATCTCTCTTACTTCCATTATCGGTTTACTATCAGTTCATGCACGGTACACAAGCATCATGGTTGTGGCCACTTTGAGCATTGAAGAGCTGAAAGGTAGGTATGTTAGACGTAAGCTAACGCTTAAAGTTATGCGGGTTTCCTGCACAAGGCTTTTTTGTCGATCCGTTCAAAGCCAACTGTTGCAATATCACGCCTACACAAAATCGCATAGGCTTCCTTCCAAAGCGTGTTCAGTACTGTGATTAGGCATGTCTTACACCCTTCTTTGGATGTGGCTTTGGAGCATCAAAGTCCTCTCAATGGGGTTCCAGGATAGCTCAGGGGCAACATGCTCGCCTTGGAAGTAAGACGACACAGAGCACCACACTTAGAAACCTCTGGGTATTAAGCGCGTTATAAATAACCTATCATATCAAATCACCATTGAACCACCTGCCCAGAATTTCAAGCTCTTTACTTTCCCAATGGAGACAGCCCAAACAAAAGGTTTCAATTTTGCAGCAATCAGATGCAGGGCATGCTTAAGAATGTGTGAGCTGGTCTATTGTGCACAGAGGATTCCAGCTCCTGCCTTGCATGGCTTCCTCACAGCAAGGGACATCCAGTGGCCTCACTAAAAATAAAGTGTGAATCAGTGGAGCCCTTTGTCCCTTTACAACAGGCCTGTCCACCCTTTTTGAATGTGGGGCTAAAGCATTCACTTTTTGTCACCAGGTGGGCCGGCGAGCCAAAAGTCAACAACCTCACCCAAAGCAGTATATTAAAAAGCAATGGTGTGTGACCAAGGACACAATAGCATCACAGGCAGTGATAGCCATGCAGTCCCAAAGATAGCTTTTGGTGTCAGGGGCAGTGATTAAAGGTTAGTTACTTGTGATTTCTTCCAGTGTGTATGTGTTGATATTTTTCTGAAATAGTGGGGCGATTGAGCGTAGCGACCTAGGGAGGGTTTGGGGGCCCCGTCCCCCCAAGATTTTATTTCTAAATATGGGGCTGAAAAGATGCATTTTACAGCCGGAAATAAATAATGGCATATTGGTACCATCAGAATCACCATGTAACACAGCTGTATACCCAGTGCGCAAAGCTAAAGGAGGGTCTTGGCGTTTCATTCAGGAACTCAGGCCCTTGAACAACATAGTGGAGGCAGAATACCCCATAGCAGCAAACCTGGCCACAATATTGTGTGGCATTCCAGCAAAGGCATCACGATTTACAGTGATTGACCTCAAAAATGCCTTTTTCTCAATACCCCTGCATCCAGACTCACAAGATCTAACAAGCTTCACGTACAGAAACACAAAATGGAAACACACCAGGTTGCCACAAGGGTACTGCGAGTCACCCTCAATTTTCAACAGAGTAATACAGATGGACTTGGGTAACATTGAAGTGGAAAGCACAGTATTGTAGTATGTTGATGACATAATAATTTGCAGCACAAGCGAAAAAAAGATGCAGAGAGGACTCATTGAAGATGCTGACAATATTGGCTGAAAAGGGTTACAAGGTAGACAAAGAAAAGTTACAGTACTGTCAGGAACAGGTACTATACATTGGTCAGCTCATATCCCAATATGGAAGAAAGATTGCACCACAAAGAGCACAGGCCATATCAAAAACGCTGTTGCCCCAAACAGTGAGGGAACTGCAGCAGTTCCTGGGACTGTGCAACTACTGTAGAGCATGGGTATTTGATTACAGCTCATACATAGGACCCCTACTTGAGGCCTTAAAAGAAGCTAACAAAGGGGAGAAAAAATTGGGGTGGACAATGGAAATGAAAGAGGCCTTTGATGAACTGAAAGATGCAATATCAACTGCTCTGGTACTGGCCACCCAGATTATGAATGACAATTCTTTATATTTTCACATTGCGACTCAGCAGTAATGAAAGCAGTGTTGGCTCAAAAAACAAGCATGGGTTACAAACCAGTAGCGTTTTACAGTGGTCACTTGGATCCTGTGATGTTAGGACATTTCCCTTGCAAACAAGGTCTCGACGCTGCTGCCTTTGCGGTAGAGAAAGCATCATTAATCACAATGGGGTGCCCAACCACAGTATTTGTGGAACATGCACTATTTGCAATATTGAACAAGCCTAAGTCCACACTAACCACGCAGAGGGCGTCAGGTTACGAGATCATCTTATCTAGACCAGAATTATCAATTGTTAGATGCAATTCAACAATTGACCAAAGTGATGGGATAAGGAGAACTGGGGCAGCAGTGGTAAAAATGACAGAGGAACCGGAGTGTGTGGCGGTGAAATGCGTACAATTATCACAACATTACTCTGCTCAAGCAGCAGAATTGGTTGCACTGATCTTGGCGTTAAAGGAAAGCTTTGACAAAAGAGTGACTATATATTCTGACAGCGCATATGTCACGTCTACTGTCCACTCACGATTGTCCAAATGGAGGAGAAGAGGGTTTAGGAGAGCTGACAGCACCCCAGTGCAACATGCTCTCTTATTAGCTGAACTAATTGAAGTAATAAATGACCCACAAGAATTAGCTTTGGTCAAATGTCCCGCACACACAAATGGAGAAGATCATATCTCAAAAGGAAATGCAGCAGCAGACGCACATGCAAAGTATGCTGCATATTTTGGTGAGATATGGAACCCCCCAGAGTCAGAGAGAGGGAGAGGGAGGGGATAGCCAAAGAGATGCTGATAAGAGAAGGGTACACCCATCTCCCAGCCACACAGATAATGGAGTTACAAGCTGCTGCACCAATGGCAGAAAAAGAAATATGGGTAAAAAGAAGATGTACAATGTCACCAACTGACGCACTATGGCGCCAGGGTAACACTGGAAAGATGGTAATGCCATTAGCACTATTGAACACCGCCCTGAGCCAACTCCACCACCCAGCCCACACAGGCAAGGAAGTTATTGCAGCATGAATTAGGGAATATTGGTTCTGCCCTGAGTTAAATTCCCATGTGACAAATTTTATCAGCAATTGTCTCACATGTCAACAGTTTACGGCCGGTCACACGCTGAAAGTGATAAAAGGTACTATACCCCGGCCAGAGGGACCCTTCCTGCACATCCATATTGACTATGTTTATATGATCAACATATGTCAAGGAAGTAGGTATATGATTGTAGTAGTATGCCCATTCTCCAGGTGGATTGAGGCAGGACCCTGCTCACATCCAGATGCATTTAGAGCAGCTAAATTTCTAGTGAGGGAGGTTTTCCCCAGGTGGGGAGTGTGCGAGGTACTGCGGTCGGATAATGGCTCGCATTTCGCTAATGAAATGTTCCAGCACATCACATCCTTACTGAACATCAAGCATAAATTTGCATGTGCATATCACCCACAGGCCAACGGTATATGCGAACGCCTGAATGGCCTACTGAAGGAGGCAATTGCAAAGATACAGCAAACAACAAAGAAGAGTTGGTTGTATTGCCTTCCACTAGCTCTATTTGAGCTGAGGAACAGACCAGGCTCCGACCACCACCTCACTCTTCATGAGGTGGTGACCGGACGACAAATGCGCCTTCCTCTAACGCCAACATCAAGGGCATTCACAGACTATGAAAACACTGCAACTGTTCTTGGTGATGAAATGTACCAATATGTGTCTTCTTTGATTACTAGTGTAGTGTTTGTGTCTCAACAGCTCTAGCGCACGCGGGGCGGGTCTAAGAGTGATCAACAAGAAGACGCGGATAAAGAATTGAAAAAGGAAAAACTCTGCAAAATTGCTAAAGGTGACCACGTGCTACTCCGCAATTTCAATAGGAAGTGGAACAGCCCACGCTTCACTGGCCCCCACCTGGTAGAGGAGGTATCTACGAGAGCAGTAAAGTTGCAGGACAAACGTGCTTGGAATCACCTACACGACGTAAAGATCTGCAAACTTCAGACCCGCCCTAGCGTCACCGACAGGGCCATTGGAACAACAGCAACAGCATCACCCACGGAGGAAGAGACTTATACCACAGCTGACGACCTAAGTGTCTCCATACCCTGCCACCCCCCAGATTCCCCAGAGACAACTACTGAAATAGAAACTGGTAATTCCCATACCGGCCACCCCATGGTCACACGATCAAAGAGTAAAGAGACTTCCACCAGTTGAACCCCAAACCCTCTGCCCATTGACCCCCTACCCACTACAGTAACCACCCAATTGAAGGACATTGTCTTGCACATATACACATGTAAACACTTGAATGGTCTCTTTTTTCTTTCTCGCACATGCAGGTACCGCATATTATTGTATTTCTAAGAAAACAGATAACTAACAAAGTTCATTGCCCAGGAGTAGGTGCTACCCTCAGATGATAACTACCCTGAAGAGCTATCACACCAATTTGTCTATCACATAAAAAGGCCAAAGTACCTGAAAAGAAGGAGGGTACGTGTCTACTACACAGCATTTATCTTGGCCATAGAACAATCAATGCCCCATCTTCACCAACACTTCCCTGCCCTAAGAGATAGATCACTTAGATTGGCATGGGAACAGCTCTTCGCCTGGGCACTGAACGACTACTTGATAAGGAGAGCTTGAAAACAACAACTAACACTAATAACAAGCATATTGAGAATTTTCAGGCGGGCAACTTTAACGTCGCAAGAACAAGCTGCCGGACTGCAGCAAGGTAAGAGCAAAATGCCGGTGAGACTAGCCTCTGTAATAAAGATGATAGGGATTTTGATGATCACCGGGTTTTTGGCTGCCTCTGTATGGCAGAAAAGTTATGCTATCAATATTTTGGCTGTACCCAAACCTAATATACCCCCACCCACGGCTGCAACAGGTGTTACGTCAGGTGGTACTAGCAAGATTCCACATAAGGGAAATAGAGCTAAACGCAGCACATACTCAGATAATAAAGGTATTGACAACTACATAACAGATTCAGCACACGTCTCGAACAACATGTGGTACCAACACATGACCCAAATAGGTAAGCAGACAACAGAAGACAGCTGCTACGTCTGCTCATTGATCCCATATGCCATGAGCGCTTCTCGAACATTCGTTGCCACGGAAATAGATGAAAAGACAGCACGATGTATAGTATACTTGGCACTGTTCCAAACGAAAGGGAGATTTCAAGGGGCGGTGGTGAACCTGGTATGGAAAACACGAGACACATATCCATACGAAAACAACTTCCTCAAGACTTATTTGAGTTACCACAAGACCAGTTTGCATGCTGAAGCATTCAGATACATGACAAGTGGCCCTGAAAAAGGAGAAACAAAGAAAGTAACACTACAATACCTACCATGTGACTGGAACGCCACTGAAGTTCCTGGTAAACAAGGATGTTGGGAAAGACCACTGGTAACAATAACAGGGAAGGTGTACATGGACAACAAATGGGACATAGGAGTGGTTGGCAGCAACATGGTAACAAGAGAAAATATTACAAACATTAATGAACACAATGACAGATATTGGACGATTTGGGTCAAGTACGTACCCATGCTAATGTGGATAGAGAAGGATGAAGACCCAATAACCATACTGCCGCTGTCTGCACCTAAGGTATGCTACCAACATAGAGGAGAAGTGGACGTGGGATACAACACCAACTGTGCCAGCGTGATGGAGTTACCTGAGGGGGGAGCAGGAACAGCAGTATTAATGGACCATTACTGGCCCTGCGGAGACAAGGCATACCACACACTGCCCCCTCTGTGGAATGGTATATGCACAATGGTACACGTTAATGTACCATCACTAGTGGTGCCCAAGAAACATGTGAACGTGGCAAACTTCCCTAAAATGGATGAAGGAAACAAGAGGAAGAAGCGATCTGTAAAACCTCAGAAGGGGCCAGAGAACGAAGACAACAACAACAACAATGTCCTGAATAGAAAGAAAAGACAAGGAGAACCCCTGACAGGAAATTACCTATGGGGAAGGTCAGAAAAAAGCACTCACTTCAATCCCACCAGAACACAGACTATTCAGCAGAGCAGCAATGTTCTTCTCGTCAATAATACATCCGGGACTACAAGCTTACGCAAACGCAAAATGGGTCCAGATAACTAGATGGGAGCTAATGATGACAATTAATTCTACAATAAATGGATTCAACGCAATAAAAGAGGAACTGCGAGCAGTGAGGATGGTAGCACTACAGAACAGATATGTATTGGATCTCCTTACAGCAATGGAAGGAGGAGTTTGCGCAAAGATAGGACAATCATGCTGCACATTCATTCCTGCTAACGATGCTGACAATGGTACACTGACAGAAGCAGTATCACAACTGGCCCAGATGCACTCCAAAATGATGGAAGAAAGTAAAGGAGTGAAGAAGGATGACAGCTGGTTTTCACTGTTATGGTCATGGATGCCATCTTGGCTGTCGGACGGACTGACGATTATAGTTGGATGCATAATACTGGCTGGAGCTGCACTGATCATAATAAGATTTTGGAAGGCCCGGAAGGCACGCACCACAGACAAAATGATCGAAATGGTTGGTATGCACCCCTTGATGCCGGCAGATGATGGCCAGCACACAGGCACAATAATAGAAGAGAGAGAAAAACTGCGCAAACAGATCATCACCAACCACCTGGACCCACCATCTGTGAAGCTCGAAAACCCAAGAAACCCAAGGAGCTACATAGGGAAATGGGTATACTGCACACCTGGAGGCACCTGTGTGTATATGTATTGGTCATTTGAAGACCATGTCAACCACTATAGACATTTGGGAGGAGTAACTAAAATATGGAGAGTAAGAGGAGATAAGGAAAAAGATATGTTTGTGGTCGACAAGTCGACCAGAGGGGGGACTGAAGTGGGAGAATGGAAGAAAAGGCTCCCACCAATCCCCTCACACCCCTGGCCTAGAGGATCGCGGCCCAGACACCCGCCACGAGAGGAGTTTGCCCATCTACCAGACGACCAAATACCCTGGTACAGGAACATACGGATGTGCCCACCAGCCTGCCCACCAGCCTGCCCTGCCAATCCCGACACTTGCGGCATGGATGAACTCGACTGAACCATTCAACAGTCAATTAACAGATCGTTAGAGATGCCATGACGACCTAGCCAACGGTCAGCACACCCGTGCAAACATGCACACTGGACACTCCCACACCAATCCACACGAAGAACATATCCAGTGCTATGACGTAGGTGACGGACACACACACTGGCGCGCATCTTTATTATTTTTAAAAAATGCAGAAACGCAAGACGTGCAACGAACTCATCTAAAATGCTTGCTGACGCTTCTCCTACCCCATGCATTGCAATGAGAAATATAACAAAGACATGATACTGGGGATAAAGCAATATGATACCATAACCTAAAGCACCATGCATTAACCATCCCCACCTATGCACCAGGCCAAGTAGGCCGCAAGCAAGAGCCTCCATGAATATTGAACGAGCAAGAGTACAATTGCTGACCCTGCAGAATGAGCCCGGCGAGAGCAGACAGTCAAGGGCACAATGTTGCAAACTCGCATGCCACAAGCCGAAGCCAAGGTCACACCTGCAAACTAAGCCAGGCACACAGTGGAAAATGCAATATTAAATGTGCAGAATTCTGCCTCAACCACGGTCTCTCCTCACGTGACTAAGCCGAACCTGACAGGGTGCCAGGCTCAGGAGGAGGGAGGCGCCTGGATCCCACGTTTTGAGACACAGGCAGCAACAATTAAGCGACTCAATGGACATCTGCGGCTGTGGGAGTAGTCTGCCCTCCAGCATATGAACAAATCCTCGCATTGTCTGCACATACCCATAGTTATACATTGTTGCAAATGACAGGTGCACCGCAAGCCGGGAACAGGGATGGTCCCAGACTGGGGGGCTCGCGAGTGGACCAATCAGAACATGGGGCTCTTATCACTGACGCCATTAACATTAGCCAATCCTCAGGGGTCTTCATGTAACAATTTTCATGTATCTAATTGAAGGGACAACCCAAGTATACCACCTGACTGACCCTCAACCACTAACAACGTTCTCTATACATATGCTATACTAACCCTACCACTCGAGGAACCAATCCAGAGTGGCGATAGTTTTTTGCTAACTTTCCCAGGTGACGCAAGTAGCGCGTCATACTAAGGTAAAAAGGGCCTGCGAGCCCCACGATTTGAGAGAGAGTGTCAGGACGGACGCGTACGATCCTTGACCCATCCCTGCCGTTTGTTTAATAAACAGCAGAATCACCTTGCTTCTTGCGTGTGCCTCATACTCATTTTTGGGATACACGGGAGGAGTTGGGGCCTCCCTGACCAGGGGTCCGTGGACGGCCCAGCCGACCCCGGGAGAATTCCCCCCCGACAGTGCACACTTTAAGTACATCAATCAACTGTCTGTACTAGATGTTTGCGGTCACAATTACCATTACACATTCAGCTAACCCCAAGGCACGACTGGGCTGTTGCACTACTTAAAAACAAAGCACACATATTCCAACTGAGCTTTCAGAAAAGATTTTTGGCACAAAGCAAATTCAAATGTTGCCTCCGTCCCTTTACAATGGAAGTCAAACCTGTTGATAGTAGGTGGAATCAGACACTCCTTCCCCATGGATGCTGTCATAAGCAGCCATTTACTGGTCCCTTGTCCTGGAGCAGGCACAATGATGACAGCTATTTCTATTACAATAATCTCATTTGTTCATAAATGCTTTTTAACAGGCTTAGTACCAGAGAAGATGGGACAAGGACTCGAAACTGTGTTGCTCTGTTGAGCGCCCTAAGATATCCTCCCAGCCCACATTATACCTCTTTCTCCGAAGCGCTGTAAGAATACTCCTCCGTGTCACCACCAGGTCAAGCCAATGTATTTTTGGAGTTATACTCTGGGCGCACCTTTAAATGGGGTATGTTTCAACACACAAAGACAGGCATGACTCAGAATATATTGAGCAAACACAGAAGGCTCTCCATTAAAAATGTGGTGCAATGGAAAGGAAATTCTAAGAAAGAAAGCGTAATTTTAGGCAGGATTACCTAGAAGAGCCCGTTTGGATATCCAGTTCCAATTTGGTTTCCTCTAACTTTGTTGAGAGATGGATTTCACTGTTTCCGATCTATGCTCTGGGTTCCCAGCAGAGAATGTGCACAGCCTTGAGCAAGTGCAGTTGGTTTTACTGTAATGGAAGTCACTAGGGATGACCTTGCTGTGTGCAGGAGTTTCAGACCCAGTGCTGTCCCCTTCTCTCCCCACTGTCATTCGCTTTGCTGCTGTGTTCCTTCTCTGAGACTCCAGCAGCGAGCAATGCCTGCAGGTTTACTGGCAATGGCCTGTGAAAGGCTCCTGGGCTTTCCCAGCTGTCAAGCCATTACACCATAGCATCAGAAAAGACCCACGCATTACAGGTATATGCAAATCACGGGAGTCGGGGGTGGAGATCTGCCCTCATGTTCTAGCAACTGCCTGTCAGTTTTCTTGTCAAGACATCCCTTCCCTTGGACTGCACGACTGCGCAAGCCCCTCAAATGCTCCCAGGTGTGTGCTTAAGAAACAACGCGCATTCCATTCATTTACTCCCCCCGACTTGTGAATGCAAAGTACAGGCTCCAGGGAATCACAGAGGGTGTGGAGTTGTAATGAAATGACACACACTCCGCATGGTGGCCGCTGGGTTTTCATCAGAAGTCTACAGCACCAGCCTCCTAAGAGCGAATACACGCTTAACAATGCCGTGGCCAAAGTGCAGGGTTGGATTAGCCCCTCTGCCTTTCGGCCTATGGCCGGGCCGAAATGGTCCCTGGGAGTGTGGGCTGGTTTCTGGCCATGCCTGGGCCGGTTTAGACAAACAAAACAAAAAAATGTGAACAAAATAAAATGTTGAAAAAATATATATATATTTTTGAAGAAAAAAAATACCTGCAACGGCATAATTAATCAAAGCAAGGTAACACATGTTTGATGATTTATTTGCATGCATGATGTGTGCATCATAAATTACGATGCATGCATCATTCACATGCTGCTGCAGCATGCAAAGTTGAGGGGCAAGGGCTGCTGCCAGGCTGGTGGCTGTGACTGTGCCACCACTTCAGTTGGCACGGTTCCCTCTGGAGTTGCTGTGCTGTTGTATTAGTGATAAATACGTATTAGTGTTATTAGTGATAAACAACCAATTTTAGAGTAGAATAAGCATCCATTTCAGACTGTGTATTTTGGCTTTCGCAAGTTGCAGTAATAGCATGTTTTTTTCTGCCGTTGTCTCTGATAAGATCATCACAAGACATTCCATCTCGGTGTGCTTGGTCCCTTGACACAATCCTTGTGCCTAAAAGATTCTGTACAGTGTACACATATTTGACCATAGCACATCAAGTGGCCATTGACTTCATTGTGCCACAATGAATGCTTTGTTGTAATGGGTCTATCTTTCCCATCTCACTGGCATGCTGATCAGGATGTTTGTTTGCATGTATGAGATAACAAGTGCTCAGAGTATGGGATGTCCTGTGAGTGTGCTGATTTCCCTATTTTGCCAACCTCTGAAGCCTGAAAGTAGATACATGCAGGCTTGACATGCGGCCAACTTTGCACCAGACCTGCAGATGAACTTAACTGGTCTGCTGTTAAATCTCAGTTACCTGTTTAATGGTATCCACTACAGAATAATTGCTTATTTTACTATATCCGATATCATAGCTCAGTGGGTTGAGCGCTTGCTGCTGTGATGTGTGTGTGATCTGCAGGTTCGAATCCTAGCAATGCCATCTCAGCCTTTCATCCTTCTTTGGTTGATAAATGAGTACCAACACAGGTTGGGTGATATTGTATGCATATTTGTTCTATAAAAAAAGAGTTTAAGTGTTATACCATAACATATTATCATTTGGCCCTGGAGGTCTGCTTGCATTCGCAGTAATTTGACAATATGGATCCATACACACAGATATTAATGATACATATGGTGATCCGTTCTTGTATGAAATGTATATCACATTAGTGAAATCATAACCATATTTTTCGCAGTGTACTTAGGAACAATTCTATTTCATGCCACTTCCTGTTTTACCAAGGGGTGTAAGGTTGTGTTTCATCGCTTCCCAGGATGTCACTTTGGGGTGGGGTCGAATGACATCACTCTGGGTGATGTCATCAGAGGCCAAGGGTCGTGAGGTGAGGGGTGGGCCTCTTTTTTTTGGGTATCCGGGCCTATTTCCTGTCCCAGTCCGACCCTGTCAACTTGCGCGGGAACAGGTGTATGGATAGGTGACAATTTACTTCTAAATTAACGTCACTCTCACCCTAAGGAACAGAGATGACCATCATTGCACAAATAGGATGAAACGCCTGCCTTGAAGCACACTGTGTGCCCCGTTCTCAGCCCCTCCACTTCTCACTGGGAGGGGGAGTAGCGATTTCATACTCCCTCACAAAGGGTGAACATAGGTCTCGTAATCACTGCAGCGCCCGTAGGACATGTATGGATTTACATGTAATATATGTCAGGTGGGAAAGGTGGGGACTGTCTGACTACCATGCACCAGATGACATTTAGGGAAATATCCCAGGTCTATTTACTTTCATTATAGTCTTTGCATGCGGTTTAACTTTGAGAGTGATGGGTGCCCGAGTAAAATAAACGACACAATTGAAAAGGGTACGCTGTACAATGCACAATGTTCAGACATGTGAATAAAAACAAAGTATCACACTAAAACAATACGTTACAAAAAAAGGATTGCTCAGATTTTCTTTGAATAAAAAAAAATGCCAGACGGTTGGCGGATGAGAATAGAAGGTGGTCTGTCTTAATAATGAGGCCAGACTTTCCTGAGAACATAGAAGGCCGAGCAGTGACAACACTGTGGTCAAGTTGCGTTAACCTCATCCTGAGTGACCATGTACTGAGGGATTTCTCCGCTGAGCTGCCCTTCCGGCACAATGAATTGTCTAACATAAATGCTTTAGTTCCACAGACCAGAAATGATGCTCTTGGCCTTTACATGTGGTGGTTGCACTTTCTCTGCTAAAGGCCTTCGTGTTTTTCCTTGGCTTCGGGGTGAGAAGCCTGATCGCAAACTCATTTGGTGGTGTTAAATACGATCAGGTGCCCATTTTCCCCACAATTACAATGAAAGTTGCATGGCTCTTACTTTACACAGCTTGACGTTTGCTGAGGTTTTTTCATGTTATACACAGAAAACAACTGCATACCCTCGACCACTGGGCCAAGGGGTCCGAAAAGCTTCCACTGCAGACCCCACCAATGACCCAGAGCCTTTGACAACCTCTCCCTTTCTTTCAATCAGCATTTCTCTTCTCTCATGTTTAAAGAATGAAGAAAGGACAGCATGGAAGGAGGAGATACAAATAGGAGCGAAAGAAAGGGAGACAAAAGGAACACTGATGCATAGACGAGAGATGCAGATGGAAGCAGGCGGGAAGTGGGCACGGGGGTGCATTACTGTTGCAAGTTCTGCATACACATGTTTACAAAAATGATACTGTGTGGGCAATGATAAAGCAATCTGTACTGACTGAATGAATAACTGTTTTATTTGGATTTGAATGGCAACAACAAAAGACACAAATCATACAGTAAGGAATACTAAACAGTATAGATAAAGCACCATATACACTAAACTTATTATCCATACTCGTATTACTCACGTATACAAAATGAATCACACTGAAATGTATCATATTATAGCAACACTAAAAACAATGCAACATTCAAATATGTTAAATCATCTTCTCTCCTTAATAAAAATATCAACACAACGTTATAATTCAGAATATTATGTTGTTTCCACAATTGTAAAAAAATACCAGGATTTATAATCGGAAAAGCCATAACGCCTAGCAAGTTTCTTTGTCTTGTCCATGTGGGCACACATTCAAGGCTCTTCCATCACTGCCCCACATCCACCATCTACCCTGTTTACTATCAATTGGCAGTTAGTTGGCAAAGACAGAATCTAGTAGGAATTGCCCTGTGCACACATTTCGTAACTTGGATTAGGTATTTGGACGCGCATTCCATTGGTGCCCTTTGGGAGGTGGTCAGGAACATTACGTTTAGATTCCTCAGCCTGCCCTCTCTCATCACTTTCATCCTTTCTTGAATATTCTACGAATGAATTCCTTGGTTTGATAACTCTTGCTGATTACCAAACCCCTCCCCCAGCCCCATTGCTTTAAGATCCTGTTTGATATATGTCAGACAAGGAATCTGGTGATACAGGCCACTCTTTATCAGGTCCAGCAGCAATGCTTGAGTTAGCCAGGCTTCTGTATTAGCTCATAATACACATAAGCACAATAATGGCTAAACTGCCACAGCATCAAGTGCATACTTCCTACCCACTTCTAAATTACCATTATATGTAAAAGCTGGCCTTGATAGCCCTCATATGGAGGCTACCCATGTATTCTGTACTCCCTGTAATCTGATAGAACCCACATAACCCCAAACAGGCACAACAAATACCCCATTGAATATTGGTTTTGTTCTGTCGATTTTCAGCATTTGCTCAACTGGCTTATGATTAATATTATTCACAAAGCGAACAGTCGTGCCGTCCACGTGCATCATTATGTGAGCCTGCATGAAAGAATAGGATTAAAGTATATACCCAAACATGTGGACTGTAATCACACCTCTAGCTTTTGGTCTTTAGTGTATATTTGTTTAAATTTAAATTGATATTTTCTTGAAAACTTCACTATCCATTTGTTGCCATTCATATAATGCATTAAATCCTCAACTGGATTCCACAAGGCTGCAAGGGCTTTAGATAAGAGGAACGCATCTTCTGCACAACTCAGAATGGGCACCAATTTCCTTCCTTTCCTTGGAATTTCAGAGGATATCATCTCTAACACCTGGTTAAAGAGAGTAAGGGCTAAGACTCCAAACCTTCAGGTCAGCTCCTACTTCCTCCCCCATAGAGAGCCATTGTCGAGTTACCCAAGTGAAACCCAAGCATAACATTTAAGAGGTCCACAGGTCAATCTCTATAGCTGTCAGGCCCATACACGCTGCATTTATTGTGAAATCGAAATCCTAGGAATGTTTATCCAAAATCAATTGGAGATTCTGACTCTAACAATCTGCATCAAGTCCTTTCCTAAAAACTAGTGTTTATCACTGAGAATGGTATTTTTATCAATCCAAACACCCAACCTGGCATGGATCATCCTGCCAAGTAATTTAGCTATTCCAGAAAGTAAAGTGATTGATCTGTAAGATTGTGGGGAAGATCGAATACCTTTTTAGTTTTGGCTATTAGAAAGCGGAAACTATTAGAAAGGGAAAACAAGACACGTGGGGAATGACATGGGAGGCAAAGCTAGTGGGAGATGACATCTGAGGAAGGACACACAGGCTTTGAGAGTTGTTCGGTTCTTCACCCGCCCATTCCATCCAATCACCATACTAAAGCCTATGTTACATCCTCTTCCCTCCCTGCCAATCCCCTCCCAAACCACTCCCACAGGAGTTTCTTTATTTCAATTTCCACTTGGGGCATTACAAAATAGTGTGCTTTTTTATATCAACAAAATGTTATTTTCTTAGTTCATATTATGTTTTTCCCAGCAACAAAGATCAAATACTTATTTATTAAACATTAGGTTAACAGCATATTGCTGATTAATGTGTTCACTTACTAGTGCACAATTTGGTCTTTCCCTGGAATATAACATGATTCTTCTTGCAAGATTGCTGGGGAGCCTTTGTTTGAAGATGGCACTCACATGTGTTCTATTTGTAGAGGACTTAAACATTTGCGTGAAACAGCCCCATGTGATCCTAAATATCATGAGAGACATAAGGTCTGATTTACAGAATTTTCAGCGTGGTGAAAAGTGACTTTGTACTGGTGCAAAGTTACTTTGCACTGCCAACAAACACCCTGAAAAAGTCTGTAAACCAGGCCCATAGCGAGAAGCCCTTTCCTGGGCTGAACTGCACTTCCTGCTCGGGTGTCTGCTGCAGCTAGCTTTTCACTGTGGTTCGTGAAACAAGCCCTGAATTTAGCACCAGTACACCCTGACCTATCCAACCATGATATACATCTGGTTCCATGTCATTTCAACTAAGTAAATTACTTTTATGTAACTTACTTTGTCGAATTACTTTGCCGCAACACTTTTTTTTTTTTTTGGGGGTGTCCACCACATGCCCCCACCACTTCACTGCATATACATTTGAAAGTTTTGGTGAAGTTATTGACAACAAAGGAAATTGCATTGAAGTAATACAAACACGGTAGTAATGCATTGTGTGGAAACAACAGGATACCATAAATCATTCTCTCTCCGAAATTAAAGATGAATGTGTTGGCTGTCCTCCAGAGATGTTTCAACACCCACAGGATAACTGACCATTTACCCTAAATCGCTTGTGATGACAGGAAGGGTCACCTCCTGGGGCACCCATTCCTTCATCGTCTGCTCACAACAGATCATGTAATTTTTACAGCGGGCTAAGTTGTACTTAAGGCCAGCCTCACTGTAATTATTCCCATGAGGGAATGAACATGTAATTGATTAACAAGTGATGTGTTGTAGGAGTTCATGTCAAAAAGGTAAATAGGCACACAAAGGGCCTGATTTACAAAGCATTTTACTATGGGAGTTTCTCATTGAAAAATGCTTTGTAAATCAGGCCCATGGAATCTTGCAAAATGCTTTCAGACTCTTTCAGACTATTGGACGTCAATATTAAACAGGCTATTTTTAGGTTAGTCTGATTTAATTTGTTTCCTTTGTGAGGAACCTGAGGACACTCTCTCATCTATTCACCTTGGGTCTTCCTCTATGGTGGCCAGGGAAGGGCCATCGCTCTTGGATAGCGACCTTGGGGGTGGATCTGCGAGGGAGGATCACCTGGGTGGAGGTTCTTTGGGGAGTGGAGGAAAGTTGCCTTTGGTTGAGGCATGGTATTGTGGGATGTTTTTACCCATGCATCCAAGCCCTACCATAAAACTGTGCAGTACTGGCATTGAAAACATCATGATGGCCAGAACTCCCCAGAGAGT
Organism: Ambystoma mexicanum; assembly: GCF_040938575.1. Taxonomy (NCBI): domain Eukaryota; kingdom Metazoa; phylum Chordata; class Amphibia; order Caudata; family Ambystomatidae; genus Ambystoma; species Ambystoma mexicanum. The sequence goes on along the minus strand of NC_090930.1, from coordinate 292,691,111 downwards.
GCAGAGGGAAAACATGAAGAATAGGCTGCCACCCATGTTTGCCTATGTTGTGAGTACAGCAGGACACTGCCTAAAACCACCATTGTGCTACACACACAGTAGCCTGAAACCATTGGGAATGGCAATGCTGATTGCCAAAAGCAACCCAGAACTGTGGGGAATTAATTTTCTTAATGTCAAAAATGGATGCAGTACCGGTGCTCACCACTTTCAGAAAGCCGGCGTTTTAAAACCACCAGACTTTTGTGTAAAACTGAACAAATGAACCAAAACCAGGCCAAGGAAAGATTTGCTAAGAGGTGGATACAATGTAAAACTACATTCTGAAATGACTTGAAGGAAATAATTATTTAATGTATATATAAAAAATAGCTGCATGTAAGTTGGATTTGAATGTAGAAAACTGGGAACTAAAGTGACATTTAGCTGAATTCTGCCTGGCAACAACCCCCGACAGGAGTTGAAACTTGATCAAACTGCATTGCCAGGCCTGGCTGCCTCCTGCTTCCCCACCAAAAGGAGATGACACCTCTCTGATTAGATTAGGGGAGGGGCACCGCAGAGGGCAGAGATACAGAACAATGCACTGTCCTGGGCTCAGGCAAATGTTATATTGGGGGGGTCGTAAAATAGCTTCTTCTTGGGAGAAGTGGGAGGAGAAGTGCCTCTGGGAGCCACCTGAGCAGGAGGCAGGGACAGACAGAAGCTTCCCCCATGTGCTTTGGAACCTAAACCACACCCATCTGGGCCAGAGCATAATTTTAAAAAAGATGGATAATTCATAGTACGGACTTGTCAGAATCATATAAGTAATATCATTATTCTTGTAATTTTTCTGTGCATGTTTTAAGAGGTGTTAGGACCCTGTGGTGTATTCTGGGGGGTTGCTAGTGGAAAATAGGGTCTTACTTCAAATGTCTGCATGTTAAAAATCTGACACTTCATCAATTAATGTCCATACTCCTTGCGCACATTTGTGTAATTTTTGGTAAATGTCCTATATTGGTAAACCGACCAAAAAGCGCAAAATGTTGTCATTTTTGAATGCAAGCCCCCAGGAAGATCAGAGGCGGACAAGCATGGACCATAAGGAATATATATAGGGTAATTCATGGAAATTCGCAGCAGCGCCAGTTACGCCCCCAAGAACGCCCTCGCGCAAGGAAAAGCCATCAAGATCGCAAAACCATTGCAAAGGGCTGCACCAACCCTAGACCAGTTTACCGGACTGGCAAACAGCAAACGCAAAGCGGGGAACGTGTATTACGGGTTTCGGGAAGACGAGTGCGCGAGAAGTTTCACAGGCGATCGGGCCTGGGGGAGAATGTGTGTGTATTTCAGGGGTGCGTGGGAAGTTTTACACGCGATTGGGCTGGGTGCGGGTATTTCAGGGGTGCGCGGGAAGTTTTACACGCGATTGGGCTGGGTGCGTGTATTTCAGGGGTGCGCAAGAAGTTTCACACGCGATTGGGCCTGGGGGAGCGTGTGCGTGTATTTCAGGGGTGCACGAGAAGTTTTACACGCGATTGGGCTGGGTACGTGTATTCCAGGGGTGCGCGGGAAGTTTTACACGCGATTGGGCTGGGTACGTGTATTCCACGGGTGCGCGGAAAGTTTTACACGCGATTGGGCTGGGTGTGTGTATTTCAGGGGTGCGCCAGAAGTTTCACACGCGATTGGGCCTGGGGGAGCGTGTGCGTGTATTTCAGGGGTGCGCGAGAAGTTTTACACATGTATGGCCTGGGTGCATGTATTTCAGGGGTGCGCGAGAAGTTTCACACGCGATTGGGCCTGGGGGAGCGTGTGCGTGTATTTCAGGGGTGCGTGAGAAGTTTCACACGTGATTGGGCCTGGGGGAGCGTGTGCGTGTATTTCAGGGGTGCGCGAGAAGTTTCACACGCAAATGGCCTGGGTGCGTGTATTTCAGGGGTGCGCGAGAAGTTTTACACGCGATTGGGCTGGGTGCGTGTATTTCAGGGGTGCGCAGGAAGTTTTACACGCGATTGGGCTGGGTGCATGTATTTCAGGGGTGCGCGAGAAGTTTCACACGCGATTGGGCCTGGGGGAGCATGTGCGTGTATTTCAGGGGTGCGCGAGAAGTTTTACATGCATATGGCTTGGGTGCGTGTATTTCAGGGGTGCGCGAGAAGTTTCACACGCGATTGGGCTGGGTGCAGGTATTTCAGGGGTCCGCAGGAAGTTTTACACGCGATTGGGCTGGGTGCGTGTATTCCAGGGGTGCGCGGGAAGTTTCACACGCAAATGGCCTGGGTGCGTGTATTTCAGGGGTGCGCGAGAAGTTTTACACGCGATTGGGCTGGGTGCATGTATTTCACGGGTGCCGGGGAGTCCTACATGTGATTTGGCAGTGTGGGTCCTCCCAGGTGTTCCCTGTACACCCTCCACAGCCCCTGCAGGCAGCCCACACCACAGGGGACTACCCTGCATCCCTGGTCATGTCCCGCAGGCAGCCCACCCAACATGGGCATGCCCCCCAGCAAAGGCACATGTCTCCTTGCACTACTGATCACCAACTCATGCCCCCTTGCAGCCCCACGCCCCAGCATTGCGGGGCACCTGCCAGCAGGCCCCCACTCATGTCCCACTCATGTCCGCCTGCACCCCCACCCCCCAGCATTGCGGGGCACCTGCCAGCAGGCCCCCACTCATGTCCCACCCATGTCCCCCTGCACCCCCACCCCCCAGCATTGCGGGGCACCTGCCAGCAGGCCCCCACTCATGTCCCACTCATGTCCCCCTGCACCCCCACCCCCCAGCATTGCGGGGCACCTGCCAGCAGGCCCCCACTCATGTCCCACTAATGTCCCCCTGCACCCCCACCCCCCAGCATTCCGGGGCACCTGCCAGCAGGCCCCCACTCATGTCCAGGAACAGAGACTGGCATGCTCTCATGTGTCCATTCCGCATAGGGCTCCCCATGTTGCATTTTAAACACATAAACCAACCGTGTGCTTCACACATTACTGGTCTCACATGCATGACCATGATATCCCTGCACACACACACGTGTACATGGCCTATGTCACACATACAGGCAAGTATCAGACAACCAGCACACTGCAACATGCCCTGTCTCACACAGCAATGCTTGGCCACTTACCACTCGACTCCAGATGGATCTGCCTCTCAAGGATCTCGGCATGGAGCGCTGGGCGTACATGTTCCAGGAACCTCAGCTGGATGGTACTCATGCTGCCCCGGCCCCCCTCCACGAGGCGCCTGGCCTTTATGAGGGTCCTGGACCTCAAGTCCTCCCAGCGCTTCTTGACTTGCTTGATGTTGCAGGTTGCCACCCCCTCCGCGTTGATGGCAACCACAAAGACGTCCCAGATCCTGTCCCGTCCTTCCTTGTCGGTGCGTGGTGATCCGAAGAGGGCATCATAATGCCCCAGGACAAGCTCCACCAGGACACCAACTTCCTTCTGACTGAAGCTGGTGGCCCTCTGCCCCTCTGGCACGTGACAATTCTGCACGTCAGCGTGTAATTCGAGGAAAGGCCCTTAGCGCGTAAGCGCGTCAGCACGCATACGCGATTCCATTGGACCAAAGGCCCTTAGCGCGTATGCCCGTCTGTGACGTATCACGCACGGGTGTTGCTTTTCGTGGTGTGCGGTGCGTGTGTTTTGCAGGCGTTGGGGTTCACACGCTATTACTTCACAGCGGGTGGGTGTTGGCTACGCGTTCTTCTACACGCAAGGCAGACGGTGAGGGGTACCCTGCTCCCCTAGGCCCGATTGCGTGTAAAATCACCCGCGAGCCCCTGAAATACACGTACCCGCTCCCCCTGGCCCGACCGCGTGTGGAACTTCTCGCGCACCTCTGAAATACACACACACGCTCCCCCAGGCCCGATCGCGTGTGAAACTTCTCGCGCACCTCTGTAATACACGCACACTCTCCCCCAGGCCAGATCGCGTGTGGAACTTCTTGCGCACCCCTGAAATACAAGTGCACAGGCCAATCGCGTGTGAAACTTCTCGTGCACCCCTGAAATACACGCACATGCTCCCCCAGGCCCGATCGCGTGTGGAACTTCTCGCGCACCTCTGAAATACACACACACGCTCCCCCAGGCCCGATCGCGTGTGAAACTTCTCGCGCACCTCTGAAATACACGCACACGCTCCCCCAGGCCAGATCGCGTGTGGAACTTCTCGCGCACCCCTGAAATACAAGCGCACAGGCCAATCGCGTGTGAAACTTCTCGCGCACCTCTGAAATACATGTGCCCAGGCCAATCGCGTGTGGAACTTCTCGCGCACCCCTGAAATACACGCACACGCTCCCCCAGGCCCAATCGCATGTGGAACTTCTCGTGCCCCGCTGAAATACACGCGCACAGGCGCACAGCAAGCAAAGCAAGGACAAAGATTTTTACACAGGGCTGAAATTGAGCAAAATGTCAAATCGCGGCAAATTTTGTCGCGTGCGTCGAGCGCGATTACGGAAGCACTATAAGGAATAGATTCTAGGCATGTTGGAAAGCTTAGAATCTTAGCTTTAAGATAAAAGTTAAATTTCGCTCCTAGCACAAATGGTTCCGGAGATACGGCCGATTTTGTGAAGATAGTTTTTCCGGATTTGAAATTTTAAAGCTCAGAATGACAGGGGACAGTTGTTCAGCTTTAAAAATGACAGATGATACGATTTCTAGGAGGCAGTTCTACTTAGGTTAAAATAGTTTGGATGGATTAAATTATTTTAACTAAGAGATTGGTTCTGCACAGTTCTGCTAGGTACTCACAATATAAATTTGAAATAGGCCTCGCCACGGATCTGGTCAGGTTTTGGACTGGACTCCGGTTCTGGTCTCGGCACTTCACAGTGATCTGGGTCAGCTCTCTGGTTCTGCTCACAGCGGTCTGGGTCACTCTGGATCTCTGGTCTGGTCTCTGGCAATTGTTCTTGGCAAAAGAAATCAAACAGCTCGCCCGGCTGTGGAATAGTTCGCAAATGATTTTAAGGTTGCTGAGGCCTGCTGAGAAGAGTTCTCAGTTTGTGGGTTTAGGCCCTTGCTTTAAGTTCTGAAGTAAAGTTCTGGTCTTTGGAGATTGATGGATTTGAAGTCTGGATCTCTGGATGTGAAGTCGTCGGTCAGCATGCTCCGCAGCAAATGGAATTGAATGTCTCTTCCTGTCCCAGCAGTCACTTTTTATGTGTTTTGAAAATGGGTGTGTGCCTGAGCCTAGCTAAGCCTGCCCCTCTCTACTTGTCATTGGCCCAATTCTCCCCTCTCCCTTGATTGGGGGAAGGAAATGTGAGTCAGAGTGATGCTGTAGGCTTTATGGTCAGAGGAACCTCCCCTTGTTAGTTTGCCCACAAATCTATATTTGATTCAAATACATCCTTCCCAGATATACAATTTGTTGAAATTACATGTGCACATTATATATTCCTTACGGTCCATGCTTGTCCGCCTCTGATCTTCCTGGGGGCTTGCATTAAAAAACGACAACATTTTGCGCTTTTTAACTGGTTTTGCAATATCGGACATTGACCCAAAATTACACACATGTGCGCAAGGAGTATGGACATTAATTGATAAAGTGTCAGATTTTTAACATGCAGACATTTGGAGTGAGACCCTATTTTCCGCTAGCAACCCCCCAGAATACACCACAGGGTCCTAACGCCTCTCAAATTGTTCACAGAAAAATCACAAAAATAATGATATTACTTATATAATTCTGACAAGTCCGCACTATGAGTTATCTATCTTTTTAAAATCATGCTCTGGTCAAAAAGGGTGTGGCTTCCCACATCACAGGGTGGAATAACTGGTTTATCCACTTCCCCAAGCTCAGCTGCTAGCAGAGGCACTGCCCCTCCCAGTTTCCCCTAAGAGGAAGCCACTTTTACGACGCCCCCAATATAACATTTGCCTGAGTCCAGGACAGGCCTTTGTTCAACTCCCTGTAGTCCCCAGCTGCTCCACCCCTAATCTAATCAGAGAGTTGACAACTCCTTTTGGCAAGGGGAAGAGTGGCTGAGCAGGTTTCATCTCCTGTCGGGGGTAGTTGTCAGGCAGAATCCAGTTTCATTAAGCCAGGTTTCAGCTAAATGTCACTTTTTGTTCCCAGTTTTCTACATTCAAATCAAACTGACAATGTGTACCTATACATTAAATAATTACTTCCTTCAAGTCATTTCAGAATATGGTTTTACATTCTTCCACCTCTTAGCAAGTCTTTCCTTGGTCTGGTTTTGTTTCATTTGTTCAGTTTTACACAAAAGTCTGGTGGTTTTAAAACGCCGGCTTTCTGATAGTGGTGAGTACTGGTAATGCAACCATTTTTGGGATTAAGAAAATGAATTCCCCACAGTTCTGGGTTGCTTTTGGCAATCAGCATTGCCATTCCCAATGGTTTCAGGCTACTGTGTGTAGCCCAATGGTGGTTTTAGGCAGTGCCCTCCTGTGCTCACAACATAGGCAAAAATGGGTGGCAGCCTATTCTTCATGTTTTCCCTGTGCACTCTCTGGGGAGTTCTGGCCATCATGATGTTTTCCATGCCAGTACTGCACAGTTTTATTGTAGGGCTTGGATGCATGGGTAAAAACATCCCACAGGGGGGGGGGGTGAATTGCCAGAGAAAAAGTGATTATCTTATCTTTTGCTAAAATCATATCAAGTATTTCTGTACTGCATTTTATTCCTCATTGCTTTTCCCTTGAAACCATAAAAGTAGTTTTGCTACCTTATCCATCCTATACTAACTCCTCATTGATTGTAAAGAGGTGTGCTAGTGCCAGATTACCCATTGTTGATAAACATTATATCCATAAGTGTGATATCAATTATTAATTTATTATAAAAGTGTGATATATATCTTGTTAATTTTTCAAATAAACCTTTTAATTTGCAAAACAAACCCTACTTCTTGGCTCAGTGGGGTCAGGGGGATTCTAAGAAGGGGGTGTTATACAAGGGTTGTCATCCAGAGTATTGAACTGGACATAAAAATACATCAATAAGGGTTTTCCTCAGCATCCCAGACTAGGCATTGACTTAGCTGTAGTGTTGACTGAATATCGCTTACAGTATCCCAATGCCCCTTGCCAGAACACATCCTACCCTCCCCCACCTTTGTAGGTTATTTCCAATCTTTTCCATGGCCACACACACCGACTGTCCCATATTCTTATCCCTTTAAGACTGGGACGAGGAAGAGGCAACTAAGAGTAATGCCCACATCCCCCTGTGCACACCACTTTGGTACTGGGATGAGGAAGAGGACTCTGGAACACCACCTTAACGGTCAGGCATGCCCTATTGACAGAAGTAGTTATAGTTAGGCAAAAAAGGACTTGCACCTGCAGCCGATTGAGCAGCTACAGGTGCATACATGGAAGGGAGAGCCATTTGGAAGGAGAAATCCACCTGGGAAGGAGGAAGCGGCAAGCCGATGTAGAGCAAGCTAGAGAGGGGCTGGTGAAAAGGACGCTGATAGCTGCAGGAAAGCAAGGAACACACCTAGGCTATATTGTGCCTCGAGAGGGTCGAGGGCACTGTAGAGCCTAGAACTATGTGTTCCTCGCTGGAGGTGGGGGACTCAGAAGTTTCCAGGAAGCAACTGAAAGCAGCAGGAAGGTTTGGAAGAGGCAAGTGCTGCTTGCCGGAGCTCCCAACGAAAGAGAGGGGAGTGAGCGAGAGCCAGAGAGGAAAACAAAAGAACCAGGAGGAGGGGCCGTACACCTGTGAGTATTAGAGACCACTCATGCCAGGGTGCTCTGGGTGCTTAATACGGGCAAAGGAAGATGCTGATTGAGTGAACAAATGTAATGAATGGGTCTGGAGACCAAATGGACATTATTGAATACCGAACAAGCTGCAAAGTACTTAATGGGTTATTGAATAGCAAACTGAGGAAAAGATTTGGAAATACTGCATGATTGAAAAGAAAGTGATGTGTATCTGCAAACAAATTGAATTTGAAGGAAAAGCATTTGTGAACAATGTGAAAGTACAAAGCCATGTAATGTGAGCTTGTGAAGCAAGTGAAAAGCACATGATAAATACTATTGGATAGTGTCAAGGCAAGGTGCTAACAAGGTGAAATGGCACAAAGTGAAGTGTGTGAAAGTCACTTTTTGGCAGAGTAAAAAAACTGTCAAAGTGAAGTGGGAGTGCATATGGACATATGACACAGATACAGTAAGGAAACCTCGGTTGGCAAGGAAAGTACAATGAGAAGTTTACAACATGCCAACATGCTGCGCAACCTGTGATGGGTGGAATGTCTGGTCCAACAACTGTGCCTAGACCGAGTAACCCCTGCTTGGAGTGAACCAAGGAAAGTCAAGAGGCTGATGCTGTTTTGCTTAACATGTGTTCAAGTGAAAAAAAGAAAAGGCAAGTTAAGTGAAGTGTTGAAAAGTCTGAAATGTTACAAAGTGTATTTGAAAACAGTATTAAGAATTAAGCAGGTTGAATTGACTGAGAATTTGAAGTCAGGAGAGCTGCCTTTTTGGAGAAGGGACCCCGAGATTTAGGAACTGTGTTGAACCTGGGGAAGAGAACTCATAGGTCCTTTGGTGGAACTGTTTTGAACTTGTGGAAGGGGAGCTGAGAGCAAGTCAGGAACTGGAAGAAGCTCAGAACTTTATTTTGAACACTGTTTCTTTGGTTGCTGACATCCCTACACATGACATGTCTTTAGTTTAAAGGACAAGTATAGGTTTTCTACACAGACAGACATTTGAGGTGAACTTTATTACACTGACTATCCTTAGTTTCTTTAAGTAGGGAAATCCCACCTTAGTATACGGCAGGTTAGGCCTTACTCCATCCAGACATTCAAGAAATGAACCATTGATTTTAGAGAAAGTGACTCTGTTTTCTGTGTCTTATTTCATGATGCCTTCGCACCTTCTACAGGTATTTCCTAACCCTTACGGTGCATACAGGCATTGGTGCCTAGTGGGAGAAATACAAGGCCTTCTTGGGTTGTATTAAAGTAGACTCACTTGTTTCTAGGTAAATTGTGTTTATTATATTTATAGCTGCATCATATCACACTTGTAAGTCTTCCAGTTTTGCACGCCGGATTGCTCTTGTGACATGCATCTTTCACCTTGAATTTGGTGGTTGGATATTATGATTATATTGCCTAATCGTTTTTACCTGGGGTGTGCATCTTTAATATTGTGTTGCCACCAATTGTGCTAAAAATCTGAACTGCCGCCCGGTCAAAACCTTAAATCACACACCTTGTTTATTCAGCAATGGTTCAAATGACCTTCTGGCCCTAGTTACTGTAGCACAGTGCTGCGTGACTGTGTTTGCCAAAACCTGATCCTTACCTATAGACATGTGTAGGCGTAGAAGTACGGCACATTTCCTGGTTTGTCAGTGGTGTAACAATCTTTCCTTGAAATGACAGGTCATGAATCAACGTATTAGAAAGAGTCTGGTTACTTATGTGTATGTACATGACCTGTGATTCTGTGCATGCATGGCATTGTTCATTTGGGGCAGGGATAAAATGACATCTGGGTTCTGAATGCTGGGATGATGAGGTGCACTATGGTTGTCTCTATAATTCGTAATGAGTGGACATTTTGTGCTTGGTCTTGACACAGTTTACAGCTCTTGTAATCACTGTCAGAAATGTGCTGTGACCGTTTTCTCTCAATGGCAAGAATATGTCACAACATATTGTCTGTGTCAGCTTTTTAACACAGTTAAGAACAATGTATTTATTTAGTTTTTTGTAACTCAATTCATTCATACTAACATGCTAACATCTACATGTCATATCACAGTATTCATGCGTAATAAGCAACTCACACAAAACAAATGAGCACGCCTCCCAACAGGTATAAAGCATCACAAGTCTGCACCTCTACAACCAATTTATATAGCACTGTCCCAACTAACACATCCCCTCTAGAGACAAACACACCTACAAAAAGACCCCCACACAAACCTTGCTAATTCCGAGCTGCATGATCAAAACAACAGCAAATCTATCTTTCATTTTTCTTACCCACCCTCCCCTCTTTCAGATACGCCAGAGCGGGGTATAAAACCCAGTAATATAACATTTATGTTATCAGTCCTGGCAGAGCCCCTCGAGGGTTCACTGTGTCTGACTTGAAAAGTAAACAAATCACATAATAAACCAACCCAACAAACATTATACATCTTCACAAACACACTACTCCACAATACGAAGGATTGCTATTTTATTCCCCATCCTGAATGTAGGACTACAACTGTCAGAGTGCAATGTAATTTGAGCTTAATAAATCAGTTTTGCAACTTTATAGATTCAAAATGGGAATACGGCAAAAGAAAGTGTGATACGGCACCTACCTATAGTCATTGTTTGCCACATGCATGCAGACCTACACTGCCACATATGCCAATTAAAGGAGTGAGGTATAGCAGTGGTTTAATGTACCCGCAAAAGAAAGCAGCTTGCAACCTGTCATTCATAGGTTCAATCTCAACCTTCCATAGTTAGTAGATTTATATCATGAGTGGAGAGTGTGGTAATATCAATGCCTGTTATCACCGCAAGATTTTGTGGATTTAACACAGGATGTTTAATTATTTAGAAGTTCCAATGGGTATCCAGTGATTTTAGCAAGTAGAAAATAAAGAAAGAAATTATAACGAAACAAAAAACGACGAAAAAATACCTAATCGTTTTTAAAAAAATATATATATGTGAGGGTGGGGTAAGAATTTAAATCTGGTGCGGAGGAGATTGGGGGTTGTCTTGGGGTTTAAAACATGGGGAAACAGAGGGCTTGCGGAGGGGGATTTGCTTGTTGTTTTTGTTTCATTAAAATTGAATCCTCTATTTTTTTATTCAGTAGAAACACATAGATCCGTTCGCCGACGTGACTAAGGGAGCACCTGTGACTGACCTTGTATTCGAGCTCCATCTATCACTTCTCCTTTCAAACAGATTTCCCATTCCAATTGTGAGCAAGCACCTACACATACACACTGGTTACCCTAACCTAGGCTCTCAGCAAGATCTGGCTTTTCCAAATCGCAGTCCATACTTGTTTACTTTTTGGTAGATTGGCACTAATGTGCCAACAGTCAAACACTCCTCACAATTGGTATCTTTTCCAGCTGACCTCCTTTACTGAGTGTATTGACACTGTTCAGATGTATTGTAGTGATTTAAATGAATTCATATCAACCTACCTTGTAGGGGTACAATCACTGTTGCTATGCTGAGGATAGTGGGGGACATTGGATTGGGAGAGAAATGAAGAAAGGTGGGTCACAAACATGGCCAGATGTGCGGGAGGCGCTTTGCAATCATGTTGGGGCGGGGTAATTTAGCAGCACTAGTGAAGCAGAGTACATTTGCTGTGCACAGAAATAGTTTTTTCAGCGGCTGCCGGTGACATGCCCCCTGGCCAGCCGACTGAGACACTTACTCATGAATGGTTCTGCATCTATTAAAACAGCCGAGTGAACAACATAATGCTGAGCCGCTGTGGAGGTTCCTGGGATCCGTGTGCACACTGAAGTTGTTGGAAACAATGTATTTAAAGTCATTAGCTTGCTCTACTCAAGACAGTTGAGAAAGCTTTTAGGTTTTCAGCTTGGTTCCCTATGGCGCAGCGAGCAAGGGACCCACGTCTGGGCATACCCTCTCTCACATAGGGAGACAAACTGAAACCAAAAACGTGATGGGTGGAAGGTTTTTAATGAATCTGAACCACTATTTTGTCTCACTATGTGAAAGAGGGTATGTCCAGATGTGGGTCCCATTCTCGCTGTGCCATATGGAACCAAGCTTCACCTCAATGAGGAGGTCCAAAAAGGCCAAAACATGTCTGTGGTTGTTGTGTTTCCGTGCAGAGGGGACCTGGCCTAGTAGTTCGGACAGGGCTGCTCCCAATGATGGCAGTAACTGACTTATTTGCATACGGCTGGACCCCTTTTGCAATGGAGCAGATGGGCTAAAAAACGGTGATGTGGAGGGTTGCCCAGAGCAAGGCCAGTGGTTCAGATAAATTCAAAACCTTCCACCCATCACTTTTTTGGTTTTACTTTTAGCAGACCAGACTTTTTCTTTTTGCTCACACATATTAAAGAATGTGTCAACTATTTCTAAAAAACCCAATGACTGGGTGTGCACAGGATGGTCTCACTTTAGGCTTTTACATAGCGAGCCTGCAAAGCTGTTAACTGCAGAGCAGATCAGGTGGCAATGATGTCATGCAACCACTTCAAATCCCGCAGGAAGCTTCCTGCAGTTCGAGCCATGACATGAGGTCCAGGAACGTGTCCTCAGCCCACAGGGCACATTTCATTTTCACAAAGACTTAGTTATCATTTGAGAACGCTCAGTTCCAGCTCAAGCAAGAGGATTAAACGTGGTCATGTTTATTTTGGAAAATACTGCAGCTTGTCTTGAGCCACAACATGAGGTACAGGAACTTGTCTTCAGCCCTCAAGGGGCTGGCAAAAATTAAGACCAAAACATTTTTATTCGGGTCAATAATGGTAATATTAAGGATGATATGAGGGTGAACCTAAGATTTATTTGAGAGCTTTGTGCACACTGTTACTGAAACAGGAGTGTTATGCTGATAACTCACAAAAAGTGTGTGCGCATTATGGTAGTAACTCACACATGCCTATACAAAAGCCAAAACTATTGGTATTACCAATGCTTGTCTAAATAAAAGCATGATTATTTCTGGAAATTGCATAATTTCGAATGAGAATTAAATACCAGAGTTTACAGTGGGGACCACAGATCCATATTGCATGTATAAATATGCACAGGAACACCAGTAAATCCCACTGCCTTCAATCACTATATCTTATTTAGTTGGCTCTTTACCTCCTCGCATCTAATTAAAACTCTTGCTCTGTTTGTCAATTCAGCATTTTTCCAAGTTTCTTGAGTTTCCCCCACTCTGACGTCTGATCATAACGAGCAGTGTTTTCCAAAATACGCCTACTCACACGTGCCATTGTACATGGACCTCTAACTTATTGTTGTGTAGATGCACCCTCTCTATCTATAGCTTCCATCTCTTCGGGACATTCTTCTAAATTGTAGTGCATTTTTATACGCTACTTTCACCAAACAGATACTCCACTCTACCCTTGGTACTTCCTTAATTACAATTACCAGCTCTTGTTTCATACTTCTACATTGACACCAGACTTAGGGCCAAGTTTATAGAAAAGTGCTAAGTCTGCACAAACTACGTTGTGCCAAAAATAACTTTGCGCCTACTTGTGTGTGCGAAAGATTTAGCGAAGTTCGATGATTAATGGATTCTAAAGCACAAAGTAACCTGCAGCGCACAAGGAACACCCACAACACGCCTCACACGCAAACAAAAACTAGCAACAATAAACAAACTTTGAGACTGCCTTTGCACCACCATCCAGCCCCCCGGTAAAACTGTGACCATCCCCCGCAACATAAGCGAGCACCCCCTCAAAACTACAGACCATCCCCCGTAACTGAAAGCAGCACCCCAGAGAAACAGCACACCGTTCGCTGCAATGCAAGACAGCACCCCAGTGATACTGCAGATCGTCCCCCGTCAAAACTGCAGACTGTCACTCCTTAGTTCAAGGAACCAAAACTGTCATAGCAGCCACTCAAATCCTTATATCCAACACCTCCCCTTTTACCTTGGCCCACTGCACTAGGCAGCCTCCTGCTAGTCTGCCCTCCTCTCACCATCCCCACTGACCTCAGGCCACTACCCCAGACTGCCCCCTCAAGTTCTCATAACTTGTACCACGCCCACTCACATCGCCCCACTACTCCAGGGATCATCGTGCTAGTCTGCCCTCCTCCCACCACCCCCACTGACCACAGCCCACTACTCCTTGCTGCCCCCTCAAGTCCTCATACCTTGAACCACCCCCACTCACCTCGGGCCACTACTCCAGGTAGGCCCCTGCTAGTCCACCCTCCTCCCACCACCCACACTCACCTCGGCTCTCTACCCCAGGGAGCCCCCTGCCAGACTGCCCTCCTACCACCACCCCCAGTGATCCCAGCCCACTACCACAGGCTGCCCCCTCAAGCCCTCACACCTCCCACCACCCACATTCACCAGTATCAGGTAATATTATCCCCATAAATAATGTTGCCATACAAATAGTCGCTGGGAAATGGCATAGGCAACATTATTTATGGGGATAATATATAGGGTAAATGGGAGCAGGGGTTGCAGGGGTGTCACTGGCTCCATTTAAAACAATTTGGGGGTTGGGTGTCCCTCCACAGGTTTCATATGATAATGTGCCGCAAAAAGACAGCGCCATTCTTGTATGGCAACATATTTGCAGCAATATTATCACATGGAAGCCATTCACCTAGGCCCACTACCCCAGGCAGCCCCCTGCTAGTCCACCCTCCTCCCACCACCACCACTAACCTCAGACCACTACCACAGGCTGCGCACATGAACATTTACATAATCCAGAATCAGAAAAATTGTCAAGGCAAAGAAAGGCACCATTACAATCGACAGTATTTCAATCGAAAGATCCCAGTCAAAGGTACACCTATATTAGTCCCTCGTAACCTGACAATTCACCACGAATAGGGTTTCGGTATGGTATGGCAGGGTCCAATAACACCCACATTCAATCACATATTGGGCCATACCTGGCATTGGATGCACAGAGCAGATTTAACCCTGCTACAATGGTATATGGGAATGGCAATCAAATAGAGCCAAGATATGTGGATAGTTTCATTGAAAATTAGAACCAACAAAGGGAGTGGTATCAGTCAAATGAGAGACATAATGTGAATTACACCCCTTGCCACTATATTCAGGCCACATTGCTGGGGGATTTTGGACCGAGAACAGCCCCACGTTCCCCAACGCCTCTGTCATAGGAGTTCAGGGGTAAAAACTAACAGAATTCAGTCGCCTGAAATAAATCAAAATAGGACAGGCCAATTTGATTCCAACCAGCATAGGCCTAGAGAACAGAGAGAGGATTGTAGCGATCAAGACAGAATTTAGTGCTTTGAAGCACAAGTGAAAATTCTAGCTGATCAAATATGAATACTGCGCACTGGGCAACAGAATCAACAGCAGATGACAAGTCAGAATGAAGAATATAAAAGTGACATTGCACAAGGCGTTAGCAGATGACTTATTGGGCAAAAACACCCCACAACAGAGGTACAAACGATTCACCATTGGCTGAACTCTCAGAGCTGCACAGTGACTTAGGATTTGGTAAACGAAGTGGTGATACCATAGGAAATAAAACACACACAGGAAGGGAGTGTGGTTTAACCTAAGGTTAATGGAAAGTAGTGAACCCAAAGAGCAGCAGGTTAAAATACAGTCTAAAAAGAACATGGCACATGGAAAGGATGAGGAGCCTACAAATGAACAATTTTTAACCAGTAAGAAAATCTTCCACCTAGTCTTTCCCACATGCCTGTATTATTGCTGCCCTAGGTGGATGACATACTGTTTTGTGAGAGAACGCCCATTGGTTTGCAGTGTAGTCTGACGGCCTTATCAGAATATTCCAGACACAACAATTTAAAAAAAATAGAGCAAAAACTAAAGCCATGACGATTGGCAGGAAACAACCCTATGGAAATTTCATCTGGGAGATAGATGATGCTAAAATAGAGCAGGCAACATCATATGTATACTTGGGTACCCTCCTTAACTCTAATGGGTCTGTTAAACTGCGACAGCTATACAGTGCCCTCAAAGCACTGAGTACATTTTGATTTAACAAATCATTTATACAAACTAGAGGTGGATATTCTTTTTAAGGACTTCTTAACATATATAGTAACATATATAGAATCAGCATTGTTCCTGCAATTGTTTACACCCTTGAGGCATGCACAGACAAGCAAGTGCAATGGCTTAAACATCTTGAGAGGAAATTATGGCACCGCAATCTAGGGTTACCATGTACATTGTCTAAAGAGAAAATACACATGGAACTTGGGCTGATAGCTCTTACAACCCAGTTAAAGTTAAAATATCCATACTTTTGCTGAACATTCTGACTGATAAAGGAGCAATGTTATTCCACTGGCAAATGAGTAGGAATGGCCCAAAAATGCAGTACACTTATTCAATGGATCTGTTAATGGGAGCTTGTGTTGAATTTAAATACCAAATAGGCTGGGCCATGAATGACAATATACCCTTCTGTATTGCCAGGAGAATGCAGATAGATAAGGCATACAGAGGGGTAAAAGTAATGAATGTTGATTATCTTCATGGTAAGTCTACATTGAGTGAATAACACGTTTTTACATATCTGAAACCAGCAGGAAACATCAAATATAATGTTGACCAAGGGTCATGTCATTTTATCATGTTACTCCATTTTAACCTGCTACACTCATACATGATACAAGGGGTTAGGGAGGCCATTCCTGTTGAGCAAAGGATATGCAAGCTATGCAAGAACTCTCTTGAGTATGCAAGACATCTACTCACGCAATGCCCTGAACACTCATGAATATATGTGGCCCATTATCAAAATGTTCTAGCCTGGGTAAATGATATTGAGGAGGATCAATGTTGGTTAACTCTAGTGGAAGCGAACTCAAGGGTTATTACTGATGCTGTGTATTCAGTATGGAAACACATAAGTGGGACATGGAGGGTATTGCTGCAAGAATTATTTATTGAAATTTGATTCCACGAATGAAGATTTCATTCTTGCATTCCTATCTTCTGAATATTAACATGCTTATTTATTATGGTATTTGTGTATATATTTTACACATGGAATTGTATTTCAATGGTGAAATGTATAATCTGTGTCAGTGAAAAGGTTTAACTAACCAAATAAATTTAATACAGCAAGAAATATGACACCAGATATTTTGTTGTCAGTCAGGGGATGATATTCCAGTTCAGATTGTGGCAATAAGACCCAGTAATGCCCCAGGGCATTACCGTGGGCGGTATTGGCTGCCGCCTCGGGTCTTATAGCCATTAGTACCCCGGTCGGTTAGATCAGGGTACTAATGGCCGCCGGGAAAGGGAAAACATAGTCTGTTTTCCCTTTCCATGGCGGCCATAGGGAGTGGGCACGCTGGGAACAGAAGTGTTCCCAGCGCGTTCGCTCCCAAGAAAAAGAAAAAAGAAGGTAAGTGGGGATGGGAGGGCAGGGAGGGGATAGTTTGCAGGGGAGGGTATGGAGGGAAAAAAAACTTACCTGAGTCCCCGGTGGGGGACAAAGGTAGCCTCCAGCCTTGGGGAGGCTCAGTGCGGGCATTGCCCCATTTCGAGCCTCCTCATTGGCTAAGAGGTTGCCACACCCCCGTCGGGAGCAATCAGCGGCACGCTCGTACGTCCATGGGAATACCGTGTGGTATGGCTCGGAAAAGAGCCAATACATGTGTAGTGTTTCTCATGGACAGAGCGTTCCGGCTTCTAATGTGATGTATCCAATGATATGTAAGAAAAATCAACTATGTGAATCTTACATTTGGAATCAGAGTATTGCTTGTAAGGTTTGTTGTGGAAGGTCATTGAGACTTACATTTGTTTTAAAATGTTCAGGGGAAAAGATCTATCAGATGAATGTAACACTATATATTTTGCACACTAGGTTAATTATGTTAATTAGGTGAATGTCGATATTTACGTGCAGAAACAGCATGCACCGTTGATTCATATATCCTAGCGTTCATGCCACTGAGCTCATTATTCTGAGCTGGGAATGGAATTGTGCCAAAGTATCAGAGTTCACAAATCTGCAAACAGATCCAATGTCATGCCGAAATCAGACTAGCACAATTTAATTTGCCTGTGTGAGGCTAATCTGATGAACTGATTAGTAACAAGATCACATGTGAGCAACATGATGTTTCAAAACAATTACAATTTTTGTTTTGGAGAAGTTAATAGGAGAATCCAGACATGGACCCCTTGCTCACTGTTCTTAGAGAGGCACAGCTCCACCTCACTGATGAGGCCTGACTACGCCGAAATACGTGTCTGGGGTTGCTGTTTGTACTCTTGTTCAGAGGAAAATTGCCTAGCATTTTGGTGCTGGACTGCCCCTGGGCAGGACAAAGATTGATATGCAGGGATATTTCTCCACTGTGAAAGGGACAGTGAGCTAAAGACTTGGTAGAGACTCCCCGGGGGCCATCCACCCAAGAACAGGTCAATGGGCCGTGTTCGTGCTGTAGAGAGACTCCCAGAACCGCTCTTAATTGTGTAATTGCACTGTATTTAAAAGTGTTGGGCAAGAAAATAGCTTCTTTTCATGCTTTTGATATGCTTTTGATACATTAGTTTAAAGTGAACTTTACCATTCTGAAACATGCCTATTCAAGTATTAATACCAAGTCGAATAATTCAATGCTCCTCATACATATTAGGACCATAAAAAGTCACTAACACATTCCATTATTTCATGAAGAATCAATCAAAATGACAAGTAGACTAGAAAATGCTAATTGGTGGCCTTCCATCTATGCAATCCTAACACCTGGCCATAAAAAGAACCCATTTTGTCTTCAAAATCCTATCCATTAGCAATGACAAAACTGATTGGTTTGCCTAACATATACCTTTCAGTTATTCAAAAAATAATATATCAGACCGTGATAAAGGGACATAATTGATCTGAATTCTATGCAGATTTACAATTAAATGAAATGCACACTCATTTTAAGACTCACATAAAGACTGCCAGTTAAAATGGCTTATTACATAAGAATGTGATTACATTAACAACTGCAAAAGTTGAAGAAAACAGGGAGCAGGATTTTTCCTGCTGTGCACTCCCCACTAGAACAAGTCATCAGTGTAGATAAGACTCGTCCATTCATCCTACTTTAGGAAGGACCTGAAGACCCTACTATTCAATGAACATCTTGCCAGTCACTGATCGGTCCACTCAAATCTATCTTCCTCTCTGGAGCTCCGCCCCCTCTCTTGATTCCCTTACCCATCCCAGCTCTTCTGCTTCTTAGATAACTTTGCCATTTTTAAATCACATACATACATGCATACTGTGACACGGTAAGGGGCCCGCCCATGTAAGGGGGTGCAGGATAGAGATCCCTCTGAAACCTGGAGCAGTCGGCCTGCCAGGTATGTTTTCCAGAGCTCATCTTTCCCCATCGGCGGGTCAGGGAGTTGGGAGTTCCCCAGTCTCTGATCCCTTTGTATTGTATGTGCCTGGATACAATTGGCAAATACCACTTACCATCACACCATATCTGCTGTGCATTGTTCTGGCCAGTGTTCTCTTACTTTCTTCCCAGGACTGCAGAGGCCAAAAGTCCTTGCAGTGGAGGAAGGAATATGCATCCAACCCATGTGAGATGCACGAATGAACCCTGAGCCAGCGGATCAATACGCACTTCAGACCAGCGAACAAAATTCTTAAGACCACTCAGAAAAGGACTTTAAATTGACTATTTTGGTCACAATCCACCATTACAAAACTCTGGCAGACCCATGTGTGAGAATAGGCAGGGCTTTAGAGGTACGTCAAAGCCTCTCACCTATATGACCCAACCCCTGGTGAAAGAGCAAGACAGAGATTGGCTCGGTAAAACAGGTGGGTGCCAGGACCAATGGCAGGGGGAGGAAGAATATAAAAGTGTGAGCAGGGAACAGGGCAGTGTGGGTTTTTTGAGAGAAGTCAAGGGAAGTGACGACAGACCTAGAGACTAGGCAGAGGAATGCCAGTGCAGCATAGTTTGGTGTAGAATTACTGGGAGTATGCATGGAGTGAGATTCTTGTTGGAAAATATGTCCTTTGGTGTGAGAGTGCATGCATGGTGAGTGAAGAGAGTTACTGAGAAAGGTGAATGGAAGGGAGGACAGAGGGTGACTGAGAGCTAAAGAGAAGTGGAGTGTGGAGTGGGAGCGTAGTGGAAGGAGAGCGTAGTAGAGGGTAGGGGAATAGAGCAGAGATTAGTAGACAGTAGAAGGTAGCAGAGAGTAGAAGAGTGAGTAAAGAGTAGTAGGGAGTGAGGGAAAGTAGCAGGACACAGATGAAGATCAGTGTGACAAAGAGGAGAAAAGGCAGAGAAAGAGAAACATCAGAAGAAGATGGATGTGGAGAGTAGAAGGAACGCAAAGGAAGGGAAGAACCTCATTATGGGAATACAAGAGCATGAGACCCTATTAACACATTTAATAAAACCCTTGAACTGTGTTTGAGAATTGGTGTGTTCTTTGAGATATCTGTGACAATACATACATACAGATACATTCCTTAACTCTGCAGTCAGCTTGTGCTAAATTAAACCACTGCACTGCTAAAAGTGATGTTCATACCCTTAGTCTAAGTTTATGAAAAATTGAAATTACTTTTTGTTAACTTTCTCAAAAGATTTTTATTTTCACAGAAATAAGTAACATGAAATTCAACAGATGGTATATAAGAGTATTAAAATCTACACAGTCAATGTAGGTGTACACATGAACAATCAAGAAACAATAGGCTCAATGTGTATACACCAAAGTGGACAATTAATATAAAAAGAAAAAGAAGGAGAAAGAAAAAAAAAGGGGGTGGGAGGGTTATCAGACTCAAGCACACAGTACTTAACATAGGTCATGTAATTGAAACATTCGCCATAAGTATCTAGGAAAGACCCCATATGTCTGTAAATTGTTCACTGTTTCCCGACTGCTTATAGATCGCCCTCTCATATGGTCATTGGGTTGACAACTCTTCCACCCAATCATCAATACAGAAGGAAGCAGAAGATGTCCATGCCCTCGGGATAATTTTCTTTGCAACCATACATGCCTGCAGTAGCCAGACTTTCTTACAAAATGGTACGTCCTCCAATTGAGACACATCTCCAAGAACTAAGATTGATGCATTCATAGCAATGGTGCAGTTTAAGACCAAGCCCAACCTCTCAAGGAACACCTTCCCAGAAGTCCCTTGTTTTTTGGCAAATCCAGAGTAAATGACTCAAAATACCCCTTGTCTTTTTGCACTTCCAGCATTGATCTTTCTCCAGAAGGTGCCTCTTGAACATACGTTCTGGAGTCCAATATGTTCTAAAGAGGAGCTTAGTCTGAGATGCTCTCAGGCTCGAATCCATACTGACCGGACAAACATTGCTACAGCATCTCTGCCAGCAGCACTAATCAATTGGTTCACCTAGTTCTCCAGACCAGATATTGGCTAACTCCGGGTCTCCTTTACGATTGGAATACAGTATTCCATACATTGTGGCAGCTGGGTGTAGCACACGGTTGCAAAGCTCCAATGCTGACCATGCAGCACTCGTGATGGCAATTGTGCTGGGTCAATACTGGTAGCAATGATTCCTTTCAATGTCCTGTATTCTGCGTAAGCACACTCATTTCATTCAAAATCACAGCGTAGACCTGCAAAGGGGATCCATTTCCCATTATCAATTACATTTTTGATATATCTGATTCCTCCCAAGAACCAGAATGGCCAGAAGAGTACTTTCCCTTGGAAGGTCAAAGCGGGATTTAGCCAAATAGAGGCAGCCTGTAACAAAAACAGATCACTTTCTATACGGCCCGACATGCTGTGACAACACTCTTGCATGAAGGCTGTCAGTGGGTTCTGTATTGGAGATGGTCTCGTCACAGTCGTCAGCAAGGCCTTAGGTGCCAGGTGGGAGAAACTATTACTCCCTGCCACAGTGTCATCCAGAAGATCATGGTCAGATGTCACAGTCTGACATAAATGTCTAGCAGTAAATGCAAGATTATAGTTGCAGATTCATACCTCCTTGTTTCAGTGGAAGCAGCCGTTTCCATAGAGCTAGCCTGAGAGGGTTGGCATCCCATAGGAACATTTGTATGATAGTGTCTAATTCTTTGAAAATACTTCTGGGTGTCTTGATGGGGAGCATCGAGAGGATGTATTTAACTCTTGGCACCATGTTCATTTTGATGCAGTTAATTTTGCCACAAAACAATAGTTTTGGGAGTGCCCATCTATCCAAATCACATTTAAGTTTGGGAATTATTTGGTCAAATTTCATCTTTGGCAGTCTCATCACCTCTGAGTCAATCCAGATTCCTGGGTATTTAATTGTTTCAGCGCACAAAGTAAAGTTAAAATGGCTGCATGTGTACTTCATGCATGTGTTGTTAAACGGAAGCATCTCAGATTTGGTCCAGTTACCTTTTAACCAGATACTTCAGAGAAGTGCTGGATACCATCCATTAACTATGGAATTGCAGAACTTGGGTCACATAGGAATACCAGTAAGTCATCCGCATAGAGACACATTTTGTTTATACATACACCTTCTTCAATTGCATGTATATCATCATTGGATCTTAGCATCACTTCTAAAGCCTCCATCGCCAGAATGACAGTAGCGGGGAAAGTCTAAATGGATTAGAAATCAAGCTGTGTGTTAGTACACTGGTTTGGGTGTTCGTATATAAAAGCCTCCCCCACCTTCTAATGTTTTGTCCGAATTCCATTTTCTCCAAACATTCAAATAGAAAGGGCCATTCAACTCAATGAAAGGCTTTCTCTGCATCAAGAGAGACCACTGCAGCAGGGCATATGTGTTTACCCACACTATCAATAGCCAAGGGTAGCCGCCTCATATTATCTGCCACCGATCTTTCCGTAACAATGCCCACTTGGTTATCATGTACTAGCGATGGCACAACAGGCTCTAATCTTTTGGCCAATATCTTTGCCAGAAGTTTACAATCTGTGTCGATCAGACGAATTGGTCTGTATTTCGCACATCTGGTCGAGGACTTGTCTTTCTTTGTCAGAACAGTCACTAAGGCATGCTGCATAGTATCCTGTAGCAATCCTGTTTCAAATGATGAGGTATATACTTCACAGAGCAGCTGCATGGCGCAATCAGGTA
This sequence comes from Ambystoma mexicanum, assembly GCF_040938575.1. Taxonomy (NCBI): domain Eukaryota; kingdom Metazoa; phylum Chordata; class Amphibia; order Caudata; family Ambystomatidae; genus Ambystoma; species Ambystoma mexicanum. The sequence continues at coordinate 292,668,272 of NC_090930.1, read as the reverse complement.
AGATCCAATAGAATTCAACTTGTAGACCATTGAAACCAGGTGTTTTGCCTACATGAAGCATTGAGACTGCTAGGCGAACATCCTCCAATGTTATGGCTGTCATGATGCCTACCTCCAAGGAGCCAGGTCCGACCCAGCAACCCCAGAGGCAGGCATCATTTCCCCCAGGGGAGTGCCAGCGGGCCCAAGCTGGGGCCCTTTGGACGCAGTCCTGGCACCTTAGGCGCCAGGCTCATGTTGGACCTCTGTCCTGGCGCCTTAGGCGCCAGGCTCATAAAGCTAGACATGTGTTCAAGTGTTTTAATGTGCACTTACCTGATGCAGACCATGCTGCCGCATCCAGGCCCTCTTGAGGCCTGAATAGGAACTACTTTACCTGTGGGACTACTTTCCACCCGGGTGTGGTCGGGGAAGGATACATACCTGATCGGAGGAAGGATACACACTTGGAACTTCTCCCAAAGCTACTTAAACCACACCCGATCAGCAACTCACGCTTCGCGTTGTTCTGCTCCTCGCAGCTGGACGCTCACCGTGTCAGCTCCTGCATCTGGACTTCAGCCACGCCTGTCAGCATCCTGGGTCACCTGCAAAGGAAGACAAGAGACCTACCAGCTAATCTGCACCACAGAGACATCACCGACGATCCTGAAAGGGAAGACATCATTTTTAAAAGCATTTTGTTACAATCGCTGCAGTGCTGCATTTCACTCACCTTTCCTGGGTTCCTCCATCTTCAGCAGCGATCATCCGGATACACAGCCACTTCGAAGAGCCTAGAAAAAAAGACAAGAATAAGAGGTGAGAGAAGTAAGACTTACCTGTTGGGTCATTCCCATTTCATTTCGGGTCTTGCTGCTTCCAAGCATTTTCCGGACCCCGGCCTCTATGGGGAAAAAAGACAAAGACATTAGATGAGCGAATGCAAAAACATTACCTGAGCGCTCAACTAGGACTTACCAGATCTTTACTGGAACTGCACGTTTCACTTCGGGTCGGCGCCATATCTCCGGCATTCCGAACCCCGGCCCCTATGGGGAAAAGACATCAACATTAGCGCTTTGTTGCAAGAAGTCTCCAAAGGAATCTTCATTCATCACCTGAAAAAAGACAATGAACATTATTATTTAAAGCTTGAACATTTGAACTTGCAACAGAACTTTTACAGCGCCTTACCAGTATAATCAAGCTTACCTGAACTCCCATCCAACCTCAATCCAGTGAAGTAACTGGGTTCAACGCGCCCCTGCATCAGAAGCAGGATGGAGAGCTCGTCCTTTCAGACCCTAAGGTGAGACTTCACGAGGAATCGTGGAAGGGTATCGTGGAGGGTTGGAAGAGAGTGGGAGGCTTGAGCATAACTCAGTCAGTAGGTAATACTCCCTTTTCACGCACAGGGGAATATTCCTGCGAGCCGGAGAAGCCAGAGTTGAGGGCCATTCCTGTCCATCTTCAGAGTCCTGCGCTTCACCATTGAAGAAGCATCAGCACTCGAAGCCGGACCTGCGCCTCCGTGGGAATCAGGTGAGCGTTACAGAATGCGAAGCCTTCCCACAATTTCCCACCCGGGCGCTATGGAGACTTCCGAGACTGACCAGCTGGCCCAGCTTTTGGGGGAATTACGGGCAGAGGTGCACTCAGCCCGCCAGGAGACTAACGCTCTCAAAAGAGAACTGATCTTATCTAAGGAAAGAACTGATGACCTAGCCAAAAGGTTATTACAGGCCCAGGCAGGGCACACTCCTTTACCTAATTCCGGAGACATTTCCACATCAATGGGTTTGAGTACAAATTAATCTACCTGGACACATGCCTTTGGCCCCGCCTGAAAGTTTTGCGGGGATCCCAAGAAATATGCCGTCTTTATGAACCAATGTCGTTTACACTTTCTATGCAGACCCGGAGCCTTCCCTAACGACCAGACCAAGGTAGCCTTTATACTATCTTACCTCAGTGGCAGTGATGCCGATTGGTCTATTCCATTGGTAAATCAGGAGGATCCCATTCTCCAGAATTTTCAGGGTTTCCAGGCCAGCATGGAAAGATTGTTCGCTCGACACTCTCAAGGACAGGCCCTTGATAACGAACTGCTATCCTTACGACAAGGTAATCAGGATCTTCTGTCCTACATAGCCACCTTTAACAGACTGGTTGTGGAAACTGGATGGCCAGAAAGCAAAAGGATCACATTGTTTCATCGAGGCCTGCGCGGAGAGCTTAAGGATGTTCTAGCTCAGGTAGTAAATCCACCCCAGGTCTGCGCAGACTACATTGACTTGGTGGTTCAACTTGATCACAGACTTCAAAATGGAAAAGCAGATCGGTTCAAGTATGAAAACCGAGCACCAATCAAAACCCACGCTACCTCCAAGAGTACCGACGTATCTGAACCTATGCAAATCGGTGGTGTTAAAGGACTATTAACGCAGAAAGAACGAGAGAGAAGGCAGCAAATGCAACTTTGTCTGTATTGCGGGACTTCCGGTCACTTTCTTCGAAATTGTCCAGTTAAACCACTTAAGAAGGTGGTTGGAGCTACTGATAACGAATTAATGACACCTGATTCGGGAAACGACCTAGCCCGGCAAGCGTAGGGGTCCGCTTGCCGAGCTTGAAAACTAACTTTTTGACCTCGCATTTCGTCATGCCAATGGTGCTCGTGGACCCAAAACAGCCTCAGCAGTTGCATGCTATAAAAGCATACATCGACAGTGGAGCTATTGGAAATTACATAGACCGTGAATTGGCTTCCAGGATTAAGCTTCCTCTCCGCCCAAAAGTAACCCAAGATGTCATTACTACAGTAGATGGAACCGAAATAGCCTCAGGGCCTGTAACGCATTCCACTGTTGAAGTGACACTGGTGGGTCAGGATGGACATCGGGAAGCAATCGTGTTTGATGTGATCAAGGCCCCACAATTTCAAGTAATTCTTGGAATTCCTTGGTTAGAAACACATAATCCCAGAATTGATTGGCGAGCAAAGAAGATAAGTTTTCCTGATTGTGAACCAACTTGTTATCCAAGAAATCCAGCTATGGGTCTAGCCACAGCAACTTCCACCTCTGTACAGCTACCGTCTGAATACCAAGAATTCCAAGACGTTTTTCAGAAAGAACAGGCTAACACGTTACCTCCCCATCGGTCTTATGATTGCCAGATCGATCTGGTACCCAATGCTCAACTACCTTGTAGTAGGATTTATGCTCTTACGGAACCTGAGAACCTGCATTTGCGTCAGTATTTAGATCAGTACCTAGCCAATGGTTTTATTCGCCCGTCCAAGTCTCCTGTCTCTTCAGCTCTGTTCTTCATGCCAAAAAAAGAAGGCGACCTTAGAACGTGTATAGACTATCGTGCCCTAAATCAAATAACGATTAAGAATCGTTACCATCTGCCCTTGATCCCTGAGCTTATCGACCAGGTGAAAGACGCTTGTGTGTACACCAAGTTAGATCTCCGAGGAGCTTATCACCTGGTGCGCATAAAAGAAGGCGACGAATGGAAGACTGCATTCTGCACCAAATTTGGGCTCTTCGAATATCAGGTGATGCCCTTCGGTTTGTGCAATGCACCTGCCGCCTTTCAGTACTTTATGAATGATGTTCTTCGGGAACTTATCGATGTCTGTGTCATTGTTTACATTGACGACATCCTGGTGTACTCTTCTTCAGAATCTGAACACAGAAAACATGTTAGGGCAGTTCTTGAGAAACTGCGCCAGCACAGACTATTTGCAAAACTCGAAAAATGCGTTTTTCATACCACAGAAGTTGAGTTTCTCGGATTCATCCTGACACCTCAAAGAGTCCGAATGGACTCGCGAAAGGTGGACGCCATCCTCAAATGGCCATCTCCAAGCTCGGTGAAGGGAGTTCAGAGCCTGCTCGGCTTTGCCAATTTCTATCGAAGATTCATCCCAGAATTTTCCCGTAGAGTCCAACCCATCACCGCTCTCCTAAAGAAAAACAAACGCTTTGAATGGACTCTTGAGGCCGAACAAGCCTTCCAGGACCTGAAAACCAAATTCACCTCTGCACCTGTATTGAAGCACCCGCACCCAGATCTCCCGTACATAGTGGAAACTGATGCTTCCAGTTCGGCCATGGGATCTGTCCTGTCGCAAAGAGACCCAAAAACTAACCAACTACACCCAGTGGCCTTTTGGTCCAGAAAATGTTCTCCTCCTGAAATCAACTACGCAATTACCGATAGAAAGTATAAAGAAAACGCTGATTTGCACTGAAGTAAAACTCCTCCTTACCAAGTAGGAGACCAGGTATGGCTAGCAACTAAACATTTACCCCTCAAGGGCCCGCAAACCTTCAATCCCAGATTCCTAGGACCTTATCCCATCAAAGCTATAATCAACCCAGTGGCCTTTAAACTGGATCTACCGTCCAACATGCATATTCATCCAGTTTTTCATGCATCACTTTTGAAGCCAGTACAACCAGGAACCCGATTGTCCAAGCCTCCAGATCCAGTTCAAATTGAAGGGGAATTAGAATTTGAAGTTAAAGACATTTTAGACTCCAAGGTGGTAAAGTCGAAACTCTTCTATCTTGTTGACTGGAAGGGATATGGACCTCAGGAGAGATTGTGGGAGCCTAGTAACCATGTCCACGCACCTCGATTAGTACAAAGGTTTCACCGGAGATTTCCGAACAAGCCCAAACCCCCGGAGGGAAGAACCTTGGGAGGGGCCTTGAGGGGGGTACTGTCATGATGCCTACCTCCAAGGAGCCAGGTCCGTCCCAGCAACCCCAGAGGCAGGCATCATTTCCCCCAGGGGAGTGCCAGCGGGCCCAAGCTGGGGCCCTTTGGACGCAGTCCTGGCGCCTTAGGCGCCAGGCTCATGTTGGACCTCTGTCCTGGCGCCTTAGGCACCAGGCTCATAAAGCTAGACATGTGTTCAAGTGTTTTAATGTGCACTTACCTGATGCAGACCATGCTGCCACATCCAGGCCCTCTTGAGGCCTGAATAGGAACTACTTTACCTGTGGGACTACTTTCCACCCGGGTGTGGTCGGGGAAGGATACATACCTGATCGGAGGAAGGATACACACTTGGAACTTCTTCCAAAGCTACTTAAACCACACCCGATCAGCAACTCACGCTTCGCGTTGTTCTGCTCCTCGCAGCTGGACGCTCACCGTGTCAGCTCCTGCATCTGGACTTCAGCCACGCCTGTCAGCATCCTGGGTCACCTGCAAAGGGAGACAAGAGACCTACAAGCTAATCTGCACCACGGAGACATCACCGACGATCCTGAAAGGGAAGACATCATTTTTAAAAGCATTTCGTTACGATCGCTGCAGTGCTGCATTTCACTCACCTTTCCTGGGTTCCTCCATCTTCAGCAGCGATCATCCGGATACACAGCCACTTCCCAGAGCCTAGAGAAAAAGACAAGAATAAGAGGTGAGAGAAGTAAGACTTACCTGTTGGGTCATTCCCATTTCATTTCGGGTCTTGCTGCTTCCAAGCATTTTCCGGACCCCAGCCCCTATGGGGAAAAAAGACAAAGACATTAGATGAGCGAATGCAAAAACATTACCTGAGCGCTCAACTAGGATTTACCAGATCTTTACTGGAACTGCACGTTTCCCTTCGGGTCGGCGCCATATCTCCGGCATTCCGAACCCGGCCCCTATGGGGAAAAGACATCAACATTAGCGCTTTGTTGCAAGAAGTCTCCAAAGGAATCTTCATTCATCACCTGAAAAAAGACAATGAACATAATTATTTAAAGCTTGAACTTTTGAACTTGCAACAGAACTTTTACAGCGCCTTACCAGTATAATCAAGCTTACCTGAACTCCCATCCAACCTCAATCCAGTGAAGTAACTGGGTTCAACGCGCCCCTGCGTCAGAAGCAGGATGGAGAGCTCGTCCTTTCAGACCCTAAGGTGAGACTTCACGGGGAATCGTGGAAGGGTATCGTGGAGGGTTGGAAGAGAGTGGGAGGCTTGAGCATAACTCAGTCAGTAGGTAATACTCCCTTTTCACGCACAGGGGAATATTCCTGCGAGCCGGAGAAGCCAGAGTTGAGGGCCCTTCCTGTCCATCTTCAGAGTCCTGCGCTTCACCATTGAAGAAGCATCAGCACTCGAAGCCAGACCTGCGCCTCCGTGGGAATCAGGTGAGCGTTACAGAACGCGAAGCCTACCCACAATTTCCCACCCGGGCGCTATGGAGACTTCCGAGACTGACCAGCTGGCCCAGCTTTTGGGGGAATTACGGCAGAGGTGCACTCAGCCCGCCAGGAGACTAACGCTCTCAAAAGAGAACTGATCTTATCTAAGGAAAGAACTGATGACCTAGCCAAAAGGTTATTACAGGCCCAGGCAGGGCACACTCCTTTACCTAATTCCGGAGACATTTCCACATCAATGGGTTTGAGTACAAGTTAATCTACCTGGACACATGCCTTTGGCCCCGCCTGAACGTTTTGCGGGGGATCCCAAGAAATATGCCGTCTTTATGAACCAATGTCATTTACACTTTCTATGCAGACCCGGAGCCTTCCCTAACGACCAGACCAAGGTAGCCTTTATACTATCTTACCTCAGTGGCAGTGCTGCCGATTGGTCTATTCCATTGGTAAATCAGGAGGATCCCATTCTCCAGAATTTTCAGGGCTTCCAGGCCAGCATGGAAAGATTGTTCGCTCGACACTCTCAAGGACAGGCCCTTGATAACGAACTGCTATCCTTACGACAAGGTAATCAGGATCTTCTGTCCTACATAGCCACCTTTAACAGACTGTTTGTGGAAACTGGATGGCCAGAAAGCAAAAGGATCACATTGTTTCATTGAGGCCTGCGCGGAGAGCTTAAGGATGTTCTAGCTCAGATAGTAAATCCACCCCAGGTCTGCGCAGACTACATTGACTTGGTGGTTCAACTTGATCACAGACTTCAAAATAGAAAAGCAGATCGGTTCAAGTATGAAAACCGAGCACCGATCAAAACCCACGCTACCTCCAAGAGTACCGACGTATCTGAACCTATGCAAATCGGTGATGTTAAAGGACCATTAACGCAGAAAGAACGAGAGAGAAGGCGGCAAATGCAACTTTGTCTGTATTGCGGGACTTCCGGTCACTTTCTTCGAAATTGTCCAGTTAAACCACTTAAGAAGCTGGTTGGAGCTACTGATAACGAATTAGTGACACCTGATTCGGGAAACGACCTAGCCCGGCAAGCGTAGGGGTCCGCTTGCCGAGCTTGAAACCTAACTCTTTGACCTCGCATTTCGTCATGCCAATGGTGCTCGTGGACCCAAAACAGCCTCAGCAGTTGCATGCTATAAAAGCATACATCGACAGTGGAGCTATTGGAAATTACATAGACCGTGAATTGGCTTCCAGGATTAAGCTTCCTCTCCGCCCAAAAGTAACCCAAGATGTCATTACTACAGTAGATGGAACCGAAATAGCCTCAGGGCCTGTAACGCATTCCACCGTTGAAGTGACACTGGTGGGTCAGGATGGACATCGGGAAGCAATCGTGTTTGACGTGATCAAGGCCCCACAATTTCAAGTAATTCTTGGAATTCCTTGGTTAGAAACACATAATCCCAGAATTGACTGGCGAGCAAAGAAGATAAGTTTTCCTGATTGTGAACCAACTTGTTATCCAGGTAATCCAGCTATGGGTCTAGCCACAGCAACTTCCACCTCTGTACAGCTACCGTCTGAATACCAAGAATTCCAAGACGTTTTTCAGAAAGAACAGGCTAACACGTTACCTCCCCATCGGTTTTATGATTGCCAGATCGATCTGGTACCCAATGCTCAACTACCTTGTAGTAGGATTTATGCTCTTACGGAACCTGAGAACCTGCATTTGCGTCAGTATTTAGATCAGTACCTAGCCAATGGTTTTATTCGCCCGTCCAAGTCTCCTGTCTCTTCAGCTCTGTTCTTCGTGCCAAAAAAAGAAGGCGACCTTAGAACGTGTATAGACTATCGTGCCCTAAATCAAATAACGATTAAGAATCGTTATCCTCTGCCCTTGATCCCTGAGCTTATCGACCAGGTGAAAGACGCTTGTGTGTACACCAAGTTAGATCTCTGAGGAGCTTATCACCTGGTGCGCATAAAAGAAGGCGACGAATGGAAGACTGCATTCTGCACCAAATTTGGGCTCTTCGAATATCAGGTGATGCCCTTCGGTTTGTGCAATGCACCTGCCGCCTTTCAGTACTTTATGAATGATGTTCTTCGGGAACTTATCGATGTCTGTGTCATTTTTTACATTGACAACATCCTGAACTTTTGAACTTGCAACAGAACTTTTACAGCGCCTTACCAGTATAATCAAGCTTACCTGAACTCCCATCCAACCTCAATCCAGTGAAGTAACTGGGTTCAACGCGCCCCTGCGTCAGAAGCAGGATGGAGAGCTCGTCCTTTCAGACCCTAAGGTGAGACTTCACGGGGAATCGTGGAAGGGTATCGTGGAGGGTTGGAAGAGAGTGGGAGGCTTGAGTATAACTCAGTCATTAGGTAATACTCCCTTTTCACGCACAGGGGAATATTCCTGCGAGCTGGAGAAGCCAGAGTTGGGGGCCCTTCCTGTCCATCTTCAGAGTCCTGCGCTTCACCATTGAAGAAGCATCAGCACTCGAAGCCGGACCTGCGCCTCCGTGGGAATCAGGTGAGCGTTACAATAGCATTCCCTAAGGGTGTGGCTTGGTTATTCGTCAGGCAAGTAACTTCCACACAGTCTTGAAAGGAATGTATTATATTTTGTTCGCAAATTAATTCAGATTTGTATAGTTCTTCATAGTACCCGTTAAATATTTCATTTATGTTTTTCTGATGAGTCACCATATTGCCAAATGTATCTCTTATCACTGTAATGCTTCGGTCAGTCGCCGCAAACTTCAGTCTATGTGCAAGTAGCCTACCAACCTTTTCTCCATTTTCAAAATAATAAATGTTACTTCTGAATAAGGCACATTCAATCTAGTCAGATATTATTTTGTTCAGCTCGTATTTCTTCTTCCGCAGTTTAGATCTCACATCTTGGTCTTGACTCATTGCATATTTCTTCTCCAGTACTTCGGCTTCTCCAGATAGTCTCTTCAACTCTCTTTCTTTCATTCTCTTGTAATTTCCTGTTTTGGACATCAAAACACCTCACATATAGCACTTTGTTGCCTCCCACACAGTTGACATGGCAATATCATCTGATCTATTGAGTGCAATAAAATCCTCAACCTCCTGTACAATCTCCTTAATGAACTTGTTCTGTAACACAGTCATATTCATTAGTTTAGTTTAGTTTAGTTTATTTATTTATTTATAAAGCGCATCTGAACCCTGGCGTAGCTTGGCGCATTGTGCTTGAAGCAAGACATAGGTTACAGAGAAGTTGCACATACACGATACATAAAAGTGCAGTATAATAGGTAGCGTATGGATCGGGTTACAGTATGGTCCATGTCAGGTACAGGATGATAGGTTACAATAGATGTACAGGTTTCAGTATAGATTAGCATGCAAGTATCTTATTATTTTTTAATGAGCAGTCAGCCCAGTTTTCACCATGGCTCTGAATGACCAGAATGATTCCTCAGATCTGATTGTTATAGGGAGTGAGTTCCAGCACTTCGCTGCTAGCACTGGGAAGCTGGATCCCCCCGCTGTTGTCAGATTGAATTTAGGAATGTTCAATAGGTGCATGCAAGGGGTTCTGGTAGGTCTGGAGGTGCTGTGTCTAGCGAATTTGTCTGATAAGTATCTGGGGGCAGTCAGTGAAAGGAATTTGTGTGTGATGACAAGCGATCTGAGTTTAATTCTGTCTCCGATGGGGAGCCAATGGACTTCCTTGCTGTTGGTGGAGATGTGGGCCTTATGAGGGAGGCTATGGGCACATCTAAGTGCATTATTCTGTAAGACCTGGTGTCTACTCAGGATTATGTTGGTAGAGCCTAGGAAGAGAGTATTGCAGTAATCTAGCCTCGATAATATCAGAGCTCTAGACAATGTGAGGCAACTAGTGGTGGAGAGAAATGGCCTACAGGCATTAGTAAGCTTATTCGTATAAGCTGTAGATGAGATAGTTGCATGTATTTGTTTTTTTTTAGTGAAAGTGTAGAGTCGAGATACACACCCAGTGTTTTAACTTCTTTTGAGACTTTTATATTATTGCCGTCAATTGTAAAAGATTACTAATTTGTTAAGGCGGGCTTGCGAACCTACAATGAGTAGTTCTGTCTTGTCGTCGTTCAAGCAGAGGCTATGTGTGGCCATCCATGCTTGAATCTCAAGGTAGATTTCATTAAGCTTTGCAACATCTCTCTCATAGCACCCTGTGAGTGTGATGAGGATCTGTGTGTCATCAGCATAATTGGCATAAGGGACACCCAGATCATCAGGTTGGTCAAAGAGGAGCTTGTTGAAGATGTTGTAAAGCGTAGGTGAGATACAAGAACCTTGGGGTACTCCACATTGGATTGGGACAGGGTCAGCTGCTGCTGTGGGAGCAAAGACCCTCGTCGACCTATCGGAAAGGAAGGACCAAATCCAAATGGTGGCATTCTGTGAGAATGAAGCAGCTGAGGAAAGGTGTTAAGTGAGAATTTGGTGGTCAACTAAGTCAACCTTGCTTATACATTTGACATTTAAATCTCATAGAAATATTAATTTTGATTGCTCCCTACACACAACACTGGTTGCTGGATCATGTTCTACAGTCTCCACCCAGGAGAAATATAAACACGCCAGTATACAGTCTCTGAAATGTAGAATGTAAATAAAATCTGAATATATATTTACTGTAGAGAGTAGCACAATCAAAGAGTGAAGTTGTGTTTCCAAAACCTAAACACATGTTACCATATGACAGTAGTTTGCACGGTTCTCCTCAATGGTCAGAAGTCTCCTACATAATATGGCTATCCAGGAAATACAGCTGACACCACAAGTTCAACCCCAAAATCAAGACTAATAATTAAGTAATTGTCATGATGCCTACCCCCGGAGCACCAGGCCAGGCCCAGCACCCCCGGAAGCAGGCATCATGCCCTCGGGTAAAAGCCCAGCGGCCCCTTATAGGGGCTCTTTGGACTCAGTCCTGGCGCCTTTGGTGCCACGCTCATGTTGGACATCAGTCCTGGCGCCATAGGCGCCAGGCTCATAAAGGGAGGTGTTTTGTGCACTTACCTGATGCAGACCATGCTGCACGCTTCAGGCCTCCCTGAGACCTGAAAGGGACTAGTTTTTCATAGGGACTATTTTTTCACTTGGGCGTGGCCAGGGAAGGATACATACCTAGTTGGGGAAGGATACAAACCTGGGACTTCTTTGGAGGCTATTTAAGCCACGCCCAGACAGCAGCTCATGCTTCGCGTTGTTCTGCTTCCTGCAGCTTAACGCTCACGTGTCTGCTCCTGCTCCTGGACTCCAGCCACGCCCGCCTCGAACCTGGAAGACCTGCAAGGAAGGAAGAGAAGAGAAAGGTGAAAACCAAGGACTATTTCAAACTTCTTACCTGCATCCGGAATCTTCTCGCCAGCATCCCTGAAGAAAGACTTCCATTTAAAAGCATCGCGTTGCTCGCTGCAGCGCCACGCTTCACTCACCTGTCCTCGAGACATCTCCCGTCTCCATCGCGGCTGTCAGCATCGGACGCCACATCTCTGCACCTAGGGGAGAGAGGAAGAAACAAAAGGTGAGCAGAAGGAACACAGAAGGAAAGCCTGATTAACAGCCATAATACTTACTGGCTTTTCTTCCACATTTCGGGTCGGCGCCGCCCCGTTGGCAGGTACCGTACCCCGGCCCCTATGGGGAAAGGACAAGAGACATTTCTGGGGAATGATAAGGACATTTAGAGGGATCGCCCTCATCACTACTCACCTCGGCAGTTTAACCCCTCAACGCATCGCCTTCATTCTGCACCTGAAATAAAGGACAGATCACAGGTTAGAAAGACAACATAAAGGGGGCCTCACTTGAACTTTGAACTTTCATACTTACGGCGCATCGCTCAGGAAAGTCAAGTGGATTTTGCCAGCGCCATTCTGAAAACCAGTGAAGTAACTGGATGAACGCGCGCCCCTGCACCAGAAGCAGGATGGAGAGCTCATCCTTCCAAACCATAAGGTGAGCTTAAACCGGGGTTTGGAGGAAGTTAGAGAGGAACGAAGGGGGAAAGGGGGGAGCTAGCACACTATTCTGCAGACTGTTAATCCCCTTTTGCATCTGCAGAAGGATATTCCTACGGGCCAGGCAAGCACGATTTGGAGGTCCTGTCCAATCGGTGTTCCGGGTCCTGCGCATCACGCTAGAAGAGGCCACAGCAATCCAGACTAGACCAGCGCCCCCGTGGGAACCAGGTGAGCGTTACAGAACGCGAAGCCTTCCTACAAATTCCCACCCAGGCGCTATGGAAACTTCCGAAACTGACCAGTTGGCCCAATTACTGGGGGAATTACAGGTCGAAGTACACGCCGCTCGTCAAGAGACTAGTGCCCTCAGGAGGGAAGTGATTGTAATAAAGGATAGAGCTGATGACCTGGCTAGACAGCTTTTGCAAGGTCAATCTGGACAAACTCCTTTACCCGGTTCCGGGGGGAACCCCGCTCCTGTGGTTTCCAGTAAACCGGTGCAGATTAATCTACCTGGAAACATGCCGCTGGCCCCACCTGAACGCTTTGCTGGGGACCCCAAACGATTTGCCGTATTCATGAATCAGTGTCGTTTGCACTTCCTATGCAGACCTGGGGCCTTCCCTAATGATCAGACCAAGGTAGCCTTTGTGTTGTCATATCTCAGCGGCTGTGCTGCCGATTGGTCAGTCCCACTGGTAACTCAAGATGACCCGATTCTTCATGATTTTCAAGGATTTCAAACAAGCATGGAAAGGTTATTTGCTCGACACTCCCAGGGACAGGCTCTGGATGACGAACTTCTATCTCTGCGACAGGGCAATGAAGACCTTCTATCCTACATTGCAACCTTCAATAGACTAATTGTGGAAACTGGTTGGCCAGAGGATAAAAGAATCACGTTATTCTATCGAGGTCTACGCGGAGAACTTAAAGATGTCCTGGCACAAGTTGTAAATCCGCCCAAAGAATGCACTGAATATATAGACTTAGTGGTCCAATTGGATCACAGGCTGCAAAACAGAAAAGCAGATCGGTCCAAGTTTGAAACCCGGGTGTTGGCCAAGACCCACGCTAACCCCAAGGGGGCTGATGGCTCGGAGCCTATGCAAATCGGCGGGGTTAAAGGACCCCTAACTCAAAAAGAACGGGAAAGAAGACGACAGATGCAATTATGCCTTTATTGTGGGTCCTCTGGACACTTTCTACGAGATTGCCCGGTTAAGCCGCCCAAGAAGGTGGTAGGAGCCGCTGATAAAATCCATGGAAACTCTGTATCGGGAAACGACCACGCCCGGCAAGCGTAGGGGTCCGCTTGCCGAGCTTGAAAACTAACTCTCAGACCTCGCATTTCATTGTGCCAATGGTCCTCGTAGATCCAGAACAGCCTTAACGGTTGCATGCTATAAAGGCATACATCGATAGCGGGGCTATAGGAAACTATGTGGATCGAGAATTGGTCTCTAGGATAAACCTCCCTCTGCGTCCTAAAACCAACAAAGATGTCATCACCACAGTAGATGGAACCGAAATTGCCTCTGGACCGGTGACACATTCCACAGGTGAGGTGACACTTGTAGGTCCGGATGGCCATCGGAAGCAGTTGTGTTTGATGTAATCAAGGCTCCACAGTTTCAGCTTATTCTCGGAATCCCTTGGTTAGAGACACATAATCCTCGAATTGATTGGCGAGCGAAGAGAATAACCTTCCTGGATTGTGCACAAACCTGCTACCCAGAAAATCCAAAGATTAATCTAGCATCAGTAACCTCTGTCCCCGTGCAACTACCTCCAGAGTACCAAGACTTTCAGGACGTCTTCCAAAAGGAACAGGCCAACACGTTACCTTCCCACAGATCGTACGATTGCCAAATCGATCTGGTGCCCGGTGCACAACCCCCTTGTAGCAGGATTTACGCCCTTACTGAACCAGAGAATCTGCATTTGAGACAATATTTAGATCAATACCTCGCCAATGGTTTCATTCGCCCGTCAAAGTCCCCGGCATCCTCAGCTTTGTTCTTCGTGCCTAAAAAAGAAGGCAACCTTAGAACTTGTATCGATTACCGCGCATTGAACCAGATAACTGTTAAAAATCGTTACCCTCTGCCTCTGATCCCTGAACTCCTTGACCAGGTGAAGGACGCTTGCGTATACACCAAGTTAGATCTCCGGGGGGCTTATCATCTGGTACGAGTAAAAGAAGGCGACGAATGGAAAACGGCCTTCCGTACAAAATATGGACTATTCGAATACCAGGTGATGCCTTTCGGGTTGTGCAACGCGCCTGCAGCCTTCCAATTCTTCATGAACGATGTCCTTCGGGAACTCATCGATGTCTGTGTTGTCGTGTATATTGATGACATTCTTGTGTACTCCTCTTCGGAATCTGATCACAGAAAGCATGTCAGGGCCGTCCTAGAGAAACTGCGCCAGCAGAAACTGTTTGCCAATCTGGAAAAATGTGTTTTCCATACCACCGAGGTTGAGTTTCTCGGATTCATCCTGACACCTAAAGGGATCCGAATGGATTCACGGAAAGTGGATGCCATCCTCAAATGGCCATCACCTAGTTCGGTGAAAGGTGTCCAAAGCATGCTTGGTTTTGCCAACTTTTATCGCAGGTTTATCCCGGAGTTTTCACGTGTGGTGCAACCCATCACTGCACTCTTGCGAAAAAATAAACGTTTTGAATGGACCAAGGAAGCCGAACAGGCCTTTCAGGAGTTGAAAGCTAAGTTCACATCTGCACCTATTTTGAAGCACCCGCGTCCCGATCTCCCATATATAGTCGAAACCGACGCGTCCAGCTTGGCCATGGGAGCTGTCCTGTCTCAGAGAGACCCTGAAACCAACCAACTGCACCCCGTAGCATTTTGGTCCAGAAAGTTCTCGCCGCCGGAGATAAATTATGCGATCACCGATAAGGAACTATTAGCCATTAAGTCCGCCTTTAAGGCTTGGCGGCATTATCTCCTCGGCGCCAGGCATACCATCACCGTGATCACTGATCACCGAAATTTACAATATTTAAAAACTGCCAAGGCTCAATCGTCTCGACAGCTCCGATGGGCTTTGTTCTTTGCTGAGTTCGATTTTGTAATCACCTACCGCCCGGCTATAAGAATGGTAAGGCGGATGCTCTATCCCGAATTGGAATGGAAGAAATAGACACAAACTCAGAACCTGTGCCGATAATTCCCGAACAAAGAATTGTGGGGATAACCACTTTACAAACCCTTGAAGACATTCAAGCACGAGTGAAACAATTCCTGGACTCTTCAGCCTTGCAGGATTGGATCAAAAGGGGGTCTAACTTTTCAGTCAAGGATGGCTTACCTTACTTCCAAGGACGCTTATTTTTGCCAGAAAAGGAATTGCAAGAACTGGTTATTTCCCGTCATCATGATACCCTAATGGAAGGACATCCTGGCATTGCCAAAACAGAGTTAAACGACAATTCTGGTGGCCTTCCTGGCGAAAGGATATTAAATCTTTCGTGATGTCCTGTGGAGTTTGTGCCCAAAACAAAGGTCAAAAGACAAGACCCGCCGGTCTTCTTCAGCCCTTAGACATTCCTCCAGCACCTTGGCACACCCTGTCACTAGATTTTATCACGGACCTGCCCTCTTGTAATGGTTACAATACTATTCTGGTCGTGGTGGATTTATTTTCCAAAATGGCCCACTTTATTCCGTTGAAAGGATTACCTTCAGCCTTTGTTCTTGCCAAGGAATTCCTCGAAAATATCATCCGTTTGCATGGATTCCCATCCATACTAGTCTCCGATCGGGGAAGCCAGTTTATTTCTCATTTTTGGAAAAAGTGTTGTCAACTGGCACAAATCGACGGAAGACTCTCGACCAGCCACCACCCACAGACCGATGGTCAGACGGAGAGAACGAACCAGACCCTTGAACAATATCTACGATGTATGTTGCACCAATCGGAGGGTAATTGGAAGGATATTTTATGGGTGGCTGAATATGCATACAATAACTCGATACACTCTGGAACTGGTCAGAGCCCCTTTTATACCCTATATGGACATCACCCTCGTACTTCAGACTTGGACTCACCTCTGAGCCTTGAAATGCCCGCAGTGGACCATTTGCATTCTACGATTACTCAAGCCTTCAAGGATGCAACTGCACATTTGCAACATGCGAAAGGGAAATACAAAAAGAATGTGGATCTGCATCGAAGAGAGGCGCCTCCATACCAAATAGGGGATTAAGTATGGTTGGCTACCAAACACCTATCACTCAAGGGGCCTCGAACTTTTAATCCAAGGTATTTAGGCCCTTACTCGATCAAAGCTATAATCAACCCAGTGGCAGTCAAGCTCGATCTACCAGCTAACATGCGGATTCACCCCGTTTTTCATGTGTCACTTTTGAAACCAGTGCACCCAGGAACCAGATTAACAAAGCCACCAGAACCGATTCAGATAGATGGGGAGCCTGAATTCGAGGTGAAGAACATTTTGGATTCTAAGATCTCAAAATCAAAACTTTTCTATCTAATTGATTGGAAAGGGTACGGGCCTCAGGATAGGTCTTGGGAACCCAGTGATCACGTACATGCACCTCTGCTGGTAAAAAGGTTCCATCGGAATTTCCCAAACAAACCGAAACCTCCAGAAGGAATGACCTTGGGAGGGGCCTTGGGGGTGAGTGCTGTCATGATGCCTACCCGCGGAGCACCAGGCCAGGCCCAGCACCCCCGGAAGCAGGCATCATGCCCTCGGGTAAAAGCCCAGCGGCCCATTATAGGGGCTCTTTGGACTCAGTCCTGGCGCCTTTGGCGCCAGGCTCATGTTGGACATCAGTCCTGGCGCCATAGGCGCCAGGCTCATAAAGGGAGGTGTTTTGTGCACTTACCTGATGCAGACCATGCTGCACGCTTCAGTCCTCCCTGAAACCTGAAAGGGACTATTTTTTCATAGAGACTATTTTTTCACTCGGGCGTGGCCAGGGAAGGATACATACCTAGTTGGGGAAGGATACATACCTGGGACTTCTTTGGAGGCTATTTAAGCCACGCCCAGACAGCAGCTCATGCTTCGCGTTGTTCTGCTTCCTGCAGCTTAACGCTCACCATGTCTGCTCCTGCTCCTGGACTCCAGCCACGCCCGCCTCGAACCTGGAAGACCTGCAAGGAAGGAAGAGAAGAGAAAGGTGAAAACCAAGGACTATTTCAAACTTCTTACCTGCATCCGGAATCTTCTCGCCAGCATCCCTGAAGAAAGACTTCCATTTAAAAGCATCGCGTTGCTGGCTGCAGCGCCACGCTCCACTCACCTGTCCTCGAGACATCTCCCGGCTCCATCGCGGCTGTCAGCATCGGACGCCACATCTCTGCACCTAGGGGAGAGAGGAAGAAACAAGAGGTGAGCAGAAGGAACACAGAAGGAAAGCCTGATTAACAGCCATAATACTTACCGGCTTTTCTTCCACATTTCGGGTCGGCGCCGCCCCATTGGCAGGTACCGTACCCCGGACCCTATGGGGAAAGGACAAGAGACATTTCTGGGGAATGATAAGGACATTTAGAGGGATCGCCCTCATCACTACTCACCTCGGCAGTTTAACCCCTCGACGCATCGCCTTCATTCTGCACCTGAAATAAAGGACAGATCACAGATTAGAAAGACAACATAAAGGGGGCCTCACTTGAACTTTGAACTTTCATACTTACGGCGCATCGCTCAGGAAAGTCAAGTGGATTTTGCCAGCGCCATTCTGAAAACCAGTGAAGTAACTGGACGAACGCGCGCCCCTGCACCAGAAGCAGGATGGAGAGTTCATCCTTCCAAACCATAAGGTGAGCTTAAACCGGGGTTTGGAGGAAGTTAGAGAGGAACGAAGGGAGAAAGGGGGGAGCTAGCACACTTTTCTGCAGACTGTTAATCCCCTTTCGCATCTGCAGAAGGATATTCCTACGGGCCAGGCAAGCACGATTTGGAGGTCCTGTCCAATCGGTGTGCCGGGTCCTGCGCATCACGCTAGAAGAGGCCACAGCAATCCAGACTAGACCAGCGCCCCCGTGGGAACCAGGTGAGCGTTTCAGTAATACAGTCCCATTTCTGTCAGAAGGACCTGTAGCTAAGAATAGAGAGCATAAAGTATTCCTTCATATGGACAGATTCAGCTAAAATATAAGGCGCAGGAGTCCGCTTTACCTTATCCCAGGGCTTAATTACTTTGCATGTCATGAGGCCTCAGGCCCAGACAAAAACACCTGTCATGAAGGCTTCATCTAGCCTCGGACCAGCGTCAATAACGACTTAACCACCTAATCTGCCAAACCATATGCAACAATTATCAGGGGATCCAAAACTGTTGTTTCTGTAATCTACTTAAGTGCAATTCGCCTTGTTAATTATCCTCACATGTAAATAGCCAAGTACCAATCTGAGACACTCGAGATGGTATCACAGATACATTAAACAACCTTAAAACTTCAGTGGTCCAACTCGAGTTATGTACAACCCAGGAGTTCCGTCACCACGGGCAGAGAAACGTTTAATTTGTTTCCGGGTGCGAAAGAGGAGCTCAGTATCCCAACATGCAGATTTAAGGATTAAAGGCAGCAAGCATACTCTGGTTCAAAAACAACAACTCAAGGCAAGCAGGGTTCCCCTACCTGTGCCCATGCAGTCATCCAGGAAAACCCTGCCTGTAAAAAATGTGCACCCCAACCCATTACACGCGAGGCCAAATCACGCCGCGTTCACAGTGAAAAATGCAGATTCCCAGGAACAGAAGCTATTTTTATAAACACATGGTTCAGGAAAGCAGAAAATAGCAAAGATGCACTGAGGTCGGGGATTCAGTCAACACAAGTCCATCTCCATGACCCTGCACAGACACGTCAATACCACGGCAAGCGCTCCTCCCCGCCCCACGCATCCATGGTAGTCAAACTGCCTTACCTCTTCAAATCTCTACGAACCGGGAACACTTTCATCGATTGGACCTGCATTGCTTTGCACAGTGATGTCAGACGTCACATTCTAGGTCCATTCCTCTAATAGGAAACTAAGATTAATACAAAAGTGGTTTCTGTATATCTCACGTCACAAAGCGGCAATCAGGATAAAAGGGTCTGTACAATAATATGGTGCACGGGAGCAAATAAGAACAATCTGCATGCATTCGCATTCCTAGGGGAGGGATATCACGATCACGAGGAAAAGATTGTTTAACGGATGTGATCTGCCATTTTGCGTAACGCAAAAAAAACCAAAAACATTATCAAGTGTTTTGACATATACAAGTCATAATTACACAACCAAATTCCACTAGTTCATCCAGGTAGCAGGGCATCTTTTAAGCCAGCCCAGCTTGGGCATGGGCATCAGTGACCTTCATACCATCTGGTAGATCAAGTTTCAGCGTTGCAGGCTTCAGAAGTGACACCTTAATTCCACGTTCTTTGGCCACGCATTTTGCTTCTCCAAAAGCCCTTCTCTTGGTCGCCACCTCCTTTCTCCATGTGGGTGCTCCCTTGATGATTCAGAGGTCTTTTGTTGCTAATTATAAAACAGAAGAGTGTTTTGCTTCTCCCACTCGGATAAACTTTGGACTTCAGGTAAGCAAGAGGCAATCAATGAAGATGTGTAAGTATTGTTTAACAGAAACACACATTGGTGCAGGCTTCTAACACCTACATAAATAAAAGCCATTGGAAGGTAAGTGTGGATTATAGTCAATTGGCCAATTCATAGATACCAGAAACAACCCTCTTGTTGACCAACACTTGGTCAACTCAGTGGAAGTCACATTGTATAATGAAAACAATGCAACAATGCATACGGATGTATGGGTCGAAGAGACTTTCAAATTCTGAAGTGGTGGAAAGAGTCAGAGTTACACTAATGCCATGAAATCTGGAATGCATTGTAAACATGCGATTTTTAGAACCAGGCTTATATATTCTTTCTAGGTTAGGTTTCCTTTGAGCCAATTGCTGTCCATGTTCACCACAACCACCCCGACAAAGAGCAACAGCTACTTGACATCTTCATTGGGGGACAACTTCAAATAAAAGCCGCATTACATCAACATTCCTCATTCCAAGGCCAGATTCCCTACTGATTTCATGGTATATGTAATAAACTGCAATACAAGATGGATGACTTGGTAAAAATGAGTGCAGTGGGACAAATGTTAGATTGGCTTAATTGATTCTGTACAGTTGTAAACAAAAGGCCTGACCATAACGCGCCAAACTAGTTTACCTCGTATAACTCCAATGACAATTCCTATGTTTCCTCAATAATCTTAAGCAATGTCACAATGTGAACTGTTCATTAACCCCTTAAGTGCCAAGGACAGGTATGCTTGTCCTTTTTGCATTGGCTTGCATAATAGCCTGGCACTTAGCACATCATAATTTATGCTTGCATGATGTGATATGAAATGGTATACATGTGGAGAGGGTGGACCATGCCAAAGAACGACACATGTTTACCCAACTGTGAATAAAATCTCTTGGTAATATGGCTCAGAGAATTAGCACTTCGACGAGACATCTTAGTCTGAATAGCGAACATTTCACTTTTGAAAGTTTGCACTCTGCCAATTATCGTTCCAAGATTGATACATTGAGACTCATGCTGTCTAGTAACATCTGCTACGCTGTTACTAAAGCGCTGAGCAGTGGGATATAACTGGAATGAAGCACCATATTAATCCATGTTATTAGAAGCATCCCATTCCTCTCTGCGCACTTTCCAAGGCATTACATTTTTACATTTTTGTTCACACAATGTGGTGAAAACTTTAAAAAAGTGAGGTAATGGCAAGTGCTTTGGTATTTCCGTATCAAAGCTTGACTTCACTGATATCTTAAAGGAGTAGCATGTGCCAGCTAGCATGTTATCAGAAAAAAGACATCATTTCGATGTCTCTTTTGAAGAGAAGCTTCAATTGGACAAAAAACCCTAACCTTATGCAGGCATTCCTGGGCTGGCAACACTAACAGTAAAAGTAGACGAAGCTGGCACTGGGAGCCACAACAGCACCAGCATAGCAACTCTCATCATCATCAACATCATCAGGACAGATGCCTGGCTCATACATGCAAAACAAGCAAAAGAACTATGAGCATCAGTCTCACTGATGGCTACAACTAGCACAATACCAGGTCCACAGGAGAAAGATGTTGGTGGTGACACTCATCTGTATATAACCAGGGCGAAGCACCCAGCATTGTAGACAACAATGCAAGCTAGTAACTGAACAATGATTGCACTTTAATATTGTGTATGTGGCAGCAGTATATCACTTCTATGCAAGTATAATTATCTTCTTAGCAATCCCATTGTGTCTATGGGGGCTCACATAAGTGCTGGAAATATGTCTGTCTAAAGATTGATTCTGTAAGGGTCATGGTGACCTGGTATGCGATGTGGGTATTTCTTCAGAAAGGCAATCATTCTGCATTTGAACTTGATGAAGTTGGCGGTAATGCTTCCCACCCCAGGAAACAATAATGTTAACTTCAGCAAAGCAGGTGGCTGATGCTATCTATAACTATCTACACTAATAATACTATTTTGTATTGGAAAATCATTAATGTTAATGTTAATGTTAAAGGACATTTGTACCGCGCACTATCACCACTGAAGTGGTCCCCTGGCGCTCTGGCGGCTCTGAAAAGGGGGAGGAGAGGGGGTGGGTCACTCCATTAATGGTATCCATTAATGGTATCAATTAATGGTAACAAACCTATAATGAGAGACCTTAACAGGGTTTCAGAAGATGGCTGGAAATACGATGTCAAATCATCTCCTGGTGGTGGCGGAATTCCACTCATAGAGGCAGGCAACATTGTTGCGGACTGGCAGTTTTCGAAAAGCATTAACAACATATACAGCCCGTGGACCTGAAGGTATTTGTAACCAACTACTAAAAACTGACTCAGGGATCTGGGCTACTGCTTTACACTGGCTTTTCCATTGGATTAATGTAACCCAGACCATTACATCATCTTGGCGGGACAGTATTATTTGTCCCTGTACATAAAAAAGGGAGCCACATGGACCCTGGCAACTATCGATTGTTTGGCAATGCTGAATGCCCTGGCAAAGACTTTTGCCAGGGTCCTGTTAGCATAGTAAGGAGCTGGGCTGACAGTAATAACATCATTCCGCATAACCAAACATATTTTAATATGGGCCTTCATACCACCACTAATGGCCTAGTCCTAGCCATTATTGTCCAAAAGTCCTAGCTAATTAGCAAAATTCCTGTTTATGTAGTGTTCATTGACTTTAGTGCCACCTTTATTTAACACTGAGGATAGGGACGGGCTTTGGAGGAAACTGCGCTCTTGGAGCATTTCTCTTGGGCTCTTAAAAATGATCATCTCTCTACATGAGCAGACTAGAGTTAAAGTTTGCCTCGACCAACTAGGCGGCTTGACCTGCTGGCTTTCTACCCAGAAAGGGGTTAAGCAAGGGCACATTTTAGCCCTTATGCTGTTCAACCTCTATCTGTCAGACTTTGGAGAGGCCATCATTAACCCCCCACTATTCCGCCAAATTAGGAGATGCTCCCATTAAATGGATGGACTATGCTGACAACCTAGTGCTCCTTAACCTTACTCCTGGAGGGTTGCAATCTTCGCTAAGATCTTTGAAAAAATACTCTGAAGCAAATTCACTTAGACTCAACATTCTGAAAACAAAAATCATGATCTTTCGTCCAACTAATAAGAACGTACAAAGAATTAATTGGCACATCGATGGGAGAGCAATCAAGGTAGTATCTCACTATAAATGTGTGGGTATTAACCGGGGCTCCAAATTACACAGTGCCATTCATTTAGAACACACCAAGTCTAAACTTTGTCAGATAGCTGGTACCATTGTCTCTTTCACTCACAGGGGTGGGGGTTATTCCTTAGGAATCTTGAACAATCTGCACAAATTGGAGTCAATGATTCTGAAGAGACGTCTGAAATGACCTGGCCTAACACCCTTGGAAATGATCTATCTGGAATTAAACATAGTGCCAATAGTTGTGCACTATTATCTCTGTGTTCACATACTGGAAGCTTGTTAATGCTCAAGAAGACTCCTTTAACAAGTTCATGTATGGAGTGCTGCAGACCAGAGCGAGCCTTAAGTCGTCTAGTTATCTGGGAAATATGGGGCACATAGCTGACAGATGGCTAGGGATGGCTCCAGAAAATGTATTAGCAATGCTCCTCAGTAAATATAAGAACATCATGAATACAATCCTAGACATACAGAGTAAGGAGCAACTGACTGAATGTGGCCACTAAAAGCAATGCTGCTGAATGTATAGAGTACATCCAGTTAGGCAGAGATTGTGCAACCTATATCCACCACTTACTGGGTAATTCCCTGTTTTGGGATAATGTCAGAATTAAGTTTAACGTGGTTAAGACTTTTGAGATACTCGGAAGAAATATTCACAGGCATTCCAGATATTGTTGCCTGTGTGGCGACAGGCAGCTGGAAACTGCTAAGCATCTCTTGGCCGAAAGTAAATCTCTCCGGAAACTTTGTCTCTTTGCATTGCTTTCAGGAGGCATGGTTGGGAACATTACGAGTAAAGAACTATGGGCTTCTTTCATGAGCGGTTGCCACGAAGCAGGTATTGCACATTTCACTATTCTGTGGAAAAAGATTAGCCAGGTTCTGGCTATTTTGGCTTGGTGATTTGTGCTTAAAATGTAGTGTAAATGATCACACCAGAACCCCCAAGTACTGTGTCGTGCCTGGCTCTAGTTATGAATCTGTTGATTTGTGTTTTGGAAATGTGTAGTATTAAAAGTTTACTTTTTTTAGCTATGTAATACTGTAAAAAAAAAAATCAAATACATTTTTAAGAAAGTGCTGTCTGTATTCATTCTGTACTTTGTGTTAAAACAGTGCCTCAGAGAGAACATTTGATACACAAACAGGGAAAGCAACCAATACCCCCCTTGTGTGCAACCTGTCCACTCCTTCCAATAAATGGTCCATTTTAAAAAATGGGTTATTGCAGAATTGTTGCACTTCGTTTACTAGGATTGGTGGCAGATTGCTGTGGTAGACTTTGCTGAATTCAGTGCCTTATTTCTGTATGCTCCTCTTGTATGTTAACTCTGGTGAGCTTTCACAAAGTTGACAGTAGCTATGTTTGGTCGACTGGGGTCCTTGCAAAAGCTTGCAATACAATGTGTGATTCTGAGCAAACTACATTTTTAAGACCCTCTATGTGGCCATAAGCAACCTTTGGGCAGAGCAGCATTGTTTCTAAACATCTTCAGTCTGCATAGAAATCCAGGTAACTGCAGTGCAGGTTTTAGTTTCAATAAATACCGTTCTTTCTGATATGCGCTAGACGTTGAAAAAAGCTGTACTGCTATTCATGTGCAATAAATATAATAGTCTAAACAGAAAGTCTGCCATCTTCTATTTATATGTTATTGACATAGCAGCGTATTGTGGTTCAGTCATTTTCACAGGACAGACCAGAAGCAAACAATGTTACAAGTTTAACTTGTGCAATTGATCAGAGTGCGGGTCCATGATATAGAGTGTCACAGGATGACAACACCTTTTTTCCAACAATGCCATCCATGCAAAGTGTGCCCTCTCCTTTGTATTTTGTCTTTTATTCTTTACAAAGTGACCTTACAATGTACTTCAGTTTGTAACACTCGTTCTCAAATACCTATTTCATCTTGTGCAATCTTTTCAATGTTGCACAGCACTCTCACCAAAGCATTATGTTTCACAAGTGTATGCTCTCATCATGTAGGGATTTCCACATCTAAGAATGGATCTTCTTCTTATATTTCAAATGTGTCAATGTGATGACAGGAAATTGCATTTTGAATAGAACACCTGACTAGTTCTATTTTGAAAGGAAAGTTAGGCATGCCCAAAAGCTTCACCATCAAGGCATACATTACATTCATCGCTGGTTCTAGGCATGAATAGCAAATGTGTCCATATCACTATTGTTGCCACAGCAGGTTTGCATAGGAGGTCATCATCATCATTTAGAAGTTAGAACACTGCTTCTAAATCACACAGGAATTATATGTATCTGCTGATTGGCCCACATATTGTTTGATTACTATTAGATGTAAGAATGGTTTAAGCATGTTCACTTTTACAGGTTCCAAATACCAATATCATGAAGCATTACAATCCTGTGAACTTAAACTGAAGACACATCTATATTTGTGCAAAACTACTTTTAGTCAGCCCTCAAGAATTTCCAGATCTCTTATCCTACACCACTTATATTGATGCATGGAAAATAAGCAGGAAAGCTTTGTTTATATAAGATAGTAGGTCTTGGTTTCAAACTGCAAACATGTGTCTAAATACAAGTATTGTGCCCTGAAATTCAAATTCCCTGACGGTCTTGTATTTCTAAGGCCAGTATCAGAAAAACCCTATTACTTTTACAAAGTACATTTTCAGAAATAAACTATGCCCAGAATGTTCCATTAGCACTTGTTAAATATTAGGTCCAGGGAAGAATGTGCATCTGTTCCATTAGTCCTTGGTTGATGGATGATAGATTAGAAGCAACAGATGATTGACACAGCCCATACAGATAACACTCAACTAATCTATGGTAAAAGTCAACTTTCAATGATCACGTGACACTAACTTTGGCAAATAAAAACATGTCAGCTTTATTTACATATAATGATATCTTCGTTTTGTTCTAAGTGGCACACACACACACACAGAAATGATATTCTAACTAGGCAGAAGTGAACCAGAGCAGGGTCATCTTCTTACATGGAGCCAAAGAGGCTGAGAGGAATCAGATGACATGGACACCAAGTGCCCTGTCAATTTGATCCAATGGACAGCAATAATAAAAGAGAGGTCCTGAGACAAACTAGATGCCTCATTCCGGTCCATGCAATTTATTTCAACATCAAATATGATTGCATTTCTGTCCCACTCTATTTAAATGGAATGCCCTTAGCAATACAACTATGAAATTAGATTGACAGTATTGTATTCTCCCAAAGTAAAATAAAAAAAAAATTCTTAGGTTTGTATGCAAATGCGAAATCTGTGGTTTCTTAAACCAATTTTAAATAGGCCTGTAAAACACTGTCCTTCTTATAAATAATTATCATCAAGTACAATAATTCTGAGAAAAATACAAAATGGGGACGGGGAGAGATTTTGGTAGGAAATGTAATTTTATAAACCTGTTTTTTTAAATGTTTAATTTCCTTCAAGATCGTTTTCCCTTTTAAAAGAAAGCAAAGTGGTTTATCTTTAGAACACTGGTCGTTAACATCTGCAAAACCCAAATATCAATATGCCTTCCCTACCGCAGCAACTGTAAGACAGTACTTTCTGTTCAAGTTTAACCGTTGTGATACGATGGAAATCCTTGGAGCTAAATTGAGACTCGAGAGAAATACAAGGCTTTGTAGATTATGTGGAATGTCTGAAATTAAAAATGCCAAACACTTAATATGTCACTGTGAGAGTCTTGCATTCATCCGCAAAAAAATCCTTTTACGCTACAAAAACTCCAGTATAACTGAGAATGTTGAAATCATTTGGAAAACACTGCTGGAAGGAAATGATATTAACTTAATATATAACATGATGAAATTTTATGAACTAGTTTTAACAATTTTAAAGGATCTATCAGAGGGTATTTTTCGTATGAAAAGCGTTTTTTAACATATGGATTGTGTGAATTTGTGTTTTAAACTGTTGTATGTGTAAATTGTCTGTATATGTAAAGCCATTTTTTGGCTATGAGCATATTATAAATAAATAAATAAATAAATAAATAAATAAATACAGAAAGAAAGCAAAGCCATTTCACCTAAGCACAACGTAAACATTGAAACCCATTCCAAAATGTCTTTGCAAATATGCTTAAATCGAAAACGTTTAATTCCTACCATGGGAACCAACACCAATGTATTTGTATGTTATTATTTTACTCTACAGCAATAATGTTTTGCTGGTATTGTTCTTGAATTGATTTTGAAGTTTTCAGTTGCTAGTATGAGATCATGATTGCCAATTGTTATACAGATTTTAATTTTATAGTAAAATACTTGAGCACATTTTCTAGAATAGTCAATTATATGTGCTTTTCTACATATGGATGCTTCTGAGAATATGCAAATGAACTGTTTTTTTTTTATAAATGAAAGTATTAGGGAGACAAAATTAGGCAGGCTGAAGTGTATTTGTTATCACTGTTGTAGAGGAGGTGCCAAATAAAGCCTGCACTCCCATCGCCCATTTTGAAGTACCAGGAATGTTCACAGCAGAATACGTGACGTATGACGAGAAAATAAACCAGCAGAGAGCCGCAGTAGGGCTCTGCCCAGTGCCTATCAGGAGAACAACACCTGTTGAAATACCGATACCTAGAAAACCATGGACAGTAAGGTATCTAATGAGAAAACCCTACCAGCAAATAAGACGAAATATAGATAGCCTAAACACTGTCCAGGAAGAAACTAAAAAGGCCTTGATGGAAGACGAATGGTGACATCACAAAGGTCCAAACGGACTCGCAAGTAGGAGAGAGGACGACCCAAGGATGACACAAGAGACGAAGTGCCATGAATAAGGATATTGTGAACCTAGAAGGAGAGACGATGTTGAAATATAAAGAAGCTTAAGCTCTAAAGCAGGATGAAGTCATTCAACCAGCTAACGCCTGTATGTATGTTTGAAACCGCAAGAAAGGTAAGAAAACAGTGCGGCTTGCTATGCTTAGTAGAAGATAGACCGCGGCAAGCGCCATCTATAAATATTTACCTCAATGAAGCACATTATATAAGTGCGAGTCCACTTTACACAAAAGCAGAATCAACTCAGGTTACTAGAGGCCAATCAGAACAAGATTCGTATTCCAGCTAAAACGAGAAGAGATGGCTGAATCTAAACTCAGCAGAGGCAACTTGCACCAGGAAAGAGCTAAGGTCAGACCAATAGAAGGAGCAAACAGTAGCTTCGCAGAATGGAAACTTAAGAACAGAATATCCTATCTTTGGAAGGTCGAGATAAGGAGGCATAGGCAGGTGGCAAGCGGAATGAAAACTAAATGCACAAATTGAGGGAAACTAGACAGATTCGTGGTGTGAGTAACACGTGACCATCCGAGCGAGAAGAGGCACAGGTTCACACCTACGCTTGGCAGCCGCCCAGACAGAAATATCATAACTTTTCCTGACAGGAAGATACAGTTTCGAGGCCAACCACAGCCAACTAATTGACACATGGCCACTAAAGTAATGATTGATTGAAGGAAGGAAGGCCGGGTAAATCGTGGGGCACCCTGCACCTGGCTGACCATTCTGCGTGCTGCTAAGTAAAGTGGAAATGTATGCATGGGGTTGAAGCCAACCCAATCACAATGGACCAAATAATCTAGGGTCCTATAGATAGCAGAACCAATGGGACGTCGTACTCTTAATGACGTCTACACTAGTAATGTTAGAAGGAAGGGCTTAGACGCCCACCTGATAGTGTTTATATGATCCGCTCACTCTGTTACCATATACAGATAAAGTAAAGTTACCTTTTCCTAACCAATAGAATGGCATGTTAACTTTTGAGTGTTACATGTCAATGATGACAAGTTTTGAGTATAAATGTTACAACTTTTGTGAAGTTCGGAGAGTCGAAGCGAGACAGACTATCGCATCACTGTCGATTTCCAAGACTCCCCGTTTTTTGTACTTGTCATTAAATATACTCCCTTTGCCAAACCATTGAGTTGTCCTTGTTGATTGCTGTTGGAGTAGAAAACCTGCACTCCCATCCATCTCAAAGATGCAGCTATCTTGTCTTAAAGTACTCTGGGGCAAACCCCGGCTCTATGGGCCGGCCGGGGTTCTCGCCAGTACACTGTGGTCTGAACGTCTGTTGTAGTAGGTTGAGATGTTTTCCCCAGCATTTTGAATATGGTAAGCACCTTAATTTAATATTTACATAAAACAAAACCTGTTTTTTGTTCCAGATTGTGGGCGGCATTGTTGTATTGCGAGGTATTGGATCAAGGCCACTGTAATAAATGAACCACTATAAAAGAAAATATGTATTCCTTGGACTTACCACTATGGTGTGACATTTCAGAGGAGCTCGAAAGGGTAGGGTGAATAAGGGGGAGGGTAGGGGAGATGTTGGGTTAAAGGGAGCAATCAAGGGTCTTCAAAACCTTCCTCAAGTAGAGGATGGAGGGGCAGTATTATCAGCATTGTTAACTTGTCACAGAGGAGGGGTGCATGCCAGAAAAATACCACATTCCTATTTGTTCTCTCTTCTAGTTCTTTGAATTCGGTCTGTTGATGGTATGATGTTTGGTGGTGTATTGGCCTCTGAAGATGTTGGGCCTGATTTACAAAAGTGGTTCCCTTTGGGAAAATCCCATTTAAAATGCTTTGTAAAACAAGCCCATTGAATTCATTGGCTAGGTGAGGTCCGGTTGTGGTTTTGACTACATTGTAGGTGATGGAGACTGTTAGGGAGAATTCTCATTCTATGGCTAATTTCCCTTACCTATAGAGTCCCCCAGCAGCTTTGCTGAGAGTTTGTTTCTTTTTACCTGCTAAGAGTGAGACGCTTTTTCCCACTATTAGGCATTTTGCTATGTGTGTTCTAGGCTATGTTTGTGTTTAATGTCTATGGGATTTTCTCACCCCCATAGGAACCATCTTTATTCACATGTGTTACACAGCACCCACAGTGCAGTGACACAGGGGTGTCGTAGCGACCCCCAAACATAGACTCCATACCCTGGGTCTGACTACTGTCTCCCAGGGCATGTAAAGTCCCCATTGACGTTACTAGTCAATTTTTATGAACTTAACCAGTACAACCCATCTTACTATGGAGGTACTGGAAAGGGTTAATAGTTTTTCCCTTAGGTTCATTTTCGAGGGGGTACCGTAAAGTCCCTCTCTCTAAAGTTTCTGGCTGGTGGCAGTGGTTACTACCATAAATATTCCACCGCAAATATTTTCCTATGGGATTTTCCCATTGTTCGAGGCTACCACATTTTCTGGCAGCCTCTAACATACCGCCGGTGTATTTTATTATTAACTTTACTCTGGTAGGTTTTATTTGCCAGAACTTTAATATAAATTCTTTCTTGTGTCTTTCTCTAAACTCCTAACCCAGGTTGGGGATCCTTTGTTCGTCCTTTTGGCGGGCTTCTGCCAAGAAGCCCTCCGTTCAGCGCCACTGAGTCTGGGGTGGGTCCGTTGTGTGTGAAGGGGAGTAGGACCCCTGGACAGGGTTGCCTCTGCAACCCATGTCGCATTCTATCCTGATAGGCTGGAGGGTCTCCCGCCAAGGTGACCACTCCACTGTGTTAGTGACAGCTAGGCTGTGTGCATTGGGTTCTTTTTGCATAAAAGCAGGGTCCTGAGGACTGGAAGGGCAAGACGTCACCACTGGAACTAAGAAGCTGAAGAGGAGAGAAGCCAAAGACATCTGCAATGATTGAACCACCGGTGAAGCCCTGCTGCAGAGTCTCACCACTTTTTTGCACACGACGAGAGGAGATCTTCATCTGCAAGAGCCTTCTTCCCTTGAGCTGGTGGGGCCAACCAGTTTGCCAATCGCCTTCCTGGACCTGCCTTGGTCGAATCGCCAGTACCCAGTACTCAGTGGCCGGGTAGCCAGGCACCAGTCCACCCGGACTGCGATTTAAAGGAGCATACCTTTTATACGTCGGGCAGTACCACGGCTGGTTTCATCCCTGGGTAGTGCAGTAACTCGAACCTTCCTCCACGATGAGAGCCTCTCTTCCTCTGCTGGATCCCCCAAACTGCAGGAACTACCAGGAACAACCGCCACCTCAGGAGCCACTTCTTCATTTTAAAGGGACATTGTTCCGCCAGGCTGCCCTATCTTCGCAGTAGCACTAAAGGTGTTTTAAATCCTTTACCTACCTGTTGGGTCGGCCGCCCCTCTCTCTTAACATTGTCTTTCGCTTTCTGCATCCACCTTTTCAAAATCGTTAACCAAAGAACTGACTTCAGCTACAAGAACACTGTCTCTGGCACAGGCCTATTGACTCTGGCTACATTTGTTAGATCTGCCCCTTTTAGATTGATTTTCAACTCGAACTGTGTTGGTGCTTCTGGTTCTTATAACTACCATTTTCTTTCCATTGCTAAATCTTGTGAAGTGCCATTTTTCTCAGTTTTCATTTAAGTATATGCTATACTAATGCACTGTCTGACTTAAACTGGTGCAAAAACTTATGGGAAGTGTTGATAGGTTGTATAAGAAGCTATTTCGTTATAACTTGTGCTTTCCCTCCCTTGTGAGAAAACCCTTGTGTGTAGTTTTCACTGTGCCGTTTTGCTCAGTTTTCACCCTGGTTCACTTGGTCTACAATTTAAATAGGGAGTGTGTATATTTTTCTTTGACTTAATTTTAACTTGCTTGATGACTGTGATAAATGTATTTTAATAGAAGTGTATGAACTAAATATATATATATGGAAACTCACACATTCTAAAATGGCCGCAGGCATTTGACATAGAATGCTTAAGGGGTATTTCAAGAGTGGAAATAGAAAAAGGACCAAAAATATGTAGGGCGGAACCATAGAGAGCAAGCCCTTTTGTATTTAAAAGCAATCTGCAATCTCATTTTGTTGTATATGTGAGCAAGCAACGGGAGCGTTGCAAAACGCGTCATGAGTTTAAATGCCTTGAATAAAACTGGATATGGCATGAAAAACTTTGGTCAATGCTGAATTGATTTACTTTTTGGAGATTTATGCTGGCGTCCTAAACCGCGAAGAGTGCTGTCCTTGTGTGGAGAAGTGCAACTACTTTTCCCTTTTTACAATAATTTGCGCGCCTAGTGACAGGCGCTGGACGTGCACCAGCTGGTTTGCTTGAAGCAAAGAAGGAGCACCGAGTCACGAACGTGCTGCCCGCCTTTGCTCCGGACCGGAAATCAAACCAGAAGAGCAAGCGTGTGTATTTGTCGCTGGGAGAAGCTTGCCTGAGCAGAGGTCGACCCGGCTTCATCGGAGGATGAACGGAAACGCCAACGTTCGGTGAGTGTACTCCAGGCTACTTACACAAAATATACTTCTGTTCCTATTGGTCTGTGTGCGGATTACACAATAGATTTCTCTCGTGTGCATCATTGCGGTTAGGACATAGCGCCAGCTTCTCCCCATTTAACGAATTCACACCGTGGTGTTTGAATTCTTTTCACCTAACACCGTTTCCATCCAGTATACAAACTGTAAATATCCTTTAAGGAACATGGCATCACAACTCGATAAAGAAAATGCACGCCGTGAAGAGGCACAGAACTTATTTAGTGAAGCCCAACAAACCGAAATTCCGAATAAAATTGTAACAGAAAATAACACTATAGAGAAGAATGAAATCAACTTACTTAAAGAAGTGGGAAGACTGCAGAAAAAAGAAGTGAGTAAATGGTGGGAGGAGCATTCAATTCAAAACTATATAGATGTTGGAAGAATTCCTCGTGGGCTCAGAATTCTAACGTCACCTTCCTTCGAGGAACGAGATGCGGAAATGCTTAAAGAAGGGGGCGTTTCCACAAACTTATGCTCAGGGCAATTCTTGAATATCTTGATCAAATATGCCAGAATTGACAGACAAAAGGCACTAATTAAAATAGAAGAGATCAATGAACAGCTGTCCACCATTTCACCTAGTGAAGACGGGAATAAACTCAGGAAAAGTATGGAAGTAACTCTAGTCGCTTACGAAGAAGATATTAAATTACGTAAGCAGAGAAAGTTCCTCCGTGAAAAACAGTACTATGAAAGAGGAAGAGTCTATACTTTTGCACGTCGACTTGACAATCTGAGAAAAAATATGGTGAGTCAGAATGCCGAAAACAAGGGAACAACTCCAACCTCACGTGAAGCAACTATGACTTCAGTTTCCGAAGCCTCTGCCAGCAGCAATGAAAATCCCCCAAAGAAAACTAATTTTTTAGAGGAGATGAGGATGCTCGGTCTAGATGGCAGAAAAAACCCTGCAAAAAATACAGGAAAAGGACGGGGGAAGAATCAAGGTTCAGGAGGAAGAAAAAAACAAGGAGGGGACAAGGGCACAAGCAGCTCAGAGTCAGATCAAGGAACAAAAACACGCTCTGGGAAGAAGAAGGCACTATAGAACCAGATAAACCAGACAAAAGTATCATCAACCTCTCAAACTATGTGCTCAATGATGAACAAATTAATGTTCTCCAATATGGATTCAACTTCTGCCCTACAGCAAGCTATGATTACATAGAAACAAGAATAGATTTCTTCAAATATATGAAAAAAATCAGATTAAAGAAATTCTTCATCTTGAATCCCCCCAAGGAAAAACCTAAATTGGCTCCTTCAGGTCGTACAGCAGTAGCCATTGAGGACCTGGAAACATTAATTGATTTGGCTGAGTTGGAATCTATAAATCAATCAACAGGTTTGACCTCGGAGATTACTCCCGAAATGTTGAATATCGAAACTGATTGGCCTGCTAAGAGTACATTAAAAGCCAAATCTAGATTTAACCTGATGTTCCAACCAGGAGGTAAAACTGAAGCATTTCAGGATCTTGTTATCCAGGACCTCAAGAAAGCCAGAAGATATAGAAACACCATGAAGCCTAACTTTTCATTCAAGGAAAGGAAAATCTTAAAAGAATTGCAAGAACTGGACCACGTAATCATAAAAGCTTCAGATAAGGGTAGCAACATAGTTATCCTGAATAGAGAAGACTATGTAAAGGAAGCACAATGACAAATGAGTGATAACTATTGCTATGAAAAACTTGAAGCAAATCTATTGGAACCCTTAAAAAGGAAAGTTGAGCGCTTTCTACAGAAATGGGAGGAATTAAATATTCTTGATGACGATGATTCGAAGTACCTCTTCAATAAAACACCTGTCATACCCACAATCTACTTCCTACCGAAAATTCATAAGAACCCCATCTGTCCCCCAGGAAGACCCATTGTCACTTTAAATGGTGCGTCACTGGAAAATATGTCGAAGTATGTTGATCAAACATTATTGCCCTTGGTATTTACGCTACCCTCATATCTACATGACACCAAAGATTTTCTTAGTAAAATTGAAGGGATTACCTGGGAAAGAGATTTCATGTTTGCAACATTGGATTTAGTATCGCTCTATACCTCCATTCAACATAGTGACGGAAAAAAAGCATGTAAATACTTTCTTAACAGCAGATAACTAAACTATCTGAGTCATGGACAAATGATAATGGAGATGATAGATTTATGCTTAACGAACAACATCTTTATCTTCGACAATACTTACTATAACCAACTCCGCGGAACTGCAATGGGAACAAGCTTCGCACTGCCTTATGCAAATTTGACAATGGGATGGTGGGAAAAATTTGTTGTCTGGACTGATGCTAATACAAAGTATACTAACCAAGTTGTCCTCTGGCTACGGTTTATTGATGACTTATTCATTTTGTGGAATGGAAAAGAAAAGGATTGGCTTGACGTTGTGAGTATATTAAATATCAACAATCTGAATCTCCAATTTATGGAAACACATAGTCGCGAATCCCTGATCTTTCTAGATGTATTGGTGAAAACTGATCGTAAAGAAATCAGCACTGAACTTCATCGAAAACCAACAAGTTCAGACATGCCGCTATTTGCAAGTAGCAACCACCCGACTCCATTAAAATGGAGCATACCATATGGTGAGTTTGTCAGGATCCGCCGCAATTGCAGCAAATTAGATTGTTTCGATAGAGAATGCAAGATCACAGCTCGGAACTTTGCCAAACAATGGTATCCTAAGGCAATCATTGAGAGAGCTTACATTAAAGCAAGAAATCTAGATCGAACAGCATTACTCTCTACTAACCGAACATCTGAAAAGACACAAGAACCTGACGATGTGAGACTAATACTCACATACATCTCACATGCTAAAACAATAAGGAAAATATTGCACAAACATTGGCATGTCTTAAGAACTGATGAAACTTTATTTCCATTAATGAAAGAAAGAATCAACATAACCTATAGAAAATCTATCTCCATCAAAGACACACTGGTCAACAGCTTCATGTCTCCGAAGAAAGAAATCTATGCTGTATCCACATGGTTTAATAACAAGAACACTGGGTTCTCTAAATGTACTAAGTGCAAAGCGTGCCAATATGCTCTGAACAAAACAAACTACAAACATCCAATATTAGGTCTAAATATTGAGGTGAAAACTAAAATAACTTGTGATACAGAGTTTGTTGTGTATGTACTGCTTTGCTCATGCAATCTTTGGTATGTGGGAAGTACCATTGGAAAGCTGAAATTGAGAATACTACAACATATGCAGGCCATCAAAAATGTAGATGCTTCCTACCCAATGGCAGTCCATTTCAGAGACCAACATCAGAGCAAATTGGACAATTTTAGATTCTTTGGAGTTCATCATATAAAACCCAACCCACGTGGAGGAAATCGTGAGCTGGAACTACGCCAGATGAGACACGATATATTTTAGATTTTCAAACCAAGAAACCAGGAGGACACAACCTGGATGAAGAATTGTATACATTTCTTGGGATATAAATCTTCTTTTATGCTGCAGTCTCGATATTGTCTTTAGTTAGTAACAGAAGAAAACACTTTTTTTGTTGACTGGTTATTTGAGCTAGTTTTTAACTTTAATCCCTTTCTATATTTTATATGTGTGTTGACTTTTTATGGAACAATGAGAATTGCTTAGCTTTGAAGGTTGATTTTATTCACCTTGTCCTTTAATATGCCTCTGTACACATTTCCCTAATCCTGGTTTTTACATTACATATCTAATGCTGGCTATGAAAAGTACTGCATGTGTGTAGCATTGAGAACCTGTAGCACAATTTTCTGTAGCGAACTGCAACAAATAAGAATTTGTATCTTTTAGAAATCTTTTATGCCAACTGAATGCGTGAGGGCTAATGTTCAAGATATTTACAAAGCATTTTTGCACTATGCGCTCTAGGTTTTTAAATGGACTGAGAGTTATTTTTACGGCACTAGCACTTTTGCACTATGCACTTTAGGTTTTTAAATGGACTGAGAGTTATGTTTTCAGCACTATGCACTTTATAATCTTGAACCTACAAAATATGTAGTGATTGGAAAAATACAGCTCTTCACACTTCTTGCAGTGAACAAACTAAAATTCAATTTCGGTCTGAGAATGAGTGCTATCAATAATTAATTAATCAATTAATTCTATAATGCCAGCATTTGATTGTGATTTCAGGTTGAGATTGGGAATAATATGCAATTATGCAGTAAGCAGGTTTTATTTTTATATCATTTTAATATCTTTTAAGTATGGTGAAAAAAGAAAAGGAAACCTGCATATGCAAAACAAACGGTCTTGTGAAGTAGTTGTGATGTTCTTAATAAAAGTACTAGTTGTAATGCATATGCATGGAAACTCACACATTCTAAAATGGCCGCCAGCATTTGACATGCTTAAGGGGAATTTCAAGAGTGGAAATAGAAAAAGGACCAAAAATATGTAGGGCGGAACCATAGAGACCAAGCCCTTTTGTATTTAAAAGCAATCTGCAATCTCATTTTGTTGTATATGTGAGCAAGCAACGGGAGCGTTGCGAAACGCGTCATGAGTTTAAATGCCTTGAATAAAACTGGATATGGCATGAAAACCTTTGGTCAATGGTGAATTGATTTACTTTTTGGAGATTTATGCTGGCGTCCTAAACTGCGAAGAGTGCTGTCCTTGTGTGGAGAAGTGCAACTACTTTTTCCTTTTTAAAATATATACATGTAGTTATGGTTAAGTTGGTGTTTCCATAGGAAGAGCACTTTTTGGGCGGCTTATAACTTCGCTCCCCCTGGACGAATCCTCACCAAACTTTGCAAATAAAGTATATGGCCCATTCTGAAAGTTTGGTGAGGATTCGTTCAGGGGGGGGAAAGTTATAGGGGGTGGCCCAAAACTTTTTTTTTCCTATAGACTGAATGGGAAAAAACTTTGCACACGGCTACAGCCCGAACCGCTGGACGGATTTGCACCAAATTTGCGGCAGTAGCGGCGGCCTGGTCCCGAAATCGTGCTTTTGCAAATTTGGTGTAAATCCGTCCAGTAGTTTTTTAAAAAATGACCAAAATGTAAGGCAAAAAAATTAGTGATATCTGTGTTCGCTTCGCGGACGGACTTCCCTGTTCGCTCCGCGGACAGCACCCCAATTGGCCCATGGCCTTGCGTTATGTCCACGGACATGTGACTTGTTCGCTGATTGGACGGCGACGGGCATGGAGCGCGTCAGATTTTCTGTGGCGCCCGCCATCTTGTATTCACCGTCGAACGCGTACAGCACGGTGAAACGTGGATAAAAAATTGTATTTAGTGCCCTCTGTTGGTGTGTAAGAGTGTTTGGGGAGTATGAGATAGGTTCAATGTTTTGTTTTTTTATGTGCTAGACGTTTTTGTTGCGTTCGATTTGTCCGCGGAGAACACGGCTGTTCTGACATTTTGTAAATAAACTAAATGGTGGGGTGTTTAGAGGACGTAGTATGTGTCATTTTTGTTCGCAAGGAAGGTAAAAATGAGCTATGAACACTTGCGGTGTACTTAATTGTTCGTAAATACACAAACTGGGGGTGTCCTCAGGACGCTGTCTGTATTGTAATCTGTCTAGTTGAATGTGTTCTAAGAACACTCGCGGTGTCCCGAAATGTTTGCAATTACACAAAATGGCGGTGTTCTGAGAACGTTGTATGTATTGTTCGTTGTCAGGGTGAAAGTGTTTTAAGACCACTCCTTTTGTCCGCTAATAGTACAATTTCCTAGGGGCGTCAACCGACTTTTTGTCCACTAAAGAAACGATAAATCCGGCTGGTGTGCGCCGACATTATGTGATAATCCTATGACTGGCGCTATTGACCTGGCTGACTTGCTTTTGCGACAATAAATCATATCTCCCGCCCCTAAGCCTGATATTATTAAAGCATTCATATTCCCCGCCTCTCTCCGTGACGTTACAGGGTGCGTCATCAAACACGCCCAGTCCTCTCCAGTCTTAAGTGACTTTACACAGAACCCGGAAGACAACACATATTATGTCACAACACAGCGCGCCACAATTCGGAATATGAAACAGTGATTTAAAAGCAAACAGCAAGATTGTAAATTTTGTAAAGTACATTTATTTGACATCAAATTTTTAGAGAACATTCAGCAATTTGCATTTGTCTGTGTTGTCGATCCGCAAAAGTTCATGTTGAGGCACGCGATGTTCCTTTGCGGTACAGAGGGTGTTAGAACAGCTTACAACTCAGTGCGCCACAATTCGGAATATGAAACCGTGGTTTAAAAGTAAACAGCAGGATTGTACATTTGGTAAAGTACATTTATTTCACATGAGATGTTTAGTGAATATTTAGCGATTTACTATTGTCTCTGCTGTCGATCAGCAAAAGTTTATTTGGAGCCACGCGTTGTTCCTTTGCGGTAGATAGGCTGTTGGTTTATGATAAAAGCAGTAAATGGTCGCTCTGATAATCGGAAGGTTGTTCCAACAACGAGCCATTAGACAACCCTATTCGTTGGTATGTTGTTTGTAGCCGCTAGTACTGGGCAAGGGCATATTGGTCCTTGGCGATTGTCCCATAAAATGGTGAGGGTCATGAAGTTGCATATTTGGACCTGCACCTGGCAGTTGAAGACCCCATCCACTGGAGTCTGTAAATCGTGACATAGGCAAAATGGGGCCACATACCTGTTTTAAAAAACATAAATTAGTCTCACCAGCCGATCTTCATTAAAAATCATCATTTTATTTATTAGGGCGTGAAACTATTTGCTATCGAAGATAGTGCAACAGAGTATGTTAGTAATAAAATAATAATATTTTCCCATTCATATAGCGCTAAGAACCGTGAGGTATCTAAGCGGTGCTTATTATTAACCACGGTGTGTGGTGCTCATTTATCGACCACGGAAGGATGAAAGGCTGAGATTGGCCTTGCCGGGATTCGAACTTGCGGATGTTAAAGCAAGCGTTGTACTCGCTGTGCCACTTGCCAGGCTACAGTGAAGTGGCACAGCGAGTAGAGCGCTTGACCGCCTATTGACCGGTTAAATTATTTATATTAACCCACCCTGTGTCGTCTGCCTTTTTCAGAGCCCTCTAAACGACAGGGGATCAATTTGGCGGTGATAGTGCGCGGTAGAAAACATTATGCCACTTTCAACGAACAAGTTCAACTTGAGCAGTCTTTAATGCTACGCTATTGTAATTATATTTGGTATAAAATAATCTAAAGGGTTACTTACAGTACAATTGCAATTTCCATTGTCTACGAGTGGTGCAGTCCCAAAGTACGTCTGCCAACGATCTTTCGCATAGTGATATAATATATAAAAGTGGTTTCGTTTCAGAAATGTCATACTTATCTTCTCTTACGTTTTAGCAACACTACTTCAAGAGAAGTCTTTCATCACAATCTTTGTCTGTCAAGGTCAAAACACAATACAACCTTATAGTCCGCTTCGTGAGCCTCTCCGGGGCCCGAGAAAGAAATGGAAGCAGCTGACCTTCACTGTGAACGAGCATAAATTCTTACTTTGCAACATTCTGTGTAAAGCCATCTGTAGAAGTTGGTTTTTGCACACCATGTTTGTATATTGTTTGCGTGATATTAAAAAAAGTTTGTTTAAAGGATGTTATGGTTTTAAGTACAGCCGAAAGACACCTGAAAATAGCAAGTTTAGTAAGCTATGAAAAATAACTCGCGCCACCACTTTTTTTTGCCTTACATTTTGGTCATTTCTTTAAAAAAACTACTGCACTGCTAAGACTAACACCAAGGACATCAAAGATGACATCGCAAATGGTATTGATGAAATCACTGATGACATCACATGTGTATGTACTTTTCATGGAATTTGTGTACTAGGGATTTTTATTATAATGTTCCGAAAAAAGTGTCAAGGATATTGCAATAAATATCATACCGTTATTAGTGCTTTGAACGATGCATTGATATAAATAGCATTGTATTATGGGATTCTATCTAGTATACTGAGCTACTAATGGAGAAAGATAGCATTGCGTGCAGAGTACAAGATGAAAGTATAATATTTGTAATGTTAATATGTTGAATAATGAAATGATAATTTATTTTATTTTATTTTTTTATTTTTTTTACATTTGTATAGCGCGCAGGCAGCCCAGGGGCATTTTGGCGCTGTTACTTGCAGACAGCTTAGTTACATTATGCATAGGTTACATCATTTGGCATTGACATTTAGGTGTAACAGATATTATGCATGGAGGCGTACAAAAGATCAGGTATACATGTGGCGAGTGTAGGTGATAGACGGTAGGGAATCAAGCAAACAGGGTGGTTTTCAAGGTTTTGCGGAAGGTGGTCAGGGAAGGTTCAGCTCGCAGGGCAGTGGGAAGGGCATTCCAGTGTAGAGCCGCAAGGTAGGGGAAGCTAGAACCCCCTGCTCTTGATTTTTTTATCAAGGGTACCGTGAGTAGGTTAGTATAAGGGGTCCTGGTTGGTCTTGCGGATATGGCCGGGTGGATCCTTTGTGCAAGGTAGGCTGGGGCTGCAGAGTGGATACATTTGTGGGTGAGGGTCAAGGTTTTGAAGATGATCCTCTCTTTTATAGGTAGCCAGTGGGAAGCTCTTCTTGCATTAGATATATGTTCTCTTTTGGAGATGCCTTGTGCTGCGCGTAAGGCGTTGTTTTGAGTAACTTGCAGTTTCTCAAGGTTTTTAGTGGAGGTCCCTAGGAAGAGGATATTACAGTAGTCCAACCGAGATCCAGTGATAGCCCTAGCTATGTTTGTGCAGGTGTCGCTGGAGAGGTAGGGTCTAACTGCATTGAGGAGTTTGGCCTGGTAGGCAGCTGAGGAGGCAATGGCATTCACCTGTCTAGTCATGGACAAATTGGAGTCCAGGTAGACGCCTAGGGTTTTCACTGACTCAGATACTGGAATGGTGATAGAGTCAATGGTGAAGTGGGAGAACTGAGCGTCAATTTTTTTAAGAGTGTCAGGGGAGCCTACAAGTAGGATTTCAGTTTTGTCAGAGTTGAGACAGAGACTGTTGGCGGCCATAATTGTTCTGAAATGTTCGAAAATTCACAACATGGGGGTGTTCTGAGGACGTTATTCGTATTGTGTGATTGCTTAGCTGTATGCAATGAGGGAATGGCACAGAGAGTAAAGTGGATGCCGTCCGCGGACCCCGAGGCTGTTCGTGGACAGGGCGTGCTACATCCAGGTTTTTCCAGGAAATCCAACATGGAAAGAAGACTGTACGGATCAGCCAATCAGATGTCGAGGTTGTGGATTTGTGTTGAAAGAGACTGTGTGTGGTGAAGATGGCAGAAGTGGAGAAAGTCAGGGTGTTGGTGCTCGGAGATATGTTTGTGCATGGTTTACAGCAGTACGCTGAATGCAGGCACGTTGCAAAGAACTTTGATGTGAAAGGAGTGGAGGTGGTGTGGAGCACTGTGCCTGATTGCAATGTACAGGGAATTGTACAAGTTTGTGAGGATATGGCCACGATGAACAGTCCGCATGTGGTAGTTTTGCACTATGGTGCTTTCCATTTGGGCAACGTCAGTGCCCCTACTTTGTTGGCTGATTTGGAACGCTTGGGTCAAGCCGTAATGAAGATCCTTCCAAATGCGAAAGTAATTTTTTCTGGATTACTACCTAGGGCAATATGGGACAATAGTTCAGTTTTTTGTCCTCAGCAAAACATTGCTAGGTGTGTCATCAACCGAGGCATGTGTGCCTTCATGCTTAGAGCTGGTATGTTCTTCTGTAACAATGAGAATATTGATGCCAGTAATGCTGTTAATTTTAAAGAAGATGGTATTTCTTTATCTTTTACGGGAAATGCCTTTCTATTTTGGAATGTAAGGGTTGCTTTGGAGAAGGTTATGTGAAGATTTTAGGAGTAAAGTAAGAAAAAAAAACAAGAAAAAAAATACAAAATAACAGGTGTCTGTGAAGCATCTGTAAAAAAAAAAAACGTCTCTTTTCAGAGCCAGCTTCAAAGGGGAAATGGGGCACACTATTTAAATTAACATTCACCACGATCAGATTTTCGATATGTCCGCGGATATGGTGGTAGTCCGTGGACATGAAAATCACTACGAGGGGGATAGTATGTTCTATGTTACATGTATATGAAGTCAGGGATATTATGGTTAAGTTGTGCTACTAAATACCTATGAAATTCAGTGAAAAAACTTTGTTAAAGGGACGTTGTGGTTAAGTTGCGCTACTAAAAACCTATGAAATTCAGTAAAAAAAACTTTGCTAAAGGGACGTTATGGTTAAGTTGCGCTACTAAAAACCTATGAAATTCAGTGAAAAAACTTTGTTAAAGGGACATTATGGTTCAAAGTAAAACCGAAAACCCCCTGAAATTCGGCAGTTATGGTAAAATAAGCAACCATAACTCGCGCCACCACTGTGCACTGCTAACACTAACACCCAGGACACAATCTGCAGGGTTTAATCTAGTTTTCATACAATAGCCGTTGAAATCACCTCCTAATACAATGTTGCATGTGGGATGAAGAGTGAGAATTTCGTCAAATAGCGTGTCGAGCTCCTGGAATGCACCTGTTTGATTGAGCATTGCTGGATTGTGATATAGGGATACCAAAAGAAGAGGAGTCGGCCGAGAACCTTTAAGGATAACTAATACGGCCATCATTGCAATTGCCTTAAAAACGTCTAGCACCAATGCATTTAGATTGGTGTTTATGCATATCGCCAGACCCCATACGGCCGACCGCATATGCCACGTTTCGCCTTTGTTTGGAGAACAGTGTAGCCGGGCAGCAAGAGTTTGTGGGCACACATAGTTTCCTGGCATAACATGATATCACACTTCATTTCTAGATGAGGGTTACTAAACCATGCCTTTAGATTGGTAAACCCACATGAATTCCAAGACAAGATAGATAGGGGAGCAGGCTTGTTAGTGAGGAGTATTATTCATAGCTGGGTTTCGAGTATTTTGTAAAGCGGCTAACCATGACCAGTCCTTACTGGTATTAGATAAGCTTACTAGTTGTGCAATTACCTCTGCATTCACCCCACTCTGAGAATCACCAGGGGCCGAATTTGGCAGTTGCGCAGGGGGAGGCGCCAAAGGCGTTTCATTAAAGGAGATAGCATCATCGATTGAATCGAACGGATACGGCATTAGTCCAATAGAACGTAACTCCTCTGTGTATTGCAGGAGGAGGTTGGTGATAATAGCCGATTGCACCTTGCACACCATACGATTGTTTTGAATAGGAGGCAATGTTATCCATTCAATATCATTCGTATGCAACGTACGCAGGCCAAGATGCGGTTGAAGGCTTGCATCAAAGCTGAACGATTAAGTCGCTTTGTGCCATTCTTAAATGATATAATCTCCCATCCTATGATGGTGGTGGACTGTTTCGGTACATCCCCCAATACTTCCGAGTCGTCACCAGGCCGACCTGGAGATGAATCGTGCTGGTTTTGCTTCTCACATCCTCCCTTTGTGTCCTGCACAAGTGGAGACTTCTTAACAGCCTCCCGAACATAGCCGGAGTGTAAGGACTGCCAGCGTTCTTTGCTTCCTACGACCGTGACCGCAGCGGTCTCCATGCCCATCTCCATCTGAGAATTGCATGAAGGAGTCTCATCTACTCTACCCCTTTGAGTGATTTTATTATCTATATGTTTAAAGAAGTTGGGTAGTTGCGTCTGGGATGAGGATGGTCCTAACTCCTCCATAGGCGAGTGGGTCTTTTGCAGGGGCCGTTTCTTTGTATTTTTGATGGAAATTATTTCATCGGGGTCCAAGTTATTTGCAGGTAATTTCAGTACTGCAGATTTAGACAGAGACTTGGCTGCACTATTACTCCCAATTTTTATTTTATTTTTTTCATTTACTTTTGCATGGGGGATCAAATCCTCTTGGGAAGCTTTGGATGCCTTTTTTCTATCTGCTTTCCTTTTCAAGGCACGGAGGAATAATCTTTTTTCCTTCCTAGAGATAAAGGACTGCTCTGCAAGATGCGGGAGAATTTCGTCAGCAGCAGATTGGCTGTTCTGAGGAGTAACTGGAATATTATCAAGCTCCAGGACAGGTTGGGAGGTGGTCTCAAAGAGTTTAGTTAGTGCTGAGGGGCTATCTGGATAAAGGACCTGACTCCCTTCCATGGAGGTTAAGGAAAGCCCCACTTTTTCCACCTCCTGGCTAGTTTGGAGAAAGAATAGCAGCTGTTCCAACTTTTGAGCATGTGCTGCAACTAACTTCCCTACATAATTGAGCATGCGTAAGAATTTG
Organism: Ambystoma mexicanum; assembly: GCF_040938575.1. Taxonomy (NCBI): domain Eukaryota; kingdom Metazoa; phylum Chordata; class Amphibia; order Caudata; family Ambystomatidae; genus Ambystoma; species Ambystoma mexicanum. Next base: position 292,623,782 of record NC_090930.1, on the reverse strand, counting down.
GCATGTGGTATCAGGTCTCGGGGCAATCAGAGTTTGTGCAAACGATTGAGGGAATGCATAAGTAAGTGTGGGCGCCTTTGTAATGTTAAATTCATTCACTGGGAAATCTGATTCATCTGTTTGAGTAGTCACAGAGCTTTTTGCAGAGATTTCCTTTTCCGACGGCTTCTGGCCGTCTGATACCTGTCTAAGGCTATCTGCAAATATGAAGCCTTCTAATTTGTTGATTTTTAGTAAAATTTTTGTCAATGCTATTTTGCAATCTCTTAATTCGTAGTGCGTGTACTCATGTCCACGATCCAATAAATTAAGCATTCTTGTTAGAACTGGATAGGATGCTTCAAGAGATTGCATATCCCCTGTGGGTTCCAGAATATCAAACCCCAGTGGGTGATTCAAATCTTTTTTAGGGGGTGAATTCAAAGGATCTGTTGCCAGTTTATTAATACCGGGTGGAAACCGGATAGGGGAAGATGGCCGGCTAGGGGACGATGGCCACGAACTGGATACAGGAACATTGGTGGACTCGGGAACATTGGATAGAGGTGTTGTAGAGATGTTTAAGTCCTCCATATGTAGAACATCTTTACAGTGAATATGAACATCAGCTCTTTTGCCTCCCGGAAAGGTGACTGGTGTCGAGGGCCCCACTGATAACCTTACCCGTTTTTCAAGGGCAGCAAGTACCACCGGGGCTAATATGGAATTATCAGAGGGGAGGAGGGGTAGTCTTCCATAGGAGGTTCTAACTGTGTTGGTACGGTATCCATCCGCATGCTCAGGAAGCTTTTACGAGCTGGTTTGGGTGCAGGCTTCCTAGGGGGCAAATTAGACTCAGAGGGGGAAGATTTATTTACGCCCGCTGCGAGTGGCTGTGAACGCGCGTAGGAGAATGCCACCTCATGTTTTATTAAGTCCTGATCGGTAATTGGACCCCAATGCGCCGCTACACCAGCGCTTTCACCCAACCTCGGAGGGTCGCACTTCCCAAAGTCCTTGGGCAGTGACATTTTTTTATTTTTTCGGCTTTTTTTCATAATTTTACTGGGAGACGATTTCAAGGGGCGCCCACTGCGCAAACTTGAAACCATTGACCCCACACGTGCAAGTTTAGACACTGAAATGAGTGATAACAATGTACATGACCCGTGCTCCCAGCCTCACTGCCTAACAGCCCAACAGCCACTTGGAGCCCACTTTGATGCGCGTGCGCAATGCGCGTGCGCGAGGGCTAAATAGGAAGTTCAGGCTGTGAAGGGGGAGGGCGATGGGCGGGGTCAGTCAGGGAGTGACTGCAAAGCAGAAAAAAAGAGAAAGAGAGAAGGCAGTTACCTCTTTGAGCACAAGAGCAACAGAGGTGTATGAGACCTAATGAGGCAACTGCGGCGAAGCCGCAGCAACAGTATACTAACAAAACTTTTCAAAACATTAATGCAAGTCCATTTACTTGATGTAATGTCCAATGCAGCGTTTCGCCGTCCAAGCACTTCCTCTTGCGCACGGCGCTCGTGAAGCACTCAATGTCACACAAACGAGAATCCACTGGAAAGGAGCAAGTCCAGCAGCGAGTCCGGGCAGCCCAACAGCCACTTGGAGCCCACTTCGACAGAAGCATTTTATGATGGTTAAACCCCAATTGAAAAACACTATGAGAATCAGGGCCTGTGTCGCAAGGAATTTTCAATGTATTTTTGTTCAGCAAAATACTGACGGCTAAAACAAAGCGGAGTAGCGGCAGAGTAGCAGTCTCAGGCAGTGACTGCAGCTACTCTTTCTTCCAGCAAACAGACTCTAGTCTGTCTTCAGTGTTTTTTCTGAGTGTTAGCAGTGTGAGCAGTCAAAAGCTCCATTCCACCGCGGAGTGGCCGCGGAGTAGCGGCAGAGTAGCAGTCTCAGGCAGTGACTGCCGCTACTCTTTCTTCCAGCAAACAGACTCTAGTCTGTCTTCAGTGTTTTTTATGAGTGTGAGCAGTGTGAGCAGTCAAAAGCTCCATTCCACCGCGGAGCGGCCGCGGAGTAGCGGCAGAGTAGCAGTCTCAGGCAGTCTATGGCAGCCATGGACACCGAGGACGCTATCCCGCTCATTTCCGTGGCCCAAGAAGAGGCCTGCCAGAGGAGCTCGCGCTCACGTTCACGAGCGGAAAGTAACAAGAAACAGCTCGCAGAGACTCTAAACCTCGATTGTGCCGGCAACGCAGTGGACGATACCTCAGACCGCGACGCTGGAGAAGTGGGGGATTTGCTCCACAGAGGTCCTCCAGCAGTGACCCCTCCCAACAGCAGGGGTGCCCACAAAAACTCTAATAAACCTCAGAGACAGGTATTAGCCAAGGCCCGAAATACCTGCACTCCATCCCCCCCCCCGTCTCACGCCCTTGACTGGTGAGATAACAGGTGAGGGCTCGGCTGTTAGATCGCCTACTCAGCAAGTCTGCACAAATACAACGGCAACACATTTTGGCTTACCTGGACTCGAGCAGGATCCTCCCAACTCGTCAGCTTCATCTAGCGGCGGCTCTTTCCAGCCAGGCTCCCCTCTTCGCGCCGCGTCCTCCTTGCTGCCTGTCGGAGGACAGACAGCGTTGATTTACTCGGCGAGGGGCGGGTCCAGTCTGAGGGAGCAGGAGTTGGAGACGTCAGAGGAACGCCTGGTGGCTGGCGTCGCAATCCTCCCCTCGGTGGGACACAGCCCGAAAATAGGGCTAAATGAGAAAGCACCAAACAATCCTACAACGGGCACCCTGGAGGGTGATCCCCCGGACAATCAGCTCAACAAGCAGCATGAAAGCGCCCACAACGTGGGTCACTTGGCAGCCGTGCAGTCTGGCGGTTCCACAACAGGAAAACTAGTTAGGGTGGATGAGGACATGCACCCACAACCTGTTCAAGAAAGACAGTTGCTTCCACATATGGATCCACAAAAAAATAGTCAGATACAAGTATTGAGTGGGACCAATCTGGAGAAGGGGAGGGATCTGATATACAAGAACTCTTTTCATCCTCCCCTACAGCAAGAGACTTGGTCTCCAACAATGAAGAAGGGCCACGGGCAAAAAAATCGAAAACAATCCTTAAAAATAAAAAACTATGCCTATTACCATCCGACGAACAAACTGACGAACAACTAGCCCAGCAAAATGAATTACCAAGAAAGAAAGACACTGAAGCATGTGGTGAAACCAACACAAAAAAGCAGCTGGGAAAACGGACGATTAGGCGCATAATAAAATTAAAAGAAAATACAAGACAAGGGGAAAATAACACTCTGCCCCCCCAAACTATGAAAGATTTTTTCGGGAAACATCGCAAAAGAAAACATGAAACCATCTATGAAATCAGCGACAGCGAGATGCTAGAAGTTTTGCACTTCTCAGAGGCTTCACTGGGGGTCACAAACAAGGAACATATGGCCCAAATTGTCGCTGACCCTCTCTGTCAAAAGGACACACCTCAGTTGGAGGTTGTGCCCCCACTGGAAGAGACGGTTAGTTCCACATCTGGGCAACGAGACAAGAACGAAGACCCTACAGTTGAAGGTTTGACTATACCCTCAGCGGGTGCAAACAGCCAGATCAGTCTGGAAAATACGCCCCTCGACATTGCGAACAACCACGAGGAGCAACATGAGGAATCTGGCTCCCGAAAAGACCTAGGGAAAGATGAAACCACCCATAAAAAGCCAGCACGGCCGAAAGGCTCTAAAAAAGACCCTCGACCCACGATGGCATCTGCTCCTTTTAAGGACAGAAGACACAGTGAGCTGCTAGAAGCCACTTCTGCTGAATCACCTAAGAAAAAGCTGGACATTATGACAATCATGTCAGCAGTGACTGTGGCTCTAGCGCCCTTTGGGAAACTGTATGAGGCCATTAACGACACATTGAAAGACCACACTACTCTGTCGGCAATGATGCACTCTAAACTACTATACTTAGAGGGCTACATCGCTGCCTTAGAAAAAGACAAAGTCAGAGACCAAACCACTCCAGATCGCCAGGTGTGTACGAAGGAATCTGCATCTAACACTTCGGCCGCCACTATAGCTGTAGCATGTCAAACCTTGCCCATAGAGTCTACACTCGGCCAGCCATCCTCCAGATCAACAAACGGCTACGATAAGCGGGGAAAAAAACCAAGCTCCTCCTCGCAATCTGTGGCTCTATCTTCAAAACAAAATAGTGGTGCAAGGGACCAAAACAAGTCAAGTTCGCAAACTGTTGTTCCATCTTCCAAGCGAAGTAGTGCTACCATAAATCACAATAAGTCCTGTTCTAATCCACAAGATGCGGCCGAAACGCCAATACAAAACAATAAATCCACGGGAAAAAATCATGCGAGAGGCAGCGGCAGCTGCGTGCTAGGGGGTAAAAAACTTCATAACTGTGTATGTGAAGATAACAACCAAATATTCTCGATCGATCTGGATAAACCGCAGAAGAAGAGAACAGAACTTGCGGTAAATAAAGATTTCCCTATATTTGTCGACTGCAAATCAACGAGTGCTCAAACAGCTAACAGCACAAAGCAATTAGTCTTCTGCCTACCAGTCGTAGATAAAGATCCGACGCCTTGGGTAGGCAGAAAGGAGGAAAGGAACGGTACATCAAAGACTACTGCTAACTCTAATAGGGCAATCTCTAAAGAAACGCAAGAAGACCCGTCACCAATTTGCATCGACCTAGAAACATCAAACTCTTCAAATATATCGAAAACCACTGAAGACCTCCTGATGGAGGAAGCTCTAGAAAATCTGAGCCAACATGATGAAAAAAGAGTTGAAACAAACATTGACGACAACCAACCAAGAGAAATCCAGAATGGACAAATGGCTGAATCCCAAACTGAGAGTGAGACAATAGAACCAGATGAGCATTCAGCATTTCTCTCATTGGAAAACCGCTGCAAGAAGGTCTCACGAATTGCCAAATGGAGACAGACCAGACGCGCCTGAAGGAAAACATCAAACCCGAGTAGAAGATCACAGGCACCATTTAGATGAAACAACTTACTCCCCAAACAGCAGAGGTGGGAGGAAAATAAGCAGCCAAAAAGAAACAAGGAAACATATAGGCCGAGGGCTGCCCAGCGATATCTGGAGAGAAGAGGAAAGAGAATATAGTAGATCAAATAGACTCGGTAAAGACTCACGAGAAAACCGCAACTTAAAACAAAGAGCTCAACCAGCGAAGCCCAAGATTCCCGCATTCAAACTCGAACAAATACACACTAGTCGAGAACAGGTCATCTTAAACAGAAGAACGGTGATGGAACTGTTATATAGTATTCCGAAACTTAGATCAATAGAACCAGCCGACATCCAAATAGTAGAACCATTCCATAAAGGTCGCCAAGCAAATACTTATCTATACATCACCTCCCGGTCTGTTAAACATAAGATACGGGAGGCTTTGACACACTTGCTAAAGCTGGGATACGATCTAAAAGATATCAAAGCTGACGAGCATGAGCACTTGGAGGAACCTCTAAAAACAAACAGAAAGTATGCAAGTCCATGGAAATCGAGCGACAATCTCAAACATCTCAGATTCTCAGAGGCCGACACCCAGACCAATCAAATTGGATGGTGCCAAAATGGGCTTGTTAACGAAAAACCGATAGAGAGGCAAGGCAGACACGACACATCGAGACCTGATGCGTCTTCGACCAGAAATGCAGAAAGAGCCCCCCCTATCGGGAATGGCTATAAAGACGACCAAGAAGAGGGTGCAACGAAATACGAAAGGTACCCCATCGGTCCTACAATTTCACTTAAAAGAACCTGCACGCAGAGGATAGCAAAAGATACAATAAAACCTACAGATACGGAAAAATCTAACCCCTTACAAAACCTGTGGGCTTGGCTCCTGAAAGCACTGGCTCCCCAGAGAAAGTAGCAATCCGAGCATGTCCATATTTCAACCAAAGATCTGGCAGGACCTATACTCGACGCTACTGTGAAGCTAGGTTCGTGGAATACCCGAGGATTCGTTCACTTGACTGTGCCAAGCGACGTCAACTTGGCTCTCTATGACATCTTGTGTCTCCAGGAGACATGGCTAACCACCAAACCTGTCTTGTCTGGGTACGAAATTGCTTTTGCGTCGGCTAAAAAAGGCCCAAACGTAGACCAGCTTCGGGATTACTAACAGCAATCCGAATTGGAAAGGGGTTCAAACTGACAAAAACCTTAACTACATCCCTACTTATGTCAACAGTCCAGGTGGAACGGACTTACTGGAACGAAGCACAGGAGAAAACAGTGACGACCTCAGCTATTATCATCAATGTCTATTGGAATCCAGACGCTATCACTGATCTAGATTTCTTGGACATGCTGGAGAAGGAAATTGACAGAGCATACATTACACACTCTGAAACCTGTCTATACATTTGTGGCGACCTAAATGCAGTCTGTGCTATGAAGACCAGAAACCAAGCAAAAACCAAGGCGGAATTGTGGGGTGAAAAATGGATGGCCCTGATGAACTCGATAGAACTTGTCAACCTAGATACTATTCTGCCGAGCACAAACTGTATTCCAACTTGGGAAGGCCAAACTTCATCTGCAACAATAGATTACATCTTTGCTTCACCAACCGTGCTGACGACGATTACATCTTTCACTGTCATAAAAACCACGGCAAGTGATCATAATCTGGTGTGCATAGTATGGCCAGTCATTCACACTGATAAGGCATCATTCAAAACAAACGTGGAAGTCAACTTGAAAGGCAATCGCCTGTCCTTGACTTTAAAAAACGTGAATACTCTCACAAGCAAATACGTCCAGCTTGAAAATCAAGGAGTGACTGGGAACCTACCTGATTATGGTGCCCTCCTTAACATCTTCAAAAAACATAGCCAGATCCGTGTAACATCTATTGAAAAGTCGGCCCATAATTACGGTCTGGTTCTAGTCGCTAGAAGACGCATTCTCAGGAAATTCCAGAGAACATTCAAGAGGGACAGCTCCGAGACAAACAAACTAGCCTGGCTTTTTGAGAAGAAGAAATACAAGTCATGGCTAAAAGACTATCATCTTTCAATGTATCAAAGAGACTCGGAGGAAATGCTGAGGCTTGTGTGTGGTAAAAACTCCCGCAAATTTTGGGCATTGATTAATTCAACAGAAATAACTACAACAGACCAACTAATAAATGGTATTGGAGAAGACACTTGGATATCCCACTTCACAAAGCACTTCAACGATCCAACTGTTTCTTCGAGTGTCATACAGGACCATAGTGATCAGCCCTGGATTGAGCTTCACGATCAGGAAGATATAGTGGACATCGCGAAGAAATTGAAAAAATCGAGGGCCCTGGGACCGGACGGCCTGACAAACATGCACTTAAAACAGCACCCAGAAGCTTGGGCGAGGTTCATTAGCGAAGTCTTTTGAAGATCAACAGCTGCAAAGGCACTACTGACATCTTGGACCACTGCGGTTATAGTGCCAATATACAAGAGAGGAAGGCGAGACGATCCCATGAACATTCAACCAATCGCTCTTCTTAACGTGATAGGCAAAGTCTATGGATCCCTCCTTCTTCGCCATTTCCAAAGCTGGGCGAGTGGGGCACCCTGTAACGACCCTTTCCAATCTGGCTTCAAAAGAAACGTAGGGATAAACATTAACATTCTTACACTGAGTGTCCTAAAAAGCAAGTTGCCAGCAGGTGGGCCCAGAACATACATGGCCTTCATCGATCTATGTCAAGCATTTGACCACGTAGACAGGCAAAGCCTTTGGAACAAGTTGATAAAGTGGAACTGTCCAGCGTCTTTACTACATCCACTCATTGCCCTCCACACAAATACAAAAGTGCAAGTGAGGCTTGACCATCGAGGAACCCTATCTGAAGAGATTATAACAAATTGTGGGGTGAGGCAAGGATGCCCTCTGGTCCTTTATAGGAGACTATAAGGACAGAGAGCACTTGGTTAGAGCTTTTCCATCCCATCTGAGAAAAACAAAAATCTCTAGAATCCTGTATGCTGATGATGTAATCCTTGTGGATCAAAAAGCAATAGGGCTACAGCGCCAGCTTAACAACTTTGCCAATTATATCTCTGAAAACCGTTTGGAAATTAACAAATCCAAAACAAAAGTTCTATTCTTTGGAAAGGGGAGAGAAAAAAGTGACGATTACGCCTGGAATCTTGGAGGGGAACGAATTGAGAAAGTGGCCGAGTTTAAATACTTAGGCATAATGATCGACAACACCAAACATGAAGACGCTGTCCAAAACCGCTGTTGTCCAACGTCAAGAGCTTAACTTCGCAGGCAAGAGCGATAGACAGGAAGTATGGTTGCTTCTCCCTAACTCCCATCGTGGACTTCTATAAAGCCAAAGTCGTCCCTTTGCTGGTTTATGGTGCTGAAGCCATGCTAGGGATACCAAAAAAAACTTGGCTCAAACTAGAAAGTTATTATTGGAGAGAAGTGCTGAATCTACCTCGCACCACGCCCATCATCCAAGACGAGAAATGAGCCAACTTTCATTACTAACAACAGTGGAGAGAAACACACTGATGCTGTTCAGGAAGCTCCTACTAGAGTCCCGCCCAAAGCTACTTGAAGCGATAACCAACGAAGTTGAGAGAGGTCGGTGTCCTGCCCTAAACCAATGGTACGAGGAACAAGAACTAAAACTGAAACTGATTATGTGCACCAAAAAAGAGCTTCTGGAAAACCCGATGAGAATCCAAAAAAAGTTAAACGAGCTTGACTGGGCATCTACCTGCGATAAAGCTGCATCATAAAAACTGGTTGCTCAACTGCCACCCACGCATTACAAACTCCATGTCCTTCACCCATTTGTTGAAAAATACCCAAATCGAGGATGAGGAACACTTTTTTAAGAGCTCGACTAAACTTGTTGCACACGAACGAAATTGTGAAGATACGTGGCTTGGCACTCTCTAACAACTGTAGATTCTGCAAAGATCCATCTGCAGTTGAAACAGCGAGGCACCTCCTCTTATCGTGCCCGGGAGTCGAATCGATCAGAAAACCTTACCTGAAGCAAATCCTGGCCACAGCTCACATCTTCGATGAAGAGGTCTGGTGGCAAAGACTAATTGGAGGCGGTCGAACTAGCTGGGTAACTGCCACAGTGAAAATTCTGGACCTGATTCTGGCAACCGTTGATAAAGAAAACACACCTTAAGGTTCTAGTGACAGGACAGACAAGAAAACACAAACACAAAACTCTTTTTAAAAACCTTCGGGTTAAATAAAATAAAATAAAAATAATTAAAAAAAAAAAAAAACAAAGTGTGCCCTGTGCAAGAAATGCTTGAAAGAATATAGTGTTGCACTTTGTCCTGGTGCTACTTGCATTTGCACTGGTGTCGAGATTCTGTAATACCTCTCTAATGACTCAGGAAGCTGCTTGCTTGTGAAGTTCCAGTTCAACTCTTTGTGCGCCATGATTTGAGCCACAATTTATCAGCTCAGGTGAATGCCATGTCGGCAATGACCTTGGATTGCTTTGACAAGTATGATTTACTGAAGTCAATAGACTAATTGGCCCGAACCTATTAGTGGCCAGAACTCCAGTTCACTTCACATTTCATGCCTTGCACTCAGTTGATAAAACTCGCATTAGCCGCACATTTAATGCCATTCCAATTGCAGACACGGAATTAGCATTTGAAGGCGATTCAATCTATTTTCCTATTTCCTTGTAGAAAAATCGTTTTGTTTCCTAGAGGGCGCATTACATATGTCTCAAATAAAGGCCGCCAAGAGAGGATACAGTCCCCAAACCAAAAAAAGTAATTAACTACATACAAGTTAATTAATCTGTCTTGCATGCTCTATGTTTTTTATTTAAATTGGTAACTATGCATAAGAATGTATGACCTGATACTATTTTAAAGTAACATCTATTTAAAATGTTTTACATTTATGAAGCAATATTTTGCTGCAGCAGTAGAATCGAGCAGACTCTCTGCCAAACTTTAAATTGGCCAAACTGTGGAAGTTGAAAGCCATCTTGTATCCACTTCTGATATAGTCTATGCACCCATTGATGTTGCGGTATGTGATGTGGGGCTTCCATTGTGCTATTATAGGAGGTTGGGGACAGCCTCAGCGGCCCTTTTCTCTGTCTTTTGTTGGCTGGGCATGTTTGTGTGCACATGTGCAGAGACAAGGAGACAACCTTGCCCACATGTTTAAATGCCAAAACATGATATATCCAATTTTTTTTAAAAAAAAGTGAACAATAAATGTATATATATTCAATGAAAAAACTTTTTTAAAGGGATGTTATGGTTACAATAAAAACCGAAAAACCCCAGAAATGTGCCAGTTATTGTAAGCTAAGCAACCATAACTCGCGCCACCACTGTGCCCTGCTAAGTCTAATACCCAGGACATAAAAGATGACATCACAAATGTCATTGAAAGATTTTTCATTGAATTTTATAGATTTCTTTTAGTGCAACCTAACCAAAATATCCCTTTAACCAAGGTTTTTCAATGAATTTAATAGGTTTTTATTAGTGCAACTTAACCATAAAGTCCCTTTAACAAAGTGTTTTCATTTAATTTCTATATGTTTGTATTGGTGCAAATTAACCATAACGTCTCTTTAACAACTTTATTTTCCAGAGAATTCGATGGGTTTTTACCAGTGCATGCTATTTTCCTATAGCTTACTAATATCATACTTCCCCCAATATAGCAACGTTTTTGTCCAATTTACAACGTTTCACTTTAAAACTCTGCCATTTCCCACCTTCCAGCATATACTTTTGCCACTGTTTTTGCTTCGGTCGACGTTCGCAAATGTCTGTTGTCCTTGTGGACAGTGCCACATGACCATGCGCTTGCGCGCGGCATGATGACGTGTTCATGAACGTGTTTGCATTTCGCGTTCGGGTCCTTGCTTCAAGGACAGTTCGGAACTGCAATTTCTATTGATCTAGGAACTTTCAAGCTCAGAATGTACCCTCGCACAGCTCCTACACCTATTCTTACTCCATATCCATTAACAATCAAGAACAAAGCACGTACTTGGAGGAATAGTAGCAAAACTGCTATTTATCTTAAAAATGGCATCAGCTATTGCCATCCCTCCTGCCCAAGAGCCACAACCACCACATGCATGACCCACACAACAAAAAAAGTGTATTATTTCCAAAGACAATGAAGAGGACAAGAAGATGAGGTAGAGGACGTGCCTACCTCTAGGACCCAGAGGGAATCATGGGTGTGGCAGTTCTTTACCACTGTTGGGAATGTACCAAAGGCTAAAGCTACAAAAGTGAAATGCAGTGAGTGTAACTTTGTACTCAGTCGCGGAACACCTGGACATTACTCCTACGGGACCACCTCCATGCGCTGCCACACCAAATCCAACTACCGCAATGCTCTCAGAAAGATTGTTCCTTTCTTAGCAAGTTGTCGGCTGTCTTCCTCCACATCATCTTCCTCACCCAATACTGTAACCACACAGCCTACTTCTGTGGGACACAAAATTCCACCAGCTAGCTTTCAAGTAATAAAAGAGGCTGTTGATCCATATCTTTCTAATGCAACAGTCCTCTGTAGATACTACAACACACCCCTCTGCAGGGGGAGCAATTTCAAAGTGCTTTTGAAGCTGTAATCAAGGAGCATGAGAAACACTGCCCCCTACCTTAGATGTAAAACACTCACAACATCTTCCCCTGTCCACCTGCTCCTCCATAATAGTGCTTGGTGCCTCTTGCCTCATTTCCCTCCCCACCTTACGTTCTAACCTTTCCTGCAAAAAAAAAAAAAAAACGATTCCTTTAGGAGTCACCTTTCACAGTAAAAAAATAGAACAAAAATAGAAATCCTATAGACGCCATCTACTTTACATTTCTCAGTAAAGTACATAGACTCAATAAGATTTTCCAACATCTTCATTAGCATTTTGTGTTATGCTAATGGGAATAGTGTGGCATTCATCACTGGAACCGGGGATAAATCTCACCAGCCCAAGTTATTGGCCCAAGTGAAGCGAGGGTGGATAACGAATGCTCCAGGTGCTGTTATCCCCCATTCCAGCCCTTGCAAGGAGGGTTGAAGGCCATTAGCACCCTGGGAGCCCAAAGCGGTAACCTGGGGTGCTAAAAAAAAGGATTTTTCTTCCTACACAGGGACACGCGCGGCATACCACTGTAGGAAGGAAAATCAGTTTCCAAGATGGCCACCATGGAAAGGGAAGGCAGAGCTTCATACAGAGCCCCTTTTCCTTTTCCATGGCAGCTTGCAGAAGGTGAAGCGAGAACTCTATGACCATATTAGCACAAGCACATTTTTCCCTTTCAAACCTAACCCAATTTTGAACAACGTTACCACGTAGCCAGTCCCTGGTGGACATGGCCATTTTATCCCCACTGGTCATCCCTCATGGTCATGGCCAGTAGCCAGTTTGTCCGGGTCATTACCTTATGCCAAGACCCAGACAATCTGGCCACTGCCCATGGCCACAGGCTATTCCTCAGTCACCAAAGGTATATCACAATTATTTGTACCTATATTATGACACTTGTCAAAAAATAATACATGGACACCTTATGCCAAGACCCAGACAATCTGGCCACTGCCCATGGCCACAGGCTATTCCTCAGTCTCCAAAGGTATATCACAAATTTTTGTACCTATATTATGACACTTGTCAAAAAATAATACATGGACACATTTGCAAAACCATGCTTTCAGGACCTTGCCTATACTCCTTACACAAGTTTGCTGGAAATCCACCCATGTTTTATTTTTCAAAAGTGTCAAAATGTAAGTACATACAATAGGCATATCATTTAGCCCCCACTTGACAAAGTCCATCCAGACTATGCACAAACATTCAAGGTTGGGTCTCTAATCTTTTGAAAACATTTGTCAAACAGTCGTCAAACAGCAACAAAGCTATTCCATGCCCTTCAAGAGGTGAGGGCATGGAATAAGAAAAATCCTGTGGTTTAACACCAACAGAATAATTATTGCACAAAAAGGTATGAGTGGCAATGTACATAGCCTCATGTAGAGCAGCAACCAACCAATTTACTGACACAATACGTTAATGCAGCTATGGACGCCTGACATGCGGGTATACATTCACCCAATACAATTGCTTGTTTCTTATTGTCATTGTTGTGGCTCTCGGGAAAAACGGCGGGGAAAAATGCTTTCCTGCTGTCCCAAACCCTCACCAAGTGCTCCCAACATCTATGCCAGTGTAGAGGAGTTTCCAGCCATGGCCTGCCCCTCCGGCCCCCCATTTTGAGGTGCCAGGAACATACTCGCCAAGGTATGTGATGTATGAGGAACAAATGAACCAACAGAGAGCAGCACTCGGACTCTACCCAGTGCACATCAGAAGAGCAATACCTGTTGAAGCGCCCATAACCAGACAACCATGGGCAGCGCGGTAACCGATTAGACAACCGTACCAACAGCTGACACGAAATGAAGAGTACCTATAGACTGTCCACGAAGAAACCCAAAGAGCCCTAATGGAAGGCAAGTGGTGATGACACAAGGACCCGGATAGATTCACGGATGAACGAAAACGACAACCAAAAGATGACACGCCAGTGCGAATAGCTATGGAAATAGTTGTAATGGACACAGAATAGGAGGCGATGTTAAAACATAAGGAGATGTAGCTGTGAAATAAGATGGAAGAATTTGACCAGCTAACACGTGTAAATAGGCTTGGAATGTACAGAGCTAAGAAAACCGAACTGCTTGCATTACTTAGTAGAAGAATAGAGCGGCAAGCGCCAACCATATATCTACCTCAATAAAAGCACACTATACAAGTGCGACTACATTTTGTAAGGCAGAAGTATGCCCAGGTGACCAGAGGCCTACCAGGCCAAGATTCATATTCCAGCTAAAGCCGGAAGAAAGAGCGGAATCGAAACTCAGTAAAGAAGTAGCTCATGGCTGGGAATTCGCGGTCAACCTGAGGAAGGGAGGAGAGCGGCAACTCGAAGAATAGAAACTTCAGAGCATACCAGCCTGCCAGTGAAGGTCGAGATAAAGAGGTCCCATCGTGAAAAAATTGAAAAAATCGAGGGCCCTGGGACCGGACGGCCTGACAAACATGCACTTAAAACAGCACCCAGAAGCTTGGGCGAGGTTCATTAGCGAAGTCTTTCGAAGATCAACAGCTGCAAAGGCACTACCGACATCTTGGACCACTGCGGTTATAGTGCCAATATACAAGAGAGGAAGGCGAGACGATCCCATGAACTTTCGACCAATCGCTCTTCTTAAGGCCGAAGGAGAATCAAATACACAAATACAAGGAAAATGAAGCAGATTCATGGTGAACAGACACGTGACCAGCCAGGCGCGAAGAGTTACCTACGTCTGATGTCACCCAGAACCAAGGATGCCATAACTTTTCCAGATAGGAATCTACAGTTTCGTGGCCATCCTCAGCCAACTTATTGACACATAGCCCTAAAAGTACTGATTGATGGAAAGGAGGCAGGGTGAATATTGGGGCACAAGGCACCTGGGTGTCCATTCTGCATGCTGCTAATTAAAGTGGAGATTTATGCCTAGGGTTGTAACCCACCCAATAACAATGGACCAAATAATCTAGGGTCCTATAGCTTGTAGAACCAATAAGACGTCGTAGTTGTTGTGACGTCCATCACGAGTGATGTAGAGGGATGGGCGTAGACGCCTACCCGATAAGAGTTATCCAATCCTCACGCTCTGGTACCATATACAGATATAGCGCCTATACTTAAGTTACCTTTTCCAACCAATAGTATTGGGTGACAAACTTTTGGAGTTAGACGTCAATTATGACGAGTTTTGAGTGTAACTATTGCTGTTTGTTTGGAGAATATGGGAGCTGAAGCGAGACAGGCAATTGCGACACCGTTGATTACCATTTGTTTCCACGTGTCCTTATTGAATTGTGTTGGAGTAAGAGAATCCTGCACCCCATTCCTCACATGGTGCAGCTATCTCGTCTTAAAGGTGCTCAAGGGTGAGCTCTGACCCATGGCCACGCTCTGACCCATGGCCACCGTCAGAGGACGCTCCGCCCTCTTGTACATTAGCTCCCCCAACTCCCCTGATGCCCTCCTCACCTCCCGTGCCCTCTCCAATTCCCCCAGTAACACATGCAATTTCTGTGATCCAGGTTCAATCAAAATGTCGGCTAGCTGCAGGTTTACCCAAGGCTATAGCCAGCGTGTTGCTCTATACCCGCGAGTATGAAAACACCCAATAACATTTTTGGTTTCTGTTTGTTATAGCTGCGGCTATTAGGAAAAACAGTGGGGAATAATGCTTTCCTGCTCTCCAAATCCATCACCAAGTGCCCCCAACATCTATGCCAGCTCTCCAACTCCCCGGATGGCCTCCTCACTTCCCCCTTAACACTTGTTAACACTTGTTGCTTTTGTGACACACATTGAGTTGAGATCTCGGGTAGCCACAGCTATTCTTTCCGATAGTCGAGGCAGCAGAAAAGCTTTTTTTGCAAACTCAATCCCTAGGCACACTTCAACTCCCAAATTTCACTTGGTGTCCTCTTGATCTCCCCACCCCCACCTCTAGACCGGATGGCATTTGCATGTTTTCTGAGCCGCAAATGGCTTTTTTCCAACATTTCATTTTCTGATACCTTCTGGTATAACCACGTCTATCTCTTGCATTGAGAAAAAAAAAGATGTTGGCTGTTTCATTTATAAATATTCATATTCTTGGCAATTTATCCAAGCTATAGCTATCTATTTTGGAGAAGGGGGCATCCCCTTTTCAATCAAATATTTAAAAAACTACTGGAAGGAATAACCCCAAACCACAAAAGGATCACGAGTCAATGCTTCGTGCCCAAGTTGTTTGGGACCAAGTACAAATCCGTCCATTGGTTTGGGCTTTGTGGTGGAGCAACAGTTGACCTTTTTTGTTTATAGTAAAATGATTGGGGAGTGGGCTGCAACTTTTTTACTTTTCTGTTTTCTTAATAACGTTCTTATTTTTTAACATATCTTTCTAAAATGTTGCAGTCTAAGGGGGCCCTAATTGTCTTCAGAATTTCACCAAATCCATTGCACGAGTCAAAAGTTATTAGGAATCCATTTTTCAAGTTTCATATGAGAGTTTGACTCACCTTATTTACAGGGTGGTGACCGCTGCCCTATAATATACACCGGTACACCTGAATCCAATTAGCCTCCCTGATGATTGCTGAGACATGAAAGCACGCTAGGAGGAGAAGATCTTTGGACTGTTGAGCATATTGCAGCTGGTACCCAGAGTTGCGCCCCTGCCACCAATTTCTTTGCATATATATTTTTAATATATGTAATAGTGCAGCGTTCACCACATTTTAGTTAAATTGAGTATCAACTTCCATAGGTAACCCCAAAAAATTAATTTCTATGAACGTTTG
Source organism: Ambystoma mexicanum (assembly GCF_040938575.1). Lineage (NCBI taxonomy): Eukaryota > Metazoa > Chordata > Amphibia > Caudata > Ambystomatidae > Ambystoma > Ambystoma mexicanum. The sequence goes on along the minus strand of NC_090930.1, from coordinate 292,607,373 downwards.
ACTTGCATGATGGATTTGACAGATTTTTTGCAAGCAAAATGTTTGTCACGGGCCCCCCAGACAGGAAATTATGGGGAAAAATGTGTTAAAAAATGAAAAAGTTATTAGAAAAGCAACAAAACATTGTTTTTGGCCTACTCCCATTCATTTCCTCATAGAGAAAATCAAAATGTTTGTGCAGCGCACAGTAAAAATCACTGGACGGTATTGGATCCGGTATAAAACCACTTGGGCACGAAGCGTTGACTCCATTTCTGAGACGGGTCTGGTGTTATGCCATCTAGAAGTTTTAAAAATATTTGACTGGAAGAATTTAGTATTTAGTATTTAGCATTTATTTTATTTATATAGCACACCCAATGGCAACCGGGCGCAACGTTTAGTTACAGGCATGGTATTTTGAATAGAGTATACATAGTATACAAAAAATTAACATCACTTAGTTACAGCATTACAGACATGGTAAGGTATAACATTAGAATAGGATATACATAATGTGCAATTTATACAGTAAATATACAATGTGCAAGAACAGGTAAAATCAGTGAGTCAGTGACGCTGTTGTTGTGACCCTGGGCGCCATGAGATAGAAGTCATGGCAGGTCTTGGGCAGACAGCCAGGCTGACGCTTAAGGCCAGGAAGGAAGTTTCAGCTCTTAGTGGATTGGGTAGTGAATTCCAAAGCTTAGCTGCTAGGACTGGGAAGCTGCGTCCACCCGATCTTTGCAGGTTGAAGCGCGGGACAGAGAGACAGTTGGTTTGGGCACTTCTGAGTGGTCTTGCAGTGGTGTGTAGAGCAAATCTACTGGCTAGTTAGCTAGGGACTTGTTTGGCAAGGCTTTTGTTTGTGAGCACAAGTGCTTTGAGGGAGACTCTTTGGGAGACTGAGAGCCAGCGAAGACTTCGTCTGGAGTCGGAAATGTGGAGGTTCCTAGGAATATTGCGCGCCACTCTGATGGCGTTATTTCGGATGATTTGAAGTTTATTCATATTGCATTGGTTGGTACCCAGATAGAGGGCGTTGCAATAATCAATTTTGGATAGGACCAAGGTCCTGGCTAGTGTGGTACAGTTGGCTGGTGAGAGGAAGGGGCGGCAAGCTGTGATGAGCTTGCAAGTGTATGAGGCTGACGATGATACTGCGTTGGTTTGTCTAGATAGGGAGAGCGTGAAGGATTTAAACGAGGAGTCAAGTTTGCTAAGTCTTTGGTGGGATTCAAGGATGCTGAGCTCCGTCTTGTCGTCATTTAAGCACAGTTCATGCTGAACCATACAGGCCTGGATAACTTGATAGATGGTGTTGATGGCAAGTGAGTCACTTTTGTGGTCACCTGTGATGGGGATAAGTATCTGGGTGTCATCGGCATAGTTGGTATACGTAACACCCAGAAGATCTAGAATATCAAATAGGGGTTTAGTAAACACAATATAGAGTGTCAGGGATACACATGATCTTTGAGGGACGCCACAAGTTACTGAGGAAGGTTCTGCGGTGGCGATATGGGAGAACACTCTCATCCACCTGTTATTCAGGAAGGAGGTGATCCAGGCTGTCGCATTGTCTGAGAACTGGGTGGCAGTTTTAAGGTGGCGGCATAGGATTTGGTGATTTACTAAGTCGAAGGCCGCTGAGAGATCTAGGAGGAGTAGGGTGGCCAGTTTGCCTTTATCTTTGAGGTCTTCAATCTGGGTTTTCAGGTCAAGGAGAGCAGTTTCAGTGCCGTATCGCGGGCGGAAACCAGATTGCCTCAGGCCCAAGAGATTATTGGTTTCTAGATAATCTTGAATACGCAGGTATGCAGCACGATCCAGAATTTTTAAGAGGAAAGGGACTGAAGTGATCGGTCGGTAGTTAGTGGGTATGTTGCCATCCAAGGTAGGTTTTTTCAGGAGAGGAATAACCCAGGCATCCTTGAGGTTGTCTGGGACAATCCCTGTGCTAAAGGAGGAGTTTAGTAGTGTGGTGATGAACGGCGCTAAATTATGAGCGGCTTCCTTGATGATGGCAGCAGGGCAGGGGTCCCCCTGACAATTGGAAGGTTTAAGGTTATTGATAATGTGTTCAACTTCGATGATGGAGAGAGTTGACAAGCTGAAGGGTTTCAAGGATTCAGTGTTAGGGTTGATATTAACCTGGAGGGGTTTGTGTTGCAGGCTAGATTGCAAACTAGCTTTTTATCATTGATTTTGGTTTGGAGGGTGACGAGTTTTCCAAGGAGTGCTTTTTGAATGTTAGCACACCAGGTGCTGACTTTGGTGCAGGTATCGGGGGAGTGGCAGGGGATTCCAGCTCCTTTAAGATTCTGAATAGCTCCTTGGTGTTAGATTGGGCAAGTTTAATGCATTTATTGTACGTCTCTTTTTTTGCAGTGAGTATGGCTTCTTTGTAATTAAGTGTAGCTAGGGCGACACTAGCTTTGTTGGCTTCCGTTGGATTGCTTTTCCATTGTGCTTCGAGGGTTCTTTTTTCCTTACGTAAGGTTCTCAGTTGTGGCGTGAACCAAGAGTTGAGGTGGGCCCGAGGTTTGGGTTTCCTAAGTTTGGAAGGTGCAATGAGGTCAAGCGCTTTGAGCATTGTCTGATTGTACGTGTCTACCAAGACAGTGGAGTCAGAGCAGGAGGATGAGATATCATTGAGAGTGGGGAGGATAAGTGGGAGTAGTTTGCCGCAAGTTATGTTGTGCTTATTTCTAGTGGCGGTGGCGGGCGCTATATTAGGCGTGGGATGGATGATTTTGGTAGGGATGCTGAAGGTAATAAGGTGGTGATCGGTCCATGCACATGGATGAATGGAGTCGATATTGGCGTTACAGTTTAGGTCAGCTATCCAGTCGAGAGTCTGCCCTTGGAATGGGTTGGCAGAGTGACCTGTTGTGTGAAACCTAGGTTAAGTAGCAGGTTGTTGACATCCTGGGCAGCGGCGTCATTGGGGTCTAGGAAGCCTAGATTGTAATCACCTAATACAATGATTTGAGACTTAGGGCCTCATTACGACCCTGGCGGAAAGTGACTGACCGGACCGCAACAGCGTAAATAGCGTTTCCGCCATTGCACGAAGGAGCAAAGTGCGGCCAATCACGACCCATCGGTCACGAGCATTACGCCATGGCGGAATCCGAAAGGCTGCGATGGCGGAAATGACCCCAAAACGGCCCTTACCGCCGCCGTACGCTGCACCAGGTGCAATACCGCCACCCATCTTAGCGGTCACCGTAATGAGCGGTCACCGTAACGAGCGTGCACCGCAAATTACGGCCACCGTAAATATACGGAAACGGAAGTAAAAGCATGTGGCCGGAACGGGAAACAGCACGCCGCACAACTATAAAATCCGAATCCCAACACAACCATAAAAAATCCGACCCTGACACACATCCCAACCCGTTAGCAACCCCAGTTAAAAAAATAAATATGGGAAAGGTAGCCAAGAAAGCGTGTGACCGCAAGCGGCAGGTACACTTCTCCCGAGAGGAACTGACCGTGCTCACCGAGACCCTCCAGGAAAATTCCGCTGTCGTCTTCTCCAGTCAAATGACCAGGACGGCCCTTGCCAACAAGAAGGCCATATGGGCCCTGGTGGCACAGCGCGTAAGTGCGGTGGGGACAACACCCCGCACGCCACAGCAATGTCGCAAGCGGTGGGACGACCTGCGGATCCGCGTACGCAGCATACTTTCTGCGAACAGGAACATCGCCACAGCTACCGGGGGGGTTCAGAGTCGCCCATCAAGTTGACCCCCTGGGAGGAAATCTGCGCCTCCACCATAGGAATGGAGAGCATAGAGGGAGTCGGAGGGATGGAGAAAGGAGTGCCGACATCCGGAGAATCAGGTAGGTTGGCCAAGAGAAACAATGCGAAATCCACAAACCACGAACATGTGCAGTACCATGTGACCCCATAGTGCAATACATACTTTGCCCTGACAGCGCCCTCTAAAAGTCAGAATGAACAAACAAATCAATCAAGAAGCCATAAACAACCCCTACATGTGCAGCATGCACCCCCTAACTGCAGGCAGCCAAATGAATGCATCCTCAATCCACACGAAAATGAGACCACCTCCAAGGCCCAGTCCCAAATCAGCCTCATGTACCACCCCAATGCATTTGATACGTTGCCATTCCAAATCCGACAGACCCATAACTAACGCTCGCCCCTCTTTACTCCACCACAGGGTCCGATACCAACGACGAGCTGCAGGACACCCCTACCAGCACGCCTGCAAAGAGGGCCAGGACCAACGTCCCAAGAGCCTCCACCTCAGGTGCAAGGATCAAGACACGGCAGCAGCAGGAATCAAGTGGCAGCACACTGGAGGGGACTGCAACAGGCACCCCAGCAGCCAGCAAGTCCACAACCCCAGCACCACAGGTCCCCCCAAAGAACGTATCTGATGGCACTGCCTCTGGTGGTAGCAGCACCATAGGTGACACAGCTGTCATGCCAGCATGCTCCGACACGGAAAACAGTGCTGGCGACGTAGGTACCATCCATGACCTTTCCCAATCCCCCTGCATGTTCCATCCCCTACACCATGACGAAACCACGCAGGGGCACCCTGAAGACGACGACTGGCCAACCCCCACAAGTCCTGTGCCAAGGCAACATGTGTTGAGCAGCCCCCCTGTCACACCACCGCAAATGTCCATGGCCCAGCAGAGGCAACAGTCCCTCGACCTGCTGATCGAGCAACAGCAGGAAGCGTCCACGCTACTCAAGGACCATGCAAATGAATGCGGGGGTTCCAGGGCAGCCATGGAAACATCCACCGAGACACTCAGGGCACAAATAGAGAAAAGTAGTGAGAGCCTCAGGGGAGAAATGGAGAGAAGCACCGAGAGCCTGAGAGCACAAATGGAGAAAAGCACCGAGAGCCTGAGGGGGGAACTGCATGCGACGTCCAAAGACGTTTGTGCTGAACTTGCTGCTGTGCGCCGTGTGCTCTCGGAGCTCTCACAAACCCTCAGAGACATGCATGGACGCGAGCAGGCAGAGACATCATCCGTGGCAAGTTCCGTCCAGGGCAGCCCCCAACGCAGATCTGGCAGGAACCTGCGCTCCACGGGCAGGGGTGCCCCTGATACCCGTAGAGGGGGCTTGCAATAGCGTCTACCCACGGACAGCATGCATATTTGGACACTGGTGTTGGGGGGGGAGGTAGTAGGGTGGAGGGGGTGTGTTGGGCTTCACTGGGTGGCGGGTCCATAGGGTGTATAAATCAAATCACATTAACAATACAGCACCTCATTATCATCCAATGACATGTGTGGACATTGATATTTGCGTACGAGGCCTTCATAGGCGTACAGTCCACAATGTGCCTGTACTACACACACACAGTGCCACAGGTCCCCTTTCCGTGTAATAGGCACCATGCGTGGTTGCTAGAAGCATGCATCTATGATGCTCTGTCGGATTGCACGTACATCCTGTGCCTCATGGACTCCTTGAGGTGCCTCCACATCCCCACCCTCATCATCATCATCATCTTCAGGTGCATGCAGTACAGCGTCAGGGGGCATGGGCACATTCCTACGTATGCACATGTTGTGCAGCATGACACATGCCATGACCATCTTAGAAACCTTCTCATGGCTGTACATGAGTGCCCCGCCAGACCTGCTGAGGCTGCGGAAACGAGCCTTCAGTAGGCCGAATGCCTGTTCAATGACCACACGGGTACGTGAGTGGGCATGGTTGTAGTCCTCCTCATGCTCGTTCTGTGGGTTCCGGATTGGTGTAAGGAGCCATCTCTTCAGTGGATACCCGGCATCACCTGTATGAGACGAATAAAGGGTGTCAGTGGAATGATAGTGCTAAGTAGCCCCCCCCCCCCCCCCCCCTGCAAGGTCATTGACGCATCAAATGGGCCACGATGTCATGCATGGAATGAGACTCACCGAGTAGCCAGGATCTGTGCCCTGCGTGTCTCTCCATGTAGCGTGGTATTCTTGTGTTCCTCAGGACCATAGAATCATGGGTAGATCCTGGAAATCTGGCACAACAATGCGTAAATATCTTGTTGGAGTCACACACCATTTGCACATTGATTGAATGAAATTGTTTCCGGTTGCGGTACTGGACCTCCATGGCATGTGGGACAACCAATTCAACATGGGTGCAGTCGATGGCACCAATGCAACCCGGGATGCCGCCAAGTGCATGGAATCCCACTTTAGCGTTGGTAATCTCCTGGTACGTGCGTGGTAGTGTGATGTGGTCGTCGGCGTGCTTCAGGAGGGCATCGTGCACTTGGAAGAGTGTCCGTGAGAACAGTGGCTGTGAAATGCCATGCAACTGTCCCACTGTGTGCTGGTAGGTGCCTGTGGCCAGGAAGTGGAGTGCAGACACCACCTTCAGTAGGGGTGGGATGGCGGTTGGGCTATCTATCATGCTCACGAGGTCAGCATGTGTCATGTCCACAATGGCGATTATGGTGTCCCGGTCCAAACGGTAGAGGGTGTGGATCTGCTCAGCAGTGAGGTTGAACGGATCGGCTCGGAGGCGTGGGATTGCGGGCCGCCTGCGTGGTGGTAGTGGCAGTGCTTGTGGGCCTTGCTGACCCTGCCTTGCCCTCCTCCTCCTCCTTCTCCTCCGTCTCCCCTGTGCGCCCGGTTGTTGTACCTGTTGTTGTTCGTCGTCTTCTTGTAGTTGTAGCACTTGCAGTGCTATCTGGTACCCCAGGCCAAACATCGCTAGTCCTGCCGGTAGCATTTTGGAGTGGGAGTGGTTGTGGGAGGGGTTTGGGTCTGCAATATATGTGCTGTCGGCCTGTATGGCCTCCACCTGTGCTGATTGAATGAATCTGTGGCAGATGCAATCCCTTCTGGCCGAGCACGTCCCGCACGTAAGGCTGCATTTGGCCGCATGGCATCTTGGGATTTGAATCATGTATCAAATCCCGATGGCAGTGTGATGTACTTTGACTGATCTTCATGCTATGCTCCCATTGTTACACATGCTATGATTGCAGCCGCTTACATACCTGTGAAGAGTCAGTGGTATGTAGGGCTCGATCGATGGCCGACCCTCATGCAGCACAGTAACGTACTTCACCGACGGGCGTGGCGTGCCATTTGTGATTGCAGCCAGTTAGCATCATGACACACAGCCGCACTACATTGATGTAATTGTGAATGCAAGCGTTCACAGAAGCCTTTTCGACGTAATGTTGCAAGTGAGGAATTCGAAGGCCAGCATTTTGGGTTTTGAAGTAGCGGCGAGGATACGCCCACAGGTCTGGCTGGAAATGTAACGTTCTATTGTAGAATGTCCTTGGGACATGGCCCATAACGAGCAGGCAATGAATGATATGAATTGAATGGGATGCGCAACAGCGTAGTGGACGATAAGGCAGGACGTTCCCAAATCCATCTTGCTTCACAACACTACAGATCCGGCCAGGGGCACAGTGGTTTTTGCGGACTGCATTACGCACAGACGCGATGGAAGTTTCACATATTATGTGAGTGAATATTCATGCGTTTTCATTGCGGTATGAGGGAATGATGTGTGGATGCATGGACTGATGATTCCGTTTAGGGTCTGCCATGTACATGGGTTTTTTGATTCACTCCCCTTCCCCTGCGTTATGTGATGCAAGGCTGCCATAGTGGGACATACGTCTATCTGCCCTTGTCGGATCCTCCCTGTCTCGACGCGCCTTCATACACTTGTGTCTAGGCACGTTACTAATCCCATGTCATGGGTTCTATCTTGACGGACGCATGCACAGTAACCGACGTTGACAATGGTGTATTTAGCTAGATTGGTTTCGTTATGATTCGATACTGATTTAGGGGTGTGTATATTCCTTTGGAGTGGGCTAGCATGCATATGGGTGTGGATTTGGTGTGTTGAATGAAGATTGTAATGCATCATGAGTCCCGTAATGCAATCGGTTGATTTGTGTTTCTTTTGGGTGACAGGTATCTCCTGCCCTATTGCAGATGCCATCTCTACGCCACTCCTCCAGATGGTTTTTACTCTCGACTCCTGCAGCTTCGGGTGAATCAGTGGAGCACCATTTCGATCATATGGGACGATCGCCAATGGGCCACATGCCCTTACGCTGTACTGGTGGCTAGGTGCAACATTTCGGCCTTTCAGCTCGACTAGTGCCTGCCTCATGGGACGGACCTGCGGTTCTTGCCGCTTCCATGTGGCCTTTTGGAACGTTGATGTAGGCCCTGTGTGCCATGATGGTACAGGGCGTCACACAAGTGGAAGCCGGTCAATTATTGCAGATGCAGCCCTCGGTGATGATGGTTGTTTTGGTGGTATTTTGCAAATTGCTGTGGGGCCTTTGTCATTTGGATGTGCATTTAAATTGTATTCCGATATTTGTCGTGTTGCGTTGTTCTTTGCAGGTGATGTGGCGATTTTCGCTTTGTGGCGGTATGTATTGCGTGATGATCTGCATTGTGTTCCGGCTTCTGAGTTGAGTTGTGTGGTACAGTACTGGCCGCGTTTGCCTACGTAGCACAGTATGGTCACGGATAGGGGCTGCCATTGTGACTGTTTACATGATGTGCTGTTCAGGGGCGGGGGATTGGCTTTTGGCCGACTGGTGCCTGTCAGCCAGGTCGATTGGTGGAATGATGGGTTGTTCAGAATGTGGCTGGTCACAGGTGACTGTGTTTGCGTGCGTTTGTTGGAGGGGGACTGGGGTCATGTCCATTGGAATAGCTTCTGTATTGATGCCATCTGTGCCCTGCAGCTCCCATCGGCCCCTCTTGGGATGAGCCTGGCTGCTCAGTCACTCTGCCGACTTGTGTGGTACATGCTTCTGCTGATGGTTGGTTTGTTTACTGGCATGAGTACAGGGCTGGTGCAATCCCCCTCAGGATGCTGTTTTGGATGTTGCCTTGCGCTGGTGGCAAGCGATGGGGGACTACTGTTGTTTTGTGTCATGTGTTCTTGATTTTCATTTTGATGTATTGTAGCTTCACATGCCTGTGCTGCGTCAGTACGGCTATGGTGTCATGCCGTACATGGATGCCCACTCACGGGGCGCTTTGAGCCCCTGCATGCTTTTCTACGTTGGCATGCATGGGTGAATTGTGGATTTCACTGGTTGCATAGTGTGAGTACATTGCGCCTGCCAGGAGTTGTGCAATGAGGCCAGGGAGTGGAGTACAGGCACTCAGTGGGCCATTTACGGTTGGTTCGCGTTGCCGTATTTCTCGCCATGGCGGAATGGTACTTTACGACGTGCTTGATGGCGTTCAGTACATGTCCGCTAGGGTCAGAATTCGCGTACCGTTGCGCCATGGCGGTGATTCCGGTTTTGCAAGGCGCGCGTGCGCGTACTTGGTGCAGTTAGCGTTGCCGTTCACTGCGGTGTCGCTAATGGCATCGTACTTTACGGTGACGGGTCATGATCGCAACGAGCGGTGTTCGATGGCGGTATTGCATTTCCGCCATCATTTTTCCATTTCCGCAAGGGTCGTAATGAGGCCCTTAGTCTTGGTATTGTCAGCGAGGATGTGGGAAAGGTCCTCTGCAAACGAGGATAATTGGCCAGGAGGTCTGTACATGATATGGAGTGTGATGTTCCGGTTGGGGGTGATGGCTAGCTTGGTAGTGAGTAGTTCTGCTGAGGTAATTTGGCATGGTGTGGTTATTCTGAGGTTAATTGAGGTTTTGTGTATAATGGCGACTCCTCCTCCTTTGGTTTGGTCCGTGTTACGGTCACATCTAATGATTGTGTAGCCTTCAGGGATTGCTAGAGATAGCAGGGGTCCTGAGGCAGCATGGAGCCAGGTTTCTGTGATGGCTATAAAGTCCAGGTCATGAGTCGTTATAAGATCAGCCATGTCAAGCGGATGAGCTGTGAGTGACCTAGTGTTGATCAGAGCAGCCTTCAGACCAATAGTAGGGCTGTGCGGTAAGGTGCTCACAACAGGCGTAATGTCCAGTATGGGTGGGGGTGTGCGGGGGTGGGCAGGGGCTGTGGGCACAGTGCAAGAAGGTTTGGTTGGCAGGTTAGTGTTAGAGTGTCGGTAGGAGGAATGGTGGGGTCTAGCTCCTAATCTGTGATTTCCCGCAGACACAGAGCAAGGTTGGTTGGGAGTGGGCTTCATGGCAAAGTGTTCAAGCCAGAGGGACGGGGTGCCCACTTCTCCCAAAATTATAGCTATATATGTGTCCCACAATGCATCAGCAAGGCCTTTCAGAAATAAAAAAAGCCGCCATTTTTGTTTTGCTCAATGTGAGAGATAAGCATGGTTGTAGCAGGAATAACCAGAGTTTGCTGAAAATTAAAAGGGGAAAAAATGGCATTTGGAGGAGGAAAATGAATTAAATGGAATCAGGCTTGAAGTGCAGAGGGGGAAATAGGACACCATGTGAAATTGCGGAGTTGGTGGGCCGGGGACCAAGTTCAGATCTCTCACAAACTTCCCCCTTTACACTGATCAACCCTCCATTATTACTTGCAACAAATCCCCACCTTCTTTAATGATCTTCAGGTTATTCTTAACTCTTCCAACAATTTAACTGTTAGGAGCAATAACAACACAATGGACCTCATAATAAGTTTGCCGGTCCGGTAACAACGGTACCGGTAAGCTCCGGGTACTGTTGTTACCGGACTGGCAAACTACAAGTTTTGTTCGTGGGTGCCTTCCTTCCCGCCAGGTCTGACCTGGCACCCGTGAGCCGAGCATGTCGGGTGCACCGGCACCATTTGTGAATGGTCATATAGGGCTCAAACAGAAATGGGGGCATTTTTTCCGGCGCCCGCGAATGGCCAATTACCGGGTCCGGCGGGCCGTAAAGACTGGGTAATTGCCCATTTGCGGGCACCGGAAAAAAAATGATACCAGCACGGCTACCGCCAGTCTCATAATGTGGCCCAATATGTCCTTAAATCAAAAGGCAACACAACTTAAGTGGATCTTTCTATGCATGTGACCTGTCTGTTCTGACTCAACTTCTGTAGGTGCTGGTTGCAAGAATGAGTTTGTACATCTGTTGCATACACTCTCTGTTATATTTATTTTAGCATATATGAACTTTAGAGTAATTACATTTGGTTGTAGGGAAGTTAAACGTAGTGATGATCTTGATGTAACTGATGTTGTTTGTAAAATGAATGTGTATGTTGAAACTTGTCAGAATCATTTAATGACATGAATTCCAGATTCCTGGTCTAAAGCAGGTTTAGAGTCACATTAAATTATGTGCATGTCCTTGATTCTTTTAATTCAGTCTCAATTTGCCAGCAGTGATGGGCTTGTCCTCCAGTTAGGAAGAGGGACTTAATGTGAGGGCTTTTATAATACAATCAGGATATGAAAGGAAGATGTTATGTGATTTGATGTCTTTGCCCCTGTCAATACCAAGATCAAGAACGGAATGTGGATATTAAATGTGTAAGAGTGGCTATCATAAGGCTTTCCTACAGTGCATCCACATGTAACAGGATTTATGCTTGTAATAGATTTATTATGATTTCTTGTGGAGAAATGGGATTATTCGTCATGCAGGGGTCCCATTAAAGTGAGGAGAATCTGGTATTATGTAAATTAAAATAGAGTTGTGAATCCAGGGTGAAAGCTATAGTTTTTCAAATATGTGTGAAAAGCTAATAGGGAGAGCTGTTGAAGGTGGGGGCCCAGGGCTGGGCAAGTGCTAAGGGTGCCCAGGGAGAAATCATGGGGTAAGGTTAGTAAGAAAGTAAACTAGCGCAGTAACTGTCCTTCTATGTCTTGGCCTGCCAAGTATCCCGTCATTTATGTAAGTCAGCCCCTGTCATGAGTATTTGTCTCCATGTGGCGCCCCGATGCCCGCAGGCTTTCGGCGCCTAATAAACAAATGAAATAAATAAATAAATAAATAAATAAATAAATGGTGAAGTGCAAGGACAGGGGTGGACTGTCCTTAGAAGACTAGTCAGGGAAGGGTGACCGAGGGCAAGTGCTGGTAGAAAGGAGTGCTAGGGGAGGCTGGCCTATGAAGGGCCTGATCCCAGTAAGGTTTATAAGGGAACACAGGCAACCAGTCTCAGCTGCAGGAGGAGATTCACAGGGGAGATGGAGGGGAAGGAGGTGGAGAAAAGGAAGGTCTTGAGAAGCTTCCATCCAGAGAGGGGCAGGGAGGCCTTTCCAAAGGGAGGCTCCTGTCGAAGAGAGAGATCTACCCCCGACTCTCTACTAAAGCAACACAGTACTTTCACAGAATGCACAGAATGCAGAAGCCAAAGCGTCTTCTTTCGCTCAGAGTCTGAAGCAATATTAGATGGTGATGTTGTGCATTTGCACGAGGAAATGCTTGATAAATTTATCCAGATCTACATCTCATCATTAAATTGAAAGGATAAGCACGCTGGCACGAAAGCTGCTGAGTTATGTGTGTAATCTGCAGGGCGCAGGTTCGAATCCCTGCAAAGCCACTTCATCCTTTCATCCTTCGGAGACCAACCAGCGTATATCGACTTCAGGTCGAGTGATAACAATTGTACATACACAACTGTTCTACATACAGCAATTTGGAGAAATCGCAATATAAATTACAGACTGAGCGACTATTGCGACAAATAACACAATTCCAAAGGATCGTAATTCTTATGGAGTGTACTGCTTAAGTTATCTAGCAAACAGATAGGAACAATTGTGTGTTCATCAGCAGAAATGGGGCTACAGTGTTCTTGACGACTCTTATTGACGACAAGGACTGCATTTAAATCATCACTTTACACATCAGCTTCCTTTTCTTAGGCCAGGTAAGGTAGGCGCGTGCCATGCCCCAGCATTGCATAATGCGGTTTAAAAATAATGTAACCTACGTATATTCTATGCCTCTCCCACTGCTATGGTACTTACTGTGACGAGCTTTTTGTGTAATCAGAGTGGGCTGGATTCGAAAATAGAAGTGAGAATCATCAATTAGTGAAGTTAGATACAAAAGCAATATAGGGACGTGGGTCTGATTCGTGCCCAACACCCTGCAGGCTACAGGTCTGTATCCCTGTAGCACTGGCTTACCCTTTTATTCTCAAGCGGTTGATAATACATGGGCACCCTTTGAGTTTGGTGGGCACACACAGTGCAACCCAAGCTTCATTTGGGTCGTGTGGTGCATTAACAATCAGGCAACGCAATGTCGCTTCCACCTCAAGTTAGTATTCTAAAAAAAAACACCCCCCTTGCTTTTGTTTTTCATGCCATGTTTTGACAACTGATCTTTCTATTGAAAAGAAGCGGCGGAGAAATGCATTGCATTCCATAAGCTGCTTACAGGGTTTCCTAATAGCACTGCACTGCACCAGCCTCCTGGGATACTTAATACTCATCTACTAACAGATCTGCAGCCCTTTTACTTTCAACTGCTTGGAAGGAAAGGCCAGGATGTGATGTGGAATCCGGCGTTTCACTTGCACCAATAGATTGAAAGGATCTGCTGCTGTATATGTTTACACCTGATAACTATATTCTCTAATTAAGAACAGGTCTCTTTTTCCCCAAATCTCTCGCCATGTTGTGTCACCAAACACATTTACAAAAAGCGCCCTTTCAGGAGCACTGACCAAAAGTACCAGCTACAATGATTTAAAACTGCCAGGACAAGTGATTGCCTTTAAACATGTTGTATTAATAATAATAATAATAATAATAATAATAATAATAATAATAATAATAATAATATTTACCTGGAGTCTAAGATGGTGTCTTTGTTATCGGGGGCCCACTCCAGTCTCACAGTGCTTTGTAACAGATATTTCATTATAACCATCGTTATTACCCACACATGTTTACTATTTAACTTGGGGGAAAGTGAATGACTGGCACAGGAACTAATCCTATGAAACATGCCATTATCCAGTCCTCAAGGCAAAGCATTGTGCTTGAGCTCTAGGAATACTCTATTGTTTTGATTGTTACTTACTATTGGTGTAAAAGTCACCCATAACAGAAGGAGAAACTCCATTTCTCCAAGTGGTAAACATATCAATGGTGCTGAATGTATCCCATCAGTTAAGAACATTACATGAAGGAGAATATACTTCTTAATTAATGTGCTACTGTAAATGCCACCACAAATATGATCAGATCTGAGCTGCTGCTAAAATGGGTCAAACCAAAACCAGGTGCTGCCACTTTGTGTGTTGGCCAAGTATCTCCAACGCTCTCTCCCTAAATACTTCCCTGCTAGAGCCCTTCACTCTGCTAGCTCCAACTATCTCTAAATCAGATGCTTCTCTAAGTAAAGAGTGGGGGTAAAATATATCTTCTCCACATGTGCCTCCCTCTGGAAAGGTCTCCATTCCCCTCTCAGGCTTGAGTCGGATCTCCTTAAATTCCTGAAGCTCCTCAAGATCCTCCTTTTCTCCTCCACCTTCAATCTCCCCCTCACCTGCTATCTCCTTCATCTGCCTCAGTGACTGGCAGTCTGGCCCCTTCTGAGTACCACGTGACTCCAGCCCCCCTCCCAGTTCACCCCTTTTCCTGCACTTACCTGCATTCCCTTGCACTTGCCCTCAGGCCTCCCCTTAGCACTTCACCTCACCACCCTTTTCTCTTCCCAATATAGCACTGCATTTTGCACAAATCTGCACCCCCCTCGCACTTCTTATTCTGCACTTGCATGATCCAAATGTCACAAGGTCTAGTTGGGCCTTTATTGTATCTTTATTCCTTGTTCCTCCCCTATATTGTCTTGTGGCGCCTTCAAAGACCACTTGTTGTATAGGCGCCTTACACATATTCAATACATAAAATAAATAAATAAAGTAGTTGCACTATAGTGCGGTAGTACTGCTGGATGAGGGATTTGTTCTGCAAGGGCCAAATCCCTACATGTGTTACTGTAGCCAGTCATTTTTACTCAGAGCGGTATTGCTTTCACAGTTAAAACGTATGAAAGTATGTCTGTGTCTAATGTATCTATACGAATGACAGTGCATAACACAGGAGTGGTGCCATCACCTGTAATTTCAAACTGCCTGTAGCAATACGTAAGTCCACTACTAATGAGACCACAGATTAAAGAAGTGGTAACCCCTGTAAATTGCCATTTTACCTCCGGCAGCATATTGTGCTTAATATAACACGTTGGTAAAATGTACACACTGGATAAATGACATGCAAAACACCCCAAAAGAACATAACCAAATATTTGCATATTAGGATTTGGAATGATGTTGTAAACTTAAAAACCGATAAACATGGCTGTTACCTTTGCACGTGAAGGTGTGCATTGACGCACCTGTGTATTTCAGATGACATATGTTCATTGGGCTGCAGTATGTTGGTGAATTATTTGGGGCGATTCACACAAGGAATGCTTGCTCCCTGATGTACGTTGACCCTCTTTAGATGTGCAAGTTGCAGATGAAAAAAGCAGAATGAAAGGGAATACAAGTGCCAAATACACATGTTGAGGAATCCCTCTGATTTCTCAAAGGGACAGAGTCTCCGAAAGAGTTTTGATCCACTCATTTCTGATTCTTTCTGCACCGACCATGATGCTTTGATGCTTTCCTCTCCTAGTACTTGCAGGATTCCCAACGTTTCTTCTGCCCCTTTGGACTTATCGGGTCTGAGTGACAAAGAACTGTGCACAATAACAAAACAATGAACATTAAAAAATGACTAATGTTCCATTGTCACTATTTGAAATAGCATTGTAGTGGGAATTAATTTTACTGGAAAGTCTTCTAATTGCACTTATTTGCATAGTTTTGAAAAACGGGATGGACCTGGTGGTGGGAATGAGCTTCAGAGCCTGGTTAAGTCTCAGTGCAAGCAAGGGTCTAGGAACAAAAATGGGCCTTGAATTCAGGATGGACGTTGGGGAAAGGATAGGCCTAGCATTTTACATAGTTACATAGTTCTGATTGTAGTGAAGTGTGGGAATTGGCTTAGGGACATGGCTTGCTCTCATATCGTACATTAGGTAGGAGCAGATGACCAAGCATGTTCAAAGGCCAACCAATGTTCACCCGCCACTTATACACAGGGTTGGACTGGCCGCATCGGCCCATCGGCCAGTGGCCGATGACCTTTGAGGACCTGGGGGGCCAGTTTTCATGAGGTCACCCCTGGGCCGGTTTTTTTGCCGGTAAAATGTTTAGTAATATATGCAGCGCGAGTCGGCGACTCACTCACAGAGTGTCTGCTGCGGCCTGCGGGCCGCGCATGGCACGGCCTAAGCTGGGCCATCATTATTTGTTTAACTTTTGTTGTAAAATTGTTGATGTCAGTCTCACTATCAATTATGAAGATAGATGTGTGTTCCGTGGGCGGCAGCCTGGGTGCGGCCCGAGCAGCTCGCCTGAGGCTCGGGGCCAGGCCAGCATCAGAAAGGAATTTGAGACTCTGGGTGGGGCCGGGCAGGGGCCAGGGGGGGATTACAGCCATGTTCCCAGGGGCTGGAGCCAGGCTGCCTGGAGCAAGCTGGAGGAGCTGCCTGGTGCGCTGCTGGAAGCATAATTATTCATCAACGCAAGGTAACAACACATTGTTACCTTGCTTTGATGATTTGCAATTGCAAATTGCATGCATGCATCAGGGCCGGCCGCCGCCACCAGGCCGGCGGTGGCGCAGCGGGTGGTTGGTGGCCCGGTGGCCGTGCGATGTGCTCCTGTGATGATTGATGAACTGAAGTCCTAGTCAAGTCGACTCAAGTGTTAATACAATTACGATTGTGAACATTGCACCGGGCCCGGGCAGCGCCGGCGGCCTAGTGCTACTGTCTCTGCAGCAGCAGAGCTGGCTGGGCTGGGGGCGGGGAAGTTCACACAACAAGTTCAACTTTGCAGGAACTAACAACAACGTTACATCACGTGTTGCTTGCCCTGCAAAGTTGAAAGCAACTTGTGCCTGGGGCTGGGGGTCGATACAGACTCTGTGTCGCCACAATGAAGTCGGCGGAGAGACACGTGACTCAGTCTGAGAATAAAGTGGGCCTCCCCTCCTCACCCTGGGCATTATATTTTGGCCACCCGTCACCCGACCCCACGACGAGACAGCCAGTGGACTGGCTCTGGCAGACAGTACCCACTTGACGTGACGACAGAGGACACACACGCACCGCAGCACCAGCCCAGCAGGCAGGCCCCCCGGCCCGAGAAGACAGACAGGGACCGTCCGTCGACCGAAGTGAGTGCAAGCCTGAGCCCAGCAGCAGCAACACCAACTGGCAGGCAGGCAGCAGTTGTTGACTGGTGCTGCGGGCGGCTACACTTAAATACAGAAGAGTCGACTACTCTCTCGACCGTGTCCGTGAGGTAAGAAAGATTGATTGATCCACACAGGGCCTATGCTTTAAGGCAAACATTTAGCACTTTTTCTGCTAAATGACGACTAGGCCTCATAGGAAATGTACTATAATACAGCACCCACCTTTCGGCAGGTCCTGACTCCTATGCTCCTCATCACTCGCCCATCACTTCACCCCATGCGCAATGTGACCTCTCTTCCAATTTCCCACCCCGCCAGCACCCTATAGTACACCAACCCTCGCCTACTCCACCCCCCCGACCATGTCCATGACTGTCCAGGACCCCACCCAGCCTGAACTCCCAATTCACTCCAACGAGACATCCCTCCCTCCCTGTACTCCCAACTCCCCCACCCTGCCTGGGCTCCCATGGATCTGACGCTCTCCCACACCCACCCCTCACCTTCCCTACTCTCTCACATCAATCGCATCCCATCTCTGACTACTCCTAACTTCCCCCCACTCTGCCACACACTGTTCTGCCTGTCGCGCTCCACTCTAGGTTCCCAACACACCCCACCAACACCTGTGCCACTGCCTGCCTCGGCCCGCGTCTCCCCTCGAATATACCACACCGCCCCACCTGCCACACACACTGTGCCCACTGCCCCAACTCTCTCTGACTCTCTCACCAACCCGATTTCCCCCATTTGCCATACCATCCCCTCCCGCCTCAGTCCCTCCTGCTAGTACTCCATACTCTCGACACTTTACCATCATCCCATCCCTCCCACCGCCTCCCCCAGCACATCTCAATCCACTCTTGGGCTGGCCCCACTAACACCTTGCTCCCCAGAGTTGCCTCCTCCAGACAATGTCTGTCTGCCCCCTCCCACCTCTTCTCACCCCTGTTACTCTCCGTTCCTTATCTGCCTGTTTCTATCCGCGCCTGCCCTCTTCCCCACCACCCTGCGTCCGCCACATCCCTGATTAGTTCCTTCTCCCTCTCTCTTCCAAGTTCCAACAGTTTGCCCCCTCTTGTCTGCGGGCCCACCATCCTCTCCCCCCCACCTGCTCCTTCCTCGGACCTTGTTTTTAAAGCCCTCCCCTTTTTCTGACCCCACCAGTTTCTAATCCACACATGTTTCTAACCTTCCCTCCCCAACTGTTTCTAACCCCTCCCGCCCCACCACGTTTCTGATCCCTACCTGTTTCTGTCTGATACCCCTCATTCCTTGCCATGCTTCCTGGCCTCTGTTCATTTCTGTCTGTACAGTGGTCCATTTTATTTCTAAAGCTATATTAATGCAACTTCCCCTCCTTTCATGCTGCCCTTCCCATGCCCCCCCACCCCCCACTCATATGCGCCTCTGCCCCTTTTTTCCTCATTTCCTTCTCTTGACTCCTGCCCTCCAACTTGCTCTCCTGCCTATTCCTCTTCCGCATGCCACACTCGGCCCCTCCTCCTTCTTTTTCTACTCTCCATCATTTCGTCTCCAAGGTGGTCCTTCATTTCACGCCTTACTCCTTCACTCGTATGTCTGCCTGAATTCCCTTCCCTATACATCCTTCCCCATCTCATCCTCGTCGAGTTCGGCTTCTCCCTCCTTTCCAGTCCTCTCCCCCAACCTACACACTTTACTTACTCTGACTGCTCAATCTTCTTGCTCTCCCCCATCCTCCTAAACTCTCATTCCCGACACACACTCCCTCAAACGTAACAATTCACCCGCTCTCATTTCCAATGCCAAGTTGCCTCACTCGTCACCCCTAACTAGTCCCCTCTTTTGCTCTTTCTGTCTCATTATGAACACACTTAAAACAGCCACTGCAAGAGACTTTACGTTTCATTGCGGTCCAGATGTTGGCGTGCATGCTTCCTGCACTAATGTAAACGTAGCACTGCCTGGATATGTTAATGTTATGTTACAGACATCCACGTTCTGTAATACACAAACACAACTGTTAATTGCTTTCTCTGACACAAGCATTGATTTCCATGGATGGGGCACACCGGCGGCACTCTTCTCTGGCTCTTTCAAACAGTAGCAATTTAGTTTAACCTGGTGTTCTTAAAGGCCATTGATGTGCAGCATTTGTACAAATAGAAACAAACACGGCGTGGAATTTGTTTTCTGGGTGTTTAACAGATTTGCTAAACTGCGTGTGACAAGCCGTGTGTGCTGTTGTGTGTGTGTGTGTTCTATAATCTGGCCATGCACTCTCGCTAGCCTCGACAACTTGCGTCTTGCCTTCAAACGTGTTCCTGTTTGTTGAGTTGCAAGTGTCACTGCATCTGTGGCTCCCCCAGCAAATTACGACTCCATCCATTGCAGCCTGATCACTTATTTATTATGGTTGGCTACTTTACATTTTTGGGTGAAAAGTTTTGTAATTTGTTATTTGTCTTTCTTGTTCTGCGTTTGTTTTTGCCATATCCCCACGTAGTCACATGTTATTTTAGGCCCGCCCGCATTTACTTACGTTGACCCAAAATATATATCACTAAAAACGTCATTTGGTATTTTAGAAACGTTAGTTGGGCTGCTGGTGGGCAAAGGAGGGCTTTAGAGAGCAGTGTGTTCTGTTTATGTTGGCCGGGCAGCCATCCTACCTTGATCACTACGCTACACGTTACGCACGCGCATCTTAGAAGTGTTTCCTATCTGTGCATGAATGACTGTCTGACTGTGTGCACTGAAACGGGTGAGCTTGGGTGCAGCATGTTAACGCCTCACTCACCTTCTTTCACGAGGCCAGTGTTTAAGGTAGATGGGGGCATTGCAATGCACGCATTTGGGTGTTTACTGTTGTGGGCCTGCCTCTATTAGCTACCTCTATCCAAGTTCCTTCTTCAGGTTATTCTGCAGTCGCATGAGGGCCACTTTTTTGAGGTGGGGGGTGGGCCACTTTTCTGAGGCGAGGGGTGGGCCACTTTTCTGAGGCGAGGGGTGGGCCACTTTTTTTTGTGTGTCCGGGCCTATTTCTAGTCCCAGTCCGACCCTGCTTATACACACATGATTTATAGATGGTTCATCTCCCAAGTGTGTTATCAAAAACATGAGCCAGTCTTATATTCTCTGGCAACATTATCACATTGTTAAATGCCAGCGAGGTTCTATTGTTTAATTGCATTCACTGCTCATTTGAACACTTTCACAATTGCAAACATCTAAAGAGCTTCTGCAGAAAACATACAATCAGACTCATTAATAACAAGATAGCACGTTCATAAAACGAACAAAGTATGACATTCAGGATGTTTTAATAGACTCGCTGGGATTCTCTCTGTGACCTCATATCCTCTTAAAGGTGTTGCATTTTTCATTTTTTCTTTATCCAGTCCAATTAAAATCATCAAGATTTGATTCCGTGATTTAATGCCTTTTCCATAAGTCTAAATATGTAAGTACACCTGGATAACTTTCATTGGGTCTATTCTGGTCCATTCAACTAATACAGAATAGCTGTGTTATCAGTTCTAATATAAGGCTTGAGTATTCTGTGAAAAAGTCTTCTGCAACTGATTCAGACTTGTCTCCCTTTTCAACATTGAAGGGACACTCCCACAACATAGTACCACTCCAATTATAGCTTAGGACTATCCCTACAAGTCTGAGGGTTCTGCCCCATGCATGCCCCTTTTTCCGGCACTTACCGAATCACAGGGTAGGATGGTGTTGTGGCAGAGCATGTTCCTCTCACCCTACAACGCTATGGGATTCAGCTCCCATGACTGATGGTCATCTGATCTTTACAGGCAACACCTACCTACATGCTGCAGCCATCTGTCCATCTATGATGGCTGAAATAGTGTCACTTTTGTGGTAGTGGAAGCATGGCCCAGCTTGTGGATAGTGCCACAGGCACGGTGTACATGGAAGGCAGACATTCTTGGGCTGGCTCAGAAGGCAGCTTTTGTGTACTCCTTCAGAACCTTCAGAACCTTCAGGCACTCTCCCTCATTGCTGGTCCTACTGCAGAAGAGTGCTGTGCAAGAGGAGCCAGAGGATTCTGATGTGTGTGCTGCGTAGTAAATAAGAAAGCTTCTTTAAATGTTTGGTTTTGCATTTCCATGGTTACGAATGCCCATATTTTCTCTTGGATGTCTTTTTGACAAGCTTCCTGAATAAGTTTGATTTCATAATTCATAATTGCCCTTAACAGTATTCCCCTATGTCATATTAAGGTACCACCAGACCCATGATAAAGTGGGCACTGTCATGGGTGATGGGGATATCGGATTTGGGTTGTTTGACCAAAGTAAAAATATTTGCGGCGGAATAGACCATATTCAATTCTACTAAAAATTGGTTTTTACTTCAGCAAAACAAATCAAATTTTGTCATACACCAATCCCTCTTCCCCTATTTAACATTTTGCTCCCAGCCGCTGCTTCTCCTGCACCCCTACAGCATCAGATCTGTTCCTCTAACGCAGGTCGGTTGTGATGCTGCAGGATCCCTTTACCTCTTTTTCTTTTTGTTCCCCTGCCTCCATTGTCAAGGAAGTGGGGGGGAACACCCCCAACCCTCAAAGCCAAAAAATACTGAACATGTGGAGCGGGGGACACCCCCTCAACACCTGCACTACATGTTCAGTATTTTGGCGCTTCTCATTTTTTGTACTGGCCAAAATCAGTCAAATTGCCCGTACAAGCACTTTGTTATGAGCAATTTGGCCGTTTCAGGGATATCTACTGATCTGTATGAAGCTTGACAAACAATGCCAGTCACCTGCCTACTCCAGCTGCAAGAGGAGGCAGAAATGAAGATTCCGCTCCATCTGATCCATTCGCTAAGTAGGACACATCGGTCTCCTCCACATGCTGCTTCTACGCTACCTGCATCTCTCCTCATCCATCTATGAGGTGCCCAATGTTAAGATAGGCCCAAATACATCATAAAAGAGAAAAAGCTCAGTAACTGAGTAACTCCAAGTGCATGAAAAAACCCAGCTGTATTCCAATACAAACGCCACTGGGAGAGCATACAAAAGACAGTCTCAAAATGGCGTTAGGAACAACAAGCTTTTAAACAAAGAAAACATAATAGCTGAACTCATAGTTAATAATCATCATAAAAGCCTCTGCTTTCTCACTTGATTGGTTGGTAGAGTATAAAAAATATAGTAATATATATATATATATATATATATATATATATATATATATATATATATATATATATATATATATATATATATGTGAAGCTTAACTATTGGTTCTTCTACAATTAATAACTCCTTATAGGTTCAAGCTTCTACAATGATACATTTCAATCTAACATTGCATTGATTGGCATTCTACTACACTAGTTTATTAGAAGAAGAGGGTTTAATTGGCCGGCTATTTTCTCATCCTGGCACTTTTATGCAGTGCCAGCGGTACATGGTCAGGTATGAGAGATGGGTGAACTGCTTGGATCCAGTTTAAAGAGGTTACTCCCTTCTTATTCCCAGGCTTGAGGCCGTATCTGCCAGCTTGTTCAAGGCTTTGGCGTGTCACCTCTTTGTCTGAATGTACTAAGAAAATAGCAGGAGCACTATCTAATAGGGCCTGGAATAAATGACCATTGTTTGGATCACGTGGTAGAGGACCATTGTTCAGAGCTCAATTTCATTTTTTATAGGATGTTCTGCTATCCTAATGTGTGTGTGCAACATTGGGAGTGCAACTAACCCTGCATCTATGTTCTCCAAGCAGGTTGCAAAATAATTCATTAAAGGAATCCTTGGGAAGTGGAAATCATGAAAAAGCACCACCCAGTCTCAAACAGGTGGCCCATTAACCAAGTGGAACTGCGAAAATTGGTAAGCAAGCTTTGCCAAAATATCTCGATAAAATACATAAAATGCAATAGATGAATGACAACTGTTTAGCTGTCCACAATTACACCAGAGATACTCAGTCTCCGACTGTCCATTTACAGAGTCAGTGCACAGAGTTTGACATGCATGTGAAGATATGAATGAAAAAGAAGAATGTAAGAACAGCAAAGTACGGGTGAGAAAGTCGGAGCAGAACACAAGTTTACTCAAGGTGCCTAGACTAGAGGACCTCAGAGATATATAGTGATGGTTCTCGTTTTATATATTCCCTTCTAGGGAACCTGGAAAACAAGATGCCTGTATAAAGAAATAAGAGACACTTTCCCCAACCTGGAAAACAAGATGCCTGTATAAAGAAATAAGAGACACTTTCCCCAACCTGGAAAACAAGATGCCTGTATAAAGAAATAAGAGACACTTTCCCCAACCTGGAAAACAAGATGCCTGTATAAAGAAATAAGAGACACTTTCCCCTGGAAAGAAAAATGGAGATTAAGACATGAAGAAGAATGTTGTCTTTTTAAAAAAATGTTTGAAACTTGAAAATTAATGTCCAAGTTAGAGTCCTGAAGAAAGCGGATAGTGATTCTTTTCCCGCTGAAATCGGTTGACCAACCAAAGACACTCATGGTTATGACCTGACCTTTCGAGACACACTTAGTAATTTGCAAGCTCGGCAGAATGATATAATTTTAAGAGAGGAATTTGATTCTGTTGATATAAGAGTGTGAACAGATAGACACACATACACATCAATCTGTATGGTAGATTGTATTTTTTAACAATAAGAAGTAACGTTGACTGTAATTGATAGGACACACAATGAGGAAGCAATAACAATAAAGAGGATAGAATTAACTTCTGCAAGTGTGCACCTAGTTTTAGATGATAGAAAAAGCAATGAGAGAGGTTAGGGCAATCTCTTTTTTCTATCCCCTAACCTAGATAGGCAACACATCAGTGCTTACTAGCGAGAGAAAACCCATTTTAGGGATACTGCTTGTCTGTGTTGTGGTAAAGAGTATATGGGTTCAGATAGAATATGTTAGCCGAAAGACTTTTGTTGTAAATAACCGTTTATATGTAGCTACCATAATCTACTCCAACATTGACTTGAGGTTAGCTATGGCCTCCCAGACCCAGACAACTTTCCGGCTCTGACACAAGTACCACCTGGACTTTCATTAACCCGTCCGAGAAAATGCCCTCTTCTGACTCCTTCTGTGTTTACTCATTCTCCTGTGATTGTTGCACAGCCTCCTTTGTAAGTCATGCCTCCTCTCCTCTTCCTGAGTCATCGCTCAATGACTACTAAGTGAAGCAAAACACTTGCTGTGACTGTTGGTGAATTGGCAGCATGACCTGACCCCAAAACCAATACAGGCCCAACATCCTGCTCCAAGAACAGCACAAAGTGAAGCTCCTCTACCTGTGCCACCTCTACCATCAATAACAGAGCCTAGGATTAAAATAATTTAGAAAAATAGATACGTTAATAGGACAAACAACTGGTTCCACATGTGACTCACACAGACATAAGGGAAGGGTCCATTGTCACACTGGTGCTCTCATCATGCTTTATGTTTCATCCACTTTTTACCTGGTTGATCACAATATACTGTTAGGCGGAAACCTGTGCAGTTCCCTCTGGGACCACTGCAAAAGATTTAGGGCTACAGGTGTTTGGCAGTAAACCCACTTGGTAGCAGTCTGCACCATACAGATTCACTGTTGGTAGCTGTGGCTGAGCAGTCAGACTTCTCTCAAGAAGAGTCAAGCAGTATGTGGAGTATACAAGATAGGGCAATTCTTCACAGTAAGACAAGCAAACACGTAATGAGGCTCAGTGTAAAGATATTAAGGTATTTATTTATAACGAAACATCTATCCAAAACACTATGGCACTACCACGGCAAACAAATCAAACACAATTACTCTACGAAGAAGAAACGATCAATCCCTCTAGCAATATTTTGACAAGTCTAGGTTTTTCCGGCACCACTTATTTACAGACAGAGGTGTATGCCTCAACCTAGATGGCACTCTAATATTAGTTAGGACGGGAGAGAAAAATAGGCAGGTTATGAAAGCAACACAGTTCAATACTTCACGGGTAAAATGCAAGGCAAGAAGGCAAGAATCACAATAGATCATAAAGTTCAGAGGCCAGGCCCACTCGGAGAGAGGCAAGGCGATATGTCCCAAAAGTCTCTAGTGGAAATGCGTTCGAGTCTTTGTAGCAAATTGTTACCGGCAGATTGAACTAGTTCAGAACAATACGTGAGAAAAGCTTGGAGGCGACCCAACGGAAAGGAGAGGATTTAAGACACCTCACTCTAACCGATCGAAAGGGAAGCCAGGCGGACACGGTACCTTGTTGTGGAGGGCAGCTCCGGCGGGGGCAGTTGTTCCTGGTGGTGGATGCACGTCGGGTCTTTGCCAAGAGTAGAGATGTTCTCATCGTCGAAGAAAAGTGAAGTCTGGTGCACCACCAGGGAAGAGACCAGCCGCGGAGTGTTCCGTCACAAGGCACCACCTTTTGGTCGCGGTACAGGGGTAGTGGCTATCCGGTTGCAGAGGTGCTCTGCACGGGCAATTCGACCACTGCGTCCTGAGGCGAATAAAAAGCAAAGGGGACTGGTTGTTCCCACCAGTCAGGGGAAGAGACTCTCCGGCAGGGAGATCTCCTCTGTCGTCGGGAAGTGGTGAGTCGGTTCCGCAGGGCTCCACCGGAGGTGTCGTCGTGCAGGTCGGCTCAGCGTTACCCTCGTCGGATTCTTAGGTCCTGTGGCGACTTCTGAAGATCCAGTCCCAAAAGCCCTGCTTTTATGCAGAAAACCCCCATTCATTCAGCCTAGCTGTCAATCAACACATGCTAAGTGGTGAGCGGGGAGGCCCACCACTTGGGCCAATTACTCCAGAGTGCGACCGGAGTTGGCAAGGCAACTCGGTCCAGGGTGCCTAAACCCCCTCCCACACCCCTGTGGTAACCCAGACAGAAGGGCACCACTTTGGAGGGTCTCTGTCCAGAGGCCCGCCAAAAGTGGAACAAAGGGCTCAACCTTTGGTTTAGGAGTCACAGAGACGAACACAGACGCCATTTTAAAAACCGAGTTCTGGCAGAAAATACCATCCGATAAACTTATTTACGATAAGTAGACCGGTGGTACGTTAGAGATTAACGAGGAAAAGTATCAATCTCCAACAATGGGACGAATCCCATAGGGTTATGTTCGGGGTCGAACATAACAAGTAGTTTCCACTGCCACCAGCCAAAACTCGACGAGGGGGGACGGGACAGTGCCCCCTCGAGTAACAGATCCAGGAGTAATCAAAGTACCCCTACTAGTACGTCCACAATAAGATGGTTTGTACTAGTTCTGTTAGTAAATTTAGGTCTAATAAAGCCAATGGTGACTTTACATGCCCGGGGAGACAGTAGTCAGTCCCCGGGTATGAAGTCTATGGTGGGGGTCCGCTAGGACGCCCCAGTGCTACGGCACGTAGGGTGCAGTGTAACACACATAGAAAAACATATGAGACCCTATGGAGTAAAAGACCCCATAGCCCATAGAACACATCGACATTCAAAGGAATTACACACATACATGTCCAAGAGTGGGAGAAAAAGAGTCTCACTCTTGGCAGGATGGAAAAAACAAACTCCAGAAATCCAGCAAAGCTGCTGGGGGACTCACTAGGTTAGGAAATTCAGCCTAAACAGAGAATTCTCCCTAACATATACTTAGACCCAAAGTATGCATAAGGGAACTAGTCCATGAATGGATTGTGCCCTTCATCAATGTATGCTCTCAAC
This sequence comes from Ambystoma mexicanum, assembly GCF_040938575.1. Taxonomy (NCBI): domain Eukaryota; kingdom Metazoa; phylum Chordata; class Amphibia; order Caudata; family Ambystomatidae; genus Ambystoma; species Ambystoma mexicanum. Next base: position 292,580,560 of record NC_090930.1, on the reverse strand, counting down.
TGATCTTCATTCAACCTTATGTTTCTATCCTAAAGAATGTCTATTGTTTACCCCAAGCATCATCATTTTCCTCCTCCACCCGCTGCTCAAATACCTTAGCCTATGCTGCACGACCAAGCTGACAACATGCAGCTACTACTGAGACTCCTTTACACAAACATCACCGTATGCATCCTTCAAATAGATCTTTGGATGATGTCCGCCCAGAATCTCCTTAACCCTTAAAAACGTAAAGGCATATTACAGGCAAACATTCACAATGCACTTTGTTTTCTATCTGACCTTAACAGTCCAGCTCTCTCCATTTCTCCTCCTTGTCACGTTTCGAATGTGGGAATCATTATGCACTCTGCCATATCTTTGGAGCAACAGAGTACAGCCATGGACAAATAGATACATGTGCACCTTAACATGTTCACTCAATTTTCACTAACCTTGCTTTTCCTCAAATGTTTACTGAAAGTACAGCAACAATAATATACAGACTTGACTATGCTAGTTCAAAAGTATATGGTATGGGCTAATACCCCTACATCATTTCCCGAGCTAGATTGCACTGCTTCCCCGCACAGCAGCAGCAACCTCTCTATGGTCAGGCGCGGCCGATGGGAAACAATGTCTGCTAGGCCAAGCCCTGGCAGAGGATCATTTACACATCATTCTTATTGCCCAGCCTATATTTTGATCAGAGACAGAACATTAACTTCGATATTGCATGAGTTGCGTTCCACCCAGTGATACCGTAACCGGACCTATTTGTTATGGGCCAACTCACCTAGGTATAGTTGGGCATTATTTATTTATTTATTTGCATTTGTAAAACGCTCACACAGCCCGGGGGCATCGAGGCACTGCTACAGAATTTTTTTGTTTTGTTGTCTTAGTTGCATAGCGCAGACCCTGAGATCGAACCTGTGTTGCTTCGTGTCATCTTGCTTCCAAGGCGAGTACGCTGCCACTGAGCGATCCTCCCAGATATTGTCACGTTTGAAGCAGACTCTGATCAGAAGAAAATCATTTTTTTTAAAGATTTTGTACCCATTTATGTCGGATGTTCACCGATTTGAAAGAATGTACATGCGCTTTTCATTTCATTTATTCACATTATATCATCTAATAATGTTTACATAGCGTATGTAGAGTCATTTATTGGAAGATTAATCAATGTGTTTTTCTACCGACTTTTAACGATGTTATTCCCTTTTTAATATGTGGTTGAAGAATGTGTTTTTGTAATGATGTTTTTGTCATGCTGCTTTGTTTTTATGGAATGCTATTCCGAAAAAACGTGAATTGAATTGACTATGCAAATAGCCTGTATTTTGGTACTCTGACATATCTAATTGCAAATCTTCAAAGATTGGAAAAATTCAGCAGCATTGCTATCAATGGGACAAAGGGGAAAGGAGCATAGCTCTCCAGAACTGGTATCCTTATAATGGCTGCCAGCTGGGCGTAGAAAAGCTTCTAGGTGCTCTGTGTCGCATCACTTTTAAGGCTATTCATGGTTTGGAACATACATGCCATGAGTCCAAAATAAAGACGCATGCGTGCCATGAAACTTGGACGTTCCTTCGGGTTAGCCCTGGCAGTGCCACCCTTTCTCAAAAAAAGGATGGTGAGCTCGCCTTCTCCATAATGGCGCCCAAAATACAGAACTCTGCTGACTCCAGCAGGGCCTTTACCAACCTACCTGCTTTCACATAGGTCATTCGATCTAGCTATTTCCATAGAAGGCTGCTCTCTTTCCCGGTGTTTGGCATTTAGGAACCATTAAAGTGTTCGATTTTCCACACAATTGCTTTACCATAGACTTGTTAGACACATATCACAGGCCTAAAAGAACTGCTTTATCTGGTTGCTATTCTTCATTTGGCATATGGATTTATTTAGATAACATAAAATTGCTTTTATTAAACATTACTATGCTTATTGCTGCTATGTTAACTTTTAAACATTGCTCTTATAGTTAAAGTTCATCAATGTGAAAATGCAGTCATTTTGTAGTTTATATTTTTATTTTCGATCATTTCACGGTAATCCGGAAATGTACAGGGCTCATGCGCTAATACAAAGCAAGTTGCCCTGGTTATTTGAATTGAGATGTGTTTACTTCTTTTCTCGTACAATATATGGGCACATCTTATGTAGAATTGCAATGTATTCTATCTGACATTAACTCCTGGGGCCAGATTACAGAAACTTTGCAGCAGTGAAAGTGCACAATTGCACGATATTAGCTCTAGGGCAAAGTTTACCCAATTTTTTGAAACACTGGGACAAATGAGAAACCAATTGTACCATGACAAGTACAGTTTGCCATGGTATAAGCACTAGGGCAAACATTGCCATAGTGAAAATAGATACATGTTTGATGCATTTTTTCACCAGCAGAAAGTTTACCCTAGTGCTAATAGCATTCTGTATTAGCACTAGGGCACAAATTGTCCTGTTGCAATAATGCAGTGAAAATGTATATTTTTTGCCCGAGGGTAATGTTTGCCCTGGTGTTTATACCATGCCAAACAGTACTTGTCATGTTGCAATAGTTTTCTATTATGTCCCAGTGTTTGTTTTTTTTTTTAAAAAGGGCAAACTTTGCCCTAGTACTAATACTGTGCAACTTTGCACTTGCAGTGGTGCAAAATTTCTGTAAGCTGGCCCCAGAATGATAAGAACATTTCACTTTGAGGGTGCCAGTCTGTCAATTTAATGAGTCAATCAGACCGTGTTAATCTTCCCTATCCTTTTTCTATCCATTGCTATTGACCTTTTGACACAGTCTGGTCTTAACTGGCCACTCTTTGCTTCCATCCTTAGCCCAGAATAACTGTTCCATAATTTACCCTGCAGCTGCACCTCAACTGCAAGTCCAGGTGATTAAGCCATAGAACGCCAAGGGTCCGCCCGAGCACATTTTAAGCCAATCATCCATCCAAACGTGTGTTTCCCATTTGCCCATCGAATACAATTCAATGTATTTCAAACACATTAGGATATACCTTTTTCCGCATTATCAATATGTGGTTCACCAAACAGGACCTACAGTCTCCCAATCTACCACAAAGCAATATTTCCCCTGCTGCATCCCTCCCTGCCCCTGGCTTGGCATCACCTCCCTACATCTCATTCTCCTGTCTTTCCTGTTTCTTTGTTCAATCAGCAAACCAATGTATAGATGCCCGTGGCATGGAGGAAATATGAGAACTTCCTGACAAAACAAGGTCCTGTGAGACTACTACAATGGGATTTTGGTGCAATTTATAAGCACTGCAACATAGCATAACATAACACAAACAAAAGGAACCTAAGTCCAGGAAGTATTATCTGGTTCACAAACTCATGGGAAGGTAATTCTGGTACAGATACATCCGGCAATACAAAAGGGAACCATTTTATGTTTTCATTTTTCGGAGTCAATGCAAGGTAAAGGAAACACATATAAGAAGTCCCACATGGCCTAATATGACACACAGCCTGATAGAAAAGAGAAACCGATTTTATTTTAATATTTGTTAAAGTAAAAAAAGGACAGGGGTTCAGCCGCCTTTTAGGGATTTCAAATTTTATAGCAAATGTTTTCATATTTCCAGTAGAGGAGCAATGGAAATACAGAAACACCTTTAATGGGCCTCAATGAAGGAGGGTGCTTGTTAGGTCCCAGAGGGACAGGGGGACATCTTACAGGGCCCTCCCTGTGATACTGTCATCCCATTCTCCTTTCCAGGACCCTCATTTTTTATCCTTGGGAATTTTTTAACTCCCCTGAATAAACATTTGCAGGATGTTGACAGGTCACTGGAGGTGGTTCGAGTTTTGACAAACTGTTTCATCCAAACCTAGAGAAGGGGCAGACACAAATGATTCGTAGGACTGACCTCGAAAGCTCAGTATGTTTGGGTATCAAAGGACATGAGTACATTGCTATATGTTCAATTGATGGGTACACATGATCAAATTACTGCAATGATTTAGAAACTAAAGAAAATATCCTTGTGAAGGAACATAATTTCAGGAACAGTGTGTGTGAATGTAGCAATGTTCAGCTTTCTTGTGACATGTCTAACACTTTTTCATTTTAAAACTGATAACCCCAAATGCAAGTGTGTCCTTTTTAGGCTAACTGTGTGTCAACTTGTGTCCATGGGGCATGTGCCAAATCCCATTGATATCATTGAAGTATTCATATTTGGGATACATTTCGGCATTTCAAATGATCAGGGATCTCAACATGTGGCAAAGCATAAGAACTGGATCCATTCCCTTGAAGAAATATGCCCCCACTCTCACCAGCCATCCTGATCCCCTTCACATATAATCACATTGTCATAAAAGAGTTTATTAATATCAATAAGGCACCAACATTAAGACGTGTTTTACAAAGGATGTACTGTTAGAGCTAAAGTTGTGTCTGACAGTCAAACAGGCCAGACTGAGTGTTGATACATTCTGTCTGTCAGGTCATTATTAAGGTGCTTCTATCAAGATATTCCACTAGAAACCCTATTTACTGTCTTCAGATCTTTTAGGGTAAATGCACTTAAGCCTACCTAGATATAACTAAATAACTAATATGCTTTAGGTCTAATCACTTGACCATCGATTTTGGATGCATGCCATTACAAAATATCTTCTGGGAAGCATGACCGAACGTCTAGAAATTGCAGGTCTTCTCCCAACAAATTCAGTAGTGTTAGTTCACATTGCCCGCATGCCAAATGTGGCATCTTTAATTGTGAAACTGTGGGTCTCCTTACTTGCCAACATTGCCAAATTTTGTAAATGTAAGTGATTTTGTGGTTACTATGTGTTTCATTACTTCCCTCCAGTGACCCACCTCAATAATTATAGGAGAGAAAATACAATTGTTTCATTGGACATTTTCACCAAAAATACAAACAAATCGTATGGCTTTTCATCTGCTATAATGGAAGAGAATCAATACAGGATTTATTTTGATGTTACATATGAAGTTGCAAGGATTCCTTTAAAATAATTAAAGACAGGAAGCTTATTTTACTGCCATATAAACAAGTAAAGAAATCATAAAACCTTTACTTAGGATCTTTCACCTAAAACATTACCAGCATCTTTTTTGTAAAATGAATCAAGCGACTCTACTTCTATTTCATTACAATTGTTGAAAGTGCTGGTCTGGTTAACGTTGTCCAGAAGAATTAACAAAAAGCACAATTGTACTCAAGTCACTGCATGTACATAGTCATATCCCATCCACCTATGCAAGTTATAAACATCTTATCCTGATTTATATGTTTTAATAGATTCATTTTTCCGTCAAAACATATTTAAACGCCTACTTGTGTGTTCAATTTAAATTGCGATGGTGATTTGGTACTGTATTGTTGTCGATCTATAATTCTTTCAAACCCTTTGGTTTTCAAATTACGGTTTGCAACATTATATATCCACAAATGAAAGTACCCTACTCTAATCAAATTTGCAGCAGAAATAAAAAAGCGATATTTTGGCAGAATTTGCTCAGTATACTGCTAGCTAAGATTCCCCAAAATCCCATGAAAATGTACACTTGCTTCCTGAACCTGAACCAACAGAAAAAACGTGGACATTGACATCGTGAAATGTACAGGAATGCAATGGCCATATCCTCAACGGCATTGTAGGAAAAATGCCCAAACATCTGAAGCAATGGAAAGTAAAACTAACTTGAATTTGCTTCATTGACCATCAGCTGCATCATCAATCCACTCAAAGGGTGAAAGGGAAACCACTACACCTGGCTAAAAATAGGCAGTTTCAAGAAGCTTAGTAATATGGGCAATGAAAACAATGAATACCGATAATCACACATACAGACGTCTTTCATTGCATATCTAATGTATCCTGACTATAGCAATCACCAGTAATGAAGACCTAAGCCCTCATTATGGGCATGGAGTGAACAATAAAAATATACAGTATTTAAAACACCACTTTTTTTTTTTTAAAGCTGGTAAATTATGAGCAAGCATCGCAAAGGAGGACAGCATGGTGTATACAGAGAATACAGCATGTATTTATTTATTTATTTGCATTAAAATTGAATCGTCAATTCTTTTTAGCAAAACAAAATGTATTTATGTATGTACATACGCACGTATGCACGTTATGACATTCATTCATCTGCAGTTGTGTTTTTCGTGCATTTTTTGCGGACCATTTTTGCCCACAAATCTCATTGATAAATATGGAAACATGGGGTGGGTGGGCGAGGGCATATAAGGGATAGGGTGGGGTGGGAATAGGGAATAAACGATACAATTTCTTCGGGCAAACATTTTCGGCCAGAAACGCAGTGATTGGGGATGAACATACCACCCATATGCACGTATGGGGTTTTAACATGCAATGAAGTACAAAAGGGACCCACCCCGGGGAGGTGTGGGGTTGTACAAACAGGGTGCCTGGACAGCGGAGGATCTTGGGTGCGCAGAGGGAGCAGGGCAGGGGGTGAATCCAAGAGGAGGAGTGGAGTAAACAGTGATTGGTGAAATGTTTTTTGAAGAATGGAGTCTGCAGGTCCTTCTGGCATGGGGTAAACACCACAGAGATACCCAATGCAGTATGTTCTACTTACCCCATGCTGTAAATAGTCCATGCAACCTCATCTCATTGTATTACCAATCGGTATTTAAAATAGCACATATGTTAATGGAGTATGTAAGCATGTGCTCATTGCTATATTACCATCCTTTGTGCTGCACAAGTATGATCTCTGTGTTACACCTTGCCTTTCTTCAGGACGTTTTTTTTTTTTGCCTGTAAACTTACTCTGAGGGGGCACAGAGTTAAAGAGTTAAACCGTATGAGCAGGTCGTGTAAGCAGAGTTGTCTGTGCAAGTGACATTTGGGGCTAAAAGATGGTCAACCATGCTATAATACTTAACTAGTGGTGTGAGACGTATGCCTGCGGTAGTTTGGCCCAGAGACTGACTTCTTCATCCATGACAATACTGGCACAAGATGTCACTTTTTGCCATGGGTTGTCAATTAGGATATGGTGGATGATATGGGGAGGCTGGTTGTCTGTTAAGGGCCTCCTTATGAGTATTTGTGTAATCGCAAACACTAACAATATTTGGAATTAGTTTACAATTCACTGGCACTCATGTAAACGATGTTGTTTGGTGAGAGTCTGGCTCACCCCTTTTCATATTCGATCCTGTGTATCATGAGTTGCATGCAGATGTCTGCAGAAGGTTTGATAACCCACTAGGCTGCCTTACTAGCAGGTAATGGTAATGAAGGTGGTAATGATATACCACCGATTATTATACCCTTCCTTTGATAGGAGGGCCCATTGGGTTAACACACCTGCGGCAGACATCTTTCTGGAACCTGTAGTTCACAGATCTTAATTCAATCAAGGAGGAGGCAGCTTGTCACCCTTCTGTAATCAATTATATGAGCAGCACTGAGTTCAGAATAACTCCTAATATTATGCTGAGAACACATTTCATTGGCTGGATCGTGCCATGAAAAATCACAAATGGTTTTATTTTCGAGCACAACCAGTGTTATTTTCTAACTGTGTGATACTGTGTTCCTGGACTTTAGAAAGGTGAAAGGCTCTGTCAATCTCCATATGAACCTTTGATATATAGTGCCTGATTTACAGAAGTGTTTTATAATGGTGCAATCCCATAGGAAAATGCTCTGTGAATTAGGCCCATAGGCTGCACACTGATTGCCTGCAGCATGCGTGTTAATCACTAAACCAACTTTATGGACTATTGGGACCTGCAAAATCTTCTACAATAAATTCCCATAGTGACCCTTAAGTGGCCTTAAATATCTACACCTTATGAAACCCCCCTGAAAATTCTTCCCACAAGAATGAAGGCGATTGCTGGAGATTTCAGTGCAGTCACAATGTGTTTTATCAACCCCCTCTGAAGGAGAAAGAACAGCCGATGCCGCAACGTACTGTTGCCAAGTCCAGGAGCATCTGATCTGGCTCTATACTTTCAAGGTGGATTTCCAGGCCACTCATACTCAATGAAAGTAAGGGGGTAGGGTGGGTAAGGACACACACTTGTTTCATATTGCTGTCTACTTTCTGTGTCTTCTTGAAATTACAGTTACATCTAAGTACTTGACTTATAAATCAACACAAGCTTTTCTACTTATATTGCCATGATTTTGTGGCCAAAGCACAAGGTTTTGCTCTACAGCGGCACATTTTAGTCTTTGCCTCTAGGCACTTTTGTCTCTAGAAACTGACACGTGTGTGCCTGAGAGAGCCAAGGAAACGACAGTCAAAGGAAGAGCTGGACGTGCACGAGATATGGAACAAATGCAGAGGTCGTCATGTGTTGCATCACGCGTCACTCTAAGAACAAGCTCAATGCAACACGATTTACTCTGCAGTATAGTGCAACAGTGTGTAAAGGGAGGCAGATAGGTCTTTAAATGCGTCTCTTAGCACAACCCTCTATTTTCTATCACTGCAAAATGGCAAGCAGGGTGAAGGGGGCAGCACAAGACATGGATGTCATTCAATAGCACATCTGAAAGGTGTCCTCTGTCAAGTGGACTAATCAGGCTGGGTGGATAATGAACTGCCCAGAGCCACTTGTTGTCCTCCCTCTCTGTTAACGTTTGAAGAAGGTATTTATAGACGCAAAGACGTCCCGGACGTGATGCACCTTTGTGAAATGAACTGTGCTGCGCCCTGCCAATCCGACAGCTATTTGCAGAAAGAGCCATTAGTCTGCTGCCTCATGCGGACACAAAGCACAGGGAGAAAAGCCTGCCGCGTGACACACCACTTGTTATGCATCAGGCGAATGTGGCTGCTCATGAGTGAATAGACTCTGAAGATCGATAATGAGCAAAGGGCCAGGCGCATGGGTAGCTCATGAGCTAATATACTTTGACGATCGATAATGAGCAAAGGGCCAGATGGCTGTCTCTAGCAGTGAAGAGGAACTTAATGTCCCCGTTCTTTTTTTTCAGAGTGTCTGGACTCTAGACCCGTACTGAAATCAGATATGAGAAACGTAAATACGCTGTGATCTGCTGCACAGTGCATAAACACGTACTAAAACGTGGATTGGCTGACTTTACCACACTGCTTGGATATTGCTTGTACAACACGTGTTTGTTGGTTATTAATTATTGAATAATTACTTTGTATGTATCTATTGTAAATTAACAGATCTTTCTAGTGTGGACTTCAGTGCAAGGACTTCATACGTAACAATACGATAGTAAAGAAGGTATAGGTCAGAATATATAAAGGGATTCATAGATTGTGTAATCTGGCCTATACTGGTAGTGCCGAGATTCCTGGCATCCAAGAGTTCTGAATAGCCACATCGATTCTATAAAGACTGGTATAGCGAATCAACCAACATGGTTGTCTGTGCTGATAAATGAGGCACAGCATGTGTACAGTCACACCCAATAATCCACACTAACCAAAATAAGGACGCAAACCACTGTTTACAAAGAGACCACCTTTATTAATACATTCCGCCATAAGAAGGTCCACAGACATTCGCAATTCATTTCTTGGGAGCTTAGGGGTTATACACTAAACAAATTGTATTGTCATAATTATTAAAAAAACAAAATACACAAGCTACCATTGGCTGCTACACTTAATTACATATATTAACCTATACATTGCTACTCTTAATTGCAAAGTCCTTACCTTTAACCATGCCCAAGGTCCATCCCATTATGCAAGACATCATATAACTGGCATCATTGGACCGTGTTCTGATTGGTTGGCACCACAAACTGCTGACACCTTTACAACTCTGCTGTCTGTTACTGCTGTGGCATTGGCTGTTGTACATATCTGCAATGGCCCAATTAACTTGTGGTACGAAAGGAAGTGGTGAAACGTTGGTTTGGCCAGAAACTATCAAACTCACGCCCATCTCAGTTTCACGACAGGCCCCAACTTCCCAGACAGTTTGCCTAACCTTGGACAACTAGTCCTGTACTCCAAACTGTTCAAAGAGCTTCTCTTCCTGACAATTCGATGGTATGCAGTAATAAAATCAGGGAAAAAATGTCGCCTTTACAAAAAATCGCAGCAAAAATGCTGTGGTTTGACCAGGTAAAGGTGTACCCCATTATACCATTTAAGTGGAGCGGGGGTTGCGGGAGTGTCCCCCACATCCTTTACATGGATTGCGGCAGCAAAACCACATCCTTTTTGCCGCGATTTTGTGTGTAAACATCCATTTTTGCCGCTATTTTAACTCATGGAACCCAATTTGATACTTATGAACTGGATCTTTGAGACATTCTCATAAACACCTCCCTTTTATTTTATGTTGTTTACTTGTTTTATTAGGGCTGAGAGTTCCCCACTCTTTATGTCTTTTAAATCCTCTCTTTCTCTCCTTGCTGGGTTCACTCTGTGCTTTTAGCTCATAACACTTTTGACAGTTTCTCATTAAGTGGTATACCCGCTCTTCCATAATTATCTCTGATGGAATTATTTCTTGTGGCTCCACCCTCACCCAGGATATTTGTTTACACTTTCTTAATAATTCACAATCCTCCTTATTTTTCAGACTTTCGAATAGTTCATCAGATATCAAGTTATATTGATTGACGGTTTCGTTATTGGCTTTATCGCAATCATAGTCCCTTCTCTTTAATGCGTCTTCCCAGTGGCCTCATGGTTCTGCAGTTCAACCCTGTACTGTTGTTTTCCGTGGGGGACCTCGCAGGGCTCGCTTGTGTACCTGCAGCTCCAATGGATAGCAAAAGCTGCAGGGTAGGAGGTCAATGCAGCAGGTCCCAAGTGTCGCTCTGATTTTGACATGGAGCTGAATGAACAAGGGTTCCGGTTAACAGGCCATCCATTCTTAGATCAAATTAACTGCATCATTTTGCTTCAATTTACAAAAATCAGAAAAGCAAGGGCAATATATACTCTTGCAAGAGGGCTATTCCTCACAGACTGCTAGTATTTGTTTGATAATGAACCAATAGTCCCCCGCCCCCTATCGCATGACTGTTTCTGCCAGCATTACCATCAGTCTAATAGCAGGAGGTCAAGAACCCCTTGCAGAAAGTTTGAACTAAAGCCCACCTAAATGCTGTGAGACTTGATCTTTAATGCCCATAAGTGAAGCAATGGATCTGGCGACTACAGAGTCCAAAGAGTCATATGCAAAGCTTCAGTAATAATCAAACCCATTCTTTTATAATGCAGATGTAATCATACCACATTCTTAGCTGAGTTGGCGAACACCTCTTCAACCTGCTCATTCCTGAATAACAACGGTGTCCAGACATTTGGTCGACTGAAAACTGGTCGAAAGACATTTGGTCGACGCAATTTGGTCAAAAACCAAATGGTCGAATTTTTTTAAAAATTATATATATATTTTACGGGTTTTCGTTTTTAAAAAAAAGGTTTTTTTAGAAAAAAAAGGGGGTTAGGGGGACCCCCCAAAAAAAAACAAAAAAGGGGTGAAAATAATAATAAAAAAATCGACCATTTGGTTTTCGACCAAATTGGTTCGACCATTTGTCCAGTCGACCAATTTTTTTCGACCAAATGTCTGGTAACCATAACAACGTTTATGATGGCTTCATAATATACTTGGGAATATGCAGTATTAGTAAAAATATTCTTTGCACATGTGCCATCTATTTCTTCTACTTGTTCTTCTACTTTAAATATTCATAATCATATATACTATTAGGCAATATGATTATTATACCATTATTAAAATTATTATTATTTCGCTTGCCAAACGCGTAAAACTGTGTGCTTTTGAAATGCAATGAACATTGCGGGAAGTTCTTTCCACCAAAACCCTGCTTCCTTGAACACTGGAGGTTGCAAGCCAGCTCCGTGTTAATTAAAGCAGCTTTGTTAATATTACCTTCTTTAATGTTAAATGCCCCAATTACATTTCCTAAATATGTAACTACTCAGGGGAGTTTCTAGGTCTGGAAAAGACCCGGGGCTAAGCTGATGTCGGAGCTGTCGGGATTGGGGGCTAGCTAGTCTTTTGGCTGTAGCTCCTGAGATTCTATTCGGGGCTACAACCAAAAGACCAGGGGCTATAGCCCCCTTAACCCCCCCTAGCAACGCCTATGTAACTCCTTCAGTGCGATGTAGCTGGTACCACATCTTAATCTCGAGCAACTCTTCATATTTTCTTTTCAATTGCTCTAATTACTCGAGTAGCCTGTTTAACAGCTGTCACTAACGTTCATCTTTCAGCGTTTTAAGCACCGGGTCGATTAGTGCTGCTTACTTAAAATGATTCCTTTTAATTGACATGAGAAATGAGTTTTGAAAAAAGTTTTTAAACCAAGTTGATTTAGCAAAAGGAAAAGTACCTCTCACAGGCAAACCAAAAAGATTGAGTTAATGGGAGCAGTACGGTTGCAAGTGATAACCTGACTAATGCAAGAAAACAGTTGCTACAGTTTCACTCTCCCTCGTCACAGTCCTACCATTATAAGGAGGAGAGCATGTGAAATAAACAGCATTCCGAACCATCCCTTCAAATGCAAAATACCAATGTTGGTTCCTGCATTTAGCTGGAAGACGTAAGGCCTCATTACAAGTGTTGCGGTAGGGAAACAACTGTGCCGGTAAGCGTACCGGCACCGTTGTTTGCAGACCGGCACACTATGGTTTTGCCTGCTGCCGCAGAAGCACCTGCTACGTTGCCAACGGTAACGGTGCTTCCGTGGTCCCCATTCCCATAGACAAATTGCCGGCACCTGACTTCCTCAACCGCCGGGGCTGTAAACCCCCAGTGTTACCGGCAGTGAGTCGCTGGTAAGTCATTCCGAATCTGGTGGCAACCCGCCAGTAGCACCGGCAGGGTTACCGCCGGACTCGGAATGAGGCCCATACTTACCAAACCTCTATTTTGCGGCCTCTTGGCCACACTGCTAGCATCTAGGTGCATTAAATTCAAATGCCTTCCCTCTTCATTGACTTTTCTTCTGTGGATATATTATCCTGCAACAATACATTATTAATTGTATCACATTTATGTGTAGTATTTCATACTAGAATCCTCCTAGAAGTTCTAAAACGTAAAAGAAGAGCAAACCTGTGTTACATGCACTTTATTGATGGAATATCAATGCATTATAACATATGTATTATGAGAGAGAACTCATAGTATAAAAGACATTGATATTCCATCAAAAAAGTGCCTAGAACTTGGGTCTTCTGGGTGCTGCTCATCCTTTATGTTTGGATCAAACCTCTTGCCACCTCACCCAACGGTGAAGTGGCAAGATGATGCATAACAACTCTAATACTATCAATGATTATTAGGATCAAGCACTGGTAGTACTCTCCTTGCCTGAACAGTGCTGCTGGACTACATAGGACTACATCATGGGAGCTAGAGTTGATCCTCAGTCTGATAATTAAGCACAACAGCCCTCCCCAGTGGGCTATAATAGTTTGTAATGACCAAGGAAAATCAGCTTAACCACACTGCTTGTTTGTACACTGTCTCCACGCAAGCAGGTAGATTTGATTTTTTTTCTATTTTCTAAGAGTTGGACACGTTTTTCTTTTCATTACTGGGAACACACTGAAACTCCATCACAGCGAGTAGCATCTAGAAAGGAGAAAATTAAACAAAGGATTCCATAGGAAATAGGCTCTGAGAGAGATAGGAAGGACTTTTAGGGAAGTGGTGAAGAAGACGAGAAAGCAGGGAGAGAAAGAGGAGATTTTTCTGAGTGGTGCACCTTAGACCTTGAAGCCCATTTCCAAGAGCTGACTGTGCTGATTTCCATAGCTTGGCAGGAATACAGGGTAGGAACCCCTAAAGGAGATTAGTCTGGGCTGCTAGCCAAGATACTGAGGCCAGAGAAGCTGTAGAGCACCAGGAATTGACAACAGGCATGAGGCTATATCAAAGGCCAAGGAGCAAGTTAGCGCACCTGCAAAGATTACAAACCAGAGCCTGTAGTTTGGTAATGAACAAAGCTGACAAGAGTCTCTAATGATCTCAAGCCACCTGCATGTGGATGAGAATAACTTCAATCAGAAGAGCATCCAGATAAGAGGTGGGGGAAATCCTGCTGGGAATCATTTTGTGATTCCTCAAAGAAAGAGGCAATCATAAATACTTTCTGGTAGGTGTGTGTTAAGCTTACAACTAATAAGGATAGTAAGGAGAAGATCCGAAACATGGAGCAACACAAGGAGAAATTAAGAAAGCATGTTGGGGTACTATATACACTCTGACTGTGAGTGGCCTGACGTTAGCCAATGCACTCTGGAATATAGTCTGGAACTTTCGTTTCTACATGTGGGAATTTAACTTAGAGTACGAATATAGGTCCTCTTAAGCTAGACCCTTGAACTAGTTCTTTTTGTTTTTAGCCTCTGTTAGCAAATGTTATATCCCTCTTGTATCCTAGTTACCTCTCATCCACCCCACATCCCTGAGGCCCAAGCCCAAATCCAAGGAGTGAAAATAACCCAAAGAAAGAACCATGCCCTGAATGATGAGGAAAGGTCTAGAGACATGTGGGAGACCCATTATGAGTAGTCGGCCTTAACTTGCTTTGTTGTAACAGGCACGAGGTAAAGATATATGGCCGTCCCAATCAACAACCATTGTGTCCTCTTAAAAAAGAAACAACCAGAGCATAGAGTAGCCCCTGGAGACTCGTCCCCAATGAAGAAAAACCCCAATAAGGGTAAAACCCCTTTCTGATGGTAGTGGAGGAGAAGGTATCCAGGGAGAAGGAGGAGGTAGTAAAATGCTCCAAACAGGAATGCTAGTAGCTGAGCTGAAAGCTAGGAACGACTGGCCAGGCTCAAGGAACAGGACAGTAACAAATGCCTGAATAACACAGGGGACACAGGAGACACAAGGATTATATGAAGGAACAGAGAGGGGGAGAAGCAGTAGGGAAGGAACCAGGAAGGAGAGCAGAGGGAATACATAAAAAGGGACAATGAAGAACTCACCAGAAATACAGCATCCACAACGGACGTCTCCACAGTGTTGCAACACTCTTTCCACATCCCAAAGCAGGAAGAAATATGGCTGCTCGCGATGTATTCTGAGCGACTGGACAGCAGCACCCACTGTGTCAAGTGCATGATGCGCTGTCTGCATTGCCGGATGGATCCACAGCACGCGGTCCTCATCCGTAGGGACAAGAACCATCAGAGCTACAAGATACCATCCCTGACACTAATCCCTGCAATACTGTTTCATTCTTCTGTTAAAAATCAAGGTTTTGAACCTCATTTCTTTGGTGTGCCAAGTGGTTTCTTCTTCGCTCAGTGTGACATCAGTCATTTAGCTGGTATATGGTAGTTATGCTACAATATTCTTATGTCTTCTTGCTAAATCCTCGCCCTGGATTCTAAAACATCCTGACTATATTTGTGGCTGCAGCCCAGAGGCTTCCTCTCTCAATGGACCCTGGTAAGCTTCAACACCTCTTACGTCCTCCAGCGGGCATGATAATCCATGGTCGCTGCGTCCATCTTCTGTGTCACTTACTATTATGCAAATGCTGACCCCTCACCTTGTATCTCCCTCTGTAAGACGGGTCTTCTTGCCTATTCTACATTCCATTCGGTGGTTCACCATCCATTGCTATTCACTGCTCAGATTCATGTTTATAATGTAGACCTACCCTTTATGAAAGAGACATCAAAGTCCATAAAAAAAGATCCATATGCACGCTCCGTCAAAGATAAACTCATCGAGGAAAAATGAAAATCTGCATGATTATCTCGAATTCGGAACGTGATATAAGAAATGCCAATGAAGGCGATATTCATCGAAGAATTGCATATCAAGTTTTTTTCAATTTGTATTTAGTGCAAATAGTCAGACGCTCAGCGTATAAAGAGAGCAGCACACTGTCTTTTGGTACAGTAGTGCAATGCATGTTTAATGTATTTATTTATTTATTTGTATTTGTAGAGCGCACAATACAGCCCACAGGCATCGCGGCACTTGCAAGTGATTTCCATAATGATGTGTCTGTCTGTTCCTCAAAATCTCAGACATCCTGTGGGGCCCTAGCTCAGCAGCCATATTGGATTGGTATGTGATGGTGAATTGATGTCTGATGTTAGTTTTCGTGTGCTTATATAAATGTGGCTTACTAACATGAGACACAGCACTCTTGATTTCGACTAGTTCTCTTCTGTCGAAAGTTTCCTCTCTCTTTTATGTGTTCTAGACACAGATTAGTGCTCACTTAAGGAGCGAATGGGAAACTATCGAACGCGCAGTCTGTGAGAAATATTTCATGTTACCTTGCATTCATTTCTATTACATTGCCATTAGGTTAATGTTTGTGTGGTTCTGTTTTGTTTAGTATAATGTATCCTGTATATGTAATGTATTGTGTTACTACACAGCCAGATGAAGCCCTTGGTATAACGCTTGACTGTCAAAGGAATCCCTCGGGCTAAGCAGCATATGTTGCTCTAGTCATAGATTCTTATGCCATTGTATCGTCGTGCCAATAAAGAATGGGTTAATAAGTCTCTATAGATACTAACCGAACATGTTAGGCAAGTTGAAGCAGTAAATAGAAGTCAATCATAAAAACGCATTTAGCACTAGCTCAATCATGCCATTATATGCATTTATTTATTTGGAATTTGTAAGGCACTTATAGATCAAGTAAATTGTGTTTCAAAGCGCCCACAGGGCAAGAGAGGCGAACAAGGGAAACAGCAAGACAATGGTAAATGCGAAACACCGAAAAGGCAGTCCTGCTAGGCCTTGCGAACATTTGGATTGTGCAAATGCAGAGAGAGAGAGAAGGGAGAGGGGAGGATGGTAAGTGCTGGGGATCCAGAGAGGGGTGAAGTGCTAGGAATCCATAGTAAGGCAACAAGTAAGTGCAGAAGTCAGTTGCGATGCAGGCCAGTAAGTGCCAGGCAGTGACCGCAAGGAGGAAGAGACCTGTGCGCATATCATGCAGTGCCCAAAGGCAAGTGCAGAGGGAGGGCGAATGCTGCGTGGTGATCGGATAGAAGGCCAGGACCCAGCAGGACACATAAGGGTCTTGAGGTGTTTGAATTTCTGTAGCTGCCATCTAGAGATCATTCACAGTGGGTAGGTCCCTTAATGCAAACACAGGACGTGGTGATATCCATGTTGCATAGAGGTCTGTGACTCCAAATATATTTTTTTCCCAGAATCAAAATGAGAATGTCTAGTGTGGCTCCAGATTTTCTTACTCAAAAATAGGAATATGAAGTTTGCCCCACATTTGCCTACTCTAAAATGGGAATGTGTCATATGCCCCTGATTTCCTCGCTCTAAAATGGGAATGCGAGGTGCCCCTGTTTTGCTTACTCTAAAATGGGAATGTGTCATATGCCCCTGATTTACTCACTCTAAAATAGGAATGTGAGCATTCTCCAGTTTTTCTTACTCTGAAATGGCAATGCATAGTGTGCCCCACATTCGCTTACTCTAAAACAGGAATGTGTAGTAAGCCCTAGATTTCCTCACTCTAAAATGGGAATGTGTAGTAAGCCCTAGATTTCCGTACTCTAAAACGGGAACGTGTAGTAAGCCCCAGATTTCCTCACTCTAAAAAAGGGAATGTGTAGTAAGCCCTAGATTTCCTCACTCTAAAATGGGAATGTGTAGTAAGCCCTACATTTCCGTACTCTAAAACGGGAACGTGTAGTAAGCCCCAGATTTCCTCACTCTAAAAAAGGGAATGTGTAGTAAGCCCTAGATCTCCTCACTCTAAAATGGGAATGTGTAGTAAGCCCTAGATTTCCTCACTCTAAAATGGAAATGTGTAGTAAGCCCTAGATTTCCTTACTCTAAAATGAGAATGTGTAGTAAGCCCTCGATTTCCTTACTCTAAAATGGGAATGTGTAGTATGTCCTAGAATTCCTTATTCTAAAATGGGAATGTGTAGTATGTCCTAGAATTCCTTATTCTAAAATGGGAATGTGTAGTATGCCAGAGATTTCCTTACTCTAAAATGGGAATGTGTCAAATGCCCCTGATTTACTCACTCTAAAATGGGAATGTGAGTATTCCCTAGTTTTGCTTACTCTAAAATGGCAATGCATAGTGTGCCTAATATTTGCTTACTCTAAAACAGGAATGTGTAGTAAGCCCTAGATTTCCTCACTCTAAAATGCGAATGTATAGTAAACTCTAGATTTCCTTACACCTTTGTGGATAATAGTTCATGGCTCTGCTCCATTTTACTTCACCAATTTCATGAGATGTTTGTCACCCTCTAGAAATCTAAAATCACTGATTATATTAGCCCGATGTAGAAGAGATTGTTTAGGTGATATGACCTTGCAGGTTGCTAGTGTAATGGCGTGGAATTCTTTACCAGGATATCTGCTGGACATGGTTATTGATATTGATATTGATATTTTATCTATATCGCACTCATACACAAGTGTTTCAGACCGTGACCAGACAAGGGAGGGGAGACAAGGGAAAAAAACAAAACAACAAGCTTACTAGGCCCAGTGACATTGAGAACGCACAAGTGCATGGGAGAGGAGAAAGCACAAGTGCATGGGAGAGGGGAAAACTGCACGGGAGCGGGGGAAGTGGAGAGTGCAGAGCAAAGGAGAAAACAGATACATAATAATAAATAAAATAAATAAAAGACAAAAAACAATGGAAGGGCAGTCAGCAAGTGTCAAGTGCTAGGTTTAAGGCAGCAGACAGGGAAAGTGTGATAAGCGCAGGAAGAAACAAGTGGGGGGCTGTATGGGTACAGATACAGACACTAGTGCAAGGGGTGGCCCGGAGGCAGAGCGGGAGGGTGGCAGGGTGAACAGGTACCTGGGCCGGGAAGAAGAGAGTGCCCAGGTGCATGGTGCTGAAGAGATAACAAATCAAGAAGGGAGAGGGAGGTGAAGGAAGAAGCGAAGAGGAAGGTCTTGAGGTGTTTCCGGAACCGGAGATGGTTCTCCTCAAGATTCAGAGTGGCTGCTCTAAAAAGACACTTTAAGATTGTCCTTCAATAATATTATTAGTGGTTTTTATTATTATTTTTGTATTTATTGAGCAAAGCAGCATAGCACATTGCAACCATAGGTGCAGGAACCCAGTTAGGTAAGTAGGGAAACACTGGAGCAGGGAGTTAACATGCGAGGGAGAGGTCTAGCAATTTGGCAGCAGGGTATCTAAAAGCAACATGGGAGGGAGTGGGTGAGGCCAGTGGGGAGCACTTCACACAGACTCAGGTCCACTGTGGATATTTATGGAGTGCAGAGTCAATTTAAAATCATTTACAAATCATTCTTGCAGTACAAAATGACTTTGCACTGACTTTGCACTGCAAAAATAGACTTTGCAAGGTTCCATAAATCAGAGTTTGTATCGGCAGTGCAGTCACTTTTCAGCAGTGCAAAGTCACTTTGAATCATGCACAACATTCCATGAATTGGCCGCTATATGTTGAAGAGGCAGGAACAGACACACTTCTGCATTGTTAATTCATAGGCAGTAAGAAGGAACACCTCTGAGTCTATCTGCAAATGGACGGGGAAAGACATTCAGAGGGGGGTTGTAAACAATGATAAAGCCGTAGGGTTAAGAAAGCACAATGCATTGGTGGATGATGCCTGGAAGGTGCTGTTCACTTATCTGAAGGATCAACAGGACATTGTGTAGAATTACCCATTAAGGAAAATACCTAATTGGCTGCCAAATGCATGTCTATAAAAGGAAGTAGAGAAATCGCAGACACAGACAGACAAACTACAGTAGGAGGCAGACACTTTGAATTTGATAACATGAATGAGAGAAATATTAGAGGAGGTGAAGTATGTGTGTGTAAAACACATTGGAAGTGATTGACAGGGTTGGTTATGTAGTGTGGTGTGTGCTAGGTGAGTCACTAGAGATTGGGTGATTTTCCATTCAGCACATACTTAGGAGTACATGTTATCCCATGTGTGTGCCATGGGCTGTCTGATGATGGCAGTCATTGAAGAGAAAGTTGCTATTTTGTGAAATCTATAGTCTCAGTTAACGTACATGTATGTTGAAAGAACTTAACTGGCCTCTCTAAAATAGAAACTGACCACATGCTATGGTTATGATGGATTACAGTGTAAAGCAAAGTGACATTATGTTCCAAGCAGCATATCATCCCCCCAAGGTACTCTATGTGATCTATTCAAAGTTTCCTTCATATATTGGATGTACAATGGGGATGTAAGTACAAAGGGCAAAAGGAAAGCATTAATACAACTGGATACTGGCTCAGTTAAGGAGACAATTGAACTGGTAATGGAGCATTAGGGTGGGGGACCTAATAGTAGTGTGGACTTTGGGCAATAGATACAATGTTTTATTCATTGCAGTTAACATAAAGAAGGTCAAATTCTTTCATGGAAATCAAACTTAATGAGTGACTCTTATTCTCTACTGAAATCTAATGAAGGTAACATGTGCAGACCCTAGTATGTGTATTTTCCTCTTTCTGATAGTTTGTGGTTTTCCCCTCTCAGACCGCTTAATGGCAATAACATTATCTTGAGTAAGAGCCTTCAAGGATTCCAGTTGACAAACAGTAACATTGCTATGCCCTTATTTTGCCAATAGCTTTGATCTAAATCTCTTCTGACTAAGTTTCCAAATTCTAAGATTGTTTGACCATCATTAGACATGGCTTGCTTAGTCTCAAAGCCAAAAGAAACAAAAGTATCCATATCGAGGACACGACCTAGACTTTGAAGATGCAAAATGGTCTTCTTGTTGTGTGTACTGGATGTGCACAACTCCAAATGTGGTGTACCATATTACAATCAACATCAGCAACTCATATAAACATAGCTTTCTACAGAATTTGAAAGTTTCATTCGGGACATCAAAGGCCTCAAAGTTGCTATGGGAACGCAAAATAAATCATGGTACAATGCTGTTAGTTATTCCTGTGGTAGAACCTTATCACACAAGTTCATTACTGTCATTGGATCCTAGGGCTTCTGGGGGCGTGTTTGCACCTTGCCTCCCTGTTTCTGGTACGTTTAGCAAATGCCTCCTCTGGTATTACCTTTGTCCCTTCCTCTCACTCCCCCTTCTCCTTTTTTGTGCTTCTGTTTGAATTTCTGAGATTGTTTTGTTTCGCAGAAAAAACGTGTCTTTCCCCTTGTCAAAAATCTTCTTTGCTGGATTCAAAGTGGAGGGATCTGGACTTTCATCCTCACTAGCTGAGCTGTTATCCGAGGACTGCAGGGCTGAAAGGTTGTTTAAAGCTATAGCTTCACCGGGCTCTTAATTCTGATGAAGATGATTCATCGTGTGCCACAAAAGTGTTAATTTGTCCCGTAGTGTGGTCAATCTTGCACTAGTCTAGTCGGGGACCTCGTACTCCCTGAGGAATGGGGGGCCCCACCGGACCAGGTCCTGGGGTGGTCCCATCCAGCTTCAGAAAAAAAATATTATTTCTGATGTTAGAGAATTACTTTCTAAAGTCGGCGTGCATGCACGTCGACTTTAGAAAGAAACCATTACTTTCAGAAGTCAGAATGCACACACTCCAGATTCAGAAATATATGATCCGGCTCCAGCCCTGTGGAATGGAGACCTCCAGCTCCCTCCACTGCACTGTGCGCATGACTGAGGGTCTCAGGGTGGGTGCTGGGGGCCTGGAGTCCACCAGGAGGTCGGATTCTGGACACCAGATAAGAAAGATAAGAATACAATTAATTTTTTTTTAAGTGTGTGCATGTGCCTGTGTGTGTGTGTTGGGTGTTTATGATGTATGTTTATATGTATGCATGCGAGCATGCAAGTGGGTGTTATGCATTATGTAATGTCTGTGTGAATGAGTGATAAAGCACACATAATACATTTTATTACATGGCTGGACTGGCATTTTGGTACAGCTGGTGTAGACATTTCATACTGTGGTATCACATTTTAATGGGCATCCAACCATCATAAAGCAATCATGCTATATTGTATTACTTGGCTAGATAGGCATTTTCGTGAAGCCAGTCTAGCCATTCCTTACGGTGCCATAACACATTTTACTGGGCCAGATATGATAGAGCAAGCATGATATGTGGTATAGCATGGATAGACTGGCATTGTAATGCAGCCAGTCTAGTTATTTATTACATTGGCTTGGCATTTTTTCCTAGGCTTCTATGTATGAGTAAGCATGGAAGAGTTATTATGTGGCTAACCAGGAATTTTGGTAATGTCTTATTGTGGTATGGCACTTTTAATAGCAAAGTAAATAGGGGTGTGTCCTTATGTGGAGATACTGCCATATATTGGCAGAGCCAGCCTGTGGATGTTTTCTTTTAGTATCAATGCTGACATTATGCGCAAAGCAAACATAAGTATGTTCTTATATGGGAATACTGGCTTATATTTGTGCAGCCATCCCAGACATGTATGGGCATGGTCAGTTTGAAAATGTTTTCATACTGGCATATATTGTGGGCAAAGGAACCATGAGCATGAATTAGGAAATACTCCTTTGCACTACTGTTGGCATAATGTATAATTTCAACCCATTATTCCAAAAACATTTATAAGGGTGGCCCCTACCCCATGGAAATCCCCTTTGGTTAGTTTGGGACCCCTCCTCCCTCGCTATGCTTATTGCTCTGGCATATTTGTGGGAAATGTTTATGTCGCTCCAATAAAAAAAAAACACCAGCTGCCAATAGGTGAGTAGCTTGTGGGTGAATAGGTCTGACTGTGTGCAAAATGCAAAAGGCAATGTTTTCATAAAATGAGTACCCAGTGTGGCAAAAGCATCTAAATATCATTTTGCTGATTGGTGATTTTCAGAGCCGTACCGTACAGCAGTCCCAATCATGCAATGATGTGGAATTTGCGCCGGTCCTGACACAACTTTTCTATTCTGTAGTGGTCAGCATGGAAACGGAGATGGGACTACACGTAGTCCCTTCTCCCTTTCCATGGTGGTCATTTTTTTGTTTACTTTAGTGGCCGCTATGGAAACGGAGAAGGTAATACATGTAGTCCCTTCTCCACTTCCATGGCAGTAATTTTCTTTGTTTACTATGGCTGCAACAGAAATGGAAATCAGACTATATTTCTCAGTCCACTGCGGCCAAAAATAAACCAACCAAAAAAACCACCATAAGTAACCCAGTTTTACGGGCCGTGGTACTAATGGCAATAATCCGCTCGTCGGCAGACCATTACCATGTTCATTAATGCCCCGGGGCCTTCATTAAGGCCAGAGTATGGGCCCCGGCTTCAATACTGGCTCTGGGATTATTGCCTAAATAAAAAACACAATATGATGCACTGTAAGCCAATTATTGTACTGTCTGGCTAATGGTGATAACTGAGGTCTGAACTGAACAATTATTTCTGTAATTTACTATGTAATGCATTTAGGGTTAACTGTAGTTTACACATAGTGTGACTTCACCATATCACAATTTATGTTGCATGTTCACCTTTCTTTGGTGACTATTGTGATCATGTCCAATAACCAAAATTGGAATTCATGTTGTTGAGTGTGTTAAGCACTCGTTGCAGAGATCTGTGTCTGTACGCCAGACCACACTTCTAAATCCATACAAGGCAGACTTCACCTTTTTCTTTCTCTGAGCTAGACATACTTGGATATATAAACGTTGACGATCTTAATTTGCAACAAGAACAGCATTGGGATGCATGGTGATCAAATGCCAACATTTCAGACTGGGCCAAACCATGGGATCCTGGGCAACTCCTGCAATCTCATAGTGGCTGGCCTGCCAAAATTACCATTCCCAAATCTTTCAAAATTGCAAGCCCTTTGATCTAGTGTATTTATCAGAGTACACACACACCGTTTAAAGCTATAGTGTTGCTTCCTTTATCATAATACGACCATTGGTATATTGAACACCACAATGTGTTTCTTGGAACACTCATGGCAACACCAACTAAAAGAAAATCTCAGTCTTTGTTCAGGTCTGTTCACTTTGCGGGTCACGTCTGATCTGTATCCTCTTGCTATTCTGTGTTAAGTGCACGTTATGCCTTGCTTCCTATCTGCCACCTTTGTCCATGCTACAGCAGTTGTTCATTCGGTTATGATGGTAACTTGAGTTGAATACCTATGCTGGAGAATGTTAAATTATGTTATATGAAATTTGTATAATGCCTAATGCCATTAGTATGACCTCTAAGCACTGAAGGGATAAATGACCTTCAGAACACCATAGTAAGAGATGTGAGAGGTGAATGGATTTCTAAAATACGTGTGTGCATTTCTAGCCAGCATTAAGGTGGGTAGGGAGGAGCTGGGTCCGTAGCGGCACGCCATAGTTATCGTAACAAATTGTTGTGGAAGTGGAAGAGTCAGGCGAATTAGATAGAGGGCACAGTGCTCAAGGGTGTCTCCCACTGTGGTTTCTGGAGAGTACAGCAGCATACACGTTCCTTTCAGAGGCCTCTCGTGCGTAATATCATGGCCCACCCCGCAGGTCTTGAGATGCTATTGGCCACACAGAAAGCAAATCGGGAAGCCATTGCTCCCAAATATATATCTATGGCACTACAAAAACACAAAGCCCATACGACTACGAGTCCACTAAGCGCAGGCAACCTAGCTCTCCTCTGAGGCAACATTACTGCGGACAATGACCTCGCACTATCCAGCCCCTTTAATAACAATGTAATGACACTAGCTACTAGTGAGCACATAGATGTAGCTACCAGCACCATGTTGGACATGTTTCCTCAGGCGACAGTGCCTGACAGCTTGATAGATAACATACCCATATCACTAGATACGCCACCTGTCAATGTAAACAGGGAAAATGCTGATGTGCCAATAGACCCACTCCCTATTACTTCTGCACTTCATGCTACGACAATGGTGGCAACAAACACCTCCATTGAGCGTAACCACCTGCCACTAGGTCCTTGACCTAACAAATCACTTGAATCCAACATATCCTTCCGAAGAGGCTTTTTTCAGAATACCCTACAACCCATGCCACCCTGGCAGAACACTAGAGATGCCCTACCTACCTGGAAGCGACCCTATTATGATGTCACTATTAATTACCAGATCTTTAAACACGCACGCACTGGATGTACATGATTACATCCTAGAAAATAACATTGATATGCTTTCTACCACAGAAAAGGGTTTCAATGGTCCATCTATTGGCGCCCCCTCACCCCCATGTATATCTTTATTGCTCATAATCTCCTAGGTTATGGGGGAGGAGTTGCTGTAATAGCTAAAAAAGAATACCCACTGTATGAGGGCTCATGGCTATGCAATAGATGCGAAATACCTGCACCTCAAATTCAACCCAAACCATAACATGTGTATTAATTTCATTGTACTGTATCACCCACCTGAACATATGACTGACTTCAAAGATGAGATTATTCATATTTTGAGCCCTCTGAACAAACCCAATTATTCTACAATGTTAACACCTTAACTGCTAAGCATTATGCAGATCTATGATAAAAGGACAAGCATACTCCTTAGAACTTAAGGGGTTAATGGGCGTTTTATATCGATGGCGGGCAAGGGATTCATCAGACAAAGAGGCTCTCTCTTTGGAATCAGACCTCGATAATATTGAATGTAGGATTCATAACACAGAGGCCTACCTCACATTTTACCTCACATACAAAGCTGAGAAAGGGGTGAATCAAACGAAAATAATTCTTAGTAGAAACTTTAAGAAGTTGAAAACCATCAACCTTGCTAACTGCATGGAAGGATATTTAGACCCTGGTGACCAGCTGTTTGTGTCCTCTCTGATCATCGTGACAGCTAGCTGGGACCGGCTGGTGCTACTAAGGTCGAAGACTGTGAGAGACAATGTGAATTATCAAAGTAGTTTCACATCTGAACTAGAAACTATTAAGAAAGCAAAACAACAAGCAGAACGAGCTTGGATTACTTTCAAAATGGAAGCCAATACGCTTAAATGGAAAGATCCTGCTAAAGCATATACATTGGCTAAATGTATTTACAATTTTTTTTATAAAAGCTATATGAAAAGCAAAGGAAACTTTTTTAACAGCCACATCTCAAATGCCGAACACAACAAAAAAAAACAAAGAACAAAGTTAATACGGTTAGTGAATAAATAGAAAAGGGGCAGAAATCCTCAGGCCAGTTCCTCATAACAACCACAACATAGGAAATAGCGATTAGAAGCACAGAGCATAAACTAATGACCTAACACTTATTTTCCTTTCATCCCGTTAGCATATCGGAGAGAGAAAACATGCTAAAGAAATTCCATCCTGCCAGATGTTTCAGGGATGTCGTTCCAACTAAAATGGTCTTGGACAACATACACATCGTTTCCCCCTTTTTCACAAGGTTTGTGAATTCATCTTTCCATCATGCTTTGGTACCAAATGGTATTAAAGAAGTTACTTTGAGCCCACTTGTAAAAAAGTCAGGACTCAGCCCCAGGGGCGCATCTAACCTTAGACCGATTATTAATTCACACTTCTTATTAAAAATAATCAACAAAGATGCTTCTTTAAAGTTCCAGGAACACCTGGGAAATGACAACCATTTGTATCGGAAGCAATCGTGCTTCCGCCCATTGGTGTGGGACAGAGAGCGTCTTAATTGACCTACAATCCAATCTGTTAGATATCATGGACTGAGGGAAAACAGGACTACTGGTCCTATTAGATCTCTCTGTCCCCTGTGATCTTTTGGATCACAACCTTTTATTAGACAACCTTGCTTCATCAGCTCATTTCTCAGAGAATGCAATTTCCTCAATACAATCTTTCCTGAGCAATAGAAAGTCACTGTGTGATGGGGTAGGCCTTCCTCTAACTCAGCCCCTATTTTCTAAGGGGTCCCATTGGGTGCGAGTCTGTCGCCAGTGTTATTTAGCTGTTACATCACGTCGCTCTACGACCTGCTTACTGAAAAGAGTGTGACATTTACAAAATATGCTGATGACACACAATTACTGTGGTAACTTGAAGGGATATACCAGACCGATTCTAAGAAGCTCCAATCGATATGGGGCAGTATCAGACAGTGGATGCCGAGAAACTGGATGTGTCTTCATAGTAACAAGACCGAGCTATTGATTTCTGGCTCACATCAGGCCAGGGCTAAGCTCACATCAGACTACTCCACTTTCCAAATAGAGGACTGTGAGATCTCAGTCTTCAACGAAGTCAAAAACCTCTGAGTCATTTTGGAAGCATCCTTAGGCGCTGAAACCCATGTTAATTACATAAAGAAAAACAATTATTACCACCTAAATTTATTGAGACAGACAAGACCGTATTTCTTGGAAGAAAAATGCATTTCTCTTGCACGTGCCACCATTCTTTCCACAACAGATTATTGTAATGCCTTATTGGGAGGCACAGAAAAGTCTAGCCTAAAAAAATGATGAGTCCTCCAGAATGATGATTTCCGGATCGTAAAAAATTACCACGGAACTCCCATGTAACTGAACTGCGGAAAGAACTGCACTGGCTTCCATTCGCCTCCGGCATACAGTTCAAAATACTCACATAAGCACACACGTGTGCACATGGCTGCACACCATGCTATCTGATGAAGAAATTGATCAAATACAAGCCTAGTCGAACCCTGAGATCATCTGGGTCTACGTTACTCACATGTATTAAGGCAAGATGTACCCAATGCAATGGGTGCTCTTTTGTTACAACAACACCCAGGGCCTGGTACAAACTACCCATTACTCTTTGTCAGGAAGGCAATCTCTTACACTTCCGTAAGCAACTAATGACTGTCCTGTTCGCCTAAATAACTACAGCTTGTGTATCCCTGCATCACTGTCCTGTGGTTCATTTTCCATCTCTAGACATTTTGAGCACTCCCATGCCTTTAGGATTTTGGCACTATATAAATAAAGAAATAAATAAATAATAAAAATAAATTATGTGAACAGCTGGTCCGAATTCTGTGTGGGTCTCAGCTGTATTCTATTGGAGGTGGTAATGCGTGTTTTGTGTGTGTGAATCACATAGTGTCTGTAGAGAAGTATGATGGTGGGTGAGCAGTGACCCAGTGGCGTTCAGTTATGTTTCATTGTGAGGGTGTGCTCGCCCTTCTAGTGAAGGAAGATTGGCATCTTTTTGTGAAAGGTCTTGTGGAGCATATCATAATGGTTTGACAGAGATGCATTCAATGTATGTGTCGGTGGGTGTGTCTGTGGGGTGAACTGTCACCCCTTGTAGACTCCTTAGTTGCCCCAGTGTTCCCATCAGGGGGTGAATAAACATTCATCCAGGAGATGGGCTGAGTGAGTCAGGCTGCAGGAGGGAAGAGCCAGGGTTTGAGAGACTTCCTGAAGGTGAGGTGATCTTCTATGTTACGTATGCTTAATGGTATAGAGTTCCAGATGGTGGGTGCTTGGACTGATAAAGTATTGGTATTACATTTATTTTTTTTATTTTTAAGTACTACTTTCTGCCTTTCTGCTTTGAAGCCTTTCCTTTGACGAAGAAACCAGAAGGTAGCCCTGAAATGGAAGATGTTCAAACATGAACTCATTGAGTGGAGCCCTGTACCCTATTTTGTGGTGTGTGCTGGTCAAAACAAGTCCTGGCTTGTGTGTGGGACCTGGTTGTTTTGTCATTTTTAGAGCCATCCTGATTGTGGACAAAAGGTGTGTGCAAGTTGTTTCTACAGCTACATGTGATCTGTGTCCTGCTTCCATATTACAGTCTGCATACTTTGCTTGTGGCTGATAATTTTAAAATGTGCCCTGTCCCTATGCTAGAACAGAAGTACCCTCATCATCCACGGTTAATGTTCCCCTTGTAATGCCACGTTGCTCATTATTCTTATTCCAGCATGGATGAGGCCAGTAAGGGGACTTTGACCCAGTTCCCATTGATATTTTAATCGCTACCAAGTCAACCGATCAAGCTGAGGTTTGTGATTGTGATGAAGGTGTGGACTGGGGAATGACCAGAGAATGTTGTGTTCCCTTCATTTTGTTGGTTCAGGGGAACCCAGAAGTCGTCCATGCTACAGGCCACAAAATACATTAAAATGGGCCTGATTTAAAAGAGTGAGGCACAAACTCACAGAGGACAGACCACGAGAGAAATAAACCACCCGAGGTTTGCACTAGGGTTCTTTCTGGAGTTTGGTGTATTCTATTAGACAAAATGAAACCATTTCAACCATTGCTGTGCCTTGCATGTATGCAAATGAAGCCTGGAAATAGGAGTAAACATCCCATAGGCGCGCATCCATATCAAGAGTTCTTTCCGTCCTTGATTCTTCAAATATAAAAGGAAAAAACGGTGACCCCGGACAGAAAGATCATAATGCTAAACAAAATACACAAATAAAGGCCAGTAATGTAATTGATATTCCCAGCTCTCACCCAAGCAGGAGGATTGACTGGCCATATAACACCTTTAATCGCAGATTTACACGCCATGCATATTATTCATAGTACCAAACTGCTTGCATGTGTCTAATAATGACTACAAGCAGGTGGCTATCACACAGATTCGTGTGGGATTTAAGTCTGAAAGAAGTAAAGGCAGACACGTGGTAGTTCGTGCCATGTCAGGATTGAAAAAATATAGCAGATCTTGCTTGTGGGTTCACTTCAGATTACATTCTGGAACGTTTGGTCCTGCATATATATGTACAGGGATTCAAAATGGCTTGTGATAGAAATATAAGGATTTACAGAACATGATTTAAGAGATCTGTTTTGGCATTTTTTAAAGAACAAGTGTGTATGAAGGAATTATGTTAGGTGAGAAAAGGGGGTTGTTCTTGTTCGGCATTTCTACCTTTTGCAGGCTAATGTTATTTGTGAAAGCATGCATTTGCTTGAATTCTTGCATAGTAGATTAAGTGACATCTGTTTAGTTGGTAATACTTACATGCAATATTTGTAATGTTATGAAGCTGGTAATCCGTGTGACGCAATAACTTTTACTCATTTGTCTGTGACAATCCATCTGGCGACTATGAATATTTGAGCTATGCCCACCTGGATTCAAAGCCCACACATAACCCCATGCACAAACTAACATTGTAAAACAACAAATTGATTTGCAAAGTAAGCCACCTTTCCTTTTTTTGAGGCACTTCACATTTTGCATCACATCACACAACGGCATGCTCCATATGCTATCATATCATGTCTTATCCATACCCTTGTAAATGACTACAAGTAAGCAACCTTATTGCACATTTATTAGATGTGTGTCTTGAAAGTGTAATCATAAAACACAGGAGTGATTATTTTCTGGGATCACATTACTTTACGTTCTAGGCCAATAGAAATGGGCATTTGGTTGTCTTGTGTGTTTCGACTAGTGAAAATGTTTCAATGGGGGAGAACAGTTCAAACATTCCCAAGGTCTCTGGGAGCATACAAAATACATAAAAAAAATTGTCCTTTAGTTGTCGGGGGCCCTGCCCTTGGATTATGTGTACGATGTCCAAATGCACCATGGCAACACATCCTGTTTTACACCATTTGCTTCAATTGAACTTAATTAAGGAGCACAATCTGATATCTGTGTCCTTCAAGTTGTTTTGACTGCTACTACAAAAAGAGTGTGGGCCTCATTACAACTGTGGCAGTAGTATTTAAATATGTTTTTTTAATTAACGTGTAACTGTTTAGCTTCTTCGCATGATTAGGAATTTTGAAACCCATAGGCAAAAAAAGCCTGCTTTTGAGCGTGGGTATTACCGCCACTCTAAATGATAGTGATGTTGCAGGTGGCATTATCTTCATTCATGTATCAGATCAGGGCTACCAATCCCAAAAAGAAGCGATTGGGCAAAAGAGACATGCTCAATTCACCTACTGCAATAGCACTAATGTCGTTCATGTTGTCACATGCCCATGTGGCTTAAGGTATGTGGGCATGACTAACAGGCCAGTCAAGACCAGAATGACAGAGCAGAAATCATGCATACAAACTAGAAAGCTCACAGCACCGATGGTTGAACATTTTGGTCCAGGATCAACACTCTGAAAATGATTTCACATGGACTGTTCTTGAAAAGTTCAAGTGTGCAGCCCAGGGTGGAAATATCCACACACTCTTCCTCAATAGAGAACAACAACGGATTTTCAGACTACGGTCTGATCGCACTGGCGTAAATGACAGCATCTGCTGGCAAACCCTGGCAGTGAATCACTGATAGACCAGAATGCACTGTGACTCCGGCCTGGTCTTATGTGACAGTTGTCCATCTCATGGTGGGAGGACAGGGAACTAGCCATCTGGTTCTGCCATCTCTGAAGAGGAACACAATTCCTCCAGACTTAGAATGCCCATCCACAGGCACCGAGCATGGCACCCAGTTTCATTAGAAACATCTCCGGAAATGTGGGGTTTGCTATGTGATGTTTGTACTGACCAGCTCTTTCGTGTTACCTTGGAGGATGTTATCTAGTTTACCATACCAAAATGGCTCTTGCTCCGGTGCGTAGTCCGTCTTCTAGTCTCACTAGTCAAATGCCCAGAAATCCATTGGAGCCTGTGGGGTACAGAAACCACCCTAGAGTGACAAAATGGAAAGGCCATGCCTGGCCACAGTGATTTGAAGGAACCTGGCTAAGGTGGAGTCCCATTGAAATCTAAAGCCATGACAAAAATGGTGATGTCAGACATGAGGCCTATTGAACCAAAAACAGGCCTAAATCTTAAACGAAGGAAAGTGTGTTTGGAAGTTCAAAGTGCAGAGATATGTGCAATGCATGTCAGAAAGGAAAAAGAAAGACACATGGCTGAAAGGAGGGTTTCATAGACTGTGAAAAGTAATTTGGAGAAATGGCAGCATGTGACATCAAAGTTACATAATACCAGACTGCAATCCAGAAATCTAAAGTGAAAGCAAGCTTAGTGCATTTATAGGAAATAAAATAACCTCCTTTTCCTAATCCCTAATGACAGTATGCAAGTAAAAGTGCACAATTGGTTTCAAGGTGAACATGGTTTTCTCATATAACTGGTCTATGTATGGACAATCCAGAAGTGATACTCATGTCTTTTGCAACTGTGAGATTAAAGAAATACATTAAACATGTACAGAAGGCCTAGGTGCCTGATACAATGCTTCATGCAAAATACATTGTGTGTGAATCTAAAGCCATTTCTTGCAGAATTGTGCATGCGGCTGGGAATGATGTGTTTCCTAAAGAACTGAAAAGCTACAATTTCAACTTAAAGATACAGACAGCAGCATTTACCTTAGTCTTTGTGCCACATAAAACTGTGATTCAGAAATCCAAGCCAAACCGAGGCTATTCCATTTCACATGAGGAAAAAGACATTATTTTAGGGGCAGCCTAAACACTTTTGCCTCGTCCGTGTCAATGAAGATGGCAGATTGCAAGTATTTTGTTACTTAATGTATTTGGTGGAACTTGCCCCTAGTGATAATCTAACACTAGTAACTTAGAAAACTGTCCTGATGAAGATGGCCATTATGTGGATAGGCCATTGAAACCAGTCGACACATGCAGTCTGTGGAACCAGCTGTTAAATAACTTATACCAGGCTGTGTTTTGAAGAAACAGTGTTCTCTGCCTTTGTTTTGTCGTCACATGAAAACTGAGCATTCTAGTGTGGAATGATCCAGGAGGAATATAATTGTCAGAATTAGTCCTGAGATGTTCAAACACGTGGTTACTCCGCTTTTTAAAAAATAAATAAACAGCTGTTTGTCTGCTCTACTGCCTTGACTTTGAGGCCTAGGCAGCTACAATGTATAACACCTTGAATGCTTAGGGTATGTGTGACATTATGTGTGGTACGGACCAGGAAATGTAAATTTCTTGTTGTGAACTCCTTGAATAGCATGACCGCATTTCTTCTTGTTCTATCCTTTCGTAGATAAGCCGCGCACCAGCAGCTCCTAGGATTAGGGGCGGGGGTGGAGGGACAGATAGAGATTTGTTTTGTCCCTTTATTTTGCCCAATCTCTTCTTTTTGGGATTGGTATTCCTGGCCTGACACATGAGTGAAGAGTCTGTGCAATATGTCTGTGCAATATGTCTGTGCAATAAGTCTGTGCAATAGTTGAATGTTGTGTAGAGCGATATGTCCCGTTTGGGTGTTATATGAAGTACAGTTGCCAGACCACACAGTACAGAGAACTAGGTCCTCACGGTCTTTGTTTGCAGGAGATATTATCACATTTGGTAATACTACCATTCCTCAATGCATTTTTTAGGACTTCAAAATAGGGGACAACCAAAACCCATAATCAGGCGGCGCATAACCACTAATTGGCAGAAACATTTAATCAGTATTAACACTGTTAATACCGCCAAACTCCTAACATGATCAAACCTTCAAAAATGCAGAGCGTTATTTAATATAGTTTTTAAGACTTTCTGTTTCATTTCGATTTCATTTGTACCTTATTGTTCCCTTTGGAAAAAGCTAAGGCACAAAGCACTAAAAAAATTAAATAAAAATACAAACACAAACTCATCCTTGTGGCCCTGCAACAATTAACATATCCGGTACTAAATCAAATGCCTTGGGCCCAGGTTCTCTGATAGCAGGGGGTGGGTGAGGAGAATATTAGATGGGTGGCTAAAGCAAAACAAAAGGCGATGGCTGGAAGGTTTTGAATTAAGCACAACCTCTAGTGCAGCTCTGGGCAACCCTCCAAACAATCATCCTTTAGCCTTCCAAGCCATTACAGAAGGGGAAAAACCAAAAACATATGCAAATCAGGCTTGGTCCCACTTCAAAAGGGACAGTCCAGCCCGAACTGCTAGGTCACATCCCTTCTGTACGAGACTACAAGCATTCCCAGACATGTTTCAGCCTCATTTCGCGCCTTGAAACACTTGTGTGTAGGCGCGTTACAAATGCCATATCATATCATTGGGCATCATCAATGACTTGTTTTAGGCCAAAGAGCCTCGAGACCCACGTCTGAGCATACCCGTCCCACTCGGGGTGACTAAAGCAAAACAAAAGGTGATGTGGAAGGTTCCCCAGAGCATTGCCAGTGGTTCAAATTTATTCAAAACCTTCCATCCCTCACTTTTTATAGCAGAGATAGTAGAGGTTTGTCTCCATATGTGAGAGAGGGTATGCCCAGACGTGGGTCCCTTGCCCGCTACGCCATAGGGAACCAAGCTGCACCTCGCTGAGGAGGCCCTTTAAGACTAAAACATGTCTGGGGTTGTTTGTTGTTTCTGTGCAGAGGGGACCAGGCCTAGTATTTTCGGCTGGAGTGCTACCATTGGTGACAGTACGTGACTGATTTGCATATGGCTGGACCCCTTTTGCAATGGCACAGACGAACTAAAAACTGGTGCTGCGGTGCTGTGGAAGGTTGCCCAGAGCAGTGCCAGTGGTGCAGATGTATTCAAAACCTTCCACCCATCAATTTTTAGTTTGAAACATGTTATATAGGTGCCAATGGTCCTGCTCAAGTCTCCCACACCATGAACACTACACATTAACCCCCCAAGCGCTTCACTAGTTTTGCAGATACTGTTTAAAAACAGTACTGAAAATCATGTACGACCAGCTTCCCAGAGATGCGTGCATCAGCACACAAGAATCCTGTTGAAACCTCGAAAGTGTATCCCTACCTACTCTTCTCCCAGTAAGTACATCATCCTCCCCTTCCCTGCATAGATTCAGCAAATGCATCACATTCGCTGATGTTCCCGCTAGTTCCCCCGGGCAACGTTCCTTAAAAGCAGAAGCCATCTGCCTAACAGTCTTTCTGCGCATTGCGAAGTTAATATTGACAAGTTCCGATTGATCACATCTTCCTCCGGGACCTTTCATGGAGGGGAGCTCCTGCTGTGTGTGCGCGTGTGTTAGTTAGTTTGTATCTTTCGCTAGCTCTTTGGTTGTTGCTATGTTTGGTAAAAGCAGTGTCTGATGAGAGAACAAAGAGGCCCTGGGGGAGCTGCCTAAACCACATTTGCCGCAGAACAAGCAGCCTAATCATCACCTGGGAAGAATGAGTTCTGCTGTTGTGCTCTTGCACAGGGATTCTTGCTTTCCCTGAGATTAGGCACTCAATAAGGCGACTCATTAGGAGCACATCAGCAAGTTATGATAGTGTATGTGTTATATATTTTTTTTCAATGCATCTATTTGCCTTCATTAATGCGCCCATTGACGTGTCTAGCCTCGCACAGCCTCCCCTTGGTTTTAGGATCCAAATGCTGTACTAAACTACCTCAAAGTTCTCAGGTGTGTGTGCCGTTTTCTCCAGGAGCTACCCTAATATTTACTCCATTGAATGATATATTTAAAATGTACAGAACTTTTTGGATTGAAGGAAGAGGAATGGCACATTACTGACCCACCCTGCTGCCAGCCATTTGTCATGTAAGCGTCAGGGCTCCCCCAGACTAGCTTACTAATGCCCCACACACTGACTTTGGCAGGCGAGGAAAGGCAATTTGTAGGCACACCTTCTTCCTGTTTTTTGTTCCCTGAGCACTCAGCGCTTAGAGCGAAGTAGATACTGTTCTTCTCTGGGAGTCAAGCACTCACCTGCATTTGTTACAACATAGATTGTAGTGGTGGCCAGAAAGAAAGTTTAAAATGCTGTCCGTGTTCTGCCTTCACAATGTGTAGCTCCATTACCAAGGTAAAAGAAAGGAGGCCCTTAGCTGGATGGAGGTGGAAATGAAGGTGAAGGCCCTATCACATGACTATGAAATACCCAAACCCAAAATTAAACAATTATAGGTGAAGCAGAGCATCTCTATGACACTGTTGACTCCCTGTTTTGTAGCAAGCTGCAGCTCAACGGGTCACTCTGATGGTGGGGGTAGTGGTGCAGGAAAAAATAAGAACAATTAAAATATTCATAGACAGCAACAAAAAATATAAGGTAGAGACAATGGGCCTTCTAAGAACACATACAATAAATAACTAGGGGCTATTCGAAATGTTAAGCAGAATAAATAAACATCAATACTTTTATCAGTTTTGAAGATCCTACAAGTTTTTACAACGGTAAAAAACAAGTAAGATTTCCAGGCCGTAGTTAAATTATATTTTGGTTTTGAAACTGCCCAATGTTATGTGCAAGCATATAGTTGGAAGAGGCTTTAAGGATGGGCTGGACTTCTGGAGTTTTTTTTTGACATTTACTAATGGACTGCTTTCATGAGTCTTGCAAAGATGAATTGTCAACATTAGTCAATTTCATATTCGGCTTACACAAGACATCAGAGACAGGGCCAAGGCAACCATTCAGCAAAAATGGCACAATGGTGGGTCAGGTGCCACACTTACTCTGATTTTAGAAGTCACGTTTCAGCTGTCAACTAACAGAATCCTGAACTGTATATTCTAGCAACAACATCATTTCATTTTCAGTTCATTCAGCATTTAGGAGGTTCACCCAGACGTGGAACCCTTGCTCATTGTGCTCAGAGGCGGCACAGCTCCACCTCACTGATGAGGCCCAACAAGGCGGAAACACATGTCTGAGTTTGCTATTAGTACTCTTGCTCAGAAGAGACTTGCCATAGCATTTCAGTGCTGGACGGCCAATGTGGGCGGGACAAAGACTGATATGAAAATGGATATTTGCTTTCTGTGAACGGTACAGTGAGCTAAAGTGTGGCTCCGGACTCTCGAGTCCCTAAGAACAGGTCATTTAAACGTGTTGGACTTGGACTATTTTTTTTTTTTTTTTTTTTCAGGTCAATACATACCAGCACCAAGGGAAGTGAATGAATAAACGACTTTCTAACTTACTCATAATGTGGGTTCAAATTGTGTGCCATGTGTAATATAGTAATGTGAATTGATACAATGTATCACCATGACTTTATATACTGATCAGACAGTAGCTGAATCAATACACAATTTAGATTTGTTGCTTTAACACACATGGGTGCATTTGCATTTCACTAAAAATGCCATAACTGTGTGCTTTTTGCATCTTCACACTTTCCTTTGGCAATGGAAAAGCCCAATGTATGATTCTAATGTACTAAAAGGCCCTTTCTTTCCTTAGAAATCAGAAGGTTGCAAAATCAGGCCTGCAACACCATACATGCAAGGGGCATCTCAAATCCTCTGTTGCTGAAGTTAAAACTGATGACACATCCGGGTTTATTCATTATTGAGCTTGCTTACATACATGTTCATGGTGAGTGTGAAATCTCAATCATTCAAACAATGTTTTTCCATGTAGTGTAGTAATATGGCAAACTGGAAAGTACCAGTACAGTGTTTTTCCAATACCAGTTTGAGTTATGGAAATGGTCTTACATTACATTAATCCCAAAAATCGGTGTGGAAATTGCACTCCAGCCAGACAGAAATAACACAAATGTGTTTGTGGCTAATTGAAAAATAACCATTGAAAATATTGCATTCCCGTACTCATCAAGTTGTATGAGAAATTAATATAAAATTACATGCAATGTCAATAATTAAACAACTTCATCAACTGTTGTGATTTCTGGATTCTTAATTTTTCTGGCACATCGGCCTTATGGGAGGTTTGTTGGTAATCTGACAGTAAATCCATTGAATTTCTGGCAAACTCATTTCATGTTGCTGCCAGTTGGTCGTGTGGCATTGCCACGGGATGAGTGGTGTTATGGCAATGTAAATTGCGATGTTGGGGTACACAGTACTCCATGGGGATTTATATTGGATTTAACGTGAGCTGTAATTGTGTGTGGTAAATCGGAGTACAGTGGAGGATCTACCTCCAGAAAACACCACAGAATGGATGTGTATGAATGCAGTGGTAAAATGGTGGTATGATATTCACTGTTACTTTACAATGTTTTTTGCCACACCAATGTATTCATAATTAGGCACATAGAGACTCATTTCAAGGTTGCTGGTAGACCATATGTAGTACCAGCGGCCTACTGGTAACCTTGGCTTACCGTTTCTGCCATCATTTAACCCAGTATTACATGAATATTACAGCGGCAGAATGGTATGTTCCCATTACAATGGAGGGGATGGAAACCACTGAATCACTGGCCCTATTAAATACAGTGCTGGTGGTTCAGTGAATTATCTGCCAGTAGGGTAGTTCACTGCCCCTATCGGCAGACTTGGAGTATGCCGGTCTGGAAATGGTGCCAGTAACTGGTGTTACCAGCACCTTTTTCCGGAATGGCATAGTCCCAATGACCCCCATAGTGTCACACACAGAATGCACATAGGTCTTCTGGTGCTTAAGAAAAATATGGCAATGCCCATTTCGATGATACATTAACCTGGTGGTGGGGAGATTGATGTGATCATTATTAGATCGCAAAAAAGAATCAATGGAAAATAAATGTTTGGAATGCAGATCGTTTGTTACATATACCAGATTTACAATAGGCTGTGCCAGGTAAATGAGGTAAGGATCAAGGAGAAGTGATTATGCATCTGAGCATATCGTGGCTCCTCCGAATGAGGTATGATTTTAGGGTGACATTGAAACCCATCATTGGGGATGTGAAAGAGTTTTAGCAGGATGAAGTTTCAGCGTTAGAGCCCAGATTGGTGAATGAATGTTAGCCGAGGCAGTGCACGGTGAATATGGGTGGAGAGCTTGCATTGAAGAGAACACGGGGGCGGGGAGTGGATAGGGAGGTATGAGCAGGGTCGGACTGGGACTAGAAATAGGCCCGGACACACAAAAAAAAGTGGCCCACCCCTCGCCTCAGAAAAGTGGCCCACCCCTCGCCTCAGAAAAGTGGCCCACCCCCCACCTCAAAAAAGTGGCCCTCATGCGACTGCAGAATAACCTGAAGAAGGAACTTGGATAGAGGTAGCTAATAGAGGCAGGCCCACAACAGTAAACACCCAAATGCGTGCATTGCAATGCCCCCATCTACCTTAAACACTGGCCTCGTGAAAGAAGGTGAGTGAGGCGTTAACATGCTGCACCCAAGCTCACCCGTTTCAGTGCACACAGTCAGACAGTCATTCATGCACAGATAGGAAACACTTCTAAGATGCGCGTGCGTAACGTGTAGCGTAGTGATCAAGGTAGGATGGCTGCCCGGCCAACATAAACAGAACACACTGCTCTCTAAAGCCCTCCTTTGCCCACCAGCAGCCCAACTAACGTTTCTAAAATACCAAATGACGTTTTTAGTGATATATATTTTGGGTCAACGTAAGTAAATGCGGGCGGGCCTAAAATAACATGTGACTACGTGGGGATATGGCAAAAACAAACGCAGAACAAGAAAGACAAATAACAAATTACAAAACTTTTCACCCAAAAATGTAAAGTAGCCAACCATAATAAATAAGTGATCAGGCTGCAATGGATGGAGTCGTAATTTGCTGGGGGAGCCACAGATGCAGTGACACTTGCAACTCAACAAACAGGAACACGTTTGAAGGCAAGACGCAAGTTGTCGAGGCTAGCGAGAGTGCATGGCCAGATTATAGAACACACACACACACAACAGCACACACGGCTTGTCACACGCAGTTTAGCAAATCTGTTAAACACCCAGAAAACAAATTCCACGCCGTGTTTGTTTCTATTTGTACAAATGCTGCACATCAATGGCCTTTAAGAACACCAGGTTAAACTAAATTGCTACTGTTTGAAAGAGCCAGAGAAGAGTGCCGCCGGTGTGCCCCATCCATGGAAATCAATGCTTGTGTCAGAGAAAGCAATTAACAGTTGTGTTTGTGTATTACAGAACGTGGATGTCTGTAACATAACATTAACATATCCAGGCAGTGCTACGTTTACATTAGTGCAGGAAGCATGCACGCCAACATCTGGACCGCAATGAAACGTAAAGTCTCTTGCAGTGGCTGTTTTAAGTGTGTTCATAATGAGACAGAAAGAGCAAAAGAGGGGACTAGTTAGGGGTGACGAGTGAGGCAACTTGGCATTGGAAATGAGAGCGGGTGAATTGTTACGTTTGAGGGAGTGTGTGTCGGGAATGAGAGTTTAGGAGGATGGGGGAGAGCAAGAAGATTGAGCAGTCAGAGTAAGTAAAGTGTGTAGGTTGGGGGAGAGGACTGGAAAGGAGGGAGAAGCCGAACTCGACGAGGATGAGATGGGGAAGGATGTATAGGGAAGGGAATTCAGGCAGACATACGAGTGAAGGAGTAAGGCGTGAAATGAAGGACCACCTTGGAGACGAAATGATGGAGAGTAGAAAAAGAAGGAGGAGGGGCCGAGTGTGGCATGCGGAAGAGGAATAGGCAGGAGAGCAAGTTGGAGGGCAGGAGTCAAGAGAAGGAAATGAGGAAAAAAGGGGCAGAGGCGCATATGAGTGGGGGGTGGGGGCATGGGAAGGGCAGCATGAAAGGAGGGGAAGTTGCATTAATATAGCTTTAGAAATAAAATGGACCACTGTACAGACAGAAATGAACAGAGGCCAGGAAGCATGGCAAGGAATGAGGGGTATCAGACAGAAACAGGTAGGGATCAGAAACGTGGTGGGGCGGGAGGGGTTAGAAACAGTTGGGGAGGGAAGGTTAGAAACATGTGTGGATTAGAAACTGGTGGGGTCAGAAAAAGGGGAGGGCTTTAAAAACAAGGTCCGAGGAAGGAGCAGGTGGGGGGGAGAGGATGGTGGGCCCGCAGACAAGAGGGGGCAAACTGTTGGAACTTGGAAGAGAGAGGGAGAAGGAACTAATCAGGGATGTGGCGGACGCAGGGTGGTGGGGAAGAGGGCAGGCGCGGATAGAAACAGGCAGATAAGGAACGGAGAGTAACAGGGGTGAGAAGAGGTGGGAGGGGGCAGACAGACATTGTCTGGAGGAGGCAACTCTGGGGAGCAAGGTGTTAGTGGGGCCAGCCCAAGAGTGGATTGAGATGTGCTGGGGGAGGCGGTGGGAGGGATGGGATGATGGTAAAGTGTCGAGAGTATGGAGTACTAGCAGGAGGGACTGAGGCGGGAGGGGATGGTATGGCAAATGGGGGAAATCGGGTTGGTGAGAGAGTCAGAGAGAGTTGGGGCAGTGGGCACAGTGTGTGTGGCAGGTGGGGCGGTGTGGTATATTCGAGGGGAGACGCGGGCCGAGGCAGGCAGTGGCACAGGTGTTGGTGGGGTGTGTTGGGAACCTAGAGTGGAGCGCGACAGGCAGAACAGTGTGTGGCAGAGTGGGGGGAAGTTAGGAGTAGTCAGAGATGGGATGCGATTGATGTGAGAGAGTAGGGAAGGTGAGGGGTGGGTGTGGGAGAGCGTCAGATCCATGGGAGCCCAGGCAGGGTGGGGGAGTTGGGAGTACAGGGAGGGAGGGATGTCTCGTTGGAGTGAATTGGGAGTTCAGGCTGGGTGGGGTCCTGGACAGTCATGGACATGGTCGGGGGGGTGGAGTAGGCGAGGGTTGGTGTACTATAGGGTGCTGGCGGGGTGGGAAATTGGAAGAGAGGTCACATTGCGCATGGGGTGAAGTGATGGGCGAGTGATGAGGAGCATAGGAGTCAGGACCTGCCGAAAGGTGGGTGCTGTATTATAGTACATTTCCTATGAGGCCTAGTCGTCATTTAGCAGAAAAAGTGCTAAATGTTTGCCTTAAAGCATAGGCCCTGTGTGGATCAATCAATCTTTCTTACCTCACGGACACGGTCGAGAGAGTAGTCGACTCTTCTGTATTTAAGTGTAGCCGCCCGCAGCACCGGTCAACAACTGCTGCCTGCCTGCCAGTTGGTGTTGCTGCTGCTGGGCTCAGGCTTGCACTCACTTCGGTCGACGGACGGTCCCTGTCTGTCTTCTCGGGCCGGGGGGCCTGCCTGCTGGGCTGGTGCTGCGGTGCGTGTGTGTCCTCTGTCGTCACGTCAAGTGGGTACTGTCTGCCAGAGCCAGTCCACTGGCTGTCTCGTCGTGGGGTCGGGTGACGGGTGGCCAAAATATAATGCCCAGGGTGAGGAGGGGAGGCCCACTTTATTCTCAGACTGAGTCACGTGTCTCTCCGCCGACTTCATTGTGGCGACACAGAGTCTGTATCGACCCCCAGCCCCAGGCACAAGTTGCTTTCAACTTTGCAGGGCAAGCAACACGTGATGTAACGTTGTTGTTAGTTCCTGCAAAGTTGAACTTGTTGTGTGAACTTCCCCGCCCCCAGCCCAGCCAGCTCTGCTGCTGCAGAGACAGTAGCACTAGGCCGCCGGCGCTGCCCGGGCCCGGTGCAATGTTCACAATCGTAATTGTATTAACACTTGAGTCGACTTGACTAGGACTTCAGTTCATCAATCATCACAGGAGCACATCGCACGGCCACCGGGCCACCAACCACCCGCTGCGCCACCGCCGGCCTGGTGGCGGCGGCCGGCCCTGATGCATGCATGCAATTTGCAATTGCAAATCATCAAAGCAAGGTAACAATGTGTTGTTACCTTGCGTTGATGAATAATTATGCTTCCAGCAGCGCACCAGGCAGCTCCTCCAGCTTGCTCCAGGCAGCCTGGCTCCAGCCCCTGGGAACATGGCTGTAATCCCCCCCTGGCCCCTGCCCGGCCCCACCCAGAGTCTCAAATTCCTTTCTGATGCTGGCCTGGCCCCGAGCCTCAGGCGAGCTGCTCGGGCCGCACCCAGGCTGCCGCCCACGGAACACACATCTATCTTCATAATTAATAGTGAGACTGACATCAACAATTTTACAACAAAAGTTAAACAAATAATGATGGCCCAGCTTAGGCCGTGCCATGCGCGGCCCGCAGGCCGCAGCAGACACTCTGTGAGTGAGTCGCCGACTCGCGCTGCATATATTACTAAACATTTTACCGGCAAAAAAACCGGCCCAGGGGTGACCTCATGAAAACTGGCCCCCCAGGTCCTCAAAGGTCATCGGCCACTGGCCGATGGGCCGATGCGGCCAGTCCAACCCTGGGTATGAGGTGAAGGTGGCAGGCACCTGGATAGATTTGAACACCACACGTGCTTTAAAGAGGAATTGCTACCATTATTGTCTTACCAATTCTGAAAATAACAACAGCAGACCCCAACATCTATTAGACTTTCTCTGTTATCCCCCACAACTTTAATGTTCTTGAGTGTATGTTGTTCAAATGTATCACTACTCACCTAATGGCCATGATCTCTGTGACCCTTTCCAATACACTTTCTGCATCAAGCAATCTATGGGAAAAGCACTCACCTAATCACCAGCTTATTCAGTACTGCCCAACATTTGCAGTTATTTTCCATGTCATTCTTCTTTGCCTATGTCGCTTTTTTATCATTCTTATCTGCTGCTGAAACTCTATAACTTTCCTTGCTTGGGTTATCTACTACCTTACTGATTACTCCTTCCACATCTCCCAGAACAATGGAATGTCCTCTGATGCCATCTTCATGAAAACATCTTGTTTATCCTTTACTGACATCAAGCCTACAGTGGAGTCCCTACCACTTCTTTGCACTACAGATGTTCATCTAAATGTTTATTTACATTAACAGAGAGTGTGGCGGGTGAAGAGGAGCTGAATCAGTTAGGCATGGTGAACGGCTCACTTACCAATGAATAACAGCAGAGGCATCGAGCCAACAGACTATGGGCCTCATTATGAGCTTGTTGGTCCGGATGCAACGGTACCGCTAAGCTTGTTGGTACCATTATATCCAGACCGGCAAACTCTGAGTTGTGCTCGAGGGTGCCTTTCTTTCCACCAGGTCTGACCTGGTGGAATGAAAGGCACCCGCGCAAACAGCATGCCTGTAGCTCAAGCACCGTTGTGAACGGCATCCCCATGAATGGCGATCACCCGACTCCCGCAGCCGCGAAAGGGAAATTACTTGGTCCAGCGGGGCCGGAATACCTCGGTAATTGGCCAATTTCGGGTGCCAGACCTTCTTGCAAGTTTGGAGGTAGCATTAGCGGTTTTACAAGCAAAGCTACCTCCAATCTTGTAATGAGGACCTATGTCTCTATTCTGAGGGAAAGAGACATGTATTCTGTGCTTGTCCTGTATGTCCGTGTCTGTAGTGGGGAAACAAGTAGTCCCCTTACCAATGAGCAGGATTATAGGTGTGCCATGGGAGCAGTTCCTCACATAACTGGCCTAAGATATCTCTCTTTGTTATTCAAGTACCCATACAAGAAACACATGGAGCAGTATGGAAGCCCACCCTATCATAGATTCTGGCACTACTTGCCTTTTCGTGTGCGTAATTTGGGCTGAGGAAACCTGATTTCATATGTTACTAAGGCTTGCCCTAAAATGGGGCATACTCTTGATGGCATTACATTAACATCTGTTTCAGTAAATACCAAACCACTCCTCTTTGAATGTCAATCGGCCAGAAAATGGAGAGTAATATGTTTGATCACATTGCAGCACTACATTTTCAGATAACCCTGCATCTGCCGTGGTTACAGCAACAAAACCCTTTTATCAACTGGGCCACTCATTCCTTGTTTTTGATCTCTGAATTTGCTACCTGTGTCACGAGAACTGGATATTGGAACCTGGTACCTGTTGAACCTATTATTGAGTCAGAGATCTGTTAACACTGTCTACTCCATGATCAACATACCCATCAGGTAACATTGCTTTCAGGATGTGTTTACCAAACCCTGAATCAAGGAGTGGCCAACTCATTAACAGTATGATACTGTTATTGATCTTGTACCCATTGCCCTGGTCCCCTTTGGCTAGATTTACTCACTTACTGTACCAGGGAAGCAACCACTTAGGGAATACTTGGAAGAGAATCTTGAAAACAGATTGATCTCCCTTCAATTCTCATGCCTATCGTTTACCCTGCATACGGAGGGGTGGCAAGTGGTAAACCACTTTTCACATGCCGTTTGGCTTATTGGAATACTGAGTAATGCCTTTCATCCTAAATAATGCCCCTGCAGTTTTTCAACTTTTTATAGTTTTCATTTTGGCTGACATGCTTTTTTTTATCATTGCCAATTTGGACAACATCAT
This sequence comes from Ambystoma mexicanum, assembly GCF_040938575.1. Lineage (NCBI taxonomy): Eukaryota > Metazoa > Chordata > Amphibia > Caudata > Ambystomatidae > Ambystoma > Ambystoma mexicanum. The sequence goes on along the minus strand of NC_090930.1, from coordinate 292,535,757 downwards.
GTTTTTTCATATGTGGAAGTACAGACCTGCCATGTATGTCAGGTTCTACAGGGATTGTGCAATCAATGTCTAGCCATCCAACCCAAGGAATGTACAATTGAGAAACCAGAAGTGGAGAATTCAGGAACCTACCCAGAGAACAGGCTATTTGACCATGTTTTTTTTCGGTAGAGGGGCTACCAGACATGTTGCATATATGTTTAGGAACTTGGTGTTTCACCCTAAATTACCCAGAGTATTCCAGACGTGGACCCCTTGCTCACTGTACTTAGAGAGGCACAGTTCCACCTCACTGATAAGGCCCAACTAGGCTGAAACACTGGGCTTGCGTTGCAGTTGGTACTCTTGTTTAGAGGAGAATTGCTTAGCATTCTGGCGCTGGACTAACCAAGTGGGTGGACAAGACTGATATGTAAATTGATATTTCTCCATTGTGAGAGGTACAGTGAGATTAAATGTGGTTGCAGACCCTCCCAAGAGAGAACCTACCCAGAGAACAGGTTTTTTAGCCATGTTCACTCTTGGTAGAGGGGCTCCCAGACATTTTGCATACATAATTAGGAGCCTGGGTTTTCACCCTAAGTTACCCAGGGTAATTCAGACATGGACCCCTTGCTCAGTGTACTTAGAGAGACACAGCTTCATCTGACTGATGAAGCCTGATTTGGCCAAAACACACACCTGGAGTTTCTATTGGTACTCTTGTGGACAATTGCCTTGCATTTCTGTTTTGGACTGCCCAAGTGGGTTGGACCAGACTGCTACGTAAATGGATATTTCTCCACTGTGAAAGGTACAGTTAGCTAAATGATGGTTGTAGACCCTCCCGAGTGGGAACCTTCCCAGAGAACAGGTTATCTAGCAGTGTTCGCTCTCAGCAGCGGGGCTCCCAGACATTTTGCATATTGGAGTATTTGGGATAGATGATTTGCCAAAAGCCTCATTATGGATCCATGAAAGCTAACAGCAGTTCTCCACTGGCCTGCACCTACTTCGGTAATGGAAAACCAATGTTTCCTGGCTATTGTAATTTTTTATCAACAGTTTAGAACACCTGACTGCCAGATGATGCTTCTGTTCACCCGATTGCTGAAGAAAGGTGTGCCGTGTGTATGGGATGCTACTGCACAATTAGCCTTCCAGACCCTGAAAGAAGCTTTTACTTTGGCCTCAGAGTTTGAGAACACCTGACAATAACAAACCATTAATTATCGTGTCAGATGCCTCAAACTATGCTATAAGTACAGTTCTACTATAGGTGCAATACAATGACCTCCATTAAGATCTGGTGTACTATCTCGCACACAGTTGTACTTAAAGTAAATTAAAAAAGCATCTAACCATCTGAGTAGACCACATTACTTGTAAAAACCCATTGCGCGTTGCTTTCTATCCATCTGAGTTGCGCACTGACCATATCATGTTCCAGGTTAGTGACACTATGCAGTTCAAAAACAGGAGACTTGCTCATTGGCCTTATTCTATTCTCAGTACACTTTCCACATAACGGCGATACATGGGTCCTGTAGCATGCTTGATGATACATGGTCTCAACTACTCAAAGATGAAGATAAGATGGTACCAGGGCAGTCCATGTTATCGAGGAACAATTATTTCCATACTATACAACTATTCTTTGAATGTGTGATGGATATGTCACGTACCATAACCAACATACTACCTAAAGACGTAATACGCTTCAAGGGTATATTGATTAATAATACAAAAATTAATAATTAGGCTTTTATATAGCGCTACAAACCCTCAGGTATCCGAGCGCTGCTTATTATTACCCACGGTGTGTGGTGCTCATTTATCGACCTCGGAAGGATGAAAGGCTGAGTTTGGCCCCGCCGGGATTCGAACCTGCGTTAACAGGCTCTGCACGGGTGTCAAAGCGAGCGCTCTACTCGCTGTGCCACTTGACCGGCTTAACATTGCCTTCCAAGAATTACAGGTGCTTTGTTGAAACTGAGTCATGACATACCCCATGGAGGACATCAAGGTTGTAACGGTTTAAGAGGCCACCCTCAACACGGGGAGTTCCTTCCCTCCCCAATCAAGGTGTCACCCAACAGACTGTTTAATGTCAGTTCTTTATTTAGCCCTATTTCCAATCCATGTCATAGCCCTTGGATCCCACCACCTGAGCTACTAATGATCCAAGAAGCAGGCCAGTGTACAGGATCTATTTTTGCATTTATTTGAAAGAGGGCTAGTGGAGATCACACTAAAACTACACATGTCACCTTCTTTGTGACTCACAATTACAATTCTTGTTACACAAATAAATCACAAGCGTTGGTTGTGGAACATCCAAATCACAATTCTTTACTTTCCACAGATTTCACTTCAAGAAATATTCAACACTGGCCAATGAACAAATCAATTACATATTCAATGCTGTGCAATTTTGATGTTCCTGCATACTTAAAAAGCTAGCAGTTTAGTTTGCAGATGTGTACAAATGCAATATGCTAATTATTATTTCACCCACTCATTTGCTTTAAAATAAACACAGGGTGATTTGGCAGTTTGTTTTTCATACCCTCCTCACTGAAAGGTCTGTGTTGGGGAAGTCAGACAGTGAAAACTGGGATGGTTAAGAATGTTGGATTTACAGCCCCCCTCCACTTAAGGTCCTATGTTGGGGAAGCTGGAACAGTAGAATTACCCAAATAAATTACAGTCTATAGTTTTCAGCGCACACTGGGAATGAGCTTTGTTAATTTTGAATTAAAAAAAAAATCACCTGTGGTGATGCACCAAGGGGAATTAATTAATTTAATAGTTTTAGTTAAATAGGCTAAGGAGTTACACAGTTTTGCCCCTACCCACTAAAAAGGGAAGGATTTAAGGCCAGCAGACACCCCACCTTTTGGTTTCAAATGGCTCAATTCTACTTGCATTTAAAGCCTCTGCTTAAAGGTCAGGAAAGACAGCCGCATTTCAGGACCTCTTGGAGGACAAGGGCGGGTCTGGTCACTGTGCTCTCAAGGGCGTTCCTCAGATCTTCTCCATAGGGCCTAGTCAAGTTTTTAGGCCTCCCCAGTAATAGACAGCTCCACCCAGATGCAATCTCAACAATCTCCTTTGGTGTTTCCTTGCGGCTGTCAGATGGTAATTTTCAGCATCTCTCCCTGCTCTCAGAGGGAATCCACTTTATATACCAGTGATGACACTATAAAGATCTCAATATTGGGCAGTGCCCTGCAAGAAGTCTCACAACCTGGATTGGACAGTTACTCTTCACTCTCCTCCCAAGTCCAGCATCTCTCAAAGGATTGGTTTAGGCGTCTGGAACAGACATATGGCAACTTCCATTTGAAATACCCTTTTGTTCCCATGTCAACTTTTTGGCAAACTTTTGTTATGTGGCAACAATTAGCAATTTGCTAGTAACGTCCATAATGTTTAAATGTTCCAAATCAGCTAATCATGGGGAATTATATAAAATGACACCCAGATCTGCACCATTTTGCATAATTGTTAGGAACATGTGATTTACTCCCCGCCTTTGTAAATGTACCCTCCACCAGTTTGCCATCTCTCAAATACGGGACATTTTCACAGCAGCCAGGAACACCTTTTAGCTGGTCATTACAATTTCCTAAGTCACGGGTGGATTCATTTTATTTCAACAAAATCTCCTGGAAATTATCTAAAAATGAAACTTGCATGTAGGCAGTGTGACTAGTGGTTTCTGATAAAATTCAACAATCGTGACAGTCCATTTAAACTAAGGAGGGTTGTTGTTACCCTCTTTGTTGTTTGAAATGTGTTATTTGAAGTTGGTGGCTGCCTATCGTAAATCCTTTGGAGGCCTTGGCAACACAGATGTCCTCCTGCCCACATTCCATTCATGCACTGGCTAGAATATTTGGCCTGTACAGAACTATCTTCAGAGACAGCAGGTCTCGGTACACTTGGTTTTGAACACCCTTCAGGAGGCCACATTGGGGGAAGCCATTTGCAAATTCTGCCCAGAGACCCATGTCAAGGGTTTTGACCCATGTTGAATCCTTAGACTGGGTAGATGTGGGGATGAGCTGTCGCCATCCATTATTCTATCCCAGAACAAACTAAATCAATAGACTGGGTGGATGTGGGTATGAGCTGTCGCCGCCCACATTCACACCAGAATCCAGGAGAACTGCGCAGTTGGCACAAGACCACTCCAAAGATACCACCTTCTTGTGGGGGGTTCCACATCACCACTCTAATGTAAGGATGCCTATCAAAATAATAGCAAAAATCTCCTGTCAAATTCAAGACAACTCAAAAATAGATGCAGTACTGACAAATTCCCCAAGGCGGCGCTAGCGTCTAAACTCTGACAGGGAAACTGTATTTAGGAGTTGCAAGAGGGGCAGGGACTTCAAAGCTTGTTGGTTAATTGAAAATCTTAGCCACCTGCTGTTCCCAGAGGCCAAGAGGCTGAGAACTCTTAACACCCCAGAGACTCACAACAGCAGGCAGGATATCACATGGCCCTTCTGAGTGAGAGGGAGGGGGTTTCCCCTTCAGCCTGGAGGAGAGAGACAATAGCCCCTTTCAGTTGAATGGGGTATGTTAATTTTGAGTGTTTCCTGTTAACAGCCCTCTGCCAGCAAGGAGAGACATGTGATCACTGACCCACCCAGACATCTGGAGGCGGACCCAAACACTTTGGGGAGTTGAATTGCAACAAATATATATTTTATAGAAACAGTGATAACTTATTGTAACCAAATGACAGGAATGTACAACTTTGAGAGTCTTAGTATGGAAAATGCCCTCACGATTTGAGTCCAAACTCTGATATGTACCATGTTCTGGGGCAAAACCCTGCTAATTATGAATATTGTAGACACTGTATTTAAGCTAGATACATGGAAAGTTACTGGGATATATGTGGAAGGGAAATGCACCTTTGTATAATTTTTGATGAAAAACCAATGTTGCAAAACCCACTAAAATCGAAAATAAGTTGCCATTTTTGAATGCAAGCTCCTAGAAACGCCAGAGTCGGGACAAGGACTATCTTTAGTAATATATGATGTGTGTATGTGATGTCAAACAACTGTGTACCTGGGAAATATGTATTTGGATCAGGAATAGATTTGTGTGCACATTGACCATGGGAGTGTCATTTCTGCAGGTCATAAAAATGACATCACTCTGACAAACTATCCCTTCCCAAATCAGGGACCAAAGAATCTATTGACCTATCAAATCAAGAGAGGGGCAGGCTTAGTGATGCTAGCCTCTCCACCCACTTTTTAAAACACATAAAAAGAGACTGCTGGGACAGGTAGAGACATTCAATTCCATTTGCTGCAGAGCGTGCTGACCGATGACTTCACATTCTGAGAATCAACACTTAGACTTCCAAGCTAAACAGAGACTACAGAACCTTGAACCAAGAAGGCCCTCTGCAAGCAAAAGTATTTGTCAGCAGGCCTCAAAATCTTTTGCAAACTATTCCACAGCCGGGCGAGCTGTCTGAATTATTTGCCAAGAACTTTCGCCAGTACCCAGAGAAAGCAGAATCCGATCCAGAGAACTTTGGCGAGTACCAGAGACCAGACCAGAGATCCAGAGAACCACAGGCCGCTGTATCCAGAGAGCTGACCCAGATCACTGTGAAGTGCCGAGACCAGAACCGGAGTCCAGTCCAAAACCTGACCAGATCCGTGACGAGGCCCATTCATTTCAAAATTAGGAGTAAGTATCCACCAGAACTGTGCAGAACCCAATCTCTTAGTTAAAATAATCTAATCCAAACTATTTTAACCTAATTAGAACAGCCTCCTAGAAATCGTGTCATCTGTCATTTTTAAAGCTGCACAATTGTCACCTGTCAATTCTGCAGCTGCAAGCTGTCACCTGTCATTTTGAGTTCTACTTTAAATCCGAAAATCTACCTTTATTAAATCATCCATATCTCTTGAACCGTTTGGGCTAGGAACGAAATTTTCATTTTAAAGCTGGGATTCTAGGCTTTCCAACGAACCTAGAACCGACTTCCTACTCCTTATACTTTTACCGCAATCGCGATTTACGCACTCACGAAATTTACCGCGATTTGCGATTTGGCCTGTTTTCGTCAACTGTAAAAAGATAGCCGCTTTTGCCTGAACTGCTAAAAAAATTTTGCAACCTAATAACCATCCCTGAACCATTGTTAGGGCTGACCTGAACTGATTTAAAGTATCTCTCCCTCATCCTGAACCTCCTATAGGGAATTAAAAGCAATTTTAGCATTTTTCACTTCCTTGCCACCACATTACAAAGCACTCTTGCCCGTGTTTTAAAAAGCATACCTGTTGTCTAAGCTTGCTGGGGGGGGGGGACTGAATTCCGTATTGTATTTGATTGTATTCCTGAAGACTGTGTGTGTTACTTCCATCTCCTTGCATTGCATATAGGGGGGGTGAATTGCCACCAGGGGAAAAGTGAACATATTATCTCTTGTGAAACCATATCAGTTTATTTTCTGTACTGCATTTATTCCACCTCGCATTTTCTTGAAACCATAAAGCATTTCAGCTACCTCATCCTCTATACTACTTCTAAGTAACCAAATCAGTTTACCAGTAGAACATTATCCATTGTTGATCACTGTCATATTTTAAGTGTGATATCCAATATTAATTTATTATAAAAGTGTGATAGATATATATTGTTATATTTCTCAAATAAGCCTTTTAAATTTGTAAAACAGACCTACTTCTTGGCTCAGTGGGGTCAGGGGGATTCTAAGAGAGGGGTGTTATATAAGGGTTGTCATCCAGAGTACATGAACTGGACCTAAAAATATATCAATAAGGGTTTCCCTCAGCATCCCAGACTAGGCATTGACTTAGCTGTAGTGTTGAAGTGAAGCCGCTTAACACCCACCAATTGTACTTGGCTAAAAGAAACTCATATACTGTGTTTTCTAACATCAGCCTTTATTCTTTGGCATACTGTGTGTTTTACTGATCTGGGTTCACTTCACTTTTGCATCAATGTATTTCTTCTTTCTTTTCACACAGCATTGTTTTGTTTTTAAAGATGACAGCTTCAAGTATAGGGCTGTTTTTTCAGTCATGAATAAAACACACTTTACATTATCTGCTGTTCTTTTTTATGCTGAAATGTGGGTCTGAATTGTCACAGTGCACCAACCTTTGATGGGTGGGAGTTTCAGTGAAAATGCTGCATTTATTTATCAGCCAAAAATGACATATGATTTTCCAATCTCCACTTGGATTGCATTTTTACTTTAGCTTTCTCTGGATTTCAACTGCAGAAAGACACCCACTTAGTATGCCTACATAGGCACATTTCAGCATGCCTGTTTCTGAATTCTGGCAGGTAATTTCCCCAGTGGGCACTTCAGTTCGGTCGGTTTGGGCCTTTGATTAAGCCCCACACGGTATAAAAAGTACATACAAAGTAGTGAGCCTAGACTTCTGGTGACCAGCACATGAGGCCAACGTTCAGGAGTATTTTAATACTTGTACGGTGTGTGCACAAGCAAAACAAGATGTTCAAAGTTCCATGGGAATCCTTCGCCCTATGCCTATTACCGGTCACCCATGGACGGTGATCACTACAGATGTAATCAAGTTACCTGCCTCTGGAGGTGCCCAATGATCATGGTAATAGTGGACACCTTAACCAGGATGGCACATATTTCTCCTTTACCATGTCCTCCCACTGCTACAGAAATGGCTGAGGTTTTTCTCTACGGTATGTGCCATGTGCATAGCCTTCTGGATAACATCCTAACAGACCGCAGTAGACTGTAAATATCACATTTCTGGATTACACTGTGCAGGTGACTGGGCACACATAAGTTATTATCCTCAGGTTACCATGCCAAGACTAATTTGATTAACCAAACATGTCAGTCAAATACTTCAAAAATATTTACAGTGTTTCGTGAAGATTACGCAAGATGACTGAACATGCTGATTACCAACAGCAGAATTTGCATACAATAATGCTGTACCCACTGCCACCACATTTTTTCCCTTTTTTGCATCCTCGTTACTACTGACATAACAATGTATTAAAGGTACTGAACACCACCAATGAGCAGTAGCAGTTACCACCTTCCTGGAGGCTCCAACTAAACCTCTATGTGTCCCAAGTGAAACCAGTGCATCCTCCCCTGCATCCTCCTCAGGAATTTGAAGTTGATACTATCTAGGATATGAAACGGCACAACTGTGTCACCTTTTTCCTGGTATCTTGAAAGTGATACAGGCTGCTGATCATACATGGGAATCAGCCTGTATTATCCATGCCCCTCATCTTCAGTGTGATTTCTATCAACACCATTTACAATGTCTCTCCCTCTACCGATCCTGTGTATGGGTGGCCTGTAGAATATCAGTGGAGCCCAGCCCACCTTACCAAAGCCGGTGGCCGTTGTGGGTCATCGCATAATGTCACACCCTGTCACCACTCTGAATGATAAAGCGTAGCATGACCCATGCTGGTTGTGTCAAAATGCTTGCTGTTTCCCAGGGTCTGCTGTTGTTCTCCAGCATTATTCTTCCTCCTGATTCCAGTGAATTTGCATTCCTTGCTGCTACTTCTGCCCCTGGCCTCCTCTGCTCCATGCTGTCCCTCTGTGTTATGGCTGTTAGGTTGCCTGGCCTCTGGGTCCTTGCCTGTCTTCCCTTTTCTACTCTTTTTACATGACTTCACCTAATTCACCTCCAGACGTCCACTGACTCCTGATGGATCCCATCCTCAGCATCAAGCAGGCGTAATCACCAATTTAGCGGTGTCCAGGCTTTTGCTTGCATGCTTTTTTCAGGTCCTACCATCTTCTTAGTTACCTTGTCGTCTGTGCTCTCAACATCAAGTTGGTTGCAGGGATGGTCCGCCCTTACCTACATGACTCAACCACCAAACATAGGGCAAGACATAGGGCCTTGACAAAGTGATGGTAACACCTGAAATAATCTGAAGAATTAAGGGCAGGAAGCAATACATGTTTTTCTAGGTCTTTCAACCAGGGTAGTAGCAGGAATGATTTTAAGAGTTGTTTTCTCCGAATTACTAACCTTTTTGCATTCTCCTTACAACAGGAAACATGTTTTTAATTAGGTTTGAATAGTATTAGTAGGCAGACAAATGATTGGGAGATGTGTGTCCTATATTTCTAAACAACATGCTTCTGTCATATTCATTTAGTGCATTTTATTTTATCATAAAGGTTGCTTAATTTAATAATGTTTACACCCTATGTTTACTAAATCAAGAATGTATATGGAATACGTATTACATCTAGGAAAAGGACATATCTGACATCACCTGCAGTGTACAAGTTGGCAAAAGCTACTTGTTTTTTTAACGAAAATCTGAACAAAAGCAAGCCACTTAATTAAACCGACACCACCGCCTACCCCCACCGCCCCCCAGGCTACAATCCAAACACTGTTTATCTCCATATGAACACATGGTGGTTCTTCTGTCAGCATATCTGTCCTTGGGGAAGGTGCGGCATGGTTATCCTCCTAACAATGTCACTGTAGGGATGGGTGCTTTAGCTCTATAGGCTATCACAAGGGAATTCAAGGCTCTGTCTTGCAGTTTAACATTGTAGGTTAATACAATGATGCCTAAAGGCAACCAAAGCTATTTATAGCGGTGAACACTTCAACCTTGTAAACATGAGAACATGACTCTTTCATGCAGCGATGAACACTGTTGATACCCGACTCTGTCTGCTTTCCACTCTGGGATAGAAAACGCCCCATGCCATTTGGACAAATGATATAATTTGCCTGGCTGCGGGTATTATTCCTACGACAGGAAGATTTTTTTACGAAACCGGGCAAAACTATTTGGAATTATTCAAAAAGCGACAATTACCAAGGAAATCCATCACTGCACCGTGGTCCGGGCGCAAAAAGTGGCAAAACAACTTGTTTTCCTGCTCGGAAAAGTCGTTTCCATCCGGTGGAAATGAGTTAAGAAAGACGTAATGCACCTTAAGTACACCCCTATGGGGTGGGACTTTTTGGAACCTTCCTTGCAGGAAATGTCACACTGTACATCGGAAGAGTGATGGCAATTATGGGGGCACTTCCCCCAAAGCACTGCTCAAGTAAATTCACGGTGAGTTGTGCTCGCAGTGTAAGTACCGAAAAAGTAATTAGTAACAGCAGGTCAAGGGTATACTGTTTTCTCTTGCATAGGGCATAACCCATCGCAAATGAAGCGGGCACCGATAGGCAGAGCTTATAGACCTCTGTACGTGGTAGGAAGAGTAATAATACACAAGACTTTTTAGTACATTTCACACCGCATATGTTCTTTAATCATGAACTTTCTCAGGGATGGGTGAGGGTTCAGTGCTTAATTTGTAAAATGAATATGTGCCAGGGCCCAAATTTATTGTAGCACATCTGGGACAAATTGTGGTGGGCAACTGATGGCCCACCGATGCCACCATCCACAGCAGTGCACCAAAGTGTCAGCATATTCAGGGTATAACCTACAACTCCATTTGATGGATGCACGGCCCATGGCAGATGTGTAATTTATAGATACCAATCGACATAAAATAACATGACATACTTGTTGAAGGCAAATGCTTGAGTGATTCTTTAAACACGGCATAATTGTTAATATTTTGACTGTCCTCTTATTGTCAACCATCACTGCAGTAGCAGTCGTGCACATTGTCGTGCAAGATGACTGGAGCACCCAGCACTGTCACCTTACAACTCACTGTTATCCATGATAATTAGTACTGTTCTGGCCATCTAGGTCATTAGGTTCAGGAATAATAATGAACCCGCCCAGAATGAAGAGACTGCACCCAGTGCACTCTGTTGTTCCTTGTTGTGTGACAACTATTGGTTGAGAGTTAAGATAATACAGTTTCCAAAAACCTCATCATAATAAGACTGTGTCTGACGAAATAAGTGCCAGGGCTCAGAAATAAATGTCAGGGCTTGTCCCTGTCAAACACCTCCAGAAATTAAGCACTGCATGTGCTGGACCTACAGGTTAGAGAAATGAACTACAAATGATCAAGGATGTTGTTATGGGCTCATCCTGCTCCCCCACAACACACTCCAGGCACTCAGAGACAAATATTACACTGTAGACCAGCAGCAGAGAGAAATTGACTTTAATGTAAAACACAGCAGAACATGGAAGTGCTGGTTATTGCTGTAACCCCCCAGGTCTGACTCATCCTTATATATAAACAGAGTGGCTAAACCCATTCTCCAGGCATTAAACAGCACATAGAATAACACAGGTCCATTTTTCAGAGAAAAGGGGGAGGATATATCCTGCAGTTGTGAAGTGCACGGTTATATCTGCGAGGCAGCTTCTGGTAGCCTCTGGTCATGTGGATTTGAGCAAGCAGTTTCAGCAGCTGTGTACTTCTCAGGAGGGTCTGAGGCATCACGCATTCCACAGCTGATCTCTTCTCTGGGACCTCTCTTGGCATGGGTGTTCAGCTGTAGGCCATTCTGAATGTCCATCTGTAGGCCACTCTCATTGCATTGTCAGGGGTTTTGACCCATGTTTGAGTTATTATGCTGCAACATTTGGGACTGTGGGCTCAGAAAAACCAAGATGGCTGAAAAAGCCCACATTGCACCAGAATCCAGGAAACCAAAATGGTCGCCTGACCTACCACCCACCAGTGCGAGCGTGATGGGCCAGGATGTGCCAGGAGTGGAATGCGTACCAAAGGAAAAACAGCAGTACCTGTTAGCTCAAGAAGCGCTTTGAAATCACCTGTGTTTCTCTGAAATGCAAGCTAAAAATGAGTGGAATGCGTGCCAAAGTAAAAACAGCAGTGCCTGTTAGCTCAAAAAGCGCTTTGAAATCACCTTTGTTTCTCTGAAATGCAAGCTAAAAATGCCTATTTTAAACATTGCAAGATATTCAAAATTCTCAATGAACACCAGCAGACATTTGGCAGAAGGTAGACCTGTGTGCATACAAAATCTGGAAAGAGAAAGAGCCTAAAATAATGTTCATAATGGAACTGGCTGAGCTGTGGATGTCGGCAGCTTAAGTTAAATTGAACTGAAAGCTACTAAAATCTAAATGTTTAAAATAAATGAGTGACCTACTGTTGAGTGTCACATAGTTCGCAAATGTTAAATGTTATCGTTTTGAACTTAGAATCAGCATTCTAGCTGCATGTGTAAAAATTGTAAGTTTGATTTGAATGAAGAACAACTGGGAACAAAAGTGACATTTGGCTGAAACCTGGCTTGAAGAGAGTGAATTCTGTCCGGCAACTACCCCCGACAGGAGTTGAAACTTGCTCAGCCACTCTTCCCAGGCCTGGCTGCATTCTGCTCCCCGCACCAAAAGGAGATGACACCTCCCTGATTGAATCAGGGGAGGAGCGCCTAGGACTGGAGGGAAACAGAACAATGAGCCTTCCTTGGCTCAGGCAAATGTTAAATTAGGGGGGGTCGTAAATGGCTTCCTCTTGAGAGAAACTGGGAGGAGCAGTGCCTCTGTGAGCAACTTGAGTTGGAGGAAGAGGACAAACCAGAAATTCCACCATGTGCCTCTCTAGGCCAGAGCATAATTTTAAAAAGATGGATAATTCATAGTACGGACTTGTCAAAATTATATAATTAATATCATTATTTTTGTGATTTTTCTGTGCACATTTTAAGAGGTGTTAGGACTCTGTACCATGTTCTGAGGCAAAACCCCATGAATTATGGAGATTGCAGACACGGGGTTCATGCTAGAAAAATGAAAATTTACTGGAATATGTGTAGAAAGCCGGTGTACATCTGTGTAGTTTTTGGTAAAAATCCAATATTGGTAAACCAACTAAAAATGAAAATAAGTTGCCATTTTTGAACCCTGGCTCTTAGAAACATCAGAGTTGGAACAGAGACCTACCCGAAGTAATATATGATATGTACATGTAATGTCAACCACTTGTGTATTTGGGAAATATGTTTAGTTATGAAAATGATTTTCTAAGGTAAAAGCAAAGGGGAGTGTTCTTTCTTTGGAGCCATAAACATGACACCTGATGACTCAAATCAGATCAAAGAGAAATCCTTGACCTATCAAATCATGAGTGGGTTGGGCATAGAAAGTTAGCATCCACACCCATTTTCAAAAGACACAAAAAGAGCCACTGGAAGCCAGACAGGAACATTTATTTTCCAACCTTCAACTGATTTCCTGCGCAGCACGCTGACGGAGAACTCCAGAATCCAGAACTCCAGAGACCCAGACTAACTCCAGAACAAAAACTCCAAAGAGCTGAACTCTTCAGCAGGCCTCAAAATCTTTTGCAAACTATTCAACCGCCGGGCTGTGCGGTTTGCTGCTTGCTTAGAGTCCTGTGTATCCAGAACAGAACCAGTACCCAGAAAGCAGTGCGGTATCCAGAATCCACTTGATCCAGACCAGCAGAAGATCAGACCGCTGTGAAGTGCCGACAGCAGAACCACAGACCAGACCAGAACCCGAGTTCCAGAACCAGAGAACCAGTACCAGAAACCGCCCGAAGTCCAGTCCCAACCTGACCAGACCCTGATGGCCTATTTCAAATTTATAGTGTGAGTACCCAGCCAGAACTGTGCAAAACCAATCTCTTAGTTTAAAATAATCTAATTCAAACTATTTTAACCTATTAGAACTGCATCATAAGGAATCGTGTGTCTATTCTGTGAGTTCACAGCTGCAAAACTGTCATCTGTCATTCTGAAACTGTAATTTCATTTCTAAAAATCTACCTTCACGAAATCGTCTGTATCTCTTGAACCGTTTGTGCCAGGATTGAGTTTTAACTTTCATTTTAAAGCTAAGATTCTAGGCTTTCCAACAAACCCAGAACTATAATTTTTCCGTAATCGCACGCGACGCACTCAGAAAAAGTGCCGCGATTTGACATTTTGCTTCATTTCAACCACGTGTAGAAAGATCTGTCCTTTGCTTCCATTACTGAAATCCGTTTTCAACCTGATAATCCCTCATTAATCATTGTTAGTGTGGACCTGAACTGATTTAAAGTATCTCTCACTCACCCTGAACCTCTAGAGGGAATTAAAATCAATTTGAGCATATTTCACTCCCTTGCAAATCACCTGAAAGTCTTTCGCCTGTGTTTCAAAATCATCCCTGGTGCTATAAGCTTGCCCTGGGGGAATTGAATTTGTATTGTACTGTGATTGTATTCCTGAAGACTGTGTGTGTTACTTCCATCTCCTTACATTGCATAGGGGGGGAGTGAATTGGCAGAGAACAAGTGATCATATTATCTTTTGCTGAAATCATATCAAGTTTATTTCTGTACTGCCTTTTATTCATCTTTGCATCTCCTTGAAACCATAAAGCATTCTCTGCTACCTTATCCTCGATACTACTCCTAAGTAATTAAACCAGTGTGCTAGTATAACATTATCCATTGTTGATCACTGTCATATGTCTAAGTGTGATATCAAATATTAATTTATTATAAAAGTGTGATATATATCTATTGTTTAATTTTTCAAATAAACCGTTTCAATTTGCAAAACAAACCTACTTCTTGGCTCAGTGGGGTCAGGGGGATTCTAAGAGAGGGGCGTTATACAAGGGTTCATCATCCAGATTATAACTTGTCATAAAAATATATAAATAAGGGCTTCCCTTGAGCAATCCCAGACAAGGCACTGACTTAGTGGGAATGCTTGATTGGAGTCATTAAGAGCATCTGATGTGCCTCAAAGAAACCAAAAGGAAATGCAGTATCAGAGTTGGTAACAGATGTCTAAGATGAACGTTGTGCCTGATGGGTCCACATAAAGTAGGGCCTTTATAGGTTTATGCTGTCAATCTCTGAGATGAGTTATATTCCTTAATGTTATACTAATCTCTGTCTCTTCTCAAGGTGTCCTAATGTAGTAAACAAAGGTCTCTCCTAAGGATGGCTAAATAAATGTCCATACACATAAGTGTAATACGTTTGTGGCCTTTTCGATGCCTTAATCTTCACACTGATTCTGTTGGTTGTCTCCATGACCATCAGTCTGGCTTCAGAGCTGCCAGAAGCATGGAAACTGCTCGCCTGAACATCCATGAAGACCTGCTCTCCTGCCTTGATTCTAATATCTCATCTGTCCTCATCCTACTCGATCTTTCTTCTGCATTTGATACGGTCACCCATGTCATCCTGCTCAACCGACTCCTTAATAATGTGGGCATCACTGATCAGGCCCTGGTCTGGCTGGCCTTCTTCCTCTCCAACCTACCCTCCAAGGTCCAAATTGTGTCCTTCCTTTCATCTATCTCATTTTCTATCTGTGGTGTCCCACAGGAGTCTAGCTCTCTTCCTCGCACTTCAACCAATACATGGCACCGCTTGCCCACTGCATTGCTGCTCTCTGCACAAACTTTCATGCTATGCAAATGACACCCAACTTGTTTTCAGGCTCCCCTCTGCCACCGCCTCTCTGTCTCTCATCTTCGACTGTCTGTCACATTGGCACACCTGCACCTTCTTTGCCTGTCACTCTCTGGCTGGCCTCCCTTGGCCCTTTCCCTGCTCCCACTTGCAAGGCTAAGAACGTCTGGGTCATCTTTGACTCCACGCTTTCCTTTTCTCCTCACATCTCTGACATCTCAAAAAAGTCTAGCTACCAATTACACCTCCTCAGAGGTATTATTCTTTCCTCTCCTTCCCCCAGATGATCACTGTCTCCAGAGCTCGGGTTCTCTCTAGGTTGGACTATTGCAACAGCCTCTTTCTAAATCTGCCTGTAACCACTCTCCATCCGCTGCAGCTCATCTAGAACAGGACTGCAAGACTGGATCTTGGCCTCATGCCCTGGCATCATATCTCTCCAGCCCTGAAATCTCTTCATTGGCTCCCAGGGGTTGCATCAATTAAATTCAAGACCCTTTGCATTGTCCACAAAGCTTTCTGGGGCCTGGGTCCACAATACCTTCAACTCTTCATCGGTAAATACGTTCCTACTCAAGCTCTTCTCTCCTTCACCTCCAACTCCCTCAGAGTCAGTTGCTTCTCCAAGCAATGAGTTGGGGGTAGCTCCCTTTCGTCGGCGGCTGGGGCCTCCCTCTGGAACAGTCTCTGGAACAGTCTCCCTGCCTCTCTGAAACTTCAGGAGAACCATCTTCTGTTCCAAAAGCACCTCAAGACCTTCTTCTTTGCCTCTTTGCTTCTCCCATTGCTCTTCCTCACCCCTGCTAATCTGTCTACTTTGGTACCGGTCACCTGGTTACCCTCTGATTTTGGGCCCAGATCCAAGCCCTTCCAGCCACACACCCGCGCTGCAACCACTGCACTAGAGTCTGTATCTGCAACCCTACTGTCCCCTTCCAGCACTTATCAGACACCCGTTGTCTACACCTTATGGTAGCACTTACCACCTGCTGGCCGCACTATCTGTTGCTGTTCTATGACATGTTTAGCACTTTCCACTTCTCCCTCCCCTCGCACTTCCCTGCTTCCCTCTCCCCTTCACTTGCACATTCTCAATGTCACTGAGCCTAGTAAGATTGTTGTTTTGTCTTCCCTTGTTTCCCCTCCCGTGCCTCGTCGTGCTCTGAAACACTTGTTTATGGGCAAAATTCAAATAAATTATGACATCATACCATATCAATCTTCAAACAAATGTGCCAAAGATTGGCACAACAGAAAGTTCACAACCTTCTCTGTATAGTTCCCTCCCCAATATCACCAATGTAACATAGACTTGGGCAGGTACTTGCCCCGATTATTTACAGTCTGGCCATTTCTTTTGTTCTCTTCTTTCCCCTGCATGTATCAAGATCTCACACATTATTGTGCCCTTCTTCTCATCTCTCCCAACTCTCAGCATCTGGAAGCATCTTTATTCCCTTGAAGATTCAGGGAAGTATTCAGTCCTTTTCGTGTCCTTAAGTGGACCAGGATTGTATCAGGGCCTTACTTGGCCTTGGTTGTTCAATGTCCTGAGGCTCTCTCTATCCTTGAGTTATAGGATTCATACATTGTTCCCTCTAGAACTGGGATTTCAGGATTGTCAATTGGCCCCTCCTAGACCTGGCATGATGTGTTTCCCAAATAGATTTCTCAGACACTGGAATTCAGGATCAACAAACACTGACTTCTGACTTCTGGACCTTGGATTTCAGAATTTACAAATGCTCCATCTGAGGTATGGAGAGCATGTTTTTTTCATGAGCAGTTCTTTCTGGACCATGAAGTTCATGATTCATAATTGGTACCTTCTGGACCTTTTTATTTATGAGTTATGAGCTGTCCCCTTTAGACCTGGGCTTTAGGGATTCATAAGTGGTCCTTCCCAGACCTTTGGTTTCAGGATCCATGAGCAGTCCTACATGGACTTGAGCTATCAGGATTTACATTCCACATTGGTATGGACATGTTTCCACCTACTCTGGGTTGTTTACATGCAGCTGTAACTGGGGGTGAAACTGGGGTCATGCAGGTGGATCTGGGTTCATGCAGCTGGGGTCTTTTCTCTCCACTATCACTCTCTCTACTTGTGGTATCCCCCAGGGATCAAATCTATCCCTCTGGTTCTTTAATGTCTATGTGACCCCTTTGGCCCACAAAATCTCTGCCTTCACCTACAACTTTCAGCATTACGTAGATGACACAGAGCTCTCTTTCATGCTACCCTCGGCCTCCTCTGTCTCCTCGTTCATTCCTGACTGTCTGTCTACAATTGAGTCCTGGTGTGCTGCTAATAACCTCTGTCTTCAAACAACGATCATCCTCATTGGGACCCCCTGATCCTGCGTTCCCACTTTCACTCTGGCCGGCCTCCCTTGGTCCTGCACCCTCACCCACCAGTGAGGCAAAAAATCTGGGGTTCATCTTCGACTTTACTCTCTTCTTCTCTTATCTTTGACATCTACAAAAAGTCCAACTACCAGCTGCACCTCCTCAGAGGTATTCTACTTTTTCTCACCTTCCACCAGAGTCTCTGCATCTCCAGAGCACTGGTTCACTCCAGACTGGACTATTGCATAAATCTCAATCTCAGTCTTCCTACCTCTACTCTCCGACCTCTTCAATTTATCCAGAACCGAACCACAAGACTTATCCTTGGACTCAAGCCCAGGGATGGCATCTCTCTGCACTGAAATCCCTCCACTGGCTCTCCATGGCTGCAAGGTTCAAGTTGAAGTATCTCTGCATAGTCCACAAGGCTTTCTTGGGTAAGGGCTCCGACTATCTAAAACAATCTCTTCCTAAATACTCTCCTTCTAGAGCCCTCCACTCAGCCTCCCCCAACTCTCTGTGGATGAGCCACTTTTCCAAAGAGAGATTTGGGGATAGATCATTATCCTCTGCAGGTGCCTCCCTCTTGAACAGCCTCTCTGCCTCTCTTCATCATGAGTCGGACCTCCTTAAGTTCCGGAAACTCCTCAAGACCTTCCTCTTCTCTTCCACTTTCTCTCTCCTTCTACCCTGCTATCCTGCCTTCTCCTCTCTCCTCCCTCACTTCTCTTTTCTCTTCCCCAACTGCTCAGTTTGCTGGCTGGTCACCTGGTGCACCTCCAGAGCCTCACAGGTCCCAGTCGTGCACTTCCCTCCGTGCTTCTGCTTAGCACAACTGCATTCGGAATACGCTCCATGAGAGGTGCAACTACCCTGCACTTAACCCAGGCCCCTGCTGGACTGGGCGCACTTGTCCCCCGCCGCCTCCCTCGCACTCTCTGTCTACACACTTGTACTACCTTGAATGTACTAGGCCTAGCAAGGTTGTCTGTCCTGACCTCCCTCTGTCTCCCCTCCCTAACTTGGTTGCACCTGAAATACTTGTACATAGGTGATGACCAACCACCAATCAATCTGAATGTATCCAGTCCTAGTATGGCAGTTATTTGTTCTGTATGACCACCCCCGCCCCTTTTCTCTCCACTCTTTGTCATGCACTTGCACTATCCGATAAGTCGTTAGGCATAGTACTTTAGTTTATTGATTGTATGCTCTTTTCCTACTCCCCCCTTTCTCTCATTCTTTCCTTCATGCACTTGCAATAGTAGAAATGCCTCTGGCCTAGTATGCTAGTTATTTTTTTTGGATCATTCAGAAACTTTATTTTTATTTTATTTTTTTTATTTTTAAAATAGAGTAGCTTTTCAGTTGCCCACCAATCATTAACCTTTTTGTGTTGGTTAGAGATACTACTTATCTGACTGGACTTATACTAAACTGAGTTATTAGGTACTATCCCAGATATCTCTTGACAATGTTTCAAATTACATCTATGATTTAATGTGTTGAAAGTTTGTATGAATTATATGCAAAATACTAAGTTGTACCCTTCTCTACTTTCTTCTAGAACTTGAATTATGAATTGTGAAATATGTTTTTGCCCCTGAAGAAGAGTCTATACTCGAAACGGGTCGGGCCCAAAGATATTGTACAATAAATAAATATGTTGTCTATATACATTTTGTGAGCTTGTTATTCATTGTGACTGCTCCACCTATTTAATTGTCTATTGAACTGTGTGTTATGAAATTCAGTAAAACAAAAAAAACACAAAAGTTATTGATCTGCTTTGCAGATATCAGACAGTGGGCAGGGGACGGGAGTTCCTAAATCCTTTAGGAACAACCACTTTTTGTCCTCCATTTTCCCAACCAAGATGCCAAGGTTGAGTCTTTTTTCCCCCGCACCTCAAGCTATCTCTAATTCTATAAAGGTTACTCTAAAATATCCTGATACTCTTTTGTTAAATCAAAGGTGTGCCCTGTGTTTTTGCTCATTTTCTTATGGCTCCCTGAAGGACAGCCACTGACTGAGTTCTATCGAGAGCTGATTGAGACTGAAGAGGGATGCTATTCCTGCTAGGGGTATGTGCTGTGTTTTGGGAAACACAGCACATACCCAAACACAGATCCCTGCATTAGTGTCCCATCACTAGATCGGTCCCTGTAACATAGAGAGAGAAATGCATTTGTGCCGTTTTACTGATACTAAAGACTGCATGTGATGCAGGTGAAGCTTTCTGAGAGAGAGACCTATGTGCCCTAAGGGTACCACAGCCGATGCAAAATTGATGTGGTCCTCCAAGGACAGAATTTGTAAGGAACCAACCTAATAACACAACGGTGCAGAGGGACGGAATGAGGGAAATGACATCTTCAAAATAATAATTGCTACCAAATTCTTTACATGCTAAAACCCCTGTAAAGAGCTGGAATGTGACCACTTGGAATGCATAGGAGCTGTGACCAAGATACAATGGAGTCATGTTGATTCACAATAGTGGACTAAAAACCCAAGTCCTAAATGGATCTCCCCACAAAGGCTTGGAAAAATAAACACACATAATGCTCTGTCCTATTAAACTGGGATCCAGACATCTTCTGAACAAAGGGTACATTTCTAAAGAAATCTTAAGCCAGAGCTCTGGAATTAACTTGTGTTGTAACGCTAGAACACTAGTTTGAAGAAGTGGTGGGCTTATCTACTTGATGCTGATGTCCAGACCAGGTCTCATATGTTTCCCTCTGATGAAACCTTCCTAGATAAAGGTTGTGCTACAGCCTGTACAATAAATAGCGTAAAGTAAGATAACATAAATGAAACCAGATAATTGTAATGTACTAGCGCTCTTGATGTTTAATGACAATGAATGTGGTGACTGACACACTGGATTCTTATACCTTTCTGGACCCTATAAGGTATAGGTGGAGGCACTGTCATAATTTATATATATGAGTGAGGTAATTATATACACATTGGTAAAAAGAAAAAGTAAGCCAGGATTGTGATAGGGTTCAAGGAATGAGAATGGTTCTCATGTTGCCGACTCCTAGAACCCTACCTAGTACACATGCAGAAAAGCATGGTACCACTTACAACCTGTATGTCTTTCTGTCGCAAGTTACATCACCTGTGTTTCACCTTTTATGCCTTAAATGACATCACTGGCAGGCCCACTTCAAGTCTTAGGTAAGTTCTCGGGGTGCTTTGGGGTAGTCTGAATGCTGATCCTAAAATGCATTGAATGCCTGTGGGGCCCTAAATATTACAGAGATAGGGAAATAAACAAATCACCTTAACTTTATGAATTAAGCATATACTAGTTGTCAGTGCATGTGCATTACAATTAAAACATAGTCTAATGATGCTCTTAATTGGGTATATTTCTATATGTATGTGCTTGGAGGTATCTAGCACAAACTTAGCTGTGTAGCAGGGGAGCACTGTGTAACAAGAGGACACTGATAAGTCACAATACTATAGATAACATTAGATGGATACACTAT
Organism: Ambystoma mexicanum; assembly: GCF_040938575.1. Lineage (NCBI taxonomy): Eukaryota > Metazoa > Chordata > Amphibia > Caudata > Ambystomatidae > Ambystoma > Ambystoma mexicanum. The sequence continues at coordinate 292,514,523 of NC_090930.1, read as the reverse complement.
TATTTAAAACTACTATGTAGGGCTTCTATGCATCCAATGGTGTTTGCATAAATATGTTAATTGTGTTCATCTATACCTATTGTAATCGAGTAGGATGTGTTGGTATTCAATGTAACTCACAGAGAATATCATTCAATGTTTTGTAAGAAGGAAGGTTTTGATGTGCTTAAATTGGTGTGGTTGTAATTGCACAACTTGTTCTGAGAAGGAAGATGTAAGTGTGGATACGTGAATAATTTATGACAAATTAAATGTTTTACTTTAAAAAAAATGTGCTTGCATTTGTTAGATGATTGTAATAGATTTAGTAAAGATATTTTCATTTTTGGAGTTATGATGTGTCCCCGGATCACACTGCAGCGTAGACCCAGTTCCTTTTTAAAAAAAACTATTATGGGTACACTTGAAAGGACATGGGCAGAGGGGATACAGAGGTGGACTCAATTAATTCATTTGGTTACCTACATGTAGGTGACAATTATTGTGCAATACTTTGCACACAAGAATCCCTGAACCTTTTCTGCATTCCACTGCTTCAAATGTGTCCCTTCTCTCAATTTAGAGGAGGCTCTGTGAGCAGCTTCCCATTTTAATGGTTGCTGTCAGTTAGGTCCACTTCACCATTATAGGCTGTCCTCAAAGTGATTAATTATATATTGCCACTTCAACACCATACAGAGATGATACCATGGTTTTATATTGCACTTCGTATGAAAAATTCATCCAGCTTCAAAACACTGTAATAATTATTTATTTATTATTAAACCGTTCAATAGTACGGATTGTGGGATATATTGAACCACTCAGCTGTGCTTTACAACATCACTTTGCTGCATTTGTGCAAGACACAGCAAAACAGCTGTGCTGGATCCTGTGCGCACCAGTATCTCAAAACTGCGTTTTTGCAACAAACCAAAAAGGTGGCTGCATCATCCTGCCACACACATTTCAGCCGGGGTGGAACAGCGGACACACTGCAGGAGCATGCCAGTCTGCTCTGAGACATTTAACTGGAATTAAGTGAAAGAGGCAGCATTGCTTTGCTGAAAAAACAATGTTCCCTTTCCAAATGAAAACTTGTTCACCTTTAAAAATGCTGTTTGATTCTAAATGCATCCATTGCTTATGAAACTACTATGATTGAAATGGCCCTGACATGCCCAGAAGAAGTCCTTGTGCCTCTATAAAACCGGGCATAATTCCTCAATGAAAGGCCCAGTCAAAGTAGCTTTGAAAGAAATCAACAAGGATCTTTATTTTCCCTAACACGGCAACGCGTGTTCATTTTCTTTACAATGTAGCAAACACCAGCTGTCTTTAAAAGAACTTTAACTATCTGAGCCTGGTCAGTTTCATATCCTAGTATTCAGACAAAACTCATGGTTCAATGAAAAATGACTTTTGCTTCAAGGACATTGTGGAAATCTGAGTGAACTGCCAAAACCGAATTAAAGAAAGACATGTCAGTTTACACCACGTTATTTACAAAATAAAGAAAAACTAATGCCTATGTTTTAAAACAGTACACTGGTAAACAAAAGCTTCACAATCTTTAGAAATAAAAGGGGTTTATTACTGGTGAGAATACATCACATGTGTCATTTGATGTAACAGGCTTATTTAATTCTGGATTTAAGATCAAAAGTGAAAGATGATAAACCCAGGGTGGCTTGAGTTACAAAGTTGAAAAACAGGTTTTCTGCCAAAAACAGCTATCTCTCTCAGCAGATCCTGCCAACCCACTGATAATTATAGGGTGGAACAGACTTTTGTCTCTGTTGGAACCCAGGACAATGCAGTTCCCAAGAAAGGAAGCCAGAGGGGTAAAATAAAACCTAAAACTACAATCAGGCTGAAGGAACCCCCCATCCTGCTTGAAAGGAAATGCCAGTTGGTGTCAGCTGGAATGAAAAGAAAAAAATGTAGTGACACCAAGGGGACAGAAATGGCGATATATGTGGAATTACAAAAAAAGCATCCATGTTGCAAATGTAAAATGTTGCAAATATCTTCCTTATGACAATCCCCACTCATGTGGAAAGTTGTAGAATTTGGCGACATGTAAATCCCAGTGAAAAGTTTGAAACCAGGCCTCACAGACTGGGGGTTTAGATTCAAATGTGATGAAAAAAATATGTTACCTATGTATCTGATTTACTAAAAGGTTGCATTTGTGTAAATATGTGTTTGTGGCAAAATTAGATTTTAGTTCCTGTAACTGTGGGAGGTTTCTGGACACTGTAAATATCTCCCAATAAACATGACATCATTTGTCTGAGATCCAACCAGCAAAGAGCTAGGTGGAGACTTCTACCCTTGCCCAATCCTATTGTTTAAGGCGTGCATAGTACATTTTGCCCCTGTCATATACTGTTATGATGTCACCTGGCATTATAAATAAGAGCCCCTGACAACACACACGCACACACTCATTCCTGACTGATTCCTGATTTCCTGCCCGGTGTCCTGTCCTGTTCCTGTCTTCATCTTACATTTATTCATCTAGACTCTAGATCCCAACCACAAGGCCAAACCATGCTTATCTTGCTTCAGCTAGACCTCAAATTCTAAAAATCCCAATAACCAAGGGAAGCTGTGGTGTTTTGGGAAGCATCCTGAATTAACCTGGCTTGCTGCTCACTAAATGCATGCCTGCTGCAAACCTGCCATCCGGCTGATTCTTAGTATCCAGTGACCAGAGGTGCCAGTCCAGTGCCAGTCCAGTGCCCTCCAGTGACCGAACTGCTCAGCTGTCTTCCCAGCCACCTCGTTGTGTAGTGACCAGAACCCTTGATGGTGCAATAGCCTAAAATAAAGTGGACTGTAAGTATCATCATTACCCTGTAGAAATCTATAGTCTACATATCTTGCTTGGTCTCCATCTAATCTCTAAACCATCCTATCCTGACTCTAATAACCTGAGAAATTGTCAGAATCATTATTGCAACCCTGTCATTGATTTATATTGAGAACACCCTTTCTTTAGTAATTTTTATGTTGTAAATCCCAAGCCATCCATCCTATTTCAAGTGATCGGACTGGTTCCGCCATGGTGGGCACTGGGGAACTAGGGTTGATTTTGTGGATCAACCCTGGAGCTTACTGTGTTCCTCTTTGGTATTCTAGCCTGAATCCTCTAGTGTAGAGTAAAACTGTTCTTGTCCAAACTGATTTCTTTTCCTTTTTCCCTACCCAATTTTTCCAAAAACGCCTCTCATTCTACCTTGCTTATCTCCCTCACTTTAAGAGCGAGAGACTTAATTTGACTTACAGATTGTACCTAAGATCCATAGCTATGTCCCAACTAAAAACAGTGAATTCCACCCGTTTTTATCAAAAACCGTTTGGTTAATTCCAGGCGGAATTGAAATATTTTGAAAAGTGTCCCACGTGTCTTTTTAATTAAAAACCATTTTAAATCTTCCATTCATTTTCAAATGATATGTTTTTGCTCAATCGATTGCTTCTTATTGCTAGTATCTTTCCAGTGTTGCTCCAGTTAAGAATCGTACTTAGTTCAAGATTTTTACACACATTCATTGTTTGATTCAGCCATTTGCAAGTGTCATTTTAAAATTGTAAGGGTTTCAAGGCCGTTTTTCTGTCTTGTTTGAAGGGGGAAGGTCAGATTTGAATTCCGTTTCTAGACTCACATTCCTAACTGCCTGCTACTTCCTGATATCCATTCAGAAGAGATTATTTGTGGGTTGAGGGAATTCTGCCGGGGGAAAAACCTAACTTGAGTGCTATCTTTCTGAAAATCCAAGTGTTTTTATTCCCTGGTGTTTTCTATCTGTGTTGCTAAAGGGTTGAATTAAGTGCATTACCCACCTTCCTATTTGTTCTTGTCACCACATTGGTGATTGCTGCCCCATATATTAAAAGTGTGTGATTTTCTTGAATTTCTAAATAAATAAATATTACCTTTACCAACCAGCCTGGTTCCTGGTCCATTGTGACCCGGGGTATTTGAAAAGAGGGTGTGATATGAGTGGTATAACTCTCAAATATTGAAACTATATATATAACAAAATAAGCATTTTAGTTGTGCACTGCATACTAGGCTGAGACTAGGATGTATCGCCTGATTGAAAACCTTAACAGGATTATGTGCTGACTTGGTGCTGCTGGGATTAACGCCTGTGGTTTTGTGTTACACACAGACATCTGAGGCAAACATGTATCTTATGGAGTTATCACACTGTTTATACAGTAGTGGCGGATTAGCTGGGTTAGCCCTCACAGGTGGTGAATGTTTTAAATTGATGGGACTAATTACTTCCTCAAGGTAGCCTGACACAGTGAAGAGGGGGCACAGAGTTTGCCCTCCAAGTAATCTTCAAAAATAATGTGCTGAATAATGCATTTTGCAGGTCATATTTTAGAAAAATAAGCTACAGAAACACACAATTTACAGTTGGTTCTCTAGGGTAGCACATGAGAAAATGCCCAAATGCCATGTCGCCTACAGTACACTATATACAAGCACTTAACACCATTTCATGAGACTGTGGCCACAGCATATCTATGATGACATTGTGCAATGCGGTCTAGGAACATTTAGTGCCCTGCGCGGAAAATCTGCCACCAACCTTCAGACTGAAACAGAGTTCTCTACAGCATTGTAAGTTTCCTTTGTTTTTAAGGTCAGCTATAACCCCTTCCAATATTAGATCATTGGGGTTGGGGATGGGGGTTCTTTTGATCCCTGGACCTTGAACCTAGTGCGTTGGATAGGCACAGTTTAGAGATTGAGTTGACAATGCTGATCCAGCTAGTAATGAATAATTAGGCCCCATCAGAAAGAAGTGGCTACTTGATGGGAACAGCTAATAAAATACTCCTCTTTATCTTTATATCTGTCACACTGCCCAATTCCTCCTGCACTATGAGGACTCTATTTTAACCTGTCTAATTCATCCTTGGGACATGTGACTAAGAATTACAAACTGATTATGATGTGATCTCAATGTGTTTCATAGGTGTATCCCTACTACCCCCTTCACTATTCCGCTCTCCCACTTTGGGGGATACCACCCTTCGATCACGTGATAAATTTGTGCATTTTACCGAGATTGCCTATCTGTGTTACCCATAGTTCAGTTATTTACCAACACAACTTACATTTATGGATGAAAGGCACTGGACTGGAGCCATGACTGCCATTTGAAACCATTTTTTGAATTAAGTTAATTGTAAGCTTCATTATATCCGGAACTATACTTATTGAGCTTCTGGAGTATCAGTACATCTGTACTACACATAGCTATGACTGGAAATTTATATTCTGTTTTCTGTACCGCTCTCTTGCAGGGGAAGCTACCCTTTGAAGTCCTCTTTCTAGAATTCCTTGAAATCAAATATTGGAACATCTAGGAAATCAATGCAAAGACTTGCGCTTTGAGGAAATCCATTGTATGCAAGAATACATAATCACTGTTACTATGAAACGATTCCTACTTTAATTCTGCACCTGATGAATTTACACAGATTAAACCCCTATAGGAAAGAAACATGTTGGGCTTGTTTTAACCATTGTTGAAATGTATCTTGTGTGAAAGAATGAATAATATTTCATGAATGTGTGCGTGTGGTACGAATGATGATAAGTGGGATAATAATTAACTAAAATATGATGATGTATGATTACATTGCATAAGCAAATGAACAATCTAGGCCCCCATGGTCGGGACCCATTTGTGGGATTACCTTGCATTGTTTCTGTACAGTGATGTTTTCTTTAATCCTTTTATTAACCCTCCCCTTTTTTTGATTAGTCCCATGAGAGGGTAGTCAAATTATCTATCCATCTAAGTTGTGTAATGCATTTGTGTTTGAATATTAATTAAAATATGTAAATGTTTTAGATCCATCAACCTTGTTGTCTTCCATCCCTGATATAATCTTTATGGTTTGAGGACGAAGGTTAGCTTTCTCCTGTTATTCTAAGACAGCGGTCAATTCTGGAGTCACAAACCTTTTTTGTTGCTTAACAAGGGTTCTGCCCTTTATGTGAGGGTTTGCCTGTGACTCATTTCTTTGCCTCAGCCTCCCTGTGTTCCTTTGTGGTTCACAGCATATCTTTGCCAGTAATGGTCAGTGTACATTGTATGCATGAGGCTGCATCCACAACCTATCTATGCCAGTAATATACTGTACATGTTATGATTCAGTCATATCAAGTGAATATTTTCATATCCTCAAATTAGTATAAATGACTCTGCATAGAGAGGTAGACTAAAATAATTCAAGTGGGTTGGGTGGAATGGGGTCCATCTGAGGAAAGATTTTAAAATAATGTGCTGAAATGATGCATTTTCCAGCACCATTTGGGAACATGGGGGTAATAAGGCCATACGATGTACAATTGCCTCTCTAGAGCAACATGGAAAATGGGCAGAACATTTCATGATTCATGGCCTCTCATGTCTGGTGAATATTTTCAGCGGGAGGGGGGGGCTAACTATTTCCTCAAATTAGCGCAAAGGACCTTGCGTAGCGAGGTTGCCCACAATAATTCATGGGTTTTGTGGGGGTGTTCACAGAGAACATGTTGTGCTATGATATGCAGAAAGGATGCATTTTGCAGCACAATTTGAGAAAAAAGTGGTAAAAAGGCATACAATGGGCCTCATTATGACCCAGGCGGTAAGTTACCGCCTGGGTCGTACCCTTACCACCATGGTGTAAACCATGTTTACACCATGGTGGATGGCGGATTTACCGCCCCATTCCAAGGTGAGTGGGGCGGTAAATCCCCATTTCCCATTTTACCCTTCCCCATTCCCATTTTTGCCCCATAGGGCATAATGGAAGCGGGGAAGGCGCTAATTACGCCACCGTAAATTACGGTGGCGTAATTAGCACCATGGTCCATTAGCGCCATGGATTTTAACGCCTGCATAAAGCAAGCGTTAAAATCACCATGGCGCTAAGGGACCTTGTAATCAGGCATTAAGGGTCGGCGCCGTTTACGGCGCCGTTAACCCCTTAACGCCTGACTCGTAATGAGGCCCAATCTACAGTTGGTTCTCTAGGTTAACACATGCAGAAATCCAGTAAATGTCATATCACCAACAGGGCTCTGCCTAGAAGCACATGATACCATTTTATGAGGTTGTGACTGCAACATATCTATGCCAGTAATGGTCACAGTAAATAGTGTGCATGAGCAACAGTCAATCACATTCATAAAGCTACTGCCACAACCTATCTATGCTAGTAATAATCATTGTAAATCACATGCCTGAAGCCACTGCCCAATCACTGATCGGTTTGCCAGTAATGGTCACTTAAATCACATCCATGAAGCTCCTGACACAACTTATATTAGCTTTGGATTAAGGCTCTATATAAATAACACATCATTATCATCATTATCATCATCTATGCCAGCAGCCCCTGCAAGGGATTTACTGTGACCACCCATATACATACATGCCGGGACACACATGTACACACACACATACACACACGCGTACTCTGTTAGAGCAGGAGAAGGTGAAGGAAATGCTGAGGCAGACTCAGGGACGCAACTGTGCAGTTAGGACGGTCATATCCCGTGACACTCACAGGAATGCAGCATTTTGAAGAATCATAGCAGCGGATCTACTGATCAATGAATGAAGACTGGATCAATAATTCCCTCTTTAACCTGCTTCCCCTGTATGTGTCCCTCTGTATCCCCTCTTTCAGTGACCTTTCACGTGTCCCCTGCCTGTAGCGTCCATAGTACTGTACCCTATCACCGTATACCATTGCACACTGCTCCCCTTCTTTACAGCTTGGTTTGTGCTACATACAATGCCTGACTGAAACTGACCGGCATACTCCGCCGAACTCGGCACCATCCAGGCTATTCAGCCCAACTTGGCACCCGAACATGGGAGGACCAGCAATTAACTCTACTTATAGTCCACCATTCTACTCTCATCTGCCTTGAAAAAGACTCAGGTCGAAACGCGCGTCGGCTGTTTGCACTCACCTATATTGATCAACTGGCAGTAATTGCCACACTGATGATTTTTGGTTTTGGTATACCAATATGAATAAAAATCCACATGCACCAACAATTCTAAGACTGGACCTTGACTTAGAACAAATAGGCTTAACTGCCAGAACCTTGGACAAACAAATCCATCCAGCGCCAATACGCAATCAAAGGTTTGTCATCCCAAAAAGCATACAATGCAGCAAATACACACACACACACACGCACGCACGCACGCACGCAAGCACACACACACACACACACACACACACACATACACACAGCTACAGACTCACTGTACTAGTCTTGTACATACACATACACACACAAAATGCATTGCATTCAAGTACACATGCAAGCATACATCCACATCACACAAATCACACTTCTTTCCGTAGGTTATCTTCTCTTCTGACCTCTCTTCAAGTAGCCGAGACAGTTGCACGGGGCAGGGAGGCTCATGGCCAGGGTACATCACTGAGTGCCAGGTTGAACGAATCCAGGCATGCAGCACCGGCCTAGCACAGAAGGGCTTCAATACCAGGGCATGCTGGCACCACACCATTGAGCAATGTGGTTGGTAAACATTCTCGCATAAGCAGCACACTGTCCCACACATGTTGGCGTGCGTGGGACATACAGGTATTTTTATTTTTAAAAACACCAAGCACTTTGTTATATGTTATGTTATGTTATGTTATGTTATGTTATGTTAGGGAAATATGTAGCATGCACGTTCACGAAAAGGGCGTCTTGTCATGAGGAAAACTCAAGGACACCCCGACCCTGTCATGATCAAGCTGGACCAGGATATGGGTGTCATCAGCGTACGAATAACTCTGGAATGCGTGAGAGCGGATCAGACTCAGTAATGTTAAACAAGGTTGGGAACAAAGCGAGACCTGCGGAACACCAGGAGAAAGTGAATAAGATGGGGAGTGAAAAGAAGAGAGAAAAAGAGATTGGCCCCTCTCAGTCAGGAAGGAAGAAAACAAAGTCAGGACTGAGCCAGAGCGACCAGCTGGCTCCAGGCAGGACAAGAGGATCAAATGGTCAACAGTATCAAATGCAACCGGCAGATTGACTAATATTAGAGTTCCCACCCCACACTGATCTGCCAACATGGTTGGATCATCAAGGTCAGAAAATAGGCTCTCTGTCCCAGGTTCTGTGTGAAAACCTGACCGAAAGGGGTCAAAAAAAGAAGAGGTGTCAAGAAAAAAAAAAGAAGAGGTGAAATCAAAGATTCAAGAAGCTTCATAGAAAACAATACAAGAGAAATTGGGCGATAGCAAGAACAGAAGGATCCAATGAGGGTTTCTTCAGGAGAAGGATCCCAGTTGCTTGCTTCAGTTCTTCTGGTACAATGCCTGTCTAACACGATAGATTTACGGCATTGGTGACCCAAAAAATGATGGAAGGCATGATTGCCTTGATCACCGTTAACAGCACCGGATCAGATGGTGATGAGGACTTAAGGTGCTTCAGCTCATAGAGAACATCAGAAGAGAATTATGGAAAGAGGGGCCATGAATGCGATGTAGGACCCCCAGGGGCAGAGATAGACACCTTAAATGTCTGTTTATGAGGCATGGGGAGAAAAACAGGCACCAGTGAAGAGCCAGGGAGGCGACCGACCATCCTGTCCTACCCCCTGGCAGTGCCATTGATTAACAGGTTGGATTATGGCCCAGCTAACTTTGGCATGTTGTCTTGCCCATTGTCACGCTCATAATTCAAAAGATATAGCATTAATATGGGTTCAGACATCCATGTTCTCACACCTTTCTTAGATGATACAATAAAACTCTACCCTGCAACCATATGTCATCAAGCGAATTATCAAACAATATTTCTTTTAAGGCTAATAAAACCTTCTGCACTCCCAATCTTCCAAATTACAATAACTGTCCAGGAAAGCTACTTGTCAGTGGCCACCCAAAAGCTAGTACCTTTCTAGAACAAGAGTTTCCAGTTTGGCATTAGTCATGGCCGGCTGGGCTCTATTAATGTCTGCCTTCATTTGTCTAATGTTCTTACCATTATGTTGCAGGTGATGATGTCTCAATAATTGTTGTGAATCCTGCACCGTAGATACATTTCAAATGTTCTGATAAAAAATAAAACAACAAAATAATAGTACATTTTAAAAAAAGTTTCATTATCAAATAAATATGGATTTTCTAGAAGTAACTCCCATCATCGTGTTGGGTTGGATACCAACATCTTCTGTGTATTGACCTAATGGTGCAGCTGCTTGTTAACATTGCTTTTGTTGTCCTACATTACACACAACAACCACAGCACCCCGCACCCGCACAGACACCAAACAGCGAAATGGCACACCCACTCCAATAACTCACACAATCGCAACATGGTAATGTCCCCTTATGCCACGGGCAGAAATGTCCTCGCCATAAGGACTCAACTCAAACATCCATACACCCACCCATACCCCCAGAAGCAAACTCACACACAGTGACTGTTATTTCCGAACTGAAACTAGTAACACAACAGCAAACGCACTTGTCCACTCTCCCTCTCCATCCACTAAACTCCCCACCCCTTCCTCTTTTTGTACAGAGCTACCTGAGCAACAGGACGCCATGCAAATGGCAACTGTGCACCGCACACATCCCATCAACATAACATAACACATCACTGGTCTTGAATCCATGTGCCTCTTGCACAGGAGTATGCATCATTTGGCTCTTCAGATGTTTGGGACTACATTTTGCATGCTCCCTAGCCTCCCTAGACAATGATGGAGGATCATGGGAGTTGTAGTTCAAAACATCTGCAGAGCCACAGGTGGTAAACCCCTGCTTTAGCCCCTTAAGGCACTTTTCGTTTAATGGGGTGCTTTACAGGTGCCCCATCAATTTGGCTAAATATGTATTGCAATTTTCACTCTTAACTACCCATATCTGTATTTTGCAGGAACATTTGCACTGCATAGAGCAAGCTAAAATAGCGTCGGTAGCATTTCTGCAGTTTGACTATTTTTTGGTATTTCATGACAATAATATTTCTGTAAATCAACTCAAAGAGAAGCACAAAACCTTGCCAGAAGATTAATGGCACATTTGTTCAAAATGTGTTCTCCAAATCCATGTGCACATCTGCAGCAACTCTAACATTCATCATGCTGTTTCCCTAAAGTAAGAAAAGGATCATAATGCCTGCGTCATGGACAAAATGATATTCAGTGAAATAATTGAAAAATCACTTTAACTACCAAGACAGCCTAGACGATTCTAGGAAGGAGGGACTACACAATATGGCATAATGAATATAAAAGCAGGCATGACAGCAATTTACAACACCGAGAGCCCAAGCGACTAAAACAGCCTCGTGCCTGTAGAGAGACTGGTGCCGTGCTGCTCTGTCTTCAGCCTGACAGCTGCTAGGCATTAAGCTAGACGCGTTCTGCATAGAGGCATAGCTGTGACAAAGTGCTGTCTGCAGAGAGACCTTGCGCTCCCAGGTGTTGCTCCGTTTGCTTCAGTATATTATATTTATCTAATTAACTGAATACACTCCATGCATTTGCCGCCCAGCAGATTGAGCAGCCATGAAGAAGAGAAGAGATGTCCTTCGAGTCAGCGATTGCTTTTGCTTACTCGGGCATTGAGAAAGCAACGGCACCTGTCTTGGATCCTGTCTGACATCTCAATGTTTGGATTAATGATGGCCGTGCAGACAACAAAAGCACGCGTTTGGCATCATGAGTGCTAACATGAAGCCATTTTGGAAGGTCGGTCTCCTTTACGGTATTAGTTAGTATAGTTGAAAGAACACACGCGTAATTGGCTGAGTATGGTCCGCTGCAGACTCTCTTTGGAACTCCACAATATGAACTGTATCTGTGTCATTTTATACCGTTTTTGATGCAAATTCCTATTAATGTCACTCATTTTTTCTATTAAGTGCGTTCCGATTAATTCTTCGTTGATCATTTGTGACATATGCCTGACTCTCTGGAACAGGGGAGTTGCTAGGTCTGGAAAAGATCCGGGGCTAAGCTGATGTCGGAACTGTCGGGACTAGGGGCTAGCTAGTCTTTTGACTGTAGCTCCTGAGATTGTATCCGGGGCTACAACCAAAAGATCCGGGGCTATAGCCCCCTTAGCCCCCCCCCTCGCAACGCCCCTGCTCTGGAATGTAATTGTTTTTGTCATTGGCATATAAGTGTAGGCAAAAGTAAATTATTTTAGTAATTCATTGATGATAAAATGAAGAGATTATGCAGTATATTGTGCATAATGCATTATGAATTGGTCATGTGAGTGAAAGTTGAAAGCTGAGAAGCAACTATATAATCCTATGTATGTATGATTGATGATAATTGTATATGGAAACTATGAAAAATTAATAAATAACTACATAAATCAATTGGTTGCAATGTCTTCCCATTTCTCAAACTCCAAGAACGTTGTTATGGTGCTGCAGTGTAAGACAAAAACAAAAACATAATTGAAAATAACCTCTAAAAAACAAAATAAAAGTGTAGCATAATATAGTGTGAAGTGCTAGGGTGGGAAGGGAAGTGCAGGGTGAACAGGAGAGAGTGCAAGTGAAAGGGGGTGTAGGAGTGGGGGGTGGGGACATAATTTCGGGATCACAAAGGGTGCACATCTGGAACACCTGAGGTCTCCCATACTACCCCTATGGTCTCCCTTTATATTTTAAATGTAAGCTCCTGGGCTGTGGCCAGCAACATGTGGCTCTCTGGAGTGGCTGGCTTTCTTGTTCAGGCCTCTTAAAAACACAAGGGGTTCCATTGTTCCTTTGAGCAGTGATCCTAAATAAGAAAGAATAGGAATAACAAATAATTTGCCTTTCTGGAATTCTATTCAATAATTGCTAGACTCATTAAAGGTTTATTTCAGGCACACTTCAGGGGGTGAGCCACTGATTTAGTCTGTTCTTAAAAACCTCAATTTAGTCCTTAATCCTTCTGAGGTCGGTAAGTGAGTACCAACACAGGTTGGGTGATATTGTAATTATATTTATTTTATTTAAAGCGCTTAAACACTATAAAATAACACATCATTAACGTTTTGCCTTGGACGTCTGTTTGCATTCACAGTATTTGGTAATATGGGCCTAAACACACTGATATTATTGAGACATATGGTGATCCATTCTTGTATGAAAAGTATATTACATTATAGTGATATCGTAACCATATTTTTCGTAGTGTACTTAGGAACAATGTTATGTGATGCTATTCCTGTTTTGTGAAGGGGTGAAAGTTCGTGTTCCATCACTTCCTGTGATGTCACTTTGTAGAGGAGGTTCCAAATACAACCTGCACTCCAGTCGCCCATTTTGAAGTACCAGGAAAGTTCACACTGAGATATGTGACATATGATGAGCAAATAAACAAGCAGAGAGCCGCACTAGGGCTTTGCCCAGTGCCAATCAGAAGAACAATACCTATTGAAGTGCCAATAACCAGACAACCATGGACAGTAAGGTATCAATTGAGACAACCATACCAGCAAATGACACAAAATGAAGATTGCTTAAACACTGTCCCAGAAGAATCTCAAGAGGCCTGAATCGAAGACGAATGATGATGACACCAGACGTACTGATGAACGAACGACAACCATAAGATGACACACACAGACGAAATGTGATAAATAAGGATATCGTAGAAACTTGAAGGGGAGACGATGTTGAAACATACAGAAAATTGAACTACAAAGCAGGAGGAAGATATGTAACCAACTAAAGCCTGTACATATGCTTGTAACGCAAGAAGCTAAGAAACCAGTGTGGCTTGCAATGCTTAGTAGAAGAATAGAGTGGCATGCGCCATTATACATAAGCTACCTCAACGAAGCACATTATATAAGTGCGAGTCCACTTTACACAAAAAGCAGAACTAACCCAGGTTACTAAGGGTCAAACAGGCCAGGATTCATGTTCTAGCAAAAGGCAAGAAGAGAGGCCTGAACTGAAACTCAGCAAGAAACAGCTCGCGCCTGGGAAGTCGAGGTCAAACCAAGAATGGGAGGCGAATAGTAACTTCGGGGAATCGAAACTTAAGGAGCAGAGCAGCCTGCCCCGTGAAGGTCGAGATAAGGAGGCCCAGGCAGGGGGCGGCCGAAAGTAAGAAATAAATGCACAAATAGAAGGAAAACTGAGCAAATTCACGGTGTGCTAACACATGACCAGCCAAGCGCAAAGAGGTACCAATGTCTGATGTCACCCAAAACAGGAGATACCATAACGTTTCCTGACAAGAAGCTACAGTTTTGAGTCGTACCACAGCCAACTAAATTGACACATAGCAATAAAGTACTGATTGATGGAAGGGAGGCTGGGTGAATCTTGGGGCATCCTGTATCTGGGTGGCCATACTGCATGCTGCTAATTAAGGTGGAGATTTATGCTTGACGTCGTAGCCAACCCAATCACAATGGACCAAATAATATAGGGTTCTATAGATAGTAGAACCAATGGGACGTCGTACTTGTAGTGACGTTTTACATGAGTAATGTTAGATGAAAGGGCGTAGACGCCCACCTGATAAGGGTTATCCAATCCTCACACTCCATTACCATATACAGATATAGCACCTATATGTAAGTTACCTTTTCCAACAAATAGAATTGCACAACAAACTTTTGAGTGTTATATGTCAATGATGACGAGTTTTGAGTATAAATGTTACAACTTGTATGAAGATTGTGGGAGTTGAAGCGAGACGGGCCATCGCATCACTGTTGATCTCCATGTTTCCCCGTTTCTTGTGCTTGTCAACAAACTGACTCCCCTTTGCCAAACTATTGAGTTGTCCTTATTGATTAGTGTTGGAGTGAGAAACCTGCACCCCCATCCACCTCAAGGTGCAGCTATCTTGTCTTAAAGTATTCGAGAGCAAGCTCTGATTCTATGGGCCAATCAGGGGTTAATCGCACTCGTTTACACTTGGTAGCAGAGGATGGTTGGAAACCATTGATTATTGATTATTGATTATTGATTAAAATCGGACACCTATAACCGTCGACACAAAGTAACTCTAGGTCTTCGGCAATATCACGAGTCCTTCGCCATTCGGCTGAGTAGACTGTGAAGCTTCTCGTGGACAATGGTAGTGTAATTGATCCAAAACTGCAGTGGGGCCTGAAGGGACCCGTTTTAAAAAACCATATCCCTTCCCATTCTTACGGGCAGCGGATCAGGTGAAAGTCTGAAGGAGGCGGTAACCGAGGCAGTGATCCCGAGGATCCAGAGAGGAACGATGCGAACGGTGAGTGAAGCAAAAAATTGAGTGCTTTGGCAAATTTCTTACGCCTTAGAACAAGTAAAGGGAAAAGGTAAAGGAGGGAAGTGGAAAAACATAATAGTCAGAAGTAGAGAAGACTGTATATATATAAGGGGATAATGACTCGAGAATAATTGAATAATTAGAGGATACCAGGGAGGGCACCTGAGAAGTGAGAGGATACCAGGGTGAACACCTGAGAAGTGAAAGGATACCAGGGCATCACCTGAGGAGAGAGAGGATTCACCTTATTCCTGCGCTTTAATATAGCGGCCAGAAGAAACTTGAACCGAGAGTCCCACATAATACGGAACGATTAGGCTACCACCATGTTTAAAGACGTTGTGAAAGGGGTTCTTTTAAACTCCATGTAGGGGTAATGATTAGAGGCAGAGACATTTGTGCCCAGCTGGTGTCTGTCTAGTCTATTAAGTGTCTGTCTTATATGTTCTGTTGTGCCGTCACGTGTGAAATATTTTTTTTTTTTAGAGCTGATTAAGCTCTGGCGCGATTCAATAGTTGAGACGGAATCGTACACAAATTTATGTTTTTGGGTAAATTGGTAATATAAAAGATTTTGGCGGGAAACATTGGATTGGAGCTTGCAGTTTTTGGTGCTCGCTCATATGGTTGGAGGTGTTAAAGTTGCATGAAAGTATTGAAAAGTATTGTACAAGAGGAACATACACAGATTTAAGCATGGAAGACATTACTCCATTAGCAAACCTATGCAAACAGCTGCCAAAACACTCACCCAAGCTAAAAAAGTATAGCACTGAGTGAGTTAAAGGCACTGCACACAAGATGTTTATGCCATGGCCACAAAATGGGTCTTTATCTGAAGCCGTATTACAGCATATGACGACATATTTGCATGCCACATATAAAGACAAGAAGTTAGAAAAACGCCTTGCCCTTCTAGAATTGTGGAAGATGTATGAACAAGGAAAGGAGGAAGAGCCTCTGGTAGATTGGATACTAAATGTATGCTCAGAGGTGGGTGAGACACCTACCGTGCCACCTGCCCAGCCTGAAACAGAAACCGAAGAAAGTAAGGCTGAGGGACTCTACCCATTAAGGGAACTTAAAGCAGCACAAGATATAGCAACCCCGCATATGAGTCACCTATATATAGTAGTGACAAAAATCAAGGGAAGGACCAGGACACGAATTTCACCTCTGCAGTCCCGAGGGACAAGGGGGGCCGTGATGTTGAAAGGAAGGATCTGGCATAGACCAGTGCATCTCTCGATGAGGAGAGAGAGGGAAATAAATGGAAAGGAAGCAAAGGCAGAACTGATGGGATAGCATTCACAAAAGACGAATGGATGGGAGGACACATTTTATTGAAACTCGATGGGAAAGGAAATGATGATGTGAGACCTAAAGAGAGGTTAGATGAGGCACAGAGTAAGGAGAAAGAAAAGGAGTTAAGGGATGGAAGGATAAGAAGGAAAGACTGAGGCGAGAACAGCTATATCGCGAAGAGTAAAAAAAAGAGCTCGATCGTAAACAGAGAGCAGTCTATGACCAAGACAGAGAGAAACAGCAAAGGTTGGAAGAAGAGCAAAGGGTGCATGAAAAAAGGATAAGGAGACAAAGAGATGAGGAAGTTCGAAGGGCAGATGAACATAGAAATGAAAAGAGAAGAGAAGAAGATAGTGTCATGGAAGAGGCGAGGAAGCGCAGGGAATTCGATGATGATATTGAATGTAAGCGTAGACAGAGGACACGCGATCTCGAATATTTGGAAGGGGAAGTTAAAAAAACTGATCCAGTTGTAGACTGGGAAGACATTGAAGAATTCTTTCCTGCGTACGGCTCGGTACCAGGCACGTCTAGGGCAAATATTGAAGATGACTTCAACACCAGAAGCATTGGGTAAACGATCGATGAAATATATAACGAAATGGGGCTAGAACGATTACCCCAAGGGGAGTGGAGGAGAAGCGCCTAGAGAGCACTCAGCTGTATGACACGGAAGAGGCCACTCAAAGTAGTGGGAGTAGGAAACTGTCCCTGGATAGATTAGAAATCAGTAGAAATGATGATGACACAAGGAGTTGCGTGAATTGGGAACAACCAATGTCTGACTCCAAAGAGGAGGAGCGCAAGGCAAATTCAGAAGGGAGACGGTGTGAAAACCAACACCCAAGGGAAAGAGGGGTTTGATGGTCAGACGCTAGTGAGTCCACACCGAGGACATCAGAATATGACCGCCATGAAAGAACACCCCATGGTCAGAGGGGGGTTTCATCACCAGCCTATGTAGACAGATTGAGGACATTACCAGGTCGACGGCGATGCGGGAATATTACCCCTGCGATAGACAGGAGAACCATGACAGAAGAGAAAGAAGGCTGCGCATTCCAATTTCTGCTACTAGAAAAGGGGGGCGCAAGACCACAATATATTCCATGGCCACACATGGATCCAGAAAACCTGAGGAACAAGCTTCCAATGCTGACATTGGGAGCCGGGAAGTGGATACATGCATTCGGAAAAATGACAGGAGGAAACACGCTAGCTATAGGGGACATTAAAGGTCTTCTGATGGCCATACTTTGTGAGAGAGCAGACAATGCGTGGACACGGGCCGGGTAACCTGGAGTAAACACAATTAATACCACGCATGATGGAGTGCCATTTAATAATTGTAGAGCAGCAGTATGGAAAGCATTACGAGTGCTCTAACAAGACACTTCTGATATGGGAGCTATAATGATTTGGAAAATGAAGGAAGATCCGTTAATTTATATCCAGAATTTCCAAGACACGTGGGTGCTCGAAACGCATGAATCTTGGACAAAATCTATACCTGAGTTTTACCATATATTGTGCCAAGGGTTGCCAGAGCCGGTGCAGAAACAGCTCAAGAAATTGGTAGGAGTTGAGGCTAAAACGAGGGCTGAAAAACAGTTGATCATCATACATTACTGCAGACTGCAAGAAAAGAATCGGAAAAAGGAGGCGACTCAAAAGGGTGAGGAAGCGAAGCTGGTGCAAAAGAAATGATGAAAGTATGCTCTTGAAGGAGCCATGCTAACTAACGCAACTGAACAGAGCATGCAACAGGTGATTAACCCGCAACAGAATATCCAGGGTAACATAGGATTTTACCCGAGGGGAAGAGGTTTTAGAGGAAGAGGATGGCAGAGCAATCAGGGAGGTTTCCAAAATAATCAAGGAGGCTTTCAAAACGCGCAAAATGGTAATTCGGACATGTCAAATGGACAACAAATAACCAGACCACCGCCAGCATGTTGGCTGTGTGGAATGACAGGGCACTTGGCCACACGCACAGAAGTCAAGGCATGTTGCAGAGTGGCCAGGGAATGGGATCAGGCACAGCAAATTCACCTGCAACCTCACAACAGGGCGTTGCACAGAACCACACTGTGCAACAGCACGCGCCAGGAGTGCAGCAAGGTGCGCAACCACAGAACATGGGAAAATTTTCACAAGGACAATCTCAACAGACACCGTCACACGTGTCACACACGATGAGCACAGGGCCGGTCCAGAAACCTGGAAGGGGAAGCAACACTGGGAATGGGGAAAATCTGCAAGTGCACTGTGGGCCAAACTTATATATAAACTAGGACAGCTCACTGGGAACCCTGATGTGCTCAATCCTATCAGTGACACCAGACCCTCATAGGGAACCTAGAGTGGATGTTGTTAGAGGGGGTAAAGAATATTCCTTCCTAGTGGAAACGGGAGCAACACGCTCGTGCATACGTGACGGCAAGTTTTCCTTGTCCGGCGAGGCCATAGATACTCAGAGTTTTACAGGCGCTCACAGTCGAGTTCCCTTTAAAGACGCTCTCCCAGTCTCCATAGCAGACTGCGAAATGAATGTACCCTTATTGTATTCACGTGAGACCCCAGTAAACATTTTGGGTCGAGACTTAATGACAAAATTGAACATGCTGATTTCATTCACGGAAGAGGGCATAGTATGCTCCACTCCAGGAATGCAGTATTCAAACGTATGCGAAATGATTAGAGCATACTCAGGACACATAGAGGCCATTACAACCTTGGTGCTAAGTGCACCAACTTTACCACCATGGTGTAAACTCTGTTTACACCATGGTGGATGGCGGATTTACCGCCCCATTCCAAGGTGAGTGGGGCGGTAAATCCCCATTTCCCATTTTCCCTTCCCCATTCCCATTTTTGCCCCATAGGGCAAAATGGGAGTGGGGAAAGCGCTAATTACGCCGCCGTAAATTACGGCGGCGTAATTAGCACCATGGCGGGTTAGCGCCATGGATTTTAACGCCTGCTAAAAGCAGGCGTTAAAATTAGAATCAGGCGTTAAGGGTTAACTGTGGCGTTAACCCTTAACGCCTGAGTAGTAATGAGGGCCATAGTCATGAGGGCCACACCATTGGAGCCAGATGTTTTCGCATATGGCATATGTGTGCTTATGGTAGGTTTGCCAGGCCGTGCAAATAGAACTATGAAAACCCCTGATGAGTTTTTATTCAGACCAAGAATACCTATACATGCGGAGGAGGGACAATTGTTTCCCTTGATGATAAACGCAGCTGCAGTCCAAGGGAAAGTAACATTGGTTGAAGGATACGATGATGAAGGCAGACAATGGTGCTCGATTATCGCCATCGAAGAAGAATATCGAGTGACTGACGTCACCGATGACGATCTGTTTGAAGAACAATCAGACACGAAAGAGACAAGGGTGGAAGTGAATCTCGCATTTTGGGTAAAAATTATCAAAAGAGAAGTTCTCCAGAGAGATATTTTGATGAGGATATAGCTAAAATACCTGTCTCAGTGTGGACTACAGGACCCTATGACGTAGGCCTCCTGAAGGGGGTGGGGGAAGTGAAAATTAAACTAAAGCCAGGAGCAATTTTGCATAGAGTCCGACAATATCCCATGTCCAGAGAGGCAGATGAAGGGCTTGGGAAGACAATCTCTGTGATGATGGACCAGGGCATCTTAGTGATGTCAGAATTGTCATGTAATACAGCGGTTTATCCTGTCAAGAAATCAAAGGGGGGGTCTTGGCATTTAATCCAAGATTTAAGGCCATTAAATGATATAGTTGAAGCCGAGCTCCCTTTAGTCCCGAATCCATCTCCAATTCTATGTAATATAACCGTTGAGGCAAAATATTTCACAGTGATTGACTTGAAAAATGCCTTTTTCTCAATCCCGTTACACCGCGACTCACAAGCTCTGACGTCATTCATGTTCAGACAAATGCATCTGTAAAGCACAAGGCTGCCCTGCCACAGGGGTACTGTGAGTCCCCGTCCATTTTCAACAGAGTCCTGCAGATGGACTTAAGCAATATCACATTAGAAAGTGTCGTCTTGCAGTATGTAGATGACATCGTTATCTGCAGCATCACAGAAGAGCAGTGCAGACATGATTTGGTCCAGCTATTGACTATACTGGCTGAGAAAGGATATAAGGTTGACAAGGAAAAGTTACAATACTGTCAACAGGAAGTGTAATACATAGGCCAAATAATCTCACATGAACTGAAGAAGGTGACCCCAGACAGGGCTGAAGCCATCTTGAACACGGCTAAGCCACACACAATAAAGCAAATGCAGAGCTTTCTAGGCCTGTGCAACTATGTCATGGCATGGGTTTTCGACTACAGCTCATATACCAAGCCTTTACTCCAGGCCCTAAAGAAGGCACAGGCGACAAAGGAAAATGAATGGTCTGAGGCAATGGAGAAAGGGTTTTCTGAACTCAAGAGAGCAATTTGCAGGGCTCCAGTTCTCGGAATTCCTAACTATGCAGAGGAATTTTACCTATTCTCACACAAAGATGGCAGCATCATGACGGCAGTGCTCGCTCAAAAAACCTTGTTGGGGTACAAGTCCTTAGCATATTACAGTGGGAATTTGGACACAGTAATGAAGGGACACTTCCCATGCGAACAAAGCTTAGCTGCCGCAGAGTTCGTCATAGAGAAGGCAACTTGTAATGGGATGCTCCATGACTGTGTGCTGAGCACTCATTATTTGCCATTCTAGAGAAACCTAAGGGTATATTAACATCTCAGAGAGCTTCTGCTTATGAAGTGATCATATCCAAACATCAATTAAAATAGTCTGATGTTAAATAATGAACCCAGCTACTTTCATAGCTGAAACAATCACTGAAGGAGAACCTACACATGACTGTGCAAATTATGAAGAATTCTATGATGAAATCCCCAGGGTAAAAAAAATGCCCTGGTGAGAGGGGAGATCATATTTATTGATGCGTCTTCAAGAATCGATCAAGGTGACGGACAAAGATATAAAGGCATCGCTGTAATGAAACACATAGCAAATGGAGAATTTCGAGTACTCTTCGGTGCACGAACACCATATCATTATTCAGCACAGGCTGCATAAGTATTGGCGTTGATACGCGCCATCGAGAATCACACAGACCAGGAAGTAACGTTGTGCAGTGACTCTGCCTTTGTGACGTCAACAGTGCACGCGGGCTTAGCACGCTGGAAAAAGAGGGGCTACCTCCAAGCAGACGGCACACCAGTGCAGCACGCAGCCCTATTGGACAGGCTAATAAAGGCACTACAGATCCCAGTGGGGATAGCAGTCGTGAAATGCGCCGCCCACACAAAGGGGACAGATTTTGTGTCAGGCGGAAACCATGCAGCAGGCATGGAAGCCAAGCGTATGGCATCCAAAAATTTGACGGTTATGGAAGTGGAAGTGGTGTGCACCCATGAAAGTATGATGGTGGCACAAACCACTTCTGAAGCCTATAGCGATTTGGGGCAAGCACAACTAATGTAAATTCAGGGGGAGGCACCGCAGGAAGAGAAGAACCTGTGGAAACATCGAGGGTGTTCTTTAAACCCCTCTGACAGCTTGTGGAGGCAAGACAGCACTGGTAAACCAGTAATGCCTGTAGCCCTACAGAGCAGTTACATTACCCGACGCGTATCACAAAGTAGAATTTAGCAGCAACACTTGCGGAAGACTGGTTCATATCGAATTTAGCTGAGCATGTTGCATTCTTTATTGTGAGCTGCATAATCTGCCAGCAATTCACAGCTGGGCACACATTAAAAGTAATGAGAGGAGTCATCCCCAGGCCAAATGTGCCTTTTCAGCACTTGCATGTCCATTACGTCGACATGATTCAAGTATGCAACGGGTACAGATACTTAATTGTCGTGGTGTGTCCAATATCCAGATGGACAGAATCAGGTCCATGTACACACCCAAACTCTAACTGTGCGGCCAAATTCCTAGTGAGGGAAGTGCTCCCTAGGTGGGGGGTGTGTGAAGTAATGAGATCAGATAATGGGGCTCATTTTGTAAATGCTGTCTTTGAACAGATTATCTTGTTGCTTGGTATAAAGCACACATTCTCATTGGTGTATCATCCAGAAGGTAATGGGGTTTGTGAGATGCTCAACGGCTTGTTAAAGGAAAGGATAGAAAAGTTGAAGCTTACTTTAAAGAGGGGATGGTTGCACTGCCTTCCATTGGCATTGTATACTCTTCGGAACCAGACCGGCTCCAACCATCATCTTACGCCACACGAGATGGTCATAGGAAAGAGAATGAAAACTCCCCTAATCCCTCGAGACAGAGCTAGATGTGATGCCCAGTCAACCTGAGAGGTCCTGGGATCTGAACTGCATGACATCCAGCCTTACTGTAATTTCAAATCAGCTGCAACAACAATGAAAAGTGTGCAGCGCAGTACAAAACACAGAAGTGTCTGCTACAACAGACCCAGTTCAAGGTTTACGTGTTCCACTCTTCTTCCCTGGAGATACTGTGTTAGTAAGGAATCACACAAGGAAAAGGTGGGATGAGCCATGATTCAATGGTCCTTTCATAGTGGAGGACTGCGCTCCATCAGCTGTGAAGTTGCAGGGTAGGAGAGCATGGATTTTTCTCAATGACATTAAGCCCTATATCGGAGAAAGCCGACGGGGAAGAACCACAGCATGTGTAGACGAGATCCATGATGAAGAAGAACGCATGAGCAGCGAAGAAAAGACAAAGAACTTTTGTAAGTTGTGGCTTCACTTGGACACTTCCTCTAGAAAAATGGGGATAAGGACATACAAAATGGACGCTCTATGCATCCTAGTTACAGGGTGAAGAAGAAATTGCGCACATAAACTACAACACGTTTTGTTGACACAAAACTTGTGAGCTGAATCACACATGATCCGTAATGATGGAAAGACTATGACAAACTTTGATCAAGGACTTTTTCATTGAAGACAAATACAGTATCCTGATTCACACAGTACCGAGACTTTGTTTTGCAGCACTTATGGTGTCCCACAGCAGAGACATCACAAAGGACATGGTTACTTACTTCCACTTAGTGTTAGTGTCATATCCGTCGCAGGTGGGAAGGCTCACCAGTATCACAGACTTTCTACAAGATCCTGACAACGAGAAGGTAATCAGACACCTGCTTACTGTCATTGCAGAAGAGTTCATCATACTCCCGGAGTATGGTGAGAAGAACATAAATTCTTCCACCACAAATGATTCTAGATGAACTCATCACTACAATCCTCTTTCGAATAATTGAGGATTGTCCATCTATTGTCGGGAGAACAACAGACACACAGACATTCATCTGAGATCCAGCAAACGCTGAACATTTAAGCCAGCTGTTGAACAAAATTAGTTATTTAGTCGCACTCCACGCAACCGGACAGTGCAAACATTGTTCATGTCAAGGAAACAACACATAGGCCCTCATTACAACACCGGCGGTAACCAATGTCGCTATTAGCACCATGGTTGCTTCCGGTATTGTAACGAGTCTGCCAATGGTAAATGGGGAAATACCGCCCCATTCCAAGGTTGGCGGGGCGGTAATTGCCCATTTACCATTGGCCCTTACCCATTCCCATTTTTGCAGTACTGTAATTACCTCGGAAGTCCCTTTGCGGGTCCCTACTTTAACGGCTGGTCAAGACCAGCCGTTAAGGTCGGGAGCCGCAAAGGGACCTCGTAATCAGGCGTTAAGTGTTTAACGGCGCCAACACCTTTTACGGCGCTGTTAAACCCTTAACGCCAGGGTTGTATTGACCCCCATAATCTTGAATCCCAAGACTGGGCGAATGTCATTATCACCAGAAGACAGCAGATATGCATACGTCTTCTTTCACCTCATTGAAAACTTTCCAGAGCTAGTGGGAAGACCAACCAATGTTGATGTACTTACATTTCTCAGAGATCCAGTAAAGAATACTCAGCTAAACATGCTCTTGCATTCCATTATAGCTCAAATTAAAAATTCTAATGTCCATCGACTTCTCAGAAGATCCTGAAGAGACCTTCCGCCGAGGGACAGATGTAGGGAGCAGAGTCAAAAACCTTATTTGTTATATTTGTTGTTATTTTTCTGCTATATTTCTTCACAATGACCAGCATCCAACGTATCCTCAGGACTGAAGTGGATTAAAGGAGTGAACTGGGAATCCGCATGTTTTGAACATACACAGTAAAAGTGTCTCATTGAAGTGTTATTCTAATCTATTTTTCCCATAGTTTAGCAAAGGAACTGTATTCTGTACCAAGAGACAATCATCTCCCGCAAGAGGGGGACACTGGTGAAGCACTTGACACTTTTGACTCAAAACTGTTCAAAGAACGACATTGGGTGGTTGAACAATAACATTAACATTTGGCGAATGATCGAGATGGGGACCCAGAGCAGTAACCTGGTCCTCCGACAAGCAGAGAGGCACCCTCACTTCTATGGAAAGAAATGCTGTCGCCTTACATACCGAACTATAATGTACTTATGTATTATAATTGTCATTATTTTCCTGTCATTAACAATCAGATCTGCATTCTTTATTGGTGCACGAAGCGTTCCAAATTCAGTACACCCACCTGATGATGTATGTATGAAATCCACAAGAGCACCCATACCTTATATAGTCATTCCAGTCCCTAGAAAATCTGATGGTAAAGTAAATGAAATGAAAATGAATGTAATTAGCAGTGATACATACACACTTGAGGTAACAAACTGACAGGAAAGCCAGATACAGGGACGGCAGGCAAAGAATGAAGACAAAGCACTGACACATACATGTACACACACACACAGAATGCACACGAGATGGGCCTAGTATCAATAACCGCAGAACTGCAAACAAAAGCAGCAGAGAAGATGAGATTGCCTGCTGAAAAACCAGTCCCAGGAAATAATGAGAGGAATCGAGAAGAATCAAGAGAAAGGCCAACAAAAGCAGTTATATCAGAAGCCCTTAAGAGGACTGAAGCGGCCTCAGAAAAGCTCACTGCAAAGACACAAATGTTAGTAGATCTTCTATTACCACACATAACCAGAGTAAGAAAACTACAAAAGGAACTGAAGAACAAACCGACAGAGATTGAATCTAAAAGTACACATGGTCCAACACAAGGGAGAAGCACCAGTTCTACAATACAGCCATATACTGGACCAGTGTTAGGCTGGGTGGCATGGGCACTTGCACACAGCAGAGAAAAAATGCCTGAGGACCAGGAAGAAGCCGACAGACGCTTGTCCACTCAAATGGCACAGGCGAAGAGA
Source organism: Ambystoma mexicanum (assembly GCF_040938575.1). NCBI lineage: Eukaryota > Metazoa > Chordata > Amphibia > Caudata > Ambystomatidae > Ambystoma > Ambystoma mexicanum. The sequence goes on along the minus strand of NC_090930.1, from coordinate 292,488,676 downwards.
CCTATACCGTGGACCGAAATACCTAAGAGTCCTCTCGCAAGAAAAAGCCATACAGATGCATTTAGGGATGTAGTTATAGCAAACTACAGGAAGACACTAAAAATCAAAAGAAGCCCACATGAAGATAATAATGAACTAAACGACTACCTTGATAGCACAGCACCTCTGGGAAACAACATTTGGTACCAACACATGAAGGAAGTTGGAAGACAAAATTCAGAAGGAGAATGCTTTGTCTGTGCACTCCTACCGTACAGCATGGGGAAGTCCAAGATGTTCGTAGCTGTAGAAATTGATGTCCCGACAACACACTGTCTCTCACACATATCAATGTGCAACACAGTGGACAGTTCATGGGAAGTGATGCCTCATTGATACAGGCAACTGAACACAATGAAGATTATTATGTCCAGGATATCAAGACAAGAAATAGAGCCCACACTAGGAATCACGTGATCAGGTACGGGAAACAAGGCTGAATGTCTAAGGCAAAACTCCAGAAGAGGCTCAGATCTGGAAAAAACAAAGGTCAAATGCAGATTTGGGGAACAGTTCTTTCTCCAAACGGATGGGAAGAAGGAGTAGTAATCTGCCAAGCCTGGATGGTTTTTGGAGCCTGCAAGGAAGCAATAGAAAACTCACAGAGGTTGTGCAAACCTCTATGGCCAAAACTTACAAAATTACTGACATGGGTCGAAGACAGAGGAGGACCCTTACAGATAGTGCCATTAGAAAACCCAAAATTGTGTTTCAGGAACAAGGGCACGAGGAAGATGGGAGAGAACCAGGACTGTGGACGAATTTTTGAGGCTCCAGGAATGACTCATGGGACTGCAGTAATTATGGACCATTATTGGGCGTGTGGATCCAAAGCATACATAAGACTGCCAAAAAACTGGGGAGGCATATGCACAATAGTGAACGTCCACGTTCCAGGACTAGTGATCCCGAAAAGTGACCTGAATATTGACAGTTTCCCGAAAGCCGATGCTCATCTGAGAAAAAGGAGATCTGTGGAGCTGACATCCCGAAAGAAGAGAGAACATTACTTCTCTGCCAAATCAGAAGAAGCATTTCATGCAATCCCATATGAACACAGGCTGTTCAGCCTCACCTCATCAGTGTTCACAACGATCCTCATGCCAAGATTCCAGGTTGGAGCAAACACTAAATGGTTGCAGATAACCAGATGGGAGTTACTGCAAACCATTAACTCGACAATAAAGGCATTCAATGCAATCAAGGAAGAGTTAAGAGAAATCCAACTGATGACTCTCCAGAACAGATATGTACTTGACATGATCACAGCTATGTATGGAGGAGTTTGTGCAAAAATAGGAGAATCATGTTGCACATGTATACCTTCTCACAACAAAGAAAATGGAACTTTAACAGAAGACATAGATATGCTGACAAACCTACAGAACCAGATGATCAAGGAAACCGAAGAAGTTGATGATGACAACTGGTTTGGATCCCTGTTCTCATGGGTACCACAATGGATGGTGGATGCATTCAAGTTCTTAGGAGCTCTACTAGTAATGATATTACTAGGAGTTTGTGTCATCAAGATAATAATCTCACAATGCCCGAAAACTGCAAAGAAAGCCATAAGGATGAAAATCATGATTGATGTCGAACCAGGATGGAAGCCTAGAAACCTAATTTATGACAAAATAAGAGACTTTGTGAAGGCCAGCGAGTATGCGCCAGAAGGAAAGAAGTTTCTGTATCCCAGGAAACGCAGAAACTATGAAGGAAAATGGATCTATTGCAGCCCGAATGGACAATGTCAACTAATGACATGGAATAAGGACGAACATGTAAAGACAGCAGGAAGCCTGAAAGGAGTGATAAAATATGGACTCCAAAGAGACACTCTTTCACACCATCATGCACAAACCCAGAAGACTAAGAAGAAATGGATACAGAAGAACCGAGTAAGCTGAATCCAAAAGAGGAAGCGGAAGTGGTCGATAAACCGACCAGAGGGGGGAGTGTAGAGGAGGTCCCAAATGCAACCTGCACTCCAGTCGCCCATTTTGATGTACCAGGAACATTCACACTAAGATATGTGACGTATGATGAGAAAATAAACCAGCAGTTAACCGCACTAGGGCTTTGCCCAGTGCCAATCGGAAGAACAGTTCCTATTGAAGTGACAATAACCAGACAACCATGGACAGTAAGGTATCAATTGAGACAACCATACCAGTAAATGACACAAAATGAAGATTGCTGAAACACTGTCCCAGAAGAAACTCAAGAGGCCTGAATCGAAGATGAATGATGACGACACGGGGGCCCAGACAGACGTACTGATGAACGAACGACAACCAACAGATGACACACAAAGACGAAATGTGATAAATAAGGATATCGTAAAACTAGACGGAGAGACGATGTTGAAACATACAGAAACTTGAACTGCAAAGCAGGAGGAAGATATTTAACCAACTTATGCCTGTACATATGCTTGTAACGCAAGAAGCTAAGAAACCAGTGCGCCTTGCGATGCTTAGTAGAAGGATAGAGTGGCATGCGATATTTTACATAAACTACTTCAACGAAGCACATTATGTAAGTGTGAGTCCACTTTATACAAAAAGCAGAACAAACCCAGGTTACTAAGGGTCAAACAGGCCAGGATTTGTGTTCTAGCAAAAGGCAAGAAGAGAGGCCTGAACCGAAACTCAGCAAGAAGTAGCTCGCACCTGGGAAGTCGAGGTCAAACCATGAATGGGTCGAGGATAGTAACTTCGGAGAATCAAAACTTAAGGAGCTGAGCAGCCTGCCCCGTGAAGGTCGAGATAAGGAGGCCCAGGCAGGTGGCGGCCGAAAGTAAGAATTAAATGCACAAATAGAAGGAAAATGAAGCAAATTCATGGTGTGCTAACACGTGACCAGCCTAGCGTGAAGAGGTACCAACGTCTGATGTCACCCAAAACAGGAGATACCATAACTTTTCCTGACAAGAAGCTACAGTTTCGAGGCCGACCATAGCCAACTAATTGACACACAGCAATAAAGTATTGATTGATGTAAGGGAGGCTGGGTGAATCTTGGGGCATCCTGTGTCTGGGTGTCCATCCTTTATACTGCTAATTAAGGTGGAGATTTATGCTTGGGGTAGTAGCCAACCCAGTCTCAATGGACCAAATAATCTAGAGTCCTATAGATAGTAGAACCAATGGGACGTCGTACTTGTAGTGAGGTTTTACATGAGTAATGTTAGAGGGAAGGGCACAGACGCCCACCTGATAAGGGTTATCCAATCATCATACTCCATTACCATGTACAGATATAGAACCTATATTTAGTTACCTTTTCCAACCAATAGAATTGCACAACACATTTTTTAGTGTAATACGTCAATGATGACGAGTTTTGAGTATAAATGTTGCAACTTGTGTGATGATTGTGGGAGTTAAAGTGAGACGGACCATCGCATCACTGTTGATATTCATGTTTCCCTGTTTCTTGTGTTTGTCAATAAACGGACTCCCCTTTGCCAAACCATTGAGTTGTCCTTATTGATTGGTGTTAGAGTAAGAAACCTGCACCCCGATCCACCTCAAGGTGCAGCTATCTCGTCTTAAAGTGTTAGAGAGCGAGCTCTGTTTCTATGGGCCAATCAGGGGTTAATCACACTTGTTTACAACTTCGGGGTGGGGTCAAATGACACCATTTTCTGTGATGTTATCAGAGGTCAAGGGTCAGGTGACGTCACTTCCGCTACCCCTGTCATTTTGGTGAAATGACATCCCGGGGTTTGGAGGGGGGAGGCCGAAGGGACTAGGCAAATGCTATGGGAGGACAGTAGGGCAAGTGCCAGGGATTTTATGGGGTGCAGGGGGATATGGTCCATATGCTAAGTGCAAGGAGGGGAGTGGACAGGGTGGGCAGGGCCTGGTGCCCTGTAGAACTCAGAGGGAACAAGGCAGCCAGTCACTGTTGCAGATGGGGTGTTAGCAGGGGAGGGGCAGAGGGAAGGAAGAAGAGAAAGGGAGGGTCTTGAAGAGCTTGCGAAGGGCAGGGAAACTATTCCAGAGGAAGTCTCCTGTGGAGGAGAGAGATCCACCCCCCCACTCTCTGCCTAGAGAAGTGTCAGATCTGCAGAGAGTTGTAGCTAGAAGACCGAAGGGCACTAGTGGGGAGGTATTTAGGGAGAAGGAGTTGGATGTAGTGGAGTCCCGGGCCACAGAAAGCCTTGTGGGTGATGCAGTGGGTCTTGAACTTGATCCTAGCAGCAACCAGGGGCCAGTGTAGAGGTTTTAAGTCTTGAGGGATGCAGTCCCTGGGCTTGAGACCAAGGATATGTCTTGCAGTCCTATTATGGGTCAGTTGAAGTGGGCATAAGGAGGATAAAGGAAGATTTAGGAAGAGGCTGTTGCAGTAGTTCAACCTGGAGAGGACCAGAGCTCTGGAGGCATTGAGTTTCTGGGGGAAGGTGTGAAAAGGGAGAATGCCTCAGAGGAGGTTCAGCTGACAGCGGGCCTCCTTGGCAAGGTCTGGGATGTGAGGAGAGAAGGAGAGAGAGGAGTCAAAGATGACAACAAGCGTTTTTTGCTTTACAAGAGGGTGTGGCAACAAGGTTGATGATGATGAGCCACAGCGAGTGAATAGAGCCTTGAGGGACGCTGCAGGTGGAGCATGTGATAGAGGAGAGAAAAGGGCCAAGTTGAACCTGAGTAGGGCGATCAGAGAAGAAAGACTTCAACCAGTCCAGTGCTATGCCTGGGATGTGAGGAGAGAAGGAGAGAGAGGAGTCAAAGATGACAACAAGCGTTTTTTGCTTTACAAGAGGGTGTGGCGACAAGGTTGATGTTGATGAGCCACAGCGAGAGAATAGAGCCTTGAGGGACACTGCAGGTGGAGCGTGTTATAGGGGAGAGAAAAGGGCCGAGTTGAACCTGAGTAGGGTGATCAGAGAAGAAAGACTTCAACCAGTCCAGTGCTATGCCTCTGATGCCAAGGGTGTCACTGAGCCGATTTGATTGACAGAGGCAGAGGAAAGATCCAGCAGAATAAGAACGAATGGAGAGTTGAAATTGATATTTGAGAGCAAGTCTTCCCAAGTGTTCAGTAGAGCAGTTTTGGTGCTTCTGGATGCTCTGAAGCCAGACTGGTGGTCATAGAGACAACCAACACATTCAGTGTGTTGTATCAGTTAGGAGATGGACAGCTTCTACAGGAGTTTGCCCAACAAGGGGGTAATGGAGATAAGGCAGTAGTTAGTCAGTCAGGAGGGGTCTGCATAGGACTTTTGATGAGAGGATGCACAAGATAGTGCTTGCTGGGTAGTGGAAAGGAGCTAGTAGCAAAGGAGGGATTACAGAAATCGGCCAAGGCAGGTGCAAGGGAGGCAATGTTGTCCTTGATAGTTCTGGAGGAGCAGGAATGCACCTGTGGAGACTTTCATAGAGAGGACTTGTCTAGAGACCTCATCCGGTGCTATGGGCGAGAAAGAGGAAAGAAAAAGGGAGGGAGCCAGGGGGGCAAAGGGATGTCTTTGAGCTGGGGATGGAGGCGGGAGGGTAGTAGAGGATAGTGAGGACAGGATGTCCTGATTTTTGGTTAATACGTGGAAGGCCAGTGAAGTACAGAGGGCCTGGGATGGCAGCGGAGAAATGGAGACTGCAGTAGGATTGGTGTTCCATTTGTGATCTGCCTGGGTTATATGGCAAAGGGACTGTTGCTTCTTTTAGAGCGTTAGCATGTGCATACATGAAAATACCAAATACATGATTTGGCACCTCTGATGATTCCAGAATGGGCCATTAACAAAATGGAACTGGCAATAATGAAAACATCCTTATATACCACTCTCAGAAGAGTGCTTCCATTGCTGATAGCAGCATATGACAATCAAATACATTGATTGGTTTCACTGCCCTCAGTATTTGGCAATCGAAGATTGGGGTTTGCATCTAAAATTACTTTAGGATGAACCAACCACAGAAGGAAGTCACTAGTGGTTTCTTTAGAAAGGACCAATCACAGAAGGGAGTAACTTTGTCTGATGTCCTTGGGTTGGCCAATCAGAGACAAGAGTGTAAATACCAGCTAGATTTAAAGGGACACTCTAGTCAATTGAAGCACATTGAAATCTTGATGGATTCATGAGGTGTCCATCATAAAAGTGAAGTGGAGAATAATTGAATTTCTGGAAGTTCTGAATGCAAAGTTGCTGATGGTGAATGACAAAAGGCAAGATAAGGGGATTTTTGTGCATGTATTTAAATGTATGCTTCTTTGCCTAATATACCTAGATTCTGCATATGTAGCCACTCTAATTGGCTTTCTTTAAAGAGGCAAACATTCTTTCTAGTGAAATAAAGATTAGGCAGGCCTTTGCACAGTTAAATTAGTAACATACACACATCACAAGATAATCTAATGGTTGTTAATATAATCTTTTTAGTGCATGGATAACCCACTTTTTGAAATCCATATGGAATATGAAATCCGGGACCTGGGGCCTTTTTTACACGAGGTAGCAATACTTAGAGATGGATGGGGATGCAGAATTTACTCATATATCAATAATCAAACCGACTCAGAAAGTTGGCAAAATGTAGTACTGTTTGTTAACAATTATCTAAAACAGGGAGTTACAATGGACATCAACAGATGTTTTCTCGATTTCTGTCAATCAAGGCATTTCGTGAAAAAAACAACACTTATACTACAAATTCGTCACTACTGACGTCATGCTACGTGGCAAACTAAGAAAAGCTACTTGGGGATATAATAGGCTTAAAGGGAACATCTAGGTATATGTTCCATACTGACGGGGGTTGTGATTGGGCCTCTACTGTAAGGTGGCCAGCTAAGCCATCACAAGTGCAAGTCATCTTCCGTGTCAAAATAATAATCCACACCTTATTGGCTACGCAAACTATACGGCTCCTTGATACGTGGCCCTCCATAATTGGTTAGCACGCTTATTTCCTTCTGGAATATTCCACTTGCTAGCAGCACGCAAGCTGGTTACCTCAGGTGCTGGGAGGGTCGGCCTTGTCATAACTCCCTGCCGAATTAGCCCAACATCTACCATCACTCCTGTGGTCTGCCATTCAATTAGGCTTTGAACCTGGCCTTGTAGGTGCTCACAGTTCCTGAGAATAAAAGGGAGTGTGGCATGGTCTTATCTTCTGGTTTCTGTGTAGCTCGACCCACAGTCCATTTCCATCTGACCATGTGACTGGAGACCACGTTTTCAAGCTTTTTGTTGCATGCAATACTATTAAATGATGAACACTTGGCACTTTCAGTGTTTTTCCATTTCACCTCAAACAGAAGTTTGTTTATTTCTCACGTTCATGTAGCTTCTTGACAGACAACCAGGCTCACAGTGGCCTCAACTCTTGGTGCTGGGCCAGCCAGCCTTTCTTGAATTTTCCTTCACCATCAGCTATTTTCAACTGTGTCACACTTCAAGCCCTTTCCATTCACGGGGTTCAAGCTTGCTAAAGTGCATTGTGGAACATCCATACTCCATACATTCCTATGAATATACATTGGCACATCGCCACAATCTATTCACTAAGTAGCCAGCCTCAGGATTACTTGGTCTACTTGCGTTACATCATCTGTAGAATTGTTAAATGACTTTGCATTTTCTTCAATGTTTCTTCGCACAAGCATCTTCATTTCGATCCTGAAATATTGCTTTACTTTGACACCTCATCTTCGAGTCTTATAGAATGTCAATATTCTTTCTTCATTTGTGTCTTTTCTAGGTGTGTCAGTTCTGTTTCGTGTGGCGTCACAAGTCTTCTTTCCCATTTATTTTCATACTTCTTCTGGGATTTTTTTCCAGAAGACTGTTATTTCTTCGTGAATACATATAGGGTTTTCTCAATGGATACCTTGTCTCAAGGATTCTTTGCAGTACAGGCATCCTCACTGGTACTGCAAATGTTGCAATTTCTGGTTCCCAACATATAGGCAACATGGGGGCAGAACTTTTGGTAGCGGTATTTGGCTTCTCCTCTACAAATATATTTTACTCAATTCCCCACCGAGGTACACTTGGATGTTGACTTACTGCAGAGTAAAGCCATATTATTTGGCTCGCTCAACATCATACATAAACTTCTGCATTTCATGACTATGCCCTTATTCAAATACATTACAGCACTCAAAGTTCTAGGGTGATATGAGATTAATCTCTATTACAAGATAGAGTTTGAAAAGCAGAGATAAGCCACTCAATGCAATAGCATATACAAATAAAGTCTCTCTTCCAAGAACACCTTTTTAGTCATATAAAAGAGATGGCATATGAAACCCTGGTTAAAGATACTAAAAAACAAATTGAATACAATGCATGCATAGACAAAACAGAACGGGCCAATCAAAAGGGATATCACATCAGAAATGGCAGTGTTTAAAATGTATGAAGAGCATACCTAGAACCATAACATACATTAATTAATGCAGGTGCACATAATAGAGATATATGCCATATCCCAACCTATCAACAGGAAGGAGACCTATTAACCCCCAGAAAAAGAATCTCAAACCTCCATTCATCATGAACAGGGAACTCCTTTGAATGACACTGTGGCTATTGCATAGTTATTTGGAAAATACTATCTACATAAACTGTACACACATCAATTGATACTGCAGGATTACTGTGTCTTGTGCTCTACTAGGTTTTTGTAATGCTTTATTAATCTCTTTCTATACTGCACCAAATCAACACCATCATAGTTTCTGAGCAACTAGCTTGTTCGTGGACTGCCACATTGTGCAAGGGCATCCAGACTTTGGTCTGCTGGAAGAAAGAAAATTAGCAAGCGGTAGATCAGACGATGGGAAAGAGGGAAATAACTGTTACAAAGGAAGCAGAGGGTGAAAGAATTTTTTATGATAGCCTTCTTAGGCGCATCATAGTTCCTCAAATGGAGTGGGTGTCAATTTTCTAAAACGTTGTGTTAATTAGGTTGTGATTTCATGTCAGCTTTGGAGAATTGTAAATTAATGCACAGTGTAATGTTGGGTTTAAATGGGGATCAATTTTGGACTCAAGCAATCATGGAAGTTCGGTGACTAATCTGTCCAAGCATATCCACACTTTGTAACCAATGTCATACTCCAGAATGTTAATTCTGCGCCTACCTAGCCTGAGCAAAGATGGTGTAGTAGTCAAGAATAGGCTGTGTATGAAGGTGAATGTTGTTAGTAACTGAAGGTAAAGAAATTGGCTGGGCTATAGAATTACATCTTTCACAAAAGCAGATGTTACACACACTAAGATCAAACTCCCTATCAATAAAGAAGCTAGGGAAGATGAGATCTACATATTTTGTTAAAACAAGTTTTCAGGAGACATTTCCAGTGTCATCATTGTATTTCACAAAAAATGAGAGCAAGGGCAATTTCATTCCATCTACTGGAAAACCCATAGAAAAAGAATGAGACCGGTGTCACATGAGTAAAACAGTTTAATTCCTGCCATATAAACCATGGAGGACATTATCATGGGTGCTGTACCAATGGATATTTCAGAGACAAATGCATTTTCCCCTTTCTTTCGTCTCATTAGATATAATATTATGTAATGTAAAGTGTAATTCCATAGCCCAACACCTGCCATGTTGACGAACTCGGTGCATATACAGAAGAGGTATGATTAGCTTATAAAATACCCTCTTAGTAACACTCTGTATCAATGTCCCCATATCTGATACATTTTCAATAGAATTGACCCACAGGAGAGCTTTCCACTTTCAAAAATGTGTCCTTTCCAATACAAGCATTTGTACAGAAAATAATAACGAATGTAAATATTCATCAGTTTACTATTGTGACAAGGTTGTCAAGAGGAGATGGGAACCTGTTTTAGTCGGGGGTGGGAAGCATACCTGCCAAATCAAGAGCCAGTCCTGGCCCTGAGAATGATGGTGCCAGTTGAGAGGGCCCCAATTCCAGCCCTCTCCCCTGCTCCCTCATGTATCTCAGGCCCCACACCTCTACAAACAAAGAGCCAACACGATGATAATAGGTGAAACAGGCCCAGTCAAGAGATATCCCTCCTTTGCCTTTTGTGGTAACGTGGGCCGAGGGAAGGCTATACTCTTAAGAGGGGTGTGAATGTGGTTCAGTGAGATCCCAAACAGCGAAGAATAACAGTCCAAAATAAAGTTATGTCCAATCAAGGTTCTATAAAAAATATATACACTTTAATTAAACACCCCATGTACAATAATAACCAACTAGAAAAACACTACACAAACCCCACCCTGAAGAAAGAACACAGAATAGGCAAAGATAGTAGATGCAACACTCTGGATAATTAATCAGGGGTGAAATTCAAGCAGAAGCAACACTGTTCTTGAAAAGGGATATTTACTTGTGAGCAAAAAGAGTTCAAAGTGACCTAACGAGTCTCTAGGGCCCAAACGTGGGACAAAGGTCAGTTAGTAGTCAATAGTGACTTCTTTGCAGTTATTGGTATTTCAGCAGCACTGAAACACATTTCATAGTGCTCTGTGAAGATTGGGAGAGAGCAAAAGGCATCAACGGACGGTCCTGATGGTTCAAATGTGTTGAACAGTTCTAGAAACACACTCCAAGAAAAACACTAGCATCCTGGCTGTCTTGGCTCTCAGTGTGCATCCCAATTCATGGGCTCAGAGAGAAGATGAGTCCTTTTCTAGTGCTACCAAACATGGAGGAGGCTGGCACAAAACTGCAGGGGTCCCTGAACACAGTGTGGGCCTGGGCAGCGCTGTGACATGAGAGGCGGTCTTGCTCTAGCAGCAGATCACACCCAATGACCCTGGGGATGTTTAGTGGACAGAACACCCACCTTCACCTCACATCTGGAGGAGTGCTAAAGGACTGCTCTTCCAGCAGTGTCCAATTAAATCTGTCCATGTAATGATCCAAAGATGCTTCAAGATGATTCCAAGAAGTGGTGTGGAATACCTTCTTTGAAAGGCGAAAGCCCACAGGCAATCAGACTAAAGCTAGCCCGCATTAGATTTAAAATCCCTGCTCTCGAAATGAGTAGAATTTGCCCTTCTGACATCACACATAAAGTAATTTGTGCTACAGAAATCGGAGGGCACAGGGAAGAGAAAGAGGGGCAGAGAGAAACAAAAAGCCAGAATTCTCCACAAACTGTAGAGATCTCTCACTGGCTACATTAACCCCACCCTGTTCCTTCACAGCTGAGAGAAATGCCTTTATAAATGCAGCCCCCTGTGTGAGGACAGGCTCTTTGTGAATGGGTGCGCCCTTTGATTCTTTTTACTAGGTCAGTTTCATGTTGAGTGATTGTCTCTGGGTGAAAGGTGTTACCCCCTTACAAAGGAGTAAATAGAGGCAATCTCACCATTCTACATTCCTGCCAATAGGGCATTGTCTAGCCTGGCTTGGGGAACACACGTTACCCTTACACAGTTGAACTGGGCCAACAAAGTTAACACATGTGGAATATCTATTTAATTTGGCTGGGCTATCTATGAGATATGCCTGCCACCATACACTAATTTAGGTATGGCTCATTTTTAAAGTTTAGCATACCACCAAGACTGGATCTTCAGAATTCATCGTTTTTTGGAACAGGGTTGCATATTTTAAATACAACCCCTGCGCTGCAGAGACTTTGATAACATTGAACCTGTCAATAGACCACCTATGACATCTGAACCTGCTCTGTGCCACTTGTAGAGGAGGTGCTTCTGTGACAAATTGGATTCTGCCTTGCAGGAGTACAACTAGGGGTAAGATGGCCCACTCAGCCCTCATACTTCTATGAATCAAACCATAACTCATAGAGATATCCTCTTTTACCCTTTGTGGTAATGTGGACTGAGTTAAGGCCACGCTTTTAAGAGGGTTGTGTGAAGGTGAACCAGTAGTGACCCCCAACAAAACAGTATCACAATTCAAAATAAAGAGAATGTCCAATCAAGGTTCTATACAATGTAAACCCTTTAATAAGACACACCATTTGCACATATAACGGAAAGAGATTACTATACAAAACTCACCCCAAAGGAAAGAACAGAAAAGATGCAATAGACGGGAGAAAGTACCACTCTGAATATAATTCCAGGGGTTGTAGGTAAGGTACTACAATAAAAAGGATATTGGGTTGAAAACAGGAGTGATCGTAAGCTAGCCAGTCTCTAGGGTCCCAGTGGTCCGTGGGGACAGTTCAGGGGGCAGTTCAGGGTCAACAGTACCTGGATTCAGTTCTTGGTATGCTGATGCATCAAACCCGGTGTCAAACGATGATGCAAGCTGATCAGGCATAGTTCAGGAACATTGGAAAATGGAGGCCTTGACAGAAAGCGGATGTCAAGTAGGGGCAAATGCTGGTGCTCTGTGTCGTCGAGTGAGGCATTTTGGGATGGTCCCAAGAATGCTTCAATGTTGGCCAGGTCAAGTTGGGCTTTAGCTGCTGGGAGAGGTTGGTGAGTTATGCTCCAGTGATACAAGTTGGCTGGTGACAATTGTAAGTGGTGATCAAGGGTGCATTGATGTGCAGTCAATTAGGTGGCAGTTCTAGGGCTAGCTGGACTGAGCCATGGATGTAACCCCCGGGTAGAGTCGGAGTGTGACCCTCCAGAGATTCGGTTCAGCATCCAGCATTGAGCAGCCGCTTCAGGGCTAGCAGGTGGCATGCTTCACTAGGATACAATAGAGTATTGTGCTGGTTTAGATGGAGTGCAATAGTTCAGCTGGTTGGAGGAACGCAGACACCAGAACCACCACATTTCCTATTGTTCAGGATGCAGGGAGCATGGAGCTGTGCTATTTTATGGAACAGGGAGCTTCAGCTGGTCTGGCCTTCTGGTTGCTGTGATGCCTTCGCAAAGGACTCAAGGACAGGATGCTCCAGTTCAGGCACTGATCTTCTAGCCCAGAAGCTCTGTTGCAGAGTGATTGGTCCTGGTCCACAGCATTGGTAACTCCCAATGTTCCTTGGGAGTGGTTTGGGGACAGATCTTCCTTCTGTCTGCTGTGTCCTCTGAGTTGCTGTCCTGCTGAGTGGCAGTATCAGCCCGTCTGACTCCAATGCGCATTCCCTTCCGCAGCAAGGCTGACTCACAGAAACTGTCGTGCAGAATCAGAGATGGGGGCCATGATCATAAGTAATGGAATGCATTATGCCTAAACTCATGTATAACTTATTCCTAGAGATTACCCTGCCACCAGCATCATAGTTTGGGTACCGGGTACATAGCTTAAAAGTCGCCCCAGTGCTGCACTGACTTTGCTGTCACTGCGATGGTCGGTTGGGCATCTTGTGACCTTTGAACCTGCTCTGCACCATGAGCAGAGCAGGCGCTGCGGATCAGGCTACTGGCATGAAGTTGCAACACAGGGGGATCTGGTTAGCGGATTGCAGCTTTGGAGAAGGAATCACCTGCATCATTTAATGTATTAATAAACCAGCCAGGCATTTGCACCCTTTCCAGATGGCAATTCCTCACAGCACCGAATCAGGATACTGATGCAGCAGGGCACACGTACACACAATGCTTTTGGCATGGAGCTTATGACTGGACAATCTGATAAGCAGATGTCCCTTTCAGAGACAGAATTACCTGCATCACGCTATTATTTACTAAAAATAAAAAAAAACGCCAGGGTTTTCACACCCTCCCCAGATGGCAATTCATACCACTACGTACATACAATGTTATGCATGAAAACTGCCCCTGTGCGCCTTCATCATCTGCTCATTGAATGCAATAGGTGTTTAGGGCCTGGTCCGCCATGTCATTAGAAAGCTCAATTAAGAAGTAAAGAGCACAACACTCAAAGCAAAAGTTCAAAGAATTGAAACTATGTGAGTAAACGGTTCTTAGACGTTAATAGATGCAGTCATTAATTCGACAGTCATACTTTCTGGGTGATAGATCTTAGGGAAATAGCTCATTATAAAAAATAAAAAAAAGCATTGTAATTATAGAAAGTCCATCAAACTAAGAAACTGAGTCAAACCTGGAATGAACTTTAAAAGAGAATGCACAACCTAGTTTGAGAGACTCTATTGAAGGATATATTACTTTGCATGCAAAATATTACAAATTAAACATATTTATCTGGAAGCTGGAAACAAATGACACCTAAAGCTATTTTGCATTGTTGTATAATTAGCATTGCGTTTATATGTAGCTAATTGACTGTAAAAATTACATGTTACTGCAATAGCACGGGGTGTAGAGAGTAATGCGGGTACCCTATGCCTAACACATTGTTGTTAACTTCATATTCAGGTGAACATTTGAGGCACGGATGTTGTCATTTGAGGGCCTGGGCTTCTATGTGGAACCTTGTTTTATCATAGTAGTGTCTTTCTGGTGGTGTCAGCATTCCAGGTAAATACTCTACTCGTAATACCTCACTGAAGCATGAGAATGATATCGTGCAAATTCTAGACAAAGCACTAATCACACTACAAACAGGGAAAAGTAGTCCCATTTCTCCAAGTATGTGAAGGTTTCATCCTAGTTGATCACTTGAGTCTCCTCAACACTGTACCATCATTGTGAAAAAAGGTATGTTCCAATCAGTGATCGTATTGGGCGGGAACGCTTGGGAGCAGTGTGCCACTACTTTTTTCTGTTTACCATTCCTCTACCTTCTACGACCATGTTCACCATTCTATATAGAGGATTTGTCCATTCACCTCCCAGTGCAAGTGCAAAGTTGCAATAGGAGCTTTAGTTACTAGTCACTTAGACTATTGCAATGCCCTGACCGCAACATCTTGTTACAAGTTGCACTATGCTTACGCCTACCCTCTCCCCTGCCGAGATCACAGCTTCACTTCTTTTTTCAGTACACTTCTACCACTGGTTCCAATTAGCCTGCAGTGTGTTGAAAACCTAGGGCAAAGATGATGTATAACAAGCGGGATTCTAATGAATCGATAACGAGGTAAGGCCTCATTCAGTGTAGCAGCACCGGTGAAACAGGTGGCATTTCTGACTATAATCTATTTTTCCACTCATCCTGATTATGGCATTTGAAACCCCTTATCTCTACAAATTAAGGCCGGAAATGGTGCAGGTGGTATTACTGCATGTGGCAATACCACCACCCCCCAATGGAGGCCTATGTGACGTAACAATAGGGGAGTGAATGGACCCCGAAACTACTACCTTTCCCCCTGAATGTATGGATGATTCAGTTTGGCGGTGTTAGCACTGATAATCCCACCACAGGCATAATGGAGCCCAGGGGTATGGCTTACACGTATTAGTAGCACGATCACAGATGCATAAATAAGGACACGTGTTGTCCTCAATATATTTGGAACTCTACTGCAACCCTTTCATTCAAGTAGGAGGCTCATGTGCCCACTTCTTGGTACTAAATACCTACATTAGAAATAATGACATAGCTATAGTTTAAGTTTTATTTAATTATTAAATATTAGGGCATAATCTTAAGGGATGTATGTTTTTGGATTTATTGATAATGGATACAGTTCAAGCCAAGTTGCCTTGAGTCCATACTGAATCTCAAGAATACATGTTTGGCACCTGAGGAAGGACTCACTGCAGAGTTGGAATGCGGCCGGTCCTGATGAGAATCATGTTCATGTGAATCTCTCCCTTGCAATCACAACGTCATGAATGATGTACTCATAATCACTAACATGTGGACATATAAGCAAGACTACAAATAGAATCTAACAAAAACGTTGTCCAAATTTTCTTTGAGACAACAGTATAATCTTGCCCCAGTGGATGAAATATTTATTTCTAAACGTTTTGATTGGTAGCTTGGGGCTTGGCCTGTGACTATACTTCCAGTGAATTTCCCATCCCCGCCATACCCAATGGCAAGGCTTTCGGTTACGGCACATCATATCTGCTGCATGTGTTGTATATCCTGACCTGCACCTATTCTTACTGAATACTATCCATGCCCATACCATAATAGCATCAATCAATATTATTCAAGACATCCTTTATGTAATCGGGTATAGGTTTGAGTGCTGCGTACATCAATAGGCATTCTGGAAAAACTATCATTTCAAACCACAAATCAGACGTCACACATAAGGGGCCAGGATGTAAGAGGAGCAACCTCTCCTGCAAGAGCCTTCAACACATGCCATGGTCAGAAACCTTCCAGCGGTCTATCACAAAGGACAAGCAGTTAGGGAACAAGCATTGCAAAGTGTGTGATAAGAGTGGAAGGAGATGGGGTCTTATTAAAAGTGAAGATACTTGGCGTACTCTGTTAGAGCAGGAGAAGGTGAAGGAAATGCTGAGGCAGACTCAGGGACGCAACTGTGCAGTTAGGACGGTCATATCCCCTGACACTCACAGGAATGCGGCATTTTGAAGAATCATAGCAGCGGATCTACTGATCAATGAATGAAGACTGGATCAATAATTCCCTCTTTAACCTGCTTCCCCTGTATGTGTCCCTCTGTATCCCCTCTTTCAGTGACCTTTCACGTGTCCCCTGCCTGTAGTGTCCATAGTACTGTACCCTATCACCGTATCCCATTGCACACTGCTCCCCTTTTTTACAGCTTGGTTTGTGCTACATACAATGCCTGACTGAAACTGACCGGCATACTCCGCCGAACTCGCACCAGACCAGGCTATTCAGCCCAACTTGGCACCCGGAAATGGGAGGACCAGCAATTAACTCTACTTATAGTCCACCATTCTACTCTCATCTGCCTTGAAAAAGACTCAGGTCGAAACGCGCGTCGGCTGTTTGCACTCACCTATATTGATCAACTGGCAGTAATTGCCACACTGATGATTTTTGGTTTTGGTATACCAATATGAATAAAAATCCACATGCACCAACAATTCTAAGACTGGACCTTGACTTAGAACAAATAGGCTTAACTTCCAGAACCTTGGACAAACAAATCCATCCAGCGCCAATACGCAATCAAAGGTTTGTCATCCCAAAAAGCATACAATGCAGCAAATACACACCCACACACACACACACACACACACACACACACACACACACACAGTGACATACAGACAGTGTCCACCGATAAAAGAGTGATCTACCAAGATAATGGCTCTGTGAACCTTTCGAAGGAACTTTCCTGTGAGCCTTTACCTCACTGGGAGCCCATGCAGTCTGTTCAACAAGGGGGTCATATGTTTGCAGCATGCAATAGTAAGCATGCCAAGCTACCATGCTGTGAACAACTGGAATCCCATCCATGTCCCATATGATGCCATCAGTGATCTTATTAAGGGGATCATTTGTGACATAATTTCTGATTCTGCGTGTAACCTCATGAGCAATGCTGTGCATGTCAGATGGTGAGCTGAGATTGTATTTCAGCGACATTAAGGTCTTGCGTTCTAACATCTCTTCACCTTTTTATGGACTATCGGATCTTTGCAGAAAATCATAACTTAGAGTAGGCAAAGATTTTTCAGTGATGTGTCGCTATGTTGTAGTTTTAGAACCTGGCCATGCCACATACACTAGCCGCAGTAAATGCATGGCCTGAAGACATGCAACAAGAACATTGCCCATATCTGCAATCCTTGCATTGCATGGTTTTCCACAGGGGCTTTTAGGTACTGCAGCAGGAGCATGACAAGCAGCCACTGCCAGGCACCCACTGCCCTCACTCATTGCAAGGAAAGGTCCAGGGAGCACTACCCAGTCCACTCTACCGTTTCCTCTGCAGTGGGTACCCAGGGATATGGGCTTGCAATTGAGTGCGGGGAGTCCTTCTGATCTGCAGCCTCCACACAGGCTGTAGGGAATTAGAAAATAAAGTCCTTTGTTTGGACACCTACATCTACATGTTTGCAATAACAATCTTATAGCAATCCCAACACAGACCGTAGATGCCACCCACATGATGGAAACACAATGCAATGGATCTCTACGTCACCCACACAACAGGGGTCGTGCATGAGAATGTGACAGTCGCCTCCTTGCTGCTGCTGCTCCCCGGACCCAACTTAATGGGATTCCTGCCTGGCATGAGTTGAGACAGGGGTGTGTGTCTTAACACGACCACCAGAGAAGGCCACACAAATCATGGCAGCACGCATAGGATCTGCCTGGCAAAGCAAATGCTGCAGCCTTTCAGAAGCAATTTCTTTCTTGTGTGCAACACCTGCAACACCGACATGTTTGAAGAACCTGGGCCCCCTGCCAAAGAGTCACAGCCTCTCTGTCATTGTGTTCATGCTGCTGTGCTGCTTTGCTGATGCTTCTGCTTCATAATAGCAGGTGCTGTAGAACGCAGAGCACCATGGGAAATTAATAAAGTTACTTTCTCCGTGCTTTCATGATAGCACCTTGTTTAAACATTAAAAGGATCTTCTGTCTAAGAAGTGTAGACAGCGGCTGATTCTCATGTTTCACAGGAAACGCAATGCTTTCATGAAAGCACAGAGACAGTCCTTGCCGTGAACGGTCAGCAGGCCAAGTAGCGCTATCATTAAGCATCTTCCCAATGGCAGTAAGCATTAAGCATCTTCCCAATGCCAGTGTGCATTAAGCATCTTCCCAATGCCAGTGTGCATTTAAAGCCCATTGCATATCATTAATATCGTAGCAGGAGCGTCCATTCCAATGATCAGCGCCTCCATTGATTTTTCTGTGTCCTATTGCTGTGCGCCAACTGCAAATGCCATCAAATACTTTTTCAAAATGATCACCAGTGGTACATGGTTGTTCTATGATTTATTATTACAAAAATTATTCATTCATTGCATTCACATATGCTTCTCTGTTTTCATCCTAGTTGATCACTTGAGTCCCCTCAACACTGAACCACCATTGTGAAAAAAGAGGTTTTCCAATCAGTGATCGAAGCAAGTGGGAACGGTCGGGAGCGGTGTTCCACTACTTTTTTCTGTTTGCCATTCCTCTACTTTATACGACCATGTTCACCATTCTATGTAGAGGATTTGCCCATTCATGTCCCTATGCAAGTGTAAAGTTGTAATAGGAGCCTTGTTATAGGCTCATGTACTCCTACTGTGTAAAGTTCATAATGATTAAACGGTAGGCGTTTGCCCCCCGTAGAGTGTGCCCACTTAATAGCAGGCGCTGTAGAAGGCAAAGCACCATGGGAAATTAATGAAGTTCCTGGTGTTTCATTTGGGGCATTGGAATAATCGAAGTGACTAGTATTTAAGGCTCCTATAACAACTTTACACTTGCATCCCCGAGGTAGTCCATTGAAAGTTCTCGGGGCATGCTTTTTAAAAAATGAAAATAATTCTACTACATTTCTAGGCAAAAAACCTCACCTGTTAGTAATGGGTTAAGGTATTAATTATTGTTTAGAGTCTTTTATATGATGCCATTCATGGCAACATAACAAGACAACTGATGGTCAAATCACAGAGTTCAGAATGGTGCTCTGGGTTGGCCTAGGTCTAAAACATTATAATCATCACCTCAACCATCACTGGAAACTTCACTGAGTTACTGCCCAAATAATGGTTACTGGTCTGTGCTTGGAATTTAAGTGATAAACGAACAGAGCTCCTATTTGCCCGATAAGGTCCATACTCTCACTGCCTGCCGAGATCCATGGAGATGAACCACCTCATAGCTCTAAGTCCTGTGAGGTTTAGAACAGGGGACAGCACATGAGCATGGAACCAGCTTCCTTTTGCTTTAAGCAGTGGCCCCTGCCTTTGCATTGTTCTAAACAATGTAATGGTCCATCTATGTAGACAGGTACCCTAGCCTTCTTGCCTTATTTCTGGGACTTGGCTCTCTATACCCACTTCTTCTCTTACCATGTCACCTTGGGCAACTTTTCTCAGCCTTATTCTAGACCAGTGGTCTTCAAAGTTTTCTATCCCAAGCCCCCTCTACTGAAATGGATTCAATCCTGACATCCACCTCCCCCGGACATTGATGATGTTGGCAGCATAATATTTCTTTTGACTAGTATGGGTTGAATTTACACAGTATAACTTCGCAGCAGACTCCCTCACATCAGTATCCCCTGTTTAATGTCCTTGTCACTGCCTCCTTCGCTGTTAATCCCTTCTGCATCACACTCATTCCTTATACAGTTGCTCCCATCCTTAACTATCTGCTGCTTTCTCTCTTTCTTTACAACACCTGTTCTGTCTCCACCCTTCCTCTCTGGGCTTGACTGTTATTCTCTTGTTCTGTCACCTTACCTCTTGCAATAACCCTTTCCTTCTCATCCCCTCAAATGCAGTCTCGTATCGCTCCTCCTTACACACGTCCCACTCCACATTCCACTTCCCCTTTAACCCTCCCATTCTGTCGTTCCTCTTCCTCCAGGTCTGTCTCTTATTTCTCTAGCTCTGCACCCATTTGGTCTGTTGGCATCTAAACCTCTAATGCTGTCTCTTGGCGTCATATTGTTCTTGATTTGTGTCTACTCGTTTGCTCTGTCCTGTGGTTTCCACTCCCACAGCTCTCTACCAATACTCTCCTTTTTGCCTTGCTTTCTGTCTCTTGGTTTCCCTCCTGTTCTGCTTGCCTCTTTTCCTGTTCTGTCTCTTCTCTTAATGTTCTGACTGTTCTATTTTAGGTTCACATTTCCATATTCTCTCATCGTTCAATCTTCTGCTCTCGATCACCCTCTTTAAGTTCTCTCTCTATTCTCACTCTCTCTTCCTCTTTCACATAGTCTATCCCCCTCAATCTGTATTCTTTCCTTTCCCATTCCGACACTCTGTCTCTCTCCATCTCACCCCGCCCCAGGTTCTCTCTCACTCCCTTCACTCCTGCTCTCTCTCCCTTCTTCATTCCTGCTCTGGCTTCGACCCTCCCCATTCAATGCTGTCAAACTCACATTGCTTTTCTGTCTGCACCTCTCTTTCCTATTCTGTCCCTCATTCTGTCTCTTCCACTTTTCCTGTTTCAGGTCACCCACTCATCTGTGAAAATAGAGCCATGCTGAAAGGCATAATGCAAAATCAGTGCTTCTCACAGCACAGCACAGCCAGAGGGCCTGTGTAGTGGCAGGAGCTACCTTTGCATTCTGACTTTCAATCAGGTGCTCCTTTCATGAAGGGAACACAGAATGGGAGATGGAAGAGTCCACGCCGAATTTACTCCTTGAAAGTAACACCTTACTGAAAGGCAGTGCTTCCCACAAAATAGATGCATATTGGCTGTGTTGCACCAAGCACTGCCTTTGCATTCTGCCTTTGTCAGATGCTCCATTCAAGAAGTTAGCAGAGCATCATGCTGTGTTTACTTCTTGGAAGTAGCATCTTGCTGAAGCCGCGCCACTGCTGATAGGCTTGTAATTGTTCTTCACGGCCCAGTACTCCACGCCCCACCAGCGGGGTGCGCCCCACTATTTTAAGAACACTGTTCTGGACCATAACAGTGATGCACAGCGCCTTGAGTCACTGTGCTTGGTTTTGGTGCTGCAAAAATGCAATCACACACTCGCTCATTCTTCTTGCATGTGAACTCATTTAAAAAGAAAGAAACCACACCAGCGGTCAGTGTGCATTGAGCTTGAAAATCGGAAACAGCGAGTTTTCTAATTAAACACGAGTAGCTTGAAGTGAATACATTTGTGCTTTATACATCAAAACATTTCTCCCATTGGAAGTATATGGCCCATTTGTGTAAAAAAAGGTGCTTCCAGGGCTGCTAAATGGCGCCACTTAAGTGTAACAGGCCGTCCAGTGCGTTCTACTGTTTTCTAAGGGTTATTTCTAAACAGCTGTAGTTTCTAGAAGGGCCATCATTCAGCCAACGGAATTTACCAGCGAGATGAGGGCTGAAAGGGACACAGTGTAATTTACGAAATGAATGCCTGGCCGTGTGCTAATTCACTCTCATCTCAAATGCGAGCGCTCATTACTAAACCACCCTCAGCACTGCTGTGCTTCCTTAGCGGCTTTGCCTTACACTCTATTTGGGAATGCACTCACTGCTCGCCATCTGCCTAGTAGGAAAAAGGAAAGCAAGTCTACTTTGTCTGATGTGTTGATAGGAATTGCACAAGCAGCACAACTCAGCACAGAAAAAATAACTGCACAAAGAAGGATTTAATTTTCTATATGCATCCAAAATTAACAGAAACTCACACACACATGCATACATTCACATTGTTATGTAAATATGGTTACACATAGCACGTGTGCAATAAATCCAGAGGGCCTAATTCTTAAAGATGGTCACTGGAGCAAATGATGAAATGCCCGTGAGCATCAGATTTTAACCTGCTGCCTTATACCTGGCTCTCAAAGCCTAAAACCCGTGCAGCATATCTGAATATTCCCAGAACATCTTTGGAACACTCACATGAAAAGCTGATACACGCAGCCGACTGCCATGCTATTTTATCAGCACCGCCGAAGCACTTCCGCTTTCAGGGCAGGTGGCATGTGTGCATTCGGTTAAATCCTGCGCACTTTCCGTCTCTGCTTTTACTTGCTTTGCCCGCAGCAGCCTGCCCATTCTAGTGGCATCAACGTTTCAACTGATTGGCTGTTGGGAGAGCACATGATGGGATCATGTGATCAGACTGAGACACCACATCTTTAGTGTGGGCTATTAGGTATCGCTTGCTGCACCTATAAGCCAAAACTGTTGCATTAGAGTGCTGAAAGGGTGGAATGGCATATTTTATTTTTATTTATTTATTGTTTGCTTGTTAGGTGCTTATACAGCAAGTAAAATACTGCTTTAGGGGAGCGGAGGGAACAAGGGAGTGAATTCTTTACAAATACACAATATTTCAAAGAGCAGTGGAGGGACACACAGCTTGTAGGCGTTGTTTGGTCATGCGCCCACCCTTTGACTGCCCATGGTCATGCTAATCCCTATGGCAATTCTCACCCAGTTCCTGCCCCACCCCTCGCAAAACACCTCCTATGGGAATTCTTTGAGCTCGCTTTAATAAAGCCTTACCCAGTCAGTTAATGATTTAATTGAAATTCTAATCCCACTATTAGTTTACTAGAAATGTCTTACTAGGTCTTCCTTCATCCACTCAATGTATAAGTTTTCTTCATGTCCTTCACTAAAGTCCTGGCAAAAACAAGCATTGGCAAAGTTAACAGTTTTGGCTTATGTATACATATTAGGCATTTTGTCAGGCACAGTTATTTGACGCTGAGGCACTCTCACCATTTTGCAACTTGTACCATCAATGGTGAGTTAAAACCACTATGGCAGTGCACCACTGCGGCAGTGCCTGGCAAGTGCCTTTTCCAAGCCTGCACAAAAGTCGAAACTGTTGGCATTGCCACTGCTTGTTCATTTTATGCATGAAACATTTCAGCACACTTCTATGGAACGGCTACGTAGTCAGTGAAACTGGGTTACTTCAGATTTCAGGGTGTGGTGATATCAAAAGTTTCAGCTGATTAGCTGTTGGGAGAGCACATGATGGGGTCAAGTGATTAGAATGAGACACCCCATTTGTCCTTTTATGCTGGATAAACTTCAACACGCTTCTACTGTCAGGCTATTTGGTCAGAGAAACCTGATTACTTCTGATGTCAGGGCAGGTAGCAGAACGCTGTGTGTTAAATCCCACAAACTCTCAGTCCCTGCTGGTCCATCCTCACCCCACAGAAGCCCTTCCATACTGGTGGCATCCAAGATTTCAGCTGATTGGGTGTTGGAGTGTACATGATGGGGAGACGTGACTTGTACTGGTGTTTCCTAGGATGTCTAGGTCAGGGTACGTTTCCAGGGCATTTTTTAAAATGGAGGCAGTTTCATGCCTGTCTGCGTCCTGCGTCCTTCTGAGGCTGGTGGTGCCTCTACGCTTCTGTATCATGTGACAATCTGGCCCAAAACAGATTCTCACCATGGAGGTGGCCTTTGTAGTGCCGCTGTCTGTCTCTATTGGGGAAATAGTACATCTGCTAGTGATGAACCAAAGATTATGTCTGTGTGCTCGATGGTTTTCCTAAATGTTAGATCTGGTAGCCCAATGCAGGATCTTGCCTTTACTAGTAAAAATGAAGAGGGTTTACTCACAATTATGTCACTTCTCGCTCAATCCTCTGTTCCAATACTATCTTTCAAGTGTGGAGGCCACCTTGCTTTATGCCCTGGATCTCTGCCTCTTTGACCTGGGGGACTTCCTTAATTCCATCTAGGGAATCCTCCTAAAGAAAACTTTGGAATTATCCATCTCTACACCAAATGCAGTAATAAGGCAATGGGCTAATTTCATTGGGCACAAGAGCGAAATGGAGGAAAATGGCGGAATATGCCAAATTATTAAATCCACCAGCAATGTCTCTCTACCAGAGCTGGGGGTGGGTGATGGAACATAGAGAATATGGGGCCTTCATTACAAAGTTCAAGGTAGAAATGAGCGAAACACTTGCCTTGATAGGGTCATCTAAAGAAGATCTTTCCTATAATCTGGCCATGGTCAAGAATAAGCTACATAAATACGACTGGGCGATCTCCTCAGATCAGGTGGGCACACATAGTATTTATACTGAATAGAGAAAATTCCTCATTAAAAGAGAAGAACTTTCCAGGTACATTCATATATTTCCCTGTGCCAAACGCAGGACTATTTATCGCTGTTTTAGGATAAATCAGATCCCTACTTTGGAAAGGACTAGCAAGTGGGGACTGGGCATCAGCAACCAGAGCTGTAGATTTTGTTAAAGAAACGATTAAGCATCTGGTAGCTGATTGTGCAGCATTGAAAAAGGAAAGAGCCACCCATCTGGAGATGGAAACTGTCAATGAATTTACCGGGACCAGTCTGTAGGCTGGTCAGGGACAGTCGCTGATTTTGGCTTGGTGTGGCTTTCTTGCCTTGTTATTGAAGAAAATCTCGCTATTATGATGGTCCATACTATCTCAAGGAAACCGTGAGCTATATGCACTGATGTGATATGTTCTTATGAATCTTGATGAATCCTGTTGTTTTTATTTGAAATTTTGTATGTAAAATTGTTTTTTGTTTTTTGTTTTATAATTCTGCGTGATCATTGCTGCCTTTGTTTTTTTGTGCAAGTGAAAGGTTTATACAATTTATGTCTGAACCAAAACACTTAATAAAAAAATAAAACATTTAAAAACAAATATATGCATTTAAACATATTTTCACAATTACAGAAACCTAGCAACATTCTGAGTGTCCTGTCATCATGCATGAATTACTTCCAGCAGGATGTAGTGATCTTATCACAGCATGATTTCTATTGTTTCATCTTCTCACTGCGCACATGGTTGTATGCAGCTCATCAAGTGTTTAATAATCGGTTTGTGACGTCGCGGGAGTATGCTCACCATTGATAATATGTGCCATTTTTCTCACTACTGCATGACATCCATAATTCATATCATCACACTCCGTACATGATGTCTTTTCTTCATGACAACCATTTTCATAAGATTAGGAGATATTTTGCCTTCATTAATTAACTTCATATCAGCTATTTTCTCGAAATGTTGATGTGCACACGATCCCGGACCGTTAATGTTTATCTCTGACGTCATGCGCAAGTGTGCACATGACGGCACAACGTAAGGGACATCATTATTCCATTTTCACTAATCTATTTTCTTCCGTGGTTTTCTCACCCGTGGACCCTAATCGCGTACCCCAAGATTATATATTGTGGGCATCGGCAAGTAAATCACATATGAGGGGATCCGACCTTGAATTTTGTTGTTTTGAACTTTGATGTGTATAAGATCCTGGACCTGCAATGTTTACCGCTGACATATAAGTGCGCATGATGCTTTGACGTAAGGGTGGTCATCATTCCATTTTCATTAGTTTGTTTTCTTCCGCAGCATTCTCACACGCGGACCAAAATCACGTGCCGCAGGTTTATAATGTTGCAGACATCGGCCAGTAAATTACATATGAGGCGATCCAACCCTGGATTTTAGGTAAACCGACATCATTGGATATTATTTGGGTAACACCCAACTCTCGCATATTGTGCCATATTTGCTAACAATTTGACATTTCTTTTAACAAATACTATTCTCATATCTTATTAACTGTGAGACAAACAAAGTATTCTAATATGCTACTCGTGTTTAATCAAGAGTGGTTTCCGCTGGCACAATCCAACAAAATATATATATATATATATATATATATATATATATATATATATATATATACATACTTTTGCAGGCAGTATTAATGCAGATCGTATACCTGAAGGCCTAATTTAGCCTCTCATCCCTTTGACTGAGAAATGTATTTCTATTGGATTCATCGAATGTAAACCACTGAAACTCCATTTCAGGTAAGCTGTCAAATCACACAATAATGTTCTGTGATGCTCGTGACTTTATTTATATTTACACTTCTTAGCCATAGTAACCTTGATTTTATCCATTTGGCTTTCTATAGAGAGGTACATTCAAATGTGTGACAAGAAATATTTGGAATCTATGGTTATCTGGCTACCAAACAGCAATCTCAACAAGGGATTCCACTGTAAAGCAATTAGTGGGGTAAGCCTGCTGTGTTAGCACACAGTAATGGAGCCACGCTATGCATGATGACTACACCAACACTATACCTGATCATTTGGCAACACTTATTTCTTAGTCAGCTAACATTGCATTGCATGAATGGTCTAGTAAGGCTTTTGCAATCGACACCAGGTGTTTTCCGGCAGCACCTATGTTGCATGGATACACCAGTCACTTTTGGTTAGGGCAGAATGGGCTCACTATATCGAGATCTTGAGCTCTTTCTCCAAACATCCACACCAAATGATTGAGCTCATGGGATTTTATAGGGTGCAACCCCACCTTCCAGCATACCTCGGTTGAAAGGGGACTTGGATGTGTTAGCTGAAATGGGGTTGTTCTCTGCCCCTGGGGATGGTTTGTAGCACTGAGGTGGGGCTTGGGATTTGGTTATTTATTTACTTTTATAACATATCTAATACCGTACCTGAGTTATTTTTCTAAGCGCAGATCCGGGATTTGAACCTCTGTTGCTCTGCATGGTCTTGCTTCCATGACCAACATGTTGTCCCGGTCTGTTCACAATTGGCTGGGCCTCTCTTTATCTGCCACACCCTGCCCCTGATTAGAGCCTATTTCTGGTGAAAGGGGCCCACCTCTGAATATGGTTCCAGTTCCGATGTGGGAGTTGGGGCCAGCTAGTTCCTACTCTTGATGGCCATCTTACTAATCCTCAGGCCCTAACTCATCCAACCTGGTGGACTCCCTGAGCATATTGTTTCCTAAATGCATGTGAGTGGAGGCCATGTGCGATGCACAGCCTCTTGAGTTTCCCATCTTAATTTGTGTCCCTCTATTGCCCTTTGTATATGCATCTGGATTCCAGCACCCAAATAATGTGATCTGATAATGAAAGCACTGTCAATTCTGCAGGGCCACTCTTCCTTGATGGTGCAGTGTTCTGAATAAGGTTGCCCGTGTAACTGTTCCCTGACATGTAACGGCCACATTGCTGGGACTAATGGAGGGTGACCAAGGAGTCTTCTGGGCCACTCACCTAGAAGCCCTCACACCCAGACTGGGAACTTCATCACAACATGCAGAGTCGATCAGTTAGATACAAATCTTTAACTGGAGGGCGAGGACAAAAACTAAAGAACTCCTAGAGTAAGCTGTATATCCTAGTTAAAATAGCATTTAACTCAGTTTGCCTTACAATAGGTGCATTTCACTCATCATTCAAATTCTGTTAGGTACACATTAAGAATCACGTTTTAAATAAATAATAAAGCTGTCTAAGTCAATGGAAGCAAACGTTCAATGGCCGCCCACCAGCATCTTACATCTTAATGAATCGAGGGGCCAATGCATCCATGCCGCATCATGGGATTACAGTAGATAATCAATGATGTGAATTAAGAAAACAGGTAGTCTCCACAGTGAGCTAGAAAGGCAGAGACAACACACATCAATGAAGTGACATCAATGTGGTGTTCCGGAAAAGGATTGCGTTAAAGGCTGTGCGCAGTTGATGGATTTTACCTTAATGAAATCAGAACCTATTTATGGATACTTTCTCCAGGGCCCTCCTCGCGCACTGTGAGTGTTGCATTTCGCTAGTCTCTTTTATGTTTATCTCTTATTTGGTGAGGAAGGATAGCTCAGGGGAAATGCATTTGTCTTGGAAACAAGACAATGCAGTGCATCACATGTTCAAATCCCCACCCCACGCTTAGAAACCACTCGCTTGTATTAAGCGCATTATAAAACAACAATTTTAATTGTAATGTACAGTTACGCACAATTACACCCCTGCAGTATGGGATATCCAAGTTACTACACCTGTAACCCCACCTTCCATTGACTCCTGCTGCTGCAAATGTATCCCATTATGTAAGACGTCTCATGAACAAACTTGCCTCGTTTACGAGCACCCATTTCATAGCCTTCAACATTCTCGTGTAAAAGACTGCCTGAATCACTGAGCGTTCTCCAATGGAGTTTTGCCATTATAAAACGCTTCTGTGAATTAGACCAAAAGGAAACATTGTAGTCTAAAATAATCAACTGTCCACTTCAGGCATTCACCCACATGACTTTTTAGTCTGAGAATGTAGCTTTTTTGTAATTTTGTATAGTGTGTCTTCCAGCATGTTGCCTCATGGTAGGGCATTCACTGCCTGTATGATTTGTCACTCCATATCATTCTCCGAGAGCTGTCACAGAGGGCACAGGAATCACTCGAGGCCTTAGAGATGGTCCCAGGGTTTGTATTGATTTTTCAATGGGCCCTCAGACGCCCCCTTGTCTCTTTCATCTTGTATAGCACCTCCTCCCTAACCCAGTTGTCCCTAACCCCTGGTTAGTAGATAGAAATTGTTTTCCCCTATTGTCTAATCTCTGTATTATCCTGGAAGACCTACAGGGAAGATGCAATGTCTACCTAGACTACCCAAGGGACTTCCTAAGACTGTTGCTACTCTATCCAGTGATCAGGGGTTTAAGGGGGGCCCTTCTCTCCCTCTTCTCTCTCTGTACCTTTTATTACTCTTGTAATCCAACCCCACCCACCTGTCTTCTCGCCTTGATATCCGTGGCTATCCTTACAATGTCTTCCACTCTCTGTAGGGCTCAAAACCACCCTTTGATGTTACACCCCCATTCTCTGCCTGCCTGCGTCCTAATGCACACTACTACTCATTCCTCCACTCTACTACTCCCTCGTTCATTTTATTACTCCGTTGTCCCACTGTACTACTCCCTCCTCTCACTAATACTTGCTCTTCCAGCTACTACTCACACACTATACTTTCACCCTGTAACATCCACTTCACAATCACTTTTTTCACTCTTAACTCTAACCACACTTTCTACACTAACACGGACATTCAAACTGCAGTACCACTTGCACTCATTATCTAATACCATACCTTCACCCGAAGTTTACTCTACAATCCAGCGTTCCTCCCCTCCTCCTGCTGGTCCCTTGGTCCTCCAACTGCTGCTCCACTATCCTCACCTGAACAACCCACACTTCCCCCTTAGTGTGGTTTCTTTATATTTAACTCCTTTTCTCCTGGTTGGTTCTCTATCCCTGGCCAATTTGGCCCCACCTTCTCTGCCCAGAACAGATATTTTGCTTGCAGGTTTATAACAATGGAGCTACGAATTGCCCAAATTCCACTGTGGCAATGGCAACCTGTTCAGGGAAGTACTCAAGTTTGGGGGCCGGTGTCCTTCCATCCCAATGGTAAGTACTATGGGA
Organism: Ambystoma mexicanum; assembly: GCF_040938575.1. NCBI lineage: Eukaryota > Metazoa > Chordata > Amphibia > Caudata > Ambystomatidae > Ambystoma > Ambystoma mexicanum. The sequence continues at coordinate 292,459,035 of NC_090930.1, read as the reverse complement.
AGGGGGTTTTCCAATCCCAGTTTTTGTTTCTAGTGGTCTAGGGGAGAGAACACTGATGTCACTTAGTCTCGCTCAGAGTCAGGGAGTGCTGCACATCTCAGCTGCTCGCCACATACAGATGGCTCCTCAGATGCTCTATCACTCTGCTAGTGGTTATGTGTCTCTGGTAGGTTGATCTCTATAACGTGGGTCTGTATCCTAAGCACTTCGGGAAGGTCGGATTGCACTGGGAAAGGTCTCACTCTCTTCTTTTGGGGTTCTTTTTCCATGTCAAAGTCATTGCACTAGAAATGAACAGAAACAGACTTGCAAGAATTTATTTTTGGGGGCATGGTGTTAGAGAATTGTGCGCTGCGCATAAACAGACTTCTTTGGCTCACCAGATGTTTTGAACTACAGTTCCCAGGATCCCTCACCATTCACCATGCTGGATAGGGCGATATGAGTTGCAGTCCAAACATCTGGAGAGCCAAAGGTTGCAGACCCCTGCTCTGAGGTTGTGCAGATAAAGGTATGCCAGAAAAACATTTGTTAGGCCACCTTTTCCATGGGTAAACACCTCATGCTAACCTGTATTTTGACATATGACCTGAACACTTCACTTGGTTGTCCGTTCTCAAGAGCACACAGCATCATCCACTGCCCCCTCTGAAATTCGAGCAGTGCGCTGCAGATTCAATTCAACTCCCTCCAGTTCTAAGAGTTCTGTGACTCGATCCTGGGCCAAGCCTCTGCTGCCATCCGTGTCGAGTAAAGTAGGAGCCTCCAGGTCAAGCCCACTGCCCTTAAGAGATGCGGGTGATTTTCACACTGCATCAGAGATCTCCCCAGGTCATCCATCAATGAGATCAAGTGTTCATGGCCCTTCAATGCTTGAGACTAATGGCAGAGCACAAGCTGTACGAGGGGTTTGAGGTGAAAGATATAGGCCACCAGGTGCCCTTAAAGATGGAACCATCTCCTTGTTGGTGTTTGCTAGGTGATATCTCAGATATTAGTTGAACTGGGAGGAAAGCTTCCCCTTGCTCTGTCTGTAGGATGATTCCAAAGTAGATGAGATCCTAGCGGAAGGACAAAAAATAACTAAAATATTGATCCCGAAACTATGCTGGTGAAGGACCTCTCAGACCCTCGGTGTGTTTTAGATGTATGCAGCTTTGTAGGCACACACACTGGGGCAATAACACACCAACTGTCTACTGTCTACAGGCTTTCTGGGGACTGAGTCCAAAATACCTTCATCTATCCCTCTGTAAATACCTCCCCTCTCGAGCCCTTCGCTCCTCTACCTCTAACTCCCTCAGGGTCAGCCGTTTTACAAAGAAACAAGCTGGGGGGTAAAGCTCTGTTTTCAGCTGGGTCCTCCTTCTGGAACAGCCTCCCTGCCATCTTGAAACTTGAGGAGAACCATCTCCAGATCTGGAAGCAGCACAAGATCTTCCTCTTCGCTTTTTCCTTTGCCCCTCTTGTCCCCGGCTGATCTGCTTTGATCTCTTGGCACTGTGCACCTGGCCACCTTCTGTCCTTTGGGCCCAGTTACCTGCTCACCCTGCCACCCTCCTGCGCTGCCTCTGGGGCACCCCTGGCACTGGGGTCTGTATCTGTACCCATTCAGTCCCCCACCCTCTGCACTTATCAGATACACCCTATCTGACTAACCTAGCACTTCGCCACTTGCTGGCTGCACTACCACTGCTTATCAACTTTATTTATTGCAGTTATTATTATTTATTCTGTTCTCTCCATACAGGAACTTCTGAGGCACTGTCTGATGTGTGGCATGTAGGAAGGCATCCTCGAGGTTGATTGCCATCAACCAGACCCATGGTGGAACAACAGTAATGACCTGAAGGGGAGTTTCCATTTTGAATGAAATGAATGCTATGTGCAGGAAATGGTGGTTAAGCCTCTTTAGATACAAAACGTGTCTGAAATCACCATTTGGGGTTTTACCGTGAAAAAGGACAGAGAAAACACCTTCTGCTTCTCCTGGCATCACCCTTTTTTGAATCAGGTTGGAGATGCTCCACAGAAGTGCCTACCTTTTGTGTTCCCCTTTTGATAGCTGAGACTGGATGATCCCTTAAGCAGGGGGCAGGGTGGACTGTTTGAACTCCAGGGGACAGCTGTCCCCCCATGATTCTGGAAATAGGCATACTGAACGGCCCCACTGGGATGTCCATGGCTTAGTCATGACTTTCGTGTTGGCTGAGCAGTTGGGGCTCCTTGCCATGAAAGGAGCCACTTGGGAGAGAGATGGCAGGGAAGTGTGGCACTGTTCTGGTTTTGAATGAATGACTGCTTCCTCTGTATGACAGGTCAAGCCTGGAGTCCTTTATTGACTTCTCCAGCAGCGCATCTGACTGAGGCCTGAACAGGAGGGGGTGCAGGAATGGTAACTTGTCCACTGCAGCATTTCTTCTGCCCGCTGTCTTCCAATTTGCCAGCCACATGCGTCACCCAGCTGCAGCCACTGAATGGACTGCTGAGGTCACTGCCCCTCAGAATATTATATTGGATGTCTGAGATGAATTGTACCTACTGCTTCATGACCTCCAGCTGTTGGGAAATGTCTGCTCCATTCTGGAATGCTGTGTTGAGTGCTTTGAAGCCCAAAAGAAGGAACTGTGTGGCATACCATGTATGTGCCCTACCCTGATAACTAGGTTAATGGCCTAGTATGTTCTCTTAAGTAACTGGCCATTAATTTTGTAAACATGGTGGTGTGGGGCTCGTCTGGTGAACAACTCTTTTGTCCAATCAGAGCCTCCAACTGCGAATCAAGTTTGACGGTTCCTGGATATTTTTGATCAACATTTTTCAAGGGATACAGTTTGAACAGATACCAGGGAAACAATGTCCCCCACACGTTCAGTAACACATTCACTTTGTCCTCATGAAGAGGAAACCAAGCGTATGGAAGGTTCTTACATTGTTTACAAATCTTCTTTTCAGGCAGTTGGTAGGGAACTGGAGACCCATGTGCTTCTGTGCTCCAGGACACTTTGCAACTTGTTCTGCTTAATGTTCTTAGGAGCAAACATCTCCCCTTGAATGTCCCTGACTGGATCCTTGGCCTTCTCCTCTGTGGGGGCCTGCCCTATCTCAGGAGTGCCTGTGCCCAGGGGGATGGCAGATAGATCTGGGGGTCAAACCAGCGCTGGCCTGTGGTGCTGAATTGTCTACCATTACATTTGCCTTAGTCTTTAAGCAGGTGTACATCTCAGCTGCCGAAATAAGGTCTGGAGACCTAGAATGGTGTTTGAATTGAAGGTGATGGTGCTTATGAGGGAATTGTGCTTTATCTATGAACACGGTTGTCCAGGCATGATTCGACTGCCTCCAAACTGTAAAAACACACTGGGCAAGAGCAGCCATTGTGGGATGTATTGGCCCACTCCGCTATGCTATGCGGCATCACCCTGCCAGTTATGGGGAATCAAACAGCAACAATGGTGGCAAAACACTTGTGCGTGCCAAAAACCTACAAAACTCCACAAAACCGTGTGCTTCAACACACAAAAAGAGGGATGCGCAACCTGCCACTCATGGTGCATGTGCAGTGGAACAGAGCACACCCTGCAGAAAAGGTGCCAGTGGGCTCAATGACCAGCAAATAGAGTGCAGAAAAAGCAGCACTTTGCAAATGAAAGCAAAATGTGCCTACAATTGTCATGTGTTTTGTTGCCAAAAACACTAAAATGCCTATAAAACAACACTTTTCAACATTCACAACCTTGCCTGGTGCTAAATTTCATGTATCAAATGAAGCTTTACGAAAAGTAGAAAGTCTGAAAAACTGACAGCCTCTATGCCAAAATCAGAGTGCATTACCCGGGGCTGCATGAATGACAGCTGTCAGAGGAGTACTAAGGCAGCTTTAAAATGACCTAAACCTCAAAAGTCTGCTGAATTAACAAACATAAACAGGATTGTTGCCAAAAAGGAATACAGATTTTAGTTGTGTTTTTGATACCACAGATTTTAAGGCCAAGAAAGAAATGTATTTCTATGCAATGAAACAAATGTGGGTTTTGTTAAGTTTAAGAAGTAATTAGCTTGACTGAAGTTGAAAAAAACTAGGAAAGCTGTTTTATTTTTATCCCAGAAGGACGGCCTTCCCCTCAGCATAAACTCACAGGGAGGTGTGAATTGCAGGGTAGGACAGAATCTGGTCTACAGAGAGCAAAGGAACAATGACCAAGCTGCAGCACAGGAAATTGGAAGTGTGAAGTGAGTCGTAAATGGCCTCTGAAACGAACAAACAAGGCGGAGCGTGCCACTTGACTGCAGGGAGACAAAAAGTGGCAGAGCCAAGCAAACATCTGTTGCTAACATGAACAAAGAACACTTTTTAACTTGCTACTCAAAATGGTGAAAAATATAAAAATGACATGAGTTCATTTACTTTCTGGCTGCACGTGTGAAGAGGTGGCAGAACTGTGTGACATGTTCTGGACAGGAATGGCAAGATATGTGATTTTACGCAAAATGTATTACTGTTAGAATTGTGAACATTTACACGCATATCCCTATGTTAAACATGCACACTTTTGGAAATTTGCAGAACAATGGGAAAGTGTGTTCATAGTGAAAAGGGAAAAATTCTGTAGAAAGCGGAGACAAGATCCCACAGCTACGTGGTTTTGAGGAATAGCTGCTATATAAAATATGCAATCTGTGTATGTGATGTTTATAGAGGTTGCACACGTGTAAATATGTAGACTATGACCCAATCACATTTCACAGGGGCAATCTTAGCTAATCCGGCCCATTCACCCCTTTGTGATGTCATTTTTTAAGGCATGACTAGCGACAGCTGCGAGCACATAGGGACTCACTGATCCAGCCACTTTCCTGATTCCGGCGGAGCACTATGATCCAGCTTTTTACATACAGCTTTAAATATTCTTCCAGATCCAGATGTGAAATCTCTTGCCAGCAATAGAGACTATTGATTTGCAGCAAGGCCCCTAATATTCAAATTAATTCTCTCTACTCAGCAAAGCGCTGTGTGGTGTGAGAAGGCCATACTGAAACCGTATCCAGAAATTCTCTGGCTTGCCACCACTAGGCTTGCCTGAGGAACTCGCCATCCAGCTGATCCAAATACCCACAGACCAGGAGAGCAGATCCTGTGCCAATCCGGCGACCGGCCTAGAGGATCCCGTCCGGTGCCTGATGTCTTGTTTTTCCTAGACCAGACCCAATCCTCACCAGAGCTGACGGTCCCATTTAAAAACGTATCCAGTGAGTATAAATAGGAAGAACAGTGTCCCATGGTATAATTACATTGTCTGAACCCTCTCTCCAACCCATCCTATCTTTCCTTCAGAACCAGTATTGTTAGAACTATCTTTGTGTGGACTCATCTCTCATATGTGTTCCTAAACCCTAACTTCCTATTGATTGATTAAGAAAGTAGAAATCTATTTCCAATGGAAAGTAATTCCCAAACCAAACAGAAAGTACAGTATCACGCCTGAACTGTTATGAGTGGCCGTGAATGACCTTCCTGTGACGAATTGCACTTTTTGGTAGTCTTTAATCTCGCATAAGAAAACCTATCTGTCATTTCAAAGTGCATTCCTGTTTTCCATTCTCATCTCGAAAAAACAACCTTTACTAAAACGTCTGTAACTCCCTCCGTGTTTGTGATAGAAACAAAATGGCAACTCCTACTTGTAGCCAACATCCATAGCTATCCATAGAACTGCACTGCAACTCAGTGAGATTCTCCCGTTATCACCAATATCGCGCAAATAAAAGTTTGCTGCAAATTTAAAGATCTGAAAGATTTTACACATGTAAAATAGCTCTAAACTGCTTCCAACTTGGATTTTGAGATTCCAAATGTTTTCTTTGGACCAAAGCATTGCTTGTGTTTGTGTGCAACTTTTCAAAGCGGCTCCCATAAGAATTAAGAGCAATTTAAGTGTTTTTTTACCACATTTGGTGTTTTGCCCAGTCCATTCTAAAGACAATCTGTCCTGAATCCCTGTTCTTCCTCCTATCTCTTTACATTGCCTATTGGGGGGTGGAGGTGTGTTGCAGGGGCAACTGCTAACCACAGTGCTATCTGATCTGAACCAACACAAAAGTATTGTTTTCTGCGCTGAAATTGTTTTGCTCATTACTTACTCCTCGTGCATTAAAGATATTGTTTAGTGTTCTGTCACCCCATTGGTGATTGTTGTATATCTTTTAAAACATATTGTGATTAAATTTTAAATACATAAAGAAATATTTACGTTTGCAAACTAGCCTGATTCCTGGTTCATTGTGACCGGGGTTCCAGCAGAAGGGTGTGATATGAGTGGTATATTGTTCAGAATATTGAACTTTTAGACAAAAATAAATACGGATTTCAGTTGTGTACTGCATGCTGAGCTTTGACTTGGGTGTGTGCCAGATTGAAATCACTTACACCATGAAGGTGCTTATCTACCCAATCATTAGCCCCCTCATCCCAGGATGGTGGGGGCCCAGGGATGGGCTTCATCAATATGTTCCTGTTTACCTGTGCTGGGTTTTTATCACAGTTCACAAGTTGTTCAGTTTCAGCAGAAAGCAGGGTTTTCCTTCTCCTAGCTTGCTTTCGGCATCCCTCTGTGAGGTTCACACTTGCCTCATTCCACAGTTCACAATCTTATCATCTGGCAATGGGTCAGAGAATTTTGATTGTACAAGAATTTTAACGTGATTCTTGTAGGACCACTCTGATGCCTCTTGCCACCCCTTCCTAGGGTCTTCTGGTTCTTGTATTTTCAAAAACAGGTCTCAGTCAGAGTCTTTTGAATGAGCGCCCAAGTGGTGCCGGACCCCTCTGCACCTGGACCTCAACTGGACTTTCTTTAAAGTTCAAACACACACACAAATTCTTTCTGTTTCAAATTCCTTGCGTTCAAAATGATGCTACTTGCAACCCTGGGCTCAACACAGTTTGGTTTTCTATTAGCGTCCTCCGACTCACGGGCTGCTCTGAAACCCGTTAGTTTCTTTTCATCTCTTGAGTCAAGGATAGTACCACAGTAGCCAACTTGCCTCTCCACCAGCGTTATTAATGAGGGAGGCCCCCTTATACCATTGATATCTGCTGCTCCACATGCCAGCTGTACTTCCCGGTCTTATGATTTCAATTTCGGAGGCTTTGCAGGTTTTAGTTTCAAAAGGCAAGGGTAATCCCCCCTTTGTCGTCCTTCCAGGTCTCTCTGCCTTTCTTCTTCGTTTGAACTACTGGTTTGTTTTAGCTGTCTCCTCATACATTCGGCCTTGCTTGAAGTTTGCTTTTGTGCTCCGCCTTTTATCCCTGTGGGGAAGGTAAAGGGCCGCAATGTGTACTTATTGTATTTATTATTGTATTTATTATGTTCATATAGCGTGTTACGCCAAAGCGCTATGGTTACTGTCATTTCCTGACTCTGCCTGAACCGTATGTTTGGACATATAAGGTAAGCGGCTCTAGTGTTAGTCCATTCTCTGTAACCGTGTAAGAAAGTGTTTGTGTGGGAAAAGGGGAGGGGTAGAGCTTCTAAATATGATCGAGTATTGAGCGAAGGGGATCCCGCGTCTCAACCCTCGGTGTCCAACTTCCACTCCCTGAAGAATGATCCTCCCCCACTGGTTACCCACTGGAACCTGATCCAATAGAGATGGCTGTGTCCTGGCCACCCGGATGACAGATCCCCGGGGATTAGCAAGTGAGAAACCTTTGAGTTTCTCACAGTACCTAGGTACTGAACTCACCGGCACAGGAATTGATGCTGTCTGATAACCTTTGAAAATGACTGGATATTTATGTGCACAGATGTAGAATGGTTGAGCGCTCTGAAAATGAATATAAAACTTAAACATGAGACTACTGCCAAAGGTCGTATGTTTTGTTTTAAACATCATTTAGATCCAAGGACAATTCAGCTGTTATGGTAGTATAGAGAAGATAGACAAGATCCTGTTGTGGAGTCAAAGGAAATAAAACTTGACAACTGGAAGGTCTAGTGAGAAGCTGGGTGTTGGACCACATCAGTGCAACCATATCCAACTAGCTTTATTTTACTTGAGGTTGAAGCTCGTCTTGGTCAGAATTCCATTAAGAAGCCTTTCTTGGCTCAAATGGAAGAATATTGATGGTGGAAAAAAAGATTGTATATACAGGCTAGGTAAGATGTGAAGGGAAACCTTTAGCATCATCCCACCCCAAGATAAAATATAGGCTATAGGATAGCAAAGTTTGGAAGTATCTGAGGCTTAAAAGAATAATATATTGATTGCCACAGAACATAGCAGAGAGCAGAGTGGGAGCGGGAGCCTTACATGCATTTTTTACAAAAGGCCAAATTGCACTAGGGGCAGTAAGCATGAACTACACAGTTTTACACCCACCGAACATGGGCTCCTTTAACATGCTCGTGGAATGAACTGGAGATAGTGATATCTGCTGAAAACTGGTCACAAAAACGGAGGGATATACCAAAGACCAGTATTGCTATGACTGAGGCGATAAAATCCAAGGTGGTGGGCTGACCCTGTTGGTAATGGCCATCACCCAAGTCAAGTGCCTGAGCAAAGGAAAGGTCCCTTAACTTGGGCGGCTGTGTCATTAATGACAGGTCAATCCTAACGCTACACGTGGGGGCTAATGAGTAAGAACATTTAAAAAACATGGACAAACTTACCTTTCTCCTGTCCTATGAGGCTACGTCTGCAATAGGAGTCTATTTTCATTATTGATTACGATGACGTAATAAACACTGAGAGCAGCCTCCTGTATTAGACGTTGTATCACCTGACAGGAGAAAGGTACGTTTTTCTATTTCTTTCAAAAAAATAAAAACATCCAAGCTTTTAGCATCCAACTATGTTTACTCACCGGTGCTAGAGGTGGTATGAGGAGGTGTGAGAAAGCAAGGGAGGAAACCGGTTGAGGGGCGCACAGCCATGGGGCAGGTCAGAACGCATGCTTATAGCAGAGCATACAGCTCACGTTCCAAGCTCTGTCATTGGCTGGCACCATGCCTATGCCTATGAATAAGCTCCACTTATCCAGTACTGACCTGTGGTGGAAATGTGGGACAGCAACACGAAGCTATGGAGACATTTTGGAAGGAAGGTCTTGAGGGTATCAAGGTGGTAGCAGGCAACTAGATTGGAGGAGATACATTAACATTCTCCATTGCTCAGCTACCACAAGTTCATATGATACCAACATTGTAAAGAATCTGGACCAACAAATATTATTGGGGAAAAATGATCCTACAACAATGGGAAGAAAACAGGATCTACATACTGAGCAGTAGCCAATAGAGATCTTGAAGATCTCCAATTTGTTACCCTGGCAAGCAGTGAGGGAGCAACATCCCATTCTGTGACTTAATAAACCTATTTGGATACATTGTGGCACAGTTAGTATATGTATATATGATTGATGTGATGCCGAGCGGAATGCTGGTGAAAGGTGCACGTTTAAGAGGAAAGCTCTGTGCATGAACATGTTGCTCTATATATAACATATATAATGCATGTGTATGCAGAAGAAAGAGAAAAACATGGTAGGACATGCTGTTTTGAATCTACTGTCATACCAAGAGCACACCAATCAGTGAAGAGATACATTGCTTGTAACCTTAATAGCATCACAGATGTAAAACAACACATGGTTCCATGAGGATTTTGTATAAAGGGGATTAAACTACTGTTTTCCAAATGCTCTAAACATAGCTCGTTTTCTTTTCACTCACCACCACTTTTGTGAACAAGAGCTAGTGCAATAAATACGGATTTCTCTTTCACACACAACACCAGACAACTATCTTACAGACTGCTCTAACACAGTTGTTGCCATGAAATGGTTGCAAACATTTAAAGCCTCAGGGGGATGTGGGAATAACAATTTAATAAGGACTGCTCTTCCTCCTGTGCTTCTTGGGTTTTCTCCTCGCTTCACTTCATTTGTTTTTTAATAAAATCTATTTCCAATGGATCTGAAGAAGCAATCCTCAAAGGAGCTGAACTAGGTATTAGAGATGAGCATGTTTCTATCCTGTATTGCATGTAATTGTTGAACCTATATTTCTGGATATTAATAATAGAGCTTGAGAGTCTTTGTCATTTTGTGAGGGCACTTAGTTTGACCTTGGTTCTGCGGCGCTTGTTTGTAGACTTCTGTTCCTTGATCATTCATGCATTTCAGTGTATTGTGCACAGTCTACAGAGAAGATTTACCATTTTGAAGAATTACAAATAATTCAAATGCGTAATAAAAGGACAATGGTGTGCTAAATTCATACACTGAAGTGTTTTACAGTCTATCAAACTCTTCGGTTAAGTATAATATATGGCACTATTTCATATTTTATCACAAAAATGCAAACTCTTTCTGAGATTCACGTTGCAGAGGATGAAGAACCTCTAGGAGCTGCTCACTCCATGATGCGATCCCTGTATGCATTACACTGAGGATCACCTGACTCAGCCTTCCTTCGCCAACTGCATATGTCAAGTGAAACCCCACAAAGTATGCATTGGGGTGTGAGGGAATGTTAGATCCTCTTGTGGGCCATAAACAAACTGCAGCATCAGGAGATTATTAGATATAGAGGGCACACAGCAGAGCACTCTTTTGTGGAAAAGTGTATGCTCACCGGTTGTACAAAAGCTCTGATGGTCCAGAGGGCTCATGAACCATTTACGTACATAGTTTACCACTAGTGAAGGGATGGCATTGCAGAACCAATCAGGGAAAAGGGATGCTTCCATATGATCCTAAAATGGAGGTGGAGACATTTAAGTCCTCAGTCTGCATCCTCATAGTACATCAAGCAATAAAGGTGCAGGGGAGGAGGGAGATCCAAAAACATATAGGAACGATAAGGGGGAAAGGATAAACACATGGTGGAGAAGTGTAACAAGGAAACCCTTGCAAACCCATGGACTCTTAGTTTACTGAAAAACAACCTAACCAATAAAACACATTATTAGGACACTTAGGACAAGTTGAAGTGTATAAAAGAGGATAGATAGAATTAGGTATCTAGTAGGATGGGGCTGTGATCCAAAGCAGTGCAGCAGAGGGAGGAGGAGAGGTGGCTCATGTATTGAGGAAAATATTACTAGGTGCTTTAGCTCATTCCTACTAGTAGCCATTACTTCCAGATCTGAGGCACACAGCAATGGGTGTGCTCATTAGCTGACAAGCTTGCTTTTTGCCCAATAAGAAATCATGAAGCTTGTAGCAACTAATCACAGACAGGATCCCTCCCTCAATGGGGATCATCAACATGATGTAGGTTGATGTCCTTGGAGCATTGGGTCACGTTTAACATTCACCGTTAATATGACGGTTTGCTTAAAAAACAGGAATAAATCCTTCTCCACACAATGCGATAATAGAATAGGGAATTTGGGCTCCACACAAGCAGAGTGCCACCAAATTGCCATCAGTGGAGATGTACCTCCATATCAGAGCCACTAAGCAACGCATTATGGGTATGCAAAGTAATTAAGAAGCTTGCTTTTTGCCCCATGTATGGAGCTTGTCATGGCCTTTTTCACCCGTATTTATTTATACATAGCGTTCTGAAGCAGTGAGTGGCAGCTTTCAAGGCAACAGCATCTAACATTATACACATTTAAGCATCAGAAATGTTCATCAGTACAATGTAGGTTGACATCTCTGAGATTGGTTCAGTAGGGAATGTTTACCATTTACCAACAATATTAAAGCAAGCAAACATACTTCTAGCTGCAGTGCCAAAGTAGAATTGGCCTTATCAGCCTAAAGCCATTCAATCATAGTGCTGCCAAGTAGCCATCATTGCAGGTTGCGCTCAGTTAGGCATGAAGTGTTGGGGATAGTGTCAGTCATGGTGAGTGTAATTCTGTTGAAGACTGGTAGGTCAGGTGCACAGCCAGTTGTATGTCAATCTCGAATGAGTCTGCTTCCCGCAATGTCCACCTATGTTAAGCTATGAATACGAGTGACAGTCCGTCACATGCTAGACATTCGAAATGGGAAAGTCAACTAGACCATTTATAGCATTTACAATCATTCCCTCAGACTAAGCCCGCATACCTGACCATCATTTCTGGATTGGTTGGAGATTGGTAGGGTTTAAATCCCAGAATATTAACATTATATGTTAATTGCACTGTTCTTTAAGCAAATCATTTCAGATCTCCCACCTCTAGACTACTACTACTGATCAATACTCTCTGGACACTCTCTGATCACTGTTACCTGGCCTGCCTGTCTCAAAATAACTGCTGTACTACCCATTCTAAAAAATATCACTGTTGGCCCCAATATTTGTGTGGTATGGGGATTTGTAGAGTGCAGACTAAGGCCAGAAGGCATGTAGGCCCTAGGAGCAGATTAGCAGTGGGGCGGACCAGCAGAGAAAGTCAGAAACTAAAACAGATACATTTTGAGCATCTTTCAAAACTGAAGAGGATCAGCAGTATCATGGAGGGACAGCAGAAGAGAGTTCCATAGCATAGGGGCCAAAACTGAGATAGACTGACCCCCAGCCCGAGCTTTGTGAGAGCTTCGAATTTTCCATAGAGCTTGCGAGGAAGATCGAAGAGTTCTGGCAGTCCTATAAGGGACCAGCTTTGAACAAAGATATTCAGCACCGGTATTATGAATAGCATGGTGCACAGTACACTAAATCTTGAACTCAATCCGACTCCTTATCAGAAGCTAGTGAAGCTTGCGAAGCAAGTCTTGAGAATGAGAGAGTCTTGAAGCCCCTAAAGCAAACCTAGCTGTCAGATATTCAAGCACTGGAGCAAGAAGGATGGTTGGCCTAGGTAGACACCATTAAAATAATCTACAGACCCCATAATAGAGGAGGTCACTAAATTGACACTGGAGTCAGCAGTGAGAAAAGGCAAAATCGTCCTCAATACCTTCAATTGAACAAAGCCAGCCTGGTAGAGAAAGGAGATTTGAACATCTCTGGAGCCACCAGAAAGAGATTTAACCCCCAGACTCTTAACTAGACCCATAGGCGTAGGGTAGGGCCCAAGCGAGTCTGCCAGTAGTCAGCACTCCTGGAGGGACGGGGGCCATAGGAGCCTACCAGCAGGACCTCCGTTTTACCCCCTATTCACTTTTGGTCAATTCAAGACCATCAGTCCCCCAAAAAAGACAAACAGCTACGCTGCTTAGAAGGTGGATCTGTCACTGGGGAACTAAAATGGAAAAGAACCTGCGTGTCAGCTGCATTGGTGTAGAAATGCATCTGTGCTCTGCTACAAGATCAGCTAATGGACGCAGGTACAAACTAAACAAAAGGAGAGATAAAACAGAACCCTGAGGAACACCACATGTCAATGCCACCAGAGAAGATTTAAAAGGAGTGACGGAAACTGTCTGAAAGCAATGAAACAGAAAGGATGAGAACCACCGAATAGGGCAACCCGCAACACAAACCCTTTCCAAACCCTGCAACATTATCCCATGATCAATAGAATTGACGGACATGCAGAAGTCAAGGATAATCAAAACTCCAACCTCAATGCGGTCCTGAAGAAGGGCAATATCATCAATAATGGAAAACGTCACATATTCAGTGTCCATGAGTGGTCTGAATCCAGATTGAAGTGGGTGGAGCAGAGAAGTTAGACAATTGGGGCGTGACGATAGCTTCCTTCATAAGAACAAGTACAAGTGAAGTGGGTCTATAGTGTTCTGCCAGTGGGATGTTTTCCCTCACTAATCCAGGCCCTGTAACATTCCTGTGCGCTGCTTGCATCAGGAACATCAGAATGGCCACTGGAAAGCATTATGCATGCTAAAATCACCCAGAAGTACGCAGGAAAAATCTGAAAAATAGGCTGCCATCCACTTTTGCTTATGTCAGTGGTAACACAGGAGACCACTGCCAAAACCCATCATTTGGCTGCCCACAGAGCAAAATGACTGCAAAAGAAACACAGAGCTGTTTGGAAATCCGTTTTTCTTGGTTGGCAAATTTGCAAAAATCATGGCTCACAAACCACCCAAAAGATCCAACCTCCTTGTTGGGTGTTGAACATCATTCTACTTCAAGAATCCACATAAATATAATGTCAGCAGAAGTATATTTTATTAGAACAACATCCACTTTAAAGATGCTTGCTGGAAAGAAATATGTCAAAAATGGGCCCAATACCGTTACTCGCCTCTGTCAGATGCTGGCAATCTCTAAATATGTCAGGTGAAACTTGTCTCTCAAAAGCTAAATATGCCAAAGAAGGGACTTCCATCAAATGCAATATAGGGTGCCACACATTGATTTTCATGTTGAAAAAGAAGATATGTTTGCTTATTTTAAATTTGTAACTGTAATTTTTCACGAGGAACAATGTTACAATTGACTATAAGGTAACCTGATTCAGCTAAAACTTCAAAGAGGTTTCCCACCACTGAGAACACACCACCCTGTTCATTCCCACCAAAAGGAGAGAATATCTCATGGGTTGCTAATGAGAAGGGGAGGAGACTTCCTCTGCTGCTCTGGGAAAGAGACAATGGGTTCCTTGAACTGAAAGAAAATGCTAATTTGGGTGTGACTGACACCAACTGCCCAGGAAGACAAGCCCATGTGACTCTCTGGCTCAGCCAAGCTTTGGAGGCGGGCCAGACTGAAAACGTGGATTTTAAACTGAAGTAACTGTATGTTTGTGGAAAAGACTTATAGCATATTGTACTGAACTGGGAAAAAATGTGGGATTTATAGGTTATTAAAATGAAAAATTCGCTCAGATTTTAAAACTAATCTGGAATCTGTGCGACATTCAGAGACTGAACCACAAAAAATGTAATATTCTAGCTATTGTGATTAAGTTATAAACATGAAAAATTACAGGAATATGCACAGTTGGTATGTGTATGCATGTGTAAAAATTGGTACAGAACTGACTCTGAGTAACCACCCAAAAGCGTGAAAATGTGTCATTTGTGAACCAAAACTCATAGGAAGAGGAGGCTTGGACAGAAACGTACCTTAGTCAATCTGTCATGTAATTATGTATTATTAACAAGTTGTGCATATTGGAAATATGTTTTTGGGAAAATAGAATTTCTGGGTAAGAACAAAGGGGAGACATTTTTTTCTGGACCCTAAACACAGTGTCACTCTGACACATGATGACACATCATGACACACTGTTCCTTTCTCAAATCAGGAGAGGGGGAATTCTCTGACCTATCAGATCCTTAGAGGGTTGGGCATAGTATAATCAGCCTCCCCACCCCTTTGGAAGATGGATAAATAGGGACTGTTGAGGACCCAGACACACACATTCACTCATCACTGATTGACTGGCGAAGCACTTTGAAGGAAGATCCAGACTCCAGAACCAGATTCCAGAACCTTAAGCAGAGGCCTAACCCAAAAAGCTGAACCCTTTTCAGCAGGCCTTCAAAATCGAGCAAGCTGATTTAAACCCCTAAACTGCCACGGTGCCTATACCATTCAACAGCCTGGCTGAGCTGTTTGCTGCTTCTGGCCAAGAACCCTTGCTAGAACCCAAGATCCAGATCAGTCCAGCAGAGCTGTAACCCAGAACCCGTCAGATCCAGTCCAAGAGGCTGTGCAGACCAGAGTGCCGTGCTGAGAGCAGAGTCCAGGTGCCCTGAATCCTGTCCGGTGGCGAGCGAAGTCCAGTCCAAACCTTTGACCAGATCTTTGACGGGTCTATTCCATTCCAAAGCCATAGTAGTGAGTATTTAGCATAGAACTGTCCATAGCAAATCTCTTAGTATTAAGTAATCCAATCCAACCCATTCCAACATAACCAAAACTGCATTGTAGAATATCTTGTGTCTATCTTGAATACTGAATCCTGAATCCTGAATCCTTCTCTCATTATATAGTCCTGTGATAACTGTAGCGATAAATCTTACTTGCCCTAAATATATTTTCTGAAGAAAGTTAAGTGTCCTGGCAGTCAGAGCGGAGGCGCCACTGCTCTGGTGGCTGGCTGTTGGGTATCTTGCATCTTCATAGCCCCTTAGTATAAGTCCATTCTTGTTGGTAAATCTTCAAAAGTGCAGTCTCATTTGTAAAATCTTTACCTAATTTTGTGGTAATAGCGTTTTTGTGCGCTGAAAAGTTTGCCGCGATTTCGCATTTGGCTCAATTTCACCACATGTAAAAACAGCTATTTCTTGCTTTCAACTTCTGAATTTCGTTTCCATCTGCTATTCATTCAACAATCATTGCTAGTGTTCCCTGAACTTATCCAAAGTAACTCTCACTAGTTCTGAATCCCATTTAGTGAATTAAAAGCCATTTTTTAGCATTTTCCCATTCATTTCAAACCACAATTCAAAGCAATTGATCTGTTTAAAATCATCCTGTTCTCTCTAAGCTTGCTGGGGGGAATCGGGATTGAAACTGCAATTGTCGATTGATATTCCTGAAACCTGTGTGCCCTCATTCCATCTCTTCCTATTGCATATTGGGGGGAGTGAGTGATAACGGGGGAAAGAGTGATTATATTGTCTTTGACTGAATTCATATCAAGTTTTATTTCTGTGTTGCATTCTTTCCCATCATTGCATTTCCTTGAACCCATACAAGGTTATTCTCTGCTACATTATTCTTCCTATTCCTACTCCTAATTGATTAAAGAGATTGCTGATATTGTAATATTACCCATTGCTGATCATTGCATAAATATTCATAAGTGTGATATTCAGATATTATTCATATATATAAAAATGTGATATATATTGTTCAATTCATCAAATAAATCTTTAATTCGCAAAACAAACCTACTTCTTCGCTCAGTGAGGCCGGGGGGATTCAAAGAGAGGGGCGTTATATAAGGGTACATCATCCAGAAATAAAAGAACTTTTGACATAAAAATATATAAATAAGGGTTTCAATTGGGCATCCCATACTAGGCATTGACTTAGGTGGAGTGCTGGGTTGAAACCACTTACATGCCAAGGCGGGATTAAGATGTGCCTCCATCAGAAGTGGGGAAATCACTGCATGTTTTAACGGAAAATAAATTGTAACAGTTCTGAAAACGTGATGCAGTGCAGCCGTGAACAGAGGGATAGTATACATGGGGAGAGTTTGGATGACATGAAGTGTGATTGAATTTGTAGGGGATGCTGACAAAACCACCTCTTTAGTAACTGGCTCAAACTGAAATGAACTAGCCGCATTTCCCATCGAACAGGGTGGGGCCCTTTGCAAAGCGTTCACAGAACAAGAACTGCTAGTCAAATGGAGTGGCGCAATTTATACATTTTCTAAGCAAAGAAAGACTAATAAGATCACATTGGGCTTGTGTACGCATAGCATCAACCACAGGAAGAGCAGGGGTCGAGAACTCTTTTGCCATACGAAATAGTTCATCAGAAGGACAGTATGCTTTCATAATACAATCAGCATAAAAGAAAGCGTTAGCTGCTTTAATAGCAGCCAAGTCGTCTAAAAGAGCTTGTTTATCAACCTGCTTAGCGCATGAGGCATGATCAATGTGCAATTTGTGCTCTTTTCAGCGACACTCTTATTTGAGTGTTCTGAGATCAGAGCAAAACCATGGAGCCAATGGCTTGCAATAGCTAACTGAAGATTTCATACGGGCCAGGGCATTAGTGGTGCTAACCATTGCACTAACCAAAGCCGAGCAAGGCTCCTGCTTGTCCATTACAATCCCCTGCTGAGTAAAAGAGAGAAAATGGTTTACAATAGAGACTGAGCTGACTCTACCCCAGTGATTTTGGAGATGAGAAGATTTCCGCGGTCCATATGGCATGGTTGGAAGAGGAACAATAAAGGGAAGAAGATAGTGGTCTGACCAAGGAACAGGGAGGGGCTTGAACGTAACTATGAAACTTTTCTTAGAAAAAATCAAATCAAACGTATTCCCGAAGCAATGAGAAGGAAGATGGCTACATAACTATAATGAAGAGTCTACTAGGAGAGCAACTAGACTTTCCTAGCATAGGAATCTGTAGGATTGTTAAGCCGCAAATTTAAATCACCCATAGGGATATATTTTGGATAGCTAAGTGCCAGGTCCACAGCCAACTGAGCAAATTGAATCGCAAATATAGCCAAAGATTGAGCTGGCGGACGATAGGCAACCACGAAATGGATGGAAACATTTGGAGAAGGTTGCAACCTAACCAAATAGAGTTCAAAGGGCAGTTTATGCCTCAGAGGAATCACAGAGCCATTACAAGATGACAAAAAAATTAGGGCTAAACCACTCCCAATCATAGGACGGCGTCTATCTATATGAAGAATACAGTAGTTAGGTGGTACTATGTC
This sequence comes from Ambystoma mexicanum, assembly GCF_040938575.1. Taxonomy (NCBI): domain Eukaryota; kingdom Metazoa; phylum Chordata; class Amphibia; order Caudata; family Ambystomatidae; genus Ambystoma; species Ambystoma mexicanum. The sequence goes on along the minus strand of NC_090930.1, from coordinate 292,440,756 downwards.
CGGTTCAGAAGACACCATAAACCACATTTCGGTCACACATAAGATTTCAGGGGAGAGATCGTCCAGCAAAGTCAAAATGTAATTGCGGTGAGCCACAGCCAATCTGACATGAATCAAAGGTCCACTCAAAGAGGTAGTAGGTCCTCTCTGAGACCGTGCTCCATGATTATTTTCTAGCTTCTTACCCATAGCAGCCTCAGTCTCCTGAAACAGTGGGTCGGGATTCAGCATCAATAATACAAGGAACCCTGATGGCCACATAACATCAGAAGGAGCCATGGCAAACAGCTCACTGTGGAGTACAAGTCTCTGAGCAAGATGATGGCAATGTATCCAAGTGTTGGCAAAAGGTTGGGGCATAAGGCCTGTCCGGGTCACAGAGAGGCACAGACAGGATTGTCTAGAGCATGCCTTTGGCGCGCCCACTGCGTGGGTGATCCCTTCGGCACATAAATGCCATGCAAGGAGAGACAGGGCTGATACACAGTGGCATGTGTCAAGATAGAAATAGTAAGCAGAACATCCTGTTTTGGCAAGTGTCTGATAACATCAGGTAGGCAGGGCACACAGAAAAGGAAATTACGAGCTTCCCCAGTCAAAGTAACCAAACCTCAACCACTTCATAAAAGCAAAGATAAACACAACTTTCAATTGCAGTTTACAATATTTTAAAAGTAATGGTGAGCAGGCAATTAGCAGCGCAATCTCACCGTTAATACAGTTAACTATTGTTCTGTCTGTCTTTGCTGACTCCATTAAACGTTTTCTGAATGAGTGGTATTCAACTAGATCATTGCCCAACATGAAGTCAAAATATTTAGCTAGCCTCTTCAAATTGGTTTCTGCAGTAGACACTCCATGCACGGACAAATCTCTCCAATGTTCTCTGAAATGCCAAGCACTGACATCTCTCCTTAAATTCGCATAATTGCATCTGTTGGCAACCTGTTACATTTGGGGACCCCCCTCCTGTACAGTACTCACTCTCTTACATTGACATAGGGGGCTCCACCATTGCTTGGATCACTGCCTACTTGCCTGACCTTTATTTCTCTATAATATGGAGCACATACACCTCCCAAGACTCAGTGATTGCCCTCTACCCTCTACCCGACATTACACTGTACAACGCTCACCTTCTCCTACCGTTTTTCCTGCATTTTTCTCATTACCACAATACTCATAACGTGCTTCTAAGCACTGTTCTACCATGTATGTATTGCCTTTGACCTACTCTGCCTGAATATAATGGCAATCACTGAATACTATGTTATAATGCACATATATAGTGTTTAGTTAAGCTGCATTGTCCCCATTTCATGTCTCATTCTGATCCCATAAGCAGATGGACTACAGTCCACTAGGATCACCCTTGTAAAGGGCCCAATCATGGGGCTGCTCTGACCTCTGATGTGACCTAGTGTGAGGCATATTTGTTCATAATGTCATGTTTTTTTTACCATTATTACAATATCAAAACATAGGATTAGTGCAGCTCTCTGCGCAAATAGCCACCAATTGCTACAGTGGGCTTACCACTGCAGGGAACAACTCAACAACCAACATAAAATAATGCTTGTACGTAAACAATATAAGTTAATTGCTACTGAATAGCAAAATATTTATGGGAAATGTACAGCAAGAAACTTACAAATAATATACATGAAGTATAGTTTATATACTTTTTTTCTACAACAGTTATCACTGGCTTTCAATAGCTATTTTCCACACATAAATGGATTCATTCATTCATTCACCAACTTGGTGTCTCAACAACAGTTCACACTCAAACTAATCCATACACTGATGGATACTGTGGCAGATCTGAAGAAGGACACAGGCACTCAGAGGACATTTTGACTATATGTGTATTAATGATAAAAGAGAACACCTATCTTTCCCTATGACTACAGGGTGTCCCATACCTGTTGCTCATCAGTCGTGAATCAATGTTCAAAAGAATCAGTCCGCTGCCCAAACTATCCTAACTGACCCTACTACTATTATAATCAACTAAGGTCAGGAGAATGACTCCCTTCTCCTGGTGGATGTGTGTGTATGAACTGATGTTCTCGTATGTTAAAGTTCTGGTTAATATTCAGTCTGTAAATAGTCTCTTGCTATCCTCTGTATTAATTCATGTAACCCCCGTCGGGGATTGGTAGTTTTGCTCTCCTCTTGTATAGCATTTTTCCTCACTCTTGTAGGTCTCTTTTTTCTTTCTTAGAAGACTCTAAATGTTCTTGTGTAGGGTTTAGCCTAGGGACCCTTCTAGTCTTTACTGCACAATGGCCTCTCTCTGTTATGTTCCACTCTTTGTTTCTTGGCTGTTGGGTGATTTTCTTCTTTTCTCTCGGTAGTAACACTCCAGTTCTACTCCTTTCTCTCTCATTATCCCTGTTCTCACATTACCTTCTGTGTTGTAGGGGAATGTCTCTGGTGCCAACAGGTACTGGTAATCTGTTTGTTCCTTCTGTTTGCTTCTTGCTTCACTTTCCAAAAGTCTGCATTGTATGTTTTCCTGTTGCCTTCTCGGCTTTTCAGCATCATTGAGGGGGAGGCCTGCCCACCAGGATTCCTCTGTGGTCACATGACCACTGAGTTCTCTACTCCAGCCTTCCTGGCATTCTGCTCCTCGTACCTGCTGGGCTTCCAGCATTTCCCACTTCAGCTTTGAGCCATCCTGAACTTCGCGGCCTCTGCGGTCTGTGTCTGCTTTGCCACCCTCAGGGACTCTATGCTCAGGGGGCTTCCTCTGTCTGCCTCTACCATCTGCTATCCCGCGCCTTCTCTCTCGTGTGTCATCCCTGTTCAACAAACTCAGCACCGTCTATTAGAGACTTTGATTTAAAGGGACAGTTTCATCTTCTTGTTGATAATGGTATACGTTCACTTTATCTTCATTCCAGTCATGGAACCTATACTGATTTGGTGCATGCGATATTTCCATATAGGCCATCACATGGAGGGCATCAGGGTGGTCCTCCTGGGGGCGGGAGTCATTGTCCCCAAGGAAACTCTCCTGGTGAGGTTGTGGGGGCTTTTTGGCAAATGGGGACTTGCAGTTAGAATGGCACACAAATCCCCATTTCACACGCAAATAATTCCATTAATCAAGGCCATGATCTCTAAGTGTGTCCTTCCCTGAAGTTCTGTCAAAATAACGAATTGGCAAAGCCATACCTAGGTACTTGCACCATTTTTCAGCTGCTACCGTCGATGGCTAGTTAATACCACTACGACGGTGCCTGGAGAATGCCTTTCCCATGACTACACAAAAGCCAAAACGGTTGCCATTGCCAAAGCTTGTTACATATGTAGTGTCCAATTATTATGATGCTTAGAATCTTGATAAGTACAAGTATTAAGTTTGTAAGGACTTACATTACTAGTATTACTGTCAAGAACAATACTACTACTTTTGCGAGGTGGCTACTGCTATGCCTACTACTCCTACTAATAACAACCATAACACTAATAATAATATTGTGTTCTACTATGGCAGAAATATGCTTTGTCTAACGAGTTTTGATTCAGGGTAAGATTGACCATATTAAGGACCATACGATGTGGCTGCTCAGAACAAGAGTGCCATTTACTTTTAAAGTGTATAATTGCTTTGTCGGAGTTTGATGTTTTCCATTTCATTTGAGCGCGTTTCATATCCAGAATCTCAGGTTCATACCGTGATATGCAGTTACATTTGTTTGTAAAATTAATAGTGTGTGTCCCTCATGCTGATTAGAGGAACGACCAGCAGTTAACCTCTCAGAAATGAATGATTTTCCTGATAAAAACAAGCTAAACCTCAACAGTCCATTAGTTGAAAGGAAAATAAACCATTATTTCTGCCGCCCACTTAATAACAGTGATAATAACATTAATCTTCACAATTCGCTCATTTCTGCGCATTACTGCCTTCGGGAATGCTAACAACTGTACGCCTTGCTAAGGGCGTTCAGCTCTCACAGTGATCATTAAACGCGGGGAATAACGACCATCTCTGGGATTACTGCAGTAATGTTGAGCACAGTACGTTTCAATGCACTGTAAATCCATAAGCATTATACGTGGCAAGAAAATATGCATAGCAACCCACTGAGCCAGGTCAGATTTGCCTCGCATATGGGTAGAGAGGGTTAAAGATATGACATGATGTGGCATTTATAACGCGCCTGTACACAAGTGTTCCTAGGCGTGACAAGACAAGGAGGGGGAAACAAAGGGAGGACAAAATAACGATCTTACTAGGCCTTGCGTGATTCAGAACGTGCAAGTGCAGGGAAGAGGGAAGGAGAGAAGTGCTGGGGGGCGTGGGGAGAAGTGCAGTTAACTCACAAGCCCAGCCAGCAGGTGGCTCATAAGTGCAGAGATAAGAGACAGTAGGGTAGAAGATACAGACTGTTAAGTGCTGGGGGAGCCCGGAGGTAGTGCCAGGGCAACTGGACATGCAGGAGCCTGGGCCCGAGTTCAGAGGGTGACCAGGTGACCACTGCGCGGAGCAGTCAGGTGCATCAGCAGGGGAGAGGAAGAGAAAACAGAAGCGAAACGGAAGGTCTTGAGTTGCTTCGAGAACCAGAAGGCCTCTACAAACATCTACGGGGACCTAGCTGTGGTTGATTGGCTGGTAGTATTAAAGGTGTAATACCCATCAAGGCCAATAATGTTGTTAGAGAGAGAAAATGGGATGGGACTAAGGACCTCCTTATGAGTTATATGGTAAGGAAAAACTTGGTATTTCAAGCAACGCTTTTTTAAAACAACTCCCTGTTATGAATTGATATTGCATGGTACATTTAGGTCCTGAGCTGCATGGCAAGTCATGCCTTTAGCAAATCCCATGTTATTAAACCTGTAGATTCCTATGTCCCACAAATGCTGTAAATATCTCATGCAATCTCTAGGAGGTAAACATGTTTCTTTTACTATAGACTGCAGTATTTTCTATCTACTCCATGCACTAAATATCCTAATTAGGTGATATTTTGAACATAGGAGGTCTTTACAATATCACATATTTTTACTGTTACCACAATACTCGTAATAGAGCCCTTACATACACGGGGGTCAGACTGCATAGGATACCCTCTGTGATGCAAATTAAGATTGTGCTACATTTCTGTTTCTTTTGATGCTGTGTTGCCACATTGCATAGGCAGAATTGCACACAGAGGTTGCATATTGGGCTGGGAGATGTATTCCACTTCCACTAATGTAGAATGCTCAGCTTTCCCTTTTGTGTCAAGTCGTATTAGAAAATAATGTTGACACCAGCCCAATAACAGAAACTTGCAAGGTTTTGCCGCATCTCTGGAGTACAGTTTGTTACCAACCCCTATGTTAACATGTCTTGGAATACCTTGGAAAGTGAAGCTTGGTTCAACAAAGAAAGCGGAACAGGTAAACAGAACTGAATGGAATCACTAAAATCACCTAAGGACTACCCAGGTAGTACTTACCATCTGTACTGTCTGTACCGTAAGAGCAAACTACAAACTGATTGCAGCCGCAAAAGAAGAGACGCAAAACCCTCCATCGGCAACACAAGCAAAAGACATGCACTTCCGGATCATCAAAGCGTTGCCCCGGCGCAAAATAACAAAGCAAATGAATTTAGCATCAATTTTGCTGATAAGGTTATACTCAATAGAGCAAACATGGTACGCAGTCGACTTCATGCTTGGCCTCATCAGAAATGTTGTTACACAACATGGATTGTGACTAAACCTGTTTTATTTTTCCACTTCGGTATTATCACAGCATTTGCTGAATTTTTAGCCCAGGTGCAAATGTTAGATAATCCCTGATAGCCGTTTAGAAAGTAGTAACTCACTGACCTCCTGACTCAAAAACTGAGCTCATGGCAAGCATTGCTGAGGAGCTACGGTTTGAACATTGTAGCAAGCCCTTTACAGCATTTAAGAGTAAACGACCTCAGTTATTCTCACCTGGCATGATAGCTCATGTCTGTGACCATCACTTGACATAAACATGGGTACTTTCGATTGAGGAAACAAAAATTGCTCTCGATTCAAAAAAAGGCAGGGACAGCCCTGGGATTGAGCAAGCTCCTGGTGTATCTTTTCAAATCAGAAAGGCAAGTTTGAGCACCCTTTTGAATACAATTGTTTAATGCTATCCATAAGCACATCATGCAATGGGACAGAAAGTGTCCCAATCTTTACCGGGCCACCCTAGATCAAGCAATGCTTCACTTGGTGGAGGTCTAACCTGCCTTCAAACAGGCATTTCAGAAAAGTTCAGGAAAGATGGATCAAGTGATTATATGGCCGGGACGCATTAGGTATTAGGACATGTGTGTATCTGCACATTTAATTTTTGTCCTTCTGAATTATTAAAAAAACTATAACATTTAGGGACTGTTTTAGAATGATCTCACGGCTGCTCCAAACTTTTAAAAAAAATATTATATGTTCACGTTTCTGTATGAGGAACTAATATGAAATCAGTCTAATGCACTTTTTTAAAGTGTTTATGGACTTTGAGAAGAAACATTTACTACTGCTACTTTTAAACGGATACCCTTTTGTTACAAATTAAATAATAAATGAAACGTTTTTTTTCAAAGTACACTTTGTTGCAAAAAATGGCTAAGAACCAGCAGCAACACATTCAAAATACCATTTTTAGGCAGAAACAAAACATGATGACAAGGCCATATACCTCGGCTACAGAAAATACTCATCTCCCAAATTCACTAATGAAAATGAGGAAGCAATCCTGAATTTACTAACACTGCCAGGATCCTCACAAACACTGCATACGAATATTGCGAGAACACACACTAATCTACTATAAAAGCAACCACAAAAAAAAAAAAAAAACAACATACCATAAATTATCTTAGGCTGTGTTTCCCACCTACCCCCCAAAAAAAGAAGCCCCAAAAGCAAAAGTGTTATTTTTATTATCATTCATTTTATTTGTATTATTATTATGGTATGTATTGAGCACGGACTTTGCTTGGAGAAGCAACAGAGCGTTTTACAGAGGTATACAACAGTACAGATGCATAACAGAGCCCTTTTCAGAGGTAACAGTACAGATATACAGTGGTGGGGTAGGATACAGAGAGGCACAGAGAAGGGGTGCAGCTTTACCGGGTGGTGGGGAGGAGAGGGGTAGTCAGTGTCTAGCGAGCCAGGTGGTGCGAGGGGCGATGTGGATAGAAAAAATAGGGTAAGACCACTTAAAAATGTAGAACCCTGGCTTATTTTCATGGCAAAAAGGTCCAATCATTGCAGAAACAATTAGCTGTATACACTAGCATTGTCAGGTCCTAGTGGAGTGACGTAATCAATTTTCCAATACCCAAAATCTTACCAAATATACAAACCGTATCAACAGGCTTAAAAAAAAAAGGTCTACAAAAGTACATCAGCAAAAATGTAACATATTGTTTTAGAATTCATATATACATTTAAGAAAGTGAAAAGCTATTGTACCAACACTTTGGAAAACATGACCAATCATGGTGGTGGCCTCTTTGGTGATGAGCTGTATAGACTACTGTAACTCCTTGTTCCTGGCTCAGCCTCTGGGGCTGCTCCACCGGCTACAGCTGCTGCAGAATTTGGCAGCCAGGGTGGCCACTAACACTCCTTATAGCACCCATATTACTCCAATCCTACGTTCCCTCCCTGGCTTCCTCTCACCAGGCATATAGAATTTAAATCCCTTTGTTTAGATCATCAGGCCTTCTATCACAAAGGTACAGATTATCTATGGGACAAATTCTCCCCATATCTTCCAACCTGAGCTCTTCCCTCGGCTAATGCCTGCTTGATTTCTAATTCTAGAGTTCGTCTATCAAGAGTTGGCGGCAGCGCCTTTTCGGTGGCGGCTGCCAAACTATGGAATACACTTCCTTTTGTCTTGAACGGTTACTCAAACCATCTACAGATCAGGCATCTTTTGAAAACTCTCCTCTTCAGAAGTATAGTGGACTGTGTAGTTGTCCTTGATGCTTTAGTGCCAAGATGCCTTTGGGCCTACGAGCGCTCTATAAAATCTTTTAACATAACATAACATAACATAACATATCAAGCAACGGAAAGATGAAGTTAAAGGGTATTTCTGCGTTAATTGAACTTGGATAATGATTGTATATTATGCTTCAATCTGCCATTGAAACCTGATATTAGAAACCCTAAAGCACTCAATTATATAATTTTTACAAATGTATATTGATCAAGTACAAGGCATATATCAGAGCATTGTTCAGGAATTAGGACACACTGGAACCAAAAACACATACAATGTTAATATTCAAACAAACTCCCTAGAGAATGAAAACAACTCACTATAACCACAAAGTGCTGAAGAAGGTAAGCTGGCAATCCCTATGCTCAATTCAAAACCTATCCTCAAAATGCTTTGCAAAATGTGTCTAGATAGCAATATTGCTGCAATTGGGGGAAGTTGATTCTGGCAAGTTACCAGACTCCTTGAAACGAGCATTGAACATGGTACCATCCCTACATTGTGGCATATCTAGATGAAACTGATTCTGACTCATTAAGCACAGTAATCCACTTATAAACATTCTTCAGCTTCAGTGTGGTGCAATTTTCCATAGTATTTGCACAAGCCCAGAAAATACCTAAGTGGTAAAATGCATTGAAATGTAGATAGACGCAGCAGGGCTTTTTTCACCTGAGTCATAATTCCTCAAAAAACTGCACTTGCACCAGTGCAATGTTTCTCTACTAAGTCCCCACCCCAAATATGGTGGATTTGTATCATTAGTGGCCTTGTGAGTGAGAGGTTTAAGGGTTGAGTGAACAATGTGTCTGTGTGCCACTCTAAAGGTAGTCCAATATGATAGGTCCAAGAAATACATTAAGTAGGTTCTTGGCTGAAGGTACCCAAGTGTGACTGATAATCACTTAATGCAAGGAAATAATGTAAATGCAGAGTAGTTAGTTAGCGTACCGCGCCTGCGCTAATTAAACTCAATTAAAGTATGTATACACAAAGTAGATGTATTTGTTGATAAGCTTGTGTCCTTAGGTAGTTAAATACAGTTCTAATGTATCCTAGGCTATTTTTAATCTATCCTAAGCCAATATCATCCAAAAGGTGGCACATGCTAATGTTCCTCCCATGACTAGGCTTTGTCATGGCCTAGCTACATCCAAACAATTTAAAACCAATTAGCCTGTCTTGGAAGTACAGGTTATTCTGTCATATTATCATTCGATATGCTGGTTTCTGTGTACATAACATTCCATTGGTCATCAATCCGTCCTTATATTGTTACTTTGCATCTTAGATGTTAACAACCATTAGTTGGTCTGATTCTGTTCCAAATATTGTGATTATACAAATGTTGTTAATACATAATCATATTTGTTGCACATTAGTTACTGTTTCATATCTTCATGTATTGTTACAAAGTACACTTACAGTAGGCTATTTCCATATTACAAAGAAACCTGTATCATTTCTTGAGTTATCGTTGTGCTTGCAAGTTCCTTGTTACACAGAGGCTGCACCGATTTCAGTTCCTTGTTAAGGTTATCTTATTAGTGCAACGTTTATCCTTCCATAGGTCATATTATGGGCTTCAATGGTACTTATGTGTTATTGTCCTTATATATATGCCCTGGTTAGGCTGTAGCTTGGCCTTTTTCAGGGTGGTGGTCCTCCGTGTCTGACTAAGACACAAAAGTTCAAAAGGATCCTCCCCTATTCCTGCATGGAGCACATGAGACCTCAAGCCTAATATCTTAAAAAGTGCCATGCAGCCGTTTCTAGGGGGGTATACGTGCTATATCCCTGGGTCTTTTGATTGTAGCCTGGGATAAAATCACAGGGGCTACAACTAAAAGGCTAGCTAGCCCCCAGCCCCAGCAGCCCTGACATTAGCATAGCCCCAGATATTTTCCAGTACTAGTATAAAAGAGTGACTAGTGGACTATTTTATTTTAATTTGGGAATTTCTTTAGCAAAAATCTAGATTAGGGGAACTCCAGAGCACTGCATATTGGTAGAATGTGCAGGGTTGCTTCCTATGGTTAGCCGGGGAATCAAAATTACAATGCACCCTTTGTTACTTGAACACCATTTAGGATGCAAGGTATAGGTGTCTATATCTGACAGGCAGGAGGGGTCGGAAATGGTGAAATAATTGTTAAACGGGATATCATATTATGCCTCCTTTATTGTATATATTGGCCTAAGCCCAGTCGCTCTGCGAAGAAATCTGCGTTGCAAGGTTCCGACCTTAGATCGACCTAGCCGCCATTTTGGGAACATTCGCCATTTTGATTTCCACCTCAAAGTCACTCTGTATTCTAAAATGGTGGACAGTGTTCTGCTCGTAACCTTAGCCGTCCTGACCTTTACACAGGTTAATGCCTAAACTGCCTGTAGGCTAAATGTTTGGGTCGTGTAATAAGACCATGTCCTATGTTTGACCTGAAGGTTAAAGGATTACTCGCGCCAACAAGTCTGATTCGCGGGCATACATTGAATACAATGTTCTTTAAATACTGAATGTGAGCACTTGTTGAACAACATTGTATAAAACATGTACTAAGGCTTAATGTCAAAATCTAAGATACACTGTTGCCATTATGACTTGTTGTTTTATAAACTAGATGTAATCCACATGCATATAGTTGGACTAACTAGAGGCGAACTCGGCACAAACCCTAGTCCAAAAATAATTAACTTGCAGAGGGGCTGGGCATTGCGATTGAGAATTTTATAAAAGATGAGGATATGTAGACATCCAGTACCTCTCACTTCTCACACTGAAGGGGCTGGTATTCGTTGTGATGTACTGAGAGCCAGATAGCTATCTGATACTTTGTTCCTTTGTAAACTGTACAGTTATTTGAATAAAGATCTGAGAATCTTTATAAGCCTGTGTTTGGTGTATTTCCTTTTGTGGTACTCAGCCTCGATATTTCTCTTTTGCTTTTAAGATGGCAACCCTCAAGATTGATGCCAGCTCGTTGAAGGTTGACACGGCTATCGGACCGGGATTGGACGGTGTAAAAGGGGACCCCTTTCTTGGATGAGATGCGACACCTCAACAGCGCTGCACAACCTAATCCCTGGACAGTGAGCCCGCTGTCCGAGTCGGCATCTTTCGAGGGTCCATATATCGAAGTGGGCAGATTTGCCGAAATCACCAACCACGAGGCACCTTAGTTAGAAAAATGTGTATTCCGATCGGACCTCCTTAGGATTTGATCAGGTGAGTCGTGACCCGATTCTTAAGTATCCTGATAATTTGTTTAGGTGCATTACACTTGCAAGTGCAATTATTGACCAGGTAACACCAGTATTCTGATATGCCTGGGAAATTGTCTGCCTGTTTCAGGGCGTTATTCCGCAGTGACAGACAATCTTTAGAATTTGGCTGACCGACACCAATGAAGGGGTCGCGGTGTGTACTATGTACTGTAAGCACGGCATTGGTAATATGGTATTTAACGATATTTGGCAAAGACAAACTAGACATGCTTCCGGACTTCAGTGGCCAATTAATGGTAGTTTTGAAATCCCTCGTATTGAATACTTAGAATCTATATTATTGAAGAAAAAGGCTACAACTGCAGCATTCGATGTATTACAAAATTGGAAGAAAGAAGCTATGCAGCAGCTCAAGAGTAGAGAAAAGAATGCGCGCCGTCATATGACGAACACCGAAAAAGCGTTGTTATATGACCAGAGTAAACAGTCTGAGTCAGTCAGGAATATGGATAGGGCTTTCTCACTTGGTATCCAGAAAATGTATCCTTCTAAAGACTTTCATGTATCTGATGAACTTATTGATAAACTGTTAAATGAATGAAGGACTGGTGCCACTGTGCCACCTCCGTATGTCCCTCTTCCTGCTGTTATTCCTCCTCCCGTTGCTCCTTCTGCTCCTCCTATTGCTCTCCTTAATGTTCCTCTTCCTCCCGTTGTTCCTCCTCTTGTCGCCGCTCCTCCACGTGCTCCTCCACTTTTGCCTACCGTTACGGGTCCGGTGGGTTTGCCTGCCGCGCCAGCGATAATACCTCTGTATCCGGATGTTCAAAATGTGCCTTCTCTCCCTCTTCCAAGTGGTTGTACACCGCTTGTAGTAGATCAGGGAGCGGGATCGAGGGTTGTAACTCGTAATACTGTATCTTCAGAAAAAAAGCGTGAGTTAACTGCGTGGGCTAAGCATTGCATGGAGAAGGGTGAGCAAGCTGATATTCTTGACACACTTTATAATTTAGACAATTTTCCTGAGAAAAACGTTTTTATTGAGGGATTAGGAATTCATTTATGTGTAATGTGGAACAGACTGAGTGATACAGATCTCCCACAAGGGTTACGGGATCTGAATACTTTAGCGTTTTCTAGAGATACTGCGGAGAAGGTACAAGAGCATTTTGAAAGGTTTCTTGGGCATAGAAGGGAATTGGAAGGGCTAATGAATGAAGATGTAAATGGTGATAGCTTTGATGTTATGTTTGTACAAAAACAGTTTTCTCCTTGTCGAAAATCGATAACTGAGGAAACACGAATTTGTACGAAAGATGCGATTAGGTGGATCTCAGATACATCGATAGCTCCCGTTGAAGTGTACGACATGTATAGTCAGTATACGCCAGAAATGCAGAGGAAAGTGATACAGGTAATGGTAGAGTACCTACAGGATGAGTGCGTAAAAAGTAAGATTTGTTGTCCCGCAGAGTTATTGAGTATTTATAAGAGGGCTTTTTTGTTTGACACTTCTTCAGCTGCTTTAGCGCTCGATTTAGCTCTGTTGTTTAGTAAGCATTCGGAGTTGCCTACTTCTCAGTTGCCAATGAGGGAGGTCCCTCCGACATTTGTCCCAAAAGAAGAGATTCCAGCTAATGCTGTAGCAGGTACTGCTGCTCAAGAAATTCCTGCACATTATGTGTCACGGTTCGTTCACGTCTCGTTCTCGAGACAGGAAGTGAACACCATTAAGCAGTCTATTCCCAATATTAGAAAGAATCCAACAGGGTTCTACAAAGAAATAGAATCTGTTTTACAATCCTCAGTATTCACCTTAAGTGATATTGATCTGTTGTTTCCCGTACTCCTGCCTGTTGATTTGTGGAAACAGATTAGGACTATAGATGATGTACCAGGGTTAGGAGATTCATGGGATACTATGACTAGACACGATAGAGAAAGACCAGCTGGTGAGAGACCACCACAGGTAATACTAACTTTACCTGATAGAATAGTTACAAAATTGAAGACTATAATTCCTGAAAGAAAGATTATTTTGGACAAGTTTACGGCCTGTGTCCAAGGGAAAACTGAGTGTGCTAATGAGTTTTTAAACCGGTTCGAACAAGTATTTTCAGATTACAGTGGGCAAGACTTAAGCACAGAGTCTGGAAAAAGGTTATTCGTGGACAAATTTGTGCGTGGATTACTGCCTGACATCCAGTCACAGATCATGTCCTCCGAGAGCGCTTGGCAAGCAAAGTCTCAGACAGAAGTACTGCACATGGCTCAGTGATATGAAAATCGTGTCAATAATGAAAAAGAAAGAGTTGAAAAGAGAAAAGGTGACTTAAACACAAAAGTACTATTGCAGCAAATTGTTAGAGGCCCTAGAGGGGGTAATTCGCAATTTAGAGGTCAGTACGTTCCACAAGGAAATGCGCCCTTGGGTCCTGTAAACATTAACCAGTGTGCTTCTTGCAGACAAGAGGGTCATTGGCGTGCACAATGTCCGATCCTCCAGCAGAGGTCAAATAACACATTTGGGAATATGGGTAGACGATCCAGAGGCCGCCCAGGGGTAGGGGATCCTGGTAGAGGTCAGTTTTCACAAGATCACAGCAACCTTTTTTGCAGGACAATCAGGCATCGAGTGTGGATAATAGAAACATTTTTGACCATCCTTCTGCTGCTTACCTCTCTGAAGAACTTCCTTTCAATGATATTCTGTTCTGCTAGTATTGCCCGAAACAGGGTTTGGAACCAATGCCTAATCCCGTTAATCAGAAAGGTCCCTACGTTGAAATGTTAGTGGGTAATAGGAAACATCTATTCTTGATAGATACAGGGGCACAGAAGTATTCCATTGACCATTCACGGGTTCCAAACATTCCACTGTCAGGGCAAAACAATGTTTCTGTAGGGTTTTCTGGCACACCAGTCATCTGTCCGGTTTCTTCGCTGGTACCTATTTCTTTTGGTCCATTTACGGACCACTGTCCATTCTTTTTGATCACGAATTGTGGAGAGAATTTGTTGAGGTTGAATCTGTTGAAGGAATTAATTGCGGTAATTCATTGTTCTTCTGACAGAGTGTGTTTGATGATTTCACCACAGCAACTTTCTGTCTCTCAATTCTTCACCAGACCATTGCCGTCGGAATTTAGAGATGTTCCGGAGTGTTTGTGGGCGATTGATGACAATGATGTCGGTGTTTTGCAAATTGAGCCTGTTAAGATTCTTTTGAAACATGGAGTGAAGTTGCCACATATTCCCCAGTATAAGATCTCGGTCGATGGTGAGCAAGCTTTGAAATGCATCGTCTTTGATTTTGTGCATCGAGGGGTGATTGAGGAAATTGCAGGTAGTTTGTGCAATAGTCCGATATTGCCTGTGTACAAAAAAGGCGATAATGCAATTCCCTTCTGTTTTATTATTGATCTACGTGCCATTAATAAGATTGTTGCTCCACAATTTCCTATTGTGCCTGATGTGACAACAATATTGACCATGATCCCGGCTTCAGCTACTTACTTTAGTGTTGTGGATCTAAAGAACACCTTCTTTAGTATCCCTATGCATAAGGACAGTAGATACTTGTTCATGTTCACCTTAGGGGGACACTCTTTTACTTTTACCCATGCACCGCAAGGTTACACGGAAAGTCCTAGCATCTATAGTAGGGCTTTGAAAGAGCAGCTCGATACCCTTGAGTTGCCCTCTACTTGTACACTGCTTCAATTTGTTGATGACCTGCTGTTAGCTGCTGACTCAGAAAGTGCTTGTAAGGAGGGCACTGTGTTGTTGCTTATTCATCTAGCTCAACATGGACACAAAACCTTGCTTAACAAATTTCAATATTGTCGAAAGGAGGATGCCTATTTAGGCTATCTCCTGTCAAAGGAGGGAAGAAGGTTGCCGCCTGAATGGATAAAAATAATTTCTATCATGTCTGTCCCAAATACACAGAAGGAAGTTAGAGCCTTGATAGGTATGGCTTCTTACTGTAGGCAGTACAAAGAAATCCACGTTGCAACGTACCGACCTTAGATCGACCTAGCCCCCATTTTGGGAACATCCGCCATTTTGATTTCCACCTCAAAGTCACTCTGTATTCTAAAATAGTGGACAGTGTTCTCCTGCTCATAACCTTAGCTGTCCTGACCTTTACACAGGTTAATGCCTAAACTGCCTGTAGGCTAAATGTTTGGGTCGTGTAATAAGACCATGTCCTATGTTTGACCTGAAGATTAAAGGATTACTCGCGCCAACAAGTCCGATCCGCAGGCATACATAGAATACAATGTTGTTTAAATACTGAATGTGAGCACTTGTTGAACTAAATTGAATAAAACATGTACTAAGGCTTAATGTCAAATTCTAAGATACACTGTTGCCATTGTGACTTGTTGTTTTATAAACTAGATGTAATCCACATGCATATAGTTGGACCAACTAGAGGCGAACTCGGCACAAACCCTAGTCCGAAAATAATTAACTTGCAGAGGGACTGGACATTGCGATTGAGAATTGTATAAAAGATGAGGATATGTAGACGTCCAGTACCTCTCACTTCTCACACCGAAAGGGTTGGTATTCGTTGTGATGAACTGAGGGCCAGATAGCTATCTGATACTTTGTTCCTTTGTAAACTGTACAGTTATTTGAATAAAGATCTGAGAATCATTATGAACCTGTGTTTGGTGTATTTCCTTTTGTGGTACTCAGCCTCGATATTTCTCTTTTGCTTTTACATAATGATATATGATGTAGCTGCCTTTGAAGGTGATGCATGCTTGTAGAGCTAGCCATCTCAGTTTGCTGAGTGTGGGTGTTATGTGTTTGTATTTGGAGAAATGTTTCATGTGGCAAGCAGTGGTGTAGAGGGAGCTTTCCATAGGTGCTAGGATGCTGGTGTGTAGACCAATGAGAAGGGAGTTTCCTCATCCAGATGCTCCTGTATCAGTGCCTTTATTCTGGGTCCAAAGATGGAGTTTCATCACTATGTGTGTTTTGAAGGCGAGCTGGTTATCTATCTGATATTCCAGAGAATTGGTGCAGGGTGTCAGCAGTGGGATGTAGCCATCAAAATGTATTTTGCAAAACCAGGTCTGGATTGCGGGTCTGGATTGCAAAATGGTTTGGTCTTGTTGAAGAGGAGCAGAGAATCCTTCCTGGTGTGGTTTAGTTTGAGGTAGTCACTGGACATACCAGTTTGGAGCAGGAGAATATAGTCCTTGAGTTGGTTAGTATCTTTGATGCATTATATTTTCAGCTACAGTTGTGAATTGTCTATATATTAGTAGATGTGGGTGGTAAGGAGTTTTTGCAGGTTCTCTCTGTGAAGGTTGAAGTTCATGGGTAAGCAATTGATGTTGGTCTTATAGGCAGCACGGGAACAAGCAGAACATGCTCTCGCTGATGCCCATGGACTTCAGCAGTATGTTGATGAGGGATTAAAGGTTAACTATGTTGAATGCTACAGAGAGTTTAAGGAGTACCACAAGGCTGTGGTGACCATCAGCAAGCATGTGGAGTGTGTCATTGTAATAATGTAGGATCCTTAGGCTCAAATGTAGGTTCCAGCAGTTACTTGATTAGGGATACTTAAGTTACATATAGATAGCTCAGTAGGAACACAACTGGCTCCCATCACCCAGGCAGGGGCTCTCTAACTGCCTGAGACTAGAACATTTGCAACACGCTTTCCCTCACTCAAACCGTAACATTCTATATTACATCACAGGCTTCTACATTCATCCCAAGCATTATATAACAATCATCTACCACTTTGATGGTGGATGTATCCAGGGTGCATCTATGAAGCTTGATTGATTGGTAAGTTAGAAGCGTATGGCATTGATCCATGCTTTAAGATTGGTTGCTGCTCCTCTTTCAAGGATATAGACTAGAATGGGAAAGTGTGTGATGTGGTGAAAGTTGCTATTATCCCAAGGGTTCATTTTGGGTTTCTTGCACTGCAGAGGTTTTGTCCAGTTTGAGGAGGTAAGAAAGATGCTCTGGGTGAAGTCAGGCTTCCATGGGAAGAATCTTGGGAATAGAGGCTGGCAAAATGGTACTCTGTCATAATCCTGCATTTTAAAGGACAAAAACAAGCAAGACCAATTTGTTTTGGCTGTTTTTGTGTTTGCTTTAAAATGTGGGAATTGTACATACTGCCCCCCTCCTTCCCCACCTTCTCCCTCTCCCACTCATTCCCTCGTTACTTGGGGGGGTGAAACTCCCTGAGCCCGCCTTTAAACAACCCAACACTCCCTTCCCACACCAACACACGCATTCCCACCACACATACCCACACAAACACATCCACGCACACACGCACGCACATACAGTCATTAACTCACCTGTGACTCCTGCGATGACTCCACAGGGGCGTACAGAGCCTGTCAGCCCCTGTGTGCACTTGTGTGCAGTAGGGGCTGACAGTACGTTTTAGAAAGACTGCTCCACTGTTTTTTCGTTTCGGTACAGTGAAAAAGATCTTTTCACTTACTACCGGCAAAATATCATCCGAGTAAGATGTTGCATTCAAGGTTGCTACGGTCTTTGTTATGTCTTCGATGGAGAGAGATCTGGCGGTAGTTTATGTTCTGGCAATGCGTGTACAATATTTAAGGCACATATTAAGCAATTATAATTAATAGTGCAGATTTCTTCACGTTAGATATTGGGAATTGCATCAAGCATCCCAACCAATAGTCATTGAGAAAGTTAGAACATGTATGTGCTGTCCAAAACGAGATTACATACCTAGAAAAATATAAATGATTAATTATCACAGAAAACTGTGATTGCATAATTTCAATTTAAAACTAAGATTTTACTCAATATCTTAGTTCTTATCCAAACTCACTGTGAGCAGGAATGCTAGGCACTTGCATGCAATAAAGCAATTCCGATACATGCCCCAGAATCGCCAAGGGTACTCCCAACTACTGCAGTCCCCACTCAGTGAACTCTGAGGGACATCGACATTAAGATCTAAAGGCATCTCTGATATTTACCTTATTCCTTGTATTTTGCTCTATGCGAGAAAAATGTACAAAGACGTGTCTTATCCCCCTCATTGAGCATGGCTATGGTTCCAGGTGTTGGTTGTGTTTCATGCTGCTGTGTCACGCAGCCACACCACCAATGTCTGTATGGGTACGACCTCACTTCCTCTCATGCTC
This sequence comes from Ambystoma mexicanum, assembly GCF_040938575.1. Classification (NCBI taxonomy): domain Eukaryota; kingdom Metazoa; phylum Chordata; class Amphibia; order Caudata; family Ambystomatidae; genus Ambystoma; species Ambystoma mexicanum. The sequence continues at coordinate 292,422,352 of NC_090930.1, read as the reverse complement.
ACCAAGGCCGTTTAGTGGTCTGAGATAAGAGGACTACAGAGCTGAAGATTATTGATGATTTGCCCTTCTTGTGGTAACACTAGGCAAGGTGAAGATAATATGCATGGTATAACAAACTTTAACTGCCTAGAGAGGGTGATGCGAAATCTGGAAAAATCTTCAGCTACATTAATGAATTGTTATTATCATTATAATTATCATTAATATTAGTGTCAATGGGAGGGGCGCAGTTGAGCGTGCACAAGATGGATGCCTAATTGAGTGGCTCTGCAGCTTGCTGGATCATCACAGCGGCGATTATATCCTTATGTGTGCGCCTTTCTTTTCTAACCGCCCACAAAGATTCACTATATAAGGGGCACCCCGATGACTGCCCACTGAGCCTGCAGCTGATCCCTGGCACTTGTAACACTGAGGGGGACTCCAGGCGGCCTGTGGGGCAGAGACCCATATCAAATGCGTCTCTAATGTCTCTAACTCCACTGGGGTGTCCCTCATTGCTCGACCCTGTGCTTCTCTCCAACCGACTGCAACACGGCCCCTATACCGATTGCCTTGACGACGGCTCTCATGCCCCTGCTAACTCTGCTCCTGCGAGGCCACTGGGCCTGGACCGAAGTCCGCTTCATGGCTGCTCCATGGGCTTTTGCTGCCCAGCCCCACCCGCTGTGCTTGGCCACCGGAGAGCACTCTTCCTTGCTCTGACCTCCCCCCACAAGTGTCGTCGAGCTGCATTGTGGAGCTGCTCTGATCTCCTGCGGCACCCCCCATACCCCACTGTGCTACCGGACCTATTCTCAGCGACGCCTCACCCCGCTGCTTGTCTCCTCCCCTCCATCGCCACCACAATTATGGCCAAAGGTAGTGGCAAGAATCAACGCTCCATAAATATGTCTACCATGTCTGGCCCCAACGACGCTGCTGGAGTGGCTGATAAGGCGGCTTGCCCCTCTCCCCTACCAACGATGGGCCCACGGAGCAACAAAGAATGATGGACTTCATGCGTGAAGGGTTCACAACTCTAAACACGAAGCTGGATGACATGAGCGGCACGAACAGCACTATAAAAGCCTGCATGGAAAAAACTGATGCTCGAATTGGAAAGGTCGAGGCCAGGGTTGGTGTGCCTGAAGATGACATAAACGCTTTGAAAACTGATCTTACTACACTCAACAAACAGGTTGAAATTGTTACCAGGAAGAACGATGATCTTGAGTCCCGGTCAAGACACAATAATATTCGCATCATCAGCGTTCCAGAAGACACCATCTAAGGTCCCATGGAAGATTGTGTTGCATACACTCTCCTCTCCTTGCTCGATGGTCCCAAGTTGTCACCCCACTTCGCTACAGAGCGAGCCCACAGATCTCCAAAAGCAAAACCCAGACCAGGGGCACCCCCTCATCCAATCATTGCTAGGGTTCTGCACTACCACGACAGGGACACTTTGCTACGTGCGGACAGGGCCATGGGAGAGCTCCTGCTGGGCTCCAATAGAATTCATCTTTACCCTGACTTCTCGGCTGCGGTGCAAACAGAGCGCAAATTCTTCCTTGCTGTGAAGAAGAGGCTTCATGACCTTGGGGTCACCTATGCCATGTTGTTCCCCACCAAGCTCTGCATGGAACATTCAGAAAAGTCATACTTTTTTTACGATTCCTGAGGAAGCAATGAGGTTTTTGGACCAGCTCTTTCCATGCCGATCCCTATAGCCTTTAAGCTATGTTCTTGTTTGTTTATCATGGCCGTAGCTTAAACACCACAGAGGACAGATGACTTTTCCACTGTTATAGGCCTGGAGAGGCCAACATTTTCTGGCTTCTATTTGGTATTGCTTAAACAATATGGTGCCTATAACACTAGTTACACAGATTACTGTTGTGTTGAGAAGCGGGCTGCTCGCAGCGAACAGCCCCCCCCCATGCAAGGTTGCAATGGTTTTGTTAGTCTTTGTTCCAGGGTTTTCACCCCCCTGTTTGGGAGAGGGGTGGGGGATTTGGGAGGTGGGGTAAGGGACAGGTTATGGAAAATGCTTGACGACGTTCATGAGGCTGCTGGATGGCACAGTTATTTAATTGATTGCTTCACAGGGCGCCTCTTTGCCTATGATGACTATTACTCACAGATATTAGATGGAGGCTAACACAAAAAGATGCATAAACTGGAACATCAGAGGGCTGGGCAACCACACTAAAATGCGGAACTCCAACTATAGGTGGAGCAACACAAAGCCCATATTCTTTTTTTGCAAGAGACACACTCGCTAGTGGGGGGCTGCTAAAGATGCGCTAGGAACTGGGTCCACAGCGATATTATACACAATATTTAACACAAAGCAGGGGCGTTCTGACTCTGATCCACAAATCTATACAATTTGCATCGAAAGCCAAACAGGTGGACCTCCTGGGGTGATACATGCTGATACATGGCGTCCTGGCCGGATTGGAGTTGGTGTTGCTTTAATATACTGGCCAAATATTGATGACCCTGACTTTTGCATACAAATCGTGGATATGCTCGCACTTTGCACTCTTATCCCGATTCTGTGGGGCGGGGATATTAACACTATTTCTGACTTCTACCTAGATAGATCTGGGAGCAAGGCCTGACAACTATCTAGAGCTTCTCAGTCATTTTGGAGAAACAGACGGGCTCTGGGGATGGTAGATGCATGGAGAATGGTACACCCACAAACTTGTGACTACACATTTTATTCAAGCGTACACAACTCACACTCTAGAATAGACCACTGGTTGGTATCTGGTGCTCTGGTAAATCATGTGGATGACACAGGTATACTCCCACTGACATATTCTGACCACTCCCCGATAACACTGTCCGTAACCTGGAGCGATAGACAATCCCCTGGGCGCATATGGAGGCTCAAACCACAGTCACTATTAGATCCTGTGTAAAGGGCCGAGCTGGGTGAATGCGTGAATTATTATTTTGAGATTACCACAGGCACAGTTGACTCCCTCGCCACACTCTGGGATGCCTTCAAAACTTACATTAGGGACATGGCCCTTGCCAAGGAAACAGGGGTCCTTAAGGTGATACCTAGAAACATTCGGTATAGTGAGGCATTTCTTAAACACCTCAAAATCACATAACGCTAATGCCCCATCCCCTGCAACCCTTGGTGCAATAAAAGATGCACTTGATGAATTCAGAGATGCTGCAGACAGAGAACTCAAGTTTCTTGACAATCCGACAGCTGCACGAGGGTGATAGACCAGGCGGGCCGCTGGCTAGATTAATTCATTAAGAACAGTCTGTGCAACATATTTCAATGATTAAGGATTCCGATCCGTTCCCTGTGCACACGGATGCTGGGGTGAATGAGGTGTTCCGCTCCTTTTATTCATCGCTATACACTGATAACGACGAGGTGTCTGCCTCTGTGATGGATGAGTTCCTAGATCGACTGCCTTTATTGGTCCTATCATCCGAAACTAGGGAAGTCTTGGATCTTTCACTTGAAGTGGGAAAGATAATGCATGCGATCAAAGCCTTGCCATCTGGAGAGGCCCTTGGCCCTGAGGGGCTAAATATGGACTTTTATGAGTATTATAAATCCACCCTTTCACCTTGCCTGGCAGCATTGTGTGGAGGAGTCCTGTGACCGGAAGGTGCCGCCCCCCCCACATTCAGGCTGTGATAACAGTCCTCCTCATGCCGGGCAAGCCCCTTGCACACTGTGGTTCGTATCGACCTTAATCATTAATTACTAGTGATGTCAAGATTTTTGCTAAAGCCATTGCTCTTCGTCTCGCCCCATACATGCCGTACTTGATACACACCAATCAATCTGGTTTTGTCCCTGGCCGCTCTACCGCTCTCAACCTGCGATCATTATTTAAAATTCTATCTCAGGTCGACCCCGGAGTGAACGCGGTGGCCACACTCTTAGATATACAAAAGGCCTTTGATTCTGTATCCTGGAAATACCTCGGGCAGTTCTTGAGAAATGCAATTTCGGCCCCCATTTTATTTCATGAATACAGCTACTCTATGCGCATCCTGTAGCTGCTGTGTGTACTAATGTGCTTCTCTCTAGGGAGTTTGACATATGTAGAGGAACTAGGCAGGGCTGCCACTGTCACCGCTCATTTTTGCACTTGCTATGGAGCCTATGGCCGATTTCCTCTGACAGAAGCATTGGCAAAAGGGAATACGAATATCCGGGCTGCCTGAGATCAGATGACATGCTCCTATAAGTCAGGCACTCAGAACTTAATCTATGCGTGACATCAATCACTTCGGACTGATATCCGTCCTCTGGGTCAATTGTTTAAAATCTGAGCTTTTCCCCCTGACTGAGGCCACAATAGCCCCTGCTGACCTTATGGGTTTTGCCTGGGCCCCCATAGAAATAAAGTATCTTCAGATCATAGTTACGAGGCATCAAGACTCGCTATATGAACATATATACATGTCCTACTTACAACAACTTGAGCCTAAACTGCGCATATGGGCTAAACTGCCCATTACCCTCGCTAGCAAGGTTGGTCTGATTAAAATGATCTTACTACCGCAATTGTTATACCGCATCCTGAATGTTCCTCTGTGGTCTGGCACAGCACTGTTCACTGAACTGCTCTCAGCTGTTAATTTTTTTTTACTGCGCTCTGGTTCTGTGCGACTTAAATGGTCCACATTGGTCAGAACATGTGCTGAAGGGGGACTAGCGACTCCTGACTTTGTGAAGTACTGGCTCGCTGCCCAGGCACAATATGCTGCATACTGGTTCACAAACGGTCCCCCGTTGCCGCATGTGAGAATTGAGCGGCATGCTACGGGACTCAGGGACCTGCGCTTGCTGATACTGCCCCCTCTCTGGGGGGATCCAGGTGGTCCCAGTCTTGTGGCTGTCACCACTCTCACCTGAGATAAAATAAGGAGGCATTCCGGCAATACCCGCCCTTTCCACAGGAACTTGCCGCTGTGGAATACTTTACCAGTGTCCCCCAAGGTGAGTAGGACTGTGGCTGCTCGATGGGCAGTGGAGGACTACTCTACTTTTGGTGACATGTACAAAACGTGCTCCTTCGTGCCATGGGCCGACCTGCGCGGTGACCCGGGCGGGCTCTCCTCCCGTTGGATACAGTATGCATGGCTGCGACGAGCGGTCAGGATTTCATGGCCCGGGTTTCTCTGCCAGCCCCCTGATGAACCGCTCCTAGCGTTAGTGATTGGTAGCACACTTCCCTCGAGAGCAGTATCTGGCCTGTAAAGGCTTCTATAGGAAAACACTAACAAACCACTCACTAAACTCCGCGAAACATGAAGCAGGGACCTAGAGGTGGATATGACTGATGAAAGATGGAATGCCATGTGTATGAAGACCCGGCGGGTCTCTCTAAACGCAAGATTCCGTTTAATCCAATTTAAGATACTCCACAGGTTCCATTACACTCCTGCCGGGCTCCACATCCCATGATCACTCCCAACAGTGCCCAAGATGCCACACTAACAGCGAAGTCAATCTCCACATGCTCTGGTCCGGCCCTCGAATCACAGAATACTGGAGCAATGTATGTACTGCCATATCTGACATGCTAGAATGAACAATTGACCAACACCCCATGAACTGCTTATTCCACGAGCTTCTGTCACTCTCTGGTGGTGCCCGCAAACTTGCAAGCCTATGCCTACTCCTCGCAGTGCGCCGCATACTGTTACTGTGGCTCATTCCCAGTATAAAAAAATGGTTCAGGGATGTTACTTGGTCATCAGACACGGAAACACGTTGGATCAGTCTCCACCCAATGGGCTGCAGGCCCCTTGATATATGGCCCCCCTTTTGTGCATACTTATTTACACTAACTGCGGACGCACAAGCTATGCTTCCAACAAGCCCCTCATGAATCACTGCAGAATAAGTGTCAGCCATTTCTTCAAGAATTGTTTTTGCACCCCGCGAAAGAGGGGGGGTCATTACGACCCGGGCGGTAAGGGATTACCGGTACCGGTAAGGGCACCAGTACCAGTAATCCCTTATCGCCATATTACGAGGTCCCTTTGTGGGTCCTCCCTTAACGCCTGGTTTTACCAGGCGTTAAGGACGGGACCCGCAAAGGGACTTTGGAGGTAATAACGGTACCACAATTTGCGGTACTGTTATTACCGCCTTCCCCATTACCATTGAGTCCTATGGGGGCTCAAATGGGAATGGGGAAGGGCCCTGGTGAATGGGGAATTACCGCCCCCGCCAACCTTGGAATGGGGCAGTAATACCTCCATTCACCAGGGCGGAGTCGGTATGGGTTTGGAGGCAGCCATGGCGCTAATAGCGCCATGGTTACCTCCAAACTCGTAATGACCCCACTTGACTGTTATGCTATACTATGGGCCTCATTACACGGACGGCAGTAAGGTAAACCCTTACCGCCTAACTATGAGGTCCCTTTGTGGGACCCTACCTTAACGGCTGGTAGGACGAGACCCGCAAAGGGACCTAGGAGGTAATTACGGTACGGCAATTTGCCGTACCGTAATTAACGCCTTCCCCATTCCCATTGAGCCCTATGGGGGCAAAAATGGGAATGGGGAAGGGCCATGGTGAATGGGGAATTACCGCCCCCACACACATTGGAATAGGGCGGTAATTCCGCCATTCACCATGGTGGACTCCGTAAAATACCGGCGGCAACCATGGCACTAATAGCACCATGATTACCACCGTCCATGTAATGAGGCCCTATGTATTTACTGTTGTACCCCACGCTATACCATGTGATGCCTCCTTGTCTGTCTCGTTACCTTGTCAAGCAACATTAAATAAAGTTTTTAAAAAAATATTATTAGTGTCAATAATAATGAGTATATCATTCATTATAAATAATAATAGTAATGATAATAGTTATAATAAACATTTTACAGCAACAAAAGTGCATGGGTATTGGACCGACACGGGACCTCTTAGATGGCGTTGCTGACTGCATTACTTCATGAATTGCATCAAGAGGAGCCCACGTATGCATGCGTAAATTGCCAAATGCTTGCCACAGACAAATAAACCTAATTAGGGAAAACAACAATGTGTACACCTTTTAAGGACAGCGTGTGGGAAATCAGCTGAACCCTCTAAAATAAGTCATTGTTTAAAAAAAAAAGAAAAACGATTGATTTATGAACCTAGCAAAAAAGTGTCACGAATTACCCTAATAAATCTCATTTTCAAAAAGTCATTTTCCAGTTAAGCTGCTCAGAAATCCAATTTTCTAAAAGTATGTCTGGGTAAAGGCTTCCTAAATCATGATCTGTCTGGGTGTAATATTTATGACAGATGGCGGTGGATCCGTTGTAAGGAGCTCAGCGAACGGTGGAGGCGCGGGACTTACACGCAGATGAAGGAGGCCTCGCTGTGTATAGTGGAAGAGGTTCCGGCGGCGTGCAGTTTGTGTCGCATCACACATGAGGGAGCAATACGAAGAACGCCATGACGTGGAATCAGACTTTTTTTTTTTTTTTTTTTTTTTTTAAAAAAGTTTATTGATTTTTCAACACAAACAACAATACAAACCAAACCGTAGTGCAATTAGCAATATTACAATAAAGCATTTAATCATTAGTGCGCACTACCTCCCTGATCCCTCCCCCCTCGCGATCCAGTTTCCATGTCACATTCCGTATCTGCCGCACATGAGCGGGCCTCGTTGTCATCCGACCCTCCCGAAGCCATCCCTGTCCCAAATATGCAAGATATCAAAGTCCTCCATGCCATCAAAGAGGCCAGTTCCTCCTCCCAAGACATACAACTCGCCTCCTGCCACACTGCTGTCTCGGCCTCCGCCCATTTCTGTAGGTCATTCCACCACACCTCAACCCGTGGCTTGCTACATTTTTTCCAGCCCATGGCTATTCTCCGTTTGGCCAGCACATACGCCAAGTCTTTCAGTTTACACACATGTTTCTGCTTCCTAGGTCTGGAAAACCCACCCAGCAGGCATGCCCAGGCGGTGTCTATGGCAAGCGTGACCCCTTTCTCTCCTAGCTTGCGCGCCACCTCCCTCCAGAACCCCTCGATCACTGGGCATGCCCAGAACATATGCGTCATGTCCGCATTTTCTTCGTCGCATTTAGGGCACGCCTGTCTGCCCGCATTCCGGAATTTGGATATCCGCAGTGGGGTCATATACGCTCTGTGCGTGACATATAGCTGTACCTGCTGCAGTCTGGCATTTCGAGATACTTTCCTGTGGTATCTTAGAGCCCGTTCCCACATCCCATCTCCCATCTGGGTCCCCACCTCGCACTCCCATTCCGATCGTAGGCCTGTCAATTCCTTCCCAACCTTCAACATCACCATCTCATACAACCTAGAGATCTCATGTCCCCCTTCCGTCGTGTCGTATATCCCTTCCAGCGTAACCTCCGATTCGTCTGCCAAGGTAAATTCAGGCCATAGTTCCCGAATTTTCCTCCCCAATCTGTGGTATGTTACATATTGGCCTCCATGTAATCCAACCTCCCCGCTAAGTTCCTCAAACGCTCTGATGGCACCCTCCTGCCACACATCACCCAATGTCACCAACCCCACAGATTCCCAATAGGTCCTAATAATCCCCCTCAGCTGTCCGTCTACCCCCGCCAGGGCAACTAGTGGAATCTGCGGAGAACACGGGAGTGGGTCTCCCATCAGTTTGCATGCTCGTCTCCACATCTTCCATCCCAGCCTCACCATCGCCGGGTACTTTCTCGTAACAGTTTCTGGCAACCAAATGACTTCCTTCAGGAAAAATGGGGCACAATCATGCCCGAATAATCTAAGTTCTGGGGTCTCTTCGTCGGAAAGCCATTTGGATACAAACTGTAGTTGGCTCGCTATGTAATAAGCCTCAAAGTTTGGGAGTCTAACTCCCCCTTTTTCATGAGAGTTCTGCAACTTCCAGAGTGCTACCCTGTTTCGAGTGCCATGCCACAGGAACTCTCTGCAAACCCCATTTATTTTAGCAAAAAAACCCTTAGGGATCATATATGGGATGTTACTAAAGTAGTGTAGCAGCCTAGGCAGAACCACCATTTTAATCATTGCTCCACGCCCCATCATCGCCAGGGGCAACTTCTGCCAGAAACTCATGCATGCGCGTATCTTCTCAACAGCCATCTCAGTGTTACACTTATGTTCTTTCTCTACCGTGTGGTAGACATCTATTCCCAGGTAACGAAACGTGTTAACTGCCCAGGGCACCTGTAGCACCGGCAGCCTCTCTATGGGGACACCCGTATAGCAGCCCAATGGGAAAATGTTCGACTTCTGGGGGTTGACCGCTATGCCTGACAACCTCGCATATCTCCCCATCACGTCCAGGATATACTGTAAATTCTCCTCCGGATGACTCAGGTACAATAACAAGTCGTCCGCATACAGGGATATCAGATGCTTTTCCCTCCCAATCTCAATACCCACAATGTCGTACTGCTGCCGCAGGTACAGTGCCAGGGGTTCCAGGGCCAGGATATACAGCATCGGGGACCAAGGACACCCCTGTCTAGTGCCTCTGCTGAGTTGCCATCTCTCGGATATGATTGCCCCCGTCCGGACCCTGGCCAGTGGAGCACTATACAGCAGCTCCGCCCATCTAACGTATCTTGGACCCAGTCCGTATTCTCTCAAGGCCGTCAGCAGCCACCCCCAATTAACCGAATCGAAGGCCTTTACAGCATCCAACGACACTATCGCCATTTCCCCGTCGCTAATGGATCCCATCTCTATCACCCGGTGGAGGCGTCTGTGGTTTTGGGTGATATTCCTCCCCGGGACATACCCTGTTTGGTCCGGGTGTACCAGTTTGCCTATCACCCTCCGCAGTCTGTTTGCCAGGACAGCCGTTAGTATCTTGCTGTCCTGATTCAGCATAGATACTGGCCTGTACGACCCACAACTATGCCTGGGTTTATTGGGCTTAGGGAGCGGTACAATGACCGCCTCTCTGAGCGATTCCGGCAACCTCCCCGTCTCGAACGCCTCATTGAGCATATCAAGCATCGGGGGGAGCACTTCCGCTCCAAAGGTTTTGTAAAATTCGCTGGGCAGGCCGTCCGTCCCTGGGGTCTTACTAGTGGGTAGTTGCCGGACAACCGCCTCCAACTCCTCCAATGTTATCGGGGCATCTAATTCCTCTCTTTCTTCCGTGCTTATCCTGGGCAGCCCAATATCTTGCAGGGTCTCCAGCATATCCTCCCGGTCACCGCCACCCGGATCCCCGTACAATTCCCTATAGTAATTCACAAATTGTTCGTTTATGCCCTCTTGGGTATCTATCTGCTTCCCATCCTCTCTAGTAATCGTCCTAATCGGGGGTCTCGGGGTTTCTTTCTTATATAGCCATGCCAGGAGACGGCCCGTTTTGTCTCCTCCCGCGTGTTGTCTCTCAATATATTTTTTATAGTTTAGGTTACAGAGCCTCCCCCAATGTTCCGTACACTGCTGTTGCAGTTTAAGCACCAGCTCGTTGTCTATGGGCTCGCTCTTCAACGCCCGTTCCAACTGGCTTTCTGCCCTCTGTAAATCAACCAGGACCCCATTCTGCAAGCCTTTCGATTTGGCAATCGCCACCCCTCGCATCACAACCTTAAAAGCCTCCCACAGAGTTCCCGCCGAATCAACGCTGCCAGTATTGGTATCGAAATAACTAGCTATTTCCTCCCGCATATCTTCCCTGAAAACCTGGTCTTTAAGCGCCTCTGCGCGCAGACGCCACGTCGGGATCCGCGCTCTGGGGCGGCCATATTGCCAACCCACCACCAATGGCGAGTGGTCCGATAGGACCCTCGCTTTATATTCCGCCCTGGACACCTCTGTCAAGACATCCGATGTGGCAAAGATATAATCAAGCCTGGTGTGCAACTGCTGCGGGGCCGAGTAGTGTGAGTACTGTCTCACATTGGGGTGCTTAGTCCTCCACACATCCTCGAGCTCGAAGTCTCGCAGCAGCGTCCGCAGCGCCCGGGCTGCCGGGGCGGGCCTAGTCACTTTATCGTCGGATCTATCCATCCCCGGCTCCAACACACAGTTAAAATCCCCTCCCCAGAACACCGCACTCCCAACACACCAGCTCAGGCTGGCACTCATAGTCCGATAGTACTCTGCCGTGCCCTGGTTCGGGGCATACGTGTTCACTACACACATCTCTTTATTCTCGATTGCCCCTCTTACCATAGCCAGGCGCCCCTCAGTATCCAAGATTTCCTGCCTCAGTTGAAACGGGACATGTGGCGCCACCCAGATCAGTACACCTCTGGCATAAGCCGAGTACGTGGATCCCACCACCGTTCCACCCCACTTTTTCTTTACCAGCTCCAGTTTATCTCGGGTCAAATGCGTTTCTTGCAACAATGCGATGTCTATCTTTTGCCTTCTCAAGTATAGCATGACTTTATTCCGTTTTAGATAGCTATTGAGACCCCTGACGTTCCATGTTAGCAATTTTAGCTCCCCCATAATTCACTGGTATCCTGCCCACTCCCCCCCAACCCACCCCGCTCATCCGTGCCGTCCAGATATCTCATCCAAAATGTACTCCCAGGGCTCGCGGTCAAACTTAAACTCCCCAACGCTATGTACACCCCAACTTTCCCCGCACCCCCCATTCCCCCCACCCGTCCCCCCAACACCCTCCCCAACTGTTGCCCAGCTCCACCTCGGGAACTCAGGCCCCCCCACATCTAGTTCTGGCTGTTACACACAGAGCCCAGTAGGGTAAAGTCGCCCTAACGGCCACTTAACTAAAAAACACTAAATGGGGGTGAATGGACTAGCCCCGAAAGGCTCCTTCGTATAACCACAGGTACGGTGCAAACAGTGCATTGATCATTCAGTTCCAGGCCCGACCTCCCCCGGCCATAACAGTAACTATATTCAAGTCCCATAGTCTTCTGGCTGCACTCTTTATCGTCGTAGCGCACTTAACTCTTATTGCCACCTTCATCAGCCTGGACCTCCGGCTCCTGGGGGCTGCCCTGCATGTCCAACCAACCCATGGCTTCCTCAGGCGACTCGAAAAACAAGGATCTGTTGTTGTGGATCACCTTCAATTTGGCCGGGTAGAGGAGCATATACTTCTTCCCCGCCTCTCTAAGTCTCCTTTTGACCGCTGCAAAGTTCATCCGACTCCTCTGCACCATCATGGTGTAGTCTGGGTAGGCCGTTATGGTGGCCTCCCCCCTCTTGATGGTTCCTCCTTTGCGAAAATGCTCCAAAATCCTCTCTCTGTCTCGGTAGTTGAGGATTTTGGCTATCATTGGCCTGGGCGGACCGCCCGGCGGAGGCCTCCTGGCCAATGCTCTATGCGCTCGCTCCACCGCAAAACCCTGCGACAGCACTCCCCCAGTGATCTCTTGGAGCAACATATTCTCAATGAAGTCCGTGGGGTTGTGACCCTCCAATCCTTCCGGGATGCCCACTACACGGATATTATTCCTCCGGGCGCGCCCTTCTGCTTCTTCGGCCCTGTTCTCCAGGTTGCGCACTTTCTGTTCCAAGACATGCAGGTCGGCCTTGTGTGAGGCGCAATCTGCCGTGTTGGCGCTCCCCTCCTTTTCCAGGCTCTCCGTGCGCTCCGACAGAGTCCTCACATCTTGTCGAAGTAGGTTCACCTCCTCCCGAACTTCTCCCACTTTGAGGTCAAGCACTGTTTTCAGGTCCGCCACCACCATTTCGAGCTTGGCTTCCCAAGCGGTTTTCAAATCCGCTTTCAATTCTGCGAGCGCAACTAACACGTCCTGATTTGGGCTAGCGGCGGCCATGCCGCCTGCAAATGGCTTCTCCTTGCTCCGAGCACTTTCTGGGCCTGGTGGTGTCTTGGTAAACTCATCCAATGTGGGTTGTTTCACTTTCTGTCTGACGGATTTATTCGCCATTCCACCACCACTGTATGTCGCGGGCCCGTACACTCCCGCCTCACCCCCACCCCGGGAGAGAGGAGCCCACCTTCCGCTCGCAATGGAGCGAGTCGCTTCTCCCGCACCAAGTGTACCTCCGCAGTCACTCCTTCCGCCACTCGACTGGGTCCCTACCAGCGAGTTCCTACACAATGTGGGCCCTCCGTCCCAAGGCTGCCGCTTGACCAGCACGCGATGCTCCGGCACCCAAGGCGGGTGGTCAGCTCGGGTGGGTCCTAGTGCCGACCACTGACCGTCACTGTCCAAAGCCCGTGATAAGTAATCGGTGCCCACCGAGACTCGCCGGTTCTCTCCCAGAGGCCATTCTCACACTTCACAGCTTACTTTGCCACCGATCACTACGAGAATGCCTCTTCATCGCCCCGCATGTATCTCCTCCGTTGTCCGGCATGGCCGCCATCTTCCCTCCGTCCGGGCCGTGACTCCCGGATCTTCGATCGCAATTTTTCTGTTGTTGCCGGGCTTACGAAGGATTCAGCTCCTCAATATTTATGCAGCATACATTCATGGACGGGTTCCTTCGTTCCTGACTCGCGAAAGTTAGTCTCAATGCACTTTTACACAGGATAAATGAAGGATCTTCAGGAGCTCTTCCAAGAGCGCGTCCTCTCACATGGCTTCCAAGCCACGCCCCCCTTGACGTGGAATCAGACGTTGTTTACCGGAACTAAACGCCAATGCGGAAAGTGGGGGCGGGATGTGCAAACTCCAGCAGGAAAAAAGCTCCCCACATCTTTATTGAAATGCTTTACAATGGCATGTCATAAGGGGATTCGTTGCACTTTCATTGCGAGCAAAACAATTCACATTATTTCATCTGATGGCCCAAATGGAACTAAGATTGAAAACCTTCCATGAGTAACATCCTTTCCCCCTGGGGCACCATAACGTAAGCCGTTTGGAGGGTTTCTGGATTGGGGGATTGTTCGTGGAGAGACGTGGTTTAAAGTCTCACAGTGGCAGCAGTATCTATGATAACAAATTGAAAACATAATTAATTTACGCCAATAAATATAGCTTTCGAAAGGGAAGAACCGGGTTTCCCCTGTGTCAATTGTGATTAGATTGTGGTCATCAGAAATCTAGTTAATCAGAACATAATTTAAGGGAATACATTTTTTTATTTATTTTAAAGTGGATTTTATTTGCCTGGCTTTAGAAAAGTGTCCCTGTGATAACTAATAGCTCTCAACCATTTCTGTAGCAAAGGCGGGTGAAATCACCCGATTTTGTTTTTGGCGTGTGAGACGCCCATTGGAATGAATGGGTGTGCAGGAGGCTTGGCGGATGAGTCAGCCCTTTACAAGGCGGGTGACACCCGCCAAAAGCGTGTGAGTTGAGAGCTATGGATAACTCGTAAGTATGGTTGCCGGTGCAGGCACGGGTTGTCCATTCAGCCTGTAGATGTTTGGAGTGGTAGGGGCTATGCAGTGCCGCTCACAATACCATAACATCATATGATGCTCAACACTCAGTGAAGGAAGTGGGATACTGTGACAAAAATCAATGTTGTAGGTGGTTTACCAAACAACATCACAGGACTGTGTGTGCCTTCGTGCTGCACATTTCCTGATCTAATTTGTAAGTCCCAAAAGCATATTCCAATAATTAGGGACAAAAAAGCGCATCCCGTGCTGAATTAAGATGAGGTGGGTTTACACCGGTATTATCCATGAAGGCATAAGAGTGAAGGAATTAGGCATGAGAGGACAGTGGAATGTGAACGTAGGATGTGGGAGGGTGGCATGAATGGGGGTAAGCATGGGGGAAAAGATTGAGTTACAAGAAGTGATTACTTAGTTATTTTGTTAAAAGAAAGGATAGTATAGCATTAGGATTGGTCCTTCCCTCGGAGGAGAAGGCTGCAGTGTTGGGCAATGCAGATGCGCAGGAGACACGGCCTGTCGATACGTAATATATTGCACCTGCATCCACACATCCAAACCTTTAAGAACTGAGGATCGAATTCTCTGCAGCAAAGCCCTTGCAGGACAGGGTTGCAGTGTTGTGCAATGCAGGGGCACAGGAGACGCTACCCGTTGATGTGTAATATGTTGCGCCTCCATCCATTCATCCAAACCTTTAAGAAACAAGGACAGAGGATCGGACCCTCTGCGGCATAGCCCTTGCAGGACAGCGCCACAGTGTTGTGCAATGCAAGTGCGCTGGAGACGCTGACCGACAATATGTGATATGTAATACGTTGCGACTACGTCCATGTATCCAAACCTTTAAGAAGCGAGGATCGGACCCTCTGCGGCAAAGCCCTAACAGAACAAGGCTGCAGTGTTGTGGCGACAAATGGGTAGCAGCGCAGCATGCAAGCACGTGGCGCAGCCATCGACCATCAGAGACCGAAAGGTAAGAAAGGTGCAGGAAGGGGGAGCAAACTCTACTGCTCTCTACTGAACTTCCCGGCCTTGCGCCTACTTCCACCTAGCTGTCTGTCTCTGCACAACCCTAGGCTCTCCACTCCTGCAGTTAGCCAAACTTTCTAACTGTGTCCTTTTTCTAGGTGCCCTCACTTGCAGTTAGTATTGTACTGTGATCTGTGTCCCTTAGGCTCTCTCCCCTCTCTAGGCCCACTCTCAGCTGTGGTTACTGTTGTACTGTGATCTGTGATTTGTGTTTTGAGTCCTTTTTCTATATCCCCTCTTTTGTGGTTAAAATTGTACTGTGATCTATGTCCCTTAGGCTCTCTCCACTCTCCAGGTCCCCCCCCCTAAACTGTGGTTACTATTGGACTGCAGTCTGGGTCCCTTAAGCTCTCCCCCCTATGTAGGTCCCCCCTCAGCTGTGGTTACTCTTGTACTGTAATCTGTGTCACACCAGGCTCCCTCCTTCCCTCTAAGCCTCCTTTCGTCTTGGTTACTGTTGTTCTGTGATCTGTGTCCCATTAGGCTCTCTCCCACTCCCTAGGGTCCCTTCCACTGTGGTCTCTGTTTTACTGTGAACTGTCCCCACTCTCCAGGACCCCACCCTGCTGGTGCACCATTTGTACTGTTGCGTATACCTGTCTTCCCCTTCTGTGTGTTCCCAACTGTGTGACCGCCCCCTGCGTATCCAACATTGCGTGGCGCTAGGCTGTGCATCTCTCCTCTCTCTTTCGCTGCCTCCTCCTCCTACTTCCTTATCACACCCTCTATGGATTAGGTTGAGGAGGTAAGTGTGATATGGAGGATGCATATGCTGGGATTTGAAGGTGGGTTGGAGGCATTGGTGTTATGGTAAAGTTTGAAGTTGTGTAGGCTGGTAACAGTTTGGGCAATTGGAATGGGTAGGGTTTAGGTGGTAGCATGCTTTGTTTTGAGGGTAGGTACTAGATATATCAGAATGAGTGTAGGTGGTTGTATATGTGTGGGTCTTAAAGGTATAGAAGGGCATTGCAGGGTGTGTGGATTATAGGATCAACAAACCATGTGACACAAAAATGAAAGTTCAAATATGATGTATTCAATCCCAGGGGTTATTTGGGATAAATGCCTATAGAGTAAAGGAGTTAACTTACAACACAACTAAGAATTTCCCTCTGGGAACGATCTACTCTAATAATGTCTGAATGGGTCAATTAATACAGTCTAAGGACTCTCCACCTTACAGGAATGCTGGTCTTCACAAGGTTTTTTGCTTTGTGGCTCAAACATACAGCCACAGGAATATAGCACCCAGCCTCTTCTTTATTCTTGTTACCATCACAGGGATCTAGCGCTGAGCCAATACTTTGCATATACCCTTGTCAGAGGGGTACATCACCAAGCTCACTTCTTATAATTCAACTGTGACAACAATACTTGGTCCATTTCCTTGGGGGCAGGGGAAACAATGTCACAGTTCATAAGGAATATGGTGCCCTTTTCTCTCTGAGAAGTGAATATGGGTCAGTTCAGAGTGGCACCTATGTCATGCAAGTCATGGCACCCCGATTTAGACCTTGCCACAGGTATTTCAAAACCACCTCAGATGACTTAACACCTCCATGCCCCTTCTCCTAGTGCTGATGAGTCCCATAGGACTGTTTTTCCTTCTGCTTTCTCACCTATACTGCTCTGGTAGGCATCTATCTCTCTTCAGCCTTCAATGCCCAGGGTGAAACTCATTGGTCTGCTACACACTGCTCCACCCTGCTTTCATCTGCCATGCTCCTTCCGGCTCCTGCAACCAGCTTTTAACAATCCTAGCCTCTATGTTCTATTTGCCTCAATATCTCAAATTGGTTTGTTTCCTGTATTTCTTCTCTAAGGTTTTGCATTAGTTCATGAAGCCTCATATTTTGCTTGCCCGTCTTCATGTAGGTCTATGATGCTCCAACGTGTGAAATGGCCCAGCAGCTATGTTGATGCCATGCAGAAATTCCTTCTTGCTCATGGCACTCTGCTGCATTGTCTTCTCCAGCATTGGCTCAATTGTTGGCTTCAGATTCTCTTCTGTGGTGCTGCTGTCTCTGTGTTTATGCTTCTTTCAGTAGGTTTGATCGGGAACATATCTTTCAGGGATCCCCTCTTGGGAATGGGGACCCACCAACTTAAAGAGAAACTTTGTTATTTTAGCTCTGATTGTATCACATTAATGTGTTATCGCGACACTCATCAAAATAACCCCCCTAGCAATCAGAGCTCAGTCCAGAATACGTCTCCAATTGCTCTCCTTTGGATAAGTCCAATCAGTTACATCCAGTCACTTCTATCTCAGACCCTTGAGGCTCATCAAAGCAAATTATCACAAGTATTCCAAAGAGTAGAAGATCTCTGCATGGGATCTTCTCACTTTGAATTTCCACAAAGGCATTAGGGACTGGGCAACCCTATAGAGAAGACGAGTCCTGCACTCATATTCTCTGAATTTGGAGGTCACATCACTCATCTCTGGTCATGATCCTTTGTTATGTGGGCGGCAGCCCCACCATGTTTCACCTCTCAGTATCTCACGGCTCTGTTGATGCCATGGTAATGTGACTTTCCAAGGCTTCAGAGGCCCCTTCTGGAATTGAGAAGAAGTCAGAGGGTTGACATTGTCAGAGCGGGTTTGTGGTGGTAGCATGCTTTGTTTTGAGGGTAGGAAGGATGTTGCTATGATTGTGAGAAGGGAGTGTATTGGATCTAATAAAGTTGAGCCAGCGGCTAATAGGGTAAAAGTGTAGGTAGGACGAGAGAACTAAGTTTTGTAAGGTGTTTAGAATAGTGTGAACATTAATCAGAGATGGATAAGAAAAGAAGGGGTATAAAACCTGGCAAAAGTGCAATATGGAGTGGTAGAATGGTGGCAATACATTAGATCAGTGAAGATCTGGGATGCAGTTGTCAGGAAATTAATTGCTGGCCAAACAAGTGAAGGAGAGGGCAGTGAGAGGTGACAAGATGTGAGAGGCGGGGCCAAGAGTGATGTACATCTTCAGATTGGGTATAGAAGGAGATGCTTACATTTCATGTGGACCACGTTCCATGTATTCTGGTATGTCAAGGTTCAGTGTTCTCTTTTGTGACATTATTGGAACGTTCTTGGTGAGCTTAGTTGGTTTGGATGTAGATGGGTTCAAGAGAGGCTACATGGGTCTGTCTCATGATTAGAACCATATGATGGAATTGAGACCTGTTTGAGTTTAGGGTGTACCGGTCATTAAAAGCAGTGCCAAATTAGCTGTCCATTTGGATGAGAAACCCTACTATAAATGCTGTGTTTCCACAATTTACATGTCAAGGCCATTGGTGGTGTCCAGGTATGTCCTCCAATTTGAAAATGCCAGGCCTCTCAATGACCCTATAGAGATAGGCAGTCAAATTCATAAGCACATCTAATGAGAGATACAGGCATTCAATGGTCCTACTAAATGAGAGAGTAGTGGAAGGGGAATGCAGATAATCCACATGCCTTCCTGGATCTCCAACTACAGTTTAGTCAGAGACATACTTGAAGACAGGGTATACACAGGCTTGTGGATTAGGTCTGGAAATAGAATGAGAAAGGGATAAACTGCTCCGTAACCAATAGCAGAAACGCGAGAAAAGACAACCGCACAGGGTTCAACATTCACTAAAAATCTTTGGTCACAATTAGATTTCTATAGTTAATACATAGTTTGTGCAGTGTACTACATACTGTGAAGAGTACAATTCATAAATGTATGTTGGCCTGCATCCCAGACGTATTAGGTCAACTGTGTGGCCATCTGGTAGTTCCCCCAGCTTTAGAAAAATAATTGTTCAGGTTTATGCTAAGAGGGACTGTCCTTTGTCTATAAATATGTGTGCCTCATGCCAACACATCTTCTTTACTCCAGCTAACACCTACTTTGCAAAATGTTCCCCCATTGTCACCTTTGCTTCTCGTGGTGTGTCCCCTTTCAAGTCCTACATATACATTGGTTATCTTCTGCCCCTGATACCCAGATGCAACCGCATCTAAGCATCACTGAAGAAGCAGTTCCCAGTGCCAGGAAGGTACAAGCAAATGGGTGGAAATCCACTGAGAAGGTTAGCACAGAGTTCAGAGGAGCTCAGAGAGAAACAGCCATACAAGCAGAGAGTAAGGAGAAGTGGCTAAATGATGGAATCGGGTGATGGTGGGCCCATAACACCAATAATTTCAGATGAGAGAAGGAGCGAACTGAGGTGGAGAGTTAGCATGAAAGGCAACAGTGCTGAAAGGGGAAAACGAGATATAGAGGGTAAATGGGAGACTGAATAGACACAATAGGAATGGGAGCAAGAGGGGCAAAGTCCAATTATAGGGTTTCAATGTTGGTCAGAGATTGCTGTTCTTCATTCTGTGTCAATTAAGCAAAATAATAGCAGCAAGGTCCTGTCTAGGGAATTTGGATACTCAAACAGGTTGCAATAAATCAAAATTTCTATCTCTCCCATGCTAACTAGTACATGGGAGAAAGCTTCACTGCTGTGCTTTTAGGGGGTGATGCAATGAGGTCACTAAGAAACACATTTCTATTTATTTTTATTTATTGAATAATATAAAATGCACTATACAGCAAAAAGTTTTCCTGGTGGCAAAAGACAAAAAAGAGGGGTGGCATTTGAGATAAACAACAATAATGATCCTACTAGGCCTTGTGACATTCAGAAAGTGCAAGTGCAGTAACAAGAAGTACAAGGGGGAGGGGAGGTGTGGAGGGGGTGGCAAGTGATGGTCAGGGGAGCGGGTATAACAATGCAGGGTGTAGAAGGAAGAAAGGGCCCAGGGGCTAGGCAAGTGTTGAAGGGAGTCCAGGGGGAAAGTGCCAGGGGATGCCGGGGGGTGGACCAGACTCGGGAGGGATGCCTAACCCACCAGACTAGTCAGGGAAAGGCGTCAGGAAGGGCAGTGCTGGTTTGGGGGGTGCTGGTAAAGACTGGTCAAGGATGGCCTGGTGACCTGTATGACTCATAAGGGACCAGGCCGGTGGACACAGCAGCAGATAGGGGCTTTAGCAAGGGAGGGCAAGAGGGAAGGAAGTAGAGAAGAGCAGGGTATTGAGAAGCTTCCGGAACTTAAGGAGGTCCAGCTCAAGTCTGAGAGGGGCAGGGAGGCACCTGCCAAAGAGAGAGATCTTACCCCCACTCTCTGCTTGAAAAAAAGTCTGATCTGTAGAGAGTTGGAGCTACAGGATCGAAGGTCTGCACCAGGGAGGTATTTAGGAAGAGAGAGTTGGATGTAGCAGTGTCCCAGGTCCCAAAACAGCCTTGTGGATGATTCAGAGGGTCTTGAATTTGCTCCTTGAAGCAACTGGGAGGCAGTGGAGAGATTTTAGGGCTGATGAGATGTGGTCCCTGGGCTTGTGGCCAAGGATACATCTTGCAGTCCTATTCTGGATTAGTGAAAGAGGCAAAGAGAGGAAGGGGGCAGATCAAGGAAGAGGCTGTTGCAGTAGTCCAGCCTAGAGAAAACCAGAACTCTGGAGACATTGGGCCTCATTACACGGTAGGCGGTAAGGGTTTACCTGTACCGGTATTTTACCGTTACCGGTAAATCCTTACCGCCTTACTACGAGGTCCCTTTGTGGGTGGGGGAATTTAACGCCTGCTTTTTGCAGGCGTTAAAAACCAACCCGCAAAGGGACCCAGGGAGCTAATTACGGTACCGCAATTTGCGGTGCCGTAATTAGCGCCTTCCCCATTCGCATTATGCCCTATGGGGCAAAAATGGGAATGGGGAAGGGCAATGGTAGAAGGGGGAATTACCGCTCCGCCAACCTTGGAATGGGGCGGTAATTCCCCTTTCCACCAAGGCGGTGCCAGTATTTTACCGGCATGAACCATGGCGCTAATAGCGCCATAGTTCTCTGCCTACCGTGTAATGAGGCCCATTGAGTTTCTGTGGAAAGGTAAGGAAGGGGAGAATGCCTCTAAGGATGTGAAGCTAAAAGTGGGCATTCTTGGCAAGGTCTGCGATGTGAGGGGAAAAGGACAGAGAGGATTCAAAGGTGGCACCAAGATTTTTAAGATGGTGAGGGGAGGGGACACAGGTAGGGGAGCCAGAGAGTGGGAGGAAATCAGGAAGAAGGGTCCCAATGAGAAATATCTCAGTCTTGCTGACATTAAGACAGAGATAATTAGCTATGCACTATGCCTGAATAGCAGTCAGACATTCAGGACTGAGAGAGGAACAAGAGGAGGTACTGGAGGGAAGCTTGAAGGAGAGGTTTATGTCATGAGCGTAACGCTGGAACTGAGGAGAGAAGGAGCATATCAAGTGGGTCAGAGGGTCAAGGTAGATGTTGAAGAGTCACAGTGATGGGGTAGAGTACTGAGGGATGCCACAGGTAGAAAGTGAGGTGGAGGAGAGGAAAGAACCCAGTTACACATGCGAAGGTTGAATACATAGGAAGGAGGCCAACCAATCCAGGGAGAGGTACATGACACCAAGTAAATCACAGAGCCGCTTTAAGAGGGTGGCATGATTGACCGTGTCAAAGGCAGAGGACAAATCAAGGAGGATGAGAACAGAAGGAGGGTTGGAATCAAGGCTTGAGAGCATGTCTTCACAGGTGTTCAGGAAAGCAGTGTTGGTGCCTCTGGATGCTCTGAAGCCAGACTGGTGATCACAGAGGGAGCCAACAGATCCAGTGTGGTGGGTCAGTTGGGAGATGACCATCTTCTACAAGAGTTTGCCCAGGAAGGGGGAAGTGGAGATTGAGTAGGAGGGGTTGGCATATGGCTTTTTTAGGAGGGGGTGCAGAAGTAATTGAGAGCTAGTGGGAAGGAACCAGTAGCAAAGGAGTGGTTGCAAAAATCAGCCAAGTCAGGAACGAGAGAGGGAATGTTTGTCTTGATAGTTCTGAAGGAGCAGGGGAGCACCTATTTGTAGGAGACTTTCATTGAGTGGACAGCTTTAGAAACCTCATCCGGTGCTATGGGTGAGAAGTATGAGAGTATGGGGGAGGGAGAGAGGTGGGCCAAGGGAGGCTTGAGAGTAGGTGGGGGAAGAAAGAGGGGGTAAAGGAGAGTGGGAACAGGATGTTCTGGGTTTTGGTTGTGAAATGGGAGGCCAGTTCAGTACAGAGGGCATGGGATGGAAGAGGTGAGGTGGAAACTGCATTAGGTTTGGCAAGTTCCTTACCGATTTTGAACAGTTCAGCCATATTGTTGGTGGTCGCAGAGATGCAAGCTTGGATATGGGAATTTTTCTTGGAGCGAATACATGAAGGTAGCATAAGTAAAGTGAGAGTGTTGTAGGAATAACATAAGGGAATTATGGGGGAATGATGTGGACAAGACCAGTGGGGCCAGAGATTTGTATGGTATGGGATAGGAGGGGCAGGCTTCAGATTATTGAAACAAGGCTCCGTTGATATTTATGATGACAGAAAGCTAACCATGAAATGCCTACAGTGAACATGTGAATAGAAGAGGAAAGTTTGAAAGAGAAGGACATGGAGCAATGCCGATGTGTATGGATAACAGATGAAGGTGTTGGATGCAGTAGTTAGAGGTGGGGATGGATGGGTAATCACGGAACTAAACAAGGACTTGTCACCCACCATTCTACAATCATGCCTCTTAAGTTGCAGTTGAACTTAATTCAAATAAGACAGTGGAATCAGTCTACTGGTTGGGAGATAGTAGGCTGAAGGATACTAACGTTGAGGGAATAGGTTGGACTAAATAGCACAGCAGATTTGGAGTTTAAGTTTATATTTTCCATAGTGTCCCCAAATATGGATGCCATCCCAGCTTGGTTAGTCTAGCAGATTCTCTACAATAGGATATGATGATATGGTAGGATATGATAGGTTATTTTTAATGCACTTAATACCCAGAGGTTTCTAAGCGTGGACCCGGGGAATGAACCTGTGGCAGCAGTATCTATGATAACAAATTGAAAACATAATGAATTTACGCCAATAAATATAGCTTTCGAAAGGGAAGAACCGGGTTTCCCCTGTGTCAATTGTGATTAGATTGTGGTCATCAGAAATCTAGTTAATCAGAACATAATTTAAGGGAATACATTTTTTTATTTATTTTAAAGTGGATTTTATTTGCCTGGCTTTAGAAAAGTGTCCCTGTGATAACTAATAGCTCTCAACCATTTCTGTAGCAAAGGCGGGTGAAATCACCCGATTTTGTTTTTGGCGTGTGAGACGCCCATTGGAATGAATGGGTGTGCAGGAGGCTTGGCGGATGAGTCAGCCCTTTACAAGGCGGGTGACACCCGCCAAAAGCGTGTGAGTTGAGAGCTATGGATAACTCGTAAGTATGGTTGCCGGTGCAGGCACGGGTTGTCCATTCAGCCTGTAGATGTTTGGAGTGGTAGGGGCTATGCAGTGCCGCTCACAATACCATAACATCATATGATGCTCAACACTAAGTGAAGGAAGTGGGATACTGTGACAAAAATCAATGTTGTAGGTGGTTTACCAAACAACATCACAGGACTGTGTGTGCCTTCGTGCTGCACATTTCCTGATCTAATTTGTAAGTCCCAAAAGCATATTCCAATAATTAGGGACAAAAAAGCGCATCCCGTGCTGAATTAAGATGAGGTGGGTTTACACCGGTATTATCCATGAAGGCATAAGAGTGAAGGAATTAGGCATGAGAGGACAGTGGAATGTGAACGTAGGATGTGGGAGGGTGGCATGAATGGGGGTAAGCATGGGGGAAAAGATTGAGTTACAAGAAGTGATTACTTAGTTATTTTGTTAAAAGAAAGGATAGTATAGCATTAGGATTGGTCCTTCCCTCGGAGGAGAAGGCTGCAGTGTTGGGCAATGCAGATGCGCAGGAGACACGGCCTGTCGATACGTAATATATTGCACCTGCATCCACACATCCAAACCTTTAAGAACTGAGGATCGAATTCTCTGCAGCAAAGCCCTTGCAGGACAGGGTTGCAGTGTTGTGCAATGCAGGGGCACAGGAGACGCTACCCGTTGATGTGTAATATGTTGCGCCTCCATCCATTCATCCAAACCTTTAAGAAACAAGGACAGAGGATCGGACCCTCTGCGGCATAGCCCTTGCAGGACAGCGCCACAGTGTTGTGCAATGCAAGTGCGCTGGAGACGCTGACCGACAATATGTGATATGTAATACGTTGCGACTACGTCCATGTATCCAAACCTTTAAGAAGCGAGGATCGCACCCTCTGCGGCAAAGCCCTAACAGAACAAGGCTGCAGTGTTGTGGCGACAAATGGGTAGCAGCGCAGCATGCAAGCACGTGGCGCAGCCATCGACCATCAGAGACCGAAAGGTAAGAAAGGTGCAGGAAGGGGGAGCAAACTCTACTGCTCTATACTGAACTTCCCGGCCTTGCGCCTACTTCCACCTAGCTGTCTGTCTCTGCACAACCCTAGGCTCTCCACTCCTGCAGTTAGTCAAACTTTCTAACTGTGTCCTTTTTCTAGGTGCCCTCACTTGCAGTTAGTATTGTACTGTGATCTGTGTCCCTTAGGTTCTCTCCCCTCTCTAGGCCCACTCTCAGCTGTGGTTACTGTTGTACTGTGATCTGTGATTTGTGTTTTGAGTCCTTTTTCTATATCCCCTCTTTTGTGGTTAAAATTGTACTGTGATCTATGTCCCTTAGGCTCTCTCCACTCTCCAGGTCCCCCCCCCCCTAAACTGTGGTTACTATTGGACTGCAGTCTGGGTCCCTTAAGCTCTCCCCCCTATGTAGGTCCCCCCTCAGCTGTGGTTACTCCTGTACTTTAATCTGTGTCACACCAGGCTCCCTCCTTCCCTCTAAGCCTCCTTTCGTCTTGGTTACTGTTGTTCTGTGATCTGTGTCCCATTAGGCTCTCTCCCACTCCCTAGGGTCCCTTCCACTGTGGTCTCTGTTTTACTGTGAACTGTCCCCACTCTCCAGGACCCCACCCTGCTGGTGCACCATTTGTACTGTTGCGTATACCTGTCTTCCCCTTCTGTGTGTTCCCAACTGTGTGACCGCCCCCTGCGTATCCAACATTGCGTGGCGCTAGGCTGTGCATCTCTCCTCTCTCTTTCGCTGCCTCCTCCTCCTACTTCCTCATCACACCCTCTATGGATTAGGTTGAGGAGGTAAGTGTGATATGGAGGATGCATATGCTGGGATTTGAAGGTGGGTTGGAGGCATTGGTGTTATGGTAAAGTTTGAAGTTGTGTAGGCTGGTAACAGTTTGGGCAATTGGAATGGGTAGGGTTTAGGTGGTAGCATGCTTTGTTTTGAGGGTAGGTACTAGATATATCAGAATGAGTGTAGGTGGTTGTATATGTGTGGGTCTTAAAGGTATAGAAGGGCATTGCAGGGTGTGTGGATTATAGGATCAACAAACCATGTGACACAAAAATGAAAGTTCAAATATGATGTATTCAATCCCAGGGGTTATTTGGGATAAATGCCTATAGAGTAAAGGAGTTAACTTACAACACAACTAAGAATTTCCCTCTGGGAACGATCTACTCTAATAATGTCTGAATGGGTCAATTAATACAGTCTAAGGACTCTCCACCTTACAGGAATGCTGGTCTTCACAAGGTTTTTTGCTTTGTGGCTCAAACATACAGCCACAGGAATATAGCACCCAGCCTCTTCTTTATTCTTGTTACCATCACAGGGATCTAGCGCTGAGCCAATACTTTGCATATACCCTTGTCAGAGGGGTACATCACCAAGCTCACTTCTTATAATTTAACTGTGACAACAATACTTGGTCCATTTCCTTGGGGGCAGGGGAAACAATGTCACAGTTCATAAGGAATATGGTGCCCTTTTCTCTCTGAGAAGTGAATATGGGTCAGTTCAGAGTGGCACCTATGTCATGCAAGTCATGGCACCCCGATTTAGACCTTGCCACAGGTATTTCAACACCACCTCAGATGACTTAACACCTCCATGCCCCTTCTCCTAGTGCTGATGAGTCCCATAGGACTGTTTTTCCTTCTGCTTTCTCACCTATACTGCTCTGGTAGGCATCTATCTCTCTTCAGCCTTCAATGCCCAGGGTGAAACTCATTGGTCTGCTACACACTGCTCCACCCTGCTTTCGTCTGCCATGCTCCTTCCGGCTCCTGCAACCAGCTTTTAACAATCCTAGCCTCTATGTTCTATTTGCCTCAATATCTCAAATTGGTTTGTTTCCTGTATTTCTTCTCTAAGGTTTTGCATTAGTTCATGAAGCCTCATATTTTGCTTGCCCGTCTTCATGTAGGTCTATGATGCTCCAACGTGTGAAATGGCCCAGCAGCTATGTTGATGCCATGCAGAAATTCCTTCTTGCTCATGGCACTCTGCTGCATTGTCTTCTCCAGCATTGGCTCAATTGTTGGCTTCAGATTCTCTTCTGTGGTGCTGCTGTCTCTGTGTTTATGCTTCTTTCAGTAGGTTTGATCGGGAACATATCTTTCAGGGATCCCCTCTTGGGAATGGGGACCCACCAACTTAAAGAGAAACTTTGTTATTTTAGCTCTGATTGTATCACATTAATGTGTTATCGCGACACTCATCAAAATAACCCCCCTAGCAATCAGAGCTCAGTCCAGAATACGTCTCCAATTGCTCTCCTTTGGATAAGTCCAATCAGTTACATCCAGTCACTTCTATCTCAGACCCTTGAGGCTCATCAAAGCAAATTATCACAAGTATTCCAAAGAGTAGAAGATCTCTGCATGGGATCTTCTCACTTTGAATTTCCACAAAGGCATTAGGGACTGGGCAACCCTATAGAGAAGACGAGTCCTGCACTCATATTCTCTGAATTTGGAGGTCACATCACTCATCTCTGGTCATGATCCTTTGTTATGTGGGCGGCAGCCCCACCATGTTTCACCTCTCAGTATCTCACGGCTCTGTTGATGCCATGGTAATGTGACTTTCCAAGGCTTCAGAGGCCCCTTCTGGAATTGAGAAGAAGTCAGAGGGTTGACATTGTCAGAGCGGGTTTGTGGTGGTAGCATGCTTTGTTTTGAGGGTAGGAAGGATGTTGCTATGATTGTGAGAAGGGAGTGTATTGGATCTAATAAAGTTGAGCCAGCGGCTAATAGGGTAAAAGTGTAGGTAGGACGAGAGAACTAAGTTTTGTAAGGTGTTTAGAATAGTGTGAACATTAATCAGAGATGGATAAGAAAAGAAGGGGTATAAAACCTGGCAAAAGTGCAATATGGAGTGGTAGAATGGTGGCAATACATTAGATCAGTGAAGATCTGGGATGCAGTTGTCAGGAAATTAATTGCTGGCCAAACAAGTGAAGGAGAGGGCAGTGAGAGGTGACAAGATGTGAGAGGCGGGGCCAAGAGTGATGTACATCTTCAGATTGGGTATAGAAGGAGATGCTTACATTTCATGTGGACCACGTTCCATGTATTCTGGTATGTCAAGGTTCAGTGTTCTCTTTTGTGACATTATTGGAACGTTCTTGGTGAGCTTAGTTGGTTTGGATGTAGATGGGTTCAAGAGAGGCTACATGGGTCTGTCTCATGATTAGAACCATATGATGGAATTGAGACCTGTTTGAGTTTAGGGTGTACCGGTCATTAAAAGCAGTGCCAAATTAGCTGTCCATTTGGATGAGAAACCCTACTATAAATGCTGTGTTTCCACAATTTACATGTCAAGGCCATTGGTGGTGTCCAGGTATGTCCTCCAATTTGAAAATGCCAGGCCTCTCAATGACCCTATAGAGATAGGCAGTCAAATTCATAAGCACATCTAATGAGAGATACAGGCATTCAATGGTCCTACTAAATGAGAGAGTAGTGGAAGGGGAATGCAGATAATCCACATGCCTTCCTGGATCTCCAACTACAGTTTAGTCAGAGACATACTTGAAGACAGGGTATACACAGGCTTGTGGATTAGGTCTGGAAATAGAATGAGAAAGGGATAAACTGCTCCGTAACCAATAGCAGAAACGCGAGAAAAGACAACCGCACAGGGTTCAACATTCACTAAAAATCTTTGGTCACAATTAGATTTCTATAGTTAATACATAGTTTGTGCAGTGTACTACATACTGTGAAGAGTACAATTCATAAATGTATGTTGGCCTGCATCCCAGACGTATTAGGTCAACTGTGTGGCCATCTGGTAGTTCCCCCAGCTTTAGAAAAATAATTGTTCAGGTTTATGCTAAGAGGGACTGTCCTTTGTCTATAAATATGTGTGCCTCATGCCAACACATCTTCTTTACTCCAGCTAACACCTACTTTGCAAAATGTTCCCCCATTGTCACCTTTGCTTCTCGTGGTGTGTCCCCTTTCAAGTCCTACATATACATTGGTTATCTTCTGCCCCTGATACCCAGATGCAACCGCATCTAAGCATCACTGAAGAAGCAGTTCCCAGTGCCAGGAAGGTACAAGCAAATGGGTGGAAATCCACTGAGAAGGTTAGCACAGAGTTCAGAGGAGCTCAGAGAGAAACAGCCATACAAGCAGAGAGTAAGGAGAAGTGGCTAAATGATGGAATCGGGTGATGGTGGGCCCATAACACCAATAATTTCAGATGAGAGAAGGAGCGAACTGAGGTGGAGAGTTAGCATGAAAGGCAACAGTGCTGAAAGGGGAAAACGAGATATAGAGGGTAAATGGGAGACTGAATAGACACAATAGGAATGGGAGCAAGAGGGGCAAAGTCCAATTATAGGGTTTCAATGTTGGTCAGAGATTGCTGTTCTTCATTCTGTGTCAATTAAGCAAAATAATAGCAGCAAGGTCCTGTCTAGGGAATTTGGATACTCAAACAGGTTGCAATAAATCAAAATTTCTATCTCTCCCATGCTAACTAGTACATGGGAGAAAGCTTCACTGCTGTGCTTTTAGGGGGTGATGCAATGAGGTCACTAAGAAACACATTTCTATTTATTTTTATTTATTGAATAATATAAAATGCACTATACAGCAAAAAGTTTTCCTGGTGGCAAAAGACAAAAAAGAGGGGTGGCATTTGAGATAAACAACAATAATGATCCTACTAGGCCTTGTGACATTCAGAAAGTGCAAGTGCAGTAACAAGAAGTACAAGGGGGAGGGGAGGTGTGGAGGGGGTGGCAAGTGATGGTCAGGGGAGCGGGTATAACAATGCAGGGTGTAGAAGGAAGAAAGGGCCCAGGGGCTAGGCAAGTGTTGAAGGGAGTCCAGGGGGAAAGTGCCAGGGGATGCCGGGGGGTGGACCAGACTCGGGAGGGATGCCTAACCCACCAGACTAGTCAGGGAAAGGCGTCAGGAAGGGCAGTGCTGGTTTGGGGGGTGCTGGTAAAGACTGGTCAAGGATGGCCTGGTGACCTGTATGACTCATAAGGGACCAGGCCGGTGGACACAGCAGCAGATAGGGGCTTTAGCAAGGGAGGGCAAGAGGGAAGGAAGTAGAGAAGAGCAGGGTATTGAGAAGCTTCCGGAACTTAAGGAGGTCCAGCTCAAGTCTGAGAGGGGCAGGGAGGCACCTGCCAAAGAGAGAGATCTTACCCCCACTCTCTGCTTGAAAAAAAGTCTGATCTGTAGAGAGTTGGAGCTACAGGATCGAAGGTCTGCACCAGGGAGGTATTTAGGAAGAGAGAGTTGGATGTAGCAGTGTCCCAGGTCCCAAAACAGCCTTGTGGATGATTCAGAGGGTCTTGAATTTGCTCCTTGAAGCAACTGGGAGGCAGTGGAGAGATTTTAGGGCTGATGAGATGTGGTCCCTGGGCTTGTGGCCAAGGATACATCTTGCAGTCCTATTCTGGATTAGTGAAAGAGGCAAAGAGAGGAAGGGGGCAGATCAAGGAAGAGGCTGTTGCAGTAGTCCAGCCTAGAGAAAACCAGAACTCTAGAGACATTGGGCCTCATTACACGGTAGGCGGTAAGGGTTTACCTGTACCGGTATTTTACCGTTACCGGTAAATCCTTACCGCCTTACTACGAGGTCCCTTTGTGGGTGGGGGAATTTAACGCCTGCTTTTTGCAGGCGTTAAAAACCAACCCGCAAAGGGACCCAGGGAGCTAATTACGGTACCGCAATTTGCGGTGCCGTCATTAGCGCCTTCCCCATTCCCATTATGCCCTATGGGGCAAAAATGGGAATGGGGAAGGGCAATGGTAGAAGGGGGAATTACCGCTCCGCCAACCTTGGAATGGGGCGGTAATTCCCCTTTCCACCAAGGCGGTGCCAGTATTTTACCGGCATGAACCATGGCGCTAATAGCGCCATAGTTCTCTGCCTACCGTGTAATGAGGCCCATTGAGTTTCTGTGGAAAGGTAAGGAAGGGGAGAATGCCTCTAAGGATGTGAAGCTAAAAGTGGGCATTCTTGGCAAGGTCTGCGATGTGAGGGGAAAAGGACAGAGAGGATTCAAAGGTGGCACCAAGATTTTTAAGATGGTGAGGGGAGGGGACACAGGTAGGGGAGCCAGAGAGTGGGAGGAAATCAGGAAGAAGGGTCCCAATGAGAAATATCTCAGTCTTGCTGACATTAAGACAGAGATAATTAGCCATGCACTATGCCTGAATAGCAGTCAGACATTCAGGACTGAGAGAGGAACAAGAGGAGGTACTGGAGGGAAGCTTGAAGGAGAGGTTTATGTCATGAGCGTAACGCTGGAACTGAGGAGAGAAGGAGCATATCAAGTGGGTCAGAGGGTCAAGGTAGATGTTGAAGAGTCACAGTGATGGGGTAGAGTACTGAGGGATGCCACAGGTAGAAAGTGAGGTGGAGGAGAGGAAAGAACCCAGTTACACATGCGAAGGTTGAATACATAGGAAGGAGGCCAACCAATCCAGGGAGAGGTACATGACACCAAGTAAATCACAGAGCCGCTTTAAGAGGGTGGCATGATTGACCGTGTCAAAGGCAGAGGACAAATCAAGGAGGATGAAAACAGAAGGAGGGTTGGAATCAAGGCTTGAGAGCATGTCTTCACAGGTGTTCAGGAAAGCAGTGTTGGTGCCTCTGGATGCTCTGAAGCCAGACTGGTGATCACAGAGGGAGCCAACAGATCCAGTGTGGTGGGTCAGTTGGGAGATGACCATCTTCTACAAGAGTTTGCCCAGGAAGGGGGAAGTGGAGATTGAGTAGGAGGGGTTGGCATATGGCTTTTTTAGGAGGGGGTGCAGAAGTAATTGAGAGCTAGTGGGAAGGAACCAGTAGCAAAGGAGTGGTTGCAAAAATCAGCCAAGTCAGGAACGAGAGAGGGAATGTTTGTCTTGATAGTTCTGAAGGAGCAGGGGAGCACCTATTTGTAGGAGACTTTCATTGAGTGGACAGCTTTAGAAACCTCATCCGGTGCTATGGGTGAGAATTATGAGAGTATGGGGGAGGGAGAGAGGTGGGCCAAGGGAGGCTTGAGAGTAGGTGGGGGAAGAAAGAGGGGGTAAAGGAGAGTGGGAACAGGATGTTCTGGGTTTTGGTTGTGAAATGGGAGGCCAGTTCAGTACAGAGGGCATGGGATGGAAGAGGTGAGGTGGAAACTGCATTAGGATTGGCAAGTTCCTTACCGATTTTGAACAGTTCAGCCATATTGTTGGTGGTCGCAGAGATGCAAGCTTGGATATGGGAATTTTTCTTGGAGCGAATACATGAAGGTAGCATAAGTAAAGTGAGAGTGTTGTAGGAATAACATAAGGGAATTATGGGGGAATGATGTGGACAAGACCAGTGGGGCCAGAGATTTGTATGGTATGGGATAGGAGGGGCAGGCTTCAGATTATTGAAACAAGGCTCCGTTGATATTTATGATGACAGAAAGCTAACCATGAAATGCCTACAGTGAACATGTGAATAGAAGAGGAAAGTTTGAAAGAGAAGGACATGGAGCAATGCCGATGTGTATGGATAACAGATGAAGGTGTTGGATGCAGTAGTTAGAGGTGGGGATGGATGGGTAATCACGGAACTAAACAAGGACTTGTCACCCACCATTCTACAATCATGCCTCTTAAGTTGCAGTTGAACTTAATTCAAATAAGACAGTGGAATCAGTCTACTGGTTGGGAGACAGTAGGCTGAAGGATACTAACGTTGAGGGAATAGGTTGGACTAAATAGCACAGCAGATTTGGAGTTTAAGTTTATATTTTCCATAGTGTCCCCAAATATGGATGCCATCCCAGCTTGGTTAGTCTAGCAGATTCTCTACAATAGGATATGATGATATGGTAGGATATGATAGGTTATTTTTAATGCACTTAATACCCAGAGGTTTCTAAGCGTGGACCCGGGGATCGAACCTGTGGTGCTCTGTGTCGTTTTGCTTCCAAGGCAAGCACTTTGCCCCTTAATTATCCTCCCTAGAAACATCCTCACACAACAATATAAATTGAAGCCCACACAGGATCCCAACACTGTTGAGTTCCTGACCATGGAATTAAGCAGATAGGAACTGACTTTACTCTTGAGCTTGGCAGCAACCTTCTGTGTTTCTTTTTCTGTTTGTCTGTCTTGGTTCTGTGTGCTTTGTTTATGGAATGTCCTACACCACCTGGTACATATGTGTGTTATCATCAAATACCTCGGCATCTATCAGACGGATCTAGAAGCTGTTTAATGCAGAGAAGGCAGAACAACAAGGGTGCATATTGGCTATGCCTATTCTGCTTACACATTGTTAAGGGACTTCAAGTCAATGACGAGTCTGGGATGCCCAAGGGAAGCCCTTAATTATATATTTATATGACAAGTTCATGGATCTGGATGATAAACCCTTGTATAACGCCCCTCTCTTTGAATCCCCCTGACCTTACTGAGCCAAGAAGTAGGTTTGTTTTGCAAATTAAAAGATTTATTGAAAAATTAAACAAGATATATATCACACATTTATAAATACATTAATATTTGATAGCACACTTACGAATATGACAGTGATCGACAATGGATAATATTACACTAGCACACTTATTTAATTACTTAGGAGTTAGTATAGAAGGGATAAAATAGCTGAAAATGCTTTATGGTTTCAAGGAAGAGTACTGGTGGAAAGGAATGCAGTACAGAAATAAACTGATATGGTTCTGATATGGTTTCAACAAGAGATAAGATAATCACTTTTCCCCTTTTGTGGCAATTCACTCCCCCCCTATGCAATATAAAAAGATGGAAGAAGAGCACACAATTTTCAGGAATACAATCAAATGCGATTCAGGGTAGGTGAAAGCTACTTTGAATTAGTTCAGGTCAACACTATCAGTGATTCATGAGGGATTATTAGGTTGAAAACGGATTTCAGCAATGCAAAGCAAAAGACAGCGATTTTTGACAGGTGGGTAAATTCAGCTAGTTGCAATTCGCGGCACTTTTTTCAAATGTGTTGAGCACGATTACGGAAAAGGAGTAGAAAGTCGGTTTAGGGCTTGGTGGGAAGCTGGGGATCTTAGCTTTAAAATGAAAGTTAAATCTTGTTCCTAGCACACGCGGTCCCAAAGATACAGACAATTTTGTGGAGGTAGATTTTCAGAAATAAAGTAGTGATTCAGAATGGCAAATGACACTTTCACAGGTTTAAAGTCAGAGAATGGACACGATTTCTATGATGCAATTCTGGACAGGTTAAAATGGTTTGAATCATATTATTTTAGACTAAGAGATTGGTTCTGGCACAGTTTTCAGGATACCCACTCCTAGTCTTGGAAGGAATGGGCCTCTGTCACGGATCTGGTCAACAGGTTTAGCTGCGGTTCTCTCGCCACGGACGGTCTTGGGTACCGGTTCTGCTCACAGCGATCTGGGTCAGCTCCTCTCTGCTGGTCTGGATCTCAGGTTCTGGCAAAAGTTCCTGGCACTGCACAGCGGTCTTTTCTGGATAAAGCACTGCTTTCTGGGTTCTGGCAAAGGGTTCTAGCCAGAATCAAACAGCACAGCCCGGCTGTTGAATAGTTTGGTTAGGTTGCTGGATTCTGAGGCCTGCTGAGAAGGATTCAGCTTTTGGACCAGGCCTCTCTGCTGCAAGTTCTGAAATCTGGAGTCTGGTTTTCTAAGTTCTGGATGGTCCTTCTTGATATTGTCTGGTCTGACAGAGTGCTTCGCAAGAAATCAGTTTGAAATGGAAAATGAATGTCCCTACCTGGGTCTCAATGACTCCTTTTATGTCTTTTGAAAATGGGTGTGTGTGTGGGCATAACTAAGCCTGCCCCTCACAACTTATCATTGGCCAAGTTCTCCTCTCTCACTTGAATGGGGCAAGGAAATGGAGTGTCATCGTGATGAGGTAGGTTCATGGGTCAGAGGATCCTCCCCTTGTCAATTTGCACACAAATCTATTTTTGATCCAAATACATATTTATCTATGTACAATTTTTCTAATATTATATGTCCAGTTAACCTATTTTCTGTAGCACCAAATCATCCGATCCCTGTCTTTGTAAGATGCCATGTCCACTTCGGACAGAATTCTGCCCTTTTCATCAACAACACAACCTCTAAACTTTTCCAGAATTTACACAAATGTGCGCAAGGAATATGGCCATCAGATGATAAAGTGTCAGATTTTTAACATACAGGCATTTGGAGTAATACCTTATTTTACGCTACTACCCCAGAACATACCACAGAGTCCTAACACCTCTTAAAATGTGCACAGAAAAATCACATGAATAAATGATATTATTATATAATTTTGACAATTTCGTACTATGAATTATCCATCTTTTTAAAATTATGCTCTGGCCCAGATGGGTGTGATTTAGGTTCCAAAGCACATGGGGGGATTTCTGTCTGTCCCCGCCTCCAGTTCAGGTGGCTCCCAGAAGCACTGCTCCTCCCAGTTTCTTCCAAGAGGAAGCCATTTACGACCCCCCTAATTTAACATTTACCTGAGCCAAGGAAAGCTCATTGTTCTGTTTGCTGCAGCCCCAGGTACCCCACCCCTAATTCAATCAGAGAGGTGTAATCTTCTTTTGGTGGGAACAGCAGAAGGCAGTCAGACCTGTGAATGCAGTTGCTGAGCAAGTTTCAATTCCTGGCAGGGGTAGTTGCCGGGCAGAATTCAATCTCTTGAAGCCAGGCTTCAGCTAAATGTCACTTTTGTCCCAGTTTTCTTCATTCAAATCAAACTTACAATTTTTACACATGCAGCTAGAACTTTGATTCTAAGTTCAAAACTATGACATTTAAACAGTTGCAACCTATGTGACACTTAAAAGTAGGTCACTCATTTATTTTAAACATTTCGATTTTAGTGGTTTTAAATCCAATTTCACTTAATCTGCTGACATCCACAGCTCAGCCAGTTTTCTTCTAAACATTGCTTTAGGCTCTTCATCTTTCCAGATTTTGTATGCACACACGACTACATTCAGCCAAATGTCTGCAGGTGTTCAGTGAGATTTTTGAATATCTTGCAATGTTTAACATAGGCATTTTAGCTTGCATTTCAGAGAAACAAAGGTGATTTCAAGGCGCTTTTTCAGCTAACAGGCACTGCTGTTTTTCCTTTGGCACCACGTTTCACTCATGGTGCTTCTGGCCCATCACGCTCGCATTGGTGGGTGGCAGGTCAGGCGACAATTTTGGTGTGCGCAAAACTGCGCGGTTTTCCTGGATTCTGGCGTAAATGTGGGCTTTTCAGCCATCTTGGATTTTCTAAGCCCACAGCACCAAATGTTGCAGCATAATGATTCAAACGTGGGTCAAGACACCTGACAACATTAACTGAAGGATTAAAGAGCTGTGTGACCTCCCTATTGATACACCATTGTTAAACAACGCAAAGATCTGTATTCTACTATTTGCAGTTGATGGGTCCTTAACGCAGAAATACTGGGTTGTCGAAAAAAGCAATTTGCTGAATTTGAACATTTATGTAAAGTAAAATGTTTGCATATACATTTCAATAAAACTAAGGTAAATTGCCTATGGTACCAAAAGAATTAACACCACAAACCATGTCTAGGTAATCCCGAGAAGGTGCCTTAACTCAATCATTTAGATATTAGATTTAGTAATGGTGGGATAAATTAGGTCAAGTGCTTTACACTTGCACAGAATGGTTTGCACACATATGGGACTAGCACAATAAGCCTAGCTTTAAAGACATAAGATGAAAGGGCAGGTAGTTTTTTTTTGCACAGGGCAGGCATTTGGGACTATTCTTTGAGAAAACACTTAATGAAGGTGGAAAATCAGTCTGTAAAAGGGTTTTTACAATTGAGTAAAAGTCCACCCAATCTGCTACCCTAATGTGAGTTAAATTAGATAAATAAATAATTTCAGGCAACCCCAAAACCATTACTTTATTGTATTTGACTTTGGTCAATTGCACAGCTAGGAATTCCTGAGGTAGCCTTATTGGAGATCCTTGCAAATACAGTTAGAGCATTTCTACCATTGCTTAATCATGTTAGGTGGTTAAGTAGACACATTGGCAGAAAGTATGTATGGGGCAAATCCTGAAATTATTAAAGATAAATCCAAATTGGAGGTAATATAATTCTATGCCAACTTTGTACTCAGGAAAATAATAAATAAATATTATGGGCATGATTGCAAATGTGGCGGTCCGGACACAAGGGTGCCGGTAAACTTACCGGTACCCTTGTTTCCAGACCACCACACCACGAGTCTGCCTGCTGGGGCCGCTGCTCCCGACAGGTCTGAACCTGCCAGGCTTAGTGGCTCCGGTTTTCAGATTCTTCATGGACGCGCCGGCACGGTTCAGTGTTTCCGTCTCCTCACTCCCATAGAGTCCTACGGGACTCTATGGCAATGGGGAGTTACACAATCCTGCGCCCGACTTCTTGCGCCGCTGGGACCCTTGTGGCACCGGGAAGTCAGACTCTGGATTCGGAGTTACGGGGTTAGCAGCAACCCGCCGGTCGCACCAGCGGGTTAAGACCAACCTTATAATGAGGCCCTATGTAATTAATTTTGGATCTTATGTTTTATACAGTGTAGAACCTTCCGAAGGGAAACACCTTGACTTGATTCAGCCACACACAGTAGGCAGGCTGTAAATTAAATCCCACGTTGGCATTCTATCAGTGGCTGCATTTAGAAAACAATGAAACCATCAGAATAAGGACCAATGTCTCTTCTAGCAATACCGCATAGACCCTGATCCTGTATTCAACAAGTCAGATGGTTACAGTTGTGTTCCTCCCGGGGACCGTATTGTTTTTCTAAGTTTGCAACATTGAATTTTGGGTTATTTTGTGGCCTTCTCCTTTACGCCTACATTTCCCTCTCAAATTTATTAGAGTAATATTGTATCACCTCTTCTTTCTTTGGATTGGCTGACCTTTTTAGGCTTTCTAAGTCTTAAAATGTAAAATACATAAACTCTCCTTTAATGTTCTTTTCTCAAGCACATTTTTATTTAATCTCAGATTGTATTGTGTTTCCATCTCAGTTCCTCGGCACTGGGCGGATGAAAGCATAATTCATTTTAAAAAGACAGCACAAATATGCACCACATTCACTAGCGTTAATATGGCGCACCGGGGACCCGAGGAGAGAATGAAATACCTTATGGTGTAACGGTCTATCGTTCAGATGACAGTAATAAAACAGAAGCAACAGATAAAATCATTCATAGGGCCTTTCAGAAACAATATGCTCACCTTCGGCGAGAATCATAAACTGGAATATGTTTGAAGGAGTAGTGCTAAACTGGGAAATAATGTTTACTCATTAAGCCACCAATTTAGCATGCATCAAGATGGACCCTTATAATAAGCACCTTGATCACGCACACATGCACGATGACTGCCTAAAGCATTGCATGTCCTACTGCAGGGCTCAAATTAAGATTAGATAAGCAGGAGCTAAAAGCAGCTCCTGGGTCTCCAGCAAGGAGACATGACATAGCATTCTGCAAATCTAAATTCCACATAAGACTGAAGCATATTATTGTGTCCATTATTTATGATGCCTTATGCTTTAAATGTTGTATAGCTGTGCCCTTATGCTTGTTTATAGTTAGTCCGAAACGCTCAGATTTAAATTCACATAACTGTGTTTGTTTGGCATCGGTTGGCCAGGGGAGACAACACTAACTCCTAGTAGCTTTTGGTGTCAATTTCCCAGGCTCTTCTAGGCTACAAGCAGGCGCAAGATTGCTCCCAGCTCTCCTTAATTTCGAATCTGCTACTGTAATGTCTGTTGGAAAATAAATGGGTCAATATTAGTGTATGTGGATGTTTAGATTTACCATAGTACAAAAGTAACCATTGGCTTTGCAGCGCCATAAGTGGCCATACCATCAAAGCCGCTATGGGACTCATGACCAAATATGCCTCTGCACTGTCGCAGTAGACAACACAAGGAGAATGCATTCGTGTTGTACATTGTTTCTAAAGACTACTCAGTCTTTCCTACTTTCAAGGGTCATCTACAGTACATACAACGATTGCGATTAAACTGGTTCATTATAATTCCTATGGATAGAACACTTGAAAAGCTTGAGGAATCCATCAAAACGTAATTTTTTTTTAACAATGATACTACTGTTGTTAAGCTTGACACATCAGTTGCAAGTTCTGACAGGATGGCCCCATCATAACTGTGGATAGTGTAATCATTTGCAGAAAACAAAACACAAGCCCTTCAGAGCAGTAGGCCAACATAGCATGCTACCTCTGCAACGTAAGTGTGACCACTATCTTAGAACGCCTGAGCCACAGCGTCATTACAATGAGTCTGACTCTGACATGCTGCCCTCGGAGGAGGGGGCGTCCACACAGTGATGGTGAGAACCTGATGTTCACTCATCCACACGCCGCTCATGCTCTGAATCTCTCTACCCTCTGTAGTGTGTCTAGCCTTTCTCATTGCACTAATGTGTTGATGGGTGCAAACTCCAATGGCCATTGGAGGAGGCCCCATTGATGGCATGTGTTGGTGGTGTTGGACCTAGTGGATGCCTCCCTTTCACATACTTGTTGGTGTAATGATTGGCCAAATGGAATTGCAAGGTGGCCATGCCGTTGACATTAACAGCTATGCAGACATGGGCCATCCCTTTACTTAGAGCACTGGGGGCTAGTCGCTCCCAGCATTCCTTGAGGTACAAAGGTTCTGATCTATGAAAGAGGCCTGGGGGGAGTAGTAGGACATTGTAAACAGGTGCAGGAAGCATATGCTGCTGTGCTGAAGGAATATGAAGGCAACAAGGAAAAGTGGAAACATCACGGTTGAAGTCTGCAATAAGTGTCTCCTCGCTGAGCGACTGGCTTCTATCAGCGAAGTTAAGGAAAACAAATCAAGGATAGGCAGTATTACAGAGCACTGGGGCAAAAACCTGCTCTAATGGAAACAAACAATCGTGCAATGCATGTTCCACCAACATGGGGGTTTCCCTAGTCCTAACACAAGTGCAGCATTTCCTTCTGAACAAAAATGCATTCAAAATAAATAGTTTGTGCAAGTCGGCAAACATCTACTCATCCAGAGTTTCTGTAATGCCACTCAAATGGTGGTATTACAGACACTTTGCACTGATGAAAATGCAATTGGTAATAGCGCAAGAAAACACTAGTGCAACAAATCTTCCTTCAACGTATTTGTGCACCAGGGTAAAAGTGTAGGACTAAGGCAGACATTGTCCGATTTAACAAAACTCCACTGAAAGAATATTATTTGTGCACTAGGGCGTTTTTTTACCCATTGCTAAGTTTCTGTTGTTTCCACTTTTATATTTGTTGCACTAGAGCAACGTGTGCCTAAGTGGCAATTACACTCGCACCAGTGCAAAGCTTTGTGGCACCTTCCTGGACTCTCCTGTTTGCAGAAGCTTTGCAACGGTTTCAGCCTCTGTTTTCTTCTTCTGTGCGCATTATTCTTTTCCGGGTCTGCCCTTGACGTAGTCCTTTGCCTGATGCAAAGATCCATTGAAAGTATATATTTTGCCCTAGAGACATTGCCTGCTGCTAATTGTCTTTGCACTGGTGCAAGGTTTCACTAATTACACTCTATGTTTTTGCGTTAGTTCTATTTTTGCCTTGTACATAATTGCACCCGCACTGCTGCCTGCTTTGCGATACTTCCCCGGGGCCCCAGTGCTTTTTGGTAGCTTCTGCCTCCATTTTATTCTTCTATACCCATTTTTCTAGTCTTGCTATGCCTCCGCTACTTCTTTCCACAGTTGATCACTTTTCTTAGTGCTCTGACAGTAGACCACTATTCATCACCATTTTGAGAGACACTTCTTGTAGGTAAAGTTTCCAACTCTTAAAGAGAAATACCCTATAAATAACCCATGGAAAGCCTGATCCCATCGTTTGTGCCAAGTTGCAAGTCTTTACCGTGATGAGTGACTTCTAAAGGAGAACATGAAAGTTACCGATTTTCTCAATTAAGAAGCAGCAGAAAAACACAGTCTGTTCATTCTTCTTGGCGTGCCTTTACATGCCTTTCACTGAAATCTCCACTGCATTCTTTCACTTAATCTTTTTTTTGATAGTGACACTTTATTATGCTTTGCTGTTGCTTTGATGTAAAAAGAGGCTGAGGTACCAAAGGTCTATAAAACATTGAGCCAGGGACTGAATACTGAAATTATTTACAACCAGAAAAGTGCTAGATTAGAATGACTGGTGCACAGCATATCATCATTTGTCCTGGCGTGGCACATTTGTCAACTTATAAGACTTATCACTTACTCATT
The DNA here is from genome assembly GCF_040938575.1 of Ambystoma mexicanum. Taxonomy (NCBI): domain Eukaryota; kingdom Metazoa; phylum Chordata; class Amphibia; order Caudata; family Ambystomatidae; genus Ambystoma; species Ambystoma mexicanum. Next base: position 292,381,475 of record NC_090930.1, on the reverse strand, counting down.
CGCAGAGCCACAATTAGGGCACAGGAATACGGGGACCACTGCGCTGATCAAGGGAAATCGATCCGACCCTGCTGCATGTGTGGGGATTCAGGTGGGGCAGTGCCCTTTCGGCTCAGGTAAGGTTTCAACAGATACACACGAGAGAGTCCATCTCATGTGCGATCGGTAAGTATTTGTTTTAGCTATTTATGTCTCAATTCATAGCAACAAGCAGACTCTGTTAGTTCTGAACAAACATGTATTCGGTAGCCGACACGTGTTACGACCCTCCTGGGTCCTTATCAAGGCTAAGGTGAACATAGGTAAGAAAAGGTGAATCCGTGATTCATAAAATGAAAGTAAGAACAATATGGTGCACACCACACAATGTTGCACGCAGGTCGCCTGCACATGTCTATAGAAACTCAACCAGGAACCATTATTAGATGTAAAAAAGTATCTGCATACATTGGAGTCCTCTAAGATCGCAATAATATAGCCGAAGCATTGATATTATTACTACCATGTTTAATTATTGGATAAGACAGCGCACCTCACTATTAGCATGGATTTCACCTGCACCTGTCTATGGCAAGGCAACCAGGAATGTTACCATATGTAGTAACGTTCCATACCTTTGGAGGATGATCAGGCCCCAGTGATATATGTGGGCACTTGCAAGATTGCAATTGCTACGGGATATACAGACCCTACTTATGGGCTTTTGCTTTTATTATCCACAGAATTAGGGCCATCCTTCCCTCCATGGAATACGTATCACGACAGGGGATCACCTCGTAATCACTATAATTGGTTGTCGATACTGAAGGACCTTCTAAAAGCTAAATCCACCATCCTTCTTACCTGGAAACCTACAACTCTGCATAACCTGTAGGTATTGCCTATGACGCAAGTCATGTAACTTCCTTTATTTGTAATAGTAACTGAACACTAGTGTTTACAATTAGATGACGACCATAAATTCCACAACACAATTTCAAGAAGTTCCATCTACAACTCAGCTCATCGAGTAATACCAAGTCCTCAATCTCATGAGAGCTCATTCATGCGCTTTGCATCGAGCATCGAGCCCAGCTGGGCCAAATATTTCATATCAATCCTCTCTCTCTCCCCTATGTGTGCATCACATTGTTCTTACTTTCATTTTATGAATCACAGATTGTGTTTATTGACTTATCATTATTGGATGATACCATCAGTTGTTATACTTTCCAATGGATGTTCAAATGTATACATGTACACTATGGACTTTGCCTGATGATTGGTGGACATCACTTGGCTATTGGGTCTTTTTACTTGGGAACACACAGCCCAGGTGCTTGATTCTTTCGTACACCTTGTTCTTACCTATCTTCACGTTAGCCTTGATAAGGACCCATGAGGGCCGAAACACGTGTCGGCTACATAAGGATAATTGTTTACTCAGAACTAACAGAGTCTGCTTGTTGCTATGATTTCAGACAAAAATATCTAAAAAAAAAATACCCATCGCTTGTAAGAAGGGCTTGCTCTTGTAGATCTGTTGAAACCTTACTCGTTCACAACTTGCTCCTCTGTTTCTGAGTGACATCTAGTAGTTCTCCATGATATCACTAGGAACCTAGGGAGGAACATATCTCAGAGTTAACAGGTAGCCATCCACCAGTTATTTTCCACACGCTTTGCCCTTTATTTAGGCCTTTGCTTCAGGATTTGTATGCATATAGATGGCTGAAATAACATAACAATTTGAAAAAAAAGAAGGTCTTTCTCTTTAAGAATCATTTCACACTGCACCATCTGACAAAAGAAGTCTGTGGGACTTCGTGAGCTAACGCAGTGTTACATCTAATCATAGTATTGTCAGTTAGTCCAAGAAAAGTTATCAAAACCTGCATCTGGTGTGATTTTAAAGTGGACTAACAAGGCATTGAACTTTTATCTTTGCACTGAAAACAAATTAAAAAAAAATAATACGTGCCCAAATCAAATGCCTCTTTACGTGTGTTGAAGCCTGGACAATTCAGTCCAAAATGCTGATCAATATCCAAAAGTCCACAGATTACACCAAAAGTCTCAAATTGATCAGATGTTCTTATTCTCATAAATATAAATTATAATAGAGATGGCATCCTGTGGTTTTACCGACGGAAATCACTTCAACAAAATTTACTTCTAAGTGATTACTTCGAAATATATAAATGGTTGAGAGTTAAGGAGTTAAAAGGGAGTGCAGAGGGGTTTAGGGTAGGGGCAGGGGGACATATTAAATTTGTAAAAAAAACAATAAGTACAATTTGAAAGTAATCACTTAGAAGTAAATTACCTCGAAGTGATTACTTTCAGCAAAATGACATGGAAACGTAGAGATAATAGAATTGGACATTTTGGTAGTAATATTTTTAACTTGCACACACTGCAAGCTAATCATATCTAGACACAAAAGGCAGATCTGTCAGTAAACCAATAAAGTAATCAGAACATCATAAAAGCTCAAGTTACAATAACTTGGAGCAATACCATGCTAACTTGTGTAAATGCAATGACTATTTGCAACTATGTCAACACATTTTCATCCTGCGCTAACAGCCTTAGCAACAGTGCAAGTGCAGTGCAGATGTATTTGTACTAGTGTTAGTGACATGTGTATATTGGCAAAATGCTTTTGCCATTGCACATATTACTATAGTACCACCCCATGGGCCTGATTTACAGAAGTGTTTTACATTGGCACAATTCCATTGCCAACCGCTCTGTAAAGCAGGCATCATGTGTCTGAAACGTTCTGTAAAACAAGAGTAGAATAACACATTCATGGAAGTGTGTAATCCCATTCATGGACTTCCTGGGGACGAAATGTTCAATGACTTCAACCTTTAGGTTTTGGTGAGGAAGGACCAGCAGGAGCTTGACCATAGATATCTTGTGTGTGTTCACCTCAAAAAGGAGAGCTCCTTCAAATACATGATGTCAGTGGCACAGTATGCAGGCCCTGTGGCCTCTACACAGTCAGCCTCTTAGTATGATAAGGGACTCCTCCAGTGCTGAAGTGCTTTTATTTGAGATATTTGTATTTCATTCAATAAAGCACAACCCCAATCCCAAAGTGCAAAGGGGCACTCTTTTACAAAATGTAGGGGTGCTCAAACCTTCTGAAATGTGTCCTGCGGGAAAGTCAGGCTTTTGTGGGTGGGTGTGTCTTGCCCTGAGGTATTCGCTCGAATTCACTGAGGTTTGAACCCTGATGCGAATCTCATGGTGAGGTTTGAGACCCACCATCCTATTGCAAGCCCTGCTACTCGAAAGGAGAGTTTGAGTAGCCAATAAGAGACCCTACACGATTCTAAAATGGGTTTGAGGAACTTTAAGAGGGCCTGCTTGCCTCCTGCTTAATTTCTGAGTTTCTTTGCATGTCGAGTTGGACGTGGACAGAGACAATAGTTGAAGATATTTCACACATGTTTTTATTTATTTATTATAATTATTGTTATGCGCTGCACGTCCATAGGCCTCTGCATGCTGAAGAGGGAGAAGAGCAAGTTAGAGCTAGGAGTGGAGGTTAGGCTAGGGTAAGTGAAGGATCTTTGCAGATTTCTAGAAGATGCTGTGCTCTGCTTGCCCGAAGGCTGCAAATCGCCGGAGAAAGGAAGGAGAAAGGGAAAACCTACAGAGGAGTGGTTAGATTAGGTATTTATTTATTTTAATTCTTAAAGGAAATACGATAGTACATCTATTGCCAACGTTGCAACAAGAATGTCACTGGTTATATTTTCAAGTATTTTGTGATCATTTGTGAGACACTGAAAAACCTCAGCAACTGTGGGCTGGTGTATTGAGGCGGGAAAAGGTTATCTGCATGCTGTGGGATCTGCAGGCAAAAATGATGTCCAGGCAGCGCTTGTCAAAATCTATGAATCAACAAGATTCTCAAGTGGAGTGGTGTGGGATGGTGGACCAAATGTGCCTGTTGCCTGCAGTTGAGATGTGGTACGAGATTGGTGTGCCCCCTTTCCCTATTCAAAGTATGCAGCTGATGCCATCTCATATGGGCCAGAAAGGATAAGATGCCAAATTGCTTTACATTGCAAAACACCTTTTTTGTATACATTGGAGTTGGCAATAAGAGCTTGCTGTTTTTCTGAAATAAAATCAATTCCACTTCTAGTACATTGCGGGAAGAGGTGAGAGTCCCTTTCATCTCTACCTTTGTTGGGAACTTCTTAGTGCACTTTGCAACTGATGCCCTGTGGGTGCCGCTGTCTGAGGGGCGGATGATGTGGATGTGAATGGTTGAAAAGCTGTATTACTATTCACATGTGTTTTTCCACACTTCCTTTTTGGGAAAGATTGTTCACTGGTGCATGTGGTGTGTACAGATTGATGCCTATGTAGCGCTTTCATTTGACAAGTGCATTCACCACCTTCTTCTACCTGGTAACGCTTGCTATCTGTGGTATTATCAAAGTAGAGGTGTCTGAGTCTCGATCTTGAAACAGGGGATGGAGCACATTTGTTGTCGTGTTTTTCATTGCCATCCGTCTCCTGGATATCAGAGGTTGGGGATTTTCAGGAATCACTTCTACTTCCTCATCTGAGGGTTCCTCGCGTGGTTGCTGAGCTGTTGTCAAGGTTCTCCCTGTTGTGCCTAAGTTGGTGGTGGTTGAGCTGCCTCCTCTTTCTGTGTGCCTTTCTTTGGCACCTAACGCATGTACAAAGGTGCTGAATGCGCACATACATTTCCCCCTAATGTACCAGATTAATTTAAGACAGATGCCTTTGCTTTTAGAGACAAACACACCTGTGCCTACTAATCAACTGCAATGGCTGGCCCATGTGTACTACCTGTGCTTCTCCCCTGCAAATAGATGCTGCTGTAACAGGTAAAACAACACCCAACAGGTACAATACTCATCTGACCCTTTTCCCACCCCCTCCCATGTTGTGTACCGCAGTAGATTCAGACAAGTTAATATAATTCAAAACTTCCCTTCAGTAAGTTCGGATAGAAGTATCAGTGCTGTGGAATTCTCCTCTAGCTCATAAATGCACAAAGGGTTCTAATTGCTTTGACCTGCTCCTTTGCCTACTGACTGCACAGGGGGATCTCAGTGCTTTGGCCTTCTATTAAATGCATGTCAGGCTCTCAGTTGTTGGACTTTTCAACCACCTACCAAGAGAGCATGCATTCCTTAGAGCTTTGGAGTTCTATGCCTACGTTTCTCTAAGTGTTCTGACCTTCTACTCCACCTACTAAATGCATAGAGGGTTCTCAGTGATTTGGCTTTCTCCTACACTTAGTAAATGCACATGGGGTTCTCAGTGTGATGACCATCTCATCCACCTATTAAATGCCAGTGTTCTACTCAGTGCTTTGATCTAAGAAAAACTCAAAGGGCACAATTGAGCAAAACAAAAAAATACTGATCTTGGTGCTTGTATTAATCTATATAGTTTAATTGTATTCCGCACATCTACTCACAGTGCTATGTAATACACATAATGTAGTGCAGTTCCACAATACATTATTTGAAACATATCAATAAAACAAATGCCCACATGTGTGAGGGTGCCTGTGTTAAACTATAAACAAGGCTTTCTCAAGGCTAATACAGCTTATAAATACAAAAGTGATTTGTGTGCAAACAACGTTCATTAGAAATACAATTCATATTCTGGCAAAAGGGAAGTGAATGGGAGGAGAAAATAATCAACAAAGAACACATAAAAAGGCATACTTATTATCCAGATAAACAAATTAATAAAACTCATAGCAAATATCAATTGGTGTATGTGTGGAAATGTGCTAATCGAACTACAAACGTAAGGTTATTACAACCATTATTCTGAATACAAACCTATTCTAGATCTTCTCCTTAATTTAATGTTAATATTAATGGTATTCCGATGACATATTGTATCACTAGAGTCTAAATTAATTCTGTATACACAGGGCTGCTGGTATGGTTTTGCAACAAACATATGGGAGTCTTAATATATCAATGTGTCTATGCTCTATTTTGCTAAATGTTGAATCTGAAACTTTATTTTGATAAAACAGTCTTACAAATCACATGAAAGCACTATCACTATCACCGATGTTAACTTCACGCAGTACAAAACAATGTTACACAATGAGTAGCAACAGGAAGAAGAAATTCAGGCCCAACTAGATAAAGACTCTTCCAACAGTAGTCAACCTTCTGTAACAGGAAGTCAAGAACCATTAGGACAACCACTAATAGCAAATGAGGCTGAAGTTGCTATGGCAGAAGTAGAAAACACCATGTATCAGTATCACGAGTACTTAACTGTACAACAAGCAAAACTTAACAACGATCAGCGCACCATTTTTGAAGAGGTAACAAAACAAATTGTGCATGGCGTACAACACGAAAATAAAGAATGTACCTGCCAAAATTACAAACCTATACTGCTGTACGGCAGTGGTGAAGCTGGATCAGGGAAAACATTCTTAATCAAAATGATCAGCAAGTTCCTTCAACAATTGACAAACAACAAAGTGTCAGCTGTTATAACAGCCCCCAAAGGTTTAGCTGCCTACAACATAGGTGGTGTGACTTTACACCGATTACTACTGCTTTCAGTAGAGCATCAAAATAAATTAGACTACTACAAACTTTCTGCAGAAGCTGCAATGGAATTACGTAGAGTATTGAAACAAATGAAAATGCTACTAATAGATGAAGTGAGCATGGTCTCCAATCTAAGGTTGGCTTTGATTCATCTCAGATTGCAAGAAGTACTTAAAAGTAATAACGAAGAACTCTTCACAGGGAAACACATTAGCGTTTTCGGAGATCTGAAAACTGTTGGTAGCATAGGTCATGTTAACCTTTGGCAACATTTCCAATACAGAGAATTAACTGAGAACATGCAGCAATCTGCAGATCTCACTTATGCCAACATCTTAAAAAGTATTAGAGTTGGTGTATTATCGCAAGAAGCACAAGCTGTATTGAAAAAGTGGCATATACATGCACTTTATGGCGATAATGCATTTGGAGCTGATGTTATGGAACAAAGAGCGCACAAAAATGTCAATTGTATGGCCTTAATGCCAACTCTTGCAAGCTGTTTTAAATTCAATGAAACAATGTTAAAGAAAGAAATGCAAGCAATAATAGAAATTAGCTCCACAGACAAACTAGACGTACATGGGTTGACAGTACCCATGTGTGAGCAAGCCACAACAAGACTAAATAGTTTAGAAAATTCAATCTCCAACACAGCTGAGTTGGAAAAAGTATTGAAATTATAATTAAATTGTAGAGTAATGCTTAAACGTAACCTTGATGTAGAGCAAGGGCTAGTTAATGGAGCACTGGGCGCAGTTGTTGGATTTCAATCATACCCACGTGATAGCAGCATTCAGTTTGTAAATATTCACTTTGATAAAGTTTCAGAAGTGAAAAGGATATGGCGCTCAATGGCTCGATTTCTTCTCTTCAAAGACATGTATGTACGTATAGAGCAATTTTCTCTAACTCTGGCATATGCAGTTACCATTCATAAATCCCAAGGTCTTACCCTAGAGAAAGCACTGATAGATATAGGAAAGAAAGTGTTTAAGGAAGGCATGAACTATGTAGCATTATCACGCTTATGTACACTTGACGGTCTATTGCTAATAAACTTTGATTCAAGTAAAGTCAAAGCTGATATTCCTTGCATTACAGAATACAATAGATTGCATTCACTGTACACCCCTCATCTTAAACAATACCCTGTTCCAGATAAAGTGAAACGTGGTAAAAGAAAAGTAAATGAAACAGAAATGCAACAGAATGCAACAGGAAATTCTGCAAAAAAAAGAAAAGAAGCTAAAGTTTCATCAATTGCCGCAAACATAGAAGAACCTATTAGGGAATGTAAACCAGGCGTCGGCAAAGAAGCAACAGAAAAACTGAAAAATGCACTCAGATACAGAACTTGCTGGCCCATTCAAATTTACAAATGAAAGTGGGGTAAATTGCTATGCAAATGTAGCAATGAATATTCTCTTTCAATTGCCACCAATTGTTAACAATATTTACCTGCACAGCACAGACCAATTGTGTTTGCAAATGTTAGTGCCGCATAGAAATGCAACAAGCAATCCTGACAACACATACAGTGTTCATGGAGTAAGGCAACACTTGGACGACTGTGCTGGAATGGTGAGATTCACTATGAACTCACAAGAAGATCCACAAGAATTTCTAATGTACATACTATTAGTATTGGAAAACAAAAGCATACCTTAAAATGAAATCTTCCAAATTTCATACATGTGGAAACATACATGCACTCTCTGTAACAAAGTGATACAGGAAGAAATCCCAAATGAGCGATTTGTGTATATTTCCATACCAAATTGTGAGAGCATTCCATTTCAGCAACTTGTACAAAATGCAAACAATGGCAGATTATGTACTACTTGCAATTCAGACAATCGCTCTATCTTACTGATACAATCACATAGTGCCTACATTATACTTATGCTTCTACGTTATAATGGAGATGGCACCAAAAACAACTGCAAACTAATTGGATTTACACACGGTCAAGTGTCACTTGGAAAGAAAACCTTTACAACAGTATATATAATTTACCATGCAGGAGCTACAACCAATGCAGGTCACTACACTGCATACATTAAAAAGATTTATGGATGGTTTGAATGTAATGTTAGCACCATTACTCTAAAGCAGAGGTTGCCAGCTAACCTAACAAATGCGTATTAAATGTTCTTGAAGCTAAAATTCACGAAATAATGTGTACTTCAAAATTGTCAACAAAGTATGTGAAAGACTACAAACAGTTAGAATACGCCCACAGGTATCTAACTACCCAACAGGATGGAAGAATGACACAAATAAATGATTATCACAGATCGTTGGAAACAAATGCACAGGCAGAATACGCCTATACGCATCTAACTGTTGTTAAAAATTGGCAGGAAGGCAACAAAGAAAACATTAATGGGAAAGATAAAGGAAACAGGATATGTCAACGACACAAATTAATGAGTATCACAAATCTGTAGGAACAAATGCAGTTAGAATACGCCTACAGGTATCTTACTACCCAAGGATGGAAGAATGACACAAATAAATGATTATCATAGATCGTTGGAAACACATGCACAGGTAGAATATGCCTATAGGTATCTAAATGTCGTTAAAAATCAGCAGGAAGGCAACAAAGAAAACATTAATGGGAAAGATGAAGGAAACAGGATGTAACAACGACACAAATGAATGAGTATCAAAAATCTGTAGGAACAAATGCACAGTTAGAATACTCCTACGGGTATCTAACTGTTGTTAAAAATGGGCAGGAAGGCAACAAACATTTAACATTGATCAGAAAAATTAAGAAAACACTGAAAGGAAAAAATGAAGTACTTAATTGCATAAGAAATTAAGGTTTTTTTTAATCCGACAATGATTTTTTTCCCCAGACCCAAGGATTAGAAAAGCAAACACAGAAACTGAGCACAATGTACAGTACACCGGTTTGTAAATTAAATATGAGGGTCTAAAAAAAAAGTTAACTGTCTATTATGCAATGTGGTAAATGTGGAAAAACTGCAAACATTAACACACCTTTTTCTTTCATCACAGAAATGGAAACAATGATACTTCCGACAAGTACGATAACCAATTAAAAAAAAGTATATGGATTCTGAACAAAGTTAGGAGTAAGTATATTGGCAGGCATTTTCTACACATGGGAATCTACTTGTCTAATCTATGGCAGTAATATGCTGCAATGCCTGTAGGCTGGCCTTTCATCTGCGGTGAGTAACCTACCACCTACGCCTTACAACCAAGTTTCAAGGAGTACAGTTCCTATCCACAACCATTGCTGCATATGTAAAACATGGTCCTTGTAAATAAGATGCTTTTAAATTTACTTTTCGGACCATCGTCTGCAGCCATGAAGTGAAGAAACTAGGGCACCAATACAAAGACCACAATCCACCACACCCATATTAACTTGTAACTCCACTGCTTATGACTTCAGTCTTGCGTGCATGGGCTTTAGCCATGCACCCAAGACTGCAGGGTCTCCCGACAACCACCTCGGTGATGTGTGGTAGTGGTTGTTATTCTATAGGTGTGTTATCCTTCAGTACCTCTGCCCAGAGGCTTCCCTCCTAGGTGTGTGTCTGAAGATCTTACATGGGATGGGTGTGCAGTGTCTTTGCAATTCTATTACTTACCACTTTGTTCTTGGGGCACCCAAGACTGCACGCACTCCCCACAACTTGCCAATCAAAATGCAACACTACAGGTGTGTGCATGGGTGGCAGATGTGGCGGTGGTTGTGGCCAGGGCCTACAGTCTTGTAAGTAAGGCCTTCGGCCTTTGGCTGACAGCCATTCATCCAAGACTCTAGGCTCTGGCCACAAGAACCATAGCATGTGCCACCCATGGCAGCGTACTAATGAATATAATGATAACTATTAGAAAAAATAATGCATTCATGGCATGTTGTCAATTTCAATGTTCCCTAACACCACACGTGTCCTTACAAATCAAACAACTCCCCTGTTCACTGCACGGGCTGAAATAATGGCCTTATTGGACCCCTCATTTTCTGTGCGTACAAGCAGGCCACAGGACATACGTCATAAAGTAGGTATAAGTGTACTATTGGGTGCATGGCCTTCGGCTCTGCACCCAAGAGTGCAGAATCTCCCCACAACCACCTCTTTGTTCTTGGGTGCATGGCCTTTGGCCATGCACCCACACTGCACACACTCCCCGCAACTTGCCAATGAAAATGCAACACAAGGGGTGTATGCATGGGTGCCACATGTAGCGGTGGTTGTGGCCAGGACCTACAGTCTTCGAAGTAAGGCCTTCGGCCTTCGGACTTCGGCCGAAGGCCATGCATCCAAAACGCTAGACCCTGGCCACAACCACCGTAGCATGTGCCAACCATGGCAGCGTTCTAATGAATATCATAATAGCCATCGGAAACAGTAATGTACGTGTCCTTACAAATCTAACAACTCCCCCGTGTACTGCACGGGCTGAAATACTGGCCTTATTGGACCCCTCATTTTCTGTGCGTACAAGGAGGCCACAGAACATACGTCATAAAGTAGGTATAAGTGTATTATTGGGTGCATGGTCTTCGGCCCTGCACCCAAGAGTGCAGGATCTCCCCACAACCACCTCTTTGTTCTTGGGTGCGTGGCCTTCGGCCATGCACCCAACACTGCACGCACTCCCCACAACTTGCCAATGAAAATACAACACAAGGGGTGTATGCATGGGTGCCACATGCGGTGGTGGTTGTGGCCAGGGCCTAGAGTCTTGGAAGTAAGGCCTTCGGCCTTTGGCCGACGGCCATGCATCCAAGACTCTAGGCCCTGTCCACAACCATCGTAGCATGTGCCAACTATGGCAGCGTACTAATGAATATAATAATAGCCATTGGAAACAGTAATGTATTCATAGCATGTAGGCAATTTCAATGTTCCCTAACACCACACGTGTCCTTACAAATGTAACAACTCCCCCATGCAGTGCACGGGCTCAGAAATTGGCCTTATTGGACCCCTCCTTTTCTGTGCGGCCATAGAACATACGTCATTAAGTAGGTATAAGTGTACTGTACATACAAGATGTCCATACACATTATATCATGACGACCGACCCCCAGAACAAGTGCATTAATAACCCATATGTTAAGATTGTAGCCCCTGGTCACTCCCACTGTAGCATGTGCCACCCACGGTGGAGTACTAATGAATATAATAATAGACATTGGGAAAAATAATGCGTTGACAGCATGTTGTCAATTTCAGTGTTGCCTACCTATACCCGTGTGCTTTCAAGAGTTACAAATTTCCTGTCTACTACATGGACTGAAGTGTTACAAATGTCCTGCCCACTACATGGACTGAAGTGCTATTGTTATTACCCCCCACATTTACTGTCCGTACAAGGTGTCCATAGAAATTACATCATGACGGCCGAAGAACAAATGCATAGATCACCCATTTCATACTGTGTGAACCTTTCCCAATGCTCTGTGACACAGCAAAACAGGGTAATGAAAAAAGCATGTGTACGCTGGTTTTTGCTCCGCTTTCAGCGGATCCGAGGTGTCGGGCGCATCCAAACCATCTGAGGCAGAACACGTCTCACAGCAGCCAATGGGCAGAGAAGTCGCGTGTGCGCGGTCATGACGGCAGCCCCTTAGCCAATCTGTTTCTTGTTCGTCTACCGAGCAGGGAAGTGTGACCGCGGAGCAAACATAGATATCACTAATTATTTCAGACCTACTTTTTCATAATTATAAATAAACGTACTGCACGTATGGTGATAAAATTTACAAAAGCACGCTTTCTGGACCAAGCCCCTGTACCTGCTGCAGATTTCGCCAAAATCTGTCCAGCGGTTTCACCTGTAGCCGTGCACAAAGTTATTCCCCCATTCAGTCTATGGGAAAAAAAGACATTTTGGGACCCCCCTACCCCCCCTTTAACTCTTCTCCCCCTGGCTGAATTCTCACCAACCTTTACAAAAAATTCAGAGTGGTTCATATACTTTTTTTGCAAAGTTTGGTGAGGATTCATCCAGGGGGAGCGGAGTTATAAACCGCCCAAAAAGTGCTCTTCCTATGGAAACAGCAACTTAACCATAACTACATGGCCACTACCGTGGCCACGTAATATATATATATATATATATATATATATATATATATATATATATATATATATATATATATATATATATATATATATATATAAATTCAGACTATCTATACTTGGGATGATTAAAATACACATTTTGAAAAAATTATCTAGTATTGCCTGGCGTTTAATAAGTCTTGTAGCCATGGCAAGCCTCTTGAATTTTAAATTATTTTGGTTGGATTAAGACTCAAACAATTCGGTTCTGGTATTGCGCAACATCAATCATTATGTAATCATCTTATGATTTGTTATACCTAAATGTTAATATCTGCCCGTGTAAATCACAATGTTTCTATTCCATGCAAATATTGATTATTGTGCACATTATACAATTTTGTACATTATTCAATCTGTTATTGCAACCATCGAGTATTCATGCAAAAGTATCAAGTCAATGGTTGTTTATCTTAACATCATTTTCACAAAGTCATTAAAAAACATTTTCGACATTTAGTCCATAATGTGCACTTCATAATTTGCAAATAACTCATGCCTCCATTTCTCTCAGTTTATCTTTGTCGCTAACGCCTCTTGTATTCATTTTGATATGTTTTACTCCAACATATGTAATATTCTCGTTATTGTTCATTTGGTGTTTATGTTGCCAGTGTGCTGCTAAAGGTAGTTTATAATCCTAGACTCCAATCATGCACAGATGTTCTCTTATTTTATCACTAATTCCCTTATTGTTTTACAAACATGCATTTGTTCACATCCACATTCCAACACATATGATATGTGCTTAATAACGAAGGTGATGTGCTCCACAATGATTAGATTGTAACTCCATCCTGTTCGAAATACTTGTATATTATTCATGGCATATTTGCACATATTGCATGTATGACATTTGAAAAAGTCTCTAACACGTTGACATCTGAGTTATTGCATGTGTATGGTGCACTCGTGCCTTTTATTAAACTAGGGCTATGTTTAGAAAGTAAGTTTGGCGCTCTAGTATATGCAATAGATGGTTTATTAGTGATGTACTTCTTTAAATCGTTGTCCATTTCCAGTATGTGGCAATATTTGTTCGACATATTTCCTGTGGATTCAGTGCTTTGGTCTGTGTTTTATTAATTTGGGAGATAACGGTTCCATGTGGGATATGTTCATAGCTTTGTTTTTGGCTTGACAAAACTTTCTTTGGAGTACCCTATTTATTTAAATCTATCTTCTGTGATTGTGGTTTCTACATCAAATATCTTGTGTTCAATACAGTTTCTATGAACTCTTAAATAATAACACGTAGGAATGTAGTTCATTAATAATGTTCCGATGGCAACTCTGTGCATGCAGAATAGCATTGATTTCATGCTCTGTTGTAGTTTAAAGGGCCATAACATCAATCCAACCAGAGATTGATTGTCTTCCTATGTTTAAACAAAATATGTCCACAATATGAATTGTACAACTATAATCTTTGTTTAAACACAAATCGGTTTAGTAGTTATGCAATATATTAGACTTGAGAACGCCTTGTTTAAGATGAAACGCATGTACTGCTGCACAGCTGTTGGCATTTTATTTTATTTTTACTTGTATCAAACAATGTTTCGTTATTAGGCAACTGTAATCTACATTAAATTGTGTGTATTAGATAACACTGTAAATAGTTGTGTAACTTCAAATGAAATACTATGGATTAATGCAAACACCAAGATCCGTATTGTTTGTTCTGTGCAATTGTGCCCTTTGAGTTTTTCTTAAATTACTTCTCTTTGGCTAGCAGGTGAAGGTGGCCACTTCAATAGGCATAGGCAGAAGAGCCATTCAATACATATTGTTCTGCTTATTTGCTTTTAAGTAAATTGGCATAATGAAAGCAACTGTAGAATCAGAGTCTTTTCACCACCTCTGTGGTTCTCAGTGTTTTGGCTTTCTCCTCCCCATCGCAAATGTTTTTTTTTGAGTGGTCAGTGGTTTCCTTTTCTCACCCCCTTCCTATGACACATGGGGTTCTCAGTGCTATGGCCTCTGCCTACTATGGGCACAGAGTGTTCATAGCAATTTGACTATCTCCTACACCTAGTAAGTGCACATGTGGTTATCAGTGTGCTTGCCTTATCCTAAGCCTAATAAATGCACTCTGCGCTCAGTACTATGGTCCTCTTCTCTGTCTACGTAATGCTTGTAGGGTACTAGTGTTTTAGTCTTCTTTTACACCTAGTAAATGCACATGTGGTTCTCAGTGTGCTTGCCTTATCCTAAGCCTAATAAATGCACACTGCACTCAGTACTATGGTCCTCTTCTCTGTCTACTTAATGCTTGTAGGGTACTAGTGTTCTGGTCTTCTTTTACACCTAGTAAATGCAAATGTGGTTCTCAGTGTGCTTGCCTTATCCTAAGCCTGATAAATGCACGCTGCACTCAGTACTATGGTCCTCTTCTCTGTCTACTTAATGCTTGTAGGGTACTAGCGTTTTGGTCTTCTTTTACACCTAGTAAATGCACATGTGGTTCTCAGTGTGCTTGCCTTATCCAAAGCCTGATAAATGCACTCTGCACTCACTACTATGGTCCTCTTCTCTGTCTACTTGATGCTTGTAGGGTACTAGCGTTTTGGTCTTCTTTTACACCTAGTAAATGCACATGTGGTTCTCAGTGTGCTTGCCTTATCCTAAGCCTGATAAATGCACTCTGCACTCAGTACTATGATCCTCTTCTCTGTCTACTTAATGCTTGTAGGGTACTAGTGTTTTGGTCTTCTTTTACACCTAGTAAATGCACATGTGGTTCTCAGTGTGCTTGCCTTATCCTAAGCCTGATAAATGCACGCTGCACCCAGTACTATGGTCCACTTCTCTGTCTACTTAATGCTTGTAGGGTACTAGTGTGTTGGTCTTCTTTTACACCTAGTAAATGCACATGTGGTTCTCAGTGTGCTTGCCTTATCCTAAGCCTGATAAATGCACACTGCACCCAGTACTATAGTCATCTTCTCTGTCTACTTAATGCTTGTAGGGTACTAGTGTGTTGATCTTCTTTTACACCAAGTAAATGCACATGTGGTTCTCAGTGTGCTTGCCTTATCCTAAGCCTGATAAATGCACGCTGCACCCAGTACTATGGTCCTCTTCTCTGTCTACTTAATGCTTGTAGGGTACTAGTGTGTTGGTCTTCTTTTACACCTAGTAAATGCACATGTGGTTCTCAGTGTGCTTGCCTTATCCTAAGCCTGATAAATGCACGCTGCACCCAGTACTATGGTCCTCTTCTCTGTCTACTTAATGCTTGTAGGGTACTAGTGTGTTGGTCTTCTTTTACACCTAGTAAATGCACATGTGGTTCTCAGTGTGCTTGCCTTATCCTAAGCCTGATAAATGCACTCTGCACTCAGTACTATGATCCTCTTCTCTGTCTACTTAATGCTTGTAGGGTACTAGTGTTTTGGTCTTCTTTTACACCTAGTAAATGCACATGTGGTTCTCAGTGTGCTTGCCTTATCCTAAGCCTGATAAATGCATGCTGCACCCAGTACTATGGTCCACTTCTCTGTCTACTTAATGCTTGTAGGGTACTAGTGTGTTGGTCTTCTTTTACACCTAGTAAATGCACATGTGGTTCTCAGTGTGCTTGCCTTATCCTAAGCCTGATAAATGCACACTGCACCCAGTACTATAGTCATCTTCTCTGTAAGAGGATTCAATTCAGCACTACAGCTAAGTTAACGCCTAGTCTAGAATACTGAATGAAAACCCTTATTGATATATCTTTAGGTCCAGTTCATGCGTTCTGGATGACTACCCCTATATAACACCCCTCTCTTGGAATCCCCCTGACCCCACTGAGCCAAGAAGTAGTTCTGTTTTGCAAGTTTAAAAGGTTTATTTGATAATTTACAATATATATTATATCACGCTTTATAATAAATTAATAATTGAATAGCACACTTAATCTGATATGATAAAGATTGACAACAGAGAATCTGGCACTAGCACACTTCTTTATAATTACTAAGGAGTTGAGATGAAATGGATAAGGTAGCACACTGGTAATTAGGAACAAAAGTATAATGTGGTAGAGGATGCTTTATGTAAGCTCAGGTGGATGCAATATTCAATGAATGCAGTACAGAAAATACTCAATAGGATTTCAACCAAACAATGTAATCACTTTTCTCTGGCTATTCACTCCCCCCCTCTTTATGCAATGCAAGGAAATGGGAGGAAAACACACAGTTCTCAGAAATGCAATCAATGTAATCAGTTCAATCCAGCAAGCTTAGACAACAGAAAACAGATAGGAGTTTTGAAATCACAGGCCCAAATTGCTTTGATATGTGCTGGCAATGAATGAGAAATATGCTGGAAACGCTTTTAATTCCCTTTCAGAGGTTCAGGGTGAGTGGTATCTAGTTAATATTAGTTCAGGCTCACACTAGCAATGATGCAGGGATAGTTAGCAGGTTAAACGAATTTCTGGCAAATGGAAAGCAAACAGCAGCAGTTTTTACATGTGAAGAAATTGCAAATCGTGGTAAAATTCGCGGATGCGTGTTCCGCGATTGCGGTAAAACTATAAGGGGTAGGAATGCGGTTCTTGGTGCGATTCAAAGCTACGATTCTAAGCTATCAGAGGAAAGTTACTGCAAGTCTCTAGCCCAAACGGTCGCGGAGATATGAGTAATTTAGTAAAGGTCGTTTTTGGTTTTGTAAATTTTAAACGCACACTTTTTCAAATGACAAATTTTACTAGAAATGACAGGTGACAGATAGGAGGCAGTTCTACTTAGGTTAAATAGATTGAATTAGATGAATTTAAACTAAGAGATGTGTTCTGAGTTTTGCTAAGTACTCACAAGAGATTTTGAACAGGAAAGCGACTTGGTCACGATCTTCAGTCTGGTCAGGTCTTTCCGGATTCTGCTCACAGCGCCTGGTCTGGTCTCGGCTAGGCACAGCACTGCTTTCTCTCTGGTCTGGTCTCTGCTAGGCACAGCACTGCTTTCTCTCTGGTCTGGTCTCTGCTCTGGATAGATTGAAGTCTCTAGTTTGGCTTTCTGGAGTTTGATGGAGGTAAGTATGGATTTTTCCGGCAGGGCTTCCAGCGGCAGATGAAATTGAATGTCTCTATGTGTCCTGACTCTCTGCTTTTATCTGTTTCTTGAGAATGGGTGTGTGTGTTGCATCACTAGACTTGCCCCTCTCATTCGTCATTGGTCAGGCTTCCATTCCTCCGCTTGATTGGCAAACTGAACTGTGAGTCAGATTGATGTCATTTTATGATCTCTTGAAACAACCTCCCTTATCATCTGTGCACCCAAATATATATATGATCAAAATCCATACTTCAGAGTTACACAGTTGTTTGAAATTACATATACATGGTGTGGCTGAATTTAGCCATGTCTATTTCCAAATCTGCTCATTCTCGGAGCTTGCATTCAAAGAGTGTACATAATTGACTTTTTAACTGCTTTTTCAATTTCCGACATGGACCCAACTTTACATACATGTGTGCAGGGGGTAGGGACATTAACTGATGAAGTTTCAGATTTTTAACATGCACACATTTAGAGTAATATCCACTTTTCCGCTAAAACCCCCCTGAACATACCACCGGTTCCTACCACGTCTTAAACTGTGGGCAGAAAAATCACAAGAATTATGGTATCATTTATAAAATTTTCACATGTCCGCACTATGAATTATCCCCCTTTTTATAAAACCATATCCTTGCTGCAGGGGTGTGTCTTTTCAGGTCACATGGTACAGAAACCAGTCTTTCCAGTTTCTGCCAAGCCAGCTTGCTTCTCACAGGCAGTGCCCCTCCCAGCTTCTCCAGGAGGAAGCCACTTTTTACGACGTCTGTAATAAAAACCTTTGCCTGAGTGGAGAGGGCTTTGTTCACTCTCTGGCAGAGCACAGGAAATTCAATTATCAGATAGATGGCATATCCTTAGTGTGGGCAGCAAAAGGAACATTGGCCTGGGAACATAGTTGTGACTCATGTTTCACTCCTGATGGGATCCGTTGCTAGGCAAAATCAAGTTCCTTAAGCCAGACCTTCAGCTAACTTTTTGTTGCTTTTAAAATAACTTGTAATTTTACACATGCAGCTAGAATGCTGATTCTAAGTGCAAAACTATGGCATTTCAACAGTTACAAAGGCATGTGACACCAAACATAGGTCACTCATTTAATTTAACATTTTCGATTTTGGTGGTTTTAAATCCAGTTGCAGTTAGGCTTAAGCTGCTGACTCCATAGCATTTTTGTTATAAGCATTGTTTTTGGGCTCTTCATTTCCCAGATTTTGTAGGCACACAAAACTCCATTCTGCCAAATGTCTGCTGGTGTTCAGTGAATATTTTGCACATGTTGCAAGGTTTGAAATAGGCATTTTGCTTGCCTTCAGAAAAACACACAGTGGGTTTTAAAATGCCGGCTTTTGGATAGTGGTGAGTACTGGTACTGCACCCATTTTTGGGATTTTCTTGGATTAATGCATTCTAAACAGGAATGGTTCTTACATGGTAGTAAATCCTTGCTTAACATTGTTTTGATGGGGCTCCTTACAGTAAGATGGTTATGTGGAACCCCACAAAAAGGGTTGAATCTTTAAAGTGGTCCAATGAGTCACGATTTCAGCAACTTTTTGACATCAGTAAAAGTGGATTTTGTTAACAAAGACCTTTCTTTACCCTGGTGGGTGGCAAGTTAGGTAACCATTTTGGTGTGCGCACAACTGCGCAGCTTTCCTGGATTTCGGCGCACATGTGGGTTTTCCGCCATCTTGAATTTCCTAAGCCCACAGCACCAAATGGGTCAGGACACCCTACAAGCCCCCCCACGTGACTGCACTTTGAGTTTGGGTCGATGGGGAGTCGCGTGCCCAAGGGTTTTGACCCACGCACCGGTCTGTCCGCATAATCTTCTTCCTCTTCTGTAGATGGCACAGTTCAGCATCTTCTTCTCCATCCGGTCAGATCGATCAGTTCTCCTCGCCGGTCCTGATGGGAAGATTGGGCGGTACCCCGGGCCCGTTGTGTCTTTGCTCCCGGTCTCCGGATCGTCCTCCTTGGCCCGTCTCCCGGTTTTCTTTCTCCTAGGACGACAAAGGAAGAGCGGCAATACCTACTCATAGACGTCTTTCCACCACTGTTGAGATAGTGGGGCGGCATATGCATTTCATCATAACGAAACATTACATTCTTATTTTGATAAAATAAAAACAGTATAACTAAGAGACAGTTTCATACAAATCACAGTATGTTAGAGACTAGATGTGGTATGTTTTATGATTGGAACTGAATTAGTCTGAGACAGTACCCGCTAGGATTCCAGAGGATTCCTCCAGTTGTTGCAGAGTGTGCCTGGGATGGCAACATTTCAACTGGTTTATGTGGACCCACTTGTCTTCCCCCTCTGCCGAACCGCCTTTGGGGATGTGGATTTTGTAGGCCACAGGTGAGATCTTGTCGATGATCTCAAAGGGTCCTTTCCATGTAGGCAAAAATTTGCGCTGCTTGGCCTGGTTCCTTTGGAAGTTGTATAGATAGACCCGGTCCCCCACCTGATATTCCTTCCTGGAAGTTTTCAGGTCATAATGGGTCTTCATGCTATCAGTCGATCTTTCTAGATTCCGCTGAGCATAAGCAAAAGCATGTTGGAGGTGTTTCCTTAAATTCTCTACATACTCATGAGTAGTGGAGGCATTTATCAGTGTCTGCTCTTGGGTCCTGTAGAGCAAATGCTGCGGAAGCACCATCTTGCGTCCAGTCATCAACTCAAATGGTGACATTTTGGTTGCAGATGAAGGGGTAGATCTGATAGCCATTAGGACCAGAGGTAATCGGATATCCCAACTTGGCCCAGAATCTGCCACAAACTTCTTTAAGATGCTCACAATTGTCCGGTTATATCTCTCTACTGCCCCAGAAGAAGCTGGTCTATAAGCAATATGCAACTTCCTTTTGACCCCCAGTATCTCCCACATCTTTGTCATTACTTCACTGGTGAAGTGGCTACCTCTGTCTGACTCAATCCTTTGAGGTAGACCAAAACGGGAAAAGATGTGGTTAATCATCAAGGCCGCTGCAGTTTCTGTCTTGCAATTTGGGGCTGGGAGACATTCCACCCACTTGGTAAACAAGCATGTCACGGTCAACATGTACTTATTCCCCCTAGCCGAGCGAATCACAGGGCCTACAAAGTCGATTTGTAAATCTGACCATGGCAGTGTCATTCCCCTCTTTTGTAAAGGCGCCCGGTGTGTGAGGGATGATGGCTGAAATTGTGCACACACAAGGCAACCCTTCAGGTACTGGTCGAGGTCCTGCCCCATGTGTGGCCAGTATGCAACCTCTCTTAAGATTTCCAATGTTGTGTGAAACCCCCTATGACCGGCAGTGGCCGCATCATGGGCGTGACTTAACATCAGGCTTCGGAATGAGGTAGGAACCACCCACTGATCGTGGCCAGCTTTGGATTTCCTTACCAACAAACCGTCTTGGATCCGGAACATTTTGGGACATTTCATCAACACTCTTAGGTCCTCTTTCCCAATGTAATCGGTATCCGTCAGGGGAAAGTTCTCAGGGTCCTCAAGGTGCTGGTAAAATTTACCAATTATTGGATCCCCCTTCTGAGCAGTAATCAAATCAGCATCAGGGGTCTCCTTACTCCATTGTGCAATTGAGAGGTCGTTGTGAGCATTTGTTTGGGACCTAGTGATAGCAGTGACCTGGATTTCCCCCAACAGGGACTCAATCTCAATTAGATCCCCTTGGATGGCCCCGGTTTTGGCCAGCTGATCAGCTAAGTCATTTCCAGTTTTGTCTGGTCCCTCTACTTTGGAATGACCCTTGATCTTCTTCCAATAGATGGTCATCCTATTCGAGGTGACCAGATCATCAATGTTTTGGATCAACTTCCCATGTTTCAAGGGTTTGTTGTTAGCACATACCATGCCTCTGGTCTTCCAATTAACCAGGTGCTCCACGAACCCGTTCCGTACATAATCCGAATCTGTGATTATGACCAGTTCGTGGAGTTGATGCTGGACAGCAGTGAGGATGGCCTGATGCACAGCCATCAATTCTGCCACCTGACTACTTCGGGGACCAATTTTGTATCCAGCGGAGGGTTCTGGGGACTCATTCACCCATGCATTCCCTACGCCGGCCACCAGTTCTTTCTCCCCGTTGTTGTCGACATGGTAAGAGCATCCATCCACATACACAGTGGGCATTCCCTCACACTTGTCTTCTTCAAAGACTTTGTGGGGGGAATTAAGGTATGCCTCCATGTTGTCCTTTATTTTTAGACTTTCGTCCTCGAGACAGTTTTCTCTGGCACAATCATGC
The DNA here is from genome assembly GCF_040938575.1 of Ambystoma mexicanum. NCBI lineage: Eukaryota > Metazoa > Chordata > Amphibia > Caudata > Ambystomatidae > Ambystoma > Ambystoma mexicanum. Next base: position 292,359,464 of record NC_090930.1, on the reverse strand, counting down.
AAGTCAGCCAGACCTTGCGCGAGGGGACTCTTCTTGTTTTGGCCATATCTGACCTCCACAGGAAAGCCTTGCATTGACAGAATCCAGGAAGTAATTCGGGAATTACTCACATTTCCGGCCCGGATTCTGTCACTTTGGAGATATTGCAGAGGCTGGTGTGGAGTCTCCACTATGATGTGTTCCCCCTGGATAAACGGGCGGTAATTCTTCAATGCCCACACCGTTGCCAGGAGTGCCTTCTCACAATCGTTGAATTTTTCCTCCACAGAGGATAAAGTTTTGCTCGCATAGGAGATTACTTTATTGACCTTGTCATGCTTTTGATATAATACTGCCGTCAAGCACGTATTAGAGAACCCCGTCTCCAGGAAGAACTCCTTGTTTCTGACAGGGTAAGCTAGGCAAGGCGCTTGTGAGAGGCTTCTTTTGAGTTGTTTTACTGCCTCGGCTTGTTCTGGACCCCATTCCCACTTGACCCCCCCCTTCAGGAGATGAATCAGGGGTCTGGTGATCTCTGCGTAGCCCTCAATGAACTTTCTGCTGTAATTAGTCAGTCCAAGGAGGCTCCTTAGTTCCCGCAGAGTTGTGGGGTCTTTCAGTTTCTGAAGTGCTTCCACTTTCTTTTCCTGGGGACAGAGGCCCTGAGGAGTAATCTCATGCCCCAAGAAATTAACACGGGTTCTACACCACTGTGCTTTCTGAAAGGAAAGTTTTGCTCCGGCGGCCCTCAACTGTGTCAGAACATAACGGATCTCCGCTATGTGTTCCTCCACAGATGAACTTTTGATGAGGACATCATCTACATAAGCCAGGTTACCCCTCGTACCCAGGTCGGGCATGGCCTTATGTAGGAAAATATTGAACTCATTACCGGAGTTAAGGTATCCGAAGGGAGTCCGGGTCCATGTGTACTGCTGGCCCCCAAAGGTAAAAGCCAGCTTGTATTGGTCCTCCCTACTGACAGGCACGGTCCAGTATCCATTGGTCAGGTCTATTGCAGTGAATACCTGTGACCCCTGAATCTGGGCCAGCCCTTGGTCAATGTAGGGAAGAGGCCATCGGGAAGTGTGGACCCGTTTGTTGAGCTCCCTGAGGTCAGCGCAGAGTCTCCACTGGCCGTTTGGCTTCAATATTCCCAGCACCGGATTATTGAAGGTGCTGTGGACTGGACGGATTATTCCCCGGGACTCAAGGTTCTTAATTATTTCAGTAAGGGACTCCATTGATGCGAGAGGCAAGCGATATTGCTTCACAAACACTGGAGTCATGCCAGGGTCCGTGGGGATTGTTGTGGTGTGGATGTCGGTGCGACCACAGTCATATGAGTCTACCGCAAAGAGATCTTGGAAATCCAAGAAAACTTGTTTCAACTTTTGCTTTTGTTCCAGAGTCACACAGGCATCAGCTAGGTTGACTCTCTCTTCCACCATCTGCCTGAAGCCTGGAAAGACTTCTGGTTTGGCTATCTCCGCGGCCTCCTCCAGCTGGGTGGAGAAGTCCCTGGTCAGAGTGCTGATTTGGACCGGAGGCTTCAGGTGGGAAAGGCAGCCCTCATGGACCTGGAAAATCACCTCATCCCTCCTGAAGTCACAGGTCACATCTTCCTTACCATAGGGGCAGGAAGTGTACACCAGGAAGTTCCCCCCATGCCGGGTAAAAATCCTGTCTGGTGTTGCGTTGTCATCACTGTCACTGTCAAAACAGTCCTTGGGGATGGGTCCTAACAGTTCATTTACAAGATCAATGGAGAAATGTCGGTCATCAACCGCCATTCCAATAATGGTGCCTGCGGCTAGAGTAATACTCTTTAAGTCGCTGTTATCCACCTCTATTAGAATGGGGTCATGTTCTATGTTGACTAATGGAGTCGGGTTTACCCCCAACCCTTGCTGTTGGAGAGAAGCATTTAGATGTATGTAAGCATCAGGGTTTTTCAACTCTTGTCCCCTTTTAACTTTCACTTCCAGGGAGAATTGTCGGGTCCTTTCTGGGATGGTGACTTCCTCTTTAACCTGAATTTCAACTGCATAAGGTAGCAATTGAGCTGACCTAAATGCTTTTTCTGGATCATCAAAGCCCATGGGATTATCCGCTAATCGGGACCAAGCTTTGAAGTTTATTAGGTCCAAACTAATGGCAAAGCGATTGAGAATGTCACTGCCTAAGTAAAAGGCGGCAGTGACGTCTCGCACGACCCAACAATTATGGACTATGCTCTTGTTGCCAATGGAGATTTTGAGCATACACCTGCTTGGCAGGAGATGTTTGGAGTCAGGTGCTTCCAGGTCCATTTCCCATTTGTCTATCAGTTTGAAGGTGGGAATGGCTGGATCTTTTGGGAGTTGGCGGAACATGGCTTCGCTGATGAAGCTCTTACCGTTGTTCACACACACTCGAGCGAGAACAGAGTCCTTCCCATCATTTAACTGAACAGGGATGAACAACTGCTCTCCAATTTGCTGAATATCAGCCAGGCTTTGAGCTGATTTCACATCTTTCTGGACTATAGGAGTGGGGGTTTCTGATTGTGGATTAGTATAGAATTTCAGAGTGTTTCCTTCCAGCGTGGAATACCACTTTAGACTGGAAGGAAGGTTGATTTTCAGAAATAGAGAGGACCCCCCATCACCAGTCTGTTGTCCTACTGCTATTACCGTCACGTCTGGAATTTGGTTGTTCTGGAAGTGAAATTCTACTTGGTCAGATTTTTGTTCAACCATGTGGCATGTGCCGTTTAAACTAACATGGTTGACACTCTGTTTTAATTTTATGGGTCGGCTAGTCTGAGTCCAGAGGACCTTGTTTACGCAATCTATTAGGGGTGACAACCTTCTCAGGAGGTCATTCCCTAGTAAACAAGGGGTGCCCTCTGGGGTCACAACTATGACCGGGTGTTTCAACTTATGTCGCCCGATCTTAATGTCCAAGTCTGCCGTCCCCTCGACGGGAATTTCCTTCCTGTCAAAGTTATGCAGTTGTCCAGGAAGAGAGGTGAGAGGAATTTGGTAATTCTCTCCCCTTCCTGCATTCAGTTCGTCAAAGGCCCTTCTGGACAGAAGGGTAGCTTGAGATCCAGTGTCCACCAGTGCCAAGATTGTACCCTGCCCCTGTACTTGTACCGGGGCATAATATCTTCCCTCCTTCTCCTCAAGGGGGCACAGATAATGTACATTTTTGGACAACTGGTGGGCTAATTTTCTGGTTTTGGACATCGCTAGCGAAGAGATTTGGGCAGAATTCTGTGGAGAGTCTTGGGAATCTGAAAGAAACAGTTGGCAACTGGAGATCAGAGCCATTGTGGGTTCCCCTGGTTCCGGTTCTGGGCCGCCCCCCCCTTTTTGGAGGCAGTCCCCAGGATGGGTTTGAACCAGGGGATTTTCTGGCTGTTGGTTCTGGGATGAGATGGTGGGCGGCGGTAGCTCAGTCTCCACATCTCCCCAGTCTGGATTTGCATTCCTAGGGACCCATTTTTCTTTGGGAGGAGTTCCCCCCTCTCTGAAGGAGAAGATCCTTTTCCCAGGATCCTCTGAGGATCCCTCTCCCTCAAATTGGAAGATCTGTACCTCCTCCGCAAACTGAGTCTGTTTGGGTCTTTTGTTTCTCCTACCCCCCCTCTGCTCCTTAGGAGGCAGACTTTCAGGGGCAAGAGATTTTGTTTCCGGTTCCTGGGTTTCCAGGGGCTGTTTACAAGTAAGGAAGGAAGCTTCCTCCAAGGCTTTACACCCCCCTTCCCCTTGTGCCTCCTCCCTGGGAACCGGTGATTTATCGGGGTGCTGCCCCCGTCATTGTTCTGGAGCACCAGGTCCAGAGTTGGGTGCGTTCTGCGCCGGCATGCTGATCTGAGGGTTCTGCTGTGCCCTCAGTATATGACCCATATCCCGCGCCATGTTTTGAACCTGGCGCTCTAACTGGGAAACCCGCTCAGGCTGATACGGGGCCCTGTTTTCTCCCCTGGGCTGATCCCGGGAAGGGTAGCTGTCCCTCCTCTGGTAGTACCCCTGGTTGGGAAGATTTTGGTACCCCTCCACCCTTGGCCTCCCCTCTCTCGGATTCAGTGGTCTGGGCTCAGGGAATTGAGGAAAGAAGGATGGATGATTTTGGGGTTGGAAGTCGGGTGGATATCTGGGGAAAAAGTTCTGCCCAGGGTTTGGTAAATTTCTGCCCTCCTGTGGGAAGTTTGGAGGGAAGTTCCCTGGGTTAGGTGCTTGGCTGGATCCCCCCCCTTGGGCTGGAGGAGTCCACACATAACCCAGGATGGGTCTGTTACCTTTGTAGCGAGGACTTACATAGTCAGGAGAGCGAGGGACCCCATTTGTGGGGCTGACTCCCTGGCTCCCTGTCTGCGACTGGCCCGAGGACCTTCTGGGCCTAGCATTATTAGGTGCAGGTAGGTTTTTAGGCCCCCCCATCTCCAAATCCAAAACGGGGGTGACCTTTACCTCTGCCACCTTGGCAGCAGCAGGGGTGCTGTTGGCTTTGGGGTTTTTCTGGGCATTGCTTTTATTTTCTATGGGCTTCTGCACCTCATAGATGCGGGTAGCCTGTTCAATGACCCAGTCTAAAGATCTTTTCTCGTGAAAATCCCTCACGAGCTGGGTCATGATATATTTGGGCAAGGCATGGAAAAACGTGTTTATAAATTCACGGCTATCCGTGCGCACCCTTCTTGTGGTCTGTGCAAAAGCCCGCTTTAACTCCTGCACAAATTCTTGTGGGGCCTGATCCTCCCCACATTGCAAATTGTAGGCTGCCTTGCGAGCCTCTTGAGGATTTCTGTGAACAGAAAAATGTTTCAGGATGGCCGCCTTATAGGTGGACCATCTTAAATGATTTTGGTCCTCCAGCCCCGCAAAGAAACTGGAGTATTCCGGGGAGAAGGTCCACTTTACATATTGAATGCAGCTTTGGCTGTCCTTCAAATGGAAAGTCTCCATCATTTGTTCAAACAACTCTAAGTGCTCCCAAACAGAATACTTAGCGTTCTTATGGTAAGGCGTGATGACGCTCCTGATCGCCTTAATCTGCTTTAAGGGGTCCTTGAGCAAGGCCCTTTTTGCCTTATTGGCCTTTTTGGTTCGGGTAACCCTTGTCCATTCTTCGTCGGACTCAGAGGCACTGCTCCCAGAGGTTCCCGTCTGTTCTTCCAGGTTTTCCCGGATTCTGCGAGCCTGGGAATGGCTGGCAGAATGTGGGGACCTGGTCTCCTGTGTCCTGCGCAGTTCAGAGGAGTCTTCAGATTCCTCCTTGCTGTCAGGATTTGATGGGTACCCCCTCCACTGACCTAACTGGGCAGAGGTTTTCAGGATGCCCTTAATGGGCCTACTCTCCTGGGGTTCCCCACTGAACTGTATTGTACTTGGGTGCCCATACCCGGATGCCCACCCCTCCATTCCTGGATGGTACTGGCCTATGAGCCCCATGCTTCTGGCTGGATAGTAATCTGCCATCCCTGTGGCCCTGTGCTCATGTGCGCCAGGGGACATGGGGGTGGCAGAGTCCAGGGACTGAGAGGTATGAGGGCCTCTGGTACTAGGGCTCCTGAGGTTATGCTCCGGAGTTTCCATTTCCCAGCGAACCTCATCTCTATCCGCCCCTGCTCCCTGTTGCAATGCAAGAGCCTGCATTTGTGCCTTCAGTTCCTCAGTTAAGGCCTTACTCGACTCTATCAGTCTCTCCTGCATCGCTACCTGCTGTTGGAGCCTATCATTGTGTTGGCAGAGGGCCTCATTTTCCCTCTGTGCTTCCTGGTTGGTCCTGGAGAACTGGGCCAGTCTTTGCTGCAGGAGGGTTACCTCCTGAGCTGTGTCCCTATTGGCCTGCTCCTTTCTTGCTAGAGCATCCTCCACCCTCCTGGTGTGCTCTAGCAAGTTCTGGTTTTCTTTTTGGAGGTCACCCAGTCCCTGGTGGGCCAGGTGATTTTCTTCCATTTTCCTTTTTAAATGGCAGACTTCCTGGCCTAAGGCGTCTCTTTCCTGACTAAGAGCCTGCATTTGTGCCGCCAGGTCGTCCCTTTGCCTTTGGAAGGCACCAGCTTTCTGGCGCTCCTGATCAAACTCTGCCTGGATATCCAGGTCTTTCAGGATCAGTTTATTGCTCTCCTCTTTCTCTCTGTCTAGTTGGATTTGCAGGGTGGCTACCTGCTCTGTGCATGCCCTGTTGAAATTGATCTGTTGCTCCAGCTTTTTCTGGCTCTGCAGTAAGGAGTCCAAACTGTCTTGGTGCTCCTTCTGCAGGGCCAGAAATCTAGTATCCTGTTCTGACTTTTCCTTTTGCAGCACATCCATATCCTCCTTTATTTTAGTAATGTACAGTCTGCTGTCATTTTCTGACTCCTGGCTCCTCTGCAGCCTCTGCTCAGAAGAGTCCAGATCAGATTGGACCTTCTGTAATGCCATCTGTTGCCTATTTGCCAGATTTTGGCTTTCAGCACATCTATCCTGCATGTCTCCCATATATAGGTAAAGGTATGCTGCTATCCTGGCGATCTTATTGTGTTCCTCTTTGGCTTTAGGAGCCATATATAGTTCACTCAGGGCCACATGTAAGGGACCCTGATCTCTATATATATCTGACCCTGTTTCAGTGACCTGTTGTGTGATGGCCTGCAACCACACATCCTGGCCCTGTTCGGTCCATTCACCTCTCACAAATAGCTTATGCAAGAGGTGCTCTCTGGCTATTTTCATGTCTACTAAGGTCGTCATTCTAGAGATTGGTCTCTGTCCTGACTTACAGAAGTTAGTATTTTATTTTTGCAGAACAGAACTTTTCTTGGAGTGTCCCTTTTGAGGAATGCTTCACAGCGTAATGCAGCGTGGTGATCCGACCGGGTGTATGTATCCCGTCAGTTAGCACAATGTATTAAGCTGCACAACTGGTAAATCTAACCCAACGTCTCGGCTCGAGCCCCCACTTTGTAAGAGGATTCAATTCAGCACTACAGCTAAGTTAACGCCTAGTCTAGAATACTGAATGAAAACCCTTATTGATATATCTTTAGGTCCAGTTCATGCGTTCTGGATGACTACCCCTATATAACACCCCTCTCTTGGAATCCCCCTGACCCCACTGAGCCAAGAAGTAGTTCTGTTTTGCAAGTTTAAAAGGTTTATTTGATAATTTACAATATATATTATATCACGCTTTATAATAAATTAATAATTGAATAGCACACTTAATCTGATATGATAAAGATTGACAACAGAGAATCTGGCACTAGCACACTTCTTTATAATTACTAAGGAGTTGAGATGAAATGGATAAGGTAGCACACTGGTAATTAGGAACAAAAGTATAATGTGGTAGAGGATGCTTTATGTAAGCTCAGGTGGATGCAATATTCAATGAATGCAGTACAGAAAATACTCAATAGGATTTCAACCAAACAATGTAATCACTTTTCTCTGGCTATTCACTCCCCCCCTCTTTATGCAATGCAAGGAAATGGGAGGAAAACACACAGTTCTCAGAAATGCAATCAATGTAATCAGTTCAATCCAGCAAGCTTAGACAACAGAAAACAGATAGGAGTTTTGAAATCACAGGCCCAAATTGCTTTGATATGTGCTGGCAATGAATGAGAAATATGCTGGAAACGCTTTTAATTCCCTTTCAGAGGTTCAGGGTGAGTGGTATCTAGTTAATATTAGTCCAGGCTCACACTAGCAATGATGCAGGGATAGTTAGCAGGTTAAACGAATTTCTGGCAAATGGAAAGCAAACAGCAGCAGTTTTTACATGTGAAGAAATTGCAAATCGCGGTAAAATTCGCGGATGCGTGTTCCGCGATTGCGGTAAAACTATAAGGGCTAGGAATGCGGTTCTTGGTGCGATTCAAAGCTACGATTCTAAGCTATCAGAGGAAAGTTACTGCAAGTCTCTAGCCCAAACGGTCGCGGAGATATGAGTAATTTAGTAAAGGTCGTTTTTGGTTTTGTAAATTTTAAACGCACACTTTTTCAAATGACAAATTTTACTAGAAATGACAGGTGACAGATAGGAGGCAGTTCTACTTAGGTTAAATAGATTGAATTAGATGAATTTAAACTAAGAGATGTGTTCTGAGTTTTGCTAAGTACTCACAAGAGATTTTGAACAGGAAAGCGACTTGGTCACGATCTTCAGTCTGGTCAGGTCTTTCCGGATTCTGCTCACAGCGCCTGGTCTGGTCTCGGCTAGGCACAGCACTGCTTTCTCTCTGGTCTGGTCTCTGCTAGGCACAGCACTGCTTTCTCTCTGGTCTGGTCTCTGCTCTGGATAGATTGAAGTCTCTAGTTTGGCTTTCTGGAGTTTGATGGAGGTAAGTATGGATTTTTCCGGCAGGGCTTCCAGCGGCAGATGAAATTGAATGTCTCTATGTGTCCTGACTCTCTGCTTTTATCTGTTTCTTGAGAATGGGTGTGTGTGTTGCATCACTAGACTTGCCCCTCTCATTCGTCATTGGTCAGGCTTCCATTCCTCCGCTTGATTGGCAAACTGAACTGTGAGTCAGATTGATGTCATTTTATGATCTCTTGAAACAACCTCCCTTATCATCTGTGCACCCAAATATATATATGATCAAAATCCATACTTCAGAGTTACACAGTTGTTTGAAATTACATATACATGGTGTGGCTGAATTTAGCCATGTCTATGTCCAAATCTGCTCATTCTCGGAGCTTGCATTCAAAGAGTGTACATAATTGACTTTTTAACTGCTTTTTCAATTTCCGACATGGACCCAACTTTACATACATGTGTGCAGGGGGTAGGGACATTAACTGATGAAGTTTCAGATTTTTAACATGCACACATTTAGAGTAATATCCACTTTTCCGCTAAAACCCCCCTGAACATACCACCGGTTCCTACCACGTCTTAAACTGTGGGCAGAAAAATCACAAGAATTATGGTATCATTTATAAAATTTTCACATGTCCGCACTATGAATTATCCCCCTTTTTATAAAACCATATCCTTGCTGCAGGGGTGTGTCTTTTCAGGTCACATGGTACAGAAACCAGTCTTTCCAGTTTCTGCCAAGCCAGCTTGCTTCTCACAGGCAGTGCCCCTCCCAGCTTCTCCAGGAGGAAGCCACTTTTTACGACGTCTGTAATAAAAACCTTTGCCTGAGTGGAGAGGGCTTTGTTCACTCTCTGGCAGAGCACAGGAAATTCAATTATCAGATAGATGGCATATCCTTAGTGTGGGCAGCAAAAGGAACATTGCCCTGGGAACATAGTTGTGACTCAAGTTTCACTCCTGATGGGATCCGTTGCTAGGCAAAATCAAGTTCCTTAAGCCAGACCTTCAGCTAACTTTTTGTTGCTTTTAAAATAACTTGTAATTTTACACATGCAGCTAGAATGCTGATTCTAAGTGCAAAACTATGACATTTCAACAGTTACAAAGGCATGTGACACCAAACATAGGTCACTCATTTAATTTAACATTTTCGATTTTGGTGGTTTTAAATCCAGTTGCAGTTAGGCTTAAGCTGCTGACTCCATAGCATTTTTGTTATAAGCATTGTTTTTGGGCTCTTCATTTCCCAGATTTTGTAGGCACACAAAACTCCATTCTGCCAAATGTCTGCTGGTGTTCAGTGAATATTTTGCACATGTTGCAAGGTTTGAAATAGGCATTTTGCTTGCCTTCAGAAAAACACACAGTGGGTTTTAAAACGCCGGCTTTTGGATAGTGGTGAGTACTGGTACTGCACCCATTTTTGGGATTTTCTTGGATTAATGCATTCTAAACAGGAATGGTTCTTACATGGTAGTAAATCCTTGCTTAACATTGTTTTGATGGGGCTCCTTACAGTAAGATGGTTATGTGGAACCCCACAAAAAGGGTTGAATCTTTAAAGTGGTCCAATGAGTCACGATTTCAGCAACTTTTTGACATCAGTAAAAGTGGATTTTGTTAACAAAGACCTTTCTTTACCCTGGTGGGTGGCAAGTTAGGTAACCATTTTGGTGTGCGCACAACTGCGCAGCTTTCCTGGATTTCGGCGCACATGTGGGTTTTCCGCCATCTTGAATTTCCTAAGCCCACAGCACCAAATGTTGTAGCAGGGTAGCTTAAACGTGGGTCAGGACACCCTACATCTCTGTCTACTTAATGCTTGTAGGGTTCTAGTGTGTTGATCTTCTTTTACACCAAGTAAATGCACATGTGGTTCTCAGTGTGCTTGCCTTATCCTAAGCCTGATAAATGCACGCTGCACCCAGTACTATGGTCCTCTTCTCTGTCTACTTAATGCTTGTAGGGTACTAGTGTGTTGGTCTTCTTTTACACCTAGTAAATGCACATGTGGTTCTCAGTGTGCTTGCCTTATCCTAAGCCTGATAAATGCACGCTGCACCCAGTACTATGGTCCTCTTCTCTGTCTACTTAATGCTTGTAGGGTACTAGTGTGTTGGTCTTCTTTTACACCAAGTAAATGGACAAGGGGTTCTCAGAGCTTTGGCCTTCGATGCTTTGCGAATGCACAGGTGCATCTCAGCGTGTTGGCATTTTCCTAAGCCTGTTAAAGGTGCATGAGGTTTTCACTGCAGAGGACTGCCTCTCTGCCTAGTGAATGCATGTGGGCTTCTCAGTTCTATGGGATTCTACCTTTCCTACTAAATGAATGTGGGGTTCTCTTACTTTGGCCTGCCTCTATACCACCTAAATGCATGCACGGCCCTCAGTACTATGGTATTCTAAATTTGAATGACAAAACCACATGGAATCAGAAATAATAGAGAGCCCTTCTTCCCAACCTGCTGGGAAACACTTCTTGTATTGATTATTTGCCTGTTGAGATGGTCAAAGTCTATATTGACGTCTGGGAATAATCGGTGAGTTAGCCCCTGGTGATTTCCCTCTCTCTTGGAAAGTGTCTTAGATTAACACAAATGCTTTAAAAACAGGTAATTGTCTATTACAGATTACTACTGAGCAATAGCATTGACTGGTGCTGTATGCAAAGGGCTTGGGCAAGCTCTCTTATGCCAAAGTCATATTTGGTGCGAGGCTGTAAGTGCAGATCACTATAGCCACTCTTCAAACACATACATGGTGTCCTCTGAATGCCACACCGTATTCACTTTATCCAAATGTTTATAATAATAGTCCCCTCAAGCAGACATTTAGGGCCGTATACCATTTCACCCATGCAAGTGCAATTAACATTAGGGCAAAAATTGCCCCAGTGGTGAAAAAAAAAAAGGTTTTCAATCCTTTTTTTCACCAGGGAAATGGTTTCCTTCATCCTAGCACTAGTGTGATATCTGTCCTGGTGCACGGGCCAGATTCTCTAAAAGTGGTGCAAATGAAAGGAGCACAGAGAATACTCTGGTTTCATTTGTGCAATTTTCAAAAATTCGCAGGTCATCTTATTCTCCCGATGCTATTGTATGGCAGGATCCCAGCAACCATGGGATTGGCAGGAGCCCATTTCACCAAGATGGGCCCTCTAAGTGCCCATCTTAGTGAAATGATCGGAAAAAAATGATTTCCATCCCCAACCCTGTCATGAATTCAGCCTCCCCTTGTGCCTGTTCCTACAGGTGCAAGGGGGTGACACTCATTTCTGTGCATTTAAAAGCACATCCCGTTTGTGATTTCGGGATGGGCTTTTAAATGCACAGCAATGCCCCCTGCCTGATACGTCCGAATGCACACATGTGTGAAAAAGGGTCTCTTTATTGGTGCATCCATGATGCGCTCATGCAGATGTCCTTTGCAAATTGTCCTGCTCCTTTTTTTAGTGCAAGTGATAAATTGCACCAGCACATCTCATCACTTTCACCCCCAAAGCTTTTGAGAGTCTGGCCCATTGTTTTTCACAGTAGAGTACATTTCGACTTAGTGCTAATTGCACTTGCACCGATGCAATGTTTATGAAATATGGTCTAAACTTTCAAAATGCAAATTGAAAATAACCGATGAAATTTTAAATGTTGAATATTCTTGTACTTTTTTGGGGTACCACTTTGTTCACTTTGCTAAATGTTTTTGTACTTTAATTTGTTGGTTACCAATGTGTTCCCTTCTTGATAGTTTTCTTTTTTATGTCCCTTTAAATCAAGTTTTTTTTGTTGCTGTTGTCAATTCTGCTGTAGAAATGACAGCACAGCCATACCAATAGGCAATCCTTGACACTGAGAATGTGCGTAGTGTCCCTTCGCTTGACAGCTGTGCAAAAAACTCATAATATTGGATGTTTGTTCTTTCTTTGTTGATGTTGGGTTGTTAGAACCTTTCCCTGTATATCATGAAACATGATGACACAGCACACTGTACATTCTGAAGCCTAAACCTGGTTATTTTCTGTAATGGCTGAAAGCACAAAAACAGCCAAGTGAAAACTATGGTCCGGACTTTAAAGATAACCAAAAGGTTCATGATGGTTTCAGTTCTCAAATGTGATTATCCAAAACAATCCCCGTGTTCATATGTGGTAACCCAGGTGAGCTAACCCATTCGCATGCAGTACGATATCTCGGCTCACAATAATGCACATCGTTGGAATGGACTGAGATGTTGCAGCGGCGAAAGGAGTTCAAATAGTAGGACAAGCGCACAAGAAGAAAAGGCACACATTATTGTTAGCGGGGATTGTTTGTGCAGAAGCTAAGCATGGCCCAGCTTCCCCAAAAGTGATTTGTGAATAGTCACATGTCACTTGCATGAATATGAACCACCCGCACACACCCTGCAATACAACCCTCACCCTTCAACTCCCCATGTTCTCTCTCCGCCAGCACCCCAATAATAATCCGAACATTTGTTTGAGTGGATCGTGCGAACAAAGAAACACACACCTAATGAATTACTGAACTCTTATCCAGCATTATGTATACATATATAATATATTGATAAGCACGGCGGGCTGACTAACAGTCCAAAAATAGCAGCAGCACTCAGGCAATACTAAGAAAGTAAAAAACGAAAAAATCTGCTACAAAACAGTCCTTTATTTTTCAAGTGTCCATGGACAAGAGGGCAGCAGACAGTGCAGAGAAAGTGACTACGCGTTTCACCCTATTCGGGCTTCGTCGGGTCTATATATTTATATATTATTTCACCAAAACGCTGCACGCTGTCAGCGAGTGGCAGCACTCCTCCGTAGATGTAAAAAAACTCACAACAATGCATTTCACCCTTGCGGGCTTTGTCAGATTCTACATATTACAATGTTTTCAGTGTTTTACAATCTCATCAGCTCATCGTCTTTCTACTATTTCCATCATCTAGTGCAACATATTGTTCCCTGAGCTGGGGTAAATGTAGCCGCCATGTTGGTACATGCTTCACTATATATATCCCCCTATGTCTTGGCTGCTGATTGAGACATTCAATGGTGTACATTCTGAATTTTTACATACATTAGCAAATACATTTTGGGCCTCATTACAAGTTTGGAGGTAGCCATGGTGCTATTAGCGCTATGGCTGCCTCCAAACTCGTGTCCGGGTCCGGGTTCTTTGAATGGGGACTTACCGGGTCATTCCAACCTTGGAGGACCCAGTAAATCCCCATTCAAAATATCCATCCTCATTTCCATTCGAGCCCCCATAGGGCTCAATGGGAATGGGGAGGGAGCTAATAACAGCGGCTCCCGCTAAGGGCGGCAGGTAAAACCACCGTCCTTAGCGGGACCCGCTAAGGGACCTCGGAATGCGGCAGTAAGGGGTTAACGGCACCGGCATCATTACCGGCACCGATAACCCTTTACCGCCGCACTCGTAATGAGGCCCATAGAGGGTAAACCAGAGGATGTGTAAGTATATCAATTATACTGACAAATTCAGCACGCTCCATAGTTGAAATGAATGTGCTCCACTACTGTTCTGGTTCAAAGCCTCATTGTGCAGTGCTTTAGTCTACTAGAGTCATTGCTTGAAGTGCATAGTGCAGGACCACTGTCTGTTGATGTATCATATAAAGTTCATCATGCTTTAATGAACCCTGTATTTTGTGGACATATTTGTAAAGTGCTTAAAGAGGGGAAGGGCATGTTATTACACCCTAAAGGTCAAACATGTAATCTAAATGTAAACTGCCTAGTGCTCGAGCACAGACCATGGATATGTCATATAAAGTGCACAGTGCATTTATACGCCATAAAGTGCTTGCTGCTTCACATTTATAAACCAAGAAGTGCATGCTGCTTCATAATTAAGATCATAGTGTAAAGTGCATAGTTCTAGATCACTGACCTTGAATTTCTCATATAAAGTGCACAGTGCATTTGGGAGCTCTAGACTGAGAGACTGTTGCGGTGCAGCACTGATGAAAAGGGTATAGCGCTATATGCATAATGCATCATAGGTTACCTTCTCTCCTTTAAGAATCCAACTGAGATGTATAAAGTGCATAATGCATTGGTAAAGCTCGCTTTTCAAGGAGATTCTTGTAAAGTCCTTGGATGGGGGAAGTACATACTGTTTCACCCTAAGGATGAAACGTAAAGTGTAAGCGTAACCTGCCTCGTGCTAGATCATGGGCCATAGACGTATTATATAACATGCACACATGCATAAATAAGCCATATATGTTAATATCAGTGTGGGAAGTGTGGCTAAGCAGAAATGCCATCCATGTCTCTGGACAAGAAAGGTGTTTGTTGACAGATTGCAATACCCATGGATTGGTGACTTTTGACTCGGCCAGATTTAGAAGCAGTTGGTTCACAGTCTGGCTTCTTAATTCAAGAAGGTAAGGAATTTGTATCAGATTCAGACCATGCCCACCCTTCCTAATGATCGTTTAGAATCTCTCGAGGTAAACCTAATCTATCGGCAATTGTTTCAATTAAGTGACTTCCTGGTCACTGTTCTGAATCGTCACATGTGTAATACGTCATCAGTAGCCTCACTGGTGTAATGCTGTAGCAGGCAAGGCTCTTAATCACATCGTCATGCTCCTTCCTGGAACATAACGCCCAGTTGCTTAACGGCCAGGCACGCTCTATAAATAAATAAACATAACATAGTTTTATTTGCAATATTTTCACAGATGTTTGATAATCATGGCTAGCGTCTCCTGCTGAAAAAGTGCTGTTTTTGTTTCGTTTATTAACAGTGATATTTGGACCCCTTCTGATATTACTAGTTGTAAACGTGTGATTTCTGAAATCCGGTGTGTAAAGAGCAGTGGTGTCGCTAGGAGGGGCCTGGGGGGGCCGCTGTGAAACCCTGTGCCCCCCTACCTAAGATGAGCAGTGACCATGCTCTCCCACTACTTTTGTCTGTGCCCCCCTACATTTGTCTTTGGCCCGCCTAAATTTGATTCCTGGCGACGCCACTGGTGAAGAGCAGTCAGTGAGGCTCATCAAATGTTCACAATAGTGACGTTTTCATGCAAATCGCCAACCAAAATGTTCAATGACACAAATATATTTGAGATGAACGTTTTCATGTAAATCCAGCCCCATTGTACTTCACCAAATTCTAGTTCCAACTTTGTTTCGTTTTTACACAACACCAATGTAAATAGAAGAAATGTTTAGCATGCCCCACTATCCTGATGGAAAATGCCATGCCCCTGCACACCCTTGCAGTGCCCCAACTTTGTACTCCTGGACAACCCAACCCTTCCTAAATGAATCCCATGGGAAGTTCTGAATGTATGTAAAATGTTCCCACGCCTATCACAGATGGCCTCAAAAACACATCAACTCTTGAAGACAAATCAAGGGTTTGTATTTCATGTGTAGTCAAGGAGCTCTCTAATCGCCGTCCCTCTCCATTTAACAGAGATGGTTGTCCTCTCCCTAACATAGACATCACTCACACCCAGACTTGTCACTAGAGATTCGTAACATCTATGAGTTTATAACTGTCTGACTGATGGGGATGGCCTAAAGGCAAACACCTCATCTATCTAACTTCCCCTGGGAACAATTTAGATGGTTCCTGAGCTCAAGTTCCTGGTTATCTTCCACTCACCTTATTGTTCACTCTATATCACTGTCATTCTCTCAACTTCACGACACACTCACTACTAAGTACTGTGTTCTCACACCAACCAATACCTCACCTTGCACACTCCTTCAGAATTTCTCCTGCATTCTCTTCTCCATCACCCTTCATCTGCCTGGTCTTTTGGTCCTCCTTCTCCTTCTCCTTCTTCTTCTCCTTCTCCTTCTCCTTCTCCTTCTCCTTCTCCTTCTCCTTCTCCTTCTTCTTCTTCTTCTTCTTCTTCTTCTTCTTCTTCTTCTTCTTCTTCTTCCTCTTCTTCTTCTTCTTCTTCTTCTTCTTCTTCTTCTTCTCCTCCTGAAAACAGGCACGTGTATTCCCTTGTATCATCCCCAACCTCTTCCATTGACTACCTCTCTTACCTAGTTCCCTGGTCCAATCCTTGGCTTTTTTTGCTAAAAGGCTGTACAGAGGGTGATACCCTGGGAAAGATGTCCAGAAATGCCTAGCGAACGCGTCAAATTCTGGATTACATCTGCACATCTAAGAACATGATATCAGCTATTAGAACACTGTCAGTAATCAGGAAGGAATCAAGTGACCACAAACTTCTTAGCCTAGCTTGCAAAGCAGTTCCGAAGGGATGTGAAGACAACAAACACAGCATCCTGGAAATAACACCAGCCCAAAACTGATCAGAATCCCACAGAACAAAATGACCTACTCACAAAGATCCTGAAAGATGCAAAGGACTTTATGAAATCAACACGAGGAACAGAGAGTCCGGATTACATTAGTTTATTCAATGACTTCGAAGTGAAAAAAGGCAAGGTCACATGAGAGGCATTCCAGCATACCCACATTTATGACCAAAAATTGCTACGAGAAAAAAGATTATGAACAGGAAAATCAACCAGCTAAAGAAACATCAACACAAGACCTATGGGGAACAAATTCGGAAACTGAAACAACAACATAGAACTTAGGCCAAACTACACAACAAAACATTGCTTCGAAATGATGCAGAATCTATGTTGGAGCTGAATAAGCCACGCAACACCGGCAAAATTTGGTCAATTCTAAATCATCTGGATACGCCTCAGGAAGCTCTTCTGCTGAATTACATCCCAGCTGCAACCTGAACTGACTATTTCAAGAATTGTACAGACAATGTATCCTTGAACACTCCAACTGGTTCTCCAATTGAATCAAAGTGGGGTGGGCTTGATGTGGCTCCCGAATCAATCATGGTGAGCATCAACAAACTTAGCAGTTCATGAGCCCCAGAGCCCAATGGGCTGACAAATGTGATGCTAAGACAAGACCCGGCTCAATGGGCTGAGTTTTTGTCTATTCTATTCTGGCACATCATTGAGGCAAAGAGGATCCCACTGTCATGGAAGGTTTCCATAATTGTGCCCATCTACAAAACAGGTTTCTGAGGACATACCCTGCTAATTAAAGACCAATAGCTCTACTGGATGTGGCTGGAAAATTATTTGCATCTCTATTGCTTATTCCAGTGGTCAATTACATCAGCCCACAGGGATGAGTGGTAATCCAGCTTCGTGAAGGGAATCGGGACGACGCTGAACATTTTCTTTCATCATCAACATCCTCAAAGTAAGATCTGAGCTAAATCGAGCCAAGAAAACATATTTGGCCTTCATAGACCTAACCCAAGCATTTGACACTATCAAGCGTCCAGCATTGTGGGCAAAGATGGAACAATGGGGCTGTCCAGGTAACATCATGGGCCCTATCAAAGTCCTCTATTCAGGTACTACTCTAAAGGTAAGGGTCAACAACAGAGGGGCACTAACAAAAGCAATATGCACAACAAAGGGGTGAAACAAGGATGCCCGTTGGCTCCTGAACATTTTAATTTGTTTATTTCCAACATCAATCAAGCTTTTTTGGGCATCAGATGTTTCCCGCCCAAATTGGGGCCTGAGGAGGTGGGTCGCCTCCTGTTCGCAGACAACATTGTACTGGCCGATCAAACTCTGGTGGGCCTTCAGAGGCAATTAAACACCCTGCATCAAATGGTTTGAGGATTAATCCATCAAAACCAAGGATCATGGCCTTTGGTGCCCCAACGACGATTAGAAAGAAAGAAGCAAAAACATGGTTCTTGCAAGGAGTAAAAATACCGTAGGTGAAGTCTCTAACCTACTTGGGCGTTTGTTTAAATACAAGTTCTTGACATGCTCCTAGGCTGTCCTTGCTTCGCAGCAAAGCAACCAACCTTGCTTCGCAAGGCAAAATAATTCTGAAAAAAGTATGTGGTTTCTCAATGATCCCGTTGGTAACATTTTACAGGATGAAAGTAACACCAATGGTAACATATGGCGCTGAGACCTTGTTAAAGATCGATGTTAAAAACTGGAATTTAATTGAAGGTCTATTCTGGAAAAAGGTGTTGAACCTACCAAAGAGTCTCCCGATCCAAGCCATAAGGATGGAATTGGGCTTCACCTCACTTAAAGCCATAGTAATGTGGAAAACGCTCCAATTATTTCAGAAATCTATGTAACAAAACCCAAGGTGGGGCTTTTGGGTCCTACAGAGAGCCTTAACAGAAAAATCAGACGGCTCTCTACAGGAATAGAAAAGCGTTTGCAACTTGGCCCTCATCGATCTGGGGGAAACAGCGTCAACACTGGTGCAAAAACCCGACAAGGTGAAGAAAGAACTATACTGATTGCATTACCACCCATGACGAAAGAAAGTGTTCAAGTTATATGGAAAGCCAGTAGGAGAGGAAAAAAAACTGAACCGCTTACCAAAATATCTACAGCTCTTCCCTAGTTGGTTTTTCAGATCCCAGTTTCTGAGAATTCGTCTCAACCTATTTCCGACGGGGTAAATTCTGAGACAATGAAACCAGGATGAGGGACTTCCAATTTGCTGGCTGTGCAAAGAAAATGCTACAATTGAAACACTAAAACATCTAGTCATGTCTTGTTCAGCAACAAATAACCTTAGGACTCTCCTCATGTCGGAGGTAGTTAAGAAGTATGGTTGCAGAACAAAGGAAGAGTAGTGGAGAATCCTATTAGCGGGAGAGAGAATTTCAATTACCCTGTCCTTTGTTAAACTGGTAATTGTGATTTTTAAGCTGCTGGAACACTAAATATATGAAATTGATGAACACGAGGGACATGTGAAACACTGGAACTGGATAAAGAACATGGTTTAAATCTATGTTTGAGGGGGATGTGGATTTTTCATGTTGGATTAACTGGTTTAAAGGTTTTTCTATTGTTCAACCATAAATAGCCAATAAAAAATAAATAAAGAAATGACATTAGTTCATGTCAAATATTTCACAAGAAATATTCTGTAAACTTGATCACTGTTAAAACACGTCTTGGAAAAAGACAACCCCTGAGAGCAGATGCCAAAGAATTTCAGTTGGCACCATTTTTTTATGGTGCCAACTAGAGAGCTCTTGTGTGCATACTCCTTTGCAATCTGTGGTGGTTCAGAAGAAGGACACAACAGAGTTTGATAAGCCATTTCACTAAGATGTTTATTAAAGAAAAGGGACAAAGGCCTTTCTTTCCCTATACAATAAGGCGTCCCTACCTAACAAAACTAGCTAAGGTGCTTCTCCGTCATCAGTTCTCCAGCCAAACTAAGCCTGAAACTACAACTACAGCATCAACTAAAGACAGGAGAATTGCTCCCTTCTCCTGGGGTTTTTGCTTCTTGCAAACTTGTGTTTTAGTATATGATTTTGTGATAGTCTCTAGTGACTCACTTTATCAGTTTCTATAGTTCACTCAACACTTTACTGTGATTTGGTTTTCTCTATCTTTGATGGTTACTTTTTGTGGTTTTATTATTCTCCTCTTGATTCTCTCTACAGAGAGGTGTTCTGTGCTCCTCCCATGGTAAAGTTATCCAATGTGTCACTGTCTCTTTCACACTCTCTTTACTTTGACTGGGATGAATATGATTGATCCCCAATGATTCACGTTCATTCCTCAGGGTTGAATATCACAGTCTCTTTACTTTGACCGGTACAAGTATGATTGGTCCCATAATGATTCTCCTTCACTCCTCTGAATTTAAGTATCACAGTCTCTTTACTTTGATTGGTCCCATAATTGTGTTCTCTTCCCCTCCTGGGTCTCCTGTTTTCCCTGCTACCATGTGCCATTAGGGATAATGTCACCAGGCTTCTACTTACTTGGGGTTTGTTCACTCCTTCTCCAGTGCAGCCTCTCATGTTGCTTCAATCTCTCTTCTCTCCTGCCATCGTCTATGATAAACACACAGTATTTCTAATAATGCTAGGTTCTACGTCTCTGCTTCCCAATTGGTTTTGTCATAGTTTATTCTATTCCTGGTCCACCACAAATCTTTTGTGACCACACCACCACATTCTCTGTCTCTCTGTCTCTCGCTCTCTCTCTCTCAAGTTTCCAGGATGCTCCGGAACCACCTTTACTTCTCTTGCTTTCCTCCAGGTAAGATGCTGCACCTCTAGATCTGCTTTGTGTTCCTTTCTGGACAGAGGACGCTGTGAGTCGAGCTCTCTCTCTGCATCAGGCAGTTCACCGTTTTGTAACTCACAGGCTTTTTGCTTGCCACTCTCCTCTCTTCTTATGTGTGACGTAGCCTTGGGACTTCCCCAGAGAATGGACAGGAATTCCTGTTTCTCTGTTGTGTGGTTTCTCTCTTTCCTTCATATGTCCTCCTGCTCATCTCAGTTATATTTTAAATTTAAGGAAATATTTACACTTGCTGTCAGACAGTAGTGACATATTGGTTTCCTCTTCTTACTTGTTCCCATAAGAGATGTTCAAAGAGGTATTTCTGGGGTGTTTATTAGGGAGTTCCTCAGAGGAATAGGAGTCATTGTCCCCAAAGGGGGAGTCTCTCCCGGTGAGATCCCACTTGCCTCAATCCCTAGGGATGGTGTTGCGGAGCGGGCTCACCCCCCTAGCCTCAAAGGGACAAATTCTGCATTGTGTCACAAATCCTAAATTGATTGTCGCTTGGGGGCGGACAATGCATTTAACGGCCCACATGTCCGAGCTTTGTAGGCTCAAGTGAAGTGAGGGACTCAGCTCGGCCTGCGGGACATTAAATGCCATGTACACCCCCCAGCCGGGGCGTAAAAACTATTTGCACCCCAGGATTTCCCAGAGTGCACATAGTTTTCAATGTTTCCTTCCGACAAGAGATATGCTTAGCCGCGTGCATCTCCCATCGGAATGACATTTAAAAAAAAATGTCTGCCATTAAAATAGAAAAGGGACTATGTCCCTTTTCGCATGATGGTGTCAATGGAAAACAGGTTCCAAAATAACCACATCATCCGAAAAGTGACCTAGCCTGCAGTGAAAAAAAGTAAATAAAAACAGCCGCCACCTTAAAAATGGAAACAGGATTTAAAATGTTATAGCGATGTCAATTTGTATTGACTTTTCTTTTCACAGTAGGTGGTGAATGCACAATCGCACCATGGAAAGGCATATTGTGATTGGTCAATCTGCCTTTCCAGGCGGCAAATTTTATGTAAATCTGCTTCTAAGCAATGCATATAGTACTTCAATGATCCACTAGATTATGCCTTTGGTCCCGGATTGATGTAGGTGATCCCTGTCCAGTGCAGTGTAGCACCAAGCAATACTCAATCGCCTCTCTATGGAGTCCACAGGTGAACGCCAGGTTGGGATATGGGATGGGACATATATATGGGGAAGGATTTGATGGCGGGTGGCAAGGCAGAAATGAAGAACATGTCATTGATTATGCTCCATGCTACATAGTGGACATATGTTTCCAATCACAGAAAAATATAAGCATGATCTCAATACCAGCGAGATCTTCATCACTATTAGTTACACTTTGAAATGATCAGCACAATCAATACCTACACTCTGTGAAGTTTCCATCAGGTACTTATTATAAAAATATTTCAATATTGAGATTTATGCTTATGGGGCATACTTTTCTTAAACCAAAATGATGTCTTGAAATATGCCCAGCATCTAAGCTTAGAAGATGTATTCTCCTATTAAGGTTGGGATGCTTGCCTGTGATAGGTTTGCAAATTAAAATAACGCCAGCTAATAGACTATGTAGAATATCTAAGCAATTGAGTATGCTTGAGACAAGTAGACATGTATTGACTTCATGCCAGAAATTGCCCACTCTATGTATGCCACTCCTAGGCTGGTTTGTACATAAATACAAGAGTATACAATCAGATTAATGTTGGGCCTATTATTTAGGTACGGACATCACTTCAATTAAAATTGCTATCTTCATTGAATGGCAACAGGTAGTTCATAAATTGGTACCACAATTAGTCCTGGCTGAAGACACATGAGTCTGAATGATTGCATTATACTTGTTCATTATGTCAGATGATGTGTAGATGTAGAAATGAAATTATTGTAATGAGATGTAAAGATATGAAGCTTACATTTTATTTGCTAAATGGAATTCTACTGTGTTATGAGGTACAAAGATATTTTGATAATTGGATGTATAGTAACTTAACGGTTGTATATATTAATCGGGATGCAATGTGTGTGAAAACGTATTTTTAGAACTGATACAGATAAATACATAAAAAAATGGGGCAACATTCTACAGCAGTCTTTGTGCTATCCAGTATTCCTCAACAAAACTCCAAGCACTTAGTTGGAAACCTGAATGGGTCGAACAATGTTATCTCACGGAGGTCCCCTACATGTTTCTAATTAGTTGTTATGAATGTTACATCTGATGCAACCACCTTTTCCAGAGGTATCACAGCCCTCTTCCACCGGGCCTGGTAACCACAATCAAAATAAAAGAAAGACTGTCCTACGAAAGCTTTTAAGCATCTGTTGCTCCAGAGCCATCTTTCACTCTTGCCTTCTTTCTTTTACATCATTTTCAAAGCCAAGCTCATGTATCCAGGCTTGGGGGCTACTAGCTTTAAAGGGTATCTGGTCAATGCATCTAATGCCATTGCATCTAATACCATTCCATCTAAATTGTTCCATCTAAAAAATGTCCATTGAATGCATATTTTTGAGGGGTAAAGGGTTAATTTGTGTTTAGGTGCAATATTCATTGTAAAAAACTGGGGTTGGAAGCCCCCCCAAAAGAAAATACAAAGAAAATAAAAGAAAACAAAAATGCATTAGATGCACATTTTCTATATGGAAGAAATTTGGTGCAAACGCATGTCGATGCAAGGAATTCGATGCAATGACCATAAACCCTTTAAAGTCTGTCACCGCGTGGCAAAACAGTTAGTTACTTACCCGACCCTCCTTAATCACCATCACCTGTAGCTCAGGCCCATAACTCGGACTTACTGGAACATAGCTACCAGTATTTTCTGCAGCAAAGACTTTAGTGCTTAATCATGATTAATTATCAAAAAGCCACAGAGAGCACGCAACTCAGAAAACTTTCAAAATGTGAGCAATTCAGATTCATTAAAACAAAAAATCTAATATGTAAAGTGTATCTTGCAGTTCATGTTCAAAGAATACAAGGAACATGTCATCAAAACACATTTTATTGTGAGAAATACCACTTTGAATCCTGCTTAATCTGTTCATTGTAGCATTGATCATCTCTGCACCATGTTGCAACCAACATAAGAATGTGAAAATGCTAATTATTGTGTAATGTAAGGCACATGTAATGGTTTTCAAAGAAAGTGGCTTTAAACCTTTACTTAAGCAACTCAGTGCCATAAACGCAGCTTTGTAACGGGGGATTTAGGTCATTGTGTGGGTGTTTGGCGGATTAAGATGGATGAGTGTCACATTTAGTTAGTTAATTTGACAGAGGATATTGCCAAAGGCAGCAGTTACAAATGCCAAATACTTACTGTAAATTCAAACGATTTTAATATGCACAATATTAAAATTGACTCTTCCCAGAGGCATAACAATTGTATTTGCTTTTGTATACGTTGCTTTGATATACACAGAACATGTTACCCCTAACTGTACACCATAATCACATACTTTGCAGAGGGACTCTTCGATCTTTAACATAAGGCTGTAGGTTGCAAGCATTTAACATGCCTGGCAATCCACTGAATCAATACACTCAGGGGGGTTGCAAGGGGGGGGCTAAGGGGGCTATAGCCCCTGATCTTTTGATTGTAGCCCCGGATAGAATCTCAGGAGCTACAGCCAAAAGACTAGCTAGCCCCCAGTCCCAACAATACCAACATCAGTGTAGCCCCGGGTCTTTTCCAGACCTAGCAACTCCCCTGAATACACTACTTGAAATGTACTTTATAGGACCTTGTGTTTGTGCTTTGTGAATTCAATGGCAGTAGCATTTCCATATGTGAAGGGCTCAATTCCTAAAACATTTTTTTAAAAGTGGGTGGGATCTGGCACGCATTGGGGAGTGACATCACGTGACGTTAATGTGAACTATGCAAATATCAGTCAGGCTTGGCTTTTACACACGACAAAAGAGCATTTTCCAGGGAAACATATTTTGATATTACCTTGCTGCTTAAGTATAAAATGCATGCACCGTTCATATCTGCGATCATTTCACAAAACATGTCCGTACAGAAAGAAGTCAATATGAGACATTTTTCATCTTTACTTCTGATTGCAGTGATCTTGCAGTAAATTGTATTGTTTCAGAGGTGAGAGGCCAGGGTTCAATTCCCCCAGCCGCAGCACTGCAGCATGGTGTTATTCTTTATTTACTTCCTTAAACAACCAGGGGGGACGGTTTCCACCCTTTTAAATAAATTGGCAGATGCCGTCCACCCGTGAGATCCCTCGACGTGATCTCTGCATATGTGACTAAAGCATTGCTATCAGAAAAGCGAGATCAGAAGAACGGGTTTTGTGAAGAAGGATATTTTGTTGGCATAGAAACTTGCAAAATTTTATGAAGCTACCAAACTCTGATTGGTCGATGTGTGTGCTGTAGTAGCCAATGAGGGGATATTTGACATGTGAGCCAATCATGATTAATGTAGGAAAGAGCGTGTAAATGCTGACTTTTGGGACTTGCAGTGATCTTTCTCTTTGTAAAATATATAATTCCTTCCTTGCTCTGAGCGTCTATGTTCTCTCCAGTAATCCCAAGAGTTTAGGGTGACCAGACGTCCCGGTTTTGTGGGGACTGTGCCGGAAATTGGAGCTCTATCCCCCTTTTTCAAGATTATGTTTCCATTGGAAACTGCAGTGGTCCCGGTTTTTTGTGATAGGTCTTCACAGCTGGCAGGCACAGCTCGCACAGAAGAAATGCAGCATTTTACAATTTATGATAGTGTTAGTTTGTGATATATTAGTGAGACATTCATTCTATTATGTGTTCATTTTAACAGTAACACTTCTTAAACCCACTTCTGCTCCAACCACTACATAAGTGTAGTGCCTTTTGACAGCCACTTTCAAGAGTTAGTCCTACTTTTATGTTAATGTCCCTGTCCCAGTTTTTTACTTTTCAATATGGTCACCCGACTAGAGCTGCACTGAATTAAGGACGCTGCTGAAACAACCCGGGTTTGCGGTGCTTAGGTGTACACTGACGGTGCCCAATGAGTGGTTCAGCCAGCAGTTAGAGCAGTCCTATTGTTTTCTGAATACTGCGGGATTGATGTGATGGTGCAGGGAAGGAGATTAGCTATGCTGTGGAAATCATCCCAAAAAAGGAAATCAGGATCACATGTGCGCAGAGTGTTACACCCCAAGCCACAGATTGAATGTTGTTGCAAGGGCTGGGGTACAAGCGAACTGAGAACAATGCACGGACAACAGCTGACTGAGAGAGCAGCCTGTCACGGCTGTCCCTTTGGCAGGCACTGTGTCAGGGCCTTTCAACATTTTCAGTGGAAATAGGCCCCGGGGCACTGAGAGATCCCGAGCATCTGCCCAATGTTGGCAGTTTTGTAACACAGAAATATATTCCTTTGATTCAGGACATAAAACCAGCCCTGTGCACACGTTACAGACTGCCCTTGCTGGTAGTTAGCACCCTCTTGTCAAAGAGTGATTAATAGCTTCTCACCCGGACATTTACCGGCATATTTTCATATAAGACGCAATGTCAATGGAAGACGTAAAAGCTTTGCGTAAGGCTTTTACTGATTCCATTGACATCATGGATCATTTTCATCTGTTTGTTGGTGGGCGACATTCAAAATTTGTTCTGCGGCCTCCCTTTCCCTCCACCACACAAATGCTGGGTATCCTTATGCAGCCCACCTGCTTTATATACCAGCATAAAGCAGGCTGGTTCCAAAGGGATCGACAGTAAACGCCGGCCGCCATACATACATGGCATGCAGCACTTACTTAATTTGCACAGCAGAGTGTAAAAGTGCAGGACAAAAGATGGCGTATACGCTTGTACGCCACCTTTTTCCCAGCACATTTGCACTCGGATGTGCAAATCATCAACCTTTGGCAGCGGCGAGCAGTTTACGTTTAAGTGCTCTAGCTCCCTGCTGGCTGCCTGTCTCCATGGTAATCTGCAGTGATTAACCACCTCAGAGAATTATTTTGACTCAATTATAATATGAACGCCCCAGAGGGGTCCTGGCAGTTTTTTCAGCTTCACGGCAAGCGAGACCAGTGCTCAAAGTGAGCCGGAGATATCGGGAGGAGAGAACCACTACCTTTAGTTTTTACGGTTATCTGTTCCACTACTGATCACAACCATATTCACCATTCTGGAATGGTTCTTTGTGACGTTAAAACGTGGCGTGGGGACAGCAGATACAGCTAAACTTAAATATGTCTCACTATACATTCACAAAGCCAGAATGACATCTCATCTGGATCAACTCTGTCTGGCTTCATCTTAACTAACGGAAGCTCAAGGAGGATCTGCTAACACTACACAATTATCTCTCACAATGCCCCATGTCCGCCCGATTCTTGAAAAACTTGTTCCATGGGATTTTATTTTAACATTAGGTGGCTACATGGAATGTGCACGTTGATACGACTGGCTAAGAGTGCAGTTATAGCAGGAGCTAGGCACATGTTTTACTGTAATGCACTCCTGTGGAATACTTCAGGACAACAGACTAGTCATCCCACAGACTCTCTCAGACCACAGGGGATAAATGATTTTCAGTTTTGAGATCCAGGCATTGTAATAATTCACCAAATGTCTCTCATGACAGCACCCATCCCCATAGTGGCAGGCCACTGTTGAAGCTGCTGCTGTTCTGGTAGGTGTTAAGTATGGTGACTTATTTCACAAAAGCCATATATATACATCTTCAAAATGACTGACCTTCTGAGAGAAATTAATGAAAGACAATACAGAGGGCCTCCTTCTTGTGCCTGTTACACCCACCAGGCTGTCTCCCTGGCCTATTCACACCCCCTTAAAACATGTGTTGCACCTTTATCACTCCCACATACCCCATCCACTGCCGGCGTAACAGTTCCACAACTTTTCTGGCACACTTTTATCACTGAGTGGGCCCCCCAAACACCAAGCTGACATGTGCCCCTACCAGCCCATATGCATCTTCCAGTAAGCAGAATGTTTCCTAGAAGATAAACTAAGCAATGCGTGTCATACCAATCCCAACTCCCTGGGTCCTATGCCAAAGTATAGTGTAGCTCACAATGATTTCTGGGGTGATTACTGGCATTATCACCCAGAATGCCTGTCACCCTAACTGGAGTACTTATCCATTGACCATTGTACAAATGTTAGGACTATGTGGGGCTTCTTTGAGGCAGGGCTGTGGTCACTATTTTACCATCCATTACCATCTGACAGTTCAACAGGCCTGTATTCACATCTTCCTGATCCACAAGGTACTTTTTTCAACCTAACCTCACAGCTAGACCCACTCGCCAGCTCCGCCCACACTCAGTGAAATAGCGTGCTACACTCTCATCCTGCAGTTCAGATTCGTAGACAGGATTTTCTGTCTCTCTCTTCATTGTCATGCCTTGGAGATTCTCGATGTTCTGGTTGCAAGCCCACCCTGAACCACCAATCTGCCCAACGTTACTGAAGAAATATCCAATTGAAAATGCAAACATAGATCAAGATTGTCGAGGTGGGGCAGCTATAATCATTAAATCCTCTTTTTACAATCAGGTGTGCCTCTGTGCCGTGATCCAAGGACGCGGCATGTTCAGTGTGAAGATACACATGCACAATAACCTTACAGTCCACGTTGCAGAGATTAACAGATCCTCTTATTCAGAAACTGATTTCATGCTTGATCCTTTAAGATTGTACTACCAGTACTAAAAGTGTCAAATACAATCTTGATACTAGGGAATTTCATTTTGATTTAAATGATACTACCACAGTATCTGGAACAATTTCCAAACTGGGGTTTTAGAGACCAATATTTATGATTTAGGTTGAACCTGTTTCCAACGGGGGAAATCCTAAATGCTTGAGAAACTCAAAAAGTGAAGATCACATGCAGATTGTGCCAGAATCCAAAAATCTAAGAAACCTTAAAACATTTAGTAATGTTTTGCCCAGGTCTAAAAGACAAACAGAACAGCGTGATGGACGACATCACAAGGAAATACATGGACAAATCACACCAGGAGTGGTGGTTGGAGTTGTTAAGGGGACATCAAATTACCCTTATCCTTGCGCTGTTGAAACTATCGAGAGATATATTTAATAAACTGAACTAAGAACTAAGAAAAATGGGTTGGAAGAAATAAATAACAAATCTAGCGATTTTGTTGCATATTCCTGAGAATACCTGTGTTCTTGATTTTTCTTTTTTTTTTTAATCATAAAACATGTAACTGTTGCACATACTGTAAAAAGTGGTTAAAGGTTTTGCATGTAAAAACCAAATGAAATCAATAAAAAAATAAAAAAAAATAAGTGAGACAGTGAGATACAGAAAGTTAGCATGTGCTAGATGAGCTGTACTGGAAATATCCTCAAGTAGTCCTCTTTGACTGCCTCCTCCTTAAAGAGGCTGTTGCATTATGCCAAAACTGGCACACACAGATGTGCATAACCTGCAGGCTGGCTGTTGTCCTCTTAGTTGTGTGTGCTTTAAAATAGGACGGGTCCAAAGATTCCACTTTATCATAGATCAGTAAATTGTTTACTCTTTTAAAATCTAAAATAACTAAGAACTCTTCCAATTAGAAATGATTGTACACTAACAATTTGCATCAATTAAAATCTAAAATTAGAAGTGAAATATCCTGCTAAATCATAGAGTAAACATCTTGGATCCCTGGCAGGAGGGTATCCAGTGATGTTGAGGAAGACAAACAAATCCCCTCCCTCGCAGCTTTTTCCCCAACAACATTTTACATAGAACCATGGGGAGGATATTAGATGGATATTTTACAAGCCAACATTTTTATTTTTTTATAACCAAGGATTCACTCCCGGCAAGGCAATTTAATGAAAACATCTTTCACAATACTCAAACAACTTAAATAACCTGTCCCACCTAGTGGAGAACAATTACTCTTCAGACCAGTTCAATACATTACTGGTGTTATTTTTTGATAAAGTCTAAAGAATTCATGGGTGCATAGCATTGCAAAACAATAGCTCTTAATAACTCTAAGTCACCCATAGATTTTTCTACCCATACATTCAAGAGATCGGCTGTATTCAGCTCCTCATTTATTTTAACAAGTGAATTTGGGAAGTTTTGAAAATATCCTTAAGAATACAACTATATCTTTATGTCCAGGGATCCTGGCCCCTACATGATGGTCAAGGATTGTGTCCATAAACTGGCTCCACTCCTTGTTGAAATTGTTAATTGATCCTTTGCAGAGAGTGTTGATCTTTAATCAATAAAGAAGTGTTGGGTCACCCTACTCTTAATGACGCCATCTACAGACTCCACTTCATGTGTCAATTTACTGTATGGCAATGCCAAATGTGATAACATATTTGTCAATCCTGGACACAGTTGTGATGTTACAGCTCCAATCACAAACAGAGGCATTTAATGTACTTTGTGTGTAACATTCAATAACTATGCTTCGCAACCAGAGGTGCCAAGATAGTGCTAATGGATGTTAAAAGAAACTTACTGCAGTTGCAAGATGTGAACTGAACAGCCTGGATATGCTGATGCTAATAGCTCGTTCTGTCACTTTCATTGCAGTCAGCATTTCATCCTGTCGAACAAACAGAGATATAGTAGGCATAATGGATATGAATGTCAAATAGTTTGTACCTTTACCTGAGGGATAATCTTCCAATATCAAAGGTTGGACTCCTTGGAATAATTGTTCTCCCTGGTTGAGTGTGGAGGACCACAGGTATCTTGGTTGGCCACAATTATTTTTCAAATATCTACATGAAGTCCCTTAATGAATTGTTGTCCAAGGAACTTGCATCACTGTCTAATTTATTTTTATTTATTTATTTATTACATACAGATCCATAGTTTCATTAGGAACGTTGGCCGGTTAGGGTGGGCTGTCTCTCCTGGACCTTGTGTTTCTTTACTCAGAGTCTAGGTTGAAGAGTCTAGTTTTCAGACATTTTCCGAATGACCATAGGGATGGATAATTTCCCAGCCGTGGTGGAAATGTGTTTCACAGTTTGGCTGCTACTACCGGGAAACTGGGCCCTCCTACTTTCTGTCTCTGAAATCTTGGTATCGCAGTGAGAATGGAGTATGGTGTTCGAGTAGGTCTGTTGATTGAATTATGGAAATTTGGTTGCTGAGGTAAGCTGGTGAATTGTTGGCGAGGCATTTGTGGGTAAGAGTGAGAATTTAAAATGTGATCCTGTCATGGACCGGAAGCCAGTGGATGTGTCGTCTGGTTGATGAGATGGGCTCATTCTTGGGTATATTCATTGCAGCTCTGATGGCATTATTTTGTACTGTTTGGAGTTTTTTGATGTTTCTAGTACTAGAGCCTGCAAATATAGAGTTGCAATAATCTATCCTCGAGAGGATCAGTGCTCTTGCTGAGGTGATACTATTGTCCATTGAGAGAAAGGGACTACTAGATCTAATACGTTTAGATGTGTAGGCTGCGGACGAGACAGTAGCATTGACCTATCTCGTTAGAGTGAGGTAGGAGTCGATGTAGACCCCCAGTGTTTTTATTTTGTTGGTGACTTTGATGGAGTTGTCATCAATATTGAAAGATTCTTATTGTTTTGGTAAATTATTTAGCTTGGATTTGGTTCCTATTAGGATAAGCTCTGTCTTCTCATCGTTGAGGCATAATTCATTTTGCGCAATCCAGGCCTGGATGGCGAGGTACATTTTGTTGAGGTTGTTGGTGTTGGTGTCATAACAACCTGATATAGGTATTAGTATTTGCGTATCATCAGAATAGTTGGTGTATGTAATGCCCATATTGTCTAGTTTGTCAAAAAAGAGATTTGTGAAGGCATTGTACAATGTCGGTGATACACAAGAGGCTTGCGGTACGCTGCATGTTACTGGGACTGCAGAGGCTGCTGATGAGGAAGAAAAGACTCTCGTCGTCTGGTTGGAAAGAAATTATGTGATCCATTTGATGGCTTCAGGGGACAAATAGAGTGAAGTTTCAAGGTGGTGACATACAATGTTATGTTTAATGATAATGATACAGCCTAAACACACAACGTTGGGTTGGTCTGAATATCGACTCTGTCATCTGCCTTGGTTCCATTCACAAGATTTCTGATATTATCAAAACATCGATGAAGGCCCATGGGGTGAGTATAATTAAATCTAAAACCACATTCCTTGTGCTGGCCACACATGAGTGGATGAGTCTCGAATACAAGCAGATTCCAATTGCAGATGTAAGCCTGGGCACAACGAAGGAGGCACAATCCTTCAGAGTGATATTTGACTCCACTCTCTCCATGAAGGTCAAGGTGAATTCTGTATTCAGTTTCATCGATTATCCCAGCAGATTATCTACACTAGATTAATTGATTCCACTCAAAGGCATATAGTCCCTCTATCCTCGAGCCGTCAAACTGGTCTCAAAATATTTTCCAGTGCTTACAGATTCAACGTAATAGGTTGGCAAGATTAAAGTACTGTAAGGTAAGAACATATTCCGTACTAAAGAAGCAACAATGACTGTCTGTGAACTCTATAATTTTGCTCAAAGCTCTTAAACTGGTCCATATGGTCTTCAATGACCCAGCCCCACAATTCAATAGGGCCAAAATCAGATGACATTATCCAAACAGATTCTGGTTATTAGTCCATGGTTCAAATAGTCTGATGCTATGGGCCATACTTTCCACCACTTAATGCCTTTTAGGAAAAGGATAAGGAAAGTGATTTTCTAAAACATATTTTTATACTATTGCAAAGATAAGCACTAGGATGTCTGTTGGGCTCAAGCATTATATTACATAATACAATGCAAATTCAATAAATAGTTTCTCTCAACGAAAGAGAGGATTGCACTGGTAACTCAACCGGCAATTTCCATTAGCCAGGAATTAAGTGATTTGCTCCAACACATTTCTACTCAGAGGTTGCAGTTCAAGTGCCCTCCCCGCCCCCCGCCCCCAAAAGCAGACAAACACACAGTGGTCTGGCACATAGGCCTGCAGTCGGGGGAAAACTATATACTTCAAAGAGTTGGACCATGGTCGACGTTTGGATTATGTGCACTCATGTACAGGACAGATACCAAAAGTGAATTTGAATTAGATATATATTAAATACATAATTACAATTAATATCATATGTATCTCATTGCACTTGCACAGCTCATTCTATTTTCAATGGTGGACAGAGTCTGCACTATTTATCAAATAAAATAGAGTGAATGTATCCTAAGAGTCAAATGTATCAGTTTATGTTTTCAGTATGTGAGAAAAATAGGATCACCACTTTTGTAAAATGTCAATATGGTATAATTCCAACATGTTTGCTACCTTTGACTTTTGGTGTAGCAATCAAACCTATAACTATTTCAGCTCAGTGTGGATAGTAGGATGTGTTGATGTCTCTCTCCCACATTGATATCTGCCTACAGAACGAATTTTAAGAAGCATTTGTTTTATTTTACTTTATAGTCCATATTATTACACTATAGCATTTTCAAAGAGTGAAACTTATTAAAACTGTGTTCATATTATTAACAATCTTGATCAGTATGTTGTCATTTTATGCACAATTATATTTCCATAATAGCAAGACTGAGTATGTGCTGAAATACATACATAAGGGCTTGTTTTTCCTAGAAAATATACCAGTGGATGCCAGATTCAACCCCTACACCCGTTACAGGATAACCAAGAAGGGTTATGAATTATATCATGTTTATTGTATTTCTCGAAATCGTATATTTTGCGGCAAACAAGTGGTTTGATTTAAATCACTTTCAATAGTAGCCATACAAAAAAAGAGGAGGCACGCATGTTGAACATTTGAACAGTGAATGAAGGGAAGTAGTTGGTACAGAAACCAGGGACAGGACAAGACATGCAATATAAAGCAGTATGAGAGGATTGGGTATTCTCAATGTGGTATACGTATGCTAGAGAGGAGAAGTTACATGAGAGTAGGTAGACAGAGTTTGCTTGATATTTTCACACAGTCCACATGCCTAATCATGGCTTCTTCATTCAGCACAATGCAAGAGTTCAGGTATATAACCAGAGACTGGGTGTATTTAGGTTTTGTTTTCAATGGATTTGCAGCCACCATATGCAACATATGGTGACAGCAAACACGCACTTGAAGGAAACGGTTTGGTGCAGACCTCATTAGATATCAACCTCATGACCATATGAAAAAGTACAACCATAAATATTCCGGGTCTGCACAATAAGGAATCTATTGGTAGGTCAAAGATTTGCAATTTCATATGACTATTATTCTGCAATTGTTATTGTGCATTTGTATTTATGTATTAACATTGTCACGCTTTAGAAGAGATCACCAATCTCCAGATAGTAAATACACCAGCTGGTGCTTCTCAAGACACCTACTGGTGCAAGTTGTCAATCATAAGATGTATTTCATCACATTTCAAATTCACTGGACATCTGAGCTCTGACTGGTGTTATCTACGCTCCTTGAGCAATAAATGGTGGTGTGTATTGTATTAATAATACGCATACATAAAGATCTGGGGTCAGATTACAGAAACTTTGCACTGGTTAAAAACACTGGGACACATATAAAAAAAGGCATTGTACCTCGACAAGTGCCATTTGGCATATTAAAAGCACTAGGGCAAACATTGTCCTAATGCAAAAAAGCATTTTCACTACATTTTTGCACCGCAGCAAAGTTTGCCCTAGTGCTAATAGGGAATGGTATTAGCACTAGGGCAAACTTTGCGCTTATGCAAAAATGTATCAACATGTATCAAAAATTGATCTTTTTAGCACTAGGGCAATTTTAGCCATGGTGCACTTAATGTGTCAAACTGCACTTGTCGAGGTGCAATGTTTTTTTAATGTGTCCCACTGTTTTAAAAAATAGGGCAAACTTTGCCCTATCGCTAATACCATGAACACTTTGCACTTGCACCGGTGCAAAGTTTCTGTAATATGGCCCCTGGGTTCAATTTGTTTGTTTTCAAAATGCTCTTGAGTTTATGCAAAGCTGACTGGAACCCTCTCTGCTGCTATTTGTCCCCATCCCCTTTCTCATAGAGTATTTCGAAAGAGTTGTATTCTTCTATAGGAAAATAATGTACATCATTATTCTAGGTTTTAGTAATGTGCTTTGCACAGGACGATCAGTGTAGAATTCTTAATATTTATGCAATATATACTGGAAGTGATTGTTAGAAATAAACTTGTAAAATGTTAAAAAGAGTCAGTGTACAATAATTACCACCCATTTAATTGCACTGCTGCAATCCGAGTGTGTCTTTGGAGTGGAGGATTTATTTACCTCCAGAAATATGCTGGAGGTAAATCCTCCACTTCAGCACCAAAAACTGGCAGATTTGCTGCAGATGGGAATGCTGGCCATGGTAAATCCTCAACATACCCAATAGTGTCCAATGGATTCCAAGCATGGGTATTTAAATTACTACAGCACCACTGATAATCTGGGGTAAATCTGCTGCACCAAGGGGAATTAACAGTAACCAAGTTATTTGATATTTCCTCGAACAAAATGGCAGAAATACTACCAATGAATGTGGCCAACAGTCCCGTAAACCCATTAGGATGTCAGTTTTGTTTCTTCTGGTCACACAGCATTCAGCAATGGAAGGGTGAGACAGGGAGAGACAGAGAGAGAGGGCGGGAGTGCTACTTTGGCATATGATATGCCAGATACATCTAGGGACTTGAAAAGATTTTTTTAAAAACATTATCACAAAATGTCACTATTTTTCTGATGTTTCAAATGTGTGTGCCACATGGCTGTGTGTCTCTTTCTTTCTAGTCATTACCATGGAAATGAGATTCTGATCCAGTTAATTTATGTGATGATCTCTGCTTTCATGTTCGATCTCCAAAAGTATCCTGGGTATGAAAATTGGTGTGCAAATTGAGGTGAACAAGAAGGAGGACTTGGACTAAGATATGTCAGGTTAACAATTAGCAATTGGAAAATGTCACTATGGTGAGAGTCCAAAACAGCATCACAAATAAAAGGGGTGTGTTGCTGCTCTCTAGCTGTGGAATTCAGGTGAGATCCAGCATTACCTGATGCCAAAGAGATGAAAGAACTGTCACCATTGGTGAATCCAAAACAGGGTTAACAAAAGTCTTTCTGATTCCCATGAAGGCAGATAGCCTGTTCTGGACAGGGAGTTCCTTACCAGAATGGAACTCCTTTTCCCCAGATGGGAGTCACTCCCAGTGAGGTCCCACTTGCCCAACCCATTGGGAGGGTCTTGCTGAACAGGTTCACCCCTCTAGGCTCAAAGAGGGTGGCTCCCCTGTGGGGAGAAGGGACGAATAGTTCAGATTCATTATAAAACAGGCACCTGGCCCACAGCCTGGCGCCATTAGGTTTATATCTGGCAGGTGTCCTGCAGGTGTAGAAACTAGTGGCACTTATGTCCCCTTTACCCTGGTGTGCTTGGTAGAACTTACTTGTGGTCAATTAAGTGCCAATAGTACCAGAACTAATACTACAATTTACTTTTCTCACTGCAACTCTAATCATGGATCTTGCAGCACAACATATCATCATTTACTATTGGACTGGTCAGGAAAATGACCCTAGATGGCCATTTGTGGTCTCCAACTAAGCACATTCATGGGAAACATGGTAATAATGCTTCAATACTGGATTTCACAACACTGGGTACTCCATTTGGGAGCCTCCTGGAAGAGTAAGGCTTCATGTGAGTCAACATATATACTACTCATGCAGCCACTGAATGAGAATACATTGCCACTGACAAGACTCAGTACAACGTGCTCACTCTGGGACTGACACAGGGAGGTAAAGGTTGATCTTAGCAGTTGCCCCACCTTTAGGGATGATAAATGGCCAGACACATTATTTGTTTCTGAAATGATATCTGGATGTCACTCAATGGGGAATAATAGGGCATCATAATGTATTTATGATGGTCCTTGGAATAATCCTTGAATCTAGGGTGCCAAATTTAATTCATGTACTTTAAGTTACCATTTCACCAGTTTTCACCTAGTTTCTCTCCTGATATTTAGTATATTCTAGTTCATAAACCACAATTTTCTTTTAAATATATGCTTTTTACACATTTGCGTTGTAGTTGTTTCTCTCACATGCGTCAGTACCACTTGCAAGGTTAAGAGTTGAGTGTAGAGGTTACTTCCATTACACTGTCCTTTTCATTAATAAGTCTAATGAGCATAAAGGGGGTGGTTTAGTGTGATGTCACTTTTGGAGTATTATCCAATCACATGGACTTACCAATCAGGTTAGAGAAATGATACCCACTTCTAATGATTGGGTTTCTAATGTGTAAAAACTCCAAACCCATCGATTATGGACACTCACTTGCTTAATCACTGACTGGGATGACCTGATTGGCAGACTGATAGAAAGAGAATTGACAGGCCCAATGAAGAAGTAGGGAAACCAGTCTATGTGTGAGTGTGGGTGGGGGGGGCTCTATCTTGCTGACAGATGCCCAACTGTTACCTGAGGGAGAGAATTTAACCAGTCCTTAAGAGGGTGCTCACCTGCCCGTGAGACATCCATAAGACATTGTTATGTATGTACACTCTAAAGGGAAATAGATTAAAGCCTAGCCCTTTTCATTTGTGAAAGTACTGAGGGGTGGGAGTATATAAATTGACTGTACATCCTGAGTAAATATTTCAGAAGTATACATGCTTCTGGAATCATAGATTTCAACAGATGGGTCCTATGTTGTGTGTATGGGGAGATTCCCAGACTCCTTCCCTGTGTAATGTGCAAGTGCAGAAGAATTATTTAGGGCACCAAAAGGATATCTCACTGTGTAAATACCTAGAAAAATGTTGTAATTGACGTCACTCCCGAGTTCCATCATCAAGCAGAGTTCTGGTATTGGCGCTGAACGACTCAAGAATAAGGGGAAAGGGGTATTAACGGCTACTAATTTTCACACATTTAGGTAGGCCACTGAAAATTTCAAAGACACATAGATATAACAGAAACATCACTGATGGCAATTTAGCAAATATACATGTTAAACATACATTTTCATTTTGCAAGCAATTTAAATGCAGGGATTTAGAGTTGCATTTCTTTAAAATTAAATGTTCTGGAAAGCTGTTTGAGATGCTAACATGTCTATTAGGTAAAGAGGAGGTTTTTACTTTCAATGAACAGGAAGTAGAGAGATTTACATAGCCAAGGATGCTCTGATTTAACTTTGTTTTTTTCTCCAAATGAAAGCTTTATATTGAACCCTCATACATTGTTCAATCCATGGTGGATATGTGTTCAAGGTAATATGAATGAGTGGGTTTACACTTTCCACATTTAAGTAAACATTGCATTGAAAAGTGATGCCACTTGTGTATTGATCATTCTTCCTTGTAGTAATCATTCACATTGGATTTTCATAGATGTATAATATGTTTATACTTAAATTCAAACATCCTACAAATGGAACTCAAGTAAAGCAGGGGAGGATGAGAGTAGCTAATTGACCATGCGAAGAAAACACAAGTTGAAAGAAGAGGAAAGGGACAAAGATGCAAAGAGACACCCATGAAGAAGAATAGAACAATGAGAAGAAGGGGAGAAGAAGTAAAAATAGAAGTTAGTTGAGCATTCAACGGTGCAGAAAAGGCCCAGTGATAAAGAAATAGAGAGACAGCTGGAGGAAGGACAGACTGGCCTAAAGTCTGATAGACAAGGGCTGTGAACCGAAACAAGTAAGAGGATGGACCAATTGCATTGAGTTAGAGAGGTCCTGGCTTCGAAGTCAATGGCTTAGCTCAGGATGTCTTGTCCGTAGAGTGAGGAGTAAAGCCCAACAATCCCTAGTCCGTGATGTGTCTGATCTTGGCCAGTGCAGCGTGATAACAAGGATGAGAAGCAAACATAGAACATCCCGACAAGAAGGAAACAGTACACAAGAGAGCAGAGCAAGGCCCTTAAAACACTAAGAGATACAGGTGAACTTGTGACCCTTGTCAAGGAGGAGAGCACTGAGAGAAAGAGAGAAAGAACTGAAGCACAATCTGCAGCCTTACCTACACCTTCAACTTTATGTTGTAGTTATAAAGTCTGTGGGAACGAGATAACCGGCTTCAAGTAATGTTGTGATCCCTTGGCTTGTGACAGCAGGCACATGCCTAGTGGCTGGATCAGCAGATTCGCACAAATCCAAGTAAATGCCATAGGCATGTGGTCCATCATGGACATCTGCCCACAACCCATCCCTTAGCACCATTTGGAAATCCTGACAAGGGAATATCTGTAATTTAGATTACTCCAGAATTTGAAAATAAAAGGTACACTGCTCCTCAAGTGAGCATGTGAATCCTCACGGGTATTCTTCTGATCAAAGGCACCAGTGTCAGATTATTTTCTTAGAACAGAGTTGCCTTCACAGGTTAAGATAACATTGTTTGAAATCGAAATATGTTTCAACGACCTGGAATAAATGAACTTTCTCACACCTGTTTATATTACACACAGAACGTAATGATATAACCACTATTGCAACTTGTATGACCTTGAATCTTACATTTGTTAAATAATCTGCACCCTCAGCGTACAGAAGGATTTCTGGGAGGCTTATGTTGCCATTACACACATACAAGAAATCAACAAAACCTCACTTTAAAAAAGAAAACTAAACACAAAACTCTCAATAAATGCAATAACAATCTAATAAAAGGAGATCATTTACGACAATTACTATGGCCCTCATTACGACCCTGGCGGAAAGGGGTTTACGCCGGCGTAAACCATGGCGCCCCTTTCCGCCTGAGTACGAGTTCCCGTAGCGCCATGGTGATTTTTACGCCTGCTTTTTGCAGGCGGTAAAATCCATGGCGCTAAGGGACCTTGTTGTTAATTACGCCACCGTAATTTACGGTGGCGTAATTAACGCCTTCCCCACTCCCATTATACCCTATGGGGCAAAAATGGGAATGGGGAAGGGTAAATGGGGATTGGGGACTTACCGCCCCGCCAAGGTCGGAATGGGGCGTTAAGTCCGCCAACCACCATGGAGGAGTTGGCAGCTTAGCGCCATGGACCATGGTGCAAATAGCACCATGGATCTCCGCCAAGGTCGTAATGAGGGCCAATGACATGCATGTCGTTCATTATGTTGCAGGCACAGTAATGTGCCCTTACTTTCACATACAGACCTGGGACTGCTGCAGAGGTTGAGCAAATAGTCGGGGTGGTGCTTTCTAATCACTGTAGCCTCACAGCTTTCATCGATTGGTAACTTCAGGCATGACACTATCTTACAGACCCCTCAGTCACTTACTTATATTATGAAAATATGATCATGGAAGTTACTCAGTCATGCATGCCGACTAGACCTGCCATTACAGCATAATTTACTTGGATTGCTCGCCTATAGACATATTGGCACTGGGACCCTCGTTTTTGAGCCAAAGTTGTTCATATTTCACAGAAGCATCTTAATGGCTGTATGATTCACACATGGGGATATTGGTTACTTGGAGAAAGTGCACAGTCTCCCAGGAAAGCCCAACAGCAAACACGGCACAGATGTCTGAAAGAAATGGAATTCACCTCGAATCTACATTAAGATGCTACATTATGCCTAGCAAAACAACAATTGACTCAAGTCCCTATGTGTACACATTCTTTCTTCATATTTGGGAAATTGTATGGTTGTCAAGGGCGTAGGAAAGCAAAGAAATGAAATAACACACGTGTGTCAAACTGCAAAGATGTATTTTGCAAAGTGAACTCACAACACGCAATATCTATTTGCAATGAGTATTTTAGTGGTACCATGTAGACCCTCTATCTATCGTCCATCACAGCATTTTGTTCATGCCCGCCCTTTGCCCTTCTGGTGATATACTCATGATGGGCAGGGCATGCAAAAATGGGTGGTGCACAATGTTACAACGGTGTTGTATCACTAGAAATATTAAGGAGGTAGCTTTAGAGCGTGCACTTATTTTTCAAAGCCAGAAGAGCAATCATCATTGACACGTTCCGGGGGACCAATCATGACAGATGTACATTTAGGATTGGAGAGTTAGAGTGATTTATCAGCAGTAGTTCACCAAACTGTTGCAAAGTATAATATGATATGCTAGGTTATTTATAACGCGCTTAATACCCAGAAGATTGTAAGCGCAGACCCAGGGATTGAACCTGTGGTGCTTCTTGTCTTGCTTTCAAGGCGAGCACGTTGCCCCTGAGCTATCCTCCCGTGACGCTGTCGCAAGGCAGATTAGCTGCATACAGTGACACTTTGGTTGCAGGGTGCAGGAAGGAACACGTGGCCTGTCACTTGTAGGGAGGATACTTTCACTGAGGACTGCGTTTCACTGAAGAAGGCTGGCTTTTTGAGATTAGCTTTTGCCTGTGGAAAGCATGCACTAAGGGGATTCATGAAGTCCCAGGTATTTTCACCCGAAAGCTTTATGGACTCCAGGGGTTTCCCTATAGATAGAGAATTGCCACTTGCCCCATGAACAGCACACTAGATTCCAAATGTTGGATCCTGGGCACTGTCTCAATCACAACAAAGATGAGTAACACACATTTACCGATTGTGATAAGTGGTTCATAGGAATTGCCGAGTCTCTAGAGCCGTCCCTGAAGCATCGATGGTTGTATGGATTCATGAAGGGAAACATAACGTGTCCCCTGTAGGAAAGGTGGATTCTTTGAATGTGCTCAGGGGCAAACATAACCTTTTTTTTTGTAGGAAGTAGGGATTGCGGGGACTCACACTTAGACAAAGGGCATACCAGTACCATACAACTGCTTCCTTCTACAAGGGGCCCTCAGAAGGCCCCTTGGACCATCTATGCCTCCTCAGTTCAGCACAAAAGGACATCACTGCCGGGGTGACATGCATTGTGCTCCCCTTTAGGATGCACTTCTTCTGGAATAGGCTTCATGTGCCAGAGTGCATTCCGCTTTGAATTGGGGTAAGCTGATCTGCAAACGGTCCACGGTGAAAGTTCTGGCACTAGAGAAATGCCAATTAATCTGGATGACC
Source organism: Ambystoma mexicanum (assembly GCF_040938575.1). Lineage (NCBI taxonomy): Eukaryota > Metazoa > Chordata > Amphibia > Caudata > Ambystomatidae > Ambystoma > Ambystoma mexicanum. Next base: position 292,318,036 of record NC_090930.1, on the reverse strand, counting down.
AGATCTGGTATCTTCCGTAGTACCAAGTGCAGAGCACGGTTGCTGACGTCTCACAATGTAATGTTGAATCTGCAAACGATAACTGGGGAATTGCATTGTGGCAAGGAGTGGGGGCACTGCTTCAGACATAACTCAAACCGTCTGCATTTTGGGCTATTGGATTGTTTTGGGAGACTCATCCTGAAAGGGTTGAGGTCAGGTAGGGGAATAAATTAGGCCTCCGAAATGGAGGGCAGGCTATTGCCATCCCCCACAGACCCAGACCCACTACCAGTCCCCACTGCTCTTTTGGGACCTTGCAGGACCCCAGAACACGGGGGCGTGTTCAACATGTTCCTATTATTCCAGCGGTCTAACAACGGGAAATAAACACAAGATGTACATCATTCTTGGGGTGTTAGAGGCTAGAGCAGAGGGTCCATGATAAGCAGTGTGGGGTTGAGGGCTGCTGGCTCACATCTTCGAAAGTGACCGACAAAATGACACAGGTCACCAAACGTTTGGGTCAGTGACCCACAACGTTTGTGAATCCCTTATTGTTGAGTTTACACACTCCTCATTTCAATTCAGAGCACAAAACAACAGGAACATGTCTTTTAGGTTTTCAGGCCATGATGTGGCTGATTGTAGCCCAGTGTATCCTACTTACAATAGAAAGTCAGCAGTTTGTATATAGAACACATTATGGGCCTCATTACGAGTTTGCCGGTATAGTAACAACGGTACCAGTAACCTTGCCGGTACCGTTGTTACCGTACCGGCACCCGCAAGCAGAACATGACAGTAGCACCAGTACCGTTATTAACGGCACCGGTGCTACCAAATTCCCCATTCCCTATTGGGCTCAAATAGGAATGGGGACACATTTTTTCAGAAAAGGGCAGTAACCGGGTCCGGCAAGGCCATAATGACCTGGTAATCGCCCTTTCCTGGTGCCGGAAAAAAATGAATACCGGCGGCAGCCGTGCCTGTAATACAGGCACGGCTACCGCCAGCCTCGTAATGAGGCCCAATTGTCTCAGCCATTCTTCACACCGTGCGCCTCAACTCACATTCTTTTCTTTTTATGACCCAAACACTCACCCTTATATATCGTTCTTCCATGATATATCGTTTTTTTTTTTTTTTGTTTTTTTTTTAATACTGGTGCGTGGAGACCACATGAGTATACAGTGATATTACGGTTTACATCATATGCCATGGTTTTCTAGATCAGATTACATCTGGGTGCATTCTAGACTTATAACGTTCTTTGTAAAAGCTATTGCTGTTATTTCACAATCCCCTTTTTGGGTCAAACCTTTTTAATAACGGGATTGTTTTCTCTCAAACACAGAAATAATCTTACATGAAGTGCAATTGCTTTCAGCGTCAGTCCAGCTGTGTCATCAGGGAAATTGAATTGTGCACATGTTTTTCGAACCTGATTGTGAGAGTTTTGTTGAATAGCACATTGTTGTTTATTCCACACACTGAAGGTAATGTACAGAACACTTCATTTGCTACAGGTGGAATAAGTGACGGTTGGCATTCTAAGAAAGGGTCTTCTTGCCGTCCACAATGAATACAATCTTAAAAGGGTACATTGGCGCTGGATTGTGAAAGCTACTTTTAAATAGAGCGTGAAAATGGCTCCCAGAAGAAATCAGATTGAAAAAGCTCACAAAGGGATCCCATAGCGCTGATGGGTCCCATGTGCAAGGCGCCTTAATGCCATCTGCATAGTGAATTTATTGTGCTTTTCGCATTTTAATCACAGTATACAATGGTGCAAATCAAACAGGGAATTGCCCTGCTCCACGGTTGCTCTTATTCAAAGGCAAAGCATAATTCAAGACGTGTGAAGGCATTTGTACGATTTTTTTTGATTTTCCACACTTTAAAGTTTATTCACAAATCCTGAGGCAGATCACAGTCTTAATTTTCTTGAACATGTATCAGCACGCACTTCAACTTTTTCAACACACACTTAAATACACCATGTGCACTTCACGGTTTAGCGGAGAGGCAGAGATAAGTGAGGGAGAGAGAAAGAGAGAGAGAGAGAGCGAGGTGGGGGTTGTGAGAAAGAGAGAGACAGACAGACAAAGAGAAATAAAGAGAGAGGGGGGGAGAGAGAGAAAGATGCTGGGAGTCTGCATGATGCTGTTGATGGAGAAGAAAAATCAGAAAGTGTGTAACAAGGGGTATTTATTAGTCCATGCATCTGCACCCCCCACTGAAATTGCATCCTGAAGCTCCAGAGCACTGGGGGAAAGGTCATAAGTCCAAGGACCCTACCTAAAGCCGGAACTATAGATATTCTAGGAATAGCAGGGGATATGGCAAGGATGAAGGCACAATTTCTGGCTTTAAAAGCTATATACTGTTTAGTTCATGCTTGTAAGCAACAAGAGGGGATGCCGAAGGGACGGTAGCTTCCTTTGATCACGCAGAGAAGCTGACACGCACCAAAGAGACTGCTGCGTCTCACCACTGTGAAGTAGCTTATAAAGGGGCAGAGATGAACACTGCTGAGTCTCACACGTGCACGTCCTGACAGGGTTGAAGATGCCACTAAAACTGCTAGAGTCTCACCTCTAAATTTAATTTCGAGAAGCCCGAAGAAGCCGTTCAGAAAGCTGTGGTCATGCAACTACCATGCAAAGAAGAGGGCTGAAGGATCCTAAGAGTCTGGTAAATGATATACCGGACAGGTAGAGAAGATTCTGACAAGTGTAAGTGCCAGGTGGACAATGTACTTCCTCGAATGGAAGAATTGTCTCATGCAATACAAGTGATCTGCTGTAGCTTCCAAAAGATTACAGTTACCTGTAGGTACAAGTGAAATAATACAACTTATTGATATTATTGAAAAATATTCAGATAATAATAATAATTTGGCATTTATATACTGCTACGAACCCTCAGGTATCTGAGCGCTGCTTATTATTAGCCACGGTGTGTGGGCCTCATTTATCGACCTCGGAAGGATGAAAGGCTGAGTTTGGCCCTGCCAGGATTCGGCCCTGCTTTAGCAGGCTATTGCACGGATGTCAAAGCGAGTGCTTGATTCGCTGTGCCACTTGACTGACTAGTTATGAATGACTGATAAGAAATGGTGTAAAACACAGGTGAGCATTAGCACCCCTGTTATTTATTTATTTATTTATTTATTTATTTATATGTTGCTGATTTTACAAAGGCTCCAGAAAAAGCTCACACTTTTCCCTGGAGCCTGGAGCTCATTGTATACCCTATGATGGTTCTACTAGACCACAAGCTGGTTGTGTTTCAAATAAAAATAACTATCATGACATGATATATGATATGTCATTCATAACGCGCCTGTACCCACGTGTTTCATCCCTTAATAGCTTTTGAAATCAACTATAGGCAAACAAATATCTGTTTGTAAAATGCAGAAAGCAGCTAAATCACAAATGGGTTATGGATGGTGACGAGAACGAGCGGGTGAAACGTTAAATATATCTTGCAGTGTATGTTAATGAGCAGCCCGCTGGGGTAGATCATCAAACACAAATCACCCAAAATGCACAATCGATGATGGTGGTGCTGTGTCACTTTCATTGACAAAATGGGCTGGTTCTCACTTTGGCCATTATTAAAAGCATATAATATGTATGACAGTTGTGTGCGTTTGTGTGAAAATATTTGTCACAAGCACTCTGATTGCCTGTGTTTATTGTTGGCTTAAATGGCTGAAACTATGATTGTTATCTCTGGCAGCACAGGCCAAATATGGAGCTTTAACTGTAGAATGTTTTAATTGGGTGACATCTAGCTCACGTGAATTTTCTACCCACTCCAAATCAGGTGTGCACAACAGTTATTTATTAAACAAGGTTCTTTTCATGAAGCTGGGACACACCAGTTACAACTGTTTAACAGCATCAATTCCTGCAAGTCTGCCTCACCGTTCAGACAGGACATATGCAGGGTTGCATATAAGGCCTATATAAACAACTGGAAACAGTCAAACCAATATGAAATAACAGCAAATCATGCATTGTAATCATTCTCAATATAATGCCAATGTCAATGATTACACAGTAAAAAAAAAACGATCAGTGCGCTGGTGATTTCAATTATCACTAATGCATTTAATTTAATGTAGATGTTTTAAAGCACACACATCGGCACACACATCACCATATGTACATTTGGTTTACCTTGACCGCACAATCACAATGCATAGAAAAGCGAATGAGGATTTAGGACAATCTTTCATTTTATAGGAAACAAAATAAAATGAATACATCCTTGCCTATCTAAATCTCTCTATTTTTTATTAATTGAAAATGAACACCACCCAATGTACTCAATAGACATGTCAGTATTTCGGAAACTAAAGACTGATTACTTGACATTCCTGCATGTAAATTTCTTACAAAAGGAAAATTAATATTTAATGTGCAACTTGACTAGGTTGCCTTCAATGGTGTTTCCATCGCATTACTGCGTAAAAAGTGTACAGTTGTCATTTCTCCATCAGCAATTTAAAGTGAGAAAATGGGTGGCAATTAAAACCTTTTCCCTATTTCATTGAGTGGTTCAGAGATGGTAACCAGAGCCTGCTCTGTGATATAGCCAGTGAATGACTTTAATTACATTTTTTCTCCAGGCATATGCAAACTGAGATATTATATCGCTCCCATTCTGTACTTCGCTGTTACACAGAAAAAGAGTCAGGGATCGCCCAATATACACACCACTTGGGACTATTATGATCACATTCAAAGTTTCTAGAAGCACCGACTAATTTTGAAGTATGTACAATAAATTGATATACCCACCGCCTCAGTACCTTTTAAAACAAAAAGAGCTGGGACATAATATATTCCCCTCCAGTATATACCTCCTCTCAGAATTGTATATCCCTCTGGCATTATACTCATATAGGAATTCATTTTGCTGGATCCTGTCAGTGACTGATTCAATTCTCCCTCTCTAGTAACCGGTGGGCATCAGTCAGCAAGATTGGTCAGCATCCCCCTACTGCTTGGGTTATCTCCTGCTGTATTGGGTCTGTCTGTTTCCTATCCTGCATGGCAAGGCCTGATGTTGGATTCCACGTAGGACTCTCACAATGGACTGCTAGCAATCCAGGTCGTGTCCAATGAAAAGAAAGCAATTCTATTCTTCCTCCTGTTGTTGTCAAATCTTCTTTCATTATCTTTCTCCCAGTCAGGCTCTCAGTCAGTCCATCAGTGTGTGAGTGAGTCCCATTTAGAATATGTCTTTGGACTTTTATAGATGAGAACCCTCTGCCTTAAGAGGTGTTTATTTTGATTGGCCAGTCCATGTAATTGGACAGTGTTCCAGCAGTGACATCACGTTAAACCATCCCTTTCTTACTCATTGGGAATATTAATGAGGACTGTAGGAGATTTATGTAGTGCATATTTTCAGATGATGCACATTTTAACTAGCCCAGGAATCACTTAGACTCCTGCAGAAGTGATTTATAGGGTGTATGTAAAAGACTGAGGTGAGACAGCATTGAAAATTCATACAAACCAGAGTGGAGGGGTAATTTGGGACTCAACCTGCCAAGGCGGTGCACAGCTTCAGTTAGTGAAGGGACTAATTTGTAACATCTAACATGATTAATTACTAATTTCTAACATGTAATACATTAATGCAATTAGTGTTCAGAATGGTGCAGCTGAGTCAATAGCACTTTGTGCAAATCAGTGGTGCAAACTTAGGGTGTAAACTGGGTGCAAACACGGAAGTAATTGGGTTTGCAAGCATAGACTCTGAAATATTGCTTAGAAAAATGTATGCAGGAATTAAAGCTGCTCTTGGAATGGGAGAAGTGAGGGTTAGGGAACTTGGAATGTGCAAAATCATGTTGCTCAAAGTAGGCCCATTTTCCCGGTGCTAGTGCAAGAAGCCAGAATTAGAAATCTAACTCATTGATTATAGCATTATTTGAACTCAAACTGTGCTCAAAGGTGACAGTAGAATAGAATAGGGACTTCTGGAAGTTTCCAGGAGGTTTGGCCATTCAGAGGAGGTGTCTGATTGACATATGACATCACGTCAGGGGCAGGCAGCTCTTATACTTTGTGTAGGGGACTTTACATGAAGTGGTCATGTAGAAAGGATGCTTCAAAAAGAGGCACAGAAGGGAAAGGGTGGGCTTTTTTGCTGCCAAAAGAGCGAGAAGGGAAACTGCAGAAAGAGGAGGTAAATTGGGCACGATCTGAGGCAGACAAACCAGGCTAATTTTGACTGAGAGCCCTTCTGCAGAAGATAAAGGACGCTTCCTAGCCCGAGGGGACCCCTAGCCATAGCATGTCCTTCGACGACTCTGCAAGCGCAGATACTTCAGGCATTTTGGTAAGCATACAAGTAACACAGTGAGGTCATTGTGTTGGCGTGCAGTAGAATATACTGGGGTGAGTTTTGTGAGTGGGTAATCAGTTGCAAGCCAGTGAAAGCATTGAAAGTATGTCAAAATTCCATAGATAATCCTGGGTTTGCCTGCCAAACTTCCTTGTGGCAGGCTTTTAAAAAAGGATTTCAGAATACTTTCAATTTTTATTGAGTTTTGTGGAATGAAGGTGACAATGTGTGATATATGAATTGACTTTGTTTCCTGCTAATGTTCTTTCTCTCTGTATTTCTAATGACATGTTGTGAACTGAATCTGTGCATTTTCCCTATTTTGAGAACATATAGATTAACTCTGAAGGGCACCAATTTAGAAAGAAACATGTGTGGCTGTACATTGTGAGTATATTTCTATGATAAAGATGTTACATGTCCAGCACTGTGTCAGAATCTGAGTCTCTCTCCAAGAGGCCCCAGATAGAGTGAGTATAATGGCAAGCTGATTCCCAATGTTATGAATGCATTATTTTGCAAGGAATGTGGTAATAATGTGCTGGGTAATTACCTAGTAGTCCAATTTAAATAAGGTAGACACATTGTGAACCTCGTGCAGCAGAATGTCCTGCTTTTGGTTTCAGCAAATGATCCCAATATAAGAATCACAACAGCTAGCCCTGTGTTTTGTGGCAAGCTAGGAAACCTCACAAAATACCGTACAGGACAGCATTCTAACAAAAGTAACTTCTAAACTCAGTTTCCCTACTATTTGATGTGATGTCATCATGGGGATATTTACATTAACAAATTGTGACTTTCTAAAACAGTATGTTTCACACATATGTTAAAGTTACTAATTTGTTTTGAATATTGAGCTCATTGAAGTGAATCAAATGATTCTACTCCCATCTCGGCATGAAATATGATGTACATTTGAAAGGTTTTTGCTTGTTATTCTCTGATACTTTCATATAAATATTCTATTCCCATCTCAGAATATTGGCCTTCCCGGCATGGAGATTAGGATATGTGAATCAATGACATCTGATGTTTCTGTGCAAAAATATCTACATTTGTGTAATTTGCATAATTACCAAATATGAACAAATGTTGTTTTACATTCAGCTGGTAGAGGTTTAATTTTAAAACAAAAGTAACAAAAATAGAGTTTGCTCCATACTGTCTTATAACTGAAAGTGTTTATTTTTGACTTCTACGTTTACTCTGGACAAACACACTCTTGTAAGTGAGCTGCTTACATCACAATATTTCCTTGCATGTGTTTTCTTCAAATGCTTTGTCCAGGATTGAAATGTACAGTTTTTCTTTGCATGCTTTCCTTTTGCATAGATTTCTCTACAAGACGAAAGAAAATATTCCTTTGGGTATGAGCAAATCTGATTTAGAGGTTAACATCCAAATAAAAATAGCTGGCTATGCACGACAATGCATGCAGCTGTTCACAGGTCTGAAATGCATTGACTTTTAACGGAGGGAGATAAAGGATGTAAACAAAGTTTAATTACATTTAAACCAAAAGAAAGAATATGACGTGCACATGGGAAACATGAAATGAGCTCAAGAGTACATTAAATATGTTGATACAATGGGTCATTATCCAAACAAATGTAGACGTTGCATTATATAGATTTTAGTAAGGTTCACATTTGTTAGATAGACAGGACCTAGCAGAATATGCCAAACGAATGCCATACTAGTGGACACTCAGACAGTCTACACGACCTTATTATAGATTTTGAGGAATTTATTTATTTCCAAGACTATTAGTCCCCCTATCAACATCATCATGAGGGACTATGGTATAAATACCTGTGGGCGATTACAACATAATGATTATTGCTTGAATTGATTTCATTCTGGGAACATTTTTTTTTATCTAGGTGCATATCATCATAATTAGTTCAACATTCTCATGACCAAAATTTCATTTGTACTTTTATTTTCTTCATTCTTATTGTACTAATTAAAATATAACTTTTGCAAAGTGCAAACATTTTGCACCAACCAAAATAAAACATTGATAACAAAAGGCAAAGTCGACAAAGCAAACCTACTCCTATTATACTCACATGCTTTGGAAGAACTTTCTGACTAAAATCGAACTGATACCCTCCGTCCTGTGATGCAGGAAGGAACTGAAATCCCTGCTCCTGAAGGAATATTTCACCCGCAACCGAGGACCATATATTAAAGAGATGACCCGTCTCATCGACTATGTACTTCTCCCTGTAATATATTGGACAGCACTCCACTGCTTTCTAGCTATGTTTGAACTATATAAATCTCATTAATACAAAGAGCAAAACGATATGGACGCATCTAAAAGACAGGTTAGGAAAAGGTTTGTGCAGTGAAGTGCTTTGAATGTGTATGTCTGGAAAAGAAGGGAGGTATGTATGTTGTCAAGTGCTTTGATGGATGTTTGGAATGTGTGAGATCAGAACGTGAGCTCAGAGAGAATGTTGTGAGTTGAGAGTGTTGTGTATGAGTGAGAGAATGCTGGTGTGAGAGGGTTCCAACCCAGGAAGTTGGAGGATGTAGTCCTAGATGTTGCAAGGCAGGGGTTTCCTTTAAAACAACGTAAAGACATTTGATGTTAGTGCAATAAAGGGACTTATGAGAAACCTACCTGAAACATCCCAAAGTATCCTTTATAACACTGGTGATGAGGCTGGAACAAAAAAGGAACCATGTGTATCTGAGGCATGATGTTAGATGCACTTTTAGAAACTCATCAATGCGGAAAGGATAAAATGAAAGGAGATTAGAGGTGGTTTAGTATTTTCAGGATCAGATGTCTTCATGTTTTTTTGGAGGATTAATAGATGGGGCTACAACAGATCAGTAAGGATTTGGGGAGATAAATTCTGCATATTTGAATACTTGAATAATGTTGCACTGCAACACAGGCTTAAAGAAAAAGAAGTTAAGGTGTAAGCATATGTAACACTTTATTGTGGATGGAAGGTATGAGTGGTTTGAAGGCACATGTGGAAAATGCTTGGCAAATTGCATTAGTGCATAGCATTTAAAGGAGTGTTGTATGTCAGCTATTAACGTTTTGAGGGTTTGTAGGTTAGCGTTGCACGAGTAGCAATGGACTTTTAGAGCAATGTGACAAAATGTCATCCTCCTAGTATAATGTTATATATAACGTGTACCAGGTGTTGGGGTTGTAATTTATTTAATAGAGATGTTATTCTGTGGGACTGCAAACCAATGTGTATATAGTATGGATAGAGTCTTGATATGGTATGGATATTAAATGTATCTATGTGGTATGCACCGTGAGGTACCAAAAAGTTTGGATGTGTGGCATGCTGCCGATGGAGTTGACCAAAGTAAATAGTCTCACAAAATGTATGACACCACACATTGAGGTGCGTCAACTGTAAAAGTAGGGTACCACACTTTTAGGTGAGTCAATGGTAAAAATATAGGATTAAAAATGTAGGTGGGTCGACAGTAAATGTATGACACCACACATTTTGGAGGGTCAATGGTAAACGATTGGGACTACACATTTAGGTGGGCCAATGGTAAAATCATGGGACTATACATTTAGGTGGGTCAAAGGCAAAAGTAATGAACTACACATTTAGGTGGGTCAACACTAAACATATGGGAACACACATTTTAGTGGGTTAGTGGATAAAAATATGGGACTACACATTTAAGTGGGTCAAAGGTAAAGGTTGGGACTACAGGTGAATGTGGGTCTGAAAGGCATGTCCACATGCCTAGTTGTATTTACAGAAATATTGCGCTCTTTAAAAATGCATGCGTAATGTGTGGTGTGAGTGAGTGGACAGCATGTTTTATGTGTGGTTCGTAGTTGCACATGCAAGTGTGAGTAATATGTGTGTGACTGGTAAGGAAGGGAGCTGTGTTGTGAAGTGTTTTGATAGATGCCTGGAATGTGTGAGTTCAGTGCGTGGGGTCCAAGAGAATGTTGTGAGCTGAGAGTTTTGATGTATGAGTGAGGGAATGGTGGTCTTAGAGGGTTCAAACCTAGACTGTTGGAGGATGTAATCCTGGGTGGTGGGAGCCAGTGAGTTCTGATTAAGCAACATAAGGGCACTTGATGTAAGGGAAATACAGAAACATATGTGTAAACTATCTGAAGCATCTCTTAGTATCCTTTATTTATTTTATTTATTTGTAATTTGTATAAGAGCACCTTCACCAACTAGGGGCATTATGGCGTTACCTGGCGAGAGCCAAAGCCGCACAGAGACAAAAAAGAGATCCACTAAAATAGGAGCGACAAAACCGGAGATGATCCTTTCTCGCCCGCAAATCAAGTGGCATCAGCATTCCATAGCCTGGTAGCTGCTACCGAAAAGGTGCGGCCACCAGATTTAGGATGACAGAAAATGGGAGATTTGAAAGAGCAGTAAAGAAGCAGAATGGAGATAGCGAGTGGGAACATATGGGGTACATTTTACCTGTAAGAAGTCCTGGCCAGTGCCATAGAAAGCCTGGTGCACAATGCATGTGCCTTGAATTCTACCCATTTCGCTATGGGGAGCCTATGCAGTGAGGTTACAATGGGGAGGCAGAAGGCTGAAGGGAGCCCCTGTCGACAGTCTAGTCACACTGTTTTGTTGGACCTGCAGCCAATGGAATAGGTAGGAAGGCTAAGCCAAGTAAAAGGCATTGCAGTAGTCCAAAGAGCCTGCCACCATGGAATATACCACTACTGCATGAAAGTGCGCCGGGAGGAAAGGGAAAGGGAGAACTTTATGTAAAACGTTAAGCTTGAAATAAACAAAATGGCAAACCGCGCCAACCTGGGGATAAAATGACAGAGAGGAAGACAATTTAATGCATATACTCTTCACTACCTGCACTGTTTTAGGCAGTGGGCCGAAAGACGAAGGCCAAATATTAATGGTCCACAGAGCAGAGCTTGAGGGAGGACCCACTACCAGAAACTCTGTCTTATTTCCTTTCAGGAGGAGCCAGTTGTCACTCATCCAGATGTTAATTGTGAGGGAACATGCATGGAAGGGTGCCACCATTTGTGGCTGTAGCAAATCCAGGCACACCAGGATTTTGGTGTTATCTGAATATGAATAGCATCTGAACCTGAAAGAGTGAATAAGCTCAACCAACGGTTTAATGCAAATGTTGAAAAGAAGATGTGTGAGAGCAGAGCCCTGAGGGACCCCACAAGAAATAGCAGAAAAGACCAAAAGGAAGGAAGAAAACAGGAGAGATTGTGATCGCCCAGACAAAAACAAGGGGAACCAGGCAGGTACCAATCTTGTGATTCCTGCTGAGGCGAGCCGGCTCATCAAGACAGAGTGATCAATGTTGTCAAAAGCAGCCAAACGATCTAATAGGATCAGCACCCCTACACCACCCAAGTCCGCAACCAGGCCAATTCATTCACAGCAGATACCAATACTGACTCAGTTCCTCGCCCAGGCTAAAAGCCTGATTGAAAAGGGTCAAAGAAACCAAAATCTTCCAGAAAGGACCGAAGTAAAGCTATCACCAATGACTAAAGCAACTTCCTGATAAAAGGAAGAAGAGAATTAGGCCAAAAATTAGGAAGAACAGTGGGATCCAAAGAAGTTTCTTTTTTTTAATTTTTTTTTTTAAGAGAGGAATCACAGTAGCATGCTTCAGACCATAAGGGATACAACAATCACTAAAATAGTTATTCACAGTGGATGGAACCCAAGGATTTATCAGATGAATAATCCTCTTCAGGAGGGACAACGGGATCAGATCTGACAGAGAAGCAGATTTTACGGCATTAGTAGTCTTCACAATATCCTCACCACCAAAAACTGGACCGGGATCCTGAGTCCAATATTTTCAGATGAATAGTCACTATTTTGTCTGAAAAATATTTGGAGAGGGAATCACAGAGGATTTAGGAGGAGACAATCGGGTTGCCTGCAGCAGGGGATGATAGAGGCAGGACAAGCCTGAACAGCTCTTTAGGCTGAATAAACAGCAGAAACCATGCACAAAGAAATGAAAGAACGTTTGGCCTCGAAAACAGCTGTTTTGAACACGCTCTGCGCAATGCCAGGCACCTAGCCGGACTGCAGGATGAATGCCATTGGTGCTGCGCCTGCCTGCATAGACTATAAGAGATAGGAAAAGAAAACAGAAACAACACAATGTAGATTGTTTGAACCGCTGTTCAATCTTTCTAATAAGACTTACTTTTATTTTTTTACATTTATAAAGTGCTCACACAGCCCGTGGGCATCGAGGTGCTGTTACAGGATTTTTTTTTTTTCTTCTTAGTTGCGTAATTCTTTTTTTTTTGTCTTGGTTATGTATTTATAATGAGCTTAAACACCCAGAGGTTTGTAAGCGCAGACCCAGGGATCGAACCTGTGTTGCTTCGTGTCCTCTTGCTTGGAAGACGTGGCACGCTGCCACTGAGCTATCCCCCCAATCCTTTCCTTTCTAATAAGACCTCTGAAAAGGTATTTCTGTAGCTTAACCCATATGAAGTGATGTTCACATGGTGCATTCTTAAATTCCACATACTCAGAAATGATTCCCATTATGTCCCATGTCAAGAATGCTTGGGTTATCCATTAATTTATTCTCAAATACCAGAGCATCAATCAGTCTGTTAGCAAACTCTTGTTTCATTCACAATAATATAGTTTTGCATGGACTACTTAGCTTTGGAATAAAACAAAGTTCTTCAGAGAATTTCTCAAACACTATTCTTCAGAGGCTTTTGCTGACTTATTTCCTTTGGCAATCATGCAAGATTCTCCTGGAGCTTGCACAGCCTTTTGGGGTTTGGTAAAAGGTTGAACAAATTATTGGCTTTGTCAGCAAGACAGTTTTTGGAGGCTTTCATCAACCGGTTGTATTTTTCATGAAAACAATGTTCTTCAGGGGTTTTCTCCTATTGCTTGGCTTTGCTGTAAGGTTGTATCAAACTTTTGAATTTGTCAATGATGTAATGTTGTTCACAGGCATTCTTTAGCCTTTAGGCTTGCTCGGAAAATAAGTGGTTCTTTAGTGAGACAAGGCTCAATTATATGTCTTCTTCAAACACCTGACAGTGTCTGCATACCGAGTGAAATCAAACTCATTAAAAACTTCTTTCACATCTTCCCTTGCATCCAGATCTAGCTTTTTATTCACTCTGTGCCACCTTCTTTCGTAGCAGTACTTGTTTTGGTGCTTTTAGCCCTTCCTTGTCTCCAATCAGTCCTCACAAGCTTACTCTAACCAGGTGGAGAGGAAAATAAATTCAAGAAAGGCATCGGGCCACCAACCTAGATCACACATGATGGTGACACTCCTAGACTGATTCTGTCTTCTTTCGGACTTAATATGGGCATTGCTTCGATCAATCACTGAATGCCAGAAACTCCCACAGCACCAATCCCCTGTTATTGTGAAGTTACTGCAAGCCAACAAAAAAAGCAAAGTGGATTGGAACTCTGACAGGCTGAAGCACTGTCCGGATACCTTGTTGAGGGATCGAATGTGTAGGCTTGTATAATTTTATATCACCCGACATAAGGCCAATGCACGAAACCTACTGACGTCAAATAGGATATTGATACTGTAAACCACATGTCAAATTCGAAAAGAGGGACTCAAGAAGACAAGGGGCTGTGAGCAGCATCATTGCCTTCACATCTATGACATTTGTGTGCATGGCATTTATGTATGTTATTTAGCCTGTAAAGGGTGAGTAAAGTCTGATTTTCAGGAAGCGATGCTATTAGTCCTCGCACTTTCCTGCTAAAAATTCAAATTTTCTCAGAAACCCCAACCTGTGGATTTTCCCAGCAATTGTGTAATTTCAAAATGTATCCTGATGTCCCCTATGATCAATCACTCTCCCTTTTGTACAGACATGGAGATACGAATCTGGGAGTTTTCTAACTTGCTAAGCATCATAATCATCAGAAGCAATTCTGACTTCATAGCCCACTGCCGAAATATGGAGAGAAATGACCATATGAAGTACTTAAATGATGAGACAGTACCTTGGGTGGCTCATGTCCCTACATCTAGGAAGAAACCCCAAGGGTATTTCACTTGGAATGAGAAGGTTCCCAATGAAGCTTGTGGAGTGGTCCTCCTGAAGTAACCTTGCCCTCTTTTATTATTCCCATATGGTTTCAATTGAGGTGGGGAATCCCTGACTACCGTCGCTATCCACTACCTGCCAGAACAAGATGACAATAATGGTGAAAGTCATAGTGAGAGAGCAGATAGACAAGCCACAGTGAAAAAGGACAACGCTCAAGGAATTAAGACTACTTTTCTAGACATGAACATTGCTTCTACGTGTCTTTTGGACCTAAAAGAAGCACTAGCTGAAGTGTTAAAAATCCAGACATATTCTACATTCAAATAGATGCCTTATAACTTGCACTTTTGAAGACTTCATTTTAGTAGAGGGACCTCACTCCACGGGCAACATAGAACTCTCAGATGAAAATGTCATTACACATGCACCATTCTTGACTGAATATCCCCTGAAGAAAACCCTGTCATCAATGTACAGAATTGAAACATGCCAGCCCAAGTTGGAGAACTATTACCTAGCTAAATAAGTGCAAACATGATTTGCATCCACCAAAAGAAACATTAAGGCATCTGATTATGAATTGTTCAGCTACCAGTTCCATCAGGCAAAGATATCTAGCATGCATGTTAGGTATCGACATCTTGGATGAAGAGGATACATGGTGGTATCGATTGATAGGAGGCGAAAAAACTGCATGGCAAATTGCAATGGCCAAAATGACTGAATATATTGAGAACAAGCTGCTAAACGATAAAAGTAGTCAATAAATAGGTAAACAGTTGCAAAAGCACCGCATCCAGCTGCAATGCGACTTTTTACCGGGGTATAGCAAAGCCTCGTCAATTTCTCGCTAAAAGACTTGTAGGAGCTCGGCGAAAGTATCAATGAAGCCTGCCTTGTTTCATCTCGACTGCCTGATGAACTGTTCTACAAAACTCTATTGTAAAATCTTATTTTTTGATTAAACAATAAAAAAAATATAAAAAAATAAGTGTCTATAGGTTTAGACATTTTAGATAAGCCATTTTACTTGTTTTTCAGTACATGTCAGTATTGCTCCTTTAGGATTGGTGCTGCAACTTATTTGTATGTTGTTGTTCATTCATTGTGTCACCTGTGATTGAATTATAATGTCTGCCATTGCACATTTGCAATTTATACGTCTGGGTACCAAATTGGGATGTATGGTGTTTGTGGTTCTGCAGAACTTGTTGGCCTGCAATCAATGGCCCGACCTGTGCCCGTAGCCTGGGGCTGACTGAGATTGGTTTCCATAGTGCATGTTGTGTTGTGATTGAAATATGTTTGCATCACTGCCAGTGATTGGACTGTCAATGAGATTTGAAGTTGTGACACTCTGTTATTTGGACTTCTGGACAGTGATACTGGGTGGTCGATGGCAGTCATGTTTCCTTGTTCCATACAGAAGTTGTCACGGCTGTCCAGTTTCTTTACGTTAATGCAATGCATGTCTTTGCTAGCTTATAATGTTGTTTCAGGTGGAATGCTGTGGATGCGAGACATGTGGATACCTTGTGCAGTTAAGTTCAAGCAATTCAGGGGGGCACATGTTGTGGTGTCATTGCTGGCAGGTAGTCTGACCCTGTGTGGTGGTGATTATGGCTTGTCTTAGACTGAGGTGAGTGGGTCCGGCTTCATGAATGTGGGGACACATGGCTATGGTAGGCTGGTGAGTCTATGCTTGCTGTTTTTGCATACCAATCAGGGGGCACTGGTTGTGGGGTGATTGTTGTGTGAGAGGATGTCACTGTGGAATGTTTATTGTTGAGTTACCCCGAGGTGAGCAGGTCTGGCTGCATGGGTGCAGGGACACATTGTGATGAGAATCTGGTGAGTAATTGCAGTTCTTACATGTGGCTTGCATACCACTCGGCATGCCATTCACTCAGCTTTTCATGACATGCCTACCCATTCTGGCATTTCACTCTTGGCACTTCTGCCCCTTTGTAGTGGTGCTGTCCCATGACAAAGCCACACACAGCACAGCATTGCAGGCCATTTGGGGGATGCCATGTTCACCCCAGACACCAGGCACACACCATTGGCCTTCTGTTGTTGTTTGCCATGGGGACATGTACTATGGACAGTTCACCAGCAGATATGTTGCTAGGTATCCTGGCATTTCTTCGAATATATAGTTTCGAATGCCAAAGTTTTTTTAAAAAATGCATCGAAAAAATGCATTTTTTTGTATGTAATGGTTTTATTTTACTAAAATGGGTTTTAAGGGGTAAATAAAACAGGGGTTGGGGGAACCCCCATTAAAAAAATGCATTTTTTCAATGCATTTATTTTCGAAACTTTGCCATTCGAAACTTTGCCATACGAAATAATCACTAGGAACCATGTTGCTACCCGTTGACAACTGCTCAGTGCATCTCAACACTCCCTTTAGTTCCCAGCTCACTGGTTTCCATTCAGTCCAGTCTGAATTCTGCCTTCCTTTCCTCTTGCCTGTTCCCTGCTCTTTTTTTTAAATTTTATCTGATCAAAATCAACTTTTCAATTCATAGAGTAAATACCAAATTTTAAATTCCATCAATAAATTATGTTCAAACATATCAACACTTAATTTCATTACACACATTTTCAATGAAATAAATTAAACTATTTGTTTTTCTTTTTTATAATATGAAAGGAAAACATAAAAAAAGAAAGAAAAACTAGAAAGAAACTTCCATCAACTGTCGCCACTTCCTGTTCCTTGCTCCCTTTTGTGTGCCAGTCTCCTTGACCTCAGTTTCTCATTCCTTTCTCTTCTATGCTTGTTTTTCATGCCAGTTTACTCTGTGCCCTGCCTTCCTCAATGACTGCTGCCTATTTGCTCAGCTGCCTTCTGCCAGATCCTGCCTTCACTGCAATTGATGAGAGGTTTGCATTCTGTTGTCTTGGACATTCCATCATCGGATCCCGTGACACTGTTTACTGCATTGTCCTGATGCCATGTTAATCAGAGGTCATATCATGGCATTAGGAGTGCTTCCAAGAGACCTGGGTTTTCAACTTCTCAGTGATCTCTATTTCGGAGTTCTCAGTGTCATTCTGACTATCATTATTTGAGTTTACACAATGCCCCTCACTAGAACAAGGGTGAGTGGGACCTGGTCCTTCACTGCATGGCACTCAGGGGGGCAGGCAGTGTAGGTGTTGTGGGTGGGGAAGGTGTCACTCTGTGGGGTAGTTTAATTGCTTTGGTCATAGGTGAGTGGGACCAGCTGCATGGGTGAAGAGACACATGGTGATTGGTGGCTGGAGAGTTATTGTTTGCATGTGTTGCATGGCACTCAGGGGAGCATATGTTGCAGTGTAATTGAGTGCCTGGATGTGTTACCTGCTCTGATCTTGTGTTGTTTTTGTTTACTGAGGAATTCTGCAAGGGAAGTCGGTTGCTGATATTCTAAAGAACAGTGCTGTTGGATGCCTGCACACAAGTCAGCAGAGTAGGCTAGTTTGTAAGCCTATGGAGGGGAGGAAGGATCCATTCTAGGGTAAAGCTACAGCAGGCTTACAAGGGGAAAGGTGGGATGTGAGATGTGCATCTTTCTTGTAGTGAACCTGTAATGTTCTCATTCATTCTCTAGGACTATTTTTATGTAGATGTGTATTGGGGGCATAATTGTTGTGAGAGAATGGGGTGGCCACTCAATCTGCATATTGTTGTGAGTCACGCCATGTTGGTTGTGGTGTCAATTTTGTGCTCTGCCTTCCCACTTGTGTTCTCCTGCTATTGGGAGTCTGCATGGACTATTGTTGGTGGCGGACATGTGAATGTGGTCAGGAATATAGTTGCTTGTGCTGTTTGCTTTGCTGTCTGCCACATGGACACTGTTTACAGTTGCTATGACTGTGCCAGTGTGTGTTGCAGCTGATTTTATGACTATGGCAACCAGGCGAGGACTTACAACATTTGGCCTGGGGAAGGTTTACTTTTCTGGCCTATAGTGCAATGGCCCAAGGCCATAGCGCAGCAGCTGAAACTTCCAGAACAAGTTATCTCAATAGCAAACTCTCCCCCTCCTACACATTATCAAACATTTATAGTAGACATTATTGGCATTACTTTCCCTTAATGCAACATATGTTTCATTTATGTTTGTGGTTCCTAGGGAACCGGACCCCTGCATATTCACCCACTTACCAAACATAGTTACATTATTTCACCAGTATAATTTAATTGGTGAACTGGGAAAACTGGGATTTGAGCGCAGTTTTGAGAGAAATGTAAAGAGGTGGTGAAGTTAGAAAATTCATTGGTAGAGCAGAGCCATCGCTGAATTAGGGGGTTGGGTTTGCTCTCAGAGTCAACCATGAACTGGCATGGCAAAATACTGGTGAGTAGGAATGACTGTGATGTTGTGGTGGGTGGGTACACGGGATGCAGGTTTGGGTTTTGTGGCTTCCAGTCTATCCAGCACACACCACAAAACCCAAACCTGCACCCCGTGTACCCACCCACCACAACATCACAGTCATTCCTACTCACCAGTATTTTTCAGTTACTGTGACTGGGTTAATGTGTTTGAGTGCATTTGTGACAGTGTAAATTATAGGTGAAAGGATTTATCTGTGTTAATGTGACTTTGTATCTGTTAAGCTGAATCTGGTGTTGATGTGCATGTGTGCCCTTCGTAGGTCACATACAAGAAGAGTGTTTTATTCAAGACAATGAACAAAGATCACAGACTTAGTGGGTTGTTTAGAGTTGGGTGGTAACAGTACAATCTCCCATTTCTGGCAAATATAGTTGATTTTACTGTCCACCAAATTCAGGGTTTGATCAAATACCATTGGTGGTACTCCATGTGAATTCCAGCAAAGGTATTTTGGGTGGACTTTTTGCAGAAATTCCACCTATTTTTACCTCCACCATGAAGGTGTTGTTAAAAAATCCAAACTAGCCACAAATGTTACATTTGGCTGTACAAAAGAGAGGTGCAGGTGCTTCCCTTCAATTGCCTCCTCTCACCACCTTACCAATATGATGCACAAAAAAAGGGCAAGAATGAACCCTTTTGTACATAGAGAAAGACACCAATAGTGATATGAGCCACTACTGTACATAATCAATTTCTCCATTCACAATAATGCTAAAAATGGCTGAAAAGAATGTTTAAACATCTTCTTACATTACCGTCATTGGAGATGGTATTTTGAAATAGCACTGCAGGTATTTCAGAAATGCCACCGCTGCTTGTGGTAAACTTTGAGTATGGCGGATTTCCAGAAATACCCCGGTCGGAGCTGGTAACTTTCTTCAGTGGTATTCATAAAACTTCCCAACTCTGAATGACCCACTTGTAGCCTTCTAATAAATAATATGTGAATATTGAATCTTTCTATGTATGTTTTTCAACTGTGTCCAAAAGTATGTACCAGAGCCAGTTCACCAGCCATTTCTAGGACCACTACATAGGTAATATCCATTGGTGCTGTTCAGGTAGGTGATAAATTATTTTTGTATTAACACAATGGTGATCAAGAAATTTACCAGAACATCGGGGAAGCATACATACAGCATCAATCCGAGGACACACTCTAATAAGATATGGACCCTTACTTTCTTGTCAAGTAGGAGTTGTGATAAACTGCTGAGGATTGTAACTGACTAATGGTGTTTGGTGGGCAATGGTAACAACATTACCATCCAGGGTGAAGGATCTGTTATTTAAATGCGTACAATGCCACCAGGCAGTATGAACATGCCCCTGAAGCTTAGACTTCTCCCCCTCTTACTCACTGTGGAGGCAAATGTGTGGGGCCATCCATCCACATCTACAACATTACTGAAATCAGGACTAATGCCTCACCCCATTTACTCAGAATCTGAGGAGGCTTTGCAGCACTCAGTTCCTTTGTGGCAGGCTAGATTCTGAAGGGTTTAATCTTTTTTGATGATTCTTTTGTTTTACATTCTGGAGCTCTGGCCCATGGGGCAACAGCTCAGCCAGCCAGCCTGGGGGCAATTGCCCCTTTGCCCCCCCCTTGCCTGCCTGCCACACTAATTGTCACACATAGTTTGCCTATCCCAGACATACATTCTGAGGGTGTTGTTTTGGACAAATAGGATTGGCCATTGAATGGCACCAGGAATGTGCCTTCACTGTGGGTGCTCCAAAGTGGCTTAGTTTCATGAGAATTGTGTTTGCACAAGCTTATTGGGTGCAACCTTTCCCTGTGCCCTTTTTGGCCAAACAAGGGCAAGGGTGGTGCCTGTGGCTAAGGGCGATGACTTTCTTGCATTCCAACTGGTATACCATGCCGTGTGGAAACATTGTGCAGGACATATGCGGCCACAAGGATTATGCATACTACTAGTGGGGCATACAGCAATACCCCCTCAGAGTGGTCAAGCGAGGGGAAAAGTTACTTGAGCACCCCGAAAATGCTCTTCACTATGCCACTAGTGGCTATATGTGCTGCATTTTACCTTACCTGGTCTGCTGTGTGGCAGAATTCCTAAATGGCGTGATCAGGAATCTTGATAGCAGGCAGGCACTGTCCCTTGCAAATGTGTAAATAGTTGTTATTGGCATGTATTGCCATCATCGGTTGTTCAGTGTGCCGCGTGAATGCATGAATGTGCATGACAGTTGATCCTCACCAATGAACCTTATGTTGCCAAGGGATCCCGATTCCACTACCCGGAAGATTGGTGACTGGCGGTAAATGTAGCTGTCATTTGTGCTTCCAGGAAAATTGCCATTGACTTAAATGATGACTCTGTTTGCATCACAAATGGCATGCACATTTATTTATTTTATTTATTTATTACATTTGTTACCCGCCCAGACCCAGGGGTATCACGGCGAAATTACAGACATCTTAGAATTATTTTTATACAATGTTACATATTCATTAAAACAATAGTAGCAGACAGTTTATAGTATTTCTTATACAATGTTGCATATCCATCTAAGCAATAATAGCTGATCATTTAAGACTCGTGTTGCATAATAGGCTACTAGGCATACATATAGTCCATAGGACCAGTTAGGAAAATCAAGGTAGGTCAGGGCCACTCTAGTTCCCTGGTTGATTGGGACTAGCTGTGTTTAGTATTTGTTGAACAACCAGGTTTTCGGTGCTTTTTTGAACCCTGATAGCATGTTCTCATTTTTGATATTAAGTCGTAAGGCATTCCAATGAGTTGGGGCTAGGACTTTGAAGCTATTTCCACCTGCTCTCTTATATTTGTATTGCGGTATTTCTAATATAGAGCCAAGTTATTGGATCTAGGGCCCTGTAGGAGATTTTCTTCTTGATAGTTTTGATGAGGTAACTAGGGGCTTTGTTTGTGATGCATTTATGAACTAGACATATGCCCTCATTACAACCTTGGCGTTAAGGGGATAACGGCGCCGCAAAAGGTGGCGGCGCCGTTAACCCCTTAACGCCTGATTACGAGGTCCCCTTGCGGGTTGGATTTTAACGCCTGCAAAAAGCAGGCGTTAAAATCGCCAATTTGCGGCACCGTACTTAGCGCCTTCCCCATTCCCATTGAGCCCGATGGGGCAAAAATGGGAATGGGGAAGGGCCCATGGTGAATGAGGAATTACCGCCCTGCCAACCTTGGAATGGGGCGGTAATTCCGCCATTCACCATGGCGGATCCCGGCATGGACCATGGTGCTAGTGGCACCATGGTTTAGTGCCGGGGTCGTAATGAGGCATATAGTGTTTTGAAAATGATTCTAGCTTCCATAGGCAGCCAGTGATTTTATCGCCTAATGTTGGATATGTGTTCAGATTTCTTTATACCTAGAGCCGCTCCAAGGGCTTTGTTCTGCAGTAACTGTATCTTGTTGATATTGGTTTTGGAGGTACCTAGGAGAAGGAAATTGCAGTAGTCCAGTTTCGTTAAAATCAGCGCTGTAGCCAGAGTGATACAATTTGTAGGAGTGAGGAATTGGAGACTGAGTGCAATATGTTTGGCTGTATATGCTGTTGAGGAGGAAAGGGAAGATATTTGTTTATGCATAGTGAGATTGGCGTCTATATATACCCCAAGAGTTTTAACTTGCTTTACTACTGGGATGCAAGTGCTGTCTATATTGATGTGTGAGTAATCAAGATGGAGGGTGCCTATTCTTTTTTGTGAGCCCACGATGAGAACTTCAGTTTTCTCATCATTGAGACAAAGGCTGTTTAAGGCCATCCAATTTTGATTGATGGCGTAGACTTTATTGATGGTTTGGTTATCTTGGGTATAGTCCCCCGTAATAGGGATGAGGATCTGGGTGTCATCTGCAACATTTGTGTAGATGACACCCATATCATCTAGGGCTGAGAATAGGAGTTTAGTATATGCATTGTAGAGGGTGGGGGAGAGGCATGATCCCTGGGGAACTCCTATGGGAACTGATATAGGGTCGACTGAGTCATTTCCTATGGCGACTCTGGATGTTCGATCAGTTAAAAAGGGTTTGATTCAGAGTGTGGCATTGTTTGAGAAATTAAAGTCTTTTTTAGTGTTTCACAGAGTGTGTCATGGTCTACCAGGTCAAATGCTGCTGATAGGTCCAAGATAGGTCCAAGAGCAGTAGCGTGGACATTTTTCCTGTATCTCTGATGGTATCTAATTGGCTTTTAAAGTCCAGGAGGGCCGTCTCAGTACTATGGTTAGGCCTGAAGCAGGATTGCCTAGCCTCCAATAATTTATTTTGTTCAAGATGGGTTTGTATTTGGTTATAGGCTAGTTCGGTGATGATTTTGAGTAGGAAGGGGATGGTAGTTATGGACCGGTATTTGGTGGGAGCTAGAGGATCTAGAGTAGAATTTTTTAATAGTGGCGTGACCCATGCTTCTTTGATACTAGCTGAGACCAGATTAGAGTTGAAAGAGGCGTTCACAAAGTTGGTGATTACAGGGGTGAGGGTAGGGGCACATAGTTTGACTAAGTGTGATGGGAAATTGTCTCCTTTGCAGTTGGATGCTTTGAGTTTAGCTATAGTATTTTGTATTACTTCTTGGGTGACTGGGGCGAAGTTGAAAGTGGGAGTAGTGTCTCCTGAGTGCTTAGTAATTTGGTTCGACGTGAGGTGTTTATCGGATAGAAGATTTCTTTTGGAGATGATTTTGTTTTGTAGGAGTTTGATTTTAGTGGCAAGAGCATTTTGAATGGTGGTGCACCATTCTTTGCTCGGTTGAACCGGGTTAATGATAGGGATGGAATTTTCCAACTCTTTAAGGATGGAGAATAGCTCTTTTGTGTCTGAGGAGGCATTTTTTATCCTAGTATTGAGGGCATCTGCTTTGTGAGCAATGATAGCTGCTTTATAAATTGTATTGGCGGTATTGAATGCTTCCGCGGCTTCTGGAGTGTGGGTTTTGTTTAGACAGTGTTCGAGCGATCGTTTGGTCCATCTAAGGGAGACTAATTCATCATTAAACCAGAAGGAGGATGGCATGTGCAGCTATGGAGCGTGCATTAATGAGCGCTGCTTTGAGGTACTTAGAGGGGGGTGGCCTTTGGACTACAGGTGGTAAGCAGGTGTTGGTAATCCCAACGGTAGTGGTTTGTTGTTTGGTTGTTTTAGTTATTTTGGAAGGTTTGGGCTGGTAGACTGGTGTGTGTACACTGCCTGTGATGTTAGATGTAGTGGAGGCCATTGAGCTGGGGCAATTTATTGGCTGGGATCTAACGCTGCCCTGTAGCGGGATCTGTTTGGATTGCTTGGTTATGGTATAATCCCTGTCTGGACGACGTGGGGTGTAAGTCCGTGATCTGAGTCTAGCACATCTGAGTGCATTGAGGACCGGGTAGGTTATTATGGGCGAGTTATTGGTAACAAGAGTGTATGATTTGGGAGTAATTTGTAGCTTTTGGGCCATTAGAGTGACTTTTTGCGTGTTGGTCTGGTGATAGTAATGGGGGAAAGGATTGGTGTGTGGTAGGAAAGGTGTGAGACAAGGTATGGGGTGATGACGAGGGCATGCAACGCTGAGGAGGCTGTTTTCATGGATAATGAAGTGGGAGCTTGTGCAGGGCAATTCACACGGTACAGTACAAAAGGGGAACATCATAAACAATAACCAACTTGGCATGGTTTAATAGAATTAGAGGACTAGGCGTCTACTGTCTGTGGGGAGGCTAATGGTGACGGTTGGAGGGAAGATGGTTATGCAGGCAAAGTGCTGAAAGTTCTCTGAGTCATTTGGTTTACCAGAGATATGATTGTGAGGCAGTAACAGAATGGTAGTAATTGCACTCATGCGCATGACGGTATAATTCGTAGGGTTATCCACAGAATTACAACACTGCACAGGTATGGAGTGAAGATCACTATCTACAGTTGACTTGGGTGATATTAATAGGACACTTACAATACATTTGCGGAGAAGGTGATACTAGAATAAATGTGAAATGACATGGTTATTAACTATGGCAAGGCAACATGATATATGGAAGCTAGTTGGTGATCAAAATATGCACAGGAAACAATACAGCCAATGTAGTAAATAAATTAGTGGGCAGTAGTAAATGGTACAATAACACTGTGTTTATACTTATTGTTCTTGTTACAGTGATTTCACAGTCTTACCAGGTCACTGGCTGGATTAATGGCGAGATGATATATGGGTCCTGGGCAGGAGCGGCCGGGCATTGCAACTGGCCCAGGGCTCTGTTTGGCTCGTGACAGGCTCAGGACAGGAGCCTTCGTTTTCCGCCTTAGTGCGGACGCCGGCTTGCGCCTGCAGGTGAATCAGGGTAGGAGATAAGCTGTGGTCCAGGCAATCAGGCAAGAGCTTGCGTGAGGGAGCAGTGAGCTCTAGAGGTCGGCCATCATAGTATGGTCTGACCACCTCAATACAAAGGGACATGTGGTGAGTAGAAGTAGGCACGGCAAGGTGGCGTGTGAGCCAGAGACTATTGAAACACAATCTTTCGAATATAGGGCTCCCATAGCGTACAACAGTCATATGGTAGGTCTGTTCGGATGGTAGGAGGAGGTAGAGTAGGGGCGGCACCGGCACAATCGGTGCGAACAGAGGTAAAGAGGGGCCTTATGAGGGCCTTAGCTGGGCCACCGGCATATCCGCCTGCCGGCGGAAGTTTGCGGCTTCAAATAGTGCTAGTTACCTAGGAACGAGGCAGCAGCCTCACTTTGGTGCCGCGCTGTGCCCGGCATCAAGGGGTCAGGCAAGGAAGGTCAGGTCATTGATAGAAGGCCAATGTTTCCGGTCTAGGAAAATGTGCTCTGTCAATCTGGGGGGCAGGGGGATGTAGTGCAACATGTTTATAATCAATGGCTCCAAGTACACGTGGGAAGTGTCCAACTGGATAGAACTCCTGGCACACTCTCTGCATTTGACACAGCATGTATATGTGTCTACACACACGTACTTGATGTTATGCAGGCCAACACATGGTGGAGACAGCAGGATTGCGTGGCCTGAGATATGCCACCAACAATGGCTGTGGTGCCCTAAAAGGAGCCTGTGGCTATAAAATGGAGTGCAGTCAGCACCTTTTCCAGTGGGGTGAGGGCATGGGAGCAGATGGTGGGGGATGCAGGGTCTTGTTCCCACTCCCGCACCAGGTCTAGTATGGTATGGTATGGGAACTAGTACCCTGCATACCCCTGGTCATCTGGAATCCCAAACAGCATTGTGCGTGTTGTGAGAATCAGGGGGTTTCACATCCTCCTCCCAATTATGTGTCCATGTATGATGGCTCCCAGTATTCCTGCATTCATTGTGGCTGACCAACGTATGAATGGTGTGTATTGCATTCTTTATATGCGTTGTTTCCTTTGCACATTGTACTTTGCGTGTACTATCATGTGGCGGTGAGATAATGAGGGTCGCACTGTCATGGGTTTTGACTGGGAAGATGTGGGGATGAGCTGTCGCCGCCCATTATTCTATCCCAGAACAAACTAAATCAATAGACTGGGTGGATGTGGGGATGAGCTATCGCCGCCCACATTCACGCCAGAATAGGAGAACTGAGCAGTTGGCACGAGACCACTCCAAAGATACAACCTTCTTGTGGGGGGTTCCACATCACCACTCTACTGTGAGGATGCCATCAAAACAATGTTAAGCAAGGGTCCTATACTATCAAGCAAAAGACCACTCTATTGAAATGCAGTAGTTCAAGACAACTCAAAAAAATGCATGCAGTACCCGCTTTGGAGTCAAGGCGGCGCTAGCGGTCTAAACTCTGACAGGAGAACTGCTACTTCAGAAGCTAATCAGCCTTCTGTGACAATTGGGACTTCAAAAGACTGTGGGTTAATTAGAAATCTAACCACCTGCTGTTCCCAGAGACAATCTGATTTGATTAACAGGCCAAAAGGCTGGGAAACCTTCTCACCTCAGAAAGCCCAGGATATCACATGCTCATGCTAACCAAATGCAAAGTGGCCCCCTGGTCTGTTGACTTCAGCTTGCTGGAGCCCACACAAAAGACCTTTTCCCTTGAATAGGATATGGTGATTTTGACTGTTTCCTGTCAACAAAGATCTGCCAGCCAGGAGAGACATGTGATCACTGTCATCCCCAAACTTTGGGGGCGGACTCAAACACTGCAGTACTTTGAATTGAAAGCAAATATATATTTTATAGAAACAATGATAAATCTTGGTTACCAGATGACAGAAATGTGAAATTTGGGGATCCTTAAAATGAAAACTCTGCCCACAATTCAAGCCCAAACTCCAATTTGTGTGATGTTCTGGGGCAAAACCCCACTATTTATTGATACTACAGACTCTGTGTTTAAGCTAGAGACATGGGAATTTACTGGAGTATGTATGGACAGGCTGTGTATATGTGTATAATTATTAATGAAAAACCAATGTTGCATAACCCACTAAAATCAAAAATAAGATGCCATTTCTTTACCCAAGCTCCTAGAAACGACCTAGAGTCGGAACAGTGCCTACCTCATGTGATATGATGTGTGTAGGTGATGTAAAAACAACTGTGTATTTGGGAAAATATGTATTTGTAGCAAATATAGAGTTGTGTGTAAAGCTGACAGGGGAGGGCCCTCTGGCCATAAAATCTACCTCATCACTCTGACTCACAACTCAGTTCCCCCAATCAAGGGAGAAAGGAAAGCTTGGCCAATGATAAATTGAGAGAGGGGCTGGCTTAGTGATGCTGCGCACACACCCACTTTCTAAACACATAAAAGCAGACAGTGCAGGACAAGTGGAGATCTTTTTTTCACTTTCCGCGGGACGCTCTGCCGGGAGACTTCAGACTTCAATACATCAATCTTCAGAGACCAAGACTTTACTTCAGAATTTGTAAAGAACAGGCCTAACCCACAAGCTGAGTTCTCTTCAGCAGGCCTCAAATCATTTGCAGACTATTCACAGCCAGGCTGAGCTGTTGATTCTGGCCTGAAACCCTGCGCCAGAAAGATCCAGAAGCAGTGCTGTACCCAGAGAAAGCAGAGACACCCAGAAAGCAGACCAGAGATCCAGAGAACCACAGGCCGCTGTATCCGGGGAGCTGACCCAGGTGCTGCGCGCAGAGACCGTCCATGGCGAGGGAACCGCAGCCAATCCTGACCAGATCCGTGGCAAGGCCTATTTCAAATTTATATTGTGAGTACCTAGCAGAACTGTGCAGAACCAATCTCTTAATTAAAATAATTTAATCAAACTATTTTAATCTGATTAGAACTGTCTCCTAGAAATCGTGTCACCTGTCATTTTCAAAGCTGTCACCTGTCAATTTGAGTTACTTTAAATCCGAAAAATGACCTTTACAAAATCGTTCATATCTCTGGAACCGTTTTTCCTAGGAACTTAACCTAGGTTTGACTTTCCTTAGAATCTCAGCTTTCCAACGAACCTAGAACCGACTTGTTACTCCTTATACTTTTGCTGTAATCGCGATTCACGCACTCGCGAATTTTGCCGCGATTTGCGATTTGGCCTGATTTCGTTACCTGTAAAAAGATAGCAGCTTTTTGCATTCCTTTGCTAAAAATGTGTTTGCCTCTTAATAATCATCCCTGAATCATTGCTAAAGTGAGCACTCGCGAATTTTGCCGCGATTTGCGATTTGGCCTGATTTCTTTACCTGTAAAAAGATAGCAGCTTTTTGCTTTCCTTTGCTAAAAATGTGTTTGGCTCTTAATAACCATCCCTGAATCATTGCTAAAGTGAGCCTGAGCTCATCCCAAGTATCTCTCACTCACCCTGAACCTCCTAAAGGGAATTAAAAGCATTTCAGCATATTTCTCACTTCATTGCCACCACATTAAAAGCACTTGGGCCTGTGTTTTAAAACTCATACCTGTTTTCTCTAAGCTTGCTGGGGTGGGAATTGAATTTCGTATTGTATTTGATTGCATTCCTGAGAACTGTGTGTGTTACTTCCATCTCCTTGCATTGCATATAGGGGGGGGGTGAATTGCCACCAGGGGAAAAGTGAACATATGATATCTTGTGAAACCATATTAGTTAGTTTCTGTACTGCATTTTCATTCAACATTGCACATCCATTTGAAACCATAAAAGTATTTTTGCTGCCTTATCCATCCTACACCAACTCCTCATTGATTATAAAGAAGTGTGCTAGTGTCAGATTACCCATTGTTGATTAACATTATATTTATAAGGGCGATATCGATTATTAATTTATTATAAAAGCGTGGTATCTATACTTTGTTTTATTTCTCAAATAAACCTTTTAAACTTGCAAAACAGAACTACTTCTTGGCTCAGTGGGGTCATGGGGCTTCTAAGAGAGGGGTGTTATATAGGGGTAGTCATCCAGAACTCATGAACTGGACATAAAGATATATCAATAAGGGTTTCCATTCAGTATCCCAGAGTAGGCATTGACTTAGCTGGAGTGTTGAATTAAATCCTCTTACAAATTGGGGGCTCGTAGCCGGGGATTCCGGATTAGAACTATCACTTGTGCAGATTAATACAGTGTGCTAACTGACAAGATACATACATCCGGTCGGATCACCACGCTGTGTTACGCTGTAAAGCACTCCTCAAAAGGACGCTCTAAGGGAAAGGTCTTTTTTGCAAAAATAAAATACTAATTTCTGTAAGTCAGGACGGAAATCAATTTCTAGAATGACGACCTTGGTAGACATGAAAATAGCGAGGGAGCACCTCTTACATAAGCTATTTGTGAGAGGTGAGTGGACTCATCAGGACCAAATGGTCTGGTTGCAGGCAATCGCGCAACAGGTCACTGAAACAGGGTCAGATAGATGGAGAGATCAGGGTCCCCTACATGTGGCCCTGAGTGAACTATATATGGCCCCTAAAGCCAAAGAGGAACATAACAAGATTGCCAGGATAGCGACATACTTGTACCTATATATGGGAGTCATACAGAATAAATGTGCTGAAGGCCATGATCTGGCAAATAGGCAACAGATGGCGTTAGAGAAGGCCCAAACTGACCTGGTCTCTTCTGAGCAGAGGCTGCAGAGGTGCCAGGAGTCAGAAAATGAGAGCAGACAGTATATCATTAGAATCAAAGAGGACATGTGTATCCTGCAACAGGAAAAGTCTGACCAGGATACCAGATTTCTGGCCTTGCAGAAGGAGTACCAAGAAGGTTTGGACTCCCTCCTGCACAGCCAGAAAAAGCTGGAGCAACAACTATACTTTAACAGGGCATGCACAGAGCAGGTAGCCACCCTGCAAAGTCATCTAGATAGAGTGAAGGCAGAGAGCAACAAACTGATTCTGAAAGACCTGGATACCCAGGCAGAGTTTGATGAAGAGCGCCAGAAAGCTGGTGCCTTTCAAAGGCAGAGGGACGACCTGGCGTCACAAATTCAGGCTCTTGGTCAGGAAAGGGACACCTTAGGCCAGGAAGTCTGCCATTTAAAAAGAAAAATGGAAGAAAATCACCTGGCCCTCCAGGGACTGGGTGAGCTCCAAAAAGAAAACCAAAACTTGTTAGAGCACACCAGGAGGGTGGAGGAGGCTCTGGCAAGAAAGGAGCAGGCCAGTAGGGAAGGGACTCAGGAGGTAACCCTCCTGCAGCAAAGACTGGCCCAGTACTCCAGGACCAACCAGGAGGCACAGAGAGAAAATGAGGCTCTCTGTCAGCACAATGATAGGCTCCAGAAACAGGTAGCCATGCAGGAGAGACTGATAGAGTCTAGTAAGGCCTTAACTGAGGAACTGAATGTGCAGGCTCTTGCATTGCAACAGGGAGCAGGGGCTGATAGAGACGAGGTTCGCTGGGAAAGGGAAGTACCGGAACAAAACCTCAGGAGCCCTAGTACCGGAGGCTTTCATCTCTCTCAGTCCCTGGATTCTGCCACCCCCATGTCCCCTGGCGCACATGAGCACCGGGCCACAGGGATGGCAGATTACTATCCAGCCAAAAGCATGGGGCTCATAGGCCAGTACCTCCCAGGAATGGATGGGCGGGCATCCGGGTATGGGCACCCAAGCACTGTGCAATTTAGTGGGGAACCCAGGAGAGTAGGCCCATTAAGGGCATCCTGAAAACCTCTGCCCAGTTAGGTCAGTGGGGGGATACCCAGCAAATCCTGGTAGCAAGGAGGGATCTGAAGACTCCTCTGAGTGTCACAGGACACAGGAGACCAGGTCCCCACATTCTGCCAGCCATTCCCAGGCTCGCAGAATCCGGGAAAACCTGGAAGATCAGACGGGCACCCCTGGGAGCAGCGCTTCTGAGTCGGAGGATGAATGGACCAGGGTTACCCGAACCAAAAAGGCCAATAAGGCAAAATGGGCATTGCTTAAGGACCCATTGAAACAAATAAAGGAAATACGGAGTGTCATCACGCCTTATCATAAGAACGCCAAGTATTCTGTTTGGGAACACTTGGAGCTCTATGAGCAAATGATGGAGACTTTCCATTTGAAGGACAGCCAAA
Organism: Ambystoma mexicanum; assembly: GCF_040938575.1. NCBI lineage: Eukaryota > Metazoa > Chordata > Amphibia > Caudata > Ambystomatidae > Ambystoma > Ambystoma mexicanum. The sequence continues at coordinate 292,286,769 of NC_090930.1, read as the reverse complement.
GCTGTATTCAATATGTAAAGTGGACCTTCTCACCAGAATACTCCAGTTTCTTTGCAGGGCTGGAGGATCAAAACCATTCAAGGTGGTCCACGTACAGGGCGGCCATCTTGAAACATTTTTCTGTGCAGAGAAATCCTCAAGAGGCTCGCAAGGCAGCCTACAATTTGCAATGTGGGGAGGATCAGGCCCCACAAGAGTTTGTGCAAGAATTAAACCGTGCTTTTGCGCAGACCACCAGAAGGGTGTGCACGGATAGCAGAGAATTTATCAATACGTTTTTCCATGCCTTACCCAAATACATAATGACCCAGCTCGTGAGAGATTTTCATGAGAAAAGATCTTTAGACTGGGTCATTGAACAGGCTACCCGGATCTATGAGGTGCAGAATCCCATCGAAAATAAAAATAATGCGCCGAAAAACCCCAAAATCAACAGCACCCCTGTGGCTGCCAAGGTGGCAGAGGTAAAGGTTGCCCCCGTTTTAGATTTGGAGATGGGGCGGCTTAAAACCTGCCTGCACCAAATAATTCACAGCCCAGAAGGCCCTCGGGCCAGTCACAGAAAGGGAGTCGAGGAGGTAGTCCCACAAATGGGGTGCCCCGCTCCACTGACTATGTAAGTCCCCGCTACAAGGGAAACCGACCAATCCTGGGTTATGTGTGGACTCCTCCAGCCCAAGGGGGGTGATCCAGCCAAGCACCTGACCCGGGGAGCTTCCCTCCTAACTTCCCCCAGGAGGGCAGAAATTCTCCAAATCCTGGGCAGAACTTTTTCCCCAGGTATCCGCCCAATTTCCAGCCCCAAAATCATCCATCCTTCTTTCCCCAATTCCCTGAGCCCAGACAACCTAATCCGGGAGAGGGGAGACCAAGAGTGGAGGGGTACCAAAATCTTCCCAACCAGGGGTACTACCAGAGAAGGGATAGCTATCCTTCCCGGGATCAGCCCAGGGGAGAAAATAGAGCCCTGTATCAGCCTGAGCGGGTTTCACAACTTGAGAGCCAGGTCCAAAATATGGCACGGGATCTGGGTCACATACTGAGGGCTCAACAGAACCCTCAGATGAGCATGCCACTGCAGAATGCCCCAAACTCTGGACCTGGTGCTCCAGAACAATGACGGGGCAGCACCCCGATAACCCACCGGTTCCCAGGGAGGAGGCACAAGGGGAAGGGGGGTGTAAAGCTTTGGAGGAAGCTTCCTTCCCAACTTGTAAACAGCCCCTGGAAAACCAGGAACCGGAAACAAAATCTCTTGCCCCTGAAAGCCTGCCTCCCAAGGAGCAGGGGGGTAGGAGAAACAAAGGACCCAAACAGACCCACTTTGTGGAGGAGGTACAGGTCTTCCAATTTGAGGGAGAGGGATCCTCAGAAGATCCTGGGAAAAGGATCTTCTCCTTCAGAGATGGGGGAACTCCTCCCAAGGAAAAATGGGTCCCAAGGGATTCCCATCCAGACTGGGGAGATGTGGAGACTGAGCTACCGCCGCCCATCATCTCATCCCAGGACCGACAATACCAAAATCCCAAGGGTCAAACCCATCCTGGTGACTGCCTCCAAGAAGGGGGGGGGGCGGCCCAGAACCTGGAACCAGGGGCACCCACAATGGCTCTGATATCCAGTTGCCAACTTTTTCTTTCAGATTCCCAAGGCTCTCCACAGAATTCTGCCCAAATCTCTTCGCTAGCAATGTCCAAAACCAGAAAGTTAGCCCACCAGTAGTCCAAAAATGTGCATTATCTGTGCCCCCTTGAGGAGAAGGAGGGAAGATACTATGCCCCGGTACAAGTACAGGGGCAGGGTACAATTTTGGCACTGGTGGACACTGGATCCCAAGCTACCCTTCTGTCCAAAAGGGTCTTTGAGGTACTAAATGCACGAAGGGGGAGAATTACCGAATTCTTCTCACCTCTCTTCCTGGACAACTGCAGAACTTTGACGGGAAGGAAATTCCCGTTGAGGGGACTGCAGACTTGGACATTAAAATTGGGCGACACAGGGTGAAACATCCAGTCATAGTAGTGACTCCAGAGGGCACCCCTTGTTTACTAGGGAATGACCTCCTGAGAAGGTTGTCACCCCTAATAGATTGTGTAAACAAGGTCCTCTGGACCCAGACTAGCTGACCAATAAAATTAAAACAGAGTGTCAACCATGTTAGTTTAAACGGCACCTGCCACATGGTTGAACAAAAATCTGACCAAGTAGAATTTCACTACCAGAACAACCAAACTCCAGACGTGACAGTAATAGCAGTAGGACAACAGACTGGTGATGGGGGGTCCTCTCTATTTCTGAAAATCAACCTTCCTTCCAGTTTAAGGTGGTATTCCACACTGGAAGGAAACACTCTGAAATTCTTCACCAATCCACAATCAGACACTCCCACTCCTATAGTCCAGAGATGTGAAATCAGCTCAGAGCCTGGCTGATATTCAGCATATTGGAGAGCAGTTGTTCATCCCTGTTCAGTTAAATGATGGGAAGGACTCTGTTCTCGCTCGAGTGTGTGTGAACAACGGCAAGAGCTTCATCAGCGAAGCCATGTTCCGTCAACTCCCAAAAGATCCAGCCATTCCCACATTCAAACTGATAGACAAATGGGAAATGGACCTGGAGGCACCTAATTCCAAACATCTCCTGCCAAGCAGGTGTATGCTCAAAATCTCCATTGGCAACAAGAGCATAGTCCATAATTGTTGGGTCGTGCGAGACGTCACTGCTGCCTTTTACTTAGGCAGTGACATTCTCAATCGCTTTGCCATTAGTTTGGACCTAATAAACTTCAAAGCTTGGTCCCGATTAGCAGATAATCCCATGAGCTTTGATGATCCAGAAAAAGCATTTAGGTCAGCTCAATTGCTACCTTATGCAGTTGAAATTCAGATCAAAGAGGAAGTCACCATCCCAGAAAGGACCCGACAATTCTCCCTGGAAGTGAAAGTTAAAAGAGGACAAAAATTGAAAAACCCTGATGCTTATATCCATCTAAATGCTTCTCTCCAACAGCAAGGGTTAGGGGTAAACCCAACACCATTAGTCAACATAGAACATGACACCATTCCAATAGAGGTGGATAACAGCGACTTAAAGAGTATTACTCTAGCCGCAGGCACCATTATTGGATTGGCGATTGATGACCAACATTTATCCATTGATTTAGGAAATGAACTGTTAGGACCAATCCCCAAGGACTGTTTTGACAGTGACAGTGAGGACAATACAACACCAGACAGGATTTTCACCCGGCATTGGGGGAACTTCCTGGTGTACACTTCTTGCCCTTATGGTAAGGAAGATGTGACTTGTGACTTCAGGAGGGATGAGGTGATTTTCCAGGTCCATGAGGGCTGCCTTTCCCACCTGAAGCCTCCAGTCCAAATCAGCACTCTGACCAGGGACTTCTCCACCCAGCTGGAGGAGGCCGCTGAGATAGCCAAACCAGAAGTCTTTCCAGGCTTCAGGCAGATGGTGGAAGAGAGAGTCAACCTAGCTGATGCCTGTGTGACTCTGGAACAGAAGCAAAAGTTGAAACAAGTTTTCTTGGATTTCCAAGATCTCTTTGCGGTAGACTCATATGACTGTGGTCGCACCGACATCCACACAACAACAATTCCCACGGACCCTGGCATGACTCCAGTGTTTGTGAAGCAATATCGTTTGCCTCTCGCATCCATGGAGTCCCTTACTGAAATAATTAAGAACCTTGAGTCCCGGGGAATAATGTCCAGTACACAGCACCTTCAATAATCCGGTGCTGGGAATATTGAAGCCAAACGGCCAGTGGAGACTCTGCGCCGACCTTAGGGAGCTCAACAAACGGGTCCATACTTCCCGATGGCCTCTGCCCTACATTGACCAAGGGCTATCCCAGATTCAAGGGTCACAAGTATTCACTGCAATAGACCTGACCAATGGATACTGGACCGTGCCTGCAGTAGGGAGGACCAATACAAATTGGCTTTTACCTTCGGGGGCCAGCAGTACACCTGGACCCGGACTCCCTTCGGATACCTCAACTCCGGCAATGAATTCAACATTTTCCTACATAAGGCCATGCCCGACCTGGGTGCGAGGGGTAACCTGGCTTATGTAGATGATGTCCTCATCAAAAGTTCATCTGTGGAGGAACACATAGCGGAGATCTGTTATGTTCTGACACAGTTGAGGGCCGCCGGAGCAAAACTTTCCTTTCAGAAAGCACAGTGGTGTATAACCCGGGTTAATTTCTTGGGGCATGAGATTACTCCTCAGGGTCTCTGTCCCCAAGAAAAGAAAGTGGAAGCACTCCAGAAACTGAAAGACCCCACAACTCTGCGGGAACTAAGGAGCCTCCTTGGACTGACTAATTACAGCAGAAAGTTCATTGAAGGCTACGCAGAGATCACTAGACCCCTGATTCAGCTCTTGAAGGGGGGGGGGGGGTCAAGTGGGAATGGGGTCCAGAACAATCCGAGGCAGTAAGACAACTCAAAAGAAGCCTCTCACAAGTGCCTTGCATAGCTTACCCTGTCAGAAAGAAGGAGTTCTTCCTGGAGACGGGGTTCTCTAATACGTGCTTGATGGCAGTATTATACCAAAAGCATGACAAGGTCAATAAAGTAATCTCCTATGCGAGCAAAACTTTATCCTCTGTGGAGGAAAAATTCAACGATTGTGAGAAGGCACTCCTGGCAACGGTGTGGGCATTGAAGAATTACCGCCCGTTTATCCAGGGGGAACACATCATAGTGGAGACTCCACACCAGCCTCTGCAATATCGCAAAAGTGACAGAATCCGGGCCGGAAATGTGAGTAATTCCCAAATTACTTCCTGGATTCTGCCAATGCAAGGCTTTCCTGTGGAGGTCAGATATGGCCAAAACAAGAAGAGTCCCCTCGCGCAAGGTCTGGCTGACTTGCATGATTGTGCCAGAGAAAACTGTCTCGAGGACGAAAGTCTAAAAATCAAGGACAACATGGAGCCATACCTTAATTCCCCACACAAAGTCTTTGAAGAAGACAAGTGTGAGGGAATGCCCACTGTCTATGTGGATGGATGCTCTTACCATGTTGACAACCACGGGGAGAAAGAACTGATGGCCGGCGTAGGGAATGCATGGGTGAAGGAGTTTCCTGAAACCTCCGCTGGGTACAAAATTGGTCCCCGAAGTAGTCAGGTGGCAGAGTTGATGGCTGTGCATCAGGCCATCCTCACCGTTGTCCAACATCAACTCCACGAACTGGTCATAATCACAGACTCGGATTATGTACGGAACGGGTTCGTGGAGCACCTGGTTAATTGGAAAACCAGAGGCATGTTATATGTGCTAATAACAAACCCTTGAAACATGGGAAGTTAATGCAAAACATTGATGATCTGGTCACATCGAATGGGATGACCATCTACTGGAAAAAGATCAAGGGTCATTCCAAAGTAGAGGGACCAGACAAAACTGGAAATGATTTAGCTGATCAGCTGGCCAAAACCGGGGCCATCCAAGGGGATCTAATATAAATAGAGTCCCTGTTGGGGGAAATCCAGGTCACTGCTATCACTAGGTCCCAGACAAATGCTCACAATGATCTTTCAACTGCACAATGGAGTAAGGAGATCCCTGATGCTGATTTAATCACAGCTCAGAAGGGGGATCCAATTATTGGTAAGTTTTACCAACACCTTGAGGACCCTGAGAACTTTCCCCTGACGGATACCGATTACATTTGGAAAGAGGACCTAAGAGTGTTGATGAAATGTCCAAAAATGTTCCGAATCCAAGACGGTTTGTTGGTAAGGAAATCCCAAGCTGGCCATGATCAGTGGGTGGTTCCTACCTCATTCCGAAGCCTGATGTTAAGTCACGCCCATGATGCGGCCACCGCCGGTCATAGGGGGATTCACACAACACTGGAAATCTTAAGAGAGGTTGCATACTGGCCACACATGGGGCAGGACCTCGACCAATACTTGAAGGGGTGTCTTGTGTGTGCACAATTTCAGCCATCATCCCTCACACACCATGCGCCTCTCCAAAAGAGGGGGATGACACTGCCATGGTCAGATTTGCAAATCGACTTTGTAGGCCCTGCAATCCGCTCGTCTAGAGGAAACAAGTACATGTTGACCGTTACATGCTTGTTTACCAAGTGGGTGGAATGTCTCCCGGCACCAAACTGAAAGGCAGAAACAGCAGCTGCCCTGATGATTAACCACATCTTTTCCCGTTTTGGTCTACCTCAAAGGATTGAGTCAGGCAGAGGTAGCCACTTCACCAGTGAAGTAATGACAAAGATGTGGGAGATACTGGGGGTCAAAAGAAAGCTACATATTGCTTACCGGCCAGCTTCTTCTGGGGCAGTAGAGAGATACAACCGAACCATTGTGAGCATCTTAAAAAAGTTTGTGGCAGATTCTGGGCCAAGTTGGGATATCCGATTACCTCTGGTCTTAATAGCCATCAGATCTACCCCTTCATCTGTAACCAAAATGTCACCATTTGAGTTGATGACTGGACGCAAGATGGTGCTTCCCAAGCATTTGCTCTACAGAACCCAAGAGCAAACGTTGATAAATGCCTCCACAACTCATGAGTGTGTGGAGAATTTAAGGAAACACTTTCAGCATGCTTTTGCCTATGCTCAGCGGAATCTAGAAAGATCAGCCGAGAGCATGAAGACCCACTATGATTTAAAAACTACCCGAAAGGAATATAAGGTGGGTGATCGGGTCTATCTATACAATTTCCAAAGGAACCAGGCCAAACAGCGAAAATGTTTGCCTACATGGAAGGGACCGTTTGAAATTATAGACAAAATCTCCCCTGTGGCCTACAAGATCCGGATCCCCAAAGGCAGTTTGGCAGAGAGGGAAGACAAGTGGGTACATGTAAATCAGCTAAAGTGTTGCCATCCCAGGCACACTCTGCAACAACTGGAGGAATCCACTGGAATCCCAGAGGGGGCCGCTCCAGAGTAATTCAGTTCCAACCCTAACATATCCCACATATAGTCTCTAAAATATTATACTCTTGTAAGCCACTGTCTTTGAATGATAACTTGTATCTCAAAAGTAAAATGTTAGGTATATTAAAGTATACAATGTATATGTTCGCCACACCATTAATAGTGGTGAAGAAATGTCTACGAATAGGTATTGCCGCTTTGCTTTATCATCCTAGGAGAGATGAAACCATGGAGACTGACCAAGGAGGACGATCCGGGGACCGGGAGCAGAGACCGGAGGGGCCTGGGGTACCGCCCAATATTCCCATCAGGACCGGCGAGGAGAACCGATCGATCCAACTGGGTGGAGGAAAAGATGCTGAACTGTGCCACCTTCAGGATTGGAAGAAGATAATGGGGACATACCAGCGCAAGGGCTCAAAACCTCCTTTGCACCCGACTTCCCCTCGACTTGAATCAAAGCGCAGTCGGGCGGGGGGATTTGTCATGGGTTTTGACCCATGTTGAATCAATAGACTGGGTAGATGTGGGGATGAGCTGTCGCCGCCCATTATTCTATCCCAGAACAAACTAAATCAATAGACTGGGTGGATGTGGGGATGAGCTATCGCCGCCCACATTCACGCCAGAATAGGAGAACTGCGCAGTTGGCACGAGACCACTCCAAAGATACAACCTTCTTGTGGGGGGTTCCACATCACCACTCTACTGTGAGGATGCCATCAAAACAATGTTAAGCAAGGGTTCTATACTATCAAGCAAAAGACCACTCTATTGAAATGCAGTAGTTCAAGACAACTCAAAAAATGCATGCAGTACCCGCTTTGGACTCAAGGCGGCGCTAGCGGTCTAAACTCTGACTCGAGAACTGCTACTTCAGAAGCTAATCAGCCTTCTGTGGCAATTGGGACTTCAAAATACTGTGGGTTAATTAGACATCTAACCACCTGCTGTTCCCAGAGACAATCTGATTTGATTAACAGGCCAAAAGGCTGGGAAACCTTCTCACCTCAGAAAGCCCAGGATATCACATGGTCATGCTAACCAAATGCAAAGTGGCCCCCTGGTCTGTTGACTTCAGCTTGCTGGAGCCCACACAAAAGACCTTTTCCCTTGAATAGGATATGGTGATTTTGACTGTTTCCTGTCAACAAAGATCTGCCAGCCAGGAGAGACATGTGATCACTGTCATCCCCAAACTTTGGGGGCGGACTCAAACACTGCAGTACTTTGAATTTAAAGCAAATATATATTTTACAGAAACACTGATACATCTTGGTAACCAGATGACAGAAATGTGAAATTTGGGGATCCTTAAAATGAAAACTTTGCCCACAATTCAAGACCAAACTCCAATTTGTGTGATGTTCTGGGGCAAAACCCCACTATTTATTGATACTACAGACTCTGTGTTTAAGCTAGAGACATGGGAATTTACTGGAGTATGTATGGACAGGTCGTGTATATGCGTATAATTTTTAATGAAAAACCAATGTTGCATAACCCACTAAAATCAAAAATAAGTTGCCATTTCTTCACCCAAGCTTCTAGAAATGCCAGAGTCGGAACAGTGCCTACCTCATGTGATATGATGTATGTAGGTGATGTAAAAACAACTGTGTATTTGGGAAAATATGTATTTGGAGCAAATATAGAGTTGTGTGTAAAGATGACAGGGGAGGGCCCTCTGGCCATAAAATCTACCTCATCACTCTGACTCATAACTCAGTTCCCCCAATCAAGGGAGAAAGGAAAGCTTGGCCAATGATAAATTGAGAGAGGGGCTGGCTTAGTGATGCTGCGCACACACCCACTTTCTAAACACATAAAAGCAGACAGTGCAGGACAAGTGGAGATCTTTTTTTCACTTTCCGCGGGACGCTCTGCCGGGAGACTTCAGACTTCAATCCATCAATCTTCAGAGACCAAGACTTTACTTCAGAATTTGTAAAGAACAGGCCTAAACCACAAGCTGAGTTCTCTTCAGCAGGCCTCAAAATCATTTGCAGACTATTCACAGCCGGGCTGAGCTGTTGATTCTGGCCTGAAACCCTCTGCCAGAAAGATCCAGAAGCAGTGCTGTACCCAGAGAAAGCAGAGACACCCAGAAAGCAGACCAGAGATCCAGAGAACCACAGGCCGCTGTATCCGGGGAGCTGACCCAGGCGCTGCGTGCAGAGACCGTCCGTGGCGAGGGAACCGCAGCCAATCCTGAACAGATCCGTGGCGAAGCCTATTTCAAATTTATATTGTGAGTACCTAGCAGAACTGTGCAGAACCAATCTCTTAGTTAAAATAATTTAATCAAACTATTCTAATCTGATTAGAACTGTCTCCTAGAAATCGTGTCACCTGTCATTTTCCATTTTCAAAGCTGTCACCTGTCAATTTGAGTTACTTTAAATCCGAAAAACGACCTTTACAAAATCGTTCATATCTCTGGAACCGTTTGTCCTAGGAACTTTCCTCTGAAAGCTTAGAATCTCAGCTATCCAACGAACCTAGAACCGATTTATGCTTTTGCCGTAATCGCGATTCACGCACTCGCAAATTTTGCCGCGATTTGGCCTGATTTCTTTACCTGTAAAAAGATAGCAGCTTTTTGCTTTCCTTTGCTAAATATTTGTTTGCCTCTTAATAACCATCCCTGAATCATTGCTAAAGTGAGCACTCGTGAATTTTGCCGCGATTTGCGATTTGGCCTGATTTCTTTACCTGTAAAAAGATAGCAGCTTTTTGCTTTCCTTTGCTAAAAATTTGTTTGCCTCTTAATAACCATCCCTGAATCATTGCTAAAGTGAGCATGAGCTCATCCCAAGTATCTCTCACTCACCCTGAACCTCCTAAAGGGAATTAAAAGCATTTTCAGCATATTTCTCACTTCATTGCCACCACATTCAAAGCACTTGGGCCTGTGTTTTAAAACTCATACCATTCTCTAAGCTTGCTGGGGTGGGAATTGAATTTCGTATTGTATTTGATTGCATTCCTGAGAACTGTGTGTGTTACTTCCATCTCCTTGCATTGTATATAGGGGGGAGGGGTGAATTGCCACCAGGGGAAAAGTGAACATATGATATCTTGTGAAACCATATTAGTTAGTTTCTGTACTGTATTTTCATTCAACATTGCATCCATTTGAAACCATAAAAGTATTTTCGCTGCCTTATCCATCCTACACCAACTCCTCATTGATTATAAAGAAGTGTGCTAGTGTCAGATTACCCATTGTTGATTAACATTATATTTATAAGGGCGATATTGATTATTAATTTATTATAAAAGCGTGGTATCTATATTTTGTTTTATTTCTCAAATAAACCTTTTAAACTTGCAAAACAGAACTACTTCTTGGCTCAGTGGGGTTTGGGGGATTCTAAGAGAGCGGTGTTATATAGGGGTAGTCATCCAGAACTCATAAACTGGACATAAAGATATATCAATAAGGGTTTCCATTCAGTATCCCAGACTAGGCATTGACTTAGCTGTAGTGTTGAATTGAATCCTCTTACAGCATGTGACTTTTCCCAAATTGACGTTGTGTGATGAATTCCATACATTTGGTTATGTTTGTGGTTGGATATGCGTGTGAATTCTTTGCATGGCCCGTCGCTCAACACGCCCACATTTTTCCTTGTTGGCCCTCATTTTGTCAGGAGAATGGGGAATATCGATATTCCACCCAATATTTATTTTGTTGCAATGGCCCATCCACACTTTGCGTGGAGTGTAATGCACAGCGCGTGACGGCACGCAAAGACGTGACAGGCTCACGCAAAGCCACAGAAAGGCACACAAAGTCCGTTCCATGAATCGCTGTATTGAGTTTTTTGCATTGATAAACTCGAAAAGTCACTTTTCAGCATGCAAAAAGTTCTGAAAATAAGGCGTCAGTGTCTTAGGGTGTGTTTGTTTTCCCAAAGAGGCAGTATTATAAAGGTGGTAGGCTGTTCACACAAAGATCATTAAATGGTTTTGAGCTGACAAAATCCATGCATTCAAATTCTCTATGCCATAGATTCATAAACTGAGCAGTCTATAGCATTCTGAGACATTATTCGATACAATGTACATGCAATATTTATTTAACAATATTAACCATCTGAATTGCTACTACATTATGACTTATTTTACAAAAGAGTAAGCAACCCCAATGATTATTTCCAGAATGTCTGCAGGGTTTGTGTGCTTAGAATTTAGCACTGTATATGTGTGTATTTATAGAACATATTCTACGTTAGCATACATGGAACCTGGCAAGGTTGCAACAAACTCAGCGCACATGCATATTTTAAATATTGCCCGGGGGAGAACTCCACTCTGCCTCGGCACACTATTTGTGTATTTCTCTGAAAATCATTTGCAATGACGTTTCCTCTGCACATAGATGAATGAGCATCACATCAACAGGACAGCTAACCCATGTCTGCCTGTCTACGTACATGGTATAGAGCATGAGATAAAATGCCAGGATACAACTCCTCTGAATAGGCATTGTCCTGATGAAGACCGTGCCTTTCTAAAGTATGGCGCCGATACAGTGTCGCTCAAACCATATACAGGGACGCCAATGTACTACTCCAAGGTGTACTCATTCTGTAGTCTTGGTTGTGTTGTTTAGTTCTCAAAACATCTCACAACTGATTTGGGAATACAGCAGTAAACAAGATTACCTTATTTGTTAATGAATAAATATTCTGAGAACAGACAAATTACAAGCATAGCTATTTCGCAAGGTATTTCATACAGAAGGCAATCATGTTAAACAGCTCAACTCCAATTTCTTCCGATTTAATAAAGAAAGAGAAAGCGAGGCACACTGAGGTGGGGTATTTTGACGAGGTCACACAATGCACACGTCTAGTGGGGTTAGCCAGGATTACAGCTGGTATCTTCTACTTGGATAGTTGACTTTTGAGCCAAGAGCAGGCATCTTCTGGAATGCCGCTTTACTGTTCATAACAAAAAACAATTTCCAGCGTTGTTCAGAATTTCCAAAGAAACAATTCCAATTCGCATAACAATGCACACATGTATCGTCTTCCCTTCCATTATACACGTACAGCACAAAAAGACAAAGATCAACTTCAAAGTCGATGCAACATTTCTTTTAGCAATAGTTTCCCATCTGCCTTCTCTAGTAAGTGTTGTATATTTTTAGGAGTGGCTTTAAAAATCACAGTACATATGTACCACATGGCTGCGGTAGTGTGTTTTTCCTAGAGAGAGCATATGCTTCTGCGCCCACAGCCAGCGTGCTGAGCCCACAGGAAAGGCGTATTTTGTGATCAGAAGCGGGCGACTCCTGGTGACAACAGACATGAAAAGGAAGTTCCTCTGAGACATTGGGTGCTCCAAAGTGATGACAAGCTGCTCGCCCCTGTATATGGTCCTAGTAAAGTAAGATGCATGCAGACTGTAAACTACTTTCAGTGTGATTAGAAAACAATACCCACACATTTTGATCGAACATCTGTTGCAACGTCAGCAACAAGCCATAGGGCTCGTGCTGAGTCACATGTCTAGGTGACCCGCACTAATGAAGGTGCTGAGAGTGCTTCTGCCTCGCAGTTGATACAAGCACCATGTGTCTGCCAGGGTATTGCCCCTCTGAGTGTCTCTCCAACAATGAACATGCGTGCCCGCCCTGTACGATGGGCAATCCTTGCCATGTGGGGGCCAGAGACACTCTAGCCCCCTAACATCTGGCTACGAGGGTCTCTGCAGTAGAGTAACTTTGCTGAAAATGTTGGGGGGAACATGGCATCCGAAAGAAAAGGGGTCCTAGCCAAATTAATGGGGACTAAATGGTGTTCCATGAAAGTTGGGGGGGGGGGGCAGCCAACACCCCTGCCGCTCCTAAAATTACACCCATGGGTATGGGCCCCACGCGATGCTGCCGGATCATCGACAAAGAAAAACAGAAGAAAGCAAACAAAGGAGTTGTGATGCCTTGTTGGGGTCCACTGCAGCAGGGAGCCGGGCCGTGTCTGGCACGACTCTGGAGCCACTGCCGGGCACAACGCTCGCCCCATGTGGTCCTGTGGCCGTGGCTTCCATGGCGTGCTGCTGCACTGATGGATGCAGTGCTGCCCTGCAGTAAAGACAGAAGTCTCCCTTGGTGGGGAAGCAGCGAGGCGGCCCGCTGCCCTGCTGCCTGCTGCACCATAATGAAGAAAGAAGCACCTGCAAAGGGAGCGAATAAGCAGTCCAATTCCGTGTGGCGCGTTGCTGCAAGCAGGACTGGGAGAGATGTGGTGAGGCCCGCCGCAGTGATGGTTTGAATCCCTCACCTGGGGGAGTGAGCTGTGCGGCCTCTGACGCATTGGAAGAAAAAAAAAAAAGAAGGGTGCCTGTCGGATAGCCCACATCGCACCTCAGACATGACCCCCAGCAGTCGATGCAGTACCCCATCTCCTGTGTGACACCACGCCCTGACGAAAGCACCCGGACGGCGAAGACGGCGCATGCACACGGAGGAGGCAGCAGGGAACCACGGAGCTCACAGAAGGGACCCTGCAGCTCCCCTCCCACAACCCGTCGGCGGGAGCAGAACGCTCACACCACAGGGCGACGCGGAGCCCAGCAGGCAGCAGATGAAAGGGGCCGAGTGCTCCTGTGGAACAGTGCCACACAGGCAAGTCGCCCCACGTGCGCAGAGGTAATCATAAACCTCGGGCTCCAGACGCCAGCATTGCACACCCCACGTGCCTGCACAGAGGCAAGTCGCCCCACGTGTGAGGGGAATACAAACCTCAGGTGCCAGGCACAGAAGCCACACCCCGCACGTGCCTGCTCACTAGCGACCAACCTCGTCCAGTCGTCATGTCGGACACGGCGAGCACCCCAGCCTCATCCTCGGGTGGGGCGGGAACGGCGGCACCAGCGTCATCAGGCATAGATGCGGCACAAGTGAACAACCAACACACGCTAAGCGAGGGAGGTGCATCCCAGGTCATGCAAATGCCAAACCCATTTGAAATTCGTGATACATCGAATCTAGGACCTCGATGGACCATATGGTTCCGGGACTTTAAGTTCTACACCGGTGCCATAGGGCTAAACAACGATACACATTATTCATGGCCGTGGGTCCTGCAGTAAGAGACATTGCAGCGGAATCACTAAACGTGGACACGGTCACATATGGCGAACTGCATGCCAAGCTACCTGAATACTTTGCCCCGCACACCAACATTGACTATGAACGACACGTGTTTCACACGACCAGACAAGAAAAGGGTGAGTCAATAGACAATTTCGTAATGCGTCTGTGCATTAAATTAAAACATTGTGAATTCCATAGATACTCAAATGAGGAGGCTCTCAGGTCTCAAGTAATCGCAGGATGCCTCTCACAACCATTTCACAAGCAACTATTACAGAAACAAAGATCCCTGGAGGAAATACTAGCACTGGCGCGCATGGAAGCGGCCGTCGACTCCCAACTGGACAGTCTTGGAAAAAGTATCCATACAACAGCCTAGTGAAAACACTGAATCAGTCAACAAACTGTATGCACACCACAACCAAGGAAACAAACGTCCCGAAGCCACATGCTTTAAATGCGGGTATGAGTACCCACACATAGGAGAATGCCCCGCCATAGGACAAAAGTGCGGCGCATGCGGAGGTATGGATCACTATAGAGCCATGTGTAAGAACGCGCCGACATACACGCCCACCAAGCACCGAAATCAAGACAGGCGCCGATACAGTCGCCAGAGCCCACCCAGATCCCTAGGGGACAGTGAAAGGAGACCCTCCAGAAAAGAGGATGGTGACCGCAAGAGCCGATACACGCGTGAGGACAGACGCTCATCGGAAGACAAGAGACGCTCACACAGAAGACGATTTGTGAGGTACGTTGAAACTCGCTCTCCCACCAGCAGCGACACTCCCTCCTCAGAAGAAGATCAAAGAGGAAAGGGTACGTGTGGGCTTTGAAAGACAACACCACAGCCACCCAACACAGTCCCATACTAACGTTGCTGGTAAATGACACTCCATTAAAGTTCCTGATAGACACCGGCGCGACGGTCAACATCATCAGCGAACAAGCATACGAATCCCTGGCCCGGCAACCCAAAATTAGGAAAGCCACAGTAGACATATATCCATATGGCTCCACGACCCCTCTGCCGTGCTGAGGCATGATCACAGCATGGTGCACTCATAAGGAACACACAGCAAAAGTCCCTCTACACATTCTGAAAGCGGAGGCTAACAGCGGATGCATACTAAGCTTCCGTACTGCGGTAGACATGGGACTGGTGCACGTCCAGTTCTAGCTGATGGTGCACAAATATTTCGCCAAACCGGACGCAATCGAACAATCATTCCCAAAACTCTTCACCGGGTTAGGCAAGCTGAGAAACAGGAAGGTCCATCTCCACATAAACCCTCATATCAAACCTGTTGCCCAGCACTATCGAGGGATCCCCTTCAACATTCAGAGGCAGGTGGAAGAAGAACTTGATAAACTCATCAAAATGAACGTCATTGAACCTGTGTCGGGTCCCACACCATGGGTATCCCCCATTGTCCCCGTCCCCAAGAAGTCACCGGATAGATCCATACGTCTATGCGTAGACAGTCGCAGGGCTAACACCACCATTGAAAGAGAGAGGCACCAGGCACCCAGGATCACCGACATGATCCATCTCCTGCACGGTGCAAGGATCTTCTCGAAATTGGACCTCACGAAAGGTTACCACCAGATCGAGATAGCGCCTGAATCCCACTACATCACCACATTTGTCACCCATCTGGGTCTGTTTCAGTACAAAAGACTCAGTTTTGGCATTTCCTCCGCCGCCAAAATTTTGCAGGAGGAAATTCACAAGGTTATCAGATACGTCCCGAACTGTTTGAACTATTCAGACGACGTCCTAGTCTACGGCAAGTCGCAGGAAGAACATGACATAGCCCTCCACAGGGTGTGCCAGGCTCTGGACGAAGCAGGTTTGACACTAAACAAATCAAAGTGTGAGTTCTCAAAAGGTTCTCTGAGATTCTTCGGACACATTTTCTCGGACAAAGGAATGAGACCCGATCCGGAGAAAGTTGAGGTGCTCAACTCAGCCACACCACCCATCAACACCATGGACTTGAGGTCGTTTCGGGGCCTAGCGAGCTACTGCTCCAGATACCAGCAACCCGCTGCGCCTACTCACACGCAAGGACGCTCAGTTCATATGGTCGAAAGATTGTCAAGAGACGTTCAAAGCCATACGAAAAGCCATATCGCAGGCTGAAGACATGGCGTACTTCGATGCCAGCCGCAACACTGAACTCATCGTGGACGCCAGTCCCGTGGGACTCGGCGCCATATTAACACAGATGGACCCCAAGGAACCGCACAACACACACATAGTGGCATATGCCAGCAGAAGCCTGACATCCACGGAACAGGCGTACTCTCAGGCGGAAAAGGAAAGCTTGGCAGTCGTCTGGGCCTGTGAATATTTTCATCTCTTTCTATTCGGCAAGGAATTTACCATCATCACTGACCACCAGGCACTAGTCACCATATACGGAAGCCCGAAAGCCAGGATGCCACCGAGGATAGCCCGATGGGGTCTGCGGCTGCAGGATTACAGATTCGAAATACACCACCGACCCGGGAAGGAGGAAAACCCCACAGATAACCTCTCCCGCCATCCAAAAACCACGACGGCGTTCCAGCCATCCATAGCAGACGCGTACATAAACTATATCATACACCACTTACAACCAATGCCAGTAGGCTGGGCAGAGCTATCAGCACAATCAGAGGCGGACCCCGCACTCACAATCGTGAGGCACTGCATGGAAGAGGACAAGATGGCTTTCATGAGACAACAAGCGAGGGGAGAATCAGAGACAACACGAGAGGAGGTCAAGTGGCTTGACCAAGTCCGGGAGGAACTGACGGTAGTAGAGAACAACGTGCTACTAAAGGGCTGCAAAGTCGTCATCCCGAGAACCCTCCGGGAGAGGATAGTACATGTGGCCCATGAAGGACATTGAGGTGTAGTCGCCACGAAACGCCTCCTTCGTCAGAAAGCCTGGTTTCCGCAGCTCGACCGTCTGGTAGAAACCATCGTAGGAAACTGCCACGTCTGCGCCCAAGTGGCACCGCCACCTCACCCGAACCCCCTACAGACATCACCCTTGCCGAGCAAGGTGTGGGAAGAGCTAGCGGTAGACCTATTTGGACCTCTAAGCAATGGGACTCACGTCATCGTACTCATGGACGAACACTCGAGATACCCGGATGCCCAGATAGTGGACAGCAGTGCGACATCTAGTGTCATCCCGGCACTTGACAGAATGCTCTCAGAATACGGCATCCCAAAGGTCATAAAGTCGGACAACGGCCCCACATTCATAAGCCATGACTTCCAGAAATTTGCAAAATACATGGGGTTTCAACACAGACGAATAACCCCCCGATGGCCCCAGGCCAACGGCATGGTCGAAAGGTTCATGGCCAGCATCAAGAGAACCCTACAAATTGCATACGTGCAAAACAAGCCCTTCGAGCAGGCTCTCAACCAGCTACTCAGGGAATACCGGCACACGCCACACCGTACGACAGGAGTATGCCCAGCAGACCTGCTATTATGGATGCCGATAACCATGAGGCTACCGGAAGATCCAAAGCCGCAAGAACTGACGCCGCTGGAAAAAGTGGCGAAAGACAACGACACCACGAGGAAAGCAATGTCTAAGGAAGTCACAGACAGGAAAAGAAGAGCCCGCGAAAGGATAATGCAGCCAGGTGACGAAGTGTGGCTCAGACAACCAAAAAGCCGAAAGGAAGAAGCCACGTTCGCGTCCACCCCTCTTCTCATAACCCATAAGAAAGGCACTATGATCACTGCACAAAGAAATGACAGCTCAGTAGTGACTAGAAACAGCTCGCACTTCAAATGCGTCACACCTGGCCCCGGAGGTCAATGGATGATGGACCGAGGAGGCGAGGATGATCATCCACGAGAAGAAGCCTATCAAGGAGATGGGGAAGAGTCAGGAGGCGAAACAGGCACACCGCCGCCTGCCAAGGAACGACCAACCCCGAGCAGGTCGAGACGCCCCCAGAGGAGCCGTATGAAGCCAACTCGACTCATCGAGGAGATGGGGTGAGGAAAGCTGTGGGACTTGCATGCTAAAAAGGGGGGAGATGTCGGATAGCCCACATCGTTGTGTGGGCGGGCCGCCGTTGCGGCCATGACATTGACGTCCCGGACGTGACGTCAAGGGAAGGGGAGGGGCGGGACCGGGGTTACGGCAGTTGCCGCCAAGTTGTTAATAAAGAAGGTTCATAGCACCTCTGTCTCTCGCGTATCATTCCGCTCGCTGGTAGGCGCGCCTGGTAACAGTGCATCCCCCATCTGGGGCAGGAGGCAGAATGGCGAGAATTGCAGCCACAGTTAAAAAAAAATAAAAACATGAATCTCCACCTGGGGAGTGGGTGAGAGCGGCACACTGCGACAACCGCATTGAAGGAGAAGGAAAATGCTCCTGCATGGGGAGAGTGAGCGGTGCGCTTCCCACCAACAGAAAAAAATAAAACAATCATCTCCCACCTGGGGGAGACAAAGTGGCGTGCTCGCCACCATCAGAAGTGCATATGTGAAGTCAGAGAACACCGAATACTGGCACTCCTGCCTGAGAGGAAAGAAGTAGCGCAGCCTCTGCAGGTGGCGCTGTGTGAACACAATAAGATACTGTAAGTACGTCTTCTGCATGAGGGGAGGCATAAGGGAGGCCTGCCCTGCTGCCTCAGTGGAATCTCCTGCCTGGGGGAGGCAGGTGGCCCTTGCTGCCACATTAGCCCGAATGCTCCTGCCTTGGGGAAAGAAGGGTGACCCATGCCGCCACAACAGTTGGAACTGCTGCCTGAGGCACAGCAAGCATCAAATGCCGCCACATTGGTTCGAGCTACCACCTGGGGTAAACGAGCAGAGCGGCAAGGGCCGCTGGACTGCCTGCCTGTGTAGGCTCCACTATATTAGCAGAGGTGGACATTTCTGAATGGATATTATCCATTCTATTGGATAATTAATAGCCAGGTCATTGACTAACAGAGAGCTTTTAACCTGCATTACTCAGGGGTTTTGGACCATGACATCAAGAGCGCCTGGGGACCACTTTGGTGGTGACGGTGTGCAGTACAAATACCATTAACATTAACATTAACATTAAAATCTCCTCATTGCCCATACAGGCTAGGGCCAAATGGGAGCAAAAGATTGCCTCTGTACTTACATTTGAGAAGGAATGAGAGTGGAAGCATTGTTTAATGATGGAATAGATTTCCACCAGTAAGTTATGAGCATTATCAATTCTATTCTTGAAATACGTATTTTTTGTATTGAGGATCTAACTCTTATTACAGCTATATTGCCTCTTCAGTATAATTTTAGAATTTGGCACATAAGAATACCTATTTTTCTCTCTAGGATTGTTTCCTTACACTGTGGGAGGTTTATCTCCTAGGGCATCAGTTCATTCCAAGTTTATTTTGCAAAATAGCATGGCTGTTTGAGCGATTGACAGACCCCGCACACAAGCCCTCGGGAGCTGCAGACCTGGACACTGTCCATGCCAAGAGCCTTGACCTTCTTCCATTGTGTGGTCCTGATTTTGGGACAGATGATGGTGACGGTTGACCTAAACTGCTTGATGTTGTTTACAAAGATTGATCAAAAAATCTTCAAGATAATTTACAAGGAAATGGTAAGCAGCAAAAACAAAATGCTTTCCCACTGGGTGAAAAAAAATCTAACACTACTCCACGAGATTGGAAGCACGGAGGAAGAACTTGAAAACAATCCAATGAAAACAAAAAAACGACTAAAATAATGGGATTGGATCCAAACACTAGAGGCTGCTGCTAGGAACAAACTAACATCGCATTTACCAGTGAACACCCAAAAAGTGAACTCAAAAATGGAATATTTGCTAAAATTTCCCAACAAGAAACAGAGAACAACGTTCTTGAGAGCGCTCCTAAATCTACTCAAAACAAATGAGATCTTAGCGGTTAGAAGAAGCTCTAACCACAACAACTGCTGTTATTGCGAAACCAAAGATAAAGTGGAAACGATAAGACATTTTCTATTGTCCTGTCCAGGAACTTCTACAAGAAGACCGATACCCATGGGACACCTTTTTAAGAACTCCGAGAACTAAAATGGAGACCTTTGGTGGAGTCATCTAATGAATGGCAAAAGCACAACATTCGTGATAGCAGTGGCACAATGTCTTCAAAATATTGGACTGGAGGCATCTGGAGTATCTTAATGTTCGAAAATTGGAAGAAAAAAACTGATGCAAGCTTCTCAAACGTCTCGTTGGGAAGACTGAATTATTCAATTATTCATTCCGAGAGATGAAAGAAACTACAGGAAACAATATGGTTACCTCAAACTTTTATTTCAAAGAGAGGAGAAAGATGAACCTCCTCTCTTCTTGCAAAAACTGTTGATAACAATGAGTCAAGAAGATAAAAAAAAATGGGGCAATGCAATTTGTAAGGCACAGTTTGTATTATTCTAGATTAGTACCCGGCGAGAGTCAAGCAGAATGCAACACGCATTCTGATTGGCTCTCGCCGGGTCCTTACCCGGCCGAGAATCTTTCGATTCTCGGCCGGGACTCCAGCTGCCTTGTCCTCGGCGGGGGGGGCATGACAGCCCCTCAGCCAATGAGGAGGCTTGAAGCCGGGCCATCCCCGCTCCGAGCCGCCGCACGGCTGAGAGGCTGCCTCGGCCCCCCGCTAGGGCCTCGGGTAAGCTTTTTTTTTTTTTCCTTCCCTCCCTCCTCCCTACCCTACCCCACCCCACTTACCTTCTTGCTCCTGCGTCCCTGGTGGGGGACGATGTCAGCCTCCGGCAGTGTGGATACTCCGTGCCTCCACACAGCTGGAGGCTTCCATCATCCCCTGGCAGGGACGAAGGTATGTTTTATTTTTGTTTTTTTTTCTCCCCCCCTTCCCCTCCCTCCCGCCACCCCTATCCCACTTACCTTCTGCTTCTTTTTTTTTCGGGAGCAGACGCTTCGTCTGCTCCCGAAGGCTGCCATGGAAAGAGAAAACGGACTCCCGTTTTCCCTTTCCCGGTGGCCATTTTCTTGGTCGTTTATTTATTTGTTTTCTGTCCCAAAACGCTGCGGCGTTTCGGGACAGGGTAAAAATGCTTTTAGTGCCCCGGTCACGCATATAATGCGGCCCGGGGTACTAATAGCATTATGACCCTCGCGGCGGGGGCATTACCGACTCAGGTAATGTCCCGGGGCCTTCGTTAAGGCCCTCGCTTCGCGCGGGCCTATAACTATGGGCCACGGGGCATTACCTGAGTCCGTAATACCCCCGCCGGTCGGGTCATATTGCTTAAATATCTAACGAGGGGTTAGGTTCAAGACAATCAGATATGTTTACTGGGGCCACTACCATTCTCTATCCCCTGTTTTCATCAGGAATAACTCCCACAGGTACATTTTCACAAAATATCTAGTTTTAATTGTAACCAAGTTCAGTGTTATCAGTGGATAAGTAACAGACATGCCACAATGACCTACCTATGACACGTCCAGAAACAGTAAATTGGAGTTTGGTAGTGAAGAATATCTGGCCCAGTGTCTGCTTTGTCTGTTGTGTGAGGTCTGGGACAGGGGCTGCAAACTCTAGATCATTAGGGAGCCCAGCAGATGGTTTGTGTCTGGATCCACAGTCTTCTCACATAAATAATTAATGTCACCCAGAACTAGGCAGTGGGTAATGTCTACCAATATTCGTTTGCTGCAGCTTTTGCTGCTGTATCACTGAATGTGTTGTCAGGTGCAGCTAACATGTGCATGAACAACATACACATGCAATTGTTATTAGAAGACCTTACTTGTAATCTCTCCAACATTGGTAAGGCAGGGGGGGTGTTACGCTCACCTGGAATCCACGGGGACGCCACCCAGCCAGTTGGTCGCTGGTATCCTTCTTTATGGTCCCTAGGTGTGGTCCGCGGTGCAGGTTCCGCCTGGAATTACAGGAGGGCTTGTTATAGGAGTGGGCGAGCTCTCCGTCCTGCTTTCTTGGCAGGGTGCGTTGTCTTTCGTGGGCGAGTTACTTCACTGACAGCAACCCCCTAAATGTATTTCAGGTAGGTCTTATTGCTGTTTTGAGTTGTTATTCATGTATGCCTTTTCTGGAGGTAATGTGTCTGTTTCTTCTCCCTTAGGTGTGCGGAGCGTCCATGAGGCGAACTGGTTAAGTTGGATCTCGCCGGCAATGATGATGCCCAACGAGCGCTACGATGCGGTAAGTAAGCGATTTGCACTGCGCTGCGATGTCTTCATCCGCTGACCTGTTATTTCCTTCTACTCTGTAGGTCGCAGAGTGCTCTTAAACAGTGTGGATTCTCGAAGCGATGCCGACCGGAAGGAGACCAGCCAGGTAAGTCTTTCGAATAGTTTGTACCTTGCTATGTCTGTAATGCCTCCTTTAATGTTGTATTTTCTCTTCTTTCAGGTCCTTCGGTATGGGAGGCGCGCTGATCCAACGGAGCTGTTCAGGAGCTGAGAGCAAATGAAGATAAAGAATGCAGGTAAGATGCTGCTGCTAACGATGTTCTTTTGTCTTTCTGCAGTTTCTGGTTTTCCCCAGGCTCGCAAGCTAGCTGAACACCGTGAGCGTCACGTTGCAGACTGCAAAGTAACGCAAAGTGTGTGGTCTTGTCCGGGTGTGGTTTAAACAAAGTAGTCCAGGTAAAGTATTGCCTAGGCCACCACACCCAAAGCACTATACCGCATAGCTTGTTACCTAGAACCAAGCTATGTGGATGCCTCCATATTGACTGATAGCCTAAAAAGTAGTTCCTGAACACATGTCTCTCACAATGTATAAGCCTGGTGCCAAAGGCGCCAGGACTGGCCCCAAGAGGGCCTGGGAAGTGGGTGCCAGGTCTTATTTGAGATCTGAGTCCTGATTCCACCTGGCAAATAGACTGGCCAGTGGGGATCTGGGATGAGGGTCGTGACAGGGGGCTGCTTGATAATCATCAAACACCAGGTCTATCATTCAGCCTAATGGAAAAATACTGAATCAAATACAGGTTCATATGTGTGTTGCCAGGGTTTGTTTCCTTACACATTGTTAGATACGAGTAGATTGAACACACACAAGGAATCTTGTGACAAATCAAGAACAACTCTCCAGCCATGTGCATGTCTGGCTATGTACACACTGATTCTTCTCTATGTCCTAAGTAGAATCAGCTCAAACCAAACTGGATCTCAGTCAGTAAACTAACAACCTTTATTGACGACTCTTATTTTCACAATCACTAATGATATTTATAAAGAGGTTTAGAGGGAGGGCATTTATGTATTCATTGTTTTTTATAACGCTCTTAAGCGCGGATCCAGGATTTGAACCTGTGTTGCTCTGTGTGGTCTTGCTTTCAAGACCAGCAGTTGCCCCAGTGCTATCCTGCAGCATCCAAAACAAATAAACAAGCATCACAATAAAGAGACATACAAAATATCTTAATACAATGTAAAAATGGAAGGATTGTGAGTTTGATGGGGTTGGGTCACTTGGATCCATCATTTTGCAATCCAAAAATGAATCATTAAATCAAAAAACAATGTCAAGGAAAGTACGTTTGGGATATTTGTCAAAATGATAACATCATGATTATGACACATGACCAAGCCTAATCGCAGAACGCATTAATAGTCCATGCCCATTGTAACTGGAGGCAGACAACTATATGTTAGATTAGAGCTGAATGCTGCAAATGGTGTGCTAATTGCATTTACCTGCCATGCACCTGAAATAGGAATTCAATCCAAAATCGACTTGTTTATCCCAGGAGTGTAAGGGGACTGTCTGTCTTAATTTCTGCTCCAAATCCATCACACGGTGCCACCTCTCACTCGCGTTAGCTAGTAATCAATATACTAGCAGTCACAAACTGTTGAGTGACATTTAATTGGGTAGCTTAAATCAAGCCAACTATGTACCTATCGCTGTGGAACAAAAAGCCACTGCAGTAATGGAATGTACACAGTTGTTGTCTGTGAAACACTCAATACATAGTGTATTAAAAGAGAAAATAATGAGCACTAAATAATCAAGGCATACATATGCAGGCGATTAAAAGGGTCACTGACTTTTTTGTTTGTTGGAAAAACGGTTTCTTTAGACACATGCACACAAGCAACATTACAGAACCTGAACATACTGCAAACTAAATAATAAATGATAGTGAAAACAGACTTCTCAGGAAGGTTAAACTCATGTCAATCAACTGGAATTCAAATTCGCATTGGCTGCACCAAGTCTGAAGCAACTTTCGAGTAACTATTGTGGCCACAGGATCCCCCACACGGTCCCCATCATGATCCGGCTTATAATAAAAGAGATCTCTTTCACGCCATGTATAGCCGCATCAAGTTAACAGCTAGCAGAAGGAGGCGTGCCACCGAACATTCAAGTACCAAATATCAAGGTAACGCCTTTATTTTCATCATGGGGGGGGGTGACTACAGGAATGAGGGGAAACATAGTGCAGCACAAAATGGGAAGTTCTAACACTGTCAGGGTAGAGAGGCAAATGCACCTGGTGCGTGGGTCTATTCCTAATTTCCTTGATGTAATGTCTAATTCCTTAATTCATTCATTCGGCTATACACCTGGCCAACGCATTGAGCCGTTCACAACAACCATACTGCATAAGCTGCGGGACGCGGGTTATGTCAGTGGTGCCGAGCCTTGATCCTTTTACATCCTTTTAGAGTTATCCACAGTATTCAACATCATAAACCATCAAATATTCCTAACCTGACCCCAGCGAATCTAAGGCTCATTCTTAAAGGGAAAATTGAACAATGGTAAACTGTGCCCAATTGCGCTGGGTCAATGAATATATGGCGTGCCAGCTGCGGCACACGGACTGCATCTAAGGTGATTCCCTGCAGGATACCTCTGTCAATATTTAAATACGTAGTAATCCAACGAGGGAGACTCTGCAGAATAACACATTGGCATGACATTGGAGGTGACTCCTTACGGGACACTTCAAACTACACCTCTGACAACTTACCAACTACCTTTTGGCCTTCATAACAAAATTGTGTCGAAACACGTGTTGGCTGTGTTTGCACAAGTTACATCAGAAAATAAATTGGACTAACAACCCACCCAAGACTCTGGGACTTTAAACTTTACTAAGAGTTTGAGCGCACTGTATAACTGTAGTGGCCGAGTGCGAAGTGCAAGGGTTTTTTCGGTACTCATACTTAAAGTGGTAACAATCATTGAATCTCAATCATACTAAGATGATGGAGTTAGTTTTTGTTCTGCTTATCCTAAACGGCTGTGTTCCGGAGTCCATCACGACTCAGCGTTATGGCCTTTAATTTTCAGTCTGTATATTCGCTGTCTAACAAGCCTGATTAAACAATGTGGTTTCTCATTTTGTAAATATGCTGACAACACTCTGATCCTGATGAAACTGCCTGGATATTACGCCTAGCACAGTGAGCTACTGCCCCTCAGCCATAAAACAACAGTTGCCAAAAACTATCTCAAGGTCAAACCTAATGAAACTAAGGGGTTGGCTATTGTTGGAGATCCTGATCCTTGGATCTCGACTTTTGGGCATGGAATAATTGGCTCCTACCCAAATCATGCACCTGCAGTCAGTCATCTTGGAATGGTGGATTATGAGTACACACTAAAGCAACAAATGTCTACGGTCTCTAAGACTTCCATCTTAAAAGATTGGGCTTAATCCTCCCTCCACCCCCACTAAGCTTCCATCAATGGCAAATGGCTGTCAATGCTTTTGTCATAACTAGTTTCAAAAATAGTTTGTATTTAGGTCCCTAAGCCATACTAATGACATGATTGCAGAGAGTGTGGAATGTAGTAGGAAGGTACGTAACATCTCTACACTGTCTTTCTGTGTCTAACGGCGAGTTACATGCAACGCTATGTGCCTGCTTCAACAATCCCTCTCGATTCTAAGTTCAATGTACCTTTTTGTCATAAGTGATCTGCTGATTGCAACCAACAAGGTAACTTTGGCCATGGTCAGCCGTACGATCATAGTCCCTGCTTACAGGGAATAAAGGATTGGTGGTTGACTATTTGCTCTTGCCTCAAAGACCTGGATTGATCATCCCATTTCACTTTGGAATTATGGGAAAATGTTCATACCCTTCAGAAAAATCCTTAAGACTTTTCTTGTAAGCCTCTAAAAATAATCTAACTGTACACCTTACTCTTTAGTGCTCTCCCCAACCAACTATGTTCTCCTCTCTCCCACTGTGCAAAGATAACCAAGGGGTGATCATTTGCGATTGACAAAACCACCCGATACATTGATACATATATTCAACCTGTGCAGGCGTGAACTAACCACTGTATACCTATAAGTGGGCCCTGGGAGTTTACAACACTGAGACTCTGCTTAAGGTGTCAAGACGCATTCAGGGAGATTGATCTCCAGGGACTGTACTACTACTACTACTACTACTACTACTACTACTAATAATAACAATAATAATAATAATAATAATAATAATAATAATAATAATAATAATAATAATAATAATAATAATAAAAATAATATGACAGTAAACTGTGATGCACTATAGTCTATCCCTCCCCTAGGCCTTCAGTTTAGATTGTTCCAAGAGAAGGACACATAGACTATACTCAGTAATCCAATTAACCACCCTGAGAAGAATAAAAGCCTATTTGAAACATGTGTCATATATCCTGTTGGTCCACCACACTCCCTACTATCACGTCTGTGACTCACATGTGCATTGCTGGCTGACATTGTTCTAAATGTGGATGGGACGCATGTTTCCTACCTATTCCTGCTGTTGCATTTTCAAAAAGGTTATGCAAGGAATAAAGTATAGCGACAAATGCATATTCCAGGAGGTAATCACGTTTTAGTCATTGGTCATCTACCAACACTCTCTGCATAGTCTGAGCTCTACATTCCACAGACTTAAGTTGTAGAGTTGCAGCAGGTTGAACTAACTAACCAAAGCGTGCCCTTGTGTAAGTTAACAAATATAACCAGTGCAAAAAACAAAACTTCAAAATATAGAATGCAAAAGATAATGCTGTGACTAGAGGAGCTATTCACATCTCACATGGTAAGTGGCAGCTCTTCCATAATGGGCAACAGAGTGCTCCTTCAGAGGCTTGGTGCAGCTCAGTGAGCGCTTCCTGGACCACTTTGAACTGTCAAAGAGATATGCGGTTTCCCTTTGACACTTCTTACCGCTTGGTTATAGCCAACAGAAGTCTCCTTGCACCTTTCTCTTTAAACTCTCTTAGTGTCTGCGCTGCTTGGATTATCCTCCTGCTATTTCAGAGATTTGTCAGTATTGTCTAACAAGTGGGGCTTGAAGCTAATGTAATTGGGCCCACTGCAGTGACTTTAACATCTGTAAATGCCCAGACAGTGCTGCATTGTGGGCATTTAGAGATTTTGGGTGGGCCTTGCCCGCTCAGGCCCTATCCTGTCTACGCCTCTGGCTATTCTCTCTCCTTTCTACTGTTCCTGATGGCACATGTTAAGTGACCTCAATTCAGCACTCCATCTAAGTCAATGCCGAGTCTGGGATGCCCAAGGGAAGCACTTAATTATATATTTTTATGACAAGTTCATAGATCTGGATGATAAACCCTTGTATAACGCCCCTCTCTTTGAATCCCCCTGACCTCACTGAGCAAAGAAGTAGGTTTGTTGTTCTGTTTCCTGCAGTCCCAGGTACTCCTCCCCTGATTCAATCAGAGAGGTGTGATCTCCTTTTGGTGGGGGCAGCAGAATGCAGCCAGGCCTGTGAATGCAGTTGCTGGGCAAGTTTCAACTCCTGTTTGGGGTAGTTGCCGGGCAAAATTCAATCTCTTTAAGCCAGGCTTCAACCAAATGTAACTTTTGTTCCAGTTTTTCTTCATTCAAATCAAATGTACAATTTTGACACATGCAGCTAGAACGCTGATTCTAAGTTCAAAACAATAACATTTAAAGAGTTGCAACCTATGTGACACTCAAAAGTAGGTCACTCATTTATTTTAAACATTTCGATTTTAGTGGCTTTAAGTCAAATTTCACTTAAGCTGCTGACATCCACAGCTCAGCCAGTTTTGTTATGAACATTATTTTAGGCTCTTCATCTTTCCAGATTTGGTATGCACACAAGACTTCATTCTACCAGACGTCTGCTGGTGGTCAGTAAGATTTTTGAATATCTTGCAATGTTTGAAATAGGCATTTTGAGCTTGCATTCAGAGAAACAAAGGTGATTTCAAAGCGCTTTTTGAGCTAACAGGCACTGCTGTTTTTCCTTCGGCACCACGTTTCACTCATGGCGCTTCTGGCCCATCACGCTCGCACTGGTGGGTGGCGGGTCAGGCGACCATTTTGGTGTGCGCAAAAACTGCGCGGTTTTCCTGGATTCTGGCGCAAATGTGGGCATTTCGGCCATCTTGGATTTTCTAAGCCCACAGCACCAAATGTTGCAGCATAATAACTTGAACGTGGGTCGATACACCTAACACACACCAATTAACCAGTATGCTGTATTGATGACTACACTGTTATTCTCCATTTGCCTCATTGTATATTGTGGCACTGTTGAAGTAAAACCCTGGCTAAACTTGGGCCCAGACAGTGGGGTGGTCAAAGGCGCCAGTGGCTGCTCCAAACTAGTGGATGCTGGGCCCGAGGAAGCAGACAGAGATGTCCAAACCTTATTTGCTGCCTGCGTGGTGGCACGGGGCAGTCACAGAAGCAGTCATATACATCTCAACCACACCCATGGTCAGACAGTTAGCCACACACCCCTTGAAGAGACTGCAACTGATTCCATGGGGGGTACTAGAGAGCTACTCCAGAGCACTAGCCAAATGTAGCCGCCCAGCTAAGGAATCATCTCTCCCTTTAAAGAAACAAAGTTACAGTTCAGGGAGTTCATTGACAAGTGGGAACATTTGATTTTTCCTCTGCACCGCTGCCTGAGAAAACAGTCATTAGACACACACCTGCACATAACACATTAAGAGAAGATAGACAGAAAAAAAAATATTGCTCTTCCAGTAGCTTTGCAGGGATTATAAAGATTCAAATTCCCCACCACAAAAGCTTTATATATATGAACATCTCCTTCTTTCCAAATGTTTCCCTGTATTGTATTCACATGCTGGGAAAACAGAACGACCAACATCATTGCAGCGCATCTCAGCAAGACTACAAAGGTGGATAGGGAACTAACCTGTAGCAAATGTAGTTGTAGAATCAAAAATGGCAGCCATTTCAACCTGCATGACCAAATGAGTTAACAGATCTGCCTACACTTCACAAGTGTTATATATTTAGCTCTTACATCTATGAACTTTGCATAGAACATATTTACATAGGATATCACCTAACAACCAAAGTTGGTACTCATTTATCGACCTCGGAAGGATGAAAGGCTAAATTGGCCATGTCAGGATTCGAACCTGTGACCTGCAGATCACACACAGATTGCAGCAGCAAGCAATCAACCACTGGAGCTATTTTACCAGCACGATCAAGAGAAGTTAGAGGGGGAATTCCAAGAACTGAGAATGAGGAGGGAGGAAAAGAGGCCACCTTGCTATGCAGTGGGACGAGGGAGGTGCCTGCAGACCATTTCGGTCCGGATAAGACTCTACATGTGGGAGTAGGAATGACCGGTTGCAAGCTCACCGAGAAGCAGGGTGGCTATGTGAGTGGTAATCAGGAGTAGTACACCCCAGGCAATAGGTGACCACAAGCCCCCCAAGTTTATACCCAAGTCCCCGATGGAGCAGAACTTTCTTGGGTCAACCTTGTCTGTCACCAATTAAGGAGAACCTAAGACTTTGAGAGTCCAAGGGCCAGAATACCTCAGAGGGCCAACACTATGGAATTGATGGAGGAGGGTTTAGGAACCCATTAATCCCCCAACGCAAAGGCAAATAGCTGGGTCATCCACTTGTCCTGGGAGTGGGTTCCGTATGAACCCAAAACGTCTTTGAAAGAGGCCTTTTCTTTACGTATGATTTGTCATTGAAGAATTCAACTTCTGTTTTTGATATTTAAATAATCTGTGCTTTCCAGAAAACTTCATACTTTCATCAATATACAGGGTCAAGTTAATGGCTAGTTAACCCCAAGGCCTCCTCCTTCTCATGTGGGTTCCCCCTTCTTCTCATTGATATCTTTTGTTGTGTATTTGCATTGAGGCTGTCATTGGCCAAAGGCTGAAACACGTGGTACACCATCTTTAAATCAGGCAAGATCAACACGTTTGCCTATTGAACATGAGTCGCAGATCCCTGCACCAGAGATGATGCTATTATGTTATCAGCAATGTTATCACACTGCACACACACATTCTGGGTCACTTTGACTTCAAACCTCCACTTCTTCTGTGTTCCAATCTGTATTGTATTAATTGTATTTATTGAGCTCTTTCGCCAAAGCGCTTTACAAAATAGTTATGTTAGTACAACATAAATTACATCGATGGCAGAATCAACAATCAGAAACTAAGCAGAGGAAAGAAAAATAAGGAGGTGGTTTTTTAATTGAGAACGAAAGATATGGCAAATAGAAGAAGCACAAATAGAGAACAGAAGAGCATTCCACATTTTAGGTTCAAGGAGTGAATAAGAACAAAATCGAGATGTAGCACAAGGAAGCTTAGGAGGAGAAAGAGGTTGAGAATGAAAAGGATGAGGAGGAGAGGAAAAAGAGACAAGTGAAAAAAGGTAAGAAGGAGTGAGGCCATAAGGAGCTTTATAGATAAAGCAAAGAAAATGAAAGATGAGGTAAAGATCAAAAGAAAGGAAGGAAGCTGAACTAAGTGAAGGAATAGAAGAAGGAGAGGGTAGCTGAAAGAGAAGACGAGTAGAAGAGTAAAAACAAAAACAGAAGGTAGAGGGGTAAAATGAGACTTAGGAAGACCTAATAAAAGAACTGGTAAATAGTTAAGACGAGAAACGACAAGTGAACGGATCAGAAGTTTAGTATCCTGAAGTGAGAGAAAAGGACAAACACGCCGCAGATTACAGGGGTGAGAACGAGCTGAACGAGCAGTGTTAGAAATATTTAGAGAAAGGGAAAGAGAGGGATCTTCTTTGCAGTCTAGGGATCGTGCGACCTGGGGAGCATGGAACAGTGATTGCGGTAGGAAACTGAGGGAAAAGTCATGCTTGCTTCATTGCTGGCATCTCTCACACCTTCCTCATACGCTGGAGTTCCAGAGAAGTATCCTGATCAGGTGGTTGTGGAGCATGCCTCAGGTGTAATAATGGGCGACATGCCTCAGGTGTAATAATGGGCGACATGCCCCAGGTGTAGTAATGGGCGACATGCCTCAGGTGTAGTAATGGGCGACATGCTTCAGGTGTAGTAATGGGCGACATGCTTCAGGTGCAGCAATGGGATCCAGTGTGATGACATATTGCAGGAATCTTCTCTAGACCCCTAGAGTTCCCCAGTGGATTCCACAAAAGTGACTATCACAACGTAAAAGGTTTTGAACACTTTCTTCCTGCTGGTGTGTTAAGCAATCCAACAAATGGTTCTTGCTAAAAAATGTAGCGAGGACCCTAATTCATAACGGCCCTCATTACAACACCGGCGGTAACCAATGGTGCTATTAGCACCACGGTTGCTGCCGGTATTGTAACGGGTCCGCCGAGGTGCAATGGAGAATTAACACCCCATTCCAAGGTTAGCGGAGTGGTAATTCCCCATGCACCATTGGCCCTTCCCCATTCCCATTTTTGCCCCATAGGGCTCAATGGGAATGGGGAAGGCGGTAATTACGGTACCGCAAATTGCGGTACCGTAATTACCTTCAAGGTCCCGTTGCGGGTCCCTACTTTAACGGCTGGTCCATACCAGCCGTTAAGGTCGGGAGCCGCAAATGGACCTCGTAATTAGGCGCTAAGGGGTTAACGGTGCTGCAGCCTTTTACGGCACCGTTAACCCCTTAGCGCCAGGGTCGTTATGAGGCCCAACGTTTGGAACCATGGCAAGAAAATCGATCACAACCTGATTTGTCATTTCTTTCTATTTCGCAGTAAAGATGGGACTCTCGGGCCAACTCCATGTCATTTCATTTCACACATCAAAACAATATATAAACCAGGCAGCTAGACTTGCACAAATCTTTATGGAATGAAGATTCGGTCAGTACCTGGTTGTTCCACCCAGTATTACACAAGCAGCGGAACCAGTGCTGAGGTCATATGCTAAATGGTATCACTGGTGCACATGTTTAAACAAGTTTATATTTTCTGATAAGTTATCTGTCTGCTGTATTGGACACATACCAACTTTGTGAACTGTGATCAGGCAACCGTACTACTAAATGTGCTTTCTAAGCTCCACTGCAGGACCTTGGATCAAATTGCAGACACTGCACTTGTGAGAAAAAAAAACCCAAAAATATATATGCTTTCAGTGCATTTTTATACCAGGGCAAAGATTGCTGAAGTGCTAATACCATCCCGTGTTAGCACGAGGGCAACCTATGCCTTGGTGCAGCAATGCATTTAACGAGTGAGGAATTCCCTACTGCAAAGTTTGCCCTAGTGATAAACTCTGCAAGATGGCACCTGACTGGTGCACAATGTGTTTAATCTGGCCCAAGATTCACTCTACTTCTTGTTGCTGAACGGATGTGTTGTCTGACATGTGTAAAGCATGAGATTTCCAAAATAGTCAGTTGATTAGTTGGAGCTGGAGCAAACAAAGTTTGTCAACTTCACCCAGGGGTGCAGTGTGTTGGAGTCATGCTTAATTTTAGCGTAAAGGTATCCCACTCCAAAGCTCCTAGTTTAGAGAAGGCTCCATCAGCGGTATGTCCGGGCTTATTATTTGGGATCTCGATGTAATGAGTGGAGGAATGTGCAGAGACATCTGATGTGAGAAGAAAGTGGAACTTAATACCAACATTAGTCATTTATGAAACCCAATTAAAGGCATTTAAGGAACATAACATTGTCTAATAAGGAGATTTTTAGTCACAGCTCATTAAGCTTCTTACAATTTAGAAATTGGGTATTTTGGAAATCCCAGCTGGGTAGCATAATTAAATCAGAAAATTACTAATGTCTGAGTGGATGTTATAGATTGGGAGTCAGGCCAAAAATGTAAACCAGCACCTGAGAATCCTCGTGTGAAACCAACATGTTTGAACCACTTTTGTCATTTGCAGTTAAAAAGAGAGCTTGCAAAATAATGCCCAGGTTTCCCATTTCTCTCTTTGACTGTGGGCTCGGTCCCAGGAACTGAAGCCAGTTGCTGGATTTCCTGTTTGAAGAGGAATTGTCAAGTAAGATTATCTCTGTTTTATTTGGGTTGAGTGTTTACAAGTTAAATGTCATCTATTGATGCTGACCCAAGCAAAAAAGGGAGTTTTACCTGCATGGTTCCAGTTATCCAAGCCACAACAAATGGATATAAAACATGTATCAGCCCTGTGAGCCCTTTTAAACTGTGGAATGCTAATGTATTTTTCCACCAAACCAGGCTGTCTTTGTTGCTGCCAGCTAGACTGTATCCCTGGGGGTTTCCTCTTTTTGTTCCTTAGTGAGGGCAGGTCACCCTACCCAGAGCGATAGCCACTCCACAGGAAGCTGTCCTGGGAACAGGAATCAAATGGCACACCCTTCACTAAAGCACTAAACTCACACCAGGGTGCTACAAATCAACAGGGCCTTTGATGCTATTGGCAAATGACAGGGGTGGTGCTATTGTAGGAAGAGGGAGCTCAGACCAGCTGGTTGAAGGTTCCACCACCTTGTATTCTATCTTTACCTCTTTTCCTTACTGTCCCCTCAACTTCCTTTAACACAAAACACTTTGAGTGTAATGTCAGAAGGCAAAGTCCACTTATTCCACTTGTCTGACACTAACCCATTTGAGACAGAAGAAGACAGAGTGTGAAAGCATTGTGAAGAAAGACACAGGCAACAGGTTCAAAGTTCAAAACGAAATGTTTCATTAACTCAAATGTCAGGATGGTTGAAATCCCACCTTAGTACTCACCCTGTACTAAGGTGGGATTTCCCTACCTAGGGAAACCAAGGATGGTCTGAATAAGAAAGTTCAACTTAAAAGTCTGTCTGTGTCCAAAACCTATACTTGCCCTCACAACAAAAGCTAAACAATGTGTGGAGATGGCAGCAATAAACACAATAGTGTTCTAAATAAGGTTCTGAGCTTGTTCCAACTCCTGGCTTACTTATCAGCTTCCCTTCCCCAAGTTCAAGATAGTTCAACAAAGTCTCTGGGCCTCATTACGACCCTGGCAGAGTGGGTTTACGCCAGCGGTATTCGCGGCGGACCCGTCCGCCCTACTACGAGTTCCCGTAGCGCCATGGAGCGTTTTCCGCCTGGTTTTTCCGGGCGGAGAAATCCATGGGGCTACGGGACCTTGTTGTTAATTACGCCACCGTATTTTACGGTGGCGTAATTAACGCCTTCCCCACTCCCATTATACCCTATGGGGCAAAAATGGGAATGGGGAAGGGTAAAATGGGGAATGGGGATTCACCGCCCCGCCAAGGTCGGAATGGGGCGGTGAATCCGCCAACCCCCATGGCGCTATCGGCAGCTTTCCGCCGTGCTCCATGGTGCTTTTTGCGCCACGATTTCCGCCAGGGTCGTAATGAGGGCCTCTGTGTTCCCTTCCCCAAAACCAAGACAATCACACAAAGCCTCAGGGTACCCTTCCCCTAGTTCAGCTTGTCAACGTGTACTCCTTCTCAATCTTTCAATGTTCAAAAACAACTCCAAACCAACTTTATACTTTTTCTGGTTTTTTAACAGTGCAATCAGATTGCTTTCTCCTGTTTCACTTCAGTAAACCTCTTTGGCTTTCACAATTGGGGTTTCCCTGGTCTAGGCAGAGTTGTCAGACCATATGGTCCACCCATCACAGGAAACACAACCAGGTAACCCTACGCTCCTTAGCCCACAGAGGTTCTTCTGTATTTGTACCTGTGTGCAGGTTCACACTCACTGGGCTTTTCCTGGTCAACATCTTGGCATTGCCACAATGTATTCCTACCTTTGCCAGTCTCTGGGTTTTGCCACAACATGTTTTCACATATAGTTCACTTTGTGGTGTTTTTATTCCTTCACCACCTTGCTTTCAAACTTGCTAGCAATCATTCATGCTTGCTTTCCATTGCATTTCATATGGCTCATGCTTTGGTTTCAATAGGCGGTACTTGAATTTAACACTCACTTATCATCAGGTTATAACTCGGCCAAAAGCCTTAATTTCATTCAACATTTAATAACTGTGATCATTTAATCTGCTGCTTGCATTTTATATTCTCATTATATTTCCTCTCAACCCGTTAATTTGCGTTAATTTCATCTTGTGCATGCTTTTTCTTTCATTTTGCAACTATTTTCCATTCCCCACAACCCCAGAAGCACCCTGGTTTGAGTGATCTTCCCTTCTCACTCACTGGCCCCCATGGTCTCTTCTGGGCAGCTGTGATTTTGGGTTCTCTTCTGCCGACATGCTTTACTTCAACTGGAAGCCCTGCTCCCGCATCATCTTCTCTTCATATCTCGTCAGAAGCTCTGCTTTCTCCCTGTGGATGCTGTTGGTAACTCTGCTCTTTTCTTCTATTTCCGCAGTTTCTGCTGCAGCCTTCTGACCAGTGAAGCTCCCACACTTGTAGCCTTCTTGTGGCCTGCCTAGAACTGGGCTCCACAGCTTCTTGGAATCATTTGCAGGAGTCCTTGCCCTCCTGAGGACCCACCAATGCTGCCTCCTGGATTCTCCCGCCAGGTAAGTAGCAATCAGTCTTGGCTTTCTCCCACTGCTCCTCATTCTGCTGGACTCTCTCCCTTTTGTGTGAATCCATAATTGTAAGTGCCTGGTCACAATTAGTGAAGCACTTTGGACATGCCTGATATCTACAACACTCTATAGGCTTCTTCCTCGTCTCAGTACAAGAGTGGTGAAATTACAAGTGTTCACTACTCCTAGTTGCCTCTTCCTCATCAGAGTACTATAGTGGTTGGAATGGGGAGAAATAAGGGGAGATGATTTGCAATGTCACACAAAGGTTGGGGTAGGGGGAGGTTGGTTCTCACAAGGAAAAGACAGATGCTATGTCTCGCCTGTGGATATCCTGTCCCCAATCCCCCTCCATCCAGGTGATCCTCCCTTGCTTCTCCACCACCAGGATCAGGATCCAAAAGTGATGGCCTTTCCCTGGCCACCTGAGAAGAGGATCCAACGGGAGTAGGTGTGGGGATACCCTCTTGTGTCTCACAAAAGTCACAATGCTGAAGAACAAACACTAACATGAAGTAAAAGAAGAGTGGACTGGTGGGATGGGTGCTGCTACTGCCAGAACCAGCATTTACAGATAAAGGCCTCATTACAAGTTGGCCAGTACATGTTAAAAGTGCTGGTAATAATGTTTACCAGCACTTTTACCGGACCGGCCAGCTACAACTTTGCCGGTAGGGGTGAAGGATTTACCGTCAGGTAAGGGCTGGAGGTAAATCTGACCCCTACCAGCAAAAAACGGCCTGTATTACCGGCCGACTAATACCGTTACCAGTGATAGTGGCTACATCCCCTCAACAGGTCTTATGGGACTCCATGGAATGGGGATTTACCACCCTAACCAGCACTTGTAATCTGCTTGTAATTCCGGCAAACCAAGTGCCAGTAACATCAATTGCGTTTGCTGGTAATACCGCCAGGATACTGGCAAATTAGTATTGAGGGCCAATGTTCTCAGGCCTGATTCAAAACATACCGTAGCAATGTATATAAGAGTGGGGACAGGAAAGAAGAGGTAAATAAAAAACTTCACCATTAAGAGAGAGAGAGCAGCAAGGTCATTAAATGGAGTTATAACAGACCTAGGCAACACAACTGAAGAAACAGAGAGATCTACCCAAAACCAAGTAGTGAAGGGATCACACATTGAGAAACCACTGGATCCAAGGACATTTAGCTAAGATCCCACAGTGAACTGAAAAAGACCAATGAGTAAAGCAGCAGACTGGTAGAGAGAGACCAGAAGCACCTATGAGTGAAGATGCACAGAGAAGGAACCAAAGGATAAGAACCTGCTTCTTATTAGGCCACATGTCATACTTAAACAGGGAGTCTATGATTCAAGAGCTTCCCGAAGAAATGCTATGCTAAGAAAAAATTGCATTCTGTGATAGTGGAGAAAAGATTGCTTACTTGGTCACTAAGGGGGTCATTACGAATTTGGAGGTAGCCATGGTGATATTAGCCCCATGGCTGCCTCCAAACCCGTGTCCAGGTCCGGGTTCCTTGAATGGGAACTTACCGGGTCATTCCAACCTTGGAGGACCCGGTAAGTCCCCATTCAAAAAACCCATCCCCATTCCCATTTGAGCCCCCATACGGCTCAATGGGAATGGGGAGGGAGCTAATAACGGGCCTGTTAATAATGGGCCCGTTGTTAGCTATCTGGTCCCCTTGCAGGACCTGCAATGGACGTCTGGTCTGACCAGACGTTCTGAGCGGGCCCTGCAAGGGAACCTCGTAACAGGGCGGTAAGGGGTTAATGGCACCGACACCCTTACTGGCACCATTAACCCCATACCGCCCACCTCGTAATGAGGCCCTAAATCTGAGTTCCGTGCATTGTAGGAATCACCAGTTGAGAGTACACTACATACTGGGACACCGATTCCAGGCTCAAGAGTCAACTGGAAGAATGCTTGCAGAGAACACCCTGCACATCCAGAGTGTACCGCAAGCCAGAGTGTACCGCAAGAACCAATGGTTCACAGATTATGAACTGGTGCCATATTGCATCCAAATGCCCAGCACGAACTGAGGTAGACCATAGGTCAACCAGTGTTGCAAGTTGGGATATTGACCCCAAATGCCCAACATGAACTGAGAAAAAACAACATTGAATATCTGTTTCAGTTCCCTGAGACACGATGACCAACTTCCCGGCATTACATTATGAGTAGGAACACTGAATATCTGCTGTCTGTTGGGCAGTGTGACTGATTATTATTATTATTATTATTATTATTATTATTATTATTATTATTATTATTATTATTATTATCATTATTATTACATTTCATTACAATGCGTCAAGAACACCTACATGAACCGAAAAAGATGAACACTTAGGGCCTGATTCATGGAACGTTTTCAATACCATAGGAAAACGTTCCATGAATCAGGCCCTAAATTCCTGCTGCATGTTAGGAGAGCAAGCCTAGATCATTAGTACACGCTGTGAAATGCAATTATTGGACAAACCACTACTGGCTGAGATAATGGCCCTCATTATGAGTGTGGCGGAAAGGCAACAACGGCACCTTTCCACCACACTACGAGTTCTGCTCGCGGGTGCCGGACTGCACGCCTGGTCTGACCAGGCGTGCATACCGGCACCCGTGAGCAGAACTCATGATTGCACCAGCACCGTTATTAACGGTGCCGGTGTAACCATGCTCCCGATCCCCATTCTGCCGTACGGGGCAGAATGGGGATCGGGAGGCAGGTCATTACGGCACCCGCGAATGGGCAATTACCGGGTCCGCCAAACTCGGCATGACCCGGTTATTGCCCATTCGCGGGTGCCGGAAAAAAAAAAACAACTCCGACGGCAGACGTTCCCTTAATAAGGCCACGGCTACCGCCAGAGTTGTAGTGAAGGCCAATGAGTCAAATATCCCAGAACACACACAGAAAGCCAAACTTGACCATACACAAAATCAAAATATGTAACATGTTCCATACACTTCAAAATTATGGAATAAAGCACATCCATGCATAATTAGTAAAAAAGTTTTTAAAAAAAGAAAGCGATAGAAAAGTGCGTCTTTGCAATAAAATGTTTAATTACTGGTATTTCAGATACTACCATTTAAATGGCTAATAAGGCAGGCATAGCTGGGGTTTATTGTGGTCTCATGTAGACGAGATGTCTAATGACCGACACGTTTGGGTTTGTCCTCTTTAGGGTCGATCTAACCTGATTTGCATAGGGCTATCTCCTCTGTAACAATACAAAGGGCTGAGCAATGAAAGGCTGCCCAGAGCATTTTCCAGGTTTTAGAATTCATTAAAACATTCCAATCACTCACTTACCAGTGTTCCAATGTCAGCCTCAGTGCTTCAGGTCTGCTGAGGCATGGGTCCAGATCTCACTGATGGTGGCCAGGGTGGGGCTGTTTATGGACGCATTCAGACGGGATGCGACCTGTCAGTGTCACCTGGCTTGGGGAGGGATAACGCATGCATTCTATATGGCGTTTCCCCCTCTGTAATCGAGGCAGGCTGGAGTGTGATGGAATGGATGGTTTCCCAGAGCAATTTCTAGCATGTATGATTAAATCAAAGCTTTCCCGTCAATCACTCTTTAGTGTAGGAGCAAGGTCATTGCATTTTACTGAAGCTACATCAAAGAAATAGAGTACATCTACACAGTGCATTATTTGGACAAATTGTAAGAAAACTCTGAGTAGCAGATAATTTTATATTATTTAACAATGGTTGTGCACTTAGTAATGTACAAACACCTACCAATGTACTGTACATCCCATGGAAGCGCATCTAAAGGAAGCTGCCCAAGATCACGCAGATTGGCAATTTGTGGAAATGTGAAGCAGTCAGGAAAGCTCCAAATTATGAAAGTACTCAGAAAAGAACCAGAAGTCATGCAAGAAAAGGTACTTCCAAATGAAATATACCCATAAAGCTAGCACACGTGAGCACCTTGCCGTACCGTGATGTATGCATATTTTAAAAGATATTACATTGTATAGATTTAAAGTGACCTAAAAGGTGTATACATCTTCTGTGCTGGGCCCAGCAAAACTCTTCTCATGGTTATCGAATCGTATCTATCCTCAAAGCAGGTATTGCAAACATTAGTCACTCAAAATAGTATGAGTCATGAATGAACACTTCCAGCTGGCGCTCTCACAATGGCATCAATCATCCATGTACCATTGCCAATCACATTATCTCAATGTGCATTGCATTGTGCAGCACAGCAATCACAGTTACCTGACGGCAATTGCATCACACCCACCAGTTCCTAAATATGCAGGCTTTTTTGTATTATCCATGTACATTGTCAAACCACACATATAAACTGGACTTGTAAAATATAGCACACAAAATGTGGCGAGATATGCATGACCATTCCTCTTTTTCTGCTTTGATGGTTATCAAAGAGCAACCACCTAGTCTAACCCAGGGTCCAACAAAGGGATTTGCAAAGATACTCCCCATAGATACTAAAATAAATCATATTCCATGCACAAAACAAGAAAAACCACTTAATCTCTTACATTCCCATAAGTACCCCAAGAAACATGCAGTGGTCAGAAGCACCGCCTTATAAGTGCAGCCTCATGCATTACGTTTAAGCTAGGCAGAGGCCATCATCATCCTCATAAAGCCAGCCGGGTGTTTGTAGTAGTTGCCCCAAGGTGAAGTAGGGTTGCCCTGAAATTATATACAGCTCCTCTTCAAAGTACATCCTTTGATCTTTGCTAATGCATCACAGATAAAACCACTTGGATTTCTACATGTTTTCCCTTTACATATACAATTTACTAAGTGTGATATATATTAATTACAATCTATGAGGCATACCTGACGCTTTGCAGGATAATTCCCTCTGCATTGGATCCTGTGTACATTGGGGAACCCCAGCTGTGGATAACTGATGCCAACCGTAGGTTACTTCACTCGTATTGGCTAACAGCTCTATGGGGCAGGGCTCCGAAACATTCATATAACATGTGTATATTATTTTCAGGATACAAAACAGCAGGATTCCGTTCAGTAATAGCAGCAGTTTTGAATCTCTGTAGGGTACACCCTACATTTTTAGAGAATGGAGGTAGAAAAATAAGATTATGATTTCATATGAAGACTTTGAGGGGGTCCCCATGAAATGTAACCTCAACCCCCCCTAAACACGGGACGTTGCCTCCTCCTTGGACTCATTCATCCCTTTTCCCATTGCAAGGCTGTCTCTGCCATGCTTCCTGACTTTACTACAGAGAATAGATGTTGAATATCTACTGTTCTGTTGCAAATTCGGGCCCTTCTTGCCTTCATCCCTTTCTAAGGACCAGGAAGATGGATGTTCACCCAAGCCCGCTCATGTGAAATTAACTGAACACACTGGTAACACAAGGAATGAGTGTGGAGTCTCAGTCCTCCCACCTAGAGGTGCTGATGATGGTTCCTCTTTCTTAAATAGATCCTGCCCCTTCTTTAACATCTGGCCATGCGGAGAAGAAGTGCTGTCCCAGAGCGCACAGATAATCTCAGCTCTAATAACTTTGGCAATGAAGCCTGGTGAGGGCACATTGCCTATATACCATGATGTCATTGAGGACATATTAGGAAATACATTCAGTTCCTATTGCACACCTATTTTAGATTTCTTCACTTAAAAAACTGTTGATATTATTTAAATATTATTTTTAAGAGTGCAGGAGGTGGAAACTACCACAGATGTTAGATAAAAAATAATACTAACAAGCGAAATGCCAGCCGGGATTCTCGACCGTGCATGCTATTATACACAGAAGATGCTCCAATTGATCAATCTTCCAAAGGAAAACTCCCAGTTACTTCATTATATATATAAATATATACACCACCCAGAACCTTAGTTTTTTTAATGTTTACAAATGTTGTACATCAATATACAAGAAAAACGGGCAGCAACATACACACAGACAGAGCAGGATGCCGTGGTGCACGACCTACAGACACAACGCTGAACGCTTGATCATGTGAAGGGAGAGAGGGTAAGATGGTATTTGTGTCACACAGAAAACATGGCAGTCCTACAACTCTGTCTATCAAATCTGAGAATATCAGGGAAATTAATAAAATATCTTCTTCTTACTAGTGTTTGTTTCAAAAATACAATGTTCTTGTCCTTCATTAGCCATCAAATGGTACGATATCCAAATGACAATTTTGCTCTCTACATTTACGGTAAACAAACCATTCTTCAGGGGTTAAGTCACATCAAAAATATTAAAAATGCACTTGAACTTTTACTGATTTTCACTTTTGCCTATTTTGCTATTACACAAGAGATTAAGAGCGATATCACATGTTCTCTTTCTTGGCTCAGATTTCTTAGGCAATCTCTTTCTAGTCATAATAAAGGGCAGCGGTCATCATCTAGTATAAAGAAATAATGGCAGTGAATCATTTTTTGGTATATAGACACATCAACTTTGAGACTACAACTTTCCTTGAGGACAATGTCTTCCCTGGTGAATGGTTGGTCCATCGGGACCTTAAAGCTGCCTTATGTCCTAGTGCCCATATTTCCTCCACATAGGTGATTCCTTAAATCCTGCTGGAGCAAGACCCTTTCCTGGCTCTCTGGTACTTCACAACACTTGTACCTTAACACTGTACACGTGTTAAGGTTTGAGTTCACAGGCATTTTCCAAGGGACCTGGGTCCCTTTTGGCCATCTGCAGTAGAAGTGGTCAATTTCTTTGGGTTTTCTGCCATAATCCCACTCCTATAGATCTGAGAATGTTTATAGGTCGGCAGGGATGTCATTTCATCAAAATGTCAGGGGTAGCGGAAGTGACATCACATGACCCTTGAGCTCTGATGACATCACAGGAAGTGATGTCATTTGACCAAGACCCGAAGTGACATCAAGGGAAGAAATGGCCCATGACCTTCAGATGTGTCTAACACCTGTGTTTCCACCCAGAACCTTCAAACACACACTATCACATTCCTACTCATTCACCCACTAGTCCATCACCCATACACCTTCTCTTACATTCACTCCTACTGCAGTCGCCACACAGGCACTCATACGCCCGAATCATTGAAAGACACACACTAGCACATTTCTTCTCATTCACCCACCACTCACTTCATATTGTATAGAGAATAACCTGCGAACCAGCTGATGTCATTTCAGGCTTTTTCCGAGCAACTGGAGACGTTACGATTTTCAGATCTCATTTTTAATGTGTGTACATAGTGTACTGGAGTTGCGTGCTGGATTGATATATACTTGAAGGAATAGGTCAAATTGAAGGAATCTACAGTGTGCAACATTTCTGCAATGTCCTGAGCAATGAGTGATACCATTTCTTAAGTCATGAAAGGATCACACTAGAGACATGAGCTTCTTTCTTACACCTAGTAATTTCCTACAAGAATCCCTATGGATGAGTTTCTTCTCTAAAGTTAGCTTTTTGGGTGTGTTGGGCAATGTCCCAGGAGGGGGTTGACACCTCAGTATGTGATACCCATTCTGCCAGAGGTGCTATGCTTTCTAATGCTTTCAGGCTAGGGGCAGTTTTGTA
Organism: Ambystoma mexicanum; assembly: GCF_040938575.1. NCBI lineage: Eukaryota > Metazoa > Chordata > Amphibia > Caudata > Ambystomatidae > Ambystoma > Ambystoma mexicanum. Next base: position 292,243,426 of record NC_090930.1, on the reverse strand, counting down.
AGATATTCTCTGGAGCATGTTCCAAAGATATGATTGTGTCTGTTTTTTATTGTTAAACCATTAACTCATCCATAGTTTTGGTTTCCACCCTGCTTTAATTATGAATGATAAGACACGTCCATATCACAGAGTAAAACTGCAACTTTGCTAGTAAGACATAAGAATGTGATTTTATAAAGGGCAAGCCTACTAGCCCGTCACTTAGCGAACTGGCATTCCAAAACTAAATCTGTAACATGGTATGTTTTGTTTGCTGTTTCTCTTTTATGTGTGGCATTTTTAAGGATTCCAGGTGAGCATCGACCACGACAGGATGGTTCAAAGGATGGAACAAAGGTGCGTGCATGAAAACAGGATGTAACATGAGGACACATGTACAAACCTGGAAGTGAACAGATTTACATCACAATCGATGGATTTAGCAGAATGGAATTATGGGAATTGTAGTGTATGTTCAAAATAAACAGTCAATTTGTTTTCTTGCTGCTGATAAAATGAAAGAAGCACCACTTACATAGTACTTGCCACACTCCTTGTGAATAAAATCTACCCTTTTCATTGTAAAATTAGCAAACATGCAGTTGAAATCCCACATTCTGCCTTTTCATTCTAGCATCTGGGTAGTTACACTAAGTATGTTAGAAAAGAAGTCAGTAATTCGTATACACACTTCTATCTTCTTGAAGGCATAGTGCACACACCCACATCACCCCATCACACATGACAACATTGCCCATTCTAATTAGGAGGTGCACGTTCAGTCACAGAATGCAACGTTAAAACCAGGAGTGGACTAGAGTCTCCCCTATGGAATGGATAATATTGCCATGTTTCCCCCGCCTCCTGTAAACCTCTTGTTAACTACCCATTTGGGCCAGTAACACTTTAAAAAAGGCTGAATTACATATACAACAGTTACATAAAAGTCCCCATTCTTACCCTTTCTCTCAGAAAGGACCAAACTGAAAATGGCTGTCTTCTGGTTATCACTTTTTGCCAATAGTGTATCAAGTCCGGCTGTTCCCTGCCTGCTAGTTCTATCTATACCTCCTAGATCTTCACCAATATTTAATTAACCATGGAAATTGCCCCACTGCTCTCACATATAATTGGAGACCCACTTCTATGCAAGAAGGCCACCATATCATCCTAACTGTATCCCTCACATTCCCGTTGCCTAACATTTGCAGTCCCCATACAGCACTCTGTTGCTGTCTAGCTTGCTTCACACTCAAGACAAAACAAAATACAAAAATAATTATGGAGTAAGAGTCAAAATAATATTCATAGAATCTGGCTCTTCACCTCAAAACTTCTAGCAAAGACATTCTAAATGACCAGATCCATTTACAATTGCAATAATGTAACCAGGATTTACCCGAATACAATGGAGAATGGCAGAAGATAATGTACCCGAACAAAGCAGTGTGTGATAAAGGACCAAACACAAACATGAGGTGCTTGTGGGTAACTTATTTCCTTGCAATATAATGTACTGTTCTCTCCCACAGACAATGAGAAAGGGATCTACTGTATCATCTTCAAAAAATCAATAAAGCGAGATGTTCGAATTTGTTAAGTTATTTGCCGTGGCTACAATAGCTTCCTGCTCTTCTGATTTTCTAAAAATCTCATCTCAATTTGAACATGCAAATTAAAAATCTCTTACAGAATTAGTTCCATTTTGACTAACCGAAGAAACTTTAAAAGTCAACCCACTGTGACTTGAACAAGAACCAGCCTCCCTGTAGATTTGTCTAGCAGGAATATTTACCCAACCAAGCAATGAGTTCAAATGAACTATTGGCGTCATTCTGCAACAAAAGCACAAGGCAAGACATTTTGTAGAGGAGCAGGTATATATGTCCTCTTTAGTGCCCGCACCCTCACCTGCGTCATACAGGAACAGCATTAAGAGAGCACTATGCATGACACTAGGTATCGTCCCAATACCGCATCGAAGATACGAGAGATGTTATGCACTCAGAAAACCTTTTCGAATGTACCCTCACACTGATGTGGTGGAAGGATGTCTGCCTGCATCATTTGATATCGAAGAGATGTAATTGAAAACAGGCAAGGGGTGAGTGGCATCATGAAGAGAAAACACAAAGACACACTGAAATGAAATGTGAATATTTAAAGAATAACAATATAAGTGAAGTAATGAGAGGAACATGTGATCAAATCGGAAGAAATCATGTGCACCAAAAAGCCAAAGTGAATGTACATACGCAGAAACTCAAAATAGGTGAGACATATAGAAGATTGCTGCAGAAGAAAATATAACACAATTAAAGCGCCCATGATGAAACCAATCAAGCTACCTCAGAAACAGACTACAGGCTGCAGAGCTAAGAGGCACTGGAAACAAGCTTTGTGTGCGGAACACAGAACATCTTTTGGCCTAGGATCAGAGATGCCACATCAAGAAATAATTGCTAGGCACAAAGGGAGTCAAAAAGATAAGTCCCATATGCATGACATATTTCTCTTGGATTAACCAAAGAAGAAAACATCTGCAAGTGCCATGTGTTGGACAATCAAGGATGCAGAAAGCATGTGTCAGGTAGAGCACCCAAGTCTCCAGAGGACAAGAGGAGTTATGGCACGCAGTATTATTGAACTAAATAGCACTAAATAAAAGGTCAAAATGGACAAAATTGATTCAGACTTGAAAGAAGGCCTATTCAGTAAGCCCAGACGAATATAGTGGAGACGGGAACAGTCCTTAAGTTCAACTACTAAGAAGAAGCTTTGGTTTAAGGCCTAACCAATGAGAAATGAAGGACTAATTGGGCGAGTGGCTAGTAGTCTGACATTGTTCTCTCTAACTGGGTTTTATTTTGCTTACATGCTGCTAATGACCCGAAAGTCCAAGGTTGGGAGAGTAATCCAACCAATCACAAGGGTCTATGCAGCAGTTATTATACAATGTTACAGAAGCCAATCCGCAGCTGTAATTTTGCTATTAATCTGTATTATACATATTTAGAGGTAGTTCAAGGCATGCCTATGATATAAGGGGCATCCGATAATGACACTAACACTTATACAAACTATAGGCACATGTGCTCCCTTGACCAATCCCCCATCAATAGGTTTTAGAAGTTGCCACATAGAATGTCATCATATCTGACATATATTGAGGTATAAAGCCTTTGTACAATCAAATTATTATCGTGAGTGTGCGGACTGCATTTGTTGTTCGCCAGGTTTCCCTACTTTATTAAGCTGATAATAAAGCTGTATTTTGCCATATTCTTTGTGTCTGTCTGGTTATTTGGGTCTGAGATCATTATTGGTCATTCCTTCTGGCACTTGGAACGCTCCAGGTGCTACCGCTCAATTTTGAATTTCTAGTATTACAGAGTTTTCAAGATGGGCATTAAAGAAATAGATTCTGCATCAAAATAGTGTGCAATTATGATTTATGTTAGTTCCAAACAGGTAACAAAGCATACCAGCAAGCCCAGCTGCCTATTAGCCTATTGTCAGATCCTACAAAGAGACAAGAGAGGAGGTTTTCTCCCAGAATAACCAGGGATTCGAAAAAATATACCAGCTGCAAACCCAGAAGGGCTCATAGTACACACTAGAACTGAACGCTCTAAAAGCCTAAAAGCAGAAATACAGACAGATGGGAGCCAAATGGATCAATAATACTAAGAGATTGCCAGCCATTTAGCATGCACACCAGAAAAGGCATCAAAACGCTTTAAAGAAAACCATGCAGTGGTACTGACATCACAGGATCAGTGCTCCTCATAACTCTGGCGAACTGTACAACTCAGTTCAGCAGCACCTCAGTCTGCAGGCCCCAATTTCTACTCTACGAAAGTCCCAGCATTCTGCAATAAGGACCGCTGGTTTAAAAACCAGTGACAATATTACACTCCACTGATGTACATTGTCACCTAAACAGCACCTATATCATTTTAATATTCCCGACTCAAATAAATCGAAACTCCGATCACAGCAGGTGATGGAGACCACACTGGGAATTGTGCTTAAATGCCTGTATGTGAATGAAGATCAGCCAGCCACGCTGCCCCCTTTGGACCTCGTCACACCTTTCAATTCTGTGCACCACTCAAAAGTGGTTCACAGCATAACAGCTACGATTGTGGCAAGGCGATCCCCTGTGGAGTGATTGGCATCTTTTTTTCTCTGCTCAGAGTCAAGTGGGTAAATTAGAAACGTCGCTCTCTTCCACACGTCCCAGGGTTGCAGTGTATTGCAAGGCTACTCAAACTTCCCATGCCTGGATCAGACCTTCATTACATCTCATCAAGAACCAGAATCTCTTTAATCAAAGCTTCCTGGGTGATGCACAAGGGTACAGTACCAAAACAAGCAAGCGTGTTTTCAGAGTAAGGGCACTAAAACCTGGGTCATCATTCATAGACCAGTCTCTAGTCTGAATAAAGGGCCCCATATGGCCACCTAAGATGTGGCAGTGGCCCCTAGGTTTGTGAGCCATACTTCAATCATTAACAGAAACCTGGTTGATTATGTGTGTGGTTTGGAATATCATGTTACAGCTTTCCCAACTGGAATAAGTAATCAATATGATATGGGCACTCTAATCAGGTCCAGCATCAAGTCAAGATTACATTATTCCAAAGGTCTGGGGCTGTGTTTGGCAATGGCGCAGTGGAGGACATAGGCTAACAAAATGGTTGTGTGAAAGGTTGCCCAGAACAATGCCAGTGGTTAAGATTCATTCAAAACCTTCCACCCATCACTTTTGCGGTTATAGTTTGCCTCACTAGTGAGAGAGAGAGTATGCCCAGACGTGGATCCCTTGTTCACTGCGCCATAGGGAACCAAGCTGCACCTCATTGAGGAGGTTCAACAAGGCTGGAACATGTCTGGGGTTGCTTGTGTTTCCGTGCAAAGGGGACCTGGCCTAGAAGTTTGAGCAAGACTGCTATTATTGGTTTCAGTATCTGACTGATTTGCATATGGCTGGACCCCTTTTTCAATGGCATAGACAGGCTTAAAAACAGAGGTATGGAAGGCTGCCAAAAGCAGTGCCTGTGGGTCAGATTCATTAAAACCTTCCACCCATCACTTTTGTGGTTATAGTTGTTTTCACTATGTGAGAGAGGGTATGTCCAGCCATGGGTCCCTTGCTCAGTGCTGCATAGGGAACCAAGCTGCACCTCACCGAGGAGGTCCAATAAGACTGAAACATGTCTGGGGTTGCTTGTGTTTCTGTGCAGATGGTTCCTAGGCTAGCAGTTTGGGCTGGGCTTCTACCATTGGTGGCAGCACCTGACTGATCTGCATATGGCTGGACCCCTTTTGCAATGGCGGAGATGGGCTTAAAAACAGTGGTGTGGCAGGTTGCACAGAGCAGTTCTTCAGATTCATTAAAACCTTCCACCCATCACTTTTGTTGTTATATGTGTTTGTCAAAGAACCATCCTGCAAATCCGATGATCCAAAATGGAGGCTAGGATCCAAATTAAAATGCCTTTTTTATTGAAAATGAAATGACCTAAACGTATTACACCTATCTACTTTCAGGAGAAAACATATGCATACTTATAGCAGGTCCTCAAAGATAGACCAATGTTAAATAACCCCTATGTCACACCTGAATGGAGCACAGTCAATTACAAACTAGTCTTTTCATCAGGGAATTGCTTACTGATGAGTATATCTACAACCTGCTGCCAGCAAGTTTGGCTCAGAATGTCATACTTTTTATGGCAATACATCCACTGCCACCTCATTGTGTAAAGATAATGCCTGTTACTCACAGTGCTATGATACGATATGTTATGATATGGTATTTGTAACACGTCTATACACAAGTGTTTCAAGGCCCGACGTGGCAAGGGAGGGGGAACAGAGGGAAGGACAGACAAAGATCCTACTAGGCCAGGTGTCAATCAGATCGCGCAAGTGCACGGGAAGGGGGGAAAGGACACTGCAGTATGTGGGAATAGATAATAACACTAGGCACTTGCCAGCAAGTGGCAAGTGCCAGGAAGTCCGGACAGCAGGTGTCAAGTGCTGGAAGGGGGACTGTAGGGATACAGAAACCATCCCCAAGTGCGGGGGTTTCCGGCAAGCAGTGCAGGTGTGAGAGACTGGCGGGGGAAGGACCTGGGCCCGAGATTGGAGGGCGTCAAAGTAATCCAGTGCAGATCCGGTTACAGACAGGAGGTCAGCAGTAGAGAGGAGGAGATAAAGCAGAAGCAAAGAGAAAGGTTTTGAGGTGTATTTGTGGCTTGAAGTGCCATACATGCAGCACCACGAACTATATCAAAGATGAGTTGTTATAAAGTTAGACGTCAGTGATGAGTTTCACACATATAGTTAGGAGATTGGGCAGCAACTATTTACGTTTCTGACAGCTGTATCATTTTACTTTGACATTGTAGCAGATAATTGTTTCCGGACATAAGCCATGAGATCACAGAAAAAGAATATGGCATTTTCCAAGCCAGCAATGCCTTCATATTGTGTATAATTCCCTTGCGACTCCCTTCTTTAACCCCTGCAGTGGGGGTCCGTGGCATAGCACAGGAGGTGAACAAAGGATTGAGTGGTTCACAATTTACAAAAGTAAATGAGAGATGGGTAGCTTTCAGCTACCAGTTACATGACTTCATGAAGTTCTGCGTGCCATCAAAGCAAACTTGATCTTTACTGTCCTTGTCTAGGACACTGACATGAGATGGCACTCAGTATCCCTCGGTGGAATATATCCCACGATTTGGTAAAACAGCTGCCCATCTCGAATTATCACCATGTTTTGCTTTTTCAAAGTGTGTGATGTATTGGACTGTCAGGAATTATTAATGAGATTGAAATGGTGACTCTGGATAGGCGACTTCTGAACACACGCGTGTAAAGCAATCAGTCGATCTACTGTTAGAGTAAGCTGCCGGTATGCAAGGATTGTCTCTGTAATGCAAAAGGAGACAGTGCGCGCCTGCAACCTCAGCTTGCAAAATGTAATCACAGGCCCATATGTTTTATGCTGATGAGCCGGATATTGTTTATCACAGCGCTCGCCAGTCAAAGGCCCACCCCAGACTTTCCATTTCGAGCGCTGCATGAATTACAGAAAAATTGCAGCCGCATTAGAAACAAATGTAATTTGCGAGACACAGTGAATTTGCTAAACCTTCACATTAATGCCAACAGCTTTATTAGCCCAGCAAGATGCGCCTCCGCGGGCTGCCTGGTGTCATCGCTTTATCATGCTGCCTTTTTTTCCATTGTTGATACAGTGAGTGTTACACAATTCTGTTCCTTCGAGCAAAACCGAAACAATTGATGGATGTGTTACTGCGTGGACTTCATTCATAATGCCTTCGACATGAGTATTTTCGGATGGTTTACTTGGTGCAACCCTTCCGAGTGGTTCAAACGGAAGGGTTAGAAGAACTATTGTGATCTGCAGTCACAAGTGAAGATAGCAACCTCCCTGGTGGCAACAGACTGCATTAAACACAACAATAAATAAATAAATAAATAAATAAATAAAGAAATACATAAATAAATAAATAAATAAAATGCAGAACAGAATTCAACCTCCTACAGTGCAGGTGATAGGCCAGTACAAACGGATACATCTCATAGTCTTGTGGAACCATGCTGTGCTTATTGCAAGGGAAACACGTGTGCTATCAATAGCTTGCATGAAACGGAAACAGACATGAATGGAACATCTGTAGCTACATGGTCTAAACCAATGCAAACAGAAGTGGCACTCGACCAGGTCGTGTCATAATAAAGAGATCCACTTGAACACATCTCAAAGCAGGGCAACATGAACGCAAAAGGACAAATGTAACTACAACAATGAAAGGGTCACGTGATATAAGTGCAGTGCTGAACAGAAAGCATTGCGTGTCTCAAAAACACACACACACGCACGACCATCAAATCTCGAACCAATAAACAGATACTTATTTGACTTATCCAATACTGTTAGCAATAGAAATTCACCTTAAGTACTCCATCTGATTATAAAAGGAGGTTTTAAACTAATTTAATTTCTTGATTGTTAGTTAATGCTATGTTAACTTGCAACTAACATTTTGTCATCATTTATCAGCACTGACTCTGTAAATTGTTTTTTCGCAAAATTCAATGTGATTGCATTAGAACAGATCTCTCTTAATGAAATATAATGTTTTACTGATGTGAAAGGTTTGAAATAAACCATATACACTTAAAATAAAAAAAAATAAAACAAATTTGACTTTAAGGGCGTGATTAATGGAACTATTGGCCCGGTGCAAAGTGACCTTGCACTGCCAACAAACACTCTGATTCACTGAGCGAAGCCAAATGTATTTGTACAGAAACATTCTGATTCACAGAGCAGTGCAAAGTGTCTTTGCACTGAAAAAATACACTTTGCACTACTCTGTGAATCAGGGTGCTTGTTGGCAGTGTGAAGTGACTTTGCACTGTGCTAAATGTTCCATGAATCGGGCCTTAAGACTGAAAATGCAACAATTACAATACAGCAAAACACTGCATAATTGACAACTACCAAAGTACAGAGTTATATAGAAAACCTCGAACACCACAAGCATTAGCAACACCAGCAGTTTGGGCTATTTTAGAGTTACATTGTTTTTTTCAGTCATGCCATGTACTGCAGTACAGGGTTTGCGTGCAGCATGAGGTGCTTGGGCAGTGGCAGGACGAGGCACTCACAACTCTCCCCCGTCAACATTCTAATGAGAATTATTGTATTGATCAAATGATGGTCTGGTGTAATGTGAACTAGGGACTAGTTTTGTGGAATTTGTATTTTTTGCCCACAATAAATTGAGAATCATTATAGAATCATCAGTCTGTGGCGTATGAGGGGCAGGTGCAGAAAATGGGGCACTGGGACACTTGGACAGGGTCGGACTGGCCCATGAAATTGTCTCGGGCACCAATGAAAAAGTGGCCCAAAGTTGCAAATGGAAATTCATTCCTTTTGTGACACTGAATAGTACACAAAGGGGATTCAGCAACATTGGTCACACTATTGATTGCAACTTTCTCACATCCCCTCTGATAGTCTCATCTTTAACTGGTTTGAAGTGGGCCATGAAGGGTTCATTACTTGTCAGCGGCAACACAGAAAGCTTTCTCTCTAAACATCCTACACCACTGCTAGATATGGCGTGCCGAAGCTTGCACATTTTCTCTTTGAATGAAGAGCTAACAGAGTCACATTGTGCTTGAGATGTCATTGGATCAATTACCGGATGCACATTTGCGACTTGCTTGGCTACTTTAAATAGCTTGCATAAAATTGAGATTTGGACAACTTAATTGCTTCCTGGTAGTGAGTGACTGACTACATGTCAGTCAGTCTGGAGTTCCTGTCATAGTCGAGATGCTCTTTCCTCCCACATCGCTGACTGACTTGCTTGATGGCTCGTAGCTCAGAGTTAAACTAGAGCACTGAGGCACAAAGATTACTGACCTTAGCATGTGCAAAGGTATTTTTTGCATCTGCTGTGGCCTTCAGAAGAGCATTACACGGATCTTGTTTATCCTGGGAGATGAAATAACTCCAGATAACTTGCTACAGAGTCAGGGGAAGCCCTGCCTAATGCCTCTCAGCAGCTGAGATAGCAATACTGAAAGGAAGAATTAAATGGTCAGACAAAAGGACAGGAATGGGAATGAAAATATCCACATAATTTCTTCCAGAGAAAGTTAGGTCCAGCATATTTCCCCCCTTATGTATGGGGAGATGGTTGCATAACTCAAGATCCATATTGGCCAAAGCACTGATCACATTCTTTGCGTGAAATTCAGTGGAGCTGTTGGGATTAACATTAAAATCACCCATAGGAATCAAATTGGGGTAGGCAAGTCAGCAACAGGTTGTGCAAAATTGGAAGCAAAATTAACCGATAACGAGGCTGGAGGTAGACCAACAGAATGTAAGTTTAAATATTAGGAGGACTTTGAAGCCTAACTAAGAATGGTTTGCAGCGCAGACTGTGTCTGAGAGCAACTGAAGAGCAGTTTAAAGATGCTACATAAATCAGCGCCACTCCTCCTACCACAGATGGACGTGTTACGTCTACACACATCTGTACAATATCAGGATCTGACGCATGCATGAACCGAGTCTCTGTCAGGAAATCTATGTCAGAAAAAAAAATCCTCTAACAGAGTAAGTATCTCCTGGAGATGAGCTCCTGCAGTTCTGTCATTAATTAACAAGCCCATGAGGGAGAAAGATGAACTTTTCCCCTGTAGCTCCTACAGAGTAATCTTAGACATATAGGCCTGGCCAGCAGCAGCATGACTCTCAGTCAGGCCAGCTTCATAAACCTGGGCTCTCACGAAGCCTTCAGGAAGATTTACCTCTAGCTTTAAAGTACTAATGCCTGCCAGAGGCCATTGTGTTGTAATTTGGCTTAGGTCCTGATGGGCCATTGGGGCTCACAGCACACCCAGGGCAATGATGGGCACAGACAGGCTTGCTTTTAGTGGGCCTTTGGCATGCTGCAGGGGTGCCCCCTGTTCCCGTCCATTGCGCGGGCGATCCCTCCGGCACATAAATGCTGTGAAGGGGATGACACAACCGCTGCACCATGGGGCAAATTCCAGGGGAATTTGCATATGGTGATTTGTCATATATTCTTATGCCTCTATTTGGTTAATTTTGGATCCAGATGGGAAGGAGATGTAATAAAGCAAATCTACTCTTGAAGAATATCCTGCATAGATAGCCTGAGGGACAGAAACATGTTGGGTTCAAACATAGTATTTACATTGTGTATATAGGAAATATTGGTGTTCTTTTCTATATTCTGTACTGGTCAATTGAGATAAATGAATGCACATACATGTATTGCATGTAGTCTATGTTTTGGGCCTCATCACGAGTTGGGCAGTATCCCGGTGGTAATACCGTTGGGATACCGCTGGGGCTATTAATGACCGCCAAAACCCCAGTGCTATTAGAGTCGGATTATGGGTTTGGCGGAACAGTAATTCCCCATTCCCCATTGGGCCCATTCAGGAATTCCCCATTCCCCATTGAGCCCAATGGGGAATTTTCGGCGCTACTACCGTCGGCGGTATTAGCGCGTGGTAGTAGTGCCGATTATCAGCAAATGTGCGGCAGATTTACCCCCAGATCTGAGTTGGGGGTAAATCCTGCCAAACCTGTGATTTGGTGGACTCTTAAATGCAGCAGGAATCGCGTGACTGCAGTATTTAAGGGTTACCGCCAAACTCGTGATGAGGCAGTGTGTCTTATTAATGGATGTTTGGACACTTCCACTCTATTTTGGTGTATTCACAAGAATGTTGATTTGAGCATGTTTATATTATTTAAAATAATTATAATAAAATTATATTTTTTATGACTTAAATGAGGGTTCACTTTTTGAACTCTCCTTTGATATAATTGCCATTTCTGATAAAGATGACCATGTTACCCACATAGCAGGCATTGTCCAAGCCCCTCTCAAAACCGGGGGTGTATTCTCTTTTTGTAATTTCCTTAAGCTTAGAACATGCCACAATTGCCAGAAATAGTATGTGGCCATCTCCTTTTCTTGTTCATCACTGGTAATGGGTAACATGCACCTCCAAATATGAATTCCTTGTGTTACCCTTCAATCAGATCCCTTAGTTGCATGGCCCAGCGGTGAGAACCAGTAGAGGTGCTTTTAATAGTGGGAGCAGGTCACGGGAGCCCTTGTTCACAGCTCCATCACCCCACGGCACAACCCATCCAACGGAGTTCAACCTAAAAGCAATGTCTAGAGTTGGCTTCAAGTCCTAGCGTGGGGATCAACAAACATAGAAGAGGAGGGACACTGCTCAGTTCTCAATGCAATGTGCAGGCGAAGGTCTCTTTTCAAAGTGGGGAAAAGAGCTGTTTAGTGTGATCCAGTCCTCTATCTCAAGGGCAAATGTCAGGCTGTTCAGGGAAGGCTACTAGGCATCCCAGAACCCTCCTACCCACAAAGCCCACTACGTAACATAGAGACAACACAGGCACACCTCGGAATAGAGTCAGAACTCCCTCCTTCCAAATAACAGTGATTCAGTTTCCCATCAGAGGGAGCATAAGCACTCTCAAACCAGGGCCCTCACATGCCAACCCTTTGCGCAGGCAGTTGCTGCGGTCCTTCTTGATGAGGTTTCATGGTAAACAACAACCACTGCCCAGCAGCCCTTGACTATATTAGGAAACCTGGAGGAACACACTTTGGATCAACATCTAGGCATGGGGCATTCCTTGGGGGACGATGATGATTTGGTATCACATTGCAGACACTATGAATATACAAGCACAACATCTACGTAGTCACCTCTCGGCGCTCCCTTAATGCCAAACGTGAAATGGTCAGTCCTCAGGGCCACCTTCAGCGCTGGGTCTATTCCAAAAGATATGATTGGGGCACATGAGCAGCTGAGTCCTAGAATGTATGTAATGAATGAGAACATGTCGGATCTTCCTGTGACATGGCCAAATGACTACCCAAAAACATCTGTTTTATACCTAGCTCCTTCCAATTACTAATGTGGTTTATATAGGCCGTGGTTCCCATTTCATCCATTGATGGGCCTGGGAGTTCACTGAATCTATTGCACACTATCCTAAGTGTTGTGCATCCCTTTTAGGACACAAGGTTAATATACTGTTTCACTCTTGGATTGGTTTGAAAAATAAAGCAGGTATTCCAGTAATGCCGTTCTACCCAAATAATTGACCGCAGGATGATACTGAAACAATATGTACCAACATCAGCCATTGTCAAGTAAAAGGCATTTATTAAATAATGTAATGCCTCAGACAAGTGAAATACTACAAAATCGCAGAGTTTAGAACAAAGTTTTCAAAATGATGCACTTTTTCTCTATCAAGAAGCAGCAGATTGGCACTGGGATGCTTGTTGCTCACCCCTGCAAGACCTCTGACATAGAGCAACATTCTCTTCAGCCAGATCTCCAAACAAGACTCTCAGGGCAGGAAGTGAGACAGCTCTGAAAGGAATTGTATTTGCCCAGCATAACTTGCGCTTAGGATCATTAAAGACACTTGATATTTAGTGTTTATAATATTAGGTTTAATCTTTGATTTCACTATTTTTGTTATAATGACATTAAATATTAAAACCTAATACCTAAATATCAAGTGTCTTTAATGATCCTAAGCGCAAGGTAAACCAAACAAATACAATAAGACACAAGGCGTGGGCAACACCTCAACCATCGGCAACCTCGCTGCTCAAGCTAAAACTTAAAGAAACCAAGAAACACCCTGAGTGAAGCATACGTTGAGTCTAAGCCTAGTGCCCAAACTATACTACTCGTCTGAAAGGAATACCTGTGATGGGCCCAAAGAGTGGGAAACAAGTCTGAATTTTAGGTACCAGACATAAAATAATAGATTTGTGAAGGACCAGGCCAGCAGTCTCAGCAGCAGTGGGCTGATTAGCAGGGATGGGAAAGAGGTGGAGAAAAGCAGAGTTTTGAGAAGTTTCCAGAACTTGAGAAGGTCTGGCTCAAGTCTGAAAGGGGCAGGGAGTCTGTTCCAAAGAGAGGCACCAGCCGAGGAGAGAGGCCTGTCTCCCGCTCTCTGCTTAGAGAAGCATTTGAGAAGCAAGGATTTGGAGCGGAGGGCACGAGCAAGGAGGTATTTAGGGAGGGATAGTAGTAGATAGTGTGGTCCCAGGCCCCAGAAAGTCTTGTGAATGAGGCAGAGGATTTTGAATTTTTTCATGGCAGCCACCGGCATCCAGCGGAGAGATTTTAGGGCAGGAGAGATACAGTCCCTGGGCTTGAGGTCAAGGACAAGTATTGCAGCACTATTCTGTATTAGCTGAAGTGGACATGGAGAAGAAAGGGGGAGATTGAGGTAGAGGCTGTTGCAGAGGTCCAACCTGGAGAGGATCAGAGCTCTGGAGACATTGAGCTTCTGGGGAAAGGTGAGGAAGTGGAGAATGCCTCTAAGGAGGCAAAGCTGGAAGTGGGCCTTCTTGGCAATGGCCAAGACATGAGGGGTGAAGGAGAGAGCAGAGTCAAAGAAGACTCTAAGGTTTTTGACCTTGAAGTATGGGGCGGGTAGAGGGCTCAAGGAGGGTGGTCAGGGGGTAGGAGGGAAAAAAGGTGCAGGTGTCCTAATCAAAAGGATCTCCATCTTACTCCATCTTATTAAGACAGAGATCATTAGCCACACACCAAGTATGGGTGGCGGCCAGACAATCAGGGATGGGAGTGGAGGAGGAGGTGGTGGAGGGTAGTTTGAAGGAGAGCTGTGGTCATCGTCATAACTACTTGAAATGTGGAGAGAAGGAGGAGACCAGGTCAGCAAGTGGGGTGAGATAGATGTTGAAGAGCCCAGGCGAAAAGATAGAGCCCTGGGGGACAATGCAGGGGTGAGTGAGATTGTGTGGAAGAAAGGGCCTGGGTGCAGCTTTGAAGGGCAATTTGTGAGGAAAGAGGTCAGCCAATGCAGTGCATGATCCTTGATGCTGAGGGTGTCACAGAGTTGCGTTATGAGGATGGAGTGGTTGACTGTGTCAAAGACACAGGAGAGATTGAGGAGAATGAGAACAGAGGGTGAGTTGGAGTCAAGATTTGCAAGCATGTCTTCATTGGTGTTCAGGAGTGCAGTTTCCCTTCTTCTGGATGCTCAGAAATCCCGATTGGTAGTTATGGCGACAACCAACAAGTTCAGTGTGAAGGTTCAGTGGGAGAGGACCAACCTCTCCAAGAGTTTACCCAGGAAGGGGATAGTTAGCCTGGCAGGTGAGGTCAGCAGAAAGCTTTAGAGGGTAGGAGGGAGGAAAGTGCAGGGGCAGAGGGGAGAGGCACCAAGGGAGGCTGGCAAGTTGGAGTGGGATTGAAGGTGGGGTTAGAGGAGAGTGAGGACAGGATGTCCAGTGATTTAGATGCAAATTGGGAGGCCAAATGGTGAGAGCGCCTGAGAAGGAAGGAAAGAGGTGAAGACTTCAGATTGATTGTTGAGTTCCTTACAGATTTTGAAAAGTTCTGCCATGTTGTTTGTGGCTCCAGAGATGCGGGCTTGGATATGGGTTCACTTCTTGGAGGGGACATAGAACCGATATTGACTTTGGAGCAGGCAAAAGGCCAGTTTGTCAAAGGGTGAACCTGAGGTCTCCCACTTCTGTTCAGAAACTCTGCAATTGCATTTCATGGTTTCTAGTTCAGAGTCAAAGCAGCTGTTGCACTTGGAGGCAGGTTTCAGGTGGATCCAGATGACAGGGGCAAGGATGTCAAGGGTGTTGGAGATGGAGAGGTGAAGGTTAACAAGGATCGACTCAGAAGGGGAGTCAGAGGCAGGGAAAGGAAGGGGGATGAAGGTGAAAGCAAATGCAGTGGCTGACACTCACTTCATTGTTCGAATGATGGTGAAGGAGGCTGGCAGTGCAGGTGGATGCTCAGTAAGAGGGCCAAGGGGCTCCAAGTGGGAGGAGAGAGTGGCCGTACTAGGAGATGGGATGGTGAGATGAAGGCCTCCATAGTATGTCCGGCTGAGTGGGGTCAGACCGGAAAGAAGAATAGTGAGAGAGAGGGAGTCACAGAGGTCACACAACTGTGAGGTGGCTGATTAGGGGAAGTTGAGGTGGGTATTTAAGTTCCCTGCGGGGAGGAGTTTGGAAGAAGGGGTCAGGAGGGAGGAGTTGACGTCAGCCCATTCAGATATGAAGGCAGAGATAAAGCCAGGGGGCCTATAGATGGTAGCAAAGATGAGCGAGAGAGTAGGAGAGACCCCAAGCCTGCCGACGAGGCATTCAAAGGAGAAGTAAAGTTGAGTGGGTATGATAGAGGCACAGACTCACTCAGGGAAGATCAGCGCCACTCCACCTCTGGGCCGGTTATCCCTGGGTTTGGAGAGGATCTTGTAGCCCACAGGGAGGAGAGTGTCAAGAGCAGTGACAGAGCTGGCATTGAACTACATCTGAGTAATGGTAAGGACGTCAATGTCAAAGTCTTTAAGAAGGAGAAAGAAGTCAGAGGAGTGTTTTACAGCAGAACACGCATTCAGAGTAGCTAAATGAAGCTGATTGCCACCTTTGAACATTTTCTACGGGGGTAAAGGGGCATGGTGCTCCCTTCACTGGTGGTGGAATGGTGAGAGGAGAGGAGAAAGGAGGAATGGCAGGAGAGGTGAGGAAGTTTATGAGAGAGAACATATGTTGATCGAGAATGAGAAGAGTAGGTTGAGAACCTTAGGCCATGATAGTGTCAGTGTGATAGGTATTAATAATACACCTAGACGATGAGAAGTATGCCAAGAGTACTTCCCACCTAGTGACACCATTAATGGGTAAAGATAAGAAAGGGGAGAGAGTGGACAACAGATGGGCAGTCAAAAGGTCAGGAGAGGATGTCAGTAATTGTCTGCCTGAAAGAAGCATTGACCTAGGTGTCAGCAATAGGAAGGCCTGGGTTAGAGTACAGAAGAGCTCTTTTAAGCTTTTTTCTTCCAGCCTTTGCAAGAGGGATGGGAGATAGAGTAGCAGTTGGAATAGATAGGGCAGATATAGAGTTTCATGGGAGGTCCGGAGGAGGGAGAGAGAGACAGACAGGGGAGCTGCACAATGAATAAATATGTCCCCATCTGGCCTAGCAGCCAGGCAGGCACAGATGAAGAAGGTGTGCAATGGAAGACCATCACTGCACAGATTTAAAAATACACCTACATGCAAATTTCAAGAAAGGCACTTAAATGCAGCACAATATGTTGAATGCACAGATTTAAAAGCACACCTAAAGGCGAATTTCAAAAAAGGCAGCGAGTATAAGGGATACATGGAAATGAAACAGGGAGTGCGTGCAGGATGCGTGCCCCGTTTATTCCTTGAATGCAGGAGTCAATCCTCCATCATCCACTGACATAGTAATGTTTTTAGCAGCAATGTAACGGTCCAGATCCAGCAGCGTGATATCTACTGTAGGAATCAATTACATGTTTTATCTCAGTAGAATCCTCGAACATGGAATCGCCCCATCCATTTCATCACATGTTTATACATCACAAACATCCAGGATGAGGGAGACATTAAACACAACTTAAAGATGGCCTGTGAAACTGATCATATAAATAAAATAAAATGTTCCCTGAAAAAAAAGAAATATGTGGACAATGTCATGGACACATGCTTTACCACACACATAGCACATGCACATGAGAAGGTGATTCCTATCTCAAAAGGCGCCCTTCTGTCCTTCCACGGGTGGATGCGTGAATGACGGAGCCCATCTTCCGAATGCTATCATTTGAAAACACTGCCTTTCAAGCAGATTACAAAGGCGTGCCCCCTGGCCATGGTCTAGCTTCACCCAGGCATCAGCCTGACTGCTGTCATTCGACATTGTTGTCAATTTTCTGGGATTCTGCTTGCATAACTATTTATAACTGGCTAGCTGAAATAACTAGCAATTAGAAGGCGTGCCATTTCATGAGTTCATTAACCCATCAATCATGCCTGTGTGTTTAATGCCCACTGCAACCAATGAGCATTGCCAGGATGCGCTAATGCACACAGTCATCTCCTTAAACTGCTGTTGCAGGAATCTCTAGCAGTGCAAATGAGAAGCAGCACAATGATTTGCATTGTAATAACAGTGGCAATAAACCTTTCTTGCTAGGTGCAGTTTCTTTCCATCTGTTCCCAAAGTGGGAGTTTTAGATCTACGGTTCCCAAAGGGGGGCTTACCCAGCTGGACTTCTATCACACTTGGCTGGTTCTCCGCAGGGAACAGTGGCTTCGGAGGCTTGTCTGTGAGTAAGGCTGAAAGGGAAAAGCAGAAAATGTAACGGAAACACGTCTCAAAACGTTAATAAAGATAATCAGACCACATGCTCTGGATCATAGCTCAGGGGCAACATGCTTGCCTTGTAAAGCAGGACGACACGGAGCAACACAGGTTTGATCCCCGAGTGCGCGCTTGGAAACCTCTGAGTATTAAGCACGTTATACATAACCAATCACATCAGCAGCGTCTACCCAAACGAATTTGTGCAACAGACAACCAATAAGTCCTCTAGAAAAGAGTAAAGTATCAGGATTGGGTTGTTCTCTATTTTACATACACTTGAAATGTCATTACTCTTTCATCATGAAGGCTCTGTTTCTTTTTCTCTCATTTTTGAAGCTGGTACATTTAGGTGTTTCTGGTTTTAGATTATTAATTGAGGCAACTACAAAAGCATGATATCGTCTATGGTCGTGGTTGAGTTCACTACATGTCACAACAAATCCTTATTGAGTGTTACATGGTAATTTAAAGGGAATATAATCACATTGGCCTCACTGCTTATGCTTGAGCCTATTTGGCTGGGTGCGGATACCATCCAGTATAACCCAAGAGCTGGTGATTAATGATAAATTAAAACTGAGGTCTTCTCCTAAGAGGGGCATCATAGCATGGGCTTACATCATGTGAGAGTCTCCTGCCAAAGAGCTTGTGTGCAGTGTTGTGGCCCCGAGTATCCATCATGTACCAACTCAGGACCCAGCAACAGGGCCAGGGTAGTGGCATCTGAACCCCGTGACCATCCCACCAAACAACCCCAGGGAAGGCCACCAGACTTTGTCACAAAGTCCTCGGATACAGTTCTGGAGGGAAAGCAAGTCAATAACCTTAGGTGTGGAGGGAAGAAGAGAGAGGAACAGGGAGGGAAAGGTCCGGAAATCCAACAAGGTGGCAACGCTACAGAGTGGAAAGGAAGGGACAGAGAAACGCGAGGGAGTGCGAGCCAACAAACTAGAGAAGAGAAAGTAGCACCCATCAGAGAGCAAGAGAACAGAACATAAAGTTATATCCACAACAGGTATCAGGAAGACCATGCGAAAAACTTGAACGCATACTTGGAAATAAGCAAGGAAGTGAAAGAGAGAACACAGAAAGATGTAAAGTCAAAATCAGCAAAGGGAAGGAAGGCAGGAGAGGCCAGTAGGAGAGTGAAAGTGGTAGTGGTTTCTGCAGCGCATTTAGAAGGACATGTAATTTCAGGAAGTTGTTAGTGGGAATAGAAAAGTCTTAATAAGGGAGCACTTGCACACCTACCACTGGCAACGACCGTGGCATGTCCCTGGACCCAGACCCCACGTGTAGAGAAGGTGCAGAGAACCACCTAGTCATCAAGAGCTCTCACCATCATGACTACAGCAATCAAATGATGGGCTTCGTTCCTCAAGCTCATCCGCCCCAAACAGCTGGGTTCATTGAACATCACTTGAATCTCCAACTCTCTGCTGATTCCTCAGCTGTGACAACGCACCACACAGTCAGACTCCCATTCCCCTGCAGGCGGTGTGCCACAGTGAAGCATGGCACCTAGTGCACCATAGCATGGTGGGCCAGCTTATGAGTATTCATAGTTAGGAATGGATGGAATGGCCTACTGTCCTGCTGCGATTCCTTCTGCAAGTGTGCCCCTCTTACTATTCAATGCAAACGATTCATTCATTCTGTGAAGTATTCCCGTAGCCATCCCTTACTCTGTCTTAATTAGGGGGGTCTCTAACGTTATCTCCTTGTTATTGTTTTGAGGGTCAGATTCTACCTTATTCATTATTTTTCTTCCTTTTCTTCTCTCTCTCTCTCTCTCTCTCTTTCTCTCTCTC
This sequence comes from Ambystoma mexicanum, assembly GCF_040938575.1. Lineage (NCBI taxonomy): Eukaryota > Metazoa > Chordata > Amphibia > Caudata > Ambystomatidae > Ambystoma > Ambystoma mexicanum. Next base: position 292,223,813 of record NC_090930.1, on the reverse strand, counting down.
TCTCTCTCTTCATTTCTGTCACACAATATTTATTATAGACAAACAAGGCATTTTGAACATGGGGCCCAGTACATAGAAGAGTATGGTTTGTGGGATCCGATTGAAACTATATTAATGAAACCAAGGTGGGGTATCACATTGAGAGAGTCCTCGAAAAAAAACTGCACTGTTGAGTTTCATTATATTGGCATTAGTGATATTCACACACTTTCTCTATCAAGATGTCCATCTCTCTCTACTATCTATCTCTGCTACAGTCTTATTCTCGCTAGAACCTGCTACATTTTAACTCTCTCTCATCTATGCGGATTTCACTCTCGCTTATTTCTTCTTTTTTTAGATATATCTTCTATTTTATTTCTTGGATCGTCTTTTTTTCCTTACATTGTTGTCTCTATTTGGTTCTTCCCTTTGTCGTGTTTGCCACTTAGTGCACCTGCTGCTGTTATTGCTGGCACCACTTAGCAATTTTCTGAATTTTTGTTTAGCACTGGCCTTACCCAGATGGTCTCAGAGCGCCTTGCATGGATCAAATAATGAAAAGGTGGTACTTGAAAAAGAAGTTACAACACGTTGTCAGGAAAGGAGAGGAATAGACAAGTGATAGCAGTGGAGGAAGGTAGGGCTATGTGTGGGAAACAGGTATGTTTCGAGGCTCTTTCTGAAAGTGGGCTGGATGATGCAGTGTGTATTTGAAGAGGTATGGTGCTCCTTTCCCGGGGTGCCAGGTGGGTAAATGCTTGGTTTTGTGTGCATTTGAGTTTGCAGAGTGGAATGCGTAGAAGGTGTTGGCTGGGTTGTCTTGTTTTTGTGTAGGCGATGGGTTTGAGTTTGACATGCAGGTAAGATGGGGATTCGAGGTGGATGACTTTGACTACAATGCAGAGGCCTTTGACAGCAAATCTCTGGGATCTGGGGAGCCAGTGGAGCTGGGCAAAAGCGGGTGTGATGTGTGAATGTTTGGGTAGGTGGAACATGATTCTGGCTGCTGCGTTTTGTATGGTTTGTAAGGGGGCAAGGGTGTTGTTAGGGAGTCCAATGAGGAGAGCACTTCCATAGTGCATTTTAGAGAGAACCAGTGTTTATTCTGCAGTGCAGAAGCTATGAGGATTTAGTGTGTATGCTTTTGAAAATCTAGTTTTATTACCATTTATATCTCAATTCAATTCATAGATGTTATTTGGCTTCCACCATTAAAACAATACAGACATTTAAACATTGCAGTAAATCCTCACATATAAATACACAATCATACATAACATTATTACAACTTTAAGCCTGAACATTTTAAGATTTCTGACTAGTTCTCAATAACATTGTCTCATGAATATAATGTGCCATGTTGTAATTGTTAAGGCCCAGCGCAGGCCAGGACAAAAAAGTGGGACACTAAAGTAACAAATACTCTGAGTGATTGCCTACCAACAAAAAGGCAAAGTTGGTTTGTGGAAAGAGGAGCAGACTATGGAGCATGTTTCTAAAAGATCAAACAAGTCCTCCTACTTTGATATAGGTTTTCGTTAGCCTGTTTAATGAGAACACAATGAACCTTCTCAGAACTTCTTCTCACATCCTCTCTTGCACCTTGAAGCCTTATAGGAATACTCAGCTTCTGGCCTCAGATCTCTAGGGAATACTCAGCTTCTAGCCTCAGATCTCCAGGGAATACTCAGCATCTGGCCTCAGATCTCTAAGAAATAATCAGCTTCTGGCCTCAGATCTCCAGCGCATACTCAGCTTCTGGCCTCAGGTCTCCAGGGAATACTCAGCATCTGGCCTCAGATCTCTACGGAATACTCAGCTTCTGGCCTCAGATCTCTAGGGCATACTCACATTCTGGCCTCAGATCTCTATGGCATACTTAGCTTTTGGCCTCAGATCTCTAGGGAATACTCAGCATCTGGCCTCAGATCTCTAGGGAATACTCAGCTTCTGGTCTCAGATCTCTAGGGAATACTCAGCTTCTGGCCTCAGATCTCTAGGGAATACTCAACTTCTGTCCTCAGATCTCTAGTCACATAACTTCTCTGCGGCTTCAATATCCTTACAGAGCACAGTTGGTTCTACTTTAACACAAATAATGGATTCAAGATGTAATTGCACATGTTTGATGTTGTTTTTATTAATGTGTAGCTTCTTTATGATTTTGATTTTCAATTGTATTTGTATTTATAGTGTTGATGTACCCTCTTGGTTTTGTTTCTATTATGAACATTATTTTAAATTGCTGTTTCTCTGTACACAACTCTGATGCCTTGGACGAGGACGTGCCCAAGAAGCAAATGAAATATTCACCAAATGCTACATGTCCAGTAATTTAAATATATCTGAATGATGCATGAGAAAATAAATGTAACTTCTTTTCAAGGCAAAGACACATTCTCACTATTACAACATACAGAGTATAAAGTGGTTGATTTTATTTTTAAACTTCAACATAGGAACAGGATATCGTTATTATTTCTCACCCAGTTATCCTCCCCGTGCATGTACTGGCCAGCAGTGCATCGTACAATTAGCTTGGGCAACACACCCCTCCGTACCAGATATGGAGTCCATTTGAAATATGTTCTAATGTTTGTTTTGCTAATGCTGCAGGTTAGCTCGAATGTATGCGCGCGTGCACATTTGGTGGGACTAGCAGCATAGATGCACAGGTCTAATTTTGCTCAGTTGCAATTCTATGTATGCCCCTAGCATAAATGCACCTAAGCCCATAATTGCGATCTATTTCTGTGCTACGCTGAGCCAGCGGGATAATCAAGTCCTCTCTTTATGCTGTGGAAATACGCTTCACAGGGCAGCCACATCACTGTGCCCAATGCGGAACTGGTAGAACTGGTTGGGCGGTTCACTATAGTGCAGAGCCAAAGTGCCACCATCTTTCGGAAGGGGCATGATAGATCAAATCAATCCTCCAACTGTTTGTGGCTAGCAATTAAACAATATATGCCTCTCTATTTTTCTTATTTTTACTGGGGCGTCAAAATATGTATTCACTTCTACATTAAGCACTCGCACTGCTGGCAGGCTACCTCAAAGCACCCTGAAATGAGGGGTGCTATTAGAGTATGTTGTTAATGGTACAGTTAGGTGGTATTGAGAATACCGCCCACTGTTACTGACGAGACTCTGTGAATAATGAGGTTTTTACCTGACATTGAATTAGATAAACTGACCATGCGGTACAGTTATATTTTAATTCCAGATACTGCAATGGTTCTCAAATACTTCTCAAATACTTCCAGTTTACACACTATCGCCCAGCTCGCTGTGATGGCCTAAGTGTTTAAATAAAGTTCTTCATAATTGAAAACATCACAGTTCTTGAGATTCTCCCGGTCTTTTAACCACACATTAGCACACTGGGCATGGGTGCAGGCAAATCAGGAAGCTCGGAATGTGGGTTGTAGTCTGTGGTATAAGTCCACGTTACAAGCTCACCCACGGCTACACGCCTCTCACCCTTTGCCTCTATTTCTCTCGACCTTTCCCCCATACCACCTTTCGAACGGTCGAGACTACACGAGGGTGTGACAGGCAAAGTGAAATATAAAAACAAGAAACTTACTTTGCGGTTTGGTGTGGCGCAGCTCTGTAGACCAACCTAGCCAGGTTATCAAACGTATCATGTTTACTTTACCCTTCATGCACAGTAACAGTGGATCAAGGGTTGATGGTTACTGGGTTGATGGTTACTCTGCATAAATTCTAAAGCCACCATGATGAGCGTTGTCACCTCGCTAGACTGTCCTACATTGAAGGCAGGCCAGTCTAGCCAGGTAATAAAACTGATCATATTTGCATTACTCTTGATGCCTAGTAAAACATGCTATGTCACAATAAGAAAGTGTATGAATACTGGCACTACTAATGTAGGACAGCATATTTACATAACATTTGTCAGGGTTTTTCTTACCATTGACAGAAGCTGTCCATCAAGTGTAAAGCAAATATAAGTGTATGGTGTGAGTGTGCATTTACGTTCTAACTGTGGCATGGAATGTGTTAATTTTACTTGACATCAGCGGTTATCAAGGGGTTATCAAGGCATTATTATTGCATGGTTGGACAGGTGGGACAGGTTGGTTGAACAGGCTTACATTGGTGGCTTCAGTCTAGCCCGATATTCTGTGTGTCATGGTATGTTTGTACTTTGCATCAAGGGTAAAAGCCAACATAAGTGTGTTTACTTTCAAACTATCAGTGGCTGTCAGACAATGGGGCTGCACCTATTTAAGGAAGTTAGGGTTGTTATACTGCAGGGTGAGTAGCATACATTCCAAAGCTAGATATACATGAGTGAAAATGGGAAGAAAATCACCCCCGGGCAGGTGCTCCATACCCAAAACTGTATTGTCTTAATAATTTTTCAGCAAATGTATCAACATAATCAGCTGGTAGAGATTACTTCAGTTCTCAAAGAAACTTAAGGCTTCTTCGGTGAAAGTGTTAGTGACTTTTTGAAAACTGAACATCAAATGCTATTATAATCAGTATCTCACTCATAATTCACAATAGAAACTGCCACAGATAACAGAAAGAAAACTGCCAACTACATGGCCATGAGTTTCGCCCATCTGGGCCTTTTCAAGGCAAGAATCATAGTCAAACTGTCTCAAATAAATAATAGTAATGTATTTTGTTTTCAGAATCCTGATAGTATCAGGCTGAATGTGAGCATTGCTGTCAATATGAAGGCAAGTCTTCAAAAGGGCTGATTCCCATAGTCACTGATATAAGGTGGTTAAAGTTGGTCTATTTCGTGACTTTCAAGGCAAGAGCTTTCTCAGCCTTGTTGTGATCAGCTGTGCACAGCTCCCACCTTGGCGTAAAGGGTGATTTTCTTCACAATTTCACTTAAGTGTGATTACTTGGTACATTGACCTATCTGGAATAGTCAATCTGGATATGCTTTCATTCTGTGGAATGGCATTTTGCCACAGTTTAATATACAGTCACTCTCAACTCAGGGAGTTCCTTCCCCTCCAAGCAAGGTGGTGCACAACAAAACGCTTTACAGATTCAACTTTAGAGAGGCCTCCACGCCTTGTAAAATACCCTCTCTACCATCAATCAGCTAGGAACCAGGCTGGTGTATAGTAAGAATAAATATTTATTTAAGTGTTTACAAAAAATCATAGGCAATCACAAAAACATCAACCACCAAAGCTGTGGCACTACACAATATCACAAATTCAAATGTTTTGCACCAATTGACTAACATAGGTGTAAAGGACTTTCAGTTGCTGTAAAACACGGGTGCAATTTTGAAGTTTGCAGTCACAATTTACATCAGATTCCATGCAAATTAACCAATAGGAAAAATACAAAACAACAGTGTTTGCTTAGTTTCGCACAATACTCCTTAGTCCCAGCACCCCCCACCCTGCAGGCATCCATTAAATATGACCCCTCTCATTTGAAAGGAAGGTACAGGCAGTGGGAACACAATGGAACATAGTTTTGGCCATTGCATTTAGGTAAAATGCAATGTTTTGACATTCTGATTTGAGATGCAAGGGAACAAATGGGGAAATTTGTTTTGCACCACTCCTACAATGAAATTAAAAGGCTTTGGTATACAGGTTTGGCCTGATAGTGAAAGTTTGTTTTGCACAATTTGTATTCAAAGGGAATGCTAGGTGTTGGGATTTTCGTTTTGGGGACAGTAGCACATTCAATTGAACAGCAGGGTTACCCAATTACATTACAGACTAGAGTCATTTACAGTGCACTGGGATAATCCTTTGTCCATTTTGAATTTTGAAAACAAACATTACCACCTGATAAATGACCCTATGGGAATTAATGTAATTATATTTTTCGTTAATTGTACTAAGGTTATACACGCTTTCACCCCACTCCCACTAATGGAGAGCACCCACCAATGCAAGGGTAAGTGTTAAACAAACAGATTCCAACACGATTCAATGTAACTGGATAGAGTGTTATTCTGTAGAGAATTCATTGAGTTAACCTTTTAGTTCAATATGGACAGGGTCTACCCAGTTCTGCCCCCCCTTCACCCGCTAAGGGAAAGGTATTAAGACAGGTAGCTCCCCACACAATTGCTAGCTTTAGGATATATCTAGTTACATGGGAGATCTCTATTCTGAGCTCAGGAGGCACACCTGATCCTAGGACCCTCTTTCAGGCAGGCAGCTCACATCTCAAGCCTCTATCCACCAGCAAGGTCTCTCCAGCCACAGGCCTCTCTCAGATACAGTTCCCAGATTCCAAGGCAAAGTCCCTGGGTCTTCCTTTCTCCCTCCTTCTAGGTAGGCCTTGGTTTAGCTTTGTTACCCTGGCAAGGTGGTGCTATGGTGGATTAGTCAGATCTCCTGGTCTCTCTCCCTATTTCTTTACTTTCAAATACCCTCTTTGATTGGAACTTCCCAAGATATAGTTCTGATGACACTCCATTATTATCAAAATTCCCACGCTATGGATTGACCAGCTCTCTCCCCCCAATACACCCATGCCTGCTAATAGGATAAGTAGTTGGGGGGTGAATGATGGAGACTGAGGGAGGAGAAAGATTGATCATCCCAAAATGACAAATGGGTTTAACTTTTCAGTGACTTTAAAATCTAACAACATGTCAGCTACCCAGGTTTTTTTTTAGAAAACTGGAGGAACATAAATATTTTTGAGTTCTATATTTCATGACGGAAAATACTAATCATACCTTGGCGCGCCCTTCCTGGGAGGAGCTACCATTTCCATCAATTTACTCCTGAGCCGAAATAGTTACAAATCCACCCCTTCTTGATTCAAACCTTACTTCCATAACCTATCATCACAACAACTTTCTATTCCCTCAGAATTATGAGAAGGTTGGAAGCATACTTTCTCTCATAACTCAGGTTGTTTCCATCACACCAAATTTGTTTTTTCATGGCCCCACCAGGCTTTCTGATCTCCTTTAATATGAACCTGGGATGAGCTCAGTGGAACACACAATGCACTTTCTATTTAAGTAAGTGTATTCAATGTTAGGCAATGGCAAGACACTGTAAGTGACCCTGAGTTTCACACCAGCCCCCACCAATTTTTAGGTTTCATTTCTCCATTGTCACCTGACTTGAACATCTGCTTATCAGCAATCTGTTTGCATCACAATGGTTGATCATCCATTAGTGGCTCTGAAGCCATTTCTTGAGGTTGAGTTAGCCCTGAGAAGCTCATTTCTGTTGGCTATGAATGCACAGCTAATTGAGGAACCTGACATTAAAGGTCATTTCTGGTGGTTGTGTTATCTGCAAATACCACATATCTGGTCAAATTCTCTGTGTATCTTAGAATTTAAATTGAAACCCAGCCCTTCACCTAGAGGTCCCCAGCCAAAGGTCTTGAGTTCAAATTGTCAAAGGCACAGATCTTTCAATGTAGTGGGGAAAACACTAGTTTCATCCATACTTCAGAAAATACAGCTTTACATCGACAAGATGTGCTTACATGTAACATGTTAGCTTTATATCTAGGCCTGCTGTTCATGAATACAATCTTTCTTTTCTACTATATTAGAACATAGGGAGATTCATTATTAATTTTCTGCACACAGATAGGCCACATTTAACATAGGAAACCAGTGTTCACTTTTACAAACACTAAATTGGCCTTTCTCTTTACATTCTGTGATTTTATATGATGAAAATTAAGTTTCTTTATTCCTGATAATGCAATCTATCACTTAACTTTATTTCCTAAATGTCAGGCATCATTCCTCCTTTTTATCATCCCAAATGTACGTATTTCAAATGTATCTTTTCTTTCCACATGTACTGCTGCCATTTTAAACCTGTCAAATGTGCCTTTTCCCAATTTACTCAAAGTCAGCATCTGCATCTTATCGTGTTATTTCCCATTCATTGGGCATATCCATCAGTTTTAAGATCTCAGGTAGATTCCCCTTCACTTGTGCAGCTGTCCGTTTTAGTGGAGTTGGCTAGGCCCATTTCTTTCCATTTCACTAGTTCCTATGTTGAAAATCACTGTTTTAGATTTCAGTGGAACTTCACATAAGCTACCTTCCCTCTCACAAAAGGGGCCTAGCATGGCCTCACCATCTCTGTCACTCTGGAGCTGTATTTTCACCCCACAATGTATTATTGGCTGGAAGTCCTTCATTATATGGAAATACTAGCATTTACTGGTGCAACATGCATGGAAGTCTTTATAGGCACAGTCAGTATCAAAATATTTCATATAGGGCCTCATTACACGGATGGCGGTAAGGGTTTACCAGTATTTTACCGGTACCGGTAAATCCTTACCGCCTTACTACGAGGTCCCTTTGCGGGTTGGGGAATTTAACGCCTGCTTTTTGCAGGCGTTAAAAAACCAACCCGCAAAGGGAGCAGGAAGCTAATTACGGTACCGCAATTTGCGGTACCGTAATTAGCACCTTCCCCATTCCCATAGAGCCCTATGGGGCAAAAATGGGAATGGGGAAGGGCAATGGTGGAAAGGGGAATTACCGCCCCGCCAACCTTGGAATAGGGCGGTAATTCCCCTTTCCACCAAGGCGGTGCCGGTATTTTACTGGCATGAACCGTGGCGCTAATCGCGCCATGATGCACCGCCATCCGTGTAATGAGGCCCATAGTGTATATGTTGAGCGCAAAGTCATAATGCAAATGAATTGGAAAATGGTCCTGTGCACTGTTGTTAACTTGAATCTATTGGGTTCTTTCATGTGCTATCATACAGAATTGATTGCAAAGTGTGGACTTTTAGCCAATTTTTCAATGAAGGTGCTGAAAAATTTACCATTTAGAGAAATTGTTAAAAAAATGTTCTCGGGAGAACCCTCTCCAACCCCTTGTTCGGTTCGGGCTGCCTCGCTGTGCTCGGTTAGTCACAAATATTAGACACATGCATTTATTCCCCTAAAGTAAAATAAATCAGCAGCCGTCACTCGTCATTGTCCTCTAAATCTCACACTGTCAATGGAAAGGATCCTTGATGTGCAAAACAGGATTGTCAGAAGATCGGGCAGGTAATGTGCCAGTGAGTAAATCCACTTCAGAGTGAAGTTAACTCTTAGGGGATTGCACTATAACCCTTCATTCCCTCAAGGTGTATGTGTGGTCATTCCAAGCTTTGATTGAGGAACCTTTTCTAGACAGACACACTGTGGTAGTCATTCCATGTTTGCAATCTACAAAGGTGGGTCTACCAAAAGGAGAGTTTTGAGAGATGAACCACCACAACACCCACTGTGAATATTGGCCAGGGTAACACAACTTCTTCATGTGCTTTGGGATGTAATGCAAGATGGAGCCCTTTTCTGCCCTCCAATAGTTATGAAGAAACCATCTTAGATATAAAATGCAGCCATTTAGGAGAAGTGCTTAAAAGCCATTCATATAGATCCACGCAGGTGCCACAGCCCAGTGGCACAGATATGCCAATAAGCAGGCCGCTGTATATTTATTACAGAATAGGAAAATGTATATTTGTACAAAATCACAGATTTCGCCACCTCGCTCCGTGGCCCAAATGCTTTTCTTTCCTAATATTTCTTTTTTTTACAAATTGAAAACACTAGTTGGTTCAGGATAACACTGATCACAAACTCGTTAGCCCGATAACATGCACAGTCAAAACACAAAGCCTGTGGTTCACTTTTAATAGCATGTGCACCTTAAAACATGACGAGACCATACGCTTGACATTCTACCTGATATGAATTCTAATTTAAACAATATGCAACGTTTTTCTATTGGCAAAATCTATTTCACACATGCAACACTCTGTCTTTTTAATCTCCCTGCAAACTTGGAAATGCACACAACCGACTTTTAAAAATAAAATACTGTTTATTTATATAGAACCCTTCTTCCTTCACCAGAAAGCTGTGAACAATTTCTTGTACCAGGAGTCGCTTCCACACTCTCAATAGAGAATATGCTTTTCAATCAAGGACTTCACTTTATTTAGTGTATAAAAGGCATTTTTCTGCCCCAACACAAAACCCAGATATTCAATTTATATTCAGCACCCATCTGCTTTAAGCAAGGGTCTGAGAAATGGTGAACAGTTGGGAATTTTCTTTTGTATGCACACCTCCCTTTAGGTAATTTTGGGTTTGGCATTGAGAAATAACAATCCCAAAATTGTTGATTTAGAATTTCAACACAATCCCCCCATGTTAGTTGGCTATTGGGGAGTTCATTACATTATTATTTGGTAGGAAAATGCTAGAGGTCTACCTTGTCTGGCCACCTAATCAATAATAGGAAGATATTATATCAAACGGGTCTCCACAAGACTTGGTTTGGTTGAAGAAGAGTACTATATCATAGAGAAACGTCCATAAGGCTTCTGGAAACAGAGGAGAAACATCAGGACTTGGTTAGAGGCCTCTCCAGGTTCAGTCAAGAATGGGATCTCTTTATTTGCTTCTCCTTGTCTAAATCCCAGATGCTGTCTCTGTTCCTGGTTAACTCCAATTCCTGTCTCCCAGGCAATGTTATTTTTCCTAGCCGTATTGCAGTAGTCCCACTGCAGTTCTCCCCGATTTCTACTGTGTGACACCTTATGAATCTTTTACCACTCCCACAAAAATGTCTAAATTATCAGGTGCCATCTTATTGACGCTTACTCTGGATTGTACATCTATTTTCCATCCCCTTAATCCAGACCTAGCCTCTTTTCATTGATTGGTTACTTCAGTTACCAAGTACAAATGTGGGAAGGGATCAGTTCACCCACTTGAATTAATATTTTTACACTGTAAAGAAGGAGTTAAGTACCCCCACCTCAACCACATCACCCATATTGCCTATATGTTGGGAACCAGACTGTGGGACACATGCAACACCAGTGAAAATACAGATACGGAGGAGAATCCTGAAGGCAAGGTTCCCACTGAGGAAACTATACATACATGCGAGAGTATGATGGACATTTGAATGAAAACCCAGAAGAAACAGGACCAATGAATGGAAAAAAAGAATGGTGCTGTCAGGAAGAGCTGAGCTTACGTACATAGAAGAGATGCAGGGACTAGAGAATAAAGATATTATATAAGGCATCAAGAAAGTATCAAAGATAAGTGATATCTTGGGATCAAGTTGAAGAAACGTATGCTACAAAACTGATGAAGGTTTCAAGATATTTTACACGTGTACAGATGCAAAGAAACGTAAGCAGACAAAGCATTCTTGAGGCTAGCTTTATAGTGAATAGATTGCGGCATGCGCCAAAATATATATATATATATATATATATATATATATATATATATATATATTGAAGTGAGTAAAGAATGGATGTTTCCACTACGTATTATAGCACAGCTGGACCAGAGAAGGAAGCCCTTGTTTCCAGTGTGTTGCAGTTAACAAGCAATTAAAGTACAGAAGCAGATCTAAGAAAGGCAAGACTGGATGAGCCAAGCAGCCAGGGTCTTATCAGGATGGGGTGAGCATACATAAGATACAAATCGTGTGAAAGAATAAAACTCTTGGTCAGAAGGCATGGAGAAAAACAAGGAAGACGTCAGAGGTCTGTTAGAAAATAGTATTTGAAATACACTAGGGCTCAATTTTGTGGTCTTCAGTCACGTGAAAGGATGAAGTTGGATGAACACTATGGTCAAACCTACACGTGAGGGCAGAGCGTGCCTTCACTCCCCTGAATTCTCCAAAACAACACTCCCAAGGACAAATTGAAAGCCTTAATTGGCAGCAGACCACTGAGGTGATGATAGATGAATATGATCATTGTTGGGAAGCTATGGTCGACGACTAGCTCACCAGCACCTGGAAATCCAGTCTGTGTGCTGCTAAATTAGGTGGAAAAGTACTGACAGAGGTCAGAGGCTGTGTGATTAAAGGTCCTATAGCTTGTGTAACCAATGGAATGTTGCAAATTTAATGACGTTCATAGTGACCTGTTTAAGGGGAGGGCTTAGTTGTGCTACCTGATTTTAAGAAACCTATCACTTTTGTTCACTCTTTTAGATGAGTATGGATCGTACACTTACATGTTCCCTCCAGTCCTACCACTTTCTTCAATAGGTTTTTGTAGTTTGCCACATAGGATGACGTTAGTAATATGTAGGTTGACGTCATCAATGAAGATTTTTTGCTATAAAAGAATGATATTTTTAAGATGCATTGAGAGATCTTACGCTGAGACATCCGTTGATGTCCGTTGTACTCCCTGTTTTAGCTAATCGATATTAAAACAGTTGTCCTTTTGCCAACTACCTTAGTTGTTTTCGATTATTGATGTTTGAGTAACTTCTGCATCCCCATTCATCTCAAGGGTATTACTACCTCATCTTAAAGGGCTGGAAGCCTCAACACATTTCAGTTTTGCACTTAACATGGCAACTTTCTCTGATTTCTACATAAACCTAACAATATATAGATTGTTGACTACTTATTATGCCAGACTTAATGAAATGAGTCCTGTGACTGCACAATGTTGCAGGTTCGAATGAGGGTATTCGTGATTTATTAACAAATGATGACAGTTGTCAACATGAACATTTTCTATACAAATATATAATTTAATAAGCTATCATCTCCCAAAATCTCTGTTTTGTGACCTTTTCTGGGGAGCTAGAAACACACTTTAGGTTGCAGTTTGGGTTGCCAATGTCACATTTTGAGGAGAGGTAAATCAGCAGATAGCCTTTCCATACAGTGTACAGTGATAGTTGTCCCAAGTATTGTTCAATTTATGGTTCTTGAGAAAATGGACAAAGTGTGATTCTCCATCTAAACTTATAGCAATCTCTAGACATATATGGAAAGTTTGACATCAATTGCACACCACATTTCTCTTCTTCCAACAGGACATTTGATTTATCATCTGCTTCCTTTGCTGGTATTGCCTGCAATCAATCCATTAACATTATTTTCTCCCAAGGCTAATGGATCATCTGTTGCTTATCTTTGAGAGCAGAAAGACTAGCTCCACCTCCATGCTCATAGGTCATGTTCTATAACTCATCATCTCTCAGTTAGGTCTTGGGCAACACCATACATCACATTTAAATCCATGTGTGCTAGCATGGCACTATCTAGATATTTCTGGGAGAAATGCTTGGCTGAAGCCAGTGGGTAGGGTGAGACCCCAATCTGAAGTGGTTAAATCCACCATGGGTGGGGATAGAGCACTTGGCATGGTGTTGATTTGGAGCAGGAGCTGTGAATTATGTATAGGGAATGAATGAGGACCTTCAGAGAAGCAGGTGCAAGGCCCTCTCAACTCACTTTTGGAAAGTGGGAAAGACAATCCTGGTCTACCATCAGCCAGTGACCAGCAGGAGCAAATTGTTGATCTAAAGACCCAGAGTGACAGGGGAGTTGCACTGTTGGAACTGTTAAAAAAGAAACTGCCCTGACATTTTGCTTTGGGTTTGACTCAGGAGGGGACCTTCCACACCTCCTTGCCCTATGCATTTTACATGTTTTACCCTACGTTTCCAATAGTTTTAAAAGTATTGATTTGTCAAATAGGGATTCATTGTGGTCAAGGAAGGAATTTGCCATGTTATCTCTGCCTTAGAAGTATCGCAAAGCTGATGCTCTATGCATGGAATTGAGTGATTACAATCATTATACACACACACATACTGCTGGGTGAGGGAGGAGGAAATCACAGTGTGATAATCACGCTTGGTTTCTTTGAGAGGAAATAGAAGTTCACTGACTGGCTAGATTCTCAAATTGACTTTTTCTTCTGAGGGACAACAAAATAACAGACTGCTGATGAAGATTCATTTTTAGTTAATGAATAGAACAAGGTGGTACATGTATGTCATTACCATAGGGGTGGGAGATACACAGGTTTGGCATAATAAATTACTGAATTCTTTTCTCAAGGGATGAGTGGTCAGTGGTGCCTAACTAAGTTGCTTGAGGAGTTGTGACTACTCTATACAGCATACAATATGTATTTCATAGATGCTTGTGATCTGAATCCTTTATCCAGCCTTAAAGGAAGGTCTCTATTTTAGAGGGTTATGTGGGTTAGTGAGTTGTCAATTCTATATCCAGATTGGAATGAATGCCTCTTCTCAAATGCTGGAGTCGTGACTCTTTTGTTCAGCATGCAAATGATTTTACTTTGTCATGTGCTGAGGCACTTCCCCTCTATGTCCCAGCACACTGTGGTCTTTGTCAGTGCTACTTTCATTATTTTCTCCAGGAACTTGCACTTCAAATCTGAGAATGCAAAGGCTTCTTAAACGTTTTCTTTCACTTAAATCACAAAGCTCCTGGTTGCAATGAAATGCCATTCTGCTGGAGAGTGGCACATGGGTGCTTGTGGGATGTACTGACCCTAGGCTCTGCCCTGCGACATCACTTTGTGCTGGTGGCACCAGAACCAGCAAAATGGCCGCAAAAGCCCTATGCGCGCTAAACCTATGAAAATTGCGCTGCGAAACCAGAAAAGATGGATGCCAATCTAGTTTGCCTGTGTCAGTGGTGGAACAGGAGATCACACTGCTGAAACCTGTCACTGGGCTGCCCACAGAGTGAAAATGGAAACTGCATGAAAGGCAGTGTTTTCTTGCAAGGAAACCCAGAACTGCTCTGAAATCCTTTTTTCCTTGGTTGCTGAGATTACAAGATAATGGTTCAAAACATCAGAAAATACCCAACATCCTTGCTGGGCTTTACCCATCACTTCATTTAAAGAATTAACATGAGCACACAACGTCAGGAAAAGCAGAATCCATCATCAGAATACCCACATTAGGCAGTGTGCTTGTCTGTGAAAATCTGTCAAATATGGGCGCAGTACCACCGACCGCCTGTATGACAGCTGTCAATTAATTGCATTAGAAGTTTAAACCTGTGCAGTTAAAATCAAATGGTTGGAATTAAGTGACTTGCTATCAAAAGTAAAATAGGTTGCAACTATTTAATCTTTATATTTTAAAGACTGGAATTAGAGTTCTGTTTGTCTGTTTTAACATTATGAGTTTATTTTAATCAAAGAAAACTTTAAACAAAGTGATTTTTAAAGTAACCGATTCAAGCCAAAGAACTACAAAGCAAATTCCACAGCTTGCCCCAACAAAAGGCCCCTCCCTTCTGCTCTCTGGCCCAGGAACTCACATTCAGGTGTTGATGAAGAGGGGTGGCGATTTGAGCTGCTGCTCCTGGGAGAGACAAAGGACTTCCTTGATTGAAAAGATGTGCAGATGCAAGTGTCAACAGAAGCCACTGCCAGAGGAAAGAGGCGGGGATTTTTCTTGAGCAGCCAGAAACTTTGGGGGAGGGAACAGACAGTTTTGGTTATTCTTAAAGCACAGAAAAGTATATTTTTGAAAAGGACTGACAAAGGACTGTGCAAATGTGTAAACATTGTAAAATTAGATTATTGTTAATGTGAAATTTTTGGGTATATTTTAAAAGTTCTCAGAACTCTGTGCTATGTTCAGGGACATAACCTCAGAAATTGTGGTTTTGTAGCAATTGTATTGATACCAGAAACATGAAACTTCATATGATTATGTCCAGATATCATGCGCACATATCTGTAAAATTGTGGACAAATCCGACATTGGGTACTAGACCAAAAGTGTGAAAAATTGCCAACTCTAGACCCAAGCTCTCACCGCAACGGGGCCTGGATGAATACTTGCTCCACAAAATATAGGATAGAGATATGCTATTGCTATCAAGTTTGTAAAATTGTAAATATGCATTATACGAAAAGTAGATTTCATGTGCAAAGACAGAGGGGAGGTTTTCCCTGGATCATAAACACATCGTCATGATGACACTCTGTTTTCTTCTCAAATTAAGAGAGATGAAAGACCCTAACCAATAGAATACCAAGGGGTGTATCTAGTATGATTCAGCATACTCACCCCCTTAGAGAATACATAAATAGAGACAGTTTAGGACCTAGAAGGACACACACATTCACCCACCAACAGATTGCTGGCGGAGAAAATCCATATTCCAGACTCTAGACTCCAGAACTTTGAAAGCAGAAAGGCCCATTTCCAAAGCTGAGCCTTTCACAGCTTGGCCTTTAAAATCCAGAGACCAGATTTTACCCCAGACCTCTAAGGGGAACAAAAGTGCAGCCTGGCTGTGCTGTACTGCTTTCTTGCTAAGACTTCTTACCAGAATCCAAAGATCCAACCCAGTAGAGCTGAGCTATGACCAGATAGCTGTGAACCAGACCCAGAACCCGTCAGATCCAGTCCAGTCCCACCATGCAGTGTCCAGAGTGCCTTGCTGATTGCAGAACCAGAGCGCCTTGTGTCCAGTCAGGTGTGCTAGCAGAATTCCTGTCCAGAAAGTCTCCCTGACCAGATCCCTGACGGGTCCATTCCAAACAGTGGTAGTGAGTATCCATAGCATAGGATTGTCACTAGCAAATATCTTATCCGTAAGTAATGCCTGAACTCTTTCTCTTACCCTATAGTCCTTTGTAATAGTAGTGTTAAAATCATCTTTGCGCTGATATATTTTCTTAAGAAAAGCAGGCGTCTCGGCAGGCCAAACCAACCAGTGATATCCTGGGCTGGTGGCTGCGCTGTCATGTAGTTTGCATCTTCATAGACTCCCCTAGTGTAAAGAAACCTTGTTTGCTAATTTTAAAAAGCGCATTCTTGTTTTGCAAATTTGCCTCTTTCTGAAAAAAATGACCTCCACAAAATCCTTCATAACGTCTTCACCAGTTATGCTAGAAATGAAATGTAAGTGTCTACTTGAAGCTAACATCCTCACCTTTCCAAATAACCCACAATCGCATCCCAACTAGTTTTTCCGCAATCACGCTTAGATCGCGTGCAAAAGTTTGCCGCAATTTTTTGTTTGGCTCAAATCTATCACGTGTGAAATAGCTGTACATTGCATCCAACCTCAGAATTAAGTTTTCAACTTGCTAGTTACTCAGTAATCATTGCTAGTGTGTGTATGATACTATATGAGCGAATCCCACTAGTATTGAAACAATGTAGTGAATTAAATCCATGTTCAGTGTTTTTACCATTCCATGCAAAGCCAACTTTAAACCTGTTTTGACAAGTTTGCAATAATTCCTGTTTCTCTCTCTGTGTTTGCTGGGGGGGAAATTGGGATTGATACTATTTTGTTGAATTCTGTATTCTTGAAACCTGTTTCTCTCCTTCCATCTCTTTATATTGCATTTTGGGGGTATTGAGTAGTGTGCAGGGGGAAAGAGTAATCACATTGCATTTTTGATTGAACCCACACAAAAGTGTTATTATATGCTGCATTATTTTTTCTAGCATTACTCCTTGAGATTAAAGAGATTGTTAGTGTGACATCACCCCATTGGTGATCATTGTGTAACCATTAAAATAGTGTGGTATATATATTGTGAAATACATAAATACATATTTTAACTTTGCAAAATAGCCTGCTTCCCGGTTCAGTGTGACCGGGGGGATTCAAAGAGAGGGGCATGATATAAGGATTTATCGTTCATAAATAAAAGAACTTATAGACATGAATAAATAATTAAGGGTTTCAATTTTGCATAACACGCTAGGCATTGACTTAGGTGGAGTGCCGGGTTGAAATTACTTACATGCTGTAGGTGGGACTGTGTCAACACCAAACAATGCTTTTCATGGCTCCAGTACCCACAACATTATGGTTCCAAAGTGAAACACAAGGATTACCGCCATCTCATTCCTAGTCAAACTGGTGTTCATGTACATGTACACACAGATAGGCTTAGTAGGAATGTAAAATGTAATCACAGCTGTTCTCCAAGGTTAGTACACCCTTACACAAGAGTGTCTAATTTCTTTTGCCTGAAACTCTTGCTTTGATGCTCAAGAGTTAATTTCAATATTTAAAATCAAAAAGATCTTCAATCTAGTTTCTAGATTTTCATTTCATGTCATTCACATAGCTTACTAAAAAACAATGAGTAACTTTTATTATGTTATAAACAAATGTAAACACATCCATTGGCACATATCAGAACTAATCAGTTTGAAGGCCACTTCCCCTCTGTGTACTAAACATAAGCTCCCCTTTACCCCCATTGGCGAGATTTCTTCCAGTTGTGCATGCCTTTTGACTGTAGATGAAAGTTCCGGTGGAAGCACATCCAGAAAATTGTTCCTTCACAATATCAGAATATTGTTATGTGTCATACAATTTAATAGATGCAGGTAGACTCTCAACCCTGAATAGTGGACTAATTATCCACACCCATTATGTCACACCTGCATCACAAGTAGAATCCTTCATGAGAAGTAAACCTATGCAACAGGCAATCACTGTATAAAGACATTAGTACAGTGGGGCAGATGAACATGCAGGTGTTACTTACTGCCCCAACTCAGATAGATATGCAAGTACCAACTCCCGCCCCTATTCCTTACCATTACAGTAAAGGCAAGAAATGATACCAGCTGAGGCAGCCCTGTCGCCCCAGGAGTCTATGGGTGAGAGAAGAGACAAACGAAGGCAGGTTTCAAGAAATAATGTGTCAAACAGTTGATGTATACACCTCTGCCATAAATAATTAGGTTGTGGGACACAAGTAGGGATACTAGTTAGATAGTAGAAGCACAGTAGTGTGCTGTACATAGTACAGAAGGGAGGAGGTCTCTAGGATACAAGAGAGGGACTCGCTACACTGATAGGACAGAATTAATTTGATGCATAATACATGGGCGGGGACACCACTATATGGCAGATGCACAAGGTGACTTTAACACAAACATAGAATTATATAGGTCTCTAACATGGTGGAGAGAAACACAGAAGTACAGCAATTGTCCTTGCGCAGAGGCTGCAGCAGGCTTAAGAGTTTGCAAGCCCTTAAATCGGATGTTGAATTTACAAAAACACATTTATTTAGATGCTTAACGCTGCCCAGACAGTAGTTTGTAGCAAGTGCCAAGGTCAGATGCACGAAAGGGAGTAATGAGCAGAGCGCAGAGATGAGAAAACAGTTCCCAGAATGGGAAGCGCAGACACCCAAGCTAATTAAGCTACAATAAGAACACAAACATTCATTGATGTCCAGGTGCTTTAGAGCAGTATGTTAAAAGGCTTTGTCGGGGATAGGTGAAGTGTGTCCACAGTGACCACAAAGAGTACAACATGCATATTAGAATTAGCTAAAAATCCTGGTATCCACTGAGAAAACCCTACATGCATTCATGAAGAAGCAGTGTTCTTCTGGACCAAGACCCAGAAGAAGTATGAAAATGAACGAGAAAGAAGACTGGTGAAGTCACGCGAAGTAGAACGGATGCACCTTGAAAAGAGACACAAGACGAGAGAACATAGACATTCTATAAGATCTGAAGGGGAGCTGTCGAAGATAAGTAACATTTTGGGATCGAAATGAAGATGCTTATGCGAAGAAACGCTGAAGAAAATGCAAAGTCATTTTACATTAGTACAGATTGTTGCATGTCTTGTCCAACGTTCAATTATTATGCTGCAACACTTGGTGCTGTGGGCTTAGGAAATCCAATGTGGAAAAGCCCACATTTGCCCCAGAATCCTGGAGAACCGCACAGTTTGGTGCACCGCAAAATGGTCCCCTGACCTGCCACCCACCAGTGCGAGCGTGAGGCGCCAGGAGTGCCATGAGTGAAATGTGTGCCAAAGGAAAAACAGCAGTGCCGGTGGCTAAACAAAAAAAAATCGCCTTGAAATCACCTTTGTTTCTCTGAAATGCAAGCTAAAAAGGCCTAGTTTAAACACTGCAAGATATTCAAAAATCTCAATGAACACCAGCAGACATTTGGCAGAATGTATTCTTGTGTGCATACTAAATCTGGAAAGAGAAGCAGCTCAAGTTAAACTGGATCCAAAGCCACTAAAATCTAAATGTTTAAAATATATGAGTGACCTACTGTTGAGTGTCACATAGTTTGCAACTGTTGAAATGTCATAGTTTTGAACTTAGAATCAGCGTTCTAGCTGCATGTGTAAAAATTGTCAGTTTGATTTGAATGTAGAAAACTGGGAAATAAAGTGACATTTAGCTGAAGCCTGGCTTGAAGAGAGTAACTACCCCCGACAGGAGTGAAACTTGCTCAGCCACTCTTCCCAGGCCTGGCTGCATTCTGTTGCCCCCACCAAAAGGAGATGACACCTCCCTGATTGAATTAGGGGAGGAGCAACAGGGGACTACAGGAAACTAAACAAAGCACTGTCCTTGGCCCAGGCAAATGTTAAATTAGGGGGGTCGTAAATGGCTTCCTCTTGGAAGGAATCGGGGAGGGGCACTGCAGCTGTGAGCCAGCTGAGCTTGGGGGAAGTGGATAAACCGGAAATTCCACCATGTGCTTTGGAAAACCATACCCCTTTGGGGCAAGAGCATAATTTTAAAAAGATGGATAATTCATAGTGCGGAATTGTAAAAATTATATAAATAACATCATCATTCTTGTGATTTTTCTGTGCACATTTTAAGAGGTGTTAGGGCCCTGTGGTATGTTCTGGGGAGTAGTGGCAGAAAATAAGGGTATTACTCCAAACGTCTGTATGTGAAAAATCTGACACTTCATCATCTAATGCCCATACACCTTGCGCACATTTGTGTAAATGTGGGTAAAGATCCAATATTGGTAAACCAACTAAAAACGAAAATAAGTTGTCATTTTTGAATGCAAGCCCCCAGGAAGATCAGAGTTGGGCCAGAATGTACCTTAAGTAATCTGTAATATGTACATGTAATGTCAAACAACTGTGTATCTGGGAAATATGTGTAGTTAAGAAAAATTATTTCTAAGGTAAAAGCAAAGGGGCATTTCTTCAATAGATCGTAAATGGCTGATATCACTCTGACACACTATCCTTTCTCAAATCAGGGACCAAAGAATCCTTTGGCCTATCAAATCTTGAGAGGCTTGGGCATGCAGAATTAGCCGACCCACCCACTTTCTAAACACATAAAAAGAGCCACTGGAAGCCAGACAGAGACATTCACTTCCCACTTCAAGCTGATTTCTTGCGGAGCGTTTTGCCAGAAGACACCACATCCAGCACTTAGACTTCAAATCCAGACAGAGACCAGAACTTTGAATTCAGACTTCAGAATGTGTCAGCAGACCTCAACATTTTTTGCAAACTGATTCACCCCAGACTTCCAAGGGGCACACCAGAGTAAAACAGCTGGGCTGATCTGTTTGATTCTGGCCTAAAACCCTGTGCCAGAAACACCCAGAAATCAGAGCTGTACCCGGAACCAGAGACCAGACTGCCGTGCAGTGCAAAGAACTTTTGTCAGAACCAGAGATCCAGACCGCTGTGCAGTGCCGCTAGCAGAGCTGACCTAGATCGCTGTGAGCAGAACCAGGCAGAGACCGTCCGTGGCGAGGGAACCGCAGTCCAATCCTGACCCGATCCGTGGCGAAGTCGCATTCCTGTCCAAAATATAGTGTGAGTACCGCCAGAACTGTGCAAAACCCAATCTCTTAGTTTAAAATAATCTAATTCAAACTATTTTAACCTATTGAGAACTGCATCCTAGAAATCTTGTGTTCCTTCTGTGATCTCAAACCTGAAAACTGTCATCTGTCATTCTGAGCTTGACTTTTCTTTTGAGAATCTACCTTCACGAAATCGTCCGTATCTCCGGAACCGTTTGTCCTAGGAACAAATTTCATCTTAAAGCTAAGATTCTGGGCTGTCCAACGAATCCAGAACCGACTTTCTATTCATCATACTTTTCCCGTAATCGCGCTCGACGCATTTGGTAAAATTGCAGCGAATTGCAATTTGGCTCAATTTCTTCACTTGGCAAAATAGCAGCTCCTTGCTTTCCTTTGCTAAAATTTGTTGCCACCTGACAATCATTCATAGAGCATTGCTAAAGTGATCCTGAACTAATGCAAAGTAGCTGTCACCCACCCTGAACCTCTAGAGGGAATTAAAATAATTTTAGCATATTTTTCACTTCTTTGCATACCACCTTTAAAGTACTTTGCCTGTGTTTAAAATCATCCCTGTTGATCTAAGCTTGCTAGGCGGGAACTGAATTGGGATTGTACTGTGATTGTATTCCTGAAGACTGTGTGTGTCACTGTGTGTGTCACTGTGTGTCACTGTGTGTCGCCGGCGGCCAGCACTAAGGCCTCACAAAGGCCTGTTCCTGCGCCCCAGATCCCCATTCCATCTTCCTCGTCGAGGGGTGAGGGCAGGAGCCCCCCCAGCCCAGCAGAGGATCCAGGCTCCAGCGCAACACGGACAGGGCCTGCCTGACCCTGTCCCCCTACAGCGCCTGACTTGCCCATGCCGGGCGCGAAGCGGCGCGAAACCGAGGCTGAGCCTCGATCACATCAGCTGGTTCCGCCGGCAGGCGGATTCGCCGGCGGCCAGCACTAAGGCCTCACAAAGGCCTGTTCCTGCGCCCCAGATCCCCATTCCATCTTCCTCGTCGAGGGGTGAGGGCAGGAGCCCCCCCAGCCCAGCAGAGGATCCAGGCTCCAGCGCAACACGGTCAGGGCCTGCCTGACCCTGTCCCCCTACAGCGCCTGACTTGCCCATGCCGGGCGCGAAGCGGCGCGAAACCGAGGCTGAGCCTCGATCACATCAGCTGGTTCCGCCGGCAGGCGGATTCGCCGGCGGCCAGCACTAAGGCCTCACAAAGGCCTGTTCCTGCGCCCCAGATCCCCATTCCATCTTCCTCGTCGAGGGGTGAGGGCAGGAGCCCCCCCAGCCCAGCAGAGGATCCAGGCTCCAGCGCAACACGGACAGGGCCTGCCTGACCCTGTCCCCCTACAGCGCCTGACTTGCCCATGCCGGGCGCGAAGCGGCGCGAAACCGAGGCTGAGCCTCGATCACATCAGCTGGTTCCGCCGGCAGGCGGATTCGCCGGCGGCCAGCACTAAGGCCTCACAAAGGCCTGTTCCTGCACCTGTTACGCGCATGGGAGCGCGGCGTGGCCACCCCCCCTGCACAAATTTTCTACACTCCAACCGATACACTTCCACCCGGACAATGAAGAACGTACTGTAAGTACATGCCAGCACCGGAGACACCACTGTATGTTTAAACCCTAACCGACTCTATTGAAATCTGCTATATTGTTCCTATATTGTGCCTTTTGGTCGCCGACAGACCATCTAGTCTGCTATATTGTGCCTTTTGGTCGCCTACAGACCATCTAGTCTGCTATATTGTGCCCTAGTGCATGCATTTAACATGTACTTTTCCTATACGCCTCAGTTTAGAATGTGCCTATCTGCTAGCCTCTGTGCCTAGTCCATTGACCACCGTGCCCTCTGTACCTACTCTGACCTTGACTACCTGCCTTCCTGCCTATCCCGACCCAGTCGGCTCCCACCTCACCTCAAACTACTCTATTACTACCACCTAGTCTCTATTACTACCACCTAGTCAACCTCGGCCAACTACACCCGGGTCTTACTCTGACCACCCATGGCAAACTTCTACTTAGCCTCGCTCACCCTAACAGCTACACTCGCCCTGCTCCACCACAACAACACTACCCACCACAAACCCCTTCCACAATCACTCCCAACCCAACTTACTATGGGCTTTTTGGAGGCCCAACATACTGACAAGCCCGACGCCCTCAGTCCTATAGAATGGATCCGCCGATATGCTGCTCCACCCACTCCTTGGAACCCATGCACATTAAAGGACAGAAACCTGAGACTCGGCTCTCGGTTCATAACCCCCAAAACACTCGCCAAAAAACACTCCTTTCATCCCGCACACATTCAAGCAAACTCCGCTCAAACTTTGAACATCACCCAATCAGCCCCCTTGAGTACATCTGAACAACCACTAATCAAGGGCGCCCTTGTCAATGCCCGCTCCCTGGTCGCCCATGCGCTAGATATCGCAGACTTCATCTCTGTCAACAATCTACACTTCCTGGCTATCACGGAAACTTGGCTGCACCAAGCAGCAGGCCCAGCCTTATCCCTCGCCATCCCAGAAGGTTATTCAATACTAAGGAAAGACCGGGACACAGGCAAAGGAGGAGGAGTAGCCTTCATCGCTAAAACATCCCTTGGACTTAGATTAATCCCGCCGCCTAGCTTCCGATCTGCAGAACTTCTGTCAGCTAAGCTCCAACTCTCTGCCACACAAACCATACTATTACACCTCCTTTACAGACCTCCAGGCCCCATCACCACATTTGAGGAAGAGATATCTGACCTCTTGACCACCAACACCAAAACAGGATCTCAAATTATCCTTCTTGGCGACCTCAACCTCGGTCTCGGCGACCCAAACGATACCAATGCACTCTCCCTGGAAAGCACCATCTCCCAACTAGGGTTCAAGCTCAGAATCACAGACCCTACCCACAACAAAGGCAGGACCCTGGACTGGCTAGCGGATCTCAACTGCTCTACGACCATTACAAAAAACGAGCAAACTGCTTGGTCTGACCACCACGCCATCTCCTTCTCCATACAAGGGAATTCACAACCAAACTCTCCAACCCCTACCATCCCCCAAACCCTCACCAGAAACAACCGCAACATTACTTTACAAAACCTCTGCCCACTTATAGACAATATCTGTACCCCTACAAACTACGCCAACCTAGATGCAGAGAAACTCGCTGACCTCTACAACAAAACGTTAGAATCAGCAATAGACACCATCGCCCCACTCAAACTCACCAAAGCCAAACCGGCAGCTCATATGAACAAATGGTTCACACCAGAGCTAAAAATCCTCCGAAACTCCAAACGAGCCGCAGAAGCCACCTGGAGAAAAATGCCCAACCCCTCCAACAAAACTCAACTCTCGATAGCAGCCACCACCTACAAAACTGCTATCCTTAAGGCCAAAAAAGAGACATATGATAACAGAATTGAGAACGCCAAATCCAAAACAAAAGAGCTCTTCAATATCCTTAGGGAACTCGAATCCCCCCCCACTCTGGCTGAAACCTGCGTGAAAGATGCAGACTGGTGTGAGAGGATTCAAAAAGCCCTTGCAGACAAAATCACCTTGTTACAATCCAAAATCGAACAGAAAAAGCTCAGCCTATCCAAAAAAACAAACCACCCTCCGCCCACCACCCCCAAAACACCTACTTGCCCCCCCTTCTCCTTCTCACCAGTTTCCACTAAAGAAGTAGAAAGCATCATTAAGGGCCTCAAGCCCTCTAGATGCCAAGGGGACTCATGCCCAGCTCCCATCATCCAAGAAGGCGCCAACACTCTGGCCCCCTTCATAACAGCCCTCATCAATGCATCCCTCAAATCAAGCTCAGTGCCCAGTAGCCTCAAGGAGGCCTGGGTCATGCCACTTCTAAAAAAACCTAATCTAGACCCCAATAACCCAACTAATTACAGGCCAATCACCACCGTTCCCTACATCCTAAAGATCCTAGACAGAGTGGCCTACCTGCAAATACAGAAGCACCTGGAAGACAACAACCTCCTGGGTCTCAGACAATCCGGCTTCAGGCCAAGGCATGGAACAGAGTCAGCCCTACTGGACCTAAAAATCCAGATGGACGAGGCAAAGGACAAGGGTAATCTAGCCATTCTCCTACTGCTAGATCTATCAGCTGCCTTCGACCTCGTCGACCATCAGATCCTCACAGAACATCTGATGACCTCAGCGGCCTTCTCTAACCAGGCGACTGCCTGGATCCAGTCCTTCCTAACCAACCGAACCACCCGAGTCTTCTCCCCAGGGGCATCAGCACTCCCTGTCCCCATCACCTGCGGCGTTCCTCAAGGCTCGTGCGTCTCGCCGACCCTATACAATATCTTCACAAAGCTATTGTTTGACCGCCTAGATAATCTAGGTGTCACTTACACAAACTATGCTGACGATACCCAGGTTCTCATCACCCTATCAGGGTGCTACGACGAGGACTCCACCAAAATCAACAACCTTTATTTAGAGATCCAAGCCTGGATGGCAGAGCACGGCCTATGCCTCAACGATGAGAAAACTGAGCTCCTCATTGTCGGCTCCCAACCCCGGCTAAACAAACTAGACCCCCGTTACGCGTCCATCAACATAGACGGTAACCTAATCACAGTAGCCAAAGAAATTAAAACCCTTGGGGTTTATCTAGACTCTACTCTCTCGCTCAAAAGACAGGTGAACGCAACTGCCTCTTCAACCGCTTACACCAATAAGCTCATCAACGCCTGCAAACCTTTCCTATCACCTTCTAGCTGCATTACACTAGCCAGAGCGTTAGTGCTCTCAAAAATTGACTACTGCAACACCCTCTTTCTTGGCTCATCAGAACACAACCTGAACAAACTACAGGTACTTCAAAATAATGCCATCAGAGCAGCCCTCAGTATCCCACGAAACGCCCACATCTCCAGCTTCAGACAAGATGCTCACTGGCTCCCAGTACGAGACAGAATCTCCCTCAGATCCCTCGTCATCGTCCATAAATGCCGCTCTAACGACGCACCCAAATACCTGGCAGACAAGTTCCACAATCACACCTCAACTAGACCAACTAGAACTCCATACGCACACTGCCTCTCTGTTCCCAAATTCTCCCTAAAAAAAGCAGGCGGCGCCAGCTTCCCGGTCCTAGCTGCCAAACTATGGAATGCTTTGCCACCATACCTTAGAGCAGAACCCTCATTTTGGACTTTTAGAGCCAAAACAAAAACATGGCTTTCCAACAAAAATGCCGTTTAATGCACTTTCTCTCTGCTTGCCTCTGTTGACCACCTGTAACCCGGTCTACTAAGCCGTTGTTGTTTTTTCACAATCTGTACTGTATATTTTTGCCATGCTGTAACTGTTTTTAAGTCTCCGGCGCCCAGCTACCCCAGGGTTCGGTGCGCGGTACAAATAAATAAACTAAACTAAACTAAACTTCCACCTCCTTACATTGCATAGAGGGGGGTGAATTGCCAAAAGGGGAAAAGTGATTATATTATGTTTTGCTGAAATCATATCAAGTTTATTCCTGTGTTGCTTCTTTTCCACCTGGCATTTCCTTGTACCATATAAACATTCTCAGCTACCTTATCCTATATACTACTCCTAAGTAATTAAACCAGCGTGCTAGTATCACCTCATCCATTGCTGATTACTGCTCATATTCACAAGTGTGATATCAATTAGTAATTGATTATAAAAGTGTGATATATATATATATTGTTTAATTCTCAAATAAACCTTTTAAATTTGCAAAACAAACTTACATCTTGGCTCAGTGGGGTCAGGGGGATTCTAAGAGAGTGGTGTTATATAAGGGTTGTCATCCAGAGTACACGAACTGGACATAAACATATATAAATAAGGGCTTCCCATGAGCAATCCCAGACAAGGCACTGACTTAGTGGGACTGCTTGATTGGAGTCTTTAACAAGATGCAGTAACGCACGTAGATGAAATAATCCTGAGGCTGGCCATGTAAAGAATAGATTGCAGTGATGCAGGCGAGGAAAGAGATCTGCCCCCAACTCTCTGCTTGCAAAATGGCTGACCCTCACAGAGTTGGTGGTGGATGAGCGGAGAGCACGAGATGGGGGATACTTAGGAAGAGAGAGTTGGAGGTAATGTGGTCCCAGACCCCAGAAAGCCTTGTGGACAATTCAGAGTCTTGAACTTGATCCTTGCCACCACTGGGAGCCAATAAAGCGATTTCAGAGCTGGAGTTTACTGTGCACTTTGAGTACTCCATTATTGAGTATTGCTTTTTATGCTAGTGCATCAAGATGGGCCCCTCTTTACACTATGAAGATACTTTATATTCTGAGGCAATATTAGCAGAGGTTGCAGGCTGACCCTGTCAATGACAACCCACGACCCAAATTGAGGGCTGAGCAATGCAAGGGTCTTGTAACGCCAGTGGCGGTGTTGTTACCGACAGGGTTGGCTCACCGCAGATGGTAATATCGCCATTAGCACCTGTGCAGTTACCTACGTGGGTGCTAATAATGCGTATTGTTAAACAAAAAGAAATTCACCTTTTCTGAGCACCCCGGCGCCAGGTCGTACTTCATAGTCCATTTTCAGTGTTGATGACTGGGACCTCATCAACATTGAAAACAGACTCCAGGAACACAGCGCGGTGCCGGGCTGTGCAGAGAAGGTATGTTTCTTTTTGCTGTCTTTTTACAAAAACAAAAAACACACTCTTAGCACCTACATAGGTAACTATATCGGTGCTAAGATGTGAGGGGGAGGGTAGGGAAAGGAAGGAGAAGCGGGGAAGAGAAGAAGCCACACTGCTCGGAATGCAGGCTTGTATTATATAACATGAGCCAGTGTCCCTTTCACGGTGCTAATAAAGATCATCATCACGATGCAACTGTCTAGCCATATACCACTGTGCGTACCGATATTGCAGTACATGGGCCTCATTGTAGCTTTGGAGCTAGTGCTCTGATGCCCATATGTCAGTAAATGTAGTTGTTAGTGTTGATCAGCTATTCCTCCCTCCCCTGAAACATTCGATGTATTGCTCATTTTGCAGGCTCTCAAGAAAGTGAGCAACTGTGAATAGAAATTAAGCTCTAAACCCACTTACCCAAGCCAAGTACTATCATTAGTTCACTCAAAACGTAATCAGATACCCTCCCGTGAGTGCTAAGGGGCACCGGTTGTAGCTTCAGCTGCACGCCATTCTGCTTAATTGATTTGACAGAAAACACTTTCTGGTTATTAACTTTGATCACATGAAGAAATTGGCTGTCAGCACTTGCTTCACTGTTGCCAATTGTGCGCCGCCTTAATTTCCACTTGAACTCTGAACCATGCTTCGAATAGACACACTTAAAACAAAACATAGCAAGCAATTAAAATATACATGCAGACGCGGAACAACACTGCATCATGATCAGGTCAGTACGTTGTTGTTTAATTCTTGGCCTCCTTGTTGGTGCTATGCAGGTTCGTCCTCATCCATTATTTCTTATTGTGACTTTGTGAGTGTGACTCGCCAAAGAGGCACAGTTCTTCTCAATCATTAGGTTATTATCTTGATCAATGCGTCTCCTGCTAAATAAACTGTTGTTAAATTGAGCTTGTAACAATGGCATTTTCTCAGGGATTATTTAAAAGGGTGCATCCTTCTCAAATAACTTTCCACCATGCAATGCTTTAAGACTCACCATTTCCAGTTACCAGTACTGCCTGCTGTACAACCAACTCTTGCCTTTTGCATCACATATGAGCAATTACTGACCAACAACCTACCTACATTAGCCATTAAATGCATGGGCTTAGGTGGCACGTGCTCCTCTAGGAGAAAAACCAGTGCAAGGCTTGAGATTATACTGCGACACAAAGAGAAAACCACAAAATAGGCCATCACTTGCTATGCCCCAGCCACCTGGAAATGCATTCTGGACAAATTCAGGACCGCTCCCATGCTACTGAAGTTCAGGAAGGAACTCGAGACCATGATCTTCAGGGGATACCACAAGATGACTTAGGGGTGTTTACCACCCATATATTCAATATTAAGCACTTTCTCCCACTCTGCACTTGCGTAATCTCAATATCACCGGGCCTAGTAAGAACGTTGTCTTGTCCTCCCTTGTTCCCCTCCCTTGCCTCGGCGCTCCTTGAAACACTTGTGTATAGGCGCGCTATAAATAAAATATCATATATCACTTAAAGCTGTGCAACCAAACATTGGAGTCTACGTAAGGTTGGACAAAAAATGGGATCACATATATTTGTAGACCTCAAGATTAGCCTCTAATCTCACATTTAGATACTGGGCCTCATTACGACCCAGGCGGTAAGTTACCGCCTGGGTCGTACATTTACCACCATGGCGTAAACTATGTTTACGCCATGGTGGTTGGCGGATTTACCGCCCCATTCCGAGGTGAGTGGGGCGGTAAGTCCCCATTAACCCATTTACCCTTCCCCATTCCCATTTTTGCCCCATAGGGCATAATGGGAGTGGGGAAGGCGTTAATTACGCCACCGTAAATTACGGTGGCGTAATTAACAACAAGGTCCCATAGCGCCATGGATTTTAACACCTGCTAAAAGCAGGTGTTAAAACCTCCATGGCGCTAAGGGACCTCGGAATCAGGCGGTAAGGGTCGGCGCTGTTTACGCCGCCGTAAACCCCTTACCGCCTGGGTCCTAATGAGGCCCACTGTATTGCAATTTAGCAGGCATTAATCATTAGCATGCCTGCTTGTTCGTTACATTCTCAAGTGATGTAAGTTGTTCCCCTTTTCTCTGACTCCCTCGCTGCCATGTGCACAACACTTGGGGCTGTACTCATGGAATTTTCTCAACAGAAAATCGGGACTTTGCGTGCCAGTCTGAATCTTTTTGTCGATTCATGGAATTGACTGCGCAAGACTTTTTCGTACTCTTGGTTACTTCACGCAGACTCTGCATGTCTCTGCGAGTGGCCGAGTTCCTTGCAGGCAATACCTTGCAGAGCATGGGCGTAGCCTGCGCATAGGCCAGAGTAGGGGGCGGAACTCGCAAAATGTGGAAGAACAAGGGAAAATGTGGGTGTTGCGAAGGACAGCCATCGCGAGGCGATCGCACGCCCTGAACTGTGCTGGTAAAATTGAATTCATGGATGTGAATGGATGGGATCCGAACCCACGAGTGCAGAGCCACTATGGTATGTACACCATATACTTTATTGTCCTTGGTTCAGTCCTCTCTGGGTAGGACAGCATAACAGAAAAGAGGACGCCAGACACCGGCTCCCTACACCCCTTGAGGCCACCTCCAATCTTCAACCGCCAATGGTGACACCACGCAGCAGCATTCCACTTAGAACCCATGGTGACCTCACTGAGCCACGCCCACACACGCCATTATGACAAGATGCCACACTTCACCTAAACATGATGCTCAACAATGGGAAACACATTTTGGGGTGGAGCTTGATACTCTTGCTTAGAGGAGTATTTTCTGGCATTTCGATGCTTAGCTGTCTTTCTGGGCTGGGTGAGACTCCAAAACAAATGGATAATGCTCTTCCGGTATGGCCGAAACAGCCAAAACCTTTTTGTATTCCCTATTGAGTGATTACAATCCCACAGAACAGTTTTTGCCCTCATTGCATTCAATAGAGGGGCTTTCACACTTTTGTCAACTGTTCATATACACGTCTGTTTTCACTCTTGTTATCCAAATGTGGACAGTTTACCCTCTGTGCCACGCGAGATGTTGCACCTCAGCCTCACTTTACTGAGGAACTCAGAACTTTGTGGCTATGATTGCTTTCGCTACTCTAGTTCCGACAATCATTCTCAGGAGTATGGACGCGGGGCTGTCCTTTTGCCCCGTTGCTACAGAACAGAGAGCCAACGTGTCGTTGAATACTATCCTCAGTTGACCCTGCCCCAAGTACGTATTCATTCACATTGTGCATTGTCAGTAGAGGGAGCTCTCACACTTTTGGCAAATACCGAGTGAGTGTAATTTGTAGCCTAGTATATTGAGTGGTAATGAACTGTTTTTGTGTGACTGCATCTGATATCCTCTTTCTTGAGTCGTGCAGCTCCCCATGCCATTCCGGCTTCCGAGTATAACAGTAACGTTTAGATACATAACATCTAGAAGTAACCAGCCCTTTAAAAAAAAAAAAAATACAATATAGCTCAAAAAGTAAGGCATGCACGTGTCATTGTTTTCTAAATTCGGCTTGGTAAACACCTGAAATGGAAAAGATAATCAGTCACTGCTGGTATGAGTGTGAAAGGATTGCGCGTGTTTCCCAGTAACACACAGGGACATATCACATGTAATGCACACCTTGTTCTGTGCGGGCCCCTGCGCTCCTTTGAATAAACGTAGCTTCACAATGAAGCTTCCTTGCGGTCAAATAACGTCCTGGCCCTCTTCTCGACTGCCGTAGCTCGTTCCATAAAAGAGCATGTTTACAGGATTTTAAGTAATGCAATCTCATTTCGTCGGAACTACACACACGTTTATGGTAATCTCTTCCAAATTTCATCATCAGTGCCAGGCCTGGACTGCCAGACATCACCTGGCTCTCTCTGGCAGGAGTCATGTTTTATGGATTAAAGCAATGCGCCCCTGTCAGGAGTCTCAGCACAACGCTGTAGATATCTATGCACGTTTTCAGAGTTCACTCCTCTTTTCCCAAATGTTCGCCTCTCTTTTTCCCAAACAGTCTGTGTTCAGTCAGCATCCAATATTTCTCCAAAGTAGACAAATGGAGGTAACATTTGGGGCCTGGTTTTTTAAAATGTTTTAACATGGGAAAGTACAATAAATATTTTTGTAAATCAGGCCCTTGGGATCCAAAACAAAGTATACTTTGGGCCTGATTCATGGAAAACTCTGCAGAGAACCTGCAAAGTTAGCACATTGAGATCTAGTCTGCGCAGGCCTGCACGCAGAAGTTATTCTGCACGCTCTGGGTATTCATGGAATTGTTTGCACAAAGTGTCCGTATAGGTAAGTTGCGGCCGAAACGCCGCAGACACACCCCCATGCAAAGCAAAAACGGTCAGACAGCTACCTTTGTGTACTCCCCCAGGCGCAAATACATGCATCCTTCAAACACTGCGTGGGGTCCCCCACCAGCAGGCCTGCATCTCCAGGACCCTCTGCGAGGTCCCCCGTAGCTTTTACGGGCAACATGCATATGATTTATGGTAACTTAGATAGAATTCAGAAAATCTGCGTGCGTAACCCCCTAAACTGTTCCTGCTCCCCGCTACACTGCGTATGCGCACCCATAAAGCAGATGGAAACCCCGGATGTGTAAACACACCCCTAAATATGACACCCAATCTTACGTCTGTGCGGTGAATGCTATGCGCAATTGGCTGCACACTTGCCTTCGGTTGGTGGATGGTATGAGGGCTTTGCGTGGCCATTTCCCCACTGAGAGGTCGCACGCTCGGATCCATGAATATGTATCATTCCACGCAGTATTGGGCATACGATGGACAGCCTGCGGGCCGTCACTCGTAATGCCCACATTTTCCCTTGTTTGTCCTTATTTTCCGAGTTCCACCCCTTACCCTGCCCTCTGCACATGCAACACCCATGCTCTGCGTGGTGTCTCGCGCAAGACACTCGGCCTCTCGCAGTGATGTGCCAAGCCTGCGCAAAGTCCCTACAAAACACAAAAAAGTATTGCACAGTTGATTCCATGAATCGACAAACAGGATTTTGCGTGATATTTTCCCTTTGTCTTTAGATTGAAAGTTACAGGTTGTTCAGCCGCATAATTCAGATTATCTCAGAAATAAACATGTTGAGTTTGCTCAAGGGGCTTACCAAAAAAAAAAAACACCAACATAGAAACAGGTACATTTACCTTAAGGAAAATAATTTCCGGACATTCAACAAGGGTAGCATGGCATTTCATATAGTGGCAAGTTTAGCACAGCAAAGTGATTTCCTTTGCATGGAAGGACACACGACGAATGCAGGAGCTACAAAGATTGATCACCGGTGAGGGATTTGTGTGCCGGTGCTCACTGTTTAGATTTCTTCACTTAGAAAGGAAAAGTGTTTTTCGGAACTACGAATTCTTGACTTCCAAGTCATATACTGGGAAATCTGGGGACACCAAAGCATTGCAGGTAACCTCAGAGTTGGTCCAAACGGTAACATTTAAAATGCAAGATGTTGGTAGGCCCAAATATAGATAAGAGCATGCCCTTTAGAGTGACCCTGAGCAACATCAATCAGGCACAGCTCAGCCCAGGATCACTCAGGTGTAGACCCTTAACCTGAATCCAAAGCAGGGGGAGCAGAGGCCACTGCACATAAGCAAAGCATCTCAGTCTGGAAGGAGAATCATCTGAGACCATTAGCAAAGTGGCTGGAGAGAGGAATTTAAAAAAGAGTGGAGAGAGAAGGAGATGGTCCAAGGTGAGGATGAAGGAGTGTGGAGGGGAGAATTAGAGGAGGGGGTAGAGGACTCAACCACAGATTCAGTGGAAGGGGTGCAGGAAGCACCCATAGATCTGGAGTGTGGGTTACCTGGTTCACCGTCATCTGAAAAATGGAGTGCAAGAGGGACAGAAGAAGGTGGAAACACATTTAAGGTTGGAAGATGAGCATCAAGAAAGGAAGGAGAAGGGGAAGATGGGTTGGAAGTTGAATGTAATCCCAGAAAGGGAGGTAAAGAAATACTACGAGAGTCAGAGAAGTTTCGAAGTAACCCCCCAAGGGGATAATGAGATATTATGAGCAACAGTAGACAGGGGAGGAAATAACTCAGTTAGCCAGTCTAGGAATGTCCAGTGGACAATGTCAGTCCTAGACAGGAACCACGGGCTGGAGGAGTTAAGACCGTACTACTATACCAAGGGCAAGGAAGGGTACATTAGTAATAGAATGGGCAGAGTGAGACTAGGCACAGAAGACCCAGAGAGACAGTAAGAGAGACAGACTAACGGAGAGAAGGGAGTATAGAGGGAGAATAAAGCCATGCTCCTCTGCCTACCTTACATGAACTTGACTGACTGGGGCCCTGCACACAAGAGTAATGAATGGTGTTTGGGACCAAGGAAGCCATCTATCCATTGCATCAAGATGCTGGTGACGGGCGTGTGTTTGTGTTTACTTGGTTGTGCGGAATGGGACCAAAGAAACTAGTAATTTAGCATAGCAGCCTGGACTATTGAACACACTAATGACACGCCTTAATCTACCATCTTTCCCCACAGAAAGGGAACCTCAGGCACAGGGGCCAGCCTAATTTCTTGTAGCCTTGTTGTTCATTGTGTATCCTCTCCTTAGTTACTTTTAGGCCCTTTATGTGTCATCTTGTTCTTGTGTTGTTTATTAATAAAACAACAACAAAAAAACGAATTTGGGTCTAAGCCTCATTTCTTGCCACCACTCTTGTGGCAGTACATTTAGATATTGCCTTTGCTTTGCAAGCCAGGGTGATCATGTTAGCTTCATATATATTGTGCACATTGGATTCCCTTAAAACAAATTGCAAATAAAAATGGCCAAAACCTGCAAAGAAAATGTGTCCCTCTTGCTGTGTAAATGGCAGCAGTGGCAGTGTTGCAACCTGGCAAGAATCTTATGGAGAAGGGTATTGGGAGCTGATGGCTGGACTCCCTGCACAGACAGTGCTAGCACCAGGGGGTAAGTGGAGCATGTGCAGGGTTAGTGAGGCTTTTGTAGGCAGTGTGGTGTACAACGTGTAAGTAAGAAATAGTGGCCAGAGTAAAGTAGCCGGTGGCCTGCATGGCATGCAAGCATAACCATGAAGTATAGCGTGCATTCCTGGCTATGCGATTTACCACCACTATACTTTTGATCACAAAAGTATGTACAATTGATTAGAAATCAGATTACACAGAGGTGAGTTCTAGTGACGTTCCGACCACCAGGTTGTTAGGGAGAGTAAATGAACAGTCTCTCGGCAGAGTACTTGAGTGGACATACATAGATTGAGGACAACAAACTTTAGGCACACAACCATCATAAGAATGTGATGGTTTGGTGAATGAAAGATGTGCAAGTAAAGGGCTAATGATGTTTTAATTGTGGCTACACTAGATTTTGAATGGAAACTCGTGACAAGTTTTTTAAACATTGCAAACTTGGCTTTAAATACCAAAAGAACTGCATTTTTGCAACAAAAATACTAGGATTATTCTCTGACCAATTTAAATGAGCAAGTCACTTATTATTTAGCTTATGGATTTATTGGGTGAAACCATGTTCTTAATGAAATGATTAGTTTATGTTAAAAAACAAGTTGGATATAGAGAAATATATTTCTGAAAATTGAGATGAGTCACAATTCGTCATGAAACCCACTTTTGCTCCAGGAAAGACCAATTAATCTTTGGGCAAATTAAATTTGATTCGACCAAACGATGACAAGTTATGAATGTGATTTAAGCATGGATCCCAACGGTTAAATTACACATGTCTTTATTTTGCCACATCACAACGGAAACCAGCATCCATGCTTCATGGAAGTCTCAGAGGGCCTCATTATGACTCCGTTGGTAGCCGTACCGGTAAAACCAGAGTCATTTTATTTCCGGCGCCCGGGAATGGGCAATAATCTGGTCATTACGGCCCTGCCAGAACCGGTAATTGTCCATTCCCGGGCTCCAGTGAACATTTCTTTCCCCATTCCGACCCGAGCCACATAGGGCTCAATTGGAATGGGGAGGCCAGATGCACCGGCACCATTCTGAATGGTGCCGGTGCATCCGGCATGGTCTGTTCGTGGGTGCCGGTCTGCCCGCCAAGTCAGACTTGGTGGGCGAAAAGGCACCCGTGAGCAGAAGTCATAGTTTGCCGGTCCAGTAACTATGGTACCAGCAAGCTTACCGGTTCTGTAGTTACTCAACCGGCAAACTTATAATGCTGCCCAGAGTCTTGGGAAAGTGCTTTTTAGTGTGAAGCATATGTTACCTCATAACATACAATCACATTGCTTTGAATCTTAAATACAAAGTACTTATTTTACAAATTGTTTTACAAGGAGAACAATAAAAATAACATGTCTTCAAATAAGTAACAACCAAACAAATGAGTATGGGGCTGATTCTAGGGATCTTTTGCCATGTTAATCAGGACTTTGCGGGTCATTCTTTATACAAAACCCCCTTTGTCGATTCATAGAATTGACTTTGCAGTATTTTTCTGGACATTGTGGGGACTTTAGCAGGATCAGCACTTCTCTATGTGCAGCCGATCGTGTTGTGATGGTCTCCATGCAGAGTGTGGATTTCTCCTATGCAGAGGTCTAAATAGGTGGCGGAACATGCAGAATGAAGAAGAACAAAGGAAATTGTTGGTGTGTTGAGGGGTGGCCTGCACAATCAAATTGCACTCCCACAACTGTGCAAAACCAAGAGTATTCATGGATCTGACTGTGCAGTGTCACGTCAGAGAAATCAGCATGCAAAGTTTGCGATCTCATCGTCAACTGAAGGCTTGCGTAAATGCCTGTGCACATAGGACTCACAGCCCAAAGGTAAGGGGCAATCCGGAATTTATGGGTGCATATACACAGTTGGGGTGTCAATTGAAGTCAGGGGTGTGTGTATACAGTGTAGTAGGGTACAGCCACGGTTTGTGAGAGTTTACATGCATATTTACCAGAGACTGACTGCATGTTGAGGGTGTGTTGTGAATAGTCACGGGGGACCCTATGCAGTGTGCTGAGGTGCTACCTTGGTTTGGGGGGTCCACATGGAGTATTGCTGGCATGCTTTACTTTGCGGTCGAGGAGTGCACAAAGTTCGGTATAAGTGGCTGGAATTGCTATGCGTGGGGCTGTGTCATAGGCATTCCGGCTGCAACTTGTGCATATGGTTACTTTGCAGGAACAATTTCATGAATACGTGGAGTGCACAGAAAATCGTATGCACGCAGGGAGGTGCAAAGTCTTTTTAAGCATGAGGTCATTGCGGGATCAATGCAGACTTTTCTGTGAATCAGGCCACATGTATTTACAATTTGTATAACGTAATCAATTTTCACAAATCATCTCGATTTCAGCACATGTCCCATTTCAAAGTTAAACACTGAATAGTAATGAAAATTAATATTATTATTAGGTACGTTTGCTCTGGCTGTAATTTAAAAAGCAGGTGTGTGCACCTGTGGCTGGCCATATCTTTTGGACTATGACTCCAATGATTCTAAATTAACAAGGGGGGTCCTGGGAGTCCCTCTGCCAGACATTAGTCCTGGTTGCAAGAGACTTACCCAGAGTCTTTAGCTCACTATCTTTCACAGAGAAGAAATATCCTAAACATATCAGTCTTTGTCCTGCCCTGGGGCAGTCCAGCACCGAAATGCTAGGCAATTCTCCTCTGAACAAGAGTACCAACAGCATCCCCAGACACGTGTTTCGGTCTGGTTGGACCTCATCAGTAGGGAGGAGCTGTGCCTCTCTAAGAATAGTGAGCAAGGGGTCCACGTCTGGATTACCCTAGTAACTTAGGGTGAGACCCAAAGTTACTTGCATATGCAAATTAACAAGGGGGGTCCTGGGAGTCCCTCTGCCAGACATTAGTCCTGGTTGCAAGAGACTTACCCAGAGTCTTTAGCTCACTATCTTTCACAGAGAAGAAATATCCTAAACATATCAGTCTTTGTCCTGCCCTGGGGCAGTCCAGCACCGAAATGCTAGGCAATTCTCCTCCCAGGACTCCCAGGACCCCCTTGTTAATTTCCAATGATTCTAAGCCATTGACCGTGCTGGCTAGACCTGATTGGAGTGGTAGTCCTTATCCTTTAAACTTATTTTTTATTGATTAACACATCCCACTGCACATTTCATCATAACTCAATACTGTGCGTGGTTATGAACATTTGATTAGGACACAGTCAGGTTGCACATACTTTACATCACAAAGTTTGTTGTCCAGTCACAATGAAACAAAGATGTACTGTATACTCTAGAATGGGTTGTGCAATCATGTCGAGGTATTCTCTGAAACATTTCCAATAGTCTATGGGGAGGGCTCTTGGATTCACTGATTCTCATAGTAGGCTTTCTTGGGAATTAGATCATATCAGCATTGTCATCCACCCTTCCAATGGCAGGGTAGGTCAGTTCATTCATGACTTTGCAATCATTGACTTAAGAATGTGTTCTTGCAATCAGTGCAAGAACACATGCAACCCCTGTACATTTCAAATGCCTTCTGTGGAGTTTTGGAAACCAACACCATAGGCAGATTTCAGGAGATGTCTTAAGGTCATATTCTGTAATA
This sequence comes from Ambystoma mexicanum, assembly GCF_040938575.1. Classification (NCBI taxonomy): domain Eukaryota; kingdom Metazoa; phylum Chordata; class Amphibia; order Caudata; family Ambystomatidae; genus Ambystoma; species Ambystoma mexicanum. The sequence continues at coordinate 292,185,208 of NC_090930.1, read as the reverse complement.
TCCCTAATATTGTCCAATACTTGTCTCCAAAACACTAGTTTAGGAGGATACTCCCATGCACATGTAGAAAGTTCGGCCTGTGGTGCATCGCATCAGTGACATTTAAGAGTCATCTCCGGATTATATTCAACCATCTGAGCCATACTCCGATGATATTGGCGAGGCTGTTTAAATTGGCTCAGCTCGTCTGCATCTCATCGGTACAGCGCAGACATGCTTCATCGCACCAGCCAACGCAACCTCATTTAGCTTTTTCTCTAGCACCGCTTCCCACTTCCTCCCAGCCTACGTGGGAGTTTAAGTCCAAAACATCTGAAAAGTCAAAGTTTGCAGGAGCCTACTTTAAAGCATCCCATGGCTTAGTCATCCAGATGGAGATGAGGCAAAAACAAATTGCCTTCCCTCTCATCGTTTCTCCATTCACTCCCCATCTTTCCAATACAAATGCAGTGGAAGTCAGTAAAGTAAAAAGAAGGAATACAAATATGTTCAAATTTACAATGTATTAAAGTGATTTTGCATCATTGCATTCGTTACAGGTGCTGACAGAAAGGTTACTTTATCTCAACTTATGATTTGATTTTGATTTTTGTATGTGTAACGCACCCACCACGGACTTAACTGGATTAGTGTGCAGCTGGAGATACAATTGTCAATAAAAGAACAAAGGAGTCACTAAGTCAATCATTCATTTCTGTGAACCTAGAGATTGTCAAACTAGTGGGTGATTCTTTAAACAGAAAGGTTTTCAAGGCCTTCTGAAACTGAACAAGTGTCTGACATTCCCTGATCTTTTGCCCTATATTGGTCCATAATTTGGGTCCAAAGACTGCAAATCTTCTGTCTCCTCTAGTGACAAATACTGACCGGGGGCTACATAACAGTATTTGATCCCTTGATCTTAGAGTCCTTGCTGGCCTATACAGACAAATGCTGTTGCTTCTTCTGGGGCCAGTCCCTTTAAGCACTTAAAAATCATACAGGCAACCTTACATTTTATACCGTTCTCAACTGTTTGCCAGTGGGGTGTCCTCTGTAGGGGAGAAACATGATCTACTCTCCTAAGACTACCAATCGATCTAACTGCTGCGTCTTGGGTCCTCTGGAGCCTATGCAGTTGTTTAGCTGGAGCACCCATCTTTAAAATGTTGCAGTATTCTAGTTGGGTATTTGTCATGGCTCAAACTACTACTGCATGGTCATCTTTGGGGATTTACGGTATAATTCGTCAAAGCATCCTAACGAATAATATACGGAATGGAGCTTTGACCCCACCTGTGCCTCACTACCCAGGTTCTCCTGCCACATGCATCCTTGGTTCTTTGTCTTGGTAGAGAATTGAAGTTTCTCCCCAAAAATACAAGGGACTAAAGATTTAATTATGACTGCAACCTGCTTCTCAGGTCCAAAGAGAATCAACTATGTTTTACCTGCATTCAGCTGAAGTTGATTTCTGGACATCCATCCATTTATCTCTTGCAAACACTGGTTGATTTTTAATAAGGCCTTCACAATGTTATCAGTTTTAATGCATGTCTAAGTATCATCTGCATAAAATAATGATAACTTAGGCCATGACTTTTCAGGATATTCAACACTGGCTGCATATATAAAATGACAACAAAGGGGAGATTGATGACCCCTGAGGCACCCCACAGCGCATTGAAATAGAATCTGAGATATAACTCCCAGATTTCCCCTGTTGGTGTCTGTCATCAAGAAATTATCCAAACCATTTCAAGGCTTGGTCGTAAACATGTCCGGGCATTGTTAAGCGCCCAAGTATAATGCTATGATTCACTGTTTGAAAAGATGTGGACAAATCCAACATTATAAAGATAATCAGTCCCCCTTTGTCTGCAACCTCTAATGATTCATCATGCACTGCCAACAAGGCCATTTCTGTCCCATGCACGGTTCAGAATCCTGACTGCAACTCGTCAAGCAGTGACTCCTTCTCAACAAATGTTTGCAATTTTGAGGTAACTATTTTCTCAAAAAAATGTCCCTGGTCATAATAGGCCTTTAACCGGTTGATAATCTTTTAGAAAGGCTGTATCCCGTTTCGATTTTTTTTATCAGTGGCTTAATAATAGATTGTTTTAATTCCGTAGGTATCATACTGTGGGCTAGTGACTTATTAATAAATGTAGTAATGAAGGGCACAATGCCTTTTTGCTAGACTTCTAGCAGAGCATGCAGGCAGCAAGAACAGATGATCATTAGTGGGTTTTGTAAGTGATTTCAATCCAGCACTCCAACTAAGTCAATGCCTAGTATGGGATGCCCAATGGAAACCCTTATTTATATATTTTTATGTCAAAAGTTCTTTTAATTCTGGATGATGTACCCTTATATAATGCCCCTCTCTTTGAATCCCCCCGGTATCACTGAACCAAGAAGAAGGTTGTTTTGCAAAATTAAAAGATTTATTTGAAGAATTGAACAATATATAGATTACACTTTTATGAAGATGAATAATATCTGTATATCACACTTATGAATATGAACAATGATCAGCAATGGGTAGTATTACGATAATCAACAATCTCTTTAATCAATTAGGAGTAGGAATAGGAAGAATAATGTAGCAGAGAATAACTTTATATGGGTTCAAGAAATGCAATGATAGGAAAAAATGCAACACAGAAATAAAACTTGATATGAACTCAATCAGAGACAATGTGATCACTCTTTCCCCCTGATATTACTCAATCCCCCCCTATTATGCAATATGAAGAGATGGAATGGGGGCACACAGGTTTCAGGAATAACAATCAACAATAATGCAGTTCAATCCCAATTCCCCAGCAAGCTTAGAGAGAACAGGTATGATTTTAAAACAGGTCAATTGCTTTTAAATGTGGTTTGAATTGAATGGGAAAAATGTTAAAATTGACTTTAATTTGCTAAATAGGATTCAGAACAAGTGATAGTTACTTTGGACTGGTTCAGGTAGACGCTAGCAATGATTGTAGAATGATGAACAGATGCAAAACGAAATTCAGAAGTTGAAAGCAAGAAATAGCTATTTTATATGGAGTGAAATTGAGCCAAATGCAAACACGCTGCAACTTTTCTGCGTGCGAGAAACGTGATTACGGAAGAACTATAAGGAATAGGAATGTTATCTTCGGTTCGTTTGAAAGCTGAGGATGTTAGCTTCAAAATGACATTTATATTTCGTTTCTAAATAAAGTTACAGAGGTTTTAGTGAAGGTAGATTTTTCTCAAAAGAGTCAAAATTTCAAAATGAAAGCTGCGCTTTAAAGATTAGAAACCAAGATGGACTTATACTAAGGGGCAATGAAAGTGCAAGATACCCAATGGGACAGCCACCAGAACAGGGTGCCTTCCGTTCTGACTTCTGTCCACCAAGACACCTGACTTTCTTCAGAAAATATCAGCACATAGATGATTATCACTACAATTATTACCGACTATATAATGAGAAGGATTCAGAATGGACATGAGATTCTATAATGCAGTTCTGGATGGGTTGAAATGGATTGAATAGGATTACTTTAAACTAAGAGATGACTATGGACAGTTCTCTACTAAATACTCACTACTATGGCTTTGGAATGGAATGGGCCCATCAAAGATCTGGTCAAGGGTTTGGACTTCACTCACCACCGGACAGGATCAGGATACCTGGACTCTGCTCTCAGCAAGGCACTCTGGTCTGCACGGCCTCTTGAACTGGATCTGGCGGGTTCTGGGTTACAGCACTGCTCTACCGGTTTGGATCTCTGGTTCTAGCACGGGTTCTTGGCCAGAAGCAGCAAAACAGCTCGGCCCGGCTGTTGAATGGTTTAGGCCCTGTGGTAGTTTAGGGTTTAAAATCAGGTTGCTAGATTTTAAAGGCCTGCTGAAAAGGGTTCAGCTTTTTGGGTTAGGCCTCTGCTTCAGGGTTCTGGAGTCTGGTTCTGGAGTCTGGTTCTGGAGTCTGATTCTGGAGTCTGTTTCTGGAGTCGGGATCTTCCTGCATGGTGCTTCGCCAGTGGATCAGTTGATGAGTGAATGTGTCTCTGTGGGTCCACAACAGTCCCTATTTATCCATTTTTCAAAGCGGGTGGGGAGGCTGATTGTCGTTGCCCAACCCTCTAAGAATCTGATAGGTCAAGGAATTCCCCCTCTCCTGGTTTGAGAAAGGAACAGTGTGTCATGATGTGTCATGTTTATGGCTTATGGAGAAAACCTCCCCTTTGTCTCTTTACAGTATATCTTATTTTTCATAAAAAACATATTTACAGTATGCACAACGTGTTCATAATACATATTTGCATGATAGATTGACTAAGGTACGTTTCTGTCAAAGTCTCATGTTCCTATGAGTTTTGGTTCACAAATGACAGTTTTTCGCTCGTTTTTGGTTGTATACACATTTTCGGATATTTACCATTTTTTACACACAGATGCACATACCCTCTGGGCATATTCCTGTAATTTTTCATGTTCCTAGCATAATCACAATAGCCACAATATTAAAAATTTTGTGGTTCAGTCTCAGAACATCGCACAGATTCCAGATTAGTTTTAAACTGTGAACACATTTTTCATTTTAATACCCTATAAATCCCATATTTTTATCATTTATGTACAATTTGCTATAAGTCTTTTTCTAAAACATACATTTACTTTAGTTTCAGTCCACATTTTCAGTCTGGCCCGCCTCCAAGGCTCGGCTGAGTCAGAGAGTCACATGGTCTTCTTCCTGCCAGGGCAGTTGATGTCAGTCACACCCGAATTAGCATTTTCATTCAGCTCAAGGGAGTCCTTTGTCTACATTCAGAGCAACATGCCAGAGTGCCTCTCTCAGTTCCTTTCACACCAGCCTGCCAGTTTCTTAGCAGAGAGCAGGGGGAAGATTCCTTTGTTTGGGAGAAGGTGTGGAATGTCTTTGAATCTCAGTGTGGCTAACTTAAACTTTTAAACACAATGTCTGAAATTGTCTTGTCCTAAAATATAAATTACATTTTTAACAAATACATCAACCAATTTCTTAATTCAAGCCTTTTTAAAAAATAGTTTTGAATTGAATCCACCTCTTAGGCTTCTGATAGCAAGTCTTTCTTTGGCATATTTAGCTTTTGAGACACAAGTTTCACCTGTCAGATTTAGAGATCGCCAGCGTCTGGCAGAGGTGAGTAACAGTATTGCACCCATTTTCAACATAATTTTCCAAGCAAGCAATCTTCAATGTGGATTTTCTTCTGATAAGTGTACTTCTGTGGACATTCTATCTATGTGGATTCTTGAAGTAGAATGATGTTTATCACCCAACATTGAGGTTGGATCTTTTGGGTGGTTTGTGAGCTATGATTTTTGCAAATTTGACAACCAAGAAAAACGGATTTTAACACAGCTCTGTGTTTCTTTTGCAATCAGCCTTGCTCTGTGGGCAGCCAAATGATGGGTTTTGGCAGGGTTCTCCTGCGTTACCACTGAGATAGGCAAATTGGATGGCGGCCTATTTTTCAGATTTTTACTGCACACTTTTGGGTGATTTTTAGCGAGCAGCATGCTTTCCGGCGGCCATTCTGATGTTCCTGATGCAAGCAATACACAGTAATGTTGCAGGGCCTGGACTAGTGGGTTGAAACATCCCACAGTTTGAGCTTTAGGAACAAAGACTGAACATGGACCTTTGTCACTGCTTGGAAATCGAACCTCAAACATTCTATATTACTCCCTACTACCATTGTATCTACTTGAGTGTTCAAGCCTCTTTCAATTATCTGACTATGACCCATCTAGGTCTCCTCAGTCTTTGCTCTAATACTTGCTTGTATAGTTGCAATTTTCTCTTTAAAAAATGCATTGAACATATTAGCCTGTGTTAATGAAGGCTCAGATGATGATATAATGCAACTTGGTTTGTAGAACATAACAACTACTGCAAACAGTTCTCTTGGCTGATTGCCAGCCTTGCTAATTTCAGTATTTTGAAAGTCCCTTTTGGCCCTGAAGATGACTTGTTTATACATTGTCAATGCAAATTTATCATTCTCAGTATTCTCTGGTGATCTACTCTCTTTCCATTTTTTATCTGTTTGGCGAGCCCTCTTACGGAGGGGGACCAGATTGGGTGTACACCAGGATTTAGAGATTCTACTTCTTTTCAGCGTTAACAAGGCATATTTAGAACATATTTCATCCAAAATTGTAGTGCCCTGGGTAAAGAATTCCTCACTCGATAATGTACCAATAATTGTGTACACCGCACGCCGATGTATGCACCGTTACGAACAAAATGACAATTGGCTTATCTAAAAACAGCCTCTCCTAGAAGATTTATGTCATGCTTCTTGAATTAAGGACCACCAGATAAGGGGGAGCAGTGATTATGAGGCGGGTCCTCCTGAAAACAGCCACATTATGATGTATCACAATTTATGAAGACAGCAGATGATTAAATGCCGGCCTTACCAGCCCTGATGAAAGTGGTGCAATTGCCTAATACCACTGAAACCGGTCGGCTTATCTTTGGGCTGTAACTTGGCAAAAGCTGGACTGAGAAATTTACAAAACTCCTTGCCAGACTACAGCTCTATCCTCTTACGAACCAAACAAGAGAGGATTATCATACTCAACGATCTTATGTTTGGAGCTCAGAATGATGCAAATGACTCCACGTACTAGTATTTAGGAGAATTGAATAAATTACGTTGGTCCATTCATCTCTTTGATACTTTTAACCTCACCCACCTACATATGGGTACATATAAATATAATGACAACTGCCAAGAACATGTGGGTTTTTATAAATTTCTGCTCTCCATAGAAAACGAATAAAGAATAAAAGAATGTTTCATTTGGAAGTCAGTCTTCATGTGGTATAAAGGGAAAAAATGCAAAGCATCATGTACCGTGGTGGATAATGTAGGTGTGTTGTAGTGCTGGGCTCAGTTTCTATCTCAGAAAATCCATTGCCACCTGCAGTTCAAGGAGCAGTATATAATGAGGCAGATATGATAGCGTGCTGGGATAAATCCTCACTGAATGTTAACATGCTGAGAAGAACATGTGAAAGTGAATATATCTGTGTGATATATCTGTGTGTAAAATACAGTTCTGAATCAGCTGCATGCTGTTTACAGCAGATGCACTTACTAAGGACCGAAATAATGGTGCCCAGTTAATGGATGATAAGAATTAGGGATGGTGAGGCATGATACAATAAGTTGGTCTTGCAAATATACGCACTGATTAATGTGTTTTATTTTATTTGTCTGTATTACATTTGTGTGCACCTAAATGTATTTTATCTTTGACATTTATTTGCATATACCTACAATATGTTTCACATATATATATTTGCAAGAACCTTGAAAAAGACTGTCACAGGTCAAAACACGTGTCAGCGACAACAAAGAATGAATACATTCACTATTATGCTTAATATTTTGGAGTCTCTTAGTGTCTAGCTTATAGAACTCTTTAACTTTTGTAGGGATTTTGTGCATGTGCTACGTGGGCACTATTATGTACTTATCGTCTGTGTTGGCACATGGCATAGCCACTAAACCAATATGTTAAACCAGTGCAGTAGCAAGCGTGTCCATATGCCTGTTTCTTTATACAACCAGATCCAAAGGAACTTGTAGATTGTAATATATGTATGAATGCCTGTCTAAAACTGCATTACAAGCAAGATGTGATGTCACAACTCGCACATAATAAGAATCAGGTGCCACTTCTCTATTGTAATACACTTTTAAAAAGCAGGTTGTGATGTGACCAGATTCTCTATGGCTGTGGATAAATATAAGGGAGAACCATACATGTTTGCATGCAATGTCCAAACACCAGATAGTCCAGTTAAAATCCCTACCGCCAGATGTATGATGGACCCCATTTATAACAAGGAAAATCAGATGACGATCCTTCTGCAATAAACTACAACTGAACAACTCATAATAAGAGCATGCATCTCAAATTTAGCGTAGAAGTATTTCAGTTTAGAAAATAATTTGAAAATTTGAGCATGCCTTAATTCACATCAGCTGGAATTCTGTTATATGTTTGCTCAGGAAGCAGCATTGCACCTTCACAAATGACAAGTAATTATAGTTGTGTAGTGATGTAATGTTCTTATGGCAGGTGAGTAATGATGTCACAAATACACTGTGCAATGTGGTTTAAAATAGCTCTAGCCATAATTTATAAAGATAATGCAAGTCCTTGTGTTACTCTGTAACCCTAAATAGAGGCATGAGGCTGTTGGTCGAGTCAGTGCCTTTAAAAGGAACATATGGTGACTTCCAATAGCATTATAACTTATGGTCAAGTAATTTATCGCTCATAATACTTTTGGGTTATTTTTGTGTAGAAATCTTATGGATGTAATTTTTTCATTTTTTTTAAAAGCGGTGGCTGAGCATGCATTGTTTTCGTTTTGTAAATATAAAGCTTACAAACAGAAAGGGTTTTGAATGTGGTACAGTACATTTTCCATTGTACATATATTTGCCATCTTTTACAGCTAGTGTGTTGTTTCTCTATATTGTTCTGAGTTTCTCTTAATTTTTGGGGGTATTGCACATTTTATTTTTTTGTAAACTGGCATGCTTTTAACAAATGCACACCTTTCACTTTAAAAAAACATGAAATCGGGTCTGGGTACTGGATGAGCACAAGTCTGCTTTTGATTTAACATGGTGATGGTTTTGAGAAAGCACAAAAGAAAGCTGCAGTGTGTACATGATTCAGCAGTTTGAAGCAGAGGTGTTCTACTAATTCACATTAGAGATCTGCTGATACACCTTCAGTAGATTAGAGCAGAGTGGCAGTGCTCTTTGGAAGTTGCAGTTTATGGGCAGGGCTCTGTGGGATGTATTGACCCACTCCGCTATTCTACACGGCATCACTCTAATAGTATGGTGCAAAGAACTGCAACAATGGCGGCAAAACTCTTGTGCGCACCAAAAAACCTACAAAAACACATTCTCAAGCACACAAAAAGATGGGTGCACAACCTGCCCCCCCCCATGGTGCATGTGTGGAGGAATAGAGCACATACTGCAGAAAATGTGCCAGTGGGCTCCATGACCAGCAAACAGAGTGCAGAGAGAGAAGCAGCGCTTTGCAAATTAAACTCCAAAATGTGCTTAAAAACAACATTTGCTTTGTTGCTAAAAACCCCAAAATGCTTATAACACAAAACTTCTCCACATGCAAAATCATGCTTGGCGCTAAAATTCATGTAATCTAATGAAGCATTGCGAACATACAGAGTCCTAATGTGAAGAGCAGAACATTCTTCAGAAAAACTGGATTGTCTGTAAACTGACAAACTCTGTCAGAATCTGGGTGCAGTACCCTGAGCTACCTGTGAATGACAACTGTCAGATGAGCTTTTGATGAAACTTCAAAGTGATCTAAACTAAAAAGTCTGCCGGATTAGCAAACATGAAAAGGAGTGTGGCTAAAGAGAATGCAGATTTCAGTTGCTTTTTATCCCGCAGAGTTAAAGCTAAGAAAGTAATGCATCTATGTTTGATGCAACAAGTTTGGTTTTCTGGATTTTTAATTAAGAATAAGTTAGCTTGGCTGAGCTGGACCCCTTGGGAAGTGGACAAACAGGTTTCTCCCAGGGCAGGGATATCCTCTCAACAGAAACTCACAGGGCGATGATAATTGTGGATTAACCCAGACCTGTGTCTACAGAAAGAAAATGAACAATAGTAGACCCTTCAGCCCAGGAAATGGAGGTGTGAGAGGGTTGTAAATTGCTCCTGGACGGAACTTCCCCAAGGAGGGGGATACTCCTGGACTCCCAGGAGAGACAAAGGGGTGGAGCCAAGTGACCATCTGCTGTTCAGAATGAACAATAAACAATTTTCAGAGACTCATAATTTGTGATTCAAAGTGATGAAAAATATAAAAAGGACAGAGTTGTTAGTCTAAATTCTGGCTGCACGTTTTAAGAGGCGGCAGAACTGTGTGACATGTTCTGGACAGGAATGCCAATATATGTGGTTTTATGTGAAATGTATTAATCCTAGAATTGCAAAAATGTACACACACATCCCTATGTTGAACACACACATTTGTGGAAATTTGCATAAAGTTTAGAAATTGTGTTCATAGGGAAAAGGACACAATTCTGTAGAAAGTTGAAACAAGATCCCACAGCTACGGGATTTGGAGGAACAGATGCTACATAAAATATGGAATATTTGTGTGTGATTTGTGTAAAGGTGACCGATGTAGAAATATGTATTTAGTACAAAATTCGATTTTGAGACCAGTGGCTAAAAGGAGGTTTCTAAGAACTGTAAAGCAAACCATAAAATGTGACATCATCCAGCCTTGATCCAATCATTCTAGTGCAAGGTGGAGATGAAGTTTTGATCCAATCCCAGCTCACATGGGCAAGCTTAGCTAAGCAGGCCCATACACCCATTTTATGATGTCATTTGAAAGGATAAATAGAGACAGCTGACAACACATAGGGACTCTCTGATTCACTCACGTTCCTGATTCCGGCAAAGCACTCTGATCCAGCATTCTACATCCAGCTTTAACATCCTTCTAGATCCAGATGCCAAGACTCTTGCAAAGCAATAGAGGACTATGGATTTTCAGCAAGCCCCAAATCCTCTGAATTATTCTCACCACCCAGTGAAGTGCTGTGTGGTGAGAAGGCCTTTTGAACCAGTAATCGGACATTCTCTGGCTTGCTACCACAATACTTGCCTGAGGAACTCGCTATCCAGCTGAAATAACCAGAAACAAGATGGGCAGATTCCGTGCAAATCCGGTGAGCCGCCTAGCTTATCCGATCCCGTGCTTGATATGCTGTTCTTCCTAGACCAGATCCAATCCATGACCAGAACTGACGGTCCAATTTAATAACTTATTCTGTGAGTATTAATAGGAAGAAAAGTGACCCTAATATATCTGCATTGTCCGATTCCCAATCTCAACCCATCCTATCTGTAAATTCAGAATCATAGTATTGTCAGAACCTTTCTTACGTTGATTTTTCTCATTTGTTTTATAAAATCATAAGTCATTAGTGAGTTTCAGTAACTAAAGTGAATCCCAGAAAGAAATCGAGCATCCACCACATGAAGGGTCACGCTGGCCATGTAACTGTGGAGATTCATGTGTGGCATCCTCTGTTTCATAGTCATAATATAGTGTAATCAAATCCATCTGTCAGTTTCAAAGTGCATTTCTGTTTTCCATTCTCATGCCTATTTTGCAAAAACGACTCTCACTAAAACCTCTATAACTCCCTCAGTTTTTATGCTAGAAACAACATTTCAACTCCTACTTGTACCTAACTTCCTTAGCTATCCAAAGGTATGTGATTCACCCTTTATTGTGAATATTGCGCAAGGAAAATTTTGCCACGATTTTACATTTTGAAAATGTTTCCAATTGTGAAATAGCTTTCATGTATTTCCCACTTGGACTTTGAGATTTCAAAAGTTTTCTTATGACTAAATCATTGCTTGTGCTTGTTTGCACTTGTTCAAAGTGGCTCCCATAGGAATTTATAACAATGTAAGTATTTTTGAACACATTTGGTGTTTTCGCTCAGTCAATTCCATAGACAATTTCAAAGCCATCCTTACAGCTGAAAAGTCAATTCTGTTTTTCTCTTGTGTTTGAAGGGGGAAGGTGCGACTGATATTCTGTTTGATGTGTGCTATTCCTGAATACCTGCACTCTCCTCACATCTATTTAATTGCCCATAGGGGGGTTGAAGGGTGCTTGCAGGGGAAACCCCTACCCATAGTGCTTTCTGTTCTACATCAATTCAAAAGTATTATTTTCTGTGCTGCATTTGTTTTTGTGTTCATTACCTGATTCCTAGTGCATTAACAGATATTATACAGTGTTCTGTCACCCCATTGGTGATTGTTGTTACGTATTAAAACATCTTGTGATTTGAATTCTAAATAAATAAATAAATATTACTTTTGCAAACTATCCTGATTCCTGGTTCAGTGTGACCGGGGGGGGGGGGGTTCCAGGAGAAGGGGGTGGTACGAGTGATATATGGTTCAGAATATTGAATCTATAGATAAAAAATCAATAAGGGTTTCATTTGCGCACAACATGCTCGGCGGGACTTGGGTGTGTGCTGGATTTAAATCACTTACAGCTCCATGTTACAGCTGCCGGAAGAGATTTTTGTCAGCAGCCAGCAGCCATAGAACCTCTGGTGACATCACTACTTGCATTTTAAAAGTGTATTACAAGAGAGAAATTGTGTGGAATTGCAATCTGGCAAGAGTGTAGAAGCCCTGGGCATTTTGGTTTTTATAATATTAATTCAATTATGTGGTTAATTCCATCTCCGAAAGGGTGACTTGCTAGACATATCAGCCTTTCTCAAAACTCCACTCTCTAGCAGCACAGAGCAGGGACAGTTCCCCTTGGAAGGATTATATGTAATCTCCCTAGGCAGGCTGTCCTTGCTGCTGCGAGCATGACTGTAGCTTTAGAGTTGCTGCTCTTTGTTTTAATGTAAGGGTAGGTAACACCCTCTCCAGAGAGTCAGCCACTTCACAGGGAGATGTCCTGGAAACACGAACCAAAGGGTGCACCAATTCACAAAAGGATTAGCGTCACACCAGGCAGCTGCATACCCAAAGGCCTTTGACTCTATTAAGAAGGGTAGGAGGCAGGGTAAGTGCAGAAAGAGGGGTCTCTTTACAGCTGGGGGAAGGTTCTGCCATCTTGTTCCTCTATGTCTCTATCTTCCCCATATGTCCCCTCCAATTCCTGTAGCAGAAATAAATTTGGATTTGATGTCAGATGGCAATGTCCACAGGCCTGTTTTCCCCAATCACTTGTAGATTTCTGCCTTTAAAGGACGGGTCTCTGACCACTTCTTTATATCATCTCTGGCCTTTAAACCTTCAAGACAATTTATTTGGATCCTGTTGGGAGAGTTTGTCTTTCCAAATTCCTCCAGATTTGAGGTGAAGATCGGTGTTTCATGGCAGAGGGAAGGTCTGCCTCTGACCATCCTCAGGAACCAGTGCTGGTTAAATGCTGCTGGAACAAGGCCCATATCTCTGTCAGCCACAGTGCTGCCCAGAAAATCACTGTGCTGAAGGGCCGATAAATTTCTGTGCCAGCCTTCCCCATTGTTAGGGAGACCCGGAAAAAAACTCATCTTGCCCCTGGAATACGAGAGGGGGACCCATAGCTCCCGAGAACCAAGACAGTCAGGATTCCTGCAATTTTGCTGTTGAACTGTTGCATGCCGTAATTAGAGCATGTACAATACAGATCAAACCACAAGGACTCTTTGGAGTTGCCTTTGGCACTTGCAGATCTTTGAACCACTGGCAGCATGTTCAAACCCATTTGCTGCCGCACTGTGTCATCTTAAAACATGCAGTTACTTTTGTTCCAACAAAGAAGTAACACTGTATCTGCGCTGCTCGAACCACTGTATGGACCTCCAGTTTCTTCATCCCAGAACGAACGGAATCATTCAAAACTCCAAAGCGAACCAACTTTCCTGTACATCCCGTCATCAGTACATCTGGCGTCGAACCTCGACTGGCGATCCAAACCTTGTGACCTCCAAGATCCACATTGCTTAAGTAATGTTTCGATCAACAGCCTTCTTCAGTACAACCCTGATTTGACATATGTTTGCCACTGGACTACCATGACTGATGCATTTCATACTTCATTGAACTGCCAAACAGCATAGGGAAAGCTGATTTTTGGAACTGCTAAGATACAACTGCCAGTGAGATAGCACAGCCAATTGAATGCTCACCCCTGATATCTGTGTGCAGCCTGCTATGTCAGATTTAAATAATAGCTAGGTCAACTCAGACTTTCATCTGTCCAAGATCGATATATTGAGTACCATTTTGTGGGATAACAATGTTATGTGTTAGTTCAGCACTCTGTGGCCCATGGGTGTGTAGTGCTATATAAGAAATAGAAAATAGATATTATTATTACTATTATTATTATTATTATTATTATTATTTATTATTATTATTATTATTATTATTATTATTACTACTACAAAGGTATTGACTGATAACTGCTCCCCTGGTCCATTATGGTTCCTAGAGACTAGCAAGGTCACATGATTCTCTTTTGCAACTGAAGAATATATCCTTTTGAACGCTGTGTATTGTATTGCCTTTTCTCCCCCGGTGTCACTATCCTGATACCGTAGAAGTGACCAAATCCAATGTTTTTGAGGAAGAAGGGACCAACTTGTTTTGTTTTTTTTTACTGAAAAAAATACATGTTTAATAAAACATATCTGGGGTTGGGTAAATATTAATAAAGGTGGGGGAATGAGGAGGAACTGCGGGGGGTCTCCCCTGCAATGAAAAATTAATTTGGTCACTTTACTCTTTGAAAAACATGACTCCGGTCAAATCACCTACATCCTCATTACCCAAAGTGCTTAATCTTTCTATATGGCATATTCTGTGTTATTTCTACAGTGGTAGGTTGTGTGGTGTTTTCTACATAGTTATTATTGTACATGGTGTGTTTAATTAAAGTATATATTTTGATAGGACATTGATTGGACATTCCTATATTTCGCACTGTTATACTTCGCTGTTTGGGTTTCTGATTTTTCACATTCACATTCACACCCCTCTTGAGAGTATAGCCTTCCCTCATCCCACATTAGCAAACAATGTAAAGGAGGTATATCTCTTAACTTTCCTTGTTTTACCTTTATGATTGTGTTGGTTCTTGGCTTTAGATGTTTGAGGGCTGAGTAGGCACTTTAGCCTATATTCACCCTTCTACTCCTGCGGGCAGAAGCCAATTTGTCACAGAGGTGGCAATTGATTCTTTTTACAAATGAGGTGCTATGAAATTACAGACAGACATGCGTACATATGTTACAATCTACATGTTGTTATATATCTAGCCACCGCAGTCCCAAGCAGATTGTGGGACAATCCCACAGCCATGGTGTCACTAATTGCGGTTCTTCCATCCATTGTACTAGAAAGTGTCATCACAGCGAAGGCTTGGAAACCAGCGAGTTCCATTCAGGACATTCCTCGTGCTACACTGCCTAGCAGCACAGATGCGCCCCATTTTATACAATGCCATCCACTTAATCTCAACCCCTCCTATCTTCCCGATAGGTGAGCCTGTGTGTCCTGTTCACATTACCGCTTCTCCCTTCCCCACCATTTCCCTTTATCTTTTTTCCTTCACAGACTATGGTCTGATTACCTCAGGTGATTACCACCAGCTGAGACGCAACATGCAATTTCTCGCAAAAGGTAGCAGGACCGTAAAAACCACGATGGCTGGGATCGGTGCCGTATAAAACCATAATTACATAATATAGGAGCTTTATTTACAGCTCTGTATACTGATATTGCAGGCTTCTATGTAGGATAATTTCGGATTATGCTATTTTTTTAATAGTTGTCAATTGCAATACTATATGCAGCAGACCTCAACTCACATCAGATTTTGTAGAAGAACCGTTAGGACCAAGCAGTAAGGAACACTAACAATGTACTCAACCAATGGCGTTGCAGTTAACATATTGGAGTTGCATTAAGGACTACCATTTTCCTTTTATGTAAGCTTATGCAAGTTTGATAACTTTGTTTTTGTGTAAGGTTAACTTTATTTAACCAATTCACAATAATAAATAAATAAATACATACATACATAAATAATCCACTCTACGATGCTTCCTTTGTGCTCGTGTTTCTATCTATTTCGGTGAGTACCGAGCAGCACATTGGTGTTTCTTCATGTCAAAATGTAATAACATGACATGCAGAATGCCGAGAAGTTGAACAGCGGGCGAAGACATTGTCGAATGAGTTTGCGTTGAGAAAGGATTTGTATCGTCACTAACCCCATAGCAACGAGAGTGTAGTTTCTCCGTAACCACTTTACTATCTAGGGCTGGTTCATGAAAACACGATGGCTGATGCTTGAAGTTACCCTTCGTCTCAAGGATATCAGCAATGTGCATTTCCTGACATTTTTATCTTTCTCCTTTTTAAGTTTTTTCCTCCCTTTTCATCTTATGAGAACGTAGAAAAGGTGACGGATGAAGTGGGATGGTGTCATCCATCTTGAAGGGACAGCTGGAGCTTTTGCATGCAAATGAAAGCCATCATTCTTGTCAACCTGAAGCCAAAGCACCAAAGACTGCAGTCCACAGCCAATTAATATTCCGTGACCAATCCGGGCACTCATGCACAGTGCACTCCCACAGTTCAGTGCCACTCCTGTGACTGCCATTACCCGCTCCTTGCCATTTACTGTACGTTTTAATACATTTTCCAAGAATGCCAACCAGTTTTATCGTTTTCAGGTTGAAAGGCAATATATTTAATGAACATATAGGAGGGAAAACTAGGCAGTTTAAAACAGACTGGATTTATAAAAAGAAAAATGTGTGGATGTCTACCTCCGCTATATAAGTGGAATTGCTGACCCTGCAAAACTGTAAACGCATCTTTGCATTATATGAAGGGTACTTGCTGGTGTTTCGTGGGGTATGGGATAAACAACATGTGGCTGTGTATGTTTTAACCTAGAACTCTGCCAAATAATCAGTTGCACTGGGAATAAAATGTGCATCCATTATTTCTTACAGCAAAATTAGCTGGCAGATGCAGGGTAAACCACATAACCGACTTGATTACACGTGTACAGTTGTTTAGCTCATACATGTTACATGGTTTGTTAGACAACCTCGCTAGGAAGTTCAATAGCAAATAGAGCCATCAATTTCCTCTGAAGTCAACATAATATAGTATTCAACTGTGATGTGGGGAGAGGAGGATACATAGCCAGTACAGCCCTGCTTGCCAGATCCTAAGGCCATTGCCTGCCATGTAGGGCCCCCTCCATGGTGGCCATTATTGGAATTGGGACCCTGACATCACAGTCAGGGTTGTAATAGTGTTTTAATTTTTGCAAGAAAGATTATTCCCTTTGATGAAAGTGCTTGTGTGGTCGTGTGCCCATTCATCAAAGGAAATGCTAGCCTAAGTAAAGATGGCTGCCATAGACACGTGAAGGGAGAAGGTAGTTGTATTTCTTGCTGGTCTGGGTAATTTTTCAGCAGTCAATTTACTGTGGACCTTCTGTGCTTGACAAGCATAGATCAGAATGGGAGCTGGACCGCACCACATAGTGGATGGGACAGGGGGCAAAGGAGGGTAGGCAGGATGGAGAGAGGTTTTGGGGTCAGGCGGGTTTCCCCCCCATGCAAAATAAGTAACACACATGGGTGCCACAAGGGCTCAGGGGTGTTCCCATGTGAAAGGCAGCTGCCCCGAGAAGAGCTGTAATGAACCCACCCATGTGACAGGGTTGGAGTGGGGAGAGGCACAGAGTAGAATGAGTTCCTGGAGCAGAGGGGGCACCGTGCAGAGGGCGTCTCCGTGATAACCTGGGTATCACAGGACAGGCTCTGGCATGGCTGACTTCTTTCCTCTCTGACCGACCCTCCCAGGTCCAACTTGGGTCCTTCCTCTCCGATATCTTTCTCTCTATCTGTGGTGTCCCCCAGGGATCTAATCTCTCTCCCTGACTGTCCAACCAATACCTGGCAATCCTTGCTCACTGCATCGCCGCTCTCTGCCCCAATTTTCAGTGCTATGCGGATGATACCCAGCTCATCTTCAGGCTACTCTCGGCCTCCTCCTCTCCCTCCCTCATCGCTGACTGTCTGTCGGCTATCCAGGAGTGGTGTGCTGCCAATGACCTCTGCCTTAATGCCAGTAAGACCATGATTCTACTCATAGGCACAACCTCTCCCTCCTTCCCTGCAGCTCTCTGGCCGGCCTCTCTTGGCCCTCTTCCTGTTCCCACCTGCAAGGCTAAAAACATTGGGGTCCTCTTTGACTCCACACTCTCCTTCTCTCCTCACATCTCTGATGTTTCTAAGAAGTCACACTACCAGCTGCACCTCCTCAGAGGTATTCTTCCTCTCCTCTCCTTCCCCCAGAAGCTCACTGTCTCCAGAGCACTGGTTATCTCTAAGCTGGACTATTGCAACAGCCTCTATCTAAACCTGCCTGCCTCTACTCTCCGCCCTCTGCAACCTATCCAAAACAGGACTGCGCGACTTGTCCTTGGCCTCAAGCCCCGGGATTGTATCTCTCCAGGACTAAAATCTTTGCACTGGCTCCCAGTGGCTGCAAGGATTAAGTTCAAAACCCTCTGCATTATCCATAAGGCCTTCTGGGGCCTGGGGCCGCATTACCTTCAACTCTCTTTTCCTAAATACCTTCCTTATCGGGCTCTCCGCTCATCTGCCTCCAACTCCCTCAGGGTCAGCCGCTTCTCCGAGCAACGAGTTGGTGGTCGATCTCTCACTTCGGCAGGAGCCTCCCTCTGGAACAGCCTTCCTGCCTCCCTGAAACTTGAGGAGAACCATCTCCGGTTCCGGAAACACCTAAAAACGTTCCTATTTGCTTTTGCTTTCCCTGCCTATCTCCCCTGCTGAAACCCCCGTCCTAACCTGCTCTGGTTACCTGGCCACCCTTCTGACACTGGGGCCAGATCCCACCCCGTGCACTCCTGCCCTTCCTCCCTGGAAACCTCCTGCACTTAGGGACTGTTTTCTTTATCCCTTCAGTCCCCCCCACCAGCACTTCTGCTCTACCTTAAACTTGCCACCATCAGTCCGTTTACCTATTATATTTATTCCTCCATCCCATGTACTGCACTTCCCCTCTCCCTTCCCCCAGGCACTTTTCCCTTCTCCCTACCTTTGCACTTGCGCGATCTGAATGACACTTGGCCTAGTAGGATCGTTTGTCTGCCTTTCCACTGTTTTTTCCCTTCCCTGCCTCGCCTTGAAACACTTGTGTATAGGCGTGTTATAAATACCATATCATATCATATCATACCGAAGGGAGAAGATACAAATGTAAGGTGAGTGCTGGGGGTGGGGGTATGATGAGCCGATGCAGTGATTAAGCTGCTCCCCACTTTGTGAGCAAGGTAAGGGAATGGGTGATAACAGCATTAGGGTAGACTGAGTAAGGTGTCCAACTCAGCATGCCCTGGTCACATATCAGGAGCTTGACACTGTGGCCCAACATAAAATACTGGTCCAAGAAGGGAAAATAGTGTCCCAGAAGTAGTAAATATGTTTTCTAAACTCCCATTGTCAGGTGTCCCACAAAGGAATATGTTATTAGGAAAATGTTTACTGAAGGACAGATACTAGCTCTTATAGCGCCAATGAGATTATTGCTATAGCATTGTGATGCAGAGAACCGGAGAGCAATGGAGAGCAAAGGAAACAAATGTGACTCTCCACTCACTGGGAGCTTGGGTTTACGGATTGTTGGGAGTAAGTGGGGGTAGCAAAGATGAGTATCTGAGAATTCAGCTTAAGCGAAGCCGCACATTACAGTACACTAAGCAGATCTAAGATGGTGGCCAGTCTTCATAAAGGCTTGATCAGCACATATGAAGCATCCTGGGTCTTCATGGGGACAGGGAAAAACACATGCCTACAATTGCTAATCCACTATGAACATTAAAAATCACATACAACTGAAAGTAGCTACAAACGGGCAGTCCCCTGAGGCAGGGATGGGCTCTTATAAAATGAGGCAAAAATGAGGCAATGGCTGTGTGGAGTGGAGGGCAGGAGCAGTTATGAGGAAGAAGGAGAGGACGATGCTGATGTGAGAAAAGCAGGAGAGTTAGGATCTGAAGTTGAAGCTGAGGAGGTCTGAGAAAGGAGATTGGTGAGGAGGAGAAAGGGAGACAGGAGGAGGCATTGATTCCGGGATGAAAAGCTGTAGGGGGAAGAGTGGGGAAAGGAGATTGCAGAAAGGAGGTTAGAGTGGAGGGTACTGACAGAATGGAAGAAGTGGTTATAAATGTTGATGGCATAGCAACTGAGCAAGATAGCAAACAGAGTGAGGAGGGTTAAGAAAGAGCCAAAAGCTCTTGAGTTATAGAATGACCAGGTGGTAAGGAGAAATCTGAATGAAGAGAGAGATAGCAGACAGAAGACAAAGGGATAGCTCACGGTGAAATAGGTGGAAAGACAGATGTGAGGGGCTAAAGAAACATCATCATGTGTATTTCGGTAAAACAAGGCATACCATAACAACACAACAAAATTAACAATCAACAGTATTACAAATAACAAATAAAACAATTGAAATTAGAAAAACCTCAAAAGCAAAATCACACAATTCAAAAACAGGCAGACCTTAGTAAAGATTCTCTCAAGGACACAGCACAGTTTAAAAACATCAAAAGAGCCAATCCCACCTGAACAGATTTCACCGGTAACAGATAGTACAGTGCAGGCTCGTAGCAACAAAAGCCACAACCCGAGCAAAACGGATTTCAGTGTATGCTCTCTGATCCCTGAGAAAGGGGGGCAGAACAAAAAAAGTGTGCCAGATCTTCCTTGGGCACCTCACAGATAACACATGACTCATCCACATTCCCCTTCGACCAAACAGTCAACACAGCTCTCAGATGTATACAATTAAAGCATGCCCTTGAAACAAGAAAGGGCTGGGACGGACGGCAAGCCCAATTTAGATATTTCTGAAGACCAGGAGACGTGATCCAATGCTTCCTATTAGCTGGCTTCATAATCTCCAAAAACTCTCTCCTAGACAGAAGAGATTGGAGTACACTAACATTTGCAGATTTTATGACCTTTGGGAGAGTAGAGTTGATGTAAGAAAACAATGACCCACGCCTGTATCACCCAGCGAGCGTTTCAAATATCTGAGCCAGGGGATTTTCATATAGGCGTCTCTGAACACCAAGTAACTTATTAGTTCCTGGGTCAAAGAAGCATTGGTATTCTCCCAAATTCTGAGCCAATGACTGGCTGGCAAAGATGCAGCCAGGTTGTCCAGAAACCAACAGCCCCGTTCTTGATGAACTGCAAAATTGGAGGTAGACCCAGGCAAACACAGAATGCTGTGCATTCTCAGCCACCTGAATAGGCTCTATTTGACCAAATCCCCACAGCTTCATACCATACCTTGCCACAGAAGTGGCTTTGCCATGATAAACTTTGAGCGCAAGCTCTATCTTCTTTGAGCCCAAAGTTCTGACTAACCCCCACCCCAGTGGCCTGTTCGAATATTAGACACCGCTTCTCGACATGTACCTCCGCCCCGAGGTTTGCAGAGAATCTCACCCCCAGGTAATCAAAATAATCCACTATTGTAATTAGATCCCTCTTGAAAAAAAAGTTGAGAACCTTGGGGAACGCTTCCCCCTGTAACAGAACATAATGGCCAATTTCTAAGCATTTACATTCAGCACCAACGTATCCATAAAGCAGGAATATTCATCAACAAGATGCTGTAGAGATCTGGGGATGCAAGATAAAAGAACCATCAAAGTGAAGAGTGGAAGGAACAGGAGAAAGCCAAACACGTTTCCAAAAAAGAGAAGAATGACCCACAGGCATGGAATTTACCTTGAGGATCAGAGTGGAGGGGGAGTAAAGAGAGAGGTTTAGGAAGAAGACAGTTCAGCTTCTAGTGCTAGTACAAGAACAGAGTGAAGAGATTTAATTTTCCCAGAAAGAAGGCCATTCCAAATTGTCAACAAGGAAAAGGAGGAAAGAGGTTGGGAGCCAGTGTCAGGTCTCGGCACGAGGGTGCAAATTTACTTAGCCTATAAACCAGACCAAGTAGCCTTTCACTTGGTGGCAACTGCCTTTCCCCTGTCACTGACAATGTTTTTAGTGCAGCAGCATCAGGTCCTTCGGACAGAACATCCTTTGAGCTCAATATATTAAGAAGAGAGAAATAAAATGGTACAGAGGGCCAAGACATTTTTGCCGGGGCAGTGAACTACCCCAGACTGTGAGTGACTGAAAATGTCAAGGATTTCCAGAGAGAAACCACCTTGAAAGAGATTATTGATCAAACATAATTTTGCTTTGTTGAAACTCCAAAGAGAAGCCATCTGCTATTGTGTTCAAGTGTATCCTAGCCTGTGTTAATCCAAAAAAACTCAAATCCATTTGGACGACTTGTATGTACCTCTACTTGATTGCTACTTGGCTTTGTATCAACTATTAACCGCAACCTCCACCACAACGCTTACAAAAACTTCACCCACTATCAAGCACACAAACCAACATCTTAACAATGCCCAAAACCCCACCCACGGCTGAAGCTTAAAGCTTAACTCCCGCAGACTGACATACTCACAAGATATATTACAAAAAACTACACTAGCATTAACAAAACGGAAACCCCCAGTACAATTCAAGACAATACACAAAATAGATCTTCAAGTCAGAAGTAGGCCATACATACCGGAAAACACTGCTAATACAAGTTAGATTGCTTTGTGGTCCCACATCCAAAGATGCGAAATTAGCAAGTGATGCCCTTTGATCGCATGGTCACATTTACAGCAAGGCAAGCACGATAAATATAGAGTGGAGATGTCTTGCATGAGCGTTGTTGTGCACCAAAAACTGTTTGGCATTTACACCTCACGCATGCATACACCTTCAACCACACAACTACATCACGCCTCCCCAAACTGACACCACCACTAAAGACAGACAAAAATGATCGAGTAAAACAAAATTTCCCAAAGTAAACACTCTCTCACTCAAATCAATGGAGACAACTACACCCACAGATAATATTCTACAGGGGTAACCCCACACTCTGGTGATATTCCCTCCTACTAAGTGAGGATATGTAATATGTATTTCAACAAAAGGAAGGAACACACAAAAATCAAAAACAAACAATAAATATCCCCTCAGATAGCAGTTTCTCAAAACAGCCACTTAGCAAGTATGGGCTGCAATTTGTGTTGTAATTGATCATCAAAAAACAATGTTACCAAAAAATTTAATTTGTAATATATTAATCTCTTTTCAGCACGAGTAATACAGACAATTGTTTAAAAAACATATACACATCACATAGTCATATACATGATAAAATCATTCCACCTCACAGTATCAGAAAAAATGCCAAATATTTGATCAGCAAAAAAACACAGCAATGACAATTCAATTATTCTCATTTCCCATTGTTGAACAAGCCCAACATATATAAGTTTCTGTCCTCTGTGTTATAAGTAACTGGACATTCATCAGGGGCAGAAGTAGTCCTGTGCTTCAGGTAGATTCCTCCTATTCATACACCAGATTGCTATATCTATGGGTAAAAAGACAAGAACGTATCACTAATACTGACATTATAGGTTTAATTAATCACCATAGCCAATCCCTAATCACCAATAGGGTATCAAGTATACAATATATCATATACCTAATCCAATGGTCAGAAGAAATGTATGTCTTCGACCTAAAAAGCCAAACCAATTCTAGCTCTTCACTACTTTCGCAGATAGAATTCAATTTGAGTACCTAGAACATTTTACAAAAGACTACAATATAGTCTATCCAATACTTGTTGATGCCCTTATCCCTAAACAAATGGGTTTTAAGCATGCCCATAACCAGTAAAACCAGAAACAACGAGTACAGCTCCCCCTAGGATGTCAGTGCTGTTCTTCTCCTGGAATTTGACTAGATCACAATAGCAGTCTCAACAATGTCTCCCTTTCAACTACCTGTGGGCCTTCTGATGCCTGAAATACTACACCCACCCAATAAGCCCATTCTGGGTAGAGAGTCGTACCAACAAACAAGACAAACATTTGAACTCAATGAAAAAATGGATGATGGCATTTATTGCCTAAAATGCTTTCATGCCAAAGTCCAGCCTCTAAGCAGGGGACAAGGTTTTAAACCCATACTGCTCAGTGCAGTCTTGCTTTTAAGGCATAGCCCCTGAGCTATCCTCGCAGTCCGTGCTGTGGGTGGGATTAATGCATCTTTCTAAAACTGTTCACAAATTAACACAACTTACATATTTTATCACAGAAAATGTAAGAGCAAATCATAATAAAATATAAACACTTAACTTTAAAGTAGTGACAACACACAGAAAAGGAAGGCATTAGCCCAGTGGTCAGAAGGTAACACACCCAATGGACATGCATATCTTCGAAAAAGCATTGAAGATACTAACCTACTGATCAAAAACAGACTTGTAAATATGTAGTATTTAGATAAAACCTGAGAGGTCACAATATATTTCTTTCTCATCCACATATTTCCGGACCAATCTGCTCACTCATCTAATCGCAAGCACAACATGAACAATGAAGAAACAGGTCAGCTGTACCTGTTCCAATACCATATCAATACATCCAACGCATTAAAGCTTTGCCTTTGCCACTATATACTTAACAAACCACATATACAGGGATCATCACAAAAACATCTCCAAACACAAACAAAACATTGGGCCTCATTATGACCCTGGCGGTAGCTGTGCCGGAAAAATGCTGGCACGGCTGCCGCTAGAGTCTTGAATTTACCGGTGCCTGGGAATGGGCAATTACAGGGGCATAACTGCCCCAGCAGACCCGGTAATTGCCCATTCTCGTGCGCCAGTAAATATTAGTCCCCATTCCCAAATGAGTCCCATTGGACTCAATAGGAATGGGGAGGCCGGATGCACCGGCACCATTCGTGAATGGTGCCGGTGCATCGGACATGGTCTGTTCGCGGGTGCCTGTCCGCACGGCCGGTCAGACCTGGCGGCCGGAAAGGCACCTGCGAGCAGCACTCGTAGTTTGCCAGCCTGGTAACAACGGTAACAGCAAGCTTACCGGTACCATTGTTACTGGACCAGCAAACCTATAATGAGGCCCATTGTGCTGAGATTACCAAATGCAAATATGAACACAGTTGTCACTAAAACAATGTGGTCAGCGTGTCTCCAATACTAATACCACATAATTAAGATTACTACCGAAATATCCGAAAGCCTTCAAATGTTGGGAATGTCAAAATAATCATTCAACATTTCGTGTGCTTATGGCCTCTGGCTGTGTCCTGAGAAACCCCAAGCAAACCGATCTGCCCACTTGTCACTTTGCCATCAGAGGTTCAAGCTAGCTCAAGTGGATGTCTGCAATGATGTCTTGAGAGGGCAGTCAGAATGCAACTTCAGAGTTTGCATTCCCTGCACGGATCAGATGACAAAGAGTGTGAGCAAGGAAATAGTCATGCAAAGTGGGCAAGTTGGGATCAAGATTCATCGATTCCAAAGTCATAGGGCCTCATTAGGACCCAGGCGGTAAGGGGTTTACGGCGGCGTAAACAGCGCCGACCCTTACCGCCTGATTCCGAGGTCCCTTAGCGCCATGGAGGATTTAACACCAGGTGTTAAAATCCATGGCGCTAAGGGACCATGTTGTTAATTACGCCACCGTAATTTACGGTGGCGTAATTAACGCCTTCCCCACTCCCATTATGCCCTATGGGGCAAAAATGGGAATAGGGAAGGGTAAATGGGGATTGGGGACTTACCGTCCCGCCAACCTCGGAATGGTGGTTTTAGGCAGTGCCCTCCTGTGCTCACAACACAGGCAAAAATGGGTGGCAGTCTATTCTTCATGTTTTCCCTGTGCACTCTCTGGGGAGTTCTGGCCATCATGATGTTTTCCATGCCAGTACTGCACAGTTTTATGGTAGGGCTTGGATGCATGGGTAAAAACATCCCGCAGGGCAAAACACTATGTAATCACAGTATTGTTGCAGTGGAGCATCATGACACACCATGCAATGGAGTCGAAGTCAGTATCAGCTCATACATAAAGTAAGCCTGGTACCGATGAATCATGAGATCCTCATGTGTGTAAACGTAATACGTAATATGCAACTCATCGTTCTCCTATATTTCTAAAAAACTATGTTGTTTTCACAGAGAAGAATAAGCAAAGTGGCCTTGTAGAAATAGTACTTCATAAAATAATGTTATGGCCAAATGCAAGGTGTCTGTGCCTATCCCCTATAGGTAGTGAATCTGCATTAATGAAAGATATTCCTTGCAATCAGCAGTTCAGGGCCTCGGATGTTCCTGCTGCAAGAGGTTCTGCCCACAAACCCACTTGCAGTGCACAGCAAGTGTCCACCAGCCATACATGGGAAAGGAGGATAGCACAGGGGCGAAGTGCTGGTTTTGGAAGCAAAACCACGCGCTTAGCAACCGATCTCGGTTATGGTGTTAGGCGCATTATTAAAAGAACAAATAGATAAGAAACTCACGAGGAAGACCGCTAGCGGGCACACTTTGCACTTTTAGGTACGGCAGAAGAGCAAGAAGGGGGCCTTCATGATTTCCTAGGTAAATTCATGGTTATGCCCTGCCACAGTGTGCACAAGAATCCTTTCCTTGCTTCTCCACTTAGGGCTAGATATGAACCACCCCCTTTTCTCACTATTCTGCATGCTCTCTAAGGCATAGTGGTACCATTCAAGCTCTGTTTTTCTTGCCACGTGTTGCTATGTAGCTCTAACCACCCTGGTTTATGTTGACCTGGCACACCACACACTGTAATGCCTGAAAGCATTCTGTGTATTGCAGTTGGTGTCTTATGCATGAACAAAACAACATGATCTGTTGATAAAGATTTGTTATTTATACAAAGCTTTCGCCAAAGCACACATTTCCATACAATTTAACCCAAACCAAATTGGTACTTATTTTTCGACCACAGATGGGTGAGAGGTTGAGTTGGTCTTGCCGGGATTCGAACCTGTGACCTGCAGATCACGCACAGACAGCAGCAGTGACTTTTCAATCCGCTAAGCTATTTTACTATCTTAAAAACATATGTATAATTATTGTGACTACTACTGTAACTGGCCTAACGTTTCTGTGTGGGTCAGCATCTTGTGAGTTTATATGAAACAATACAAATGCCCCCCCACACACACATCCTGACAAAGTGGCTGCATGCTAGATGAATGTGAGTGCACACTACGTGCATGGATAGTTGTGGGATGTGCATGCCGAGGTGTTTCAGTAATCCCAACATTGATTTCTCCTGCCTCTCATGAAAATCCGCAGGTCATGTCCACTCATGTACACTAAATCTACCTTACATCTTGTATGCACACGTATAATACTTGTGTGCTATACATTTCACATGTATTTTCATTTGGATCATATGAAATGAATGTGTGCGCTTACTTTAGCAAATGGCAAGGCATACGTTTACTTCATGCTGGAAAAAACAAAAAAAGGGAGAAAAAAAAACACTATTCACCAGTTTCAATTGGGGAAGCACAATGTAAGAAAGTGATGCTAGGAATGTGCATAGCTATACTTAATGCATGCATAATTAGCATTTCGGCAAGGGGTTATTGTTGGAATCAGCCTGACTGTATTTCAGGAAATCTACATTTATTTATCTTTATTTAATGTTATTGTATAGCACCTAACGGAGCCCGGCGGCATGATAGCCCTTGGGAAAAAAGACTAACACCATATACCATGTAAAAAAAGAATCAGCAGAGGGACGAGTTAAAGTACCACAGCATTAGGAGAATAGTGAGGTTTGTAGCCCTCACTTGAAAGTATTACACTAGGTAAATACTCTCAAGTCTGGTGGTAGCGCATTCCAGATTTCTGGCGCAGCATGAGGGAACGATCAATGGGTCACACAAGTACATTTGGTACGGGGGATTTCCAAGAGACAGGCATTGTTGGACCTTAGGATCCTGTGAGTTGGAAGTCAGGAGAAGTGATTAGAAGGTATTTTGGTCCTTGGCCACACAAACATCTGTGCGTAATGCAGTGCACTCAGAACATGATCCTGCTGCAAATGGGAAGCAAATGTAAGGCTTTCCTTGTTGCAGTCACATGATCTGATTTTCGAAGACCTTCCACAACACGCACAGCATTATTATTTTTGATCATCTGCAAGCAAGTCAGATCCCCCTTGGTAATACCTAGCAGAAGACTTGAACAATATCCCTTATAATAGCACATGCGATTGTAGCACTGCTGGACACGTTCAAAAAGGGACAGAGTTGAGCAAGCAGTTTTAGATGATATGCAGTGCTCAAAATAAGACTACTGACTTGGGCCTTCATGGTGAATTCCTGGTCTAGGAAGACCCTAAATGTCTTGACCTTAGACTGTGTATTTATGGGGCACCCTGCCACACCGAATGACCGATATTCAGAGCTCATTTTGCGCTATTGAGCAGTGGTACCTTGGATCATCAGCTCTGTTTTGGCATTGATGAGCGCAAGCTTATTAGCTCGCATCCAGGATTGAAACCGACAGAATTCAGAGTCATAGAGTCGTTGGCAAAGTTCCCCAGAAGAGGAACAATGCATCGTACATCTATGACCACCACCGTGGAATTATCATGCACTACTTCTAGAAAATCCACATCCATGGTTTATATTTTGTTTTTTAAGGATTTACAAGAATTGGCTAGAGTAGCACACCATTCTGCTACAGTGCCATTTTGAGTAATGCACAGAACAATCAACATTAACCCTTCTGGGTATAAGATGATTCTGAGGTGGGGCAGTGGGCATCACCCCTTGAAGATTGATTTCTTTCCCAAAATTAGATTGCTGTGCTAGGGAATTCCTTCATTGCAGGGGGAATTGACCTCAACATCAGGAGCATGCATATGGTATACCCATGATTACCCCATGTTTTAAGTACTCCTAAACCATAATCATATTGGCGAAAAAGGAAAGTTTACAAATGCCGTCAGTTTTTGTCTTTGACACCGACCTCATGATGAGGGCATCTGCCACAAGTCTTGAAACTGACTTAATCTGGTCCACCTCAAGGGAATATGCTCTTAAGCAGGCAAGAGATGTGGCAAGGCAAACTTCTCCAAGCGACATTGAGGTGCGGACGCTTGTCATCAACACTCTAACTGCACACCGGATCAGGAGCACTGCTGCATAGCAATGCCAGTCAGATACACCACTAACATCACGGCCTGATCTGATGTTGACCTTCGAGCTCATGGAGTACCAGACTTTTACCTAGGATGTACTTGTATGTCCGATTGAACATAAATAAAGTTAATGCACAATTAAATATGTCACACTATAAGAAATCTGCAGACCCAGCAAGACACAGGGAGGACCACGGTAGCTGCTTCTGGTCCTTGAGTCCAGTAATCACATCTAGTAAATATTTGTAAATCTGATAGAACAGAACTGGATGTAACTGTACAACAAAAAAGTATCATTCAATAAACAAATGGCAGACTCAACGAGACCCAGGGACCACCATAGACCTGCAATTAGCTTAACTCGCTTAGCTCAATAAAGATTAGGAATAGGACAACTCAACACTGAAAACACTGCCAAGCAGGGAAAGACACCCTCAAGCATGGTAATCAGACTAAACCCTGCACTAGATAGATAATTTCTCTCCGAAAACCAATACTCTCAACGTCCAGAATAGATACAGTCAGCTCCGGGGTCACTGTAAGGTAATCAGGAATAGGGGTCTCCAACAAATCCGCACAGACATTCACCCATACCCAGATGCTCACTTTCTCCTCTAAACCAAAAAACAATTTAACACAGCTATACTGCTTTATTATTTCAGCCTAACTTCACACAAACCTGCACACCTCCATTAACACCTCATCAGTCTTTAGAACGCAGCTATAGCCCACAAACAAATCAGTCTAGTTGAACACATAATCTCATGCACAAGCTCCACCACCGCCAGAATGCAGACTCCGAGATCAACATCCTTGCTGCACACATTCTACTGATCTCACGCAACCACTGAACCATGCATAGCATTAGACTGCTGTCCCTCAACGTGCATACTGCACTGGCTGAACACATACTTAGTGCACCTAAGCACTATATACTACTGTACTTTTTCCACTAACCTGGACTATGGTCCCCAAGGGTGTTCATCCACAGTGATTTGAGATCATACCAATGGTATATAAGGCACTATACAAATGCACAATAACATAGCATTTGAAAAGAGAGGTGGGTAGCAGTGTCCTATTGGATCATTAATGCCAGAACGTGTGAAGTATACAATAATGCAATCAATAAATCTATCCAAATGTCTCCACAATATGGCAATCAAAATGGATGGCTTCCTTTTCGGGCACTTAATATAATTATTTTATTAGTATGCATGTATTAAATGCCATACAATAAATGCATGGTTCTTTATTTCTCCTCTTTGACTTCCTGCTAATCTAAATATGTTCTATATATAAAGCTTCTATTGGTCTTTTGGTATTTCTCCCCGTGACTCTATAAACCCTGCTCTCTTCTCTCTTCATTGGCTATCCTTGGAATTTCCATTACTCTTCCACTTTTTGTGTGTTGTCTTTAATACCTGTACGGTTTTGCCTTTTCCTACCTGTCACCCCAATGTCCTTCTATTGCCCTTCTCACTCTCTTAGATTGCAATCACAGCTTCTCGTATCTATCTCTCGTCCTCTGTGTGCTCAATCACGCTGGCATTCCTGTATCTAATTATTAACTTATTTTTGCATTTGTAGCAGCGCACTGAACTCTCGGGTATCTAGGCGCTAGTTACATTAGGGAAAGGGGATGGGGTGTACGGGTAAAGTAGGAAGCATATGTTCAGGACGTTCAGTCGTAATATAGTGTCTTAGCTCAGAGGAGTTTAGGCGAAAAGCCAGGTTTTGAAGTTTCTCCAAAAGGACTAATAGGAGTGTTCCATTCTCAATAACAAGGAGAGATGGTTCTACAGATTGGTGGCAACGACAGGGTAGCTTGAGCCTCCTATAGATTGGCGATTGAAACTGGACACTTTGAGCAAGTGGTCGTGTGAGGATCTTAGTGGGCGAGAGGGGCTGCATTTTTCCATGCGCTGAGAAAGGTAGAAAGGTGCAGTTTTGGAGATGGAGAGGTGCTTGAAGTTGATCCGCTCTTGGATTGGTAGCCAATGGGCGTCTTTTCTGGCTTCTGAGATGTGGGCATTTTTGGTAAGTCTGAGGGCAGCTCGGAGGGCATTGTTTTTGATAATTTGTAAAGTTTTCAGGTTGCGTTCTGTTTTGCCAGCAAAGAGGTTGTTGCAGTAGTCCAATTTGCCCCAGTGAAGGCTCCGGCAATTGTGAGGCGATTTGGTATGGAGAGGAAAGGCTTATTGGTGTTGATCAGTTTGCCTGTGTAGGCAGCAGTAAAGGAGATGCCGTGAACTTGTTGTGAGATGTCAAGTGAGGCATCCAGATAGACATCTAGAATGTTGGCAGCAGGTGAGATGGTGATTAGGTTGCCGTCAATGTTGAAGGAATTGTAGGCCGGATCCAAGTTGCGGAGAGTGGTGGGGGAGCAAACAATGAGAATCTCAGTTTTATCGTCATTTAGGCACAGCATGTGTGTTTCCATCCAGTTTTGGACGATGTTGTACACCGAGTTGATGGTGGTGGTGTCTTAGTGGTAATCCTTCTCGTATCTAAACCCTGGAAAATTCGATCACCTTTCTTCCTCTTTTCTACTCTTGCTTAAATTACATCTGTATTTTAGACTCTTTAGAATTTAAATAAATATAAAAACAAATACTACTCTGATTCCATTGCTGTAATTCTGGGATGCAGACAGTGGCAGCGATCGCTACTGCATTTGAAGTTGACCACAGAAAGAACTGTGGCATGAGCCTTACAGCAGTTATTCAAAATAGGCCAGAGAAATAGAATGAGGCAGAGTTAGGGGACTCACCTGATGCACTGCACATTGCGACTTAAATCCTTTTTTGTATGTACAATGCACATTTTCACAACATTTTTTTTATTATTGTTATACTTCATTCTAAAGCTCTTGAACTAATTGTTCTAGATGCAATTTTAATGGAATCAAGAATTTTAATGACACCTCACATTTTAAGTGCCAGGTTATTATTGAAGTCTATGTAAAAAGGACGAGTATACTCGTCCTTGGCACTTAAAGGGTTTAATCCGTGTTAATGCTGCCACATGTATTGCCTGTCCTGTTTATTGCTTGACTGGCTCTGTTCCGAGTGGAGTATTTAAAGAGGGAAAGATAACCACAACATTAAAAACAAGTGCCAGCCTACATGGAACTACTTGACATATCATCCAGAAGTCCTTCTGAGAATACCAGACTGTCTTGCCTGTCAAGCTGCCTTTGAGATGCCTAAATAAATATGTAAAGCTGTTGTCTATGTCAGCAATCTTTGTGGATGCTCTCACTTGTACCCATCAAACAAAATGTGAATAACCACTTCACATTCATAGCATTCATAGGCAGGCTATTTATGGCGAAGTTTTGAATTGTTGTTAGCATATTGAACAATACCTTATGAGGTTTGTCTACATGACATTGTGTTGAGAACTCACATGTCATTTGAAATACTCTAAAAGGGAGAATTGTGGTATCTACTCCAAGTATGCACCAATCAATGGTCAGTAAAATATACTGGGGCCAGTAAGCACTCTGCGAGCTGGACATGCACATAGTTGATGGGGCCACAATTACTAAAGAACAAAACAGCTATCACAAGTAGTTTTGCTGTTGTTATGCTTGTCAAAATGTAGTTCACCTAGTACCATTGCTACCAGCAGTCTGCTAAAACCCTTCCACACAATTACCACAGTTTCCCATTATAGAACTGACATGAATCTGCCATATCAAACGTGAAGCTATTGCAATGCTTTCAATAAAGGTGATGTGTTTTCAAACAGTCAGGATAAATCTGATTTCCTTGCCGTCACCTTCTAAATAACAGTAGATGAAGGTACTAATAATCATAACAACAACCATATAATAACAATGATAACAAATAATAATAGCAATAATGATAATAATACTAATAATAAAGGTAAAATGCATATTTATATTTATTTATGCATGGTTCATATTATTTAGAAGTAGGTGCTAATAAATATATCAATTTACAGTGAAACACGCAGAGAAAGCCTTCTATTGCAACAGCCACATTCAAGCTATTAGATCATTAGTCAAGTGGCCTAGTGAGTAGAGCGCTCGCTTTGACATCCGTGCAGAGCCTGCTAGCAGGGTCGAGTCCCGGCGGGCCAAACTCAGCCTGTCATCCTTCCTAGGATACATGAGCACCACACACGTGGGTAATAATAAGCAGCGCTCAATATAAATGCCAAATTATTATTGCAAGATGTGGCATTTGCGTTTTGAAACTGACACAGCACTGGAAACAGGATCAATGAAATCCAAGTAAATTGGGTTGTCTTGATTGGGTTGCATTCTCTTTTAGTGTCAAGTTCGTTTACATTGCACAGTGTTACGTTCTTAAATTAACAAGCTAAACGCCAAGAACAATAATGATGATATTGATAACATTAATAGGAATCAATATCTTGATAATAATGTGAACCGGGGCACTTGCAAACCTTTCTATTTGCTTATGCTTATTGACTGTGGTGTATAATGACAATGCCATTCGTCTAATTGTTCCGATGTAGATACTTCAACATGGCGTGCAAACTTCAAGCCTAATTCCACTTAAAGTCAATTGGAATCAATGCCACCTGGCGTCGAATGATAAATCATGAATAAACATGTTACTGGGAAACATGATTTGCATCACTGCATACGGCCTTAAACCCAGAAAGCTATGTACTGTCCTTGAAAACACAGCATGATCAAAGCTAAAAGGCAGGGACGTGATTTTCCTGGGTAATTGTTTCTCCTCCATTGGACCAAGAGGTAGGCGCACACTATGTGGTAAACAGAATGGGTCTACAGGGGCTTCGAGGAATAAGTGCTTGAGTGCCTTCAAGGACTTCTTGAATGCCGCAACCTGGAAATATGACTTTGCAGTCACTGCATGCTCTGCACATTCCAGGCACATCACACTAACCGCTCATGTTTGTGTATCGCCAGTGCAATGCAACTACAATGTTGAATTTTACATGGTGCATAATATATACATACATTGAATCTTCATTGACAAATGATACTTGAAGAAAGGATAGAAGATGCATGTCCATTGGGCAACATTGTGACAGACATCAAGCATAACTGACTCATGAATCCAAATGATTGGTTCTGCCTTACATATCGCTGCCCTTTCATAGTCAGAACTGCTCACTGAAGTCTCACACCTTGGTATTAAAGTCAGTCGTTGAAACATTAAAATCACTATAGTGTCCTATATACAGTAGCCCACCCTTCACTTAGAGTATTTATAGAACATTCCAATGACAGCTTCATGTATGCATGTATGTTCAAAGTTTAAAATAACATTGAACGGAGGAAGATCTGAACTGCTGATATCTCATCTCTTTAGACTTACTAATCATCTAACCTGCCTCATCTACTCACACTGGCAGGCAGGTGAAACTGTGAGAAACAACATCATCGTATGTTATCTCATGAGCGCTGGCCATGCAACTGTCCTGGGCAGAAAAGTAGCACACCCATGATAAGTGAGTATCAAGACCACACAACTCTGCAAGTAGTTGATGAAGACTGGGAGACAATCAGCAGGCTGTACAGCTGTGACGTCAATCTCTGCTCAGGCCTTTGGCATGTCAACTGACGGCGTTGTGACCCAATCACCGAATAGGGGACATGTGGATACCCGATGCTAGACTGTAGCTCATTATGTAAGATGAGATACCCCGTGCTGGCGGAGGCAGTGTCTCATGTGTAGGCAGAGAAGAATTGTACAATTATAAAAGTGTTGTTAAACGATGCCCCAAGTGAAGGATTTTCTGTTAAAATCTGTGGTTTTGTTTTCAATGTAACTGATCAAATGTATCTTTTATGTAAGAGTCTCATTGTGTAACGTCTATAAATAAAACTCAGATATCTGTGTTCTGTGCCATTTTCTTATGAGGTGGGGATACTGTCTTGGTTTCCCTACCATTTTTTCTACAGCAGTACAGAAATAAATGCTTATTCTGTGACTGCTGCCAGGGTTATCATCTTAAATGTATTGGACTTATCATTGAACACGTTTTCCCTCACTCTGGAGATGCCAAGCTTGCTCTCAGATCCCATACCATGTTACTTTGCTTTTTTTCCCTTTTTCCCATCCATACACATGTATACTGGTGTGAATCCTCAAAAACAGTGAACGGGCTTCTAAATATTCCCCTCCTTTGGCTTTTCTCTGTCACCCACTCCTTCCTCTTGGGGTGCCCCTAAGCAAACTTGTACTGCGGAAGATGAAAATCCAAAGCGGTCTGGTGATGAATACTGGAAGGAATAATCCATGCAAGAAGAGCAAGTGCGGGCCGTGAACTGATCCCATGTGATGCCAGAGTCACAACAACAATCAAAAGAGAAGGAAGCACTGTTGTTAGGAAGCACACTTCTGAGTTATCTCCATGTTACTTGAGGAGCACTGAGGGATTCTCTCATCTCTGCTGTCCGTGGCACACATTTAATTAAGAACAGCATAACTGTGTGTGCAGTTAAGAGGCCAGCATCAATTAAATGTGGCTGGCATAAATGTCCTATGACACATGTGGGAATCTTCCTGACTCACTGTAGCTGAATAATTTGTAGGTGTTTGCAACCACAATGTTGGTCTGCAACCATTTTGAGCACTGGCATTTGAGTTGGCCTTCCTTTGCGGCTTGGCAATGTGTATTTAATATTATTACTTCCACAATACCAGGGTGTCGACTGTAGATATAAGCTTGATCATGACTTTCAGGCAACCTTCCTAAGAATTTGAAAGGATTGTATTGTAGAGAAGAAAATAGTGTATAGTCCTAGCTTAGTGAAGATCACCTGGATAGGAATTGGCCTGTCAAGCTTTTAAGCTCATTTGGCCTCCTGCATGGGCTGGTTCCTGCATATGTCTTCTTCGTCCTTTTCCTGTACCTTCACTATGATCACCCTCTCAGCTCATCTGACGGCTTTGTAACGTTATAATACAATGCTGATAACCACCGCCTGTTTGATTTCAGTCAGCTCCGTAAAGATCAAAAACCACAAAATGTCTCACAGATTCTCCCCCCAAATCCCTGCTGAGAACCTGAACGCTGTCCACCTAAGGCAATCATAATAAAACATATTTCCCACCATAGTCACTAATGGATGCCTATGCTGTAACCTGAAAACATTTTAGATGGTTGCCTTATTTTAACCTAGATGGACTATTACTATTTTTTCATTATTTGATAGGGTTTTGTTAATAAATGTTATGTTTAGTAATCTTTGTTGTCACATTAGCATTTCCATATTTTGGACCATTGGGACATGGGTATGTTTGCTCTTAACAGGTGAGACAAAGTTCCTTCGTCTACATCAAGCTATGTTGTGAAACATCTTGCACATCAGATAGAAGCACTTCCAATATTTTCACTTCTATCAGGTAAGTATGCTTCAAATTGCAGAGGCCCTCAAGTGTTAGTGGCCAGCACTATACGTTATCCTCACTTCCTTGACAATATCATTGTTGCCCTTAGAGTCACTGGGCCTCATTAGGACCCAGGCGGTAAGGGGTTTACGGCGGCGTAAACAGCGCCGACCCTTGCCGCCTGATTCCGAGGTCCCTTAGCGCCATGGAGGATTTAACACCTGCTTTTAGCAGGTGTTAAAATCCATGGCGCTAAGGGACCTTGTTGTTAATTACGCCACCGTAATTTACGGTGGCGTAATGAACGCCTTCCCCACTCCCATTATGCCCTATGGGGCAAAAATGGGAATGGGGAAGGGTAAATGGGGATTGGGGACTTACCGCCCCGCCAACCTCGGAATGGGGCGGTAAGTCCGCCAACCACCACGGCGTAAACGTAGTTTACGCCGTGGTGGTAAAGGTACGACCCAGGCGGTAACTTACCGCCTGGGTCGTAATGAGGCCCACTGTCTCCAGAGCTCTGGGTCTATCCAGACTGGAATATTGCAACAGCCGCTTTCTAAATCTGCTGCTTCTACTCTCCGCCCTCTGCAAGTCATCCAGAACAGGATTGTGAGACTGCTCCTTGGCCTCAAGCCCAGGTATCGTATCTCTCCAGGACTGAAATCTCTACACAGGATCCCAGTGGCTGCGAGGATTAAGTTCAAAACCCTCTGCATTGTCCACAAGGCCTTCTGGGGCCAAGGTCCTCAATACCTTCAGCTCCCACTTCCAGAATATCTTCTTTCTCGTGCTCTTTGCTTATCCACCTCCAACTCCCTCAGGGTCAGTCGCTTCTCCAAGCAACGAGTTGGTGGTAGATCTCTTTCCTCCACTGGGGCCTCCATCTGGAACAGCCTCCCTGCCTCCATGAAACTTGAGGAGAATCATCTCCGGTTTCAGAAGCACCTCAAAACCTTTCTCTTTGCTTCTGCTTTTTCTCCCCTGCTGACTTCCTGGCCGCTACTGAAACTGCACTGGTTACCTGGCCACGCCCTAATCTTGGGCCGAGTCTCACACCTGCACTGCCTTCCTGGCAACCCACGCACTTAAGGACTGTTATGTATCCCTACTGTTCCACCACCAGCACTTGACACCTGATGTGCACTTACCCTTGCACTTCCCATGAGCTGGCCGTACGTTACTTATTGTTTATTATTCTTTATCCCATGTACTGCACTTTCCCCCTCTCCCTTCCCATGCACTTGCGCGATCTGAATGACACCTGGCCTAGTAGGATCGTTGTCTGTCTTCCCTCTGTTCCCCTTCCCTTGCCGCGCCGCACCTTGAAACAATTGTGTATAGGCACTTTATAAAAGCCATATCATATAATGGTGTTTCCACAATATTCAATTTAGTGTGGAGTGAAATCTATAGCTCTGTGTCTCTGATCCTAAGAACTTGCATTTCCAAATCATTGGTGAAGTGCAGAGTTCTACAATCTGCATCTCTCCAGTTGTTTTGGACTCTGACCCTTAAAGTGGAGTAGAAGAAGGTTATTTTCTCCCCTTTCTTCCCAAGAAAATAATATCAATTTAAATAACCAACATATTTTTTCCAAATACTATTGTGAATAAGTAAAATTATTATGCCCACTATGTTCTGAAATTCTACTCCGACTGTTTTCCCATATAGTGAAGACCGGTAATATCCCTCTGTCATGGCAGATGGCCATTCAAGTTCCTATTTTTAAAAGAGGGGTAAGGAACGACCCACTGAGTTATCAACCATTTTCCTTAATGGACGCGTCTTGAAAGATCTTTGCCAATCTGCTTTTAAGGGAAATCACTAAATAGGTCGACACAGAAGAAATCTTACGTCCCTTACAGGTGGGCTAAAAAAAAGGACTGAGCATAGTTTTAAGTGGGTACACACTATCATGCTGTCTAGCTCAGGCAGGGAGAAAGACTGGGGGGACTCTATATGTTGCAGTGCTGGATCTCACCGCTTCATTTCATAATGAAGATCACGGTATTGTATGGATAAAACTGTAGTCACAATGCAGCATGACTTGTTGAACACGCTTCAGTTACTCCACTCTGATAATAGTGTACAAATTAGATTAAATGCAGATTGGAATCATTCCAGAGATATACCAACAAAGAAAGGGGTAGGACAGGGCTGCATGTTAGCCCCAACTC
The DNA here is from genome assembly GCF_040938575.1 of Ambystoma mexicanum. Taxonomy (NCBI): domain Eukaryota; kingdom Metazoa; phylum Chordata; class Amphibia; order Caudata; family Ambystomatidae; genus Ambystoma; species Ambystoma mexicanum. The sequence goes on along the minus strand of NC_090930.1, from coordinate 292,146,888 downwards.
TTTTCAATTTATATATGTCAGATTTTTGGCAGTGTAGTAATGAGCGGACTATGTACCCACCCAGATGTGGTGTTATAAAAATTTACTGTATCACCCATGCGGAAGAACCTGCTTCTTCCTGACTTTACGGCTGCATGTTTACAGCAGGCTTTAGACAGAGTTTCAAAGTACTAATCGGTGAATAATGTAACACTCAATCTGCTTAAGTCCAAGATCCTGATCAAATCTAATGAAAGGGTTTAGAAAAAGCTAAGTCTGGGGAGTTAATACAATTAGAATTCAGGAAACTGATGATTTCTGTTTCTGAGACTAGAGGAAAAATAGGAACATGCACTTCTTTCATTAGAATAATTTATATGCAGTTCTGATCTTATTCACTAGTCCCCTTCATTGACCTTTCTAGGGTAAAGGTTACCCCAATAGTTATGTATGGAATAGAGTTAATTTCCTTTAGCAACAGAAAACACTTTGGACATATTCGTGGGTCGAGTCTTAAAGGAAGCGTTATGTATACCAACATATGTTCCAATAAGTGTGATTAGATTGGAGTTGGGACTCCAATCTTGCTGGTCCATATACATTTATAGGAATTTGTCTCTATATTTAAAAATATGTGAAGCTGCAGACTCTGGTATAACCTGCTTCCGAAAACAAATTGTAAAGGAGGAGCCAAGTACCCCCACTCCGACTACCCCGCCTACATTACCTGACAAATATGAACCAAAGTATGTGACATATACAGAACAGTTAAACCAGCAGAGAAAAGAGTGTGGACTCTGTGCAGTACCCAACGAGATTCCTGAAGAAGCAGAGAAACTAAACGTCAAAGATGAATGGTGACGTCACACAAAAAACGAATTGACACCCATAAAAGAGATAAATAGACCAGAGGATGCAGATGACTTATAAACCATCAAGAAAGTACCAAGGATAAGTGACATCTTGGACGAGCAAGATGGTCACACCTACGCACGAAGGCTGGCTGTGCCCATACTCCTTAAAAATTCTCAGAACACAGTACAAACTCAAAGCCAACTTCAAAGCACTAATTGACACTGGACCATTGAGGTGATGATAGATGATATGCTAATTGATGGGAAGATGGTGTTACGACGAGCTCACCCGCACCTGGTTGTTCAGTCTGCATGCTGCTAGATGAAGGTGGAAAAGTACTGACAGGGTTCAGAAGTTACCCAATTATAGTGACCACGTATTTAAGGGTCATACAGCTTGTGTAGCCAATGGGACGTTGTGCATTTAGTGATATTCATAGTGGCCATTTTGAGGGGAGGGCTTAGTTGCCCCACCTGGTGTTAAGGATCCTATCACCTTGCTCCACTGCTCTATACAGATATAGACCCTATACTTAGTAATACATTTAGACCCAATCACACCTTCTGTTAGGTTTTTGTAGTTCGCCATGTAGGATGACGTTGGTAATGACGCAGGTCAAAACGTCAATGATGACCAATTTTGGGTATAAGAACCCAGTTTTTTTATGAAGTAAGTAGAGTCAGAGGATCGAGCGATTGCTGATGTTTGTTGTACTCCCTGTTTTAGATACTTCACATTAAAACAGACAAACTTTGCCAAACTATTTGTGGCGACTTGATTATTGATGTATGAATACAATCTGCATCCCCATCCATCTCCTGGGTATAGCTACTCATCTTAAAGGGCTGTCTGAGAGAACACCCAGCTCAAAATGATTGGTGCTGATACAAATGATTTTAGTAAACTTTTTACAAAGAGGACCTACATTTTATGCCATTAATGGATACCGGCCAACTTTATTTGCGTTAACACCCACCCATACAGCGGTATTACCGCTGGATCACGGGTTGGGCACTGTTACTCCCCATTGGGGAATTTCTGGCACAATTACTGTGCAGTAATACCGCCAGCACTAATTGCTCCAGCAGTAATTTCCATCAGTAATTGCGCCAAAAATGTGCATTTTTCCGGCGTTTTTACTCCCAGCTCTGAGCTGGGGGTAAACACGCCAGACCTGAGATTGGGTGGATCCTTAAATGCAGCGGTAACACCGTTACCACCGCATTAAGGGCTACCACCCAACTCGTGATCAGGGCCAAAACCTGGGAAACTGCAGATTTGCAAAGACTGCAAAGATACAAAACCCAAAGTCTGATTATGACCTAAGTGGAAGTTTGAGCTTATATTTGAAAAAAAATCCTTCTACATTTGCTTGTCAATGATACCTGAAATTCTGATTGAACTGTCTCCCAATGCTGGAAATAGTAGGACCTCAGTTAAACATCCCCTATGAAATTAGATCTCGCAGACTTTGCACAGGACAATGCACAGAGTCACGTTTTCACTTAAAAACTGATTGCACTAAATTGCCAAGTACAGAATTATTTATTTTAAATTGTGTGTGAATGGACATTTTTAATTGAGTAGGTTCATGATAAGTACACACATGTCCTTGCTTTTAGCTCTTGTCAAATATTTAAGAACTATCACGGGTGACAACTCAGGGAGAAGCTCTTTAAAGTGGAGTTTTATGATTTTGTCTTTTCCTTTTCTTTTTTCTTTTTCTGAAAAATTGAATTATTGCTATATATGTATTGTAAACTGTCCTGTGATATTTTAACTGTATTCATGTAATGTTAAATTGGTTAACACTGTTGTGTAAGGTATTGTTTTTACAGTAAACGCAACAATAAAAATAAAATAAAAAATAACAAATGATGCCTTACTTGGACTCCTAATGCCAAATAAAGTTAACTTGCTGATTCCTTTTCAGTATGTATGGTTTCCTGCTTGGGTGACCCATTAATATATCATATTAGTTTGCTCTCTAAATTATAACCTTCTACCGTGAACCTCCATATGGATGTCTGAGTGTATTGTGAATGTAAACATCAGTGAGATTACAACAAGCAGATTGTGAGCCTCATTACGACCCTGGCGGTCTAGGAACTATGGTACCAGTAAGCATGCAGGTACCGCAGTTCCCGGACCACCATACTACGTGTTGTGGTTGAGTGTGCCTGTTAGCCCGCCAGGTTTTTCCTGGTGGGCTGATAGGCACCCGCGAGCACAGCACATCAGATGCACCACCACAACTCTGAATGTGCCGGTGCATCCGACGTCCCCATACCCTTCAGCCGTATGGGGCGGAATGGGGATGAGGAGGCCCTTGATTCCAGCACCCGAAAAAGGGCAAGTACCGGATCCGCCTAACTCGGTATGACCCGGTTCTTGCCCATTCACGGAGGCTGGAAAAAATGCAACTCCGGGGGCAGTTTACCGCCAGGGTTGTAATGAGGCCCTGTGTTTCATTTCTATAAATAAGCTGCCTGTACATATGTGGAAAGTTTTCAGGCCACATTTACATTTTATATTTATTAGTTAAAACAAAACAGAATATTAAGATTAAAAAAGCCTGTTTCTAGACCCAGATTTATCCTTGGGATTGTCATGGTAGGGGTATTTTTAAATCAGTGACATTCCTATTAAGCAAATCATAATGTTAACAATTCAGATATATTCCATATATTAAAAGCATCACAACTTTTTGTTTAATATTTGTTTGGTTTAGTCCATAGCATGCCTCTCCTATCGAATGATCCTGGGAGCATGACAAGTTTTAATTTTCCATTGGGCACATGGCATCTGCATACCAATTTTCTAATACATCGTACTCTGTGAAATTGCAAAACTTGGCAAATAAAACTATACATTACAAGAAAGTGTTCTGCTAACTGAATATGAAGCAAAAGCAAAGGGAGACAATGGGGGTCATTATGAGCCTGGCAGTAGCCGTGCCAGTAAATACTGGCACAGCTTCCACCGGAGTCATGAGTTTACCAGCATCCAGCAATGGGGACTTACTGGGGCATTACAGCCCCGGCAGACCCGGTAAATCCCCAATGTCGGGTGCCAGTTATTATTACTCCCCATTCCTATTTGAGTCCCATTGGACTCAATGGGAATGGGGTAGCCGGTTGCAATGGCACCATTCATGAATGGTGCCGGTGCATCCGTCGAGTTCCGCTCTATGTGCCGGTCCGCCTGCCAAGTCAGACCTGGCGGGCGGAAAGGCACCCACGAGCAGAACTTGTAGTTTGTTGGTCCAGTAACAACATTGCCGGTAGCTTACCGGCACCGTTGTTACCGGACAAGCAAACCTGTATTGAGGGCCAATGCACACAAACCATAATGCAGAGTAAACAAGAACATACAAAGCAAGAAAGAAGAAGAAAGTAATCTGCCTATGTCCACCCCTAAGGGCATTAATAGGGGTGGTCACTTCCTATACCATGACAAATAAAACACTGCTTTCCCTTATAGGAACATAAATCTCATCTACATGGACTCATTTTGTCTGTGGTCATTTTGTTTCGGGGGCGTGGGCAAGATGGGCACAGCAAACAGTGTGCTCGATGAGAGCTCCTTCGAATTGTTGGTGAGCCATGGCCACCACAGACCCACACGCCTGCATTTTGCCAAGGCTCACACCGTAGTGCTTCTTCCATCCCTGGGTGCTGCATGTATAATTTCCATGGTGGGATGATACGGAGATCAGAGCTGTGCTGGCCACGTCCCCGGCTCCAAAGGTGATCCAAGGTGGCACCAGACACAGAGGCCCATCTCAGAGCTGGCTGCTCCACCTTTGCCTGCATGTGATTGCAGTTTGCGTCCTTCCTGCCCACCCCTCTTATGAGTGGGGGTTGATGCCAGGCTGCTGGGTTTGGCAGATTGGCCAGATGGGCTGAGTCACCCCTCCCCTGGGCAAGGGAGACACACAAGCAGCTGACTACCCAGGTGGAGGAGTTGGAGGCCCAAAATGCTACGCTGCTCCTGAGGCAGGATGACTCAGTGAACAGGTCAAAGAGAAATAACATCCGACTTTGTGGCATTCTAACCTGAGAACTTATGTCCTGGACTTGTTTAAATTCCTGCTACAATGGGCTGTGGACAAGGATTTAGAACTAGATAGAACCCACAGAGTGTTTACTACTGTGCAACTACAAAACAAATGGCTTTCTCATGTCCTTACCAGAGTTCACTATTACCATGTGGAAGAGGACATTATACCAGGGTGAACCAGGAAGTCATTTTCAGGGACTTGAAAAATAATTCTGCTGCAGGATCTCTCCCCTTCAAGGATGACTAAGAGCAGGCTCCTCCATGATTTTACAGCTTTGCTGCAAGAGAAGGATACTAGATATCAATGAGATGTTCCTTGCACGGATTTGTACACTCAACAGTAAATGGAAAACTGCGGTGTCCACGGAGGAAGATTGTCTACTCATGAACCTTATCTCATGAACCCTCTCACCCGTTGGAGAGGAGCTTCATGCTCAACATATGATGGCCCCTTGTGCCAGACCCCGTCTGTTTCTTCATCATGTAGATATAGGAGCTGATATGGGTATTAGTCATTGCCCAGCTGAGGAGTGATTATCTTTCACCTTTTTATTGTTGTGTGGAGGAGGGGTGACTTTGCCGAAACCTCGATTGAGCAAAGATGAGCCATGGCTTGGGATGAATGCCCTTCACTGCAGTAAGGTTTGATGTGGGTGCAGGTCATGCCAGTCCTACCCCCTTGGCCTGAGTTGGTGGAAGCAATGGCTGGTTTGTTTCATTGGGAACTGTGTTTGGGTATGGGTTGGGGGTTGATAGGATTGTTTTGTCCGAGTTGTTGTTTAGTTTGATCATAGGTTTTTCTACGTTACGCAGGGCATACGTTTACAATAGTGGTATAATCTGGATGGTGGCGTTGCTGGGGAGGGGAGATGTCTTATTCTGAGTATTGTATTTTGGGTTTGAATCATTCTTTCTATCTCATTCTATCTCCTATCCCTAAATGATGTGACTCGAGGCTTCAGGTGTCCGATGTTGGCATAGTTATGATTCAAGGGCTCATTTGGTGTTACAAGACGAGCACAGGCTGAGGTGCAAGGCCAATCCCATGCAATAATGTGCCTCAGCCATCTCCAAAAAGAGATTTTTGCAATTGTGATAGCGAGGGGCATCCCTTTTATTAAACAGGTGTGCTAAAAAATCATCCCAGGGGTAGGTAGCTCCTATTGAAGGGAACCTTACTCGGCCAACCTGTTACATTGGCATCTCTGTATTTTCCAAATGATAACCAACACACATTTTTGCCAACACCCCCCCTGCTTTTGCGAAGGGTGAACTTATTATTTTCGGACATTTTAATCATGTTCCATAACCCGAGGTGAATACAATGATTCCATCCACTCCCCATTTGGAAATGCACTTGCTTGATTAAGCGCCTTGCGGGAGTTGGGCATTGTTGATGTCTGGAGGCTCCGTCATGGGACTGAGAGAGAATATACCCATTACTCACATGTGCATAGGGCTCTTCTCGGATCAATCTCCTTTTATTATCTGCCTTTTTGACTTCTTTCTGCTTGGCTATGACATTGGTACTTGGTTGTTATAGGATCACTCCATAGTATCTGCTGGGTTACGAATACATCCGGTTTGGACAATACTGAGGAGTGAAGGGAAGCTTCATGACTCACTCCTTGAGGATCCGGTTGTTCGCAGAGAATTTGCTCTTTATGTACCTTGATTCACTCTAATACTCAAAACATGTAGCGAGAACACAACATAGAGAGCATCCTTTGAATTCTAGATGTGCTATAAACACTAGTCAATGTCTATGCTTTATGCAAAACGACTCTACTGTCCCTCGTCAGTGCCAACTATACCTAGGGGATGGTGGTGAGCCACCTAACTAAGACATAAAGAGAGACAATCTATCACTATCTTTTTTTAGCACTTACGTTAAAATCAGGATACCACTAATAAATCAATAATTGGGTAGCGATATTTAAAACTAGTATCAAGGTGCATCTCAAAACTTGTATTGGTGAACCATCCATGCACCAAATTTTTTTTTTTAAAACGGCCTCCCTCAACCATTTTAATATAAGGTGGACAACCCTGACACACCCTTGGTGTTTATTATTTTGTAATTTGTTGTTTCTCACAAAAATGATTTATTTTCTATGAGTATGAGTTTTTATTCAACATATCCTGTACAAATATCAACCAATTTCAATGACCTTGGTCCTTTTAACCGCCTTCTTCAGGACCGATGAATCCTGTATTGATTATGGGGATTTGAAAGGGGTAAACCAATGTCATGCTTTTCATCATGCCCATTTTATAAGAACATCTGCAAGGGAAACACAAAGGAGAGACACAACATTGTTCTCTCATTATTCTCTCATTATTCTCTCATTATTTCTAAATGGCCATATTGTTGATGTCTGGAGGCTACTGGAGGCTACTTCATGGGACTGACAGAGAATATTCTCTTAACTCACATGTGCATAGGGGCTCACCTCGGATCATCTCCTTTTATTGTCTGCCTCTTTGGCATCTTTCATCTCTGCTCTGACATTGGTCCTTGGTTGTTCTCGGATCACTCCATAGTATCAGCTGAGTTACGTATAAATGCAGTTCACCCAGTACTGAAGGGTGAATGGACGCTTTATGGCTCGCTCTTTTGGGATTTGGTTGGTCACAGAGAATTTGCCACTGCCCTTGTTAACTATTGTGCTGATAAAAAAGATGGAACACCAGCTGGAGTGCTTTGGATGCCATGAAGGCTTTTATAAGGGAAGAATTCATTAGCTGTCTGGTGGCCTATTTTAAATCGAGATAACAAGTAGGGAGCACCTGGAAATCCAGATGCACAAATGAGAGAGGGCCCATGCCAAAACGAAATCCCAAAAGAACCACAGGGAGCTGAGACTGGCAGGTCGAACTTGGAAGCGAAGGGGGGCAACTGGTACTGCCACTTCCCTACTGCATATGAAACAATACTATTACATGCATAGTAAAAAGGCTAACAAGCTGTTTGCAAGTAAACTGAAAAACAGAGATCCAGGAATCATAGAACGTGCATGAGGGATGACTGAAAAAGGCGCTTATGGTTCTCAAAGACTGAAAAGCTCAATACTTTTTTGGAATTTGTATAAATGCTTGATTTCTTCTGAGAGTCTGGACTCTGAAGGGGAGGACATTGATTTTACTTCTACTTCAATTCCCAGACTTTCCAGGGCGCTGCGGGACCAACCAGAGCTGGAACGCGCTTGCCCACTGCACCTGAGCTCACCATGAGGGTGGGTTGCTCAAGAAAAGATCACCAAACTGTATGAATTACTGGATAGGTCTGAACTGGCATTGAGGCTTTCCAACATGTCACAATAGGAGAGGGATTTGGAGAGGCCTGCCTTTGAGGGATCATGGGGAAGGATATGGGCAAGGGCCGCCACAACATCCCATTGTGTAACAAATAAAGACTAGGGCTGGGCGCAATTGTTATATTCTGTTCGGTCAGCCGCGAAAGTCAAATCTGTCTGATTTCTATTCGCTTCAACTCGAGCTGTCATCCTACCACGCATGTGTATCGAAAGGAGCCAAACAAAGTTTCTCGTGTCACTGCGCAAACCTAGCAGGAATCGAAAAGAGACACACAAAGATTCTCATGTCACTGAGCACACTTACCACGATTAAAAAAACGCACAAAGTTTCTCATGTTGCTGCACAAAATGTACACGGTTTGTAAGGAACCGCACAAAGTTTCCCTTTTCACAGCGGAAAATGAGCACAGATCAAAAAAAACACATGCAAAGTTTCTTGTGTCGCTGTGCAAACCTAAAAAAAATTGAAAAAAAGAAACATGCTCCTCTTGGCGCTGTGCGAAACTAATACAGTTCAGAAAGAATTGCATGAAGTTTTGCATGTCAATGCCCGAAACTAGCATGGATCGAAAAAAGATCCATGTGAAGTTTCTCATCTCGCTACACAAAACCATCACGGAACGAAACAGCATCCTCTGCGTTAACCCGCATAAAAAGGGCACAATTTCAGAGGAGGAGGACCTGTAATGCTGATTTCACAGAACAGGCACAAGTGTATTTCAGTGTTCATTTTGCACTCTGTGGGTAGAAATTTTGCTCACCTCTAATAAAGAAGATGCGTAAAAAATCTTAAATCAGATGGTACATGTATCCAACCGATCTTAATATGATTAACCAGTCTATCTCCTCACAACGTTGGAGAGATTGTGGGTTTGATGGAGATTGCTAACATCTCTGATGAACCTGTTGGATGGCACAAATATTTTGGAAGTAGGTACTAGCCCTAATAAAACAGATTACTGAGTTGAAAATGCCAATGGATCCATTCGTGGTGTTGCTGTGTCAGAGAGTGGAGTCTGTGTACTCTTTGAGAGGTCCCATATCAGCGCTGATTATCCACCTACTGTTAGGTACTCGAATCATGCTGGCAAGCTGCTGGAAATCAAAAGAAGTCCCAGTGTTCAACATTTGCGGTTATAAGATTTGGAAGATACCACCGGCAGAGAATATTTGTGCCACCTCCATGGGCCACCAGTCTGGTCATATTAAGGTGTTGTTTCTTCTCCATGATTTCAGCAAAAGGACTCCTCTCTATTCTGTCAAGCCACAGGTGATTAAATATGCCTCGCTGACCTGGCCTTTCGATGATCCATTTCAGTTTTTCCTGGCATTACAACTAGGGGTTGCTGTTGGTCTGCGTTGTTACTTGGGGGATTAGATTGGTGACTAAGTTGACAACACTGTGCATGTGATATTTGAAGCCCTGTATACTGCACATGTCCCAAAGTAAGCTTTGCTTAGATGTGGTTACATTTCGCTGTGACTTTTTATTTTGTACCCTGCATCTATTTTTGATCCTTTTTGTGTTTGTTTTTCCAGCTTTGTTAGTGGACCCTTCTTGAAAAATGATAAAGGGCCTCATTCCGAGATTGGTGGTAGTCATGGAGCTATTTGCGCCATGATTGCCACCAATAACGGGACCGAGTCTGGTGTGGTGCAATGGGGATTTACCGGTCTAGTCCGACCCTACCGGGACCAGTAAGTCCCCATTGCACCAACCATTCCCCATTCCCATTTGAGCCCACATAGGGCTCAATGGGAATGGGGAAGGCACTATTTATGGGCCTGCTAATGCAGGCCCGTAATTAGCGGCCTGGTCCCCTAACGGGACCCGTAAGGGATGTGTGGTCCGATCATACGTCCCTAACGGTTCCCGTTAGGGGACCTCGGAATCGGGCGGTAGGGGATTACTGGCACCGGTCTTGTTACCGGGGCCCGGTATCCCCTACTGCCCGACTCGTAATGAGGCCCTAAAGTCTTTAAAAAAAGACTCTGCGCCTGTTGTTTTGGTTGACTGTGGACAGTTATGGTGTGCTTTATTTAAGCAATAAACCCACGACAGGCAGGGTCTTTACTAGGCTAGGTAATGCCCAGGCCATTTAACATTTGTCCCAACCTGGATGGGTTTATTGTTATTAGCATCCTGGTAGGTTGTACTGGGATACTGAAAGATATTTTTCATGTTGAGAAATGGTGTGTTTGCCATTTCTAACTTGAAAAAAAAACTACAAACCAAGATGGCCACCATAGAGTATGGGAGAACGGAACTACATGTAGTCCCTTCTCCCTTTCCATGTGAGCCATTGCTGCAACGAAGATGTGCCATGTTCCTGGCATTGATGAAGGGCAAGGGAGCGCCAGGTAAGTGTGGGGGGGAGGGGTGAGGGATATGGACATTGGGGCAGGGTAGTGGGGGAAAGAGGGAAGGGGAACACGGTACACTTACCTTAATTTCCGGCTGGGAGGAGGCTCAGAGCGGGGGCTTTACCATTTGGTAAAGCCTCCGTTCTGAGCCTTCTGGTTTGCTATGAGGCCGCCACACCCCCCTTGGCGGATGCTAATAGAAATTCTAGGTTTATCTTCCCTCCACAACATCGCATGCACGTCATCAACAATACCGTTGCCCTGTGCCACTGATGAGTGCTATGTACATGGTTATGCCATGGAAATAACTTGCACACCCTGACCCAAAGCACTAATCGTCATTTCTTCACATGGCCTGAGGGAATTGCTTTTGAATGTTCAAAATAGTGTTTCTTATGCATCAGAACGAAAAAGTTAGAGGGCCATAGAGAGAAAGCGTATCTGCTCATTAAAGCGTATCTGTTCATTAGCACGAAGCACATTTCGTATTTGCACATCATTTTGTCTCCTCAGTAATGTTTTAATAAGTGCAACCCTTTGCCCTCGCACTTTTTATTTCAGGTTGGGCTCACTGTAGTGTACGTGCTTTGCTCAAATCCTCTGTCCCCTTTCTTTGTAAGTGTGAAGTGACAGTGTGACCTTGTCAGTAACTGCACAAACTCATCCTTATCCAGCCAGCGTCATGCGGTTTGCAAACATCCCTGAATCATTTCAAGTACTAGTATTAACCAGGCACCGTTTTATTTTAATTAGGTGGTCCAGTCCTTTGCATTTCTCGCTAATAGGCTTACATTTGCAGCATTCCTTTCCAATAAGACGTTTAAACGCCGCTTCCATTGGGTTGACAATTTGCGAAGCAGTCTCTATCTTCAGCTAGCTCGCCTTGGCTCTCGTTTCTTCCGGAATATGGAGGCGTCCGTCTGTGTATGGCACTGCTCAGATCGTCTGAGTCTAACTTGTTGCAACGTGGATTACAGAAAAGGCTGTTTGCTGTGAATGTGTACGTTAATATGTGTTCATGAGACATCCATCTACCACCGAAAGCGGATCCTCACCTCAGGGTGTTCAGCCAACAAAGAAGACTGCATTTTAGGATATAATCTGAAGGGGGCGGTAGGGAGTGTTTCATCAAAGCGTTCCGAAAACACTAATGAGAAGAAGACCAGAGCAGGTATGAACTGCTTCATTCATCCAGTTAGCATGAGCCTTACAGTTCCCTAATAGCAGTTCCCTAATAGCGATCCCATACGATGCTGCCTGAGCTTGTTAGTTAAGCCTTGTAAAAAGAGGTCCACACTACTGCTTGATCGGCTGCGCCATTCCACAAAAATAAAACAGATGCATCATTCGGTTGCATTGCAAATAACTGACAATATTGCGTCTTCTAATGGCTCTAAATATATTGGCCTCAGACTGGTGGGAGCTTGCATTCCCACTGCCCACAGTTGGGATTTGAACCTGTGGGCTGATAACAAGCAAGGCAGAAATGGGAAAACCTGCGCTATTTCTGTTTGCTGCTCCGCCAAAGGAGGAGTTTCATGATCTTCTGATAGACTTGTCTACAATGTGTTTCACAAAAGGTAGCAGGCTCTCCTCTCCAAAGAGAACATGGCATGATAACCTGTTCTGAGATGAGAGTTTGAAGCACACGCTTTTTGCTCACTGTACCTTTCACAGATGGGAAATCTCCATTTGCATATCAGTCTTTGTCCCGCCCACATGGGGTACATTGGAGTTTGTTTGCGAATATCAAATTACAAATGTTACACTATTCCATTAGTGTAATTTGCAATGTATGACCAAACTACCATGCGTACACGAGCTTTGCCCACCACATCCAAACTAAACTAGTTTTCCTAAATTCATACTATTAACAAATAATACAATAAAAACAGCTGTAGCTTCTAATTAATGGTAAATACGGAAAGAACAGATGGTCAGCCAGTGTAGGAACCACAAACACATTGGCATATGTTGCAATGCTGACGGAAGACTGTCAGAGTCTGTGTGACCTACTTTTGCAACGAGTCGGTGTAATCACCAATATTATTTGCTTGCAAGCAGGTCAGATAGCCCAACAAGTTAAACGTTTGCTACGGAGATTAATGTGCAGGCTAGAGTCAAAGATTTGAATCCCAACAGGTCCAGCTAAGACCCGCTTACAGTTTGGTATACCATTGAGAAGAGGGAGGAATTGTCGAGTATCGTCCCCACTCCAGTTGCCCCCCTCCCATTGCCTATTGAGTTCACACCAAAATATGTGACGTATGAAGAACAGTTAAATCAACAGAGAGAGGCATATGGGCTCTGCCCAGTACCTATCAGTATGACAGCACCTATTAATATAAGGTATCAACTAAAAAAGCCATACGTACATTCTAAACAATATGACCGTTGTTTGAATAAAATACCCGAAGATGCAAAGAAGATAATGAAGGAAGATGAATAGTGACATCATAAGAAATTGGATTGACATACATATAGAAGATATAATGACCTGAGAATACTGACAAGAGATGAAATATAGAGAAGATACCATGGATAAGTGACATCTTGAGCCCAAGGTGAAGAAGTTGATATCAAGATGAAGAAACGTATGCCACATACATATTTAGCTAGTTTAAACGTGTGCAGATGCAACTAAGTGCAAGAGGCAAAGAAATTGTGAAGCTTGCTTATGCTAAATAGTCGATAGATTGCGGCAAGCACCAACGTTTGCAAGTATATAGCTCAAGAAGCATTTTATGTATGAATGAAAATCCACTACGTATATGAGCAGAATTGAACAAAGGTTACAAAAGGCCTCAGATGGAGTGTGTCGCAACAGGAAAATCGAGAATCAAGACAGGGCAAAACTCAACTAAAGGATGACCATGCCAAGAGGTCTTATCTGGCTGGAATAAGCTGACATTGGATACAATTAAGGAGAAGAGAAGAGAGGATCCTGTTCAGAAAAGTCAAGATAAGTCACAGACGTCAGAGAACTGGTAGATTTAAATCAAATATACGAAAAGACACGGAGAAAAGCCGTTTTCAAGGTGTCCAGTCACGTGACAAAGGCAGGCTGGAAGGGTGAAACCTTCACACCTATGCATGTATCCCCGCCATGCCCATACTCCTTAAAAGATCTCAGAGCACAGATGAGACACAAGGCCAAACTACAAAGCAGTAATTGACACATGACCACTGAGGTGATGATTGATTGTAGCATAATTGGTGGGAAGCTGGGGTGCAGACGAGCTTCACTGCACCTGGCTGTTCTTTTTGCGTGCTGCTAGACTTAGGTGGAAAAGTATGAGTGGGGTTGATGCCAACCCAATCATAGTGGACCATGTAATCTAGGGTCCTATAGTGAGTAGAGCCAATGGGACGTCGTACTTTTAGTGACGTTCATAGTGGCCATTTTGAATGGAGGGCTTAGTTGCCCCACTTGACATTGTTTATCCAATACCCCCTCCTCCTTACCATACACAGATATAGCACCTATGTCAAGTTACATTCCTATAACCAATCACATTGCATGTTAGGTTTGTAAAGTTGCCATGAAGAATTACGTTAGTACGTGTGCAGGTTGTACGTCAGCAATGATGAGTTTTTGGTATAAATATTGTGTTTTTTCTAAAAGTAAAGAGAGCTAGAAGATCGAGCGATTGCTGATGTTCGTTGTACTCCCCGTTTTATGAACTCACTTTGCTAAACTTTTGAGTTGTCTTAATTATTTGATGCATGAGTATGAATCTATCTCGAGGGTACTGCTACTCATCTTAGAGGGCTGTTTGGAGATCATCCAGTTCAATTGTGTTGGGTAGTGCTAGCACCTATCCTTCGAGTGCATATTTGGGATAAAATACCCTTTATAATATGTTATTGTCATGATTCCTGCCCCTCATGTCCAAACCCTCCAAGATGTCAGACTGGAGCCAGGCCACGATCACCTACATGGCCCTTAAGGGCCTCTCCATCCCTCCAAAGACCCACTTGGAGTCAGACTTGGCGCTTATGGCACCAGACTCACTCACTTCGATAGGATAACATTGGGGATTGGACTTGTAGTGCATTGATGGAGAAAAGATGGATGCCCCCACATATTTCGGTTCCCAGAACTGCATGTGCAGTCTAGTCTTTTCGGTGTGGTTCAGCCCAGAGACACCTGGGATACCCAGAGACTATTTAAGCCACGCCCAGGCTGAGAAACATGCTTTGTATTTTCTGTACCTGCAGCGTGACACTCACTGTGTTCGGATCGGTCTCCAAAAGGCCTGCATCTTTCTTCTGCGCTCAGCTCCTGCAAGAACACGAACACCGTTAGGAACAGCCTTACCTTGCGGCGCTTCTGCCCATCATTCATCGCTTCTTCTTTTCTGCGGGCATCTTCGCCGGTGTCATTCCCATCCCGGCACACCGCTTCCTAAGGAAAAGGGAAAAGAAAAGGAAAAAGGCATTAGTAAGCCTTCAGCAAATCTTCCCGTATTTTTAAATATTGTACAAGCTTCAAACGCTTGCCTGAATCCCAGCCACTATGGGGGAACTCTACGGAACTTCTCATCCATCTGCAAGAGGGAAAAGACATTCCAGGTTAGCGTCGAAACATCTAGAGGCGCCGCATACCGTGCTTACTCACCGCATTTCTTCTTCATAATCGGCACCAACGCTGAAAACGTCGCAGCACCTAAAAGACACAGAAAAAAGAACTCAGTTCAATACAAATACGAAAGGGTTGCATGGCGCATCACGCTCTCAATCACCTTCAGTACTCATCTCAGCAGCACGTCGCCATCCCCGGATGCCGGCCATCATCTAAGGAAGGAAAGGAACAAAGTAAGAGAACTGTTCAAAAGACTCATTATACTTACCTGTCGGACTCTTGCCAGTGAAGTAATTAGGCAGCAACAAGCCTGCATCAATCAACGCGCCCCTGCTCTGAAAGTAGGACGGAGAGCACACTTTCCAAGAAAACAAGGTGAGCTGTGGGTCAAAGGGAAGGGTTGGACCCCGGGGAAGAAGGGGTTCAAGCACACAGAGACAATAGGGAGTTAAACTATACCAATCCTGTGTTTCAGGCCCAGTCTCCAGTCTAGTAGTCTCCAGGGAAGGGTTCGAGGTCGTAAGAGGTCAGAACAGGCTGAGTGACGTCCCCGTGGATACCAGGTGAGCTTTACAGTTATAAGAGTATTGCGTGCCATTAAATCATGCCATAAGAAATAGAGAAATGAGTCAGAAGGCAGTGTTTGTTTATAAGGTCACAGAACTCTGAGGTGATGTGTTTACATATGGGAGGGGGTATTTAATGAATTCTGTATGGTCTGCAAGACTCTAGTAGTACATGCAATGAACATACTGCCACATTTGCATCCTCATCAAATATTGACTGAATAGTTACAGAAAGATAGTTGATAAGAAAGGGTTCTGAAGATCTAATTGTACCACAACAGGAGAGGGTCAGGCTGCCTACCAGCCAATCAGGAGATTCAGATGTGGTCTTTACCACATGGTAAAGCCCTTGTTCTGAACCTCCTCGCAAAGAGGAGGGTGCCATTTTCCATGCAGGATAGCAGGTAAGTGAGTCCTATGCTCCCTCATGTCCCCTTCCCCCACCCTCAATTTAGACATCACACACCCACCTCCACCCCACTTACCTGCAGTTTCCTTGTCCCTCACTTATGCCAAGAACACTCAGTTTTCTCTGCACATCACCATTGTGGTAATGGCCACCCTGGAAAGGGAGAAGGGACTATGGGCCTCATTACGAGGTTGGAGGTAACCATGCATCTTTTTGCAGCACGGCTACCCCCATTTTCGGTACTGGGTCCGCGTTTCCTGAATCGGGATATACCGAGCCATTCCGACCTTGGAGGGCCCTGTATTTCCCCATTCAAGGAACCCAGACCCGGTCCATCCCCTTTCCCATTTCAGCCCCCATAGGGCTCAATGGGAATGGGGAGCATGCTAACAACAGCCTGTTGTTAGCATGCTGGGCCGCCCGCAGGACCCGCTAAGGACGTCTGGTGAAAAACCAGGTGTCCTTAGCGGGTCCCGCGAGCGGACCTCGTAATGAGGTGGTAGGGGGTTAACGGGGCCGGCAGCTCTACCGGCCCCGTTAACCCCCTACCGCCTTCCTCCTAATGAGGCCCTATGTGTATTTGCCTTCTCTTTTGTTCATGGCAGCCATCTTGTTTAGTAGTATTTTCAAGTTGCAAAAAGGCAAACATGCCGTTTCTCAATGTAAACAAGAAATTATGATTAGCATATCAGTAAAACATGGTGGGATGCTAATAGCAATAAACCCCTTTAGGCAGAATCTGGTAATGCACCGACGCTAACGTTAAGACCCTCACTTTGCTTGGAAAATCTAATAATGAATCTGAGTCGAGTTAAACGGAAAGTATACGAAGATGACTGGATAACGACTCAGGGAAAAAGGAATGCATATAAATTGATGAGGGATTTTGATGGAGAAAGTAGAGTCCTGAGAATAATTCTGAAATACCTGGTTCAATTCGTGTATAGAAGATTTAGGGAGCAATTCCTGAAAATGCACCTAAACCTCTTTCCAACAAAGGAGGTTTTGGGAGCGCCAAGACATATAGATGATTCCGAAATTTCTTGTAGATTCTGTGGACAAAAAGAACTGGTCGAGTCCCTGAAGCATTTAGTAGTGCACTGTGAGGGTTTGAAGAATCAGAGAACTCTTTACATGGGCAACGAGTTAAAAGAAGCAGACTCGTTGACGGCAGACGTATGCTGGCATATGGTGTGCCTAGGAGAAAAGCCAGCTTTGATTCTTGTACTTATAAAGTTATCATTGAGATTTGCAAAGTGTAATGAAGTGATGGCAGGTAGTAAATGTTAACGTTAGCAACCCTTGATGCGCTACCAGTAAGTGGGACTATGGTCTTTAACCTAGAACTCCACCGCGAAAAATAAGGTCAGTGGTACTATTGCACTTTTTTGCATTTAACACAGCGATGTAATATCGTTGTAAACATGAAATGCCTAAATGGGTAATGATGGAAAGTTAGTAATGATGGAAAGGGACTTAGGGTTTTGTTTTGTGTAAAATTGTGAAATGTTTTTACTGGCATCAAGGAAGTGAGGTTTTCTGTTTTCTTTTTAGTATAACGGTAAAAGATGAAGGATGGATGTAGGTCTTTTGAAATTGTTAAAGGTTTGTTAACCAATAAAATGTATTTTTGCACCAGTTCAAAGTGTGTCCTAGTTTTAATACCATTCCGTATTGGCAGTAGCAGAAACTTTATCCTGGTGCAAAAATTCATTGAAAGGGACGTTTTTTGCCAAAGGGCAAACTTTGACCTGGTGCAAATGCAATGAAAAATTGCACTTCTAATGATGTAAAGTTTTTGTAATATGGCCCAAATATTAATGTGGACATAGGCAAACGGATCTATGTGATCACTGCGCCGCCCTCAACTGCGACGCCGAAAATGCTGACGACAGTTACGGCACGGCGCAGTGATCATATGGATCACTGTGCCTGCTTCCCTAGCCCTGCATTACCCCTCCCAACCCCCCACCCCACTTACCTTTAGGGCGGCACACTTCTGCGTGTGCCGCCCGCACATTGCGATCCCTGCAGTGTCAGCTCCTCCCACTAACGTGGGTTGGAGTTGATGCTGCAGGGTGCTTTTTTTCATATGTGTCACCCACTTTGCAAATTGGTAAGCGGGGGACACCCCCCAACCCCCATTACTTCACCCAGGAAGAGCGGGGGACACCCCTGCAATACCCGCTATGCTTGGACGCAGTAAATGTCACCCTCATTTTGTGCACCTCCAAAGTCGCAGTGACTGCGGGGGCGCACAAATGAGAGTCACATTTTTGTACGATACTGGGCAAACTAGTGCTATTTCTGTAAAAAAAATAGCATTTGCACTGTCACAAAGTTTCTATAGTTTGGACCCAGATCTCTGCTTCATGCAAATGACGTGTTCTCATTTAGTGGTGCGAGGAAGAACTTAAACTGTGTTCGATACATTACGACATACTATTTTCATTCCTTATTTACATTCTGTTTTGCCCCAATTAATTATATTCACGTCACTCATAAAAGACCTTTGCAATATTTCAGCTGTACAAGATGAATTAAGACATGAAATTTACTTTCACAAAAATCTTTTTCTGTTGCACATTTTTTCACACAATTCACTAACGTTTTCCAGCAAATGCTTATCTCTGGTTGAGAAAGGCTTTGAGTAAAAAAGGTATACATTAGAATACAGCTTAACAGGTTGATTCATGAGAATGAGTACATTAATCCTGCAAGGGCCACGCACCTAGAATGACACTGTGCGTGCCTGCGTGCAGAATAAAAAATGCACGCCCCGAGTATTCATGTATTCATGGCAATTTCTGCATAACCGTACATTCAAGTCGCTGATGGAACACCCCGACACGCCAACACACAAAGCAAAACCAGCCAGCCATTATAACTACCTTTGTGTGCTCACCCTGGTGCAAATACACACACCCTTCAAACAGTGCGTTCATCTCGAGGACCCTACATGGATTACCCCATAACTGTTGCCGGCATCCCGACAACATGAGTTTGATGTATCATAACTAGGGTAAAACTCATAAAATCTGCGTCCGAACCCCTGTAGACCGTTCCTACACCACGCTTGTGGGATGTTTTTACCCATGCATACAAGCCCTACCATAAAACTGTGCAGTACTGGCATGGAAAACATCATGATGGCCAGAACTCCCCGGAGAGTGCACAGGGAAAACATGAAGAATAGGCTGCCACCCATTTTTGCCTATGTTGTGAGCACAGGAGGGCACTGCCTAAAACCACCATTGGGCTACACACAGTAGCCTGAAACCATTGGGAATGGCAATGCTGATTGAAAAAAAAAGCAACTCAGAACTGTGGGGAATTCATTTACTTAATCCCAAAAATGGTTGCATTACCAGTACTCACCACTATCAGAAAGCCAGCGTTTTAAAACCACCAGACTTTTGTGTAAAACTGAACAAATGAAACAAAACCAGACCAAGGAAAGACTTGCTAAGAGGTGGATACAATGTAAAACTATATTCTGAAATGACTTGAAGGAAGTAATTATTTAATGTATATGTAAAAATTGTAAGTGATTTAAACTGGAAACAAAAAGTGACATTTAGCTCAAACCTGGCTTAATGAAACTGGATTCTGCCTGACACTACCCCCGACAGGAGTTGAAACCTGCTCAGCCACTCTTCCCCTTGCCAAAAGGAGTTGTCACCTCTCTGATTAGATTAGGGGTGGAGCAGCTGGGGACTACAGGGAGTTGAACAAAGGCCTGTCCTGGACTCAGGCAAATGTTATATTGGGGGCGTCGTAAAATAGCTTCCTCTTGGGAGAAACTGGGGGGCAGCTGTGCCTCTGTGAACAAGCTGGCTTGGGGGAAGTGGATAAACCAGTTATTCCACCCTGTGATGGGGGGAAGCCACACCCCTTTTTGACCAGAGCATAATTTTAAAAACATAGATAACTCATAGTGCAGACTTGTCAGAATTATATAAGTAATATCATTATTTTTGTGATTTTTCTGTGAACATTTTAAGAGGCGTTAGGACCCTGTGGTGTATTCTGGGGTGTTGCTAGCAGAAAATAGGGTCTCACTCCAAATGTATGCATGTTAAAAATCTGACACTTTGGGCCTCATTCTGAGTATGGCGGTAAGGGATAGCGGCCACCGCTAACGAGAGCGGTGGTGGTAATCCCTTACCGCCATACTCCGAGTTCCCTTTGCGCCATGGAGGTTTTAACACCTGCTTTTAGCAGGTGTTAAAAACCATGGCGCTAAGGGACCTTGATGTTAATTACGCCACCGTAATTTACGGTGGCGTAATTAACGCCTTCCCCACTCCCATTATGCCCTATGGGGCAAGAATGGGAATGGGGAAGGGTAAATGGGGATTGGGGAATTACCGCCCCGCCAACCTTGGAATGGGGCGGTAATTCCGCCATCCACCAAGGCGCTGCCGGTCCGGGTACGGCGTCAACCAAGGAGTTAATAGCGCCATTGGTTAGCGCCGTACTCGGAATGAGGCCCTTTATCATCTGTAACCCATATCCCTGGTGCACATTTGTGTAAAATCTGGAAAGGTTTAGAGGTCGTTATCTGGATGAAAAGGGGAGAATTCTGTCATCAGTGGACACAACATCGTACAAAGACAGGGATCGGATGGTTTGGTGCTACGGAAAATATGTTAACTGGACCTATAATATTAGAAAAATGGTACATAGATAAATATGTATTTGGGTCAGAAATAGATTTGTGTGCTAGGGGAGGTTCCTCTGACCATAAAACCAACAGCATCACTCTGACTCACATTTCCTTCCCCCAATCAAGGGAGAGAGGAGGAATTGGCCAATGATAAGTGAGAGGGACAGGTTTAGTTATGACCAATGCACACACCCACTTTCAAAACACATAAAAAGAGACTGCTGGGACAGGTAGAGAGATTAAATTCCATTTGCTGCGGAGCATGCTGACCGACGACTTCACATCCAGAGATCCAGACTTCAAATCCATCAATCTCCAGAACCTGTAGCAGAAATTAACTCCAGAATTTGTAGCAGAGAGGCCTGAATCCACCAGCTGAATCCTCTTCAGCAGGCCTCAAAACTAACCAAACTATTCAACAGCCGGGCGAGCTGTTTGAAGTTTTGCTGAGAATTTTTGCAAGAACCTGTAGCAGTACCCAGAAAGCAGTGTTACATCCAGAATCCAGAGAGGCTAGACCAGCAGAGCAGAGCTGACCCAGATCGCTGTGAGCAGAACCGGTGCCTGATTGACCCGCCGAGCAGACAGAACCGCAGCTGGACGTGTTGACCAGATCCGTGACGAGGCCTAGTTCAAATTTATATTGTGAGTACCTAGCAGAACTGTGCAGAACCAATCTCTTAGTTAAAATAATCTAATCCAAACTATTTTAACCTAAGTAGAACTGCCTCCTAGAAATCGTGTCAATTTAAAGCTGCACAACTGTCACCTGTCAATTCTGCAGCTGCAAGCTGTCACCTGTCATTTTGAGTTTACTTTAAATCCGAAAAACTACCTTCATTTAATCGTCCGTATCTCTGGAACCGTTTGGGATAGGAACGAGATTTAACTTTCCTCTGAAAGCTTAGAATCTAACCTTTCCAATAATCCTAGAACCGACTTCCTATACCGACTTATACTTTTTCCGCAATCACGATTTACGCACTCGCAAAATTTACCGCGATTTGCGATTTTGGCTCAATTTCTCCACTTGTCAAAATAGCAGCTCCATTCTTTCTTTTGTTAAAATCTGATGCAACTTGGTAATAACTCATAGAGCATTGCTAAAGTGAGCCTGAACTAATACCAACACGCATCTCCCACTCACCCTGAATCTCTAGAGGGAATTAAAATCAGTTGGCACATTTTCCCATCCATTGCCATCACATTTAAAAAGCATTTTGGGCCTGTGTTTCAAACTCCTACCTGTTTCCTCTAAGCTTGCTGGGGGGGAACTGAATTTCCATCTCCTTCCATTTCTTACATTGCATAGGGGAGGGGAGTGAATTGCCAGAGAAAAAGTGATTATCTTATATTTTGCTAAAATCATATCAAGTATTTCTGTACTGCATTTTATTCCTCATTGCTTTTCCCTTGAAATCATAAAAGTATTTTTGCTACTTTATCCATCCTATACTAGCTCCTCATTGATTGTAAAGAAGTGTGCTAGTGCCAGATTACCCATTGTTGATCAACATCATATGTCTAAGTGTACTATCAGATATTAATTTATTATAAAGTGTGATATATATATATATTGTTTAAATTCTCAAATAAACCTTTTAATTTGCAAAACAAACCTACTTCTTGGCTCAGTTGGGTCAGGGGGATTCTAAGAGGGGGATGTTATACAAGGGTGGTCATCCAGAGTACTGAACTAGACATAAAAATACATTAATAAGGGATTTCCTCAGCATCCCAGACTAGGCATTGACTTGGCTGTAGTGTTGATTGAATATCGCTTACACACTACACTGCGTACACGCACACCTAAGTTCGATCGGAACCCCGGCTGCGTACACACACCCCTAAATCAGACATGCAAACCCACTTCTGCGCTGTGTTTGCTATGCGCAAGTGTACTTGCGCCTGCTTTCGGGTGACGGCGAGATGGAGAAATTTTCATGGGCATTTTGCAGGCAGGAGGTTATGCGGTCACACCATGAATACACTTTGTTGTGAGCATTTGTGGGTGTGCTATGGAAATGGGAAATGTACTCTGGGAACACAGCACCGGTGTGGCTGTGGTGTTAGCAATTGGTTTGTAGCTTAGGAAAGGGCAGGGCTACTGTGGTGTCATACCAGTGAAGTAATATTCTGACTGTGAAGAAACATCCGTCTTGTCTAACCTAACAATATACATGCAAAATAAATAATAAAATGGGTTACACCCAAGAATATGGTTTCTTATTATTAAACTACATCATAAATGGAAGAATACTATAATGCAATTAGATGTTGGGCACAGAACTAACACTGTGTGATAAGACTGCATGCTCAGAGTCATTTTTGTGGTAGTAGGAAATGGTGGGCTCTTCCAGGAATGGCTCTCTGGGAAGATACATTCTGGCAGAATGTTGTTCTTGACAGTTCCAGCCTCATTCCTGCGGTTGCTTCTGGATATCAGATTCATGTACTTCCCAGAAGAAAAAAAAACAAGAGAACAAGGAAGGTGACACATTTAAATCGTGTTTTATTTTAAGAGGGTTTCATTCATTTTTTTTTTTATTGACTATTTTGCACTCTTTAGGTCTGCTGAAATCACGAAAGGTGCAAAGCATACAAAGCGCAGCGATCTTTGAGGAATCCATTTCACTCTTTATTTCCATTTCTCTATCTGCCAATATGTGTCAAACATATACACTATTCACCTCACATACACCAACCTTGGCAACAGCAATCTATACGTGTGTTATACATTGTTATTTTGGGGCATTGCTTTCACTTTATAAGTACAGTTCATTAGTCTCTGCAGCTTCTCTGGAAGATGTTAACAAATAGGTCGGAAAAGGTAAAAGGGTGTTTAAGTGCAAGTACAATAGGAACGAGGGCAACCATTGTCTGGTGCAACATAAACATTTTTTTAAATGCAGTGCATCGTTTACCCTCGTGCCAAGTTTTCTGTAATATCGCCAAGATACTTTCCTTACATTTTGGAACCTGCTACCTTTTTTGCAAAATGTGCTCTTCTTGATTTATGGACCATCTGTATGATGGTAAAATAATGTCTGCTTCTCCTGGGTGCCATCTTGGTGAGAGAAAATGTGCATGTTTACATTGTTTGTTGCTTTCTCTAAAGTTAAGAAGCTGATGAGCAATGTCCAGCCTCATTTATGCTGGTTCATTGTTGGCTAGGTGTACTGTGGGGGCACTGGCCCCGGACCCCTTAGCAAGGCGTTCACATTGAATGTTACAAAGTCTATTTGCAGATTCTGGACCATTGTTGAGGCTTCACAATTATTTTTATTAGGCCCATAGTGACACGAGCAGTTTTGTACAGTTTATTTTGTGCCAGAAGTGAGATTTGAAATTGATAACATGGCAGGCTCAGGCAGCTTGGTATCAGCTCTCCTTCCTGCAGAAAGTAAAGCCCTTTCTCCCTCCAGCCAGCTTTAGATCAATCGTTAAAACACGGGTTCTAACCCACCTGGGTGGGGGCAAAGCCCTCTTTGAAGACCTCCCGTTATTCACACTTGTGCCCATGAGAAGTGTCCTACATGCATCACACGCCTCATCAAGGGTTTATTCATATACGACTACATCACCACGGCCCTCATCGACCTTCAAAGGCTCCCATTGCACGCACAAATCACCTTCAATTCTTGCTGCATCATCTATACGGCAGTCGGCCTCATGTCACCCAGCTATCCCGCGGAGAAACTCAGCATCTCTGGCAGATAGCACACCACCAAAAGTTAGGACACGTGCAGACTTGACATCTGCTGCTGCAAAAAGGAAACAACCAGAAAATAAGTCTTCTCTGCCTACACCACAAGACTATGAAAACCCCTCCCTGTCAGCATCAGACTTTGCCTCAAGCTCCTATAATTAAGAAAAGAACTCAAGACCCACTTCTTCAAGGTGTATCTCCTACTCAACACCTAGGCCAGCACGTCACCCCCGGTGCCACCTGACTTGCTAGAAGCTGTCCGCCCCTCTCCTCCCGCCACCCTGTACAGCTATGCCTCCCTCTGTGTCCCTCTGCATCCCGATTCCCGCTGCATATCTGTTCTTTTACCTCGGAAAAGCGCTCTATTGCTTCTTGAAGATAGGGCGGCGCTCATTAAATATCATAATAATAATACCATAACATTAATAATGCTGACATGGCAGGGTGGACAGATTTGAGCAAACTTAAACCAAGAGCAAATCATTGGCAATAAAATAACTTTATTGTGCCTGATAACAGTCCTCGCTCTGGACAACCAACTGAACAATCATGGAAAAAACTCAATTTCACATAATGGATGGGTGTGGGAGGGAAGGATTCTGTGAGCATTACCAAAAGATTTGGACCTTTTTGAGCATTCCCTTTTTTCCTGCATGCAATGTCGCATTAGAGCTGTTGCAAATGCCATTTGCACTATCAGTGGTGTCACTGATCACGCACAAATGCAGTTTGCACAAGCACCTTTGCACTCCATGATTTATTGGTAATTCAATTGTTGATTGGGCACCGAGTACCATTTAAGTACAAAAAGCAGGGTATGAAATTAGGTGATAAACAGGCTGCCTAAATATATGTATTATTCATAAAGTGTTGAAATTGAACTCTGCAACTTATTTTTTAATAGTTATCAAACGTGGCCCATATTACAAGAACACTATTTTAGTGTACTAATACAAAAAACATGTTTTCAAGGACAAATATTACACAACAGCTAGGGCCAGGGTAAATACTACTCTGGTGTAAAAATGCATTGAAAAAAATGCCACATTGAAAAAATGTGTGCAAATCAGGCCAGTTGTATTTACTTGCACTTGCACTAGTGAGAAGTTTCAGTAACACTGATGCCCACAAATATAGTTACAGTTGCATGACATGTTGCACATAATTCAAACCATGTAAATACCTCCCCTTCCAGTGCAGACGCCACACATGTGGTAACAACTTGCCATGATTAAATCTCCTAAGAATAATATTAAACCGGATGGCACCTGACTGGGGATCCTTTCCAAATGCCAAGGGAGTTCTAAATGTTATGAGGGCACACCATGTCACAGAGAACTCATGACATATTAAAAGGTGAAATGCTTCAGTCTTTTGACATGTAGGACTTGCATTTTTAAGAAGTACCGCCACACTAACCGTCACACTCAAAAGCAAGCAATCATCGAGATGAAATGGACCTTTATTAGAGTGACCTTTCACCTGGACCTCAAACCATGCTTTTCTGGACGAAAACACAGATCACAGATAGATGTCACGAAGCCAGACTCGGTGACACCAGACACCAGGACCTGCCATATTAAAGGGCTCTTCCATTCAACGAACACGAAAACAAGAGCGGGCCCCTAGGCTGATTTTTAATTTTACCTTAAGTGCAACTACCTCAGTAGACATTAAACAAACTCTACTCATGTTCCTCCCTTTGTTTAAATCAATAATGAAATGTTGGTTTGGTATAGAGATGTAAGTGTGATTTTGTATTAATTGCATTTTTACATGTATGCATTTGTAATAAATTGTTAATATTTCTAGTGAATACGGTGCCTTAACCATTAGTTCACTGTAGTATTAAAATATAATATTATTAATAATAATACGCAATGTACTCAAATTCTTTCTTCGTGAAAATCGTGTTTAGCTTCCTGCGATTATAATATGTTTGTGAAACGTTATATACACCCTGTGCGATGTATTAGGTTGTGAGCAACCTTTGATTAACTTAGCAGTTTTGGGAGGCACAGGGAGCCTCCCATATTCAGTCTCATCCGGTGCAACCCCTGCCTTCCAAGCACAAGCCTCCTCATATCCATAGTCCGTCAGTTCATACCTTTTGGCTCGGATAGCCACTACAAAGCACTACAGTGCCTCTCCTGGTCAGATATGTTCTCTTTTAGAAACCAAGGAAGGGCTCGGCCAGACAGGAGCCCTTTCTTTGTAATGGTGGTAATCAACAGCAATATGTATCCAATAGAGAGACCTTTCCAGGAGGAACCCCTGCTCTGCCACCGGAAGGTCTGCCACTCCATGGATGTTTAGGTTTCAGGTACCATCTCTAATGCATATTGCAACGTTCCAGGTGCCTCAGACAGCAGTCACTTTCCCAATGCTGAAAGATTGCCACAGAGGACACAGAGGCAGCGACCTGGCAAGTACAGGTCCACATCATCATATGGTGTAACAGAGCCAAACTCTCACCAGCAGCCAGCACTGCATCTCTCTCCCACACCTGTGATCATGACTAAACATGCTCTGTCCTGGAACAACACCCTACAGATATGTGGAAAAGGTCAACTCCTCTCTTGGTCTTTCACTGAGGTCTTCAATCGTATTAAACCCGCATTGACCACACCAAGGTAATAGATCAGGTTCATTGCACTATATATAGCATAAGAGAATAGGCCAGTCATACAGGTGTCATGAATACAACTCCCACACTGTTCATGGATGTGCTGCAT
This sequence comes from Ambystoma mexicanum, assembly GCF_040938575.1. NCBI lineage: Eukaryota > Metazoa > Chordata > Amphibia > Caudata > Ambystomatidae > Ambystoma > Ambystoma mexicanum. The sequence goes on along the minus strand of NC_090930.1, from coordinate 292,119,638 downwards.
GTCTATCTGCAATGTCCATCTATTGATATGTTGAGGTTGCCTAATGATGATGAAAGAATGATTTGCCACTGTGAGGAGTGAGTACGCCTCTTAATGAACTTATGCAGGCTGTTAACAAGGAACAGGTGTTTCAAAAAGAGTTCAAAGGCATTCCATAATAAGCTAGCGGACATACTAGGGTCTTGATTTCTATGGTTAAAGATACTAGACAATAGGTTACTGGTTTCCATTTCACTTTATACTGGCCAAGAGTTCAGTGATGCCAAGGAATCGTACCAAAATGTCGCCCTCACAATTACGATGGACGGAAATGCCAACTCCCCCCCTTACACCACATATACACCACATATATATATGGGGGGGTATAGAATATAATATTAATATGGCAGGGGCTGCAGGGGGTCTGCCCCGCCATATATATGTAGTGTAAAGGGGTTTAAAAAAAAAAAACGGCAATTTTGGCTGGCCCAATAATCACATAGATCCTGATGCCAAAGCTCTTAGCTAATTTATTGAAGTCAACATTGGGTCGATCCAACAGGTACTCATATGTGTGCATCTCCAATCAAGGTTTGAATATTTCAAGCTTAAGCTCCAAATGACTCCCATCATTTGAGGAGAATCTAACCCTGCTTGTCTAAATAGGTTGGAATTCCATTCGCACTAGGCTAACCACTGCTGCACACGACTGAAATATCCCTATATTTATTCAGTTAACTTACATTTCAACAAATTATGTTTGTGCACCCGCTGATTGTGCTCCCATGTGGGGCACTATCTGCAGGCGTGTGCCAGTGGTTGCAGCAGATTCTGAGAAACCTGTTCTGAAATGCATTTAACAGAATTAAAGCTGGCCTTTTCTTTCACATCTATATTCATTCCTAAATCGTTCACGATATTTCGCCAAACATTGAACAAAGATTGAAAAAATTAATAGGTATGTGGAATGTTGCTTGATCAATTGGAAGTTCCTTGTAACCTTCACTGAGCTGCCACTATACAAAGACGCACGCGCGCACACACACACGCACGCACGCGCATAATTAGCTTTTAGTATCAAGAATGTAAATCGGTATAATATGAATCCATACAAATATTAATAACCTGCATTCAAACCTAGCATGAAGGTTACACAATATCACAGAATACATCTTGAATCCATCGCCTGCCAGTAAAATTCCATTTGTACAAAGGGAATATTAAAAAGAGCAGATTTTCGAGCTTCAAGAACAAAGGCAACAACCGAAAAAGAAAAGAAACAGTGTTCAGTCTGTTGGTAATTGTAATTAAAGAGAAGCCCCCCAGTCAATGACAAAGCATTTATTACATAGGACATATAATTCACACTAAGTACAGATATTAATATAGAAGAGCAAACGGCTCATTAAGTAAATAAACCCGAGCAACCTCATTAAGTGATGGCCTGGTTCCAAATGCTTATGATCTAATTCTCCTGTAACAGTGCTATGGTGTCCAGGGTTGTGGTGCAGAAGCGACGCATAATAATGTAATCCTTGTGCAAAACATGAGGCTCCTGGTATGTAATTTAGTGGAAGGATGTGAGGTGCGTTCACAGGCCCAAAACAGAAGTCCCTTTCACATGAACAGCAGGATTTTAAACACTGAAACAAAAACGGCTTGGCCTTTGTTTTTCAAGTAAAATTGAAGAGCCATGTGGAAAAGGGGCCTGCCTACCTGTCACATCCAAAGGAAAAGCAGCATTTTAATTCACAAATGAAGGAGGAATCAAAGATCCCTTTCACATGAAAAACAGGATTTTTGGACATTGGGCCTCATCACGATGTGGGCGGAATTTGTTTACCGGCACCGGTGATGGTGCCGGTAAACCCATTCCGCCCTGTTACGAGGTTCCCTTGCAGGACCCGTTCAGAACGTCTGGTCAGACCAGATGTCCTTTACGGGACCCGCAAGGGGACCAGGGAGCTAATAACGGGCCCGTTATTAGCTCCATCCCCATTCCCATTGAGCCTTATGGAGGCTCAATGGGAATGGGGATGGGTTTTTTGAATGAGGAATTACTGGGTCCTCCAAGGTTGGAATGACCAGGTAATTCCTCATTTAAGGAACCCAGACCCAAGTTTGGAGGCAGCCATGGCGCTAATAGCACAATGGCTACCTCCAAACTCGTAATGAGGCCCATTGACATAAAAACGGCTTGCATAGGTCTGTGTAAGTAAAAGCAGATATAATGAGAAAATGCATCACTCCTCACAGAAAAATGTCAGGGCAAAGACATGATGTGCGGGTTGACAAAAAGGGTGTTTGTTTTCCAGGGGTGTGGGGTTCAGCGACTCTCAGGGGGGCGCAGGCAAAAGAAAAAGTCCCATTGTAAGTATAGTGACTTTCCTGCAGCTCGCTGTTTATCGGTGGGGCGCAGAGCCCCCGCATTGGCAGCACCCCTGAATGTTGTCACAGTAATTGACCTCGACAATGTGAATTAGCAGCATTCTTTTGCCTTAATGTGAAAGAAAATGTCCAGCTCCCTTAGCAAGGTCTTTCCGGGGAGAGATGGTGATTAAAGGATCACAAACTATACAAGAATCTATGCTGCAGACACCCTTGCAGTCCATATGTCAGATATTGCTGAGCTCTAGTGTCTAGTGTGTCCCAGATCTGACATGTTACTGATTTGACAAAATAAAATATCCAGGAATGTCATATCTGGAATTAAATAAACCAACAGCATAAGTTAATGTTACTGCTTGTTGCAACATTCTAATTAAGATATAGGGCCTCATTCCGAGGATGGAGGTAGCTATGGCGTTATTAGCGCCATGGCTACCCCCTTACCGCATACCGGGTCCGGGTTCCCTGAATGGGTAGTTACCAGCCATTCCAACCTTGGAGGACCCGGTATTTCCTCATTCAGGGAACCCATCCCCATTCGAGCCCTCATAGGGCTCAATGGGAATGGGGACCATGCTAACAACGGGCCCGTTAATAACGGGCCCGTTGTTAGCCTGCTGGTCATTTAGCACCAGCCGCCCTTAGTGGGACCCACTAAAGGACCTCGTAATGCAGCAGTAAGGGGTTAACGGCACCGGCACCCTTACCGGTGCCATTAACCCCTTACCGTCCACCTCAGAATGAGGCCCTTAGTCTTCGCAATTGAACCATGTCTTAGCTTTACAGAACCATGTTTTATCTTTACACCCTAGAAGGTTGCTCTGATGCACATCATGCTATAAATTGTTCCCAATAGATGATCTGTTTGGCCCATGGCTTCTCTGTTGCTTTGCTACTGGATTACACACTGTGCCATTGTGGATAACCTGCAGATGGCATTCTGGGGCCAGATGACAGACACTGTTCAAAGTTGTACAGTACTAGCGCAAACTCCATATTTTTTAAAAGCACTGTGACAAATTAGAAGACAATTGCATCATGACAAGTTGTGGGATGCATCAACCCACTCAACCAAGCACTGCAACAGTACTGTGCATTGCTGGCAGCAGAAACATCAGAATGGCCACTGGAAAGCATGCTGCTCGCTCAAAACCAGCCAAAAATGTGCAGTCAAAATCTGGACAGAAGAGCTGTGTTTCAGAAGCTAAATATGTCAAAGAAGAGAATTCCATCAAAATGCCATACAGAGTGCTACACAGTGATTTCATGTTGAAAAAGACTTGATTAAAAAATATATTGCTTATTTTAAGTTTATGAAATGCATTTTTTACACAAGGAACTCTGTTGCAATTGACTAGAAGGAATCTGATTTAATTAAAACTTCAAGAGGCCTTCTGTCCATGGGAACCCTTCACACCTTGTCCTTCCTACCAACAGGAGAGGATATTGCATGGGCATGTTAATTAGAACTGTTGTGAGAAGAGGAGATTTCCCATGCTGACAGGAGGAAAGAGACAATAGAGTCTTTCAACTGAATAGAATATGCTGATTTGGGTGTGCCTGGTCAACAACTGCTCTAGCAGGAAGGCAGGCCATGTGACCATCTGATTCACCTAGCTCTGGGGGTGGACCAGACTGGGATGTGGATTTAACATTGCACCAAATAGATGTTTAAGGAAAATGGTTCTAAAATATTTTACCAAGCTGACAGAAATGTCAAACGTTGAGATTCTTAAAATGACAAATTCACTCACAGTTCAAGACTAAGCTGGACGTCGTGCGATGTTCTGAGACCAAACTCCGGGATTTATTAAAATTGCAGCTGTAGTGTTTTTGCTATGAACATAAGAACTTACAATAATATGCCCATGGAGGATCTGCATGCATGTGTTAAATTTGGTGCAGAACCAATATTGCAAAACCCACCAAAAGCGCAAATATGTTGTCATTTCCGAACCCAAGCACGTAGGAACATGGGACTTGAACAGAGACATGCCTTGATTAATCTGTGATGTGTACATGTATTCTCAACAACTTGTGTATCTGGGAAATATGTTTTTTGGGAAAAATTGATGAGTAAAAGCAAAGCGTAGTGTTCTTTCCTTAAGCCATAAACATGACACCTGATGACACCGGATGACACACTACTCCCTTCTACAGTCGGGCGACAGGAAATTCTCTAACCTATCAAATACTTAGGGGGTTGGGCATGTAGAATCAGCCTCCACACCCACTTATGAAAACACATAAAAAGAGACTGCCTAGGACAGATAGGACACTCATTTTTTCCACTACTCACCGATTCCTGCGAAGCACTCTGCCAGACCAGATCCAGACAATATCCAGATAGAGACTCCAGATCTAGATCCAGAGACCAGAACTTAGAATTCAGACTCCAGAACCAAGCTCTTGAACCCTGAAGCAAAGGCCTAATGCACAAGCTGAATCCTTCTCAGCAGGCCTTCAGAATCTTTTGCAACCTGATTCTAACCCCTACACTTCCACGGGGCCTAACCAAACCATTCAACAGCCGGGCCATGCTGTTTGCTTCTAGCTAAGAACCCTGTGCTAGAACCCAGACCCAGAGAGAGCAGTGCTGTATCCAGACCCGTCAGATCCAGTTCAAGAGACCCAGATTGCCATGCAGTGCTGAGATATAAGAACCCAGAGGGCCTGAGACCTGTCCGGTGGCGAGAGTGAAGCCAAACCCCTTGACCAGATCTTTGACGAGGCGCATTCCATTCCAAAACTAGGAGTGATTATCTAGTCTAGAACTGTACAGAACCAATCTCTTAGTTTAAAGTAATCCTCTTCCATTCATTTCAACCTATCCAGAACTGTATTATAGAATCCTGTGTTCATCCTGTTGATTTCAAATCTGTAAAGCGCCATCTGTCATTCTGAAATCTTGACTTTATTTCTGTAAATCTACCTCCACAAAAACATCCGTAACTTTTGAACTGCACGTCCTAGAAGCGAAAATTAACTGTCATCTTAAAGCTAATATTCTAAGCTTTCCAATGAACCCAAAGCGACATTCCAAATTCATTATAGTTCTTCCGTAATCGCGATTTACGCACATGGAAAAATTGCAGCAAATTGCAATTTGGCTAAATGTCATTTCCTGTCAAAATAGCTGTCTCTTGCTTTCCACGGCTGAGTTTTGTTTTCAATCTGATAATCATTCATGAATCATTGATAGTGTTGACCTGAACCAATCTAAAGTAACTAGCACTAATCCGGAATATCCTTTGGTAAATTAAAATCAGTTTAGCATATTTTCCCATCCATTGCAATCACATTAAAAAGCGTTTTGACCTGTGTTTTAAAATCATACCTGTTTTTTCTAAGCTTGCTGGGGGGAACTGGGTTGAACTGCATTATTGATTGTTTTCCTGAAACCTGTATGCTCTCATTTCCATCTCTCCATATTGCATAGGGGGGGGAGGGGGCAGTCACAGGGAAAAAGTGACCATATTATCTTTTGTTGAAATCATATCAAGTTTATTTCTGTGTTGCATTGTTTCCCATTATTGCATTTCCTTGAATCACATAAAGTATTCTCTGCTACAGTATCCTCCATATTCATACTCCTAAGTGATTAAAGAGAGTGTGAATTTTGTAATATTAGCCATTGTTGATTACCGTCCATATTCATAAGTGTGCTATTCAGATATTATTTGGTTCATAAAGTGTGATATATATATATTGTTTAATTCTTCAAACAAATCTTTTAATTTGCAAAACAAACCTACTTCTTGGCTCAGTAGGGTCAGGGGGATTCAAAGAGAGGGGCATTATATAAGGGTTCATCATCCAGATTTAACAAACTTTGACATACAAATATATAAATAAGGGCTTCCATTGGGCATCCCATCCTAAGCATTGACTTAGTTGGATTGCTGGATTGAAGTCACTTACAAAGTGCAGTTTGTCACATTAAAAGCACCAGAGCAAACATTTCCCTAGTGCTACAAATATGCATTTTCGCTACATTTTTGCACCAGGGAAATGTTTGCCCTAGTGCTATTAGAGAATGGTATCTTTTTAGCATTTCAGCATTGCTCTTTGAACTCCAGTCCTGTAACTCCTACATTATTTACCTCCACCTTACTTTGTAAAGTTGTGCAACTGAAGTGGCAATGCTAGCACTCATTGCTGCACCACTAAAACACTTATCATCAGTAGTGACATAATGCAGGCTCTATTGGTATAATCAGGGCTCCTCTAGGAATAGCTCTAGTTTCCTCTGCCACTTTCACTATTCGAAGCTGGAAGCATTGCTTGAAAGTGCTCATTCAATTTAGTTACCAACAGTTCCCATTTTCTTAAGACGGCAGACGCCCAATGAATATGCACAGTACAATCGACCTTAGGTGAAGCTGAAAAAGGGATAGGTACATTTCTGAGAAAACAGCTTACCCTTGGCATGTCAGCTAGTCACAAAGTGGCAGGGCCACAACCGCCACACTACAGGCCCTGCAGCCTCATGGAAACTATAAGTGTCAACAGTGACATCCAAAATGGTGGAGCAGCCATTAAAAGGCTTGGTCCAGCCAACCAAGTCATCAATGTATCCAGGTGTCCTAGTTTAGATCCACCAATCCTACACTCTGAGCAATCTGAAACATGTGCAAAGCCTCCCAGGGAGTCTTGCCCAGGGGGGGGGGGGGCACAGAGTTAAATAAGCCTATGATATCAGTTATGCAGTTTGGGTGTCTACAGCTGGCTGTGGCAGGAGTGCAGATAGAGCTGGGGAATTATGAGTAAGGTGACAGGAGTGCTTGGAGGAAAGGAGGAAGAGGCTGGAGCCAAGTTAGGACAAAGAGGTGGTAGGAGTGAGAAGGCATTAAGAAGTGAATGAACAGCAGGAGGATTTGGCAGGAGTGAAACATCTGGAGGATGTGGGGAGCATCAGGAGGTGTTGGTCAGAGTGAGAGATCGGGAGGAGGTGGGGGATAACAGGTGGAGGTGGCAGGATTAGGATGGCAGGAGTAGGTTTGTAAACATAAGTAGCAGGTGGAAGGAATTAGACAGCAGGGTGACGTTGGTGAACACCAGCTTGAGGTAGTAGGAAAACAAAAAACAGGATGCGGAAGATTGTTATAACAGGAACTTTCAAGAGGGAATGTCTGGTCCAAGGCAGGGGGTAGGAAAAAAACCCAATTCCATGGGATTGGATCCATTGTTTTAGGCTGGTGGTGATAAGGAGGATCAGGCCCAGCTCAGGTGTAGTGAGGAAATGAGAGAGCACGATCAGTATCAGGACCATGCCAGTTTGATTAAAGAGTTTGGGCAAAATCCCCTCTTGTTTCAGTACGTGAGCCATATAGAGACGTTCCAATGTTACCAACTGCTGGTGGAGGACACCCAGCAATATTTGATGACTGTATCAGAAAGATGAGTGAGGAACAGAGGGAAGGTACATGAGACTGTTAATTCCTTAGTGGACTAAGGCGTACTAAATTGGCTGACTTGCGGTGCAGAGGTTAAAGTATTAACTGTCCAAATGTCAACATGCACTCCTGCATGCCCTTCTACTTCAACAACAGCAATAATTTTAGCAAACAGAATGACCACGGTTCTACATGGTCACCTTCAGCTTCCGCTATCACAAACATTCAAGTTTCTTCTTCCCACCCCCACTTCTCTTCACACAGGGCACAGCTGTTCCAGTGTCAATGAACAGTTAATTTCCAGCTCAAAAAAGCAGTCTCTAAAGAGCAAAACGCTGTAAGATGAATGCCTCCTCATGAGCTAAAACTGAAAGTAGGTGCAGTGATTATGTTACTACGCAATCTTATGCCATCACAGGGACTCTGTAATGGAACAAGTTTGACAATTACGCATCTACAAAGACACATCATAAAGGCCTGTGTAATCAGTGGAACTTAGATACTGTTCTCATACCGCTCACACCTCTCATTCCATCAGATACAAATATGCCTTTCAAATTCAAAAGAAGACAGTTACCATTACATTTAGCCTATTCAATGAACATTAATAAGTCTCAGGGAGCTACGTCCCCTTCCTGGAAGCGATCATTGGTAATTATGATATTTAAAAAGGGGGCCAGGCATGACCCTATTAATTACCGATTGATATTGACCATTAAGATCTGCTAGAACGGTGTATGTCATGCCGGGAACGGCTAGTGATACATATTAAATGAATAAATAAGCAAATTAAAGAATAACTAAATGCAATTGCTACATGTAATCTGAGTAATGTTTGATGATCCTTACATTATTCACACGCAGTTGTAGCTGGGGAATTTACTGATGTGGGTAGGTAAGAGAAAAGGTCAGCATGCTCTAATCTGTTCAACACACATAGAGCACCATATCTAAAAATAAATCGCCTACACTTGTGTTTACCTGTTTGAAATGCATCACATTGATCATAAATGCACAGCCATGAATGCTATTTACTTTGCAAGACATGTGAGACAATTGAAATCTCTCATGACATCCCCAAAACTGTAATCATTTTGATATAGTGGGGGAATATGTAATTGGGCATTCCTATCCCACAGATGATTTCGGGGGGTATCTCCTTCATCGATGACATGCATAAGTATAGGACACCAGCCCAAGTTGCCCTGACATCTAATCAATCTTTTAGAGAGCAAGTTATAGTGTGGCTGTAGGATTTGTGGCAGGTATTTCAGGTACCATCCTTGGTACTATAGGTAACACATACAAGGACACAAAACCTAAGCATAATGGTACCCAATGATCTGGTAGGTGAGGATCCAGAAGAGTCAACTATAGAAAGAAGTGAAACTCCACCATCCCCGCCTCTGATCAGTGGCGTAACACAAAATGTGGGCCCTCCTGAAGCCCCCCACTGCCACTGGGCCCCCACTGGGCATGGGCACCATGGGGTCCCCCACACTGCGGGGCTGCAGGTGCCCCTTTTACTCCAGTGCCTCTGGACATTGGGCCTCATTATAAGGGTGGCGGATACAGTTTGAACGGTGCCGGTAAGGCACTGGCACCATTCATACCGTACCACCGAATTACGAGTTCTGCTCGCGGGTGGCTGACAGCCAACCAGGTCTGACCTGGCAGGCTGTGCGGCACCCGCAAGCATAACTCGTAATTGCACCGGCACTGTTATCAATGGTGCCTGTGCAACCATGCTATATGGGGATCAGGAGCCCGGCAATACAGCCACCCACGAATGGGCAATTACCGGCCCATTCAACTCGTAATGGGCGGGTTAATGCCCTATCGCGGGTGGCGGTGCCAGTAGTGAGTTTGTAAAACAGGCAGGGCTACCGCCAAACTCGTAATGAGGCCCATTGTACTACATTCTCACTCGTTATAGATGCATGTAAGCGCAATATTAAATTGCCTGAGTGAACCAAATATTCAACCTGGAGCAAAACATACATACGTTTTTAATTAAACACACATGACACTAAGCACATGTATGACATTGAACTTTGCTATTTAATGCACACTTTCTTTTTGTTTTGGTGTTTGTTCCCACCACACACACACACACTTTTTTTTAAAATCAGTGGATCTAAACAAAACTCTGGCACACTCGAGTTGTTTTCTTGTTTAATTCTCTCTCCTCAATTTCGATTTTGTAACCTAATGTCATTTTTCAGCAGGTCTTCGATTTTAAGTAAGTTTCACTCATTTGTGCTTTTATTTATCCCCCACTTTCATGTTTTCGTCGACATGATGGTTTTGTTATACAAGCGTCTTATGAAAGGTCCTGTAATTTCATGTAATATTATGTCATGTTTTGTTATATCATTTCACCTTAATGTAATGTTGCTTTATAGCAGGCCCTCAGTTGCTTAGAAGCAGATGGAGGGTAATGTGTACCATTCCAGAAAACACTAAAATAAATTAATAATACATGTTTGTGGCACTCAGTTCATGAAAAGGACTCTACACCCTTATTGAATCTAAAAACCCAGTGCTGCCCTTTTTAAACACAAACACATATCTATCTACTACATGCCTGGTAGCACTGTGTAGAAATGTGTCTGGGTACAGGATCATAGGTTCTATGTGTAGAATATTAATGTGCTTGGGTTCTGAATGTTACTGTTGAGGCAGTTTATGTGAGTGTAGGTGCCTAGATAGGTGTGGGGGTCCAGTGTACACCGTACCTTTTTTCCTGTCTTGCGTTCCTACCTTCCCATCTGTGTACCTGCAAACCAATAGATATTAAAGCATAACCGTGTTTACCTTACCCGCAGTCATCTGTTGTTTCACTGGCAACGAGGATTCCAAGGTGAAGTTCAGGCGCTGCTGAGGGTGGTGCAGCAAGAGCTGAACACTGCCCCAGCAAGATCTGAACCCCCACACCCAGAGGGAGGGAGCACGCGCTGTGTTCCTGTTCTTCTGACTCCTGAGTCCCTTTCAGACATCTGGGATGCCTAGTGCAGTGGTAAAGAAGAGCGCCTCCATTTAAGGCGGAGGCAAAGATGGCCTGTGCATAACAGTGCAGCACAACATAGTCCAGCAGCTGAACACAGCACACCAAACCGAAGAAAGCATAGCATTAAAGCAGAGCATTCTAAAGTAGGACAGCTCAGCTAGCACCAACCACATAGCAAACACATGTCCTAACACAGCATACCAGACACATTGAAATGTAATGCATTGTTAAGGCATTGTAAAGATAGCATGTTCCAAATAAGAATGTATCGTGGGTTCTGAGAGGAGGGTGCAACGTGACAATGGCTATGCCAGGCACAGCATGGGAATTCCTAAGAGGAAGAAACAAGCAGGAATAAGGAAATGCTTGTGGCAAACAATGGTCACCTGAAATGCCCAAATAAAGCATCACCATTATTTGCCCTCCTCAGGCACATGCACACACACGTACACACACCTTGTTCACTCTCATCGTTCTGTTTTTGTGGTACGCTCATCGCAAGTTGGTTTTCCAGCAAAATAAAGGAGATAAAGGGAAAAGTAATCTCCCCTTGATACCTTTGCTTCATTCATTCCATCCTGGAGGCATACTGCACTTTTCTCTATGCCAGGGATCTGCAAACTGCAACTATCCAGATGTTTTGGAATACAACTCACATGAACCCACATGATTGACAAAGCTTGCTGGGGCTGATGGGAGTCGTAGTTCATACGATCTGGCCAGTCGAAGCTTGCAGCTCCCTGTTCTGAGGTTTGTGAAAACATTAGTCACTTTTAGGGGCTCTTATCTACGAACACATTTAATTTTCTCAACGATACAGTTACATTAATGTAATGATCTTGATCTTTCTCTTTCCTTCGCCGGTGACCATTATGCAAATACACCCCTCCACTTCTTTCCACTGCGATCATAAGCAACCTGCCTCTCCCCTTTATTTCCTGTTGCCTTCTCTAGTCAATACATCTAAGCATCGAATACACTTAAGACTCGATATAAATAATAATTAAAAATAAAACTTAGGTAATTCAGTGTGTGTGCTTGAATTCAGAGCCAAATCACATGCACTAAACACAATGGGCCTCATTAGGGGTCAGGCGGTAACTCTTGCGGTGCTACTGGCAGATTGGCGCCAGACCTGTCATATTTTACCCACGCCTGACTTCCCGTTGCCACCGGATCATTACGAAGGGAAGTCAGGAGTCAGCAAATTGTAAGTCCCCATTCCCATTGAATCCTATGGGACTCTATGGGAGTGGGGACACGGATCCACCAGGCACCATTAGCAATGGTGCCGGTGCTTTCGTGAACAGTCTGTCTACTGTGGAGCAGCGCCCAGCAGGGTCAGACCTGTTGGGCACAGCGGCCACGGCAGGCAGACTCAGAGTTTGCCGATCCAGAAACAAGCGTACAGGTGAGCTTACCAGCACCATTCTTTCCGGAATGACAAACTCGTAATGAAGCCCAATGTTTCTGTAAAATAGCTCAGTGACTTCAGCATTCACTCCTGTACCGAGATCAGCTTGCAGGACACAGGTTGGACGTCTGATGTCACCGCTTCGATCTTTATCCTTCCAAATTTGGTAAAGCGAGGACAATTAAATTGGTTCCTAACACTTATTGTTTTATTAATGGTAGCAGGAGGACTCCTTCATAAATGCTAGGAGTCAAGTTGATGTTATAACTATTAAGCCCACTAGGTTTATGATAGTCAACCTTTTTATAACAGTGTTACTAAAAATAAGCAAAAAAAAACCTTGTTGAAAGAAAATCACAGGATACATGTTTTTATTGTCATTTTGCGGGGTTCCATTATGAAGGTTGAATTTTCAACAAAATATATCCAGGCTGGGGTTACTGGTATGGCGATCCATTCCTTTACAGATTTTACAAGAAATTGAAGAAAGCCACCCTACACAAATGTAGTTTACCCAATCTCATTTTTTACATGGAGTTGATCAAGGCAGGGCATGAACGGTTGTTGACAGCAAGCACAATATCACAATGATAATATTAGATGGTTAGTGGCTCTATGCCCAGGAATTTCCAGTGCTAAATCAGGCAAAAAAGGGTGGGGAATGAACGTCCCTATTGACACCTTAACAACTGAAATGTCATGTCTGCAAGTCTAGGTTCTTGCTCAAGTGGAAGCTATTCTGGCCTTTTCCATTGCAATTTGGCCAATCTGGTCTCCACTACAAAAGGTACTTTGGAACGTGGATACATTGGGCCTCATAACACCGTAGGCGGACCCGTAATGAACAGTGCCGGTAAGGGAACGGCACCGTTCATTACGGGCCGCCTCATTACGAGGTCTGCAGCGGGTCCCGCTCAGGACGCCTGGCTCCAGGCGTCCTGAGCGGGACCCGCTAGCAGACCAGGAGCTAACAACAGGCCGTCATTAATGGGCCCGTTGTTAGCATCCTCCTCATTCCCATTGAGCCCTATGGGGGCTCAAATGGGAATGGGGATGTACTGGGCCCGGGTCCCGAGAATGGGAATTACCGGGCCCGCAAAAGTCAGCATGGCCCGGTAATTCCCTATTCCTGGAACCCGGACCCGGACCCGGACCCGGTACCCGGTATGGGGGTAGCCATGCCGCTAAAAGCGGCATGGCTACCTCCAAACTCGTAATGAGGCCCATTATGTTGATGGGTATTAGTAAGGTTCTAGCTGATATTTCAGGTGAGTGAATCCTACTGGAAATTAACAGTGCAATGCAGTGTTTTATTTTTTAAAGGGGAATCCCCGGGATCCCACTTCCTCCTACCAGCTCCATAACCCTGCTCCTTACCGCCCTCTACAGTGAATGAATGGGGGTTCTGCAAGCAGCATTCACACATCGGCAGAAGAATCAAGTACACATTATGTGCTGGGGAATGACGTGGCATTCCCACATTGGTCAATTTACAAGTTATACACAATGGTATGCCAAAGAACCTTTGTATAGCCCAGAAATTAACTAATGGGGGATGCAGCACGACTCCTCTGATGTGCAGTGCCAGCAGGGCTCTCAGTGTGTTGCTCCTTCTCAATGCCAGAACACTGCTGCAATCCCTGCTGCCAGCACCACTCCCCTACTTACCCTGCAGGGAACAACTCTACTCAGCCCAGCCCTAAAGGCTCATCTTAAACCTGCGTTGCAAGGTCTCTGAGGCCCGCAATTCTCAGTACAGCTAGGTATTTCAACCGTAGTTATTATACCTGCATTTGTATGGGTACTATGGTTCCCATGCAACAGGGGTTGGCCTAACACAGCAATAAGTGCCTTGATACTGTGTTTCACCTGAATATCATTGCAAGCAGGAACATGGCTACAGTCTACTTAAAATGGCTAAATAGTGAAGAATGGCACACGATCCGGCTTCAGGCAAGAAGCACCCTCACAAGGAAATGACTACAGATGCAACAGAGGAGCCAGGTGCAGAATAGCCCTATTCATGATTGCAAATACAAATAGTTCTGAACAGAAGTTGATAATTAGAGGGTAGGATCTTAAATGTGAGCACTGTAGTGCTTCACATTAACTATATGTTTAAACATTTGAGGCGAGCAGAAAATGTACAAAAATGTGCTGAGTTACTGTACATTAGTACATATTTTTCTGCCATAGGAGTTAGCCAAATCATGGTATATCTTTAATTTTAATTTTAAATGTATTTATTTTCGATGTGGGTCTGATGCGCACAGTGCAAATCCTGCTATCAAATTACATACTACAACATATGATTCTTTTTCATCAGGACTATTTACAAGCTTATAGAATATTATTTTATACCTGCTGTACTATTATCTGTCCTTACATTAAAAACAACAAGCTATCTAAATGTCTAGTTCTTAAAGTGCTTTGAATATGCTTAGTCAGTCCAGGGGCGTGGAGTGTTGGAGCTGAGGTCAGCAGCACAATTGTGATCGGCTGTACAATCTAATATGCAACCTTCGGTGTGGGTCCGGTTGTTAACTAGTTGGGTAAATCCTAGATTGAGGAAGGCTTTGGTGAGAGCTTTACCTTTCTTGTCTTTGGGGTCATTGAAGCCAAGATTTAGGTCTCCTAGGAGAATGGCTCTTGTGTTGGTTTTAATGTTGTCACCAAGGAGGTGTGTAATGTTGGATTGGAAGCCGAGCGGGGGGGCCTGGTGGGCAGTAGACTACGTGAAGTGTAATGGTGTCATTTGGTGACAGAGATTTTTCTATGGATAGATCGTCAAAGTTCTCTGCTTTGACAGATTTAGTTTGTCTGGAGTTGACGGTTTCCTTGAGTATTATGGCTACACCACCTCCTTTGCTGGAGGTTCTATCTTGGCGGAAGATTATGTAGACTAGTGGTAAGATTTGGCAGATGGCTGGTCCGGATGCTTCATGTAGCCAAGTCTCTGCGATAGCTAAAATGTCTGAATCCAGGTCTGTGATAAGGTCGTGGATCTATGTGGCATGGGCTGGCAAGGATCGTGCATTGATGAGTGCACATTGGATGTGGGGAGTGGGGTTGTTTCTTAGTTTGGTTCCAGTGGTGAGGTTGTTGTTATTAGTGGAAGTGCTACGGGTTATGGGCACAGGGGTGGTGGCGGCTAAAAGCGAGTGTTGCAATTGCTTGCCTATGTGCATTTTGGGAGTAGCTGAGATGTGGGTAGAGCGAGTACCAAACCTTAGGTTTCTCTGGTGGAGGAGCATGGGGTTTGTTAGGGTTTGTACATCATGAGGTGGATTGGACCTAGTGGTGGTTTTGCTAGGTGTTGGGGCAGATGTGGCGATCGTAGAATGTGGGTTAGGTGTGTCTGTAAAAAGTGCAGGGAGGAAGGTTGTGGGTGGAATGTCATGTGAGCAGGGTAGTGTTGGCGACATGTTGTAGGAAGGGTGCAGCTGAGATGCGGTAGGAGCGGTTCTAATTTCTCACCTTGGGCTAGGCAACTGCAGATAGTTTGTTTTTTTGTTTATAATGCGCGAGCGTACCCGGGGGTATCAGGGCGGTCACTTTACAAGAATTTTCGAAACTTGGTTACAGTACAAAGAATATACATAATGCAAGAATAAAATACATCAATGTTATATACAAGTCAGAGGTTAGCTTGCAGGCCATTATATACAAGTAAGCAGAAAGGCACACAAACAGGTAAACAGGAAGGCACATGTGGTTACAGTTTGTGCGGGTGGCGCTGGGCACATCAAAGACTTTGTGGGTCTCGAGTTTCAACCAGGAGACTACTAGTGAGTGGAAATTTTGGTAGGGCATGTCAATTCTAAGGTAAGGAGGCAAGGAATTCCACAGCAGAGCAGCTTTTACTGGGAAGCTGTTGCCCACTATGGTGTCCCGCTTGTAGAGGGGAACAGATAGACAGTTTTTGTATGCAGTTCTGGTGGGTCTTAAA
Source organism: Ambystoma mexicanum (assembly GCF_040938575.1). Lineage (NCBI taxonomy): Eukaryota > Metazoa > Chordata > Amphibia > Caudata > Ambystomatidae > Ambystoma > Ambystoma mexicanum. The sequence goes on along the minus strand of NC_090930.1, from coordinate 292,103,502 downwards.
GAGGTCTGTCGGTGGAATCTGTTGATCACGTAAGTTGGGGCGGCATTGTTCAGGGACTTATGTGTAAGTGATGCAGTTTTTAATAATATTTTGTCTTTAGTTGAAAGCCAGTTGTTCTGTTGGCTAAAATGTGTAATGTGTTCCCTTCTGGAAATGCCCAGAGCTGCTCTAAGAGTGTTGTTCTGAAGGGTTTGCAGTTTACTGGTGGTAGCCTTGGTAGATCCCAAGTATAGGGCGTTGCAATAGTCAAGGCGAGACAGAATAAGAGCTCTGGCGAGTGTTAGGCAGCTGGAGTCCGACAGGAATGGTTTAGCTGCACGGATTAATTTGCAAGTATAAGCTGTGGAGGATGCAAGGGCGCTCACTTGTCTTTTGAAGGAAAAATTGGAGTCTAGATAGAATCCCAATGTTTTGTCCCCCTGTCCGACTTTAATGATGTTACCGTCAATTGTAAATGATTTGTAGCCCGGGCCAAGTTTCCTTATGTTGAGTGTAGTACCTAGGATGATAAATTCTGTTTTATCATCATTCAGGCATAGTCCATGAGTGGCCGTCCATGCCTGGATGATGATGTACACCCTATTTAACAAGGCCAAATCTTTGCCATAATCTCCAGAAAGCAGAAGGAGGATCTGAGTATCATCTGCATAGTTGGTGTAGGTGATACAGAGATGATCCAGATCATGGAAAAGGGGCTTGGTAAATATGTTGTATAGTGTGGGGGAGACGCAGGAGCCCTGAGGGACACCGCAGGTGTTGGGTATGGGGTCTACTGCAGCTGTGGGAGAGAAGACCCTCACGGTCCTACAGTTAAGGAAGGATGTGATCCACGTGATGGCCTCCGTTGAGAAGTGGGCTGCAGTGTGGAGATGTGAACATAGGACAGAGTGATCGACCAGATCGAAAGCTGCAGATATGTCAAGGAGAAGGAGTAAAGCAGCATGCCCATTGTCTCTTAGCAAATCGATCTGGGCTTTCAAGTCAATGAGAGCTGTTTCGGTCCCGTGTTGGGACCTGAACCCAGATTGTTAGATCCTAGGAGGTTGTGTTCTTCCAAGTTTTTCTGTATTTGTACATAAGCAACTTTGTCCAGAATTTTTAGGAGAAAGGGAACGGTTGTAATGGGTCGGTAGTTGGTGGGTATGGCAGGGTCGAGAGTAGGTTTTTTCAATAATGGGAGTACCCAAGATTGTTTTAAGTTAGTAGGGATGGAGCCAGTGGCGAAGGAGGCATTGATCAATTTTGTGATGAATGGGGAGAGGTCCCGGGCGGCATCTTTGATGAGTTGAGCAGGGCATAAGTCTCCCTGGCAATTGGATGGTTTCAGAGATAGGATGATTTTTTCCACTTCCAAAATATTGACTTTGGCAAACTGCAAGCGGGCTAGGTCAGTGGACATGGGTTTGTCATGAATTTTTAAGTTAGGTGTTTTATTCAGGGACGCTCTTTTATTGGAGATTTTATTTTGAAGAGTCACAATCTTATTTGCTAGGGCATTTTGAATTTTTGAGCACCATCTTTTATCTTTGATGCAGGTATCGGGGGGTGCTATGGGGGTTTCTATTTCTTTGAGGATAGAAAAAAGTTCTTTCATGTTGGATTTGGCTTGGGATATGCGAGAGTCAAATAAGGTACGTTTGGCCAGGTAGATTTCTTTTTTGTACAGTATGGTTAGTTTGGAGAGTTTGAGTTTGTTTGAGTCTGAAGGGGATCTTTTCCAAATGGCCTTGCAGCTTCTTTTTTGGTGCATTAGGTTTTTGAGGAATGGAGTATACCGGTGTGCAGTCATAATGTCGACATCAATAATGTCGACAGTCAAAATGTCGACAAATTAATGTCGAAAATCAATAATGTCGACATACAAAAATGTCGACATTTTACATTAATGTCGACATTTTTTCGAAATGTTGTATAAATAAATAAATATATATTTATTGTTGTGTTGTATGTGTTGAGTATGAGGGGTGGGGGGTGGCAGGGGGTATTGGGTGAGAGGGGTTGGGGGGGACATCCCCATAGTAAATGATATTCTTTTTATTTATTTGTTTATTTATTTATTGAATAATAAATAAATAAATAAATATATAATTACTATGTGTTGGGAATGAGGGTGAGAGGGTGGTTGGGGGGGTGTGGGGGGGTGTCAGGGGGGTGTTGGGTGAGGGGGGGTTGGGGGGGGGGACCCCCCCATAGTAAATTAGACTCTTTTTGGTTATTTATTTATTGAAAAAATAAATAAATAAATAAATAAATAAATAATTAGATTGTGTTGAGTATGAGGGGTGAGAGGGTGGTTAGGGGGTGTGGTGGGGTGGCAGGGGGGTGTTGGGTGAGGGGGGGTTGGGGGGGGGACCCCCCCATAGTAAATGATACTTTTTGTTGGTTATTTATTTATTGAAAAAATAAATAAATAAATATATAAATAATTAGAATGTGTTGCATATGAGGGGTGGGAGGGTGGTGGTGTGGGGTGTGGGGGGGTTGCAGGAGGGTGTTGGGTGAGGTGTTGATAGTGTTAAGGGTTTATAGTCATATTGTCGAAAAAAAAATGTCGACATTTTTTTTTCGACATTATGACTTTTTACATTAAAAGTATAGAATGTCGACATTATTATTTTCGACATTATTTTTTCGACATTTTTGTCTGTCGACATTTTTTTGTCGACATTATGACTATAAACCGAGTATACCATTTGTTGAGGTGCATTTTTGGTTTACTGGATCTGAGTTTAAGGGGGGCGATACGGTCCAGCGAAGTGGCCAAAATCTTGTTATATTCTTCAACCAATGACTCAGGGTCCAGGTCGTCTGTCAGTGTATTGAGCGTAGGGAGTAGATTAGGGATAAGTCTTTCTACTGTCATGTTTTTCTTGTTTCTGGTGAGGGTCGGTGGGGCTTTAACAGTAGGCAGAGGTGGTGGTCGATCAGTAGAGAGCATGATATTCGCTAGGCAGTTGTGGTCGGCCACCCAGTCGAGTGTTCTAGCTTTCGAATGTGTTGGTAACGTGCATCTTTGCACGAAGCCTAATTTAGTGAGAGTGTTGGCTATAATGCTGGCGGGAAGGTCTTCCGGGTCATTGTAACCCAAGTTGAGGTCTCCTAGGGTGAGTGCTTGACTGGAGCTCTTGAGGTTGCTAGATAGAATAGAGTTGAGGTCTTCATCAAAGGTACCAATGGGGCCTGGCGGGCGGTAGATCAAATGGATATTAAGTGTTTGGTAGTTAGTGAGAGGTATTTTGACTGCTAATATTTCACAGGAGGGGGCATCTATAGGGTAGGCTAGTCTCAAGGTAAGACTGCACTTATGGATAATGGCGACACCACCTCCTCTGGAGTTGGTACGGTCTTGTCTCAGGATTGTGTAGTTGTCTGGGATAGCCAGCATGAGCATAGGGCCTGCTGCTGGGTGTAACCAGGTTTCGGTGATGGCGAGGAAGTCAAGCTCTTCTGTCAGTATTAAGTCCTAGATTTCTAAAGCAGGGCCTACCAACGATCTGGCGTTGATCAAAGTTCCCTTGATTTTAGGGCTAACTGTGTTTTTGGGAGTAGTGTCTCTCTTTTTGAGGTAGCAGTATGGCGTTTGTCCTGTGGGTGTTCAGGAGTGCCTAGGTTGAGGGAGTTATGAAAGGGTGTGGCGTAGTGTTTTTGTGATGGGTTACTGATTTGTGAGGCGGGATTAGGTCGAAACGGTTGCGTTCTGTGGTTTTGTGGGTTGGGCGATGAGCGGGCCAAGGGCTCGTGAATTTTGGCTAGCCTGGCTCTAAGTCCTAAGTTCCTTTCTACAGTGGTGTGAGGGTGACTGGAAGGTGACAATACCTGAGGGCCATTTAAATCTAAATAGGGTACTTGGCTATTAAGTCTAGGTAAGACTGGCCAGTTGGGTAATTGTGGAGCCATCTTAGTAGATGGTGCACTATTGAAGCTGATCAGAATATTGGACCAGCAAGTGGGTGGTGAATGGACACATACTAGGTAGTAGCATCAAGCTATGGTAGTTTGTCTGAATTGCAGAAGTAGGCAACTACAGTCAGAATGAGGCAGTTTGGCTAAGGTGCATAAAGAAACACCTAAAAATGAGATGAGGCAGTTTTGCAGAAGTGCAAAATAGATGCCTAGCATCAGGATTAGGCGGTTTGGCAGGAATGCGTAAATAAGCACCTAGATTTGAGATGAGGCAAATTGGCAAGAATGCATAAATAAACACATGAATAAACACCTAGAATGCATAAATAAACACCTGATTTGAGATGAGGCAAATTGGCAAGAATGCATAAACACTAGATTCAAATGAGCACCTAGATTTAAATGAGGCAGATTGGCAAGAGTGCATAAACACCTAGATTCAAGTGAGGCAGATTGGCAAGAATGCCTAAGTATCTGGTTGACTAGCAGGAGAGAAAGGTCACCTGGGTTAAATTTTCAGGATGAGGGTGAAAAATGCAAACTTTGAGACCCTTTGGATAGGAATGACTAATGGTCACCTAAATGCAGTTTTCACAATATAGGCGATACATGCAAACTGTAGGCACTTTGAATAGCAAATGACTAGTGGTCACCTAATGCAGTTTTCACAATATAGGCGATAAATGCAAACGTTAAAAATTTTGAATAGGAGATGGCTAGTGGTCACCTAAATGCAGTTTCATAATATAGGCGATAGATGCAACTTGAAACACTTTGAATAGAAAATGACTAATGGTCACCTAGATGCAGTTTTCACAATATAGGCGATAAATGCAATGTAATTGACTAGCAAGAGAGAAAGGTCACCAATGTGCAGTTTTCCGGATAATGGCAAAAATGCACACTCGGCGCATTTTGAGTAGCAAATAACTATAACTAGGGTCACCTAGATGCAGTTTCAGAATATGGGCGATAGATACAAGTTTTGAACACTTTAGGTGGCAAGTGAGTTAGGGGTAACCTGGGTACAATTTTCACAGTGATGGTACAATTCAGTTACAAGGGTCTAGCATTTTCAAGAATTGTGGTAACCGTCGAATTTTGCGAGGCTACTACTTAGACAGTGACATAGGAGCATGAGCAGTTAAATGCATTCGGCTGGTGCTAGGCAAGATTGGGCTAGCCAAGTCCAGATAGTGATGGTACAGATCAGATAAAAGGGCTTAGTATTTTCAGGAAATGAGGTAACGCAGTCAAACTATGCAAGGCTACTACTAAAGCAGTGACATAAGAGCATGAGCAGTCAAATACAATCGGCTGGTGCTAGGCAAGACTAGGGCAATGCTTTAAAAACCAGTGGGCTGGTGTTGACCAGCAGTTACAACGATTCAGTTAAATGCAGTTAGGGCGATTCAGTTAGATGCAGTGGGTAAATGCTGAGCAAAAGTGAGATGTATTGCCAGATAAATGCCAGATGTATTTCTTTGATACAGACAGGCAATATCCTATTCTGAGTACTGTGAATAAAGGTGTAAATATTGTTTTGCAATATCACTTTAAGCATATTCACAGCACTTTAAACCCTAGTACTTTATTGTGTTTAATGAAAGAACACATAATAGAATAGGAGGTATACAAGTTTTTATGAGGTTGCAATGCATAACAAGTGTTGAGGAAAACAAATCGATCCTATGCTCCTGTATGTGATAGTAGAAACTGCACTCTGTGCATGAGGCCCGCATCGGAAATATGTATATATATATAGATTCAGTGAAAAAACTTTGTTAAAAGGGACGTTATGGTTAAGTTGTGCGACTAAAAACCTATCAAATTCAGTAAAAAAGCTTTGTTAAAGGGACGCTATGGTTCAAAGTAAAACCGAAAAACCCCTGAAATTCGGCAGTTAGGGTAAGATAAGCAACCATAACTCGCGCCACCGTGCACTGCTAACACTAACACCCAGGACATCAAAGATGACATCACACATGTCATTGATGACATCACTGATGACATCACATGGCTGGCTCTCCCTTTTTTTCCTTTACTGACATATCTAAGCCACATAGTTTTCTTCAGTAACAGTCAGGAAGTAAAAATTGAAAAGGTAATATATTTGTAGACTTCGGGTCAAGTCATATCATATGAAACATATATATAGCGGAAGACACAGGCTTGAAAGAGAGCATTCCTTTCTGTGCATGAAGATAATCATTAGAGTTATCAGCATTTTCTCATAGTTTTATTTTTATTACTATACCTTCCCTGTATATGCTCATATTTTTATACATTGTACTCACAATCCTTTCCTTAGGGTTCATTGACATCATTTCATACACATACATACAGTAAGTAGCAGCTTTGAAACAGAGCAATCATTTCTCTGCATAAAGATAATCAGTTAGGTTATGAACTCTTTCCGCTACTACTTCTGCTTTTTTGTTTACTTCACTGTCCCTGTATATACTCATATTTGTATGTGTTGTTGTCTCTTTGTGTTTTGTCTGTATTAAGTGTAATTATGTATTAAGTGGGTTTTATTAGCTACTTATTACATGTTTCACAGTACGCAAAACTCTAATAAGAAAGCACTTATCATTTCATTATTCTACATGGCAAGATTATGAATATTGCACCTTCATCATGTATACTGCACACACTGCCTAAGTTTCTGCATCAGTTGCTTAGTATACTGGATAGAACTTCATAATAGAATGCTATTTATATCAATGCATTGCTTAATGCACTAATTAGCTCATGATATTTTTTCAAATGACCCTTGACACTTTTTGGTCAACATTATAAGAATCCCTCCTACAGAGTTTTCATGAAAAGTAAATGTATATGTGATGTCATCAGTGATGTCATCAATGACATTTGTGATGTCATCTTTGATGTCCTGGGTGTTAGTGTTAGCAGTGCACGGTGGCACAAGTTATGGTTGCTTATCTTACCATAACTGCCGAATTTCAGGGGTTTTTCGGTTTTACTTTGAACCATAACTTCCCTTTAACAACGTTTTTTTACTGAATTTGATAGGTTTTTAGTAGCGCAACTTAACCATAACGTCCCTTTTAACAAAGTTTTTTCACTGAATTTCATAGGTTTTTAGTAGCGCAACTTAACCATAACGTCCCTTTAACAAAGTTTTTTTACTGAATTTCATATGTTTTTAGTAGCACAACTTAACCATAATATCCCTGAATTTATATACATGTAACATACAACATACTGTACCGCCATGTCCGCGGACATATCGAAACTCTGAGCGTGGTGAATGTAAATTTAAATAGTGTGCCCCATTTCCCCTTTGAGGTTGGTCTGAACAGAGCCGTTATTTTTGGGTTTTTTGCAGATGCTTGACAGACACCTGTTATTTTGTATATTTATTTTTTTATTTTTCTTACTTTACTCCTAAAATCTTCACATAACCTTCTCCAAAGCAACCCTTACATTCCAAAACAGAATGGCATTTCCCATAGAAGATAAGGAAATGGCATCTTCTTTAAAATAAACAGCATTACTGGAATCAATATTCTCATTATTACAGAAGAACATACCAGCTCTAAGCATGAAGGCACACATGCCTCGGTTGATTACACATCTAGCATTGTTTTTCTGAGGAAAAAAAACTGAACTATTGTCCCATATTGCCCTAGGTACTAATCCAGAAAAAAGTACTTTGGCATTTGGAAGGATGTTCATTACTGCTTGAACCAAGTGTTCCAAATCTGCCAACAAAGTAGGGGCACTGCCATAGCCCAAATGGAAAGCACCATAGTGCAAAACTACCACATGGGGACTGTTGATCCTGCCCATATCTTCACAAACTTCTACAATTCCCTGTACATTTCAATCAGGCACAGTGCTCCACACCACCTCCACTCCTTTAACATCAAAATTCTTTGCAACATGCCTGCATTGAGCATACTGTTGTAAACCATGCACAAACATATCTCCAAGCACCAACACCCTGACTGTCTCCACTTCTGCCATCTTCACTACACACAGTCTCTTTGAACACAAATCCACAACCTCAACATCTGATTGGCTGATCCCTACAGTCTTCTTTCCATGCTGGATTTTCTGGAAAACCCAGGATGTAGCATGCCCTGTCCGCAGACCGCATAACTCTTACACAGCCCTTCTACCATTTCCACTTCATTCTATGTGCCATTCCCTCATTGGATATAGCTAAGCAGGCACACAATACGGAGAACGTCCTCAGAACACCCCCATTTTGTTTATTTTCAAACATTTCAGGACACCGCGAGTGTTCTTAGAACACTTTCAGCTTCACAACGAACAATACAGACAACATCTTCAGGACACCCCATGCGAACATTCCAGGACCCCACAAGTATTCTTAGAACACTTTCAACTTGACACCGAATCCATTCTGTTTATTTACGAAAATTTCAGAACAGCCGTGTTGTCCGCAGAAAAATCAAACACAACAAAAGTGTCTAGCACATAAAAAAAAACAGAACATTGAACCTATCTCATACTCCCCCACCCTCCTCAAACACTCTTACACACCAACACACTCCACTAAATACAATTTTTAATCCAAGTTTCACTGCGCTGTACGCGGTCGTCCGCGAATGAAAGATGGCGGGCGCCACAGAAAATCTGCACGCTTCTCGCACCACGCCGTCCAATCAGCACACACGTTGCATGTCCGCGGACATCACGCAAGCCGCTCGGCCAATCAGGGCACTGTCTGTGGAGGGAACTGGGAAGTCCGTCCACGGAGCGAACGGAGATGTCACTAATTTTTTTGCCTTACATTTTGGTCATTTTAAAAAAAAACTACTGGACGGATTCACACAAAATTTGCAAAAGCCCGCTTTCGGGACCAAGCCCCGGGTTGGTGTAAATCCGTCCAGCAGTTTGGGCTGTAGGCGTGCGCAAGGTTTTTTCCCATTATGTCTATGGAAAAAACAAAAGTTTTGGGACCCCCCCTATAACTTTGCCCCCCCTGGACTAAACCTCTCCAAACTTTGCAAAAAAAATCAGAGTGGGCAATATTCTTTTTCTGCAAAGTTTAGTGAGGATTCGTCCAGAGAGAGCGAAGTTATAAGCCATCCAAAAAGTGCTCTTCCTATGGAAACACCAACTTAACCATAACTACATGGATGCTACTGCGTCCATGTAATACGTTTAATTGGAACTTAGCCTTCGTATACGGTACAGCATATTAAATTAACCAATATGTTTGGAGTTAAAGTGTTTCATCTGCTCTTCTGTTTATGATGAAACCATCCCCTCTAGCAAGGAATCTTTGAACAAATACACGCTGCTGTGTAGCTACAGCAAACAGTACTACTATCATTAGACGCAGGGAATCATTTTGCCCCGAGTGAAACACTCCAAAGCAATGTCATATCAAAGCAACCTAGCCCTAAGCTTGAGCATCTATGAGTGATGAGCGACATTACCCTAAATGACATCTTTTTGTCAGAGCTGCTGGGGCTGAAGACAGAGTGAATCCATTTGTATAAATTGTGGTTCCTCTAAAGGGGAATTACAAAAATATATGGTGCAATTCTCGAGCCTAAACCAATTTATATACTTAAAATATAGCCCTTTTTTCCCAGAGAAATCTCGCAAGTACTTAAAACAGTGCCATAAATCACATCTAATTCACTAAATATACAATTTAAACAGCAATAGAAAGCGAAAATGTATCATCTGTCACTAAATCAAGCATCTTCATTTGTCAGTGAAAGTTGCATGGCAGGATGTTCAAGGCCCATGCTATTGTCAATTCCAAGCTTGATGCATTTGCTGTCGGGATTACACACTGTGCGCCTAAACACATTCTGACTCGCTGCCATTTGTTGCATTATGCAGCGAGACAGCTATCCACATTCTATTTACAAAAGTTGCGTGGCTTATGATCATAAGTCGATTGACAATTAAGCAATATTCCCCGAGTGGCGGGGGCATTACCGACTCAGGTAATGCCCCGGGGCCATAGTTATAGGCCCCGGGGCATTACCAGAGTTGGTAATGCCCCCACCGCGAGGGGCATATAGCTATTAGTACCCCGGCCCGCAAAAACTGCGTGACTGGGGCACTAAAAATGTTTTTTTGTCCCGAAATGCTGCAGCGTTTCGGGAGAAAAAAAAAAAGATGACAAGAAAATGGCCGCTGCCATGGAAAGGGAAAACGGAGTCTGTTTTCCATTTCCATGGCGGCCATCGGGGGCAGACGCTCTGGGAACACAAGTGCTCCCAGCGCGTCCGCTCCTGAAAAAGGATCAAAAAGAAGGTAAGTGGGGTTGGGAGGGTGGGAGTGAGATGAGGGAAAAAAAATGTACCTGCGTCCCCGGCGAGGGACGAGGGAAGCCTCCAGCCGTGTGGAAGCGCGGAGCGGGCATGGCCCCACTCCGACTCTCCACACAGCTGGAGGCTTCCCTCGTCCCCCTGCCGGTGACGCGTGAACAAGAAGGTAAATTGGGGGGGGGCGGTGGGAGGGAGGGAAGGGAATAAACAAAATAAATACTTACCGGAGTCCCCGTTGGGGGGCGAAGGCAGACTCTCAACCGCGGGTGGCTCGGAGCGGGAATGGCCCCGCTTCAAGCCTCCTCATTGGCTGAGGGGCTGCCACGTCCCCCGCCGGGGGGACAAAGGCCATAGAATCCCGACGGAGGGATTCCCGGCCTGGTAATGACTCGGCAAGGGCCAATCAGAATGGCTCTTGCATTCTGATTGCACCTTCGCCGGGTACCCATAGACAATAAACATTCAGGACCTCATTTACATAATGTTTTGCGTCATTCTAAGTGACCTTGCGCCATAAATGTACGTTTGTGCTGTGCTAAAAAACTATTTCCGATTCACGGATCTGACGCTGCGCTGGCCCTTCCCACTTAGTGCTCTGAAACAACGCTTTGCGCTGGAGGTGCGCAAAGGGCCAGCTCTAAGAATCAAAACGGGGTGGAACACACAAAATACATAAAAACGTGGAAGAGCATGGGCGTGGGGAGGGAGGCACCATGCACACAACAAACATGCCCCATCAAATGCAAAGTAAACCCTATTCAGAGAAGCTATCCCGCAATCATTGTGATTCCAAAGGATAACGATCATCCCACAATATTACCTCCACCCGTTACACGGCTCACACATAAAAGCACAATCCAACCCCAATGAACATGATTGCCTCAATACCGGATCCTGCATTGCTGGCACTGACATTACTACATGGAAGGAGGAGGAGGGCCAGCATATTCCATCCACAAACACCATTATTTGGGATGCCAGATGAAGAGGTTCATGGAAGATACCACTTTCCTCTCCATGTCATCTTAGACCTGGTCAGAAAGAGGGAGAATGACCTGGTATCACCTACCATGTGCTCACAGGCAGTGCCACCTCTGGTCAAAGTGCGAACAGCCTTACCACTGGATTGGCCACTGGATCATTCCAGCATACCACAGCCATCATGGTTGGTATATCATAGCCCACTCAATCAAGGTGCCTGCACTAAGTCTTGTGCTGCATCCTAGCAAGTGTGCATAGGCACATTCACATGACACGCACACTGCAGGCAAGGCAGAGTGTGTGCTAGGAATTCTATGCGTTTGCACACATTCCTGGGTCCTGGAAGCCATTGACTGCACCCATGTATTGCTTCAACGCCACCCTCGAGAAACAGAGCACATTTTCGCAACAGGAAACATTGGCATTTCATCAATATGCAGGTGATCTGTGATGCCAAGGGACACATCATGCATGTGAATGCCAATTACCCAGGATGCACGCATCATAGCTAAATATTTCGGCATCCCCCCATATCCCAGGCCATTGAATCGGGAACCTTTGGAAAAAAAAGGCTCATAGGTATCAACTATCACGTGCACACAAGCAGTCAAAACATACTCAGAAACACAACAAATGACAATTCCTGCTATAAATACCCATTTACTCCTTTGTATTTGTATTTATTTTCCATTTATTGAGTGCTTTACTCCAAACATTTTCAAAGAAGCATTAAGATTGAAGAAGATAGTTCTTTAGAGAAATACGGAAGGAAGGATAGGAAGTAGTAGAGCTAAGAGGGAAAGGAAGAGAATTGCAGCGATAAGGACCAACACAAGACAATGAACGGAATTGGGATTGGGCACAAGGAGGACAGGGGACCGATAATAGAAACTGGGATTGTGAACGAAGAGACCGAGTGGGGATGTAAAAGCAGACCAAGCATGATAAATTAATCAGAGCAAGACAATAAAACCTAATACAAAGAAAATTTTATTTGAGCCGGGAAGAGAAAGGGCCTCATTACATGGATGGCGGTAAGGGTTAACGGTCACCGGTAATGGTACCGGTGACCGTTAACCCTTACCACCTTACTACGAGGTCCCTTTGAGGGTTGGAGACTTTAACACCTGCTTTTTGCAGGCGTTAAAAACCAACCCGCAAAGGGACCAGGGTGCTAATTACGGTACCGCAATTTGCGGCACCGTAATTAGCGCCTTCCCCATTCCCATTATGCCCTATGGGGCAAAAATGGGAATGGGGAAGGGCAATGGGGGAAGGGGGAATTACCGCCCCACCAACCTTGGAATAGGGCGGTAATTCCCCTTTCCTCCAAGGCGGTGCCAGTATTTTACCGGCATGGACCACGGTACTAATAGCACCTTGGTCCACCGCCGTCCGTGTAATTAGGCCCAAAGACTGCCAGCCAAGCGAAGAGAGAGATTGCGAGATTGGGATCATGGGGGGATAACTGGTTGTGAAGGCGGATATAAGCATTAAAAATTGACTTAAGGGGGGGCAAACGAGAAAGAGGAAGACCAAAGTGAATGGTAGAACAGTAAAAAATGTGAGAGAAGTTAAGAGATAATATCAAGGGTTTGGTAGCTCCGAAGGTCTTGCAAGATATGAAAGTGATGGACATGACAAGACATGGAAATGGTAGAAATGTGAAGAGAAAAAGGGAAGTCTGTATCCCGGTAGACACCGACATTATGAGCAGAGCTTGAAAGATGCAGAGATGAGGGAGGGAAGGAGACAGAGGAGGAGGGGTAGGGGGTTGTGGTGGCAGGGAAGAAGAGAACTTCAGTTTTCGATAAAGTTAGAACAAGAAAGTGATTTGATATACAAGATTGTATAGCAAGTAAACAGGAAGATAGATTATCGTGAATAGCCAGAGTAAATGAGGAAAAAGAGAGACAGAGTTGCATGTCATCGGCATAAAAGTGGTGTGAAATCCCAAGGGATGAGCTAATTGCAATGAGAGGAGCAGTATAAAGAGAGAAGGGGAAGGGGCCAAGAACAGAGCCTCGGGGAATGCAATGATTAAGGGGAAGGGTTTGAGAAGAGGAACCAGACCAGGAGACAGAATATGTGCAGTTAGAGAGGTAAGAGCGAAACCAAGAAACAACAGAATCAGCAAGCCTGATTCCAAAGAATCAAAAGCAGAGTGTGATCAACCAGGTCGAAAGCAGCAGATAGATTTAGGAGTATGAGAAGAGAGGAACACTTGGTGTAGAGAGCAGAGAGCAAAGAGTCGCAGACAGAGAGAAGAGCAGTCTTGGTTGAGTGACAGGAACACAAGCCAGACTGGACTGAGGGAAGAATGGAGTTATTGTAGACAAAGGTAGAAACCTGAGTATAGACTATCGTTTCATGTAATTTAGAGAGATGGGGAAGAAGAGAAAAAGGTTGAGGGATGGCTTCTTAAGAATAGGGAGAAAGGAAGCATGCTTAAAGCAGAAAGGACAGATCGATGTGAGAAGAGAGGTGTTAAGAAGAGTGAGGGTGAACCAGTAGGATGGGAGTGAGTGATAAGAGAAGAGGTCTCTAGATTAGTGGGGAAAAGGAAGAGATTAGAAAGGTGGTAGAAGAAGGAACAGGAGAAGAGGTTGAAGAACCAATAGCAGCATGCAGAGAGGTGACTTTAGTAGAAAAATACATTACCCAATGCAGTGGTGTGTATCTGTTGCCCTTGGTATGTACTATATATGTAGCTTTGCATTTGTGCAGCATCTCTTATGCTTTGGTTTTGTATCATGAAACTACAATAATTATATAGTACAAGGGTGTTTGTGGTGGTTTTTTAGTCCTTCATATATTTCCTAATATGGGAACCAATATCAAGTCCCTTGAGATGTCTACGGTGAAGTCAAGTTATAACATGTGGTCCATAATGAAAAAAACTCAATGTATTCTTTTACTTTGTTTGGCAATAGGGTGGAGCGGGGCAATATAGTCGTAATTGAGTTTTCTTTGCTTTCCTCTGGCTTGACTGCATTTCTTCTCTGTGCAGTTCGCAAGCATTACTACATATGTGTTGTTACGTTCTCTTTCATGACAACTGACATACGTGCTATGCGTTCCCATCACATCAAAAGAATGCACGATTCATGTATTACCCTATCTGCTCCTCGGGACGTTTGTGACTAAAGAGTAACTGAAAACATTGTAGATAGTAAATGCATCGATTAATCAACATCTGAGATTTAGAACCCCCTTCAGATGTTGTGCAGTACGCGTGACATACTTTGTGCAATGATTCCAGACACTAAGAGCCCTATTTATGGAATTATTTGCACGGAAAATAGGAAACTTGCACGCCAAACTGCGTGCATAATCGCGTTTGTCGATTCATGGAATCGAATGTGCAGGATATTCCTTGGATTTGCATGGATTTCGTGGAAGCCCGGCATGCCCCTGCGAGCCGTCGAGTGACTTGCATGAGACACTGCACAGAGTTGGGGGCAGGGGGCGGAACACAGAAAATGGGAAAGAACATGCACAAAAGTGGGCGTTACGAGGTACGGGCTGCAGGCAGTCCATCACACTTCCACTATTGCGCGGAATGATACATATTCATGGGAAATGCCCACGCAACGCCCTCAGAACATCCACCACCCGAAGGCAGACGTACAGACACTTGCACATTGGATTTACTGCACAGAAGTAAGATCGTGTGTCGGATTTAAGGGTGCATGCATGCAGCCAGGGTTCCGATCTAATTTAGGGGTGCTTGTATGCAGTATAACGGGTGCAGGAAACGTTTATGGGGGTTTGCATGCAGATTTTCCAAATTGTACCCGAGTTACGATAAATCATATGCATGTTGTTGTGGTGCCGATAGCAGTTATGGGAGATGCTGCACAGGGTCCCCGAGATGCAGGCCTGCTTGCAGGGGACCCCACGCACTGTGAATGTATTTGCACTCGGGAACACGCTAAGGTGGCTGTTTTTGGCTGTTTTTGATTTGCGTGGGGGCGTGTCGGGGGCTTCCGATCACGACTTGTGTATGCGGTTACTTTACGCAAACAATTCCATGACTATGCAGAACGCATGTAGAAAACCTTCTGCGCCAGGTTCACGCAGTGATGTTTTCGGCATGCGGGCATTGCGGGATTTCTGCGCATGAATCGGGCCCTAATGCTTTAAAAAGAGAAGAACACATAAGAAAGTGGGCGCGGCTGTGTTCACGCATGCACAACACATCACCAGCTAAAATGTGTTATCTATTGAAAAACACTAGAGCTCAAATGCTAGGAGAGGATTGGAACAAAGAGAATCAGAAAAAAAGAATGTACTTGTTTACGCTACCATCAGCATCCACCATTCCATTGCTTCTTTTATTAAATGAGAGCAATGGGGAGAGGCAATGTAATCAACCGCATGTCCTCGTAGCCCCCTTGCTGCTACAGTATGACCAGAGGCGTTGCTAGAGGGTAGCTGAGGGGGCTCTAGCCCCAGATCTTTTGGTTGTAGCCCCGGATAGAAGCTCAGGAGCTAAAACCAAAAGACTAGCTAGCCCAGAGTCTCGACAGTCCTCATATTAGCGTAGCCCCGGATCTTTTCCAAACCTAATAACACCCCTATATAACCCCTTTCTGGCGTGTTCCCCCTGATCTTGTATTGTCCGGTATCACACAGATCATGGGAGCACCGTGATCTTAACTACACATCCTTCTGGTGCTTTCAGGAACCCTGGCCTTCCTCACGCTCTGGAACACTTTCCGCACTGCATTTCTAAGCGGCACGTGGAAAGGAACCCATCCACCGGGTCATGATTCCATCGAAACCTCCCAGCAGGAATAACGTTCCTGTTTCCACATCAAGTATTGCTGCTGCTTGCAAGCGTGGTGATCACCCGCGTCTTCAAAGAGCAGCATACAAAGAGTAGCTTTGGAGGCAGTGTTGCAGTTATTCAGTTTTTCGGTTTGCTTTAGTCTGCATTTGCCCAGTCCATCATCCTGTCGCTTCCATCTTTCACACTGGCACCGAGAGCTAGTTTGTCATGTCTTGCCAATGCAAACATGACATCAAACAAACTAAACTGTAAGGTTGTGGTGCGATTCTAATAAGATGACATAACAAAACTTAACATAAGTATAGCATGCATGACAAAGGTGTTTAAACATGTTTTAATTGTGGTTTGGTTTCGAATATATCTTTCACATTTTCCAACGATACAATTGATCATTCCGTTAATCTGAACCCATTAAAAGTACACTGTTATAATTCACCCGTAATTTCTAAGAACAAGTACATAGTGCCTATTCACAGCAGATAATGATGATTTGGTTTAAATATGGATCTTTCACATTTTTAAAACAATGGGCCTCATTACGAATTTGGATACCCCCAAACCCGGGTCCGGGTTCCCTGAATGGGGAAATACTGAACCATTCCAACCTTGGAGGGCACAGTATTTCACTATTCAGGGAACCCGGACCCGGTCCATCCCCATTCCCATGTGAGCCCCCATAGGGCTCAATGGGAATGGGGAGCATGCTAACAACGGGCCTGTTAATGACGGGCCCGTTGCTAGCATGCTGGGCCAGGCTGGGCCGCTCGCGGGACCCGCTAAGGACGTCTGGTAAAACCAGGCGTCCTGAGTGGGTCCCGTGAGCGGACCTCGTAATGGGGTGGTAAGGTGTTAACTGCTCTGGCACCTTTACCGGCACCGTTAACACCTTACCGCCCTCCTCGTAATGTGGCCCAATGTCATTAATCATGCAGCCCATCAAGACAAATCCTATTGATAAATACATGGTTGTAATCCACACAACATTTCCAAAAACAGATAAAGAATATAGTAGTTGATGGTATATCCCCACCCTCAGAAACCATAGAACTAAGCTGTCATTGAATTATCCCTCAATTCAACTGGGATTATGACAGGTAAATATTAATGGTGAATAATTATTTCAATAATGTGGCAGCAGTCGAGGTCCGAAGTCTATGGTTTCCTGAAGACATTCTAAGCCAGAACCAATTGGTCATTAACAAATCCACACAATGAACAAAATAACTAAAAGACAATAAGCAGCACTGTATATCACCTGAGCATTCGGTCAGCAGAGGTTTCCATGATTCTGACTGTCCTAGTTTATCACAGAATGTTGCTAGTGTAACACATGGTTCGGCTGGGATGTTCACTAGTTCACCACACAGTAAACTGGTTAGCCTGATCATTAGAAAAAGATCTCTGAAAATCAAGACTAGGACATTTGCATAAATACCCAGGAACAGATACAAGCTTTTTACCTCCTCATGCAACAACTATAGAGTTTGTAACAAGCCAAAATCTGATGTGTATTGATCCTGTCACAACTCCCACATTTTTTGTTTAACCTGGGTGGGGCGCTTTTAAAGATCTACATTTATATTATCAAGAAGAGCGTCACAAGTGGAAGTACATGCATTCAACCAGGAACTCTTACCACATCTACTACATAATTGTAGACCTGGAGCTCCAGAAGTTTTGCCACATAACTAGATTTTGCCAAAAAGCTGGAATTGAAGAGGACAAGCACCCAAATGATTCAATCTGATCTTTATCGTTGTATTAGAATGTACATGTATTATGTTTAGCAGACCTTGTGGTAGAACCCAGGAGTTCAGTTTTTGACACAGACGTGATTGATTAACTAGATCAAAAGCAGAGGACCATCAACGGTGGCCAGAAAAATGTCAGGAGATTGGCTTGCCCAGACTTGATGTTGGAGGCATGTTAAAATTCTACAATTAAGCTGAGTACCAAGAAAGCCCATAAAACCATGCCTGAAATGTGGGAATACAGCCAAATGATGCAGCCCGCTTTTCGAGTTTGCATAGGATTATAGAGGCAACATGTTTGCTATTGTCATCCAATAAGTTGATAGGCCAATAGTTTTGAGACAGGATTCAATTCCCTTTTTTAAAAATGGGAACAGTACAGGCTTCATTTCAAGCCAGAAGAATGGTGTGTGCTTCTACTATGGAGATAATCAACTGGAAAAGAAAGATTGGGGTTGAAAGACCGTGACAGAAATGTTTGAGGGAGAAAAGACCAAAGCTTATTTTTCTGAAATAACCTTCGGTCTTTTCTCCCCTGAACATTTCCGGTGTGGACGATTCCGAAGAGACTATCCAGCCAGATCTCAGGTGAGCTTTCTATGATGGAATTTTGCACACCATTGGGACCAGTTAGATCTTGAATTATTGGACTGCCTAATAAGCTTGTATATGAGCTCCTTTGCGGGTTGGGGGATTTAACGCCTGCTTTTTGCAGGAGTTAAAAACCAACCCGCAAAGGGACCCAGGGAGCTAATCACGGTACCCCAATTTGCGGTACTGTAATTAGCACCTTCCCCATTCCCATTGAGCCCTATGGGCCAAAAATGGGAATGGGGAAGGGCAATGGTGGAAGGGGGAATTACTGCCCCGCCAACCTTGGAATGGGGCGGTAATTCCCCTTTCCGCCAAGGCGGTGCCGGTATTTTACCAGCATGAACCATGGCACTAATAGTGCCATGGTTCTCCGCCATCCGTATAATGAGGCCCTTAATCTTAGTACTAAAAGTATATTTCAAGAGATGAACTTGTTTGAGTCGCCTGATGTTATGGTAGAGGATTCTTTTCTGATCTGCAATCGCAGCATCATAGCGGTGGATGTACTTGCTGTTATTCTGATATGAGCCCCTCTGGGCAGAATCAAGAGGCATTGCCCGATTTAGGAATCTATGAAAAATCATAATGCTAAACGAGGAACACAACCCAAGATGTTCATGTTTGTATACATAATTCTCAATAGTCAAATAAAAAGATCAATGTTCTTACTGTTGCAGTTAAATCTGTTTCCATTAGAGGAAATTGAGAAGTTGCCAGTAGTTAACATAACAAACTTCACCAACACATACATATGTTATTAACCGCCATAACATAAAAGCACACACATGTTCATATAAAATAATATAGCATATCATAATTTTGCTCATGGGATTCCACATCACAAATAAACATAAGCTACCATTATAACAAACATGTATTGTATGGTGTAACTTCCCAGCACATCCGACAATAACATAACATGCAAAATATAACCAAACATAGTATACACAATATTACATATTTTAACACAATGTACTATAACTTATAACAGAAACATTTGTATGGCGTAACATAGAAAACAATGATATAACACAATAGAAAATATACCATGTCATTCCTATCACATTTTTATATGTATTTATATTCAGGGAGGAACAATACTCTTTTGATCTCAAAAGAGTGTACAACAGTTAAAACAATGTGACAGGAAGAAGTGACCTTCTTAAAATGGGTGGAATTTGAGTGACATTCTGACCAGATTATGGAGGGGGGTAAATGGAACAGTTAGCAGGGAGGATACATGGGAGGACGTACATAGGTTAAGGACAACCAATATAAGAAATGTTTAAGTGCAGGTAAGCTGTACGGACAGCTGTGCTAGGAATATAAACGTGACGGATGAAGTGCTGTAGTGGGGGCAGACAAGGTTAGGGACCGAGACAGGATAGAGTTGTTAGAATTTGCTTTTGAACACATTGATGTGGACAGTTTCTCTGATGTCTGAGGGAAGAGAATTCTGTTCAAGAGGAGCAGGAATAGAGAAAGAGTGGAAGGAAGACGACTCACACGGAGGTCGAGGACCCAAAAGGTTAGACGAGGATTTATATCAGATATTACGTCAAGGTGTATAGAGTTGGATAGAGGAAGATAGATACAGTGGTGCCTTAATGTGGATATAAGGAGAAGACATTTAAATCTGGTCCTGTCTGGTGACGGTATGAAAAAGTAGGTGTGACGTGAGGGAGTTCAAAGAGTGTCCTGTTAGTGAAGGTACTGATCTTGTTGAGATGACAGAAAGCAGTGTTGGGAGACCAAACAGGATTCTGGCACAGTAGTACAATTTAAAGAAGACAAGAGTAGTTAGGAGATGCTTTGCAGTGCTCAAAGGAAGGAGGTGCCTGATTGTCCTTGTATTTACGAGGTTAAGTGAGCCACCTTTACAGTTTTGGAGATAAAAGTAGAGAAGGTGTGAGAAGGTTCATAGATGACACCAAGGTTTCTAGCTGAACAAGAATAGTGGAGAGTGTCAAGTGGGAACTGGATAGGCAGGGGAAGAGATGAGAGATCTTTTTGTTTAGCTGGGAAGAAGAGGACCTCCATTTTGGGGAAGTTGAACATCAGAGCGTGCAAAGCCATCTATCTCATCACCCTTAAACGCAAGTGCAGGGTGGCAGAGAGGAAATGGCGTGCTTCATGTTCATCCTTTGACAAACTGGCCTGTCGCCTGCTCCAAAGGCAATACCGGCTCTCCGTTCTCACCAAGAAGAGAGCCCTTATCCAAGCCTGCATCTCTGCGGCATCTAACAATTCGGCTGAACTCTTTAAAATCTGCAAGGAGCTGGCCAACCCTGCTGCAGTCTCTACCTCTCCTGTCCCCTCCCAGGCCCTCTGCATGGCACTGGCCTCTCACTTCATTTCAAAAACTCAGGACATCCTGTCCTCACTCTCCTACTATAACCTCCCCCTCTCTATTCCCTGCCCTTCCTCTGGCTCTTCTGCAGCCACCCCTCCTCTCTCCTTCTCTTCCTTTCCCCTTGTTTCTGCTGACGAGGTTTTAAGACAAGTCCAATCTATGAAAGTCTCGTCAAAACAGGTCCACCCCTGTTCCTCCAAAACTATCAAGGACCACATTGACTCCTTGGCTCCTGCCCTTGCTGACTTCTGCAATCACTCCTTCGCCTCTGGAGTCTTCCCATCCCCTCTCAAGCACTCCCTTGTGCACCCCCTTCTTAGGAAACCCTCTTCCGACCCTTCCTGTCCAGCTAACTATCGCCCAATCTCTATCACTCCCTTCCTGGGCAAGCTCCTGGAGAAACTGGACATCTCCCAGCTTAATCTCCATGCTGAATGTGTTGGTAGTCTTCATGACCATCAGTCTGGCTTCAGAGCTGCCAGAAGCACTGAAACTGCTCTCCTGAACATCCGTGAGGACCTGCTCTCGAACCTTGACTCTAACATTCCATGTGTTCTCATTTTGCTTGATCTCTCTTCTGCCTTTGATACTGTCAACCATACCATCCTGCTCAACCGTCTCCGTGATAACCTCGGTATCACTGGTCAGGCTCTGCTGTGGCTGACCTCTTTCCTCTCAAATCGACCCTCCCAGGTCCAACTGGGGTCTTCCCTCTCTGACATCTTCTTCTCTACCTGTGGTGTCCCCCAGGGATCTAACCTCTCTCCCTGGCTGTTCAACCAGTATCTGGCACTTCTCGCCCACCACATCGCCGCTCTCTGTCCCTACTTTCAGTGCTATGCGGATGATACCCAGCTCATCTTCAGGCTACCCTCGGCCTCCTCTTCTCCTTCCCTTATCTCTGACTGTCTTTCTGCTATCCAGGAATGGTGTGCCGCCAACGACCTCTGCCTTATTGCCAGTAAGACTGACATTCTACTCATCGGCACTCCCACTCCCTCCTTCCCTGCGGTTCTCTGGCCGGCCTCTCTGGGCCCTCTTCCTGCTCCTACCTGCAAGGCAAAAAACCTTGGGGTCATCTTCGTCTCCACACTCTCCTTCTATCCTCACATATCCGACGTATCTAAGAAGTCACACTACCAGCTACACCTCCTCAGAGGTATCCTTCCTTTCCTCTCCTTCCCCCAGAAGCTCACTGTCTCTAGAGCCCTGGTTCTCTCTAAGCTGGACTACTGTAACAGCCTCTATCTAAATCTGCCCGCCTCTACTCTCCACCCTTTGCAACTCATCCAGAACAGGACTGCAAGACTTGTCCTTGGCCTCAAGCCCAGGGACCGTATCTCTCCAGGACTGAAATCACTACACTGGCTCCCAGTGACTGCGAGGATCAAGTTCAAAACCCTCTGCATTGTGCACAAGGCTGTCTGGGGCCTTGGTACAAAATACCTTCAACTCTCTCTTCCTAAATATCTTCCTTCTCGAGCTCTTCGCTCATCCGCCTCCAACTCCCTCAGGGTCAGCCGCTTCTCCAAACAATGAGTTGGGGGCAGATCTCTTTCCACTGCAGGGGCCTCCCTCTGGAACAGCCTTCCTGCCTCCCTGAAACTTGAGGAGAACCACCTCCGGTTCAGGAAGCACCTCAAAACCTTCCTCTTTGCCTCCGCTTTCTCTCCCCCTCTCCCCTGCTAATACTACTGAAACTGCACTGAATCTGCAACTGGGCCATTCACCGTTCTCGGCCCAGCACTGCCTCCACGGCAACCCCTGCACTACGGGACTGTCTCTGTATCCATACAGCCCCCCTTCCCAGCACTTGTCTGCACTTACTTCGCACTTGCCACCAGCTGGCCCTTGTTATTTATCCTGTATGCTGTATGCTAATAACCCTGTACTGCACTTTCCCCTCTCCCTTTCCCCCATGCACTTTTCCCTTCCCCTCTACCCTTGCACTTGCGCGATCTGAATGACACCTGGCCTAGTAAGATCGTTGTCTGTCTCCCCTTGTTCCCCCCCCTGCCTCGTCGCGCCTTGAAACACTAGTGTATAGGCGCGTTACAATTGCCTTATCATATCATCATATCATATCATATCATATCATAATATTTAATGGCAGGGACACAGTTGGAAGTTTTGATAGAGATATCAGAGGAGAGCTCAGGAAAAGAGAAGATGATTTGGGTGTCTGACAAGAGTTGGTACTAGAACCCAAAGGAGGAGAAGCGTCCCCCAAGAGCAGAGGTGCAGAGTTTAAAGAGGAGAAGGCCCAATACAGAGCCATTATATCATAATATAATTATATAGAGCATAACATAGCATACCATAACATTAAAAAAAAGATAACATGTCATAATGCATTTCATACTATTGCATAATAGAACATATTACTCTGAGAAAAAATACCATCTGACCGTGGTAGACTGGCCTGTGGACTTGTTATTCAATGGCTTTGCTAAAGAATACAGTTGGACAATCGGCCTTGGATGTCATAAAATATTGGTTGAATAGACATCCAGAATAGTATAGGATAAGTGAATTTTATGATGTTTAGAATTTCAGTAAAACACATAAAATAATCCAATGGTGAAACTGATAATGCTTTAACATGGGGATATTTGGGGCTACTTATTCAGAAGATTAACGCACATCCAGTGGGAAATGAGAAACACAACATGCCACAAACAAAGTTAACAATTCAAACAAAACAATACAATTGAAACTAACATATAAACTCAACATTCAATCTCACAAAATGAAAACTCATGAAGCTTAAAGGAGAGAATGTCACAAAATGGTAGGCTTAATTAAAATTGAAATACACGTATTGATCACCAGCAGTCAATAATTATTATGATTAAATGTGCAGTGGGCCCTGGTGGCAGGAGCAACGCTTAAGATGCAAAGCGGGAAGATGGAATCTTCTCGTCAGCAAGAAAAGGGCCATGGATGACCACCCAGGAATTCCCTCTAAGAAAAGACCTCGAGCGTCCAGGCGTTTGCGGAATGAGGCCCGGAAGTGAAAACACTTTCACATGCGTTTTAGACTCTTAGAAAATAAACCCTTGATGTCATTTAAAAAGCACATTTCCTTTCTCATTTTGTGGGGGGCTTGCATACCTAATACTGATGCAGCATATTAGGTCAACTATTGAATTCCATGAGGAAAATGACTCTTATGTCTGTTTGCACAACAATCCATAAGCGACAGCTGTGGCACTTCATGCCATTTCACGTAAGCGCACTTCCACTTTTGATGGTTTTGGTGCTCCGAAATAAGATAGGTGCAGCCAGTTATTTTGCTCTAGGAAAAATATATATTCCTTAGCCTTTTGCAGGGTGTGCGGCACAGCAGTTAAGGCGATCGCAGCCTGTACAGCGGCCATTTCTCATGCGAGGGCAATTGTTAACAATGATCTGGAATGCTACAGGTGTATTGGGGCATCAGTAAAGTGTCATTCCCTATACCAAGAGCATTGGGTAGTCTTAAGGGGACCTAACATTTGGTATTCTAAACCCAACACCAACATATATAGCTGTGCAGCGGCACCTGAGGAACAAGGAATTAAGTCCCAGTAAGAGAAGCTTGTGTATTCAAAGTATCTACGTTGATCATTGAAGCAGGACAGCAGGTCCTAAGTCATTGAATGCAGTTTCAGGTGTAGAGTTTAGACATACAGAGAAACACACCTGATTGGAACAGAAAGCCTTTGGTAGGGACAATGTCCACCAACTTCAGAGTATCTAGCTAGCAAATTACGCCGAGAGTAGACAACTCAACACTGCACTTGCCCGCGTGTGGATTGAGGTTGAGTTATTTTTAGGGGGGCGTTTTGTCATTTAAAACATGCATTGGGGATAGTTATTGTGCTCATGCAATGAGATTTGGCACGTGGAGAACGCCAAATCAGTAGAATAGGAGGTGGCGGGTAGTACGGTCTGGACCAGGTGGGTTTTCCTTGCCAGATGCTAGGGACAATCAATACCTCCACCAGTTGAACTCTCTAGCATTAGATTGAAATCGGTCAGTTTTGCGCAGCCCCATATCTCTTCTCTCAGAAGGAAATACTTTCATGGAGGATCCAAACACGGGATAGAATGGGCAAAATAACACCATGCTTGCCGGTCTTATTTTGAGTGTTTCTTCTGGGAAGTAAATGGGCGTGTGCGTCTATGGGGTGTACAGGGGTTTCAACAGTTCATTTCAATTGACGGAAAAGTTATCGCCCAAAAAATAAAATCAGAAAGATTATTGCTAGGCATTTCAGTGGACAGTTGAGTGGAAACTGCTAGGCAACCGTAAAAAGTAAACCATTTCTACCAGTGGCCCCCAGACAGATTAGGGTTCCTTCTTTTAATGACACTCCAGCTTGGAATTGCCATCCAGCAGTACTTTGCACCCACCGATGTGGCAGTGTAGAAGATGTTGCATGTTTTATGATGGTGCACACCTCTTCTGTCTATTCTGCTCCTTTGATCTAAGTGCCTGAGAACCAATTTCCAAAATGCTGGCTTTGCCAAGACCTGTTTGTTAGACTCTCCATATTAATTAATTGCCCCATGCAACACGGTAAAGCATGTCTCAAGACTAAAGGGATTCCCTTGCATCGATGTCCAGCTTTAGAACTTGGTGATGAACTTTGCTCCTGTCCCTGCTGCCGCAGCAAGGGGTTTCAAGGGATTTCAACCCTGATATGATATGATATGGTATTTATAAAGCACCTGTACACAAGTTTTTCTAGGCGCGACACGACAAGGAGGGGGAAACATGACCAATCGGTTAACGAGGGAGAGCCTATGCCAACAAGTCATACCTAAAGACCTCGTTTTCTAAATCAAATCTTGCCGATACAATGGAATAAATCTCATTTAATGGTGCAGATGAATTTTTAAAGGTCTCTCGTCACACTCCCAGACTGCGCATTTGATAGTCTTGCAGCACTCTTCATAATAGTCCAGGAAACTGGTTAACTAATTTGGGCAATGCTTCCCCTGACTGCCCCTAACATTACCCGTTCCATTGGGGGATTTGGCATTATGACCTGTGCACTGCGCTTCTCCATGGCGGCATTTCATGCTGTGAGCACAGCCAACCCGGAGTAGGTAAGTGGCAGAATTGGGGAATGCGGAAGGAGGGGACGCGTCTCGCATAGGGGCCACTCATCGGGAAGAGGGTGCACAGGGCCTGGGGGGTGACAACCCTGAAAGTGGGGAGGGGAGATTTAGCTTTCTGCCGTTGCCCCTTCGCAACGTCCCTCGTATGAGAGAGATTATCATAATAATTTAACATTTATATAGTGCTGTGAACCCTCAGGTATCTGAGCGCTGCTTATTATTGCCCACGTGAGTGGTGCTCATTTATCAACCTCGGAAGGATGAAAGGCTGAGTTTGGCCCCGCTGGGATTCGAACCTACATTAGCAGACTCTGCAACAATGTCAAAGCGAGCCCTCTACTCGCTGTGCCACTTGACGACATCAATGCTAGAATGCAGGATATGAGGTCATCACTTGTCTTCATTCACTAGGATGACATCAGAAACGATTTCCCTTTCTGAAATGTTCTTTCCTACCATACCACTGCGATGTCAAGGCAGTGGAGTATCGAATTCATAATCAACTGCTGTGACATCATAGCATGCGGGGATGCACCATTATTTCTGCATGATTTCTTTTTTAATTTCCTTTTTGGGTTATTGTGGGGAACTGGCATTTTGTATGTTGTCTATAGTAGCCTCATGACGCCACTCTACCCTCCCTGCAGTGCAGGTCCTCAAGGGAAAGGATGTGAAAGAGGAACACAAGGTCCATAAATAACATACAATTGTACATGGGTAGCTTTCAGATATGTGGTGCATTCACCCCAGCTCTCTTATATATCACCCAAACCCCGTGGTGGAATGCATCCCTGTGGGTGATATCTATCGATCTATCTATCTATCTATCTATCTATCTATCTATCTATCTATCTATCTATCTATCTATATCTAGGGGTTATATTATAGTTTTTGTATATTTGTGTTACTGATACCAATGCAATTAGCACTATGGCACAATTGCCCTAAAGCAAGAAGCACATTCTTTCAAAGCATTTTAGCACCAAAGCAAATGTCACGCTCGTGCTAGGATTAGAGCAAGTGTTGCCCTGCTACAAAAATGCATTCAAAGAACAGGTTTTTTAGATCTAGGGCGATTGCTGCTGTAGTATTAATTTCACAAGTGCCAGGGCACAGTGCATCGATGGCCCACTCCCACCTCTGCCTTTACAGATCGAAGCATAACTTTGGCTCTTGGCACAGCCTTGCCACACTGCTTGGCAACTTCGAGGTCAATAAGGGAAATGCCTCTCCGTTTTCGTTAATTAAATGGCATTTGCCAGGAACTCCCAGACTAATAGTAGGGATTCCTTACAGCATAATTGGTTAGCCTGCAAGTTCCTCAGTGTTCGTGCAGAATGCTTCTTTACACTTCATAGCGAGATGTAGACAATAGCAAACATGCATCTTAAATTATACAGTCTAAACAGCTGGAGGGGTGCCTGAAGGTGAATGATTCACTAGCCCCACCCCTTTCACACCCCCGCCCCCTCTGTTTTCAATGTGTAATTGCAGCACTGCCACAATGATATGCAAAATAGTACCACGTTTAATGGTGCTTCATGAAATATACAAGCGCTTTGCTTCAAACGGAATAACAATAATCATAAGGAAAAAAAGTCTTTAAAGTACTATAGATCACGACCTCGGCGGTAACCCTTAAATCCGGCGGTAGCGCTATTACCGCCGGATTTAAGGGTCCGCCGAATCAGGGCTTTGGCGGATTTCGCCCCAGCTCTTGGGAAATCCGCCGGCGGTAAGAGCGCAAATTTTCCCCATTGAGCCCAATTGGGAATGGGGCATTCCCGAATGGGCTCAATGGGGAATGGGGACTTCCAAGTCCGCCCAACTCGTGATCCCGCGCTATTAGCGCCGGGGGCTATGGCGGTCGCGCTAATTGCCCCCGCGCTAATAGCGTTAGCGTTACCGCCAAGGTCGTGATCAGGCCCACTGTCATGACTGTATGGACATGACATGCGCCAGTGTCATGTTAACTTTATGGCATTATTTTTTACCAATGTTTCCCTTAAGATTTGTAGAAATTAGACTATTTGCACTGTGAGCGTGGCATGTTACATGTCTATTGTGTTCATATAAATGGTCTGGAATTAAGCAATAGGCCTTTGCATGCCACACACCCAGCCTCTGGAACAATCTACCACCTCAGAGAAGGCTTGTCCTCCCCATGCTACACTTTAGGAAGGGCCTAAACGTCCTACAAATCTCCCCAATTGCTGATCACCTCCTGCAACCTTACTTCCCCATCCCCTGCACTACCACCCATCCCAGCAGTCTCTCTGCAACCCCTGCCCCTACCTTTAAACCCTGTGGTGCATCCCCTGTGTACCGAACCCTGTTGCTGTCCAGCTAGTATCACGCTTTATACATCCTATACATACACGCCATACATACAATACATGAAAAACTTTGTTTCCTGGTGTTCTTCAACTTTTCAAAGAACTTCCTTTAACTTTTAAAACCGTTTTAAGCTGAAAACCTATAATAGTAGCAAACCCTTTTCCCTGCTCGCCTTTTCTTCATTATCTGTAAAAGCTGCAAGTTCAACACGCTTTCAGACAAGACTGCAAATGTAATCACAGAGATTACCCGGGAGCTAGGTACGATTTACAGAATAATACAGATCATCACATGGTTTTATCATCTTGAGAACATACTTCACAAAACAGGGTTTAAAACATTGTTTCATTGTTTCCATTCGACCAGTTCCATTTTTTCATCTTGAGAAAGTGCAGCAATTGCAGTTAGCGAAACAAGTTGCAGCGATATAACAAGCTAAAAGACCCTCTCACAACACCATTCACAATCACCTGTCCTGGAAAGCTATTCAGAAACATAATGGACTGATGACCCAAACATGTAGAAATTAGATATTTTTTTATTTCTTTTTATTTTGTATATAATCAAAGAAAAAAGATTTTTACAGAAGAAGACATCATCAATATTGTAAATTGAAAGTGTTATTTAGTCGGTTTGTAAACTAAAAATCTTATTTAGTCCCTTTGTAGACCCTCAATCCATTGCCCAAGTTTCAGGTCTTAGTCTTTAGTTGTAAGGAAAGAAAAGCTCTTTGCTAGTTCAGTCACTTCTATTCTGGAGGTGGAGTTGCATGTAGAAATTAGATATTGATTAATTATACATTCAACTGAGATTGGGTGCTCGTGTGACCCAAGAAAAGCTCATATCCTGACAACAAATTACATATTCACATTAGATCCAGACATACTCAGTATATGTTTTATATCACCAATGAATCCGTGAACCGGGAAAACCTTTTAAATACTGAAAAAACACATGCATTTAAGGCTCTTTAGAAAGGTAAAAGGCCAGGAATGATTACATGTGGTTATGATATGATGTGATCAGTCATTTAAAACACGCCTGCACACAGATATTTCTAGGCGCGACAAGTCAAGGGAGGGAAGACACAGGGAGGGCAAAACAATGATCTTCCCCAGTCTTGCAGGGCTCATTTGAAACCCTTGCTTTTGTACAGCAGGCCCATTTTGGTAAAAGGGGGTTAGTTCTCGTAATTAGGGGCTGCATAGATTGCCAAATTCCTTGCCCCTGCACAGTCTTATGATGCAGGACAAAGGAAAAGGTGTGGACTGACAAGTCAGCTCATCTCCTCATCAGCTGCACTCACTGACTAAAATCATTAATGCAGTCAAACCATCCATATCTCTCTCATAAAAAAAAACTGTTTTACCATTGCCAGAGCCACCATTGAGGCAAAGTTGGACTACTGTAACATACTGTTCTTAGGTACCTCAGTGAAAAATCTGAATAAACTGCAAATCACTCAAAACAATACCCTTAGAGCGGCACTAAGCATTCCGGGGAGGGAGAACATCTCTCAAGCCAGACGAGACTCCCACTGGCTCCCAGTTAAAGAGTGTATTCTCTTCAAGACACTCACTATCACCCATCGATGCCTATCCTACTGTGCACCCCTGTATCTGTCAGAAAGAATTCACTGGGTAAACTCCCTTAGACCGAAGCAGTCCCAGCACTCCCACCAGCTCACGGTCCCGACCTTTAAAAGAGCCAAAGTTGGAGGAGCGCGCTTTCCTGTGCTAACTCCCAAAAACTGGAACTACCTGACACTCCCTCTCAGGAAGGAAACCTCCCTCACTGCCTTCCGAAAAGCATTGAAAACCAAGCTCTTCAACCAGGCACCTCCTGGTGTCAGTTCCCATGTAACCTCTGGAAAGCTTCAATCCTAATACTGTAATTGTCTGTACTGTACACATTTTTCAACCCTGTCCTGCTTTTTCCTGCACCATGTATTTGTATGTCCCTATGTGAATCTTGCATGAATCTTCTGTAACAGCGCCACAATGCCTCAGGGCCGCTGCGCGCTTAATACATTAAAATAAATAAATAAAGGGAGAGGAGGAGAGAGAGGGAAAGAGAGAGAGTGTGACAGAGAGAGAGGCGCACACAATGAGGGAGCAAGATGTCTTCTTCACCAGATCCAGTCTTTCCAGGCATCTTTGATGATATCTGTCTATGAAACCGGCAGAGAGGTCCCTGCTAGAGAAAGACTTACAGGAGACAGATGACAGGAGGCTGTATCAAATGGCAGCTGCAGAAACAACATGTAACGACATCGCCTTCAAGTCTTATGAAGAAGTGACACAGTTGTGCAAACACAAGTGATGAATAGATACATCCTAAATGATTAACCCAATTGCAATTGTATCCTCAGCCCTGTCCTCAGTCACTCATGGAGTTCCACTGATTAATCTCTGACCTAGATGCACACAGAGCCCATATGACCGTTTTGTTTTTGATTCTCACTCCCAGTTATTAGCGAGCAGTTACCTCAAAAGGGAATCTTCAAACTCCATTGCTGAAATCGTTGGAAGAACCGCTTGAAGCCAATGCACCCTTCAACTTTGGAAAATATGTATGCGAAAACTGGCCTACCAACTACCCACTGTCAAATCTTACCTCTCTGTAACATGGGGACAAATAGTTCCATCTAAAGACCTCTCACTGCAGTTTCTTTCCTTTTCCTACTTAGTAATTCGCAGAGAAAGGATTGCTGCAGTTTTCTCCAGCATCATGGCCGTGTCTTCTTCTGCTAACGGAAGCATGCCTTACCAGTCAATGTATGGTTGAATGTGTTCTGTTTTTTTTTCTGTTTACCAAATTTCTTTTGACGTCATCTTATTACTGTTTATGAAGCACTAGTGACAGACAATTGTGCAACTAGAACTGCATGGCCAGGTAGAGCTTAACCTGGCCACACATCACACACATTGCATCTGCAACTCAGGCAGAAATAACCCGAGCATGGACAGCACTAACCTGTTAAGAGATCACAGATGCTAGCACACCGGCTCATACTTAAAACATCGGCTTGCGTGTGATGACAAACTACAGGTACCAGACTCCCTTGCTAGCATTACACACCTTGCCAACAAAAGAGACGTCAACCCCACCGAGCCATCCACACACAAGGTCACAGCATCTACAGCAGACAGACTTGCATCACATGGACAACCCACATGCAGGCATGTTGGGAGGACCTAAAGATATATGTCTTCCTTGCTAGGGTTCACATCTGACCTCCCACAAAGGCGTAGATTATTAAAGGCCTTCTCCAAATTTTGGAATAAGAAACTATTTTAGAAAATGATTAGAAATGCCACAGACCCTTGTAAACCACCTCACACATGCAAGAAACGTAAATCTAGGAGCCAGTCAATATCTACCCACAATCCATTATTGCTCATCTGATGTAAGACACAACTGCTGGCCTCGGCATACTTTGCACGCGTCAGTACAGCAGCAGTCACTGCTGACTGCACCCATCAGAAATCACAGAGAGGTCCATGTGCCATCTCAACTAACTTGTACAGGTAGTAGATGGTTAGATAGAGCTTATGGATATCTGACTACCCTGTCAGGCCTACTCCCCAAAACAAACGCAGACCTATATCCTGTCGAGTAGGAGAAGGGGCGATAAATAACACTGAACCAAGACACCTCCCCCTCAGCTATCTCACAAAAGTATACCACGACTGACGGCATGTTGCATGCAATAGGTGTGAAACTCCCCAATCAAAAACATCCTATAGAGGGGCATGTATACCACAACCCCGTACATTAACAATGACCCCAGATGGTCATCAGGGCCACTAAGTCACCTGCGTAGTATCACATTCCTTATGTCTTTGTGCCATTCACGACAAAGTCACTTCCTTGTCCGTGCCTTTATATATATTTTATTTAAAGTTGCTCCTATTATACATGGCTTGGACAATGTAATTCTGCAAACTATGCACTTTGAACCCAGCATCCTACCATTACCTCCTAAAGACATTTGTCCAAATATTTCTAGTGCTCATTCCTGTTGGAAATCTCCAGGAAATAGCCAGAATTCAGTGGCATCCATTACCCGAACTGCTGTCTATGGAATCTCCGCAGAATCCACACCTTATGGTTTGGTGTTCATCGATTGCCTGGATGCATGCCAAAACCCTTATATATGTCCATATTCTGCCCACCCTAAGTGTGCAATGCCACCATCAGTATGGATGGTTGGGAGAAACATTGGCATTCCACCACAAAGACCATTCCTGGGACATCTTATGAGCTCTCAAGTTGTCATTGCAGTGGAATGCACTGGTTACAGGGTTGTGCACATAGTGTGTCTATACCCAAGGAAATTTCACAATCATGTGTTAACACTGCAACCAGACCCCACTCACTGGCTGGCCATGCCACTACCAATGTGGAGATCTGTCTGTGGTGTGTCTGTACAACCGCTGAATTCACACAATCATGCATTAACACTGCAGCCAGAACCCACTCACTGCCTGGCCGTTCCACTAACAAAAGCGCCACAATTTATCTCAAAACGTGATGATCTGGATGCAATGTGGCCATATACCCACTGATATCTCACATGTGTTCACACTGCAGCCAGAACCTACTCAATACCTGGCATTCCACTAAGCCCCGCTAGGTATCTCACAATGTACAGTTCTGTTTGCAGTGTGTCTGTATTCTGGCTGAAATCTCACAATCTTGGAATGGGCTTGTTTCAACTGAAAGCTGAAGAATTGTTACCAGTGGATTTTTTGTTTGATGAACTTTTGTATTGACTTGGTACTCATAAGAACTGGTTGAAGACTTTTATTTTCCTTTGATCGTTTTGAGAATTGACAATGGAAAATCCTGGGAAAAAGATTTACCCAGGACAGGTGAAGGTCATCCAAAATACTGGTTAACTAGTGTTCATTCTTTTATGTTGTTTAATGATTTCCTTTGAATGTTTTGTTGTTTAGTGTGAGGGCCAGTTTATTTATGCCAGGACTTATTCCTTTAGCCGTTAGACAAGGTAGGGAATTCCTTGATAGAGCAGGAATAGCGAAAATGTATTTGTCAATTGTATCTTTAATAAAATGTCTAATCTTGAGAAAAACATAAGCAGTTGTCTGCTGCACATTAGTGACCCCTGACACTAGCCATCCCACTAACAGCAGCACTGCTAGGTATCTCAAATGTGCAGAACTGGATGCATTTTGTCCATGCCTCCCTCTGTGGATAGTTGGCAGACGAAAAACGAAAAAGGGGTACGATGTCCTTTCTTCTTTTTTACTGTGATTTTCTTTCTCCGAAAAACGTTTTTTGGGGGGGGGTTAGAAAAATATATATATATTGTGTTTCAGTGTTCGGGAATATATACTAAATTAAAGGGGATTGGGGGAGAACCCCCCAAAAAATAAAAAATAAATACATTCAATGAGTTTTTTCGTAAAATATCTGCAGTAAAAAAAAGCCAACGAAAAAACATCCTGCGATGAAATGATATGGAACCTCAAAAGGTGTGGAAATTTTGTTTTATGTATTTTTGTTTTTATCCTGCATCAGGCAATCCTAAAATGAAGGACTAGGTTACTTGAGTAGTCTTTAAGCAGTGAACATATTAAAGAGCCTCTTGGGCCAGTGGCACTTTATTGGGCACTCGAATGCTATGAGGGTGCAATGATGTGCACTGCCAGTCCTATGCAGAATGCAGGTCCTGCCTCAGCAGCGGAGAAACAGACCCATGCATAAATGACTCTGTAATGAAAAGGCATTTGAACTTTACTTTCTGTTGCCAAGTATGTGACAACCTTTCATATTAAAAATCTTCACGTTGTGTAACGTGGAATAAGGCATCATTGGAGCTGAGGCGCCCAGTCTTTATTTGACTATCGCCGGTTTATGCTGGCGGATTAGCCTCGTCGACTCAAGTTGCAACAAGTCAGCGGAGGATAATTGACACACGCTGCTCCAGATTTTCTGAAGGGACTGTAACCTTTAAATATCAAAGGGCCGCAGGTATATATAGTCGAGTGGGCTGCGAAAGCATGCAGCCAATATGACTCTGACTGCGGAAGAAAAGGACAGATTTCAAGACATTTCCCCGATGAGGGCTGCCACACGGTGCACGCTGTGACAATGATACAAATATATTGAACCTCTGCAGAGCTGCAGCATAAGACACACAACTAAAAAATATCAGAGGAAAAGGGGAGCGGGAACCAATGAAATCCGTCTCCATATTATGAGCTTCACAGCCACTGTCTGGAACGGGGACCGGAGCAAACACTGAGTCGCACTGTAGTTCCTTCTGACTTGGCAAAGGGAGATTAGCTTGTGGTGCTGGACAGACTCTTTTTTCAGCTCTGTCTGTCAGAAGTGTCTTTCTGTTAGACATTTACTTATTTAATTGTTTTTTTTTACCTAATACCATACCTGAGTTTGGTTTCTAAGCGCGTATCCGGGAGTTGAACCTCTCTTTCTAAGCGTGGATCCAGGATTTGAACCTCTGTTGCTCTGCGTGGGCTTGCTTCCAAGACCACTGCGTTTCCTTTTGCTATCCACATTGCCCCTGTTCTAGTCACTTCAAATAGGTAATAGAGACTACGATGGTAATCAATATTCTCGTTTACATGTTGGCCAAAGGAGATTGTTGGCCTACTCCAGCAACCCAGCGGGCAAAACTGCACATCTGTGCATGTTGGGTGCGGGGCTAGGGCCAGCAGCTCCGCCTACACCACGCCTCACATCTGTATTATGGAACGTAGCCTGAAAAGTGTGGACTGATTTTGTAATCACCAGAGGGTGATGGTGGATAAAAGTGAAAATGTCTCTGGGACCTGGCATCACACTCAGAAGGGCATTACGGTGGCTGCATCCAGAAAGCAGGGAGTGGGATGGTGGGAGCGGTGGGGGTGAGGTGGCGGAGGACATGGGCAGGACGTGGCTTGACCTATGGATTGCCATCTTCATTGGCTCTTTTCGCATTGTGGCTAGAGTAGAAATTGCCTGGAATAATAAAAAAGGACTCTGGATCCGTCCACTACAGAAATCATAAAAAGAATATATCAACAAATAGAAATCTTTCATCCATCAGTGCACGCAAATTCAATTTGACACACATAAAACGTGTTTACAAGTATTATCTGTCAATCATCCTTTGCACTAAAACACACAATTAGTAACAAAACAAACATATCGTGATTGGGATAGAATTAGAACAACACAGGAACCTAAACAGTGCCTGTAGGTAAAGAATGTCTTATATGGATAGTTGAAAAAGTTCAGGACTTCAACCCAGCTATGACAAGTGATACTCTTCAGTCTTCATTGTAAGTTCTAACTCTGTACTTTCTACTTAAGAAACAATGTCATGTGTACATTAAAGAAATTGGGCAAAACAGAAGTGTAATACTCTGGGAAAGCACATACCAATGTCCTCTGTACTTGCCATTAATCATCTGGTAACAGTAATTTCAATTGCATACAAGCATTGGCAAAGACAACCGTTTTTTCTGTGCAGGCATGGACTCGCCATTTGCCAGGCACTGCCAACATGGTGCTACTTTGCCATAAAATGGAAACAGCTGGAAACGGTGTTACTATTAGGCATATGGCAATGTCTGGCATATGCCTATCTAATGCCTATACACAAGCCAAAACTATTGACTTTGTGAATGTTTGTTTAGACAGAGCCTTAGTGCAAGGATCAGATGTAAATCAAGTGGCCGAAGGCACATTTGTATAATACATTTTTATTACATCAGTAGCTAATTTAAATCTGCAATTAAGCCATTACCTCTTAGTGGACAACCAAGAAATAACACTGGCAGTCTGAAGTGTGGTGTTAATGCTTCATAGAGCTTGCTCAAAGAGATCCCAAGAGGATGTGTTTTGGGGCAAAGAGGGACAGGTAGTGGGGGTGGGAATGGATATAGGGATGAACACGGCCATGGGCAGTCAAAGGATTGGGTAAATAGCCAAACAACACTCTCAAGATGCAATAACATAGCATAAGCGGACTCAGCAAAAAGCTTCACTAATTTCCAGTGGGTAGTGCTCAGTGCTCTGGAGAGCCAAGCAACTTCAGTGACTGGCAGCAACAGGGGAGGAAATTAATGTTGTTGCCGCCACAGTTAGTCCACTACACTAAAATCTCTGGTGCACTGACCGGCTCGTGAGACTATAAATCAGACTGTCAAATCAAGTTGCATGGGGTAAGGGTGGGAATTATGCAATTCTAGGTGACATACCTAAGGCCACTAACAGAGGAGCATGAGAGTTCACCATTGTGTCGCTGCCATCATTCAATCAATCAATTGTGAGGATGTATTTTTTCGAATAGTGTGTGTGTAATTCTAGGGACTACATTTTTTGTTTTAAGTTAGGGTGAGGTTGAACTATTTGCCAAGGATCGCATGCTTTGGCTAAAATGGAAATGCAGGGAATTCTGTAATTGAAGTGCTTGCTTGACCAAATGCCCTCCAATGTTTACTTGGTACACGTATTTAAGTTTGAAATTTTGAGGCCAATAAAAATACAGGCTTTGGTCTTATTGATGTGACTCGTAAAATACACAAAAAGCAAAGTAAAGAAACATGACAACATGTAAATCCTTTTAGAAACATGTTGAGCCAAAATAATATAATCCTTTATGGAAAACTAAGTCCCACACTGCAAAATAATGCACGTCTGAAAAGTCTCCTATTTAACAGCTCTGTATACTTGCAGTGCTTTAAGACATGCCATAAGATATGAGATCAGTGTTTAGTACCCTCAATTAGCTATGGAGATTCTTTGATCCCAACTTCCATTGTTGTACATGATAAGAACGATATGACTGTCAACATGAAGGCACGCATTTTTCACTTTTTGCATGTCATGCTAGTCGACATGGACATCCACAAGTCGCTAAAGGGGGGATTTATTGTGTTACTGCCCTTAACTGTCACTGGTTTGCCAGTTTATGGTGCTATGCGAGGTCTCTAGCAAAACAAATGGGGGTTGATGGCTGAAAGGTTTAGAATTGCTGTGCGAGGTCTTTCAAAATGGCCCATAAGAAAGGCACTGCTGCTGTTGACAAAGGAAACATGGTAGCAAGATCATTAAGGTGCTGTTTTAGGAACCTTGGAGGCTGTGTGTGTCTTAGCCTGGCTGTAGTCAATCGGTAGGTTGCATTAAGGTGTTGTTTTAGGAGCCTTGGAGGCTGTGTGTGTCTTAGCCTGGCTGTAGTCAATCGGTAGGCTGCATTAAGGTGTTGTTTTAGGAGCCTTGGAGGCTGTGTGTGTCTTAGCCTGGCTGTAGTCAATGGGTAGGCTGCATTAAGGAGCTGTTTTAGGAGCCTTGGAGGCTGTGTGTGTCTTAGCCTGGCTGTAGTCAATGGGTAGGCTGCATTAAGGTGCTGTTTTAGGAGCCTTGGAGGCTGTGTGTGTCTTAGCCTGGCTGTAGTCAATGGGTAGGCTGCATTAAGGTGCTGTTTTAGGAGCCTTGGAGGCTGTGTGTGTCTTAGCCTGGCTGTAGTCAATGGGTAGGCTGCATTAAGGTGCTGTTTTAGGAGCCTTGGAGGCTGTGTGTGTCTTAGCCTGGCTGTAGTCAATGGGTAGGCTGCATTAAGGTGCTGTTTTAGGAGCCTTGGAGGCTGTGTGTGTCTTAGCCTGGCTGTGGTCAATGGGTAGGCTGCATTAAGGTGCTGTTTTAGGAGCCTTGGAGGCTGTGTGTGTCTTAGCCTGGCTGTGGTCAATGGGTAGGCTGCATTAAGGTGCTGTTTTAGGAGCCTTGGAGGCTGTGTGTGTCTTAGCCTGGCTGTGGTCAATGGGTAGGCTGCATTAAGGTGCTGTTTTAGGAGCCTTGGAGGCTGTGTGTGTCTTAGCCTGGCTGTGGTCAATCGGTAGGCTGCATTAAGGTGCTGTTTTAGGAGCCTTGGAGGCTGTGTGTGTCTTAGCCTGGCTGTGGTCAATCGGTAGGCTGCATTAAGGTGCTGTTTTAGGAGCCTTGGAGGCTGTGTGTGTCTTAGCCTGGCTGTAGTCAATCGGTAGGCTGCATTAAGGAGCTGTTTTAGGAGCCTTGGAGGCTGTGTGTGTCTTAGCCTGGCTGTAGTCAATCGGTAGGCTGCATTAAGGTGCTGTTTTAGGAGCCTTGGAGGCTGTGTGTGTCTTAGCCTGGCTGTAGTCAATGGGCAGGCTGCATTAAGGTGCTGTTTTAGGAGCCTTGGAGGCTGTGTGTGTCTTAGCCTGGCTGTAGTCAATCGGTAGGCTGGATCACCTGAGCAGGGCGCATTCTACGTGTGCTCGGGTTCCTTTGAACTAAAGGTACGCTATTTGAAAATCATAAGAACTAGTGGTACAGCGTACCAGTGATTTCTACTACACTTCCACCTTGGGAATGAGCATGGACGGAGGTATTTTGCCTTCCTTCACGGCCACCGTGGCTCTCGGTTGTAGCTTCACGAGCCCTTTGGTTGCAGTTATTACCGGCACCTGCGTGCCACCGTTGCTAGGGGGTAATAAGGGGAATATAGCCCCTGGTCTTTTGGTTGTAGCCGCAAATAGAATCTCAGAAGCTACAAACAAATAGCTAGCTATCCTCCAGTCCTGCCAGCTCCGACATTAGCATAGCCCCGGGTCTTTTCGAGACCTAGCAACACCCCTCTTTTTCATCTTTGTTTCAACCTGAATGTGAAGCCAGGCCAAAGCAAGGAAAGGGTTCATGGATCAGTATCCTGGTTTGTGAGTACACTCTTGCAAACACACAGCACATCCAGCATCAGGGGGAAGATTGGCAGATTACTTTCTAACCCAGACTAGAGAGGCGTCCTTTCCACAGAGACATCTTGCCACATGCAAAGCCATCTCACACACAGGCTGCAGCCAACAATACCATTTCTGCATTTGTGACTTGGCTCCTGGCACCATTGCTAGGAAGACTGGATTTGCAGCTACCATAAAACATGGGCCCCACACATGTGAAAGGGCAATAGTTTGCCCTTGGTGCACAGACTTAAATGTAGTCGCTATTTCTGGTGCCAGTCACAAAACCTCCTTCCTTAGGTACGTATAGCAGCTCAAAGACATACAGCATTATCTTTTCAGCAAACAACGCTTCCTAAGCTTCTATACCATGGGTTTGCAACCTTTTGACTCTCAAGATGTTTTGGACTGGAACTACCATTGGTCCAAGCTAGCATAGTCAATGGTGAGGGATCATGGGACTCATAGTCCAAATATATATACGGCCGCAGATTGCAGACCCTTACCATCACCCACCATTTGCTACAGGCTGCCACTATTTTAAAGAATGCTGGTTACAACTGTGTTAAGGTTATTACACCCGCTTACAGAAGATCCACATATATCCACTATTTCAAATACACCCTCATTGGTTACTGCCTTGTGCAACGTTTATTGAACACTAACCCTTAGCAAGGTCACAAGACAAGGTTGGAATTAGTTATGCTACACACCAATCCGTGGTGACCTCGTATTACAGACACCCCACTTTTTTTCACCCACCTAATTGCAACTGTCTCTATCCTGGATAGTGTGCACTGCTCAATGTCCATTCGACAGTCTAACACTACACTGCAGTCGACGACTTTCTACTAAATAAGTCCAACAATGTTCTCTGGATGAGATAAACATGATTATAGGCAGTTGGTAATGCGATCAATCACAACTCCAGAAAATGGTAATATCTCAACAATAGACCTCTCTAGAGCCGTTAGTGGTGGAGTTATCACCACCTTCAAAAACCACCTCCAGACGGTTAAGCTGCTACCAAGTACCAGTCGCGTGCTCATCCAATGCTGGGTGCTTTTGAGTGGCAGATCTAAGTTGTTTAGACCATCCTGGATTTTCTTCCACTTTAGCCTAGGCCAGTGGCACTCAACAGTTTTATATTGAGCCCCACACCCCTTGAGCAAAACTATTGATTTTGCCCCCAAACAAACTATAACTTCTTATATTTTCTATGAAAAGCTATGTCCGTAATCCCTTTTTGAAGAGCCTCGTGCAAACCTCCTGGACATCCATTGGCCCCAGTCAGGGAGGTATCCCCACAGTTTGAAGACCACTGGCCTAGGCTGATGTATGGATCTATCCACAATAGACCCACTTGCACCTGACGACCCGTCTCACATGTTCACTGTTGGGATTTCTCAAATGTTTCTAAGTCCAACCAATTCAAAAGATATTAGATGCTATTAATTCAATCAACCAAGCCACACACATGCTGAACAAATCTCCTAGTGATAGAACAACTGCACAATTGAACTTTTTATTAATTGTCCAGCTCACCAACTGCACAACTTCAAGTGCATTTGGTCTCCATTGCTGCCTGCCACCTCATAAATCAGACATAGTGTCATGCTTTGTCGAAGAGTATACTTCGCTCTGCTTCTGAGGATGCCCTTTGCCAGAGTGTAAAAAGTCAGAGTTATCTGCAGGGTAGGCCACCAAATGATGATGGAAAGAATATAGTCCAAACTACATATTTCCCAGTCATCTCTGTCCTGTTTTTGTACAGGTTTCTCCCTCACAATCTCTATTAGTTAACATGCACCTAAATACCCTTTTGACAAAGCTCCCTTTGCCAATACAATACTACAATAATGACACTAAAATATATGTATAAACCACCATAAAAGTGTGCACTAATTTGTACTCACTTTACTCCTATTTAGATTTTATCAAAGGATAGACTCTGGAAAATTGCAGTCAAATGAACCGGGCTTAAACTGACATATTGTTTGGTCAATTATTGGAAGCGGCCATTGAATCATGTTGGCACCATCATGTCCCTAGGCACAACATCATTGTTGTGGTTTGCAGCTGTTTTTATCATCTACAGTGTTTCAACTGTGTAGTGCCTGGGTTTTCTAAAAGAGCTTTGGTCCATGGAAAGAGAAACACCTTGCTTTGAATGCACTGGACTGTTGAATTAAGTCAATTCCAGATTTAGCTTGTAAAGACAATCCTATAGTATCCTATTGCATTGGTAGTACTGGGAAACCATGTGACCCATTTTCACAGTCAACTGTAGCAACTGGTGCTTGTGCCGTTCTCCTGCATGTGGTGACAGCCCTTCCTCATAGTTTTCGCTTGCTGGATGCTTGTGATGAACCTTTAAGCTGATTTCGGAGATGTGAACTTTCTGATCACCAACCTCTGTTCCAATCACTTTTCCATCCCAAAACGTACATCATAGGATGTTGACCAATTCAAGTCAAGTGGACATTTTGAATGTTGCAGGAATGAATTGTGCAATAGAATGTTCACTGACTACTAATGCCCTACTACACAGCTAGACCTAGTGGGCCCCTTACATTGATATGTTTAATTTACATTTATATTAAAAGGAAATATCTGGTAAATTCAATTTGTTAGTTTTATCTCTTAGGTAGGACTTGAGTGCCATCTAAAGGCCTTACATTTTGCATACAGGCCATCTATAAGCCAAACATGTTGCATTAGAGTACATATAGGATAGGTGGGATGTATGGAGGGGGGGTACCTCTGGGTGATTTAGCTGCCAGTGGCCATGCTAAACCCTATGTCGCTTCTCACTTATGACACGTCCTTCCCTGCATAAAACACACACACTCTCAGTTCAATAACAACCCTTCTCTTATGCATGGCTCATGGCACAGTTCAATGTTAAGACCCTTGTCAATCAAATCCTGGGGGGGGGCAGTCTATGTCTATGTCTTCTTCCAACTAAGCAGGAGACATTTAATATCTTTGGTTTGTGTCCGAAAGCTAAGATTACCCTGGGATCTGTGACTTGTGCACATGATTTCACCGATTTAACAAAGGAATTAAGAGTTGTGATGCTCTCCAATCTCCAGAAATTGAATTGTTTTCTATGCGGTTCATAATATTGGGGGAAGGTTTGTTAGGCACATCCAATATATAGAACCTGTTATTCAAATTTAGTGTTTATCTAGGACTAAACTAGAAAAGCAAAACCACTCTAAATGTTTCCTTTCATGTATTCCTAATCTTAAATATCACAAACATTTTGAAGTGATCTTTTCACAAGTCCTTATTTTCAAACCATTGTCAACATTTTCTTTTCATGTGCTCTGAATATAAACACTTCTCAAAACAATATAAGTATAAACTGTTAATGTGTCATTGGTTTAGTTTATTTGATTATTTAATTTACACTTCGCAATTCGTGTTGCCAATTTTCATGTCATTACCAATTTTGATTCCACGTTTCTAAGGTCCATTGATAGAGGAAAAATCATAAAGCCGGATCCATGTTAAATGTTGAATATTATAAAATATGTGTGTACGTGCTGATTTGATGTTGCAACTTTTTACGCTTTTAAGAATAATTTAATTTGATTCAGCGTAGTATGTATGTGTACTAGTGAAAAATAAATGAAATATCTGAATGTGTTATATAGAATAGCCACTCAAACCTGCTTATGTTTGGATGAATGCCTGTGTCAATCAGCATAGTAAAGTGTATTTTTTTTCCTAAAATTGGTTAGTAGGGCAAAAGTGGGTAGGTTGCAGCTCAAATTCATGTAATTGTAGATTATTGTTAGTGTTGGATTTAAGGAACTGCCTGCATTTTGACACCTTTTTTTTCTTTAAAAAAAGCAATCACAATTTGAGCTAGTAGAATGAACGCACAATCTTGCGTATCTTTTTCGGCTACTAAAGTATCTGTGCTTTCCAATGTGCTTTAACCTTGTATGCAACCATGCTGCTGTTTTGAGACTGGTTTGGCGAGATTAGAGGGCATTTCTATAGCGAGTAGCTCTGAAAAGATCTTGCAGTTGGCATTGAGTAGTGATATATAGTGATATGTGGTTACCCCGGTTACATTGTTACCTCAGGAATGCTTCATTCCTCATCACATCTGCTGATACTTATTATCGTCAGAGAGAAGAGAAGATCAGCTTCTCCAGATAGGAAATGGTTATTGGCTGTGGATAGATTCACTGTTCTTTATGGCAGACCTTCTGAGAAATATGTACTTCAGTGTCCATCTCCTTCCTTGTATAGCTTTCTCTCTTCCTCTCTTGTAAACTGTTGTTGACTCATACAGTTTCTGAAATCACTCCCTGGAATTTTGGAAGCCATGATGTTCTAGCCAGCTCATGTGTTATCTCGTCATAGCGCCCCTTCGAAACAGCGTTTGTATCTGTATATTGAACTGTGTGTTCCTATTTGGCAAAAGCATCTGGGTGTGTGAACCTTTTATTCTATGAAAGGGAATGTACCCAAGAATAGAAGGTCTGGTGAAGAAAGCCGGCTCTGCACTGCTGCAATCCAACATTCTCAAGGAGAGTACGATGAAGCAACTGCAGACGAGGACTTCACAAACCCTCCTTGCAATAACGCTACTTCAAAGTGAAGAATAAGCTGCAGGTCGGAGAAGGAACTCACTCAGAGAAAACAATAAATGTGGCCCTCTGTTTAGCGTAGCAGCTTCACTCAGTCTATTTTTACAATGTGGTTCAAAGCTGTACCAAGCAACAGCAATGGAGTGCCGCGTGGGACAGCAATCGGCTTGGCAAGTTCTTAAGGCGCAGACCTTTTATGAAGATGAAATACACGCAAGATGGATTTGCTACAACCTTGGCCGTGCAGGTTACGTGGTACTCATGCATAAGCCATGCTTATGCATGGCTTATGCATGAGTATCATCACAGGTCGCAATAGCACTGGTTTGCCTCAAGTAGCTTAAAAATCCCCCACCAGGAAATTGGAAAAACTAACATTTTCAAAGTGAACCCTTTTGGAAATATCCTTCAGCCCTTCCTCCCGTGTTCCCCTTCGAAAAAAGATCCAGTCCAAGGATAATTATAATTGGGAAACGTTAGAGCTATACTATGACACTAATGAGGATGCCGTATTTCTCTACACATTTGACATCTATGGCCATGCTCTTTAAATGTTCTTGGCTACTCCGAGACTGTTGCCAGCAAGACCTAGCTATTTTATTAATAGCACTTGTATTTTATGTTAGGAACACAAAAAGTGCAAAACTGGTTTAGAAGCAGTGGAGAGATCAGCAAATATTGACATGCCAGCATGACAAAATGGAGGCTTACACCTACTTCCAACCTCTGATCAAGATAGTTGTGGTAACCTGCATGTTGTTGGCTGGTGGCTTTTTAAGGAATGCCTAATGGAATGTGATATGATATGATATGGCATTTATAACGCACCTATATTTAGATCATGCAATTGCAGGGGAGAGGGGAGGGGAGAAGTGCGGGGAGGGGAGGATGTGCAAGTGCCGGACATGGGATAAAAAAACAAGTAGTGCAGCCAACAGGTGGCAAGTGCAAGTGTTAAAAGTGCAGACAACAGGTGTCTAATAAGTGCAGGTAAGGGGACTGTAGGGTTGCATATACAGAACACAAGTGCAGGGGATGCCAGGAGGCAGTGCAGGTGTGTAACTGGGCAGGCAGGGTCCCAAGTCCGAGTTCAGAGGGTAACCAGGTGACCAGTGCAGTATCAGGTCAGCAGGGGTGAAGTTGAGAGAAGGCAGAAGCAAAGAGGAAGGTCCTGAGGTGCTTCCAGACGTAGAGATGGTTCTGCTCAAGTTTCAGAGAGGCAGGGAGGCTGTCACGGAGGCAGGTGTCAGCCAAAGAAAGAGATCTGCCCCCAACTCGTTGCTTGGAGAAGCGACTGACCCTCAGGGAGTTGGAGGTGGAGGAGCAAAGAGCGAGATGAGAAAGATATTTCCAAAGAGAGAGTTGGAGTTATTGTGGTCCCAGGCCCCAGAAGGCCTTGTGGACAATGCAGAGGGTCTTGAACCTGATCCTTGCTGCCACTGGGAGCCAATGGAGAGATTTCAGTGCTGGAGAGATACAATCCCTGGGCTTGAGGCCAAGGAAAAGTCTTGTCGTCCTGTTCTGGATGAGTTGTAGA
This sequence comes from Ambystoma mexicanum, assembly GCF_040938575.1. Lineage (NCBI taxonomy): Eukaryota > Metazoa > Chordata > Amphibia > Caudata > Ambystomatidae > Ambystoma > Ambystoma mexicanum. Next base: position 292,058,518 of record NC_090930.1, on the reverse strand, counting down.
TTACGGAGAGTAGAGGCAGGCAGATTTAGAAAGAGGCTGTTGCAGTAGACAAGCCTAGGGCAAGCCAGAGCTCTGGAGACAGTGGGTTTCTGGGGGAATGTGAGGAAAGGAAGCATACCTTTGAGGAGGTGAAGCTGGTAGTTTAACTTCCTAGAGATGTCAGAGATATGAGGAGAGAAGGAGAGTGTGGGGTCGAAGATGACCCCAATATTCTTAGTCTCACAGTTGGAAGCAGGAGAGGGCCCAGAGTGATTTCCCAGAGAGTGACAGGAAAGGAAGGTGCAGGTGTGCCAAAGAGGAGGATCCCTGTCTTACTGGCATTAAGACAGAGATCATTGGTGGCACACCACTCCTGGATTGGAGGCAGACAATCCAGGATGAGAGAGGGAGAAGAGGTGGCTGAGAGGAGCCTGAAAGTGAGATCAGTGGCATACACATAGCACTGAAAGTTGGGGCAGAGAGTGGCAGCGCGGTGGGTAAGAGGTGCCAGGTATTGGTTGAACAGCCAGGGATAAAGGTTAGACCTCTGGGGAACACCACAGGTAGAGAGTGAGATAGAGTAGAGGCATGGCCCATGTTGGACCTGGTAGGGTTGGTCAGAGAGGAAAGAGGTCAGCCATGCCAGGGCCTGATCAGTGATACCAAGGTCATCACAAAGCTGGTTGAGCAGGATGGCATGCTTGACTGTGTCGAAAGCAGAAAGGAGATTGAGTAAGATGAGGACAGGGGTGATTAGCATCAAGGATAGAGAGCAGGTCTTCACGGATGTTCAGGAGAGCAGTTTCCATGGTTCTGGCTGCTCTGAAGCCAGACTGATGTCATGGAGACAGCCAACTTATTCAGTTTGAAGATTAAGCTGGAAGATGGCCAGCTTTTCCAAGAATTTGCAATGGAAAGGAATAATGGAGATCGGGCGATAGTTAGCCATACACGAGGGGTCGGCTGAGGGTTTCTTAAGAAGTGGGTGCACAAGAGAGTGCTTCAGGGGGGAAGGGAAGGCTACAGTGGTGAAAGAGTGATTGCAGAAGTCGGACAAGGCTGGAGTGAGGGTGTCAATGTGGTCCTTCATGGTTTTGGATGAACAGGGAAGAACCTGTTTTGATGAGACTTTCATAGACAGGACTTGTATAGAAACCTTGTCATGGGTGAACAGAGGAAAGGCAGGGAAAGGAGGATAGAGGTGGCCGCAAGGAGGCTAGAGGTAGAGGAGAATGTAGAGGGAGAAGGAGGAGAAGATGAGAAGGTGGACATGATGTCCTGGGCTTTAGAGATGAAATGTGAAGCCAAGGCCGTGCAGAGGGCCTGGGAGAGGACGGGAAAGGTAGAGACTGCAGCAGGATTGCCCAGCTCCTTGCAGAATTTAAAGAGTTTTTAGATGCCGCAGAGATGCAGGCTTAGATGTGAGCTCTCTTCTTAGTGTGGACAGAGAGTCAGTATTGCCTTTGGAGCATGCAGCACGCCAATTTGTCAGAGGATGCACAAGATGCCAGCCAATTCCTCTCAGCCACCCTACACTTGCGTTTAAGGGCCCGAGGTCTGAGTCGAACCAAGAGTTGCACTTGGCTTTGAGCTTCAAGCGGATCCTCATGACAAGGGCAAGTACATCAAGAGTGTCAGAGATAGAAGAGTGGAGGTTGGAAAGGGCTGTGTCAAAGTGTGAGTCAGCCAAAGGTGCTGGAGGTGGACAGAAAGTGGCAGCAAAAGCCTCAACTGACACATGCTTCATGGGTTGGAGAAGCGAGAATGTGGGTGGCAGTGTAGGGGTTGCATTGACTGGAGGGGTAGAGAGAGAGAGATGAGAGGAGAGAAGAAATTGGTCACTCCAGGAAAGAGGAGTGGTGAAAGGATTAGAGAGGGGGAGGTCTGAGGAGATCAGAGCACCCAGAGTGTGCCTTGCAGAGTGAGTCAGGCCAAAGGGAAGAATAGAGAGAGAAAGAGTGTCACATAGGTTGCTAAAGAGTCCAAAGGAGGGACAGAAAGCATCCAGGTGGATGTTGAGGTCTGTAAGGAGGAGGAGTTGAGTGGTTGAGGCCAGGAGGGAGGAGGAGAGGTACGCCCTCTCACAGAGGAAGGAGGTTACCTGACCAGGATGCTGGTAGATAGTGGCCACAGTGTGGGAGAGGCCAGGAGAGAGAGAGCCTTCAGACCAAGCATTCAAAGGAGGAGTAGGCCTGCATAGGAATGATATAGGCAGGAATCTAATCTGAGAATGGTTGGATCCGGTCACGGAAGGATCTTGTAGCCATCAGGGAGTAGAGTGTCAAAACCTGTGACAGAACTGGGCGTGAACCATGTCTCATTGCGAGCGAGAACGTCAAGGACACGTTCTTACAGGAAACAGCAGAAGTCAGAGGAGGGTTTGACAGCTGGGCAAGAGTTGAGAGTAGCAATGTGTAGAAGGTTGCCACCCTTCAAAGACTTCCGGGGAGGGATACAAGTCAGAGGTACTCACTGAGAAAGTATAGAAGAAGCCTGAGGGAGGGCAGAAGAGGAAAGATGATAGGGCAAGGTAAGCCCTGAGGAACAGAGCAGCGACTGAAGGTCTGTCAGCAGAGGAGTACTGTGCCTTTAATTCCGGAAAGCTGCGACATCAGCTGACATCAGCTCAGCTGACTATAAAGTATAGCCCCCAACGCCCTTGAGGTGTAAACCCTGAGGAGAAAGGGCTGTGGCATATACTCTTTGGCTGTGGTGAGTGAACAGAGCAGCGACTGAAGGTCTGTGAGCAGAGGAGTACTGTGCCTTTAATTCTGGAAAGCTGCGACATCAGCATCAGCTGACTATAAAGAACGGCCCCCAATGCCCTTGCGGCGTAAGCCTTGATGATAAAGGGCTGTGCATCTACTGTTTGGCGAGTGGGCAACCATAGGACTGAGGTTGATTATCGTCTGCGACGACTATGGCACAGAGTGAGCAAGAACCTGCGCCTACCTCTCCTATTCTAAGAATGCTGGCACAGAAAAGGCGAGAGTTTCTTGACGGCTCAGATAGCAGTGCAGTGGGGCAATGATCTTGCACAAACCAAGTAAGTCGATACTACTCCTGTACCTCTGAAACAGATGACCTAAATACTCCTGCCGCTGCCTCATCATCAAAACCAACAGAGAGTGGGGTGGCTCGTAACCCCTGCTTGCTTTCTCCCGATTCACATTTGAACACGTTAACATCAGCGAGTGTTCAAGCCAATCACAATGCCAAAACTAATGCGGCCTCCTGCTGCTCAATTACTGATTTAGCAGTGAAACACACACTTCTAGACACTGCAATGCATAGGGGAAATACAAACAATATTCAGAAGGCACAACCTAATTTTAGATCAGCGCCCGATGACTCACCTGGCATAGCTGGTGCCGTGGGAGAGAGTTGTGTGACCAGCGGGCGGGGACTGCTACAGCCGGCTTCCCTGCGCATCTGGGCATGGCATGCGTGGAACACTTTTGGCGGCGGCAGTGGGAACGTATTAGGTCCGGTGGCCACGAGCCGAGAAAGTGTAACACCGATGAAGAAAGCGAGGCAGATCTCTGAGGCTTCTCTAATGACCCATGAAACAGAGACGTACACAAGAGACTCAAGTAATCATTTGATACTTCTTAACACTCAGGCTAAGACAATTGACCAAACTTTACTAATCTTGCAAGAATCTTTATTGGAGAACACCTGCCAGGAGAGGGCTGGACAAATCGGCACAGATGGATCTATGGTGCCTATTGGAGCCAGCTCGCCGGCGAGCCACTTAGATAGGGCCAATGAATTGGACTTGAACGATGACGTTTTCTGCCTGTCGAAGACTGAACATGCAGTCATAGTTGGTGAAGCTGATTTGTCTAGACAATGTGCAACTGAGAATGGCACCCTTGAACCACGCGAGTGACCAAGGCCAGAAATAAGGAACACTGAAAGGCTTGATTCGCTTGAAGTTGTGAACAAGGTGCTTCAACATGTAGTCCTAATGAATAAGGCGTGCGTTACAAAACAACAGAAGGTGCCTGTGTCAAAATTGGACACTGTGAAAAAAAGTGTCACTAAAGCGAAAAAACACACAAAAATGGAATTTAATGAAGACATATGGCCAAGAGTGAATAATAAACAAATGAAAATGACTGACAAACTCGAGAAAAGCGATTCATTGCACGACTTATCTTGCTCGCAGCTGAACTCTCAAAAAAAGGGTGCCCAATAAAACAAGAGCAGAGAGAGAAGTCAAAGATCAGACAAAGAAAAAGCTGCAACTGTCCTGCACCAATGATTCAGACTCTGAGGACACTTCGGACTCATCACTCATGGACCGTCCGTTCCCCAAAATCAGGAGAGACAGAGACACTTCCACTAGGAGGGCTTGGTCTCCCACTGACCTAATTCCCGGAGTTGATGCTAGCAAGTCCATGCCAACAATGGAGCTACAAGCTGTTTTAATTTCATCAATGGCGATTTAGCTCGCACCATTTATTAAATTATACGAAAATATAAACGAAACTACAAAAGATCTGATGACCCTGGTGGCACGAATGAATTCCAAATTGATACATCTGGAACAATTATGTGGTCAGTCGAGTACTAAACAACAAGAAGAGATCAAAAGGTTAGATGAATCTTACAAGTTGATAAGGGACCAAAGACAAAACGACATCCTAGATAAAAAAACTCTTTGCGGAAGTTGCCAGAGATGCGCTAGCCTTATTTAAATACGAAGTAGAGATATAGGAAAAGGCGCACAAATTCAACAATTAGAGGTTACAAAATTGCAAACAAAGGACCTTAGTGCAACACATAAAGAACTAGTTAATGTTAATACTAACACCATCTGCCTAGACCAACTCGGAGGGACAAGCCAACAGGCTGGCCCGCACGCACGTGGATCCCACTAATCTGAGTGTGCACCATCAGGAGCAACATGCTGAGATACTGGAATCTAGTTCTGGCAGTAGGGCCACGACAACGACGATAACAAAGGACTATTCATCACCATCTATTAACGTTGAATTAATATCAGCCAACCTACCGGTTAACAACATGGTAGAGATTTCAACAGGCCAGAAGCACTGTGAATCAAGCACTCTCCAATGATCAAGTAGCAACGGCCTCAAACATGCATCACAAGTTGAGGACAACAAAAGTGAGGACTAATCAACAATCACAGCTGAGAAACCAAGTGTCTTTCCAATGTTTAATGGTGGACCCATACTCCCAAGAATGCAGAGAAAGCACAGAAACAAGACCACCAGCCAGCTAAAAAAGCAAAAATTCTTCCTGGAAGAAAACGCAATAATTTGAATGGGGCACGAAAATTTCTCCACAATATAAACGTGGTCCACAGGTTGGCTAATGATAATAACAAGTCCACCTCAGTAATACCCCAGAGTAATAAGTATAAGAACCAACCGGATCACTCTCCAAAAAAGCTCTCACAAGCCTGCCTGCCCCTCACATAACTCTGTAGAGCTCCTAAATATGTCAACATATGACAACCCTGAATATGAGGAACTGGAAGGGCCTTCTATGCCAAATGGGCTTACTAAAAATTGGGATGTACAAATAAGTCCTGTGGCTCAAATAAACGCTAATATAAATGTACCGTCTGAACATAAAGAGGACGGAATTGCAGCAACTGTGAATCGGAGGATAACCCAAAATGTGGCATGTTCAATAGCGATTGAAGAAGGACCAACGGAAGGAAGAATATGCTGCATTATTGCAGAACCTGATGTCCCGCAGACACTGAATCCTGTCCCTTTGAGCCCAATATTCATGACAATGTACGAAAAAAGAGTGAGGTTAAATGCAAAATTGCAAGTGGGCAACACAAGGAGAGAAACTAACAAATGGGGGGACACTGCTCTTCCCGTGAAAGTGGGTCATCTGAGAAATCCCTACGTTGCACTAAATGGAAGTCAAACACATGAAAAAAAGGACGATGGAATAGCAACTGCAACAGACAAATGTGCTCAATCGACCAAAGAAAAATACCTGAGTGAGGCCAACGATAAGAGCGCAGTGTTCAAGATCATGATTGAGTGGTTGGATTCCAAAGATAACTTGATCTTAAAGTGTTGTAATGTAGTCAAGTTACTGCCTCATGTTCTGGGTCTATGAGCAATCAGTTCTATTGACCTAAAGATAGTAGAGTTTCCAGAGGAAATGCGGAATGACAAAGTGGTGCTTCACCTAGCATCCCCTTTAATTGCAACAACCATTCTTGAGGCAAATGTAGCCCTCTTTTCATTGGGCTTTAATGCTTACAAGATTGAGGATGTACAGACTGCAACTTCAATAATGACGGAGAATGACGGCACTTATACGTCAGGTAGGACATTAAAGTCGGGAGACCTGCATTTGTCAACAGAGTCATCCAGATGCTCCCCTCAGTCGGCACTGACAATAAATCCTGCAATCCTTTCAAACGATGGCCAAACCTTAAATAAAATGGCGACAATTCGAAAGAAACAAGTCACGTTTGCTGGAGAACAGCCAAAAGCAAAAGACGCCGCAAAATTAAAAATAAGTATAACTATACAAGGGCAAAACTGCCCCGGAAGTGTTAAGGAACCGCCTGATAAAAGCCTCAAAGAAAGGGATGCAAACCGCAAATGGCAATGGCTGGCAGTGTCATTGAATAATACATCCCAACAGTAATGCCAGAAGGAGAAAGGACACCAGGTGTGTGTAGTAGCTTCCTGGAACACGAGAGGCTTCACACATCTGTTTAACTTGGCCTGGCTGAAAGTACCACAGATTGTATGCTTGCAAGAAACGTGGTTAACTGACACACCACTAGTGACAGAGTTTGAACTGGTACTAAATCCAGCCATACAATTGGAAAAGGGGCATCCGATGGACAATTTAATAACTTTAGTCAAGAGATCATCTGGATTTCGCATTACAAACTTGACTAACCAGTCACTGTTTATCCATGAGACCATGATTGGAACGTGCAACCCGAAGAACAACTTTACTGAACAAGTAACTCTACTGAATGTGTAGTGGAATCATTGCAGAGCAGGAAAACATGTGTACATAGATCAAGTATCGAGAATACTAGATAGATTGTTTGAAGGCTCAACCTAGACAAATATAATTATTTGTGGGGACTTAAACATTGACTACTTCAAGACATTGCATTCGGGAAAAAAGATCTTAGCAAGAGACTGGATGGACGAAATGGAGTCAAGAAACCTACAGATGTTGAATGGATGCACTATGGAAGACATTCCACCAGCACCAACATGGCATCGGGCTGAACACACGTCAACATCGACTACATGTTTGTGTCTGAAGCACTGCATCCGCAAGTAAAATCTTTGAAAGTTATTAGCAAAAATAACAGTGACCATGACATGTTGGTAATGGAACTATTGACCTCACAGAAGGAAACAAACTTGAAGTGGTCTCACAAAATTTTGGTAGAAGCAAACAGAGTAAGACTAAGATTAGAAGAAGAGGACGTCACCCAGCTCTCAAGATATTACTGTCAAATAAGGTTGGCAATAGAATACAAACACTTATAGACAGAATTTATACCTTATACCTAAGAATGTAGGTTCAAAACACACAAACTTTGCACGCACACATTGCTTTGACCTAGAGATATTGAAACAGACGCGCCAGATGAGAGGCGAGATTCGAAAAACACAAGCCTTAGACACTGAGGCACGCAAACTGAAAAAGAAGGCTGTGAAACAAAAATATGAAAATTGGCTTAAGTCACACAAATATTCTATGTTACGGAACAAGGCCGAAACAATGATGGCATGCCTAAAAAACAAAAGAACTCGTGACTTTTGGAGACTCATTAACAACACACAGGCTCCACAAAGAGCACTACAAACGTGCATGGTGTCCGAAACAGTCTGGATATCTTATTTCGAAGAATTATACATAGCAAATGTGATGACAAAAGTCTCAACTGAAACAGCTCCTACAACTTGGGCACTAACATTCTCTAAGGAAGATATTGTGTCAATAATCATGAAGGAAAAAAGCTCTAGAGCCCCTGGCTAGGACAGACTCACAAACTTTACAATTAATCAACATCCTGAGTTATGGGCGGATGTATGTGTGGCTCTATTTGAAAGAATAAACTCGCAATGTCGGACACCAACATCCTGGAAGTCAGCAGTGATTGTTCCGGTGTTCAAAAAAGGCGACAGAACGAGCCCAAAAAACTATCACCCAGTAGCATTACTGGATGTACTGGGCAAAATCTACGCAACTATGCTACAGCAAAAACTGGTCGAGTGGGCTATAAAATCAAGCCACGTGGATGTAAGGCAGGCAGGATTTGTCAAACAGGTGGGATGCTCCCTAAACCTGATGCTGTTAAACATGATTAAGATGGAGGCACTGAAATCAAACACGACGGTGTACCTTGCCTTCATTGATTTTTGCTCCGCCTTTGATACCATCAACAGGGCACTTCTGTGGACAAAAATGCAAGCGTGGGACTGCCCGGAAGATCTAATAGAAGATATTAGAGAACTGCATACTGAAACCTCCATTAGAATTTGCTTGGATCAGACTGGCACATTGTCTGCGGCAATCAAAACATTCAAGGGAGTAAAACAAGGATGCCCCTTGGCTGCAGCTATATTCAGTCTTTTTATATCAGACATAGGAGCAACTATAGATGCAGTGAATTCATTTCCACCAAAATTACATAAATCACATCTAAGTTGGTTCTTGTACGCAGATAATTTAATTCTGATGGACGTAACGCCCATTGGACTGCAAAGAAAGCTTGATGCCATTCAACTATATGTGACCTGGAACCATCTATTGATTAACACAAAGAAATGCCAAATTCTTCTACTCAAAAATCTTAAATCTGGAAGATCTAACATCGCTAAAAAAGCAGCATGGACTCTGGGCCAGGAACCGGTGCACATATCACATAGTGTAAAATATCTGGGCATGGTGATAAGTGCATGTATTAATGATGACCCGTGGATTGCAGAGACGAAGAGGAAATGCAGGCAACTCGCGAGTCAAGCGCTGGTTCTGAAACTGAAATTCGGAAAGTTTTTGCTCAAACCATTGTTAAACTTCTACCAACAAAAGGTAATCCCGGTCTTAATATACGGAGCAGAAAACGCTCTGGAGTGTTCCTGTGAAGTATGGTTCTCCCTCGAGAACATCTTTTGGACTAAAGCACTGGGCATACCTAAAGGTTTGACGACGTCCTGTATGAGATATGAGCTATCGCTTATATCAGTTCATTCCAGAATTTGCTGGAGTCTGCTATCCTTGTTTCGTAAAACACGCTCTCGCAAGCAAATCCCGCAATTTGAAATCTTTCATATTGCCTCATTTAACAAGAATAACATTGTGTCAATGTGGATCAACAGGTGAGAAAGTCTGCTGGCGGAATTTGATATCAAGCCAGAAATTCTCCACGAAAATCCTAACGCAGCAAAGTTAAAAATCTGGTGGGTTGATTGGGAGCAAACCACTGCTCAGAGGGTTGCATCAAAGATGATGGTCGACGTGCCACCGGAAGCACAAGCTTTTAATAGAATACAACGATACATCAAGCTGTTTCCTGACCCGAATGCAAGAAGGTTATTTATGATGTTTCAATTGAATGCTTTCAAAACTAAAGAGCGACGTTGGGCATGGGCAAGTAATGTAAATTTAAATCCAATGTGTACATGCTGCGAGAAAGAAAAAGAAACTCTTAAACACTTGGTGTTATTCTGCACCGTTCTCCAACCGGAAAAAACACTCCACTTGGGACCTTGGAGCTTAAAACACCCTTCTCTGTGTGGTGAAGATTGGTGGCAGTATATGTTCAATGTAACGGACATGAAACTGCTAATTCCGCTGACGTTTTTTATAGCGGTAATTGAAAGCCAGCTGAGTATGGACCCACCTGAAATTAAATTAAACCTACTCATAGTCTAGTGTGAATGGAAGGATTGTGATAAGCAAGGAAAGAAAATAGTTGTATGTTAGTATTGTATTGTGAAACATTTTAAAGGTTTGTCATAAACAAATTAAAAAATAAAAATAAAAAAAAAAGGTAGCCGAGGAGGAGGTTGATGGTGCCAGAGAGATGACAGACGAAGGAGGCAAGGAAGCTGGAGAAGGGAGAGAAGGGACAGCAGGAGAACAAAGGAAGTTCATAAGGGGCAGGAAGCGTCTATCAAAGAGGAGGAGGTTGGCCTGAGGGCGTTGGAACAAGACAGTGTCATTTAGTTAAACATTAATGATGATCTTCGAGGAGTGAAAGGGGGCAGGCAGGGCCTCCCACCAAGTGCCACCATTAATGGGAGAGGAAGAGAAAGGTGAGAGCACAGAGACCATATGTGGAGTCCATAGGTCTTGCGAAGGAACGACAAAGAGGATGTCAGTGAGGATATGTCTGGAAGAAGCGCTGGCATAGGTATCAGCGATAGGAATGCCTGGGTTGGAGACCAAGATATCCTTTTTGAACTTCTTCCTACCAGACTTGGTGAGAAGGAGTGGATAGTCATTAGAGAAGCAGTTAGAGAGGATAGGAGAAACAGAGATCACCATAGATGATGCCGAGGTGGGGAAAAGAGGTGAAGGGTGAGGTGAAGGGCGGGGTAGACACTAGGGTCGTGTACAAGAGGAAGGGTGCAAGCAGACTAGACCGAATGAGACAAGAACAAGTTAGTAAAATAAAACAAAACTAGATGATGTGCACAAGGGACAATGAAGAAGAGCAGTCAAGTAGAAGTGAAAACAAACCACTTAACAGAGTAAGAACAGGAAACCTGAAGAAAAAAGGACACAGCAAGGGAACAACAAGACATAGCAGGGGCTAGAACAGAAGGACGGTCAAGAGAACCTAAGGAGGTGTGTGAAAGAACATACAGAAGTAGGCAGTACAAGAATACAAGAATGAGGGAACATGACAGAAAAGGACACAGCAGGGAACAACCAAGCAGGGCAAGGACTGATAAATGAACACTGATCAAAGGAAACTACGGATGGGTTTGAAAAAGCAAATGGTGGTAGGCAATACAAATAACAGTGATCTTAGAAAGCAAATACAGGAACAGTGGAATGAGCAAAAGGGCCCAAAAGAAGAAACACAGAGCAACACATCATAGCAACAGGGTCAGGGGGAAAGGGCAGAGGGGGCAGAGGTGGCCTGCAGAGGAGCAAGGACATGTGTAGAGCACATGGACACTTGTGAGCCGTAGATAGAAGGGGCATGAAGCACACACAATCAAGGATTTCAAGGGGCACTCCGCGGGTGAATGCTGCGAAGGCGCGAGCATAGCCAAGGGTGGATGGGGCACAAGCGATCACGTATTGCGAGGAACCATGCGGGCTGAGGACGCACAGACGCGAGTGTAGCCAAGGGTGGGTGAGGCGTGGAACACACGTGGTCATGGAGTGTAAGGGACCATGCAGGCTGTGGACGCGCAGGCATGAGCGTAGCCAAAGGTGAAAGGGCCACAGAAGCACATGTGATTAAAGATTGCGAGGGACCACGCAGGCCGAGGACGCGCAGCGCAAACAGGCAAGGATGGGAGCATCGCAGCGTGCATGCGTTCATGGATTGTGAGGGACCACGCGGGCACAGCACGCGCAGGATCGAGCATAGCCAAGGATTGAAGGGACGCGGATGCACCCGCGATCAAGGATAGTGAGGGACCATGCGGGCCAAGGACACACAGCCTCGGTCTGGTGTCTGTGTCACATTCTCCTTGCTGAATGCTTCAATAGTATGAACATTTTGCATGCTTGAGAGAATAGTCACCATTTTAAGACAGTCACCAAAGCGTTTGAAACTCAGTTCCTTAAAGCTGGAGCAATAACAAGGTAAATATGGCAGCATAATTAACCCTTAAATTTGACTTAACAAAAATATGCGCTGCTGGCGGCTATATGGAAAGTGTTCACCCTTTGACAAGTCCAGTAGACGGGAGGACCCTGTCCTAACCTGCAGGATGGTGGAAATTGGGAAGACCCCAATTATTGTTGCCCCCCCTTTGTGACAGCCTGCTTTTTAGCAAAACACCTCTAGCTCGTGTCATGCCTACATTGCAGGATACTTGCCAGTGTCCCTTGGTTTCTTGTTGCCCCCCCTTTGTGACAGCCTGCTTTTTAGCAAAACACCTCAAGCTCGTGACATGCCTACATTGCAGGATACTTGTCAGTGTCCCTTGGTTTCTTGTTGCCTACACTTTGTGACAGCATGCTTTTTAGCAAAACACCTCTAGTTCGTGTCATGCCTACATTGCAGGATACTTGCCAGTGTCTTTGGTTTCTTGTTGCCCACCCTTTGTGATAGCCTGCTTTTTAGCAAAACACCTCTAGCTCGTGTCATGCCTACGTTGCAGGATACCTGCCAGTGTCCCTTGGTTTCTTGTTGCCCCACCCTTTGTGACAGCCTGATTTTTAGCAAAACACCTCTAGCTCGTGTCATGCCTACGTTGCAGGTTACCTGCCAGTGTCCCTTGGTTTCTTGTTGCCCACCCTTTGTGACAGCCTGCTTTTTAGCAAAACACCTCTAGCTCGTGTCATGCCTACGTTGCAGGATACTTGCCAGTGTCCCTTGGTTTCCTATTGCCCACCCTTTGTGACAGCCTGCTTTTTAGCAAAACACCTCTAGCTCGTGTCAAGCCTACATTGCAGGATACTTTCCAGTGTCCCTTAGTTTCTTTTAGAGACACCTCATCCATTTCAGAAGACAAGACGAAATCCAGAAGGGTGAAACCAGATGCAGAGCCCAACATTAGGCATGAGCGAGCGGAATTTGGTTACTACCCACCCGATAAAGCAAACAGAGGCACGACGAAAGAGACCCACAGAGAGAAGCTGCAACAACCCTGCGGACGTGCGCCACTGGCTTAATTGATTTTCACCAGGGCAGTGGAGAGGTGCAGATTGAACTTGTGCTCTTATAAGAACATTGCAGGGCAGATGGGAAGGCTCTGACAGGCCTGTGTAATGAGCCATAAGCCCCCTATTAAACCAAGGTCTAAGAGAGAACAAGTGCCCACCATCACCCACTGAACTTATGATGTGTGGCACAGGTCCCAGAATACGAACAGGAACACTTACCTTTCTGGGCCAACATTGGGATTCCATGGCGGAAAAAGTGGCTGGGGCTTATAACACTACTTATGACTTTTTGCTTCTTCAACACCTCTCGGGTGGAAAAGATAAGGCCATTTTGAAAAGGAGAGCGATATAGGTTGGTAACACAAAGCAGTAAGTGTTTATCACGAGTTGGGCGCTAACCCTGGCGGTATTATCGCTGGAGCTAGTAGCCCTTCGGCCAAACCCCCCAGTGATTTTAGCGCTGGATCACGGGTTTGGCGGAACGGTAAGTCCCCATTCCCCATTGGGCCAATTTGGCAATTTCTCATTCCCCATTGGGCCCAATGGGGAATATTTGGCGCTATTACTGCCGGCGGTAAGCACTGAAAACCGGCAAAATCCAAGCGTATTTTCCCCCAGGTCAGAGCTGGGGGTAATCCACCAAGCCCCTGATTTGGCAGACCCTTAAATGCGGTGGTAATAGCGTTACCGCTGCATTTAAGGGTTACTACCAAACTCGTGATGAGGTAGTAAGTAAGGAAGGGACTTATTTAAAGACAGTGATTCATGAACACACTGCCAGAAACAGAGATGTATTTACAATATGCAGATTTGATGCAAACAAGACCACCTCTGACCATTCTGAGTGATATGATATGATATGGCATTTGTAAGACTCCTACACACAAGTGAAACATCATATTTGTTTGGAGGATCTCATGATGCATTTTTGTTTGGCAGTCAGTGCTTTCCTAAGCCATCAGACTCTATAGATCACGTCCAGCAACGCTTTTTTGAAGCCCCCGGCTCAATTCCTCCTCCCAGTTAAAAAACTGGTGGTTACAGAGTTTCCACATTCCATAACAATTTTAGGGCAATTTGCATAATACCTAGATGCGTGCTTCATAGAGGCTTGTTATAATATCACTAGGATCTCTCTCTCCCCCCCCTCTCTCTCTCCCTCTCTCTCTCTCTCTCTCTCTCTCTCTCTCTCTCTCACTCTCTCTCCTGGCCGAACTTGAATCTGCACTGGTTACCTGGCCACCCTCTGTTCTCGGGCCCAGGTCCCTTCCCACCAGTTGCACACCTGCAACGCCTGCCTAGCAACCCCAGCACTTGGGGACTCTTTCTGTATCCCTACAGTCCCACTACCAGCACTTGACACCTGATGTCTGCACTTACCTTTGCACTTGCCACCTGCTGGACGTTACTTTTACTTATTGTTATTATTCGCACATGTACTGCACTGTTCCTCCCCATTCCCCCCGCACTTTCCCCCTTCCCCATCCCATGCACTTGCGTGATCTGAATGACACCTGGCCTAGTAGGATCGTTGTCTGTCCTCCCTTCGGTCCCCCTCCCTTGCCTCGCCGCGCCTTGAAACACTTGTGTATAGGCGCGTTGTTAATGCCATATCATATCTATCTCCCTCTCTCTCACTGCCTCTCTCTCTCGATGTGTGATGAGTATTCCAATTGTTTTTGAATGTGTTAAAGTCATGATCACAGCACATCACTAACCATGTAGCATCTGAGCTTAAAACAGTAGCGGTTTAAGCCATTGGCCAAAGAGCAGACTTGAGCAATGCAAAATGCTTACTTCCAACCTCAGCATGTATAGTTTGACATAAATGGTAATCTGAGATGCCAGTAAAGGAAACACCTGCCTCCTCCTTGTAATCATGCGTATACTTTTCAGATGAGCAATTCCGTAGCAATAATGCTTCCGTGCCACCTTAAAATAAGTATATTACTCTGTGCTAGTTTATAACAGAAGCCCTTTAGAGGAAAAAGAAAATCATGGCAAATGCTAGAGAGAAACTGCTTTCATGAGATACATTTGCAATATTTCTATTTAAATGTAGATTGTAACTTTCCAGTATGAAGTGGCTTTCTTTCTCCATTAAAATGCTAATAGGAATGTTAAATTGAACTTAGAAATGTTTCAGGCAGGAAATACAGACAGGGCAAATTACTTTTGGGTTCTGCTTATCAAACACTTTAGCCAAAAGAACGAAGCCATTATTCAAACACGAGTTATCTTCTGTATATTATAAGACATGTGTGGCTATGTTTATTGCACAGACCACGGTGGACTCATGAGGATAATGTCATGAATTCGTTTCCATAATTCACAGGGATTACATAATCACCAAGAGTTTTGTATTCCAACCATTCTGAAGACTAGATTATCGTCCAGGAGAATAAAACACAATTTTCGCCAAACTTGACGAAAACATACAATAAAAAATAAAAAAATTAAAATGTTATTTATTGCAGCAGATCGCCAGCTGGGCACTGTAGAGAGCAGTTGTGAAGCTATTTAACCAAACTGATTCATGTAATCATATTGATATTCCCGGCATCAACGAAGAGGTAAACACTACGGATACACATTTCCATGACTATGGTCACAGATTTAAGTACAGGAGTGAAATCTATGGATGAGCCAATTCCCTAAAGGCGACCGACAGAATTGTTCAGGTCACTGATCCACATGTTTGCTTATCTGGGAGATTGCATGGGTCACTTTTGGGTGTGTGGATCAGCCCTCATCATCGCCACACTGCACCCCATGGCCTCCACCCCACAACCCCAACACTCCCTACTTCTCTCCATGACCCAACCAGCACCCAAACAAGAGTTTAAATTGTATTTCCGAATGATTTAAACTGCAAAAGCCTTGAAACTATAAACACAATAGGGGCTAAAGGTTTAACAAGTCCTCAAGACCATGTGAGGACCTGCAAGCCACAGTAAGGCAGTGAAACATGGAATAGGGCACTCTGAGGGACAGCAGTAGCCTCCCCTCCTTCACATGACCCTCATTTATTTTTTTTATCCCTGGGTGATCTATAATCTCTGACGTTTAAAGGGTACATAGGTTGCCAACCACCCAAATTCAGGTGGTATGATTTTTACCAGAAGTAGTCTGCCCATCCCTAGAGAAACCCGGTATGTCTGTACAATGTTATGCTTTTAAAATCTTCAGTTTGAAAATGAAAAGAAACCTCTTCACTTTAGTCAAGTGTGTTACGTTACCTGAACTCACTATCCGGATAAGGGAAGAAAGCCACCAGGAACTTGGCTGGTCTGGTCACTACTCGATGAGCCTCCCAAAGGGTGGATGAGGAGGGATTCTGCCAGCTCGTTGTGCCTCCAGCGATGCAGTAAACCCTTCCTAGAGGAACATTTGCAGGCCACTGTTCATAATGACTCAATGTACCGAATTGTTTTGCCAGGGGTCAGAGCATCTCCAGGAGCAAAACCGCCAACTTACAATAGAAGGACAAACTCTGGTCACAAACCTGCTGTTTTAGCCATATCTGAAGTAGGACTATGTCCATCTCACTATAGCTGGAAGGACCACCACAGTGGTCTGAGAGCCTGTGCACCTTCATGTCTATCGCTACATCCCAGACCGAAGATTGGAGAATCCATGGAATGGCATAGAACCACCACCTGTGAGTGAACTGACTAGACTATGAAATGCCATGGAACCCCTCCCTATGATTGAAGTGAATCCAAGATACCTCTGCATTCCAGGGATGCATTTAAAGCCTCAGGGACCTGCATTAAACCTCATTCAGCGCATCAAGTAATGAATGCTTGCCTTGGACTTATAATAACATTATTAATAACTAATCACAAGAGATAATTTGAAAAGACAAGGTGAAAAGCCTGCCAGATAGAGGTTTATGACATCACCCTACCTAGGGTGTATAAAATAACTGGCAAAAGAACAGTCAGGGAGAGGATTCTGGTGAAAACATACATTGTGGACACGGCATTAATACGAGCGCAGACTGCTGATGGAAGAAGAGTAAAGAAGCTCTCAGCGTAGGGAAAGGGTGAAGTTGGAGAAACTTTAGAATGCCACTGCCTGGAAGATGGATGCCAAAGTTCTAAAGGCTTGGCAGGGGAGTTTGCGAGCTGCTAAGAACTGGAGGCCCAGAGAAGGCACATTTGCATGTATTGTTCCTAAGCCACTTTCAGAATCCTGTCCAAATGGGTAAGATGTGGTCCAAGGCTTCCCACCAGTGACCCCTGGGAGAGGAGAAACCTGACCTGTGATAGAAGGGTGACATACTATTGACTGCCTGACAAGGACCCTGAATGTGGGGGGAAAAAGACACATTAGCCAGCCATGAGTGCCAGGGTCCAGCTGGAGGACATGCTCTGAATTCTGAGAAACCCAAGGTCCAGCTACGCCCTGTTGTGAATCCAAAATAAGCCAAGAACCAGGGACAAACTGTTCAGAATTTTCAGACATCCAATGTCAGAGAAGATGGGAACCTGTTGTATATTGCAAGAAACCCAAGATCTTAAGAGACCTTTTCTGAATTCTGAAAATGCAGAGGCAGGAATAAGCAATCAGGAGAATGATGGAAGGCCCTGGAGAGGCCTAATGAAGGCAAGTCCTTTTTTTACGCACACTCCAGAATAAAGACAACCCACTAGGGAACTAGGCCAGGAGACGGCGTTGCAAGGATAACAAGGTTTAATTGTACAGAATACAAATTTCAGCAAATGACTCTGCTGCTCGAAAGCGCTCTGCCCTGTTACAAACAGGGGCTTACAACCCCCACAATCATCATGACGTATACTACCAATGGGTGCCACTGATTGGAGGCACCCTACACATGAGCCTGCTCCATAGGGGATGTAATTGGTTAGTTCTTTCCCATCGGTCTGGATCATTGTGGGTCAGCTGGGCTCATCCTTGCGGTGAAGGTCAGGGGAAATACATAAATACATTGTTTCAGTCTAAACTAAACATGCTACACCTGGTTATTATATCATTTTGGCAGGCACGGGAAATGGTGCTGGGGGAAGGGAGGATAAAATACAGTCAAGCTGACCCACACATTCCGGGATTCATTGATACTGCTGTTTCAAGGTCTCCTCCCGGGGTCTTGATCTTTAATTTAACCCTTGCTGTACCTCGTGTTACAAGGGATATATTTTCATGCTTGGAAGATTACAGCTGTGCATGCTTAGATCTTCTGCATACATGTGATTTGTGGTGGGTCCGGGGTATCGTGGACACATTGGGGGATACAAAGGTGGGGTGGTCAGGGGTGTGTGGCTGGCTCTGGAATGGCTGGGTGGGATTTAGAGTCCTACTAGCAGTTTAGTGGAGATTAATGGACGCAGTGAGGAGCCTGGTGTTGTCTCACGCTCTTGCAGGGCGCATTTGTTTGGAAGATACTAAATATTCGCAACACTGTAGGGATGAGGGCGAGGTGGACTTCTGTGTGAATGGGGCTCTGTGGAGTCAGTCTGTCAGAGATTGGGGCCTAGTGAGCAGAGAACATAAACAGCGCAAGCCTGCAACATATCCCTTTTAGGCCTAATACGAAATTGAGTTGTGGGCTATGGGTGTTCTAGTGCCGTGCACCTATTCTAAGCGCTACAGTGCCTCTACATGTTGCCTCATAGCGTGGATTGCTCCCCCCTTGTATGCTACATCACTTCATATGGTGTTAGCCTTACCTGAAAGAACCTATGTGGATGAGATAGGCTCATTTCCATCCCAATACTACAAAGGGGATCCTTTGTAAATGCTTACCTTCGATCAGGCCTAAAGACCAGAGAGGCAGAAAGTCTAGACTGTGAGTCCCAGGAACAGTTGTTGGTTTTGGTTTATTTGTCTGTCATGCAGTAGAACATTTGTGAGTAGGTTTAGAGAACTCTTATTTGGCCAAGGTGTGTAGCACTTATGTTAATAGTAATATCATTGAGTAGCCTGGAGGGTACAGATTTGCTATAATGAGGTTTGGAACATTTCTGTTGAATTCATCATTTTGGGCAATTATTTGTATATTAGGGTGTACTGGCAGGGGCAAGGACTCTGAATGTTAGGAGATGAACGTTACCATTTAAAGGATGAAGGTGTGGAAACAGCTTGAGAAACCCCACTATAGGTTGACCCATGTTTGACACTGCTTTACTGGGGAACCCTTACTGTTTCCAACGCTTCCTTACTGAACTTGAGAATAAATATCTATCTATTTACCACTTTAAACCCTTTTTTCAAGTATGTCATTGCTCCGCTTACACACAACAACAAAAACAGACACCTGTTGTCAATATTTTATTTCTGTTTTGATATATATATATATATATAGTTGATAGTCATAGGATATGTGAAAAATTCTATTGTTAATAACTTTTGACTTGCAGACGGATTTGCCTGATATTTACCAAACAAAATTTTTGTCAAGGGCCTCCCAACACTGGAAACTTTGGGAAAGATTTAAAAAAAAAATTAAAAGTTATTAAGAATCCAAAAAAACATTCATTTTCCCATAGAGAAAAAGTCAAATTTTGGGTCAGCCATAGCGCATACATCTCTTGACAGATTTGGACCAAATAAGAAACAACTTGGGCATGACATGTTTACTCAAACTCCTGGCCATGTTTGGGGTAAATCCAACAAGCTGTTTTAAAGATATTTTCCCTGTTCTATCAAAAAATTGTGATATCTCCCATGGTGCTGTTCAGTAGAAAGACTTTTCAAGAATAAAAATCTACACTTTGTTTTTTTGCTCGATGCCATCGATTACCTGGTTAAATCCGGGGGAATGGGAAAACGCAAAGTGCTCAAAAAAGGAGGACAGTGGCCAATGGCTATGGCCGAGTGCCATTTCTAGTGGGACCGAAGAAACCTATTGGTGCAACATGTACAGCGGCCACATCCGAAGGCCATGGCTAGTGGCCCCTAAGAAAATATAGTATAACAAAACCCTTGAAATTCAGTTAGTTAGGCGAAAGTTAATGTGATCAGATTTAAAGTGAAAAATACATAGCAACAAAACCTTTGCAATTCATTGAAAAAACCTTGGTTAAGAGAAAGTAGAGGTGATCAGATTTAAGGCAAGAAATTGCCTGAAATTCAGCACTCGCATTTCAAGCAAGTCCACCTTAACAATGTGCCCCCTGTTGCGCAAGGTATGACCACAATGATGATATCACAGTTGACTTCATGGATTACATCCCTGGCGACATCAGAAATTGCATCACACATGACATCACTGATGGAGTGATTAATGACATCATACATTACATCAATCATGAGATACATAATTACATCATACATGACATTACTGATTATAGAAGTTAGAATATTGTATTTGCCATTTTGTGAGTCATGTTTTAGTTTAATACACTTAACAATAACAGCAACATGACATTGAACAATACACTGATAGATAGGTATATGAGCGTTCATTTGTAGGACTTAGCTTATACAATTGAAAACAAAGCTATATACCATTTTACAAATAATTTGAATTTCATGTATAAGTAAACAATTACAATACTTTACTGCAGTAAATCTAGTTCAGGTATCCCAAGCATAATATAATAAGTATAATATAATAAGTATAAGCAGTAGTAGAAACATGTTTAATAGTAAGTGGTATGAAACTAGTCAAGGTTCACATTTACATTTACAATTCCCCTTACTGTAAAAACATGACATGAAGACATAATATTTTTAATGAAACATTGTATACAAAATTATTACATATAAAAGATAGGATGTGCCAGTGTGCAAATATTGATTAATATACCCCAAAAATCAATTATGTATATTGCATATTTAAATGTATAGAAAGAAAATGAAGATTAGTAGATAAATATTAATTAGAACATGGGACTTGCATTACACATATTTGTAATCATTTCTTTTGAAATGAAATTACACATTTCTATTAAAATATAACAGGATTCCTTCCAAATTACATAAACACGTATATACTTTTCTTCTTTGTAATAATGTCTGTCATCAACTACAATAGTGCACCATTCACCATATTTGAACAAACAAGAGCAGAATACAAGTGCAATAGCCTCATTACGAGTAGGGCAGTGTGGGTAAAATACAGCAGCAATACAGTTACCAACAAATTACCGCAACGCCCAACTATGAGTTTGGCAGAAAGTTGGAGGAGTCACCTCCAGCTCAGAGCTGCAGGTAAATCTGCCACCTTAGCACTACATTTTGGCAGACTTGTTGCCAGTGGACACACCACTGCAATGATTCTGTCAGAATCCAGCATGGAGACCTATGAACTCCAATTAAATGGGGACTAACACCTCCACCACCACTTGCATTCTGACAGTAATATTGCAGGACCAAGTGGTGTTAACGGTATTACAGTTGGGTGGTATCTCAATGGATTTACTTCAGAGATGCTACCAGACTCTTAATGAGTCCATAAATATGAAATGTGTACCTATATGTTATATAACACGACAGAGTTGGCATATTTCAAAATGTAAATATTCAAGCCAGTGATATCAGTGATGTTGTTAGTGACGCCACCAGTAATGCCATCAGTGATGCCATGCATGATTTCATTAGTGATGTGATGGATGGTCTTTGGCTATGCCTAAAATAACATGATATTGGGTGTGTGCACAGCATACTTTCGGGTCACAGTCTGATTGCTCACCCCGTTCCAAAGGAGCTTTTGTATACCTCAAAAGCAAGTACTGGCATGGGGAAGAGGGACGTGGATGCAATGGGAAGATGTCTTATTGGTAATCTTTGTTACTCCTTGTCTTGCTCTTCCTTGTCACAGTACTTATGGCCCACATCTCTCCCCTGAATGTAATGGAATGGGTCTCGGCGTCTTGGTTGCACTTGGAAAGAAACAAGTGCATGCTGGGGAAAGTGTGATGGGGTTTATAGTCTCTTTATGTGTTAATGACAGTTATTGTAGGAAATTGGAAAGGGGTCCAAGTCAGATAAAGGTGATACCTCATAAGTAGCTACTGTGAGGAGGAAGAGCAGGGCTAAGAGTAATGAAGATTACCAGTAAGCAACAAGATCATTATTGGGAGTGCAAATGCAGTGCAGATGAATTTGTACTAGCGCTCATGCTTTTGCAAACTTAAAAAGAACGTTTGACCATACACAACATACATCATTTTTCAACAATGGCACGCCAGGCAGTAAACAGTGCACACATGCATTAAATGCCCAGGCAATTCATTATGACGTATCTCATTATTTACATCTGAGTGCCCTTCCTTTTCTGTCTATATGGCAGCAGCAGCGGTTGCCTGCACACACCAGGTGAACTGTGATTGTCCATCTACGCCAGCGGTGCTGAACATACGGCCCTTTCGGACATTATTTATGGTCCTACAAGTCAACAAGTCACCAGAGATTAAGTGTTGCCTTGCCTAAAGTCACTGTGTGTCTTTTCATCTTGATACTTGCATTGTTACTTCTATTTAAAATATTATTTCAGTCCCACAAGACAACAAAAGTGGGAATGCCATTACAAGGCACAGGTTATGGCGAAAAACTATGGCAGCAAATACAACTCACACTTCTAACCCTTTTTTTATGCATCAGGGCCTCAGTCACTAACTCACCATCATAGACAGTACGGCCCACTGTATGAGGCAGGGGTGCTGAGTATGCGGGTGCTCTGGGGTGAGCCCCTCACCCCTGGAAAATCCGCATAGGTTACATAGGGGCTTTTTTTGGCTGCCGGCCCACCTATTCACTGCTACAAAAGCAAAAGGCTACGCCCCTGCTATGAGACTTGTGTGGTACATTCGGCCCTTCAGCGAAAACCGGTGTGCACCCCTGATCTACACCAATCTGTGCCCAAGTTCGGCGCTCGTGCGACGTGCGTTTGCCTCCCCCACCACCTGCCTTGTGATGCAGCTGCAGTTTTCTTCTTGGTAACGCTTCTAGAAACTTGTTACTGAACCCTAATTCAGCCTCAGGGCCTCCTGCAGTCCAACACACGGCCTTTATAGCAGCGCATCCATCACGTGCGTCACGTAATGCTAACCGTTCCAGCTGACCAATACACGCCGGATTGACGTCTCATTTAGAACAAAGCACTAAACACTCCAGTAGAATAACGACTTTCCATCACTGCTGGGCCTGGCTGCAGTTAGAATCGACGAAATCGAGACTTAACTCCCAATGCCTGTCGATCGGTAGCGCTTATAATCCTATCAAACGAACAGGGCAACAGACCTCTCTCACTAAGGTGTGAACATGCATTCACAGCTGCACTTTTCGAGTGAATTGATGTTAATTAAATAAAAGAAATAAAGCAGCGTGACAGCTAGGCAGCGCTCACTGTCTCCTCTGCCTGCCAAGAGCAGAGTAAGCATCTCAACAAACATTATAATGCTTCAGATCTATCAATTTACTATACAAGATAGTGCCACCTACTCTAGGACATTGCACTATTAAGTGCCAAGGACGAGTATGCTTGTCCTTTTTGCATAGACTTGCATAATAGCCTGGCAGTTAAAGGGGTGCAGAAAGAATAATAAAGGGATGCTTTCCGAATCACCCCATATAGTGAAGGGCATTTCAGAATGGTAAGCAGTGCTCTATAGACACGTTTGTTTTCGGTATAGGGTTTAATGCTGGAGATCACCCTGTAGCAACACGATACCGATTTTACAGTTATGGTGTGGGGAGATAAGGGGATTTTCTGACAATATGACTGTTCTTTCAAGCGGGGATCAGAAGAGGATTTATTTAATCTCAAGTGTCATGTTCCAAGCAATGGCAACCAGCAGACCCGCACCCCACACTTACCAAGCAGCCTGAAGTTGGAGCCGCCACTCACAGATCTTTCAACGCAGAACATCCTGCACTGGGCCACTTTATCCCACAGATCATAAAGTATATCCTTGTAATGGTATTCCACCTGCGACTTACCGGCATGTGCCGCGAATTCCCAAGGAGGCACCAATATCCGGCATTTACAATGATATCCAGCATTTACAATGATATCCGGCATTTACAACCATATCCGGTATTTACAACCATTGATAAGAGAACACAACATACTTCGTCCGGTTATAAGGAATTTACGAATGCAAATGTATTTGCACATGAATACTAAGCTGTGTCTTACAATGGAAATAATCAGACAAAATATGGTGGTACTATTTTTGATGTTAAACATTATGACATATTTTGTCCATAAACACATAGGATGCATTACTATAATTGTAATACAGGATTCTTATCTATTAATTGTATATTCCTTATGTGGGAGATATAGGACTAGTATGTGAGTCTAAGAGCCAAGCTGAATCTTCGGGGAGTGTATACAGTTTGAAACTAGGACCTTAACTCCAGAGTTTATGAGATCACAGCTAGCGCTACAGCTAATTACTGAAGCACGCGCACACTGTCCGAAAGTGTGTGTTCTGCTTTCAACGCAAGTAGAAGGTTGTGAGCTTGGTTCCAGAGATCTCTATATGCTGTTCTCACAAGTCTGTTCCCACTCTCCTCTAGGTCTTCGGATCTCTACCCAATTATGGTTCCTTATATCTTCTCAGCGATGTTTCCTTGTTGCACGGGTCTGCATCCTTTGGATTGCTCACACCAGCCTTTTCCGGCGTAGGTAATGGTGAGGGATCATGGGAGGTTTAGTCAGAAAAACCTAGAGAGCCACAGGTTGCTAGACCCTACCCTGTTGGTTATATGGAAAGTATTCTGACACCCCTGAGAACTGAGGGGACCAACTATATGAAAATAATATTAAATCCACCCTTAATAGGTGAGGCAACCACCGCTCTGCACAAGAGAATAAAGAAGCTCGGATGCTTTGCTGCCACTTTGGTCTGTCTGTGAGGCGCCTCTAAGCAAGTACTGGGCAGGCAGCACCCATACAGATGTTTTGAGACTACATCTTCCACGATCCCTCACCAATGACTATACTTCTAGGGCTCATTGGACTTGTTGACAACACATCTGCAGGGATGCAGCTTGCCCACCTTTGCCATGCACACAATTAAAGAACTCCAGGTAAGAATAAAGCCACTAAAGGAGACTTAGCATGAAAGGGTGATGTCTGCATAAAGGCATGCTTCTTCTGCAAGACCTACTACTAAGTGGAGAGGGTATGACTGAAATGTTGGTCGAGAATGAAGCTATATTTTGTACTTGCTGAACCAGTGTCCAAGGCTTGGATGTTTGCGTAGAGTGCACAAAGTCTCCTGAAGCCAGTATCAATCAACAACAATGTAAAATCAGGCTTGTCATACATTCTGCATGCTTTAGTTATGCGTAGGCACATATGCTGTGCTTTAAGATCTGTTCCAAGCAATCTTTGTATAGGGTGTCATTACAAAAATGGTGCACTGCTGCAATGGAAGTTAGCACTAGGGCAAACACATTTCTATTGATTAACACATATTCTTTCAATGCATTTGGGCACCAAGGCATGGTGTGCCCTAGTCAGTCCTTTGCTCTTTTGCAAAAAGAAATTCAGAAAATATGCCTTTTTTGCACTAGGACAATGTTTGCACTAGTGCAAATTACACATGCACAGGTGCAAAGATTCTATAATTCTGGTATACTCAGTGTCAGGTTGATCTGTCTCTGAAATACATGGCTTATTGAACTCTTGAATACTTTTGAGAGTAAGAATGTTCTGAGTTTGGACCTGAATGATAAACAACAAGGCTTATTCTGCCTTCTGTAGTGGAGCGTTCTTGCCCTCAATGAGTGTTGGCCAGGACAGAGATGATGATTATTTCCCCCCACCCAGGCAACAGAGCCATCCCCTGAACCCAGGGTGATTAGTTACTTCAGGTCAGTCATTCAGCTCAACACAATCCGAAGGGATGCACATCACACTTCGTTTCTAACAGGAACAACAGCTTTTCCATTAAGGGTAGGGGGTTTCTGATGACCTTGTTCATAGGGTCTAGTGATCATGCTCCCACTTAGTAGAAATAATAACATAATGATATCTACCCAATATTATCGATTTGTTAGTGCTCCTTCAAGCTGCTTAGCAATGATCTACTTTCTTCGGTCGTTTTTAAGTCTCATGTGTGTATCTATATATATATATATATATTCACTTAAAAAACTTTGTTAAAGGCATGTTATGGTTAAGTTGCACTAACAAAAACCTAAGAAATTCAGTGAAAAAATGTTAAAGGGACGTTATGGTTAAGTTGCACCAATAAGAACCTATTAAATTCAGTGAAAAACCTTTGTTAAAGGGATTAACAAAAGAATTACTTAAGCCTGTCCTTGTCACTAACCCAAGGATCATCCTTTTCTTCCTTCTTGAGGAGCACCCTCTCTGCATCTGAGGCTCATCCCTGCTTTGCACCAAAGTGCATGCCTACTTCTCTACTGGGGTCCTCCTCAGTGAGGCTCAGCTCCCTTCTCACCAGTTGCCCACCCCTGACTTTCCCCCACTATAGATCCAAACCAGGGGTCTGTTCATACTCCACACCCTAGGCCCATCCATTCTACCCCTGCTCCATATGCGAGGCCGATCCATGAGCTGAGACCCATCCATGATCTTCAACCGAGACCATTTGGGTTCTGACTCAAAGTCCATCTTTTCATTTGGAAGAACTCTCCTGAATTGCTCGTTTTCTACAGACAACACCATCAACAACAAGGATCCCCAGGACATGATCCGGCTTGTGTAGCTCAATGTGCAAAGCAGAAGCCACTTAGAGACTGTATGTTGAGTTAGGCTTTGGGACAACGGAACCTGACACAAACTGGTGGCAAGTACCAGTTGCCACAAAGAAAGGGACAGAAACAAACTTTTAGTAATCTAGCAGCCATGTTTGCAAAGGAGTCTCAGTTTACTTTTAGGCCTCATTCTAACTTACAAGATACTCATCCTCGTGCGTGTAATCTTGTAAGTGATTTCAACCCGCGCCTCCACCTAAGTCAATGCCTAGCGTGTGATGCACAGTTGGAACCCTTAATTATATATTTTTGTCTGAGTTCTTTTATTTCTGAATGATGTACCCTTTTATCACGCCCCTCTCTTTGAATCCCGCCGGTCTCACTGAACCAGGAAGCAGGCTGTTTTGCAAAGTTAAAAGATTTATTTTATGAATTTGAACAATATATATATATATATCACACTTTATGAATTCTGAACAATATCTAGATATCACACTATTAATATTTATACAATGATCACCATTGGGTGATGTCACAAAAATCAACAATCTCTTTAATCAGTAGGAGTATGGAGAGGAAAATAATGCAGCATAGAATAATACTTGATATGGATAGAAAAACAATGCTGCACAGAATAATACTTGATATGGAGAGGAAAACAATGCAACGTCACTCTTTCCCCCTGATACTATTCAATCCCCCCTAATATGCAATATAGAGATGGACGGAGAGAAAACAGGTTTCAGTAATATACAATATCAACCAATACACTTTCAATCCCAATTCCCCCCAGCAAGCAGAGAGAAACATGAATGATTTCGAAACAGGTCAAATGCTTTTGAATGTGGTTTTGAATGAATGGGAAAAACACTGAAAATGGATTTAATTCACTTAATTGTATTCAAAACTAGTGGGAGCCGCTTTATATAGTTTCAGGTGAACACTAGCAATAATGATTGAACAACTAGCAGATAGGAAACGGAATTCTAAAGTCAGATGCAAAGAATAGCTGTTTTACACATTATGAAATTGAGCCAAATGCAGATTCGTGGCAAACTCTCAACGCGCAAGAAACGTCATTGCGGCAAAACTATAAGGAATTTTAGATTCAATTGAAAGCTGAGGATGTTAGCTTCAATTGGACACTTGATTTTCGTTTCTAGCATGAAAGGTTCAGATGTTATGAAGGTTTTAGTAGCGGTCGATTTTTTTCAGAAAGAGTCAAGATTTTCAAATGAAAAGATCAGGGACGTCATTTGGAGATTGCCAGAGGTCGCAAATGCGACCTCTCAGGTCTCCCTTGCGACCTCTGTGGTCTCCCATGTGGCTCTTTAATTATGGAGTGTCTAGCTTTCTTGTTCAGGCCCCTTAAAAAAGAAGAAACATAAGAACAAGAGTGCCACACGTCTAACACTTTCAGCACTGAACCTAAATAAGAAAGAATAGGAATGCCAAAAATGTGCCTTTCTGGAATTCTATACAATAATTGCTAGACTCATTAAAGGTTTATTTCAGGCACACTTCAGGGGGTGAGTCACTGATTTAGTCTGTTTGCCTTTCATCCTTCTGAGGTCGATAAATGGGTACCAACACAGGTTGGGTGATATTGGGTGTATATTTCTTCTATGTAAAGCGCTTAAGCTTTTGTGCTATATAATAACACATCATTATCATTTGGTTATGGATGTCTGCTTGCAATCACAGTAATTTGGTAATATGAGCCTATACACACTGATCTTAACGATACATATGGTGATCCATTCAGGTATGAAATGTACATCACATTATAGTGATATCGTAACCATATTTTTCGTAATGTACAATGCTATGTGATGCCACTTCCTGTTTTTTCAACGGGTGAATGGTCGTGTCCCATTTCTTCCCGCGATATCACTTTGAGGTGGGGTCAAATGACAATACTTCCTTTGATGTCATCAGGGGTCAAGGGTCGTGTGATGTCACTTCCGCTACCACTGGCATTTTGGTGAAATGACGTCCCTGAAAAAGATGTGCTTTTGAATTACAAACAAGGATTTTCGTTACACTAAGGGAGGCTATGAAGATGCAAGATAACCAGCCACCAGATCAGGGCGCCTCTGCTCTGACCTTTGCCCGCCAAGACACTTGTCTTTCTACAGCAAATATATTAGCGCAAAAATGATATTATCACTACACTTAACAAAGGACTATATGGGTAAGGGAAAGATTCAGAAAAGACAAAAGAGATTCTGCAGTTCAGTTCTGGATATGATAGAATGGTTCTGGATTGGATTACATAAGGATAAGATACTGGCTATGGACAATTCTATGCCATAGATACTCACAACTATGGTTTGGAATAGGCCCGTCAAAGATCTGGTCAAATGTTTTGGACTGGAATTCTGCTAGCCCACCGGACAGGATTCAGGCACCCGGTTCTGCACTCAGCATGGCACTCTGGTCTCTGCACGGCCTCTGAACTGGGTTTTCCTTGGCATTGCAGCCCTGCCTTTTCAGGTAATTCCATTTCACTCTGTGGGCAGCCAATGACAGGTTTTGGTAGTGTGGTCTCCGGGTTCCACCACTGACACAGGCAAAATCGATTGGCAGCCTATTTTTCAGGTTTCTCCACGTGCTTCTCAGAGATTTTTAGCGCATAGAGCTTTTTGGCGGCCATCCTGTTGTTTCTGATGAAAACAGCATACAGTGATGTTGCAGGGCAGAGCCTACTGGGTCAGAACATCCCACAATATGTTTAAAGACACGTGAACACCATTGACACTTAATCTGTGCATTTGCCATGTTTTGCAGCTGCTTCACTCCGTAGGGAAATTTAGGCTTGTTTGCGTTTTCTTAGTCTTGCTGTAGTTCTCTCTATGTGCAGGTCCTGAGAATCTCAGGTACATTTTCAAGGATGATAATCTTGCTATTTGTAAACCCTTTCCGGGTCTTCATTAAAAACTGCCATTTCTTGCTGCTAATGAGAATAGTTTCTTTCGACTTTCATAACATTCCTAAGGGCCTCAGTCACCTGTTCGGGTGTGCATGGTTGTGCCCATCAGATATAATAGGCACTCCATACCTTACAGTCCTTTTGCTATTTCCGGTTGGGTGAACACACTTCTCCATGCCATTCAATGTGCTCCTTTTCCTTCAGTGCTCCACTTCAGCCAATGCAACAATCTCATGGAAAGGCCCTTTGCGTCATGCCCTGTCTAGCCTGCAAAACCATTAACCCATGCTGGGCACTGCCTCCCCTCCCCCTTGACCTGTACCTGCGGTCCTGCTGTCCTGCCATGATCCTTCACTATAAAGGGCAAGGGGAGTCGTAGAGGGCCTACTCCTTCACTCCCTGTCTCGCCCACTGCTCTTCCACCCACCCCTCACCATCTCTGCCTCCCATTAAGTGTCTTCATCCACTCTCCACTGCAAAAAACACTCTTTCGCTGTTCCTCTAACCTTCTACCCACCCTGATGTTTGCCACTATCAAGCCAAACCTACCACATTTTGATCTATGCAGTCGCTCTCATGCTGCTTCTCTCAATATTCTATTTATAGGGAAGCGTGGACTGGTAGTGACGGTTATAATACAAAGGTTGTGTATGACGAATAACTAGAAGATTTTCTGAATATACAGTTGGCAATACCGGGGTAACAGCTCAGCTGGAGTAGATTTATAGTGCCCTGTCATTGTACAAGGATAAGATAGAGAAGTACCACAAAAAATGGGTGGCGGAGACCTGGGGGGGGGGGCACAAACCTGGCCCAAACAGAATACTTATAACAGAGAGATCTTAGAGCACATGAACATGTTCTTAACTGCTAAATATACAGGTAAACAATTGCTGAAACGAAAAGAGATTTTAGACTTGTGGAAAATGGTAAAGGATATAGAGAACACTGCTGGGTGAAAGGTCCATCGCAAAGATAGTGCTAACTCAAATATAGTGAACACAACAGTGCCAGAGGAAGTGCTGCAGCCGAGCCTAGAAAGGGGCTTTATCCACTTACCGCCTGCCTAGTCACAGGATACACCAACCCTTCATATGTGTTTCCGGCTGCCACCACCCCTCCCCCATATTGGCCAACGCCAAACAGTGCTACACAATGGGAGAACAATTTGCAGAAGGAGTTAGAAGAGTCATTAGAGGCGATATAATCACAGTTGGCCCGTTTAACGACAATAAAAAATGGGAAGAGGAAACCTGGGTGTGGGGTAAACAAGTGGAGGGCTGGAGAAGCACAGTAGTGGTGAACGAGGGGCAGAAAATGCAGGCAATGGGAAAGTGAGAATCAACAGGGAAGCACATCAAGAGGTGCAAGAGGAGGGATGGGACAGCGTGGAAGAGTTTGAGGATGACGGAGGGGAGGCACAAGGTGCTCCAGAAATTATGCCAAGAGTAGAAAGCTTGTGGAGCGAGCAATTAAGGAGCCGGTTTGGGCTGGTAGTAGTAGCAAGGAAAAAGCAAAGTGATGGACGGAAAGCGAGACGAGGATTGTGCACGAAGCTGCCGCTGTTCAATAAGGGACCTGGAAGGGTGAATTATGTGCCGTGGGCTCAGACGGATAACAATAATTTTATCAAAATGCTCCCGCCCTTACTGGTGGAGCTGGGAACTGGATATATGCATTTGAAAAACAGACAGCAGGTATACCTTTGGCGGTGGGAGACATGAAATGTTTACTTGTTGCAATTGTGGCGGATCAGGCTGGGGAAGTGGGGATAAAGGCAAGGTATCCAGGAGTGAAGCTACATGGTAACGTGCACGGTGGGACACTGATTAACAATACTAGAGCACAGGTGTCAATGCACTGCAGCGGGCGTTCCCTAACACACCGGGCTTGCAGTCCACAATGCAGTACACCATGAGGGACGATGAAGACACTGCTCAGTACATTTTAAAAGCGCAAGAGATGTGGCGAGCGGAGACGGGTGACAAAGGGGACTGATCAGTTCCTCTTTTCTATTTAGTTAGCAATAGGGGATTGCCCAAGGAAGTTCAGAAGGCACTTGACAAGATAGTGGGCATAGAGGCGAAGGTGTGGGCCAAGATTCAGACTATAATAATATACAATTGTAAAAGGATTAAAGAACGAGAAAAGGAAACAGCACAAAGTTTGCAGGCAGATGAATCGAAACTACTGCAGAAGAAGTTAGCTAAAATAGCAGTGGAGGGGGCGGTGATAGCAAACACTGAGATAAATTCAGAGGGGCAGGTTGCAGCATGCACAGATGTAAGAATAGCAGCATTTTAACCAGGTGGAGGACATGTTCAGTGGGACGGCGGACCCCCACATCAGTATCCTGAGTTGCACCAAGGAGATCAGCAGCGGAGAAGAAGAGGGCTTCATGGGAGCAGAGGGGAGTTCTGCAGAATGAGACCCAGAGGTGGCATGGCACTGTCTCAGTGTTGGAGCTGTAGGAAGTGGGACATTTTGCAAGAGAGTGTAGAAGCAGGCAGGGGGTGGTGTATAACCCATACAATCAACCTGGCCCTCCACTACCACAGCCACCAAGGTTCACCTCCATACCTTATGAAATGAAGTACACCAGGCCCAAACCCATTTGACATAAAACCCATCAAACACATGCAGGCCCAATCACCGCCTAATGTGCAACCACAAGCGGCCCGGCAGAACACCTTGCATGGAAGCCAAATGCCCACATCCAATGCATTGCCAAATGGAACGGTCGCACCTTACTGAGAGGTCAGCGTCATGGGAAGATACCCCTTCACATTCCCAGGTACCAATACGTATCCTGATTAGGACAGCCCACAGAATGCTCTTGCGTTTCCAGTCCTGTTCATGACTACCCACACTGATGATGAACCCTTGGTGGGCGCTGAAATAGGTAATAAGCAATTCATCTTTATGGTCAGCACAGGTGCCACTAAATCAGGCATCAGTGAAGGAATCTTTCCATTAACAGGTGAAACGCTTGCCATGCAGGGATTCTCAGGGCCTATCACAATTGTTCCCTACACAGAACAGGTAGCTATCAAAATAGGAGGAAAAGTGGTGCATGCACCTTTACTGTATTCAGAGTTTTCCCCGATAAATGTGTTGGGATGGGATTTGTTGAGCAAAATCAGCATGACCATCTCCTTCGTGGACCATAAGGTGGTATGTGCCATCCCTGGCATGTGTGCCTTAATGGCTATGGTCATCATTCAGGCCAGAGGAGGGGATTGATGATTTGCGGTATTCCCATGGACCCGGACATGTTTGTGTACGGCAAAACTGTATTGTTTGATGCAGTGCCCCAGCTTGCTAATTCATGTTGGCGGTTACCATCAGACTTCATCTTTTGACGCGTGGTGACCCCAGAGCTTGTGACAGGAATGATACTGTCTTTAGATATACAGGGCCTGGTTGTGTCAGCTAAAAGGATTGTTGTGGTGGGCACAGACTCTGATGGGTCCGAGTGGCGTACTGTATTGTGTATTGACCCAACAGTGCCCCTCAGTGACAGACGCAGAATTCTTTGAGGACAGGGTTGACAATGGAGAGATTGTGTTAGCAATCAGTTTTCCTTGTGAAATTATGGTGCCGATATCGGAAGGTACAGTGTTCCTTGCTGGCCCTTTCCACCCGCCCACCTTCAATGAGAGTGGCTTAGAGCAAGTTCCAGAAAGGTTATGGATGATTAACACCCATGATGTAGGGCTCTTGCAGGGAGTAGCACTGGTCCGAATAACACTAAAACCAGGTGCAGTGTTGCCCCAAGCAAAACAGTATACTCTGTCCAAGGAGGAGGAGGAGGGCATAAGGGACACCATTGTGGTACTTTTGAAATAGGGAAGAATAGTACCCTCCATCTCCCCATGCAACACAGTGATTTATCCGATAAAGAAGACAAAAGGGGGGGAGTTGAAGGATGATACAGGACCTTTGCCCACTAAATGATATTGTCCAGGCAGAAATTCTCATAGTTCTTAACTCTGCAACGATATTGTGCAGCATCCCCAAGGAGGTGACCCATTTCACTGTGGTAGACCTCACAACACTTTTTTCTCCAGGCATCCCCTAATGTGCACCCGGCCATCAGTCAACTGGGCTGGCGGCCACATGAACTATGTGGTTCATCATGCTAGTGCACCAACGATACCTCTTGCCGAATGGCAGCAGGCGACAGCAGGAGAACCCACACTAGAGCTGGCAGATGGCTGCATCCGGGATGGCAGGTGGAGGTCCATAGAACAGCTTATACGGTCCAATCTTCTAATAATCCAAGGTTCTACAACAGTAGAAGGGAACACTGTTTGAGGGAACAGGCCCAGGTAAACCAGTAAAAGAGAAAAAAGAGAAAAAGCTGTCAGAGGTAACAGGGAATACGAACTTGAAACGCCGTGAAGTAAATCGCGTGTGAAACGACAAGAAGTACAGAATTCTCCCACTCGCTCTCCACGAAAAGCACGTACAAGGAAATGGTGTTCTACACGTACCTTTTATACAGGCCCACACGTCCAGCGTCACTTACGCGGCGTGTACGCGCTAGGGCCATTTCCACCAATTACACGCTGTGTCACTTCTGCGTGTAGGGCCATTTCCACCAATTACACGCTTTGTCACTTCTGCGTGTAGGGCCATTTCCACCAATTACACGCTTTGTCACTTCTGCGTGTAGGGCCATTTCCACCAATTACACGCTTTGTCACTGCCGCGTGTACGCGCTAGGCCCATTCCCACCAATTACACGCTTTGACACTCGGACGTGTCTTTCATTTTTTTCACACGCTACATTTTCAAACGTGTGCCCAATTCAACGTGCACGTGACTTCATAGACGCGCATATGCTGGCGACGCGTTTACGCGCTGAGTGCCTTTGGTCCAATAGAATCGCGTATGCGTGCTGACGCGCTTACGCGCTAAGGGCCTTTCCTCGATTTTCACGCTGACGTGCAGGATTTTCACGTGCCAAATCACTACGTATCAAGCTGGTCACGCGTAAGCACACGGAAGACCACACTCCTGCCCAGAAGGCCGAACTACTGCCCCCCAGAGCCCCGAGCACGCTCCCACCTGCCATCTGCTGCTGCCTGACTGCCTGCTGCCCACGTGCACTGCCATTTGCTGCCTGCACATCAGCCAGGGGTGCTGTTGCTGTGACCACCCCTGCTGGAACTGAAGACTCCTGACTGGGATTCCATCGCTCCACAGCCCAGCCCCAGGACCCAGTTGCCCACCCACTCCTGCCTCTGGGGTTGTCATGTCGGGGCAAACACCATCTGTGACCACTGACAACCCCCGGCCAGAGAGGCAGAGGGGCACCAGCTTCAGTGCCACCGAAGTTGGTGTCCTGGTGGAGCAAGTCCTGGGGCAGTATGATGCCCTCTTTGGAAGTTCCCGCGCCAACAAGGAAGGACGGACTCGGATCTGGACTGACATCATGACTGCCATCAACGCGGAGGGGGTGGCAGTCCGGGACTTACAACATGTCAGGAAGCGCTGGGAGGACTTCAGGTCCAGGACCCTGAACAAGGCCCGGCGCCTCTTGAAGGCAGCGGATGCCAAGGGGCGCCGGGGCCACTTGTTGGAAGAACAGATGAGGGTCCTGGAACGCATATCCCCAGCGCTCCACGTCCAGGTCCTAGAGAAGCAGACCCGTCTGGAGTCGAGCGGATGGGTGTACATGCATCCTGATTGTGAGCAGTGCGTGTGGTGATTATTCAGTAGTGTGCAGGTTGCACATCTGTTTGTATGGGGTCGAGTATGGGTGGGGGTGTACAGGGCCGTGGGGCTGACACATGCGAGGGCTGTAATGTGTGAGACATGGATGGTGCTTGTGTGTGTAGGCTTGCATGCCAAATGCAGTTGTGTGTGCACACATGTTTGGATGAATGTGTATGTAAGTAGACATGTCCGTGATGTCACGCATGTATGTTGTTTTCGGCTGCATGTATGAGCACTGTGTACATGTGCATGTGTGTGTATTTGACAAGGGTGCAACAGTGATGCTACATGGATGCATGTGACAGCGGTATGTGGAAGCCTGATTGGCAGATGTGACATGGATGCCCGTCTGAACACTGCGACACTTGGCAGAGGTGTACACATGCATGCAAGTGTGGTGGTGTGTGTACATGTGTGGTGCACTTCCTGTGTTGCATGTGATGTCTGGCTCCCCTTTGGCTGCTCATGCAGTTGTATGTGTAGGGATGGTGGTGGCAGTTGCGATATGGCTGTGGTATGGCTCATGTGTGCGAGTTGTAATGACATGTGTGTTGGGGATTGTGATGACATGTCTGAGGTTTGCCAATGCCACTCATGTGCAACTGTCATGTGTGTATGTGTCCATTGTACAGTGCCCTGATGCCTGTGTTTTGTTTCTCCCTGTCTGCAGCGTCAACTGATGAAGAGGGCGGAGAAGGTGCTGTGGAGCACAGCGGCGGGAATCCCACCGCCAGCCGGAGACGCAAGGCCCGGCTCCCCTCTCGTGTTGTCATCTCGTCGGGGAGTGAGGAGTCCGGTTCCGCGTCCCAGGCCGCAGCTGCCGGGGGGAGGTCCAAGAGGCGGAGGTTGGAGTTGGACTCCTCGGCAGCAGAAGGGGCAGCTGGGACCCCACAGGGCGCAACAGGGGAAGATGGCACGGAGTCATCCAGGTTGGTGGGGGGTTTGGTGGAGGAGGAGGCCGTGCAAGCACCAGAGACGGGGTCTGGAGGTGGGGATCCCACTGGTGCTAGTGGTGCAGTGCAGGACCAGGGACAGGTGGCAGCACAGGCCGCCGCGGAGGTGCCTGTGTGCAATCCTGTCCCCGATCCTGTCCCTGCATCATCTTGCACCAGCAGGGATGCCTACGTCCAGACCCGTTTTCAGGCAGGGGATGAGCTGACGTCAACTGGCCTTCCTCTGCCTGCGGACGTGGCTATCCAGGTCCGGGTTGAGCCTGTCCTGGCTGGTGTGGCGTTGCGTCAACGGGCCATGCGAGGTGACCTGCAGTCTTTTCATGGAGAGACTGCACGTCATCTCGAATGGCTCGTTGACCACGTCAGCCTGCTGGGACAGGTCACCCAGGCCGGATTCCTCCGTCTGATGGGGCTTGCTCCGACCCCCTCCTCAACTGGACCCCCTACGCGCCAGTCGTCCTCTGTGCCATCTTCCCACCCATCAGTCACCTGGGTGCCCTGTGGAGCTGCCTCTGACGGTGCGGCCAGGCTGGTGGAGGAGGCATCCCTGCCACAGTCGGGAGTCGGACGTCCAGCAGGGGTGGCCACATCAACAACTGCACCCCAGCCGGCAGAGGCAGAGCAGCAGCAGCAACATGGTGGGAGCCATGAAGGCTCGGGGCCTTCGACATCGGAGGGGCAGGCATCGGCCGGAGGGCAGGAGGACCCAGGACAGAGAGTGTCTTCCGTGTGGCAGCGGTTGGGCCACGCCATAGGTGCAGAGCGGCAGCGGGCGGAAGAGGTGCGGCTCACAATGGTCAGGGCGGAGAACTCCATGCGGAGGGTCCTGAGGCGGGCCGAGTGCCTCGAGGCAATCCCCAGGGGTTGGAGGAGGACACGGCGTCGTCCCTGCGGACCCTCGGGGCCATGGAACAGGACCGCCTCCGGGACATCGAACAGGAGTTCGATGATGCCCTGGCCCGGAACACCACGGAGTGAGCCGCTGGACTTGCCCGCCGACTTTGTATATAGTTCTTTAGTTTTAGGTTTCCTTTGTTTGTTCTTATGATTTGGAGTCGACGGACACTGCTCCGCTTTTTGTATATAGTTGCATTTTAGTTAGGGTTTTTTGTAGGTTTCCTTTGTTCAGTTGGGCTCATGGACCCTTGGATGTTTTGTACATAGTTCTTCATTGGATTGATTTTATTTTTCATTTGACTTTGGACAACATTTTTTTGGATTAGGATTTGGTGGTTTTATTTTTTTAAACGGACATGCAGCTTATCTTTTTTTCATTCCCATTGTAGTTTGTTTCATTTCTTTTGCATTCTTTTTTTTTAAATACAATTTTGTTTTCATACTTCACTGTGTGGTATCATCTCATTGGTTTCATGCATGTCATGTTGGGTGTTTTCCCGTTCAATTGCAACCATTGTGTGTGACGGACATGGGTTCATTAGCTTTATGAACATTGGGGGTGTAACATGTAATTTCCTTTTCCATGTGGGTGAATGGGTTACTTGGTTGGGCTTTTTGGCTGTGGAGGCTGACCATGACGCACATGATTGGGGATTGTGAGGACCTGGTGGAGGCTGCCCATGGTGGCTGGGGGGTGGGGGTGCTGGGAGACATGAGTGGGGGCCTGGTGGAGGGTGCCCCTGCACTGCTGGGGGGTGGGGGTGGTGGGAGACATGAGTGGGGGCCTGGTGGAGGGTGCCCCTGGTGGCTGGGGGGTGGGGGGGGTGGGAGACATGAGTGGTGGCCTAGTGGAGGCTGCCCCTGGATGCTGGGGGGTGGGGGGGTGGGAGACATGAGTGGGGGCCTGGTGGGGGCTGCTCATGGTGGCTGGGGGGTGGGGGTGGGTGGGAGACATGAGTGGAGGCCTGGTGGAGGCTGCCCATGGTGGCTGGGGAGTGGGGGCGGTGGGAGACATGAGTGGGGGCCTGGTGGAGGGTGCCCCTGCACTGCTGGGGGGTGGGGGTGGTGGGAGACATGAGTGGGGGCCTGGTGGAGGCTGCCCCTGGTGGCTGGGGGGTGGGGGTGGTGGGAGAGATGAGTGGGGGCCTGGTAGAGACTTCCCCTGGATGCTGGGGGGTGGGGGGGGTGGGAGACATGAGTGGGGGCCTGGTGGAGGGTGCCCCTGCACTGCTGGGGGGTGGGGGTGGTGGGAGACATGAGTGGGGGCCTGGTGGAGGGTGCCCATGGTGGCTGGGGGGTGGTGGTGATAGGGGACATGGGTGGTGGCCTGGTGGAGGCTGCCCCTGGTGGCTGGGGGGTGGGGGTGGTGGGAGACATGAGTGGTGGCCTGGTGGAGGCTGCCCCTGCTGGCTGGGGGGTGGGGGTGGTGGGAGACATGAGTGGGGGCCTGGTGGAGGGTGCCCCTGCACTGCTGGGGGGTGGTGGTGATAGGGGACATGGGTGGTGGCCTGGTGGAGGCTGCCCCTGCACTGCTGGGGGGTGGGGGTGGTGGGAGACATGAGTGGGGGCCTGGTGGAGGGTGCCCCTGCTGGCTGGGGGGTGGGGGTGGTGGGAGACATGAGTGGGGGCCTGGTGGAGGCTGCCCCTGCACTGCTGGGGGGTGGTGGTGATAGGGGACATGGGTGGGGGCCTGGTGGAGGCTGCCCCTGCACTGCTGGGGGGTGGGGGTGGTGAGAGACATGAGTGGGGGCTTGGTGGAGGCTGCCCCTGGATACTGGGGGGTGGGAGGGTGGGAGACATGAGTGGGGGCCTGGTGGGGGCTGCCCATGGTGGCTGGGGGGTGGGGGTGGGTGGGAGACATGAGTGGAGGCCTGGTGGAGGGTGCCCATGGTGGCTGGGGGGTGGGGGTGGGTGGGAGACATGAGTGGGGGCCTGGTGGAGGCTGCCCCTGGATGCTGGGGGGTGGGGGTGCAGGGGGACATGAGTGGGGGCCTGGTGGTGCTGCCCCTGCACTGCTGGGGGGTGGGGGTTGGGAGACATGAGTGGGGGCCTGGTGGAGGGTGCCCCTGCACTGCTGGGGGGTGGGGGTGGTGGGAGACATGAGTGGGGGCCTGGTGGAGGGTGCCCATGGTGGCTGGGGGGTGGGGGTGGGTTGGAGACATGAGTTGGGGCCTGGTGGAGGCTGCCCCTGGATGCTGGGGGGGTGGGGGGGGTGGGAGACATGAGTGGGGGCCTGGTGGAGGGTGCCCATGGTGGCTGGGGGGTGGGGGTGGGTGGGAGACATGAGTAGGGCCCTGGTGGAGGCTGCCCCTGGATGCTGGGAGGTGGGGGGGTGGGAGACATGAGTGGGGGCCTGGTGGGGGCTGCCCATGGTGGCTGGGGGGTGGGGGTGGGTGGGAGACATGAGTGGAGGCCTGGTGGAGGCTGCCCATGGTGGCTGGGGGGTGGGGGTGGTGGGAGACAGGAGTGGGGGCCTGGTGGAGGGTGCCCCTGGTGGCTGGGGGGTGGGGGGTGGGAGACATGAGTGGGGGCCTGGTGGAGGGTGCCCCTGCACTGCTGGGGGGTGGGGGTGGTGGGAGACATGAGTGGGGGCCTGGTGGAGGCTGCCCCTGCACTGCTGGGGGGGTGGCGATAGGGGACATGGGTGGGGGCCTGGTGGAGGGTGCCCCTTCATTGCTGGGGGGTGGGGGTGGTGGGAGACATGAGTGGGGGCCTGGTGGAGGCTGCCCCTGGTGGCTGGGGGGTGGGGGTGGTGGGAGACATGAGTGGGGGCCTGGTGGAGGGTGCCCCTGGTGGCTGGGGGGTGGGGGTGGTGGTAGACATGAGTGGGGGCCTGGTGGAGGGTGCCCCTGCACTGCTGGGGGGTGGGGGTGGTGGGAGACATGAGTGGGGGCCTGGTGGGGGCTGCCCATGGTGGCTGGGGGGTGGGGGTGGGTGAAAGACATGAGTGGAGGCCTGGTGGAGGGTGCCCATGGTGGCTGGGAGTGGGGGTGGGTGGGAGACATGAGTGGGGGCCTGGTGGAGGCTGCCCCTGGATGCTGGGGGGTGGGGGGGTGGGAGACATGAGTTGGGGCCTGGTGGGGGCTGCCCATGGTGGCTGGGGGGGTGGGGGTGGGTGGGAGACAGGAGTGGAGGCCTGGTGGAGGCTGCCCATGGTGGCTGGGGGGTGGGGGTGGTGGGAGACATGAGTGGGGGCCTGGTGGGGGCTGCCCATGGTGGCTGGGGGGTGGGGGTGGGTGGGAGACATGGGTGGGGGCCTGGTGGAGGGTGCCCCTGCACTGCTGGGGGGTGGGGGTGGTGGGAGACATGAGTGGGGGCCTGGTGGAGGGTGCCCCTGCACTGCTGGGGGGTGGGGGTGCAGGGGGACATGAGTGGGGGCCTGGTGGAGGCTGCCCCTGGTGGCTGGGGGTGGGGGTGCTGGGAGACATGAGCAGGTGTGCAGGGTAGTCCCCTGTGGTGTGTGCTGCCTGCAGGGGCCGTGGAGGATGTACAGGGAATACCTGGGAGCACACAGCCAAATCGCGTGTAGATTTTCCCGCGTACCCCTGTCATACACGTGCCCAGCCAAATCGCGTGTGGAACTTCCCGCGCACCCCTGAAATCCACGTACCCGGCCAAATCGCGTGTGGAACATCCCGCGCACCCCTGTAATCCACGTACACGGCCAAATCGCGTGTGGAACTTCCCGCGCACCCCTGAAATCCACGTACCCGGCCAAATCGCGTGTGGAACTTCCCGCGCACCCCTAGAATCCACGTACCCTGACAAATCGCGTGTGGAACTTCCCGCGCACCCCTGTAATCCACGTACACGGCCAAATCGCGTGTGGAACTTCCCGCGCACCCCTGAAATCCACGTACCCGGCCAAATCGCGTGTGGAACTTCCCGCGCACCCCTGAAATCCACGTACCCGGCCAAATCGCGTGTGGAACTTCCCGCGCACCCCTGGAATCCACGTACCCCGCCAAATCGCGTGTGAGACTTCCCGCGCACCCCGGTATACACACACACACGTATTTTTTGTCAGCGGGTGTCCGTGTTTGTGGGTACCCCTTTGCACGTCATTTGTCCTGGAGGGCCACAGTATAGGACATTCATCATGGCAGTATATAGGTGCTATTTGTTGGCGCACCTTTTGGCGCACATTTCTTCCAGGCGCAGAGGCGCTACCGCCTGCTTTCTTGTGGCGGTCGTGTTTGTGCCTGTGCGCTGGTTTGAGCGTGCGCTTTTTTGCCCTATTCTATTCCATGAATACGTGTTGTAGGCGAGCGTGTGGGCGTTCCGCGCACTTGTGCCCTGTACTTCCACCGTGACGCCCACATTTTGGCAAGTTGTTCCCCATTCCGAATGTTACGCCCCGTGTTCCGCGCTATGTGCGATTTTCGCTGTGGCCTGTGCGATTTTCGGTGTGACCTGGCGCACGCAGTTAGATGGCCTGTGCGCCAACATGCGCCGCACACTTTTTTATCGCACATCCGAAGGTTTTCTCGCGCACGGCCTTCCATGAATCGATGTGCGCTGCTTTTCGTGCAATTTTCGCACTTACACTCCGATTTTTGCTATTCCACTGCGATTCGCACGTTTTTGGCCACTTGCGCCGCGCTAATTATTCCATGAATCGGCCTCTTAGTATGTGATGCAATGCTATGTTATGTGGATTCAGATGTGTCAACCACACATTTGCCATAGTTAGTGCACACGCACGGAACAGGTGGGGCACTGTGGGGACAACCATTGAATAGTGGAAACACTGGGAGTGTAGATGCCAACCTCGATTTTTTTCAGGCATGTTTAAAATATTTGGGCCCTACCACTATTTTATTTTTAAATATTAAGCCCGGACAACACCAGTGCCATTCTCCTGCATTTTCTTCATTTTAACCTTAGTTACTTATAGTAAGACATAGTTTGAATGTGTATTTTCTTGATTTAATATTACCGAGTAAGTTATACTGCGTGCCATTAGCAGCTCTAATCTTCTGTGATCAGAGATTTGTGATCGATATTAAAAAAAAACATTTAAAAATGCGCTGACCCATTCCTTTCCAACCGAATCCCGTGCTGCATGCTTGAAAAGATTGATTGGTTGTTTAAATCAAACTTGTGCAAGGTTTTAAGAAAGACGTATCTCTTCTATTGTCCCTCCGTGGGAGAATGCATTTAATCTCTCCTGACATGTACAGCTGTAGCGCACGTTACCAGCTGCAATGTAACATTGACTTTCATTAAATTAAACATGATATCACGGCTGACCTGCTATTGTAAATTGTGGCGTTTCCAGCGAGAACTTCGGCTCTCATACGTGAGAAAACAGATGTATCCTCCTCGGTGCCATTTTAGTCAAAGTTCTACTAGATGCAGAGAAATGACTACACAAGTACCAATCCATGTACCATTAGGCTGCATAATAAATGCCATCACGACCTTTAGAACAGTTTAAAAGATCGTTATACAAATATAAGTAGTACTTTTAAGAAAATCCAAGCGTATTGAAGCACCTGAATACATCGCAAAATAATACTTTATAGACACTATTCGGCTTTTTGGGTCCGCCGATATTCCGCTGGTAATTTCTTTCAGGATACCGGGGGACTACCGTACCGTCGCCGCTGCCCGGTATCCCAGTGTTACAAGGATATTAGGGCTGGAGGAGATGCTGGTAAATCCCCATTCTCATGGAGTCCTAGGGTTGCCGCGATCACAGGCACCTGTATGATTGAGGCAATTATCTGCCGGTAGAGGCCTGATCTACCGGCAGGTCAGGCCTGCTGGTAAATCGCAGCCCCTACCGGCAGGCTTGTAGTTTGCCGGTCCGGAAAGGTGCTGGTAAACATTGTTAACGGCACCTTATTTGTGGGCCGGCAAACGTATCATGAGGGTCATATCTGGCTCTGAGATTAACGATGTGCATTCTTAAAAAATAGTACTTCATGCCAGATTCCCCCAGGTTCGAAGCACTATAATTACAGGTGTCATCACCAAATCTAATTGTACTCTATGTGTTCACCTCAGAAGGAACAAGAGCTGTGTTGGGCCTGCTGTGGGATTCAAAATTGCAAAGTGTTGGCTGGTCGTATGAGTAAGTCTGGCACCTAACATTTGAATAATTAATCTGAGCGTAGGTGAGCAAAGGGACAAAGAGGAGGAAGAAAGAGTCAGAGTTCACGGTCAGTCGTGGAGTTGTCTGGGGGGACTCTGAAGATTTCCTGATGGGCATCGGCACCATGGGAACCTTATTTTCTGGTCCTATTATCCTCTCTCCCAACTACACCACCACCAGCCATCCATCTCTCCTTCTCCCCTAGATCCATTTGAAGTAAAGGAATTAGTATTAAGCGTCAAGTATGTTCTTCCGCACTTTTAGCAAATTTTACATATACCTCTTTTATTATGTTAAATTACTTTAGAATCCTAATCTAGAAACCAATGTGCTTCAAAATTCACAATTAGGGCAAGTTTTTCCAAATGTACTTGGGGGGAGACACGCCTCAAACACTACTTAAAGGGCTGATCTTGCTTTCTACATTTGACCGCACAGTGGGACACTTTGGAACCATTTCCGGGGCCACATTTGCTTCCCAGCCCACCCCTGTTCATGAATGATCAACCATGTGGGAGGATTAGGGTACACAAGGGACTACAGACACATGTGGTGGCCTAAAGATGGTTGAACACCTCTCTTTCTGGTCATTTTCCTCCAGAACTACTCTACCCCTACCCTCTGCTCATGCACTGCACCAAGGAATCTTTGGTAATTACCACCCGTCTGTGACAAGTCCATTCTTGGTTCAGATCTAACATTTTAAGGAGTGGTTCCAAGTTAAGCCACGTGGGGAGATTTACTGTCCTATGATGAAGGTGGCAAACCATCCCAAAGAGATCAAAATGGGGAGTCTTCCTAAAACGGGCCCATGTTTTGTTTTCAATGAAACCCAGCCTTTGACGGTGATGTACATAAGGCCATGTCAGTGAGATGAGACATTAGCAACCAAGTGACAATAATATGACACCAACAGGTTTAAGTCAATATAATTGTAGATCCCCAGAGGCCACCATGTCAACACAAGATATTGTTTATATTTAGCATTCAGTCAGGAAGTGCATAATTATAGAATTTTGGATCAGGGCTGCCCCGCGGTTTAGGGCAGACAGTGGTTTCTGTATTGGGTTCAATCATGCTGTTTGCAGTAATGCACGTGTAACTGGGTAGCTACCAGTTTACTAAACTAAAAGCCAGCTGCTGAGAGGCGTATGTAGACAGGCTCAGCAGAGCGACATTTTCGCACTATATTTTTCAACATAGACCATTATGAAAAAGTGAGCTCTGATTAGAAGATCTCACTTTCCTAGACATAATTCCCCTTATCATTTTATAAACAAACATGTACAAATGCTCAGTCACAGAGGAAATTCTGTCACAGTGCTCCACATGCTTGTCTAGGGAGGATAGTTTAGGGGCAACGTGCTCGCCTTGGAAGCAAGACGACATGGAGCAACACAGGTTCGATCCCAGGGTCCGCACTTAGAAACCTCTGGTTATTAAGCGCGTTATTAATAACCTATCATATCATACGTACGGTGCATAGGCACATATATTGCAGTCACCCATAAAGATGTCAGAAGGATTGCTTGAAGGCAGGCTCGGGGCTTTGAACACTTGACACTACATGGAAGCCCACCCT
The DNA here is from genome assembly GCF_040938575.1 of Ambystoma mexicanum. NCBI lineage: Eukaryota > Metazoa > Chordata > Amphibia > Caudata > Ambystomatidae > Ambystoma > Ambystoma mexicanum. The sequence continues at coordinate 292,013,873 of NC_090930.1, read as the reverse complement.
AAATGGATTTCTATATGACACCAGCTACCTCTGCACTCCTACCCACAGAGACAGGCAGTTCATAATGTTGGCAAACCGCCCAAAAACTAATGCATCCGATGGGCTGCCTGGGCTATTCTAGTGGGAAGAGATTTGCATTCAATGCCCCAGGCTGACCTAGTAAATACTTTCAAACATATCTGAAAGTGGACAACAGTGCCACAGGGCTATTGGCAAGCATGCTTTACGTGCCCTATATGTGAAGGCAGTCCACCAGAGCCCCCAACATTCACCTAGAATATTCCTGGGTGAGTGGTGGTTATTGGGTGGGCAGTGCGGGTCCTTTTTTCCCCCACTCATGTCCGCCTCCCTGAACCCAGCCTGGAAGTTCAACATGCTACACTGCAGCAAAGTGCTCCGAAGATGTCACACGGCAGCATGATGGCGCTATATAAAACAAGCAAAGACGCACAAATTGCCTAGCTCAAGAAGTGCTTTCATCTACAATTCTCTCGCACAGGTGCTACATGTTATAACTGCTTCCTCGTCACCATGTCATTACACATGCAGAACACGGCTCTGTCCTGCTTTTTAACAAGAGCAACAAAGCAATTATTCTCTCCGTTTACAGAAAGCCACATTTGATAATAGCTTTTCCGAATTATTACATTATTGCCCAAAAATCAATTTCAAGAAATAGAACGCACAAATACAAGCGCACTAAGCAGTTTGTCTATTACATTTTCAGCCGATGTCTCTCTGGACCAGTATGTCTTATATTGCACTGTTATTATTACAGACTCTCGCGTCAATATCTTTACAGCAATCGCCACTTTTATAACGAAAGTGAGCCGTAAAATACCAAACACACACACCACCGCCGTGCAGCACCCGGAAGGATTGACATGACCCCGTCGAGTTTGACTTCAGTGCTCAGTCTTTCATGTCCCCCCGCTTCCTGGAATAGCCCGACCCTCCCGCGCTCAGTGTCAGCCTGCTTCCCCTTAAGCAGTCTAAACAGAAGCTCCTTACAACCGAGAGCCATCGCCGCACTCTTGCTTATTGCTTTTGCATCAGTAATCCCCAGGTCACAGAAGAGATGGGACTTTTTCTTTTACTCGGTAAATTCACATCAAACAAGAAAATCGGTAAAAAATGCATTAGATTGAATCTAGAAAAAATGATGCTCAAAGGAAAAATATGAAAGACTGTGTGTACCAGCAGCTTGTTTTTGTAGACATATGAGGTATTGGTATTTTTCTTATTCATTTTCTTTTCTACTTTTCATGGCAAAGCGGATTATTTTACAATATTTCATACGATATATGCACAATTCTAAAACAAAAATAAGCAATTCCAATGTGTATCAATTGTGTTGCTTGTGACTAGGTCCCCTGGTTTACAATTCAGGCGAGAGGTGGGGTAGCAACAGGGGCCCGGTGTTGACATCTTCTCAGGGATGCTGGTCCTGGGGGTCAGGGAGTATGCACTTGTTTACTCCACCTCACGGCAGTCACATGGCAGCGACGTGTCTTACTGATTTTACTAAAGACACAGGATCTTTAAGGGACCAGGTGAAGTGGACGTATTTAAGAGCAACTCACTTTTCCCTGGTCATGCTGCACCCCGAATCCGGCTGCACCCGGAAACTAGGAATCCCTCCACCAGCCCCAGGTAGCATATCGAGAATGTAAGATGTAGGTACACTGTCAGCAAAGGGCGTAGAAATGCCAAGTTGTTATGAGGGACAAAAGCAACCAGCGTGTGCAACTTCCCACGTACACAGAGCTTTGCGTTTCCCAGTTCTTGCTTCCCTTTGTGCAAGCACACATTTACAATCTAATATGGTGCTAGGTGTTAGGCAGAATCCTGTGCAGTTCCCTTAGGTAGCACTACAGAAGATTAAGACTACATGTATGAGCAATAAATCTCTTTTGGTATCAGTCTGTACCACAAAGATTTAGTTGGTAGCTGTGGCTAAGCAGTCAAACTTATCTCAAGAGGGAGATGAGCAGTATTCAGGGTTAACACAATAGGACTACAGTGCTATGGTACAAGGAAACACTGACCAAAGCTTTGCATTAAAAAGAATATCTATTTATTTTACACACTTCTAGTTCAACACATTAATCACAGTTAATAAAGCAAGTTAAAATCAGTCAAGAAAAGCATGCACAACTCCCTAGTTAAATTGTAGACAGGTTTGAGCAAGAGTGAAAACTGAGCAAAACGGCACAGTGAAAACCAAACACAAATGGCACTCTCGCAATTTCTCACAAGGGAGGCAAAGGACAAGGTATACAGGAATATCTTCTTAGGCACCTTAGCAACACTTCCCAATAAGTTTGTGAACAAGTTTAGGCAAGGCAGTACTTTAGCATAGAGAATACTTAAATGAAAACCGAGCAAAATGGCACTTCACAAGTTTTGAAAGTGGGAAGGAAAATGTGGTTATAAGAAGTAGGTGCACCAACACAGTTCTAGTTGAGAAGCAACCTAGAGAAGGCAGTTCTAACAAATTTAGCCAGAGTCAATAGGCCTGTGCCAGAGTCAATGGTACAGGGCAAGGGCAAGAAAATGTTCTTGTAGCTGCAGTGAAGTCTTTGGTTAACGATTCGAAAAGGTGGTGGATGCAGAAGGTGAGAGACAATGTTAGACGATAGGGGCGGCCAACCTAACAGGTAGGTAAAGGATTTAAAACACCTTTAGCGCTACCACACGAAAAGGGAAGCCTGGCGGAACAAAGTACCTTAAAATGAAGAAGAGGCTCCTGCGGTGGCGATTGTTTCTGGTAGTTCCTGCAGTTGGGGTGATCCAGCAGAGGAAGAGGGACTCTCGTTGTGGAGGACGGTTCGAGTGACTGCACTACCCAGGGATTAAACCAGCCGCGGTGCTGCCCAACGAATAAAAGGTACACTCCTTTAAATCACGGTCCGGGTGGATGGTTGCCTGGCTATCCGGCCTCCAAGTGCTGGGCACTGGCGATTCGTCCAGGGCAGGTCCAAGAAGGCGATTGGCAAACTGGTTGGCCCCACCAGCGCAAGGGAAGAAGGCTCTTTCAGATGAAGATCTCCTCTCATCGTGTGGAGAAAAGTGGTGAGACGCTGCAGCAGGGCTTCACCGGTGGTTCAGTCATTGCAGATGTCTTTGGCTTCTCTCCTCTTCGGTTCCTCAGTTCCCGTGGCAACGTCTTGCTCTTCCAGTCCTGCTTTTATGCAAAAAGATCCCCATTCATACAGCCTAGCTGTCACTCACACAGTGGAGTGGTCATCCTGGCGGGAGACCCTCCAGTCTATCAGGTTAGAGTGCGACATAGGTTGCTGCAGCAACCCTATCCAGGGGTCCTAATCTTCCTCCCACACAATGGACCCACCCCAGATTCAGTGGTGACGAAAGGAGGGCTTCTTGGCAGAAGCCTGCCAAAAAGACGAACAAAGGATCCCCAACCTGGGTTAGGAGTTTAGAGAAAGACACGAGAAAGAATTTATATTTAAGTTCTGGCAAATAAAACCTACCGGAGTAAAGTTAATAATAAAATAAACCGACGGTATGTTAGAGGCTGTCAGAAAAAGTAGTAGCCTCGAACAGTGGGAAAATCCCATAGGGAAATATTTGCAGTCGAATATTTTCATTGTCACCATTGCCACCAGCCAGAAACATTTGAGAGAGGGACTGTACGGTACCCTCTTGAAAATGAACACCAGGTACAAACTATTAACCCAACCCTTCCCAGTACCTCCATAGTAAGATGGGTTGTACTGGTTTAGTTCATAAAAATTGACTAGTAAAGTCAATGGGACTTTACATGCCCTGGGAGACAGTAGTCAGTCCCAGGGTATGGAGTCTATGTTTGGGGTTTGCTACGACACCCCTGTGTTACTGCACTGAAGGTGCTGTGTAACACACGTGTATAAAGATGGTTCCTATGAGGGTGAGATAAACCCCATAGGCATTAAACACAAAAAAAAGGCTAGAACACACATAGCAAATATGCCTAAGATTGGGAAAAAGGGTCACACTCTTAGCAGGAGAAAAAATAAACCCTTCAAATCCAGCAAAGCTGCTGGGGGACTCTATAGGTAAGGGAAATTAGCCATAGAATGAGAATTCTCCCTAACACTAGGTGTGAAAACAAAATCAAAATATCGAGGCTGAGTACCCCAAAAGGAAATACACCGAACACGGGTTAGAAAGGAACATACAAAGTACTTTATTTTATACTGAATCCAGTTACGAATAACAGAGCAAAATCAGATAGCTATCGGCCCTCAGTGCAACACAGCAAACTCCATCGTGGTTCAGTGTGTTCAGTGAGAGACGCTGTACATTTAGAATTCATGACTCTTTTATACTTTTTTTCGAACACGATGTCCAACCCTTCTTCGGGTTAATATTGCTCTAATACATTACTGATCTAGGGTTCATGCCTAGTTTGCATAACCACATGTAACTGGTTTGTTTTTAATACATATATCAACAAGCCTACACGACAACTGTGTGTTCTTGGATTTCCCATGCAGATCTTCTGAAACATTAATACAATGTAGTTAAACAAGTGTTCTATGTTCACTATTTGAATAAATTGTTCTCAAAATATGCTCGCAGATTAGTTTCTTTGCACGAGTAATCCTTTACACACAGGTCAAAGAAGGACAAGGTCTCAGTTCACGACCTTAACAAGTGGCCTGCAGGCAAGTTACATATTAGCTACATGCAGAGGTCAAGATGGCCATGTTGTATTTCAGAATGACATGGTCCACCATTTTAACTCACAGGGTGACTTTACAAAGCAAACTTAAAATGGCGGATTAACCTAAAATGGCGGCTTACATTGATTTTAAGGTCAGGACCTTGCAACACGGATTTCTTCGCAAGCGACTTGCTAGCAGCTTGGCGTTGGCCAATATACATATAATCATTGTAATAGGAGGCACAATATACTTTCTCATTTGACATAGGCACCTCTAAACTCTCAGTGCCCAGGGCCACTATGGGGACCAATAGAGCAAGCGGAGCGGCAGTAAGGCTGTGGAGGATAGCTCAGCGGCAACGTGTTCGCCTTGGAAGGAAGCAAGACGACACGAAGCAACATAGGTTCGATCCCCGGGTCTGCGCTTAGAAACCTCTAGGTATTTAAGCGCATTATAAATATGCAACTAAGAAAACAAAAAAAACAATTACGTAACTAAAAAACAAACAATTCCTGTAACAGTGCCTCGATGCCCGATGGCTGTGTGAGTGCTTAAAGCATGCAGATAAATGAAAATACAGAATACCCAATCATGTAACCCCCCACTTGCAACCCCCTGGAAATCCCCATGCATTGGAGCCTAGTTACACAGATGTGGTCCCCAGAGGTGGGAGCCTATGCGAGCGGTGTGTGTTGTGAGAAAGGTCAGGGAAGCTGGAGGCACGGTGCAAGAGCGCGTAGGGCGAAGAGTAGGTGTGGCGGTGGGTGTGAGGCTGAAAAGCAAAGGTAATAGAAGGTCTCAGAGAGGAGTAAGATGACCTGGAATGGTGAGAGGGGGTACGTGGAAGATGAGAGTAGCCAGGGGAATGAGGAGGAATGACGGTATACCCAGGAGGTGGGGAACCAGATGTTAAGGAATATCAGGAGGGGTCAGGAGGAGGTGTAAACAATTATAACAACCAGGAGGCAATAACCAAGGTGGGCAACGTGGGAAACAACCCAAAGTTTGAGGAGAAACTAATGCTGAGAAGAAGATTGAGAGGGGCGGAAGAATGTGGGATGGACCCCAGAGGAAGAGAAAATTGCTAACATGTTCCATAACACATTAAACCAGAGAGAGAGGAGAAGAGGCACAGTGCAAGTCTGTAAGAGAGGTGGGGAGGAGAAATAAGTTTGTGGAGGAGCATCACAGATGTAACATTAAAGAGAAAATGACCAGCCATGAGTCAAAAGAATAAGATAGTCCCATGGGAAAAAGAGTGTCATAACCTAATGTGGAATTAAAAGAAGATGGAACAGCTGATGAGCAGAGCCAAGCCTTCCAGAACAGGATCAGAGAAGATCCTTTAGCATAGAGTGTATACCAGTTAGCCTGCCCCTGGTTGAAACTATGGGGCATACGCTGGTGACCCTTGTGCCTTCCACTGGGAGATGACAAAGGCTATGGTGCAAACACACTCAGGCCTGATACAGAGGCAGAGAAGTCTCCTGTGATCAGTGGAACAAATACCAAAAAAAGGAAATAATAACTTGAGGAGAACCTAAAACCTCTAAATAATAATGGGCGACATAAAACCCCTGACAGTGCGTTCCTGCAATATGATAATCCTTTCACTTTGTTTTGTCTTCCGAGAACCTTTTGGATAGACACTTTTTGCAGGTTTGGAAAAATTGAGAGATCATCTATGTTTAGGGTGAAGGTCCTTTATATCATATTTCATTTATACACTCCGAAAATGCTTCCTTGTCAACCTGAGAACCATTCCAGCTCATCTCTCATTGGTTACCACTGGCTTAGTGACATGGTGCAGTGTTGGAGAGGATGGCATTATATCCTCGTTTTGAAAGGTCTATTATTTGGCTGCCTGACCCGTTCACACACCCACTGCTCTTTGACTTAATAGGTCCCTTAGACAGGAGGTAAAACAACTCTTTCTCATTGATGAAGCCATTTCCTTTCAGGAATCTAAGGTAGTAGAAGACCAATCTTCATTTAGTATGTCAAGCAGAAGCAGCGCTTCTGCCAGACTTTTTCTTCACCTTCAAAAACAGAGCCAGACACGCTGCCTCTTCTAAAACATCAGGCCAGCATGCCACCACCTCTAAGCTGGCAATGATATTAGATTTGCTAACATCACAATCAATTTACCAAACCTTAAATTGAATGGTGATTCACAGCGATCATTGCCAAACCTTAACTTGAGTGGTGATTCCCAATGATCATTTATAATTTGCTGTGTGAGGCAGCGAGGAAAAACAAAGTCAGAGCTTCTGCAACCCATGCTGGCAAAGTTCTGCCTTCAAGTAAGAAGGATTCTGCACTGTGAGCCCGGCGGAGGGAGGCTTAAACCTTCTGTCTGTCAGCAACTAAATCACAACCTTAATTGATAAACTGATGAAGACCAGCCTTAAACGTGGAACCTCTGGGACATGTATTTTTCGACACGTGCCACAAATTGTAAATGTGTTTAATTGAAACATTGCCTGTTGAGAATGTCTAGCACTGACACAATTGTATGCCCGCAGCACATGCTGTTTTTTTCAGAAGCATTATAGAGCTCAGTCATAGTTTTATGTCTCAGGAGAAGGCACATGACCTGTTATAGGCACAGGAGAAACACATGATTTGAAACCCCTCTGAGACCACCATTGACAAATGGATATAGAGGCTGGCTTTGGAGGAAGAGGGAAAACGATACTGCACAACCCAGTAGCATGTCGGAACAGCCATGCACACTAGCTACCTGCCTCCCTTCCAGAGACTAAGAAGGTATGTATGTGATACGAAGACAGGTGATCAGGAAGTGAGTGAATGGGAATGAGTGGTGAAGGTTTTTTTTTTTGTGAGAAGGCCACATTAAAGTTGAATGCTGTAGGGACAGCATGGTTAAGCCAAACAACTGGATAAGCAGGACATTGAGAGAAAAGTGAGGCTCGCACAAGCGATCACAAGAACTTGGGGTACTGTGCCAGTAGTAGCTATGCCTGATTTGGTCCTTCCTATCATGGGAAGTCTCATCCCCTCCAGGTCCTAATCTGATCACGTATTGCTCTAATGTCAGTGTTGCTTGCTTTGAATGTCAACATATTTTGTACCACAATATTCTGCATATAGACTGATTCATTGTCACCGTTAACAACATTCCACACCCCACAACTTGACTCCTTCCCCCAGTTCCATGGCTTAGCCGATTGGCAATGCCTTGCAGAAGATCCTGGGCATGTACATCTCTCCTAGATCCTCAACCAGTGAACCATCAAGCACACGTCATTTCAGTAACCTGAATGGCAAGCAGCTCTCCAGCACATTAACTACTTTAAAGCTTGTTGTGTCTAAACCTGAACTGTGTATATATGTTCCCATGGTACAGATACAAAGGTATTCATTGATCTGTTAGAAACTGTATTACAGGTTACACAAGTCACATCACAGAGACCCATATAAAGACCCTTTGATCCTCACCTGGAGAAAGGAGAGACCAGTTGATGTAGAGTGAATCAGCTGGGGGGTAGACCTCCAGAGCAGATGCCGTTGCTATGAATGGGACCAGCGCTGTCCAGAATAGGGACCACCGAGTGTGCATGGAGGCAGCAGCCCATGGAACTTCACTGATCTCAGGAGAAGCGACCAAACAAACAAGTGAGATGCCAACAAGGGAAGAAGAAGAGACACCAGCGAGCCTGAACAAAGGTTGATATCAGAGGAAGCTAGACTAAGAGGCACTAGCAAGCCCACAAGAAGGTTGCAGAAAACCAGAGAAAGAGAGCCTGATGGGCCCAAAAGAAGGCTGCTATCACAGAAAGCCAGAAAAAGCACCCAGCTAGCCCAAAAGAAGTCTACCACTGGAGACAACCAGAGAAAACATTGGTGAGCTCATGATAAGGACGCCACCGGAGAAAGCCAGAGAAAGAGATACTGGCGAACCACCAAGAAGCCTGTTACTGGAGAACCCCAGAAAGCAGCCAGACATGAGGAAGTCGGCTGTTACCGAAGCCACAGTGCCTTTCTGGAGAGTGTACCATGGAATACAATGTACGCAGTTTGTGCACAAGAGAAGGGGGCTTTCAAGCTCTGCAATGAACCCAGGATGTGCAAAACCCAATGATAGGGAGGTGAAATCTTTGATTGTGCTAGTCGTCAAACCCCTCAACAAAGGATCCATGTAATAACGTAGCCATGAAAAAGTCGTCAGGTTCTGACGACTTTTTCCTGGCTACCAAAATTCTTTCCCCAAATATTCTAGGAGGGGTATAATTATATATCATTACCTCCAGTACTACAATATTTGGGGAAAGTGTTTGCTTACCTGGAGGGTGCATCATTAATAAATTGGGCCTCATTACGACCCTGGAGGCCGAGGTATGAACAGTGCCGGTAAGGTAGCGGCACCGTTCATACCGAGCTGCCACATTACGAGTTTGCTCGTGGGTGGCGTTATGCATGTCTGGTCTAGCCAGACGTGCATACCGGCGCCCGCGAGGAGACTAGAGTGCTAACAACGGACCCGGCATCAACAGGTCCGTTGTTAGCATCCTCCCCATTCCCAGTGAGCCCTATGGGGGCTCAAATGGGAATGGGGACGTACCGGGTCCGGATCCCGAAAATGGGAATTACTGGGCCCGCAAAAGTCAGAATGGCCCGGTAATTCCTTTTTTTGGGACCCGGACACGAGTTTGGACGTAGCCATGCCGGTAATGATGGCATGGCTACCTCCAAACTCGTAATGAGGCCCATTTTCTTTTAATGTCACCAACCTGACAAATGTTTTCATGGCGACATTATTACCCGATACATCAACAAATGCATATAAATTTCAAGATAACAGAGAGGAAACATCTGAGCAGGGTGTAAGCCAAAGGTCTAAAGGAGCCAGTGAAGGTCTAAAGCAACCAAGCCAGGATACGGATAACAAGTTGGGCCAGGAAGTCCATGAGAGAAAGTTGAGCATAACACAATTACTGTCTACAACCATGATAAGAGGCATGGTGGCCCTGGAAAGGGGGCTGTCAAGATATGTCCCAAGTATTTGGAAGGAGAGGAGAAAAGTAATGTTGTTTCCTGCCTCTGTGAAATGTTCAGGTGTGAGAAGGAATGTAAAGGAAATCAGTTGTTTTGCAAAGGCTTGAGAAGTGAATCATGCTTTCACCAAACTGAATGACTATTGTTCAATAAACTCTTGGCAACAGCCAGATACTGAGAACTGTGATGAACATTTATTTTCAAGAACTCTTGCTTTTGCAAAAGAGACTGTTGGCAACGATCAAATACCACAAATTGTGATTAACCTATTATTGTCAAGAATTGTTCTCAGGCGAGATTGGAAATGAAATCCTAACAACCCAAGCCCAGCAAGCATTTACTTTAGGTGGGAATAATTTGTGTTTAGTGGTAGGGCCATATAGTTACATTATGTTTAAGACTGATGACAGACTTTTTTATGTTGACGATACATTAAGATGTGCACCTTAAGTTTTCAGTTGAAGATAGCGAATGTGAACATAGTTGTAGGGCTAGTTTAGAAATGATTTGTTTACGTTAATAAACACGTTTCTGGTAAACCATGTACAGTGGTCTGACTCAAATTTCTGGCACATCACAACCCCACATGCCCCCACTGCCAGCTCATTCGGCACTGTTCTTGTGTGTTTGTACTTGCTTTGTTGCTGAAGAGGCAGCACACACTCTTTGGGGGTCATCAGAAGTTGGGCAGTATTCCGGCGGTAAATGCGCCAGGATACCACCCAACATTAATAGCGCTAGTGCAACACGGTCCACCACAATTAGCACCAGATCTGAGTTGCGGGTGGGGGTGTGGGAAGGCACCAGATCTGAGTTGCGGGTGGGGGGTGTGGGAAGTGCCAATATCCAGTGTGTTCAATGAACCCAATGGGGCTTATTGGGCACAATTACCACAGTGCAATTAATCTGCGGCAATAGCACTACAAATGGGCAGAAACTCACCAGATTTACCTCCAGCTCAAAGCTGGAGGTAAGGCTGAGCGACTTTATGAGCTGGGCTTACATTATTTCACCTCTAACTGCTCTTGCTGCAAAGCAGCTCTTCCACACTAGACTACTACTATCTGCCCCTCTTGGCAGTAATGGCTCTTTAACATGCACTTATTGTTGGTCAATGTAATGTGGGAGTAGTGGGCTCTGGGGCCATTGACCTTTACACCTGCCACTCTGATACCAGCTGCCGTTATGTATGTATGATTTGGTGTCTCATGAAAGCATCATCACCATTAATGCACCCTTGTTTCCAAGATATCATGGTTGCCAATCACCTTCCTAATAGACTTTTGGCGTGTACTCAAGGCAACAGGGATTTGCCATTGAAAGCAGTAAAGTGACACCATATGTGCATTTACTTTTCATGAAAAGCTTCTACAAGGGATTGTAATTATACTGTTGGCTGAAAACTGTCAGAGGTCATTGGGAGAGTATCATGAGATGCACAGTTCCTTCAGCAATGCATTCCTATAAACACCTCTGTATTACAGAGTTCGTTCCACTATGGGAACCTATTCAGGTAGAAACTTCACCATAACGTCCCTTTAACAACGTTCTTTCACTGAATTTCACAGGTTCACATTAGTGCAACTTAACCAAAACGTCCCTTTAAGCACGTTTTTTCAATGAATATATAACTATATATTTAAATCAATGTGATGTATTGTTCTGTAATCTTTGAATATGTACTTCGTTAAATGTGAAACATTTAATTAACTAAATCACAATAATAATGACAATAAACAATAATAGTAACACTATTATTTTCATGGATTTTATTCTTATTATTTAGACCCAGTCCACATTTTATATCTGCTACAATCTGCAATCTGCAATAGTATTTCCCATGCAGAAGTCATTCCTGACGTTGGGATGAAGGCATGAGGCAGGCAGCGTTACACTGAAGCACTCAGGACGCCTGGCTCTTGTTTTGTTCACTGACGCAGATCCCCAAGGCCTCTGAATATCGAGGGATACACACACATATGCTGGTCTGTGCAATAGGTAAAACGCCGTAGATTCATTAGCCTGTGGGAAGTTGACTCCTGCTTTGCAGGGTACCTTAATTACCCACGGACTTTACTCAGTCAATGAATGCGAATGAAGGCGCCTAAAAGATAGGGTGACCAGATTTTCTAAAAAAAAAAACCCGGACGGTCTATGGAAATAGAAGTAGGACTAAAGAAAATACACATTCGACTTTAGTCCTACTTCTATTTCGTTGGCCCGTTGCGGGGGTCATGGAGGGGGTGTGCTAACAGGCACACTCCTCGCATCGGAGGAGAGCGCTGGGGAGGGGAAGGGGGAGGAAATGGGGGCCCATTCTAACAGGAAAAGTTGCGCCGGGACCCGATTTCGGGATTTCGAAATCGGGGCCCGGCAAAAAAAAAACGGCAAAAAGGTCTGTAATCAAAACCCCGGACGGGGTTTATAAACTAAAAAAACTCCCGGGACCCCGGGACGTCAGGTGATTTCCCCGGACTGTCCCGGGAAAACCCGGACGTCTGGTCACCCTACTAAAAGAACGCCAGCATGTTGTTTCACCTGAAATGAACTTTCCCGATTTACTGGCAGAAAAGGGAGGCACTTAAAAGATGATTTACAATTTAGTTGAATGTATTGTTTGTGTCAGCAGCGAAAGGACGTCTGATTAAAAGCACAAGGACCGAATTATTCTTAGGGATCAAAATGTGAATAATGGGAGCTTTGCAAGTTTACATTAAGCAGCACCTACGAATACGTGATAAGTGTGAATATAGATAGTAACAACTATTTGCGTAAAAAAAGTTAGTGTAAGTGTTAAGTGCTTAGAGGGAGATTCATAAATGTATCACTCTGACTTACCCTTTAACGAAACATAGAGAAGGCTTAATTGATTCCCATAGTAGTGACCAGGTTTAGGTCTGACACACTCATGACGTACTCCTTAGACTTGGTATATCCTACTTCTGACGTATTCAGCAGATAAGGAACATGTACCTTCATGACAAAGGTTCATTTTTTATTGTGGTGTAACGTGAAGGAAAGGTGTTAAGCCCTGAGTAAGGGTATCACGCCACACCACATTTCCAATCATTTGCTTGGTCGAGAGGAAGAGCAAAACGAAACCTGTGTTTTTGCCACCTTCCTTCCTCTACGCTATACAAATGCTGCAGCATTTCCGCCAGCATGGATTTTCATGCCGGCGCAAATCATGGATATACCTATTCAGTCCGCCAGTTTTATGCACCAGCATAAACCATAGGGATCCATTGTGCACACTAAGCTGCCTGACATGCTCGCATGGCAGGCAATGTGCACAATTACAATTAAATGCTGCCCGACATGTTTCTATGTTGGGTAGTGTTTAATTGTAATTGTGAATGCTGCTTACAATGCACACATGGTCAGCAACATTTACAATTAAAAGTAAATGCTGCCTGGCATGCATGCACACCAGGCATCGTTTACTCACTTTGCACAGTCGAGTGCAAATATTCATGACAAAAGGCAGCATACACGTGTGTACAGCACTTTTTGCCTTGTACATTTGCCCTTTGCTGAGGAAATGGCGAAAACTTGGCAGTGGGGACCTGGCTATACCTGAGTGCAAAAGTACCAAGTCCTCACAGTGAGCATGAGCTCCTGACAGTTTTTCTTTCATACTCCATCAGTGCTGCACACAAGAGATGGTGGGTGATGATATGACTATGCAGTATCTGCCCTTTCTGTCTCCATCTCCTTTAAGGCATGCCTTGTGCTTGCATGTTCCACCATCTGTTCCAGTTAATCGACTACAGTAAATATGTTAGGGTATTCAGTCAATAAAGTGATGGGCCTGAGGCTGCGGTAACTCCTGGAGTCTAGGTTGAAGGCCAGAAGAGCTGTGAGGTAAAGAGGGTGGCAAACTACTTTGCAGTATTCTTGGTGGCTTGTCACACCAACCCTGTTACCCAATGATTTGGCCTCTCTCCCCAATATTCTACCACTTCTTCCACACCTTGTCTGGCCTCTTTCAGATCTTTCTTCTCTGGAGGTTCCTTTGCTTCCTGGATTCTCTCTCTCTCTTGCTAGTCTTTCACACTCCCTTTATCAATCATCACTGGTACACTCCCATGAATGTCCTGTCATCAAGGTTATGTACTCCCCGTATTGTTTCTTTTCCACAGCTTCTTCACTGACATCAACTACTTCATCCCTTGGGAAATGCTGTTCATATCCTCTTCTTTTGTAGGATGACTGACCTCGCCTTCTTAACACTGTATAACACCTTCCTCAACCTCCAATGTGACAGTCTAGATAATAAACTTCTCTGTGTACCTTCTTCAGTCTTTAAAGTACCCCACCCGACCACCACTAGCATCACCCTTAAGTACTTCACTGCTTCAGGTATTTACTTTGTTCTTCTGAACATCAATCTCTTCTGCATGACTCTGCTACCCAAGTTCTCTCAAACCTCTCGGGGCTTGTTTCTCTTCTTTGAGCACCATCCTCCTAAGTACTACAATTGTTACAGACTTTGGTCACCACCCACCCCTCTTGACTATTGTACCAGCTCTCTGGAGTTTTTGGTGTTGCCTCCAGAGTCTCTCCTCTAACCTCCCAGAGTACTGTGTTTTCCAGGTTCCTGGCCTTCTCCACCAGTCCTCTGGGCCCTGAACAGTATCCCGCTCTCTCCTACAACAATCTACAAATAATCTCTAGTTTGCATTCCTAGTCTCCTGGTCCTACTCCAAACACACACACTGACAGACCGACTGCATGCACTTTCACAGTGGTGTGTTCTTGATTTCCAACCTCACTATGGTGAAAGAGGTTTCATATCTGTTAGCAGGGTTGGGCATGGGTTGTTGGACTCCACCTCTGGTGGAGATGGCTTGTAGCCCTGGTGTGAGATTTGTGATTGGCTAATCGCCAATCCTGTCTTTGTCCGCCACACTCTGGTTCTGCCTTCCATCCTTTCTCTCAGGTGTGGAGGATTTATCTCGGGAACTAGAGATTCATAGTTGCCTGGAATTGAGTTTGTCCCTACTGTCTGTGGGGCTGCAGAGTGCAGAACTACATCTCACATCTAGGAGTTCCCAAATCCCTCTTCATCTTTAGGTTGCTGGTAAAAGGACTTGGCGATTGATCCTGCCCCTGAAATTGCTTTCCAATTCTGAGGTGGACTAATCCCTCCCTTTGGGCAGTCCTCTCTCTGGCTGTCACAATCTGGTTCTGCCCTGGGGGTGGTCTCCCGAGTCTATTTGTTTGTTTTAATGCATGAGAGCAGAGGCTTTGTGTGAGGACTGACTGACAGTTACCGCAATTTCTTCTCTTTATTTCTGTAGATTTAGGTGTGATATCTGCACTCAAACATGAGGGGCAGAGCATGCAGAAACTACCAGTTTGGTGGCATTGCTTTGCTTCCCTTAAAGGGACCGTCTTAGTGTAATTGAAAACACAGTACTTTGGAGAGAAGATTCCTCTTCTACCATATGGTCTGTGCTTCACAGGTGTAGGCTGCTGTAGTCTATTCAAGTGGTCTATGTTGCAACTTGAAACAGGGTGTGCTGTAGAGGCGGATTATAAAATTACCAAATAAATGAATACATAAATAAAATAAGTCCCTTGAACAGGACCTGCAATGGCATTGTGGGCACAGGGAAGTCCTAACACTGCTGATCCAATCTCCCTTTATGTCCTCCTTTAATATCAGTAGTATTGATTTCCAAAGGAGAAGAAGATATATTAGGCCTCCCATGGCAGGCCTCTGCCTCTGGCTCCTAGGTACCGCAGTGGCTGGCGAGAGGCAGGACCTGTTCCAGCCACAGATCACCCCCAATAGTCCCTGGAGATGGTTAGTGGCCAGATCATGCTTCTGCCTTTGGAACACCTGCATCCACCTTAAAACTGGAGGACTTTTGAGAGGACTGCTCTCTCATTAGAGTCCAAAGAAATCTTCAGGATGGTTCAAGATGATTCCAGATGATTCAAATAAGTGGTGGGATATCCCTTCTTTCATAGGCAAACCTCCCAAGCTGATTGGAATAAAGTTAGCCGTTGCTCTTATGTCACACCCAAAGTGCCTTACTTCAGAGGAATTGGAGGGGACAGGAAAGAGAGTCAAAGAGAATCAAGATGACATAACCTTTCCAAAATTGTACAAATTCACTCTAACTCCACCCCTTCTCCTTCTCAATAGGGTCGAAAGCCTTTAGAAATGTAGCCCCCTGGTATGAGGCCTGGCTCTCTGTGAATGTGTATGCCTTTTGGTCTCTATTCAAAGGCCAGCATCATGTGGAGTGGCTGCCCTAGGGGGAAGGTTGTTACCTGCCCTTACAAAGGAACATAAAGAGGCACTCCACCAGGATACCTTCCTGCCAGTAGGGTAGGTTCCAGGTTGTCTGAGCGAATACACATAACCCTTCCACAGTTGAACTGGGCTCCCAGGGCTGACACATGTCCCATAACAATTAAATGTTTCTGGGATAACTCTGTGAGATTCTGGCCACCATACCCTAACTCAGGTATGGCTTTTATTTAAATTTGTGCGTGCCACCAGGACAACCTCTTCAGAGTTATGTTGTTTTTGGAACACAGATGCATATTTTAAATGCAGTGCCTGTGCTGCTGAAACCCATGTGTCACTGACGCTATCAAGAGGGAGCCTGCAGTCTCTGAACTGCTCTATGCCACTGGTAGATCAGGTGCTACAAATAGGGAAACTGATGCAGCAAGGTACAAATAAATACACACTATGCTTTTGGCATGGAGCTTATTAAAGGGGAATCTGATTAGCAGATGTACCTTTCAGAGAAGGCATTTTTTGCAACATTTCATTTAATTAAACCCTTCCCAAATGCCAATTCCTCACTGGGAGTTGTCGCACCTGGTATGATGGGTGTGAGGCCACCCTCCTCAGAGTGTACTGTCACAAACCAAGTAGACTACGGAGAGGATGCAACTCATGGACCTAGTTAAAAATGATGTTCTAAGGACTCTGTACAAAAGATGGACAATGCAAAAGTATGGCTCAAAATGGTAAACCAAAGAAAATATGTTTCCACAAAAGAAATTTACTCTGGGTATCTGAACAGTGACACTCACACATATTTTAGGCATAACTCTGCTTGTTTAAATGATATCCTGGTCCTTGGTTGGTTGTGTAGCAACCATCAGGTAGATTAAACAGTCCTGTAGATGGTCCAATCCCTTGTGCAGTAAGGCCCACGGCATATACCAGAACGGTATAGTGAGGTAAGATTTCTAGGTGCCTGACCAGGCCCTGTAGTGCTTCCTTATCTCAGACACCTAATACTATTACCTAGATCCACCTAACTTTTCTCCTCACCACATCAACCACTCATTCTTTTGACAGCCTGTTTAGGGTCTCAGTTCTGACCACCGAGCTATCTTCCAGCGGACCCCCGAGCTGTGCCGACAGATGTTTGTTAAAAAAGACAGTAATTTCCGCTTTTCTCTGTCTCCCATTTTCCAAAGTCTATTTAGCCCTGGCAGAGGAGCAATATGCCATTTTCCAGACAAACACCATGGTGGCGATGGAAGCACTACAAAGGTTTTTTAACAAACCTAACTTTCCTCTCAACAGCAGGTAATGCAGCAAGCCAAGGCTGTTGTGTTGCATTCTACTTTACTTTTATTTACTCCTAACACGATTCTCGATAGTAGAGAATGCAGTCTGCATCCCATACTTACAAAATCAATGCTATTTCTAATGATACTCCTAATAGGGATCTCAGTAACAGCAATATTATTATTATTATTATTATTATCATTATTATTAATATTATTATTATGAGAGTATTTATTGAGAGTAGGTGTAGCTTCTTCAAGCTTCTTAAGACTCGGGAGGATAACTCAGGGGCAACTTGCTCGCCTTGGAAGCAAGACGACACGGAGCAACACCGGATCGATCCCCGGGTCCGCACTTAGAAACCTCTGGGTATTAAGCGCGCTATGAATAACCTACCATATAATATCAACAGAGCATCCCCCGCAACCTTATGAGTTGCCTGAGTGGGTGAAAATGTCTGAGTTTGTTTCCGGCGGCTGAGACTTCATTTAATTGAATGGCCACTTACAGAGCTTGGTGGGTGAGTGATGTGATTTCCTGGTGGGTGACACCTGCCAAAAGTGTGTGAATTGAGATGTATGGCAGAGCAATTTGCAAGTCATAAGGGGAAGTACATAGACAGGGAAGTAGGTCGAGATGGATACAATAAGGCAACAGAGAGCTAAAAAAAAAGGGCTGTGAGACCGACACTCAAGACTGGCTGCTCCTTGGGAAATGAGCGACTTCATTCTCTCTAACCCTTATTATTCGCTGATTCCCTGGTATAGAACCAGGTTGTGGTGGTCTGGCCGCTTTCCCTTGGATTGTGCCAGGTCATGCCCTGGCTTCTTTTGGAAGAGAGCAAGCCAGAGATGTTCCCAGTGTGGCTGGGCCAAACGTTGAGTGGATCCCTCCTTGCAAAAGACACCCTCTCCATCAGGGATTTAACATCCCACACTGCTGAAAGCAGGTTCACTGCTCTAGAGCATAATGAATAATTGGCGCATGTACCAGTGCAACCGTGGTTTGCTAATCGGCATGCTGGGCACCACCTAGTGCAAATTAGTGGATCTGTCGATATCTATGCGTTTTTGTAGATTCGCCCCCAGTGCAGTTGTTTTGCACACTGGGCTGTTAGGTCCTAACGAAACTGCTTGCAACTAACTGCTAAGAATGGAACAAATGATATATTTTAATGGATTTGCCCAACTAGCACCTCCTGCAGTTCCTGTACTGTAATAAGTTAACGGACACAGAGATCCAGCAACATACTCCAAAAGGACCTGTTCTCGTAAGATACGAAAGGATAACTTTTAAAATTACTTGTTCTTATCCATAACCGCATGTGATAAATCAATGTGTTTATTAAATTCAATGCATCAGTGTTCTGCAACCCCCAGACTCATATACAAGCATCATTGCAACGCCTACTTGCTATATATCGTTATAAAAGTAGATTAGAAAATCATACAGTGGTTCATACTACAGTTTTACATGCTATGATGATGAATTGCACATGATCCCAGCAATAATATTGGGCAGCATTTTGTGTAAATTAACCTCAGAGCGAAAATCTTAACGGGTGGCATTTAAATGGCACAGCTGAGAAGCATGAATAATGTGTTTTCCCCTTTATGGGGGATACCTAATCCTATCTTTTTGAATTTAAATGCTCATATAGACTCTGTCAATTTCTATAAACTTTGCTCTAAATCAAGGGCATCTGCAGTGGCAGTGCACCAGTGAATCTAATAAAAGAGCTTCAGAGAGGCTGGGCTGGCATGCCAATAGAGAAGGATGGACTGCCTTCATGTTCTCTGAAACTTACTTGATTTGAAAAAAAATATTGAAAACTTGAAAATATTAAAGATGCAACACAAAGTGTATGATAAATGATCTGCATTTGCACTTTATCTGTCGCTAAACCATTACCACTTTTGTTACTTACGGTTACATGTCTTTATATCAAGGTAATATATAACGAATGCCCATATATCAAATCTTTTATCTTGAAAACCTTTATAGTGAATGCATTTTCTTTGTTGTTGGGGGAAACAGCTATGTTGCGGCGTTACCTACTATTAATACTGTGTTACAAACCCTGTAGGCTACTACATCTGAAGACATGGGGAGGTGTTACAGTCACTTAACAGTGCAGAACCCATCTTTTAATGCATACGTCTTTGCGGTAAACTGGCCTTTTGTCACTGTTTGTGTGAACATGTGGAACATCAAGCAGCACACATGTTTCAATGCAACTGACTACCTTGCTGCACATGCGCAATGGGCATTGCTCCAACATTAAAACAGAGCAGCATTGTCCATTGAGCTCGTGTGAGGAACTAATCACATTTGCAGTGCACAGTGTACTGCGCATGTGCGCGGGTGAGCATGTGAGCCTCAAAATATATCCTGGAATTCAATTTCAATTTGACTTTATATCCAAAAACAAGGATGCATCCGTATTGAGGCAGTGCAGCGAGGTTGTGCCAATTGCAACACAGATGTTTGCGCCACATGGCTGCGTGCTGGGTCTACTAACCTGATCATACAGACCATGGTGCTGATCACTACTCATAGTCCATCATAGTGCTTAGCCCGCCACCCCCCCCACCGGGTTGCGTATTACCAGAATCTTAAGTTAAGTTAACATTACACATGCCCCAAAAACGAGCAGACAAGTCAGGTTGGGTGTACCAGGCATCCTCACCAGCATGTGCAGTGTGGTCGGGAAGCCACAATGCCTCTCATAGCATTATACACAGTGGCACAATTCTCTGCACCTGCCCACAACCATAGAAGCAGACATTGGATAAGTCACACATTGAGCATACATGTGCAAGATATTTAGCAATCGCTGCCATCAGACGCGAAAGGACTTCACCCGTTTACCTGCTGTTGCCTTGTATGACGGTTTCGGGTTTAATTAGGTTGAAGGATGGCTGTAAATGCTCCTGTGGTGACGTAGAGTTGCTTGGGTGATTTCATCTCGCTTTGGTGAGATAACTTGGCTGGGAGTTTGGTGGAGTGAGCTAAGGTGTGTGAGTACGAGCTTGCTCGGGTGAGCCGGTGGGAATGCAGGTTTGCTGGGTTATCTAATTGATGGGATGAGCTTGGGGGTGGGGGGTTGCAAGGGTGACCTAGAGATGGAAGATTTAGACTTCTGGAGTGGGGTTTGATAGGAAATGTCTGGTTTTCCTGTGGTAAGCTAAGATAGGTGGTTGTAGGGGTTGATGTGGAGTACTGGGGGTTCTATTGTGGGTGGGTGTTTCTGGGGGGAGCTAACATAGATGGACAGCAATTGCTCAAGTCGGCCTCGGTGGGGCGAGCTCAGGCTGCTAGTGTGAGTTAGGGATGGTGCTTAGGGGGTTCCAGGACTGAGGTAGTGCGGCTGGACATGCTAGTTAGGTATCAGGGTTTCAAGGGTAAGGCAGTGATGAGGGATTCTGGGATAAGGTGTTGGTTAGGGGTTTACTGGACTGAGGCTGGAAGGGTGTGTAGGTGGCTGCTGGTGAGACCTAGGGGAGGCAAGTAGGGAGTTTCTGGATTGGGTGGGGGCATTGCCAGGTTGAGCTAGGCTGGGTCAGCTATTGCTGGGGACAGCTAGGATGTCATAAATATACAATATTTATTGAAATGTCCACATCAAATGTCCAAATGTCCATATACACATATTGAAATGTCCACATCCAACTCTGGGGATCTAGTGCACTTATGATTGGTGTTTCTGTGTATTTAGCTTGATTTGTTGTGAGAGAGTTGTGGGTGGTTAAATGGTTTCTCATAAAAACATGTATTGTTGTATTCATCTGCTTATTTCAATAATGGCTTGGAATCATGACTTCTTTAGCAACTTGATATTAAAATCATTCAGCATCTGGGGGTCAGTGCATTTTCAAATTCCAGTGTCAAACGTTGAGTTGTCCTTCCTCAGTGCCCCCGAACTAACATTCTGTCCATGCTTCCAACTATGCCAATGCACTTGACACTACTTGGGTTGGGAGGATAGCTCAGGGGAAACACGTTTGCCTTGGAAGCAAGGCAACAACACAGGCGTTATAAAAGAACAATTATAATTATCATACTTAGTTTCCTTTGCTGAACGCTGAAGAGACATCTGCCTGGCTTGAGTTTTTCAGACAAAGGCACACTAGCCCCTGCCATCTAAACCTTTAGGGATGAAGTTTTGGGGCAGTTCAAATAGCTGCTCTGTGACATGACCAAACAAGACATGCAGGTTCTGTATCCCCCCTCATGTGTGTATCCCATCGATGTAATAGTTTCGCCTCACTCTGAGCCAAAACTAAAGAGGAACCCCGAACTGATAGTGCCTCTCCATAGAAGAGGCATTACAGACGGCTGTCTAGTGAGTGTAGTGTGTGAGGAGAGGCAACAGACACTCGCTCAACAATGCTGGAAGTGCATGTGAGAAATGATCAGAGAAATAATGTAGGCTGACAGTTTTAACAAGTAGATACTCTCCTACTCAATCATTAGTAGAAATATGGTAACACTTTATGGCCCAATCAAGCAATGACCATCTTAGCCACAATCACTTCCACAAATACATACAGCGGGAATTCAAACTAGGAGTGGGCGTTGAGGGTAGTCACTCGCTATACCCACCCTCAATGTGCCACACAACTGTGACCAGGACCGGGGTGAGAGTAGATCTGTTGTTAAGCAGTATCAAGTCTATAGCCTTGTGAATTAGTGCAAGAAATCTTTGTTTCCACGTGTTTCGTTTTTTGTAGCTTTGGTGCTTTGCTCCAGTCATATGTCAGAAATGCTCTTGGTTTGGTGTAGTCCGCCATGTAACGTGAGCTTCTCTGACAGATAGCTATTGCATCATAACTGTCTCGAGTGACACAGCACAACAGGGTACATACAATACACTAGTCGACACTTAAGAAGTAAAATTCATGAATGTCCTTTGCGCACATTGGTTTTGTTAGAATGTATTGGTACAAATGAGCGCAACATAAACAATGATATAGAAACGCTCAATGGCAAGAATAAAAGAAGGCTTGATGACCTAACCCATGACAATGGGGAAATTCGTGGGCTCTGCTCAGCATGTATTATCCCGGATGACAAAGAGGGGCAGTCACATAGTGCTCTTATTTATTTTTATTTATTTATTTTTACCCCGTCAAAGGCTGCATGCAACAGGGCACACATCAACACAAAGGGCCTCATCATGAGTTTGGTCTGAGCCCTTAAATGCAGTGGTATCAGTATTTACCACCACATATACGGGCTGGTGAAATCAAGGGTTGGGCGTAAAATGGCTTTTTTACCTCCAGTTTTTTGCTGGAGGTAAAAATGAGAATTTTCTGGGCTGTTTTCGTTGTTGTTGCTGCCTGCGCAATTATCGCGGGCAGTAATAGTGCTCCCCAAACCCATTGGGTACTACGGACCCAATGGGGAATGGAAATGTACTGCCCCCCTGCAACTCGTGATTGAGTGCAAATTGCGCCAGACAGAGTTGCGGTAGAGCTATTAGCGTTGGGCGGTATCCCGGTGGTATTACCGCCAGGAAACTGGCCAACTTGTTATGCGGTCCAAAGACATTTCCATGAACCTGACATAACATAGAGATCAATTCCAGCAAGAGTCTATTACTCGAACAGTAGATTTTTCAGGTGTGTCTGGAAGATCAGTAGATTTTTTTCCTGGTGCAGATGTTCCATGCCTGCGCCACTTGCACTGGGAAGGACTGACGATTCCCCATTGCTCGTTTGACTCCTGGGTTAACTAGGCGTTGGGTGTTACTAGACCCAAAGGGGTTTGCCGTCGTATTGTACAAGACTCTGTATAGGGTACAAGGGTGCTTTCCCATAGATGCATTTGTAGGTCAAAGTGATCACCTTAAAGTGCACTCTCGCAACTACTGGCAACCAGTGAAGTTCTTTCCTCATGATAGATATATGCTCTCTTCTTGGAATGTTACTGAAAATCCTAAAGAGTATTTCTGGTGTAAACTCTGGAGAACCTGCAGCTGGGACCGATTTAATGTTTCCTGGACTGCAATGCAAACAACATCTCTGTGACTCTGCTCTTCCCACTGGCCCAGATTAGAGCTGGAAGCATCAACCCGAGCCTGTGGGGCCATATATCCGTGGGCAACTGTGTCTAGCTATGCAAACCATCAATGGAAGCGAGGGAGACGCAGGTGCTAATTAATCATTCTCTCACATAATCTTCCTTAGTTGTATTAGCTTACAAATGGTTGCATGTCATCACCTGTGAAGGCGTTTACAGTGTGTCTTATCATTTCTACAATGTATCTAAGGATTTAAACAATGTGTCATGAGGATTGTTCTTGATCTTCATTCAGGTACTTCTTTGGAAGTGAAATACACACTTGTTTTGTGTATGGTGTTGACTGTAGGGACAGACAGTATTTTAAATATCACTTCTTTTTAAAAGTGTACCAGATTATTTCCTGGAATCGTAAAGGATTGGATGTTTATGGCATGGGGAACAAAAAAAGTCCGGCATTGTGTACTGTGACCAATCTTGACAATTCGTCCCTTCTCCCTAGAGTGGAGTCATCTCCTTTGAGACTAGGGAGGTGAGCCTGCTAAGCAAGACACTCCCTAGGGGTCTGGGCAATTAGGATTTCACTGGGCGTGCCGTGATTCCAGCATGGAACTCCATGACCAAAGCACCCTTTCTGCATATATGGGTGTTGACATTTTGTTTGCAATGCATGAAGATTCTTCCTTCAGTTAATGGTGAACCTTGCCTGCGTGCCATGATCCAGGAAGAGGGACATCCTTTCATTGATTCTAATGATGTATATAAGAGGAGATCGAACTGTGAATGGATGGGAAACTGTCCTGCAGGGAGGAGAGCACGTGCTATGCAGAGGCGAGCCCCTGTATTTTGTATTTTTGTATTTATTTTATTTATATAGCGCACCAGGCCCAAGGGCAACCAGGCGCATCATTTAGTTACAGGCATGGTAAAATAAAGCATTTGAATAGAGTATACCTATATACAAATTCTACAACACACAAATTACAGGCATGGTAAAATAAAGCACTAGGATAAGATGTACATAATATACATAATACAGGAAATATACAATGTGTAAGAGCAGGTGATAGCAGTGAGTGAGTCTTGGGCAGACAACCAGGCTGAAGCTTTACGCTTGAAGGCCAGGAAGGAAGTTTCAGCTCTTAGTGGATTGGGTAGCAAATTCCACAGATTGGCTGCTAGGACTGGGAAGCTGCGTCCTCCAGATCTTTGCAGGTTGAAGCGTGGGACAGAGAGTCAGTTAGTTTGGGCATTTCTGAGTGGTCTCGCAGTAGTGTGTAGAGCGAATCTACAGGCTAGGTAGCTAGGGGCTTGATTGGAGAGGCTTTTGTGAGTGAGCGCGAGTGCTTTGAGGGAGACTCTTTGGGAGACTGAGAGCCAGCGAAGACTTTGTCTGGAGTCAGACATGTGGAGGTTCCTAGGGATATGTAGCACTGATGTCCTTGAGGGACATAGCCATGTTGAGCCGTGGCACCAACAGTGACATGCCGAGTGAGACGCCTGCTAGCTGGAGGCTGGCAGGTGGGTACCTTGACTGAGCAAGCAACTTTGGTCAAGGGGAAGGAGAGTACAGAAAACCAATCATCCTCTTGAGTGGCATGACAATTGAACAGTATTGGTGGGCCTGGTGCCCAGCAATCAATGTGGAGACCCGAAAGAAAAGAGGAGCCCGAGATCCCGAATTCCTGCTGATGACGCTCCTTTCCCACCATGAGAGGTACAAATGGGGATATGGGTGTTTGGAGGAGAGCAGGACATTTGATGGCAGGTTTCCAAGAGGAGCGAAACCAACACAAGTACAAAAGACAAATTGAATGTAACAGGCACCAGGCCCCACTAACCCATAGAAAAAGGGATATAAACACTGCAAGACCTGGCTAGCCATAGCCATCAAAAGTATGAGAATTGAAAAAATCAAGACAGGCCCACAGCCTCAATACATTAGGGTGGAAAATATGCAGACATGGTGTATTCAAACTGCAACAGCCATTAAGAGCATCATGGAAGCTCAAACACAGGGCCTATGTTGAAACAGAGTGAAGGGAAGGTGAATACTCTGTAACAGTGATGAAAACGTGCATTTAATCACAGGAAGCTGTGTTCCCACCTGGGCAAAAGCCATAAGATAAGTTTGTACCAGGAAATAAGACACTTAACCACAGAGCTATCAGACTTTGGGATGGCCAAAGCTTTGAAGGTAGGAAATGATTAGGTGTTATTTCAAGGCATCCTTGAAGGATTGGAATATTTAAAAAATCTGAAACTGTTTACTTATAAAAGGGACAGGGAAACCCAGACCAACAATTTTTGATATTTTTTTTTTAAGGATTTGATACTAAAGCTGTGAAGACAAACTGCAAAAACGTTGAGACTGAGAACAAGTTGAGTACAAGAAGGCCAGGCAGAACTCCATTACAAGGCTAGTATACAAGCTTTGCTTTCTTTTAGTCTGGTATTTTTCTAAAGTGGTATGGCCAGTTAGTTACTTAGGATTCAAACAGAAGACTTTTTGTTTGGACTTTACATGCACCCCTAGTTTTACTTTTGTTAGGTCGGGAACTTCCTACATAGGGATAGGGAAAGTTAGGAGTTTTCTTTATATTTAAATAAAACTCTGTTTGAACATGTCACTAAGTTCTCTGACGTCTCCTTTTGGAACACCACATAGTGTGGAAGAACAACAGTTGATATAAACTGGGGACGACTTCTTTTTACAAAAACAATGTTGAAAGCTAAAGCCCAAACCCTGGAAAATTCCAATACCTTGGTTTTGACTTATATCGTGTGGAAACCAGCTCTGTAACCCTGAAAGCAAGGTACCTAATACCAACAGGTTTATGTCTTTGCAACTAAATCCGTATTGGCCCGGCAATACGCAGTAGATGTTGCAGCTGGGGTAGTAGACCCCGACTGTAAGGGGAGGTGAAGGAGGTCCTCCATAATGATTGGGACCCCTAACTATTTAGTTAAAGAAGGGGAGGCCATCAGTGAATCCTCAAGAGAGCTTTCATCCCAATACCTCAAGAAAAGGAAACTTTACCCAAAACAGAAAGGGATCAATGGGTTTTGGGGAGGCTGACCTCATTAGAGAGGTGCCTGAGCTGAGAGAGGCAATAGGGAGAGACCAGGGGATAGGGAAGACCCAAAGCCAGGTGATACCCCACTCACAGAATCATGATAAACAGCATTGAAAATAGTTGGATACAATTTTGACACCATTTGGTGCCCATGTTCAAAGGATTGTAGCAGGTATCAAATGCCAACATTTTTTGTCAATCGCATTTCTTTTTTCACGCAGGATTTTAATTCTAGATACTGCATTAGTATGTGTTCGAAATTGACAATGCATGTTATAATATTTAAAAGAAAACCATCTTACAGCCCTGCGTAGTGGGCTGTTTGGTGCTATCAATCTTCGGGTATGCTGTTCCCTAATCCTGGAGTGTTTGAGTCTTTTTGTGGAACAATGCATCTTGCTGCAGTTAAGCCTTTCAGGATCACGTTACAAAGGTTTCAGAAATTCAAAATTCAAATTCAGGAGGTCTTGGATGTTTTTATGCCCATCACAAACCAATGTTTATATTCTCAACTTCAAATTACCCAAGAGTGCTTCTTCCATGTGTAGAAAAGTGTGTATTTTAAGCATTCCATGTATTCTGTCCCATATTTTGGAGGAAGAGACTAATAACAGATATCTGGACATTTCATACATTCAATTAGCAATGAAATTATTCTGAAATTCAATTTTTTCTATAATGAACCAATCGGTTACTTCACCATGCTTATGGAATGAATGGATAAAGGGAGTGGACCGAATGGTTAAATAGTAGAGTTCTAAATTGGAAAGTTGCATCCCTCCAGAGTGAGCACTTTATAATTAAGCAATCATCACCCATCTAGAGGCTGGAACGGGTGTTAACGGGCTTGGGCCCGAGTTAAAGGGTTTACCATAGTGAGGATCTTTAATCCGGGTCCCTGGTGCTGTTACCACCAGTTTCAGCCGGTGGAATGGGGGATTATTGGTATTAGCACCCGGGTTGCCAATGCAGTAGCCCCGGGTGCTAAGACCAATGCATTTTCTTTCAATGAAAGGGTCATCTTGTGGTGTCCCATTCATTGAAAGAAAATACTGACACAAGGGTCGCCACTGAGCAGCAAATAGGGGCTTCAAGCGGAACCCCTTTTCCATTTTCATGATGGCTGAGCAAGGAGATGGAGCACAGCAGAGGCAGGAAGCGCTGCCGCCGCAGTAAGTAAGTAAGTAGGCGGGGGGGGGGGCTGGAGGGACAGAAAAATGGATGGGGCACGAGGGTGGGGGCGAGATGGCAGTGCAGGTCAGGGGAAGCAGCCATCAGGCTGCTTGGAACGCGGGCTTGGATCATGTGATTCAGCCCGTGATCCAAGTATCCTGATTGGTTGCCCTCCCTCCCCCAGTGCTAATAATGCACTAATACTCACTTTAGGCTTGGCACCATTTCATAAAAAAGAATTTTATTTTTTTAGTGATTCTTAATTTCTATTTTTATTTTGGGCCACCTTCAATGCTACTCCTCCTGTGTTCTGCATCTCAATGCTACTCTTGTGAGCCTCACAAGACTGAAGCTGTAACACCAAATGGGGGCTCGTCTAAATGTCATCTGAACCAATCTGTTACTATTTAGGAGGGGCAGGGTCAACGCAGGAAATAAAGGATGCGGATAGTTGGCAAAGCGACCTGCACAGCTGAAGTTGTAGAACACACTCCTGGCATTGCCACTCATATAGTTTGCATGCCCATGTATTTGCTCATTTTTAAAAGTGAAAGCAACAATAATTCATCAAGTATTGTATTGTTCATTAACCTATATGGGTTTCACAAATGGTAGATGTTTCTTCTAGAATAAAATCTGTCTCCAAAGGAAAAACGAAGCAAAATTCAATTCTTATTGTAAACGGAGATACATTTGCTACTTTTTGCTACTTTTCCAAAAAATAGTTTGAACACAAAGTCCATTAAAATAGTTTTAGAAAGTTGTAATTGATTTAAACAACATCTGTCCATGAAAAAAGATGTGCTTGTTTCTGCTGTACCCAGATGGGCTAATCATGAAAATGTCTTCATAATAACCTTAAAAATGTAAACTTGTTTTTCAAGCTCTTTGGAAGTAAGCCCAATATACCTGTTAAATGCATAGATCCAAGCATACAAATTGATCAGATGTAGCTCTAAAGTTCTATTTTTGACAATATCGAATTCATCTCCTTTAAATATGATTAAGATATCAAAATATGTTGCCAATTTATTTGTTATTCTTATAATCAGGAGACAACTATTTTGAGGGAATTTTCGGCCCACGCCATATCAGGCACGCTCAATTTTCATTAATTTAAAAAATGTTCTTTTTATGAACCTGGCACCCCCAATTTAACAGTATTAATTACCTCCAGCCTCCCTCGCCTTTTGGGACAAGACATGGACATGGAGAGAGTTGCAAAAAAAATCTATCCATTAATAAATAGAAATAATGGAATCAATTTAATTATAAACAAATTGTACATCTATGACATCTTCAATGAAGAATGATCAATGCACCATTTGCAGAACTTTTCTATGCTACATTTACTTGAATAGACCTTTGCAAGCACACACATCCACACATCACCATCTACACATTTGGTTTACCCCGAGTGCCCGCCCGTGAATCAGTCTCTCTACTTCCCCTGTATTGAACGTATATTACCATTCTTTATTCACCAGACAGGTCAGAATTTCAAATAATGTTCAAGAAAACTCAATTGAAATACCTGCTACTTGACATTCCTGCATGTAAATCACTTGTAAAGCAAAATATTTCTGTTCAACGCTCCTCCACGCTAGATTCCTTTTAATTGTGCTTCTATTACATTATTGCATAAAAGGAAAAAGGGAAGCAGTTAATTATTCTTTCCCCTTCGTCTTGACTGGTTCAGTGCCAATAAAAGAATTCTGCCCAGTGAGATAACCAGGAAAATACTTAAATGTACATTATTTCTCTAGGCATACACATAGTGAGATATCCTAATGACTCCATAATACTACTTCTTTGATTAATCACTACATAGAAGGAGGCAGGGAATCACCCAGTACACACACCATAGGCCCTATTGTATCAATCAATAATTCCAGGGGCATATACACTTCTAAAATATATATACATTTCTTGGTATGTCTAGTCAATGTATGTACCTCACCTCTTCAGTACTTGTGCTAATAAAAAGAGCTGTGATTTAATAATTTAATATACCCCTTTAGAGTATCTCTCCCCTGAGAATGATGTCTCCCTAATATTATACTTACATCAGAATTTATTTTGGCTGTCTCACAGATCAGTATCAGGTGGGTAACCTCTTAAGGACTGGTTCAATTGCCTGGAACAGGCGGGCATCAGACAGCAACATGGTGCTAGTTTACCACCACAGTATAGCTCCCTTACTTGTTTATTTGGGTCTGCCTGCTGTCTTTCCCACAAAGAAGGTTTACGAATTTAACTCCAGGTAGGCCTCTCCAAAAGTGTGCTGTTAGTAATCCACAAATGAGTCCAAAGGAAGGAAAGTGATCTTCAATGTAGCTACATGATTGCCACATAGCTGTTTGTTTGTATATGTGAAAGTGTAATGATAATTAATCCTGTTTTTAAAGCTATTTTATTACGATTGAAAAACAGATTTTAATTGTAATTGATTTTTAACTAAAAAGTGTATGGGGCGTGGGCTGTGTCAAACAATTCATTAATTCACTGGTTTCCTGTGGGCTTTTACTCTGCCTCATCAAACACGACAATATGACATTCTAACTTTGTTTCCCAGCTTCCCCTGCCAGCACCTATCGATGCCGTTATTTTCCTGTGCGAAAGGCACACAAAGCCTGCAAAAATGTGAAGCGCTGATTCAAATCTGGTTTGTCCTGTTTGATTGCCGGTATGACCGTCTTGCTTTCAAATTGATGTAAGACATTGGGCCTCATTAGGACCCTGGCGCTAAGTGTTTAACTGCGCCATAAAAGGCTGCGGCGCCGTTAAACACTTAGCGCCTTACTACAAGGTCCCTTTGTGGGACCCGACCTTAATGGCTGGTCTACACCAGCCTTAAAGTAGGGACCCGCAAAGGGACCTTGGTGCTAAGTACGGTACTGCAATTTGCGGTACTGTACTTAGCGCCTTCCCCATTCCATAGAGCCCTATGGGGTGAAAATGAGAATGGGGAAGAGCCATGGTCAATGGGGAATTACCGCCCCGCCAACCTTGGAATGGGGTGGTAATTCCCCATTGAACCATGGCGGACCCGTTACAACACCGGCACCAACCTTGGTGCTAATAGTGCCATGGTTTAGCACCGGTGTTGTAATGAGGGCCATTGATTCATTATGCGGGTTCTCTTAAAGCCCCCTGATGACTGCCACCCTCTCACATAGTAAAGAAATATCTCAATACTATTACAGGACCTCAACTAGTCTCAGAATAAATACCTTTTTAACCTCCAACACTATTAGCAATGATTATTACCAGACTAATATGGTGACATTAAAGAGCTGTTGTGATTTGACAGCACCTTTGAAAGACAAAAAACAAGTTACAAATAAAACAAAACAAACATGAGAAGGAGAAGATTTGGCTTAGAACCAGAGACGTTATTGATCACAAAACTGCTAAATTAGCACTGGCCATCTTAATGGCAAAGTGGCAATTTTTTCAAAAAGAAATTAACTACACAATGGCCTTCATTCCGACCCTGGCGGTAAGGGGTTAACGGCACTGGTAAAGATGCCGGTTCCGTTAACCCCTTACCGCCGCATTCTGGGGTCCCTTAGCGGGTCCCGGGAGCCGGTAAGGGACCAGGGAGCTAATAACGGGCCCGCAATTTGCGGGCCCGTTATTAGCTCGCTCCCCATTCCCATTGAGCCCTATGGGGGCTCGAATGGGAATGGGGATGGGTATTTTGAATGGGGATTTACCGGGCCCTCCAAGGTTGGAATGACCCGGTAAATCCCCATTCAAGGAACCCAGACCCGGACCGATTTTGGAGGCAGCCATGGTGCTAATAGCACCATGGCTGCCTCCAAACTCGGAATGAGGCCCATTGAATTGATCTAAGGATCTCTTTGCTCCAATAATGAATTTAACATCCCCTAAATGCTCTTCATGTAGGCTACCCCCTTCTTTTAGTTTAGCACATGAGTTTAACCTCTTCTTCTACACTAAAGTTAACTATTCATCTGAATATCACACATTTGTAATCCACAAACTTCCAATCATAATTCGGACTCTTCAGTCTCATCTTTTTCATCAGTGCTTAACTTTATGATCATACTGGTGAAGACAAATGCCATTGAAGGTATGATTCAGAAACAGAAGCCTACAAACCACAATTATTATCTTATTCCAGCCTATTTGCTAGACAAAATGCTTCATACTTAAGAGATTTTCTGACAGCCTTTGTGAATGTCTCAATGTCTCAGGGAAGTGTGCCTCAAGAACGTAAAAATCTTTTTTGACCTTGTTTTGAAAGAAACCATCCTTAGACCACAAGGTTCTTGCTAACCATCGCCTCATTGCCAGTCTGCCTTGGCCATCAAAGATTCTGGAAAAGGCTGTAACTATACACTCCCAGACTACCTGGAGGAGAACTCTGTTCTTGATATTTTTCAATCTGTGTTCAGGCTTGGACATGGAACTGAGATGAGCATGTTAATCATGCTCGACTTATAAGCTGCCTCTATTACGGTTGATTTCGAGCGGATCTAACACAAGCTGTTAAACTGGGAAATTTTCATTCTGACAATCTCCCTGTTTTATGTGGGGTGCCTCAGGGGTCACCCCTCTTTCCCATCTTGTTCAACATTTACATTAGGTCATTAATGGATATCTTTGCTAGGTTTGATATGAATTCCTACATGGATGATACCCACATTTATGTCAGACTAAAATCCCCATCTGAAGTCATTGATCAAATTCTGGTTTGCGCCAATGCAATAAAAAACCTGGATGCTTGAAAACAAGGTCCAACCTATTCCCTCAAAAACTGAGGTTATTGTTTTTGGTCCAAAAAATCAGTTGACTGATTTTCATGTTTCAATTGCTTGTCCCGCCATTTTTGGTGTTGCAACCTCCTTCACTTACAAGGTATAAAATAAAATAAAAGTTGTTTATAGCAGTCAGGCATCACAAATCAGTCATACATAACATACCTGTCGGCAAATTTATTAGAGCCAAGAGAAATTGCGAAGATCAGATGCTATTCAACCAGGAATGTGACTTCATATCAGCTAGATTTCGACAAAGAGGTTATCAGCAGAAGACAATTCAAGATGCACTAACTATTGCACAATCAATAGACAGTCAGGAGACATTGATTCAAAAACAGAAGAGCAAGGACATACAAGGAACTAAGGTGAAGTTTATCAGAAAATATTGCCAGAATTAACATGGTATTCGAAGGATAATAAATAAACATTGGCATTTACTACTTTTGGACAAGGATTTAAAGAGTTGTCTGGATGAAGAACAGGCGATTGTCTTTAAGAGAGCAGATACTTTGAAAAACAAATTGAGTCTGTATTTCCTAGCAAGCAGAACACAAGAACAAGCACTCATGTGGCTTAGTCCAAGTGTGGTGTATGTACAATATGTACATTTGCTCATTCAGAAACTGAACATTTCCGTGATTCCAGTGGAACAGATCTAACAATCAAAGAATTCAATAACTGTAAAATACAGTTTGTTGTATATGCATTGATATGTATTTGTGGCAAATTATACATTGGTAGCATTATACGACCCTTGGAAGTAAGAATAAGGAAACACATTGCATCCATCTACAGCCAGGACCCACGTTTTCCTCTTGCTGCACATTGGCAGAAAGAGCACCATATGGATGAGAAAGCTGGGATCAGATTTATGGGTTTGAAAATAATTAAACTTAACAAGAAAGGGGGTGACAAAGCATGTCATCTCAGGCAAGAAGAGGCCAAGATTATATCTCATTTCCATAGTACAGAGAGTGCTCTCAATTCAGATAATGAAATCAGTTCCTTCTTACGATTTGGGTTCTAATACAAAATAATTATCATGATTTTTTTCAAAATAGGTGGAGGACCACGTCAGGCTTAGCACTAAATATAGGTATAGGTCTAGACAAGGTAAAAACTTTATAATACAGTAACAACGTGCGATACTCAATTCTAATAAAAAAGGCCATACATTGTAGAGACCTTTGTACCCCATTCTATCTTCAGGGGAGTAGATCCAGTCTTCACAAGCACTAGGTTTCTAATGCAAGCACAAATAACTTAACAGGCTCTGTCCCATTTAAATCAACTTAACAACTCCTAATTGAAGGTACTCTTGTACTACTAATGCCAATCAGGAATGTGATTATCAAGGATAATCATTAGGTTATCCCATCTGTTAATGTCCTTACTCTAATCCAACTAATCGCTCATGGGGTAAGACAGCTGCGGGCACATGCCATTTACATCCAAGACACAAAATAAACAGCCAACTTCTCACACTACAAGCGGCAGGGATCACGTTATAAGATACAGTTATGAATATTGACATGTCTGTGATATTAATCTACATCATGATGTTGACAATACAGATTAATCGGGATTAACCTTTGACTGCTCATGGTGAGACGCGAATATGAATATCCTGAACTATACTAAGAAGTCAATTGTGTGAGTTACATATCTCAATATACCATATCGAAAAGGATCTTGATGTTAGTTAGATATAGAATGTAACACTGAACTTACTAACATTGTATTGTATTTACATGTTTCAATTACCCTTCTTGTCCTGCCCTTTACCAATCCCTTTCCGTCAGTGATTTTTGACACACATACATTTTGGTGATTTGTAATTGTTTATTTTTAAATTTAGTTGTCCATAGATGTAACATTTTGATTATTATTGTCCGGTTTTGAGAAAGACTTAGGGGTCGATTCATGGAATTAATGTGTGCCGAAAATTACCGCGCAGAGGTGCCAAAACGTGCGAATCGCAGGAAAAGTGCGAAAATCGCAGTGCAAGTGCAAAAATCGCAGGAAAACCAGCGCACAGCGATTCATGGAAGTCCGTGCGCGAGAAAAACATTGGATGTGCGCTAAAATGTGCGCCGCGCATGCCGGCGCACAGGTCATTCAACAGCGTGCACCGCACCACTGCGAAATCGCACATAGCGCGGCGCACATCACAAAAGTAGGCGGAACACGGGGCGTAACACTCGGAATGGGGAACAACGTGTGAAAATATGGGCATCACGGGGGAAGTACAGGAGGCAAGTGCGCGGAACGCCCACACGCTTGCCTACAACCCGTATTCATGGAATCAAATAGGGCAAACCAGCGCACGGTCAAAGACGCGCACAGGGCCTAACAAGTACGCCAGAAGAAAGCA
Source organism: Ambystoma mexicanum (assembly GCF_040938575.1). Lineage (NCBI taxonomy): Eukaryota > Metazoa > Chordata > Amphibia > Caudata > Ambystomatidae > Ambystoma > Ambystoma mexicanum. The sequence goes on along the minus strand of NC_090930.1, from coordinate 291,979,197 downwards.
GGCGACTGAAAAAAATGTGCGCCAAAATGTGCGCTAACAAAAAGCACCCATATACAGCCATGATGAATGGCCCATACAGTGGCCCTCTAGGACAAATGAGGTGCAAAGGGACACCGACAAACACGGACACCCGCTGTGTGAAAAATAGCGTGTGCGCGTGTTCCTGGGTGCGCGGGAAGTTCCACACGCGATTAGCCTGGGTACGTGTACTTTGGGGTGCGCGGGAAGTTCCACATGCGATTAGCCTGGGTACGTGTACTACGGGGTGCGCGGGAAGTTCCATACACGATTGGCCTGGGTAGGTGGGGGTGCGTGGGAAGTTCCACATGCGATTGGCCTGGGTACGTGCACTACGGGGTGCGCGGGAAGTTCCACACGCGATTGGCCTGGGTAGTTGGGGGTGCGCGGGAAGTACCACACGCAATTGGCCTGGGTACGTGTACTTCGGGGTGCGCAGGAAGTTCCACACGCGATTGGCCTGGGTACGTGTATTCAAGGTGCGCAGAAGATTCACACGCGATTTCTGCAGGGTACATGTATTTCGGTGGTGCCGGGGAATGCTACACGTGATCTGGCCATGTGGGTCCCCCCAGGTGTTCCCTCTACACCCTCCACGGCCCCTGCAGGCAGCCCACACCACAGGGTACTACCCTGCACCCCTGCTCATGTCCCACAGGCAACCCATCCAACATGGCCATGCCCACCAGCCAACCCACATGTCACCTTGCACTACTGATCACCAACACATGTCTCCCACCACCCCCTCCCCCCAGCAGTGCAGGGGCAGCCTCCACCAGGCCCCCACCCATGTCTACCACCACCCCCACCCCCCAGCCACCAGGGGCAGCCTCCACCAGGCCCCCACTCATGTCTCCCACAACCCCCACCCCCCAGCAGTGCAGGGGCAGCCACCACCAGGCCCACACTCATGTCTCCCACCACCCCCACCCCCCAGCCACCAGGGGCAGCCTCCACCAGGCCCCCACTCATGTCTCCCACCACCCCACCCCTCAGCAGTCAGGGACACCCTCCACCAGGCCCCCACTCATGTCTCCCACCACCCCCTACCCCCCAGCAGTCAGGGGCACCCTCCACCAGGCCCCCACTCATGTCTCCCACCACCCCCTACCCCCCAGCAGTCAGGGGCAGCCTCCACCAGGCCCCCACTCATGTCTCCCACCACCCCCTACCCCCCAGCAGTCAGGGACACCCTCCACCAGGCTCCCACTCCTGTCTCCCAGCACCCCCACCCCCCAGCCACCAGGGGCAGCCTCCACCAGGCCCCCACTCATGTCCCCTATTACCCCCACACCCCAGCAGTGCAGGGGCAGCCTCCACCAGGCCCCCACTCATGTCCCCTATTACCCCCACACCCCAGCAGTGCAGGGGCAGCCTCCACCAGGCCCCACTCATGTCTCCCACCACCCCCTACCCCCCAGCAGTCAGGGGCACCCTCCACCAGGCCCCCACTCATGTCTCCCACCACCCCCTACCCCCAGCAGTCAGGGGCACCCTCCACCAGGCTCCCACTCCTGTCTCCCAGCACCACCACCCCCCAGCCACCAGGGGCAGCCTCCACCAGGCCCCCACTCATGTCCACTATTACCCCCACCCCCCAGCAGTGCAGGGGCAGCCTTCACCAGGCCCCCACTCATGTCTCCCACCATCCCCTACCCCCCAGCAGTCAGGGGCACCCTCCACAGGCCCCCACTCATGTCTCCCACCACCCCCTACCCCCCATCAGTCAGGGGCACCCTCCACCAGGCTCCCACTCCTGTCCCCCAGCACCCCCACCCCCAGCCACCAGGGGCAGCCTCCACCAGCCCCCCCACTCATGTCCCCTATTACCCCCACCCCCCAGCAGTGCAGGGGCAGCCTCCACCATGCCCCCACTCATGTCCCCTATTACCCCCACCCCCCAGCAGTGCAGGGGCAGCCTCCACCAGGCCCCCACTCATGTCTACCACCACCCCCACCCCCCAGCCACCAGGGGCAGCCCCCACCAGGCCCCCACTCATGTCTCCCACCACCCCCACCCCCCAGTGGTGCAGGGGCTGCCTCCACCAGGCCCCCACCCATGTCTACCACCACCCCCACCCCCCAGCAGTGCAGGGGCAGCCTCCACCAGGCCCCCATTCATGTCCCCATGCACCGACGCCCCCCAGCAGTGCAGGGGCAGCCTCCACCAGGCCCCCACTCATGTCTCCCACCACCCCCACCCCCCAGCAGTGCAGGGGCAGCCTCCACAAGGCCCCCACTCATGTCCAAGTCATGTCTCCCACCACCCCCACCCCCCAACCACCAGGGGCAGCCTCCACCAGGCCCCCACTCATGTCTCCCACCACCCCACCCCCCAGCAGTGCAGGGGCAGCCTCCACCAGGCCCCCACCCATGTCTACCACCACCCCCACCCCCCAGCAGTGCAGGGGCAGCCTCCACCAGGCCCCCACTCATGTCCCCTATTACCCCCACCCCCAGAAGTGCAGGGGCAGCCTCCACCAGGCCCCCACTCATGTCTACCACCACCCCCACCCCCCAGCCACCAGGGGCAGCCTCCACCAGGCCCCCACTCATGTCTCCCACCACCCCCTACCCCCCAGCAGTCAGGGGCACCCTCCACCAGGCTCCCACTCCTGTCTCCCAGCACCCCCACCCCCCAGCCACCAGGGGCAGCCTCCACCAGGCCCCCACTCATGTCCAACTCATGTCTCCCACCACCCCCACACCCCCAGCCACCAGGGTCAGCCTCCACCAGGCCCCCACTCATGTCTCCCACCACCCCCACCCCCCAGCCACCAGGGGCACCCTCCACGAGGCCCCCACTCATGTCTCCCACCACCCCCACCCCCCAGCAGTCAGGGGCACCCTCCACCATGCCCCCACTCATGTCTCCCACCACCTCCTACCCCCCAGCAGTCAGGGGCACCCTCCACCAGGCCCCCACTCATGTCTCCCACCACCCCCTACCCCCCAGCAGTCAGGGGCACCCTCCACCAGGCCCCCACTCATGTCTCCCACCACCTCCTACCCCCCAGCAGTCAGGGGCAGCCTCCACCAGGCCCCCACTCATGTCTCCCACCACCCCCTACCCCCCAACAGTCAGGGGCACCCTCCACCAGGCCCCCACTCATGTCTCCCACCACCCCCTACCCCCCCAGCAGTCAGGGGCACCCTCCACCAGGCCCCCACTCAGGTCTCCCACCACCTCCTACCCCCCAGCAGTCAGGGGCAGCCTCCACCAGGCTCCCACTCCTGTCTCCCAGCACCCGCACCCTCCAGCCACCAGGGGCAGCCTCCACCAGGCCCCACTCATGTCCCCTATTACCCCACCCCCCAGCAGTGCAGGGGCAGCCTCCACCAGGCCCCCACTCATGTCCCCACCACCCCCTACCCCCCAGCAGTCAGGGGCACCCTCCACCAGGCCCCCACTCATGTCTCCCACCACCCCCTAGCCCCCAACAGTCAGGGGCAGCCTCCACCAGGCCCCCACTCATGTCCCCCTGCACCCCCACCCCCCAGCCGTGCGATTTGCCTGGGTACGTACACTTTGGGGTGCGCGGGAAGTTCCACACGTGATTAGCGTGGGTACATGTACTTCGGGGTGCGCGGGAAGTCCCACACGCAATTGGCCTGGGTACGTGTACTTCGGAGTGCATGTGAACTTCCACACGCGATTTGCCTGGGTACGTGTACTTCGGGGTGCACGGGAAGTCCCACACGCGATTGGCCTGGGTACGTGTACTTTGGGGTGCGCGGGAAGTCCCACACGCGATTGGCCTGGGTACGTGTACTTCGGGGTGCGCGTGAACTTCCACACGCGATTTGCCTGGGTACATGAACTTCGGGGTGCGCGGGAAATCCCACACGCCAGGTGCGCGTGAACTTCCAAACGCGATTGGGCCTGTGATAGTGGGGTACATGTATTCCAGGGGTGGGCGGGAATATTTACCCGCGACTGTGCCTGTGAGAGCGTGCTACGTGTATTCCTGGGGTGGGCGGGAAGATTCACACGTTCGCCTACGACGTGCCGAAAAATAAATGGTCCAATCCTGAGACACGTACGCCAGCATGAAGCAGGCGTACGTCGACCCGCGCAGCATAAAAGTGCGCGCATACAACAAACAAGCTCATACACCAGGATGAATATACCATTCCTAGCAGCAGTGGCCGTGGGTTACCAAAGGAGGAGGAGGAGGATAGTGAGGGCCCGAATTTTCACTCCCAGAACCAGCCTTTTTGGCATGCCTGATGACCAGGTGTATGGGAGGTACAGGTTTCCCCCACACATAATACTGGACCTGGTCAGTGAGTGGGAGGATGACCTCACACCACCCACCCTGTGCTCCCAAGCACTCAGCCCCCTGGAGAAGATCCTCAATGTACTGCACTTCTTTGCCACAGGATCATTTCAGCAGACAAGTGCCATAGTGGGTGGGGTGTCACAGGCCACGCAGTCACGCTTCCTACACCAGGTCTTGAACATCATCACTGCACGCCCATCAGTCCGTAGGCACATATACCTGCCCAGGACACCTGCAGAAAGGCAGGCTGCCACCCTCGATTTCTACGGTGTGGCACAATTCCCAAAAGTGCTCGCTGCCATTGACTGCACCCATGTGGCACTACGTCCCCCCAGGGCATCTGAGCACATCTATAGGAACCGCAAGCATGGGCATTCCATCAACGTGCAGGTAGTATGTAATGCTAAGGGAATCATCACCTCAGTATATGCCAACTATATAGGGTCCACCCACGACAGCTTCATTTACCGAATGTCTACCCTAAGCCGGGACCTAGAAGCTGGGCGGCATGGCGATACATGGCTGCTTGGTGAGTATGAATGCCACTGCACATGCATGCATGTCAGATGCAGAGTTATGTCACTACCCCACTAATGATACCCATCATCTCCTCACCAGGGGACAGTGCCTACCCTCTGAGCACCCACATGATGACGCCAATTCGGAACCCCATCACGCCTCCAGAGGTAAGATACAACACAGCCCATATTGCAACCCGGGGCATAGTGGAGCGCACATTCGGAGTGCTCAAGTCACGCTATCGCTCCCTTGACCATTCTGGCGGGCAGCTGTTATATGCGCCCCCAGTAGTGTGCAGGATCAGAGTGGCAGCATGTGTCCTGCACAATGTTGCAACACGCCGGGGCCTGGCCGTGGAGATGGTGGTGCCCCCACATCCCCAACCACATGCACGGCCGCTGCGCATGGGAGGGGAGACGGCACAGGGTGAGGTAGCCCGTACGCAGCTGGTGGCTAATTACTTCACATAGAAATCACACCCCAGTGCAGTGCACACAGGCCTGGCACATACCATCTGACAAGCAATGATGACTCGACCTGACAATTAAGACGAACAAAGGGACTGTCAACTGTCAGAACCATAGCAAACCGCGATTGTTCATGTGCAGGGGCAGCCTCCACCAGGCCCCCACTCATGTCCCCCTGCACCCCCACCCCCCAGCCGTGCGATTTGCCTGGGTACGTACACTTTGGGGTGCCCGGGAAGTTCCACACGTGATTAGCGTGGGTACATGTACTTCGGGGTCAGCGGGAAGTCCCACACGCAATTGGCCTGGGTACGTGTACTTCGGAGTGCATGTGAACTTCCACACGCGATTTGCCTGGGTACGTGTACTTCGGGGTGCACGGGAAGTCCCACACGCGATTGGCCTGGGTACGTGTACTTTGGGGTGCGCGGGAAGTCCCACACGCGATTGGCCTGGGTACGTGTACTTCGGGGTGCGCGTGAACTTCCACACGCGATTTGCCTGGGTACATGAACTTCGGGGTGCGCGGGAAATCCAACACGCCAGGTGCGTGTGAACTTCCAAACGCGATTGGGCCTGTGAGAGTGGGGTACATGTATTCCAGGGGTGGGCGGGAATATTTACCCGCGACTGTGCCTGTGAGAGCGTGCTACGTGTATTCCTGGGGTGGGCGGGAAGATTCACACGTTCGCCTACGACGTGCCGAAAAATAAATGGTCCAATCCTGAGACACGTACGCCAGCATGAAGCAGGCGTACGTCGACCCGCGCAGCATAAAAGTGCGCGCATACAACAAACAAGCTCATACACCAGGATGAATATACCATTCCTAGCAGCAGTGGCCGTGGGTTACCAAAGGAGGAGGAGGAGGATAGTGAGGGCCCGAATTTTCACTCCCAGAACCAGCCTTTTTGGCATGCCTGATGACCAGGTGTATGGGAGGTACAGGTTTCCCCCACACATAATACTGGACCTGGTCAGTGAGTGGGAGGATGACCTCACACCACCCACCCTGTGCTCCCAAGCACTCAGCCCCCTGGAGAAGATCCTCAATGTACTGCACTTCTTTGCCACAGGATCATTTCAGCAGACAAGTGCCATAGTGGGTGGGGTGTCACAGGCCACGCAGTCACGCTTCCTACACCAGGTCTTGAACATCATCACTGCACGCCCATCAGTCCGTAGGCACATATACCTGCCCAGGACACCTGCAGAAAGGCAGGCTGCCACCCTCGATTTCTATGGTGTGGCACAATTCCCAAAAGTGCTCGCTGCCATTGACTGCACCCATGTGGCACTACGTCCCCCCAGGGCATCTGAGCACATCTATAGGAACCGCAAGCATGGGCATTCCATCAACGTGCAGGTAGTATGTAATGCTAAGGGAATCATCACCTCAGTATATGCCAACTATATAGGGTCCACCCACGACAGCTTCATTTACCGAATGTCTACCCTAAGCCGGGACCTAGAAGCTGGGCGGCATGGCGATACATGGCTGCTTGGTGAGTATGAATGCCACTGCACATGCATGCATGTCAGATGCAGAGTTATGTCACTACCCCACTAATGATACCCATCATCTCCTCACCAGGGGACAGTGCCTACCCTCTGAGCACCCACATGATGACGCCAATTCGGAACCCCATCACGCCTCCAGAGGTAAGATACAACACAGCCCATATTGCAACCCGGGGCATAGTGGAGCGCACATTCGGAGTGCTCAAGTCACGCTATCGCTCCCTTGACCATTCTGGCGGGCAGCTGTTATATGCGCCCCCAGTAGTGTGCAGGATCAGAGTGGCAGCATGTGTCCTGCACAATGTTGCAACACGCCGGGGCCTGGCCGTGGAGATGGTGGTGCCCCCACATCCCCAACCACATGCACGGCCGCTGCGCATGGGAGGGGAGACGGCACGGGGTGAGGCAGCCCGTACGCAGCTGGTGGCTAATTACTTCACATAGAAATCACACCCCAGTGCAGTGCACACAGGCCTGGCACATACCATCTGACAAGCAATGATGACTCGACCTGACAATTAAGACGAACAAAGGGACTGTCAACTGTCAGAACCATAGCAAACCGCGATTGTTCATGTGGAAGTGTCACAATGTGTGCATCCCTACCTACACAAACACCACCAATGCAGTGTCATGAAAAGACACTTCCATGCTGCAGAAATGAATACCCACTTGCAAAATACTACATGAAAACAGTGCCATGTCACCCACCCCCTCCCCGGAACGGCCACACAACACACCATGGCATGTAATGCAATGTGAGAGGAAAGAAATTAATCCCCACAACATGCCCCAAGTGTCACCAGCTACAATGTCCCCAATGGAAACATGTCCACACATGAAATGCTCACAGTAATGCAAGACCTACAACCCACATTACCAAATACTTACCAAGAATACCAATCACCTACACAACCTCCAACCTACCTTAAACATGACAATACAGACTTAAAAATTAGCTAGCCTCACCACCTGATGATGACAGCCCTCCGAACACTTCCAAGTATACAGTGTTAGCGCCACGCAAGAGTGTAGGTGCACTGCTTACAACATGGACTCCAGTTCCAAGGTGGACCGCATTGTGAAGACATGAGGAATGGACCTGCCAATATGGAGGATGAGATGGATGCAGAGGCACATATCAATACACCACGCAGTGTACAATACAACAACAATATGCACTATGAATGTATACACAGTATTGACTGCAGACTGCCCACACAGCTCATGGGAGTCCAATGTCACCATGTACGTCAATGTCACTTGGGCACACCCTTTGCAAGCCCATGGAAACGGGAAGCAGGAGGGGTGTGTGTGACAAAAACCCCATGACAAGCCTGCATGTGCCCAGCCACAATGCAGCGTATGCCCACGCGAGCCACACAAGGCAACACACTGTCCCAAAAAAAAAAAAATCAAAAATGGGCATTAATGGGCACCGGGGGGGGTTGGGGTGGCCACCCAGGAGGTCCGAGGACAGGGTGCACACCAAAATCCACCTGTGTGGATCTTGCGAAAAAAAACACTTCCATGGGCTCATGGCCTACACGGCTACCCTATTGTGGGAGTATCACTGCTGTCGCTATCCTCACCCTCTGCAGCTGCATCAGGAGGTGGTGGCACTATGGGAAGCAGCCCATGCAAAGCCCTAGTCTGTTCCTCCATGGCTGCAAGCATGCAGGTGTGGTAGGTCTCGTTCTGGAGGATAAGTGTGCGGAGGTCCCCATGCAACAACTCACGGGATGCCCGGACCTCCGCCCTAGTTGCCTGCATCTCAGCTGAGAGCGTACGGGTGAGATGCTCCAGCTGCTGTTCTGTCCTTCGGTTTGTTGAAGCCTCAAGCTCAACAAGAGTCGTCCTGAGGTGAAGGAGTTCCAGCCTCAGGGCTTCCCTGTGGCCCTGGGACTCTATGGAGATGGCTTCCTGCAGAGTCGCCAGTGCCGCCCGCCTGTCCCTGTCAGACGCCAACATGTCCTCCCTGTGTGACTGGCAGATGGAGTCGGTTGCCTGCTGTAGTCGCTCCATCAGCCTTTCGGGGGGGACAATGGAAGTTGCCACCCTATCCATGGCCTGAGCCATCATCTCTGATGATGCTGCCTGTTGGGTTGCCATACCGTAAATGGATTGCTCCCATGTGGTATTGCCAGGTGGCGTACGGCCACCACGTCGGCGGGCACCACATCTGTCTGGGTCAAGGTGAACTGCGCCTTGCTGTGCCGGCACTGCCTGAGGCTGCAGGACTGCATTCCCCCTCTGATCTGCTGGCCCAGGAAAAGGATCAGATGTCGCGGAGTGTGACCCTGCATCCGTAACCACCAAAGGCGTACCTGCCAACACTGACATCCCCATTGAGGGTTCTAACCCTGGTGCAGGTGGGTCGGACAGAACAGAATCCCTCCCAGGAACACTCACCTGCGACGGCACGTAGGTCTCATCATCTGAATCATCACCTGAGTACAGCTCGGGGGAGGTGCAGCCAGAGACACCCCTTGAGAGCACGACCTGCAGCAGTTGTGGGTTCTCACCCACCACCACACCACGTCCCTCACTGGTGGTCGGTCGGCCCTCAGACCCCTCCTGGGTCTGCACCATCTCCACAACCCCAGCAGTATCAAGTGCGTCTTCCCCTGCAAAGACATAAAAGAAAACAAATGGAAACAGGCATTAGCACTATGGCACACAATTAGGGCTGAGAGGCTACAGAAACAGTACTTGATTGACACATGTCCCACATGACTAAAACACCCCCATGCATGCACCGTCACTGCGTGTGATGGGGAGGCAGATGGCACACATTGATGACACCAAGATGGAAGATGAACACATTTGCTGCTTGCTGCCTAGCAGTGGCATCACACATTGGCCAGTGATTGGCAGGTCAAATACACATGCCATCACACAGATGGCACGTACCCTAGCCATGAAGTGAAGAGGGAGAGGAGGTCACCAATTGTTCATTCAGTCCAGTTTGTTCATATAATTGATTATTTTCATTGTAATGGTTCAAATGTTTAACCTGCAGCTGCCAGTCAAAAATGGTCCTATAGCACAGGGACATGTCTAAACTAATCATGTCCACGAAACTGAGCCAGTCCACTGTACCATAGCCATGTCAGACATGTGACAATAGGACTGAGAAATCCCGAGTAAAAGTGGTGGTATGCAAACAATCTGCCTGAATAAACAGAGGTAAATAAGCAACAGTGTTGTGGCAAGATGACACTCCAAGGGCAACTGGTGTGGTGTTGGGCTGGATGTCTAATGTTGGCCGAAGGGATGCTGCTATACCCAAATGCTGTTGCCAAGAATGTATAGGAAGAGGCACATGGGTGAGCCGAACCACTCAGGCACACACACCCTCCCCTGGCACCCAAACAGAAGCCCTCCCACACACCATGCACATGGATGACACACACATGCATGTGCACTCACCGGACAATGCCTCGTAATCTGCCACTTCTCCCACGCCTTGGATCTGTTCCTCCGTGACGTAGGTCCCAGCAACCTGCTCATGTGGAGTGACTTCTATGTCGTCTGCTGGAGACCCACCTCCAGTCACTAGAGTTGCGGCATGACTTGAGGCCAGCTTATTCTTTGCCCTGCGCTTCAGGTCATTCCAGCGCTTGTAGCATTCATTAGCTGTGCGCCTCACGATTCCAAGGGCACTTATGATGTCCGCAATGGTCTGCCAATGTGCCTGACGTTGTGCAGGTGTGGTCTTGGATCCTGCAACAATCACCATTTCGCGGTCATGTGCGAACACATACTCTACAAGTACAGTCAGTTCGGCCTCATTGAAGCTGGGCTTCCTTGACGGGCCGGACTGTGTAGCCGTGTCTGGGGCATCAGCCTCTACTGGACGAGCACTCTTCCTCTTCCGCTTGGAAGGTGGTGGGGATCCGGAGTGTCCTGCGCCGCTCTGGACACTATGGGCAGGAGCGTGGGATTGCACACTCACCATGGGAGTTGGTGCAGGCATTATCTCAAGTGTGATGGTGTCAGGGGGAATGTCAGCATGATGGACTTGGACCGACACTGTCCTGGATGGGTGTGTGAGAGGTGGGGTGGATGGAGCCGCAGCTGCCCCTGCAGCCTCCCCAGCCTGCCTACGCGGGGAGGCAGATGACCTAGCTGCCCCTGATCCACGTGGCCTGATGACAAAAAACGTTCACCGGCGCACATGGCCTAGACCTGCTGACCTGGAAGTCAGCCATGGAGTCATCCTGTGCCAGGTATGGTTCCACAGTGGGCTGGTCCAACAAGGGCTGAGCATGGATGGTGTCAGCCACGGTAACCTCAACCAGGGGGGGTGGGGGCATGGGTGTCCCTGACTGCTCCTCCACACATGGGGGGCTAGGGGCACCCTGCAAGTCATGGCCACGTCCCCTACCGGATCCACCACGGCCACCACTTGGGGCTCGGCCACCTTTGCCACCCTTACGGCTTGTTCGCCTCCCAGCCATGGCACTGATGTTGTCGTGTGTATGGGAGTTGATGTGAACTATTGTCCTGGGCAATTGGGGGTGAAAGGGGTTGGGTACCAGATGGTAATCGTACCCTAGTGCTCTAGCAAGGCTGTATGTCACCCCTGGGGAAATATGACGGGTCACGCAACGCACAGGCACCCCAAAAAAGCGAAGTAAGGTGCACGCAATCCCTCCTAGACCACGTGCGTGGAAAAATAAACCTGCACTACGCTGTGGCACCCAGGAACACAAGAATGAACGTATGCGTGTCACACGCAGCCTAGAATGACCTCTGAAGGGGTATGCGACACACGGGGCAAGCACAGATGTTAAATACGTGTGCGAGTCACCGGCCGCCAGGAACAAAAGCGTGAAAAATATGCGCATGTGCGTGTTGGCAACACCCCCGCCAAAAGAAGAAGTGTACGCTGTCTGAGGAGACAGGACAACAGTAGTAGGGAAGCTGTTTGAGGAAACAGGCCCAGGAAAAAGAGGAAAAGAGAAAAAGCTGTCAGAGGTAACAGGGAGTACGAACTGGAAACGCTGTGAAGTAAATCGCGTGTGAACCGACAAGAATTACAGATTTCACCCACTCGCTCTCCATGAAAAGCACGTACAAGGAAATGGCGATCTACACGTACCTTTTATACACACGTCACAGACGCGCATACGCGATGAGGCCATTTCCACCAATTACACGCTTTGACACTCGGACGTGTACCTCTTCATTTTTACATGCGCCATTCTCTACGGCCATGCGCGTGACGTCACAGCTGCGCATGGTGGCCTTTGGGCCAATGAAATCGCATATGCGAGCACATGTGGTAAAACTGCACGTCCGAGTGTCATCACGTGTAATCGGAGGGAAGTGAGCGTACACGCGATTGGCCTGGGTACGTGTATTTCTGGGGTGCGCAGGAAGTTCCACACGCGATTGGTGGAAATCCACGTGTGCTCTGTCATCACGTGTAATGAGGGAAACACCCGCGCGCCTCACGTCACAGACGCGCTCACGCGCTAAGGGCCTTTGCTCCAATGAAATCGCATATGCGTGCTGACGTGCATACGCGCTAAGGGCCTTTCCTCGATTTACACGCAGACGTGCAGGATTTTCACGTGCCAAATCACTCCGTATCAAGCTGGCCATGCGTAAGCACACGGAAGACCACGCTCCTGCCCAAAAGGCCGAATTACTGCCCCCCAGAGCCCCGAGCAGCCTCCCACGAGCCATCTGCTGCTGCCTGCCTGCCTGCCTGCCTGCTGCCACCGTGCCCTGCCATTTGGTGCCTGCACATCAGCCATCTGCAGGGGTCCATTTGCTGTGTCCACCCCTGCTGAAACAGAAGACTCCCGACTGGGATACCATCGCTCCACAGCCCAGCCCCAGGACCCAGTTGCCCACCCACTCCTGCCTCTGGGGTTGCCATGTCAGGCACTGAAACATCTAGCACCACGGGCAACCCCCGGCCAGAGAGGCAGTGGGGCACCAGCTTCACTGCCACCGAAGTTGGTGTCCTGGTGGAGCAAGTCCTGGGGAAGTATGATGCCCTCTTCGGAAGTAAGCGTGCCAACAAGGAAGGACGGACTCGGATCTGGACGGACATCGTGACTGCCATCAATGCGGAGGGGGTGGAAGTCCGTGACTACCAACATGTCAAGAAGCGCTGAGATGACTGCAGGTCCAGGACCCTCTTGAAGGCCCGGCGCCTCGTGGAGGGGGGTCGGGGCGGCATGAGTACCATCCAGATGAGGGTCCTGGAACGCATAGGCCCAGCGCTCCACGCCCAGATCCTTGAGAGGCAGACCTGTCTGGAGTTGAGCGGTAAGTGGCCAAGCATTGCTGTGTGAGACAGGGCATGTCGCAGTGTGCTGGTTGTCTGATACTTGCCTGTATGTGTGACATAGGCCATGTATGCATGTGTGTGTGCAGGGACGTCATGCATGTGAGACCAGTAATGTGTAAACCACACGGTTGGTGCATGTGTTCAAATGCAACATGGGTTGCCCTGTGCGGAATGGCCACATGAAAGCATGCCAGTCTCTGTTCCTGGACATGGGTGAGGGATGGGTGCTGATGCCATGTACATGTATGCTGTCCATGTCTGTGTGTCTGACCTGCGTGTCTGTGACTTGTGAATGCCAGGGATGCATGACACATGTCTGTCGCAATGTTCAGGTTCACTGATGCAGCTTAGTCATCCTTGTATCCACTGTGTCTGTGGTGTACGAGGCCAGATGGATGAAACTAGGGTGAAGTGTGTGCATGTGATAGGCATGGCACATGATGCATGTGAGTTCCAAAACAACAGTGTATGTTTCAAGAATCACTTGGACATGTATGCTAATGTCCATAGCATGCGCCATGCCTGTTACCACATGTGTTGTGGAGGGACATGATAGAAGTGATCTTTGACAGTGCCACTCATCTGCTATTGCTTCTTGTCTAGGGGACCATTGTACAGTACCCTGATGCTTGTGTTCTATGTCTCCCTCTACACAGCACCACGTGAAGAAGAGGGCAGAGACGGCTCTGTGGAGCAAAGCGGCGGGGATGCCCCCACGGCTGCAGCGGAAGGGGTGGGTGAGCCCCCACAGGGGCTTGCAACGGCGGAAGACGGGGTGGAGCCTCCAGGTTGGTGGTTTCCACAGAGGAGGAGGAGGCCACTACTGAGGCGCACATGGGGCCTGGTGGTGGCATCCCTGCTGGTGCAAGTGTTGCAGTCCAGGGGCAGGGGCAGGAGGCAGCACAGGTCGCCGTGGAGGGGCCTGTGCATGTCACTGTCCCTGACACTGTGACTGCACCACCATGCACCAGCTGGGATGCCCCATCCCAGGCCCGTCCGCAGGTAAGGGAGGATGTCCATGTCATCTGACTCCCCCCCACCTGAGGACGAGGGGACCCCTGGGCGTATGGAGAAGGTCCTAATTGGTGTCACGTTGCACACAGGTACAATTTGTGATGAGGTGCGTGCTTCCCGGGAGGAGCATGCACGTCATCACGGAGAGCACCGTGCCGACGTGGCCCAGTTGGGAACGGCCATGGTCGGGGGTTTCCTACATGTGTCGGCCAATCTGGCGACCCTCTCCTCTGTGAAGAATATGCACCAGTCGTTCTCCATGCCGTCTTCCGGCCCAGATGCCACCAGGGCCCCCTGTGGACCTGCCCCGACCAATGCAGCCGGCTCGGTGGGGATCCCATCCCTGCCACAGTCGGGAGTCGGAGGTCCAGCAGGGGTGGACACACCAGCAACTGGACCCCAGCAGATGGAGGATGTGACGCCCTCATCGGGCAGGGCACGTGCACGATGGTGTCGGTGGATACCATCAGCCTGGATGCCGTCGTGCTGGCACAGGCAGTTGCGTCGGAGGCAGCGGCAGGCTCGACGTGTGAGGCATCATGGCTCGGGGCCATCAACATCAGGGGTGCAGGAATCGGACGGAGGGCAGGAGAACCCTGGAATGGGAGTGGCTTCCGTGTGGGAGCGGTTGGGCCAGCAGATAGGTGCGGAGCGGCAGCGGGCAGAGGAGGAACGGCTCACAATGGTCAGGGCAGAGAACTCCATGCAGAGGGCCTGTGTACTGTACTGAGTGCCTCGAGGGTCTTCGCAGGGAGTTGGAGCTGGACAATGCTTTATCCCTGCGAGACCTCGGGGCCAGGGAACATGCCCGCCTCCAAACCATTGAACAGGAGTTCGATGATGCCCTGGCCCATGACAACATCCAGTGAGCCGTTGGACTTGCCCACTGCCCATGTAAATAGTTATGTAGTTAGTGTTAGGTTTCCTTTGTTTTTGCATTTTCTTTGGACCTTTTGGACAATGGGCCACCTTTTTGTATATAGTTATTTTTTATTAGGTAGTGTTGTTAGATAGGTTTCATTTCTTTTGTTGGGATCATGGACCCTGGCTTGTTCACCTTTACATAGTTCACTGTTGGATTTTCTTTTCTTTTTACAATTTACCCATGGAGCAATGGCTTTCAATTATAATTTCCCATTGGATTTTCTTTTCTTTTCTGGACTGTGACTTTGGACACCATTTTCCTTTGGCTTCTGATTTTTGGTTTTGCGTTTTTTCATGGACATGCTTCTTTTTACTTTTTTTACATTCCCATTTCTGTTAGTTTATTTTTGATTCAATTCATGTTTTCTTTAATACATATTTTTTGATCAAACTTCAATGTGTAGTATCATCTCATTGGTTTCATGCATATCATGATATGGGTTTTGAGATTCACTGACACCCATTGGGTGTATGTGAGGGACATGTGTTCGTTTCCAAACTTGCAATTGCTGTTCTATCATGTTATTTCCATTTCTGAGTGGGTGGATGCAATACTCGGGTGGGTGTTTTGTATTTGGTGGCTGACCATAGGGACCGGGGATAGATTGTGATGACATGTTGGCTGGGGAACATGAGTTGGACATGAGTGGGGGCCTGCTGGCAGGTTCCCCACAGTGCTGGTGGGTGGGGGTGCAGGGGAACATGAGTTGGACATGAGTGGGGGCCTGCTGGCAGGTGCCCCACAGTGCTGGGGGGTGGGGGTGCAGGGGAACATGAGTTGGACATGAGTGGGGGCCTGCTGGCAGGTGCCCCACAGTGCTGGGGGGTGGGGGTGCAGGGGAACATGAGTTGGACATGAGTGGGGGCCTGCTGGCGGGTGCCCCACCCACAGTGCTGGGGGGTGGGGGTGCAGGGGAACATGAGTTGGACATGAGTGGGGGCCTGCTGGCAGGTGCCCCACAGTGCTGGGGCGTGGGTGCAGGGGAACATGAGTGGGGGCCTGGTGGAGGCTGCCCCTGGTGGCTGGGGGGTGGGGGTGGTGGTAGACATGAGTGGAGGCCTGGTGGAGGCTGCCCCTGCACTGCTGGGGGGTGGGGGTGGGGGGAGACATGAGTGGGGGCCTGGTGGAGGCTGCCCTGGTGGCTGGGGGGTGGGGGCGGTGGGAGACATGAGTGGGGGCCTGTTGGAGGCTGCCCCTGGTGGCTGGGGGTGAGGGTGGTGGGAGACAGGAGTGGGAGCCTGGTGGAGGGTGCCCCTGCACTGCTGGGGGTGGGGGTGGTGGGAGACATGAGTGGGGGCCTGGTGGAGGGTGCCCCTGGTGGCTGGGGGTAGGGGGTGGTGGGAGACATGAGTGGGGGCCTGGTGGAGGCGGCCCCTGGTGGCTGGGGGGTGGGGGTGGTGGGAGACATGAGTGGGGGCCTGGTGGAGGCTGCCCCTGGTGGCTGGGGGGTGAAGGTGGTGGGAGACATGGGCTGGACATGAGTGGGCGCCTGGTGGAGGCTGCCCCTGCACTGCTGGGGGGTGGGGTGCAGGGAGACAGGAGTGGGGGCCTGGTGGAGGCTGCCCCTGCACTGCTGGTGGGTGGGGGTGATGGGAGACATGAGTTGGACATGAGTGGGGGCCTGGTGGAGGCTGCCCCTGGTGGCTGGGGGGTGGGGGTGGTGGTAGACATGAGTGGGGACCTGGTGGAGGCTGCCCCTGCACTGCAGGGGGCTGGGGGGTGCAGGGAGACATGAGTGGGGGCCTGGCGGAGGCTGCCCCTGGTGGCTGGGGGGTGGGGGT
Source organism: Ambystoma mexicanum (assembly GCF_040938575.1). Classification (NCBI taxonomy): domain Eukaryota; kingdom Metazoa; phylum Chordata; class Amphibia; order Caudata; family Ambystomatidae; genus Ambystoma; species Ambystoma mexicanum. Next base: position 291,962,359 of record NC_090930.1, on the reverse strand, counting down.
GGTGGTAGACATGGGTGGGGCCCTGGTGGAGGCTGCCCCTGCACTGCTGGGGGGTGGGGGTGGTGGGAGACATGAGTGGGGGCCTGGTGGAGGCTGCCCCTGGTGGCTGGGGGGTGGGGTGGTGGTAGACATGAGTGGGGGCCTGGTGGAGGCTGCCCCTGCACTGCTGGGGGGTGGGGGTAATAGGGGACATGAGTGGGGGCCTGGTGGAGGCTGCCCCTGGTGGCTGGGGGGTGGGGGTGCAGGGAGACAGGAGTGGGGGCCTGGTGGAGGCTGCCCCTGCACTGCTGGGGGGTGGGGGTGGTGGTAGACATGGGTGGGGCCCTGGTGGAGGGTGCCCCTGACTGCTGGGGGGTGGGGGTGGTGGTAGACATGGGTGGGGCCCTGGTGGAGGGTGCCCCTGACTGCTGGGGGATGGGGGTGCTGGGAGACATGCATTGTTGATCAGTAGCGCAAGGTGACATGTGGGTTGGCTGGGGGGCATGCCCATGGTGGATGGGCTGCCTGCGGGACATGAGCAGGGGTGCAGGGTAGTCCCCCGTGGTGTGGGCTGCCTGCAGGGGCCGTGGAGGTTGTAGAGCGAACACCTGGGAGGACCCACACGGCCACTTCACGTGTAGTACTCCCCAGAACCCCTGAAATACATGTACCCTGCTGAAATCGCGTGTGGAACTTCCGCGCACCCCTGAAATAAACGTACCCTGCTGAAATCGCGTGTGGAACTTCCCTCGCAACCCTGGAATACACGTACCCTACTCGCACGGGGCTAATCGCGTGTGGAACATCCCGCGCACCCCTGAAATACACGTACCCTGCTAAAATCGCGTGTGGAACTTCCCGCGCACCCTGAAATACACGTACCCTGCTGAAATCACGTGTGGAACTTCCCGCGCACCCCTGAAATACACATACCCTGCTGAAATCGCGTGTGGACCTTCCCGCGTACCCCTGAAATACACGTACCCTGCTGAAATTGCATGTGGAACTTCCCGCGCACCCCTGAAATACACGTACCCTGCTGAAATCGCATGTGGAACTTCCCGTGCACCCCTGGAATACACCTACCTTGCTCGCACGGGGCCAATCGCGTGTGGAACTTCCCACGCACCCCTGAAATACACGTACCCTGCTGAAATTGCATGTGGAACTTCCCGCGCACCCCTGAAATACACGTACCCTGCTGAAATCGCGTGTGGAACTTCCTGCGCACCCCTGGAATACACGTACCTTGCTCACATGGGGCCATTCGCGTGTGGAACTTCCCCTGCACCCCTGGAATACACGTACCCTGATGGAATCGCGTGTGGAACTTCCCGCGCACCCTTGAAATACACGTACCCTGCTGAAATCGCGTGTGGAACTTCCCGCGCACCCCTGAAATACACGTACCCTGCTCGCACGGGGCCAATCGCGTGTGGAACTTCCCGCGCACCCCTGCAATACACGTAGCATGCTGAAATCATGTGTGGAACTTCCCGCGCACCCATGGAATACACGTACCCTGCTGAAATCGCGTGTGATACTTCCCGCGCACCCCTGAAATACACGTACCCTGCTGATTTTGTGTGTGATACTTCCCGCGCACCCCTGATGCACGCGTACACAGGACAATCGCGTGTGGAACTTCCCGCACACCCCTGCAATACACGTACCATGCTGAAATCACGTGTGGAACTTCCCGCGCACCCATGGAATACACGTACCCTGCTGGAATCGCGTGTGATACTTCCCGCGCACCCCTGAAATACACGTACCCTGCTGATTTTGCGTGTGATACTTCCCGCGCACCCCTGATGCACGCGTACACAGGACAATTGCGTGTGTAACTTCCCGCGAACCACTGAAATACACGTTCCCCGCTTGGCGTTTGCTCTTTGCCAGCCCTGTGAACTGGTCCAGGGTTAGCGCAGCCCTTTGCGATTATTTGGGGATTTTGAAGGCTTTTCCTTGCATGAGGGCGTTCTTGGGGGCGTAACTGGCGCTGCTGCAGGGTCGCTGCGCCACGCTCCGCCACGGCTGGTTTTGGATGCGAAAATCCATGAATACGCTGTGCGCGGAAATCGATTTTAGCGCACGCGGCTGGCGCAGACATTCGCACGGGCACGCTGTGCGGCAGTCGCGTGTGCCACTTTTGTGCGAATTTCTATGAATTACCCTGTTAGTGCCTAAACATGTGTCAACAAGAGGACATACTTGATTTACTTATTTTAATGGAATTGACACAAAGTTATACATCTATATACTAAAACACTAATACACAGCAATGCGCCCAGCGCTTATCTTTTGAAACATCAATTCAATTGCATTTTGTTACATGAAGCATGGGGTGCAGCTTCTAAGTCTTTCAAGGAGTGCCAGGAGGTTCTTTCAAATCAACTGACCATCACCGCAATGACGTTCCCCCTACTACTCATACATTTTGGCAAACCTTCGAATTTTAAAGAGCTCCTGCTCTTGAGGCAACATGAAAATAATTAAGTGTCCAACACTGCACCCTTGCATCACATATCTGTATTAGTACATTTGCAGAATTTGTGTACTGAAAGTAAAAATATTTGAATATTGTGAGACGGTGGCAAGACTTTTGAATGGTGCTGAAAGCAAGGTCAACTTTGATCTGCCAAACTTCTAAAAAAACTATGTATTACTTTGGTAAGAGTTCACCATACCATATCTTCCTATAAATGGATAATTATTTGCACTGCATCATCAAGCGGCTGGTCTCTCGTAGTACGGTCTGCTTAGCTGGAGCATTGGATACTTGCGTGAGAGTGTGTGCAAGGTGAGTGAGATGAAGGGAGAATGCACTGGTGTAATAGAGAGTGGCTGAGAAGGGTAATATAGTGCAAGAAAGGTGACTGTGGAGGAGCTTTGCATGGAGTAATGTATAGTGGGAGGGGAACATAGTAGATTGTAGAATAGTATCTGTATGTATTTTGTATTTGTTTTTATTTGAAGAACGCAGATGTCAATTTCAATCAGAAATGACTTACAATGCCACATTTACAGATGGTGGAAGCGTTTCCATAAAGGGTGCCTGAACAAAAGCAAAGAGATGAGAACAAGAGTTGATCCAGTTTATGAAGGTGCGCCCAAGTTGGACATATGCCAGGGACAAAACAAACAGAAAAACAATATGTTTAAGAAAATGGGTGACTTACATAGGTAACATTAACATAAGAGGGCAAGTACTTCAAACTAAAGAGGAGCACTTATTAAATATCCAAATTTACATTATTAAGCGTCTCTGAAGGCAGTGGCATGATCAGGGTGGGAGGTTGTAAGAGAGTGAGTCGGGGGGATAGCCCCTTCTTTAGCAAGTAAGTGAAGTTTAAGCTGAGCTTTAAAAAGATCCACAGCTGGGCTGACTTTGATTGCCATTGGAAGTGCATTCCAAGGAGTGGGGCGAGCAGGGAGAAAGAGCAGAAGTGAGCTGAGGCATAGCAAAAGTATGGGATGGTGAGGTTGAATTCAGATGACGGTCGGAGGGGACAATATGGTGATTAAAATAAGATACAATACGACAGGTACTGAGGAGCAAGACCATTGATAGCTTTGTATACTATAAGAAGGTACATCAAACGTGAGCGGTTGTACATGGAGAGCCAACCACCATGTTGTCAGAAGATAGAAATGGGAGAGGATCTGGGTACAGGGAGTGTAAACTGCAAAATTAAGGACCTTGTCTAGAAAGAGAAAAAGGTAGTGAGAAAGGCCCAGATTATGCTTGAGCAGAAGTCAAATGTCATGAGCACAAGAGTGGAAATTAGAGTTTTTGTAGATTGGTTAGTAAGAAAAGGATACATTTTCTGAATGTTGAGGAGGTTTATACGAACAGCAGAGGCAGAGGGAGTGGTGTATTGTTTCAGTCATAGGTTGCTATCAATGAGGACCCCAAGATTGTGAGCATTGAATGATGGGGCAGAAAGGTCAGGCCGAAAGGAGATGAGAGGGTAGGCATGGCATTGGACGGTGAAAGAAAATTACTTCTGTTTCATCATTAGTGATGAATTGCAATGAGACCGATCATAATCCATTCCATGATGGCAAAGGCCAAAGAGGGAAATAGAACAATATTTGACTGTCATTGGTAAAAAGGTGTTGTGAAAGCCAAAGGATGAAATACATCATTATATGGCAGAGTTATGGATGGGGAAGAGCAGAAGTCCAAGTATTGATCCTTGTGGCACACTCACCGGTGACAAGGATGGGATAAGAGGTTTGTAAACTCCAAGATATTTTAAGGGGTCGACCATTCAGGTAGGAGGTGACCCAGACAGGAGCAGATTTGTGAAACCTAAAATCATGGAGAGTAAGGACGAGAGTAGTGGTCGACAGTGTCGAAAGCGGTTGAAAGGTTCAAAAGGATGAGTATATAAAAAATGTGGAGGGCTAAACATTAGAGAGACATTTGGAGACATGTAGAAGTGCAGTGTTGGTGGAGCATTTCCGTCAGATAAAATATTGAAGGGAATCTCCAAGGCCAAGGTACTTAGTGATCCGGTCGAAGACCAACCGCTCAAGGACATTTGAATAAAGGTGAAGAAGAGAAACTGGGTGATAGTCTGATGGGACGTTTGAATCAGCACAGGGTTTCTTCAAAAGGGGTAAGAAAATTGAAGATTTGAAGGAGGCAGAGAAGAGTCCAATGGGAGAGAGAGGTTAAAGAGCTCAGAGACATAAGGGGTCCTAATTTGCACTATAACTAAAATGGGAGTATTCTTGACCATCAAATGAGAAACAAAACAGTCCTAGTGGCGTCAGTGAAATCAAAATGGCCTATGCTAATAAAACTTAATGCTTGCCTTATCTCTTATACAGAAATTGTAAACTGAGAAATGTAGGCAAAAGGACAAATAAGTGTTCAAAAGAATAAAGGTAGTTTAACCCACTCTCCTCCTCACGTTACACCTCACATAGTAAGGGTGTCCCTGTAGGTAGGATGACACACTTGGGCTCAGTTTCTAAAACTCTAAGTAGTTCCAAACTGTAGTTTCAAGTCTTTTTCTTGACTTTCCAAAATTGTATTTCCAACGTAAAGTTCACAAAGGCCCCCCTCTGCTGAGCTCACACCTTACAGCACACAGTTAATGAAGGTCCCCTCTGCCAGGCTCAGACCTCTCATGTCACAGTTCAACACAAACTTTTAAGCAGGCTCCCTTCCCCAAGTTTATTGTACTTCAAGTCTCCCTCAATTGGGCTTGGACCCCTTTCAAAGACTTTTGAATGTGCGTTGTGCTTTTACCAGACCACCGTAGGACCACTTCGACTCAAAGATCAGGGTTACTTTCACCTAATTTGATTTTGCTCCCAGCTTGCTTTATAACTTCAAACAATATACCTTTCACTGAGACTTTCGAATGGGTTAGTCCCTTTTGCCGGACCACTCCGTTACTTAGTATCGCTGATCTCAAAGTTGCTTTTTACTTCAAAGTGCATTCACAGGTCTGCCTTTCTTCGCGTCTCATCCACATGTGTGCAGCCTTCACTAGTGATATAATGTTGCTACTTCATTTTCTTTAATACATCTCAGTCTCTCAGGTTGCTTGCCAACTCACCGGCTGTGTGCGCTTCTTTCTGGTTTTGTGATTTTCAGTTCATGAGTCAAGGTTAGCACCACAGGCTTAGCCTCACCTCCCCAACTTTGCCGTTCACCTCGGAGGGTCACTGGTGTCCTTGGACCACAATGCAATCTTCACTTATGAGATTTGGCCTTCTCACGTGTCTTTCGCGGTCTGTCGGGGGTGACTACCTCTGATAGGGAACACTTTGGGTTTTTGGCCCGCTGCTCTCGTCCCTTGGTCCGTTCCTCTGTTCCAGTAGGTATGCCCTAATCCTGGACATTCTGCTCGTGCTCATGTTCCATCTTGCTCACAGTGTATCTTTAGGTGTTGCCTTTTATCCCCGTGAGGAGTGCTAACTGGTATCAGGTGTATGCACCTAGTGTAAAGTGCCTGACTCATTTACGGGACATGTCCATTACGATGTGAAAGAGTATGCCTGGTTGCTCTCTGTAACCCTCTTACTCGGACCACTGTTTGTGAAAACTGGGGGGAGGGGTTATGACTTCCTATAAAATAAGATGGGGTAGATGAACCCACAAGGTGGGAATACTGCCTCTCACCATCAGCTGCCTCACCCCCACTCCCCGAAGAACCCTCACCCAGGTGATTTTTCCCACACTGGCCCACCCACAGGGTCTGGATCCAAAGGTGATATTCATGCCCTGGCCCACTGACAGAGAGATCCCGGGGCACTAGTGGGTGATGCACCCTCTAGTTTTTCACACTGGGCAGATTGGCCCAGGGATACTCCACCAAGGGCTTGCTTCGTTCGCACCCCTCCTCCCATGTTGAACCCTAATTATTTACTCTATTTTAAAATAAACAAATGTAACTACTCAATTTGTTTATTGTAAGAAACAGCCATACACGTATAACTTTCTAATTTACATGAGAAGTGCTTTAAAACAAAAATTAACTATGTATTAGGATATATTTTAAGAGTTCCATACATGGGTATTGCAAAAAAGGTGATTGTTTTTCTAAATGAATATATGTATAGAAAAGAAATGAAGTTTTAAAATCATTTGCTTGAAAACATGTACATAGATGTATATTTCTTTCTGTATGCCTATTGTAAGTTGTTAACGTGTTAACATTAAAATAGAACACATACTGTAGAAAGCAAAGGTAATCTTTAAATAGTATCCAATTTTTTATTACATCAACTCTAGTATATGTCAAAAATTATGTCATTTGTGATGTCATCTGGGATATCATTGTGGTCATAGGCTGCACAACAGGGGAAGCGATGTTAAGGTGACTCTAGCTGAATTTCAGGGGTTTTGTTGCGTTAATTTCTCACCTTAACGTCCCAGCAACTGAACATATTTCTTTGAATTTCAAAGGTTTTGTTACAATGTATTGCTCACCTTAACGTCCCTGAAAATAAAACGTTTTCCTTGAATTTCAAGATGTTTGTTATTCCATAGATGTTTTCCACACATGTCCAGTGGCCACGGCCTACGGCCATGCCCACTGTATATTTTAGAACACTACTAGACCACTAGCCATGGTTCGTGGGCACAGCCTTTGTCTTTTGTTCGTGCCCACTGTCCATTTTAAAACACTACCAGAACACTAGCCATGGCCTTCGTCCATGTCCGGTGGGTGCAGACACTCAATATTTTTAAACATGTGCAACCCAGCACTCAAAGATGTTCATCAATCACAAACTCATTTTGACCTGTTTTGAGAGTGGTATTGTTATGTATAAAATTTATCAGACTTTGAGCACTCACAATGTTTTAAGGCAATGCTCAGTGAGATTATATTATTTCCAGAGCATCTCCCTCTTTGGTTAAGCAGCATGCTACAAGCCCCTTGTTTTATGACTGGTCTCTTGGTGACTTATGATACATCGCACAACCCCAACTAACCACATTTAAGCAACACTGACAAGGTAAAGAAATTACCCTTTCTGCAAGAATAACATATGCCGAGGTACTTTTGCCCCAGGCCCCCACGAATTTACTCACAGTAAGTGAACATATATTTTAAAGTGAAATACACAAATCTAGTGCATCATATCTTCTACTTAGAAGAAAGTGAGCAAGACAAAATAGTATTGGACTTTTAAAAAAGTATTGAATGCCAGAAAAATAACCCTAGAGAGGAACTGTTCCAACAAATATGCTGGCAAAGTATAGAAGGTGCTCACCATTTAAACCCATCAATCTGTTGTGAAATATTCCCATGAAAATAAAATCCCAATACGAAATCAGTGCTTGTGGTCTTGTGAGTCAGCGTCTGCCCCAGGAAAATCACAACCTGAGTAAATTTGTGTCCTTCTGGGTCCTGGCCTTCCCCCTCAATTTCCTTCAGCATCCGCCCACTCCCAGCACTAGCCTTTGGGCACCCACTGGCCTATGCTGTCTCACAGGCCTGCACTTATTGTATTGGCAGTTGACCACTCCACTCTTACCAAGTGATCTCTGCCAGGTACTTAACGGTTGCTTGCAACTTACTCCTTTGCACTTTCTTCTGCAGAACTCCTAGCACTTAAACCCCTCCCTCATCCCTTCTTTCTCTCTGCACTTGCATGCTCTGAATGCTCACACGGCCTAGTAGGACTGCCACTTTCTTTCTCTTCATTGTTATTATATTCGCCTTTCATTCCCATGTTCCTCCCCATCGCTCTGTGGGTGATTTGAAAGACAATTTCTTGATGTATAGGTGCCTGACAAATGCACAATAAAATACATAAAAAAGAAAAATCCTGGTAGCCCAAAAACTTGAGCAAGCTTACCAACCTCATAAAAACCCAAGGCGTTACGTCTGCCCTCGGAAAATAAGTTATGCTGTCCACCCACATGTGTCCTTTACTTGTGCCCTGAAAAGTAACCATAATCAGGAGAAAATAACTGAACCTGTGTCGAGGATTGCATACTCTTTTGCCACATCTTGGGCAAATGCTCACGACTTGCTTGCCCTCTCATAATTCCCCCTCCTCACTCAAATATATAAATCCTTATAGAACTATGTTAGGCACAAAGTGCACAATTTTGGCATAATTCCCCCTATCTTGACAGTGAGACTAAGAATACCAGAATGCATTTCAGCAAAAGGCAAGAAAATGGTCTCTGAGTGCAAAATATTCAAGGACTGACAGTAGCACGGTTTAAAAAGAAAACAAAGTGGATGCCCATTCGGTCGCTCATCCATGCAGTAACGGGGAGTGACCCTGCTTAGCTTCAAAGCGGGACTGACCCTGGTTACTTCATGGATGGGAGCTCTGGATGCCTTTTGAGTCATTGACCATGGCCTTTGTCACCACCGGTGTCACTGTTGGTGTAAAAATATACTTTATTAAAAAGACAGAAAAAATCTACAACTGCCGGTACGGAACTACACATACCCTTGGCTATCTGTTGTCTTTCAAAGCACGGTTATCAGGACAAACAGGTGGAAGAAGATGTTTTCCTGCCCCTCAGGCCCTCAACAAGTGCCCCCTCATCTGTGCCAGCTCCCCCCACTACCCAGATGACCTCCTTACCCTCTCCCTTTCCCCCACAATACACGCTGTTTATGTGACGCAGTTTGCTTTGAAATGTCGGCTATTTGTGGCTATATCTGAGGATATAGAAAGCTTTGTGTTGCAAACTCAGTACATAGACACCCTCCAACTCCCAACTTTAACTTGGTGCCATCTAGCCACCCCCCATATCTATCCTGAATCAATTAGCATGTCTTCTACCTGCACATGGCTTTTATACCCTACGTATAACTTTCCGGTATCCTCGGCTATAGCCGCGGCTATCTCTCGCATACACAGAAAAATAAGATGGCGGCTGTTTCATTGCTAAAAACCCCTGGCACTGGTCATTTACCCGAGACATATTTTTGAGAAGGGCCACCCCCTTCTCCATAAAAAGTTTTAGAATCTACTGCATGTAATAATCCCAAACCACAAAAAGGCCTCTTTTAAATACTTTGTGCCCCAGTTGTTTTGGACCTGCTCCATATCTGTCCAGTGGTTTGGCCAGTGCGGTCAGGCAAAAATGTACATAGTTTGTCTATGGAAAAATGAATGGGACAGAGGCCGCAACTTTGCAAAAAAATGTCTTTCGTCCTCTTAATAACTTTTCATAATTTTTGGCGTAGAAGCAAAAGTAGTGTAGAGAACGGTTTTGAATACCAAATCATTACAAAGCAGCAAAAGCAGCAGTCGTGTGTGAGTGAAAGTGATTCCCAAGTTCATTCTAAATACTGAACTCAGGAAAAGCAGCAAAACCCTATCATATCAAGGCCAAATGACTTTAACCTTAAAAGTGTTAGTCTGTGGAAAACCCAGCAGCCTGAGGGGACAGCCTTGAGGCTCTCGGGTGCACGCCAGCCACCTTAGACAGCCTCCTGCACGCTTCCCGCTGCGCAGCCTCTGAAGAACAGGTCACAAGGGGGAAATATTTCCTCCTCCACACTTCCTGCTGCACAACCTCTGCACAGACTAAGGGCTGGCAGCTGATATCTGACAATCAGCGGCCTCGGCATGCTTGCTCTCCTCCAGCTTCTGCCTGGTCTGCCAGCGCGAACCACACTGCTTCTGCTTCTTACTTCCTCTGCTCCTCACCAACAACACCAACTCTATGGCCTGAACCTGAGGGGCCCTTTTAAGCCTCTCTGTCTTCTTCAGGTGTTGGTCATCTGCATTAACGAACTGACCACTCCTACAGCATTGTACCTCTTCAACCTTCTTCTTTGTCCCAATGCCTAGGGAATTATGGGACTCTTCTTTGTCCCATTGCCTAGGGAATTATGGGACTTGAACTCCCTAATGGAAACAATAGGTTTTCTTATGTCTGTTGCTTTATTTCTAAACCCTAGCTTGCTCCTTATAAGGAACACCACAGATCCACCAGAGCACCTGCAGACCATGAAAATGGCACCCCCCCTTCAAAGCACTACAAAAGCAGGTGCAATTATAAACCAAATTGAAAGTATTCAGTTTATTAGCAAACTCGGAAGGATAAAGAGTTGCTTGACCACTTGAGAATTATAACCTGAGACGGCAGAATATACGCAGATCTCTGGTACGAGCGCTTACATCATTGGGCTATCTTAAACAAATTGGAGGATAAAACATAATATGGAGGATACGAGAGAACATACAACTCCATCTCACTGCCAAGTGTTGCAATCCGGAGGAAACCTTTCTATCTACCACATATGTATATACACTGCATGAACATATGTATCATGGTTAGCAATGCCAAACTCCATTCACGTGTCCCCATACACATTACATACCTCCATAGTCTTAAAGCGGAAGTGTCTGACCATTACTTTGGAAAGACCCATGTAGACTACAGGAGGAGTAGCAGATATTTACTTTTGAGAAAAGCCTGGATCAGGGCTGCAAAAGTACCTGGTGCAGGAGGGTGTGTGTGCCCATTCTGCTGCAAGTTGTGCATTGCATTACTTCTATATGAATAATGATAGCAATATGCGTATTTTGCTATGTGTGCACTAAACAGCCCATAACACGTCAGTCTGAAATATCATTAGAGAATTACTATTCAAATGTGCATTTTATTTCTCAAGTAGATCATATTTTTATTGTGTTTCCTATTGCTCACATCAATTGACTGTCCATTCCTTTAATCAGCAAAAACATAACTGTAAAATGAAATATTTTGTTTTTACTGGTTCAGTACAGTAGTTTCACTTCGGGCCAGAAAATGAAAAAGTCGTATTTCATAGCCTGGGATCGACATATCAAATCAGCGTGTGCTTGTTTAATTATTGACCATTCAATTAGATGACAGTTCCATAAGCTGCTAAACATTAACCAATTTACACATAACTGCACCGAATAAGGAGCGCAGAGGATTTCAATATGTAGTCCCAATAAACCGAATAACCAGAGCTTTTCCGCTCTATATTAATACAACCTGAACATATTTTGACATTTTCCTGCTCGGGGTGTCCTTCACTAAATGTGCATCTCCTCCAAAATAAAAACTGTTCATCTACTATTAGCCTTCTGGGCTGCGTGTAATTCTCCGGTTGACTCTTTCTTGCAGTCTGCACCACTGCGGATGACCTCCTTTGAATGATGGATAATTGCCAAATACCCACGCCGATTGTGTTAGATCTGCCAGTTGCCTTTGACATAATGGATTAAGAGCTGTAGTTCGTTTGTGGGCAGTCACTGACTTGCTTTGAGCCCATCATGCATAGTTCGGGTTGGTTTCCTACCCACTCTCGCTGTTCTGATTCAGTAATTGATGAGGTCTATACTCGCAAAGGCTGTTCTTTGAAATGGAGGTGACGCAAATACTTTTTCTATTTCTAGTGTGAGCTCTCTGGAAATATCTGAAAAACAGATTTTCTATTTTCAGTGTGAGCAGGCTTCATTCTGAACATGGAGCAAATTAGGCAAGCTAGCTGAGCCACCAGAGGGGAAACTAAGTTGGATGTAAAATGACAAAATAGGCCATGGGCAGGTGTGCACAGTTGTCACCCAAACACTGACTGACCCACACATATTCAAATATCACACATTTTTGGATCCGCAAATATTCATAGATTACTCAAAAGGAGGAGGGGTTGAGTATGTGAAACACTAGTTTTCATGAGTTTTTTCTGTGAATAAGCAAAGAAAACATGGGCTACAGCGCAGGTAACAACCCAACACAACAGGCTGGACAGATATTCTTTCCCTTTTTTTAAATCATTAGTTTCATTTAAATACAATCACTGTCAGACGAAAGACAAGGCAGAATGACTGCAGAATGACTGCAGAATGACTGCAAGTTTGCAATGGTACAAGAGAAATTAGCACCAGGGCCAACATATTATTTCAATGCATTTTTGCTCCAACAAAATATTTGCCCTATTCTTTGACGTTTGCCCTGGTGCAAACATGCTTTGAAAAATATGTTTTTTTTTTGCACTAGGACAATGTTTGCACTAGTATTAACTCCATTTGAACTGATTAGACATTGTTATGACATTTTAAATAGAAATTATATCAAGCCAATCAAATAAAGTACAATAATTATTCTCGGTAACAATTCAAAATGTACATATATTTCATTAATGGCTAAAGAATCCTACTGAAAACTATAAAAACAATAGTACTCAATAATGTGCCAGAAGCATCTCATAATGTGTGCTCCCGGCGCATTATTAGGCTTAGCATCATACTGGCACATTATTACGCTTAGCATCACACTGTACTATGGGCACTGTGAAAAACATATCCTCAGGGTATGCCTGCCCTGGATCTACACTCTACACACAGTGAGAGATGCAACACCCATAACAGATGGCTGGAGATCCACACAAGTCAAATGGTTAAAGGTCAACAAAAGGTAAAGTGATTGCAACACTCTCGTGGGTGTGTTAGGTCCACCTACTTTGGACCCGGAGGCTTGTATTCATGCAGAGAAACAGAGCAGTGTCCACGGCTGCAGACCTATGTTCCATGGCTGGCACAGTTGCAGCCTTTCTTTTCCATGTGACCAGAAGGACAGAAGTACCCCTAACAAGCATTGATATTATATGATATGATATGATGTGGCATTTATAACGCGCCTATACACAAGTGTTTCAAAGCGCAACGAGGCAAGGGAGGGGGAACAGAGGGAAGACAGACAACGATCTTACTAGGCCAAGTGTCATTCAGATCGCCCAAGTGCAAAGGAAGGGGGAGGGGGGAAAGTGCAGTGCATGGGATAATAGAACAACAAGATAAATAAACGGCCAGCAGGTGGCAAGTGCAGGGTGAGTGCAGAAAATAAGTGCTAGTGGGGGGACTGTCGGGATACAGAAAACAGTCCACAGGTGCAAGGGTTGCCAGAGTGGCAGTGCAGGCGTGCAACTGGCAAGGCTAGGGCCCAAGATAAGATGGGTGGCCAGGTAACCAGTGCAGTTTCAGTAACAGCCAGGACTTTAGCAGGGGAAAGGGGGAGAGAAAGCAGAAGCAAAGAGGAGGGTTTTCAGGTGCTTCTGGAACCGCAGGTGGTTCTCCTCAAGTTTCAGGGAGGCAGGGAGGCTGTTCCAGAGGGAGGCCCCAGCCGAAGAGAGAGATCTGCCACCAACTCGTTGCTTAGAGAAGCGACTGACCCTGAGGGAGTTGGAGGCGGATGAGCGAAGGGCTCAGGAGGGAAGGTATCTAGGAAGAGAGAGTTGAAGCTATTGAGGCCCCAGACCCCAGAAGGCCTTGTGGACGATGCAGAGGGTTTTGAACTTAATCCTCGCAGCCACCGGGAGCCAGTGCAGAGATTTCAGTCCTTTAGAGATACGATCCCTGGGCTTGAGGCAAGATGAAAGTGTTGGCTTTTGTGTCATCTTGGGCAAGGCTTTTGCCAGACACTACTGTTGGGAAGGAGAAACGATCTTCCCAGGCACGCCAGTGCTTTCTAATGAAACCGCAGCCAGTGGATTTGCAGTAATGGCTAGGAGAGGTTACAGGGGTGTGGGGGTGTCACTAGAGGTTATAATGTGGGAAGAGGGTGCACATTTTGGCCATGGTATACATGGTTAATCAAAACGCTATCTTTGATAATAGCAGTCATATTGGAATCAAGGTCTAGTTTTGCGCTGAAGCCAGGAGTCACACACATAGAAATACAGTACATGCATGTGGTAATAGATTGTAGCTTGGGCACGGGTGAGGAAGGCCAGAGCAGCAGAGATTCATAGACGCTTCATTGTCTCATGTTGCCAACATTTGATATCCCAGAAGGAATGCGCCCTGCAAGGCCACGAGGGGGTTGAGAGCTCACGGTGAAAAGCAAACCCACGAAAAGAAGCGCACGATCCTCCGACCCTCCCTGTCCCAGATCTAAGTAGTCGCACTGGACCCTATGTGGAAGTGATGTTACTTGTGCATGATTATGCACAGACACACATTATATCAGCTGATACGGTTTGCTGTGGGAGAAGGCAAACACCCAGAAGGTGCATTCCCATTCATAATGAGAGTGTTGCACCGATGGTGAGTTTCTTGGTGGATGCACTAGCAACTCATAAGTGCACCGTTATGAGGCTCACCTATTTAAAGCTCAAATATGAACCTTTGCCCTGGAGTTGTCCAGAGAATTCATTCATATGCCAAATTCAGGTTAACCAGATTGATGCAACCCTAGCAAACAGCAGAGCGAGAGGACTGGAACCTCTGAATTCCACTCTGGCTCAACGATGGGGCCTCCAATTTAAAATTCAAGTATCTGAGATGTCTACGCCCTTTCTGAAAATACAGTGTGCAAATGTCACTTGAACCCTGAGCAATGAAATTCTTGTGCGTTCTATTGCAATTATTCAATATACCAACATACTTTGGAAGCAAGACATCACACTACTAAAGCTGAACCTACTCCATGGTAGCAGGTCATTTGCATTGTGAAGCCAATCGAACTCAAGATCATGACACTCATTGATAGCGCCCCTGCTGGAGAAACCATTATCGAGTGGAGTGTAACAGGATTGCATGAGAGAGCCTTTGATATATATTGTATTATCGATCCCACCATGTTTTAAAAGATTTTTCTGGGTAAATAGCTCACAAATAACATACTCGCCTCTGCCATGGTGCAAGCCTGTACTTTTCAAGTTCAAGTGTGGCAGCAGGTCATATTCAGCACTTCATCCTTCCGAGCTCAATAAGTGGGGTATGATATGATATGATAGGTTATTTATAGCGCGCTTAATACCCAGAGGTTTCTAAGTGCGGACCACAGTGCTCCATGTTGTCTTGCTTCCAAGGCGAGCACGTTGCCCCTCAGATAACACCTCGGACAAAGGGATCAGACATGAAGGGGGTAATTCATAGAATTCAGCGCACAAGTCGCGCACGCGGCTGGCACACAGTGTGTGCGTGCGACTTTCTGCGCCAGCGGCGTGCGCTAAAATCCATTCCTGCGCACAGCGTATTCATGGATTTTAGCTTCCAAAACCAGCCGTGGCGCAGAGTGGCGCAGCAACCCTGCAGCAGCACCAGTTACGCCCCCAACCCCTCCCTGTGCGTCATGCACAGCACACAAATCCTGTACATGGCACACAGGCCCCCAACCACGAAAATGCATGTTAAACTCCCCGCGCACCCCTCTGAATACACGTACCCTGCTGCCCGGGGAGTCTCACATGCGATTGGAGTGTGGTACATGTATAACTGGGGTTTGTGGGAAGTTTCACAAGCGATTGGAGCAGGGTACGTGTATTTCGGTGGTGTACGGGAAGTTTCACACGCGATAGGCCCTGTGCAAGTGGGGTACGTGTATTTTGGGCATACGTGGGAAGTTTCACACGCGATTGGAGCAGGGTACGTGTATTTCGGGGGTGCGTGGGAACTTTCACACGCGATAGGCCCTGTGCGAGTGGGGTATGTGCATTTCAGGGGTACGCAGGAAGTTTCACACGTGATTGGAGCAGGGTACATGTATTTCAGGGGTTCGTGGGAAGTTTCACACGCGATAGGCCCTGTGCGAGTGGGCTACGTGTATTTCGGGTGTGCACCGGAAGTTTCACACGCGATAGGCCCTGTGCGAGTGGGGTACGTGTATTACTGGGGTTCGCGGGAACTTTCACATGCGATAGGCCCTGTGCGAGTGGGGTATGTGTATTTCAGGGGTACGCGGGAAATATCACACGCGATTGGAGCAGGGTACATGTATTTCGGGGGTGCGCAGGAAGTTTCACACGCGATTGGAGCAGGGTACGTGTATTTCGGGGGTGCGCAGGAAGTTTCACACGCAATAGGCCCTGTGCGAGTGGGGTACGTGTATTTCGGGGGTTCGCAGGAAGTTTCAAACGCAATAGGCCCTGTGCAGTGGGGTACGTGTATTCCAGGGGTGCGTGGGAAGTTTCACACGCTGGTGCGCGTGGAGTCCCACACGAGAATTAGCACTGTAGGTCCTCCCAGGTGTCCCCTCTACCCCCTCCATGGCCCTTGCAGGCAGTCCACACCACAGGGGACTACCCTGGACCCCTGGTCATGTGCCGCAGGCAGTCCATCCACCATGGGCATGCCTCCCAGCCATGCCACATGTCAACTTGCACTAGTGATCACCAACTCATGTCCCCCAGCACCCCCACCCACCAGCATTTAGGGGCACCTGCCAGCAGGCCCCCACACATGTCCCCCAGCACCCCCACCCCCCAGCAGTCAGGGGCACCTGCCAGCAGGCCCCCACACATGTCCCCCAGCACCCCCATCCCCCAGCATTCAGGGGCACCAGCCAGCAGGACCCCACACATGTCCCCCAGCAACCCGACCCCCCAGCAGTCAGGGGCACCTGCCAGCAGGACATGTCCACCCCCAGCAGTCAGGGGCACCTGCCAGCAGGCCCCCACACATGTCCTCCAGCACCCCCACCCCCAGCAGTCAGGGCACCTGCCAGCAGGCCCCCACACATGTCCCCCAGCACCCCCAGCCCCATCAGTCAGGGGCACCTGCCAGCAGGCCCCCACACATGTCCCCCAGCACCCCCACCCCCCAGCATTCAGGGGCACCTGCCAGCAGGCCCCCAGCCATGTGCCCCAGCACCCCCACCCCCCAGCAGTCAGGGGCACCTGTCAGCATGCCCCCACACATGTCCCCAGCACCCCCACCCCCCAGCAGTCAGGGGCACCTGCCAGCAGGCCCCCAGACATGTCCCCCAGCACCCCCACCCCCCAGCATTCAGGGGCACCTGCCAGCAGGCCCCCATACATGTCACCCAGCACCCCCACCCCCAGCAGTCAGGGGCACCTGCCAGCAGGCCCCCACTCATGTCCCACACATGTCCCACAGCACCCCACCCCCAGCATTCACCCACATAGAAATGCCCATTACATGATACTACCCGAATGGCAAGTATGTAAATTAACACATGTCCGTCACACACACACAATGGGTGCAAGTCAATGTGAAAACCCACATCATGACATGCATGAAATCAATGAGAGAATACCACACATCGAAGTATGAAACAAAAATGTATTGAACCCAAAATGAATGTAATGAAAAGAAAACACACAATAATGTGAAGAAGAAAAAAACCGCAGCATTTCTGGAAAATAATCAAAAATATGAAATCAGAATCCAATGAAATCCAAATGAAAATGTGTCCAAAGTCTCAGTCCAACAAAGCAAATCCAAGGGAAAAAAATAAGTGAAATCCATTGCTCCATGGTGAAATGAAAAAAAAAAGACAAATCCACTGTTCAACTATATACAGATCACCAATCCAGGGTCCATGAGCCCAACAAATGAAATGAAACCTACGAAAAAGACTACCTAATAAAGAACTATATACAAAAACGTGGTGCATTGTCCAAGCGCCCCAAAATAAACAAAAACAGAAAGGAAACCTAACACTATCTAACTATATACAATGGCGGCGGGCAAGTCCTGCGGCTCACTCTGTGCTGTCCCGGGCCAGGGCATCATCAAACTCCATGTCGATGTCCCGGAGGCGGGCCTCTGCCCTGGCCCCGAGGTCTTGCAGGGAGGCACTCATGGCCTGTTCCAACTCCCTGCGAGTTGCCTCGAGGCACTCCGCCCGCTTCAACGCCCGATGCATGGAGAACTCCGCCCTGACCATGGTGAGCCACGCCTCTTCCGCCTGCCGCCGGTCCGCATCTATCCGCTGGCCCAACCGCTGCCACACGGAAGACACTCCCATTCCTGGGTCCTCCTGCCCTTTGGCCGATGCCTGCCCCTCTGATGTTGATGGCCCCGAGCCATCATTGCTCCCACCTACAGCCTGCTCCTGCTGCTGCTGCTGTCCATGTGCCCTGTCCGATGGTGCCTGCACATCCTCCATCAGCTGGTCTCCAGTTGTGATGTCCAGCCGTGCTGGACCGCTGACTCCCGACTGTGGCAGGGATGTGAGCTCCACCAAGCTGGCTGTGTTGGTCGGGCCAGGTCCACAGGGGGCCGTGGTGGAATCTGGGCCGGAAGACGGCAGGGAGAACGACTGGCGCATAGTCTCCACAGAGGAGGAGAGGTCCAACAGAGTGCGTGACAAATGTAGGAACCCACCGACCAGGGCCCCTCCCAACAGTGCCACGTCGCAACGCTGCTGTTCGTGATGGCGTGCGTTCTCCGCCCAGAAGAACGCACGTCATCACGAATGTCAACGCGACACCAATCAGGATGGAGCCCATACAGTCATGGGACCCCTCGTCCACAGGTAGTGGAGAGGCAAATGACATGGCACTCTCCCCTACCTGCGGACGGGCCTGGGAAAGGGCATCCCTGCTGGTGCATGGTGGTGCAGTCACAGTGTCAAGGACAGGGACATGCACAGGCCTCTCCGCGGTGCCCTGTGCTGCCTCCTGACCATGGCCCTGGACTGCAACACTTGCATCAGTGGTACTACCCCCACCAGGCCCCATATGCGGCTCAGTAGCGGGCTCCTCCTCCTCTGTGGAGACCACCAACCTGGATGTCTCTGTACCGTCTTCCGCCATTGCAAGCCCTTTTGGGGGCTCACCAGGCCCTTCCGCCACAGCTGTAGTGGCAGACGCGGCACCAGACACCTTTCTGGCAAGTCCTGGGAGGGTGGCTGGGCCTTGCGTCGCCGCCCAGTGGAGGCATCCCCGCCGCTTTGCTCCACAGCACCGTCTCCACACTCTTCTTCAGTTGACGCTGCGTAGAGGGAGACATAGAACACAAGCATCAGGGTCCAGTACAACATTCCCCTAGACAGGAAGCAATAACACATGATGAGTTGCAGTGTCTAACATCACTTCCATTCTGTCCCTCCACAACACATGGGTGAATGCACGCAACACACATGCATGAACAGGCACGGCGCCTGCAATGAACATCAGCATCCATGTACAAGGGCCTCTATTAACCAAAATCTTGCCTTCAAACTCACATGCATCATGGCTCACACTGATCCCATGGACACACATCACCGGAGGTTCATGCATCATGCCTTGCACACCACAGACACAGTGGATAGGCACAGTGCATACAACGGTGACCGCACTGCATGAGTGAATGTACACATCATTACAGACATGTGTCATGAATCCATGGCGTACCTAAGTCACACACACACTTCTCAGACACATACACATGTGCACCATACATGTACATGACAGCAGCACCCATCCCTCACACCCCCACCATGTGCAAGAACAGACACTGGCATGCTTTCATGTGTGCATTTGCCATACAGCTACCCATGTTGCATTGTAACTCATGCACCAACTATGTGGTTCACACATTACTTGTCTCACATGCATGACCATGATGTCCCTGCACACACACATCCATACATGGCCTATGTCAAACATACAGGCAAGTATCAGACTACCAGCACACTGCAACATGCCCTGTCTCACACACCAATGCTTGGCCACTTACCGCTCAACTCCAGATGGGTCTTCCTCTGGAGGATCTGGGCGTGGAGCGCTGGGCCTATGCATTCCAGGACCCTCATCTGGATGTCACTCATGCTGACCCGGCCCCCCTCCGCGAGGTGCCGGGCCTTGTAGAGGGTCCTGGACCTCAAGTCCTCCCATCGCTTCTTGACGTGCTTGATGTCGTGGGCTGCCACCCGCTCTGCATTGATGGCAACCACTACGTCGTCCCAGATCCTCTCCTGTCCTTCCTTGTCAGCGTGTGATGTTCCGAAGAGGGCATTAAAATGCCCCAGGACATGCTCCACCAGGACACCAACTTCCTTCACACTGAAGCTGGTGGCCCTCTGCCTCTCTGGCTGGGGGTCGCCAGTGGTCTCAGATGGTGTTTGCCCCGACATGGCGACCCCCGAGGCAGGCGTGGGTGGGCAACTGGGTCCTGGAGCTGGGCTGTGGGGCAATGGTATCCCAGCCGGGAGTCTTCTGTTCCAGCAGGGGTGGACACAGCAACTGGAACCCTGGCTGACGTGCAGGCACCAAATAGCAGGGCACGTGGGCAGCAGGCAGGCAGGCAGCAGCAGATGGCAGGTGGGAGCGTGCTCGGGGTTCTGGGGGGCAGTAATTTGGCCTTCTGGGCAGGAGCGTGGTCTTCCATGTGTTATTGCGTGGCCAGCTTGATACGAACTGATTTGGCACGTGAAAAAATTGCACATCAGTGTGTAATTGGAGGAAAGGCCCTTAGCTCGTAAGCGCGTCAGCACACGTACGCGATTTCATTGGACCACAGGCCCTTAGTGCAAAAAAACTGCACGTCCGCGTGTGAAGGCGTGTAATCCGAGGAAAGAGCATACTCGCGTAAGTGACGTGATGCACGCGGGGGTTTCCCTCAGCACGGGTTAAAGGTGAGCGGGGCCAGCAGTTGGCTGTACGTGCCTTTCGTGGAGACCGACGTGTGTTCCTGCTTCGTGTTGTTTCGCGCACCATCACAACTTCAGAGCTATCAAGGACGTATCTCTTCTTTTGGCGGGGGTATTGGCTACGTGTGTTTTTCTGCATCGCGCTAGTCAGACGGTGAGTCGCGCATGCTATTTTTCCCAATGCGGGTGCCCCTGTGTATCGCACCCGTTTTCGAGTTCATAGTAGCCTGCGTGTCCCACGCGTACGCGTTTTTCGTGTTACTGGGTGCCACCGCGTACTGCGGGATGGTGATTCCACGCACGTAGGCTGCAGGGTTGCGTGCATGGTTTTACTGCAGTTTTGGGGTGCCTGAGCATTGCGTGACCCGTCACTACATCACCGGGGTCACATACAGCCTTGCAGGTGCAGGGGGGCTGTTAACATCTTGCATACCACCCCCTTCACCTCAATTGCCCAGGTCAACTGTGGTGTACACCTCCCATTGGCACTACTCCATTTGTGCCGGCACTACTACATCTGTGCCATGGTTGGAAGGCCACCATAGGTGAGGGGCACCTCAGCTGGGTGTCCTCCTCGTGGCCGGCGTGGTCAGGGACGTGGCCGGGGTGACCAGGGAGTACGGGGACTCCAGGGTGTCCAGGGTGGCCGCAGAGGGGGAAGAGGCAGGGGTGCGCCACTTGAGCACGATGTTGTGCCATTTGTCGGTGCAGTCATGCCACCACCCCCTGTGGTTCCGGGAGATGCAGCTTCTGCATCTGGCACTGGCGCCCGTGTGACCCGGCAGTCCGTTTCATCGACTGCCACGGGCCCAAGGGTAGTGGTAGCTGCAGGTGCAGCTGTGGACACCACCACCCAGCCTCAGGGTCTGCCAGCGCAGGCTGCGTTGGCATTTGAAGAGCCCTTGGAAGATTTCCAACAGACCAGGAGGGAAACCATAGGGGCACGCAGGGCTGCCCTGACCAAGACACATGTCCCTGGGGCAGTTATGTCATCTGCTGCCCCGAACAGCCGGGTGTTGGCAAGTGCAGGGGCAGATGCACCCAACAACACCCCGGTTGTGAGTCTGCCAACCAGGACAGTTGCGGTCAATGACCCTGCCACAGCGAATGTTGCTGCGCGGGGTCCATTAGAGGGCACCCAGCTGCCACTGACACAAGTCAGGCCTTTGCTCGTCCCTCCACCTGCCACTCCCTTGGCTCAAGCCACCAAACCCACTAGCCATACTGATCAGGGCGGCATTTGCTAGCCAGGGTCTGCGCCACAATCCAAGAGGAGGAAGATTGCACCTGCAGCACAGGCTGGGACCCCACACACTGCCACGACCTTCGCACGGCGAGGAAGAAGCCTTTCTGCAAACAGGAACTGGACTTCCTCGTGGACTACGTGCGGGACCACAGCCGAAACATGCCAGTGGGTGCTAATTGTCAGACTACAGCTGCCCACCGTGATACCCACTGAAAGCAAGTTGCGGAACATGTGAGTGCATTCGGCCATGAGGTTTGCACGGCACACGAGTGCAAAAAGGGTTGGAATGACCTCAAACGCAGCGCTATGTCTAAGCATGCCTCAAATGACAACTTGACTCTGGTCACTGGCAATGGGCCTGCAACAGAGGAGGAAGACCGCACTCCGCATGAGTCACTCATTGCGGAGTTCATACCATCTGAATCGGTTGAAGGAGTGGGAGAGATGCCGGACTTTGATGCCCAGTCCAGTGAGTGTTGATGCGTGTTTGTCGAGGAAGTGTGTGTTTTACTTTTGTGATGTGTTGTGCATGACTGCCACTACATGTCACGTGTACATGGTTCTGATGTGCAAGTAATGCAATGCTTCCCTGATGCATGTCTACTCTGCTGGATGGTGGACATGTGGAGCAGACGGGGACTGTCCACATCACCACTATTGCACCCTACTCACATGCTGGTTACCAGTATGCCCCTCCGGTCCATGTTCCAGCTCACTGGCACTTCTGCATGTAGCGTGGGGTTACCTTCCTCTCAGCCCAGGGACTATGCATAGCATGACTGATGTGCATGCGTCCTCTGCCTGCAAGCGGGTACTCAATGTAGGCATGCTCCCTTGCCCCTCAACCCCCCGCTCTACACCCCAATTCCACCTTTGCACTGGTCTGCTACAATAATGCTGTTGGGTACTTCCCTGTTAATGCCTCCTGTGTACATGCTAACATCCAGCGGTCAATCTGCCAGACATATGCTGTGTGGTACATCCTTAGTACTTGATGCAGGCTGTCTCACTTGGACTGTGCAGAGGTCAGATGCCCTGCAGGGACATGAGTGCCCATTCATGCTCCATGTGCATTCCACGCATGCCCCTATGGGTCCATGACTGGATGATCACTGTAATACAAGTCCTGGATGACCTACATTGCATGGCATTTCATCTGCCTTTCCATGTCAACTATGGCTCAGTACTGCGTAGCAGACATGTTTAGGGTCTGACAATCTGTGTGGGTCACAGGCCTCAGCCTGTTTAATGGCCATTGACTTTGTCCAACTGGTGTAGTGTCTTCTTCACACAGGGGTGTACTCCAGAGGTTTCATCGTGTGTCCTGCTTATTGTCCCATCATCATTTGCTGTGTTGTCACTTGACTCACATGCTGCTGTTGATGCTAGTCAACACTGTCTGTCAATACACAGGTCTATGGTCAGCCTTTGATACCATGCTAGGCATCCCTGCTTTTGCACTTGGGGGGAGGGGTGGTTTGCTTGTAGACATGCTACCCATTGAATGCACATTGCACTTGATGCCTGAAGTTGACCTTTCGCTGCCTTCACATGAAATCCTTGTACATGTAGATAGTGAGTACCATACATATTTGCTTCACTGCATAGAGCCACTTCAGTGCAAACTGCCACCTTTCCACAGGTCTAATCACAGAAGCAATTTCAAGTAGACCCAGCATGCATGCATGTGTCACATGTCTGCCTGATGTGTTTGGTGTCGGTGTGTGTGTGTGTTGTGTGCTTCTACCATGTGTAGTGACCTTTTTTATCTCTGTTTTTCAGATGATGACGCAATGGAGCCGGGGGATGGTGTTGTCATGCCAGACACAGGGTTGTTATCACTATATCAACCCAGCACAAGTGGGCGTCGTGGGTGGTAGGCCACAAAAACCCCCAAGTGCTACAGTCCATCTTGTCTCTGGTTGCCTATGAGTCCAGCCCTGATGAACACTCTGACGACCATGTCGAGTTGTATAAGCATCAGGTCCATATGTCAGGGGTGAGTGATTCTGATGTGGACACTCTTCTGTCCACGACACCTGCACTGAGGGGTCAGACAGTCTTGGAACCTCCGCCCGTGGTGGATCGGGACGCAGGGCCACCCTCCACACCAGTCACTGATGTGCCTGGGACATCACGTCGACGGGGCATGTAGTCGTGCAGCCGCGGGTGGTGCCAACACAACGAGGACACCTGGTCCTTGGGTCCCGCAGGGGTCAAGACCAGCAACGCGGTCGCCATGCGCAACCGTAGTATACTGAGTGGGAGCAAGACATGACTGCCAATTCTGAACGGCAGGGGGCAACAATGGAGAACATCGCTGAGAGCATGGAGTGTGTGGCCCGATCCGTGCTCCCCCCTGCTAGGCAGGTGCTTCTCCAGCAGCAGGCGGCACGGTCCACGGCCCGCTCGCTCAGGCTGGGCATGGCGGCCTCAGACAGGGCACGCCTGGCTGAAATGTCATCTCTGCGTCAAGCAATTGCTGCTCACGCAGAGGCACACATGAAGGCCCTGAGGGAGGAGTGTGCTTCCCTCAGATCCACTCTGGGTGTCCTTCTGATGTCCCAAAGGGAGCGGGCAGAGGAGAGGTTTGCACAGCTTGAGCGTACCATCTCGGCTGAGCTACATGCTTGACGGGAGGTGCAGCAGTTGTCCAGCCAGGCCTTGCAGGAGGAACTCCGTGTTACACGTGCTACCTTGCAAGAGGAAGCACGTGTATCATGGGAGGTTCTGCATGCAAACCTACGTTTCATCGCCACACAGAACCAGGCTCATCCGTCCGGCAGACTTGCTGCCGACGAGGGGCAAGCTGTGGCCAGGCGTGGTCATGGTCCTGTGCCACATCCTCCTTTCAGGAAGAGCCAGACTCGGACGACAATCTATCTCGCACATAGGTTGGGCTGTGCAGGCGTTGAGCCCATGGAGGTTTTTATTTTCCTCAGCATCATCGCATGTGGGTGTTGAGCAGCACCCTGTACCTCCCCCCTCCTTGGTGCCTCACCCCCCCGGGTCGTATGTGGCCATTTTTGATTTTTCTTTTAGTTTAGTTAGTTAAGTTTCTGTTTGATAGTTTAAATAGGTAATGTAGGTTTTTCATAGTTAGTGTAATTAGTTAATATAGTTTAAAATCGCTTGTCTATTGTGCTTTCATGTGACGGTGTGGTGCTTTGTGGCTTTTGAAAGCATCCACTGTCTGTTCCAGCTCGGCCCTTCAAGCTTGTCTTGTGTATGTGTTTGCTGCTTGGGATCCTTGACTCACATATGCCACTCCTGCTTTCCTTATCCATGGGCTCGCAAGGATGGTTCGGTGTAACAGCCTATTACACAAGGGCTTTGGACTGTCATATCTGTGGCATGTCTGCTGCTGTGGAACTTGTGTTAACACCCCTAGTGGGGATGATTGGGGTGTAATTGACCACTGTTCTTCTTTTGGTAGATGGGGTGTTTCATGATTCACATGTACATTCATTGCTATGCATTGTGTAGTATGTTTCTTATCTTTACTGTACATGTGCTTGTTGCAATTCATGCCGTAGGTAGTGTGTTCCACACTTTGGCTGTGAAAGACGGACTGATGGTGTGATTTCTGATGTACGCCTCTGACATGGTCCAGTCATGAAATGCCTGAAGAGACACACACAGATGAATCTAAAGCATTAATCATGTGTTTCATGGCCTTTCTGCAGGGGGATGAGCCTCCAGACCACCTTTGCTAGCAGACATGGGCCATTGGACGTATGGAATCTGGACACGTTTGGTGGTGCCGACATGCGCATGTGTGCGCAAGCAGAGACACAGGGATTGCGATCATGCATCCGAAAACTGCTGACATGTTTCAAGGGACTCCAGGCAAGGTGAGCAGCACAGGGGGGGTCACAACACAGCAAACCTTCCACCAGGCCAGTTGCACATGCATGCTTAGTAGCAGCACTGACGGTGAGCTTGGACAAATATTGGTGTTGAAGCACACAATACAGCTCAGATGTGTTAGTGGACTGATGGCTAGTTGATGGGAAAGTTGTCTGGGGCACCTGCAGGGGCAGTGGCACATACCCTCCGGTCCACCATGGTCCATTGAGGCACTTGTATTAGCCATGTAGTGTTCCAAGACATGGAAAGAAGCAGCTCACAGGGACAGACAGCAAGGGGCAGACTCGGGTCCAGTGCATTTAATTTCCAAGTAGAATTTGAAACATGCACTGCCTACTTTATTTTGGTCATGGTGGTACACGACTTGTTCTGAAGTCATACCTTGCTATATGCATTTGTCTGCTTACCCAGGGAACATTGCATGTTGTGTGAATTGTGACACATTGGTGTTCCATTTGCCACGCACCCACCGGCGCCTGACTTACTGCATTGACTGTGTATGAACCATCACAGGGGTAATGTTACGTATGGGTACGAAGCATCCACACAAGATTGTCTGTTTGTAGAGTAGTTTGTTACTTTGGGGCATATTTAGTGGTGTGTTTGTGTGTTTTGGGCACCCACAGATTATTAACTGTGGCTCTTTTTGCAGCATTGAACTGCTCCTGTTACCGGACCTGAGAGTGCGCAGGCAGGAGGCCAGCACTCACCCCAGAGATAAGTTTCTCTTTGACTTCCATTTGAGTAATTTGCTGCTGTGTGCATGATGAACAAGTTTGGTCTAATTGTGTATGTGTTAACGTGAGTACTACATTTTTGTGCATTCCCTACTTTCCCGTGTCAATCCTACTCCTCTCTCCTGCCCCTCATTCCGGTTATCCAGTATGCCAATGCCTGTCCCGACTGCATATCCCTGACCCTCCTTCCCCACCAGGGTCTCTGAGGCCTGTGTGAGTTTGAGCTTGCAGGCACCCAGACCACGGTGGGGGTGGTTGGTTCGTGCCACTCCTGCGCCTGTACACGGGAGCTGTGACAGTACACATCTGCTCGTGGTGCATCATTCTATGTTATGTACCACACATGGTACACATCCTGTTGTGACATTGTTTTACTGTGCTACCTTGGTTGTTAACATCATTGTGGTAGTACTTGGCCTCTGTGGCGTACTGCTACTTCAAGTCATCTACTGGAGGCTGTTCTGGATTGTTTTACTGCCTGCAGGCTATTTGCTTGGCTTCTGTGTTGGCCTGCTTTCAGTTCTCTTGGATTTGGTGCTTTTGCAAATCAAGGTGGACTCTGAGGGTGCTGACAACCAGGCCAGGTGAAATTCAAGGATGATGGCTGAATAGAATAACCCAGGTGCAGTTGTTCAGTGGGTCGTGGTGATTTGTGAGGGAGGGGGTTTTTTGTTGTTGATAGTTGCCTTGCCCTGCAGTGTGAAGGGCACCCGGACATTGTACTTGTGGTATCGTATGTACATGATGTATTCTGATGATCAATGCCTGTTCATGTGTTGTGTTTACCTTTCAGGTGTGAGGGGATAGTTGTGGTTTGACATGCTGGGGTATACACATGGTGAATGTTCACGTGTGATGTGAAAAGGACACTGATGGTCACTTGATTGCACATGCATATGTTGAGTGCATGTCCCTACTGACCCACACACTCGCAATATAATCCACTACATGTACAACCACCCTCCCATGTCCACGTGTACACTCTGTTTGCCTTCTGGTGCCCACTGTGTCCCTGCAGCACATGTTCTATGACCAATTGTGGATCTTGTACATGCCTAATTTTCTTTTTGATCTAGTTTGTCGCTTAGATGTGATGCTCAGGGTGTGCATCACACACAATGGCTGTTCACTGTGCTGTGCGCTGAGCAGTGTGTTGCAGGAGGTGGATACGGCACACAGAAGCTGCAGTGTTGATTTTGCAATGCACACTGTGCATGTAGACAGGCATTCATTGTTATGTTACAACTACAACTTTTGGAATGCATTTGGGTATGACTTATTTTGGGTGGAAGGTTGTTGGTCAGTCATTTCATCTGATTCCATGTCAGGCATCATTGTCTGATGCCAATTTACATTTTTCACATGGCAATGTGTACCTTATTGGTACTGTGTTGGTGTATGGCTATTGCTTGCCATGTCATGTTGTGGTTTGGGAAGGTTTGAATGACATACCAGTGATAGTCATGGCCTGTTTTGCAGGTCTGTGTTATTCACACCTTGCATGTGTGCCTTTTGTTCACACAGGATTGCTTGTGTTTAAGTAGCTAGGGATGCACACAATGTGGCAATTCCATGGCAACAATCTCAGGGTGGTAAGGCTGTGACAGTTGACTGTTTCTTTGTCATCATCGATTTTCACCTGGTATGTGCCAGACCTGTGTGCACTCCGCAGGGTTGGGAGTTTAGGTGAAAAATGTGGCCACAAGCTGGGTCCCGGCTTCCTCGCCACGTGCCCTATCCCCTCCCATGGGCAGCGCCTGTGCCTGTGGTTGGGGATGTGGGGGCACCACCATGTCCACCGGTACGCCCTGCCGTGTTGCAACATTGTGCAGGACACATGCTGCCACAATGATCCTGCACACTACTGGGGGTGCATAGAGTAGCTGCCCGCCAGAGCGGTCAAGGGAGCGGAAGCATGACTTGAGCACTCCGAGTGTGCGCTCCACTATGGCCCTTGTTGCGTTGTATCTTACCTGGGGTGGTGTGGTGGGGTTCCGGATTGGCGTCATCATGTGGTTGCTCAGAGGGTAGGCACTGTCCACTGGGGAGGTGACAATGGTTGTGATTATTGGGGTTTGTGTATGTGTGTGTGTGTGTGAGACATGCATGCATGTGCACGGGCATTTGTACTCACCTAGGAACCATGTGTCGCCATGCTTCCGAGCTTCCAGGGCCCGGCTCAGGGCAGACAATCTGTATATGAAACTGTCATGGGTGGAGCCAGGGTAGTTTGCATAGACAGAGGTGATGATTCCCTTTGCATCGCATTGTACCTGAACGTTGATGGAATGCCAGTGCTTGCGGTTTCGGTAGATGTGCTCAGTGGCCCTAGGTGGACGTAGGGCCACATGGGTGCAATCTATGGCACCGAGCACTTTGGGGAAGTGTGCCACCCCGTAAAAGTACCTGGACAACGGCCTGCCTTTCTGCCGGTGTTCTGGGCATGTATATGTGCCTGCGGACTGAGGGGTGCGCTGTCATGATTGCCAAGACCTGGTGTAGGCAGCGTGACTGCGCGGCCTGTGAGACCCTCCTCCCCCACTATGGCAGTAGTCCGCTGAAAAGACCCAGTGGCCAAGAAATGCAGGACATTGAGCACCTTCTCCAAGGGGCTCAATGCTTGGGATCAGAGGGTGGGGGATGTAAGGTCATCTTCCCACTCCCTGACCAGGTCTAGGATGATACGGGATGGAAACCTATACCTGCCATAGACCTGGTCGTTAGGCATCCCAAAAAGGCTTGTCCGTGGTGAAAAAATGCATGCCCTTGGCATTCATCGTAGCTGTATATACGTGTTTGTTGTTTGCGCGCACTTTTATATTGTGCGCGGGGACGCTTCCACCTGCCTTCGTGTGGCACCTGTGCGCGTCTTTTGCCGTGCACGGGTTTCCCGTATTCGAATCCATGAATACGGGTTGTTCGCGTGCGTGTGGCCGTTCCGTGTAGTTCCCTGCAGTACTTCCCCAGTTACCCCTTCTTTTTCACGCGTTATTCCACATTCCGAGTGTTACGCCCACTGTTCTGCCCACTTTTGTTGTGAGCGCTGCACTATGAGCGCTTTTGCTGTGCGCGTAGCGCACGCCCTTTGATGACGTGTGTGCCCGTGTGCGCCATGCACGGATTTGGCGCACAACCAGTGGGAAACAAGCGTAGCGCCTTCCTTGAATCGCTCGTGTGCGCGTGCGCTTGCTTTCTCACGCTTGCGCCACCTTGCGCCTGCTTGCGCTGGGATTTTCGGTGCACGTTTGTTCCATGAATCGGCCCCGAAGTGTTATATAGAGACACATATTACTATTATTTCATTTATTGCTGCCAGATCGTGCTTTATGAGTGGGCCTTCCCTTTGTATTCTAAATAATTCAGCTAACAAGGCTGAAAGTCTGCACCTTCCCCTTTGCACTTGGACAATGTGAACTTTGCTATCGAATGGTCACGTTAGGTTGCAACGTCAAATGAACATTGCATGTATAAATGCAATGCTTGTGTGCTGCATTGGCTTGTGGAAATGTGAACCCAGTTAGCTTCTCTGTCCCCTGTACAACTGCAGTTGAGTACCTATGGTACTCGTTGCATAATGCAACATGTTCTTAGTGTCTGATACTGTCCGAAGGATTTATCTTAGCATTCGGATTTAACTGGGATGCTTGTGCTTGTTTTATTTTGCACTGGACATAGAGGGTCCAGTGTCCATAACCACATGCGTCTACATTCATTCGTCACCAGATGGATCTGATTAAAAGGACTTTCCACCAAATGAGAAAACAAGAGAGTGAGAAAGAGAAGAATGGAACGGGGGAAGAGGACCTGTTTTGAGTTAATAAGACTAGTATCACATTTGTATCAACCACTTCATGCTGATTTCAGCAATTTGAAAGCATTGTAATAATGGGTGTTACTGGTATCCAGTTTACCAGATCTTAATTTGCTGACCAAAGGAGACTGAGGAGCTGAGGTCGACCGTGTCCGGATTCAGCCTCTCCAAGAGTACAGCACCTCCACAAAAAGGTGATGACAAGCAAAGTTCCATCCCACCTGGGTGAGCTACTCACCATCTATTAAGCTGAAGAGCAAAAGAAACCACAACATCAGCAGACTGGAATCTTAGAGATACAAGTGGGAAAACCCCTAAAGACAGGCTTTCCACGATGGGTACTCACAGTGGTGTCTACAGGAATCAAATTTAGGGTGGGGGGGTACAGAAGGGGCCACAGGTAAAAGTTGGCTGCACTGCCTAATGAAAGAGCTATTAGTATGCTTTCCCAAACTGATGTGGGCCCAACACCTGGCCTCCTTCCCTGTCACCGCCCAGAGACCAGGCTCTATACCTGGCTTCCTTCCTCTGCTCCACCTGAGCCCATTGCCCTTTCCCATACCTGGAATCCTGCCTCACGACCACCAGAACCCAGGCCCCATAGCTGGAATCCTGCCTCCCTACCACCAGAAACCAAGACCCATACCTGGCAGCCTGCCTCCTCACCACCAGAACCCAAGCACCATACCTGGCATTCTGCCTCGCCACCACCAGAACCCAAGCACCATACCTGGCATCCTGCCTTGTTAACACCAGTGCCCAAACCCCTTACCTGGCATCCTTCTAACCCCCACCATGCAGAGCCCGGGCCCCTGGCATCTTGCCTCTCCAGAGCTTAGGCCCCATACCTGCATAGCTCTCAGTCTTTTGTGTCATAATGGCAGGTGAAAACACCCAATTTTATTTTTGGTGGGTGAGAGCCCATTGAAATGTATGGGTGTGCAGGGTGCTTGGCGAGTGGGACAGCTGATTAAAAGGCAGGTGACACCTGACAAAAGCGTGTGAGATGAGAGCTATGTAACTGGCATCCTTTCACCCCTAACAACCAGAGCCCAGGCCCCATATCTGTCATTCTGCATCCCTACCAACAGTGCCCAGCCCCATACCTGACATCCTGCCTCCCTACCACCATAGTCCATGCACATAATCCAGACCCCAAATCTGCCATTATGCTGCCCCACCACCAGAACCCAAACCACACACCTGGAATACTACCTCTTCAACAGCCAGAGGCCAGAACACAAGCCCCAAGCCTGTCAACCTTTCCCCCCACAACACCACAGCATAAGCCCCATAATAATGTTGTCCATTGATATAAGCAAATGCATGACTAACTGTGATTTTTCCAAAATTCACATATTCCAAATTAAAGTAGTCTTACAATATGTAAATCCTCAGTGAAACATATTACACCAAAAGAATATTGTAGTTTTATTTTCCACATCCTGAAAAGAAAAATAGAATTTGCAGAATGCAAAATAATGCAAGCCTAAAATAGTCTTCCTTTTACACAACTGTACTTTTCACACTTTAAGAATCACAAAAAGAAAGTGTTGTAGTAAATTCACTAGGATCATGATTATATTTGTCACAAACCTCCAGCTTGTTGTGCAATTTTTTAAGAACATTTAACTATCCCTAGGAGGCAATCCAATTTTTCCAATTTAAAGTTTCAAACTTAATTACTAACTTTGAAAAAGTAAGCTTTCTTGTGTAACTTTAAATATCTTGTAAGTGTACACCCACATACTAGGTAAGCCAGCTGCTAGGAGTATCTCAGATGGAATACAGAACCCATCAGACAAGACATAAGACAAAGGAGTAATTGCAGGACATTGAGGTCACGGTAAAGGGCAGGGCTGCGTGCAGGCCAATCGAGGAGCTCTGTTCAGCTGCGAGATGTAATGGGCTTTGCTGCAAAGTCAACAAACCCACTTTAAGCAGACTTGGCAACACCTGCAGGGCAGGTCTTCACCTGTCCCTGGGGATGGGGGATACAAGGGGTTGGCAGTGACAACCTACGGCCCTCCACCCAGGCCCTACCCTAGCGACACCAATGCACTCTGAGACTCTTGAATAATGTTTGGAGCACGTCAGATTAGTTCCACCTCTCCGGCACTTCAGGAAGGAACAGATGACCCTGCTCTTTAAGCAACACCTTCCTTACTTTTGACCCCTTGCATCACACCACTTTTCCTTCGAACGTGTCTCCACTCCCACGGTTCTCCGTGTTCGTTCACTGTATTGTTACCCTTTGCACAGCATTCCATTGCTTGACAGCTAGGTGACATCTATACATATCATACATAGCTGTAAAGAAAATGGAATGTATTTGCAAAGGTAGCCAACAAATGTTGATGCAAACTTTGCAAAGCAGCCACCCAAAGACTCATTAATGAGACCAAACATGACATTCCACTGGAGTCTGAATCCTGCACAGCACTCAGCCTGGGATGCCCAGGCGGTAGCAAGCCCTGCCCAGAAAATGACAGCCGGAAAACAATTTTCTACCCAACAAATGAGAAAAAAAAGTTTCATTTAAAATATCGGCTCTGGGAGAGATTTAATATGTCTTAAATGAAGGCAAAATTGGGTTGCAGCTGAGAATACACCAACAAACATCTGAAGATAAACTGTAGATATTGCTTTGAAGAACCTGTCCAAATGCAGCAACACTTTTTCATCAACTGCCCAGAAACAGTATATACCTCACTTCATTTGGTGTATTGGCAAGCCATGGGAGGCAGCTTCTTGCAGTATTTTTAGTTATTTGCCACACAATGGATTTCATAGAAAACTGCTGACTGCCCTATTTTTGTAAAGAATGTGAGGTGTGCATTTTTTTGACAAGTAGGTATTTATTTAGGATTTGCAATGTGCCCAACGCAAGCAAGCCCCTTCATGATGTTTGCTTGGAAGATACCCATCTAAACATACTGTTTGGTGATTGTGTTTTCACATTTAATACCGAAAACCACATTTAGTAATGTTGCATTGCAGCCCATTTATCCCAATGTAACATTTCATGTTCTCGCAGTTATTATTGCCAGCCATTCTAATAATGGGCCAAGTAAGATCCCCTGGTTAAGGATCCATTATCATGACACTATTTCTGTTCACTGCCACATACACACTGTGTTGCGCCAGACTGGTACCACACGAACAGAGCCGATCACCAAACCCGGTGCAAGGGCACATGCGGCCAGCATGCCGGTGCAGTGTGGAAGGGGACATGCGGCCAGCATCTCGGTGCAGTGTGGAAGGGAACACGCGGCCAACATCTCTGTGCAGTGTGCAAGGGGACATGCGGCCAGCATCTCAGTGCAGTGTGGAAGGGGACATGCGGCCACAATCCCAGTGCAGTGTAGAAGGGGAAATGCAGGCAGCATCTCAGTGCAGTGTGGAAGGGGACATGTGGGCAGCATCCCGGTGCAGTGTGGAAGGCGACATGCGGGCAGCATCTCAGTGCAATGTGGTAGGGGACATGCGGCCACCATCCTGGTGCAGTGTGGAAGGGGACATGCAACCAGCATCTCGGTGCAGTGTGGAAGGGGACATGCGGGCAGCATCTCGGTGCAATGTGGAAGGGGACATGCAGGCAGCATCCCGGTGCAGTGTGGAAGGGGACATGCGGGCAGCATCTCAGTGCAGTGTAGGCCAATATAATGATCGTAGATCTCCAGCTGTCCCAAGGCTGACGTGCATTGATCGTATTGGCCTTTTCAATGCATTCTTCATGGCTTTTTGAAGGGGGACAGACCTCCCATTTACCTCAACGCCCCAGTACGCCCACCACAGTGACCACTACTATAAAAACGATGAATTTTACCCAAATCCCCCCACCACCCCTAAAAACAGCACTGCTGCACAATGCAGCTTCAACAAATTTGATGAAACGGTCACGACCAAGTATTCAGGCCCCCTCCTAAACACTAGTTTACATAACCAGTTTCACCAACTGACGTTCCACCCAGCCTAACGCAGGGACGTCATTTGGGGTTTGCCATTGGTTGCAACTGCGACCCTGAGGTGTCCCTTGCTACCCCTGAAATTTTTTTTTTACATATATGTATATAATGTATATATATGTTGTAAACCCTGTAAAAAGGTGCAGGGAAAGCGGAAGGCACTCCAGGAAGCGGTTTTGCTAACAGATATTACGGCAAAACACTGGGGCAGCAAACCATTTAGTCAGCCCAAAAAATATTCTTTAATTAAACATATGTCCAGGACAAAAGAGAAAACAACACGAAAACGACGCGTTTCGTGGTAACAAACCACTTGTTCACGTTTAGGGCAAGAAACACAAAGGAGGGACTATTTGAACACATTTAAACTCTATGGTTTCAGTAAAGACAATCACACACATTTTGTAATGGTCTATTAAATCAATCTGCCATCTTGGGTTGGGTACAGAAACTGAACCATACGTAATGGTAAAGTAAAATAAAACAAAACATTCTATAAAAGCCGTCATTCTTAAACATAGAAAAGAACATGTTACAAAATCGAAATTATGTTAGTATTTGGTGTTTTATCATGTGAACAATATGATTTTTTGAACAGTGCGATGTTTTGCAGAATTTAATGCGTAGTGCACATACAAAATAAGTGCACATAAGAAATTATTCATCTTTAAAAATCATGTGTATTTGAATTGATTTCTCTAGTACAAATGTCTGTTTAGACTCGCTGTGCAAAATACGCTGTATACAACACAATGTTGTTAAAGTGCTTTGTGCGAGCAGCAATCACAAAGTGCAATTCCTAATGCATAAAGTGCTCCGTGCAATTAGCAGCCTCACATTACTATTCTTCATTTAAGATTAAAATAAAGTGCTTAGTGCATAAAAGGCTTTTTTTGTACATTGCAAATACACTGATTAATAAAAACCGCATATATAGAAAATTCTAAACTCTCATCAAATCAATTGTCCATGTGTAATCCAATTTCAGTTGCAGAATGGATAATACATGATGATTCCAACCCAAATAATGTTTCAACCAAAATTGGAGAAAAACAAAAAGGAGAAAGGAAAATAAAAAAAGAAAATTGTGCATGTGAATGGATAAATTCCTTTGTTTTTACATACTTCAACATAAAATTAATTGCTTGTCCTGAAAAAAAGGAAAGAGTGTTGAAAAGAATTTTTTTATATTAAAAAAAGGAAAGGTAAAAAAAAAGGGAGAGCTCTAAAGTACATATAGTGCTCGGATTTGTCAAGAAAAAATGTTCTTTTGAAAGACCTTTCAACCTTTATACTTGTGAGAAAACCATTTACTGACTATGCTGAGAGCAAGGTGATAATTAACAAAACGCATTTGCATTTACATTATCATGAGGCCTGTAATAGAATTAATTGTTAAGGAAACCTTAAAAACACACATTATCTGAAGAAACAGGAACCTAACAGACCATGCTGTACTTTGGGGTTTACTCAAGCTAATCATTCATAAAAATAGCTCAATGGTACATCAAAAAGTCAGGTGCCTAGAAATGTTTATAGTTCTTCGTCAAGATTATGGCCTTTTGGCCTCTTGGTTTCATAATCTTGCATGTATCTAGTCTCTGTTTGTCTCAAAAGGAGTTCCCGGTTGCCGCCCCTTGAAGGTTTTTGTATGGCATGTATTCCAAAGTACCCAAATCCTTCCAGTTTACCTCTGTGTCTCTCTTGAAAATGTAAAGCCATAGGGTATGTCAGGTCAATGTTTTTGATCGCTCTTATATGTTGTATGATTCTCAGTTTTAGCTTCCCGATCGTGCTCCCGACATACCACTGATTGCACGGGCAGGTAAGAACAAACACAACATACTCAGTATCACATGTGATCCTTGATTTTATATTCACATTATTTTTTAATATAGGATGTTGGTAATTCTTTATATTTTTAGCAAACTTGCAGGCCTTACACTTGGTACATTTGTGAAAACCTTCTGGATTGGCACCTAGCCAGCTCGGGACCGGTGATGTGGTTCTGGGACTCATGTAACTAGACACTAGGCTATCTTTCAAAGAAGTGGAGAGTCTGTAAGTGATGTTGATGTTTGGTCCTAAGGTTCGCCCCAAATGCTCATCTTGTTTAAGTGCATGCCAATGTTTTTGTATTATATGACAAATGTACTTTGAGGCTTTGCTAAATGTCAAGATGAGTCGCGTGTTCTTTTCTTCCGTTTCATTTGCGTTTTGAACCTTAGGCATCAACAGAATCGAACAATCTTTTTGTCGTGCCTTTAAATAGGCTCTCTCCAACACTTTTTTTGGATAGCCTCTTTGTTGAAATCTCAGTGCCATAGATCTGCATTCCTTATCAAAAGTTTCCATCTGAGAACAGTTGCGCCTGATGCAGATGAATTCACCATATGGGATTCTCCATTTTAACGATGTAGGAT
The DNA here is from genome assembly GCF_040938575.1 of Ambystoma mexicanum. Taxonomy (NCBI): domain Eukaryota; kingdom Metazoa; phylum Chordata; class Amphibia; order Caudata; family Ambystomatidae; genus Ambystoma; species Ambystoma mexicanum. Next base: position 291,925,522 of record NC_090930.1, on the reverse strand, counting down.
GGTTGCTTTTGGCATGTAGGGGTGTGTTGCCACTTGTGGGTTTACGGTACAACTCAGTCACTAAACTGTCCTGGGCCACAGTTACGACTATGTCAAGTTAGACAATGGTGGTCTTGCTGTGGCTCTCAGTAAACTGTAGATTATATTCGTTTATGTTTAGTGACTTGACAAAATCCAACCATTCGTCTTTGGAGCCATCCCAAATTACAAATAGATTGTCTATGTAACGGAGCCACAGGACAACTTTGTCCGTTTGGTGGCTATTTGAGGGGGCCCACACTGCGAATTTCTCCCACCAGCCCATCGTTAAAATTTGCGTATGGAGGAGCAAACATAGTCCCCATGGCTGTTCCTTGCAACTGGGTGTAGAACTTATTTTCAAATAAGAAACTGTTATTCGTTAAGCAAAGGTTGATCATTTCTAAAATCATCTTGCCATGCTCAAGGTAGTTCAACGACCTTGTCTTCAGAAAGTACTCACAAGACTGCAGTCCGTCTTTATGGTTGATTGAAGTGTATAAGGAGACCACATCTAGTGTGGCTAGTAGATATGTCTTTTCCGGGGGTATGCCATCAATTTTGTTCAGGAAATCCTTCGTATCTTTTAAATATGACGGCAGGCTGGTGACACATTTAATCAGTGTTTCATCTACTAGTTTAGACACCTTTTTCAATAGTGCCTGACACAAAGTTACGATAGGTCTCCCTGGTGGTCTTGTTTTGTTCTTGTGTACTTTTGGCAGGAAGTAAATGGTAGGCATCATTGGAAACTTAGGATGCAGGTATTTACACATGTCTTCCTCCAATAAACCTTTCTCCTTCCGTTTCGTTAGCAACTCAAACAGTTTATCATTCATTTCAACTATTGGGTCCATATCCAGTAATTGATAACATTTGTGGTCCCTTAGCTGTCTATTGGCTTCACTGATGTAATCGGACCTATTCATAATGACAATGTTAGTCCCTTTGTCAGATGGTTTGATTATGAAATCTTCCAATGTTCTCATACTGGATAGGATCTCCTGTTCTCGCCGTGTTAAGTTGTTAGAAATGGTGATTTTAGTCCTCCTAAACTTTTTGAGATCATTTATTACCAAATCTTGGAAGGCTTCGATGTTGTCACCAGGGTGTAACATGGGATTAAAGCGTGATTTGAGTTTCAGATTACTCTTGCAAGGCCAATCACTGCAGATGTTCATAAGTTCATCATTGGGGGTCACTTATGTCCTCATTTTCTTGCCATTCGGTTTCTAGGTGTATGAGATCTCGTAGTATGTTCATATCCTCAATGGCCACCGGGATATATCCCAATCGTGGTTCGATGAAACGGTCACGACCAAGTCTTCAGGCCCCCTCCTAAACACTAGTTTACATAACCAGTTTCACCAACTGAAGTTCCACCCAGCCTAACGCAGGGACGTCATTTGGGGTTTGCCATTGGTTGCAACTGCGACCCTGAGGTGTCCCTTGCTACCCCTGAAAAATATGTACATATATATATATATACATATATATATATATATATATATATATATATATTTTTCAATTTCTTTCTTTATTGTGTTTCATTTTTATTTTAATTTATTTTAATGGATGCTCCAGGGCTTTGGCCAGTGCCATGAGGCTCTTTGATTCTGAAGTGGCTGGCTTTCTTGTTCAAGCCTCTTAAAAAAAACAGGAGGTTGAGCAAGTGTAACACTTTGAGCAGTGACTAAGGAATAACAAATCATTTGATTTTCTGGAATTCTATACAATGATTGCTTGACTCATTAAGGGTTTATTTCCAGCACATTTCAGGGAGTGAATCTCTGATTTAGTCTTTTCTCAAACACCTCAGATTCACAATGCAGACAAAAACATCGAAAAAGCATTTAGAGTAGAATAGTCTATTTCGGGCAATGTATTTGGTTTTCTCAAGTTGCACCTATAGCTTGTATTTTTCTGCCATTGTCTCTGTTACGATAATCACAAGACATTCCATCTCGGTGTCCTCGGTCACTTGACAAAATCCTTGTGCCTAACCGCTTATGTACAGTGTAGAAATGTTTGACCATAGTACATCAAGTGTTCCTTGATTTCATGGTGCCACAATTAATGCTTTGTTGGAATATGTCTATCTTTCCTATCTCCCAGGCATGATTTTGAGAATGTTTGTTTACATGTATTAAGTACGGGATGCCATGTTGGTGTGCTGCTTTTCCTCTGCTACTCTAAATAATTTAGCAAACACTTATGAACCCTCCCAATGGTATGTGCTTTTCCACCCTCTGAAGCCTGAAAATGTAGATCCACGCAGGCTTGACATGTGGATAACTTTGCACCAGACATGCAGCTGAACTGGCATCCTGTTAAATAATAGTTACCAGTTTGATGGTATCCACTACAGAGTGTAATTTGCTTTCTAACTTTGAGAACATTCAGACATGTAATTGCCCGCTTTACTACAGTCGGTAAAATAGCTCTAGCTGGTAAGCTTGATCAAAGGGTTGATTGCTTGCTGCTGCGATGTGTGTGTGATTTGCAAGTTGCAGGTTTGAATCCCAGGAAGGCCAACTCAGCCTTTCATCTTTCTGAGGTTGATAGATGAGTACCAGAACAGGGTGGTTGATATTGTATACATTTTTGTTCTATATACAGTGCTTATGTATAAGTGCTATATAATAACACATCATTATCATTTGGCCTTGGACGTCTGCTTGCATTTACATTAATTTGGTTATATGGACCTATACACCCTGATATTAATGGTACATATGGTTATCCATTCTTGTATGAAATTTATATCACATTACAGTCATATCGTAACCATATTTATCATAATGTACTTAGGGACAATGCTATGTGATGCCACTTCCTGTTTTGTGAAGGGGTGAAAGTCGTGTTGCATTGCTTCTGGTGATGTCACTTTTGCGTGGGGTCAAATGGCATCACATATGTGATGTCATCAGAGGTCAAGGGCCATGTGATGTGATTTCTGCCATCTCTGGCATTTTGGTGAAATGACGTACTGGCCTAACGTAAAGTTGCCTTGCGCTAGCACAGGCTCTGGCCTTGAAAGTTTAACTATGTCTCAGAAGCTAATGCCCTGCGTGGGATTCCTGAGCCGATTTCGCTGCGTGCTAAAATTGTTGAAAATGTGAAGCGTAACAATATGATTGTTGCCACGTGTATCTCATTATCACCCCATATAGAGAATCCCATTGTTCGTTTGATCCATTCACAGCTAGATTATTTGTTTTGTAATGTTCTGAAAAGGGAAATATAACATAGAGAATGCATTGTTTGATTTTTACAAGATATTACATTGAAGTCTTGACATTAGAATAACCGGATACACATGATTAACACATTACAATCATAGTATTGGGCCTCATTACGACCCAGGCGGTAAGTTACCGCCTGGGCCGTGACTTTACCACCATGGCGTAAACTACTTTTACGCCATGGTGGTTGGCGGATTTACCGCCCCATTCCAACCTTGGCGGGGCGGTAAATCCCCATTTTCCCATTTACCCTTCCCCATTCCCATTTTGCCCCATAGGGCATAATGGGAGTGGGGAAGGCGTTAAGTACGCCACCGCAAATTACGGTGGCGTAATTAACTCCATGGTCCCTTAGCGCCATGGATTTTAACACCTGCTAAAAGCAAGTGTTAAAACCTCCATGGCGCTAAGGGACCTCGTACTCAGGCGGTAAGGGTCGGCGCTGTTTACCCCGCCCTAAAACCCTTACCGCCTGAGTCGTAATGAGGCCCATTGTGTTTTGTATATCATTTGATTTTTATAGATGAATTGTTTTAATTTTTGAGTGCTGATTAATTTTAAGACACAATTTAAAATATATAGTGCAGCCTTTCATGCAGATACTAAACTCGACCGTATCTGTTAGGCCCCTTCTTTACTCACAGACGCCACACATGCCTTTTGAAAGTTCCTTTGCTATTTGTGATTTGGAGGCCCATGCCAGACTATTCTTAAAACCAACCATGTAATTGTTTTGTGAATCATTAAGAAGGGAGGGATCAGTGAGGGTAGACGATTCAGAAAAGGTTATGGTTGAGTTGTTAACCTCCAATACCAAAACTTAGCGTTGTTTGGGTCTGCCACCTAAGCAGTGTTTAGGTTTCCCACCTTAGCAGTGTTTAGGTCTGCCACCTTAGCAGTGTTTGGTGAGCAAATGTTACAATATCTCCATGACAGAAAACTATCTCTCTGTGCTTTCAAAATAAATCTTCATTGGACAAGCTCAGAAAAGTGGGAGGAGCTACTTAATGGTTTGGTTTCTTGAGGGCCATTCAAGGGATAAAAAGGTTTGCACTTCTTCCACAATGTCCATACCATGAACAGCCTCAGATGAGAACAGTGATGCAGACCCACTGGCTGAACATTGCAGTTTTGAAATTCAGATGTATTGGAACCTCACAGAAATACAGCTCTAAGGTTGGCACCTGCGTTTTATATATTCTTATATGTATATTTTGTTTTTACAGTTTTATTCTCTGTTTTCTCCTCCTCTCCCTTCTCCCTCTCTCTTCCCACCCTTCTTTACTTTTTCTATGCACTTACACTATCAGAATTGTCCCTGGACCTAGTATGATAGCAACAAATGTTTGTCTCCTCGCCCCTCCCTTTACTTGTCCCACCCCCCCTCCAGCACTATCTGAATTTTCGTCAGGCCTAGTACGATAGTTGCTTGTTTTGTTCCTCTCCTCTTCTTTCCTCCTCCGTCCCTCACCTATTGTTAATCACTGGCTCTACCAGAAATGTCATCAGGCCTAGTACGGTAGTCACCTGTCTGTTTCCCATGTCCTTCCTATCTGAGTTTTAGCTCTTGCACTATCTGAAATGTCGTCAGGCTGAGTACGATACTTAATTTCACATTCTTGTTGTTCATGCCCTGTATGAATGTCATTGTAGTTTCCCTTGGTCCCTCCCTTGCCGTGAAGCGCTTTGAAACACATTGTGTTTAGGCGCTATATACATGAACTATAATATCATATCATGCACACAGACACACACGCATATCTTACCTGGAACACCTGTGACTTCCCGCTTCGGGCCTGCCATGCCTATCAGCCCCTGTGCAGACTAATGTGTGTCGCAGGGCATGGCAATTCGATTTAGAAAGATAACTAAGAATAGTGTTTCAACATCACTTTTATTTTTTTTATAAATGAAAGAAGAATTGCACCTGAATTCTTATTCTGAATGAAAAGCAATCCAGTGGGATATGGGTAGAGATTAGACTCAATTGGCAATAAGAGACGATTTTAGGAATATTGTTTACAAGGAATAGAAGTGTCTAAACCGTGCAGCTATCTCATTAAAGTAGTAAATGGGGAGTTGTGTAGGTTTATTACACTTATGAGATTTAAACTTTTGCCTTGCTACGGGTATGTGGGAAGCTGGACAGGAATACCCAGAGAAAAAAGAGTTTGTAGATTGTGTAATAATGAGGTAGAAACTATGAGACACTTGGTAACGAATTGTGATAAATTATCCAAGCTATACTATAAAGGATATAATGATTTGACAAGCGACGTTAGGTTGATCGCTACTGGTCAGTTTTGATCTAGTATTTGTATGGCAACTCCTCTTATGTATGTGAGTGCTGTTTATTATATATGGAAAGAGATAGTATAACAGTTTGCAGAAACAACAGCTATAAGAGAGAAGAGAAGTTAGGAAATTAAATTAATTCTTTACAATTATTTTATTCTATTCTATATTTTATATATTTTAAATTTCAAATTAGACATATGAGGAATATGAAATAAATAGTTTCTAACCTTACTTTTGACCCTAAATGTTAATTTGTAAATTGGTATATTGATATTGTGAATCTATGTGGAGTTTTAAATATGAAGATATCGAAATGGAAATTGTGATTGTCTTGATTTTAACTGTGTGTAAGATTGACTAGTATTTTATGATGTACTTGTATTTGTACAAGATTTTTTGTTTGTTTAAAATATGTTATAAATAAATAAAAAATAAAAAATAAAGTATTGCACCTGATAGCGGTGTTGATAATTTGGAAGAATTAAGTGAGTGCAAGCTTTGATATGATAGAAGGTAAGAGGATGTTATCTTTGAAGTAGGTTACCATGTGAGCTGAATGGATGTTGTGCAGGTCTTCCCGGATTATGGTGCTGGGCCCACCTTTTTGTTTTGTATGTGGAACATCTGTGGTGTGCTTGCAGAGGCTGGTCTGGTGTTTGATATATTCTATATTGTCCAGAAAAAATCTCCTCATTGTTGGTGCATTTGTATGCACAATGAGATATTGTGGAAATTTGGTATACTTGTGATGCAAAACGTAATGTGCTTGAAGAGTGCTCGGCTCTTGCTGGCTGCTGTTCATGTGTTTAATGTACATTAGTTTTCTTTGGCTACTGTCATGAGGGTCCTGCAAGCACTGTACATGGTCTTTAAAGTTAGGAGATCTTCCCATTGTGTTTGCATCCATATTTTTCCTTATCATTGGCTGGTGAATTTTCTGTAAGTTATTGAATGCACCAAAGTGCAGATGTCTTGAGCATGTTCATTGGCAACCTCAGATGTGCCTGTAAAGGTTGATCAAGCAATGGTCTTTAGTGCATATTGGCTGTTTGCATGTGGATGTGTGTGTTTTTCTGGGCAGGGGCCTTCAGGGAGCTTCATGTGAGGTAATGCATATGGTCATGGCTGTGGCTTATTGACTGTTGGTTAGACAGAGCAGGGTCTCTGCCCCTTGGGTTGTTCCACCCATCACTGAAGTTGTCCTGTTGAGAGATGTCTTTGGTACCTAGAAAAGAGGGGAGGAGATGGAGGGTGTGAAAATGTTGAAGCACATGGATTGTCTGGGGCTCTTAGGCAAGGGGTCCCTGGGTCACGTGGCCCACTTTAATCTGCACTGAACTCCAACACCACTAGGAGAGAAGAGAGAGTTCAGGATTATAGATGAGGGTTGCTGGAACCAAAAGAGGTTAGACTCGCTTTGGAAGGGGGATGGCCTAAATCACTTGAAATTTCCCAGCCTCCCCTGACCTCTGAAAAAACACAGACAATGAGGAAACCCATTGATTCAGTCCTAACCTGACTACATTTACTAGCCCGTTCTTCTCCCGTTCTACTATGTGCTCATTCCTCTGCTTGCAAAGTGCACTGTTATGTTCAATCTAGGTTTGCCATATATAAATCTACCACATACATACAAGCACTACCCTCAGTTTCTCTTGTCAGCAGGTCAATATGTAACTTAAGGCAATGCAATTTTAATGTTTTGCACAATAAACTGCTCAGTTTAATAGATCAGAGCATAGACATCACCTTGATTTAGGGGTTTATAAGCAAAGATATTATATATCCTCTGTGCCCCTTTGCAAAAGTCTTGTTTTTGTCAATGACAGGCAGATGTTGCTGGTAATGATGCATTTCATCTTAATCCATAATTTACGACATCTTCAGATAATGCTAACATGTGTGTAAGCCGCGGAGATCTACAAAACATCAGATAGAATCTGGGAAGTTGCACTGAGCATATCATATTGCATATTAAATAGCAAGTTGAAGAGTACTCATTGTATAATGCACCACTCCAGTTTCATTCAATTATTCTTCATTTTTACTGCTGACATTTATATAAGACTGACCCATAAAATGACAGGCATGCTTTGCATAGCACTGGAGAGATGATTAGATAACAGATGCCACCTGCCTGAGATGTTTACACGGGTAAATCTGGGGGTGGGGATGACCGCAAGGTTGGCGAGAGCAGGGACCAACACATCAGTGATCTGTGGTACCATAGTGCTCTTTGAGGAACTCTTTGAACACCTTGAAAGCGATTTCTAAAGCGTTAATGGCTAAAGTTCTTAAGGAAATGAGACCCACAACATATTCTGGTGAGGTTCATCCATCTAACTTAATTCTGGAAAACGCTGAGCTTTTTTATCCCATTTATAGTTTGCTTTGCCAATGCCCTTTTTGTTGAAAACAAAGTGCCAGATCTATTAAAAAATGTGACAAACATTCCCCTGACGATGAAACCTGGCTTGGACTACAAACTAAATCTAGGCCTATAACCAATGCTCCTTTTTTGTTGAAGATAATTGGCAATTTGGCTACTAAACAGCTACAGGAACATTTGGAAAATATTGAAACCTTACATCCCAGGCAATCTGGTTTCAGATCAGTCCATGGCACGCAAAGTACCTTGCTGGATTTGCAAACGGAAATGTAAAAAATGATGGAAAAAAGTAAATCGGGGCTGCTCATGTTGTTAGATCTGTCAGAAGCCTTCAACCTTGTTGGTCATGAGAAGCTCCTCAGGAGACTTACAAGCATAGGAACATGCTCCAGTGAAGCAGTACACTGGATCAGATCTTGTAAAAAAAAAACAGGATGTCTAATATGTTTGGGGTAATGCCTGTTCTAAGCCAGAGTTGATTGAATGCAGTGTGCCGCAGGGCGCATGTCTCTCTGCGACTCTAGTTAATGTGTATTGTCGCCCTTTGTGAAATCTTTTGGACAAGCTAGGTGTGTGTTTCTCTAATTATGCTGATGATACTCAGCTCATTATGGACACCTTGAGCTGTGGGAAGAGAGATATAGACACATCACCTGCAAGATAGCGACATTCGCATACAGTGTATTGGGCACTCTGAGGGCTGGTTACTTCCCAGGGACATCAGAACTTAGCGTCTGATTGGCTCTTCATAGAACACAGCTCCATTCCTCCTCCTCATTCCCATACCTGTTGGGTAATGGGCAATTAAGACAGCCTTGGTATTATGTGAGTGTTTCTTTGGATCAGGTTGACTTCCCCAGCTCCCACAGGCAGCCGTGGGACTGCCTCAACGACCTTGATTATATCACCATGTGCTGTCTCAGTGACGGTGATCTTCTGGAGACGAGCAGCGTGAGTGCAGCTTCCCCCTCCCTTAACCCCATTGCACAGACCATGTGTTTTGAGCAGGTCTTCAGGGTGAATACCACCCCAAGGCATCCTCATAAAGTGTGTTTAACTGTCATTTCTCCTTTCTCGTACTTGTGCATACAAGTTCATTCTGCCTGTGTCATAAACAATGTATTCCCCACCCCTTGTTCTCTTCCGGGCTGATTCAATGGTTGACTACAGCTCCAGAGTCCCATTGTTCCCCCCTAGGAGGTGTGCCAGCAAATCCCAATTTTTCCCTCAATTGTTAGGTTTGCCCCCCCCCCCGTTTGGTGCTGAATCAGCACCATCATTACAAATTCATGACATGTCTTTCTTCATTCTCTCCATCTATCACTCTTTCGATAGGGGATGTGCTCCAGGAAAGTCTTTTCTGCTTCTCTCCCAGCCCTTGGTGGCTTCTCCCACCTCAATATCTTGTGCAAGCATGTGCTTGCCTCTCTGCTGCTCTTACTTAGGTCACAACCTCCAAAGTTTCTTGCAGACGTGATGGTCTTGTTGGTCTACTTGCTACCCGCCAGTCAACCTATACCGGTCTCTCAACACCAAAGCTGCGGTTCTACCAGTGTCCCAGATCTGGTTCATTCTGCTAGCCCTGTACCTATGGATGGTCTGCTGCAAGACTCTCTGCTGCGTGTCTTCCTCTGTGTCCAGTGATTTTACCAAAATGTCTTTGCCGAAAAATGTTTTATTGAACACATATTATCGAATTATTGTTTTGGTATTTTTTAAAAATAAATGGGGGATGGGGTAAAAGGGGTATAAGGGTAGTTGGGGTGGGGTTACAACTAGAAAAAAAATGGGAGGACAACTAGAAAAAAAATGGGAGCTTGGGGGGAACCCCCCAAAAACAAACACAAAAAATACTGAATTTATTGTTGGGTAAAATCAGATTGGTAAAACAGTTTTTGGTAAAACACATTTCGGAGACATCGCATGGAACCGTATTCCTCCACAATACCTATCTCTGGCACAATGACCAGTCCTCTTCTCTGCCTTCAGTCTATTTCTTGGCCACATGTCTCTTCTCATGTGGTCATGTGGTCAGAAACGTCAGGATTTGTTGCCATAATAAGGATATGTTAAAGTTTTAGCTAACAGCAGAAAATGGTGTAGATATCGGCCCTATTCACTGGAAAAAATCTAGAACTTGGAGTTTGCATGCCCATGTCCACGTTTCAAAGACACTTGCAGTGTGCAGTTCTCTTCTGTTCAAATGTACAAATAATGTTAACAAACTGTAGGTGCCGTATCCAGTGCCTATCACAATATGTGGAAAGATGAGGCACTAATACAAGAAAATCAGTATTGTTTGGTATAAAACTGTCGAAATTATGGTTTTTAGTTTACACACTAGGATTTGAGTCCACAAACTTTATAAATGAAGGACATTTATTTTTTTTCCCAGCTGATGTCATCTAAGGAAAAGTTACATTTCTTTGGGGTGTCCAAAGTGATGTATCAAGTTCACGAACAAAACGTTCATAATATTTCTGTCCAGTGCATGAACCCTATTTAAGAAAATGAAAAAACAAAAAAATATTCTAGGGATCCGATCTAAGAAATCTGAAACTGACTTGTAATTGGTGTACAGTGGTTTTTGAGCTTTCACACCCACATTAAGGTCGATGTCCATTGGACATACTAATTTGTTGTCCTTTGTTCTTAATTTGGATTCTGATCTACTTTTCTGTTGTTTGAAATGTGGGTATGTATATAATATTTACTGGCATGTGCCTTTGTTAGGCTTTGGTTATTTACTGACAATTGTATCTGTTTGTTTTGTTCTTGGTACAATATATGTTTCAATCTTGTTTCCAATGTTTATCATGAATGATATGTCAAACTAGAAATTATATCGTGCCTCCTATTGCTATGAATATATGTATATTGGCCTACGCCAAGCTGCTAACAAGCTGCTTATAAACTACATGTGAATAAACTCGCATTGCAAGGTCCTGACCTTAGAAACCATGTAAACTGTCATTTTGGGTCAAGCCGCCATTTTAGGTTTTCTTGCTCTATAAAGTCACCATGTGAGCTAAAATGGTGGCCTATGTTATTCAGAACAGAACTTGATTGTCATGACCTCTGTACAGCTAATGTATAACTGGCCTGCAGGCTACTTGTTAGGGTCATGAGCTGAGACCTTGTCCTTCTGCTGACCTGTGTGCAATGGATTACCTGTATCACCGAAACTGATCTATAATTGAATGAGAACACCTGCTTAACTACATTGTATAAACTAAGTCCTGCATTGTAATGTTAGGCCTAGAGCACACATTATTACCATTTCTTCTTGTTAATGTATAAACCTAACATGAACTAGATTTGACCTGGCAAGGGACCCTAGAGCAGTAACTTATTTATGGAATGGTTAACCTGCAGAAAGGCTGGACAACAGGCTGGAGAAATGTATAAAAGCCTGACTGTTTCAATGAATATTTGCACTCACTGAGCACACCAAACCACGCCGGAGTTTGCTGTGTTGTACTGAGGGTCGATAGCTATCTGAATTTTGTTCTGTTCTTTTGTAACTGGATTCAGTATAAAATAAAGTGCTTTGTATGTTCCTTTGTAACCTGTGTTTGGTGTGTTTCCTTTTTGGTTACCCTGCCTCATATTATTTCCTTGTTTTCACAGTTGGTGCCCGGAATAGGGACCCTCAAGATTGATGCCGGATTATTGAAGGTTGACGCACGCTATCGGACCGGGATCGGACGGTGAGCCATAACGGGCCCGACTGAACGAGACGCGACACCTCAACAGCGCTGCATGATCCGTTCCCTGGACGATAGCCGTGTGGTCTGAGACGGCATCTTGACGAGGGTCAATTTTTTGAGGCGGGCAGATTTGCCGAAATCACCATACACAAGGTAAAATTCGTTAGGTAAGTCCTTTGTAAACCGATGGGTCCTCCTTAGGTTTGGTTGGTTACCCGACTCTTAATTCAACCCTGACAATTTGAATTTGGCGCATTGTATCTGCAGACACAATTATTGACCAGGTAACACCGAGTATTTGAGAAATGCCTGGGAAATTGTCTAGCTGCTTTAGGTTATTATTCCGCAGCGATAGACAATCTTTGGAATTTAGCCGTCCGGCACCACATGAGGGGTCACTGGCATGTACTATGTACTGTAAGCATGGCATTGGAAGTGTAGTATTTAATAAAATTTGGCACAGACAAACCAGACATGCCTCCGAACTTCAGTGGCCAGTCAATGGTAGTTTTGAGATCCCTCGTATTGAATATTTAGAGTCAGTCTTGTTAAAAAAGAAGGCCAGACCTGTAGCATTTGATGTTTTGCAAAATTAGAAAAGAGAAGCGTTGCAGCAGCTTAAAAGTAGGGAAAAACATGTGCGCCGTCATAAAACAAATGCTGAAAAGGCGTTGTTATATGATCAGGACAAACAGTCTGAGTCGGTTAGGAATATGGACAGGGCTTTCTCACTCGGTATTCAGAAAATCTATCCTAAAGATCTTCATGTTTCTGATGAGTTTATCGACAAATTGTTAAATGAACGAAGGCCTGGTGCCTCTGCACCAACTCCGTATGTTCCTCTTCCTCCTGCTGTACCTCTTCCTGCTGTTATTCCTGCTCTTCCTGCTCAACCTGTTGTTCCTATTCCTCCGGTTGTTGTTCCTCCACCTGCTCCTCTGCCTCTTCCCATTGCACCAGTAATAGTACCTCCATTGAATTTGCCTGCACCATCACTCCCAAGTAGTTCTGTACCGCTTGTAGTTGATCAGGGTGCGGGGTCGAGGATTGTTACTCGTAATACTGTTCCTACAGAAAAGAAACAGGATTTGTTTGCATGGGCTAAGCATTGTATGGAGAGAGATGATCGAGCTAATGTTCTTGCCACACTTTCTAATATGGATAATTTTCCTGAGAAAAATGTTTTCATTGAAGGTTTAGGGATTCATTTATGTGTAATGTGGGGTAAATGAAATAATGCAGACCTCCCACAAGGGTTGAGGGACCTGAATACTTTAGCGTTTTCAAGAGACACTCTGGAGAAGGTACATGAGCATGTTGAGAGGATATTTGAGTATAGAAAGGAGTTGGAAAGGTTACGGAATGAGGATGACGAAGAAGAAAGTATGTATGTACAGAAACAATTTCTTCCGTGTCGTAAATCGGCATCTGAGGAGGCGCGAATTTGTACAAAAGATGCGATTAGATGGATTTCAGACATATCGATAACTCCAGTTGAGGTATATGACACATACAGTCAATATACGCTAGAAATGCAGAGGAAAGTGATACAGGTAATGGTAGAGTACCTGCAGGATGAATGTTTAAAGAGATAGGTTAGTTGTCCCACAGAGTTATTGAGCATTTATAAGAGAGCTTTTTCACTTGACACTTCTTCAACTGCTTTAGCGCTCGATTTAGCTCTGTTGCTTAGTAAGCGTTCGGAGTTGCCTACATCTCAGTTGCCTATGAGAGAGGTTCCTCCGACATTTGTCCCAAAGGTTGAGATTCCTGCTAATGCTGCAGCAGGTACACCTGCTGTGGACATTCCTGCACATTATGTATCGCAGTTTGTTCACGTCCCGTTTTCACGACAGGAAGTGAATACTATTAGACAAACTATTCCTGACATTAGGAAAAATCCGACAGGGTTCTATAAAGAGATAGAGTCCGTTTTGCAGTCCTCAGTGTTTACCCTAGGCGACATTGATTTGCTATTCCCTGTACTCCTGCCTGTAGATTTGTGGAAACAAGTTAGAACTATAGACGATGTACCAGGATTGGGAGATACATGGGCTAACATAGTTAGGCTTGATGGGGAAAGGCCAGCTGGTGAGAGACCACCTCAGGTGATACTAACTTTGCCTGACAGAATCATTGCAAAACTGAAAACTATAATCCCCGAAAAGAGAATTATTTGGGACAAGCTTACGGCCTGTGTCCAAGGAAAATCTGAGGGTGCTACCGAGTTTTTTAATCGGTTCAAACAGGTATTCTCGGATTTCAGTGGACAAGACTTAGGCACAGAGTCTGGGAAAAGATTATTTGTGGACAAATTTGTACGTGGATTGCTGCCTGACATCCAGTCACAAATTATGTCTTCTGAGAGCGCTTGGCAGGCGAAATCCCAATCAGAAATACTGCACATGTCTCAGTACTACGAGAACCGTGTCAATAATGAAAAAGATAGAGTCGAGAAGAGAAAAGGTGATTTGAAGACTAAAGTATTGTTACAGCAAATTGTTAGAGGCCCCAGAGGGGGTAGTTCGCAGATTAGAGGTCAGTATGTTCCACACGGGAATGTGCCCTTGGATCCTGTGAATATTAACCAGTGTGCCTATTGTCACCAGGAGGGTCATTGGCGTGCACAATGCCCCGTCCTTCGACAGAGGTCGAATAACACATTTGGAAATATGGGTAGACGATCCAGAGTTCGCCCGGGTGTGGGGGGCCCTGGTAGAGGCCAGTTTTCGCAGGATCCCCAACAACCTTTTTCACAGGATAATCAGACTTCGAGTGTGGATACTAGAAACATATTTGATCATCCTTCTGCTACATATCTATCTGAAGAGCTTCCTTTTGATGATATTTTGTTTCGTTAGGATTGCCCGAAGCAGGGTTTGGAACCTACACCTATTCCCGTTAATCAGAAAGGTCCCTACGTTGAAATGGTAGTGGGAAATAGGAAACTTCAATTTTTGATAGACACTGGAGCACAGAAGTGCTCCATTGATCATTCTCGGGTTCCAAACATTCCACTGTTAGGGCAAACCAATGTTTCTGTAGGGTTTTCTGGCACACCAGTTGTTTGTCCGGTTTCTTCACCGGTACCTATTTCTTTGGGTCCCTTTACGGACCACTGTCCATTTCTCTTGACTTCGAATTGTGGAGAGAATTTGCTGGGGTTGAATCTGTTGAAGGAATTAAATGCGGTAATTCATTGTTCTTCTGATGGAGTGCGTTTGACGATTTCACCACATCAATGTTCTGTTTCGCAATTCTTGACTAGACCTTTGGCGCCAGAATTCAGTAATGTACCAGAGTGTTTGTGGGCAGTTGATGACAATGATGTCGGTGTTTTGCAGATTGAGCCGGTTAAAATAGTTTTGAAACATGGAATTAAGCTGCCCCGTATTCCACAGTATAAGATCTCAGTTGAAGCCGAGCGAGCTTTGAAGAGCATTGTTTCCAATTTTGTGCATCGTGGGGTGATTGAGGAGATTGCAGGAAGTTTGTGCAATAGTCCGATTTTACCCGTGTACAAAAAAGGTGATAATGCAATTCCATTTCGTTTTATAATTGTGCCCGATGTGACGACAATATTAACCATGATTCCAGCTACGGCTACTCACTTCAGTGTTGTGGACCTAAAGAATGTTTTCTTCAGTATTCCTGTACATGAGGATAGTAGATACTTGTTTGCGTTCACATTAGGGGGACGCTCATTCACATTTACTCGTGCACCTCAAGGTTATACTGAGAGTCCTAGTATTTATAGTAGGGCTTTGAAAGAGCAGCTTGATACCCTTGGATTGCCCCCTACTTGTAGGTTGCTTCAATGTGTTGATTTGCTTTTAGCCGCTGACTCTGAGAGCTCTTGTAAAGAGGGCACTGTGTTGTTGCTCATCCATCTAGCTAAGCATGGTCACAAAGCTTCGCTCAAAAAGTTTCAATATTGTTGCCAGGAGGTCGACTATTTAGGCATTCTCCTGTCAAAGGAGGGAAGAAGATTGACACCTGAAAGAATAAAACACATTTCTGGCATGTCTGTCCCAAATACTCAAAAGGAAGTTAGAGCCTTGATAGGTATGGCTTCTTACTGTAGGTTATGGATCCCAAACTTCTCACTAGTGATAAAACCGATGTTGACCTTGACGAAGAAGGGTATTTCTTCGCCATTGCCATGGAATACGGAGCATCAACATTCATTCGAGTTGCTCAAGACTGCATTATGTTCAGCGCCAGTTTTGGGCACACCGAACTATGAGAAGGCCTTTGTGTTGTTTGTGCATGAATGTGATGGATGTGCTTTGGCTGTATTAACGCAGGAACATGGAGGGAAGAATAGGCCATGCGGTTACTACTCTTCCGCCCTTGATCCTGTTGCATGCGCTTTGCCGAGATGTTTGCGCGCTGTCGCTGCTGCTGCTGCGTCTGTAAAACAGAGTGAGGGAATGGTCCTAGGCCATGATTTAACCCTGATGGTGCCTCACTCTGTAGATATTCTATTGAACAAAACCCAAACGCAACACCTCACTTCCGCACGACTGACAAGATATGAATTAATCTTGTTTGCTCCCCACATTCAAATTAGGAGGTGCTGCATTCTTAATCCGGCTGAACTCCTACCTTTCCCGCAAAATACTGTTTGCGGTGACGAAGAGTCACATGACTGCCTGTATACTACTGAACAAGATACAAAAGACAGAGTTGATTTGAGGGACACTCCTTTGGATAACCCACAAGGGGAGCTGTTTTGTGATGGCTCCTGCTTCAAACTACTGGATGGTACATCCACAGCTGCTTATGCAGTCACTACATTGAGTACGGTTGTGAAGACCAAGAGAATTACGCATTACTCTGCGCAGGCCGCAGAGATTATAGCATTGACTCGGCTTATGAGCTTTCCGAAGGGCTAACAGTAAACATATATACTGATAGCCAGTATGCCTTTGGGGTGGCTCACAACTTTGGGAGACTTTGGTCAGAGAGAGGGTTTTTAACTTCGCATGGCACCAAGATCCAACATGGCTCCCTGATAGTACAATTGCTTTCAGTGCTTGCGCTCCCTAGTCAGTTAGCAATCATTAAGTGTGCAGCACATAGCAAGATTATAGATGATGTAGGGAAAGGGAATGCTTTCGCTGATCAAATAGCTAGACAAACTGCCTCTGATCTCTTCACTGAGATGTATGTTTCAAGGGAGACTGTAGATGCCTATGCAATGGATGAGGGTGTTGGGTTTGTACGGGATATCCAAGCCGATGCCACATTAGAAGAATCCAAGAGGTGGGCTGAGGGCTTGGGGAAACTCGATGATGATGGGTGTTGGGTGGACATGGTTGAAGGGAAATGGTTGCTTCCTACTGCCTATATAGTAATGATGGTTACCATGGCAGACAGTCCCACACATGTGTGCGCTCAACAGATCACGAGAATGTTAGAGAAAGTCTGGGTAAATGATAAGATTTCAAAAATTGCCCAGCATTATGTCCAAAATTGCATGATTTGCCTACAACACAATGTGGGAAAGGGGACAGCAACTCCAAGAGGTAGCTTTGGGCCTCCTTCTGTCCCGTTTGAAGTGATTCACTTTGACTTTATTGAAATGGAGCGATGTAACAATCTAAAATATGTCCTTGTGGTCATTTGCACCTTTAGTAAGTGGGTCGAGGCTTTCCCTGTTAAAGACGCTACAGCCATGACCACTGCAAAGACCATGTTAAAGGAATTCTTCCCACGGTTTGGTTTGCTGAGAGTTATCTGGTCGGATA
Source organism: Ambystoma mexicanum (assembly GCF_040938575.1). NCBI lineage: Eukaryota > Metazoa > Chordata > Amphibia > Caudata > Ambystomatidae > Ambystoma > Ambystoma mexicanum. The sequence continues at coordinate 291,908,109 of NC_090930.1, read as the reverse complement.
ATGGTCCGCATTTTATCGCTGCTGTAATTCTACAGATATGTACGGCATTGCAAATTGACAAACGATTCGATTCGGCAAGACATGCTCAGAGCGCCGGATTAGTGGAAAGACACAATGGTATCATAAAAAAACAAGCTCGCTAAGACGTGTGCCGGCACCAAACTAAAATGGCCGGACGCCTTACCGATCGTGTTACTTTCAATGCGGACAACCCCTCAAACTAAGACTGGGCTCTCTCCCTTTGAGGTGGTAATGGGGAGACCTGCTAATATTTGGGGTTTGCCTAAAAGCTGCGCATTGCGCGATGTAGAAAATGTACTTCTCTCCGACTATTGTAACCAATTGATTAAAAACCTGTTTTCAATTTATCACCAGGTGCGAGAGGCATTGCCGGTGAGGTACGAGGGCCCCGGTCACAGTCTACGACCAGGGGATTGGATCCTCGTTAAATCCTTCGATAGAGCGTCTTGCCTCGCACCACGTTGGAGGGGCCCCTACCAGGTGCTCCTGGTCACTCAGACTGCGGTGCGGGTAGGAGGACATCGCCACTGGATCCACGGCAGCCACACCAAACGGATCCCACACCCAGTGCCATACGATACAGAAGACGCAGAACCCCTTTCCTACATTGAAACCAATGTACCCGAAATGGCAGACGGTGGAAAGAGAGTATCGGAGGCCGTTCCGGAAGTTGTAAGGCCCGACAATACGGCCATCTTGCCTCCTTGTTCTCCCACTGCATCGTTTGTGGATCATCCATCTTCTGATCCAACTTCCGTTCACTCGCCACCTCCTGTGGGAAGTGACGACATCCTGTCTGCTGATTCTTTTGCACCGGAAACTGTGAAGTATAATCTCCGCCCAAGGAGATAGGTTTGCAATACGGCTATGCTGTACAATTGAAAGAATTTGAGGGCTTGCCTTTTTTTTGGCCCAATTGCGTAAAGGGTTCTGCTGGCTAAGGGTTGTGGGAAAAGACATTAAGAAGACGCGCGACCGGAGTCGCCAGCAAACAAACAATTGGTGTTTCTCGATTGAAGACGACAATGCCCGCATCCGCTACCGTTCGTACTGAACTTTTGGACAAAAATGTGACTAGGAGAGACAATGAGCAGATATGTATGGGGGCCCCGAAAACGTTTTGTTGTCTACTGGTGATAATCACAGGACTTTTAGTAACTGTTGGTTGTGGGTTTTGGTATTTGGAGAGAATGTACCCTTTGAATGATTTCCTACCTGTTGAAAATATAACTGTTGTTCCCACTCCTTCTATGCAACTACATACCTTGTCACCTAGAGATCTTTTGCATAGACGGAATTATCAAAATAACACTCTACTTCTAATTATGAATGCTACCCATGCAATCTTTAACAGAACCAATTGTTGGATCTGCTCACATTTACCGCAACATGGGGATAAGGGGCTAGGTTGGTACATTCACCCTTTACCTTTGCCAACTGCTTGTTATGCTTCACTTAGAGCACTGTTCTTTGGCCGATGGAACGATAGCATCTCAGGGAACTTTGATGGCACTAATTTGAATAGTTTTGAGAAACGTGTTCTGACTCCTCTGGGATGCTTGCTTTCGCAAATAGGAGTAAGCTCAATATTGCTTCTATTAGGCCTTCTGATAGACTGTCTCGTCCTTTCCAATCTTTGATTTCCTTTAAAATGGCTCCGATAGGCAATAAGGATGCCGTGCCTCCTTCTTATACTGTTAACCATAGCCCTGATTCAGTTTCTTTCTGCATCCAGAGGAATGGCACCCGGTCAATGGGAGATTTTAAAGGTTGTGCCAACGTTGCAAATTTGACTGGGGAAGACAGACCTTTGTATGTAGGCGAACCTATCTATTTTGTTTGCGGTAATGTAGCATTTCCATGGTTGCCCAGGGATTGGCAGGGAACTTGTTATCTAGGAATCCTGTTACCTGGGGTGTTTATAGCAAGTACTGTAGAGGTTTCGAAGGCTCGTCCACGGCAGGACGAGAATGGCGACACTCCAGCACAGGTTTTAGGAGATGTAGCGAAATCATTCCTTCCATTCTTTGGGCAGATAGCGAATACCGAGGATATCAGGAAACTAGCGAGAGTACTGGAGAGAACCATCAACCGGACCACAGATATACTCTATAATATGACTTTAGAGCAGAAAGCGATCAGATTGGTAGCGCTTCAGAACCGGATGGCATTAGATGTCATTCTGGCTGAACATGGTGGAGTATGTAAACTAGTGGGGTCCGCTTGCTGTGTTTTCGTACCGGATTCCTCCCCAACTATTTTTAAGGCAATACAGAATCTGCACATTCTTATTTCAGAAGTGCATGTTCCCGAGGGAAATTGGGATCTTAGCGCTTGGTTCTGGGACTTCTTGCGGTCTTGGGGTTGGAAAGTGCTTTCAGTCTTGCTGATTATTTTGGGAATTCTGCTATTTCTTTGTTGTTGTATCCAATGTCTACCAAGTATATGTTCAATGCTAGGGGGATGTTGCGCTGAGGCGATAGGTACAATAGGACATAAAGTGTATGCCCCGGATAAAACCTCTAAGGAGTATGTACTGAAAGAGATCTTAGTAAAAGATCTAATGGCGATAGATATTTCTGACAGCTATTCAGGGTGTATGGACGAAGACACATGGAGTTATTTGCACGGAGATCAGAAGTAGTTTAGCACTTGGCATAGGCCAAAAGGAGGGTTTGTCAAACTAGGAATTATATCGTGCCTCCTATTGCTATGAATATATGCATATTGGCCTACACCAAGCTGCTAACAAGCTGCTTATAAACTACATGTGAATAAACTCGCATTGCAAGGTCCTGACCTTAGAAACCATGTAAACTGTCATTTTGGGTCAAGCCGCCATTTTAGGTTTTCTTGCTCTATAAAGTCACCATGTGAGCTAAAATGGTGGCCTATGTTATTCAAAACAGAACTTGATTGTCATGACCTTTGTACAGCTAATGTATAACTGGCCTGCAGGCCACTTGTTAGGGTCATGAGCTGAGACTTTGTCCTTCTGCTGACCTGTGTGCAATGGATTACCTGTATCACCGAAACTGATCTATAATTGAATGAGAACACCTGCTTAACTACATTGTATAAACTAAGTCCTGCATTGTAAGGTTAGGCCTAGAGCATACATTATTACCATTTCTTCTTGTTAAAGTATAAACCTAAGATGAACTAGATTTGACCTGGCAAGGGACCCTAGAGCAGTAACTTATTTATGGAATGGTTAACCTGCAGAAAGGCTGGACAACAGGCTGGAGAAATGTATAAAAGCCTGACTGTTTCAATGAATATTTGCACTCACTGAGCACACCGAACCACGCCGGTGTTCGCTGTGTTGTACTGAGGGTCGATAGCTATCTGAATTTTGTTCTGTTCTTTTGTAACTGGATTCAGTATAAAATAAAGTGCTGTGTATGTTCCTTTGTAACCTGTGTTTGGTGTGTTTCCTTTTTGGTTACCCTGCCTCATATTATTTCCTTGTTTTCACAGATATTCAATCTAATTTTCTATTTGGTTTAATGTCAGCCTTGAGAAAGACCTAGTGTTGAAACACATGTTGGCTGCAAATTTTTTGTTTGTGAGAATGACTTAGCCATCAATCAGTCTTTTCAGGAATAAACCATTTGGAATTGTATTTGCGTGAAGCCTTCACTGTTCATGCATATTAGTACCCAGCGAGGGTCAATCAGATTGTAACAATCAATCTGATTGGCCCTCATCAGGGCTTACCCAACTGTCAATCCCTCTCCCCACTACGCTCCTCATGTCCCCGGCAGGGGGTGTGGCAGCCACTCAGCTAATGAGGAGGCTCGGAACGGGGTAATCCCCGCTGTGAGCCACCATACAGATGGAGGCTGCCATCTTCCCCCAGCGTGGATCAAGGCTTCGCTCTGGCCTGTAACTATGGGCCCTTGGGCATTACCTGACTTGGTAATGGCCCTGTGGATTGGGGCTTATTGCTTAATTAGTTTGTGTTATTTGAATCTAGAGTAATATTATTTTGAATCCATGTGGAGTATGCGTTACAGCTAAGCCACACCCCTTTTCTGTCTAGTAAGAATTGTCCTCCTTAGTAAACACATGGTCCAGTCACGCACACTTTATGAATCTTAATCAATACTTTGGCATTACAAAGCTTGGTAGTAATGAATCTTTTTGGATCACAGATGGCTTATTCCTTGCCATAAAGAATATACTAAATGATAGACTCATTTCAAATTGAAGATTGGCGATAGGTCATATGAAGTTACTAATAAAGCCTAACTTGAAAGAGGGACTCAAATGAAATAAACAATCCAAGACTTTCGTATGACTAGTTAGAACCACGCACTTGAGTTGGATGCCCTGTTGACATATTCAGTGGTTTATAGAAGTAATCAGCTGAGTTCCCCATTAATCCCCCTCTGTTTAAGGGGTGTATAGGCTTCGGTCCATTTTATTCAGATCCTTGATATGATTACATGCGTTCTAACACATTTCAAGAACAACTTGTAATATATCATATTTATAGTTGAACTTTTGTGTAATCACTTTCCTTGTGCAATTCTCCTTTCATTGTGAATACAAAGTTATCTTTTGATTTGCATGCCCTGTTAGAAAGCAGCAACATTTTATTGCAAGAATAGCAAAAAGGAGTGACCTTGACAGGCAGGGTAGGATGACAGCAGATTGCCCTTCAAATACAATGTATTGACAATTGTAGTGCAACTCATAGGAATGGACTGCCTACCGCATACCCTTCAATGTTTGCAATACAAATGCATCTCTGCGCTATTTCGAATCTGCATCACTGAAGAAAACATACAATTGCTTCAGCGCAGACTGTCCTGACATTCTTTTTTTGTGTATGTTGGCTGCAGACTCTATTAATATTTTAACAGAAGCAGTGCTTATTTGAGGATTACTTACAATCTCAGGACCCTTCAGTATGTCCAAGTGAGCAAATCCCTTTTGTCAGCTGAGCTCCATTAGCCTAGTCCGCAGAGAGCCCTCTGGGATTTTTGTTATAGCTCTCTGCAATTTAACAGCAGAACCCACTGATGGAACTACGCTGCATATCTCATAGGCAGTGATTGCGCTCGAGATATAAATGTTAGCCTCTTCCTTTTTGCATTTCTTTGTGATTTGATATTTTAGTGCCGAAGGACGAAGCAAGCATAGAATGTTTGAATGCTAAGAAGGTATTCAGCTGTTCTGACCCAAATTGCTGATGGCTTGTAAGAGAACATGTTTTTTTTTAGCATACACACAATTCCACATTGTGCATTAACGTCTGCACAAAATGCCATCCTGACAAACTTGCACAAATTGTTTTTGAGCATGCGCCAATTGCTACACCCACCTTATGCAAAACCAATCAACTGTGGTATATGTTTCATTCACTGGGGGAATTGTTATTACAACCGTGCACCTGGGTAGTACGTCAATTTCTTAATCAGTGTGACACTTGATGCAGTGGGCCATAGTGACTAGTAATGGTGCTGCGGTACTTGTTAAAAATACTCAGGATGCAATCTGGCCAAAAGGTGGACCAGTACAAGCTGGTTCAGCCCATTGCTGCTGGTATTGTCACTTGCTCACAATCCCCAGAACAATTTCAACATTCAGTTCTTATTATGAAGACCTCTTTTTCCACAGGAGTATGTAGGTATGTCAGAGTGTCTGTCCTGACAGTCGTAAGATGAGCAAAGCCAATTTGGGAAGTTGTGGGAAAGCTTATAGTCTGCATTCGCATGGTAGAACTGTGTATCATGAGTGATGGACTGCAGTGGTCCTCCTCACCGTGGTTGAGCCCTTTCTAACCCATGGCTTGCAATTGCCTGCCAACATTGTATTGTTATATTTAAGCCTTTATGGCACACCTTCTGTGTGTTACCTCAGAGACCCAAGTTAACACAAGCTTAGGAAAAATCACATGTCAGAATAATAGCCAACTGTTTTGGGTTATAATGCTTATAGCACCCCGGAACGAGGTCTGGGGTGCCAAAACCTTGACAATGAAGCCACATTACGAATTCTGTAAGCAGTGCATTCAGAGAACGCTCGGAGAAAACAAGGAAGGACACATTAGGCAATGAAGGTCAGTAGGTCTGAAATGGTGGAGTCTCTTTCCAGTTTCAGTGGCGGCCGATGAGGAAGGAGGAGCAGGCGGTGTCATGAACAAAGGAGGCGGAAGGGGAGACAGTGTTGTGCGGAATGAGGGACAGAGCACAGAGTATGAAAAAAGCATGTGCCACGCCATTGAGAGGAATGGAATGGGTGCCAATACCGTATGTTAATAACTGCATTCTGAGCCATCTCATTGGTTCTGGTGCACCGCTCGGGTGCTGATGGCTAATATGTGACCCGAGGATTTAATTAACAAAGCTCCAGGCCATTGAAAAAATGTGAATATATTTTCATTGATAGTTTAATCGAATTGCCCAGTCCAACAAATGTTATGTTATGTTAAAGGTTCTTATCGCGCACTGTTGCCACCTGCATGGTTTCTTGGCTCTCTGCTGGATCTGTAAAGCGAGGGAGGAGGGGGAAGTCAGTAGGACTGAGCGGGAGAAAGAGCAATAGAGCTGTGATGTGCTGTTGGCAGCTTCAGTTCCGTTAACTCTTTTCGCTGAGCATAGGTGTGCTTTTTTCAGTTGGTAGCTGCCATGTGCTGTTAGGCGAGGATATGTGTGGTTTGTTTCATTGTTTTGGTGAACTGAAGTGCGTGTAGTTTGATGTGCTGTAGAGGTATGGTAATGTTTTTTTTCAGGACTTGTGAGGTGTATGCGGAAGGGTGAGTTTTTAGTGGGGTTGTTAGTGGCCGTAACTTTTGTACCCCCTCTGTTATGTGTGGGTTCCCAGCAGGGTTATTCAGTGTCAGCACCCCCTTCAACCCCAGCTTAGAGGGTGCTTGTAGACTTAATATTAATGTGTTGAGAAAGACTGTACACAATCAGATGAATCAAGCATAATATCCCCTTCTCACTGTACAGCATAAATCTATAAAACCTATTCAGTTCATCAGTTTGTATATCTTTCAACTGCTAGTGTGAGTTTTCATATGAAAAAAAACATTTACCTGTTATGCTTATTATGGCCACATGTAAATGTGAAACTACATACATTGGCTATCCCTATTAGATGGGGAACATCATCGTTATCTAGGGAAATATTGTTAACTCATGGCATGGTTAGCTTTTCTTTGAGGATGAATTATTGAAAAAGGAAGTTTTGTGTACAAAGTATTTGACTGCTGGGGTTTTAAAATATCAAATGTGTGTGCCCAGCGCCCAAACCTAAAAAAAGGTGTTGCTTGCCCGTGAAGGTACGGAGTTACCCCTGCTCCGTTATAGTGATACTGTCCCAAACACTTCCACCCATGGGATGCGCCACTGCAGTAAAAGAACACTTTGACAGCAGAAGTTACTCGTAGTAAGTGATTGTTTTAATATGTAATGGTAGCCCTTATTTGAGACACGTGTTTCGGCACGTACTGTGGCTTTTTCAATCAGAGCAGTAGTTTCTTTCCGTTCTGGTTAATTAGGACCATATATGTCTACGGTCATTGCTTGCTCAGAGTCCAGTGTTAAATCCCTCCTGAAATGTTTCCTGTTACATATTAAAACGATCATGCTGTTAAAGTGGTCTTTTACTACAGTGACGCAGCCCATGTGTGGACGTTGTTGCATTTTATGAGATATGGTCAATTGTATGTAGGAGAGCGTTGCACTTAGCACTCACTGGGTCCTTGTTACAGGGTTTTGGTCTTTCATAACATATCCAGTGACATCACGGGAAGAGATATCACATGACCTTGTACCCTAATGACAACAGAGAGCATGACCCCACAAAAGTAAACTAAACTTGAAAATACATGATTAATAAAAATAAACATTACTAAAGTGGTCAAAATTCTATTTGAACATTTCACTATATATTGACTACAAGGCTGCCTTGATAGGCAATGGGTATCCCATGTCATGTCGAGGGGACACCCAGCAGAAACATCATATACCAGGATACTGCTTTGGTCTTTTAGTACAGGCTCATATGGCCATTCATTGCATTCTTATGCCAGTTAAAAACTCATATGATAAATAATACCTCACATGACAGGCAAGACTCATGTACTCATGTAGTGATGACTCATATGCCATACACTGTCAATATGTGCAAGCTTTACTCTCAGATGCCCAGGTGATGTGATGTTATTCCAAGTACAGTCCCAATGACCCATCTGCTGCCATATTATGCTGCGTAAAGCTTGATATGCTAGAAGATACATTATTCATCTTGCCTGTTTTACAGTGCATGCTGTACTGACCCGCTTCTAGATGATCGAAGTTTGAGAAGTTAAGGAAAACTAGCACAATTGAGAAAAGGTATTTGCCCAGGATCACACATGTTTGACATGTGGAGAAAAACACAGGTCTATGATTTTGTTTACATTCATTAAGTGTTGTCAATGTGCGCACCCTAAATTGCCCTCCAACTAAACTTGCTAAGCCCTCCAGGGGATTTTAAGCCATAGGTTGCAGTGGTGTGCCACTTATCTAGGGTTAGTGTACCTTAACAAGAAAATACCCAAACTCAGGAAATATCTGGCCGCATTTACACAAGACAAAGTCTATCCCAACATGACCAACACTTATTGTGAAGAACAGAATATCACGGATCGGACCAACAAAGGACCAATATTAACAAAAAAACAATTGGAACTTTTCAAGTGCCATCTCTGATGATAGTGGACCTAGTACTTCGAGCACCATTCCATCATTAACCAATCAGACAGATCGGAATGTCAGTTTTCAAGATATGAATAGTAATGGTGGGAATAGAAATCAAGGTTCTTTTTTATACCAAGGCCAGGGAAAAGCACAAAGCAAGAACTGATGGCAAAATCCGTGGCAGAACCAATCACCCAGAGTCACCCACAGCAGAGGCTGGAACCAACAACAACAACGATGGTCGTTGAAACACCAGCAGATACCAGACACATCAGAGAACAAGGAGAGGGTAGTCTCTTTTCACTGATTGTAAATCTGTCTGATCTTACCCTGAGTCAAGACGATGTAGCCCTCCTAGAAAAGGTCCTGTTGTTCGTACCAACGGCAAAACATGACCCCTTTCAAACGAGGATCGAAATAGCACAACTTGTATGGAATATCAGGCTCAAACTATTTTTTTGAGGATAAGGTAGCAGCTCTTCAGTTGAGCGCAACAGACCTTAAGAACAAATCCACATTTTACTCGCCTTAGAGCGGAATCAGTACAGAATCTATACAATTTGAGAAAGTGATGCTCAAAACACTAGATGAACTTGTAAGAGATCACATACCTGCGTTCACCAACTTTTACAAAAAAGACAAAATAGCACGACAGTCACTGTCTGAAAATACAAATATTGTAATAAAATCAGCAGACAAATGAGGACCCACAATAATAATGGATATTGTCACATATCAAAACATGGTGAATATCCTACTGGATAACCACAGGAGTTACAGCAAATTGGGTAGTGCTCTGACAGAGAAAACCAGGCAAATCATTACACCAGTTGTAGACAAGGCACTATTGAAAGGCCACATTAGTAGTAAAGCATATGAATTCCTACTGACAACAACTCTGAAATGTCCAGTCTTCTGTGCTCTACCGAAGATCCACAAGGGGACCAATCCACCACCAGGCAGACCCATATTCTCTGGCATAGGCTTGGTTTTATAGCCATTGTCCCAATTTGTGGACTACTTCCTCAAATCAGAGGTCATCAAGATGAAATCCTACCTGAAGGTTACCACAGCAGCCCTTTGCCTTAACAGAAACTGCCCCTTTCATCACACACACCAGATTCTTGTGACACTGGACATAGAATCACTCTACACCAGGATCCCACAAACAGCAACTCTGAAGGTTATTGAAAAAATACTCAGAGAAAAGGAACCTCCTGTAGAGATTTTGGTGGAATTCATCATGGAACTAGCTGAAATCACTTTGACTAAAAATAATTTCATCTATGAGAAAGATTTTTTTAACAGATTTCAGGCACATCTATGGGTGCTACTTTTGCACCAAGCCTCGCAAACCTATATTTGGCAGACTTTGAACACAAGACCATCTATAATACCAACAATCCCTTTGCTGACAAAATCAGACTATGGGCAAGATATATCAATGACAACTTGATGATATTCGAATGCAATGACACCGATCTCGCAGAATTCATGATGTGGATGTACTCTATGGGTGTGTTTGTGAAGTTCACAGACACGACCAGCAGATCCCAAGTAGATTTCCTGGACCCATTTCTAAGTGCTGTGGATGGCAAAGTCGAGAGCACAGTTTTCAATAAACCAACATACCAGAATTCTCACCTTTTGTTCAATAGCTACCATCTGATGAGCCTGAGAAAGAATCTACAGTTTGGAGAATTTCTGAGATGAACCCTAAGTGACTATGACCAGCAATCCACAAACTTAACAGCAAAACTAATGAATTGCACGGTTAAACATGCAAGAAACATGCCAAGAGATATCACTCTCCAACTCCATCAACAGAGAACTGATGTTCCTGATACGATCACAGCAGTTTTCAGATTCTCCCCTCTGGTGAACAAAATCAAGAAAGAGGACACCAAACTATGGACAATGTTGAATGTAGGCGTGTCAAACATTGATAGGCCAAGATTTTCGATAAAAAGGAGGTGAAACCTACAAGACTCTTTCATTAACACATATCAAGAGCCTACGGAACAGGCTCCAAATACTCTGTGGAACCAACCTTGCCCAGTGGGCCACAGTTTGTGTGGACAATGCACTGTAGCACACTAACCAAGAGGTTGACCTCTGTAGATATAGGTTGGAGGTACCCCTGGTTACATAAATACTTTACCAACTGTAATAGCAGCAATGTCATTTATTTGATTAGATGCCCATGTAACCTAAGGTATGTGGGTATGACCACTCACACAGTGAACATCCACCTCGGGGAACATCGGTCCTGCATCAGAATGAATGAAATGGCAGCAACTCGGATAGACCAGTTCATATGTAAAGGCCACATTCCATCAGATTTCACCTGGACCATAGTAGAACAAATCCTGGCACTCCGCAGAGAGGGCAACCTGCATGTGATACTTTTCAGAGGAGAGCAGGTATGCATTTTTCATTTGGGCACTGACAACATTGGCCTAAATGAACATACAAGCTGCCAAATCCTGACAACTCTATCATAGGTGTGACAACCCTTGGGCCTTGACGCAATTTCGAGCCAGAGTGCATGATTGCAAATCCAGAAATGTACAAAAGGCAAATAAATCAACTCAATATGAGCATGTCACCCAATACCCTATTGTGAACAGCACTACTTGCCACCTTCAGCCATAGAACACAATAGAAAAGACACAATCATTGTGTGCAAAAGTCTTACTCTAAGCCCTAGAAGCCTAGAAGCCTGTAGGTGTGCTCCAGAATGGTAAAATGTTTGCAAGCAAGACATTTTACACTACAACACACTTGGAGCACCTGGGCACAGTCCCGTGTTTATCGACCCAACTTACCAGCTTAACATGGTGACCACTAGCGAGTTCGGCACTCGTGTCTATAGGTAAAAACAACAATGAGAACTCATCCATGAACATAAATGAGTGAGACACATCTGAACAGATAGCGGAGAACGAGTGCTGATAACAATGCCTAGCTGGGGACCACACACACATTTGTACCTATGGACATGTCCGGCAGTGGTAGAAACAATCTATACCCACTGCACACAATGATCACGTTACAATGGTACATGAGTAGGATCCATTGGATTAAGAACAATTTTACTTGGTAGAACACAAGACTGACACTTACATCTCACAATTTGTGAATACTCCAAGATTGCTGATCCATTGATCCCTACGCTGTGTGTCATTTACATGCACGAGTGAGCTAAATCCAATCCTGAAAGGTATATGAACAGGTAAAACACAGTGAGGTGATGATCCAGCCTTATTTCGCTGCATTTCCCATTCCTTTGGACTTTGATCAAAATCAAAGGTATGACTAGTAAGGCCGAGTGGAGTGGGAGGAGTTTTCCCCATTCCTTACTCGCGCCGCACTGTAAACCCGCACACTAATGTTGTGCATAGCACTATCGAATTAAGATTGAAAATTATCCCTTCATCCACATGCACCTGCATTACTGCATTGCAAATATTGTTTGGATTGCAGGTACCCGGGTCTATGAAGGAGTCCCTGAGTCGAAAGAGGCACAAAAAATGCCCCATAGAGTTGAGGCTTGGCATAACACGAGAAATTGGGGTAATGAGTTACTACAAAACATACCAGGGGGTGAAAAATAACTAACTGAGAAGTGTTGAGAAGGTAAAGAAGAACATACTGTCTCCCCATCGACTCACCCCCTATCCTGTTCTCTCCACCAACAGATGCAGTGAACATCTTCAGCCGAGCTCGCCATTTATTGGGACCATCATGGTACAGAGGCCCTGAAGGATGTGGTATAGTTATATAGGCCACTGAAACAGTTAGGCCTTTGTGGTCCCTGTGTTGATTGTAGCGTCAAGGAGACCGCTTGGTGGAATACTATTGTGGAATTTACACTCGAGATAGCTCATAAATACTTTGAACTCTGTCTTTTAAGTTTTTTCTCAGTTTTATTTTCTGTTTTTTAAGGAATTGAGAGATTGCTAAACAGAAATATTAAACGGAATGACCTTCCTGTATGGCCTCCATAACACATTGGGATATCACATTTAGTGCCCCTTGTAGTGTGTTTTTACTGTGTTAACCAGAAAAGTACCCAATGCCTGGAATATATAGGGCAAGCCTCTTTAGTCTGTGCCCTAACCTCATATAAGTGGCACACCACCACAACCTATGGCTTAAACACCCCAGGAGGGCTTGGCAAGTTTTGTTGGAGGGCAATTTAGGTTGCACACATTGACAACATTTAATGAAAATAAACAAAATCTTAGATCTGTGTGTTATTTGTGTGAAAATGTTAGGGTACATTTGCAGGTCGGTTACCCACCCCAAGTCCCCAAGTGTGTTTTTTAGTCATGTGGAGAACCCAGGATTTTGGTATCGGTAACCTGTTTCATTGCCCCAAATGTGTCCAGTTGATCAAATCTCCTATCATTCCATCTTCAGTTGCTAAGGCTTTTGAAATGCCCCCTTTCAAATAACATAACAAGTTGATTGTCTTTAATACAATGGATATGGTAAACATTGAGCCACATTCCAAAACAATGTGAAAATATAAAATACATTTTCTATTGATACATTGTGGATAAAACAAATATTTTAATAATGTTATTATTATTATTATTATTATTATTATTATTATTATTATTATTAGGCTATTTACAATAATAGGAGGAAGAACACAGTGAGGGAAGCAGAGAAAAAAAGGAGTAGGGAGATACCAGGAGAGGGCGAGGGTGGGTAATTGGCAGCAAGGGATCTACAAGCAACCACGGGTGTGGGGGCAGTGAGGAGCAGATCACTGGGACTCTGGTAGGGTGAAGAGTGCTGGGTGTCTGGACCTAGGTGTTAGGGAGGCCATTGCTTGAAGAGGAAGGTCTTGAGCACTTTTCTGAACCGTAGAAGTGATGGGGTAAGTCAGATGTTGACGAGAAGGTGGCTCCAGAGTCTTGGAGCATAGTCAAGGAAGCCCTGTCTTCTGGTTATTTCCTTCCTGCACCATTGTAATTCAAGTCTGCCCATTTCTTTACTTCTGGTTAATCGCGGGCCTCGGGAGATGTTGAGTTTCTCTGTGGGTTATCTTGGGGACTTCCGGATGACAGCCTTGTAGATGATGCAACAGGGTTTGAACACATTCTTGCTGCACCATGCAGGACACAATTCAGGTGTGCCAAGGTAGACAACAGAAGGCCTTTCAGAAAGGCATTGCCACCAACCCGGTGGGAGAGAACCAAGACTTGGACAGCAGATCTGAAGTTGGTAAGGGAAGCAGTTTCATGAGTATCATTGGGGATTGCCTAGGGTAGCAGCTGGTATGTGCGCTACCCCTTAACATCTATGTCTACTTGGCTAATAGTAAAACTTTGCTTTTCATTCATTTTGCTATACATTTCCAAATGGCACGCTACATTACTATCCAGTAAATAAACATATTCCTGTTTGGAAGACACACACACAAAACATATCTTTACCATGGCACAGCAAAGAACATTGAACCTTTAGATATAATATAATACATACTCGGTTCTTGTGCTTTCTAAGAAAATTGAACAGTAACACAGAGTCCTGCTGGAATTAATAAACAGCTGGACCTTCCCAGTCTTTGTATGGTGTATGTTTTTTTTCGCCAGAACCCTTCACAGGCATTTAAGTCTCAGAAGTCATTTCAATTTGACATTTATTCGTCACATAATTTGGGAAACCCCATCATCACAACGGGCCTAGAGGGACTTTCTCTTTCAAGGGGTGTTTCAAAGGAATCATTTACACGTTTGCTTTTTGCTGACAAGAAATGTCAACACATTTGCTCAAAACTTGAATTGGAAGCATTCTAAAGCTATGCAAATGGATACAAATGGATATTGTCAACTTAAAGTAATTCAGCAAATCAAATATTCGGGTAATATCTACACGGCAGAATGTGACATCCGTCCAAACCTTGTAAACCATTTTCTTCTTGCAAGCTCATTGTGACATCTCTACTAAGCTCTAATAAGGGCATCACTACTGTAACTAGATCAGTTATTTTAGGCGAGTTGTGACGTCACATGCCTCCTGCTTGAGCTAGCACAGAGCCGAGCATCAGCTGTCACTGGAGCACTTAATTAAAGCCGGGACTAGCCGTTCAGATTCCTTTCTCATCCTTCTGTGACACTTTACAGCCATCCATTGGTAATGGGATGCTCATAGCAGTAAGGTTATATTGTGCACTACTGGAGTTTAAAATGGAAGAGCAAGAATCTATCTGTATGTTACCATTTATTAATAAATGCAATAATGTGTTTTGCATTAATTTCTATCCATCTGCCTGCACTAGTAGGCACATTACAGGCTGCCTATTATTGTTTTGGTTGTTTTTATCTATCAGCAAGAGGAAGATCTCTTTCAAAAGTATAAGCAGGAGGCCATGTATTAAGCGTGGTGATTATTTGTGGTCATGTCTTGAAAGTAATAAAATATCCCTACACTTAAGCATTGTAGCTCGAGCTGTGGGGGGGGAGGGACATGTCCAAGCAAAGCGAGGGTCTTAACGCAGGCCCCGTGGCATTACATGAAATGGTAATGCCCCCAGCTCAGGGTTTATTGCTATAAGTAACCCGGCCTGTTGGACTAATGTACTAATACAATACAAATGGAAGAAAAAGAAATTGTCTGCCATGGAACAGAACTACATTTAGTCCCTTCTCCCTTTCCATAGCAGCCCTTGAAAAGTAATGTAAAAAGTAAACACAGAAAAAGGTCATCAGGGAACGGGTAGAAGGGACTACACGTAGTCCCTTTTCTCTTTTCCCTGAGAGCAAGAAGCAAACATCGAGGGGCGCAGATGAAGTGCAGGTAAGGCTTTGTTGGGCTGGTAACTACCCGTCAAGGGCCAATGAGATTGTATGTTACAATCTCTGTGTCCCTTGCCGGGTACTGATACATGCCCATAGCATGGCAAGTCACATCAGAGTTCCGTAACCCTTGGCCACAGAATGCCTCAGTGAATAACAGTCTTCTCATACAGTAAGGGGTACTTCATGAACCCCTTATACTAAAAAAGGATCTTAACAAGTCAAGTTATCTAACGGAAACCCGTGCATTGGTAACAGTTTCTGTAGGATGTCATCGAAGCAATGCACGTTGATGTCATCAGCAGTACAGCATGGACCACAATGTAGATCATTTTTCTCTTCATTCATTTTGAATATTGACTTTAGTGACAGCACAATATAGTAAGCGTCATCAAAGGACAAAAGGCAATTCAATTAGGATTACACTCAGTGGAAGCAATCACTTTTAGGAGTAGCTATTAAACGTGGTTGAAAAAGGGTGGAAGGAAAACTTTTCGAAATAGGGAATTATGATAATTTCATGCTGATGCTTTCAAAGACATGGATTCATTACTTAAAGAAGCATTTCCAAAGCCAGTAGGTCTAGCAATTTCTGTTTTTAAGAGTGTGTGTGAGGAATGCTGGATAGGGATAGATTGAGTAATGCATACACGTTTGAGGATGGCTGGTTGGATGCATACACTTCTTTATGAGAGTGCTGACTGGATGATGTAGGCATATGAATGGAAGTCAAGCTTAAGCAGGTGGGTCGAGGAATGAAACATTGTGAGGAAGGAGGGAATGATTGTTGAAAGAATTAGTGAGGGGATTACGAGGAAGAATGGGCACTGTAGATGAAAGATCTGATCTCTAGAGGAGAGCACACACATAATCTCCTGGCGCAAACAGCTTTGCAAATAAAAGTGTTGACTCACACAAAAATCATGATTTGAATACCAAAATAACTGCAAGGAACCACATGATACAGACGTGTTCAACAGAACACCCTAATGTGTCCAAATAATTACTGACATTACCATGGAGGTGTACAAGCGTAAGTAGTGACTACATCACCAACTCAGCACTCACACTACTACAAACCAACAGTGAGAGAAAAAAATCCTTTTCCTTTTTGTGTTAACGTGGGCAGAGGGCAGGTTATGCTCTTCAGATGGGTGTGAATGTGATAACTGGAGAAAAACAATCATCAATCATACAATAGCTGATTGGCTTCTTCTGGTGTTTTGACTCCCATCCAAAGCTCAGGGATCACAATTATACTTTTCCTATTCACTGCCACCCAGGGATGCCTGGTCACACATGCAGGAGTGCTTCATTTTAAGAGAGGAGCCTGGCTACTGGTGCTGTAATTAGCAGACATAAGTGTCCTTATTGTATCATTTAATCTGACAAGCTGGGGTTTCTAACTCTCACCAAAATCAAAGAAGCGTGGGAAACACAAATATTGCTGGCTACAGTATAGCCTTTGGAAGGATGGTTTGTGATTAAAGAGGGGAAACGAGACACAGGGAAAGAGAAGAACTGAGTATTGAGTCCAAGAGGTGGCAACGAGTAATGAAAGAGGGGGAGTCCGTACAGAGCAAAAGAGGGGAAATTGTGGAGTGATTTAGGGTGCTATCCAGACACTGTCTACAGATGTAGAACAGGAAGAGGGCAGGGATATATCCAGTAATACGTGTCTCCATGTCAGATGTGCGAAGCTTATACCAACAGAACCTCCAGCTGACATCTAAGAAGTTCTTTCTACTAGAGCCAGTTAGAGTATATTTACATATATTTACACAACAGAAACACACACACTCTCATGATAAAACGCCATAGAATATTACAGATAAGTAATGAGTACATGAACACAAAGCAATATGTTATGCGGGCTGCCATGGCCTGCATGACTTTAGTATGGATATTAGGAGGGCATTGACAAAGCACTAAACCTATATATATATGTCTATTGGAGAATGCCATCCTCCCCTCTTGACACGCATGGCACATACATGTTTGACAGCACTAGGCACTCCAAGCGTGGACTTTAACTTGAGACATGAGAAATCATTTCCACATTTGATAGATTTCCTGGTAGAAATATGTATTGTGAGTCTGCTGGGCCTGTCAAAGAGGACACTGTTGGGCTTTGTATTAACTATGTGCACGTTCAGCCTTAGCTTGGATAGATACTTATTTTGGGCATTTTAAGGAGCCGTCGAGGAGAATTGCATTCTAGTAATGTGCCTCATAGAATGTTGATGATGAAATGTTACCGCATTTTACTAGCGGGATTCTAAAAATGTTCTGCGTCTAACAGTTATTCTTTTGCAGCATTTCCACCCATGCACTGCCTGTTTTCTGCATAATCTGTGTGTGTGTATATTTGACTTGGTGTCTCATGCTGAAGCACAATTAGTATGGTGTATTGCACATTATGAACTGTTATTATGTTTGCAGTAGTAAGTTTGCATCATCAACATGAGGAAATGTTACAATGTTTTGGTTCTGATGTTAGTTGGGCATTAGAAGTGTTTTAAGTAATTTTGAGTTGGTTTATGTCAATTCAGCCATTTAACAAAGATGTTGTTTAAGTAATTTTGAGTTCATTTCGGTCAATTCAGCCATTTAACAAAGAAAGATGTTATGGTTGTTTGCCGATTCATTTAAGAACAGCATGTGGTATGGAACAAAATGGGTTTTGGTTGTTCCATTACCTCCTGGTCAAGCGTGAGATGGACTAGACTGGTATTTCTGTTGCTGATAGATGAATTTGAGGTACTTGCAGATGAGGTACTAGTTCAGCGGTTTTTCAAAAAGGGACAGCCGCTTTGTTTAATAAGCGCTACATCATTTGCACAACATCATTTTCACCGCTTTATATCCTGTTGACCTTTTTCTTTCACAATTTTCATTGCTATAGACCCTGCAGGTGTGAATAAGGCATTCGTGTGCTGTCAGTTATAATGTATTGCTTATTCACACTGAATTAGTCTGTACTGTGCATGTTGTGTGGATGGTTTGAGGATGATTACAGGTGAGGAATGATTGATGTGGCTGTCAATGTGAAGCTTGGGTGATAGGACGTTGTTCGGGTATGAAATATACATGTTTCTTTTGGCTTGGTGACACAGTTGTGTTGATGTGGTTATTGTACCACATATTTATACCTTCTTTATTAAAAAGATGATAACTTTGTCTTGTGACATATCTGTTCAGTATTAAGAAGTTACGGTACAGTGTAGTTTATACCACCTATCAATTTGTGCAGTGATGATCCCACGTTTTCCTCCCCGGATGCTTGTTAGGACCATTTCGTTTCTGGATGGTGACTGTAATGTTGTTGATGGTTTTTAGTGTGGACTTGATTGGGGGCTGGTTCCCATTTTTGTGAGTTTGAGTGGTAATGGCTTGCCACAGTCCAGGGTTTTGGCTTGGTTTATTTTATGGAGCATGAAGGATTTGAGTAAGGGAACGTAAGCAAATATTGTTGGGTGAATTATATCCAATTCATGCATGTATTTATCATCTATGCATATGATTACAAATGATTTTTTAAATGCTAAAGGGGGAGATGTGTTGGGTTTTGTATTAACTATGTGCAGGTGAGTTTACTTCCACGCAGAATGTTCTTTCAGAATATGTATTATTGGGTAGAGAGAACGTTCTGTTGGATTCAGTTGGGGCTGACTCTCTGTTGCTACCAGACCGGTGGATGTCTTTTCCTTACCTCTGATTTACACCAACTACTGCTACACTGCTATGCTCTGATCCTGGTAGCTTACCTAAATAAAGAAGTACATCTCAAATACGGACCGCGTGATCATCCATTTGTCGTAAGATGTACAACATAAGAGACACCCAGCCAATGCTTTGCAAATAACCAGAATGAGAAACAGTGTAATGGATATAAAGTTAGTGTCTATGAGATATAGCTACAGGGAACAAACAGAAGGCGGGTCAGAGGAATACAAGAGTGCATGCAGCGAGGATCAAGGGCTCAAGACTAGCTGTGATCAACATCATCTGTCCCAGGCTGAAAGCTCTGTGGAATTGCATGTGTGGGAGGACAGAGTTCACAATTATGTATGGGATTATGCTCAGAAGACTAGAAGGTATGCCTGCTCAAGGTACATGGGTTCACACAGGATGAAAGGGAGCCCAGGGTATCCAATACAACTTGTTCTCCCCAAAGCATGTGTCTCCCACCGCTAGCAGAGGCTGTTGCCTTGCACAAAACTGAAGTGCCAGGAATCATCTAAGGGACTGTTCTGATGCGAGATGCCTCGCATTACGGGACTTCCCTCTTCACAGTAGAAGGTGACTTTGTATAATAAAGCGTGGAGTGCAGTTACAACCAGCAATCGGTGGAGTGAGAGTCATTGGGTTGCCTATTCCTCACTTGCTGCATAGGTGCACCCGGGCAGGGCCAACAATAATTGGCAACAAGGTTGAGAGTGCAGTGTGATGTCACGTGCCATCCCACAACTGCCCTGTGGTCTAGTTGTGTGCCGGTGCATTCTGACACAAGCTCCTACAAAGCAACCTGCTACCAGGGAGTCACAGGAGTGCATAGCGGCCGGCAGAGGGGTGCTTAGTTGACCCACCCTGCACTCCTTCACCAGTATTTTCACACCACATTGAGGCAGAAATTTAAAAAAAGAGTATATTTGAACAATCTTGAAAGTGAAATCACTGAAGAGACTCACATGCTCATAACACCTTCAGAAACAGAGGGAAACAGGCAGAGAATCCACTGTTGTGGAACTCAGGCAAGGGGGCAAATTGATTAGCAAAATTGACTATCTTATATTAAAGGCAGTAAGCATAGTGTGCAGCGTGTGTTTCATGATTCTAGGATGGATAGTGCTGAATAAGAAGCCAAAGATAGTGTGTCCTCACCATTCATCAATTTACCCACGCGTTGGCATACCGGCTCATGAGCGAGGGCTTTTTCCACAGCACACACCAGGATGTGTCCAGTCATTCACGGGAATCCTGTTCCAGATTTTGAGGTGTCTCTACTCACACAACATTGGGACCCAGATAACATAGGTGGGTTGAGTGATTAGAATCATTTTTTTTCTCGCCTCCAGGGAAATGGATGATCCGGCCAGTGGTCAATTTCGCTGTTTTACGCAGAAGGGTAGTACATACAATATTCAAAATTCTTCCAGCAGGTGAGGTATCATACAGTGCAGCAAAGGATACCCTCAGAAACTATTTTAGCCCTTCAGTGAACAAGCATTGTGAAAGATAGCATCGTAGACAAGCCAGACAAGGCACATCAGAGTCATTGGATGTGCTTCATGCTCGCGTATGTCAATCTGCCATGTCCAGTGTGCTGGTGGATGAGGATAATTAAATCCATGCTGAGAGTATCCACACATTTTTGTTTTTGCAGCTATGCAGGCAGATACTGAGAGAACCAAACATCTCGTTACAAAGGATCTTAGAATTTGGCTGGACTCACTATCTGGCAATGGCATGAGCATATGAAATGGAGAAGGCAATTAAAGCAATATCGGTGGGTGACAGCCAAGCCATATGGACTCGTTCAGCATCATGATGGCTATGGGGATGAGGCAACGTTTGGCCTAGCCCACAGACATGGAAACCTGCTGAAGTAACAACCACCAGGTGCAACACATGCAGATTATTGATGCACCATCATCAAAGGTGCCCCATGGCAGGCCAGACTTGCAGAAGATGCAGCAAGTTCAACGTGTGCAGTAGGACCCCAGCCGGCCCATAGAGCTGGGGGTTTCCCAACAGCACTTTAAGATAAGTGGCAGCACCCTTTAGATGGATGGGGATGCAGATTACTTCTCTAGCATCAAATCAGTAATGACAACTCAATAGTTTGGAAAAGGGAGTCCTTTTAATGACAAGCACAAAAAACAAGGAGTTCATGAATATCAGCAATCGCTCGATCTTCCGTCTCACTTCAACTCCAATTAATTTCAGAAAAAACACATCATTTATATCAAAAACTCATCATCACTGACGTGTAACTCTTAAAATCTGGCATGGAATTCTATTGGTTCTAGGAAGGTAACTTTAATATAGGGACTATATCTGTATATGGTAACAGGGTGTGGGGATTGGATAAACACTGTCAGGTGGGGCATCTAAGCCCTTCCCTCAAAGTGGCTACTGTAAACGTCACTAAAAGTACGACGTGTCATTGGTTCTACTAACTATAGGACCCTAGATTACTTGGTCCACTATGATTGGGTTGGCAATAACCCCACTCATACTTTTCCACTTGCTTAGCAGCGTGCACAATAGCTGGCCAGGTGCAGGCAGTTCGTCTGCACCCTCAGCTTCCCTCCAATTATTGCTACAATCACTCATCACCTCAGTGGTCATGTGTCAATTATTTCTTTGTGTTTGGCCTCGAGACTGCTTCTTGGTCTGGAAAAGTTAAGACCTCTGTGCATGGCATAAGTCCATGCATAGGTGTGAAAGTTTCATCCCTTCTCGCTCGTTTGCTCACATGATTCTGACACCATGAAATCATCTTATTATTCATGCATTTTGTGTATTTCATTTAATTCTGCCAGCCATCTGCCTTCTGTGGCTTATCTTGACCTTTCTGAACAGGATACTCTGCTCTTCTTTTCATAAATTGTATCCACTGTTGGTCTGTTTCAGCCGATACAACCTTAGCTCCTTGCCACAATTTGCCTTTGTCTGAGTTTCTCTCCGTCATTAGTTCTCGATTTGTTCGCTGTAAAGCTCTCCTCTTGAGACCTTTAGTAACCTTTGCTTGATTCGACTCTTGTGCATACTGGAAGTATACTTATATAAAGTTCTCCTTTTGAGGTAGATATATATAGGTGGCGCTTGCCGCAATCTATTTTACTACTAAGCATAAGCATTCCTCACAATTTCTGTGCTTCTTGTGGTTCATTGCATATGTACACGTTTAAACGGGAGAGGGCACTAGAGGGCCAACCAAGATGGCTGCTCCTCTGTGAGCTCCTGTGAGGCCTCCCAATAAAACCTGATTCATCGCCGCTCCCCTGGCAAGAACGTACCTCCAGCCAACCTGAGGAGGACAGCAATAGCCCACTGACTCCAACGCACACAAAACTGCCTGCTGTACGATCCTCTGTGCCTGAGCTCCAGTGCCGATGAGCAATTAGCAGACGGCCTAGTTGAATCTGCACTCCCTGCAGCCGGGAGGTGCCACACCACACATCTGGAGCAGTCGACGTGCCGGTACCACCGGCAGATGCAAAAATCTGGGCTCCCGTGTGCCGCCTGGTCTCCCCTTCCACCCACCAGACCTCCCATGGAAACACAGTGCCAGGGCGCTGAGACAGACATCATCCTCAACGCAGAGGCGGGTCGCTGCTGGGTGGTGGGGGCTGGCCCAAGCACAGATTCATCAACCTCGGGCGTCCCGGTGCAGAGAATATTTTCCCCAGCGGCAGAGGGGTCGAGAGAGACTGCCCTGTCCTGGGCCATGCGGCTGCCCTGCGCCAGCAGCTGAAGAAGAGGAGACGGCGCAGGGATGACACAGAGGGGGAGAACGAACGCCCCTGCCCAAGAAGTAAGCCGGCTGTGTGCGCGGTGCAGCAGCGGTAACCCATGCACCAACCCCTAAGACCCTGCCGAGACACCGTTTGCAGCAGGCAAAATTGAACAACGGACACCTGCTGAGCCCGCCTGCCTAGGGCGATGCACCGCAGTGAGGCGCCGGCTCCTCCGCAGTAACTGGATGCTTCGACCCTGCGGCTCATATTCCACAGAAGCCGCAGAGACGCTGGAAGCAGCAGGAGACTCCACCTGATGAGCATTTTCAAGTAAGCTCACTTTGATGTGTTGACCGAGTGCATAGAACAGGCCCCCCTGCCCGGGAGACAACAAACATTTCACTTTGTAATCCAGCAGGGAATCCACGAGAAACTATATCCCTTTATGGGCTAGCAAAGAAAATACCGAACTGAACCTCCACATTTAACAGCGATAAACAACGAGCTCGAAGTGCATCATCAAGTGAGCTCTTTGTAAAGTGGGGACCCTCGACGTATATATACAGAATAGCCCCCTCTGCCCGGGAAGCAACAAACAATAAACGTGGCAATCTGACGTTGGAGCCACAAGTGTTTGTATCCCTTTATGGGCTAGCAACTCCTGTTAATACCTGAACTGGATCACTGCATTTAATAGCAATAAACAACGAGCGTGACGATTTTCATCACGGAAGCCCTCTATAAAGTGCCAATCAGGGGCCTTGACCCTCGACCTGTACTCACGAAGCTGGCCGCCCGCCCACAGGACAATGAACACTCCACCTCGTGATCCTGCAGTAAATTCACGAGACATTACATGCTTCTAGGGGCTAGCAGCGAAACGACATGTAATTACTTCCAATGCTTGAACTGTATTACCGCATGCAACAGAAATAAATAACAAACCAAGGCACACAGTATAGAGGGAACTCGACTCCTCCCATGCATTCCAAGTATTTCTCCAGTTCCTTGAAAGGGCGAGCTTTAACGAGACCACAGCATACATCACATTCCAACACAAAGACAACCCAAGTGTGCTTCCCGGCTGCGGGGCGGGGCACCCTGGCGCCACCGTCAGCATTCCTGATGACACCATCCTCTTCTCTAACCAACAGGGGTTACCCGGTGCCCACCTGCCGGGTGGTTGCATCCTCTCGTCGGCCTCTCACCTGCAAGCTTTCCAGCCCGAAACCTGCCGATCCCGACAAAGGCTAACTCCACCGCATAACCCCGAATTAACGGGAATCTGAGCCCCGGCTCTTTACACCACACCATGGGAAAATCGGATAAATCACAATGTAAAATTGAACTTTGAGGCTGGGACTTCATCCAAAACCAGAAGTACCTCAAGTGGACGAACCCCTTCCACCTATGGACATTAGAGAAGTCCTCCTTGATCTGAAAGCCGGGATTAACAATCTCGATGGCAAAATTGATGCACTTTCCTTTAAAGTGGATCAAATTCAGCACCGCCTTGAAGAGCACGGACAGAGACTAGATGCAGTCTAACAAAGGGTCTCCAACCTCGGTGACAGCACCACAACACTATTGGCAAGAGTAATGACTCTTGAAGGACAGATGAAAACGGTTAACGCCAAAAATGAGGATCTTGAAGGGCGCTGCCTTTGGAATAACATAAGACTAGTAGGGGTCAGAGAACGGCAACTCCAAACCAAAATAGAAGAACATGTTGAGAAAATATGCAAGGAACTCTTCGGGGCACGGGCCTTGTCCCAACTATTTGTCGTGGAGAGAGCCCACAGGATCCCGACCACCAGACCCATTCCAGGAGCAGCCCCAAGGCCCATTATTGATAGATCGCTAGACTACAAGGATTGTGATACGATCCTAAAACTGGCCAGAGACAAGGGGGAACTTCTATTTGACAGACACAATATCCAAATATACCCAGATTTCTCCCCAGCTGTTCAGGTGCAGAGGTGATCCTTCACAGGAGTTAAACGCCAGCTACAAGAGAACTAGATCACCTACTCAATGCTCTTCCCAGCCAAACCGCGACTGCAACACGATGGGAAGATTCAGTTCTTGAACTAGCCAGCAGAGGCCAACTCTTTCCTTGATAGAGTTGGATGCAGGCCCCCCACCAACAACCCATGGCTTCCACAGAGAGATCAAGCGAGAAGGAATCCTCCATGAACACCAAACTGCGAAATAAGGTCCACCACACTCAAGGTTGTTCCCGAAGCCAGGGAATCTCATCTCCTAATGTTACGGGATCCTCCACCCTTGGGAGGTCACTAGCACCCCACGCGCAGCACTGTTACCACTTCTTAGTTGCAGGTTTATTGTAGGGGTTGGTCGTCTCAAGTATGGGCAAGTTTGGGATTGCCGAGTAAAAGGTAGGGAAGACATTTCTGAGTTGAGGGTTGCCGAGATGAAGAGGATTTACAAACATGCACCGATCATGACCTGGTTACCCGCTACCTGACCCTACCAAAAATCTCAGTATTATCCCACAGCAAGTCGCTTAAGGGCCATCAACGACAGACAATAAAGTGAGAACGCATCACATGCACAGGTACAGAAGGTACCAGAAGTTTTAGCAAGGAGATAAAGACCAGCCATCATACTCAATCTAGCCAAATGGAACATTAGGGGAGGCAATCAGCCAACCAAAACACGTAAAATTACACAGTTCCTGAGAAGGCATCAAATTGAAGTGGCGCTGATTCAGGAAACGCACCTTCTCCCTAGTTCCAAAAACAGCTGGGCCCGGGAATGGGGCTGCCATAGGTATTTTGCATCCTACTCATCCTACACCAGAGGGGTCGCTATATTAATCGACAAACAAACAAAGTTCAGACTAATATCAACAGAAAAAGACCCGGACACTCCTGATACGAGAGATTATAGAAGATAAAGAAGTTATACTCGTCAACTCCTACTGCCCAAACAACGACGGACCGAATAACTACGATTGGGTGATGACACACCTAGATACTGCGGGTTCGGCCACGATCATCTGGGGAGGTGACTTAAACACACCATTAGATTCCAAGAAAGATAAATCTCATAACCCAAAAACCCCTATCTCCAGGGCCAGTCTGCTGATCGCCGAAATATGTGATGCCTACGACCTCAACGACATCTGGAGGCAGAAACAGAACTTTATTAGATCACTCTGCAGTGACCCTGGAATGTTACACATCAAGCAGCAGTAAAAACAGACCCCACTGGAGGTTAAAACCAGGAGCCCTCCAAGACCAAGGGCCTCATTCCAAGTGCGACGGTAAGGGGTTAACAGCACCAGCAAGGATGCCAGTGCCGTTAACCCCCTACTGCTGCATTCCGTGGTCCCTTAGCGGGTCCGACTAGGGCCTGCTGTTTTTACCAGCTGCCCTTAGCGGGACCTGTTAAGGGACCAGGGAGCTAATAACGGGCCTGCTTTTTGCGGCCCTGTTATTAGCTCCTTCTCCATTCCCATTGAGCCCTATGGGGCCTTGAATGGGAATGGGGAATGGTTTTCGGAATGGGGACTTACTACATCCGCAAAGGTTGGAATATCCCGGTAATTCCCCATTCCGACACCACTGGCCCGGACACGTGTTTGGAGGCAGCCCTGGTGCTATTAGCACCAGGGCTGCCTCCAAACTCGTAATGAACCCTCAAGTCTTTGCAGACGAGCTCCGAGCCGAGATACTGTCCTTTATTGAAATAAACCAGGGCTCTGTGGCGTCGGCAGGCACATGCTGGTAAGCACTAAAATGCTATGTCAGAGGGGTATGCCTGGCAAAAGAGAACGGGATATTTAAGTTGATAAGGAGAGGACTGGTGGAGAGCAAAGCCCGGCTGAAAGAACTAGAACTGCTCAACGTCAACTGATCCCCACTCCCTAGCAGCACTCAAATCAGAACTAGAAACCTTCAGAGTCACAGCTGAAAGAGAAGTGAAATTCCTGACCAGGAACCACAAAATACGCCAATATGGTGAGGGACAAAAACACAGAGCCCTTCTAGCAAGACTTGTCGCAGCTGAAATAAAACCCACCTTAGTTGAAAGGATTTGCGACCTAGATGGCAATTTGGTGTATACTGAAGATGAAATAGTTGAAACCTTTCGCAAATTATATCAAAAGCTCTACAACACCTACTATGCCACCGATCTGACCGTCCTGGCCCGATACCTAGACAACATCGAACTTTACTGGATGAGTGCCGACCTCCATAAACCAATCAACAAGCCTATTACTTTAGAATAAATCTTGGAGGCAATCAAAGGACTACCCAATGCAAAGGCTCCTGGCCCAGATGGCCTGATAGGTGAATTCTACAAATCATTTGCACAGCTACTGGCCCCACTCCTGCTGAAGGTATACGAAGAGGCCCTGACCACCGGAAAGTTACCACCAACTCTCTTCATGGCCAATATAATCCTTTTACACAAACCGGGTAAACCAGAAGAAGATTGTGCCTCATACAGACCTATTTCTTTAATAAACCTAGACAATAAGATACTGGTGAAGATCCTGACAACAAGGCTACTCCCCTTAATGCCTGCCATGGTACTGGCCAATCAAGCTGGCTTTATACCAGGCAGGAATACATCATTTGGCTTAAGGAGGATGTTTGGGGTTATGGAAGCCCTCGACCCAAAGTTCCAGGCGATAGCAGTACTGCTCGATGCTGAAAAGGCCTTCGACTCAGTCGAATGGCCCTTCCTTTTCAACATCCTGGAATGCATGGGCCTAGGCAAATACTTCATCAAACTAATTGCTCTCCTACATGAACAACTGATGTCCAATATCATCTTGGGGAACTCACGATCAGCTGACATCTGCCTACAACGAGGAACAAGACAAGGCTGCCCACTGTCAGAAATATTATTTGCATTAGTAATGGAACCCCTAGCCTCCGATCTTCACTCCAGCCACTTGTACAGAGGTCTCTCCCTGGGCCCACACAAGCTCATCATCTTCCTATATGCCGATGACATTGCCCTCTTACTTCACAACCCCAAGGAGAACCTGAACCCAGTGATGCGTGCAGTACTCAAATTCAGCAACTTCTCGGGATTGAAAATCAATCACTCGAAATCCATAATATTTCCTCTGACCCGCAATACTCAGGAATTCACACACGACTTTAGCTTGTGATGGCAATTGTCAAAAGTCAGATACCTGGGAATATTCTTGTCCACATCCAGCCAGGACATCATGCATGATAACTATGAAAAAACAGTAGAAACGATCCAAAGCAAAGTAAACAGGTGGAAGCTCCTCCCGCTCACACTCTGGGGAAGCGTCTCCCTAGTTAAAATGGTTATCCTACCCAAATTCCTATATCTATTCTCGAATATTCCACTGGTGTTGACACAGCAGTTCCTGCGGCGTATCAGGAGCTTGGTCCTCAACCTATTACGGGCAGGCAAGGTGGCAAGAGTGGCCTACTCTACACTGATACAACCCGTGACACATGGCGGACTCACTCTTCCAAACTTGGAGCGCTACTATTGGGCCACACAAGCTCAACTTCTCAGCCATTGGTACGCCACACACTTCATCAGACCCCATGTTCAGATCGAAAGAGCCCTGGCGACTCCCTACCTTGTCAGAACTGTCGTCTTCGGCCAGTTACAGGCGCCTCGCACACTGTTGAACATTGTTTTCACCACCACCATCTGGAAAAAGATTGCTTTAAAGAGTAACACACAAGTCAGATTCTCTCCTCTTCTCCCAGCAAGGTTAATTCCGGGAATACCTCTAACCACAGAAAGAACCTATCTACAATGGGCCGACAAGCTGCAAATAAAAACATTAAATGACTTACTTACTAAAGGCACATTTCTAACGCTGTCGCAGGCTTGGGACAAGGGAGGCGAGACTGCCGTAGACATGTTCATCTACTTTAGGCTAGGCCATGCTCTTCAAAGAAACATTGCCACCTTTCCTTGACAACCTCCCACATGGCAGCTTCTCCCTGGGGTGATACAATTTCAAGGAGATGGGCGACTGGTCTCCAACATCTAGAAGTCACTCCTGACTGAAACAATGCAATCACCTGCAAATCCGAAAAGGAGATGGGAGAAATCCCTAGATACCACAGTTGCAGATGATGATTGGGACTACATACTGCAATTTACCCAGAAAGTAGATATCAACACAAGATACAAGCAAATCCACTTTAATTATCTTCACCAAGTATACCATACTCCAGCAAAAATTCATGCACAAAGCCCAACGGCATTGGCTGCCTGCAAGTATTGCAGGACTCCAAATGCAGATTTACATACACCTTGCATGGGCATTCCCGGGTGTCTCAGCGTTCTGGAACCTGGTACTTGAAAAAATCTCGGCTGTTATAGGAATGCCACTGGAACCCAAACCCATTCGAGCACTCCTTGGCCTAACCAAACATCTCCCAGTGGCCACACGAAAACTAGCAAACCTTCTGCTAGTCCTAGCATGCAGAAGGATCGCAATCAACTGGGGGCATGGACCCCTGCCGAGCCTACAGCGCTGGCTAAGCGAAGTGACTTACTGCCAAGACGTGGAAACGTGCTTCATAAAGACACTCCCTCTTCACGCCCCCAGGATATCTGGGGTCCCTTTATATAACACTTGATATCCACTTCAGACACGTTTTCCTCACAGACTCCATCCCCGGTCTCAAGGCGATGTTCTCCCCCACAATGAGAAGAAAACAATGTGCATACATGACCATTGTTGGTGACCGGACATTTGGACACAGATCTATTTACGAGATTGGGGAGGTTTGGTGGGGGATTTGGGTACTTTGTCTCGGCCGGTGCATGGCCTGTTTGTCTTTTCTTCTTAAAAACCTATAAATATATATATATTTTTTTAAATGTACACGTTTAAACTAATTGAATAGCTCTATAGTGCATGTGGCATAATTTCCGACAACTTGACATCAATCATTTCACATTCGGCTCAAGATATCACTTGTCCATGGTGTTTCATCTCTTTTCATCATTCACAGGTCATCATATCTTCTATATGTGAGTCAGCCTGGGTTCTTGTGACATCACCATTTGTCTTCCTTCAGTATTGTTTTAGCTTATTCAGGGATTGCATTCTGACAATCTTCATTCTGTCTCATTTGTCGATATGGTTTTCTCAATGGATACCTTACTGTCCAGGTTTTCTTGGGTGTTGGTACTTCAACAGGTGCTGTTCTTCTGATAGGTTCTGGACAGAGCCCAACTACAGCTCTCTGCTGGTTTATATGCTCACCATACGTCACATATTTTGGTGTGGACGTTCCTGATACTTCAAGAGGGGCAGTTGGAGTGTGAATCGAGCTTGGCACCTCGTCTACACTCCCCTTTCTGGGCGATTCATTGGCCACTTTCATTTCTTCCTTATTATCCACCTTTACTTCATCCTCTGGATCCACTTTTACTTCCTCCTCTGCATCCACACGTAGAGGTTTGAAGAAATATATCTCTGTGGGCCATATATTTATGACTCTCTTCAAGCTTCCTGCTGTTCTCACATGCTCATTTTTGTTCCAAGTCATTAGTTGACATTGTCCACTTGGACTACAATAGATCCATTTTCCCACATAATTTCTATGTCTCCTTGGATATCGAAACGTTGTTCCTTCTGGTTCATAAATGCTGGCTTTTAAAAAGTCTCTTATTTCTTCATCAGTCAGGTCCTTGGGTTTACATCCTGGTTCGACATCAATCATGATATTCATCACTATGGCCTTTTTCGCAGTTTTCTGGCACTGAGAGATTATTATCTTGGTAACACAGAATCCGAGCAATGGCATCACTAGCAGGGCTCCTATGAATTTGAATGAATCTGCTATTCATTGTGGAACCCATGAGAATAGTGATCCAAACCACCTGTTGTCGTCCACTTTGTCAGTTTCATCAATCATTTGATTCTGTAGTTTAGTCAGTATACCTATGGCCTCTGTTAAGGTTCCATTTTTGTCATAATGAGCTGGTATAAATGTGCACATGATTTGCAAAAACACCTCCATCCATAGCTGTGATCATGTCATGGGCATATCTGTTCTGGAGAGTCATTAGTCGAATTGCTCTTAACTCTTCTTTGATTGCATTGAATCTCTTTATGGTTGTGTTGATTGTCTGCAGTAACTCCCATCTGGTTATCTGCAACCATTTAGTATTTGCTCCAACCTGAACTCTTGGCATCAGAATTGTCGTGAATACTGATGAGGTGAGGCTGAAAAGCCTATGTTCATAGGGGATTGCATTGAAAGCTTCTTCTGATTTGGCAGAAAAGTAATTCTCTCTCTTCATTCGACTCATCAGTTCCACAGATCTTTTTTTCCTCAGGTGAGCATCTGCTTTTGGGAAACTGTCAATATTCAGGTCACTTTTTGGAATTACCAATGCTGCAACATGGACATTCACCAGTGTGCATTTACCTCCCCTGTTCTTCGGCAGTCTGATATATGCTTTGGATCCACATGCCCAATAATGATCCATGATCACTGCGGTACCATGTACCATTCCTGGGGCGTCAAAAACGTGCCCACAGTTCTGATTCTCTCCCATTTTTCTTGTACCATTATTCCTGAAACAGAATTTTGGACTCTCCAGTGGCACTATCTGTAAGGGGCCTCCTCTGTCCTCGACCCATGTCAATAGTTTTGCAAGTACTGGCCATAGTGGCTTGCATCCAATTTGTACTATGTCAATGGTAGGCTGGTAACAACCTGTGACCATCCATGCTCTGCAAATCACTACTTCTTTTTCCCATCCATCTGGTGAAAGCAGTGTTCCCCAGATTTGCATTTGGCCTCTTTTCTTCCAACTCTGAGCTTCTTCTGGAGTTTTTCTTTGGACGTTTAGTTTTTGGTTTGTCTCTCTTCTGATCTCTGCTCCTTTAACTCCTGGCTTCTTATATCTGATCACAATGTTCTTTGTTTTTCCATTGTTTCTTGTCTTTATGTCCTGGACATAATCGTCTTCATTTGGATCCGTTGCTTCAGTTGCACATTTCAGCAAAGCATCCCTTCCCATGAACTGGCATCTGGTCTTGCACATTGCTATGTGTGATAAATAGTGTGCCAACTGCACATCTATTTCAGCAGCTACAAAGCTCTTCAATTTCCCCATGCTGTTAGGTAGGAGTGCACAAACAAAGAATTCCTCCTCGGAATTTCGTCTTCCAACTTTTTTTATATGTTGGTACCAGATGTTATTTCCCAAGTGTGCGGTGATGTCCAGTGAGTCGTTTAGTTCGTTATTATCTTCTTGTGTGCTTCTCTTGTTTCTCAATGTTTTCATTTTGTTTGCTATCATCATATCTTTAATTGCATCCATATAGCTTCTTCTTGCTGGAGGATTCTCTGGCACCTCCATCCATCGTTCAGGCATCTTCATCTGTACCATTTGAATAGGAGAAAGTCTGGTAATTCTTTCCTTGTCTTCTTGTCTTTTTCTGGCTGTGGCTATGGACGGCCATATTGATTTGGCTATCATCTCTGCATGTGATAGTTTTGTAGGACTTGTACTTGTTCTCTTCATTGTATCAGGTGTGCTTGTCAATGCTGTTTCTGTTGGTTTATTCTCCAACTCCTTCTGTCTCTTTAAAAGTTCAGCTTTCTCCATTTGTCTTTTCACTTCACTTGTGGTGGAACTTCTCATTGTTGATTGTCCAACCTCCTCCCATTTTTTGGATTGTGGTTCTGTAGTTACTGACACCAGACCTGATTTGTGTGCACTCATCATTTGCGTGTGTGTATCTTTCTTTAATTTTTTCTCATGCTTACTCTGCTGACCCTGTCCCGGCTTTTCAACTTGCTTGTTACCAAATGTGTGTGTGTCTTTGCTAATCACATCCATTTCAAGTTCACACACTCCTCTGTCAGACCTTCTATGGACTGCAATGACTATAAACGGTCTGGCAGCCTTCGTGGGTTTCATGCGTGCATCATTAGGTGGGTGCACTGGAATTGGAACACTTTGTGCACCAATATAAAATGCAGTTTGAATCGTCAGTGACAGTAAAACAATACTGAATACAATGCATAGGTACATGATTCCTCTATATGTTAACCTACAACACTTAGTTCCGGGACAATGCATGCATCTCTCCTCCTGAGGAATGACAGCATTACTTCTTTGATTGCCCATCTCAATCATTTAAGGAAAGAAAACTAACTCTTTAATACATTCTAGGCAATATTATCTCTGGATTCTGCTGTCTCTGTTCATAGGTTGCAGGTACTGGAGAGATTGTCCTTCTTTGCCTGACTAATAGATTGTCTCTTGTCTCTGGGAACAGTTCTCTTTTCTGTATATGAAAATGTCAAAATAAGGTAAGAAGTTCAGCAAGTCTCTAGTTTGTGTGTTCAAAATAATTAAGCTCACATTCAATGCCTCTTATCTGTCTCACTCCAGACGACATGTTGTGTCCTTGTCAGCATAAACAAGAGTGAAGCTTTCTTGGCAACACTTTCTTGATCTGTACCTCGGCCGAAAGTCTAAAATCTTCTCAGATAACTCTGCTGATGGTTAGAAAGTTTGACCTGCATTAAAATGGCATGCAGGAGCATGCTCATCTGTGTAGAATTTACTGGGTATCTGATGAAAGTGAGGACATGAACACCGGCAGGCCTCCCCAAAAGTTCTGGAAAGTCCTCAATCAGGAAGAAAAAAACATTGCTTGCTAGTCTGCTATCTTCTGGTGACAGGGACATTTGTCCTGTCTTCCCTGTAAAATGAACTGCTCGGCATTCACGATGAGCAGCCTCTGTGATTTCGATGAGCTTGAAGAACAACCGGAATTATGATTCCATTCAGGATTATACTGAAACGTTCTGTGTTTGCTGGATCTCAAAGAAATGTCAAGATGTCAGTGTGTCTCCCAACAAGATCTGAACAATCTTCAATTAAACGAAAGAATAGCAGGCTGACAAGCCTATTCGCTGCTTCTTCTGCTGGGGACATTTGTTTTGTCCTCGCTG
The DNA here is from genome assembly GCF_040938575.1 of Ambystoma mexicanum. NCBI lineage: Eukaryota > Metazoa > Chordata > Amphibia > Caudata > Ambystomatidae > Ambystoma > Ambystoma mexicanum. The sequence goes on along the minus strand of NC_090930.1, from coordinate 291,874,141 downwards.
TATTCCTGAAGCAAAAGAAACTGCTCCGCAATCACAATGAGCAGCCTCTTTATTGTCTTTTCATTTCAGGGTCTTGAAGAAATTCAGTAATGTTAGTGAGCCTTCCCACTAATGACGGGTACAATCTCAATACTAACTCGAAATATATTAAAATGCCTTTAGTGATGTCACTGCTGTGGGACACCATATACTGTATTCTCTTCCAACGTATCTGTCCTCGATCAAAATTTGGCATATCCTTTTCTCATCAAGGCTTTAGTGTGCCTCAGTCCAAAGTTCAAAGTTAACAGACTATGATGTGGCTTATACGTGCAATTTTCATCTTCACCCTGCAACTCGGATGCACAGAGTGTCCGTTTTGTATGTCCTAGGGCCTCATAACGACAAAAGAGGTATCCATGCCGCTCATAGCGGCATGGCTACCCCCATACCGGCATGGCTACCCCTATACCAGGTAGCGGGTCCGGGTTCCCTGAATGGGGAAATACTGGGCCATTCCGACCTTGGAGGGCCCGGTATTTCCCCATTCAAGGAACCCGAACCCGCTACATCCCCATTCACATTTGATCCCCCATAGGGCTCAATGGGAAAGGGAGGATGCTAACAACAGGCCTGTTAATGACGGGCCCATTGTTAGCATCCTAGGCTGCTCATGGGACCCACTAAGGACGCCTGGTTTTACCAGGCGTCCTTAGCGGGACCCGCAAGCAGCCCTTGTAATGAGGTGGTAGGGGGTTAACGGCACTGGCAGCTCTACCGGCGTAGTTAACCCCCTACCACCAGGGTCGTAATTAGGCCCCTTATCCCCTTTTTTTGCTCAGAGGAAATGTCCACATTTTAGCCAAACTTCGCACAAAAGTTCTTTGCCTTTGCTTTACTGGTCATGTGTCCTTATTCCTTGTCATGGATCTCGTCTGCACATGCTGTGGTTCTTCCCCGTCGTCTGTAGTCTCTATGCATTGGGGTGCGGGCAGAGTGCCTTCTCCGTTGTATGGCTTGACATCACCCAGGAATATCCAATCTCTTCTTCCCTGTAGTTTGACTGCAGAGGGAGTAATGTCCTCCACTCTAAATGGTCTGTTGAATATTGGCTCGTCCCACTGGTCTGTTGGAGCATCTCCTTCTGTGTTCTGTGCTGCCCTGCATCCTTTTTGTCATCACTGCAGCTGTCCTGAAATTACAGTAAGACAAATTGTCATGCAATTCAAGTAATTTTGCATTTCTGATCCTAAAACTTCCCCTGTCGGCTGAGCATCACATCTAGCTCTATCTTGGGGTGTCAATGGTGTTTGCCTCCTTCTGCCTGTCACTATTTCATGCAGCGTAAGATGGTGGTCAGAACCAGGCTGGTTTCTGAGCGCCTACAGTGCCATTGGAAGGCAGTGCAGACATCACTTCTTTAGAGTTAGCTTCAACTTTGCTATCCTTTCCTTTAACAAGCTGTTGAGCTTCTCACATATCCCATTACCTTGGGGATAATACCACAAAGACAACTGGTGCTTTATACCAAGCAGCAAGCTAATCTGTTTGAATACTGCATTAACAAAGTGAGAACCATTATCTGACCTCATGACCTCACATACTCCCCATCTGGGAAATGTTTTTGCTCAGAGGAAATGTCCACATTTTAGCCAAACTTCGCACAAAAGTTCTTTGCCTTTGCTTTACTGGTCATGTGTCCTTATTCCTTGTCATGGATCTCGTCTGCACATGCTGTGGTTCTTCCCCGTCGTCTGTAGTCTCTATGCATTGGGGTGCGGGCAGAGTGCCTTCTCCGTTGTATGGCTTGACATCACCCAGGAATATCCAATCTCTTCTTCCCTGTAGTTTGACTGCAGAGGGAGTAATGTCCTCCACTCTAAATGGTCTGTTGAATATTGGCTCGTCCCACTGGTCTGTTGGAGCATCTCCTTCTGTGTTCTGTGCTGCCCTGCACCCTTTTTGTCATCACTGCAGCTGTCCTGAAATTACAGTAAGACAAATTGTCATGCAATTCAAGTAATTTTGCATTTCTGATCCTAAAACTTCCCCTGTCGGCTGAGCATCACATCTAGCTGTATCTTGGGGTGTCAATGGTGTTTGCCTCCTTCTGCCTGTCACTATTTCATGCAGCGTAAGATGGTGGTCAGAACCAGGCTGGTTTCTGAGCGCCTACAGTGCCATTGGAAGGCAGTGCAGACATCACTTCTTTAGAGTTAGCTTCAACTTTGCTATCCTTTCCTTTAACAAGCTGTTGAGATTCTCACATATCCCATTACCTTGGGGATAATACCACAAAGAAAACTGGTGCTTTATACCAAGCAGCAAGCTAATCTGTTTGAATACTGCATTAACAAAGTGAGAACCATTATCTGACCTCATGACCTCACATACTCCCCATCTGGGAAATATCTCCCTCAACAGAAATTTGGCAGCACAGGTAGAATCTGGGTGTGTACATGTACCTGCTTCTATCCATCTACAGAATGGACACACCTCAACAATTAGAAACCTGTACCCATTACATACTTGAATCATATCAACATAATCAACATGCAAGTGCTGAAAAGGTCCATTGGGCCTTGGGATGACGTCTCTAATTACTCGTAGTGTGTGCCAGCCATGAACTGTTAAATTCGGTATAAACCAGTCTTCAACAATCGCTGCTGCTAGATTCTCTTTTGTCATGTGCGCTGGATAATGCAACTGTTCCAATGCTATTTTCAATAGGGCTGAAGGCATCACCAGTTTACCAGAGCTGTCTTGTCACCACAAGCTCTCAGAGGGGTTTAAAGAACACCCTCGCCGCTTCCAAAGATTTTTCTCCTCCTGTGGAGCCTCCCTTTGGAGTTCCATTAACTGGGTTTGCCCCATGTCACTATAACCTTCAGGTTCACTTTGTGCAACAATCATTCTCTCATGCACATCAGGTATTTCCACATTCATTATTATTTCGTCCTTCGTCACCACACGCTTGGCTTCCGTGTCTGCTGCTTGATTTCCTCGTGAGATAAAATCTGTCCCTTTCAGGTGGGCGGCGCATTTCACAACTGCTATGCCTTAATGAGGAGTTGTAATGCCTTAATGATCCTGTCTAATAAGGCTGCGTGCTGTACTGGTGTGCCGTCTGCTCAGAGGTAGCCCCTCCTTTTCTTGATTTTCTTGTGAGCTGTCCTAGTCCATATATAACTTTGTCCCATGCTGAGTGAATGGACTTCCTCCATCACCAGTGATATTTCTCATTCCAGAATTCAGTACCTGTCCTGTGCTTGTTATCTGTGACAGTTGCATCAGTGACTGTTGAGACTGTCCTTGCGGAAAATGTATCATATTCTGAGGTTGCAAGCTTTGCTGTGCTCCCGGCACTCGCTGCTGCACCGTGTGATTTTGTGCAATTCCATTTCCACCCTGCTGTAAAAATACAGGTGGATTCACCATCCCTACTCTTGTTCCTTGGTCATTTTACACCATGCCTTGGCTTCTGCATGTGCGTGCTAGATTCCCAGTCCTTCCACATGTCCAACATATTGGCGGTGGTCTGATTACTTGCCCATCTGACATATCCTGATTGCCACTTTGCATGTTTTGAAAGCCTCGCTGATTACTCTGGAACTCTCCCTGATTACTCTGCCATCCTCTTCTTCAAAAGACTCTCCCCCTTGGGTAAAACCCGTTATTGCCTTGATCACTCTGCCCTTGATTATTGGCCTGTTGCATGGTTGATCCGTCTGTATTAGTTATCATTGCCCCTTCAATGGCATATTTGGACAATTTATTTTGCACTAACTTTGCTTCTTCTGCTTTTTGTGTAGCCTCTTTTTTTTGCGATTTTTCTCTTGCAGCAGCCTGCAATTGTGTGCTATGGTCAACTGTATTTCAGACCATGGTTTGGCCTTAATTCCTACCAATTTCTTGAGCTGCTTCTGTATCTGATCTGGCAGCCCTTGGCATAGTATATGGTAAAAAAAGGGTATGGATTTCCCCCAAGATTCTCGAGTTTCCAGCACCCAAACATCTTGGAAATTCTGAATGTAAAGCAACGGATCCTCTGACTCCTTCATTTTACGTGTCTTAATAGCTCCCATGTCAGAAGTATCCAGGTATAGCAATCGTAATACTTTCCATACCACGGCTCTGCAATTAGTAAATGGGACTCCATCATGCACAGTATTAACTGTAGTCACACCAGGGTAACATCATCAGCTCTATCACCAAGTATGGCGATTAAAAGACCCCTATAGCTAACTTGTTCCCTCCCTCTAACGGATGTATCAATTTTCCGGGTCCCGATGTTAACATTGAAAGCTTATTTTTCAGATTTTCTCCATCCATGTGTGGCCAAGGTATATACTGTGGCTTTGTTCCTCCCTTTTCGAGCAACGCGAATTGTAACACATTGCACTCCTTTTCTTCTCTCATCAATTTTCTAACCACTGCAGGGGCAATATTCCTGCATCGCTGTCTACCTGGCAATGTCCTTAGTCTGCTCACATAGGCTGGTGGAGACACCCCCCTATGACCGTAAGATACTCCTTTGTGTCGGTCTGATTGTATGGCTGACTCTGATGCCTTAGGTGCAGATCCACTAGAATATGACCACCTTTTTCCTTTTCCTCTAGAGATGCGTTTCTTGCATCTTTTCTCTTCTTCTTTTTCCTCATAGTCTGCTCATTCCGCGTCTGATATTGTCTGTGCCCAACTCGTGCAACTCCTCTTATCTTCCTTGTTCCTATTTAGTGTCAACCTATCTAGGGAGAGCTCTCTATTTCTGCTACTTTGGGAGGAATCCTCAGTATCACATAGCTGAGTGCTCTCCAGACACTCATCATGTCCCTTAGGGTAATTGTTCTAGCCCCATTTCATCATATATTCTATAGATCGTCTCTCCGATGCTTCTGGTGTCGAACTCATCTTCCATAATTGCCCTAGACGTGCCTGGTACTGAATCGTACTCAGGAAATAAGTCTTCTATGTCTTCCCAGTCTACTACTAGATCAGGTTTTTTAACCTCTCTCTCAAGATATTCAAGATCTCGTGCTCTCTGTCGTCGCTTACGTTCTATGTCATCATCAAACTCTCTACGCTTCCTCGCTTCTTCTCTGACCCTATCTTCTTCCTGTATCTTCACATCTCTAAGTTAATTTGCCCTTTGTATTTCCTCATTCCTTTGTCTTTTTATTCTCTTTTCCTGTATTTGTTGTTCTTCTTCTTCGATTCTCCTTTGTTTTTGCCTGTCCTGAGCATGAGCTGCTCTTGGCTTATGATCACGTTTCCTTTCTTGCTCTTTGCGATACTACTGCTCTTGTCTCTGTCTATCTTTTTTCCTGATTTTTTTATCTCTCAATCCTTTTTCCTCTTCCTTCTCTTTTCTTTTTGAATCGTCTGGCTCTCCCTTTTGCCTTATGTCCTCAATGCCTTTACCATCAAGTTTCAATAGAATCTGACCTCCCATCCATTCAGGACTTTGGAGGTGATATCTCTGTCTCTATCCTTCTCTGGGTTTTCATCACTACTATGCGTAGGTGACTCATATGACGGGTTACTATAGCCTCTGGCTGCTTTAAAGTTCCCTCAACGTGTACAATCCTTCGTCTTTAGTGGCTTCACTTTTTGTTTCGGATGGGGAAGGTGGCGCAGAAGGCGTTTCAATCCCCTCTGTGCATATGTTAAGTATCCAATCTAACAGTGGCTCCTCCTCCTTCTCCTCTTGGTACATCTTCCAAAGTTTTAAACTAGCTAGCCGTTTGTCTAACTTTTTGCCAGTGTACGTGGCGTGCAAATATGTCGTCATGTGTTGCAGGATTGTTTTAGATCGCTAGCCACCCTGGGGCCATGGCATAAACATTTTGTGGGCGGTTCCTTTAACCCATTTTGCACTGTACTTTTTCAGGTTAGGTGCATGCTTTGGTAACTGTTTGCACAAGTGTACCTTTTTTCACAAAATGTATTTTTTACTTTTTCAAACAATAACCATCAATTCATATCATACAACATCCTGGCTATACAATCGAACAATGTTCATGCTAATGTCCCCAAAAAAAGTTCTTACCTCACTACGTCAGAAAAAATAAAATAAAACACAAGACAGACATGACAGACTAGACAGACTGGGGCCGGCTACATGAATCACATGCCCCTATCACTATTCCGACATGGAATGTAAGCTCATCCCTTTCAAAACATCTTTTTAATCATTTTGGTCCCCTATAGCATCCTATTTTTTCAGGACTTTTCATGCAGGCTTCTTCTAGTACTATATTAGAGCATAGGTATCTGGGTGTATCCTCTAGCTCAGGTATCCTCCCGGTATCCTCTCTCTGGCTCAGGTATCCTCTTGGTATCCTCTCTAGCTCGGGTATCCTCTTCTATTGCTCGGGTATCCTCCCGGTATCCTCTTCTATTGCTCGGGTACCCTCAAGTCAATATTTCTTTCCCCTTATATATACATTATCATCATACTCTGACATTATTTTTCTCCTACCTCCCTCCGTTACCTTCCCTTACTTGTTCTAAGGCATGCAACTTTTTGCCAAAGTATTTCGTCTTTTTTCACTCACCGTTTGCATTTTTTTCCTCTCTGGATGCTCGGGATCACCGCCTACGTTACCTCCTCTCCTTGCTGTTTGCTCGATCAGCTGCTTGTAGAAGTGGACATGGGTTTGTGGGGGAAAGCACAGGTTCCTTCAGACCTCAACCTGCAGGGTTTTCAGTTAGACTATCCACTATCTACAGGGAACCTCTCGGTCTACTTAGCAGGATGGCAAAGGACTTGTGATATTGCCGAGGATCTAGAGTTACTTATGTCAACGGCCAATGGGTGTGTTATCTAATTGATAATAGATAACCATCTATCTCTGCTACCAAGTGTGCAGTAGGACCCCAGCCGGCCCATAGAGCTGGGGGTTTCCCAACAGCACTTTAAGATGAGCAGCAGCACCCTTGAGATGGATGAGGATGCAGATTAATACTCTAGCATCAAATCAATAATGACAACTCGATAGTTTGGCAAAGGGAGTCCGTTTAATGACAAGTACAAAAAACAAGGTGTTCATGAATATCAGCAATCGCTCGATCATCCTACTTGCTTCGACTCCAATTAATTGCAGAAAAAACACACCACTTATACCAAAATCTCATCATCACTGACGTGTAACTCTTAAAATCTGGCATGCAATTCTATTGGTTCTAGGAAGGTAACTTTAATATAGGGACTATATCTGTATATGGTAACGAGGACTGGGGATTGGAAAAACACTGTCAAGTGGGGCATCTAAGCCCTTCCCTCAAAATGGCTACTGTAAACATCACTAAAAGTACGACGTGTCATTGGTTCTACTAACTATAGGACCCTAGATTACTTGGTCCACTATGATTGGGTTGGCAATAACCCCACTCATACTTTTCCACTTGCTTAGCAGCGTGCACAATAGCTGGCCAGGTGCAGGGAGTTTGTCTGCACCCCCACATTCCCTCCAATTATTGCTACAATCACTCATCACCTGAGTGGCCATGTGTCAATTATTTATTTGTGGTTGGCCTCGAGACTGCTTCTTGGTCTGGAAAAGTTAAGACATCGATGCATGGCATGCGTAGGTGTGAAAGTTTCATCCCTTCTCGCTCGCCTGCTAACGTGATTCAAACATCGTGAAATCATCTCATTCTTCATGCAATTTGTGTATTTCATTTCATTCTGCCAGCCATCTGCCTTCTGTGGCTTATCTTGACCTTTCTGAACAGGATACTCTGTTCTTCTTTTCATAAATTGTATCCACTGTGGGTCTATTTCAGCCGATACGACCTTGGCTCCTTGGCACGATTTGCCTTTGTCTGAGTTTCGCTCTGTCTTTAATTCTTGATTTGTTCGCTGCAAAGCTCTCCTCTTGAGATTTTTAGTAACTTTTGGTTGATTCTGCTCTTGTGCATAGTGTAAGTATACTTATATAAAGTGCTCCTTTTGAGGTAGATATATATAGGTGACACTTGCCGCAATCTATTCTACTACTAAGCATAAGCAAGCCTCACGATTTCTGGGCTTATTGTGGTTCCTTGCATATGTGCACGTTTAAACTAATTGAATATCTTCATATTTCATGTGGCATAATTTCCGACATCTTGACATCAATCATTTCACTTTCCGCTCAGGATGTCACTTGTCCATGGTGTTTTGTCTCTTTTCATCATTCACAGGTCATCATATCTTCTATATGTGAGTCAGTCCGGGTTCTTGTGACGTCACCATTTGTCTTCCTTCAGTATCTTTTTAGCTTCTTCAGGGAATTTGCAGTCTGACAATCTTCATTCTGTCTCATTTGTCAATATGGTTTTCTCAATGGGTACCTTACTGTCCAGGTTTTCTTAGGTGTCAGTACTTCAAAAGGTGCTGTTCTTCTGATAGGTACTGGACAGAGCCCAACGGTGGCTCTCTGCTGGTTTATTTGCTCACCATATGTCACATATTTTGGCGTGAACGTTCCTGGTACTTCAAAATGTGTGGTTGGAGTGTGAATCGAGCAATCTTTGCAGGGCATGGTGGGCAACCAAGAGCTAAGCTGCTGGGACACCTGCCACAACACTATGGCAACCTTGTGTAGCCAACAGATGCCAGTGAAGACCAACCACACAGTTTAGTGCCCAACAGCGAGGAAGCTAACATGGATGTCTTCTTTATTTCAGCAATCTGCCACGGAAAGGCAGTCAAACCTATGCTTGGTAACAGTACTTTAGAGACAAACTGCAATGCTCATAGACACGTGGGTGTCGGTGAACATAATGCTGATGGCCCGATTGAAGTTTCTCTATCCAGCACCATGGCTAGTAGCCCCACAAATCTGCATTTTTACATATGGAAGCATGTCTCCACTCCCGCTAGATGGCACTTTCCATACAAGAGGGACCCAGGAGGACCATTAAGTCCCGTCAACATTCCAAGTCACTTCAGAAGCTAAGGAGATGCTGCTAAATTGCGGCATCATGGAAGAATTGGGTCTAGTGCACTTTGCGCTGAGTGTATATCAGGAAGACATTGAGGCACTCCTTCTCACACAACACCTGCCATTCGTTAGAATAGAGTGTTTAGAAGGACACAAGGTCTACCTACACATTGACAACATGGCACCCGTGGCACAGAGTCATTGCAGGGTCCCATTCCACCTCACACCAAAAGTATGAATGTAACTCAAGAAATAGAAGAAGCCCAACATTATCGAAAGGGTTAAAGTCCCAACACTGTGAGTTTCTACATCTATGGTTGCTCAGAAAGCAAAACAGACGAGTTTCACATGAGTGTAGCTATAAGGCTACCCGATCAGACCATCTGGCCGGAACAACACCCGGCACCCATGCTTAATGACATTATAGATGACCCAGAGGTGCCAGTGTGTTCTCCATGGTTGATGTAACAGCAGGATATCACCACTTTACTCTGCACAAAGACTCCTGACATATCAGATTCTCATCACACAAGAGACTCAGGTGCCGGTCTGTTCAGCTGCCAATGTGTTCCACCATCAGAAGGGTGCTGGTAGGCCTCCCTTAAGCCATAATTATCAGTGGCAATGTTCTGATATACTCCAGATAGCAACAGCAGCAGCGTTCCATAGGCTCAAACACAATCCACTAACGCTGAATCCAACCAAATGCACGTTAATGCAGCTAAAAGTTAAATTATTTGGACTTATTTTTTAATCTCAAGGAATCTCCATAGATCCCCAAAATTAAATGACATCAAGATGGCAATACCACCCTCTTCCTTGTCCGATGTCAGAAGCTTCCTAAACCAACCATTTTGAACTTAGACACAATGACAGAGCCCTTGTATACCCTTCCAAGGAAAGACTGTGCATGGACATGAGACACTAAAGAACAGTCAACATTTGACAATACAATAAAATACCTTAGTAGCGGGCAGGGCTATGCCATTTTCCAAAGGCTCCCCATCAGGCTGAAGAGATGGCAATTGCAGCTCCAAGGCTATAAGGTCACACTGAACTTCAGAGCTGCCTCTGACAACCTTCCAGACTAACTGTTAAGGCATCCCCCCAGCAGCCCGAAGTTGATGGAGACATAGATGCAGGAGTGGGTACAGATGGTTACTAAGGCATCTGTCTCCAAGACAATGTTGGCACTTACCGCCATGAAGTCATGAAAATGTTGTTAACACAGCTACAAAAAGGGGAGTGGAATAACTTTCTAGGGGAGCATAGCCACCACACAGCTGACACGCTAGAGGATCAGCAAGGTCTTTGGAGGTTGAGAGCAGAATTATCAACCACCGCTGATGGGATAATACTGTGCGTTGTTACTATCGCCATAACTCATACATGAGGTGATATAAATGGCTCATACAGGCCACCAATGAGCCAGCAAGATGAAATTGAGGCTAAGAGAAAAGGTAGGATTGCCAGATTCCAAGAATGTGATGGATTTTTTCCCTGCTAGCTGCACGTGGTGCAAGGCAACTTCTGTGGCACCCTGACCTCCACTACTCATAGTGTCACTACAGAGGGGAATGACCCCATGGTAGGCGATCAGCTTCAACATTGATTTAGTGCTGAATTTACCAAATGTTTTAGTCGTTCTAGATGAATGTTCAAGGTATTCAGATTCAAAGTTGATATCATCAACAGCTACAAATGCGGTCCTCGCTACGCCTGAAGACATCTTTGCAACCCATGACGTCTGCCGCAAGTTCAGGCAATAGACTGGCCTTTCAGGGCCAAGAATTTGGAAAGTTACTCAAAAGCTATAGAATAACCCATAAGAGGGTGACATACACCCTGCGGGCACCACAACGACGGGCACGTCAATCGATTTAGAGTCTCAGAGCTGAGACTTGGTGATTCCAGGCTCGAGCACAGACAGCAGAAGATGTTGGCAGTAGAGCCGGTAGGAATGCACATCATATGGCACAGCACAGAGTCAAAGAGGTGTAGTGTGTGTTGTTTATGTGTTTAATGACTTTGTCATGGTTTAAGAAATGTACCTTCTTCCCAAGCATCCAGACGCATCGCCTCGTATTCATCATGCTCACTGATAAATGGACGTTCCTGTTGGCTGCCTAGAATTTTATGGTTCCCTGTTGGCCCAGGAGGTATTACGTTAAATTTTACAGCTGTGTTGCAGCATTTGGCCAATGAACTAAGTGCAAGGTAATTATGCAGATTGCAATACAAGTGATGGTATGGCTAATTCTTTAAGTTTTAGAAGATAGGATAGTCACAACTGGACACTCACAATGATTGTATCTTAAATTAGCGCTAGTCCAATGAGCATTTTATGTTTGGACTGTATCGCAGTGCTGGGAGGGGGGTGCAGGCCCTTCAGGTGTACAATAAAGAATTGCAAGAGGCCGGGCACATCTGTGTTAAACTGGTGACCAAATTAAGGTCAGACAGATTGTCATTTCTCTATAATGTGCAAACAATTATAATACAAATGTAGCATGCAGTGCAGCACAACAGTGAGAAACACATCACTGTACCACAGGAAGGAAGCAAAGGTCTTAATAGCGACGCCGGGCAAACTCCTCGCAGCGCTCATATGTACACTGACATCTACGCAATGGCTTGCTCTATAACACTTGTGTATGGACACCAGGGGCTCTGCAACACACTGCTACAAGTCCTCGGGCAGAGCTACTTCTCTCGCTAGCAAGACAGCACATGGAACCTCCCATTTACACCAATTCCATTTCAACATGTGTAAGGCAGACGAATGAGCAGAATGTGAAATGATGGCCTCTGGCCCTAAACCAGGCAGCACATAGATCAAGTTCTCATTGTCTAAGTTCCTCCAGAGTATACGCATGCAAACCTTACAATCAGGAAGAGGGAGCTTGCAAATAACTGTTCAAGAAAGGCAGAATAAAGAAGAGGCCAATCGAACTTCATGTAATGACACTTTTCTTTCTTGACATCCAGATATTTATAAAACATGGCCCAGGAACTGCAATGCCGCTATTTGAATTACTTCAATGTGTGTGACTTAGTAAACATCTCATATGGTGACTGGGAGGTTCTGTGATTTAGTCAGTAAATATCCTGAAAGCTACGGCTGCTATAACATTTTATTAGGTATAATTAAAGCGGACACTAAAAGTAATGTATTGCTACTATGAGAAGACAACCGCATTTAACAGTATTGTATATCAATGAACCACCTAGCTAGAAACAAAGGTCAATTTAATAATTGTGATGTATTCTAGCAGGATTTCATGAAGCATGTCATCATTTAATACATTCCACTTTTACATACGAGTAATACAGGTAACGGGTTTGACCAGGAATCCTTAATTAAATAACTGCATTTAATAATGGAAGACGTATTTGCATTGTCTATCAAGTAATGTCATGTTAAGTCATGTGTTCTGCTTTACAGGACTCCGTTGCAATGTTTGTTTAGCTACAGATCTTGGCTGGCTACTGCATGTAAAATGTTTCTATTTGCAATGTTTAAGCCGGGAGGGCTTTACTAAACATACTAATTAAATACAGACTGATTGTTATTATTCAAGGTCGAGAGAAACTTCATTAACATTGCCACGTTCATTCTGGATTTTATATATGCAAAATATGTAAAACATTATTTTCAAATCTTTCCAAATCAGCATGTGTCTATAAAATAATTGTGAACGCCACTATCTTTGCATTAAATAACATTCAAGCGAAGTTTGTGTAACACATACACCTTTTCAAGAGCTCTCTAGGCATTTCAACAAACAGTAACAACCCAAAATCAAAACCTGATGTCCCAATAAGCAATATGACCAATAGCAGAGAATGGCTATGCTATTTTACCAAACTTGTTCAGGGTTACCCTTCAAAAGCATATGCTCAAACAGCACTTTAAAGCAACACAAACCTATGAAAAAAGCACCTGAAGTGAAAATTCCTCTTCGCGTCTGCCTTTGCCCCTCTTCTCCCCTGCTGATCTGTTTTCTCTCTCGGCACCGTGCACCTGGTGACCCTCTGTCCTTCGGGCCCTAATACCTGCTTACCCTGCCTCCCTCCTGCACTCCCTCCTGCACTGCCTCCGGGCCACCACTTGCACTGGGATCTGTATCTGTACCATGCAGTCCCCCATTTTTCTCTGCACTTATCAGAGTTACTCTATCTGATTAATCTCATCCTCAAAAAGCAGTCTTTATCTTATTGATGCTGCCCACCAAACTGTACCTAGTGTCCTTGGTTTCTTTTCTAAATAGGAAAAGGGTTAGAAATTCCACCAATGATCAGAAAAAAAGATCATGATCTGTCCTGATGAAGGCCTCCGGAAAAAACCTTTTCTCGGATGGGGTTTATTCTATGGGTATAGGCCGAAATGCGTTGACACAACATCCCAAAGATATATTTGTTCGAGAAAAAACGGGATCACACTCAACAAAGTGAAAACATATTGAAAATATTGTGAATAGATAAAAGAAGTTCAAGTTTACAGATAACCCTTGTGTAATATATACATTTTAGTCATGTTTTGACATGTAATGTGTTTTCTACATTTTGTGAAAGTAAAAAAAGAAAAAATGTTTTGATATGAAATAAATGATGGTATAAGTTCAATGAGCATTAGCACAAGAACCTACGTCTGGGTGTCTACGCAAACATTTTGGGTTTGATTTGACTATTGATTTGTCATAGTGAGTGTGGGTTTCATATATTGTTAGATGAACAGGAGATAGGGGTGACCTGTGTTTATATTGTGGCCAAGTTAAAGAATTATGTCATTTGAGGCAGGGTGCAGAAAATAGGCTTCAATGGTTGTTCCAACTCCTGCCTCCATGAACAAAGTTTTAAAGAAATATTTCTGGAATTCCAGAAGTCCAAGTTGAGTCAAAAGAAGCTAGTAAATATCTGTTTGGCGTTGCCGCATATCCTACATAAGTGTTCTCTCTAGCCAATTCATGTTAAGATCCTTTTATCAAGAAAGGAGAATGGATCATTTTCACAGTCTAAATCTTAAACAACCCTGTCTTGTATTTTAGGAGTCAATTCAACTACAGTAGGTGTCCTCAGGAACTGAAGAATTGGCCAGCATGCAATATGTCCCTTGGCCCGATATGGCAACTGGTGTCTCAATGAGTGACCTTTTCTTGAGTTATTGATTTTCGTCCATCACTGTTATGCATAAAGAAAAGGCACTCCCACATTCTCCACATAGTGGCGCAGGGCTGAAACCGTTCTTTAAATTCACATGTTTTTGCTCAAGGCAAGCACATGGTGACGTCAAATAAGAATACAGATGCCGTATGCAAAGCACTATGCAGCTACCCTCATGGTTGGCTTGCTGAGGGGACAAGTCGAGCATGGGCTAACAATTCTCCCTCTTCTGAATGTAATTTTATTTTGTAAAGTCAAAGTTTAATCTGCAAACCATGGAAACTGGAACAGATATTTGCTATGCTGATTGATTATGTAGATGAGACCAACACAAGTATAGGAGGGCATCAACCCAACCCCATACAGGGTTCAAACACCACCTATGGCCATGCTTATTTGGAGTTGACATATTTTTATATTGGGGTACAGAAGCACAGAATGCAACACTGGGACAGAGACCAGGAATACAAGTGATACAACCTGTGCCTCATTGGGTTCCCATGACCCCTCACCATTGACCATGTTGGTTTGGGCTGATGGGAACTGTAGTCAAAAATCTCTGTAGAGTCAAAGGTTGTAGGTCCATCGTTAGTGCATTGGCAATAATGCCCGCTTATGCTATGGTATGTTTTAGATTATTTCAGGTATGTTCTTCCAGTCTGTGAATGTTGTGGTGTAGTAACCTCAAATAGCAGCTTATTTTGCGAATGCATTGATCATACATCTGCCACTGGGAATGACCAATCTAAGCTTGTCCTTTGATGGAACAGACATTGTTCGTCCGAGAGCTAAGCTCGCCATCATCATTTACTGCAGCTTTTTTGACCTTTAGTGTTGTGTATGTTTTAGAGAAAAGCATATGCTGCTGAATGCAATTGTTTAATTCTTAATGATGCATTGCATTTACAGAGAAAAAGCTTGACAGACCCCCCATATGCCACCTCCACAATCTAATATACATGTGTGCCCCTTTCTGGCACCACACGAAGACTACATGAAGTGCAGCAGAGGGGGAAGCCTAAAAATGAAATTCAATCTAAAATTGAAAGGCTTGAAGCTCTGATATGTAAGCATGATTTTGTGACACATACAGGATAAAAAGTGGCATGATAAATATTTAATTTAGGAAGCTGATTTTGCCCTAAGGAAACATAGATGGGTCGAAAGTGTTACTCTAGCTCTGAGGGCTTAGAGCATGTGCGTTAATAGAATTTGGCGCCGGGTTCAGCCCTCCTCTATTAAAACAAGGAAAAATATTACAAAACCTCAATTTCTTTTTTTCTTTCCTTGTTTTCATTCTTCATATGTATCACATGGAACCATAAGAATCAGTTTCATAGATGTGGCTGAATGTGAATATTGCTGCCAAAGAAAGCATGGATTTAAATTCAGCCTGCGTGTTAACAATGCAGCCTGCAATTCAGAGGTTGCGCACCTCACCACGTTAATGGTTGCCCATCTGACGCTGGGAAGCCGTACCTTCTCAACTCCAGGGCCAGAGATGTAAAATGCTCCACCCTCAGCTGTAAAATGCACAATGGCTCAGTCTGTGTTCTTGACACATTGTAAGCCCCATTTAATCCTTATGGTCTTTGCCTCTTAGAGCTCAATTCTGCTGTGGGTCTGAAATGTTGTAACTGTTTGTACACCTATTATAATCATTATCGAAAGTGACTCTTAATTGAAACTTGGGCCAGTTTAAATTTTGTAATGACAGCTTCCTTTACATCTTGGACACTGTCTTGACAACCATCACCAGAATCTGGAACTTGTGGGGCTACATGTATTCTCCTGCAGTTCACACACATCTATACGGTCATATAACAGAATGGAACATAGTGCAATATGACTTTGAAGCGTTCATCATGCGAGTTGAGATGGGGCTGGAATGTATGTCTCATTGGGAGAATATGGTTGAGTGGGGTGCCCATGCTGGATAGGAAACTGATACTGGGGGTCTGGAAAGCAGCGTCTGCACCTCTATTGAGTATTGGTTGTCTGACATACTTTACACATCCTTTAAGGAAGGGATGATCCTAAGGCACTGAGAGGAACTGAATAAGGTAAATGGGATCTGGGCCTCCTTTGAGAAAGGATGATGAGTCTGCACACCTACTACCCATGCATAATTATGTTGAAACAGTTGTCATGACTGTTTTGTCTAATCTTGAGGAACGTAAATGTTCAGGTGTATGTGCTGTTTGACCATAATAAAATATATGAATAAACAAGAAAAACGGAGCAACAATCAAAACTAGCTGTCGGTGAATGTCTCTTAGAGTCCCTAATGTATCTCTGTTCTTGAAATTGATACATTCTATGTCTGACAATATATTATTTACTGTGGCAGTACATTATTACCACTAGTATCTTAATCTTGAAAATACCAAAAATGGTTTTGTTGGAAAAAGGGTTAACCTCCAAAGTGAGGTGGGTCAGAAGAAGGATTCAGACACGTTGAGGACATTTTGTACTCATTTTAATAGAACTTATAAGAAAACTGGCTATTTCTCCCTATAGCTTAAGGTAATACACTACCTTTCTAAAGAAACTAAAGGTGCTTGTCAGATGTCACACAGTCCAAAGGAAATATATCTCCATCCTATCTAATGCTACCTGACCTGACCACTTATTAAAAATAAAGGAAATAGGCCAAGATAATGTCTCTTCTTCTCCTGGTCTTCTCCTCTCTTTGGATAGTCTTTTTATATACAGGTTTCTTCTTGGCACACACATTTCTTAGCAGGATCACCTTTCATAGTCTCTCTAATCAACTCTTGTAGTTCTTCAATAGAACCCTTGGGTTTTGTGCTTTCTGTGAACCTATATTTGGAAAATGTGTCCTTCCAATAGTTGCTCAAACTATTGTCATCACATAAATGTTCTTCACAATCTAGTTGTGCAGGTTTTCCTTAAATATGATTGCCTTGATTCCCTCTTTGGCTTCTCTTGCCAAGGATTCTCTCTCTGAGACTGTCTGTCCTTTGTTCTTGTTCACTTGTGAGCTTTACCTCACTTTCCCCATAATGCATGTCAAGTTTGTATTTTCTCCATGCTTCAACTTTGAAGATGAATGGTGATTGCCCTTACTCACAGGGTTTTAGTTTTCTGTCTCTATTAGCTCCCCACGTGGGCTGTTTGTTGAGATGGGGGGTCACAGGGTTGAAATGAGTACTCGAGATGCTTGTTTAAGTTATAAGGTTTTAGTAAAACTGGAAGAAGCAGGAACTAAAAAGGAGCAAGGAAGTACAATAAAAGACTTGGACCAGGAAACAAAAGTGGCAAGGACCTTACCACTGGGAAGAAGCAGAGACCAGAAGCATCCACCGCCCCCCCCCCCCGGCCCCAAGGTGAGCGCGCCCCATATCGCTGCATGTCTGGAGTGAGCAGGGATTACTGCAGTTATTTCGGGGGGCAGCGCAGCGCATCTTATGTGAAATAGCAGCTGAGTGTCACAAAGCCACTTTTCTCAACCCTTTGCCACACATCATTAAAACGTGATGAGCTCTGGAGAGCTGCGTAGCTGCATGGCAATTGAAATGGACAGTGGAGGAAGGGAGTGGCGGTTGACACCTTCAGTGTAGAGGGGGCCGGGCTGTGACTGAGTGATTTTGACATGAAACAGTAAAAGTCCTGTAAAGATGTGATAAGCGGGCGCAGTGCTTATTTTACAAGCCATTTTAATGATTTTACCGTGTCACGGAGGTTGAGCGTTTAAATTCAGTGTGCAATCAGTGGAGACATCGAGGCAGGCGCCTTGCGAAAAAACGGTTGAACTGGGAGCTCTTCACTCATCAGGGGCTCACATTGTTATGGTGATGTCATCCAGCCAGCACAGGGTGATGGTGGAATCGTGGTGAGGGTTCCGTGTGAGTCTTCGAACATTCTGAACGGCAGGAGCTGCTGACGCAGAGCGTGTCCATTTCGGAAAAAAAAAGGACCTTTCTACGTGCGAGGCGTCCCTTAGAAGAAAGCGATGGACGCATCGCCATAACATAAAAGAGTTCCAACTGAAAGTATTTCAACATGCGTGTTTGGCAGCAATAAGTTGACAGGTGAAATGGATCCTATAACAAAAGATGCAGAGCCTGCAATACGAATTAATGCAGGATGTTCAAGAAGACTAACGTGATTCGTGCAAGCTGTTTCATTTTGTAATGTACACTGTGCTGTCCGCATTAACATTATTAATGCAATGCTATGCTTGGGTGTTTTCACAGTTGCCATAGAGAGGGCAGTGGATTTTACGATTTTACCTCTTGTTGTGGGAAGTTGTTTACATTATACACAGCTTATAGGATGTGCCTTAGGGTATGGCTCCATTGTGGGCAAAGTTTTTGTTGGTGTGGAAGCCAGTTAGTGGTTAGGTTTCAATTTTGTTTGTTGTGATTTCAAGGTGCAAACTTCGTTTGGCAAGTTTTTAATTGGAAATAGTATGGACCTAAGGTTATGGTGCCAATGTGAATTTGGCAAGTTTCATAGGAGATTGAGTGGATGTTATGCAGCCAAAAGAAATGTAAATTACTTAAATGTACAGTGATGTTTGCACTAAAAGAACCATTTATCCACAGGTACTTTTCAACAAAGACTATGCAGGTATAAAAATAAAAAAAATTAAAAAAAAAAATTGTGGGACTTTTATGTGTCACCTAAGCATTTGTTTGCTTAATTCATCTGGTTGTTTTTGGCGTGGACATTGTGATTGAGACCTACAGCATTTTTTTTTTGGGAAGTTCATTCCATGCACGCGTGGGTTCGAATCCCATCCTCGTCGCCAATGTTGAGATGGGGGGTCACAGGGTTGAAATGAGTACTCGAGATGCTTGTTTAAGTTATAAGGTTTTAGTAGGTTCGCATCAATAGGAAAGTACAATCAGGTTAAAATTAAGGACAAGTTCGTACTGCAGAAACATCCACCGGTCCCCCTGTGCCAAGCTCAGTTTCCAACTGATCATTCAGAACTTAGGCACTCACACAATAACATTCTGGGTGGAACACTCTGATGCTAACATTCCAGACACAGACTTACACATGGACAGGCAATAGCTGCACACACAGGATAGGTAAAACATAACACTGTTCAATACTCTCTTTTATACATTGCTCATATCTCTTCAAGACTTGAACGAGTCTCTCTCTTCAAGTGACACTGGTCTTTCACTGCTGGGTTGTTTGCCATTTGCTTTCTCTACCTTTTATACCTCTAATCATTCAGCTTTCAATTAACTTGTTTGTCCTTAGTCCCAGTCTGAGTTTCCTCCTGCATATAAGGATTCCCCAGTGGCTTCCCCCTATTTCCAATTCCCCCAGTACCTTATTATATGGGGAAACGTTGCAGGACTTAGCACTCACTCAGGTACTGCCCTTCGCTCCTCTCACCACTGCTCAGATCTGCATTCTCGGTTGTTTGTCGGGTGTCTGACGTCCGCAGATGCTTGTGATCTGGAGTTGATTCTGGCTTCATGTGGCAGTAGTCTCAGCACCGTTTTTCAGGTGTCCTACCAACTACTCATGTGATTGCACCACCACCACCAGGTACTTCTTCCTTTTCTTCCTGCATGTACCGTTTTCCTTGAGGTTGTACACGCTGGGTATAAGGCATCTCAAACTGACTTTCTATGACTCTTTGAAGGTTTTGGGCTCTGCGATCATCCTTGAATCGATCTCCACAAGGCTTGATGGTGTCAGGGGGTTTCCCGTGCTCATATAACTCTCCTTCCCTCATTCTGCTCTGACTCATTACAGTTAAACACATGTCTCTTTTAAAAGCGAAATGTTCCTTTCTTTCCCCACATGTGTTTTCTATTTACATTGCCTTCAGTCAAACAAGACAGTCCCATACATTACATGCAGGGCTCTGATAGTTGGCTTAGGGAGTTCCTCACAGGATTAAGAGTCCTTGTCCCCAAAGGAGTAGCCTCTCTGAGTGAGGTCCCACTTTCCTTGACCCAAGCGGAGGGTCTTGCAGAGCAGGACCACCTACCCAGCTTCACAGGAGGAGTCTCCCACTTGGAGAGAATGGATGAATACCTGTGATTCATCACAGGTGATACTGAACACTGGTGCTATTTACAGCCAGTGGTAATGCAATGACACTGTTGTTAGTGCACAATCTAAACACTGCCAATATTACCATCCAGCGGAGTGGTAATCTTAACAGCAGTGAATTATCAGTAGTACTTCTTACATAACATTTAATTAGCAAACAAATCCAGAACATATTCATTGGGGTCCATTAGACAATGTAAAATATGTTCCTGACATATGTGCCAATTTCATAGAGCTATCCTTCACATTAAGGCCCCATGAGAGCCATTCATCATGAGTCACATTCATTCCCAGGTCCCCAGATCAGCCTGTCTCTCAATCCATTACCAGTGTCTCACAGATCATCAAAACTCCATATTGTATGCTTGCCAGCTTCCTTAGGATATCTAATGCATGTGCAGATTCATCTATTTGAATGTCTGTGTATGAAGTCATTAGGTTACCATGGAGTATTCAATATTTCCCAAAGGCTCAGCCAATCAGACCATACTTATTCCTTAATTTAGCAAAGGTGGTCCATCTGCCATCAGACCAGAGGTCTCCAATGTTCCTCATCCTGCTCAGACCCTAATTCAGCAATCACAGTGCTTCTCCATTCAATTTGAGTGCTGGGTTGTGCCATAGCAATGCTTTGAGGAATGGGTAAGGTTCAACTTCACTTAAGATCAGCTTACAATCAGTCTTCATGTTCTGCAATGGGGATTACCAATGGTAACGCAAATAAGACCTGTGCTAATGCATTACCCACTGGTGGTAATGTCATGCCATCACCAATCAATAATCTCTTTGTGTATTCAGCAATAGGTAATCTTCATATGTAATGAGTAGCATTGCACTTCTGATGGTTAATACTGCTTAATCCCGGCATCTGTGCTATCACCCTTTATGTATTAAGGTCCTTATCTATTTGGTTCACGAAATTGCTAACAATTTGGTTCTGGGACAGGTGTAAGATTAACTGGTCCATAGTTTATCCAGCCTTGGCACCTAAACTATTAGTTGTGTTTTTTTTCTTCTGTCTTTCAATACTGTTTAATTTTTTGTGTTCTTTCAGAATGTCAACGATGTATGGCACTCTGATGCATTTCCCTTCTGTTTCATGGTTGATAAAAGTATTGAATAGAAGAACAATGAAGGGCTGTAGAGAAAAATAGTCAAAATGAGTGATCATTTAATTGTGATGAAGTATGTGGGTGCATTGATGAAGGCTTGTTTCCACATCCTCTACTGATTTGCTTTTGAAATGTCCAATTGGCCCAGTTTTCACTGCCCATATTTTGAAGATGCTCAGAGAGAGATTCCCCCAGAAAGTCTTTTTTTCTTCTCTATAATACATGACGTTTGTGCAAAGCACCTTGGATTTGGTCTATGTTGAGAACGTAAGCCTTTTTAAAAAAAAGTTCAATGCATACACAAATTGTTGGTTGGTGTGACATTTGCGTTTGTCTGAGTTATGGCAAGCTCCACAGAAAGGATAGTCTTCGTGGGAGAAATAATATGGTCAAGCAAGTAATGCGTAGGACATACATGTCTCTGATACAAAATATCAGACTCTACATTTGGTTAATCCCATCATTTGAAAGGGTTGCGCATTTGCTGGATCTCAAGTGACAACACCTTTTATATTACAAAAATCTGTCATCACATGATTGAAATGTTTATCGCTTTACAGAGCGTGGTCTTTTGATCACAGCAGGGCCAGTCATATATTTCTGTTACTACCCACAGTGTCCTTTATTACAAGGATGCTATCTATGTACGGTTAATGGTTTTGCATCCATTTATTTGAACTGACCCATTCCAATGTGTGTACTGGAACCAGAGACTTACCAATAAACTACGGAAGCTGAAGAGACCAAGAACCTATTAGGTTGCAAACTCAAACACTTAAAAGTATAACTCACTTTGTGTAAATTGTACTCAGAAATAACTATCCTGTTTTGCTATGGAGATGGGCAAGCCTTAAATTGCTCAATTTGAATGCTGGCTCTAATGTTTGAAGAAAAGTTTCCAATCGGCAGGAGTCATTCTAGTCTCCATGGAGACAGTGTGCAAGTCAAATTGAGCTGAATCAGTAACTGGTTGATTCGGATCAAATTGGTTTAACCCAATTCGAGCAAATTAGGTTCTATGGCTTGAAATGGCTAACAAAAAGAAATGTTAAATATGTACAGAGTTTAAGAAAAGATGGAACATATTCTCAAAACCTGTTTTGCAAGTGATGATGGTTAATTGCTCTAAAAACAACCTGTACCCACAACTAAACAGTTGAATGGTAGCATGGGCTCAAGGACATCATTTGGGGCAACCAGGGGTACCAGCGTGGCCCCTGTGGTCACAGCTGCTACCCTGGCTCCTCCCCTGCATCCCCTGTACTGGAGTTTGCATTTTCTTTTTTTTTTAATAGCTTTCAGCAGGGAACAGCTGTTGAATACACCAGACCATTTACAAGTACACGTTCCATGATGCCTGCCTCAGCGGCGAGCGCTGGAGTATTCAAGCTCATGTTTGCTAAGGAGCCATGAGCTCATGCTCATCCCCGATGGTCCTGCAGACAGCCAGGCACCATCCGCCTCCTCAGATCCGGTGAGGAGTTCCCCCACCACCTCGCAGAACACATGGAAAAGCAGGCTGATCATGAAACAAGTCTGTGTAGGTTGCAAGAGCTCCTTGAGCAGGCAGGCTGTGGGGAAAACTGAGCTCCAGCAGTAAAGACAGACCAAAGGTGGCAGGAGTAGCTACATGTCCCCTCATCACTGCTGCTAACCCAGAACTCGCAGACCCTGCAGCAAAACACAGCAGCACATTAGCTGAACCAATCAGAAGCACCATTTGCACCCCCCACCCAAAAAAAAGCAGCATTGTCCCAGCTACAGGCACCTATCAGTGGCCAAAAGTATTAAAGCTTGTCTGAGTGCGTCCTGCATAGTGTGTCACTCGGATACCTGGAGCATGATGACTCTTGCTTCTTAAATGCAGCAATCCCGGAGATTGCTTCTCAGATCTCATGATTCTATTTTAAAAATCATGGCTGGTTACCACAAAATCATCTTCCAGTATGATAAAAAATTATAGGTCTCCCGTTTCATCAAAAACATTTATATTTCCCTTTGCACACTGTCTGCAGCAATAGTCACTAGGTGAACATGGATTTGCTGACACTGGATCACCCCAAACTGTGCTTTGTCATAAAATTATCATATACAGAAAATGCTGGCCATTATTTTTATTGGTACGTTCTCATATTTTTTCATCCTTTGACTGCCAACTCAGGGCCATCCAAAGAGGTTGTGGGAAACACCACTTCTTTCACCTCATGGTAGAAAACCTACACAGGTCCACCGTGGGGGACAACACTTTACTGAGTGGCCTAAAATGAAAAGAAGAAGGGGGCTGCAAAGTACCGCCCGACGACGCTGGGATTACTGGCTCTCATAGGCATGTGACTACTTGGGGAACCCAGAACAGTAACCCCCTGCCTCCCTCCCACACATCCCCGTGCCACAAGGGATGCAGGGTTCTCTCTTATGTCAAATATCCCTACTTTTGTTTTGCTAATTCAAGTGAAAAGGACTCAATATGGATATAGTGTGATTTGGCACACAAGCTTGCTGCTGTGGATGCTGTGTCAAACCATTGTAGTGGGGCAATTCTTGACTAGAGAGAATGATCAGACTCTGCCCCCCCGCCTCCCTCAAAAGAAACAGAATTATAAGATAAAAAAGGAAGCATTTGAAACTGCACTTTACATTCTCCTAGAAATGCAGCTAGCACACAGAATAGTTAATTTTGCTACACAAGTAGGGGACAGATAAGGCATTAGCTTGCACAATTGGTGTGTTTTAAAATAGACTATATTAGGTGACAGGAAGGCATGTACCCAAGATAGGGGCTCACTACACAAAAAGGGCAGAATAACTGTAGGCAGGATCAGGTTGCAGCCTCATAGGTTGGAGATCATGTGACAGGCATGCACCAAGACTCGGTAGACAGCCAAATAAATGTGTCCTACAGAGAAAAACATATGACAAGCAGATGCCATTTTAAAACTGCACCAAACACAGCAGAGAATTAAACTCTGCAGCTTTAAAAAAAAAGGCCCCTGTTAAACACGCTAGTTGAAAAAATACATTTAATTCAGGGGAATGCTGTAATAACTGGACATAGCTGCTTCCAAGGAATGTGAAACCTCAAGGCTGTGTAGGGGAGGGTTACATGGCGGAACAAGATACCATTGTGTGCATCCAGCTGTCAAGGTAAATTAAGTGACAATAACACGGCAGACCATTTCAAGTCTATGGGACGGACTGAACATCCCAGGACGTTCATAAGTAGTTGGCAGATTATTGTCTCTGCGATCGACTAGGCGTGACAGAGAAATGCAGTGCTACTAAAAAGACAAGTAATTACCACACATGTGGTGAAAGCAGAAAGATTCATAATAATAGTTATTCATAAAAGTGTCAAGACCAGGATGGCGCGTTTGCAAGAACAGGTACTTAAGACTCTAAACACCATAGCAGGGACACTATGGGCTGTTTTATTTAATTAAAGAACAAAGGGTGATACACTTGTCTTCTTTTCACATCTACATAAAACATGTTATCATGCAGTCAGTTCATGAAGAGTGTGACCCCATCACCACGTCTTTTTTCACTGCAGAAGTATTTTAGAGCCTACTAATAATATTTAAGCATGATGATGTAGCACATTTTTTATGGGATGGTTTATGGGTGGGATTGTAAATAATAATTATCCAATCATTAGTTGTGGACAGAATTATATATGCAGCTTAGTAGAGGGAGCCAATGACCAGGACCGATAGGTTTTCATAACTGTGGCATCAAAATACCTATAAAAACTGCTGCTTCTTGTTGAGTGGTGGAGAAATTCTTGAGTGAGAGCTTGGCTGTTAATCTTGCCTTTTCCCCCAGTTTATATTGCTGGGTTACCTTGAATTTGGCATACCACAATCACTCTGTGTGGTCTTTTTGTTGGCAAATACCAGTTAGAGGGCCTTTTGGCTTTTGACCTCTGTTTTTTACCATGCCACCTAAATTCCTCTTATGTCCTCACCTTTATCCCGTCATACCAGCCCTCCAAGCCGGGGCATTTTCTTGGATGGGATAAACATTGCTTAAGCTCCAAACGAGTGAGGTTCATTGCAGCAGTTGTCATGTGATTCTCGTGATTACAGTAAATACCTTAAGGAGAATACAGTGGAGAAGTGCCGACATGACCTGAACTGTCTAGCACTGTCCGCTTCCATGAAAAGACACCCGTCACACCAAGGCCTCCTACACCATTGGGGCTGGAAAAGATTAGGCATTGTTTTAATTATATGCAGCAGGTACACCAGGCTGGTACCTGCAGGAACATGTGCAGCTCAATCCGAATAGGGGTGTTTTGCCTAGCAGGCCTTTGCGATAGAAATGGCTCATTGTGAATGAAAAGAAACATTTGAGGACAATTGCGTTATATAAACGAAGTTACAACAGTTGCACAGGTTCACATGAAGCAGAATATATCAGAAGGCCATGTGCACGTTCTCATAGCTGAAAATAGAGCACATTTTCCTAAAATGCATTTTTATCAGTATTCACTCAAAAAAGGATACTTTATAGCGAAATGAGTGAACGGGATGCATCAATTATTCTAACACGTTTTGGCAAAGCCATTAGTTGTTATTTCTTTATAGTGTAAAACATCATTTTCTAGGCACAGGGCAAAAGAGAGGAGAGGGGAGGAACATGCACCGGCAGAAGGAATGAGGGAGCACAGGAGTGGAGTATCACAAGGAAGGCTGCAGGATGGGGGTAGACTCACCTGCTTCCTATGACAATATACTGCTGTCATGTGGTGCAAACTCATATCTATAATGGGAGTCTCCACGCTATCTTTTAGTCAAGATTATATTACATTGTTCAACATATTCTTTTTTACGTTTACCTTCTTAAACTGATTTCACTCCAATGTAAATTAATCTTTCAGATAATGATACTGAAACACACCCGTTTGGATCTCCTAACGTGGCTCATAGACATTGTTTGTGTGTCACTAGCTGTGCTGGATGTCAAAACAACACATTTTATAGCACAGTTTGCAGCAGGAATGGAAAAAAAAACAATTTGTTTTAACACTCTGAGCTATCCAATTGTGACGCAATTTGCTACTGAACCAATTGTGCAGTTAAAAAGAAACATTTATGAGGATATCTATCAACCAACCTCAATAGTCCTTTTTCAAAACAATAGCACAACAATTATCAGGTCTATTAGTGCACTATGACATATCCCTGCTACTTCTAAGCACTGTAATTATAAGTGTTATGTTAATAAGAAATGTTACCCCAAAAGCCTTTGGGGCTTATCAGATTTGACAGAGAGAGCGCATTGAAAGTGATCAGGTAGGACACTCTTCTGTCCTTAAACTGTGTACATAGAATTTTGTAACACGGATACTAAATGAAAATTTCTGTTTTTCATTTATTTTTTCTGGCGTACCAATTGAATACTCGTGGGACAAACAAAATGGCATGTGTGAATTTGTTTATGTATTGTATTCAAATCATTCAATGAACTTGTATTAACAAATGTATGACTATGCGTAGCTTCATGATGTAATCGAGAGCCTTTATACAGCCCTGATGAAGGTTTACACCGAAATGCATTTGCTAAATGTATATTGATGTCAAAATATGATCGCCCAACAGATCACATTCAGAATAAATTTAATTAGAAAAACAGGGATGTGAATAAAACATTCCTGGCCAAAACTGCACGGATCTGATGCTTTCATTTTATGAGAACGTTGGATTTAAATATTTTGGGAACTTGCAGCCCTCTCTAGGGGCCAACTGAGAAGCGCCAGTTATAATAAGGCAAAGTTGC
Source organism: Ambystoma mexicanum (assembly GCF_040938575.1). Classification (NCBI taxonomy): domain Eukaryota; kingdom Metazoa; phylum Chordata; class Amphibia; order Caudata; family Ambystomatidae; genus Ambystoma; species Ambystoma mexicanum. The sequence continues at coordinate 291,847,131 of NC_090930.1, read as the reverse complement.
CTTGTTTTTTTTTGTTTGTGGTTTATGGAGGTCCTTGTGCTATAGGACCAGTTTAAACTGGCAGCTCCAGGTCAAAATTATTGGAAACTAACTGAGAGATGTACACATTGAATAGAAGCGAGTAAACATTGCGGTGCCCACCTCTCCGGTATTTTTTTACCCCAATAGCCAAAACATTAACAAACGCTGTAGTATGCACATTTAAGGATACATAGCTGGTAAGATAGCTCAGTGGGTTAAATGCTATATGTGCACTGCCTTTGATAGGTTTGAATCCTAGTAATGTTTACTCAACCATATATACCACAGACCATATAGCTTAAACATGTATGGTTAACAACATGTAAGGTCAGCGGCATATGGAAGTACAATTTTGTGGTGTCTGCCTCTTGGTCTGCCTGATGATGAACCATGTTTGTATTCCCTTTCAGTGTGTGTATGAACTTTTTATTTAAAATGTGATGGATTGTATTGCCTCTACAAACTTGACCTTATTATTTTCTTGATGGCATTTATTTTTCAAAATTCCCTATCAAATTAAACGGAATTACAGATAGTCAAGAGTTGCTGTCACCTTTGCTGCATGCTGCTTTATCACTCTATTTATTGGGTGTTGATTGCATTAGTTTAAGTGTAATTGTGCACCCTGACCATGCATTGCTATTTTCTTCTATGCCAGGTGTATGCATCCTGTGGCACAGGACCGGGAGCAGGACGGCCGGGGCACACCAACACCAAGCAGGAGAAGCTGGTATTGCCTTTTCCGGTACCTCGAGCTGACCACAACTGTGGGCAAGCCAAGGTAAGTTCAATTGCTTACATTCACAGTGTTTTGGGAATATGGGCCTACACACACATATATTAATGCTACATATGGTGATCCATTTTTGTATGAAATGTATATCATATTATAGTGCTATCGTAACCATATTTTTCTTAGTGAACTGGGGGACAATGCTATGTGTTGCCACTACCTGTTTTGTCAATGGGTGAAAGATTGTGTGCCATCACTTTCTGTGGTGTTAGAGGGCAAGGGCATGTGATGTCACTTCCCTACCTCTGACATTTTGGTGAAATGACGTCCCTGCATCGGGTGCCAGCATTTGGTTGAAAATCCCTTATTTTCATTTCAGGAATGGCTCAGATCCATTTTGCACAGATGTTTAACAGTGGATCCCTGCATGCACTTAGTTTTTTATGAAATGCATCAAATGCACAAAAAGAGGATCTGCATGGAAGGAAGTGCGCTGTAGAGTTAGTGCAGCAATCCATTACACACTCAATGCTACTTACAGGTATGTCAATAACAAGCACATTAACAAGACGCACTGTAATTGGACAACAAATGGACATCTAACAAACAAACGACTCAAGATGATAATTGATTGGTCCGACTCTAGCACCACACAGCAAGGGAAGGTGCGTAATCAGGCATGCCTTAATCCAGCCCAATAGATCTAATCAGACAGCGTCAAGCAGGTGTCACTGGGTGCTCGGCCTCCTGTTTCAATATATACATCTGAGAGTAGAAGCTGCTGCAAATAGGGCCAAGAAAACTATGCTAGCATTACAGGTGTCCTGCTAACCTGTGAAAGGCCTCATTTCTGACTATTCTAATTTCATGGAGTACACATTGTAAAGACGAAAGGGCGGATTCTTAATACTGCTTTTTGGTCAAGGGATGGGATGTCCACACACATCTCCTCACCTGCGCCAAAATAAGGAGAGCCCAATCCACGAACGCATCTGATGAGCACATTAAAATGTCTTTTATCACTGCATTTGTGCTTTTTTTGCGCAAATAAGAATGTCTTTCTGCGTATACCTCAGTGCACATCCCGAATCCACAAATGGGATGCATTTTGAAATGCACAGAAATCAAAGGCCTTCCACTGTGCCTGTTTGGACTAGAAATGCTTGAAACTTTCATGTGTTTTCTTTGAAGTGGGTGTGAACCGCTGCTCTCCTACTTGCATTTCTACACTTCAAACAAGGATAGAAATGCATTTTTCGTGTTTACTGTATTTTACAGTGACAGGCCCTTTAAGGGCCTGTCTCTGTGGAATGGCCTCTGGGGAACCCCGTGGTTACTGGGAGCCAGTCGTGCTACCAAACATTAATGTATGCCAGGAGGCTGGCCAGCGATGAACACAAATGAAAACAGTGTTTTGCCAGTCACTATGACTTTATAATGAAATTAATAGAAACTCCAGACACATGTCAATTTCTATGTGCCTTCATTGCCAAGGGATCATTATTGCCACTTGAACAATATGGCACTATTAGAATTTGTGCAAAACAAATATTACTCCTATTGAAATAGCAAGCCATATGTTTACATAACTGGCCTATTTGCGTCCCTCTCCATCCACCACAGAATACTGCTCACATAGCGTTTATTGCTTCTGCACTTTGAGTTAACCACATATGGTACAATCAAAGTGTCATTCCTTAGCCACCTTTAAAACATAATTTTGAATTTGTATTATATTACAGCCTATTTTCTAATACTTGCAGCCTTTTAACATTTGCATTGTTTGAACTTTATTAGGTGAGGTGATGCTCTCTTTGGCATATCCAGCACTGTGAAACATTATGGGCCTCATTACAAGTTTGGTGGTAATTCAGCTGTAACAAAGCTAGTTCTTTTGCAGTAAGGAGGAATTAAATCTACCTCCTTACTCCCAAACTCCCTGTACGAAACTGCGGTATTACAGTGGGAAAATGCTGGTAATGCTTTATTACCTGCCCCGGCATACTTGTAAAGAGGCCCATTAGCCCATTATGCCATCTTTTACCTGATCGACCCACTACTGTAGAGGAGTATAGGTGTCCTCCCCGCTGGTTCTTTGGCTGGGGCCTCCCTCTGGAACAGCCTTCCTGCCTCTCTGAAAACGGAGGAGAACCATCTCCGGTTCCGGAAGCACCTCAAGACCTTCCTCTTTGCTTCTGCTTTCTCTCCTCCTCTCCCCTGTTAAACTCCTGGCTGAAACTGAAACTCAGACTGAAACTGCACTGGTCACCGGGCTACCCTTTGTTCCCAAGCCCAAGTCCCCTCCCCGACGGTTGCACACCTGCACTGCCCTTTGGTAACCCTTGCACTCTGGGCTGTTTCTGTATCCCTACATCCCCCTACCAGCACTTGACAGCTGATGTCTGCACTTACCTTGCACCTTCCACCAGCTGGCCGTACCTCTTTTATATTGTTCTTAATATTGTTTTATTTATCTACTGTCTATCTTATGTATTGCACTTCCCCCCTCCCCCTGCACTTGCGCAATCTCAATGTCACTTGGCCTAGCAAGATCGTTGTCTCTGTTTCCCTCTGTTCCCCTCCCTTGCCTCATCGCGCCTTGAAACACTTGTGTATAGGCACGTTATAAATGCCATATCATATCATATCATATAGCCTTTTAGTAAGAGAGACACAGATGACTGTCAAACTACTATCTGAAATGGAATAGATAGAGGATTAATATTTGCACTGTCCTTCCAAGTGTTGACAAAATGGCGCATGGCATTTTCAGGCACTTGTGAGGAGTGCTGGGTGAATATGTTGGTTTCATGTGTTATTATCCCCGCAAAAATATCACCATACAAAAATATTGCCATATTTTTGCTGAGATAATTAAGGCATGAAAACTGTGGTGTGCACCCCCGCAACTCCTGTATTATTTTAAAAGGTGCCCCCCGCTACACCCACAACCAAAAAACCATAATATTATCCCCACTAAAAATATTGCCTGTGGCCGTTCCCGACGACCATATTTACGGCAATATTTTTAGTGGGGATAATATTAACTAATATCAATATGTCTGGTGCGTTCTGGAATCACCCACATTTTGCGTGTTTGAATTCCAGCAAACTGTTTTGAGCTTTTTGCGGGGAAGGGTGCACATGTAAAAAATAAATATTGGTAAATCCAGGTTTAGGTGACACCCTTTTCTACAACTTCTATAACCTCTCCAGTCCTGTGGGTCCATGACGGCATATATTTGCATGGATTCCTACTGAGTCTGCTGTCTTTTTACTTGATGTTTTAGCAGGTGTTAAACATTGGCTGTGTTAATTGGAACCAAAGTGAGAAGCTGGCATGAAAGCATTTGTTTTTGCAGGTGGCTCAGGTGGGTGCTGGGGAAATGCCCAGGTTATCCCGTGCCCCCGCTCTTTCTGAAAAAAAAAAAAACATTAAATCCTCGGGAGTTTTTACAACTCATTAGCACCTCAGGGACTTGGAACATGAGGGTCAATGTGGCAGGCAGCTTCCAGGTCTTGAATGTACCTTTGATGTGGGTGGGAGGGTTACAACAGATGGCTTTTTTCCATACATGAGAGTAACTTGAATGAATGCCACACTGGCAGTCAGGAAGATGTGATGGGCCAGTCAGGATCTTTTTTTCAATTTTTCTTTTTTTGTAAAGCCAGCAGTAAAAATGCTGTCCACTGCATTCCTGTTTACCCATGTGTAAAAAGAGAGGCATGCAAAGCGATATAGGTGCAGAGGGGGACAACCGAGTACAAATAGAAATGGGAGTGTCAGGGCCAGCATTTTTCTCCCAGCTTAAAAAGCGTGGGCTAGGGACATGGAACCAATATTGCTTGTTGGTTGTGCTTGGCAGGCTACTTGCAGCAATGAGTGCATTTTCTGCCCCTTGGATCTGCTTTCGGATTGAGCCTGCACGTGCAATGGCAAGTCTTTCCTGAAGGTTGCTCCTCCTCAGTCGTTTGACATGCGGTCTGTCTGCCTTGCTGACTTGGAGCTCTATAGTGGTTGCCTTGGGACCCCTTCCATTCGGTGGCAACCGTGTTTTAATACGATCACATGAGGCCACAAAGCATGTCTGAATGCTGCTTAAATCACTGGCGGCCGGCAAGAGGTACAAGGAGATGATGTGGTGAGGTACATTTCGTGTGGAGCAAATGGTCCTGTGTGCACGCTGCTATGGCAGCAGTCTCGCTCCCACTGAGAGCTCAGCGAGCTTAGTGTGGAACCATTCGAAAGAAATAGCCCATGTAAAATGGCACTAAGGTGGCTTGCAAACGATAGTGTTGAGATGGATATAAGCTGTGCAGAAGCCCTCTCTGAAGCATATCATGCAGATACAGGGAACACATCTGGATATCCCGTGGGCTTGCACGTGTTTCGATTTGATACCCTTTAAAAACTATGCAAAACTAAAGATGTGGCTATTCAGAATCAAACACCTTGCCCTACCATGCTATATTGCAATAGTTCAATGCTCTTTGTATAGTTCAGTTGGGTGTTTATGTTCCTGTTACTTGATAAATCCTAACGTTTGACCTGAACTAGTCTGACGTGATTAATTTTACATTTGTTGAAGGATGTGTATATTTGACTCTATAATTATTTTTCCCACGTGGACTGCATGCTCCTCTTCACCTTAAGCAGCTGTTGCACCCTTTTACATCATTAGATGGTGCTCACAGATTGGTGTCCTTCTTTTATCTTTCCTGCTCCTCATAAGATCATTAATAAAACCATGGCAGGTTTCAGCTTCATTCGAAACTTGAAAATATGAAGCTTCCACAAAACCTGGCAAAGGGGCAGTGGACGTGTAATGTTGATGTGCCGTGGCATGCACTGTGTGAAAGTGGTTTGAAGTTTGTGGGAGAAATGGAGTTCGATTCTGGGATGAATGAGCAGGGGTTATGGAGACTTCCCTTGTCGCGTGACAGTCTGTTACCCTGCTGGGTGATTTCCCAGCTGGCTGTGCTGAGAACAACACCTGAGCAGGTTAGAGTGAGTTTTGAGATCACCAGCCTCACAACCAACATGCAAAGGAAATGAATGCCAGGGATGTCACAGCCCTGTCTCTGAACCAAATGTTATGGCACCCATTACCCTTATGGTATTGACTAGAGTGTCCGGACTGACTCTCCCCTAATCTGCCAATTCCAAGTTATTTCTTGCAAATGAGTTACAATGTATCTATTGATGAGAGTGGGTGAAAGAGAAAGCGATAGAAAACGAGAGCATAAGAGAAAGAGGGGTGGGAGAGAGAGAGATAAATAGAGGGATGGGGTAGACAGGGTTTGACAATAGCAAAATGTGAAAGTGAAATGGGAGCTATTAGCAGTGGTATGTGGTAGAAGAATTAAGAAAACGCCAAGTAGCTTTGCCTTTTTTGACATTTTTTCATGCATTGCTAGGACTTCAAATTATTGAATGCTGTGCCGTGCCATGTTATTGTCTGCTTTATGTTGCTTTAGGACTGTCATCACCCGTCACCAGTGTGCGCCTCAAGGTATCTCACTGCTCACTGTACCAACATCCTTAAATTCTATGTTCCAACACACAATACACATATCCACTAGGACATCACCTTTTGGCGATTCAGCACCACTCCCAAAAAGAAACATCAGAATACTGCAGGTCTAAAATGAACTGAAATATCACAGCCCCGACCATTGCATCATAGCAGCAAGGACACTTGAGCCTCCCCTTTGGAGACAAATGCCTCTATGCACAGATCATAGAAGACCCAGAAATGTAACTGTATGAATAGCTCAGGGTACACTCATGTGCACGCATGAATGCAGCAGAAAAGCTACCTTACATTTCCCCTCTTTCCATACTAACCTCTCTCAACCCCTCTCTTTCAAATCTGCCAGAGTACCTGGAGGCCATGCATAAGCAGTGGAGTTCGGTATAGATCCTAATAACACACAATGACATGACATAACATTTCCAAGAGGACTTGTGTAAACAATCTCAGCATGGAGATACTAGGTCAACCAGAATGTTTTCTTTACACATCAGATATTCCTGGTTGTAAGAAACACAGCAGCAAGTTGCAGCCTCAAACAAAACATGACATAACATGAAATGCCCTATGTATTGATCTGTTCATTGGGAGATTTTTGTAAAAATCTGTCTTACTGTTTTTCATGTGCTTCAGTGAGCTTTGAGGGGCTTGTATAAAAAAGCAAGGGGGCACATGCAAGCAGGAGAGGCTCCGGGTTGCAGTGGCAGTATTCATCCTCCTACACCTACACAAAACTAGGGTTTCATGTTGATTCTTTGGCAAAACCATATTTCAAGGTGAAGCGGAGAGGGTGAGGGGGAGACTGCATGTAGGGGACTGTGAATTGTCCCAGTGGTGGGCTTATATTGTAGTTACGAACTGAATCCTCCTCAAACAACAATGCATCATACCTCTCTGGCACTTCATCTTCAAGATGCAAACAGCCTTGCGTAGGACGACATGGCATCCTCAGAATCAATCCCACCCACACTGATTGCATAACACACAGTCCACACCCTCAGAAGCGCCTATGGGTCCTCAGAAGTAATTGCACCTTTAATCAAAGGATATAATTGCACATCAAAAACATATATGGAACCTTAGCATCCTGGGCAGCGCCATTAACCAATGAAATAGCTTGGAACACGGGCTGTATTCACCAATGAAAGCCAGCACTCCAAGCATTTTTATTGGTTAAGGTCCCTTCACTTCCCCGCTCCCCCTTCACCACTTAGCCCGTGTTTAGTTTCCAACACGGGTGCTAATGGTGTAAAAAATAAACGTGCCTTTGTTTCACAGCACTGTGCCGCACAGTCATGCTGACAACTGTGTGGTACATTTAAAGGCCCTAAACAGAAATCTCTTTCTCATGAATAGAAAGATGTTAAACACTGAAATAAAAACGGACTGGCGTTTGTTTTTGTTTTTCAAGCAAAGTTAAAGAGCCATGCGGAAAGGGTCCTATCTGTCATTACCAATGGATGGCCAAGCAGCATTTTAGTTTACAAAAAAAAGGAGGAATCAAAGACCCCTGTCACATGGAAAACAGGATTTTTTAACATTGAAAACAAAAATGGCCTGCACATATGTGTGCAAATTGACAGGGTAATTCATAGAATTTCGCAGAAAAGTGTCGCAAGCGGCTGGCGCAGAGTGTCCGCGTGCGATTGTCTGCGCCAGGCACGTGCGCTAAAACCGATTTCCGCGCACAGCGTATTCATGGATTTCAGGCTCCCAAACCAGCCGTGGCGCAGAGTATCGCAGCGACCCTGCAGCAGCGCCAGTAACGCCCCCAAGAACGCCCTCGCGCAAGGAAAAGCCATCAAAATCGCTAAATCATCGCAAAGGGCTGCGCTAACCCTGGACCAGTCTACAGGGCTGCCAAACAAGGAACGCAAAGCGGGTAACGTGCATATCAGGGGTACGTGTGAAGTTATACACGCGATTAGCCAGGGTACGTGTATTACAGGGGTACGGGAAGTTCTACACGCGATTGGCCAGGGTACGTGTATTACAGGGGTACGCGTGAAGTTTTACACGCGATTAGCCAGGGCACGGGGTACGCAGGAATTATCACACGCGATTTGGCTGGGTACGTGTATTACAGGGGTACACGGGAAGTTCTACACGCGATTCGGCTGGGTACGTGTATTACAGGGGTGCGCGGGAATTCTCACATGCGATTTGGCCAGGTACGTGTATTACAGGGGTGCGCGGGAATTATCACACGCGATTTGGCTTGGTACGTGTATTACAGGGGTGCGGGAAGTTCTACACGCGATTAGCCAGGGTACGTGTATTACAGGGGTACGGGAAGTTCTACACGCGATTAGCCAGGGTACGTGTATTACAGGGGTGCGTTGGAAGTTCTACACGTGATTGGCCAGGGTACGTGTATTACAGGGGTACGTGGGAATTATCACATGCGATTTGGCTGGGTACGTGTATTACAGGGGTACACGGGAAGTTCTACACGCGATTCGGCTGGGTACGTGTATTACAGGGGTGCGCGGGAACTCTCACATGCGATTTGGCCAGGTACGTGTATTACAGGGGTGTGCGGGAATTATCACACGCGATTAGGCTGGGTGGGTCCTCACAGGTGTTCCCTGTACACCCTCCACGGCCCCTGCAGGCAGCCCACAAAACAGGGGACTACCCTGCACACCTGCTCATGTCCCCCTGCATCCCCACCCCCCAGCAGTGCAGGGGCAGCCTCCACCAGGCCCCCACCCATGTCTCCCAACACCCCCACCCCCCAGCAGTGCAGGGGCAGCCTCCACCAGGCCCCCACTCATGTCTCCAACCACCCCCACCCCCCAGCATCCAGGGGCACCCTCCACCAGGCCCCCACTCATGTCCCCCATTACCCCCACCCCCCTGCCACCAGGGGCACCCTCCACCAGGCCCCCATCCATGTCTCCCACCACCCCCACCCCCCTGCCACCAGGGGCACCCTCCACCAGGCCCCCACCCATGTCTCCCACCACCCCCACCCCCCAGCAGTGCAGGGGCACCCTCCACCAGGCCCCCACTCATGTCCCCCATCACCCCCACCCCCCAGCCACCAGGGGCAACCTCCACCAGGCCCCCACCGATGTCTCCCACCACCCCCACCCCCCAGCAGTGCAGGGGCACCCTCCACCAGGCCCCCACTCATGTCCCCCATCACCCCCACCCCCCAGCCACCAGGGGCAACCTCCACCAGGCCCCCATCCATGTCTCCCACCACCCCCACCCCCCAGCAGTGCAGGGGCACCCTCCACCAGGCCCCCACTCATGTCCCCCATCACCCCCACCCCCCTGCCACCAGGGGCAGCCTCCACCAGGCCCCCACCCCTGTCTCCCACCACCCCCACCCCCCAGCCACCAGGGGCAGCCTCCACCAGGCCCCCACTCATGTCTCCCACCACCCCCACACCCCAGCCACCAGGGGCACCCTCCACCAGGCCCCCACTCATGTCTCCCACCACCCCCACCCCCCAGCAGTGCAGGGGCACCCTCCACCAGGCCCCCACTCATGTCCCCTATCACCCCCACCCCCCAGCAGTGCAGGGGCACCCTCCACCAGGCCCCCACTCATGTCCCCTATCACCCCCACCCCCCAGCATCCAGGGGCACCCTCCACCAGGCCCCCACCCATGTCCCCCATCACCCCCACCCCCCTGCCACCAGGGGCACCCTCCACCAGGCCCCCATCCATGTCTCCCACCACCCCCACCCCCCTGCCACCAGGGGCACCCTCCACCAGGCCCCCACCCATGTCTCTCACCACCCCCACCCCCCAGCAGTGCAGGGGCACCCTCCACCAGGCCCCCACTCATGTCCCCTATCACCCCCACCCCCCAGCATCCAGGGGCACCCTCCACCAGGCCCCCACCCATGTCTCTCACCACCCCCACCCCCCAGCAGTGCAGGGGCACCCTTCACCAGGCCCCCACTCATGTCCCCTATCACCCCCACCCCCCAGCAGTGCAGGGGCACCCTCCACCAGGCCCCCACTCATGTCCCCTATCACCCCCACCCCCCAGCATCCAGGGGCACCCTCCACCAGGCCCCCACTCATGTCTCCCACCACCCCCACACCCCAGCCACCAGGGGCACCCTCCACCAGGCCCCCACTCATGTCTCCCACCACCCCCACCCCCCAGCAGTGCAGGGGCAGCAGGCAGTCGGGCAGCAGCAGGTGGGAGCGTGCTCGGGCTCTGGGGGGCAGTAGTTCGGCCTTCCGGGCAGGAGCGTGGTATTCCGTGTGCGTACGCGTGGCCAGCTTGGTACGGAGTGATTTTGCACGCGAAAATCCTGCACGTCAGCGTGAAAACTGAGGAAAGGCCCTCAGCGCGTAAGCGCGTCTGTGACGTGACCCGCACAGGTGTTTCCCACACAGCACGTGATGACAGAGCACACGTGGAAAGACTGCACGTCAGAGTGACAAAGCGTGTGATTGGTGGAAATGGCCCTACACGCAGAAGTGACAAAGCGTGTAATTGGTGGAAATGGCCCTAGCGCGTACACGCCGCGTAAGTGACGCTGGACGTGTGGGCCTGTATAAAAGGTACGTGTAGAACACGTTTTCCTTGTACGTGCTTTTCGTGGAGAGCGAGTGGGTGAATTCTGTACTTCTTGTCGTTTCACACGCGATTTACTTCACGGCGTTTCTAGTTCGTATTCCCTGTTACCTCTGACAGCTTTTTCTCTTTTTTCTCCTTTACTGGTTTACCTGGGCCTGTTCCCTCAAACAGTGTTCCCTTCTACTGTTGTCCTGTCTCCTCAGACAGCGGACAAATCTTCTTTTGGCGGGGGTGTTGCCAACCAAACGTGCTCCTTTTACACGCTCGTTTACCTGGCAGACGGTGAGTCACGCACGTATCTAACATCTGTGCTAGCCCCTTGTGTAGCCTACCCCTTCAGAGGTCATTCTAGGCTGCGTGTGACACGCATACGTTCATTCTTGTGTTTCTGGGTGCCACAGCATAGTGCAGGTTTTTCTTTTTGCACATGTGGTCTAGGAGGGGTTGCGTGCACGTCATCTCCCTTTTTTGGGCCTCCTGTGCGTTGCGTGACCCGTCATCTTTCCCCAGGGGTTACATTCAGCCTTGCTAGAGCACTAGGGTACAATTACCATCTGGTACCCAACCCCTTTGACCCCCAATTGCCCAGGACACTAGTCTACATCCACTCCCATACGCACATTTACATCAGTGCCATGTCTGGGAGGCGAGGATTCCGTAAGGGTGGCAAAGGTGGAAGAGCCACAAGTGGTGGCCGTGGTGGATCCGGTAGGGGACGTGGTCGTAACTTGCAGGGTGAGCCTGTCCCCCCATGTGTGGAGGACCAGTCACGGGCACCCATAATCCCCCCCCCCTCCCATTGAGGCTGATGTGGCTGACACCATCCATGCTCAGCCCTTGTTGGACCAGCCCATTGTGGCACCAGACCTGGCTGACTCCATGGCTGACTTCCAGGTCAGCAGGGCTACGACACGTGCGCTGGTGCACGTTGATGCCATCATGCCACGTGGATCAGGGGCAGCAAGGTCATCTGCTGCACCAAGTAGGCAGGGCGGAGAGGCTGCAGGGGCAGCTGCGGCTCCATCCACCCCAGCCCCCACACACCCATCCAGGACAGTGTCGGTCCTAGTCCATGCTGCTGACATTCCCCCTGACACCATCATACTAGAGCTAATGCCTGCACCAACTCCCATGCTGAGTGTGCAATCCCACACTCCTGATACAGAGTCCACCAGGGCTCCTGCCCCTAGTGTCCAGAGCGGCGCAGGACACTCAGGATCACCACCACCTTCCAAGCGGAAGAGGAAGAGTGCTCGTCCGGCACAGGCTGATGCCCCAGACACGGATACACAGTCCGGCCCGTCCAGGAAGCCCAGCTTCACGGATGACGAACTGAATGCACTTGTCGAGTATGTGTCCGGACATGACAACGAGATGGTCATTGTTGCAGGATCCAAGACCACACCTGCACAACGCCAGGCACACTGGCAGACCGTTGCGGACATCGTAAGTGCCCTTGGAATTGTGAGGCGCACAGCCAATGATTGCTATAAGCGCTGGAATGACCTAAAGCGCAGGGCAAAGAGTAAGCTGGCCTCAAGTCATGCCGCAACTCTAGTGACTGGAGGTGGGTCTCCAGTAGTAGACATGGAACTCACTCCACATGAGTCACGGAGGAACAGATCCAAGGCGTGGGAGATCTGGCTGATTACGAGGCATTGTCCGGTGAGTGCACATGCATGTGTGTGTCATCCATGTGCATGGTGTGTGTGTGAGGGCTTCTGTTCGGGTGCCAGGTGAGAGTGTGTGCGCCTGAGTCGTATGGGTCAGCCATGTGCTTCATGCAATCCTTCCTGCGCAGCTGCAATCCTTCCTGCGCAGCTGCATTTGGCCATAGCAGTATCCCTTCTGCCAACAGTAGACATCTAGCCCAACTGCACGCCAGTTGCCCTTGAAGTGTCACCTTGCCACAACATATTTGCTTCTTCTTCACTGTTCATTCAGTCAGTTTGTTTGCATTCCACCACTTTCACTAGGCATGTCGCTGTCTACTAGTCACATGTCTGACATGGGTATGGTAAAGTGGAGTGACTTTGTTACCTGGATATCATTTGTACACACATGTCCCTGTGCAATTGGACCATTTCAGACTGGCAGCTCCAGGTGAAAAATCTGACCTGTTAGAAATAGAAAAGCTATTACATGCGGGAACTGGACTGAATGAATAGGTGCTGCCCTCCTCTCCATCTTCACTCAATAGCAATGGTACATGCCATCTGTGTGATGGCATGTGTGTTTCACCTGCCAATCACAGGCCAATGTGTGATGCCACTGCCAGGCAGCATGCAGAAAATGTGTTCATCTTCCATCTTGGTGTCATCAGTGTGTGCCATTTGCCTGGACTTCATACGCAGTGAGGGTGCATGCATGGGAGGGTTGTTGTCATGTGGGACATGTGTCAATCAAGTACTGGTTCTCTTGCTTCTCAGCCCTCAATGTGTGCCATGGTGCTAATGCCTGTTTCCATTTCTTTGTTTTCATGTCTTTGCAGGGGAAGACGCACCTGATACTGCTGGGGTTGTGGAGATGGTGCAGACCCAGGAGGGGTCCGAGGGCCGACCAACCACCAGTGAGGGACGTGGTGTGGTGGTGGGGGAGAACCCACAAGTGCTGCAGGTCGTGCTCTCAAGGGGTGTCTCTGGCTGCACCTCCCCCGAGCTGTACTCAGGTGTTGATTCGGATGAGACCTACGTGCCGTCGCAGGTGAGTGTTCCAGGGAGGGATTCTGTTCTGTCTCACCCACCTGCACCAGGGTCAGAACCCTCCATGGGGATGTCAGTGTTGGCAGCTACGCCTTTGGTGGTTACGGATGCAGGGTCACACTCCGCGACATCTGATCCTGTTCCTGGGCCAGCAGATCAGAGGGGGAATGCAGTCCTGCAGCCTCAGGCAGTGCCGGCACAGCAAGGCGCAGTTCGCCTTGCCCCAGACAGGTGTGGTGCCCGCCGACGTGGTGGCCGTACGCCACCCGGCAATACCGCATGGGAGCAATCCATTTACGGTATGGCAACCCAACAGGCTGCATCATCCGAGATGATGGCTCAGGCCATGGATAGGGTGGCCACTTCCATTGTCCCCCCAGAAAGGCTGATGGAGCGACTAGAGCAGGCAACCGACTCCATCTGCCAGTCACACAGGAAGGACATGTTGGGGTCCAACAGGGACAGGCGGGCGGCACTGGCGACTCTGCAGGAGGCCATCTCCATTGAGGCCCAGGGCCACAGGGAAGCCCTGAGGCAGGAGCTCCTTCACCTCAGGACGACTCTTGTTGAGCTTGAGGCTTCAACACACCAAAGGACAGAACAGCAGCTGGAGCGTCTCACCCGTACGCTCTCAGCTGAGATGCAGGCAACGAGGGCGGAGGTCCGGGCATCCCATGAGTTGTTGCATGGGGACCTCCGCACACTCATCCTCCAGAACCAGACCTACCACACCCGCATGCTTGCAGCCATGGAGGAGCAGACTAGGGCCTTGCGTGGGCTGCCTCTCATAGCGCAACCACCTCCGGATGCAGCTGCACAGGGTGATAATAGCGACAGCAGTGATACTCCCACAATAGGGTAGCCGTGTGGGCCATGAGCCCATGGAGGTGTTTTATCTTCCCAGGATCCACGCAGGTGGGTTCTGGTGTGCATCCTGTCCTCGGACCTCCTGGGTGGCCTCCCCAACCCCCCCGGGCCCATCAATGGCCATTTTTGATTGTTTCTTATTTTTATTTTTATTTTGATTTCTTTTATTCCCAATTTTTTTGGGACGATCTGTTGGCTTCCGTGGTTCCTGTGGGCATACGCTGCATTGTGGCTGGGCACATGCAGGCTTGTAATGTATTTGGTTCAGATGCTTGGGTTTGAGTCACACACACCCCTCCTGCTTCCCGTTTCCATGGGCTTGTAAAGGGTGTGCCCAAGTGACAGTGAATTACACAGTGACGTTGGACTCCCATGAGCTGTGTGGGCAGTCTGTAGTCAATACTGTGTATACATTCCTAGTGCATATTGCTGTTGTGTTGTACACTGCATGTTGCATTGATGTGTAACTCTTCTTCTGTGTCTACCTCCCAATTTGCAGGTCCCTTCCTCATGTCCACACAAGGACCTCTAGTCTGGAGATGGGGTCCATGTCGGCAGCAGTGCACCTACAACTCTACATGGCGACAACACTGCACAGTTGGTAGTGGTGGGAGTGCAGGCATTTCCAGGTGGTGAGACTACTAATATGTAACATTTGTGATGTCATGTTAATGGTACTACGTGCTCAAGTATGTTGTTGGTCCGGCATTGCTATGAGCATTTCAGGTGTTGCAGGTTTCTAATAGTGCCACTGTACATAGTGAGACTGATGTCATGTTGTGGGGATTACTTTGTTTACCTGCAATTAGCATGACATGGCACGGTGTGTCGTGTGGCGGTGCTGGGGTTGGGTTGGCTGACATGGCACTGTCCTCTTGTTGCATTTTGCAAGTGGGTATTCATTTTAGCTGCTTCAATGTGTAACTTCACAAAACTGCATTGGTGGTGTCTGTGTGGGTAGGGATGCACACATTGTGACACTTCCAGGTGAACAATCTCAGGCTGATATGGTTTTGACGGTTCATTCTCCAGACATTCAGGATCAGTGTCAGGTTGAGTCATCATTGATTGTCAGATGGAATGTGCCAGGGCAGTGTGCACTCCACAGGGGTGTGATTTCTATGTGAAGTAATTAGCCACTAGCTGTGCACGGGCTGCCTCCCCCCGTGCACTTTCCCCTCCCATGCGCAGCGGCTGTGCATGTGGTTGGGGATGTGGGGCCACCACCATGTCCACGGCCAGGCCCCAGCGTGTTGCAACGTTGTGCAGGACACATGCTGCCACTATGATCCTGCACACTACTGGGGGAGCGTATAACAGCTGCCCGCCAGAACGGTCAAGGGAGCGAAAGCGTGACTTTAGCACTCCGAATGTGCGCTCCACTTTGCCCCTGGTTGTAATGTGGGCTGTGTTATATCTTACCTGGGGTGGCGTGGTGGGGTTCCGAATTGGCGTCATCATGTGGGGGCTGAGAGGGTAGGCACTGTCCCCTGTGGAGGTGGTGATTGGTATCATTGGTGGGGTTGTGACCTTGCTCAGTATCCAACATGCATGCATGTGCAGTGGCATACATACTCACCAAGCAGCCATGTATCGCCATGCCGCCCAGCTTCTAGCTCCCGGCTTAGGGTGGACATTCGGTAAATGAAGCTGTCGTGGGTGGAGCCGGGATAGTTGGCATATACTGAGGTGATGATTCCCTTGGCATTACATGCTACCTGCACGTTGATGGAATGCCAGTGCTTGCGGTTCCTATAGATGTGCTCAGATGCCCTGGGGGGACGTAGAGCCACATGGGTGCAGTCGATGGCACCGAGCACTTTGGGGAATCGTGCCACAGCGTAAAAATCCAGGGCGGCAGCATGCCTTTCTGCAGGTGTTCTGGGCAGGTATATGTGCCTGCGGACTGATGGCCGTGCAGTGATGATGTTCAAGACCTGGTGTAGGCAGCGTGACTGGGTGGCCTGTGACACCCCACCCACTATGGCACTTGTTCGCTGAAATGATCCAGTGGCTAAGAAGTGCAGTACATTGAGGACCTTCTCCAGGGGGCTGAGTGCTTGGGAGCACAGGGTGGGTGATGTGAGGTCATCCTCCCACTCACTCACCAGGTCCAGTATAATGTGTGGTGGAAACCTGTACCTCCCATACACCTGGTCATCAGGCATCCCGAAAAGGCTGGTTCTGGGTGTGAATATTCTGGCCCTGACTATCCTCCTCCTCCTTTGGTAGCCCACTGCCACTGCTGCTAGGAACGGTATGTTCATCCTGGCGTCTGAGCTTGTTATTGTTAAAGTGCGCAAATTTATGCTTTGCGCGTGTTCTAGGCGAGCGTGTGACCCACGCACCCCTGGAATCCAGTTCCCAGTCCAATAGCGTGTGGAAATTCACACGCACCACGGGATACAGCGTGTGACCCGAGCACCCCTGGAATCCAGTTCCCAGTCCAATAGCGTGTGGAAATTCACACGCACCACGGGATACAGCGTGTGACCCGCGCACCCCTGGAATCCAGTTCCCAGTCCAATAGCGTGTGGAAATTCACACGCACCACGGGATACAGCGTGTGACCCGCGCACCCCTGGAATCCAGTTCCCAGTCCAATAGCGTGTGGAAATTCACACGCACCACGGGATACAGGTTCGCTGACGTACTTGCGTGTGTAAGTGCCCGCGCACCCATTAAATACACGTACATAGGCCAATCGCGTGTACGCGCACTTTTGTCCAATTACACACGATGACACTCTGACGTGCAGTATCTCCACGTGTGCCCCGTCATCACGTGCTGAGTGGGGAACACCCGTGCGGGTCACGTCACAGACGCGCTTACGCGCTGAGGGACTCTGGTCCAATAGAATCGCGTATGCGTGCTGACGCGCTTACGCGCTAAGGGCCTTTCCTCGGATTTCACGCTGACGTGCAGGATTTTCACGTGCCAAATCACTCCGTATCAAGCTGGCCACGCGAAAACACACGGAAAGACCACGCTCCTGCCCAGAAGGCCGAGTTACTGCCCCCCGTGCCCCGAGCAGCCTCCCACGTGCCATCTGCTGCTGCCTGCCTGCCTGCCTGCCTGCTGCCACCGTGCCCTGCCATTTGGTGCCTGCACATCAGCCATCTGCAGGGGTCCAGTTGCTGTGTCCACCCCTGCTGGAACTGAAGACTCCCGACTGGGATTACATCACTCCACAGCCCAGCCCCAGGACCCAGTTGCCCACCCACACCTGCCTCTGGGGTTGCCATGTCGGGCACTTCCACATCTGGCACCAGTGGCAACCCCAGGCCAGAGGGGCAGAGGGGCACCAGCTTCACTGTCACCGAAGTTGGTGTCCTGGTGGAGCATGTCCTGGGGCAGTATGATGCCCTCTTTGGATCGTCCCGCGCCAGCAAGGAAGGACGGCAGAGGATCTGGGCCGACTGTGTGGTTGCCATCAACGCGGAGGGGGTGGCAACCCGCGACGTCCTGAAGATCAAGAAGCGCTGGGAGGACTTGAGGTCCAGGACCCTTGTGAAGGCCCGGCGCCTCGTGGAGGGGGGCCGGGGCCGCATGAGTTCCATCCAGATGAGGGTCCTGGAACGCGTACGCCCAGCGCTCCACGCCCAGATCCTTGAGAGGGAGGCCCGTCTGGAGTTGAGCGGTAAGTGTCCATGCATTACTGTGGGAGACAGGGCATGTTGCGGTGTGCTGGTTCTATGATACTTGCCTGTATGTGTGCCATAGGCCATGTATGCATGTATGTGTGCAGGGACATCATGGTAATGCATGTGCGACCAGTGATGTGTGACCCACATGGTTGTTGCATGTGTTGAAATGCCGCATGGGGAGCCCTATGCAGATTTTGAACATGAGAGCATGCCAGTCTCTGTACCTGGACATGGCTGGGGGTGAGGGATGGGTGCTGATGCCAGGTACATATATGGTAGCCATGTCTGTGTGCCTGACCTGCGTGTCTGTGACTTGTGCATGCCATGGATGCATGACACATGTGTGTGACAATGCACAGATTCAGTAAAGCAGCCAAATTACCCTTGTATCCGCTGTGTTTGGTGTGTTTGGGGCCAGATGGATGTGACTGAGGTGAAGTGTGTGCATGTGATAGGCATGAGCCATGATGCATGTGAGTTACATATCATTGAATGTTCCAAGAGTCCATTGGACATGCATGGAAATGTCCATGGCATGCACCATGCCTGTTACTGTGTGTGTTTTGCCTGGACTGACCCATGTGTTGTGTAGGGACATGATGGAAGTGTACTTTGACAGTGGTGCTCATCTGCTATTGCTTCCTGTCTAGGGGACCATTGTACAGTGCCCTGATGTTTGTGTTCTTTGTCTCCCTCTACGCAGCGGCTAGTGAAGAGGAGGGCGGAGACGGCGCTGTGGAGCAAGGCGGCGGGGATGCCCCCATGGCTGCAGCGGAAGGGGTGGGTGAGCCCCCACAGGGGCCTGCTACGGTGGGAGACGGTGAGGAGCCATCCAGGTTGGTGGTTTGCACAGAGGAGGAGGAGGCCGCCACTGGGGCACACATGGGGCCTGGTGGGGGCATCCCTGCTGGTGCAAGTGGTGCAGTCCAGGGCCAGGGGCAGGAGGCAGCACAGGTCACCGTGGAGGGGCCTGTGCATGTCGCTGTCCCTGACCCTGTGAGTGCACCACCATGCACCAGCGGGGATGCCCCGTCCCAGGCCTGTCCGCAGGTAGAGGGGATGTCCATGTCACCTGACTCCCCTCCACCTGCGGACGTGGGAACCCCTGGCCGTGCGGAGAAGGTCCTGATTGGGGTCGCGATGCGCACGGCTGAGATTCGTGATGCCGTGCGTGCTTCCCGGGAGGAGCACGCACGGCATCACGAAGTGCACCGTGCCGACGTGGCCCAATTGGGATTGGCCATGTTCGGGGGTTTCCTGCATGTGTTGGCCAATATGGCGGCCCTCTCCTCCTCTGTGCAGGCTATCCACCAGTCGTTCTCCTTGCCGTCTTCCAGCCCAGATGCCACCAGGGCCCCCTGTGGACCTGCCCCGACCAATGCAGCCAGCTCGGTGGGGATCCCATCCCTGCCACAGTCGGGAGTCAGTGATCCAGCAGGGGTGGACACCAGAGCAACTGGACCCCAGCAGATGGAGGATGTGACGGCATCATCGGGCAGGGCACGTGCACGACGGCGTCGGTGGTTTCCATCAGCCTGGATGCCGTCGTGCTGGCACAGGCAGTTGCGTCGGAGGCAGCAGCAGGCTCAACGTGGGAGGCATCATGGCTCGGGGCCATCAACATCAGGGGTGCAGGCATCGGCCGGAGGACAGGAGAACCCTGGAATGGGAGTGGCTTCCGTGTGGGAGCGGTTGTGCCAGCGGATAGGTGCGGAGCGGCAGCGGGCAGAGGAGGAACGGCTCACGATGGTCAGGGCGGAGGACTCCATGCGGAGGGCGCTGAGGCGGGCTGAGTGCCTCGAGGGTCTTCGCAGGGAGTTTGAGCTTGACACTGCGTTAACCCTGCGGGACCTCGGGGCCAGGGAACATGCCCGCCTCCAAGCCATTGACCAGGAGTTCGATGATGCCCTGGCCCATGACAACAACCAGTGAGCCGTCCGAATAGCCCGCTGCCTTTGTATATAGTTGTATAGTTAGGTTTAGGTTTCCTTTGTTTTTTTGATTTTTGTTGGTAGCGATTGGACAATGCACCACTTTTTTGTATATAGTTCAGTTTTTAGTTAGTAGTCATAGTTAGGTTTAATTTGGTTGGGCTCATGGACCCAGGATGATCTTCTTCATGGTTCTTCGTTGGCTTATTTTTATTTTTCAGATTATTTTCTTGGACATTCATCTTGTTTTGTTTGATTTGCTTTGTGTTTTTTCTTATTTCATTTCCATTCTACTTGCTGTTCAATACATTATTTTTTTTATTCTTCAATGTGTCGTATCATCTCATTGCTTTCAGGCATGTCATGTTGGGTGTTTTGTCATTCACTTGCAGCCATTGTGTGTGACAGACATGTGTTCAATTGCATTATTTAAATTAGGGGTGTAACATGTAATTGCCTTTGATATGTGGGTGGGTGTGATAGTTGGTTGGGCCTTTTGGCAGGGGAGGATGGGCATTACGGACATGATTGGGGAATGTTGGGACCCAGGTGCAGGGGGGCATGGATTGGACATGGGTGGGGGCCTGCTGGCAGGTGCCCCACAGTGCTGGGGGGTGGGGGTGGTGGGAGACATGAGTGGGGGCCTGGTGGAGGGTGCCCCTGGTGGCTGGGGGGTGGGGGTGGTGGGAGACATGAGTTGGACATGGGTGGGGGCCTGCTGGCAGGTGCCCCACAGTGCTGGGGGGTGGGGGTGGTGGGAGACATGGGTGGGGGCCTGGTGGAGGCTGCCCCTGGTGGCTGGGGGGTGGGGGTGGTGGGAGACATGAGTGGGGGCCTGGTGGAGGGTGACCCTGGTGGCTGGGGGGTGGGGGTGCTGGGAGACATGAGTGGGGGCCTGGTGGAGGGTGACCCAGCACTGCTGGGGTTTGGGGGTGGTGGGAGACATGAGTGGGGGCCTGGTGGAGGGTGACCCTGGTGGCTGGGGGGTGGGGGTGGTGGGAGACATGGGTGGGGGCCTGGTGGAGGCTGCCCCTGGTGACTGGGGGGGTGGGGGTGCTGGGAGACATGAGTGGGGGCCTTGTGGAGGGTGACCCTGGTGGCTGGGGGGTGGGGGTGGTGGGAGACATGAGTGGGGGCCTGGTGGAGGGTGACCCTGCACTGCTGGGGTTTGGGGGTGGTGGGAGACATGAGTGGGGGCCTGGTGGAGGCTGCCCCTGGTGGCTGGGGGGTGGGGGTGGTGGGAGACATGAGTGGGGGCCTGGTGGAGGGTGACCCTGGTGGCTGGGGGGTGGGGGTGCTGGGAGACATGAGTGGGGGCCTGGTGGAGGCTGCCCCTGGTGACTGGGGGGGTGGGGGTGCTGGGAGACATGAGTGGGGGCCTGGTGGAGGGTGACCCTGCACTGCTGGGGTGTGGGGGTGGTGGGAGACATGAGTGGGGGCCTGGTGGAGGGTGACCCTGGTGGCTGGGGGGTGGGGGTGGTGGGAGACATGAGTGGGGGCCTGGTGGAGGGTGACCCTGCACTGCTGGGGTTTGGGGGTGGTGGGAGACATGAGTGGGGGCCTGGTGGAGGGTGACCCTGGTGGCTGGGGGGTGGGGGTGCTGGGAGACATGAGTGGGGGCCTGGTGGAGGGTGACCCTGGTGGCTGGGGGGTGGGGGTGGTGGGAGACATGAGTGGGGGCCTGGTGGAGGGTGACCCTGCACTGCTGGGGTTTGGGGGTGGTGGGAGACATGAGTGGGGGCCTGGTGGAGGGTGACCCTGGTGGCTGGGGGGTGGGGGTGCTGGGAGACATGAGTGGGGGCCTGGTGGAGGGTGACCCTGGTGGCTGGGGGGTGGGGGTGGTGGGAGACATGAGTGGGGGCCTGGTGGAGGGTGCCCCTGGTGGCTGGGGGGTGGGGGTGGTGGGAGACATGAGTTGGACATGGGTGGGGGCCTGCTGGCAGGTGCCCCACAGTGCTGGGGGGTGGGGGTGGTTGGAGACATGGGTGGGGGCCTGGTGGAGGCTGCCCCTGGTGACTGGGGGGGTGGGGGTGCTGGGAGACATGAGTGGGGGCCTGGTGGAGGGTGACCCTGCACTGCTGGGGTGTGGGGGTGGTGGGAGACATGAGTGGGGGCCTGGTGGAGGGTGACCCTGGTGGCTGGGGGGTGGGGGTGGTGGGAGACATGAGTGGGGGCCTGGTGGAGGGTGACCCTGGTGGCTGGGGGGTGGGGGTGGTGGGAGACATGAGTGGGGGCCTGGTGGAGGGTGCCCCTGGTGGCTGGGGGGTGGGGGTGGTGGGAGACATGAGTTGGACATGGGTGGGGGCCTGCTGGCAGGTGCCCCACAGTGCTGGGGGGTGGGGGTGGTGGGAGACATGAGTGGGGGCCTGGTGGAGGGTGCCCCTGGTGGCTGGGGGGTGGGGGTGGTGGGAGACATGAGTGGGGGCCTGGTGGAGGGTGACCCTGCACTGCTGGGGTTTGGGGGTGGTGGGAGACATGAGTGGGGGCCTGGTGGATGGTGACCCTGGTGGCTGGGGGGTGGGGGTGGTGGGGGACATGAGTTGGACATGGGTGGGGGCCTGCTGGCAGGTGCCCCACAGTGCTGGGGGGTGGGGGTGGTGGGGGACATGAGTTGGACATGGGTGGGGGCCTGCTGGCAGGTGCCCCACAGTGCTGGGGGGTGGGGGTGCAAGGGGACATGAGTTGGTGTTCATTAGTTCAAGGAGACATGTGCCTTTGCTGGGGGGCATGCCCATGGTGGGTGGGCTGCCTGCGGGACATGACCAGGGATGCAGGGTAGTCCCCTGTGGTGTGGGCTGCCTGCAGGGGCCGTGGAGGGTGTACAGGGTACACCTGGGAGGACCCACACTGTCAAATCACATGTGGAACTTCCTGCGCACCCCTGAAATACACGCGCCCCGGCTATTCGCGTGTGGAACTTCCCGCGCACCCCTGAAATACACGCGCCCAGGCTATTCGCGTGTGGAGCTTCCCGCGCACCCCTGAAATACACGCGCCCAGGCTATTCGCGTGTGGAACTTCCCGCGCACCCCTGAAATACACGCGCCCCCAGGCTATTCGCGTGTGGAACTTCCCGCGCACCCCTGAAATACACGCGCCCAGGCTATTCGCGTGTGGAACTTCCCGCGCACCCCTGAAATACACGCGCCCCCAGGCTATTCGCGTGTGGAACTTCCCGCGCACCCCTGAAATACACGCGCCCAGGCTATTCGCGTGTGGAACTTCCCGCGCACCCCTGAAATACACGCGCCCAGGCTATTCGCGTGTGGAACTTCCCGCGCACCCCTGAAATACACGCGCCCAGGCTATTCGCGTGTGGAACTTCCCGCGCACCCCTGAAATACACGCGCCCAGGCTATTCGCGTGTGGAACTTCCCGCGCACCCCTGAAATACACGCGCACAGGCTATTCACGTGTGGAACTTCCCGCGCACCCCTGGAATACACGCGCCCCCAGGCTATTCGCGTGTGGAACTTCCCGCGCACCCCTGAAATACACGCGCCCAGGCTATTCGCGTGTGGAACTTCCCGCGCACCCCTGAAATACACGCGCCCAGGCTATTCGCGTGTGGAACTTCCCGCGCACCCCTGGAATACACGCGCCCCCAGGCTATTCGCGTGTGGAACTTCCCGCGCACCCCTGAAATACACGCGCCCAGGCTATTCGCGTGTGGAACTTCACGCGCACCCCTGGAATACACGTAGCCCGCTCCCCCAGGCCCGATCGCGTGAGGAACTTCACGCGAACCCCTGTAATACACGTAGCCCGCTACCCCAGGCCCGATCGCGTGAGGAACTTCACGCGAACCCCTGTAATACACGTAGCCCGCTCCCCCAGGCCCGATCGCGTGTGAAACTTCACGCGAACCCCTGAAATACACGTAGCACGCTCCCCCAGGCCCGATCGCGTGAGGGACTTCACGCGAACCCCTGTAATACACGTAGCCCGCTCCCCCAGGCCCGATCGCGTGTGAAACTTCATGCGAACCCCTGAAATACACGTAGCCCGCTCCCCCAGGCCCGATCGCGTGAGGAACTTCACGCGAACCCCTGTAATACACGTAGCCCGCTACCCCAGGCCCGATCGCGTGAGGAACTTCACGCGAACCCCTGTGATACACGTAGCCCGCTCCCCCAGGCCCGATCGCGTGTGAAACTTCACGCGAACCCCTGAAATACACGTACCACGCTCCTCCAGGCCCGATCGCGTGAGGAACTTCACGCGAACCCCTGTGATGCACGTACCCTGCTGAAATCGCGTGTTAGACTTCCCGCGCACCCCGGTATACACGCACACGTATTTTTTGTCAGCGGGTGTCCGTGTTTGTGGGTACCCCTTTGCACGTCATTTTTCCTGGAGGGCCACAGTATGGGACATTCATCATGGCAGTATATAGGTGCTATTTGTTGGCGCACCTTTTGGCGCACATTTCTTACAGCCGCAGAGACGCTACCGCCTGCTTTCTTGTGGCGGTCGTGTTTGTGCCTGTGCGCTGGTTTGAGCGTGCGCTTTTTTGCCCTATTCTATTCCATGAATACGAGTTTTAGGCGAGCGTGTGGGCGTTCCGCGCACTTGAGCCCTGTACTTCCCCCGTGACGCCCACGTTTTGGCAAGTTGTTCCCCATTCCGAGTGTTACGCCCTTGTTCCGCCTACTTTTGTTGCGTGCGCCGCGCTATGTGCGAATTTCGCTGTGGCCTGTGCGATTTTCGCTGTGACCTTGCGCACGCTGTTAGATGGCCTGTGCGCCAACGTGCGCCGCGCACTTTTTTATCGCACATCCGCTGGTTTTCTCGCGCACGGCCTTCCATGAATCGACGTGCGCTGCTTTTCGTGCGATTTTCGCAATTGCACTGCGATTTTCGCTATTCCACTGCGATTCGCACGTTTTTGCCCACTTGCGCCGCGCTAATTATTCCATGAATCGGCCTCAAAATGGTTTGAAAAAAATAAAAATGAAAAAAATATCATTGCCTACAGGTAAATGTCAAGAAAACAAAATATGATGTGTGGGTTCACAAATGAGCAATGGACATTATGTTTCACCCACAAAACTCCAGTTACATTTGAAGAGCCACTTCGTCTTCATGAAAAAAATGTCAGCCCAAGGCAGTCACGTTTGCTGGCTGAGGGTGAAACATCACAAGGAAAATACCCACTTACAGCCTGGATGTCACATCTCCCATCTAATGACCCCCCCCTCAATAAAATGTTCTGCTGAAGGTGTTGAAAGCCCAGTGTTCTCCAGACGTGCTGGCTTGAAAGCAGACACTTCAAGCGAAGTCATCTTTGGCTGGAGCATGATTAAAAGGTGAGAAAACTGGAGGCAGCAACTTCAAAGAGCAAACCATCAACTTCAGACAGACTCATTAAAAAGAAAATCTGGTGACACAGACTGATCCAGGGAGACAAATTACCGGAAGGCAGAAACTGCCGTTTGTCCTGCATGAACAATAACAATGAATTTTGAAGGACTATTATCATTTAGGTATTTTCCTCAGAAACCATAATGTGGATTGATTTCATTTTTTTTTACCATGTTTTATGTAATTTCCAGGTGATTTGGGGGGTATAAAATGCATCTACCTGTGACTCTGGGAACTCTAATGGCCAGTTAGAATAGGTTTCTGGCTGATCTGAACATGTTCCAAATGTGAGAGTTGGTGAGCGGGTGGAAAAGGAAATTAGGGATATGCATAATAACTTGCATCTTCATAACTGTTGTGCTTTTTATGGAAACAGCAGAAATGTGCCACATGGCCCTGCTACATCGTACAGATTTGGTGGTTGGCTTGTCTAATATTCCATGTTCAGCTAAAACAGAAAATTTGTGTGGTATGGCAGTTACTAGTAAAATGATGAAGTTGTGATACATAACTAGGAAGCGGGGTTGGGAGGAGAGAGAGGAGTTACTGTCCAAACCGATTTGCAGGTATTATTGTAGGGTACTTCCCCAAGAATGTAACATTTCTGATGTCATTTCTGCTATTTAAGGGGCCTGCACTAGGACAGGGGACACACAAAAACCTAGGAGACAGAAAAATGAGAAAGACAGGAGGACAGAGAGAAGAGAGGCCATCAGGAAGGCTGCTGAAACTTACCATCTGACAGCTGTAAGGAGACACCGGAGGAGAGTGCTTAGAGTTCTTCTGGGTGGAGCTGTCTATTTCTAGTAAGGCCTCAAAGCTGACTGGGTCCTGTAGTGGAAAGCGGGAGGCCATCTTCGAGAGTGGAGTGACCAGTCTCCTGCCCTATCTTTCCAGAGTGTCCTGAGATGCAGCTGGCTTTCCTGAACCTTAAACAGAGGTTTGCTATGTAAGTAGAACTAAGCCCAGGAAAACCAAAAGGTGGGAGGGTCTGCTTTTCCCTTTATAGTGGGGAGGGGGGCAAAACTGAGTAGCTCCTTAGCCTATGTAACCAAAAATATTAATTAAATTAATTTTCCATTTGGCAGAGTACTACAGGGTGAATTTTGTTAAAATTCAAAATTAACAAAGCTCACTACCCAGTGTGTGCTGAAAACTATAGCCCATAATTTGATTGGGTAATCCTTGCTGTCCAGCTGACCCTGACTTCTATAAGAAAGAGGGGTGTCTTTGTTGTTAAATCAGTCTAATCTTTTTATGGAGCTTCCCCAACACAGGCCTTTTCAGTAAGGGTGGGGGGGTCTGAAATCCAAAATTCCCCAAAGGATTCACATTTTTCTGTCTGTCTTCCCAACATAGACCAAAGCAAGGGGGGTGGGGGGTCTGAAAAACAAAGATATAAATCACCCTGTGTTTTTTTTTAAACCAACAATTTGGGCAAAATTATATTATTGATCAGTGTAATTATTTCGTGAAGTGAAATTGGCAAAAAATTGTACAATTGTGATTTTTAACTCACTTTTGTGATTTATTTATGCTGAGCAAATTTGATTGTGTTGTGCCACGGCTAAAGTGGTGTTTTGATATCTTCATGCTAATTTCTATTACTTCAAATTAAATAAATTCCAATATAGTTCCTGTACAACGGCCTTGTTCTTGGCTCTTTTTTAGCTCAGAGAGGTGGGGGGTCACAGGGTCATGATATGTGTCTGAGATAGGGCTAAAGGAACGAATCTGTTAAACAGTTTGTTGTGTCACCACTTGAGTGGGTAGGAAAGAACGCCCCGTGTTGAAGGTGGCTTCTCAATAAACCGTTACACAACAGAAGTCAGGTTTCATGTTGATGATGTCACAATGATAAACATGGAAAACATACTTCTGCTGACAGCAGCACTGCGTGGTGCAGGGCAGTGAAACAAAGGTAAGTTCAATCTTTGAAAAAAAGAAATATAAGCACCATTAGTACCTGTGTAGCGAACTACACAGGTGCTAATAGCGATATGCGTCTTGGTGGTGGGGCAACCCTTTCAGTAACAGCACCACCACCCTTGTTAAGGTTGCCTTGCTGCGTTCGGGGCCTTAACTAGAGTGGGGGGCCAG
This sequence comes from Ambystoma mexicanum, assembly GCF_040938575.1. Taxonomy (NCBI): domain Eukaryota; kingdom Metazoa; phylum Chordata; class Amphibia; order Caudata; family Ambystomatidae; genus Ambystoma; species Ambystoma mexicanum. The sequence continues at coordinate 291,819,682 of NC_090930.1, read as the reverse complement.
TACAAACAGGGTTGACCCGCAGTCTCGGGGCACATCTCCACAGTAGGTATGTGTACCACCATGCCCATTCTTATTGACCATCCTTCCTACTTCCTCAAAATATCCACCATTACTACTAAGCATACAGAGTTACAGTAAAGCGCCTCTCCCACTGTGAAAAGACAGAGTGAAAAAAACAATTGTTTTTTGGCTTCGAGCACTTGTGGAGTTCTTCATTAAATTATGCCTCGGCAGTTGTATTCTGGGACAGCTTCGATTAACTGCACCTGTGTATTATTCATGAGTAATTGAGTTCCATCAGTGTGGCTATACAATCTCATTTACTGCTGCTAAAATAGAATGATGGACACCTGAACTGAAAAAGCATCTCAGCGATATCTCGGTGCAGAATAATGGAATACTTATATACATAAAAACATGCTCTTGGCGTATGTAAATGGAGACAGTTGTGAAATTGAATTCCCATGAATTTTCCACACTCTACTTTCTCCAGCCAAATCATTCATTTTAATTAAATGCTCGAATCCAGACGCTGAACATTTTTTTCTTCTTTTATATTTCATTTCACATCTAAACACTTTTCTTTTTTTATGCGCTGCCCGTTGTATTTATTCAGTCGTTATTAAAGGTTAGGCGCATGAATCCCTTTTAATTACAGTGAGTTACCTTCACATTCCGGCTCGGTTATTGTTTGGGCCTATGTCAGTGCAGAGGTGGCCAACGTGAGTCATTTTTAGGGCGATCCTCTCGTTGTGGACGTGATGGATGTCACTGTTATTAATTATCCTGCTCATTACAAGCCGGAGAATTAATCAGGTTTTGCCTAGAGACTGTCACTTCGGATTCAGTGGCGCGCAGCAGGCGGTCAGAGCCTCCTTACTTCATTACCAACCTGCGCTCCTATCGCTCTCAGATTAGGAACCGGTCTACGGTTAATTAATTTACTTATTTACTTACATTCTTGCTAAGCCGCGCCAGTAATGTGTTCTTTAGCAAACAAAAGGTTACAAAAGGCACATGCAACTTAGTGCCTTTCCTTCATCTGTGTTTAGAAACCTGTGCTGGCATTTAGAAAGAATGTCAAAAAGCATATGCTGCTTAAAGCCAGTGACATTTTAGGTGAATTGCTAATGGTGTGAAAGTAACAATTTAAACAAGTGAAGCAAACATCAATTGTATTTAGCTGCTAAAATGTAGAAAATGTAAAAAAAAAAAAAAAAAGAAATTGTATACTGATTCAGCGTATTTTATGTTTAGGCAAAGCTGGGTCTGTTATTAAAACATGATAAAAGGCATGTATCAGCCATTAATTAAATGGTTACATTTTGATTGGTGTTTTAATGGTGAATGCCATGGCTATTCAGGATTTACGGCGTCATTACGACCCTGGCGGTACAGGGTAAACAGCGCCGTAAAAGGTGCCGGTGCCGTTTACCCCGTACCACCTCATTACGAGGTCACCGCGCGGGACCCAGGAAGCAACACCTAGTCAAACCAGGCGTGCTTACCGGGTCCCGCGAGGGGAAGAGGGAGCAAAGAACCAGCCAACTCGTAATGGCCCATTGTTTGCTCCCTCTCCCATTCCCATTCAGCCCTATGGGGGCTGAAATGGGAATGGGGAAGGACCGGGTCCGGGTCCTTGGAGGGAGGAATTACCGGGTCTTCCGAACTCGGAATGGCCCGGTTATTCCTCATTCTGAGGACCCAGACGCGATTTCGGCGGCAGCCATGCCGCCAAAAGCAGAATGGCTACCGCCGAACTCGTAATGAGGGCCTTAGTCTGCGAGCCTTATTTCGACCACGGAAGACTCTGATCAGGGTTTGGCCAATGCATATGCTGTGTGTGGATGGAAACCTAATCAGTATCACCTGCTCATTATGCAAGAGAAGCAGGTTGGGGCTCGTGGGAGGGCAGGAGCTTATGCAGAGCTGGAGAGTTTGGAGAAGCGATACAATGCAGATTGACCACCCCCATTGCCATTGCGGGCTACTCAGACATCCACTAGATTGCAGGAGCATCAGGGCTAGTAGGGCCCAAACAAAAAGTAACACTTGCCAGGGGTTGTTCCTATATTGATAACTAGTGTAGAAGCCTGTGTATATGGGCCAAAGTGCAGGTTTACATTAACACAGCAGGACCACTATATATCCTCAGGCATCCGCTCCCTCTAGTGGTGACAATAAGTGAAGCTACTGCATGGACAAACATATAGGACAAACATACATCTGGCCTTTTATTATATTGTTAGATGTGTCAGGAAAATAGATATGGTATGGTGTCAAGTCAGAATGGTGCCACGCTGCATTGGGGACACTCTGGCTATGGTATGGAGTGGGTTTGGAGGTGCTGGGTTACAGACACATGCCTCTTCTTGGGTCCATGTTGTAATTGGTTATATATAACGTGCTTAATACCCAGAGGTTTCTAAGCACGGAACCAGGGATCAAACCTATGTTGCTCTGCGCCGTCTTGCTTCCAAGGTGAGTGCGTTGCCCCTGAGCTATCCTCCAGAGCTGCATGCTCCTGATGATCATGATGTTGGATTTTGCAGGTGCTCGGTTAATGGGGACTGGAGTTTTCAGTGGTGCATAGCATCCTCTTTATGTCTTTGCAGGTGGGTGTAGTGTTCTAAAGGCGTCCAGTGCTTATGCTGTGGGATTGATTGAGATTTCTGAAGCCATCATGGCATGTGTGTGCTTCTTTAAAAGGAAGAATTCAGGAATAAATTATCACCACAACCCATCTTGTGACCTCACCTAGATGGTGGCACTGCCCTAGTTTCAGGCTGGAACTCTGCTGGTGTGGTCCCAAGACCACTGTGAACCTTTCGAGAAATGGATCATATAAATAATGACATAAGAGTCGAAATATGTCATTTTTGGGAGCTCTGCCCTTCAGCTCACAGCATGTGGGTGTTTTCAATGTCTCAATTCGTTTTGAGATTTTGGAATTCAAGTTCCATGGCAAACGTGTTGCTGTGTGGTCCCTTATCCTGGCTAATGCTTCTGTCTAGATGCTACTTGTGGCAATGCCATGTTGGAAAAGTGGATCCTTTCTCTGCATGCTGAAAAATTCAGGAGACAGAAGGAATATGCAGTAGAAGCTGGAGGCTTGGACTCCCACATTTTCCTGATGAACTGAAACAGGGTTGTGGTGTTTTGTGGCGCCTAGCATTGCGGCAATCAGACAATCTTCTTCTTTAACCTGTGTGTGGCTGATGTGTTCACCAATCATACTGGCAACTGTCGGCTTGCTGTAACTTAAATTATACTTTGCTAAAGTTAAAGAGTAGAATGCCAGCATTCCATCGGTTTTCTTCATGAACAATGTCTGCCCCGACATCTTTGAAGCCCTGGAATTGGAATCAGAACGTGTTATCCTTGATGAGACAGTGATGCTGGGTATGCATGACGTGAAAACAATGTATCCAATCATGCATTGCGCTGGTCCGCTGGAAGGCCCTGAACACGAGTGAACACGAGTGTGCACTTTTTGCCCTCACTGATACTATACATCTGGTACATTGGTAATGCGTTTTATAGTGAAGGTCAGTGAAAAGTGCAGGGAGCATTAAAGAAACTCTGAACATGTAATATTGTGAATGGTCCTCTGTACACGGAGTACAGTGCATTCTGTCCTGTGCACTGCTTTATAGTGGGATCTTTTCTGTCCCTTTAGGGACTTTCATGTGGGTTCTTCACACAGCTGTCCGTGCTCATTATAACCATGCACTTACAATCAGGCACATTTGGATGGCACACCATGGAGACAAAGAGAGGACGTTAAGAGGAAAGTTAGATTATTGGGTAGAATGCTCTCTATTTGTTTGTTTGCTTGTTTATTTATTTGATAATGCGCTCCAAGCCCTTGGGCAGCTGGGCGCAACAATACAAGTAGACTCGAAACTTAGTTACAGTGCCTGACACAGGCTGTTACAAAACAGAGGTAACTTACAACAAATGATACAAGTGATACAGTACATATAGGATCAAGATGGGTAAGCGTAGAAGAATACCGTCTTAACATATGTATAGCATGATCAGCTAGATAAGGGTGAATATTGTTACATATCATTGTTGTGCAGCCATTTGAGAGTGTTACATCTAAATCTAGTGTAGGGTAATGGGCGTCTGAGGTCAGGTGGGAGTGTGTTCCATGATTGTGCAGCTCTAACAGGGAAGCTAGATCCACCCGCTGTGGTAAGTTTGAATCTCGGGACTTCAAGTAAGAAGGTGTTGGCAGATCTCGTCAGTCGGTTTGAGGGTCTCCAGTTGATTCTTTCAGCTAGGTAGGGGGGTGCTTGATTGTTGAGGCATTTGGATGTGAGAGAAATAGTTTTAAGGAGGATTCTGTCCTTTATCTTTAGCCAGTGGGCCTCAGTCCGGTGTTTGGAGATATGCTCTCTACGTGGGATATTTAAAGATGCTCTTAGGGCATTATTTTGTAATCTCTGGAGTTTGTCAATGACCGACTTATTTGCACCTGAGTATATGGCGTTGCAGTAGTCCAGTCTGGACATGACAAGGGCATTGGCCAAGGTGAGGCAGCTGGCACTGGACAGGAATGGTCTGGCAGCACGGATGAGTTTTAGAGAGGATGGTTATAGAGGCAAGGGAGTTCACTTGCTTTTTGAGGCTGAGAGCTGAGTCGAGGTAAAAACCTGGGGTTTTAACCTCTCGCATAACCTTAATAGTATTATTGTCGATTATAAATCAAGCATAGTCCGGGGTGAGTTTAGTTAGGTTAAGGTCTGATCCGAGGAGCAGGATTTCAGTTTTATCGTCGTTCAGGCAGAGCCCATGGGTGGCCATCCATGCCTGAATGAGGATGTATATTTTATTCACCAACGCCAGGTCCACTTCATAGTTGCCCAAAAGGGGTATGAGGATCTGGGTGTCATCTGCATAATTTGTGTAGGTGACACCCAATCTGTCCAACTTGTCGAACAATGGCTTGGTGAAAATGTTGTACATAGTGGGTGAGACACAGGAGCCCTGTGGGACTCCACATGTAATTTGGATGGGATCGGCAAAGGTAGAGGTGGAAAAGACTCTCATGGTCCGGTTGGCTAGAAAGGATTGGACCCATGCTATAGCTTCCCCTGTGAAATTGGCAGCAAGCTTGAGGTGGTTGCATAAAACTGCATGATCCACCAAATGAAAAGCTGCTGACAAGTCCAGTAGGAGTAGCAGCGCTGTTTTCCCACTATCCTTGAATTCCTCAATTTTAGTTTTAAGATCTATCAAGGCTGTTTCAGTGCCATGGAGAGGGCGGAAGCCCGATTGGCGCGAGCCTAGTAGATGGTTAGCTTCTAAGTAATCTTGAATTTGAGATAGGCTACTCTATCGATGATTTTTAGTAGGAAAGGTACAGTGGTGATAGGCCTATAATTAGTTGGGATGGATGTATCAAGGGTTTGTTTCTTAAGAAGGGGGAGGACCCAGGATTCTTTTAGGTGAGCTGGCACTGTGTTGGATTTGAAAGAGGAGTTAATGAGCTTCGAGATGAACGGGGCTAAATCTCTGGCTGCGTCCTTTATTATTTGAGCTGGGCAACTGTCGCCCTTACAGTTGGAAGGCTTCAGTGAGAGGATAACCTTTTCAGTGTTGATGATGGAGATAGGTTTGAAGCTAAAAGGGTGGATAGTATTAGGTTCAGTCACTAGAGGTGCTTGTTGATCAGTAGGAGAGAGGGTGTCCTTTTTATTAGTTATTTTAAGCTGGAGGGTGGAAATTTTATTTGATAGGGCGTTCTGTATGTTAGTGCACCATATCTTGTCCTTGGGGACCGTGTCAGTTGGTTGGAAGGGGGATTCCATTTCCCAGAGGATGGCAAAAAGTTCCTTGGTATTAGATTTGGCATTAGTAATTCTATCATTGAATAAAAAAAATGTTTGTATTGATAATTTCTGTCTTGTAATATTTGGTGAATTGGGTTAAGTTAACTTTGTTGTCGTCAGTAGGCGAATTGCGCCAGGTAGTTTGGAGTTTTTGTTTCTGCTTTCTAAGGTCCTTAAGTTGGGGTGTGAAGCAAGCATTAAGGTGGTCTTCTTGTTTGGCTTTGCGTAGTTTGGTTGGTGCAATAGTATCTAGTGCATGAGACATAGCTTTATTAAAGATGTCTACTAGGGTGTCTGGGTCAGTATTGTTCTCCAGGCCATTGATAGTAGGCAGGAGGAGGGGGATGAGTTTTTCTGTATTAATGTCTGTTTTACTTCTGGTGGGGAGTGGTGGTATCATTTTGATAATTTTAGGGCTGAGGAGGTCAAGTGTGGCAGTGAATTTTTTTAGATAGTGGTCGGTCCATGGTTGAGGGATGATGTCAGTAATGACTATGTTGCAGTTAAGTTCAGATACCCAGTCAAGGGTTCTACCTTTAACATGTGTGGGGGTAAGGACTTTTTGGGTAAGGCCGTGGTTGTTTAGGATAGCTGTTATAGAGAGGGCATTTTTATTATCTGGCTCATTGAAGCCAATGTTATAGTCGCCCAGCAACAGCGTTTGCAAGTGATTTTGGGTATTGTTAGCTATGAGGGTGGTAAGGTCATCTTCGAAGGTTCCCAAGGGACCTGGGGGCTTATAGATGAAGTGGATAGTTAGCGTGCGGTTATTAGAGAGTTGCAATTTTGCTGAGAGTACTTCGCAGGAAGCACAGGGAGGTGAGGTGGTGAGTCTGATAGGCAAAGTAGTTTTAGCGATGATGGCTAGGTCACCGCCTTTAGCATTGGGTCTATCTACTCTGTGAATCTGGTAATTGTCAGGTACGACAATTGTCAGGTACGAGAGAGGAGGCATGTTGCGCAAAACCTTGGCATGTTGTTGGGGTAGCTGGGCATGTGAGGCTATGCCTAACGTAGAAGGATGCATTTGCAATATTTGGATCGTCCAGTGGGAAGTTCCATTAGGAGTGTAAGTGATTTCAACCTGACACTCAACATAAGTCAATGCCTAGCATGTGATGCACAGCTGGAACCCTTAATTATTTATTTTTGTTTATAAGTTATTTGATTTCTGAATGATATACCCTTATATCTCGCCCCTCTCTTTGAACCCCCCTGGTAACACTGAACCAGGAAGCAGGCTGTTTTGCAAAGTTAAAAGGATTTATTTTATGTATTTCACAATATATATATATATATATATATATATATATATATATATTTCACACTATTTAATATTTATACTAGGATCACCAATGGGGTGATGTCACAACAAATCTCTTTAATCAAAAGGAGTAATGATAGGAAAAATAATGCAGCATAGAATAATACTTTGTGTGGGTTCAATCAAAATGCAATGTGATTACTCTTTCCCCCTGCACACTACTCAATCCCCCCAATTTGCAGTATAAAGAGATGGAAGGGGAGAAAACAGGTTTCAGGAATACACAGAAATACAGAAATGGGTCCCCACAGGAATGACATACAAGGTATACTAGTCCAATCAATTGACTATAACCTATCTCACTCTGAGGGTAAAACCCTCCACTCACTTCCCTAAATAGGCATGTGATATCAGTTCTAAACTTAATTTCTTGGAACATCCATCTCAATCAGTCATTTGTACTAACAAGGCAGAATCCTATATGAAATCACATGTAAAAAAACATATACAGTTTAATATTCTGAACTGAATCTGTGTCACAATTTATTATAAAATATGTTCAACAAAGATACAAAAGATTAATTAGGATGAAAAAACAATCTTCCCAAGCTCATAATTCAGCCTAGGTTCAACATGTGGTAAACTTAATATACATCACCCACACCAAACATATTAAAGGATGTTTTTTTTTTTTTTTAAAATATTCACATGAAATGATTTAACATGTATCAATCTCCTTGATTCAATTATACTGCTATTGGCTTATTCATATCTGGACAATCCAGCCCAATGGTTACATATGTTCCCAGATATGCATTCAAATGCAGAAAGAAAAGACAAAAACATTTACAATAAACCTTGACAAATAATCAATCTACTCGGGGTCTACAGGAATACACACTCAACAAATACAGTATCAATCCCAATTTCCCCCAGCAAACACAGAGAAAAACAGGAATGATTGCAACTTTTCAAAATGGTTTTCAATGTGGCTTTGAATGAATGGTGAAAACACTGAAAATGGATTTAATTCACTAAGTGTTTTCAATACTAGTGGGAGCCGCTCTGTATGGTATCAGACAAACACTAGCAATTATTGTTGAGTAACTAGCAGGTTTAACACTTAATTCTGAGGTCAGATGCAAGGAACAGCTATTTCACACGTGAGAGATTTGAGCCAAACAAAATATTTGCGGCAAACATTTCAGCGTGCGGTAAGCGCGATTGCGGAATAACTAGAAGGAGTTGGGATGTGGTTCATTGGAAATCTGAGGATGTTAGCTTTGATTAGACACTTACATTTCGTTTCTAGCATACATGGTGAAGAAGTTATTAAGGTTTTTGTAGAGGTCGAATTTTTTCAGAAAAAGTCAACATTTTCAAAAGAAAGATTTGCTTTTTAAAATTAACAAACATGATTTCTTTACACTAGGGAGACTATGAAGCCGCAAAATACACCACAGCGCACCCACCAGCCCAGCAACGCCTCTGGATGGTATTTATTTGATAATGCGCTCCAAGCCCTTGGGCAGCTGGGCGCAACAATACAAGTAGACTCGAAACTTAGTTACAGTGCCTGACACAGGCTGTTACAAAACAGAGGTAACTTACAACAAATGATACAAGTGATACAGTACATATAGGATCAAGATGGGTAAGCGTAGAAGAATACCGTCTTAACATATCTATAGCATGATCAGCTAGATAAGGGTGAATATCGTTACATATCATTGTTGTGCAGCCATTTGAGAGTGTTACATCTAAATCTAGTGTAGGGTAATGGGCGTCTGAGGTCAGGTGGGAGTGTGTTCCATGATTGTGCAGCTCTAACAGGGAAGCTAGATCCACCCGCTGTGGTAAGTTTGAATCTCGGGACTTCAAGTAAGAAGGTGTTGGCAGATCTCGTCAGTCGGTTTGAGGGTCTCCAGTTGATTCTTTCAGCTAGGTAGGGGGGTGCTTGATTGTTGAGGCATTAGGATGTGAGAGAAATAGTTTTAAGGAGGATTCTGTCCTTTATCTTTAGCCAGTGGGCCTCAGTCCGGTGTTTGGAGATATGCTCTCTACGTGGGATATTTAAAGATGCTCTTAGGGCATTATTTTGTAATCTCTGGAGTTTGTCAATGACCGACTTATTTGCACCTGAGTATATGGCGTTGCAGTAGTCCAGTCTGGACATGACAAGGGCATTGGCCAAGGTGAGGCAGCTGGCACTGGACAGGAATGGTCTGGCAGCACGGATGAGTTTTATAGAGAATGGTTATAGAGGCAAGGGAGTTCACTTGCTTTTTGAGGCTGAGAGCTGAGTCGAGGTAAAAACCTGGGGTTTTAGCCTCTCGCATAACCTTAATAGTATTATTGTCGATGTTAAATCAAGCATAGTCCGGGGTGAGTTTAGTTAGGTTAAGGTCTGATCCGAGGAGCAGGATTTCAGTTTTATCGTCGTTCAGGCAGAGGCCATGGGTGGCCATCCATGCCTGAATGAGGATGTATATTTTATTCACCAACGCCAGGTCCACTTCATAGTTGCCCGAAAGGGGTATGAGGATCTGGGTGTCATCTGCATAATTTGTGTAGGTGACACCCAATCTGTCCAACTTGTCGAACAATGGCTTGGTGAAAATGTTGTACATAGTGGGTGAGACACAGGAGCCCTGTGGGACTCCACATGTAATTTGGATGGGATCGGCAAAGGTAGAGGTGGAAAAGACTCTCATGGTCCGGTTGGCTAGAAAGGATTGGACCCATGCTATAGCTTCCCCTGTGAAATTGGCAGCAAGCTTGAGGTGGTTGCATAAAACTGCATGATCCACCAAATCAAAAGCTGCTGACAAGTCCAGTAGGAGTAGCAGCGCTGTTTTCCCACTATCCTTGAATTCCTCAATTTTAGTTTTAAGATCTATCAAGGCTGTTTCAGTGCCATGGAGAGGGCGGAAGCCCGATTGGCGCGAGCCTAGTAGATGGTTAGCTTCTAAGTAATCTTGAATTTGAGATAGGCTACTCTATCGATGATTTTTAGTAGGAAAGGTACAGTGGTGATAGGCCTATAATTAGTTGGGATGGATGGATCAAGGGTTTGTTTCTTAAGAAGGGGGAGGACCCAGGATTCTTTTAGGTGAGCTGGCACTGTGTTGGATTTGAAAGAGGAGTTAATGAGCTTCGAGATGAACGGGGCTAAATCTCTGGCTGCGTCCTTTATTATTTGAGCTGGGCAACTGTCGCCCTTACAGTTGGAAGGCTTCAGTGAGAGGATAACCTTTTCAGTGTTGATGATGGAGATAGGTTTGAAGCTAAAAGGGGGGATAGTATTAGGTTCAGTCACTAGAGGTGCTTGTTGATCAGTAGGAGAGAGGGTGTCCTTTTTATTAGTTATTTTAAGCTGGAGGGTGGAAATTTTATTCGATAGGGCGTTCTGTATGTTAGTGCACCATATCTTGTCCTTGGGGACCGTGTCAGTTGGTTGGAAGGGGGATTCCATTTCCCAGAGGATGGCAAAAAGTTCCTTGGTATTAGATTTGGCATTAGTAATTCTGTCATTGAATAAAAAAAATGTTTGTATTGATAATTTCTGTCTTGTAATATTTGGTGAATTGGGTTAAGTTAACTTTGTTGTCGTCAGTAGGCGAATTGCGCCAGGTAGTTTGGAGTTTTTGTTTCTGCTTTCTAAGGTCCTTAAGTTGGGGTGTGAACCAAGCATTAAGGTGGTCTTCTTGTTTGGCTTTGCGTAGTTTGGTTGGTGCAATAGTATCTAGTGCATGAGACATAGCTTTATTAAAGATGTCTACTACGGTGTCTGGGTCAGTATTGTTCTCCAGGCCATTGATAGTAGGCAGGAGGAGGGGGATGAGTTTTTCTGTATTAATGTCTGTTTTACTTCTGGTGGGGAGTGGTGGTATCATTTTGATAATTTTAGGGCTGAGGAGGTCAAGTGTGGCAGTGAATTTTTTTAGATAGTGGTCGGTCCATGGTTGAGGGATGATGTCAGTAATGACTATGTTGCAGTTAAGTTCAGATACCCAGTCAAGGGTTCTACCTTTAACATGTGTGGGGGTGAGGACTTTTTGGGTAACGCCGTGGTTGTTTAGGATAGCTGTTATAGAGAGGGCATTTTTATTATCTGGCTCATTGAAGCCAATGTTATAGTCGCCCAGCAACAGCGTTTGCGAGTGATTTTGGGTATTGTTAGCTATGAGGGTGGTAAGGTCATCTTCGAAGGTTCCCAAGGGACCTGGGGGCTTATAGATGAAGTGGATAGTTAGCGTGCGGTTATTAGAGAGTTGCAATTTTGCTGAGAGTACTTTGCAGGAAGCACAGGGAGGTGAGGTGGTGAGTCTGATAGGCAAAGTAGTTTTAGCGATGATGGCTAGATCACCGCCTTTAGCATTGGGTCTATCTACTCTGTAAATCTGGTAATTGTCAGGTACGACAATTGTCAGGTACGAGAGAGGAGGCATGTTGCGCAAAACCTTGGCATGTTGTTGGGGTAGCTGGGCATGTGAGGCTATGCCTAACGTAGAAGGATGCATTTGCAATATTTGGATCGTCCAGTGGGAAGTTCCATTAGGAGTGTAAGTGATTTCAACCTGACACTCAACATAAGTCAATGCCTAGCATGTGATGCACAGCTGGAACCCTTAATTATTTATTTATGTTTATAAGTTATTTGATTTCTGAATGATATACCCTTATATCTCGCCCCTCTCTTTGAACCCCCCCTGGTAACACTGAACCAGGAAGCAGGCTGTTTTGCAAAGTTAAAAGGATTTATTTTATGTATTTCACAATATATATATATATATATATATATATATATATATTTCACACTATTTAATATTTATACTAGGATCACCAATGGGGTGATGTCACAACAAATCTCTTTAATCAAAAGGAGTAATGATAGGAAAAATAATGCAGCATAGAATAATACTTTGTGTGGGTTCAATCAAAATGCAATGTGATTACTCTTTCCCCCTGCACACTACTCAATCCCCCCAATTTGCAGTATAAAGAGATGGAAGGAGAGAAAACAGGTTTCAGGAATACACAGAAATACAGAAATGGGTCCCCACAGGAATGACATTCAAGGTATACTAGTCCAATCAATTGACTATAACCTATCTCACTCTGAGGGTAAAACCCTCCACTCACTTCCCTAAATAGGCATGTGATATCAGTTCTAAACTTAATTTCTTGGAACATCCATCTCAATCAGTCATTTGTACTAACAAGGCAGAATCCTATATGAAATCACATGTAAAAAAACATATACAGTTTAATATTCTGAACTGAATCTGTGTCACAATTTATTATAAAATATGTTCAACAAAGATACAAAAGATTAATTAGGATGAAAAAACAATCTTCCCAAGCTCATAATTCAGCCTAGGTTCAACATGTGGTAAACTTAATATACATCACCCACACCAAACATATTAAAGGATGTTTTTTTTTTTTTTAAATATTCACATGAAATGATTTAACATGTATCAATCTCCTTGATTCAATTATACTGCTATTGGCTTATTCATATCTGGACAATCCAGCCCAATGGTTACATATGTTCCCAGATATGCATTCAAATGCAGAAAGAAAAGACAAAAACATTTACAATAAACCTTGACAAATAATCAATCTACTCGGGGTCTACAGGAATACACACTCAACAAATACAGTATCAATCCCAATTTCCCCCAGCAAACACAGAGAAAAACAGGAATGATTGCAACTTTTCAAAATGGTTTTCAATGTGGCTTTGAATGAATGGTGAAAACACTGAAAATGGATTTAATTCACTAAGTGTTTTCAATACTAGTGGGAGCCGCTCTGTATGGTATCAGACAAACACTAGCAATTATTGTTGAGTAACTAGCACGTTTAACACTTAATTCTGAGGTCGGATGCAAGGAACAGCTATTTCACACGTGAGAGATTTGAGCCAAACAAAATATTTGCGGCAAACATTTCAGCGTGCGGTAAGCGCGATTGCGGAATAACTAGAAGGAGTTGGGATGTGGTTCATTGGAAATCTGAGGATGTTAGCTTTGATTAGACACTTACATTTTGTTTCTAGCATACATGGTGAAGAAGTTATTAAGGTTTTTGTAGAGGTCGATTTTTTTCAGAAAAAGTCAACATTTTCAAAAGAAAGATTTGCTTTTTAAAATTAACAAACATGATTTCTTTACACTAGGGAGACTATGAAGCCACAAAATACACCACAGCGCACCCACCAGCCCAGCAACGCCTCTGGATGGTTTTTGCCCGCCAAGACGCTTGCCTTTCTTCAGCAAATATATTAGCGCAAAGATGATTTTACAACTATTATTACCAAAGGACTATAGGGATGAGAGAAAGATTCAGGTAAGACAAAAGATGTTATACAATGCAGTTCTGGATGTGATAGGATGGGTTTGGCTAGGATTACTTATGGATAAGATATTTGCTAGGGACAATCCTATTCTATAGATACTCACTACCACTGTTTGGAATGGACCCGTCATGGATTTGGTCAGGGAGACTTTCTGGACAGGAATTCATCTAGCACACCGGACTGGACTCAAGGCGCTCTGGTTCTGCACTCAGCATGGCACTCTGGACACTGCACGGCGGGATTGAACTGGATCTGATGGGTTGGTTCTGGTTTGCGGCTATCTGGTCACAGCTCTTCTCTACTGGGTTGGATCTCGGGGTTCTGTCAAGAATTCTTTGCAAGAAAGCAGCAACAGCACAGCCAGGCTGTTCTTTTTGGTTCCCCTTGGAGGTCTGGGGTAAAATATGGTTTCAGGATTTATTAAAGGCCAAGCTGAGAATGGTTCAGCTTTGGAAATGGGCCTTTCTGCTTTCAAAATTCTGTAGTCTGGAGTCTGGAGTCTTGGATATGGATTTCTCTTGCAAAGTGCTCTGCCAACAATCAGTTGGTGGGTGAATGTCTGTCTGTAGGTCCCAAGCTGTCTCTATTTATGTATTTTCTAAAAGGGTGGGTAGGCTGAATTATACTAGGCACACCCTAGGTATTCTATTGGTTAGGATCTTTCCTCTCCCCTGATTCGAGAAGAAAACATGTTGTCATGATGACGCTGTATTTTATTATACTGGGAGAACCTCCCCCTGGTTTCTGTACATGAAATCTATTTTTCATACAAGACATATTTAGAATTTTACAAACTTGCTAGCAATAGCATATTGATATCACAGATTTGGTGGAGCAAGTATTCATCCCAGCCCCGTCTCCGTGAGAGCGTGGGTCTAGATTTGGCAATTTTTCGCACTTTTGGTCTGGTACCCAATGTCAGATTTGTCCACATTTTTACACATATGTGTGCATGACATCTGGGCATAATCATGTAAAGTTTAATGTTTCTGGCATCACCACAATTGCTACAAAAACACAAATTCTGTAGTCATGTCCCTGAACATAGCAGAGTTCTGAGTAGTTTTCAAACGTGACCAGAATTTTCATATTAACAATACTGTATTTTACAAATGTTTACAATTTTGCACAGTCCTCTGTCAGTCCTTTTCAAAAATATACTTTCTTGTGCTTTAAGAATGCACATAACTGTCTGTCCTGCCCCCAATGTTTTGGTGGGTCAAGAGCAATCCCCGCCCCTTTCCTCTAGCAGGGGTTTCTGCATATTCTTTTCAGCCAAGGTAGTCCTTTGTCTCTCCCAGGAGCAGCGGAGCAAAATCCCCTCCCCTCTTCATTAACACCTGACTGGGAGTTCCTGGCCTTTGATGAGAAGCAGGAGAGATGCCTTTTGTTGGAACAAACTGTGGAATTTGCTTTGAAGTTCTTTGGCTTGCATCAGATTTACTTTAAAATCAATTGTTACATTTTCTTAGCTGAAAATAAACTTACAATTTCACAACAGGCAAACAAATCTCTAATTCCAGTCTTTTTAAAACATAGAGATTAAATAGTTGCAACCTATATTGCTTTTGATGGCAAGTCACTTAATTTCAACCATGTGATTTGAAATGCACAAGTTTAAGCTTCCAGTGTAATTAAATGACAGCTGTCACACAGGCGGCCAGCGGTACTGCGCCCATTTCTGACAGATTTTACAGACCAGCACACTTTTTAATGTGGATATTCTTGTGATGGAATCTGCTTTTCCTGACATTGTGTGCTTATGTGGATTCTTTAAATAAAGTGACGGGTAACACCCAGTTGAATCATTATTTTGTAATTTCAGCAACCAAGGAAAAACGGATTTCAGAGCACTTCTGGGTTTCCTTGCAATGAAGCACTGCCTTTCATGTAGTTTCCATTTTCACTCTGTGGGCAGCCCAATGACAGGTTTTAGCAGTGTGGTCTCCTGTTCCACCACTGACACAGGCAAAGTAGATTTTCAGAGGTTTTAGAGCGCATAGGGCTTTTTGCAGACATTTCGCTGGTTCCACCAGCACACAGTGATGTCGCAGGGCAGAGCCTAGTGGGTCAATACATCCCACAGGAGCTGGCGTGCCGTTAACTACCGGGACCGTACTATTGAGTTTTTGGTGAAACAGCTATTTATACGAGTTTAGAGGAACAGATGAATCACCTCTCCTGGTACTGGTGGAAGTTGCAGTTAACACTATCTTGTACTACTGCTGACATCCCTGCAAATTCAATTGAAGAATCGAGTGACCAGAACGCGTTACCTAAGACGGTTGATGGGTGTACCATGACACATGTTGGTGCATATATGACAAAATCCCTGAAGATGTGAAGCAAGAATAATCCTCTGGTGCTCAACCTGATGAGGAAATTGATATCCCTGTCAAATTACCATGATTGAGCAATTCATTCTGAATTGGGTGACTTTTGAGGAGTGCAATTCTAACTCTGGATAATTGCCTTTGGAATCTCATACCTACAAGACCAGCTATGCTACTAATTCCTGAAGAATTCCAAGAAACAAATAACTTTATGGAAAGAAGCATGTTGGATTATTAGGAGTCTTAGTAGAATGGCTTGATTTTAGACATCAGCTAATTTGTGCTAGCTGAATAGTCATTAGAGTCTTTTACTTTTGATCCTTATTTTTTCATTTCTCTGGTTATGTTTTTTGACTTATGTGACAGTAGGTTTTTGATCTATTACTTTTTATGTCTTGTGTACTTGGTGAGGTGAGTTTAGTTTATTTAGTAGTTGAGTGTGTCTTCTTTGGTATGTTATGTGACAGTAGGTTTTTGATCTATTACTTTTTATGTCTTGTGTACTTGGTGAGGTGAGTTTAGTTTATTTAGTAGTTGAGTGTGTCTTCTTTGGTATGTTCACCACTGATGCATTACTGTGGTGATTTAATTTATGTGACTTGTTTAATTGGTGAATTTTGATTATAATAATTATTTTCATTACTTGATTATAACAATAGTAATGTACAATGACCACTTTGTGTACTGATCATTTTTTAACAGGCCATTATGGCTTTTTTTTAGGATAATACAAGTGTTTATGATATGATAAGTTGGATGTAAATTGAATCCTTTTATGTCCTATAATTAGAGGTCTAATACTGTTTACCCAAATTGGAAGTTGTAACAGTGTGATGTGTTGCACTCAATTATATTCCCTTAACAGAGTTATGTGTATTCCAGTCTTTCTTTATGTATTGTGTTGGTTGAAACTAAACCAGGTGTGACTGGAGTACAAGTTATCTGGTGTTCCCTTGTGCTTTTTTGGCTGCATTTGGCATATGACATCACATTGATATTTGATGGCTATAGATTACACAAGAAAATGGAAATGGGCATAGAGTGACTGCAGATAGATGCATTTGGATGCATATGGAGATTGGAAGCTACACCAGTCCTTTGAGAACAGTGTTACACTACATGAGGTTTCATTTAACATCTGAAGTCAGTACTCCTGCATGTGAGGCTGATCCTGGGCATAGGACACTGCAATTGACCTTCAATAAGCTACACTTCTTGGCTTCGGCAATAATTGTTTAGTATTGTGTGCACATTTAGCATTGATAACTGGAGTGTCAAGTTCTGAGCTCTATGGCAGGTTGTCATCAATCATGCTTAAAAAAGAAGAGCCATGTACATGGTCTTGACACTCATTTCCCTTGTCAATTGCCAGTCAAGATATTGGTATTTATTTGTATTTGTATAATTGTCACAATCTAATCCCATGGAACCTGACAGGAAACCCTGTATCTGGGTGCAGATTTTAGATAAAAGCACCATAATACATGGATTGGTCAGCAAAAGAGAACACTTTTGAGTTTAAAAAAAATATTACAATATTTTATCAACCCTGCATAGCTCCACGGGAAGCTTATTCCACAATGTGGGGTCAATTACAGCAAAGCACCTACCACCCCTAGACAGAGAACGGGAGTGAGGAATTACCAGAAGGTTACTATGCATTGATCTGAGACACCTTACAGGCTGATTCCATTTCCACAGCCCAGTGAGGTAAGGCGGAGCCAAGCCAAGCCTGCACTATAAAACCCAGCAGAGGATTTTAAACTATATCCTCTGCTGGAATCAAAGCCAATAAAGATCTTGCTGAAAATGTGTAGTGGACATGTTTCTTTAGGTAGCTGGAACACAGCATTTTGAATCTTGTGCGGTCTTAGTAATTGATAGCTTGATAGGCCAGCATAGAAAGCATTTCCATAATCAATGTAGGAATTAGGGTACCAGTGACCAAGTGCCAGTATTCTTTGGGAATACAAGGCAGAGTACTTTTCAGCAGCCGAAGGCCAAAGAACGCAGCTCTGGAAACTTCATTAATCTGTGATGAAAAAGATAAGTCCCTATGCCACACAATCCCCAGATTTCTCACCCTTGCTGCACAAGTGGTAGGGGGCCCAACATGTTTTGGCGGGCTAGGAGAACAGTGATGGTTATTTAGCAATGATCGTGAGCCATGTGACAAAACCTCAGTTTTACACAGATTGAGTTGTAGACCATTACTTGTCCATCAATCATGGACCTTGGTTAAACCTTCTACCAAGGTAGGGAATATGTCAGAGGGGTCAGAAACCTCAACCAAAATGATTGTATCATCTGCATATGAATGATTTTGTAACTGGAGCCTTTGTAGGATCTTCATCACAGGTTGAAAATATAGAAGATTGGACAGTAGAAGTGATAGAGATGAACCCTTGGGAACACCACAGCCTAACTTAATGGGGTCTGATGCATAAGGGCTAAAAATGACAATTTGTTCTTGGTCAAAGAGAAAACTCTTAAACCTGTTAAGAGTCATATTGGTCATCCCTGTTAGACTATGGAGCTGAGACAGTAAGATGTTATGATTTACGGTGCCAAAGACCGCACTGATGTGCAGCATGATTAATAAGGACATCTGACCATGATCTGCTTTGGCCAAAATGTCATCCAACACAGCAAGAAGGGCAGACTCGTTGCCATGCTTGGGGTGAAAGCCAGATTGAAACAAATTTAGGATTTCATTTATTTCTATATAATCCTGTAGTTGTAAAATAACTGTTTTCTTCAGATCTTCGCTATCCAAGAAGAGTTGGCTGTGTACCTATGTTTATTCACACTAGAAGAGCCCAAGGAAGGCAGAATTGAAAAGGCAGTTCACAGTCAAATTATATTCTTTAATTTTCAAATGGTCTACACAGAATAGCAACATCTGATGGGACAATTTTCTAGGGTGATACTCTAAAGAATATACCCACAGGGTATTCTCCACTCCACTCCACTGAACTCTGCTTGTTTGCAAAGATCTACCGGAAACATGTTTCCACTGTGGACAGCATATCCATAATTCTGCTGTTTTCATAGAAACACCTTTTAATTTGGATGTGAGAAGGTAGGGTGAATGCACACCACATTGATGATTCATGAAGGTGTATAGCTATATGCATGGGAGAAAACCGAGATCTTCATTGGTGCAAACCATCACAACGATGAATCCAAGTGATATGGTTTACATTAGACAAGAACAATTCTGAAATATATGTGAACAAGCATCAGAAGCGATTGCCACCCATGCATCTCCAGCACACTTCCTCCAACTCTTCATTACAGACTGTGTCCCACACATATAATACGAGAATTGTGCTCCACAGTCTGTCAGAATGCCAAAGCTATTTTCTGGGGACTGATTTATAAGCTACATGTAGCCCTTGGACCAATTTGGGCCCTGGTAGAAGGGGTTTGTGGCTTGTCCGCTGAGTAGAATTTATAATTAAAGGTCTGGACACTAGGGTGGGATCACTTGTATTTATTGTGTATGTGTTTGCGTGTTTATGTTGTCTATTAAACTTACCTGGTGCATTACTATTTTGAACTAAACCATCCAGTCCACCATGGTCAGTGGGAGAACCAGAAAAAAAACATTGAGAGCATCAGTCGGCAGGAGGAAGGCGAAGGAGCGGGAGGCTGCAACTCTTTACTCGTTGGGGGGGCATGACCTCAATCAGTCCTCCATGGCTAATTGGGCTCCATTAGCCAGGACGCATATGCTGGGTCCTGCAGACATGGGGGTTTGGGTGGAAATAACGTTGGGCGGGTCCAGAAGGGAAACAAACTGGGCCTCATGTGCAGGGCGGTGTGGATGTCAGAGGCAGGCCAAAATAGGGAGGTCCGTGTGGGAAACCCCAGGCAGAGCTACAGTTTTGGGCCAGGGAATTAACGGACCCAGTGTGGGATGTGTTTTGTCTGCACACAAACTGGGTCCCCCCTCTGGCAATAACAGGCAGGCTACACCGAATTGTGGGAACACTAATGAATACAACACATTCTTTGCAGAACAGATTTCATGCAGAGAAGTAGACTTATTCCCAGTAGAGTATGTTCGGCAGACTGGACATGGATGATTTTGTGAATTGGGCACAAGGTGGGGCATTGGCATCAGGCATACTAGCTAGGCACACCCACTGGCATGGGGTCCTGCAGAGTACCTTGGGATGCAAAGGGGGAGAAGGAACCCTAATCAAGGAAGAGATGGATTGGAGAGGGAAACGTTTGAATGGTGTGGCTGCTTAGAAGTGGAGCAGGAGATAGTGGGAGAGCGGAGAGAAGTCACTGATAAAGAAATAAGGGTTGAGAGAAGGGGGAAAGAAAGACAGAAAGGAAGAGAGAGAGAGAGAGAGAGGGAGAGAAAGAGGAGAAGAGAGAAGAGACAGGGGGAGAGAAGGGGAGAGCAGGGAAGAGCATGGGAGAGTAGGAGAGAGCAGGAGAGAGTAGGAGATAGCAGGCGAGCAGAACAGGGACAGAGAGGCCAGGAGAGAGCTGGAGATAGAAGACAGGGCAAAGATGCCAGGGCAGCAGGAGAGAGAAGCTGGTTCAGAGAGGCCAGGAGAGAACAGGAGAGAGAAGCAGGGGCATAGAGGCCTGGAGAGAGTAGGAGAGAGAAGCCAGGGCAGAGAGGCAAGGAGAGAGTGTGAGAGAGAAACAGGGGCAGAGATTCCAGGACAGTGCAGGTGAGAGAAGCAGGGGCAGAGAGGCCAGGTGAGAACAGGTAAGAGAAACAGGGGAACAGAGAGTGCTAGAGGCCTACCGATGGAAAAATAGAGCAGGTTGCGGGAAGAGGAGAAGAAAAGGGGAAGAATGGAGAAGGGAAGACAGGGACAGGGTACCTACTGAAAGGACCTCCTCAGCTTCTCTGCCCCTACCTGTCAGAACGCCAACACCAGCAACAAAAAAGAGATCCATTGCCTCACTCAACACACTTCTAAGGTTGTTGATGCTCCCTCTTCCAGAGACCACCCACAGGGTCCAAGAAGCAAGGGGGCAGGGATCAAAGGGTGTAGGATGACACATGCAGGGACAGGTGCCTCCTCCACAGCTGTCACGTCCCCCCATCCAGAATCTTTTGGGCTGTTCCCTGGGCTAAAGGAAGCTTGGTACAGGAAAAAGGTGGGGACATCACAGGTGGGAAAAATAGGCAGGGACTGGCTAGGGGAGGACATTGTTCCCAGGAAGGAGTTGTAAGGGCCAGTCTCCCAGGCTGCAGATTTTACACTGGCTGTAAAGTGTAAGGTGAGGCAGGTGGGCAAACATAGGCAAAGACAGGCCCTCACTCCACAATTGCGCTTCCCCACGCCAGAAACGCCAGAGACCACCCCCACCTACCACCCCCATGATGGACACATGGTTCCTAGGATGCAAGTAGGAAGGTGACAGAAAGGGGCGGGGCATCACAGGTGGCCAAACAGGATTGTGGTTGGGAGAAAGTTGTTTAAGGAAGGAGATGGAAAGGCCCGCCCCCTCCCCATCAGGCTGAAGTAAAAGATTGAAGCTGTTGCATCTGTTCCTGGGCTGGGAGTTTTCAGGCGATGATGGACCAGGCCTTGGATTCTCTAGTGTAGGAGTAGGGCTTATATAGTGCAATATGAAAAATACGTTTGGGAAATGAAAAGTCATGCAATACATTGAAAATGCAACAGGTTACATATATGAGAAACACAGATAAATGTTGTCAGGCGGCCACTAATGGAGACTGCCATCTGCACTCCAGCCCATGAGAAGAACAGGGCTGCCCAGCCCCAAGCTGTTTGTGCAGGGTGGACTGGGACCAGGCTCTGTGGCCATGTGTTTTGTTAACCCACCAGATGTGATGGGCCCTGAAGACTTATCTTCCCAGGAAGCACATGCCAGGAGCAGTCTATACATTTGTGGCAGGCGGTAGCTTAGTCTGCCTGCCTTGTCTCTTGTAGGATGACAGTAAAGACATATAAACCCTAGGCTGCCGAAGATTATGTGGCTAGGGTGAGGAGCTCTGGCAGCCTAACCGGAACACAGCGCAGCAGAGGTGAGCATGCTTCCTGCACTGCACAGGCACTATTGATGTAGGGGGCTGACCTACTCCATTGGGATATTCGCAAGTGAACACAGTCTCTACATGGCAACAGGGACACCCCCTGAAGAAGTCAATGCACTCCTAGTGTGGCAGTAAGTGCAGCACCCCCGATGGCACTGGGTTACCATAAAGATGGAAATGGTTCGCTGGAGATGGTGAATTTGTGCCCACCTAGCCCCTAGGAACAGGCACAACCAGAAGATATTTAGGCATGGGCAGCACAGTGGCGAGTGCAGTACCCCCAGAGCATGACACAGCCATTTAGACTTTGGTGAGGTGCGGGCTGTCTGGCAGCATTAGCAACACCCTTCGTGACGAACAGCACACCACTGAAATTAAGGGACCAATGAAATGGCAGTGCTCCACATGGTGGAAGGAGCAAGGAAGGGGCAATGAAAAAGAAACAATCATCAGTGCATGTGGACGGCCAGCCAAAGGGAAATGCCAGCAAGGAAGGGCAGGCTCTGCCTGACTGACTGCAGCCGTTTACATTGTACAAAGTTGGAAATGTAAATGATTACGTATTTCTTTGTGTGTATATTTATGCTTATATTGGTGATTATTTAGGCATTCATTTAGTTTTGTATAAGAGATTTAGGTCCTGTGGTAGGTCAGAATCAGGAGACGGACTAGCAGGTGTGATTTTCAAAAGGTTGATTTCCTCTTTTGATTCGAAAAGACCTAATCTTTCCCTAACTCTGTCATACACGTCTGGCGTTCTGTCTCTCTGAGCGTCTGCCTTCTCAATGTACGTTGCGGCATAATTAAAGCCTGTGCTCTGTGGCTAATCCTTCTTGTTTGGTTACTCACTTAACAGGACTTCAGGAGGATGGTTGTTTCATTGTTCTGCTGTTTTCGCAAAATAGGATGAAATTAAATTTGGGTCAGAAGCCGAGCCATCCTTTGTCAAAGAGCTCTCTTACATCTCAGTTACTCCATACCCTATAAAGGGTTCCATGTAATAATGTCGCCACAAAAATATCGCCATGCAAAAATATCGCCGAAAAATTGTCGTTTTTTGTGGCGACATTATTGCATGGAACATGCGGGGGACAGCCCTGCAACCCCCACATTTTTTTTTCTTTTGCCCCTGTCGCCATATATATGGTCACCCAAATAATATCGCCACAACATTTTTTCCCGGCGATATTATTTACGGTGACCATATATTTGGCGATATTATTACCTAATACCCTATAAAGGTGTTAGTCTCTGCGGGAAAAAAGGATGATGACTTCAGTTTCTCTCTGAAGTTTACCTTTCTCCTAAGGGGGAGTCACCTCCAGAGGGAACCTACTTACCCTGTCCTCTAGGGTGTGTTAAGCATAGCAGGATCACTGCCCTAGTCCCAATGGTTGTGGCTACCGCTTGGGTAGAGGTAAAGAACATCCTGGATTCCTCAGAGTACTTATTTATATAGACAGAAGTTTTGGGGATAGGAAGCACCCTTGTGCAATGGGGAAAGTATACTTGCCAGCCTGCCAGAGCCTGCCTTTGGAAAGTGGCTACTCAGGCAATACTCGAGCCCCTGTTCCTGGGTGGGTAGCGCCTTGAAAGGCAGGCATGGTCAGTACCATGAATCCACCCTAAGCATCCCTCCATGAACCTGCTCAGGGAGGGTAGGCCGGTGGAAGTGATCCCTACGGAGGAATCTTGCCTGAGTAAGGATAAGAAAAGGGGTTTAGTTCCTTAAACTATGTAAGGCTTAATTTGATTCATGGCTATGTTGAAATTGAAAAGGGCACCCCATTGTGGCTCTGAACACCTACCTCAATGTCTTGGAAGGGTGTCAATGGTAAGGTAAGTACTCAGAGGATAGCCCATCTCCGGTTGTAGGAAGAAATGTACATTTTGTATAGATGTGCAGGGTACCAAGCACCTCTCTTCTTGTAACTGATCTGTGGATAGAGGGATGGTGAGTGGCCCCACCTGGCCTGGGGGAAAGTGGTGTTTCTTGACCAGGCAAGGGAAATGAACACCAGGGCTACATACACGCCAACCTTCAAACTCTGTTTCACATTCAAGACACGACTTGTCTCGTAAGTTAATACTAGGTGGATGAGGTCAGATCTGGTTGCCATAATTATACAATTTCTTGAGACAATGTTAATCGAGGACGGAATATTTATCGACAATAGCAGACACGCGTGAAATTGCCCAGGTTCAGACCAAAGTTTCAAACTGTTCCAAGAACTTGTAATGAATGTGACTGTTACATGATTGAAAGAGAAAATCTGACAATGAAGGGGCCAGAGGCAACATGATTCTTAAGAATACATTGTCAGTTGCTGTAGGAAACTAATTAGGGATTTGCCATGCGAAACTATATTGAGGAAGAAATCAGCAAGCCATGGAGCCAGCCACAGCTCTACTGAAGTCTCTGCTCATCCTACAAGAAACCGGTCAACTTCCGGCAGGGCAGACACAGTCTTAATCTCTGCAACACTGAGACACAGAGTACCATTATTTGGATAGTAGAAGCATACATTATTTTCTGGACCATTAAATCACAGATGCTGTGGTAGCCAATGACATATGAGCAATATTTAGGGTAAAATAAGGAATTGCTATTGTACACATGGTAGGAGCATAGGGGGGACTGGCACTCCAGCCCTCTTGTAATATTGGTCTGGCTGCATTTCACAATTGTATTTATAATGATCATGTCAGTTTCAGATTCACCATTATGCAGTTAGCAGCAGAAATGACTGCAACAGAATTGTTGAATTGGCAGAGGCATGTGCTGTTGTTTTTATCTTTTTTGGGCGTGGCTGATGAACTTCGAATTGGAGATTCACTTAGAATGAAAATAAATATTGATGATATCACCCATTACAGACACTGGAGAAACAATAATTTGCGTCCTATGGGGCTGTAAATTGCTGTTGGCGAAGGGGAATAAAGAATGGGTGAGGGTCTAAGAGGACAGGACATCTCCTGCTTGTAATCCTCATATTTATCTTTTTGCAGTCTCACATAGAAATGATATCTTTGTGATGAGAGGCAGCCTTCAATAACAGTATACATGCCTTTACACATCTTTTTTTATTTTCTATTACAGGCTTATTGTGGCATTACTGAACTGTAACCAGAAAATGACATCACTGCGCTATGCAATCAGTTATTGCAGTTGCTTTTTGGACGTCACAAGGCATCACTCACTTAAAGCCGTGTGCACCATCTATATACTGCCTTCCTGGCCTCCCTTGTTGATAATACATGTGTGCTCTTGTTCTGCATCCAGTTACCCCTGCCTGGCTTAACCCAATAACTGCCCAGTTCCTCCCAATGCCTTCATCTCCAGGCCGACTGCGTGATGGAGTGTCTACGACAATCACATCGAGGTGCAATAACCGGGCTAGTAACACACATATTCAAACCAAAAAATATGCATGACCAATGATGGCATGCATAGTTCCCTATAATCAAGTTCCACGGATTACTGAGTCGCGCCTTTGACATTTGCAAAAGGAGAGCCCACAAAACAAATCTTGCAGATATCCAGGACAAGTTCAATGCCATGTTAACTGCCCCATGAAGTGTCGAAAAGATAAATAAAATGTGGCCGTACAATGAGCATCAGGAATTCAGAGCATATGAGGAATTGCCAGGCAACCAGTGGATGCAGCCCACATCTCCATCCATCTGCTATATGGGAGGAGATGGCGCAATGCATTAAGTACATGGACTGCTTCAAGGGAGGCGGCATGATCGAGAATGGGGAAGCGAATGTACCTGGTGAGGGAGGTAAGTGTGCAGCACTCCAGCAAGTAATGACACAAACATAATGACTCCATGTCAGACGGCAACAGAAAAGCACACCGGCCTGTCACAAGCAGCTGCTAGCAGGAGGCATAAGACCCTGGAACTAGGGTCCTCCATGTGACTGCCACAGTGGCGGTTGAAAGTAACAGAAGGGGGCAAAGTGATCTGTATAGGAGTTAATGTCCACGTGAGAGATGTGCAGCTAGAAACATGGACCGCGCGTGGGGTTCATCAGGAAGCCAATGGCATTGGTAGAGATGTGGAGCACATATCTACAGGTCAATGACTGAGGCTGAGCCGCGAGGCCATCCCTAGCCTGGTGGTGCACACCACAGCACCGGATCATTGCATCCAACCTCACCATTCACCCGCACACGGCATCTTCAGAAAACGAATCGAGGTCTGATGGCAATCCTGGAAAGACTTGAGTGACATACTCAGTTATTACTTTACTGAACTGTTGGCCATTGCACGCTGTCTTTCTCTATTTCTAGCCCCTACCATCCACCAACAAAATGCAGGTCACTGAAATATAGCCTGTATGGCCAGGCTGCTCACCAAATTGGTCATGTTCCTCGGAAGAAAGAGCGGCCGGACCATAGATAGGGTTACAAGTTGACTGTTTTGCATCTGCGTGAATGTATGTGCTTTTATGTAATGAACCATCCTGTGACACAGCACAGGCATGGAAACATGTGTTACCAGTCAACTGACAGCCACTCCTGCTTGTGTCTGCTTATCTTATGCTGTATCCTTAGCCCAGCTGCCTTCCCTTTTGTTACAAGACATTGTGCATGACTTGCCTCTTGTTTCCTTTCTGTTGACATCATCCTTGCAGTGGCAGTGTGCCTGCGTGTGTCACCTTCATTGGTTTCTGGGGTCTTATCCCCGTTATGTGGCACGGTAAGAACTGACACCCCACCATCCTGTGGTTTATGCTTGTTCAGCAAGCTGCACCTTGTTGCAGGTCCTTTTGTCGGCTGTGTTGCATAGGACTCCTGTCCGGTGGTTGTGTTTTGTGTTCCTTAGAGCCATGAGCAGCAGCGCTAGAACTGTAAACCCAGGACCAATTTCAATGTGTAGCTATGCTGCTGAAGCTCGTGTTATGTAAGACTCAATGGAGTGCATTGATTAAGCTAACATTGAATAGAATGACTGTGAATGCCCAGGTCTTCCCAGGACCCCTGATACCACTGCATATGCTATTAAGTGCAGAAAGCAGCCGCAAGACCTATTTATTATTGCTGTATCATGCATGGTAAACTAGTTCCCATATAGGGATTGTATGGCCATGAGCGTGCTGTATTTGGTGGCATTCATGTGCCATATGATCAGGGGAAATCCTCCAGGAGACCACTGGCCATTGTGGATGCATGTAATGGAGTCACAAGCGCTGTTTTGTTGACTTTGTCCATATGGTGTTTTGCGCCTTGAAACACTTGTGTATAGGCGCGTTATAAATGCCATATCATATCATATTAGGATGCACGCCCAGGTACTAACCAGTGCAGTTATGAAGATCAGAACATGAAAACATCACAGAAATAAAACTGCAACTGGAGCGCATGTGTTTCGTTTTATGTTTTCAATGGCTGCCCTATGAAAGATCATGTTTGAGGAAACAAGCTATAATCTCAGCTTCATTTCCTCACTTACTCCTCTGTTATTCTTGCTTCTGCTCCCTGCTTATTCTGGTTGTATAGTTAACATTTCCAATGCTATTGTGCAGCTGGTTGCAGCCGCTGATTTGCCTGTGCCATATATATATTTAAGGCTGCTGTTAATTTGGCATATAATAAAATGAGCCTCATGGATCAGAGAAGCTTAGTGATGGCTCAACCAAGAACCAATTGGGGAAAATATTTTCTCATAGGAAAAGGCTTGGGCTTGCTGAAAATGTGTAATATGGGCCACTTTGAACATTATTTCCATGGCCTCTTTTGTTTCACAGTCCACCCCTGAAGGTCCCCTAGGGGAAGAGCCACGTTTGTAGGTATTTGCAGAAGGTCTAGTAAGATTGCTCCGATCTCGGACTCGGAGGTATGGTGTTCCATGGTTTCACTGCAATGACTGGGAAGCTGGAACAGCCAGTTCTGACCAGTGTAACTCACGCAGTCATGAGGCGGTGGGCATAGTCGGAGTGAATCGGTCTCAAGGACTGGGCTCTTTAAAGTTTTTGGGAAAGCTAGGGGGGGCAATGTTGGACAGGCATCCGCGGGTGACTGAGAGAGTTTTGAAGCCAATATGTTCGCATATGGGGCGCAAATGCAAATCTCTTCTGGTGGCTGATATGTGCTCCTGTCTGGGAATATTGAGTGCAGCTCGGAGAGCATTATTCTGCATAACTTGGAGCATTTGGATATTAATAGTCGGTGTGCCCGCAAATAGGGCATTTCAGTAGTGAAGTCTGGAGCCGATCATTGCATGGGCAGTAGTGATGCAGCTCTAGTGGATAGGAATGGCCTGCCACCATTAATGAGCTTGGGCTGCTGAGGAGGCGATAGCGTTGACTTGGCAAGTTAGGGAGAGGTTAGCATCAAGGTGCATACCCAGTGTCTTCACAATTGGAGAGACAGCAATCAAGTTGCTGTCAATGGAGAAAGAATTATATAGTTGGTTTAGGTTATTGAGCATGGTAGGAGAACCCACAAAAATAATTTCCGTTTTTTTCATCGTTATGACACAGAAGATGAGCAGCCATCGAGGCATGGATGGTTTGGTACACTGCGTGTGAGTCGACGGTGGAGTCACCAGAGAGGGGAAGGAGGATTTGTGAGTCATCTGCGAAGTTGTTGTACGAGATGCCAAGTGTGTCCAGGAGATTGAATAGTGGTTTCAGGAAGATATTGTAGAGAGTGGTGGGGACGCAGGATGCTTGGGGCACACAAAAGTGATTGGTGATGGTGGGGCAGAAGCGATTTCTGAGAAGACTCTGATAGTTCTGTCTGCCAGGAAGGAGGCAATCCAACAAGCGACTTTGTGGGAGAATTTGGCCGCAGACGTGAGGTGCTGGCAGAGGATGTTATGCTCTACCAGGACAAGTGCTGCAGAATGGTCTAGTAGTCGATGGAGAGCAGGGTTTCCTGAATCTTTGATCTTGTCAAGCTGTTTTTGTAGGTCAAGCAGAGCCAATTCTGTGCCATGACCCAGGCGGAAACCTGAATGTCGGAATCCAAGGATGTTGTAGGCCTTGAGGTATTGCTGGATTTGGAGGTTGTGGGATGTTTGAACCCACTCATCTAAGCCCTGCATCATCATTTTGCATTAATGGCAGCGGAAACGTCATAATGGCCGCCGGAAAGCATGCTGCTGGCCAAAAATCACCAGAAAGTGCGCAGGGAAAACATTAAAAATAGGCTGCCATCCATTATTGCCTATGTCAGTGAGCACAGGAGATCACTGCCTAAAACCACCATACAGATCTAACCTTCTTGTTGGGTGTTCCACATTACTCTACTGCTAGAATCCGCAACAGTGCAATATCAGTGAGAATCCTATGCTACCAAGCTAAATCCCCTTTTTAAAGATATTAATTCAAGACAGCTTTCAAAAATGGGTGTAGTACCAGGGCTCGACACTGACCGACGCTGGCGCTCTCTAAATTCTGACAAGAGAACCTAAGTTGCAGAAGCTAAATCTTTCCCAAAGTAGAGAATTCCATCAAAATGCCAGATAGAGTGCCACACATTGATTTCATGTGGAAAAAGACTTGATTAAAGATATGTTGCTTATTTCAGTTTATAATGTTATATTTTTTTCAGAAGGAACTAAGTTGCCATTGACTACAAGGCAATCTGAGATAATTAAAACTCCAAAAGGCTGGCTGTCTCTGGGAAGCCTTCACACCTACTCTTCTCAGGCCTCTACACCAGAAGGCAGGAAATCGCATGGTCCTGTTAATCAGACGGAGAGTGGCACCCTAGTATGCTACTAGGAACACAAGACAATGGATTCTTTCAGCTGAATAGGATATGCTGATTTGGGTGTAACTATCAACACTGCTCTGGGAAAAACAAGACATGTGACCTCTGAGGCAAGCCAAGCTTCTAGGGGCGGACCAGACTGAGATGTGAATTCCATTGAGAGCAAATGTATGTTTTATAAAATTGCTTGTAACAAATTTTACCAAGCTGACAAAAATGTACTGTCATGATTCCTACCCCCTGTCATGATCACTACTTCCAAGAATGCAGGACCTGCCCAACATCCTTGGAAGCAGGCTCATAACCTGCCGGG
The DNA here is from genome assembly GCF_040938575.1 of Ambystoma mexicanum. Lineage (NCBI taxonomy): Eukaryota > Metazoa > Chordata > Amphibia > Caudata > Ambystomatidae > Ambystoma > Ambystoma mexicanum. Next base: position 291,789,801 of record NC_090930.1, on the reverse strand, counting down.
CACCAGCCGGCCCCTATTGGGACCTTTTGGACCTTGTCCTGGCGCCGGTGGCGCCAGGCTCATAAATATCATCGGTCCCGGCACTGGAAGCGTCGGGCTCATAAGATGTGTAAAAGTGCTTGGGTGGACCTACCTACAGCAGACCATGCTGCATACTCACCAACAAGATGACGTCCACATCCTCTTCTGACAGGGACTACTTTCTTACCTGGGTGGGGCAGGCTCCACTCCTTGGATCAGGAACACTGGGACTCTTCTGGAAACTGGAACTCTTTCCTTACCTAGGCGAGGCAGTGGAAGAAGACGCCTAAGCACTCCTGCACACTATTTAAACCACGCCCGATTGATGCAACGTGCTTCGCGATATTCTGCATCAGCAGCAGGACGCTCTCCGAGTCAGCTCCAGTCTTCCAGTGAAAACTCCAGCTCCAGCACCTGTGGGAACAAACTCTTACCTTCCTGGGATCCTGTCTTCAGCCGCACCTGCCAGCACAAAAAAAACAACAGGTTAGCAAAAGCCAACTTAAAGCCAAAAGCCAGCATTTTTACTAACCCGATCCATCGGCATCTTCCAATCCTCACGCCGCATTCCTTGGCAGTCCATCGATCCCTGTAAAGGCAAAGAACATTGATCAATCATTTTGCATATTTTGATCTGCTTACCTGTGCGACGCACGCTCCGGATTCCAACAAGCGCTGTATACCCGCACCTGCAAATAAAGAAAGACAGTAAGGAGCGCTTTTAAAACCATCAGCTGCCATTCTACTTACGTGCCTTCACGCGTGCCATCTTCCTACTTACGCGCTTGCACGAACTTTGGCGTCCATGAACCAACGCCTACCGCATCCAAAACCTGAGTGCATTTAAAACCATCAGCAGCCATTCAACTTACGTGCCTTCACGCACGCCATCCACCTACTTACGCGCTTGCACGTACTTTGGCGTCCATTAAACAACGCCTACCGCATCCAAAGCCTGTAAGAGAAAAGGACTTCATTAAAGGTGTTCAGATACATATAAGGAACCGATCGTGCAGTTGACGACGGCCTCGCGCTCAAAGTTGTCCTCTGCAAGTAAGAGGTTTACAATATCACCAGTGGAGTAACTGGTACCCGCGCCCCTGCACCAGTCGCAGGATGGAGAGCCCAGCATTCACCCACTTAAGGTGAGCACACCTATCCTTTGGGCCTCAAGGAAAGAGAGAGTGAGGAGGAGAAGTCCGTCCAACCACCGTTCATTAACCCCTTCAGCACGGTGAGGCCACGGGGCCACAGGGAACCCCTGCGGCCTCACCGCAATATTATGCTTGATGGTCGGGCCACTGGTGCAAAGCCGGTGGCCCGACATTGTTGTGCGACATTGTTGTGTGGCCTCATGAGTCTGGGGGGGCCGCTCCTACAGGAGCGGCCCCCCCAGAATCATGAGGCTGCCGGGGCACTTTGCCCACCCCGGCGGCCTCGATTTCAAATGCCCCCCCACTCCCTCTGTTGTCCCATGATCTCCCATGTCCCCCCACCCCCTCTGTTGTCCAGCAATGTTCTCCCATGTTCCCCCCATCCCCTCCGTTGTCCCGCAATGTTCTCCCATGTTCCCCCACCCTTCCATTGTCCCGCAATGTACTCCCATTTCCCCCACCCCTGCATTGTCCCATGATGATCATTCATGTTCCCGCCACCCCCTCTGTTGTCCCGCAATGTTCTGCCATGTTCCCCCACACCTCCATTTTCCCGCAATGTACTCCCATTTTCCCCCACCCCTCCATTGTCCCATGATGATCTCCCATGTTCCCGCCACCCCGTCTGTTGTCCCGCAATGTTCTGCCATGTTCCCCCACACCTCCATTGTCCTACAATGTACTCCCATTTCCCCCCACCCCTCCATTGTCCCATGATGATCTCCCATATTCCCGCCACCCCCTCTGTTGTCCCATGATGTCCCTGCAGGAGCGGCCCCCAGAGTTGATTTTAGCCTTGCCCTCCATAGAGTTCTGTGTCTGAAATGTTTTATAAGTGGATCTCAGTTCCGCTGGCTGTCATGGGACTTCTGCGTCCCAAAGAGTCTCATAGTTTGTACCTTTTAGGCCATAGAGTTTCTTGATCTTCTGAATTCTACCTTATGATCCAATTGTCCTGGGCCATTTATTTGTTCTTGTAGACTTGTTGTGACAAAATGTGATGAGTCGGAAAATTGTGCATTTTCTTAATCCTGCAACACTTGTCTAGCAGTAACATCATTCTTTTCTTTACTTTAGTTATACCACAGCCCAGAAAAGACGCAGCACCTACCAAGGAAGCTCACCCCTGAGACGGACTTACACCACCTTGATGCAGATGCTTGCTTAGTGCCTACAATCCTGGTGACTACTATGGGAGTTTTACTATTCAGGGGACGCTTGAGGTGGGATATGCCTGATTAATGAAAAGACTGCTATATTATGCTTGCCGCCGTCAATGGATATACATAATGGCTCCTTCAAGTGTGGTTTTTGTCGTTCATATTTCGTTTTTTACATAGTTATTTTTGATAAAAGGCTTTTTCAAAAACATTTTTAAAGGGAACCCCGATACCACTTCAGAGCCCAGAGCCATCATGCAGTACTGCCCTGCCAAAACTCTTAAGTTTGACTTTTGCTTTACATTTCTTTGTCAACAGTACGAGCTTCTGATTTAACTAAAGGCCCACAAGCAGAGCTGCAGAAACCCCTTCGTAGTCAGCATGAGTAGCACCAAGGAGAAAACCAGCCCTGTGCGGGATTACTTTACCATTAAAATGGATGATTACTCCAAGGCAGTGTGTTCTGTGTGCCTTGAGGTTTTGTCTCGTGGATATGCAAACTTGAGAAAGTGCAGCACATCAGCACTGACCAAGCATCTGCGGTCCAAACATCACAATGACTATATCCAATATGAAAGGAAAAAAGAGGCAGTTGTTGGGAGAATCAACAGCAATGTGTAACCCGCAAAGTGCAAGAGGGCATTGTCACAGCTGACCATTAAATATTGTCTTGACAAAAAACAAATGTGGCCTCTGGAAAGCCCTTCCGCACATGCGGTGCATCGCAGTATTGGCAAAATAATAGCGCTAGACTTGCAACCATTTTCTGTTGTTGAGGATGTCGGTTTTGTGCGTTTACTCCATAAGTTGGAGCCTAGGTACAAAGTACCATCACATAAATATTTTTCAACACGCATCATCCCTGACCTGTATGGGAAAGTGAGCCAGTTTATTGCTTCAGAGGTTCAGAAGGCTGAGAAAATCGTATTTACTGTGGACATTTGGACATCTGATAACACTGTGAAATCTTTTGTGAGCTTAACAGGGCATTGGCTGGCCAGCAACATGAAAAGGCATGGAGTTTTGTTGCAGTGTGAGGCTTTTGGCGGAAGCCATACAGGTGCCAAAATAGGATTAGCATTCTAACAAATGCTAGAGAGGACGCAAATTAGCCATTCCAAAGTGCACGTCATTCTTCGGGATAATGCAGCTAACATGTGCAAGGCCTTCAGAGAAGCAGACTCAGCTAGTGTGGGGTGTTTTGCTCACACCCTACTGCTTTGCATCCATGATGGCCTTTTTGTGCAAAGATCTGTGTCAGACATGATGGCACATGCAAGAAAACTTGTAGACCACTTCAAACATTCTAGTTCCACCACGTCCCGCCTGCACGCACTGCTAAAAGATCTAGGGGTGCCTGAATTGCAGTAGATTCAAGATGTGTCAACACGGTGGAACTCATCCTTTTTGATGCTGGGGCGACTGGTAAGGCAGAGGCGGCCAGTAAGTTTGTTCTGTGCGGAGTCCGTTAAAGTGTCAAATCTTTCTGCCTGCCAGTTGCTTTTGGCAGAAAATGTTTTATCTTTGTTGGCACCCTTTGCAGAACTCACAAAGGAGATTTGCTCCCATGCATCAAGCATCTCCTTGGTGGTTCCTGCTGTGAAAGCTTTAAGGGCCTACCTGTGCTCTGGCGAGGTTAGGGACACTGGTGTGAAGCTAGTGAAAGCAGAGTTATTGAAGGCTGTAGAGGCAAGATTCAAAGAAATTGAGGCTATACTCATCTACTGTGTGGCGACAGGCATCGATCCGCGGTTCAAATGAACATTTTTCAGAAATGATGTGTAAGAGGATTCAATTCAGCACTACAGCTAAGTTAACGCCTAGTCTAGAATACTGAATGAAAACCCTTATTGATATATCTTTAGGTCCAGTTCATGCGTTCTGGATGACTACCCCTGTATAACACCCCTCTCTTGGAATCCCCCTGACCCCACTGAGCCAAGAAGTAGTTCTGTTTTGCAAGTTTAAAAGGTTTATTTGATAATTTAAAATAGATATATATATCACGCTTTATAATAAATTAATAATTGAATAGCACACTGAATCTGATATGATAAAGATCAACAACGGAGAATCTGGCACTAGCACACTTCTTATAATCAATAAGGAGTTGACATGAATGGATAAGGTAGCACACTGGTAATTAGGAACAAAAGTATAATGTGGTAGAGGATGCTTTATGTAAGCTCAGGTGGATGCAATATTCAATGAATGCAGTACAGAAAATACGCAATATGATTTCAACCAAACAATGTAATCACTTTTCTCTGGCTACTCCCCTCCCCCCCTTGATGCAAGGCAAGGAAATGGAAGGAAAACACACAGTTCTCAGAAATGCAATCAACTGTAATTCAGTTCAATCCAGCAAGCTTAAACAGAAGTTTGAAAACACAGGCAAATGCTTTGATAGGTGCTAGCAATGAATGAGAAATATGCTGGAAACGCTCTTAATTCCCTTTTAGAGGTTCAGGATGAGTGGTATCTAGTTAATATTAGTCCAGGCTCACACTAGCAATGATGCAGGAATGATTAGCAGGTTAAACGAATTTCTGGCAATGAAATCAGGCAGCAGCAGTTTTTTTACATGTGAAGAAATTGCAAATCGCGGCAAAATTCGCGGATGCGCCGAGCGCTATTACAGAGGAACCGCAAGGACTATCTCTACCGTTTTGGGGTCCTAGGAAAGCCTGGGATCTCAGCTTCCAAATGAAAGTTATTGCAAGTCTCTAGCCCAAACGGTTGCGGAGATATGAGTAATTTAGTAAAGGTCGTTTTTGGTTTTGTAAATTTTAAACGCACACTTTTTCAAAATGACAAATTTTACTAGAAATGACAGGTGACAGATAGGAGGCAGTTCTACTTAGGTTAAATAGATTGAATTAGATGAATTTAACTAAGAGATGTGTTCTGAGTTTTGCTAAGTACTCACAAGAGATTTTGAACAGGAAAGCGACTTGGTCACGATCTGGTCAACAGTCTGGTCAGGTCTTTCCGGGTTCTGCTCACAGCGCCTGGTCTGGTCTCTGCTAGGCACAGCACTGCTTTCTCTCTGGTCTGGTCTCTGCTAGGCACAGCACTGTTTTCTCTCTGGTCTGGTCTCTGCTAGGCACAGCACTGCTTTCTCTCTGGTCTGGTCTCTGCTCTGGATAGATTGAAGTCTCTAGTTTGGCTTTCTGGAGTTTGATGGAGGTAAGTATGGATTTTTCCGGCAGGGCTTCCAGCGGCAGATGAAATTGAATGTCTCTATGTGTCCTGACTCTCTGCTTTTATCTGTTTCTTGAGAATGGGTGTGTGTGTTGCATCACTAGACTTGCCTCTCTCACCTGTCATTGGTCAAATTTTCATTCCTTACTTGATTGGGGGAATGAAATGAAGTGTCATCATGATGAGGTCTGTTTATGATACAGAGAACCCACCCCTGTCAACTTTACACACAATCTATATCTGACCTAAAAACATATTTGCACAGGTACACATTTGTTTAAAATTACATATACATGGTGTGGCTGAATTTAGCCATGTCTATGTCCAAATCTGCTTATTCTAGGAGCTCGCATTCAAAGAGTGTACATAATTGACTTTTTAACTGCTTTTTCAATTTCTGACATGGACCCAACTTTACATACATGTGTGCAGGGGGTAGGGACATTAACTGATGAAGTTTCAGATTTTTAACATGCACACATTTAGAGTAATATCCACTTTTCCGCTAAAACCCCCCTGAACATACCACCGGTTCCTACCACGTCTTAAACTGTGGGCAGAAAAATCACAAGAATTATGGTATCATTTATAAAATTTTCACATGTCCGCTCTATGAGTTATTCATCTTTTTAAAGTTATGTTCTGGCTCCAAAGGGGTGTGGTTTACCCTCAGCACAAGGTTGAATTTCTGGTTCTTTCCAGTTCTGCCAAGCCAGCTTGCTTCTCACAGGCAGTGCCCCTCCCAGCTTCTCCAGGAGGAAGCCACTTTTTACGACGTCTGTAATAAAAACCTTTGCCTGAGTGGAGAGGGCTTTGTTCACTCTCTGGCAGAGCACAGGAAATTCCATTATCAGATAGGTGGCATATCCTCAGTGGGGGCAGCAAAAGGAAGGTTGGCCTGGGAACACAGTGGTGACTCAAGTTTCACTGCTGATGGGGGTAGTTGCCAGGCAGAATCAAGTTCCTTAAGCCAGACCTTCAGCTAACTTTTTGTTGCTTTTAAAATAACTTGTAATTTTACACATGCAGCTAGAATGCTGATTCTAAGTGCAAAACTAGGACATTTCAACAGTTACAAAGGCATGTGACACCAAACATAGGTCACTCATTTAATCTAAACATTTTCGATTTTAGTGTCTTTAAATCCAGTGCAACTTAAACTGCTGCAATCCACAGCTCAGCCAGTCTTGTTATAAACCTTGTCTTATGATCTTCATTTCCCAGATTCTGTAGGCACACAAAACTCCATTCTGCCAATGTCTGCTGGTGTTCAGTAAATATTTTGCACATGTTGCACTGTTAGAAATAGGCATTTTGACTTGCCTTCAGAAACACACAGAGTGGTTTTAAAACGCCGGCTTTTGGATAGTGGTGAGTACTGGTACTGCACTCATTTTTGGGATTTAAGAAATGAATTCCCCACACTTCTAGGTTGCATTTGGCAATCAGCATTGCCATTCCCAATGGTTTCAGACTACTGTGCGGGTAGTCCAATGGTGGTTTTAAAGCGCTTTGAAGCTAACCGGCGCTACTGTTTTTCCTTTGGCAACCCATTTCCCTCGTGGCAACCCGGCCTTTCATTCTCGCACTGGTGGGTGGCAAGTGAGGCAACCATTTTAGTGTGCGCACAAACTGCGCAGCTTTCCTGGATTTCGGCGCACATGTGGGTTTTCCGCCATCTTGAATTTCCTAAGCCCACAGCACCAAATGTTGTAGCAGGATAGCTTAAACGTGGGTCAGGACACCCAACAAGTCCCCCCCACGCGACTGCACTTTGAATTTGAGTCGATGGGGAGTCGCGTGCACAAGGGTTTTGACCCATGCACCGGTCTGTCCGCATAATCTTCTTCCTCTTCTGTAGATGGCACAGTTCAGCATCTTCTTCTCCATCCGGTACTGATCGATCGGTTCTCCTCGCCGGTCCTGATGGGAAGATTGGGCGGTACCCCGGGCCCGTTGCGTCTCTGCTCCCGGTCTCCGGATCGTCCTTCTTGGTCATCCTTCATGGTTTCATCTCTCCTAGGATGATAAAGCAAAAGCGGCAATATCTACTCATAGACGTTTTTCCACCACTGTTGAGGTAGTGGGGCGGCATATGCATTTCATCATAACGAAACATTACATTCTTATTTTGAAAAAAAAACAGTATCACTAGAGACAGTTTCATGTAAATCACAATATTTTAGAGACTAGATGTGGTAGGTTTTATGATTGGAACTGAATTAGTCTGATACAGTACCCGCTAGGATTCCAGAGGATTCCTCCAGTTGTTGCAGAGTGTGCCTGGGATGGCAACATTTCAACTGGTTTATGTGGACCCACTTGTCTTCCCCCTCTGCCGAACCACCTTTGGGGATGCGGATCTTGTAGGCCACAGGGGAGATCTTATCGACGATCTCAAAGGGTCCCTTCCATGTAGGCAAAAATTTGCGCTGCTTGGCCTGGTTCCTTTGGAAGTTGTATAGATAGACCCGGTCTCCCACCTGATATTCCTTCCTGGAAGTCTTCAGGTCATAGTGGGTCTTCATGCTATCAGCCGATCTTTCTAGATTCCGCTGAGCATAAGCAAAAGCATGTTGGAGGTGTTTCCTTAAATTCTCTACATACTCATGAGTAGTGGAGGCATTTATCAGTGTCTGCTCCTGGGTCCTGTAGAGCAAATGCTGAGGAAGCACCATCTTGCGCCCAGTCATCAACTCAAATGGTGACATTTTGGTTGCAGATGAAGGGGTAGATCTGATGGCCATTAGGACCAGAGGTAATCGGATATCCCAACTTGGCCCAGAATCTGCCACAAACTTCTTTAATATGCTCACAATTGTCCGGTTATATCTCTCTACTGCCCCAGAAGAAGCTGGTCTGTAAGCAATATGCAGCTTTCTCTTGACCCCCAGTATCTCCCACATCTTTGTCATTACTTCACTGGTGAAGTGGCTACCTCTGTCTGACTCAATCCTTTGAGGTAGACCAAAACGGGAAAGGATGTGGTTAATCATCAAGGCAGCTGCAGTTTCTGCCTTGCAATTTGGGGCTGGGAGACATTCCACCCACTTGGTAAACAAGCATGTCACAGTCAACATGTACTTATTCCCCCTAGCCGAGCGAATCACAGGGCCTACAAAGTCGATTTGTAAATCTGACCATGGCAGTGTCATCCCCCGCTTTTGTAAAGGTGCCCGGTGTGTGAGGGATGTCGGCTGAAATTGTGCACACACAAGACAACCCTTCAAATATTGGTTGAGGTCCTGGCCCATGTGTGGCCAGTATGCAACCTCTCTTAAGATTTCCAAGGTTGTGTGAAACCCCCTATGACCGGCGGTGGCCGCATCATGGGCGTGACTTAACATCAGGCTTCGGAATGAGGTAGGAACCACCCACTGATCGTGGCCAGCTTTGGATTTCCTTACCAGCAAACCGTCTTGGATCCGGAACATTTTTGGACATTTCATCAACACTCTTAGGTCCTCTTTCCCAATGTAATCGGTATCCGTCAGGGGAAAGTTCTCAGGGTCCTCAAGGTGCTGGTAAAATTTACCGATAATTGGATCCCCCTTCTGAGCAGTAATCAAATCAGCATCAGGGGTCTCCTTACTCCATTGTGCAATTGAAAGGTCGTTGTGAGCATTTGTCTGGGACCTAGTGATAGCAGTGACCTGGATTTCCCCCAACAGGGACTCAATCTCAATTAGATCCCCTTGGATGGCCCCGGTTTTGGCCAGCTGATCAGCTAAGTCATTTCCAGTTTTGTCTGATCCCTCTACTTTGGAATGACCCTTGATCTTCTTCCAATAGATGGTCATCTCATTTGAGGTGACCAGATCATCAATGTTTTGGATCAACTTCCCATGTTTCAAGGGTTTGTTGTTAGCACATAACATGCCTCTGGTTTTCCAATTAACCAGGTGCTCCACGAACCCGTTCCGTGCATAATCCGAATCTGTGATTATGACCAGTTCGCGGAGTTGATGCTGGACAGCAGTGAGGATGGCCTGATGCACAGCCATCAATTCTGCCACCTGACTACTTCGGGGACCAATTTTGTATCCAGCGGAGGGTTCTGGGGACTCATTCACCCATGCATTCCCTACGCCAGCCACCAGTTCTTTCTCCCCGTTGGTGTCAACATGGTAAGAGCATCCATCCACATACACAGTGGGCATTCCCTCACACTTGTCTTCTTCAAAGACTTTGTGGGGGGAATTAAGGTATGCCTCCATGTTGTCCTTTATTTTTAGACTTTCGTCCTCGAGACAGTTTTCGCTGGCACAATCATGCAAGTCAGCCAGACCTTGCGCGAGGGGACTCTTCTTGTTTTGGCCATATCTGACCTCCACAGGAAAGCCTTGCATTGACAGAATCCAGGAAGTAATTCGGGAATTACTCACATTTCCGGCCCGGATTCTGTCACTTTGGAGATATTGCAGAGGCTGGTGTGGAGTCTCCACTATGATGTGTTCCCCCTGGATAAACGGGCGGTAATTCTTCAATGCCCACACCGTTGCCAGGAGTGCCTTCTCACAATCGTTGAATTTTTCCTCCACGGAGGATAAAGTTTTGCTCGCATAGGAGATTACTTTATTGACCTTGTCATGCTTTTGATATAATACTGCCGTCAAGCATGTATTAGAGAACCCCGTCTCCAGGAAGAACTCCTTGTTTCTGACAGGGTAAGCTAGGCAAGGCGCTTGTGAGAGGCTTCTTTTGAGTTGTTTTACTGCCTCGGCTTGTTCTGGACCCCATTCCCACTTGACCCCCCCCTTCAGGAGATGAATCAGGGGTCTGGTGATCTCTGCGTAGCCCTCAATGAACTTTCTGCTGTAATTAGTCAGTCCAAGGAGGCTCCTTAGTTCCTGCAGAGTTGTGGGGTCTTTCAGTTTCTGAAGTGCTTCCACTTTCTTTTCCTGGGGACAGAGACCCTGAGGAGTAATCTCATGCCCCAAGAAATTAACACGGGTTCTACACCACTGTGCTTTCTGAAAGGAAAGTTTTGCTCCGGCGGCCCTCAACTGTGTCAGAACATAACGGATCTCTGCTATGTGTTCCTCCACAGATGAACTTTTGATGAGGACATCATCTACATAAGCCAGGTTACCCCTCGTACCCAGGTCGGGCATGGCCTTATGTAGGAAAATATTGAACTCATTACCGGAGTTAAGGTATCCGAAGGGAGTCCGGGTCCATGTGTACTGCTGGCCCCCAAAGGTAAAAGCCAGCTTGTATTGGTCCTCCCTACTGACAGGCACGGTCCAGTATCCATTGGTCAGGTCTATTGCAGTGAATACCTGTGACCCCTGAATCTGGGCCAGCCCTTGGTCAATGTAGGGAAGAGGCCATCGGGAAGTGTGGACCCGTTTGTTGAGCTCCCTGAGGTCAGCGCAGAGTCTCCACTGGCCGTTTGGCTTCAATATTCCCAGCACCGGATTATTGAAGGTGCTGTGGACTGGACGGATTATTCCCCGGGACTCAAGGTTCTTAATTATTTCAGTAAGGGACTCCATTGATGCGAGAGGCAAGCGATATTGCTTCACAAACACTGGAGTCATGCCAGGGTCCGTGGGGATTGTTGTGGTGTGGATGTCGGTGCGACCACAGTCATATGAGTCTACCGCAAAGAGATCTTGGAAATCCAAGAAAACTTGTTTCAACCTTTGCTTTTGTTCCAGAGTCACACAGGCATCAGCTAGGTTGACTCTCTCTTCCACCATCTGCCTGAAGCCTGGAAAGACTTCTGGTTTGGCTATCTCCGCGGCCTCCTCCAGCTGGGTGGAGAAGTCCCTGGTCAGAGTGCTGATTTGGACCGGAGGCTTCAGGTGGAAAAGGCAGCCCTCATGGACCTGGAAAATCACCTCATCCCTCCTGAAGTCACAGGTCACATCTTCCTTACCATAGGGGCAGGAAGTGTACACCAGGAAGTTCCCCCCATGCCGGGTGAAAATCCTGTCTGGTGTTGTATTGTCCTCACTGTCACTGTCAACACAGTCCTTGGGGATTGGTCCTAACAGTTCATTTACAAGATCAATGGAGAAATGTCGGTCATCAACCGCCATTCCAATAATGGTGCCTGCGGCTAGAGTAATACTCTTTAAGTCGCTGTTATCCACCTCTATTGGAATGGTGTCATGTTCTATGTTGACTAATGGAGTTGGGTTGACCCCTAACCCTTGCAGTTGGAGAGAAGCATTTAGATGTATGTAAGCATCAGGGTTTTTCAACTCTTGTCCCCTTTTAACTTTCACTTCCAGGGAGAATTGTCGGGTCCTTTCTGGGATGGTGACTTCCTCTTTAACCTGAATTTCAACTGCATAAGGTAGCAATTGAGCTGACCTAAATGCTTTTTCTGGATCATCAAAGCCCATGGGATTATCCGCTAATCGGGACCAAGCTTTGAAGTTTATTAGGTCCAAACTAATGGCAAAGCGATTGAGAATGTCACTGCCTAAGTAAAAGGCGGCAGGGACGTCTCGCACGACCCAACAATTGTGGACTATGCTCTTGTTGCCAATGGAGATTTTGAGCATACACCTGCTTGGCAGGAGGTGTTTGGAATCAGGTGCTTCCAGGTCCATTTCCCATTTGTCTATCAGTTTGAAGGTGGGAATGGCTGGATCTTTTGGGAGTTGGCGAAACATGGCTTCGCTGATGAAGCTCTTGCCGTTGTTCACACACACTCGAGCGAGAACAGAGTCCTTCCCATCATTTAACTGAACAGGGATGAACAACTGCTCTCCAATTTGCTGAATATCAGCCAGGCTTTGAGCTGATTTCACATCTTTCTGGACTATAGGAATGGGAGTTTCAGATTGTGGATTGGTATAGAATTTCAGAGTGTTTCCTTCCAGCGTGGAATACCACCTTAAACTGGAAGGAAGGTTGATTTTCAGAAATAGAGAGGACCCCCCATCACCAGTCTGTCGTCCTACTGCTATTACTGTCACGTCTGGAATCTGGTTGTTCTGGAAGTGAAATTCTACTTGGTCAGATTTTTGTTCAACCAGGTGGCATGTGCCGTTTAAACTAACATGGTTGACGCTCTGTTTTAATTTTATTGGTCGGCTAGTCTGGGTCCAGAGGACCTTGTTTACACAATCTATTAGGGGTGACAACCTTCTCAGGAGGTCATTCCCTAGTAAACAAGGGGTGCCCTCTGGGGTCACAACTATGACCGGGTGTTTCAACTTATGTCGCCCAATTTTTATGTCCAAATCTGCCGTCCCCTCGACGGGAATTTCCTTCCCGTCAAAGTTCTGCAGTTGTCCAGGAAGAGAGGTGAGAGGAATTTGGTAATCCTCTCCCCTTCCAGCATTCAGTTCATCAAAGGCCCTTCTGGACAGAAGGGTAGCTTGAGATCCAGTGTCCACCAGTGCCGAGATTGTACCCTGCCCCTGTACTTGTACCGGGGCATAATATCTTCCCTCCTTCTCCTCAAGGGGGCACAGGTAATGTACATTTTTGGACAATTGGTGGGCTAATTTTCTGGTTTTGGACATCGCGAGAGAAGAATTTTGGGCAGAATTCTGTGGAGAACCTTGGGAATCTGAAAGAAAAAGTTGGCAACTGGAGATCAGAGCCATTGTGGGTTCCCCTGGTTCCGGTTCTGGGCCGCCCCCCCCCTTTTTGGAGGCAGTCACCAGGATGGGTTTGAACCAGGGGGTTTTCTTGCTGTTTGTTCTGGGATGAGATAGTGGGCGGCGGTAGCTCAGTCTCCACATCTCCCCAGTCTGGATTTGCATCCCTAGGGACCCATTTTTCTCTGGGAGGAGTTCCCCCCTCTTTGAAGGAGAAGATCCTTTTCCCAGGATCCTCTGAGGATCCCTCTCCCTCAAATTGGAAGATCTGTACCTCCTCCTCAAACTGAGTCTGTTTGGGTCTTTTGTTTCTCCTACCCCCCCTCTGCTCCTTAGGAGGCAGACTTTCAGGGGCAAGAGATTTTGTTTCCGGTTCCTGGGTTTCCAGGGGCTGTTTACAAGTGAGGAAGGAAGCTTCCTCCAAGGCTTTACACCCCCCTTCCCTTTGTGCCTCCTCCCTGGGAACCGGTGAGTTATCGGGGTGCTGCCCCCGTCATTGTTCTGGAGCACCAGGTCCAGAGTTGTGTGCGTTCTGCGCCGGCACGCCCATCTGAGGGTTCTGCTGAGCCCTCAGTATATGACCCATATCCCGCGCCATGTTTTGAACCTGGCGCTCTAACTGGGAAACCCGCTCAGGCTGATACGGGGCCCTGTTTTCTCCCCTGGGCTGATCCCGGGAAGGGTAACTGTCCCTCCTCTGGTAATACCCCGGGTTGGGAAGATTTGGGTACCCCTCCACCCTTGGCCTCCCCTCTCCCGGATTCAGTGGTCTGGGCTCAGGGAATTGGGGAAAGAAGGATGGATGGTTTTGGGGCTGAAAGTCGGGAGGATATCTGGGGAAAAAGTTCTGCCCAGGGTTTGGTAAATTTCTGCCCTCCTGTGGGAAGTTTGGAGGGAAGTTCCCTGGGTTAGGTGCTTGGCTGGATCCCCCCCCTTGGGCTGGAGGAGTCCACACATAACCCAGGATGGGTCGATTTCCCTTGTAGCGAGGACTTACATAGTCAGGAGAGCGAGGGACCCCATTTGTGGGGCTGCCTCCCTGGCTCCCTGTCTGTGACTGGCCCGAGGACCTTCTGGGCCTAGCATTATTAGGTGCAGGTAGGTTTTTAGGCCCCCCCATCTCCAAATCCAAAACGGGGGTGACCTTTACCTCTGCCACCTTGGCAGCAGCAGGGGTGCTGTTGGCTTTGGGGTTTTTCTGGGCATTGCTTTTATTTTCTATGGGCTTCTGCACCTCATAGATCCGGGTAGCCTGTTCAATGACCCAGTCTAAAGATCTTTTCTCATGAAAATCCCTCACAAGCTGGGTCATGATATATTTGGGCAAGGCATGGAAAAATGTATTGACAAACTCTCTACTATCTGTGCGCACCCTTCTGGTGGTTTGCGCAAAAGCACGCTTTAACTCCTGCACAAATTCTCGTGGGGCCTGATCCTCCCCACATTGCAAATTGTAGGCCGCCTTGCGAGCCTCTTGAGGATTTCTGTGAACAGAAAAATGTTTCAGGATGGCCGCCTTATATGTGGACCATCTTAAATAATTTTGGTCCTCCAGCCCCGCAAAGAAACTGGAGTATTCCGGGGAGAATGTCCACTTTACATATTGAATACAGCTTTGGCTGTCCTTCAAATGGAAAGTCTCCATCATTTGTTCAAACAACTCTAAGTGCTCCCAAACAGAATACTTAGCGTTCTTATGGTAAGGCGTGATGACGCTCCTGATCGCCTTAATCTGCTTTAAGGGGTCCTTGAGCAAGGCCCTTTTTGCCTTATTGGCCTTTTTGGTTCGGGTAACCCTTGTCCATTCTTCCTCGGACTCAGAGGCACTGCTCCCAGAGGTTCCCGTCTGTTCTTCCAGGTTTTCCCGGATTCTGCGAGCCTGGGAATGGCTGGCAGAATGTGGGGACCTGGTCTCCTGTGTCCTGCGCAGTTCAGAGGAGTCTTCAGATTCCTCCTTGCTGCCAGGATTTGATGGGTACCCCCTCCACTGACCTAACTGGGCAGAGGTTTTCAGGATGCCCTTAATGGGCCTACTCTCCTGGGGTTCCCCATTGAACTGTACTGTACTTGGGTGCCCATACCCGGATGCCCACCCCTCCATTCCTGAGTGGTACTGGCCTATGAGCCCCATACTCTTAGCTGGATAGTGATCTGCCATCCCTGCGGCCCTGTGCTCATGTGCGCCAGGGGACCTGGGGGTGGTAGAGTCCAGGGACTGGGGGAGATGAAGGCCTCTGGTACTAGGGCTCCTGAGGTTATGCTCCGGAGTTTCCATTTCCCAGCGAACCTCATCTCTATCCGCCCCTGCTCCCTGTTGCAATGCAAGAGCCTGCATTTGTGCCTTCAGTTCCTCAGTTAAGGCCTTACTCGACTCTATCAGTCTCTCCTGCATCGCTAACTGCTGTTGGAGCCTATCATTGTGCTGGCAGAGAGCTTCATTCTCTCTCTGTGTTTCCTGATTGGTCCTGGAGAACTGGGCCAGTCTTTGCTGCAGGAGGGTTACCTCCTGGGCAATGTCCCTATTGGCCTGCTCCTTTCTTGCTAGAGCATCCTCCACCCTTCTGGTGTGCTCTACCAAGTTCTGGTTTTCTTTTTGGAGGTCACCCAGCCCCTGGTGGGCCAGGTGATTTTCTTCCATTTTTCTTTTTAAATGGCAGACTTCCTGGCCTAAGGCGTCTCTTTCCTGACTAAGAGCCTGCATTTGTGCCGCCAGGTCGTCCCTTTGCCTTTGGAAGGCACCAGCTTTCTGGCGCTCCTGATCAAACTCTGCCTGGGTATCCAGGTCTTTCAGAATCAGTTTATTGCTCTCCTCCTTCACTCTATCTAGGTGGCCTTGCAGGGTGACTACCTGCTCAGCACATGCCCTATTGAAGTCTAGCTGTTGCTCCAGCTTTTTCTGGCTTTGCAGTAGGGAGTCCAAACCTTCTTGGTGTTCCTTCTGCAAGGCCAGAAATCTGGTATCCTGTTCTGACTTTTCCTTTTGCAGCACATCCATATCCTCCTTTATTTTAGTGATGTACTGTCTGGTCTCATTTTCTGACTCCTGGCTTCTGTGCAGCCTTTGCTCAGAAGAGTCCAGATCAGATTGGGCCTTCTCTAACGCCATCTGTTGCCTTTTTGCCAGATCATGGCCTTCAGCACATTTATTCTGTATGGCTCCCATGTATAAATATAAATATGCCGCTATCCTAACAATCTTGTCGTGCTCATCTTTGGCCTTAGGAGCCATATATAGTTCACTCAGGGCCACGTGTAATGGACCCTGATCTCTATATGTATCTGACCCTGTTTCAGTGACCTGTTGCGTGATGGCCTGCAACCAGACTGTTTGGTCCTGGTGAGTCCATTCACCTCTCACAAATAGTTTGTGTAAGAAGTGCTCTCTGGCTATTTTCATATCTACCAAGGTCGTCATTCTAGAGATTGGTCTCTGTCCTGCCTTACAGAAGTTAGTATTTTAGTTTTGCAGAACAGAACTTTTCTTGGAGTGTCCCTTTTGAGGAATGCTTCACAGCGTAATGCAGCGTGGTGATCCGACCGGATGTATGTATCCCGTCAGTTAGCACACTGTATTAAGCTGCACAAGTGGTAAATCTAACCCAACGTCTCGGCTCGAGCCCCCAATTTGTAAGAGGATTCAATTCAGCACTACAGCTAAGTTAACGCCTAGTCTAGAATACTGAATGAAAACCCTTATTGATATATCTTTAGGTCCAGTTCATGCGTTCTGGATGACTACCCCTGTATAACACCCCTCTCTTGGAATCCCCCTGACCCCACTGAGCCAAGAAGTAGTTCTGTTTTGCAAGTTTAAAAGGTTTATTTGATAATTTAAAATAGATATATATATCACGCTTTATAATAAATTAATAATTGAATAGCACACTGAATCTGATATGATAAAGATCAACAACGGAGAATCTGGCACTAGCACACTTCTTATAATCAATAAGGAGTTGACATGAATGGATAAGGTAGCACACTGGTAATTAGGAACAAAAGTATAATGTGGTAGAGGATGCTTTATGTAAGCTCAGGTGGATGCAATATTCAATGAATGCAGTACAGAAAATACGCAATATGATTTCAACCAAACAATGTAATCACTTTTCTCTGGCTACTCCCCTCCCCCCCTTGATGCAAGGCAAGGAAATGGAAGGAAAACACACAGTTCTCAGAAATGCAATCAACTGTAATTCAGTTCAATCCAGCAAGCTTAAACAGAAGTTTGAAAACACAGGCAAATGCTTTGATAGGTGCTAGCAATGAATGAGAAATATGCTGGAAACGCTCTTAATTCCCTTTTAGAGGTTCAGGATGAGTGGTATCTAGTTAATATTAGTCCAGGCTCACACTAGCAATGATGCAGGAATGATTAGCAGGTTAAACGAATTTCTGGCAATGAAATCAGGCAGCAGCAGTTTTTTTACATGTGAAGAAATTGCAAATCGCGGCAAAATTCGCGGATGCGCCGAGCGCTATTACAGAGGAACCGCAAGGACTATCTCTACCGTTTTGGGGTCCTAGGAAAGCCTGGGATCTCAGCTTCCAAATGAAAGTTATTGCAAGTCTCTAGCCCAAACGGTTGCGGAGATATGAGTAATTTAGTAAAGGTCGTTTTTGGTTTTGTAAATTTTAAACGCACACTTTTTCAAAATGACAAATTTTACTAGAAATGACAGGTGACAGATAGGAGGCAGTTCTACTTAGGTTAAATAGATTGAATTAGATGAATTTAACTAAGAGATGTGTTCTGAGTTTTGCTAAGTACTCACAAGAGATTTTGAACAGGAAAGCGACTTGGTCACGATCTGGTCAACAGTCTGGTCAGGTCTTTCCGGGTTCTGCTCACAGCGCCTGGTCTGGTCTCTGCTAGGCACAGCACTGCTTTCTCTCTGGTCTGGTCTCTGCTAGGCACAGCACTGTTTTCTCTCTGGTCTGGTCTCTGCTAGGCACAGCACTGCTTTCTCTCTGGTCTGGTCTCTGCTCTGGATAGATTGAAGTCTCTAGTTTGGCTTTCTGGAGTTTGATGGAGGTAAGTATGGATTTTTCCGGCAGGGCTTCCAGCGGCAGATGAAATTGAATGTCTCTATGTGTCCTGACTCTCTGCTTTTATCTGTTTCTTGAGAATGGGTGTGTGTGTTGCATCACTAGACTTGCCTCTCTCACCTGTCATTGGTCAAATTTTCATTCCTTACTTGATTGGGGGAATGAAATGAAGTGTCATCATGATGAGGTCTGTTTATGATACAGAGAACCCACCCCTGTCAACTTTACACACAATCTATATCTGACCTAAAAACATATTTGCACAGGTACACATTTGTTTAAAATTACATATACATGGTGTGGCTGAATTTAGCCATGTCTATGTCCAAATCTGCTTATTCTAGGAGCTCGCATTCAAAGAGTGTACATAATTGACTTTTTAACTGCTTTTTCAATTTCTGACATGGACCCAACTTTACATACATGTGTGCAGGGGGTAGGGACATTAACTGATGAAGTTTCAGATTTTTAACATGCACACATTTAGAGTAATATCCACTTTTCCGCTAAAACCCCCCTGAACATACCACCGGTTCCTACCACGTCTTAAACTGTGGGCAGAAAAATCACAAGAATTATGGTATCATTTATAAAATTTTCACATGTCCGCTCTATGAGTTATTCATCTTTTTAAAGTTATGTTCTGGCTCCAAAGGGGTGTGGTTTACCCTCAGCACAAGGTTGAATTTCTGGTTCTTTCCAGTTCTGCCAAGCCAGCTTGCTTCTCACAGGCAGTGCCCCTCCCAGCTTCTCCAGGAGGAAGCCACTTTTTACGACGTCTGTAATAAAAACCTTTGCCTGAGTGGAGAGGGCTTTGTTCACTCTCTGGCAGAGCACAGGAAATTCCATTATCAGATAGGTGGCATATCCTCAGTGGGGGCAGCAAAAGGAAGGTTGGCCTGGGAACACAGTGGTGACTCAAGTTTCACTGCTGATGGGGGTAGTTGCCAGGCAGAATCAAGTTCCTTAAGCCAGACCTTCAGCTAACTTTTTGTTGCTTTTAAAATAACTTGTAATTTTACACATGCAGCTAGAATGCTGATTCTAAGTGCAAAACTAGGACATTTCAACAGTTACAAAGGCATGTGACACCAAACATAGGTCACTCATTTAATCTAAACATTTTCGATTTTAGTGTCTTTAAATCCAGTGCAACTTAAACTGCTGCAATCCACAGCTCAGCCAGTCTTGTTATAAACCTTGTCTTATGATCTTCATTTCCCAGATTCTGTAGGCACACAAAACTCCATTCTGCCAATGTCTGCTGGTGTTCAGTAAATATTTTGCACATGTTGCACTGTTAGAAATAGGCATTTTGACTTGCCTTCAGAAACACACAGAGTGGTTTTAAAACGCCGGCTTTTGGATAGTGGTGAGTACTGGTACTGCACTCATTTTTGGGATTTAAGAAATGAATTCCCCACACTTCTAGGTTGCATTTGGCAATCAGCATTGCCATTCCCAATGGTTTCAGACTACTGTGCGGGTAGTCCAATGGTGGTTTTAAAGCGCTTTGAAGCTAACCGGCGCTACTGTTTTTCCTTTGGCAACCCATTTCCCTCGTGGCAACCCGGCCTTTCATTCTCGCACTGGTGGGTGGCAAGTGAGGCAACCATTTTAGTGTGCGCACAAACTGCGCAGCTTTCCTGGATTTCGGCGCACATGTGGGTTTTCCGCCATCTTGAATTTCCTAAGCCCACAGCACCAAATGTTGTAGCAGGATAGCTTAAACGTGGGTCAGGACACCCAACAGATGTTGTGGCCAACAATGTGCACTGTTCTATGCACTCTACTGCCTTAGCCCTCAGTGAGCAGACCTCCCCTCCTGAGGGGCAACCTGCAGACCCTGACCCACAAGAGGACGAGCCACCACCCAAGAAGAGCGTTCCACCATGTGGCATATGGGCATTCTGGGACAGTGTTGTTGAGCAGTCCACGGCTGGTGTGAGTCAGTCAATAAGTTCCCTGGACACTGAGCTCACTGTCTTTTTGAGAGAGCCGCTGCTCCCTAAAACTGCAGACCCGCTGGAGTGGTGGGGCATGAACAGTGTTCAGTTTCCAGGGTTGGCAAAAATTGCGCGTGTGTACATGGCACCACCTCCTACCAGTGTGGACAGCGAGAGAGTGTTTAGTTCAGCTGGAGATATTTATTCTGAACACAGAAGTAGCCTCTTAGCTGAAAATATCGAAAGGCTTGTTTTCCTAAAATACATCCTTCCCCTTACAGGTTACTCTTACTAGGAGTGAGGGCTTTTCCCATAATTCTTTTTTTTGTAGTCTTTTGTCATAAGCTTACAGAGATGTGTCCAATTAATAAATATGTACCCATGCAATAGAATGCCTCCTTAGTTTATTCATTGAAATGTTGTTTATTATGCCCTAGAATATGTTTGCCTAAAAAAACAACTATTCCGGTCACTATTCGGCTCCAGCCGAATAGTTGACAAACTATTCGGTATTCGGCCGAATACTAAATATGCTATTCGGTACAGCCCTAATTCATAGCAATTCTGGCGCAATATAATTAAGTGCAAGATTTTGGGGTGTCTCTTCCAATGGTTAAAGGGCCTCTGGAGCTCTTATGGCATTCACACTTCGTGGCTGGTTTGCTCATGCTCTGCATGCTTGTATTTTCTTTTGCAGTTGCATTCTCCTCATGTAGCTGTCTAGACATTGGAGCTGGTTGGGAACCAACCGTTTATGATTGGCATATGTATGCCTTTATATATTTATACTTGCTTCTGGCTGAGTACTAGTACTTTATTCATTGACTTATGGGAGTTGCCATGGCATTTGACATTTTACATTTGACATGACTGCATATTGCATGTTTGCATTTGCTTAAACAAGTGTACTTCTCTTATGCAGTCAGCATTTTGGAGTTTGTGCCTTACTTATTGGTTCCTCCCCAAGCACCTGCGCTTTATGTAATTATCTATTGCAGCGTATGCCTTATTTACTTGTTCTTGTTAAGGCACTAGCCACATCAACCCACGCCAAAACACTTACATTTACCTTCTCCCAAGCCACCTCTCCTCCACACTACAAGCATTCCCCCTCATCATATACACATACACTCAGACATAAGGGACCAGGATAAAATAAATACAGACACTGAGATCAGACTTCATAAACCGTGGATACAATGAGAGAATTCTGGACAGCCAGATTCACAGGGCAACAAGGATCCCCGAGCAACCTCTTACAATACATAGTGAAAGAGGCACAAACCTGGGTGACACTGGTAGTCAAACAAAATCCATAGTTGGAAGGCCTCTGAAAAAATTGCTGAAGAATGCCAACCCATTCTTCAACAAGATGAATGTCTAGTAGAAGGTTTCCTTGAGATGCCCCTTCTTGCTTCTAGACAACCAGCCAATCTGAAAAGAAGGATAGTAAGAAGCAAACAACACAAATAGCACAGTGTATGGTATCATGCCTTGCAGCAACAAAAGATGTCTAATCTGCCCACATAGCAACATTTCAGACACAATCAAGATACCCCACACGGGACCGGACAACAAAATTATGTTTTTTTTACATGTGCATCCAGCAATACTGTTGACTTCATTATGTGAATGAAATGCCCTCTGCGCTGCTGTTATTCAGGGGTAACTGGTCACCCTCTGCATAAACACATGAACCTCCACCATCAGAATTGTCAGGTGATGCACTGAAGATATCCCAGTTGATGAACATTTGTCAGAAAGTAACCATACCTTTCAGGATTTCAAAATGTCTGTACTCTGGAGTACTTTCAGGACTGACAGAGGCAGAAAGACCTATGCATTAAAATGCATGCACATTTTCAATACACTGACGGTGCATGAACAGACATAGCAGTTTCATGAGTCACTGTCCCAACTAACAGACTCACTTATTTAACCAATAGAGATATGCAAGGATCACAACATTCAGACCTGACACTTTGCGTAATTTTTTCCAAAGATCCTTTCACAAGCATCCAATTGACACTGCACCAGCCGTTTTAAAGCAATGAATTGTTGCCAGACTGCCTCCAACCCAGACCATCTGCCGTCATAATGCCCCAGCTCAAAAGCTTCCCAGAGACTTGCCAGGGCCCCTGTGTCAAGTCAAACCCCACACTTTCCTCAGGATTGTGATGTAGCACAATCCTGATTAGGTATTTGACAGTATTCTCTGAAAATGTTGGGGGAAAAAAGTGAATGCGTGCTTACTGCACATTCGGCAGTACCAAAAATCCAGAATCCCACAGTGCAGAATAATGGGAGCTGGGGCTGCAGAGGTGTCCCCAGCTCCCCTTGTTCGGCATTACTGGTTCAGAGTTTGTGGGTTTGTACCCCACTTCCATTACATGGAAAGCCGCTGACATTACCGAGAACCACGCAACCTTCTATACAGAAGCTGACATGAATGAATGCATTTGACATTTTCAAAATGCAAAGCTGTCAGCTACGGCATAAAAGATTGCATGGTTCTCGGCTTCGATAAGTTAACATAGAACCGTATTGGACACAAACTCACCAAACTTGGTTCCACGTGTCATAGGCCTAACATATAACAGGATGGGTCTCCTCTCATTTGGCCTTTTAGAGGCACAAGCCTGATATGTTGATGGTTGTGCCCCCAATGAGCTTGCAAAACGATTGGCCTGACATACCGAGGTTCAACTGGACTACACCGACTATGACTGACACTAAACCTTCCCCGCCTGCCTTCCTGAGAGCACGAGCAGGGTGAGCTCTTAATTTCCCCCCTTCTCTTAACCACTGTCCTTCTCAACACAGTACTGTTTAAACCTTGAAGACTGCAACGTGTGGGGGAGTTCCACATCTAGTGCACGCCTCTCTGAATAAAACTACATATTAGGCACACAGCCAGGCACAGATAACAGGCTCGTTCCAGCAGGGGCTATTTAAGCTGTAATGCTCTAATGTTTTTCAAGGGCTTCTTTCCATCCCTGCCTGAGGAAGTGGTGAAAAACCATATGCAAATTAAATGACTTTGTTAGCCTTATGAAGGTATCAACTCGTTCTTTTATTTTGGATCACCACTCTACTCAACCCTTGGCTAACACAGCAGTTGGATTGGTATTTTTGATGCTATGTCTATGACGGAATGGCATGCTAATATAAATATGGTTGCTGTAATGGAAAGTTGGGTTAACATTAGTTATTTGTTTTCCCATGCACCCCAAGCCTCAACACTCAAAGTGGGGGAGCTCAGATTTTGAAACAGAATTGTCTCGCTGGCAGCTAAATATTGAAAGATATTGTTGATCTTTCACCATGTGATAGTCAGGGTGTGAAGGTATGAAGATGTGGGAGTTTGAATGAAGGTGTGCGTGTGTGTCTGTGTGTGTCTGTGTGTGTGTATATATATATATAAAAAGACTTCTCAGACTAAGTATTTTTTGTGGTTTTCTTTATATGAAGATTGAAGATCGCAGTTGACGAGGAACTATGGTGCTCCATGGCCATGTGCTGTTGGATACAGCCCCACCTGAGGTTCCAATACTCCAACAGCTACATATAAAGGTCACATGTTGTGTGTGCCTTAATTCTGCCTCTATGCCTTTGTTCAAAGCACTGCATGAGCACTGGGGCGAAGGAGGTCCGCAGAGCCTGCTAAACTAACCGATATTCAGCACAATCTTCTAATTTCTTCATTCCATGGCAGATAATATTCCTAGAGACAACACTGACAAAAAAGCAGCCTGTGTTCTGATGTTGAGGGATTTATAATGCAGTACTTCCGCAAGTTAAAGAACTCCACACTCTGCTTTTACTTCAACTATGAGCTTACTACTTGTCTCACTGTGCAATAACACAATTATCTAAGGGGTTCAGCAAAGAAGGAGGACTGGAATTATCCCTCAATGGGCTACACTGGTAGCAGGTAAGGGTGAGTTATTTAGGTCTGGAGAAGCTCCAGAGTGGCACAAGAGGTGGCATGTAAATTCGTCCCTGGGAGGTCGCGTCCAACATTTCTACAGCAAATGATAAAAGGAGCGTAAAATGCAGGTGGGCGATTATGAGGGCTTTTATTTAAGATAACTATTGTTTCGCATTATTCCAGCAGCTGATGACAATACGGCCTATTTGCTTGCAAGTCCAGTTTAAGAGCCCAAATGTAAGAAGGGTGCACAAGGAGGGCAGATGGACCATAAGAAGCTATATTGGCCAGCAGATGCAAACAAATGCTTAATAGCACATGGCCATGGGGCCAAATGCTAGGGCGTTCCTGTTGAAAGAAGAAAAAAACACAGTTAAGAGTAAAGAGGATGGCTTAGAAGCCCTGGATCTTAACTGGCTGTCAGGATGCCAATGTTCTGACCAAAGTGCTAGCATGACCTATGTCAACTGTTTCCACCTAAGCAGAGAAGATCATCCCCCCAAGAAGCCACTATATAAAGATGGGGTTGCCTGCATCCCTTTCTACGTGAAGTGGGGATCTTCTCTTGTAAATCAAAACATCACACATTTTAACCAGGAACCAAAAACATATAAGGGCGGAAGTGGAGGGAAAGTGACTTGGTTGCTATAAAAAATAAACACTAGCATGTTTACTTATGTAATCCAATGAAGTAATTCCCATATGTGTAACTTTGTTTATTTATTTTTTCATTTGGTGTGCTATACGCTCAAAACCCGGAAGTATCACAGCGTAGGTAACTTCTCTTGCATGCACATTACACCTGTGTATTAAAAATAGGTTTTCCAGTTTCTTTGATTTTTCTAATGATTGCTCTTATATGTGCACTTAACACTACAGTTCCGAAAGGTATATGGGAGGGGAAACATGAGTGCACACGGAGTGTACTTTGTGTATTGATAAAGAATAGACATCATTTGGAAGATCTCTCATTGTTCGAAGCCGACTATGGCCCCTGATATCGGTGCCATCAGTGGTAACGAAACAGCTGAGTATGGATCGGAGTCACCTTGGGCCGAATGCCACCTGTCAGCAGATACAGCCACGAACACCTCATCCCCAATGAACAAAGCCTTCCTCCGGGCAGAACAAGCGCGGCCGCAGCAGCAGAGGCGCAGTGCGAACACTCCGCGCAGCCCTCATTGGAGGTGACAGCAGCAGGTGTGGCATCTGAAACACCAGCAGAGCGCCAAGAGAAAATGAAAGACCTTCTGAGCCATGAAAAATGCAGGTACAACCTGAAATATTAAAAAGCCTGCTCTGGGCTGATGCGGCGGACATGAAAGAAAATGGCAGCCAGCCCACTGACCCCCATAAGCAAACACTCCAAACGCATTTCTGCTTTGACAGACAGAAATGCTAACAATAGTCAAGTGAAATTAATATAGCAATTACTTTGGGCAAGACATCCAACTATTCTAAGCGATTCCTCCAAGGGTCCTATGCGTTGTTTCGAGGTAGTGTTGGTGGTATCACGCGTGAATAAAGTGCTACAAACTATACATTAGAGATGTTAAGGGTTTCATCTATGTATGCAGAGATGGTTTTGTTTCTTTGGAAATGGAACTGGTGAGCTTAGACCGTTGCTATAATGCATATGGTTAATGTAAACAGCATTGCAATGCACACGCTTGCTGTGCGAATAAGGCTTAAATAGGCCGAGTGCGCGCCATTTTCTGAAGAGATTGTTAGTGCCGCTCTATTTATCGATCGGCAGCGGGAGCAGAAGAGCTCCGCAGCTGGCTTCCTTCCCCTGGAGACGGCGCACGCCGCCAGTGTTGCCAGCGGTCCTGGGTGCAGAGGTTCGGAGGTTCTTTCATGCCAGTCTTAGCCATAGCAACACGCTATGGAGCGACACTCAATCACAAGGCGCGCCCAGGCGCGATAAGGCCGGTATAACACAGAAACACCCAAACTGGTGTCTACCCGGTTTGAAACAGGGTAGACCCCAAACATCGAATATGGGAGGAGTGAGAGCACGTGGGTGGGCGTTTCAATACGAGGCAAAACCCTGCACTTCTAGTTCAGTTTCTGACGCGATGGTACCAGGATGGTAAACATGGACTTCCTGTACCCTGCCGCTGTGTATGTTCTGAGCTTGTGTCACTTCCTGGAAGTCGACACTGTGGAGTATTTTTTAGTGACGCTTTGTCTGGATGGGCGAGCCTTTGCTGTGCACACATATCATTTGCATTTACAGTGAGACATGATCGTGTTAGCACAATTTAAAGAACCTTTGCCTGTTTATTTCAATTCATTTTAATTGCACAGGTTGCAGTTTGCAAGTTAAGGAACGTCATGCAAATTCGTGATCAAAGTTCCACTGTCCTTGCTCCAGGTGCCCCTCTCAGATAGGTTTGATTCTATGAGGTATGTACTGCGCATTAACCCTAGATGAACACTTTTGAGGAGCCATCAAAGCACCTGAATTGCTGGTGTTTTGGCATCCTGTGAACACTTAGTGCTTACTGGGAGCTTTACCCAGAGTAGATCGAAGTTACGCAGGGGTACACACTTAGGCCCTGCGCGAGAACCATCCGCAACAGCACTACAATACATATCCACTACTTTACAGGTACCTTTTGTGCTGGAAATAGAAAAAAAATGTTGACCTTCCTGGAGTGCTGGGGTGCACCTGGAGAAGTGGTAGGCACACATTGGCTTTGAGTTAGTGTCAGGGGTCAAGCTCTAAAAAATAAAGTGGGGGACTCATCAATAAATGCTGTGGGATGTGGAGTCCCCAGAAATTAGCATATCAAGGTGAAATATGCACATTTCATTAAATTGGCTTTGCATAACCATCCAAATTGCACAGGACGAATGGCATTTGCCTTTCAGAAAATCAACACACCCACAAAACCAAGAGAGGATATTTTCTTTTAATAGTGTTTTTAAAAACATTTAAAGGTGTGCATGTTTTAAACTTCAAGAACCAATACACATTTTTCCCTAGTACTTGCAGTACCGAAATGGGACATTTCAGCTTTAGTTGTTTATTTTTCATGAGGTTATATAGTTCAGTGGTGAAGTGGACAGTCCTGCTTGACGACTGTGGATAGACCCCCAAGATCGGTTTTAATTCATACATTCAAAGAGGACATTAAATGAGTCTCATTTAGCTGGGTGGGACTGAGTCCATCCTCTGAAAAAAGTGGGTGTACTCAGTCCACCCGCGTGTACCCTCGACTTCAGCCCTGGATAGTGTACCCCAAAAAAGGGACAGAAATATCTGCAGATCAACAAACATGTAGGTCAGAAATGTATTGGTCCCCGTTTGAGAATGCTCGCCCCATCTTAATGACCAATAGCCCAGTGAGGAACACGTAGGTTTCCTGTTTGCAACAACTTAGAAGTAGCTGCATTGCAATCGTTTCTAATTTCATTGCATTTTGAAAGCGTCATCAGAGGTGGACTGGCACATTGGCATCTTGGTCATTTGCCAACAGTCTGGCACCTCTGAAAATCTGATGCGGTTAAGTTAGAATCAGGACTATAGTTCCCCAAAGACACCGAAGAGTACTTATACCAGTTCACAACTTTGGATCTGAGCATTCCTCACCACAGGTTTGTGGTGTAGGCAGTGCTTTAAGTGGGCTGGGGCCCGCCGGGGCCCAAGTGGCGATGAGCCGGGGCCCTGCCAGGGCCCCCAGTCCCACACAACATTGGCAGGACACATTATCCCGCTGCGGCTGCAGCCACGACGGGAGATGCACCCACCATTTTAATGTCAGGCGAGCTGACAGAAGTGCCAGCCAGGCACAGAGTTGCTGTGACTGCCTGGCACTTCCATCAGTCACTGTAAATTCCTATGGTGAACCCTCGGGTTACCAAAGGAAGTTACAGTCCCTTTGTTTCCCCAGGTCGCCGAGGCGTCTTTCACCCTCAGCGAACCTGGGCATTCCTGTGTTCCTGCCTTTATAAAAGATGGATTGAAAAGTAAACAATTCAATCCATCTTTTATAAAGCTTTGCCGACAGACACATTTTTTCCGTCGTCAAAGCTTTATAAAAGATGGATTGAATTGTGTACTTTTCAAGCCATCTTTTATAAACAGAGAAATGTTTAAAAAAATATGTTTTGAAAACTACACAACCCATAAGGTATGCACACAAATATATAAATGTTATATATCTGCGTGCATACCGTACTGTGGTTTGCGTACTTTTCAAGGTTTCTTGAAGTACACAAACCATAGTATGGCACTAAAACAAATATATAAATGTATGCATTTTTATGTTTATATGTGTACCTTACTATGGCTTGTGTACTTTTCAAGCCATCTTTTATAAACATAGAAATATGTAATATATTTCGATGTTTATAAAATATGGCTTTCATACTACACAAACCATACTAAGGGAATCATACAAATATATAAATGCTTACATGCATTTATATATTTATTTGCCTGCCTTACTATGGTTTGTGTACTTTGTTAGGCCACGCCCCCAAACGAGCCCCCCCCCCAAACCCCCTCAAGTTCTTACCCCTCTTAAAGCCCTGGGTGTAGGTGAGCTGATGCACCCACAGATAGTCAGGCTGATATTCACCCTTTATTTTAGCCATGCATGAACTCCATTAAAGCCCTGGGTGTAGGTGAGCTGATGCAACCACAGATAGTCAGGCTGATATTCACCCTTTATTTTAGCCATGCATTAACTCCATTAAAGCCCTGGGTGTAGGTGAGCTGATGCAACCACAGATAGTCAGGCTGATATTCACCCTTTATTTTAGGCATGCATGAGCTCCATTAAAGCCCTGGGTGTAGGTGAGCTGATGCAACCACAGATAGTCAGGCTGATATTCACCCTTTATTTTAGCCGTGCATGAGCTCCATTAAAGCCCTGGGTGTAGGTGAGCTGATGCAACCACAGATAGTCAGGCTGATATTCACCCTTTATTTTAGGCGTGCATGAGCTCCATTAAAGCCCTGGGTGTAGGTGAGCTGATGCAACCACAGATAGTCAGGCTGATATTCACCCTTTATTTTAGGCATGCATGAGCTCCATTAAAGCCCTGGGTGTAGGTGAGCTGATGCAACCACAGATAGTCAGGCTGATATTCACCCTTTATTTTAGCCATGCATGAGCTCCATTAAAGCCCTGGGTGTAGGTGAGCTGATGCAACCACAGATAGTCAGGCTGATATTCACCCTTTATTTTAGGCATGCATGAGCTCCATTAAAGCCCTGGGTGTAGGTGAGCTGATGCAAGCACAGTTAGTCAGGCTAATATTCACCCTTTATTCTAGCCGTGCATGAGCTCCAGAAAACTAGGGGCACCACAAATTGGGACTTTTGAGTTGCTTATATAACCATTCAAAACCAGAAGGTTGCACTCTGTTTTACTGCTACTTACGGTTTGGAAGATGAATAGTGCATGCGTTCGTCATCGCTATATGGCTGTATTATAATTCCCCCGTTCATGATGTAATTTTGCCAGTGATGATAGACCTGGTAAATACCCACCGTTCACTGGTCTTGGGGTGAACCTGTTCATATCCCCAACACCTTTGCACCCCCCCTCTACAATTCCTAGGATCTCTGAGGTACAGGGAAGGGGCAGGTGAATAGTAAGGATTGTTGTGGATTAGGAGTAGGCACTGTGCCTTATGCCCGACGGACAATGACCTCACATCCATGACCCCTGCCACTTGTTTGGATTGTTTTAGTCTGACAATATGCATTTCCTTTTGCTCTTCGGCAGGTTGTATTCTCCAGAGGAGCAGAACATGGATGGTACCTGACTGGAAAGGGGCAGCTTACTGCCCTAAGGTGGCTGCTTTATGTGACCTAACCATTTGGGGCCAAAGAGTTTAAGTCCAGGGAGTGGACGCTGTAGCAGTGATGACTTCTGTTTTGTAACTCCTTTCATGAATCTGGGCCGCCAAAAACAAGATCGGGAGTGGGTGTGTTGGAGACCGAAGTGTTTCCAGCACGTCCGCTCCCGATGAGGAAGGGAGCAGGGGGAAGGGAAATCTGTGGCGTGGGATGGGGCGAAAGGGGCAGGGGAGCACGGGAACACTTACCTGAAGATGGCAGCATCCAGCCTCGAGGAGACTCACAGAGGGGGGATTACCATGTGGTAGTTCCCCCGTTCCAAGCCTCGTTCGTCATGGGCTGGGAGGCTGGCCCCCATACCCCAATGGGTACTAAATATCATTAATCTATGGTGGTAACCAACCAAAAAAAAATGGATGCTTTGGCAGTGGGTTTAGCTCTTTCATTCAGAGATTGGCTTATTGGGGCTGGCACCCCATCACTATGTATAGAAGTGGACCGAGGAAGATGGGACCCTTAAGTGCTAAAATACGTCACATTAACATCTGATATACTATCGAAATCCAAACCAATGTCTAGTGGAATCCAAATGAACATGTATAATGCGTACGTTTGTTTAACATTGCTCTATAAAGCACACATTTATCTAGTGACGAATGCCAGATCCCCCCCACGTCTTACTGCTGTAGTATTACGTGCTGTTGCTTTCCATGATTTATCGACCACTGCGGATAAGGGCTGAACCCCACTGCTTGGCTTCAAGCATGTAAATACAGGTGTCCCACAGTTGCCAGAGCAAGGGCTTTAATCTCGGAGCTTTGTGATGTTCAAAACTACTCCTGCTGTGTTGGAAAAAGCTATTCAGACACATTAAATGATTTTTAAAAGGAGAGCTGTTAATGTACTTCAAAATATCAATAGTCATACATACAATATGGAATGGGTATGTCTTCACTCAAGCAGGCAATATCAACTTCAATATGAACCGGTGATGCTCAGGGTTTGAATGGGAAAAACACACACGCACACTAGTCCATCTAAAGAAAATGGTGGCAATCAATCGTAAATTATAATCCAGGACCTTTTGCGACGAACTGGTTGTTAAGAGTCTCAAAGCACATTTTTTGAGAAAGAGATGTGTATTTTAATTACCGCCAGTCAGATTGGTCAAAGCTGCCAGGTGAATAATTAAGTAACCGGTTTATGAAATGTCAATGAGTCACCTGATGAACAGCGAGACAGGCATAGGTGCTGTGTAGGCCAAACATGGATGTGAAATGTGGGGCATAGAATCATGTTTGTATCTTAAGAGATCCAGTTCTGAATGAGGAAAGACCAGACTGCAGCTTTAAATGCTGCTGAGATGGCATGTACATGAGCAATACTGCCAAGTGAATCCATCCCCCATTAATAAGCATATTAGATAAACCAAGATTGACAGCTGTCCCCTCAGGCATGTCTAACCCTTGTGTCAGAAGGCTACATCTCTGAGACAAAAGTCCATTCTCTGGAAAATGTGAAACAGAGCACAGTTTTCTATTTGAAGTTTCAACCCCTGACCCATAGTGTGTCCTTCTGCAGGAAGACACAATCACTTGGGAGGCACACAAAAAGGCCAGGGGCCATTTGCAAAGCTTAATAAGCGAGAACCCACAATAAAGTCCGGTTGGGGCAAATGTAACTCCAATCTACCGGATTTAAATGAGTCAAAAATCAGGCACAGTCTCAGCTGAGCCTTTCTATCTGCCTTTAATTGGGTAGGACTGCCAAGGAAACAGTCTTGCTTCCCACATCTAAACAGTCTTGCTTTCACACATATCCCACGTAGCCATTTCAATATCTCAAAAATGATTGAGGATGTCTCTTAAAAAATTGTTTTATCTGCTCTACCACTAGCCTCATTGTGATGGCATTGTGAGGAGGTTTTTGCAAACATTTGCTGAGTAACCTAAAGTAGTCGTTGTTGTCCTGATTATTCTAATCACCCTACCTGTAACCCTCTGGTTGTGTCCACCCAGCTTTTTAAAGTTTATAAATGTATATGTAAGTCTATAAATCCCACACATAAATCTGACTATACACATAAAGATATACTATTTGGCCGAAGTCACACCCCATGTCCTTGCTGCCTGGCATGCCTAATCAAATTTAAAGAAGGGTCAAAATGGAAAGTTTATTTCTCAGAATTCACTCTAAAAACTGAAGTACTATATGGCTGCTATCAGGGCTTAGTCTCAGCTTGTCATTGGCACAGTGGACTATAACATCCTACAGCAATGATTACAGTGTTACCTCCCATAGTGAGGGCAAATGGCCAAGCTCTGAATTGTTTCCACTAATTTCTAATTGGATGTGAGACTGTGAAAGCAGCAGTGGCATATCCTGACTCGTTTGACTGGGGTGGCCCAAGTGGGAAACTGAATTATGTAGGGGTGGCATGATCATACAGTTTAAATTAAAGTCCCATCAGCTAATGATTATAGTTTAGGATAATGGGGAGGCACTTGGGGTGGCCAATCAGATTCCAGGGTAGCATGCACCAGCCCAGGCTACTCTCTGGACACACCTATGGAAAGCACATCTTGCTTCCCGAAGATACCTGCAGCACCACCTAATGTTCAATTATACATACACATTAGAATGCCACTTCACCTTCCACTAGTAGACTAGGGAAGCTCAGATATTCTTGCCTTCTATCAGTCAGAGAGGACTGATTTGATGCTATTTTAAGCAGACGGGGCCCGGGGGAGTATAGAAGATTAGAAGAATCTCATTCCTTTGAAAGAAAATGGTTAAAAATTGAGAGGGAGCTTGAGAGTCATAGGCTAAACAAGGGTTGCAACCCTTTTAACAAATGCTCACTTTCCTTCTCATTCTCATCTCCTACTTAGACTATGGCCACAATGTCTATGCAGGCCTCACAGCATGTAAAGTCTAGAAGCCGCAAAAGGTACATGGTGCACTGCTGAACTCATCCTTGTGTGCTCTAGCACCTTGAAGCATCTCATGTGCTAGCTGAAATTACCAATAATGATCTTGGACCCAAATAACCAGGCAGACTAAAAAAATAGAGGTAGGGCAATCTGACGAATAACAGGCAGTAATTCACACTCTCACCCACAAATATGATTATACAAAGGTTTATACCTCAATGTGCCTCATTTATGAAGTCATCCTACGTGGCAAACTAAAACCTATTGAAGGGCGGGACTGGTTAGGGGAACATATGTACCTATAGTATATATATGTACTCCCCATCCCCCTCCCTCACACGTTCCCCTTTTCCCTTTTTCCATGCACCTGCGCGTTCTTAATGTCACTGGGACTAGTAAGATCGTTTGTTTTTGTTTCTCCCTTGTTCCCCTCCCTTTGCTTGGTCGCGCTCTGCAACACTTGTGTATGAGCGCAAAATAAATAAAATATCATATCATATCATAGATAAGTGTTGATAACTTCATTGGCTGCCCTTTATCTAGTGGGCACGCCTAAAACTACCTCTAAATATGTATAATACTGATTATAGAGGAAACAATGAAAGCGGGTTGGTCTCTGAAACATTGTGTAGCATTTTGCTACATAGACCCTCTGATTGGTTAGCATGGTTTCCTAGCCTTGGACTTTTGGCTCGTTGGCAGCACATAAGCAAAACGAAACTCAGGTTCCGCAAGCAATGTCAGACTACTCCCCACTTTCCCAAGTAGTCCATCATCTCTCATCGGGAGTGTAGGCACACTATTATCTTTGATTGGGCGTAAAGAATAGCCCTTGTTTTCAACATCTGACTCGTGTGTGCGTGGGTTGTATTAACCCACTCCGCTATGCTATGTGGCATCACCCTGCCAGATATGGGGAAAGAAAGCAACAATGGCGGCAAAACCCTTGTGTATGCCAAAAACCTACAAAAACCATGTGCTTCAGCACACAAAAAGAGGGATGCACAACCTGCCACCCATGGTGTATGTGCAGTGGAATGGAGCACACCCTGCAGAAATGTGCCAGTGGGTCCCATAATCAGCAAACAGAGCGCAGAGGGAAAAGCAGCACTTGCAAGTGAAACCCATAATGTGCCTACAAATGGCATTTGCTTTGTTGCCAAAAACTCCAAAATGCCTATAACTCAACCCTTTTCAACATCCACAATCTTGCCTGGTGCTAAAATCCATGTATCAAATGGAACATTGGAAACATAGAAAATCTGAAAAACTGACAGCCTCTATGCTAAAATTTGGGTGCAGTACCCGGGGCGACCTGAATGACAGCTGTCAGAGGAATACTACGGCAGCTTTAAAATGACTTAAAATTCACAAGTCTGCCGAACTAGCAAACTTAAACACGATTGTTCCCAAAAATCAATACAGATTTTAGTTGTGTTTTTGATTCCACAGATGTTAAGGCCAAGGAAGAATTGTATTTGCATGTGATGCAACAAATGTGGATTTTGTTAAGTTTAAGAAGTAATTAGCTTGGCTGAAGTTGAAAAAAAAAATGGGAAAGCAGTTTTTTCCCAGAAGGAGGGCCTTCCCCTCAGCAGAAACTCACAGGGAGGTGTTAATTGCAGGGTTGGGACAGAATCTTGTCTACAGAGAGCAAAGGAACAATGACAAGCTGCAGCTCAGGAAACTAGAAGTGTGAAGAGGGTCGTAAATGACCTCTGGAAGGAACAAACACGGAGGTGCATGCCCCTGGACTGCAGGGAGACAAAAAGAAGTGGAGCCAAGCGACCATCTGTTGCTGAACATGAACAAAGAACACCTTTTAAAAGGCTTATAACTTGCTATTCAAAATGGTGAAAAATATAAAAATGATAGAGTTGTTAATTTAATTTCCGGCTGCACGTGTAAAGAGGCAGCAGAACTGTGTGACATGTTCTGGACAGGAATGGGAAGATATGTGATTTTACACAAAATGTATTACTGTTAGAATGGTGAAAATGTACATGCATATCCTTATGTTAAACACACACACTTGTGGAAATTTGCTTACAAATTGGACATTGTGTTCATAGCAAAAAGGACAACATTCTGTAGAAAGTTGATACCAGATCCTACAGCTGTGAGAGTTTGATGAGCAGATACTCCATAAAATAGGCAATCAGTATATGTGATGTTTATAGAGGTTGCACATGTGTACAAATTTATTTTGACAAAATTAGACTTTGTGTTCCAGTGGCTAGGGGTGAATTCTCAGCATCATAAAAGTATACCATAAAGATGACACTCTGTTTCTCTCCTCCTATCAAGGCAGAGAGTAGACTCTGACCCAATCACCTTTCACAGGGGCAAGCTTAGCTAAGCCGGCCCATACACCCCTTTGTGATGTCATTTTTAAGGCATAAATAAAGACAGCTGAGAGCAAATAGGGACTCACTGATCCAGCCACCTTCCTGATTTCGGTGTAGCACTCTGATCCAGCTTTCTACATCCAGCTTTAAATATTCTTCCAGATGCAGATGCCAGATCTCTTGCCAGTAATAGAAACTATTGATGTCCAGCAAGGCCACAATCCTAAAATGTATTCTCTCCACCCAGTAAAGCGCTGTGTGGTGTGAGAAGGCCATTTTGAACCAGTATCCAGAAATTCTCTGGCTTGCCACAACTAGGCTTGCCTGAGGAACCCACCATCCAGCTGATCCAAATACCCACAGACTAGGAGAGCAGATCCTGTGCCAATCCGGCGACTGGCCTAGAGGATCCAGTCCCGTGCCTGATGTGCTGTTTTTCCTAGACCAGACCCAGTCCTGACCAGAGCTGACGGCCCCATAAAAACGTATCCAGTGAGTATAAATAGGAAGAATTGTGTCAGATAGCATAAGTACTTTGCATAGTCTTATCCCTATCCTACCCATCCTATCTTTCATTCAGAACCAGTATTGTTAGGAGTATCTTTGCCTTGTCCCATCCCTATCCAACCCATCCTACCTTTCCTTCAGAACCAGTATTGTTAGAACTATCTTTGCGCTGACCCTTTTCTCATCCGGAGAAGTTGAGTTTCCTTATCAGGTAGGTCTCCCTGATCCAGTGCCTGTAACATTCCTGTGTGGTATTCACTTCTTCATAGTCATCCCCTAGTGTAAGCAAACCCATTTGTCATTTTCAAAAGTGAATTTCTGTTTTCAATTCACGTGCCTGTTTTACAAAAACAACCTTTACTAAAACCTCCATAACTCCCTCATTTTGTGTGATAGAAACGAAATTCCAACTTCTACTTGTTCCCAACATCCACAGCGATCCAACTCACTATAAATGTAAAATAGCTCTAACTTGCTTCCGACTTGGACCTTAAGATTTTAATTGTTTTCTGCTGACCAAATCATTGCTTGTGCTTGTGTGCAACTATCCAAAGTGGCTCCCATAGGAATTTATAACAATTTCAGCATTTTTACCATATTTGGTGTTTTTGCCCAGACCATTCTACAGACAATCTTAAAAGCCAGTCTGACAGCTGGACAGTCAATTCCGTTTTCTCTTGTGTTTGAAAGGGGGAAGTGGGACTGATATTCTGATATTCTGTTTAATTTGTGCCATTGCTGAATACCTGCTCGCCTCCTATCTCTTTACATTGCTTATTGGGGGGGTTGAGGAGTGTTGCGGGGTGAACTGCTAACCACAGTGCTATCTGATCTGAACCAACACAAAAACCAACGCAAAAGTAATATTTTCTGTGCTGCATGGGTTTTGCTCATTACTTACTTTTTGTGTATTATAGATATTATTCAGTGTTCTGTCACCCCATTGAAGATTGTTGAATACCTATTAAAACATATTGTGATTAACTTTTCAATACATAAATAAATAATTACCTTTGCAAACCAGCCTGATTCCTGGTTCAGTGTGACCGGGGGCGGGGGGTTCCAGGAGAAGGGTGTGATATGAGTGATATATCGTTCAGAATATTTAACTTTTAGACAAGAATAAATAAGGCTTTCAGTTGTGCACTACATGCTGAGCTTTGACTTGGGTGTGTGCCGGATTGAAATCACTTACATGTGAGGAGACCACAAATGTGTCCCTATCAACCTTCTATTTACTGTTATTTGATTCAATTATGTTGGGTGTCATTACACTTCTCGGCCTCTGGAGATTTTCTCACTTCATCTTACATGGAAAGCTCTTCCCCCTTTCCACTCTTGTGACACATAGGGGGTGACAATTGATGTGGACCAGAACCTGCCACTCTGTACCAAAATCTCACGAGGCTGGCACAGCAGAACATGAAAGGGAGTATCCTGTCTTAGAGCCCTTAGAGTGGGTCTCATAGCATCTGGAGGACCAGATCAGCTAAGTCCCCGTTTTGCTGCACAAAACTGATTGACATATTGTCGAACTGTGCTTGATGCTCATTGAACCAGAGGGATCCTGTTTGTGCTGCCTTTTGCACCACTCCGACCATTCGAACTGCATTGCCTGCATTTTGAACCAGCTTGATGCCCTTACTAAGCCCATCACCTGCTAGGCTTGATTCAACCGCTCACATACATGAACCTTGGATTACATAATGACTTGACTCAACTTGCCTTTGAACTGCTGTGTGCCGAACCACACACAGGAGTAACAGCATCAACGATTTGAATCATCGCCGTCCACTGACTTCAACAGCTGGAACATCACTCATCAACCCTTCCCGGCAGATACTGACTCAATCTGGCTCTACTTCCAACAGATCCTGGTAAGTGCCTCAACCTGTTTTGCTGAATTCTGCATCCAAACCACTCAGGGCTACCACATTTGAACCTGCTCAACACCCCCTTGCTGCTTGGGCACAGACAACCCGAACTGAGCTTGAGCCACTCGTATCACTGCTTGAAGCCGGGTTTGACCCTGTCGAACTTCCAGAAACTGCAAAAAGAAAATATGACCTATGAACTGCTCACATTGGTCCAGTTCTGAGCCCTAGAAACTGGTTAGGTCACTAATTACCTTTTTGTATCCAAGAAACATACTTTTAAGAGAGCATTGTGGGTTGTACTTTCCTTACACCCCTGATTCATTACTCAGACTGCTGCATTGTGCTATCTTTGCTTAAGCTCTGTTCTGTCCTATGACAAATGAAGGGTATTTGTCCCTTCTCCCCAAGTGGGAGCCCCTTCTTGTGAGGCTAGGGAAATGAGCCCACGGGACAAGACTCGCCCCTTAGGGCACAAGGACACCCATTCCCAAGAGGGACTCCCGTTCCCAAGAGGAACTCCCTCATGCTCAATAAACCATGACCTACATGGGATTTATTACAACACAAGAAGGCATGAACTGTTAGAAATGGGACAGAGAATCTACTAAAGGATATAACAATCTTATGGAAAAGGATCATGTCCCTTTAATGCATGATGTGCACCATACTGGGATGAGTATGTTAAAAGACATATGTCCCACGAATGAAGAGCGAGCAACAACTTATGCAGAGAGAAAGAGAAGTGCAGATGCAAGCTAAGATAAGTACTCAGTTGCGTTACAGTTTACGTGGAGAGGTAGGGAGCACCTGAGTTGCAAACTCGCTCACCAGGGCAACACAGGACGTGAAACTCGCAGCTGTCCCAAACACTGAAAAAGCAACAGGGCAGGAGTCCAAGAAGAGGTGGTTGCGTGACCACAGGAGCCAATCAGTGGTGGACAGCCGGTCTGAGTAACATCAACACCACCGGCAACAGGAGGTCTCGTGGCATCCAGGCGTGTGGCTGAGCACTGGAACCCCAATAGGCTGGGAGGTACAGGAAGTTTCAGAGCAATCCTTATCGCACCCAGATAACTTGTCACAGTAGGGAATGAGAAACATAGTTCAATTTGAAGCCAGATTGCTAGAGACAATCACTACACC
Organism: Ambystoma mexicanum; assembly: GCF_040938575.1. Taxonomy (NCBI): domain Eukaryota; kingdom Metazoa; phylum Chordata; class Amphibia; order Caudata; family Ambystomatidae; genus Ambystoma; species Ambystoma mexicanum. Next base: position 291,751,145 of record NC_090930.1, on the reverse strand, counting down.
ATACAGATAACTTGGCAAAGTAAATAGTATACTATGGTGTTAACTTTCAAAACAAAGTAGATATGGCGATTGTGAATACAGAGACAATTATTTTTTCACACACTTAAATATAAAACAAAGTTATTGTTGGAACCAGATAGATACCGACGTTACAAATCAGCTGAAAACCTGGATAAGAATCTGGAGAAAGAGAGAGTGAACCTAAGTGGGAAAATACTCTAGGGCAGGGGAACATTAACTGGCTATCCTAAACAAGAGCAATTTAATAATAATGACAAATAAAGGTATGATAATATAAAGATAGAAACCAATCCCAAAAACAGGTGAATCAAGAGAAGTTGAACCGTGATGATCTGAGGATAAAGGATTTCCAGCCAAGTCATATTTCCTCAAAAGGAATTCAAGGGGAGGAAAGAAATGTCAACTCCCCACTACAGGAGTTAATTATATTAATATGAGAAGCTGTGAGAAACTATCTGTGGATCATAAATTAATGACTGGTACTAGTATTACCCTCAGGAGAAGGGAGTGATTTTCCTGATATAGGTTAGTTTTCTCTTAGGGGTAGGGTCAGTTAGGGTAGTTTTGGACAGCGGCCTCATTTTCTTTAGAACAGCACAACTGACAAAAAAGCACTGTGGTTAGTAAATAAAGTAGGCAGTTAGTAAATTAGGCAGGGATAACCCATAGCCATAGGGAAAGTAAGAACCTTGATCTTTACTTTAATGAAAGTACCTATATCATGTCACCTGAGAGTCTGTGTCCTCCTTCTCACTCACCACAGTCCTCAGGGGTGGGTTTTGTCTAGTGTTTTTCTATTTAGTTATTTCACAAAAGGTTTGTTTTATCAAAGTATATCCATTGTTATAGAACCCTGATTGGACATACATTCGCTTTAATTTGGACTCGTATGCTTTTCTGGTTGGGTTGCAAGTGAATCACATTCAGACCCCTTTAAAGAGCACAGCCTTCCCTCGGCCCACAGGTCTGCAGAAAAGGTGAAGGAGGTATCTCTCTTAGCAGTGCCTGTTTTACCTTTATGATTGTGTTGCGTGGCAAGTCATAAGGAGGACATAGACTCTCTGGGAAACTGTTTACCCTGCATGTTTTAAAGAATAGAAATAAGGCCTATCTTTCCCTATCACTTGGGGGTGTCCCCTGCCTACTTTACTAAGGTACTCGTCAGTCATGAATAAATGTCCAAAAGAATCAGTCTGCTGTCCAAAGCTAATCTTACTGACCCTACCACACCACCCTAACACGAGCAAAAGCGGGATGTGTCTGTGTCTTCTTAAATGCATGTGTCCAGGTTTGCAGGACAAATCTGCTCATTAAAGGATTGCTCTTGAATGATTTCTGAAACGATTTGAGCAATTCAAGCTTGTGTAAACTATGAAAACGAATGCTTAAAATATTGTAAACCAATCAAAACAGAAGGCTTCCGATTTTCAGATTTGTATTTGTACACATCAGCACATTTGCCCTTCTGCAGTGCAAAAGTTAAAAATGTAATAATATAAGGGATTAAAACAACACTAATGGGGAAGAGAAAAGGGAAAATTCAGTAACAAAGTAAAAAAAAGTACACTACAAACAAATAATAGATGAGGTCAAAGTAGGCTAATTAGGGATTCTATCATTAAGTTCCTTGGGCACAGTCCTTCTCCTATTCACGATTGATTGGCGAGCAAGAGGCATCAAAATGGGGTCTTTACCTGGGCTGGATGAAAGCCTTATACATGCCACTATTCTATTCTAGGAACAACACTATCTAAACATTCCCATCTGATCGGATTAACAACATTTTCTGCAGAGCGACTATGTGACACTGATCTAAAATGTGTGAAAACAAAACTAATCAAAGGACTTTGTTTCAAAAACATGGGTTTCCTATTATGACAGCCTTTCGTTATTCCCAGATAGGAAACAATGGGCCTCATTAGGACCCTGGCGGTAGCCGTGCCCTTATTAAGGACACGGCTTCCGCCTGTAGTGATTTTTTACCGGAGCCCAGAAAAGGGCAATAACCGCGTCATGCCGACCTTGGCGGACCTGGTAATTTCCCTTTTCTGTGCTCCGGTAAAAATGATGGGCCCAATGTTAGCATCCTGGTCTGCTAGCGGGTCCTGCTAAGGACGCCTGGTCTGGCCAGGCGTCCTGAGCGGGACCCGCAGGAGACCTCGTAATGAGGCGGCCCGGAATGAACAGTGCCGGTCCCGTACCAGCACCATTCGTTCCGCGGCTGCCAGGGTCCTAATGAGGCCCAATGTATTTAAAACATTGCAACATGAAATGTCCTACAGAACATTTCAGGTACACACTACTTTGTTGTCATTTAGACGTTTGCTTTGTGTTAAAAAAACGTTGAAAATAAAAACATTTAAAGGATTTTACGTTTTGTGGTTTTATACAGCCTTAATCACAATTTCAACTCCTAATCCTGGAACCAATCTCCTGCACTCTGCCATAAGCTAGATACCTAGATCTTTGAAAACAGTAATTAGAATGTCCATCCAGTTTTGCAAAAATTATCATTTATTTTTCTTTTTGATTCAAAGGCTATAGTATATATTTTTCATTGACGATCTCCACAAATTTCAAACAAAATTGTAAACAGATTTTTTTCTATGATACTTGATTCAATCATAATAAACTGTATGCAACCTACGCATATTTTCATGTAAATTGGTTTACAGATGTGCACATCAATATACTTCTTAATATTTTCCCAGGATGGATCGTGTCTGAATTATAGGTCCAACATGTTTCAAATATTGATATATTCTTCTTCAGGGAGATCTTCCATCCAAAGAATCTACAAAAAAAATAAATGTAACATTATATTTGTATTCCTTTCACTAGAGAATGATATGAAGGTCTAGCCACGCTGTTTATTGATCTTACCAACCTGTTGTTGCCAACATGAAGTGGTCAGGGAGCACCAGAAGTTGTTATATAGTGCAGCGTGAAAGCCAATATGACAGACAGGGGAGATGAAGGCTTGCTTTGGTCCCCTAGACCCAAAGGGAGGCCAAATTTCTCGAGAGGCAACATCAAATAGCAACACGGCCCCATTTACTCGACACAGGTGCACACATTCACACAAAGCTCAACCCCAGGTAAGGATGGTGCTCCTTCTCAGATTTAGAGACCCCCAGGTATTGAGAGCTGGTGTTTGGAGGAGGAAGAAAGTGAAGCTTGTCGAATGGGCTTTGGAGTTGTAAAGATGACTTTGAGCGATAGATAAGATTTTGGAGAAAAGCGGCAAGCACGAAGAATGCATAGAGAAGATTAGCAAAGAGGTCCATGAGAATTTGTAAGGCCAAGCTAGAACGAAGTGGGATGCGATAAGACCCAAAGGTCTGAGTGCGGCCACAGCAGAAGGAGCTTGCATATATAGTGATGCAGGAGTAAAGGTAAGACTAGGCAAGGAAGACGCAGGAGTGGATATTGGTGCAGGGGCTGGGTGAGACAAGACAGTAGGGCCCACCCTGAATAGAGTCCCAAGAGAAGACACACAATATCAAGAGGCTGGTAACAATATGGAGGATCTTGGGGGCAGTGGGAGACTTGTGCTGGTTTTGTGGAGGCGAAGTATGAGGGTGGTGAAGAGTAGGTGATTCCTAGAGAGTGTGTAACCCATGATGGTGGCTGGTGGAGGGGTTCAGAGTCTAGTGACACGGAGGAGTAGGTTGGAGACATCTGGAAGACAGTAGTGAGAAGGATGACAATAGTGTAGATTAGGATTAGAAAGATCTAGAATAGGTTAGTTACAATAAAGAAGTTCATAAAGATCTGGAAGAACCATCTGGGGTGGTTGTGGAGGAGGTTGGTGGAGAATAACACGAGGCACATAATGCCAATTAACGCAGGAGGTTGTCACAATGGTCCAGACGTTTGACATATACAATACGAGGGTGGAAGGAGAACATCGGGAGGCTGGAGGATGTCAGGCGTTGATAAGTGTGAGGTGGAATTGGTTCCACTCTTTGGCAAAAAAATGTTTTAGAGGAGGTTCTGGATGAGAGACACAGTGTTAGGAGGGAGGAAGCAGGAGAGTAGAGAATGTCAGAAAGAGGATAATAGTCAGATCTGGCAGGTTCCAGTGGGCCCTGTTGGCCCTAGGCAGATTACAGAGGTGGGTAGTGCAATTGTTACCAGGTGGGGAGGAAATCATAGGTCCAGAGAAGCAAGAGTAAGGCACTAGAAGGAAGAAGCACAGAAATCAGGGAGATTCACCCCTGATGTAGACCCTGGAACCCTCCTCCGTGGCTCAGCCAGGTAACCAGATCCTCGTAGAAGCTGGAATACCAAAGCAGGAGCTGGGCACCCTCCTGGCAGAGCAATTCCAGCACCATATCTCCCTCTTCAAGGTGGCACGGCAAGGCCTTCAGGGCATGGCCAGACAGGTATTATTAAAGGTGTGAGAGACACCCAAAATCCGAAATATGAGATAATATTGGACCTTTCTTCATTCACTGCATTCACCTAGTTCCCCGAAAACCTGTTAATGATGGGTAATGACAGGCACCTTTTTATGGCCGGACCTTTCTTTTGTTACACCATTTTCACTGCACGGAAGTGAACAGCGGTACCATCCAGAGGTCCATTGAAAGTTTTATTTTCTTAGATTGTAGTTAGAGTTCACAGTAGCATCCGGACGTGTGTGAAGTAGCTGCAATATTTAGGTAGTTTCACATTCGTCTTTTCTCATTAACACCGACACATTGAATAAGGGGCCACACTAACTTACATGGCTAGATAGCTATATTTACATCTGTTCGCTGAGAACCGAATTAAAGCACTCAGGGTTGAAACATGATGACACTGCAACTCACAGTTCATAAACCATCAGTATCCAACATTCATGTCCAGCAGTAATGCATTCTAATTGCTTGACATGCTAGTAAGAGATGCCTGGGGGCAGCAGTGAAGCAGTGCAAAGCAGCACCAGAGGGTCGACTAGATATGATTAATGCTGATGCCCACTGTTAAAGTTGTCATCTGTAAGGCTTACATCCATGCATTTAGCAGGAAACACAGTCTAGTATGCATTATTTGTCTCAGAAAATGATTCCTCAACATTCGCAATGTATACAGCCCAAACTGACGCATGCTAGCGGAAAAGGGATGGATCTCTCTGATAGGGCTCGCCTAATGGATTTCACTCCATGTAACCATTCCATTACTGCTCAGAACCTACTTACTCAGAACTTAAGAATGTCTTCCAATCTGTGTTCAGTCATGGTAATCTTAGACACACATTGGGGGTCATTATGAGGTGGGCAGTAAGGGATACCGGGCACCGGTAAGGAGACCGGTGCCGGTAATCCCTTACCGCCCTATTCCGAGGTCCCTCAGCGGGTCCCACCTGGAATGGCTGGTCTGACCAGCCCTTCTTTACGGGACCTGTTAAGTGACCAGGGTGCTAATAACGGGCTTGCAAGTCGCAAGCCCATTATTAACGCCCTCCCCATTCCCATTGAGCCCTATGGGGGCTCAAATGAGAATGGGGAATGATTTATGCAATGAGGATTTACCGGTCCCGCCAGGGTCGGACGAGACCGGTACATCGCCATTGCACAACACCGGTGCCAGACCCGTTATTGGTGGCATTCATGGCGCAAATAGCGCCATGACTACCTCCAATCTCGGAATGAGGCTCATTTTATCAGCAGATACGCAGCCCTCACTAGTTTGCAACTGGTTCAGCATAAGCAAACAGTAGGAAGGGGCGAAACTACAAGAAGGTACAATGGTGGTCATAAAGGGGCAGGGGCTCTCAAGCTGTGGTAATCTATCAGAAATGTGTTCTAACAATGTGTTGTTTGGGTTCTAAGACAGACAATTGTAAAGACAGAAAAAGTAGGGAAAAACAAGATACAGATATAAGTCTGAAGAAAAATATGGACACACCTACAAAAATGGGCAAATTAAATAAAAAAAGAAATATTCGACAACTGTCTGCTATTAACATTTGCAGAAACTATAGTTGAATACAGTGTAGATGTTATATGACTACAACAGAAAGAATGACACAACTAACATATGCGAGTCACAAGAAACAACGGTTTGACAAAAGTGTCATATAGTATGAAACGTTATGGCACATTGGACAGAATTTAAAATGTGTGTGCTGTAACTAGTACATGCTTTCTTCTAATCGATTTTTGTTGACATGTCAAACTAAACAATGATGGGCAGATGAGAAGTGCCCGATACTCTTGCTTTGTGGGAATGGTTTGATGGCTTTGTGATCCAATTGGTATAAACCCAGTGAGCTGTAAGCCCTCCTGTGTCCCAGTACAGTGTACCATTTTTCGGGACTGCTCTGTGTTTTTCAGGGTTACTGCCTGTGAGGGCTCTATGCATATCATATCCTGTATCCGTTTGCAGTTGGATCAGAATCCACCTCTATGATGACTCCCGTTTACTTTCAAATCGAGAATGGCGTGAGTTGGAATAAAATTACACAGATGCAGGGCTAAATCTGCTGTCAATGCGGATGTTTGATTGTTTAGTTTCTGTTCCAATTCCAACAATCATTCTTGACCGGATTAAAGCAAACTCTAGTTATCTCCTGATTGAGATACGATCACAAATCAACAATATTAAATGTCCAAGGCTGTTATTTACAGCCACTTCAAATATATTTGCCCCTGTGTTTGTTAAAATAGATTTGTGTCAGAGGTCAGCATGCACTACGCACTACATCTGAAATTGTGAAGGTGGCAATTTGCAGTAGAATGAGGTGATGGTACACTTTATGTGCAAATGTATTTTTTTGACTGCTCTGCAAAGTATCCGATGGAACCTCACCGAGCAGCAGTCTTTTGTGCTGTTTTGTGATTTGTAAATCTCTTGTTCGTTCAAGAGAAGCTTGATTTTCACAACTTTCTCTGATTTTATGCAAAGCAGCAAAGGAATCCCCATCTATGCCAAATGTCCCTTCCTTATCAGGGTCTTTTCAAAGAGAAAACTAGGAGTGTACCAGATTGTCTTTCTTAAAATGCTAACCTATCAGCCAATAATTTATATGATTATTCGTGGTTTTTATAATGTGCTTTGTTTTGTCAGACAAGTATCACTCTTACTGTGATTACAATAGGTATTGGATAAAATCATTAGAAATGAACATTGTAACATTTTAAAAAGAGATAGTTCACAACGTTAGAACAATTAAATCATTTTCTTTTTAAGAGCTTCATTTGCCAGAAATACACAATATTTTCACTCTCAAAACACCCTTCCTTCCTGGAAAAAGTTCACACTCAGATTAATACAACAAATGATCTGTTTCTTCTATAAGCACCAAGGCCATTTTTAAGGTTGTGTTCTGGCAGCTGATTGGATGGTGGCGTTGTAAACCTATGTATTTGTTATAGTATGAAAACAGCACAAATAATCAACACCGTTAGAAAATAACAAATGCAGTTGTAGACCATGCACCCTGTTTCTTCGATCCCTTACAAGGTATATGCTTAATTCTGAAGTTGGGAGAACATAATTTACTTTGTACTAATTACAAATAATAAACAGTGTAGCAGAGAAACAAACTGAATCACTGTACTAGACAGGGTAGTTTCATTACTATACAAACAAACTGCTGTTATGAAAACAAGAAGAAAAACAACGTTGAATAAACTATACATGTGTAATATAGATATTTGTGTGCATACGGTTAGATTATTTAATTTCTGTTCAAAATCCATAAAAATACCGAATTTAGGGTTGTGACAGCACGTTATAGATATAAATCCTGCTGAAATGTATATTGTTTTGAAAGGGTCTGTGTTCTTTGTCTCTGATTTCTAACCAGGGATTACCCTTTTCTAATATGTTGCTGGGACTTTCAATTGTTGTTGAGTGTTTGCTACAGCTATTAGTTGTGAGACATTAGTAGAGTGACTTTCCCTGAATCACAACATATTTATCCTAATTCTCTTGATAACTGCAGAGCCACAACATTAGTAGTCACCATGGTAGCAGATAAAGTGAAAAGTTATGATGATCAATATTTAACCGAGCAATTGACCAGGTCCTCTATCTTTGCTGTAGAGGATGAACATTCACAAATAGCCATCCTTTGCAACTGGGATGAATTAGTACAGTTAAAAAGTGTCTCATAAGAACAGAATTGCACAGTACTATCATGATTAAATATCAGAGGAATGGTACACTTCATCAGGGGTTGATAGCTCGGAATGAACCACGGCTTTTTCTCGATACCAAAAACATCATCATCCAATGGAATTATATAGTTAACAAATGTGGCCATGACTGGGTCATTTTGATCATAAACACCGCAAACAAAATGACCGATAAATGTACATCTGAATTAGACACATTGGAATAAGAAATCAAACAACCGGTTTCTCTGGATATCTTTAAAAAAGGACTTGATGAAATAATGAAAGAAATTGATTAATTCAAAGAGATCACAACTCATGAAAGAATTTTCTGTGTGAAAAAAGACTTTACAAATTACTTATATGAAAAAGTATTGAGTTACACACATGATGGTTATGACCCCAATACACTATTTAATCAACCACAAAAACCACAAAAAAAGAGATTTGGGAACACCATAAATTTTGAGTGATTACAGCCCTACAGATGATGGCCCCCATCGTGAAAATATCACTAGAGGTAGAACTCAATCAAGAATCAGGGAGGTTTCAACAACAGAGGAGGTAAAAACCAGAGAAATACAGGACCCAGAATGGACCGTTTGGGGTTATGAACCCACCAAACCAGGAGCATTAAAACCTATTCATTAAGCTATCCTTGAACACTGCTAGTAGTGACAAGGTTATATTGTTAAACAAGGGCTCTGGGTTTGTACATACTGCTTCATATGACAGTTTTAAATTAAGAACTGAAGTACAACTGATGCATAAAATTAATTTAAAACAATACTTCATGAATACATCTTTGACATACAAAAAAATTCCAGTGGGCTTCATAAACCTTCTACATTTTGTACCCCTAGAACCAGTCATTCTCCAGAAGCAGTGGCATTTGAGAATTGTATTATGAGCGAGATTATAACATTAGAAAATACAGAAAGAAATAAAGCTTTTCAGAATATCTCTAGACATTCACGTACAGCTGTTAAAGATCTAGCTAATAATACAATCATAATACTCAGAAGGGTAGACAAGGAAGGCACAATTGTCCTGATAAATAGACATTCTTACCTCCATTATTGTGAATGCCAACTTAATGACACCTCTTTCTATGAAGAAATAGTTAGGGACTCCACCCAGATATTTAAATAGCTGATTGATACCAAAGGTAAAAAGGCACAAAATAGGGAATACATTTCTAAACAAGAGGCTGTATACCTAAAAGCTGATAATCCCAGCATTCCAAAATGTTACATCAAATCAAAAATACATAAAACCTAGATCAATCCTCCAGGACGCCCTATAGTGTCCAGAACGGGGTCTATTTTATGTTAAGTCTGTCATTAAAACAGTATGATTAGAAAGGGTGTAATTCATACAAGATACAACAGAGGTCATCAATATAAAAGAAGGTTATCCATTTGATGGACATCAGGAACTAGTTGACTAGACATAGTTTCAATGTACACCCGGATTCCAAAAACTGCACCTCTTAATATGGTTGAAGAATTACTATTTGCAAACATCATAATGGTCCTACCCCAAATTCATTTATTTTCTGGTGTACTAAGCTATAATTAACACAAAATGGTTTCATGTTTAACAGCCAGAGGTTCAGCAATGGCACCAACATTCACCATTCTCTATGTTTAGAGACTAGAAACCAGCAGAATTTGACAGACAAAACTCCTTTAAAAGTCAGATCAAATTATGGAAAATGTACATTGATGAGGTACTCCTAATTTGGAATGGAGATGGACAGTTGTTTGAAGAAATGTTTGCATGGCTGAGTAATCAAAATCCATTTTTTAAATTCACATCTAACCACAGTGAATTAGAAATACATTTCTTAGATATTACAAACATGGCAGACCTATCTGAGAAGAAACTCAGAGTTACCCTGTATCATATAGAGACGGACAAAACTCATTGCTGCTATTTTCCAGCTTTCATCCTCGACACACAAGAGAAAATCTCCCATTTGGCAATGTTTAAGCTTATGACTTAACAGTACTACAAAAATAACTTTTGATATGGACGCAGGTAAACTGAGCTCCAAACTAACTCAGAGAGTATAACCTAAAAAAATTGTTAGAAAGGCCTGTACACGAGCTAGCAATAACAACAGAGGCCCTTTTATAGTATAAAAAGAGGCAAGAAAAGAATGACATTATTGTATCTGTTAGCACCATTAGCCATTTGTCCAATACGATCTGTAGAAGTATCAATAAGAACTGGACAATTTTGAAGGGGGTATTACCCCATTGGCACCTACTGGTTGTGCATATAGACAAGGTAAGAATCTCTAAGACCTCCTCACCAAGAATTATATTTATATACCACCAGAAAAAGAATAGATCATCACTGATTCCTGGGGTATGTCTAAACCACTGGTACATACTCCTTGTGGCCAATGTAGCTGTTGTGCCCAAACTAAAAGAACTAATGAAGTAGATTTTGTCCTGGTCAAACCGTGGTCACAAAGGACATTTACCAACTGTAATACAACCATATTAGTGTACGACATCTGGTGTCCATGCCATAAAATGTATATAGGAAAAACTGAAAATAAAGTCGAAACTAGGATTTGTGAACACAAAAGTTGCATAAGGACACAGTTACCCACCGCACCATTGGTGGGACACTTTACCCTTACAGCACCTCTGTGTGGTGAGATACACTGGACTGTTCCTTTGAATATCCATTATAGTGGCAATACAGGCAATGACAAGAAATGTCTTTTTGAGCAAGAACAACGTATAATTTTCATAACCAAGAGTCACAAAATAAGCCAACATGAAAATATCGATTGGCATAGAGTATGATTAGATACCTTAGTAATTATTCTTTAGGGAAAGTGTTGTGTTTTATCAAACTTGTAATTACCAGCTAAGATTGATGCTGAAAATGCTGACATATCAATGGGACTATACATAGGTAAACTTAATCAGTAGACATTCATTGTACACAACGTTCAACATTTCGAGAAAATGAATGGAAGTCGTCATAACCTGTATTGAATCTATAGTCAGATGATATAGCTGTGCAATAGGAATTAGAACAATGAAACACATAAGGAGACAATTTTGTCGTAAAGATGTATATGATTGCTAATATGCAGTAACAATTTCAGAAAATCAAAGATGCTACATTACAAATGACATCATAATTAGGTTAAGATTTGGCTGTTATTAAACAAACCAATGCATATGAGACATGTTAAGTGTGACTGCTAATTACTATTGTGATAATAACTAGCTTAACATTGTCCAAGATGGCCACTAGATTGTGCATACACAATCAATGGATGTCTAAGCACTTAATAGAAATCATGTAAACTTAGATCCCAAGATGTTGGCATCACATATTCCAACATAAGATAGGTTGAACACTATGACCAACTGACTAGGCTCAGTAAACAGAGTGCTGCAGTAGATGGTTTAATTAGGAGCACACTAAGGTGCATGCAAGGTGAGGTTCCTTCTGTTTCCCCTTAAAACCTGCAGTAAAAGTACTTTCTTTGAAATGTTCAATATTGCTAACACTACTAGTTTATAATCTTATCAAGTGCATTCAACGCAACCAGATAGATGCCACATTGCTGCTTTGGTTATAGATATTGCGATATATTACATGGCCACGCTAGTGGCCATGTAGTTATGGTTAAGTTGCTGTTTCCATAGGAAGAGCATTTTTTGGGTGGCTTATAACTTCGCTCTCCCTGGACGGATCCTCACCAAACTTTGCAAAAAAATTGTTTGCGTCACTGAGATTTTTTATCAAAGATTGGTGAGGATTCGTCCAGGGGGGGCAAAGTTATAGGGGGGGTCCCAAAACCTTTTTTTTTCCCATAGACTGAATGGGAAAAAAAATTTGCTCGCGCCTACAGCCCAAAACGCTGGACGGATTTCCACCAAATTTGGACCAGGAGCAGCGGCTTGGTCCCGAAAGCATGCTTTTGCAAATTTGGTGAAAATCCGTCCAGTAGTTTTTTTAAAATGACCAAAAAGTAGGTAAAAAAAAATTAGTGATATCTGTGTTCGGTTCGCGGACACACTTCCCTGTTCGCTCCGCGGACAGTGTCCTTATTGGCCAATCGTCTTGCGTGATGTTCACGGACATGCAACGTGTTCGCTGATTGGACGGCGTGGAGCGTGAAGTGCGTCAGATTTTTCGGTAGCGCCCGCCATCTTGGATTCGGGGACGTCCGCGGACAGCACGGTGAATCTTTGTTCAAAATGTGTATTTTGTAGAGTGTGTTGGTGTGTAGGAGTGTTTGGGGAGGGTGGGAATGTATGAGATAGGATGAAAGTTGTGTTTTTTATGTGTTAGACGTTCTGAAATGTTCTAAATAAACTGACTGGGGGGTGTTCTAAGGACTCAATATGTGTATGTTTTGTTCACAAGCAAAGTGAAACTGTTCTAAGAACACTCGCGGTGTCCGGGGAGTGTTCGTAGGGGGTGTCCTGAGGACGCTGTCCGTATTGTTCTCTGTCAAGTTGAATGTGTCCTAAGAACACTCGCTGTGTCCTGAAATGTTCGCAAATAAACAAGATGGTGGTGTTCTGAAGAAGCTTCTAAGAACACTCCCGGTGTCCTGGAATGTTCGTATGGGGTGTCCTGAGGACGCTGTCCGTATTGTTCTCTGTCAAGTTGAATGTGTCCTAAGAACACTCGCGGTGTCCTGAAATGTTCGCAAATAAACAAGATGGTGGTGTTCTGAAGACGCTTCTAAGAACACTCGCGGTGTCCGGGGAGTGTTCGTAGGGGGTGTCCTGAGGACGCTGTCTGTATTGTTCTCTGTCAAGTTGAATGTGTTCTAAGAACACCCGCGGTGTCCTGAAATGTTCGCAAATAAACAAAATGGGGGTGTTCTGAAGACGTTTTTGAGAACACTCCCGGTGTCCTGGAATGTTCGTAGGGGGTGTCCTTAGGACGCTGTCCGTATTGTTCGTTGTTAAGTTGAAAGTGTTCTAAGAACTATCGTGTTGTTCTGAAATGTTCGTAGGGGGTGTCCTGAAAACGGTGTCCGTATTGTTCGCTATGCAAGTTCAAAGTGTTCTAAGAACACTCACATTGTTCGCGGAGATTAAAAGTTTCCCATAGATCATAGTTGAAATGTTTGACTCTATGGATGTGATATGCTGCGGTGGTTGTTGCCAGGACATAGAGTCTTGGGTGCATGGCCATGCACCCAAGACTCTATGCCCTGGCAACAACCACTGCAGCATATCACATTCATATTTGCTTATAGCTTTGGGTGAAAAACAAATGCATAAGGAAGATATTAGATACTATGGATGTGATATGCTGCTATGGTTGTCCTTATTATTGTATACTTACTGTTTGGTCTAGTAATGGGAGTCCATGTTTTTCTTCTTCATTTCTGTGATAAAAGAAAATAGCATGTTAGTATTAGTATTTTGTAATGACTTATTACATTGTATAAGCAATATACTTTTTTTTTTTCGACCCTCATATTTAGTAGAGTACAAATCAGAGTACTGTGCAATTTGCTCAGTTTCTGTATTTGTTGCTAAAATCATTGGGTCTGTGGGAGAAAAAAAATGTTGGATTAAAAAAAAACCTTTTTCTGTTATGCTACAGTTTATTTGTTTGTTTGTTTTCAGTGTTCACTTTTTGTTTCTGGCTAATGCTTTATACTTTGCTTTGTTGTATTTTTTTGGAGCAGTAACATATTCTTCATTTGTTTTGATATTATAAAATTTTGGAGCAGTTAGATACCAATTGGCGTATTCTAACTGTCTATTTTTTTAATATATTTTAGTGGTTTTGATTTATCTATTTGGATATTGTTAAATTTTGGGACAGTTAGATACCAATTGGCGTATTCTAACTGTGTATTTTTTGGCCTAATTTAGTGGTATTCATTTATCTGATTAGTTGTTGTAGAATCTTTGAGCTGTTAGATAGCTTTTGGAGTATTCTAACAGTTTATATTATTTTAACACAAATTTATAATTTTGGGACAGTTAGATACCAATTGGCGTATTCTAACTGTGTATTTTTTGATCCAATTTAGTGGTATTCATTTATCTGATTAGTTGTTGTAGAATCTTTGAGCAGTTAGATAGCTTTTGGAGTATTCTAACAGTTTATATTTTTTTAACACAAATTTACTTAAAGGTTTAAATACAGTTTATTTATCAAATTTTGGTTTTAAGAACATCAAATAAGCATTTGTAAGATTTGCTGGTAATCTCTGCTTTAGAGTAATGGTACTATCATTACATTCAAATCATCCACATTTCTTTTTTATATATGCAGTGTAGTGCCCTGAATTGGTTGTGGCTCCTACGTGGTAGATTATACCTATTGTTGTGAAGGTTTTCTTACCAAGTGATATTTGACCATGTGTGAATCCAGTCAGCTTGCAGTTGTTTTTGGTACCATCTGCATTGTAACGTAGAAGCATTAGTATTACGTATTTACTATGTGTTTGTATTACTAACGTGGAGCGATTATCTGAATTGCAGGTAGAGCATAATCTACCATGGTTTGCATTTTGTACAAGTTGCTGAAATGCAATGGATTCACAATTTGGTATTGATATATATATGAGGCGTTCATTGGGGATTTCTTCTTGTGTCACATTGTTGCAGAGAGTGCATGTATGTTTCCACATGTTTGAAATCTGAAAGATTTCATTTATAGGTATGTTTTTGTTTTCCAGTACTTGTAGTAAGTACATTAGCAATTCTTGTGGATCTTCCTGTGAGTTTATAGTGAATTTCACCATTCCAATACAGTAGTCCAATTGTCGTCTTATTCCAAAAACACTATATGTGTTGTCAGGATTGTTTGCTGCATTTCTGTGAAGTACTAACATTTGCAAACACAATGGGTCTGTACTGTGTAAGTAAATGTTGTCAACAATTGGTGGTAATTGAAATAGAATATTCATTGCTACATTTGCATAGCAACTTACACCAACTATATTTGAGAATTTAAATGGTCCAGGTAGTTCTGTATCTAACTGCTTTTTTTGGAGTTTGTCTTCCTTCTTTAAAGAAGTACCTGGTTTACTTTCTCTAATTGATTCTTTTTTGTTTGTGGTACTTGATGAAGTATTAGTTTCTTTTACTCTCTTTGGAGGATTTGCAGTGACGTCCTGTTGCATTTCTGTTTGATTTAGTTTTCTTTTACAACATTTTAGTTTTTGTGGAACAGAATATGTGTTTAGATGGGGAGTGTATAGTGAGCAAAGTCTATTATATTCTAAAATGCAAGGAATATCAGCGTTTACTTTACTTGCATCAAAGTTGATTAGAAATAGTCTGTCAAGTGTACGTAAGCGTGATAGTGCTGCGTAGCTCATGCCTTCTTTAAAGACTGTGTTACCAATATCTATCATTGCTTTGTCTAGGGTAAGACCTTGTGATTTATGAATCGTGACTGCGTATGCAAGAGTTAGAGAAAATTGTTCTCTGCGTACATACATATCTTTGAAGAGAAGGAATCTAGCTGTTGAGCGTCCTATCCGTTTTACTTCTGAAAGTTTGTCAAAGAGTATATTGACAAACTGAATTTTGTTGTCACATGGGTATGTTTGAAAGCCAACAACTGTACCCAGTGCTCCATTAACTAGTCCTTGGTCCACGTCAAGGTTACATTTAAGCATTACTCTGCAATTTAAGGATAATTTTAACATCTTTTCTAAGCCTGCTGTGTTTGAGATTGATTTTTCTAAATTATTTAGTCTTGTTGTGGCTTGGTCACACATGGGTAGTGTCATACCATGTACATCTAGTTTGTCTGTGGCGCTAATTTCCATTATTGGTTGCATTTCTTTACTTAACATTATTTCATTGAATTTGAGACAGCTTGCAAGAGTTGGCATTAAGGCCATACAATAGACATTTTTGTGGGCTAATTGTTCCATAACATCTGTAGCACATGCATTATCGCCATAAAGTGCATTAATGTGCCGGGTTTTCAATGTTGCTTCTGCTTCTTTAGAAAGTATACCAACTCTCAAACTTTTTAAAATGTTGGCATAAGTTAGATCTGCAGATTGGCGCATGTTTTCTGTTAATTCTCTGCATTGGAAATGTTGCCAAAGGTTGACATTTCCAATGCTGCCGACAGTTTTACGGCAGAGTTTATGCCCTAATGTTTTAAAAATAGGTTCACCTTTTACTGGTGTTAATTGAAGCAGATCTCCAAAAACAATAATGTGTTTTCCTGCAAAGAGCTCTTCATAGTCTGTTTTGAGTACTTCTTGTAATCTTAGGTGAATCAAAGCTAACATGAGGTTGGAGACCATGCTCACTTCATCTATTAGTAGCATTTTCATTTGTTTCAATACTCTGCGTAATTCCATTGCAGCTTCTGCAGAAAGTTTGTAATAGTCTAATTTGTTCTGGTGTTCTACTGGTAATAGTAGTAATCGGTGTAATGTAACTCCACCTATGTTGAAGGCAGCTAAACCTGTGGGGGCAGTGACAACAGCTGACAGTTTGTTGTTTGTCAATTGTTGAAGGAACTTACTAATGATTTTGATTGGGAATGTTTTGCCAGAACCAGCTTCACAACTGAAGTACAGTAGTATAGGTTTATAATTATGGCAGGAACATTCTTTATTTTCATGTTTTACACCATGTGCAATTTGTTGTGTTACTTCTTGAAAAATGCTACTTTGCTCATTGTTTAGTTTTGATTGTAGTATAGTTAAGTCTTCCTTATCTTCATACTGACACATGGTGTTTTCTACTTCTATCATAGCTAATTCTGCCTCATTTCTTATTAGTGGTTCTCCCAGTGGTTCTTGGCTTCCTGTTACAGAAGGTTGACTACTGTCAGGAGTATCCTTATCTAGTTGGGCTTGGAGTTCTTCTTCATGTTGCTGTTCATTGTGCAACATTGTTTTGTACTGTTTAAAGTTTACATCAGTTATAGTGCTTTCATTTGCTTTGAAAGCATCCTCATATGAGTCATAGTTATCTAGTAATTGTTCTTCTTTTCTCCATGGTTTGAAGAGTTGTAGCAGGGACATGTAATATACTTCTTTATGTTGAGGAGTCTTCAATGACAATTTGATATGATTAATTAAATTTGGTTTAGTGAGTTCAACGAAGCTGCCTTCACAGTCTGTCACTCTATATTTACCTTTTTTTTTCATCAGGTTTCATATTATTTTTGTATGTGTAGTTTTGGGCTATTTGGTATAGACACATGTTTTCCAAAGTATTACTTCTGTTTGGGTAGTATGTGTCCAATAAATTGTTTTTTAAAATGTCTTGGTTGTTGGGATCATGTTTGGCTATTGTTTCTATATCTTCATATGATTTTAGAACTCTTTTTATAGATTTAGCTGGACCAAGACTTAGCTATACTATATTTTCATATTTACCATACAATGAAGTACCAGTTAAACGAGCAGCTGCTTCATAAGATCCACATTTTCTATGGGTGAGCATTTTTATGCCCAAGCTGTATAATTTCTGAGATACTGTTTTATCTGATGACAGGTCATTCCAGAGGTCTTGGAGCTCTGTGTTTTCTGCTTTAGTTAAGTATGCTGTGACATATCATGCAACTGCAGTAGAATTGTCTGCAATGTACTGCACATCTATGTTTGCATTCCATAAGTGGGCAATGCATTATAATCATTGATATATTTTTCTTCTTCTTTTCTTTTTATGTAATATGTATTTTTAGGTGACTTACCTTTAACACTATGTCTAACTGAAGACATGAGGTTGTTTACTTGACCTGTATTTGTAACTGGTCTAGGGAAACCAAATCGGCATTTGGTGTAGTATTTGCCTTTGTTTTTGTATTTGCGACGACAATATTTTCCACATTTGTGTCTTTGAAATTGTAAAATGTGTGCATGCAGATCACTATTTGTGGCTTCTGATGGAATTTCACAAGTGACATATTTTTCAATAAACTGTAAAACAGTGGCATCACTGTCTTGACCAAATTTAGGAGCATCTTTAATCCATAAAAGCATGTGATATGTGGTGCTCCTCTGGCTTGGTATTCTTTTCTCCAAAAGAAGTGTTGCAGTTCTCCAGGGGGAGGAACAGTTTTATTACAAATAAAATGTAGCATGGCAATAAAACGATGGTGAAAATATCTTGAAACATTAACAGGATCCAAAGAACAAAGTTCTCCAGGTGTTGGAATATCTATGTTTGTTTTGTTTTTATTTGATATGCCTAGGAAATCATGTAAATCTTCCCATGCATATTCTGCACAACTTAATGTAACAAACCAAGTGGGTGGGCCAAGGTTTCTGATCATACAACGTACATCTCCATGACGTCGAAACCAGTACTCTTTAGTACCACGCATATTTGCTAATAGATTTGTAATATTTGATTGTAAAACCTCATCCTTTTGTTGCACTTTCTCTAATAATTGTGTAGCTGTCATATTTTGAAAGTGTGATCTGATTTTAATATGTGTGCAACTCTGTAACATAAAGTTGCTAGTTCACGTTCAAAGAGTAGGTGGAATATGTATTCCACATTTGTCTAAATATGGGATCTTCAGAATACATCCGTAATGAGCGGTATTCTGAAGCTGATATTTGAATAGGTCTATCATCATACCTTCCTCCTTTGCCAGTAGGAAAGAGTAGAGGAAAAGCACGTGCTTCTATACTTTTTTCCCATATACTGATTGGCGATCCTTTTGTTTGACGCATTTGGTAAGTGTCATTACAGTGCAAAGGATGAATTGTATAATGGTCTGAAGTATTTGATATTGTAGCAGGTTCTAGTAGCTCAAATTGACCAGCTTCTTGTGTTTCTTGAATTATTTCAGTTGTATCTTTCAAGTTTTCTTCAATATTAATTTCTTTGTAATATATTCTCTTTAAGATATTGGAAGGCTTGTCTAACTTTATATAATCTACCAGCTGTTGCCATATTTTTTTGTCTTTTGTAGGTACTCCATTTACTAATAAAATTAAAGATTGCTGCATTGGACGTTGCACTCCTAGAGTATGCACATTTTCTTTTAGATTTAATGGTAAATAAACTACTTTTCCACGAATGCCTTTTACCAATTCAGAGGGAGGTAATTTTGCTGTTTTTGTTTGAAGGCTTATTATTGCTTGGAATGGGTGTACTGTTTGAATTATGATGCTCTCATATAAATTAAGTTGTTGTAGAGGTTTTGGTACTGGGTATAATTCCAAATTATTTGTGATAGAACGTGAAGGAGTTTGGTTGTTGTCAAGTTTTGTAGTGCAATAACTGCAAAGTATTAAGGGCTCAGTTATTTCATATTTGTTTTCTGCTACAAGGTAGAGAGCTAATTCAAACCATTTAGAATCTTCATTGTCTTCTATTTTGTAAGATAGGTCCACAGTTTTTGTGTTACTTTTATAAAAAATTCTACGGCAACATACACATACATGGTTTGGTACTTCAGCTGATGTACTTTTAAATGTTTGTATTTCTTTTTTGTATGTGTTTAGCAAAAGGTTGCCATGTGTAGAATTGTTGCTTAATTGGTTTAAAGCTATTTCATTCTGTAAATGGCTTTCACTTCCAAAATATTTTTTCTGGATATAGTGAATTTCTTCAAGTAGGTCTTTTGCTGTACCATGTAGAAGGATGTTATGTAACTTTGCTAGTGCTAAAGCAGGACTTTTAGCATAGTACAGTTTATAGACTAGATTTCTTATAGTTGAATGATGTTTTGATATCCTTTTGATATCATGGAAAGTGGTTTTACAAGTAGGTCCTGTAATGCAGGCCCATGCATGTCCTTGTAGTCCTGTGTACTTGCGCACTGGACAGGTATCTATATTTTTCAGTAATTTAATTTTGATTTTGTCTTTGCTTTTTACATATTTATTGAGGAATTGGCGTAAAGATTTGAAACATTGTTTGGGAATGTTACACATTGACGTGCATGGCCATTTGTACACTAGACGTTCTAATTCAGTTGAATGGAGGGGTAATTCTAAGTTTTCAGGGCATATTTTTGTAAGGAGTACTTCTTGTTCCATTATGGTATTATTCACTTTTTCATAACCTCGACCACTGCTATTTATGGCAATTGTATTTGTTTGCTTTTGTTTGTACGCTTCTTCATTAAAATATGGTTCTGTGCTCGTAGTGTGATTCCATTCACCTCCGCAGATACTTAAGAAGTTCTTTCTGTTTACATTCCGCTTATTGAGAAGTCTTTTTTGTAATTTAGTTATTAGTTTTGTTAGTGGTTTCATTTTGTTTAACAGTGAAATAAATACATTTCTTTATTGTCTGTCCATCAATGCTTCTAAGATTAATTTCCTACGATAGGTTTTAAGCTTTGAACCTGATTTCTCTCCTGTTTTTATAAGATTTTGAAGGACTTTGTGATGGCATATTTTGGCTAAAATACTTTTCTTAGTATGCTTACTTTGCACTATATTAAAATTTGAAGAAGTAGTTTCATCTGTACTGATAGCTGATTTTCTGTTAATTGTTTTTTGGTTTGTTACACATTTTGATAGAGGAAGCAAAGTTGTTGTACTTGAAACTTCTTGTGTTTCACTAAATGATTGTATTAGCTGTTTTGTTTCAACTTTTTTTACAAATTCTGCTAGAGATGGATGCTTATGTTGGACACCTTTATTTTCATTTGCTCTACTTTTGCGTTGCTTTCTACGGACTTGACTTTTGGTAGGCATTCTTTAGGGTCTGTTGAAAAAAATAAAGAAGATATGGGTTGGGGTGTTCTGGAATGTATGTGTGCTGTGTGCATGAGTGTTTGAGTAAGATGATAAAGATGTATGTAATGGTGTGTGATTGTGCATTGGGAACTAAAACTAGTAGGGATAGGTATTCTTGAATTTATGCGTTACTAAACTGGGGTTCAGATGACAAAAAAAAAGTAAGCTAGTGGTGTGGAAAAGTACAAATAGTGAATCTAATGTATACAATTAAAACAGTTGTTTGTTCTATAATATGAAAATTGTAGTGGTTCAGTTGGGTAATTTGTGTGTCCAAAAATAGAAATTTGTGGGCCATTCTGGCTGTTAATCGCTGTTTAAGACATGGACATTTTTGGACGAAATGGTACAAAATCTCTATTTTTAGAAACCAAAATAGCTTGTATTAATGTTATAGTATATTTGATTAATAATACAAATATTATGGTGATATTTTACTTACTTTTTTATTAAATTAACAGGTAACTTCTTAGTTTTTCTTTCTTCTTCGAATTCGGCTGCTTCTTTTCAGGAAACTGGTCTTCACTGCAATTGTAAAAGCTTCAAATTAGTAACTTTGTTTGTATATAGCACTATTTTTAATTTAGATATTGATTTTTTTAATTGAAATCCTCAGTGCCTTCTGTAAAACCATTAAACTAATTTATTTACATCAGATACATTGCATCAGTTCAGTACATATGATATGTTCTTAATGAACAAATTGTATTGAATGATTAACTGTAGCAAAAAAAAATATCTTTACTATGTCTTGTGAAATTTATAATATATTAGTGAATACCACTATTTCTGTAAGTAAACTGTTCTAGGTAATAGCGCCTCAATGTCATGTCTAATTTAAAGTAATTAAGTAAATAAATAAATAAAAACAAAAATATGAAATTGTATAAGTATTTTTATAAAGGTTTAAACATAGATTGTGTTTGCATGCAATTTTGTTTGAATATATGTAGTCTATATATTTAATTTAAAAAATGTTAGTTTAACATGATTTGAGTGTGTGTGTATAAAGAAAGTAAATAGTATAAAGGTTTATAAGTGATAGTTGATTTTAGGAAATTGAAAAAAGTACAGTAAATTCATTTTGCAGATTTTACAAGGTAAAAGTCTGTTTGAAAATGTGTTCATCTACTATGCAGAAAATATGCATACCTGAAGTTTGTGTTCATGCATATGGATATGCATGGAGCTGCAAGTAGAAATCTTGAAGACTTGTACAGTATTTCTGGTAGATGGTGCTTGCCAATGATATGACACTTGTACTCAGAGAGATTCAGAGTACATTTGCAGTGCTGATCTATGATGATGCAGTTAGATGTAGAGGTCTTGAATGTGATTGGTGCATGGTCATGTGATTTTTGAGGTACATCCAATGAGGGAATGGCAGAGAGAGTGTAGTGGAAATGGTAGAAGGGATGTTCATGTTACGATATGTCTGCGGACATGGCGGTAGTTCGCGGACATCGGGAGTTACATCTGGGGATTTTTGGGTTCAGAAGTCATGCAAATGAGAATAAGCACTGAAAGGGATTGGTCAGGAAAGTTTGGTGGGTGTGTTGTGCCAGGAGAGATTTTCTCAGATACTCTTTTTGCTGAGAGAACAAAAGATAGCTATGGCTGTGTGTTTCAGAAAACAGATTGTTTGGATTTTAGGAGATTCGTGGATACATTGGTTGAAGGTGCATGCAGAAAGCTGTGGAGTAGCTGTAGATCTTGGATTCCCACATATGGAAGTACCCTGGCATGGAGTACGTGGAATGAAGTGGTTGGACTTGCTACCTCTCTGTGCTACTTTGGAGACAGAGCAACATCCAGACATAATTGTAATTCATTGTGGAGGGAACAGTTTAGGACATGTGACTGGAATTTCTTTGCAATTTGCTATGAAAGAAGGACTTAGGAAGGTTATGGACATGTTTCCTAATTCTCAAGTGATATTTTCACGGATTGCGCAGAGACAAATGTGGCTTCGTTCTTCTTCATTTGGTCCACAAATGGAAAAAGCAAGGTGCAATGTTAATAAGGCTGTTTGTGCCTTTCTAAGAGATTTTGGCATGTCTTCTTTTCACAATGAAAATATTATGTTTTGTAGTACATACATTTTTCGCAGAGATGGAGTCCATCTTACTTATGCTGGCAATCAGATTTTTCTGAGAAATGTACAAAATGCATTGCGACATTTTTTGGAATTACAACAACGATTTTGAAGTAGATGTTAAGCATTTACAATTTTTGACTTACAAACACCACCCAAAGGCTCTTTTCAGAGCCGCCACTTCTTTCCAGAGAAAATTACAATTTTTGTGATGGAGTAGCAACCCAATTTTATTAATGTTTGCGAACTGAGCGCAGACTTCTAAAAAATACAAAGAGCCCTGCTTCATTCATTTTCACTTCTATTTTTTAACTGGGAAAGGCAGCTCTGAAAAGAGCCTTATTTTTTTGGGATTTTTGTAATTTTGTATTTTTTTTGGTTTTTCAGACATGACACACTAGGAGAGGAGGGTAAAGGAGGGTAAAGGGGGGGACACCGACCACAGGGATAAGAAAGGGCGAGCTGAGAGAGGAAGATGTAGAGTGGGTTTTATTTGGGTAGTGAGCAGGTCTTCTCGTGCTCTGAGACGATAGTCTCAAAAGCACTCCGAAGTCGCTCCCCCCTGCAGAGTACTGTGTCACAGTACATACATACAACTGTGACCCTCGAAAGGTAAGGGTCATCAGCATTCTGTATGGCCTGTGAGGCAGCTTGAGGAAGACGCTGTCCCACAGAGGTGGTCCTTGTGGTGACAGGATCAGAAACAGAGGATGAAGTAGAGGAAATCAACCTGCTACGTTCTTCGCAAGGTACAACCCTGCGAATAGCCCCAGAGTGAAATGACCTCAGGTGTCGCTTCATAGTAGTGGTCCCAAAGCTGTACTAACCATGCTTCCCGCGACTGAGTATCATTTTGCACTCATTGCAGGTAACACGGTTCGCAAGAGCCTTAGGAACATTACCATGAATGGTAAATAACCGCCACACCCAAGACTCACGCCTAGTGCGGGTAGTAGGGTTTTCCTCTACCTCATTCTCATCATCCTCTTCTTCCTCCTCCGCATCCTCACTTCTGTTCCCCTCTTCAGGCCCTTGGGGAGGTGGTGGTGGTGGAGGGGGCGGGGGTGGTGCTGAAGCAGGTGCAGCACCAAGTGGCAGTTCAGCAGCCAAGGATGCCATCTCGATGATGGTGTAGTCTGCAGGTGGCAGCAAAAATCACTGTGTTCTGAAGAATAGCCAGAAACACAATGGGAATAAGCTCTTGGGCGTGGTCTTTTATAGGGGTGCTTGTGCGCGGTTCGCGGACATGTGCACTGTCCGTGGACAGATCGAACACAAAAAATGGATCGGAAAGTTTCAAAAGGTATATAGAAACTCAAGATTGCTATGTGGGACTTGTGCCATGGTGAGATTTTATTAAAAGATTTTATGGAGTAACTGAAAATGTACTTTTAAATTGTTCGGGGACACGAACACTGTCCGCAATTTAGGACAGACGATGAGCGTGGGCGCGGTCATATGATCCATTCGCGAACTAGTCCGCGAAGGAAGCGCCTGTCCGTAGGACACCAAGTGCACGGAGATTGGTTAGCGCATGCGCATTGATGTCCTACGGACACTGTTCGGGTTCTGAAGTAATTAAAAGTGCGTCACACGTGAAACGAACATTTCAGGACACCGCGTGTGTTCTTAGAACAGTTTAAACTTGGTAGCGAACAGTAAGGACAGATATAGTGTTCTTCAGGACACGTGTAATTTAGTTTATGTACGAACATTTCAGGACACCAATTGTGTTCTTAGAACAGTTTCAATTGGGTAGCGAACACTACGAACAGGTATAGTGTTCTTCAGGACACCTCAATTTTCGTTTACGTACGAACATTTCAGGACACCAATAGCTTTCTTAGAACAGTTTGAACATGCTAGCGAACAGTACCGGACAAGTATAGTGTTCTTTAGGACACTTTAATTTTTGTTTGTTTACAAACAATTCAGGACACCTCGTGTGTTCTTAGTACAGTTTCATGTTGCTAGCGAACACTACGAACAGTTGTACTGTTGTTCATGACACATCATTTTCGTTTATTTACGAACATTTCAGGACACCAATTGTGTTCTTAGGACAGTTTTAAGTTGATAGCGAACATTACGGACAGATATAGCTTTCTTTAGAACACTTTAATTTTTGTTTCTTTACGAACATTTCAGGACAACACGTGTTTTCTTAGAACAGTTTGAACTTGCTAGTGAACAGTACGAACAGGTATGGTGTTCTTCAGGACACCTCCATTTTCGTTTCTGTACAAACATTTCAGAACACTCGCACTGTCCGCGGACACTTTTATTGTTTTAAAACAAAAAACTGAAACTATTCACAATACAATATAAAAATTAAACTTTATTTAACATATATTAATAATTTATGACAGAGAAGGTGAGGCAGAAACAGAAACAAAAACAGGAGAATTTGCGGTTTCAACATGATTGGTATTAGGTGAAGAAGGGATGGAAATCTCATCAAAACGTTTTGGATTATGGAGAGGGTTTGGGGATAATTGACTGGGATATGGTGAGGAGGGACAAGTACATGTGGGGCAATGGTACGAGGTTTTTGGTTTGAAATGATTTTCTGCAAAAGTTTTTAAAATATTAAAATTAGCCAACAATACATCCATTTTTTCTTCTATATTCTGAAGACTGTTATCCATAACAGGGTTTTCTGAAGTTTTGTGTCTTTGTGTTTTGTATATAGTAATGCAATTATGTAATACATGGGTTTTATTAGCTACTTATTACATATTTCACAGTACACAAAAATCTATTAAGAAAACAATTATCATTTCATTATTCAACATATTAACATTACAAATATCATACCTTCATCTTGTACGCTGCACACAATGTTATGTTTCTGTATGAGTAGCTTAGTATACTAGATAGAACCCCATAATAGGATGCTATTTATATCAATGCATCGTTCAATGCACTTATTAGGGTATATTTCTTGCAATGATTCTTGACACTTTTTTCGCAACTTAATAAGAATCCCTTCTACACATATTTCATGAGAAGTACATACACATGTGATGTCATCAGTGATGTCATCAATGACATTTGTGATGTCATCTTTGATGTCCTGGGTGTTAGTCTTAGCAGTGCAAGGTGGTGGCGCGAGTTATGGTTGCTTAGCTTACCATAACTGGCGAATTTCAAGGGTTTCTCGGTTTTACTTGGAACCATAACGTCCCTTTAACAAAGTTTTTTCACTAAATTTCATAGGTTTTTAGTAGCGCAACTTAACCATAACGTCCCTTTAACAAAGTTTTTTTCACTGAATATATATAGCTATGTCACGCAAGACAGAGTGAAGACACACAAGATCATTTGAACGGTGCTGCAATTTGAAAAGAATGTTTTTTACTTCATTGATTAAGTTGAGGTATAGTTTTCTCTTCGTCACTGAGGGATCATGCAACACATTTTCAACATAGGAAATTGGAACTAATAAGAGCTTCCTTCTTACTATTTCGCTTTTCAGACACCCTTCTTGTGAATGTTAGAGTTTGACTAACCATGGAACTCCTGCAGAAAGTTCACAAGCACATTTCATGTGCATAATTAAGCGCTTCATGACCAATAAATCACACTAAAATATCAGTTGTACTTAAAATATATAATCTAAGTGGTTACAATTGCCAAAGGACATATGTTTTGGTTCTAGGTGATCACTAACTGAGAAGGTGAATAATAGACCAGAAAATGAATAATGAATACAAATTGGTGGTAAGCGTATTCTCTTTATTTGTTTATGAAAACATTGTGAAATTAACTATTCAAACAGCACTAATGTAGACTGTTTTTACATGATGTTGTAGATTCTTCAATATAAAAATGTTGCTCATTTTCAAAAATTAGATGCTGTACTAATTTGACGATGATATTATAAATATAGTGTGGGTTGTTTTGGATTGCTAATATAGTTTTGTTAAAGAAAATCCCCTGAAGAAGTTCCCATAATTATGTAGTTAAAATCTGTGGGAACAAAACATGTTGGGAAGTGTTATAGCTACATCATAGTTGGAATATAATAGTAGACTTACAATAAGAGATTAGAGCTGAGGCATTTATAACATATATTTGTTATTTGTAACTTTGGTCCTTTGAAATTTGTTGGCATGTCTAAGGGCCTCATTACACGGAAGGCGGTAATGGTTAACGGCCACCGTTAAAGGTAACGGTGACCGTTAACCATTACCGCCTTACTACGAGGTCCCTTAGCGGGTTGGTGCTTTAACGCCTGCTTTTTGCTTATTCATTCCCAACTGAATAGAGTAGAACTATTAGCTGAAAGATCTCAAAAGCTAACCATTTATTGCTGGTCAGTCTGCACTGCTGAGTAAAGTTAGGAAGGGTTGTTCCAGTGACGGCCTTATTGATGATCATGTGTATGGTGAGAGATGTCTCACTAGGGAGCAATCTCAGGGCAACCAGTGCCCTTTGGGCAATACCATCTGTAATTTCCAAGAACCTTCAGTAAATTGTGTCACAGTAGCCCAATATTGTGTTGACTGTCACCAGGAATAGGCTAATGAGGTAAGGAAAGGTAATTAAAGAAAAATTTCTTTTAGCTAGCAATTGAGGCAGAAATGCTTGAGGGGACTAATTTGATAGGAAATTGATTGACCATCTGAAATAAAGTTCAATATTGTAGTCAGCATTAATACTCAGCAATTGGCATTGCAGTCATATTCTAGTACTGAGTCTTTTCCAATTGGATATTACGTATTGTGACCATGACTGGGGTTTCAGACCTTGGTTTGTGATGAGAAGATTAGGTGATTTTTGGAGAAAGCAAAAGCAGGAAACAGAGTTAAGATATGGGGAAATAAAGGCTTGTTTACAGATGGTTGTGTGTGTCCTTGACTTCTTTAGTGCAATTGAGAAAAAGTGCAGAATATCAGTGGTGCAGGGCTGAGGTGACAATACATTGAGAGGTATATTCCACATGGCAGATCTTGTACTTCCAGTAAGGTGCCCTCAGAGGTTTGTGAGATGGACTTGAGATGTACTAAAAAAGAACATGGTAGTTTGAAGCCCAGTTGGTTTGCATACGATTCACCTATCTGGCCACCAATGTCTGACCATAAATGATTGTGTAAGAAAATGTAATGATTGCTTCCCCTGTCCTGCTATTTTTTCACTTACCCTTGAACATATCTGTTGGAGAGACTACTACTACCAGGAGTGCTGTGTGATGACTGTGAGGCGGGACAAGCTCTTTGAACTGCCTCCTTGTGCTTGTTAAATCTGCAGGAGACTCTGAAGTGGTGCTTCCTGCTACTCTGCTGCTATTCTTTCACTTACCTGTAGAGAATCAGATGTACACATCATTCATGGATCCCACCCCCTCACCTCTGTCATATTGTAAGAACAGCAAGAAAGCACTGTGCATGACACCTGGTATCGTCCCAATACCGCACCGAAGATATGAAAGATGTTATGCGCTTAGACAACTGTAACCAAACGTACCCTCAAATTGATGTGGTAGAAGGAATTCTGCAGACACCACTGGACATAGAAGAACTATAAGTAATGTCTGACAGGTGTAAAGTGACGTCATGAAGATAAGAGATGAGGGCGCACTGAAACAATATATGAATATTCAAAGAAAGCATATGTGACTGAAGTAAAGTGAACATAAATGCAAATGCCAAGAAAACATATATGGTGATGAGATATGCTGAAGAGATAAGTGAGACGGGATGCAGTAGATGAATATAAGCAGAGACGCAAGGTAGATGAGACATATAGAAGCTTGCTAAACATAGGAAATATAACGCAAGTAAAGCAGCCATGTTGAGAAGATGGACGTCGGTTTCGTATAGCAGTGAGCTAAAAGCCCCATGGAGAGGGACCAGGGCTGCAGAGCTGACAGTCACTGAAATGCAAATGTGTGCAAGAACAAAGAATAATTGTTTGACTTCGTATGAAGGATGCCGCAGCAAGAAGCAACTGCAAGGCACAAAATGAGTCAAAGAGGATAAGTCATGTACGTAGGAAATATTTCTTAGATTAAGCAAATGAGTAAACATTTGCGAGTGCCAAGTATTGGACAATCAAAGATGCAGAAAACACATGCAAAATGGAACAAAGAAGACTTCAGAGGCCTAGGAGAGTAAGAGCAAGCAGTATAATTGAATCCAATAGCACAAAATTGGAGGTTAAGAAGGACAAAGTCATTACACGGATGGCGGTAGGGATTTACCGGTACCGGTAAAATACCGGTACCGGTAAATCCTTACCGCCTTACTACGAGGTCCCTTTGCGGGTTGGGGGATTTAACGCCTGCTTTTTGCAGGCGTTAAAATCCAACCCGCTAAGGGACCTCGGAGCTAATTACGGCACCGCCCTATGGGGCAGAAATGGGAATGGGGAAGGGCAATGGCGGAAGGGGGATTTACCACCCCTCCAACCTTGGAATGGGGCGGTAAATCCCCTTTCCGCCAAGGCGGTGCGCCTACCGTGTAATGAGGCCCATAGTCTCCTAACAGACAACAAGGCCTATTCATAACGCTCCAGACAAAGATAGCAATTTACCTTCACTCCCTTTAAAGTTCTGAGGAAGAGAACAGTCAGCACGGTCGACTACAAAGAAGAGGCATTGCCTTAGGGCCTAACTGATGAGAGATGGTAGGCTAATTAGCCAAGTGGGCGGCTGTCTGACGTTGCTCTGCACATCTGGGTTTCGTTTTGCGTACGTGCTGCCAACAAGCCGAATGTCCAAGGTTGGAAGGGAGTGCCAACCAACCAGGATGGCCAACCAACCAGGATGGCCTATGTGATGGTGGACCATACACTGTTGCAGAAGCCAATCTGCTGTTATTATTCATCTATTATCTGTATTATACATAGTTAGAGGTAGTTCAAGGCATGCCTACTTGATAAGGGGCAGCCAATGATGTTACTAAGTCCTGAATAAGCTATAGGTATACATGTTCCCTTAACCTATCCCTCCACCTGATAGGTGTTTACTATTTGCCACACAGCATGATGTCATAGCTGATGTACATTGAGGTATACATCCTTTGTGTAACTGAAATGTATTCGAGAGTGTGTGATTTGTTATGCTTGCCAGATTTCACTACTTTATTGAACTGGTAATAAATATTTACTTTGCCATATTCTTTGATTCTGTCCGGTTATTTGAGCCTCAAATCAGTTATTGTGGTAATCCCGTCTAGCACTTGATATGCTCTAGGTGCTACTGGACATACCCATGAACTGATCCGTGGGTCTGAAGTGCGGTGACTGCGGTGTGGGATGAGCCCTTTGAACTGCCTCCTGCTGCTAGTCAAGTCTGCAGGAGATGCTGAAATGGCATGCACCAACACACCATATCCTGGAGGACAGGATGCCTCTGGACTGGGAAAGAATGTGCAAAAAATGCCACCTACTGAATTGGAAGAGTGGGTAGGAGGAGAGCTGGCGGCGCATTTTTGGGTCAGTGACACTTTGCTAGCCGGCTCAGCAGACCCGTGTAGCACTCATATGTATAGCCTGAGAAATGTGACTCAACGAGAAAACTCGGAGAATGAGGGAAGGTCAAATTGGTCACTCAAAAAATCGCTTAAAATTTCACTAAACACACACATTGCATAGCCAGTGCGAGTATCAGGAAGCATCTTAGCTGCTCCATGGCATGCTTGGGCACAAAGTTAACAGAGTCGGTTATTACGGCGTTCAATGTGGACATAGAGGAGGCAGAACATAATTCTTTGATACTGGTCTCCGAGGGAGCAGAAAAAGGCCCTGATGACAAGAGAAGAGAGGGTCATACCTCTTCCATCCTATTAAGGCAGAACAACAGTGATGCGATTGCTCATGGAGACTGCCCTATGAAAATAACTCCTTATCTTATACCCTTACATTACAGTCCTTGGACGTTCTTCGGACAACATTAGTAAGCTAAAGTGAAATATCTTACAATATATTAACCAAACATACTACGATCCTGCAGGCCATCTGCAAACAGCTTGGAATTAATTCATCAATTACCAATGTGGTCCACAATACTTTGGACATTAGAATTGAGGTGGAAGACAATCAATAACTGACTGAATAAAATTCAAGAGTAAGGAAGGTCATGCAGTCCCCTAACAATCAAAATAAGCCACCCACTACTTCTAACGGGGAGGGGCCTACCGTTAATACCATGGACTATAAATCGATGGACGATCAAGAGGATTGCTGGATAAACAACTCCAAAGCAATCAGGAGAACCAAACTGAAGAAAACGAAGCAGAAGAAACTAAAAGGGGAAAAAGACATCATGGTCATTTTCTTTATGAACTACGCAGATGACACCCAGCTAGTCATACCAAATACTGGTGACTGTGCCACAGACTCCACAACCATCTCTAACATCTACAATCAAGTTGAATCATGGATGTCGACTAACAGGCTCTGTTTTAATGGCTGTAAAACAGAGCTACTCATTTTTGGGCCTAAACAAGCCCGAGCCAAACTGAGTCCCGACTTCTCGAGCTTCTGAATCGGAACCAACATCATCCTGGTACAGAACAAGGTAAAGACCTTTGGGATCCAGTTGGAGACCTCTCTAAATTCAGACACATATGTCACCTAACTGAGCCAATGCTGCAACTATTACCTTGGTCTTATTAAGAACATACATCACTACATTACAGAAAATAACTGTGCCATTGCTCGTGCCTATCTATCCTTTCGAGACTCAATTATTGCAACTCTCTTCTGAGTGGAGCCTCTGTTCTTAACATAAAAAAATGGTAAGGGCTGAAAAACAATTCTGTATGTGTTGTCAAAAAGATAACAAAATGGGAAAATATATCTATCCACAGAAGGAATATACATTGGATGACGATCAAGGAACGTATCAACTTTAAAATAGGAACAATAGCCCACAGATGCATTCACGGTCTGCCCCAGTTTACCTGAAATCTTTAATACATTGCTACCATCCATCTAGAACCCTGAGATCATTCAACAAAACCCAGACCATTAGCTCGATCTATAAGCATGCAAGTGGCATGGGAAGATCTTTCCCAGTAAAATAAGATAGCTTTTGGAACTCCTTACCTACTGCCGTGAGAGGAGAACACAAGCTAAGAGCATTCAAGAAATCTCTAAAAACCCTGTTTTTCAGGTAACATCCCCCGCTCTTACAAAGTATTGTCTTCATCCTGTCTTTCTTGTTCGTCTACTCTGTGTCTTTGTTAGCTCCCTAATGCCCCTGGGATACCGGCAATGTAGAAATAAATAAATAAATAATCTATTGATGGCAATCACAATGAAAAAAAGCACCCAAGGCAGTAGGGAATGTGCTATTTGCCTTGGTATAACTAACCCCAATGGAACTGACCAATAATCTATTAAAGAGAAAGCCAGAAATATGTAAGAAGCAAGATGATTATGTGGAACGTGAGCCTCGGAAGGATTGGATGGGGGAAAGTTGCTTGACTGAAGCAATAAAGCTGGCTGTCATTAGATTCTAATGGCATGGGAACAGAAGGGGCAGATAGCGTTTTGGGGAGGGTGATCAAAATTGAAAGTTTTTTTCTGCTCTGCTACATTGCACTGTTAAGAGACATGCCATCTTAGATTTATTACACATGATTATCCCCCTATGATTAGTTGTCTCTCAAGATTTAAAAATAGAGGTACAACCGGCGGATCTCACGCTGGCAATAGCAATAATACACTTTCATGTTGAAGCCGTAGCATCCATGGTTATGACATATCAACACAGTCATATCAGATTAGGCTATGAGATTAGCAGGGCCTCTATTACCTATGGAGAACAGGAGGAGAATTTGAGTAGACACTATATAAGAGAAGCCAAGTGGGTAAATCTCAACACCCTTGATGAAAATATGACGATTGCAACCACCAGGGAGAGTATGCGGGAAACCTTCCCACATAAGGGGGCAACAAATGTATGTCTGAACTATGATTCCAGGGAAGACAGGTGATAGTTATCAGGGGTACTTTAATCCAACATTTTATGCATACCCTAACACCCAATCATCTATTCTATCCTGGCCCACATGAGGGCATGCACATTATGGGGAGGAGGATGGAATTTGGGCCTTGATGGAGGAGTATGCTGTGGTAACACTGCAGGAAACATGGGCAACAGAGCCCATTATTTTCGATGGCAGGAAAACCATACACAACTTAGTCACACAGGTCATTAGGGGGCCACCAAAGTGTGGACTGATCATCACTTTTAAGAACACACTGGAAGTGCAAAAAACGGATGTTGGCTGTGAATATATTTTAGGTGGCCATATAACTGGAAACTTTCTGAGAAATGTATACTCATTAATTCTTATGATCCGCCAAGCCTAGTGCATACCCCTGATCTCATGAAGGAAATGCATGTATTATCCAATCATAGAGTCCGAGCCACAGGTATAACTACCATCATTCTGGGGGATATTAATGCTTACATTCCAGCAACTGAGTTCAATGAACTAGCAAAAAACATGGAGCACCTCCACTCCTGTCTTAAGGCAAACAGAGCATAATGCCAAAGGGTATAAATGGGTGAATTACATGCACAGACAAGAATTCACTATGGTTAATGGCATGAAAAAGGGGGAAAACCTGGAGCTTCTACTAAAGTTATTATGACTAGCTGCTCCACCTTGGACTACGGCTTTATTCAGACATGATTCTACCACCTGAACCTAGCTCTTACAGTAGAGATCAGGAAGCAAAGTGATTATTACTCCATCATAATAAACTGTTTATCACAGACACAGAAGAAGAGAGGGATCACATAGGAAGAATGAGGATTAATCCAGATGGGAATTGCATAATTTGAAGGATGGGCCCCCTTGCGAAAGCAAACACCTGTGTTTGTTAACGACGTGGAGAGTATTTCACCCAATAACAGGTGGGGGTAGTGTGGTTAGTGAAACATCAAACCTAAAAAACCCATGAGTTGATTAGAAAGAACTCTCAGTCATTACAGGTACAGTCAAATCCGATTGGACTATATGAAGAATTCCTGGCTCAAATAATTGAAAATACCTTCCCACAGAAGGCATCAAGCCTCATAAGATGTTTTAAACACACATTAAACGGTCCCAGGAGACATGTATGACCACATGATAGGGCAAAGAAAACAGCAATTGTGAAGAGATCTGTGGGATGATTCAACCCACTTTTGCTCTGCCATGCAGCATCACTGTGTTTTGATGGTGCCAGAAACATCAAAATGGCCACAAAATCCTTGTGCACGCCAAAACCTCTGAAATTTGCGCTCTGCAAAGCACAAAAAGATGGCTGCCCAATCTGCCATGCGTGTTGTCAGTAGTGGAACAGAGATCTCACTCCTGAAACATGTCAGTGGGCTTCACAACAAGTGAAAATTGAGTACAGGTGGAAAAGCAATGCTCTGCCAAAGGAAACCCCAAAATCTTGCTTTAAATCTTTTTCTTTGTTTCTGAAACTGCAGAATGCTGGTACAAAACACTCTTAAACATCCAAAATGTTTACTGAGTGCTACAATTCACTTAGTTCAAGAAATCATTGTGAACTCACAATGTCTGGAACAGCTGAAAGTATCAAAGAAACATCCACAGCAAAAGTTGCCTGCCTGTGAAATATGTCAAAAATCTGGGCGCAGTACCCTCGGCCTGAATGACAGCTGTCAGAAGCCTGCATTAAAACTGTAAACTTGTACAAACTGAAATCTAACGTTTGCAATCTAAGTGGCCTGTTCTTGAGATTAATCGATGTTGTAATTGTTTGAGCCCATGGTGTAGAATCTGGAATAAGTGTTCTAGCTGCAATTTGATATCACAAGTTTATTTTAAACCAAGAAAAAAATGCAACAGAATTAACCTTAAATTTAAGCCTGGGCAAAAGCCATCCAAACTGGAATAACAGCTCTCTCTCTCCAGTCCTTTCCAGTGGGAAATCACACCTATGTGATGATTATAGGGTGGGGGAAGAATTTGGTTTGCAGGGGGAAGGAGACAATGGACATCCTCTAGCTAAAGGAAACGCGAAGTGTGAAGAGTCATAAATGGCCTCTGCCCAGGAGAAACAGGGAGGAGATGTTCCTGGGTCCCAGGAAAAGACCAAAGGGGTGGAGCTAAACAACTATAACAAGGACAAAAGAAACATTTTAAAAAGACTGATAACTCCCTATGTAAAATTGTGCAAAATCTATAAATAACAGCATTGTTAATGTAATTTTTGGATGCACAGGTGAAAAGGTGCTAGAACTCTGTGACATGTCTGGAAGATACGGCATAAAAAGTTATATTACACAAAATGTATTTCAGATAGAAGTATGAAACTTTATACACGTATGCACATGGTCAACACGCACATTTGTAGAAATTTGCTCCTAAATTGGACATTGTGCTCCGGATGAAAAGGGCAAAATTCTGCGAAAAGTAGACACAAGATCCTACAGCGACGGGACTTGGAGGAGTTTGTTAGTTTGTTTATTTATTTCTATAGCGCTCGGCACCCAGGAGTATAGGGGCGCTTAGTACAAGGTTACAAGGCACGGTACAGGGTAATAAACAGTGAAGCTAGAACAATTTAAATAGCAGTTATATACAGGCAGTGAGGGTGAAAGCATGCAGTACTAACATAAGTGAGGAATAAACAGTCAATACATTGGGCCTCATTACGAGTCAGGCGTTAAGGGGTTAACGGCGCTGTAAACGGCGCCGACCCTTATTGCCTGATTACAAGGTCCCTTAGCGCCATGGTGAGTTTAACGCCTGCTTTTTGCAGGCGTTAAAATCCATGGCGCTAAGGGACCATGGTGCTAATTACGCCACCGTAGTTTACGGTGGCGTAATTAGCGCCTTCCCCACTCCTATTATGCCCTATGGGGCAAAAATGGGAATGGGGAAGGGTAAAATGGGAAATGGGGATTTACCGCCCCACTCACCTTGGAATGGGGCGGTAAATCCGCCATCCACCATGGTGTAAACATAGTTTACACCATGGTGGTAAGGGTACGACCCAGGCGGTAACTTACCGCCTGAGTCGTAATGAGGCCCATTATATAGCTAGGTCTGACTTCAAAGTTGGCTATTTGTCAGAAGAAACCCAATGACCAGTTTCCTAAATGACTGGAAGGAGTTGGATGCTTTAATGCTCAGTGGCAAGGAGTTCCAGAGTTGGGGGGCGAGGACAGTAAAGCTTGAGCCTCCGGCTCTTTTGGAGTTAAATCTAGGCACTATAAGGCATAAGGTGTTGGAAGATCTTGTGGTTCTAACGGACGGTTTCATGGTGAGTTTGTTGGTCAGGTATGGGGGTGCTAGGTTGTTGAGAGCTTTGTACGTCAGGCAAAGAGTTTTTAGGTCGATTTTATGTTGGATGGTGAGCCATCTGCATGTAGTTCTGGTGGCTAAAATGTGCTCACGTCTGGGGATATTTAGCGCTGCCCAAAGTGCATTGTTTTGAAGGACTTGGAGTTTGTTGATTGACGCTTGATTGGCACCTAGGTAGAGGCTATTGCAATAGTCTAGTTTCGATTGTATAAGGGCTCTGGATAGTATGAGGCAACTGTTAGGGGAGAGAAATGGTCTACAGGCTCTAATGAGTTTTCCGGTATATGCCGTGGCAGAGGCGGTAGCATTAATTTGTTTGGTGAAGTTAACGTTGGCATCAAGATAGAAGCCAAGTGTTTTCACATTTTTGGCGACCGGGATGGTGTTGCCATCGATTATGATGTTAGAGTAGTTAGGACTTAATTTTTGTAGGTTATTCGGTGAGCCAACAATGAGCAGTTTGGTCTTCTCGTCATTGAGGCAGAGGCCATGTGTGGCCATCCATGCCTGAATGACGGAGAAGATTTCATTGATCCTAGCTACATCAGTATCGTAGTTGCCCGAGATAGTGAGGAGTATCTGGGTGTCATCCGCGTAATTTGTGTAGATGACACCCAGGCGGTCCAGTTTATCGAAGAGGGGCTTTGTAAAGATATTGTAGAGGGTGGTTGAGACACATGATCCTTGTGGGATACCACAGGATATGGGGATAGGGTCTGCTGCTGCCTCCAGAGAGAAGACCCTCATAGTTCTGTTGGCTAGGAAGGACTGTATCCACAAGACAGCAGAGGGGGAGAAGTGGGCGGCAGAGGAGAGGTGGTTACAGAGTATTTTATGGTCAACCAGGTCGAAGGCCGCTGAGAGATCTAATAGGAGTAGGATGGCAGCCTTACCCTTATCTTTGATTTCGTCAATCTGACTTTTAAGGTCGACAAGAGCAGTTTCTGTTCCATGCTGAGGCCGGAAGAGAGACTGACGCAATCCGAGTAATTGGTTAGTCTCTAGGTAATGCTGAATTTGCAGGTAAGCAACTCTATCGAGTATTTTTAGCAAGAAGGGAACAGTTGTAATGGGCCTGTAATTTGTGGGGATGGAAGGATCCAGAGTCTGGTTTTTTTAGTAGGGGGAGGACCCATGATTGTTTCAGATTGTTGGGTACCGAATTAGTGGAGAAGGATACGTTTATGAGCTTGGAAATGAAGGGGGCGAGGTCTCTAGCAGCATCTTTTATCTGCTAAACCAAATATGTAATCTATATATATGCCTGTTATAGAGGTTGCACATTTGTAAATATGTATTGTATTAAAAATAGATTTTGTGTTCAAGCGGCTAAGGGTAGACTCTAGGCCTCATAAACCCACATCATAAAAATGGCACGCTGTTTTTCTCCTCCTATCAAGGAAGAGGGGAGACCTTGACCAATCCCTGTCAAAGGGGCGAGCTTAGGCTAACCCAGACGGCACACCCCTTTATCATAAGCATAAATAGAGACAGCTTAGCACTCAGAAAGGACAGACAGAGTCACCCACTATCCGATTGCTGGCGGAGTACCCTATTGCAGAACCATCCATCTTACTTGCTCCATACTCCAGAAACATGGCAAAGCAGAAAGGCTCATTGCATAGCTGAACCATTTTCAGCTAGGCCTTAAAGCTCCAGAACCAGAACCAACCCCAGAAACCTACGGGGAACCAAGAAGACAGCCGGGCTGTGCTGTACTGTTTGCCTGATGAAAATAATAATCATCAGAACCAAAAGATCCAATCCAATCCGGTGCTGCGCTGTGACCAGAACCATTGCAGATCTTATCCAGTCCTGTTCCGGGCTGTGAACAGACCCAGTCCAGTCCGAGGTGCCCAGCAGTCTGTCACAGAACCAGAATCCCTGACCAGAATCCCTGACCAGAAATCTTGATGGACCAGAATCCTGACGGTTCCGTGTTAAAACATCTCTAGTGAATATCTATAGATAGACTGTGTCAGTAGCATATGTTCTGTCCATAGTCAATCCCTATCTTAAATCCATTCTATCTTGTCTTCAGAACCTGCATTGTTAGGAGTATTTTTGAATTGTCTAAACTCTCTATCTTGTCCCTCCTATCTTCGTCGTGTACTAGTATTGTCAAAACTATCTTTGCGCTGATATATTTCATCTGAAGAAGGCAAGCTCCTCGGCAGGCAGTCACCCTGATCAAGTGGCTGTGCTTCGCTGTGGTAGTCGTTTATACATAGTCATCCCCTAGTGTAAGAAATCCATTTGTCATGTTAAAAGTGCATTTCTGTTTTCCATTCTTGCATCTATCTCGAAAAAACGACCTCCACTAAAACGTCAATAACTTCCTCAATTTGTGATTGTAGTTAGCATCCACAGCTTTAATTCCCATCTAAAAACACATCCCAAATCCAAATGGTTCTCCCGTAATCGCGATTATTGCACACTGAAAAGTTTGCCGCAAATTTCATTTTAGGGAAATTCTGACACGTGTAAAACAGCTTTTGATTGCTTCTGACCTTAATTTTAAGATTTCACATTGCTTCTTAGTATCAAATCATTGCTAGTGTTTGTGTGCAACTATCTAAAGCGGCTCTCATAAGAATTTAAACAATTTCAGCAATTTAAGCCATATTTACAGGCCGATTCATGTAATTCCTCACAAAAGTGTTGCACGGGACTGGCGCACAGCGTGCCTGTGCGAATGTCTGCGCCAGCCGCGTGCGATAAAATCGATTTCCGCGCACAGCGTATTCATGGATTCTCGCCTCGAAAAGCAGACGTGGCGCAGAGTGGCGCAGCGAGCCTGCAGCAGGGCCAGTTATGCCCCCAAGAACGCCTTAGCGCAAGGAAAAGCCATCAAGATCGCAAAACCATCGCCAAGGGCTGCGCCAACCCTAGACCAGTTCAACGGACTGGCAAACAGCAAACGCAAAGCGGGGAACGAGTATTACGGGTTTCGGGAACACGCGTGTACGAGAAGTCCCACGGGCCTGGGGGAGCGTGTGCGTGTATTTCAGGGGTGCGTGAGAAGTTCCACACGCGATTGGCCTGGGCGCGTGTATTTCAGAGGTGCGCGAGAAGTTCCACACGCGATTGGGCCTGGGGGAGCGTGTGCGTGTATTTCAGAGGTGCGCAAGAAGTTCCACACGCGATTGGCCTGGGCGCGTGTATTTCAGGGGTGCGCGAGAAGTTCCACACGCGATTGGCCTGGGCGTGTGTATTTCAGGGATGTGCGAGAAGTTCCACACGTGATTGGCCTGGGCGCGTGTATTTCAGGGGTGCGCGAGAAGTTCCACATGCGATTGGCCTGTGCGCGTGTATTTCAGAGGTGCGCGAGAAGTTCCACACGCGATTGGCCTGGGCGTGTGTATTTCAGCGGTGCGCGAGAAGTTCCACACGCGATTGGCCTGGGCGTGTGTATTTCAGGGGTGCGCGAGAAGTTCCACACGCGATTGGCTTGGGCGCGTGTATTTCAGGGGTGCGCGAGAAGTTCCACACGCGATCGGGCCTGGGGCAGCGTTCAGAATAAAAGAGCTTTTAGACACAAATAAATAAGGATTTCAGTTGAGCATT
Organism: Ambystoma mexicanum; assembly: GCF_040938575.1. Lineage (NCBI taxonomy): Eukaryota > Metazoa > Chordata > Amphibia > Caudata > Ambystomatidae > Ambystoma > Ambystoma mexicanum. The sequence continues at coordinate 291,711,371 of NC_090930.1, read as the reverse complement.
ACACGCTATGCATTGATTTAGGTGTGTGCCGGATTGAAATCACTTACAGATCTAAGGAAGGTGGGCTTAAAGCATAAGAATCCCATCGAGCTGGTTAAATGTAATGAAAAGATCAAAACCTTACACAGAATCTGATTACACCAACATAGACGTGCACAATATATTACAAGAAGGCAGCACTAAATGAATGCCTTCACTACGAATGACACACGTGCGTCCTGGCAATTGGTAAATGGTCCTGTAAATCAGAATAGATCAGTGGTGGGTGTGTCTAGCAATGCCTGGCAACAATGCATTAAAGATACCTTGTAAACCCCTTGTACTGTACAAGAGCCACAGAGCAATTGACTCCATACTGGGAATGTAATAACAAAGAAGAGGACCTAATTGCAATAACAAGATGAAGTAAGGGGTAGTAATCCCCCAGTCCTGATGGGATCTGCAATGTACTTATCTGGGGAAAGATCTTATGGACATTTTCAAGCACATTAGCTGGACAAATATGACACCTGAGTCATAGTATACAAGTATTTTGTTCCCATTATATAAGAGTGGTGACGCCACTGATCATAGGAGCTACCAGATCCTTGCAATGCTGGACGCTCCAGCCAAGCTGTTTGCAAGACTGTTATTAGCTGATCTGACAAGTTGGGTTAAGCAAAAGCGAATTTTGCCTCCTACCCAGATGGGCTTCTGAAAGTCTTCCTTGACAATGGACAACATCATGACACTGATCACAATTAATGAGGGAACCTGGGGAATTTGAGATCAGGATGTTTATGTTGCCTACATTGATTTCAGTGTGACATTCCATTCTTTCGGCTTTGATAGGTTCTGTAATAAATTGCTCAATTGGGGCATTCTGGACAATCTTTTGAATATGATTATGTCACTGTATTAGAACACTTCCGTAAAAGTTAGGACTGATCAGAAAAGGGAATTGATGGTTCCCATTCCGACATATACTGGCCTAAAACAAGGGTGCATTTTTAGCACTATTGTTTTTGTATTTATATCCGTCCAACTTATCAGAACATTTAAATAAAACATCTGAAACTTGAAGACATGTGAATGACTCTGATTCGGATATGCTGATGATCTCTCATTAATTGACAAGACATCTACAGGGTTGCAGCCTCTTTTAGATCAATTAGTAGAATTGGATTTCAAGATCAATACCACAAAGACAAACATCATTATCTTTTCGAAAACCTGGAAAAAAACCTGATAAAGGGTATAAATCGACTGTAAATGGTGAAACAATGTAATGCGTGAAAGAGTGCAAATTTCTCAGGGAGTTTGATATCATTCAGAAACAAGTACTTATTTTGAAGTAATTTACTTTGAATTAATTACATCGAAATGTTATGTCAACTTTATTTTTTTAAATTGGGGGAGTTCCCTCATTACCCTATACTAGTACCCCTACCCCAGGCTCCTCCTCACCCATTTTTTAGCCCTTTACCCACAACACCTTCTAATTATCCAATGCATTTTGGAAGTAATTACATCAAAGTAAATTACTTCGAAGTAATTACTGACATTGTAACTACAGGATCCCATCTCAGGTTTATCATTGATCAAAAAATTGACCTGGAGGCCGCAGTTAAAACAACTAGAAGTGGCCATGAGACAACAGTTAGGGGGCATTAAACGATTTGACAAACAACACACAGGATACTCCATCGATTCCATAATCAATCTCTTCAAGGTGAAAGTCGCCATTAAACTTCTTTATGGGCTAGACATTTGGGCCAGTAAGAAAGTTAAAGAGCTAGGAAAAATAGTGGCAGGTTGTATTAGGACATCATTCAATTTACCTAGCAGCCTACCCATTGCATTTTTTAAGGAGCACATTAAACATTAGCTCGATGGAATCATTTCTACAATATTAGAGAGTCGGGTATTACTGGAAAATGGCACATACAAAAGACGATACTCTCCTGAGATTGTTATTAATAGAAGCCATCGAATTTAAGCAACTTGCTATCAAATGTTCAATTACCAGGACTGTAGGAGAGGCAACCACCTGGAGCTGTAGGCTAAACTTTGAAATATGTAGTATTCCCCACAACCAGATTACAACGGGTACTGAAGGAGGGCACAGCCTTCATGGACAGAATACAGATTGGGTACATTTTCCACCAAATTTGATAACACAAATTATTTGATAGAATGTTCTCCTCCTGAAGGAATGGCTCTGTACCTGTCAGACTATATGTGAGCAAAGTTCAACCCAGTGAACACACTTGAGGTAATAGGAGTCAGACGGGGCTTACTAAAGTATTAACACACTTGGGTGCACCTGAGTCTTCAAAACATGTATTATTTCAATGTACATATTTCGTTTCATCTAGGATTATCACGCTCAGGACAGTGAGAACTAGCAATTTGACTAGTACACAGAGAGATATCTGGGAGGACTGTTAGTGGTAACCACGTACCTCTCATTTATAACTTTACTCGATTATGGATTCTCATGAAATAATGTCTAGAAGAGAAATTGAGGATGAATTAATATTCTGGGAAATGTATTACTCTACATTCTTTCTGGTCCCCATGATAGAAAAGTAACTGATACATAATTAAATATGTTGTTATTAACTTTTGGGAAATTGAGGGAAGCAGGAAATAGGATAAAGTCATAGATTTTGAATGTGTGCTGGATGTACTGTGTTAAGCTTGATGATTGTTGTTAGTCATTTATAAAACGCCATGTTTCTGGCTCTATGGTAATACATTTAAAAAGAATGCAGGCAGGAACAGCATTAGAAGAAGAGAGAAGGGACTAGTACAACTGAAGTGCTGCACATGCTTAGCCACAGGGATATGTTGGTTGATCAGATTCCGTTTCTGAGTCTAAGCGTGGATGTGTTTCAGTATGTATGATCCTAGATGAGGTCCCTGCCTTGTGAGTCACTTACATTGTATGCCTATCTCGGTGTACTGATGTTAGAGTCTTTCATTCAATGTTTGTTTCACAGCTAGGTTTGGCCTTTATAAATCCCACAAATCCAAAGGTGGCAGAATGGAGAACTATAGCTATATTCCTAAGGCACACTGTGAGCTGTATGGATCCCTGTTGTTTACAAAGAGCCTGTATTTTCATGTGTCATATTATTGTAACTGTGCAGCTCTTGTGTGCCATATAAATGTTACTGGCCAGTTCTGTGTGTCTGTGTGGCTTTGTGGGTCTAATATAAGAATGTTGCTGCACGCTGCTGTTTGTGTATTTGGAGCGCTGACTATTCAGGGAAGTGTGCAGCCTTATTTATGCATTTTATTATGTTATAATTATCAGTATTTGTGAAGCACGTCATTTGCGATTTCGGTATGCGCAGAAATAATCGAATCCAAAAATACCTAATGAGAAATGACTGAATTTAATTGGTTGAATTTTTTTGGTATTTTTGCACATTTTATTTATAATATATAGATCTGGGATGTGGTAAGGGTATATGTGAAGGTAGAGGGGTGGTGGGGAGGGCATGGGGAGTCTCCCCCGCATTATTAAAAATAGATTTCTCATTAGGTAGTTTTGTTCGATCATTTCATGGTAATCCACTATTTCATTGGCATCTTGGACTGATAACTGCCACCTACGGAGAGGTTGCCCCAACAAAATACTTCCACTATGGTGTGGGGGAGGCAGCCATCCCGACACCCTACAGTAAGATGTATGTCTTCTACTCAGAGCTGGTATAACTTTGTGGCCTTCTGCAATGCCTGTGTGACATTGTTACTGTGAGTATTTCAACAAGGTATAAGAGGCACATTAACGTGTGTACTTCCACTTAAGTCCTAGGCCACAAATGGACAGATACTATAGACAGGAAACATTGGTGAACCTACCACCACTCTTAAATGAGGGTGCGCTTTCATCTGTGGCTACTCTGGGAGCAGTGCCCTGGACTGGGATGTCTGAAAGTTATTGAGGCTTGCTAAAGAAGGAAGCGGACACAAAGGTGGCATGCTGGTGCTTAGAGATTTTATTTGTGCATAAAATGGTCCCAACTATCCTTATCTTCCAAGAGGGGTTTCCCTGCCTCAAAACTGATACTAAAGGGTCAGTCAGAATGTCAATCAAATTTAACTCCACAGTCCTGTGTCACAACGTACTTCTATCCCTCATCATACAGCTAAAGGATAAAAAACAGAATGTTCCTTCTTCAGGAGAATGTCTCCCTTCTCCTGCTGCTTGGATACCGTCCAAAAGAATGGTACCTTGCAACAGACATTCCAGGGGGAATGACTCCCTTCCCCTGGCTTGCGTGTTTCAGACAGCCTTTATCCAATTCTACGTCCAGGAGAATGGCTACCTTCTCCTGGTGTAGCTCTATACGGTTCTGAATAAAGCTAGGGAGAATGATTCCCTTTCCTTGGTTTCTACAACTTCTTTAGCACAACTCCTAGTTTGTTACCAGGACAATGACTCCCTTCTCCTGGTAACGTTTAGCACAGTTCACAAAAAGGCCAGGGGAAATGCTTCTTTTCCCTGGCTTCATTAGCACAACTCCTAGTTCTGGGCCAGGACAATGGGGGTCATTACGAGTTTGGAGGTAGCCATGGCGCTATTAGCGCCATGGCGGCCTCCAAACCCGGGTCCGGGTCCAGTCTGTCAGAATGGGGACTTACCAGGTCATTTCGACCTTGGAGGACCCAGTAAGTCCCCATTCTGTAGACCATTCCCCATTCCCATTGAGCCCCTATAGGGCTCAATGGGAATGGGGAAGGTGCTAATTACAGGCCCGCAAATAGCGGGCCTGTTATTAGCGCCCTGGTCCCTTAGCGGGACCTGCAAAGAACGTGCGATCAGACTACACGTCCTTTGCGGGTCCTGCCTCAAAACTGATACTAAAGGGTCAGTCAGAATGTCAATCAAATTAAACTCCACAGTCCTGTGTCACAACGTACTTCTATCCCTCACCATACAGCTAAAGGATAAAAAACAGAATGTTCCTTCTTCAGGAGAATGTCTCCCTTCTCCTGCTGCTTGGATACCGTCCAAAAGAATGGTACCTTGCAACAGACATGCCAGGGGGAATGACTCCCTTCCCCTGGCTTGCGTGTTTCAGACAGCTTTTATCCAATTCTACGTCCAGGAGAATGGCTACCTTCTCCTGGTGTAGCTCTATACGGTTCTGAATAAAGCTAGGGAGAATGATTCCCTTTCCTTGGTTTCTCCAACTTCTTTAGCACAACTTCTAGTTTGTTACCAGGACAATGACTCCCTTCTCCTGGTAACGTTTAGCACAGTTCACAAAAAGGCCAGGGGAAATGACTTCTTTTCCCTGGCTTCATTAGCACAACTCCTAGTTCTGGGCCAGGACAATGGGGGTCATTACGAGTTTGGAGGTAGCCATGGCGCTATTAGCGCCATGGCGGCCTCCAAACCTGGGTCCGGGTCCAGTCTGTCAGAATGGGGACTTACCAGGTCATTTCGACCTTGGAGGACCCAGTAAGTCCCCATTCTGTAGACCATTCCCCATTCCCATTTGAGCCCCCATAGGGCTCAATGGGAATGGGGAAGGTGCTAATTACGGGCCCGCAAATAGCAGGCCTGTTATTAGCGCCCTGGTCCCTTAGCGGGACCCGCAAAGAACGTGCGGTCAGACTACACGTCCTTTGCGGGTCCTGCTTAGGGACCTCGGAATTGGGTTGTAAGCTTTTAACGGCACCGGCATCATTACCGGTGACCGGTAACCCTTACCGCCCAACTCAGAATGAGGCCCAATGACTCCCTTCTCTTGGGATTGCTTGCAACAATTCACAAAAAGGCCAGGGGGAGTGATTCCCTTCCCTTGGTGTCTTTAACACAACTCCTAGTTTGGGACCAGGAGAATGACTCTCTTCTTCTGATATTGCTTGGCACAGTTATTTCCCACACTCTTCAGCTTGAAATACACTTTGCCAATCTGATTTGTTGCTAGCAAAGTTCCAACTCCTTTTTTTGTTGATCACTGGGCTTAATGATGTCACTGTGACAAGAAAGTTCTCATTGTTTGCTCATTTCTCTTTTGTAGGGATCCCAGACCCATGTCTGGTGGTCAGTGGACCTCTTTCCGACTGTGGCAAGGACGTTTTTCTCTAATACTCTCAGCATTTGCTTTGGGTCCCAGATCTTTCCATGGTGGTCAGTTGTTCTCTCATTCCCACTGGGATGAGGAAGATGTCCTCTAACCCTCAATATTTGCTTTTGGGTTGCAGACCCTTCTCTGATTATACCCAGTAGTGGACTCCTCACTACTGAGGCAAGAGAGAGCTTTGAGAACCAGACTACCTTCCATGCTTGCATCTCCTTCAGGTCTTCCGTACCCCCTGTTACCTTGTGTGGGTTCATGGTACATCACAGGACTTCCTGGGAACCCAAGTCTTTTCTCTGGCACTGCTGGTTCACTGCCGTTGCTCTGTCGTGTGTGGTACTTCTCGCATCTGTTCCATGGCTTCACTCTCCCGCTCGTTCTTCTGCCCAGGTTCAATCCTACAGAACCCATGGAGGACTTCCAGTACCACGCCGCATCCTCTTTCCTCCGGTCTTTAGGCAGCACCTGGATCTCTCATGCTGGTTCGCCTCCATACCTTCTGCCATACTTGGTGGAGTTTAACATGGCCACGCTTGACATGGCTGTGTTTAACATACTTAATAGTCCTGTGTTACATTTTATACCTTGTATGCAGTTACTCCCACATGGATTTTAAAAGTTCTTTGTCTCGGTTGATAACCTAATCCTCATGCCTCATCAAGGCCACCTTGTACCAGTACTAGCAAAGTTAATGACCTTCAGGTCTCCTGTGCTCTTCCTCAACCTAGTACTTTTGGCTTTAGCTTTATCTTCGATGTTGCAACAATACATAGGTTTACTTTAACTAAAATGGTTTTCACCAGTTGGGAGGGCTAGGGAATGTTGGGAAGTGACAGAATTCAATGGGCTGTACCCCAGGTAATCGTCCCCAAAGGGGGTGTCTCTATCTATTAAGTCTTCCCACATTAGACCACACCCATGCCTTACAAGGAAGGGCTCCCCCTTGGGGAAAAGTGATGTCATTCCATGATTCGTCACAGGATATTTATGGAGATGGTTTCTAAGAACAAAACCTTTGTGAAATTACAAAATTGCCACTGTATGAGTACCCAGAAATATTTGCCATATGGAAGAAGAAGTGTAGAAACATAGTTTTCTGAAATGTTCTGGACACATTTGTTTTAATGCCACCATTCGGGTGCAGACCTTAAGCATGCCACTTCTTGCTGTGGGTCACCTGGTAATTTGCATGTTGGACAACAAGGTTTAGAATCTATATGTAACATAGTTCATGCGATTGTCAATTACCTTTTGTGAGCAGACACATGAGGCTGTAAATTGGTGTCTTTGGATACGATTTCAGAATAAGTACTAAGTCTAATAGTAAGACTATTTTGTATTAGCATAGGAACATTTGCTGCAGTGGTGGTGGATTATAAAGCAGGCCTTCCTTTCAATGTGTAGAACAAACAGTTGTAAAAGCAAACATTCAGGGAACCAGGTACTTACCATGAGTTTGTATATCACTATTTCCATTGCTTGAGTGTTATAATTTGGTCCTGAGTGGCGGTATGTCATTATTGGACTGGAGAGTGGAAATTGCCCTTGATTTGGAATGTGAAGAATATGCTATTAGACCATGGAAGATTGTGGAAGTGAATCATATAGAGGTTTGGGATCAAAAATGAGCATGTGTTAGCATATGAAAATAAAGAGGGTGCTTTCACAGGTGATATACTTAAGTATAAAGTATAAAAAGCCCTGATGTGGGAACAAGCAGTATACCTGCTGTCAATATGCCAGTAAACTAACATTACAAAGGAAGATCAGCAGAGATTTACAAGCCTGGTGTATTAGCATAGACATCTAAGGAAGTTCCACTAGTGTTGAAAGGTGAATCAGTAAATGTGGCTGATGAGGTACATTGCTGGTATTATTTAAGGGGGTTTATGGGAGACATGCTAAAAACATTTGGAAGGTGAATAAGCCAACAATTAGATGTGAATGCATTAGCTGGCATGAATGTTGTGAGTAAAGCAGCAGAACTATCTAAACATTTCTCCTAGGACATTAGAAGTTCCAGTGCATGAGCAAAAGCCCCAACACATTATGGGATACTGAAAAGGCTTCATGTGCCTGGTTCTGTAGTTGGATGGTCTAGGTGGACTTTCATGTTGGCATCCTCTTGTTCCCTGCCTGGCAATCTCCCAATTGCCACAGGTTTGGCATAGTGCATTGAAAGCCAACCGGAACCCTATAGAGCCACATTATCCCATGCAAGACCTGGAAAGACGTGCCAGCAGCGAGAACCTCAATAGTCTTTCATGATGTGAGTTCTGTGAGCTGTCCTATACATTCCTACATTTTCAAATATGCAAAGTGTGAAGAGGATGGAGAGAATGTTCAGAAAGTAGAGAAGCAACTTCTCTAATGAATGAAGTCACAGTGTTCCTGTGCTGCAGATATCACTACAGAGTGGAACAATGATAGGAGTGAAGAACAGAAAGCAGTGTAGATATTTATGATTCGCGAATAGGACTGCAAGCATTGTAAGGGAGCAATGGTATCACACGTATGACACTGACACAAAAGGTAACATTTGTAAAACCTGTATTGAAGATGCAATGGGGTTAGAGAAACTCCTACACTTCCCTACAGCTAAGATGGGAGTAGTCGCGACCATAGATAATAAGTGAAATAGTCCTAGTTGAGTCTGTCAAATCAAATTGGCCTATACTAACAAAAACCTAAAGCCTGCCCCCTATCTTGTATAAAAGTGTAAAATGGTGAATATGTATGCAAGGGAAAGCCTGTGTTCAAATACAAAGAATACATGTGGCTAAGTCAGCTCTCCTCCCCACGTTGTACTGCACGGATTAACGTGGTCCCTGTGGGCAAGGTGACACACTCTGGCTCAGGCTCTTAACACAAAGACAGTTCAAGATGTCGATTGAGGCCCGCCTGATCTTCTACGTTAAAGTCTTACTTGCCAATTTCCAAACCAAAGTTCATCAAAAAGTTTACATCAGTCCCCCTTTGTTGGGCTCAGACCTCTTAAAGCACAAGTTCATATCGGTCTCCCTCATTCGGGCTCAGGTCTTTCAAAGCAAATGTTCACATCGGTCTCCCTCAGTCAAGCTCAGACCTTTCAAAGCAAACAGTTCAAAAGAAAAACACTTTCAGGGGTTCCGTTCCTCAAGCTTAATTCTCCGCCTCTAGGGGTTTCCTTCACCTAACCTATTAAACCTTTTGTCTCCCTCGGTAGGACTGAGACTATTTCCTGATGTCGAAGACTTTCGAAGGCAGGTGGATTCTTTTCTACAGATCTCTGCAGGACCACTTTGACTGTTTAACTTCCAACTCACAATCCTTTGTTATTTGTCCCAGTGTTTTCTGGTCTGGGTAATTCACTGTATTATGTACCAAAGTTGAATGTTCACAGTTTACTTTCCCCTTTTCTCGGGGTCAGTTTCAATCACTTCACTTTTATAGTTCATTCACTTTATCTCTGCAAACTTTTCAACTTTGACTCTTGTTTTGTGCGCAAATGCCGCAAGAAGCCACAAAATCTTTAATGTCTTTTCTCCAAGTCGGCCACCAAAAATGTCTTTTGATTTTCTCTAGGGTTTTGCCCACCCCTGGATGTCCTTCTATTAGAGAATCATGGTAGCAGGTGATGACCTGCTTCTGTAAGTCAACACATGGCAAATATAGTCTTCCTTGGAAATACAATAGATTCTGATCTATCTTAAAATCTTTCCCTTTCAGTTGCCAATTCAATGAATCTTCAGGAGTTATTAGTTGACTGACTTTTGCTTCGATATCTTCAAGGGATAGCGTGTTGATTACTCCCAGTATCTTTTGTTCGGGGATTATTGGTACCGGCTCTGAATTGGCTGAGTGTTCGTCTACCCCTATTCGGGAAAGGGCATCTGCTTTTCCGTTCTTATTCCCTGGCCGATACGTGATCACAAAATCAAATTCCGCGAAGAATAATGCCCAGCGGAGTTGTCTCGAAGATTGGGCCTTGGCTGACTTCAGATACTGGAGGTTGCGATGATCAGTGATTACAGTGACTGTGTGCCGGGCTCCCAGGAGATAATGCCGCCAGGCCTTAAAGGCGGACTTAATTGCCAGAAGTTCTTTGTCCGTAATTGTATAGTTGATTTCGGGGGCCGAAAATTTGCGGGACCAAAATGCCACAGGGTGTAATTGGTGTGTTTCGGGATCTCTTTGTGATAGCACAGCCCCCATTGCGAGGCTGGATGCGTCTGTCTCGACGATAAACGGAAGTTCTGGACGAGGATGCTTTAAGACTGGAGCGGAGACAAATTTAGCTTTCAATTCTTGGAAGGCTTGTTCGGCCTCTGGAGTCCACTCGAATTTTTTATTCTTTTTCAGAAGGGCCGTGATGGGTTGAGCTACTCGGGAAAATTCTGGAATGAACCTCCGGTAAAAATTAGCGAAGCCCAACATGCTCTGTACTCCTTTCACGGAAGTTGGGGACGGCCATTTGGTGATAGCGTCCACCTTTCTTGAGTCCATGTGAACTCCATTGGGTGACAAGATGAACCCCAAGAAATCGACTTCCTTTACATGAAAAGTACACTTCTCCAATTTAGCAAACAAACGGTGTTGGCGAAGTCTCTGTAGAACCGCTGTGACATGTCTTCGGTGCTCAGCTTCTGAGGATGAGTATACCAGGATATCATCGATATAAACAATTACGCATACATCAAGAAGTTCTCGGAAAACGTCATTCATAAAGAACTGAAAGGCGGCCGGTGCGTTACATAGTCCAAAGGGCATTACTTGATACTCAAACAATCCGTATTTAGTGCGAAAGGCCGTCTTCCATTCGTCACCCTCCTTAATGCGTACCAAGTGGTAAGCTCCTCTGAGATCTAACTTTGTGTATATGCAGGCTCCTTTAACTTGGTCCAATAATTCGGGAATCAGAGGCAAAGGATATCTATTTTTGACTGTAATCTGGTTCAGGGCGCGATAATCGATACATGTTCTCAGGTCACCTTCTTTTTTCGGAACGAAGAACAAAGCTGAAGAAACTGGAGATTTCGAGGGACGAATGAATCCGTTAGCCAGGTACTGGTCCAGGTATTGCCTGAGATGGAGATTTTCTGGCTCAGTGAGAGCATATATTCTACTGCACGGAGGAGTAGATCCAGGTATTAGGTCTATCTGGCAGTCGTATGACCGATGCGGGGGCAAGGTATTGGCCTGATCTTTCTGGAAGACGTTGCGGAACTCTTGGTATTCTGGAGGCAATTGGGGGCTCTCGGAAGCGATGGCTGCTAGCCTGATATCGGGTCGAGGGTAGCAAGTTGGGGCGCATTCTGGAAACCGGATTACCTTGGCTCGCCAGTCTATCTGAGGATTGTGCTTTTCCAACCAAGGAATACCCAGGATTACTTGAAACTGCGGGGCCTTGATCACATCAAACACGATCTTCTCCCGATGTCCATCTTGGCATAGCAACATCACTTCCATGGTGGTGTGAGAAACCGGTCCGGAAGCTATTTCTGTACCATCCACTGTAGTGATTATGTCTTTAACCATCTTAGAACATAGAGGAAGATTCATCCTGGTTGCCATATCTTGATCTACATAGTTACCGATCGCTCCGCTATCAATGTATGCTTTAATTGCATGCATGCGATCTGGTCGATCTGGACTTATGAGGACAATAGGCATTACCAAATGCGAGGTCAAGGAACTGGTTTTAACGCTCGGCAAGCGGACCTCTACACTTGTCGGGCGAGGCCGTTTCCTGATTCTAGTTTTTTAGCATTCTTATCGGAAGCTCCTACAGCCTTCTTGACCAGTTTCACTGAACAATCACGAAGGAAATGTCCAGAATTCCCACAGTAGAGGCACAGCTGTAATTGTCTTCTCCTTTCCCATTCCTTTTGGGTTAATGGTCCTTTAACAACCCCTATCTGCATGGGCTCCATGGAATCAGTTCCTTTAGCGGAGCTCTGAGGTCTTGAAAATTTTTGGGTTTCAAATCTGGAACGATCGGTCTTCCTGTTCTGTAGCCGGTGATCTAATTGGACTACTAGGTCAATATAATCGGAACAATCTTGCGGGGGATTCACCACCTGTGCTAAGACATCTTTAAGTTCTCCACGCAGCCCTCTGTAGAAAAGCGTGATTCTCTTATCCTCAGGCCACCTAGTCTCAACCACCAGTCTGTTAAAAGATGCTATGTATGCTAGGAGATCCTGATTCCCTTGTCTTAGTGATAGGAGTTCATTGTCCAAGGCCTGCCCCTGTGAGTGTCTTGCGAACAACTTTTCCATACTGGTCTGGAAATCTTGAAAGTTATGGAGGATCGGATCATCTTGTGTCACAAGAGGAACGGACCAATCTGCAGCACTACCGCTAAGATAGGAAAGTACGAATGCTACTTTGGTTTGGTCAGTTGGGAATGCGGCGGGTCTACACAGAAAGTGCAAGCGGCATTGATTGATGAATACTGCAAACCGTTTTGGATCACCTGAAAAACGTTCGGGCGGGGCCAAAGGCACATTCCCTGGCAGATTAATTTGCACCGGATTATTTGAGGTTGTAGGAGTGTAGCTCCCTCCCGAGGCAGGCAGAGGCGTCTGTCTCGCTTGTGTGTGCAACAACTGTCTGGCCAAATCATCCGTTCGTTCTTTTGAAACGATCAACTCCCTTCGTAAAGCATTTGTCTCTTGGCGGGATGCCTGTACTTCAGCTCTCAGTGCCCCAAGCAATTGGGCCAACTGATCTGTGTCCGAGGTTTCCATTGCGCCTGGGTGGGAATTTTGCGGTAGGCTTCGCGTTCTGTAACGCTCACCTGAATCCCTCGGAGGCGCAGGTCCGGGCTTGGAGATTTCAGTGTCTCCTAGGGTCACGCGCAGGCCTCTGGTAACACCCTGGATAGACCCTCTCCTCACCGTAATTTTGACCTGGAGGGTGAGGTGTCTGCAAGCAGGAGAACAAGGGGTTAATGTATGTCTGGTTGGCCAATCTGACCTTCCCCTTTTCTGGACTCCCCACGTTACTCGTAGGCTGAATATGCTCACCTTATATAGGTGAAAGCGGAGCTCTCCATCCTGCGTCTGTGCAGGGGTGCTGATGCCAGTTGCTTCACTGGTTAATTGCCCAGCCTCTTGATTGCAGAGGATGAAGTCAGGGAGCAAGGCCGTCGTTAGCTGCACGAACGGTGATTGCTTGAATATGGAGTTTTATTTATATGACCCCTTAAATGTCTGTCGCCATTGCAGGTCCGGTATGTAGATAAGGTAAGCGAGAAGAATGCCGGAGCTCGTGAAGGCACGTAAGTAAAAGAATGTTATTCGAAGTTAAATGCACTTCTTAATGTCTCTTTTCCCTTTCGAAGTTAAATGCACTTCTTAATGTCTCTTTTCCCTTTTTCAGGTAGCCGTGGCAATCGGCGTGGAGATGGACGCCGAGGTACGTGCCGGAGAATGGGCAAGCTGATGACAGCTAGAAGGCACGTGAGTAGTTATGGCGTACTGTGCCCCTAATGATGTCCTTCTTGTTTTAGCAGGTGCGGACAAACAGCGCCTGACGAAGATCGAGGCGTACGTGGCACAGGTGAGCAGAATAATCACAGAGGTTCACTAACCAATGTCCTTTGTTTCCGCAGGATTGCCGGAGTATGAAGAGTGCGGTACGCGGCCTCAGGATGCTCCGATGGACGAGGTAAGTGCTGCGCTGGTTTTGTCTTGTCCTAACCTGGTGTCCTTGTTCTCTTTCAGACGCTGCTGAAGACTGAAGACTGATCTTCCGGGAGGTAAGACTGAAGATTTCTTATTCACAGATGCAGAAGCTGAAGATTCTCTGGAGCTGACACGGTGAGCGTCCTGCTGCTAGTGCAGAATAACGCGAAGCACGTTGCACTGATCGGGTGTGGTTTAAATAGGCCACTGGAGTGCTTAGGTGTCTCCTTCCACAGCCTCGCCCAGACAAGAAAGAAGTTCCAGCTTCCAGAACAGTTCCAGTATCCAGTCCCAGGGAGTGGTGCTGGCCACACCCAGAAGGTAAAGTAGTTCCAGCCAGGAATGGATGAGGATATCATCCTACAAGTAAGTGAGCAGCATGGTCTGCAGCAGGTAGGTCCACCCAAGCACCATTCCTCTCAATATGAGCCCGGCGCTTCCTGTGCCGGGACTGGGTTCCCTTATGAGCCTGGCGCCACTGGCGCCAGGACAAGGTCCAAAAGGCCCCTGTGGGGACCGGCTGGTGCCTGGAATGGAAGTTGTGACCCTGCTTCCAAGGATGTTGGGCTGGGTCTGACTCCTTGGAGACAGCGGTCATGACACACACTATCCCTTCCCAAATCAGGGACCAAAGAATCTATTGACCTATCAAATCAAGAGAGGGGCAGGCTTAGGGATGTTAGCCTCTCCACCCACTTTTAAAACACATAAAAAGAGACTGCTGGGACAGGTAGGGACATTCAATTCCATTTTCTGCGGGACACTGTGCCGGGAGACTCCAGACTTCACATTCATCAATCTTCAGAGACCAGAAATTTACTTCAGAACTTAAAGCAAGGGCCTAAACCCACAAACTGAGAACTCTTCTCAGAAGGCCTCAGCATCCTTAAAATCATTTGCAAACTATTCCACAGCCGGGCGAGCTGTTTGAATTCTTTGCCAAGAACCATTGCCAGAGACCAGACCAGAGATCCAGAGATCCAGACCGCTGTGAGCAGAACCAGATATCCAGACCGCTGTGAGCAGAACTGGTGCCTGATTGACCCGCCGAGCAGAGAGAACCGAAGTCCAGTCCAGTTGACCAGATCCGTGACGAGGCCCATTCATTTCAAAATTAGGAGTGAGTATCCGCCAGAACTGTGCAGAACCCAATCTCTTAGTTAAAATAATCTAATTCAAACTGTTTTAACCTAATTAGAACAGCCTCCTAGAAATTGTGTCATCTGTCATTTGTAAAGCTGCACAACTGTCACCTGTCAATTCTGCAGCTACATGCTGTCACCTGTCATTTTGGGTTTTACTTTAAATCCGAAAATCTACCTTTATTAAATCATCCGTATCTCCGGAACCGTTTGTGCTAGGAACGAGATTTAACTTTCATCTGAAAGCTTAGAATCTAGCCTTTCCAAGGAACCTAGAACCAACTTCCTACTCCCTTCTTCAATAATCGCGGGACACGCACTTACGAAATTTACCGCGATTTGCGATTTGGCCCGATTATTTCATCTGTAGAAATCAGCAGCTTTTTGCTTCTCTTTGCGAAAATTCGTTTGCAATCTGCTAATCATTCATAGAGTATTGTTAAAGTGAGCCTGAACTAATATAAAGTCGCCATCACCTACCCTGAACCTCTAGAGGGAATTAAAAGCAATTTTAGCACCTTTTCACTTCCTTGCAAACCACATTAAAGGAATTCGCCTGTGTTTAAAACTCATCCCTGTTGTCTCTAAGCTTGCTGGGAGAACTGGAACTGTGTATTGCATTATAAAGTGTGATTTGTTGGGATTCTTGAAGACTATGTGCTCTCCTTTCATTTCTTGTATTGCATAGGGGGGGAGTGAATTGTCAAAAGAAAAAGTGATCATATTACCTTTTGCTAAAATTCTAACAAGTTATTTCTGTACTGCATTTTATTCCACCTTGCGTTTCCTTGAACCATATAAAGCATTCTTTCCCACCTTATTCTTCTGTTCCTATTCATAAGTTACCTCTTGCTGACTACTGCTCATATTCTGAAGTGTGATATCAGTTATCAATTTATGTATACAGTGTGATAGATATATATTGTTGAATTGTCCAAGTAAACCTTTTTAATTTGCAAAACAAACCTACTTCTTGGCTCAGTGGGGTCAGGGGGATTCTAAGAGGGGGTGTTATACAAGGGTTGTCATCCAGAATACTGAACTGGATATAAAAATACATCAATAAGGGTTTTCCTCAACATCCCAGACTAGGCATTGACTTAGCTGTAGTGTTGATTGAATATCGCTTACAAAAGTGGGGGCTCGAGCCAGGATATTCTGGGTTAGATTTACCACTTGTGCAGATTAATACAGTGTGCCAACTGACCAGATACACATATCCGGTTAGATCACCACGCTGTTTTACACTGTGAAAGCATCCCTCAAAGGAACGCTCTAAGGAAACGGTCTGTTTTGCAAAATAAAATACAAACTTCTGTAAGTCAGGAAGGAACTCAAATTCCAGACTGACGACCTTGGTAGATATGAAAATAGCCAGAGAGCACTTCTTACATAAGCTATTTGTGAGAGGTGAGTGGACTCATCAGGACCAAACGGTCTGGTTGCAGGCAATCACGCAACAGGTCACTGAAATAGGGTCAGATATATGGAGAGATCAGGGTTCATTACATGTGGCCCTGAGTGAATTATACATGGCTCCTAAAGTTAAAGATGAACAGAACAAGATTGTTAGGATAGCGGCATATTTGCATCTATATATGGGAGCCATGCAGGACAAATGTGCTGAAGGCCAAGATCTGGCAAATAGGCAACCGATGGCGTTAGAAAAGGCCCAATCTGACCTGGTATCTTCTGAGCAGAGGCTGCAGAGGAGCCAGGAGTCAGAAAATGATAGTAGGCAGTATATCATTAAAATAAAAGAGGACATGGATATACTGCAACAGGAAAAGACAGACCAGGATACCAGAATTCTGGCTTTGCAGAAGGAGCACCAAGACTGTTTGGACTCCTTACTGCAGAGCCAGAAAAAGCTGGAGCAACAGATCAATTTCAACAGGGCATGCACAGAGCAGGTAGCCACCCTGCAAATCTAACTAGACAAAGTGAAAGAGGAAAGCAATACATTGATTTTGAAAGACCCGGATACCCAGGCAGAGTTTGATGAAGAACACCAGAAAGCTGGTGCCTTCCAAAGGCAAAGGGACGACCTGGCGGCACAGATGCAGGCTCTTAGTCAGGAAAGGGATACCTTAGGCCAGGAAGTCTGCCACTTAAAAAGGAAAATGGAAGAAAATCACCTGGCCCTCCAGGGACTGGGTGACCTCCAAAAAGAACACCAGGACTTGCTAGAGCACACCAGGAGGGTGGAGGAGGCTCTGGCAAGACAGGAGCAGGCCAGTAGGGATGGGACTCAGGAGGTAACCCTCCTGCAGCAAAGACTGGCTCAGTGCTCCAGGACAAATCAGGAAACACAGAGAGAGAATGAGGCTCTCTGACAGCACAATGATAGGCTCCAACAACAGATAGCGATGCAGGAGAGACTGATAGAGTCTAGTAAGGCCTTGACTGAGGAACTGAAGGTGCAGGCTCTTGCATTGCAACAGGGAGCAGGGGCGGATAGAGACCAGGTTTGCTGGGAAAGGGAAACTCCTGAGCATAACCTCAGGAGCCCTAGTACCAGAGGCCTTTATCTCTCTCAGTCCCTGGACTCTGCCACCCCCATGTCCCCTGGCGCACATGAGCACCGGGCCACAGGGGTGGCAGATTACTATCCAGCCAAAAGCATGGGGCTCATAGGCCAGTACCACCCAGGTATGGAGGGGCGGGCATCTGGGTATGGGCACCCAAGCACAGTGCAATTTAGTGGGGAACCCCAGGAGAGTAGGCCCATTAAGGGCATCCTGAAAACCTCTGCCCAGTTAGGTCAGTGGGGGGGTACCCATCAAATCCTGGCAGCAAGGAGGAATCTGAAGACTCCTCAGATTGGCGCAGGACACAGGAGACCAGGTCCCCACATTCTGCCAGCCATTCCCAGGCTCGCAGAATCCGGGAAAACCTGGAAGATCAGACAGGAACCTCTGGGAGCAGTGCCTCTGAGTCAGAGGATGAATGGACCAGGGTTACCCGAACCAAAAAGGCCAATAAGGCAAAAAGGGCCTTGCTTAAGGACCCATTGAAACAGATTAAGGCAATCAGGAGTGTCATCACGCCTTATCATAAGAACGCCAAGCATTCTGTTTGGGAGCCCTTGGAGCTCTATGAGCAAATGATGGAGACTTTTCATTTGAAGGACAGCCAAAGCTGTATTCAATATGTAAAGTGGACATTCTCCCCTGAATACTCCAGTTTCTTTTCGGGGCTGGAGGACCAAAATCATTCAAGGTGGTCCACCTATAGGGCGGCCATCTTGAAACATTTTTCTGTGCACAGAAATCCCCAAGAGGCTCGCAAGGCAGCCTACAATTTGCAATGTGGGGAGGATCAGGCCCCACAAGAGTTTGTGCAAGAACTGAAATATGCTTTTGCGCAGACCACCAGAAGAGTGCGCACAGACAGCAGAGAGTTTGTCAATACATTTTTCCATGCTCTCCCTAAATACATAATGACTCAGCTCGTGAGAGATTTTCATGAGAAAATATCTTTAGACTGGGTCATTGAACAGGCTACCCAGATCTATGAGGTGCAGAAGCCTATCGAAAATAAAAATAACACGCCGAAAAACCCCAAAACCAACAGCTCCCCTGCTGCTGCCAAGGTGGCAGAGGTAAAGGTTGCCCCCGTTTTAGATTTGGAGATGGGGGGGCCTAAAAACCTGCCTGCACCAAATAATTCTCAGCCCAGAAGGCCCTCAGGCCAGTCACAGACAGGGAGTCGAGGAGGTAGTCCCACAAATGGGGTCTCCCGCTCCCCTGACTATGTAGGTCCCCGCTACAAGGGAAACCGACCAATCCTGGGTTATGTGTGGACTCCTCCAGCCCAAGGGGGGGATCCAGCCAAGCACCTAACCCAGGGAACTTCCCTCCCAACTTCCCGCAGGAGGGCAGAAATTCTCTTTCCCCAATTCCCTGAGCCCAGACAACCTAATCCGGGAGAGGGGAGGCCAAGGGTGGAGGGGTACCAAAATCTTCCCAACCAGGGGTACTACCAGAGAAGGGATAGCTACCCTTCCCGGGATCAGCCCAGGGGAGAAAATAGAGCCCCGTATCAGCCTGAGCGGGCTTCCCAGTTAGAGCGCCAGGTTCAAAATATGGCACGGGATCTGGGTCACATACTGAGGGCTCAACAGAACCCTCAGATGAGCGTGCCACCGCAGAATGCCCCAAACTCTGGACCTGGTACTCCAGAACAATGATGGGGGCAGCACCCCGATTACACACCGGTTCCCAGGGAGGAGGCACAAGGGGAAGGGGGGTGTAAAGCCTTGGAGGAAGCTTCCTTCCCAACTTGTAAACAGCCCCTGGAAAACCAGGAACCGGAAACAAAATCTCCTGCCCCTGAAAACCCACCTCCCAAGGAGCAGAGGGGGGGTAGGAGAAACAAAGGACCCAAACAGACCCACTTTGTGGAGGAGGTACAGGTCTTCCAATTTGAGGGAGAGGGATCCTCAGAGGATCCTGGGGAAAGGACCTTCTCCTTCAGAGATGGGGGAACTCCTCCCAAAGAAAAATGGGTCCCAAGGGATGCCAATTCAGACTGGGGAGATCTGGAGACTGAGCTACCGCCGCCCATCATCTCATCCCAGAACCCACAATACCAAAATCCCCTGGTTCAAACCCATCCTGATGACTGCCTCCAAAAAGGGTGGGGCGGCCCAGAACCGGAACCAGGGGAACCCACAATGGCTCTGATCTCCAGTTGCCAACTTTTTCTTTCAGATTCCCAAGGCTCTCCACAGAATTCTGCCCAAATCTCTTCTCTCGCCATGTCCAAAACCAGAAAGTTAGCCCACCAGTTGTCCAAAAATGTGCATTATCTGTGCCCCCTTGAGGAGAAGGAGGGAAGATACTATGCCCCGGTACAAGTACAGGGGCAGGGTACAATTTTGGCACTGGTGGACACTGGATCCCAAGCTACCCTTCTGTCCAAAAAGCCCTTTGATGAACTAAATGCAGGAAGGGGGAGAATTACCGTATTCCTCTCACCTCTCTTCCTGGATAACTGCAGAACTTTGACGGGAAGGAAATTCCCGTTGAGGGGACTGCAGACATGGACATTAAAATTGGGCGACACAAGGTGAAACACCCGGTCATAGTAGTGACTCCAGAGGGCGCCCCTTGTTTACTAGGGAATGACCTCCTGAGAAGGTTGTCACCCCTAATAGATTGTGTAAACAAGGTCCTCTGGACCCAGACTAGCCGACCAATAAAATTAAAATAGAGTGTCAACCATGTTAGTTTAAACGGCACCTGCCACATGGTTGAACAAAAATCTGACCAAGTAGAATTTCACTTCCGGAACAACCAAATTCCAGACGTGACAGTAATAGCAGTAGGACAACAGACTGGTGATGGGGGGTCCTCTCTATTTCTGAAAATCAACCTTCCTTCCAGTTTAAGGTGGTATTCCACACTGGAAGGAAACACCCTGAAATTCTTTACTAATCCACAATCAGAAACTCTCACTCCTATAGTCCAGAAAGATGTGAAATCAGCTCAGAACCTGGCTGATATTCAGCAAATTGGAGAGCAGTTGTTCATCCCTGTTCAGTTAAATGATGGGAAGGACTCTGTTCTCGCTCGAGTGTGTGTGAACAACGGTAAGAGCTTCATCAGCGAAGCCATGTTCCGCCAACTCCCAAAAGATCCAGCCATTCCCACATTCAAACTGATAGACAAATGGGAAATGGACCTGGAAGCACCCAAGCAGGTGTATGCTCAAAATCTCCATTGGCAACAAGAGCATAGTCCATAATTGTTGGGTTGTGTGAGACGTTACCACCGCCTTTTACTTAGGCAGTGACATTCTCAATCGCTTTGCCATTAGTTTGGACCTAATAAACTTCAAAGCTTGGTCCCGATTAGCGGATAATCCCATGGGCTTTGATGATCCAGAAAAAGCATTTAGGTCAGCTCAATTGCTACCTTATGCAGTTGAAATTCAGATCAAAGAGGAAGTCACCATCCCAGAAAGGACCCGACAATTCTCCCTGGAAGTGAAAGTTAAAAGAGGACAAAAATTGCAAAACCCTGATGCTTACATACATCTAAACGCTTCTCTCCAAAAGCAAGGGTTGGGGGTAAACCCAACTCCATTAGTCAACATAGAACATGACACCATTCCAATAGAGGTGGATAACAGCGACTTAAAGAGTATTACTCTTGATGACCGACATTTTTCCATTGCTCTAGGAAATGAACTGTTAGGACCAATCCCCAAGGACTGTTTTGACAGTGACAGTGAGGACAATACAACACCAGACAGGATGTTCCCCCGTCATGGGGGGAACTTCCTGGTGTACACTTCTTGCCCTTATGGTAAGGAAGATGTGAGTTGTGACTTCAGGAGGGATGAGGTGATTTTCCAGGTCCATGAGGGCTGTCTTTCCCACCTGAAGCCTCCAGTCCAAATCAGCACTCTTACCAGGGACTTCTCCACCCAGCTGGAGGAGGCCGCTGAAATAGCCAAACCAGAAGTCTTTCCAGGCTTCAGGCAGATGGTGGAAGAGAGAGTCAACCTAGCTGATGCCTGTGTGACTCTGGAACAAAAGCAAAAGTTGAAACAAGTTTTCTTGGATTTCCAAGATCTCTTTGCGGTAGACTCATATGACTGTGGTCGCACCGACATCCACACAACAACAATCCCCACGGACCCTGGCATGACTCCAGTGTTTGTGAAGCAATATTGCTTGCCTCTCGCATTAATGGAGTCCCTTACTGAAATAATTAAGAACCTTGAGTCCCGGGGGATAATTCGTCCAATACACAGCACCTTCAATAATCCGTTGCTGGGAATATTGAAGCTGAACGGCCAGTGGAGACTCTGCGCCGACCTTAGGGAGCTCAACAAATGGGTCCATACTTCCCGATGGCCTCTGCCCTACATTGACCAAGGGCTGGCCCAGATCCAGGGGTCACAGGTATTCACTGCAATAGACCTGACCAATGGATACTGGACCGTGCCTGTCAGTAGGGAGGAGCAATACAAGCTGGCTTTTACCTTTGGGGCAGTACACATGGACCCGGACTCCCTTCGGATACCTCAACTCCGGCAATGAATTCAACATTTTCATACATAAGGCCATGCCCGACCTGGGTGCGAGGGGTAACCTGGCTTATGTAGACGATGTCCTCATCAAAAGTTCATCTGTGGAGGAACACATAGCGGAGATCCGTTATGTTCTGACCCAGTTGAGGGCCGCCGGAGCAAAACTTTCCTTTCAGAAGCACAGTGGTGTAGAACCCGTGTTAATTTCTTGGGGCATGAGAATACTCCTCAGGGTCTCTGTCCCCAGGAAAAGAAAGTGGAAGCACTTCAGAAATTGAAAGACCCCACAACTCTGTGGGAAATAAGGAGCCTCCTTGGACTGACTAATTACAGCAACAGCAGAAAGTTCATTGAGGGCTACGCAGAGATCACCAGGCCCCTGATTCATCTCCTGAAGGGGGGGTAAAGTGGGAATGGGGTCCAGAACAAGCCGAGGCAGTAACACAACTCAAAAGAAGCCTCTCACAAGCGCCTTGCCTAGCTTACCCTGTCAGAAACAAGGAGTTCTTCCTGGAGACGGGGTTCTCTAATATGTGCTTGACGGCAGTATTATACCAAAAGCATGACAAGGTCAATAAAGTAATCTCCTATGCGAGCAAAACTTTATCCTCTGTGGAGGAAAAATTCAACGAGTGTGAGAAGGCACTCCTGGCAACGGTGTGGGCATTGAAGAATTATCGCCCGTTTATCCAGGGGGAACACATCATAGTGGAGACTCCACACCAGCCTCTGCAATATCTCCAAAGTGATAGAATCCGGGCTGGAAATGTGAGTAATTCCCGAATTACTTCCTGGATTCTGTCAATGCAAGGCTTTCCTGTGGAGGTCAGATATGGCCAAAACAAGAAGAGTCCCCTCGCGCAAGGTCTGGCTGACTTGCATGATTGTGCCAGAGAAAACTGTCTCGAGGACGAAAGTCTAAAAATCAAGGACAACACGGAGGCATACCTTAATTCCCCACACAAAGTCTTTGAAGAGGACAAGTGTGAGGGAATGCCCACTGTCTATGTGGATGGATGCTCTTACCATGTTGACAACAACGGGGAGAAAGAACTGGTGGCCGGCGTAGGGAATGCAGGGGTGTATGAGTCCCCAGAACCCTCCGCTGGATACAAAATTGGTCCCCGAAGTAGTCAGGTGGCAGAATTGATGGCTGTGCATCAGGCCATCCTCACTGCTGTCCAGCATCAACTCCACGAACTGGTCATAATCACAGATTCGGATTATGTACGGAACGGGTTCGTGGAGTACCTGGTTACTTGGAAAACCAGAGGCATGTTATGTGCTAACAACAAACCCTTGAAACATGGGAAGCTGATCCAAAACATTGATGATCTGGTCACCTCGAATGAGATGACCATCTATTGTAAAAAGATCAAGGGTCATTCCAAAGTAGAGGGACCAGACAAAACTGGAAATGACTTAGCTGATCAGCTGGCCAAAACCAGGGCCATCCAAGGGGATCTAATTGAAATAGAGTCCCTGTTGGGGGAAATCCAGGTCACTGCTATCACTAGGTCCCAGACAAATGCTCACAATGATCTTTCAACTGCCCAATGGAGTAAGGAGACCCCTGATGCTGATTTGATTACAGCTCAGAAGGGGGATCCAATTATTGGTAAGTTTTACCAACACCTTGAGGACCCTGAGAACTTTCCCCTGACGGATACCGATTACATTGGGAAAGAGGACCTAAGAGTGTTGATGAAATGTCCAAAAATGTTCCGAATCCAAGACGGCTTGCTGGTAAGGAAATCCAAAGCTGGCCACGATCAGTGGGTGGTTCCTACCTCATTCCGAAGCCTGATGTTAAGTCACGCCCATGATGCGGCCACCGCCGGTCATAGTGGGTTCACACAACACTGGAAATCTTAAGAGAGGTTGCCTACTGGCCACACATGGGCCAGGACCTCAACCAATATTTGAAGGGTTGTCTTGTGTGTGCACAATTTCAGCCAACATCCCTCACACACTGGGCGCCTCTCCAAATGAGGGGAATGACACTCCCATGGTCAGATTTACAAATCGACTTTGTAGGCCCCGTGATTCGCTCCGCTAGGGGGAATAAGTACATGTTGACTGTGACATGCTTGTTTACCAAGTGGGTGGAATGTCTCCCAGCCCCAAACTGCAAGGCAGAAACAGCAGCTGCCTTGATGATTAACCACATCTTTTCCCGTTTTGGTCTACCTCAAAGGATTGAGTCAGACAGAGGTAGCCACTTCACCAGTGAAGTAATGACAAAGTTGTGGGAGATACTGGGGGTCAAGAGAAAGCTACACATTGCTTACAGGCCATCTTCTTCTGGAGCAGTGGAACGCCACAACCGGACAATTGTGAGCATCTTAAAAATGTTTGTGGCAGATTCTGGGCCAAGTTGGGATATCCGATTACCTCTGGTCCTAATGGCCATCAGATCTACCCCTTCATCTGCAACCAAAATGTCACCATTTGAGTTGATGACTGGACGCAAGATGGTGCTTCCGCAGCATTTGCTCTACAGGACCCAAGAGCAGACACTGATAAATGCCTCCACAACTCATGAGTATGTGGAGAATTTAAGGAAACACCTTCAACATGCTTTTGCGTATGCTCAGCGGAATCTAGAAAGAACAGCCGAGAGCATGAAGACCCACTATGATTTAAAAACTACCCGAAAGGATTATAAGGTGGGTGATCGGGTCTATCTATACAATTTCCAAAGGAACCAGGCCAAACAGCGAAAATTCTTGCCTACATGGAAGGGACCGTTTGAAATTATAGACAAGATCACCCCTGTTGCCTATAAGATCTGCATCCCCAAAGGCAGTTTGGCAGAGGGGGAAGACAAGTGGCTACATATAAATCAGCTAAAGTGTTGCCATCCCAGGCACACTCTGCAACAACTGGAGAAGTCCTCTGCAATACCAGAGGGGACCGCTCCAGAGTAATTCAATCCCAACCCTAAAATATCCCACATATAGTCTCTAAAATATTATGATTTGAAAAAAAAATGTCTTATAATTGTATCTTGTTTTTTGTTAAAATAAGAACGCAAATGTTTTGACTATAAAATGTATATGCCACCCCACTATATCAATGGTGGGGAAGAAATGTCTACAAATAGGTATTGCCGCTTTCCTTTGCTGTCCTAGGAGAAAGAAAACCTGGAGACTGGCCAAGGAGGACGATCCGGAGACCGGGAGCAGAGACCCGAGGGGCCCAGGGTACCGCCCAATATTCCCATCAGGACCGGCGAGGAGAACCGATCGATCCAACTGGGTGGAGGAAAAGATGTTGAACTGTGCCATCCACAGAATTGGAAGAAGATAATGGGGACATACCAGCGCAAGGGCTCAAAACCTCCTTTGCACCAGACTTCCCCTCGACTTGAATCAAAGCGCAGTCGGGCGGGGGGATTTGTCAAGGGTTTTGACCCATGTTGAATCAATAGACTGGGTAGATGTGGGGATGAGCTGTTGCCGCCCAATATTCTATCCCAGAACAAACTAAATCAATAGACTGGGTGGATGTGGGTATGAGCTATCGCCGCCCACATTCACGCCAGAATAGGAGAACTGCGCAGTTGGCACGAGACCACTCCAAATATACAACCTTCTTGTGGAGGGTTCCACATCACCACTCTACTGTAAGGATGCCATCAAAACAATGTTAAGCAAGGGTCCTATACTATCAAGCAAAAGACCACTCTATTGAAATGCAGTGATTCGAAACAACTCAAAAATGGATGCAGTACCAACAAATTCCCCAAGGTGGCACTAGCGGTCTAAACTCTGACAGGGAAACTGTATTTAGGAGTTGCAAGAGGGGCAAGGACTTCAAAGCTTGTTGGTTAATTGAAAATCTAGCCACCTGCTGTTCCCAGAGGCCAAGAGGCTGGGAAACCTTAACACCTCAGAGGTTCCCACACTAGGAGGCAGGATATCACATGACCCTGTTGATTGATTGAGGAGAGACTTCCAGGCAGCCTGCTGGAGCCCACACAAAAGGCTCTTTCTGTTGAATGGGGTATGTTAATTTTGAGTGTTTCCTGTCAACAGCCCTCTGCCAGCAAGGAGAGACATGTGATCACTGACCCACCCAGACTCCTGGAGGCGGACCCAAACACTTGGGGGAGTTGAATTGCAACAAATATATATTTTATAGAAACAGTGATAATTTATTGTAACCAAATGACAGGAATGTACAACTTTGAGAGTCTTAGTTTGAAAAATGCCCTCACCATTTGAGTCCAAACTCCAATTTGTACCATGTTCTGGGGCCAAACCCCGCTAATTATGATTATTGTAGACAATGTGATTAAGCTAGAGACATGGAAAGTTACTGGGATATATGTCGAAGGGAAATGTACCTTTGTATACATTTTGATGAAAAACCCATGTTGCAAAACCCACTAAAATCGAAAATAAGTTGCCATTTTTGAATGCAAGCTCCTAGAAACACCAGAGTCGGGACAGGGACTACCTTTAGTAATATATGATGTGTGTATGTGATGTCAAACAACTGTGTACCTGGGAAATATGTATTTGGATCAGGAATAGATTTGTGTGCACATTGACCAGGGGAGTGTCATTTCTGCAGGTTATAAAAATGACATCACTCTGACACACTATCCCTTCCCAAATCAGGGACCAAAGAATCTATTGACCTATCAAATCAAGAGAGGGGCAGGCGTAGGGATGTTAGCCTCTTCACCCACTTTTAAAACACATAAAAAGAGACTGCTGGGACAGGTAGGGACATTCAATTCCATTTTCTTCGGGATGCTCTGCCGGGAGACTCCAGACTTCACATCCATCAATCTTCAGAGATCAGAAATTTACTTCAGAACTTAAAGCAAGGGCCTAAACCCACAAACTGAGAACTCTTCTCAGCAGGCCTCAGCATCCTTAAAATCATTTGCAAACTATTCCACAGCCTGGCGAGCTGTTTGAATTCTTTGCCAAGAACCATTGCCAGAGACCAGACCAGAGATCCAGAGATCCAGACCGCTGTGAGCAGAACCAGAGATCCAGACAACTGTGAGCAGAACCGGTGCCTGTTTGACCCGCCGAGCAGAGAGAACCGAAGTCCAGTCCAGTTGACCATATCCGTGACGAGGCCCATTCATTTCAAAATTAGGAGTGAGTATCCGCCAGAACTGTGCAGAACCCAATCTCTTAGTTAAAATAATCTAATTCAAACTGTTTTAACCTAATTAGAACAGCCTCTTAGAAATCGTGTCATCTGTCATTTGTAAAGCTGCACAACTGTCACCTGTCAATTCTGCAGCTGCAAGCTGTCACCTGTCATTTTGGGTTTTACCTTAAATCCGAAAATCTACCTTTATTAAATCATCCGTATCTCCGGAACCGTTTGTGCTAGAAACGAGATTTAATTTTCATCTGAAAGCTTAGAATATAGGCTTTCCAACGAACCTATACTTTTTCCGTAATCGCGAGACACGCACTCGCGGAATTTACCGCGATTTGCGATTTGGCCCGATTTCTTAATCTGTAGAAATCAGCAGCTTTTTGCTTCTCTTTGATAAAATGTGTTTGCAATCTGCTAATCATTCATAGAGTATTGTTAAAGTGAGCCTGAACTAATATAAAGTCGTCATCACCTACCCTGAACCTCTAGAGGGAATTAAAAGCAATTTTAGCACCTTTTCACTTCCTTGTAAACCACATTAAAGGAATTTGCCTGTGTTTAAAACTCATCCCTGTTTTCTCTTAGCTTGCTGGGAGAACTGGAACTGTGTATTGCATTATAAAGTGTGATTTGTTGGGATTCTTGAAGACTGTGTGCTCTCCTTCCATTTCTTGTATTGCATAGGGGGGGAGTGAATTGTCAAAAGAAAAAGTGATCATATTACCTTTTGCTAAAATCATAACAAGTTATTTCTGTACTGCATTTTATTCCACCTTGCGTTTCCTTGAACCATATAAAGCATTCTTTCCCACCTTATTCTTCTGTTCCTATTCATAAGTTACCTCTTGCTGACTACTGCTCATATTCTGAAGTGTGATATCAGTTATCAATTTATGTATAAAGTGTGATAGATATATATTGTTGAATTGTCAAAATAAACCTTTTTAATTTGCAAAACAAACCTACTTCTGGGCTCAATGGGGCCAGGGGGATTCTAAGAGGGGGGTGTTATACAAGGGTTGTCATCCAGAGTACTGAACTGGATATAAAAATACATCAATAAGGGTTTTCCTCAGCATCCCAGACTAGGCATTGACTTAGCTGTAGTGTTGATTGAATATCGCTTACAATACTCTCATTGTTCTTCCGCTAAGGAAAGATTCTAACCACTTAATGGCCTCAGGAGAGAAGTGGGCAGCAGAGTCCAGGTGCCTGCAAAGGACCTTATGATCGACCAGGTCGAATGTGGCTGAAAGATCGAGTAAGAGCAGGAGTGCTGTTCCCCCTCCATCTCTCAGCTCATCGATTTGCGTCTTTAGATCGATTAGGGCGGTTTCTGTTCCATGTAATGGGCAGAAGCCAGATTGTCTAGCTCCTAGGAGCTTATGCAAGTCAAGGTGTTTTTGTATCTGGATATAGGCGGCTTTATCCAATATTTTAAGGAGGAATGGCACTGTAGTAATGGGGCGATAGTTGGTTGGGATGAGTGGATCTAAGGTCTGTTTTTTGAGAAGTGGGAGCACCCAGGAGTGTTTTAAATTGGCTGGGATAGTACATGATGTGAAGGAGGCATTAATTAATTTTGAAATGAATGGTGCGAGATCTCTGGCAGCATCTTTTATTAACTGTGCTGGGCAGATGTCGCCCTTACAATTGGACGGTTTGAGTGAGAGGAGGATTTTTTCTACTTCTAGTGGAGAGGTTTTGGAAAAGTGAAATTTGTTGTTTGCCTCGAGAGAGTCACTGTCAGAAAGCGTGGGCAAGGAAAGGTAATTGGGGTGGTGGGAGCCACTCTGAGCACCAGATGTCATGTTTGTCCCCACTGCAGGTGTCACTGGTGCTGCACACGGAAAAGAAAGTTAGGGAAAAGCCAGGACAGGAAGAAACCACACTTCCCAGCATGCTCAGTCTCCAGGACTACAGCCCCGGCAGCCCAGAAACCTCTGCTCCAAGAAACGGGCACACGGGGCCTGTCAAGGCTGGAGCCGACGCCCAGACTTATGCGCATGCGCGCAGGAACTCCAGCGCATGAGCGAACATTCCAAATCTGTTCGCGCTCGTACTTTCCTCCGGACGGACGCATCTCCGACGACCTCCAGACCCAGCATCTTACGCAGGGCCAGACCTCGCCTGCATTCCTGTTGCGGCCCCGCGAGACAAGAGATAAGTAAAACTCTACTGATATTCGTCAAATCGAACCCCGCAGTGCATGGACCAGTGTGGGAGGGACCCCGGTTACCCCGCATGACACGTTGGGAGATCCAAGGGAATTCTCGCATGATACCTGGTGCTAAAATAAACACTAACCGCATGTGGCGCAGCACGCTTCTTGTGCTCTGGTACTAATGTGAAAGTCGAGTGCTTGAATAGCAGCATGGTGGAAGGCCATACTAATTATCTTATTCTTGGCAGGCATTAACGCCGCTTCAGGCGCCCCGAGGCTGCGAGCCCCGACCTCCGAACATTGCCAAAAACCATTTGGACACGAACACCAAGCTAAGTGTACCATTCTGTTTTGTGTGATTTATGTTTTACTTTTGAGCAACACAGTCAGCAGTCATTGTTATGCTATGATTTAGTGGGAGTGGATACTGATATTGCATTTATATGTACGAACTGTGAAGGGGCAACTCAGTGCTGTCTACAACTGGGAGCAGTTCCTCAGAGGTTACAGGTGTAAACATTGTACAGTATAACTAATTGGCAAGGGAGAAACTCAGTGCTGATGCTAAACTGAGTGCTAGAACCTCAGCCAAAACAAAGGTGATTTGTGTAAAAGTTGTAACAAGGTTCTCAGGACGAGAGCCCTGGAGCATGTTTCCCTTAACTCCCCCTACCTGCCCCAAACCAATTTCCTAATCCTCTATCCGGTGATCCTCTTTTCCCGAAACCTATCCAGTCCAAGGACCCTAACCCTCTTTCCCTCAGGGGGTCGCGGAGGCCTGTGCTTCATATAAACCAGGCACCAAGACCGCCTGGGGGAGGTAGGTGTTCGTGCTGCTTCTGCACTGAGGAACAGGAGAACCTGACAGTAGCGCAAACACACGTATTGTACAGCGCCTAAGCAGCACAAATACGCCGCAATGGAGGAAATTTCCCAAGTTCTGCATGAACTAAAGGCCGAGTTAGCTGCTACAAGGCAGGACTATGCCACGTTGGCTACTCAGGTCCAGGTTTTAACAGCCCAGGGGAGCCCGCTGCCTCCCAGAAGTTCCACTCCGGTTCAGGTACAGGTAACCACCGAACCCCCTATGCCCCTAGCCAACCCAGTAAGGTACAGCGGCGATCCACAGAAATACTCAGTGTTCCTGACACAGTGTCAACTGCACTTCCTCACAAAACCCACAATATTCCGCTCCGACCAATCACGCACAGCCTTTGTTATTTCTTACCTCACGGGGGACGCTGCAGCTTGGGCAACCCCGCTAGTGCAAAAAGACAACGCAGTTCTATACGATTGGAGAAGTTTTCAGGAAGAATTTGGAAAAATATTCAATCGAAGGGCAGCTTCACTAATCAGGGACCATGAGTTGCTTACCCTTCGGCAGGGTAATAAAGATTTGATCACTTATGTTACAGCCTTCAACCGTCTGGTGGTGGAGGCTGATTGGCCGCATGAAAAGAGGTTGGCACTCTTCTATCAGGGGCTCCGAGAAGAGCTAAAAGATCTCATTGCTCAGGTCGACCCACAACCAGACACCTGTACACAAATGATCGATCTAGCCTTACGCTTGGATCACCGTCAGGCTGAGAGGAGGAAAGATAAAAAGAAGTGGGAAACTAAGCCAGGTCCACTGAGATTCGACTACCACAAGCCTGCGGTAACCACGGGAAAAGGAGATAGAGTTCCAGACTCCGAACCCATGCAGATAGGGACGGTTCGGGGACCCATCACTAAGGATGAGAGGGAGAAACGTCGACGAGAAAAATTGTGTATGTACTATGGTAAGTCAGGACACTTTGTGAAAGAGTGTGAGGCCAAACCGAAAGGAACTCCGCCCCAGGGAAACGCCGGTGCTCGCCAGTGAGAGGGACGGATCTGTCGAGTCAAAAACACCCGTAACGCCCCACATATGCTAGCCAACGTCACACACACCCTAGAAACTCACATCACTGTGACTGGGATTCTACGCACGTCTCAGAAGGATCATCCAGTAACCCTGATGGTGGACTCAGGAGCTACAGGAAATTTTGTGGACAAGGTATATGCTCAGAAGTTAGGTCTACCCGTGTGTGCCAAAAAGAGTCATGAAGCGGTATGCTCAGTAGATGGGTCACCGTTGAAATCCGGGCCAGTGACGCAGCATACTGGGGAGATGGTGTTGGATATTCAAGGGCACACAGAATGTATTCGGTTCGATGTCATAGCCACCCCTCAGTTTGGGCTGATATTAGGTCTTCCATGGCTCGCCACCCATAACCCAGCTATCAACTGGACCTGCGGTACGGTACACTTTTCTTCTGGCTTCTGTAACAGCCAGCGCATCAAAGAAAGAGGACGCACAATTAGAGTCCTGGGGGCCACTCAAACGGGAAGCTTGGAAGGCTTGCCTGTGGAGTATCAGGAATACCATGACGTTTTCAGTAAATCTGTAGCAGAGACCCTACCCCCTCATCGGTCCTTCGATTGCAGAATCGATTTGGAGCCTGGGGCTACACTACCGTGCAGCAGGATTTATGCTCTAACGGAAGCCGAAAATCAACACCTGAAAGACTATATAGAAACCCATTTGCAAAACGGGTTTATTCGCCATTCCACGTCACCGGTTTCCTCACCATTGTTTTTCGTGCCAAAGAAAACCGGAGAGCTCCAGACGTGTATTGATTACCGCGCTATAAACCGCATTACCGTGAAAAATCGTTATCCTCTACCCCTCATACCCGTGCTGTTGGACCTAGTTCGTGGAGCCACCGTCTACACCAAGTTGGACCTGAGAGGGGCCTATCATTTGGTACGGGTGCGAGAAGGAGACGAATGGAAGACTGCTTTCAGAACGAAGTTTGGATTATACGAGTATCAAGTCATGGCATTCGGTCTCTGCAACGCACCCGCTGCCTTTCAACATTTCTTAGATGAAGTCCTTCGTGGCTATTTGGACATTTTCGTTATCGTCTACATCGACGATATTCTGATATACTCCCAGAACATGGAAGAACACGTGCTGCACGTAAAATCTGTTCTACAGAGACTGCGAGAACACCACCTGTATGCAAAAATAGAGAAGTGTTCATTCCATTGTACCACGGTAGAGTTTCTCGGATTCGTTTTGTCTCCAGACGGAGGCAAAATGGATATACGCAAGGTTCAAGCTATCCTGGATTGGCCAGCCCCAAGGAACATCAAAGAAGTGCAATCGGTATTAGGATTCGCGAACTTCTACAGGAGGTTTATTCAAGGGTTTGCTCAAAAGGTGTTAGCTATTACACGACTCCTCAGAAAAGGAACACCTTTCGTGTGGGGCGCGGAAGCTGAGAAAAGTTTCACGAAATTAAAGGAGGCCTTCACCTCGGCACCAGTCCTCCTGCACCCGGATCCAACGCAACCATTCCTGGTGGAAACAGACGCCTCCAGTTATGCGCTGGGAGCTGTCCTCTCCCAACGAGATCGATCTGGTCAGCTACACCCAGTGGCATACTATTCCAGAAAACTAAACCCAGCAGAACAAAATTACACCATCGCAGACCGCGAGCTGTTAGCCATCAGGGCCGCCTTTGCCGAGTGGAGGCATTACCTCCTAGGAGCACGACATACGGTAACAGTACTAACTGATCACCGCAATCTGCAGTTTTTAAAGTCAGCACATGCCCTCACCCCGCGCCAGTTGCGATGGGCAATGTATTTTGCGGATTTTGATTTTGTGGTCACATATCGGCCGGGGCAAGAGAACAAGAAAGCCGATATGCTATCCCGATATCCAGACCTACCAGCTCTCTTCAACACGGAAACTACTCCCATCGTATCATCGGAAAATATCATAGGAAGCGTGACTAACACTTTGTTCGAACAAATAAGGAATGGCATAACATCACAAGAATTGTTACGATGGGAAGATCCCAGGAAGGAATGCCGAATATTGGATGGCTTACCATACCAAGGGACCATGGTGTACATACCAACTCGCAACCTGCGCACTAAGGTACTCGAATGGTGCCATGATTCCCCATTGGCAGGGCATCCGGGAGTGAACAAAACTAAAGACTTGATCCAGCGACACTACTGGTGGCCAAATCTTCACAAGGAAGTCCAAGAGTACATTAAGAACTGCAAAGTGTGCTCCCGTAAAAAGACAGACCACCAAAAGCCAATGGGGCTACTTAGGCCTTTACCCACTCCAACGCAACCTTGGCATACGATCTCATTGGATTTTGTTGTTGAGTTATCTCCAGATCAAGGATACACTACAATCTTGGTAGTCATTGACTCTTTTTCCAAATTAGCTCATTTCGTCCCAAGTAAAGGGATACCGACTGCTAGTGAGTTCGCAGATCTCTTTTTGCAACATATAGTCTGTCTGCATGGTGTACCACAACACATAGTTTCGGACCGAGACTCCCAGTTTACGTCTAGATTCTGGCGTTTATTCTGTAAGAAAATAGGCATCAGTTTACAAATGTCCAGTAGCTGCCATCCCGAAACAGACGGGCAAACGGAACGCTTGAATCAGACTCTTGATCAATACCTGCGTTGTTTTGCCCATAGTACAGAAGGAACTTGGGTCGAAACTCTTTGGTTGGCAGAACTCGCATATAACAATGCAAAGCATGTCTCCACTGGTCATTCTCCGTTCTATATAATATACGGCTACAACCCACGTATCCAGCCTACAGTTGCGCATGTCCCCGATGTCTTACCCTCTGTCCAAGCAAGGGTGGAACTGTTAGCACAAACATGGAAACAGTCACATCAGAATTTATTGACTGCTAAAGACTCCAGCAAAAGATACGCAGATAAAAAACGCAGACCCAGCCCAAACTACAAAACAGGTGATAAAGTGTGGCTGTCGACTCGACACTTGCAAATACCAGGCTCACAAAAGTTAAAACCACGGTTCTTAGGACCATTCCGCATCCTGAAAATTGTAAATCCTGTAGCAATGAAACTGCAGTTACCACAGCATATGAAAATCCATCCAGTCTTTCACGTGGCTCTTTTAAAACGAGCTGCTTCCCACATTCGGATGAAGAGGCCACCACCCGTTATAGTAAAGGGGTTTCCTGAGTATGAGGTTCGGGCTATATTGAATTCGTGCAAGAAGGGGGGGTGCTACACTATCTGGTTGATTGGGTGGGTTTCGGTCCTGAGGACCGGTCTTGGGAACCTGCTAGCCACATACATGCTCCACGGCTCTTGCGCCAGTTCCACTCAAATTACCCCACTAAACCCGGCCCTTCAGGGAGGGGATGTACTGTCAGAAAGCGTGGGCAAGGAAAGGTAATTGGGGTGGTGGGAGCCACTCTGAGCACCAGATGTCATGTTTGTCCCCACTGCAGGTGTCACTGGTGCTGCACACAGAAAAGAAAGTTAGGGAAAAGCCAGGACAGGAAGAAACCACACTTCCCAGCATGCTCAGCCTCCAGGACTACAGCCCCGGCAGCCCAGAAACCTCTGCTCCAAAAAAAAGGCACACGGGGCCTGTCAAGGCTGGAGCCGACGCCCAGACTTATGCGCATGCGCGCAGGAACTCCAGCGCATGCGCAAACATTCCAAATCTGTTTGCGCTCGTACTTTCCTCCGGGCGGACGCATCTCCGACGACCGCCAGACCCAGCATCTTACGCGGGGCCGGACCTCGCCTGCATTCCTGTTGCGGCCCCGCGAGACAAGAGATAAGTAAAACTCTACTGATATTCGTCAAATCGGACCCCGCAGTGCATGGACCAGTGTGGGAGGGACCCCGGTTACCCCGCGTGACACGTTGGGAGATCCAAGGGAATTCTCGCATGATACCCGGTGCTAAAATAAACACTAACCGCATGTGGCGCAGCACGCTTCTTGTGCTCTGGTACTAATGTGAAAGTCGAGTGCTTGGATAGCAGCATGGTGGAAGGCCATACTAATTATCTTCTTCTTGGCAGGCATTAACGCCGATTCAGGCGCCCCGAGGCTGCGAGCCCCGACCTCCGAACATTGCCAAAAACCATTTGGACACGAACACCAAGCTAAAGGTACCATTCTGTTTTGTGTGATTTATGTTTTACTTTTGAGCATCACAGTCAGCAGTCATTGTTATGCTATGATTTAGTGGGAGTGGATACTGATATTGCATTTATATGTACGAACTGTGAAGGGGCAACTCAGTGCTGTCTACAACTGGGAGCAGTTCCTCAGAGGTTACAGGTGTAAACATTGTACAGTATAACTAATTGGCAAGGGGTAAACTCAGTGCTGATGCTAAACTGAGTGCTAGAACCTCAGCCAAAACAAAGGTGATTTGTGTAAAAGTTGTAACAAGGTTTTCAGGACGAGAGCCCTGGAGCATGTTTCCCTTAACTTCCCCTACCTGTCCCAAACCAATTTCCTAATCCTCTATCCGGTGATCCTCTTCTCCCGAAACCTATCCAGTCCAAGGACCCTAACCCTCTTTCCCTCAGTGGGTCACAGAGGCCTGTGCTTCGTATAAACCAGGCGCCAAGACCGCCTGGGGGAGGTAGGTGTTCGTGCTGCTTCTGCGGTGAGGAACAGGAGAACCTGACAGTCACTGTATGGTGAGATATTAGGGGAATACTGTAAATTGAGCATATCTTTTCTTTTGCTGTATTTTGGTTTGGAGTGTATTAATTTTGTTTGCTAGCGCATTTTGGATGTCTGCGCACTAAGTCTTATCCTTGGTAACTAGATCTGGTGTAGCTATTGGTGACTCTAGTTCTTTCAGTATGGAGAACAGTTCTCTCATGCTGGAGTTAGAGTTAGTGATCCGTTCATCATAGGAATTCTTTTTGGCAAGGTGCACTTTTTTTTTGAAATGTGAGGAAATGGAGGTTAGTTTAGCTTTATTTTCGATTGAAGGGCATAGTCTCCAGGAGTTTTCACTTTTTCTTTTTAAGAGTCGTAAGTCTCTTAGTTGGGGCGTAAACCATCTGTTAAGGTGCGCTTTGGGTTTACTATTTCTTAGTTTGAGCGGTGCAATTTTGTCCAATGTGTTGAGCATAATCTTGTTATATTCTTGGACTAGGGTATAAGGTTCTCTGTTGTCAGGTAGAGCGTTTAGCGTGGGTAGGATAGCAGGGATGACTTTTTCCACTGTAATACTTTTTTTATTTCTAGTGAGGCATGGAGGTGCTAGCAGTGAGACCGCAGGAGAAGGCCTGGCTGTAGATAAATTGAAGGCCACGAGTGAGTGATCTGTCCATGATTGAGGAGAAATAGAGGTGATGGAGACTGTGCAGTTGTAGTCCGCTATCCAGTCCAGTGTTCTCCCTTTAGAGTGAGTGGGTTTGTTTAATTTCTGAGACAGGCCTGAGGCGTTAATGATATTAGCTATATCTAGGGCTTGTTTGTCCATAGGATCGTTAAAACCTAGGTTAAAATCTCCTAGTAATAGAAGCTGGGAGGTTGGTTTAAGGTTGTTGGTGATTAGACTATACAGGTCCTCCTCAAAGGCGCCGAGAGGACCTGGGGGTCTATATATTAGGTGGATAGTGAGAATTTGTGTGTTGTTTATCTGGAATTTAACTGAAATATTTTCACAGGATTGTAGGATTTGAGGATGGGATGTTCTGAGAGAAAGGCTCAATTTAGAGATGATGGCGATTCCCCCACCTCGTGACCGTCCCTATCTTGTCTTGTTATGGTGTAGCCTTCTGGAATGACTAACATTAGCGATAGGCCAGCTGTATTGTGTAGCCAAATCTCGGTTACTGCCAGGAAATCCAGATTATTTTCTGTAATAAGGTCAGCTATGTCGAGGGCATGTGCGACAAGGGATCTCACATTGAGAAGTGCTCCTCTGAGTACTAGTGCCTCTTTAGACGTGTTGACTTGGATGGGGGTGGTTAAGTTGGTGTCTGTAGGCTTATACTTTTGTCTTTTAATTTGAGTGGCATTTGTTATTACAGTCTGGTGGGACTTTTGTAGGTAGTTTGTTTTTAGGTTTGTTGGTGGTATGGTTCTTCTTGGTGGTTCATGTAGTTTTGTGAGTCTTGCTCGAAGTTTAAGATTTCTGTCAAGTGAAGTGCATGGGCGAGAGGTGATGATTTCACCTATGGCGCTAATGTTATTCGGTAGAGGGGTGGTAGGGTTGTTAGTCACTATGTTAGGCAGCGTGTGTGGGATAGGGTCTGACGCCAAGGAGGAAGACACAGGGCCTCATTACACGGATGGCGTTGAACCATGGCGCTATTAGCGCCATGGTTCATGCCGGTAAAATACCGGCACCGCCTTGGTGGAAAGGGGAATTACCGCCCCATTCCAAGTTTTGCGGGGCGGTAATTCCCCCTTCCACCATTGCCCTTCCCCATTCCCATTTTTGCCCCATAGAGCTCTATGGGAATGGGGAAGGCGCTAATTACGGTACCGCACATTGCGGTACCGTAATTAGCTCCACTGGTCCCTTTGCGGGTTGGTTTTTAACACCTGCAAAAAGCAGGCGTTTAATTCCCCAACCCGCAAAGGGACCTCATAGTAAGGCAGTAAGGATTTGCCGGTACCGGTAAAATACCGGTACCGGTAAACCCTTACCGCCATCCGTGTAATGAGGCCCACAGTGTGGTATTCCTGGGTCATGGTGATAGAGAGTAGGGTAGCAGCTATTATGCAATAATGCAATGATGGATGCAACATGTTCCAGCGAGTCAAGATATGTGCACGTAGGTGCCTGAGACTGATGGTTATAGGATAGGACTAGCTAGTCTTGTAAAGTTGATAGGTACAGTATTAGGTCATAGGAAGCTGGTTTGTTGGCACAGGTAGGTTCGAGGCCATCAATGGCAAGGCACATAGGGCTAGATGGGGCATTCAATGGCAGGGCACATATGTAATTATAAGCGCAGGGTACTTCAGGCTAGTTAATGCAAAAACACAGATAGGCTAGATGCAGTTATCAGCGCAGGGCACTTCAGGCTAGTTAATGCAATAACACAGATAGACTAGATGTAATTATCAGCGCAGGGAACTTCAGGCTAGTCAATGCAAAAACACAGATGGGCTAGGTCTAATTGTAGGCAGAGGCACTTCTAGGCTAGTTTAACCAAGTAGCAGTAGTATATAGAGAAGCATGTGTTTATTTAAAACCATGGAGGTGCGTCTAAGTATGACAGATACAGTTAGACTGTGAGTGCATGTGATTGCTGTGGTCACCTGTGAGGGTTAATTATACAGCGAGGGTAGTGGCAATTATTAGTTCAATAGTGTGGAGGTCCAGGTTAGCAGTTAAGCAGAGAATCAGTGGATACAGCACAACGAGAGCATCGGCATGTTTATCATCTCATAGGAGGGTCGGCATAGAGAGCATTGTGTAGACATCAGGTACATTGCAATCAGAGATTAGAAAGTAGCAGTGGTGCGTGATAGCAGAGAGCGGACAGTCATGCGGGTGGTGCTGGACACAATATGGTATAATAAGGTATAATTGTCATTTTCTTGCAGCTAGAGGTGTGCTTTTGGACAGAGGCGCAGTCGCATAGGCGCAGTTCTCATTCGCACAAGCCACTTACCTGGTGATCTTGGTAAGACCGGAAAATCTGTTGCTCCTGCAGGGGTCAGCAGCCCATTAGTAGGGGTCCAGGTTCGCCGGTTGTAGCTCGTAGATATGTCACGCCGAGGGGGCTGGTTTCTTTCGTGGATTATAGGTGGGGGAGATCAGATGTGTAGGTTTCCGGGCAGGGGTTTAAGGCGACGGCGACTGGAAGAGCTGGACAGGCTGGGACAGGTGTAGTGCCTTTTGTCCGTGCCTTGTGTACGGGCTGGCTTCGCCTTCCGGCGGATAATGATTTGAGTTGAACCCAAGTGTGTGAATTCTGGGGTGATTCCTAGGCTAGTGAGGTGTGTTGAAAAACGAGGAATTCAAGTATTTGGTTTTAGGCAAGATCTTAGCTGGGTATGGCATATGGACAGTTTGACCATAATGTGTGCCATCGTCTGAGTTTCCAGTGGTGTTTTTGTGGAGTGGTTTAACATCAGGCGTCTCCTGTTTTCAGTAGGAAGGTCATGAGTTCACAATAACAACAAGATAGCATTTCCATGCCAAGGTTGTCTTTATAGATGTCTGGGGAAAGGGATATTTTGGAGAACCTGCTTTCATACTTTCCTACAACAGTTTGGAAATCTCCACTTTGGAGATGGGCTTGCAATGGCCTGATGGTTGTCTGTTTAACTGCAGAGGTTATAGAGCTG
This sequence comes from Ambystoma mexicanum, assembly GCF_040938575.1. NCBI lineage: Eukaryota > Metazoa > Chordata > Amphibia > Caudata > Ambystomatidae > Ambystoma > Ambystoma mexicanum. Next base: position 291,671,969 of record NC_090930.1, on the reverse strand, counting down.
GGGTAAGATCACTATTGTTACAAATGGACTTGTTGCTCCTCCAAGCATTTACCACCCAATCAGGAGGCATAGGTATATCAAGTTGGACCCTTGAGCTATCGGCACCACAGACTTTCAGGACATGAGCAGAGTCATTGTGGACCCAATTCTATCGACGCCATGAATATCAAAGATGTAAATGTAAAGCGCTAGACTGCATAAGAAAGACCTGATAGGATACACTATACAACTAAGGGAAGATTTGATATTGCAGTGCAACTTTTTGATCTCATGATAAGCAGCCACTCTGCTTCAAAAACAACTTCGTCTTATATTGCCCCAGAGGTGATATGGTATCACACAGAATCTGAGGTATGAAAAGATGCCAGGAAACCTGTGGATTTAGAGATTCCAGAATTCACGAGCAGCTATACAAAACCCTAAAAGCCAATGATACATCTAGGAAAAATTTTGCAGATGGTGGCATGAGGTTCCAATATGGGTGGTAGCTTACCCAAAGCGGAGATCACTCAGGAAATATCGATCACCCATTTTGAAAGCATATTTAAGCAAACAGCATTACGGAAAACTGCCTGTTCATGGATGCCCGTGGTTAATACGGCATTCCCATCCACCCCTCTATAGAGGATTTTAAAGGGCAGAGCTTACATGGGCAATATAGGGAGTGCAGGAAGTATCCTACTGTAAAAATAAAAATATTAAAAAAAAGGAAATGCTGCCAGCACTCTTAATTGCTATAGTCAGTTGAACACTGGCATCATCATATGGCACATAACACAAGTTGTTCTATAAGGCTGCTCTCAATTAAAGTGACTCTATAGCAGAAGCAAGAACTTTAATGAAGATATCACCCAAAGGAAATCATGAATGGGTGAGTTCACATCAAGTCAAATAATGGAAGCAATGGGCCTCATTAGAAGTTTGGTAAAACTGGCAGGCTGCCAGCAAACTTCAGAACATTTCCGGCACCCGCGAATGGGCAATTACCGGGTCATTACGGCCACGCCGGACCCGGTAATCTCCCATTTCGTGGGCGCCAGAATGGAATGCTCCCCATTCCCATTTGAGTCCCATAAGGCTCAATGGGAATGGGGAGGTCAGATGCACCAGCACCGTTATAAACAGTGCCGGTGCATCCGACATGCTGTGTTCGCGGGTGCCTTTCTGCCCGCCAGGTCCGACCTGGCGGGCAGAAAGGCACCTGCGAACACAACTCGTAGTTTGTCAGTCCAGGAACTACGGTACCGGCAAGCTTACCAGTACCGTAGTTCCCGGACCGACAAACCTATAATGAGGCCCAATGTCTAACTTAAGGCAGGAAAAACCTAACACCCAGCTCCTTATCAAAAGATATCTTCAAATAGGTTCTATTCTGTTAGGTTACAATGGTTCACCCATTGCAATAAACACATCATGGACCTAGAGTCATGAATGAAAAGCATTATTGTGCTGCTTTGTAATTATAATTGTTCTTTTATAATGCACATAATACCAACGAGTGGTTTCTAAGTGCAGGATGGGGGTTCAAACCTGGATTGTGCTGCTTTCAAGACAAACACGTTGCCCCTGTGCTATCCTTCCTCCCCAGTACCAAAGACTATATAGATGATCCCTTCTCCTACAGGAACAAATTATCAAGCAATATAGAAATGAACACAGCAAAGATCATACTACCCCATTTAAAGTGTCTTCCGCCAAGGCCTTTCTGCTATCAAGCAAGCTCTGCTGTACCAGAGGCCCCTCTGAGTTCGGGTTAGATGAGACTTTGGAGAAACAATGTTTGGTGTGTTGGGTGAGGTTGTGGCATCTGTCATGTTCATTACTTTTGGTAATTACAAGGGATGTCTTTCTGTTAATGGGAACACATATCTATTAAAAACGATACCCCATAAATGTTAGACAAACACTATTCCTTAATGTTTGACTAGAAAAAAAACGAAAAAGGCTCTATGGGAAGTGAAAACCAATAATGATGAACTCCCACTGTGGATGCATCATAAAATAATTGTATTCAAATTCAGCTGTGCAAGTAAATGATGGGACCTGGATAGAGCTGAAAGAGAATGCGCCTCCTCAATTGAAGTTAAACAGCAGTGCCTCCCCTCCCTCCTGTTGTTCAATGTATATAGGAGAAACATGGCAACCCCAGCTGTGCGATGGATTTGGATGGAGACAATGGAGGTCATTACGACCTTGGCGGTAAGGGGTTAATGGTGCCAGTAAAGGTGCCAGAGCCATCAACCCCTTACCGCCCCATTACGAGTCTGCTCGCGGGAACCCGTTAAGGACGCCTGATAGAACCAGTCGTTCTTAGTGGGTCCCGCGAGCAGCCGAGCATGCTAACAATGGGCCCGTTATGAACGGGCCCGTTATTAGCATGCTCCCCATTCCAATTGAGCCCTATCGGGGCTCGAATGGGAATGGGGATGTTCAGGATCTGGGTTCCTTGAATGAGGAATTACCAGGCCCTCCAAGATCGGAATGTCCCGGTAATTCCTTATTCAAGGAACCCGGACCCGGTACCCGGTACCCGGTAAGGGGGTAGCCATGCCACTAATAGCGGCATGGTAACCTCCTACCTTGTAATGACCCCCATATCTCTTTCCACATATGCCTATGATTGTGTAGTATGTTCGCATACCTTACACGTCATGAGCTACTCACGAATAAGATGGAGAAATACAGTCATTCCAATGACCACTAAAGGATTAAAATCATGACCGGAATGTACAATCCAAAAAGATTGTAGAGGAGAGGAAATGTGATCATGTTTTGTCATGCTGTGGAATAACCTTCCACAGGCTGGGTTCAAATGACCACATCACAACACCAGTAGAAAGAGCATGAAGGACCTCACAAGCAGTAGCACGACTGGCAAAACTGCACAGAGCCAATGTGACACAATGGGCCTTTTCACGACTTTGCCGGTGCTTAACGAAGAGTGCTGGTAAACTCACCGTCACCCTTGTTTCTGGACCTGCAAATTACAAGTTTACCCGCTGGAGCCGCTGCGCCCGACAGGTCTGAACCTGCCGGGTGCAGCAGCCACAGTAGGCAGACTCTTCACGGAAGCGCTGGCACCGTTAGCAACGGTGCTGGCGCTTCTGTGAACCCATTCCCATGGAGTCCTATGAGACTCCATGGGAATGGGGAACAACATTTACCGGCACCTAGTTTAACGGTCTGACAGGACTTGTAATGTCCTGGTGGCACCCGCAAGCTAGGTGCCGGTAAAATATCATGATTCCAGCGGCAACCCGCCGGAAGCACCGCAGGGTTACCGCCCGCCTCATAATGTGGACCAAAGTGTCCTACAATTCCACCACTGAAAGGTTGATAGTACTCTGCAATCTGAGCTTAGCATGCAATACCCACTGGCAATATAAGGTATAGTTGAGATAGTTACATGCAAATACAAAACACAAAGAGCAACCATGATATAGAATGTCTAAAATGATTTGATCCATCTGCAATGAGTAAGTGGTTGGAAGCTCAAAATAATTTTAGAGGCGCTAACAGGAATGTGAATCAAAGCCATGTATCTTGTCATCTAGAGCATATAGCTCAATAGATCTTGTAACAGCTGCGATATTTAACTTAAAAAAATGCACACTATTATATAACACAAATCGATGGTACCTTCAGAGGTAAGGAGGTGCTTTTAAAAATCAAATAATGTTTTCTCTGATATTGGACTGCCCAGCAAATATACAACACATCATCGGTAGAGCCTAATAGTTAAACTGTATAGAAAGCTGACAATCCTGCATACAGGCAGGGCTTTAAGTGGGCCGGGGCCTGCCGGGGCCAGGCCCCGGCAGTCTCCAAAAAGTGGGACTGAGCCGGGGCCCTGCCGGGGCCCCCGTCCCACCACACGCAACATTGGCGGGATACATTATACCGTCGCGGCGGCAGCCGCGACGGGAGATGCGCCTGTTTTGAAGTCAGGCGATCTGACAGAAGTGGCAGCCAACCACAGCGATGCTGTGCCTGGCTGCCACTTCTGTAAGTCATAGTAACTGCCTCTGGTGACCTCTCGCGCGAGGGGTCACCAGAGGCAGTTACTGTCCCTTTGTTTCCCCAGGTCGCCGAGGCGTCTTTAACCCTCGGCGAACCTGGGGATTCCTTGACATTTTTCGAGGTTTATGAAAGATGGCTTGAAAAGTACACAATTTAAGCCATCTTTTATAAAGCTTTGCCGACGGACAATTTTGTCCGTAGTCAAAGCTTTATAAAATATGGCTTGAATTGTGTACTTTCAAAGCCATCTCTTATAAAACCGAAATGTTTAAAAAAAAATGGCCTGAAAAGTAGGCAAACCGTAAGGGATGCACACACACACATATATATGCATGTTATATATCTGTGTGCGTACCTTACTATGGTTTGTGTACTTTGCAAGCCATCTTTTCTAAACATAGAAATACATATAGAAATACATATTTCTATGTTTAGAAAAGATGGCTTGCAAAGTACACAAACCATAGTAAGGTACGCACACAGATATATAACATGCATATATATGTATGTGCATACCTTACGATTTGCGTACGTTTTAGGCCACGCCCCCCAATGAGGGCCCCCCCTCGATTTCTTACCCCACTTAAAGCCCTGCATACAGGCCAACACAATGTAGATCTCTATTTAATTGAACTAGGATTGAATAATTCTAAGATAGTTACAAACCAAGCATTATGGGTTTTTGGCAAGGGAGGACGTCTGTATGGCACATGGCATCCGCTACCTGTAATCACATTGTAAAAAACGCAATAAAGGTATCATCAGTTTCTCTGCAACTGAGATTTCCAATGCCTGAACTCAGCTACTTTAAACGCATCAACAGGTTCTCTTCAAGGGGGCCTTCCAATGCCTGATTTCACCTACGAATGAACAAACTCACATATAATTCCACAAAGGCACCACCAGACTCTCGGCAAGTGGACCTTCCAATGCCTGACCTTGGCTACCAATGATCAGACTCACAAATAATTCCACTAAGGCATCATGTCCTTGGAAAGGGGGCTTCCAATGACTGACCTCTGCTACCAATCATCAGACTCACAAATAGTACTACAAAGCCATAGCCAGGATCTTGGCAAGAGGGCCTTCCAATGTCTGACCTCTGCTAAGCGCATTCAGACTCCCAAATAGTACTTTAAGGTCATCACGAGGGTCTGAGCAAGGGGTCTTGCAATGCCTGACTTTACTACGAATGATCATCCTCACAAACAATTCCACAAAGGCATCAGCAGGTTCTTGGCAAGTGACCCTTGACATGCCTGGCATCTGCTTCCAGCAGTCAGATTCTAGAATTCGTTCCACATAAGGATCACGAGGTTCTCGGCACGAAAGTGCTCCTTCTGCTATCAGTAATCAGAATGCAGAGTAGTCCCACAGAGACTATAGCCAACACACCAACCTACTGACTTAAAGCAGAGGATGAAAGACTCACCTGTTAGATGCTCATCTAACCAGGTAATGGAGATAAGGCACCCCCAACTGCAATCTGTGGGAACGCCACAGCAGAGTTTGAGGGTTATTAACGCTACTCAGGTTGGTGCACTAAACCACTGCAAACATAAAAAGCAGAGGAACAATCCTTCTATTTTCCTGATAATTTTAATAGATTTGAATGTGGCAATGAGTTGAACACTTGCATTTGGTTATTATGGTAAATGCTCTGCTCTGGCACACCATGTATGTGTGATAAGCCATGCAAAAGACTACATTAAAACATGTTCTTTCAGCTTTCTTGGGCTTATTTAAATAATCTGCAACCAACGGCAATGGATTTTTTGTTAAGAGCTCATCCTTTTTACTGTGCTTAGTGCTGCACCACAGGCCCGATGCCGCGGTGTCACCTGAAATAGACAGACGTGCCTCCTCTCATCTGCAGCCAGCAGGCAGCCTGTCCACAGGATCCTGTCTCCCAGCCTTGCTGCTAAATGAGGATTTGAGGGCTGAATGATGCATCTCATTTGATATTTCCTCTTTCTCTGTCTCCTTGAGGTCTTCTGGGGAATATGTCCCTGCAGCCATTTTCACATAATTCCTTTCCATTATCCTCCATGGAGCCCTGACGCTTAGCTAGTTGGATCATCGCAAGTTAAAGTTCATGGTAAAGGCAAAACATAGTGCATTCAGACAGTATTGTAGCCATAGGTGTTCTGATTACCCAACCTAATATTGCTCAATGTATCAACCTCAGCAAGATTGTATTTATTTATTTATTGGTGATTTCTAAGGTGACTATACAAGTGGTGTCTCAAGGTGCCACAAGACAGAAAGGTGGAGGGGACAAGGGAGAAAGATACAATAACGGTCCTACTAGACCTCATGACGTTGGGATCATGCAAGTGCAGAACAAGAAGTGCAAGGGAAAAAGGGGACGGGGAAGTGCAGGTCTGGAACCAATGAAGTGCTAAGGAGGGAAGGGAATGGTGAGGGGGAAGTGCAGTTGTAACAGGAGGCCAAAGGGCAAGTGCCATCACAAGCAGTTTTGCACAGGGAAGAAGGAGGTAGGAGTTAAGGGGGAGGTTAGGGGCAAGGGAGCAAGTGCCATGAAGAGCAGGTAAGCAGAGGGAGGGGGGACTGGTGGAAGAGGGTCTGGAATCCTGTAATACTCAGAGGAAACCAAGAGGCCAGTCAATGAGGAGGAGGAAGAGGTTAGCAGGAAAGTGGGAGAGAGAAGGAGGAGGAGAAAAGGAAAGTCTCAGGGAGCTTCCAGAACTGAAGGAGATCTGGCTCAAACCTGAGAGGGGCATGTAGACCATTCCAGAGGGATGCTCCTTCAGAACAGAGGCATCTGCCCCCACTCTTTGTTTGGTGTAACGACAGACTAGTAGAGAGTTGAAGCTAGCCGACCAAAGGGCTCTAGGAGGGGCATATTTAGGGAGTGAGAGAAGGATGCAGCGGGACCCAGGGCCTTGTGGATGAAGCAGAGGGTCTTGAATGTGATCCTAGCAGCAACTGAAAGCCAGCGGAGAGCTGGAGAGATGTGGTCCCTGGGCTTGAGGCGAAGGATGAGTGTTTCAGTCCTATTCTGGATAAGTTGAAAGGGGCAAATGAAGGCAGAAGGAAGATTAAGGAAGATGCTGTTACATTAGTCAAGCCAAAAAACGACCAGAGCTCTGGAGATCCCCAGTTTCTGGGGCTGGTACCTGATACTGCCCCCAGAGAAGGAGATGAGAAGATGAGACGGTATACCTGATAGTGGGACTTCTTGGCAAGGTCTGTGATGTGAGCAGAGAAGGAGAGAGAGAAGAATCAAATATGACACCAAGGTTTTTTGCCACACAGGTGGGTGAGGGGAGGGGGCCCATAGAGGACTGCCAGTAGGAGGGAGGGAAGTTGGGAGAAGGGTTCCCAATAGAAAAGATCACAATCTTACTGGCATTAAGGCAGAGATCATTGGCAGCACACCAGGACTGAATGGCAGTCAGACAGTTGGGGATGAGCCAGGACGAGAAGGACGAAGAGGAGGGAAGCTGGCAGGAGAGCTGCATCTGCATCACACTAGAGGTGTAGGGAGAAGGAAGAGATCAGATGGGTCAAGGGGGCAACATAGATATTGAAGTGCCAAGGCGAGGGGATAGAGCCTTGAGGGACACTGCAGGTGGAGCGTGTGATGGGGAGAGAAAAGAGCCCAGTTGAACCTGTGAGGGTCTGTTGGAGAGGAAGGAGGTCAACCAGTCCATAGCCAGGCCTGTGATGCCAAGGGTGTCACAGAGAAGATTTATCAGGGTGGCAGGATTGACTGTGTTAAATGCGGGGAAAAGATCAAGGAGGATAAGAACAGAGGGGGATTTAGAGTCAAGGTTAGAAAGAAGGTTGTCATGGGTGTTCAGTAGAGCAGTTTCTGTGCCTCTGGCAACTCTGAAGTCAGACTCATGGCCATGGAGACAGCCAACAGAATCAGAAAGTTGAGTCAGCTAGGAGATGCAAAGCGTCTCAAGGAGTTTACAATGAAAGGGGTAATGGAGATAAGGTGATAGCTAGCCAGACTTTCGGGTTCAGAAGAGGGCATTTTAAGGAGGAGTGGATAAGGGAGTGCTTGAGGGGTTGAGGTAAAGATCCTGTGGCAATGGAGTGGCTACAGAAATCAGCCAGGGAAGGCACAAGGTAGGCAATGTTGTCCTTGATAGTTCTAAAGGAGCAGGGGAGCACCTGTTTGGAGGAGACTTTCATAGAGAGGAGTAATCTAGAGAACTCATCGAGAAGAAGAAGGGCTGATGTGAACTGGTGACTATAGATCACACAGAAACATCTGAATACAGTGTATAACTCGCACATCAATCTTATGAACTGTATTGCACATTCCTGTAAACCTACACATTCTTCTTTTTTAAATAATTTAAAAAAACGTTATTCCGAAACCAACGTAATGCACCTGCAAAAAGCAAAATGCATTGTTAAAAGTGGGTGAGCAAGGTTGACACACATTTTCTGGCTGCATGTTTTTTCTAAGGCTTACACTTGGAAGCAATAAGAAGCTGTAATGAGAAACCTGTACACTCCTAGTGTAATTATGTAAAGGATAACGTGATAGGGGATGAAGTTATTAGTCAACAGTCGAATAGAAAGGATGAAACAGCTGCAATCAGTGCTAGAAATGTGTCTTAAAGTTTGTGTTGGGTTATTTAAGAAAGTTGGTATTGTACATAATGCAATTTACTAGGAAAGGGTGGGGTCACTGGTACTAGAAAACCATTTTGAGGTAGTACTATAAAAACCAACATTTCTAAACTTGGAGAAAGTGCTTAGAATAGTTTCATGCACAAATTGCAATTGTATGCGTGAGATCATTGCAAGATATGAATGCCTGTAATCAATTCAGAAGGCGCTCTTACAAGGTCTCTCTGACGATAAACAATACAATCCTATTTTCTATTTACAACCCACAGCCCAACTGGTTAGCCCGCATTATTATATCAGTTTACAATAAACTGCAACTATTATTCGACCAAAACTGATGCACTAAATCATGAGGAGCTGGGTTCCCTTAACGATTCCATTTGTAAAAGAAATTAAGCTTGGCAACAAAAAAGCTGTAATAAAATGCTCACAAATAGCATGTCCGAGGTATTTAATGGAGCACTGTCAGAAAGGCCACACACAACCTTCCATGGAATAGTTTGCAAGTCTGTCACAATACTATCTCGATTGATAAAATAGCCATCAAAGAGACAATGTTGGTTAGAGATATGCCGGTGTACATATTTCCTCTTGCTTCATATCATCTGATACAAGATGTCCTTTGCAACGAGCACAGCAATTTACTGCATTCTGAGATCCCTGATTTGTGTGTGGTTCAATCTTTGTGAATGTGTGTTCTTTTAGGAAATATGAAAATTGGACCAGTACACATGAAAGACTGCAACAAATGCAGAAAGAGAACACATGTGATTTTTGGTTAATGGAGGATAAAGGAAAAGAAAGGAGCAAAGTGGGCAGTATCCTGGGTTTAGTCCAGTGGCATGCGGATATCACCTCCAGAATGTGAGTGTGAATCTGATCACTAATAATAGGGAGCAGATCAATGGGAAAATATGATCTTACACTTCCCCCATTTTAGTGGCCTCATTGCATGTTGCCCGGCAGGAAAAGAGGGTGGGGTCATTAATACGATAGAGGGAGAGGCAGACACAAATCCTGTGGTGTTGATGTGAAAAAGCTCTGGTGCAGAGTGTATGCATACAATGGCGCACAGTGTACTGGCAGTCTGAAGAGCTCAATTTGCAGATTCTCGTAAAACAAGAGTCGTGGTGTTTTAAACGTTTGTCTACTTCTACATTTTCCATTTTCTGTTGCCTTTACTTCCACTTTTTTTTTTACTTTTCTTACTGCTTTTTACTCTTCAAGATTGCTTGTCACGGTGATTAAATCTCGTAAAAAAAAGAAGAGCTCAATTTTTAAAGCAAACATGGAGTGATATTGTTTATAATGAAGCTACTTGGCGTGGTGAAATGAAAATAAATCTGTAAAATGGAATTCACTAACAAGCCACAGAACATTAAGTTTAGCAAAGTGGGTGGCGGACGATGAATGTTACAATGTGGCAACAACATGTACAATGATGTTCAAATGGGCACCCTTTTGTTCAGTGGTTACTCCGAAGGGTTGGAGTACCCAGGTTATTTGCACTACAATGCCAAATGTATTTCTGGAGCAACACTGTTCATCAAGTATGTACCATAGTTGGATGCACCCACTTTACACAGCTGTCCCACAGTATGGCTCAGCTTTAGTCTGGTGGCTTATACCTTCTATGTCTACTCTCTTACATGTCAAATGTTTAGAAACACAATGCGACCTCCTGTCGACCTGGATCCTTGAACCCAGTACTTTTTGCTTAATCCCTCCTTGTTTTGTGTTAGGTCATTTCCAGTCTGTATGCCTGCCATTGACCACTGAAGGCTTATTGATGCTCATGAGATGTGCTAATACTAATGGCATGCCTAAACCAGAGGTAAAGTCTATAGATGAACACCATAAGGCATCTTTTAAGACAGTGACATGCACGTGACCGTGCCTCTCATTTCTGTTATGGACTTTCCAGTAAATCTACAACACGCAATACAAATGATAAGCTGTACAAGGAAAGTAAAAGACGAACCAAGTGCCCAGCAACAAAGCTTTGTACTACTAACATGTAAAAACAGACATTCTCAAATGTTCAAGTCAATCATAGAGTTCACGCACAAGTGAAGAATGATTCATGACACGACATACTGATACAGAACCCAACGTTTCCATGAGTCTATGACATCGCATTGCAAGACAACTCACCTCACTCATTGCAGACATCTCACTGCAACCCAACCCATCAAAATGGCTTCTTGTGGCCATTTAAACTCATGCCATCTCATCGAATTCTGGTTGTTGTTTTTCTTTCTGTATTGCATTTTGTAGTTATTTTCCACCCTTCTTTATTGCAAAACATTGGGGAACCCCCCGCATCACATACATCATATACCTACTACCCTTCCTCTTCCCCCGCCTAGTTTTCCTACTTCTCCTACTTCGAGGATGATGGAACATGCGTACATTTCATTGGAGGACACACAAGTGCTCTTCACAGAGAATGGGCAAAATGTACATCCAAATATGTGGTGTATGCTATTGTCTGTGTATTTTGCAAATGGTATAAAGATAACACCATTACAGAACTAAAAACGAGAATACAGGAACATGTGACTCCATTGGAAGCCAAGATTCAATATTACCTTTAGTCCAACATTGCCAATTTATTTATTTATTTATTTATTTATTCAGATTTATTTAAAGCGCACATCAGCCCGGGGGCATCGTGGCGCTGTTACATGAATACATACATAGTCTGGTTACAATGGAAGGAAGATGGTTACAAAGCAATTTACATTACAGGAAGCATTTCGTATCGAACACTTTTAGTATCAGATGTGTGCGAGCTGAGGTGGGTGAAGGGAAGGTGGAGTTAGTTGAATAGCGTGGTTTTGAGGGATTTGCGAAAGAGATACAGAGATGGTTCTGCTCTAAGCGCGTTGGGGAGGGCATTCCATAGCTTAGGTGCTATGTGAGGGAAGCCAATGCCGCCGGCTTTGGCTCTTTTTACAATGGGTACTTGGAGTTGGTTGGCGTGGTGACTTCTTCTGGGGCGGATGGAGGAGTTCTTGGTTATAGTCTCAGATAGGTAGGGGGGTGCTGTGTGGTTAATGCATTTGTGTGTGAGGGTGAGGATTTTAAAGTTGATCCTTTCCTTGACTGGGAGCCAATGGACGCGTCTTCTGGCCTGTGAGATATGGTCAGTTTTGGGCATGTGTAGTGCAGCACGGAGGGCATTGTTTTGCACTATTTGGAGCTTGTTTAGGTTTTTTGATGAGGTGCCTGCCAGGAGGGCGTTACAGTAGTCCAGTCTGGCTCCTATAGTAGCTCTGGCTATGGAGAGGCAGTTGGGCGTGGTGAGGTAGGGTTTTATGGCGTAGATGAGTTTGGTAGTCAGAGCAGAAGCTGAGGCAATGGCGCTGGTTTGTCTTGTCATTGAGAGTGTCGCGTCAATGTAGACTCCTAAGGTCTTGACGGCAGAGGAGACAGGTATGCTAATACTGTCGATGATCAAGTGCGAGTAATTGGGGCTGAGTTTGGTTAGAGTTTCGTTAGGGGCTAGGGTGATGATTTCGGTTTTGTCTCCGTTTAGGCAGAGGCCATTGATAGCCATCCATGTTTGGATAGTTGAGTAGATTTTGAGGAGGGCTTCTGAGTCAAGGACGTAGTCTCCAGAGAGGGGGAGGAGGACCTGCGTGTCATCAGCGTAGTTGGTGTACGCTATGTTGAGGGAGTCCAGTAGGTCAAAGAGGGGTTTGGTGAATAGGTTGTAGAGGGTCGGTGCGGTGCAGGACCCTTGTGGGACTCCACAATTGATAGTGGTGGGGGGGGCGCTATCCTGGTCAGAGTACACTTTCATGGCCCTGCCTTCAAGGAAGGATGTGATCCATGTGGTAGCCTTATGAGAGAAGTGTGCAGCATTGGAGAGGTGCGTTGTGAGAATGCTGTGGTCGACCAAATCGAATGCTGCAGAAAGGTCGAGGAGGAGGAGGAGGGCAGGTTTGCCTGTGTCCATTATTTTAGTAATCTGATTTTTTAAATCTAGAAGAGCAGTTTCAGTCCCATGGCCTTTGCGGAAACCTGACTGTCTTTTGCCTAGGATGGTGTTTGTTTCCAGGTAGTGTTGGATTTGATTGTGTGCAGCTTTGTCCAAGATTTTAAGGAGAAAGGGGACGGTGGTGATGGGGCGGTAGTTGTTAGGGGAGGAAGGATCAAGGGAGGTTTTTTTTAGGAGCGGGCGGACCCAGGCTTCTTTTAGGCATTGTGGTACACTTCCAGATGTGAAAGAGGCATTGATAAAAGCCGTGATGATGGGGGTGAGGTATTCTGCGCTCTCTTTGATACCGGAGGGTGGGCAGATATCCCCTTTGCAAGTGGAGGGTTTGATTTTTTTAAGGAGGTCATTGACTTCCGTCTCCGAGACTTCTCTGAAGGCAAATAAAACACCAGCGGGACAACAACACATATAAGGTTCCTGGGCTTAAAAGGTGCCATGCCAATTGCAAAAGAGGGAAACAGAGAATTGCGACGGAGATAAATAGAGCCCAGATAATCCTGTAAATTAAGTACGATTTACGGAGGCCTCAACACTGAACATGAACTTAATGTTTTTCTCTGATTTTGTATTCTACTATTGAAGATTTAACGTAACAGTTACAGTTCACACCTGGGAAAACATGATTACATTGTAATTATTACTGGGGTTTATTAAAAGCTTGCTTGACAGCAAGTCTTTTAGTAATTTTTTTCTGTTATCCTTGATCTTCTATATAAAAGAATTAAGGTTTAAGTGATGTGTGGTGCATAATTGGTTCTATTACAAATGCATATAAACATATGCAAGGAATTAAGTAGGAAAACTATGAATAAAACTTCACAAATATTGAAGAAATCAGGGCAAGAATATATCCATTTTTTAACATTTGATGAATAACATGTGACTATGCTTACTCTTTCTATAAATTAACATATGATGGTGATAATAGGATAGAGCATAGCAGCATAAATAAATGTAACATCTGACATCACTATGCTATGACATCACACAAGCTTACCGACACCGTTGTTTCCGGACCGGAAAACTATGAGTCTGTGGGCGGGTGCCATACCGCCCCCAGGGTAAGTCTTGGCGGGTGGTATGGCACCCGCCCGCAGACTGTCACAGAAGCACCAGCACTGTTATTAACAGTGCCTGTGCTTCCATGATCCCCATCCCGGAACGCCGGGGTCGTAATCCCCCAGTGATTCCGGCAAGTCAGGCAGCAGTAAATCATTATGGTTCCCGCGGCTATCTGCCAGTTTTACCAGCATGTTTAGCACCTAACCTGTAATGAGGGCCGATCTGTAAACAATGCATTTTTCTATCTGATCGGCGTGTAAAGTTTTATCCACAATGATATGCTTCTATCTGAAAGACAGTACATCATTTCAATGGTACCTTGCTTTGCCTTATCTGTTGCAGCCCTAACCTATCACATGTGAACACAGGCACCATTTTGTAACCTTGGTATGACTTACCTGACTTAGTAAGCAGAAGAAAACACAAAAACACTGTGCATTGTGCCATTCGGCCATGTGAATTCTGCCAGTATATCGAGGCGGAAGAAACAAGTACAGGCACAACCCCTCGAAGCTGTACTCCCAACCCATATAGACACCAGTCTGCAGATCCAGCAAGATGCAGGCCATGACTTACCTGATTGGCCACACACATAATGGATGGCCTTGGTGTCCCCCAGCAGCTGGACACTGTGCGATTTTCAGGGCTAAATCTGTTCTGTCATGCTCTCATCCCTGCAGGGACAGCACTAATAGGTGCAGTCCCAGTAACAGCTTTATAAACAAAGCCTGCAAAAAAGTGAGATAGCGTTCAGAGGACACCCTGTGAGGAGAAGGTCTGCTCCATCCAGCATCACTTTCAGCCCATTTGGCGGCCTACTGAAGGCCTGTGAGAAACCAGTCTTTGGTAGAGATGAGTTGGCCTCCCCTTCTTCAGGACTCTAGTCATCAAGAAGCAGCCTCCTTTTCCCATCCACTGCTGTCACATCAGGAACATGTTGTTAAGAGAAATTGTGTACTGGTTGTGCCCAGAGTGAACAAAGAGTTTGCAGATTAGCTAAAAAAAGGATGAAAGGTGCGGCCATCCCAAGGGCATCATTGGCCTGACACTGCTCCAGGGGAAATACATGCATAACAAGGTGAGCTAAGTAGATGTCTTCTCTTTCCCCCTTGTGGCCACCATGTCCGTGAGAGGAAACAAATGGGTGCCTTCATCGGAGCTTACTGTTATGTGAGTCTGCTTTCTGAGCATAGAAAGAGAAAAGGGCACATATCAATCAAAGAGGATTATCTGTCTTGTCCTGCTGCATGTCACGTTTGCCCGCAGGTCTTCCCAGTAAGAGTAATAACCAAACCAAGCTACTAGGCCATGCACTGAAGAGAATACAAAAACACTGTGCATTGTGGCATTCGGCCTGGTGAATTCTGCCATTATATCGAGGCGGAAGAAACAAGTACAGGCACAACCCCTCTCAAAGCTGTACTCCCAACCCAGCTAGACACCAGTCTGCTGATGCAGCAACAGGCAGGCCAGTGCAGCTGCACATTCATTGTGCAAGTATTGGGCTTAAGGCGCATAAGCCTGCTTATTCTTTTCACCATTTTTATTTTTGAAGTAACCTCTGGTTTCATTTGTTTTAGCAATTTATTTTTATTTATTGTGTAATGTTGCTATCATGCAGCTCCTTTTTGATCAATAATTGACTTTTAATTAGAGGGCTTTACCAGTAATCATGGCAACGCATGTATTTGAAACAATGTGGCTCGGTTGGATGCAAACTACTTAGTTTAGGGCTTTAATGCAAAGGTAACATTGAAAAGACTTTGAATGCATATGGATAGACTGAAACAGAAAACGCGGTAAAGCAAGAGACAGATTTTGTTAGCTAGGTGCAGAATGTGAACTGTATGATATGATATGATAGTTTATTTGTATAGAGTCTATACGCATGTGGTTCAAAGCCCTTCAAGGCAAGGGAGGGAGCCAGGGAAAATACAATAACATTCTTACAAGGCCTTGAGACATTAAGAATTGGAAATTAACTATCGCAAGAGCTTTGACAATGATTAAAGGAGGGGCAGGAGGGAAGAAGATGAGACAGACAAGGGACTATCATACTACGCCTGACAACATTTCTGGTAGTACATGGGATTGACAATAGGTGAGGGAAGAGGGGAGGGAGGAAGGAGAAGAACAAAACAAGCAACTATCGTACTAGGCCTGACAACATTTCTGGTAGTGCAGGGGATTGACAATAGGTGAGGGAAGAGTGGAGGGAGGAAGGAGAAGAACAAAACAAGCAACTATCGTACTAGGCCTGACAACATTTCTGGTAGTGCAGGGGATTGACAATAGGTGAGGGAAGAGTGGAGGGAGGAAGGAGAAGAACAAAACAAGCTACTATCGTACTAGGCCTGACAACATTTCTGGTAGTGCAGGGGATTGACAATAGGTGAGGGAAGGGAGGCAGGGGGGAGGGAGGAAGCAGAGGAACATAACAAGCGGCTATCGTACTAGGCCTGAAAACATTTCTGATAGAGCAAGTGCATAGAATATAGTGAAGGGAGGGGGAGAGGAGTGAGGGTACAGAGAGGGTGAGGAAGAGAAGACAGAGAAATAGTGAGTGTGGTGAAAGAGAAGAAGCAAATCCGGTCGAAATGCAGTGTTATAGAGCACACAAACAGATGGTGAGAGCACATACAAGATGCACTGGTCAATGCTGAACAACTTATGTTGCAAAACACCAGCAAGTGCAAGCCAGAATTCAGAGTCGTAGAGGGGCACAAAATGATTCAGGGCCACCATGATTACGTAATGCTTCAAGGAAGTGCTGCGTGAGAACGAGATTCAGGATGGGTGAACCAACATGAGTCACATGAGTCAAAAAGTCAATTCAAAGCATCTGCAACAAGGCGGTGATGGTATCACCATATTGTGTCAATACACTCTGATTTTGGGCCGGGGGGAGTTTTGATGCAGGGGGGGGATTGTAGGTGAGGGATGCCTTGAGAGGGGGGACAGCAAGATTCAGGATACAGGTAGAACAGGCAAACAACAGGGGGGGTTGTAAATACAAGAGTCAGGAATAAACACACATGCATACACCACGGGGGAGGGCATCTAAATACAAGAGTCAGGCATACAGGCACATGCATCCAACAGGAGGGGCATCTACATACAAGAGTCATGCATACAGGCAAAGCATACAACAGGGGGGCATCCATATACAAGAGTCAGACATACAGGCAATGCATACAACAGGGGGGCATCTAAATACGAGAGTCAGCCATACGGGCACATCATACAACAGAGGGGTGCATCTAAATACAAGAGCCAGGCATACAGGCACATGCATAAAACAGGGGGACATATAAATACAGGAGTCAGGCATACAGCACATGCATACAACAGGGTGCATCTAAGTACAAGAGTCAGGCATACAGGCACATGCATCCAACAGGGGGGGCATCTGCATACAAGAGTCATGCATACAGGCAAAGCATACAACAGGGTGGCATATATATACAAGAGTCAGACATACAGGAACATGCACACAACAGGGGGGCATCTAAATACAGGAGTCAGGCATACAGGCACATGCACACAACAGGGGGGCAGCATCTAAATACAACAGTATGATATTGTCACACTGTTATTCATCCATGCTCTGGTTTGATATTTTTATGCAATGTTTATACTGACTCTGTTTTGGCTATTTAAGAAATGTACGCTATTTAAATCTTGTTTGTTACATATGTTATAATTATCACAACACAGAGACCGGTTTTATGCACTATTTCCTGTGTACCTGCTTTATTAGAGGTGTCATTGACTGCCAATTGTGTACATTTTGTATATGTATTTAGATGGTTGATTAATCCCTCCCATCTGGCTGGGTGATCTGGGTGGCCCCAAATCTAAAAAACATCTCAGGCACACTTTTGCAGTGTGTAACATATATCCTGTCTCTCCAACACAGGTTGTTTCTGACACTAGTACACTCACGAAAAAGGCAAACAGCACCAACTATCCAGAAGAAAGGGCTACTTATAATGCTGTGTCCCACGGTGGCCTTAATAAAAGGCAACCGGGAAGAAGGAGTGTAGCCAGGATTGTCTAACTAGTGGGGCCTGAAACCAATGTAGTTGGGTCCACGCAAGTGACATTCACATCTGTAAATGCGGACAAAGTGATGTTGGGAATTTACAGATTTGCGGTGGGCCTTGTCTGCTCAGGCACTAACCTGTCTACTCCTCTGTCAGATGGTCCTCTCTGGAGCTCAGCAGTGACATGTATATACCTCTTTTTGGGACTGATGCTTTGACTGAGATTGTGGAGCAGCTCTTTTGTGCCATTTATTTCAGAAACTGTCTTCAGATCTGCATAAGTGACAAAAGAAGCAGAGCATTTATTTTTGTGAAATCTGTATTACTAAATAAGGTGACTGCTAAGTGAGCAGTCTGCAGAGGCTGTGCTGTGAGCGAGCCCTTCCTTGCTTTGGGTCTGTCTTTGCTGGCGTTTGAACAGAGCTCCACCCTACATAATTACATCATCTCCATGAAGCGGATCGCGATGCGGACTGCTAAGTGAGCAGTCTGCAGGCAGCAGGTGTAAAGCAGATTCTAGTCCCAGTTGGATTTGACGAAACCATCTCTACCATCTGAATAGTCCCAAAGTGGAACTAGTAATTGAAAGTAATTGGGAAAATAGCGACCAGATCAAAGACCCGGCCAGCGATAAACAACAATTTATGCCAAGTGAAAGCAATGACTAAAATGAGAGATGTGTGTGTCACATGTGATGGCGCAGCAGAAGAACACATGCAGGGTAAACCGAGCAAGCTGGAGAGCAAAACTGGTGCTAGAGGGGACAGGAAAATCATGTCTTACTACTCAGTGGCCAAAATCTTGAAGTCAAAGACACTAACTTAAGAACCAGCTAATATAACCACAATTTACACAATACAGCACAGTCATTAGAGAGCGACAATAATTCATTGGTTAATTTATGCTATTCTCTCCAGAAGGAAATCGCTGCCCAAGCTGCGGAGCCTATGATGATGTATTTAATCACGTCAATTCTGAGTGGTACAAATAACGAAGATTTAAATTCTCTGTTGGATGAGACTACTGTGCCAAGATTAAGTGTGTCACCATTATTGTACCCGAGTCCATAGGGAGTCAAATGTTAGTACAACTACGATTCACGAGACATCCTCAGATATGATGTCCGATACCTCGACAATGCAATTTGTGATTGAAATCTTAATGAAATTGGGGGGCCGTTTGAATGATGAAATGGCTCTGATTTGGTACTGATTTAGTAAAGATTGAATCTAAAATGCCACAATCAAGTGGACACCTCGTGTTGGGTCAGCAGCTACCCCTGGAGCCTATAAAGAACAGGAGGCAACTGAACCTGAAGTGCTTAATACAACAAAAAGTGCAAAAGTGGCAGAAAACAAAGTAAATCCCAACTCAATCATATAGAAGCACATCATTCTGGCGAGTTCCTGTATCGTAAAAAGCGCCACTCTTTGAAAGTCCAGCAATGCCAATTGCAAAGAACAATAGTACGGAAAATAAGATCAATAGTGATGAAGGAACCAACAAAACCGATACTCTGATAGCTGGGAATCGGAGAGCTAGAAAAAAGAGGAATTGCCAGAGAAAAAGGGAGAAGGCACGGAAAGGGGGTTTAAGAACAGGATGGCTAATCCAAGATCAGCTACATGAAAAGACACCTAATAAAAAGCCCATGGAGGTTTCTGAAAGTGATCTTAGTGAATTGGCTGTTTCTACCACTTCAGTAAAAGAATTTTGCTCTACACCAGAACCCTTGGCTAAACAGTTGGAAGGAGGCCAGAACAGGGGCAAAAAGGGTGATCACTTTCTGTGGAGCCGCTGATCATATGCCTGACTAATGTATGTTCAACTAAAATTATAAATGTAATAAACAGGGCGTGCTCTTAAATATATTACAACAAATTCCATCTCTTAGAGTCCTAATATCTTCAGACGTTGATTTTATTAAGATAATAAAAAATGCTAGAACCTGCTCATCATATGTCCATTCTATTTCAAAGGAAGTGGCAGATTTATTCAGAGACCATGACGATCACTTTTTTTTTTAAAAAATGAGCTTTCTAATTAAGGAAGTTGAACAGAAGCCTTAGATATGCACTCAATCTACCATGTCGCGGCTGGTTCCATGGCTGCAGCGAAACCAAAAGACTGATGCTTGGGGAAAACAGAGGTGATGAACGACATTCAGGCTTGGAAGTGGCTCACAAACCTTCTTTCGAAGCTTTAATGAAGCTAGAGTGAATCGATTTACTATCTTGAAACTGGCATGGAGTCACTCATTTGCTGGCCCATACTGGTTCATTTCCCATGCTGTTATCTTCAACTATCTTCTTATTACAGGAATCTTGAATCATCAGAGATCTGCTTGTCGAAGGGTTTTCAATTTACCGAAAATAAAAGGCAAACAAGGGTCCGTTGGGGAGACCATCTGGTGGCCGGGTAGTTGACATTAAGAACACCATGTGTTTGACTGAGTTGAGTTGTTCCACAATAAATAATAATGTACTGGCAGCTGAAGTACAACTAAATAGCATTAATCGTGAACACAGAATGCTTCTTATAAACATGTACGAGGTGGAATAAAAACTGATGGAATAGTTGCTCACATCCCAGAACTAATACTAATCTGATACTAATCTAATGCTGATGACATCATTCTAGCAGCAGACCTGAACGGCCACTGCAAGGATCTGAGTAACATCAAAGCTAGTGAATGGGTCGCTTGTAAATCTAAATTGTCCCAGGGTAATAGTAACAACCCTGGTCAATGATGGTCAAGGTCCCTTGCTTAATGTGACCTTATAATGTTGAATGATTGGTCTCTTGGGGATCAACTCGGGGGGTACACCTGGTTGTCTGGAGCCAAGAAAGTGACCATTGACTATATATACTGTTCACGTGAGCTGACTGATGCTGTAAGGGGTTTAGCCTTGCGCCCTAGTGTATACAGCAAAAACTGTGCAATTGAGCTTTCTCTTGACTTGGTCAGAGCTAGGAATTGCATGGAATTATTGGGAGGTGTACAGTTGAACAATTTTAAAAATAGAATTGGATGGTCGGAAAGAAATATGTGCAGCATGAGTAAATACATCGGAAAGATTGGGCCTTTGGAATAAAACAAGCTTAGTTGTATGAGTGCAGATGAAATTGAAAAATGGATAGCAAAATTAACATCTAAATTTGCGAGTGTAAATTTACCTGTGGCGTTTCGAACTAAGAATGTTGTCAATGTTTTTGAAATTAGAATCCGTAAAGCTAAGCAAACCTTGATAAGGCAAATCAGGGCTATCCGCCCACAGGGAGAGATGAACAGTCCTGTTGAATTTCATTGAAACGGGTTAAAAACAAATATAGTAACTGGCTCAGAAGTCATCAATTTTCCTTTAAAAATGCTTAATTGTCAACAGACTTTTAGAGTTTTGGCTGGTGGGAGCACCAGGAAGATATGGGAAGCTCTAATTGCATATTAAGGTAATGCCAAAAAATATTTGGTCAATTCAATTCCTGCTAATGAGTGGACTGCATATATCGAAAACTGTACAGGCTATGCTTCAGCTAATGTGCTGTACTCCTTTTGAGCTGAGATATGATGAAGAGGATCTAGTGAACTCTATTTACAAGACCTAAAATATCATGTTCCCCGAGGAGTAATGGTCTTTCCAACATTGCTCTAAAAGAAATCACGGTAAAGCGGGCTGCTCTTCTGAAAATATTATTCGATAAGGTATTCATATTGGGGTTGATTCCTTAACTTTATTGCCGTTACATACTGATTCCAATTTACAAAAAATCTGATTATTCCGATCCAGCCAATTATCATCTACTATCAATGTTAGACATTACTGGAAAGGTATTTGCATCGTCTTGTTAAAAGAATTGTAATGCTGGACAAAGGAACAAAACATCGTAAGTCCTCAAACTGGCTTTCGGCCTGGGTTGTCAATGACCCACAATCTTCTATTATATGACATACTAGTTAGAAGAGCATCCATTGGGGATATGCCCACATTGAATGTGCTTTTTGTAGATCTGCAAGCAGCTTTCGAAACGGTGGACAGAGTCAAAAATTGGGACACGTTAGTCTCTCTTGGCATTCCGGCGTGGCTCCTGTCGGCTATTAGACAGCTAGACGAGCAAACCTGGGTGTCTATACAGTTGGGCCTGGGTGGTGCCACCACACGGCCTATCCCAATAGGATGTGGGATGAAATAGGGCTGTGTGCTGCCCCGCTGCTTTTCAATCTTTACCTGTCTCATCTTCCCGAGACTCTGTCAGGGGTACAGCAACACCTACTGAGGATTGGGAGTACCTGTGTTGATTGGCTGTCCTACACAGATGTCATCATTATATTTGACCATACATGTGTGGGTCTGCGTTGAACAACCAATGCGCTGGTATCCTAGCTAAGGAATAATAGGCTGATCATGTACTATGATAAGGCCATGTTCATGAGGTATGGAAGGGGTGGTATTGTTGTGGGGTGCATACAAAGATCCCAAACAGAAGTCCCTTTCACATGAACAGCAGGATATTAAACACTGATCCAAACATGGCCTGGCCTGTGTTTTCTTCAAGCAAAGTTGAAGAGCCATCTGAAAAAGGGGTCTACCTGTCATTACCAAAGGAACAGCAGCATTTTAATTCACAAAAGAAGGAGGAATCAACGATCCCTTTAACATGGAAAACAGTGACACAAAAATGGCTTGCATAGGAGTGCAAATAAAAGCAGTTTAAATGTGAAAATGTATCACTGCTTGCAGAAAAATGTCAGGGAAAAGACATGATATTCCGGTTGACAAAAAGCAATGTATATTATGTTTCACATACAAAACACCAGTAACATTTGAAAAACCACTTTGTTTCATTGGTAAAATGTCATCCCAAGACAATCCCTTTTGGTGGGTGTGGGAAACTTCACAAGGAAATCTCCCACTGCCAGTCTGGTTGTCACATCTCCCATCTAATTACAAACTGCAATAAAGTGTCCTGCTAAAGGTGTCTAAATTCAGTGTTCTCCAGGCCTGCTGGCTCTAAAGGCATTTACTACAGGAGACGTCCCCCTTGGCTGGAGCATGGCCAATATGTGTGAAAATGGGGGCACCAACTTCAAAGAGCAAGCTTGCAACACAAAGAGACTGATAGAAAAAAGAATCTGGGTACAGGCTGACTCTGTGAAAACAAATGGCCAGAAGGCAGGAGAATAGCCATTTCTCCCACATGAAGATTCACAATTAATTTAAAAGGACGATTATCATTTAAGCCTTTTTCTCAGCAACCATAAGGTGGATTTCCTTCAGTTATAAACAATTTATTACGTAATTTCCAGGCTATTTTGGAGACATGAAATCCATCCACCTATGACTCACAGAACTGTAATGGCTATTGTTTCTTGCTGATCTGAACATGTTCCAAATTTGAGAGTTGGTGAGCAGGTGGAGAATAAAATTAGGGGTATGGGTAATAACATACACATTGATAACTGTTATGCTTTTCATGGAAACTGCAGAAAAGTGCCACATGGCTGTGCTTCATGGTACAGACCTGGTGGTCGGCTTATCTAATTCCCTATGATTGGCCGAATCAGAAAATATGTATATCATGGCAGTTGCTAGTAAAATTATGAAGTTGGGAAACATACTAGTTATAAAAAATTGAAAGGAGAACACATGGCGATTACAAATGGGAATTGCCATATGTTGGTTCAGACCCCCAAAACAATCCTGACTTGGAGGCTGGGTTTGGGATGAGAAAGAAGGGTAACTGTCCAATCCTAGTTGTGTGTATTATTGCATGGCACTTCCCCAAGATTGTAAAATTGGTGGTGTCATCGCTGCTATATAAGTGGGACTGCACTAGGAGGAAAGATCCAAGAGGCATGATATGTGTCTGAAATAGGGCTAAAGAAAATAATTATTTAAACAGTTTGTTGTGTCACACCTTAATTGGGGAAGGAAGGACATCCCCAGGTTGAGAGTGGCTTTTCAAAAAAACATTACATTGTTCCATTTCTAAGACTACCCATGGGAGTCATAGACAAAGTCACTACTAAATTATTAGGACTCACAATGGGCACGGGAAATTCTGAGACAATGACAGTGGGAAAGAAACAGAGAGCCATAGTGGAGATTCATCTTATCAAGATATTTGCATCGAATACTGCTGGGTATAGCTATGCTGGAATACTGAAGCTGTAAAAGCAAAGCTTCTGCCCAGCAGTATTATATGGCTTGGAAGCAATGGTCATTAAGGACTTGAAATGGGTCAATAGGCCCGATGGAAAATTCTGGCGATCTCTCTTGGGCCTCCCATGTTCGGTGCCCATAGAGCGCATTCGATTAGAACTGGGGCTTTTAGCATTGAGGTCTGAGATCTATAGGAGAAGAGTCTTGTTGCTACTAAAGGCATGGCCATTTCCCAAATGCCCATTGTTAGCATTGCTGTGTCAGGAGATGAAAAATGAACCAGGTAATAACAGCATATATGCTTGAGTAAAATTATCCTAGGCTTTTTCAACAGTATTAATTGGGCACATGACCTAACTTTAGAGTATTGGAAATTGAAGGAAGAGTTCACTAGAAAAGTGAAACCAAGAGACTGTATGGAAAACTTGAATCACCTGGAGAGCTTCAAAAACTACCAAAAACACTACCAGCTGAACCACAAATGTTTATCCCTCAGCAATATCTAATTAAATGTCCCAATATTTGGGTAAGATGCTTTTATTTATTTGCTGAGCCTCAATCAGCTTGCAGTTCTGTCTGTAATTGGCCCGCAACAGGGCTTCACTAGAGACAAGCACAATTGTCTTATTTGCCTAGGGTTGGCGAACGAGAACTGGCTGGACACGTAATGACTGGCTATCACCTGTTGATCAAGATCTTTGAGAAATGTTTGGGCCGATTTGTCTTTTTGTTGTCCAATTTGAGTGAAGTAAGCTTCTGGATCTATTGTATAAATTCGGGCAACACTGCATTGATGATGGCGCTATATAATGTTTGGAAGATTGTTGAGGAAAAATGGGTTAGTGTTAGCAGGGTTAATCAGTATGTTTTCTTGTATTTTATTTTAACTAATTTTCTTCCATTCAAATGAATATACTGTATTAGAAATAATCTTGTGTATACGTTCTTTTTAGTGTCTGTATATGTTAAATAGTCATTTGAACTAATATACAAATTCAATAAAATACAAATAAAAAATACTAATATTTTTACTACTTCTGGTTTCCAATTCATCATATTTCTGCTACATATCTTAGAATTAAACAACATGTGAATGCCTGTCTATGTGATTAGCTTCTTGAATATTGTGAATTGACTTTTCCTGTGAAACATAAGTGGCATCAGAGGAAGAGAAGAAAGGTGGTTTGCAGATCCATGAATGCAACAAAGATACAAAGCAAAAGAACTATATGTTATTATACTGCTGATAGCACTTTTATCTAGTACTGCTGCCTGTAGTAGTAGTATCATTGCTTATTGCACTACTACTGGTGTTACTAATGCCAACTTTAGTGGACGCAGTAGTATTAGTAATAATAGTAGTAGTAGATGTAGGACTACTTGTAGTAGTGGTACTGCAGGCAGCCCTAGGATAACTACTATGGTTAATAATAGTACCACTGCTAGTACTACTACAATGACTACTACTCAATGCTATTAATGTCAGTATTTATATTAACACCTATATTCTGCTGGCAGTACATGTATTCATTATTACAATTATCCAGAAGGGAACACCTGATCTTATGAAAAGGGCCTGAACAAACACATGGAATGGGGGATTTCTTTAGCTGAAGTATGCTCCTATGCATCTACACATGAACAGAATAATAATACTAATCGTGTTAGGGTTTAATTTGATCATTTACAGCTTCAATCTTGTTTGACAATTTTTATCAATCTTTGTTATAAATTATACATTTTTAGAAATAACGTACATTAGGGTCATCAGTGTTGCACAACAACCTGTATTTCATTGGAGTTGCAACACATCTAAAATGGTGCTCGCGTGTGCACAGAGGGTCCAGTTGCTTTTTAAAGTAAGATGGTTGCTATTTCCAGATACTTCAAATGATATATCTGTCAGCAATAGTGAATTATGGGATAGCTGCACATATTGAATTTTCTGGAATGAAAAGGCTATTTGCCTGCTCATTGGGGAATAGAATTTTGGATCCCCAAGGTCTGTGTTACTATAATGATTTTATGGTGTATCCCTTTGAATGAGTAGTAAGGTTTCCTCTGGAATTATTTTTATGAATCAGCTACATTTCTCAACCTTCTCATTGTTCTGTGGGGAAACAACTTAAACATTTTGGGCCCTTTATTTGTTACAACTTTTTCTACAGGTCGACCCACATTGTAAGTGCTTGATTCACAGAAGTGTTATATAATCGTGCAATCCAATTGGCCCGTAAACTGTTCATTTCATAAGGGAATATTGGATTTCCTTTTTTTGGTTTTCATAATGTTTGGCAAGTTCTTGGTCAGTCTTATTCATTTTGGATTCTAATTTTTGGTGTGCAAGAGACTTTTATAAAACAAATACCCATACTACGTTCTATGGTTGCTGGGGCCTCTCTTTCCACACTATCACCCGGATCAATATTATTGATGGATCCAGAACATATTTCAATACCTGCTTGAGGTGAGGTCTGGGCATTTGAGTGTGGTTTTATACTAATAAATCCATCTAAAACATGCTGGTGGATGTAGTTCTATTTGCCAAGCAGTGTTCGAGATTAATGAACAAGTGTATGTTTTATAAATAAAATCACTAAAGAATCATTTTTATGTTTTCCTTATAGAAAATGTCTTAAAAAAATGTATTTAGTATTTCAGAATGTATCTGATGACCGGGTGCGGTGGTCTCCCAGCCACTGAGGAGGCTTGGAATGGGTTCCTTAGCACACAAGGAAAGACCCTGCTCCGAGCTTCTGCAGAGTGGGAGGCCGATATCCTTCCCTTAACGGGAATAAAGGTAGTTGCGCGCCCTGGTCCTCTGCCCCCCCCCGCACATCCCTTTTTCACATAGCTGCTCCCCTCTCTACCCCAACACCACTTACCTGAGCTGCTTTGTCCCTCGCTGGCTCCGGGAATTGGGCTGTTCGTGGTGCATCTTGCGTGTAGTCCCATCTCCAATTCCCTGGTGGCTATTTTCTTTGTTTACTTGTTTAAAGCATTTTTTAATGGCTGCCTTGGAAAGGGATATGGGACTAAGTGTAGTCCCTTTGCCCCAATCCATGGCTGACATTTGTTTAACATTTTTTTCCTCAAGTTGAGAAATGGCTTTTTCACTATTTTACAACTCTAGACAAAATACTACTAGTGCTCTGGTAAAATGTGCCGGGGTACTAATGGCAGTAGAGCCCTTAGCTATATGGTAATGCTGCGGACATTACGTAAAGCCCTTACTTGGCTGGGATTG
The DNA here is from genome assembly GCF_040938575.1 of Ambystoma mexicanum. Classification (NCBI taxonomy): domain Eukaryota; kingdom Metazoa; phylum Chordata; class Amphibia; order Caudata; family Ambystomatidae; genus Ambystoma; species Ambystoma mexicanum. Next base: position 291,644,813 of record NC_090930.1, on the reverse strand, counting down.
TAACGGACGCCACAGCACATTACCAGACTGCTAATGCCCCCCTCGGGTTCCATTGCTTTAATCTTTCCCTGGTGGTGATGTGGTGGGCCAAACTGAAGATTGTTTTGTCAAAACTGGTCTGATTTCTGTTGACATATAGTTCCAATATGTTGAGCTCTACATATGTGTGATTCCTTCTATTTGACAAGCTGCTTCCACACGATTTACTGTACATTGTATGCACATATTCATTCATTAGTGTCATAAAGTGATTTTTTTTTTTTAATTTCTTTTAGCAATATTGTTTACTTTATCTTTAAATGGTAGTGTATATTGAGCAATCTTGTATTGTACATTTTGCAGAATGTGTTGATGTTCTTTTTATGTTTGTATTAAGGCATAATAAGATATCGTGTTACATACTTCTATGCAATTTATTCACTGTACATACTTTTTTGGGATATGTCCCAAGAATGAATATTATTTTAGGCACATGTACTGGCACTAATAACATTGATAATAGCATTACGTCCAACACTGATACTAACTGCACTACTAATGATAATGGTAGGACTCTTACTACTATTACCACTGGAAGCATAATCATGAATACTGGTGTAGTAGGAACAGTAGGTCCTGAATTGTGACATAGGCATTAATTGAACACAGGAGTCAGTACTGAACATTAATTTAATAACTTTGTCAGGTTAGGGTTGTATAGTAAATATCGGTCCTAGGGAAATCACACTAGACATCATAAAGAGATACTTTGGTAGAAGGTGTAAGGATTGGCCAACTCAATGTGCCTCTGAGTCCTGGGAATACTGACTTTCCAAGGCTTCCCTACCTAACAGTCTTCACAGTCTCAATACCAGTGCATTTTGCCTGCCTGGCATCTCTAAGGTTAAAGTCTCAGGGCTATAGAGCCCTGCATGGTTCTTGGTTATCTTACAGTCTTAGGGAGATAGTACCCAGCTCACTTCTTGGCAATCTCCCACCAGCAAGAATGTGTCCCCCTGCCTATGGTTGTTCTCAGGCTTGGACACTTGGACATTCATGAAATCCAGCCGCCTACGCCCTCCTCATCCACATCTTCTTCTGGTCGCTCCCTGCGGCTGAAGTACAGATCTGTGCAAGCTCTTCAATATCTTTCTCAACAGGTTTTCTACAGCGAGTGCTCTGAATCTTCATTTCGTATGGTTTCTCGCAGCAAGGCTTTCCTCCTTTTTAATGGCTTGCAAGGTCTGCATAATCATTCCTGCAACAAGGGCCTAAGTAGTGAAAAATCCTTGTATGGACGGATCTCAAAACCGGGTCCCTACTTCCGGAGGTCTAATTCCTGCTTGTGCTTCTTCTGCTCCCAGCCTCTCTGCCGGCCTGGGCTTCTTTTATATTTCCAGGGATTGCCTCGATGGTTCATTAAGGAACCTGATTTGGTGAACGCTGTTCTTATTAGTGCCCAGACATGGGGCATATTATTCCCCTTTTCATTTATGCAGCTGCCAGGCGTTTTCCAGCTCCTAACGATTTACAGGTGTGGTAATTCATTGTCTCCCTCCTTGTGATTGGAATCATTTAGGATAATTCTGTGACTCTCTGCCAAGATACACTTTCTCTTCACAGGCTAGGCTGCAGACTCAGAGGCTGTATATAAATGGGATTCATATACCCCAAGTCAGCACTTCAAATGGTGAGAGGTTCATGAGCTAGAGCACTGAAGGTGCCGTGTGTAAGCTGTGGCTAGCAAATTGGCCTCTACTCCAGACAATTGAGGTGCCTAACAAGCCTGTGTGTGCCGAGTATATAGGGACAGAGGGGAATCACTAAATGACCGATGCTTAAGTTGGAGACGCTGCAGCCCATCTAATTTTCATAACAGATAGCCAAGATCAGTGAGGCACATTGAGGGACTATGGGGCATCTTACATGTACCTCCTCTCGGTAGCAAGTGCAGGGGTGAGTGCCCACTGGCGCACTGAGCCCCTCTGAGTACTATAGGGGTGTTGAAGAATGTGATTTCTTCACAGTGAATACATGCGACAAGTAAACGAAAATGGAAACATTGTTTTTCTTTATTGTGTATTGTATTTATTGCATTTATTGTTAGCGCCCAAACCCAGAGGTATCACGCCGCTAAAATGACAACGTTAGGACTCGATGGTCAAAGTATGGCTAATGCATACATCATGAGGTATGAGGGTGAGTCATACAGGATATGGTAGTTGCTTTACATCATAGATAGTGAGTCAGGTTCAGAGAAGGTAGGGCATGCAATTCAAGAAACTGATCATCACAATTGAAACATTTATTTAACCAGTTTTCTGCTATAAAGGGACGAGAGAACCCACGTCCTCTCTATTACTTCCTGTCACCCTCAAGAGATGTTAGGCACTCCACAAAATGGAGGGCAAGCTACGTATGGAGAAGGCTTACAAAGGTGATATCAACAAATGAATGAGGAAGGTCAGGTCGATCTCTGCTGAAGAGTTACCACTGCTACACCCTGAGTGTGTGACCCCTTGTGTGGGTGGTCACAGAATTCTCATGAAACTGTTCTTCTGCACAAAAGGGTTTTATTTTGAAGTGCAGTGGTGTAGTAATACACTGGCATTTTTCAGAAACATAGGACATTCACATTTGAGGACATACAAGGTGTAGTACCTGAGTACGAATAATCAAGTAGTCAATATTTGAGACACCTACTTGTACAGTTTGTTCATTCTCTATAGGTTCCTTGGGAAGGAAGCTTAGAGAATTCAGTGGAATCATAGACAGGTAGGGGGCCCATAGAGTGTGGGCACAATACAGAGTTGAGCAACAACATATAATACATGTCAACACGACAGTGTTTTGGCCATTTTGCGTGGAGCTAGGTGAGCTCTAATGGTGTAGGCCTTCATCAGGACAGGAGTGTCTTTACGAGTGGAGGGTCCTATGTGGTCTGTAGGAGTGAAACAGACAAAGAACATGTCAGGATGTACGTGGTCAGCAAAAGATCTAGCAGAGAGAAGTTATGAATACTATGTAAGGCGGATGCCGGTGCTTACCGAGGTGATCCAACAGGACACGTGAAGAATGTTTGCCTGGGGGTTAAACATGAAATAGCAAGGAATGGCATATGTATAATACTTTTTTCTCACTTTGAATCTATGGTGTTGCTAGACAAAGGAGTATTTTCCTTTTGTTTGAGTGAATGCAGTTTAAAGAGAATATGCGACCTATGAAAGCAATATGTGATTTTGTCACAAAATATTCGCACTGAACAGGGTAGTTGTATACATGTCTGTAAATCCCTATCTTTCTAGCAAATCACATTACTCCATGGACACCACAAAGGCAGACCGGAGTAAGCTAATTTCTCAGCTGATTTATTTCTCTATTGTCTAACTTCTCCATTCCTGAGTCTTTAATTGCAATAATTTAGTCTTTGCAAGCAGCCTCTTCCTATCCCTTTCATTGTTTTCTCTGGGAAACAGAGAACACTGATTTTAAATACATCTGCGGCGTCTCAGCCACCCGTCACAAACTTTGCTATTAAAGCAGGTGCTAATTCCTCCTGGGTAATTAGCACGCCGTAAATTACATAGCAGTTCCCACTTTTCAGGCTTGAAGATGTTTTGATCGCCCCCCCCCCCTCCTGCGTCTTCCCATATATCTTTGCCTTCTCCACTTATCAGCTACTGTTTTTTCCCCTATTTGTCTCTCATACACGAAGGCTGAACTCAAACAAGTTGTCTGCAATAAAACAGCCAAAAGTGTTTTATTGTTGACTGAGCAGTATTTCCTGAGTAACTGCCCGAGGTACTGGCATCCAGAATTACGCGGGAATTGCAGTGCTTTGTTCTCTCTCATTAAAAAAATAAAAAAAAAAACTATCAAACCACACAACATCAATACAAAAAGACATTTTATAAAATGAAAACATAGTAGCATAAAAAGGGGATATCAAACGATAAATGCAGCCTTCTACTCAGAAAGCACAGTGCACGCAATAACAGTCCTTAGATATTGTACATGGCATGACCTAGCAGTTCAGAATGTGTATTGGTCAGTTATTAGAGAATTTAACGATGCGACTTGTGGTGGACAAATTCCAGTGAATTAACTCTGCAAACATTTTGTGGGTAATTCGCCTACATGAGCAAATGTCACATTGTGGAAAAAGTCTCCTTCTGTCTTGAATATGCATATCGTCGTGATGCTATCACAGTCAACATGACTGCAGGTCTGCACATATTCCGCAGGAGAAGCAGCAATATTTCGGGTTTTGCATACCAATGATGTGGCACGGGACTCTCTGTTTCTCCATCAGACAGGCAAAGCATAGTGTGTCAGTTTCACTCGCTTGCAAACGTTTCTCCCGCACTAACATGTCTCTGCAGAGCATAATGGTCAATAAAATAGCTGTATAGACTAAGGCTGGGTCATTATCGGGGGATAATGGCCCACTACCAATTCATGGCCACAAGCAAAACTGAGTGACACAAGTTGGGGAAAGGTAATAATCCCAAGCGATAATGGTACTACTGTTAACTGTAGTAGGCATCCATGCCGGGCTCTACAGGTTTATGAGTACATAGTGATAGTAGGAATAATGTTTTGGAGATTTAGTGGTGAAGTAAAATATGCTATTTTTAGAGTAAGAAAAGTAGATGTACAACTGAGTTATTAAATGAAGTGTAGCTTCATGTTGTAGTATTTAAATAGCATAGCTATAGATGCAGCAGTGCATGAATTCCAAGTAGCACCCATATCTGGTCGCAGAGGCAAAATGCCTGCTCTCATTAAGCATCCTGGGCACATTGACAATGCAACCTGTAATGAAGCGATACTAAGCGTACCTTTGGAGATGTCACACTCACAATTTTAGATGTGTTGGAATTTTTCTTCATCCAGTTCGGCCCCACCCACAGAATGAACTTGGTCTTGCAGATTAAAAAGAAAGAGGTTTTAAATGGCACCTTATACCCAAATGTCATTTGGCAAAAATGGTGGAAGCCAAGTGATGACACGTGCTCTTTGACAAATTCAGTGGTATCGCAGGAATTGATCTTTGTGCTCAATCACTTCACAAGTAGAGGCATCAAGCATCTGTTGACCCTATTCAACTCCTAGTAAGTGGATCTGGAAAAAAATCTTAAAAGAATACCTGACTTAAAAATCTTTCAGAATAATATGAATAGACAGGCATGGAATTCACAATGCCGAGGATAGTGCGACACAGGTGCCTCCTATGGTGACTTCTAAAAGACCACCCTCCTGCATTAACCTGTTGCAAAACTCCTGGTGGTGAGCCATTTTTTCACCCTTCAGAAGCAAAACGTGCAGCATCTGCCCTGGAATTCGCTTCCGCCCGTTCATTGAAATTAGCTTTATGGTTCCACCGCCACTGAAACTTTGCCTGATTTTGTGTGGTTTTGCCCATTGCATGGTGATTTGTACCCATGTAAATTTTGTGTAGCGTGATAAGAAACTTCACACAGGTCTTTTTTTTTAATCCAGGCTAGTTTCATGCAGCAACACATGACACTTTGCATAGATGTCATGTTTGTAATGGGTTGGCACAGGGACATAAGAACATTTGTGTGGTTCTTTTGTCGATCCCTGCTAGGTTTGCGACACAAGAAACTTCATGCATGTCTTTTTTCTATCCATACTAGTTTTCGTCTAGCGGCACAACAAACCTTTTGCAGGTCTTTTCGATCGGTGGTCGTTTGGAGGAGTGGCACTAGAAACTTTGCATGGATTTCCACGATCCGCACCATTTTTGCGCCGCTGCATGATCAACTTTGCGTGGGCCTACTTTATATCCGTACGAGTTTCACGTCGCAGCATGAGAAACTTTGCATGGTTTTTCCAAACCGTGCTAGGTTCGCTCAGCGGTACAAGAAACTTTGCGCTGCTTTTTGTTTGATTTGCGGTAGGTTCGCATAGCAGCACGAGAAACGTTGTGCCGCTCTTTTCAAATCAGACTAGGTTCATGCAGCAGCACAAGAAACTTTTTGCGCAGCTTGTTTCGGTTTGTGAGACAGCGCAAGCAACTCTGTGCTGCTCTTTTCAATATGCAGGGGTGGCGGAACGGCAGATTGGGGCGAAATGGATTGAAATCTTACAATTTAACAATTCTGCCCAGCCCTGTTAGTCATCGTCGGTTCATTGTGGGTGTACATAGAAATGGCATGGTGCAACAGAACCACATGCATACTGCTGTTGGTTCTAGAAGCTCAAGAGAGAGCTTATCAGAAAGCTCAGTGTATGACCAATTCAGATTACATAGCTATTACATAACGAGACAGTGAGTTATTTCAGTTCTAAAGAAATGGAACGATCACAGGGGTAACAAGCAAACACATGACCACCCGCTCATGCTCTCCTTGCATGAACAATAAAACCTACTGTAAAGGTAACCCACAATACTTGTGTGGCCCCTCACACAGACATTACAATATGGAATCTGCGAGTTGCAAGATCATTACTAGAGAACCGTAAGCGTTCTCGTTAACTATTGCTTTATAACACCAAGTGCACCGTAAGAGCCATACCATATTTATGTCATTGTAGATGTCCACTATTTTCTTATTAAAAACGAGTCCTAATAATGGAATGCAATAGGAAGGTGGGTAATGATGCCACGACACATTCTGCAGCACAGATGCAGAGACACCACATTCCCACTTTATGGCCAAACACCACCATGACAACGCACACCTCAGGGCTAATGGTGAGTCATCTAAAACTTTCTGAAGAAACGGAGTCCTGGTGCATTGCTCTTTCGGACAATCACAGCAGAGAATGTATATATATATATATATATACATTTATATGTATTTCTTTTTTTCGTATTGTTATTATAACGAATACAAAACCACAAAATATATCATATAAGGAAACATAAATTCAACTTGCAATTCTATGCTGGTGGGCACACTAATCAATGGTGACTTAATATCCTTATAGCACAGGGAAACCTGCAATAGGTGTATAAACACCCCTAAACAATGTCCTTACTTCAATCTAGTTGTGACAGCACTACTCACCCATGACAAGAAAATGAAATCCCTACCACCTTTATGCACGTATTACAAGTGTATTATCATGCTACAAGGTTGCTGAAAGAGACAACAGATCATCATACCAGCAGCCACAAAAACATGTAAAGACCTGTCTCGTGTTTCAGATGCTTTTTAGTGACATTCAACGCCCATTCACTGCCACATGTGTTCAGGGGTTAGACACGTGAATCTGTTTAATAAGACAGAGTCCTCAAGTGTCTGCGTATTCCCACTTATCTTACTTCACAAAACAGCTGTTACATGAATGTGATGAAATCCACTTAAAATAAGTTTGAAAAACATTGAAAACTCTATTCTTCTGTTTTTTGGCCACCCTTAAGAGGTTCTACATGTATTCCACTAAAAACAATGAAAATATATCTTGCCTCATCTCGAGCATGAGACCAAGTGATGAAGGGATGACCATGTGGCCATGTATTATAAGGGACAGCCTACCACCTACAATACACATAGGAAGGATAGTGCCGGTCACCTCAGAGTTTATAAAGGAAGATGGGCTTCTGCCTCCGGCATCTCTTTGTCGCAGAAGTACTTTGTAACTCGAGGCACCCCTATGACATATTGTTGGTGGTAATTCATGCCATATATTGTTAACATTTGCGGGTACACTATTCTATATAGTATGATACACTTATCCTTAACAGGTACTCGTAAATTCTGTAGGACAATTTAATTGATCAAACACCCTCATTTTCTGCATTTCATGTATACTTTCAGAATGCATAACTCCATCTTTTGCACAGCCTTTGGGCACAGTCATAATAGTCTCCTCTATTAGATCTTCAAACACGTGTTTAACAAAAAAAAAAAAATCCTTTTTTTTTTAACTAAGAGATTGATGTATTACAACTGCTCTCCGAGAACATTTCATATTACTTCAGAGTCAGAAATCATTACAATACAGACAAGAAAACTAGTGAAGGCAAAATAGTAGAAACCCTGGAGGTCACACATCTGCTCGGTCAACATCATTATTGACAAATGAGGTTCATCATCAAGAATTCTAGAAATTCGGAAATGTGCAATTGCCCGGCCTACCTGTGACCTTTAACTGAGTCGTTCGTCTGATCAGCTTGCCGTCGTACTTCAGCTCGCACGTGTAATTCCCGCCATCGTCTTTCTGAACCTCACGTATAAGAAGCGTGTTGCCTTTCTGGATGATTACACTTCTCCACGATTGGGGCTTACATTCCTGCAAAATGTAAAGAGTTCTATTTATTCGATATAGTTTTAGGAGCGGAATCTTTCCAACAAGGTACTGAAACAAAGGAATCAAAATTACCAAAACAGAACGGAGTCAGATATATGACAAATATATAGTAGCCTAGAATGCCTAGAATGTACGCCTTACCATATGGTCCCTGCCTGGGATCGGGCTCTCTTCTTTTGTTATTTCTTTTTGGCACTTGCATTACTTTGGTCCAGTGGTATCTCTTTCTGTATTTGCTATCCTGCTGCTGTGTGAAAGAGCTTTTTGTTTTAAGGAAATCCTTTGTCTTTGTCTTGGTGGCCATCTTTATTTATTTTTGTTTAATTTCAGGTGTTGTTAATCACTTTGGCAGGTTGCCCGGCCATTAACATCCCACTAGCTCAAGATTTTAGGCCAGGGCAAAGCAGCGGCTATTGATGGCATTGCATTGTGTGTTAAAGGGAGTTTCTTGACTCATTAACGTAGGGTGGTGGGCTGTTACCCTACTATGATTATCAAAGCTTGGTTTACTCTCAACAAATGACCAAAATAAAAGAAATAGCAATAAAGTATCTGTTTCACCCACCATGGACAATGTGTTAACCCCCAATTATGATACTGAAATGTCAGCAGGCCATAGTAAACAGTATTTCAAATTGGGGGCCTAAACACTATAATAAGGACTTCAAGAATGCACAGGGCCTCCCTCAGCCAACATTCCACCTTCAGACTGTTGAAAAAGGGGATATGAAACTTGGAGTGAATCATCTTTACACAGCTCATGCATGTCAACCTTGACACTGCCACCTTCCTGGCCATGCACATTCAGGTGAAAGTGGATAGCACCTGTTTCAACAGCACCTCCACCCACACCTGGGCGTGTCGTACTACAGAAATACATGTGCGAAAGTGCCACCAACTGACATCATAAAGTTGCATGTTGCAATATAGAAAAAGGATAACTTGATAAGAGAATGTTCCCAGGTAAAGAACTTAGACGAGAATTATTATATCCTGACTATGTGCAGGGACTTTGTTTTGCTCTTGACATTTTTTCCACATCTAACAAATTTAAACACACAAATCAAAATATAATGGCACTAATGTTGATGAACCTTGAGCATGTCACAGTTCGAATTATACCGACAGAGCTGGAATTTGCCACTTGATGCAAGTGTTACTTTACATGTCATCTGGTGACATATTTCAACATTGAAATCTGTAAAGAGAATCTGATCAATTGATCATGTCATTCTCAACACTGCACTGCATTTGCCCCATGGACAACATCACCAATTCATCACATGGCTCATGTAAATAAGCCTATGTAATGGGTTGAGTGACTGATTGATTGATTCAAAAGGCCTCCTTTGTTCTCTTGCATTAGTTCAACTAATGGTTGTTTTTATTTCTAAGCAGAGTTCAAAAGGTTCCATTTGTAATGGAAGAATGATGTGCATTTGATGCTCATCAATGTAATGGACAGGACAAAACCAACAGCATGGTGACCTTAGACTGCTGGAGGACCATAGATTTTATTTTTAAAACATTTAGATTGTTCTGACATTCTCATCTCCCAAAGATTTTCCAAAGATGGGGGCTGCTCTGAGGTGAACTTTGGTCAATTCGAAGGTAGCACAACATTGGGCTGTTTGGACACACGTGTTTTCAATCAAGAAAAATGTAGCACTGATTTTCATCATAATTACACTATCATATATTATGTACAATCCATCATGATTTTATAAACTTTATACAATAATCTGACCTTGCATGGGAAAAGAAATAAAACATTATATTAGAAAGACTGTGAACACACTGATTTATTTTCTTCAACACATGTACAGTAGGGAAACTGCATACGCATACCATTCAGAACACTTTACAACATCCTATCATTCGCCTTTTTTCATGTTTAAAAGCAATTCTGTAACACATGCTGTGTTTTCCGTTTAGCAGGATTACATTTCTCACACATTTGGGACATTGGAATTTTCAGATGTGCAGTTCCAGTGCAGCATACACACACAATATAGATGAAACGCCATAATGATGCATGTTCACAGAAAATGTGCACTAATGGGGCACTAATGGTGCTGTTCTTTAAATGTAAAACTCAAGTCAAACAAAGTACAGAAACATACCTATAAGCATAACACACATATGTAATCATTACTGTCCAGATGCAATAAAAACCAGAGAGGAACAGATGCCTTGGCCAGTGCATTTCAGATACTAAATATCCATCATGCGGGTACATCTGTCTTATATGTTCAGAAACATCAACATATGTCTTCAGGTTTATAGACAATAGCCTATGTGAGAAGATACATAAGGCATCCTGAAGACAGTGCAAGGGGCAGTGTGGCGGTAGCATGAACGCCATCTGCTAGATTCCAGTGCAGCAGGCACAGTTCTCCATGAATACAGAGAGTGTTTTTACATTGGAACTTCTAATCATGTTCTGCTGTACCTTTAACATTATTTAAACTCAGTATTAGGGGTGAAACGTACTGATGGACCATTATTGTTCCTGAGATAGTTAAGTTTGTGACACTGTTTGTACCATATGTCGAGTGATGTCTGTGAGGTGCAAAGGTAACTGCCTACATCCCACAGGTACATATTATGTGAGAGACTGGGGATAGCACAGGAGGCCAGGAAAAATATAATGTCCGTTTTAGAGTATTAGGTATCCAGTGATTATACTGAATACAAAATAATGAAAAAAACAAAATAAAAAATATAAAAAAGAAATATATATATGACCAGTTGAAACGCGTTGTAAGCAGGTCGTGCCTATAGGCGTCCTGCCTCTGTTTGTTTGCTGCCTCCCCAGCCGTTTGTTTTGCACATTTTGTGCTGTTTTTCATTAAAATGGGTGTTCCAATAACCTCCTGTGAGCTGCGCTTTCTTTCCTTCTGGATTGATGGACTGATGGATTTTATTGGGTCTGCGGAGAGTGAGGTCTCTCCTTTTTCCTCCCTTTCTTTCAATATATATATATATATATGTGCCTGTGTGGGGGTGAGGTAAGGGGTAAAATATGGTGGGGAGGGGTTTGGGTGGGGTTTTAAACATGGGGAAATGGGTAAAGGGGACCCCCCCCACAAAAAGACAATTGATATTTTTTTCATTATTTACATTTCATTAAAATTGCATTCTCTATTTTTTCATTTGATAAAATCACATAGAACCGTATTACACTAAGGAGCAGAACATAAGCATCTTAGGAATTCTCCATGGAATGCTAAGGTTGTGCCAATACACATTTTAGGATGTTCATTAATAATACAACATTAAAATGAACACAACACATCATACCACCCAGTGACAATTCATCGGAGATGGAGCTTAAGATGCACTTTTATATATTTGGGATGAAGGAGAAGAAGGAGTGAAATACCTAGGCAGCATCAGCAACGAGATGGTAAGACAGACAATAGGATAATGAAAGTTTTTCCAGTGAGGAGGTATATTGTACAAGTAGAAGAAGAGTGGAGATCGGGACTGTTAAAGGTCGAGGATAAACATTACACAAAGAGAGGGAGCCAGTTCAAATGTGCAACATCCCGGCTGCAAACAATACACATATCATACAAGGTTGCACATTTTTATTTGAAATAAATAGACAGCACACTTTACATAACTGAATCACTAAATGCACTATTTTATTTTTCAAAAAATGCATTGCAAAAATATATATTGTGTGATTGCCATTCTCTGCATATAACAATACAATTAATACATTCATCTCTTTACAATCAACATGAATGCATTCAGAAAACGTTATACAAAATACATGAATTACATATATTTTAATGTCAGTCATTAAACGTATGGTGGAAATGCCGACATAAGTTTCATGTTCTTGCTTTCTTTTGAACAATTCATCAGAGAAACCGCTTGTTGAAGAAGTAAATGGCATTTCAGGATTTGTCTATGTTTAACAATACAATCCTCAGTCCCATATTTTGCAGGGTTAAGCTTCAGGACCTAGAATAGCTGAGCATGCATTTGCAAAGCTATGCCTTACTCACTGCATTAACAAGTCATCAGTTCCTGTGTTGGGTGTTTAAAACATTTACTTCTCTGCATTGTTCTGTCCCATTCAATGGTGAATATCATTTCTATCGGCATCTGGGACTGCAGCCTCTCCTTTCACAAGCTCAGGAAGGGTAAAAAGCAGAGGGTCCAGTTGAAGAGATAATAGGTCAAGCAGGTAAGACCAGTGTCCTTGTAACAAAATGTTAAGTAGGTTTGTACAAATGTCATGGGCACAGTATGTCCTTGAGCAACAGTACACAGTTCACAGTCCATTGAGGCAGAGAGATTGAGCAGAATGGGATTGAGTAAAGAAGGAGTGGTGAGCTGGAGTAAGACAGAGAGAGCTGCATGGGTGAGAGCTGTTTATTTGGGGTATTTGCTGCTAATACATTTGCCTCAAGTAGTGAATGATTCAGTAAAAGAAGGTCGAAGGTAAGAGAAGCAGGTCTGTAGAAAGAAGAATTACTAGTCCCCAATAGGTTCTGTGACAAGTCAGGAGAAGGATGCGGACACTCTGAGGATATGGTTCACAGGAGTTTTTTAAAGTTAAAATTATAATTCCTAACTTTCCCTATCACTATCGGTGGTCCGTGCCCAAGTTACTAACTAAGGTGATCATCAGCCATTCGTGAAAGTCCAAAGGAATAGGTTATCTGTCAAAAATGAACCTAACTGACCCTACCACAATGTAAACGAGCTCCAGAGAATGACTGCCTTCTCCTGAGTGTAATTCCAGTATCAGTCTATAGGATTCTTTATTAACACATAATCCTCAAATAGTTTGTCATGATTTCTTGGATCAGTCTCTGTAACTCTTCAAATGGACTATTGAGTTTTCCACCCACCTTCACAATCCCTTTCGGGGATCTTTAATAAGATCTATTCTCCTGGTTGCTGGTTCAGAGCATCCATATTGCTCTGGTAGGCTTTCCCACCTGGGCAATTATAGTTCAGCTTGTTTTGGCCTACTTTATTTTGTACATGTTTCAAGTGAATAGTTCCTCTGAACTCTGGCTCATAACATTCTCTCTCTTTGATATTACGTTCTTCGTTCTCAGTATTCAGATTTTCAGTAATTCTTTCCCTTGTATGACAACATTTTAAGTTCTTTGGTTTCAGGTTTAACCTTGCCTCTTTCCCTTTTTCCCAGGGTATTGTTATCCACTGGTCTATTCTCTCAGTATTCAGATTTTCAGTAATTCGTTCTCTTGCATCACACCATTTTAAATTAATTTGTTTCCAGGTTACATTTTTCTCATGGCTGAGATTAATTGCTAGACTGCCATAATGATTAAGTCAGGGCCTCCCGTTATCCGCATTCTCCCCGTTACCTCTGTCTGTGAAGGAGAAAGTCTTTTGGAACCTTGTTCCTCAGGGACCTTCTCTATTGTCCCAGACTGCTGTTGCCTTATCTTTTTTGATGTTTCCCTCCTGGTAATCTTTCTTCTCCTTGTGATGTCTCAGTATTCCGAAGAGTGACTGTACACACTGCGGCTCTATACGTGGGGTGGTATCAGCAATGGTTTGTGTACTGATTGCCCACCAAGACTCCTTTGTGGTTTCAGCACCACATTCCTCCAGGCTCCTGCACTTTCAGCATCTCATGCTGGGGATTTGCTGTCGTTTTGGTGTCCCACTCTATAGTATTGAGCGAATTTGAAACTCACAAACTTCCTGGCATATCCTTACTCTGCCTTCTCAATGTGATACACAGCTCAGGCCTTCCCTTGCCTGCATATTTGTTCCTCTCTCTCTTCTCTCCCTGTTGCTCATCAAGTGCACACTATTCAACTTACTTGTACCAGTGGATTGGATATTTTAGTTTAAAGGGGTGTGTTCTTTTTCTATCCAATACCTACATCTATTAATTGTTTCTTCATCCCAGTATTAGTATTTAAACATTTCTGGTATTTTAGAGCATCCCATGTAGGCCACAGTGTGCACAACATTATGGAGGTTCTCACAAGAACGGGAGTCCTTATCCCCTAAAGCAAAGTCTCTTCTGGTGAGGTGCCACTTGCCTTGACGCCTATGGAGGGGGTTGCGGAGCGAGCTCACCTCTGTAACCTCACAGGAAGGGTCTTTTGCTTGCTGTGTGTGTAAAACAGATAGCATTTCTCATCACCAAGAGTGCAGCATTTACTTTACTTTACATCATTTATAGGGCACGGCCAAGTGGGCCGGAGGCATGCGGGCGCCGAAACCTATCAGGTGGGCAATCATGATATAATAGATCAGATAGCGGCCAAAGCTCCATTTAAATAAGTGGGTTTTAAGTTTACTCTTAAAGATCCCCACTATAGAGCAATTTCCTAAGGCCAAGGGCAGAGCATTCCATTTGATTGGGGCTGCCACCCAAAAGGCATACCTTTTCACAAATTTCAGGGAGGCTTTAAGTATGTGCAATTTTTTGTCATTATTGGACCGCAAACTGCGGACCACATGATTGGTTTTGATTTTTTTAGCTATGCATACCGGGAAGAGATCTATCAGCGATTTCTAGGTAATGACAAGTAGACTAACGTAAATTTGATCTGCAAACGGCTGCCAGTGAAGTTTTTTACTTAGATCTGACATGTGCGCATACTTACATAATCCCATAGTTGCTCTAATTGTGCTGTTCTGCACCACTTAAAGTTTTGATAGCTCAGTTTTCCCGACTCCAGTAAGGAGTGAACCACAATAGTACATTTTAGCAAAGATGATGGCTCTGGCAATGGTATCACAACCCTTTTGGGATCGGAAAGGACGGATATGAGCAAGCAGCCTAATATAATAGGCTGATACTGACACCAGGCTATTAACATGATTGGACATACTCAGGGTCTGATCGAATGTTACACCTAGAATGTTTATTTTGTCTTTTGCCGGAATGTTACAATCCGCAATGAGAAATTATTTATATTCTGTTGTGAGATTACTTAATCTAGGTCTGGTTCCAATCAGCATACATTCTGTTTTACCATGGTTCAGTGGCATGCCATTCCTGTCCATACAGTCATGAAGGAGATTATATATCTCCAAGACTGTCATGGCGTCCTTAGCGTAATCGCCAGTAAGGGAGATGAAACATTGTGAATCGTCTGCATAGTTCGAAAAGCAGATCTTCTTTTCCTCCAGCAGATGGAAAAAGGGGGCTGTAAAAAGATTATACAAGACTGCTACACCCTGGGGAACCCCATAGCTGACTAAAGTGGGTTCGGCTTCTGCTTGATTACTGCCGATACACATAGTCCTTAACCCCAAAAAAGACTGCATCCAGTCTTTAGCCAGGGTGCTAAAATTAGCCAGATTTTGCAGTCTGTCAAGAAGAAGTGTATGGTCCACTAAGTTGAACGCTGATGATGAATCCAGGCACATCAATAACATTGTTTTTCCCTCACTAATGTTGGTCATCATGTTTGATTCTAGTTCTAAAAGGGATGATTCTGTGCTAAATCCTGGCCGAAGTCCTGACTGTGCTTGGTTCAGGATTGGTTGGTCTTTTATGTGCTGTAGAAGTTGATCATAGGCTACTCTATCCATAATCTTTAGGATAAAAGGTAAGTTTGATATGGGTCGGTAGTTATTTGCAATTTTAGGATCCAGGTTAGTTTTTTTTTAACAATGGGGTAACCCAGGAGCCCTTAAGTCTCGTGGGAACGTTGCCTTCCTTAAATGAACAATTAACAATCCTTGTTATGGAACTAATAAGGAGCTCCGAGTCGGCCTTAATGGCCATAGCTGGAAAGTGATTACCTTTGCAAACAGAGGGCTTGAGTTTAGCCAGAGTGATGTGCAGATCATCCTCTGATATGCTCTTTTAGTCAAATTTAGGAATGGCGGGTGGAATAGAAGGTGGTTGATCTTGGACCGCTCGTGTGTTTATGATTTGGTGGCTACCATTATTTATTTTTGTAGTTTTAGCAATCAAAGCATTTTGTATTTGCTTACACCACTCCTGATCTTTAACAATGGGTTCCTGATAGTTGTTATCAGGTTTTTCCAATTCCCTGAATTTTAGGTACATCGTTCATATGAATCCTTGTTGGCTTTATCAACAGCTGTTTTGAACTTATTAGCTGCACTTCCATAGGTAAATTGTCTTTGTATTTTTCCATTGATAGAAGTTTTCCCTCTTTTCTACTCTAAGTTTTTTAAGTTCCTTGTAAAATCAAGGATTCTTGACATGATTACTAACCTTCCTATTTTTCAGTGGGGCCATTTTGATCAATGGCTTTAGCTAAAGTGTCCAGTAAAGATTCAGTCAAGCCATCCACATTCTAAGAGGAGGATGTAACCGGATGATCTAAAGGTGTAATCCAGTCTTTCAAGGATTCTTGATTCACCTTATTAAGGTTTCTTGATTTGACCCATTTTTGGTTGGGCGCATTCGCTTTCCTCAAAGGTACGCTATCAACCTCAAAATCTATGAAAGTGTCGTCTGACCACGGGCAAGATGATATATCTGGGGTGTTCATTTTTAAATTGGCTGTAAAAACCCACGCTAGTATATGCCCTTTAACATGAGTGGGTATATGAATATGTTGTGAAAAGCCAATGTATTTCATAAATCTATCTAGCTCCATGGCTATTAAGTCTTTTGGGTCATTTCTCCAGAGATTAAAATCACACATAATCAGCCATTTTGCACCTTCTTTAACTTGAGATAAGAAAAGGCTATTGAGTTGTGTGATAAAATCTGGCATATTATTAGGAGGCCGATATAGCAATAATACATTCATAGTTGTAGATGCATCCATTCTAATTTTAAAACACAATTATTCACATGCCTCAGTGCCTTGGATATCATTGCTCCGCATTTCTAAGGAGTTTTTGTAAATAATAGCAACCCCACCCCCGGTCTGGTTCACCCTGTTAGCACATAAAGGCTTATAGCCATTAGGGACCGCCAAGTCCAATGATGAACCAGAGGCCATGTGAAGCCATGTTTCAGTTAGAGCACAGACATCCAAATCCTTCTCCAATATATAGTCTGCTACTTCTATTGCATGCTTCACTAGGGACCTAGTGTTGAGTAAGAGGAAACAAAGGGGTTTAAAATCTTTTGTTTTGAGATTAGCGTTGCTAATGGGGATGGTCGACTGGGAATTGTCGGCTTTATCATTACCATGTGTTTGCATGGCCGTGTCGGATATCGGTGGAGGAGCTACCTGAGTTTCTTCCAGATCTTGTACCTTAAGTAAGGATCTGTTTATATCGGTACACGCAACAGCTTCCTTCTTGGTCATCCCTTCTATGTTCCCCTCAGGGATACCTTCCGCCTCTAATTGGACATTATCTTGGGATGCCCCCTTAAATATTTCTTGTAACATAAGGGACAGCCTGGGGTCAGGCAGGATAAAAAGGCTAACATAATACTGTGTACAAGGGGGTGGTCCTGTCCACAAATATTTACAACTGCAATTATTTGTTGCAGTCATAATTTCAAAACCTCCAGAAATCAACAGTAAAACATTAAAGAATATGTATTTACTGGAAAAGGAATGTCCAAAAACTGGACTGTAACTACTGTTGCCTTTTTTAATTTGGCTACACATGTAGTTTTTCAAAAGCAAAGTTTAAACAAAACACTTTAAATCAAGTGGGTCACAGGGTTCTCAAGTGTTTCTGTAGAAATCAATCCAAAAAAAGTGCAGAAACAATTGTGTCAAAAAGTACAGTGAACAGGACACTTTAAATCAAATAAATAAATCACAGAATGTCCTGTGGGGATAAATCCGAAAAACACATACACAGTTGTGTGGTATCAACTCACATATGCATAGTTTGGCTAAATATTACTTCATATTAGTCCACAAGCATGTTCAGAAAATACATCAAATGCAGTGAGTGTTAGAAATGCACCTGCTTTTCAGGCCAAACAGTCCACAATGTATCTTTGGTGTTGAAGGTGTGCAAGTGTCACCGGAAAAGACACACAGTTTTAAGAGACATAACGGTGGTGTTCATCTGATGGCAGACTGCTGTCTGAAAAACTGGTGGGCTGGTCCACTTTTGAGTGGAATGTAGACTTTAAAAGTAGGGTCTGTTGTAGCCTGGCTTAAGAGGGATGACCAAATGACTGGTCGACGTCAAAATAAAAGTAGTAGCGGTTCTGGTGGTCAACGTTCACTGTTGTTCCGGCGGAAACATGATGACATTGGACGTTTCGGCTAGGTAGTGTTAGAGCCTTCTTCTGGGGCCAAGTGTAAACAGGTCTCCCTATGACTAAAAACAATATAGGAATATATTGAGAGTAGGTCCAAAGAGTGGATAATACCTAGAGTGGTATTGCAAGGAGGTTAAAAACAGGGCTCCCTTGTGGAGGTGGGAGCAAACCACGTGAAAGGATATTTTGGGAAGGTCCTTGGACTCAGTAGACTAACCTTGGGTAGTGCTGGTTGTAGGTACAAGTTCAGAATAGTTGTAATTTCAGCTCACTGGAAAGTACGATGCTGATTGTAATGGGTCAGGCTGGCTGTGGTTGCCTGTGGGAATAGAGAACGGCAAAGAGGGACAGAGTTCCCAGTGAGCTGTGGCACAGAGTAAAGAAGCTGCTAGGTAATGTTTGAAAAAAACGTTTGGTAAAACGTTCAGTGTGGGTACCTTAATGGCTGGGTGGAACAGCAAGAGATTGTTGGTCCCTTTGGTGTGAGGACCCTTGTAAGTCAGAATCTATGTGTGCCAACCGGTGGGTCTGGAGCCTGGGAAGGAGCGGCTCAGCTGTGCAGGCTATGCATAGAGTCAGCCGTGCATCCGTCTCCGGGTGTAAACTGGAGCTGTGTGCTGATCCGATAATGCGCATGTGCAGAGATGTAGTGTCTCTGGGATGCACATGCGCATGCGCGCTGTAGTCCCAAGCTCGGTTGCCATGGTGGCTGTGACCTAGCATCAGTCATGTAGGCTAACGGAGCTGGGGCCTCATAAAGGGAAAGTGTCAGGCAAGGAGGAATGCCGGGGCGGGGGCGTGTTTGGGGGGCGCACACGGAGGACAGAAGTGCAAAGATAAGTAGGTGCACTTGAAAGGTGCGGATTACGGCTGGCCTGCGGCCTGAGTAGGAGTTGGGGGAATGCATTTAGAGGGCAGCCATGAGGGTGCTGGATGTTCTAAAGCACAGAATTCCTATCACTGGCCTCAGGGCATGTCTCAAAGAAAGGAATGAAAATAATGGATTAAAGTGCTATTCAGTGGAAGGGCGCCAAGTTGCTGATCCACATGGGCAGGGCCCTGCAGGTACCATATGAGCAGGGGCCTGCAGGGTGTCTGGACTGGGTTAGTCCTCGGGTATTGGAGACTGGTGGAGAGGACCAGCTGAATCCAAATGTGGGTACATAGAGGATTAACTGAATTCTGGAAACAGATTCCCTGACAAAGAGGGGGAGGCTGGTGAGTTATTGGTATTCGGAAGGTGCTAGCTCATTAAGCCCTTTGTTGACAGTTTGCAATTTGAAAATCCACCAAGCCTCTTTGAAGTTGAGCGCATTGATGCTGTTGGAAGAATCCTGGACTTTGTCAATCATCCACCACTTGAAGGAGTCAAAGCTGTGCTGATATTCTAGAAAGTGGGAGACTAGGGGTGCTGTATGTGTTCTGCACCTAATCCTGGACTTGTGTTCTCAGATCCTTTTGTGGACAGGTCAGGAGGTTTGTCCTACATACCAGAGTTTGCAAGGACATTCAATTCGGTAAATGACGTTGGGTGTTTTGCAATTGGAAAATTGGCGAAGTTCCCAATCTTTGCCTTCTGTAGGAAAGGATTTTATTTTCAGAGTTCGATTGCAGACTGCACAGTTGCCGCAGGGATGGTGACCCCGGATCTGCCGCATGTTCCATAGCGTGGACCTTGCATCTTTCCATTTGTATCTGGCATGGGTGAGGAGGTCTTTAAGAATTTTAGATCTCTTGAGAGCCATCCTGGGAAGAGGTTCTTCTGGTAGGCTAAGCTGTGATATGGGCCAGAATTTTTTGATAATCCCTTTCAGTTGGGATGGGTGGGAGTTGAAGGTAGAAATACATGCCATGGTGCTTTCAGTAGACTGGTTGCGTGGTTTGGGAATGAGCAGCGCTTCTCTCGGGGTATAGAGAGCTATTTTTTTGTGTTCTTCAACAGTTTTCTGGGGTGCCCCCTGTTTTCAAGTTTGTGCTGTAGCTTGGTGGCATGGATTTTGAAGTCATTGGTTTCAGTGCAGTTCCTTCAGATCCTTAGGAACTGCCCGTATGGTAGGTTGTCCCGTACACTCTTCGGGTGTTGGCTTCTGTAGTGCAATGTTGTGTTCCTATCAGTGTCTTTTTTATAGATGGAGCATATGAGTTTGTCACCTGATACCGTGATGTTTAGGTCCAGGAAGCTGATGTTGACATTGCTGTTGGGACATATGTGAGGTGAGGTGGTTTCTAATGCATTCCACTGCTTTTTCCTGGGGGATGCTTCTGTACAAACTTTTGATGTCCATCATGACAAGCTCATCGTTGGTCGGGTCAAAGCGCTGGTTTTCAAAAATGGCAATGGTGGCCATGGTGTCCTTAGGTATGATGGAGTATTTTGGCACAGGGGTTTCAGAAAAAAATCAATGAATTTGCATATGGGTTCTAATATAGGGCCGCAAACCGAGACAATGGGTCTGCCCGGAGGTGAAGTGCTGTTCTTATGGATCCACCGGTCTCCAATACCCGAGGACTAACCCAGGCCAGCCACCCTGCAGGCCCCTGCTCATATGGCACCTGCAGAGCCCTGCCCATGTGGATCAGCAACTTGGTGCCCTTCCACTGAATGGCACTTTATTCCATTCTTTTCATTCCTTTCTTTGAGACATGCCCTGAGGCCAGTGACAGGAATTCCGTGCTTTAGAACACCAAGCATCCTCGCAGCTGCCCTCTAAATGCATTCCCCCAACTCCTACTCAGGCACTCAGGCCGCAGGCCAGCCGTAATCCGCACCTTTCAAGTGCACCTACTTATCTTTGCACTTTTGTCCTCCGTGTGCGCCCCCCAAACACGCACCCGCCCCGGCATTCCTCCTTGCCTGACACTTTCACTTTACGAGCCCCCAGCTCCGTTGGCCTACCTGACTGATGCTAGGTCACAGCCACCATGGCAACGGAGCTCGGGACTACAGCGTGCATGTGCATGTGCATCCCAGAGACACTACATCTCTGCACATGCACATTGGAGGATTAGCACACAGCTCCAGTTTACACCCGGAGACGGATGCACAGCTGACTCTCTGTATAGCCTGCACAGCTGACCCGCTCCTTCCCAGGCTCCAGACCCACTGGCTGGTGCCCATAGGATCTGATTTACAAGGATCCCTCACACCAAAGGGACCAACAGTCTCTAGCTGTTCCACCCAGCCATTAAGGTACCCACACTGAACGTTTTGCCAAACGTTTTTTTCAAACCTTACCTACCAGCTCCTTTACTCTGTGCCACAGCTCACTGGGAACTCTGTCCCTCTTTGCCGTTCTCTATTCCCACAGGCTACCACAGCCAGCCTGACCCATTACAATCAGCATCGTACTTTCCAGTGAGCTGAAGTTACAACTATTCTGAACTTGTACCTACACCAGCACTACCCAAGGTTAGTCTACTGGGTCCAAGCACCTTCCCAAAATATCCTTTCACGCGATTTGCTCCCACCTCCACAAGGGAGCCATGTTTTTAACCTTCTTGAAATACCACTCTAGGTATTATCCACACTTTGGACCTACTCTCAATATATTCCTATATTGTTTTTAGTCATAGGGAGACCTGTTTACACTTGGCCCCAGAAGAAGGCTCTAACACTACCTAGCCGAAACGTCCAAGGTCACCATGTTTCCGCGGGAACAACTGTGAACGTTGACCACCAGAACAGCTACTACTTTTATTTTGACGTCGACCAGTCATTTGGTTATCCCTCTTAAGCCAGGCTACAACAGACCCTACTTTTAAGGTCTACATTCCACTCATAAGTGGAACAGCCCACCAGTTCTTCAGACAGCAGTCTGCCATCAGATGAACACTACCTTTATCTCTCTTAAACCGTGTGTCTTTTCCGGTGACACTTGCACACGTTAAACACCAAAGATACATTGTGGACTGTTTGGGCTGAAAAGCGGGTGCATATGAAACACTCACTGCATTTGATGTATTTTCTGTACATGCTTGTGGACTAATTCGAAGTAATATTTAGCCAAACTATGCATATGTGAGTTGATACAACACAACTGTCTATGGGCCTCATTACAAGTGCGGCGGTGGACCAAGGTGCTATTAGCACCTTGGTCCATGCCGGTAAAATACCGGCACCGGCTTGGTGGAAAGGGGAATTACCGCCCTATTCCAAGGTTGGTGGGGCGGTAATTCCCCCTTCCCCCATTGCCCTTCCCCACTCCCACTTATGCCCCATAGGGCATAATGGGAATGGGGAAGGTGCTAATTACGGCACTGCAAATTGCGGTACCGTAATTAGCTCCCTGGTCCCTTTGCAGGTTGGTTTTTAACGCCTGGAAAAAGCAGGCGTTAAATTCTCCAACCCGCAAAGGG
Organism: Ambystoma mexicanum; assembly: GCF_040938575.1. Lineage (NCBI taxonomy): Eukaryota > Metazoa > Chordata > Amphibia > Caudata > Ambystomatidae > Ambystoma > Ambystoma mexicanum. Next base: position 291,622,018 of record NC_090930.1, on the reverse strand, counting down.
ACCTTGTAGTAAGGCGGTAAGGGATAACGGTTACCGCTACCATTAACGGTGACCGTTAACCCTTACTGCCGTCCGTGTAATGAGGCCCTATGTGTTATTCGGATTTATCCCCACAGGACATTCTGTGATTCATTTATTAGATTTAAAGTGTTCACTGTACTTTTTGACACAATTGTTTATGCACTTTTCTGGATTAATTTTTACAGAACACTTGAGAACCCTGTGACCCACTTGATTTAAAGTGTTTTGTTTAAACTTTCCTTTTGAAAAACTACATGTGTAGACAAATTAAAAAAGGCAACAGTAGTTACAGTCCAGTGTTTGGACATTCCTTTTCCAGTAAATACATAGGAGGTCATTACAACCCCGGCGTTAAGGGTTAACGACGGTGTTAACCCTTAACACCGGATTCCCACTTTAACGCCTGCTTTTGGCAGGCGTTAAAGTCCATGGCGCTAACCCGCCATGGTGCTAATTACGCCGCAGTAATTTATGGCGGCGTAATTAGCGCCTTCCCCACTCCCATTATGCCCTATGGGGCAAAAATGGGAATGGGGAAGGGAAAATCGAAAATGGTGATTTACGGCCCCACTCACCTTGGAATGGGGCGGTAAATCCGCCATCCACCATGGTGTAAACATAGTTTACACCATGGTGGTAAAGTTGGTGCACTTAGCACCAAGGTTGTAATGACCTCCATATTCTTTAATGTCTTACTGATGATTTCTGGAGGTTTTGAAATGATCACTGCAACAAATAATTGCAGCTGTAAGTATTTGAGGACAGGGCCACCCCCTCGTACACATCCTTAAATATTTAATCAGTGCATGGAATTACCTTATTTCTGGTAGCCGGAACGGTTTTGTACTTGTCAAATATCTTCTGGCAGCAGCTATAGCCACCAGTACTTCCCCAATGCCCATAGTGCACGACGTGGAAGAAAAGGAAGGATTCCTGGCTCTTCCACTTCCGGACCTTCACGGACCACCAAAGACCGATGGTTCATCATAGCTAAACATATTCAATCCTGAGCTTTTCATAAGTGGATGCAGAGAATGAAGCTATCAACTGGTGCACAGCATTTAAAGTGGATCAATGAATAAAGTCCTGCGAAAGCCTACTCATTTAAAAGAGACATATTCGGATGAAAGGGAGTTTTGCTAAGGTGTTTCTATTTCCATAGAAAAGATGCCACTTCGAATGGACAATACTGTTTCACCAATAACATTGAATTGCATTGAGAGGACCCAAAATTGCATACACCCAAATTATCCAAGAAAATTGGGGGCTAATTGTTGTCCTTTCAGAAAATCGTAATCTTTGGTGGATTCACAGGGTAGATAAATACTCATTCTGTGACGGTGTTCAAGAATAGATGGTGCCGGGACCATAGGGGAAGCATCTGTGGTGGACCGCTGGTGCAACTAACTTCACAAGACCATTGTGGGGGGAAAGCCAGAAGGTGTATGGTCTCCCATTTCAACACTGGGACAGCAAGAGGAGGTGAGAAACCAAGAGGAAATGAGACAACGCAAGAAAGCAAATACTAACAAGGCAAAGGCACCGGCGGACAAATCCAAGCAAGAAGGATCCCGAGGAACCCGACTCTGGACAATGTTCTCCCTTGAAGAGGAAGGTAACTGGAGTATGGGAGTCATGGGTGGTCTTGAAGAGGGAATAGTTATATTTTAGAGCCAACTTGTCTCAGTATTAATTATGAAATTAAGTTAATCTTGAAGGAAGACAATCTAAAGAGTGAGAACACGAAAGAGGAAGCTATTGCAAAGCTGAATAAAGAGAGAGAAGAACCATGATTGCTATATCCTGGGAAAAGGAAACAGAGTCTAAAGTAAATTCAAAATGCCTCATCAGGAGTCTGATGGTATCTGGGCGGTATTACGGACTGGATACCACCTGCACAAATAGCGTTACCGCTACTTGGTACCACACTATTAGCACCGGGTAACGAGTAGCGATTGGGTGGTCTGGAGCTATTATCGCCGGTGGTAATTGCACCAGCACTAATAGTGCTGACAACGGGTGATAAGTGGAACATTTTACCTCCAGCTTTTTGGGCCAGCCCTTAAATGCAGTAGTAGTAGCGTTACTTCCACATTTAAGGGCTACTGCCCAACTCGTGATGAGGCCGTAAGCACAAACTATTGAAGAGCTGAAAGAAGAGAGAGAAAAGCCAGTGATAATAATACCTCAGGAAAAGGCACCAGTAGTGCAACAGATACAATGTTGGAGAGACAAAGTTAACTGAACTGTAATGTACCACAGGGGATAACAGCCCCAAGTAACAAATATAATCAAAAATATATTTTAGTTATTTATATCTATTTATTTATACAGGAAGAGCAATTCTCTTTTGATCACAAAAGAACGCACAATAGAAAAAAAAACAATTTGATGGGAAACAATGAGTATCTTACAAAGGGGTGAGTTTGAGGGACATTGTGAACAGGTTGTGGAGGGGAGCAAATGCAACAGTCAGAAGGGACAATACATAAGTGGACATGCATAGATTAAGGACAACCAACGTTGGACATTTTTAAGTGCAGGTAGGCTGTGCAGCCTGCTGTTCTCAGGAACATGACATGATGGGTGAAGTGCTAGAATGGAGGCAGAGAAAGTGAAAGACAAAGGCAAGTTAGAGGTGAGGAAAAAATGTGAGCTAGCAGGCAGATGATTAGTACATTAAGAGGGTAACTCAGAGGTGAGGAGGAATTCATGTGGACTGTTTCTCGAATGCCATGGGGAAGAGAATTCAATGCAAGTGGAGCAGGAAGAGAGACGGAGTGGACGTGAGAGGAAGCACAGGGAGGGCAAGGACCAAAAGGGTAGTCGAGGAGGGAGAGCAGAGGTTATGAGAAGGCTTGGAGAGTTGGATAGAGGAGGATAGATACAGTGGTGCCTTACAGTAGATAGATTTGTGAACCAGGAGAAGACATTTAAATCTGGCCCTGTTTTGCATCATCAGCCATTCAGCATGGTGACAGTATGAGGAAGTAGGTGTGAAGTGAGGGAGTTCAAAGAGAGTCCTGGTAGCAAAGTTAATAAAGTTAATGATCTTGTCGAGAGGACAAAAAGCATAGTTGGGGAGACCAAAGAGGATACTGGCACAGTAGTCCACTTTAGAGAAGACAGGAGAGGTTAAGAGAGGTGGAGGTGAGCTGCTGTTCTAGTTTTGGAGATGAGAGTAGTGAAGGTGTGAAAAGGGTCATAGATGGCGCTAAGGTTTCTAGCTGAATAAGAGTAGGGGAGAGTGTCAGGTGGCAACTGAATGGGCAGAGGAAGAGATGAGAGAGTGCTTTTGGCATGGAAGAAGAGTACCTCTGTTTTGGTAGAGTGCAAAGCCATCCAATATTTAATAGCAGTGTGACAGTTGGAAATGTTTGTAGAGCGATCAGCGGAGAGTTCAGGAAAAGAGAATAAGATTTGGGTGCTGTCTGTGAAGAGTTCGTATGAGAACCCAAAGGAGGAGATTAGTGCCCCAAGAGCAGAAGTGTAGAGTGTAAAGAGGAGCAGACTGTAGACAGAAACTTGTGGAACACCAACAGTTAGAGGAGTGAGTTGAGAGGTGTTGTTGCTCCAGGAGACAGAGAATTTGCATGGTGCAAGTTAGGATTCAATCCAGGGAAGGGCTTGATCGTGAATCTCAAGAAAAAAAAGAGAGTATGAAGGAGATCAGAGTAATTCACATCGTCAAAGGTAGCAGACAGGTCAAGTATTATTAGGATAGAGGATAGGTTTGAGTGCTTAGCAGAGGCGATGACGTTGGACTCATTCATGAGATCAGTTTCCGTGAAGTGAAAGCAGCGTAAACCTGCTTGTATGGGTTCTCAGAGGTTGTGGATATCTGTGATATTGTTAAAATGGTTGAACACAACCCTTCTGAGCACTTTAGAGTAGTATGGAAGCAGAGACACAGGGTGAAAGTTAACCGGTAGGTCTGGGTGAGCCCCTTACTTCTTTTAGAAATGTGATGGCCGTGGCTGTTTTGAAAACAAAGGGAAAGCAAGCAGAATCAAAGGACAGCTTGAAAGGTTCAGCAAGGTGAGAGGTCCTATAGGGGCAATAAGCATGACTAGCTGAGGAGCAGGTGGATCTGATGGGCCCAGGAGGTGTTAGCCTTCATCAATAAAGCTAGCTCTCCATCAGTATTAGTGTGACTAAAGTGGGAGATGGAGGCAGAGAATGATGTTAGAGTAGGCAGAGTGTAAAATGTAGGAGGAGGGAGTGTGAGGAAGGTCAGGAGAGAGACTCTATTTTTGGTAATTTTTACAGCAGTGTAAGTTGTAAGAGATATAACAAGGAGATTCCTAAAGGAAGAGGAATGTTCACACGCCCAATGGAAGAGTTACAGAAACTGATAAACAAAGTAACAAGAGGATATTTAAGGATTTACAAAGGTAGCGGGCGCCCCTCTCTCGATAGAACAAGGCGTGATAACCTGTTCAGTGGTTATTAACCACTTGAGAGTTCACAGCCACTGCTTTTTCTCACTGTGCCTTTCACAGATGGGAAATATCCATTTGCATATCAGTCTTTGTCCTGCCCAGGGGCAGTCCAGCACCGAAATGCAATGGCAATTCCAACCTGAACGAGAGTACCACCAGCAACCCCATACACGTGTTTCACCCTTGTTGGGGATCATCAGTGAGGTGAAGCTGATGCCTCTCTAAGCACAGTGAGAGGGAGACCACGTCTGGTTGCCCCCAGGAGACCTAGGGTTACCAATCCCAGGTTCCTTGAAATTTGGTTTACAAAGGTAGCGGGCGCCCCTCTCTCGATAGAACAAGGTGTGATAACCTGTTCAGTGGTTATTAACCACTTGAGAGTTCACAGCCACTGCTTTTTCTCACTGTGCCTTTCACAGATGGGAAATATCCATTTGCATATCAGTCTTTGTCCTGCCCAGGGGCAGTCCAGCACCGAAATGCAATGGCAATTCCAACCTGAACGAGAGTACCACCAGCAACCCCATACACGTGTTTCACCCTTGTTGGGGATCATCAGTGAGGTGAAGCTGATGCCTCTCTAAGCACAGTGAGAGGGAGACCACGTCTGGTTGCCCCCAGGAGACCTAGGGTTACCAATCCCAGGTTCCTTGAAATTTGGTTTACAAAGGTAGCGGGCGCCCCTCTCTCGATAGAACAAGGCGTGATAACCTGTTCAGTGGTTATTAACCACTTGAGAGTTCACAGCCACTGCTTTTTCTCACTGTGCCTTTCACAGATGGGAAATATCCATTTGCATATCAGTCTTTGTCCTGCCCAGGGGCAGTCCAGCACCGAAATGCAATGGCAATTCCAACCTGAACGAGAGTACCACCAGCAACCCCATACACGTGTTTCACCCTTGTTGGGGATCATCAGTGAGGTGAAGCTGATGCCTCTCTAAGCACAGTGAGAGGGAGACCACGTCTGGTTGCCCCCAGGAGACCTAGGGTTACCAATCCCAGGTTCCTTGAAATTTGGTTTACAAAGGTAGCGGGCGCCCCTCTCTCGATAGAACAAGGCGTGATAACCTGTTCAGTGGTTATTAACCACTTGAGAGTTCACAGCCACTGCTTTTTCTCACTGTGCCTTTCACAGATGGGAAATATCCATTTGCATATCAGTCTTTGTCCTGCCCAGGGGCAGTCCAGCACCAAAATGCAATGGCAATTCCAACCTGAACGAGAGTACCACCAGCAACCCCATACACGTGTTTCACCCTTGTTGGGGATCATCAGTGAGGTGAAGCTGATGCCTCTCTAAGCACAGTGAGAGGGAGACCACGTCTGGTTGCCCCCAGGAGACCTAGGGTTACCAATCCCAGGTTCCTTGAAATTTGGTTTACAAAGGTAGCGGGCGCCCCTCTCTCGATAGAACAAGGCGTGATAACCTGTTCAGTGGTTATTAACCACTTGAGAGTTCACAGCCACTGCTTTTTCTCACTGTGCCTTTCACAGATGGGAAATATCCATTTGCATATCAGTCTTTGTCCTGCCCAGGGGCAGTCCAGCACCGAAATGCAATGGCAATTCCAACCTGAACGAGAGTACCACCAGCAACCCCATACACGTGTTTCACCCTTGTTGGGGATCATCAGTGAGGTGAAGCTGATGCCTCTCTAAGCACAGTGAGAGGGAGACCACGTCTGGTTGCCCCCAGGAGACCTAGGGTTACCAATCCCAGGTTCCTTGAAATTTGGTTTACAAAGGTAGCGGGCGCCCCTCTCTCGATAGAACAAGGCGTGATAACCTGTTCAGTGGTTATTAACCACTTGAGAGTTCACAGCCACTGCTTTTTCTCACTGTGCCTTTCACAGATGGGAAATATCCATTTGCATATCAGTCTTTGTCCTGCCCAGGGGCAGTCCAGCACCGAAATGCAATGGCAATTCCAACCTGAACGAGAGTACCACCAGCAACCCCATACACGTGTTTCACCCTTGTTGGGGATCATCAGTGAGGTGAAGCTGATGCCTCTCTAAGCACAGTGAGAGGGAGACCACGTCTGGTTGCCCCCTATTTTTTAAGGATATTTAAGGATCCTATACTAATATATTACTAAAAGTATCCTAAGGAGAAGGGAGTCATTCTCAGAGCCTTGCTTAGTTTACATAGTGGTAGGTTCAGTTAGGGTAGTTATAGACAGCAGACCTCTTCGTTTGGACTTCCACAACAGACTGACAAGCACATTTGTTAGTAAGATAGGTTGGGAACACCCATAGTGACAGGGTAAATTAGGTCTTACAATTCTTACTTTAATAACCCATCGTGAAAGTGCTTTGGACAAGTGTTTTGGATGCTGTCTCTCTGTCCGCTCCTGCTAAGAACTCTGCTGGTCCCAAGACAGATCTCCTGATCACGGCACGTGCACTGAGGCCGTTGGACCTCCCACACAGCCACTTGCTGCAAGCCAATTGGATGGTACCCTCTGTTTGAACATTGAGCAGGGAACCTGCTCTTGGCCCTAATACTACTATTGGCCATTTTACTCATTTGTCTTTGTGTTTAGCGTTTTCCTCGCCCTTCCACCCGGAACTAAATATAAGCACTGTGTGTGCGCATTCATGCACGCGCATTTGTGAAAGTGCTTTGGACAAGTGTTTTGGATGCTGTCTCGCTGTCTAGCTTTCTAGCGAACAGTGAGGCGTTACTGGTGGGCTCAATTTTATTTACGTACGTAGTGACACAGGTATTCTTTTTGTTTTTCTGTTTTGTTTACAATTTATTCTAGTGTGTCACGAGTTAATATGCAGTCGAGACTGCCCTCATTAAAAACGGGGTGCCTCTATCCATACAACCTGTGCGGAATAAATGTCCTCGTAATTCTCTTATATTGACTGCAAAGAAGAAACCAGCACTAACTTTGTGCTCTACTCCGGTCTCGAGCCGATGTCATAATGGTACTAAGGTATGTTTTAAAGGGCCGTCATTGCCTGACATCCGCCATTTCTACAAGGAAGCCTCCAAGGCCACTATGTCAGACTTTTCCAGAGTTATTCCAGCTTCTCAAGCTGATTATCTCAGTAAAGCCTGTGCAGCGTAATTGTCTGCCTTGTTTCCATCCTAAAGATAGACCTTTCCCTCCTTCTATTAAGATTGCTATGGCGGCAATGAGTGAGGCTACCGCTCATATCGCCCTTCCTACCCGTGGAAGCTCTGTGTCTTGTATCTCTGTATCTGACAGCGTAATGCTACACAATTTGCTCCCGTCAGCCCCGGTAATTGCAGAGGTTGACCCAGCTTCTTGTGTGCCCTCTGACATTACCGTCATTAACCTGGACTTGAATGAATCAGAGTTCTCATAACAGTTACTTCCCGAGGGCTCGCCCCTCAACTTGTCACAATCCCCCATCTTGTATTCAGACATAGAACTTAATTGTTCAGCCATTGAAGCTTTGTACCTTTCCCCTACTCCACGACGTGGTGCAGGGCCCTCGGTGCATTCTTGTAAAGCAAATACTGAAGTGGTGAACAATAATATGTTAACCTTACTCTATCTGCTATGCATGTATTGCTGAAGACTCTATCTAAACTTTTTGATTCTTTGACTAACAACTTTTGTGATCATTCTCAAAAATTGGACAAGATTCTAGTTTGGCAAAATAATGTCACCTCCCTGTTACAAAAAAAAAATGTTCCTGTGTCCTGCCCCATTGATGTAAGTGATCGCCCTTTGGCCTTAAAAGCATCGTTAGGCACCCAAACCTCATTTGATGTGCAGGTACCTGCACACCTCAATAGCGATCACTCTGCTTTGGCAAAGACCCCTCTAACTTTGGCAGTGCCTCTCATCGATGGAATTATTACGAATAGCATAGTCCCCTTTGGTTTACCTCCATCAACTGCCCCCGCACTGCTGTCTTGTGTTGGAGCCACTCCATCGGTGAGTGTGAGTGTCCCCTACACAATTTGTACCTCCAAAGCAAACACTGAAGGCTTCAAAAGCTCCTTAAAGTCTCTTTGTAAAAAATAAAAAAATCAAGTAGCCGCCAAGAAGGACAACTCGTCAAAAACGAAAAGTCACATTCATGTCCTGAAAAAAAAAGCACGCTCATTGCCTCATCGGCGGTATCAAAAAAATATCACCAAATGGCCATAGCACGTACACCAGTTCTCAACCCTCTAGGCTTATCCAGCATCCCACCCTATGCTCTGCTTGATGCATTGGTGGAAGCGGCAGCTGGTGCGGAATCCCCTCACTCTACACAGCCGGTGCCTCCCAAAGTTCCTTTTATAGGCCCTAACCCTAAAAGCAATCTGGGCGTGAGCTCTCCTTTGGAGTTGCATCGGCAAGAGATCCGCCGAGCGGTTGACGCTTACAAGTCAGGTCACGGTGTCGCCGCTCAAAAACCTTCCTCCTCCTCTCAATTACCCCAACATAAGGATCCACCGGCCTCAGTTGAACAGGCATCTCCAGCAGTTGTCTCTGTCACAGCTGAATCCGCCCACCCAACTGCATACCACAGCAAGCAAAGTATTGATACTTCCCATCCACCTTCGTCTCAAGTGATTCCCAGTGTGTCTAAACGATCTCTTTTGACGGAAATCGCTCCTGAACTACTTGAACTATTGCATGCAGCTTTCCAAAAAGAGCCTAAATCATCACCTTCCAATCCATCTGTGCCTTTGGTGTCCGGCAAAGGGCCCGTTGCCTCTCGACCATCACAAAAACAGCTGGCACATTTCTGCCTATTGCTGAAATGTAGGCCACTTCCGTGTCCTCAATATGTATTAAATCGAAATTCTATATTGAGCATTTTTGCCGATGTGCCAGCATTAGAAGTCATCAGTTCACATGAGTTAACTTTGGTGTTTTTTTTTGACAATTGTAATATGCATGTAGTTAGAATTTGGATGCAATCGCGAGTCATCCAGAATGCTGTATGGTCTGCAAGACAATTGTTTGATTTGGGTTTTGAGATATCTCTGGAAGTAAATGATAATGCTCAGGTTTTACAGCCGCAGCAAGCCGCCATTCCATCTCATCATGCCATTTACGAAAGTCTCTCTCAAGGGCAGAGAGGGCCGAGATTTCCATCTTAGACACATGCTCATCATTAACTGTCCAAGTATCGAAAGTAAGCACATTTCCTGTAATTAGTTGGAACACTAGGGGCTACTTGAAGTTACTGAATAATGACTTCAGCTCTTTAGGTAAATATAAGTTAATCTTACTCCAAGAAACTTGACTAATCTCCTACCCTATTTGGGATGCTCATGATGTGCCTACAATTGTGGCTGGCAAGGGACTGTGTGGAAGACCTTCTTGTGGCCTACTAACTGCAATTCAAGCCGACATCAACACCCGTATTATCCCCTGGGCCTCCCCAATGCATTAATTCAAATGACCCAGTTGAAATTGGTTGTAACAACATATGCCATTATAAATATTTATTGGAATCCGGTGGGGATCACAGATGAATGCTTCCTAAAAGCCCTAAGTGATATGTTGAATATAACCCTTCTGGATGGCTCTTTACACAAACTTTTGATTGCAGGTGATTTCAATCTTGATTGTATCTCTAGCAGCAATAAAAACAATCTATTTCGTACCAAAAATGGATACAATTTGTGAAACATCACAATCTAATTAGGCTTAATGGAGCCTTCAAATCTGATATCCCCCGGTTTCGACGTGGCAAAGGGGCGCCTCTTCATCCACTATCGACTACTTGTATATAAATGCTAGTCTTTTTTCTAATGTCATGGACTTTGAAATGGTCACCTCAGATATGAGTGATCATAAACAATTAACTGCCAATTGGCAGTATCAAATTGATCCAAGCTTAGAAAGAGACAAAATTGTTCAAGGCCAGTTTCTTGTTAACAATGCGAGTAATAAACTCTGATGGACGGAAAAGGCTCTGGATTCGTTTCAAGCACGCTTGAACTTTGAAGTAATAAATTCATATGCGGACATTGGCTCTTCTAATGTCTGTTATTCCGATATGATCCAAGCCTTTCGGTTCCCAGTGCCTGGTTCCTGGTCAAAATCCACTTATCGTACTCCCTCATTGCACGTTTTCGATGTGGAAATTAGAGATCGTAAGCGGTTGTTTAGACATCAGAAAAGGGAAGCGTTGAAGCTACCAGTCAGCATCCGATATAAACGTCTTATAAACATCAGAACCAAATTTAAAAATTGGGTTAAAACAAGGCGTGCTAAACTATACCACACTGATACCAGTTGCTTTTGGCTGCTGTAAATAGTAAAAACATCGCAAAAATATGGTATTTTCTTAACCAAGCCACGGTCAGTCCTCAAGCTGTTATTCAAGTGAACAAAGTGCCAGAAGGTGGAGTCTCTCTAGATTCCATTTCCCCCGTCCAGTTTTCATATAACCTTTGACTTGGATGACATTCGCTTTTTCATTAATAAGGCCAATCGGTCTGGAGCTTGTGGACCGGACGGCCTGTCCAATAACATGCTAAAAGCCCACCCTGAAATCTGGGCTCAAATTTTGTTTCAAATTTTGACCCTCATTATGAAGACACAAACACTTCCATCTACCTGGATGCACTCAATTATTGTCCCCATTTTTAAAAAGGGGGACAGGAAAGAGCCGTCCAGTTGTAGACCAATAGCGTTATTAGACGCTCCTGGAAAGATCTTTTCCCGTCTAATTCTGAGAGAGCTTCATAAGTTGACCTTGCAGGCTCAACTCAATGATCCTTTCCAGTCGGGTTTTGTGGCAGGATTGGGCACCATTCCTAATATCATCACGTTGCACATGCTTCTTTCTGACCATGCTGCATGCAAATAGACTCTGTTTTTGGCCTTTGTTGATTTTAAGGTCGCGTTCGACTCAATTAATCGATCCCTCCTTTATTACAAACTGATCAAACACAATTGTCCGTCCTCTCTGGTAGCCTTAATAGTACTGTTACACACCAACACATCCATGCAGGTTAGACTTGCTCTGGGTGGTGAGATGACTTCGAAAATGTTCACGTATAGAGGGTTGAAGCAAGGGTGTATACTGGCCTCATAAATTTTCAACCTCTTTATATACGATCTGGGAGTTACCCTAAGCAAAATCTTGAGCGATCCTCCTAGTATGGGCATACACAGGATTCCCTACCTCTATTATGCAGATGATCTAATTTTCATTCTCTAAAACCATATTGGGTTACAAAAACTCTTGAATGGCCTGGAGTCCTATGTAGATATGAATCATTTGAAAATCAATACGAATGAAACACAAATTATGGTCTGCAGATGGCACTCAGGTTGCAAAATTAAACCTTTCAAGTGGAGATTACACAATGTTGCACTTGAAAAGGTTTATAACTACAAATATTTGGGCATATTAATTGCGGACCAGGGTTTGACCTACAGATCACGGGCAAATTACGTTCCCTAGTTGCCCAAGCAATAGTACTAATGGGTAAATTCGGTAAATTCACAATTAAACATGTGCTAACGTTTTATCTTCAGAAGGTGCTCCCAATCTTAACTTATGGGACTGAAGCGCTAATTAAAAACACTGCAGCATGGTGGGATAAATTAGAATCATAATTTTGGAAGCAAGTCCTACATTTACCAATGAGTACCCATCTACCTCTAATTCACTTTGAATTGGGTTCCTTGTCAATGTTCTCATATGTTACCTGGAAATACTGTGCATTTTTTCGTAAATGTCTCCTGTCATTGGATCGCTCAGACATTTTAGGAATGGTGGCCGCTCACTTACTCAACCAAAACCAGTCATTCTCTTGGAACTGGTTTGAATTTACTATGAATGCATTGTCCGACGCTTCTGTTGACTTGGAGTTGCTCTTAACTGATGAAGGTCGTGCAAAAATTAAAATCCATCAGCATGATTGGTGTGTAACCCAAAACCAATGCCTAATCTACAAGGACTTTGATTGAAACTTGTTTGGTCATAAACGTTGTAGAGTTATGGCTGATTACTTGGTCAAATTTCCTTGTCCAAAGCTTAAACAGAAGCTTCTTCGTTTCCGCCTGAATCTTTGGCCGACCTTAGATGTTTTGTCTCTCAGAAACCTAATCCCGAAAGTTGAAAATCAATGTCGATTTTGTAAAAATCCTGATCAAAAAGAAACATTGGAACATTGTGTGGTTTATTGTCCCCAACTGACCTCTATTTGAAAGAAGTATTTCAAAAAAATGTTTGAAGACCAAAATGTGTATATACAAAAGAACATGTGGCAATGTATCTTTTCATCATCTTCGCTATCAATTATGATAGCCATTGTTCAGTTTTTGGATACTCTATTTCCTGATAAGTGTCATTTAATTCCTTTCTATAATCTGAAGAGTTACACCAGTGGTAACTTTAGGTGCATAATTTTGAATCAGTCCCTTGCCTATCACATGTATGTAGTGAATATCGAGATTGAAATGTGTATGTTACTATGTTATTGTTTTAGTTGCAATTTTGATTTTGCTTTCTTTTCTTATGATCCTGTTGTTAAGTAATGTCAACTCTGAAAGATAATTTTATATGTAAAGCATTTATTGTATTTTTTTCCCTGTGTGTTTCTGCTTATATAATGTGTACTATTCCCACACTATGCCATGGTGACTTCAAACTTTTTGATTGGTCAAGTATTTGCATTGGCATGCTGCACAGGCAGACATTCCAAGAGAATGCATTCCTTGAATTTAATAAGCTGATGATATTTCTGAACATGTGACAGAATGGGGCTGTACAATTTGAACGATGTTCAACTCAAAATAATATGTCTTTAATATCTTATCATAGCTAAAAGAAACATTGGTGAAATTTGGATTTGTAGACTCCTATGTACCTCACAAATTCAGGGACATGCAACATTAATGTGTATGATGAAATATGACTTAGCTAATATTTGTAATTTTATTAATTATATATAGCCCTACAAACATTGCATATATAATCATTTAGTAAAGGAAAATGTCATGGTTTCAAAGCATGTTTACGTTCAGCTCCAATAATGCTAATTCAAATGGCACATACCATTTCTATTTGTTTCAGCATAACAAACAATGCAAGCAGTTCTAGAGGCCCCGTGGGGAAGCCTTTAATCCAGATGTGTTTGGTTCGCTGAAAGCTGCTTTTGTTTGAGTTTCCGTTAGAACCACAGCTTGTTAATTTTATTACGAGCAAATGTCAAAAGGTACAACCTTAAGTGCATTTGGCTGAATTTGATTCCCTGTACCTGGAAAGCAGATCCTCATGTCATACTGTCAATTCAGACGCTTATCAGGCCAGAAGACCATATTTCAGGCACAGTTGGAATGTTTACATGTATTTTATTTTATATTATTTCTCTAGGGATGAGCCCATGGGGTGGCCTGGAGTTTGGGAGTTATTTTATAACTACTACACATTTACCTATTACACATAATAGATTTACGATAAATGTCTTCTATTTGCATCTGTAAGTGCATCATATTATTTTTTTACATATATTCTTCAAGGATAATCCACTGTTTGAAGGCATGGCATCAACAGTAAGACAGACACAAGTGACCACAGTTCAAGGGTGTTTATTGAACTTCAACAAAGGGTTTGATAAACGCCTATCTAAGCCTAAATCTACTGATGGGAGCAAGCTACGACCATCAAATAATAATAATAACGCAGTCCTAGTGGTGTCCTGACAAAGTAAAACGACCTATACTAACAAAAACCTATTGCTAATCCTTACCTCTAAATACAAATAGTGCGGGGACCAATTTTATGAAAAGAAAGAAGTGTTCATAATGACATGTCAGGTTGTTCAGAACATTGGCTTCCCTTCCTCACATTTTCATCACGGTGCCAGGTGGTTCACTCAACGGTCGCAAATTCTCTGGCTGCTTTAGCATGAGGACACATTTCAAAAACAATAAGTGCTTCTCCTCCTTCGATTTGCACAAGTATTCACTTCGGGTGACTCACATTTCACTGTGGATCCCCCTCAGCCAGTCTCAGATCCCTTTTCACAATGTTCGTCACCTTAGATCCCTCCATCCGGGCTCAGATACCTTTGGCAAACTGTTTGTACTATATTCTTTTTCTCTGGTGACTCACAGTTCACCCCACATCACCCTCTACCAGGCTCAGATACCTTTTTTTATACAATTAGTCATTCTCAGCCGTGCTCAGAGCAATGTCACTTTTACATCAAATATCGAAAACTTTCAAATTTGCCTGGGTTTGGCTTGACCTGTGGCAGGACCACTTTGATTTCCCAATTCCTCTTGTTTTCACCTTTGTCACCTTTTTGTTGGATACTTTCTAATGAGCACCCACATGGTGCACGGCCACTCCATCTGTGGTATCATATCTTAGCTTCAAAGTTCCATCACTCATCTGCTGTTTTAATTATATTGCACGTCGCTCACCACATACGCTTCACTCACTGTTCTCTTCAATATTCATTACACAATGCTGTTGCTTGTAAACTTGGTTTCCACACTGACCGGTTTGGTATCAGTCTCCCCAACTCACCAGTTGTGCTGACTTCACTGGCGCTGCTTTGTTGTAGGAGCCAAGGACAGTACCACAATGGCAAACGATTCTTTGCACCTTGACTGTCGACGCGGAAGAGTCCAGGGTACCTCCAACACACAATACAGGATTCTTCAGCTTTAATACCAGGTCTTATATTTCTTATTCTTGAAGGCTTATGAAAGATACCAGCTTTCGGTGAATAGGTCAAGGGCACTTCCCTCCTTGCAATCCTCTTGGGTCTTGCCATCTTTAAACTGCTGCTACCTCGTGGGCCTTATCTTGATTGGAGTGTGCTTCCATGATCCTCCTTTTATCTGTGTGGGGGAGTGTGATGGAAGTCAAGTGTGTGTAATGATCAGTAATTGCCTGGCCCTGCCTGACCATTGTAGTGGGACACATCAGGTATATGGCTCAGGTGTTAGTCCATATTCTTTCACAGTGAGCTATCCGTGGGGAGGTTTTTGTGTTGGAAAAGGGGAGGGGTTGGATTCTTAAATATCCTACCAGGTAGGATGGGGTAAAGGTGTTACAGTGAAGGGGATACCGCGTCTCACCATCCGGTGTCCCACTTCCACTCCCTGAAGACTCCTTATCCAGGTGATCCTCACGCACTGGTCCTTCCCCAGGAACTGGATACAAAAGCAATGGCTGTGTCCTGGCCACCTGGATGACAGATCCCCAGGGACTTGTGGGTGAGGCACCTTCAGGTTTCTCACACCACTTAGTTTTGACTGATGCTGGAGAAGAAATACATGATTTACAAAATAAAATGCTTCATTTGACAAGACATGAAATTACTGGTTTATGAAATTACAGGTGGATACATTAAGTCCTCTTTTAAACATAACAAAGTTTTATGGGTAATGCAAGAACTGGTTCTAGTTCTTTCGATTTCTCACACACTGCTCCCCACTATTTGCTGGGGATGGTGCTATTATGAATTAGATACATTTCACAGACTCCACATTTCTTATTTGTATAGATATGTGCAGTGCATTGTTGAAATGTAGTAAGGTATCATTTTTCAGATGAAAGTAAAAAGTGTTATTTTGCAAAAGCGGCATTCCATATTTTCTGTTGTGAGTTTACATTTCCGAGGAACACAGTCCTGTGGCTCTATAACATGTCTTTTCTTATGCAGTTCCAGTACTTATTCAAAGTTAATTGGGAAAATTGGCATCAATAATCTGGTTCTGTCTCTCAGATGAGAAGGCAACAACCTGCATTTTACAAGTGCACCTTTGCATATTATTTGTAGAAAAACAACACACGTGAATGAAGCAAGGTGCCATTCCAGCACCTCTCACTTTAGATTCTGGTAGACTTCATTTCAAAGTTGTCCCATGAAGGCACATGACTAGGACTAACAACTAGGATGTCAGACTGGGTCCACGATGAAGGACTAGGACCAAGTACTAGTCTGAAATCAAGGACTAAGGAGAAGTGGAAGGGCTAGGATAATGGACTAGTACACATGAGAAGAACCAGGATGACATATTAGGATGAATGAAAGGGCCTAAAATGAAGAAGGCCTAAGCCAAAAGGTAACCTACTAGGATGAAGGAGAATAAAAAAAGGGACTATGATGAAGGTGAAGGGATGTCAAGATAAAGGGGGATTAGATCCATGGATGTATGGGATGATAGAGGACTAGGGAGAAGGATTTGGGTAAATGACTAAGGTGAAGGGCTAGGGCAGAGGACATGTTCTAAGGGCTAACATGTAAGACTAAGATAAATGTATAAAATGAAGGGGCAGGAATGAGACAAATAAGAAAAGGTAGAGTCAGGATGCATAAAGACTAGGAAAAAGGGGAAGGACTGGTATGGAGGACTACAGCCAAGGAGAAGAACTGGGATGAAGAATGTGACAACGCACTAGGACAAACGATTAAGACAAAGGAGAAGGATGAAGTTGAGAGAGTAGGACAAAATACTGGGCTAAAGTACTATGCCAAAGACGTACTAGGCTGAAGAATTAAAGGTGGTTGAAGAAAGGTGAAGGACTTGGACACAGTCTAGGGTGAAGGTATGAAGGAAAATAACGAGGACAACAAAATAGGACTAGGATGAAGGAATCAGCCACATGGGAAAGATTAAAGATTCGGGTGATGAATGAAAAAAATATTATATGATATGGCATTTATAACGCGCCTGTACACAAATGTTTCTAGGCGCGAAAGGTATGAAGGACTAGGACGAAGGAGAAGGGGCATAGGATGAGGGAGAAGGACTAGGATGAAGAAGGACAAAGAGGAAGGAGCCAGATTAGAACAAAGGAGAAGGAGTGAAAAAAAGGAGGCGGACTAGAATGAAGTACTTGGACAAGGATAAAGGACTAAGACATATGAGAAGGATGAAGAGAACAGGTTAGCATTATGAAAAATGGGATGAAGGACTACAACCTAGGGCGAGGACTATGAAGGAGAAAGGTGATGAAAATGACAAAGGCACTGTATTAGGACAAATCATTATGATGAAGGAGTGCACTGTTTTAGGACAAATCATTATGATGAAGGAGAAGATCAATGATGATTCACTACAATGAAGGAGAAGGACTATGCTGAAGTACTATGACTAAAGACGTTGATGCAAATGTGAGATGAAGGAGAAAGACTAGGATTGATAGATAACTAAGGTTAACCATGACTCTGAATAACCTACAGAGGTTGGGACATGCAGAGACCATTTTATTCCTTTAAAATGGGATAACCAATCATTTCTTATGTGGAGGAAGTTAAAGCATGAAGGCCTTGTTCTGCTGTAACAAGTTCAGACTTGCTAAGGGAGGGGATCTTTTTTTCAGCTTCCCTTTGGAAGACGACTTCTTAAAAGGCAAGTGCCTGTAATGAGGTGTTCTGTGAAATAAGAAAGCATGCATGTGTGATTTAAACTGTGGTACTAGTATAGAGCATAACCCAAAGTTCTTATTAATGTATTTTTAGACTGTTTGAGTTATTGATACCTGGATCAGCGATCTTGTGTAAGAACACATATTAGGCCCATGCCCTAAAGCTCACTTGAATACATTGATTATGTAGCTCATTTTTGCTGAAACCTGCTATCTAGCGTGAAAGTAATAAGCCACTTTTAAGGTGCACAAATACCTGTTAACAAAAAATTATAGATGAAGCTAGCTTGTTTATTAAGAAACAGCCAAAACAGAACAAACCAAATGGAACAAAAACCATCTCAAAACACCAAACCCGGGAACCAACCAAAACCAAGAAATAGCACACCTACCTGTCAAACAGAGGAGAGCTCCTTTGCTCGGACAAGACCAGAATCACTCTACTTATCGAGCTACCTCTTAAACTGATACCCACTCTCACAACCAACCAACCATAAGAACCGTATGCACATATGGAGGATGGCCGGAAACACAAACAGACGTGAAATCTTCAGAAGCACAACTGAGCAAAACAACCCCAACTCATCCTTCATCACAGAAATTGGGGGGACCGAAAGAATGATAAAGGCACGCAGACAGATGACCGAGAAGAAAACATCAACCCAAATTGCAACATTTTTGACCTACTCAATGATGAAACAGAAACAACAAAACCAAAGGCAAAATCTGATGGAAAAAGAATCAATTTCACCTCAAATTACCAACATCATCATCATCAAAAGACAAACAAAACCCATAAAACAAACAGATACACTGCAACCTAGTCAAGGTCAGATCAGTGTTAAAACATACGACAGAAATATACACATTACAAAGCGATGGAGGGGCAGACATCCTATTCCTCAACAAAACCTGGCTAAATCAAAACTACAAGGAAATAGCACACAATTCCATACCCAACAACTTCAAATTGAAGCAAGTCAAACAAAAAGGAAAAAGAGGAGGAGGTCTTGCCCTTGCATTCAAGACCTGCTAAAGCTGACAACAACACCACCACCAAACTTCTCAAACTGCGAATCACTCCACTTGTACGTAGCCTTACATCACAAAGCCAACCTATCATTTCTACTTATCTATAGACCATCGACATACAACCGTACTTTCATGGACACACTTGTTGATGCCATCACCAACATCGCCCTAAAATATGATCACCTGATCATACTGGGAGATTTCAACATCTGGTTTGAAGAAGAAAAATCAATTCACCCAAAATGCTAGATGTATTCTTCTGCAACAAGAACCTGATCACAACGAATACCCTTTGTGATCCACCCGCCAATGCGAATACTAACTAACCTAAAAAAAAAACTTCAATTCAGAAAGAAACTGGATATCTATAAACATTGCTGAACTGAACACCAGACTGGTAGCACAAAACTTTCAATTACCATCTTGGACTCATCCAGCATCGAAGAAAGATCTGAAACCATCCATAAATGGATCACAACAACACTAGATAACATTGCACCTGATAAACTATTCACCCCTTCATCAAAGAAAACAATGGCGCGACGGTTCACACCCCTCTTCAGAGCACTGAAGAAAACAAACAAGAAACTGGAACAAGAATGGAGGAAAAACTACGATTAATGGGAAAAATCACATACCAAAGACAGATGCGGCTATACTAAGCGGAAATACTCAAATCAAAAAATAAATATTACAAATCATAAACTCAAGCAACACCCAGAAAGAGATGTTTATCATCATCAATGGGTTAGGAAACCCAACAGCATGCAGCAATATGCCCACTCCATCAGAAAAGTGATGGGATGACCTTGTAGACTACTTTGAAAAAATCCAGCAAGTGATTAAGAGCATGCCTAAAAATACCAACCCCCTAACCAGCCAAAGTTGTAACCATATACAAGGCTGAACAACAACCCATCAATTTGGACTGAATAATTCAACAGCCTAGTGATCAAAAGCAACAGAGCCAGCTCACCTGCAGACCCGTGCCCACAAGACATATACAAGGCTATCTTTACTCAGTAAATACTTGCAGAATATTTCCTCAACTGCTACAACCAGTCACTTTTCCCCGGGAGCCATCAAATGGGAGCCATCAAATGGATTGAGTCCTTCTTGAGTGAGAGAACTATGTGAGTCTTCTCTCCCTCGGCAGCTGCAGACCCAACACCTATCCTGTGCAGTGTTCCTGAAGGCTCCTGCGTCTCGCCAACCCTATACAATATCTTCACCAAACCTCTGTTCGATGATCTGGACCATCTGGGCGTCCTCTATACTAATTACGCATATGATACTCAGATTCTCCTCCCACTTTCTGGGGATCACAGTAAGGACACAGGGTTGTGAACAAGGGATATCTTATCATCCAAACATGGATGGCCATTCACGACCTATGCTTGAACGATAATAAGACTGAGCTGATAATTTTGGGCTCACAGGCCAACATTAAAAAATTAGGCCAAGAATTTTCCTCATTCAATATTGACGGGAACACTATCAAAGTCTCCAAGGAGGTAAAAACCCTTGGTTTCTACTTGGACTCCACATTGTCCTTTGATAAACAGGTAAAATCCCTCACCTCCTCCACAGCTTACACCTGCAAGCTACTCAGAGCTGGTAAGCCATTCCTCTCTGATGACAGCTGCCTGATCTTGGCCAGAGCCCTAATACTCTCTAGAATCGACTATTGTAATGCCCTATACAGTGGTGCGAATAAATCTACTATCCAAAAGCTCCACACATTACAGAATAATGCCCTAAGAGCAGCCTATAAGAAAACCCACATCTTCTCCCTTAGGCGCCATCATAAATGGTTATCCACATCCAATAAAATACAACTAAAAATACTTTCTTTGACTCATAAAGCCCTAAACAACGCGGCCCCAAGCAAACTTACAGATAAAATCGCGAAAAGAATTTCTCACAGAACAACCAGAATTGGGAATGTTAACTGTCTGACCATACCTAAATACAAGCTTCCTACTATCGGTGGTAATAGCTTCCCTGTAAAGGCTGCTAAATTCTGGAACTCACTGCCACAAGATCTGAGAGCCGACCAACCCCACCTAAACTTCAGAAAAAATGTAATAAAACATATAATCACTACTGACCCCTTGTCTCCCAGTACCTGTCTCGGATTTGCCCACAACTAAAGAGACCTACTCATACTGCATCAATATTGTAATATTGTGTTAATACCTGAATACCATGTGTAACCTAGCCTACCTTTTGTGTTATACGGAGGGTATCATTTTTGTAACTTGTATTTTTGTACATTGTTTACTGTTTATTCCTGTAATTACTTAGCCATTTTTTTAGTTTTTGCTCTTATTTGTACATTTGTACATTCTGTAAGCATGTAATTATTGTATCTGGTGATCTGGCCATCATGATGTTGTCCATGCCAGTACTGCACAGTTTTCCTATTCTGGCGTACATGTGGGCTTTTTGTCCATCTTGGATTTTCTAAGCCCACAGCACCAAATGTTGCAGCATGATAGCTCAAACGTGGGTCAGGACACCCAACAGATGTCAGCTGCAGCAGTGGTGAATATGTGTCTTTGAACATCTTTGGGTAGCTTCTGTGCGACATTAGCAGAGGCAAATGCAAACAAACATATGATTATATAGCCACTCTGACCTCTGTAGGCCATTCCCATTTCTCCTGTATTGTACTATAATCCTCCCTGATGTGGGATTATATAATTCTAGGCATGGGATGAATGGTCAGCCAGATAGTTTGGTCTGGATTTGACCTGGGATAAAACAAGAGGTTACCTAAACTGGCACTTATTGGGTATAACTTCTGAGATAATAAGACCAAAAGCAAGGTCAGTGCTCAGCTTGCGTATAAACCTAGGTCCAGAAACATGTCACTCTGTTCCTGCCATGCGTGAGATTTGCATCAGGAAGACTTCTTGCTTCCCCCAATGAAATGTTTCCTCTTGGAAGGCATGCTGCAGTTTCAAATGCACATGAAAACATGTTGGCTAGCATTACCTCCATAATACCACCACATTGAAAAAGCATTACTCCATGTGGTAGCTTGAGGGGTCCACATGTTTTAGTCAAGTGGACCCTTCTGTTATTCCCCATTTTTCAGTGATAAGCACCTGATTGGGCATGTGCAGTATTACCACATGTGGTAATACCAAATGGGTAATACTGAAAGCAGTGATGACTTTGTGTCCAGGCTTATCCTCCATACAAAAGAGGGAGGTATAAACGTGTGTTGATAGTGTAAGGGAAGAAGGGTCTTTTTGCCCCCCCCCTGTACATTCTGCATGAAAGAAGTCTATTGCTCATCCCATCGTGGGGAGACGTCCCCTTGTCTTTCCTCTGACGACAGCGGACGGAAGCTATTGAATCACACATATAGACTCCATTTTGTGCCACCCCAGACTCCATCTTTTTATCAGGCCGCACAATGATTTCTAAAAAGCCTTCTCTCCCATCGTCCAGCACTGCGCACAGCCAGCCCTGACACCCCCGCCACCTACTCCCCTGTCTGAGCCACACAGGCCCTTTTTCACAGAAGCCTAGGCGCGAATTGTTGCAAACAGATACGGTATTCTTTCTCTTCCTCTGAGCTCATTGCCCTGTGTGTGACTTGGCCGAATCTTGTGTACTCATCCGTCTCCACAAACCTGCCCCTGCTCCTTCAACCCCCACCTTTAGAAATTACTGCCTGCACAACCTTTTGCCCCACTATTATCCTTTCATGTAACTGTTTGTAAGACCCTTCCCCACGGACCACCCTAGATTGTCCCCCATATACCTAATCCTGTGTGACAATATATTCTCTGTGGACTAACACCCATCAATCCATTCGTTTGAAACATGAGGCACAAGGGAGAATGAATCTCAGATCAAAACCAACAGATAAGGCACCTGGGGAAAAGGGCCACCGCACCCCTGAACCCATAAAGTCCTGTGTTGGAATGTGTATATGCTTGCCCACGATGTATACGTGACCCCTCCCTTATTTGCATGCCAACATTTACTATTTTGCATGCAAATAATGATTGTGTAGTTTAGATTAGCTAGAACTGTTACTTTTTGTGGACCCAGCCTGACATTCACTCTGCAAAGATGAGCCCAGCGGACCCACGTGCGCACAGACCGCCCCAGCCACGACAACCAATTGGAGTCTGGCAATGTATATTGTTACATACTGGGCCAAAGGAGCCCACCAATGAACGTTGTTATTTTTCACTGTATGTCATGATACATTTTTGCTTTATAATATACTGTTCATGTATCATTTGTCAGAGCACTCTCAGAGCAGCAGAGTCCTCTGCATACACCTTTTACCTGATATAAACTTTGTTCAACTTGCAATGTATCTCCTGGTCTCATTCCCAACTGGGGTGTCTCCATTTATTCTGAGTTTGGGATCTGCGTTTTGGGGAATTACCACCTTCAGTAGCAAAACCTGCAGTTTCGTAGAGTGGTAAAGCATGCTGCATTTAGAAATACCATAATTTAACACTACACCAAACTAGTTAAATGGCCTTCAAATCTCCTTCTCCCTCCAGTAATTAGCAACACCTGTGAATGTTCTTTCTCCATAACTTAATAACTATAAATGTACATAGGCACCCACTACAATGCCGCTCTGCCCTCACCTCCCCTTTAACCATGTGAAGTAGAACAAAGATGTATGCTGCCTGTTTTTCTGCTCCTCTTAGCAACTCTTCCAGTCACTCTATCCCCTTCCTTCACTTTTGCTCCTCATCAACACAGCCTTTTGGAGTAAACAATGTGTTAATGAGCTTCCAGTGTATTTTTCAATACTCTTACAAATATATGTTACATGTTATATGTGAGGTTTTTTGTTATATTATACTACTTAATAAGACTATAGGTGTGTGTATTAATGTGTTTTAAAAATCACCATTAGACCAGTTGTCCTCATGGTTTTAGTGGCAGAGCCCTTAACATACCTCCTTAGATGAGTTTGACTAACTTTTTACATTCACTTGTTCCATGTAACTATGGCGAACTTTGAGAAAAATAAACTATGCAGGCCACATTTGTTCCCAGTCTACCCCTGAAAGAATTAGAAGGAAAGAATATGATGTAGGAGAAATACTAGGACAAAGAAATATGATGATGGAGAAGGAAAAGAAAGAAGGACTACGATAACAGAGAAGGTTTATGATCAAAGACTTTGATGAAGGACTATGAAAAAGAAGCAGGACTTGGATGAAGGAATATGATGAAAGAGAAGGATTATGAAAAGGAAGAAGGCACTATGATGAAGGAGAATGGCTAAAATAAAGGGCAATAATAAAGGAGAAGGCTTAGGACAAAGGACCATGATGAAGAATTTTGAAAAATAAGGGTTATGATGAAGGACTATGACAAAGGAGAAGACCTGTCATGATGGACTATGATGAAGAAAAAAAGATAGGATAAAGAAGAACTTGAAAGAAGAACATTGACATATTAGATGTACCATGTTGAAGGGTTGTCATGGGCTATGACACAGGAGAAGGATCAGGGTGAATGGCTATGATAAAACACTGTAAAAAGGAGAAGGAACATGATGAAAAAGTAGGACTTGAATTAGGACTATGACAAAAGACCATTATGAAAGTGAAGGTTTATGAAGTACGACTAAGATGAAGGAGAAGAACCAAGTCAAAGGATTTTGATGAAGAAAAACACCACCACCTTATGAAATCATATACTGATTTAATTATTAATGTGACCAGGTTTTTTAACATCAAAGGACACAATTGTGAGTACCACCTAGCCCTCACTTTTGCACCATATTATTTGAAAACATGGAGAAACAGATGCAGAACTCAATTTTCAACAGATTGGTCTAAGCCTTAGTATAAATAAAATAAATGCTTTTATTTCAATGCAATTTTGTTAAAAACAGGTGGCAATCATCATTATTACAACCTAGAGCAAAACATAACTCAGTGTGCGAGTAGTGACAAGCGCTTAGTATCAACTGTCCAAGCTGGTGCATACAGTATTCTCAGTTGTAGAATTCTGCTAAATTAGGACAACAACAAAGACAACACCACTGTCCCAACTTCTGTTATTCGCTTATCACTGAATCTGTGTTCTCATGGTCGATGTTATCCAGCTTTCCAGTTCAACTATATATTCACGAGCATGGCACTGCCTGTTATAGTGTCTTTCGCATTATTCATTTTCTGTGATATTACATAGAGAGTGGTGACCCAGAAGTTTAGGTCAACTGCATCATGATCCACACACTGGGTTTCGGCCTTTCACGTGAATATACAGGCATCCAACACCATTCTTCAAAGAGTTAAGTGAGATTCCATCAGGACGTCTACAATTTCAGAATGACAAGCAGCTACTTTTATTTGGAATTTTTGCACACCATGGACTTCTCTCCCCCGCCATATGTCTCTCTCATTCTTGATGTCTCGTCAAATTGTCTAAGGTTGGTAAGTAAATGGCCAACCAAAAGAAGGTTCTCAGGCCACCCTGCCTATAATGAACAGAGCCAACACATCAAATGTAATTGTAGTGATGTAATGAAAGACGTATATGTAATGGGCTGGGCTCAGGAGAGGCCATCAGATATGTTTAGCTAATGATGGAACTAGCACTTACATATCCTATACGTAGTTTGCGATGTTAACCAATCAAATGTATTGATACGTTTTGTAATTGATACTGTATTATGATGACACAGATAATTTTGCTTAAAAAACCCTCACATCTATTTTGATTTTGAGAACTGATTGTATGTTATCCCGGCCGAGTTCTAAATGTTATGAGTAAAGCTGGGGTTTACTGTGCACTCTGAGTACTCCATTATTGAGTATTGTTTTTATTAGTGTGGCAAATTGGGCCCATTGCTACACAAACATAGAAGAATCCAACTCCTTATTGACATAATATAAACATAGTTGTAAATGCACACTCAGGGAATTCATGAATTGACATAGTACTTTAGCATATTCTGGACAGTCAGTGGATGAAACCACCACGCCAATATATTCTCCACTGTTTTGCGAGTTGTTTTTCCCTTCTGGGTTTGGGAGAGCAGCGTGGGAGTCAGCAAAGAAAGAGATGGTGTTGCCAGTGATATGCAGCTGCTCCACTAAGGGCACAAACTTCGGGCCTGGACCGAGATTCCAAACGCTGATGACAAGTACTGCTTTCTTGTTTATTGAAAGTGATACCAAAAGATATCCATAGAATACCTTCATGTTCAACAGTAAGGGGCCAAAAAGGGTTCTCACCGTTTATGCTGAACATGAAGATATACTATTTAACTCTTTTTCTATCACGTTATGCAAACAAGAATACACCGATATATTGCACGTTAATGCACAGTCCTTGTTAAACGTATGTTCAGTTTCTATTTATGATAATGGAAGAATGGTATGTTTTGAACACATGAATTTTGAAAAAAAGTGGTGCAATTAATAAATAACTCAACACATCATTTTAGAGGGGCATTGTTTTCAAGGTTACATTGTTATGTGAATACAGAATGTTAGGAGGCATTACCCAGTGCTTGAGGTATAGTACACAATTTTGAATGAAGGTTAGCGACTTATTTCTCATAATATTGGGCCTTATCTGTAAATGTGGAGTGCTTAGAAGCAGGCCACTATGTAGTACGCTTTAACTTTAATATTAACTGTATTGTTCTTGATTCTCATTAGGACAATGACATTTAAAATAATGCATCAGAATTGATCCACAAAATAATTGATGCAAACAGTCATTTTATTTCAGAATATTCTTGGTGACTGTACGTCCTAGGATCGGTAGACATATCTGTTTGTGTTTATAGCAGGGTAATAGTCGGCATATTACATTTAAACAAAAAAATCAATGTGTTAAAAAGAAACACCAAGAAACCTCTAAAACTTTCTTAAATTGAAAACAAAAAAAGAAATAACCAGAACAAATCAGCAGGACAAAGGAAAATAATATCAGTCAAAGTTACAAAAATATATTGCTGAACGAGAACATTTTATTTTTGTTATGCCAATTGCGCCTTTATTTCACAGTCTGCGTGGTTCGTAGGTATACGATTGCATTTAAGTAATTCTCGACCGTGCTTTAGTTTCAGAAATTAAGAAGGTTGACTATCTGCTCAGAGAATAATACAAAAGGATGCTCCGGTCAGGAAGAGCTCTGACAGAGCCGCGCGTTTGTTCAACTCAAGCACACATCATGAGCATTGTAGGAGGCGCCGTGTAATTGGATTGGGACTAGCAGTATTTGGGCAGAGTTATATCTGCGCGCCGCTGACAATCTGCCAGATCTCTTTGCTTTTCTGGTGAATGTTCCCAGTCTAATAATATCCTCTCTGGGACCAAAAGACAAGATACAATTGTATTACCAAGTGTTTTGTATCCATTATTTGTGCTCCGGCTGCTAGGCACTGAAATAGTTCTTTCATTGTACTTTACATTGTGGCCACTTAAACTTGCAGAGCTGAGATTGTTTCCAGATGTGTAAAGGGTGAATAGAAAATAGTTCACATGGCTCCAGCTTCTCAAGCTTACACTAAAACGAATATATATATATATATATATATATATATATATATATATATATATATATATATATAAATATATACACATTTTATTTTTACTGTACAATCTTTGTTAAAGGGACATTATGGTTAAGTTGCACTAATAAAAACCTATGAAATTCAAAGAAAAAACGTTGTCAATGGGACGGGTCCGTGCTTCGAGGACAGTTTGAACTGCATTTTCTGCTGCTCTAGGAACTTTCAAGCTCAAAATGTTCTCTTGCACATTATCCATTAACAATCTAGACAAAGCACATACAAAACACATATTTGGAAGAATATTAGCAAAACTGCTATATATCTTAAGAATGGCATCAGCTATTGCCATCCCTCCTCCCCAAGAGCCACCACCACCAGCACAACAAAAAAAGCTGCAGTACTTCCAAAGACAATGAAGAGGACGAAGAAGATGCGGTAGAGGACGTGCCTACCTCTAGGACCCAGAGGGAATCATGGGTGTGGCAGTTCTTTACCATTGTTGGGAATGTACCAAAGGCTAAAGCTACCAAAGTGAAATGCACTGAGTGTAACTTTGTACTCAGTCGCGGAACACCTGGACATTACTCCTACGGGACCACCTCCATGCGCTGCCACACCAAATCCAACTACCGCAATGCTCTCAGAAAGATTGTTCCTTTCTTAGAAAGTAGTAGGCTGTCTTCCTCCACTTCATCTTCCTCAACCAATACTGTAACCACACAGCCTACTTCTGTGGGACTCAAAATCCCACCAGCTAGCTTGCAAGCAATAAAAGAGGCAGTTGATCCATATCTTACAAATAAAACAGAGCAGTCCTCTGTATATACTACAACACTCCACTCTGAAGGGGGGAGCAATTTCCAAGTGCTTTTGAAGCTGTAATAAAGGAGCATGAGAAACACTGCCCCCTACCTTAGAAGTAACACACACACAACATCTTTCCCTGTCCACCTGCCCCTCCATATTAGTGCCTGGTGCCTCTTCCCACATTTCACTCCCCACCTTACATTCTAACCTCTTCTGCAAAAAAAAAAAAAAAAAATACATCAGAAAACAACAAAAGAAAGGTTCCTTTAGGAGCCACCTTTCACAGTAAAAAAATAGAACTAAAAAAACATCTTATGGACTCCATCTACTTTACATTTCTCAGTAAAAGTAGATGGAGTCTATAACATTTTCAAACATTTCCATTAGCATTTTGTGTTATTATGTGTTATGGGAATAATGTGGCATACGTCCCTTGTTCCAGGCACTGGAATGGGGGAGCACGGCCTGGCAGCCCAGGTTATCGGCCCAAGCAAAGTGAGGGTGCATAACGAGTGCTCCTGAACATTATACCCACTTCCAGCCCCTGAAACGGGGGATGAAGGGCATTAGAAATCCAGGTTCCCAAAGCGGGAACCCGGGGTGCTAAAAAAAAAACTGTAGGAAGGAAAATCATTTTGCTAGAGGACCACCATGAAAAGGGAAGGCAGGGCTCTATACAGAGTTCCTCTTCCCTTTCCACAGCAGCCTGCAGAAGGTGAAGAGAGGACCCTATGACCAAATACAGGTTCCAACAATCTCTCCGACCAACCTTAGAGGATCTTAGGATCAATAGCCTGTGGCAAACAACAAGGCTAGAGGCTCCCAATACCTGTACACATTAGGCGAATCCCACACCTTTTTACCACTTATGGCAACCTGGTTGGTTTGGGTGAATAATACAGAGCATAACCATAACTTGTACTTACGTATGCCCTGTCTCCTTTGTAGATCCTCTCCCGTCCAGAAGAATCCTTGCCCAGGCCGCAAAGAGGGCACTGCAGTTTGAGAGCTGTTGACATACTCCCCATAAAATATGGCACAAAAGGCAACCCTTAGCTTCACAGAGCAACAGATATTAGATACCATTCAAGGGCCATCTTTGTTGACCCTACAGGTAACTTGTACTTATGTATGCCCTGTCTCCTTTGTAGAATCTCTCCATCCAGAAGAATCCTTGCCCAGGCCGCAAAGAGGGCACTGCAGTTTGAGAGCTGTTCACATACTCCCCATAAAATATGGCAGAAAAGAACTAGAATCCCCCCCTCCCAGATGAAACCATGGAGGGGAGGCCAGCTAATATTTGAAGTCTACCAAAAACCTAGAGTGTTAAAAATATGTGGAGTATTTGTGTATTTGCTTCTTACTAAATGCTGTAACCAGTTAACTCAAGACTTTTATTTGATTTATTTACAGGTGCGAGAAGCCCTCCCACCTTGGTGTTTTCATTAGAAGGTTGCATCCACTAGATAAAGATCTGCTCAACAGTAACGGCAGTCTATTCCTTCTTTTTGATGCACAATACAGGATCAATAAAGAAGGGGAATCGTCGATTGGAATAAAAAGCCTCACAGCAGACAGGCATACTCCATGCATGAACAATAAGGCACAACATTTTAATCAACCCATGTCGCTGCGGCCCCCACAGCTGCAGTGCCTCCCTATAGCCCGCCTGGAAACAAGGAATGGGATTTAGCACCGGCAGGTAAGTCTACTACCGGTAGCCAGACGTTTTTGAACTGTTTTGAGTGCTTAGGATTTCCAAGCACACAATGTACTACACTCCCATTCACCTACTCTATGGGCCTCATTAGGACCCAGGCGGTAAGGGGTTTACGGCGGCGTAAACAGCGCCGACCCTTACCGCCTGATTCCGAGGTCCCTTAGCGCCATGGAGGATTTAACACCTGCTTTTAGCAGGTGTTACAATCCATGGCGCTAAGGGACCTTGTTGTTAATTACGCCACCATAATTTACGGTGGCGTAATTAACGCCTTCCCCACTCCCATTATGGCCTATGGGGCAAAAATGGGAATGGGGAAGGGTAAATGGGGATTGGGGACTTACCGCCCCGCCAACCTCAGAATGGGGCGGTAATTCCGCCAACCACCATGGCGTAAACATAGTTTACGCCATGGTGGTAAAGGTACGACCCAGGCGGTAACTTACCGCCTGGGTCGTAATGAGGCCCTATATGTTTTTTACAGGGTTTTCAACACAGAGCCCTGACGAAGGCGGATCAGAACGTTCACACACTGCCGAAACGTGATTATCTTGGGGACAATTTGATTGGGAGTCCATAGCTCCTGAAAATTTAACTAGACATGTTCCCGCTCTTTCACACTGGCTAAAGCAAGACCCTGATAACCCTTTCTGCACCAACACAGGCAGACTACAGGATTAATGAATAACCATGATGACCTTCTCTGCTCTAACAAAGGCAGAATACAGGTTTCAACAATCTCTCCTACCAACCTTAGAGGATCTTAGGATCAATAGCCTGCGGCAAACAACAAGGCTAGAGGCTCCCAATACCTGTACAAATCATCCCCTGAGATTGGAGGATAGGAGAGAACTGGATGTGGCTGAAAAATCTTCTTCCATTTAAAGCATAAGCTTAATGGAACCCTCCCCAAACAAGGGAATGTATTGAAACAAGAATACAGACTTTTTTTTCTATTTTCCATTTTTACATTTGTATGCACAAGCTCATTATGTATTAAATGTATTGTCATGTATTTCTTTAATGTGATTTTCTGCACAAGTTCATTATATAATGTATGTATTGTCAAGTATTAATTTAATATGATTTTCTTGAATAATGTATGCATACTCATGAGCATCTTTCCAACGTCATTCAGTGTAATTCATCATTTGTTGATTATGTGTTTCTATTGTTTGTCAAGTTCACAACATTGATGTCCGTATGCTATCCTGGATGCAAATATTAAAATTATATTTGACCTTTAGTTTGAGTTCTGGGGAATTAATACATGTTATACCTTTTACTTGTATATACCATTACTTTTTATTAACTCCTTTTCTTACACTGCTCCACTTTTTCTACCCCACAATAGACATTTCATCCAGGGTGCACTGAATTTTAAGAAGCACCAGGTGTCACTTAGGTGTCCCCCGCAAATGAGACCAGTGGAGTGCACACACCATACCTGGGATTTATAATCCAGAAGACCCAGCACCAAGAATAGGACAGCACAATTTGAAGGGTCTCTCCTGTAGCATATTCCTTTGAGAAGTACACAGAGGTCATCTTTATTATTGATGTCCATATTACCACAAGCATGTTTTTTTTTCCCTTTCAAACCTATCCCACTTTCGAATAACTTTACCACATAGCCGGTCCCAGGTGGACATGGCCACTTTAACCCCATTTGTCGTTTCTAGTGGTCATGCTCAGCAGCCAGATTGTCTGGGTCATGACCTTATATCATGACCGGGCCACAGTCTATACCTCAGTCACCAAAGGTGTATAACTATTTTTTGTACCTTGCGAGGATAGCTCAGGGGCAAAGCACTCACCTTGGAAGCAAGATGATGCAGAACAACACAGGTTCGATCTCCGGGTCCGCACTTAGAAACCTCTGGGTATTAAGGGCATTATAAATATCCAAATATACATACATAGCTACATTATGACACTTGGCAAAAAATAAAACACAGGCATATTTGCAAAACCATGCTTTAAGGTCCTTGCCTATGCTCCTTACAAGAGTTTGCTGGAATTCTGCCTATGCTTTATTTTTTCAAAAGTGTCAATATGAATGTACATTCAATTGTCATATAACTTAGCCCCCACTTGCCAGAATCCATTCAGACTTTACACAAACATTCAAGGTTGGGTCTATATTCTTTCTGAAAACGTTTGTCCACATTCGTCAAATGGCAACAAAGTTTAAGCCATCCAAAAACGTTGAGTCCCCTCGCTGATTTAGCCCCCTCTTGACAGTACCCCATCAAACGTTTTAAAAAAACATGTATATCTAGATCTACAATCTTTTTGCAAACATTTGTGTAGATTTGTCAAATGGCACAATATTTATAAGCCATTACAATATTTTGGGACCCCCCTCTAATTTTGCTCCCTCTTGACAGAATCCCACCAAGCTTTGCAAAATCATGTATATCTAGATTTAAAATCGTCTTGCAAACTTTGTGCAGATTCGGCAAATGGCACCACATTTATAAGCCTTTACAATATTTTGGGACCCCCCTCTAATTTTGTTCCCTCTTGACAAAACAGCTCAACACTTTCCAAAACCTTTCAGAATCAGGCCTAAAATAATTATCCAATATTTCATGCATTTTCATTGAGTCATGCCAATGTTATAAGCCATCCAAAGACTGCTTTTCACCAACCCTGTAATGCAGAAATAGGCATAGATGTCCACGAACATCTGAAGTGTCCACGAACATCACAGGACTTTACCCGAACATCCGGACTGTTTGTGGATTTGGGGATGAAAAACACCTGTTTTTTGGCTCCTTACGGCCATATTCCATCCCATCCTCATCCTTTCCAGAGATTGTTTGATAGGTTTGACAAGTGCAATGTTGTGTTTTTTAATATGTTTTTTACCACAATATTCATGGACAACAGCGGCTGTCTGCCAATCCAACATGGAGGGCGTTTAGAAAATCTGACGTACTTCATGCTTTTCACCATCCAATCAGTGGGCACGTCCGATGTCCGCGGCCATCACGTCACCCTCTAGGCTAATCAGATCCCTGTCTGCAGACCAAACCGGGAAGTGAGTTAACGGCCCGAACCCAGATATCACAAGTTTTTTTAACCTCTTTTTGTGCCATTTTTTAAAAAAACTACTGTACGGATTTACACAAAATGTACGAAAGCCTGCTTTCAGAACCAAACCACTGCTCCTGCTGCATGTTTTTAGAAAATCTGTCAAGCGGTGTGGGGTGTAGACATGAGCAAAAAAAATTCTATTGCATTTTGACCCCCCTCATAACTTTGCCCACCTCCCCCTTGATGAAACCTCACTAAACTTCACAGAATCAATCTGTCTTTGCCATACACTTTTTTTCAAAGTTTGGTAAGTATTCATCCAGGGGGGGCAAAGTTATAAGCCATCCAAAAAGTGCTCTTCCCATGGGTTTAGCAACTTAAGCATAACTACAAGGCCGCTATATTTATTTTAGCACATAGGGGAAGATTCCTAAAGAATTAATCTGTCCACATTCAGTGCCAGGTACATCTGCTCCTCCCACTGTGTACATGGGAAGTCACAAGACCCTGAGCTGGAAACGCTCATGCTAGTGGCTGTATGAGGTGTACTGTGGGTGTGTAACATGCACTGGCGAAAGTGGTGCATTGGAATCAGGAGCTGTCCAGTCATAGTTTCAAAGAAATAGTTTCTACATGCAAAAGCTTCGACACAAAAGCATCGAAAAAAAAGTTTCAAATGCATTTTTTTTTCATGTTACAGGTTTTATTTTTATTTCGTATAGAAAAAAAGTTTGTTTTAAAAAGAAAACAGGGCTTTGGGGGGAAACCTCCCCATTAAAAAAAAAAAAAATACATTTGAAACTTTTGTTTTCGATGCTTTTGTGTCGAAACTTTAACTTGGTGGCCAGCAGGTGTGTGACTAAGCTACGCCCTTCTGATGAGCTCTTATTTGAGTGAAATGGCTTTCTGGAGTTGCAATTACTTGATTCAAGGTTGGATTGTCTGGGAAGTGACCATGGGCCTCATTCTCACTTAAGCGGTTTTCCTGGAGTTTTTCAAACTCGGTTACGTTTATGCGACTGTGTCCAGGAAATGTACCGTTGGTAATGAGTGGCTCTATAGTGATATACATCCATATTTTGTCAATCAAAATGACTCAGTTGGAGATTTGGCAGATTTACAATGAGCAATAATTTGCCGGAAGAAGATCTACCAATGTTTGGCCTTTAATTAGAGAATTTATCTCTAGTAAATCCTCAACTTCAAGGCCGCTCTAATAGATAATTCTGTTACCACCAATAATAAATGGAGGCAAAACAATTACCACAATTTTTACCACACAGATTCAGTGACTGGCACTTCACTAAGCCTATATTTAAAGATGTTGCTAGCATGCAGAGAGTTGAGCCAACACAACAGGATATTGCTAGTGTGCTTCAAAGCGCCTGTCTTTATGATATGTTATTGGGCATTTGTATAGCGCCTTTTACCATTGGTATGATTCCGAAGCGCTGTGGGTTCAACGCCCTCAGGGACTGTAATCCAGGTCAGTGGAGAGGGTGGTGTAGTACCGTAGTGCTTGGGTGCACTCGGTACTTGTGCAGCCAGGGCAGATTAAGTGGTGTGTAGCTGCATTCTAGTGCTAGGCATGGTGCAGTGGTTGTATGAGATCAATAGAATGTGTGCAGCAAGGCAAATGGGATTTGGGTAGCTGAATTCTGGCGGCGGTGAAGCTCAGGATTGGGATTATTTGTTCAGACGGGCCGATTTTCATGGGGTATAGTTTAGTTCTAAACACTGTTGAGGTAAAAAGGAGGTGTCTAAATATGTGTGCAGCTAGGTCAAATTAATTGAGGGGTATGGCTGCATTCTTTTGTTTGTTGGTGCGGAGGAGTGAGTTAGCAGATTGGTGTGTTTGAGTGTCTTTGTGGATTGGAGGAAGACCCTGTTCCAGATGACCTTACAGTGCCTGTCGAGGGGACAGTATCTCCCTTTGGGGTTCAGGCTATTAGGCTACGATCATCCATGTGTCTTGTTATGTCTTGTTAATGGTTAAATTAGAATCTCTATAGGAAGAACACATTTAAAGATGCCAATACCTTTGGCACTTTTCCACAACATGGTTTTGTTAAATTCTGCTAGCGGGTGCAGCAAAGTTGTACACATTTAAACATTGATTTGTAATGCCCATGTAGGCTAATCTGAAATCATCCCTTGGTTCAGTGAAAATCTGTTTTTTTGGTATTTGTATGTGTAAAAACGGTGTGTATCATATCCACTTGCTCAGTCATTAGTCCAGTCTAAATCAAGAAAATGTCATTGGCTGATGCATGATGGAATATTTTTTCACAATTGATAACTTTGAATCCTAGGATCCTGCACTACAAAATGGTTGAAACGGGATTTCTAGAAAAAAATAAGCGGGGCAAAGGCACTGTTCCGGGGGACAGGATTATGCACCTTTTAAAATAAAAATGATTAACTAAATAGCATCTGGATCCAACCTCAGTTCAGAGAACGCATATGGCAGAGCTAAGCAAATGTATCTGTGCTCTGAAAAACATATGTGACTTTGGATAATAAAAAAGGCTATTTTAAATGACTTATAACTTTTACCACCTTTAACACTCATTGCATGCAAAAAGATTAAACTTTCCATAGGTCATAGACAGACAAACAGAAATAGGTTTGCAATGTTCTAGGAAGTGATATGAGCGAGGAGCTGTGAGAAATTGTCATCTGGTAAGGGTGCAAAGCACTGGCTTTTTATGTGTATTAATAGATAAAATTATGCAGGTAATTCCATATTCGAAATGGTAATCTGCTGATGAAACCCCCCCCTTTTGTAGGCTCCATGTCAAATGCATAATGCTCAACCAGATAGAGAGAGAGGATTGAGAGGGCACTGGTGTCCATTTGACAGCCACAGCAAAAGCCAAGTCTTTGAAGCACAGGGGCAGAATTTAAACATGTCTCCCTCTACCAAAACTACAGTGATCATACGTGACCTGTGATGGTGGCAGGGTAAATTCTAAAATAAACCTATGACTAAATTTAGGCACAGTTCATGGTGCTTCTTATGATCATGGCTGCCACATCCAAATTGATATTACACATGTATCCTGTGAATCAGCTCTGATGTGGAAAATAATGGGTATTCTGGCCAGACAGGTTGAGACTGCCAAATGGCAGGAGAGGATCCTGAATGGCCATGTGTCTTCTTTTATCTCTTTGTGAGGGCAGGTAACACCCTCCACCAGAGACAGGTGGAATACAGGCAGCTGTCCAGGGCCCGAGCATCAAAGGAGCGCACCCATTCAAAAGGGATAGCCTCACACCAGGGTGCTGCATCTCTGAAGTCCTATGTTCTTAGTGAGAAGGGAAGGGGCGGGCTTAGAGTGGACAGGAGATCGATTTTCAATGGAAGGAGACAAACCATTTTGTTTCTCTTTGTCTCTCTCTCCTTCCTGCCCCATACTTCCT
The DNA here is from genome assembly GCF_040938575.1 of Ambystoma mexicanum. NCBI lineage: Eukaryota > Metazoa > Chordata > Amphibia > Caudata > Ambystomatidae > Ambystoma > Ambystoma mexicanum. The sequence goes on along the minus strand of NC_090930.1, from coordinate 291,585,668 downwards.
CTGGAGCAAAGCACTTTGGGTGCGAAGTCAGAAGGGCAAAGTGAAAAACTTCTTTGAAGAGCATGGTTTGGACCACTAGGGAAGACTAGCTTTAGACAAATTGCCTTTAAAAGAAGGGGTTCCCCATCCCTGCAGCAGATTCACTCTGGAACAACACCTGAAAAGAACTCACTGGACCGCCTTTTGGAAAGTCTTAACATGTCCCCTAAGGTGAAGAAGGAGCTGCCCAAGTCAAAGGGGAGCTCTGCCCCTTAACCAATGCCAGATCACATTGGGGGTGATGTTTGCTGTGGACCAGGACCTGTACCTTTGTGCCAGAATCTCCAAAAGCTAGGACAGCAGACTCTGAATGGAGCATCCTGTACTCCAGTCCCTCTGAGTGGGCCTCACAGATGCCAGATGACCAGACCCGCTGAAGCTCCCTATTATACCGCACTGAACTGGCCACACCATGTTTTCCAACTATAGAAAAAGAAGGAATACACTGGCATTGGCTTTTGTGCTCCTTCACACATCCAAACTATGTTGCTTGCAACTAGAACCAGCTCAACATTGCATGGTGCCCTTTCTGTGCTCTTGCCTCACTAGACCCAAATCAACTGCTTCATGCCAGGACCAATTCTAACAACTGGAGAGTTACATGCTGCCTTAGACCAGGCGCTACAACAAATGCTCAACTCTGCTAGCTGTAGAGGAGCAGATGTCCACGTAATCTCTAGTTCCTGCACCCTCACCTAAGTCATACTGAAAAAGAAGAAAAAGAGCACTATGTGTGACACAAGGTATTATCCCAATACCGCATATAAGATACGAAAGATGTTATGCACTCATACAACCATATCAAATTTACCATAACATTGACATGGTGGAAGGATGTCTGCATACATCAAATGACATCCAAGACGTATAAGTGAAGTTTAACGAGAGCAGAGTGATGTCATGAAGAGAAGATACAAAGATGCACTGAAACGATATGAGAATAGTTAATGAATAAAGACTTAAATGAAGTATTAAGAGAAACATGTAATTGAATACAAAGAAATCATGTGTACCAAAGAAAAAAGTGAGAAGAGATGTAGTGAATGCCCATATGAAGAAACACAAGGCAGATGAGAAATAAGGAAACTTGCTGCAGAAGAAAATGTAATGTGACTAAAGTGGCCATAAAGAAAAGATGAACACTGGATTTGTGTTGAAACTAATCAAGCTAAAGAGCCCAGGGCTGCACAGTTAAGAGGCAGTGGAAAAACAGTTTTGTGTGAGGAACAGAGAATAACTATTGGCCTGGTATCAATGATTCCACATAAAGGAATAATTGCAAGGCACAAAGGGAGTCAAGAGGATAAGTCATGTACATAACACATATTTCTCTTAGATTAATTAAAGAAGAAAACATCTGCAAATGCCAAGTATTGGACAATCAAAGATGCAGAAAGTTTATGTGAAGTAGAGCAATCAAGTCTCCAAAGGCCAAGACGAGTAATGACACCCAGCCTAGTTGAATTAAATAGCACTGAATAGAAGGTAAAAATTGACAAAATTGTGGTCTCATCACACGTGAATCAGTACTCAAAAAACAAGGAATATTCATTTATTTATTTCATTTCTATAGCATGCATACAACCCGGAGGCATTGAGGCACTGTTACAGGTACATGTTGTGACATTGGCTTCGTTAAATAAGACAATAGATTAAGACAGTGTAATGCTTTTGCAAAAAATATGAGCTAGTATAACATGGCGTCGATGAGCAGCCATTTTTGAACACTCATCTTCCATCACAGACATAAAGTCTGCATTTCCGCGGGCCTCACATAATGAGCAAATAGCAGCGAAAACAGAGCAAGGTCACATAAATATTATTCGAGTGGACCTACTGCAGAGAATAGTTATTGTATTGTCCATCGAAGGACGAGTACAGAAAGGGAGTTGGAGCACACTGCAGGTGCATGATAAGGGGTCTGAGAATGAATGTAAGAGAAAGTGGGGCTGGGTTTTTCCACTTCCAACTGGATTTTTCCACCCTCTGTCCCATCGACTTGTGACCTGCTCTTCGGCCGGGAGCATAACGCAATTAAGAAGGGCGGGGAAATGCCCCCAAAAAGGAGAGAGCATTGTATGGAGAAAGTTAGTTGGAATCTGGACCCCTGGGTGATGCATTCTCGTTGAAATGGAGGACGCTCCGCTTCAGACCCCATTGGATGCAATGGTCTTTTAGCCTACCTGCTAATGGTCTAAGAAGTGTTGTTGGTGGCCAAGATAAGGTTTTCTTCTGCCTCATGTTTGATGGTAATGTAATCTATATTCAGTTTCTTATATATCTAAGTGTATGTTTGTTTATTGGTATCTATACATATATTGTATAAAGGGCCTATAATGAGCCATTTGTTTTATGATCTTACTTAATGTATGTGTGTTCTTTCTGCTCGTCTGAGTCCAATTATTTGTTTTTGCTAAGGGGGCTTGGGAGACACAAGTGATAGTGCTTTCCCCACAGGGCCAAACAGACACGAAACACACAGGTACATGTTATCACAGTGACATTGTCATACAGTACAGTAGCAAGATCAGACTTTGCAGCATGGTACAAATATGGGTCAGAGGTGGCAGGTGCCGGGGTGCTATAAGATAGGAGAAGAGCTGATAGGTAAGGGAAACTTGAACTCCCATCTTTGGATCTCTTTACTTTGGGTAAGATTAGGCGGTGAGTGTAGGGACTCCTAGTGGGTTTCGAGGGGTAGACTTTTTCAACACTTTGAGGGAGGTACAGGGGGCTGTGTTGGAGATGCATTTATGGGCGATGGACAGGGGTTTGAATGTGATGTTCTTCTAGATATCTCTTCTTGCTTTCGAGATATGTACTCTTTTAGGGATGTTAAGGGCTGCTCTGAGGGCGTTATTCTGGATGATTTGGAGTTTGTGGATGTTACCAGAGGAGTTGCCTGTGAATAGTGCATTGCTTTAATCAATCCTGGATCCAATGATTGTGTGGGCAACATTTGGGCAATTGCTTTTGGAGAAGAAGGGTCTTGCCGCATTGAGGGTGTACGCTGCTGAAGAGGCAATGGCGCTCACTTGTCAGGACATGGTGAGTCAGGCTTCGAGGTAAACCCATAAAGTCTTTACCATAGCTGAGATGGAAATAGAGCAGTTGTCAATCAAGAAGGCAGTGTACTTGTTGTTCAGATTTCTTAGGGCACTCGGTGGGCCAAGAATTAAGATTTCAGTTTTATCGCTGTTTGGCATACGTGATAGTCTGTCATCCAGGCCTGTGTTGTGGTGTAGATGTCGTTGAGGGTGTTTGAGTCATATGCATAGTTACCTGTCAGTGCGATCAGATTATGGGTGGGGTCGGCATCGTTATTGTAGGTCATGATGAGTCAGTTCAGAATATTGAAGAAGGGCCTGGTGAAGATATTGTATAGAGTCGGGGAGATACATGACCCTTGCGGTATCCTGCATGGGATGGGGAATCGTGAGGCGTTTGGCGAGCTCCAAGAATACCAGCATGACTCTTCCTTCCAGAAAGGATGCAATCCAGGCAGTGGCCGATGAGGATAAGTTGACAGAGGTGGTGGAAAAGGATTTGGTGGTCGACCAGGTCAAATGAAGCTGATAGATCTAGGAGGAGGGTAACAGATGAGTTTCCCTCATCTCTAATCTTGTCTAGCTGATGATTTTTTAGGTTGCAGATTTGGTGCTGTGCCCGGGGCGGAAGCTGAATTGTTGCATTCCCATTTGGTTAGCCTCAAGGAACTGTTGAACTTGCAGATAGGCTGCCCGATACAGAATGTATAATAAGAAGGGGCAGTAGTGATAAGTCTGTAGTTGGAGGGAATAGAAGGGTCTAGTGATGTTTTTTAGGAGTGGGATGACCCAAGCTTCTTTGAGGCAGGCTGGAATGGTGCTTTTGGTGAAGGAGGCATTTTTGAAGGCAGTGATGAAGGGGACCAGTATTTCTGTACACTCTTTGACGAGGGATGCTGGGCATACGTCTTGTTTGCATTTAGAAGGTTTCAGATTTTTAATTAAGTTTAGGACTTCTGTTTCTGATAGGTAGCTGAAGATAAATTGGGGGATGGATGGGTTGGGAGATGTGGGTGAGAGGCTAGTGCCTTTGGCTTTGGGGTCCTTGTGGAATTTGGCTTGGTGAAGAATAATTTTTGGTTCCATGTCTTTACAATGAATAAATAAATAACAAATTAATTTATAACGACACGAAAATGATGACAAAAATAACATTTGTTTTCCCTCTTTTTTGGGGAGTCCTCCAACCCCTGTTTCCCCTTGCTAAACACCTACCCCATACCCCTCCCTATAGGATTTAACCCTTTGACCCCATCCCCACACATAGTTTCTCTAAAAAATGCATTGTTTTTCATTATTTATGTTTTGTTATGAATTCATTTGTTATTTTTTTTCGTTATTAAAACTGTCTACCAGAATGTTCTTGTTCAGGGTGTCAATTTTATCTAATACTGCTGTTTGGATGCTTGGGCATCAGGTTTCATCTTTGGTCAGGGTAGAAGTTGGAGAGGCTGGAGATTCCATTTCCCTGAAGACAGTAGTAATCTGTCTAGTGTCTTATTTGGAATTGCCGATTCTGGCATTGAAGGAATTAGATTTGGCAGTGATTATTGCAGATTTATAACATTTGGAGATTTTGGTGAAGTTGTCTTTCAGGATGTCAGTGGGATTCTTTAGCCAGTGGGATTCTGGATTCAGTGTTTCTTACTGCGTAGTTCTAGAAGGTCACATGTAAATCAAGAGTTGGAGTGCTGACAGCAATGGTATTTACTGCTTTTGAAAGGGTAGAGGTGTATATGTCCACCAATGACTTGGGGTTGGTGGTGAATGGAGGCTTGAGGCATGCGGTATTCAGCAGAGGCAAGATATCTTTGATGATCTTCCGCAAGCTGCACGTGACTGCTGGATGTAGGGGAGTGGGCATTGTTTTGGGTTTTTTGGGCTGTGGGATGGAGAAGTTGATAATGTGGTGGTCAGACCAGGGGCAGAGGGTGTTGGCTCTGGTAGAGATCTCACAATTGTTGCTGTCAATCCAGTCTAGTATGTGTCCTTTCGCATGGTTGGGGTTGGTGTTGCATTGACTGAAGCCTAGGGTTTCAAGGGAGTTGTTTAGGGAGGTGGCCTGCAGGTCATTGGGGTCAGGAAAGCCCAGATTTAGTTTTCCTAATAGGATCATTTTGGATGAGGCTTCAATGTTATTCTGCAGGTTGTAGAGGAGGTTTCCCTCAAAATTCAGTGACGGGCCTGGGTGTGTGTAGATGAGGTGGATGGGATGGTGCATGTGGGCGTGAGTGAGAGTTTGAAGGATAATAGGTCTAAATTGCCATCGATGGAGGTGTTCATCTGTCTGAATGGGAGCGAGACTCTCACGATCAGGGCGACGCTGTCTCCTCTGGAGATAGGCCTATCATTCCTGATAGTATAGCCAGTGGGGATGGCTTGGGATAAGGCATGGCCTTATGCCTCATGAAGCCAAGTCTCAGATATCGCTAGTGCATCAAGGTTGTGGTTGGTAATGAGATCATTTATTAAGCACTTTGAAACACATTGTGTATAGGCGCTACATAAGTAAAATATCATATCATATCAAATCTAATGCATGGGTCGGTAGGGAGCAAGCATTGATGAGGGTGCAAGACAGGAGGGCTCAACTGACTGTGGTCGAGGTGGAAAGATCTGTGGGTGTGCCCTTTTTGGGAGGGGGCTGGGAAGTTGTGATGGCAGGTAGCTGGTATTCTGGTGAGGGGGTGTTGGGATAGCTGCTGTGTGAAGCAACTTCAGCATTTTCCTGTACGGGGGATACGGGAAGCATATAGTCAAATGGGTTGGCAGATGCATAAGGGAGTGTTGCAACTGTTAATGTTGTTAATGGTAATGTTAAAGGACATTTGTACCGTGCACTATCACCACCGGAGTGGTCCTCTGGCACAGTGGCGGCTCTGAAAGAGGAAGGGAGGGTGAGTTAGTGGGAGGAAGCAGAAAAAAAAGAGAGCAGTGATGTGCTGTTGACAGCCACAGACCGATGGGTCCGTTGGCTGGGCTTTGGGTGTTTGCAGCCGATAGTCATCGTGTACTGTTGTGGAGGTCTATGTGTGTTTTTGTTTTGTTGTTGCAGTGTAGTGAAGATTGTGTGGTTTGTTGTGTTGTAGGTTTGTGGTTGTGTTTGGTTTGGAGTTTGAAAGGTGTGTGCAGAAGTGGAAATTGTTAGTAGAATTAGTTAATTGGCATCTCTATCCTGAATTGAGGCGCTGGGCTTGCCAAGTCTCTCCTGATGCTCCTCTGTCCTGATCTGGGCCCAACTGTCCAAGCGGGATCTCCATAGATGGCATTCTTCAAATAAGGAGTACTGGGCACAATCCCAGCAGCTGGAATGAATGGCCTGCATTTGTTAGAGCAGCTAATCGAGTCAAAAGAGAGTGCGGGTTACTAGGGGGGGAGGTAATAGGATGGCTTGTTCCATGTGTGGTCTTAGGTTTGCCCCTGTGCTTGCTGATGTTTGTGAAGGGGTGGGGGGAGTACCAGGGGGTTGGAATTAGCCTTGTCACAGGGTTGAGGGCTACAGGCAGTGAATAATAGAGTGGTGGTTAGTGCAACATTGCAGTCATAGGCACTGTTAGGGCAGGAGTAGGAAGGCATTGGAGCACTTGCCTTGATAAAATGGCATCTGCATGTGAATGCTGTCTCCCTGGCAAATTAATGAGTTCCGGTGGGCTGAGGGTCATGTCGTTAATCCTGGTTGTGCCATGATCTGTGTGCATCTAGAGGAAGTAGTTCCTCTTTTGTGCGTCTTGCAGAAGTGTTTTGGTTTGGTTGTTGCCAAAACAGTAGGGTAGTCTATTGTTCCTGGATATGATCAGTCAGATGGATAGTATACATGACCATAGTAAGCGAAACAGGTAGGAGACAAGTGGAAGGTGGGGTGGGCTGTGGGTAAGAGGTGCTGCGGCTAGGTGGCTACACGGCTGATATTGCAGCCATTCATGTTGGCCGTGAATATTGAAGAGGCGTACCGCAGCACTTCAGGGTATGGATGAGGAAGGCAAGCGGCAAATGATGCAGGGCAGCAGGGTTAATGCCTGTGTGGCAACGCCGATTGGCGTTTTGGTAGTGGACCTCTGTCTGACGCGTAAGTATTCTTTCTGCGTGTATGTGCGGTTGTCGAGGATGCCAGGGATGTAGACAAATTGATGAGAATGGCGGTCAGAGCCTAGCGTGCTCATGCTTGCTGAAAGTTACGACGGGTGGGCGAGTTTGTTTCCGAAACCCAGTGAGGGCGTGGATGGACTGGAACGTGCAGCAGATACCGTGGCTCTGTGGAGTGCGTTGCCGTGTTCCAGAAGGCATCAGAAAGGCTTACACAGATAGCATCTGAATGTAAGGCCGGTTCTGTAGAATCATTGAACAGTGAGTGCTGTGCATTCAGCAGTGGGCTAGCATGGCTTTTGGCCGACATGATGAATCTGAAAGGGGGTGGCAGTGGGATGTTGGGGGATTTTAAGTTGTCATTGTGAGTAGAAACTAAGCAGGAACTGGGTTGAGATGTTTGCCCTTGCATATAGAATGTTGCAGAACACATTTCAAAATGAGCACTGTAAACATTAATTTGGCCAGGAAGCACCTCCTATACAAATTGTTTATTAAAGGTGAATGGTGAAGAACATGAAATGTGGCAAGTCGGAATGATGCAGGAGGTTACCCTTGCAAATGTTGACACGTGGCAGGATAATGGGCTGTTACATCGGCTCTGACAGACTTTTACATGACACAACCCAGCAAAGATGAGCAAATTAAAATGGCTCAGGTCACAGCATACATGTTTTTCCATATGCTGATCATGGAAGAAAGACACCAGAGTAGTGTGGCTTCAAATCCAGGCTGGGCCTTTGAATCAGGCCCAGAAATAGCAGAAACAATTAGAAGCAAAAGCACAACACAGCCAAAATCTAGAGTTAGAAAAAAGGGGGTGAGACGCGCTCTCTAGTTCCCAGCATTGTGTACCTTCTACAGTTTAGTTGCTCTTCTCCTCCAAGTGCTTTCATGCCTCTTGCAATCTTCAGGGAGGCAGTCTGTTCAGGTATTGCTGATTAGTACCAATTTTGGCCTCTGGGAATTCTGGTAGCTGTAGCCAATGCTGGCAGCCAGGAACCACCTCCCCTCCAATTGCACAATATATATCCACGGTGGGGGAAATGGGGAAAACCAGCATTATGGCTCTCCGAAGTGGGGCATGGGTCACCCTGGTGCTGTGCCTCTGGAGCCTGGGACTCCTGAATCAATATTTAGAAAGAAAGGGGGGTGAGGCGCGTTCTCTAGTTCCCAGCTGTATGTCCCTTCTGCAGTTCAGTTGCTCTTCTCCTCCAAGCGCTTTCATGCCCCTTTCAATCTTCAGGGAGGCAGTCTATTCAGGTGTTGATGATTAGTACCAATTTTGGCCTCAGGGAATTCTGGTAGCTGTAGTGAATTCTGGTAGCCAGGAACCAACTCCCCTCCAATTGCACAATATAAATCCAACAGTGGGGGGAGGTGGGAAAACCAGCATTATGGCTCTCCTAAGAGGGGCATGGGGCATGGGTCACCCCGTTGCTGTGCCTGTGGAGCCCGGGACTCCCGAATCAATATTTAGAAAAAAGGGGGTGTGAGTTACAATTATAAAGTGTTATTGAACAGCTATAAAATGAGTTAACAACACAACACCAAGAAACTGCAGAGCACGAGACTCAATGTTTTGCACTGGAAAGGGATTATAAAGAATGTGTTGAAAATATGAGCACAAATCAACACAAATTAAATGAGCAGGCTGTTCATAATAGAGCCTGCTTAAAGGACATTTTCACATTTCAATCACAAGTAAAACAACTGAAAGCTGAAAACAGCCAGTTCATTATCAAAGGGGTTGACTCTCAAGGTGAGTTTGTTCAGATGCACCAAGATCTGAACACCTTGAAACAACAGAGGCAGCAGTCGAGGCAAGAAAATAACACATTAAGTCAAGTGAAAAGTGCTGTGTTTCAGGAAATGTGCCCGTTAAGGGTGGACTTGGAGAAAAGTGAGTCATGTTCTCAGGAACTGGCTGACAGTAGGATACAAAATGCGCAATTACCAGAATGTGCAAGAGAAACAGAGATTAAACTAGAGCAGGCAACACAGGCCAAATGTGTGAAAGTGGAGGAGATTAGTCTCCTGAAAAAGAAAATGCTCTGAAAATGCACAGACGATGCAAGCCTCACAGAAGGAAAATGTGTCCCATTGTGAAGAGAACAAGGGACTCAGATTAATGCACAACGTAAAGTGCTATAATCCACTCAAACACTGGTGTCAGAATTGAAAACTCAGGCCTCTGCATACCACCAAGAGATAGGGACTGAGAAAAACAAAAGTGAGAAGTTGGATAGTGAAATAGCCGAATATAAACAGGCTTTGAGGCACCCTGACAAGTCAGGGTATGGCAAAGCACCCTCCAATTATGGAGTGATCAACTCTCTACCAGGAACCTCAAGCCAACTCACCACCTCATATGTAGAGAGTCCAATTCACTTAATGCATACCACTTCTCAAGAACATGGAAACATGAGGCATCTTGACTCACCCATGCCTAGTCCAACTGATCCAGAAGGCCAGTCCTTATCTGATATTGATGAGGTTTCAGGGTTACCAAAGTAGAAGGGAACTTGTCCAGACCAGTGGGCTCTGGACATTCAAAAATACCTTGGCCTGTGCTTCTGAGCAGGAGGGCTCCTAGGATGAAAAGATCAGGGAGTTGGACTGGCAGAAAGTTACAAAGGGACCACCTGGTCTGCTTTTTCCATTAAGAAAAGAACCAGAGTTTAGGCCTCAAAAGAGCATCTTAAAAACCTCCACACATCCATGGAAGGAGGGATGAGGAGGATGAGTACTCTCCAGTACAAAAAGGAGAGTAAAAGGGAAATGACCCTGAAAGAACAGAGCACCACAGGAGAGAAGAGCCCAGACCCCGTAAATCTGGGTGGTATCCCCACCTGAAAGAGGTAGGGAGTGCCTAGAGCACAGGGAATGGACCACCAATTACAGTGGCATCTCTGAGTTAGAGGATGAGTTGGCTCAGGTGCAGCAGAAACAGAAGAAAGGCCTGGTGAAAAACCCAATTCGGCAGATAAAGGCCATAAAAAGTGTCATGACTCCCTACCATACGAATTCAAAATTCTTGGTATGGGATCATTTAGAGCTTTATTACCAAGTGACAACATCATTTGGTATTAATAATTATAGAAATTGCATGGAATCGGCTAAGTGGACATTCTCCCCTGAATACTCCAGCTTCTTTGCAGGGCTGGAGGACCAAGATCACCAAAAATGGTGGTAATTCTTAAACACTTTTCAGTCATAGGAACCTGCAAGTGGCCCACAAGGTGAAATACAATCTGCAGTGTGGGGAAGACCAAGTGCCTGGAGAGTTTGTGCAGGATCTGAAACGAGCATTTGCACAGACTTCTAGGTGGGTGAACACTAATAGTCGGGAATTCATTCAAGCATATTTTTCATGCAATCCCAAAATACAAAATGACCCAATTAGTAAGGGATTTTCATGAGCATAGGATCCTGATTTGGGTGATTGAACAGGCTACCAGGATCAATGAAGTCCAAAAGCCCTCCGAAAAATAAGAATAACCCAAAAACATCAAACACACCTGCTGCTGCAAATGTAGCAGGTGTGAAATACATTACCTCATTGGGCTTGGAGATGGGGGGGGTAAAAATACTCCTCCCACCAATAAGCAGAACGAGAGGCAGAGGAGACCCTCGGATCAAACACAATAGGGTGGTAGCAAGGCAGGATACCAGACCAACGCTCCATCTGGCCCTGCCACCTATATTAATCTGAGATACAAGAGCAACTGACCCATCCTGGGGTATGTCTACACTCCCCTGGCACAGGAAGGCTTGCCCGACTAGGTAGGTACCGCCCATGAATCTTCCCTCAAAACATCCCTCAAAACCTCCCTCAGGAGGGAACTAATACTCCATCGCCCAACCTAAGCTTCTTTCCCAAATACCCTTCAAACCCAAATTACCAGAAAAATCCTACTCTCTCTTCCCGCTACCAGGACAATAGATTCCTGAATCCAGGGGAAGGGAAACCTAGGATGGAAGGTTATTAGGGAAATGCAAGCTACCCAAGCTACTCCCGGAGTAGGGACAGCTACCCTTTCTGAGAGCAGCAAAGGTATGAATCCAGACGTCCCTACGAACCAGAAAAAATTTCACAACTGCAGCGACAAGTCCAACAATTAACACATGACCTAGGGCAGAACCTTCAACTGGAAACTGTTGCCAGCATAATTTTACACTCGGGTCTGATGCCCTGGGCAAGCAATGACGGGAAGAAACAGCTGACAACCCACAGGTTCCAGAGGAGGGGGCCCGGGTGGAAGGGATATGAGAAGCCCTAGAGGAAGCTTCCTTTCCCACCGGAATAAAACCCCTGGAAATCTCTGGACCTGAGCATGAATCTTCTACCCTCAAAAAGCTGCAAACTAAAGAACGGAGTGTAAGTAGGAGAAATTGAATGTCAAAGACAACCCACTTTGTGGAGGAATTCCACATCATCCCTTCCAAAGGAGAAGAATATCTGCAGGATTCAGTGAAGAAAATCTTCTCTTTCAGGGATGGAGTGATCCCTTCCAAGGAAGAATTGGTCCCAAAAGATCCTGATTTTGACTGGATAAGTATGGAAACTGAGCAAGAGCAAGAAGCTCATAAACCCAAACAATTTCACCCAGAGGACCCAGAAATCACAGAGGTATACTTCCTCCAAAAAGATTTGGGTAACTGTCTCCAGGAAAAGGGAGACAGCAAAGAATCGGGGGGAAAGGGAACTTCCCAATCCCATCTGTTTCTGGGTACAAAATCTTGGTTAAAATTCCCAGACTCCAACACAGAAAACTGTCCAAGATCACAGTGTGTCGGAGTTCAATATAAGAAAGTTAACAGCCATGCTGACACATAATGCACATATTCTTTTCCCCCGTGAGGAGAGAGAAGGAATATTTTACTCTCCTGTCAAGGTACAGGGTCAGTGTGGATTATCAGCACTGGTGGATACTAGATCACAAGCCACCGTCTTGTCCAAAAATGCCTTTGAACAACTAAATTCAGGATGGGGAGAGAGTCACCAAATTCCACTCAAACCAATTCCTGGACAACGCCAAAACGTTGATGGAAATGATATTTCCATCGAAGAGACTGCCGATCTGATGATAGAAATTGGGTGACAGAGTGAACTACCTGGTGATAGTCGCGACTCCAAAGGGCACTCATTGTCTATTGGGGAATTACCTCCTTCAGAGGTTATCACCTCTGATTGACTGTGTTATCAAGGTCTTCTGGACTTAGACTAATCATCCAATTACATTAAAACAATGCACAAATTATGCTAGTTTGAATGTCACATGCCACATGATTGAAAAACGGTCTGACAAAACAGAATTCCATTTTAGGAACAATCAAGTACCAGACATCATTGTCATCTCTGTAGGAGAACAAACTGGTGATGGGAACCCTTCTCCATTCTTGAAAACCAACCTTCCTCCCAGTTTTAAGTGGCATTCCACACTTGAAGGGAATACTTTGAAATGTTATATTAGTCAAAAATAAGAGGGAAACCCAAATACCATGATGAAAGAAGGTGAAAAACCAACTCAAAGCCGGAGCGACATCCAGATAAGTGGTGAACAGCTGTTTCCCCATTCAGATAAATGAGGCAGAGGAGCCTGTTCCTGCCAGAGTATGCATGAATATCGGAAGAAGCTTCATCAGCAAAGCATTATTCAGGAAACTCCCAAAAGATTAGCCCATTCTGATGTTTAAATTGATTGATAAGTGGAAGCTTCAAATTGCAAAACATCTCCTGCCTAGCAGGTGTATGCTAAAAATGTCCATTGGCAACAAAAGCATAGAAGATGATTGTTGGGTTTTTAGAGAGGGGCCTTCTGCCTTTTACTTAGGCAGTGACATTCTCAATCGATTCACAATTCATTTGGACCTAATTAATAACAAAGCCTGCCTTATGTAGTTGAAGTTCGTGAGAGAAGAAGTTACCATCCCAGGACAGGTGTGACAATTTACAATACCCCTACAAATTAAGCCAGCGCACAACCTCAAAAACCATTACGCCTTTATAAATGTGAATTATCATCTCCAACAACACAGTTTGTATTTACATCCGACACCCCTAATTGACCTAGAACACAACACCATTTGAATATTGGTGAATAACAGTGACCCTTGAAGTATCACTTTGGGTGCAGACACCTTTATTGGAATGGCAGTAGATGCCCACCATTATTGTATTGATTTAGGCAATGAGATAATTGGAATAATCCCAAATGACTGCTTCAATATCAACAACGGTATCCATCTGAAAAAATGTTTCTACCAGGCAAGGTGGGAATTTCTTGGTGTACTCTTCCTGCCCTTATGGTGTGGAAGAGGTGACCTGTGACATGAGAAAGGATGAGGTGGTATTCTGAGTCAACAGTGACTACCTCCATCCTTGGAACCTCATGTCCAGGCCAACACCATCACAAGAGATCTCTCGACCCATCTGCAGGATACCGCAGAAATTGCCAAGCCGAGGTCTTTTCAGGCTTTAAGCAGATCATCGAAGAATGAATCAATCTCGCTGATGCCTGTAAAACCAGAGAGTAAAAACAGAAGCTGAAACAGGTGGTTCTAGATTTTCAGGATATCTTTGCAATGGATTCATATGACTGTGGATGCACAAAGATACACTGAACCACCCTACCCACGGACCCTGAGATGGCTCCAGTATTTGTGAAGCAATACCAGGTTCCTCTCATTTCCATGGAGTCACTCACTGAGATTATTAAAAATGTAGAATCCGTGGGTTAATTCGTCCAATCCACAGTACCTTTAACAACCCGGTACTGGGGATACTCATACCCAATGGCCAATGGAGACTTTGCACAGACCTAAGGGAGTTAAATAAATGGGTTCATATGTGAAGGGGGCCCCCTCCACTACATCGATCAAGAACTGGCCCAGATCCAAGGGTCAAAGGTATATACCGCCATTGACCTGATCAACGGTTACTGGACAGTACCCGTGAGTAGGGAAGACCAGTACAAGCTTGTCTTTACCTTCTGGGGCAGCAATACATATAGCGCGAACCCCCTTTGAATATATACACTCTGTCAATTAATTTAACATCTTCCTACATAAGGTCATGCATGATTTGGGCAAAAGGGGAAACCTGGCCTACGTAGATGAAGTCTTAATCAGGATATCAACGGTAGAGGAACGTGTAGTGGAAATACACTATATTCTGACCCAGTTGCAGAAAGCCAGAGCAAAACTGTCCTTTCAGAAGGCACAGTGGTGTAAGACCCGTGTGAACTTCTTAGGGCAAGAAATCACCCCTGAGGGTCTCAGTCCCCAGGCTAAAAAGGTGGGAGCATTATTGAAATTGGAAGAACCTACTACTCTGCGAGCACTAAGAAACCTTCTTCGATTCACTATCTGCAGTAGAAAGCTCACTGAAGACTATGCAGAGGTCACTCGACCCTTGGTCCATTTATTAAAGGGTGGGGTCAGTGGAAGTGGGGTCTGGAACAATTTGAGGCAGTAAAACAACTAAAGAGAAGTCTTTTTCAGGCGCCCTGTTTGACTTACCCAATAAAGAATAAGGAGTTCTTCTTGGAGACATAGCTCTAAGATACTTGTTTAACAGCAGTATTATGCCAAAAGCATGACACGGTCAACAAATGTATCTTATACGCGAGCAAGACTTTGTCCTCTGTGAAGGAAACATTCAATGATTGTGAACAGGGCACACATGGCAACGGTGTGGGCCTTGAAGAATTAACACTCATTTATCCAGGAGGAGCACATCATTGTGGAGACTCCTCACCAACCCTTGCAATACTTTCAAAGCAACGGAATCGGAATAGGGTACAAAAGTAATTCCAGAATTACTTCCTGGATTCTATCCACGCAAGGCTTTCCTGTGGAGGTCAGATATGGGCAAACCAAGAAGATTCCTCTAGCGCAAGGATTGGATGACTTGCATGACTGTGCTCAAGAAAACTGTCTCGAGGACGAAAGTCTAAGGACCAATGGCAATATGGAGGTGTACCTTACATCCCCGCACAAAGTCTATGAGGAAGACATGAGCCAGGGGATACCCACAGGTTATGTGGATGGGTGCTCTTACAATATTGACAATCATGGGGAAAAAGAAATACTGGCTGGCATTGTGAAATGCCTGGGTGAATGATGCCCCAGAAAACTCTTCTGGGTACAGAATAGGTTCCCAGAGTAGTCAGGTGGCAGAGTTGATTGTGATACATCAAGCCATCCCCACTGCAGCACACCACCAACTCTTAAAACTGGTCATAATCACTGACTCTGATTACGTCAGGAATGGGCTTGTGTAACACCTGATTAACTGGAAAAATCGAGGCATGCTGTGCGCAAACAATACACCGTGAAAGCATGGGAAATTAATTCAATCAATTGATGATTTGGTAACCTCTAATGAGATGACCATCTATTGGAAAAAGATCAGAGGTCACTCCTAAATTTGGGGAGCAGACAAGACTGGAAATTACTTGGCTGACCAGTTTGGAAAAAACAGAGCGATTCACGGGGATCTCATAGAAAATGAAGCCCTGTTGGGGGAAATCCAGGTCACTGCTGTCACCAGGTCCCAAATCCATACCATTAATGAATTCTCAACTGCTCAGTGGAGTAAAGAAACACCAGATGCATATTTGATTACTGCACAAAAAGAGGACCCAATTACTGGAAAATGTTATCCAGATATTGAAAACCCCATGAATTTTCCTCTGACAGAATCGGATTATACCGGAAAAGAGTATCTATGGGAGCTGATGAAGTTTTCCAAAATGTTTGATAACTATCTGTATGTGACAAGTGGGTGGTAGCTACCTCATTCCAATGCCTGATGTTAAGTCACACCCATGTCGCGGCCACTGCCTGTTATAGGGGCTTCCATACACAATTAGAAATCTTGCGCAAGGTTTCATAGTGGCCCCACATGGGTCAGGAACTCGACATCTACTTGAAGGGGTGTCTTGTGTGTGCTCAGTTTCAGCCAAGTTCTCTGACACACAGTATGCCCCTACAAAAAGGGAATGACACCGCCTTAGTTGGATTTTCAAGTTGATTACATCAGGCCAGTGAGTCGCTCCTCTAGAGGAAACAAGTACATGTTGACTGTAACATGCTTGGTTACCAAGTGGGTAGAATGTCTTCCAGCTCCGAATTGGAAGGCAGAGATGGCTGACACACTACTGATCAACCACATCTTCTCTCGCTTTGGGTCAGACCAAAGAAGTGATTTTACCAGCGAGGTGATGACTAAGATGTGGGAGATACTAGGGGTAAAAAGAAAACTCCACATTGCCCACCACCCAGCCTCGAGCAGGGTCGTTGAGAGGTAAAATAAGACAATTGTGGGCATCTTGAAGAAGTTTGTGGCAGACTCTGGACCTAGTTTGCACATCCGATTACTGCTTGTCCTAATGGCCATCAGGACCACAACATCTTCTATGACAAAAATGTCCCCATTTGAGCTCATGACAGGATGAACAATGGTGCTACCTCAGCATCTGCTCTACAGAACTCAAGAGCAGACCCTGATCAAGGCGCCCACTACCCATGAGTACAATGAAAATTTAAGGAAACACCTTCAGCACGCTTTTGCTTATGCTCAGCACAATTTAGAAAAGTCGGCAGAAGGAATGAAAGCCTACTATGACTTAAAATCTACCAAGAAGGAGTATGAAGTAGATGACGTGGTGTACCCTGTACAATTTCCAAAGGAACCAGACTAAAGAGTGGAAGTTCCTCCCCTCTTGACGTGGTGCCTTTGAAATTGTGGATAAAATCTCACCTGTCGCTTATAGCATCTGCATCCCTAAAGAAGAACATACGGAAGAGAACTGGGTCCATATTATTCTGTTTATTCAGTTTAAGAACAGTCACCCCAGACAGACTTTATGACTGATTGAAGAGTCTCATGAGGGTAGTGCTCAGGAACCATCTGAAGAATGAAAGAAAAGAAGGGAAACCTGGGTGAGACTATCCCACATTTACAGGGAGGAAAGTAATTTATACTGATAAGGAATGTAAAAAAATAGGATGGGGAAATAATGCATGAAGACATGTTCATGTAAGGCAAATAAATGTCAATGTTTTATGTGATGTTATATTGTTTTCAAATCATATGCCTATTTACCATGGAACGAAGTGCTGTATGATATACTTATCCTCTCGTTTGCTCTCTGCAGACTCAATAACTGGTTACCTTCAAGGCCTGGAGTTAGGAAGTTCCAAAAAGGGAGGGGTTTCAGGAGCAATACCCAAATTCTGCTAAAAGAGTGGTTTGCAGACCAAAGCGAGACTCACTTAGGATGGGGAAACGTGTGGATGTGCTCCAATGAGGAAAATCATGGAATGAGCCAAAGCACAAAAAAAGAAAACAAAAAACTCAGTATTCCATGTTCTTGTTGTGAGAGAGAAGCTGGCTGATTTTGGGACCCATTGGAAAATGCAGGCCAGTTCCAAACTTTGACTTCTGACTTAAGGCCTACAGAAGGAACAAACAAGGGCCTCCCTCAACTTTGTCAAAATGGAAAGGCATTCAGCTGAAGGCGAGTGTGCATCAGAACTGTAATAGTGCAAACTATGTCCAGGGGATTCCGAAAAAAAACAGGTGGTGCTGCAGATGCCGACTTTCTGTAAATTGGGAAAAGGCACTTTTTGACAGATTTAAAACTGGAGCAATACACAAGGGACAAGATACTCTGAAATGAAATGCATTTGAAAAATACAAAGGAGGAATTGTGCATACATTTAAAAAGTGAAGCCAAGTGACATATTTCTGAGAAAGGCGATTACTTCCCACAAACATTTAAATGGAAAGGCCTACTGGTTGGAGAAAGTGAACACTAATTTCTATGTAACTGTGGCCTATGTATGAAGAATATCAAAAGTCAACTTATATCTGTTTAAATATTGTATTGTAGTTATAAACAGCAGGACCAGGTGCGATAAAAAAATGTCAGGTTGAACACATCTTTTCAATTTAACATGTTATCCTGTTAGAATTGTGTATGTAGCTTGTTTTCTCCACTGAACTGAAACTTTGACCTTAAGTCCTTTGGCTGGGCCCACCAGGAAAAACAGGCCTGATGCTCAGTTAAATCCTAATAATTACAGAGAATTAGTTCAGAATTTTGGAAGGGTAGATAAGCCGGCCAGCAGAAATAACCTTTAAGGTTAGGCCTCACCATTAACTATGCATTAGTGGCCAACAGAAATGACCTTTTTACCGCTGACTCAACCTGAAGAAATGGCCTTCAGAGCCACTAATAGATCTTCAAACCCTGTACAAAACAGGCACTGCTGATAAACAGATGTTCGTGTCATGTGTCAAAAGTGAAATAAAACTTAAGACAAGGTGGGGGGTATTTTGAAACGAAGGGTCAGCTGTGAAGTAACTATTTCTGCTCAGGAGCAAATCAAAATAAAACATAACTCCTCCCAGAAAGGGTGTGCCAAAATAAGATTTGCATTTTCCGACTTACCATACAACGTAGAACTCAAATATATATATATATATATATATATATATATATATATATATATATATATATATATATATATATATATGTGTGTGTGTGTCATTTTGGGGATGATGAATCTTTTTCCTCCCTCAGCCTCCATCATCCACAACTTCCAACTCCTTGCCCTATCAGCAGGCGTATTTGGGGGTGCAGGAGGGAGAGATCAGTTTTCAATCTGAGAGGGATTCTTTTCCCCTTGACTTTTTCACTCTTTTACTGTAGGTAGTCTACTTCTGGACTCTTGCAAGAAACAAGTAGAAGAGAGACAAGGTGAGCTTCCAAGGCCTTAAGCGTTGCATGGGAGACATAGACAGGACATTCAGAAGCTAGCTGTGCCTGCTATTTGAGGAGCCAGAGGGGGACTGTATGCTGGGGACTATTGTAGATGAAAGCCTCAGAGGAGACCAGTTTTTTTCCTGTATACCCCATAACCAAGGCCTCCCATGTGTGTAGATTCACCAAAATGCCAACAAAAGAGTTGGGGGAATTTGCCAGCCTTAATCTCATCGCACAGAGCAGCTAGGGGAGTGGAAATAGGTAAACCTTTGGCACAATTTCTTAAATATAACTCAAATTAATTCCACCATAGAAAACCACCATATCTATTTAAATAGAATTGTGTTGGAAACTGCCCTCCTTAATCCTTTCCATTAAATTGTGTTTGTGGGGGGGGACTGTGTAGACCCTTAGCCCATTGAATTAAAGTCAAATCAATTATAGAAAATCACAGCATGAGTTTGAAACTAACAAAGTTCATGCCCAGTGTGTTGGAACCGTTATAGACAATAAGTAATTGGGTGACTATTTTTCTGAAACCACTAACTTCTGTACAGAAGGGGGGTGTCCATATTCCCAAAATAGGTAACCCTAAAACTCTGCCAATCAAATGAATGTAGAGTGTGCAAAACGAAATTTCCCATTTGTTCACTTGCATGCCTAATCAGAATCCCAAGACCCGATATTTCATTCAAATAATAATCCCAAAACGATTTTCCCTTTGAATTCCTTTCATAAACTTTGCCTCCATTGAGTTCCTTTCCTAAACTTCGCCTTTCAAATAAAAACCCCAAAATGATTTTCCCATTCAGTTCCTTTCCTAATCTTTGCCTTTCACATAAAAAGCCCAAACACGATTTTCACATTGAGTTCCTTCCCTAAACTTTGCCTTTCAAATAAAAAACCCAAAACTATGTTCTCAATGTGTCTATTTCCCAAACTCAGCCTTTTTAATAAAATGCCAAAACGATTTTCCTACTGTATTCCCACTCCCTGTACCTGGCCTTCAAATTAAGGGTTCATATATAACTGATGCCTGGGGGTTCGGGTTGCTGGGAGTGAAGAGCTTTGTGATTACCCAAGCAATCAACCGGGTTTGTTTCAAATTTCCTAATTGCTAATGTGCAAAGAAATCCTATGGGTATTTTGATTTAGAGTCTTCAAATTCAGTCTGTGTTTGTTGTAGTAACTGAATGCCCATTAGAAGTATATGTCAATCAATTGGTGCAGTAATTTGAAATTGTGATATCGGGTAGGGCCACAGTGTTGGTGATTGAGGTTTGTGTGACTGTTCTATGATTCCTTGTGAAAACCTAAATAAATGTATATTCTTACTATACACCAGCCTGGTTCATAGCTATTTGGTGGTACAGAGGGTATTTTCAGAAGGGTACGAGATAGGATGGAGACGCTCACTAAATTTGAATCTGTGCACGACACCTTGCTCATGGGGGGAGAAACACCCTGAGTTGAGAGTGATCATCCAATAAATTGTGACAGGAGCACTCAGATACCAATTTGATGACCGTCTCCCACCAACGTGATCCACTGGAGCGTCATGCATTGACCCCTCCAAGTGCCTAAAGCACGATTTAGCCTGGCCCAACCTTGAAGAGATCCTGGGGAACACCCCAACCTGCATCGCTGAAACCCCCCTCCAAACACAGTGAGCGACCACACTACTCGGTGCCCGCTTGTTGCCTGGGCCCTCACAATCCACCATATCCTAACTGAGTTCAATCCACTCGAACCAATGCCCTACTCTGGGTTTCAACATCATCAACCCACCAAAGAACCAAAACCCGATACTGTTGACCACAAACCACCCTCTCGGTCCACATGGACCCTAGACAATGGCTAGACCACCTCAGCACCTTCTTTCATCTAAAGACATATCCTTTTCACGGTTGAGATGTGTCTATCACTCATGTATTCATGCTCAGAGTGCTACCTTCTTCAGTGTGTTGTTTCAGGGGGTATTTCAAACGGTATTTTCTATTTTGTTCTATTGCAGATGGTGTGTTTAATTAAACTGTATATATTTCTATAGAACCTTGATTGGACATTACTTTATGTTGGACTGTTATACTTCACTGTTTGGGTTGCTACTGAATCACATTCACACCCCTCTTAAGAGTATAACGTTCCTTCGGCACACGTTACCACAAAAGTCAAAGTATGTATATTGCTTAGATGTCCCTGTTTTACCTTTATGATTGTGTTGGCTTATGGTTTCCAGAAGTGTAAGGGATGAGTGGGTATGTTTACCCCTATTCATCCGTGTACTCCTGTGAGGCTGAATCCAATTTGTCACAGGAGCAAAGTATTTGGCACTGGGGTAATTAAAAAATTGCTTCCATTTAAAAATTAATTTTCCAACAGAGACATAACATGCATGAAACCAACTGGACCGAGGAAATGGTCAATGGGTTTGGAGTGGAGCCATGCACAATTGCCACATTTTTCATATCTGTGAATTGCAAGCAATAGACATCTAATGGCCTGCTGGCCAACAAACTGGACAACGGGTCACATCCTAGGCTAAAACCCAGAGGTTGTCCACAGATTTGGATGTGGTCCAAAAAAACTCCTGTAGAACGTAGAGCTCTTTGACCAAAAAGTATGCCTTTACTTTTGTATTAGCATATTGTACCCCTCTGGGTTACTAATCCTAGGGTGGGAGTAACCCCACAAGGTTTACAATAGTCTCTTTTCAATACATTGAAGGCATCCCACTAAAGAGGATGACCTTCAGGTGTCAATTTCGCTACCTCTTGCTTATTCCTCAAGCCGAGGTCATGATCCACCTGTAAAGGGACCCATCAACCTAGAACCTGGTAGCTAATTAAGTGGGCCAAGAAAGCCATGTGCGTCTGCAAATTGTTCTGGGCAAAGGCAGAAATGACCTACTGGTGTTAAGCCACAATTGTGTTTATGTTAACAGGCGGGATACTCCCACTGTTAGGGTTGGGGGTGTAAATATACATAACACGAAAAGGGGCCTAACAAGTTGATTTATATGCAATTTTAAGCATAATTGCTTCAATATTAACATGTATAAATA
Source organism: Ambystoma mexicanum (assembly GCF_040938575.1). Classification (NCBI taxonomy): domain Eukaryota; kingdom Metazoa; phylum Chordata; class Amphibia; order Caudata; family Ambystomatidae; genus Ambystoma; species Ambystoma mexicanum. The sequence goes on along the minus strand of NC_090930.1, from coordinate 291,563,655 downwards.
AGCAAAACAGTATTTCAGGAAAAATAGACTACCTACTAGGAGTGTATTTATAATTCTATATGAACAATTATTTTTTTATATTTTACAAAACAAACCTTTTGTTTGGCAGTAAACATTATTTTCAAAACATGTAGCCCATATTTCTGCAGGCTAATGTGCAAACTGATTGAACTATGAACATACATACATACTCTAAAACAGGTACCTATGATAATATATCTATTTTTCAATTAATTATACAGTCCAAAAAATTGGTAAAACTATAAGAACATACGGTAGATACTCGTGACATGTGCAATCACAATGTGCCACACACACAAAGTTCTGTAACTCACTGCTCACTTAGAGGTGCCAATTGTGCAATGTGCAATGAGCAAACATTGCAAACAAATTGACAATACAACATACAAAATACACAATACCGACAAAGTGCAAAATACAGAATGCTAAAAGACAATTTATCAATACTGCATTGTTTTCTATGGCGAATACAGTCCCTTAATTCAGGAATGTTTTACTAATTCTGCAACGTACTGGCACCCTTTCCGGGATGCCAGATCACGAGATTGCCTGCAGGGGCTGGATCTCCATGCATGTCTGACCAGCCGGGAGTACTGGCCACTGCAGGCATGGTTTTCATTGAAGCACCGGCACCGTTAGCAACAGTGCCAGTGCTTCTGTGTCCCCATTCCCATGGATTTCTGTGGGACTCTGCGCATTGGGACTTACTGTTTCAGCCACCTAACATCCTGGCCCGTTGCCATCTGTAATATCCTGGGTGCACCGGAATATCAGGCAACGTAAACGGTGTTACGAGGTCGGCGGCAACCTGCCGGTAGCACCGACGGGTTACTGGTGACCTCGTAATGAGGCCCAATAGCTAAGAAAAATATTGCTTGAAATATGTGTCAATGACATTAACACCATTACTGCACAATAGCAAGAAAAACAGAGATAATTGATGGGTAGGATTACTGTTTATGTTATTAGTACGTAAGTTATTGAGTGCAACCAGCTTTGGGTAGCAACACATTGCTTTACAAGTCATTGAGGGAAGTATATGGCCTGGAAGGGTGATCACAAGGAATCATCACAAGGGAGCGGACGCTAACTACACGAGAAGGGGACGGTTGGAAATTTGGCGGCAAGGGATCTATAAACAACCAGGGAAGGAAACATGTGGAGAAGTTCACCCAGTCTCAGGTTAGGTTGGGAATGGAGGTTTTGTGGACTTGGGAGTTAAGGAGGAGCCTCTCCTTGTAAAGGAGTTTTTGAGATCCTTCCTGAAATGTAGAAGTGAGAGGCAAGTCTGGTGTTGGCATGTAGGAGTTTCCAGAGTCTGGGGGCATCCACAGAGAAGGACTAAATTCTGATTCTTTCTTTCCTGCACCGGTGGAGCTCAAGTCTGCACATGTCCTGGATTCAGGTGTACCATGGGCCTCCTGAGCAGTTGAGAGGATAGAAACCACAGGTCCTGGATCTGTTTGCTTCCCAGACAAATGCTTTACCCTTTGCCTTACCAATGCTCTGGCTAGTACACATGCCTGAACACATACCTAACTGGACAATAGGTGGTGATGCTCAGGCCAAAGGTAGAAATCTATCACATGGTTGATCATGGCATGGTTGAAATCCCCTCTTGTCCTTGATTGTATCCACTCAGAGCTGGGCCAATACTGTGGGGGATGTGCAGAGGATCAGCATCTCACATGCTACATCTGGGCGACTGTAGGAAGCAGGCTGCGGGCAAGTATTGGCACAGCAAAAGAATAATATTTCAAAGCTAACAATAGTACAATTCCTCATTTACAAGGGATTCAGTTGAGTGCCACAGAATTGGGAGGTTTCTGTTACTGAAGAGAGAACTTATACTGCATCTCAAAGCCCTCCTCCCCCTTCCTGACAGCCCCACACTTCCTGACCTTAGTTCAGCTTAGTGTACAGTTTATGAAGGGAACAAGTTATTAAGGGGCCCATTATTAGCTCCATTTGTATTCCCATTGAGCCCTATGGGGGCTCGAATGGGAATGGGGAATGGTTTTGTGAATGAGGAATTACCGGGTCCTCCAAGGTTGGAATGACCTGGTAATTCCTCATTCACAGACCCTGGACCAGGACACGATTTTGGAGGCAGCCATGGCGCTAATATCACCATGGCTGCCTCCAAACTCGTAATGAGGCCTGCTGTGTCCTACTTGGATTTTCACACCTTACATGACAGAAATGTAAACTCTGTGTCCATACTGTTTTTTTTGGCATTCCAGAGCACTCTGCCACATACAAAAATACAGTTAATGCAAGTTCACCCAGGCAACTTTCATGAGCCAAATGGGGGCTCCGTCAATGTGTCCTCCAGAAAGCCATGTGGATGCACTCCAGACATACATTTTCTTTGTAACTGTCTGGGGTTCGTCCCTGAAGAATCACCCGAAAAATAGGCTCATATGGCATGTTCAGGAACGGTTTTTCCAGGCCTAATCAAGATATATTTTCCTCTAGTCCCCCAAATGTCAGCAACGGCTGGGGGGATTTAGCAGCTGCCCCCCAACGAAAATCTCTCCCACATAGAAAGAAAGAGAAAGAGAGAGAGAGACAGAGAGAGAAAGAGAGAGAGAGAGAGAGAGAGAGAGAGAGAGAGAGAAAGACAGAAAAAATGAAAGAGAAAGAGAGATAGAAAAAAAAAGAAAGAACGAAGGCAAGAATTAGATCAGAGTATCCTACTTTTCGATAGAGCTAGTCTTACTCAATGAATGTATTTATGTAGCCATGGAAACACAGTTCTGTCTGTCTCTACAAGATGGGCAGAAGGACACATTGTTAAAATAGCACATGTTCGTCCTATTTGGCATCTATTCATAACAGAGGCATTGTTGATGATGCTGCAAAAGATTGTTGAAATACAGCCTTTCCAGCTAAGTGTTGGCCGTTCCTTTACACAGCGCGCTCTGTCTGCCTCAGGGAAACCCTGTCCCCATTTATTTAGCACATACCCTGACAGGCATTTTATTCAATTATCTAAATGGCAAGAGCAAGTCATTATTTCCCACAAGACTTTTATCTAAAAAAATAACTCCAGGGTCTCAGTAGCATTCTCATCTATAGGACTCTGGAAGAAAGACATCTGGCACGTAGAGGTATTTAGAAGAAACAAACCCTATTTGGTTACATATAAGCAGCACACTCTTTAGATTACCTATGGGTCCATTGATGTTACATTTTGTCATTGAACCCACCAAAGAGTATCTGCCTTCAGCGGTTCGGCATCATACATGCATGTGGAGACGCATCATTAAGTCACAGGGCCATATTACAGAAACGTTGCATCTGTGCTAGTGCAATTAGAAGAAGGACAAACATTTTTTATAATGTTATAATTGGTTATTTATAATGCGCCTAATACTCAGAGGTTTCTATGCGCGGACCTGGGATATCGAATCTATGTTGCTCCGCGACGTCTTCCTTCCAAGGCGAGCAATTTGCACATGAGCTATCCTCTCAAGACATGTGTATCACCCTAGTGGAAAACATTGCCCTAGTGTAACATAAAAAAAACTACAAAAAACACTCTTTAATGCATTTGTGAATCCAGCCATTTTTTGTACTAGTTATAGATGTTTGCCCTGGTGTCAAAATGCACTGAAATAACAGATTTTTTTTTCTTTCAGTAGGTCAATGTCTACCGTTATTTGCATTTGCAGCAGGCAGATTGATCGTACTATCACGTAACAGTTGTCGATATATCATATTTTATGTGGCCTCAAGTTTTACCTTGTACCAGATGATATCAGTCTCTTGATCCGGTGATAGGTAATCGTCAATATCTGGGCAGGATATCTCTTTTCTTTTTGTGACCTCAGATTTTTCCAAGTATCGTATCCGACTGTTGTAGCAAAGTCCAGAGTCATTCTCTGCAACCGTCAAGGACATCGACACCTTCATACAATAGGTTGAATTTCTGCAAACATAGAACAGTTTTTCATTGACGATTTGTTGTTACCACATGTATTAAAGTTACCGATACTGATTGCTTATTAGGCTTTCAAATAGAAACATCTGCTTTGTCCAGGCTGTAAAACAGCAATTTGCTCATATTCACTTGTTTTATTGACATTGACAATAGTATTTGATTGACCTAGTGTAGCAACATTATATCCCTTTGAACGACCAATGCAATTTTTTTCAGTAGCGTTTAATTAATTGAATCAGAAATTAAAATATAGGCACATTTTAACATACAAAGGCTCTCTACAATTTGATTGTTTTCAGTGATTACGTTGGTTCTAAAATAAAAGTCAGGGAAATGTTGTTTTGCGTCCACAAAACAGCACATCTCCCCACACATTTCTAGCTGCAGTTTCTTTATACAATAATACTGGTCCTCACATATGTTGGAAACCCGGTTTAGTTGGAGAAGAAAAAAAAAAAAACAGCAATGTTTTTCCACTCAGAGATCACAGAGAGTCCACACTTGCTTACATATTTTTTAAGAGTAAATTCATGATGTGATGATCTAGAAATATTTACACACTATATTGAACAAGAAGAAGACATTTTTCTTAACAGCAAATGGAAAGAAAAGCGAGGAGTTTATCATATATGTTATGGCATGACAGATTCATAGAGAGAAGGTGTCATCCATGTTTACATTAGCACATCATAGGAAGGGCCCATGAAAAGAGTGCAGTAATTATATAAATATCATAAATGCTCGATTTTTGAATTTTACTTGATTATCTGATCTAGGTTATGTATGCAGAGTAAATTGTGTGCCCTAAGAGGGGTGTATCAGCTTCAAACTAACCCCTTCCTTCATGAATGAGGACATGACCTGCACTGCAATATTAATTTGTATTAGCACCCAGGGCAAGGGACGTGACCAATTAGGTTGCTTGGATCACAGGCTGAATCTACCGATGCAAGCCTCCGTTCCATTCAACCTGATGTTTGCCTCCCCTGCCCTGCCACCCCCCCAACCTGCCTTTCATTCATTTCTAATTTCCTGTTTCCTGTCCCTCCCACCCCAGCCACACATACCATATTATTTGTGGTTGGTAACTGCACTGGGACCATCGTTAAAAGCCCTTGCTATTGTCGGGCCTATTAACTCTAGTCCCATGCTCTTACCAGCCGTTCCAGCTCATGGAATTTGTGGTTATGGTTTGAATATGTTTCTTTAATCATAAATTTGTCAATGACCATGACATAATCAGATTAACTCGAATATTCTAAATTCAAACATATAAATTGTGTTTTTGTCGATGTGTGCATTATGGCAATACCAATATACACAAATTACCGGGCCATTCCGAGTTTGGAGGGCCCGGTAATTCCTCCTTCAGGGAACCCGGGTCCGGACCTTCCCTATTCCCATTTGAGCCCCCATAGGGGCTCCCTTGTCCCCTCACGGGACCCGGTAAGGACGCCTGGTTTTACCAGGCAACCTCGTAATCTTGCAGAATGGGTTTAACGGGTCCGCCTCCATTAGCGGCAACCCATTCCGCAAAGGTTGTAATGAGGCCCAAAGTATGACCAATGTCTTAATTTGCTTAATTGTAATTTACAATGTACTAGCAGAAGTACTCATTCTCCGAACGGGTTCTGTAGACAGATATGATAACACTCATCAATTTTTGAAAATGAATGATTCTGTAAATCATTGTTCCTCCTCACCCTGATGTGGTGCAGTTTGCTGTGGTGCCAATATCTCGGGACCACAAGTGTTGGTCCTCGTGTCGGGACCAGTTGAGAAACATTTTTCTCCCATCCCGGTGAACATGGTTTACAGCTTTGTCAGCAGGCACCATCTTCTGGAAAAGTAAATTCACCTGATGCGGCAAACACATGTGTTTCCTCTCCTGGTGAACATGGTTTACAGCAATGTACAGCTTATTTAGAAACAATGTTTTTTTTTTCTCCCTTCCTGGTGAACATGGTTTACGGCTTTGTCGGCAGGCTCCAATTCGCAAAAATTCTCTGATGCAGCAACAATTTCTCAGGTCCATTCACCACTCATATATGTTTTAGTTTTTTTGTTCCACTTCCCAGTGAACATGGTTTACGGCTTTGTCAGCAGGCCACACACCCAGAAACACATGTTTACTTTTTCTGAAATCCAGGGAGTAGGGTGGGGGTGTCTGAAAGTCATGTAGCCCATAATGTCCAAAGGGTCATAAAAAGTAACGATGCAAAATTTGGTGCAGATTGGTGAAACGGTGTGGAATTGTATAAGGAACAACACTTCACTAAGTCACAAACCCACAAATTTGAACTTTTAGTGAAATCTGAGAAAAGGGATAAGGTGTCCAAATGTCATGAAGACAATAATGTTTGGGCGGTCCTATCAGGTAACTATGCAAGATGTGGTGCATATTGGTGAAACAGTGTGGAATTGTATAAGGAACAATGCTTTGCCAAGCCACAAATCCACCAACAAATGTTGACTTGTGCTGAAATCCGAGGAATGGAGTGAGGTGTCCAAACGTCATGAAGCCAGTATTATCTGGAGGGTCCTAACAGGTAAGTATGCAGCAACTCTTCGCCAAGCCACAAACCCACACATTCCACCACAAACCCACAGACAACCTTTGACTTTTACATTTAGAGGTATATGTAGACTCATTACTTGATGAAGCCACATTCAAATCTATATTTAGTTGGTCATTGGCACACATGGTTTAAAATTCATAGACAAAAATCTACTTCCAGTGGTCATTTGGTCTGTACACATCGTAAATACGTTTCTGCTCTTCAATTGGACATGTTCAATCTAAGTTTCATTATGGGGAAGCTGATCACTATCAATATCAGCCATATTTTAAAGAGCTTTGTGAACAGAATCAAATATATAATTGCCTATATCCATTAGCTGAGATGTGGGACCTGATGTTTTAAAATGTTAAGGGTTAATGGCCTGTATACACATCTGTTTCTGTAGAAAAATAACTTAACTTGCCAAGCAGATAAACATTAAACATAGAATCAATGCTCTTTTGTATTAACTAAGGAAGACAAACCATATGTGGATGGATTTAAACATACATGCATTTGTATGTTTGAAACCAAGGCAGATAAACACAGCTGTTCTGCTCATCACCCAGACTAGCTTGTCATGTGTGTTGTGCACATGCTAAATAGATGTATAGCTAACGTTAAAAGTTTATAAATTCACAGGATCCCAATACAGAAGAAGGTACTTCCTGTCATATTTAAAAAGACAAAATGTTCAATCTGTCATTCTTAAGAATAGTAATAATTAAATATGACGTTGGTCTGAAATGAAATACATTTAAATGCAGTGAGATTGAGTGCTTAATGTAGCATTTAAATAAAGTGCACTGAAGCTCAAATAGCACACCTTTTCAGGTTGCATCCTGAAAGGCATCAAACATGTTCATCCATCTTCAATTGATACATGCATTTCAATAATGTGTGCAACCCTCTGTAATATAATCATCATTTTTACAGACTAATTCTGGATAGCGCCAGAGGATCAAAGTGTCTGGTATTCATTACAGAATTCCAATTAAGCATGAGCGGCCAAGATCTCTAACATTTTGTGAGATCTGAGCAGTCTCCTAATTACCAAAATAGGAATTTATTTTTCAAGCCACCTATCCCTATTTGAGGAATCCTCCCGTTGATACGCATATTGACCTCTTCATTAATCTTACGTTTTTAGCCACACTTCCTGGCTTAGAAAGTACATATTTATTTGAAATAGCACACATTTTCCATATTATATGCAACCAATCAATTCCCATTATCAACATACTCCTAACATTCTCAACAAGCAAATAAGTGATCTGTAAAAATGCAATTCTTGCTGCATATAAACTCCTCTTTGTGATAACAGAGCATTGAAATACCATGAATTGAGATAATTGAGCAATATGTTATGCACTTTCTAAAGTCATTTTGGTAAGAGCAATATGATTTTTAATCTTCCGATCTTCAAAAACAAGAACTGTGCAATTGTTAATTTGACAATACAGATAGCTGTTAAAAGAAAGAAAGGTGCCTGCCACAATCTATTAGAATGTATTTTACTGAGCATCAAGCAAAGGCTTCCCTCTGATGAATGCAGTATGCATTTTACCTCCGATGTTCATAGCTTTCCTAATATTCTTCATGATCCATAGGATAGCCTCTGTTTACACACAGGGGTGGGGTGCGATCCAATCAGGAGACCAGGAAGACAGGTGATGGATCTACGATTGTGACCCTCGTTCCCACGTGGCCTCTGGCACCGCTCCCTCAGTTCTGCTATTTGTTTTGGTTTGCACCCCCGAGGCCATCGTACTCATTCCCCACAGTCTTAAAACCGTGCAACTTAACCCCAACTCACTTTTACCAACTCCTGCTCTGAGCTCCTTCCATGCCACCTTGCGCAAATGAAACATAAAAAGGACGCACACGTACCTCTCTATTGTCCATGGTGATAGCCATCTTCTTTCCATGTTTGTTATGGAAAACTTTCCATGTCCAATATAAGTGGAATCCATTTCCTGTTCTAAAGAAACGTTAAATCTATACGCAGTTTGGAGCTGTGAGCAGCAGAGGGTGTTACGGAGCATACGTTTGATAATGTGCATGCGCGAGCCTCACTATGGGCCACACATGCACAGTAATTAAACAGGAGCCCGTGCGTGACAGTTGCTGCCGGGACCCCAGACCAGCAAGACGTGTCTGATCCTTTCTGTGTCAAGATGCGTGCTTGAGTGACTGGGGCGGCATGGGGCTATCAGAAATAACACTGGCGACTAGGATGGGAATAATTTTTGGACACTCTACAGCTGTCTATCCATAGATGGCTGTGGCAACATTTAAAAAGATGGCATTTTGATGAGCATTTTACTCTGCAGTCTACCATCAACCAGACCTGTGGCCTAGGATACCCCACGTACTGTCCAGGGCCTCAAAACATCCTTAATTCGGCACTGGTACACTGGACTTACTAAGGGGACAACAGACTTGCAGCCTCATAGTTGTGGTGAGGTGCTCGTGCGGTCTCAGACCATGGGGGACCAGGAAGATGCTGTGGTCCCACCACAACCATCACGCAGACAGCAAGGAACATTGGCAGCCATGCCTGAATTTGACATGTCAGGACCCCCTTCCAAACTGGGACCCAAATGGCTACTATGGGTAAAGAAACTTGACATTTTCTTCAGAGCAACAGGAGAGACTAATGATGATGCTAATGTGGTGACCATGCTATATTCGAAAGGCTCTAAAGTGCATCGGATCTTTGAGTCACTAAACTCACAGGCAAAGACTATGATGAAGTTAAGAATGCCCTCAAAGAATATTTTCTATCCCTGGCAAACCAGGACTTCGACAGGTTTGTTATGTGTGTGGAAAAACAGTCTGGGGAAGAGACATTAGATCAGTTCTGTGGGAGATTGAGGCAGTTGGCCAGCATGTGCAGGTGGGAGTACAAAGAAGGCATGGTGTGGAACCAACTCCTTCAAGGGTGCAGCTCATGAAAATTGAGACGCCAGGTATTTCGGGAACCGGGCCTGACACTGGCACAAATTTTGGACATGGGGAGAGCCTATGAGTTGGCGGAAAGCAGAGGTGCCGGATGGATGCAACAGTTCGCCCTGGGAAGAGTGAGGAAGCTTTTGCGGTGGGACGCTCTGCGATGAACACAGCTGAAAAGTTGCGGTGGCCTACTAGACGACAAGAGGGTTTTCAAAAACCAGAACAGGCACACCACTGTCAGGACTGTGGATATGACCTACCCCATATTGGTGAGTGCCCGGCAAAGGCGAGAGTGTGTGGTCGCTGTGGAGTGTCGGGGCACTATGCAAGAGTTTGCAGAGCAGCTGTGCCAGTGGTCACATCAAGAGTTCCGGCAAGAGTCAGCAGCGGCGGCCCGAGAAGGCTGAAAAGTGTTGCCACTGAAGAGCAAAATATGCAAGAACTTGACATTGCGGAAGAGGAGGAGGAAGAAGACAAAGAGTTCTTCATCTCCAACATTGCGCCTGAGTAAAAAAAAAGAGACGTCAAACCACATGTGTGGTTCACATTGGGGAAACTCTGACACCTGTCCTCATAGACACGGAGCCTCTGTGTGTGTCCTGGCTGCAGGACAATATGAAGCGCTGCCGGGTTCACCAACACTAGAGGGAACTAAAGCCAAAATGTATATGTTGGGGGTGACACACCCTTGCCGTTGAGAGGAGTATTTATAGCACCTGTCACTCATGGACAGCACTCCATAAAAGCAAGATTCTTTGTGACGGAGGTGAGTCTGCACTCACTGTTGAGCTGTGAGGCATCAGAGGCCCTCGACATCATACATTTTGCAATGTCTGTATATTTGGCGGACATACAGAACATCACAGAAAGGAATGCAGACATATTCCAAGGGGTTGGCAAACTCAAGGGGGACCCAATACGCCTCCATATTGATGTGTCGGTGAGGCCCACAGCATTGAAACATCAGAGGATTCCTTTCCACCTGAGGGCGCAGGTCGAGCAGGAGCTTCAGGCACTGATAGATTTGGTCATAATTGAGAGGGTCGAGGGTCCCACTCCATGGGTGTACCCAATTGTTGTGGCGGCCAAGCCCAAACAACCGGGTGCAGTGCGCATCTGCGTAGACATGAGGCTGCCCAACATGGCATTTAGTGTTTGCTTCATCCGAAATGGAACACATGAAGAGACTTGAAAAAACACTAGACAGGATACGGGAGCTGTGTCTCACGCTGCACAAAGGTAAATGTGAGTTTTTCAAAGACAGAATTGAGTTTTTGGGGTTTGTGTTCCACGCAGGAGGCATCTCCCCGGACCCCGAAAAAGGTATGTGACATCAAGGAAGCAACATCCCCGGAATCTGCTTCAGACATTAGAAGTTTTCTAGGAATGGTGAATTATTGTGGTCGTTTCATACGAGATCTAGCTTCACTATCAGAGCCTTTAAGGGCTCTCACCCGGAATGATGTTGTGTGGGAATGGTCATCCAGGGAACAAATGGCGTTTGACACTATCAAGGCAGCCTTAACGGGAGATGAGACTATGGCTTTCTTTGATCCTAAAACAGAGTCAGAGCTAGTAGTGGATGCAACTCCCGTGGGCTAGGAGCAGTGTTGTTGAAGCCTGATGCACAGGGCCAAATGCATCCCATAGCGTATGCCAGCAAGAACCTGACGGAGACTCAAAAACAGTACTCTCAAATCGAGAGAGAGGCACTTGCAATTTTATGGGGATGCAAGCATTTTCGTTTGTATTTTCTGGGTAAACCCGTGTCAGTAATTACGGACCATAAACCATTGATACCCATCCTGGCGGGCAGATTGTCCAAACCACTGCCTCGTATCGAGAGATGGATGCTCTCCATGGTGGAGTATAGTGTGAAGCTCCAGTACAGACCGGGAACAAACAACCTGGCAGACTATTCGTCCTGACACCCTGGATCGGGCAGTACTCACGTAAGAACAGTGGAGAATGACTGCACAGAGGTTGTCCATCAGGTAGAGGAAGCAGCCATGCCTAGGGCACAGACCATCCCAGAAGTGGCTAACGCATCCCGAGCAGATGAGGTGTTTCAACTGGTTATGGGTGCCATAGACAGTGGAGAATGGAAAAGAAAATGGACAACAACACACGGAGGGAAAAAGGAGCCCATTAGGACTTGCAGGTGCTGTGGCAAGCCCAACATGAACTGTCGATCTCAGAAGAAGGACTGATGTTGAGGGGGCGCCAGATTGTGGTACCACGAGCACTGGTGGGAAAGGTGCTTGAATTGGCGCACACAGGCCACCAAGACACAGCAAAAAACAAAGGCCCGCCTACGAGCCAAGGTGTGGTTCACAGACATGGACCGCCGGGTTGATGAATATTTATTTTATTTTATTTATTTGCATGTATCAAGCGCGCTTGCAGCCCATAAGGCATCGAGGCGCTGTTACTGATGATAAGCAGACTACATTTACAGGCGGGTGCCCAATGGGCTCATGGTTACACGGTAACAAACAAATATGCAGGGAATTGTTCAAACCAACTCGTGATAGATATTCTGTTTAGACAAAGAGTCTAGTTTTAATAGCCTTACGGAAGGCTAGGTGTGATTCAATCAGTCTTAGGTGAGGTGGCAGGGCGTTCCAGTGCATGGCTGCTTGGGTGGGGAAGCTGGAGCCTCCAGCACGCACCTTTCGTGAAGTGGGTGTGACAATCGTGTTGGCATAGCGTGATCTTAGGGGTCTGGTGGCCGTGTGCCTGATGATTCTGTCGGTGAGGTAAGGCGGGGCGAGCTCGTGGAGGCATTTGTGGGTGAGGGCAAGCGTTTTAAAGACAATTCTCTCTTTAACAGGGAGCCAGTGGGCTTGCCTTCTGATTTCAGAGATGTGGTCTCTTCTGGCGGTACCTGTGGCTGTCCTGAGCGCATTGTTTTGAGCTGGCTGCATTTTTGGCAACGTTTTTGCTGGAGGTCCCAGCGAGGAGGGCATTGCAATAGTCTAGCCTTGACCCGATAATTGCCCTGGCAATGGTAAGGCAATTGTGGCGGGCCAGAAAGGGCCTAGCAGCGTTGAGGATTTTAGAGTAATAGGCTGAGGAGGTGGCGATAGCATTGACCTATCTGTCCATGGAGAGGTCGGAGTCAAGGTAGACTCCAAGGGTCTTAACATGGTTTGAGACCTCGATAGGAATGTTATCGATGGTGAAAGACGAGTTCTGGTCTCCAAGGTTGCCCAGTGTGAACGGTGATCCTATGAGGAGGAGTTCAGTTTTTTCACTATTGAGGCAGAGCCAGTTTTCTGCCATCCAGGATTGGATGGTGGAGTAGATAGTGGTGAGGGTGTTAGTGTCTGCTTTGTTGTCGCCCGAGAGTGGGATGAGTACCTGTGTGTCATCCGCGTAATTAGTGTAGGATATGCCAAGGGAATCCAAGATGCTGAACAGGGGCCTTGTGAAAAGGTTGTAGAGCGTAGGTGCTATACAGGACCCCTGGGGAACACCGCAGGTGAGGAGGCTCAGGGTGGCGGATGCGGACTCCGAGAAGACTTTCATGGCCCTTTCTTGGTGGAAGGAGGTGATCCATTGACAGGCTTTCAGGGAGAAGTTGGCTTGGGAGGCTAAATGGTGGCACAAGGTGTTGTGGTCCACGAGATCAAAGGCCGCGGATAGATCAAGGAGCAGTAGAAGAGCAGGTTTGCCTGCATCTCTAAGATCGTCCATTTGATTCTTAAGGTCTAGGAGGGCCGTCTCGGTGCGGTGCCGTGGGCGGAATCCAGATTGCCACAGGCCTAGGAGCCAGTTATCCTCTAAAAACATCTGGACTTGTAGGTAAGCTGCTTTGTCCAAAATTTTGAGCAGGAAGGGTACAGTGTTAATAGGTCTGTAATTACCAGGGACTGTGGGGTCAAGTGAGGGTTTTTTAAGGAGTGGGCGCACCCAAGCTTCCTTGAGTCTGGACGGGACAAGTCCTGACTGGAAGGAAGAGTTGATAAAAGCTGTAAGGAAGGGGGCTAGGATGGGTGCTGAGTCTTTGATGAGGCTAGCTGGGCAGGCGTCACCCTTGCAATTGGAGGGTTTGATGGAGTTGAGCAGGGTGATGACCCTTCGCTCAGTGACATCTTTGAATTCAAATAAAGGGGAGGCGCTGGTCTTGATGGGTGGCTCAGCGTGCAATTTGGCTATAATGTTGGAGAGGGCTTTTTGGTGGCTGCGGATTTTGGCTTGGAGGGTGTTGAGCTTGTTGAGCATGGCCGACTGAATTATATTACACCACTTGTCATCTTTGATGATTGATGGGGGGGGCAGATGGTTTTTCCAGTTCCCTAAAGATGGTGAATAGTTCCTTGGACCCTGACTTGGCTTCAGCGATCCTGGTGTTAAAGGAGGCGGCCTTCACTAAGGTAACGTTAGTCTTGTAGGATTTGGAGATTTGAACTTCAATTTGGTGGCCTCAGAGGGTGGAGAGGGCCGTCATTTTTTGCGCACGTTGTTCAAGAAGTTCTTTGGAGAACCATGAGTTGGCATTTTTGGCTTTTTTTGCATTTTTTAGGGTCAAGGGAGCAATGGCGTCAACGGCTGACGTGATGATATCCTTAAAGGTGTCAGCTAAGGTTTCGGGATTGTTAGAGGAGGGGGCCTGGAGGGCAGGGTTGAGGAGGTAGGGTGCTAGATTCTCAACTGTGAGAAGACGAGAGCTCCTGGCGTAGGTTGCTGGGCATGGTGGGGGGGGCGAGGGCCACTTTCTTGGTTCCGAGGGTGAATTGGATGTAGTGGTGGTCCGACCAAGGGATGGGGGTGGGGGTGTTAGCAGTGATGTGAAGGGAGCAGTGTGATGACTGATCCAGTCGAGGGTGCGCCCTTTTATATGAGTGGGCTTGGAGATGGAGTGTGTGAATCCGAGGTTGGACAGGGCTTTCTTGAGGGACTTCGCAGGGGGGTCCTTGGGGTCGTTCAGCCCTAGGTTGAGGTCACCCAGAAGTAAGACCCGTGATGTTTTTTTGATGTTGTTGGACAGTGCATGGATAAGGGTGTCATGGAAGTCAGAGGATGAGCCTGGGGGTCTATATACAATGTGCAAGGTTATGGTGCAGTTGGGAGAAACGTCAATTTTTAGAGGGAGGTAGTCGCTGTTGGTGTCAAGCAGGCCTTCAACTTCTCTAATGGCAATGGCTTCCCTGGTGATGAGGGCAACGCCTCCACCTTTCTGCGAGGTGCGGTCTTTCCTGAAAATGGAATACCCAGGTGGGATGGCAAGGGATAAGGCTGGGCCTGACGTTTCATTGAGCCAAGTTTCAGTAAGGATGAGGAGGTCGAGGTCGTCCTTAATGAGCAGGTCGTTGACGTCAAGGGTGTGTGCGAGTATGGATCGGGCATTGATCAGTGCGCACCTGAGTGTGTAGGAAGAGAGAGCTGTGGAGGTGGGCGGGCTAGCCAGAGTGGAGAGTGGCTCGGAAATAGAGAGTGGGGTGGAGTCAAGGGTGGCCATGGGGGTGGCAACAGCATGGGCAGTATGCATAGGCATAGCATTAGGCAACATAGTACAGTGATTGGCCATGGGGGCGGCATCAGCATGGGCAGTAGGCATAGGCATAGCATTAGGCAATATAGTACAGTTGTCAATCTGGAAAAATGAATACCCTTCATTTGAATGATAGACGTAACTTGATGGCCGTGGGCCAACCGTCTTATGCACCGAATTGGAGAAATATGAACTGCTATGCTTGACCGACGAGCGGCCATTTTAAATGTAGTAAGAATCGCCATTTTGCTTGTTAACCATTGGTCATTGCTTTTTGTCTAAAAACTGCTTTGCAGCTTTCAATTCTTGCGGATTCTGCTTACTCTGCTCAACTGTTAACATTGTTGTCTGAATATGAAAGGACAAGGTCGGGACTGAAGAGTTTGCTGAAACTCCTCATGAGTAGCCCAGAGAGGAATGCCCACACTCCCTCTCTGTAGCCTTGGGAGGAAGCTGCAGGGCATTTAATCACTTCACAGCTGCCAGCCAGTCTCGTACGATGGTAGAATATGTTAGAATAATACAGTTAAAGGCTTGAATTATGCTTCTCTTATGCCCCCCCCCCTCACAAAACCCTTTAGAACGTGTCAGCTCCCAGGACACGAATAGTACCTCATAGATAGCAAAGCTTGGAATGTGGCTCTTCCCCAGTGTACAGATTGCTTCCAAGAACAGAACCACTGTGTTCTAAAAGATGCCTCCGCACTTTCTAAATTGCACATTGTTACTAGAATAGACATCGAAAGCATTATAATCATCATACTCGTTGGATATGTCCATCGTCATCCCGAGTTCAAAGGAACTTAATACAGAGGGGTGTTGAACATGACTTTGCTGATTGTATGATATGCATTTTGTATATATGTAACTGATGTACGTAATTCGCTCTCTTGCGTCCCCGAGGTCTAGGAAACTCACGTCGCGGGGCCAATTGATACTATCTTTTGCTTGCAATAAACCCTAGCATTGGGAATTTGAAACCTCGTGTCTGGCGCATCTTTTCGTGTATGGTCATTGCCTTGTTTCCATAGCACGAGGGACCCCTAGGGGCTCCTTTCAAGATGGCGCCCGAATAGGGACCCTCCCCCACTTGCCCCATCGTATACGTTGTAACGGAGTAAAGGCGGAAGAATGGCGAGGACGGGACGGTCGAGCCGGGATCAAGAAGTGTACGGGGCACCCTGTAGAAGTGAGGAGAGATTCTTCCACAGATCTGCACACATCTGATCCCTGATCGACGTACCGGGCCAGGGGGCAAAGGAGGCGAGGGTCCCGAGATGAGGCAGAAGCCAGAGAAGCGCAGACACGACGTGGGGAGAGGTTGCGTTAGAACAGGTGACTTGTTTTATCAGGTGAGTCATTCCCCGATTCAAAGAGAAACCTGATTTTTGGTAGAGCGTTGATTTTGCAAACTCAAACGTCCAGGTAAAAGTGGCTAACCAAAGGGGAAGGTTAAAGAAACATGCCTGGAGTACTATCCAGTTAGCGGGGCTTTTCAGCTGCGGTAGACAGTCCTTGGAATATGGCCAAAGTGCACCGCCTGGGGGAACGCCGGCTTATGATATGTATGCAAAATATGGTGTGGGTGTGATAATATTTTGTGAAATTTGGCATAGGCAAACTAGAAAGCAACCCGCCCATCGGTGGCCGATTAATGGTAGTTTTGAGATGGGGAGGATAGATAAGTTAGAGAGGGTGCTGATTAGAAAGAAAGCGCGACCTGCAGCTTTTGAGACCGTCAAAGATTGGAGGAGGGAAGCGATGCTCCGACTAAGGAGTAGAGAGAAGCATGCGAATAGGCATAAAACGAAGCTTGAGATAGCAGAAGAGAAGGAAGAGGGGGAGTGGACTGAGAGTCTAAGACGGGAAGGGAGATGGGACCAGATGAACATAGACAGAATATACCCTCAGCGGGAACTACACATGGCAGATGAATTAATGGAACATTTGTTAACTAACACGGGTCGAGGCCAAAAACCAGAATCGAAACCAAACACACCAGCAGTGACTGCGCGGGCCCAAGCAATAGCTCTCATACCCCCTCCCGCAGCCTGAGCACTTCCCCTAACGCAAGCGTTAACCCAAGCCCCGCCCACATCATGAGCACTCCCACAAGCGCAGACCGCGGATACACAATTTCTCAGCACCCAGCAAGGCCCTTCACAGATGCCACCTGTGTCACTTGTCCCATCCGCACCTCCCGCTCTAGAGACAGATTCAGCACCGTCCGCCCCTCCCGAAGTCGAGATTGAGACTGGGGAGGCGAGAGGCGGGGCTGAAGGAACAGGATTTGGACAGGTAACTCAAAGCGCAATCAGCAAAGAGAGAAAGATTGAATTACAACAAGAGGCAGAAATGTAAAGAGAAGGAAATGATGAGACGGCAGCATTGGCCTCATTGTATGGGTACCGAAGAAGAGACGAGAGACAGGTAGTGTTGGAATGCATGGGGGAAATTCTGGTGGGAGAATGGAAAAAGATACTTGGGAATTTACCGCCACAGCGGTTGTTAGATTTGAATAAGTTAGCAAGCAGTGAGCAAAGAGATGAGGGTGTAAGAAAACATGTGCACAAACTGACTGAAGTAAAAAATTAAATGGAAGACAGATATGCTGAAATGTTTGCTACACCTGAGTATACTAGAGAGTTTATTAAGAAAGGTAGGAAGGAGACATCAAGGTTGAGTATAAAAAAATCATGGCCGAGAGTTTTTCCAGGTGGTACAAAGCATTTGCCGGTACCGGGACAGATAGGCGATAAACAAAGATTGCAGGTATGGGTAGGGGAAACAATGCGATGATGTCGAACAAAAGAACGCCAGTAAAAGAAGTAAATGAGATATGTAATGGGTACCCATTGGAGATGAGAAAGGAAGCGATGCAAACGATAGTGGGGGTGTTACTGCAGCAGGCCATTGGATACAATAGAGGTAGAGGTAATGCACAAGGCCGGGGAAATTTGAATAATATGCATGTGGTGTCATTGGGATTAAATCAATGTGCGTACTGTAAGGAGGAAGGACACTGGCGAGCGCAATGCCCGCACCTACAGAATAGAGGTGGGTTTGGTCAGAGAAGGCCTCATAGAGGACATCAGGGGTCGAACGGCCCAAGCAGAAGTAACATGCAGCAGCAGCAGGGATATACCAATGGAGGTACTCAAACCCAATCATATGGCCAAAACCAAGCACAACAGAACCAGACATTGAACCAAAGTGTTTTGAACCAAAATCAGGGCGGACAGGGCCAACAGAGAAATGATCAGAGTGGAGGACATCGAGGGGGAAATGGGAATATTTTTGATACACAACCAAACCCGTATTATAGCAGTAGCGGTGACTAAACATCGGACGATGTGTTATTTTCGCGATAGGACAGCCCACGACAGGGGTCGGAACCAGTGTCTATTCCTGTGAATCAGAGAGGACCCTACGTAGAAATGAGAGTCGGGAATAAGGAGCACCGTTTCCTTGTAGATACAGGGGCACAGAGGTGTTCGATAGACCACCACTTGGTTCCGGAGATACCACTGTCGGGGCAGAAGAATGTTTCTGTAGGGTTCGCAGGTACACTAGTAATTAACCCCATGTCCGAAGCTGTCCCAATTACAATAGGACCATTTATGGAACAGTGTCCATTTCTTTTGGCAGAGAATTGTGGAGAGAACATGCTAGGATTAAATTTGTTGAGAAAATTGTGGGCAGTCATATATTGTACGGCAGACGGGGTGTTCCTCACGATGTGGCATCACAATGCACCAGTGACGGAATTCATGTCAAAAGAGTTGCCAGAAGAGTTAAGTGGAGTACCAACCTGTCTGTGGGCAATGCATGATAATGATGTAGGATGCTTGAAAATAGAGCCAGCAAAAATAACTTTGAAAGAAGGTGTAACACTACCACGAATTCCCCAGTATAAAATTTCTGTTGAAGGTGAGAAGGGATTGAAAAGCATTGTTACTGACCTGGTGAGATTGGGGGTGGTTGAGGAAATTGCAGGGAGCACGTGCAACAGCCCGATTCTTGCAGTTTACAAGAAAGGAGGCAATGAAGTACCCTATCGTTTCATAATTGATCTGTGTGCATTAAACAAAGTGGTAGACCCACAATTCCCTTTGGTCCCAGATGTCACAACAATACTGACAATGATACCGGCCACTGCAGAATACTTTAGTGTAGTTGATTTGAAGAACGCATTCTTTAGCATCCCAGTGGATAAAAGCAGTAGATATCTGTTCGCGTTCACTCTAGGAGGTCGATCATTCACATTCACACGCATTCCACAAGGATATACCGAAAGCCCGAGCATTTACAGCAGAGCGCTAAAAGAGCAGCTAGACATGCTAGAACTACCCCAAGGTTGTGTACTCTTGCAGTACATAGATGACTTGTTATTAGCTGCTGACACGAAAGAGATCTGCAAAGAAAGTACTGTATTACTCTTGACACATTTAGCGACCCATGGTCATAAGGCAAGTTTGAAGAAATTCGAGTATAATCA
Organism: Ambystoma mexicanum; assembly: GCF_040938575.1. Classification (NCBI taxonomy): domain Eukaryota; kingdom Metazoa; phylum Chordata; class Amphibia; order Caudata; family Ambystomatidae; genus Ambystoma; species Ambystoma mexicanum. The sequence continues at coordinate 291,544,177 of NC_090930.1, read as the reverse complement.
AAAGGAGGTGTCTTATTTGGGATACCTACTTTCGAAAGAAGGGAGAAGATTAACACCAGAATGGATTAAAAGTATTTCTAGCATGCCTATTCCAAAAACTCAAAAAGGAATGAGAGCTGTATTAAGCATGGCCTCTTATTGTCGGCAGTGGATCAGTAATTTTGCGTTGATTGTGAAGCCGATGATACAATTGACTAAAAAGGATGCAGAGATGCCTTTGCAGTGGGATGAGGAATGTCAGAAAGCGTTTGAGCAATTGAAAGTTGCATTGTGTGCTGCGCCAGTTTTAGGCACTCCTAATTATAAAAAGATCTTCAGACTATTTGTGAGTCAGAGTGAAGGATATGCATTGGCGGTTTTGACACAGGAACAAGGTGGAAGAAATAGGCTGCGCGGCTATTTTTCTTGCGCGTTGGACCCTGTAGCGCGCGCTCTACCACGATGTTTGCGATCCGTCGCTGCGGCTCCTGCGTCAGTGAAACAAACGGAAGGAATGTTATTGGGACACACTTTAATTCTGATGGTGCCCCATGCTATAGACGTTATATTAAATAGGACGCAGACGCAACACCTCACCTTAGCTAGACTGACAAGATATGAGCTCATCTTGTTTGCACCCCACATCCAAATTATGAGGTGTTGCGCATTGAATCCTGCAGAATTAATGCCACTGCCCATAGCAGAAATTGGTGACAACGAATCACCACCCCATGATTGCTTAATGATCACTGAAGAAGAAACAAAGGGAAGGATTGATTTGAGCGATATCCCACAAAAAGAGCCAGATGGGGAGTTATTTTGTGATGGCTCTTGTTTTAAATTACCTGATGGCACATCAACGGCTGCATATACAATTACTACCCTAAAGAGAGTTGTAGAGAGCAGAAGGATCCCCTACAATTCGGCACAAGCCGCAGAAATAATAGCACTGACCCGAGCCTGTGAACTCTCTGAGAATATGAACGTAAATATTTATACTGACAGCCAGTACGCCTTTGGCGTGGTTCACAATTTTGTCCGACTTTGGGCTGAGAGGGATTTCTTGACATCACATGGACCCAGGATTCAGCATGGCCCTTTGATTGTTCGATTGTTGTCTCCGCTCACGTTTCCAAAGTGCCTAGCTATAGTAAAGTGCGAGGCGCATAAGAAAGTAACATGCAGAGTGGGAGAGGGAAACACGTTTGCAGACAGGATTGCGAAGCAAAAAGCCACAGATTTGGGGAATAAAATGATGACAGTACAGACTGAGGAAGTACCTTGTATGATAGAGAATGGAGTTGCCACAGTCAAAGAAATGCAGGCTGAGGCCACGACCGAAGAGATTCAGGGGTGGGCTAAGGGCTCTGCTGAGTTAGATTTGGAAGGATGTTGGGTGGACAAGGAAACAAAGAACTGGATGTTGCCAAATTGTTACATAACTGCAATGGTTATAATGGCGCATATCCCTACCCATATTTGCGCAAAGAAAATGGTACAGCATTTATCCACAGTATGGAAGAATGAGCACATAAAAAAGAATGCAGAAAGGCTAGTGCAGAATTGTATCACGTGCCTGCAACACAATGTAGGAAAGGGAACCGTGACTCCAGCAGGTAGTTTCGGCCCACCCTCTATGCCGTTTGAGGTGGTCCTTTTTGATTTCATAGAAATGGAAAGGTGCCAGAACTACAAGTACGTGTTAGTGGTAATCTGTGCATTCAGCAGGTGGGTGGAGGCATATCCTTTAAAAGACTGTACTGCCATGTCCACAGCAAAAGTAATGCTGAAGGAGTATTTCTCCCGGTTTGGGTTGCCTCATGTCCTGTGGTCAGACAACTGCCCCCACTTTGTGGGCGCAGTAGTGCTACAGATCTGTGCAGGTCTGCAAATAGAGAAGCGATTCCACAGTTCCAGGCATCCCAGTTCTGCTGGGCTTGTGGAGAGACACAACGGAATCCTGAAGTCAAAGATAGCGAAAATTTGCGCTGGGAGCAAGTTGAGTTGGGTGGATGCATTACCTCTAGCGCTGTTGTGTATGCGCACGTCTGTGCAGGCTAAGACTGGGCTCTCCCCTTATGAGATTATAATAGGGAGACCAGCAAATGTATGGTGCGCACCGCAGCCCAGAAAATTATGTGAGGTCGAGCATCCTATGTTAAGCACTTACTGTGGACTTTTAATACAAAAGTTGTGTTTGATTCATCAGCAGGTGCAGGAGGCATTGCCGATGCGAAATACAGGACCGGCGCATTCACTGGAGCCTGGGAGCTGGGTGCTAATCAGAAACTTTGAATGGAAGACAGCATTAGCACCCAGGCGGCGTGGCCCCTATCAAGTACTTTTGGCAACACAGACGGCCATCCGAGTGGACGGACGCAAGGCATGGATCCATGCTACCCATGCCAAAAGGTTCCCAGCGTCACTGAAAACTTTGCCTGATTCAGGCGACGAGAAAAAGACAACGGTCTCGGAAACGAAAGAAACTGTTGCCAGTCCAGTGCCACAGCATCAGCCTGAGCGAGAAGTGAAAGTTGAAACAAAGCGCAAACGAGAAGTGAAACTTGAAACAGAGCCTGAGGAGGCTGCCAGTAAGGGGGAAGGGTGAAAAGTGCCCCAACGTTGCTCAGCAGAAACAACATCACTGCCGAACGACACAAACCCCGCATTGCAAACACGAGCAGAAACAACGCGTGCACCCCTTTGGCGCCCACCAGCTCTCGCGAATGCACCAAAGCCAGAGAAAGAAACTACATCATTGCCACAACGCCCATCACTGCCCATCATTGTGCCACAGGCTGACACTGAGCCTGATACTGGAAATGCAAGGGCACTATTCACGGATCATACAATAGCAGGAGTGAATCGATATAATCTGTGGCCTCGACAGGCAAAGTGATCCACAGATCTTTGGTGCTTTTCTTTTTAGCCTTTGGTTCTACTCACGGACGGAGTAGGAACCAGGGGCGTAGAGGAGAGAAGTGTGAGAATTGTGCAAGTCGGACAATTCAAAACTCACAGCTCCTCGGTGCGCTTATAAAGTACATGTGTCAGGAGCCAGAGCAGGACAAGCTGGACGCACATAAGTACTAAGGCTGATAGAGTACATGTGTCCTAAGCCAGAGCGGGACAAGCTGGATGCACATGGTACTCTATCAATAAAGAACTGTTCAGAAATCATCTGAGCAGTGGGAGAAAGAACAACTAACCTTGCTCGGGAGTGGATAAATGATCCACGCTGTGAAAAGGCTGGGAGAATTGAACTGTGACATTTTTCGTTGAACTTTTCTGGCATCAAGAACGAGAGACATTCACGACGAACTTCGCCAGCAAGAAGAAGGACGATGAAGAACAAGTCAAGACCGGTTGCAGCCTCCTCCTGCACCCCTGCTAAAAAAATAATAGATTTAGAGACTGTAAATTTAGGGAAAAAGCATGGTAAAAGGAATAAGGTACTGATTTGGACATTGGTCCTATGTTTCTTAAGTATGATAGTACCAACAATAACAGCTATTAGACTATGGTTCCTGGAGTACGTACACCCATTAGAAACACTTTTGCCAAAAACAGCTACTGAAAGCCCGGTTCATGTAATCACTGGTACTTTGCCCCCAATGGAAGAAAGACATAGAGAAGGTTACGGCAACAATACATTGTTGCTCATCATGAACATGACCCATGCGGTATTAAAGAAAAAAGATTGCTGGGTTTGCGCCCATTTACCACAGCACGGTGGGAAAGGGATAGGCTGGTATGCACAACCATTGCCATTGATTTATTCCTGTGAAGTAACGTTAAGTGCAATGTTCTTTGGGAAATGGAGCAGGAGTAATACGAGTCAGCTAGATGAGACCAATATGAATGAATTTGAGGAAGTAATCATGAGACCTGTGGGTTGTTCCATATTCCAAAAAGGTTGCGTATTTGCACTAGAACCCGTGAGAAAGAATACACGAAAAATAACAAGACTAGATAGATTACATAGGCAGAATAGACCAACTCCGCCAGCAGAAAGAACATCAGTAATGACATTTCGGATGAGGGATGAATGGAACAAAGATGCTGTGCCCCCTGCCTATGCAGTGGATCACAGCCCCAAAACTGCTCCCCTATGTCTACAGAAAAAGGGTTCCTATAAAGTAGGAACGTTTAGCAACTGCCTGAACATAGTGGTTTTAAAACATGAAATAGAACTTGTGTACGTGGGAGACCCTGTTTATTTTATATGTGGAGAAAAAGCATATCCATGGTTACCTAGGAACTGGGGAGGTACATGCTACCTAGGTCTACTGTTTCCAGGAGTGTTCCTCTTGGAGACAGCAGAAGTAGCCAGACGAACAAAAGGTAGAACTCAAAGGAGTAGTGAGGATGGAATGATAGCAATGGATATAGCCAAATCATTTATACCGTTCTTGTCCCAAATAGAAAACTCTTACAATATAAGAAAACTGTCTGGAATATTACAAAAAACAATAGATTCCACAACGGATATTTTATTGAATATGACGTTAGAAGAAAAAGGAATAAGACTGATGGCACTTCAAAACAGGATGGCTCTCGATATAATATTAGTTGATCGTGGGGGAGTTTGCAAGCTCGTAAAAACTGCATGCTGTGTGTATATAGATGACTACTCCCCTACGATATTTAAAGCGATCCGGAAATTACATGTCATAAATCCCACACTCTCTACTGAAGCAGGGGTTTGGGGGATAAAATCCTGGTTATGGGGATTATTGCGGTCTTGGGGATGGAAGTTCATTTCAATACTAATGATGGTACTCGGGATATTCATAACATGCTGCTGTTGCATACAATGCTTACCAATAATATGCACTGAAATAACTGATGGATGTACTAAGGCATGAATGCACATGGTGTTGAGAGGAAAACAAACGCATGGCCGGAATAACAGAGACACTGAGGAAACAAAAATAGTAAAACAATTCATGGCGATAGACATTAATGATGGAGATGATTCAGATGCAGATACCCCAGACTCCTCCTCAGAAGAGGAGGATACAATGAATAAATAAGACGTTTGGCACACGGCCAAAAGGAGGGTTTGTCAATCTGGAAAAATGAATACCCTTCATTTGAATGATAGACGTAACTTGATGGCCCTGGGCCAACCGTCTTATGCACCGAATTGGAGAAATAAGAACTGCTATGCTTGACCGACGAGCGGCCATTTTAAATGTAGTAAGAATCGCCATTTTGCTTGTTAAACATTGCTCATTGCTTTTTGTCTAAAAACTGCTTTGCAGCTTGCAATTCTTGCGGATTGTGCTTACTCTGCTCAACTGTTAACAGTGTTGTCTGACTATGAAAGGACAAGGTCGCGGGACTGAAGAGTTTGCTGAAACTCCTCATGAGTAGCCCAGAGAGGAATGCCCATGCTCCCTCTCTGTAGCCTTGGGAGGAAGCTGCAGGGCATTTAATCACTTCACAGCTGCCAGCCAGTCTCGTACGATGGTAGAATATGTTAGAATAATACAGTTAAAGGCTTGAATTATGCTTCTCTTATGGCCCCCCCTCGCAAAACCCTTTAGAACGTGTCGGCTCCCAGGACACGAATAGTACCTCATAGATAGCAAAGCTTGGAATGTGGCTCTTCGCCCGTGTACAGATTGCTTCCAAGAACAGAACCACTGTGTTCTAAAAGATGCCTCCGCACTTTCTAAATTGCACATTGTTACTAGAATAGACATCGAAAGCATTATAATCGTCATACTCGTCAGATATGTCCATCGCCATCCCGAGATCAAAGGAACTTAATACAGAGGGGTGTTGAACATGACTTTGCTGATTGCATGATATGCATTTTGTATATATGTAACTGATGTACGTAATTCGCTCTCTTGCATCCCTCGAGGTCTAGGAAACTCACGTCATGGGGTGTGAGATCAGAAATGGCCAATTGATACTATCTTTTGCTTGCAATAAACCCTAGCATTGGGAATTTGAAACCTTGTGTCTGGCGCATCTTTTCGTGTATGTTCATTGCCTTGTTTCCATAGCACGAGGGACCCCTAGGTGCCCCTTTCACAGTGATTGGCCATGTGGACGGCATCAGCATGGGCAGTGGGCATGGGAGAGCCAGTAGGTTTGGGCATTAGCAGAGGTGCAGAGTTAATGTTAATAGAGGTACTTTTGTTTGAGGCAGCCATGAGGTCTTGTTTGGTGGTATGGACAATGAAAGTCTGTCGTAGCATTGCCACAGAATGAGTGGCATTACAAGGGCTGGGGTTGGCCTTAGTGAAGCAGCGCGAGATGCTTGGTGGCTGGCTTCTCACGCCAACCCTTGCATTCCGGTACCCTATATTGGGTGTTTAAGTGAGGGGAATGGTAGGCAGGGTGTGTGACCGTAGTGCATTCCTGTAGGGACAATGCGTGGTGCGAATGGCAGTGACCTGGGTAAGTACACGCAGGGGGTGTGACTGGTAGGCTACGAGCCTGGAGGCCTTACCTTGTGTAAGCTTGAGCGAGCGAGGAGGCGCCATCCGCCCCCTCGAGCAGCGGGGAGCTGCAGAGAGTGAGCTTGGCCTTTTCTCCTGGCCTTCGCTCCTCTGCGGCTTTGCCTGCCGGTGAGCCCCCCCTCCATTAGAGGCAGGAGGGGAGGGGCGAGCAGGAGCAGGGGACCAATTGCGGGCCTCTGCAAAGGCTTGGTGATTCCTTGTAGTTTTGGCAATCACGGCAGCGGCCATCTTGGATATCCATCAATGCATACCGTGCCAAGCCACCAGTCCAGCAGCAAAGGAACCCCCTATACAATCCATGGCGAGAAGTGAACAAGCATGGATTTTGGTTTCACTGGGATGGGCATGTACTTCCTGGCTGTGATTTTTCAGTGGTCCCGATATCCTGAAATTGAACTTATGGAGTCTACAGCCAGCAACCACATGATTCAGGCCCTGGAGAGAATCTTTGCCACCCATGGGTTCCCAGTCAAGCTCTGTTCAGATAATGGAACCCCTTTTCAAGGACAGCAGTTCGCCAACTACATGAAGGAGTGTGGGATAAAGCATTGCAAGGTAACTCCTCTCTGACCAAGGGCAAATGGCGAGGCTGAAAGATTCATGCAAACCTTGAACAAGGTTTTCAGGATTTCGATGAATGGAGGGGGAGAACTTCGAAGAAATACCGAGAAATGCCGGTATTCCCGAAATTCTCCAGGAATACCGAGCGACCCCACATCAGTCCACGGGAGGGTATATAGACAATGAAAGAGTTCAGGAGGAAAGACAACTACGCAATGAGCAGGAAAGTGCCCGGAGACGCCTCTGCCATTCTACTATCCCAGTGGGGGACACAGTGCTGTTGCGCAATCAGCACGCAGAAGGAAAATTGTCCCTCACATATGAACCAAAACCCATGGACGTGACCCACGTAAATGGGTCCATGGTGACTGCCGCTGATGAAAGAGGGACAGTAAGAAGAAACATGTCTTACTTTAAGAAAATTAAGAGCTGTGTGGGTGAGAAATACTCTACGGGCAGTGGGCTGAGGGATTCAGAATCCAATGCAGCTGCTGGTGACGGTGGCAGTGGTGGAGAAACTCCCATCACAGACGCTTCATGTCCGGCCCAAATTGCGAGCCGGAGATAACCGAGTAGGGAAGGGCAAAGATGTCCAGCACGATTTCAAGACTTTATCATGGACACGGATCCCTGAGCAGCAGTGGCTGTTTTAATGACTCACGTAGGGTCTATTGTTGTGAGAGTGGGTAAACCCTGCCTTGTCAGCCCCTATTGTGCCATTGCATAAATTGTTTGTTAATTTCTGTTCTTTGAAGAAAAGGAGGAATGTTACGGAGCATACGTTTGATAATGCTCATGCGCGAGCCTCACTATGGGCCACGCATGCGCAGTAAATAAACGGGAGCCCGTGCGCAACAGTTGCCGCCGGGACCCTAGAGCAGCAAGACATGTCTGATCCTTTCTGTGTCAAGGTGCGTGGTTGAGTGACTGGGGCGGCCTGGGGCTATCAGAAATAACAGAGGGCTGATAACAGCCCTGAGCCCCTGCAGAGGCTTTCACTTTGCAGAGGTCTGACTTGGACTGGCAGTCTGTTACAGGTCATGTATGTTCCTGAATGCTGGGGTGTTCTCTGTAAACACATTGTCTAAAGGCGTGTTTTACTATGAATTCGAGACATAGAATCTTGGGGTTCATTTAGCAATAGTAATGCCTTTCTGACCCTAAATCTTACTTCTATGCATCTTGGCTGGGGAAGGGATGGCTGTACTGTGGCCCACCAGGACAGCAGTGTGAAGAACATCAGGTCCTGTCATTCCCCCTTTCATACCATGCAGTAATAATTGTTTTTCAAGAAATGCGTACGTTTTTGTTTACAAGTATGAATTGATTAACTGAAGATTGAAAAATTCTAAGCTTCAAAACATTACGTTTTATTTACATTGGTAAGGTTCTGGAACGAAAAAAGGAATGCCGGTAATATGTTGGTCTTAACATATTTGAGCCTGTAAAAAACGGAAAGTGACAAACACATCTTGATTTTGAGTTGCACAATAATTTGGTTCAAGCGTCTTTCCAAATTAATATGTGCATGTTTTTCTTGGATTTCGTCAATCTTTTCTCAATGAATAATACCTTAATTCCAGATTAGTACCTTTCTGTTATCTTCATTCATAAAATACAACGTACTCAAATGGTCTAGCCATTTTAAATAATGTAAGAACGGTCTAAAAGACCATAAACATACAATAATAAATGTTTCCCAAGTTCGAAATGTAAATAATGGAATGTCTGTATATAGCAGACATTCCAAAACTCGGAAATCTTTATAGTGTTTTAACAATTTTAATAAATCCCTTGCTTACCCCAAATTTCTCCATGGTTTTCCATAGACATTCCTAACTAGCTTGCTGAAACACCTTTTCCAGCATCTACAGCAAGAATCCCAAGACTCATCACATTTTGCTATATTTATAGAGTTTAACATATCAATTGTGTTATTAGTCGTTGCTCTTCTCACCTTTGATACATATATTTTAGTCCATTTGGAAATAAAATATGAATCATTTCTTGTATGCTATTTTCCAGGACATTTGAGCAGGTTTTCTTATCTGCATTAATCAGGACATTGGCTGGCATTTCCTACAGGTCAACTTTAGAGAATACATGAGATTGTGGCATTTCCCTATATTAGTGATACATGCATGATACATTTTTGTGCTTCAACAGAACATTTTAGAAAAGTTTCTTGAAGCTAGATGTTTTGTAAAACTCAATGCGGCTGAGCAAGCAGCATTAGCATTTTTAAAGTGTTTATATGTCTTCTGAAAATCAGTTGCATTTTCAAGGAACCATCAGCAGAGTTCACTGTTGGCAATGTTGCCTCTTGTGTAGCTTTGACCATAGTGCATATATAGGAAAGTGCTAGTATTTATTCCACTGTTGTACACTATCATCCAACCCATCTCTACCCAAGCAAAGGAGACCCATCTTGTAGCCCCTTGCATCCTCCAGAGGCCAAAGTAATCATGGATTATATATGTCCAAGAGCATCAGAACAAAGGAGAGCCCTGTTTCCAAACACTCATGCAGACCCTGTAGTTCACCACCCATGAAGCTAATAAGTGAAAGAAGAGATGCTGCTCCCGTTCCCTCAGAGCATTATGTGTTCAGAAATGAGAACATCACCTTTCCCAATTCGGATTGGCACCAGTGAATCAACGTTAATCTTCACTTACCCAACCTGTGTAGAGCCACTTTAGACACACCAGGAAGTCCCGTGCCAGCACCAGAGAGCAACGAGGAGAGAATGCTACGTCTGCCTGACTTCAAAATGGTGGACCAAACTTTTGAATCCACAGCAGGCAACACGCAATACTCGATTAGCAGTTGTTTGCAACAAGAAGGTAAGAATCCACCACAGATGGGAAGATTAATTAGAACAATAAAACAGCTCACAAGAAGCCAGTAGGAAAAGAGGTAGCTATCAAATACAAGGGAACAATATGATATGATATGGTATGGCATTTATAATGTGCCTATACACAAGTGTTTCAAGGTGTGATGCAGCAAGTTTGGGGGAACAGAGGGAGGATAGAGAGAGCAAGCTTACTAGGCCCTGTGACATTGAGATCACGCAAGTGCAGGGGGGGAGTGTTAGGGGAAAGGGGAGGGGGCAGTGCAGTACATGGGAGCAAACCAATAACAAGAAGTGCGGCCAGCAGGTGGCAGGTGCAAGGTTGAGTGCAGACAGCAGGTGTCCAAAAGTGCAGGTAGGGGGACTGTAGGGTTACAGATGCAGACCCAAAGTGCAAGAGTTGTGGAGAGGCAGTGCAACTATGCAACTGAGTGGGCAGGGTTCCATGGGCCCAAATTCATAGGATAGCCAGGTGACCAGTGCAGTATCAGACAGGAAATCAGCAGGGGAGAGGAAGAGAGAAGGCTGAATCAAAGAGGAAGGTCTTGAGTTGCTTCTGGAACCAGAGATGGTTCTCCTCAAGTTTCAGAGAGGCAGGGAGGCTTTTCCAGAGGGAGATCCCAGCCGAAGAAAGAGATCTACCACCAACTCCTTGCTTGGAGAAGCGACTGACCATGAGGGAGATAGAGGTGGAGGAGCGAAGATCTTAAGTAGGAAGGTATTTACAAAGAGAGAGTTGGAGGTATTGAGGACTCAGGCCCCAGAAGGCCTTGTGGACAATGTAGTGGGTCTTGAACTTTATCCTCGCAGCCACTGAGAGCCAATGCAGAGATTTCAGTGCTGGAGGGATACGATCCCTGGGCTTGAGGCCAAGGACAAGTCTCACAGTCGTGTTCTGGATGAGTTGTAGAGGGCGGGGAGTAGAAGCAGGCAGATTTAGAAAGAGGCTGTTGCAGTAGGCCAGCCTAGAGAGAACCATAGCTCTAGAGACAGTGAGCTTCTGGGGGAAGGAGAGGAAAGGAAGAATACCTCTGAGAAGCTGCAATTGGTAGATTGACTTCTTAGAGACGTCAGAGATGTGATGAGCAAAGGAGAGTGTGGAGGCGAAGATGACCCAGAGGTTCTTAGCCCCACAGGTGGGAGCAGGAAGAGGGCCAAGGGAAGCCGGCCAGAGAGTAACCGGAAAGGAGGGTGCTGGTGTGCCGACGAGGAGCATCCCATCAACTACTGTCCCTTTCCTTTTTTAAATCTTGGATCGAGCAGCTTAACTCCATATTCAGTTATACCTGGAATCCAACAACTTTCTGGGCCTGTACCAAAATCACTTCCTCCCAGGGCATGGTACTGAATATGCTTTGCTGTATCTAAAGTACCAACTGGATGCAATTAAAGATGCCAGCAACTCAACCCTCCTTCTGCTGCTAGACTTGTCGTCCGTGTTTGACTTGGTGGACCACCAAATTCTGTGCCGTCATCTGGCTTTGGCTGGAAACTTTTCCACAGATGCTATCGCATGGATTTCCTTTTTTTATCGGAGAGGATACTGCAGCCATTCCAGCCTCTGTTACCTATGGTGTCCCGCAAGGCTCAATCATGTCCCCCACCTTATACAAAATATTAACAAAACCCTTATTCCACTTGCTTTATGACAAAGGAATCTCTCTTATAAACTATGTGGACGACACACAGATCCTTCTCCTGCTTTCTGGAAACTATTCCACAGACACCAATCTACACTTTGTCTCTCACGTCATCCTGACCTGGATGGCATCCCACCATCGTTGTCTAAATGATGAAGAGACTGACATTCTTCTGGTTGGTTCCCTCAATTCACTCAGCAAACTCACCAATCCCAGAGATCCGTTGCCATAGACGTCAACACCATCTAGGTGTCCAGCAATGTCAAGACGTTGGGCGTCTACCTTGATGCTACCCTCTCCTTATCCAGGCAGGTCAGTGTTATCACCTCATCTGTTGCACATACATCCAAACTGATCAATGCATGCAGACCCTTCCTTACTACAGAAAGCTGTGTCAACATTGCAAGCTCTCTCATAGGCTTGAAACTGGACTACTGCTATGTTGTATTTTCAAGGAACATCTTTGCACATTAACAAGCTTCAAATTATACTAAATAATGCCCTGAGGGCAGCTCTCAACATTCCCAATTGGAATCATGCCTCTGCCATAAGAAGGAGTGCACACTGGCTACCAATCTGAGAGTGCATCATATTTAAATCCTTAGCCATCATGCACAAATGCCCCTCCAAATTGGTACTGAAATTTCCCTCGCAGACATTTTCCAAATCTCAATCTACCAGACCCACCTGTGCCAAATACTTGCACCAAATAACCATCCCAAGCTTCAGGCAACAGAGATCGGGAGGGTCCAGCTTCCCTGTCATTGCCTCCAAGAACTGGAACTCACTACCCTTGTTACTCAGAGCTGAACAATCATACTGGGCATTCCGGAAAAACCTCAAACCCTTACTCTTTTCTGAAAAACTGCTCTTTGTCTGAGTTTCCTATTGTTCTAAAAGTACTTTACACTCGAATCATGTCTGCTTTGTCTCTTCATCTCTATGTAAACATTGCCTTGATGCCTTCAGGCTTAGTGCACTTAACAAACACAAAAAATAAATACATAAATAAGAGAGAACGATTAGTGTTTACTAAATGTTATTTCTCAGTGACTGAGAGGAAACCAGACACCAAGAAAGAACAAATCAGGAGGCAATACAATCACAGCCTGACAAAAACCCAAGACAAAGATTAAGAAATATTTCTACGTAGGGGTGTGTGAAAGATATTTTCATTGGCCCAAGAGGACATAATCTTCAGGGTTGAGGAGGGGAATGGGGAATATGCCAGACTGACAAATAGCCTAAGGTAAGAGAAGAGAAGTACTTGCTGCTAGGAGAAATCCAGGATGCAGGCATGTGCTATATCATATATAAGTCAAGAAGTGTGCTGAGAGCTATATCACTGGGAATGTGAAGTAAGAAAATGAGCTGGGTGCTATCCCGGAGAGTGTGAAGTTAAGAAGTAAGCTTGGTGCTATATCATTGAAACAAAATATCAAGCCAAGAAGCATGCTCGATGTTAGCCATGGGACTATGTTCAAGAGTATGGAAAGTAGAGAAGATCAGTATTCCAATTCACAACCCTGCAAAACCCCTATCAGCATCTTATTAATGAGGGAAACCTGTTTGCAAGAGCTAAACAGATGACCATTTACATCGCACAATACCTTTCAACCTATAACTACATCTGACCTACAATGCAATGGCAGACTAGAAGGAGAGATCCAGTGGAAAGAGCCATGGGGACATACCGCAGGATCCGCTTGCCAAATGGAAAACATCCCAAAAAGAACCTCACATCGCACAAACTTGCCTGCAAGTGTGGGTGAAAGAAATAGAATAACACGAGAACACCACTAACTGACGACACCTTACATAACAGGAGATTGGAAAGACCATGCCTTACACCACACAGGCAATGAGGCAGAATAGGTTGACCCCACAGAGAATAAGTATTCAGCTGTACCTAAAAAAAATCAAAGATTTTGATCCTTATTTTTGGGACTTGGAGCGTTCGCTATGTTGTATACCAGATCTTTCTTTGGTTTAATGGCTGATTTTGAAATTTCATATTCTATTTATTGTATCTATTCTTTTGATAGCTTGCATTTATCTCTGCTTAATGTAAAACCTGCTTCTCCTAGTAAATTGGAGAGCCCTTTGTAGATGTTTATTATGTTCTGTGTGATCCTTATACAGATTAGAACATATTACGTTAAAGTAACTGTTGCATGGTCCTGTGTAAAACAGAGGCAGCCATTACTAATCCAAACTACATCCTTGCACACTGAAGTAACACCTCTGTTCTTATAAAACCTGTTAGGTTTTTTGAAGAAGGGTGCATTTCCATCTTATGGTAAGCAGATTCAAGCTTGGTTAATATTTCTGCTTCCCTTCTATTGTTCATTAGCTGTTTTTTGTTTGGAGGTGGCTGTCTGTCCTGAACTATGCTCTTAGAGCCCTTCGGGGCTATGCAAATTCATAGCTTTACATTTGATTGTTTTACTACGTGACGCCCACTCTGCTGAGTTTACACTCTATTAATCCCTGCTTATCAAGTGCTTCTAATTCCTGTTTGATATCGTCCCATATTTCGAGAGGAGTGTTATTTACTGTGTGCATAAGTCGAATAGTACCTTTTTTAGCTTAATTAAATGCTCAAATCCTTTAATGCATCCCAAGACATTTCTAAACACATCCACACCTTTGGAGGTTCTCTTTGCTGCTTTTCATCTTCCACTTTTGGGTATAGTTTAATTACTAAACACCTTCGATGCGACCAGCTCAGTAAGGGCACATTTCCCTTAGGGAAACATATATATTTTCCCTAAGGGAAACCAGCAGAACCATCCCTCAGAACCATCCTACCAGCTCTATGCCCCATAGGCTACAGGATCTATGTCAACTTTGTTGAGGTTTATGCTTCAGGGAAATATCAACGTACACAATTTGGACGGTAGGAGAGTGTATTTGGCACTTGAATCTATACCCAGCCTGAAACATGTCATTGGCTTATCGGTATCTGCATCTCCAGCATCTTCTATCATCGTGTCTGCCATCTCTTTTTGTTTCTTCCAACATTGCTTTGAATGTGGCATTGACAGCGAATGTGGATTCATCCAATTCCTCACATAAGTCCTGTATACATTCTATTTAGTCATTTCTGCAGCCATTTTTGAAACAGCCTCTCTTATTGCACATTTTACAAAATTGCTCTGAATGATGGACATGACTCTCATGTGATATGGACTGCCACATGGAAAACACCTCCTCCTGTCTTCATTGTCAGTGGCCCTCATTACAAGTCAGGCGTTAAGGGTTTAACGGCACCGTCAGCGCCGTTAACCCTTAACGCCTGATTCACACTTTAACGCCTGCTTTTTGCAGGCGTTAAAGTCCAAGGCGCTAAGCGACCTTGGTGCTAATTACGGCACCGTAATTTACGGCGCCGTAATTAGTGCCTTCCCCATACCCATTATGCCCTATGGGGCAAAAATGGGAATGGGGAAGGGCAAATGGTGAATGGGGAATTACTGCCCCACTCACCTTGGAATGGGGCGGTAATTCCGCCATCCACCATGGCGGAATCCGGCATGGACCATGGTGCTAATAGCACCATGGTCCACCGCCGGACTTGTAATGAGGGCCAGTGTGTTCTATTTTGTTAGTCCTCCTCTTCCAGATATGTCCTTGTATCGCCTATGTTGTTCTACACCACCATGAAATCTGACACAGATTGTGTCTCATTTGTGAGCTCGCTCTAGCTGAGTTCTTGAACACAATTGTTGGTATGTCCCATGTCTTCAGCTACCTTTAGGACATCTTCCAGAAAGAGTTCTTGTGTGCCCATAAGGTTTCTGTGACTTAGATATTCTTGCATTCCAACATTAATTGTTCACTAAGGCATTGTTTATGTGGGGAATGTACTCATAAATGGTTTCATAGATCAGTAATACAATGCTCTATTGACTCCCATTTTTCTTGTGCCCTCTTGCCAAAATGATAACGTTCAGAAAACTTGGAGGAGTCAGGGGCAGAGAACTTCTTCAACTTGGGTGGGGTTTGGACCTCAAGTCTACATGGAATGGCGCTCAGGCAAGATATGTTTTACCAGAGCGCAGTTCCGTCTTGCGGCGTGTGTGGGTGTTTGTTTTCTGGGGTGGCCATTGAGAAGATGATTTTGGTGGATGGGGTGAAGGGTGGAATTTGGTGGTTTGGGATGGGTGGATAGGTGTGCTGGGGCTTTGTTCATTTTTGGGCATCCATCCATGATAAAGCAAGATGCAAGCATGTGTTGGGAGGCAGATGTATACGTCATCCATACCTTCTGCTCACCCCGATCAAGTATCACACAGTTGAGAAGCATACTCACTAACACTACTGTACCACCCTTATCCCAGTCAGGTAAAACAATACAGAAACAATCTAAGCTGTGGATGGCAAATGCAATCAAGCTGACGTTGCAACATTAGTAGGCGCTTGAGCTAGACACAAAGCAGATATGCACTCCACATGAAGAACACGTCCACTAGGTCAAATATGCATCTATACGTAAAAAATATTAACATACTGCCATAAGACATGAAGAACACTAACATAACCGATGTATACGTTGAATGAAATATGAATGACACATACGTATAGTTCACTAACCTACAAACCAGCATGCAACAAGACAGCCATCTGCCTTAAAATGGACTTGCAGCATGCTTTTAAATAGGCCAAGGCTTCAGGACCTCAAAAAAACTCACAACACTGAATCCACAGAAATACAGAACTGTGCAGAGCTCAGACAGTAGCTGGCAATTAGAGGCAAGTTTACAGTGAGATAGGGAAGATGGGAACGGCAGAGGGAAGGCACAAGATAGCCGTTCCCCAGATGCAAGCAGGATACTCCCAACATCATTAAAATGGTTATAGAAATACTATTGCCCTTTGTTTGCGAGGTCACAAGACTATTGATCTAACAAACTCCATGTAGAATAATGCAAGGGTGTCCTTGTTACAGAAAATATGACACCCATGTTTGAATTAGCTCAAATCCCAATAAATAGAAGTAAATTCCATTGTATCCACAGTCCTCCAACACGTGACTTCCAAGTAAAGAAAATTGTATATTCATTAGCTACCAGCACAAGATGGAATATCTGCAAAACTCTGTAAAAGTAAACACAGACATAAGCCACCTTGAATAAATTAATTGCTCAGTCTCATGGCCTGAGGATGAGAGATTGTAACTTCTTTAATTGAACAATGTTCAGTCCATTGGCCTTCTCCACCTACACTGCATCTGGCGCATATCTTGACCACCGGTGACGTGACAAAGGTTGGTTAGTAAGATGCCAACCAATTAAACTCTGTAGTGTTATGCTGCCCATTGAGTCAAAGGCCAACCAATCCCCTAACAAATAGATGATGTAGTTTTACCTTTATCAAAATGAGGGTGGTCTCCCGGTGGAGCCTCAGATATAATTTACCCAATTAAATGGGTAACCCCTAAGTGATTCATATGTAGCCACATTCCTTAACCAATTCCCAGTACCTGTAGGTTTTGTTAAATTGCGATAATGTTTGATGCCATATATGATATGTCCAAGGTACTTAAAGGGTTGTTTTGGATGTACTTGACGAGAGCCTCAGGATTTTATTGCTTGTATGCTGTCCGTGCTTTATTTGGATGCTAATAAAGCTGGGTGTTGCATTGCCCTTTTTCTATCTCATTCTTGAGTCAGGTTTCAATTCACTCTAGCACCTGTGGCATACTCTTGATGCCTGGGCCTGCCTTAACACATTATACGTTATTACCTGACTAGACTGGCATTTAGGTGCAGCCAGTCTAACTATGTCTTACTGTGGCATAGCAAAACAAAAGAGGGAATGGCTGGAAGGTTTAGAATTAATCTTAACCTCTGGCATTGCTCTTCACATGCCAAGCCATTACAGAAGGGCAAAGACCATATGCAAATCATGCTTGGTCCTACTTTAAAAGTGGCAGTCCAGCCCAAACTGCTTGTTCAAATCCCTTCTGCACGAGACCACAAGCATCCCCAGACATGTTTAAGCCTTGTTGAGCCTCATCAGTGAGTAGTAGCCTGGCTCTCTAGGCCCAGCAGGCATGGACCCATGTCTGGGGATACCTGTCCCATTCAGGTTGACTATAGCAAAACAGAAGAGGTGATGGCTGGAAGGTTTAGAATTCATCTTAACTTCTGGTATTGCTCTGGGCATGACATCTTTTACTGGACATGTATGATAAAACAAGCATGACAAGTGTTATTACTTGGCTAGACTGGCATTTGTATGCATTCAGTCTAGCCATTTCTTACTCTAGCATGGCATTTTAAACCGGCAGTCATCAATGATAAATCAATTGTGCTCTAGCACTTTGAAGCATCTCTTGTGCTCGATGGGATTACCAATAAAGATCTCAAACCAAATAACCAGACAAACTCAAAGAATATGGAAAAATACTACTTTATTCTCAATGTAATAAAGCTGGGTCAACTGGCAGACATCGGACCAATGCTTACACACTCACACACAAACTTGATTACACAGAGGTGTTATACCCCAACATGCATCATTTATGACATCATCCTACCTGGCAAACTGCACAACCTATCGATGGGAGGGATTGGTTAGGGGAATATAGTTACTTATATAGAATACATATAGGTTAGTACCTCATTGGCTCTCTATTAACTGTCAGGCACACTTCAAACTTCCTCTAAATACGTATAATACTGATTATAGTGGACAACATTGCAGCAGATTTGTCTATGTAACATTGTATAGCAGGTTGTCCCATAGACCCACTGATTTGTTGGCATTCCCACCCAATCTTGGACTTTCAGCTCGGCTAGCAGCACGTAAGCAAAACGAAACCCAGGTGCTTGAGTCACGTCAGATTACTTCCCACTTTCCCAATCAGTCCATCATCTCTCATCAGTCTGACCATAAGCCAAAGTTTCATGCATGTAGTTGACCTTGTAGCTCACTCTCTGTTCTGGGACATTAAAGGGAGTATAGGCACATCACTATCTTCGTCCATAGCTTAATGAATAGCCTGTGTTTATGACTTCTGAATCGCGTGCAAGGAGACAACAAATGTGTCAATTTCTACCTCGTACTTACTGCTATTTAATTCAATTATGCTGGGTGTTATTCCTCCTTTTGGCCTTTAGGGAGTTGCTCACTTCATCTTGTTAGAGCCTTATCCATAGTTAATTGTCCAATACTTGACTCTTTCAAATGTTTTCTTCTTCTTTAATCTAAAATAAGTATGTCTCATGTCCATGGCTTACCCGTCGGCCTCCCTTTGTACTTTGCAGCTATTCCTTGAAATAACATTCTTGATCCCAGGCCAACATAGACTTGTCTTCATTTTGCACACAAAGCTAATTCTCCAACGTCTCCTGACTCTGCAGTCCATGTCTGTTTCTGAGGTAGCTAGATGAATCTTTGCACAAGCAAGCGTCCATTTTCCTATCATGGCCATCCTTGCCACAGTTTGTTTTCCTCTAAAGTAAGCTTCTATATGTCTCATCTACCCTGCATTGCTGCATATTTACAATTATTGATCAGCAAGTTACTTTGGCCCTCATTACGACCCTGGCGGTAAGGGGTTTACGCCAGCGTTAGCTGCGCCGACCCCTTACCGCCAACTACGAGTTCCCAGAGCGCCATGGTCATTTTTCCGCCCGCTTTTTGCGGGCGTAAAAATCCATGGCGCTATGGGACCTCGGTGTTAATTACGCCACCGTAGTGTACGGTGGCGTAATTAACACCTTCCCCACTCCCATTGAGCCCTATGGGGCCGAAATGGGAATGGGGAAGGGTAAATGGGTCAATGGGGACTTACCGCCCCGCCGACCTCGGAATGGGGCGGTAAGTCCGCCATCCGCCATGGCGTAAAGGGACTTTGCGCCATGGCGGAAAAGTCCGCCGATGGCGGTAAAAATCCGCCAGGGTCGTAATGAGGGCCTTTGTCTTCTTTGTATATGATCACTTTATCATTTCATACATGTTTCTCTTGTCGCTTCAGTTACATTGTCAATCTTAAGTATTTTCATATCATTTCAGTATGTCCTTGTATATTTTCATCATGACATCTCTCTACCCTCATCAAATTTCACTTCACCACTACATAATGTCCAATGGTGCATGCTGACATCCTTCCACACAACATCCTTCCACTCTCTCAATGTGAGGATACATTTTATACGGTTGTCGGATGCATATCATCTTTTATAAACTCAATGTGGTATAGGCATGGCACATGGAGTCCTGTATAGGGTTCTACTTCTACTTTTCCAGTATGATGGCAGTGAGGGGGCGGGCATTATGGATAATGCATCCACCTGCTCCTCTACAGAAACATGATATGTTATTACATAGTAAGTCTTATTACATTGGGTAAACTGGCAGTTTTATGCGGCCAGTTTGGACATGTTTTTGTATTGTGGCATGGCATTTTGAATGGCATAGCCAACAGGAGTATGTTCTTCTGTGGGATATTGCCATCTATTGGCACAGCCAGAATGGACCTATTTTCTTATAATATCAGTACTCACATTATGTACCAAGGAAAGATTAGTATGTTCCTATATGGGAATACTGGCATATCATTGTTGCTGCCAAAGTGGACATGTATGGGCGCAGCCAGCGAGAACAGGTTTTCATACTAGCATATATTCTATGAAAAGGCATCATGGGAATGCTCCTGTGCACTGTTCTTGAATTGAATCTATTCGATTTTGTGTTTTAGAACCAATTGCACATTTCATGGCTTTTTAACCAATTTTTCACAGAAAATGTGCTATATTATGTAGCATTTTAACATATTATTCAAAAATGTGTCTCGAAGAGGGAGGGAAACCTCCCTAGACCAAACCATGTTTGGTTGGTTCAGACTCCATCTCTACGCTTGCACGCTCTGGCATATTTGTGGGAAATGTTTATACCTCTCCAATACACCCCCTTCCAATACCAATTAAATTAATGACCCTCCGTCAATGGGTGAGTGGCTGGTGGGTGAATGGGTATGAGTGTGTTCAGGCAAGGCTGCGTCTTAGGCAACGGATATTGGGATCATTGATGTTTTCTTTCATATTTTACTGGTATTTTTGGGCAAAGACAATTTGATTCATGTTATTACATGAAGGCGGGGTGGGGGTTTATAGCAAAATGCGACAGACAGACTGGACATTTTCTTTCTTTGCTAGGGCATGTTATACTCACATTTGGTGCAAGGCCAACATGATGAGTATTTTTATATGGGGAGGGTGTGAAGACTTGCGTAGTCAGCAAGTAAATGTTTTCTTACTCAGACATTGCATGCTTTACTAGTGTCAAAGGCAAATTCAACATGATGAGTGTTCTTACATAATGGATGAAGTCTTACATGCAGCCAACCAAGGAAATGGTTCCTTACTGTAGCATTGCATGTTTTACTGACATTGCAGACAACATCAATATGAGTATTCTTACATGGTGTGCAGGGGTTGGGTAAGAAATGTATGCAGGAGCATGTTTTTCTTTTCCTGTGGCAGGAGAGCTTTACTGGCAATAAGGGCAAAGTAACTTTGGGTGTCAGGACTCAGGAGAGAGGTGCAGCACCCTTGTTTCTATGCTAGGTGAAAGATTTAAGGTTGGATTGAAACATATACTTCCATCTTTCGCCTAGTGCAGTGCGAAGCGTTTCCCTGCAGAACCATGTTCATCATGCACATTGCACATGCATGGCATTCCAGGCATGGCCGCAGTGCGTCATGGTCCATGCTTTGTTGCCGAGCTTGGGGGTGGGGGGCCCTCAGCATGGCTTGCAGATGGACCCCCAGATTTTGTATTACATCACTATCCCAACCCCGACTTCCTTGGGGCCCATAAATACCATTTTGAACTGAATGTACTCCTTAACCAAGGAGGATTCCAATTCCATTTGCGGCTGAAAAATGCTATTTCTCTCTTTCCTAGATTTGTCACAACATGCACCATGTTTTAAAATAGGCCTTCACATAAACTAAGAGAAGCCCTTCATCTAGTATGGTATGTCAGACACAGGAGACAAACAAATGGCAGTTTTCAAAAGGGTCTCACTTTTATTAAAGTAAAGAGAAAGCCACACCTAGTCTTACTTCAAAGGTGCAGGTTCCCTAAACTTAAATAACAAAAATGCTTGTCTGGCAGTCTTACATAAATCAACCTTGTCCTCCATCCAAACCTGTGCTACAATGCTGGCTGTGCCTAATACTAACAAGGGGAAAACTTGTGCTGGTTGGTGCCTGCCCAAGCAAAAATACCTTTCTCACATTATGTTGTCTTGGATATCAGGCCTTAGTCTGCTGCAGTAGTTCAAAACAAAGTTGAAATGTCTTTTGGTTTCTCTCCTTATTTTCAGGTCAAAGTCTGGTTGTAGAGTTCACAACAGAGTTTAAATGTGTCTCGATATCTCGTAGCTGGAAGATTTTCCGCACAAAAGCGGACACCTGACCCCTCCCAGCATACCCTCGTTCAAGATAAAAGGTTTGTTGCTCAAGTGTACCATTTGACACTGCAAATCATTCAAATCAGGTCCACTTCTCTGGAGTTTTTGCTTACTTTCTGGTTTCTCGTGACTCTTCATGGGTTATTGTCTTCAGGTTCACCCCTGTCTCAGGGCCTCATCACGAGTTGGGCAGTAACGCTAAGGCTATTACCGCTGGTCCCTAACGCCAAACCCCGGCGCTATTAGCGCCGGATCACGGGTTTGGCAGAACGG
The DNA here is from genome assembly GCF_040938575.1 of Ambystoma mexicanum. Classification (NCBI taxonomy): domain Eukaryota; kingdom Metazoa; phylum Chordata; class Amphibia; order Caudata; family Ambystomatidae; genus Ambystoma; species Ambystoma mexicanum. The sequence goes on along the minus strand of NC_090930.1, from coordinate 291,521,962 downwards.
TTAGTGCCCATTCCCCATTGGGCCCATTCGGGAACTCCTCATTCCCCATTGGGCCCAATGGGGAAAATTCACACTATTACCACCGGCGGCTTTCCCGCCGGTAATAGCGCCGAGAATCGTCAAATTTGCTGTGGATTTCCCCCCAGCTCAGAGCTGCCAAGGCCATGATCTGGCGGACCCTTAAATGCAGCGTTAATAGCGCTACCGCTGCATTTAAGGGTTACCGCCAGACTCGTGATGAGGCACTCAGTCTTTTCCTCGCTGGTCTCTGGTTACCCCTTGCAGGTTATTGGTTTCGGGCTCACACCTAAGGGTGTTCCTCTTGCTCTCTGGTTTTATGTAGTCTCACGAAAGCCTTGGATAATTTATCTGGTTTCTTATTGTCCTTCCTCCCTTGTGGAGTGTCTCGTAGTTCAACCACCCCTTCTCTCTTTCCCCCAACGTGAACCGCCTGCTAACTTATCTGCAGTGTTCTTCTGCAGGAAAGGTGGCGGTTCATATAGCAAGGGAATGGCGCTTTTTGAATCGTTGGTTCCAGGGTGCTGCTTCTTCATCTGAGCACTGTCTTTCGGGCATGCTGGTATCCTGAGTTGGCGACGGTTAAGTCTCTCTGCATCAGAGACCTCGTTGCTACGAGCTATTTGCACTCATGGGCTTGGTAAGATTTTTTCTGGCTGTGAGTCTTCTCCCTCTCTACTCACCACATATGTAACGTGGTCCTGCCTCCCGAATGTGTGGACTCTGCATTGCAGTATAGGCTTCTGATAAGCACAGACTTTCTCTGGCTGGCTCCCTCCCTGTGGCTGGTTCTCCCTGCAGCTGCGACTCCTCTCCAGGTAAGGGTGTCAGCCTTTTAACACCTCTTTCGGCCACAAGAGACGCTTCATTGCTTTTAAGTTTTGGTGAGAATGGCGGGTCAGTAACCAAAGCAATCACATTTAAAAGCCCCTATGCACTAGTATTTTGTTCAGATCCCACATAACCAACTAACAGTGGGGTCACTGGTGCAAAGGGAAATGTTTTAGCCTTAGGCACTGGGAATTCTTTGTCCCCTAAGGTGTGTCACGACCAATCAAATCCCACTTGACTTGTCCCCTAGGGAGTGTTTTGTGCAGTGGGCACACCTTCTTAGTCTGAAAGAAAGTGGCTCCACCATGGGGAGAAGGGACAAATTCCCGGGACTCGTCACACTAGGTTCAACATTGCCCTGACCTTGCCTTCACTACAGACAGTCACGTGGAATTGTCATATCTTTATGTCTGCAGCCACGACAAGGTGCATCGTATTGGTTCAATAAGCAGCAGCATTGGCACATGTGTCAAGAGAGGGAGCAGCACATGTGACATTGACAGGGATATAAACAACTCCAGAACTTGCACTGGAACTAGAGGAGTTGTGCAGACTAACAGGCACCCATGGAGTTGCCGAATACCCCAAACTCTGAAACCACTGCCAAAGGCACAGTCACTAGATTGCCACACAAACTTTGCAATGTACACTGTCTGCATAGCCCCATCAGGAAACCAAAACTAACCCCAGTAATAGCTACATCTGGCAAATCTAGGGTGGGTGGAGTGTTCTCACTTGCTTCTCAGTGGTTTAATGATAGGGCTTACACTACTCAAACCAGTCAAGATATAGGGAAACCCTCTGAGGCTCTCCCCAACACATGGGGAATCTGCTAACAAGCAATGGCTGGAACCAGGACCAGCAGACATTACTGATCCAGGCACAATATTATGGAATATTATAAAAAGGTAATTTCAATTTATTTATTAGATATACATATAGCTATTCGGCTTTGTATAACACAATACATACAACATAAATATACAGCTCAACTCGTCCATATATTAAAAATTCTATGAAATGCTAAAATACATTATCCAATATATTTAAACATTTCCACAATCTTAAGATAAAGCAATACCATACAATATATCAAGTTGATCTCATTAACTCTCATAAAATTCATCCATAACTCATTATTGTTGTACACATCTATGGTGTTGTCATACGATTTAAAATATTTCAATCTCAAAGTCATTAGGCTTTCACATTTCATAATCACATGATGTAAAGATTCAGTTCCATTATTTCCGCGTAGCCGACAATTCCTCTGTGCTTGAGCTAGTCTCTGTCTATCTCCTTTCATCTCCAACACTTCAGATGCATTACATTTAAGCAACAAATAAGTACACAATGTTCTGGTGCTTGGATAAGCCTTTATATACATAGGGGGCATAATTCTAGTTAGCCTCTCTTCACAAGGCGACCACTGTGTGCCAGAGATGCCAAGCTTACCATTGATTGCTCAAAACTGAGGGCACACATGTTCTTTTTTACCAATGTTTTCAATTGTAATGCGGTCCTTGCCGGATCACTTCCCCGCCTCCTATAAGTATGCATGTTTTTCAAGTATCCCATTAATCCTACAGGCACAATTCCATCAAGACTCAAGAATGCTTTTACATATGGGACAATTATTGTGTCAATTTCCAATTTGTATAGCTTTTCATATGACATTACACATTGACTCATATATGCATACCGATTCCCCTAATATTGAACTCCAAATACAAGTATTCAACACTAACACATTGTGGCAATCAAAACAATTTCCTTAATATTTTGGCTTCAAACATCACAAGGCGGGTAACAAATTGGTGGCCCCAGATTTCCACTGCATACATTAGTACCAATCTTATTTTTGCAATGTATATAGTTATTACTGCAGCCACAGAGTATCCATTGTTTCTCCCAATAAAGATACTCAGTGAATTTGTCAAAACAATACAAGTGGGCCTCATTACGACCCTGGCGGAGTGGGTTTACACCAGCGGTATTCGCGGCGGACCCGTCCGCCCCACTACGGGTTCCCGTAGCGCCATGGAGCCATGGAGCGTTTTCCGCCTGGTTTTTTCGTTTTTTCTGTTTTTTCCGGGCGGAGAAATCCATGGCGCTACGGGACCTTGTTGTTAATTACGCCACCGTATTTTACGGTGGCGTAATTAACGCCTTCCCCACTCCCATTATACCCTATGGGGCAAAAATGGGAATGGGGAAGGGTAAAATGGGGAATGGGGATTTACCGCCCCGCCAACCTCGGAATGGGGCGGTAAATCCGCCAACCCCCATGGCGCTATCGGCAGCTTTCCGCCGTGCTCCATGGTGCATTTGGCGCCACGATTTCCGCCAGGGTCGTAATGAGGCCCACTGTGTTTTCAGAAATTTCCATTGATACTCCTAAGTTTGCTTTTCATCAATAATAATACCAAGATACTTGTATGTGGTAACCTGTTCAATCTTTTTGTCGGCCAGATTCCATTTATACATTCTCGGTCGACGTTTATGGGAGAAAACTATTGTTTTGCTTTCTTCAGCATTAATAGTTAGTCCATTCTCCCCAGAATATGCCACTAGTGAATTTAGCATGCACTGTAGACCTGCCAGAGTGTAATCAAGCAGCAACAGGTCGTCAGCATATGCCAACCAACCAATAAGTACATTATTTACTTTCACAGGATTTGCTTCGGGGATAGAGAAAGCCGATTTCATATCTGCCAGATACAAATTGAAAAGAATAGCGGCGATAATGCACCCTTGTTTGACCCCACATCTCGTTTCCATGAAGTCAGAAGTCTACCTACTGCATTCAGTCTTATTCTTACTGTTGTGTCAGTATGGAGCAACATTAGCATCTGCAGTAAGCCCTGTGGGATACCCCATGAGTTCAGTTTCTGCCATAATCTATTACGCAAAACCGTATCAAATGCAGCTGAAAAGTCAATATACGCACAGTAGACATCCAGTTTCCGTTTTTCCCATGCATATTCTACTCCCGTTGTTAACATCAAGAAATTGTGAATGGTACTTGATTTGTCCCTAAAGCCAATTTAATAGGTAGGATATTTTTTCCGGCGATCCATGTCTTAAGTTCTTTTAGTAAAACCATTGTGAAATTCTTAGATGGAATGTCCAACATTGCTAAAGGTCTAAACTTTGCTGGTTTATCCCACCCCCCCTTCTTATGGACAGTAAGAATGTTACTTGTTTTCCACGAGGGGGGAATCACCCCAGTTGTGCCAATTTGTTTAAATAGGATTAACGCTGCGCCCCATAGTTCAGGTTGCCTTTTGATGACTAAATTACATATCCCATCCGGGCCTGCAGCTCGTGAGTTTTTTAGGCTTTCAATTATCGCAATGATATCCAAAACTGCGGACTTACAATCCCAAGTTACATTTGGAATCAGAAGAGAATTTGCAGATGATACGACTCCTCCCAGGGTTTCTTTGATGTGTTTTCCCCACATTTCTTCAGTGATGCAATTGACAGTCAATTCAGATTTCTACTTTTACTCAGCAATTGCCATAAACCCTGATTATTATTTGATAGTGCTACTCTTGCTATTTGTTGCCACTGTTTGATCTCATAATCGCTCATATGTTTTTTTAACCATCGTTTATGATTCCGTTTCATGGTTTTAATGGTGCATGCTACTTCAATTTCAGATAATTGATGGTCCTTTGATCTTAACAAACTTTTTATCGTACCACGTAGATTCTTTTTTGCTTCATTTATTTTTTTGTCATTGCCCGCTCTTACAGGTAAGACTATATTCGTGCATTCACCTGCTGTTTTATACGTTCTCACTTCTGCAACTGTGTTTTGAATATTGCACATTAATTCTGAGAACATTGGAATCAACGAGATATGTTTATTGATTCTCAACTCTAAAAAGGTAATACTCTTTTCCGTGTGGCAGCTTCAGAACTGCTCTTTAGTTGTCTCGTCTCCTCCCTCTGCCAATTCCTTCTGTCCCCTTACTGTCCCTGTCACAGTTTATTGGTCTGTTGGATGGCTCCTTCGTTTCCCCACTTTAGCTGCCTGTCAGGAGAGTTGATACAGAAACCTCACTCACGCTCAATGATGAATCCCATACTCATTTGCACTTCTAACTCCGTTAGAAACAGTGGAACCTCTGCTCTCAGCAAGGAATTCCTAACCCCTTTAAAAACAGTGGATCCTCTGCTCTCAGCAAGGGATTCCTAACCCCTTTACAAACAGTGGATCCTCTGCTCTCAGCAAAAGATTCCTAACTCCTTTAGCGCCAGTGGACCCTCTGCTCTTAGCAAAGGATTCCTAGCTCCATTACAAGCAGTGGACCCTCTGCTCTCAGCAAAAGATTCCTAGCTCCATTACAAACAGTGGACTCTCTGCTCTCAGCAAAGGATTCCTAACTCCTTTAGCACCAGTGGACCCTCTGTTCTCAGCAAAGGATTCCTAACTCCTTTAGCACCAGTGGACCCTCTGCTCTCAGCAAAGGATTCTTAACTCCTTTAGCACCAGTGCACCCGCTGCTCTCAGCAAAGTATTCCTAACTCCATTACAAACAGTGGACCATCTGCTCTCAGCAAAGGATTCCTAACTCCTTTAGCACCAGTGGACACAGTTCTCTCAGCAAAGGATTCCCCGCTCATTTTGCACCAGTGTTCTCTGCCCTCAGGGAAGGATTCATCTCAATTTCAGCAGACCTACTTGCCAGTATAGAATGTTTTCATTAAACATGACCTTCGGGCAATTACTGTTATTGTTTAGTAGGATACACACATTAATGTCTGGCGCGCCTTATCATCTTACTTAGAGATGCCTTTTAAATAGATTTCACGCCCTAGTCAACCGCCTGGGTGTCTTGATGAGTTGTAGCACGGCAACCGACCAAGTACCTATGTGTTAACGCTGGCAGTAAATGCATAGCCCACAGACGTCACTTGACTATTTGTCATTGCACAGCAATAACAGAGGAGATGTAGTCATAGAACTGCCCTCGTGACATTGGCTTTACATCGTTTTACTTATCCGCTTGGGTATCCTCACATTTCTAAATAGTGAAGACATTCTATTTTTACCTCATGGTGTGCCGACTATAATCAATTGTAAAGTGTGTCAGTGTGTGCGCTTTCCTTTTTAATAGGTTATCTTCTGTCAGTCACATTTGAGTACGTTTTGAATTGTATTTGGTGCATTTGTGTCTGCTTTTAAATCACAGTTCATCAGGCTATTAAACTGGATGATATCTGAGTGCATGGATGTTGCTTCAGGTTGCTGCTCATTGAATCCAAAATGTGAAAAACTGAAATTGCAGCATTTTAACATTTACTGGCATCTATACAGCATCTATACTAGACTGTCTTTAGCCATATTTATTAGACGACAAAAATAGTGTGAAATCACTTTGCGCCATTTCTGCCAGTGCACATTTTTTTAGAAACAAATATGCCCCACATTTGCTTTGTGTATCAAACGCAAAGATCGAAAAAAAGAACGTGCGCAAGTGAGCGCGTATTAGTTTTTCCTTAACATAAATTACAATAATGGCTTTTGCGTATGCCTCAGCACATTCTATGTGCACTTTCTTCAATCAACCTGGAAGTGCCTGTTACCATTTACACGGTAATTCATAGAATTTCGCAGAAAAGTGTCGCAAGCGGCTGGCGCAGAGTGTCCGCGTGCGATTGTCTGCGCCAGGCACGTGCGCTAAAACCGATTTCCGCGCACAGCGTATTCATGGATTTTAGGCTCCCAAACCAGCCGTGGCGCAGAGTATCGCAGCGACCCTGCAGCAGCGCCAGTAACGCCCCCAAGAACGCCCTCGCGCAAGGAAAAGCCATCAAAATCGCTAAATCATCGCAAAGGGCAGCGCTAACCCTGGACCAGTCCACAGGGCTGCCAAACAAGGAACGCAAAGCGGGTAACGTGCATATCAGGGGTACGCGTGAAGTTATACACGCGATTAGCCAGGGTACGTGTATTACAGGGGTACGTGGGAATTATCACACGCGATTTGGCTGGGTACGTGTATTACAGGGGTACACGGGAAGTTCTACACGCGATTCGGCTGGGTACGTGTATTACAGGGGTGCGCGGGAATTCTCACATGCGATTTGGCCAGGTACGTGTATTACAGGGGTGCGCGGGAATTATCAGACGCGATTTGGCTTGGTACGTGTATTACAGGGGTGCGTGGGAAGTTCTACACGCGATTGGCCAGGGTACGTGTATTACAGGGGTACGTGGGAATTATCACACGCGATTTGGCTGGGTACGTGTATTACAGGGGTACACAGGAAGTTCTACACACGATTCGGCTGGGTACGTGTATTACAGGGGTGCGCGGGAATTCTCACATGCGATTTGGCCAGGTACGTGTATTACAGGGGTGCGCGGGAATTATCAGATGCGATTTGGCTTGGTACGTGTATTACAGGGGTGCGTGGGAATTATCAGACGCGATTTGGCTTGGTACGTGTATTACAGGGGTGCGTGGGAAGTTCTACACACGATTGGCCAGGGTACGTGTATTACAGGGGTACGTGGGAATTATCACACGCGATTTGGCTGGGTACGTGTATTACAGGGGTACACGGGAAGTTCTACGCGCGATTCGGCTGGGTACGTGTATTACAGGGGTGCGCGGGAATTCTCACATGCGATTTGGCCAGGTACGTGTATTACAGGGGTGTGCGGGAATTATCACACGCAATTAGGCTGGGTGGGTCCTCACAGGTGTTCCCTGTACACCCTCCACGGCCCCTGCAGGCAGCCCACAAAACAGGGGACTACCCTGCACACCTGCTCATGTCCCCCTGCACCCCCACGCCCCAGCAGTGCAGGGGCAGCCCCCACCAGGCCCCCACTCATGTCTCCCACCACCCCCACCCCCCAGCAGTGCAGGGTCACCCTACACCAGGCACCCACCCATGTCTCCCACCACCCCCACCCCCCAGCAGTGCAGGGGCACCCTCCACCAGGCCCCCACCCATGTCTCCCACCACCCCCACCCCCCAGCAGTGCAGGGGCAGCCTCCACCAGGCCCCCACTCATGTCTCTTACCACCCCCACCCCCCTGCCACCATGGGCAGCCTCCACCAGGCCCCCACTCATGTCCCCCTGCACCCCCACCCCCCGACAGTGCAGGGGCAGCCTCCACCAGGCCCCCACTCATGTCTCCCACCACCCCCACCCCCCTGCCACCATGGGCAGCCCCCACCACCAGGCCCCCACTCATGTCTCCCACCACCCCCACCCCCCAGCAGTGCAGGGTCAACCTCCACCAGGCCCCCACTCATGTCCCCCTGCACCCCCACACCCCGGCAGTGCAGGGGCAGCCTCCACCAGGCCCCCACTCATGTCCCCCTGCACCCCCACCTCCCGGCAGTGCAGGGGCAGCCTCCACCAGGCCCGCACTCATGTCTCCCACCACCCCCACCCCCCTGCCACCATGGGCAGCCCCCACCAGGCCCCCACTCATGTCTCCCACCACCCCCACCCCCCAGCAGTGCAGGGTCAACCTCCACCAGGCCCCCACTCATGTCCCCCTGCACCCCCACCCCCCAGCAGTGCAGGGTCACCCTCCACCAGGCACCCACCCATGTCTCCCACCACCCCCACCCCCCAGCAGTGCAGGGGCACCCTCCACCAGGCCCCCACCCATGTCTCCCACCACCCCCACCCCCCAGCAGTGCAGGGGCAGCCTCCACCAGGCCCCCACTCATGTCTCTTACCACCCCCACCCCCCTGCCACCATGGGCAGCCCCCACCAGGCCCCCACTCATGTCCCCCTGCACCCCCACCCCCTGGCAGTGCAGGGGCAGCCTCCACCAGGCCCCCACTCATGTCTCCCACCACCCCCACCCCCCTGCCACCATGGGCAGCCCCCACCAGGCCCCCACTCATGTCTCCCACCACCCCCACCCCCCAGCAGTGCAGGGTCAACCTCCACCAGGCCCCCACTCATGTCCCCCTGCACCCCCACCCCCCGGCAGTGCAGGGGCAGCCTCCACCAGGCCCCCACTCATGTCCCCCTGCACCCCCACCCCCCGGCAGTGCAGGGGCAGCCTCCACCAGGCCCCCACTCATGTCTCCCACCACCCCCACCCCCCTGCCACCATGGGCAGCCCCCACCAGGCCCCCACTCATGTCTCCCACCACCCCCACCCCCCAGCAGTGCAGGGTCAACCTCCACCAGGCCCCCACTCATCTCCCCCTGCACCCCCACCCCCCAGCAGTGCAGGGGCACCCTCCACCAGGCCCCCACCCATGTCTCCCACCACCCCCACCCCCCAGCAGTGCAGGGGCACCCTCCACCAGGCCCCCACCCATGTCTCCCACCACCCCCACCCCCCGGCAGTGCAGGGGCACCCTCCACCAGGTCCTCACTCATGTCTCCCACCACCCCGACCCCCCTGCCACCATGGGCAGCCCCCACCAGGCCCTCACTCATGTCTCCCACCACCCCCACCCCCCAGCAGTGCAGGGTCACCCTCCACCAGGCCCCCACTCATGTCTCCCACCACCCCCACCCCCCAGCAGTGCAGGGGCACCCTCCTCCAGGCCCCCACTCATGTCTCCCACCACCCCCACCCCCCTGCCACCATGGGCAGCCCCCACCAGGCCCCCACTCATGTCTCCCACCACCCCCACCCCCCAGCAGTGCAGGGTCAACCTCCACCAGGCCCCCACTCATGTCCCCCTGCACCCCCACACCCCAGCATCCAGGGTCACCCTCCACCAGGCCCCCACTCATGTCTCCCACCACCCCCACCCCCCTGCCACCATGGGCAGCCCCCACCAGGCCCCCACTCATGTCTCCCACCACCCCCACCCCCCAGCAGTGCAGGGTCAACCTCCACCAGGCCCCCACTCATGTCCCCCTGCACCCGCACCCCCCAGCAGTGCAGGGGCACCCTCCACCAGGCCCCCACCCATGTCTCCCACCACCTCCACCCCCCAGCAGTGCAGGGGCACCCTCCACCAGGCCCCACCCATGTCTCCCACCACCCCCACCCCCCGGCAGTGCAGGGGCAGCCTCCACCAGGCCCCCACTCATGTCTCCCACCACCCCCACCCCCCTGCCACCATGGGCAGCCCCCACCAGGCCCCCACTCATGTCTCCCACCACCCCCACCCCCCAGCAGTGCAGGGTCACCCTCCACCAGGCACCCACCCATGTCTCCCACCACCCCCACCCCCCAGCAGTGCAGTGGCACCCTCCACCAGGCCCCCACCCATGTCTCCCACCACCCCCACCCCCCAGCAGTGCAGGGGCAGCCTCCACCAGGCCCCCACTCATGTCTCTTACCACCCCCATCCCCCTGCCACCATGGGCAGCCCCCACCAGGCCCCCACTCATGTCTCCCACCACCCCCACCCCCCAGCAGTGCAGAGTCAACCTCCACCAGGCCCCCACTCATGTCCCCCTGCACCCCCACCCCCCAGCAGTGCAGGGTCAACCTCCACCAGGCCCCCACTCATGTCCACCTGCATCCCCACCCCCCGGCAGTGCAGGGGCAGCCTCCACCAGGCCCCAACTCATGTCCCCCTGCACCCCCACCCCCCGGCAGTGCAGGGGCAGCCTCCACCAGGTCCCCACTCATGTCTCCCACCACCCCCACCCCCCAGCAGTGCAGGGGCACCCTCCACCAGGCCCCCACCCATGTCTCCCACCACCCCCACCCCCCAGCAGTGCAGGGGCACCCTCCACCAGGCCCCCACCCATGTCTCCCACCACCCCCACCCCCCGGCAGTGCAGGGGCACCCTCCACCAGGTCCCCACTCATGTCTCCCACCACCCCCACCCCCCTGCCACCATGGGCAGCCCCCACCAGGCCCCCACTCATGTCTCCCACCACCCCCACCCCCCAGCAGTGCAGGGTCACCCTCCACCAGGCCCCCACTCATGTCTCCCACCACCCCCACCCCCCAGCAGTGCAGGGGCACCCTCCACCAGGCCCCCACTCATGTCTCCCACCACCCCCACCCCCCTGCCACCATGGGCAGCCCCCACCAGGCTCCCACTCATGTCTCCCACCACCCCCACCCCCCAGCAGTGCAGGGTCAACCTCCACCAGGCCCCCACTCATGTCCCCCTGCACCCCCACACCCCAGCATCCAGGGTCACCCTCCACCAGGCCCCCACTCATGTCTCCCACCACCCCCACCCCCCTGCCACCATGGGCAGCCCCCACCAGGCCCCCACTCATGTCCCCCTGCACCCCCACCCCCCGGCAGTGCAGGGGCAGCCTCCACCAGGCCCCCACTCATGTCCCCCTGTACCCCCACACCCCAGCATCCAGGGTCACCCTCCACCAGGCCCCCACTCATGTCTCCCACCACCCCCATCCCCCTGCCACCATGGGCAGCCCCCACCAGGCCCCCACTCATGTCTCCCACCACCCCCACCCCCCAGCAGTGCAGGGTCAACCTCCACCAGGCCCCCACTCATGTCCCCCTGCACCCCCACACCCCAGCATCCAGGGTCACCCTCCACCAGGCCCCCACTCATGTCTCCCACCACCCCCACCCCCCTGCCACCATGGGCAGCCCCCACCAGGCCCCCACTCATGTCTCCCACCACCCCCACCCCCCTGCCACCATGTGCAGCCCCCACCAGGTCCTCACAATCCCCAATCATGTGCGTAATGGTCAGCCTCCACAGCCAAAAAGCCCTACCAAGTAACCCATTGACCCACATGGAAATGAAAACACATGTTACACCCCCAATGTTCATGAAGCAAATGAACCCATGTCCGTCACACACATATTTTCCAATTGAATGGGAAAACACACAACATGACATGCATGAAACCAATGAGATGAAACCACACAGTGAACAATGGAAAAAAAAATGTATTGGACAAAAATACGAATGGTAAAGAAAGAAAAATAACTACAATGTAAATGTGAAAAAATAAGCTGCATGTCCGCATAAAAACACAAAAGTAGAAAATCAAATCCCAAAAATTTTGTCCAAAGTGAAATGTAAAAACTCTCCATGCAACAAAGAACTATGTACAAAAATAACAAGGGTCCATCATCACAACTGAACTAAGGAAACCTCCTAAAAAACCTACCTAAATATCAACTATATACAAAAAGTGGAGCAGTGTCCGTCGACTCCAAATCATAAGAAAAAACAAAGGAAACCTAAAACTAAAGAACTATATACAAAGGCGGCGGGCAAGTCCAGCGGCTCACTCCGTGGTGTTCCGGGCCAGGGCATCATCGAACTCCTGTTCGATGTCCCGGAGGCGGTCCAGTTCCATGGCCCCGAGGGTCCGCAGGGACGACGCCGTGTCCTCCTCCAACCCCCTGCGGATTGCCTCGAGGCACTCGGCCCGCCTCAGGGCCCTCCGCATGGAGTTCTCCGCCCTGACCATTGTGAGCCGCGCCTCTTCCGCCCGCCGCCGCTCCGCACCTATGGCGTGGCCCAACCGCTGCCACACGGAAGACACTCTCTGTCCTGGGTCCTCCTGCCCTCCGGCCGATGCCTGCCCCTCCGATGTCGAAGGCCCCGAGCCTTCATGGCTCCCACCATGTTGCTGCTGCTGCTCTGCCTCTGCCCGTGCACTGCCTCCTGCTGCCTGCACATCCTCTGCCGTCTGGGGTGCAGTTGTTGATGTGGCCACCCCTGCTGGACGTCCGACTCCCGACTGTGGCAGGGATGCCTCCTCCACCAGCCTGGCCGCACTGTCAGAGGCAGCTCCACAGGGCACCCAGGTGACTGATGGGTGGGAAGATGGCACGGAGGACGACTGGCGCGTAGGGGGTCCAGTTGAGGAGGGGGTCGGAACAAGCCCCATCAGACGGAGGAATCCGGTCTGGGTGACCTGTCCCAGCAGGCTGACGTGGTCAACGAGCCATTCGAGATGACGTGCAGTCTCTCCATGAAAAGACTGCAGGTCACCTCGCATGGCCCGTTGACGCAACGCCACACCAGCCAGGACAGGCTCAACCCGGACCTGGATAGCCACGTCCGCAGGCAGAGGAAGGCCAGTTGACGTCAGCTCATCCCCTGCCTGGAAACGGGTCTGGACGTAGGCATCCCTGCTGGTGCAAGATGATGCAGGGACAGGATCGGGGACAGGATTGCACACAGGCACCTCCGCGGCGGCCTGTGCTGCCTCCTGTCCCTGGTCCTGGACTGCACCACTAGCACCAGTGGGATCCCCACCTCCAGACCCCGTCTCTGGTGCTTGCACGGCCTCCTCCTCCACCAGACCCCCCACCAACCTGGATGACTCCGTGCCATCTTCCCCTGTTGGGCCCTGTGGGGTCCCAGCTGCCCCTTCTGCTGCCGAGGAGTCCAACTCCAACCTCCGCCTCTTGGACCTCCCCCCGGCAGCTGCGGCCTGGGACGCGGCACCGGACTCCTCACTCCCCGACGAGATGACAACACGGGAGGGGAGCCGGGCCTTGCATCTCCGGCTGGCGGTCGGATCCCCGCCGCTGTGCTCCACAGCACCTTCTCCGCCCTCTTCATCAGTTGACGCTGCAGACAGGGAGAAACAAAACACAGGCATCAGGGCACTGTACAATGGACACATACACACATGACAGTTGCACATGAGTGGCATTGGCAAACCTCAGACATGTCATCACAATCCCCAACACACATGTCATTGCAAGTCGCACACATGAGCCATACCACAGCCATATCGCAACTGCCACCACCATCCATACACATACAACAGCATGAGCAGCCAAAGGTGACCCAGACATCACATGCAACACAGGAAGTGCACCACACATGTACACACACCACCACACTTGCATGCATGTGTACACCTCTGCCAAGTGTTGCACTGTTCAGACGGGCATCCATGTCACATCTGCCAATCAGGCTTACACATACCGCAGTCATATGCATCCATGTTGCATCACTGTTGCACCCTTGTCAAATACACACACATGCACATGTACACAGTGCTCATACATGCAGCCCAAAACAACATACATGCGTGACATCACGGACATGTCTACTTACACACACATACATACACGCACAACTGTATTTGCCATGCAAGCCTACACACACAAGCACCATCCATGTCTCACACATTACAGCCCTCGCATGTGTCAGCCCCACGGCCATGTACACCCCCACCCATACTCGACCCCATACAAACAGATGTGCAACCTGCACAATACCGAATAATCACCACACGCACTGCTCACAATCAGGATGCATGTACACTCACCGCTCGACTCCAGACGGGTCTGCTTCTCCAGGACCTGGACGTGGAGCGCTGGGGATATGCGTTCCAGGACCCCCATCTGTTCTTCCGACAAGTGGCCCCGGCGCCCCTTGGCATCCGCTGCCTTCAAGAGGCGCCGGGCCTTGTTCAGGGTCCTGGACCTGAAGTCCTCCCAGCGCTTCCTGACATGTTGTAAGTCCCGGACTGCCACCCCCTCCGCGTTGATGGCAGTCACAATGTCAGTCCAGATCCGAGTCCATCCTTCCTTGTCGGCGCGGGAACTTCCGAAGAGGGCATCATACTGCCCCAGGACTTGCTCCACCAGGACACCAACTTCGGTGGCACTGAAGCTGGTGGCCCTCTGCCTCTCTGGCCGGGGGTTGTCAGTGGTCACAGATGGTGTTTGCCCCGACATGACAACCCCAGAGGCAGGAGTGGGTGGGCAACTGGGTCCTGGGGCTGGGCTGTGGAGCGATGGAATTCCAGTCGGGAACCTTCGGTTCCAGCAGGGGTGGTCACAGCAACAGCACCCCTGGCTGATGTGCAGGCAGCAAATGGCAGTGCACGTGGGCAGCAGGCAGTCAGGCAGCAGCAGATGGTAGGTGGGAGCGTGCTCGGGGCTCTGGGGGGCAGTAGTTCGGCCTTCTGGGCAGGAGCGTGGTCTTCTGTGTGCTTACGCGTGGCCAGCTTGGTACGGAGTGATTTGGCACGTGAAAATCCTGCACGTCAGCGTGAAAATCGAGGAAAGGCCCTTAGCGCGTAAGCGCGTCAGCACGCATACGCGATTCTATTGGACCAAAGGCCCTCAGCGCGTAAGCGCGTCTGTGACGTGACCCGCACGGGTGTTTCCCACACAGCACGTGATGACAGAGCACACGTGGAAAGACTGCATGTCAGAGTCTCATCGCGTGTGATTGGTGGAAATGGCCCTACACGCAGAAGTGACAAAGCGTGTAATTGGTGGAAATGGCCCTACACGCACAAGTGACAAAGCGTGTAATTGGAGGAAATGTCCCTACACGCAGAAGTGACAAAGCGTGTAATTGGTGGAAATGGCCTAGCGCGTACACGCCGCGTAAGTGACGCTGGACGTGTGGCCCTGTATAAAAGGTACGTGTAGAACACGTTTTCCTTGTACGTGCTTTTCGTGGAGAGCGAGTGGGTGAATTCTGTACTTCTTGTCGTTTCACACGCGATTTACTTCACGGCGTTTCAAGTTCCTATTCCCTGTTACCTCTGACAGCTTTTTCTCTTTTTTCGCTTTTACTGGTTTACCTGGGCCTGTTCCCTCAAACAGTGTTCCCTTCTACTGTTGTCCTGTCTCCTCAGACAGCGTACAAATCTTCTTTTGGCGGGGGTGTTGCCAACCAAACGTGCTCCTTTTACACGCTCGTTTACCAGGCAGACGGTGAGTCACGCACGTATCTAACATCTGTGCTTGCCCCGTGTGTAGCCTACCCCTTCAGAGGTCATTCTAGGCTGCGTGTGACACGCATACGTTCATTCTTGTGTTACTGGGTGCCACAGCGTAGTGCAGGTTTTTCTTTCTGCACACGTGGTCTAGGAGGGGTTGCGTGCACGTCATCTCCCTTTTTTGGGCCTCCTGTGCGTAGCGTGACCCGTCATCTTTCCCCAGGGGTTACAATCAGCCTTGCAAGAGCACTAGGGTACAATTACCATCTGGTACCCAACCCCTTTGACCCCCTATTGCCCAGGACAATAGTTTCCAGCCACTCCCATACGCACATTTACATCAGTGCCATGGCTGGGAGGCGAGGATTCCGTAAGGGTGGCAAAGGTGGAAGAGCCACAAGTGGTGGCCGTGGTGGATCCGGTAGGGGACGTTGTCGTTACTTGCAGGGTGAGCCTGTCCCCCCATGTGTGGAGGACCAGTCAAGGGCACCCATAATCCCCCCCCCTCCCGTTGAGGCTGATGTGGCTGACACCATCCATGCTCAGGCTTTGTTGGACCAGCCCATTGTGGCACCAGATCTGGCTGACTCCATGGCTGACTTCCAGGTCAGCAGGCCTATGACACGTGCGCTGGTGCACGTTGATGTCACCATGCCACGTGCATCTGGGCCAGCAAGGTCATCTGCTGCACCAAGGAGGCAGGGCGGAGAGGCTGCAGGGGCAGCTGCGGCTCCATCCACCCCAGCCCTCACACACCCAGCCAGGACAGTGTCGGTCCTAGTCCATGCTGCTGACATTCCCCCTGACACCATCACACTAGAGCCAATGCCTGCACCAACTCCCATGCTGAATGTGCAATCCCACACTCCTGATACAGAGTCCACCAGGGCTCCTGCCCCTAGTGTCCAGAGCGGCGCAGGACACTCAGGATCACCACCACCTTCCAAGCGGAAGAGGAAGAGTGCTCGTCCGGCACTGGCTGATGCCCCAGACACGGCTACACAGTCCGGCCCATCCAGGAAGCCCAGCTTCACGGATGACGAACTGAATGCACTTGTCGAGTATGTGTCCGGACATGACAACGAGATGGTCATTGTTGCAGGATCCAAGACCACACCTGCACAACGCCAGGCACACTGGCAGACCGTTGCGGACATCGTAAGTGCCCTTGGAATCGTGAGGCGCACAGCCAATGATTGCTATAAGCGCTGGAATGACCTAAAGCGCAGGGCAAAGAGTAAGCTGGCCTCAAGTCATGCCGCAACTCTAGTGACTGGAGGTGGGCCTCCAGTA
Source organism: Ambystoma mexicanum (assembly GCF_040938575.1). Lineage (NCBI taxonomy): Eukaryota > Metazoa > Chordata > Amphibia > Caudata > Ambystomatidae > Ambystoma > Ambystoma mexicanum. The sequence goes on along the minus strand of NC_090930.1, from coordinate 291,505,217 downwards.
GTAGACATGGAACTCACTCCACATGAGTCAGTCGCTGGGACCTACGTCACGGAGGAACAGATCCAAGGCGTGGGAGATCTGGCTGATTACGAGGCATTGTCCGGTGAGTGCACATGCATGTGTGTGTCATCCATGTGCATGGTGTGTGTGTGAGGGCTTCTGTTTGTGTGCCAGGTGAGAGTGTGTGCGCCTGAGTCGTATGGGTCAGCCATGTGCTTCATGCAATCCTTCCTGCGCAGCTGCATTTGGCCATAGCAGTATCCCTTCTGCCAACAGTAGACATCTAGCCCAACTGCACGCCAGTTGCCCTTGAAGTGTCACCTTGCCACAACATAGTTGCTTATTTTTCACTGTTCATTCAGTCAGTTTGTTTGCATTCCACCACTTTCACTAGGCATGTCGCTGTCCACTAGTCACATGTCTGACATGGGTATGGTAAAGTGGAGTGACTTTGTTACCTGTATATCATTTGTACACACATGTCCCTGTGCAATTGGACCATTTCAGACTGGCAGCTCCAGGTGAAAAATCTGACCTGTTAGAATTAGAAAAGCGATTACATGCGGGAACTGGACTGAATGAATAGGTGCTGCCCTCCTCTCCATCTTCACTCAATAGCAATGGTACATGCCATCATGTGATGGCATGTGTGTTTCACCTGGCAATCACAGGCCAATGTGTGATGCCACTGCCAGGCAGCATGCAGAAAATGTGTTCATCTTCCATCTTGGTGTCATCAGTGTGTGCCATTTGCCTGCACTTCATACGCAGTGAGGGTGCATGCATGGGAGGGTTTTAGTCATGTGGGACATGTGTCAATCAAGTACTCGTTCTCTTGCTTCTCAGCCCTCATTGTGTGCCATGGTGCTAATGCCTGTTTCCATTTCTTTGTTTTCATGTCTTTGCAGGGGAAGACGCACCTGATACTGCTGGGGTTGTGGAGATGGTGCAGACCCAGGAGGGGTCCGAGGGCCGACCAACCACCAGTGAGGGACGTGGTGTGGTGGTGGGGGAGAACCCACAAGTGCTGCAGGTCGTGCTCTCAAGGGGTGTCTCTGGCTGCACCTCCCCCGAGCTGTACTCAGGTGTTGATTCGGATGAGACCTACGTGCCGTCGCAGGTGAGTGTTCCAGGGAGGGATTCTGTTCTGTCTCACCCACCTGCACCAGGGTCAGAACCCTCCATGGGGATGTCAGTGTTGGCAGCTACGCCTTCGGTGGTTACGGATGCAGGGTCACACTCCGCGACATCTGATCCTGTTCCTGCGCCAGCAGATCAGAGGGGGAATGCAGTCCTGCAGCCTCAGGCAGTGCCGGCACAGCAAGGCGCAGTTCGCCTTGCCCCAGACAGGTGTGGTGCCCGCCGACGTGGTGGCCGTACGCCACCCGGCAATACCGCATGGGAGCAATCCATTTACGGTATGGCAACCCAACAGGCTGCATCATCCGAGATGATGGCTCAGGCCATGGATAGGGTGGCCACTTCCATTGTCCCCCCAGAAAGGCTGATGGAGCGACTAGAGCAGGCAACCGACTCCATCTGCCAGTCACACAGGGAGGACATGTTGGGGTCCAACAGGGACAGGCGGGCGGCACTGGCGACTCTGCAGGAGGCCATCTCCATTGAGTCCCAGGGCCACAGGGAAGCCCTGAGGCAGGAGCTCCTTCACCTCAGGACGACTCTTGTTGAGCTTGAGGCTTCAACACACCAAAGGACAGAACAGCAGCTGGAGCGTCTCACCCGTACGCTCTCAGCTGAGATGCAGGCAACGAGGGCGGAGGTCCGGGCATCCCGTGAGTTGTTGCATGGGGACCTCCGCACACTCATCCTCCAGAACCAGACCTACCACACCTGCATGCTTGCAGCCATGGAGGAGCAGACTAGGGCCTTGCGTGGGCTGCCTCCCATAGTGCAACCACCTCCGGATGCAGCTGCACAGGGTGATAATAGCGACAGCAGTGATACTCCCACAATAGGGTAGCCGTGTGGGCCATGAGCCCATGGAGGTGTTTTATCTTCCCAGGATCCACGCAGGTGGGTTCTGGTGTGCATCCTGTCCTCGGACCTCCTGGGTGGCCTCCCCAACCCCCCCGGGCCCATCAATGGCCATTTTTGATTGTTTCTTATTTTTATTTTTATTTTGATTTCTTTTATTCCCAATTTTTTTGGGACGATTTGTTGGCTTCCGTGGTTCCTGTGGGCATACGCTGCATTGTGGCTGGGCACATGCAGGCTTGTAATGTATTTGGTTCAGATGCTTGGGTTTGAGTCACACACACCCCTCCTGCTTCCCGTTTCCATGGGCTTGCAAAGGGTGTGCCCAAGTGACAGTGAATTACACAGTGACGTTGGACTCCCATGAGCTGTGTGGGCAGTCTGTAGTCAATACTGTGTATACATTCCTAGTGCATATTGCTGTTGTGTTGTACACTGCATGTTGCATTGATGTGTAACTCTTCTTCTGTGTCTACCTCCCAATTTGCAGGTCCCTTCCTCATGTCTACACAAGGACCTCTAGTCTGGAGATGGGGTCCATGTTGGCAGCAGTGCACCTACAACTCTACATGGCGCCAACACTGCACAGTTGGTAGTGGTGGGAGTGCAGGCATTTCCAGGTGGTGAGACTACTAATATGTAACATTTGTGATGTCATGTTAATGGTAGTACGTGCTCAAGTATGTTGTTGGTCCGGCATTGCTGTGAGCATTTCAGGTGTTGCAGGTTTCTAATAGGGACACTGTACATAGTGAGACTGATGTCATTTTGTGGGGATTACTTTGTTTACCTGCAATTAGCATGACATGGCACGGTGTGTCGTGTGGCGGTGCTGGGGTTGGGTTGGCTGACATGGCACTGTCCTCTTGTTGCATATTGCAAGTGGGTATTCATTTTAGCTGCTTCAATGTGTAACTTCACAAAACTGCATTGGTGGTGTCTGTGTGGGTAGGGATGCACACATTGTGACACTTCCAGGTGAACAATCTCAGGCTGATATGGTATTCACGGTTCATTCTCCAGACATTCAGGATCAGTGTCAGGTTGAGTCATCATTGATTGTCAGATGGAATGTGCCAGGGCAGTGTGCACTCCACAGGGGTGTGATTTCTATGTGAAGTAATTAGCCACTAGCTGTGTACGGGCTGTCTCCCCCCGTGCCCTTTCCCCTCCCATGCGCAGCGGCTGTGCATGTGGTTGGGGATGTGGGGCCACCACCATGTCCACGGCCAGGCCCCGGCGTGTTGCAACGTTGTGCAGGACACATGCTGCCACTATGATCCTGCACACTACTGGGGGAGCGTATAACAGCTGCCCGCCAGAACGGTCAAGGGAGCGAAAGCGTGACTTTAGCACTCCGAATGTGCGCTCCACTATGCCCCTGGTTGTAATGTGGGCTGTGTTATATCTTACCTCGGGTGGCGTGGTGGGGTTCCGAATTGGCGTCATCATGTGAGGGCTGAGAGGGTAGGCACTGTCCCCTGTGGAGGTGGTGATTGGTATCATTGGTGGGGTTGTGACCTTGCTCAGTATCCAACATGCATGCATGTGCAGTGGCATACATACTCACCAAGCAGCCATGTATCGCCATGTCGCCCAGCTTCTAGGTCCCGGCTTAGGGTGGACATTCGGTAAATGAAGCTGTCGTGGGTGGAGCCGGGATAGTTGGCATATACTGAGGTGATGATTCCCTTGGCATTACATGCTACCTGCACGTTGATGGAATGCCAGTGCTTGCGGTTCCTATAGATGTGCTCAGATGCCCTGGGGGGACGTAGAGCCACATGGGTGCAGTCGATGGCACCTAGCACTTTGGGGAATCGTGCCACAGCGTAAAAATCCAGGGCGGCAGCATGCCTTTCTGCAGGTGTTCTGGGCAGGTATATGTGCCTGCGGACTGATGGGCGTGCAGTGATGATGTTCAAGACCTGGTGTAGGCAGCGTGACTGGGTGGCCTGTGACACCCCACCCACTATGGCACTTGTCCGCTGAAATGATCCAGTGGCTAAGAAGTGCAGTACATTGAGGACCTTCTCCAGGGGGCTGAGTGCTTGGGAGCACAGGGTGGGTGATGTGAGGTCATCCTCCCACTTACTCACCAGGTCCAGTATAATGTGTGGTGGAAACCTGTACCTCCCATACACCTGGTCATCAGGCATTCCGAAAAGGCTGGTTCTGGGTGTGAATATTCTGGCCCTAACTATCCTCCTCCTCCTCCTTTGGTAGCCCACTGCCACTGCTGCTAGGAACGGTATGTTCATCCTGGCGTATGAGCTTGTTATTGTTAAAGTGCGCAAATTTATGCTTTGCGCGTGTTCTAGGCGAGCGTGTGACCCGCGCACCCTTTGGAATCCAGTTCCCAGTCCAATAGCGTGTGGAAATTCACACGCACCACGGGATACAGGTTCGCTGACGTACTTGCGTGTGTAAGTGCCCGCGCACCCATGAAATACACGTACATAGGCCAATCGTGTGTACACGCACTTTTGTCCAATTACACGCGATGACACTCTGACGTGCAGTATTTCCACGTGTGCTCCGTCATCACGTGCTGAGTGGGGAACACCCGTGCGGGTCACGTCACAGACGCGCTTACGCGCTGAGGGACTCTGGTCCAATAGAATCGCGTATGCGTGCTGACGCGCTTACGCGCTAAGGGCCTTTCCTCGGATTTCACGCTGACGTGCAGGATTTTCACGTGCCAAATCACTCCGTATCAAGCTGGCCACGCGAAAACACACGGAAGACCACGCTCCTGCCCAGAAGGCCGAGTTACTGCCCCCCAGTGCCCCGAGCAGCCTCCCACGTGCCATCTGCTGCTGCCTGCCTGCCTGCCTGCTGCCACCGTGCCCTGCCATTTGGTGCCTGCACATCAGCCATCTGCAGGGGTCCAGTTGCTGTGTCCACCCCTGCTGGAACTGAAGACTCCCGACTGGGATTACATCGCTCCACAGCCCAGCCCCAGGACCCAGTTGCCCACCCACACCTGCCTCTGGGGTTGCCATGTCGGGCACCTCCACATCTGGCACCAGTGGCAACCCCAGGCCAGACGGGCAGAGGGGCACCAGCTTCACTGACACCGAAGTTGGTGTCCTGGTGGAGCATGTCCTGGGGCAGTATGATGCCCTCTTTGGATCGTCCCGCGCCAGCAAGGAAGGACGGGAGAGGATCTGGGCCGACTGTGTGGTTGCCATCAACGCGGAGGGGGTGGCAACCCGCAACGTCCTGAAGATCAAGAAGCGCTGGGAGGACTTGAGGTCCAGGACCCTTGTGAAGGCCCGGCGCCTCGTGGAGGGGGGCCGGGGCCGCATGAGTTCCATCCAGATGAGGGTCCTGGAACGCGTACGCCCAGCGCTCCACGCCCAGATCCTTGAGAGGGAGGCCCGTCTGGAGTTGAGCGGTAAGTGTCCAAGCATTACTGTGTGAGACAGGGCATGTTGCGGTGTGCTGGTTCTATGATACTTGCCTGTATGTGTGCCATAGGCCATGTATGCATGTATGTGTGCAGGGACATCATGGTAATGCATGTGCGACCAGTGATGTGTGACCCACATGGTTGTTGCATGTGTTCAAATGCCGCATGGGGAGCCCTATGCAGATTTTGAACATGAGAGCATGCCAGTCTCTGTACCTGGACATGGGTGGGGGTGAGGGATGGGTGCTGATGCCAGGTACATATATGGTAGCCATGTCTGTGTGCCTGACCTGCGTGTCTGTGACTTGTGCATGCCATGGATGCATGACACATGTGTGTGACAATGCACAGATTCAGTGAAGCAGCCAAATTACCCTTGTATCCGCTGTGTTTGGTGTGTTTGGGGCCAGATGGATGTGACTGAGGTGAAGTGTGTGCATGTGATAGGCATGAGCCATGATGCATGTGAGTTACATATCATTGAATGTTTCAAGAGTCCATTGGACATGCATGGAAATGTCCATGGCATGCACCATGCCTGTTACTGTGTGTGTTTTGCCTGGACTGACCCATGTGTTGTGGAGGGACATGATGGAAGTGTACTTTGACAGTGGTGCTCATCTGCTATTGCTTCCTGTCTAGGGGACCATTGTACAGTGCCCTGATGCTTGTGTTCTTTGTCTCCCTCTACGCAGCGGCTAGTGAAGAAGAGGGCGGAGACGGCGCTGTGGAGCAAGGTGGCGGGGATGCCCCCACGGCTGCAGCGGAAGGGGTGGGTGAGCCCCCACAGGGGCCTGCTACAGTGGGAGACGGTGAGGAGCCATCCAGGTTGGTGGTTTGCACGGAGGAGGAGGAGGCCGCCACTGGGGCACACATGGGGCCTGGTGGGGGCATCCCTGCTGGTGCAAGTGGTGCAGTCCAGGGCCAGGGGCAGGAGGCAGCACAAGTCACCATGGAGGGGCCTGTGCATGTCGCTGTCCCTGACCCTGTGAGTGCACCACCATGCACCAGCAGGGATGCCCCGTCCCAGGCCCGTCCGCAGGTAGAGGGGATGTCCATGTCACCTGACTCCACTCCACCTGCGGACGTGGGGACCCCTGGCCGTGTGGAGAAGGTCCTGATTGGGGTCGCGATGCGCACGGCTGTGATTCGTGATGCCGTGCGTGCTTCCCGGGAGGAGGACGCACGTCATCACGAAGTGCACCGTGCCGACGTGGCCCAATTGGGATCGGCCATGTTCGGGGGTTTCCTGCATGTGTTGTCCAATCTGGCGGCCCTCTCCTCCTCTGTGCAGGCTATACACCAGTCGTTCTCCTTGCCGTCTTCTGGACCAGATGCCACCAGGGCCCCCTGTGGACCTGCCCCGACCAATGCAGCCAGCTCGGTGGGGATCCCATCCCTGCCACAGTTGGGAGTCGGAGGTCCAGCAGGGGTGGACAACACAGCAACTGGACCCCAGCAGATGGAAGATGTGACAGCATCATCGGGCAGGGCACGTGCACGACGGCGTCGGTGGTTTCCATCAGCCTGGATGCCGTCGTGCTGGCAGAGGCAGTGGCGTCGGAGGCAGCAGCAGGCTCGACGTGGGAAGCATCATGGCTCGGGGCCTTCAAATCAGAGGGGCAGGCATCGGCCGGAGGGCAGGGCAACCCTGGGATGGTGGTGTCTTCCGTGTGGGAGCAGTTGGTCCAGCGGATAGGTGCGGAGCGGCAGCGGGCGGAAGAGGAGCGGCTCACCATGGTCAGGGCGGAGTTCTCCATGCGTCGGGCGTTGAGGCGGGCTGAGTGCCTCGAGGAAGCTCGCAGGGAGTTTGAGCTGGACATGGGGTTATCCCTGCGAGACCTCGGGGCCAGGACAGAGTCCCGCCTCCAGGACATCGACATGGAGTTCGATGATGCACTGGCCAGCAACATCACCGAGTGAGCCGCAGGACTTGCCCGCTGCCTTTGTATATAGTTATTTAGTTAGTTAGTGTTAGGTTTCCTTTATTAATTTTTGTATTTTTGGACCGCTCGGACAATGGCCACTTTTTTGTATATATTATTTTCATTAGGTAGTAGTAGGTTTCATTCATGGTGTTGGGCTCATGGACCCTGGAATTTTCGTGTATATAGTTAGCTTTTTGAAGAAACATTTTTTTTATTAATTATTGTGTTCAGCATGAGGAAATGGTTTTTCTTTATTTTACTTCCACATGATTTTGCTTTGGACAACATTTGTTTTTGGATTACTTTGTTTTTTTTATTTTTACATTTGTTCTCGGACATGGACCATTTATTTTGTTATCCCCATTGTTGTATGTTTGATTTTTTTACTTATTTTTCATCTTTAATACATGTTTTTTTAACTTTCACTTGTGGTATTTTCTCATTGGTTTCATACATGTCATGATATGGGTTTTGACATTCACTTGCACCCATTGTGTATGTGTGTGTGACGGACATGTGTTCATTTACAGACTTGCCATTGGGGTTGTATCATGTAATTGCATTCACTATGTGGGTGGATGCAATCCTTGCCTGGGTGTTTGTGCTGGGTACGCTGGCCATTACTGCCATGATTGAGTATCGTCAGGACCTGGGGGCAGGGGGACATGTGTGGGTGCCTGGTGGAGGGTGCCCCTGCACTGCTGGGGGGTGGGGGTGGTGGGCACATGAGTTGGACATGGGTGGTGGCCTGGTGGAGGCTGTCCCTGCACTGCTGGGGGTTGGGGGTGGTGGGGACATGAGTTGGACATGGGTGGGGGCCTGCTGGCAGGTGCCCCACAGTGCTGGGGTTGGGGGTGGTGGGAGACATGGGTGGGGGCCTGGTGGAGGGTGCCCCTGCACTGCTGGGGGGTGGGGTGGTGGGTGACATGAGTGGGGGCCTGGTGGAGGGTGCCCCTGCACTGCTGGGGGGTGGGGGGTGGTGGGAGACATGAGTGGGGGCCTGGTGGAGGGTGACCCTGGTGGCTGGGGGGTGGGGGTGGTGGGTGACATGAGTGGGGGCCTGGTGGAGGGTGCCCCTGCACTGCTGGGGGGTGGGGGGTGGTGGGAGACATGAGTGGGGGCCTGGTGGAGGGTGACCCTAGTGGCTGGGGGGTGGGGGTGGTGGGAGACATGAGTGGGGGCCTGGTGGAGGGTGACCCTGGTGGCTGGGGGGTGGGGGTGGTGGGTGACATGAGTGGGGGCCTGGTGGAGGGTGACCCTGGTGGCTGGGGGGTGGGGGTGCTGGGTGACATGAGTGGGGGCCTGGTGGAGGCTGCCCCTGCACTGCTGGGGGGTGGGGGTGGTGGGAGACATGAGTTGGACATGGGTGGGGGCCTGCTGGCAGGTGCCCCACAGTGCTGGGGGGTGGGGGTGGTGGGGGACATGAGTGGGGGCCTGGTGGAGGGTGCCCCTGCACTGCCGGGGGGTGGTGGGAGACATGGGTGGGGGCCTGGTGGAGGGTGACCCTGGTGGCTGGGGGGTGGGGGTGGTGGGTGACATGAGTGGGGGCCTGGTGGAGGGTGACCCTGGTGGCTGGAGGGTAGGGGTGGTGGGTGACATGAGTGGGGGCCTGGTGGAGGGTGCCCCTGCACTGCTGGGGGGTGGGGGGTGGTGGGAGACATGAGTGGGGGCCTGGTGGAGGGTGACCCTGGTGGCTGGGGGGTGGGGGTGGTGGGAGACATGAGTGGGGGCCTGGTGGAGGGTGACCCTAGTGGCTGGGGGGTGGGGGTGGTGGGTGACATGAGTGGGGGCCTGGTGGAGGGTGACCCTGGTGGCTGGGGGGTGGGGGTGGTGGGTGACATGAGTGGGGGCCTGGTGGAGGGTGACCCTGGTGGCTGGGGGGTGGGGGTGGTGGGTGACATGAGTGGGGGCCTGGTGGAGGGTGCCCCTGCACTGCTGGGGGGTGGGGGGTGGTCAGAGACATGAGTGGGGGCCTGGTGGAGGGTGACCCTGGTGGCTGGGGGGTGGGGGTGGTGGGAGACATGAGTGGGGGCCTGGTGGAGGGTGACCCTGGTGGCTGGGGGGTGGGGGTGGTGGGTGATATGAGTGAGGGCCTGGTGGAGGGTGACCCTGGTGGCTGGGGGTTGGGGGTGGTGGGTGACATGAGTGGGGGCCTGGTGGAGGGTGCCCCTGCACTGCTGGGGGGTGGGGGGTGGTGGGAGACATGAGTGGGGGCCTGGTGGAGGGTGACCCTGGTGGCTGGGGGGTGGGGGTGGTGGGAGACATGAGTGGGGGCCTGGTGGAGGGTGACCCTGGTGGCTGGGGGGTGGGGGTGGTGGGTGACATGAGTGGGGGCCTGGTGGAGGGTGACCCTGGTGGCTGGGGGGTGGGGTTGGTGGGTGACATGAGTGGGGGCCTGGTGGAGGGTGACCCTGGTGGCTGGGGGGTGGGGGTGGTGGGTGACATGAGTGGGGGCCTGGTGGAGGGTGACCCTGGTGGCTGGGGGGTGGGGGTGGTGGGTGACATGAGTGGGGGCCTGGTGGAGGGTGCCCCTGCACTGCTGGGGGGTGGGGGGTGGTGGGAGACATGAGTGGGGGCCTGGTGGAGGGTGACCCTGGTGGCTGGGGGGTGGGGGTGGTGGGAGACATGAGTGGGGGCCTGGTGGAGGGTGACCCTGGTGGCTGGGGGGTGGGGGTGGTGGGTGACATGAGTGGGGGCCTGGTGGAGGGTGACCCTGGTGGCTGGGGGGTGGGGGTGGTGGGTGACATGAGTGGGGGCCTGGTGGAGGGTGACCCTGGTGGCTGGGGGGTGGGGGTGGTGGGTGACATGAGTGGGGGCCTGGTGGAGGGTGCCCCTGCACTGCTGGGGGGTAGGGGGTGGTGGGAGACATGAGTGGGGGCCTGGTGGAGGGTGACCCTGGTGGCTGGGGGGTGGGGGTGGTGGGAGACATGAGTGGGGGCCTGGTGGAGGGTGACCCTGGTGGCTGGGGGGTGGGGGTGGTGGGTGACATGAGTGGGGGCCTGGTGGAGGGTGACCCTGGTGGCTGGGGGGTGGGGGTGGTGGGTGACATGAGTGGGGGCCTGGTGGAGGGTGCCCCTGCACTGCTGGGGGGTGGGGGGTGGTGGGAGACATGAGTGGGGGCCTGGTGGAGGGTGCCCCTGCACTGCTGGGGGGTGGGGGGTGGTGGGAGACATGAGTGGGGGCCTGGTGGAGGGTGACCCTGGTGGCTGGGGGGTGGGGGTGGTGGGAGACATGAGTGGGGGCCTGGTGGAGGGTGACCCTGGTGGCTGGGGGGTGGGGGTGGTGGGAGACATGAGTTGGACATGGGTGGGGGCCTGCTGGCAGGTGCCCCACAGTGCTGGGGGGTGGGGGTGGTGGGGGACATGAGTGGGGGCCTGGTGGAGGGTGCCCCTGCACTGCCAGGGGGTGGGGGGTGGTGGGAGACATGGGTGGGGGCCTGGTGGAGGGTGACCCTGGTGGCTGGGGGGTGGGGGTGGTGGGTGACATGAGTGGGGGCCTGGTGGAGGGTGACCCTGGTGGCTGGAGGGTAGGGGTGGTGGGTGACATGAGTGGGGGCCTGGTGGAGGGTGCCCCTGCACTGCTGGGGGTGGGGGGTGGTGGGAGACATGAGTGGGGGCCTGGTGGAGGGTGACCCTGGTGGCTGGGGGGTGGGGGTGGTGGGAGACATGAGTGGGGGCCTGGTGGAGGGTGACCCTAGTGGCTGGGGGGTGGGGGTGGTGGGTGACATGAGTGGGGGCCTGGTGGAGGGTGACCCTGGTGGCTGGGGGGTGGGGGTGGTGGGTGACATGAGTGGGGGCCTGGTGGAGGGTGACCCTGGTGGCTGGGGGGTGGGGGTGGTGGGTGACATGAGTGGGGGCCTGGTGGAGGGTGCCCCTGCACTGCTGGGGGGTGGGGGGTGGTCAGAGACATGAGTGGGGGCCTGGTGGAGGGTGACCCTGGTGGCTGGGGGGTGGGGGTGGTGGGAGACATGAGTGGGGGCCTGGTGGAGGGTGACCCTGGTGGCTGGGGGGTGGGGGTGGTGGGTGATATGAGTGGGGGCCTGGTGGAGGGTGACCCTGGTGGCTGGGGGTTGGGGGTGGTGGGTGACATGAGTGGGGGCCTGGTGGAGGGTGCCCCTGCACTGCTGGGGGGTGGGGGGTGGTGGGAGACATGAGTGGGGGCCTGGTGGAGGGTGACCCTGGTGGCTGGGGGGTGGGGGTGGTGGGAGACATGAGTGGGGGCCTGGTGGAGGGTGACCCTGGTGGCTGGGGGGTGGGGGTGGTGGGTGACATGAGTGGGGGCCTGGTGGAGGGTGACCCTGGTGGCTGGGGGGTGGGGTTGGTGGGTGACATGAGTGGGGGCCTGGTGGAGGGTGACCCTGGTGGCTGGGGGGTGGGGGTGGTGGGTGACATGAGTGGGGGCCTGGTGGAGGGTGACCCTGGTGGCTGGGGGGTGGGGGTGGTGGGTGACATGAGTGGGGGCCTGGTGGAGGGTGCCCCTGCACTGCTGGGGGGTGGGGGGCGGTGGGAGACATGAGTGGGGGCCTGGTGGAGGGTGACCCTGGTGGCTGGGGGGTGGGGGTGGTGGGAGACATGAGTGGGGGCCTGGTGGAGGGTGACCCTGGTGGCTGGGGGGTGGGGGTGGTGGGTGACATGAGTGGGGGCCTGGTGGAGGGTGACCCTGGTGGCTGGGGGGTGGGGGTGGTGGGTGACATGAGTGGGGGCCTGGTGGAGGGTGACCCTGGTGGCTGGGGGGTGGGGGTGGTGGGTGACATGAGTGGGGGCCTGGTGGAGGGTGCCCCTGCACTGCTGGGGGGTAGGGGGTGGTGGGAGACATGAGTGGGGGCCTGGTGGAGGGTGACCCTGGTGGCTGGGGGGTGGGGGTGGTGGGAGACATGAGTGGGGGCCTGGTGGAGGGTGACCCTGGTGGCTGGGGGGTGGGGGTGGTGGGTGACATGAGTGGGGGCCTGGTGGAGGGTGACCCTGGTGGCTGGGGGGTGGGGGTGGTGGGTGACATGAGTGGGGGCCTGGTGGAGGGTGCCCCTGCACTGCTGGGGGGTGGGGGGTGGTGGGAGACATGAGTGGGGGCCTGGTGGAGGGTGCCCCTGCACTGCTGGGGGGTGGGGGGTGGTGGGAGACATGAGTGGGGGCCTGGTGGAGGGTGACCCTGGTGGCTGGGGGGTGGGGGTGGTGGGAGACATGAGTGGGGGCCTGGTGGAGGGTGACCCTGGTGGCTGGGGGGTGGGGGTGGTGGGTGACATGAGTGGGGGCCTGGTGGAGGGTGACCCTGGTGGCTGGGGGGTGGGGGTGGTGGGTGACATGAGTGGGGGCCTGGTGGAGGGTGCCCCTGCACTGCTGGGGGGTGGGGGGTGGTGGGAGACATGAGTGGGGGCCTGATGGAGGCTGCCCCTGCACTGCTGGGGTGTGGGGGTGGTGGGAGACATGAGTGGGAGCCTGGTGGAGGGTGACCCTGGTGGCTGGGGGGTGCGGGTGGTGGGTGACATGAGTGGGGGCCTGGTGGAGGCTGCCCCTGCACTGCTGGTGGGTGGGGGTGGTGGGAGACATGAGTTGGACATGGGTGGGGGCCTGCTGGCAGGTGCCCCACAGTGCTGGGGGGTGGGGGTGGTGGGGGACATGAGTGGGGGCCTGGTGGAGGGTGCCCCTGCACTGCTGGGGGGTGGGGGGTGGTGGGAGACATGGGTGGGGGCCTGGTGGAGGCTGCCCCTGCACTGCTGGTGGGTGGGGGTGGTGGGAGACATGAGTGGGGGCCTGGTGGAGGGTGACCCTGGTGTCTGGGGGGTGGGGGTGGTGGGAGACATGAGTGGGGGCCTGGTGGAGGGTGACCCTGGTGGCTGGGGGGTGGGGGTGGTGGGTGACATGAGTGGGGGCCTGGTGGAGGGTGACCCTGGTGGCTGGGGGGTGGGGGTGGTGGATGACATGAGTGGGGGCCTGGTGGAGGCTGCCCCTGCACTGCTGGTGGGTGGGGGTGGTGGGAGACATGAGTTGGACATGGGTGGGGGCCTGCTGGCAGGTGCCCCACAGTGCTGGGGGGTGGGGGTGGTGGGGGAAATGAGTTGGACATGGGTGGGGGCCTGCTGGCAGGTGCCCCACAGTGCTGGGGGGTGGGGGTGCAAGGGGACATGAGTTGGTGTTCATTAGTTCAAGGAGACATGTGCCTTTGCTGGGGGGCATGCCCATGTTGGGTGGGCTGCCTGCGGGACATGACCAGGGATGCAGGGTAGTCCCCTGTGGTGTGGGCTGCCTGCAGGGGCCGTGGAGGGTGTACAGGGTACACCTGGGAGGACCCACACTGTCAAATCACATGTGGGACTCCCCGGCACCCTTGAAATACACGTACCGTGCAGAAATAGCGTGTAAAACTTCCCGCGCACGCCTGAAATACACGCGCACAGGCTATTCGCGTGTGGAACTTCCCGCGCACCCCTGAAATACACGCGCCCAGGCTATTCGCGTGTAAAACTTCCCGCGCACCCCTGAAATACACGCGCACAGGCTATTCGCGTGTGGAACTTCCCGCGCACCCCTGAAATACACGTAGCCCGCTCCCCCAGGCCCGATCGCGTGTGAAAGTTCACGCGAACCCCTGAAATACTCGTAGCACGCTCACCCAGGCCCGATCGCGTGAGAAACTTCACGCGAACCCCTGAAATACACGTAGCCCGCTCCCCCAGGCCCGATCGCGTGAATGACTTCACGCGCACCCCTGAAATACACGCGCCCAGGCTATTCGCGTGTGGAACTTGCCGCGCACCCCTGAAATACACGCGCCCAGGTTATTGCGTGTGGAACTTCCCGCGCACCCCTCAAATACAGGCGCCCAGGCTATTCGCGTGTGGAACTTCCCGCGCACCCCTGAAATACACGCGCCCAGGCTATTCGCGTGTGGAACTTCCCGCGCACCCCTGAAATACACGCGCCCAGGCTATTTGCGTGTGGAACTTCCCGCGCACCCCTCAAATACAGGCGCCCAGGCTATTCGCGTGTGGAACTTCCCGCGCACCCCTGAAATACACGCGCCCAGGCTATTCGCGTGTAAAACTTCCCGCGCACTCCTGAAATACACGCGCACAGGCTATTCGCGTGTGGAACTTCCCGCGCACCCCTGAAATGCATGTAGCCCGCTCCCCCAGGCCCGATCGCGTGTGAAAGTTCACGCGAACCCCTGAAATACACGTAGCACGCTCACCCAGGCCCGATCGCGTGTGAAAGTTCACGCGAACCCCTGAAATACACGTAGCACGCTCACCCAGGCCCGATCGCGTGAGAAACTTCACGCGAACCCCTGTGATGCACGTACCCTGCTGAAATCGCGTGTGAGACTTCCCGCTCACCCCGGTATACACGCACACGTATTTTTTGTCAGCGGGTGTCCGTGTTTGTGGGTACCCCTTTGCACGTCATTTTTCCTGGAGGGCCACAGTATGGGACATTCATCATGGCAGTATATAGGTGCTATTTGTTGGCGCACCTTTTGGCGCACATTTCTTACAGCCGCAGAGACGCTACCGCCTGCTTTCTTGTGGCGGTCGTGTTTGTGCCTGTGCGCTGGTTTGAGCGTGCGCTTTTTTCCCCTATTCTATTCCATGAATACGTGTTGTAGGCGAGCGTGTGGGCGTTCCGCGCACTTGTGCCCTGTACTTCCCCCGTGACGCCCACGTTTTGGCAAGTTGTTCCCCATTCCGAGTGTTACGCCCGTGTTCCGCCTACTTTTGTTGCGTGCGCCGCGCTATGTGCGAATTTCGCTGTGGCCTGTGCGATTTTCGCTGTGACCTGGCGCACGCTGTTAGATGGCCTGTGCGCCAACGTGCGCCGCGCACTTTTTTATCGCACATCCGCTGGTTTTCTCGCGCACGGCCTTCCATGAATCGACGTGCGCTGCTTTTCGTGCGATTTTCGCACTTGCACTGCGATTTTCGCTATTCCACTGCGAATCGCACGTTTTTGCCCACTTGCGCCGCGCTAATTATTCCATGAATCGGCCTGTTAATATTCACCAATGAAAACAAAGTAGGAACTAGTATTTTTTTTCTTGCACTAAATCACTGCTACCAAAAGTATTGCTAAGTCTTCGAAAATGTATCGAATTGATTGATTTTACAAAGCACACATATGTACGTGAGCATCCATATTTTTAAGTTGCATGGTGAGGTTAGACTAGAATAATAATCAATATTGGCACAAAAATAATCCCTGTGTGTAAGATAGGAGTAGTGGTTGGAGCATGAATGGGCATCTGGAACATATTAAACATAATGATTTCTTTTTGTAGATATATGGACTGGAGCAGTCATGCATTTGTGTATGTATTTTACAAACTGCCTAGAGTGCATTGTGCTCCGGTGGAGCCATCAGAGAGTTAGATTGGAGGGTGTCTTGCCCTTGTGTCCCATCTCCCGAGTCAAAAGGGTGCCTGAAAAGCAGGCAGTATCCCCAGGTGAGGCTACAAGGGACATTACATATAACACTTTGTTAACATAGCGCTAAGAAGAGAGAGGGATCTGGCAGGAAGAACGCACACCATTATTGTTAATCGGGTCATGAACTTCAAGTGAATTCAAAGTAGTGCTTTAAAGCGACACTATTTGTGTGTGCATTAACTTAATTTTGGATAAGACACATTGCATGTTTAATGTTCTTGCATTCAGCTAAAAATATGATTGCCATATCGAGTGTTCTGCTCATTGCTAGTGTCCAATTCTGCTACACTAATCACTCCCACGTGTTCTGAGGCTTCATTTCTCGGCAAAACATGTCTGTCTAATGGAAAGGCTCACCAGAGAAATCATTATTTGGCAAATTCTGAAGGGATTTGCGAAGATCCCCAATTCCTTGACCTGTCCTACCCTACATACTTGTTTGGTGCCCCTACTAATTTGCCACCTTTCCGAGATGATCGCTCTCGTCTTAACTCTGGCTAGCGGTGAACTGTACAGTAATTTCACCCACTTAAGGTACCCATCCCATATTTTCTTAGAGCTGCCATCCGCAAAGGCCTTTTGACAGAGTCAAAGGCCTTCACTGCATCAAGTGATACAATTGCAATCTCGCTCGAGTCCCCTACTGTGTGGTCTATGACCCATTAGAGTCGTCTGAGGTTGTCTGATATGCTTCTGCACGGGACATACCCAGACTAATCAGGGTGTATTAATCTGCTTATAACCTGTCTCATTCTGTTTACCAACACAGACGTGAGTATCTTGCTGTTCTGTTTCAGCGTCGACAGTGGTCTATATGACCCGCAGTCTGTTCTTGGCTTATTGGGTTTAGGGAGTGGGATAACGATCGCATCTCTCAG
The DNA here is from genome assembly GCF_040938575.1 of Ambystoma mexicanum. NCBI lineage: Eukaryota > Metazoa > Chordata > Amphibia > Caudata > Ambystomatidae > Ambystoma > Ambystoma mexicanum. The sequence goes on along the minus strand of NC_090930.1, from coordinate 291,488,585 downwards.
GGATTCTGGTAGTGTCCCTGTTTGAAATGCCTCATTTAACATCGCAAACAGCGGGGGGAGCACTTCTTCCCTATACATTTTGTAAAACCCACTGGGGAGTCCATCCGCTCCCGGGGTCTTGCTAGTGGGTAGTTGCTCAACCACTGCTTCAAATTCTTCCAATGTAATCGGGGCATCTAGGTCCTCTCGCTCTCCAGCACTGATTTTTGGCAGACCAATATCCCCTGTTTCCATTATCTCACTATTTTCACTCTCTCCTTCCCTGTACAATCGTTTTTTGTAATATTCAAGGAACTCTCTGTTCACGTCCTCCTGGGTATCCAATATCTGCCCACTCTCCCCCACTACTGTTCTGATTGTTGGTCTGGGGGTCTCACTTTTATGCAACCATGCTAGCAAACTCCCTGGCTTGTCTTCACCCGCATGTTGCCTCTCTATGTATTTCTTATAGTTTAGATTGCACAATCTCTCCCAGTGCCCCGTGCATTCCTGCTGCATAGTATCAGTATCCTGCCGGGTGTTACCGCCTTTAACCAAAACCGTCTCTAGCTTCGTCTCTGCCTTCTGCAGTTCCCTTAGTATGCCTCGCTGTAGCCCTTTGGATTAGAGCTATAGCTGATCCTCTCATCACCACCTTAAAAGCTTCCCATAGGGTGCCGGCCGATTCAACAGTCAGAGTGATATTTTCTAAGTATTCTATAATGTCTACTCTGAGGTCCTCCCCGAACACTGTGTCTTTCAATGCTTCAGCTCTGAGTCGCCACGTTGGAATCCTAGCCCTTGGGGGCAGGTATTTCCAAGCTAAAACCAATGGCGAGTGGTCCGAAAGGACCCTTGCTTTGTACTCTGTCCGCACTATTTCCGCCATCATCTCCTGTGAGGTGAACCTATAGTCTAAACGTATGTACAGGTTTTGTGGGGTATAGTAATGCGAAAACTGTCTATCTTGTGGGTGGTGTAACCTCCACATATCCTCTAGCTGGAGGTCTATCAACAGGGTCTTTAGGGCTTTGGCAGCGGGGGTGGGTTTGTCCGATTTCCTGTCTGACCTGTCTACCCTTGGGTAGCTTAAGTCATGCAGTTAAAGTCACCTCCCCATATCACCGGCCCTCCCAGGTATCGACTTATTTTGCTATATAGGGTCTTGAAGTAAGCTACTGTGTTCTGGTTCAGGGCATATGTATTGATAATGCATATTTCTCTATTTTCTATCAGTTCCCTTATTGCCCCCATCCTCCCATCTGCCTCCACTGTGGTCTGTAGTGGTTTGAAAGGTACATGTGGTGCCACCGGGTGATCACCCGTCTGGCATAAGCCGAGTACATTGCACCTATGACAGTCCCCTTCCATTTCCCCTCTACCACCTCTTGTTTCTCTTTCGTGAGATGTTTTTTTTTTTATTAGGGCTATATCTATTTTCGGTCTTCTTAAGTACATTATAATCTTGTTCATCTTCAGGTAACCATTGAGCCCCCTGACATTCCAGGTAACTATTTTAAGATCCCCCATATTTCGACCATATCCAGACCCTTACATTGTCTCTCCCCATAATTCGCATTCGGCGCAGGCGCACATGTTTGTAAGGTCATTTCCCAACAAATAACACTATAAACCCCCCAACTCCCTCCCATCCCCAACTGCCCCAACTTCCCAAACAATTGCCCAGCTCCATCCGTGGATCTCAGGCTACCCCGCATCTAGTCCCTTTCTACGGCCTAGTCGATACTCCGAACTCAGCAGGGGGATACTTTACTACTAATATCCTACCTAATCTAACTACTGGGGGTATAGGTACATCTCCTCCACTCCTGCATCGAAGATACAGTTTATAATACGTTCCTATATGTTAGGCACTGCATAACTTCCACAACTTGGATCAACAGAGGATCAGCAGGAGCTTGCAAGGACCACATCCTACTTAATGGCCTTTTAGCCACGCCCCGTCTTTCTTACTTTCTTTAGCCCACAGGGGCCTTCAAGTCGGTACCATTAAAGGTTACCTGGCGGCGCTGTCCATATTTAAGCGCTCGTCTGAAGAATGCTCTTACTTTAAGATTCATTTGATTTCTCAATTTCTTAAAGGACTGACTAATGTGTTTCTGCCGTTCCCTTTCCAGTTGGCGGTTTGGGATTTGAATTTTGTTTTGAAATTTCTAATGGGTGCTCTGTTTGAACATTTGCACTCTTGTCCTTTGAGGTTATTGTCCTTCAAGACAGTGTTCTGGGTTGCGCTTACTTCCGCTCAAAGAGTGAATGAATTGCAGGCACTTTCCTCTAAGCTGCCATTTACTGTGTTCCACAAGGACAGGGTTGTACTAAGGGTACGTCCTTCCTTTCTACCTAAGGTAGTATCTGAATTTCATTTGAGCCAGAAAGTGGTTCTTCCTTCTTTATATCCTCCTCCTCATCCTGGTAAGAAAGAGGAGTGACTCCATGGGTTGGATCCTAGGAGAGCTCTGAGCTTTTATATTACTAGGATGTCCAGGGTCAGAGTGGACGATCAACTATTTGTGGGATTTGCTGGACACCGATTGGGCCAGGCTTTTACCAAACAGACCATGTCCAGGTGGATTATCCTCACCATTTCTGAATGTTACCGATTGGCGGGTACGGACCTACCTGAAGTGCTGTGAGCTCATTCCAGTAGGGGCGTGGCTACTTCCACACAGTCCTACAACGGAGAGTTCTATTAGGAATATTGATGATGCAGCCACATGGGCTTCTATCCACACCTTTGTTAGACATTATTCCCTGCATACGAGCCATGGTCAAGATATGGCCTTTGGTAAGGCGGTTCTTTATTCCGCTATCTGATTGGATACTCTTCTTTTCCCTCCTCCATTTTCTGGTACTGCTTTGGAAGTCTGTCAAGATGTGGAATACAATGGAGGACACAATCCATTTGAAGAACAAGTTACTTACCAACTGGTAATGTTGTTTCGATTGGATGTTGTGGGGGGGGGGGAACATAAACTGAGGCTACGGGCGCCTTGCGTCCTATTTATAACATCTGGTGACGTCGCCCTCCACAGAGGCCTTCGAGGGACACCGACTCGACGCTGGACTCCCTCTGCCCAAAACGTTTCCGAACTACACAGCTGTGGACATTACATGTCAAAGATGTGGAATACGTTGGAGGAACATCCAATCGAAAGAACGTTACCAGTTGGTAATTTGTTCCTCTGCTGGCTGTAGTTCCATTGCTGCTGCAAGAACCAAGTGCCAAGGGACAGGAACACCAGAATTCGAGTGCATTATTTTTAAGCCAGACTAGAACTCCAGGAAAATCCTCCAGACTCCCTTGAAGCAGGGCTGAGCCACCTCAGAGTGTTGGATGCCAGAAGCAAGGGAAGTCCGGGGTAGTGCTATTTGCCAGTAGATGAAACAGCAAAGTGCCACTGATCTGAATTGTACCAATTGCTGCCGCCGACCTTCAAGTTGTAGTGCAGGTGTCCCCAGACGTCCTCACTCTTGTCCCCACGACTGAGGCCCAGGAACAGGATCTGCAGGAACTACAACAGGAACAGAAGCCAGCTGGAACAATTTCTTCAGACCTAAGGTACTGTGAATGAAGGTGTACTTGCCTCTTGTTGTGTAGCTTGCTTGCTCTCAGTTGAGACTTGCATTGGCTGCCCTATGCAGAGTTGCTTGCAGCTTTTCCCTTCACAAGCTTCCTAGCTTGTTAACCAACAGTGATTTCTTTTTACAACAAAACTCTTTACATTGTGCAAGACTTTTACCTACCTTCAAGAAGTGACTCAGCTCCCCTAGACTTTGCTCAAGTGACCTTGGCTATCCTGGCTCCCTGAAGACTCTTCTTAAACTTTGACTTTGTGTTAACTGTCCCTCAAAGTCAACCATACTTTACTTGTATAGCTGGGAAAGGGTTAATGTACATTGCATGTGGGGGTTCAAATGTGTGTACCTTTTTGAGAAACTTGGTAACCATTGTTTCCTTCCCTGACCTTTTCCTTTTTGCCACAACATCAGTATTGCCATTTAAGTGTGAAAAGTGATACATTAATGTCCAGTATCCTAATTATTTAAGTCACCTCAGGTTGTAGGAATGTGTGGCATCCCAAAAGGGTATCTACTTACTTTATTGAACTGAAGGAGTGTATTTTTATTGTTGCCAATTGCTCCTTTCTAAAGAAGGCTATTTTAAAACTGACAAATGAATAACTAATTGTTTAATCAAGAAACTTTAAATATAAGTGTTATTTGGATACTTGTCACTGTGAAACTATGTTGCAGCCCTACAGCTCACATTGACCCCTCTTGAGAGAATTCTGGGTGCGCAGTCACAGGGGGTTCTTGCTTCCCCCTAACTTGCTGTGTGCCATCGAAAAATAAGTTAACAAGTTATTGCTTCCCTTAGTCTGTGAACTGAAAAGCTGATAATTGAAGATTACACCCCAAGGTCCAATTCCCCTCGAATAACTGTTTCCCTGAATCAGAGTTATAGGTGTTTTACTGTTCCTAGAACAAGTGTTCCACTATTTTGAAAAGTAGATTGCCCAGTTGACTTACTGTGTGATTGCATGCTGAGCGCCACGGCACACTTGTTAGGGTTTACTACCCTGTATTACTGTAAGTAATCCAAAAGTAACTATTGATTTTTACTTCCCTAGAACTACGGTTAGGTGTTCCAAATAAGGTTATATGCTTTGGGCTGTGCACCTAAAGCAGTGTTGCTTCAGTGTTTCTTTGGACCATTTGGATTACAATTTGTTTGTAATGATTCTACAGCCCTCTCTCCCTCCTAAGATGAGCCTGCCTGCTCTGTCTATGGTACCCTATACTCTGGTGGTACAGCCTTATACTAAGAGTGGAGTCTTGTACTGCCTCAGTTGAATGGTTGTACTGGACTTCAGACAAACTGTTATAACAGAGCCCAGACCCTCACTGTGAATCCAGGGAAGGCTAGGTACAGTGAAAGATCTCGGCAGCAGGACCGTTACTTCGTCCACACTCGGAGGCACGCACCAAGCGTGCAACCCTGCTGCTCCTACGGTCTCACCCTGTAGGCGTTCTCGGCTCTCCGCACTGCTGTGATTTACTTGACTCTGATGTGGCTGAGCAGCCAAGATCTCTTCAGCCGCCCCACAACGGGTAGCTATTTGTTAATCACCAGAATGCAGCACAGCAGCCTCCTTCCAGTTGGGCCTAGCCTTGCGGCTTGGAGCTTCAGCATGGAGCATCCATCTTTTCAAAATCTTCTACATTTTACAGAGAATGCTATAGTTTTACATGTCGTGTAAAACGTTTTCACTGCCTCAATATACCCACCTTGTCGTTCTATGGAAAACTAAAGCCAAAACTTTAAAAAGCAGGTGCATTAAACGCTTCATTTAAAAGCAAAAGATCTCAATTTTTTCTAAAATTGCCATCCTTCTCCAGCATGGGGTCTGGCATGGATTCAAATGTTAAAGAATATTCCCCGTCAGACTGGGAATACTCGGTAAAAACAGTTTCTCTTTCACTTACAAACTGTATTCCTCCTATAAACCAATCACTGTCCTCTGGGTCATACTGCCCCCCATAGGTCCCTCCTCTGGCAGCCATCTTCCGATTTTTTTACTGCACGCTTGAGTGTTGGGAGTCCTAGAGTGTGCTCTCTGCGAGCTTGTACTATGTTTGTGATTTTTGTGGCAAAAGGCTCTATTTCAGAGAGTGCGTGCGCTCTTATCTCCATCTGCCGACAGCAGCAATCCATTGTTGGTGAATTTCAGCACCCCTCAAGGGCAAAGATTGTTGAATTTTTCAGAAGGCCATCAGGCCATCAGGCCAACTTCGAGCCCTCAGACCATGACGGAGGAGAAGGAAGAGCTCTTTTCAAGACATACAGAACGTGTTTGTGGAGGACAAGCACCTGTAATGTCTCTGTCTTCATGCAGGCCACAGTGAAGGTGAGTGCAAGATCTGCCTTGGCTTCTCCAAGAAGGCGACGGATAGGTACTGTAGATTGGCGGCGTGGCTGAATGCCAAGGCCCGTGCTCCAAGCAGAGTCCTGCCTCACCCAGGACTGGCCGGTCTGAGGAGCAGGCTTCCAAGTCCTTTGAGGGCGCCTCATCCGTGGGGGCCTGTTAGGCAAGATTGTATCCAGTACCATTTGGGTGCAGTACAACAACCCTGATTGGTTGGTAGCGTGTGGCGTACCCAGGCTCATTTCAAGAGGGGTCAATGTGAGCTGTAGGGGAGTTACACAGCTTATTGATAAAACAATTAATTTGTCAGTTAGAATAAGCCTTCAGAAGGGAGCAATATAAAACACCACACAAATATACTTCAAAAATGCACACTCTTAATTATCTAAATCCATAAATACCCATTTGGGATGACACCCGGACACTACCTACACCTCTCGGACGACTTCAATAGCTAGGATGCTGTTGGCATTAATATATTACTGTTGCATTTAGAATATTCTTGGGAGTAATGTTAAAGAGAATAGTGTTCAGAATGAAACAAGTATTCAGTTATTCTAAAGCAGGTAAGTACCTGCTCAATACACCCCCCCCATGCAAAGTTAGTTAACCGTTTCCCTGGGAGGAAGGCAAAACACATAAGCAGGGAGAAGAGTCATTCAGGGAGCCTAGGCCAGCCAATGTTAAGTTGACAAAAAGTCCAGGTGAACTGGAGCACTTCTTGTAGGCAAGTAGAAAGTCTTTTTCAATGTCTAAAGACTTTGTAGAATCGAAGTAATCAATGTAGGGCCACAAGCTGATTACTTCACAAGCCTAAAGAAGCTGGCAGCAACTCTACACATGCAACCAAGCAAGTCTCTAAAGAGGACTCGTGGCTGCACAACAAGAGGTAATTTCTCTTAGACTTTACAGTTCCTTTTAGGTTGAAGAAAAAGTGCAGCAGATTACATCTGTTCCTGTGCTCTGCAGATCTCGCTGTTCCTGGGCCTTAGTTGTGGGGACAAGAGGGAGGACTCCTGGGGACTCCTGCAATGGAACGGTCACTGCTCGCAACCTGCAAACTTAAAACAAGTGGCTGTTCAGTGTTTCAGCACCTCATCTACTGCAAATAGCAACACTGTGGTTCCTGGCTGTCGAGATGGGCTATCCTTGCTTCTGGGGTACAGCACACTGAGGTGGCAAAGGCTCGGTCAGTCCTGCTTCCTGGGTGTCCAGAGGATCTTCATGGAGCTCTTGGCCAGCTTAAAAGCAACGTATACAAACTGGTGTTCCTCTCCCTGGCTATTCGGTTCCAGCAGCGACTGCAGTGGATACTCGACCAGCATTGAGAGTATGTCCAGGTGGCTTAGTCTGGAGTTGATTGGTCCCACCGACTCAAAGGGAGAAGTCATCCTTGCAGGAGCTTTTCTGTCAATATGAATTTGGAGTTTCAGCACAGCAGCAGGGCTTCACCTGGCAAACCAACGGTCCAGGAGTTGTAGCAGACGTCTTCAAGTGCTTCTTTGGATTCCCTTGTCCAGTGGTAGACTCTGCCTTCCAAGCCAAAAAACCTTGCCTTTTATGCAGCTTGCTCCCGTTCATTCCAGCCCAGCTGTCAGTCACCCAGCAGGGTGGCTGTCCTTGCCGAGCAGCCAGCCGGCCAATCACCAAAGAGTGCATTCCTGTCTCCTAGGAGACTAAGCACAGGGAGCTTCGGGCACCTCCCTCACTTCCTGCCCCCGCCAGACACCCTGGAGCCAGAGGCGGGTTTCACTCGTGAAGCCTGACAAAGCAAAGGGACCAAACCTGGTTTGGCACACAGAGTAAATCTCAAGGAGGACCTTTCCACAAAGAAATGGCGACAAAAGAAGACCGGGGCCATTTTGACCAAAACAAATGGCACCCATTGGTGCTTTACCGTGGCTGCAAATGCAGCCCACTGTAAAATTCCATAATGGTAGTAAAACGTAAACCACTGCCACCAGCCATTCGTTGAGGAAAGGGTAACATAAAAAATGTTACATGATAAGTTAGACAAAGGGGATACTAAGTAATCCCTCCAGCACTCTATTGGAAGATGGTGTGTGCTGGGTAGAGAAAGTTACAAATGTAAGTAAAGTCAATTTCACTTTACTGCTCTGGGAAAAAGATGTTTATCCCAGAGAAGGTATTTAAACCTTGGGGAAATCTGAAAGACTTCCCTGTGTCACTGCACCGAAGGTGCTGTGTGACACAATGTAAAAGATTATGCCTATGGAGTTCGGCAGACTCCACAACCAAAATAAACGGTGTTCAAAATCACATTAAAACACATGAGTGGGAAAAAGGGTCTCACTCTCTCCAGATTACAAAAAAATCAAGTCCTCAAAGTCCAGCAAGTTGCTGGGGGACTCTAAGGTAGAGGGAATTGGCACATTTCTGAGAATTCTCCCCAACAGGATCCAAGACGATGCCAAGCACTGCAAGTCAGGTTCCATCTGGGTCGCTGCGCAAGCGGGGTCCCACGATGGACAGGGTGCGACCGTCCTCTGCCACCATCGCCAGCCAGCGATCAAGCTCCTCATCGAAAAGGAAATCGTCCAACCCGGCTAAGCTGCAGGAGAAGCCCGAGATGGAGGAAAAGATGGCCGATCCACGCAAGAAGGCCCAGTTGGCTTGGAGAAGTCTTGATCAACAATATCAGGTTTGAATACAGTACCCTCTGGGAATACTACAAACAACTATGACTACAAGTGTAGGCAACCCAACCTTTGGTATAAGCTTGTACTACACAGTTTTGGTAGCGTGTTGAGCAGCCAGGCTTCTCTCAAGAGGAGAAATGGGAGCTGTAGTGGAGTTACACAAAGATTCAGTTAAAGGTATTCAAATAAACTCTTACACTCAAGGTTTCTTGCATAAACAATGTATTTATCAGTCAGTTATAAAACCTTCTTCAGAAGGGAGCAATAGAATAGTAAAACACACATCTACTTAAATACTGTACACTCTGAGTTCCTGGATCAGGCAAGGCCCTTTTGGGATGGCCCACAGACACAATCTATACCCACAGGTGACTTAAGTAACAAGGGTGCTGGGGATATTCTTACTGTTGGCATACAGAATACCCCTTAAAAAATAAGTAAAAGGCAAAAAGTTATTAGAACACAAGAAATACAAATAGTCATAAGCAGTGCAAATACATTCAGATGGCTCTTAGAAGAGTCATTCAATTCAATAGGCTAAGCCAAAGTCACTAGGCCAAAGTCTTTAGATAGGATGCAGCACTTCAGGTAAGTATGATATGATATTTAATTTTGTATCGCACTCATACACAGGTGTTTCAGAGCGTGACAAGGCAAGGGAGTGGAACAGGGGAGAACAAAACAATGATCTTACTAGGCCCAGTGACATTTAAAACGTGCAAGTCCATGGGATAGGGAGAGGGGAAAAGTGCATGGAGGAGTGGGAGAAAGTGGAAAGTGCAGAGCAAAGGAGAAACAGGATTAATAATATATAAATAATAAAATCAGCCCAAAGTGGTAGTGCAGCCAAGTGGCAAGTGCTAGGTTTGAGGCAGCAGATCAGGTGGGTCTGATAGGTGCATGAGGGAAAAAGGGGGGGCTGTTTGTGTACAGATCCAAACTCCAGTGCAAGGGGTGGCCCTGAGGCAGTTTGGTAGGGTGGCAGGATCAGCAGGAACCTGGCACCAGAGACAGAGGGTGTTCCAATACAAGGTGCCAAGAGAGCAGATCAGCAGGGGAGAGGCAGGGCGAAGGCGGAAGCAAAGAGGAAGGTCTTGAGGTGCTTCCGGAACGTGAGATGGTTTTCTTCAAGTTTTAGAGTGGCAGGGAGGCCATTCCAGAGGGAGGCCCCAGCCGAAGAGATCTACCCCCATCTCGTTTCTTTGAAAAAGGACTGACCCCGAGGGAGTTAGAGGAGGAGGAGCGAAGAGCTTGAGAGGGGAGGTATTTACTAAATGGAAAAGTCTTTGCACAAGTTCTTAGGAGTCTTTGCGAACAAGAAGAATCAAATGTAGTGCCGCAAGCTGATTAGACTTGTGAGTTGCAGAAGTTACAAGCACTTTCACAGTAAGAGGTAAGTTCTCCTAGGCTAGTTTTACAGTACCTTAGTAAAGAAGAAATGATGCTGAAGACTTCTCTTCCTGTACAGCTCTGCAGATCTCACTGTTCCTTGGCCTCAGTTGTGGGGACCAGAGGGAGGACGTCTGGGGACTCCTGCACTGTACTAGCACCGTCAAAGCTGGCAACTGGCAAACTTTACTTTCAGTGGCTGTTTCGCATTTCAGCTCCTTGCGGTGCAGCAAATAGCAATAAGCGTGGTTCCTGGCTGTCAATGTGGACTTTCCTCACATCTGAGGGCCTGCACTCAACTGGGGGGGGGGGCAGGTGTGGGGCTTGGTCAGTCTTGCTTCATGGGAGGTTGGAGGATCTTCCAAAAGCTTTCGGCCAGTTTACAAGCAACGCACACAATCTGGTGTCCCTCTCCCTGGCTCTAAGGTTTCCTGCAGCACTCTGAGGAAATGCAACCAGCTCCGAGATGGGTGTCCAGGTGGCTTACTTGGGAGTTCGATTGGTCCCACCTTAAAGGGAGAAGTCATCCTTGCCGGGCTTCTGTTGTTGCGAACTTGGCGATTTGGACCTGCAGCAGGGCTTCACCGGGCAAACCAACTGTTCAGGAGTTGCAGCAGCTGTCCTGTTCAAGCTCTTCTTCAGTTCCTTCGTCCAGTGGTCGACTTTGCCTTCCAAGCCAAGAGACTTGCCTTTTATTCAGTTCTCTCCCATTCATTCCAGCCTAGCTGCCACTCACCCAGCAGGGTGGCTGTCCTTGTAGGGCAGTCAGCCAGTCACCAGAGTACATTTGTGTCTCCTAGGAGACTAAGCACAGGGAGTTTCAGGCACCTCCCTCACTTCCTGCCTACCCCAGACACTTTGTCACCAGAGGTGGTTTTCACTCCTGAAGCCCGCCAAAGGTGAATGAACAAAGAGACCAAACCTGGTTTGGCATGCAGAGAAAAACTCGAAGGGCCTTTCCACAAAGAAATGGCGAAAAAAGACTGGGCACCAATTTTACAAGGATGGCTCATTTTGAAAAACATGGCTCCCGCGATTTAACGTTACCGGAGCTGCAAACAGCTAGCGGCCGGGGTAAATCATAGTTCATTACAAAACCACTGCCACCGACCATTCTGAGAGGAAAGGGTAACAGATGAATGCTACATGAGTAACTAGACATAGGGGATACTAAGTAACCCCTCCAGCACTCTTATTGTAAGATAGGGTGTGCTGGATCTAGAATTTTATAGGACTAAGTCAATTTCACTCCACTGCTCTGGGAAACAGTAGTTGATCCCAGAGACGGTATTTAAACATTGGGAAATCTGAAGGACTTCCCTGGGTCACTGCACTGAAGGTGCTTTGTGACACAAATGTAAAAGATGATGCCAATTGAGTTGGTTAGACTCTAACCAAAACGACGGTGTATAAACTCACATCAAAATACATGAGTGGGGGGGGCTCATACTCTCTCCAGGTCAAAAAATCAAGTACTCAAAATCCAGCAAAGTTGCTGGGGGTCTCTAAGGTAGAGGGAATTGGCACATTTTGAGTTCTCCCTAACAGACAATAGAGCTGGTGGCGGTGGCTCTCATGGAGGCTCAAGGGGCTGATACTGTAAAGGTGACCCCCCATAGTGCAGACAGTTAAACCCTGCCTCCAAGGTGGGAAATCTCTGCAGTGACTGTGGCGAAGTCTGCTGGCATGCCAGAGAAGAGAATGCAGTCTCTGAGCCTGGCTCTGACTCTTCAGGGTGGAAAAAGGGAGTCATGGGGGCAAGGAGGCCCTAGACCAGTTGCCGGCCATGTCACAGGCCATGGAAGACTACCTGGAGTCCTTACTCACGGCCCACAAAGGCGTGGAGGACGAGGGCACAAGGCGTAGTTTTTCCAATCAAGTATGTGGATGGTACGGGTGAAATACGTGGATGGAGTGCATAAAACAACTTAAAATACACGGAATGGATTGGAGTGCATGGCACGGATTGTAGTGATGGCACGGATTGGAATGCGTGGCACGTTTGAAAGAGCATGTAACCCATCATATCACATCACCACGCTTACTCTCTTCTCGACACCACCATTCAACTGGAACACAGAGATACTATGACACCATTCGGTATAGCTGTTCTTATACCAACATCTGCCGCATACTCCCCATCACTCTATCTAAACACTGCTGGTTACACACACCCCAGCCAGGCGTTCTCCTCAGGCCTAACACAGCCACAATCGGTCTGGATAAATCATGCGAGAACTAACACATACTCTTGATCTCTCAACCACCACACCTACCGCTAAGAAGCAGCTATTAAACGAATTCCACCAGCTGCACACATACCCGGTGCTCACACGCACCTTTGACTCTCTCTACTCTCTCTCTAGTGACTTGAACTTCGGTTCCCAAGGGCATTCGACCTGCCAGCACCTTCAGACCATACCAATGGTACATAAGGCGCTATATAAATGCAAAGTAACATAAAATAACATTTGCAGCGCATTACTGCAATAATGGTGCAGCTACACTTGTGGATGAGTGTATCAATTGTATCCAAACAATGTGAGTGTCATCAGTGACCTGGACCCCTTTGGGATAGTTTTCCTGCGTACCCCGAGCACTCAATGTCCCTCAAACCCTTATAGATTCAGGACTTTTTGATGGGTTTAGCTATTTGTTGCAGATGTTAGACATCTTTGCTTTAACCTTTACCTTGGGGGTGGAATTTTAAGAAAGTTTGCATATCTTTGATTGACCGTGGCTTGCCCTCGTTCTCCTGAATACATAGCTACAGGGTTAGATAAGTGTTTTACTAGCCATATTTCTAATTTAGACTTATCCTTTGTTTGACCAATAAAACTTGGAGACAGTTGCCCATATTTGTAATTGACCATGCACTGCTACAATCCGGTGCATTGGTGTGTCTGTGTGAGGGGAAGATGGAGGGGGAACAGTGTAAGGCATATATGTAAACGCCTGCAAATCATCACAAAGTATTCCGGTCAGGCGGAATGTGTGCATGTGGAGTAACCTTTATTTAACACAATTTGAACGAATATGTGTCTTCCAATATAACAATATACCTACACTAAATCCGTGGTGAGCATCCTGTGGCCCCCAGAAGTTTAGGCATACAATCCCCTCACCCTGCAAATATCCCAGGCAGATGTGTTTGATTTTGCAGGGTGGCAGGCATTTACAAACATGTGCACAAAACGAATGCAGCAGTAGAAAATAAGTTCTTGAAGCCAACAAGTAAAGGAGTACAGGGATTTAAAACACAGCGGTTGGGCAGAGAAACCATAAGATGCCTAGCATTGTCCTTCAGCAACCGAAGGATGCTCTGCATGCCCAAACAAGCAAAGGAAGGCTGCCAATGTTGCACGAAGAACGATGGTCTGGATGGTTGCCAAGAGCAATGACAGAGATTAGGATTAATTCCACACCTTCCAGTCATAACCTCTTTTGTTTTGCATAAGCCACCCTGAGTGGGACGGGTCAGCCCTGACATGGTTCGCGAGACTGCTGGGCGCAGAGACCCAAGCTACTCCTCACTAATGATGCCCATTAAGGCTGAAACAAGTCTGGCAATGCTTGTGGCCTTGTGCAGAAGGGATTTGATTTAACATTACGGGCTGGACTTCCCCTTTTGGTGTGGGACCAAACCTGATATGCATATGGTCATTCCCCTTCTGTAATGGCTTGGCAGGCTGAAGAACGATGGTCTGGAGGGTTGCCCAGAGCTATGCCAGAGGTTTGGATTAATTCCAAACCTTCCAGCCATCACCTCTTTTGTTTTGCATAAGTCACCCCGAGCTGGATGGGTATGCCCAGATGTGGACCCCGAGCCTGCTGGGCCTAAAGACCCAAGCTACTCCTCACTGATGATTCCCAGTGAGTCCCCAAAATGTCTGGGGATGCTTGTGGTCTCGTGCAAAAGGGATGTAACTTAGCAGTTCAGACTGGACTGGCCCTCTTGGGGTGGGAACAAGCCTGATTTGAATATGGTCTTGACTTATTGGGCCTATATACAGGATTAGAGTCTCTTACTTTGAATGTATCCATACTTGTTATCAAATGTGTTTCATAGACTTCTTCAGTGCTACAATTCCTTTTTATTCTGAGAAAGTTCCTCTACATGATGTTCTTAATTATGTGTGTTGGATGGTTACTTTGCACATGCAATATACAATTGCTTGTAGTTGGTTTATGATATGAAGTAGTTTGAATTTCATCTTCTTGAACAAAGATCTGAACATCAAGGAAATTGAGTCTTTCTTTTCTGTATTCCGTGGTTAATTTAATGTTGTAATAATTACAATTTAGATATTCCGTATATTATTTCAATAACTTGTGATCTCCATTCAAGATTAGCAAAATATTGTTGATATACCACCCCCCAGTATACTATGTTGTCTTGTTGTGTGAAGGCTGGATGTATCCAGGCATGTTCAAGTTCAAAATTGCCCATGGATAATTGTGCTCCCATTGCTGCTCTTTGCTTTCAACAGTAAATGTGATAATTGAAAATAAAAATGTTATTATTGAGTGTGCATTTTAGCATTTCCAGTAGCATCTGATTCTGTTGAAAGTATGAAACTGACCTGGATTTAAGGAAATATTATGTTGTTTTGATGCCTTTGTTGTTTTCAATACACATACATAATGAAGTAACATCCATTGAGACCAATATGTATTTCTCTTGCCACATTATTGCTTCTATTTGTTCAATGACATGTTTTGTGTCCATAATATGTGATGCCAGGATTTGTGCCAAAGGGTTCAGATGGAAATCTATGTATTTTGATTTTCTCTCTGTTATAGAGCCATTTGCATTCATGATCAGTCTACAGGATGGGAATCTAGTGACGTTTTTACGGGTTTTCGGAAGAAAATATATTGTGGCCATAATCAGGTGCTCATCGTCACTGAGGAGACAAATAATGTGACAATTCTTGGTAGATTTCTGCCATTTCTCAACTATCTTTGTTAGTGGAGTCCAATTTCTGATAGCAATGGCTGTCATTGAGATGAAATTGGCTTCCTGTGTGTAGTCACATGTATTCATTAACAGAATTTTGCCTCCTTCATCTGCTGATTATACACTATGATTTCTTTATGATTTTTTTAAATATTGAAGTGTCTTTCCTACATCATAGGTCAAATTGAATGTTCTTGTTTTAAATTAATTTTGTAGATCATTTTTTCCTAAATCTTTTGTTACAGCTTGATTGAAAAGGTCAATCGCATTGTTCTCCACTAATTGCCATATAGATTTTGATTTTGTTTTTAGTGTGCTTTCTTCTATGATGTAAGTGTTGATGGCTTGTTCCAATATGAACTGTTCAAAGCTATAGTCCTCATCTACCCAGTACAAATTCAGAAGGGTGATCTTTTTTTTGATAGCTTTTTCAGCCAGGTCCATGGTTAGTTTTGAAGGAACTCTTTCAGGTTCACCCTAAGTTACAAGGATAATCCAGACGTGGAACCCTTGTTCACTGTTCTTAGAGAGGCACAGCTCCACCTCACTGATGAGGCCCAACCAGGCCAATACATGTGTCTGGGTGGCTTTTGATACTCCGGTTCATAAGAGAATTGCCAGGCATTTCGGTGCTGGACTGCCCTTGGGCAGGACAAAGACTGATATGTAGTGGACATTGCTCTTCTGTGAAAGTATGGTGAGCTAAAGACTTTGGTTGAGACTCTAATCCTGTATATAGGCCGGTAGAGGAGAAACCCCCAGAACCCCCCTTGTTCCTGCGGCTTGTCCAACATAATCTTTGTTTCAAAATATTTCTTAAGTTTCAAGTGTCTTTTTGTAGATAGTCCATGCTATTTATTGGACTGAAAGAAAGACCTTTGTTTTACCCTGAAATAAGGTTGTTCGAGGGATGCATATCTGATAAATTCAAGACTAAATGTTCTTGTTTTATTCTCTGTTTCTTTTGGATCTTGTGATAATCCCTGTGTTTTTGTTTCCTCCTTTCTTTTTCACCTGCTCATTTGTGTAGTTGAGATATGTACATTGTTGGAAGATTTCCTTGTGATAAAGGTTTGCCGTCTGGTGTTTTTCCTGCTTTTGAATTCTTCAAAAAAAAGGGAAGTCTGTGACCATTTCTGGAACTTTTTGAACATTGTTTGTTCCCACATCATTGCTACCAGTGGATTCCACATCAGAGGATAATGCAGAGGATATCACTTCTGTCAGAGTTCTAACAGTTTTTTGTTGTATGTGTTTTTTATTCTGTATTGAATTGTATATTCTTTGACATGTGTATATTCTCTTGATTTTATGATCTTTGTGAAATATTGTAAATAACAATCCAAAATCTGATTGTTCTTAAAAGTGACTACTGGTAAATTCAACATTGCAATCCCCTCTTTGACTTGTTGTGTTTCAATCAGTGCGTGTTTGTGTACCTCAGCTGATTGCTGAGGTACAATCATTTCAGGGGAGGTACGTATTAACATTTGTTCACATTCATTCAATGTCTTTTTGTCTTTGTCTTCAAAAATCAGGAATATACAGATTCTCAACACTCTTGGTATCCATCCAACTTGTTAATACATTTAAAGTGATAAAATTTCCCAACCTTTTGAGAGTTCTTTCTATGGCAAATGTTCTAGTTTCTCAAATAGTTTCTTCATAGATGGTACTGATTTATTACTTATTTCACAGTGGATTCAGTTTTCAAGAATAGCTCATGTGCTTCCAAGTCCCGAGATTCAAAATTGTTTGCCATTTTATTGAGGATTGTTTAGATATCTCCATATCAGCCTGGGAATAGTTGTTAAGAAAAACTTGAAATGTGGGCAGACATTTACCATCTCAGGGCAATATTACTGATAGTTATTGTGTGTGGCTTGTCGCTTCCTGATAGCTGTAACTTTTGTGTCTGGTGAGATGGGATTCAGATATCATACTGGTGGCAGATCAGTGTGAAATTTAAGAGCTAAATAGGTGACAGGACATCTCTGGTACTAATTGAGTTTCTATGTTCAAATAGGTCATGCTAAAACTGCTAAGGATATCAAAAAGAATTGGACTGGAAGATGGGAATAAGAAAAATAATGTTGAAACCTATAGTGGATATGACATATTAAAGTGATAGGGTAATACATTTGAAATATGATATCCATTAGAAAAAGGTATTCCAATTTCATCAGGATGCGAGACTCCTAAAATGTTGGGTTCCATCACTGCTGATTTACATCAGTTGGAACTTTGAAAAGAGATGTTAACAGAAGGAGAAATAGAAATACGAATAAAATAGACATTACATTTAAGATGCATACACTTCCTTAATTATTGGGAATGGTCATCTGCTATATCGCCACGGACAATGTACGACGTAAATAAAAGAAGACAATTTTAAGGATATGTACAGATGGGAAACATTTAGTAAATGTACAATATTAAACAAACTCAATTTGTTTTTTTGAATACAAACACAATGGATACAGAAGTATCTGAATAATGAGGATTTGTTACAGGATGGTATATTAGAGACAATTGTTAAATATTCTACTTTCTTTCAATAGAAAATTGGATAGAAGGGTGTTTATAAATAGAACACATATTCTGATATGTTAAATGACTAATCCTGGAAAATGAATTTTTGTTTTCTAAAGGATCCTGATGACACCAAAATACATGAATTAGACTTCAGGAAATTATTGTTTATAACTGTTGTGTTAGAACCACAATGCTAACATCACATTCAAAACCAAACTAAAAGCTTGCTGCCTCACCTCTAAATTACTCTCTTAACCTACCTCTCATGTGCCTGGTAGCTAACATTTTCCCCTCACCCTCAACATGCCTCTGTACCTCACTTCCTCTTCCTACACTCTAGCACTTCAGCCATCATGGTCACATCCTGAGTACAGCTGGCAGTACCGCCTACCTGCACTTAAAATCTACAATGTCCATTGTCCTTAATCTATTTATGTCCACTTATGTATTGTCCCTGTTGACTGTTCCATTTACTTCCCTACAAAGCGTAGTCAGAATGTTTGTCATACTCATGCCATTGTAAGAAGCTCACTGCTTCCCGGCA
The DNA here is from genome assembly GCF_040938575.1 of Ambystoma mexicanum. Classification (NCBI taxonomy): domain Eukaryota; kingdom Metazoa; phylum Chordata; class Amphibia; order Caudata; family Ambystomatidae; genus Ambystoma; species Ambystoma mexicanum. Next base: position 291,470,570 of record NC_090930.1, on the reverse strand, counting down.
AATCTAATTTCTTATCTATTTTATGTGCTTTTGTGATCTTAAGAGCATTGTAGCTCCTGTATATACATACATGTTTAAATAAATAGATCAATAAATGCATTACTTAATTAATGATATACCCTGAAGAGGTGCAATGCACTTAAAACATGCGTTGGCAAAATTGTCTTTGTCCATAAGAAATGAAAGCAAAATCTAATTGCGTGCAAGAATTGAATGACCATAATGAAACATTTTGTTTATGATATTTATTTGAATGGAATGTTCATAGTGGTAAACTACCAGGATATCCATTAAACTGACAAGACTGTTGTAGACAAGATAGTAAGTGATCTCAGTGGCAACATCTTTCTCAAATCATGAACAATGAGACGGTAGACTCATTACTAATACAATCTCTGTTAAAGGCAAATAAGGATTATACAGTGTACATTTTTATTGAACATTGGGCATGCAGTAATTCATCAAACATGCTGCAATTCCACTTATCTACAGAAACCCACATGCGGTATTGTCTATACATGTTTAAAGTCTGGTAGCAAACATTGTTTCTGCAACAGATTATAATTACATTATGAACTCATCTACTCAACAATGTTGCATAATGAGTCATGAAGGGAGATAGGGCAGTGGCATCCTCAATCTGCAATTATCCCCTTCCTAAATTTTGGAAACAACACAGCCTTTCTCCAACAGACTGTTCTTATCCAGCGGTATTTAACTTGACAGTAAATGAGCCAAAAGCCCTTCATCTACCTCCCAAACATCCATATGAAAGGCTTTGAAACCCAGGCTCTCATTACAGCTGTTTCCCTAATTGGTTAGACATTTCTGATGGATGCTTTTGAGCACTGCTCAGAAAGGATAGTTAATTGGGGCCAGCAATCATTGACACCCTGGGCACCCTGAGCACTATTTATCAGCATTTTCAAATACTGTATTTGGAACCTCTTACATGGTCATCGACATGCCATAGCTCTAAACGTTCTTGTACCACATAAAGGCTCCCAGCCTTGTATCCACTGACCCATGTTGAAAGCTCTCCGAATCCTTGAGGCCAACACTTTGACAAAGTCTGGTGAACTCCTAATGGCCACACCCCCTCACACACACACACTGCCAGACACGGAGGGCATCACAAATGTAAGTGGCCCATCCATAACCGCACCACCACCATCCATCTCATATTGTCATGCACTACACCAAAAGAAAAAGACAATTCTTAACCAGCAGGAACCCTGTGAAAACACCAACAGGGTAATTCATAGAATTTCGCAGAAAAGTGTCGCAAGCGGCTGGCGCAGAGTGTCCGCGTGCGATTGTCTGCGCCAGGCACGTGCGCTAAAACCGATTTCCGCGCACAGCGTATTCATGGATTTTAGGCTCCCAAACCAGCCGTGGCGCAGAGTATCGCAGCGACCCTGCAGCAGCGCCAGTAACGCCCCCAAGAACGCCCTCGCGCAAGGAAAAGCCATCAAAATCGCTAAATCATCGCAAAGGGCTGCGCTAACCCTGGACCAGTTTACAGGGCTGCCAAACAAGGAACGCAAAGCGGGTAACGTGCATATCAGGGGTACGCGTGAAGTTATACACGCGATTAGCCAGGCTGCCAGGGTACGTGTATTTCAGGGGTGCGCGGGAAGTTCAACACGCGATAGTCCAGGGAACGTGTATTACAGGGGTACGCGGGAAGTTCAACACGCGATTGTCCAGGGAACGTGTATTACAGGGGTACGCGGTAAGTTCAACACGCGATTGTCCAGGGAACGTCTATTACAGGGGTACGCGGGAAGTCTTACATGCGATTAGCCAGGGCACGTGTAATACAGGGGTACGCGTGAAGTTATACACGCGATTAGCCAGGGTACGTGTATTACAGGGGTACGTGGGAATTATCACACGAGATTTGGCTGGGTACGTGTATTACAGGGGTACGCGGTAAGTTCAACACGCGATTGTCCAGGGAACGTCTATTACAGGGGTACGCGGGAAGTCTTACATGCGATTAGCTAGGGCACGTGTAATACAGGGGTACGCGTGAAGTTATACACGCGATTAGCCAGGGTACGTGTATTACAGGGGTACGTGGGAATTATCACACGCGATTTGGCTTGGTACGTGTATTACAGGGGTGCGTGGTAATGATCAGACGCGATTTGGCTTGGTACGGGTATTACACAGGTTCCTTGGGAAGTTCTACACGCGATTGGCCAGGGTACGTGTATTACAGGGGTACGTGGGAATTATCACACGCGATTTGGCTGGGTACGTGTATTACAGGGGTACACGGGAAGTTCTACACGGGATTCGGCTGGGTACGTGTATTACAGGGGTGCGCGGGAATTCTCACATGCGATTTGGCCAGGTACGTGTATAACAGGGGTGTGCTGGAATTATCACACGCAATTAGGCTGGGTGGGTCCTCACAGGTGTTCCCTGTACACCCTCCACGGCCCCAGCAGGCAGCCCACAAAACAGGGGACTACCCTGCACACCTGCTCATGTCCCCCTGCACCCCCAGCCCCCAAGAGTGCAGGGGCACCCTCCACCAGGCCCCCACTCATGTCTCCCACCACCCCCACCCCCCAGCAGTGCAGGGGCACCCTCCACCAGGCCCCCACTCATGTCTCCCACCACCCCCACCCCCCAGCAGTGCAGGGTCACCCTCCACCAGGCCCCCACTTATGTCTCCCACCACCCCCACCCCCCTGCCACCATGTGCAGCCCCCACCAGGTCCTCACAATCCCCAATCATGTGCGTAATGGTCAGCCTCCACAGCCAAAAAGCCCTAACAAGTAACCCATTCACCCACATGGAAATGAAAACACATGTTACACCCCCAATGTTCATGAAGCAAATGAACCCATGTGCGTCACACACAGATTTCCAAATTGAATGGGAAAACACACAACATCACATGCATGAAACCAATGAGATGAAACCACACAGTGAACAATGGAAAAAAAAATGTATTGGACAAAAATACGAATGGTAAAGAAAGAAAAATAACTACAATGTAAATGTGAAAAAATAAGCTGCATGTCCGCATAAAAACACAAAAGTAGAAAATCAAATCCATAAAATTTTGTCCAAAGTAAAATGTAAAAACTCTCCATGCAACAAAGAACTATGTACAAAAATAACAAGGGTCCATCATCACAACTGAACTAAGGAAACCTCCTAAAAAACCTACCTAAATATCAACTATATACAAAAAGTGGAGCAGTGTCCGTCGACTCCAAATCATAAGAAAAAACAAAGGAAACCTAAAACTAAAGAACTATATACAAAGGCGGCGGGCAAGTCCAGCGGCTCACTCCGTGGTGTTCCGGGCCAGGGCATCATCAAACTCCTGTTCGATGTCCCGGAGGCGGTCCAGTTCCATGGCCCCGAGGGTCCGCAGGGACGACGCCGTGTCCTCTTCCAACCCCCTGCGGATTGCCTCGAGGCACTCGGCCCGCCTCAAGGCCCTCCGCATGGAGTTCTCCGCCCTGACCATTGTGAGCCACGCCTCTTCCGCCCGCCGCCGCTCCGCACCTATGGCGTGGCCCAACCGCTGCCACACGGAAGACACTCTCTGTCCTGGGTCCTCCTGCCCTCCGGCCGATGCCTGCCCCTCCGATGTCGAAGGCCCCGAGCCTTCATGGCTCCCACCATGTTGCTGCTGCTGCTGCTCTGCCTCTGCCCGTGCACTGCCTCCTGCTGCCTGCACATCCACCGCCGGCTGGGGTGCAGTTGTTGATGTGGCCACCCCTGCTGGACGTCCGACTCCCGACTGTGGCAGGGATGCCTCCTCCACCAGCCTGGCCGCACTGTCAGAGGCAGCTCCACAGGGCACCCAGGTGACTGATGGGTGGGAAGATGGCACAGAGGACGACTGACGCGTAGGGGGTCCAGTTGAGGAGGGGGTCGGAACAAGCCCCATCAGACGGAGGAATCCGGTCTGGGTGACCTGTCCCAGCAGGCTGACGTGGTCAACGAGCCATTCGAGATGACGTGCAGTCTCTCCATGAAAAGACTGCAGGTCACCTCGCATGGGCCGTTGACGCAACGCCACACCAGCCAGGACAGGCTCAACCCGGACCTGGATAGCCACGTCCGCAGGCAGAGGAAGGCCAGTTGACGTCAGCTCATCCCCTGCCTGGAAACGGGTCTGGACGTAGGCATCCCTGCTGGTGCAAGATGATGCAGGGACAGGATCGGGGACAGGATTGCACACAGGCACCTCCGCGGCGGCCTGTGCTGCCTCCTGTCCCTGGTCCTGGACTGCACCACTAGCACCAGTGGGATCCCCACCTCCAGACCCCGTCTCTGGTGCTTGCACGGCCTCCTCCTCCACCAGACCCCCCACCAACCTGGATGACTCCGTGCCATCTTCCCCTGTTGGGCCCTGTGGGGTCCCAGCTGCCCCTTCTGCTGCCGAGGAGTCCAACTCCAACCTCCGCCTCTTGGACCTCCCCCCGGCAGCTGCGGCCTGGGACGCGGCACCGGACTCCTCACTCCCCGACGAGATGACAACACGGGAGGGGAGCAGGGCCTTGCGTCTCCGGCTGGCGGTCGGATCCCCGCCGCTGTGCTCCACAGCACCTTCTCCGCCCTCTTCATCAGTTGACGCTGCAGACAGGGAGAAACAAAACACAGGCATCAGGGCACTGTACAATGGACACATACACACATGACAGTTGCACATGAGTGGCATTGGCAAACCTCAGACATGTCATCACAATCCCCAACACACATGTCATTGCAACTCGCACACATGAGCCATACCACAGCCATATCGCAACTGCCACCACCATCCATACACATACAACAGCATGAGCAGCCAAAGGTGAGCCAGACATCACATGCAACACAGGAAGTGCACCACACATGTACACACACCACCACACTTGCATGCATGTGTACACCTCTGCCAAGTGTCGCACTGTTCAGACGGGCATCCATGTCACATCTGCCAATCAGGCTTACACATACCGCAGTCACATGCATCCATGTTGCATCACTCTTGCACCCTTGTCAAATACACACACATGCACATGTACACAGTGCTCATACATGCAGCCCAATACAACATACATGCGTGACATCACGGACATGTCTACTTACATACACATACATACAAACATGTGTGCACGCACAACTGCATTTGCCATGCAAGCCTACACACACAAGCACCATCCATGTCTCACACATTACAGCCCTCGCATGTGTCAGCCCCACGGCCATGTACACCCCCACCCATACTCGACCCCATACAAACAGATGTGCAACCGGCACAATACCGAATAATCACCACACGCACTGCTCACAATCAGGATGCATGTACACTCACCGCTCGACTCCAGACGGGTCTGCTTCTCCAGGACCTGGACGTGGAGCGCTGGGGATATGCGTTCCAGGACTCGCATCTGTTCTTCCGACAAGTGGCCCCGGCGCCCCTTGGCATCCGCTGCCTTCAAGAGGCGCCGGGCCTTGTTCAGGGTCCTGGACCTGAAGTCCTCCCAGCGCTTCCTGACATGTTGTAAGTCCCGGACTGCCACCCCCTCCGCGTTGATGGCAGTCATGATGTCAGTCCAGATCCGAGTCCGTCCTTCCTTGTCGGCGCGGGAACTTCCGAAGAGGGCATCATACTGCCCCAGGACTTGCTCCACCAGGACACCAACTTCGGTGGCACTGAAGCTGGTGCCCCTCTGCCTCTCTGGCCGGGGGTTGTCAGTGGTCACAGATGGTGTTTGCCCCGACATGACAACCCCAGAGGCAGGAGTGGGTGGGCAACTGGGTCCTGGGGCTGGGCTGTGGAGCGATGGAATTCCAGTCGGGAGTCTTCGGTACCAGCAGGGGTGGTCACAGCAACAGCACCCCTGGCTGATGTGCAGGCAGCAAATGGCAGTGCACGTGGGCAGCAGGCAGTCAGGCAGCAGCAGATGGTAGGTGGGAGCGTGCTCGGACCTCTCGGGGGCAGTAGTTCGGCCTTCTGGGCAGGAGCGTGGTCTTCCGTGTGCTTACGCGTGGCCAGCTTGGTACGGAGTGATTTGGCACGTGAAAATCCTGCACGTCAGCGTGAAAATCGAGGAAAGGCCCTTAGCGCGTAAGCGCGTCAGCACGCATACGCGATTCTATTGGACCAAAGGCCCTCAGCGCGTAAGCGCGTCTGTGACGTGACCCGCACGGGTGTTTCCCACACAGCACGTGATGACAGAGCACACGTGGAAAGACTGCACGTCAGAGTCTCATCGCGTGTGATTGGTGGAGATGGCCCTAGCGCATACACGCCGCGTAAGTGACGCTGGACGTGTGTGCCTGTATAAAAGGTACGCGTAGAACACCACTTCCTTGTACGTGCTTTTCGTGGAGAGCGAGTGGGTGAATTCTGTACTTCTTGTCGTTTCACACGCGATTTACTTCACGGCGTTTCAAGTTCGTATTCCCTGTTACCTCTGACAGCTTTTTCTCTTCTTTCGCTTTTACTGGTTTACCTGGGCCTGTTCCCTCAAACAGTGTTCCCTTCTACTGTTGTCCTGTCTCCTCAGACAGCGTACAAATCTTCTTTTGGCGGGGGTGTTGCCAACCAAACGTGCTCCTTTTACACGCTCGTTTACCAGGCAGACGGTGAGTCACGCACGTATCTAACATCTGTGCTTGCCCCGTGTGTAGCCTACCCCTTCAGAGGTCATTCTAGGCTGCGTGTGACACGCATACGTTCATTCTTGTGTTTCTGGGTGCCACAGCGTAGTGCAGGTTTTTCTTTCTGCACACGTGGTCTAGGAGGGGTTGCGTGCACGTCATCTCCCTTTTTTGGGCCTCCTGTGCGTTGCGTGACCCGTCATCTTTCCCCAGGGGTTACATTCAGCCTTGCTAGAGCACTAGGGTACAATTACCATCTGGTACCCAACCCCTTTGACCCCCAATTGCCCAGGACAATAGTCTACATCCACTCCCATACGCACATTAACATCAGTGCCATGGCTGGGAGGCGAGGATTCCGTAAGGGTGGCAAAGGTGGAAGAGCCACAAGTGGTGGCCGTGGTGGATCCGGTAGGGGACGTGGTCGTAACTTGCAGGCTGAGCCTGTCCCCCCATGTGTGGAGGACCAGTCACGGGCACCCATAATCCCCCCCTTCCCCCCTCCCATTGAGGCTGATGTGGCTGACACCATCCATGCTCAGCCCTTGTTGGACCAGCCCATTGTGGCACCAGACCTGGCTGACTCCATGGCTGACTTCCAGGTCAGCAGGGCTACGACACGTGCGCTGGTGCACGTTGATGCCATCATGCCACGTGGATCTGGGGCAGCAAGGTCATCTGCTGCACCAAGGAGGCAGGGCGGAGAGGCTGCAGGGGCAGCTGCGGCTCCATCCACCCCAGCCCTCACACACCCAGCCAGGACAGTGTCGGTCCTAGTCCATGCTGCTGACATTCCCCCTGACACCATCACACTAGAGCCAATGCCTGCACCAACTCCCATGCTGAGTGTGCAATCCCACACTCCTGATACAGAGTCCACCAGGGCTCCTGCCCCTAGTGTCCAGAGCGGCGCAGGACACTCAGGATCACCACCACCTTCCAAGCGGAAGAGGAAGAGTGCTCGTCCGGCACAGGCTGATGCCCCAGACACGGCTACACAGTCCGGCCCGTCCAGGAAGCCCAGCTTCACGGATGACGAACTGAATGCACTTGTCGAGTATGTGTCCGGACATGACAACGAGATGGTCATTGTTGCAGGATCCAAGACCACACCTGCACAACGCCAGGCACACTGGCAGACCGTTGCGGACATCGTAAGTGCCCTTGGAATCATGAGGCGCACAGCCAATGATTGCTATAAGCGCTGGAATGACCTAAAGCGCAGGGCAAAGAGTAAGCTGGCCTCAAGTCATGCCGCAACTCTAGTGACTGGAGGTGGGTCTCCAGTAGTAGACATGGAACTCACTCCACATGAGTCAGTCGCTGGGACCTACGTCACGGAGGAACAGATCCAAGGCGTGGGAGATCTGGCTGATTACGAGGCATTGTCGGGTGAGTGCACATGCATGTGTGTGTCATACATGTGCATGGTGTGTGTGTGAGGGCTTCTGTTTGTGTGCCAGGTGAGAGTGTGTGCGCCTGAGTCGTATGGGTCAGCCATGTGCTTCATGCAATACTTCCTGCGCAGCTGCATTTGGCCATAGCAGTATCCCTTCTGCCAACAGTAGACATCTAGCCCAACTGCACGCCAGTTGCCCTTGAAGTGTCACCTTGCCACAACATATTTGCTTATTTTTCACTGTTCATTCAGTCAGTTTGTTTGAATTCCACCACTTTCACTAGGCATGTCGCTGTCCACTAGTCACATGTCTGACATGGGTATGGTAAAGTGGAGTGACTTTGTTACCTGGATATCATTTGTACACACATGTCCCTGTGCAATTGGACCATTTCAGACTGGCAGCTCCAGGTGAAAAATCTGACCTGTTAGGATTAGAAAAGCAATTACATGCGGGAACTGGACTGAATGAATAGGTGCTGCCCTCCTCTCCATCTTCACTCAATAGCAATGGTACATGCCATCTGTGTGATGGCATGTGTGTTTCACCTGGCAATCACAGGCCAATGTGTGATGCCACTGCCAGGCAGCATGCAGAAAATGTGTTCATCTTCCATCTTGGTGTCATCAGTGTGTGCCATTTGCCTGCACTTCATACGCAGTGAGGGTGCATGCATGGGAGGGTTTTAGTCATGTGGGACATGTGTCAATCAAGTACTGGTTCTCTTGCTTCTCAGCCCTCATTGTGTGCCATGGTGCTAAAGCCTGTTTCCATTTCTTTGTTTTCATGTCTTTGCAGGGGAAGACGCACCTGATACTGCTGGGGTTGTGGAGATGGTGCAGACCCAGGAGGGGTCCGAGGGCCGACCAACCACCAGTGAGGGACGTGGTGTGGTGGTGGGGGAGAACCCACAAGTGCTGCAGGTCGTGCTCTCAAGGTGTGTCTCTGGCTGCACCTCCCCCGAGCTGTACTCAGGTGTTGATTCGGATGAGACCTACGTGCCGTCGCAGGTGAGTGTTCCAGGGAGGGATTCTGTTCTGTCTCACCCACCTGCACCAGGGTCAGAACCCCCCATGGGGATGTCAGTGTTGGCAGCTACGCCTTCGGTGGTTACGGATGCAGGGTCACACTCCGCGACATCTGATCCTGTTCCTGCGCCAGCAGATCAGAGGGGGAATGCAGTCCTGCAGCCTCAGGCAGTGCCGGCACAGCAAGGCGCAGTTCGCCTTGCCCCAGACAGGTGTGGTGCCCGCCGACGTGGTGGCCGTACGCCACCCGGCAATACCGCATGGGAGCAATCCATTTACGGTATGGCAACCCAACAGGCTGCATCATCCGAGATGATGGCTCAGGCCATGGATAGGGTGGCCACTTCCATTGTCCCCCCAGAAAGGCTGATGGAGCGACTAGAGCAGGCAACCGACTCCATCTGCCAGTCACACAGGGAGGACATGTTGGGGTCCAACAGGGACAGGCGGGCGGCACTGGCGACTCTGCAGGAGGCCATCTCCATTGAGTCCCAGGGCCACAGGGAAGCCCTGAGGCAGGAGCTCCTTCACCTCAGGACGACTCTTGTTGAGCTTGAGGCTTCAACACACCAAAGGACAGAACAGCAGCTGGAGCGTCTCACCCGTACGCTCTCAGCTGAGATGCAGGCAACGAGGGCGGAGGTCCGGGCATCCCGTGAGTTGTTGCATGGGGACCTCCGCACACTCATCCTCCAGAACCAGACCTACCACACCTGCATGCTTGCAGCCATGGAGGAGCAGACTAGGGCCTTGCGTGGGCTGCCTCCCATAGTGCAACCACCTCCGGATGCAGCTGCACAGGGTGATAATAGCGACAGCAGTGATACTCCCACAATAGGGTAGCCGTGTGGGCCATGAGCCCATGGAGGTGTTTTATCTTCCCAGGATCCACGCAGGTGGGTTCTGGTGTGCATCCTGTCCTCGGACCTCCTGGGTGGCCTCCCCAACCCCCCCGGGCCCATCAATGGCCATTTTTGATTGTTTCTTATTTTTATTTTTATTTTGATTTCTTTTATTTCCAATTTTTTTGGGACGATTTGTTGGCTTCCGTGGTTCCTGTGGGCATACGCTGCATTGTGGCTGGGCACATGCAGGCTTGTAATGTATTTGGTTCAGATGCTTGGGTTTGAGTCACACACACCCCTCCTGCTTCCCGTTTCCATGGGCTTGCAAAGGGTGTGCCCAAGTGACAGTGAATTACACAGTGACGTTGGACTCCCATGAGCTGTGTGGGCAGTCTGTAGTCAATACTGTGTATACATTCCTAGTGCATATTGCTGTTGTGTTGTACACTGCATGTTGCATTGATGTGTAACTCTTCTTCTGTGTCTACCTCCCAATTTGCAGGTCCCTTCCTCATGTCTACACAAGGACCTCTAGTCTGGAGATGGGGTCCATGTTGGCAGCAGTGCACCTACAACTCTACATGGCGCCAACACTGCACAGTTGGTAGTGGTGGGAGTGCAGGCATTTCCAGGTGGTGAGACTACTAATATGTAACATTTGTGATGTCATGTTAATGGTAGTACGTGCTCAAGTATGTTGTTGGTCCGGCATTGCTGTGAGCATTTCAGGTGTTGCAGGTTTCTAATAGGGACACTGTACATAGTGAGACTGATGTCATTTTGTGGGGATTACTTTGTTTACCTGCAATTAGCATGACATGGCACGGTGTGTCGTGTGGCGGTGCTGGGGTTGGGTTGGCTGACATGGCACTGTCCTCTTGTTGCATATTGCAAGTGGGTATTCATTTTAGCTGCTTCAATGTGTAACTTCACAAAACTGCATTGGTGGTGTCTGTGTGGGTAGGGATGCACACATTGTGACACTTCCAGGTGAACAATCTCAGGCTGATATGGTATTCACGGTTCATTCTCCAGACATTCAGGATCAGTGTCAGGTTGAGTCATCATTGATTGTCAGATGGAATGTGCCAGGGCAGTGTGCACTCCACAGGGGTGTGATTTCTATGTGAAGTAATTAGCCACTAGCTGTGTACGGGCTGTCTCCCCCCGTGCCCTTTCCCCTCCCATGCGCAGCGGCTGTGCATGTGGTTGGGGATGTGGGGCCACCACCATGTCCACGGCCAGGCCCCGGCGTGTTGCAACGTTGTGCAGGACACATGCTGCCACTATGATCCTGCACACTACTGGGGGAGCGTATAACAGCTGCCCGCCAGAACGGTCAAGGGAGCGAAAGCGTGACTTTAGCACTCCGAATGTGCGCTCCACTATGCCCCTGGTTGTAATGTGGGCTGTGTTATATCTTACCTCGGGTGGCGTGGTGGGGTTCCGAATTGGCGTCATCATGTGAGGGCTGAGAGGGTAGGCACTGTCCCCTGTGGAGGTGGTGATTGGTATCATTGGTGGGGTTGTGACCTTGCTCAGTATCCAACATGCATGCATGTGCAGTGGCATACATACTCACCAAGCAGCCATGTATCGCCATGCCGCCCAGCTTCTAGGTCCCGGCTTAGGGTGGACATTCGGTAAATGAAGCTGTCGTGGGTGGAGCCGGGATAGTTGGCATATACTGAGGTGATGATTCCCTTGGCATTACATGCTACCTGCACGTTGATGGAATGCCAGTGCTTGCGGTTCCTATAGATGTGCTCAGATGCCCTGGGGGGACGTAGAGCCACATGGGTGCAGTCGATGGCACCTAGCACTTTGGGGAATCGTGCCACAGCGTAAAAATCCAGGGCGGCAGCATGCCTTTCTGCAGGTGTTCTGGGCAGGTATATGTGCCTGCGGACTGATGGGCGTGCAGTGATGATGTTCAAGACCTGGTGTAGGCAGCGTGACTGGGTGGCCTGTGACACCCCACCCACTATGGCACTTGTCCGCTGAAATGATCCAGTGGCTAAGAAGTGCAGTACATTGAGGACCTTCTCCAGGGGGCTGAGTGCTTGGGAGCACAGGGTGGGTGATGTGAGGTCATCCTCCCACTTACTCACCAGGTCCAGTATAATGTGTGGTGGAAACCTGTACCTCCCATACACCTGGTCATCAGGCATCCCGAAAAGGCTGGTTCTGGGTGTGAATATTCTGGCCCTAACTATCCTCCTCCTCCTCCTTTGGTAGCCCACTGCCACTGCTGCTAGGAACGGTATGTTCATCCTGGCGTATGAGCTTGTTATTGTTAAAGTGCGCAAATTTATGCTTTGCGCGTGTTCTAGGCGAGCGTGTGACCCGCGCACCCTTTGGAATCCAGTTCCCAGTCCAATAGCGTGTGGAAATTCACACGCACCACGGGATACAGGTTCGCTGACGTACTTGCGTGTGTAAGTGCCCGCGCACCCATGAAATACACGTACATAGGCCAATCGTGTGTACACGCACTTTTGTCCAATTACACGCGATGACACTCTGACGTGCAGTATTTCCACGTGTGCTCCGTCATCACGTGCTGAGTGGGGAACACCCGTGCGGGTCACGTCACAGACGCGCTTACGCGCTGAGGGACTCTGGTCCAATAGAATCGCGTATGCGTGCTTACGCGCTAAGGGCCTTTCCTCGGATTTCACGCTGACGTGCAGGATTTTCACGTGCCAAATCACTCCGTATCAAGCTGGCCACGCGAAAACACACGGAAGACCACGCTCCTGCCCAGAAGGCCGAGTTACGGCCCCCCAGTGCCCCGAGCAGCCTCCCACGTGCCATCTGCTGCTGCCTGCCTGCCTGCCTGCTGCCACCGTGCCCTGCCATTTGGTGCCTGCACATCAGCCATCTGCAGGGGTCCAGTTGCTGTGTCCACCCCTGCTGGAACTGAAGACTCCCGACTGGGATTACATCGCTCCACAGCCCAGCCCCAGGACCCAGTTGCCCACCCACACCTGCCTCTGGGGTTGCCATGTCGGGCACCTCCACATCTGGCACCAGTGGCAACCCCAGGCCAGAGGGGCAGAGGGGCACCAGCTTCACTGACACCGAAGTTGGTGTCCTGGTGGAGCATGTCCTGGGGCAGTATGATGCCCTCTTTGGACCGTCCCGCGCCAGCAAGGAAGGACGGGAGAGGATCTGGGCCGACTGTGTGGTTGCCATCAACGCGGAGGGGGTGGCAACCCGCAACGTCCTGAAGATCAAGAAGCGCTGGGAGGACTTGAGGTCCAGGACCCTTGTGAAGGCCCGGCGCCTCGTGGAGGGGGGCCGGGGCCGCATGAGTTCCATCCAGATGAGGGTCCTGGAACGCGTACGCCCAGCGCTCCACGCCCAGATCCTTGAGAGGGAGGCCCGTCTGGAGTTGAGCGGTAAGTGTCCAAGCATTACTGTGTGAGGCAGGGCATGTTGCGGTGTGCTGGTTCTATGATACTTGCCTGTATGTGTGCCATAGGCCATGTATGCATGTATGTGTGCAGGGACATCATGGTAATGCATGTGCGACCAGTGATGTGTGACCCACATGGTTGTTGCATGTGTTCAAATGCCGCATGGGGAGCCCTATGCAGATTTTGAACATGAGAGCATGCCAGTCTCTGTACCTGGACATGGGTGGGGGTGAGGGATGGGTGCTGATGCCAGGTACATATATGGTAGCCATGTCTGTGTGCCTGACCTGCGTGTCTGTGACTTGTGCATGCCATGGATGCATGACACATGTGTGTGACAATGCACAGATTCAGTGAAGCAGCCAAATTACCCTTGTATCCGCTGTGTTTGGTGTGTTTGGGGTCAGATGGATGTGACTGAGGTGAAGTGTGTGCATGTGATAGGCATGAGCCATGATGCATGTGAGTTACATATCATTGAATGTTTCAAGAGTCCATTGGACATGCATGGAAATGTCCATGGCATGCACCATGCCTGTTACTGTGTGTGTTTTGCCTGGACTGACCCATGTGTTGTGGAGGGACATGATGGAAGTGTACTTTGACAGTGGTGCTCATCTGCTATTGCTTCCTGTCTAGGGGACCATTGTACAGTGCCCTGATGCTTGTGTTCTTTGTCTCCCTCTACGCAGCGGCTAGTGAAGAAGAGGGCGGAGACGGCGCTGTGGAGCAAGGTGGCGGGGATGCCCCCACGGCTGCAGCGGAAGGGGTGGGTGAGCCCCCACAGGGGCCTGCTACAGTGGGAGACGGTGAGGAGCCATCCAGGTTGGTGGTTTGCACGGAGGAGGAGGAGGCCGCCACTGGGGCACACATGGGGCCTGGTGGGGGCATCCCTGCTGGTGCAAGTGGTGCAGTCCAGGGCCAGGGGCAGGAGGCAGCACAAGTCACCGTGGAGGGGCCTGTGCATGTCGCTGTCCCTGACCCTGTGAGTGCACCACCATGCACCAGCAGGGATGCCCCGTCCCAGGCCCGTCCGCAGGTAGAGGGGATGTCCATGTCACCTGACTCCACTCCACCTGCGGACGTGGGGACCCCTGGCCGTGTGGAGAAGGTCCTGATTGGGGTCGCGATGCGCACGGCTGTGATTTGTGATGCCGTGCGTGCTTCCCGGGAGGAGGACGCACGTCATCACGAAGTGCACCGTGCCGACGTGGCCCAATTGGGATCGGCCATGTTCGGGGGTTTCCTGCATGTGTTGTCCAATCTGGCGGCCCTCTCCTCCTCTGTGCAGGCTATACACCAGTCGTTCTCCTTGCCGTCTTCTGGACCAGATGCCACCAGGGCCCCCTGTGGACCTGCCCCGACCAATGCAGCCAGCTCGGTGGGGATCCCATCCCTGCCACAGTTGGGAGTCGGAGGTCCAGCAGGGGTGGACAACACAGCAACTGGACCCCAGCAGATGGAAGATGTGACAGCATCATCGGGCAGGGCACGTGCACGACGGCGTCGGTGGTTTCCATCAGCCTGGATGCCGTCGTGCTGGCAGAGGCAGTGGCGTCGGAGGCAGCAGCAGGCTCGACGTGGGAAGCATCATGGCTCGGGGCCTTCAAATCAGAGGGGCAGGCATCGGCCGGAGGGCAGGGCAACCCTGGGATGGTGGTGTCTTCCGTGTGGGAGCAGTTGGTCCAGCGGATAGGTGCGGAGCGGCAGCGGGCGGAAGAGGAGCGGCTCACCATGGTCAGGGCGGAGTTCTCCATGCGTCGGGCGTTGAGGCGGGCTGAGTGCCTCGAGGAAGCTCGCAGGGAGTTTGAGCTGGACATGGGGTTATCCCTGCGAGACCTCGGGGCCAGGACAGAGTCCCGCCTCCAGGACATCGACATGGAGTTCGATGATGCACTGGCCAGCAACATCACCGAGTGAGCCGCAGGACTTGCCCGCTGCCTTTGTATATAGTTATTTAGTTAGTTAGTGTTAGGTTTCCTTTATTAATTTTTGTATTTTTGGACCGCTCGGACAATGGCCACTTTTTTGTATATATTATTTTCATTAGTTAGTAGTAGGTTTCATTCATGGTGTTGGGCTCATGGACCCTGGAATTTTCGTGTATATAGTTAGCTTTTTGAAGAAACATTTTTTTTATTAATTATTGTGTTCAGCATGAGGAAATGGTTTTTCTTTATTTTACTTCCACATGATTTTGCTTTGGACAACATTTGTTTTTTTATTTTTACATTTGTTCTCGGACATGGACCATTTATTTTGTTATCCCCATAGTTGTATGTTTGATTTTTTTACTTATTTTTCATCTTTAATACATGTTTTTTTAACTTTCACTTGTGGTATTTTCTCATTGGTTTCATACATGTCATGATATGGGTTTTGACATTCACTTGCACCCATTGTGTATGTGTGTGTGACGGACATGTGTTCATTTACAGACTTGCCATTGGGGTTGTATCATGTAATTGCATTCACTATGTGGGTGGATGCAATCCTTGCCTGGGTGTTTGTGCTGGGTATGCTGGCCATTACTGCCATGATTGAGTATCGTCAGGACCTGGGGGCAGGGGGACATGTGTGGGTGCCTGGTGGAGGGTGCCCCTGCACTGCTGGGGGGTGGGGGTGGTGGGCACATGAGTTGGACATGGGTGGGGGCCTGCTGGCAGGTGCCCCACAGTGTTGGGGGGTGGGGGTGGTGGGAGACATGGGTGGTGGCCTGGTGGAGGCTGTCCCTGCACTGCTGGGGGTTGGGGGTGGTGGGGACATGAGTTGGACATGGGTGGGGGCCTGCTGGCAGGTGCCCCACAGTGCTGGGGTTGGGGGTGGTGGGAGACATGGGTGGGGGCCTGGTGGAGGGTGCCCCTGCACTGCTGGGGGGTGGGGTGGTGGGTGACATGAGTGGGGGCCTGGTGGAGGGTGACCCTGCACTGCTGGGGGGTGGGGGGTGGTGGGAGACATGAGTGGGGGCCTGGTGGAGGGTGACCCTGGTGGCTGGGGGGTGGGGGTGGTGGGTGACATGAGTGGGGGCCTGGTGGAGGGTGCCCCTGCACTGCTGGGGGGTGGGGGGTGGTGGGAGACATGAGTGGGGGCCTGGTGGAGGGTGACCCTGGTGGCTGGGGGGTGGGGGTGGTGGGAGACATGAGTGGGGGCCTGGTGGAGGGTGACCCTGGTGGCTGGGGGGTGGGGGTGGTGGGTGACATGAGTGGGGGCCTGGTGGAGGGTGACCCTGGTGGCTGGGGGGTGGGGGTGGTGGGTGACATGAGTGGGGGCCTGGTGGAGGCTGCCCCTGCACTGCTGGGGGGTGGGGGTGGTGGGAGACATGAGTTGGACATGGGTGGGGGCCTGCTGGCAGGTGCCCCACAGTGCTGGGGGGTGGGGGTGGTGGGGGACATGAGTGGGGGCCTGGTGGAAGGTGCCCCTGCACTGCCGGGGGGTGGGGGGTGGTGGGAGACATGGGTGGGGGCCTGGTGGAGGGTGACCCTGGTGGCTGGGGGGTGGGGGTGGTGGGTGACATGAGTGGGGGCCTGGTGGAGGGTGACCCTGGTGGCTGGAGGGTAGGGGTGGTGGGTGACATGAGTGGGGGCCTGGTGGAGGGTGCCCCTGCACTGCTGGGGGGTGGGGGGTGGTGGGAGACATGAGTGGGGGCCTGGTGGAGGGTGACCCTGGTGGCTGGGGGGTGGGGGTGGTGGGAGACATGAGTGGGGGCCTGGTGGAGGGTGACCCTAGTGGCTGGGGGGTGGGGGTGGTGGGTGACATGAGTGGGGGCCTGGTGGAGGGTGACCCTGGTGGCTGGGGGGTGGGGGTGGTGGGTGACATGAGTGGAGGCCTGGTGGAGGGTGACCCTGGTGGCTGGGGGGTGGGGGTGGTGGGTGACATGAGTGGGGGCCTGGTGGAGGGTGCCCCTGCACTGCTGGGGGGTGGGGGGTGGTCGGAGACATGAGTGGGTGCCTGGTGGAGGGTGACCCTGGTGGCTGGGGGGTGGGGGTGGTGGGAGACATGAGTGGGGGCCTGGTGGAGGGTGACCCTGGTGGCTGGGGGGTGGGGGTGGTGGGTGACATGAGTGGGGGCCTGGTGGAGGGTGACCCTGGTGGCTGGGGGTTGGGGGTGGTGGGTGACATGAGTGGGGGCCTGGTGGAGGGTGCCCCTGCATTGCTGGGGGGTGGGGGGTGGTGGGAGACATGAGTGGGGGCCTGGTGGAGGGTGACCCTGGTGGCTGGGGGGTGGGGGTGGTGGGAGACATGAGTGGGGGCCTGGTGGAGGGTGACCCTGGTGGCTGGGGGGTGGGGGTGGTGGGTGACATGAGTGGGGGCCTGGTGGAGGGTGACCCTGGTGGCTGGGGGGTGGGGTTGGTGGGTGACATGAGTGGGGGCCTGGTGGAGGGTGACCCTGGTGGCTGGGGGGTGGGGGTGGTGGGTGACATGAGTGGGGGCCTGGTGGAGGGTGACCCTGGTGGCTGGGGGGTGGGGGTGGTGGGTGACATGAGTGGGGGCCTGGTGGAGGGTGCCCCTGCACTGCTGGGGGGTGGGGGGTGGTGGGAGACATGAGTGGGGGCCTGGTGGAGGGTGACCCTGGTGGCTGGGGGGTGGGGGTGGTGGGAGACATGAGTGGGGGCCTGGTGGAGGGTGACCCTGGTGGCTGGGGGGTGGGGGTGGTGGGTGACATGAGTGGGGGCCTGGTGGAGGGTGACCCTGGTGGCTGGGGGGTGGGGGTGGTGGGTGACATGAGTGGGGGCCTGGTGGAGGGTGACCCTGGTGGCTGGGGGGTGGGGGTGGTGGGTGACATGAGTGGGGGCCTGGTGGAGGGTGCCCCTGCACTGCTGGGGGGTAGGGGGTGGTGGGAGACATGAGTGGGGGCCTGGTGGAGGGTGACCCTGGTGGCTGGGGGGTGGGGGTGGTGGGAGACATGAGTGGGGGCCTGGTGGAGGGTGACCCTGGTGGCTGGGGGGTGGGGGTGGTGGGTGACATGAGTGGGGGCCTGGTGGAGGGTGACCCTGGTGGCTGGGGGGTGGGGGTGGTGGGTGACATGAGTGGGGGCCTGGTGGAGGGTGCCCCTGCACTGCTGGGGGGTGGGGGGTGGTGGGAGACATGAGTGGGGGCCTGGTGGAGGGTGCCCCTGCACTGCTGGGGGGTGGGGGGGTGGTGGGAGACATGAGTGGGGGCCTGGTGGAGGGTGACCCTGGTGGCTGGGGGGTGGGGGTGGTGGGAGACATGAGTGGGGGCCTGGTGGAGGGTGACCCTGGTGGCTGGGGGGTGGAGGTGGTGGGTGACATGAGTGGGGGCCTGGTGGAGGGTGACCCTGGTGGCTGGGGGGTGGGGGTGGTGGGTGACATGAGTGGGGGCCTGGTGGAGGGTGCCCCTGCACTGCTGGGGGGTGGGGGGTGGTGGGAGACATGAGTGGGGGCCTGATGGAGGCTGCCCCTGCACTGCTGGGGTGTGGGGGTGGTGGGAGACATGAGTGGGGGCCTGGTGGAGGGTGACCCTGGTGGCTGGGGGGTGGGGGTGGTGGGTGACATGAGTGGGGGCCTGGTGGAGGCTGCCCCTGCACTGCTGGTGGGTGGGGGTGGTGGGAGACATGAGTTGGACATGGGTGGGGGCCTGCTGGCAGGTGCCCCACAGTGCTGGGGGGTGGGGGTGGTGGGGGACATGAGTGGGGGCCTGGTGGAGGGTGCCCCTGCACTGCTGGGGGGTGGGGGGTGGTGGGAGACATGGGTGGGGGCCTGGTGGAGGCTGCCCCTGCACTGCTGGTGGGTGGGGGTGGTGGGAGACATGAGTGGGGGCCTGGTGGAGGGTGACCCTGGTGGCTGGGGGGTGGGGGTGGTGGGAGACATGAGTGGGGGCCTGGTGGAGGGTGACCCTGGTGGCTGGGGGGTGGGGGTGGTGGGTGACATGAGTGGGGGCCTGGTGGAGGGTGACCCTGGTGGCTGGGGGGTGGGGGTGGTGGGTGACATGAGTGGGGGCCTGGTGGAGGCTGCCCCTGCACTGCTGGTGGGTGGGGGTGGTGGGAGACATGAGTTGGACATGGGTGGGGGCCTGCTGGCAGGTGCCCCACAGTGCTGGGGGGTGGGGGTGGTGGGGGACATGAGTTGGACATGGGTGGGGGCCTGCTGGCAGGTGCCCCACAGTGCTGGGGAGTGGGGGTGCAAGGGGACATGAGTTGGTGTTCATTAGTTCAAGGAGACATGTGCCTTTGCTGGGGGGCATGCCCATGTTGGGTGGGCTGCCTGCGGGACATGACCAGGGATGCAGGGTAGTCCCCTGTGGTGTGGGCTGCCTGCAGGGGCCGTGGAGGGTGTACAGGGTACACCTGGGAGGACCCACACTGTCAAATCACATGTGGGACTCCCCGGCACCCCTGAAATACACGTACCGTGCAGAAATAGCGTGTAAAACTTCCCGCGCACCCCTGAAATACACGCGCACAGGCTATTCGCGTGTGGAACTTCCCACGCACCCCTGAAATACACGCGCCCAGGCTATTCACGTGTGGAACTTCCCGCGCACCCCTGAAATACACGTAGCCCGCTCCCCCAGGCCCGATCGCGTGTGAAAGTTCACGCGAACCCCTGAAATACTCGTAGCACGCTCACCCAGGCCCGATCGCGTGAGAAACTTCACGCGAACCCCTGAAATACACGTAGCCCGCTCCCCCAGGCCCGATCGCGTGAATGACTTCACGCGCACCCCTGAAATACACGCGCCCAGGCTATTCGCGTGTGGAACTTGCCGCGCACCCCTGAAATACACGCGCCCAGGCTATTTGCGTGTGCAACTTCCCGCGCACCCCCTCAAATACAGGCGCCCAGGCTATTCGCGTGTGGAACTTCCCGCGCACCCCTGAAATACACGCGCCCAGGCTATTCGCGTGTGGAACTTCCCGCGCACCCCTGAAATACACGCGCCCAGGCTATTTGCGTGTGGAACTTCCCGCGCACCCCTCAAATACAGGCGCCCAGGCTATTCGCGTGTGGAACTTCCCGCGCACCCCTGAAATACACGCGCCCAGGCTATTCGCGTGTAAAACTTCCCGCGCACCCCTGAAATACACGCGCACAGGCTATTCGCGTGTGGAACTTCCCACGCACCCCTGAAATGCATGTAGCCCGCTCCCCCAGGCCCGATCGCGTGTGAAAGTTCACGCGAACCCCTGAAATACACGTAGCACGCTCACCCAGGCCCGATCGCGTGTGAAAGTTCACGCGAACCCCTGAAATACACGTAGCACGCTCACCCAGGCCCGATCGCGTGAGAAACTTCACGCGAACCCCTGTGATGCACGTACCCTGCTGAAATCGCGTGTGAGACTTCCCGCTCACCCCGGTATACACGCACACGTATTTTTTGTCAGCGGGTGTCCGTGTTTGTGGGTACCCCTTTGCACGTCATTTTTCCTGGAGGGCCACAGTATGGGACATTCATCATGGCAGTATATAGGTGCTATTTGTTGGCGCACCTTTTGGCGCACATTTCTTACAGCCGCAGAGACGCTACCGCCTGCTTTCTTGTGGCGGTCGTGTTTGTGCCTGTGCGCTGGTTTGAGCGTGCGCTTTTTTCCCCTATTCTATTCCATGAATACGTGTTGTAGGCGAGCGTGTGGGCGTTCCGCGCACTGGTGCCCTGTACTTCCCCCGTGACGCCCACGTTTTGGCAAGTTGTTCCCCATTCCGAGTGTTACGCCCGTGTTCCGCCTACTTTTGTTGCGTGCGCCGCGCTATGTGCGAATTTCGCTGTGGCCTGTGCGATTTTCGCTGTGACCTGGCGCACGCTGTTAGATGGCCTGTGCGCCAACGTGCGCCGTGCACTTTTTTATCGCACATCCGCTGGTTTTCTCACGCACGGCCTTCCATGAATCGACGTGCGCTGCTTTTCGTGCGATTTTCGCACTTGCACTGCGATTTTCGCTATTCCACTGCGAATCGCACGTTTTTGCCCACTTGCGCCGCGCTAATTATTCCATGAATCGGCCTGTTAATATTCACCAATGAAAACAAAGTAGGAACTAGTATTTTTTTTCTTGCACTAAATCACTGCTACCAAAAAGTATTGCTAAGTCTTCTAAAATGTATCGAATTGATTGATTTTACAAAGCACACATATGTACGTGAGCATCCATATTTTTAAGTTGCATGGTGAGGTTAGACTAGAATAATAATCAATATTGGCACAAAAATAATCCCTGTGTGTAAGATAGGAGTAGTGGTTGGAGCATGAATGGGCATCTGGAACATATTAAACATAATGATTTCTTTTTGTAGATATATGGACTGGAGCAGTCATGCATTTGTGTATGTATTTTACAAACTGCCTAGAGTGCATTGTGCTCCGGTGGAGCCATCAGAGAGTTAGATTGGAGGGTGTCTTGCCCTTGTGTCCCATCTCCCGAGTCAAAAGGGTGCCTGAAAAGCAGGCAGTATCCCCAGGTGAGGCTACAAGGGACATTACATATAACACTTTGTTAACATAGCGCTAAGAAGAGAGAGGGATCTGGCAGGAAGAACGCACACCATTATTGTTAATCGGGTCATGAACTTCAAGTGAATTCAAAGTAGTGCTTTAAAGCGACACTATTTGTGTGTGCATTAACTTAATTTTGGATAAGACACATTGCATGTTTAATGTTCTTGCATTCAGCTAAAAATATGATTGCCATATCGAGTGTTCTGCTCATTGCTAGTGTCCAATTCTGCTACACTAATCACTCCCACGTGTTCTGAGGCTTCATTTCTCGGCAAAACATGTCTGTCTAATGGAAAGGCTCACCAGAGAAATCATTATTTGGCAAATTCTGAAGGGATTTGCGAAGATCCCCAATTCCTTGACCTGTCCTACCCTACATACTTGTTTGGTGCCCCTACTAATTTGCCACCTTTCCGAGATGATCGCTCTCGTCTTAACTCTGGCTAGCGGTGAACTGTACAGTAATTTCACCCACTTAAGGTACCCATCCCATATTTTCTTAGAGCTGCCATCCGCAAAGGCCTTTTGACAGAGTCAAAGGCCTTCACTGCATCAAGTGATACAATTGCAATCTCGCTCGAGTCCCCTACTGTGTGGTCTATGACCCATTAGAGTCGTCTGAGGTTGTCTGATATGCTTCTGCACGGGACATACCCAGACTAATCAGGGTGTATTAATCTGCTTATAACCTGTCTCATTCTGTTTACCAACAC
The DNA here is from genome assembly GCF_040938575.1 of Ambystoma mexicanum. Lineage (NCBI taxonomy): Eukaryota > Metazoa > Chordata > Amphibia > Caudata > Ambystomatidae > Ambystoma > Ambystoma mexicanum. Next base: position 291,448,084 of record NC_090930.1, on the reverse strand, counting down.
AGACGTGAGTATCTTGCTGTTCTGGTTCAGCGTCGACAGTGGTCTATATGACCCGCAGTCTGTTCTTGGCTTATTGGGTTTAGGGAGTGGGATAACGATCGCATCTCTCAGGGATTCTGGTAGTGTCCCTGTTTGAAATGCCTCATTTAACATCGCAAGCAGCGGGGGGAGCACTTCTTCCCTATACATTTTGTAAAACCCACTGGGGAGTCCATCCGCTCCCGGGGTCTTGCTAGTGGGTAGTTGCTCAACCACTGCTTCGAATTCTTCCAATGTAATCGGGGCATCTAGGTCCTCTCGCTCTCCAGCACTGATTTTTGGCAGACCAATATCCCCTGTTTCCATTATCTCACTATTTTCACTCTCTCCTTCCCTGTACAATCGTTTTTTGTAATATTCAAGGAACTCTCTGTTCACGTCCTCCTGGGTATCCAATATCTGCCCACTCTCCCCCACTACTGTTCTGATTGTTGGTCTGGGGGTCTCACTTTTATGCAACCATGCTAGCAAACTCCCTGGCTTGTCTTCACCCGCATGTTGCCTCTCTATGTATTTCTTATAGTTTAGATTGCACAATCTCTCCCAGTGCCCCGTGCATTCCTGCTGCATAGTATCAGTATCCTGCCGGGTGTTACCGCCTTTAACCAAAACCGTCTCTAGCTTCGTCTCTGCCTTCTGCAGTTCCCTTAGTATGCCTCGCTGTAGCCCTTTGGATTAGAGCTATAGCTGATCCTCTCATCACCACCTTAAAAGCTTCCCATAGGGTGCCAGCCGATTCAACAGTCAGAGTGATATTTTCTAAGTATTCTATAATGTCTACTCTGAGGTCCTCCCCGAACACTGTGTCTTTCAATGCTTCAGCTCTGAGTCGCCACGTTGGAATCCTAGCCCTTGGGGGCAGGTATTTCCAAGCTAAAACCAATGGCGAGTGGTCCGAAAGGACCCTTGCTTTGTACTCTGTCCGCACTATTTCCGCCATCATCTCCTGTGAGGTGAACCTATAGTCTAAACGTATGTACAGGTTTTGTGGGGTATAGTAATGCGAAAACTGTCTATCTTGTGGGTGGTGTAACCTCCACATATCCTCTAGCTGGAGGTCTATCAACAGGGTCTTTAGGGCTTTGGCAGCGGGGGTGGGTTTGTCCGATTTCCTGTCTGACCTGTCTACCCTTGGGTAGCTTAAGTCATGCAGTTAAAGTCACCTCCCCATATCACCGGCCCTCCCAGGTATGGACTTATTTTGCTATATAGGGTCTTGAAGTAAGCTACTGTGTTCTGGTTCAGGGCATATGTATTGATAATGCATATTTCTCTATTTTCTATCAGTTCCCTTATTGCCCCCATCCTCCCATCTGCCTCCACTGTGGTCTGTAGTGGTTTGAAAGGTACATGTGGTGCCACCGGGTGATCACCCGTCTGGCATAAGCCGAGTACATTGCACCTATGACAGTCCCCTTCCATTTCCCCTCTACCACCTCTTGTTTCTCTTTCGTGAGATGTTTTTTTTTTTATTAGGGCTATATCTATTTTCGGTCTTCTTAAGTACATTATAATCTTGTTCATCTTCAGGTAACCATTGAGCCCCCTGACATTCCAGGTAACTATTTTAAGATCCCCCATATTTCGACCATATCCAGACCCTTACATTGTCTCTCCCCATAATTCGCATTCGGCGCAGGCGCACATGTTTGTAAGGTCATTTCCCAACAAATAACACTATAAACCCCCCAACTCCCTCCCATCCCCAACTGCCCCAACTTCCCAAACAATTGCCCAGCTCCATCCGTGGATCTCAGGCTACCCCGCATCTAGTCCCTTTCTACGGCCTAGTCGATACTCCGAACTCAGCAGGGGGATACTTTACTACTAATATCCTACCTAATCTAACTACTGGGGGTATAGGTACATCTCCTCCACTCCTGCATCGAAGATACAGTTTATAATACGTTCCTATATGTTAGGCACTGCATAGCTTCCACAACTTGGATCAACAGAGGATCAGCAGGAGCTTGCAAGGACCACATCCTACTTAATGGCCTTTTAGCCACGCCCCGTCTTTCTTACTTTCTTTAGCCCACAGGGGCCTTCAAGTCGGTACCATTAAAGGTTACCTGGCGGCGCTGTCCATATTTAAGCGCTCGTCTGAAGAATGCTCTTACTTTAAGATTCATTTGATTTCTCAATTTCTTAAAGGACTGACTAATGTGTTTCTGCCGTTCCCTTTCCAGTTGGCGGTTTGGGATTTGAATTTTGTTTTGAAATTTCTAATGGGTGCTCTGTTTGAACATTTGCACTCTTGTCCTTTGAGGTTATTGTCCTTCAAGACAGTGTTCTGGGTTGCGCTTACTTCCGCTCAAAGAGTGAATGAATTGCAGGCACTTTCCTCTAAGCTGCCATTTACTGTGTTCCACAAGGACAGGGTTGTACTAAGGGTACGTCCTTCCTTTCTACCTAAGGTAGTATCTGAATTTCATTTGAGCCAGAAAGTGGTTCTTCCTTCTTTATATCCTCCTCCTCATCCTGGTAAGAAAGAGGAGTGACTCCATGGGTTGGATCCTAGGAGAGCTCTGAGCTTTTATATTACTAGGATGTCCAGGGTCAGAGTGGACGATCAACTATTTGTGGGATTTGCTGGACACCGATTGGGCCAGGCTTTTACCAAACAGACCATGTCCAGGTGGATTATCCTCACCATTTCTGAATGTTACCGATTGGCGGGTACGGACCTACCTGAAGTGCTGTGAGCTCATTCCAGTAGGGGCGTGGCTACTTCCACACAGTCCTACAACGGAGAGTTCTATTAGGAATATTGATGATGCAGCCACATGGGCTTCTATCCACACCTTTGTTAGACATTATTCCCTGCATACGAGCCATGGTCAAGATATGGCCTTTGGTAAGGCGGTTCTTTATTCCGCTATCTGATTGGATACTCTTCTTTTCCCTCCTCCATTTTCTGGTACTGCTTTGGAAGTCTGTCAAGATGTGGAATACAATGGAGGACACAATCCATTTGAAGAACAAGTTACTTACCAACTGGTAATGTTGTTTCGATTGGATGTTGTGGGGGGGGGGAACATAAACTGAGGCTACGGGCGCCTTGCGTCCTATTTATAACATCTGGTGACGTCGCCCTCCACAGAGGCCTTCGAGGGACACCGACTCGACGCTGGACTCCCTCTGCCCAAAACGTTTCCGAACTACACAGCTGTGGACATTACATGTCAAAGATGTGGAATACGTTGGAGGAACATCCAATCGAAAGAACGTTACCAGTTGGTAATTTGTTCCTCTGCTGGCTGTAGTTCCATTGCTGCTGCAAGAACCAAGTGCCAAGGGACAGGAACACCAGAATTCGAGTGCATTATTTTTAAGCCAGACTAGAACTCCAGGAAAATCCTCCAGACTCCCTTGAAGCAGGGCTGAGCCACCTCAGAGTGCTGGATGCCAGAAGCAAGGGAAGTCCGGGGTAGTGCTATTTGCCAGTAGATGAAACAGCAAAGTGCCACTGATCTGAATTGTACCAATTGCTGCCGCCGACCTTCAAGTTGTAGTGCAGGTGTCCCCAGACGTCCTCACTCTTGTCCCCACGACTGAGGCCCAGGAACAGGATCTGCAGGAACTACAACAGGAACAGAAGCCAGCTGGAACAATTTCTTCAGACCTAAGGTACTGTGAATGAAGGTGTACTTGCCTCTTGTTGTGTAGCTTGCTTGCTCTCAGTTGAGACTTGCATTGGCTGCCCTATGCAGAGTTGCTTGCAGCTTTTCCCTTCACAAGCTTCCTAGCTTGTTAACCAACAGTGATTTCTTTTTACAACAAAACTCTTTACATTGTGCAAGACTTTTACCTACCTTCAAGAAGTGACTCAGCTCCCCTAGACTTTGCTCAAGTGACCTTGGCTATCCTGGCTCCCTGAAGACTCTTCTTAAACTTTGACTTTGTGTTAACTGTCCCTCAAAGTCAACCATACTTTACTTGTATAGCTGGGAAAGGGTTAATGTACATTGCATGTGGGGGTTCAAATGTGTGTACCTTTTTGAGAAACTTGGTAACCATTGTTTCCTTCCCTGACCTTTTCCTTTTTGCCACAACATCAGTATTGCCATTTAAGTGTGAAAAGTGATACATTAATGTCCAGTATCCTAATTATTTAAGTCACCTCAGGTTGTAGGAATGTGTGGCATCCCAAAAGTGTATCTACTTACTTTATTGAACTGAAGGAGTGTATTTTTATTGTTGCCAATTGCTCCTTTCTAAAGAAGGCTATTTTAAAACTGACAAATGAATAACTAATTGTTTAATCAAGAAACTTTAAATATAAGTGTTATTTGGATACTTGTCACTGTGAAACTATGTTGCAGCCCTACAGCTCACATTGACCCCTCTTGAGAGAATTCTGGGTGCGCAGTCACAGGGGGTTCTTGCTTCCCCCTAACTTGCTGTGTGCCATCGAAAAATAAGTTAACAAGTTATTGCTTCCCTTAGTCTGTGAACTGAAAAGCTGATAATTGAAGATTACACCCCAAGGTCCAATTCCCCTCGAATAACTGTTTCCCTGAATCAGAGTTATAGGTGTTTTACTGTTCCTAGAACAAGTGTTCCACTATTTTGAAAAGTAGATTGCCCAGTTGACTTACTGTGTGATTGCATGCTGAGCGCCACGGCACACTTGTTAGGGTTTACTACCCTGTATTACTGTAAGTAATCCAAAAGTAACTATTGATTTTTACTTCCCTAGAACTACGGTTAGGTGTTCCAAATAAGGTTATATGCTTTGGGCTGTGCACCTAAAGCAGTGTTGCTTCAGTGTTTCTTTGGACCATTTGGATTACAATTTGTTTGTAATGATTCTACAGCCCTCTCTCCCTCCTAAGATGAGCCTGCCTGCTCTGTCTATGGTACCCTATACTCTGGTGGTACAGCCTTATACTAAGAGTGGAGTCTTGTACTGCCTCAGTTGAATGGTTGTACTGGACGTCAGACAAACTGTTATAACAGAGCCCAGACCCTCACTGTGAATCCAGGGAAGGCTAGGTACAGTGAAAGATCTCGGCAGCAGGACCGTTACTTCGTCCACACTCGGAGGCACGCACCAAGCGTGCAACCCTGCTGCTCCTACGGTCTCACCCTGTAGGCGTTCTCGGCTCTCCGCACTGCTGTGATTTACTTGACTCTGATGTGGCTGAGCAGCCAAGATCTCTTCAGCCGCCCCACAACGGGTAGCTATTTGTTAATCACCAGAATGCAGCACAGCAGCCTCCTTCCAGCTGGGCCTAGCCTTGCGGCTTGGAGCTTCAGCATGGAGCATCCATCTTTTCAAAATCTTCTACATTTTACAGAGAATGCTATAGTTTTACATGTCGTGTAAAACGTTTTCACTGCCTCAATATACCCACCTTGTCGTTCTATGGAAAACTAAAGCCAAAACTTTAAAAAGCAGGTGCATTAAACGCTTCATTTAAAAGCAAAAGATCTCAATTTTTTCTAAAATTGCCATCCTTCTCCAGCATGGGGTCTGGCATGGATTCAAATGTTAAAGAATATTCCCCGTCAGACTGGGAATACTCGGTAAAAACAGTTTCTCTTTCACTTACAAACTGTATTCCTCCTATAAACCAATCACTGTCCTCTGGGTCATACTGCCCCCCATAGGTCCCTCCTCTGGCAGCCATCTTCCGATTTTTTTACTGCACGCTTGAGTGTTGGGAGTCCTAGAGTGTGCTCTCTGCGAGCTTGTACTATGTTTGTGATTTTTGTGGCAAAAGGCTCTATTTCAGAGAGTGCGTGCGCTCTTATCTCCATCTGCCGACAGCAGCAATCCATTGTTGGTGAATTTCAGCACCCCTCAAGGGCAAAGATTGTTGAATTTTTCAGAAGGCCATCAGGCCATCAGGCCAACTTCGAGCCCTCAGACCATGACGGAGGAGAAGGAAGAGCTCTTTTCAAGACATACAGAACGTGTTTGTGGAGGACAAGCACCTGTAATGTCTCTGTCTTCATGCAGGCCACAGTGAAGGTGAGTGCAAGATCTGCCTTGGCTTCTCCAAGAAGGCGACGGATAGGTACTGTAGATTGGCGGCGTGGCTGAATGCCAAGGCCCGTGCTCCGAGCAGAGTCCTGCCTCACCCAGGACTGGCCGGTCTGAGGAGCAGGCTTCCAAGTCCTTTGAGGGCGCCTCATCCGTGGGGGCCTGTTAGGCAAGATTGTATCCAGTACCATTTGGGTGCAGTACAACAACCCTGATTGGTTGGTAGCGTGTGGCGTACCCAGGCTCATTTCAAGAGGGGTCAATGTGAGCTGTAGGGGAGTTACACAGCTTATTGATAAAACAATTAATTTGTCAGTTAGAATAAGCCTTCAGAAGGGAGCAATATAAAACACCACACAAATATACTTCAAAAATGCACACTCTTAATTATCTAAATCCATAAATACCCATTTGGGATGACACCCGGACACTACCTACACCTCTCGGACGACTTCAATAGCTAGGATGCTGTTGGCATTAATATATTACTGTTGCATTTAGAATATTCTTGGGAGTAATGTTAAAGAGAATAGTGTTCAGAATGAAACAAGTATTCAGTTATTCTAAAGCAGGTAAGTACCTGCTCAATACACCCCCCCCATGCAAAGTTAGTTAACCGTTTCCCTGGGAGGAAGGCAAAACACATAAGCAGGGAGAAGAGTCATTCAGGGAGCCTAGGCCAGCCAATGTTAAGTTGACAAAAAGTCCAGGTGAACTGGAGCACTTCTTGTAGGCAAGTAGAAAGTCTTTTTCAATGTCTAAAGACTTTGTAGAATCGAAGTAATCAATGTAGGGCCACAAGCTGATTACTTCACAAGCCTAAAGAAGCTGGCAGCAACTCTACACATGCAACCAAGCAAGTCTCTAAAGAGGACTCGTGGCTGCACAACAAGAGGTAATTTCTCTTAGACTTTACAGTTCCTTTTAGGTTGAAGAAAAAGTGCAGCAGATTACATCTGTTCCTGTGCAGCTCTGCAGATCTCGCTGTTCCTGGGCCTCAGTTGTGGGGACAAGAGGGAGGACTCCTGGGGACTCCTGCAATGGAACGGTCACTGCTCGCAACCTGCAAACTTAAAACAAGTGGCTGTTCAGTGTTTCAGCACCTCATCTACTGCAAATAGCAACACTGTGGTTCCTGGCTGTCGAGATGGGCTATCCTTGCTTCTGGGGTACAGCACACTGAGGTGGCAAAGGCTCGGTCAGTCCTGCTTCCTGGGTGTCCAGAGAATCTTCATGGAGCTCTTGGCCAGCTTAAAAGCAACGTATACAAACTGGTGTTCCTCTCCCTGGCTATTCGGTTCCAGCAGCGACTGCAGTGGATACTCGACCAGCATTGAGAGTATGTCCAGGTGGCTTAGTCTGGAGTTGATTGGTCCCACCAACTCAAAGGGAGAAGTCATCCTTGCAGGAGCTTTTCTGTCAATATGAATTTGGAGTTTCAGCACAGCAGCAGGGCTTCACCTGGCAAACCAACGGTCCAGGAGTTGTAGCAGACGTCTTCAAGTGCTTCTTTGGATTCCCTTGTCCAGTGGTAGACTCTGCCTTCCAAGCCAAAAAACCTTGCCTTTTATGCAGCTTGCTCCCGTTCATTCCAGCCCAGCTGTCAGTCACCCAGCAGGGTGGCTGTCCTTGCCGAGCAGCCAGCCGGCCAATCACCAAAGAGTGCATTCCTGTCTCCTAGGAGACTAAGCACAGGGAGCTTCGGGCACCTCCCTCACTTCCTGCCCCCGCCAGACACCCTGGAGCCAGAGGCGGGTTTCACTCGTGAAGCCTGACAAAGCAAAGGGACCAAACCTGGTTTGGCACACAGAGTAAATCTCAAGGAGGACCTTTCCACAAAGAAATGGCGACAAAAGAAGACCGGGGCCATTTTGACCAAAACAAATGGCACCCATTGGTGCTTTACCGTGGCTGCAAATGCAGCCCACTGTAAAATTCCATAATGGTAGTAAAACGTAAACCACTGCCACCAGCCATTCGTTGAGGAAAGGGTAACATAAAAAATGTTACATGATAAGTTAGACAAAGGGGATACTAAGTAATCCCTCCAGCACTCTATTGGAAGATGGTGTGTGCTGGGTAGAGAAAGTTACAAATGTAAGTAAAGTCAATTTCACTTTACCGCTCTGGGAAAAAGATGTTTATCCCAGAGAAGGTATTTAAACCTTGGGGAAATCTGAAAGACTTCCCTGTGTCACTGCACCGAAGGTGCTGTGTGACACAATGTAAAAGATTATGCCTATGGAGTTCGGCAGACTCCACAACCAAAATAAACGGTGTTCAAAATCACATTAAAACACATGAGTGGGAAAAAGGGTCTCACTCTCTCCAGATTACAAAAAAATCAAGTCCTCAAAGTCCAGCAAGTTGCTGGGGGACTCTAAGGTAGAGGGAATTGGCACATTTCTGAGAATTCTCCCCAACAGGATCCAAGACGATGCCAAGCACTGCAAGTCAGGTTCCATCTGGGTCGCTGCGCAAGCGGGGTCCCACGATGGACAGGGTGCGACCGTCCTCTGCCACCATCGCCAGCCAGCGATCAAGCTCCTCATCGAAAAGGAAATCGTCCAACCCGGCTAAGCTGCAGGAGAAGCCCGAGATGGAGGAAAAGATGGCCGATCCACGCAAGAAGGCCCAGTTGGCTTGGAGAAGTCTTGATCAACAATGTCAGGTTTGAATACAGTACCCTCTGGGAATACTACAAACAACTATGACTACAAGTGTAGGCAACCCAACCTTTGGTATAAGCTTGTACTACACAGTTTTGGTAGCGTGTTGAGCAGCCAGGCTTCTCTCAAGAGGAGAAATGGGAGCTGTAGTGGAGTTACACAAAGATTCAGTTAAAGGTATTCAAATAAACTCTTACACTCAAGGTTTCTTGCATAAACAATGTATTTATCAGTCAGTTATAAAACCTTCTTCAGAAGGGAGCAATAGAATAGTAAAACACACATCTACTTAAATACTGTACACTCTGAGTTCCTGGATCAGGCAAGGCCCTTTTGGGATGGCCCACAGACACAATCTATACCCACAGGTGACTTAAGTAACAAGGGTGCTGGGGATATTCTTACTGTTGGCATACAGAATACCCCTTAAAAAATAAGTAAAAGGCAAAAAGTTATTAGAACACAAGAAATACAAATAGTCATAAGCAGTGCAAATACATTCAGATGGCTCTTAGAAGAGTCATTCAATTCAATAGGCTAAGCCAAAGTCACTAGGCCAAAGTCTTTAGATAGGATGCAGCACTTCAGGTAAGTATGATATGATATTTAATTTTGTATCGCACTCATACACAGGTGTTTCAGAGCGTGACAAGGCAAGGGAGTGGAACAGGGGAGAACAAAACAATGATCTTACTAGGCCCAGTGACATTTAAAACGTGCAAGTCCATGGGATAGGGAGAGGGGAAAAGTGCATGGAGGAGTGGGAGAAAGTGGAAAGTGCAGAGCAAAGGAGAAACAGGATTAATAATAAATAAATAATAAAATCAGCCCAAAGTGGTAGTGCAGCCAAGTGGCAAGTGCTAGGTTTGAGGCAGCAGATCAGGTGGGTCTGATAAGTGCATGAGGGAAAAAGGGGGGGCTGTTTGTGTACAGATCCAAACTCCAGTGCAAGGGGTGGCCCTGAGGCAGTTTGGTAGGGTGGCAGGATCAGCAGGAACCTGGCACCAGAGACAGAGGGTGTTCCAATACAAGGTGCCAAGAGAGCAGATCAGCAGGGGAGAGGCAGGGCGAAGGCGGAAGCAAAGAGGAAGGTCTTGAGGTGCTTCCGGAACGTGAGATGGTTTTCTTCAAGTTTTAGAGTGGCAGGGAGGCCATTCCAGAGGGAGGCCCCAGCCGAAGAGATCTACCCCCATCTCGTTTCTTTGAAAAAGGACTGACCCCGAGGGAGTTAGAGGAGGAGGAGCGAAGAGCTTGAGAGGGGAGGTATTTACTAAATGGAAAAGTCTTTGCACAAGTTCTTAGGAGTCTTTGCGAACAAGAAGAATCAAATGTAGTGCCGCAAGCTGATTAGACTTGTGAAGTGCAGAAGTTACAAGCACTTTCACAGTAAGAGGTAAGTTCTCCTAGGCTAGTTTTACAGTACCTTAGTAAAGAAGAAATGATGCTGAAGACTTCTCTTCCTGTACAGCTCTGCAGATCTCACTGTTCCTTGGCCTCAGTTGTGGGGACCAGAGGGAGGACGTCTGGGGACTCCTGCACTGTACTAGCACCGTCAAAGCTGGCAACTGGCAAACTTTACTTTCAGTGGCTGTTTCGCATTTCAGCTCCTTGCGGTGCAGCAAATAGCAATAAGCGTGGTTCCTGGCTGTCAATGTGGACTTTCCTCACATCTGAGGGCCTGCACTCAACTGGGGGGGGGCAGGTGTGGGGCTTGGTCAGTCTTGCTTCATGGGAGGTTGGAGGATCTTCCAAAAGCTTTCGGCCAGTTTACAAGCAACGCACACAATCTGGTGTCCCTCTCCCTGGCTCTAAGGTTTCCTGCAGCACTCTGAGGAAATGCAACCAGCTCCGAGATGGGTGTCCAGGTGGCTTACTTGGGAGTTCGATTGGTCCCACCTTAAAGGGAGAAGTCATCCTTGCCGGGCTTCTGTTGTTGCGAACTTGGCGATTTGGACCTGCAGCAGGGCTTCACCGGGCAAACCAACTGTTCAGGAGTTGCAGCAGCTGTCCTGTTCAAGCTCTTCTTCAGTTCCTTCGTCCAGTGGTCGACTTTGCCTTCCAAGCCAAGAGACTTGCCTTTTATTCAGTTCTCTCCCATTCATTCCAGCCTAGCTGTCACTCACCCAGCAGGGTGGCTGTCCTTGTAGGGCAGTCAGCCAGTCACCAGAGTACATTTGTGTCTCCTAGGAGACTAAGCACAGGGAGTTTCAGGCACCTCCCTCACTTCCTGCCTACCCCAGACACTTTGTCACCAGAGGTGGTTTTCACTCCTGAAGCCCGCCAAAGGTGAATGAACAAAGAGACCAAACCTGGTTTGGCATGCAGAGAAAAACTCGAAGGGCCTTTCCACAAAGAAATGGCGAAAAAAGACTGGGCACCAATTTTACAAGGATGGCTCATTTTGAAAAACATGGCTCCCGCGATTTAACGTTACCGGAGCTGCAAACAGCTAGCGGCCGGGGTAAATCATAGTTCATTACAAAACCACTGCCACCGACCATTCTGAGAGGAAAGGGTAACAGATGAATGCTACATGAGTAACTAGACATAGGGGATACTAAGTAACCCCTCCAGCACTCTTATTGTAAGATAGGGTGTGCTGGATCTAGAATTTTATAGGACTAAGTCAATTTCACTCCACTGCTCTGGGAAACAGTAGTTGATCCCAGAGACGGTATTTAAACATTGGGAAATCTGAAGGACTTCCCTGGGTCACTGCACTGAAGGTGCTTTGTGACACAAATGTAAAAGATGATGCCAATTGAGTTGGTTAGACTCTAACCAAAACGACGGTGTATAAACTCACATCAAAATACATGAGTGGGGGGGGCTCATACTCTCTCCAGGTCAAAAAATCAAGTACTCAAAATCCAGCAAAGTTGCTGGGGGTCTCTAAGGTAGAGGGAATTGGCACATTTTGAGTTCTCCCTAACAGACAATAGAGCTGGTGGCGGTGGCTCTCATGGAGGCTCAAGGGGCTGATACTGTAAAGGTGACCCCCCATAGTGCAGACAGTTAAACCCTGCCTCCAAGGTGGGAAATCTCTGCAGTGACTGTGGCGAAGTCTGCTGGCATGCCAGAGAAGAGAATGCAGTCTCTGAGCCTGGCTCTGACTCTTCAGGGTGGAAAAAGGGAGTCATGGGGGCAAGGAGGCCCTAGACCAGTTGCCGGCCGTGTCACAGGCCATGGAAGACTACCTGGAGTCCTTACTCACGGCCCACAAAGGCGTGGAGGACGAGGGCACAAGGCGTAGTTTTTCCAATCAAGTATGTGGATGGTACGGGTGAAATACGTGGATGGAGTGCATAAAACAACTTAAAATACACGGAATGGATTGGAGTGCATGGCACGGATTGTAGTGATGGCACGGATTGGAATGCGTGGCACGTTTGAAAGAGCATGTAACCCATCATATCACATCACCACGCTTACTCTCTTCTCGACACCACCATTCAACTGGAACACAGAGATACTATGACACCATTCGGTATAGCTGTTCTTATACCAACATCTGCCGCATACTCCCCATCACTCTATCTAAACACTGCTGGTTACACACACCCCAGCCAGGCGTTCTCCTCAGGCCTAACACAGCCACAATCGGTCTGGATAAATCATGCGAGAACTAACACATACTCTTGATCTCTCAACCACCACACCTACCGCTAAGAAGCAGCTATTAAATGAATTCCACCAGCTGCACACATACCCGGTGCTCACACGCACCTTTGACTCTCTCTACTCTCTCTCTAGTGACTTGAACTTCGGTTCCCAAGGGCATTCGACCTGCCAGCACCTTCAGACCATACCAATGGTACATAAGGCGCTATATAAATGCAAAGTAACATAAAATAACATTTGCAGCGCATTACTGCAATAATGGTGCAGCTACACTTGTGGATGAGTGTATCAATTGTATCCAAACAATGTGAGTGTCATCAGTGACCTGGACCCCTTTGGGATAGTTTTCCTGCGTACCCCGAGCACTCAATGTCCCTCAAACCCTTATAGATTCAGGACTTTTTGATGGGTTTAGCTATTTGTTGCAGATGTTAGACATCATTGCTTTAACCTTTACCTTGGGGGTGGAATTTTAAGAAAGTTTGCATATCTTTGATTGACCGTGGCTTGCCCTCGTTCTCCTGAATACATAGCTACAGGGTTAGATAAGTGTTTTACTAGCCATATTTCTAATTTAGACTTATCCTTTGTTTGACCAATAAAACTTGGAGACAGTTGCCCATATTTGTAATTGACCATGCACTGCTACAATCCGGTGCATTGGTGTGTCTGTGTGAGGGGAAGATGGAGGGGGAACAGTGTAAGGCATATATGTAAACGCCTGCAAATCATCACAAAGTATTCCGGTCAGGCGGAATGTGTGCATGTGCAGTAACCTTTATTTAACACAATTTGAACGAATATGTGTCTTCCAATATAACAATATACCTACACTAAATCCGTGGTGAGCATCCTGTGGCCCCCAGAAGTTTAGGCATACAATCCCCTCACCCTGCAAATATCCCAGGCAGATGTGTTTGATTTTGCAGGGTGGCAGGCATTTACAAACATGTGCACAAAACGAATGCAGCAGTAGAAAATAAGTTCTTGAAGCCAACAAGTAAAGGAGTACAGGGATTTAAAACACAGCGGTTGGGCAGAGAAACCATAAGATGCCTAGCATTGTCCTTCAGCAACCGAAGGATGCTCTGCATGCCCAAACAAGCAAAGGAAGGCTGCCAATGTTGCACGAAGAACGTTGGTCTGGATGGTTGCCAAGAGCAATGACAGAGATTAGGATTAATTCCACACCTTCCAGTCATAACCTCTTTTGTTTTGCATAAGCCACCCTGAGTGGGACGGGTCAGCCCTGACATGGTTCGCGAGACTGCTGGGCGCAGAGACCCAAGCTACTCCTCACTAATGATGCCCATTAAGGCTGAAACAAGTCTGGCAATGCTTGTGGCCTTGTGCAGAAGGGATTTGATTTAACATTACGGGCTGGACTTCCCCTTTTGGTGTGGGACCAAACCTGATATGCATATGGTCATTCCCCTTCTGTAATGGCTTGGCAGGCTGAAGAACGATGGTCTGGAGGGTTGCCCAGAGCTATGCCAGAGGTTTGGATTAATTCCAAACCTTCCAGCCATCACCTCTTTTGTTTTGCATAAGTCACCCCGAGCTGGATGGGTATGCCCAGATGTGGACCCCGAGCCTGCTGGGCCTAAAGACCCAAGCTACTCCTCACTGATGATTCCCAGTGAGTCCCCAAAATGTCTGGGGATGCTTGTGGTCTCGTGCAAAAGGGATGTAACTTAGCAGTTCAGACTGGACTGGCCCTCTTGGGGTGGGAACAAGCCTGATTTGAATATGGTCTTGACTTATTGGGCCTATATACAGGATTAGAGTCTCTTACTTTGAATGTATCCATACTTGTTATCAAATGTGTTTCATAGACTTCTTCAGTGCTACAATTCCTTTTTATTCTGAGAAAGTTCCTCTACATGATGTTCTTAATTATGTGTGTTGGATGGTTACTTTGCACATGCAATATACAATTGCTTGTAGTTGGTTTATGATATGAAGTAGTTTGAATTTCATCTTCTTGAACAAAGATCTGAACATCAAGGAAATTGAGTCTTTCTTTTCTGTATTCCGTGGTTAATTTAATGTTGTAATAATTACAATTTAGATATTCCGTATATTATTTCAATAACTTGTGATCTCCATTCAAGATTAGCAAAATATTGTTGATATACCACCCCCCAGTATACTATGTTGTCTTGTTGTGTGAAGGCTGGATGTATCCAGGCATGTTCAAGTTCAAAATTGCCCATGGATAATTGTGCTCCCATTGCTGCTCTTTGCTTTCAACAGTAAATGTGATAATTGAAAATAAAAATGTTATTATTGAGTGTGCATTTTAGCATTTCCAGTAGCATCTGATTCTGTTGAAAGTATGAAACTGACCTGGATTTAAGGAAATATTATGTTGTTTTGATGCCTTTGTTGTTTTCAATACACATACATAATGAAGTAACATCCATTGAGACCAATATGTATTTCTCTTGCCACATTATTGCTTCTATTTGTTCAATGACATGTTTTGTGTCCATAATATGTGATGCCAGGATTTGTGCCAAAGGGTTCAGATGGAAATCTATGTATTTTGATTTTCTCTCTGTTATAGAGCCATTTGCATTCATGATCAGTCTACAGGATGGGAATCTAGTGACGTTTTTACGGGTTTTCGGAAGAAAATATATTGTGGCCATAATCAGGTGCTCATCGTCACTGAGGAGACAAATAATGTGACAATTCTTGGTAGGTTTCTGCCATTTCTCAACTATCTTTGTTAGTGGAGTCCAATTTCTGATAGCAATGGCTGTCATTGAGATGAAATTGGCTTCCTGTGTGTAGTCACATGTATTCATTAACAGAATTTTGCCTCCTTCATCTGCTGATTATACACTATGATTTCTTTATGATTTTTTTAAATATTGAAGTGTCTTTCCTACATCATAGGTCAAATTGAATGTTCTTGTTTTAAATTAATTTTGTAGATCATTTTTTCCTAAATCTTTTGTTACAGCTTGATTGAAAAGGTCAATCGCATTGTTCTCCACTAATTGCCATATAGATTTTGATTTTGTTTTTAGTGTGCTTTCTTCTATGATGTAAGTGTTGATGGCTTGTTCCAATATGAACTGTTCAAAGCTATAGTCCTCATCTACCCAGTACAAATTCAGAAGGGTGATCTTTTTTTTGATAGCTTTTTCAGCCAGGTCCATGGTTAGTTTTGAAGGAACTCTTTCAGGTTCACCCTAAGTTACAAGGATAATCCAGACGTGGAACCCTTGTTCACTGTTCTTAGAGAGGCACAGCTCCACCTCACTGATGAGGCCCAACCAGGCCAATACATGTGTCTGGGTGGCTTTTGATACTCCAGTTCATAAGAGAATTGCCAGGCATTTCGGTGCTGGACTGCCCTTGGGCAGGACAAAGACTGATATGTAGTGGACATTGCTCTTCTGTGAAAGTATGGTGAGCTAAAGACTTTGGTTGAGACTCTAATCCTGTATATAGGCCGGTAGAGGAGAAACCCCCAGAACCCCCCTTGTTCCTGCGGCTTGTCCAACATAATCTTTGTTTCAAAATATTTCTTAAGTTTCAAGTGTCTTTTTGTAGATAGTCCATGCTATTTATTGGACTGAAAGAAAGACCTTTGTTTTACCCTGAAATAAGGTTGTTCGAGGGATGCATATCTGATAAATTCAAGACTAAATGTTCTTGTTTTATTCTCTGTTTCTTTGGGATCTTGTGATAATCCCTGTGTTTTTGTTTCCTCCTTTCTTTTTCACCTGCTCATTTGTGTAGTTGAGATATGTACATCGTTGGAAGATTTCCTTGTGATAAAGGTTTGCCGTCTGGTGTTTTTCCTGCTTTTGAATTCTTCAAAAAAAAGGGAAGTCTGTGACCATTTCTGGAACTTTTTGAACATTGTTTGTTCCCACATCATTGCTACCAGTGGATTCCACATCAGAGGATAATGCAGAGGATATCACTTCTGTCAGAGTTCTAACAGTTTTTTGTTGTATGTGTTTTTTATTCTGTATTGAATTGTATATTCTTTGACATGTGTATATTCTCTTGATTTTATAATCTTTGTGAAATATTGTAAATAACAATCCAAAATCTGATTGTTCTTAAAAGTGACTACTGGTAAATTCAACATTGCAATCCCCTCTTTGACTTGTTGTGTTTCAATCAGTGCGTGTTTGTGTACCTCAGCTGATTGCTGAGGTACAATCATTTCAGGGGAGGTACGTATTAACATTTGTTCACATTCATTCAATGTCTTTTTGTCTTTGTCTTCAAAAATCAGGAATATACAGATTCTCAACACTCTTGGTATCCATCCAACTTGTTAATACATTTAAAGTGATAAAATTTCCCAACCTTTTGAGAGTTCTTTCTATGGCAAATGTTCTAGTTTCTCAAATAGTTTCTTCATAGATGGTACTGATTTATTACTTATTTCACAGTGGATTCAGTTTTCAAGAATAGCTCATGTGCTTCCAAGTCCCGAGATTCAAAATTGTTTGCCATTTTATTGAGGATTGTTTAGATATCTCCATATCAGCCTGGGAATAGTTGTTAAGAAAAACTTGAAATGTGGGCAGACATTTACCATCTCAGGGCAATATTACTGATAGTTATTGTGTGTGGCTTGTCGCTTCCTGATAGCTGTAACTTTTGTGTCTGGTGAGATGGGATTCAGATATCATACTGGTGGCAGATCAGTGTGAAATTTAAGAGCTAAATAGGTGACAGGACATCTCTGGTACTAATTGAGTTTCTATGTTCAAATAGGTCATGCTAAAACTGCTAAGGATATCAAAAAGAATTGGACTGGAAGATGGGAATAAGAAAAATAATGTTGAAACCTATAGTGGATATGACATATTAAAGTGATAGGGTAATACATTTGAAATATGATATCCATTAGAAAAAGGTATTCCAATTTCATCAGGATGCGAGACTCCTAAAATGTTGGGTTCCATCACTGCTGATTTACATCAGTTGGAACTTTGAAAAGAGATGTTAACAGAAGGAGAAATAGAAATACGAATAAAATAGACATTACATTTAAGATGCATACACTTCCTTAATTATTGGGAATGGTCATCTGCTATATCGCCACGGACAATGTACGACGTAAATAAAAGAAGACAATTTTAAGGATATGTACAGATGGGAAACATTTAGTAAATGTACAATATTAAACAAACTCAATTTGTTTTTTTGAATACAAACACAATGGATACAGAAGTATCTGAATAATGAGGATTTGTTACAGGATGGTATATTAGAGACAATTGTTAAATATTCTACTTTCTTTCAATAGAAAATTGGATAGAAGGGTGTTTATAAATAGAACACATATTCTGATATGTTAAATGACTAATCCGGGAAAATGAATTTTTGTTTTCTAAAGGATCCTGATGACACCAAAATACATGAATTAGACTTCAGGAAATTATTGTTTATAACTGTTGTGTTAGAACCACAATGCTAACATCACATTCAAAACCAAACTAAAAGCTTGCTGCCTCACCTCTAAATTACTCTCTTAACCTACCTCTCATGTGCCTGGTAGCTAACATTTTCCCCTCACCCTCAACATGCCTCTGTACCTCACTTCCTCTTCCTACACTCTAGCACTTCAGCCATCATGGTCACATCCCGAGTACAGCTGGCAGTACCGCCTACCTGCACTTAAAATCTCCAATGTCCATTGTCCTTAATCTATTTATGTCCACTTATGTATTGTCCCTGTTGACTGTTCCATTTACTTCCCTACAAAGCGTAGTCAGAATGTTTGTCATACTCATGCCATTGTAAGAAGCTCACTGCTTCCCGGCAAATCTAATTTCTTATCTATTTTATGTGCTTTTGTGATCTTAAGAGCATTGTAGCTCCTGTATATACATACATGTTTAAATAAATAGATCAATAAATGCATTACTTAATTAATGATATACCCTGAAGAGGTGCAATGCACTTAAAACATGCGTTGGCAAAATTGTCTTTGTCCATAAGAAATGAAAGCAAAATCTAATTGCGTGCAAGAATTGAATGACCATAATGAAACATTTTGTTTATGATATTTATTTGAATGGAATGTTCATAGTGGTAAACTACCAGGATATCCATTAAACTGACAAGACTGTTGTAGACAAGATAGTAAGTGATCTCAGTGGCAACATCTTTCTCAAATCATGAACAATGAGACGGTAGACTCATTACTAACACAATCTCTGTTAAAGGCAAATAAGGATTATACAGTGTACATTTTTATTGAACATTGGGCATGCAGTAATTCATCAAACATGCTGCAATTCCAATTATCTACAGAAACCCACATGCGGTATTGTCTATACATGTTTAAAGTCTGGTAGCAAACATTGTTTCTGCAACAGATTATAATTACATTATGAACTCATCTACTCAACAATGTTGCATAATGAGTCATGAAGGGAGATAGGGCAGTGGCATCCTCAATCTGCAATTATCCCCTTCTTAAATTTTGGAAACAACACAGCCTTTCTCCAACAGACTGTTCTTATCCAACGTTATTTAACTTGACAGTAAATGAGCCAAAAGCCCTTCATCTACCTCCCAAACATCCATATGAAAGGCTTTGAAACCCAGGCTCTCATTACAGCTGTTTCCCTAATTGGTTAGACATTTCTGATGGATGCTTTTGAGCACTGCTCAGAAAGGATAGTTAATTGGGGCCAGCAATCATTGACACCCTGGGCACCCTGAGCACTATTTATCAGCATTTTCAAATACTGTATTTGGACCCTCTTACATGGTCATCGACATGCCATAGCTCTAAACGTTCTTGTACCACATAAAGGCTCCCAGCCTTGTATCCACTGACCCATGTTGAAAGCTCTCCGAATCCTTGAGGCCAACACTTTGACAAAGTCTGGTGAACTCCTAATGGCCACACCCCCTCACACACACACACTGCCAGACACGGAGGGCATCACAAATGTAAGTGGCCCACCCATAACCGCACCACCACCATCCATCTCATATTGTCATGCACTACACCAAAAGAAAAAGACAATTCTTAACCAGCAGGAACCCTGTGAAAACACCAAGTTTGATGGATGGCACAAAAATAACCATATTCCCTCTTCCCACAGTGCAACTATGACATGTCCAAGAAATGGGCTCTGAAGCAGCCGCCAATGCAAGGATTGTTCCGAAATCGGTTTTTGGGTATGTGCTCATTATATTTTGTGGATTGAATTGTTTACATTCTGGCCCCTTACATTCACAATCCCTTTTTTATGTAAAGTATAGCAAATGGAAGTTGCTGCTAATTGTTTGATATCTTTCACCTCGAAGGGTATTCATAAAGGAATCGGTTATGGCCAATCTTTGTCCATCTAAGTTACACTCTATTTAGAAACAAATGTCCACATAAAATAAAAATAAGTAGTTTGGCAAGGGGTAACTTTTTTTCGAGTCACATACTCAAGGAATCATTGAAAAAAAATAGAATTTAACAACCAAATGTAGAGATACATGTTCGCCCAGTTCAGAATAGGTTTGCATAATATATCCATTTGATCCACAGAAAGCCAGAAATTTTACATTCACTTTTCATATCTCACTTTCAATACTGAATCTGAAACATCCAGATGTGATCTAAATGAATTCAAAAAGGCGTCTAAAGCAACTTTCAATATTTTTGAATGCATTTAGGTAAGAATTGTCTGTCTTCCGAATTCAGTCACCCCCTTGACACAAGTATCTCTCCTTAATATGCTAACAGAAAAAGTCAAAAATCCTTTTAAGAATCATTCTTAAACCCTTTTGTGAATTTATGAGTAAATTTCGCAGTAAATGACGCATGGTAATAAACACTGAGTGCATTTTAGTAAACACTGTGTCAACAAATGCTAAATGTATATTATCGTTGATGATATGATATAATCGTTTATTTATATAGCGCCTATACACAATGTGTTTCAAAGCGCTTCAAGGCAAGGGAGGGAACAAGGGAAAATACAACCACATTCTTACAGGCCATGAACAGTAAGGATGTGAAATTAACTATCGTACTCGGCCTGACGACATTTCAGATAGTGCAAGAGCTAAGACATAGATAAGGAAGGGAGGGGGAGAGTGGAAAGGAAATGGAAACAGACAGGCGACTACCGTACTAGGCCTGACGACATTTCTGGTAGAGCCGGAGGAAAAAAAAAGGTGAGGGAGAGGGGTGCAGAAAGGGAGGGGGGAACAAAACAAGAGATTATCATATTAGGCCTGACAACATTTCAGATAGTGCTGGAGGGGTGGTGGCGAGCAGTTGTTGCAAAAGTAGGTTCGACTTGCCTCTCTCACCTGT
Source organism: Ambystoma mexicanum (assembly GCF_040938575.1). Taxonomy (NCBI): domain Eukaryota; kingdom Metazoa; phylum Chordata; class Amphibia; order Caudata; family Ambystomatidae; genus Ambystoma; species Ambystoma mexicanum. The sequence continues at coordinate 291,427,452 of NC_090930.1, read as the reverse complement.
ATCACCTGCCTGTAGCCCTACATAGCCCAAATATGAATGTCCTTCCAAATGAACACTTAATATTCTTTCCCTATAACTGTATCAATGATACTGTAATTGGGTACTTTACCAAATTGTTGTCTAACAGTCCCACTGCTTTACAGCTAGGTTTGGTATATTTAAAACCCAGAACATGCATACAAAATATAAGTCTTACTCTTTTCTTAATTTGTCTGTAAATTGTATGTTCCAGCCTCACAAATTGAGGTAAAATTGCATTTTTGTCTGTGCTAGTTATAACATCTTATACCCCTGCTAAGTATTGACACATAACAAGGCTGTACAAGCCCTAGCTTTTTTGTTTTGCATTAATAACAACATGTGGTTAATTTTATCTCAGATAGGATGGTCTGCTATCCAGACCCTCCTTTCCCCAAACCCCATACCAAAAGCATAGTGACACGTGCCTTGCTGCATCAGTCTCCTGATCTGCAGCACCTGCTCTCCAGTGGCACAGATCAGGTTCAGAGGTCACAGTGTGCCAGCTGCAGAGACAGCAAAGTCACTGCAGCACATAGGCTGCATTTAAAATATAAACCTATGTTCTAAAACTATATCATTATGATGAACAGTCATACTAGAAGCTGTTTAATCTATAAACATCAGACATATCTGGTTTGGGATTTGGTGGCTGAAGGTTTTCATAATTATAAAAGTACATCCCATGCATAGCATACAAGTGTCCGTCCAGAGCTCAGACTGTGTGGATTCCAGTGAATTAGACAATAGAACAGGATGCATGCCACTCTTGACTGTTTAAGAGGGAAGGTAATTGCCAGGTCTGGGGTCTCTCAGAAGGACACAAAGGAAAACACGAGCTATGTGCATGTCAAAAGATTGCCTCCACTAGGGGGGTTCCCAACCGACAGCCTTTGAACTTGCAGTCTAAGAAGGGTATGGGGTTAGGAAAGCCAGGGATCACAGGTCGATTTGGAGAAGGGTTCCTCCATCTTACTTTGTGTCGGCTTTTCTATCCTTCCTGTCCCGTTCGCTTACTATGGAACACGACACTCTGTGTATGACCTCAGAAGGCACAAGGCAATTGCCTCAAGGATGTGAATTGGGCTCCTTAAAACAGACTTTCTTTCCACTAATCCCCTGTGGCCAACTGCTTATAAAAGTTGGGGTCTCCCACTCCTCCCTTGATTCACTTTTGGACCATTCAGGATATATGAACAAAATAATGTGGACCCCTTTTTGAGAGAGTTTGATCTTTCCAAAGCTCACAGCCAATGAGATGAAGGAGTTCTCCAAAGCAGAGGGAAGCTATGTTCTCTACCTACTCGTAGAGCACATTGTTGATAACTCTTGCTGAGGACAAGGACATGCCACTATGCTTCCAATCCTTTATAGGCTAGGATAGCAGAACCTGAAACGACTCACCCTGCCCTATATCTCTTGCAGTAGGTCTCAGCGAATCTGGAGGGCCAGAACAGCCAGGATCTTTGTTTCACTGCATTGAACCAGTTACACTATATTCCAAATAAGTTTGCTGCACTCAAACCAATGGGAATTGCTGGTGCTGCTTTTGGCACTCCATTGAACTTCAACCACTGCTGTTTTGCATCTATACTACTTGCTTATCGCTGCATCAAACCCCACAAAGCTGGTTAACTATTGGGCTCGAGCAATATGCTTGTTGCAGTAGACACACTGAAATCATGCCTTTTCGAACCAATCATAGGATCATCAAAGTCACCACGTTGGGTCTAATTGCTGGAGCATCGCGTCAAGCTCAATCCTGAACCAGATTTACCAATGTCTCGCACCGTCTTGGCACTCAAACTTACTATGGTGAGTCATCGGGTCTGTCTGACCCGAATGCCGCACTTGTGCCACACCAACGTCCCGCTTGAAACTGGGCACCAGTTTGCAGCTTAGCCACTGCTCATCCTTCCAGTCTTGCAATTCCAAACACAACCCAATGTATGTGATGGTCTTGGCAGCAGTGGAAAATCTCATTATTGATAAAGTCTTATTCTAATTTTAAACTTAGATAACAAATAGTTTCACGCACATCTGTTGTCTTTGATTCACCCTCTCCAGTCATGCAGTGTAGATGGAGCATTTGCTCAGTCTGCTTGAGGAGGAAGTTTGCAGATCTCAGACGAAATAAGGCTAAATGTAGCCGCGTTGGTTACTGCTGGAAGCAAGGTGAGAGATTAGCACTCTAAAAAAAATGGTGCATGCAGCGTCCAGCGCACACAGCCGTCATTTCGTAATCGCCGGGTGCTGGCCTCACCTCTTCCTCAGGGCACCCTTTAAGGCCAAGTCGATCTTTTTGCAAGGCACCTTATCACAGCGTGCCCACAAGTCCTCTCCTGTGAAGGGCCGGGATGTTGGTGCTTAATAAGTGTTTAGTACTCAGCCCCTCTAACATGTCAGTCCCTGTCATTAATCCAACTTCAAAGGGCCAATGAGAGATTTTCAAATCTCATCTGCCCCATGGCTTTCTAGGGCTTTGTTGGCTTTCTCACTTTACAGGGTTGGTGCCTGACATCTTCTCTGCCCTCTCCTCCCACCTGCTACCTGGCAGGATTGTCATGAATAGAATTGTATTAAAAAAAAAATAAGCCACAGTCTGACAAACTCTACTTTCACTATAGGTGTGCCTTTAGAGACAGCTGCTTTGGTAGCTTTTATCTGGATTGGAAAGTTCTCTGCTCTGGAAGTTTAATTTTCCGAAGTACTTGAAACATATAGACTAGTATATCATTGATGGTTTGCATGTTTTTGTTTGGCAAGGAGCCTTCATCGCATAAACCATTGTTGATGGTTACTGGGAAGCAAAACTACATTCAGTTTCTGCTGGCTTTTAGATGGTGATAGTGACAGAGGTGCTGCTCTTTCACCCTTGCCCCCAGCTTTACGTCTTCTGGCCCCTGGTTCTGGTCCCTGGCACCTTCACAATTGGTGCATGCATCAACTCTTCTGCCACTGTCGAGGTGACCGCCACACCATGCACAGCCGCCACATCAACATGCAGGCTGAATGACCTGTCCTCTGCCGCGATGTGATTGGTAAGGGGGGGGTCTCACTTTTTCAGAGGAGAATGATTCATTTCTATGAGTAGTCTCACACCCATCAACAACATGCTCAAGGAAAACCTCATCACTTTGGTTAAAGCTGCTGCCGCGATGGACGAGAAACCGGGTGACTACAACTTCCCCCTCATGGGTCTTGCAGACTGATGGAGTGAGACTGAGCTAGGACACCAGTGCATACGTGGCTGATGAGAGGAGAGAGACAGTGAAGCCATTGAAGAGCTATTTACTTGGGAAGGGTCTGGACCCCTTCTCCTCGTTAGACATGGGCAGACCCTGAACATTGGGTGTTTTCTCTCTACAGTGTTGTTTGTATGACTTTCCTGCATTGTTGCATTTCCTGATTGGACTTGTGTTGCATGGACCCATTGACATGGCTACCAGTGTGCATATGATCAGATGGTAATTATTATGCATATGATTTGCATGAATGTTGCTGTATAGCAGTGGAATTTAGACATTTGCTCTGGTGATTAATAGGTTAATTCATTCATTCTTCTGGTATTTCACCTTTATAACATGGCTGTGCCCCAGGAATAATTTCCAGCTGTCACATTCGCTAACCTAGCAATTCATGCTACAGTTGTTGTAATGTCATTACACAAGTCAACTCTGCTTATTATTGAACATTAAACTGTTATTTTAAAGTGTCATGCAAACTAATTCTGGTACCTTGTCTTCCTCCCTTGTACGGTTTCCTAGATCCACATCCGGTTTCCCTCACCTGTTTCAAGCTCCTTCCCTTTCTCTTCCCTCTATATTTCCTCTCACTCTCCTCCCTCAATAAGCTGATAATTCCAGACTTTCGTGCTCCAAATGCCTGTTGTGCACCTCTAATGTGAAAAGCAATAGGTCGGGCTCCCCAAAGCAAATTCATTTAATCTGATTTTTCTGTCTGTGTCTTTTCCCTTCTTCCTCTATTAAAAAACACACACACACATACACACACACACAAACTCTCTCTCTCTCTCTCTCTCTCTCTCTGACTGACACATTAACATGTGCATGGGATAGCATGCTACTCAGTGTGTATATGTTTTGAATCTAAAGTCTATCAGAACCCTCAAGTGTAGACAGTTGCCCGTGGGGTTTTATAGGCTAATTTTAATAGCCCGTTCCACCTTTAACAATGCAGCCCATAGAATAGAGCTGTATCCCATGAAAAACTCAGTCCACCTTTCATATGGTCACTGACATTGCATTCCACGTTGTGCCTTATTACTCTAAATTGCACAACTAGTATAATAGCTTTAAACTATTAATCACTGCTAACATTTGAACATTCGCATACACCATACATAGTATTTTCATGCAATGTTATGCTCGTTCATTTCATGTTTTCTCAGACCAGAGTCTACCAAAGCTTGGAGCTTCGAGGCAATAACATTGGCCGTAGGCATTAGGAAAATAGCACATGACATATTTTTAGGGATAAGAGAACCATTATCAAACTTTATAGGTTTGCTTTTAAGGTTCAAATCAAATTAGATGTATTCATAGGAATGTACATTTCTTTCAGTACTCGTAACCAACATGGCATTCTGCAGTCAAGGTGCAGGAACCTCTAGCTGAAGGATGCATTTTGCAGAAAAGAGCCAGAGAAACAATGTAGGTAGGAAAAACCAATAGAAAAGGATGCTGAGTGACAACAGGGAGCAACTAGTATTCATTGTGAGAAGACACAAAAAAAGATAGATCTTTAGTGAGAAAGAAACGGAATCTTTAGTGGTGACTCAGTAGTGATCTGTTTGCTACAAGACGTCTTTCCTGATGCCACGTAGGGAGAGCTGCTGAACTCCTACTAACGTCTACGCTAATTAGCGGTACTCGAATATGATGAAATGATGCCTGAAAAGACATTATTCAGCCACGTGGTGCCTGCTAAGAGTTGGTCTTTTCATCCATTGCTTTATGCCTGTACAATATAGCTCATTGTGCTGTTCCCAGCCGTGCTCTCTCTCTCGCTCTCAGACCACTCCCTGTGTTTACTAGCCACTCCTCGTACACGTGTATATGAAGCATGTCCTATTCCTTTTATGCACGCTATGGCTGTCATCCAAAAGCTTCATAAACGTGAGACATGAATCAGCCGTGAACACAGTAACTGAAGCCTAGCAGGCAGAGCTCAGGCTATGAAAGGCGAAGAGCAGGAAGATATAAGGGGCGATTCACAGAGGAGTTACTATGAGCAACCTCGACTTGCCTTTGACCTATTCCTGGAGGGGGATATTTGATTCACAAATGAATATACTGATCCTACGTCGGGGATATGTTAGAGGTGCGGATGCTAAGAGTAAACTAGGAGTACGTCTGAGTTACTCGTAGCAACGTCTTTTGCGAATCAAGTACCCTTCTCCAGGTTAACGTCAAATCCAAGTTAGTGTTACTAATTGTGATTTATTTCATGAATTGAATAGCCCTCTCCAGGTTTAAATGCTGCTATGATAGCTCAACGGGTTGAGCGTTCGAGCATGTGATCTGTGTGTGATCAGCAGGTCGCAGGTATGAACCTCGTCAAGATCAACTCAGCGTTTCTTCCTTCTGAGGCAGATAAAGGGTGCCAACTTCAGTTGGGTGATATTGTATGTAAATATGTTATATGTAAAGCGCTTTGGTGAACCACTATATAAATAACACATCTTTATCATTAAATCAAGAGTAAGTCATAGTTACTCTGAAACACTTGTGTATAGGCGCGTTATAAATGCCATATCATATCATACCATATCATACTCAGGTAAACCAAAGTAATAAGTGAGATACTACAATGTAGAAATAGGAAGAGAGAAAGACTAATTAGGAAGTAAAATGAGAACTAAAATCTCCTAACGAAGATGAAGTACTGTCAATGAGAAAGTCCACAATGTTAGATGATGGCTCTGCCAGCGCAAGATAATGAGTGGATGAAAGGTAAACAGAACACGAGACCCTATGAGGTAAACAGGATGACTGATATACATGTTTATTGGGATGGGGACATTGAAATTAAATGAACCTGATACCTCTCCAGAATGCAATGCTTCTTAGTCATGTCATCAGGACTACACTCCTATAAAATCTAATTTAGATGCATTAGCTTTAATCACATTTATCCATTGTAATTTGATGCACACTCAATGAAAATGGTTCTCTCTTACAACAACACCCTTGCTTCGAAGCTATCGCATTCTATTAACCAATTCCTTCCACCACACTTCAGCTGACAATATTTCGTCTGAATTAAATGATGATAGCTTCTATGTAAGGAGAAAACACAACTATTGTGTTTGCATCCCAGCAGTGCACACAATCTAAATGCATTGCTGTTTAAAATGCACAGTGGCCATACTGCAAAATGGCGGGGCATTGTTCAAAGGGAAATCATCTTGGGAGGTACCGATTCTAGGATAACGATTCGACGGAAGGCCAGGATGGTCTGTGTGTGTGTAGTGTCCACTGCCATAGAGGATATGTGTTTGCAGACTCAAATGGGAAACAATGCATGGAATGCATGCTGGTTGACACGGTACACCTCATGTTAAGCGCACTCCGATATAAGGATTATTAGATGCATGCTGCCCACCATGGCCCAGTCCTAAGCTTACTTTCTGCACCATTTGCACCCTGGGTGGCGCCAATGGAAAGTACAGTGTCCTCGATGACATGAAGTCATCTGGTAAAATTACATTGAGAAGATTAACCATGCATCACAGTTAGTTAGATTATGAAATTAATCATGCGTATCACTAGATAGGATTGTGAAGATTAATCATGCGTCAAATTCGATTGAATGTGCAGATGAGTCATGTAGAAGAACTTGGAGAGTAGTCAACGTACTGACCACCCCACTTTTGCTCTCCTCCACAGCACACCACCCAAGGACTATACACGCTCACCGGGGGAGCCAATTTATACACAAACACACACCCAACATAAGCAAAACTTACATACAACAAACAATCCCCGGCACTGGTCCATACCCATATGGATACAACAGGACAGTGCACACAACCCCAACCTTAAATACCAGCCAATCTACACATAAAACACACAGACACACCAACATAACAAGCATTCCCATAGAAAACAAGCCAGGCATTGGGCCTTACCCGTAAGGATACAACAAGCCAGAGAGCACAACCACAACCTTAAATAGAAGACAATCTACACATAAAACACACAGACACACCCCAACATAACAAACATTCACATGGAGAACAACCTAGGCATTGGGCCTTATTACGTGTATGGATACAACAAGCCATTTGATGTAATTAACCATCTGCGAGACAACACACATAGACACCCAGTTTCAACTGGTTCTGGACTGAGCCAACGTTCTACCCCATGCATTCCTTTAAACTTAGCAGGGCCTTGTCACAAAGGCCTGACTACCAGCATGGTATATTTAGGGAGGTCACTTCAGCCTGTAGAGCTCCAGGGAGATGTATAATTAAAATTTGAGGAGACACAGTCCACACAAGACAGAGCTTCCAAAAGGCACAATTTCCTAGAATGAATTTGTGAGCCCCCATACCTGAACCAACTTGAGGGTGTTAGCACTCACAACCTGAAATCCTCACTCACAAATACGGATCCAGGAAAAACAATCCCCTAGACAGCCAGACAATCCTTCCAATCGCAGGTCGGGCCTGAGAATCCAAGACGGCAGACCATCTTTAAAAATCTTGCCCAGTTTACAGAAAAAGGGTAGGGCTTGACACACGATTATCAACGAAAGACCAGCAATAAGGAACCTAAAAACACACCTGAAATTCATAGCCCAAAGGCCAAACCCTGGGCAGGGATAGCGAGAGCAATAAAGGCAAGCAGCACTCCCTGGGAGTTTGGGAGTTTGGGAGGAAATAGGAAGGAGCATGCTGGTGGCTTGGAAAATAATATTTTGGACGTAGCTGGAGGAGAGATGACTGGCTGGCAGGAGAAGGTGCTACATTGGAGGAGAGTGCAGCGATTGGATTGGGATAATGAAGAGGGAGAAGGAAAAAGTTTGGTAGAGAGATCCCCGAGAATGGGTTGAGAAAAGCTTTAGATGTTAGGAGGAGACTAGCCCCAGAGGCTGTAGAGGAAAAAGTCCCAGATTCTGGGGAAATGAAACCCCCATAGGTTAGGAGAGAGATCCCATAATGTGGGAGGGGTAGTCAGAGGTTGGGCAGAGCAAAAATAAAGATGGGGAATCCTAGACCAAGGAGGAGCACAAAGATAAAGGGGTAAAGTTGTGGAAAATCTAGAAAATAGAAAGAGGTGGTTATCAAAGAAAGGATGAGGTGAGAACATCAGAGGGAATAGGGGGAAAAGAGAGAGAACCCAGGGAGAAGACGGTAAGCAAGGAGGCATAATAGGTTTGAAGAGGGAAGTTAAAGTGCAGTCTGCATGGCTGGAGACAGAGAGGGAAGATGCTGAACATATGCCCTGGTCGGTCAGTAGAGATGGGAGGAGTTAAAAGCATGGGGCGTGTCATCAGGTAGGTAATATGAGTTCAGAGCAAGGAAGGCGGACATGGAAGGGGAGAGATAACAAGAGGCGTGCAGACAGAGATAGGATTCTGTAGCAGTCAGTGAGCCCCTGAGCTTGAATCACAAGCCACTCCCGCCAAATCTCTTGCTAACCTGCTAAAGCCTACAAAACTACTCTTGGTTACCCTTCCCCACCTACCAGTGGCTGCTCACATCTGGAGTGCATACAACTGTGACAGCGGGGCCAGAGACATACATAGCCAGTAAAGGAGAACATGATGATAACTATGGAACTGTTGAGGCGAAGTGTTGTTGGTACTGAATATACCATAGGCTATGAGTGACTATTATCTCTGCATGGATTGCCAGTCAGGGGGTCCTGGACTTCCAAATAAGCAATTGTTAATTTCAGAATTTGACTTGCTGCTTATTTGTCAGCTCTACATTTCAATGCAGGGACACGTCGACCTGTTATTTACATGAGTTGCACACTTTGGACCAGATTTTTTAAAGTGAGTGCAAATTAAAAAAGGGCAGAGGATGCTAAAGGTGACCTGTGCATTTCAGGAGGGGCTGACCATTGGCACAAACATATGCTGTTCGACACTTGACAGGCTAATCGCACTTAAATTCAAGGGCTTGTTTCGGTGAAATGTTTGAAAAAAAAACATGTCCTTGCCTTTTTTGCAACTCCCCCTGCTCCTGTTCCTAAAAGGCACATGGGAATAACCCTTATTTCTCCGCTTTTAAAAGTGCATCCCGTTTGTGACATTATGATGCACTTTTAAATGGGCAGAAACGCCCCCTGTTTGAGCTAAGGGGGAAATGAGCATCTGAATGAGCGCATCTGACATGCACTTATTCAGTCGCTCTTTGAGAATTGGGTTTCTTTTTTTTTTGGCACAAATGAAAGATGCGCTATCTATCGCCTCACTTGGGCCAAACAAAATCAGCGAATCGGGCGTTTTTCTTTATTTACCTTAAACGAAATCCCCTTTAAACAGATATTTATTTGGTGACCACATTTTGTCAACTCACATCACATAGTGTAATAAATATTCAAGACCACTTGCCACTCTGAGTCACATCAGAAGCCAAACCACAGAATCAAAATATACGCCATATCCTTGCCATAATTAATATCCAAATCTAGAATATAAAGAAAGGGAAAATTGCCCTTGATTTCATTTAATTTATTGAAGCTCATAACAAGATCACAAATACACTACCCACTGATTGGGGAGAGGAGATTAATACTAAATCAGTTTTATGAGGTACCTTATTTAGAGTGTTAATTATCCAATTGTCCTGTGGGCAGGCATGCACCTGTTCCTGTTAGTTCATACGAAATTACCCCATTTTCACATAAATTATTGGGTTTGAAATCAGGTAAATCGGTACTAGATTTAACCACAAGAGTAGCTCTTTTAAAACAAAATAAAACCAAAGGGATAAGCCAAGCATACCATTCCAGATACATGGATCAACACACATGTTATCCACGCATATTACCACCCTGCAAGGAGACGCTGGCCAATCACCATGCTGGGAATGCAAGCTTTGTTGTCTGCCGCAAGCCTGCGTTCCGACCAGCCTGGGTGCCACTAGCCAGCACCCCTTTCCCTTACCCGCTCCTCCATCCCTTCCCCTCCCCCTACCTCTTAGCCCCCATGTAGTTTCCTATGCCGGTGCTAAGAATTTGCATTTTTTAAAAAATGTGTCTTGCTTTGCAGCTCAGTGTCACAGTCATCAACATTGAAAACGTGCTTCAGAACCATGGCACAGCTCCAGTAGTAAAGTACTACACTGGTGCGTATGGCAATATTCCCCAAGGCAGTGGGCCAACCCTTGTCGGTAAGAGCACCGCTGAGTTAATGGACCCTGGATTTGCTTGGCCCCTTATGGATTAAGGCCCACTTGGGCTGAATATGCTGCTGTTGACTTTGCTCTTTATGTTATCTCTCTTGTCTGTTTCTTTTTGACCGGCACTACACGAGTGGCGTGGTCAAAGCTTTATTTATATTTTGGTGTATTTTACACTTGTCTGAGTGTGATTTCCCTTCTGTGATCAGTATCCACTGTGAGATGATACAAATGATAATTTACAGAGGCGTGTTAAGAATACGTTTGCATAATGATGGTTCAAATTAAACTACTTGACACTGTATGAATGGGCGCCAAACAAAACATCCATAGAGGGTTGTATTGGAGTATTTCTTCTATTTCTGTTGGGATAGCGGCATGGTTAGAGCATTTGATGTACTCACGGGGAGTTTTAAGTGGTGAACGCTGTTGTGTATTTTAAGTTATACAGCCTGACAATTCTCATTTTTGTGGGTGGAACAAGTGGTGTTTTTTTGAAGGAGTATGATAGCTGTCCTTTGCTATGGCTCTGAAGGATTGTTTTTCAAGAATAAAGATGTTTATTTTCACACCGTCTTGATGTGTCGATGAGCTCCTTCTACCTTAGATGACTACTTAATTAATGGATTTCAGGTGTTCTATACTTGTGTTTTTTGTATTCATTGGTTGGAGTGGGTCCTCCACCTTGAGGCAGAGCGACTCATATATATATATATATATATATATATATATATATATATATATATATATATATATATATATGTATATATATATATATATATATATTCAGTAAAAAAAACTTTGTTAAAGGGACGTTATGGTTCCAAGTAAAACAGAAAAACCCCTGAAATTCACCATTTATGGTAAGCTAAGCAACCATAACTCATGCCACCACGGTGCACTGCTAAGACTAACACCCAGGACATCAAAGCTGACATCACAAATAGGTTTTTAGTAGCGCAACTTAACCATAACGTCCGTTTAACAAAGTATTTTTACTGAATTTCATAGGTTTTTAGTAGCACAGCTTAACAATAATATTCCTGACTTTATGTACATGTAACATAGAACATACTGAACCCCCGCTACTGAATTTGATGTCTGCAAACTTTTCCAATGGCGCGGACAGGCGCAGACAACAGCAGCACTACTCAAAAAGTCTGGGGGGTATCTTAAATTGTTATATCATAACATATGAACACTGCACACGATCACAAACCAGCATACATACACATTATATGTAGTAATACATAAGAAATGTAACCCATATATGAAACACATCAACCATTCATTTAAATACAAATTCCAACATGATTACCTCACAGAAACTGCACAACTAGGAACAACAGCAGAGCTACAAACCACTAAGAACACACCTTACCAGAAGCTAGTAAGTGTACTTCATTTTACTCATATATTTCTATATTTACTGTAATAGATACACAAAAGTGATATATATTTTTTTTTCTCACAGCAATGTCTAGTACTCTGGAGTGGCAAGAGGAGAATTTCCCACGTGAGGAAATGTCTGAAGATGGTGAACCTAATGGTAGACACTTTTCTATATAAACCAATTAATAAATATTATTGTATATACATTTAACATACACATTTGTATTTGTACAGACTATACAAACATTGAAAATAGTACACAAAAAGAAATGTTGGATAAGACTCTCCAGCGCATGGAAGAAAAAATGGACATACTCATGTCAAATTTCAACAATATGAAAAACTTTGTGGAGGATTACTTGAAAGAAAAAACTAGATGCCATTGCCCCACATGTACCTGCCCCCCCACCATATCCCAGTCAATTATCCCCAAACCCTCTCCATGAACAAAAACGTTTTGATGAGACTTCCATCCCTTCTTCACCTCATATGAATCCTCTTGAAACCCCCAATTCTCCTGTGTTTGTCTCAGTTTCTCTGTCATAAATTTAACATCCATATATAATAAAGTAGACACGCCTTGCAATATTTAAAAGACAATAATGAGTACTACAAAGAAATAAATATTGAAGAAAACTTAAGTGGAACAACTGAAACAATTCAAGAGTCACGAGAAACTGGTCAATTTGAACTTCTGGATACCGATGCAGTATCCACTATTTTAGACCATTATACAATTCATCCAATGCACTCTAAAGACAGCATAGACGATGCACTAGAAACGTACCAAATGCGACAAACCAAAGGATCACCAATGAGCATATGGGAAAAAAGTATAGAAGCACGTGCTTTTCCTCTACTATTTCCTACTGGCAAAGGAGGAAGATACGATGGCAGACCAACTCAAATAACAGCATCAGAATACCGCTCATTACGAATGTATTCTGAAGATACCATATTTAGACAAAATGTGGAATACATATTCCACCTACTCTTTGAAAGTGAACTAGCAACTCTATGTTAAGGAGTTGCACACATATTGAAATCAGGAACACAGTTTCAAAATATGTCGGCTGCACAATTGATACAAAAGGTGCAAGAAAAAGATGAGATTTTACAATCAAGTATAAATCTGTTTGCAAACATGCGTGGAACGAAAGAATACTGTTTCCGATATCACGGAGATGTACGTTGTATGATCAGAAACCTTGGACCACCCACTTGGTTTGTTACATTAAGTTGTGCAGAATATGCATGGGAAGATTTACATGATTTCCTTTGCATATCAAACAAAAACAAAACAAACATAGATTTACTAACGCCTGGAGAACTTTGCTCTCTTGATCCTGTTAATGTTTCAAGATATTTCCATCATTGTTTCATTGCTATGCTACACTTTATTTGTAATAAAACTGTTCCTCCACCTGGAGAAGTGCAATACTTCTTTTGAAGAAAAGAATATCAAGCCAGAGGAGCACCACATATCCACATGCTTTTATGGATTAAAGATGCTCCTAAATTTGGTCAAGACAGTGATGCCACTGTTTTGCAGTTCATCCAAAAATATGTCACTTGTGAAATCCCTTCACAAACGACAAATAGTGACCTTCATGCACAAATTGTACAATTTCAAAGACACAAATGTGGCCAATAATGTTGTTGCAAATACAAAAAGAAAGGGAAATACTACACCGAATGCCGCTTTGGTTTCCCTAGACCAGTTACAGAAACAGGTGAAGTAAACAACCTCATGTCTTCAGTTAGACATAATGTTAAAGGTAAATCACCTAAGAACACATATTACATAAAAAGAAAAGAAGAATCAAAATATATCAAGGATTACAATGCAATCATTTCCCACTTATGGAATGCCAACATAGATGTACAGTATATTGCAGACAATTCCACTGCAGTTGCACGATATGTTACAGCATACTTAACAAAAGCAGAAAAAACAGAGCTTCAAGACCTCTGGAATGACTTTTCATCAGACAAAAGACTATCTCAGAAATTGTACAAGTTAGGAATAAAAATGCTATCTCATAGAGAATGTGGCGCCTACGAAGCTGCAGATCGTTTAACCGGTACTGCTTTGTATGGAAAATCTGAAAATATAGTATGGCTAAGTCTTGGTCCTGCTAAATGTAGAAAAAGAGTTCTCAAATCATATGACAACATATAAACAATAGCCAAAAATGATCCAAACAGCCAAGACAGTTTGAAAAACAATTTACTATACACATACTACCCGAACAGGAGTACCACTTTGGAAAACATGTGTCTATACTACATAGCCCAAAACTTTGCATACAAAAATAATATAAAACCCGATGAAAGCAAATATACAGTGACAGATTGTGAAGGCAGCTTAGTAAAACTTAATAAACCAAGTTTAATTAATCATATCAAATTGTCATTAAAAACTCAACAGAAAGAACTATATTACATGTCCCTCCTACAACTTTTTAAACCATGGAGAAAAGAAGAAGAGATGCTAGATAACTATGGGCCTCATTACACGGACGGCTGTAAGGGTTAACGGTCACCGTTAATGGCAACGGTGACCGTTAACCCTTACCGCCGTACTACGAGGTCCCTTAGCGGGTTGGTGCTCTAACGCCTGCTTTTTGCAGGCGTTAAAAACCAACCCGCTAAGGGACCTCGGAGCTAATTACGGCACCGCAAAATTGCGGTGCCGTAATTAGCGCCTTCCCCATTCCCATAGAGCCCTATGGGGCAGAAATGGGAATGGGGAAGGGCAATGGCGGAAGGGGGATTTACCGCCCCACCGACCTTGGGATGGGGCGGTAAATCCCCTTACCGCCAAGGCAGTGCAGGTAATTTACCGGCATGGTCCAGGGTGCTAAAAGCACCCTGGATCACCGCCTTCCGTGTAATGAGGCCCTATGACTGCTACGAAGATGCTTTTAAAGTAAATGAAAGCACTATCACCGATCTGAACTTAATCCGGTACAAAACAATGTTGCAAAATGAACAGCAACATGACGAAGAACTCCAGGCCCAACTAGATAAGGACACTCCCGACAGTAGTCAACCTTCTATAACAGGAAGCAAAGAACCACTGGGACAGCCACTAATAGCAAATGAGGCAGAATTAGCTATGACAGAAGTAGAAAACACCATGTTTAACTTTGAAGAAGATGCAGAAGACGTAACTGCACTACAATCAAAACTAAACAAAGAGCAACGCACCATTTTCAAAGAAGTAATAAAACAAATTGCACATGGTGTACAACATGAAAATAAAGAATGTACCTGCCAAAATTATAAACCTATACTACTATACGTCAGTGGTGAAGCTTGTTCAGGTAAAACATTCTTAATCAAAACCATCATCAAGTTCCTTCAACAATTGACAAACAACAAACTGTCAGCTGTTGGAACTGCCCTCACAGGTTTAGCTGCCCACAACATAGGCGGTGTCACTTTACACTGATTATTACTCCTTCCAGTAGAACACCAAAACAAATTAGATTATTACAAACTTTCTATAGAAACTGCAATGGAACTATGCAGAGTTTTGAAACAAATGAAAATGCTACTAATAGATGAAGTGAGCATGGTCTCCAACCTAATGTTGGCTTTGATTCATCTCAGATTGCAAGAAGTACTTAAAACAAACTACGAAGAATTCTTTGGAAGAAAACACATTATTGTTTTTGGAGATCTTCTTCAATTGACACCAGTGAAAGGTGAACCTATTTTTAAAAACTTAGGAAACAAACTCTGCCGTAAAACTATTGGCAGTATGGGAAATGTCAACCTTTGGCAACATTTCCAATACAGAGAATTAACAGAGAACATGTGCCAATCTACAGACCTCACCTATGCCAACATTTTAAAAAGTATTAGAGTTGGTGTACTATCTCAAGAAGCACAAACAATATTAAAAACCTGGCACATCCATGCATGTTATGGCGATAACTCATGTGCTACTGATGTTATGGAACAATTAGCAAAAGAAAATGTCAATTGTATGGACTTAATGCCAACTCTTGCAAGCTGTTCCAAATTCAATGAAACAATGTTAAAAAAAGAAATTCAACCAATAATTGAAATTTGCTCCACAGACAAACTGGACGTACATGGTATTACACTACCTATGTGTCAACAAGCCACAACAAGACTAAATACCTTAGAAAATTTAATCTCAAACACAGCTGGCTTGGAAAAAATATTAAAATGATGCTTAAACTGTAGAGTAATGCTTAAACGTAACCTGGATGTGGAGCAAGGACTAGTTAATGGAGCACTGGGTACAGTTGTTAGCTTTCAAACATACCCACGTGGCAACAACATTCAGTTTGTCAATATACTCTTTGACAAACTTTCAGAAGTAACTCTAGCATATGCAGCCACCATTCATAAATCCCAAGGTCTTACCTTAGACAAAGCATTAATAGATATTGGTAACGCAGTCTTTAAAGAAGGCATGAGCTACGTAGCACTATCATGCTTACGACACTTGAAGGTCTTTTTCTAATCAACTTTGATGCAAGTAAAGTCAACGCTGATATTCCTTGCATATAAGAATATAATAGACTACGTTCACCATACACCCCCAATCTAAAAGCATATCCTGTTCCACAAAAAAATAAAACGTAAAAGAAAATTAATTCAAACAGAGATGCAACAGAATCTGACTGCAAATCCTCCAAAGAGAGTAAAAGAAGCTAATACTTCATCATTCACAATAAGTAAAGAAGAACCTATTAGTCAAAGTAAATTAGGTACTTCTTCAGAAAGGCAACATACCCTCCGAAAAAAAGACTTGGACACAGAACTACCTGGTCCATTCAAATTTTCAAATTTAACTGATGTAAGTTGTTACGCCTTCATAGAAACACAAAAAAACAATCCTGACAACACGTATAGTGTTCACGGAATAAGACAAAAGTTGGACTACTGTGCTGGAATGGTAAAATTCACCATAAACTCACAAGAAGATCCACAAGAATTTCTAATGTACTTACTACAAGTATTGGAAAACAAAAACATACTTATAAATGAAATCTTCCAGATGTCATACATGTAGAAACATACCTGCACTCTCTGCAACAATGTTACACAAGAAGAAATCCCTAACGAGCGCTTCGTGTATGTATCCATACCAAATTATGAATCCATTCCATTTCAGCAACTTGTACAACATGCAAACCATGGCAGATTATGCACTAACTGCAATTCAGATAATCGCTCCTCCTTACTAATAAAACACATAGTAACTACGTAATACTAATGCTTCTACGTTACAATGCAGATGGTACCAAAAACAACTGCAAGCTGACTGGATTCACACATGGTCAAGTACCACTTGGTAGAAAAACCTTCCCAACAATAGGTATAATCTACCATGCAGGAGCCACAACCAATGCAGGTCACTACACTGCATATATAAAATAGAAATGTGGATGGTTCAAATGTAATAATAGTACCATTACTCTAAAGCAGAGTTTACCAGCAAATCTTACAAACGCTTTTTAATCTTCTTAAAACCAAAATGTAATAACTAATCTGTACTTCAACATTAAAAAAAAGTTCAATGAAAAAACTATAAACTGTTAGAATATGCCAATAGGTATCTAACTAGCCCAAGATTGTATAACAACTAAAAATAGACGGTTACAATACGCCATCAGGTATGTAACTGCTTCAGAAATCTGCAACAATCCAACAGATTGAACATTAACCAAAAACAAGAAGTATACACTGTAAGGAAACAAACAAATAGACTGTAGCAAAACAAAAAAGGGTTTTTAATTCGACAAGGATTGTTTTTTTCCCACAGACCCAATGATTTAAAAAACAAACACAGAAACCATTTGTAAACCAAATATGAGGGTAAAAGAAAAAACTGAACTATGTATTATGAAATGTAATAAGTCTTTATAGAATACATACACTAACATTCTCTTTTCTTTTATCACAGAACTTTTAAAAGAATACTTCCTCCATGTATCAAACTCATATAAAAAATGTATCGAATGTCAACAAATCATGCAGTAAGTATAATTGAAACCATTTGAAAGATAATCAAATCTATAGGTATAATCAATGGCTGTGCTATGGTGCAATGGTTGTGGTCAGGACCTAGAGTATTGAGTATATAGCCTACAGCCTACAACCTTTACCCATGCACCCTGCCACAACCACCACAACATATCACACCCATAGTAGTTTATAACTTCAGTACTTATAACTTCAGTCTTCAGTACATTCTGGCCACAACTCCAAAACATATCACACCCATACATCACAGCCATGTTTGATTCTATGGGTGTGATCTGTGGGTGTGATATGCAGCAGTGGTTGCCGCCAGGGCCTAGAGTCTTGGGTGCATGGCCTTCGACCATGCACCCAAGACTCTAGGCCCTGGCAGCAACCACCGCAGCATATCACACCCATAGATCACACCCATAGAATCAAACATTTTTAAGTATGATCACACCCATACAATCAAACATTTTTAACTAGGCCTCATGGCATTTTTAATGTCCGCTGACACCTTGGATGTCCCTAGAACAGTTTCTACTTGCCTGCGAACAATACGGACAAGTATAGTGTCCTCAGGACACTTCCATTTTAATTTATTTGAGGACATCCCGAACACCACATGTGTACTTAGAACAGTTTCAACTTGCCTACGAACAGCACGACATCCCGAACACCACGTGTGTTCTTCTTAGAACAATTTCAACTTGCCAGCGAACAGTACGGACAGGTATAGTGTCCTTAGGACACCTCCATTTTGATTAATGGCGGACATCCCGAACACCAGGTGTGTTCTTAGAACAATTTCAACTTGCCTGCGAATAGTAGGACAGTTATAGTGTCCTTAGAACACCTCCATTTTGATTAATGGCGGACATCCCGAACACCATGTGTGTTCTTAGAACAGTTTCAACTTGCCCGCAAACAGTACGGACAGGTATAGTGTCCTCAGAACACCTCCATTTTCATTTATTTGCAGACATCCCGGACACCGCGCGTGTTCTTAGAACAGTTTCAACTTGTCTGCGAACAGTACGGACAGGTATAGTGTCCTTAGAACACCTCAATTTTCATTTATTTGCAGACATCCTGGACACTGCGTGCGTTCTTAGAACAGTTTTGACTTGCCTGCGAACAGTACGGACAGGTATAGTGTCCTTAGGATATTCCCATATGGAACGATTACGGACACCAAGGACACTGCTACTGTCCGTGGACACAACAAACACAACAGCGGTGACTACGACCTAAATAGATACAATATTCGACCCATCTCTTACCCCCCCACCATCCCCAAACAGTCTTATAAAACAACACACTTGCCAAAATTGTATTTCCCCACCATTTGACACTGCGCTGTCCGCGGACATCCACGGATACAAGATGGCAGGCGTTTCCAAAAATCTGACGCCCTTCACACTCTTCACCATCCAATCAGCGAACACGTCGCATGTCCGTGGATATGACGCAAGCCGATTAGCCAATCAGGACACTGTCCGCGGACCGAACAGGGAAGTGTGTCAGCGGGCCAAACATAGATATCACTAATATATCACTAATTTTTGTTGACCTACTTTTTGGTCATTTTTTTTAAAAAACTACCGAATGGATTTTCACCAAATTTACAAAAGCACACTTTCGAGACCAAGCCGCTGCTCCTGGTCCACATTTGGTGAAAATTCATCCAGCGGTTTGGGCTGTAGGCTTGAGCAAAGTTTTTTCCCATTCAGTCTATGAGAAAAAGGCATTTTGGGACCCCCCCTATAACTTTGCCCCCCCGGGACCAAACCTCACCAAACTTTGCAAAAAAATTGAAAGTAGGCTATGTACTTTTTTTTTGCAAAGTTTGGTGCAGGGAGCGCGAAATTATAAACCGCCCAAAAAGTGCTCTTCCTATGGAAACAGCAACTTAACCATAAATACACGGCCACTACCGTGGGCCGTGTAATATATATATATTTAAAAAAATCATGCTTAAAGGGACAATATGGTTAAGTTGCACTAATAACAATCTATGAAATTCAATGAAAAAAACATTGTTAAAGGGACGTTATGGTTCCAAGTAAAACCGAAAAACCTTAGAAATGTGCCATTTATGGCAAAGCTAGGCAACCATAACTTGAGACACCACCATGCAATGCTAAAACGAATACCAAGGACATGAAAGATGATGACATCACATATTTGGCTCACTTGCTTTTGTTTACTAACATGATTAGGCTAGTTTTTGTTTTACTGTCAATGAGAATGTCTAAAATGTAAAAGTTGCTATATATCTAAACAACCTTTTTATATGTTCTTAAAGTACTCTCCTTTAGTGTTTAATATGAGCTTATAGTGCACATACATGGGGCAATAAGCACGCCTCAAACACACAAATAATTTGTGTTCATGATGATTGACTCTAATGTTATTATCATTACCTATTTATTCCATGTTTAACATTAATCAAAACTCTCATACGGTACAATTTATTATTTTACTCTCTGAAATTGCTAGATTGCTGCAACCATTGCCAATATGTTTGATTACATTCCTCTATTAACAACAACACTAGAATATAATGTTTTGTTTACATAAGTACATTCCTTACTACATTAAGCAGTTCATGTTAGTTCTCCCAATCACCCCTAACATCTTGTTACCATCATTATAAACTCAACATCTTGTAGCGACTGTTTATCAAAATTAATGTATATGTGATGTCATCAGTGATGTCATCAATGACATTTGTGATGCCATCTTTCATGTCCTGGGTGTTCGTTTTAGCAGTGCACAGTGGTTTGACAAGTTATGGTCGTTTAGCATACCATAACTGGTACATTTTTGGGGTTGTTTGGTTTTACCTGCAACCATAACGTCCTTTTAACAATGTTTTTTTCATTGAATTTCATAGGTTATTAGTGCAGCTTAACCATAACGTCTCTTTAACAAAGTGTTTTCAGTGAATCTATTGGGTTTTTACCAGTGGACCCTAATTTCATGCAACTTACTAATATCATACTTATCCCAATATAGCAACATTGTTGTCCAATTTACTTAGTTTCACTTTAGAACTCTACCATTCGCCACCTTCTAACATCATGTTTAACAAATCTAAACACTTCTTACAACCTTTTCCACAGTTTTTGTGTTCGTAGATGTTCGTGAATGTCTGACGTCATCGCAGACTTTCCTGGCATTGTCACGTGACCACGCGCATGCACACGACATGATGACGTGTCCGCAAACGCGTCCGCACTTCACGAACGGGTCCATGCTTTGAAAACTGTTTGGAACTGCATTTTCCGGCTCATCTAGGAACTTTCAAACTCAAAATGTACCTTTGCACAGCTCCTACAACTATTCTTACACATTATCCATTAACAATCTAGCACACAATTTCAACTGCATGCAGAGGATTTAGGAAAAAGACTAATCAACAGGGGTTACCCACGAAAGGCCATCAGTCAGGCCCGAAAAAGAGCCAAAAACACACCAAGAGATATCTGTCTGGAAAATAAACCCAAGAAAGAGTTGAACAGGATGGTATGTGTCACAACCTTTGGACCACTAAGTCCATTGATTCAGAAAACCATAAAAAAGAATTGGCATTTGATCAAACATCCGGGGACACTGGACAAGGTCCCATGTTTTGCATTCAAAAAGAACAGAAGCTTAAGAGACGCATTGGTTCACACGTTCATAGAATCACCACGAGCAATACAAGCCACATTATGGGATATGCCTCCCTTAGTGGGCCACCACAAGTGTGGCCACTGTGTAGCATGCCCTTTAACTCTACAGAAAAAAACTTTTGAACATCACGGAGTAAAATGGACCATGAATGATTTCACTAACTGCAACACGAAGGGAGTGATCTACGTGATACAATGCCCTTGCAACCTGATATACGTAGGCAAAACCATACGGGCCATCAAGATGCGAATATCGGAACATCGGTCCTGTATCAGGAACAAAGTTGGCGACAAGCCACTAGTAGAACATTTTACCAACAAAAACCACAAAGATACAGATCTACGATGGTTCATTCTACAAAAAGTAACACCTGCAAAGCGGGGGGGAGACTTAAATAAAACACTGATGCAATTAGAACAGCGTTGGGTCCACAAACTAAACACTGTGCACGCAGGTTTGAATATTGCGGTAGAATGGAAATCTTTTCTGTAGATTCCAAACATTGGCAGCGTCATTATGTATATGCACCTGTAAAATGCCTATGACCTGCGGTCAAGAAATGTAATATGAAATCTCTACCAAAGGGCTATGAATGAATTAAGATGCCTATCAGTGTTTATCAGCTGTAAAGATTTCCAACAATGTCGAATGGCATGCATAACACTGAATTGACTGGGCCACTCGAACCTGTATACAAATTGTCCCTTGTCGAACATGTGTACAAATTGTGCTATGTTACTATGTGGATTTGTTTTCCATTACTAAAAGCATGTCAACATCACGTCATGTCACTACTCTGCCAGTCATTTCAAGCACAAGGAGCGCTTTCAGTGTTCCAATTTATTTTAATTTCCCTTTAGTTTCACTAATACGCCCTGTTCTTCAACAAGGCTTCTGAGGTTACCATGGAAACCATTTTTCAATTTTACACTTCTAAATTACTTTTTTAGACAGGCCACACCATGGCTGAGACTGATAAATGTTTATTTTTTCAATCCGAGCATTAATGGTGGAGTTATTTGTCTTTTTCGGACGCACTCGATCCAACATGGCCGACATAGATATCATTTTTCAAATTTACATTCCAAATTACGTTTTTAGATTGGCAACACCATGGCCAAGACTGATATTAGTGTATTTTTTCAATCCGAACCCTAATGGTGGAGTTATCTGTCCTTTTCGGACGCACTCGATCCAACATGGCCGACATAGATATCATTTTTCAAATTTACATTCTAAATTACGTTTTTAGATTGGCCATACCATGGCCAAGACTGATAATAGTGTATTTTTCCAGTCCGAGCCTTAATGGTTGAGTTATCTGTCATTTTCGGACGCACTCGATCCAAAATGGCCGCCGTATAAATAGAAAAGGCTCCTAGTAACAGCGTTACTAACGCTATGCCGCCAGGCCCCTTTCGAGCCCCGGAGTGAGTCAGCACATTTCCACAGCGCTCTCCACTGGCCCGCTATTCGTGATTCATGCACAAAGGTAAGATCTTTGTAGACACACCACCATTAGGTCAGGCATTTTGTTCCCTGAGTGGAACCCCCACTAATATGCCCCTTATTCATTTATGTGTTCAGGTTTCCGCGCGAGGACCGCATATTTAAAATCAGAGTCCATCCCACTCCAAGATCCTCACAAGTGAGGTAAGATTGGTTGACCTATAACTCATTTGTTATTTAAGTATCTGTAAGACACCAGATCACTATTGAGTGCCCTTCTTTGCTTTTTAATAGGATTACACTAAGATCCTTCTCACGTCTGGCGTAATACTAGAAATTCGTGCCAGTGGAAATAATTATCCACAGGTAAGCTGAGGCCTCACAGTATTGGATTTATTCCTTTGTTTAAATGATACACGCTCGAACACACTCCCCTGACGAGTTTTTCCCATTTTTCCCTTTCCCCTGCAGCACCTATTCCACCCCGTGCAGCACTTCGTCCTGATGAAGGCCGTACATATGCTGGGACATAATTGGTCCACCTAAACGGCCGAAACACCTTGGTGTAGACGCACCCCGTACAACAGTGCATTGTCACTGTCCACTACCAATTGTCAATTCACGAACCCCTTTTTTTCTGTTGTTGCTTACTTTGTCTAATTGTGTTGTTTTATATTGAAGTATATGAATCACCATAACAAACTATGTATTTTGATTGAGTTTGCGTTACCTACACGACTGTTGTGTCAAACTATGTGACCCCATGTGTTTGTAAATATATCCTATAAGCCTGTACGGTTGGTTTCATTAAACCGTGTGATGTTATGCTGTTTGGAGAACTGTTCACTCTATGTTGATTTTTTCAACTGCATAGATAAACAAACTATTATTTTCTCCAAACAACAAAGAAAGTGAGTTTCTTTCTTTTTCTCCTTTAATGCAGAGGGTAATAAGGGGTGAAACAGTGTGTTTTCATTAGAGCACTCTTCTTTGTACCTATTCAATTGTAATTTGTGTCTTAAAGTAACCCTCCTGGGTAGAATAGGTCCATAACCAGGAGCCCATTTTTTGAATCAATCTAGCACACAGTACATTCTTGGAAGAATATTATCAAAACTGCTATTAACCTTAAATATGGCCTAAACTACTGCCATCCCTCCTCTCCAAGAGCCACCGCCACCACCAGCTGGAGGACCTACACAACAAAAAATGTGCAATACTTCAAAACACAATGAAGATTACCAAGAAGATGCGATAGAGGAAGTGCCTACCTCTAGCACCCAGAGAGAATCATGGGTGTGGTAGTTCTTTACCACTGTTGGGAATGTACCAAAGGCTAAAGCTAACAAAGTGAAATGCATTAAGTGCAATGGTATACTCAGTCGCGGACTACCTGGGCAGTACTCTCACGGGACCAACTCCATGTGCTGCCACACCAAATCAAACCACTGCATTGCTCTAAGAAAGGCTGTTCCTTTCTTAGGAAGTAGTAGGTTGTCTTCCTCTACCTCATCTTCCTCAACCAATATTGTAACCACACAGCCTACTTCTGTTGGACACAAAATCCCACCAGCTACCTTGCAAGCAATACAAGAGGCTGTTGATCCATATCTTTCAAAGACAACAGTACTCTGTATATACTGCAATACACCAATCTGCAGGGGGGGTGCAATTTTGAAGTGCTTTTGAAGCTGTAACCATGGAGCATGAGAAACACTGACCCCTACCTAAGATGTACAGGTGCAACATCTTCCCCGTCCGCCTGGCCCTCCATATTTGTGGTTATTGCCTCTTCCCTCATGTCCCTCCCCATCTTACCTTCTGACTTCTCCAGCAAAAAAAAAAAAAAAAAGAAAAACACCAACAAAAATAAAGATTCCTTTAGGAACCACCTTTCACAGTTACAAAATTGAACTAAACACAATAATCCTATATACTCCATCTACTTTACATTTCTCTTTACTTTACTTTACTTTAGTATTCTCAGTAATGTAGTAAGATTCTCCAACATTTCCAGTAGCATTTTGTATTATGCACAATTGTATACTGGAGAAAAATCTAAAAGGACAGTGTTAAGAATGATGTCCAGTCAAAGGATGAACACTTTGATACTTTATTAAGTATCTGTCTGTGACAGCAGGCACTGCCTCCAGCAACTTCACCAACTGACCCTATACAGAATACTGTCAAAGCATAACACTCTGAAAGGAATGCATACCTCACAATGGCATAGATAGGTAATGAAGCAGAGCACCAACTACTGATTGGATGAACACATATAACATTCTGAATCTACTTTGACTAAAGTAATAATAATGAAGTAGTAAAAGTAATATCCCAACAGACAGAAACAATTTTATGTACCCAATACTTTTCTCTAGCATACAATAATGGGCCTAATCCATGGACCTTTATAACTATCCGCGGTCTCCACAGTCCCCTTTCCAGGCCATGGATCATTAAAAGACCCGGATGACACGTGCACACCATCGCACATGACAGCCCTTCTACCATTTTTAATTTTATATTAGTAACACTCCCTCAATGCCTGCTTTCAAACAGTCACACATCCATCCACCAATCACTTCAAAAAACTGTACATATAACTGCATGAACACATTAAGCTACCACACACCAACTGCCACTTAACAATTTTCTACATATCTTTTGCATCTGCATTTCCCTTACTTATACACAAAAATTGTACACAATGATCCTGTAAGTGCATTGTGCAGTGAGAGAAGTGCATAAATAGAAGAGGCAGTATGGATGGGCAAGTGCTCATGAGAACACAGGAGGCAAGTGCCAAGTGATGCCAAGGTGGGACGCCACTGATTAACTACTGGAGCAGAGGAGTCCCAAGGGTGGGATGCATCTGAACCGTAACATCCCTTTAACAAAGTTTTTTTCTGTCAAGTTAATAGGTTGTTTACGTGAAAATGTTTCATGATGTTACATCACTGTGCATACGTTATTAATAATTCCTCTTTTCATATATATCAAGGAACTATAAACCTCCTTTAAGAAACATATTTTTTGCAACACATACTTATGTCTGTCATTATCAGCAGCGCATGCAGCGGATGCAAGTCATTGTTCAATTGTCTATGGCATAAGGATCAACCATGACCCCAGCCCCACCAAAACATCCTCATTATTCACCGCACCTACCATGCATCCTAGCTCAGTGTCCACTATACCCTTATAATGTGACCAATGGCCAGTGCTTATAGCTTACAATCATGGCCAATCTCCAAATCCATGGGGCATGGGCTTTGGCCATGCCGCATTCCCCAATAAGCAAATCAGACTACACATTTGCATTTGCTGACTGCTAGGTCCACTACCCAGACACCAAATGTATATGACTAGTTTGTGTACTTACATTCTTACACTTTGGAAAAATAAAACACAAGACATATTTCCAAAAACATGCTTTCAGTCCCTTGCTGAAGCTCGTTGCGCAGGTTTTCTGTAATCTATTCCACCATTTCAGGTTGTAACCGCAAGCAGACTATTTTTTCACACTCAAACCTACCGCTTCCGCCATGCTGAATGCCTCAATAAGCAAATATTACAGTAAACACTTCTCCTTGCTGATAGCCAGACCCATTGCCCAGACTCCAAATTTATATCAGTGTGTTGTGTATTTACATTTTGACACTTGAAAAAAAATAAAACACAGGACATATTTACAAAACCATGCTTTGAAGTTCTTGCTGATCGTCCTTGTGCATATTTGCTGCAATCCCATACAGTACTTGTACAACATGTACCCACGAGCAGAATTTGAATTCCCATTCAAACCTAACCCGATTTAAAAAAACAATACTACATAGCCGGTCCCTAGTGGTCATGCCCACTTTAACCCCATACCCAGTCCATCAGCGTCATGACCACTAGCCAGACTGTCAGGTCACGTCCAAATCTGGACAATCTGGCCACTGCCCATGGCCACAGGCTATACCTCAGTGACCAAAGGTATATCAATATTTCTGCAGCTATGTTATAACAATAAAAAATGGACACATTTGTAAAATCATGGTTTTGGATCATTGGCAATGCTGCTTGCACAAGTTTGCTGCAAATCCATAAATGTTTTATTTTTATTTTCAAAAAGTATGAACAACAAAATAGTTGTATATATCTGGACAAAATCCATTCAGACTTTGCATGAACATTCAAGGTTGGGTCTGTAATCTTTCTGCTAAATTTTCTGCAGATTCGTCAAACGGCAACAAAGCTAAATTTCTAAATTTCTAAAAATGTTGAGAACTTCCATCTACTTTTGTCCTCTTTTCACAAAATCCCAACTTGCTTTGCAAAAACATTGACATCTGGGTCTAAAATATTTTTTCCAAACTGTTGTGCAGATTTGCCAAATGGCACTGAATTAATAAGCCTTTCAAATATTTTGGACCCACCCTCAAATTTTTCTTCCTCATGGCGAAACAGCACTAAACTTTCCAGAACTATCCAGGGTCAGGCACAACATGAAGCTGCACGATTTCATGCTGTTAAGCGGCTTCACTTCAACACTACAGCTAAGTCAATGCCTAGTCTGGGATGCTGAGGGAAACCCTTATTGATATATTTTTAGGTCCAGTTAATGTACTCTGGATGACAATCCTTATATAACACCCCTCTCTTAGAATCTCCCTGACCCCACTGAGCCAAGAAGTAGGTCTGTTTTGAAAATTTAAAAGGTTTATTTGAGAAATATAAACAATATATATATATATCACACTTCTATAAATAAATTGATAATGGATATTACACTTGTGAATATGAGCAGTAATCAGCAAGAGGTAATTTATGAATAGGAACAGAAGAAAAAGGTGGGAATGAATGCTTTATATGGTTCAAGGAAACACAATGATGAATGAAATGCAGTGCAGAAAATAACTTGATATGGCTTCAACAAAAGACAATGTAATCACTTTTCCACTGGTGACATTTCACCCCCCCTCCCTATATGCAATGCAAGGAGATGGAAGTAACACACACAGTCTTCGGGAATACAATCAAACACAATACGGAATTCAGTCCCCCCCCCCAGCAAGCTTAGAGGAAACAGCAGAAGTTTGAAACACAGGCCCAAAATGCTTTTAAATGTGATGGCAATGGATGGGAAAATGTGCTAACTGATTTTAATTCCCTCTAGAGATTCAGGGTGAGTGAGAGATGCTTGTTGGTATTAGTTCAGGCTCACTTTAGCAATGCTCTATGCGTTATTACCAGGTTGCAAACAGATTTTTAACAAAGGAAAGAATGGAGCTGCTATTTTGACAAGTGGAGAAATTGAGCCAAAATCGCAAATCGATGTAAATTTCGTGAGTGCGTAAATTGCGATTGCGGAAAAAGTATAGGGAGTAGGAAGTCGGTTCTAGGTTCGAAAGCCTAGAATCACAGCTTTAAAATGAAAGTTAAATTTTGTTCCTAGCCCAAACAGTTTCGGAGGTACGGACGATTTAATAAAGGTAGATTTTCGGATTTAAAGTAAAACTCAAAATGACAGGTGACAGCTTGCAGCTGCAGAATTGACAGGTGACAGTTGTGCAGCTTTAAAAATGACAGATGACACGATTTCTAGGAGGCAGTTCTACTTAGGTTAAAATACCTTGAATTAGATTATTTTAACTAAGAGATTGGTTCTGCACAGTTCTGCTAGGTACTCACAATATAAATTTGAACTAGGCCTCATCACGGATCTGGTCAACACGTCCGGCGGCAGTTCTGTCTGCTCGGCGGGTCAATCAGGCACCGGTTCTGCTCCCAGCGATCCGGATCTCTGGTTCTGCTCACAGCAGTCTGGGTCAGCTCTGCTCTGCTGGTCTAGCCTCTCTGGATACAGCGGCCTCTGGTTCTGGATACTGCTCTGCTTTCCGGTTCGGATCAAGTGGATTCTGGATGTAACACTGCTTTCTGGGTACTGGCAAAAGTTCTTGGCAAAATAATTCAGACAGCTCGCCCGGCTGTGGAATAGTTTGCAAATTATTTTAAGGATGCTGAGGCCTGCTGAGAAGAGTTCTCAGTTTGTGGGTTTAGGCCCTTGCTTTAAGTTCTGAAGTAAATTTCTGGTCTCTGAAGATTGATGGATGTGAAGTCTGGAGTCTCCCGGCAGAGCGTCCCGCAGAAAATGGAATTGAATCTCTCTACCTGTCCCAGCAGTCTCTTTTTATGTGTTTTGGAAGTGGGTGTGTGCGTGGCATAACTGAGCTTGCCCCTCTCTACTTGTCATTGGCCCAATTCTCCCCTCTCCGTTGATTGGGGGAAGGAAATGGATTGTCATCATGATGAGGTCTGTTTATGGGTCAGAGGATCCTCCCCTGGTCAATTTGCCCACAAATCTATATTTGATTCAAATATATATTTCCCAGATACACAATTTGTTGAAATTACATGTACACATTATATATTCCTTATGGTCCATGCCTGTCCGCCTCTGATCTTCCTGGGGGCTTGCATTCAAAAATGACAACATTTTGCACTTTTTGACTGGTTTACCAATATCGGACATTTACCAAAAATTACACACATGTGCGCAAGGAGTATGGACATTAATTGATGAAGTGTCAGATTTTTAACATGCAGACATTTGGAGTAAGACCCTATTTTCCGCTAGTAACCCCCCAGCATACACCACAGGGTCCTAACACCTCTTAAAACATGCACAGAAAATTCACAAGAATAACGATATTACTTATATAATTCTGACAAGTCCGTACTATGAATTATCCATCTTTTTTTTAAATTATGCTCTGGCCCAGATGGGTGTGGTTTAGGTTCCAAAGCACATGGGGGAAGCTTCTGTCTGCCCCCGCCTCCATCTCGGGTGGCTCCCAGAGGCACTTCTCCTCCCACTTCTCCCAAGAGGAAGCCACTTTACGGCCCCCCAATATAACATTTGCCTGAGTCCAGGACAAGGCTTTGTTCAACCTCCTGCGGTGCCCCTCCCCTAATCTAATCAGAGAGGTGTCAACTCCTTTTGGTGGGGAAGCAGGATGCAGCTAGGCCTTGGAGGAGTGGCTGAGCAGGTTTCTCCTGTCGGGGGTAGTTGTCAGGCAGAATTCAGCTAAATGTCACGTTAGTTCCCAGTTTAAATCAAACTTACAATTTTTACCTATACATTAAATAATTACTTCCTTCAAGTCATTTCATAATATAGTTTTACATTGTATCCACTTCTTAGCAAGTCTTTCCTTGGTCTGGTTTGGGTTCCTCTGTTCAGTTTTACACAAAAGTCTGGTGGTTTTAAAACGCTGGCTTTCTGATAGTGGTGAGTACCGGTATTGCAACCATTTTTGGGATTAAGAAAATGAATTCCCCACAGTTCTGAGTTGGTTTTTGGCAATCAGCATTGCCATTCCCAATGGTTTCAGGCTACTGTGTATGTAGCCCAATGGTGGTTTTAGGCAGTGCCCTCCTGTGCTCACAGCATAGGCAAAAATGGGTGGCAGCCTATTCTTCATGTTTTCCCTGTGCACTCTCTGGGGAGTTCTGGCCATCATGATGTTTTCCATGCCAGTACTGCACAGTTTTATGGTAGGGCTTGGATGCATGGGTAAAAACATCCCACAATGCAGCTTTATTGAGTGGCACAAAACTTATAAGCCAACCAGAAACTGTTTTTGACCAACACTGTAATGCAAGAATATGTATTGATGTCCCTGGACATTTGAAATGTTTGCGAACATCATAGGGCAGCCCCCGAACATCCCTACTGTTCGAGGACTCTGGAGATGAACAACACCTGTTTCTGGGCTTTTTATGGCCATATCCCATCCCAACCTCATCACCCCTAGTTCCCCAGAGATTGTTTAATTAGTTAAATGCAATGTTGTGTTTTTAAATGTTTTTACCATGCTGTCCGCGGACAACGGCGGCTGACCGCAGATCCAACATGGAGACCATTTAAAAATATCACATTTTTCACTATCCAACCAGCGGGCACGTTTGATGTCCGCGGACATCACGACGGCCCCTGGACCAATTGAACGACTGTATGCATACCAAAAAGGGAATTGAGTCTTCGTACCGAACCCAAATATCACTAATTCTTTAGGACCTACTTTTTGGCTGTTTTTAAAAAAACAACTGGATGGATTTACAGCAAATTTACAAAAGCACACTTTTGGGACCAAGTCGTCTCTCCTGCCGCAAATTTGGTAAAAATCCGTCCAGCCCTTTAGGGTGCAGATGTGAGCAAAAATGTGTTTCCATTGCATCTATTAGGAAAACCACACATTTTGGGACCTCCCCATAACTTCGCCCCCCTTGGACAAGACCTCA
Organism: Ambystoma mexicanum; assembly: GCF_040938575.1. Taxonomy (NCBI): domain Eukaryota; kingdom Metazoa; phylum Chordata; class Amphibia; order Caudata; family Ambystomatidae; genus Ambystoma; species Ambystoma mexicanum. The sequence goes on along the minus strand of NC_090930.1, from coordinate 291,396,230 downwards.
CAAAACTTTGCTGAATCAATCTGAGGGGGCCATATACCGTAGGTTATAAGCTGCCCATAAAGTGCTCTTCCTATGGGTTGAGCAACTTAAGCGTAATTGCCACCAATTGTTCAAAACATTTACTTGAACAGCTTAGACCAGTTATGTTTACAAATGCTCATCCTTCACAGAAATGGCACAAATAATCCTGACAACATTTACATTGTCTCAGGTATAAGGCAAGAATTGGACTATTGCATATGAATGGTAAAATTCACCATAAACACACAGGAAGATCCATAAGAATGTTCTAATGTTCTTTCTAAGAAAACTAGAAACCAAAACATACCTATGCATGTAATCTTCCAGATTGCATACATCTGGACGCATACAAGAAGTCTATGCAACCATGCTTCACAAGAGACCATCCCTAATGAAGGATTTGTGTATGTATCCATAAACAAATTGCAAATTCGTTCCATTTCACCGGCTTCTGCAAAATGCAGATCATGCATATTATGCACTTTTTGCAATTCAGACAAGTGTTCCACCATACAAATAAACTCACATAGCCAATATCTGATTCTAATGCTTTCATGGCACAATACAGATGGTACCAAAAACAACTGTTAGTTTACTAGCTTCACACACGGCCAAGTATCTCTTGGCAAGAAAACTTTCACAACAGTAGGCACAATATATCACACTGGTGCCACAAACACTGCAGGCCCTATACTGCATATGTCAAAAAAAGAAGTGGTTGGTTTGAATGCAACTACACGTCTGTTACTGTAAAGCATAGGTTACCAGCAAATCTAACAAATGCCTACTTTATATTCCTTGAACCCAAATTTAGTCACTGAACTGTAGCACAATCAACAGTTAGAATATGCCAACTGATGTAATATAATATGATGGTACAATGTTGTTTCATCGCCAGTCATTTTTACGACTGGATTTTAAACGTGTACAAAATTATGAAAAAGGTAAACAAACTTTTTAGGGGGGTGGGAAAGGTCAGATAATGGGTTGGGGGTAGTGAATGAGAAATAGGGGCAGGAATTGGTTGTTGAATATTTATCTAGGTTGGGGCAGTAGGTGATACCCGAATATTAATGTGCCCCTTGCAAATGAAATAGCTGAACTATCTATCAATTAACAGAAAGGTGTATTATAATCTAGCAAATGCCAATAATACAACCATGTATTGTTATTTCATTCAGATGCATTAAGTTGTCTGCTTATCTAGTTAATGCTAAATACTGTATGTAATCAAACATAGGTCAGTTCAACATACAGATGCGGTATTGACCAGGAGGGAACCCAAACGAGAGAAATGCTGACAATCAACTCTACCAAAAATGAGTTCATCCTTTTCAGGAGGTCCCACCAAATGTATCCAAGTTCAAAACAAGATGAACAAGTTGGATGTCAATGGCTTTCCTCTAAACATGCCTCAAGTTTAACAAATGTAGTAAAGTGCAATCAATTGCAACCTCTCCTGCAAAGTGTACAACACCAAGAAGAAGCAAACATCCAGCAAACTGTTCTTACTACTGCATCGAACCAAAGCCTTTATCACTGCCCCAAACTTCAGATCTGCCATACATGCTCTGCTACCCTATCACCTGTATGCTGGTAGTGCCCTCCTGGTGTGTGTCCCTACCGCTAAACTGATCCACTAAAAGCTATCCAGCATGCTGCAACATGCTTCATCACAGGCCTGAAGTAATTCAGCCACATTTCCCCCACGTTAAAGGAACTACACTGGTAACACCTCCAAGCTCTTATCAACTTCAAGACAGCCAGAATCACCACAAAGTTCTAACGTAAGAGAAGATAACTGAGATTATCAACATCTCAAGACGTCAACACAGCACATGGATTCAAGATATCATCAGAGTGGATTTCAAGAAGCAAGCAAATAAGCGTTCTCCTTGTATACTTCCACTTTCTGGGACAACCTTCCTGCTAACATCAGTCTGGATCCTCCATTCCCTCTCCTTCAATTCACAAAATACCTGAGGACCCATCACAGGGCCTCCTGGCCTGTGCTAAAGACGTTAATATCCCTAAACTGATGAGGGTCTGGCTATCCTTATGGCCCCTCCTTTTTCATCCCCTATGACTTATATCACATGGAAGGTGATGGCACCCGGTCCCCACGGTCATCCCACCCTCATCACCCAGCCTAAAAACTGTGTTAATATCCAAGATTTGTTTTCTGCTGGACAAAACTTGCATAACTATTAATTTGCTAATACTCCATTATTTCACTTTTCTGGTTAATATTTAGCAGCCTCCCTAAAAAAAAATGTCTTAACGTGAGTCCTCTCTTCTCTTCGCCATCCTCGTAAACAGGATTCGAATGCGTCCTACTGTTTTGGTTGCGATGGTCCCCTAACCTTTATTCCCCCCCCCTTTTTCATCCTCTGTCATCCCTTCCCCCATATTTTCACATGAGTAATATGCTTCATTGTAAAATACAGAATAGAATAGAATCGTTTTCACCTCCTTAGAAATCGCGAAACAGCTTTTTTGCCAAATGCGCTGAATCCACTTCTTCGGTTTGCAGAACTAGCCAGAACACCGAACACTAATGGAACTCGCTTTAAATACTCTGAAGCGTGGTGTGAATGCAGCACTTTGGAAGGGTAGGATTTTAGATACACATCTGTATCGCAATATGCATTAGTGCCAACCATCAGAATTCAATTAAAGCCCATTTTACAGGCCCTTCATTAGATTAGATGCATTGATTGGAGTACGCCTTGGAAAAGATCTTTCAGTAAAGGTAACCACGATCAATAGCAGACTATCAATGCCCATTAAAAAGCGGTCACTGATGTTAATGCTGGGAACACCCGCGAAATTCATTTCGCAGAACACAGTTCAATGTTTCCTAATGTCTTGGAATGTTTGCCTGTGATGTTTCGTAGAAACAAATAATACAGCAGTTCAGATTGTCACGGAAAGGCATCTCTATTAAGTCCTTGTATCAGAGCACCTTATTAAGATTCAGACTTATATTAAACACTTGTGTTTAGGCGTGTTATAAATGCCATATCATTATTTGTGGTAAGTAGATATGCATTTTATTGCAGTAAATCAAATTTACGACACAATGAATGGTGCATCTCAGGTCATAATTAAAACATTATTGGGTCAATCAATTCATTGCAATGTTGTCCAATTCGTATTTACTAATAATGTTAAGGACACTTTATAGTAGCTTCATAGCACTTTTATGAAGTCGTGAAGAAGAGAACTTAAAGAGTCCTTGAATATGGAGGACTTCAATTGCAAACCGTGTTACATTAAAAGTCCACGTGGCACTTGACTGTATCAATGATCTGGCAATTCATTTACTTACATCTCTATCTGATCGAATACTTATGGGCACATTTTGAAAAATAAGCACGAATAAAAAAAAAATGCAGAGAATATGCTTTTACAGTTTTGCTTTTATGTGGGGCTGTTAGCCAAAACAATTGCATTAGCGTACAGCTAAGCCAACATCCCCCACAGTGCTTGCTAGTGTTATTTGGATAGTTACCCACCAATTTACTGCCCATGGCAATGATAATCTCCTTTGGCCATTCCCATCCGCTGCCTGCCCCTCCCTGCCCAAAACATATCCTCCTGATATCTTGTTGAGATAGCTTTTTCGAGCCTTACCATCAAACGTCGTGCTCAATGTGCCTGCCAGTGTTTTTTCAAAGCAGTCTTCTGCTCATTTCCATGAGAACTAAAACATATTATATCCGTCAACTGATTAACAATGCACATAGCTGGTTTATGAGGAACTAGTTAACGGGTATGGATATCAGACACTGATGATGTGATGATCAATGGCTGTGGACAGACGCTCTGAAATAATGCGTTACATCAAGCCTGCAATGCACTGTATTTGATCCTGAATCTCTTGCTAATAGTGATGAGCTGAATCGAAGGACTGCTGGATAACTTTACAGAAAGCCTAACCTGTCGTGGCAGAGTCTTGACCAACAAGATCCATGCAAAGTTCCATATGCTACGTTGTTATATGTATTTCCTGCACTGCTGCTGTTGGCATGGTTTCTTGTTTCTATGGGATCTTCAAAAAAAAAGGGGTGTGCTTTGGGTAGTACAGACAGAGACAACATAGAACATATTTAGGCTGCAGAGTTGATATGTGCGGATTGGATTTACACAGGTTCTGTAAACGTGCATCATTCTTTGTTTTGAGCGCACGCAAACAGCACTACACATAACACAAACTACAGTTCATGTTGTCGTTGTTCTTCTGTCCGCCACCAACAATGTGCAGGATGGTTTCACCTTGGGTGCATTGATGCCCATAAAGTCTCTTGAATCCCCCCAAAAAGTAACTGAGTTCAAACACAAGGGTGCCAGGTTTCAAAAGTCTTGGGGTTCAAGCTTAGGTCCATGGGTTCCAACCAAAATGTTTAAGGGGTTTGAACAAAGATCTCTGCATTTATTTCTTCTGTAAACTCTGGTCGCCTGCTTATTTTCTTCATCTCCTACGAGACTCTTTCCTTTTGTTCTCGGGGCCCTCCATGTGCCTGGACATTTGGTCCAGGCAATGACAAGAGCCAGGCCTGGATGAGGTGAAAGTGAACACGATAGGACGTTTTGACATGATGAATTGAAGGCGGGACGTTTCGGCATTGGCGTTTGTCCGGCAGATCCTGTTTCGGCATGCACTATTGGCTGGAGCCAGGGATCATTGGGGGCGGGATATTTCGGTGCTGAACAGCGCATCCCTGATCAAGACAGCCAGGTTTATGACATGAGTGCCTGCTTCCGACAAGCAGTTAGAACATCCCCTGACCCTCATAAGTACATACTTGCTGTTCTGCACAATATGTTGCTTCTAACTTATGAGTGCCATGCGTGGGCACTGTGGGGTTTCTCTTTATTAATGCATGTGAATAGCGCATGCTTTAATAACGAGAATTGTCGTTGGGGATCATGGATGACTTGGGTGGGTGGGTGGCCGCTCTTCTCTTGGAGGGGGCCTGGAATGAAGTATGCAGCAACCTCATCAGCCGTGGGGCTTCCATTTTCTCTGTAAATAATGATCCGGTTGTCCTAGAGCTATCTGCATTGGAGGTAGGTGCAGGCCTGGTAATCAACCCTATTTACTATGAAACACAAACACCATTCGTGTGTCCCTGGGTGTGGATCGGGGTGTTTCTGGTCAGCATGGGGTTGTGATTCTCTCTGTCTTTGTTTAAGTGTTCTTCCCTGATGTCCAATTGCAAAGATTATCAGCGAACCGAGAGAGAGAGAGAGTGTGTGTGTGTGTGTGTGTGCGCGCGCGCGCCCGCGTGTAGTGTGTGTGTGTTGGGAGTGTTACACGTGGTCCGTTAGGGATAAGGACCCACGGGCCCCTAAAAAAGCATTGGATAAAGGGTGTCATTCTTCCCTGAGTTTGTGAGTGCCCTCCAAGGTAGGCACTGATGCCCTCTGTCACATAGTGCGGGTACCCTTTCCAACACCCACCAAGTCTCAGTACTGTTAAATGTTACACAGTAACACAGTAGATATTCCCTTTTGGTTAAAATTGCATTCTATTACAAAATGGCTATGTTTACATTCTAATATAAGGCCTTGAAATGTTCAGTGCTTAACTATTTGCTATTAAAGTGTTCTATACTTTATATAATATTTTAGGATTTCAACAAACAATGATGAGGATTGTTACGTTTTTAAAATGCGTTCATTTCCCAGTAGTGTGGCACTCGTAGCCAATCCATAAGCACAAGCACATTTTACATGGAATCCTCACAGGGGTTGGGGCAACCCCTGAGGGCCCATTTATAATGAGGGCCGTTTGCACATAGGCTGTGATGTCAGCTGCGTCCAAACGACCCTCGCGCTAAACGACTCGTACATGTCAACTATGTCCAAACGACCCTCGCGCTAAAAGACTCGTATATGTCACCTGCGTCCAAACGACTCTCGCTCTAAAAGACTCGCACCAAATTGACTTTCACGCCACTTTGGGCACGTCAAAAGAGGCTCTGTGGTCAAAGTGGCACGCCAAAACGGCCAGCGTCGGAACGGCTGTGCCAGAATGGGGTGCACCGGGAAGTGAACCCCAGAGCCTGCAGCCAAAGACTGGCCACCTGAGCTTCTCTATAAGTGCAATTGGAGGGTCCATCTGACCTCCATTTCTTGAGGTTCTAACTCTAATCGTGAACACCCAGTCCTCATCTTACTCTGTGAGGAGTTGCAATCGGCACATACCTAACGGTACTTCTGTGAACCTCCTATTCTCGCATCCTCTGTTGTTCTCCTTTGTACCTACCCACTTTTCTGCCACATCCATGTATCTATGCCGCACCTGAATTGGACTTGACCGTATCCTAATTTACTATGCTAAGTGGGCCTAATGAAACATGAAACAACTGTTCTGATTGGCAGGGGTGTTGCTAAGTCTGGAAAAGACCCGGGGCTACGCTAATGTCGGAATTGATAGGACTGGGGGCTAGCTAGCCTTTTGGCTGTAGCTCCTGAGATTCTATCCGGGGCTACAACCAAAAGACCAGGGGCTATAGCCCCCTTAGCCCCCCCTAGCAACGCCTCTGCTGATTGGGCATAATGGAATCCAGCAGCACTGTGCTAACTAGTCATATATCTGAACATGCCACAAAGATCTGGGTATTTGATGGAAACTGCTGGCAATAGTATATACACCTGTGGACATATTAATAACTAGTTTTCATACATGGAGTGGTGTTGATGCTACTATTTCATACAGCCACATGTACTCATTATAATTAAATTGAAGTCGATCAAGGAAAGCTTGGCTTCATAAACTGCCGTTTACTATGAATTTATGCGAACAGCCATTTTCAGCTTCTTTTCTACCCAAGTCAGCAAAATGGACCAAAAAGAGGACAGCAGTACTCCAGAGGTGGTCATCCATAAAAGGGGCACAAGTCAATGAGAACAAAAAAAAATGGATGCTGTACTTTCTGCTTATCTTACAGTGGGAGATACACAAGGCATCGATTTTCTTCAATGACCTTGTTATGGGCATGTCGAATTTATTACAATCAGTGCTGATGTTGTAGACTTGGCCCCGGAGGTGGATGACCAAAGCTACAACATCCAATGTTGATTGGGTGAATGCAGAACAGGCAGGAAACAGCATTCACAAATGCTGTATCCTTAGACAAATACACCAAATTAACTTACATTATGTTGATCACCTCTAGGTCAAAACTAACTATAAATAATGAGGCACAATTTAAATTGAAGTTTAATGAAGATGAGTGTGGATAAAGCAGAATGACCAGAGAAACAAGGAAGCCATTGTATGTGTACATTGTGACGAAACGACTGCTGTTATCTTGCAGAATGAGTAGTGGCTAAACTGCCTTCTCAGCCCTCACAATACTACAAACCTAATGACGAAGATGAAACAGGCGGAGTCAGGAGATATACCTCTTCCATGTTTTATGGTCAAGTGAGTTGATGGCAGGCAAAACTCTTAAGAGCGGTGCAAATGTGATAACTGTCGCAAACTAAGTAGCAAAAGTGCAATACTCAAAAACTAAGGTGTGTCCAATGAAGGCTCTATAAATATAAACATAGTTTAATATAAGCAATAAAACGGAACCTGGAAAATACAAACAAAAACAAACCACAGAATGTAGATGTAGCAAGCACTCTGGGCACTGTAGCTTTGGTGAAAGGCAAGAAATTGCAACAACCACATTTAAAAGGATATGTCCTGGTAGAAAAAGATGCAAAGGGGTGGCTTTTCAGTTACTATTATCCAAAAGTCGACCAAGGAGGCTGGATCTCACAAAAGCACTTTACTCTGTTCTTGAGTGTTCTCCAATGTTGAATTATGCTTCAGAATGCTCCCTTTGTGGAGCAAACCACGTTCTAATTGACAAGCCGTGCCGGTATAGTCCAGTCAGGTTAAAACACAGGTCTATGTGTGGTTTGAAGGCAGAGTTCGAGGGATGCAGTCCAGTGAGCCCACCAGGGTCCGTTTGAAGCCTGTGCCGGTTTGTGAATATTGTTACAGCTGTGTCGAATTGATGAGTTTGATGCTTCCAGAGGCAAAGGTACACAATCATCTGCAGCGGTGAGCTGGTGTTCAAGCAGAACAGGTGGTATGCTCTGCTGGTACAATGCAGTGTCGAGCCTGTTAGATGAATGCAAAACAGAGGTTCTAAGCGCTTTGAAGAGAATGCCAAAAGAAACACCATGGCCCTCATTACAACACTGGCGGTAACCCATGGCGCTATTAGCACCATGGTTGCTGCCGGTGTTGTAACGAGTCTGCCAATGTTCAATGGGGAATCACCACCCCATTCCAAGGTTGGCGGGGTCGTAATTCCCCTTTGAACATTGGCCCTTCCCCATTCCCATTTTTGCCCCATAGGGCTCAATGGGACTGGGGAAGGCGGTAATTACGGTACCGCAAATTGCGGTACCGTAATTACCTCGAAGGTGCCTTTGCGGGTCCCTACTTTAATGGCTGGTCCAGACCAGCCGTTCAGGTCGGGTCCCGCAAAGGGACCTCGTAATTAGCTGCTAAGGGGTTAACGGCGCCACAGCCTTTTACGGCGCCGTTAACCCCTTAGCGCCAGGGTCGTAATGACCCCCAACGAGTCTCATGATTTTAAGACATTCAAATGTGGTTGAGTCATGTGCAAAGATAGTTTGAAGCTGCAGAATACAGGAATCCCACTTCTTGGCTTCTTCTGGTGCTGTGAATCCCAATCCAGGGGATGAAGGACAAGAATAGACCTTTGTCCTCTTTACTTCCAGTGGGGGGTTAGAGGGTGGAGCTACCTGGCACCTGCATGAGTTTTTCACCTTCGGTGAAGTGCCTGGGGTGCTGGAGCAGTGGCAGAGAGGGCAGGTCGTGGTTGAACAGCAGTCACTCCTAATGTTCCCTGGTGATGGGTAGGGAGCAGGGAATGCCTCTCCCTAGGAACACCTGTCTTCACCTCTGGCAGAGGGCTTTGGAAAAGACTTCTCTCCAAAATGGGTCCAAATGAATTCTTCTTTCTTTACTAGTCCAAGATGAAATAAAGTATAAGTGGGAAACCCCTTCCTTATTAAAGGAAAAGGTCACTAGGGACAGGATAAAACAAAACCTGCCTTGAGTAGTCCAATCCCTGTCGAGGTGACACGTGGGTTTTGCCTTCTTGCGTCATATATACGTGTTTTGCTCTGCAGGACGTGGGTGGGACATGAAGTTAAGAAAGCCCCAAAGAACACCAAGATTGATAAACACTTCCCTATTCCTTCTGTTCTGTCTGCCTGTTCTAACTACACCCCCTTCCCAAACCTGCGGCTGCACAGGCCTTTGGTAAGCAACACCCTGTTGTATGATGCCGGCCCTTTTCTTATGAGGGCACCTCTTTGAAGTATGGTTCCTAGGAGTCATCCTGTTTAGAGTTTCCTGGGCTGGAGAGGTGTTACCCAACTTCCTAAGGGATCAAAGATAGACAGCCTTCCATCCTATTGCCCTGCTGGATGCAGCAGAGCCAGTCATTCTGTCTTGAATACCCATAGCCTTGTCATGGCTGTCCTGAGCTCACAGGCTTTACAGGAGTATGGTGTGGCTCTGATAATTGTGTGAACTTTCAGTGTGGCTTATTATTAGAGCTTAACCTGCCACTAGATAGGTAGGTATGCATAATTAGTAGGGTTTTGGATCAGAGGTGCAGATTTAAGTTGAACCTCTGTCTGTCGTACTTTTGGTGTCACTTCAGCTGTCAAAAGGGGGCCCATGTGATGGTTGAACCTGCTTTGAACCACTGAAGAGCAGTAGCTGCAGATCGGGTGACAGATGCAGCAGGCCACATGGTTTTGGAATTTGGAATGGGCCTTTCTGAAAGAGGATCTGTTTAGCAGACCACCCTTTCAGAGATTGAATTACCTGCATTGTTTTATTATTTAATGAAAATAAAAAAATGCTAGGCCTTTCACACCCCCACTATATGGCAATTCCACACATGGACAAATGCAGTCCCTGTACTTTATGCACCAGTGTTACTCTAGCAAGCAGGCAGTGATACATGTCTGAATATCCAGGACACTTATTACAGGACATGTTACAATGAATCTAAAACCTTTGAAGCACAACTATTTTGGAGAGTTTGCGTGGTTAGAAAACAGTAGCAGTGAGCTCCTGAAACCAATGATTCAAATAATATATGGTAAAAGGAAAACAGCATGAACTGAAAGTACTTTGTACCTTTGTGAGATAATTATTATAATTGACTTTATCAAACAATATAATACGAGGAAATGTGACAGCTTCGTAGGATGCGCTGTGCTTATGTGTTGCAGTTAATTCTTGACACATTTTTCCAAGAAGGTTGTAATTGGGCACCTTCATGAGCAAGATCAATGGGGTTGGACCCCCATCCCCCAAAAAAACAAGAACAAACCAACACAATTGCAAGTCACCTGGTTTGCTGTTAGTTAATTGACTGAGTAATCTATCAGTGAACTTTAACCATGTCAGGTAAATCAGCAAAGGGAAAAGAACATGGATTTATAAAAGATTTATTATTTCAAAAACTCGTGGTCTACCCAGAACCCTTGCGACTAGGTGCCCGTGAACAGAGCAATGCAATTCTTTCTTTAAGAAACCTTTGTCTGCAATGAATGGTCTTAATTAGATGTCCGAAGCAGGTGGTCCTAGTTAATGACTGCACACTTCAAATATATACCTAGGAAAGGAGATGAAACTACACAAAACTAATGATGTGGACAGAGCATGACAAATTTCTCGCTATTCTGGTCCATGCTTTCACGGCTCTTAGGCTATATATGTGCGTCCTCATTTCCAGTGGAAAGCATTGAAGTCCTGGCAGGGAAAGGCCTAACCCACATTGCAATGGAGTGGATATTAACTATGATTATTGCTATATAATTTTATTTTAGTTTATCTTAACTCCAATAAAATTATGTAAAGAATAAATCAAATAACACATTTATGCAGAGGATGCAGAGAGAGCTTAATATCTATGCAATACATGTTTTCTTTTATATGTAATTACGCGCTAATGCGTGAAATTCACAACAAAAATGAGAAAGAAACAAAAAGTGGGTCCTAATGAACGTAAACATGTCTGTTCAATTGGCAAAGCTGTGCACATTCTTCATGCCATGTTTTGGCTTCACAGTGCACTTCCCCAGCCTAATGTTCGATCTCTCTTTTCATTCCTGGCACGGCGCAGGGATACGGTTTGCGAGGGACCGCGGTGTGCGTAAGTGTGTGGTTGTGTCTTCGGCATCCATATGGCAGCGGCAATGAAAAACTCCGGCAGAAGGTAATGGCTCTCTCAAATGCCGGAGACCAATTTGATTCGCCCACTCCCATCTATTTTTACGCCTTTTGCAGAGAGCGCATTAGTCACACTATCATATCATATCTTGGGGATTGGAGTGAGAATGTACTCATGTTTGCTGATCGACACTATTTGCTTTGTATTAATAATGCGCGCCCTTTCTGAAAGAATGAATGACACCTTCATTGCCACTTTAATATAAAAAGATGTCCCCTCGATTTATTGCAAAAGCATGTAGTAGTTCCCTTCATTTATGACAGTATCCTTTAAAAAAAATAACAAAAAAAAACAGAATCAGAAATAATGAATTGATAAGCTAGTGTGCCCAGAGGCTTAAATATCACCAAAGACCCCATCAACTCCCTTAAAAGGCATCAGTGTCTATATTTAATGCACTCAAAGGTTTTTGTATGATATCAAACTTATTGTGAGGATATGTAATACTTTGAGAGAATACAGAAAGCATGGAATAGTTTGCCCCCAAAATGTTGGGGGATACGATTTCTCCTACAATGAATGTCCCGCACCATACATGTTCCACCACATCCAAGCCAATAGCCTGTTAACAGCTTCTTCTGCTGCCCAGAGGAATAGACCACCATCACTTATTCAAACTGAAACCTGTGTGCACCCCAGATAATCTCAGACACGAACCACAGGAGTTGAGGAGAACCTGTAACAATCATATGATGGCGCAGGAGCACTCTGTCTGACGGGGAACATACACAGGCCGCACCTACTCAAGGAAAGGACCTTTGATCAAACTAGAGACCTTGCGAGGCATCACCTCCTCAGCTGCTGGCATCTGCCAACGGAACGTAGACTGACTCTGGCCCTAAAATGGCATGCTGGTCTCTCCATGCTGGCCCATCAGCATGGAAGCTCCTACCGTCCTTCAATGGAAAGCCCCATTGTTTTGTGGTACCAGTGTCCCATGTGAAAAGAACACATCAGCTTTCTGCTGACGAGCCAGACCATACACAATGGAAAGCAAGATGGCATGGATGGAATTGTACAAAAGAGCCAAGCCAAATGATACATGAGGGTGATCCAGTAGGGAATGCCCTCTTTACATGTCGATTTCAACTTAGTGGGTTGGCACATCACAAATTTCTGTGGCATGTCCTCAGCAAAACCCCCAAAGTCCTGGTTTCCTGATACTGGAATGTAAGCCTACAGACTCTTGCAGAGGAACAGACCAGTGGACCCATTAGAATGAGCAGTTTTTGTGCTGTATTATTAGATCTTCCAGGTAAACAAGGGTATACCTCAAGAACAGACCTTAGCACAGTTAAAGGAGTACATTAATGTTCTAAGACAGGGTAACATATGTTCACCTCTTGCTGAGCCAATTGCCATAGGTTGTCGTCAATCTCCTTATTGTGCACTGTAAAGCTGCATCCTTGAGCGTAAGCTATATGAGCCAATGTCCTGTACGCAGAATGTCCTTCAGCCCGTCCCTGCCGTCTTGAAGAACATCAAAAGTCATACCCTTTAGATTTGTGATAGGGCGATTGCCCTCCTTTCAGGGCATCAATGCCTATATTTAGCAGGACTCAAAGATTGTTGGTTGGACTGCCATATAACCTGATGATACATAATACACCCACAGAATAAACAACGCATAGAAATCTCTAACCAAGATAAATACTTTGCCACCAAATGTTTGTGAGCTAAGATGTCCCTAATCACCTTCTTGGGGAAACAGTACTCTATTAATGTTGTGGAGGCTAATGATATATGATTTGACCTACAAAAAAAGTCACTCTCCATAAATGTTTCAGAACATTCAAGCAGTGAAACTGAGTTATACCCCCAGTGACAGCTTATTTTGCTGCCCAGAAGATGGATACAACACCTACACTCCTTCACACTGCAACATGACTGCATCGAAGATAACTTCAGCCATAAACCACAGGAGTCGAGGACAGTTAGGAAGGATCTAATTCAGAAATTGAAGAATTCTTAACTGGTTTCTTATCTTGAAAAGGCTACTCAGTTACCCTGTGATGTACACAAAAAGCATTTTCCACTAATTGATGGCCACTTCAAAGCATCTTTTATTTTGGATACAGACTTTAACAGCTGGTTTAAGACAGGTTTAAGACAGAGAGCCAAATATTCATGCAGTCATGTACACACCAGTAACCTGTTTGCTAGTTATGTCCCATGTCTAGCATGCCCCCTAACACTAAAACAGACCTTCTCAGAACTACCCATTTGTGAGATTCCATGCAAATTCACTAATTTAGACACACTTTTATCAGAAGAAAGAAAGTACAGTGATGGGGTGACTGCGTTGAGAAACGTATGTAGCTACAATACCAAACTAATCGCTACTAGGTGCTGATCATCATCCAGCTAGATTGTGTTAAGAGAGTAAGGGATTTAAGTGGTTTCTAATCATTAAGAGGTTTTCAAAATGTGGTTTACGAAGGGGCACATTTGATTTTTAATGGTAACACTGTGCCCTATCTATTCTAGCAATCTTTAAAATGGCGATATGGAGAATGCCTTGGTCATCTTATCCAAGCTATATACCAGGGGTGTAGTGCTTAGACTGATCAATAACATATTCCAGAGCTTTGTCATTTAACCTTTGTAGATATGGCAAAGACATGTTCACATTCTTTATGCATAGAGACTTTCTTTGTGTCAGATGATGGCCTCATTATCGTATGTTGAGATATGGCAGTAATTAGTGCTATCAGAATTGTACTGATTAAGCCTGCATTTACACGTCCATATAGATCATTAGAACAGTGGAGCTGAGTGGCCACTACCATATCTACTACAAGAGTATCGTTTACTTCAGAGATATATTGAACTTTGTAAATGGAGAAGAAATATGGTTTGACCACTGATGAGATTTGGGACTCAAATACAACCTTGCTGTTGGCAATAACTCGCAGTCTTTTAATCATTATGTATATGCTAACGATACCCCCCATATGTGAGAGGAAGCATTTGTGAAAGGAGGCACTTAGGGAGTAGATAGGCCTTGTTCACACAGCGGCTCAAACCAAATGTTCCTTTGGAATGGATGAGGGTCAGGTCATTCTACCTCCTTGGAGTCTTTAACGTCATCTCTATAGAAGACTTTGGGCAAACTGTACTTGGATAACAATCCAGAGGAAATGTTTCTTCTTCTGAAGTCGAACGATTGGTTAATTTCATGCTTTCTGTCCTGACCCTCCCGGGCCAGTTCTGACTGCCGTGATCTGTGTATTTTCCTGGTGAGGTTAGTCCCAGAGAGCTTTGGCTGCAGGGACTGGGACAGGCCCACAGCAAGTATAGGAGCCCTGAGAGATTCCAAGATTGTGGGAGCCTTCTCTGGATTGGAGCTTTGCTTCCAGGCTACTCTACATCTGCCCCCTCCCCTGTCCTCCTACCCTAGAAATTATCACCTACTATGACTTCCCTCTTGCTGGTAGAATGTGTTTATTGAAGCACAGATACCCTCCCTAACCCCATTAAGACAGATATTGTTCTCTCGGAAAGGTGGCATGTCCTCCCAGAGAGAACAAATGCTTTATTAGAGCTGGACCCAATTGGGATGTTTTGGGTGAAACTTGTTCCCAGACATAAATATGCCAAGGACCCTGATGGAACGAGCCACTAGACATCAAGCGCAACACAATGACACCAAAGGGATTCCGCTAGTATCATTTTAAAGTGTCATAGGCTCCCATGTTAAAACTAGATATGGCTTATACTTAGGTCCCTGGGAGAACACCATCATATAATTTGGAGCAGGGCTGTCCATGGTTAGAGGCAGGTCTTGGCCGTTAGAACTTTGATTTCCATTGGTCTGTTTAAAGGAATGCTCATTACGCAGACTGCTGTGTCACGGATCAGGTGCTGAGGGATGCCATTAGAAAGGCTCTGCACATGCATATGTCTGCACTATACTTTTTGGAATGGAGCCTTACAAAAATGAGCCTGATTAGCAGAACTGACTTTCAGAGGCAGAATGGGTTACAAAAATCAAACAACAAAGCTCAGGCTAATACTACAGCACAGATGGCATTCCTTCTCAATGAGAGAAATCCTGCAATTTCTAAGGTTGTTTTTGCAATTATAACCTCCTTCTAATCTTAGAAAACCCTCCTTGACCTGTCAGCAATCACACCTCGTCTGCCCTCATGGGCATTCTCGACACAGTACTGCATTGGATCACCTCTTTCCTAGCAGGCAGGTTGTGGTTATTTTGTTTCTGGAGGAGTTGCCCTTTCCTCACTGTATATTTTGGTTTGACCTAGAGAACAACTCTATCTCTCATGAAAAACAGGTGTAGTAATCCATGTAGCTCTCTGGCTGGCCTCTCTTGGCCCTCTTCCTGCTCCCACCTGCAAGGCTAAAAACCTCGGTGTCATCTTCAACTCCACACTCTCCTTCTCTCCTCACATCTCTGACGTCTCCAAGAAGCCACACTACCAGCTGCACCTCCTCAGAGGTATTCTTCTTTTCCTCTCCTTCCCCCGGAAGCTCACTGTCTCCAGAGCTGTGGTTCTCTCTAGGCTGGACTATTGCAACAGCCTCTTTCTAAATATGCCTGCTTCTACTCTCTGCCGTCTGCAACTCATCCAGAACAGGACTGCGAGACTTGTATTTGGCCTCAATCCCAGGGATCATATCTCTCCAGGACTGAAATCTCTGCACTGGCTCCCAGTGGCTGTGAGGATTAAGTTCAAAACCCTCTGCATCGTCCACAATGTCTTGTGGGGCCTGGGGCCTCAATACCTTCAAATCTCTCTTCCTAAATATCTTCCTTCTCGAGCTCTTCGCTCATCCGCCTCTAACTCCCCCAGGGTCAGTCACTTCTCCAAGCAACGAGTTGGTGGTAGATCTCTTTCTTCGCTGGTGCCTCCCTCTGGAACAGCCTCCTTGAGGAGAACCATCTACGGTTCCGGAAGCACCTCAAAACCTTTGTCTTTGCTTCTGCCTTTTCTCCTCCTCTCCTCTGCTGACTTCCTGGCAGTAACCAGAACTGCACTGGCTACCTGGACACCCTCTGATCTTGGGCCCAGTTCCCTCCCCCACCAGCGTCACACACCTGCACTGCCCACCTGGCAACCTCCGCACTTGGGACTGTTTCTGTATCCCTACAGTCCCCCTATCAGCCTTTGACACCTGATGTCTGCACTTAACCTTGCACTTGCCACATTCTGGCCGTTACTTTACTTATTGTTATTATCTCACGCACTTGCACGATCTGAATGACACGTGGCCTAGTAGGATCGTTGTCTGTCCTCCTTTTGTTCCCCTCCCTGCCTCGTCGCGCCTTGAAACACTTGTGTATAGGCACGTTATAAATGCCATATCATATCATATCATATATTTGTACACCAGGATCTCAAACCCTATTAAAGTTCTATGTAGGTGGAGATGCATAAGTATTTGGAGCAAGGAGATGGCAAAAAGGGATGGTAAATATAATATGTTTGCTTCATCGCCAAGCTTCATGCTGTCAATATAGTTAAATGCTTGAATCATAATTTACTGGTGGGGTGCTTATTCCCACAAGTGAATCTATGCACACCTCCCCCTAAATCAAAATGACGCCCAAATGAACCACAATTCTACATGTCTC
Organism: Ambystoma mexicanum; assembly: GCF_040938575.1. Classification (NCBI taxonomy): domain Eukaryota; kingdom Metazoa; phylum Chordata; class Amphibia; order Caudata; family Ambystomatidae; genus Ambystoma; species Ambystoma mexicanum. Next base: position 291,379,319 of record NC_090930.1, on the reverse strand, counting down.
CAGTTACCTCAAACAGAGCTTTATGTCAGTCGTGTGATTCTGGGTGGACCGATTGATACTAGGGGCCTCATCACGAGTTTGGTGGTAGCCCTTAAATCTGGCGGTAGCGCTGTTACCGCTGGATTTAAGGATCTGCTAAATCACGGCTTCGGCTGATTTCCCCCAGCTCTGAGCTGGGGGGAAATCCACCGAGATATTGCCGGCTATTTTGCAGGTGGTAAAAGCGCGAAATTGAGCCCAATGGGGAATGGGGAATTCCCGAATGGGCTCAATGGGGAATGAGGATTTCCCGTTCCGCCAAACCCGTGATCCGGCGCTAATAGCGCCGGTGGGTTTGGCGGTAGGGCTTATAACGCCAGCGCTATTAGCGCCAGTGTTACCGCCAAACTCGTGATGAGGCCCCATGTCTTTTAGTCTGGAGCCATGATGCTTTTCACCCGCTAAGCTCTCGCCCTTATTGCCCACCTGAAAGTGACATGGGGGATGAGAAGGAGGTAGTTGCAGGGACCTGGAAGGATTATAGCCATATTCACCATCAAATCCCGGTTCTACCTGTTGCATTGGGTGAGTAAAGTACATGGCAGCTTCAGTCTTATACTCCAATCCCATTACACGCCACAGGAGAAAACAGTGACTACATTACCCCTTTACAGGCTAGGAAGACTGCCTAGTGGCAGTGGGAAGCAAGAGCAGCTCTAAACGCATGTATTCAAACGCTGATGCTGTGCATGCTACTGTAAACTCTGACAACAATGCAATATGCCTTGCTAAGATTTGGAAATGATGCTCTGCAAAAAATCCCAGAAACTTGAGAGTGGGTTCCTCAAGAGATTCTTCCATTCACTGGGACTCATGTCTCATGACAGAGATTTACACATTGTTTTCGTGCTTACAATTTGCAGTGGGAGTGCAGCAACATTATGTGTGCATGTGTGTGGTGTGTGTGTGTCATGTGTGTCGTGGGTGTGTAGTGCATGTGGAATGTGTGGTGTGTGTTGTGTGGGTGGTGCATGTGTGTGTAAACCTCCTTCCCTGTTGGAGAGTGGCAACAATTGGGTGTGTGCTCCCTTACCTATGGGAGAGTGTTAGAAATTGTGTGTGTGCCCTTACCTCCGGAAATATGTTAGAAATTGGTCATGTGCACCTCTTCCCTGTGAATGTGCATTAGAAAATATGTGTGCATGACCCCTAACCAGTGGAAGTCTAGATAAGTGAGTGTGCACAACCTACCCTGAAGGAGTGTGGAAACATCCGTATGCCTCTTGCCTGCAGAAGTGTAGCAAAATATAGTGGTTTTCCATCATTTCTGTGGGAGTGCATTGCACAGTGTCTATACACCCCTTTTCCTTGTTGTAGTGGACCAAGATTAAGATGTATGATCCCTGGCCTGAACTAGAGTGCCCAAAATTAGGTTGGCATCTCCCTCTATGTGGGAGTACATAGACCTTGCGCATGTGTGAGACCTCTTTCTCGTGGGAGTGCACAAATTTAGGGGTGCACACCCTGCCCAGTGGAAGTGTGGTAAAATATGCATTTGCATTGCCTTCTCTGCAGGAGAGCATGAGAAATTGTTTGTGTGCCCGCTTCCCTTCCCTGTCTGAAGTTCTGTAATGTAGTTTTGTGTTGTTGTCAAGGAACGTTTTGCTGATGTTTGTGTGGTCAAGTGAGTATGAGATAAGGTTTTTTTGGTAGCACGTCTAGGAGAAGCTTTTTGGTCTATGGGTGATTATACATTGTTTTTTCCTTTCAATTATAGGTGGTAATGGGTGTGGAGACTGATGGAATTGTTTTGTGCTGGTCTTCTTTTCAAATGTGATGAGTGATCAAATTAAATATAGAGTAGGCTGATAGAAGGAGGTCCATCATTTTCCCTCTAATGAGTGGATGAGTTAATAGTAAAGATGATGTTGAGCAAGGTGATGATGTATAGGAACAATTCTTTCATGATGTGTGTGGCGTGTCAGGGTAGGTAAGTGTTGTCTTTGTTGGAGGTGGATAGAGTGTCATTGAAGTCATTACTGAGGCGCACAAAAGCCGATGAGGCAAAACAAAACATCCACTATGGACAATACATCAGGACAAAAAGAAAAATTCTGACATTGAGGGTCCGATTCATGGAATTATCTGAGCAGAAAAAAGGGTACTTGCGTGTGCAACTGCACGCAAATACGCCTTTGTCAATTCACGGAATCGAATGTGCAATACTTTTCCTCGACTTGCGCAAGACTCCAAGCAGAGTGTGGGCGTGGCTTGTGCAGAGGGCTGAGAAGGTGTAGGAACACCAAAAATTGGGAGGAATTTGCAAAAGAGTGAACGTTCCGAGGGACAGCCTGCAGTCAGTCTTTCAAATGCCCACAATTGCGCAGCACGAGACGTATTCATGCAGTCAATTGCGAAACTTCTCGGCTGGGAAATGGGCATGCAAGTCCTTCATGAGATCCACCACCCGAAGGCAGACGTGAGTACATCTGCACATAGGTTTTGCAACGGGCAGGTGGGGTTGAATATCGGTTTTTGGGGGGCGTAGACTCAATCAGTGTTCTGATGTAACTAAGGGGTGCGCGTAAGCAGTGTAGCGGAGTGCAGGAATGTTTTAAGGAGGTTCGCACACAGATTTCCCAAGTTATTGTTGAGTTACAATTTTTTATGCTCAAGTTGCCGTGGTGCCGGATACAGTTACGGGGGACCCCGCACTGGATACTTGAGTCACAGGCCTGCATACAGGGGACCCCATACACGGTTTGAAGTGTGCATGTATTCGTGCTCGGGGGAGAGCGCAAAGGTAGCTGTTCTGGCTGTTCATGCTTTGCATGAGGGCGTATTGGGGGTGTTCCGGGTGCGAATTGTGAATACAGTTACTTTGCGCTGTAAATTCCATGAATACGCGAGGCGCACATTTTTCTTTCTACACACAGGCTCGTGAAGTGTCCCTATCCGCGTGCAACCCTTGCGGGATTTCTGCCCACATTTTCATGAATCGGGCCTTAAGAGTCTAGGTCCACTATGTTCATTATTACAAATTAAATTGCGTATTTCTGTAAGATGAAAGCAAGAGGAAGGTGGAACGGTTATTGGGTCTCCTTTGAGCAACAGGAAGTGTAGTCTGAGTTACATCGATGAAATGGCTTTGATGTCCAGTGGAGAACATTCTAGTGGAGGGGAGCAAGTAGAGAAAAGGAGCAGGGAGTGAAGGATATGCCTGGGAAGAGGGGAATTGATCGGTTGTAGAAAGACAAGGAGCAGGGAGGCCGATCAAGGATGGATATAAAGCAACATGACCTTAAAGAGAGACTAATTTTGCAGTGGGTAGCCATCCAGAATGGTCTCAGCAGATAGAGATGGTAAATATCTAAGTGGTGGGTGAGTGCGAAAAAAAGGCGAGTGGAAAGAATTTCACATACATGAATGGTGAATGAGTAGGTTGGCAAATTATGTTATGGTCACTATCTGTCCTGTGTGTGTTTGTGTGCTTGGTGATGGAGATGGTAGGCATTGGCTATGAGTCCATAAAGGTTGGCACGGATATAGGGGGAAAATGTTTTTTTGATGAAGTGTATTTTTCAGTTGTTGAGTGTGAAGAGGTTGTGCAGGTTATTAATATGAACTGATGAGCATGGATAGAAGTGGAGTGAGAGCGAGTGACCATGTGTGCAAATATGAATAAGGGGTATGGATGTCGAACCTTGAGATGATAGTTGTTGCTTTTGCTTGTGTTTCGGAGTACGGTGCACAATGTGGATGACTTTGGGGGGCGTGGACGCAATTGTTTGACCTTCCTGTCTGAAGCAAAGCTCTCAAATCTTAACACTTTACGGCCCTAACAGTCCACTAAGCACACTTTGTGCCAGTCCAGAAACAACAGTGCCAGAAAGCTTACTGGCAACGTTGTTTCTGGACCGGCACACAACAAGGGCGGGTACCCTCCTGCCCGGCAGGTCGACCTGGGCACTTGCCTGCAGAGCTTTAACGCTTCCATGTTCCCATTCCCGTAGTGTACTCTGAGATTCTATTGCAAAGCGGACTAACAAAATTACCAGCGCTTGACTTCCCAGCCACCGGACTTGCAATAGCCCGTTGGCACCGGGAAGTCAGGTGCCAGTAATGTTTTACGGGTCTGGTGGCAACCCGCCGGTAGCACCGACAGGGTTACCTCCGGACCCTGTAATGAGGATCATAGTACTTGATGCATTCTGTTATTAGCGCCTGACTCACGAGTTAGACATCTTGGTGGCACTGGCACCTGAAGCTGATCAGCACTGACCATTCAGATCAGTCAAGGGAGCGCGCCCCTGTAGGGAATGGCAGCAGATCCTGGTGGGAGCAGGCTTGTGCAATATGTAGTGCTTTTTCCCAAGGGGTCCCGGGGGATAATGGATCCCTGCTCATGCTCTCGTCATGTATTTATTTGTTTATTTATAGATTTGTAAAGCTCACTGCAGCCCTCTAGGCAACGAGGCGCTATAAGTATACTTAAGGAGGCCTGCTTGTGGGTTACAATATGCGGCCCAATGTGTGAAGCTTAACAACATACAGTTATTTATACAGTTGAAATACTGGGTGCAATGTTCTACAATACAGTGTGTGTCGATTTCAAGTTATAGCAGTAGCAGAAACATTATACAGGAGGAAGAATAGGCTCTTTAGACAAAGAGCCTTGTTTATAGGGCCTTGCGGAAGGCGGCATGGGACTCGATAGATCTAATCTGGTCTGGGAGTTTGTTCCAAAGAGTGGCGGCCATAGTTGGGAAGCTAGATCCTCCAGCACGCACTCTGCGTGAGTGAGGTACTGTGATGCGGTTTGTCTGGAGATCCTTTGCGTAAGGTATCTGGGGCGAGGCCGTGAATACATTTCTGGGTTATGTTACCGCTTGGACATAGTTGGGTGAAGTGGATCACAAGTTAAATTGAAGCAACCTTATAATGTTATCACAAACACGTTGATTATTGATGGCTCAGTTAAAAATATTACAAGCATTACCTTAAAACACAGGTGTAGAATCCAGTGTCTTGCACTTCAGCCGCATGAACCCAAATTGAGTCATCATCTTTGCTCATTCTCACTTCTGAAAAGATGATGGGCTCCTCCAAGTCCCCTTTGTTTTTATACCACATCAGCCGCAGACCTGTGCTTTGGGCCATGGTATAATTGGTTCTGATGTAGCTGTAGAAGAGGGCACATTTCACACGCACAGGTTCACCTGCCAGTGCCATGTACGTCTTGAGATCCACTGACCAATCAATGCACCCATCAACTGCGGACAGAAATTGCAAAAGAAAGAGCATTGTTAAAGCAGGGCATGTAAAATGGAAGCACTTCACATCGTTGTGGATTTTGCATTCACTTGACATGCATTCGATTTAACACATTTGCTTCTTCTTGCTTCATCAACATCGAAAGCCTCCTTTCCATCTATCCCTTCTGAAGACTTTCTAGGCGAGTAAAATGTTACATTAAACTTTAAGAGGGCACAATTCAAGGGCATTGGTGCTAAGACTTCCCGTTCATGTGTACTCTCCAGGGAGTTAGCACTCCATTACTCCCACCCTCCAGATTCGATCTAATTCCCAAGTAACACCAATATGTTTTCACCTCAACAACCTTGTCCGTCTGCCAGTCCATACTTGCACGGCTCTCCTGGAATGAAAATGGCTTTACTTGTGTTTCCTCTGAAATTGTATTTCGTTTTCCATTTAGAACCCAGTGTATTCCTTTGTTTCAGTTTGCAGCACGCATACATGTTGATGGAATGCATTTCTGCCTAAACTAAAAAATAAACTATTTAGTTTGGAACATATTTGTTTTTGATTGATACCTAAAACATATTTATATTCATGAAACAAAGTAAATGTTCAATTGTTGCGAAAAGTCTAATTATCCCTGGAATAAATGGTGGAAGCTATGTGTGCCTCTTAAAATTGGCTGATCTCTTAAAATTAAAATGAAAGCCAAAAATATGTAGGTCTACTACAAAATGTAATGACCAGAAGCTGTGGCTTATTTAGACTTTTAAAAAATATGTATCTTTGGTTATTCTTATTTAACTTTGGAAAAAGATTTAACATGATATATCCATATCCTCATGCTTTGTTAGCCTTTGATACCATTGTGTTGCACTAATATGCAGTGAAACAAATGTGTTAAATGAATGTTATCGTTGCAGCTCACATTTTAAATCCAAGACATATTTGCCATTGCTACATACTTTTTTTTTCCATTTTCAAAGAGACCATTGGACGGATTTAACACCAAATTGTCAAAAGCACTCTTTCGGGACCAGACCAGTGCACCTCACATAAGTTTGGTGAAAATCCATCCAATGGTTTTGCTGCAGACGACAGACATTTATTTCAATGCAAGTCAATCAGGATTTTATTACGTTTGTGACCGTTTTCCTTAATCTTTTCCTCCCCGCAATGAAACCACATGACATCTTCCATGAAATTTCCAATTCGGATCTGTATCATTTATGGAAAATGTAATTCTAATTCATCAAACAGCGCAATCTTTTTATGGGGACAGCAACTTAACCATCAGTACAGGATCGCTATGGCCTACCCTGAGAACGACATTAATATCCCTCCAAAACCTGTCTACAAATACACCTTGTATCAAATGCTTTAATTTAAATGCCCAATAAATGCTTTTACTTTACTTTTCTTATCAAAAGTGAATTGGGATGAGGGTGCTTCCATGACTTCTGCCAAACTCCGCCTATCCACTGTGTGTGGTCTGCAATAAATATTCTCCCTGGGAGAAGCAGCTCTCCCAGGGCATGGTCTGTAATTGGACAGATGTTGGGCCAACTGTGGCACCCATCATTAAATTCAATTAGATCTTGTCTATCTCGGTGTGTCAAAGGATTACTTTGGGTGCTATGTAATCTCGCTTGCATTCCATACACGTCTTTAACGTATTGCATCCTTCTATCAAACCAGTCACGTCCTCACATCACCGCCAGGGTTGTTGATTTGAATGAACCTTTGGGCTCAAAATACATAACCAAAAAGAGAACATCTGCACCAGTGGCCCAGGGATACAGTAATGTACCAGGTAATTCAGTCTGTTTATAATGCTTTACATTTATGGAACCATTTTTGTGGTTTCCTAATGTGTATTTTTATTACATACAATACGTTAAACACACTTATATTCATTCCCTCAGGGAGCCCTGTATCTAATGTTACAATGGCATTTCTCAGTTGACAAGCCACAAACGGCCTCTACTTCAAATGAAGCATTTCCACTTTATAATTTGTGGTGAGTTCCTTGACCACCCCATAATGTTATGAAGGTGTTACCCAGCTTCAAGAGACAGGCTTGTTCCAGGTTCTACTCGGTGTGCCTCCTTGAGAGTATATGAGGCAGGTTCTGATTGGCTCCCTGCTGCATCAAGATGCTGTACTCCCTTATGCATGGACTCCGGAGAGAGTAGAACTGTGAGACCCCCAGCAGGCCAGAGAGAAACCAGAGGTCGCCCTTGAGATGGGGAAGGAATAGTCCAGACAATTGGTTCACAAAGGTTTCCATTTGCGAACCTGTCCACAGAGTAAACCACAATGCAAGAAACCCATTTCCTGTAAGAAATCAGCAGGGGACACCCTAGGCCTGTTGAGCTGTGAAATTCTCAGCGCAGAGCCAGCAGTTTCAACCAAAGGGAGAGGCGGTGACTTGCAGCCCTGTGTGGTGCTCCAAGACAATTTTCAAGAAGGCACAGAACACCACGTGGACCTTGAATGACTTGCATGGTCTGCAAGGACGCAATCAAATTCATCAGAACAAGCGTCACTCATCTAAAAAAGAACAATAATACCCTGATTGTGATAATCAGAACATGGTTAGGGTTTAACCAATGCAAGGAGAGATTTCAAACTAAAGTAAGTGATAACCAATAGGAAAAAGTGGCAGAGACCAGGCCACTAATGAGGAAAGTTAAAAGGAAGCAGGTAACCTTAAAAGGAGAGAGAAACCCAAAAGAGACAGAGGAGTCTGCTTAGAAACCTGAATGAGCAAGGGACCGATTCTTGCACACAGTACTGGAAGGAGCGCTGGAAGGGACAGAGATACCTGCTCGTGCTTCTTTATTGAAAGGAGGGGTGGTCAGGGAGGAAAGAAAACAGCCTGGGAGAAGACTGTTTAAGATTGGGTGACTCTGCCCAAAACCAAGCCTGAAAAAGACCTGGCCAACTCCTCTTGGAAATAAATGCCGACCACAATGTTTAGCTAGAGGCATGCAGCAAAAAGTCTTTCCAGCCAACTACACTAGACCCGTGGCAGCAGGATTTGGCAAGAATATTGGCTCCCTGATGAGAACTCTGCTGATTGGGGTGAGACGCACTTCTCCAAGTGTGCTAAACCTAAGGTCCACAAGGGAGTGGTTGTGAAAGCCCAAACTTGAGCCTGGAGCACAAGAAAGACCAGCCACGTTATACAAAGCTGAACCTGAACTCCAGGAAGGACCATTCATTAAAACACAAAGCCCGATCTAAGATCAGGAGGGAAAAACAAGTAAACAGAGGTGAAGCAATGGTCACAGTGGGACCTTTTGAGAATCTGGATCTGTATGTAAGGTCCACGAGGACCATAGGAACTGGAGACATGGAAGAGGAACCAAGAGATATGGAGACAACCCAGGTTGGTGGCAGGTCAGTCCACCAGGACATGTGGCAGGTCAATTCAGGAGGACATTTGGATTCCCGACAGTGAGAAGGCTGAGATAGATGACCTTATGAAAGCTCAACATTAGAAGGAATGATCACCAGCTCCCTGAGCAGGTGGATGGAACTGATCCCCATTCAGTGGAAAAAAAGGCCATGCAGTATGCATCAAGTGTGCAATCTGGCAAAGGCCAGGGGAATCAAAGAGACAAGAATGTGAGTACCTGTTTCAAGAGCCTACCCAAAACGGTTATTTTGTCTCTTAGAATAGGATTGGACTTCTGAAGTGTACATTTTCGACATTAGTTTTGGGCCATCTATTGAACTTTCAGTTATATGAAGTATGGCTCGCAGGAGGCCAAGGACTGCTCAAGAATAGCTTTGAACTTCAAATTGTCCAAATGCATACACCCACATTCGAACGGCACACGACCTAATGGTATTGCCCATTCCCTTCTTTATTTAAAAAAAAATACTCTTAGCAATGAAAAAAATCTATTATTTCACCAATTAATCATTACAATATTTTATCAAAAATGCAACTGATCCACATCATACAGAATATATACAAATTGATATCCATTTTTTTAGAGGGTATCACATCCCGTTTTACATAGAAAACATTCAAATTTCCCATAACATCCAGGTAGATAATGTCATGTGGCTGCATAATTTCAGTGATTTCCAACTATAGACCCCAATCTGGATAAAATGTAACACCATTTTTAATGTATGTTTTATATTATAAACTAGAAGGGTCATATATATTAACATATTAAACTGCTGAAAAAGGCATTCAATTAAAGCAAAAGATGAATATATACACATACAATTTCTATGTGTTTCTGATTTTACAATGCAGCCATCATAATTTCCCTTAAACAAAGTAATTTCATTGAATTGTACAGGTATTTATAAGGGAGACTTAACCTTAACGTTCCCATAACCAGTCAGTGGGACAATGCCGTTGCCAGTGGCCACATTCCTGTGGGCATGGCCAGCAGCCTTGCACAATGCCACACCTTGCCGCCCACTGTAGTCAATGTCCCAAAAACAGGGAAATTGGATACCGATGATGGCTGCAGGCCATGGCCAGGTTATAAGCCATCCAAAATCAGATTGCACTATGCATACAATGTCCATTGGCCATGGTCTCCAGCCATAGCCAGTGGCCACATTCCTCAAGACCCTAGAACCCTTAGAACACACAGAGCCACCAACAATAGCCAACGTCTCCACAATGGGTCTGGCTTTCGGACATTGTCAGTTGCCAGAGTGTAGTGGGCATGGCTTCTGGCCATCTCCTTGCCAATCTGACAAAGTTAAAATTGGCGTTTCAAATAGTTAATATGTTCTGAGGACCACTAGCCATAACCTTCTACCATGGCCAGTGGTTGTTTTTATGCATTTACTTATTCATTTGAAATGTTTTGTTCAGTGCTGACCCTACTCATGGAGTCTCGCATTGCCTTACAAGGTTCAATCTGTGAAAAGGTGGGAGGTGAAACAGAAATTACAACATGTTTTCAGGATAAGATAGAATGATTAGGATTGAGGAGTGGTAGCAAGAGAGATGGAGGGGCGGGGTTATGTGCAGGGAAACATATGTGTTTAGGGTCTCAATGCCCCACCTAGCCACCCACAAAAGCCAACATCCCCATACGAGTCCATGAGCCACTGATCATTCCTGCAGGCCCTGTCCAGGTTATAAACGTCCCAAAATGGTCTTATTCTAGGGATAATGCATCCAAGGGCCACTTCTCAAATTCAGTGGGACATTGTCAAAGTCTGTGTCCCTACCTAGTCATCCACAGTAGCTGGAATCCTCATAATGAAGTCATGGGCCTCTGGCCAGGGCCATTTCACATGATTGCCTGGGGCATGGTTGAGAAAGTTATAAGCTACCCAAAATTAACTGATTATAAATTGTGTTCCAGAACAGGCCTGATGTTCAAACACATTGCAGTACTATCATACAATTGCTCTTTTTTGGAGGCATTTCCACCCTCTTGGACTCACCCAACCTTAGGTAAGGTGAGGGGTGTCCCAGAGGGGTGGAATATGCCTAGAAATGTGCATATATAGCAGCTGCTTTGTTTAAAATGTGGAGTACGTGGAAAAGGTCCTAAAACATAATGACAGCTTTTGGAAAAATGTTACATGCCCCCATGCAATCAGATAACAATTTTCCAAACTAGCTAATCATTTTTCCCTAAACGTCTGTGTGAATGCAGACACCAGAAAGTAAGTCAGCAACCTGAACTGTGAGGCGAATCATTTTTTTAACCTGTTTTATGGCAGTTTTTTACTAATGTATTGGGAGAACTTCCACCAAATTTGTGTAAGAATGCTTCCAGGATCATGGTGCCACTCCTCACAAAACAAAACTCTGTTAATCTGAATTTCATAGAGTTTGAGACCCCCCTTATAGCTATGCCCTCTTTGACGCAGTTTTATGTAAATTTGTCAAACAGCCCCAAAGTTAGAAACTGTCCAAAAAGTACTTGTCCTAAATAGAGGTCAACTCTACCATGAGATAGCTACAGACGCAAAGGGCTGCAGCCCTGTTTAAGGTGTTTGTATGTAGACATCTTTTCTCCAGACAATGGTAGCCTAGTCTAGCAGTCATGTGGATACCCGGAGCAGCAAAATAGGCAATAATGAATTCATGCAGGTCAGCCCGGTAATGTTTGAATAATCTCTAACAGTGCGATCTGATGGTAATAATAGAGAGAGCGCCTATGGTTAGACCCCTCCAGGGAATCATCGGTTTGGATACGCACAAAGTAGCAATTGTTGACTAGAACTACTACGATAATTATGAGCCCATAACGAGTATATGCTTATTAGTTCTAGGTTTGGGGTAAGTCATATACCTTAATGAGAACACAAACCTAGCTGCAATATACAGAAAACAAAACTTCAGAACTCTCCAGAATAACTATCCCTAGTCTAAATCAGTGTGTTTTTCAAATAGCCTAGCTAATGTGCCTAGAATGCTGGCCCCTACCTGTTTTTGGTCATGCAGTGTATTTTGTCTGCGAGAGGCATGGTGTCACCAGTAATTTTTTCTTTGGGAAAAACAGGAAGGAAATGCATGGCAGAAGCTTCCACTTGCTACATGCAAATCAGGGTGCATGAGAGCTCAACTCATTGCACTGAGCTATCCCTTTCAGCTCCATATAGCAAGTTAGAGTGTGGGTCATCTTCACGAGCTATGCCTGACTTTTAGTCAGAGCAACTATGCACCAGCTTGTGTAAGATGGACTAAGAAAGCCAATGAAGATACCATGGGGTCTCCAATAATCTGCTTTAGTCTAGGATCAAGACTTCTTCTGTGAAGGGCTTTGGACTTCCCAGTCTCCACAAAGCAAACAGGTTTGCCTTGCTTTCACTAGGTCAGAGTACCCACTTCGTTGCTACATTATTTGTGCTCGATCAACACTTGACTTGCCAGTATCAATTTGGTGAAGTGTCAAAGCTATGATTGCAATTCAGGTCAGCTGGTTCTGCCACTGTTTGTTCAGTCACTAGATTAAGTAATTCAGCAACAGTTCAGAGAATCATTTTCTGAGTGGATGTTTTTCTATACTTCCACGCCCCACCCAGCATATCTGCTCATCTCACTCCCTACTCTCCACCTCGCTTGTTAAGATCATCCTTGCCACCACTCACCCCACCCCTGAGTTCCCTTTCATTTCTGCGCTCTCTCTCTCTCCTCGCTCCCCTACTCTGGAATGCTCTTTCTCCCCCTCTCCGTACTACTGCAACTCTACCACTATTTTAATCCAACCTCAAATCTCTCCTTTTTTCTGAAGAACTTGTTTCCTAGCAGTCTACGCTACTGCATCAATCTGTTTTCCCTTCATCGACAACCATACTTTTTCGTCACCCCTCCATCCTTAGTTCAGCACTTTCTCCACTATCCCATACCTATGTCATTCTGCCCTGTCCACGTCCTTGGTTTATGTTTCCACCTTCCCATGCAACATCTGCTCTTCAATTTGGACTCTCGCACCCCATTGTATAGGACCCATATCCTCTGTTCTTTTATAAATGGAACATTCTATAAAAGATTTTTTGACAACACTCTATTGCTTTCCGTGTGATTTTTATTAATACATGAACACTTATAAATAAAAAAATACATTTGCAATCATTAACGTTTGTGAATTGATAGTTTTTAATTTACTCATGATAGAACCTGAGACATCAATTAACAATGGTTGTTGAAGGAAATACAATGTGACATCAGACTGAAATTTGTTGAACTTTTCACATTGAATGATTTGCCTCTAATTGAAAGTAAAATGTACTGCACATGGATAACTGAGCTCTAATCAGTAATTATGATAATTGAACCAATGAATTGCAAGATGTGACTCTTATTTTCCTAAATGTGGGTTTATTCATTCCAGATCTCACTTAAGTAATGGACATTTGGATTGGTTGATAAATGCTGCCTTCACCTGCTCGGCTTTATTTCAGAACCCAAGGTAGGTTTTCTTGACTTTACTCTAAATGATTATGATTTGACGACCAAAGCAAAATAATATTATATACAATGGCATTTTCAACTTAAAAAAAAAATAATATACTAGGCTTCAATCGGATAACATTAGACCAAGAAGAGAGAGTATTTAAAATTGTGCAAAAAAAATGCTTTGAGGTTTTTTCAATGGTTTTAGTATTGTACATTCTATTCCAGTGGTCACCCATGCCATATCTTCTGTGAGATTCATATTTGGGCGTGTCCCGCACAGATGGGCTTTGTTCACAACTGCTGTCTAATGATTGTGCTTCTTTGTGCTCAAAAACAAACTTAGTATATAATCATGTGACTGTACCTGTTCTCTTCATCGCAGGAGGCTACATTGTTTGCCTCTCCAGAAACAAATTGTGTTTAGGACCCTGTGCCTAATATATAAATGTATTCATGGAATGGCGCCCAGTTAACTGGTTTCTAAAATCGAGCTTTATCATCCTTCTCATTCTCTTCGCTCGATTGGCCAAAACTTGCTGGTCTTTCCACCTTCCTATTTTGTCTTTTGGGGCGATCGATGCTTTTCAATTAAGAAACCCCATCTTTGGAATGCATTGCCTGCCAAACTCCAGAAAACATCTTCTCGCACTCTCTTCTGTAAAACATTGAAGTCTCACTTGTTTCAATAATGTCTGTTCTGTATCGTTCTAAGTGGTCATTTAGGAATTGAACATCTGCGCCTAGTTGCAGGTTTCTGCTTGGCTCCGGGAGGATGTGTGTACGATCAGAAAAAGTACCCGATCGCCTAAAGAAACAAGAAAGCAACGCGTGCATTGCTCACGTCGAAATGACGTGGGCAGCCATCAAGGCAACGCCCGTGGTGAGCGATGTGCGCCGTGGGCTGCTTGGTGTGCCCAACCGCCTCTTGAAACAACGAGAGAGCTCCTCAGGAACAGATGATTCTGTAGACAAGCCTGGAAAATCGGTCAGGCTGTCGGATGGAGGTGCCGGTGTCCAGCCTCAGGAGGGCCCCCAAAGGGGGACAAAGTATTGGAAAAAAATGTGAACAAAATTTTAAATAAAAAAGCTCAGCATAGCATGAAAGGGGGGACGGAAGAAGTGCAGGGGAACGAGGAAGGGGAGGCAAAAAGGGAAAAAGGGGGGAAACACCTCACAACTCACCTGCTGGGGCCCACAGGGGAATGCCCCTCAGGACAAAGTGGGGGGGAAGGGGGCTAATCCCCCCTAATAAGTTCTTGTTACTCCATGCCCCCCCCCCTTCTGTGCCCCTGCAGTAGACGCCCGATACAGTTCAGCCACTCTGAACTTTCTGATTTGGTCCCAACATGGAATCACGGTCCTGACGAAGATGGCTTCATCCACACATGCCATTGAAACCGGTCAACCCCAGAGGTCATGAGGGCTCTCATGACCCATAACAAAAATCCCCATTAAGAGGAGAAGGATATTGCTACATACAATTGCTCTCACGCACACTTATGGTGAAAGTGTGTAATTTTATAAGATCCTCTTTTACACCTCAAGGCCCCATGACCCTTTTATTTTTACCTGTTCCCAGGCTTTTCAAACTTTTGAACTGCTAGTAGTTCCTCCTCATGCGACCTATGGGCAAATATTAAAGATTGACACAGGAGAAGGAATACATACAGTTGACCTGCTCCTAGGTCTTCCTAATTACATCCAGCTAGCTACAGAATCTAATCCACAGTTCTGGACATTGCTGAACAAAAAAACGAAATTGGAACTGCTTACAATATTGAAGATTGTCTACAAGATTGTAGATTGAATAATAAAAAATCTTAGCTATTTGTGCGTTTGGTGGTGCTTTGATTGAACGCGTAGGTCACCAGTATAGAGGACTAGGGCTAGCCTTCCCCTCTATTTCTGTTAGACAGGTGTCAGCACACACGCTACCTAGGGACAGGCACTCCCGCTAAGGACAGGGTGTTTTTCCTTAGGGACAGGTACGTTGAGTTGGGTGATCCTCCTCGGCCTAAAGCCCCCAAGAAAACAACCCCCCCTCCACTCCGTTTGAGTGTTCTAGACAACTGTTCTTTCATTCACAGAACCATTTGAGTCACCTTTTCCTAGAAAACCGTTGTTTTTGTGATACCACATTCATCCTGTTAACGGTTAAAAGGATTTAAACGGCTTGTCCGTGTTGTTTCGTTTTTACACTAACCTACCCTGTTTGTTGTTATATGAGGTAATATGTACAATATTCTTAACTGATAAGCCACAGGTGTGCTGCAAAGTTATCCCAAATCGTTGTCATGTCGAGTTTTGAACAAAAAAGCAGACCTTGCATGTTATTTGTCACATACATGGTAGACAATAAAGTTGGTGCAGAAGAGGTAATATAAATAGTAAGAGGGCTGTTTTCGTGATTCCATCCAGTGTTTTTTTTTTTATTTGGCACTGAGCAGGGTGCCATTTTACCCAAACAAATTAGTCATATCTCCCACAATGCATTGTTGTTGTCAAGCTTTTTCAGCTCTGAAAGTCTGCCATTATGCGATTCAGGAATCATGTTCCAAATCGACATTGCAAAGTCCCCTAAAAGGATATCAAGAGTGTAAATTAAGGGGTTTTGAAGGCAGGGTGATGAAGGAAGATTGGTGAAGATTTGGGGTTTCGGGATAGCGTATTGTTATTTTTTTAGTGTTTTTGCTGAGATCAAAACATATCGCAAATGGGGGAAAAAAGAGTAAATACTTTAAAAATATGATACATTGAGGTGTGATAATCAGTGTAGTTGCTAGTTTGGGGAAGAAGAGTAAGTTAATTTAGGAATTTGTGGTGTTTTTAAATATGCATATATATTTAAAAAATGCTTTCTAAATGAACTTAAAATGTGTTGTGGCTTTGTATTAAGGTGATTTAACATCTGTGTTTGATTATTGAGATTGAGAACTGTTTTATTTAAGTTTGTTTAGTGAATATAAAGTGTACCACTGAGACGCCTCATGACCAAGTGGTGGTTGAATTTTGTTTTGTTTTGATTAGATGAGGATTTCACATGATCTGAAAGAACTCTTCTCGATTCAGTGTTATCTTCTGAGCAATTATCGACGTCGGGATTTTATAGTTGATTATATTAATGTTCTTTTGTTTGAATGTTGGTTGTTACGGGCATAAAGGAGGTAGATTAATGTTATCAGTTTTGGGAAAGGCAGTATTCACAGAGATAATACTGCACTGTGTTGCATGATTTCTCGATATGGTAGATGCGACTATTGAAGACTGTACAATGTAAAAAAAGATTATTCTAAATCTAGTGTCTCTCTATAGGAGCAGTTCATGAAGTCAGGATTCGTACAGAATTTGAAAAGTTGGTTTTAGGATTGTTTAATGTTTGATTCGTGTGAAGGGTGGATGTGAAGGGTACAAAGGAGGTAGAGTAGTGTTGTTAGTTCTGGCAAAGAAGCAGTGAGCATGGAGATAAAACTGCAATATTTCACATGACTTCTCTATTCGTAAGACATGACTAACAACAGTATACAATGTAAAAAATGTGAAGTTTATTTTCTGAAAGTAAAAGATGCATGAGTATTGTTTTGAGACCTGTGATTCTTGATTTAGATTGCATATTTGCATATTAGAAGTTAATGTTGAAGTGTTCATTTTGTTATGTTTATATGAAAAGGAGTTCAAGAGGATTGGGCAGTGGTGTAGCATAGGATAAAGTTACGTTTTTTTTTTCTTCATTTTGTCCTGGAAAGGGGTCCTGGTCATCCAGGATGCTTGGAACATGGGCTTTATTTTCCAGTATAGGCATTTGTTAGGTGCAGCCTCAGTGGTGCTGGCCAGTGACTGCCCTCCCCTGCACATCCTTCTCATCCCCACTATTCCATCGTCTCTGAGCACCCGTGTAGCTTACTATGCATGTGCTAGGGTGTTTAATACAAATAAAATATATATATATGGTTTTATGTTGTGGAACTGTGCTGTGCTATGGCTTTAGAAGTTAGTTTTGCTGTCGATGATGCCATGGTCGTCAAGAGACAAAATGGATTTCAGAAACTAGGGTGTGTCACTGAGGTGTGCCGTAAGGTAGGTGTATTTTTTTTTATTGGACATCGTTAGCACCTGTATGGTGCTGAGGGTGTTAAATTTGAAACATAAAATATGACCTTGTGGTGTGGCACTGTGCCATGCCGTACATTCCGAAGTCTGTTTCTTTGTTGATGATGTCACGGTCATCAACAGAGAAACAGGATCTAGGACGAAAGAATTTCTTTCCAATTAAACACCCTTAGCACCTATATTTTGCTAAGGGTGTTTAATATATATATATATATATATATATATATATATATATATATAACCTTACAGTGTGGTGCTGTGCTGGCCATACTTTCCAAATTCCATTTTTCTCTTGATGATGTCACGGTCATCAACAGAGACAGTAGATTTCAGGAACTACGAGGGCATGGGGCCAAAATGCACTGCAAGGTAAAAATAAATGAAAGACCATTAGCACCTGCAAAGCATCCTACATGGGAGTTATGGGAGTTAAGGGAAATATAATCTATGGCAGTGGGCTTAAATTGCCAGTATCCGTAACGCTGCATGCATTAAGACACCTCTGTTTCATTTGGGTCTTTAACTTGGACAGCCAGCGGTTACTGGGAGAGTTAGTCCTTTCCCATGCTGCTCAATGTTAAACCCACATCCCCCTAGTTTATATATTTAGTAAACTTTTTGGGTGGTTCTAAAAATAACCGTTGTGGGGTAAAGCATCTCTCAAAAAACAAACAAAAAACTTCTGTCAATTTACCCCATCATCCACCCAGGCATCCCCAATTGCATCAAAAGTTTTTGCATTCAGTGCTATTAACATATAGCACATGCTGCAGGTGAAAATGCCACTGACTGGAGACCTGTGTTGGCATGGAGTTTCCGACATTGTGGCGACTGAGGTGAGACTCTCATCATTGGCACCAGATGAAGTCGTGAGAGAGGTCCAGAGAATGGTGAAATTGGTGATGATGGTCCTGCTTCTTCCGCAGCTTTTGGCATTCCAGGTCTGGCGGTAGGTTGCGGGGCATTGCAAACAAGGTGGATTGCCTGTTTCCGGAACCTGCTCCGGAACCGTTCAGAGGTACTGGATCAGGAGGTTGACAAATGTCATAGTGCTCAGGCTTTGTTCAGGAACTGTGGAGAATCCTCTCCTTTGCACCTTCCCACAAAATATGCACTGTCCTTTCTCGGCATCTGACAGTGTAGTGTCTTTAGGCACCTTGAAGTACTACCTTAACAGGGAAGGTGTAAAATCCTGTGGCAGTGTTTCTTGGGTGGAGCTGGCTGCTCTACCCACTGGCCGGCTTCCGGGTCTCCAAGGACAGTGGCACGGTTGATCTCTTCATCGCTGGAAAGAACCTCAGGAAGTTGTGTCACCATCTCCAGAAAATAAACCAAAATGAAAATCAAAGGAAAAAAGAAAAAAAAAAGAAAAAGGATATATAAAAATGGAATACAACTATTAGAAATTAATATAAAACAAACAATCAGACAGAAAACAAAGTATAATAAAGGGAAAACAAAAGAGAGAAAAGGGAAAAGATTTGGGTAGGAAATAGTGCCTATTGAATACATTCGGTAGACAAGGTGTTGACTGTCTCAAGTTAAATTTGTCTCCAAAGCAATGAGGAAATGATTTTTTGTAGTATACATATGTGAATAGCAATCTGTGTGTCTATGAAACAATCAGCTCTCAACTTTCATAATGTGCATGCACCATAAACAAATCTGTTTGCAGATTTGTTGTAACCGTGAATCATGATTCGAAAAGAAAAGAGTCTGTTTATATTCTATTTATATTAAGGATTTTTAAATATGTTAAGTGCCAACATGGTTGTTGATTAAATCAGAAATGGCAAATACTTATTTATATGAATGTCGTATGTATGTTTTTCCTTATATATGAAGATTCTGACAAATTGTGATTTGAGAGTCGAATTTCAAATGTCAGTGTTGCTCACATAGCGGTTTGAATCATGAAGTTAAGGAAAATAGTGATGTATTTCTGTTTTTATTAAAATGTTTCCAAAAGAGTGCAATAATCAATGTTTTTGTAGTGTTTACATTCTCCCTTCACATAAAATAAAGCCATTGGAAGACTAAGATGCAGTTTTTATTTCATTGGGTGTATACATGGTTCTCGATCTACAATGTTCTTCAATGTACTCTTCCACATATCAGTATCGCCTGGATAATTTGTAACATTATGACTTCTCGATTGACATACTGTCCTCATATATTTCCTTTTTTGCTAATTCTCAATCTCAATCCTCTAAGACATAGATATTTTTCATGAATCTAGCTCTTATATCAGCATGTTCTTCTTCCTCATCCCAGTACTTTCGTATATCCCAATATGAGTATTATTTTTGAAAAAAAAAGGTTATTTATAGGTAGTCCTTAAAAAGAGTTGTGTTTATAATGTGAAACCCATATTTGTGTATTAACTCAGTCTTCCTCATCACAGTCCTCCACTAACCATCCCTCGCTATTCTTCATCACATGCCCCAACAATGCCACTTCACTTTTCCTTGTCAGAGTTCTTAACTACTCATGTCACGCTTCTTTAACCAAGTCCTCAGATATATAATTTTAGACTTCCTCATTACAGTTTCACAATAATCCCATCTCGATCTTCTTTGTCATAGTACTCCAATGTTGTATGGCTCAAGAATAGATGTTGATAATAAATTATATGAAATCAGATATACTATCAGAAAAAAGGAAAATGAATTACAGGTGGTGGGAGGTAAAGCATAATTAAAACAATGAGTCAATGAAAAACTTTAGTTGAGGTGACATTAAAGTGCAAGAATCTGATGCATCGAAACCCTTGAAATTCAGTGAAAAAACATTAGTTGAAGTCACGCTGAGGTGCTGATTTGATACAAAACCCCTGAAATTCATCAGGTGCTGGAAGCTACGCCACCTTAAATATGATGCCCCTATTACACGGCCCCTTAGCACATTGATGATATCACAAATGACATCACTGATAACACATATGACATCACTTATGGCATCATGACTGACATCACTTGTACAGAAGATCACACGTGCAAGAAAGAAAGATGCACCAATTGAAAAGTGTGTTTCTGCATATAAGGGTGGATTCAGGTGCAAAGCTTGAAACCCCCGACCCGATGTCCTGGCTATGTGCAAACACCAGAAAATAGTAGGAATTGGTTAGAACTGGCAAAACAAAGGAAACAATGTTTCAAATGCCATTGGAGTACGGCAGCAGAAAGGCGTAACATCTCTGCTGCCACATTGTCAGATTCTGATATACAAAAGTGTTTGTCAATGGGATTTTCTCATTATTATTATTTTTTTTAAATCAGGCCCTTAGCATGTTTGCCCCCACAGAACTAAATCTGGTCCTGCAACAAAGCAATGTGTTGCCTTTTTACAGTTTGAGGCAGCAGCAAGAAGCCATAACTAACATGTGCCTACATCATGTAAATCTAAAATATGTTTCAATGACTCACTGAAAATGATTGAACTCTTGCAAGCAACATAAATTTATTTTCACGTTTGTAGTTGTTGGGCTGTATTATATGTCCAGTCTATTTTGGCCAATCAGAGACATTTCTAGAAGTACAATTAAGATAACGAGGACAATTTTCTGTATAGTAACTAATATTATCTGAAAACAGAAAGACAGTTTTTCAATTTAGTACCACAGTCAATTCTGCCTCGATCTCAATGTTAACTGAAGTGTTCTGAAGAGGGATTCCTTTGAAATAAAGTGTCTGTTTGGTGCCAAAACAAAATTACACCAAAATGTCTGCCAAAACACAAGGCACTTCCTCTGATTCTGCCTTAAAATACCAGGCAAGCCCAATTATTATCGTGTTGGTCTCTTTCAATCGCTTCAGATATATGTAACTAATTACTAAATTGGCTGGTCTAATTAGTGGCACAGGTTGTGTTCATAGTAGAGGGCTGAGAAGATTCATTAAGACCTACATTCCAAGCATTCCATGGTGTGGGCATCCTTTTGGCTGCAGGATTTACAAAACATGGGGCCTCAGTACAAGTGAGGCGGAACGGGTTAACGGGACCCGCTAAAGTAGGCGACCCGTTAAACCCGTTCCGCCTCACTACAAGCTCCCCTTGCGGGACCCGGTAAGTAACGCCTGGTCAAACCATGCGTGCTTACCGGTCCCGCGAGGGGAAGAGGGAGCAAACAATGGGCCGCTCGTAATCGGCCCGTTGTTTGCTCCCTCCCCCATTCCCATTCTGCCCTAGGGGGTCTGAAATGGGAATGGGGAAGGTCCGGGCACGGGTTCCTGGAGGGAGGAATTACCGGGCCCGCCGAACTCGGAATGGCCCGGTAATTCCCCATTCTGGGAACCCAGACCCGATTTTGGCGGCAGCCATGCCGCCAATAGTGCCATGGCTACCGGCAAAATCGTAATGAGGCCCATGGAATGCTGGGTTGTACTTGCCCGATAAAGTAGACAGAGAGTAGAGTGTGCATTTAACGGTGAAGATGCTGTGCAGATGTAGACATGTTTTCACTTCTGACCCCAGCAGCAGAGTACTCCAGCAATGGTGTGAGAATATAACTATAGCAGCCAGTAGATAAGCTTATACAAAGTGTTTATAATCAAATAAAAGTCGCACAAATTGTAGAAGCAGTTTGCGTTGAGCAAATATACATTTATTTTTTGCAGCAACGTTGCACACAAAAAGGCAGTTGTCATTGTAGCACACTAGATCTGCACATGCGCAGTCTATGCTTCACCCTTCCTCCCAACAAATGAATCCGTGAGATTGACAAGCTGTCTCCAGCCCAAGCACAGCTGCCATGAATGTGAGCTCGATGCAGAAGTCTCGGGGATTGAGGTAATAATGAACCATCAGAAAAGCGCTCCACACACTCGGTCTTAGGGGTGAAATACAGCTACATCCGCTAACTCAATTGCATTAAATCCTGAAATGCAATTGATGCTGTCAAGGTGTCAAATGACTTCACAGTAAAGTGAATTTAGCAAAGGCCTGACTCTCAAAAACATGTGTTCAATTGTGTCCATTTCGTTGCCTGTTTTAGTCAGAGTGCGGACCATACAGTATGGTTGTGAAAAAAGTACCACGCATATGGGGCTGTGGTCTCAAATATTCAGCCTATATCAAGGAACTGTTTAGGCTTAAACATGCAAAGACTTAGGAGGTGAGGCAGCAATTGTAACCTCAACGGTATAACAACCAAATCTCTTTTCACAAGATAATACGTCTGTACATGTGGGCTTGCCTTCATCCCACCATCACCGTCCCAATTAAGCCATGCTTTAAGTCAACTCCTGCCAACGCAGGCATGTGCATGGCAAATCACACTGGTTGGATGAATGGCTCACCCATTCATGCAGGCTTCCCCTCTCCCCCTAGGTTGCTGTTTTTGATTTCACGCCATAGGGCGACCTCGGCCCTAATGCACCTACCTGGGCAGGAGAGTGGCAGAGAAGGGGCGGAGTGACGCACTACCGTGCAACGAACACAATGACCATTCAATACGTGTTGTCTTTTCATACATAAATGGAGACCATCACCAACCTGGGTAGACGTCCTGAGATGTTCTCTTATCGTTTAGGAAACTGGCACCAGTCTGGAGAAAAAACCTCCTGTAATAATTACACGTTTCAAGTATAACACGTTTCACTAATAATTGCAATAACACAAAATATTAGAGTAAATACATTCGTTTCATATGTTACTTATGCAAAGCAAAATATAAAAATGTATTAGATTGCATTATTATATGTACAGAGGTTTTGTGCCATAGTACGAACAAGTGGTGACGACGTATGTGGTGGAGGGGGTAGTGGGGCACGCGATGCCATATCTGTTAAAGGAATCTTCCTTTGGAGAAGCTGGCATGAATGTATATTTTTCACGAATTTAACACATATGCATGTGCCCAAACCTTTCCTTTTGAACCGGTTTAGTCAATGAACACTCGAAGGATTGGGAAAAAATAAATCCGGCCTCTCTCACATAAATAATCAGCAAAATATTCTACTTCCTCTGGAAATCCGTTTTGTCATACACTACCTATGCAGCGTGAATGCGTGGGCGTCTTTGTTTCGATAGTAAAGGTTGCAATGTGGTCAGTGGACCCCATGGCGAGGCCTACCTTCAGCTAGTCAATGAGATGACCAAATATCTACGTAAAACATTTGGTTGTATGCTCATGTTAAGGCTCGACCTACTGCAGCTCTTTTGTGTGACATGGCTATGAAACCGCGGCCTCTAATCAAATATCGATTAACAATTCTAAAGCGGTTTATCTGCATTCTGCCATGAACTGTGTGCACAAGAAAGGGAGCCATTGTTCCCTATTCTGCAAAGTATCAGATCTCACACCAGGACCCCTTTTAGCAGTATTGGAACATCAGTAGCCAGAGAACACTGAAAAATGCACATTTTTCAGTGTAGCTGCGAGCATTGCGGCATAGGATTTTTCTGGGACTAAGTTGTATGGTTTTTAAGCAAATTGCTAAATCTCAAAGTATTTGACCCATAAAATGAAATGAAATATTATTTGGATCAGTGATTAATAGTGGCATATTATCTGTTAAATGTACACTTACCAAATCGTAATGGTGTTAATGCTTGTGATCTGCAATGGTGACCAGTATTCCTGATCTGTTGGGCCCCGGAATTGCAGTGTGCCTGGACCTCACATTAGTGATGTGGATATCAATAGGTAGTGCACATTAGCCTACTGTGTCTTGACTGTTGTGGTGCTTAGGCGACCGTCATGGGTGTGTCTTCTCGGCATGCAATGCGAAAATATGCTTTAGACAACCACAAGGAGCTCATGAACTCTAATGACCACATTTTAACCTACCATGGAACAAATTCCCCGAAGAAAGGTGCAACATACCCAGCTAACATAAACTTTGTGAATTGTTCACTGAATCACAGTCCTGTTCTCAGTCTTGGCTGTAGTATTGAGGTAGGATCCCTTTTGATGCTTAATAAAACCTTCCACATGCTGGAAATTGGTTGTTCTTGCCTTTGGGTTTTGAATGACTACTTGGAAAAATAACCATCTGCATACCGGCACAGATATAAATGGGAGGGCGAAGCTAACCACAGGCTGGGGGTGTGCAATTAGGGTGGCAGAGACCTAAAACCAACCAGGTGAGAAATCAGAGTAAACAGATTGCCCAATCTCAAGTTAGGTGGGGAGTAGAGGGTGTCTGGTCCTAGCTGCTAGTGAGGAGCTACTCACTAGCAGCTGTAGATGATGCAGCAGGATTTGAAGATGATACCTGCTTTCAGCAGCAGCAGCGCAGTTCATTGAGGGTCAGGGTAATGTTGTTGAAATTGCAAAGTCCTTTGATTGGTCATGCCACAGCATTTACTACACATCTTAATAGTGCCAAAGCGGTCGCTGGAAGGCCTTCAAGAATCGTATTACCACCATTAAGCTAGGTGGTGACCAAAGCTTCGACAGCAGATCAGAAGTATATTGCATTGCTTCTAGGGGGGACAGCAGATGTCTCAAGTACCACTAGAACACAGACCAAAGTTGCAAGATGGAAATGCTTACCAAGCTGCTGTGCAATGCAATATGCTGGGTGGGTTACTATGTTAGTCTATTGGAAAACATTAGGAGAGATGCTGCGAGAGGTAGAAAAATAGGCAGGAGATGAATGAAGGCAGCATGACTCTGGAAATGTAGTCCAAACTGCTTGGAAATTAATGAAATTATCTGTGCCAAAGAACATGGTGAATTCTGGAGAAACATTGCCAGATTCTGAAGGAAGAAATACCACAAGAAGTGTGGGAATACCAAGGAATGTAAAGGTTGACACAAAATGGATGTTCTAAAAGAGGGACATTAAGCTAGAGAAGTGTGATAAATATAATAACACTGTATTCTATGAGCTGCAAAGAGAAAATGAAAGCACTATGCATATGCAAATGCGAAACAATCAACGTATAAAATGTGGAATTCTGGGAACTGGAGTGTAATCACAAAGTATTCCATTAGTGGAGAAAGACAACTGAACCTAGTAAGACAATTCAGCATTCTGGATATTGGAGTGACCATTCCAAAGTATTACAAATGTGAAAAGGCAATGTAAATAAAAACAAAATGTGGAAAGTGAAGTGCAAATCCTACATAGTTTGGAGTGGGAGACAGGTGTTAAGCAAAGTAAGAGAGTTTTACATTTGGGAACTAGTTTGGTGTTAAAAAGTTCACAGAGTGAATCAATATATGGAAGATGACAGTATCTAAAATCCATGCTAGGATTCTGAACTAATTGACAAAACGTGATAAGTCCAAATGAAGTGCTCCATCAGGGCAAGATATTCCAAAGCTAGAAAACATGCTCCTACACTACAATGACAAGAGTGCCAACAGAGAAGTAAAACCTTAGCCTCGCTGCTGTCAACTTTGTCATAAGGAGGCAATATTTCAGACAGTGCCAAAGGGTGCAATACCCCAGATAACTGAAGAATCCAGTGAACAAAGAGAGGGATAATTCTGGGATGTGTCATTACTCCAATCTAGGGAATATGTCTACATTTGTAATGTTTGATTGTTTTTATGGAAACATACCCCTTATCCAAATCCCCTACCACAAAAACCATGCCACAAAATCTGGGATAAGAAACAGTGCTTTTCATCTGAATATTATGATTGTTTAGAATAATTAATGAATGAATTAAATGTGGTCCATTAATGTTCACTACTGCAGAGTTCACCCACAAAATGCCACTTCAATAATGTTTACAGAATATACTTGCAACCTGCTTGCTATTTCCTCACTAATGTTTATATTTAAAATACACAAGCACACACGCATCCATACATATGAAAGCACATCTGAACAACTAATGTAGGCAAAAGAATAAATTAATCTCTAATATTAATGTACATATTGACATTGATTGTTTGCTTCAAAAAGACAAAATCTCAAACAACATATTTTGCTTAGTTTTCTCTGAAAACATTGACAATAGTTGGGATAAGTGAAACATATGAACTTTTCTTTTGTAGTCCTGTTTCAAATCTATAATGGAATACCCCACTTATTTCTAGGTTAGACATACAAACAAGAATGTGTGGTAGGGTTAAATTGGTTAGATTTATTCTGAAGGCCTGGGTTCAGGGTAGATGGTTTTATTTTGAAGAGCAACATATCTTGATTTATTAAAGTGCCACACAAGCTTGAGATTCTAAAATTGAAATAGAAAAGGAATCAACAACTTCATTTTATTCCACTTTTTTGGAGGGGTAGAAAAGTATATTCCGGATTTTTCTTGTACACATGCTATCGTTTTCACAGGTCAAGAAGTTTATCAGTCCATGAAAATGGGGGTGTTGTTTAACACCATGATCGCATAACCAGATATAATTTTCTCCTGTGAAAACCAGGTAATAAATATTTTGTTAATGTCTGAGACACATGTGCCATGAAGAATTGCAGATTCTAGAACAATCTATTTTAACTAATTCTTCACAAATTGTATTTATTGGCCAGTTTCCCTTAGTTTCATAGCTTGTAAACAGTGTTACCCCAAAATACTGTGTTTAACATCTGGTATATAAATAATGATGGGGAAATGTATGTAATTGCTCTCCTTTTATTGTACTCTTTAAAAGGCCTATATCCAGTAGGGACATCAACAGGTCAAGGCAACTCCCCCAATTGAGCTCTTCCTTTCAGCCTTTCCGACCTGCCCCAAAAGCATCTCAGCAAATCTGGGTCTGTCTAAGGAGAGAATGTGCAATCAGCTGCCACTAAAAAAGGTTATATCCAGGCTGAACCCAATCATGAGTTCTCCTGTCACTCACACTCTCTTCCTTTGCTGCTTACCCTTAGACTCTCTCCTCCTTCTAGGTGTTTGACTTTAAATACCCAGAAAACTCTGCCCAGACAGCATCATTTGACACAACAAACTTGGACTGAATGGGGCCTGTGATAGGCTCCCTTCACTTACTTGCACCAACAAGAATCCAGCTCTATGCTTCTCGACTGGCCCAGTGTATTTTACCATGTCATAAGGGAATGCATTTAGTTGTGAGAGCACGCTCTGATTAGGAACTATAATAAAATTGGTCTAAAATATGTCTTTCATTTATAATGTTGTGTACAGAGCTATGCTATTAATAGGAACTATGTATTAAAAGTTGCAGGACATTTCTGAATTCAGAGAAATCCTTCATGTTTCGGTAACACCATGTATCACAGTTATCTGTAAGTGATTTCAATCCGGCACACACCCAAGTCAACTCCTAGCGAGTAATGCACAACTGAAATCCTTATTTATTGTTGTCTAAAAGTTATTTTATTCTGAACGATGTACCACTCATATCGGACCCCTCTCCTGGAACCCCCCCACCCCCCCCGGTCACACTGAACCAGGAATCAGGCTGGTTTGCAAAGTTAAAATATGTATTAATGTCTTTACAAATTAATCACACTATGTTTTAATGGGTACACAATGATCACCAATGGGGTGATGTAACACTAAATAATCTCTTTAATACACAAGGAGTAATAGTGAGGAAAACAATTTAGCACAGAAATAATACTTGTGTGTGTGTTCAGATCAAATAGCAGTTTGGCTACTAATTCCCCCTGCACACCCCTCAAACCCCCAATAGGCAATGTAAAGAGATAGAGGAGAGAACAGGTATTCAGGAATGCAGAATGGCAGAATTCAAACAAAATATCAATCCCAATTATCCCCTAGCAACGCAAGAGAAAAAACGGAATTGATTGGCAAGCGGTCGGAATGGTTGTAAAGTTATCATGAAAATGGATTGGGTAAAAACAGTAAATATGGTTTAAATTGCTGAAATTGTTATAATTCTTATGGGAGCCTCTTTGGATAGTTACACACAAACACTAGCAATGACTTGACACTAAGAAACAATGTGGCTTCCTAAAATTAAGGTCGGAAGCAATCAAAAGCTGTTTCACACATGTCAGATTTTCCCTAAAAGTTTTCACTGCACAATAATCGTGATAACGGGAGAACCGTATGGATTTGGGATGCGGTTTTAGATGCGAATAAAAGCTGTGGATGATAGCTACAAGCAGAAGTTTCTAGCACAACCACTGAGGAAGTTAAGGATGTTTTAGTGGAGGTCATTTTTTTCGAGATAGGTGCAAGAATGGGAAAACGTGAATGCGCTTTTAAAAGGACAAAAAGGATTTCTTACACTAGAGGATGACTATGAATAAACGGATACCACACAAGAACACAGCCATTTGATATGGGCGACTGCCTGCAGTGGTCCCGCCTTCTTCAGATGAAAAATATCAGTGCAAAGATAGTTTTAACAATACTAGCACAAGAGTAAGATAGGAGGGATAGGATAGAGAGTTCAGGCAATTCAAAAGTACTCCTAACAATGCAGGTTATGAATACAAGATAGGATGGATTTAAGATAGGGATTAACTAAGCCAGGTACATATGCTAGTGACACAGTTCTATCTATAGATACTCACTAGATAGGTTTCAAATTGAACCATCAGGATTCTGGTCAGGGATTCTCGTCAGGGATGCTGGTCAGGGATTCTGGTCAAGGATTCTGGTCAGGACAGACTGCTGGGCACATCGGTTTTTGGCAGCGTCAAGGTGATCTGGACACCGCACGGCACAGGATAGGATCTGATGATAATTATTTCAGCAGGCAAGCAGTACAGCACAGCCCGGCTGTAGTTTAGTTCCCCTTAGGTTTGTGGGGTAGGTTCTGGTTCTGGAAATTTAAGGCCTAGCTGAAAATGGTTCCGCTATGTAATGGGCCTTTCTGCTTTGCCAAGTTTCTGGAGTCTGGAGCAAGTAAGATGGATAGTTCTGCATCAGGGTGCTCCGCCAGAATCAGGATAGTGGGTGAATCTGTGTGTCTTTCTGAGTGCTGAGCTGTCTCTATTTATGCTTATGATAAAGGGGGTATGTGTGCTGGTTTAGCCTAAGCTCTTTCATTTGACAGGGATTGGTCGGGGTCTCCGCTCAGCATTGATAGGAGGAGAAAACCGTGTGTCATCTTTATGGTGTGGGTTTATGAGGCGTAGAGTCCACCCCTGGCCTCTTGAACACAAAATCTACTTTTGCCACAAGACATATTTCCACATATGCAAACTCTATAACAACCAGATATACATATGTTGTACAGCAGCTACTCCTCCAAACCCTGTAGACGTAAGATCTTGTGTCTTCTTTTCCCAGAATGTCGCCCTTTTCATCAGGAACACAATGTCCCATTTATCAGCAAATTTCTACAAGTGTGCGCGTATAACATGGGCATAAGTGTATAAAGTTTCTTAATTCTAGCAGAAATACATTTGGTGTAAAATCACATTTTCTGCCGTTTCCTTACAAATTATGTCACACAATCTTGCGGCCTCTTGAAATGTGCAGCCAAAAATCATATTTACAATTATATTCTTGACAATTTTCAGTGGCAAGTTATATGTATTTAAACACAATGCTGTTTGTGAATGTCTGCCACAGATGGTTGTTTGTCTCCGCCTCTTTTTGTCTCCCTTCAGTTCAGGAGAATTCTCCTCCCTGTTTCCTTGGCAGAGGC
The DNA here is from genome assembly GCF_040938575.1 of Ambystoma mexicanum. Classification (NCBI taxonomy): domain Eukaryota; kingdom Metazoa; phylum Chordata; class Amphibia; order Caudata; family Ambystomatidae; genus Ambystoma; species Ambystoma mexicanum. The sequence goes on along the minus strand of NC_090930.1, from coordinate 291,349,575 downwards.
CATTTTACGACTGTTCACACCTAGCCTTTCCTTTAGCTGGAGGATGTCCATTGTTTAGTCCTGGGCTCACCAGCAATTCACACCTCCCCGTGAGTTTCAGCTGGGGGGAAGTGTCCTCCTTTTGTGAGGAAAGCTGTTATTCCAGTTTGGGTGGTTTTAGCCAAGCTTAAATATAAATGTTATTTCTGTTGCATTTTTCATGAGTATAAAACAAACTTGTGATTTACAAATATCAGCTAGAAGACTTATTCAATATTTTAAACCATGGGATAAAAACAGTTACAACATAGGTTACTCTCAGCAAGAGGCCACTTAGATTGCAACATTTGATTTCAGTTTATACAGGTTTTAAAGTTTTAATCAGGCTTCTTACAGCTGTCATTCAGGCGGCCGAGGGTACTGTGCCCAGATTTTGACAGATTCCACAGGCAGGCAACATTTGCTGTGGATGTTTCTTTGATACTTTCAGCTTTTCAGGACATTGGCCCTGATTATGAGTTCGGCGGTAACTATGCCGCTTTTGGCGGCATGGCTGCTGCCGAAATCGCGTCCGGGTCCTCGGAATGTGGACTTACCGGCCCATTCCGAGTTCGGAAGGCCCGGTAATTCCTCCCTCCAAGGACCCGGACACGGTCCTTCCCCATTCCCATTTCAGCCCCCATAGGGCTGAATGGGAATGGGAGAGGGAGCAAACAACGTGCTATTACGGGATGGCCCGTTGTTTGCTCCCTCTTCCCCTCGCAGGACCCGGCAAGCACGCCTGGTTTTCCCAGGCGTTCTTACCGTGTCCCGCGAGGGGAACTCGTAATGCGGCGGTACGGAGTGAACAGCGCCGGCACCTTTTACGGCGCCGTTCACTCCTTACCACCAGGGTCGTAATGAGGCCCATTGTATGTTCACCATGATTTCTTATACTAAGTAAATTGTAGCACCCAGCAAGAATTTTGGAGGTTTGAGGGTGTTTTGTAAGGGCATTCTGCAGTTTCAGCAACAAAGAAAAAATGATTTGAAGCAAGATTTTGGGGTTTCCTTCAGCAAAGCACTGCCTTTCCTTCTGTACTCCATTTTCACTTGTTGTGGAGCCTAGTGACATGTTTGAAGAGTGAGATCCCTGTTCCACCACTGACAACATGCATGGCAGATTGGGCAGCCATTTTTTTGTGTTTTGCAAAGCGTAACTTTCAGAGGTGTTGGCACGCACAAGGGCTTTGCCGGCCATTTTGATGTTTCTGGCACCATCAGAACACAGTGATGCCACATGGCAGAGCAAAAGTGGGTTAAGACATCCCACATATCAAAATATGCTAATGTTTAATAATTCATACATTTGACAAAGTGAGCAGTGCATTTACTTTCATCCTCACATCCCTTGTCTCCTGCAATGCATTCATCCAATCCTCACGCAGGAACTGTAATGAGCTGCGATGATGCACATGGCAGAGTTGCTTTCATCCCCACCTCCTACCTCTCTTGCAATGCATTCATCCATTACTGGTTCATCAAAGGTGCAAGGATTCACGTGGTTGTCCCTGATTAAATGCCCCTTTGTATATAACCATGAAAACCTGGCTTGCCAGCCGTCCCTTTCTATATAATCATAAACACTTGGTTTGTCAGGCCTACTTTGCACTTTCTCTTCCCTTCCTTTTTATTTATGCCCCCATTCACGTTGAGTGGTTTATGCCTCTTACACCCTTTTCCTCCTGTTTGTCCCTTCCCAATTCCCCCCTTTCCTTTTTATCCTACAGGAAGGACCTGCACCTCCAGGGTGGAGTCAGCAGGATACCCATCAGCTGCAAACAGTGGCAGCAGAATTCCACCCCACAGCAGCACCAACCACCAGTAATGAAACCAGGATACAGTGATGTGATAACAGCAACAACCTTCACCATCAAAGTAGACTCAGGCAGCAGACTTTGCTCTTAGGCAACTACTAGAGAGGACTTGGATTGGGTTATAGTGCTGGAAACTTGCTTTTGCAGAAAGGTCTGTAAAGAATAGGCCATAAACAGCATTAGGTTTCTGTATAGTATGCAGAATTGGTGTTGCTGTGCCATGAAAAGGAAAGACTGTATACTTCCGTCGTGCTCATACCCTTCCTGGAGGAGTTCCTTGCTCGAAGAATCCCTGCTACCATCACTGAATGCCTTCCTTGCCTCCTCTGGATCTTGCTGACAAGCTATGCAGCTGGCAGTGAGCACCTCCTCCACTTTTATTGTGAGCTTGGACCCCAGGACTCCAACATATACACTCTCATGCTACACTTGCTGGTTTCCATAGCTGTGGCTCCTGGGCTGAGGATGGCCACAAGAGCAACAGCTGCAGGCATACAGCACCTGGTGGAAGTCATCCTAGGTTAGCCCCACACTCAAAAGGAAAGCTACCACACATGAGTCACAGAAGTGCTTCATTGTGCCAGCCCTATCTCCCACATGTATAATACAGAGAGGCAGCACATACTTGCAACTCTTCAGTGACTGGGCCCAAGTCACAGGACCAGGCTGCAGTAATTGGCAAGACTCAATGAGTCTTATTGGTCTTGCAAAGCACATAATGGCCGACATCTTTCCATGAATGTCTGCAAATGTCCACTAATGCACAGACAAAGCTATGATTTTCACTGATTTAGTCATGCTTCAAAATATGTATAGGCTACCTGGAGGCAAAAACAGTCTGAAGTTACTTATTCACACAGGGAATTGGGCAATCAGGTTGCAAAAATGGGTGCAAAGATCACGAAATGAAACATGTTGCGAATGTTGCAGATTTTGACGTTCTGTTCTGCTCCCAGAAACTTCTACCAACCCTAATACTCATTGGCTCCCATGTTGGCTTTTGTGTTCCCTTTATGTGTGTCTGTCAGAAATAGGCAGGCACAGGTGGTAATGGTGTTGGACTTCAGCCATATTTCAGGGGCAAAAGTCCATGGAAATATTATAGGGTGGTGGTCTCCGCCTAATAGTTAAGGTGAGACAGATAAGAACCCCTCAACATTCTATTGTTAATAACTTTTGATTCAAGTAACGGACTTGGCCAACATTACAAAAGTGATTAAAAGTCTGCGGGCCCTCCCAGAGTGCAAAGTTTCATAAATATTTGTTAACAAATCTAAAACCTTTAAAGCGTCCCAAAAATATTTTTTTTCTCCAAAAGTGCATCCTTATTGCCATTCATTTTCCCATAGACAAAGAAGGTCAAGTTTTGCCAAAGCGCACAGCCCAAACCGCAGGACGGATTTGGACTAGCTGCGAAAACACTTCGCATGAAGCCTTAACTGGCACCTCATGCATGGTTTAGGGTCATTTTGTGCTTTAGTTATTTTAAAATTTGACAGAGAAGGGGGTGCCCCTTCTCTAAAAAGTATAGTTATATCTCCCATGGTGCATTGCAGGATCAGGGTTTTCAGAAATGAAACAACCGGCATCTGGTTTTTCTCTCAATGAAAGAGATATTCGAGGTGATAGCCTAAGTTATAGGAAAATTACCCACAGTAAAAAGCAATTTACATGTACAAAACATACAAATGCTATCATGGTAGAGGTGGGGGGTGGGTAGAAAGCACTGATTGAAATCTAGGAGTTGGAGAGGTTCCAGGGACCGAGTTTGCTTGGCTATAGCCGCCAATAGCTGACCTCTAAAAGCAAACTGCGACACACAACCGTGTGTGCTCCAGGGTGAAAGGGAGAGGACAGGGGAGGTGAGAAGGCCATCTGGGGAGTGGGGGGAGCTGGCACAGATGAGGGGGGCACTTTTGGTGATGGCCTCGGGGGGGCAAGGAAGCATTTATTTTCCTGGCTGTTTTGGCAATCTGAGGTTACAAAGTACTACAGATAACTGCAGGTATGAGTAGTTCAGTACCCGCAATTACATTTTATTTTTTTATTATTTTTATAACTATGGTGACATCAGGGGTGAAAAATCACTGGCCAGCTATGACCAGTGAATAATTGCCAGCCAGATCTCCCATTCATTCAGTAGCCATGACATACCCTGCTTAGTTTTAAAGTGATGAAGGGGCCAGCCTCCTCAAGCTATGTTGCCTGAGAAATCAGCCAAACTTACAAGACCACTTAGAGGAATGAGCTGGCCCTTTTCTTGCTTTGAAGCTAAGCAGGGTCAGACCCACTTTGAAGCTAAGCAGTGTCAGTCACAGTTACTGCATGGATGGGCGACCGAATTGGCATCTGAATTATTAAATTTTTTTCAACATTCAACTGTCAGTCCTTGAAGGTTTTGCATCCAGAGACAATGTTTTGCCTTTTGCTGAATTGCATTCTGGTATTTGTAGTCTCCAAATCAATAATACCAAATAAAAACACAGGTATTTTGACTTTTTACAGCAACATTGGGATTCCCATCCCTGCACTAACTGCGATAAACTCAGTGAGGAAGGGGTCAGCCTACTAAGGCCATGTTGCCTAATATATGGGCCCCCCCTTAGAAGAACACTTTGCCTAATGGGGCTGGATCCTTCCTCAGTCTGAAACTAAGCAGGACCTGGTTATTGCATGGATGGCAGACAGTCCACGGTCCCGAATAGCGTGTTTTTACTTAGTTTTAAACATCTCATAAAACACGGCATCTGCATTTATATAAAACAGATTTTTCTTTTTTAAAAATCACATGTATGCTGAACACTGCTGTCAGATAACCCTGGCCTTAAGGAGTTCAAGACACAGCACTTAACCATTATGCTACAATGATGTTATTGTTCATATTTCCACACATTTCATAATAATAATAATAATAATAATAATAATAATAATAATAATAATAATAATAATAAAAATGTCATACCTAGCCTTTTATCATTGAACATATTAAATTATAGGCTAAGTATGAGATGTATGCCCTATGAAGCAGCAAGCCATTGTTGTTTAGGGGTTAAATGCTGGGACTCGCACTCTGGCAGACCAGCATTCAAGGCTGTATGTTTTCTTTAAATGTAACTATTTTAAGTTAATGAAAAGAAAAGCAACGCAAGTGGGAAGTGGTGAGGTTTGTTGCAGTGCAGTCTTGTGATCTTATTTAGCACGAGGCCATTTAGACGTGTCTGCAAAGTCAGCCACATCCAAACATCCCTTGCGCCAAATTAATGACGCCGGAATGGCTTTTGTGCCAAAAAGGGCATGCCGAAATGGGCGCTACGGCGGAATGCCTGTGCCAAATCAGCCTGTGCCAAAATGTTGGCGCCAAAAAGGGGTGTACCGCTTGGAGAACGCTGCTTAACCAAAGTGTGTGTTCCATGGCAAATAGATTTTATCTCACTGCGCATTGCCTAAACACATTGTGAGTTCTCAAAGTTTTAAATATCTCATAGCACACAGCATCCACATTATTATTTTTTAAACCATGCTACTGTCATTCCTTGAAAGTTTTGCACTCAGAGACCAATGTTATGCCTTTTGCTGAACTGCATTCTGGTATTTGTAGTCTCACAGCCAAAATAAGGGAATTATGCCACCATTGCACACTTTTATCTAAGATTGCTCTATAAGGATTTACATATTTGAGTGACACTATGTTGTGTGTACTTTTGAAGTTAGCTTTATAAAACTGAGTATTGTTGAAAGGCAGACATGGGGGTGAGGAGGGGAAATGATGAGAGGGCAAGTAAATCATGAGTATTTGCCAACAATGTGGCAAGAGAGTTTGCATTCTTGGACACTGGTGCAGTTATTTTTCCCTGATTGTAGTTGCTTTTCAGGGCACCAGTAAAGGACACGTGGGTGGACAGCGTACATTGTTTTCAGAGGGCAGATGCAACCCCTTTTTTTTTTTTGTTGAGGTTGGTAAGGTTGCTCAAGTATTTGGATACCAGGATTTTACTCAGGTTGTCATGTTCCCAGTGCAGACGCTTACCCACAAGACCACAAGCACTTGTTTCATATTGAGATTTAGTTTTCCATGCAATATTTCACTACAGATTGCTGTTTTTAAAAGCTGAGCACCTTTTATACTTTTCCAGCATATTTCTTGAAAGATTTCTTCTCTCAGGTTATTTTTCTGGTGTTCATTACTTTTTTTAAACGTCCAATGCTATTCTGTCTTGCGCCCTTTCTTCTAAGCAGAAGGTCACTATAACTACATTTGTATATTTCACTTTAAAATATGTGGCCACTTCCTGTGCGTGTGTTTGTTGGTGACAGCTTTTGATTTTCGCTATGGGGGCAAAAGGTCCTGGGCATATGTTATTCTTGCAGCCTATAATGTTTTACCCTTTTCTATGCTGCTTAAATGTGGGACGTTGGGGTCATGCAATGTATCACAACAGTCACCAAGAGACTGCCCATAAAACAATGGGCTTGTAGCACACTGCGTAACCAAAGTGTGTGAACCTTGGCAAGTAATTTAATCACACAGGACATGAACTCAAAACATTTGGAGTTCTCAAAGCCTCAACTGTTTTATACACAATAAATACATAGGTATTTGTACATCTAAAGTGACCTCTAGGGTGGAAAATCACTGGTGACCAAGGTGTCCCATCCATGCAGTAACCACGACTGACCCTGCTTAGCTTCAAAATGAGGAAAATGCCAGCCCACTCAGACCAAGATGCCTAACAAACTAAGCAAACTTACAAGAGCACTTAGAGCAACATGGCCTGAGGAGGCTGGCTGCTTCCGCACTTCGAAACTTAGCAGTACTGTGCGTATATTCATGGGTGCCAGCTTTTGATTTTCGCTATGGGTTCAGAAAGTACCCTGGCATATGTTATGGTTGTAGCCAGACATGTTTTCCCTGTTTCCCTGCTGCTTAAATGTGGTTAGTTGGAGTTGTGCGATGTATCACAACAGTCAGCAAGAGATTGGCCATAAAGCAAGGACCTTGGAGCACAGGACAGGACATGTCGGTATTGCCAGTTAGGTGCACGCCGTTATGGCATGTCCTTTTTGCCACTGTTTCTGTTTGGGCGCACCCGGTTAGATGCAGTCAGTTGGGGCAGGGACCTTTCGGCACAAGGATGTTTGTGCGCGAGAGGTCCCAATTGGCATGAACCTGCAGGCACTTTGCATTTTGTAATATGGATTAAATGTGAAAAAGATGTTTTTACGGCAACATTATAAAACAAGAAGTTAATTGCATCACACTGTTGTTTCAGAATTGAATACGTATTAAACATGAAACACATTTATTTACTGCAACATTATAAACTACATGCAACTATCCCTCACAAACAACTTTACACCATGTACACACACACACGCTCACATCAAACGCACACACAATGCATGCACACCCTCTCAGATGACATGTACACCATCACACCACACATTCCCCCTTACAATGCACATATATTCAAAAAGTGGATTACGATGCAAGTGGGAGGTGGTGAGGTTTGTTGCAGTGCAGTCCTGTGATCTTTTTTAGCATGAGCGCATTAAGACGTGGCTTCAATGTCAGCCATGTCTAAACATCCCTTGCTCCAAAATAACAGTGCCAGAATGGCTTTCGCGCTGAAAAGTGCATGCCGAAATGGATGCTGCAGCGAAATGGGCGTGCCAAATTGGCCCATGGCAAAATTATGGTGCCAAAGAGGGGTGCAGCGCTTGGAGAACGCTGCTTATCCAAAGTATGTGCTCCATGGCTTATACTTTATTCTCACTGTGCATTGCCTAAAAACATTGTGAGTTCCTAAAGACTGCTAGTGGTCTGGTAGTGTTTTAAAATGGACATTCGACACGACCAAAGGCCATGCCCACTAACCCTGGCCGAAGACCATGCTAGAGGTCTGGAAGCATTCTAAAATATATGGAATAACGAAAACCTTGAAATTCAAGGAAAAACCATTAGTTGCAGGGAAGTTAAGGTGAGCAATACTTCTGAACAAAACCTTTGAAATTCATGGGAAAACAACTTTACTTGCATGGATGTTAAGGTAAGCAATACATTGTAATAAAACCCTTGAAATTCAAGGAAAAATCATTAGATACAGGGATAATATGGTTAGAACTTAATGCAGCAAAACTCTTGAAATTCAGCTGCAACCACCTTAACTTCGCGCCCACTGTTGCGCAGCCTCTGACCACAATGATGACATCACAGATCATATCACTGATTACATGTTGTATTAGAACACTGATGACATTACAAATCACATCACTGATGCCATTACAAATCACATCAATGATGCCATCACTGGTGACAACACTAATTACATTACAACAATAACTGGCCTTAAGCCTGGCCTTCAGCCAAATATATTTCAACACATTAGTGGCTGCTAGTCATAGCCTTCAGTTATGGACAGTGGTGACAACCTTCACCCATGTGCACTGAATATTTGAAAACACTAACAATCTACCAACCATAGATTACTGCCTTTATCAGTGGTACAGCTTTCAACCGTGTCCACTGTATATGTACTAGCCATGGACATTTACACAATACAGGCAAGTGGCCACTATCTTTGGATGTGCCCACTATATCCTTTAACATATAAATAGGCCTCTAACCCATTTTTACATCTTTTGGCCATGTCCAATGTGTATTTTACAATAATAAAATGCAATAAGGAATGGCCTTCGGCCATGCCCACTGTGTATTATACAATACTAACCAGCCACTAGCTATGGCCTTCTGCCGTGCCAACTGCATATTATATACACTAAACAGCCACTAGCTATGGTCTTCAACATAATACTAGCCAGTTACCATGGTTTTGAGCTATGCAGATGGTATATTCTAACATATTAATGGGCACTGGCTATGGCCTTTAGCCATGGCCACTGACTACAGCTTTGGATGTTGCCACTGTATACTTGAAAACAGTGATGGGCTACTAGGCATGGCTTTTAACCATGCACATTGGTATTTTTTAACAGTTACTGGACATTATCTATGGTCTTTTGTACTGGCCAGTGACCCTAGCCTTTGTTATGGCCAAGTCCACGTCCACAGCCTAAATTGTTATTAAGGTAATCAAACTTTTCATAAGCTAACTTATAAATGATATTGGGCCTCATTACAGGTCGGGCGGTCCGGAATTAACAGTGGCGGTAAACCCGCCGCCACTGTTAATTCCGGACCGCCCGATCCCGAGTCCTGCAGGTGGGAGGTGATCTTCCCGCCAGGTCTGACCTGGCGGGTTGAACACCTCCCGCCTGCAGGCGGACGTGGAAACATCAGCACCATCACGAGATGGTGCCGGTGTTTCCACTTCCCCAGTCCTATGGGACTCAATGGGAATGGGGATTTACACCATTCCGCCTCCGGGATTCCAGGACACCAGGGTCGTAATGCCCTGGTATTTCCGGGAGTCACGGAGGCGGAATGGTAATAAGAGTCCGGCAGTAACCAGGCGGTTTTACCACCACGGTTACCGCCGGACTCATAATGAGGCCCATTATGTCTTATTCAATTTTTCATGTAATCAGTTATATTCAATGCAATTAGCGTTGTCATCAGTGATGGCATCCGTGATGTGATTTGTAATGTCATCAGTGTTCTCATACAACATGTAATTAGTGATATCATCAGTGATGTGATCTGTGATGTCATTATTGTGGTCATAGGTGCGCAACTAGGTGCGCAATGTTAAGGTGGCTTCAGCTGAATTTCAGCAATTTTGTTGCATTAAGTTCTCACCTTAACATACCTGCAACTAAAGCTTTTTCCTTCAATCTATGATATGGATAAACTATTACACCTAGCGTTCCTAGTGGGCTGTCATGATGCCAAGAACTCTGGTTAAAAGGAGCTCTGTCCATGCATTGAGGCATGTGTTTAAGACAAACCGACTGAAACAGATGGTGGTGTCCACTGCAAAAGAAATTGCCATGTTAAATCAAGCTCAATGGGTTGCATACCAGAAGAGAAAACATTGAAACTAAGAAAAGTGTTGCATGTTGCATATTGTAGCGAGAGCAAACTATGGGTACAATGGGAAAACAAAATGTTGCTTGCTGGACATTCTAGTAGAAAACACAGCAATCTTTAACAAAGAAAGACATGTTGCATGCCACACCATTTTGAGAAAGTGAAACACAGAAAAAGAGAACTGTTTTCGCCTTAGCATGCTGTATACTCTAGCAAATATGAAGAATATCAGCAGTAGAATAGTACCTTATCCAACCCAAGAAATGCTCACAATGAGAATGAACGCAAACCTTTTCAAAAACTGCTTCCAGCGTGGATACCACATCATAAAGAGTAGGCACACACTAAGCAACCGATTGATTTTGAAACGAGATCTCCAAAATACAAGATAAAGAAGAACATGGGAACTCAACTTTTTGAAGGTGGTCACACTGGTTTCACTCTGATGAACTTTGAACCCTGTTTCATCAGGTAGCATATGATGTGAACACTAGCACTGTATCCTTCAAGTTCATGTAGGTGATATGATATGATACAGCATTTATAACACACCTATATACAAGTGTTTCTGGCGCTAGTAGATACAAGTAATGTTAGTAAGGGCTAGTCATTATATTAGCTTGCCAAGCATAGTGTTTGCCCATACATAAGCAGTGGGGTCACTACAGCCCATCACTATTGGGCCTTAAGACTATGCAGCCAACATTTGTAAAGGATCAAACTTGGGGCACATGCTTCAGCAATGTCATTATACCACAACTCAGGATTTCTCTAGTAGGCAACAATACTTCTGCAGAATGGTATTCTTCAAAAATAACTTATCATATGGAGAAAAAAAAACACGTATTAACTAGTTGGTACGTGAATCGTGTGGTAACCAAAAGACCTCTCAACATTTAGAGGAAGTGAACGGAGAAGCAAATGAGTAGCTACACATAAAGAACACACCTACAACAACAAAAACGAATTGATTGGAATTTGTAAAATGTAATAGATCCCTAAACAGAAGGGAGAAAGAAATTACATCATGTGTTGGGAGAAATGACAATTAGAAATGTAAACACTTAAGTAACAAAACTTCCTTAAGATCCATCAATGATGTCTTGAGAAGACTTGAAACACGTGTTGGCTGTCCACTGTTACATGAATTAAACATCTATTAAACATAAAATGTTGACTTTGGTTTGATTATTAATGTTTTTGCAAGACAAATTGTTCATGATCATGATTAGAGCGCTCCTACAACTTAGGTCCATATAAGTTTGAACATACAATATATAACACATGCTTTCTCTGCCACTTGCAGCCAGGTGGGGGGAGCAGCCAATCAGGTTCCATGGATTGCGGGCTGAAACTGTTATTCACAGCTGGCATGGAACCTGCAGACTGTTTCCCCACCCCACACCGCCACCTTCTCCCGACCCCCCCTTTTCTTCTTTTGTTTTACTATCTCCAACCGCCAGCCCAACCCTACATAGCTCATTGTTGCACCGGGCATCGTCGCCGATGCAGCTTCCCTCTGTTTCTGTTTGGCGACCGCCACATAACTGGAAGAGGGCGTCTGTAAGGAGCCCCACCTTCCATCTCTGCAGCAGCCGTCTTGGAACAGTATTTTCTATGAATGATGGGATGCTGTGAGGAGGTCCTTTTGTTCATAGAAAAGACCCTGCTATCAGCACCCTGGGCTACAGGATTGGCAACCAATTCTGCTAATGGCATTAGTAACCCGTTTCACAGACTATACTGGGGAATAACATCCGTCGTTAAACAACCTTGCTTCGCTTGGTCCTTTAACTCGGGCTGCCGGGCTGTTACCCCCCTGATATAGCCTATGGAACAGGTTACTAACGCCATATTAACAGAAATTCGAATTCAATAGCCACAGCTTTAGAAAGTGTCTCTTACTTGTTTGGAAATGCACAAAGGACTGGACTACATGAACTATGAATTTTTAAGCAGCTTGTGAGCAGTACAATAAAGATAACTCTGCTGCATAGATTCATAACTGTTAAATAAGATAAACACAGCCTTGCATTCCATGAAAGCCAGCTTTAGATGTAGTACACTGATTACTGTTTCCCTACTCACTTTTGCATGTTATCCTTCTTAAGTAGAGGTTATATGTGATTGTGTAAGCTCATGCATTATTCCTTATAAACATAATACGTTCAGTGAGTATTATATAAAGGTTTCAAAACTGTAAACTGAATAAAGAAAATCTGTGACATCTTTATTCATCATCGGTATTTCTAGATTGCTATATAGTGCAATGATCAACAGAAAGACTCGAATGAGGTAGCTCAGCAGGTTACCCATGTCAGTAGAAGAGAACAGAGGCCTGCGAGCATAGCACGATGCAGGCTACAATTTCCTGTAAGGCGAACTGTGGATTTACAAACTCAGAGGGGCTAATATACCTACAGTACATAAATATACGATTTTGATACTAACTACTCACCATGAAAGAACAGAGTAGGGAGGCTAAACACATCTATCTGTTTGTCTCATATTCAGCTTCAGCCTCAGAAACGTATTCTGCTGCCAGACAATGCCTCCACTTCAAGTCATTTTCATCTAGGGGGTCCCATCATGCTAATTAGGTACTGTAGAGTAGAATGACTCAATATGTGACTCTCCAGATGTTTTGGACTACAAATCCCATGATCCTTTACCACTGATTATGCTGGCTATGGAAAATGGGAGTTTTAGTCCAACACATCTGGGGGGCCACGTAATGAGTAAACATGCTGGAGAAACGTTCAAATACAATCTGCTATAAGGTTCCCTTTATTGATCTCCACTAAATGAGGTCTGAAAACAAAAATTAGCATTTTGCCCATTCCTCTTCCAACCTCCAGTTCAAATATTTATCTTGGTTCTACTAAAATCACTGATATGGACAATAGCTTGCTCATTCCACTCAAGGCAAAGGCAGCAAATAGATTCAGGAAAAATATTTTACTTTTTTCTTCAACATACACTCATATTCCCAGAGCAATAAGGATGGACAGGGAACAAAGTAGACACATTTGTCACTACTTTCTCTGCCCCTCCTACTCATGCGGCTGACTCGCACTCTGACACAGCCCTCTCTAACCTGCATCTTTCTATCTTAAACACTCTGGACATCCTTGCCCCTGCCATGAGAATCTGTCTGAAGCCTACATCCAAGTTCAACTCTCGGTATGACTCCAGCCTGCCCGCCCTGAAATGCAAGTGCAGGGTGGCTGAGAGGAAGTGGACGACTTTGGACGCATTCTCTGACAAACTTGCCAGCCGCCTGCTCCAAAGGCAATACAGACTCTCTGTCGTGTCCAAGAATTGGGCCATATTGAAACCTACATCTCTGCAGTCACTAACAACACAGCCAAGCTCTTTAAAATCTGCAAGGAGCTGGACAATCCTACTGCAGTCTCCACATCTCCTGTTCCCTCCCATGCCCTATGTACAGCTCTGGCCTCTCCCTCTCCTCCTTTTTTTCTCCTTCTCTCTGACAAAACCTGACAATGGCCCTCATTACGACCCTGGCGTTAATGGATTACTGGTACAGGTAAGGGTACCGGTACCAGTAATCCCTTGAAGCCTGATTACGAGGTCCCTTTGCGGGTCCCGACCTTAACGGCTGGTCTGTAGCAGCCGTTAAGGTAAGGACCCGCAAAGGGACCTTGAAGGTGATTACGGTACCGCATTTTGCGGTACCGTAATTACCGCTTTCCCCATTCCCATTGAGCCGTGTGGGGCAAAATTGGGAATGGGGAAGGGCCAATGGTAAATGGGGAATTACCGCCCGCCAACCTTGGAATGGGGCGGTAATTCCCCATGTCACCATGGCGATCCGGTAAATTACCAGCGTTAACCATGGTGCTAATAGCGCCATTGGTTAATGCCAGGGTCGTTATGAGGGCCAAGGTCTCTAGACAAGTCCGATCGATGAAAGTGTTGTCCAAACAAGTGCTTCCCTGCTCCTCCAGAACCATCAAGGACCACATTGCCACCTTGGCTCCAGCCTTGGCTGTTTTCTGCAATCCCTCTTTCGCCACTTGATCTTTCCCTTCTCTCCTCAAGCACTCCCTTGTGCACCCCCTCCTAAAAAAACAATCTGCTGATCCTACATGTCCGATTTCTATCACTCCTTTCCTGGCCAAACTCCTGGAAAAGCTGGCCATCTCCCAGCTTACCCTCCACACTGTATCTGTTGGTTGCCTCCATGACCATGAGTCTGTCTTCAGAGCAGCCATAGGCATGGAAACTGCTCTTCTGAATGACCGTGAAGATCTGCTCTCTTACCTTGACTCCAGCTCTCTCTCTCTCTGGCATAATCCTTCTTCAGCTTTCCTCTGCTTTTGACACATTCAATCATGCCACCCTTATCAACCGACTCCAAATGAACCTGGCAATCATGGATCAGGCCCTGGCGTGGCTGACCACTTTCCTCCTGGACCATCCCTCGGACCGTCTCTGGATGACCCAACTTGGGTCATTTCTCTCCACCACCTCTATCTCCACATACAGTGTCCCCCAGGGCTCTATCCTCTCACCCTGGCTCTTCAATGTCTACCTGGCCTCTTTGTGCCACCTTTTCTCCACCTTCTCTACTAACTGGCCAAACCCCTGGAAAAGCTGGCCATCTCCCAGCTTACCCTCCACACTGTATCTGTTGGTTGGCTCCATGACCCTGAGTCTGGCTTCTGAGCAGCAATAGGCATGGAAACTGCTCTTCTGAATGCCTGTGAAGATCTACTCTCTTACCTTGACTCCAGCTCTCTCTATGGCATAATCCTCCTTGAGCTTTCCTCTGCTTTTGACACATTCAATCATGCCACCCTTATCAACCGACTCCAAATGAACCTGGCAATCATGGATCAGGCCCTGGCGTGGCTGACCACTTTCCTCCTGGACCGTCCCTCGGACCGTCCCTGGATGTCCCAACTTGGGTCATTTCTCTCCACCACCTCTATCTCCACATACAGTGTCCCCCAGGGCTCTATCCTCTCACCCTGGCTCTTCAATGTCTACCTGGCCTCTTTGTGCCACCTTTTCTCCACCTTCTCTACTAACTGGCCAAACCCCTGGAAAAGCTGGCCATCTCCCAGCTTACCCTCCACACTGTATCTGTTGGTTGGCTCCATGACCATGATTCTGGCTTCTGAGCAGCAATAGGCATGGAAACTGCTCTTCTGAATGCCTGTGAAGATTTACTCTCTTACCTTGACTCCAGCTCTCTCTATGGCATAATCCTCCTTGAGCTTTCCTCTGCTTTTGACACATTCAATCATGCCACCCTTATGAACCGACTCCGTGTGGACCTGGCCATCACGGATCAGGCCCTGGCGTGGCTGACCTCTTTCCTCCTGGACTGTCCCTCCCAGGTCCAACTTGGGTCCTTTCTCTCCACCACCTCTCTCTCCACATACAGTGTCCCCCAGGGCTCTATCCTCTCACTCTGGCTCTTCAATGTCTACCTGGCCTCTTTGTGCCACCTTTTCTCCACCTTCTCTACTAACCTTCAGTGTTATTTGGATGATAATCAGTTTTCTTTCAGGCTTCCCTCAGGCTCCTCTCTGGCTCATTCCTGACTGTCTATCAGCAATTTAGGATTGGTGCACCTCCAACGATCTTTGACTTAATGCCAGTAAGACGGAGATCCTTCTCATTGGGACCCCTCCTCCCACTTTCCCTCTCTCACTCTGGCTGCCCTCGTTGGTCCCTCTAACCTCCCCTTCCTGTGAGGCAAACAACTTTGGTATCATCTTCAACTCCACTCTCTCTCCTCACATCACAGACTTTGCCAAAAAAGTTTCACTTTCAGCTGCACCTCCTCAGAGGTTATCTACCTTTTCTCACTTTCCCCCAGAAGATCACTGTCTCCAAAACCCTGGTTCTTTTCAGGCTGGACTACTGCAACAGCCTCTTTCTCAATCTGCCTACATCCACTCTTCTTCCTCTGCAACAAATCCAGAACAGGACTGCAAGTCTTATCCATGGCCTCAAGCCCAGGCACTGTATCTCTTCAGCCCTGAAATCTCTCCACTGACTCTGAGTGGCTGCAATGATCATGTTCAAGACCCTCTACATTGTCCAGAAGGCTTTCTGGGGTTGGGGCCCACACTACATCCAAACCCACTCTTCCAAAATACCTTCCATCTAGAACCCTTCCTTAAGCTATCTCCAACTCTCAGAGGATCGGATGCTTCTCCTGGCAGATAGGCAGTGGTAGATCCCTCTCCTCTTCAAGTGCCTCCCTCTCGAATGGCCTCCCTGCCCCTCTCAGGCTTGAGCCATACCACCTGAAGTTCTGGAAGGTGCTCAAGGCCCTCCTTTTCTCCTCTGCCTTCTCTCTCTCGCTCCATTGATAACTTACCAATCTGCTGAGCGACTGGTTGCTTGGTTCCCTCAGAGTCTCACTGGGTTCCAGGCCCCTCCGCAACCATTCCACCTTTGCACTGCATCCTGGCCCTCTGTGCACTTAGGGGCTGTAACTGTAACCCTACAGCCCTCCTGCTTCCTTGCCCTTACCCAGAGCCGAGCTGCCCTGTCTGCAGTTACTCAGAGCCATGCTGCCCGGATATCCTCTAAGGTGTGAGAAGTGCATCTGCACTGTTTCTGCATGACTGTTGCAACAGATCCGACCTAGAGTATGTGCATGATGATTCGGTTGACAATACAAAATGTATGCTAGCCTTTACCTGGTAGAACACACCAGAACAATCATTTGTGAGGCCATAACAAGCATCTCAAATGGGTATCTTAATAGATAGGGTATGCCATTCAGCAGGCCTGGAGACTTCCCCTGGGTAGTAGTGGTGCACGGTATAAATCAACATAACATAACATCTGAATAGAAGCGAGAGTGGGAAAGGATTCCAGCAACATTATCTATTTTGGTTCCCTCTTTTTCATGCGAATGCTCATGGAAATGCACCCAGCGGAGAGAATGTAAGGATTCATCGTACACACATATGGTGAACCCCAGGAAAAAGCTCCGTTCCAGGGCCTGTTCCAGATAATTAGAGAAGGCATGCGGCGCATGGCTGTTATGCATCTGACTGGTACCCAGGGGTCTCTTTCTCTAAAACAAAGACAACCTGAGAAGAACATCTGAACAGTTTGCTTCTCTTAATCACTTTAAAGAACTGCTATTATAAATGCTTATTTTTAGGCTCCCCTGGCTAATCCTATGAAAAGGTGAGTCATTTGCATTGCTTATGTTTCATATCTATGGCACTGTTGCGCACTGTGTGGTTCTACCTTTGTATACTCCAGCACCTACAATGGGGTTTAGTAAAAGCAGCATTAATGCTACCAAATTCCCATCAAGTGAACACAAAGAAGTCACTTCTGCATTAAGATGAAGCCTCAAGGGAGCTCTGTTAAAGTTCGTGAAGTCTCCTTTTTGTCTCCTCCCCCAGTGCCAACTTCGCAGCTATGTGCATACAGCACATGTTGGCAAGATGACACCCCGTGCATTTGCATTGTGTCAGAAAGAGCTCACCCGGGAAGAAGAGTTACATCTCGAGAAATGATTACCATGCTCACATCTATAAATACATTAATTTTATAGTAGCTCATAATAAAACTGAGTGAGATGTGTTTACTGACTTTGTTAATACACTCGTGCAAGCCCATGATATGGCTTCTGTCAAGGTTGCACAATTTACAAACAAATTATTGATTTGGTTATAACAGTAATAGGCGCATCATTCCAATGCCATTAATAACAGTGATGCTTTTACATCGAAATCAATAGCGGGTTTCAACTATGTATAGGTAGATTACTAAAAGCACAGATACCAGTATATATATAATGGTGGAATGGGGATGCCTTCAGTGGCCTATAGATGGACAAACACATGCTCATAAGAAATACATTTAATTTGAAGTTACCAAATGTGTCTGGATGTCTGTCTTTCTTAGGTTTGTGTCAGACTCCACTCCCGCTGTTACATATATAGTGATCACTTAGGTTTTAGGCTTGTATCAACTTAGTTATCTCTTTTAGGGGGCATATGCTTTGCCAATCCCTGAAGCTAACTGCAGCCTTTCAAGGTGCAGGGCAGATATCAATGGCTTTTTCAGCTGCCTCAAGATGCAGGGAAAGTGTCTGACTGGTTTTCTGCAGCTTCTCTTCGTTCTAGCAGGCATCTTGAGTGCCTCTCTGCTTGATTCTGAAACTCAACCGTATTGGCTGTCAGCCCCCTAGCCCGAGTTGTTCCGTAAACTGAAATCACTGACAGGCCACTTTCATCGAATGGTGGCCTATCAGGGAACTGTGCATGCATGTACTGCACAGTGTGCAATGAGGAAGAGGCGGACGAATGTAAGGTAAGGAGGGGTAGGGAGGTGTGTGCGGTGCCGGTGTGTGTCAGGAATGGGGGCTGGGCAAACGGAATAGGAGGTCGGGGACAGTGCTGGCGGGCGCCTCAAGCCTGATATACGACTGGGCCTGGGGCGTGAGGAGGGAACAGGGCTGCGTGGGTGTCCCCCCGCATTAGGGAACGGACATGGAAGGGGGCATGGAAATGGAAAGATGATTCCGCGCCGACATCGGGCCCGGGCAACCAGTCTTCTATGAAATCGGCCAGCGGGGAAACATTTGTGTACCTTATTTACAGCCCACAAACTACCCTTTTACTTCATTTTACTTCTGTTTGTTCCCCACTTAATGTCCTGGCACTGCATAAGCTCCAGGGACTTTCAGTATGACCTTCTGTGCTCTGTGGTTTCTCGGTGTCATGACACCAGAAGATGTGGGGACAAGAAGGGATAGAATTCCTGCCCATCATTTAACTGTGCACTCTACCCTTCCACAGCAATATGCAGCTATCAACGTTCCTCTGCAAGCACCGGTGTGAACTTTGTCATGCAGCATACCCTCTCTCGCTCATCGCCCAGCGACGTTATTTAGGGGTTGCCAGGGGCCGCGCCTGTGCCTCCTGATGTCTCACTTGCTACCCCTGTGGTCTCCCTCGCTACCCCTAAAAAAGTTCTTTTTTTTTTGTTAAATTGATGCTCCTGGGCTGTGGCCAGCAGCATGTGGCTCTTTGTTTCAGGAGTGGCTGATTTTCTGATAGCTATAGCTGTTAAAATAGCTCAGTCAGTTGAGCGCTTGCTGCTGGCTGCAATGTGTGTGTGTGTGTGTGTGTGTGATCTGCAGGTTGCTGGTTCGACTCCCAGGTAGCTCAACTGAGCAGGGATGTTCTCATCGTTGATTCTGTGTTCCCAAATGTGTTGGATCATTTACAGGGGCACGTGTCGTTTTTAAGGTTTTGTTGTGAGAGGGAGGGTCCAAACCACGCTATCTGCACTGGTTTCGGAACAAAGGTTCAGAGAATGGAATATCACGGATTACTTCCTCTAGAATGTGAGTATGGATTTCGATGACAAGCGTGATCCCTGGTGAAATAGAAACATAGATTGACAAGAACTCTGGATCTGTGCTTCTGAATTCGACATTCTAACTGTGCTCTGGGACAATGCATATACTTGCAGAACGACATTTCTATGCATGGCTGCCAGGTACCGTCATGTCCTTGATTGTTAAGAAAATGGTGGAGAATGTAGGGGTATGTAACTTATGGAGTGTGGGGATTTTCTCCACCGTACATTAAGTATATTATATTAAAGGGAAGTTATTCATTATTTAATGGATGGATTTGTGTTATAGGTGTTCTTTCATTGTGGGGGGGTGAGATATATTTATGGTACCACAGAGAACCCCCCCCCCCAATCAACAGCGCCACATAAATAGAGATGGATATTCTATCTAGCTCCATCTGTGGGTGACTCATCTAGAACTAGTGAATCCTTCACCCTTTGGCAATGTTAAGCCAGGAACCAGGCTGGTGTATAGAAAAAACATATGTGTATGAGTTATTATGGAGCATTTCATCTTTACACAATTTCACACGACAAGCCACATGTAAGCAAAACAATGATTCTATACAAATCATTCACGTTTTAGGGATAAACAGTAACAAAAGATCTGAGATTACACCACATGTGTTTTTGTTTTAAGTCTTCAGCGAAAAGAATACAGTTCAAATGAACATTGCAATACTATTATCACCTACACAATCCCAAAATGGCAAAATGATGCAGCACCTTAAAACATGGCAGGATTATGCTTTTGGCTTTACACTGTTATGAAATTAAGTTTAACTAAAATGCAACGTTTTTCGTATTTGACAAACCAATTGCACACACGCAGTGCTCTTTACTTATAATCTCCCTGCGTGCATGTCAGTGCTAGCAATGTGAAAGCACAACAGCCTTTCAATACAACACTTTTTATATGGGTAGGACACTTCTTCCTTCGCCCCTATGCAATGCAGAGTCTCTCCTGCTTTTAAACTAGGGACTTCACTTTATTTAATTTAGGCAAAACACTTGTCTGCCCCAGCACAAAAACCCAGACGTTCAGTTTACATTCAGTTAGGAATTTTGTTTTAATGCACCCCTCCCTTAAATGAATTTTGGGTTTGGCAAAAATAAATAGGAGTCCTCGATTACTTTACAGACGATATTTCCATCCACACTGGATACATGTTGATTTTGAATTTCAACAGCAATGCCCTGTGTAATCTGGCTATATGGGAATTAATTAAATGATTGTTTAATAAAATGCTAAGGGTCTAGTCAGTTTGCCCATACTCACTAATTAAGAGGAAGGTATTAACTCAGATCCCCAAAACACTTAAAAAATGATAATATTCAAATGCATTTATTTTAAAGTGCAGCCCGCAGGCCTCAGTGCACAGTTGGTTCTGTTGGACGAATGACTTGAATACAATGGGCCTCATTCTGAGACCGGCGGTAGCCGTGCTGACGGCAACTGTACCACATTTTTTTTCCGGTGCCCAGGAATGGGCAATTACTGGTCATTACGACCCCGCTGGACCCAGTAATTGCTCATTCACCGGCGTGGAAATAAATGCTCCCCATTCCCATTGAAGCCCAATAGGGCTCAATGGGAATGGGGAGGCTGGATGCACCGTTACCATTCTGAATGGTGCCGGTGCATACGACATGGGCTGCTCGCGGGTGCCAGTCCGCCCTCCAGGGCCAGACCTGGCAGGCGAAAAGGCACCCGCAAGCAAACTTGTAGTTAGCTGTAGTTAGTTAGCAAGCTTACCGGTACCATAGTTACTGGACTGGCAAACTTATAAGGTGGCCCAATGTCTCTACTTTTGGTGCTCAGGAAAGACATCAGCATTTCTGGACCCTGTCCTAGGGAAAAGCAGGGTCTACTCAGGCACTTCAGTCATGGATAGCCACCAGCATGCATCCGTCTATGTGGCTATCCTTGCAAAGATCCAGCCTTTGTCTCTGTTTCCTGGCCTCCCAATTCCGGTCTTTCAGGCAATATTTATTCTGCAGCAATTTTTCAATAGTTCCACCTAGATGATTTTAGGCAGCTCTCCCTGATTCCCACTGTGTGACCCATTATATTTACTTAACCACCCCCACCAATTAATACAAATAGGAAGTGCCAGCTTGTTAGTTCTTTATTTTGATTGGACACCTACGGTCCTCCCGGCCTAGCCTCTCTCTGTGTATAGGCTCCTGGAGCTGTGAGGTTTACATTAGGGGAAGTATCAATCCACCAACTGCAATTTACATGTTTTACACATCGTTTTTTGCACTGGAAATGTCCTACATGACAACTTTCTTTAATTTACAAATACACCTAATAAAGTATTAGGTGTATACACATTTACATTACTCTCATCATGCCACAATAGATAAAATGACTCCCATTTCTACAGGTTAAAAAATTTGTCAATTCACCAACTTGTAAATCCAGTTATATCCAGTTACTTGCTTCACTAAGATAATACCTCCCTGAAATTCCAGTCTTGTGACATTTTCTTGGGAACTGGTAATCCATTTTAAGTTGTAACTTGATGTCCCAAGGTCGATTTCCATGAGAAGTAAATCAAAAGAACAGCCCCATAATATGTTTTTAAATCATACCTGAATGATTCCGGTGCACCTTATTTTTCTTGGGAGAATGAACAAAATGCCTTCCTTCATCTACTCATTCAGCCATCTCTTCATTTCCCCACTGAACATACAATCTGGGCATCTGCTGCCCTTTTTTCTTTTTTACTTTGGCTTGCAATTAACCTATCAGCTTTTGTTCTCCCTGTACTAATCAGTCCTTGTTGCTTATCTTAGAGAGCAGGCCCCCATAAAATGCATTCTTGGTCACTGCCTGAGTGTTCTGAATAGAAACTGAAGCCCTTTCTCAGGAAACGGAAACTGGTGTTTTAATGTCACAATTACAGTACATATGAGGCCTTTTGTTCATTTTTAATATACTTCTGTCTTCCCATCAATGTCAATTTTTCCATCATTATATGTTCACATTACTCTGGCAAGCAAAATGTTGACAAATCCAAACATTTCAATGATAGCAGTTTGTGTGTTTGCAATTAACCTACCAGCCTTTCTTCTCCCTGTACTAATCAGTCATCTTGTTGCTTGTATTAGAGAGCAGGCCCCCATAAAATTAATTCTTGGTCACTGCCTGATTGTTCTGAATACAAACTGAAGCCATTTTTCAGGAAACTGAAACAGGTGTTTGAATGTCATAATTACATTACAGATGAAGCCTTGTGTTCATTTTTAATATACTTGTGTCTTGCCATCAATGTCAATTTTTCCATCATGAAATGTTCACATTACTCTGGCAAGTGAAGTGTTGACTCTGTGTACATTTTTTTATGCTGCAAATGCAAACACTGCCATGATAGCAGTTTCTGTATTTGCAAATGACCCCTTTAGGCATCACTCACCTTTAAAGAAAAGTAGGCCTCTGGTTTTTGAGCTTTGACAATTGCATGCACGGTCTACTTAGAAAGTGTATTTCTCTTTCTTTGAAAACTGCTTTTTGATGTGGCAGTTGAAAATGAAATGCTGCCTTTTCAGTTTGGCAGTCATCTCTCTGTGTTTTTGATGCTCTGCATTGTTTGCCCAACGTGCCCAAGTGCAGTTTCTTTTTGTCTTGGGTGGAAAATACCACATAGGGATGCATAGTACACATGTTAATTACATTCTAACACCCAAACACAATACAAGGTCGCTAGTGATGGACCAATAACCTATTGTCTGAAAGAGAATAAAACACTCCATTATAATGCCTGCATGTAAAGTTGAGATGTGTGTATTGATGGTGGACAGCAATTGAGTGACTATCTGCAACACTATAGCAAGTGACAAAACAACACTATATTATCTCATCTTCTTCCCCCCAAACAAAGGATCAACAATTAAAAAAACATGATGAGAAATGAACTGTTGTCTATAACTTTCACAGTCCAGCCATATCATAAAAAAACAGAGTCATATTTCAGAATTCATCATAAACATTTCAACAAATAATCACCATAACAATTATTTTAAATATAAACAACACATATGATTCTATCTATTAAGAAATAATACTCAAATTACTAATATTAGGCCGACATCATACCCGAATTATATTTCACATATATTTGGAGATTACATTTATCCTAACCACTCTCTTGCCATGCTTTGATCAAAAATTGAATTACCGCTTGAACAACTTTTTTTTCTTCACAAAACCTATCTGCCTCCTGTGACGGATCAGAAGAATGACTTTTTTTATGAATGTATTTATTGTTTTCAAATATAGTACAATATTCTACAAACTTCCAACTCTTCCCCCCCCAACTCCCTCCCCCAATCCCCCAGGGCAATATCTTCATTTTGTAAGTGAACCACTCATCCACGAAATATGTCCGTAACTTTTATATTATGGGGGCACCACTGTTCCATGTAG
The DNA here is from genome assembly GCF_040938575.1 of Ambystoma mexicanum. NCBI lineage: Eukaryota > Metazoa > Chordata > Amphibia > Caudata > Ambystomatidae > Ambystoma > Ambystoma mexicanum. The sequence continues at coordinate 291,325,946 of NC_090930.1, read as the reverse complement.
TCTGACTGAAGATAGTCCTGTACTGCTCCCCATTCTTTTACAAATGTGTCGCCCGTGCCTTGGATTGTGTGAGTCACCTTTTCCATTGCCATTTGTGCCCAGACCTTCTGTAGCCATGTAAATATCAGCGGGGAGTCTTTCTTCTTCCAGCTTTGGGCGATTGATATCCATGCCGCTATAAGCATTCCCACTATACTTCTCCATTGTGGCTTTTTATATTTCCTGGCTGTTTTGTCTTTCATTCCCAATAGCCTTACCCCTACTCCCCATTGGCCTCCTCCTGGAACATTTTTCCCATCTCTGCCTTTACTTCTTCCCAGAAGTTCGTAATCCCCTTGCAGTCCCACCAGATGTGCCTTCATGTTCCCACCTCTTCGCACCGTCTCCAGCATCGGTTTGACGTTTGTGGGAACATCTTATGCAGTCTTTCAGGGGTATAGTGCCACTGGTATACAATTTTGACCCACATTTCCCTTGTTTGTGCTGAGTGGGTTAGTTTGGGGATCTGGGTCCACAGCTCCACCCATTGATGTTTCATTGGTACCTCCCCCAGAGTGATCCCCCACTTAATCATATATGTCCATTTTATTTCTTCATCTTGGGAGTTTATAAAAAAGTATAGTGTTGAGACCCATTTCTTCGCCCCTTAGTTATTGGTGACATATATTTCGAATGGGGTGAGATTTCTGGTGGCTGCTTTCGTGATCTCGGGCATTTTGAGCCAGTGTCTAAATTCATCATATTTCAGTTTGTCACCCACTGTGAGGTGTCGAAGTGGCTTGCACTCCCAGAATGATCTGATTTCCTTGTCCACAAACATTTCCCCTATTTTTGTGTACCCCGCCATTTCCCATTTCTAGAACGCCCATTGCTCCATTCCTGGGGGGAATTGGGGGTTCCGAAATATTGGTGTAAAGGGGCCCTCCGCGGAGGACATAATGTCCTTCTGGGTTTGAATATCCCATGCCTCCAATGAGGTCCTCATAATCTCGCTCATACGGAGATTGGGGTGTCTATGTTGTTTTGCTTTCTATAGCAGTTCCACCAGTGGGGTTCTAGCTACGGCTTTGTCTTGTTTTGCCCATATAGGAGTTGGATCTTTCCCCCATCCACTCCCGTAGCACCCTAAGTTGTGCCGCCTGATAGTATTTTTGGAAGTGTGGCAATGCCATCCCCCATCCCGAATAGGTGCAGTCATGGTCCCTCTAGCTATTCTCGAGGGTTTCCCTTTCCATATAAAGGATGTGCCCGCCTTGTTGAGTGCTTTAAAGAAGGATCTAGGGACCCTAATTGGGAGTGCTTGGAAGTAGTATAGTATCTTCGGTACAATGGTCCTCTTGATCGATTGTATTCTTCCCCACCATGATATCAGCAATGGGTTTCATCTCTCTAGGTCCCTCCTAATGTGTTTGAGGAGCTGGGGTAAATTCCTATCATACAGCAGTTCCACCCTATGTGTCAGTGTGATTCCCAAATATTTTATCCCATATTCTGCTATTTTTAGGTCCAGTTCCGATTCTACCCTGCCTATTTCCTCACAACCTCCTGCCAGTATCATAATTTCCGACTTCCTCCTATTCACTTTGAGTCCTGAGATGTCCCTGTATCATTCTAGTTCCCCAATAACTGCCACCAGTGACCTCCCCAGGTCTTCAAGTGCCAGTAACATGTCATCCGGGTATGCAATTACTTTGTGTTGCATTCCCGCCATGTCAATCCCCTTAAAAGAAGGACATTTTTAAAGCTGTGTTTATTAAAGAATATGGATAAGGCTGGGCTTTCCCTATAGCTATGGGGTGACCCCTACATATCAAACTAACTAAGGTGCTTGTTAGTCATCTATAAATGTCCCAAGGAATATGTCCGCAGTCCAAGCTAACCATAAACTGACCCTATAACTATTCTAACAATTAAAGACCAGAGAATTACTCCCTTCTCCTGGTGGTTTGCTTCTCACAAATCTATTCTTCTGGGTTCTTCTTAATATGTGTTTTTTATATAGTTTTTTGTGACTTCTTTAATCAGATTTTATGACTCTTCCAAGATCTGATTTTACTTGTGTTCCTTCTTAACAATTGAATTTTTTGATCTTGGTCAAATGCTTTGATTCATATTAATGGGTTTATGTTACTTTGCTTCTGCTCTTTCCTTTTACAAAAAAAGATGGTTTTCCATTTTTCATAGATAGTGATATCCAGCCTCTACAACTCTCCCTCTTGGGATTCTCTTCTCTGTGTCTTAATTCATAGTATTCTTTCTCTCTATAGTCTCTGTCTTTAGACATATATAACTCTCTGCCTTTCTCTCCAGACGTGTGCCTTGTAAATTCTCTCTCAATCTTTATTGCATTCAGCTTTCTGTCATTGCCCATATACCAGTCTCTCTTTCAAGGTTATGCTCACTTTGATTTGACTGGGATGAGTATGAGCAGTCCCATAACAATTCCCCAGCGACCTCCCGGGTCTCCCGTTCTCGCTGTTAACGTGGATTCTCTGGGACAATCTCACTGGGGCCTCCGTTCACTCAGAGTTTGCTGTTTCCTTTGCTTCCTTCACTTCTCTAGTTACGCTGGTGTTCCGAATTCCATATTCTCCTTCTGGATGGATTAGCAACTTTGTGCTTATCAGGAACCATCTGCAGCTTGACCGCTTAGTGGTTTAGGCATTGTCTGTGTGGTCACGCCACCACCATTAGATGCTCGCTCTTGCCTTTTCTAAGCATGCTGCACATCCAGCACTCTCCATTCGGCACCCAAGCATTTTCCAAACCAGCGGGCTTCACCGGTTGCAGAATCTATGTCACCTCTCTCGGGTGTTATATTGCCACACTTCCCTGACTGACCTTTTGTGTCTCTCTCCCTCCACTTGCTGCAGTGTCTCTCTCTTCCTCCAGGGATGCTGCGTCGCCAGTGCTCGGGTTTTGTCGGTTGGAGAGTCTCCTCACCTATCAGGCGGTACATCGCAGGGGTCTTCCCTGGCTGATGCTTGTATTTTCGCGTCTTGAAACACTTGCGTATAGGAGCGTTACAAATGCCATATCATATCTCTCTCCGTCTGCTTTATGGGGCATCTCTCTCCATTCCAGCCCCCTCATCCTGTTTAAATAGAGGCTTCCATTTAAAGTGACAGGCTCTGATTCTTGTTGACAATAACATATGTAGTTATTTCTTCATAAACATCTTTATCTTGCATATTTCTTTGTGGGTCTCATATTCCTAGTTTGGCCATTTTGAGGTGTCCTCTAGGGAGTTCCTCACAGGAACGGGAGTACTTGTCCCCACAGGGGGAGTCTCTCCCGGTGAGGTCCCACTGCCCTTCACCCCTAGGGAGGGTGGTGTATTGTGGGATCACCTCCCTAGCCTCACAGGGGGGGCTCCCCCTATGGGAGAAGGAACACATTCCGTCGATTTGTGATACTCCCTTAAAGTGTGTATCCTATACGTCATTCAAACTCTTTTAAAAATGTTTTTCATCTGGCCCTCTACGTGGACAGATAAGTAAAATGCTGCACACTTTCGGCTATTACTTGACATCACACACAACCACTAGATATATTTGATTTCCAAAAATCCACATATCCAAATGGAAAAATGTCACATCTCATTTTAACAAACAGGGCTCAATACAAGCTCTATAAAATCGATATGATTCTCAATAATATAAATTTTACTTCCAGATAATGTAAACACATCTTATTCTTACAAATACATTTAAAATGTTTCTCTAAAAAGTATCTCTGGTATTCTCTATCACTTGTACTTTACTGGTGTAATTACATTTATCAGGATTTTCCAATAGCTTACCCATGTTTAAGTTGTTAGTAAACCTCTTAAACTGCTTAAACCATCTGATAGATTTAACTTCAGGCCTACATAAAATGCCATTTGCAATTGTCTGATATGGGAGAACATGAGGATTAGGTAACAATCTTATCTAATAATACATTGGTCTCCACCGGATAATCTCACAAATAGATTGGACATCTATCTCCATATGAACAGACACATTAGAAGCACTCAATGATAATCATAAAATCTTTTTCAAAAAGATATGTTCCACTATTGTCAAATATTTACTAGTGATATACTGTATATTTCTGCATAGTAAATAAATGCAGTTTTCACAGATTCCTTTGGCTGACATGAAGCTTTTTGTACCAAATGTTGTAGTGAACTTGCGATCAGAGATGCACATTCATTCTAATTGCAGTTTCTTTCTAACTGAACTTTCCGAATCCCAGATTGGTCAAACCTTATTCATAAAAATAAGAAGAAACTGCCTCAAGTTTCACACTTGTTCAGCAAGTTTCACTTTGATTCCTTCCCACTTTTAAGGATATAAACCAGCATTTTGGTATTGCCTTTATTCAATGCAGCATATTCCTTAAACAACTCAATTTGTTGTTTTAGGACCCAAGGTGATTAGAGAGAATGATTACATCATCTGCATAGAGGAACATTGGATACCTTTCCACATTTATGCTTGGATCATATGCTGAAGTAATCCTAAGCAAGTTAATAATATCATTAATATAAAAGCAAGAACATGGGGAAAGGACTCTACCGTTCTCTCTACACTTAACTGGCCAATGGATGTGCTATCTCCTTTATCATTCCATCTTACTGAAGCAGTATTTTCAGTGTAAATGTGAGTTATAAAACACATAATTTCAAATGGGATGTCAAGATCTTGTAGCGTCATCCATTTTACACAAGGCAATCTATCTAAAGCAACTAAAAATCAGTACATTCCATATATAGAGAGATTTGGTATAGCAGATATATTTGTGGATTAGTAGAAATCTATGTCCTTGACCCAAGCCATAATACCTCTTTGAAATTCAGCCTGTAAATGGCTTAATATCTTATTTAAATATACCCACCCTCTAAATGTGCCATAAGTAGGTTTCCAAACACTTTAACATTTGTGTCAATCCACAAAATTGGTCTCTAATGTTGCTGATCGTTACAAGCCCCTTTCTTAAAAACTGGGCAATGAGTGCCATGATGGAAGAATCAAAAAAATATCTACTTCTATTTTAGACAAAACATGTAAGAAAGGGTACTTAGATTAAGTCAAAGTGGACAAAATCATGGCCAGGTGCTTTCCTTCTATTCTGAACTAATCAAGCATTCCTTAGCTCAATTTGAGTGAAACTACACATCTCATTATAGTTATTATATTTTGTCTTACCTAACATAACATCTCAATAGTTATTCTTAGTTCAGCAAGATAAAATAAACCGCATATGTATCCTCTGAAATTGATGCCAATTGACAACTAACAGATGTCTTTGAGCATGGTCTTACTAATCTCCAGAATTATTCACTATTCTTCTGTCTGACAATAGTACTGTTCATTTATGATGACATTATTTCTCCCTCTTCTCCTTTATCTTCATTTTATGTTCAATTTGTATTTTTGCCAATTCCACTTCACTATATGTAATATATTGTGATCTAGTCTTTGGCATATTAATTAGACAGTCCTTTTGTCTCATGAAATTAGCATCAAACCAACCCACTTGTGAATTTCTCTCTTGTAATTTCGAAAAATTGGTCTTGTAATAAATGGTCTATTATTGTAACTATTTCTTCACATACCCATGTAACATTTGTATTACCTTTTGTCAAATCATAAATGTTGTAAAACTTTTTCAAGCCACAAAAGGAAAGGTTGTTTTATCAATGGGATACTTTTCGAAAGCTCTATATGTTGCCATTTAATTCTTATCCTCATACAGGATGATGACAGTTTTAAACTGAAATCCCAAGGATTCTTCCTGGGATTTAGCATCCACCTCAAATGGCAATACAACAGGCAAAAATCACGTTCTGATCTTCAAATTATATCCATTTGTTTGGCTGTATGCACATTTTCTAGATTTATTGTTGTGAAGGTACACATGCCAGTTGTAACGGGTCCGGCCAAGGCCTCACCTGTTCGTGAGCATGATGGGAAGTACAAGCTGAGAACTGACCTAAAACAGTCAGTAAAACACTAATGATCACACAAACAGTGATGAAGAGTAGACTAGTAGAGTAGAAGAAGAGTAGAATAGGGTGTGTGACACAAGTAGGGCGAGAAGTAGTGTGCATTGATTCACAGAAATAGGGAAAGGTTGCAGAATACCCATGCAGGGTCACAAATAATATAGATATGGGCAGGTATTGTGAGGTTTTAGCATACACAGGTAGGGAATAATGAACATTGTCATGCAAGACACGAAGAACACTAAAATGGCAGAGAAAGGGCAGAAGTACTGCCAGTACTCAGACCACAAACATATCACAAAGTTCCAGGCCTCACAATGCTCAGCCTGCAGCCTGGGTACCAAGGTCAGTGTGCAAAAGGGAGTTCTGTCTAAGAGTTGAAACCACACCAGATAACTTTTCCCAGGGCACAGCGTGCAATTATTAAGTTTATTAGTTACTGTTAGGAGCAGCAAGAAAACAGACATATCTTTGAATGTTGGATGCAAGTAGCTGCTGTGCTAAATCATCCCATAACCAGTAAACATATAGCAACCCAAGTGTCACACACACATTAGGACAGAAGGAAATCCATTTAATAGGAAAAAATGATTTTAGCACAGCGGTCCCTCATAACGTGTTCAGAACAGTGACATTTATTATCTGCCCAATTAGATAGTGCACCTGCTAGTCTCACTGTTTATTTAAAGAGGTGGGACAACACGCCAAGGCCACAAGCATGTCTGGAAGAGAGAACCTTGGCATGGAAACGATTTGGGAGTAATTTTCACAGTCGGCTCACATCAGTTCGTCCAGCTTCCTTCCCCAACATGTACCATGGCACTGCATAACAAAGCTCAAAGATGGATGACAAAATAACTAACCAATTAGGACCTTCTTTACCTTGTTCGACCAATGTTGTAGAATGCCAACCAATGGCAAGTTAGATTGAAAGTGCCATTTTAGAAGGCTGAATCTAGGAGGAGTTAGTAGCTGTGAAAGAACCAATAGCAGAAGTGTTACTTATAGATAGCTATATTGAAACGTTTTTCACAACAACATGAAGTAGATTATTGAATTTATTGGAAGTTGGAGAATCATCCCACAGACCAACATCACATACCAGTTATGAATTTCTCTCTCCCTCTAGCATCTTTCCACCAACCTTCAATCTTCCATGTTCCAGGCTACTATATATACTACAGATTGAAACATGGAACATAGAAGGAATGTTTGATGGAACATAAATGAACGATGAGATACTACATATATGTTTTATATTCCATGAACCAATTGAATAAACAAATCAAAGTTGTAAGATAATTACTAACCATTACACAGTGTGATGTTTTTATAACTTAAATCCTTGTTGTTTCTAATGCAATTTTGAGATTGCCTTTTTTATGCTCTCACTGACGTTCGTATCTGAATAAAGCTGGAATTTCTTGTGCACTTGGAGTATTCAGTATTTTCTCTTTTATTGGTATAATTGGGCTTATCTTATCAGTTTAATCAATATTGCTTTGTGCTTTTGTCTCCACAAATGTTTTCTCTCAGCACATAATTTTCACTTCTACCATTAAATGCTTTTAAACCCTCTTTTAAACAAAGGGGTGTAAGAGTAATGCTGGTTCGCATAACCTATAATTTGTTAATCATTCTGAAAACACAAACTAGTATTCCCGATGTTATGAGCTCAGCCCTAAGTGGTGATATGTAATCAGCATTCAGGAACTATGCTTCAAAAGCTTTCACTCTTGTATTTATAACTGTTCCCTAAATGTTTAGTGGTCTTTTCCATGATGTGTCCAGATCAGAGCTGGCACCTAGGACATATATCCCAAATGTACCCTTTGGAGACTGAAAGGTACCCTGTTTTGCTCTGTGGGTAACCTCAACTAGCTGGCTGTCTAGTCTCTACCGGTTGGTGGCAAGCATGGTCTATTATAGTGGGGTTACACCTGCAGTACCCCGGGGACATTCTTCCCCAAGGGAGATCGAGTAGGATATGATTCTTCATTCATTTATTCAAATTTTATTTCAGATTTGACTCCATAAGAGATATATATATTTGTGAATCATTTAGGCAAAGAAAAAGTTACAATGTGCACAATGTTAGTGGTGCAGTTTCTTAACTCCTGTTGTTCCCAGCAATGCATATATTATGTAGAAAAGAAAAGGCATTTCCATTTCAAACGGGCAGCACACCCAGATTCAATGATCTGCAAAATCAGGCAGGTGGAAGCACGCAATGCATGCAATGCAATTGGTTCTTAAAATACCACATTTAGGAGGATTACCATTCCAGTCACTACTGTTTTCTCATAAATCTGACATACATAAATTACAAGGTGTATGGGATACCACACATCCCTGACATACTCCTTTGTTAACAGAAATACGTCTTCATAGGCCACCCTCAACATTCAGTCTAACTCTTACAGTATTGTCAGAACAGAAGAGTTATATCATGTTTAATAGACCATGCTGTATCCCCCACTTGGACAACTTTCCCCATAAAATGGTAAAGTCAACATTGTCAAATGCTGAGGAAAGATCTAACACAGCAACATTAAGGGGGTAATTCATAGAATTTAGCGCACAAGTGGCGCACGCGGCTGGCGCACAGAGTGCGCGTGCGAATCTCTGCACCAGCCGCGTGCCCTAAAATCCATATCCGCTCACAGCGTATTCATGGATTTCAGCAACCAAAACCAGCCGTGGCGCACAGTGGCGCAGCGACCCTGCAGCAGCGCCAGTTACGCCCCCAAGAACGCCCCTCGCGCAGGGAAAAGCCATCAAAATCCCCAATCCAGCGCAAAGGGCTGCGCTAACCCTGTACCAGCACGGCAAGCGGGGAACGTGTATTACTGGGGTTCCCGGGAAGTTTCACACGCGATTGGCCCTGTGCGAGCGGGGTACGTGTATATCAGGGGTTCGCAAGAAGTTTCACACGCGATTGGCCCTGTGCGAGCGGGGTACGTCTATTTCGGGGGTGCGCGGGAAGTTACACATGCGATTTCAGCAGGGTACGTGTATTTCAGGGGTGCGCAAGAAGTTTCACACGGGATTTCAGCAGGGTACGTGTATTTCGGGGTGCGCGGGAAGTTTCACACACGATTTCAGCATGGTACGTGTATTTCGGGGGTGCGCGGGAAGTTTCACACGCGATTTCAGCAGGGTACGTGTATTTCAGGGGTGCGCGGGAAGATTCACATGCGATTTCGGCAGGGTACGTGTATTTTGGGGGTGCGCGGGAAGTTTCACACGAGATTTCAGCAGGGTATGTGTATTTCGGGGGTGCGCGGGAAGTTTCACACGCAATTTCAGCAGGGTACGTGTATTTTCGGGGGTGCGCGGGAAGTTTCACACGTGATTTCAGCAGGGTACGTGTATTTCGGGGGTGCGCGGGAAGTTTCACATGCGATTTCAGCAGGGTACGTGTATTTCGGGGGAGCGCGGGAAGTTTCACACGCGATTTCAGCAGGGTACGTATATTTCAGGGGTGCACGGGAAGTTTCACACGCGATTTCAGCAGGGTACGTGTATTTCAGGGGTGCGCGGGAAGTTTCACACACGATTTCAGCAGGGTACGTGTATTTCAGGGGTGCGCGGGAAGTTTCACATGCAATTTCAGCAGGGTATGTATTTTTCGGGGGTGCCGGGGAGTCCTACACGTGATTTGGCAGTGTGGGTCCTCCCAGGTGTTCCCTGTACACTCTCCACGGCCCCTGCAGGCAGCCCACACCACAGGGGACTACCCTGCACCCCTGGTCATGTCCCGCAGGCAGCCCACCCAACATGGGCATGCCCCCCAGCAAAGGCACATGTCTCCATGCACTACTGATCACCAACTCATGTCCCCTTGCACCTCCATCCCCAAGCAGTGTGGGGCACCTGCCAGCAGGCACCCACTCATGTCCCACTCATGTCCCCCTGCACCCCCACCCCCCCAGCAGTGCAGGGCACCTGCCCGCAGGCCCCCACTTATGTCCCATTGTACCCCCGCTCCTCAGCAGTGCGGGGCACCTGCCAGCAGGCCCCCACTCATGTCCCCTTGCACCCCCACCCCCCAGCAGTGCGGGGCACCTGCCAGCAGGCCCCCACTCATGTCCCACTCATGTCCCCCTGCACCCCCACCCCCCAGCAGTGCAGGGCACCTGCCCGCAGGCCCCCACTCATTTCCCCTTGCATCCCCACCCCCCAGCAGAGCGGGGCACCTGCCAGCAGGCCCCCACTGATGTCACCTTGCACCCCCACCCCCCAGCAGTGCAGGGCACCTGCCAGCAGGCCCCCACTCATGTCCCAATCATGTCCCCCTGCACCCCCACCCCCCAGCAGTGCAGGGCACCTGCCCGCAGGCCCCCACTCATGTCCCCTTGCACCCCCACCCCCCAGCAGTGCGGGGCACCTGCCTGCAGGCCACCACTCATGTCCCCCAGCCAACACGTCATCACAATCTAGATCCCTGGCCCTTATGGGCAGCCTCCACATGCCAAACACCCACCCAAGTATTGCATCCACCCACTTAGAAATGCCAATTACATGATACAACCCCAATGGCAAGTATGTAAATAAACACATGTCCCTCACATACACACATTGGGTGTAAGTGAATGTCAAAATCATTATCATGACATGCATGAAATCAATGAGATGATACTACACATTGAAGTTTGATGAAAAAAATGTATTAAAAGCAACATAAATGGAATTAAAAATAAACAAACGACAATGGGAATTAAAAACGAAAAGCAGCATGTCCATAAAATAATGAAAAACAACAAATCATAATCCAAAGGAAAGGTGTCCAAACTCACAGTTCAAAAAAGTAAATCCAAGGGAAAAACAAAACTGAAAACCATTTCTCCATGGGTAAATCCAAAAAAAAAAGTATAATCAGATAAACAATCCAGGGTCCATGATCCCAACTGAAGAAATGAAACCTATCTAAAACTACTACCTAATAAAAAAACTATATACAACAATGTGGTCCATTGTCCATTGTCCAAAAGGTCCAAAATAAATAAAAAAGCAAAGGAAACCTAACACTAACTACATAACTATTTACAAGGGCAGCGGGCTAGTCCGACGGCTCACTGGTTGATGTCATGGGCCAGGGCATCATCGAACTCCTGTTCAATGTCTTGGAGGCGGGCATGTTCCCTGGCCCCGAGGTCTCGCAGGGATAATGCGGTGTCCAGCTCCAACTCCCTGCGAAGACCCTCGAGGCACTCAGCCTGCATCAGCGCCGTCCGCATGGAATTCTCCGCCCTGACCATTGTGAGCCGTTCCTCCTCTGCCCGCCGCCGCTCCGCACCTATCTGCAGACCCAACCGCTCCCACACGGAAGACACTCCCACTCCAGGGTTCTCCTGCCCTCCGGCCGATGCCTGCCCCCCTGATGTTGATGGCCCGAGCCATGATGCCTCCCACGTCGAGCCTGCTGCTGCCTCTGACGCAACTGCCTGTGCCAGCACGACGGCATCCAGGCTGATGGAATCCACCAACGCCATTGTGCACGTGCCCTGCCCGATGATGCTGTCACATCCTCCATCTGCTGGGGTCCAGTTGCTGGTGTGTCCACCCCTGCTGGACCTCCGACTCCCTACTGTGGCAGGGATGGGATCCCCACCGCGTTGGCTGCGTTGGTCGTTCCAGCAGGGGTGGGCACCGCAACTGGACCCCTGCAGATGGCTGATGTGCAGGCACCAAATGGCAGGGCACAAGGGCAGTAGACAGTCAGGCAGCAGCAGATGGCAGGTGGGAGTGTGCTCGGGGCTCTGGGGGGAAGTGATTTGGCCTTTTGTCTTCCGTGTGTTTTCGCGTGGCCAGCTTGATACAGAGTGATTTGGATCGTGAAAAAATTGCACGTCAGCGTGTAATTGGAGGAAAGGCCCTTAGCGCGTAAGCACGTCTGCATGCATACGCGATTTCATTGGACCAAAGGCCCTTAGCGCGTAAGCGCGTCTGTGACGTATCGTACAGGGGCATTGCCCTGGCAGGGCTTGAAGATCCCACGTGGATTTCCATTGCTCTGTACGTGCTTTCCGTGGGGTGCGGTGCATGTGTTTTCCAGGCGTTGGGGTTCACACGCTATTACTTCACAGCGGGTGGATGTTGGCTGAGCGTTCTTCTACACGCAGACGGTGAGTGGTACCCCGCTCGCCCAAGGCCTATCGCGTGTGAAACTTCCCGTGCACCCCCGAAATACACGTACCCCACTCAATCGCGTGTGAAACTTCCCGTGCACCCCCGAAATACATGTACCCCGCTCAATCGCGTGTGAAACTTCCCGTGCACCCCCGAAATACACGTACCCCGCTCAATCGCTTGTGAAACTTCCCGCGCACACCCGAAATACACGTGCCCTGCTCGCACAGGCCCAATCGCAGTATGCGACATTCATCATTGCCGTATATTGCCACTTTTGTAATACGCAGGGACGCTACCGCCTGCCTTCGTGTGGCGGACGTGTTTCGGCTTGTGCGTGTCTTTGGCTGTGCACGGCTTTGCCCTATTCGATTCCATGAATACGTGTGGTTCGAGTGCGTGTGGGCCTTCCGTCTGCTTCCCTGCAGTACATCCCCAGTTACGCCCTTATTTTCGCACGTTGTTCCCCATGCCACGCGTTACGCCCCGTGTTCCGCCCACTTTCTGGTGTATGCGCTTAGGTTGTGCGCTTTCACTGTGCACGTCACGCACGCCGTTCGGGATGTTGAAGTGACGTGTGCGCCATGCACGGGTTTGGCGTACATCCAAAGGAAAACACGCGCAGGGACTTCCATGAATCGCACTTGCGCCTGCTTGTTCCTGCTTGCGCCAAAATTTTCGGCGCACGTTTGTTCCATGAATCGGCCCCTAAATGTCATATCTGTTTCATGACCCATTTGTGTTAAACAGGACAACAAGGTGAAATCACTAAGAATTGTACTAATATCTTTTCTATATCCCATCTGCAAAGGGCTGAGAATTTCAGCAGTGTCAGCCCACATTATAACCTCCTTTAACTCTATATTAACAAGAATCTTAGAGGAGACATCAAACAACAAAATTGCTCTATAACGCAAAGGGTTGTCCCTAGCACGCCTTTTAAAAATAGGAATAACAATTGCTTGCTGCCAAGACAACTGAGAAAGGCCCAATCTGACAACCTGAGTGAAAAGGCAAAATAGAATCTCAGACCAGAGTATTGACTTTTATTTTTTTTCACCAGACTATTCATTAATCCATCTGGCCCACACGCTCTGGAAATGTTTATGTTGTTGATAATACTCTTTTGTTCAACTTTATCAAACTCGTATTCCCGATTGAACCCTCTATCAAGATTCATAACCTCACCACCCAATTTATTTCTATTTTGATCACATAATTTGGAAGGAAATTGTCCCATTCAAACATTTTCTGCAATACTAGAAGACTGCTTGTTTTTCTGACTCTCAAGTTTGAGATTCAGTTTCCACCAGAAGGACTTTGTGCTTCCCCAAATTATATCAACCAGTAAATCCTGATTCACTTTAATGTATCTGACAAGTTTATGATTTTTAAGCCATGACTTAAACATACTCTTAAGAGAACGTATCTCACTATTTTTCAACTACCAGTGTCCTTGGGATTTATTCACTTGTTTCACCTTTGCTCTAAATGTCATACACATCATTTGTATCTTCCACAAAATTCTTCTTCTTCCACTAAGACGACATGTGAATTTGTGATTTTACCATTTGAAAACTCGCCAGCAGAGCACACAATATCTTTCACAACTTCATCAATTTTATCCCACCATTTTACCAACATATTATTAATCTTAGCACTGTTCCTACTACACTGAGAGACGCTATTGCCTGCAACATTGTTAATCAAAACCACACAATAGGAAGTAGCCATGTTATACTCCATATTCGATAGTAAAAAAGAAGTAGTTAAAATTGCGTGATTGTTCCTACCTGTTTTTGTGTCATTAAACGATTTGATGTAAGCCACGTCTGTATTGGCCATAAAAATATATTCCAGTTTGGATTGTTAAACCACACCAAACCAAGTAGGTAGAGGGCTTTGTTAATAAACTAAAATGAGAGTTCACTTGACAAAAGCCCTACGTCGCTAGAAAATGAACCCACACAAAGCCATCACTACCTTTTTTTTCTCTGTCTCGTGTTGTGAAGATTATGAGAAGTACCAGAATCCTCATTTAAATTGACACCAGCAAAATCAACACGAGGACCTATGCTACTGAAATCACCAGCAATTATTATTAATTGATTATCTACTTTCAATGCCCAATCTATCAATATATTATCAATTTCATTATTAACATCATCCAATTTGATTTGAGCTGGATTGTAATACACATTTATTAACAACACAGCGAAGAGCCCCTGCCTTATGGTCCTTGATAATCATCTGTAGCAATGTATTCAATGATGTTAATCATTTCATAACTGTATGACCCTGGATGTTCTTAAACACGGTTAAGATCCCCTCCATTTTAGCATGCTTTTCCAGTTCTATAATACCATCTAGAATAGGAGTCGTATAACCAGGTTTCTTTTTCACAATATTATACTTTGAAAAAACTTCACTCATCATGCCTTCCAAAAAATGATTGTGTCCATGTGTATTCCAGGATAATATCTTCCATTCTCTATTTTCCAAACATTGATTAAATGGTTGGGATACTTTTAAATAGGGATACAAGCAAAGCCCAAATCGCTTGATCCAACTCAGTTATGACTTGCCTGCCGCAGCATAACTCTCTGTATATTTTATATTTAGTTTGTCAATGCATCGTTTCATAAACTCTTAACTCTTAACCATCTGGGAAGGAAAATGTACTTATCATTTTCCCAAAAATTGACGATCAAACAAATGAACAAACTTAAAATCCTTCGAGGAAATGTGTGATAGTTTTGGTTTGGGATTATAGACAGTGGTGATAACATTTTTGACCTATACACTGGTACATCCTTCAATAATTGACAAAGACCCAGAGTCAGAGGAGCGTACACCTAACAAACCCGTTTACCCACCATGTCAGACAGGATTACTCAGTCTCCTTGTATGATATTCTTACCTTCTTTCTGTGGGTTAACCATCTTTCCACTTCCCCAAGTACCCAATTCATTATACACAATAAGGGTTTTTGTGCCAGAGCATATTCTCTCACTGACCTTACCTCTAGCCACTCTGTTATCTTCTAAGATTAATATTTCCTCATCACTCCCTCTGTCTAGTTCCAAACCATTCAATATATTGTGAACTACCTTGTCATTACAATGATACCTTCCTTTCTGACCTTGTGCAAAACCATTGTCTTAAACCATTCATTTCCGTCTGATTTTTCCTGCACAATTTTTTACCTTTAGCATTCTTATGTATTTTCATGTTACTAACATTTTCTTCACTTCCAATCATCAAATGGTATGACCTGATTTCACTTCCAACATCATTTGTATCATTGTGGGTAGTAAAGATTAGTGTCAATGTGCTCATCTTAGAAGCAAGACGACACAGAGGAACAGAGGTTTGAATCCCGGGTACGTTCTTCAAAACCTCTTTGGTATTAAGCGTGTTATTAAATAACAATTATAATAATTACCTGTGTTAAACCCAATCATATATTTCTTTTTTTTTAATGTTTCTTTACTGACTAACACTTTGGGCATCAAATGAACCTTAAAAGGTTCTGTCTGAGATTCTCTTTTTTTAGATGAGTTTAGAATATTATTATGCATGAATTGACCCTTCATATTTTTTGTCTTCTTTACCGTGATGCCACTATTAAGATTTATGGCAATTGGTAGATCCCCACTATTGTCAAACATCTTTTGTCACTTGTAAAGAACCATTCTTAAAACTCTGTCTTACATTTTCATCAATATTCATCAATATTATTATCATTCACCAGCTTCAGCCTCTTGCTATTGACTCGAGTACAATATTTTTAGTTAATTGAGAATGATGGCGTTTGCTTGTTTGTTTGTTTGTTTGTTCGTTCGTTCATTCGTTTGTTCTGGTGTTCATTCTGACTTCCATAACTACTGTGTCCTACAGTCTTATAAACAACTGCAAAACTAAATGTAACACAATTAAGGGACTACTCCCAACATCTGTCGAATTTATGATGTGGGGATCACCCCCTTGGATTGGCAAATTCGACAGATCACCAACATTTGACTGGACAAGCGGGTTAATGTCTCCAGACAATAACATTTCTTCCCTCACTTGTGATAAACCAGATCTCTCAGTTATATTATGCACTTCATCCCTTTCTCGGTCACTAGGTGAATCAAACAATCTTGGAGAGACACTTAATCTCGTTTACAGTTGACACACTCTTCTGACACATGTATTTCTTGCTTCAAACTAATACCTACATCCATCAGAGAGATACTGCCACGTCTTTCCACTTCCCTCAACACAGGTCCAAATATATCCAAGCATTCACTATATTCGTTACTAATACCCACCAACACAGAATCAGAAAAGGATTACACAGATTGAACAGCTTGACTGTAAGTATTAGATTGAACATGAGGGAAAAACACATGTTTTCTTCATCACTTAATTTTGTATTCGTCCCTTCAGTTCCAATGTTTTGAACTACCTCATTATTCATTGGGGTATTGTTAATGCTTCTCAGTTTACAGCAATTCTTTCCACGCATTTAAGAAATGTTAAAAAAAATTTACAAAAACAAAACTTTAAAAGAAAAACTTAAGAAAACTTAAAAATCAAAAAAGCCTTCTTATAAGCATCAAACTGCAGTGAAATCTGACAAACAGACCCTAAGGAAATCACAACCATAACACAATTAGACACAACGTAATATAGGACTCGTAGTCTGCAACCACTATAGCAATGAAGACTAAAAACAGCTAATAAGCACTTTAACGTCCAAAGTGAAACTCCTAGAGAAACAGTCGCTCCTGCAATTACCAGGACATCTCACAGAATAATGTTGAAGTGGGAGAATGGAAGACCAGGCTCCCGCCCTTCCCCCCTCGCGCTTGGCCTAGAGGATCACGGCCTAGACACCCACCACGAGAGGAGTTTGCCCTGGTACAGAAACATACGGATGTGCCCATCTACCGGCCCAGCAGCCCGCCCTGTCCATGCCGACACCTGCGGCACGGATCAACTCGACTAAACCTACATGTCGTTAGAGATGCCATGACGACCTAGCCACGGTCAGCACACCTGTGCAAATATACACACCGGACACTCCCACACCAATCCACACGAAGAATATACTCAGTGCTATGACGTAGGCGACAGACATACTCACGGACGTGCATCTTTATTATTTTCCACATAGGCTCTCAAAATGCAGAAACGCAAGACGCATCATGAACTTATCTAAAAAGGCTTGCTCAAGCTTCTTCTAAGAGCCATGTACCATAATGAAGAATATAACGGGGACACGATACTGAGGATAAAGCAATATGATACCGTAACCTAAAGCGCTCTGCATCAAACGGTTCCACCTATGCACCAGGCCCAAGTAGGCCGCAAGCAAAAGCTTCCATGAACATTGAATGAGCAGGAACTGGGTTGCTGACCCTGCAAAATGAGCCCGGCGAAAGCACACCGCCAAGGGCACGATGTTGCAATCTTGCACGCTGCAAGCCAACGCCAAGGTCGCACCTGCAAGATAAACCAGGCACACAGTAGGAAAAACAATATTAATAATGTTGAATTTTGCCTCAAACACGGTCCCACCTCACGTGACAAAGCCAAACCTGACAAGATGCCAAGCCAAGGAGGAAGGAGACGCCTGAATCCCACGTTTCAAGACACAGGCAGATACAATTAAAAGACTCATTGGACATCTGCAGCAGTGGGAGTAGTCGACCTCCCAACATATGAATAAATCCTCACATTGTTTACACCTACCCATATTAAAACATTGTTGCAAATGACAGGTGCACCGCGAGCTGGGAACAGCGATAGTCCCAGACTGGGAGGCTCGCGAGCGGACCAATCAGAACATGGGGCTCTTATTACTGACGCCATTAACATTGACCAATCCTCAGAGGTCTTCATGTAACAATGTTCATGTATCAAATTGAAGGGACAGCCCAGGTATACCACCTGACTAACCCTCAGCCACTAACACCGTTCTCTATATGTGCGCTATACTAACCCTACCACTCGAGTAACCAATCCAGAGTGGAAATAGGTTTTTTACTAAACTTTGTAAGATGACGCAAGTAGCGCGTCATACTAAGGTAAAAAGGGCCTGCGAGCCCCATGATTGTGTGTGTGTCAGGACGGACGCGTACGCTCCTTGACCCATCCCTGCCGTTTTGTCTAATAAACAGTAGAGTCACCTTGCTTCTTGCGTGTGTCTCATACTCTATCTCTTTTGGGATATACGGGAGGAGTTGGGGCCTCCCTGCCCGGAGGTCTGCGGATGGCCCGGCCGACCCCGGCAGAATTTCCCCCCGACAATGTCTTGCTTCTTGAGAGTTCCAAGAGGAATTCCATACCAGTCCGCAAACTTCCTTATCAGTGATTGTAGGTAATAGGAAAAACAATCCATGATGTCAACTGCTTAACCGCTATACTGCAATACAGCTAGACAGCACTCATGGGCACTCAGGAAAGACGCGCACTATGCCATTACAGTGACTTTTTTTTAGAGCAATTCTGTGTCCCTTAGGCGGTAACAGCTTGGACATCCAATAAAATTAATTCGTAACAGGAGCCAATCAGGATTCACTTCCCATGTAACAATAAAAATGTAGAAATAATACAGGAGCAAGTATCACCCGCAACTAGTGATAACTCAGCTATGGCATGTGCGCTAGGGCACAACGGCGCCTGTTTTATAGCAATTTTGGGTCCATGGTACCTAGCACTTTTGGTACGTGTGCCACCCCATAAAAATCCTGGACCACTGCTTGCCTTTCTGTGTTCTGGGCATATAGAAATGCCGGCAGACAGAAGGACGTGCCAACCCCAGGTGTAAGCAGCGTGACTGCGTGGCTTGGAAGAACCCATATACTATGGCAGAGGTATTCGAGAATGAGCCAGTGGCCAAAAAATGCAGAACAGTGAGCACCTTTTGCAAGGGGCTCAGTGCTTGGGAGCACATTGTAGTTGATGTGAGGTCATCTTTCCAGTCTGTGACCAGGTCTGGGATGATATGGCGGGAATCTAAATCTGCCATAGATCTGGTCATCAGGCATCCCAAAAATGATGGTCCTTGGGTGGAAGATCCGGGCCCTGGCCATCCTCCTCCGGTGCTCAAGGATGACTGTTGTAACACATGGTGCATTCCCCATGGCTGTATATTTGTTAGTGTGTGTGTTAACGTTTATGCCTGCTATTGCGTGGCATATGTGTTTCTGGATTTGTGCATGTTTTTGTTGTGTGCCAGCTTTCCCTGTTAATTTCCATGAATACATTTGTTTTGCGTGCGTATGGGCAGTGCGATTGTTTGACGGTAGAATGTCCCTCGTAATGCCCTTATTTTTGCTTGTTCTTCCTCATTCCACGTGTTCCGCCCTCATTTTAGGAGGCTGCACAGGCCCGGCCGGCCCTTCTCTTGGAGTCTCGCGCAAGGTGTTTGTCGGATCGCAGTGAAATAGTGGACCGGCGCGGATTCCTTGCAAGTCCCAAGTAAGCCACGTGTATTGTGTTCCATGAATCGACAAATGTGGACTTGCGCGTGATTTCGTGCACAAGCCCCATTTTTGCCGCACAGATTATTCCATGAATCGGCCCAATATTTTCATAATAATATTTCTCTGGCTAACCTTTTATTCAAGGTGATATTCAGGTATCTTTTAGTCCTGTCCGCCCTGCACCCCTCATAAGACTCCTCAACCAATGCTAGCAGAAGGTGGTCCAAGGAAAGGTTAAGAAACTGGCTTGCCTTGGAAAAGGAAGGCGCCCTGACACCGGAATACTGGGATGAGAGAAAACCCGTAGCAGGTGGCATTTGTTTATTGGCAGTAATTGCCAATTATCACTGGCATTATGTATATCGCTCTTTCTGTAATGAGATCTATCCTGTAATTGTACATTTTAATCTTACAACATGCTTTGACTTTGAAATGATTGGGTGCTGCTGTGTCAACAGTATGCAGCGGAGTGAGGGCAGATCATAGAGGAGGGCATTAACCTCCCTGATCTGTCTGCCCCGGCAAGCCTAATGATACCCGAGATCTGTCATTGGCACCTGCGCCATTATGAGTCTTTATTAAGGTAATGCGAATGTGGGCTGTGGCTGGATGGAATTGTGTCAGTGGCATGTAAGAATGGTGAAGGCTAACGTGGAGAAGGCATTTGAATGGGTACTTTCACAATCTTTGGAAGGGTTTTTATAGAATGCAACCCACTGGCCCTGCCCAGGTTGCAAGGTGAATTACTGTGTGCACATCAATATATCAGTAATTACAGAAGGGCATTTCTATGGTCTTGTAGTAATTTTCATTTCTGGCCGCTGTCAAACAAATAACATCTGTATTCAGAATCTGCCTGTAAACACTTTTTCTGATCTTCTGTCCCTCCTGGAGATTCATAGTCCCGCTTGTCGAATTATACGTCATCTACTTTCACTTGCAGCAGAAATAAAGCAAAGGTATGTTCTCAATCCAACAGTTCTATTTCTCAAACGTTAATTATTAGATTGCTTCTCTGCACCTTCTCCGCTGCTCATTTCTTTCTGCTAAAGTCAGCTTCAAATCATTATAAATGTGATAGCTTCTTTGCATAAGACCTAATAATTAAATGCTGTGCTCTTTTTATTGAGAAGGAAATGGCGCTGTCTCCCTGAGAAGTAATTACTGCGGCTCTGAATTTCGAGCTGCAATAAACGTGAGGGATGTCCTAAGGCAGAACATGTACAACGATGGGTTACGTTGTGGCGATGTGTGCGTGCCCTTGTGGAAGATGGGATTCATAATTCATAGGTTTTGTTTATTTTGGTTACAGGGTGGCATACGACCTTAATAAAGAGCATCCACTTCCAAGAGCCATCCATCAACCCTTGAAGGAGCAGCGAACTGGACTATCCCACAAAATATGCATGTCTGGCTTTTTACATAAAGGACCTTGAAAATTAAAGATTAACATTATTGAGTGGAAAAACCAGTATCTATGACTTGAAACTCAACTTCTTAATTCGTTCACTCTAAAGCCGTTTGTTTTTATAGAATCTTTATATATTCATGCTGTTTTTTATTAATCATTTCATAAAACAAACAATGTTGAATAACAATTTGGCCCTCATAATGAGTTGGCCGGTCTGGAAATGAAGTGCTGGTAACAAAGTATACCGGCAACTTTCTGGACCGGCCAACTCCAAGTCTGGTGGTAAGGGCTCTGATCTCGCGGCAGACCTGACCTGCTGGTGGATTGGCCCCTACCGGAACATAAATACCTTAATCATCAGCACCATTACTAACCACGTGAGGGATTTTGGCAGCCTCATCCCATGGATTATTGGACTCCATGTAATGGGGAGTTACTAGCGTCTCCACCATCCATCATTTCCCAATAATGCAGGGATATTGGGCAGCAGAGACAGTACAGAATTACCAGCGGGATACCGGGAGACTCAGAATGAGCCATCTCAATAGCAAACTATGTTACAGAATTGACAGCTATATCTTAAAGTGCAACTATTGAAACTGCTTGCATTGCTCACAAACACACCAAAAACCTCTGACTGCTGCATCTGGTCAGATTTAGTGTGGCCTGCACAACATAGGGCTGATTCACAAAGAAGTTATGTTGAGTAACTGTAACCTAATCCTTACTTAAACTGGTTGAGGCTCAATCAATTCACAGAGAAGTTATGAAGAGTAACTTAGATTTACTTCTGACATAATGAAATCCAGTCATTCTGCTGCCAAAACGACCTCTTCTGGGTGAGCAGAAACGCTAATGGGCTCTAACACCTCTGCAGTGGCAATCCCAGCATCCAGAGGGTGAAATCATTCAACCTCATTTGAACCGTGTTCACCAATTTTGAACCACCAGAACCCACAGTACTATCTTTGGCACTCACCTTCAAAATTCAAACCTCTGTTGTTGCATCATCGAACTGTCTTTTACTGCACTGCCCAAGCAGAGTCTCATCACCTGTCTGTCTTGAGTACCGGTGCACCATGCAGGCTACTTTGAACTGCTGTGTCATCTTACCAAGCATCGAAGTGACAGGACTTCATATAGCACATTGACCATCAAACCGGTCCTAGTGATCCATCAACATGCATCACTCGATGCTGCCTTTGAACCACAAGTAACACCGTACAAACCTGACACAAAGCAGACTCGCCGCCCAGGATCGGTGACTCACCACACTCAAAACCTGTTCGAACTGAAAGCATTGCATCTCAAAGCCTGGTTCAACCCTGTCGATCCACATCAGAACTGGAATCAGATACTATTGAGAGTGCTTGTCGCTTTTGTCAATTTTGTGGGCCCTAGAGACTGGTGAAGGACCATGTTGCATCTTTTTCCAAATGGACATATCTCTTTTGAATGACATTACTGCCATTGCCTTTTTCCTTCCTGCTAAGGTATCTAGAGTGCCTACACTTATCTCTTCTACATGTTCTCTCTTCTTTTACAACGGTGGGCTTTTATAGTGCTTTTATTAGTTTGTTTTACAATGATTTGTTTAATTAAAGTAAATATATGTTTATTGTACGCGATATTCAATCAACACTACAGCCAAGTCAATGCCTAGTCTGGGATGCTGAGGAAAACCCTTATTAATGTATTTATATGTCTAGTTCAGTACTCTGGATGACCACCCTTGTATAACACCCCCCTATTAGAATCCCCCTGACCCCACTGAGCCAAGAAGTAGGTTTGTTTTGCAAATTAAAAGGTTTATTTGAGAATTTAAACAATATATATATATATCACACTTTATAATAAATTGATAATGGATATCACAGTTGTGAATATGATGTTGATCAACAATGGGTAATCTGGCACTAGCATACTTCTTTACAATCAATGAGGAGTTAGTATAGGATGGATAAAGTAGCAAAAATACTTTTATGATTTCAAGGGAAAAGCAATGAGGAATAAAATACAGTACAGAAATACTTGATATGATTTTAGCAAAAGATAAGATAATCACTTTTTCTCTGGCAATTCACCCCCCTCCCCTATGCAATGTAAGAAATGGAAGGAGATGGAAAGAGGAGCACACAGTTCTCAGGAATGCAATCAAATACAATACGAAATTCAGTCCCCCCCCAGCAAGCTTAGAGGAAACAGGTAGGAGTTTGAAACACAGGCCCAAAATGCTTTTTAAATGTGATGGCAATGGATGGGAAAATGTGCCAATGATTTTAATTCCCTCTAGAGATTCAGGGTGAGTGGGAGATGCGTGTTGGTATTAGTTCAGGCTCACTTTAGCAATGCTCTATGAGTTATTACCAAGTTGCAAACGGATTTTAACAAAGGAAAGAATGGAGCTGCTATTTTGACAAGTGGAGAAATTGAGCCAAAATCGTAAATCGCAAATCGCGGTAAATTCGCGAGTGCGTAAATCGTGATTGTGGAAAAAGTATAAAGTCGGTTCTAGGCTTGTTGGAAAGCTTAGATCCTAAGCTTTCAGGGGAAAGTTAAATCTCGTTCCTAGCCCAAACGGTTCCAGAGATACAGACAATTAAATAAAGGTTGTTTTTCGGATTTAAAGTAAAACTCAAAATGACAGGTGACAGCTTGCAGCTTCAGAATTGACAGGTGACAGTTGTGCAGCTTTACAAATGACAGATGACACGATTTCTATGAGGCTGTTCTACTTAGGTGAAAATAGTTTGGATTAGATTATTTTAACTAAGAGATTGGTTCTGCACAGTTCTGCTAGGTACTCACAATATAAATTTGAACTAGGTCTCGTCCCGGATCTGGTCAACACGTCCGGCTGCGGTTCTGTCTGCTCGGCGGGTCAATCAGGCACCGGTTCTGCTCACAGCGATCTGGGTCAGCTCTGCTCTGCTGGTCTAGCCTCTCTGGATTCAGCGGCCTCTGGTTCTGGATACTGCTCTGCTTTCCGGTCCGGATCAAGTGGATTCTGGATGTAACACTGCTTTCTGGGTATTGGCAAGAGTTCTTGGCAAAAGAATTCAGACAGCTCGCCCGGCTGTGGAATAGTTTGCAAATGATTTTGAGGCCTGCTGACAAATACTTTTGCTTGCAGTGGGCCTTCTTGGTTCAAAGTTCTGTAGTCTCTGTTTAGCTTGGAAGTCTAAGTGTTGGATCTCTGGATGTGAAGTCGTCGGTCAGCATGGTCCGCAGCAAATGGAATTGAATGTCTCTACCTGTCCCAGCAGTCTCTTTTTATGTGTTTTGAACATGGGTGGTTGCCTGGGCCTAGCTAAGCCTGCCCCTCTCTACTTGTCATTGGCCCAATTCTCACCTCTCCCATGATTGGGGAAAGGAAATGGATTGTCATCATGATGAGGTCTGTTTATGGGTCAGAGGATCCTCCCCTGGTCAGTTTGCCCACAAATCTATATTTGATTCAAATACATCTTTCCCAGATATACAATTTGTTGAAATTACATGTGCACATTATATATTCCTTATGGTCCATGCTTGTCCGCCTCTGATCTTCCTGGGGGCTTGCATTAAAAAATGACAACATTTTGCGCTTTTTAACTGGTTTTGCAATATCGGACATTTACCCAAAAGTACACACATGTGCGCAAGGAGTATGGACATTAATTGATGAAGTGTCAGATTTTTAACATGCAGACATTTGGAGTGAGACCCTATTTTCCGCTAGCAACCCCCACGAATAAACCACAGGGTCCTAACGCCTCTCAAAATGTTCACAGAAAAATCACAAAAATAATGATATTACTTATATAATTCTGACAAGTCCGCACTATGAGTTATCTATCTTTTTAAAATTATGCCCTGGTCAAAAAGGGGTGTGGCTTCCCACATCACAGGGTGGAATAACTGGTTTATCCACTTCCCCCAAGCTCAGCTGCTAGCAGAGGCACTGCCCCTCCCAGTTTCCCCTAAGAGGAAGCCTCTTTACGATGCCCCCAATATAACATTTGCCTGAGTCAACGGAGTTGCATTGTTCTGTTCCTTCCAGTTCCCAGGTGCTCCACCCCTAATCTAATCAGAGAGGTGGCAATTCCTTTTGGCAAGGGGCAGCAGGATGCAGCTAGGCCTGGGAAGAGTGGCTGAACAGGTTTCTCCTGTCGGGGGTAGTTGTCAGGCAGAATCCAGTTTCACTAAGCCAGGTTTCAGCTAAATGTCACTTTTTGTTCCCAGTTTTCTACATTCAAATCAAACTGACAATTTGTACCTATACATTAAATAATTACTTCCTTCAAGTCATTTCAGAATATGGTTTTACATTCTTCCACCTCTTAGCAAGTCTTTCCTTGGTCTGGTTTTGTTTAATTTGTGCAGGTTTACACAAAAGTCTGGTGGTTTTAAAACGCCGGCTTTCTGATAGTGGTGAGTACTGGTAATGCAACCATTGCCATTCCCAATGGTTTCAGGCTAATGTGTGTGTAGCCCAATGGTGGTTTTAGGCAGTGCCCTCCTGTGCTCACAACATAGGCAAAAATGGGTGGCAGTCTATTCTTCATGTTTTCCCTGTGCACTCTCTGGGGAGTTCTGGCCATCATGATGTTTTCCATGCCAGTACTGCACAGTTTTATTGTAGGGCTTGGATGCATGGGTAAAAACATCCCACATTATATAACCTTGATTGGACGTTGCCTACAGCTTAGTCTTGAATAATAAATAAATGTTCGAATTAGAAATACTGAGAGGCATGTTTGTGTTGCTATGGAACTCAACATGATCGCTATTCAGGGTGCTAAAGCCAGACCCCCCCACAAGCTCTGTCAAGAGAGGGGGCTCTCCTGTGTCAGAAAAGTTAAGATAGTCAAAGTGATTAAGAGCCTCCAGGTTTTTGGGAATTGTAAGTGGTGGAGGGTTTTCCAGCACCAGGCCCAGGTTACCCTTTCTTTTAGGGGCTTGAAAGTGGATAGGGAGAGCCCTAGCTATAGCGCTTCTCATCATTCCTCCCGTAGCGTGTGGAATGTCGACTCTCAGATTTGTCAGCGGTACCACAAGTCTGAAGCCTTAGTTAGATCCCATGCTCCTGTAAGGTCCATAGCCTATGCTACCTTGATGCCATTGACACTCACCCAGGACCTAACTGAAAGGAAGTTCCTTCTTGAGGAAAGGAAATTGGTCTCAGAAGAACACAAGCAGAGGGAGGATGCAGTTGTAGCTTAACCGAAGCTGCGGGTGGGAGTGAGTCAGAAAAGGCTGCAGCAAGTTTAGCAGAACAGAAACAAATGGATCTGTAATGCTAGAATTGGAGAATTAGCGTGATCGCAGAACTTCCAGTGGAGAGGGAAGTATCTCCAGTGGTGGCTCCGACGAAAAGCCTACTTGCCACATCCCCAAGGAATCAGTCCAACCAAATCAGGTGAGGAAAGATTGATTGCTTTGAGGCACTGGAACTCACGTTCTGCCTCCAGAAAGAGTAGTTTGGGGGAGCAGCCCTTATGAGCTGTCTACAGATGGCTGGTCCTGATGTCAACATTCAGTTGACTCATGAGGAAAAGCCTGGTATTCAGTTATTTTATTGCAAACATTACAGAGTGGTACATAACAGAGTGAACAATAACACCGAAAAGATTAAATAAAGGGTAGTGGGGTAAGGAGTTAAAATGGGTCAGGATGGTGTTGGGGTGGCATTAGATGGGTGGAAAATAGAGGAAATCTGAGGGGACCCCCGAAATTAAAAAGATAGATTTGGCATTTTCAGTGGTTTGACCACAATGAAATCTACCACTGTGTAATTGTGTTCGGTAAAATCACCTATATCCGAAAGGCTCCTTCATGCTAAAGTGAGGTCTGCCATCCTCAGGAAGTTCTGCAAAACACATTACAGTACCTTAGGAGTTTTAGAGAGCTCACTGAGAATGGGAGACACATGTTTGAGGCATTTGCACATCATTCTTTAAGTTATCTGAGTAAATGGGTCACAAGTAACACCTGCTGACACTTTTGAGGGACTGTATCATTTTGTTGAATGTGAGAAGATCCTTACAATGTGTGAGATGGAGATACACCTGCATTTAGTAGACAAGGACATCATAGACCCTATGGATCTTTCAAAGAACTGAGTCCAGACATAATCTATGGTGAGTACATCTAAATCAGATGATAAGGCAATTCACAAAAGAACACCAAAGGAGGTTAAGGGCAAATGTCTGCTCCCTATCACATAGAAAACTCCCTAAAATGTGAAGGCACATCCAGGTCACATTTTGCATCTGCTCCCACAGAAAGGAGATGTAAGTGCATACCTAGCACTGGGAAACCCACATGTGCAGCCACCAATGGCTGCCTTGTGTGTGTAGAAATAACTCGTAGGAAGATTATTTCTGCTGCAAGGGTAGATGCAAACAGGCCGTGGTTTGCACTGGTCTCATTAAAGTAGAGGCCATAGTCCAGATTGGCAACTTAGATGAAGGATTTCCACTGAATGTTCTCTTGTTGCTCTGAGCGGAAAAGGAACTGTGTCTACAGCAGAGGCCTTGTTCCCTCAAGTACTCACATATTTTTATGTATGTATTAATGGGAACAAAGCCCAAGCTCTAGGTGATACTGCTGAAAGTATCAAAACTCTCTAATGCCGATTGGTACAGGAATGTCAGATAATTGTTGGACCAGAAAAACTGGTCAGAGGATTTCATGGCCTTTACCTATGTCCACTGGCTATCGTGGCATTTAGTTGGAGGGGTAAGACAGCTCAACAATGTGTTGCTGTGAAGAAGGACATTCTGGTGGACTCTCTACTAGGAACTGACCTGCCCGATGGGGAAATCATTGCAGCAGTCACTAGATCTAGGGTCAAGGAAGCAGCACTTGATGGCATGGTCCCATTGGCGGTTCCAGCTGGAGATGGCACGAGACAGGTACTGCTGGTACTGCCCAGTTCAGATTCGGATTCCAAGGAGACGTCTTGTCCTGCCTTACGGGGCCTAGTGGTCATTGAGGTTCCTACTACTACGGCACCACATTCAGTGATCTCACATTTGCCTACAGCTGTAGAACCAAAACCTGAGATGGAGGACACAGAGGTTTCAGACCTGAAGGGCCTCCCAGATGAATGTGTTGTCCTCAGCTGGAGGTCCAAGCTAGAATTACTTTTGCAAGCTACAGAGAGACTACCACACTCTGCTGGTCTGCATGAGCAGTCAGAGAAAATGGCTCAGGTTGCATTAGGATAATGGTCTCCTGTACAATCAGCCCAAGAAAACTTTGTGAGGTTCCTAATGAACTTGTCTCATGACACTGCTTTGGTGTATCACTCGGGATTGACCTAGACAGCTTAGCTGACAGATTGACTGCCCATTTTTACTGCTCACCATACTTATTGCTGGTATTGATGTTTTTGGATTGCAATGCAATAGAGTCTGGAATGTGAATACATGCATTAAGCAACAACACATCAATACTGGTGTCCTCTATAACATCTCTTTCTATAGATATGTGTTTTCAGTGATGTTTAATTGTGGCTCATACTTCATGTTTCCGTGGCAGTTAGTGAGGAAATATGTTGGCTTTGAAATGTTGGCAAGGAAAAGCTAACAAGGCAAGATGTGCTAAACAGTTGCACTGCTTCTTTAAGTTTGACACATATGATTCAAATGTACAGAGACCCACTGAGCCAACAAAGCAAATGAATTAGTGCTAACTGATTTAATGGACAGAATCTAAACACAAGACATGGAGACTTACAAAACGAAAATTGAGAGGCATCAAAATAATGCATTGTTTAATTCATTAAAATGTTAAGCAGTTACTTGCTTCACTGAGAGATAACACCTGACAAATGGCACGGAATGTTGAATACATGAATAAAGTAAGAATATCTGCAAACCTTTAAAATGGTGTTTTCTCACATTGAAACATTGCACTGAAAGCTACACCAATCACAAAACAGGAAACTATTAATGTGGAAGACAATACTAGCATATGTGTCATTATACAGATTACAATGATGATATGTGTTTAAAACAAAGCCTCCCAGAGGCCATTTTTGCTATTGTATTGGCTGTGTTTAAAGTGCAAATTGATTCTAATTTAAGACATGTTGAGCACAAAAGAATGAAGTCATTGGGCCTCATTACAACTTTGCCGGTCCGAAAACAAAGTTGCTGGTAAACTCACTGCCACCCTTGTTTACAGACCGGCAAACTACGTTTCTGTCTGCTGTGGCCACTGCACCCGACAGGTCTGAGCCTGCCGGGTGCAGGGGCCACAGTAGGCAGACCATGCATGGAAGCGTTGGCACTGCAAACAACGGTGCCGGCCCTACCGAATCCCGACTCCCGTATAGTCTATGGGAATGGAGACTTATATTTTACTGGCGCCTGATTCCCAGGCCACCAGACTTGTAATCTCCTGGTGGCACCAGGAAGTCAGCTTCCGGTAACATTTTACGAGTCCGGCGGCACCCCGCCAGTAGCACAGGCAGGGTTACCGCTGGACTTGTAATGAGGCCCATTGACATGTTTCAGGGCAATGGCTTGAACTTTGTCATTACAGTAGAAGTAAATTAGCCCTTGATGCTTACAAAATTACAAAAGATTTCAATGTATAGATTCAAGTTGGCAGAACAAGCAGATTTGACTTTCTATAACCCAAGGTGTACAGTTAGACCTACCTGTCATCTTATATTCCTGTTCTGTGGCGGGAAGGCTCATTCATCACATTATGAGAACACATTACGTTCCCAGAAGAAAAGGCTCTGTGAATAGGCTCTGCAAGTCAATGAGCAGCCCCTACCTTTGAAATGATGTATAAGGATAAGATATTCTTACACATACAAACTAAAATACCACATACATTGCATTTGTTGTGTTCACAGAGATTAAGATCTGAAGTGGCCAGACAGTCTGGGATCTGGTAAGATTTTAAAGAATTCATTGTAGCACTTAGAGTGTTAACCTTTTTACCCCACCTTCAATTAGGTAGACCATAGGGTTCTCCTCAAGAACTGAGCACAAAGGAGTCAGTTCAATCATTGGGTGAGAGGCGACCTAGCAACATGAGTTTCATTACCCCAGAATTAATCTAAGGATGGGCACTATTGGAAACCCTCCACCATTTAAATTGACATGACTCTTGCATGTAAAACTATTTTTAATATAACTCTAGCATCATACACATTACAAGCACATGGACACAAGTGTTGCTGTCTAAATCAATATTTCCTGCATTCAATTATAAATATTATTAACTGTGTGTCTAAGCGGGGGATAACAGAAATATGTGTTTTATTGATGAGGCACGTTGCACAAAAAAAGAATAGAAAACATGATATTGTATTAAATGTTAAGAGGGTTATTGCCAAACTATTCAAAATGAGTACAGTAACCCCCAGAATATTTAGATAATGCCCCTAGAATCATTGCCCTGACAAGTCCCTGGGGTGTGAGGGAATTAGGCTGGAGGTTACCAAAATGAGGTGCTCTTTCTAAATAGAATACCTTAATATTATAGTGGGAAAATGTCCTGTGCCTTTCACTATATGAAGGCAAAGTGGAATTTGACTTTGTGTAGAAAACCCAGCATGTCTGCACACAGAGTACAGGGGCTGAGAAATGTTTATGGATAGAATGAGAATAGTGTATTATTATAATGGTTGCTAGTGTGAGTTAAATCCCTTTCATTGTATGGGAAACTGGGGAATCACATGTAAAAAAGCTTTTGCTGTGTTGTTTACCGTGTGTAAAATATGGTATGTCCCCAAGCCTGACACTGTAGCATTTTGTATGTGATATTTAAAAAGTACCCCAAGCCTTTTCATAGATATGGTCCATAATGGGCTGAGGCTTGAGGGCCTCGCTTTCTGTCATTATGAGGAGATACTTGATAGTGTAGAATCTGTGAACGGCATAGGGATAAGTAATTGAATGGGTGGGTGTAAGAGAGTTAGCCATTCTAATTCAATTCCCATGGAAAATAATCCCAATACAAAAATACTCTCTCCTTACACTTGACATTCCACAGTTATCCGGTTTGCAAAGGGAAGTGGATAAGAAAATCACAAAACCATGTTCATATCTAGGGTGAGTCGACAGACACGTGTGCTCTAAATTGGTAACTTTTTTTTCCAAACACAAACATGCAGAATTGTGATGCAATTTCTTTTAGCCTGCATTTAAACCGCATGTACATAGTTTCGAAATGCATAACCTGACAAGCACAATGGGTAGGTAAAGTGATGTCAATATATGTATATGCATGTCATTTTCTTTCTGTGCAACATTACTCTGGTACCATTACTTCATTTGATACTTGATATAATAGAATATCTGACACTGAGTATCTACTGACTGAAGCTGAATTGATATAAAGGAAACTGAAAAATATATCTGCTGTGTAACTGAATGTGTGTAGGCAGGCCAATTTTAAATGGTTAACTAAGTACATGAAATGTATATTAAATGTCTTTTGGTGACTTCCCCTGCATAAATTAAGAGTACCAACTTTGAGATTATTTTATTTAAATTCATTTGAGTTTTAACCATAAAACCGAGTCTGTTTATTGCCCCCAGAATTGTGGTGTGGAACTTTATAATTAGGCTGTTAGTGAAGATACCATATGTTAACCAATATATCTTACAATACAAGGGGGGGAATATACCCTGCAAGTGTCTAATGGGTATATACCCACCCATTCCACACTGAAAGCTATTTATAACCTCTATGTCTCCCCTCCCACTCCTCACCCATTACTGCCCAGACCACACACAGAGGGAGGTCTCCATTGCTTTAAGTGATTATTTTTGGATGTATTCATCAGGCCTGCATTGCAACTCCACGAACCCAACACGATCTGTGAATTCTTTAGTTCCAGTAGCCTGCCCTTTGCAATGGCATGTCAAGGCTAAAATAGGAATAGGTGGAAAGGATGTTTGTTGAAAAACCTTACCTCCCAAATGGCAGTACAGATCCTGTAAGAGACCATTAGTCAGTCATCTGGGAGCATGCATCACCCCAAATGTGCTTGAACCAGAACGAGGTAGAAATTGACTTTGTTTTAGGCAATAGTTATTCTGGATGTGTGGCAATATATGCGTTGTATTTGATCAGGGTTTCATAATTCTCAAATCTGAGTTGTCCTGATTGTAAACTGATGCATAGTTAAACGAGTGGCCAGGATCATACTTGACGGGGTAGGGCATGTTCTCAAAAACCTATGACGAAATCAGTGTGTCATCTGAGAACTGCATTGTACTAGCCATGATCATTAAAATTCCCCAACTGTTCTTCAGGTTTAGGGAAGGCTGGAAACGATGAGCCAAGAACCCATTAGGAGGCCTATATAACATCAAAGACACCTGAAAATGATGGTTACAGATTGGAGAGTCTTAAAAAACTGAGCAATGACATTGATATATGATGAGTCATTTGATAAGTCTTTACCGTCATTGATGCTAGAGTAGAAAAGACACCACCAACATCTGCTGGTAATGCCAATGTCATCTGAGGTGCTGCGTAGAGTAAACATTCATCTACACAGATCAAAAATGTTGCATGTTCTGGGACAAATCCTTGGATGTCGTCTCTTCTCCCTAGGGGGAGCACTTTCCTATGAGGGCAGGGAGGTAAGGCTGCTACCTGATTATCCCCCTGGGGTGTTACTCAGTGGGTGGATCTCATGGGAGGGAAACCCACTATTGGACTAGTGGCAACCAGGGGAGAACATAGTATACCCATAACCCTGACACACCTCCCTACTCCCATCACACCAACAATATCCCTAATATTCCAATATTTTCTTGTTGGTCTATCAGTTTACTTGGATAAGGAAGATTGCAGGCTCCACAAAGGAATGGTATCCTATAAGTGCTGAGCTGAAGGAGAAACCAATTGATCCACTGGAAGATCTCCAAGTTAGTACTAAGACGAAGAACAGGCGCAGAGTGGTGCAGATGGCTCTGCCGAACCAAAACAAGCATTCGAGCTGCATAAGAGGAGGTATGATATGATATGACATTTATAACACGGCTATACAAAAGTATTTCAAGGCGAGACGAGGCAAAGGAGGGGAAACAGAGGGAAGACAGAGACAACAATCTTACTGGGCCAGGTGACATTGAGATCGTGCAAGTGCAGGGGAGAGGGGGATGGGAGAAGTGTTAGGGGTAAGGGGAGGGGCAGTGATGTACATGGGATCAACAAAATGAATAAATAGAATAATTAGAAACAATACATAAGAAGTGCGGCCAGCTGGTGGTAAGTGCAGCGGTAAGTGCAGACAACAAGTGTCAGGTGCTGGTAGGGGACTGTTGGGATACAGAAACAGCCCCTGATTTCAGGGTTGCCTGGGGGGGCGGGCAGTGCAGGTGTGCAGCTGGCGAGGAGAACCTGGGCCCGAGATCGGAGGGTAGCCAGGTGTCCAGTGCAGTTTCAGTTTTAGCCAGGAGTTCAGCAAGGGAGAGGCAGAGAGAAAGCAGAAGCAAAGAGGAAGGTCTTGTGGTGCTTCGTGAACCAGAGATGGTTCTCCTCAAGTTTTAGAGAGGCAGGAGGCTGCCTCTCTAAAACTCCAGGGAGGCTCCAGGCGAGGAAAGAGATTTATCACCAACTTGTTGCTTGGAGAAGCGACTGACCCTAAGGGAGTTGGAGACGGAGGAGCAAAAAGCTTGAGAAGGAAGATATTTGTGAAGAGAGAGTTGAAGGTATTGAGGCCCCAGAAGGCCTTGTGGACAATGCAGAGGGATTTGAACTTAATCCTTGCAGCAACTGGAAGCCAGTGCAGAGATTTCAGTCCTGAGAGATGCAATCCCTGGGCTTGAGGCTAAGGACAAGTCTAGCAGTCCTGTTTTGGATGAGTTGCAGAGGGCAGAGAATAGAGGCAGGCAGATTTAGAAAGAGGCTATTGCAGTAGTCCAGTCTAGAGATAACCAGAGCTCTGGAGACAGTGAGCTTCTGGGGGAAGGAGAGGAAAGGAAGAATACCTCTGAGGAGGTGCAGCTGGTAGTGTGACATCTTAGTGACGTCCGAGATGTGAGGAGAGATGGAGAGTGTGGAGTCAAAGATGATCCCAAGGTTTTAAGCCTCACAGGTGGGAGCAAGAAGAGGGCCAAGAGAAGACGGCCAGAGAGAGACAGGAAAGGAGGGAGAAGGTGTGCCGATGAGGAGAATCTCAGTCTTACTGGCATTAAGGCAGAGGTCTTTGGTGGCACACTACTCCTGGATAGCAGACTGACAATCGAAAATGAGAGAAGGAGAAGAGGTGGCAGAAGGGAGCCTGAAAATGAGCTGAGTTTCATCTGCAGTGCACTGAAAGTTAGGGCAGAGAGCAGCAATGCGGTGGGTAAGAAGTGCCAGGTATTGGTTGAACAGCCAGGGAGAGAGTTTAGACCACTGGGGAACACCACAGGTAGAGATAGAGATAGAGTAGAGTTAGGACACAAGTTGGACCTAGGAGGGTCGATCGGAGATGAAAGTGGTAAGCCAAACCAAGGCATGATCAGTGATACCCAGGTTATCACGGACACGATTGAGCAGAATGGCAGAGTTGACCGTATCAAAGGCAGAAGAGATCAGGTAAGATGAGGACACAGGAGGTATTGGAATTAAGGTTGCAGAGCAGGTCTTCACGGATGTTCAGGAGAGCAGTTGATGTGCTTCTGGCAGCTCTGAAGCCAGACTGATGGTCATGCAGACAAACAACAGATTCAGTGTGAAGATTACGCTGGGAGATGGCAAGCTTTTCCAGGAGTTTGCCCTGGAAAGGAGTGATGGAGATTGGGCGATAGTTAGCCGGAGAGGAGGGGTCGGCTGAGGGTTTCTTAAGAAAAGGGTGCAAAAGGGAGTGCTTCAGGGGAGAGGGGAAGACTCCAGTGGCAAAGGAGTGGTTGCAGAAGTCAGCCAGAGCATGAGCCAGGGTGTCAATGTGGTCCTTGATGGTTTCGGAGGAACAGGGGAGAATCTGTTTTGACGAGACCTTCATAGATTGGACTTGTCCAGAAACCTTGTCTGGGGAGAACAGGGGAAAGGCAGAGATAGAGGGAGGAGAGGTGGCCAAAGAAGGGTCTGTGGGAGAGGGTGTAGTAGAGGGAGGAGGGGAAGAGGAAGAGAGAGAGGACAGGAGGTCCTGAGATTTAGAGATGAAATGAGAAGCCAGGGCTGTGCAGAGGGCCTGGGAGGGGACTGGAGAGGTAGAGAGTGCAGCAGGATTGGCCAGCTTCTTGCAGATTTTAAAGAGTTCAGCCGAGTTGTTGGATGCCGCTGAGACACAGGCATGGATGTGGAAGGATATCCTATATGTACTGAGATGAAGGAGAAACTAATTGACCCACTGGAAGATCTCCAAGTTGGTACTAAGACAAAGGAGAGGCGCAGAATGGTGCAGATAGCCCCGCGGAACCAATGAAAGCATTCTAGCTACATCAGAGGAGGTATGATACAACCTGTGAATAAAAGAGGAGAGGGACAACCAATGTTTTCAGACCCACCCTGGACTAACCTGGAGATTTCAAACTGGTTGGATCAAAGAAGCCAATAACGCACAAACCAGGACGCCTACCAGAAGGCAGAGACATTGCTGAAAGGGTTGCAATGGAATGACCAGTGAAGGTGGAGAATCAATGGGCAACCAGTCAATCACGAAAACTGGTAGTTATGATCAGTTGATTATATGCAGTCCAGGAACAGCGGAATGCTTTGGAACTGCTGCAACCCCTAGAGAAGCCAAGAGAGATCTGAACAGGGAGGCTGAGAAACCCACAAACAACCAGAGGATGGCGGTAAGCACTGTGCAGAGCTCTGTGTGGCTGGGATGGTTGGTGGGGCCCATGAAGTGTGAAAGATTATAGAAAGATGGGTCTGCAACCCACAAACCATAATGAGCAGTTCCTGAGCCATCTTTCACATGGTCCACCAAACCACCAGAGAAGTAACGACACTTGTGTCTGGGACCTGCACCCACAGGAGAACCATACATTAAGCCATCTTCTTTATTGCAGTACCCAGCAGACGAGTGAACCACGTCTGCCTGAGCAGGAGAAGAGAAACATTGGAGTCTGGCACCAACCCCCACAGACCTGTGTAAACCTTAGAGAGAAATCAGGGGAAAGGTGACATTCCCCCTGACAGTGTGAATCATGCCACCTGTGAGTCAGTCTCCTCCTACTACATCCATACAGTGACAACAGTTCCAGCAACATTATTAGACGATCGGTCAGCAAATCAAAATAGCCTCAAATGTCTCCCTTTTTTCAGAATACAGGGCAATGTTTTTGGACATAAAGCACTATCTCAGGTATCCAGTGAGTCGTTTCTGTGGATATCCTGTCCTCAAAGGCATAATGCAGAATGGCTCTAGGTCAAATATGCTGTGCTTCACGCTGAGGTGAAGGGGAGCAAATGCCTTCTGGTTTACGTTCCCGTCAACCAGTTTTCAAAGGTTGCACACCCACATGTTCCTTCAAGGCACTCATTGTTGCATAGATAGAAAAATAAAACAAACACAGGCTGCCATGGACTGAGAACAAAGTGACAGATGGGAGAACAGCATCTCCTCAGCTAGCATACCCAATACCCATTTTAAGTACACGACAGCAAACAACCTCCTGAACTGCTAAGAGAAGTATCCATGGGCGGATTGGAGAAGCGAAGGCTGGCAGATCTCAGGTGAATGGTTGACTCCTTCTGTTTTGCAGCCATAGGTTTTGGAGCTAGCCCATGATGGCTTGTGTAGAGTTTACCTGGCTACGAATACATATAAAACATAAAATATTGCACCGATTGTTTGGTCTATGAATCTACACTGTTGTGAAGAGATATTGTACATCTGTTGTATGTGTCAGAGCTTTTCCGTACTTGGAGTACTGCGTGCTCCACTATAACTCCACCTCCTCACAGAGATTCTTCCTTTTTTTTACACAAAAGCCATTCCTGTTGTGGGTCATTGGAAATCATTCAACGGAAGGCACACACATGTTCGTATCTTCAGAGACTTTATTTGCAAGTCCTATGTTAAAATGCCATAGCATCACCTCACTTATTACCCTTACAGTTCTCTTGCAAGTGGTTCACAGGGTAGGATATTTTTCCATAAAACCCAACAGATTAAGACTCCTTTTGTACACGCCAATCTAGTACATTTAAGGGGTTTGGTAATAGGGCGTGCATAAGTGCAATGCTTCAGAAGAACATTAACTCACCTTTGGAAGAGTATTGAGTTTATGGACTGATCAATCTGGGTCTTCATTTCCAATAACCGTCCGGTTTACTTTTCAAATATGGAAAACATGAACAGGCTGATGATTCAATGAAAGATGTTTCTTTACTGTTGACTATCAGGTGGGGCTTAAGCTCCACCGATACGCCACAGCTATTGGATTGGAGTACAGGTAGGAGGGATATGACATGGGAGGAAGTACACACAGCCTGTCAGTGTTGCTTAGTTATTACCCACACCTAATCCCCATAGCTATTATCACCCACTACCTGCCACTCCATGAATAAACAAGCATATAATCATGGTATCTTTTTGAGCTATCGCCATCACACATTATCAAGCAGAACAATCTCATTTGCCCTGCCAGTGTTATTTTTCATCACTCTTTTGAGAGCTAATTAATTAATTTAAGTTGTATAGGCTGCACTACTCTTGTAAACAAAAAAAAACAAAAAACTCATGGGGTAAATGAGTGCCACTTGCACTGACGTCTTTTTAAAACAAGCATTGGCATAGCCTACACAATCATTTTATATAGGCTTCTTACAGGCAATGCTGGAGCATCATACCATTTTCCAGATGTTGCCATCTTATGGCCAGGTAGTTCCATTGTGGCAGTGCCAGGCAAATGCACATCCCAGGACAGCACAAATGCCAACACTGTTTGCTTTCCAATGCTGGTTGGCATACTCATTAGGCAACGCAGAAGGCACATCACATGCACACTTATACTAAGGGGAGGTTATTCCCCCATTAAAGATTTCAATGGTGCCCCGAAATAATTATGTGAAATGCACCCACACAATCGGATAGTCCCCAGAAATGTTCCAATTACAGCTAGACAATCAAAACGTGTGCGCATTTTATTTTACTTCTGGTCCACCCAATACCCAGCAGGCCATGCGTGATATGAATGGTGTAAGCTTTGACAAAGAAGTTCCTGTGAGCACGCCCTTGGGTGAATCCTAGAGAGAGCTAGCCAAGTCACAAAGAACGTATTATGAGTAATGTATTCCTGAGAACATTTATTGTTTTACTCATAAGGTGGGCGGTAAGGGATTACCGGCACGGGTAAGGGCACCGGTGCAGGTAATCCCTTACCACCCTACTACGAGGTCACTTAGCAGGTCCGGTCCCTTCCTTAATGCCTGGTTTTACCAGGCGTTATGGAAGGGACCCGTTAAGGGAATTCAGAGCTAATAACGGTACCGCAATTTGCGGTTCCGTTATTAGCACCTTCTCCCTTCCCATTGAGCCCTGTGGGGGCTGAAATGGGAATGGTGAATAGCTTTTTCAATGGGGATTCACTGGTCCCGCAAAGGTCGGAATAGACCGGTAAGTCCCCATTGAACGGGACAGGACATGGTACCGGTATTGGAGGTAGTCATGGCGCTAATAGCGCCATAACTACCTCCAACCTCGTAATGAGGCCCATAGTGTTTTATTGTGACTAAAATCACTCACTTCAGGATTAAGACAGGAAGGTGTAAGTCAGCATTACTCATAGTAAATTGTTTTTGAAATGGTCCAGTGGACTATTATAGTCAAAGTTGCTACTCAAATAACTTTAGCAGCAATTGAAGGAGAAACCTACCCCCCACGTTTCCACGTGACACACTACTGCAGGTAAAGCAGTCATTTCAAACATGGATGCTGTCCCAGGCACCATAGCATTCTGATGTTCCACTCCATTGCAATGGGGTCAGGTTGTATGCCTGTAATTCCAATATGGCGCCTCCTTCATGCTGTGGTGCCGTGGGCAGCTGTCAAGAAACACCACTTTGCAGAATTGCTCTACCAATGAATTCTGATAGTTCATAAATGTTATTGTAGTGCCTATGGTGAAGACTTTGGACAGTATGTGTAGATTATAAGGTAAAGCAGAGATGCATATATACAACCTTGTTTTGGAATGTGCTCACTATAACTGTAATACAGAGTTTATCCTCATCTATAGTGCTGTACACAGATGTCACTCACCTTTTTTGATTGTCAATTCTTTCTCAATTGCGGGCCCTTACTGATAGCTATACACCTCAGGAAACAGCAGTTTTTCTGGTCAGGGTAGAGTAGGGAACTAGCATCCACCCCTAAATATTCTGTGGTTTTGGTGGGACACTATTCACCAGCCCCCACCACCACCTTAGTCCTTTAAAGTTTTATACAAGACTGAATCTCAATATTACCCCATCCTTTCTGCAAAAAGACCCTGTAATTCTGTGTCACGCCCCTGGAAATAGAAGAGACTGAAAGAGAGTTCTGCAGTTAGGCATCAGTGTGCTAGTGGTACAGAGTGATCCAGGAAACGGAAAGGTAATTCTACGGTCCAAAACCTAAACACACCATGCATGGCAGAAGTCGCAAAGCCCCGACCACACCAGGTTTTCAGAATCTTCACTGGAAATGTAATTCCTAATTGCAGTGACAATATTCAATTGAATTATGTGTGGATAGCCTGAAAACATGTGTTTCTTGAGGACGGGTCTTGAAGACCCCTGGTATACGGCAACCTGGGTGTACATGCGTACTGGTAATGTGGGCAGCTGAGGAATTGCATTGACCAAGAAGGTGGCTAATTAATTAGTTGTCCGTGCCTTGCATAACTGCTGAAGCAGACAGGCCCGAAGAACCGTCCACATTCTCGGATGAGACCCAAAGGAAGAGAGAATTAAAATCGGCATAAAAGAATAATAATTTACAGCTGTTAGATAATCTTTCAGCGAGAACATTCCGAGTGCCAAGAACATTAATGCCACCCTGGGGATAAAGATAACTATTCATTTTTTTCTTTTTTTTTTACGGAAAAGACATAAAAGCAATAATTTGTTTTATTTCTAGATAAGCTGTTATAAAACAAAGAAGCTATTTTAGCCTGCACTTGACAGCATAATAAAGGCAATTATAATGATTTGCATATTAAACATCTGATTATGACTTCATTGTAAATATTTCCTGGAGGACTTTGAAGAGAAGATCCTGTAAATAGCGTGCACACATACTAATGTCAAATTTGACATAATCTGAAAACATGCTGCGTGGAGCTGTCAGATTTGTGGCGCTTTTATCCATCTCGGCTTATTATTTGAAAGAGCTCATTTGATTCCAGATAAATGGGGAGAACACATTAATTGTGATGGTTTAAGGTTATGCAACTGCAAGTAATCGACTGACAGATTAGGGCTTCAAGTTAACTGAAATGTTGAGAATCTTGTCTTAAATTCTTATCCGGATATCGGCCATTGACAGCAAAACTCCCCACATCGCATTCCTTTGCCACACTTGCAGAGCCTAATAACACGATTGCTCTATGAGCCATGAACAATGCCTAAGGCATCATGGGTAAATATTGAATGCCATGGTTCCCGCTCACAGGCCTTTCCTTATAACTTACTTGAAACATCACTCACTGATGACAACTTCACCACTGATTTTCTTTTTTTTCCCCACTTCACTTTTATTTACTTTCCTTGCTCTTAAAGGCAGTTGACCCTCATATGTGGACATGCTCTCAAAACACTTAAAAGTCCAAAGGGTTGAAAAAAGGTTGCAAGGAAGGCACTGGGGAAGCAAGTGAAAGAGAAGGAGCACAGGCGTAGATCCAATTATTTACACTGGTGCAGAGCAAGTTATCAACAGTTCTGGCAATTTAGCTCTAACATTTGCAGAGTTACCTGGTGCTACTCACTTCTGTGCACCTTGTGCACATCTGCCCCACACCATTGCAAAGTTAGCAAGCATTAGTGGCATGCACGTGCTTTGGCTTTTGTGGTAATCTAGTTGACCCTCACCATCCCTCAATTCAGAAATGTACAAAAGGACGGGCACTCTGGTGTGGTAGTTTTATTTAATTTATTTATTTTATTGGTCATCTATACACTTGTGTCTAAAGGCGCAACAAGGCAAAGGGGGCGGTGGGATGATCGTACTAGGCCTTGAACACTCGGACTGTGGAAGTGCAGGTTATTTATAAAAATAGCTGGTTTCAAGCGCAGATCCGGGATTCAAACCTGTGTTGCTCCACCTGGTCTTGCTTCCAAAACCCATGTGTTGCCACAGAGTTATCATCCTTTCACCGAGCGTAGCTCCAGGGTTACCCCTAGAAGCGTCACGCGCTACACAATAAGACAATGACCTAATTACCATTAAGGTTTTGTTGGTGAAAGTAGAAGCAAGTGGTATCATTTTAATTTGAATGATTTCTAACACGCTTTAAAAACAGAATTAACTCCATCTGGACACAGATGATTGTATTAAACTCTGGTATGTGACTAGAACGGGCAGACCAGCCTGCGATTTATGGGAATCTTTTTAAACAAAAGAGTTTTGAGGGATTCCGAAATTGTAGCAGTATTTTCTTGTTTTTCTCCTCCTATGGCATACTATTCCAGAGTCTGGGCCCATATACTGCAAAATGTCGGTCTCCCCTTGAGGCGCAGCAGAATGCGTGGACAACCAGAAGCAGTTTATCCGTAGAGCGCAATGATCGCAGTGGTTGGTATCTCTTTGGTTTTTCTGTAAGATATGGGGGAGCCAAGTTGTTCAAACATTTGTAAATCAAACAGAGGATCTTGAAATCAATTCTGTCCCTCACTGAAAGCCAATGGCGAGACCATCACAG
Organism: Ambystoma mexicanum; assembly: GCF_040938575.1. Classification (NCBI taxonomy): domain Eukaryota; kingdom Metazoa; phylum Chordata; class Amphibia; order Caudata; family Ambystomatidae; genus Ambystoma; species Ambystoma mexicanum. Next base: position 291,284,129 of record NC_090930.1, on the reverse strand, counting down.
AGCTGAGGTTGGAGTAGATTTGGGGATCTTAAAGATGAGCCTCACGGCCGCATTCTGTGCTTTCTTGAACCTGTTTGGTTGCTTTAGTGGAAGGCCCGCTAACAAGCTATTGCCATAATCCAGCTGCAAGTTTATTAAAGTTCCGAACACTGAGGCTTGATCTTCATGGAACCTATGGAAGGGCTAAACAGAACCGCAGAGAATAGAATACAGATGGTAACTTGGCACATACCTGGCTCTCGCATCCTCGATCAGTTTGCCAGAGGTAAACCACATTCTTAACTGTCCCATAGGGTTAAAGTACTGGAGCCTCCAATACAAGTTAATTGTAAGGTCTCATTAAAGTCTATGGTCTGGGAAAAATGTCAACATTCTCCTCTTGCACTCATTCTGAACACAATGGTAAATACCACATAAACTAGCCCATTTATTAGCAAAATGAATAACCTGGGTTTTGTAAGTAGACCGTAGTACTATCTAAAAAGACAAACAAGTTTGTGGGGATATACTTCAGTGTTGTTTCAGGAAACTAAATAACACCAACAGGCTTTGGAATGTAAGAAGAGAGTTTGGACATGCTCGCTCTGGAGGACAGTTTCCCGAGATGTGGCTGGTAAGAAAAAAGGGCCTACTGAAGTTGGCAGAGCGCTGTGTGGGCACTTGGAACCGGATATCACTCATTAGAAGTGAAATAATAATTGAAGAAACCTCATGTGCCCCTAAGCAGCAGTAGCGGAGCACATGGTTGGTTATGCCTGTCATCCACCCAGGTGGTCTTCCATAGAAGTCACGTGGGAACACTAGGATTCTGCACAATGTATTGAGGCAAAGTCCTGCAGGCACAGAGACAATGCCACACTCTCCCCATCACTTGATGTAATCACACTCTCTTTCTCTGCATCTCCTTTCCCTCACTGCTCTTCTGCTGGGATGGGTATTGTTGTGAAGCAGAGGGCACCTGCCCCTTTAACTAAAAGTGAAACCAGGACCAAGGAGGGAAGGGTGGAAGGAAGGGAGGGGGGTGGGGGGAAAGGTTCAGTCAAGTTATGAATAAAGAAGTGTGCAGACGTGTCCAGTGTCCGTGAGTTTTATTATGTGGAGGGGCCTAGACTGCCCACAAAAACTGACGATGACGGGGTTCACCCGACCGATGGAGGCGAGTTGTGGTGTGGACCCATTACCGCAAGGAAAGAGGGTTGCGACACTGGCTGGAGACTAAGGCTGGAAGACAGCGGTGAGGAGGGACATCGACAGCAGAGGCGGTGAACCAGCACCGTCAAAGGCAGAAGCACAGCGGTGAGGAGGGCCGCCAGCAGCAGAGAATGGTGGACTAGCACCATCCGGAGCCCAGATGAGGAGCATACCGATGCTCTGAACAAGCCCTGCAGCACCCTGCTGAATAGACCCTGCAGCGCTGCCCAGGAGGTCCCAGAGGGAAGAAGACTAGCCCAGAGGTCCTGAGAGACGCGGCGGTCTGGAGAGCGGGAGTAAGGAGCCCACAACAGCAACGAGTTGGCAGGTAAGGAGGAACCGTGGAACGAAGCAGAGGCATTCCAGTTCAAAGAGGGGATGGTCCAGATCATCCGGAGCTGAAATAGGCAGTCCAGAAAGCAGGAAGAGCCACACGGAGGAGCAGCACGCCCAGGAGAGGTACGGAGCCGGCAGGAGGGGTGGGGAAGAGTGTGAGAACACGCTTCGACGGATGATACGTGACCACACCATAAGCCCATTAGAAAGCGTGGATCGTACACACAAGCTACAAGGAAAGGACACTAGCCCACTACAAAACAAGGACTACAAGGGTGCCCACAAGAGGAGGGCAGCCCAGTGGCAGTGGCAAAGAAACCCACTAGAAAGCGAGGACCAAACACAGAGGTCACAAGGAAAAGACAATCCAGTGACACATATGCCCACTAGTAAACAAGGATTACAAGAGTGCCCAAAAGAGAAGGGCAGCTCAGTGACAGGGGCAGAAAACCCACCAGAAAGCGAGGATTATTAGAGGAGCATAAGGGAAGAGCACCTCGGAAACAATAACCAATAAACCCTCCAAAACTACGACCACCAGGCAAACATAAGGAAAGGCGAGCCACAAAAATGAAGATACACCACCACACCCCAGCCAGTACAGATCCAGAAAGAGTGAAGCAAAGCTAAAATGTCTCAATCAGGGGATGCAGCAGCAGATGGGGCCATACCAGCCGCTACAGGGATAACACCCTCCAACCCAATATCCTTTCTACGCAGACAGAATCCCTTTGCACTCGAGCCTCAAGAGAATCAAGGCCAGAGGTGACAAGAGTGGATGGATGAATTCGAAAAATGTATGAGAGCCGTCGGAAATCAAGATGCACCTAACAAACTAGACATCTTCACCAATTTAGTAGGCAAAGATATCAAAAGCATCATCAAAACCATCCTAGCACAAGAAAGACCAACATACCCACTGGTAATCACCACAATAAATGGACGCCTAGTAGTGGTGCCAAACAGAGACTATGAGCGGTACACGTTTAACGAATGCACCCAGGCACCCCATGAAAACATAGACCATTTCATCCTACGCCTTCAAAGGAAAATAACATATTGTGACTTTGCGAACTTCAACAATGATGAAGCCATCTGACTGAGGGCAATAGAAAGGTGTCTATAATCCCAATTCAGGAAACACCTGTTTAAGAAACCCCTTCCCTTACAAGAAATTGCGGAACTAGCAAGGGTGTACGAACGGGTCGATGTCCAAGCAGCCAACATTGAAAACCCGAAGAAACTGGACACAGTAGCGGCCGTCCCCACCAGCCCACAAGGGCAATCCTGCCAATTCGGCACACCATCCTGACAAGAAATACCCAACACAGCCATCCAACGGGAGAGGCACCCAGCCCCGAACATCAAAGACATGCTAGTGAGACGCAACCAAGCCACCAGGTTCTTGAAGCTAGAACTCAATCAAGGCTACCACCAGCTAGTGATAGACTCTGAATCCAGACCCATAACAACGTTCACAACACACGAAGGTCTTGTTCGCTACAAGAGACTACATTTTGGAATCTCTTCAGTGGCCAAAATATTCCAAGAGACAATTCGAAGACTGATCAGCCCAGTGACCAACGCGATTAACTACAGTGACGACATACTGGTCTTTGGTCTTACACAAGAACAAAACGACGAGGCACTGCAACACGTCTGCCATATCCTCCAAGAAGCTGGCCTCACACTCAAAAGCCTCAAATGAGGAGTCAGCAAGCATAGTTTGTGCTTCTCAGACCAGGGTATAAAGGCGGGTCCCGACAAAATTAGCGCCATCGTCAACCTCTCGAGCCAGAGAGACATATCCGAACTGCGCTCATTCCTAGGCATGGCAGGATACTGCACACGGTATCTTCCCCATTATGCGACCCTCACCAGCATCTTAAGACTACTCCTCCACGATCAATCAGGAGCTAGCAACCAACCGCCAACTGGCATACTTCAACCCGCAATGGGACACAGAGATAACAGTGGACGCAAGCTTTGTGGGCCTGGGAGCCATATTGGCCCAGACAAACCCCCAATGAAATTCAAAAATGCACTTGGTTGCTTACGCCAGCCGAGCTTTGAACCCCGTAGAGCAAGCCTACTCCCAGGCAGAACGAGAAAGCCAGGCAGCAGTCTGGGCATGTGAAAAATGTCATAATTTCATCATTGTCAGGACCTTTGTGTTAATCACCGACCACCAAGCCCTGTTGGCCCTATTCGGAAACCCCAAAATAAAGATGCCCTCACGCAATGAACGCTGGGGCATCCGCCTCCAAGAATACGATTACACCATCATTCACAAGCTTGGAGGTGAAACAAACCCAGCCGATTACTTATCAAGACATCCCGACAACGACCCAGACTCTGAGATGCAAGGTGAAGCGGAGGAATACATTGCATACCTGTCCCTGAACGCTCTCCTGCCGGCGATCACCATGAGACAATTTGTGTATATACATGAATATTTAAATGGATTGTACGTGTAGATAACCAAGCATTGTGGGACTTAATATGAACATAAGATAATCTTTTCCAATCTTTTTTGATTAAAATGTCCTGCAGTAAAGACATTCAATTTTGGATGGTGCACAGTGTATCATTACGTACCTTGTGGGGTTGAAACATACACCGACATTAAAAAATAAAGCAGCCGGAGAGGTTCACAGTTCTCCAACAGTACTTTCCTTTTTCTTATATGTATAGTATTTTTTTTAACTAAAAGAACCACTCATTGAAACACATTATTGAAGTAATTGTGTGATATTGGACATTGACATAATAAAAAACACAATATATAAAATTATGGGTCTGTTATAGGGAAGCACTTTTGGATGCAACCATGAGATTGGTGTTCAAAACTCTCCACCAGTGCTCTATTTGTTTATCTGCAATCTATTTTTGTGAATGCAAAGTGACAACATGCCAAGAGGATGGGATTGTGCAAGGCCATCATTAATGCATGCAGCTTCAGTTCCTTGGTGTGGCAATAGACATGCCCATCAATGCATGTCGTTTGCGTGCCTCCCCCCAGAAAATTCAATCTAATTTGACAGGTATTTTGAATGGGGACAGACATTGAAGTGTGTCTAGATGGTCTATGTTTGCTTTCTTTTGTTTTTTAGACATCTTTAAAAAAAAACAGCTTTGGTCTCTTTGACGTTTAACAGATTTCGTGCACTACTCATAGCAGCAGTCTCTTTTTCTGTTGAAGTCAAATGGCAGTATTCTTAGTTTAGTTTCATTTTCAGAAAATAGAATATAACTGTCTAAGACCATCCATCAGATACATTCTGCAATTTATATTATGTGCATCATTAATGGGTGGAGTTAGAATAACAATACACCTTTGACAAATTGATTGGCAGTTGAAATTATGCCCCACAAACATCTCACAGAGCATATCCTTGCATGTGCATGCGCGCATGATGATACATCTTTTCACACTAGTAGAAGGGAAGGTAGCGCTGGTAGTGAGGCCCGGCACAGCTCAACATTGCCATACTAGGATATTCAAAACTATTTTGTGCATTTAAATGTCTGGAATGCAAAGATGTATGCATTGCTCTGCTAAAAGAGGGGGGTGGCTTTAGGATGCAAACGATAGCCGGCGCTGTGTGGGGTTAGTGGAATCTATGCATCAGTAGTCAAGTACTATATGGATCTCAGACTCAAATTCCACGCAACTCACAGTGAAAGTATTTGTTCAAAGGTTTACAAGATGACTGTCAACAAGTTGTGCTATCAATATATTCATTGAAATGTGAAGATGTAGTTGTCCTAATCAAAGCACATTGTGGCCAGCAACACTTGAGCCACTGCAGCCAGAGGGGATGGTTATGGGGTATAAGGAGGGGGAGACGCATCATTTGGACATACAGATTGTCAGAGATAAAAATAAAAGTTCTGGTCATCTGGTGGGCATATAGTTATGTTATATTAAATAACTTGAATGCATGTGAGTCCCCTATGATCTTCTAGTAGGGATTAAACTACATAAAGATTGATAATGGCCTTCAACAGGTTCACCATGTTCCCCTAGAGTGACAGCAACTGGCTTGAATATGTTCAGAAAACGTGAAAGTTAATATCTGTGTGTGTTCACAACAATTGTCAGCAGGGATGTAAAGGAAAAGAAAAGAACAAGAACATTGGTCATCTCGGGATCCCGTTTAGACAGGTGGAAAAAATGTAGTGCCTTGCTGAATCTATGCATCAGGTTTTAATTAAGGTTACCAGATCATTTAAAAATGTGGGTGAGAAGAAAGAGAAGGTCAACATGCCCATTTAATTCTGGCGATGCTTGCCCAGCATCAAATAGTACTCTTGATTTGGTGACAATAATGTGCATTTTCCATTTCACTGTGAAGATCACGAATGTGTGTTGAGGTTGCAAAAATAATCATTATTAATTATCATCAGAGAGGCAGAGATGCAAATGATGAAAGAATAAAAGCTGTGTTCATGTAGAAGGGTTCAACCTTAGCAAAAATATGAATGTGCACTAAGGTTACCGTATATCGTGTCTGGCATTTTCCCTAGAATACCAACAATTTTTTCAAATCCGCATAACAGGTTTCAAGCTATTGAATTATTATTATTATTATTAATTTTATTATTATTATTATTATTATTATTATTATTATTATTATTATTATTTTACTATAATTAATATGAATGTATTCATTGAACACAGACCTATCTTCGAGAAGTAATGTAATGCTTTACAGAGGTATACAACAACACAGCTACACAATGAAGAGCTTTACAAAGGTAAACAACAGTACAGATGCATAACAGCACTTTTCAGAGGTAACAGCAGAACAGATATACAGCGGGGGTAGGATACAGAGGGGCACACAGGATGGGTACAGCTTTACAGGGTGGCGCAGAGGAGAGGGGAGGATGGCTTCTAGTGCGTCATGTGGTGTGGGCAGTGGTGTGATGGCCTAGGTGTTGAGGAGGTGAGACTCCCTGAGGAGGTGAGATATTTTCTTAATTGTAGGAGCGTGGGGACGAGTCTGATGCTGATGCTGATGGGGAGCAGGTTCTGTAGTCTTGGGGCCTAGTCAGAGAACACTTGTTTTCTGGTCTTTCCTTTTTTGCAGTGTCAGATTTCAAGTCTGCACATGTCCTGTCTTCTGGTCGTGTGTTGTCTTCTGGAGATGTTGAGTTTCTCCAAGAGGTAGATCAGTGACTTGATGATGCAGAAAGACTTGAGGGTAATTTGTGTGTGCAGTGAAAGACAGTGAAGGTCGGTGACATTCGGGGCAATGTGTTTGTATCTTCATGGGCTCTTGATACGATGTGCAGCTGTGTGTAGGACACTTCTCGGGGACACACTGGAGGATGAAAGGAGGACTTTGAGGAGGACATTTCCCCCATCCAGGTGGGATAGGACCAGTGCTGGAACATTGATCCAAAGCTGTCTGGTTGTATGGTGTTTCTGCTCATAACAATAGAAATCAGCATATGGTGTCTCACTATAAGGTTCCCTTTCTAGTCACTTTCATCTGAAGATCTATTAAAAGCTCTTCATACGGCACAAATATTTGCAAGATGGATTGAGAAAATGAAGAATATGAATAATAACAGAGAGAATTTGTGGGATCAGAATCACAGGTCCTGCATCTGCCCACTTCTCAAGCACATGTAACAGCATGTGGTCTGCAATCTCTCAAGCAATGATGAGAGCCTGAGCACATATGATCTGATTCTTGTCCTCTCTCACTCCTGGGGCTATACTCTAGATCAAATAATTTCTCCCAATAAATAGGTTACTCTACACCGATCCAGGTGGACTGCCCTCATTATTGCTTAATGTCTTTCCATTTCACACTTCTAGGCATTCTGCTGCTCCTAAAGTTGCCAGGCACAGATACACTACCATGATCTGATCTCCAGTCTGCTTTCAGTTCAATGTGTGCTCTTTTTTTCCTCTATGGCACAGGTGGTATTGCCTCTTTACTTCACCACATACAGTTTACTTTTTTTTTATTTTGCATTTATGTAGCACTCAAACCCGAAGGTATCACAGCACCATTATAGCGTAAGAAAAGCAAAGAAAACACTGAACAGTACATAGCTGGTTTTGCATACTTATTTAAAAGCCATGACTTTATCATACATTCATATCGCCAGACATTTACTTTGTCATACATTTACTTTGTCATACATTTACTTTGTCATGCCGTTACTTTGACTGCATCATCACATTGTGAAGATGGTAATGAATGTTTTAGGGATTTAGGGATAGGGTAAAGTTAGGTTTGGAGTCAAGGGGTGCCAGGGGGGAAGAACATGGGGTAGAAAAGAAGAGAGAGTGCAGGTGGTCTCTCACCTGCAATGATATGACATGATGATGATATGATATGATATTTTATTTATATCACACCTATACACAAGTGTTTCAAGGCACAATAAGGCAAGGGAGGGGAAGAAGACAGCGATCTTACTAGGCTGAGTGACATTGAGATTGTGCAAGTGCAGGGGAGAGGGAAGGGGAGAAGTGCCAGGGGAGGGGGAGGAGGAGCAAGTGCAAGACATAGGATCAAAATGAAATACAGGAAGTGTGGCCTGCAGGTGGCAGTGCAAGGGTTAATTAGAGAACAGATAGCTGGTAGATAAGTGCAAGTATAGGGGGTTGTAGGGTTGCAGATACAACCCCAAGTGCAGGGTTGCCAGGGGCGGCAGTGCAGGTGTGCAACTGGGAGGGCAGGAACCTGGGCACGTGGTTCACAGGGTAGCCAGGTAACCAGTTCAGTATCAGACAGGAGATCAGCAAGGCAGCAGAAGAGAGAAGGAAGAAGCAAAGAGTTCTGTATTGAGATGCCTCCGGAACCGGAGATGGTTCTGCTCAAGTTTCAGAGAGGCTGGGAGGCTGTTCCAGACAAAATAAATGTCTGGCAAAGCAAATGGGACAAAGTATGTGCTGGCAAAGTGTATGCTGACAAAGTACATTCAGACATCCATGGCAGGCATGGATAATTTCCACATTTCAATGTTCCTTTAAGTTCACAGCTAATGTTGTAGCTCTTATCCAACTAATAAACTGCAAATCCTACACTTTATCCCTGGTATTGTCCAGAGTTAATTCTGAGCAAACAGACTATGAGGTTGCCAGAAAGATTCTGGAAGAAGAGAAAGGCATATTCTGAGTTGGACATTTCATAAGCTGTGCACCGGCACCAGAAAATATAATTACTGGAGCCAACTCTGCCTTTTATGGAATGCAATTTCTATCAGCACACAATAAACCTAGGAGCTGCTAACAGACAGTAAGCAACTGTCTCAACACAGCTCATAAGGCCTGCATTCAGAACTCCACTGAATCATATTGTAATGCCAATTTATTCCCTATTGATATTCACATGGACCTCCAGAACAGATGTTTTTATAATTATTTATATCTTAGTAATTTCAGTGCCATTTCTCAATGGTCTACTTTGACCTGGTTTCCTGTGACTTGTTAGTCTCACTTGTGGCAACTTTGGAAACCCATCTCATCATTGTTGACATTATTCCTGCAAAAATATGTCAAAAGCTATTTCTCTGCACTTTAACGTCATTATGCTGAGAAATATAATGCTAACTGAATTATCTAACGGCCGTTTACAGTGGGATTTTTTTGCCTGTCCCAAAAAAACATTCTCCAGATCCAGAGGTCTGCAACGACTAACGTCCGATTATTAGTTTGCCCTCTGCTGGTAAAATACTAGAAAAGGTGATGAATGAGCAGTTACTTGGACCAATCAGTTTAATTCTTAGCACATGTACAAGAAATGTACAGCACTTGTGCTGCTTGACCTATCTGCAACATTCCATATGGTCTGCCAAAGATCTTTGCTTTCCATCTTGGCAGAATGGATGGGCTTTGGTGGCCAGTGGCTAAACTAGTTCCAGCAGTTCAATAAGAAATGGCGGTGTGTCATGCTGTGTGTTCTGTGAATCAGTCTACTTTGGGTGAGTGTAGCCTCTCATCACTGTCTATCCAGAAGGAGGCGTGAGCCACTACAAAAACCCCAGTATTGCGCATAGCGTGCTCGGTGTATCGCGCTGTGTGTTCCGTGCACTGGGCAGTGGGCTAATACAATTCAGCTTTGCCTTTGGCTTTGGAGACAGTGCAGCCTAATTCCTTATCCTTCTGTGGTGGAATTTTGGTAGCGGCACCTGTTGCCATTATTAATTGCCCGCTAGCGTTGGGAAAATGCTGCACCCAGCATTTGGTGAGTTAAACGAGATCTTAACTATTAACGTATATTGGCCGGCGTACTGGTGATGTTCTGAAATGCCTTGGAAACAAAAAACACTAATTAGTGTTATGTCTAAGCCTGCTGAGGGTATTTAACATGCTGTGGAAAACTAAGGGAATACATATAACTTACATGGGCGAAAGACCACCCCCAGATCTGTGAAGAGAAAGCAGTTGGTGGGAAAAAAAGGGGGGGGGTAACACTGAGCAGATGTGTACTAGAGACCTCCATCGCATTGTCTACATGGGGAACCCCATGGAAAATCATTCAGGGGGAAATGATGTCCTTCTTTTCTATTGAAGTGCAAAGAACTTCAGCTAGAGTATTGAAGGTACATCAACGAGATGCATGCGAGTATATGAATCCTACTATGTTGAGTGGTGATGAGCAGGAGTAGTCTAAATCATGTCCAGTAGATAACAACTCACTTCTGCAGTTGTGTCATTCCCTCCAAAGTAGTGCAGCTGCTGCAGGTGATAATGCACCAGTAGAACCACTGAGGGACCCTGAGTCAGCATCTGTTCCTTTTGTTAATAAGAGACTATCAGCATCGCTTAATCTATATGTAGAGAGTGAGCACAATGAAAGCAAAGCTAATTACAATGATACCAACACAGAGATGCTCATGTATATGTCCACAATACAATTTGCATTGAAAATCTTATTGAGACTTTGTGGAAAAATAGCCAAAGGTGTCAAGGAATTGGATAACCGTGCTCCCATTGCTGAGCAGCAGACTGATGGGAACTCTGGTGTGATGGATGATCCAGGGGCAGGGGAAACCTATCAGGTACCTGGACATAGCAACCAGATGGAATCCCAGGCATACATCGGGTGCATATTGACCCGGATAAGTCTTGTAAAAGCTGAGCTGTTTCTTGACAAGGAAGCCAGGATGTAAGCTGAGACAGCAGAATAAGCAAACATCTAAAAGTAAAGAACAGAATAGAATTGAGATGAATCCTTTAGAAAGTACTGTCAACATCTCAACCATAAATACATATTCTGAGAAGAGGAGGGCATCTAGAGCAGAAGGCACTTTGACTAGTTGGGTACTTAAAGAGAAGCAACCGGTGCCCAGAAATATAGCTGACAGAGGAACAACTGATGTGGCTGTTGAAACAATAGATGGACGCAATCTCAACTCTGTGGATAGATGCTCTACTCCTAAACAGAATGAAACTCTATTAGAACGTGTTCAAGTTTCAAACAAAGGCAGAGGTGTACCTACATTGTCTGCCAAGAACCTGGAATTTGAGCCTAAGGGTTTTGAATTCATGAATAGGCACTTGAGAGCGGGAAAAGGTAAGAAATGGTTGGATGGCTCAGACATTTTGCAGACACTACAACATATACCGCAACTCAGATTATTGGAACTGGAGACTCTGGTTTTGTCTAGCCAGTAGGCAGTGAAAATAATGTAACACAAATTCGCTGTTTTAACACAGATGCAGTTGCTAGGATTCGAGCATATGCAAATACATTGTTACCCTTAGGCTATGAGCTGGATGCTAAGGTGGTAATGATGGATGATCTCAAAAGTGGTAAGCATTGGAAGTCCTCCAAGTTGTGAAAAATATTGGGGCGAAAAGGGTTACAAAGGAGACCTCTAGTGGGGACTCTCCAGAAGTACTTAAATAGCTCCTGGGGCTTATGCCTGCCAAGCCATTAAATGAACCAGGATTCTGCAGAATTCATGTACATGGGATTCAGATAAATCAAGTGTATATCATAGTGAACAGTACTATGATTCAAGCAAAGGGAAATACGCAGGGAAGCATTTGGCTCGATTTCCTTGGGGAATGGCAGCTTGTTATGCTAAATGGAAGAATGAAAGGTGATCATCCTGGAACGTTCACATGGGAAAGTGGGAAAAAGAAAGCTATCCTGGATTATTTCTTTGTTACTATGGCACTTCTGCCCTTGGTCTAAGGTCTGAGGGTTGATATAAATTCAAACAGTCATTATTCTTTGTTAACTATACACACTGAGTTCCCTGCTGACATCGAGGAGGCTGAGAAGGCTAATGGAAAAGAAAATAATATTAGTTGGACACCTGAATGTATAGGTAAGGTGACTGAATATATAAGTAGTGTTAGAGATGATGCTTTATAGTTACTAAAGGAAATGTTGTCGAACCAAATTGAGGAATGGCTGACCAAATTGATATTCTTAATGGTATTGAATAAAGGTAGTTATGCAATTCACGATGGAAGGCAGGCCAAAACATTTTTTTTTTAAAAAAGGTAAAGGATGCAAAGAGAGTAATTTGGAGGGAGATAAGACAAGTATTGCATAGCGCCCTGGACACTGGATTCAAGAAGGCACAAGTAAGGGCAATTAAAAATAAATACAGAAATTTGGCAGAATAGTGGAGGAGGTCTGGGCTTAAGGCCAGATGGCAAAATGTGATGTCCATAATAAAAAGGTGGGGATACCCGAAACCTTTGGAAGCTATTGCGCACCACTAAAGGGACCAAGGCCATTCAGGTGATAAATCTGATAGGTGAAAGGACTTGTGGTAAACATATTAAAGAATCCTTCACTTACCATGACTGTATTTTGCAGAGAAGTTGTAGACCTTGAACCGGATAAAGATAATATGAAAATTAAGATCCAGAGACTACAAGGGCAACAAGTTCCAGGGCCAAATGGCTTGGTTAATTTGGTCCTGAAAATCAACCCTGAGATGTGGGCTAAAATACTGGAAGTATTGTTCCGAAAAATCTGTAATGAGGGGATGATACCTATGACATGCAGCATGCAATACTGATACCAATATATAAAAAAGGTTTGCAGACTTTACCATCCAATTATAGGCTTTTCTCCATGTTAAGTGTGATTGGTAAGATCTTTGCCGCTTTACTTTTAAGAAAGCTGGAAGGTTGGGTAAATACTTCACAACTTCTCAACCCCATTCAAACACGCATTAGAGCAGGATCCTCCACCATGCACACTGTACAGTTGATGGATACCTTTATTGAAAGGAGGAAGAGTAGGGGCAAGCCAGTATTGTACACTGTATTTGTAGAATTCGGGGCAGCCTTCGACGTAGTCAATAGAAATAGACTGTCGGCAAATCTGAAGAACTATGGCTGCCCTGAGGGTCTATTGTGGATGATACGTCAGTTGCTCAAAGATACATCTGTCAAGATGAAGTTGGATGCGGGGGGTACATTACCGCACTCTACCCACAAATAAGGGTGTGATGTTGGGGTGTGTATTTCCCCCCTGCTCTTTAACTTGTACCGAGAGCCCTCCCTATTCACCTGAAGAGAATCCAAAATTTCCCTCAGTGAATCGGGCAAACATCTGTAGTTTGTATGTCTTTTGACAATGACCTAGTCATTTTTTACCATAAGTATTCAGGAATGGCTCATACAATTAATGCACTATGGTCATAGGCAAAGGACAATTAGTTGGTAATGAACATCGACAAAACTAATCAATACAATGTATGAGTAAAACAACAAGGTGCCCAATACTAAATACTCTCCTTAGAGTATGTTGAAAACTAAAAATATCTGGGGGTTGAAATAAGTCTGTCCAGGGTGTATGGTGAAATAATCAGTAGTAGGAAAATTAAAGCCATATGTCTAACCGCAATATTTAATACATTTGCCAAACAGATTGGGTGATATTCCCTTGCCAGAGTTTTAGCACTGTACAAGCACGGCACAAACAATGTTTCTGTTCCACATTAGTATATGACCTTGACCCTAGGAAACTTAAAATGGATATAAATAGTAGAGGGGACATTTTGGGAAAACATTCTGGGCCTATCTCAAGCTGTATCCATAGAGCTATTGAGATTGGAACTAGGAATTATATTGATGAAGATATTGATTCTAAAGAAAACAAGGGATACTCAACTTACGTGCCATGTGCAAACCTCTGTGCCCCATGCTTTATATATTAGGCACTACTATGGCACAGAATGCTGGTAATAATCTGAAGGTTGCTGCAGAAAAACGTTTTGAAATGATAAATTGGAAACCAGAATGAGGTGAAAATCTTTTAGACCTTACAAAAATGTTCACACAGAGACGGGAACTGTGGGATTGGATGTGTAATTATCAACATCTAGTAACCTTAAAACAGTAGAAAGACAATGTTTTCTTAGTCCACAAGTACAAGCCCCCCCCAAACATATTTGATGCAATACCCATCCCCCTTAGTACACAGGTTTTTATAATTATTACGCATAGACCAGCTGCCCGTATTGATGAACATTTGTACCCAACTAAAAATTCCTGAGCAGGAGATACTGCAGATGATGTAAATAAGAGAACACAGTGGAAACAAATTGTCATGTACTCAACAAATGCAAAACCATTGGGACATTATATATGTGTCAACTAGGAAGATGTGTACAGGCACATGACAATAAAAAGCAGAAACGTTTGGAAATGCTGTATACATACATGGAATATGTTGTTGAACTTGGTTTTGTATAATGTGTGGTTAGTGGTTTCAAAAAACAAACTCTTCAATGAAATTGCTTAATATTTGATGGTTTAGCACTGTCTTAATATATATTTGTATCGTTTTATTGAATGTTTCAAATGAATGATCGAAGGGTAATGCTCTGAGCTAATTGACTGAGAATATTCGGTCTCTCTTTTGATTTTAAACAAAAACATGGATTAAATTATTTAAAGATGTATTAACTTATTGTTTCATAGAAGGGAAAATATGAAATGTATGTGAAAAGTTAATTTTAATGAATCACATCATATTTAAAAAATAAAAATAAGGAATGGGGAAATCTTCTCCTCTCCCGAATCCTTTTGCAATTGTCCAGAGCTCAATTTTGCTTCCTGTTCTTTTAATATGTTATGTTAAACAGCTATGTCACAGAATTGTGTTAGTATTCATGAGTATGCACACAATAAGCATATATACGTACAAGTTACATCTGTTGATGATCTTCATAATCTATTGTACTGTCTAGACCATTTTGAGACATGAATGCCAATGGGTTATCTGATGTTTAATTCATCCAAGACCGAGTTTCTACTCTTGGCTAGTCTGAAACAGGAATATCAAGTCCAAATTTGAATCCCAGCTTTGGCACCTATGAGATACACTCTCTCTGTATTGCCTGTGGTTAAGTGCCTCAGTCTCAGTCTGCTAATTTACAACCTTTGTAGTCGGGTCCGATCAAATCCTTTATTCCACCCAATTTATCTTTTTCTGTATTTGAGGATTTAGTATTGTCACAGTATTGTGGTGGCAAAGCTGTTCTTCTGGCTGCTCTCTATGTTATGCAAGCCCTTTTTACATTTGCAATGCATCCCTGACTCGGTTGGTCACTAAGAAGGGGACGTTTGACCACGTTTGCCTGATTCTGGCTGGTCTGCTTTGTCTGTCTCTGGAAGCCTGAAATAACTCAAATTAGGCTGTTCAGCACTGTAGGCAAGTGTTCTTCAACAGTGTCATTATTTGGGAGATAAGCTCCAGATTTGTGGAGATTCCCATATTACAAGATGCAAAGATATTCTAAGACTTGGGGCCTAAATCACAGAAGAATTTTATAATGGCAAACCCCCATTGGAAAACTTTCTGTGAATTAGACCCTTAATATCTCCAGAGGTATCAAAGATAAGACAGCCAATAAGGCTTTTTCTGTTGTCATACTCAGTTCTGGAAATCTCTTTCACCTGAAGAGTGCACCACAACCTTCTTATTTTTAGAAGGACAGCGAACACCTTTCTTATTTCCTGAAAAGCTTGGTCTTCTTTTCATATAACTGAATATGTTTTATTATGTTTTTGATTTGCTACTATTGACTGCATTCTGATACCCACCACACCTATACAAATCCTACAATAAATAATAATGCATAAACAATGAACATGAATCATTACCCAATACATTTCTCATCTCTCCACTCAATCCATCTTCTCCCCCTCTGGACTACCACCACCAACTCTATCTCCCCATCCCAGCACCTTTGCTAGCCCGAAACACTACGTGTAACCCTCTAGTTGCATTTCCCTATGTACAGAACTCCATTGATTCAGAGCTAGGTTTAGGCTTTCTACATATCACATATATTCTCACGAGTATACCAACTGAACACAGATGAGTCAGGCTTTCAGAAATCTGTGGCTTTAATTTTTGTCAGGATGAAGACAAGTTGTTAGGTATTTGCTGGTAGTGGTTTCTGAGATAAATATTCAGGGATGGGCAGCCAAGGAAGGCTTCTCATGAGCTTCGAACAAGAAAAGGATACACTACCAGTAAATGTGGCTTTAGGGTTTATGAGAAGTAGGTTTCATTGCTTTGGGGATAGTATTCTACCAGAGAAGCTGCATTCCATGGGTTGACATGGAAACCTGAAAAAAATCCTCTTAAATGGTAAACATCCTATTTCAGACCAACCTCCTCTTCCCAGCCTCCAGTTTCCACCTCCAACACACATGGAGACTGTCAAGGGATGCCATTATACCCTAATTCTTCCTTCCCTAATCTGAGTTTAGTTTGCCTGGAGTGCCATCTATCCATGTTGATGTTACAACAGTATCAGCATCAGTCTCATGGAGCACACTGGCATGGTATATGTGTGTGCATGTTTTCTCTAACGCCACTGCCGAAGAAATAAAATCGTTGTTCTTACTTCACATTTCTCTCACAGCATTGCCAGAGAAAACAATGCATCAGAATGACCATCATTTATTGAGGGTACAATTATATTGTTACTTCATTTCTGAGCTATGCATCTGGGATCCCTGGGATCCCTGGGAGAGGCAGCCATACCTTTTTGTTACCATAAGAAAGACTTCGGGATGAATACATTGACAACCTCTGGAACTAGCAAAAAATGAATAAAGCTTATTGACAAGTCTCTAAGGCAAAGTACCTCGCCACAGAACTTCTTTTATTTATTTATTTATTTTTTGAATTTGTTAGGCACCTATACAACATAATTGTTTTTCAAAGCACCACAAGGCTAAATGGGAAGTAAACAGAGGAAATAATAACATTGGCAAAACAGAAAGAAGACAGTTATGGTCTTACAAGGTCTTGTGGCATTTGGACGTTCAATTGCAGTGAGGTGAAGTACAGGGGAAGGGGGAGAGCAGATGAGTGGACAAGTGCTGGTGGAGGGCCCGAGACGGAAGTGCAAAGGGGAGCAAGGAGGAGAACCTCACGCTAAGTACTAGTGCAGTCGATTACCAAGGGTGGGATGCACAGCTGTCAAGCAAGGATCCACAAGGGCAGTGCAGTGGTGGAGAGGGTGCTGGAATCGCCTTGGAAGAAGGAACTGGGATCCTGTGAAATTAATGAGGATCAGGCCACCGGTCACAGTGGCAGTGGCGTGATTAACAGGGATGGGAAATAGGGAACGAGAAAGAGAACAGCAGAGTTCTGAGCAGTTTCTGGAACTTAAGCAGGTCCAGCTCAAATCTGAGAGGGGCAGGGAGGCTGTTGCAAATGAAAGCACCAGCTGAGGAGAGAAACCTGCCCCCTACTCTCTGCTTGGAGAAGCGTTTGACTGTCAAAGAGTTAGAATTAGAGGAGAGTAGTGCTCTATCAGGGGAGTATTTAGCAAGGGAAAGTTGGAGATAGCATTGCCCCAGGCCCCAGAAGCCTGTGTGGATAATACAGAGGGTCTTGAATTTGATCTTCATAGCCACTGGGAGCCAGTGGAGAGATTTTAGGGCTGGAAAGATACGGTCCCTGGTCTTGAGGCCAAGAATAAGTCTCCCTGACCTATTCTGTATTAGCTGGAGGGGGTGTAGAGAGGAAAGAGGGAGATTTTGAAAGAGGCTGTTGCTGTAGTCCAGCCTGTAGAAGACCAGAGCTCTGGAGATATTGAGCTTCTGGGGAAAGTGAGGAAAGGAAGAATGCCTCTGAGGAGGTGGAGCTGGAAGTGTGACTTCCCATGATGTGAGGGATGAAGGAGAGAGCGAAGGGCGAAGATGACCCAGTGTGTTTTGACCTCACAGGATGGTAGGGTAGAGGGTTCAATGATGTTGCAGAGGGAGCAGGTGTACCAATTACTTAAGGGAGTCCTTAAGTAAACTCATGTGACAAGTTGCTACCTTAACCTGGTATTGCAGAAAAGTTGCTATGGCAATCCACTGTTTACAATCTATGTGTCAAGAATTTGATAGCTTGGGGTGGAACTCAGCGCCAATGGCTATCCTTATGTCTGCTCCCAGCTTGAAACAGGGGGAATCATCAAAATGCATGTATACAAAATGCACGGGTGAAGGCATGATGAACCCTGTTGAATGACCTGTAGACATCTAGTGAAACTAAGGTAGCGCTTCACATATATTGCCCACATCTTGGTGAAACACCCATTTTGTACACAAAAATAGAGCACTTTGTCCAAAATGTTACTCACAATTACTGTGCAGCATTTTGAGTATTCTCTGCAAGGTCCCACTCTTGATGTTCTCATTTCCTCCAACCTCCCCCTTTCTATCCATATCACCACTCCTCTCTACTGGAGACATTACTTTCCCTCCTCTGGACTCTTTGGTGACCTATGTGACCTTCTCTCTCTTTCTATTCTTCGCTCTGGCCCGACTCACTCTGCAGGGAACACTCATGATGTTCTCATTTCCTCCGACCTCCCCCTCTCTATCCCTCTCACCACTCCTCTCTCCTGGAGAGATCACTTTCTCCTTTCCTCCCATCTCTCCCTCTATACACCGCGGGCTAAACCAGCTCCAGCACTGTCACCTACCATCTCCGTCATCTGGCCCATGAAGCATGTGTCAGTTGAGGCTTTCACTCCCACTTTCTCACCCCCTCCTCCACCTCTGGCTGACTCTCACCCTGACACTGCCCTTTTCAAGCTCCACTCTGCTATCTCTGATGCTCTTGATGTTCTTGCCCCTGTCATGAGGTTCCACTTGGAGCCCAGTGCAAAGTGCAACTTTTGGTTTGACTCTGACCTTGTCACCCTTAAACCCAAGTGTAGGGTGGATGAGAGGAAATGGCAGGCATCTTGTGCATCCTCTGACAAACTGGCCTGCCACCTGCTTCAAAGGCAATACCGGCTCTCTGTCCGCAATAAGAAGGGAGCCCACATCCAAGCCCACGTATCTGCGGCATCTAACAATTCAGCTCATCTCTTTATAATCTGCAAGGAGCTGGCCAATCCTGCTGCAGTCTCTACTTTGCCTGTCCCCTCCCAGGCCCCCTGCATGGCTCTCATCTCTAAAACCCAGGACATCAAGTCCACACTCTCAATCTCTCTTCCTTCTCCCTCCACTTTCTCCTCTATTTACGGCCCCACTACAGCTATCTCTCCTCCCCCTTCTCTGCATTACCTATATTCTCCCCTGATGAGATTTCTTGACAAGTCCAATCAAACCCATCAAGGACCATATTGACACCCTCACTCCTGCCTTGGGTGACTTCTGCAACCACTTCACCACTGGAGCCTTCCCCTCACCTCTGAAGCATTCTCTTGTGAACCCTTTTCTCAAGAAACCCACAGCCGACCCCTCCTGCCCGGCTAACTATCACCCGATCTCTATCACTCCTTTACTGGGCATACTCCAGGAAAAGCTGGGCATCTCCCAGCTTCATCTTCACAATGATTCTGTTGGTTGTCTCCATGACCATCAGTCTGGCTTCAGAGCAGAGCTTGAAAATCTGTGAAGACCTGCTCTCCAACCTTGATCCTAATCTCCCATCTGTCCTCATCTTACTCGATCCCTCTTCTGCCTTTGACACAGTCAACCCTGCAATTCTGCTCAAACCGCCTCCATGATAACCTGGGTATCACAGATCAGGCCCTCACCTG
This sequence comes from Ambystoma mexicanum, assembly GCF_040938575.1. Taxonomy (NCBI): domain Eukaryota; kingdom Metazoa; phylum Chordata; class Amphibia; order Caudata; family Ambystomatidae; genus Ambystoma; species Ambystoma mexicanum. Next base: position 291,264,590 of record NC_090930.1, on the reverse strand, counting down.
GCTGACCTCCTTCCTCTCCAACTGACCCTCCCAGGTCCAACTGGGGTCCTTCCTTTCCTCTATCTCACTCTCCACATGTGATGTTCCCAAGAGGTCTAACTTCTCTCCCTGGCTTTTCAACAAATACCTAGCACCTCTTGCCCACTGCATTTGCAGCTCTCTGCTCCAACTTTAAGTGCTATGCGGATGACAATCAGACTCCACTCTGCCACCTCTTCGTCCTCTCTCATCTCTGAGTGTCTGTCTGCCTTCCAGGATTGGTGTGCCGCCAACAACCTCTGCCTTAATGCCAGTAAGACAGAGAGCCTCATCATTGGCACTCCTGAAACTTCCTTTCCTGTCACTCTCTGGCTGCCCCCCCCTTGGCCCTCTCCCTGCTCCCACCAGTGTGGCTAAGAACCTCATAGTCATCTTTGAATCCACGCTTTCCTTTTCTCCACACATCTCTGGCGTCTCTATGACATCAAACTACCAACTGCACCTCCTCAGAGGTATTCTTCCTAATTCAATTGCCTGATCTCAGGTTACATGGTGCATTGATGAACATTTAACTATCTAACAAAATAATTTACACGACTGAAAGTGTACAGTACTAAATGCACCTAATGTCATGCTATGAATTTATTGCAATGCTTAAGATGGCACAATATCATTCTAATTTTTTAGGATGATTTGAACCACAAATGATTACTTAAAACAGAAAAGAGTTATTGGGCCTATGTACAAATGTGCAGTATTCTAATTTGTATTCACTGACGTGGTGACTTACACCATTTAATAACCGACAGGAACACAACAACAAACAATTGACTTCACATCTGCAGCGTGTCTTCTGCAAAGCTCTCCAACTCTGATTACTAAGCCAAAGATGTATTCCTCGAATTGTCTTGCAGCCATTGCTTTGCACCAACCTAAGTACCTGGCATCCAGATGGCAATTGCTTGGCGAGTTGAGCGTCCTGCAGACCTTTTTTTGTTTGCCCGGTCTTCATTTTAAATTGAAAATCTCCATTGCTCTCTCCCCCCCTGCTCTCCAGCTTGGCCATGTATTTCATTTGGTGCCCCTGACACTATGCATCCGTTTTTCATTCTCTCGTGGTATACAGTTCGTCTGGACAAGCAACAGCTTTACAATGTTCTCTAAATAAATGTGCACTTTTTTCCTAAAAATCCAGATGTTTCTGAAAAAAAGACACGTTTCCGAATGTTTTAGGAATCATTCTTTTATGTTGTATAGTTTTACTGGTTGAATATGCACTTCACCTTTCCTGGAAATTACTCGCAAGCACCAGGAACTTAAAAGTTAAGGGTGAGCTATTCTGAAATATACACAAATGAAATTGTTGACACACTCGTCTTGCTGCTGTTCTCTCAGTGCAACAAAAATATATATTGGGTGCATTTGTATTATTTATGACTCAAACATGGAACATTGAAATCAAGTCCACTTAGTTAGGAAACTTCATTAGAGAACATATTCCGTCAACACAACATTGGCATTTGGACAGGACTATTTATGCCACCAGTGACATCTTTCAATATTCCTGACGCCATTTCCCTAGCAAATTATTTTTCGTGTGTCCTTTAAACAGTTCTATATTTCCAAAAATGCAGTAGAGAGAATAGTAGCACCCTAAGGGCTCAGCCTTTGAGGAAGAAGAAACGATTTTAAAAGAATGTTTTTTTTCCTCCTGACTTCTTTTCTTCCCTTGCTCTCTTTCTTAAAAGTTAGACTTGTTCTACACCATACAGAATTCTTAAGGCATTGTACTATTTGTAGAATGCTAACAGTGCTCAATAAAGCATCTTCTAACAAAGTGATTGAAAGCGTGTTTTAGACAGATCTCCTCTTTATAGGTGGTCCAACAATGTCAGCGGAGATCAAGGCTCTGTGTAATCATATCCTATAACAGGTCTAAGCACCGGCCGTAGAGGTCCTCTGAAGATAGGATTCCTGGGTCCCTGTCAGTTTGCTGATCATACTCACGTATAGCTTTTCCAAAGTCTAAGCCCAAGCTACATGCCATCCAATTCTCAGCTTTGTTAAATGGATGATTGTTTCCTATATAATTGTATGACATTGACTATATATATGTATATATATATATATATATATATATATATATATATATATATATATATATATATATATATGTATATTATATTCACTAAAAAAACTTTGTTAAGGGGACGTTATGGTTCAGTTACCCTATTAAAAACCTGTGAAATTCACAAAAAAAACCTTTATAAATGTGCCACTATGGTTCAAAGTACAACCCCCTGAAATTTGCCAGTTATGGTAGGCTAAGCAACCATAACTGGCCGACCACTGTGCACTGCTAACACTAACACCCAGAACATCAAAGATGACATCACAGATGTCATTGATGACATCACATTTCTGGCTCACTCTTTTTTCCTTCACTGATATATTTGGGACAGTAACAGGCAGGAACTAAAAAGTCACTATACCATAGTACAACGTCTTATGGTGACAGAACACATGACATTACATGTGTAGCTCCTTCTTTTTTTGTTCACTGACATATGTAGGCCAGGTGGCTTTCTTCACTGTCAGTCAGGAGTTTAAGAAGGTAAAAATTCTATATTTGTAGTCCTTACCCTTCCCATTTGTTCTACCAATACTTTCCTTAAGTTACGGTCACATCATATGGTCACATCATATCATACATATGCATAGAAGAAGGAATCCAGAAACACAAGAATGTTTTCTGTGCATGAAGTTAATTAGTTTTGGTATGAACATTTTCTATTAAAACTGCACTTTTTGGTGCATGCTTTACGTTCCCTGTATATGGTTATATTTGTATGCATAGTGCTCTCTATATGTTTTTGTGAGTAATAGTGCAATTATGCAGTAAAGGAAGCATGCGTAGATACTTATGTTTCACAGTATGTAAACATTTGTAATGGTAGCATTTATCAATGTGGTATGGAACATGGGAAGATTGGAAATTATCGCACCTCTGTAGTGCATGCTGCTGACAATGCCTACATTTCTTCATGAGTTTGTTCATGTCCTGAAAGAACTCAGTAATGGAATTGTTTTTTTTTCAGCACTGCATTGCTTAATTAACTACGTGGCATATCTTAGTTCTTCAATCATCTCTGATACTTTTCTGCCAATGATATAATTACAATCCCTTGTGGAGCCTCTGCATGAAAACTAAATGTACATGTGTTGTCATCAGGGATGTCATCAATGACATTTGTGATGTCACCTTTGATGTCGTGGGTGTTAGTATTAGCAGTGCACAGTGGTGTGGCCAGTTATGGTTGCTTAGCCTACCATCCCCAAACCCTCAAGAACAACATAAACGTTTTGACGAAACATCCATCCCTTCATCCCCTCACAACCACCCTGTGTTAAACCCTAATTCCCCTATATTCGTTTCAGTATCTGCTTCCCCCTGTATTCCTCTTGATTGATGTATGTGTGTGTATTAAAAAAATGTATGTTAGTTGTAGTGGAATGTTTTGGATTAAAACATTTCTTTTTAAAAAGAGTTAAAATGTCCGCGGACAGCGTGCCTTTTCGGGCTGGCCGTAATCAATACAGTATGAATGTTCTAGGGGCAATACATCTACCCGTACCAATCGCAACCAAGATGGAACTAATCTTATAACGCAACAGGTGTCTAAGGTGTCCGTAAATGAACAGAATGGGGGGGTTGTAAGGACATTAGACCTCTCCGTACTGGTCACAACCAAGATAAAACATGTTCTTAGAACACACCAGGTGTCCGGGATGTCTGTAAATGAACAAAATGGGAGCGTCCTAAGGACACTATACCTGCCTGTACCATCCGCAGCCAAAATGGAACTGTCCGTAGAACAAACGCGGTGGCCGGCATGTCCGTAGTCAAACAAAATGGAGGTGTCCTAAGGACACTTTACCTGGCCGTGCAGTCATTAGAACATCTACACACATGCGCACCACACCCATAAGTACTGCGAACATCGCACCTGTCCCTAACTGTCTGTCTCACTTGTGTCGCACTTTTAATTAGTTTCAGGACCCGAACACTATCCGTAGAACTCCCGCACACATGGGCACGTATGTTACTCTGCATTTGGTGTCCAACGGGCACCCATTTCCTTCGCGGATGTGTTCACAACGTCATCATGTGACTGCACCCACGCTGAGCATGTGGACTAATTTGTGCAGTTTGTCTGCTTCCGAAACATTTCAAAACAACATATACAAACATAGGAAATTATTTTACAGTATAAAATCATCATTTCACATGTTCCATACAATGGAACTACCTTTCAATGTATAGTTTAGAAGTTTTGCAATGCGTTTGAGTGATCAATATGGTAACAAGGCGCACTCCTCCACCCCTATAAATGACCACACCCGCAAGCTCATTTTCATTGTGCTTCTGGCTATAGCAGATTGAGTTGTGCTGCCTTTACTGCTGTAGCAAACATTAGCCAACCAATCCTAATGGTATCCATGGCTGCTGTCGCTTCATTAGCCTCAGCACCACCCCCAAACCCTCCACCGCCACCACCTCCCCAATGGCCTGCAGAGGGAAATACACGTGAGGATGTATAGAGGGAGGAAGAAGAGGAAGAAGAGAATGAGTTGGAGGAACTCTACAGCAAGCAGTCGCCAGGAGTCGTGGGTGTGGCGGTTTTATACCGTTTTTGGAAAGGTACCAAAAGCATGTGCAAACCAGGTCAGGTGTAAGCAGTGCAAGTTGGTGCTGAGCTGCGGGAGACCTGGTGCATACAGCTTTGGTACGACAACCATGAAGCAACACCTAACTTCGTTCCACAGTGCGGCCATTCGCAAGGGGGTACCATGTGAAGGCCGTAGTAGGTTGAGTTCCTCCACAGCATCCTCCATGTCTGATCCTCTCACCACAAGAGACACTCCTGTGGGGGAGTGCATCCCGCCAGCTGCCTCACAGGCAATTTGTGATGCTGTTGACCCTAACCTTGCGAGGGTCACAATATTGTCTATGTACTGCGACGCAGTACTCTGCAGGGGGGAGTGTCTTCAAAGTGCTTTTGAGACTACGGTCGCGGAGCACCAGAAGAACTGCTCCCTACCTAAGTAAAGCCCACCCTACCCTTTCTCTCTCCACCTGCCCTTTCTTATCCCCATGGTTGGTGTCCCTTCCTTACCCTCCTTTACCCTCCTCTCCTAGTGTGTCGTGTGTTGAAAAATAATAAAATGGAAAACAACAAAAATGACAAAAAAGGCTCTTTTCTACTGTCTACCGCCTAAATTAATGCTATTTCCAATGCGATCGTATGAGAAAAATAAACGTTCCCAATTGCTGTGGTGACATCTCCTCTGATGGTCTCCCGATTTTTCGCATGTGTACTTATAATATGAAAGCAATGACATTTTTCCCATCTACTATAATGACCTCTCACTTGCAAACCTCTCTGCTATGGACAGCACAGCTTAAAAAAAACAAGGCATTTTCATAAACTCAAAATTGTACTCATTTGCGAAGCAGGTTCAAATAACATATTGCAAATAACATATAAAGGCTGCACATAGTGAAATGAAATGCACACATGCACTGTGTTGAGATATCAAAGGAGAATACTCCGACAAAAGATACAAAATGAACGTGTACATTAACATCACTGCTTTAAACACACAAAGTTACTAACTTCTTCCTTTTACAATTGCAGTGAAACCTACTCTCCTGTAAATAAACAGCATCTACACTGCAAACAACATATCCGAAGAAACTTGGTAATTCCGCAAAAAAAGTAAGTACAGTACTTCCTTTATATACTTACTGTTCCTCAAAGAGACTGTGTGGGTTATTTATGTAATTTGCGCTCCAAAACAAAAATTGATTTCTGAACCATTCTATCCACAAATCCCCCTTTATCAAAGAAAGAATAACTGGCAGAATGGCTCACAAATCCCTGTTTTGGAACACAAATAACATACAGAAGCCTTAGAATGTTAGTACTACAAAACAAATAGCTGTTTTAATTTTATACCATTACGTTTACTATGAATGCTTCTCCTCACCACTAGCTCACTTTGTACTCTCATCTGAAGCACAGTGTAGTAATATACAAACAGAAAAATAGCCTTCCCAACTCATTGTAACTGCCCAATGCACATTCAAACACCACCACAAACAGCTTGCCCATCAAACTCATGCACGCATGCACACAGCACACATACATTGTACAACAGACCAAACCATGCCTTCTTTTTTTTCAACAGACCCCAAAGAATGCCTACCAAAAAGCAAGTCCATAGAAAGGAACGCAGAAATAGAGCAAATGAAAATAAAAGTGTCCAAATTAAGCATCCATCTTTAGCAGAGTTTGTAGAGAACATTGGAACAAAACAGCTAATACAGTCATTTAGCGAAACAAAGGAATCTTCAACTACCAAAACTTTGGCTCCGTTATCAAAATGTGGCACAAAACAGAAAACGCTTTAGAAAAAATCGGCTACCACTACTGCTAACAATGCTCCTATTAATCCTGATATAGTAACAAGAACCCATAGTAAAAAAAGTATTTTAGCAAAAATGTTTTGCTTCAGAGTCGTTCAAAATCTAAAAGAAGAGGACCGAAATAATCCTCAACCCTTAAAACCTACCGTAGAAAATTAATCCTACAAGCTCTCGTAGACAGTGCAATCCTTCTCAAAAGGAAGTTATTTATTTTAGTGTTAAATAGGATGAAACCACTAACAAAACTAAGTACTAAACTACAAAAGAAACTTATCAATAAACGGAAAGTCAACAAAAATAACTTCTTAAATATTTGTTGAGGTGAATGGAGTCACACAACAACCACAGAACCATATTTTAATGAAGAAGCATACAAACACAATTGCCATCCATAGCAGTGGACGAGGGTATGAAAAAATCAATAATACCATCATGGAACAAGAAACATTGCTTACGTCATTGTGTGACATTCCTAACAAATCTTTCAAATCTTTACGTCAGTTCCTCAATCAGTATGTGAAAGGTAAAGAAAAAATCAAAATGAAAATGCTGCAAAATATGGATATCTGTCCAGTGCGCAAATACACAGGACTACAAGGACATTCATTAGCCTGCATTTCAGGACCTATTTGCTAAGGCACCTTCCATGATATCAAAAGGATATCAATACATCATTAAAATGTAAGAAATCTAGTGTATACATTGTACTATGCTAAAAGTCCAGCTTTAGAATTACCCAATTTAAATAACACTCTTCTTCATGGTACATCCAAATACCTACAAGAAGAAATCGACTGTATCCAGTGAAAATATTTTCGAAGTGAAAGCCACATACAAAATGCAATAGTTTTAGAACAGACTAGCAACAAGTCTGCACATAGCAACCTTCTATTGGACACATACAAAAAAGAAATAGTAAAATGTAAAACTGCATCAGCTGAAGTACCAAATCATGTATGTGTGTGTTGCCGCAGAACGTTTTACAAAAGGAACATAAAAACTATAGACGTAACATACAAAATAGAAGACAATGAAGATTCCAAATGGTTTGAATTAGCTCTCTACCTTTTAGCAGAAAACAAATACCAAATAAGTGAACCCCTAATATGTTGCAGTTACTGCACTACAAAACTGGACAACAACCAAACTCCTTCACGTGCTATCACAAATAATTTGGAATTATTCTCACTACCAAAACCCCTGCAACAAGTCAATTTGTATGAGAGCATCATAATTCAAACAGTTCACCCATTTGAACCAATAATATGCCTTCAACCAAAAACAGCAAAATTACCTCCCTCTGAATAGGTGAAAGGCATTTGTGGCAAAGTAGTTTATTTGCCATTAGATCTGACAGAAAATGTACACACTCTAGGAGTGCAACGTCCAATAGAGCATTCTCTAAATGTCTTAGTAAATGGTGTACCAACAAAAGACAAAATAATTTAGCAACAACTGGTGGACTTACATAAAGTTAGACAAGCCTTGCAATATCTGAAAGACAATAACGAATACTACAAAGAAAAAAATATTGAAGAAAGCTTAAGGGAAACAATTGAAATAATTCAAGAGTCATCAGAAACTGGTCAATTTGAACCTCTGGATCCTGCTGCAGTATCCACTCTTTTGGACCATTACACAATTCATCCATTGCATTCTAATGAGAGCATAGATGATGCACTGGAACTTACCAAATGCGACAAACTAAAGGGTCACCAATGAGCATATGGGAAAAAAGTATAGAAGCCCAAGCTTTTCCACTGCTATTTTCTACTGGCAAAGACGGAAGATACGATGATTGACCCACTCAGATTACGCATCAGAACACCGCTTATTACAAATGTATTCTCAAGATCACAGATTTAGACAAAATGTGGAATACATATTCCACCTACGCTTTGAAAGTGAACTAGCAACCCTATGTTACGGAGTTGCACACATTTTGAAATCTTGAACCCACTTTCAAAATATGTCAGCTACGCAATTAATACACAAATTGCAAGAACAAGATGAGGTTTTACAATCAAGTATAACAAATCTGTTTGCAAACATGCGTGGTACGAAAGAATACTGGTTCCGATGGCACAGAGACGTACGTTGTATGATCAGAAACCTTGGACCACCGACTTGGTTTGTTACACTAAGTTGTGCAGAGTATGCATGGGAAGATTTACATGTGTTCCTACGCATATCAAACAACAACAAAACCAACGTAGATGTACTAACACCTGGAGAACTTTGCTCTCTAGATCCAGTTAATGTGTCAAGATATTTCCATCATTGATTCATTGCTATGCTACACTTTATTTGTAATACAATTGTTCCTCTCCTCAGAGAAGTGCAACACTTCTTTTGGAGAAAAGAATACCAAGCGAGAGGAGAACCACATATTCACATGCTTTTATGGATCAAAGGTGCACCTAAATTTGGTCAGGACAGTGATGCCACTGTTTTGCAGTTCATCCAAAAATATGTCACTTGTGAAATCCCTTCACAACGCACACATAGTGAACTGCATGGATAGATTTTACAATTTCAAAGACACAAATGTGCCAAATATTGTCGTCACAAATACAAAAACAAAGGGAAATACTACACCAAATGCCGCTTTTTTTTCCCTAGACCAGTTACAGAAACAGGTGAAGTGAACAACTTCATGTCTTCAGTTCGACATAGTGTTAAAGGTAAATCACCTAAGAACACATTTTACATAAAAAGAACAGAAGAATCAAAATATATCAACGATTACAATGCAATCATTGCCCTCTTATGGAATGCAAACATAGATGTGCAGTACATTGCCGACTATTCCACTGCAGTTGCACAATATGTTACAGCCTATTTAACAAAAGCAGAAAAAACAGAGCTTTAAGACCTCTGGAATGACCTATCATCAGACAAAACACTATCTCAGAAATTGTACAACCTAGGCATAAAAATGCTCTCTAATAGAGAATATGGCACCTATGAAGCGGCAGATCGTTTAACCGGTACTGCTTTGTATGGAAAATCAGAAAACATAGTATGGCTATGTCTTGTTCCTGCTAAATCTAAAAAAAGAGTTCTGAAATCCTATGAGGACATAGAAACAATTGCCACAAATGATCCCAACAGCCAAGACATTTTAAAAAACAATTTACTGGACACATACTGTCCGAACAGGAGTACCACTTTGGAAACCATGTGTCTATACCACATAGCTCAAAACTTTTCATACAATAACAATATAAAACCTGATGAAAGCAAAGGTAGATATAGAGTGACAGATTGTGAAGGCAGCTTTGTGAAAGTTACCAAACAAAGCTTAATTAATCATGTCAAATTGTCATTAAAAACTCCTCAACAGAAAGAACTATATTACATGTCTCTGCTACAACTTTTTAAACCATGGAGAAAAGAGAAAGAGATACCAGATAATTATGACTGCTATGAAGATGCTTTCAAAGCAAATGAAAGCGCTATCACTAATGTGAACTTTACGCAGTACAAAACAATGTTGCACAATGAACAGCAACCCGAAGAAGAACTTCAGGCCCAACTAGATAAGGACACTTCTGACAGTAGTCAACCTTCTGTAACAGGAAGTCAAGAACCACTCGGACAGCCACTAATAGCAAATGAGGCAGAATTAGCTATGACAGAAGTGGAAAACACCATGTGTCACCATGAAGAAGATGTAAAAGACTTAACTGTACTACAAGCAAAACTTAACAAAGATCAGCGCACCATTTTTGAAGTAACAAAAGAAATTGCACATGGTGTACAACACGAAAATAAAGAATGTACCTGCCAAAATTACAAACCTATGCTGCTGTACGTCAGTGGTGATGCTGTGTCAGGAAAAACATTCCTAATCAAAATCATATCATCAGCAAGTTCCTTCAACAATTGACAACAACAAACTGTCAGCTGTTGTAACTGCCTCCACAGGTTTAGCTGCCCACAACACAGGTGGTGTCACTTTACACCGATTACTACTCCTTCCAGTAGAACACCAAAACAATTAAGACTATTACAAACTTTCTGCAGAAGCTGCAATGGAACTACGCAGAGTATTTAAAAAAATAAAAATGCTACTAATAGATGAAGTGAGCATGGTCTCCAACCTAATGTTGGCTTTGATTGACCTCAGATTGCAAGAAGTACTTAAAACAAACTACGAAGAACTCTGCAGGTAAACACATTATCGTTTTCGGAGATCTTCTACAATTGACACCAGTGAAAGGTGAACCTATTTTTAAAACCTTAGGACACAAACTCGGCCGTAAAACTGTTGGCAACATAGGAAATGTCAAGCTTTGGCAACATTTCCAATACAGACAATTAACAGAAACATGCGTCAATCTGCAGATCTCTCTTACGCCAACATTTTAAAAAGTATTAGAGTTGGTGTACTATCTCAAGAAACACAAGCAATGTTGAAAACCGGCACATTCATGCACTTTATGGCGATAATGCATGTGCTACTGATGTTATGGAACAATCAGCAACCAAAAATGTCAATTGTATGGCCTTAATGCCACCTCTTGCAAGCTGTTTCAAATTCAATGAAACAATGTTAAAAAAAAGAAATGCAACCAATAATGGAAACAGCTCCACAGACAAAATAGACGTACATGGTATGACACTACCCATGTGTGAGCAAGCCACAACAAGACTACATAACTTAGAAAATTCAATCTCCAACACAGCTGGGTTGCAAATAATATTACAATTTTCCTTAAATTGTTGAGTAATGCTTAACGTAACCTTGACATGGAGCAAGGACTAGTTAATGGGGCACTGGGTACAGTTGTTGGCTTTCAAACATACCCACGTGACAACAACATTCAGTTTGTCAATATTCGCTTTGACAAACTTTCAGAAGTGAAAAAGATAGGGCGCTCAACTGCTCGATTCCTTCTCTTCAAAGACATGTATGTACGCAGAGAACAATTTTCTCTAACTCTATCATACACAGTCACTATTTACAAATCACAATCAAATCACCCTAGACAAAGCATTGATAGATATTGGGAGCACAGTCTTTAAAGAAGGCATGAGCTACGTAGCACTATCACGCTTACGTACACTTGACGGTCTATTTCTAATCAACTTTGCTGCAAGTAAAGTAAACGCTGATATTCCTTGCATTTTAGAATACAATAGACTACGTTCACTATACAACCCCATCTTAAAACATAGCCTGTTCCACAAAAAGGAAAACGTTGTAAAAGAAAACTAATTCAAACAGAAATGCAACAGGATCTCACTGCAAATCCTCCAAAGAGAGTAAAAGAAGCTAATACTTTATCAATTACCACAACTAAAGAAGAACCTATTACTCAAAGTAACTCAGGGACTTCTTCAAAGAAACAACACACACCTCGAAAAAATCACTTGGACACAGAACTATCTGGTCCATTCAAATTTTCAAATATAACTGGTGTAAGTTGCTATGCAAATGTAGCAATGAATATTCTATTTCAATTGCCACCAATTGTTGACAACATTTACTTACACAGTACATACCAATTGTGTTTGCGAATGTTAGTCCTTCATAGAAACGCAACAAACAATCCTGACAACACATATAGTGTTCATGGAATAAGACAAGAATTGCACTACTCTGCTGGAATGGTGAAATTCACTATAAACTCACAAGAAGATCCACAAGAATTTCTAATGTACTTACTACAAGTAATGAAAACAAAAACATACCTATAAATGAAATCTTCTAGATTTCATACATGTGGAAACATACATGCACTCTCTGCAACAATGTGGCACAGGAACAAATTCCTAATGATCGCTTTGTGTATGTATCCATACCTAATTGTGAATCTGTTCCATTCCAGCAACTTGTAAAAAATGCAAACCACGGTAGATTATGTACTACCTGCAATTCAGATAATCGCTCCACCTTACTAATACAAACACATAGTAAATACATAATACTAATGCTTCTACGTTACAATGCAGATGGTACCAAAACAACTGCAAGCTGACTGGATTCACACATGGTCAAGTATCACTTGGTAAGAAAACCTTCACAACAATAGGTAGAATCTACCACGCAGGAGTCACAACCAATGCAGCTCACTACACTGCATATATAAAAAAGAAACGTCGATGGTTTGAATGTAATGATAGTACCATTACTCTAAAGCAGAGATTACCAGCAAATCTTACAAACAATTATTTCATCTTCTTAAAACCAAAATGTAATAAATACTCTGTACTTAAAGATTAACAAAACTTCAATTAAAAAACTATAACCAGTTAGAATACGCCAACAGGTATCTAACTGCCCCAAGATTTTGCAACAACCAAACAGATAAATCAATACCACTAAATTGTAACAAAAAACAGAGTTAGAATACGCCAACAGGTATCTAACTGCTCCAAAAATCTGCAACAAGCCAACAGATAGAACATTAGCCAGAAACAACAAGTGAACACTGAAAACAAACAAACAAATAGACTGTAGCATAACAAAAAAAAGTTTTTTTTTAATCCAACATGGATTTTTTTTCCCACAGACCCAATGATTTGAAAAACAAACACAGAAACTGAGCAAATTGCACACTGGTTTGTAAACTACTAAATATCAGGGTCGAAAAAAATGTCTATTATGCAATGTAACAAGTCTTTATAAAATACATACACTAACATGCTCATTTCTTTTATCACAGACATTGAAAAAGAATATGTACTCCAGTTACCCAACTCATGAGAAAAATATATCCAATCTCAAAAAATCAAACAGTAAATATATTCTAATACAACACATACATACTGCTGCATAACAGAACCATTGAAGCAAACATCTAACCATACACCACAATACAAAAAGTTTACTTCCATGGATATGTTATACTGCAATGCTTGTTACCAAACTCTACAATCTTAATGACATGACATAGCCAAAACTTCACATACAAACTATACAAATCAAACAGTACATAAACTGTAGATTTGCAAATATTTGATAGATATTTGATTCTATGGGTGTGATCTATGGGTGTGATATGCTGCAGTGGTTGTGGCCAGGGCCTAGAGTCTTGGGTGTACGGCCTACAGCCTATGGCCTGCGGCCATGCCCCCAAGACTCTAGGCCCTGGCCACAACCACCGCAGCATATCACACCCATGGAATCAAACATTTTAACTGTGGCATATGGGCAATTTTTATGTCCGCGTACACCGCGCGTGTCCTTAGCACAGTTTCAACTTGCCTGCGGACAGCATGGACGGGAATTCTGTCTTTAGGACACCCCTCATTTTCCTTAATTACGGACATCCCGGACAGCGTGGACATGGCAAATATATCAGTAGCACCTGCCACCTAAACAAATACAGTATTTGACCAATCTCTTACTCCCCAAACTTCCCAAGCACTCTTGTACACCAAAACACTCCCCAAAACGACATTTTGCCTCTGTTCGTCGCTGCGCTGTCGGCGGATCCAAGATGGCAGGTGCATCGGAACAATCTGATGCACTTCACACTCTTCACCATCCAATCAGCGAACAAGTCACATGTCCGCGGACATGACGCGAGCTGATTAGCAATCGGTGTCCTGCCTGCGGAGTGAATAGGGAAGTGTGTCAGCGGAACGGACATAGATATCACACATTTTCTTAGACCTACTTTTTGATCGTTTAAAAAAGAAATACTGGACAGATTTTCACCAAATTTACAAAAGCACACTTTTGGGACCAAGCCGCTGCTCCTGGCACACATTTGGTGAAAATCTGTCCAGCGGTTTGGGCTGTAGGCGTGTGCAAATTTTTTTCCCCATTCAGTCTATGGGAAGAAAATAAATTTTGGGAACCCCCCTATAACTTTGCCCCCCGGACCAAACCTCACCAAACATTGCAGAAAAATTCAGAGTGGGCCATATACTTTTTTTTGAAAAGTTTGGTGAGGATTCTTCTAGGGAGAGAGAAGTTATAAGCCACCCAAAAAGTGCTCTTCCCATGGGATTAGCAACGTAACCACAACTACACAGCCTTAGTTATGTGTGATTTGAATTTTAAATACATCAATACATCTTTACCTTTACAAACGAGCCTGATTCCTGGTTCAGTGTGACCTGGGGGGGTATTTTGAGACGGGTGTGATATGGGTGGTATATCTTTCAGAATATTGAACTTATAGACACAAATAAAATAAGGGTTTAATTTGCACATTAGACTTGGCCGTGTGCCTGATTGAAATCCCTTACAAGCGTCAGTTAGTTTTATACTGTTTGCTGAGATTAGGTGTGTTTTTTGGTTTGTAGCCACCATGTGCTGTTGTGCGAGGCTATTGGTGGAATGTTTAGTTGCTGCTGTGTAGTGAAGTCCTGGCAGTGTGTTGTTCTGTAGAGGTATGGTTGTGGTTAGTTCAGCATGTGAGAGGTGTATGCAGAGGGTGATGTTTTTCAGTAGGGTTGGTTAGTGGTGTCACTATCTAGATGTGATGCAAGCTAATATTCACAAGTCTATATATATGTGGCATTAGGTTAATCTTCACAGTTTTATCTAAATGTGGTACAAGGTTAGTCTTCACATTTCAATCTGGGTGTGACACAAGGCTAATCTCCACAATTCTAGCGAGATGTGGTGCAAGGCTAATCTTCACAATTCTATCTAGATATGACACAAGACTAATCTTCTAGATGTGACACATGGCTAATATTCACAATTCACTTTAAATGTGACGCATGCTAATCTTCTAAATTCTTCCTAATGTGACACAAGGCTAATCCACACAAGTAAATCTGAATGTGACGCGTGCTAGTCTTCACAATTCTATCTATATGTGACACATGGATAAGTGACACAGTTCTATCTAGATGTGACACAAGACTAATCTTCACAATTCTATCTAGATATAACACAAGCTTAATCTTCACAATTCACTCAAATGCTATCTTCACAATTCTATCTAAATGTGACGCAAGACAAATATTGGCAGTTCTATCTAGATGTGGTGCAAAGCTAATCTTCACAATTCTATCTAGATATGACACAAGGCTAATCTTCAAAATTCCCCCTAAATGTGACACATGCTAATCTTCACAATTCTATCTAGATGTGACGCAAGGATAAACTTCACAGTTCTCTCTAGATGTGGCAGAAGGCTAATCTTCACAATTCTATCTAGATGTGACAAAAGGCTGATCTTCACAATTCACTCATCAATAACTTTATTCGGCTAATGGTCATTAAAGTGCATCCTGTCAATACAATTCTAAAGGAAAGATTCCAACATCAATTAAAGAAAGGAAAAAAGCATCAAAAGGAGAAGCAACACTCTCCTTAAATGCCACAGCGCTTATCGCAAACCCAGTTTCAATGCTCCCAACCCCATGGTCAATTTAGCTCCCAGAACGTCAGGCTCCAAAACAGTGAGATTTGCCCCAGAAAGAGGACCTTTGCTTCTGGAGTCATCATAGAAGGCGGCAGGACCAGGAATATTGGATGTGCTCACTGTAACACCAGTTCTTCTGGTCCACCCATACCCATTACATATTCTCAAAACATCCCTTGCCATGTAATCTTCCCCAAATACCAATTTGACAGAGTCTCAAGACATTTAATTCGGCCATCTAGTACATTCCACCATGGCGTTCTTGGTCACAAAGACACAATCCCCTACATGATGTAACCAATGGAGGCATTTATTCCATAGGGCGTCCTTTGGTTCTCTTCTATCAGAAGGCAATTTTGGTACCCCATGAAGAAACACAGTAGTTCTTCTACGGCCTCACTGGGTATTGCGCTTGGGCAAAGGCCTCCCAGAGTTGGGGTTATGTGCGTTGATTACCCTCCCCACCTGATGCTTAGTGCTCTGGATCGTTGGCGCAAAGATCTTTGAGACATGGAACTCCTTGGATAAGGGCACAGGCCCTGGGATATGGGTCTTTGGGGACTCTCTCAAAGTGTTTAGGACTGGGCGTTGAACAGCCACTTGTTTTCTCTTCAAACTATGAGCGTTCAGGACATCAACAGAAAAGGGAAGTTGGGGCACCAGGGTTATGGTCCCGTGCCAACAGTTCGGCCTAAGCCTCCATACCCAAACCCAAGTAGGTTGTCTCCAGCCGTGCAAACCCCTCCTTCCACCCTGGCCTCTGTCACGCCCTTAAGCAGAGCTGCTAGTAATAATTTGATGTTGGCCAGTTCAGAGAAAACACGATCGCAGCAACAGCCCGGTGTGGATCCTTGGGTAATGAGGCTGGCGTGGACCGGTTCCCTTGAATAGATGACTTAAGTAAGAAGGTGTGGCTGACGTAAGCTCACTCCACATGCTGCAAGGGGGGCTCAAGGAATTCTTTTCCTCACAGGATCTTTCATAGCACAGATCCATTGGGTCCCCTGGTGGTGAGTAGAGAGAGGCGAGGGATGCACAGCCTCAGCAGCCGGGGCCAACTGTGGATTAGGGGCCAAGCAAGTAATACCAGGGACAGGCCTTGGGGACAGCTCAGGAGATGGTCGGTGCACCACCGGTATCAAAAATGGGGCCAGTGGCTCACAGCCCCCAATGAGCTGTGCTATCCTCTCCCATCCATTGCCCAGTGCATCAAGGAGATTTGCAGTGGCAATACAGTCATAATCACCTCCAAGGGTAAGCAGGTTGTCGTTGGGCACTGGTTTGACTGGAGTAAGGGCAAACAGGCAGTTCAGATCATGGACCTCAGTAGGGCCATGAGGTTCTGCATGGAAGCAGTGGTTCTGGACCTGGTCCCCCCTCACTATCCCCTATCCTGGTTAAAGTCAATAGTCACTGAGGCCAATGCCCTGTCTGCACTGGCATTCACAGGATAGGCTCCGCTTCCATGGCCCTCCCTCATCCCTTTACTGGTTTGCCCTGCCCTTTTCTTTGACCTGCTTTAAACTTGTGGTCCGCCTTAAGTACAGAGGGGGCTTGCAGGTTGGAAATAAGGGCCAACTTTGAGAGAATGAGGGGGGCGAAGGGGAGAGTTACCGCTACATTTATAGATTCAGCCATTACTGCAGCGCTGCCCAGTCTATTCAAGTCTCCCGTGTAAAGGAGGCTGAGTACATTTCTCACCTTTAGCACAATTCGGGTCCAATGGGTGCTCTGTGGGTATTCTCTTGACAACTGTGTATTCCCTTGGTGCTCCACCTGGCGGGGCGCATACACCCTGGTGGCAGCCAACACATGTGCCATTGCTCCCCCATGGGAAGTTGAAGCCTGCAGCTTTTTGTTTGTGTGGGGGCAGGGCTTCAGTCCGGCGTTGAAAGGAAGGGAGAATAGAATCCCAAACAGGCCTCTCCGGGTCCCTTCCGGCAGCAAATACCCACGCCCTTGCTCCCCCGCGGGCTTATGCCCTTGTGGGTGAAACCTGCACCATTTTGTTCATTGGGGGCGGGGCTTCAGTCCAGTGTTGAAAGGAAAGGAGAACAGACTCTCAAACAGGCTTCCCTGGCAGCAGCAAACACCCGCACCCTTCCTCCCCCCGGGGCTGACACCCTCGCGGGTGAAGCCCATAGCATTTTATTTGTGGGGCGTGGGGCTGCAGTCCGACGTTGAAAGGAAGGGAGAACAGACTCCCACACAGGCCTCCCCCGGTCCCTTTGTTGCAGCAAACACCTGCACCCTTACTTCCCTGCGGGCTTATGCCCTTTTGGGTGAAGCCTGCATCGTTTTGTTTGTGGGGGGTGGGGCTTCAGTCCAGCATTGAAAGGAAGGGAGAACAGACTTCCAAACAGGCTTCCCTGGGTCCCTTGCGGCAATGAACACCCAAACCCTTGCCCGCCTTCAGGCTTACAACCTCGCGGGTGAAGCCTGCAGCATTTTGTCTGTGGGGGTGCGGGGCTTCAGTCTGGCATTGAAAGGAAGGGAGACCAGAATCCCAAACAGACTTACCCGGGTCCCTGGCAGCAGAAAACACATGCGCCCTTGCTCCCCCATGGGCTTGCACCCTCGCGGGTGAAGCCTGCAGCATTTTGTGCGTCAGGGGCTGGGCTTCAGTCCAGCGTTGAAAGAAAAGGAGAACAGACTACCAACCAGGTTTCCCTGGGTCCCTGGCAGCAGCAAACACCCACGCCCTTATTCACTCTAAATGTGAGGCATGCTAATCTTCACAGTTCTATCTAGATGCCGCCCTATAGTTAAGGTGAGTGACTTGATCCAATTGAAATGATGACATTTTATTGCTAATAACTTTTGACATGCTGTATGCAGTTGGATGACATTTTTAAAACAAAACATTGGTCAAGCCCCCCTCTCTCCCCAAACTGTAATTTCGGGGAATAATGCATTATAAAAGATAACAATATAAAGAAAACTGAACACCACGGCTTTCATCCCATTCATTTTCCCATAGAAAAAAAGTGCAGTATTTGAACAGCTGTAGTGTGAAAGCTGGTTGGCAAATTTTTTGACCAAATCAGAAACAATTTTGGCACACAGCATTGATGTAATTTCCTTGACTGGTTTGGGGAAAATACATCAAGCAGTTTTTAAAATATTAGAGAGAGAACCTTTATATCGGTCTTTGCGCTTTGTAGCAGAAAGGCTGAGAGAGGCTACTAACTTTTGACTTGCTAGATAGATTGGGAAGAATTTTTTCAAACAAAACGTTTGTCATGGACCACTCCAAACTGGACATATTGGGAATAATCTGTTTATAAAATAAAAAAGTTATTAAGAAAACATAAAAACGCAGTATTCAGCTTACTCCCATTCATTTTCCCGTAAAGAAAAAGTGCAGTTTTTCGTACAACCGTAGGGTGAAAAACTGCTGCAAAAATTTGAACAAAATAAGAAACAATTTGGGCCCAAAGCATTGACTTAATTTACTTGACTGGTTTGTGATGAATCCATCCAGTAACTTTACAAATGTTTGACAGAGACATGGGGTCGCCCCCTGTTCCCTAAAACCTTTACATATCGGTCTTGACGCTTTGAGGCAGAGAGGCAGGGAGACTTTTCAGAAATGTTGTTTTGTAAACGCTATTTGGAGGAGGAAAAAGGATGCTGTCAATCTTTGGAATGAACTCCCCATGACAATATAGAGTCTAATAATGTTCTTCTGTTTATATAGTAATTCCTATGGGAACACTGATTGTTCTGAAAAACAGCACATAGATGGCCTGGCTGTAGGAGCTATATAAATACCAATACCAACAGCAATCACATTGGGCTAGATGTTGGGAGTGGGAAAGATGACAACATGTGAATTTAGGGGTGGGTTGGGGAGACAGTTATGGATACAACATTTACAGTTTATCAGGGGATGACTGCATGGATCTCACAAGATTACAGCGTCAACGCTGCAAGAAGCACTCAGAAAATAATGTGCATCACACAAAGTGATGAGTTATAGTGATAGTGGGTTATGAGAGTGGAGAGAAATAGGGATAACTAGGGATCAGTATACAGCATGCACTGTGTGATGAAGTGTCTAAGTTAAACAATGACATTTTTGCTAAGAAACTGTGTTCTTCTGCCCCTGTCTCTCTTCTTCTATTAGTGGCTCCCTCAGTCCCATTGTTTATGTTTTAAAAAGTCTTTGAATCTGAAATACTGGAGGTATTGTAAACACTCAAAACTACTAGCTGTCCAGGATACCCTTTCCAGTACAGGGTCCTAAAAACTTGTGCCTCTATCATTGCTCCAACTATCAAGGAAGCTATTAATGCCTTGCTCCAGGCCTCGTCTGTACCTGCCTCAATCAAGCAAGCATGGATTCCTCCATTGCATCAGAAAGTCTCCCTTGATTCTATGACTGCACCAAATTATCGTCCCATAACTGACGTGCGCTTTCTGTTTAAGCTTTTGGACCGCCTTGCATATATTCATATTCAGATACATCTTGAATTTTGTGCTTGGCTTTTTATTGATCATATGCCTCATGGGGCCAGATTACATAATATGTGCACTGCTGCAAGTGCAAAGTTGCACGGTACTAGCACTAGGGCAAAGTTTGCCCTATTTTCAAAAACACTGTGACACATTAGAAAACCTATACACCATGACAAGTGCAGTTTGTCATGGTATAAGCACCAGGGTAAAAAATGCCCTAAGAAACCTATTGGTGCTGCATGTACAGTGGCCATGGCCAAAGCCCATGTCATGTGGGCCCGAAGAAAGTTATTGCTGCAGTGGGCAAAGGCCATGGCTAGCGGGCCCAAAGAAAATGATTGGTGCAACATGGACAGTGTCCACAATCGAAGGTTATGGCTAGTGAATCTATGATATAAAAAGAAACTTGAAATTCAGTAAAAAACTTTAATTAGGAGAGGGCTAAGGTGATCAGATTTAATGTGAAATATATGTAGCAACAAAAGTGTGCAGAAAGGTTTGGCTCATAGCTGGTAGTCAGTTCCCGGCTCTTAGTTTCCTGCAGCCTAGCAGGCAAATATCTGCTGGAGCACCTTACCATCAGAACTAAGTGTTCTCCATAGGCTTTCAGCTGATATTGTGCATCCCTCTGTGATACAGGTATTACTGACACTGCTGATACCTCCGAAATATTATTTTACCTTTGTTGCTTAAGGTATTCCATTACTGACAGATGTCTACTCAAATATGGCCACAATGCTGATATTTGTAACCTGCCCACTGTAGAGGAGCAGATGTATACAGCCAAAGGAGATCCCGTCCACCTACCTCATTTGTATTGGAGACATGAGACTGTGCCTTGCCTGACACCAGCTATGACAATAATGCAGTGAGTATTTGGAAGGGGATATCCATTGAGACAACCCTATCGAATGTATCCTCGAAGTGGTGACAACCTACAGGAGGACCTCCATGAAGGAATATGAGAAAGAGCTAAGAAAAGGAATAGAAGCCAAAAACCATGAAGGGGGAAAGGAAAGAGATGTTGCAGCATAATAGCAGGCTAGTGGAGCTGCATGGCGAGGCTGTCTGGCCTGAAGTGAAGATTGTAGAAATCGAGGTCAGCTATCTACACTGAAGAAGAACACGTGTGTGGAGGATGAATCTTCTCACGTTAAGATGCAAGAAAGAACACAAAGGATGCCAAGTTTTAATTCATTTGGAGCCTTTCAAAGCTGCAGAACGGACAAAATCGTGGTCTCTTGTAACGTGAGTCAAGGATGGATATAGAGCTTGAAATTGGAGTTCCAGACACAACAGTGAGTGCCGTTACTCACTTGCATTCCCAAGACAAGAATACTCTGCAAGGTCAAGTACAAAGACAATTTCAGAAGGCATGGGTGATGAGAGATGCTGGGCTAATTGGGTGGTGAAGTAGCTTCATGTCCTATCTCCCTGCACCTGGGTCCGGGCTTACGTTCTGCTAAATGAACCAAATGTTACAGACATGGCACACACGCACCAACCAATTGTATCAGTGTGTATAACGAAGGACCTTATAGTTTAGAAGACCAAGGAAAAAGAATGTAACTACTTTTTCGTAAATTACATGTTTGAAGAGGTAGGCATATGTTGTCCACCTGATAAAGCACAGTCAATAACAATCCTAACCCCTATATGAATGTATATCTAGATGTTTCCCTTAACCAATCCGACCCTTGATAGGTGTTTCACTATTGCCACGTAGTATGACTTTACTCTGACGCATAATTGAGTATATGAAGTATATTCTTTGTGGAAATCATTGAGAGACTGAGAGTACGTCTGTTGATGTTTGTTGTAACCTCCCTGTTTTTGATAATTGCTAATAAAACAGTAACTTGCCATCTTCTTGAGTTTGTCCAGTTATTTGGTCTCAGAATTATTCTGGAGTAATCCCATCCATTACCATATGCATGTTCCAAGGGCCATAAGCTCACCACTCTTTCTTTTAAAGAACATATGTCTTCAAATCGGGTTGTATGCCTACTTAATTCAAAGAAGGTTGTTGGCCTTGTTTCTCATGCCAACCAAGCATTTCCAACATTGAACATTTTACGTAGCCTTTTGACTTAGCAAGGAGTCAGCATTGAAATATAATGGCCCACCCCAAGTAATGTTTTGAGGCAAAGCAGAGGGCCGTCTTTTTGGTAATGGTTATTCTTATAAGACATAATGACTCCTCCCAATCTCTTTTTAATGCTACTAGCAAATAGCCCTCAAGTAAAAATGAAAGCGTTTAGGCTTTCACAAACAGACATCTAGAGAAAAGAAATAATGGAGCCAATGTTCTTTATTTACTAGCCCTGGGACTTGTGCTGCCGGGTTAGACAAGCGGAGAGAAATGGCCCTACTGCCATTCAGAAACACATGATAAAAACCCTTAACCAGTCATGGGGGTTGAACTATTCTTTGGGCCATTAGTGGCATGAATTACATGTTTCATTGAGAAGTATTGAACTAACAAGGTTATGTTTACCTAGAAAGCATTTAAATTGCAAAACTTAGTTGAACACAAAAGGTTTTTAAAATATGCATGATTTAGTTCTGTGTGATCACTGCGTGCCACACTATTTCACCTACGAAAATAAGGAAAATGAAAATAGTGTCACGCAGTGATCACATAGATCACACTTTCCTGCATTCTTTGTGCCCCCAACCCCCCATGTATACTTCCTGTGACTTTCACTCATTCTGGCACCTTGCCTTGCCGGTCTTCATACGTCGTGAGTTCCCTTTCCTTAATGTGTGTTGGGACTTCTCATGCTGCATCCCTTTTTTTTGTGTCCAACTTTATTCTCCTTTATACTGCATGCAGTGAAAGTGGGTGACACCCCCGCCACCTTCAATCTCATTATAACTTTCCAGGGGATAAGGGGGTCAGGCTTCACTGGCTGGAACTGGTTTCTTTCATCTGATTCTCACTGAGAATGAGGTCCTGTTTCCACCCTACTGGCCATCTGTTGTTCTCCTGCACATGTAGAGTCTGTGCCTGGCTGCTGACCATTCCATTAGTTAGGTGCACTTTCTGTGCATTACTGCACCTACAGGGGAATTTTGATCCCGAAAAATCGAAATTAGAAAAAATAGCGAAGAAAAAGTAAAGAAAAACGAAATTTGCATAAAATTGTTGGAAAGGACTGTTTTATTTGGCATTTTCATCGTGCTGACATTTTTTGAGCTTTTTAATACTTACATTTTTAAAGCACAAGTTTTTTTCCCACTGTTGCCTGCTTGTTTGACTGTTTGTTGTCCCTTCCAAGATGGCCACCATGATTTTCTTTGTTGTGTAGACAGGCTCTGCTGAACCACCTCTCCCTGTGCTGCACCCCCATTGGTTGCAGAGTGTTTTCTTCCATCCAATCAGGGACTGGCATGGTTTAGCCGGCCCTCTCAGCAAAGGCCCCCTTCTAAAGCCCCTGTCTGCTCACTGTCCGCTTCCAGAGCGCTAATTGGGGTCCTCCCATCACCTTAACCACAATGATGCTGCCACCTCACTCCTCTAAAAAATCTGGACTGCCTTGACTTTGCCTCCACCAGAACTATGGGTTAGTTCCCTCCTTATGGACTCACTCCTACCGCCTTTGACTACCACTGTTCTATCTGCTTGTTACTCCCATGTTGTCATCCTGATGCACAGTGCTTCCTAAAACCCTTTGCTAACATCCAATTCCAAGATTGAAAAGTCAAATCTTGCTGTTTTTGCTTTGTGCTAAAAAGTCAAATCTTGCTGTTTTTGCTTTGTGCTAAAAAAGCCAAATTTAGCAGTTTTTGCTTTGTGCTCAAAAGTCAAATTTTGCTGCCCATTGTGAAATTCTCTGTATTTTGCTTGTATACTGTTTTGTCTCTGTAACTTGACAGCCCAGTGACCTCACCACTCTCTTTTGTCCCACACCTACCTGCCTTACCCCATCCAGTATCTCCATCCTCTCCTCGCTTCCACCCCAATGGTGCTTTTTGTTTCTCCCATCTTTTCCAACTGCTTCTCCATTGACTATCCTTCCCTTCTCACTAAGTCTGGTAGGAAGAATTTCAAAAAGGATATCTTGGCCTCTAACCCTATTCTTCCTATCGCCGACACCTACTCCAATGCTTCCGCCAGACAGGCCCTCACCGACATCCTCTTTGTCGTTAATCGCCAGATCAATGGACTCCTCATATGGTCTCTGTGCTCTGCCCTATCTCCTCCTCTCCCATTAATGGGGGCACTCACTGGGAAGTTCTCATGGCTTCCTTCGACTCCTCTAAAGTCATCATTAATGTCCACCTAAATGGCACTGTCATGGTCCAAGGCCCTCAGGCCAATCTCCTCCTCATTGATAGGCGCTTCCCTCGCCTCATCAATTTCCTCACATCTCCTGCTTTCCCCTCCTCTTCCCCCTTGGTTACTTTGCCCTCTCTCTCCTCCTCCTCTGCCCCTCCTAGGGCTCTTTCTCTTCTGCAGGGTGTACCTCTGATCTGTACCCCTCCCAGGGAAAGTCTTTAAGGCTGGCAACTTTCTTCATTTTGCCACTCTCAACTCTTGTTCTGCTGTCAAACACTCCTCTGACATCTGCCACCTCCTTGAAGAACTAGACCTTGATGTCCTTGGTCTTACTGAACAACAAACCCAAAGTGGGAACCTCAACTTTCACTGATAGCTTGAGGTAGAACCATGTAATATAACGAAAATGGTACCAGGAGGACGAGAGAGACTGAAGAAGGTGGGCAGAAGAATGTAATGCTCAAATCATTATATTCATTTTATTTAGATTTGTCTAAAAAACACATAGAAGCATCTTAATTTAATCAATTCTTAAAAAACATTTTACTAATCATGCATCCATACATTCACTCTCTAATGCAGTATCTAAAAGACATATAGACATACTAAGAAGTTACAAAAGCTGATCATTTCATTAATCCACTTCTTTTCCATTGTGTTGTTAATGATTCACAACGCCTTAACAGTTCATTCCAGACAAAATAGATAACACAATGTTTCCTGAGTGGATGACTGCCTCTATCTTTCCCACTAAGACCTACCCCTCTTTCCAATGCCTTGTCTGTAGGCTTTCTCTCTCGCCTACCCATTCTCTTAATGTGGGTACCATCTACTGGCTTCCTGGTCAAATTACCTCATTTCTCTCTGAGTGGGCAGACCTCTCCTCCTCCTTCCTGGCCTCTACAACTCAACTCCTCCTCCTCTGTGACCTCATATACATTTAGACTCTCCTTGCTCCTCCTCCGTACTCTTCTGTGACCTCTGCCACTCCCTCTCCCTGTCCATCCTCCCCTCTGGCATGACTCACTCTGCAGGGCACACACTCGATGTCTTGATCTCCTCTGACCTCCCCCTCTCCATCCCTCTGACCACTCCTCTCTCCTGGAGCGATCACTCCCTCCTCTCCTCTCATTTCTCACTCTCTTCCCCCCCAAGCCAGTCCTACCCCAACACTGCCACCTACCTTCTCGGACATCCGGCCCATGAAGCGTGTGTCAGTTGAGGCCACCACTTTCTCCCCCCCCTCCACCTTTGGCTGTCTCACATCCTGACACAGCCCTGTCTCTGCTCTGCTATTCAATTTCTGATACGCTTGTTACTCTTGCCCCTGTCATGAGGATCCGTTTGAAGTCCAAAGCCAAGTGCAATGTATGACTCTGACCTAGCTACACTTAAACATTAGTGTAGGGTGGCTGAGAGGAAACGGAGGACTTCTTGTTCATCCTCTTACAAACTGGCCTGTCGCCTGCTACAAAGGCATTACTGACTCTCTGTCCTCACCAAGAAGAGAGTCCACATTTAAGCTTGTGTCTCTGTGGCATCCAACAACTCGGCCGAACTCTTTAAACTCTGCAAGGAGCTGGCCAACCCTGCTGCAGTCTCTAACCTCCCTGTTGCCTCCCAGGCTCTTTGCAATGCCCTTGTCTCTCACTTCATTTCAAAAGCCCAGGACATCCTCTCCACCCTCTCAACCCACATCACTCCTCTCCCCTCCCCATCTGTGCTTGCTGACCCTTCTTTAGCCACCCCCCCACCATCCTTCTCCTTTCCTCTTTTCTCCCGTGACGAGGTCGCTAGACAAGTCTGATCTATGAAAGCCTCGTCAAAACAGGTTCATCCCTGTTCCTCTAAAACCATCAAGGACCACATTGACACTCTCGCTCCGGCCCTTGCTGATTTTTTGCAACCACTCCTTTGCCTCAGGATCCTTCCCCTCCCCTATGAAGCACTCCTTTCTGCATCCTCTTCTCAAGAAACCCACAGCTTATTCTTCTTGTCCAGCTAACTATCGCCCAATTTCCAATACTCCCTTTCTTGGCAAACTCCTGGAAAAGTTGCCCAACTCTCAGCTTAACCTTCATTCCAACTCTGTTGGCTGTCTCCATGACAACGAGTCTGGCTTATGAGCTGCCAGAAGCACGGAAACTGCTCTCCTGAACATCCATTTAGATCTGCTCTCCAACCTTGACTCTAACATTCCCTCTGTCCTCATCCTCCTCGATCGCTCTTCTGCCTTCGACACGGTCAACCATACCATTCTGCTGAACTGTCTCCGTGAAAACCTGGGTATCACTGATCAGGCTCTGGCCTGGCTGACCTCTTTCCTCTCAGATCGCCCCTCCCAGGTCCAACTTGGGTCCTTCCTTTCATCTACCTTCCTCTCTACCTGTGGTGTTCCCAGGGGTCTAACCTCTCGCCCTAGCTTTCCAACCAATACCTGGCAACTCTCGCCCACTGTATTGCCACTTTCTGCTCAAATTACCAGTGCTGCGCTGACGACACAACTCATTTTCTGGCTGCCCTCAGCCAACTCCTCTCCCTCTCTCATCTCTGATTGCCTAACTGCCATTCAAGATTGGTGTGCCGCCTATGATCTTTGTCTGAATGCAAGCAAGACGGAGATCCTCCTCATCGGCACACCTTCACCATCCTTTCTCCTCACTCTCTGGCCAGCCTCCTTTAGCCCTCTTCCTACCACCACCTGCGAGGCTAAGAACCTCGGGGTCATCTATGACTCCACCCTTTCCTTCTCCGCCCCATATCTGAGGTCTCTAAAAAGTCAAATTTCCGACTGCACCTCCTCAGAGGTACTCTGCCTTTGCTCTCCTTCCCCCAGAAGCTCATGGTATCACAAGCTCTGGTTCTCTCTAGCTTGGACTATTGAAACAGCCTCTTTCGAAATCTACCTGCCTCTACTCTCCGCCCTTTGCAACTAATCCAGAACAGGACTGCAAGACTTGTCCTTGGCCTCGAGCCCTGGGATCGTATCTCTCTAGCTCTGAAATCTCTCCATTGGCTCCTAGTGGATGCAAGGATTAAATTCAAAACCCTCTGCATTGTCCACAAGGCTTTCTGGGGCCTGGCTCCAAAATAACTTCAGCTATCCCTCCGCAAATACCTCCCCTCTCGAGCTCTTCTCTCCTCTACCTCCAACTCCCTCTGGGTCAGTTGTTTTTCAAAGAAATGAGCTGGGGCTAGATCTCTGTCTTCGGCTGGGGCCTCCCTCTGGAACTTTCTCCCTGCCACTCGAGGAGAACCATCTCCGGTTCCGGAAGCACCTCAAGACCTTCCTCTTTTCTTCTGCCTTTGCTCCCCCTCTCCACTGCTGATCTGTTCTCTCTTGGCACCATGCACCTGGTCACCCTCTGTCCTCCGGGCCCATGTACCTGCTCACCCTGCCTCCCTCCCGCACTGCCTCTGGGCCACCCCTTGCACTGGGGTCTGTATCTGTACCCATACAGCCCCCCCCCCTTTTTCTTCCTGTACTTATCAGACCTACCATGTCTGCTGCCTTAAACCTAGCACTTGCAATTTGCTGGCTGCACTAAAACTGTTTGTTGCCTTTATTATTTATTTATTGTTATTTATCTGTTTCTCCTCTGCTTCGCACTTTCCACTTCTCCCCCTTCCATGCACTTTTCCCCTCCCCCTCTCCCATGCACTTGCGTGTTCTCAATGTCACTGGGCCTAGTAAGATCGCTGTTTTGTTCTCCCCTGTTCCCCTCCCTTGCCTTGTTGCACTCTGAAACACTTGTGTAGGAGGGCGATAGAAATAAAATATTAATATCAATATCAATATCTCCCACTCCTCTTGTCCGGTTTTTTCATATCCGTTGTTTTTATGACAGCCGAATGTGCAGTAAAAGCACATTTGGCATCTCATTTTCAAAATGTTCCTGGAGTGCCCATTAGTTGTACAGTAAACAAAGCGTTTTTTATCAGTGTTTTACCTCTTATGGTGGGGCATTGAATTGGATATTGATCATTAGGCTGAGGGCAGAGTCAAAACATGTTTCTCTATAAGACAGAAGGCCTGATTTATGTATTTTCTGTGGGCTTGAAACTGACTTTGTGCACTTTTCTGCACGCAAACCTACTTTTCCTGATTCATGGATCAGACTTTGCGTTTATTTCCGGGAATCTGCCTGGGTCTGTCACATGCAGTCGATGCTCCACGCAAAGTGTGGGATGGGTCTACCCAGAGAAATAAATAGGGGGCGGAACAAGCATATCCACAATTTTGCCATGTGGGCATGTTGAGGGTTGGGCCGGGAAGAATTGCTTGCCCAGTCAAGGACAAACCCAACCAAATGCATGGATTTCAAAGTGCAACTTCACATCGGGAAAAGACACATGCAAACCTTGTGAACTCACTGCCACATGATAGGAGGCGCACAGCACTATGTGCATAGGATCCAGCACTGAAACGTTAAAATAGCAATTTAGGGATACAGCATTTAGTTGAGGTGCCGCTTGGAGTTAGGGGTGATCATATGCAGATTAGTAGGGTGCGGCCATGAATTACAGAGGTTAGTAGGTAGGTTAACCAGGCACTGCCTTGAGTTACAAGAAATGGTACACAGATTATCAGGGGCAGTTTTGGGTTGTAGGTGTTCGTATGCAGTGTCGCCGGGGTGGTGCCT
This sequence comes from Ambystoma mexicanum, assembly GCF_040938575.1. Classification (NCBI taxonomy): domain Eukaryota; kingdom Metazoa; phylum Chordata; class Amphibia; order Caudata; family Ambystomatidae; genus Ambystoma; species Ambystoma mexicanum. The sequence goes on along the minus strand of NC_090930.1, from coordinate 291,235,397 downwards.
TGGTTGCGGGGGGACAGCCCTCAGTATTGTTGGGGTGCTTGATATTGAGGATCAGGTAGGCACAAAGGTTGGTATATGTCTCTGGTTTTGGTTTGCATGGTGGCGTGTCATGGGCATTCCGGGAACTACTCTATTTTCTAGTCGCCTAGGGTGACTTTGCGGTTAGAATTCCATGAATATGCAGAAAGTGCAAAACATACTTTTGCGTGCAGGTAGGCGCAAAGTTGTTTGACGCGCAAAGTATCATGCGGGGACTTAGTGCTTTTCCTATGAGTCAGGCCCAGAGTGTATTCTTCTGCAGACGCAGAGTTAGCAGATAATGCAGGTTCATGGCTGTGTCTCATAGTCTATATGGCTTTGGTGAAAGGATGTGGCTGTGTCTTCTCCTCTGTTGCCTGGTTGTTCAGGCAAGGGGTGATTCACAGATGCTACTGGATGCACTGGTACAGTAACTAAAACGAAAATATCCGTGCCTTTAGTTAATTACACATTTACCAGCTCCTGTTATTAATGAACGAACTAATTGGCTTGCCAATATATTCTAAATGTTTCCTTCAAATAAAAGAATATTATATTAAAATGACAGTTCCTGCTTTGTAAGGAACACAAGGCATATCACAGGCTAATAATACAAGGGTGCGTAGTAGAAACTCCACATAATACTGTATGGATAAGCAGATAAACACATGTATGCTGTATGACATTTTCGGACTTAAGCATAGATCCCTCTCTAGCTTGCCTAGAATCGAACTTGTATGCAGAGTAGTTTTAGTTTATCGCCTGCAACAGCTGCCTCATCAAACACTTTTATATTAAGTATACAAAGGAATTAAATTATTGCTAAATTTCTGTGAGTTAAGATGCCTGTGTGTTGGCATCGTTCACTATCACAGATTTTTGCAAGGCCCAGAGACGCCACTTCTCAAAGAAAGAAAGGTACATATGTTTTCAAATGCTTTGTCCATTATACGTTTTTGTTTAATTTAATGAATATAAATTCGCGGACATGCTATTTTTACCACACAGGTGAGAACGCGCAAGGAGTCCACATACATCAAAAAGCACAAAAGGTATCCTCGAATCGTGAGCACTTTCAGAAAGGCGAGCCTGCGACCTCACTCCTTGTTTAAAGAATGTTCAGGGGTGCGTTCTGGTGGCAATAGCTGTGCAATGTGTTTATATCAAGAGGAACACTATATGCATCGATGTTCCTCAGTGGACTGTAGAGTGTGTGTGCTTCTGAGAGACTTAGTGAGAGAAAGAAGTTGAGAGGGGGAGCGAAAGAGTGTAGATAAGCAAGCAGCACGTGTCACAGCTCCACCTGAAAGCCATCTCCCGAAGTTGGCATTCAGTTTAGAGCCAGTGAACAGTGCATTGCGGGCATTCAAAGTAGCTCAAAAGGTTGAACTCTGTTCCAGAAAATGATGTTTGTGTTATTGTTTGTGTTATTGGGCAGCGTATTTTATATGTAGCTCCATCAAACCAAGACAGACAGCTTTGAAGAATGTAACAGCTACATATGTGCTCGCCCCCCCCATTATGGACCATCACCTGGCAAAATTGTGATTGGAGCGTTGCAGTATTGGTTTTGCAACACCATCAACATTGTGGTGTTTCGAAATGCATGAAACAAATCCTTCAATGAAATGTTAGAGGTCAATTAAATCACATACTCAATTAGAACGCAACATGGTGAACCTGACATGTTTGTTTTCCCCATCACAGTGATGACCTAATTGAATCAAACAAGTCCTTGCTTTTCACAGAGGATTCTCACTAGCAAAACAGGTCCTCACTTCATCAACGAGAACACCATTGAGGCCCTCACATACCCTCAGCCTTCTGTGGTATGTATATCATATTCTATAACATTGAGATTGTGCAATCCAATTGCGCACCGTTACTGTCTATTGACACAGTCCCAATGTACCATGAGCCCAGCATCAGGATTACAAAGTGTGCACATGACCTGCACATGTAATCAACAGCCAGGACCCAGTGATAGCTGGAGGCAAATACGTAAGAACACTTCGGGTTACTCTTTGATGCACTTTGTGCAAGAATGTGACAGCCATGCATTACCCAAATTGACCTTTTACAATTGACCTTTTGTCCTAATTGACCTAATTATAGTGGTCCTACTTGACCTTCTGCACAATTGACCTTTATATTATTTTAGGTATTTTATATATGTATTGGGTTGGTTTTGGATTATAAAAAATAATAGGGGATTGGGTCGGGAGTTACAGAGGGTTTTGGATTGGGTGGAGAATTGCAGGGTTTTCCCCGGCATATATGTCCTAATTGACCTTTTAAATTAGTTCACTTCTCCCGAGTTAAATTCTCCCGAGTTAAATTCTCCTGAGGTCAATTCTGAAAAGGTCAATTTGTATACATCCGACAGTCAAGTACAGACACACGTGGGATTGGATTAAGGATAAGCATCCGAGTGATGGGTAAGATTAGCACAGCATGTTTGGGCTACTAGTCAGCACACACAATTTAATAGAGGAATTGTCCTGGACAAAACTGTTAGTGGAAGGTGGTATGGAGTGACCACTACACATGTACACCACTTGCCCTTAAGGGTCAACATTATTCATGTCGACTCAAGAGGTCTGAATTACATGTAGCTCCTGCGGCTTCACTGACTGTGTCCATTTTTCACATATCATTTCTTAAAACATTGAGACTGTTTTAACAAAGTATAATACATAATAGCACTCATACACATGATTTGATATGTGTTCACAATTGCGACCATGCAACATGTTCACTTTCATCTAAAAATAAATACTAGACTTTTGTAAACTTGTAGAGCACCTGGGAAGTTTTGCTGGGGAATGAGGAGGTCAGGAGCGTGGGCTTACACCAGAGGTCACCTCCGGCATCCTGCCCCCGGCACCTCTCCTCAAAACCCAATTGTTGTCAGTCATTGTCGCCACTTTCCCACCTGAATCTGACCCCCATTGGTCATCTAGCTCCCTCTGGTACCAAGTGCACCCCCAATCTCACACCATCACTTACCTGTCCTGCAACCGCTCAGCGCGTACCTACTGGCTGCCTGGATCATGGCCCTGGAAACATGTTGGTGTGTGGTTATTTTTATATTAAATGGGGCATGCATGAATTGCACAACAACATGTTCCTTTGAATTAGCACAGTGGAGTTAGGCCCTGGGGTGGTAATAGCTATCCTCCTCTTTTTCAGTGGTGGACAGGGCCGATAACAGCCAAAGCCTTTGCCCGCCAAGGGCCATGACTCAGTCAGGCCTGCCTTAGGCTTTGGGTTGGCAGCCTGTTATTAACCATGTAAACGCACCCGAACCGGACGAGTACGAGATTGATAAAAAACACACCATTATGCCCTATTGGGCACATGGCAGTATTACCTTTGTCGAACTGGCATGAACTAATGGTAAGTTAATTACATTATGTTGTGATAATTAACCATGTTTAAGGCCGAACCATGAACAATGAAATCTATCAAAAAACGATTTATACTGAAAAGCCGTTCTCTGGCGGCAGATCATAGGAGAATCCACAATCTTTTGCAGACACTTACAAACAGCAGATCAGTGCTATCCATAATCATTCTGTCCCTCAGAATAAAGAGTATGTCCACCGGCCCCTTTGGCCTCCGCCATTCCAAGGGAGATCACATTAGAATATGGGTAGACACAATGCGCCACGGAATCCATCTTAAATTCCCCTGCAATGGTGATGCGGACGCTAGCTAACGAATGATCTCTGGGCTATTATGCTGGTGTTCAAATCAACACTCCGGTTGACAGTGGCATTAGTGCTTCCCATCTGCCTAGATTCACTCCACCTACATTGCTTTTGAGGCTGGGGAGAAAGTAATTTCTGTAGGAAATTCGCCTGATTATCATCAGCCAAAAACCTTTGGAATGATAAATTATACGGATATCAACCCGCTTTCGACCAAGTCCCATTTTGCAACCGTGCAGTCTCCCGCTGCTGTTGACATCTGCTGACAAGGGTTCTCAGCCATATTGAGGAGTGTGAAATAGAAGGGCTGCATCATCAATAATTCACCTTAAAGCCATATTGAAGACATCTCCAAAACTCGTCCCGATGCCCAAGCATCGTAGAATTCACTGTGGGTCGACTGGGCAAAGGGCCAGGCCATTCAACTCCACAAATGCAAGGTTTCAACATGTATTTTCTTTTCATAGAGGAATAAAAGTAATAAGCCTCTGTAATCTGGGTAGCCTATTACAGGAGAACATAAGGCGCTGGCGGGCTGGCCATTTATCTTGCTTGCTCTTGCCACGATTATTTGTAGAATTAATTGTTTTTGTCCGGGTGCTTATGAACAGACTTCAAATGCTGCAGAGAATTCGATTATTTTTTCTCCTATTGTTTCAACAGCAGTGTTCTTCAACCTATCACATTCCTAGAAATGTTCTTGCTATCTATCAGACAACAATTGATGTTTTCAAAAGTCAGACTTCTAATTACAAATGCTCAGAATCTCTAACGAATTGCAACAGCTGTACTGCATTATGTTTTTAATGGCATTTCAGAAGCAGGGGCCCTCCAGATCAGTCATTATTGCGCTCAGAATGCATTGTCATTAGCGGGCTGTCAGCGCGCTTAACCTCAACGCGGTTATTAATTAGGTCTTTTGAGGTCTTTGTACTTCCGCATGTCCTTGCCTGGCTGGTAAAGATTAGCAAACACTTCATATTTGTCATTACTGCCACGTTACAAATAATGAAGTGCTGTTCTTTTCAGCCTTCTTAAATCCGATATACTGTCTTGTGATACAGGCTCCAAAGACCCTTTCCTATCTTACCAATATGGCCTTTGTGTGTTCTTCTCACCTTTTAATCATACTAATATTGTGCGGTTATTCAGTGGCCACCAATCATCAAATAAGGTTTTATATTTTTAAAATAAGTCACTAACAGAAACAGAAGGATTTATATTGAATTCGTCTACACCCACGTTGACACATTTCCATCCAAGACTCATATCAAGGATACAACATCACCGAAATGTAAGTCTAATAAAGCAATAGAACACGAGAAGGCGGGGGGCATTACCAGTCTGTTTATGCTCCTGGGGCGATAGTTACAAGACCGAGCCAGACTGGCAATGCCCCCCTCTGAGGGTTCTATTGCTATTAGTACCCTGGTACTAGTCTCAGGAGTATAGCACAGCAGTAACGTGCTCGCCTTGGAAGCAAGACGACACAGAACGACACAGGTTTGATCCCTTGGTCGGCGCATAGAAACCTCTGGTATTAAGCGCGTTATAAATCACCTATCATATCATATAATACGTCGTAACAGAGCACTAATAGCATTTTTTCTCAAGTTGAGAAACAACATTTAAAATTTTCCTGAGCTCTAGAAAAAAAAAAGCAAAACAAATGGTGTCCATTAAAATAATTGAAAAATAGAGCAAACAGAGAAAATGGCCGGAATGGAAGGGGAGAAGGGAATACACTTAGTCCCTTCTCCCTTTCCATGGTGGCCGGGAAAGAAAGGAATGGAATTCTGTGCTCCAAATGTAGTGCTTCAGGTGAGTCTTTCCCAGCCAGGTAATGACCCGGAGAGGGACAAGCAGATTGTTTATCCTCGCTGCATTCTAATGTTGCGTTGAAACTTGCATACAATTAATTAACATGAAAATGTAAATATTTGGTGTGTGCATAATGTTCTCTTACACTATGTGATCAGCAATCCTCTGTCTGAGAAAGCCCCAAGGGTTTATATTTGTATATGTTACACAATAAGGATGTCATTTCTAACATAAATTACTACATAGGATTCAGTACAATTGGTGAAGGCCCTTCCTTGGTAGAGTGCCTTTACAATATAGGATGGTTGTCTAGATGATAGTATAGTGGGGTATGCAGGAGTATCACCGTCAGAGCTAGACCAGATGCAGTACTTCTGACAGTATGAGCAGAGGCAGGCTGTGGTCAGCTGGGTGGGGGGATTGAAAGGGTATGAGACACAACTTCACTAGCTAGCAAGTGGAGCTGGAGTCTTGTTTCTCCATTGGTGTAAAAATGAACAGTGATCTTCATATCAATGCAACTTTTAAAAGATAATTGTTTTCCTTTACTTGTGCATAATGTGGTGAAATCTCCCATCAATACACCCATCCCGTCTTGCAATGTACTTGTTTTTGCACTGTTTTTGTCAAATATAATTTAAAATGTTACCTTTGCACCTATGAAAAGACATGTGACTGTGGCGCATAGGTCCGGTTTTTAAAAGTTTCACGAATGGACTGGTTTTGATGACTGGAGGAGTGCCTTCAAATAAACACGTGGGAAAAGAAAATTAGACGAAGTGAGAATACGTGCAGGGGAGCCAAGGCATGGGAAGGATAAGGAGAAAAGAGGATTGCAGCGCTCAGGAGGGAGAGTCATTATTTATTTAATTGTTTAAACACGGACCTAGCTCAAGAGCAGCAAAGTGCTTTACAGAGTGTGGGTAGCTGGCATTTGGGCTGGCATTTATTAACAGTAGTGCAGTACTGTGGGGTCTGTGCATCTGTATGTGTGTTCATTGGGTTTAGTCCTTGGTCAGGTGTTGTGGAAATAGCCATGTTTTTAGAGATTTGCAAAATTGGATAATTGTGGCGGAATTCCAAGCCGACACCGAGATCGAGTTACAGAGGGTTGGTGCATTATAAGGGAATGATTGTTAGTGGGTCCTCTCTTTGCGGACAAGTTGTGATTCAAGCGGCTGGTCGATTTGCTGTGTGAGGCACATGTGCTGCCAGGTATGTGGAGCTTAGCAGCCATGCACACTGATGTGTTACTTGTGACAGCTTTGCAGTTGATACATGCAGTCTTGAACAGTATCCTGGCTTGGAGTCAAAGCAAATGTAGTTTGCATAGGATGGGGGTAATTCAGTCAAATTTCCATGCTCATGTAAGATGTGCTGCAGCGTGGTGGACTGCTTCTAGGGGAGCCAAGTGAGCAGCTGAGAGCCCTGTCAGGAGAGCATTTCCCCCATCGATGTGTGAGACCACAAGGGCATGCACTACGGCTTGGAAGTCCTACGGGAGATGAAGGTTTTCATTTTTTTGAAGGGTAGAGATTCTGAGCCAGGCTATTTGGGCATTCTTAGCTATGTGTTTCTGGAAGGATAGATTGCTGTAAATGGTGAAGCCTAAGAATATTGCAGTGTCTGAGATGTGTATATCAAATCCTTCTGGGCGCATATCATTGAGCCTTTGTTGGAGAAGTTGATTTTTTAGCATGCTGACCAATGAGGACAAATTGAGTCTTGAATGAGTTTAGTTTGAGGTAGGCAGTCGACATCCAAGACTGGATAATCTAACAAACCGGGTTTAGAAATGCACACAACACCGAATCTGCACTACTGGATTTGCAAACCGAGATGCTTGCCATCCTGGACAAAGGAAAGACAGGCCTCCTGATCCTTCTGGACCTCTCGACAGCTTTTGATTTGTTAGACCATCGAAAGCTCAGCAGGAAACTGCTCTAAAGAAGCTATCAACTGGATCTCTCATTTCCTTGAAGATAGAAGCTCAAAAATCACCAGGGGCGGCTACTCCTCCACATCTAGGTCTGTGGATTATGGCGTTCCATAAGGAGCCAGCTTCTTGCCACTGCTTTTTAACCTTTATCTTCGTTGTCTCTGCTCCCTACTGACAAAACTGGGGCTCTATTTTACGAACTTCGCAGATGACATACCGGTCATGGAACTGTGCGGAAATCACACCATTGATAACAACAGACTTTGAGTCATCTATAACTCCATTGAAATATGGATGAAGTCAAACTGGATGTGCCTGAATGGCTCTAAAACAGAGCTCATGACATTCGGTTCAAGTAAAGCCATAAGTAAGTTAGATCCAGCATACTCCTCCTTTTTGATAAAAGACTCTGCCATCAAAGTATCAGACAAGGTTCTGAATCTATCTCCAATCAACATTAGGAGCAGAAGCCCAAATATCCTATCTTAAGCATAACTGCCAATATTATCAAAGGCTGTTGTGCGGTATCAGGCCCCTGCTGAATAAATAAAATAGTGCCACGATAGCTCAGGCTACTATTCTGTCACATCTCGACTACGGAAACGCACTGCGCTGGGAGCCAGCACGAAATGTATCAAACAATGCCAAACAATACAAAACAATGCTGTCAAATCCATTACAGGCAAATCCAGAAGAGAACATATTAGGAATGACAGAAAGGACCTCCATTGGCTAGCAATGGAGGAATGCATTATGTTTAAATCTCTGACACTGATCCATCGTTGCCTATATGGAACAGCCCCTGCTTACCTAAAACAAGGATTCAAACTGTACAAACCCAATTCGAGCCGCAGATCTGAAAACGAGGAACTGCTGGAAGTCGGCCCTCCAAAAAAAGACATGTGCTTAGTAAAGAGGAGGTCCCAGATATGGCCTGCACTCCAGCCACTTGTGTTGAAGTACAGAGAACGTACATACCAAGGTAAATGGCGTACGAGGAACAAATGAACCAACAGAGAGCTGCATTAGGACTCTGTCCAGTGCCCATCAGAAGTGCAATACCCGTTGAAGTGCTTATAACCAGACAACCATGGGCAGTACGGTACCCATTGAGACAACCATACCAGCAGCTGACACCAAATGAAGACTACTTACAGACCGTCCCTGAAGAGACTCAAAGAGCCCTAATGGAGGGTAAATGGTGATGACATAAGAGCCAAGACAGAAGTGCAGATGAATATAAACAACAAATGAAAGATGACACACAAGGGCGAAATACAAAGAATAAAGATGTAATGGGCGTGTAAGAAGAAACAACGTTGATACATGAAGAGACGTAAGGAAATGTAGCTGTGAAACAAGATGGAAGTCTTCAACCAGCTAACGCTTGTAAATAGGCTTGAAACACAAGAAGCTAAAGAAATGGTACTGCTTGCTATGCTTAGTAGAAGAATAGAGTGGCAAGCGCCATCTATATATCTACCTCAAATAAAGCACATTATACAAGTGCAACTCCATTTTGTAAAAGCAGGAGTATGCCCAGACTGCAAGGGGCCTACCAGGCCGAGATTTATATACCAGCTAAAGCCAAGAGGAAGAAGTGTGATTAAAACTCAGTAAGAAGTAGCTCATGCATGGGAATTCGAGGTCAACCTAAGGAAGAAAGGAGAGCGGCAACTTCAGAGAATCAGAACTTCAGAGCATAGCAGCCAGCTTGTGAAGGCCGAGATAAGGAGGCCCCAGGCAGGTGGCGAGGCTAAGGAAGAATCAAATACACAAAATAGAGGGAAAATGAAGCAGATCCATGGTGAACAGACACGTGACCAGCCAGGCGCGAAGAGATACCAACGTCTGATGTCATCCACAACCCGAGGATGCCATACCTTTTCCTGATAAGAAGCTACAGTTTCAAGGCCCTCCTCAGCCAACTAATTGACACATAGCCCTAAAACACTGAGTGATGGGAAGGAGGTAGGCATGTAGAACCAATAAGACGCCGTACTTGTAGTGACGTCTATCACGAGTAATGTAGAGGGAAGGGCTTAGACACCCACCCAATAAGAGTTATCCAATCCTCATGCACTGTTACCATATACAGATATAGTACCTATAGTAAAGTTACCTTTTCTAACCAATAGAATTTCATGTTAATTTTGAGAGTTACATGTCAATGATGATGAATTTTGGGTATAACTGTTGCTGTCTGAATGAAGAATTTGGAAGTTGAAGCGAGACAGGCGATCGCAACATTGCTGATTCCCATTTGTTTCCCTGTTTCTTGTACTTGTCATTAAACGGACTTCCCTTTGCCAAACTATTTGAGTTGTCCTTATTGAGTCGTGTTGGAGTAAGTGAATCCTGCACCCCATCCCTCACATGGTGCAGCTATCTTGTATTACAGGTACTCAAGGGTGAGCTCTGACCTGTGGGCCCATCAGAGGACGCTCCGCCCTCCTGTACACTTAGGCAGAGCCTTCCCCTCCAAAGCTACCTCTAAATGGAACAAGTTACTTTGCCATCTAAGACTTGAAAGCAACTTCCTAAAATTCAGGAAGCAGCTTCAAACTGCCCTCTTCAAATAGCAATTGAAATTGTGACTATTCTCCGCTTCTCTTCGGACACATGTGTCCTTTATTCTCGTTGTCTTGTGCCCCAACCAGTTGACGTGTTTTTGTCCGTGCCCTGATGCTTGCGAGCTTCAGCGCGTTATAAATGTATAAATAAATCAATAAATAACTCTTCAAATAGAGAGTTCCAGTCCCGCCAGTGTGTGGCTGCTGGATAGCCACAGATAATTACAACAATACCATCAACCAAATACAAACTCAAAAACCACATATCATACATACCCTGCTCATACAAACTACTAAGGGCCTGATTCATGGAACGTTTTCCTATGGGCCTGCGCCATTATAAAACACTTCCATGAATCAGCCCCTAAGAATTTAAATTAGTAATCATTATCCTGATACAGAGAAAGACTGCAGATATCATGGCTGGTTTGAAAACTGTGTGGCTGATCGGAGACAGTTGGCTGTTTTGGTTCCTGCCTTGTATAATAATTATATATAAAATAGATCAGTCTTAGAAATACAATACATAACAGTTCAGTCTTAGAAGGGACTATTTCGGGTACAAACAGTGTAGTTTTTTGCACATTGAGGCCTATAGCCGTGGGTATGGTCCAACGAACCCGTCTCTACGACCCTTCCCAATCGTTGCTGTGTTTAACCAAGGCTCCCATATTGAACAGCCTATTGAGCTACACCGTAGCTGTGGTTATTCATCTATGTATAATATCCTTCTGTTTGAAAAAAAAATAAATCTTAATCAGTTAGAAAACACACACACTTTAAGAAACACAATTTAATACACACATTTTTCTGACCCTCACATCTTGTATGCAGTGCATCACATGCACTATATGAGAAACAACATTTGTGCATACAACACTGTTGTTCTCTTTCAACATAATAATCATTGGTTATTGGGGAAAAATCCAAATTGGATTCAGAAAAAGCATTACAAAGCTAGGTTTGAGCAGTGTTGAGCAGTGTCTGTGCATTATCAAACTCCACACTTTAAAGGTGCTGCCACCCACAACCAGAGACTTGACACACCTGCAGCACTCCATTTCAATAATCATTAGAAATGACAGACAAGTTCAAACAGAAGACTTTTCATAAACTATTTACAAATGTGCTGCTCCATCCCCAGCAGTACCACTATGTTTTGAATATAGGATTACCTTTCACAGAAGTTAACTGTCCAACATCTTGTGCAAATCCACTGGGCAAAAACACAATAACAAAATAGAAAATGTCTATAATGAGCTCACAAAACAGCACAAATCGTACTACCTCACAGAAAACACAAAACAGCTAAGAGTACTGCATAGTTGAAATTGCATTAAAATTACAAAAAATACAAACACCTACACCTTCAACCTCACTATCATGAATACAAAAACTAAATGCCTACATATAAATGCCATTTATTGACACATCTAATTTAGGTCCATTTAAGTGAAAGTTAAAAAATAAATTAAAAAATACTTGCCACACAATCAGAGCATATTAAAAAATATATAATAAACACTATCTGATAGCAGTAAACAATATAACTAACACACAACACTGCAAATACACCTTCAAACACACTCCTGCAATGTGCACAGTGAGAGTTCTGGAAACAGAAGGATACAACTGCAAAACATTATGGCTTTTATATTTTCCAAAATGAATTAAAAAAGAGGACTATATACCAAGACAACTACTAAAATGGATGACACATTTTCACTACAGGAAGGTAGGTATTCAAGGTGCATCAAAGGATTGCAAAACAAATGAATCAATTAGAGTGCTCACACTCAACGCACATGAAAAGGGGGGAGGACCACCCGACTCGGCGTACCTGACCCTAAGGAAGAACACCCTGAACCTGGCGGGGGTGCCTGTCCCTGGGTGGCGTGTGGTGTATCGCCTACTAAAAAGATATAGAGGAGAGTACTATCCCTCAACCTTCTATACTAATGGCAATGTCTGGAAACAGACACGGGTCGTCCAACAAAAACATTTAAAACAGTGGTAGACTCCAGAGGGTTAAGCAGCGTGCAACAAGGCAATGAATTGGGTCTTGAGGCTGCTTGATCTTGAACGTGGATCCAACCTGTGAATCAGGTCAACTGCTTATATTCCATCCAGAGTGTGCAACTTTAATGATACCCGTAGGTCACTGTGGTTGGGGTATGTAAGAGTACTGGTGGAGTGACCACTGGTGGATAAGTGTGCCACAACATGCTGTTCAAAAAAGAACAGATGTGGATTTATAGACTCAACACCCACTTGGAAGGTTTGAATGAACAAATCCAGTGGCATGAACTGGCAGTGTTGCCCTAAAGATAACATACCAGACGTGCTCGCAAGTAGGTGCTTTGCAGGTTTGTTATGTTTTCTTCTGGACTTTCCCAAGAGTTGCCCATGTCTCTCTCACAAACGGGCACGAGGCCCTCTCGATGCCCATTCTTCACCATGGTTCATTTGGACCTTCCATCCCCCTTGTACCCCACTAACTACTTGCCACCGCTTTTTCTCCGCTTGTCACTTGTCAGTTTTTTACATTTATTTTTACATTTATCTTTACATTCATTTTACTTTTTATTTTTTATTTTTTCTTAAATTAATTTTTTTATTATAAATATTCCTTTGCATTTTCACCCTCCCCCCGCTCCCCCTCCCGCTCCCTCCCCCCCTCCCTGCACTCTTTCCCTCCAGACCCAGTCTCTTTCACTAGGGATCAGACCCAGTGCGGTGCCTGACCCTTTTCGAGCTCGAGCGCGCTCAGCCTTTGTTTCTAGAGGCGCTCGAGCTTTTCTCATTGCCTCCCGACGCTCGAGACTCACAGGGAGCGAGCGTCGGCACGCAGACGCCTGCGCGAGCGCGTTGCTCGTTGTTTTTATAGGCATTGGGCCTTACCCCACCAAACCAGCAGTCTTGAGCTGTACAAGCCCGATACAGCTCCCAGACAACACGGAGGAGAGCAGCTGCCCCCTTCACAGGTACAGACCACACTTAGGCACTACGGCCTTTTGATCATGCTAATTCTGCCATGTGCCCAGCACAGACTATTATACCTGATATGGTTTGTTCACTCCCTACAGGTATACTTTTTACCTGCAGCTCGGAAATTTGAGTAAGCCAGATTCACCGTTTACATTCCAGCTAGCATGCTGGTTTAGAGGTATGTTCAGCCTGCCTCCCCACCCCTCAGGCACCCCTCTTGCACCTAGCTGGGAGCTGGTTCCCCCCCTCACCCAATTTGCTTACGAGCTAGGGGCTCACCATCTCCACCCTGTAGTGCACAATTTCCATCCTATTTAGTGCACATCAGCGCCTCTCACTCCCTGGCAGCAGCCCACCAGTCACCTTTAGAGACTTTGTCTGGCACCCCCTTCCTCTCCCCCACCCTTTGGCAACGAGTTCAACCACTGGTGCACAGGCACCCTCACTACTCCTGTAATTTTTGACCAATTAATGGCCTTGCTCCCACATGCTCCATTCAAGGCATGTTAAAAGCACCACCCTTTAGCGCTTTGCACCAACTCCCTGGTGCCCCCAAACACCCCCCTTCCTATGTCCCTTTTTCTTTTTTTCCCCCCTCATTGATTGTTCTCCATTTCTCTCCCCCTCCCTCTTTTGTCTCCCTCCAGGAGACACCAGTATCTACATTCCTGTTCAGCACCTCACTGAACACTTGGCAAACTCGTTTGCATTCTAAATCATGGTCCTGAAGAAGATGGCCTGAATCTCCTACGCCATTGAAACCGGTCGACCCCTTTCGGTCATGATGGCTCTCATGACCAACGCTTGATCTCTTATACACCTTCTAAAGAGACACAATCCTCTAAAAACTATCTACTGTAGCACACTCATTACCACTGGGTGAGCCACACATTTTTATAAGAGCCTTTTCTAGCCCCCCAGCCCCCTGGCTGGTCATTTTACTTATCCACCAGTGGTCACTCCACCAGTACTCTTACATACCCCAACCACAGTGACCTACGGGTATCATTAAAGTTGCACACTCTGGATGGAATATAAGCAGTTGACCTGATTCACAGGTTGGATCCACGTTCAAGATCAAGCAGCCTCAAGACCCAATTCATTGCCTTGTTGCACGCTGCTTAACCCTCTGGAGTCTACCACTGTTTTAAATGTTTTTGTTGGACGACCCGTGTCTGTTTCCAGACATTGCCATTAGTATAGAAGGTTGAGGGATAGTACTCTCCTCTATATCTTTTTAGTAGGCGATACACCACACGCCACCCAGGGACAGGCACCCCTGCCAGGTTCAGGGTGTTCTTCCTTAGGGTCAGGTACGCAGAGTCGGGTGGTCCTCCCCCCTTTTCATGTGCGTTGAGTGTGAGCACTCTAATTGATTCATTTGTTTTGCAATCCTTTGATGCACCTTGAATACCTACCTTCCTATAAAACCGCTTTTGTTGTGTTACCAGACGTTACCTTGTTAACGGTTAAAGGATGAATTCGGTGCACCAAGCACCTTAGCTGTATAAGCTTTCCCTGTTGTTTTCTAGACATTTTCACTACAACCTAACACAAAGAGCTACACATAGAGCAGTAACAACAACCAATAACAAACAATGAAACTCACAGAAATATATTTTTCCCCACTCGGGCTGTTTCATAGCCATGACTTTTTGACGTGGCTGCAGACCTTGCTTGTATACGCGGCTGCACATACATTTGATTGAACAACTCAACCAAATACAATTCTGTTCTGCATCATCCACATAAAAATAAGATTATTGCACTAAAACTGTATGTTTATCAACATGCCTACACATGTGCTTTTTAATAGACGCAGCTAGAAAATTACAATGTCCCATTTTCTGTAATATAGTTGCAGCAGCTCCATAACCACGGAAAAGCACAATAGTACTATCAACCAATCAAAAACTTCAAAACACACATATCAAACACACCCTGCTCATGCAAACTATTAGAAAATTCAAACTAGGAATAATTTTCCTGGAAACAGCAAATGATTCCTTTCCCCTGGCATCTTTACAATATTGGCAAAGTTCACAATACCAGGAGTATTTTCTCCCTTCCCCTGGCCTCTTTCTATGATTTGTACACTTCTCACCAACGTAGACGTGGCTTCCAGTCTTGTGGGTGTGGGTCCCAGGCCCAAAGGATTCTCTTGTGGTAGTGTGGCGGGCTTGGTTCACTAACCTGCCAGGTATTGCGACTATGAAGATGACTGATAAACCTTCCTTCTTGTAGGTGTGGTTCACAGACGCATATTGGTTCAAATATTATTTTCCCACAGTCTTTTACAGCCCTTCTTCCCAGATTATCTCCACCCTTATTATCTAGAACACTAGCCTAACTTCTGTCCCCACCGGACGGCCCGTGTTGGCCCCTACCTTCAGGGAGCATTGCCGTGGGTTCTGGACGGACCCGCATTTGTGATTCACCTACTTTGTTCCAGCTACGGCTGCTCTGCAGCTGCAGGTTCCCTCTGGGCTGCTCAACCGATACAGACCAAATAGTTCCTCATCCTCCGTCAGGTAAGTCAGATGTTTTCCAATAGTGAGAAGGGTCTTTCCACTTCTAACCCTCAAGAGACGCTGTGCCTTCTCACCTCGATCCCGGGTCCACCTTGCTTTTCTCTGCCGCACTGCCAACTTGCTTGTGGCTCCAGGGAGAGCTGAACTCCCACTCCTGTTTTCCTTCTTCTTGTTTTGAATGGGACTTGACCAATAGGAATTCGGGAACCACTAGAATGTTCGCTAGTGGTACGAGGAGTGCTCTTCATGCTTTCACATTGCCTCCTCGTTCTGAGGAATTCGACCATCCACACAGGGAATGTGCAATTGCCTGCAATTTTTTTGGCGATTCTTTAGGAAATGGAATGATGGCAGATCAACCTCCAAAAATATGTGGGGCTAATCCGCACACATTCTCTAATGCTCGCTGCACATACAACACATAGTCCAATAACATTTATTTGACAGGTGACAGCGAGGGGTGCACAAAAACATCCAGAGGAGAAGGGCATCACCATCCTCCTCAGATGGCCAGTATAATTAAATATCAAATGCTCCATGGATCAGCCCTTTTCTATATTCTAAGTTCTGTGTAGTAGTGGCACATACTGATGAGAGTTAATTGAAGCAGGCCTGCAAATAGGCCTGGTCACATCACTTAACTATGGGGAGGAAAATGAACACCTCTTTGATATGCAACCTTGAAGCTGTTCCCGCCCCTCTTTATGAAGGGCAGTGAAGTTCATGTCTGGGAAAACTGTTTAAAGTAAGCAAACTCCTTTTCAGTGGGACAAAGTATGTGATTTGAGGAAGACAGAAGCCTGTTCATACTGAACACTTCAAGGGAGGCCTGTGCTTTGATGAAGAGCCACAGAGGGCTCCTTTAACCAGAGAGACACTTTGATCTACAACAGACAGGAAGATGGATGGGACGTAGGAGAGCATGTTATCACCTCTTACCTTCAATGTTACAAAGCACTCTGGTCCTGACCTCACACATAAAAAAAGATTGTTGGTGGGAACCCTGAATTGGTTATGTAAGGTACGCTTAGCCTGAACCAATCACTGGGGCCCATTTGGCTTTAAAAGAGGGCTCAGCACCTCACTTAGCAGATCATCTGAAGGCTTCACCAAAACTAGTAAAGAAGAACTCAGAATTGGACCATGGCTGAAGGTACAATCTACCTTATGGCTTCCACCAGTGAAGAAAGGCTAGGATTGCGAAGAGGGATGCAAGATCCATCACCTAAAGATTTCCCAGGGAACAGAAAGAGATACCGGACAAAGTGGACCCATCCAGCAGCTCCAGAACCAGTGCCCAGCCAGCACACAGCGTGACCTGCTAGGTTCCGCCAGCAAGCATCCTAGGTGGGAAGTGCCACAGAGCCTCTGAACAAGGGACAAGGCCTTTGCCTGCAAATGCTCTCCTCAGCCTTGGGCCATTTGCCTTAAAAGAACTCCACGAGTCCTGCAAAAAAGCTAGGAGGAGTGCCACACAAGCAACAACCAGCGTCCAACTTTTAAGGACATTTTCGAGGCAGTTGAGCCCTTGAACGTTGACCGACTGCACCACTGACTTTTATCATGCTGCAGTCACTAAAGCTGCCCGAGACGCCCAACCAGCATTCCAGATCGGCCAACCAGCACAGAGACAATGATTCCTGACCCTGAGACTCTGTGTAGGCCAGCCTGAAGCTGTTCATCCAGCTTTGCTTGCTGCACTGCCTACCGCCTGATACCCACATCTGTCTCCCATCTTGAACTCAGTCGCAAAAGCTGAAAATCATCCTCTTCGCTTCAAAACTGTCGAGCATCAAGATCATCTCAAGAAACAGGTACATTGTGGTTCTGTCCCCCTGGTCGTTCTACAAAGGACCCTAGTGACATTTACGACCCCTTGATCCCTTGCTGCTGAAACCAAATAACCTTGAACATTTAAGACTGATTGCTTTACAGACTACACTCCTGTCAAATCCAGAGTACATCCCTTTCCTTCGTGGAACTGCCTGCCTTCTGCATTCCTTTACAAGGTGGGTTGTATTTTGCAGTGTGCTAAAACTGTCAGCTGTAATAATAATAAAGTAGATATTTTTATACAAACTTGATCGTACAGCCCCTTTTATGACTGGGTAATGATTGTATTTTCACTGTGTTGCAACTAACCAACAATCTACGTCCTTGCAGACACAAGCCCATCCATGTTACCAAAACTGGACAAGGAGGTTTATAATTTACTTGTGTTCCAATCTGTTCGGATCCCTTCTGGTGAAGTGGAGGTGTGGGGCTGATTGATGGTTTAGAAACCGATATTCCTCCCTGGACCACTGGTGCCCCAGAAGTTGATTTGTCACACTTGTCTCTGTACCTGTCCTATAGTCTGCCACTGGGTAGACTAGACTCTTCCTCATCTCACTATCTATAGTATACTGCTCCCCTGGGGCAACTAGATTCTTCCTCGTCCCATTACTTATGATTTTGGTTGCATGACACATGTAGATGGGGTGACAAGGTAAGGGTGCGGGCAATCGAGGGGTTAGTCGTTCTCTGCTCTCACAGGGTGCATCTCTCCTCATGAGATCCTCCCACTGAGTACTACCCGCAGGGAGCACTATCAGATAGTGGCCTCACCTCCCAGAAGTATTCCGCACACCACATACAAAACATTTTCTAAGTATAGTGTTTCATTTTAGTCCTTCAAAGTATTGCTTACTCACAACATCCAAAATATAGATCAAAGCCAGAAGAAGTGTGCAATCTGTTTTTTACATTCTGTAGTGATAAATAAAGATGCACCAATTATGCTCCACAATGATTTGAGCGATTTCAATTAGGGTTCCATTATGATATTTAAAACGCGCAGAACCTATACTTAAAAATAACACAGGGCAAGACCACTGCCAGGGTGACTTGCAAGGTCAAAGTGTAATCTAATTCTAATTCTATTGACACAAGTCTATGAAGTTGAATGATGAGACAAAACGTCCTAAACTATTCTGACAAATACTGTTAGCAATCAGGCTGCTGGCTGTTATTTATCAGCCTTTCTGGTGAGATGAAAAGGGTGCATCCACTGTGTCTACATCATTGGGGTGGTGTGGGACACAGGTAAAAGGACCACCCACCCGAAACACCCACATGTCTCTACCCCCAAACAGCACTACATGGCTCACCCATCCACCACAGCACCCCAAGAAAGGAGTAAAATTGATGAGCAGAAAAATGGAAAGTTGGTCAATTTATCAGTCGGGTCGTCAAAGAGTTCTTACTTACAGTTTTATCTGCAAATATAGATTTTCGATGAGCATTGGGATTCTAATAAGATGCTCATATGTGATTTATGAATGCCTTCTATTTTTAGCTTCACTATTTGAATTAATTAAGTATTCTGACAAAATTGACTCACAAAATGCATGCACATAACTAATATAGCTATATTTGCATGTCTTAGTGTATTAATTGGTCAATTTCGAACTGGTTCAGCGAATTATCATTAGCTGGCATGATCAAAGTGTACCAGCAAGTAGCCAGTGTTGTTCTTGCACAAAACTTCTAATGCCTCTTTCCATCTGCAGTGTACGCCAGCACCTCATGACCAATGCCACCGGCAAATAAACACGTACAGTTATCATATTATTATTTGGAGAATAAAGTGGATGCTACATATTAACAGATATTTAATTTTAAAAAAACGTGCTTTCTTTGGTCTTAGTGCATTCACCTTTTGACTGCTCAGCAAAATCAAATGTTTTCATGATGTCCCTGCGACTTGGGAGAGGAACAGGGGAGGCAGATGTGAAACCTGTGGTGTTGATGGGTGCAGGTTGTAGGTAGCCAGTTCCTGTGTGTCGATCTCTTTTCTATCGGTTTAACAGAGGCTTAGGAGTTTGTTATCCATGGAGAAGAATGTAAGATCTGATAGATTACAGTGCTTTGGGACTGGTTAGCAGCTAATCTGGGAGTGTGAGATATGGCTACTGAGGCAAAAGGAGTCATGGCTTCTATTAGTGTCGATGTGCTAATTTTGAAGGCCATTTGTGGGGGATTTGTGTGTGTAGTGTAATGTGGTAGGAGATCATTGAGAGGAGTCATTTAGCCAAGGGATGAGGTAAGTCTTAACTGGCAAACCAATCAGCCACCCTTCACTCCTACTACTGACCTCTTCTAGAACGGTTTTATTTCACTACTCACATTGCCCCTTTCAAACCACACCCCTCTTCCTCTCCTCAAGCTGTCTCCCTCCCTCTATCTGTCACTCTCTATCTCTCTTTCTCTTACTCATCTCCTCTCTCTCTCCCATAGTTATATTATTCCCCATGTGCAACAAAGCACCTGCAAATTGGCAGAGGGAAAGAGGCAGGTCTAGAAACACCATCCAGAGAAAGGGATGCAAGGCGATTGTCAGGAGTTCATTGGGACATGGCAGCTGCAGAACACAGAAAGTCAAAACACTCCGTGAAGGATAACTAAAGAGTGTCCCAGGAGGCAACCGAAAATACAACACACATGTTAATAAGAGCTAAATTCAAAATAGATAGGAGGTATTTTTTATTTCATGCATAGGGCCTCATTACACGGAAGGCGGTGATCCACGGTGCTATTAGCACCCTGGACCATGCCGGTAAATTACCGGCACCGCCTTGGCGGAAAGGGGATTTACCGCCCCATTCCAGGGTTGGTGGGGCGGTAAATCCCCCTTCCGCCATTGCCCTTCCCCATTCCCATTTCTGCCCCATAGGGCTCTATGGGAATGGGGAAGGCGCTAATTACGGCACCGCAATTTTGCGGTGCCGTAATTAGCTCTGAGGTCCCTTAGCGGGTTGGTTTTTAACGCCTGCAAAAAGCAGGCGTTAAAGCACCAACCCGCTAAGGGACCTCGTAGTAAGGCGGTAAGGGTTAACGGTCACCGTTACCATTAACGGTGGCCGTTAACCATTACCGCCTTCCGTGTAATGAGGCCCATAGTCTCCTAATTGGAGAACACTGGCTATTCATTTGAAACCACCTTAGATAATACATGTGAGGTACTCACTACACGCACAAGTAGACATGAGGTGCCACAGAAGGTCATATACAATGAGGCTAACCAGTCTCGTGGCCTGAGAATAAGGAATGGTAACGTATTTAATTGAACAAATGACAGTCCATGGTCCTCTTTCCCCCTACCACCTGTCTGGCCCATATCTGTATGAGGGTTCAAAGTTAGTAAAGCAATGTGGCAACCTATCAAAACCCTTAGAGACATGCTATACATCCAGTAGTATGCCAACCAACTCATTGTTGTGAAGATGATGTAGTGAACCGTTATCAATATAGAGGTGGCTCCAGGTGGAGCCATTAGAGATGTGTAACCCAATGAAAATGCTAAACCCTACATAAACCATATGTAGCCAAGATCATTAACGTATACCTAGTCCTCATAGGTTTTTTTTAACTGATTTTATGTCATGATGTCATTGTAGACAAGTCTGTAGAATTTAAACAATTGTTTCTAATTTGTATGATGAGAGACACATTATTTGAATGCTTGTATGCTTGACCTGCTGATAATAAATCTGGATTTGCCACACGCAGGAGGCATGGTCTCAGAGAGAAACACAGAAGTGTTAATTTGAAGGGAAACATTGTTGGGGAAGGGTGTGTACAGGAGATAAAAAGGTGAGCGAAAACTGAAGTACACTTTTCGATAAATGGTAAGTTGTGTTCTGAAAATATTACCATAGAGGAAAACCCCATCATTCACTTATGTAAGTCTTTGCCCCAATATAAGGATGCCATTATTAAGTCCCACACACAATGGGTTAAGGACAAGGTGGGCAAAATGTTAAGCCCTGGCCACAAGAAAGCACTTATTCAAAAACAGTGCTGCAATACATGTACATGTCAAATGTAAGGGAAAACAATTACAGAACAGGTGAGGTACACTGGAACTATTGAACATGTTTGGAGAACACAGAGTCGAGCCAAATATGAATGAATGGATGCTTAATCAGCATGACATGGAGCGAGGGGCAGTCCTCACCTGCACAGGGATTATAAACCCATTACACGTATTAAAAGCAGCAGCATGATATAGGAATCCCACATATGAACCTCCCGCATATATTAGTTAAAACATTATAAGAAAAAAAAAATAATAAAAGACCAGCATCTATAATTGTATATGACAAGCCTCTTGACTGGCAACCAAGGTTAACAGAAGTGGAGGAAGAGGTTCAGAGAGAGAGGACAGGTAAGACAACAGGAGTGAGACAGCAATATTACCCAATGAATGGGTGGGAGAACAAATCATGTTAAATTTGGATGGAAAGAGCATCAGTGATTCTAAAGAGAAGGCAAAGGAAGTTAGAGAACATCCATAGAAAGAAGAAGAGAAAATAATGGATAAGAGAGAGAAGAAATGTGAGGGAGAGAAGAGAGAGAGAATAAAAAAGGAATCAAGACGAATGGGAGAAGGAAATAAAATTAGAAGCTGGAAACGAGAGAAAAGAGATTAAAAGAAGAAAGGAAAAACAAGGAAGATAGGGAGGAGAGACAACAAAATGTGGAAAGAAGTAGGGAGACACAACAACAATACATTGAGGCCATTAAGGGGCATATACTCCAAGACAGAAAGAAAGAGAAAGGAAATGGGAAGTGAAAGAAAGAGAGAAATGGCAAGGTGAAGAACGAGAAAGAGAGAGGAGCTTATAGAGACGCTGCAAGGAATTGGATGACATTATGAGCAGACATGTGGTACCTGATAAAGAGGAAGAAGTTGTTATGAAAAAGAGAAGTTACAGTCTAGACAGAAACAGGAAGGGTGACATTGGTGCAACAGCAAGTTGGAGAACAGACAAGGGAGAGGATGGCAGGGACATAATGGAAGAGGTGATGGCAGGGACTTATAGGAACATCCCGCGGGATGACAAGATTTTGTGGATAGAGAGTACAAAGAGGATAAAGACAGCGAAGATACCAGGTTTGCAGTCAGAGAAGATACAGAGTGTGAGGAAGAGGTCACACAAGCCCTGTCAACATTTACCCAGTGTGAAAATCCAGAGGGTGTTTCACTGCCTAGACCCCGAGGATCGCTTACTCAGGTAGACTGGGCACAGCCATCGCCTATGGGTCCATACCCTGGGGTGGACAGGTATGGGGGATCACCTGACTGAGGGGTCCTGGGGTCGTGTCCCATCCTATTTTATAGGATATTCCAAATACCAAGACAATTTCTTTCCTACACAAAAACTGAGCTGAGGCAATACCTAAGACATGCCCCACTAATAAGATCAGGCAAGCTCATGCACTTCACCTTAATTGCATACACCTGGTACATATTAGCTCCCCCCACATGATTAAAAGGTGGGACACTGAGACTCACTCTGAGCAAGGAGATGCAGGAGAAGGAGTAGTTCTCTCAGGGCGATGGTGAACCAGTCAGAGCACAGCGACAGGCCGAGGGACGTACCAAGTTACGTAGAAACCTTGGACACCCCAGCGAGAGATTGCTACTTCCAAAAGGGCTTTGAAGGTTTTGCAAGGAAAACCAGCTTGGGTGAAAAGCCAAACCTCTTTTGTGTTTCAAGGCTATCAGCCACCCCCCTGGGTGAATGGCAGAGTTTGGGAGCTGCAGTAGCAGTTGTGATATCAGCCTTGACCTCAGGATCAAAGCCGCGAAAGATGAAAATAAATTAACACATTCGGTGAGTTGATGAAAGCAATCAAAGTCTAGCCATTGTCAAATGAAATTTGACAGCGACAGTATTCGACGAATGAAGGTCGTGTGTGCCAATAAGACTTGAGAGAAAGCAAAGCATTGCAAAGCACTGTCATGTCTCTTTGTGTTTTGTCGAATTGCGTTTTTGTTTTGTGCCCCTATGACCGCGGGCTGTCTGCGCGGTACACATAGATAAATAAATAAAAATAAATAAAGAACTGTAAATTAAAGATACAAAGTAACAGAGTGTCCCAACAAAAGTAGAATGCCCAAATGAAATTCTCTATGAAATGTTTGATGCCATTTAAGTGGCTGGAAGAGAAAGAAAATGAGATGCAAAATTTGAACTGTTAGGTTTCATACCGGCAGAGAGAAACCTGGATGTGAGAGATATCTTTGGACTTTAAAATAAGTACTGTGCTCGAAATTTATCAAGAGGCCTTGGTGTAGGAGAGAAAAAGTGACGATTTCAGAAAGACGGTCAAAGTGGTCATGCCAATGTAAGAACAAAATCTTTGGCGTTTTGAAAGTCGACGTCAGCAAAAAGAAAGTGAAAGGAGGCTTAAGCCCGACAGAGGGAAGCCTATGAAGGTATGACTAAAGCTTAGGGAAGGGAAACCCACAAAGTGTGATCGAATGGCTTGAGCCCGACTGATGGAAGCCAAGGTAAAGCCCACAATCCTAGGACGGCCTCAGTCCCTGTATTGCTTTAATTGTTCATTTCTGATTTAAAAATATCCCCCAACCTTCAATAAAATGCAAACACATTCAATAGCTCTCATTTTGAAAGACACATTTTTTTGTCTAAGCACCTTTACCATTACACACTTGCGAATAAATCATGTATTTCACTTATGTATCCATGCATGGTTTGTAGCATGTCTGTGCTGCCCAGGTCGGTTTCAGGTTTTGGAATTGTGGTGATTTTAGCTGAGTTTCACCTGTATGGCATGCTGTCCCAAAGTGATTATGTTAATGGAGAGTGTATTCTATCAGGTTTGTTTTTTGTTGGATGTTTGTTCTTTTTATTCCTTTTAGTTGGACCTTTGTTTGGTGGATGACTGTTGTCTGGCAGTGATGTGCTTTTATTCTTTTTGTTTGTTGGTTGTTTGTGAGATGTTTTTCATTCTTGTGCCCAAGTTGTGCACTTGTCCACATCTTTTTGAGAAGTTTCCATTTTCTTTTTACAGTAGTTTTGTTTTTTTGTTGGTTCTTATTGTATTTAATGTGTAATTCACAGATCATCTGAAGAAGGTGAGGTAATAAGGACTGTCACAGTATGCCATGCTAGCCCGAAGCAAGTTCGGGCTTTCGCGCCTTGAAACACTTGTGTATAGGCACGTTATAAATGCCATATCATATCATATCATATATCATAAGTTGATTGATGCAATTGTATTTGTGCTATGATGTTTCCTTGTTGAATGATGGTTGGTTCTGTTAATTCTGTGGAGGTGGCAATTTGTAGGATGGTAGTGTTTTTTGGCAGCATGCTGTAGTGAATTCATTTCTCACTGGGTTGTGAGTTGCTCTCTATCCTGGGTATTTAAAAAGCCAGGTTTTCTGAAAGTTACATGGTTTTCTGTTTCCTGGATGCCTTTCGGGATGGAGTGCCACAGTTATGATATGAGGGTGGAGAAAGGTGAATCTCCATATTTGTTTTTCAGGATCCTTTGAGGTTGGTAGATGGTGGTTTTCTATTGAAGGAATTCTGCTCCCTTTCCATTCAGTGCTCTGTGTGTGATGCAGAGTCCTTTCAAATTAATCATTTTCTTCATCGGTAAACCGAGGAGGCGTTTTTGGCAGAGGTAGTGTATTCCCTCAAGTCTAGTCTTAGTAAAAGTCATGCTGCAGTGTTTTAGGTACATAGTCATTTCTTGTTGAGGTCACCGGACTCATCTTTGTATAAACTGTTTGCATAGTTGATTATTGACAAAGTCAGTGAAATTATGGGGAGGGTCCTCTGTGCTGTGGGAACCTGAAATATGTCATGATACATGTGTGTACTAAGGCATTGACTTGTGCTTCAAATGTGAGCCCACTCTTCATGAGAATTCCAAGAATTGCCATCCACTTTGAGGTTTTCGGTCTTATTCTCTTTTCTACAAGCCAGAGCAGCATGGCATCTGTTTCATTGTTGTGCAGGTGACTATGATTTTCATTTTATTTGGGATATGTTTAATGTTTGCATTGGTCGTTTGATGCATATTTCCCTAAGGCAGCTATTAAGGGAGTTGTTCGCAATATCTCTTGTCATCTTGAAAATTTTTGAAGGCCTTCTGCATGGTGTTAATATGGTGATAACATATCAGCCCATGCTTTTTAATGATTAAACCTCAATAAACTTCATAAAACCTCATTAAGCCTCATTAGTTTAATGAGGTGGAACTAGGTAGGTCTGTATATGTTGACAAGAAATTGTGAAAAACGTGGATCTTATGGGACATTGCATCTGATAGGTCATGTTCTTCAGGTCAAAGGAGGAATATTGTTTCAGTTATGCCTCTGAGGAAAGAGATTATCCATTGAGATGTGGTGTTGTGAATGCTACAATCATCTAGTCACTTATACAAACTCCTCATCACTTCATAAGTTTGAAGGCTCCAGTTAATTCCAGTACAACAAGGGCTGAACATGTGTTATTGTTAGGATGAATTTTCTGGTCATGCCTATGTATAGACGTGCAGATTCTGTTACTTATATTGGTCAAAATCCTACCAGAGTTTGTTTTATTTTTCCATTTGATTCCAATGTTTGATGATTTCATTTGGATATGCAACTCTCCAATATGTTGGGAGTGTGTGGGAAATTGGCCATGGACCTGCAATTAGTCAGGTGATAAACTTTTCCTGCTCAATTCTGGAGGAGAAGATTAATGTGGGCTGCTTTAAAATTCTAGTACAGAATGTCAGTTTCCACTGTTCGATTCGTCCATTTTTGGAAAAGGTAAGCTGGGGTTTACCATTACCGCTGAGTAGGTTTTTGAAAATGTCTCAATATGGAAATAACAGAATTGCATTTGGTAGAAGCTGCTGTGGAGCTACTTTGCAATACTCGAGCCTCTGCTTTACTCTACTGGAAGACACGTAAAAAAGGGAGTCGCTGGAGACAGCTGAAATAAGGTATTGTTGATGGAAGCCTCTTACATAGGTCAGCAATGAAAACATGGCTTGAGGTAAAATGTTCAGTAAGGAGCCTTTCAAGGCACTACACAACTGTCTGTGTGAGCACTGCCAACAGTACATATTCTCTTTCACAGAAATACAAGGGAAAACCTGATATAGCTCCAATTGCTTTATTTTAAACTCCTGAAATGATTGCTCATGGTAGTGATTTCCCCCCCCCCCCCCTGGACACCTTGCACTAACCCTCACATCAAATCCACATCGCAGAGGAGGCTTTCATATCCATCCTTCAGGAAAATTGAAACATAAAAAAAAAGAAATGATCCTTTCAAAGGCACACGTTTAGGTGAAACATGATAATTTGCACATTATTTGCTTAGTAAACGGAATTTGCAGCGTTATTTCACTGTCATTCACAAAATGTCACCCATGAAATGAAACGTCAAATTCTAGCCATGTTGCTGACCCTTGAACCTGGAGAGAAGAGTTAGAATAGCACCATCAATACGTGGCTAACTTGTGTGATTCCGTGTAACCACCGAAACCAAGTCTGCAACGTGCCTTGCAGAGCGGTCCCAAGCACATGTACTCTTTCATCCCAATTCAGTCCTAACTTCTGTCTTCCAGCCTCAAGCAGAGCCTACATGCCAGGCTGTTCTATGTGCAGCATGTCAGGTGCGAGATTAACCCTTTTCCAATAAGTGTCCTCTATACAGCACTACACTACTCTTACCGCTCTAAATGGCCTTCATTTAAAAAAAAAACTCTAAGTAGCGCAGACTTAATACTTTTTTGTTAATTAGGCTCATTTAGCATGGTGCAACAAGTACTTCTGAAGTGCAAAGTGACTTTGTTCTGCATAAATACACCGAATTAGGCACGGTTCAACGTCTTTGTTGGCAGTGCCAAAAAACCGAGCAACACAGGTTCGATCCCCGGTCCGCGCTTAGAAAACTCTAGGTGTTAAGCGTGTTGTAAATAACCTATCATATTATCATATCAAATGTTCCATGAATTAGGCCCTAAGTCTGAGCTGCACGAAGGTAGTGCTTTTTTGTGAATTAGGGCCATTTGGCATGGTGCAAATAGTGCTGTTGCAGTGCAAAGTCACTTTGCTCCCAACATTCCATGGGTAGCGGAACTGCCATCAGATGACCCTTGACCACTGATGACATCATAGGAAGTGACCCCACCCCAAAGTGATATAATGGGAAGCGATGGAACACGACTTTTCACCCCTTGAAGAAACAAGAAGTGGCATCACATAGCATTATTCCTAAGTACACTACAAAAAATATGGTTACGATATCACTTTAATGTGATACACATTTCATACAAGAATGGATCACCATATGTATCATTAAGATCAGTGTGATTAGGCCCATATTACCAAATTACTGTGAATGCAAGCAGATGTCCAAGGCCAAATGATAAGCGCAAGTGGTATATGATAACACATCATTAAGCGCTTTATATAGAACAAATATACATACAATATCACCCAAACTGTGTTGGTACTCATTTATCAAACTCAGAAGGATGAAAGGCTGAGTTGAGGTGTTTAAGAACAGACTAAATCAGCGGCTCACCCCTGAACTGTACCTGAAATAAATGTTTAATAAGTATAGCAATTATTGTATAGAATTCCAGAAAAACAAATTATTTGTTATTCCTATTCTTTCTTATTTGGGGTCACTGCTCAAAGTGTTACACTTCTGGAACAAGAGGCCTGAATAAGCAAGCCAGCCACTCCAGAAACAAAGAGTCACATGGCGCTGGCCACAGAACTTACAGGAGCTTACATTTAAAAAAGAGAAAACAAAATGTTTAGGTGTAGCAAGGGAGACCACAGGAGTAGCAAGGGAGACCTCAGCGGTCACTGCTGTTACCCCTGGTAGCACCCAAATGACGTCCCTGTTTGCTCAGCTGTGTGAATTAGGTCCGGTGCAAAGTGTATTTTTGCAGTGCAAAGTCACTTTGCTCCGTGTTAAACATTCTGTGAATTAGGCCCAAAGTATGGCTAAATCAAATGTATGACTGAAATAACCTTCATTGTGCAAAACTTAAAAATGTTGTTCCTTCACTTTCTCTCTGAAAATGCAAATTATGTAACGAGACTTTAAAAGGTAGACATTCATATTTTTTGCAGGAAAGAAACTTCCAAGACAACGGCGGCTCAATTCCAGTTGCTCTGAAACACTTGTGTATGGGGGCGATACAAATAAAATATATCATATCATATATCAAATCATATCAAGTGCTGACTTTTCTATATTGTTGTTTTGAAATATTTGGACTACCCTTGACTTCCCTTCTCATATCATAACCAATGCTTCTACCTTCAATGTATGCAAAGCATGACAACCTCAAACCAGAGAGCACACACAGAGGGAATCTTAAAGTGCACAGCTGTTTAACAGCTAATGACCTTGCAACAAATCCACTTCTTTCAAGGGATAATAGTTTGAGCCAAGCTAACTTTGAGTTGAGAAGGAAATTATGCATGTACCATCTGAATTCCAGCACTCCTGGGGCCAGGCTTTAAGCAGCCTTTCACAAGGTAAGACAGATGCAAGCAGATGGACGAACACTGGTTCCTTAACAGAAACATTCCGCGGGGTTCCCTTGAACCCATTTGGAAGTCTCTTAGGTAGCCCTGCTTTACACCTGATGCATCTGTGCTGAAAGACCCCCCGCCAATCAAATGTCTTTTTCTGAGTGTTCTCTGGAAGCAACAACATTAAGATAATGGCGAGAATGACAGTGCAGAAATCACACGGGAGGCAAAATAAATGAAATCAATTAACGTCATAAATACTGGATCCGCTCCTTGCATCTTGCATGTCAAACGCTGATGTGTGTCAGGCGTTTACGGCAGAAATGGTGACACTCAAAATCGGGCAATGCATACAGAGTATTCGAAAGGAAAGAAAGGGGCTGCAATGTATATTCTGTTAACTAAATATTATAGAAAGGGAATCATTATATGTACACACACAGAACTGATGTGAATATGTGATTCAAATTCCGATGCAGAAAACAACCCTATTCTCCCCATCACGACAAGGCCTCTTAAATGTGCATGTTAACCCAATGCATCATTTTAAGGTCAGCTGCCATTCTCTTCGTGAAATGGTCCCTAAGCAGATCCCGCAACAGATGGAAAAGGCCAGCATGCCATTACTCCTTGGCTTAATTATATCATTACTAAAGAGAGCATATGGACTTTGCATGTACTATAGAATTGCGCTCGTTTAGATATGCTTCTGTTGCTGTTGCCGCGTCCTTCGCATTTTCTCTCACGTTGCGTTTCACGCGCACCAGACTTTGAACTTGAGGGCAAATAGTTCAGTGATCATAGGACGCGCTGGCAGAGGTTTAGAGTAACACTGAGCGTGCATTGAAAAGTTAACGGGCCTCACTACAACTTTATGAGCAAATGAAAACTAAGAAGGCAACGGAATTTACTCAATCGTTTCAGTCCTCCTTTTTGTGTTTCATAAGCCCTCATTACGAGTTTACCGCTAGGCCGATACCGGCAACCTTGGCTTACCGTTTTCGCCACCCGATATCCCGGTAAAACCGGGGTGTTACGGGCAGCGGAACGTTAAGGCTCCATGTGTGGGGGCATGGAGGCTTTCCTAGCACGCAGACAGCTGGGATGATAATGTTTAGAGATAGAAATATGCTGCTGTGAATGATATACCGAGACCTGGGCCTAGTCTCTTAAGTCAACCCAAGGACTTGGCCCAGATACTTGATGTAGTTGCCCCCTGAAAGTGATTGAATTAGGGATTAGAGTTTGTAGGTTCAATGGAGCTTTCCGATATTCTGCAAGATCGTGCTTTGGAGGTAATGTCCTATTTCTAAGCTCAGGATTTGCCTGGCGCGAAGCATCAGTAATTCCATCCTCTTCCCCCAAGGGATGATTAACACCCTGAGGAGCCAGAATGCTCAGGTCACATTGAGTTATTTGGGATCTCTGGGTTTTTACACATTGAGGTTGATTCTTTTCTGTGTCCTTTGGCTGATCCCACTGACAGGATTTATCTGTCTTTTTCTGGCCAGAATTGTACTCCAAAATCGTCAATCCCATCCAACCATACAAAAAAGTCTGAAAGGTTGTTACATAAATTCAATTCCCCAATAATTGTGGTATTCATTTGTAGCCATTGCGCAGGACTGACGTGGGCCAGTTGATAAAGAAGCTTGCCATCTTGTTCTAATATCTCCATATGGGGCTGCGGAGAAGGCTCCATAGTAACTACCTGAACACTGTTCAGTATTTGTTGTCCGGGGATTTATCTTTCACTATTTAGCTCAGAAGCTCTTGCTATGTCTAAGGGTGGTGTTGAGAGGTCCAGTGCTTGATCACAGCTTACCAAGACAGCATTCTTGGATGGACCTCCCAACTCTCCAGTGTGACCAAATGATTTATCAAAAAATCTCCCCCTCATTGAAGGTGAGACTGGCATACGATCGAACTTGGTAACATCTTGGTAACATCTTCAAAAGAGCTAGTACTTCTGTTAATCAATTGTTTTTGGGAAGGGGAGTTATGTCAAACCCGCTAATGTTATATGCATTGTCTTGGCTTTATTTCTGGTAATGGCAATATTAGGCATAAAGGGATGAAAAGAACAAGGGAACAGGCCACCCTACTACCAAAACTGTACTGTCTTCCCCGTTACCATCCCAAACCAGCCCAGCAATGACTCAATTTAAATCCTTTGTATACTGGCCTAGCCCCACTCCAGCTTTGCTTACCAACGCAAGTACCGGGCATCACCTCGGCCCCAGAAGTATGCATCACCAACTCCAACTGACACCATTTCTGACAAAGCTCAAATTTCCAGGACAGCACTGAAGTTCTTCTGTGTGCGAGGTTCGGAGAACCAAACCATCCTCCACTCTCTGATTCCAGATTAAGTAGGAAGTACAGCAAGCTCTGTTGGAAAGGTCTGCCTTTGTCAATAGAAGTTGAAAAGTTACTGCATCCTCTGCTGTAGTATTCCATACAACCATTTGTGCTCCACTCTTTATTCACTTAAATACAGTTAGGACATGAGAGATAAAACATGATCATAAAAAGTTCCTCATAACAAGCTCATATGATTCTTAAAATATCTAGGGTACAAGGCCAAGAAGAACATAGTATTACAAAAATAATTAGGCACAATGTTAATGTGAATAATAAGCACTCGATTTTCAACATTTTTGTGTGCTGGTGTCTGAATAAAATGATACATCAAATATTGGAGACCAGCGGTAAGACCCAGTCATAAAAAAATTAATCTTGATATAGTTCAGAAGCTTCTAAAAAAATCTCATATACAGATTCAAAAAGTGCAATATGTAATTAAAATAGTAAGTCCAGTGGTATTTTCAGATGTAGTCATAAGCTCCTATATACAAAGAAACTATTTTGCCAAAGGGGCACCCAATTTTCACCCCCAATATTGTACAGATGGCGTAGTTAAATAATACAATGCAATGTTGCCCTCCATGCACTCATCAGATAGTTCACAACCGAGTGCACTGCTAAATCATCTATTGAATTAACACACAGTGCCAGGGCATCATGTACAGTTGTAATTGATCTGCATCTAAATAGCAGCTTGAGATATCTCTTCCTAGTATTGTAATATAAGGGGCAAAATAAAAGAAAGTGCATTACATTTTCATTCTCATTTTTGCATGAGGGTTTAGTTTGCAGTTCCATTTGTTCAATAATTCTGCCAGGGGAAACATGCCAGACCACAGCTTAAGGTATAAGGCCGGGGGACATTTTGGAGAAACAACATCCGGATAGCCTTCCTAACCAATGGAGCATTTTGGAGAAACACTGTCCAGATAGCTTTCACAACCAAGGGTCTGCTTCTGCACCAAATATTTCCTTCCCCTCTTATTACCTGCAGTGTCAATGAGGAGTCCACTTACTTCATTATGCCTAAAGGCCTCTTTGATCAGTGATTTTGTGCTCGGAACTGGGTTTCTAGCCAACACCAGCAGAGACCCAATGAGTACAAAGTATCCTTTTGCTATTTCATCCACATTTTTCTAAGTAGAAGCCTAACAGACTCAGTATACAGAGCATCACGTTGTTGTGTCGCTCAATTTGGGGACTTTTCAATTGGAAGCAATGTTTGGTGCTTTAATCCAGCTTACTTAGCTGCAATGATTTCAAAGATTTGATTGTATGATATATGAAATAATTACTTGAAGTCAACAAAGGAAAGGACATAGTGGTATGAGACGAATATCAAGCCACCCTCCGAAGTCATGTTATTATGATAGGTTATTTATAACACACTTACTACCCAGAGGTTTCTAAGCATGGACTTGGGGATCGAACCTGTGTTGCTCCGTGTCGTCATGCTTCCAAGGCCAGCACGTTGCCCCTGAGCTATCCTCCCGAGACAAGCTATTAGCTTTGTAGCCTAGAAGAGAACACATCTAAGGCTCCTGAAATCACTAAAATCGTGGAAGAATATTATATATGCAGGCAAAATCAGGAGGAATTAAATCCATCGTAAAAGTTCAAATCAACTGTAGCAAGGAGAGCACAGATGATGAACCATGGTACCAAAGAATCAATCTAAGAGGTATTACTATGCTCTCATTTGAAGGCCAAAAAAACAAAATAAGAAAAGTGGCAGATTTCAAAATTGACAATTCTGTCAATGTTAGAAAAGGTGCACACTCCTGAATGCAACTCCACCAATACGGAATTCAGAAAATACTTGTCTTTCCAACACTCTACCTCTCAAACAACACTTGATTCCTGCAGCAGAGCCTTCTGACTTAGAATGGGATCTCTATAGCAGAAATTGAACTGGCCATTAATAAGCTGTGAAAAGGTGATACCCCACATCTGGATCGTTTCCTCATTGATTTCTTGTGTGCATTTGCAGACATACTTGCACCCAAGCTGCAGACTCTATTAGGGTGGTATCAGGGGATTCAATACACCATGGTGCTTTCTATGAAGCCATAAACCACATGGTGCCAAGGCCAGGAGACATCCCCTCCAGATTTAGAATTATAGGCCCATTATTTTGATAAATGATGAGGCAATGATATTTTCAAAAATTGTAGCTGTTAGATTGGACAGTCTTCTTCCAAAACTTGTACACAAAGATGAAACAGGTTACAAAAAGCGAGACTATCCTAAGTGAACACATGTTTGTTGTGCAATTTATTGACCTAGCACAGAAAAAAGATTTCATTGGATGTAGAGATGGCATTCGATTGGGTGGAGTGGTGCTTCCTGGCAGAGTTATCACGTTGGCATAGCCTGGGGCAAAGATGTTTCTCTCATTGTTATCCTATATCAACAGCTGTGATGACTCACAAGGATATTTCACTTCTCCTCAAGGATGAGCCTTTCCCTATGAGTCTAAGGAGGTGAGCCTGCTGCTCAAAACCTACACTTGGGTAGAGGCAAGCAGAACCTCACCAGCAGAAACTCCCCCTTCTGGGACAAGGACTCCTGTGCTTATGAGGAACTCTCTAAGAAACACACCAATAATACACAACTCAAAACATCCAATTAAGAAAGGTAAGAAGAACATACCAAAATATGTTATTGTCACCAAGAAATTCTGATTAATCATTGGAAGGAAAGCTTACCTTGTACTGAGAGGAGGAAAAACGGTCTGTTGAGGGAAACAGTGTGAACAACAAACAGAGAGAAAGAACTGCAGCAATGCGCTGAGGAAGACCCATGGTGATGTAATAAAATATGGAGGCGGAGACTGGAATGTGAGCGAGAGAACCCATGAGTTACGAATTTGCTCGCAGTAGCATGCTGAAGAAAAGCTGGATGTGTGGAGTATCTTACCTGAGAGAGAAAGAAGAGAAACTTCAGGCGCATGTTGTCAGGAAGGAGAACAGAGGAGAAAAACTGAGGTGGACGCGAGGCATCCTTATCCCAGATGAAAGCCAAGTGGGGGTATGAACACACCAGAGTAGTGGTGGACCAATAGGTCCATGAACAATGCCATCACCACTTCTGTGGATGCTACATGCAACATACCTGCATATAAGGTTGTTAGGGGTGGGCCCCTGGTCCGGCCGAGCCACTCTGGGAGCCTGCAGGTGCAGGCCCATAGAAAGCCAAACTCCTTCCCTCTGTCCAATCAAGAATGCCAGGTCCACGCAAGAGACAAGGATTTACTGTGGTTTATTATAGCCAAAGCACCACAGAGATCACATACATGAAGAATGTCCATGCATCTCTCAATGGGCCCTGGCTCGCAGGCCGGTTCTGATGGCATCTGACATTACGACTGGCGTCACTTTCCGGAACCGTCTCAAAAACGTACCTTCACTCGGGATAGGCTGTTGAGTAGCAGGTCCCATATAGATACTAATGGAGGTGGTGCGTTAATGGACAATGTCGTGTCAGGTGGTACGCTTGGCCATCCCCAAAAATTGTTACACTAAATTTGTTTCAGTGATCACGCCCCATGATTGGTAGGTGACTCCCCCTGTCCACCCCTAGAGTCAGTGTTTGTGATGGGTGAGCCTCGAGGCCCTAAGCCTGGGACAACCTCTGTTCCCAGCCCGCGGAACACCTGTGAATAGTGCCTTGAGTAATTATGTATCTGCAAGGTGCAACTATGTGTTGGCATCATGGTGGTGTGTAGCCCATAGCTGTAATGAGCGCACTCCGGTTCCCAACGTAGATTTGAAACGTGACTGTAACAACTTTGTTGCATCTATTGTCTGGACAGTGGAACAGATTGCTCTTCTCAGGCCCCATTCTTTGCAGCCGCTCAGCTCGGCCATATCATGTGCTTGGAGACCACGTCTGTGATTCCAGGACCTTCAAATTATTCTGTATTTTGTCAGAGAGCTCAACTCCCTTGCAGCCGGTGTTACTGAGGTTCAGAGTGAGGAATATCACCTGCAACATTGCGACCTAGGCAGCGGCTTCACTCCTTCCACAGCTGTTTGGGTTGCACATCATTTCTGAGGGGCTTGGGTCCCCTTCCTGAGCCTATCGCGGCCTGCTAGATTTCCTAAACCATAGTCTGGCTTTTACTGTACACACCCACTTCTAGTCTATAAATTAGTGCGTTATGGCTGTCAGGTCTCTTGAGTGCTCCTGCCACACCATGGGATTATTTGGACATGATAGCCTGCAAGCATTTATACAAACTCTTCTTGTTCCTTACATTACCAGAATGCTGTAGTAGACCTATTGGCAAAATAATGAACGTGCAGACAGTATGTATATGTCACTGTCCTCTAACTATAGAGCTGTATCCATGTGTTATTCATGTAGTTGAATGTGCGTGCGTGTCCAGGGTGTGTGGATAGCACGTAAACCATCATGGTGTCTCAAGTGGCTGGGTTTCTTATTGCTTAGTCGAGTCTGTCCATGTAACTGTCTCTAGCTCAGTCTTGTGTCTCCTTGTTCATTCTGGGTAAGATTTGCACTCCTACTGCATTGTAGGGTTTACTTGTTATAATTATCCATCATGGGAGCACTTGGAATGGATGCAAGTTCATATGACCGACATGCCATATTGTTGCATATTCTTCTTCCTGTTGAAGGGTCTTCTGGGACAGAGGGCACATTCTGATTCTCCCTCTTCAAGATACCAGTGAGATTGTACATAAGACAACAGGAAAGACGAACACCAGAAGAATTCGGAGAGGCCAACCCGACAAGTAGAAGAGAAGGTCACAACCATGCAGTAATCCCGCTGATGTTATCCCTAACCATGAAAGGTAACAGGGAACACAGGAGACCTGGGAGGGGAACTACAAATCATTACCAGAACGTTTATACTCGTCCCATTAAAAATAAGATATTGACATTGAATGAAGAGAAAGAGGATCATGACTTGAATGCTCATTCTCGTCCCAGTCAAAATAAGATAATGACATTGAATTAATAGAAAGAGAATCATTACTGGAACACTCATACTGGTCCCAGCCGAAATAAGGTATTGACCTTGAATGAAGAGAAAGAGAATCCTTACTGGAACGCTCAGACTAATCCCAGTCAAGATAAGGTTTTAACATGGAATGATAATCCCTACGTGAAGATGTATACATAGAGTAGTCAAAGAGAAACATTTGAGATATTACAAAATAAACAACTTGGTGAAAAGGGAAATCCTGAAGTGCCAATTGAAACAGAGAATACAGG
This sequence comes from Ambystoma mexicanum, assembly GCF_040938575.1. Lineage (NCBI taxonomy): Eukaryota > Metazoa > Chordata > Amphibia > Caudata > Ambystomatidae > Ambystoma > Ambystoma mexicanum. Next base: position 291,198,849 of record NC_090930.1, on the reverse strand, counting down.
CCAGGCTCAAAGTGAAACCAGAGACTTGGAAATAAATGTTGAGAACCCAGGAAGTCGAGCAAAAAGTGCTATGTGTTGGATAACATTACCTTGGGAAAGGAGAAGAAAAAACAAGTAAAAAAAGACAAGAAGAGAGCAAGAGGGAATGAAAGAGTACACATAATAAAGGGAAAATGTAAAACTTGAACAACCCAGTATCAGAACTGTGTTAATTACCAAAATAATTACAAATACGTATTTGAGAATAGTTTACTGAACTGAACTGGATGAAGTATCAGCTTGCAGGAGAATGGAGTAATTCCCCTGGTTTTTGCTGTTGTGATAGTGGTAGGGTTAGAGCAGGTTAGTTAGGCCAGTGGACCAATTCTGATTTGGGATTCTCACTGATGACTGACAAGCACCTTAGTTAGTTTTGTCGGGTAGAGACAACCCTTAGTATAGGGAAAGGTAGGCATGTATTCCTTTTATGTAATACAAATCATCATTGAGATGTGGAAAGTCAGAGTCTGTGTCCTTCTTCTGACCTGCCACACATCCAAGATCAACATCTTTGTGAACGAGGAGCTGTTGCAATATTTTAATCTAAATTGAGGGACTAAACACTTTCCTCGTTCTCTTCATCTTGTCAATATAACCTCTTTGCAAATGTATCCACATTAAGCTTTTGATTAAAAGGGTGGGAGCACAAGATCTCTGTATGAAAAAGTCTGCATTTGCGGACGGCATCTTAGCGTACCGTTAAGATCCCCTCAACTCCTTTCTTGGTTTCTTGGAAGGAATATCTTTTACTGTGAGGTGTTGGGATATAAGCTAAATATAGATACAACAGAAGTCATGCCATTGAATAAATAATGTTTTAAAGTACATGCTGAGATCTCTATCTTTAGATGGCAGTCTGTTTACAATTCTCCAATCACACTCTTAGCACTCATCAGTCAAACATTGAAGCTATTAAAACAAAGGTGGGCAAATTAAAATCCACACGATCCCCACTGCTTGTGTCCTGTTGTAGGTTGGCACAGATGATTAAATGAGTATTTTCCCAGTGATCCTTTATCCCCACTGCAGGTAAATATTAGACTAGCTGCCTCCTTTCTTTACCTGCATCAATGGAATCCTATCTACATTTCTATGGCAGGACAAGACGACCAGACTATCAATGAGTCAATTGCACCTTGCCTTAACACATGGAATAATCTGTCTCAACTTTGAGCGGTATCTACATGAATAAATAACTAATCAAGGCCTTAGCTGGATTCAATTCAAAGATGTACCATCCTCCCAATACGGCTGGACTTTGAGTAACCCTGATTGCCCATGTTCCACAGGTGGTATCCACTATATTTAAACTCTCCCTCAATGGCCTAGTGCTGATTTTGATAAATAGTATGCAAATGGAAAGGTAGCAAAGGTTGCAACCTAGCATTGTCACATGCACAACCAATTTGGCTTAATGGATGAGTTGGTGGCAAACCCATTTTTTGGTAATTGTGTGCTTAACAGGGAATATTAGAGCTCCCAGTATGAGCATTTCTGAGATATCTCTAACTTGTGTGCTGTGAACGCAAACATGTCAACCCCTCCGTGATGCTGTAGGCTTCCAAAAATAACCTGTACTCTGTTTCTGAGGTTTACAAATTGCTATCCATCTGTGTATTATCATAACCTAATTGAAATACAGAGAAGAACTGGTCTGAAGAGTCTGATGCTGACCTCGTGCCACTGTGGCCATCCATCTTGAGGAGATTAGGCACACTTTGAAGGCAGCATCTACTATCCAAATGCTCGAACTCTCAGTTTGAGGTATAATAGGGTCTACTGTTGGTCTTGATACTCAGAAATAAGAACCTTAAAACATATGCTCATCGCCTGTCAATTCGCGTCACTTGTCTGGAAATCAGTTGGGCGCTAGATCACTAGGATTTATAATCTCTCTAACCCTTTGTTTGGCTAATGTTATTAGTGGATGTTCCATGCAGAGAGACTCCACCAGGAAGAAACTCTTTGACACCGTGCTCGGAATGTAATTATGTCTTTCCATTTCTTTATGCTCTTCTCTGTCTAAAGGCCTGTCCAAGGCCTGGCTCTGCTGATATATGGCTGTTTGGTGAAAGGGGCCACGTTTTTGCATGATGGTTACCTGTTGGTGTACAACTTGTTCGGGGAGAAAGCTGTTTGCATTTAATTCAGTTCTGGAGTATGAGATGCACTTAACATGCAAGAACATTTTCTTTGGATGTTGTGGGTGCTATTCCCTTTTTTGTCTGTCTGCAAATGTCCCTTCTATTTTCATATGTTAGCTCAAACTACACATCAAATGGACATAGTCGCTATGCATAGGCATTAAATAGTCTGTGGAAATAGTCTGTGATCTGAGTAGAACCCATTGTAGCCAGCCCAGAATAGACGACAGCAGCAAATGGTGGCTTTCAAACCACCTTGTCTTGTTTTTCTTGATATTGTGAAGTGCAGGATCTGGGCCTCCGACTTCCTGCGGTCCGTGTCGGCTTCGGCGCGAAGAATGCCACGTAAATGGAAATGGTGCATAGCACAACTTGCTTTATTGAAACTGAAAGTAACTGTCCCTGCCCCCGCAACCTTCCCGAACTCCAACGTCACTTCCTCCATGTTGTTGGCCCGAACGAAGGCCGTCCCCCTAATGATGTGGGAGGCTGCCGGTCGCTTATGCGACATTCCAGATATGTTCACCTTAATATTTTTATCTTGTGCTTGTTGTTTAAATGTCTGCTGTAAGATTGTAGGGAAATAACATTTAAAAAAGGACTGACACATCCTGCGTTGTATTATCGAAACGTTGCCACAGTGCAACAGAAATTAGCATTATGGAAAGAAAAATGCCTGAATGCAAATAAAATAAATAATATTAATTATTCATTCGAGACATGTTTGCACCGAGAAACTGTTTTCCCCAGTGCCAGTTCTTCCTACTTGTGCAAACATGCATCGAAAGGATAGGTTTTTTGCACTAGGGGAAAATGTTCCCTTTTGCAAATTTCACTTGCAATAATGCAAAGTTTCCGTAATATGGCTCCTGGTGTTTAAAAAAGGTTATGCTTGAATATTGCAAGCATGTTTTTTCCTGCTTTGCTGAATTATGCCCTGTTTCTGTAAATCCTTTACAGAAGCTTAAGCTTCACACGTCGGTGATGAGTGACTAACTGAAAATGAGGAAAAGTCGATTTCTGCCACATCTGAATGCAGAGGTGTACTCTATGTTAAGCAAGCTCCTGGCACAGTTCCAGGGAGGGTTTACAATGTAAATAACCTATTCAAGGGATGCTTTGACAGCCCAAATTAAATACATCTATTACAAAATATTTCAAAGAAATTCGGAAAAAATGTGAATTCTGAGACTGGTCAAGTTCTCAATTCCACACATCCTGTACCGGCGCACAGATTGTGGCCTCAGGAGAGAAACACCCACTATAACCTGTAATTACAATCATGCATCAAACAGTGCCAGACATAAATGTACTATATGAGGCCCCCGGTACTTTTAATAACACACTAGGTTGTGTTGTGTGAATTATTCAGAAGCAAATGAATTATATAATCTTCTGTGGCCGGAAAATTCACTTAACTTCCGTGTTTAATGTGAATTATGTTCAGAGTTCAAAACTATTACTAAGCCGATTAGGTGTGACTGTGTCTTTAGGGGAAGTGCAACCTCGGGAGAAGTCAGAATCTTCTTGATATGTGACATGTGAGAGATTAAAACACACACTGACCAACACACTGCAGTTACGCAGCGTTGTTATATTCATAGACACGCACAAACTGTAGCAGTTTAATAAAGCAGTCAATTTACCTGAAAAGGATTTCAAGAAGATTGACGGGAGAGCAAATCATGTTTCTTCTTCTGACAAAAGGTTTTTGGTTGCTAAATCATAGAATTTGACACATGCTCTGCCCCCAATCCTACATATAGGTCTAAAAACCTGTGGCACAAAGCTAGCTCTCCATTTGTGTGAGGAAAAGCGCAAGTGTTCTCATTGGTGCGTTTAACCCCTTAAATGCTAAGAGCAAATGTCTCCATCCTGAATTTCTATGCTAAGTGGCGTAAGATAATAGTAAAAGTAACAATATTCTGATACACTTATTTTTAATATGATTCCCAATCATGGCTTCTTGTTTTAACCTTTTGGATGCCTTCCCCCATCATCGAGGGGGACCTGAGATTCCACATCAAATGATATATGATATGATATGATATGATATGATATGATATGGCATTTTTAACGTGCCTATACACAAGTGTTTCAAGGCGCGACAAGGCAAGGGAAGGGAAACAGAGGGAAGACAGGACAACAATCCTACTAGGCCAGGTGACTTTGAGATCACGCAAGTGAAGGGGAGGGGGAAGGGGAAAGTGCAGGGGGGAAAGGGGAGAGGGCAGTGCAGAACATAGGATAACAGTAAGTAAATAAAGACAATAAATAACAGTGCGGCCAGCTGGTGGCAAGTGCAAGGGTAAGTGCCGATATCAGGTGTCAAGTGCTAGTAGGGGCTGTAGGGATACAGAAACAGTCCCTGAGTGCAAGGTTTGCCAGGGGGGCAGTGCAGGTGTGCAACTGGCAGGGAGGGGACCTGGGCCGAAGATCAGAGGGTAGCCAGGTAACCAGTGCAATTTCAGATTCAGCCAGGAGATCAGCAGGGAAGAGGAGGAGAGAAAACAGAAGCAAAGAGGAAGGTCTTGAGGTGCTTCTGGAACCGGAGTTGGTTCTCCTCAAGTTTCAAAGATGCAGGGAGCCTTTTCCAGAGGGAGGCCGCAGCAGAAGAAAAAGATCTACCACCAACTTGCTGCTTGGAGAAGCAACTAACCCTAAGGGAGTTGGAGGCGGATGAGTGAAGAGCTCTAGAAGGAAGATATTTGGGGAGAGAGAGTTGAAGGTATTGAGGTCCCAGGCCCCAGAAAGCCTTGTGGACAATGCAGAGGGTTTTGAACGTAATCCTCGCCACCACTGGGAGCCAGTGCAGGGTTTTTAGTCCTTGAGAGATACGATCCCTGGGTTTGAGGCCAAGGGCAAGTCTTGCAGTCCTGTTTTGGATGAGTTGCAGAGGGCAGAGAGTAGAGGCAGACAGATTTAGAAAAAGGATGTTGCAGTTGTCCAGGCTAGAGAGAACCAGTGCTCTGGAGACAATGCACTTCTGGGGGAAGGATAGGAAGGGAAGAATACCTCTGAGGAGGTGCAGCTGATAGTATGACTGCTTAGAGATATCAGAGATGTGAGGAGAGAAGGAATGTCTGGAGTCGAAGATGACCTTGCCTTGCATGTGGGAGCAGGAAGAGGACCAAGAGAGGCTGGCCAGAGAGTGACAGGAAAGGAGGGAGCAGGTGTGCTGATGAAGAGAATCTCGGTCTTACTGGCATTAAGGCTGAGATCATTGGTGGCACGCCACTCCAGGATGGCGGACAGACAGTCAGAGATGAGAGAAGGAGAAGAGGTGGCAGATGGGAGTCTGAAAATGAGATGAGTGTCATCCGCATAGCACTGAAAGTTGGGGCAGAAAACGGCAATGCAGTAAGCAAGAAGTGCCAGGTATTGGTTGAAGAGCCAGGGAGAGAGGTTATACCCCTGGGGAACACCACAGGTAGAGATAGAGATAAAGGAGAGGAAGGGCCCAAGTTGGGCCTGGGAGGGTCGATTAGAGAGGAAGGAGGTCAGCCAAGCCAAGGCCTGATCGGTGATATCCAGGTTATCACGGAGGCGGTTGAGCAGGATGGCATGGTTGACTGTGTCAAAGGCAGAAGAGAGATCAAGTAAGATGAGGACACGGGGGTCTTGGAATCAAGGTTGGAGAGCAGGTCTTCACAGATGTTTAGGAGAGCAGTTTCCATGCTTCTGGCAGCTCTGAAGCCAGACTGGAGACAACCAACAGATTCAGAGTGAAGATTAAGCTGGGAGATGGCCAGATTTTCCAGGAGTTTGCCCAGGAAAGGAGTGATGGAGATTGGACGATAGTTAGCCAGGCAGGAATGTTCGGCAGAGGGTTTCTTAAGAAGAGGGTGCACAAAGGAGTGCTTCAGGGGTGAGGGGAAGATTCCAGTGTTGAAGGAGTGGTTGCACAAATCAACCAGAGCAGGAGCCAGGGTATCAATGTGGTCCTTGATGGTTTTGGAGGAACAGGGGTGAACCTGTTTTGACGAGACTTTCATAGATCGGACTTGTCTAGAAACCTCGTCTGAGGAGAACAGGGGAAAGGCAGAGAAGGAGGGATGAGAGGTGGCAGAAGAAGGGCCATCAGAAGAGCAGGGAGTAGAGTGGGGAGGGGGAGAGGAAGAGAGAGAGGTTGGCATGTCCTGGAAGTAAGGCAAAGATAGTGCCCATGTTTTACTTGGGGGAGCTGGTTGGTTTGCAAATGACTTACTTCCTCGGCATCTAAATAAGGATGTGTAGGTAAGCCTGGTGGCACAACGAGACCACATTTTTAGGCCAGATATATAACATCCCAATGACACACAGATTAATGTGGGTAACGTGAATAGGTCTGCTATTCCGTATGCCTACAAAATCCCATAGAAAAGAGTGAACATGTCTCAACAAAGGTCAGCTGCATTGATTTAGCTAACTGCAAAAAGAAATTAAATGTAAGAGGACAAATTCTGGGACAAGGTGGATTATTTAGGGACATCTCGACCAACACTTCATTGGTTCATGAAGAACTAAAAAAATGTACTGCTCAAAGAGCTTGAAATGAACAAACTGTACCAACCGACTTTTACCAAAAGGGTATGGATGGAATCAGGTGTCATGCCATTTGCTCTTAGTCATATTCTCTGGATGGTACACCTTATATTAACACAGAGAGCACACTGAATGTGATGGATGTCTGGGATTCACAATACTATAAAATACATCAGTAAGATGCCCAAGAGCAATCCTTGGGAGATGGGTAAATACAGTCATTCGGCCCTCAAGCTAAAACATGCTGTATTGACTCTGAGGGAGATGTGGTCAACTAAATGTTGTACAGAATTATTATATTGAATGTTATTCAGTCTATTAAATGTTACGAAGACAAAGATGTTTCATGTGTTTTAATCAAATGTTGCCTGTTCGATTATTTATTGATTAGCACTTTATTTTACTGAATAATGCATGGGAAACCCCACACCGGGTCTGTAACCCTCTACACCACCCCAAAGATAAGCTCTTGGTAAAGCAAGAATCTCAATAAACATGCCCCCTAAATCAATGTTTCATAAAAAAGCAGAGCAACTGCTTTATGTAAGACAATGGGCCTGTTTCCAAACTAGAAGAAATATAATTAAATGCATTCAATTTTTTTTCTTCAGTTAACCTCTAAGACCACCCTGCCATTTACTGATTGGTGCCTGTTGACCAGTAAAGTGCAATTTCTAAGAAGCAGATGCCTAAGGCAATCCAACCTTTCACCAGAGAGAACATTGAGCGACCTACTCAGATAGACTTATTCTCGCTTAATGGCGGCAAGTGAAGGAGGCAATTGCTGCTGATCTTTTTCAGTGTAGAAATTCTCATGATTTCTGCTTATGGTTGGACTTAAGAGACAAAGCTGTGACATTGGTGCACCCTCTTACGGTGGAAAATTCATGTCAATGGACCTGCTGATGGATATGGAGGATGTTAATAACAGTCACCAGAGCAAGCTGACAGCAATCTGACAGCTCATAGGCTAATACACATCAAACTGTCGACTTGTCGGAACAAAGCTCAGTTTCTGAAGATAAAGCTAGTCAGATTGAGCTTAATCTTGTTAATATGTGGGTGCGACTAAAAACAGAGAACGTGAAGCAATCCCACTTAAAGATTATGGGCCTGTTCACATAGAGGTTTCCTATGGGATTGCACCATTATAAAATGCGTCTGTGAATCAGGTCTTATGTGCACATCTTTGCCTGGAGTCACTGAAGGGCAAGCTCATGCTAAGCTTGCGGTTTCTGATGTGGTACTATATCCAGGTTCCCCTTAGTTGACCCGTACAGTTCCGCTAGAACTAGTTCAAGTTTTTTCAAGGTTTCATGCTCGAGTAAATCACAGATGCCAGCTATTTTGGACAAGCCTCTGAGAGGTCTGGTCCTGGACCAAAGAAATCTCATCAGCCTGAAGTCATGGATGCTCTGAGAAATAAAGTATTGGCCTGTCTGCGACTAAGAGCTGTTCCTGGGATTGTTATAAGCTCTGATCTTAAGGTTCTGAGGAGGATAAAGATTGATGGCTGGTGTTCTAAATTGAACAGGGACTGCATAATCATTGGATGCGTTCGGACCAACCTTCCCAGCTTTTTAGCTAATTGCACATTTTTCATGAATATGTCTACTGACCTGAAATTGATTGAAGATCGCACTGATTTATAATGTTCTTTTTATTTGATGTAGTTTGTATTGTTGTGTCTTTTCTGTGGGCACTGAGGCCTATGGGCTTGTTGCACGTTATAATAAATACATAATAATAATAATAATAATAATAATAATAATAATAATAATAATAGTTATTCACAAGAAGTGTGTTGCTTCCTTTAAGCTGCTTATCAACATGATCATTTGTTCAACAGACTATCTTTAAAAAAAATATATGGTTTCTGTTGATGAATGGTCAAGCCACACTAATACAAATCCAGCTGAAATGTGGAGCACAAATTCAATGTTTCATTGTGTATTCCAAATGACAATTGGAAATACATTATTAGCTATCATTTCTGAAACATTTGTCAGATTAGAATCACTGGATTCAGCAGAAAAAAAACATATGCAAGTTGTATATTACAATGTCTTTTATTAACACTGTCATGCATGACATGGCAGACGTATAGATTATCTCTGGGTTCAAAATACTCCTTCAATCTGAATAAGGTATGTATACCAATGTCCCATGTCCATATAGAGCATTACATGAACAATGGATATGCCAAGTCAAAATTGTTTATTCACTCCCGAGAGAGGGACTAGATCATAGGTGACATCTCCCTTTATTACAAGCATAAATTCAAGGGGCCAATAAAAGCAAGGAAGAGGGCCTTTCTTGGTGTGAGATAGTGCAGGGCACCTATAACAGGTTCCGTCCAATCCAGAACACTGCATCAAATGGTGCTGCATTGGTGGAGTTTGCTTACAAACATAGAAAGAAGGGAGACATTTGAGAAAACCGAGAAGCAAGAGAGCACTTTTGGATTCCAATTGGATGTAGTTGAAGGGGAAATATCTTTAAAATGTCATTTTCCAGACTGGACTGAATACAGATTCCTTTCCAAAGCATGATTAGATTTCCTAAGAGGAGGTTTGCAGCAAGCATACTGACTGAACGGAGCACCTATCTGGAAATTAGGCCTGTGGCCTGTCAGTGTTGCTACATGTCCTGGTCCTTTGAAGGATAAATATGAAGCAAACAAACCCCAAATGATTTCGCCATTTTCCGAAGAATCAATTATTTAAAATAATGTTTGCAGCCCTATGTTAAAGTTATATAATTTAAAAAGGGAATCTTTAAGGTGCTTGTGATTTGTGAGTAATAACTAAAATTAAACTCCTAGGTGGCATCATGGTAATAGGAGTCTCTCCTGTGATCTGGGATCTCTAGAAGATTTGGACATTGTAAATTGATACATGGAATAATAAGTCATTGATTGGTGTCTCCCATAGTCAATAACGTAACTGAAATCTATTCCATAATTAACAAATGAAACAACGGTGTGATAACGGTAAACTTGATTACTTTAATCTAGTGAGATGGTTAGGATCTGTTGACCCAGCATTCCAAGCAACCAAATTCCTGAGAAACACAAGCCTTTACAAATATTTTCAATCAATACGACATCATAGAAGATGATGTTGAAACATGTCTACGCTGAAACGAGGAATCAATTAATTGTTTTAGATAGTCAGAGATGGTGTCCAACATTTTAGATATTTATCAGTCCCATAATTGGTGCACTATATCGCAAAGTAACCATATTTCTCTGATGGTAATATTTGTTGATAGTTTCAGAGAAAGCTAAGATTCTTCGCCCTGTGATATCAAGGGAGGTGGATTTAAAACAGATATATTGTCAATTTGTGTGACCACCTAGCATAGTCCGCTCTTTTGAATAGATATTCATATTGTTTTTATGTATGGATGTTTGACCAAAAATTTCACATGAGAAGCTTGATGTTTCAAAAGATGGCAGAGAGTGACTTTTGCTCATGGGAAAACACTAAGGGCCCGATTCATGGAATATTGTGTTTAGATCCTGCAAATCCCACACGCAGAGAACGACTCTACACAAGCCTGCACCCAGAGGTTTTTCTGCATGGTCTGTGTATTCAGGAAAATTGTTCATGCAAAGTAACTGTATATGCAAGACGCGGCCGGAATGCCCCCAACACACCCTTATGCAAAAACAGCCTAAAACAGCTATCTTTGCATGCTCCCTGGGTGCAAATATATGCACCATGAAAATAGTGTGTGGGGTCCCCTGCAAGAAGGCCTGCATCTCAGTGAACATCTGTGGGGTTCCCTGTAACTGTTATTGGCACCCCAACAACATGCGTACTATATATTGTAACTCTGTCAAACTCAGAAAATCTGCATGTGAACCCCTGTAAACCATTCCTTCACCACTGTTCCACTGCGCACGCACACCCTTAAGTTAGATCGGAACTCCGGCTGCGTGCATGCACCCCTAAATCTGACACCCGATCTTACCTCATTGTCTGTACACCTGCAATTGCGTGGATAGTATGAAGGCTTTGCGTGGCTATTTCCCTGACGGGAGGTTGCGCCGTCGGATCCTTGAATATGTGTCATTCCGCGTAAAAATAGTGGGCGTGTGATGGACTGCCTGTGAGCCATCCCTCGTAAGGCCCACATTTTCCCTTGCTCTTCTTTGATATATGAAATCCACCCCCTTCCCTGCCCTCTGCGCAAGCCATGCACAAGGCATCCTGCGCAAAGTCCCTGCAAAGTACAAACAAGTGCTGCAAAGTCGATTCCATGAATTGACAAACGGGATTTTGCACGCAGTTGCCAAATTCCTATTTACTGCACAAATATTTCCAATCGCTAACCTATTCTTAAGAGCACTGATTCATATTTTTGGCATTTTGTATTTTGTTTGTATTTATTGTGTGCTAAATGCCAAAGCATTGAACAAAGGAGAAATAACAACAACAACAATACCTGAAAAATGAACATGTCAAAATCCAACCAAATTAAGAGGGCAGAAGGCGGTCACGTAATAGGGAGCGAAACAAAAGATAAGAAGAAAGGGAACTTGAGGTGAGTGGAGTGCGTTCCAATGCAACAGGGCCAGGAGGGAGAATGAGCAGAAACAGGACTGCGCACAGGGAGGATGAGGTGTCACAAGGGGAAATCGAGATTGGGAACGGAGTGAGCAAGCAGTGGAATACAAAATAACCAGAGAGGAGAGATGGGGAGAGGCAGGATTCTGGAGAGATTTGAAAACAAGACAAATACATGTACCTCTACAAGTCTAGAATATAAAGATATGCAACAAAGAGTGGTAAGTTCTGGGGTAATAGACTTGTGAGGAGAAAGAGAAAAAGGAGGCAGAGTGAGGAGTTGTCAATGGATTTAAAAGGAGTAAGATGAGAAATAGGGCGACCAAAGAGAAGAGAGGAACAATGGAAAAATTGTTTTGGCAAGAGGCAGTGATCCTGTCCATGTGTTATGTTGAATTACAAGACCAAGATAAGGAATATAGACAATTCTGTGCAACCTATTCACTATTAAATGCAGGTGATGACATGGAACACTGACAGAGACATGCTAAAGATGATACACCTTCAGTGTATGACTTGAGCTCACACATTCTACATAGATAGATTAAATTCAGTGCCTTGAAATTACCAAGTGCTAGGATAGGTGGGAATAGTAACTCAAACTCTGTTATTAGCTTGACAGAAAACATCCATGCCCAAATGAGCCTGAAAATGTCTCCACTATAAGACTTAAATAAAGACACTTAAGACCTGATTCACAGATCGTTTTCCAATGAGATTGTGACATTAGAAAATGTTTCTATAAATCAGGTCCTCAATCAGCAAAACAGTTTCTAAAAGATGACTATGTGCATTTTGACCATCTAGAAGATACGTTCTTTTAAGGATTTAATACTGAACTAAATATACCCAGCTTGCCATATGCCAAGCTATCAAACAGACATTATCTATCCATCCAATTATCTATCCATCTATTTATCACTCTCGCTCACTCCACCTCTCTCTGTATTCCGCTCTATCTGTGCCCTCTTTATCTCACTGTCTCATTTTATGTTTATCTCATTGTGGACCAGAGCCATGTTGTCATGTGCACATTTCCTAGAGCAACCCAGCCTTTGGTGAAGGCAGAATCACCAAAGAAAAAACTCAGATATCTAATTGTGGGGAACAGAATTTTGTATTGTTAAAAGTAGATGATTCAGCACCCACTATGATGAGAGGTTACATGAGTTGCTTGATAATTCCTTGACGTATGGAGATCAAAACACAAATGTGTTCTGTGTCTGACCATGATAAGGTAGTGGCAATTATGAGACCATTTGAGTAAGGTTACCTAAACTGTAAGTCATCACAAACATCAACAATATACATGCTCCCCAAAGTTCATGAACAGCGGACATGTCTGCTGGGTTGATCTCTTGTATCTGAAGATGGATTTGTACTTGAAACTCTTTGTCCTCTTGTTGACTATTTCCTCCAACTCTTGAATAGAATGATCCTCTTTTCATAACACAAGGAATGTTGTTGGTTTAACTGAGGATGTGGAATTCAATTAAGATAAAAATTGGTTGTTATTGTTGAAGTAAAAGCAAATGTGTAAAAAGGGTTACATCCCATGTGATACCCAAATAATTCATCAGAGTTTGTTTTCAACTTAATGGAGATTCAATTGAATACAATTCTATAATCAGTAATAGCACATCCTAAAGGACAGTGTTTTCCCCCAGAATTGGCTAATTTATGCATGCCAATCTTTGAGTTCATGAACAACGGACATGTCTGCAGGGTTGATCTCTTGTATCTGAAGATGGATTTGTACTTGAAACTCTTTGTCCTCTTGTTGACTATTTCCTCCAACTCTTGAATAGAAAGATCCTGTTTTCATAACACAAGGGATGTTGTTGGTTTAACTGAGGATGTGGAATTCAATTAAGCTAAACATTGGTTGTTATTGTTGAAGTAAAAGCAAACGTGTAAAAAGGGTTACATCCCATGTGATACCCAAAGAATTCATCAGTTTGTTTTCAACTTAATGGAGATTCAATTGAATACAATTCTATAATTAGTAATAGCACATCCTAAAGGACAGTGTTTTCCCCCAGCATTGGCTATTTTATGCATGCCAATCTTTGAGATGAGCATTATTTATGTAGATTATTCATTTTCACCCCACAGGTCACTAGGGAAAAGATGCATACATGCCATTCTGGGGATCTGCATGGTACAGAACAGATTTAAAAAATGCACCTCTTTAGCGCAACAGATTGAATTTAGATTTTAACAATCACAACATTAGCCTATGGTTCTAGGATATTTTGTTTGAACATTGTGAGATTAAAATGTGCAATACGAAGACAAAGAGGTACGTATTCTATTCTTAAGTATTCTAGTGCACACCCAAAGGTTCTAATGAATAATCTCCAGTAAATCCAATTTTTGATGCAGCACTAGAGTTGTACATGGAAAAATATTATTTTTTGGAAGCTAATAACTGCTGTGATGCATTCACAAGAGATAGGTTATTCCAAGAGACTTCTCAAAAGGTTGATGAAGTGGGCATGGAATACCCAAAGAAAATGAGTTTCACCAGATCATCGAAAATTGGCAAATGTTGAAGATTGGAGACTAATATCTATCCCTCACACAGTGATTGAACCACAAGTAACAGTGGTTTCCAATGTCAAAATTGTTCCTTTTATGGATATATATTTTTCTCGGCAAGTCAAGTTTAACCAAAATGGCACTGATATGGAATCAAGACAACAGCCTGACTGTAAAATTAAGAATGTAACCTATGGCATCACATGCATTAATGTCTATCTCTCTATATTTTTGTATAGCACCGCACACCCGAAATCCTCAGTGAGTTCTCAAGAAATACAGAGATACAGAGATATAGAACATACATTGATCTAGGTTTTTTGTAATGCACACTCCTTAGATGTTACCTTTTTCAAAGAGGAAGGTCTTCAGCCCCTTATTAAAGAGAGAAAGTGATGGTTTTGTCCTCAGCAGAATAGGCAGTGTATTCCACAGCACGGGAGCCCAGACATCAAAGCTTGCACCACCAAGCTTTTTTAGATGGAAATGTGGCCTTACAAGAAGTGAATCTTTATTGTGGGATGTATTGACACACTTCACTGTGCTGTGCGGCATCACCCTGCTAGTTATGCTGAAAGAAACTGCAACAATGGCGGCACAATTCTTGTGCGTGCCAAAAACCTACAAAAACTGCTTTCTGCAACACAACAAAAAGATGGATGCACAACCAGCCACCCATGGTGCATGGGTGGTGGAATAGAGCACCCCTGCAGAAAATGTGCCAGTGGGCTCCATGACCAGCAAACAAAGTGCACAGAAAGAAGCAGCGCTTTGCAAATGAAACTTCAAACGGTGCCTATAAATGCCATTTGCTTTGTGCTAAAAACTCCAAAATGCCTATTACACAACACTTCTCAACATTCAAAATCTTGCTTGGTGCTAAAATTCATGTAATCTTATGAAACATTGCAAACATACAAAGTCCTTATTTGGAGAGCAAAACATTCAACCAGATTGTCTGTAAACTAACAGCCCCTGATAGAATCTGGGTGCAGTACACTGGGCTACCTGGATAACAGCTGTCAGATGAGTTAATGAGGACACTTTAAAGTGATGTAAACTAAAAAGTTTGCCAGATCAGCAAACATAAAAAGGATTGTGGCTAAAAAGAATACAGATCTCAGTTGCTTTTTATCCCACAGAGTTAAAGCTGAGAAAATAATGTATTTTTTTTTTTTTTTTTATTTGTATTAATCTGTTTAGATTTTTACAAAGACATTTTGGTCTTTACTATGCGTTCTCAACACTGTATTTATGTTAGATGCAACAAATGTGTTTTTTCCTGGTTTTAATTAAGAATGAATTAGCGAGGCTGAGCTGCAACCCTTTGGAAGTGGACAACAGGTTTCTCCCAAGAGGAGGGCCTTCCTCTCAGCAGAAACTCATGGGGAGGTGCTAATTGTGGGTTAACCCAGACTCTTGTCTACAGAAAGAGAATGAACAATAGCAGGCCCTTCAGCCCAGGAAACAGAGGTGTGAGAGTGTTGTAAATGACCCCTGGAAGGAACAAACAAGGAGGGGGATGTTCCTAGACTCCAGGGACAGAAAAGAGGGCATACCATTTGCTGTTAAGCATGAACAAAGAACTATTTTTAAAGACTCATAACTTGTAATTCAAAAAGGTGAAGAAAAAAAACAAGCACATATCTGTTAGTCTAATTTTTGGCTGCACGTTTTAAAAGGCGGCAGAACCGTGTAACATGCTCTGGACAGGAATGGCAATATATGTGTTTTTTTTAAATGTATGAATCCTAGAATTGTGAAAATGTACACACACATCCCTTTGCAAATCTCATTTGTGGAGATTTGCATAAAGTTTGGAAATTGTGTCATAGCAAAACTGACAAAATTCTGTAGAAAGTTGAGACAAGATCCTACAGCTATGGGGTTTTGAGGAACAAATACTACATAAAATATGGCATCTTTGTGTGTGATTTGTGTAAAAGTGACCAATGTAGAAATCTGTATTTAGTATAAAATCTGATTTTGAGACCAGTAGCTAAAGGGAGGTTTCTAAGAACTGTAAAGCAAACCATAAAATGTGACATCATCTGGCCTTGATCCAATCACTCAAATGCAAGGCGGAGATGAAATTTTGATCCAATCCCGCTCACAGGGGCAAGCTTAGCTAAGCCGGCCCATACACCCATGTTGTGATGTCATTTTAAAGGATAAATAGAGACAGCTGACAACACATAGGCACTCATTGATCCACTAACTTTCCTGATTCCGGCAAAGCACTCTGATCCAGCATTCTACATCCAGCTTTAACATCTTTCCAGATCCAGATGCTATTGACTTTCTGCAAGGCCTAGTCTTGCACGACAAACCTGCTATCGAGCTGATTGAACTACCCACAGACTAGGAGGGCTGATTCTGTGTAAATCCAGTGACCAGCCTAGCTGATCCGATCCCATACCTGATGTGCTGTTCTTCCTAGACCAGATCCAATCCATGACCAGAACTGTCCAATTTAAAAACTTATACTGTGAGTATTAATAGGAAGAACTGTGACCCATAGTATATTTGCATTGTCTTATCCCAATCTCAAACCCATCCTATCTTTCATTCAGAACCATAGGGTTGCTAGAACTATCTTTGCGCTGACTCTTTTCTCATCTAAAGAAGTAGAGTATATTGGACTTTGAGATTTCAAAAGTTTTCTTCTGACTAAATCATTGCTTGTGATTATTTGAAACTGTTCAAAGTGGCTCCCATAAGAATGTATAATAATGTAAGTATTTTTGACCACATTTTGTGTTTTTGCTCAGTCAATTCCACAGACAATTTCAAAGCCATTCTGACAGTTGAACAGTCAATTCTGTCTTTCTCATGTGTTTGAAGGGGGAAGGTGGGACTGATATTCTGTTTGATTTGTGCTATTCCTGAACACCTGCTCTCTCCTCCTATCTCCTTACATTGCCTCTTGGGGGGTTGAGGGGTGTTGCAGGGGGAAATCCTAACCATAGTGCCATCTGTGCTACATCAATTCAAAATTATTCTTTTCTGTGCTGCATTTGTTTGTGTGCTCATTACTTGATTCATAATATATTAAAGATATCATTCAGTGTCCTGTCACCCCACTGGTGATTGTTGTTTACCTATTAAAATCTATTGTGATTACATTTTAAATACATAAATAAATATTTAACTTTGCAAACTAGCCTGATTCCTGGTTCTGTGTGACCGGGGGTGGGGGTTCCAGGAGAAGGGTGTGATACAAGTGGTATACAAGTGGTATATCATTCAGATTAATGAATTTATAGATAAAAATAAATAAGGGTTTCAATTGCGCACTACATGCTGGGCTTGACTTGGGTGTGTGCCGGATTGAAATCACTTACATCATTAAACCACAAGGTTCTTCTTATGGGTGTTCTTTAATAACGTGAGCAAAGTTACACCCGACAAGCATTTGTAGACAAGGGAGTTTTCTTTATGCTGTACTCTGTGCTCCGCTGAGAACCAGTGTAACTTTTGACAGTCCTACGACATGTTTGCTCGCTTACTAAGCCCACATACTGCATGAACCGACCAGTAAGCTGCTACATTAGTCAAGCTTTGCATTCACAGTGACGGACGTCACTGTTGCCATGTTCTACTTTGATAAATATAGTCTTATCTGCCACAAAAATGTATTCATAAATGAGTATGATGATCTCAAATGTGGCATGTGCTTATTTGATGAAAATTGTGAGTCTAAATGGACCCCCGGCATTTTCACGTGAAGGGCAACAGGAATAATATTACCTGCAATTAGAAACTGACAATATTGGGTGTCCATTTTCTTTAACCTTGCATCAGTACCAATGATCAGCAACTCTGTCTTCTCTTTGTTAAGAGCTAAACAGTTTTGTTCAGGCACGACTAGATGGCTCAGGTTACTTGGTTGACCCTTTGCACATCTTTGGATTAAACCCCAGAAAGTTCAAGGAGAACCTGGATATTGTCTGCATATTTAGTGAACTGTACTACCGGACTGTCCAATAGGACACACAAAGACTTGATCGAAACATTGAACAGCAACAGAGAGAGACATGATCCCTGTGGTACAGCGCACGACTGAAGCAGGGTGGTTGTCATTTTGAATTACTCTTGCTTGTCTTGGTCCAAGAAGGATCTGAACCATTTAGCAGCCCATATTGAGCATTTCCCTATAGTTACAAGTCGATTGATGAGCAGATCATGGTCATCCAGGTCAAAGGTGGCAGATAAATCAAGCAACAGGAACAGTACAACCTTACCTTTATCCAGGGATGTTATAATGTTAGATCTTAGATCCAACAGTGCAGTTGCCATGACGTGTTTATAGCAGAACTCCAACTTGCGCTAGACTAGAATTTGATGTTTCTCAGTAAATTCATAATACTGGTGGTAGGGAACGTTATCAAGGATTTTCAGCAGGAATGGTACGTTAGTTATGGGGCAAAAATTGGTGGCTAAAGTAGGATCCAGGTTTTCTTTTCAAGAGTGGAGAAATCCAGGCCTCCAACAGATAATTCGGAATCTGGGCTTCAAGAAAAGATGTGGTAATAACTTTTGTAGCCAATTGAGATGAGATGGAGAAGACAGTCCTTAAACAACGAGGCAGGTACGATGTCACTTTTGCCGGGTACCGGTTTCAAATTTTGCAAAATTTTTTCAACCTCTAGTTCTGATAGTTCTTTAAAGGAGAAAGGCACCATTGGGTCTATTGATTCTTATATAACACTTTGTGAATGGTTTTTAGCCCTTTGTTCCCCAGCAGCATAACATGTTTAACAATAGCATTTTGATGACAGAGGACTTTCTGAGAAAACTCACCCTGGATGTTTTGACATCATTCATCATCAAACGAGATATTGGATTTTTTTTTTCCTTTAGTTCATGCAAGATAGAAAAAAGTTCATGTAAGCTTGATTTGGTCCTAGTAACTTTGCCATTGAAGTTGACCTGCTTGGCTAACCGAATGGCCTCTTTATATTTTTTGAGGGCCATCTTATAAAAGGTAAGTGTGGAGGTATTGGAGTTATTTCTTCAGCTCGGCTCTGTTGAATGTTTATTTTTCCTAATAGCAATTATCTCAGTATTAAACCAGTAGTTATGCTCGGATTTCTTTCTTAGTTTAATGGGACATAAGTGGGGACAGCGTATCAAAGGCATTATTGGTGATCATTCTAAAGTGTTTAGTAATGTTTTCCAGAGGTGGGTCATTGGGTAAACTGTCCAGTTGTGGGAGCACCACTGATGAGAATGCTGCAGGGGTCACTTTCCTGGTATTTCTAACCATGACAGGTTTTGCAACCTCCGAGGAGGAGTGAGTCAAGAGATGAGGCAGTAGAATGTTAAAGGTAATACATGAGTGATCAGACCAAGCACAAACATCCAGCCTAACAGGTGAGATGCTGATATTTCTCGTTAATATCCAATCCAAGATATGTCCTCCACTCTGTGTAGGAGTTTTTACATTTTGTAGAAAGCCTGTTGCTTCCAATAAGTTAAAAATAGATGTTGCATCCAAGTTCAATGGATTGTCAGCCCACACATTGAAGTCCCCTAGTACTAGGACATGAGAGGATGACTTAAAGGTGGCTCCTAGGATTGATATCAGTTGTTCTTCAAAGTCGGCTGTTTTATTAGGTGGTCTATAGAGTACTAATATGCTCAGGGTAGAAGTTGAATTGATATTGAGATTGACCATCATAGATTCACAGTGATCCTGATCCGTTATATTATAATACTGTGGATTTTTGACAATCTTTATAGATCAAGGCAACTCCCCCACCCCTAGACCCACCACGGTCCACTTGTATGATGTTATATCCATCTGGGGTAGCAGCGAGTGAGGCATGATTTGCAGACTCCTGGAGCCAGGGAGGAAACAGATCAATCTGTGATTGACGTATGTAGTCAGCGAGCTCTGCCGTATTACAGACTAGAGATCTAGTGTTTAGTAGTGCAGTTTTAAAGATGCTGGAGGGTCTGATAGCAGGCAGGGAGCAGACACAGATGTAGACAACTCTGATTTATGTGAAGACTGTTTTGTCAGGAACTTATCATCAACCACATTTGGCACATGATTATCTAATTCACTTGTCTCTGAGTCCATAGGCAGTGTGGCATTAGGTTCCAGCATACTGTATTAACAGTTTTGGGTAATTGTTTCACCTTTCACTTTAGACTTTTTTGCATGAAGTTAGATTCTGCCTGTTATGGGTGACTTCCAGCCATTTAAGGCACAGGTTGAGTTACAGGACCTATATGCACGTGGTGTGTTACACATACAAGGAATTTTCCCTTTCAAGGGCCCTGCCTGTTCTTGGCTAACCAATTCATGTCATTTTACAAATACTCTAAGGTGCTTTTGTGATTCTCAGGCACTTGGATTTTTTAATACAATCCTAGCAGGGTGTGCACACTAATGCTTGTTCACAGCCAATGTGGAACGTGTTGGGCTTAGTTGACACTACTAATCAATCATCAATTTGGTCACTAAGCAAGTTGAATACTTAATGGAGAATCTGTCAGCAGTAACCTAAGGAGGCTAATCATAATATTCTTCAATGTTCTTTCTCCCATCCGTTTCCCTTGCCCTTTGTGTTTTCCGCTCCTTTGTTTCTTTCCCCCTTTTAATCAACCACTGATTGAGGTGGCATCTAACAATGTATATGTATTATGGATCCAAAATTGGATCTCTTATATGCTTTATTGCACATGTATTTTGAGCTGTGCTTATTTTGCATTTTGTATTGTTTTAATAACATTAACATTGATGTTGGGCAATGTGTATTAATCATGGTGAATTTAGTAATAAGCCTTGAGGAGGACCTATGGTGGAAAAACTTGTCGACTTTTTTGCATAATTTGGCTTCTGTAGCGTATTTTGTGCTATATGGATATTAAATAACAGTCCTTCTACTGTGATATATAAATCGCTGAGTTAATAACATATTTATGTAATTCAGATCTACAAATAGGCCAACAGGTTCTTAGCAAGTCATAATTTAGGCTTGGAGGCTAACAGCACATGGGAGCATCATCATTTTTTGTATGTTTGTTCTTGTATGGCCTTGGGCTTATGCCACCTGCGTTCATCCATGCTACACACCTCCTTGGAATCATATTTGCATTGTTAGAGTAGTGCATAAGGTGGCAGCTTGACTCAAAAACAGCCAAATCCTCTGATTAAGGCCAATGGTGAAACACATTTGGGCAATTAGATCTCTGATAGAAGCAGTTTGTTTTACATCATACAAGTGAATATCATAGTAACTCCATTATACTATTGCCACCTGTAAAATGGTCAACCTAACACAGGTTATTGATCAACACTGAACAGAACAATACATATGCACAAGAAGTGGGTAAGACAAATGGTATCATTCCAAGATGGATAGTCTAGTACCCTCCTGTTGTGCACTTGCAAAATACCCATGTGGGAAGTGAGAAGGGGGAAATAGCACCAATGAGTGTACCTGACTGCTCTCCATTAAATCTTACAAATATCTTAGTGATGAAAGGAATGTTTGCTTCAATCACCAAGTACATAATAAACACTGGGTCTCACCTTCATTAAAGTTTTTGCAACTATGAATTGTATATATTCATCTCTCAAGTTTGGATGTGGGAATACATGATTGTGACACCTGTTGATATGGTGGCATCTGGGGCTCATCTTCCCTCTCTTCATATGAGGATAGCCTTGCTGAATATGAATTGTATACTTTTATAAAATCTAAAAAGTGGAGGGGCTGGTTCTCAAGTTGAGTATGTGTGCCTTTATGGGGCGGTGCTCATGTCTGGTTCCTAATGAGCAGACAACATTAGCGAATGATATACAAAGGGCATTCCTGTGGGCCAGTGTACTATGCTTAAAATTGTTTTTCCTTTATAGGTTTAGGAGTGTTATATGGAGCTTATTTTCAATTGTGTTTTCATCCAAATTATTTTCATATATTTAGTAACTTTAGGAATTTACTTGGAAAATATTTTCATATATTTGAAAACTAATTTGAGTTGTTTGCCTTGAAAGCCTTGTCACCTAATGCTGTACATGACATTACTATTATTATTATTATTATTATTATTATTAGTATATATATATATATATATATATAGAGAGAGAGAGAGAGAGAGAGCACACACTGGAAACCGAATTGTCTCTTAACACTGATAAAATATACTATAATAATGTACACTCAATGGTACTTACATTACTGACCTCAGAAGGAAGAATGTCTGAGTTCATCCATTTGGAATTTGAACCTGTGCCTACAGGAGACACGCCTATGCCAGAGGCCAGCATTTAACTTGCTAAACTGCCTCTTCAGCCTCTACCATGGAACTATGATCGTTCACATATTTATCTGGTGACCAAGTGACCATAAATCAGGATCCATTGCTTCAAGTCAAAGAACAATTCTCTGAGTTCAAGTAAAAGTCAATGTAGCATTAGATATTCCATCTGGGAATGGTCTTGCTTCCACCTACAGGGCTTTAGTAGAGGTGCCCAAGGATCTTATCCAGCTCTTAGAAGGACTAGCACAGATGTTGCAGAGTTGGGCTCCCTGATGGAGAGCCTCATAATATATTGTGTTGATGAATTTCCTGTGACTCACATTTCTCCAGGTTCAGAAATGGAAGAGAATATATTTCTGGAGTGTCCCTCTTTGATTTCTTGTGCATTCTCCCCAGCCTGGAACAAAAGACTTTACAGGAGAGGAAGGGGATGATCTAAGACTATGGCGGACCATCTAAGGTTTCTCCTGAAGCGTAATCACATGTTTATCATACTAGATTGCATCACTACAGTTAAATTGAAGACATAAGGGGACATGGGAGATAAGAAGAATAAATGAGTAATCACCTTCTACAAAACCGTCAACCCAAACATTCTCGTACACACACAAACAACTCAAATACCTAAATACAAAGAACAGAGCCATTGCACACTTAAAGACATTTGGTAAACTATTATTTGCCTAAATTCTGCTACCACTTTAACATGATAAATCTTACCTCTAGGGACATTTTATGAAAATACCAAAAAATTGAAATACCCCCGCATTTAGATTCAAGGCACTGCAGTACAAAAAGGGATGTTGTGTATTTGATTATGTCCCCCACAAACCCATCAACGTGGTAGACCAAGTTTGGCTTTTTTGTTTTATTATTAAAAATGACCATCAAGTAAGTTCCAAACCATCCAATTTCTGGGATTCTGAAGTGGCAAGTTCAGGCAAGGAGGTTCCAGTGAGTTCAGCCCTGCAGGCTATATTAGAGTCACCCATGGTTGCATTTTTTAACAGGCTTGAAGGTAGGATGTTGGAGGCACATTTGTTAATGTAGAGGTCAATAGGTAAGGTGTTGTGGCCGGGTCATATTAAGTTATTTGATTGAGATGTCGAGGTTGGATAGTTTTTTTGTTTTTTTTTTAAATTAGTTGTGTCACTTAATGACACATACCGACAGTAACATGGTTGATGTGGCTTTGCAGGATACATTATTCAATAAATGTGACAACTTGTTGCCAGTGACTATAGAGGAGAACCCCATTGACCACCTTGCATGACAGACACACAGGGGAACTTGGCTGTGAGTGACAACTAGTATAGGTAGGTCACAATACACGAATTAGTTAGAAGTAAAACATATTTAGTGGCCTGAACGCAGTGCCATAGTGTTGTGACTAGAACTAGGAACTAGTAAGGCGACTTCTTGTGTGCCAGCATGAGGTATGGCAGCCCCAATTGGCCCCCCACACCTGTGCTCACAACCTGTAATCAGATACCAATTGGGGCATGATCTGGTAGTGCCCATGAGTATTTCAAGGACTCGTGAGTTAGCAGACATCTAGGCATTCAGTGCATACCCGAGCCTTTATCATAATGCTGAATTTCCTCTCCTATGCCATGCATCACTCGAAAAGCGTCAGTGCAATATACCCGGAACTAGCAGTGCTATATTCAAAAGTGTTTGAACATATTTCGTTCTGTTACACCAGTTGCAAAACAATGTCTAAGTATTTGGCCG
Organism: Ambystoma mexicanum; assembly: GCF_040938575.1. NCBI lineage: Eukaryota > Metazoa > Chordata > Amphibia > Caudata > Ambystomatidae > Ambystoma > Ambystoma mexicanum. The sequence goes on along the minus strand of NC_090930.1, from coordinate 291,175,016 downwards.
TTACTAAAAACCTTGTTTTGCATTCCTGGGGTTGCTGCAGTTCAATTTAAACATTTGTTTGAAGTCCACCACTAATTGTGAGATTGTATTTATCCGACTTGCTAATGTTAATTAGACTGATGAGTGATTTAATTAATTGTATGTTCAAAAACATTGAAAGTGAAGTCTGTATCAATTTGTTCAGCAATCCATTTAAAGGGAGCACGCGAGGGGCCATGCTAATTGATCCTGTTTACAACAACAGTCTGATCAAGGTGCCATCTGACTGCTGTGTAATCAGTGGATTTGCATATCTTGTGTTAACCAACCATTCCTCAGAGCTTTGCAGGACGGCTCATTTCATTTGGATCTTTTGAAAAACGGCAAATTCATAGATTTTTAGAACTGGGAATTACAAACCAATGGATACTAAGCTCCCGATCCACTAAAGCATTGACGGCAGGTAGGCCGTGAACATGAAAAGATTTGTGCTTACAGGAATGTTGCCATATTTGCTCATTCAATGCTTAGAGTCCCTGGTGTGATAGACTGCCTTTGTGATGCCAGTACCAAATGGGAGAGCTTTTTAAAGAAAATTATACATTAACATTGAGAAATATTTCTTGAAATGTCCTTCAAGCGTGGATAAAAGGACATTCTCAGAGTGGTGTCAGAGTAATATGTGATGGTCTGAGTTAATCACTCGATGTTAGGGCTGAAGGTTATAGTGTGATGGAGTTGGTCGCACAATCACAATATTAGGACTGCAAGTACGAGTGTGATGGTGTTGGTGGTACAATCACAATCTTGGGACTGGACGTCTGAGTGTGATGGAGTTGGTCAGGCAATCACAATATTAGGACTGCAAGTACGAGTGTGATGGAGTTGGTCGTACAATCACAATGCTGGGACGGGAAGTTTGAGTGTGATGGAGTTGGTCATGCATGCACAAATATAGGACCTGTAGTCCATGTGTGATGGTGTTGGGCATACAAGCACAATGTTAGGACTGAAAGTGAGAGTGTGATGGAATTGGTCATATTTTATTGGACATTCAAGATGCGCATGACTTAAGACTTACTTACAGTGGATAGGTTTCACATTGAAGCTAACAACCAACACAGTTTAGAAGTCTGCCTGCCTCTTAACAGTATTAGTAGAGGTTTCACCAGCTTATGAAAAATGCCTCGTTATAGATCTCAGGATCTAGTAACTTGGGCAGTGGGCCATTGTAACGCCCACCAAACCTGTCATTAATGCTTAATTGGCATTCCAAATTCACTATTCACAGATGTGTTAAAATCACCCAGATTGATGCTACAAGCTACCTGAATACACTTTGCCAAGGTTTATATGTGCAAGACACCCAAAACAAAAAGGCACATCTTTCCCGATGCCCTCGATTGGCTCAAGATATTAGTTTGTTTGTGAAAATTAAAAGGCTACAAAAACGTTTATAGCATTATTTCACACTCCATTTTTCAGAAAACGTCATGAAAATCGCCTGATTGACTTCAACAGAGATGTATTTTATGTTTTTACTGCTATGACATCACATGCGCACCGTTTTGTATCCACATATATAGTAAGCACGTCTGCAACCTTCAGAAATTAGTTGCTCTTTATTTTTTAAATTAGTTATTTTGTGTTAAATGTGTATCATTTGTCTCTGAGTTAAATCATCACAATGCAGTTACACACGGTTGTAATCTCCGGAAGCCATTTTGTGCAGTTATGTATTTTTGTTATTTGAACAAATTAGATAAATTACTATTGCGACTGATTTGGATTTCTGCTGCTCTGGTATAGTTCTTTGGCATTTTAACAAATGAATTTACTTTGTTGTAATTAACTTTGTGGGTATTTTTTCAAAATGTTATTTCAAAATATTATTGTTATTTTTGTGGGGTGGTCCCTCCATGCCTGCTTCCCCTTCACTACCACTTCCACCCCAAACACTCCATCCCCTTTTACCATTTACCCTCCAAATACATATAAAAATTCGAATTATTTCGAAGTTATACCCACAATGTAAATTACAACGAAGTAATTTACTTGGTCGAAAGAACACGACCCTGCTGGACAATGAGAGAGGGTAAAAGAAGACTGGACAATGCAGACCTAAAAAGGATTGGAGGAATTGTAATGTGTAAGCCTTGGCGAACTAATTTAGATGTGATCCAAACACCTGACTATTGTGCATTTTTGTCAATCAAGCTTTTCGGGAACATTTTCAGTGGTTCAAACAAAATGTTTCAGGTGGTTTGGATTGGTTAGGTCATGCATTTTTAAATTTTTTGTACAGTCTTGTTAGGCAGAAGCATTGACAAGAGGTTTCTACAGAAGTTGAAGGGACCGCATTTAGTTGAGGGAGTGGTTTAAACTATAATGTGATTTAGTTGATAAAGAAGTGGTACATTGAAGCATGATATCCTGTCCTTTGGTGGCTACTGCCATTGCTTCTAAGTCACCACTCTGCACAACAAATAAATATGGGATAAAAACAGACGCTGAAAATGTGCGAGATATGTGATGTTCCTGGTCTCCCTCACAACCATGCTGTTATAACGGGATTCATTTAGTGAGCAAAGGAGCAGAGGGATGCTTTTAGAGAAAGATGTTGGCTACACGTGACTCAAATATTTTTGGGTCACAAAACTTTCATAGAGGTTATCTGTCACTTTTGGGCCCAATCATCATTTGTTTTAAAAATCAGGCCAATATACTATTTGGATTATATATTAAAACCTAATAGTGTCATTCGTAATCTTCATGTATTCATATGTGGGTATTCTTTAATGGAAGTGTAGAGTGGCAAGCAAGCAACTCCTAATAACTTTAAGTCCATTGCTAACTGTAGCAGACACCTGCTTGTTCAACACAGTGTGCTTATCAAAACCATGATGAAAAATATGATATGCCTTTTAGAGTAAACAAAGTAATCAAAAAAGCAGAAAGCAAACATAATATGATTGTTCAGTTTTTAAACTAGGCATCTCTGTTTCAGATAACATCACCTACCGATGATATAACTTCCCAAACACAGAGCCCCAGCAGCACAGTAGCCTAACTAATAACCAGATTGACATACACTACTGTTTACCCACTTTTAGCAGTACAGGATTGCTGTCCTAAAAGTGCCATCACAATCAGATGCACAAATATGCAATCCATCTGCTATAAGCTAAAGTCCCTCCTTTTCCAATAGCATCTCCTAATTTCTACTCACTAACCTCCCACCATACTTCAAACTCAATGCAGCCACCACCTCTCACATACTACCACCAACATTATTGTCCCATGAATACAATATTACCATGATTGCTATCTAGTATATGCTAATATCACATTTTGTTACAATTACTGTCTGTATGTGCTTTGCCTTAAAATGTACAGCACTCCCCTACCTCCCAAGTCATTGTTTGTGCTTCAGCAAATTATTATTATTAACTTTTTGTGTATGCTTTATTTCTGCCAAATTGCCATCAAATTCAACATTCATTAAATACAAGTGGATAAAATAGAAAACCAATAAACATAGACAGCACAAAGGTTCATATTTCCAATAAAACAAATAGAATAATTTCATGAAAAGATTTTGTATAACTCAAAAGCAAAGCTCTGTCAATCAAATCAGATATGTGATTGGAGAATAAAAATAATTAAAATCATTATGACACTGTAACATGTTCATTGAATGTTTAAAACTCAGCACAAATGCGATAAAACAATATCACCAAAGACAATTAAGAATAATAAAAACATTACTCTTAAGCTTCATTGATTATTTATAAATCCACACAAATCGATAAAACAATATCACCAAAATCAATGAAGAATAATAGAAACATTACTCTTAAGCTAATTAAACACATGTGTATTTGCTAAGGTGCTATAAAGTTATAGCTATTTATACTTGAGGGTAACAATAGAACTTCTTTCTAGTCATGATCCCAATAATATTTGATTACACACTGACTGTTCTGCTACATGCCAATAGAGCTTCAAAGGAGCCATGGATATTAGCAGCCATAAAGAATATCCTTAAGTAAAATCTCCTCATGTTGTTGTACATAAAACAGAGCAGCCTAACGTTATTCTGTCTCTCTTATGTCCATACAATGAGGAGAGATATCTGTCAGGGTCGAACTCCAGTGGATGGTGCTTGTGGCCATTGTTAGAATGCCATATCAACATTTAAGAAACAGTACACACGCCAATCTGGGAATAGAATAATCTAGATACCATTTATACCCTACAGAAGATTTACAGTCCCAGTACAAAGATATTTAGGGATAGCTCTAGTTCTTACTGATACCATCTTCTAGAGACTCTTCTGGATATCAGATGATCAAGCTGATTACATCATGGTAACCCCCCCCCCCACTATCTTGCCCTGGGTCATACTGGGACATCCTGTAGAGCCCCCCTATATTTAACCAAGGATGGTGTACTCCAGATGTTGACCCAATAAAACAGGGGTCTAGAAACATCAAATCTTCCAATGTACCCAAGACCTGCCTCCTCGTGTAGTTCCCCAAGGTAAATTCAAGACATTCTTCAAAAGGAATTTTCTGTTAGTTCTAATGATTTAACCCTTACAAGACCCTAGCTCTCCGCACTATACAATTACGGTTGTTGTGATTGTAGCTTGTACATGTTAAGTGCAAGCCTAAAGACTCCATCTCCATGATCTTCTATAAATCTAGCTATAGCAGACCTATAACTACCTAATGTAAGATTAGAGTTATTTACCTACAGGGTCCAATTTCCTGAATCCATGATCAGTATGCCCAAGTAGTCAAAAGCTATAACCTGGTCGATAATAGGTCCATTAATCTGAACATAATCTTTTTTTATACTTTCTTCTGGGTGGTTTAAAGACCATCAATTTAGCTTTGGAATAGATCATCTTAAGTCCATAGTCCTCACAGAAAGCAACAAACAGTTCTAGCTGCTTACTTAGCCCAATGGGGATCACAGACACCAAGACTGAGTCGTCAACATTGAGTATTGCTCCCTGCCTAATGAAGGTGAATTGGTCCTAGCAGATAGCAGTGACTCTAATGCCCCATTGATATACAGACAGAACAATGAAGGCGCCAAGACACAGCCCTGGCAAAAACATTCTGGACATCAAAGGCAGCTGGTGTGGCCCCACCCAGGCTCCATCTAACTACTGCTGAGTAAAGTGTTTTGATTGCATTTTGGAGGGGAGATAGAACGCCAGTGTTATCCAACTGTTTCCATAGTTTATATGCTATTAGCTTAATTGACCTAAAAACATTTGACCTAAAACATTTGATCGAATAGTTTTAACCTTTTTTTTGGTCAAATGTAATGAATAATATATTTGGGGCGGGCAAGGGTATAGATTAGGATGAAGGGAGTTGGGTGAGGGGTTGCGGGTGGTCTCCCACCCCACATTTTCAACCTAAATAAAGGTCAAATAAATTTGATAAAATGTGATTAGGTCAAATGTGATTAGGATAAATAGACCCAAACCATTTATATCAAGGTACTTTGTCAAAGGACCTTTGTAGATCTATAAATACTGTACACAACTTAATTTTTATTAAGGTAACATACTTTTGTATCACGAGGTTCATCCTAAACACCTGATCAGTGGCACTCATCAGTATCTGAAAGCCTCCATGAAGATGGCTACTCTAATTATTGCTGTTTATCCACAGAGTAAGTAGGTTCAATATGGCCCTAGCATGAATCTTCCCTGTGGTGTTCAGTAAAGAAATAGGTTTAAAATTGCATGGGCCATTTCGATGCATTTTTATTAACTGGGAATGATTTCTGCCTTCTTCCAGGATTATGGAATTCTGCTCCTCAGGATAATGGTGTTGAATAACCTGACCAGAAACTGCCCTCGAACTTTGGGCTCTGCTTTAAAGAAATATATAATTAGACAATCAGGACCAGGGGCGTTATTGGTACTTTTGGCTGACAGGGCCAAATTTACTTGTTCTGAAGTAATTATCAGGCAGTCCTGGTTTGATTCTTTAATTATCACCCCGTTTTGATATTTGTTAGCATGCAAATCTCAAAGATTCTGACTTCCCTATAAAGATCCCCAAAATGTTCTGAAAGACCAAAGAAATATCAAGACTTAGTACCACAAAATGAAATACGCCAATCACGGGTCGAAAAGATACAAATATCTTTTACTCTGTACAGTATCAAAGCAAACAGATAGTATCTGACTCCCAACACCTCACAGTGTGTACCAGCAGACACAGTGAGGGGTGAGAGTGCTGGACATCTTAATACAGGCTTATTTCTACAGTTTCCAAAACATTGTCCAGCCCCCTCTCCAAACAAATAAGTTATATGCTAGGGTTCGTGCCCAGTTCACATGTCCAATATTACAAATTGTACAACGGATTAAACAAGTTTGCATGTCCATGAAGTTACAATGGTGCAGTTGGTTCTCTGATCCATAGTAAGACTAGTTTCAAGAGAAAACACAATATATCACAACCAAAGCACACGGTATGAGTTTGCTCGACATTGTTCCGCTGTTCAGATGAGGATGAGGCTTGTGAGTGCAGACAACAATTGGATTGTAGTGCATTCGAGTCACAAGGTTTCTTTGCATAGAACAAACAGCCTGCTCTCGGTCAGCCTAGATGTTGACACAACTCAAAGGTCGTTCGGCTCGGCTGCCAGTTGAAAACCCAGTCCATTATTTTAGAACACAAACAAGAGTAGAAGTCAAAATGGCAGACGATTCTTAAAATGGCGGCAAAGTTGATCAAAAATCGGAACATTATGAACGCAGTTTTCTGTGCAACATGAATGGGCTTAGGCCAATATTCATTACAAGGCGGTATTATATGAATACAGTTTAACAGTTCATGCAATATATTTTCAGGTGTGTTACCAAGTTGAAGTTTGGTTTCCTTTGTGGTGCGAGTTTCAACCAATTTCTAGAACTTTGAACTATCCCCATCCTTGATAGCATCTGTTATTACCATCCATTTGTCTCTATTATATTTAGATTTTCTTTTAGCTATCATCAATTTGCCTTTACGTATAACATCTCGAAGATCAGAGGGTGAACTTAATGCAATTCAAAAGCTGTTGTTTTGCCTTTTTACAGTCTTTATCAGGCCACTGAATCTTTTTAGCTGGATTGTTGGCAAACCTAAGACTTTATTTGCATACTAGGGTAAAAAACCTAATTACAATATTTTCATAAACTGTTGTAACCTCTTCTAAGGGGAATTGGGAGTTAAGAAACACTTTCTCAATATAGGAGAGGATTTAATTGTAGATTCTTTGAGTTGTTTCCCTCTTTTAACACAGTCCCATTTAACCACTTCCCTTGACTGTCCCTCGGTGGTAATTGCTATCACTATATTTCATATCCCACTAGTCTCACCCGCAGGGGCGTGGTTACCTAAACTCAGTACTCAGTGGAAGTGGTAATGTATTAATTACAACTTGCTAATTTGTTGAGGAAGTATGAACTGAAATGTTTGCATGTCTAGCCCTTGTGAGAGACGTAGGAGTAAAGAATACTTGTCTAGTATGAACAACTATACTTACTCAAGACTAGATGGTGCCCTCTCACAATGCCCCTGTGGTGTTCACACTTGACTGCAAGGAACAAAGAGAATACGAGTAGATTCTTGCACCTTGACTGGTTACTTTTAATTTCTACACCTACAGAGTATGCGTTCCTATTTCTCAATTTTGGTATTATTATTATTATTATTATTATTATTATTATTTAAATGTTCTGTAGTTATCGAGCACAAGCCTAGTTTGGACCAGCAATGGAGAGCTGTACTCTATCTGCACCACTTGCATTTTGGTGTGCACCATAAATTGGTGGCAGGCTCCTGTTACATTTGCACTTTTGTATACAGAGGTCCCAGCCGCCACAATTTCCTCATTTGCACTGCGGAATGCAAAAGGGGAGAGTAAAAATGTGGCATACATGGCTCTGCACTACTGTTTTGTACTCTGCCATGAAAAGGAGGTAAACCATGTCCGCCTTGTAGGCAAGGCAGCCAACATTTACAATGGATTCCTATGGTGTCAAAATCAGGCGCACTTCATATGGACACACAGCATTTTTGCCAGCATGAAAATCCATGCTGGCAAAAATGCTCTAGTATTTGTATGGCGGAGAGGAAATGGGCGGCAGAATCCTGAGATCTGAACCTGTCTCGCCAACATACTAATATATGAAAATGGACGCGAATCAATGACACAAGAGCCTTCCACAAGGCTTTTACGCCTTTCATACACGTCATGTCCCGCTTCAATATGAGCTCCAAAGAATATGTCGAAGAAATTGTGCTTTTGTACGGGGCCTATAATGGCACATTCAAGATCCTAACCCCCACGGCTCGTCTTACATTATCGGATAAGTCAATGAGCTAAGCCCTCTAACAGTCAGATGTGAAAGAAAAATGTATATTTGACAAATTCATAAAACCGTCCATCCATGGCCTCTGGTGGACTGTGTGTGTTATGTCAAATATGCCTTTTCTCCTAATTGTTCCTATCAGCGTGATTGCTCAATGAGCTAAGAACTGGCCCAGCTGATGGGTTTGACTCGAGACTGCAATCTTTTAATGGGATTATTTCATTTTGTACAGGTTAATGCTGGGGGACGCTCACGGAACCTGGCCTAACGGCTGTCCATGAGGCGTAACGAGCGCTCCGTCAAATATACTAATTATTCCAAGCTTTCTGTGCTGAGCTGTTGGTCTGGTAACAGCATATCGAAAATATGCCATTACCAAAAAAGTGCAATAATCAATGAACACTGTGTTCGTACTAAAATCGTATGCCGAAAATGTTTTTAAGTATAAAAAACAATTCATTATGTGCAAAACACGACCAATAACAAATCTCTAATCAGATAATGCATGACATTCTTTAAACAGGTGTTCTAAGGACTCAACCTTCTCATCTAAATTACATAATCGGCAATTCAATACATCCATACGATATCCCAAAATGTCATTTGTACTAAAGAGGTTTAAACTGATTCGTTAAAAAAAAAAACATATTGCCTTAGAAGTTTATGTTTTTCGGTAATCAGAGAAAACACCTCTTTTCTTTTCACCAGAACCCAAATACCTAAATATTTTATATGGTATCAATATATTCAAAACACTCAAATCTCGTCAACATCCATGCCTCGCACCCCTGCCCTAGGATTTCCTTGTTCCACTACTCTCCTTGAGTTGTCTATTATAGTTTCCCATCCCGGCCCCCCTTCCTGACCAACAGTGCATGCTGGTTCACCATAACCCACCCTACAGCTAGTCACTTGCCCTCACCTTGCTCTTTCCAAGACCCTTTGCCAATCGCCGTCAACTTAAGCGATGCTGCCACTCTCCTCTCTCCTGCTCTGACAAACAACTATGTAGACAACATGTTTTGAACTTTTAAAAGGCTTTCCAATAGGCAACGAACATGTACAATTCTGAACATATGAGCTGTGCACTCTAATAGGGCTGAGGGGCTGAGCAATTTACAATCCTTTGAGATTGTACTACATCATCAAAAGCCACTGATAGCATGATGCCCACACAATAGTTGTTTGATGCACTAGAATCCTTTTTTCCTGGATTAAATGACTAATTTACATAAAGCAACAGAGGCTGAACCTTGGACATATGATACATGTCCTGTTGTTCCTATACAAAGATCCTCAGTTTTTAAATGTATGGCCTCCTATCCAGTACTACAATAATAAAGAGAGAGCAGAGATTGAAAGTCTCTGGCTAGTCACTGGACCCTACTCCACCTACGGTTATAAAATATCATACTTATATTTCAGGAATAATACTTAGCTGATATCATCGTTGCCTCTTTTCAGAGAGGCATGTTTACTTCAGAACTGACAAAAGCTCAAGTGTCGGCAATATAGAAAAAGAATTGAGGTTGTTTCACCATGGCGGAAATAACTGTGACAGAAATGACTGAGTGAGAAATGTACGCAATGCAAAATTGTTTGTGAATTTCCCATTTGGTCATTCAAGGTTAAAACAACCCGAAATCTAAAGAAACACTAACATCTCCTCCAACCCCGGCCCCCCTACTTACCTTTCCTTCATTCTCGCTGGTCCCTGCACCACCAGTTCCCTTTAATTTCCCTGATCAGGAACCAACGCTGCAGGGACCTATTTTTTGGGTCAGCTGTGGGGGTGTCCCCCACAACACTCGCTCACTATACTGTATAGTATATGATATTGATATTGATATTTTATTTCTATCGTGCTCGTACACAAGTGTTTCAGAGCGTGACAAGGCAAGGTAGGGGAACAGGGGTTAACAAAAACTGCAATCTTACTAGGCCCAGTGACATTGAGAACATGCAGTGCATGGGAGAGGGGGGGCGGAGTGCATGGAAGAGGGGAGAAGTGGAAAGTGCGAAGCAGAGGAGAAACAGATACATAACAATAAATCAATAATAAAGGCAACAAATAGTTTTAGTGCAGCCAGCAATTTGCAAGTGCTAGGTTTAAGGCAGCAGACCGGGTAGGTCTGATAAGTGCAGGAAGAAAAAGGGGGGGTTGTATAGTGAGTGGGGTGTTGCGGGGGACACCCCGCAGCCTTTTTGGGATCGGGTCAGCTGCAGGGACAGCTGTTCCGACCCCAAAAAAAAAATTACCTACAGCACCAAATAGATACTACAAAATGTCCTACCAACATTGAGTCAGTAGGACATTTAGTAGTATCTATTTTCAGTAATTTGGTGATGTAGATCATTTGGATTCGGCCATTTTGACTGAATCCGTGAAAAAGGCACACCTAGAGTCAGCTAATCCTGTCAATTCCAGGACTATTTCTAACCTCCACTACCCGAGTACAATTATGGACATGCAGGCAACATCTCAACTTTAAGAATAGTAGGAAAAAATAATGTTTGGCCAGTTCTCAATCCTGTTTTCATCATCTATATAGCACAAGCACTAGGTTACTATTCATTTGTGAAAACACTGTTAGAGCCAAGAGATAGATTGACACAGCTGCAGTAATCCTTTTAGATCTGTCTGCAGTGTTTGATACAGTGGATCACAGTAATTTAGTACAATGTATTAAATCAGTGATGAATATCACTGGAACTGCTTTAGTTTGGGTAGGCTCCTACACAAGGGAAAGGACGTTGAGGATTCAGGTAGGTCGTTTTCTCTCATCAGGGGGCCATCTAAATTGTGGTGTTCCTCAAGGTTCAACCCCGTCTCCTCTCCTTTTAGTGTTTATATTTATCTTCTGGCATAGGTCCTAGATAATGGAGTGTCAGTCATATGCTCATGAGACTCAGATCCTGGCGAATCTTCGTGAGGGATCTAATGGAGGCAAAGCGGTGGAAGAGTGTTAGGGTATGGTACACTGATGGTTGCAGAATAATTGCCTGTGGCTTAATAGTCACAAAAGGGAGCTATGAATAGCGTGATTGTCCTGTTGAGTTCCCTCTCCCTTTTCATTGACCTGCTACTCTTTGAACCCATCCTGACCTTGTAGGTGTACTCAGTAATTTGAGTGTCTTAATTGACAACTGTCTTTTAACCCGGAGGTGGATGCATTTGTAAAAAGTGCTTATTAACATCTGTACAACATCAGCCAATGTAACAATCTATTGGATAAGGGGCATCTTAGAATGTGAGTTCAGGCAGAGTTTCTAGCCAGTGCATCGGATCGCATGTCTCCAAGAAGCTATTACTTGAGCTTCAATCAGTCTAAAAAAGTGTGCTCCATGTGATCTTTGTACCGGAAAGTTTTCATCATCCTCTTAGATCCAGTGCCAAGGATTTGTGGTGATGGGCATATACACCACCACCCAAAATGGCACTTTAACGTATGTAGTGAATTGTTACATGCTTTAAGCTGCTGTTTGTAGAACAATCTACCAATTTACACAAGAGCTAGCATGACCTTGCAGGCTTTCAAGTTCTGACTGAAACAGAATCTACTGTCCTTTTACATTGCATAAATGATAATAATGTGATACTTGAATGGGGTTTGTAATGTTTTGTAAAAAATGATGTTGCTTGGTATTCTTTGTATTTTTTATATATAATGTTTGGCCTAGCACCTAGACAGTGGTTTACTGATGAAAACTGTGCACCCAATACATGATTGCACTTCTAACACTACCACCTTCTAGCTTTCTGTGTTCAGCCATGTGCCTTGCTCAAATCACCTTCTCTCTCAAGCAGGGTCATTGAAATGGAGCACAAATTGACATACCATGGGCGTGAGTTCTAATTGTTGCATCCAGTCAGGCAGTGTTTCACTTCAGTTCAGATGTATTATATTGTAAAAAGCAGTTCTCACCACCAGGCTATTGATTGGCTGAATTATTTCTAAAGATTGCATTTCATGCCCAAAACCATTGTTTTGATTGTGGCTGAACGTATACTGGCCAATGTAAAAATAAAGCATACATGCCAGCTTCTTTATTAAAGTGTCCCTTGCTGTGCAGAATTTCTCCATGTCGTGTTTCAGAGTGCTTTGTCCTTCCTGCACTTAGGGAAAATACTTCTACTATTGCAGTAATAGTCGTTTTCAAGATGGCCGACAAAAACAAGTCTCTTTCAAACGGTGCATGCACAATTATCTTTAAAACCTGGGTTTTAGGTATGACGTTCATCAACTCTTGAAATACAATAGAATGTGGAGTAGATCTGAATCACCCCATCAGGCAGCAGTCCCTTGGAATATAGCTAATAGCCATTGTATTCGAACGGTGCCTGTTGGATGGTGTCTGTTTTTCACATTGCACAGACAGCTGTGCGCAGTGACAGCTACGTCATAGAAATGAGCCCCTTTTATCGTCTGCAATGACAACAGCATATGCTGACGTTTTCTTGTTTCGCCCCGTTTTTGTTCTCTTTGTAGAACGCTCCAAGTACCTCCAGCTTGTTTTGAAGTTCCTTGGGCTTTGTATTTGAAAAAGTGCGACCTTATCCCTTTCTGAATTAAACACGTTATTAATTTCCGCCAATCTTAAGGTCCTGCCGCACATTGTGTTGAACATCTGGCATGGAGTATGATACCTTTTGAGACGTGATTTATGTTCAATGAATGATAATGCATTTTGCATGATGATATGCAGCTTGCCTATTTTATTATTAGATGCGAACAAACGTGTCGCATGCAAAAGCACATCCCAGTCGCCAAACATATGCTTGTCATTCATGTAGTTTGGTGCATCATTACAAGTATAACATGTGCTACTGGCATGGCCTCTAGGTGCTTAGGTCTGTTGGTGGATTGTCCTTTCTAGGTCAGGTGTGACCATGCTTCTATCGGCCACTCCATGTCTGTCTCCGCGTGCCAGTGTATCACTGCAGGTCATTTCCCTGCATCTGCTTGACCCAATGAGCATTCACCAGCGTACGTGGCCTGGTGGAGGCATCAGATATCAACTAGTGATGGAGCTAGGAGATGGTCCAGGCCCGGTGGTGGTCCCCTAGCATAGGACCACTTTATGATCCGTGTTCTCACCCACCTATGCCGGCTAAGTAGTGAATTAGTATTGACCATTGCCTGTGATGTCAATCTCCCTGCCACCAAAACCTGCCTGTCCCCGAGTCCTAAACAGTATCAGTGGCTCTTGTTCTTTGTCGCCCTTCCCATGCCTCAGTGGCCCTGTCACAGTTCCCGTTCCTGTGTCCATGTGTCCATGTTCTAATGCCAATGATAGGGTCTTCATCCCTGATTCTTTTCTTTAGTGTCTGTGTCCCAATGTGCACGTCTTGATGTCAAAGGATCCCTCCATAGCAGCACTGGGTCATCCAAAGAATATCCTACATACATTTTAAATAGTATTATTCTTCTCAATTGCCAGATCTTAAAATCGATAATGTCAGACCTTTGGAGTTGCCACAGAGTTCAAAATAAAGCAATTAAAACATGGAACTATCTGACCACTATCGAACTCAAGGTCATAATTCATACAGTCTAAGGACATTGCAACAATTCATGTGTTCTCCACTCTCAAAGTAAATAACACCAGAAATAGTTCTTAAATAATTTTTCAAAGTGAGGATACCATTCGAGATATAAAAGGATTAAAGAATGGATCATATTTACTGCCATTCCAATGCTTTTATTTAGCAAGGTGCCGACCCAACTGCACCGGCAAAACAGCCTCCATTAAACCTTTTAATCAAAAACCCATGGTTGATCCAAATCACCTAGCTAGTTACTGCCCAATCTCCCAAAAATCATGCATTGGTAAAATCCTTGAGAAATTAACATATTAACAGATTTAAGTGGGACTGCCCCTAGACAGGACAAAAACTGATATGCAGGGATATTTCTCCTCTATGAAAGGGACAGTGAGCTAAAGATTTGGTTGAGACTCTCCCTGAGGCCATCCACCCAAGAACAGGTCAATGGGCCGTGTTTGTGCTGGTAGAGAGACTCCCAGACCCCCCTTTGTTTTACTTTAATGATATATGTATTAAATGTTTACAACAAAATACATGTGATAATGATTTTGGTAACTTCCTTCTGAGTGTGCTTTCCTTAGAGTTGGGAAAAACACAACAAACTCAAATTAATCCTATCAATCAAATATTATTTTCCAGCATGGAATTATAAATTCACAGTGTAAATTATTCAAAACACTTTTCTGTTAGTGTAACATCCTTGGAATTACACTGCAGTCACCCCTTCCAAACAGCAGATTCATAAACATAAATTCCACATTTGTGTAGGACTGTATCCATTATATGTTCTTTATTATACTATCATTTAACTTGCATGCGAACATGGTGCAGAAGGTACTAAAGTGTGGACACTCCTGGTAATCTTCATTAGAGATAAGTGGCACTCTCCCCACTGCATATAATCAATAGACTGTTTTCTTTGGAATTTTTCATGAGGAAAGGCATAAGTATTTTCCTCAAATTGCTGCAAGTGAGCTCACCAACTGTGGCCAAACATAAACATATTGAAAAATAATGCTTTAAGTGATTCAACACGTTTATAAACATTGGAGAAAAAAACACATTAATGCAGTTTGCAGTCAGTTCTGTAGGGACACATGAAAGACATTAATAGATGCCAGGTAAACAACAGTACACAGCGGAACATGCCAAGATTTGTGTACTTGCTGTGCCCAAAAACCACATTAGGCCTTTATTGATACTATACACACTTATTGGCCTTTGAAATACATGTGTAGGCTGCCAGCCAGCAACATATGCCAGTATTGTCCTTGTAAAAACAAATGCCCATGCTACATGTGCAAAATATATGCCATAATTGCCTGCATCATACTACCAGAACTCAACATATGCCATACTTGTAACTTTGAAAGAAATTCATGACAGCTGTGCTCAGTATTTGCTAGGAACATCTCATTGATATGATATTGCTGGCTGTGCTATGTGCAAGCATGCCAGTGTAAGTCAGATTTTCACATATACTGTGCCCAAGGCATGCCTATATTGCCACTGAAAACACCTGTCCATGCTGACTGTGCCCAATATATGCCAGAATTGCCTTTTAAAAACAGGTATGGAGCCAATGTCCACGATATGCAATCACATTCCTTTCCTATAAATAAATTGCTATGCAGCCAGTGCTCCATATACACCATGATTTCCATGTGATACGTTGTCTAGCAACCAATATATGTCTGGCTTGTCATTGTTAACACATTGTGATGGTGCCCATGTCTGCCCCCATTCACACACATACATAAATACACACACACTCAGACCCATGTGGATGCACACATTTACACAGACACATATATTCACACAGCACTCACACACACAAACATTCGTTTTTCATATCTACCATTTTAGAAACCTGGAAACACTGCTCTGTATCAACACATTTTCAATGTCCTCTCATAGCATGCGCAGCAAGCAGAGAGGGAAGTTGATTGACATTTTCCTCTGTGTGTCATCCAGTGCTCCAGATAAGATTTTGAGGGGGGAGTATTTTACGCATGATTTTTCAAATTAGAGCGTAAATGCAATTTCAAGAGAGTAAAAATTAGTTTTCTTCTCTGCAAGAGAGTAAAACGTATCCAACATACACCCAATGCATACGTAAAATCAGACCCATTCCCCCAAAAAGTTGTAGATCAAAGTTGTCTGGCTTGGCTTTAACCATTTTATTACATTTGTGGAAAATATTCTGCCATAAAATAACTTACAAGTACCTGGTACTTACACAGCTTCATTTTCAAAATTCTAGAGCCTAGAAACTCTGTTAAGAACTACTATAGATTGAGACTGATGTATTTCCTGCAGAGGGAGTGTGAGTAAGCAATTGTTGGCATATGATTTACTTACATAAACTAGCACACATAATCTTAGCAAAAGTCACAAACTGATAATCTACCTTTCCGGCTGTCTGCTGCAGGAAATGAATGTGGATCGCCAGACACTAGTTAGCAATATCACTTCAAATAACCAAAAAGTGCATGCAAGCTGAATTGCATTATGGTAGGCATATTTATAGTTTTACTGGTTTATTGTTTGTGTACAAAGCCAAAAAACAAAATTCTGGCAATTACAGTTAGGAAGAAATGCAGGCAAGTGCATACGTTGAAGACTGGTCCCGAAGACCTACTTCAACACTAAAGTGTGTGATCCTGGACAAATACTTTTGCCACTGTGCCTTTTTAGCAAAAATAGAAATTAGTACTACAAGTGATTTATTTCCAACTAGTTACTACTAAAAAAGCCTGACTAGCCTCTGTTCCACTGTTCGACCTGTAGCATTAATAGTAGTGACCATTTATATAATGGACATGACAAAGTTTATGTCTCTTGCCTTACTCCTTGCTGCTTGTTTAATATAACTTCACATGAACTGCTCGAGTATTAAAGACTTGTCTGTACCTTCCCCCATCTTCTACTTCCATCCTAGGAGAGCAGTATTGATTGCTCTATAGGTTTCCTCCTAGATAGCCAAGAATCTGCATCTCAGACATAACACGCAACACAGCAAATTCAGCCCATGACCGCTAATCACATCAGTGGTGGAAGTGGAAAAAAGGAGCTAGTGGTCCTCTGGTTGCATCCAAAAAGTAGGGAGTAGGGTGGCCGGACAGATGGGGTGGGAGGCAGGGTGGAGTATGGGGACAGGGGACCAGGATCACAAACCTTGGCTGAACAGTGAAGCAGGGATTTTAATCCACTCTGCAAATTTGACCACATACCTTCCAAGCGTTACTCAGTACAAATAGTTTGGATTTCAAGGCCTACAGTAATGTCTTAAAGAGTTTACTTCCAAAAACACAAATTGCATAATAACACCACATGGCAACATGTAAATCCTTACATCAACATGTTGCCAAGTCCCAAAAATCTAGTTAACCCCACTGTACTTTCAGTGATTTAATGAAATAAGTTTTGTAATACACTCAGATATGGATATTATTTCCCTCTACTGCCATCTAGTGGAGGAAAGTATACTTTTTAATGAAAATAAATAGTGCGTAAACGGTACGCAGAAGAAAATTAAATGCTCCGTAATGGCTTTAATTACATGCGTATAAAGCCAAAATGCGCACCTTATCTGTAGGGCTGGTGTCATCCCTCATAAAGGCCCATAGGAAGGCATACACAGTGGTCTAAATAGATTCCTTCATGGTCTCCTATGTGCTGTGCTTCCATGCTCCCCCTAGTAGTTGAAAGGACAGAAGCCATGCTGACCTTTGTCTGGGACAGCACCACATTCAGGAGCTTACGTTCTCTGTCCCTGTAAGCAGGATTTGTATGTTCTCTGTCATGCACATTTCTCTTGAAATTATGAAGAAATTACAACCTGCGCATAATTGGAGGAGCTAAAATGTAATGCCCATTATGTGCTGGTCATCAGTGATAAAATATGCAATCTAATTGAACATTGAAACTGAAAATAAATTTTGAAAAATGGTATCAACCCAAAACCTCTTAGGTGTTTGTACATTTTTTTTCAACAAACGTAAATCATAGTTGTGAACTACTGTGCCACTAGTATTAAAGTGTTTCACCAATGTATGTTTTGTATTATGTGTTCTAAAATAGTTTTTTGTCCACTATTTGTGATTGTCAATAAAAGGTACACACCAATGTATTTGAATGTATTTATTTGTATAGCATGCCAAGCCCTCAGGCATCAGGCCGCTCTCAGGGCATTATTTTGAAGGACCTGAAGTTTATTTAAATTGTGTTTGCTGGTGCCTAGATAGAGTGTGTTACAGTAATCCAATTTGGATAATATAATCACTCTCGCTAGTGTGGAGCAGCTTGCTGGTGAGAGGAAGGTTCTACTTGAGTTTATAAGCTTACAAGTGTAAGCTGTGGCTGAGGCAGTGGTGTTCTCTTGTTTTGTTAGGGTGATTGTGGAATCAAGATAAATGCCAAGCGTCTTTTAGAAACTGGGATATTTAAGCAGTCTACGGTGAAGGAATTGAAGGTAGTGTCTAGTTTGTTTAAGTTAGCTTGTGAGCTGACCAGTAGCAATTCAGTCTTCTCATCATTGAGGCAGAGGCCATGAGTGGCCATCCATGCCTGAATAAAGAGATAGATTTTGTTTAGTTGTTTTGAGTTGTTATGGTGGTTGTCCGTTATGGGGATGAGGACCTGGGTGTCATCTGCTAGTTAGTAAAGGTGACACCCAGGTGATCCAAGTCATCGAACAGTGGCTTGATAAATATATTACAGAATGTTGGTGACACACACAATCCTTGTGGAACTTAGAACGTCACTGGTGCTGGATCGGCTGATGCTGTGGGAGTGAAGACTCCCCTTTTTTCGCTTGTCTAGAAATGATTGGATCCAGGCTGTGGATTTCTCAGATAAGTGGGCTGCATAGGTGATGTGTTTGCAAAGGACTTTGTGGCTGACAAGATCGAACACAGCGGATAAGTCTAGCAAGAGGAAGAGGGTTATGATGCCTTTGTCCTTTTGGTCATCAATCTGAGTTTTAAGGTGAATTAGAGCAGTTTCTGTCCCATGTCTGGGTCTGAACCCGAATTGTCGCAGGCCTAAGAGGTTATTTGTTTCAAGATGAGTCTGTATTTGCAGGTAGGCTGCCCTGCCCAGAATTGTCTGCAAGAATGGCACGGTGGTGATGGGCCTATAATTAGAAGGGATGTCGGGGTGTAGGTTGGGTTTTTTTAAGAGTGGGAGGACCCAGGCATCTTTTAGTTTGGTAGTTACTGTGCTTGACTCAAAGAATGAATTTATATGCATGTGATGGCTGGTGCCAGTTCTTTTGCTGCCTCTTTAATGATAGGTGTGATCATATGGATCTGTCTAAGGTGTGTTTAAAGGTTAGCATCCAGGACCAAATACTAAGATGTTTGGGAATCATATTTATTAGGGAAAGTCAGAAATAAAGGCATGTAATTATCAAGATAAATACAGCTATGTTGATGAATGGTTTGTGTAAAAGATGAATCCGCTCGGTAACAGCGATGTCCATACGTCATTGACAAACATCAGGCAAAGGCTTATGGTCTGGGATAATCCCCCTTTAAAGTTAATTGCCTGAATTAATGTTAGTAAGGTATCTATTTTCCTTGATTTACTTTCTTGTTTGAGAAGATCCCTTGCTTTATTTACCAAACTTTTTTAACAGATTGCAGGTTATAATGTTGTCATGTATCTGGTCCCATAAATCGATATGCATTAGTTGGAAGAAACTTTATTGATCAAAAAGAGGTTTGGACCGTCCCCAATTTTACGTTGTTATATTACTGGACTGGTGTACTGAAAAATATGCAGAGTTTCGCAACTTTCAAAGTAACGCATCCTGGTTTATTTATAACCTACAGGCTGTGATCATTCCATTTCGCTTTGAGTAATCTCTGTGAGGTTTGAATAATAAGTGCTATTTTGAAACGGTTCTGTACAACCTTGAGACCAGGCATTCCTCTCATTTACATTACTGGCAGAGTGGGAGTGCCCCATCTTTTTTAAAACTTTAGGGAAAAATGTGCCCATGTTCTCAAAGATGGAGGAGTAAATCTATTGAGCCATGTATTAGTAAATACTGAATTCAAGATACGAAAGACTTCAGTAGCCAGAATTGGACAGACGTTATCTCTCTTCAAATATTTATATTCAGAACTATTTTAGATGGTATGGAAGAGACAAGTGCCTCAGCATTCTAATTCGGGATACCAATTTACATTACATCAAGTCACGCAGTGCCTCTGCCTTTGTCCACTGCTTATATGACTTTATCTAGCAGGAGTCCCACACCAAAAATGTTGTCTATACGATTTTTGGTTCGTGGAATTCAGTGAGATAAGCAGGACATGCAAGTGGATGCATAGTGTTTTAAAATCGGTCAATTTAAAGAAATAGAATTCTTGTTTCATTATTTAACATTTATTGGTCCAAAGAAGCTCCATAAACTGTCAATTGATAAATGATTACAACCACAATGTGCCCTCAGAGAAACAGACTTAACTCGTATCGTGGTGTCATGTGATTCGCTGAAATGTTACTGGCAAGCTGTGGGAGATCAGTTGACACAAATTGTCCTGAAGATTTGGAGGTAAGCCCACTAACACACACTTTGTGACTAAGCACACATTTAAACAAACAAGGTAAAACAAGCTTCAGTTCCACTGAATACTTCTGGCAAGGCATATTTTTATGAGATTTTTGTTTGAATGCAGAGTTTCCTTTGGTAGAAGATTGCTGGACAAACTCACTCTGTTTAAAAACTTGGGCATTGAAGGTGGGGCAGTAATAAACATACATCTGTGGAGGCCTGTGAGAGAGTAAGGAGAAAGAGTCGAAGGTTGAACTTCTTAATCACACTAGATCCTGTTTTGCAAGATGACCCTATGCACCATCTTAGGGCCATACCTTCAAAATGAAGCTCCCTGGCCCTGCAACACCCAGGAAGGACTCTGCCTGCAAGTGTGGAAGCCATCTTGAGCACTGCAATTGACTCCCAGAGGGACATGTGTCTGGAGGTTTGTTTTCAAACGTTTTGTTTCTTGGCCACAACCTGCTTCAGCAAAAGACCCTATACACCATCTAAGGGTCCTCCCAGCAAAAGGAACTCCCTGTGCCTATAACACCCAGGAATCTGGCTGCAGGTGAGGAAGACTTCTGGATCACCGTGAATGGCCCCCAGAGGGATATGTGACACAATCCACCCCTAATTTTATTGGCCATGTTTATTTATTTGTTTGTTTATTTATTTATTTATTTATTTATTTATTTATATAGCGCTAAAGCCCGCAGGCATCAGAGCGCATTCCAAAAAGACAGGACAGTGATTACAAAAACGGGACAAGAATAGACACACAGAAGATCGTATCATGGGGAGCTGAGAGAGGTCGCTAGTCCAGTTTATTTAAAGAGTAGGGTCTTTAACTTCTTTCTGAAGAGTATGTAGTTGGTTTCTAATTTCAAGGATACGGGCATTTCGTTCCATTTATGGATGCTTCTGTTTGGAAAGGCCTTGCCCAGGCCGTTTTGCTTTTTAGCTGGGGTTGTCTGGAGAAGACCTTTGTTGGAGGATCTTACATTTCTAGATGGTTCATGTCACTTGAAATGTTTTTTCAAGTATGCTGGGGCTTTGCCATACAAGCATCGGTGGACCATTGTGAGGGATTTAAAAGTAATTCTCTCCTCCATGGCCAGCAGTGTAGATCTTTCCTATCGCCTGTGATGTGTTCCCTCCTTGGCCTACCCGTGATTGTCCTAACGGCATTATTCTGAATTACCTGGCATTGCTTCAGCCATTTCATATTAGCTCCGAGAATCAAGGAGTTGCCGTAGTCCAGTCTTGACAATATAGTTGCTCTGGCTATGGTAATGCTGTTTTTTTGGTTGAGCAAGGGTCTAATTTTTCTCAGAAGTTTTTGGTGGTATTGACAGTTCCTTTTTAAATATGCTGTATGGGCCTCTGCTCGTAGTGAGGCTTGTAAGTAGACTGCCAGTGTCTTTACTTTCTCGGATATTGGAATTAGGGCTTTTTTAAAACTGAATGCGGAGTATTAAGGAGTTAGTTTTTTCCTGGCGTGTGTGGATCCAAAGATCATTAGTTCCGTTTTGGTCCCATTCAAACACATCCAGTTGTCTTTCATCCAGCCCTCGCCGATGTTGTATATAGTCGTAAGTTTTTCACTGTCTTGATTATAGTCTCCACTAAGCTCGAATACCAATTGAGTATCATCGGCGAAATTAGTGAAGAATATTCCCAGTTGAGTTAGCATGGTACATAGGCGTTGCATATACAGGTTAAAGAATAGGGGAGAGAAACTAGCTCCCTGCGGGACTCCACAGTCCACTGCTTTGGTTCCGGAGGCCTTATTTCCCCAGATAATTCTGGATTGTCTGTCTTGTAGAAAAGATGACATCCGTTCTGTTGCCTCTAGTGAGCAGTTTCCTGAGAGTTCTAGGGCCTCTCTGAGCCTCTTGTAATCGAGCAGATCAAAGGCTGTCGAGACGTCCAGTAATATCAGGAGACCTGATTTGCCCTTCTCCAATATACCTAGCATCTCGGTCTGCAGATCTAGTAAGGCTGATTCTGTGCTGTGGCCTGTCCTAAAGCCCGACTGTTGGGGGTGCAGCAGGTTGTTCTCGTCTACATATTTCTGGAGCTGTTCACTGGCTACTTTATCTAATATTTTCAACAGGAAGTTGCAATTTGTAATAGGTCTTAGATTTGCAGGGTCTTGTTGGTCTAGTTCAGGTTTCTTTGGCAATGGGGTAACCGTGACTGTTTTAATTATAGTAGGTACTGATTGATCCCGTTAAGATGCGTTTACCATTTTTCTAAGGAAGGGAGCGAAAATGTCTGGGTTTTCTAATGTGAAAATGTCTGGGTTTTCTAATGTGTGTCCACTGGCCACGGCCAAAGGCCATGGACAGACACACTGAAAATTAAACATTGGGCATGACTGAAGGACATGGCAAGTGGTGCATATATATATACAGTAGGCATACAAAAACGATGGTTTAACAAAATCCTTGAAATTCAAGAAAAACACTAGAGTTGAAGTGCAGTTAATGTGAGTAAACTACACATTGGGGAACTCAGGACTCTGCATCACCAAATTATTTCTGTCCAGTTCACTGTTTGAAGTTAGCAGTATCAAGTTGATCATAAATACATCTGTTCATTTAGGACTTGTCTGCACAAAACTTAAAATGGCTTCTGCACTAAAAAGTCTAAAGTAACAGGCTTTAGGCCAGATATGTGGATGAAGACAGCCAAGGGTATTGCCATGTTGGCCAATATCAAGAATGATGGCAGTGGATATCAGTGTGATACTAACAACTTCCTCTCCCTGCCCCGGTGAATAAAACAGCCCAGACAGGTTTTGGACAAATTAGATAACTGACTAAATGACTACCCATTCTAACTTTAACTCACCAGAATTCATGATTAATGCCTATTTTCTGCACATCTGGCCGACTGCAAATCAGTCAGTCATCCCCTTCAAAGTGACTCCAACACTAAACTGCAGAATCTGTGATGAATTGCACGGGTGTGAAAGCCCTGACTTTTTTAATTATGACTTTTTAAATTATTATTAAATACTAGCTGTTGCCCATTGCCCATGGCTTCGCCCATGAGGGATTTGGGATTTGTTACAATAGTGGTTCTCCTTTTCAGGATTACAAGAGAGTTAGGTGAGCTCACTCTGGAACAGGCCACCTAAAAATCCCATGCGAAAAACCAGGTCAACCCCCACTACCTTTATAGTGTGCACCTGCAAGTTGTATTCAAATGGATATTCTGAAGGTATAAGAGGTATTCTTGGTATGAACACGCACTATTCCTGGCCAGAACCGGTTTAGCACCATAGCCTCAATCACATTTCTGTGGAGAGCTTTCACTCGCATTCTGGTGCCATTACACAGTTTAGGTGGGATGAGGTTCCACAATAATATCACAGTTGCTCCCACTTTGTAAAGAAGTTTGTGTTCGGGAAGTCATGGAGGATTTAATGTGTTCAAGAACTCAATGGGGTTGTGCACTGCGTCATCACTTTGAACCACTGAGTTTACAGATGTGTAGTCCATTTGGACTGCTGCGAAAAAATGTATAAATATCACATTGATCATGGCAACCATGCTGTCCTTTGGCGTTAAAATGGCATGCTCACAAAACCATTGTGTACATTTCTCCATTCGATTATTTATTACAGTGTAAAGTTTGGATGTGAGGTCTGCTATGGAATTGACTACTGTGTCTAGTTCGGAAGGGATGACAATTTTGCTGTCAAATACAGGATACTCTCTGGTACCAATTGCAAGAAGCAATTTGAAAACTTTTTTCATAATGAAGATTTAAAATGTGAATTTATATTTTTCTAACATCTTCATTTTTTTACATATGGGTCTCCTTAAAAAACAATTCACCCCCTTTTCCACCTCCCGTAACTGAATTTTCAGAAAATGGTATAACACTTGTTTCTCTATTTTTGAAGAGGAATCTAAATACCAGTGTTCACGTCTGTAAAATCTTCGGCTTTTGAGATATAGGTATCCTCCTAAAAAAATGCACCCTCCCCTTTTCCTCCCGTTAGGTACGGAATTTACAGAGATTCTCCTCAGTGGGTGCCTACGTCATGAAAACAATGTACCTTCCAAATGTCATGTTCCTAGGTGAAATGGATTGAGCTGGGCCTTGATGAGTCAATCCTTCAGGACATTTTCATTTATATATATAAATTAAAATGGTGCAGGTAATTCCATCCCTGAAAGGTAAATCTGCTAATCAGATTCCCTTTTTATAGGTTCCATACCAAAAGCATAGTGTGTTCTTTTTCCTTGATGCACCAGTATACTGATTCGCAGCAGCTGCTCTACCAGTGGCACATAGCAGTTTCAGAGGGCACAGGTGCCCCCTTGACAGCTTCAGTGACACCCAAGTCTCTGCAGCATAGGGGCTGCATTTAAAATATGCACCTGTGTTCCAAAAATTACTTGACTCAGAAGATGTTGCCCTAGTGACACATACAACTCTAAATATAAGACATACATGAGCTAAAGTATGGTGGCCAGCTATTCTCAGAGTTATCCCAACCATATTAAATTGATATAGCACATGTTCATCTGTGGAAGTGTTATGTGTATTCTTTCAGACAAGCTGGACCCTGCCCTACTGGCAGGAATGTAGACTGGTTGGGTGCTTCAATTTGTTCCTTTTTAAGGGCAGTAACACCTATCTCCCTGGGGCAGCCCCTCCACGGGACACTGACTTGGGAGCAGAAAACAATAGGCACACCCATTCAAAGAAGGCCAGGCCTCACACTAGGATTCTGCATTTCTTAAGGTGTTTGATCCTATTGAGAAGGGGAGGGGCAGAGCTAGGATAGCCAGAGAGGGGTCTGTTCAGATTTGGGAGGGTTCTGCCACATTGACTCTTTCTGCCTATCTTTCTGTTTCATGTTCCTGCCACTTGCTCCGTGGTAAAGCACTTTAGGTGTGACATCATGAGGTCAAGGTACACACATTTCAAGAGCAGGTATTGGGCCCCCAAAGAAGGCTAGGTTTAGTTCAATCACCTGGGGACCTTTGCTTATAAAAGAAGTGATCTCCCACCACTTCTTTGAATCATCTTGGGAATCAGCTGGACTCATTTTGAACCATCCTGAAGATATCCTGGACCCTGCTGAGGGAGTAGTTCTTTATAAAGTTCTCCAGAGGTGGGGTGAAGACAGTGGTTCCAAAGGCAGAAGGAGGATCTGTCTGCTAAGCATCCCCAGGGACCAGTTGGGGTGAACACTGTAGCTAGATCACGAGCCTGCCTCTCTGCCAGCCACCCTGAGCCTAGGACTTCACAGTGCTGCAGGTCCCCTGAAGGCATGTGTCTGCCTGCCCAGTGTATGGGAGCCCATGAAACAGACTAACATTGGACCTTGTCACTCTGGAGTTGGAGTCCAAGTACCTGGAATCAGAACAGCCAAGGTCCTTGTTGTCAACCACGAACCACTCTGAGCTGTGACCAAGCACACTCCAGGCTGAGCAATCTAGCATGACCCTTTGATGTTACCCTTTGGTGTCCATTGTTCTCTGGAACTGCCACCCGCTGTTGACCCTGTTCACCACTGCACTGCGCCATCAAAAGCATGCTGTTGCCTCGGCTCCATACAAAAAGTACCACTGCTTGAGTCTTCGTCCAAAACCCCAGCTTCTTCATCACTGCTCCTGTAAATTGATCAACCCGACCATGGTGTTCCCCAAACAGCGGTCTCTGAGCTTTCACAGAGAATCCACCCACCTGGGAATCCTGGTACCACCTCACCCCCATGAACGGCAACCGTCGGATGTGCCTGGGCACCACCCAATCCATCCAGCGTGAGTAAAGAATTTAAGATCGCAGCCACCTTGCATTCTACTCCAACTCGACTCCACTTGCTTCTGGGCCATTCCGACTGTTGCATCCTCAACTTAAGCATACACCATGATCAGCACCTAGAAGCATGGTTTGATGCTGTTGAACCACCAAGAAATTTGCATAGGTATTCTTGACGGATACCTGCCCCCATGGTCCATCTTTGGACCCTGGAGACTGGCTAAGTTATCTGTACGCCTTTCCCCCCTTGTCCCATCACACTACGTCCTGCACTATTCTATCTGTGCATATTCTGTGTTTCTTCTACATGGGTGAGATCTTACAGTGTTTAGTTGTTATTGTACATGGTGTGTTTAATTAAAGTGTATATATTTGTATAGAACCTAGATTGGACTTTCATTTATTTTGGACTGTTATGCTTCACTGTTTCAGTTGTTACTGAACCACCTACTGCACCACACTAAAACTCCCTCCTATGGAACATGTTGTCTTTTTCTTGCTTGTCCAATGCTGCTCCACTCCGTGCCCCCAGATCCTTTCTCCTGGCTCCTGCCCGCATGGTTCTGACCCAGTGATGAGCCTGATTGTCCTCTTCTTACTCCACAATTCTCCTCTTACTTGACTCTGATTATTCTGTGCTAAAGCAGCCTACCTATTTGTTCAATATCATTCATGTTCTGCCTCCTAGTCCTGACACTGCCTAATTTGATTCTGCCATCTTTTTGCTGTTGTAACCTGCCACTTGTACACCCTCCTTCTTCGTTTCTTGGTAAACTGTCAAACCTCACTATTTTAACCAATGGTAGTAGTTTTGCTGAAATTATCTGGTGAAATAGGAGATGTGGCTTGCAAACGTACTCTGCCATTTCATTGTTGCTGTTTGCTTACCTGATGCTGCTCATTGATGTGGCCCCTGCACCAAGTGGTGGGCTTTCCCTCCTCCGCTCCCTGCGCCTTCTTCCTCCCCGCCCGCCTTTCATGTTTAAAAAATTGCAGGTCCTGAATTGTTGCATAGCCTAGTAGGAGCCTTCTTTTGTTTGTTCTGTTCCTCACCCCTGTTCCACCCTGGCCTGCACTACCCTGCTCCCTGCATTACAGTCTTGTTATAGCACTTGCACGTTCTGAAATGTCACAAGGTCTAGTAGGATTGCTTTGTTTTGTCGTATTTTGTTCCTCCCCTCTTCATCCCAGACCTGCACTGTTCTATCCCTACTCCCCCCACCTTCCATGCACAATCTGAATGTCTCAAAACCTAGTACAATCATTTTGTTTTGTTTTTTTGGTTTGTTTTTTCTTTTCCTCACCCCTCCTCCCTCTCCTACACACCCTACGTCCCGCTTCTCCTCTCCTGCATTGCATTCATGTTTAGTATTTACACGATCTGAATGTCTCAAGACCTAGTACAATCGTTTTTGTTTTGTTTTTTGTTTTGTTTTTGCTTTTCCTCACCCCTCCTCTTCTACCTCCCCTTTCTCCTCTCCTGCATTGCATTCATGTTTAGCACTTGCACGATCTGAATGTCTCAAGACCTAGTACGATGGTTTTTGGTTTGTTTTTTGTTTTGCTTTTCCTCACCCCTCCTCCCTGTCCTACATCCCCTATGTCCCGTTTCTCCTCTCCTGCATTGCATTCATGTTTAGTACTTGCACAATCTGAATGTCTCAAGACCGAGTAGGATCGTTTTGTTTACGTTTTTCCCTGTCCCCCAGTCTCCCACTTTTGTCTTGATGCGCCTTGAAACACCATTTGGCTGTATTTGAGCATTACAAATAATCAACAAATAAAAAAAAATATGAACCATAATATTATCAACATTATTACTTAAATAATACAAGCCATTGACATATAGACATATTATGAAAACAGCACAGAAACCCTTGGAAGCCTAGATCAAAGGAGAGTAACACAATAGCGTGCGGTTATTTCAATGGAAACAACTATGCTTACAAAGTAAAAGGCCACTGCAAAGAATACTTCTAGCAAGCGAAAGCACTCATTCTTTTTTTCTTCTTTATCTCTGAACAGCTGCAACCATTGAAGCACTCGGCTCACTGATTACCTGGAACCCTTGAAGCAGCACTGCTTCCTGCAACAGCAGCAGCCACAGAGGCAGGACAAATGGCTGCCTGCAGAGATGGATTCCTTTGAGTTCTTGTGCTTAAGAGGCAGAAGCATCCTGTCCACTGAGCAGGCTTAAGCTGCTTCTCGACCAGCGTGTCTATTCACTGAGAGACATGGAACTATACCTTCATCCGGCAGGTGCATTTGAAACTAAAATGAAATGAGACCAGCTGTAGAGTCAAGACACATTTGCAATGGTTGAAAATAGTTTATAGGAAATCTGGGGTTTATATACAAATATGTGCTCAAATTTAAGTGCATAGAAAGATATTGCTCATAGGGTCTCATTACGAGGTGGGCGGAAAGGGATTACTGGCACCGGTAAGGGCACCGGTGCCGGTAATCCCTTACCGCCCTACTATGAGGTCCCTTAGCATTTTAATGGTTTTACCAGGCGTTATGGAAGGGACCCGTTAAGGGACTTCAAAGCTAATAGCGGTACCGCAATTTGCGGTACCGTTATTAGCACCTTCCCATTGAGCCCTATGGGGGCTGAAATGGGAATGGGGAATGGCTTTTTCAATGGGGACTTACCGGTCCCGCAAAGGTCGGAATAGACCGGTAAGTCCCCATTGAAAGGGACCGGACACGGTACCGGTATTGGAGGTAGTCATGGCGCTAATAGCGCCATGACTACCTCCAACCTCGTAACGAGGCCCATAGTGTTGCTTATTTGGGGATTTTTTCTTTGCACTGTTTACACTTCAGTGTATATCTGCACTGGTAGGAAGTCCGAGTAAAATCAGATCACTCATTCATTACCTGTGAACTGGTGAATACCTTTATAAGCAGCAATAACACGGTTCTGTTTCTTGCAATGCAACTTGGTACAGCTTTACAGGGTAATACATAGAAATTCGCACAAAAAAAGAGTGCCCGTGCGAATGTCTGCGCCAGCCGCGTGGGCTAAAATCGCTTTCCGTGCACAGCGTATTCATGGATTTTCGCATCCAAAACCAGCCGTGGCGCAGCGTGGCGCAGCGACCCTGCAGCAGCGCCAGTTACGCCCCCAAGAACGCCCTTGCGCACGGAAAAGCCTTCAAAATCCCCAAATAATCGCAAAGGGCTGCGCTAACCCTGGACCAGTTCACAGGCTGGCAAACGCCAAGCGGGGAACGTGTATTTCAGTGGTTCGCGGGAAGTTCCACACGCGATTGTCCTGTGTACGTGTGCATCAGGGGTGCGCGGGAAGTATCACACGCAAAATCAGCAGGGTACGTGTATTTCAGGGGTGCGCGGGAAGTATCACATGCGATTCCAGCAGGGTATGTGTATTTCAGGGGTGCGCGGGAAGTAACACACGCGATTCCAGCAGGGTACATGTATTAGAGGGGTGCGCGTGAAGTTCCACACGCGATTTCAGCATGGTACGTGTATTTCAGGGGTGCGCGGGAATTTCCAAACGCGATTGGCCCCGTGCGAGCGGGGTACGTGTATTTCAGGGGTGCACGGGAAGTTCCCCACGCGATTGGCCCAGTGCGAGCAGGGTACGTGTAATCCAGGGGTGCGTGGGAAGTTCCACATGCGATTTCAGCAGGGTATGTGTATTTCAGGGGTGCGCAGGAAGTTCCACACACGATTTCAGCAGGGTACGTGTATTTCAGGGGTGCGCGGGAAGTTCAACACGCGATTGGCCCCGTGCGAGCAGGGTACGTGTATTTCAGGGGTGCGCGGGAAGTTCCACACGCGATTTCAGCGGGGTACGTGTATTTCAGGGGTGCGTGGGGAGTTCCACACGTGATTGGCCCCGTGCGAGCAAGGTACGTGTATTCCAGGGGTGCGCGGGAAGTTCCACACGCAATTTCAGCAGGGTACGTGTATTTCAGGGGTGCGCGGGAAGTTCCACACACGATTTCAGCAGGGTACGTGTATTTCAGGGGTGCGCAGGAAGTTCCACACGCGATTGGCCCCGTATGAGTAGGTTACGTGTATTTCAGGGGTGCGTGGGAAGTTCCACACGCGATTGGCCCTGTGCGAGCAGGGTACGTGTATTCCAGGGGTGCGCGGGAAGTTCCACACACGATTTCAGCAGGGTACGTGTATTTCAGGGGTGCGCGGGAAGTTCCACACGAGATTTCAGCAGGGTACGTGTATTTCAGGGTTCTGGGGAGTACTACACGTGAATTGGCCGTGTGGGTCCTCCCAGGTGTTCGCTCTACAACCTCCACGGCCCCTGCAGGCAGCCAACACCACAGGGGACTACCCTGCACCCCTGCTCATGTCTCGCAGGCAGCCCATCCACCATGGGCATGCCCCCCAGCCAACCCACATGTCACCTTGCACTACTGATCAACAATGCATGTCTCCCAGCACCCCCACCCCCCCAGCAGTCAGGGGCACCCTCCACCAGGCCCCCACTCTTGTCTCCATGCACCCCCACCCCCCAGCAGTCAGGGGCACCCTCCACCAGGCCCCCACTCCTGTCTCCCTGCACCCGCTACCCCCCAGCAGTCAGGGGCACCCTCCACCAGGCACCCACTCCTGTCTCCCAGCACCCCCACCCCCCAGCCACCAGGGGCAGCCTCCACCAGGCCCCCATTCATGTCCCCTATTACCCCCACCCCCCAGCAGTGCAGGGGCAGCCTCCACCAGGCCCCCACTCATGTCCAACTCATGTCTCCCACCACCCCCACCCCCCAGCCACCAGGGGCAGCCTCCACCAGGCCCCCACTCATATCTCCCACCACCCCCACCCCCCAGCAGTGCTGGGGCAGCCTCCACCAGGGCCCCACCCATGTCTACCACCACCCCCACCCCCCAGCAGTGCAGGGGCAGCCTCCAGCAGGCCCCCACTCATGTCTCCCATCACCCCCACCACCCAGCAGTGCAGGGGCAGCCTCCACCAGGCCCCCACTCATGTCTACCACCACCCCCACCCCCCAGCCACCAGGGGCAGCCTCCACTAGGCCCCCACTCATGTCCCCTATTACCCCCACCCCCCAGCAGTGCAGGTGCAGCCTCCACCAGGCCCCCACTCATGTCTACCACCACCCCCACCCCCCAGCCACCAGGGGCAGCCTCCACCAGGCCCCACTCATGTCTCCCATCACCCCCACCCCCCAGCAGTGCAGGGGCAGCCTCCACCAGACCCCCACTCATGTCTACCACCACCCCCACCCCCCAGCAGTGCAGGGGCAGCCTCCACCAGGCCCCCACTCATGTCTCCCATCACCCCCACCCCCCAGTCACCAGGGGCAGCCTCCACCAGGCCCCCACTTATGTCCCCTATTACCCCTATCCCCCAGCAGTGCAGGGGCAGCCTCCACCAGGCCCCCACTCATGTCCAACTCATGTCTCCCACCACCCCCACCCCCCAGGGGCAGCCTCCACCAGGCCCCCACGCATGTCCCCTATTACCCCCACCCCCCAGCCACCAGGGCCAGCCTCCACCAGGCCCCCACTCATGTCTACCACCACCCCCACCCCCCAGCAGTGCAGGGGCAGCCTCCACCAGGCCCCCACTCATGTCCAACTCATGTCTCCCACCACCCCACCCCCCAGCACTGTGGGGCACCTGCCAGCAGGCCCCCACTCATGTCCAACTCATGTTCCCCTGCACCCCCACCCCCCAGCACTGTGGGGCACCTGCCAGCAGGCCCCCACTCATGTCCAACTCATGTTCCCCTGCACCCCCACCCCTCAGCACTGTGGGGCACCTGCCAGCAGGCCCCCACACATTTCCAACTCATGTTCCCCTGCACCCCCACCCCCCAGCACTGTGGGGCACCTGCCAGCAGGCCCCCACTCATGTCCAACTCATGTTCCCCAGCCAACATGTCATCACAACCGAGATCCCTGGTCCCTATGGTCAGCCTCCAAATGCAAAACACCCACCCAAGAATTGCATCCACTCACTCAGAAATGGCAATAACATGATAGAACAGCAATTGCAAGTTTGGAAATGAACACATGTCCCTCACATACACCCAATGTGTGTCAGTGAATCTCAAAACCCATATCATGATATGCATGAAACCAATGAGATGATACTACACATTGAAGTTTGATCAAAAAATATGTATTAAAGGAAACATGAATTGAATCAAAAATAAACAGAAATGGGAATGTAAAAAAAGTAAAAAGAAGCATGTCCCTGAAAAAATGCAAAACCAAAAATCAGAATCCAAAGGAATGGTGTCCAAAGTCACAGTCCACAAAAGAAAATCCAATGGGAAATTATAATTGAAAGCCATTGCTCCATGGGTAAATTGTAAAAAGAAAAGAAAATCCAACAGTGAACTATGTACAGGTGAACAAGCCAGGGTCCATGATCCCAACAAAAGAAATGAAACCTATCTAACAACACTACCTAATAAAAAATAACTATATACAAAAATGTGGCCCATTGTCCAAAAGGTCCAAAGAAAATGCAAAAACAAAGGAAACCTAACACTAACTACATAATTATTTACATGGGCAGCGGGCTAGTCCAACGGCTCACTGGATGTTTTCATGGGCCAGGGCATCATCGAACTCCTGTTCAATGGCTTGGAGGCGGGCATATTCCCTGGCCCCGAGGTCCGCAGGGATAAAGCAGTGTCCAGCTCCAACTCCCTGCGAAGACCCTCGAGGCACTCTGCCCGCCTTAGCGCCCTCCGCATGGAGTTCTCCGCCCTGACCATTGTGAGCCGTTCCTCCTCTGCCCGCTGCCGCTCCGCACCTATCTGCTGGCCCAACCGCTTCCACACGGAAGCCACTCCCATTCCAGGGTTCTTCTGCCCTCCGGCCGATGCCTGCACCCCTGATGTTGATGGCCCCGAGCCATGATGCCTCCCACGTCGAGCCTGCCGCTGCCTCCGCCGCAACTGCCTGTGCCAGCACGACAGCATCCAGGCTGATGGAATCCACCGACGCCGCCGTACACGTGCCCTGCCCGATGATGCTGTCACATCCTCCATCTGCTGGGGTCCAGTTGCTGGTGTGTCCACCCCTGCTGGACCTCTGACTCCCGACTGTGGCAGGGATGGGATCCCCACTGAGCCGGCTGCATTGGTCGGGGCAGGTCCACAGGGGGCCCTGGTGGCATCTGGGTCAGAAGACGGCATGGAGAAGGACTGGTGCATAGTCTCCACAGAGAATGAGAGGGTCGCCAGATTGGCCGACACATGTAGGAAACCCCCGACCATGGCCGATCCCAACTGCGCCACGTCGGCACGGTGCTCTCCGTGATGACGTGCATGCTCCTCCCGGGAAGCACCCACCTCATCACGAATTGCACCTGTGCGCAACGCGACACCAATCAGGACCTTCTCCATACGGCCAGGGGTCCCCTCGTCCACAGGTGGAGGGGAGTCAGATGACATGGACATCCCCCCTACCTGCGGACGGGCCTGGGATGGGGCATCCCTGCTGGTGCATGGTGGTGCAGTCACAGTGTCAGGGACAGTGACATGCACAGACCCCTCCACTGCGACCTGTGCTGCCTCCTGCCCCTGCCCCTGGACTGCAACACTTCCACCAGCAGGGATGCCCCCACCAGGCCCCATGTGCGCCTCAGTAGCGGCCTCCTCCTCCTCTGTGGAAACCACCAACCTGGATGGCTCCACCCCGTCTTCCGCCGTTGCAAGCCCCTGTGGGGGCTCACCCACCCCTTCCGCTGCAGCCGTGGGGGCATCCCCGCCGCTTTGCTCCACAGAGCCGTCTCCACCCTCTTCTTCACGTGGTGCTGTGTAGAGGGAGACATAGAACAAAAGCATCAGGGTACTGTACAATGGTCCCCTAGACAGGAAGCAATAGCAGATTAATGGCACTGTCAAAGACCACTTCCATCATGTCCCTCCACAACACATGGCTCAGTGCAGGTAAAACACATGCGGTAACAGGCATGGCGCATGCTATGGACATTAGCATACATGTCCAAGTGATTCTTGAAACATACACTGTTGTTTTGGAACTCACATGCATCATGGACCATGCCTATCACATACACACACTTCATCCTAGTTTCATCCATCTGGCCTCGTACACCACAGACACAGTGGATACAAGGATGACTAGGCTGCATCAGTGAACCTGAACATTGCGACAGACATGTGTCATGCATCCCTGGCATTCACAAGTCACAGACACGCAGGTCAGACACACAGACATGGGCAGCATACATGTACATGGCATCAGCACCCATCCCTCACCCATGTCCAGGAACAGAGACTGGCATGCTTTCATGTGGCCATTCCGCATCGGGCAACCCATGTTGCATTTGAACACATGCACCAACCGTGTAGTTCACACATTACTGGTCTCACATGCATGACGTCCCTGCACACACACATGCATACATGGCCTATGTCACACATACAGGCAAGTATCAGACAACCAGCACACTGCGACATGCCCTGTCTCACACAGCAATGCTTGGCCACTTACCGCTCTACTCCAGACGGGTCTGCCTCTCAAGGATCTGGGCGTGGAGCGCTGGGCGTACGCGTTCCAGGACCCTCATCTGGATGGTACTCATGCGGCCCTGGCCCCCCTCCACGAGGCGCCGGGCCTTCAAGAGGGTCCTGGACCTGCAGTCATCCCAGCGCTTCTTGACATGTTGGTAGTCGCGGACTGCCACCCCCGCTGCGTTGATGGCAGTCACGATGTCCGTCCAGATCCGAGTCCGTCCTTCCTTGTTGGCGCGCTTACTTCCGAAGAGGGCATCATACTGCCCCAGGACTTGCTCCACCAGGACACCAACTTCGGTGGCAGTGAAGCTGGTGCCCCTCTGCCTCTCTGGCCGGGGGTTGCCAGTGGTGCCAGATGTTGCAGTGCCCGACATTGCAACCCCAGAGGCAGGAGTGGGTGGGCAACTGGGTCCTGGGGCTGGGCTGTGGAGCGATGGTATCCCAGTCGGGAGTCTTCTGTTCCAGCAGGGGTGGACACAGCAAATGGACCCCTGCAGATGGCTGATGTGCAGGCACCAAATGGCAGGGCACGGTGGCAGCAGGCAGGCAGGCAGGCAGCAGCAGATGGCTCGTGGGAGGCTGCTCAGGGCTCTGGGGGGCAGTAATTCGGCCTTTTGGGCAGGAGCGTGGTCTTCCGTGTGCTTACGCGTGGCCAGCTTGATAAGGAGTGATTTGACATGTGAAAATCCTGCACGTCTGCGTGTAAATCGAGGAAATGCCCTTAGCGCATATGCACGTCATCACGCATATGCGATTTCATTGGACCAAAGGCCCTCAGCGCGTGAGCGTGTCTATGACGTGAGGCGCGCGGGTGTTTCCCTCATTACACGTGATGACAGAGCACATGTGGATTTCCACCAATCGCGTGTGGAACTTCCTGCGCACCCCAGAAATACACGTACCCAGGCCAATCACGTGTACGGTCACTTCCCTCCGATTACACGCGATGACACTCGGACATGCAGTTTTACCACGTGTGCTCGCATATACGATTTCATTGGCCCAAAGGCCACCATGCGCAGCTGTGACGTCACATGCATGGCCGTAGAGAATGGCGCGTGTAAAAATGAAGAGATACACGTTCGAGTGTCAAAGCGCGTAATTGGTAGAAATGGCCTCATCGCGTATGCGCGTCTGTGACGTGTGTATAAAAGGTACGTGTAGAACACCATTTTCTTGTACGTGCTTTTCGTGGAGAGAGAGTGGGTGAAATCTGTACTTCTTGTCGGTTCACACGCGGTTTACTTCACAGCGTTTCCAGTTCGTACTCCCTGTTACCTCTGACAGCTTTTTCTCTTTTCCTCTTTTTCCTGGGCCTGTTTCCTCAAACAGCGTTCCCTACTACTGTTGTCCTGTCTCCTCAGACAGCATACAATTCTTCTTTTGGCGGGGGTGTTGCCAACGCGCACACGCGCATATTTTTCACGCTTTTGTTCCAGGCAAACGGTGAGTTGTGCACGTATTTAACATCTGTGCTTGCCCCGTGTGTCGCGTACCACTTCAGAGGTCATTCTAGGCTGCGTGTGACACGCATACGTTCATTCTTGTGTTCCTGGGTGCCACAGTGTAGTGCAGGTTTATTTTTCCACGCACGTGGTCTAGGAGGGGTTGCGTGCACCTTACTTCGCTTTTTTGGGGTGCCTGTGCGTTGCGTGACCCGTCATCTTTCCCCAGGGGTGACATACAGCCTTGCTAGAGCACTAGGGTACGATTACCATCTGGTACCCAACCCCTTTGACCCCCAATTGCCCAGGACAATAGTTCACATCGACTCCCATATGCACAATAACATCAGTGCCATGGCTGGGAGGCGACCAAGCCGTAAGGGTGGCAAAGGTGGCCGAGCCCCAATTGGTGGCCGTGGTGGATCCAGTAGGGGACGTGGCCGTGACTTGCAGGGTGCCCCTAGCCCCCCATGTGTGGAGGAGCAGTCAGGGACACCCATGCCGCCCTCCCCCCTGGTTGAGGTTACCGTGGCTGACACCATCCATGCTCAGCCCTTGTTGTACCAGCCCACTGTGGAACCAGACCTGGCACAGGGTGACTCCATGGCTGACTTCCAGGTCAGCAGGTCTAGGCCATGTGCGCCGGTGAACATTCCATCCACCCCACCTCTCACACACCCATCCAGGACAGTGTTGGTCCAAGTCCATCATGCTGACATTCCCCCTGACACCATCACACTTGAGATAATGCCTGCACCAACTCCCATGATCAGTGTGCAATCCCACGCTCCTGCCCCTAGTGTCCAGAGCGGTGTAGGACACTCAGGATCCCCACCACCTTCCAAGCGGAAGAGGAAGAGTGCTCGTCCAGTAGAGGCTGATGCCCCAGACACGGCTACACAGTCCGGCCCGTCAAGGAAGCCCAGCTTCAATGAGGCCGAACTGAATGCACTTGTAGAGTATGTGTCCGCACATGACCGCGAAATGGTGATTGTTGCAGGATCCAAGACCACACCTGTACAACGTCAGGCACACTGGCAGACCACTGCGGACATCATAAGTGCCCTTGGAATCATGAGGCGCACAGCTAATGAATGCTACAAGCGCTGGAATGACATGAATCGCAGGGCAAAGAATAAGCTGGCCTCAAGTCATGCCGCAACTCTAGTGACTGGAGGTGGGTCTCCAGCAGACGACATAGAACTCACTCCACATGAGCAGGTTGCTGGGACCTACGTCACGGAGGAACAGATCCAAGGCGTGGGAGAACTGGCAGATTACGAGGCATTGTCCGGTGAGTGCACATGCATGTGTGTGTCATCCATGTGCATGGTGTGTTTGGGAGGGCTTCTGTTTGGGTGCCAGGGGAGGGTGTGTGTGCCTGAGTGGTTTGGCTCACCCATGTGCCTCTTCCTATACATTCTTGGCAACAGCATTTGGGTATAGCAGCATCCCTTCGGCCAACATTAGACATCCAGCCCAACACCACGCCGGTTGCCCTTGGAGTGTCATCTTGCCACAACACTGTTGCTTATTTACCTCTGTTTATTCAGGCAGATTGTTTGCATACCACCACTTTTACTCGGGATTTCTCAGTCCTATTGTCACATGTCTGACATGGCTATGGTACAGAGTACTGGCTCAGTTTCGTGGACATGATTAGTTTGGACATGTCCCTGTGCTATAGGACCATTTTTGACTGGCAGCTGCAGGTTAAACATTTGAACCATTACAATGAAAATAATCAATTATATGAACAAACTGGACTGAATGAACAATTGGTGACCTCCTCTCCCTCTTCACTTCATGGCTAGGGTACATGCCATCTGTGTGATGGCATGTGTATTTGACCTGCCAATCACTGGCCAATGTGTGATGCCACTGCTAGGCAGCATGCAGAAAATGTGTTCATCTTCCATCTTGGTGTCATCAATGTGTGCCATCTGCCTCCCCATCACACGCAGTGACGGTGCATGCATGGGAGTGTTTTAGTCATGTGGGACGTGTGTCAATCAAGTACTATTTCTGTAGCCTCTCAGCCCTAATTGTGTGCCATAGTGCTAATGCCTGTTTCCATTTGTTTTCGTTTATGTCTTTGCAGGGGAAAGACGCACTTGATACTACTGGGGTTGTGGAGATGGTGCAGACCCAGGAGGGGTCTGAGGGCTGACCGACCACCAGTGAGAGACGTGGTGTGGTGGTGGGGGAGAACCCACAACTGCTGCAGGTCGTGCTCTCAAGGGGTGTCTCTGGCTGCACCTCCCCCGAGCTGTACTCAGGTGTCGATTCGGATGATGAGACCTACGTGCCGTCGCAGGTGAGTGTTCCTGGGAGGGATTCTGTTCTGTCCGACCCACCTGCACCAGGGTTAGAACCATCAATGGGGATGTCAGTGTTGGCAGGTACACCTTTGGTGGTTATGGATGCAGGGTCACACTCCGCGACATCTGATCCTGTTCCTGGGCCAGCAGATCAGAGGGGGAATGCAGTCCTGCAGCCTCAGGCAGTGCCGGCACAGCAAGGCGCAGTTTGCCTTGCCCCAGACAGGTGTGGTGCCCGCCGATGTGGTGGCCGTACGCCACCTGGCAATACCGCATGGGAGCAATCCATTTATGGTATGGCAACCCAACAGGCAGCATCATCAGAGAAGATGGCTCAGGCCATGGATAGGGTGGCCACTTCCATTGTCCCCCCCGAAAGGCTGATGGAGCGACTACAGCAGGCAACCGACTCCATCTGCCAGTCACACAGGGAGGACATGCTGGCGTCCGACAGGGACAGGCGGGCGGCACTGGCGACTCTGCAGGAAGCCATCTCCATAGAGTCCCAGGGCCACAGGGATCCCCTGAGGCTGGAACTCCTTCACCTCAGGACGACTCTTGTTGAGCTTGAGGCTTCAACAAACCGAAGGACAGAACAGCAGCTGGAGCGTCTCACCCGTACGCTCTCAGCTGAGATGCAGGCAACTAGGGCGGAGGTCCAGGCATCCCGTGAGTTGTTGCATGGGGACCTCCGCACACTTATCCTCCAGAACGAGACCTACCACACCCGCATGCTTGCAGCCATGGAGGAACAGACTAGGGCTTTGCGTGGGCTGCTTCCCATAGTGCCACCACCTCCTGATGCAGCTGCAGAGGGTGAGGATAGCGACAGCAGTGATACTCCCACAATAGGGTAGCCGTGTAGGCCATGAGCCCATGGAGGTGTTTTTTTTTCGCAAGATCCACACGTGTGGGTTTTGGTGTGCACCCTGTCCTCGGACCTCCTGGGTGGCCTCCCCCACCCCCCAGGCCCATTATTGGCCATTTTATTTTTTTGGACAGTGTGTTGCCTTGCGTGGCTCCCGTGGGCATACGCTGCATTGTGGCTGGGCACATGCAGGCTTGTCATGGATTTGGTTCAGATGCTTGGGTTTTTGTCACACACACCCCTCCTGCTTCCCGTTTCCATGGGCTTGCAAAGGGTGTGCCCAAGTGACATTGACGTACATGGTGACATTGGACTCCCATGAGCTGTGTGGGCAGTCTGTAGTCAATACTGTGTGTACATTCATAGTGCATATTGTTGTTGTATTGTACACTGCGTGGTGTATTGATATGTGCCTCTGCATCCATCTCAGCCCCCATATTTGCAGGTCCATTCCTCATGTCTTCACAATGCGGTCCACCTTGGAACTGGAGTCCATGTTGTAAGCAGTGCACCAACACTCTTGCGTGGCGCTAACACTGTATACTTGGAAGTGTTCGGAGGGCTGTCATCATGTGGTGAGGCTAGCTAATTTTTAAGTCTGTAATGTCATGTTTAAGGTAGGTTGGAGGTTGTGTAGGTGATTGGTATTTTTGCTAAGTATTTGGTAATGTGGGTTGTAGTTCCTGCATTACTGTGAGCATTTCATGTGTGGACATGTTTCCATTAAGGACACTGTAGCTGCTGACACTTGGGGCATGTTGTGGGGATTAATTTCTTTCCTCTCACATTGCATGACATGCCATGGTGTGTTGTGTGGCCGTGCCGGGGAGGGGGTGGGTGACATGGCACTGTTTTCATGCAGTATTTTGCAAGTGGGTATTCATTTCTGCAGCATGGAAGTGTCTTTTCATGACACTGCATTGGTGGTGTTTGTGTAGGTAGGGATGCACACATTGTGACACTTCCACATGAACAATCACATGCTCCTATGGTTCTGACAGTTGACAGTCCCTTTGTTCGTCTTAATTGTCAGGTCAAGTCATCATTGCTTATCAGATGGTATGTGCCAGGCCTGTGTGCAACCACTGGGGTATGATTTCTATGTGAAGTAATTAGCCACCAGCTGCGTACGGGCTGCCTCACCCCGTGCCCTCTCCCCTCCCATGTGCAGTGGCCGTGCATGTGGTTGGGGATGTGGGGGCACCACCATGTCCACAGCCAGGCCCCGGCGTGTTGCAACATTATGCAGGACACATGCTGCCACTATGATCCTGCACACTACTGGGGGCGCATATAACAGCTGCCCGCCAGAACGGTCAAGGGAGCGAAAGCGTGACTTGAGCACTCCGAATGTGCGCTCCACTATGCCCCGGGTTGCAATATGGGCTGTGTTGTATCTTACCTCTGGAGGCGTGATGGGGTTCCGAATTGGCGTCATCATGTGGGTGCTCAGAGGGTAGGCACTGTCCCCTGGTGAGGAGGTGATGGGTATCATTAGTGGGGTAGTGACATTACTCTGCATCTGACATGCATGCATGTGCAGTGGCATTCATACTCACCAAGCAGCCATGTATCGCCATGCCGCCCAGCTTCTAGTTCCCGGCTTAGGGTAGACATTCGGTAAATTAAGCTGTCGTGGGTGGACCCTGGATAGTTGGCATATACTGAGGTGATGATTCCCTTAGCATTACATACTACCTGCACGTTGATGGAATGCCAGTGCTTGCGGTTCCTATAGATGTGCTCAGATGCCCTGGGGGGACGTAGTGCCACATGGGTGCAGTCAATGGCACCTAGCACTTTTGGGAATTGTGCCACACCGTAGAAATTGAGGGTGGCAGCCTGCCTTTCTGCAGGTGTCCTGGGCAGGTATATGTGCCTACGGACTGATGGGCGTGCAGTGATGATGTTCAAGACCTGGTGTAGGCAGCGTGTCTGCGTGGCCTGTGACACCCCACCCACTATGGCACTTGTCCGCTGAAAGGATCCTGTGGCCAAGAAGTGCAGTACATTGAGGACCTTCTCCAGGGGGCTGAGTGCTTGGGAGCACAGTGTGGGTGATGTGAGGTCATCCTCCCACTCACTGACCAGGTCCAGTATTATGTGTGGGGGAAACCTGTACCTCCCATACACCTGGTCATCAGGCATCCCAAAAAGGCTGGTTCTGGGAGTGAAAATTCGGGCCCTCACTATCCTCCTCCTCCTCCTTTGGTAACCCACGGCCACTGCTGCTAGGAATGGTATATTCATCCTGGCGTATGAGCTTGTTTGTTGTTTGCGCGCACTTTTATGCTGCGCGGGTCAACGTACGCCTGCTTCATGCTGGCGTACGTGTCTTCGGATTGGACCATTTATTTTTCGGCACATCGTAGGTGAACGTGTGAATCTTCCCACCCACCCCAGGAATACACGTAGCACGCTCTCACAGGAACAGTCGCGGGTAAATATTCCCGCCCACCCCTGGAATACATGTACCCCACTTCCACATGAACAATCTCAGGCTGCTATGGTTCTGACAGTTGACAGTCCCTTTGTTCATCTTAATTGTCAGGTCGAGTCATCATTGCTTATCAGATGGTATGTGCCAGGCCTGAGTGCACTCCACTGGGGTGTGATTTCTATGTGAAGTAATTAGCCACCAGCTGCGTACGGGCTGCCTCACCCCGTGCCCTCTCCCCTCCCATGCGCAGCGGCCGTGCATGTGGTTGGGGATGTGGGGGCACCACCATGTCCACAGCCAGGCCCCGGCGTGTTGCAACATTGTGC
Organism: Ambystoma mexicanum; assembly: GCF_040938575.1. Taxonomy (NCBI): domain Eukaryota; kingdom Metazoa; phylum Chordata; class Amphibia; order Caudata; family Ambystomatidae; genus Ambystoma; species Ambystoma mexicanum. The sequence goes on along the minus strand of NC_090930.1, from coordinate 291,132,850 downwards.
AGGACACATGCTGCCACTATGTTACTGCACACTACTAGGGGCGCATATAACAGCTGCCCGCCAGAACGGTCAAGGGAGCGAAAGCGTGACTTGAGCACTCCGAATGTGCGCTCCACTATGCCCCGGGATGCAATATGGGCTGTGTTTTATCTTACCTCTGGAGGCGTGATGGGGTTCCAAATTGGCGTCATCATGTGGGTGCTCAGAGGGTAGGCACTGTCCCCTGGTAAGGAGGTGATGGGTATCATTAGTGGGGTAGTGACATAACTCTGCATCTGACATGCATGCATGTGCAGTGGCATTCATACTCACCAAGCAGCCATGTATCGCCATGCCGCCCAGCTTCTAGGTCCCGGCTTAGGGTAGACATTCGGTAAATGAAGCTGTCGTGGGTGGACCCTGGATAGTTGGCATATACTGAGGTGATGATTCCCTTAGCATTACATACTACCTGCACGTTGATGGAATGCCAGTGCTTGCGGTTCCTATAGATGTGCCCAGATGCCCTGGGGGGACGTAGTGCCACATGGGTGCAGTCAATGGCACCTAGCACTTTTGGGAATTGTGCCACACCGTAGAAATCGAGGGTGGCAGCCTGCCTTTCTGCAGGTGTTCTGGGCAGGTATATGTGCCTGCGGACTGATGGGCGTGCAGTCATGATGTTCAAGACCTGGTCTAGGCAGCGTGACTGCGTGGCCTGTGACACCCCACCCACTATGGCACTTGTCCGCTGAAAGGATCCTGTGGCCAAGAAGTGCAGTACATTGAGGACCTTCTGCAGGGGGCTGAGTGCTTGGGAGCACAGTGTGGGTGATGTGAGGTCATCCTCCCACTCACTGACCAGGTCCAGTATTATGTGTGGGGTAAACCTGTACCTCCCATACACCTGCTCATCAGGCATCCCAAAAAGGCTGGTTCTGGGAGTGAAAATGCGGGTCCTCACTATCCTCCTCCTCCTCCTTTGGTAACCCACGGCCACTGCTGCCAGGAATGGTATATTCATCCTGGCGTATGAGCTTGTTTGTTGTTTGCGCGCACTTTTATGCTGTGCGGGTCGACGTACGCCTGCTTCATGCTGGCATACGTGTCTCAGGATTGGACCATTTATTTTTCGGTACGTCGTAGGCAAACGTGTGAATCTTCCCGCCCACCTCAGGAATACACGTAGCACGCTCTCACAGGCACAGTCGCGGGTAAATATTCCCGCCCACCCCTGGAATACATGTACCCCACTCTCACAGGCCCAATCGCGTGTGGAAGTTCACGCGCACCCCAAGGTGCACGGGAAGTCCTACACGCAATTGGCCTGGGTACGTGTACACATACACAGGCTAATCGCGTGTGGAAGTTCACGCGCACCCCGAAGTACACGTACCCAGGCCAATCGCGTATGGGACTTCCCGCGTACCCGGAAGTACACGTACCCAGGCTAATCGCGTGTGGAACTTCCCGTGCACCCCGAAGTACACGTACCCAGGCAAATCGCACGGCTGGGGGTTGGGGGTACAGCGGGGCATGAGTGGGGGCCTAGTGGAGGCTGCCCCTGCACTGCTGGGGGGTGGGGGTACTAGGGGACATGAGTGGGGGCCTGGTGGAGGCTGCCCCTGGTGGCTGGGGGTGGGGGTGGTGGGAGACATGAGTGGGGGCCTGGTGGAGGCTGCCCCTGGTGGCTGGGGGGCGAGGGTGGTGGTTGACATGAGTGGGGGCCTGGTGGAGGCTGGCCCTGCACTGCTGGGGGGTGGGGGTGGTGGGAGACATGAGTGGGGGCCTGGTGGAGGCTGCCCCTGCACTGCTGGGGGGTGGGGGTAATAGGGGTCATGAGTGGGGGCCTGGTGGAGGCTGCCCCTGGTGGCTGGGTGGTGGGGGTGGTGGTAGACTTGGGTGGGGGCCTGGTGGAGGCTGCCCCTGCACTGCTGGGTGTGGGGGTAATAGGGGACATGAGTGGGGGCCTGGTGGAGGCTGCCCCTGCACTGCTGGGGGGTGGGGGTGGTGGGAGACATGAGTGGGGGCCTGGTGGAGGCTGCCCCTGGTGGCTGGGGGGTGGGGGTGGTGGGAGACATGAGTTGGACATGAGTGGGGGCCTGGTGGAGGCTGCCCCTGCACTGCTGGGGGTGGGGGTGGTGGGAGACATGAGTGGGGAATGGTGGAGGCTGCCCCTGGTGGCTGGGGGGTGGGGGTGCATGGGGACATGAGTGGGGGCCTGGTGGAGTCTGCCCCTGCACTGCTGGGGGGTGGGGGTAATAGGGGACATGAGTGGGGGCCTGGTGGAGGCTGCCCCTGCACTGCTGGGGGTTGGGGGTGCATGGGGACATGAGTAGGGGCCTGGTGGAGGCTGCCCCTGCACTGCTGGGGGGTGGGGGTGGAGGGAGACATGAGTGGGGGCCTGGTGGAGGCAGCCCCTGCACTGCTGGGGGGTGGGATGGTGGGAGACATGAGTGGGGGCCTGGTGGAAGCTGCCCCTGGTGGCTGGGGGGTGGGGGTGGTGGGAGACATGAGTTGGGACCTGGTGGAGGCTGCCCCTGCACTGCTGGGGGGTGGGGGTGCATGGGGACATGAGTGGGGGCCTGGTGGAGGCTGCCCCTGGTGGCTGGGGGGTGGGGGTGCTGGGAGACAAGAGTGGGAGCCTGGTGGAGGGTGCCCCTGCACTGCTGGGGGGTGGGGGTGCATGGGGACATAAGTGGGGGCCTGGTGGAGACTGCCCCTGCACTGCTGGGGGTGGGGGTAATAGGGGACATGAGTGGGGGCCTGGTGGAGGCTGCCCCTGCACTGCTGGGGGGTGTGGGTGGTGGGAGACATGAGTGGGGGCCTGGTGGAGCTGCCCCTAGTGGCTGGGGGGTGGGGTGGTGGGAGACATGAGAGGGGGCCTAGTGGAGGCTGCCCCTGGTGGCTGGGGGGTGGGGGTGGTGGGATACATGAGTGGGGGCCTGGTGGAGGCTGCCCCTGCACTGCTGGGGGGTGGGATGGTGGGAGACATGAGTGGGGGCCTGGTGGAAGCTGCCCCTGGTGGCTGGGGGGTGGGGGTGGTGGGAGACAAGAGTGGGGGCCTGGTGGAGGCTGCCCCTGCACTGCTGGGGGGTGGCGGTGCATGGGGACATGAGTGGGGCCCTGGTGGAGGCTGCCCCTGGTGGCTGGGGGGGTGGGGGTGCTGGGAGACAAGAGTGGGAGCCTGGTGGAGGGTGCCCCTGCACTGCTGGGGGGGTGGGGGTAATAGGGGACATGAGTGGGGGCCTGGTGGAGGCTGCCCCTGCACTGCTGGGGGGTGGGGGTGGTGGGAGACATGAGTGGGGGCCTGGTGGAGGCTGCCCCTGGTGGCTGGGGGGTTGGGGTGGTGGGAGACATGAGTTGGACATGAGTGGGGGCCTGGTGGAGGCTGCCCCTGCACTGCTGGGGGTGTGGGTGGTGGGAGACATGAGTGGGGCCTGGTGGAGGCTGCCCCTGGTGGCTGGGGGGTGGGGGTGCATGGGGACATGAGTGGGGGCCTGGTGGAGGCTGCCCCTGCACTGCTGGGGGGTGGGAGTAATAGGGGACATGAGTGGGGGCCTGGTGGAGGCTGCCCCTGCACTTCTGGGGGGTGGGGGTGCATGGGGCCATGAGTGGGGGCCTGGTGGAGGCTGCCCCTGCACTGCTGGGGGGTGGGGGTAATAGGGGACATGAGTGGGGGCCTGGTGGAGTCTGCCCCTGCACTGCTGGGGGGTGGGGGTGGAGGGAGACATGAGTGGGGGCCTGGTGGAGGCTGCCCCTGCACTGCTGGGGGGGTGGGATGGTGGGAGACATGAGTGGGGGCCTGGTGGAAGCTGCCCCTGGTGGCTGGGGGGTGGGGGTGGTGGGAGACATGAGTGGGGGCCTGGTGGAGGCTGCCCCTGCACTGCTGGGGGGTGGGGGTGCATGGGGACATGAGTGGGGGCCTGGTGGAGGCTGCCCCTGCACTGCTGGGGTGTGGGGGTAATAGGGGACATGAGTGGGAGCCTGGTGGAGGCTGCCCCTGCACTGCTGGGGGGTGGGGGTGGAGGGAGACATGAGTGGGGGCCTGGTGGAGGCTGCCCCTGCACTGCTGGGGGGTGGGATGGTGGGAGACATGAGTGGGGGCCTGGTGGAGGCTGCCCCTGGTGGCTTGGGGGTGGTGGTGGTGGGAGACATGAGTGGGGGCCTGGTGGAGGATGCCCCTGCACTGCTGGGGGGTGGTGGTGCATGGGGACATGAGTGGGGGCCTGGTGGCGGCTGCCCCTGGTGGCTGGGGGGTGGGGCTGCTGGGAGACAAGAGTGGGAGCCTGGTGGAGGGTACCCCTGCACTGCTGGGGGTGGGGGTGCATGGGGACATGAGTGGGGGCCTGGTGGAGACTGCCCCTGCACTGCGGGGGGGTGGGGGTAATAGGGGACATGAGTGGGGGCCTGGTGGAGGCTGCCCCTGCACTGCTGGGGGGGTGGGGGTGGTGGGAGACATGAGTGGGGGCCTGGTGGAGGCTGCCCCTGGTGGCTGGGGGTGGTGGGAGACATGAGTGGGGGCCTGGTGGAGGCTGCCCCTGCACTGCTGGGGGGTGGGGGTAGTGGGAGACATGTGTGGGGGCCTGGTGGAGGCTGCCCCTGGTGACTGGGGGATGGGGGTGGTGGGAGACATGAGTGGGGGCCTGGTGGAGGCTGACCCTGCACTGCTGGGGGGTGGGGGTGGTGGGAGACATGAGTGGGGACCTGCTGGAGGCTGCTCCTGCACTGCTGGGTGGGTGGGGGTAATAGGGGACATGAGTGGGGGCCTGGTGGAGGCTGCCCCTGGTGGCTGGGGGGTGGGGGTGGTGGTAGACATGGGTGGGGGCCTGGTGGATGCTGCCCCTGCACTGCTGGGGGGTGGGGATAATAGAGGGCATGAGTGGGGGCCTAGTGAAGGCTGCCCCTGCACTGCTGGGGGGTGGGGGGGGTGGGAGACATGAGTGGGGGCCTGGTGGAGGCTGCCCCTGGTGGCTGGGGGGTGGGGGTGGTGGGAGACATGAGTTGGACATGAGTGGGGGCCTGGTGGAGGCTGCCCCTGCACTGCTGGGGGGTGGGGGTGGTGGGAGACATGAGTGGGGTCCTGGTGGAGGCTGCCCCTGGTGGCTGGGGGGGTGGGGGTGGTGGGAGACATGAGTGGGGGCCTGGTGGAGGCTGCCCCTGCACTGCTGGGGGTGGAGGTGCATGGGGACATGAGTGGGGGCCTGGTGGAGGCTGCCCCTGCACTGCTAGGGGGTGGGGGTAATAGGGGACATGAGTGGGGGCCTGGTGGAGGCTGCCCCTGCACTGCTGGGGGGTGGGGGTGCATGGGGACATGAGTTGGGGCCTGGTGGAGGCTGCCCCTGCACTGCTGGGCGGTGGGGTTAATAGGGGACATGAGTGGGGGCCTGGTGGAGGCTGCCCCGGCACTGCTGGGGGGTGGGGGTGGTGGGAGACATGAGTGGGGGCCTGGTGGAGGCTGCCCCTGGTGGCTGGGGGGTGGGGGTGGTGGGAGACATGCGTTGGACATGAGTGGGGGCCTGGTGGAGGCTGCCCCTGCACTGCTGGGGGGTGGGGGTGGTGGGAGACATGAGTGGGGTCCTGGTGGAGGCTGCCCCTGCACTGCTGGGGGGTGGGGGTGCATGGGGACATGAGTGGGGGCCTGGTGGAGGCTGCCCCTGGTGGCTGGGGGGTGGGGGTGGTGGGAGACAAGAGTGGGGGCCTGGTGGAGGCTGCCCCTGCACTGCTGGGGGGTGGGGGTGCATGGGGACATGAGTGGGGGCCTGGTGGAGGCTGCCCCTGGTGGCTGGGGGTGGGGGTGCTGGGAGACAAGAGTGGGAGCCTGGTGGAGGGTGCCCCTGCACTGCTGGGGGGGTGGGGGTAATATGGGACATGAGTGGGGGCCTGGTGGAGGCTGCCCCTGCACTGCTGGGGGGTGGGGGTGGTGGGAGACATGAGTGGGGGCCTGGTGGAGGCTGCCCCTGGTGGCTGGGGGGTGGGGGTGGTGGGAGACATGGGTTGGACATGAGTGGGGGCCTGGTGGAGGCTTCCCCTGGTGGCTGGGGGGTGGGGGTGGTGGGAGACATGAGTTGGACATGAGTGGGGGCCTGGTGGAGGCTGTCCCTGCACTGCTGGGGGTGTGGGTGGTGGGAGACATGATTGGGGCCTGGTGGAGGCTGCCCCTGGTGGCTGGGGGGTGGGGGTGCATGGGGACATGAGTGGGGGCCTGGTGGAGGCTGCCCCTGCACTGCTGGGGGGTGGGAGTAATAGGGGACATGAGTGGGGGGCTGGTGGAGGCTGCCCCTGCACTTCTGGGGGGTGGGGGTGCATGGGGACATGAGTGGGGGCCTGGTGGAGGCTGCCCCTGCACTGCTGGGGGGTGGGGGTAATAGGGGACATGAGTGGGGGCCTGGTGGAGGCTGCCCCTGCACTGCTGGGGGGTGGGGGTGGAGGGAGACATGAGTTGGACATGAGTGGGGGCCTGGTGGAGGCTGCCCCTGCACTGCTGGGGGTGTGGGTGGTGGGAGACAAGAGTGGGGCCTGGTGGAGGCTGCCCCTGGTGGCTGGGGGGTGGGGGTGCATGGGGACATGAGTGGGGGCCTGGTGGAGGCTGCCCCTGCACTGCTGGGGGGTGGGAGTAATAGGGGACATGAGTGGGGGCCTGGTGGAGGCTGCCCCTGCACTTCTGGGGGGTGGGGGTGCATGGGGACATGAGTGGGGGCCTGGTGGAGGCTGCCCCTGCACTGCTGGGGGGTGGGGGTAATAGGGGACATGAGTGGGGGCCTGGTGGAGGCTGCCCCTGCACTGCTGGGGGGTGGGGGTGGAGGGAGACATGAGTGGGGGCCTGGTGGAGGCTGCCCCTGCACTGCTGGGGGGTGGGATGGTGGGAGACATGAGTGGGGGCCTGGTGGAAGCTGCCCCTGGTGGCTGGGGGGTGGGGGTGGTGGGAGACATGAGTGGGGGCCTGGTGGAGGCTGCCCCTGCACTGCTGGGGGGTGGGGGTGCATGGGGACATGAGTGGGGGCCTGGTGGAGGCTGCCCCTGCACTGCTGGGGGGTGGGGGTGCATGGGGACATGAGTGGGGGCCTGGTGGAGGCTGCCCCTGCAATGCTGGGGTGTGGGGGTAATAGGGGACATGAGTGGGAGCCTGGTGGAAGCTGCCCCTGCACTTCTGGGGGGTGGGGGTGGAGGGAGACATGAGTGGGGGCCTGGTGGAGGCTGCCCCTGCACTGCTTGTGGGTGGGATGGTGGGAGACATGAGTGGGGGCCTGGTGGAGGCTGCCCCTGGTGGCTTGGGGGTGGTGGTGGTGGGAGACATGAGTGGGGGCCTGGTGGAGGATGCCCCTGCACTGCTGGGGGGTGGGGGTGCATGGGGACATGAGTGGGGGCCTGGTGGAGGCTGCCCCTGGTGGCTGGGGGGTGGGGGTGCTGGGAGACAAGAGTGGGAGCCTGGTGGAGGGTACCCCTGCACTGCTGGGGGTGGGGGTGCATGGGGACATGAGTGGGGGCCTGGTGGAGACTGCCCCTGCACTGCTGGGGGGTGGGGGTAATAGGGGACATAAGTGGGGGCCTGGTGGAGGCTGCCCCTGCACTGCTGGGGGGGTGGGGGTGGTGGGAGACATGTGTGGGGGCCTGGTGGAGGCTGCCCCTGGTGACTGGGGGATGGGGGTGGTGGGAGACATGAGTGGGGGCCTGGTGGAGGCTGACCCTGCACTGCTGGGGGGTGGGGGTGGTGGGAGACATGAGTGGGGACCTGCTGGAGGCTGCCCCTGCACTGCTGGGGGGTGGGGGTAATAGGGGACATGAGTGGGTGCCTGGTGGAGGCTGCTCCTGGTGGCTGGGGGTGGGGGTGGTCGTATACATGGGTGGGGGCCTGGTGGAGGCTGCCCCTGCACTGCTGGGGGGTGGGGATCATAGGGGACATGAGTGGGGGCCTGGTGAAGGCTGCCCCTGCACTGCTGGGGGGTGGGGGTGGTGGGAGACATGAGTGGGGGCCTGGTGGAGGCTGCCCCTGGTGGCTAGGATGTGGGGGTGGTGGGAGACATGAGTGGGGGCCTGGTGGAGGCTGCCCCTGCACTGCTGGGGGGTGGGGTGCATGGGGACATGAGTGGGGGCCTGGTGGAGGCTGCCCCTGCACTGCTGGGGGGTGGGGGTAATAGAGGACATGAGGGGGGGCCCGGTGGAGGCTGCCCCTGCACTGCTAGGGGGTGGGGGTGCATGGGGACATGAGTGGGGGCCTGGTGGAGGCTGCCCCTGGTGACTGGGGGATGGGGGTGGTGGGAGACATGAGTGGGGGCCTGGTGGAGGCTGACCCTGCACTGCTGGGGGGTGGGGGTGGTGGGAGACATGAGTGGGGACCTGCTGGAGGCTGCCCCTGCACTGCTGGGGGGTGGGGGTAATAGGGGACATGAGTGGGTGCCTGGTGGAGGCTGCTCCTGGTGGCTGGGGGTGGGGGTGGTGGTAGACATGGGTGGGGGCCTGGTGGAGGCTGCCCCTGCACTGCTGGGGGGTGGGGATCATAGGGGACATGAGTGGGGGCCTGGTGAAGGCTGCCCCTGCACTGCTGAGGGGTGGGGGTGGTGGGAGACATGAGTGGGGGCCTGGTGGAGGCTGCCCCTGGTGGCTGGGGGGTGGGGGTGGTGGGAAACATGAGTTGGACATGAGTGGGGGCCTGGTGGAGGCTGCCCCTGCACTGCTGGGGGGTGGGGGTGGTGGGAGACATGAGTGGGGTCCTGGTGGAGGCTGCCCCTGGTGGCTGGGGGGGTGGGGGTGGTGGGAGACATGAGTGGGGGCCTGGTGGAGGCTGCCCCTGCACTGCTGGGGGGTGGAGGTGCATGGGGACATGAGTGGGGGCCTGGTGGAGGCTGCCCCTGCACTGCTGGGGGGTGGGGGTAACAGGGGACATGAGTGGGGGCCTGGTGGAGGCTGCCCCTGCACTGCTGGGGGGTGGGGGTGCATGGGGACATGAGTGGGGGCCTGGTGGAGGCTGCACCTGCACTGCTGGGCGGTGGGGTTAATAGGGGACATGAGTGGGGGCCTGGTGGAGGCTGCCCCGGCACTGCTGGGGGGTGGGGGTGGTGGGAGACATGCGTTGGACATGAGTGGGGGCCTGGTGGAGGCTGCCCCTGCACTGCTCACGGGTGGGGGTGGTGGGAGACATGAGTGGGGTCCTGGTGGAGGCTGCCCCTGGTGGCTGGGGGGTGGGGGTGGTGGGAGACATGAGTGGGGGCCTGGTGGAGGCTGCCCCTGCACTGCTGGGGGGTGGAGGTGCATGGGGACATGAGTGGGGGCCTGGTGGAGGCTGCCCCTGCACTGCTGGGGGGTGGGGGTAATAGGGGACATGAGTGGGGGCCTGGTGGAGGCTGCCCCTGCACTGCTGGGGGGTGGGGGTGCATGGGGACATGAGTGGGGGCCAGGTGGAGGCTGCCCCTGCACTGCTGGGTGGTGGGGGTAATAGGGGACATGAGTGGGGGCCTGGTGGATGCTGCCCCGGCACTGCTGTGGGTGGGGGTGGTGGGAGACATGAGTGGGGGCCTGGTGGAGGCTGCCCCTGCACTGCTGGGGGGTGGGGGTAATAGGGGACATGAGTGGGGGCCTGGTGGAGGCTGCCCCTGCACTGCTGGGGGGTGGGGGTGGAGGGAGACACGAGTGGGGGCCTGGTGGAGGCTGCCCATGCATTGCTGGGGTGTGGGATGGTGGGAGACATGAGTGGGGGCCTGGTGGAAGCTGCCCCTGGTGGCTGGGGGGTGGGGGTGGTGGGAGACATGAGTGGGGGCCTGGTGGAGGCTGCCCCTGCACTGCTGGGGGGTGGGGGTGCATGGGGACATGAGTGGGGGCCTGGTGGAGGCTGCCCCTGCACTGCTGGGGGGTGGGGGTGCATGGGGACATGAGTGGGGGCCTGGTGGAGGCTGCCCATGCAATGCTGGGGTGTGGGGGTAATAGGGGACATGAGTGGGAGCCTGGTGGAGGCTGCCCCTGCACTGCTGGGGGGTGGGGGTGGAGGGAGACATGAGTGGGGGCCTGGTGGAGGCTGCCCCTGCACTGCTGGGGGGTGGGATGGTGGGAGACATGAGTGGGGGCCTGGTGGAGGCTGCCCCTGGTGGCTTGGGGGTGGTGGTGGTGGGAGACATGAGTGGGGGCCTGGTGGAGGATGCCCCTGCACTGCTGGGGGGTGGGGGTGCATGGGGACATGAGTGGGGGCCTGGTGGAGGCTGCCCCTGGTGGCTGGGGGGTGGGGGTGCTGGGAGATAAGAGTGGGAGCCTGGTGGAGGGTACCCCTGCACTGCTGGGGGTGGGGGTGCATGGGGACATGAGTGGGGGCCTGGTGGAGACTGCCCCTGCACTGCTGGGGGTGGGGGTAATAGGGGACATGAGTGGGGCCTGGTGGAGGCTGCCCCTGCACTGCTGGGGGGGTGGGGGTGGTGGGAGACATGAGTGGGGGCCTGGTGGAGGCTGCCCCTGGTGGCTGGGGGTGGTGGGAGACATGAGTGGGGGCCTGGTGGAGGCTGCCCCTGCACTGCTGGGGGGTGGGGGTAGTGGGAGACATGTGTGGGGGCCTGGTGGAGGCTGCCCCTGGTGACTGGGGGATGGGGGTGGTGGGAGACATGAGTGGGGGCCTGGTGGAGGCTGACCCTGCACTGCTGGGGGGTGGGGGTGGTGGGAGACATGAGTGGGGACCTGCTGGAGGCTGCCCCTGCATTGCTGGGGGGGTGGGGGTAATAGGGGACATGAGTGGGGGCCTGGTCGAGTCTGCCCCTGGTGGCTGGGGGGTGGGGGTGGTGGTAGACATGGGTGGGGGCCTGGTGGAGGCTGCCCCTGCACTGCTGGGGGGTGGGGATAATAGGGGACATGAGTGGGGGCCTGGTGAAGGCTGACCCTGTACTGCTGGGGGGTGGGGGTGGTGGGAGACATGAGTGGGGGCCTGGTGGAGGCTGCCCCTGGTGGCTGGGGGGTGGGGGTGGTGGGAAACATGAGTTGGACATGAGTGGGGGCCTGGTGGAGGCTGCCCCTGCACTGCTGGGGGGTGCGTGTGGTGGGAGACATGAGTGGGGTCCTGGTGGAGGCTGCCCCTGGTGGCTGGGGGGGTGGGGGTGGTGGGAGACATGAGTGGGGGCCTGGTGGAGGCTGCCCCTGCACTGCTGGGGGGTGGAGGTGCATGGGGACATGAGTGGGGGCCTGGTGGAGGCTGCCCCTGCACTGCTGGGGGGTGGGGGTAATAGGGGACATGAGTGGGGGCCTGGTGGAGGCTGCCCCGGCACTGCCTGGGGGGTGGGGGTGGTGGGAGACATGAGTGGGGGCCTGGTGGAGGCTGCCCCTGGTGGCTGGGGGGTGGGGGTGGTGGGAGACATGCGTTGGACATGAGTGGGGGCCTGGTGGAGGCTGCCCCTGCACTGCTGGGGGGTGGGGGTGGTGGGAGACATGAGTGGGGTCCTGGTGGAGGCTGCCCCTGGTGGCTGGGGGGTGGGGGTGGTGGGAGACATGAGTGGGGGCCTGGTGGAGGCTGCCCCTGCACTGCTGGGGGGTGGAGGTGCATGCGGACATGAGTGGGGGCCTGGTGGAGGCTGCCCCTGCACTGCTGGGGGGTGGGGGTAATAGGGGACATGAGTGGGGGCCTGGTGGAGGCTGCCCCTGCACTGCTGGGGGGTGGGGGTGCATGGGGACATGAGTGGGGGCCAGGTGGAGGCTGCCCCTGCACTGCTGGGCGGTGGGGGTAATAGGGGACATGAGTGGGGGCCTGGTGGATGCTGCCCCGGCACTGCTGTGGGTGGGGGTGGTGGGAGACATGAGTCGGGGCCTGGTGGAGGCTGCCCCTGCACTGCTGGGGGGTGGGGGTGGTGGGAGACATGAGTGGGGGCCTGGTGGAGGCTGCCCCTGGTGGCTGGGGGGTAGGGGTGGTGGGAGACATGAGTGGGGGCCTGGTGGGGGCTGCCCCTGCACTGCTGGGGGGTGAGGGTGTTGGGAGACATGAGTGGGGGCCTGGTGGAGGCTGCCCCTGCACTGCTGGGGGGTGGGGGTAATAGGGGACATGAGTGGGGGCCTGGTGGAGGCTGCCCCTGCGCTGCTGGGGGGTGGGGGTAATAGGGGACATGAGTGGGGCCTGGTGGAGTTGCCCCTGCACTGCTGGGGGGTGGGGGTGGTGAGAGACATGAGTGGGGGCCTGGTGGAGGCTGCCCCTGGTGCCTGGGGGGTGGGGGTGGTGGAAGACATGAGTTGGACATGAGTGGGGGCCTTGTTGAGGCTGCTCCTGATGGCTGGGGGGTGGGGGTGGTGGGTGACATGAGTGGGGGCCTGGTGGAGGCTGCCCCTGGTGGCTGGGGGGTGGGGGTGGTGGGAGACATGAGTGGGGGCCTGGTGGAGGCTGCCCCTGCACTGCTGGGGGTTGGGGTGCATGGGGACATGAGTGGGGGCCTGGTGGAGGCTGCCCCTGCACTGCTGGCGGGTGGGGGTAATAGGGGACATGAGTGGGGGCCCGGTGGAGGCTGCCCGTGCACTGCTGGGGGGTGGGGGTGCATGGGGACATGAGTGGGGGCCTGGTGGAGGCTGCCCCTGCACTGCTGTGGGGTGGGGGTGATCGTAGACATGAGTGGGGGCCTGGTGGAGGCTGCCCCTGGTGACTGCGGGGTGGGGGTGGTGGGAGACGTGAGTGGGGCCTGGTAGAGGCTGCCCCTGCACTGCTCGGGGGTGGGGGTGCATGGGGACATGAGTGGGGGCCTGATGGAGGCTGCCCTTGGTGGCTGGGGGGTAGGGTTGCTGGGAGACAGGAGTGGGAGCCTGGTGGAGGGTGCCCCTGCACTGCTGGGGGGTGGGGTGCATGGGGGCATGAGTGGGGGCCTGGTGGAGGCTGCCCCTGCACTGCTGGGGGTGGGATAATAGGGGACATGAGTGGGGGCCTGGTGGAGGCTGCCCCTGCACTGCTGGGGGGTGGGGGTGGTGGAAGACATGAATGGGGGCCTGGTGGAGGCTGCCCCTGCACTGCTGGGGGGTGGGGGTAATAGGGGACATGAGTGGGGGCCTGGTGGAGGCTGCCCCTGGTGGCTGGGGGGTGGGGGTGGTGGGAGACATGAGTGGGGGCCTGGTGGAGGCTGCCCCTGCACTGCTGGGGGGTGGGGTGCATGGGGACATGAGTGGGGGCCTGGTGGAGGCTGCCCCTGCACTGCTGGGGGGTGGGGGTAATAGAGGACATGAGGGGGGGCCCGGTGGAGGCTGCCCCTGCACTGCTAGGGGGTGGGGGTGCATGGGGACATGAGTGGGGGCCTGGTGGAGGCTGCCCCTGCACTGCTGGGGGGTAGGGGTAATAGGGGACATGAGTGGGGGCCTGGTGGAGGCTGCCCCTGCACTGCTGGGGGGTGGGGGTAGTGGGAGACATGAGTGGGGGCCTGGTGGAGGCTGCCCTTGCACTGCTGGGGGGTGGGGGTGGTGGGAGACATGGTGGGGGCCTGGTGGAGGCTGCCCCTGGTGGCTGGGGGGTGGGGGTGGTGGGAGACATGAGTGGGGGCCTGGTGGAGGCTGCCCCTGCACTGCTGGGGGGTGGGGGTGCATAGGGACATGAGTGGGGGCCTGATGGAGGCTGCCCCTGGTGGCTGGGGGGTGGGGATGCTGGGAGACAGGAGTGGGAGCCTGGTGGAGGGTGCCCCTGCACTGCTGGGGGGTGGGGGTGCATGGGGACATGAGTGGGGGGCTGGTGGAGGCTGCCCCTGCACTGCTGGGGGGTGGGGTAATAGGGGACATGAGTGGGGGCCTGGTGGAGGCTGCCCCTGCCCTGCTGGGGGGTGGGGGTGGTGGGAAACATGAGTGGGGGCCTGGTGGAGGCTGCCCCTGCACTGCTGGTGGTGGGGGTGGTGGGAGACATGAGTGTGGGCCTGGTGGAGGCTGCCCCTGGTGGCTGGGGGGTGAGGGTGGTGGGAGACATGAGTTGGACATGAGTGGGGAACTGATGGAGGCTGCCCCTGCACTGCTGGGGGGTGGGGGTGCATGGGGACATGAGTGGGGGCCTGGTGGAGGCTGCCCCTGCACTGCTGTGGGGTGGGGGTGATCGGAGACATGAGTGGGGGCCTGGTGGAGGCTGCCCCTGGTGACTGCGGGGTGGGGGTGGTGGGAGACGTGAGTGGGGCCTGGTAGAGGCTGCCCCTGCACTGCTCGGGGGTGGGGGTGCATGGGGACATGAGTGGGGGCCTGATGGAGGCTGCCCTTGGTGGCTGGGGGGTAGGGTTGCTGGGAGACAGGAGTGGGAGCCTGGTGGAAGGTGCCCCTGCACTGCTGGGGGGTGGGGTGCATGGGGGCATGAGTGGGGGCCTGGTGGAGGCTGCCCCTGCACTGCTGGGGGTGGGATAATAGGGGACATGAGTGGGGGCCTGGTGGAGGCTGCCCCTGCACTGCTGGGGGGTGGGGGTGGTGGAAGACATGAATGGGGGCCTGGTGGAGGCTGCCCCTGCACTGCTGGGGGGTGGGGGTAATAGGGGACATGAGTGGGGGCCTGGTGGAGGCTGCCCCTGGTGGCTGGGGGGTGGGGGTGGTGGGAGACATGAGTGGGGGCCTGGTGGAGGCTGCCCCTGCACTGCTGGGGGGTGGGGTGCATGGGGACATGAGTGGGGGCCTGGTGGAGGCTGCCCCTGCACTGCTGGGGGGTGGGGGTAATAGAGGACATGAGGGGGGGCCCGGTGGAGGCTGCCCCTGCACTGCTAGGGGGTGGGGGTGCATGGGGACATGAGTGGGGGCCTGGTGGAGGCTGCCCCTGCACTGCTGGGGGGTAGGGGTAATAGGGGACATGAGTGGGGGCCTGGTGGAGGCTGCCCCTGCACTGCTGGGGGGTGGGGGTAGTGGGAGACATGAGTGGGGGCCTGGTGGAGGCTGCCCTTGCACTGCTGGGGGGTGGGGGTGGTGGGAGACATGGTGGGGGCCTGGTGGAGGCTGCCCCTGGTGGCTGGGGGGTGGGGGTGGTGGGAGACATGAGTGGGGGCCTGGTGGAGGCTGCCCCTGCACTGCTGGGGGGTGGGGGTGCATAGGGACATGAGTGGGGGCCTGATGGAGGCTGCCCCTGGTGGCTGGGGGGTGGGGATGCTGGGAGACAGGAGTGGGAGCCTGGTGGAGGGTGCCCCTGCACTGCTGGGGGGTGGGGGTGCATGGGGACATGAGTGGGGGGCTGGTGGAGGCTGCCCCTGCACTGCTGGGGGGTGGGGTAATAGGGGACATGAGTGGGGGCCTGGTGGAGGCTGCCCCTGCCCTGCTGGGGGGTGGGGGTGGTGGGAAACATGAGTGGGGGCCTGGTGGAGGCTGCCCCTGCACTGCTGGTGGTGGGGGTGGTGGGAGACATGAGTGTGGGCCTGGTGGAGGCTGCCCCTGGTGGCTGGGGGGTGAGGGTGGTGGGAGACATGAGTTGGACATGAGTGGGGAACTGGTGGAGGCTGCCCCTGCACTGCTGGGGGTGGGGGTGGTGGGAGACATGAGTGGGGGCCTGGTGGAGGCTGCCCCTGATGGCTGGGGGGTGGGGGTGGTGGGAGACATGAGTGGGGGCCTGGTGGAGGCTGCCCCTGCACTGCTGGGGGGTGGGGGTGCATGGGGACATGAGTGGGGGCCTGGTGGAGGCTGCCCCTGCACTGCTGGGGGGTGGGGGTAATAGAGGACATGAGGGGGGGCCCGGTGGAGGCTGCCCCTGCACTGCTAGGGGGTGGGGGTGCATGGGGACATGAGTGGGGGCCTGGTGGAGGCTGCCCCTGCACTGCTGGGGGGTAGGGGTAATAGGGGACATGAGTGGGGGCCTGGTGGAGGCTGCCCCTGCACTGCTGGGGGGTGGGGGTGGTGGGAGACATGAGTGGGGGCCTGGTGGAGGCTGCCCTTGCACTGCTGGGGGGTGGGGGTGGTGGGAGACATGGTGGGGGCCTGGTGGAGGCTGCCCCTGGTGGCTGGGGGGTGGGGGTGGTGGGAGACATGAGTGGGGGCCTGGTGGAGGCTGCCCCTGCACTGCTGGGGGATGGGGGTGCATAGGGACATGAGTGGGGGCCTGATGGAGGCTGCCCCTGGTGGCTGGGGGGTGGGGATGCTGGGAGACAGGAGTGGGAGCCTGGTGGAGGGTGCCCCTGCACTGCTGGGGGGTGGGGGTGCATGGGGACATGAGTGGGGGGCTGTTGGAGGCTGCCCCTGCACTGCTGGGGGGTGGGGTAATAGGGGACATGAGTGGGGGCCTGGTGGAGGCTGCCCCTGCACTGCTGGGGGGTGGGGGTGGTGGGAAACATGAATGGGGGCCTGGTGGGGGCTACCCCTGCACTGCTGGGGGGTGGGGGTGGTGGGAGACATGAGTGTGGGCCTGGTGGAGGCTGCCCCTGGTGGCTGGGGGGTGAGAGTGGTGGGAGACATGTGTTGGTGATCAGTAGTGCAAGGTGACATGTGGGTTGGCTGGTGGGCACGGCCATGGTGGATGGGTTGCCTGTGGGACATGAGCAGGGGTGCAGGGTAGTACCCTGTGGTGTGGACTGCCTGCAGTGGCCGTGGAGGGTGTAGAGGGAACACCTGGGGGGACCCACATGGCCAAATCACGTGTAGCATTCCCCGGCTCCACCGAAATACACGTACCCTGCAGAAATCGCGTGTGAATCTTCTGCGCACCTCGGAATACACGTACCCAGGCCAATCGCGTGTGGAACTTCCCGCGCACCCTGTAGTACACGTACCCAGGCCAATCGCGTGTGGAACTTCCCACGCACCCCCACCTACCCAGGCCAATTGCGTGTGGAACTTCCCACGCACCCCGTAGTACATGTACCCAGGCTAATCGCGTGTGGAACTTCCCGCGCACCCCGAAGTACACGTACCCAGGCTAATTGCGTGTGGAACTTCCCACGCACCCCCACCTACCCAGGCCAATCGCGTGTGGAACTTCCCACGCACCCCGTAGTACATGTACCCAGGCTAATCGTGTGTGGAACTTCCCGCGCACCCCGAAGTACACGTACCCAGGCTAATCGCGTGTGGAACTTCCGGCGCACCCAGGAACACGCGCACACGCTATTCTTCACACAGCGGGTGTCCGTGTTTGTCGGTGCCCCTTTGCACCTCATTTGTCCTAGAGGGCCACTGTATAGGCCATTCATCATGGCTGTATATGGGTGCTTTTTGTTACCGCCTTCTTTCTTGTGGCATACTTTTTTGGCCCTGTGCGCGTCTTTCACCGTGCGCTGGTTTGCCCTATTCGATTCCATGAATACGGGTTGTAGGCAAGCGTGTGGGTGTTCCGCACACTTGCCTTCTGTACTTCCCCCGTGACGCCCATATTTTCACGCGTTGTTCCCCATTCCGAGTGTTACGCCCCTTGTTCCGCCTACTTTTGTGATGTGCGCCGTGCTATGTGCGATTTTGCAGTGGCCGTGGCGCACGCTGTTGGATGACCTGTGCGCCGGCGTGCGCGGCGCACATTTTTAGCGCACATCCAATGTTTTTCTCGCGCACGGACTTCCATGAATCGCTGTGCGCTGGTTTTCCTGTGATTTTCGCACTTGCACTGCGATTTTCGCACTTTTCCTGCGATTCGCACGTTTTGGCACCTCTGCGCGGGAATTTTCGGCGCACATTAATTCCATGAATCGACCCCTTAAGCTTTTCTTGTTACACGTTCACCATTATTATGTTTCGAATAATTTGTTTTAGTAAAACAGGCATCGGGCGTCTTCTCGGAGGAACCCTCTTCCACTGATTTCAGTTTATTTTGGAAATGATTGCGAGGTGCTTGAACGTCTACCTGTGAATCATATACATGGCCCACACACTCCTACACACTGTCTGCCGCATCAGACGGGGCTAGCAATCTTCTATGGCCTGCTTCTCGTGCCTGAGATTCTGGTATTTCAAAAATCTTCACTAGGTGGATGGATTAGAGGAAGGAACAGGAGCTGGGTAGTTAGACGAGACTGTATAAAGGAGAAATTAGTATTGAGAGAGAGACAAAAATGCAAATGGAATTAGACCACTCCACATTTACGCCCAGGAAATTCACATATATTTTCCAGGGCTTGAGTTTGAAAATTGCACATGGAATTCAGGAATTCAGGAAAAACCCTGAATTCTGCAGGTTTGAGGGGTTCAGAGAAGCTATCCTGGCTGTGCAAATTGCTTTTAACAGACATATTTAACTATAGCCTGCACTGGAGCATCACAGGTGTGGTCTATGCATCCCCAGGCACATGCATGATGCAACAGCCCCTGTTTCTCCTCTGCGTGCTTCCTGATAAAGACCATATTCACAGAAAAGCACTTTGGAGACATGGGTCTTTACAGAACAGTACTAACCTCTCATAGTTTCTGGCTGGATCATGCATGAGTATTTAAAACAATGATTCACATTTCCCAAATTAAATCTGATGTGGAAATATAGATGTTGCGTTTACAGGCATAGTCCACCAAGGCATATCACCACCAATGTGCTTCCTGTCCCCATGAAGGTTTAGGGTGAACACCAGCCCTCCTCCCAGTTGGATGAATGGGGCCGATGCATACTCAATCGAGGTGGAGGCCTCTTGCACAAGCAGTTTTCCCCTCGCATTGTGCAACCACTCATTGTGGGCTTTAGTCTTTCAGAGAGTTCCATTTCAAACCAAGAAGAAGGCAAGGATCATTTGCTGTAGTTCACTATATTTCATTAGGCGATGAGTTACAAGCATAGCCACATCAAATGAAAATGGGAACTTACCAAACAAAGCAAAGGCCAGGATGTTTTCCCTAAATTGGATTAAATTCTGTTCCCGTGGCCAATACCTTTTGCCATCCCAGCTTCCCGAACAAACTCCTAATTCATATTTCCAAAGGCGGTTAAGTCACTCCTTCCTGGCATTGAAGGCTTTAGGGTGAGGCAAACCCATCTTCTTGTCCTGTACTATAAGCAAGCCTTCCATGGTTTCACACGGGTCAGTAGAGATAGCCTGCAGGGGGTCATTGGGGTTTGATTGGGCTTCCTATAGATTGCTTTTTTTTCAACTCTCTGAGCTCACAATAGGTTCCCTGATCACATTCTATTCCCCCTGCCATTGTCAGGCTATGGCTATGGACAATGGGGCCTGTTAGAACCTTCCTGCTCTCACTATGTAGGAGCCGGTTGCTGCTCCTTACTTAGGTCCTACCTTTAAGCCACCTACGGCTCTGTAGCATTTTCTTTGCCGAGTATCATGTCCACCAAATTATGTTACTTTTCCAACCTCTTCCATACCACCTTCAATATCAGCCCAACCCTGTGGTGTTCTTTCTCCCGCCTCCTTCGTATCACTCTATCCCCCTGAAGTCATTGCCCCTGTCTAATTTCCAGTGTCTGATTAGATCACATCCTTCTTCCGCTTTGGTTTTACCATCTCCTCCTAGAGCCTGATTACTACACCTCCTCTTGACTTTGACTCATGCCTACTGATGTAATCACCTCCTCCTGCAACTATGCCCTTCTGCTATTACCACCGCCTCTGTGACACCTTTACTCTAACCAACTCCAACTGTTCTCTATTATCATCCGATGTCCCTACCTCTTCCTTGACCCTAGGAGCTCTCAGTGCTCTTTTTTTCCCTCTCTTCCATCTCCCCTCTTGTGCCACTCCCCAGCCTTCAACAAACATGAGCCCCCTGCCCCTGCAGCCCACATGGAGTACATGGGCCTTTGTGCTAGTAAACTGTTTTTGCTCTTACCCCTGGGTGGTATTTGTAATGAAATTTGGCACTTGTGGCGTGTACATGGGTGATGGTTGGCATTGGTGGTTGTTGTTCCTGAGTGAACAAGGGCATGCTTTGGGTGCAAAAAACTGAAACAAGCCTTTAATGGTCCTTTTCAGCTTCTTGGATGCTAGCTTTCTCCCTCTATACCTCCCTGGCGCTGCCTGTGCTGAGCTGAGGTCTCCTGTGTTTCCAACATGCGGAATAGAGTTTTGGAACACAGGGAAAGTAAAGGTTGTGTTTATTCATTCATAGTATGCATATAGTGGAATTTAAACAGTGTATACCATTCAAGAGAATTTCTTTGTAGGAAACTACTTTGTTTCTCATTTGGAATTTTCAAATTTTGGGAAGTCCTGAACTGGCAATATTGTATTCAAAGAGATGCACATGTCACTGCAGGTCCTTCACACTTCACACTCTGAAAAAATACTTCTTTGATGTATTGAGGGAAGTTCATACTGTATCAAAAACCCTGCTGCCATCATTGAGGAGAAATGATTTTCCTTAATGGAAATTATTCTATTGCCTAGATGATGCTTTATACTTTCTCAATGGTGGATTGTGTGCCTCTGTATTGCCTTGCAAAGTTACACAAGTGGTTTGGGCAGGGTTAGGACTTGTTGTGCTGGCCTGCCCTAACTGACTGATGGAGCAAGGCTGTGATGGTCCCCTGCCATGTGACAGAGGCCAAGGTAGGATGAATAGGGGATCCTCATCAAACCACCCATGGGTCCAACAGCTATTGGCTTATAGAGGCACCTCACTCACTGAGTCACCATCTCAGTGATGCCCAGAACCAAGCAGGGGATGCCACCACAGTGCACATATATCATCAGACTTTGCATTCTAAATACCTGCTTGGACCAAAGATTGTGACTGTGTGAAACAATATGTCACAGCATACACAATTCCAATAAACTTGAGGCTAAATGTTGGTATTTCAACGTGTTGGGAATTTCTAAGTGCTCTCCTCATTTGCTCTTTAAAATCCATCTTTCAAAAAGGAATACACCCACTACTCACCGGTACACAGGGGCTATTCGAGGATTGACATGATCCTGATCTCACTCACCCTTAGGCCACAAATTGAAGATGTGCAAATAGGGGTACAGTACCTCACAGACCATGCTCCAGTTATCTTAAAAACGGCCCCAATAAAAGAGACAGCCCGCCCCCATAGAACCTGAAAACTGAACGAGATCATACTCAGAGACATAGCCCTTAGAGCCCACATGGAAATGGCGTTGGATAACTATTTTCGGGACAACGCTAACAGGGAAACAAACTGGGGGGTAATATGGGATGCAGGGAAAGCAGTCATGAGCGGGGAATTCATATCACAAACCACAGCATACACACGGGAAAGGAAGCTACTCAAACAGAAACTGGAACTAGAACTGAAGGAGGTGGAAACACAACACAAGGTCAAACAAACACCCAAAACAGTGAGGAACTTTCGAAAAGTGAGAGCCCAACTAGAAACCCACATGGCAGACCACACCGCACAATCCATTCTACGCACTAAACAATCCTATTACGCACACGGCGGCAAGGCCAACAAATTCCTTGCAGCTAAACTCAATAAACTAAAAACACGAAACTATATAGTTAGCCTCAAGAATCCTATAGGAGGGACAAGCACATCGGAAGAGGCAAAGCTAAATATCATGGAAGAGTTCCACCGAGAACTCCTCAGAAAAGAGGACCTGTCCCCACAGTTCCAACTAGACTACATGGCCAAAATAACCCTCCCCAGATAACGGAAGATGACAATTTAAACCTTCAGTCCCCCATAACACCGGAAGAAATAAGCGACGCCATAACACACCTCCCACATAATAATACACCTGGGCCAATGGATTCGGGAAGGGGTATTACAAAATCTTCAGGAACCAGTTACTGGGGCCACTAACAAACCTTTTCAACTACATCAGGGAAACCGGGATAATCTCGCCAGACATGGGCAAATCAACCACAGTCCTCATCTTGAAGTCGGGAAAAGACCCCACAGATTGCACAAGTTACAGGCCAATATCATTACTCAATAGCGATGCCAAGCTATACGCAAAGATCCTAGCAAACAGGGTAGCGAAGGTCCTAACCCAAATAATCCACGAAGACCAAGCGGGATTCATCATAGGGAGACATACACAGGACAACATTAGATGGGCGGTGGACCTTATAGACGTAGGGAACAAAACAAAACAGAAATTCTCCATAGCAGCCTTAGACACACGCAGGGCATTCGACAGCCTAGACTGGGCATACCTGGAGCTAACCCTGGGAAAATACGGCTGGGACCCCACCTTTGCAAAGAAGGTCCTCGCAAATTATAAACTCCCCTCCACCACATTTATAATCAATGGCAGATCCACCACGAATATACAAATCTGTAGAGGTACACGGCAAGGATGCCCACTATCCCCCTTCACATTCGCAATGGCTATGGAGCCAGTGGCAGAAACCATAAGACAGGACCGAGATATAAAAAGGGTACTAGCAGGAGGAGTAGAACATAAAGTAGCCCTATACTTGGACGATATCCTACTGTACCTATGTGACACCGCCAAGTCACTACCCAAGGCCCTGGGAAGACTCCAGGAATTTGCTAAAGCGTCAGGGTTCACCATTAACTTTACAAAATCAAAAGCCCTTAACATACCCGAAGGAGAAACGATACCCCAAAGAATGTCAGCCCAGCACCCACTGACCTGGGAGCCCAAGGCAATAGACTACCTAGGAGTCCAACTAACACGTGAATATAAACACTTATACGGGAAGAATATAGTCCCTCTGTGGAAACAACTAAAGGAGTACCTTTTGAGGTGGGACGCCCAAGAACTTTCATGTTTTGCGCGTATAACTGCACTCAAGATGACCCTCCTGCCTCGCCTCCTATATGTAATTAGCTCTCTCCCGATAGAGATCCCCCTCAAAATGTGTAGAAACTTACAGAAGGACATGGTGACCTTTGCATGGAACAGGAAGAAGCCAAGAATACAGAATAAAATCCTGACTAGACCACCCCTGCTGGGAGGGCTGGAACTCCCCGATATCGAAAGATACGCACTGGCATCCCAGATAGCCCCCATGCTGAAATGGATGGGAGGCACCCCACACAAGGGATAGGTGGGAATAGAACAGGGAGAAACTAATATCCCGATTGGGACCTTACACGCCCTACGACCAGAGGCCAGAGGAGCAGATGGCCACCTACTGGAATCTACCTGTTCCTCACTAAAAGCATGGGACACAGCACTCAGAAAACATCACATAGCCCCTGGATTGGGACCCTTCACACCGGTGGCACGCAATCAAGACTTCACCCTGGGTAAACAAGATAGTTTCTGGGCAAATTGGGGGCAGACACACCCGACCTTCCTCATAGATCTCTACCACGAAGGGTCCCCATTACAATTTGAGGAATGCAAACGGAGATTCGGCATAGGGGAAAGGGAGAGATTTAAGTACATACAAATCAGGCACTGGATCTCCCAGGGAGGGGTGAAAAAGGCGGACACTAGGACTCCTATAGGCCTCGAGCTCACCCTGCAGGAAGGCCAGACCTATAAAGCAATAACGAGGATATATAAGCTCCTAGACAATGCGTGAATGGAGGACCGAATCTCTTACAGTGACAACTGGGAGAGGGATCTGGGGACCCCTATTACGGAGGAGGATTGGGGCCAGATTTGGAAAAGGGCCCAGAAATCATCCAAATGCACCACGATCAAAGAGACATCATATAAACTATTCTCAAGGTGGTACCTAACCCCACATAGATTAAACAAAATGAATCCAGCCTACCCTCCTAGCTGTTGGAGACAATGCGGCAACCGAGGGGACCTATACAACTGCCCACTCATCATCACAGGAAACACTCCCACCCCATGGTCTGACCACCACATCATCACCTTTAGCATCCGCACCACTAGCTCCCCTGCTACCCCCTCACCTCAACCGCTCCCACCCTGCCTCGCCAGAAGCTCCCGCCAGCTCACTAAGGAAAGGCTACTGCCCTTCCTCCAAGGTCGAGCCTTCAGACCACCTTTTTCTTCAGACCCAGAAACACTCGCAACAACCTATGATGCTGCCATCAAAGCAGCTATCAACTCCATTGCCCCTCTCAAACCTCACAAATCCAAGCCCACTACCCACTCCAACTCTTGGTTCACCCCTGAACTCCTCACACTCCGCAACGAGAAAAAAGCTGCACTCACACAGTGGCAAACGTCCCACTCTGACAAAGATAAGATGATCTTTAAAGCCCTAGCCACCAAATACAAAAAGGCAATCACCCAAGCAAAGGCCAAATCTTTTGAATCCAGAATCTCGGAAGCCCAATCTAGCACAAATGAAATCTTTGGCATTTTCAGGGAGCTCGAGACACCCACTCCCGCCCCCCAGAATTTCACCAAAGACAAATACTGGTGTGATGAAATACAAACGGCCATGCAAACCAAATTAAGCCTCCTCAAAAACAAAATACTAGCCACCAAACAAGCCCTACCTAGTAAACATATACCTTTCCCAACACCTACCCCGGACCCCCCCCTACCCTTCTCCTTCAAACCCATTCAGGAAAAAGACATCATCAACATAATGAGGAACATCAAACCCTCTAACTGCAAAGGTGATGCATGCCCAGCCTCCATTATCAAAGACTGCACGGAAGCGCTAGCTCCCTTCCTAACAGCCTTTGTTAATGCCTCCTTTACCACAGGGAAAGTCCCCGCCTCCCTCAAGGAAGCTTGGGTCTGCCCTCTTTTAAAAAAGCCAACTCTCGACCCCACCTCCCCCAACAACTACAGATCCATCACCACTGTCCCATTCCTCCTCAAAATATTGGACAAAGCAACCTACCTGCAGGTTCAGCACTTCATTGAAGAGAACAAACTCCTTGGACTCCGCCAATCTGGTTTCCGCCCCAGACACGGGACCAAAACCGCCCTACTTGACCTGAAAAACCAGATGGACGATGCTAGAGACATGGGTAAACCAGCACTTCTACTACTCCTTGACCTATCCGCGGCCTTCGACCTCGTTGATCATGGCGTCCTATGCCACCACCTCTCCTCCACTGCCAAATCTTCCCCAGAGGCCACAGCATGGATCACCTCCTTTTTACAAGACAGAACCATGCAAGTATTCTCTGACCTAGCCGCCGCATCACCAACCATCATACTCTGTGGTGTGCCCCAAGGTTCCTGCCTCTCCCCCACCCTATACAACATCTTCACAGGACCCCTCTTCCTTATCCTCGACGCTATGGGCATCTCCTATGCCAACTACGCCGACGACACTCAGATCCTCCTCACCCTCAAAGGTAACTATGACACTGACTCCCTGACCCTCAACAACCTCTACAACACCATCCAAGCCTGGATGGCAGACAACGGCCTATGCCTCAACTCTGACAAGACGGAGCTCCTCCTGGTAGGTTCCCCCGACTCGCTAAAAAATCTAGATGCCCAATTCAGTCACTTCACCATTGACTCCATTAAAATTCCTGTCTCAGATTATGTAAAAACTCTGGGAGTCTACCTGGATTCCAGCCTATCCATGGATAGACAAGTCAACGCAATAGCCTCCACAGCTGCTTATCATGCCAAACTTATCAACGCAGTCAGACCCTTTCTCTCCAAAGAGAACTGCACACACATAGCCAGAGCCATCACCGGCTCCAGGCTAGACTACTGCAACGTACTCTTTCTAGGAACCTCCAATAAAAACTTAGAGAGACTACAAGTCATACAAAACAATGCTCTCTGGGCAGCCCAAGGCATTGCTAAAAGAGAACACATTTCGGAGGCCAGAAAACTAGCCCACTGGCTCCCAATAAAGGAAGGCCCTTCAAAGCCCTGACACTGACACACAAGTGCATTCACCTCACTGCTCCTGCCTACCTCTCACAAAGGATCCACCCCGTCTCCACTACCAGGCCAACCAGATCACCGTACACCAACATGCTCTCTGTGCCACTAGTAAAAAGAGTCAGAGCGGGCGGATCCAGCTTCCCTTATCTCGCGCCCACTCACTGGAATGCCTTACCTCCCACTATCCGAGGTGAGGCCTCCCTCACCACCTTCCGCAAAACTCTGAAAACTGCCCTCTTCACATAAGGCCCGTCACATCAGCATGAATACTTATCATATAAGTTGTAATATATGACCAAATGCAATATCTGTAACAACAGTATGATGTTTTGTAGTATTCATAATGTGTCAACAATCGCTATCTTGCCTGTACCCTGTAACTAAGTTATTGCAAGTAACAGCGCCTCAATGCCCCTGGGCTGCTTGTGCGCTATATAAATATAAATAAATAAAATAAATAAATATACCACATGTGGAGGACCTGCCCCAAGGCTGAAATATATTGGAAAGAGATACTGGGACACATAAGGGAAATCACGGGGAAACAACTCCCACACGACCCAAAGGTAATACTCCTGGGGACCGCAGTCGAACGCGTCTATGCAGAGACAGGCAACAACGCTACCTTGATTACTAAACTACTAAATGCGGCGAAAATAACTCTGGCCCAGGGGTGGAAAAACCCTGAAGGCCCGGTAGTCGTGTGTTGGTGGGTCAAGATATGGCACATTCTGGCGATGGAGAAAGTAGGGGCCCTAAAGGACAGCAAATACCTGAAATTCAGGGTGGTGTGGGACCCATTCATAGATTATGTCACGGACAGGGAAGCTCACTTCAGTAGACCTAACCTGCTGAGATCGATTTTGAACTAAGGCCCTTGACAAGGAGGAAACCTGAAGGGGCCCAGGCCTCCAGTCAACATAGGCAGACAAGGCCCAGATTCTAACAAAACAGCCTAACAGTGGATAGACGCGGAACCAGCCCAGCTTTGTTTTTGTTTTTCTTCTGGGGGTGGGGGAGGGTTGAAAGGGGAAACACACTGAAGTTTGAAAGAAGAGGGGGGAGTTATAAATGTTAAAACTCATGGATGTACTACAGATTTCAAAACGGACTGGGGGAAAAAGGGGATAAGAACAATATCAAGGTTTAAGTATACTGCTCTTTACCTGAATGCTTGTAAGTATGAATCCATGAGAAGAAAATAAAGTTGGTAAAAAATCCATCTTTCAATATGGCATTGTGGCATTTGCCCTTAGGGATTAGGGTAGCATTGACAAAGCGGGATCAGAAGCTTCCAGCCTGTTACAGGTTTCAACTCCTGGCTTTACTGCTGTGATTGCTGTGAGAATATTAGTGGAGGGAGCTATGCCCCAGTCACAGCACACCATGTATTTGCATAGAACTGGAGGCATAGCTCCAACCCTGGGAAAAGGCCAGGCCTAGCTGCAGGCCAATGTAGATTTATGACAGGTTACTTCATACATCTGCTTCAATCCTGTGTCCATGATCATCAGCGATCACAGTGGTATTTTGGAGATTGTATTTACTCAGTATTTATTTTGCTATAGATTGTGGATAAATGGAGAAATAGAATGAGAATTAGAAGGGGAAAAAGAGAAGCAGAGAGAGATGCCTCCACTTTGCAGACAGGATCTCGGTGGAGGTCTCCACCAAATAGGGGTGTTCTACAAGTGTAAACCTCTGCTAAGCCTTCTCCAGCAGTTGGCAATATGGACAGTTTTACGGCCAGCATATGCTCGGGTAGTGGAGTTAGCAGTACCATCAGCATTGGCATTTGTGAGATGTATAAACATGCAATCCTTAATTAATAGATAATGTATAGGTCTAACTCTAAATAGTCACGCAAATCAGGAAAAAATCAATGTAGGAATTCTAGACAACTGGCATCAGTCTATATATACACCAAAGACAACTCTCTGACTTAGTTACAAGAATGTCTATGAATTCATTCCCTAACCTCTAGCCAGCTCAGCGCCATTACTAAAGCCATTCTGGTCACAATCATTCCAAAGGGGATCGAACCTCTGAACATAGCATTTTAAGGCTTGCCATTATATAACCAATTCTCTAATGGTTATTTTCAAAATTCTAAATTATCCCCACACTCCTAATATTAATATACCATTAAATATCATCCATTGAGAAAATCATCAAAGCTGGAACTCTGGGATCTGTGATGTAAGCAGTGAACCTGTTCACGATCTTGTCCCTCTTTTGTGTTAAATTAACACCAAGGAACACTACATTTTCATTGTTAACTCTTATATTTTTCTCGATTATTTTTTTTAATTGAATCTGTTGGTTTCCTCTGAATGGATATTGTGAGACAGACATGGTATCAAGAGAGACACAGACTCAAAACTAAACGTTTGAAAACCTTTATTATCAGATTTTGTCGGGCTGGTGTAATGCCTATCTGACCCTAACTCTAAGGGATTGTTCCCTCAACTGATATTCCTAACGGAACCCCATGTCCTTAAGTCTGAAATCAAAGTTTGTCTGAGCCCTCACTCTTGTGATAAGGGGTCTTCTTAAAGGAGAAATGCTGATTCAAAGAAAATGTAAAGCAAAGTTGGTTTCAGGTAGTCTTACCAATAGGTGTAGTTCTGCAGTTCAAAAGAGCGCAACTTAAAAGGGTTGTCTTTGAAACCTTCCAGGTAGGGTTCTTGCAGCATATCAATAATGTTCACAAGGTCTCTGCGTCTCTTGGGATTCCCTTCCCCAAGCTTTGATCCTTCCAGTTCCAAACAAAAAGACACAGTTCCTGTTAGGCCCCTTATGGTTCCCTTCCCCAAGTCTAGGCCCCTCTGGTTTCACACAAACAAAAGGTTCCCCTTGTCAGGCTGTACCTTTCACTGTACAGTACTTTCAGTGGTGTAGTATTAGAGACGTTCATGAATGTCGGGTTCTTTGCTCCTCCCTGGCATGACCACTCTGACCTCTAACCCCTCTCCTTATTCTCGGGCACTTTTCCTCTTCTGTGCCTCTTTCACTCTGTCCTTTATTTACTGTGTCGTCTGCCCTGCACACCTTCTTTTCTTGCTGTGCACACTTAGACTTGCTTTCCCTGTTGTGCAGACTTTTGTGCACACTTGCACCTTCTATCCACTTTCAGTGTCTCTTGCCACCTCTATTTACTTTTCAACTGTGTTCTTTTGCATCCTCTTTTGCCTCATCATGCTCTCTTGAACTCTCTGTGTTTCCTGGTTCTCTTTACTTTTCACTGTGCTCTCTTGCAACCTTGTTTGTCTCACAGTGCTCTCTTGCACCCTTTGTTTTTCACTGTGCTCTCTTGCACTCTCTGTGTTTCCTGTGTGTCGCTTGCACCCTTTCCTCATGTATGGGGTACTTTCACCCTCTCTTCATTGTCCATTTTCCTTTTCACTGTTTCTTTAATGTCTTTTTCTGTTTTGGGTTGAATGTGCCCCTCTCCTTGTTTTCGGGTCACTCGCACGCCTTCTTATCTGTATTTGTACCATCAGCGCACTTGCTCTATCTTTCTTTCCTTCCGTGCCTCAAGCGCACCATTCACTTATATTCTGCTTTCTTTCTCTTGCTGCTTTCCAGCTTTCACCTTATTTGCTTTTGCCTTTAACTTCTTTCACTTTGCTTTGCTTTCTTCCCGCTTTTGTCCACCAGGCTCTTCCTTTCCCACCTCTCCTGCTCCTGATCTGGCAACCTGCACACTATTGAGTTTCTCCCGGCTTCACGAAACACATCAGCAGTAGCACAGCACTGGCAAGCAGGTCAAATTAGTTCAAATGAGTTTGGGTCTACATCAGGGTCTTGCCACCTGCCCCTCATACACTGCTAGGACCTGTACACGTCCCAGGGGAACAGGCACTGTCCTAAACAGGGTCAATAGACTGCCTTCCATCCTGCTCCAGCTCCCTGGAGACATGGCACCCTCACCACGCTGCAGCCCTTCACACACACCAGGCCAGCGTCTTGGCATCCCACACTCCGCCGGTCCTTCTGGCCTCTTATCCTCTCAGCCAGCAGCTCCTTGGCCTCCTGGGTCCATCCATGAACCCCAGCTCACTCAATGACCCTGCCAGAATCACCCTTTATATATTTCAGGTGAGAGTCAATTAGAGTCGGGTGTGCAGAGTTGGGGAAAAGTTCCTGACCTTGCCTGACTCTATTAGTTGGACAATTCCAAGGTGTTAGATGGTAGGTCTCACTGTGTATCCCTATGTTGTTGCTATGGGTAATCTTCATTAGTCACGGTCTCCTCTTCCTTGTCCCAGTACTTGATGGAAATGGGGCGGGGGAGATGGAGTGTGATTGAAAATACCCAATTAGGGCTGACAAAGAGTGGGTTAGTGTATTCTTGTGCAACGGGGGATACCATGTATCACCCTTGGGTATTCTCCTACCAATCCTCTGTGACCTTTCACTCAGGTGATCCTCATTTGTCCACCCCCAGGGTTGCAATCCAAAAGCGATGGCCCTTCCTTGGACACTTGAAAGGAAGATCCCGGGGAAGTAGGTGGGAGAATACTGTCAGGTTGCTCACAATATGCATTGTTGTTCTTCTACTGAGTTTATCTAGAGATCCAAAAATGTCATATGTATCCTAGGATATGCCATGGCAAATTTAGAATGAAGGCACCCAGAGGTGAACATTATGAGGAATGATTACTACAGAACCTGACCAGATTGTAAACATACTGCCATCTTTTGATGGCATGCCTTTAATTGTTTGTGGTAAGGGATCAACTTGGAATATGTTCTTCACATTATTCAATTGACACGTAATGCAGATTTTAGACACACCAACCATAAACCCTGTTTACATGCTCATGCCCTTAATTTGGATAAAATCTATATTCTTAATACTGAACTTCATCGCCCCCGCCTCAATGACCGTAACCTGTGCACCTGTATTTGCTCACCAGTGGTGCCTAACTTCCTTACCCGGCCAAATGGAGATGAACACAATGTGAATGTTTGCACTTACATATTAGATATTTGAAAAAACCTATGCTGTCAGGACTAAGCCACGTCATCGACTGGAATGTCAACAATGTATCTACAACTGTGACTACTTTCTTCCATATTTGGACCTTATCACGAACACTGTGATTACTGTGAACACTATTACGAGCAACAATAGAATGTTTGTATACTTCTCAACCTATGTGCTTGCTGTTGGTTCACATTCTCGCTGTAAGGACTAAGACACCCTGCCAGCCTAGCTATATTAGTCAACCAGGATGTTTAACGATCACCCTAATTTTGTGTGTCTTCTGCCAGTTAGCCAACCTTACCACCATTTCTGTTACACCATGCCTCTGTGTCTATCTGAAGCCTAGACTGTAACTGTCAACTAAATGACCGAAAACTGTATATTAGCGTTTAGCCAAAGTCATCACAGGTTCTGCTATAGAAAACACTGAGATCCCGCTAGTAATTGCACTGTATGTTAGCCCTACCTCTGCACCGAATCCTGCACTCGCTGTGCAACTGAACACGGCAGTAGTCACCCACACTTGCCACATACTTTTGGAAAATGTAGTTTTGAAAGAATTTTGCGGCATGAAATGGCAAATTTTGCGGCATGAAATGGCAAATTTTGCGGCACAAACCTTTATTTATTGCGGCATTTTTGCGGGACATTTTGTATTAACTGGAGGGTGTAAGATTGCCACATTGCAGGAAATAGGTAGAGTGCAAGGCTAGAAGAGAGCCAGGGTATCATTATTATGTGTCTTTTGTATTAATTTAATAGGAAGAGTCCCAGATGTCTCTGGCTTGGCAGAACAGTGTTTGATTTGGCTACATTTCTGGTTTAATGTTCATGCCTATTTAATAGTATTAACTAAATTGATCATTATCAATTGTAATGCTGAAAATATTCCCCTTCTATGTTCTCCAATCCCCCAAACACCCACAAACATCTCACCAACTCTCCATCATAACTTACATTCCTTAACCTCTCACTCTGTCATACAAATACTCACGTGCTATGTCACACTGTCAAGTCACAATCTGCACTGCCCAGCCCCTGCCACACTCCAAATCATACTCCCAACTCACACCTTACACTCTACAATTCCTCCCTCAATATACAGTCCTTCATTCTTTTGTGCTGCTTCTGCATCTTGCATCTTTTCTCCCATTCTATCACATTCTTCCCTCATCCTTTTTCCCAACCTGCAGCTCACTGCCTCTTTCTGGCCAACCGCTTCCTCTACTTTCTGTACATCTGCTCGCTCTCAGATTTCTGGCCCACCGCATCGCTGCTTCTTCTGCTCTCTTGTGCAGCACTTCCTCCTCTGACCCACTGCTCTTCCTCTGCTTTCTTGCCCATCACTTCACATCTCACCCATCACTCTCCCTCTCTCTCATAGTGTAACCATTTTTTTTTTTTTTTTTTAAATGTAGATGTTGTCCCAGTTCCTCAAATGATGGGGCATTTAAAAAAAGAACGGAGGATATGCTATTTTTAGACAACCCATTTTTGGAAATGAGCAGGTCACCTTATTCTCAAAGGTGACCGGCGCATTTCCATAGGCTTGAGCTGTAGCGCAAATTGTGCGCTGGCAGCTGCCTTGAATGGTGTTCTGGGTTGTTTGACCGAAGTGTAATTATTTGCGGCAGAATTGACCGTAGTCAATTTTGCTGCAAATTGATTTGCACTTCAGCCAAACAACCCAAAATGTACCTTTCACCACCACCTGACCCCCTCCCCTACTTAACTGCTTGGTCGCTGCAGCTTCCCCTGCAACCCTGCGGTGCCAGATCCGTCCCTCTAACGCGGGTCGGATCCGACTCTGCAGGGTCCTTTTTTCGTTATTTTCTTTTTTTTTCTGTCCCCGCCTCCAATTTTGAGGAAAAAGGGGAAAACACTTCTGCAACCACCCTAGACCAAAAATACTAAACAAGGGGAGCGGGTGACACCCCCGCAACACATGTTCAGTATTTATAAAAATCGATCGAATAGTACTGGACGTAATTGGTCAAATTGTAACATTCGATAGATTTTTGTCATCAAAATGGGGAGTACTTTGAATAGAATCGCTCTCCCGACAGTGTTCTGCAAGCTCCCAGCGCCTTTCACAGGGACAGGCACTCTAGGTACCTGCCGCTGTAAAATGTGACCCAAAAAATGCATTTTTATCCTGTTTGAGGAACAGAAATGCAAGCGACTCAGCAGCGGTTCATACCTTAAAAGAAATGCATGACAGGGTCAGGAAAGACCCTGTCATGCAGTGGCAGCCCCACATCCCGTGCGCGTAGGGTTGCCTACAATTTCTGCACATTTAAAAGTGCATCTTGCTTGGAAATGAGGGATGTGCTTTTAAATTGACAGAAACGCCACTTTATTTGATCAAGGAGGTGAAAAAGGCCATCTGAATGGGCGCGCATATAAAATGTGCCCATTCTTGTGTCCCTTGTGGATTGGGCTGCAATTTTTGGGGCGCAAGTGATTTCATTTCTTGTGTAAATAAAAAAAAAAAAAAGTTGAGCACCTGGCACCCTGAGGATTCTTTTTTTCAAAACAGTAATTTTTGCAGATTACTTAAAAAAAAAAAATTAAAAAAAAGTAATTTTTTTTTTTTAAAAGATGCTGTTTTTGCACAAAACGGCCATTTTTGCGGCATTTTGCGCAAAACGGCCGTTTTCGCAGCATTTTGCGGGATCGCAAAATCGCAATAAGCTGGAGGGTCTGAGTAGTGGAAGACTTGTTCAGCTTTTTTCTGTTATATTCTTGAAACTGCTGAAGAGTGATATTAAAGACATTGAAGCATAATGCTTGCCTCCTAGTCTTTAATAGAATGAAGACGCCCTGCACAGTAAGCAGGGGTAATCTTCATTGTCACTCTGTTCATTGTTATGAGTTACTACTTTGTAATCTCGATAGACACATTTGCTTTAAAATGCACCATTTGGACCCATATTCCCAAACTGAATT
Source organism: Ambystoma mexicanum (assembly GCF_040938575.1). Classification (NCBI taxonomy): domain Eukaryota; kingdom Metazoa; phylum Chordata; class Amphibia; order Caudata; family Ambystomatidae; genus Ambystoma; species Ambystoma mexicanum. The sequence continues at coordinate 291,099,394 of NC_090930.1, read as the reverse complement.
TGGCGAAAAGCTCTCCAAAACTTACTCAGAGCGGTTAGGCTTCCTTGACACATTTGCTCACTTTTTGTAATATGAAGTCTTCTTGAAAATCATTTTAAGTTTACATCCACCCCTGATCACCAGCATTAAATACAAATATATATATACATAAATATATATATATATATATATATATATATATATATATATATATATATATATATATATATATATATGTATATATATATATATTTCCACAGATACAGTACAATTCAATTCAAGAATAAGCAAAATATCTTAATTCTCTCTGAGGAGATGTGGCCATTTTTCAAAATATTGTACTGTAAAATGTAAAGCTTGGTACACAACCAGGAACAGAACAGAAAAAAAAAACGGTATGCCATTTATTGGCATCAAGTGATATAGTGGTTGTTAGCAGTCTACCTTTTTCCAGCACACTGATCTTGACATTACACGCGTCCCATTATGTACAGTTCCCTGTCAGAAAACTTGATTTTCTGTCTCCTGGCCGACCATCCCATTCCCATCAACAACAAAGGGGAAACTATAATTGAAAAGCAGACAATTTTCCAAATCAGATGCGACTCTGACCCAAATCAGAAGTGGAAGGAGCGGTAATTCCTTTTGGCACCCTAATTAATTATCACACAGATTGCTTATTGATTTTCTTGTATTCACTTTGATGCTTTATGAAGCTCACTCAATTCATTCAAAGTGCTGATAGACTGGGAAATGCTGGCAGCTCACAATGTATCTGCAGACTTGGAAATGTGAGTCTTTATCACATTCATTATGGTCGAGTGCAGGTTCAATGAGCACTTAGAGGCAGAGAGCTAAGAAGAGGCGCGCCAGTCTACTGGCAGAGATGTTCCATCAGGATCACTTTTAAAATACAGCGACAGGCATTTCAGATTAGGTTGCTCAAGCAATGTAGTCCATTTGAATGTCCGTGTAGCTGTACCTATTTTTGATGGAGGGACTATAGAATTGAATGGGAGGCAGTGACCCGAGAGACAGGCTATCATAGACTCTTTTCAGGTGTTTGGATGCAAATCTAATTTAAAAAAGTTCTTCAATCAAGGAATATCGCATTATGAATTTTGGCAAATTTTCTCACTGAAATGTCCTTTATTTTGAACATGGTTTTGTGCCAAAGTCGATCCTAGGCTTTTTCTGTAATCTCAACCTTTACCCTTCCATAAACTAAAAGTGTGCATTTGTTTGCAACTAAGCATGTGCTCGCCTATACCCTGTGTCCTTCAAGTCTGCATCTTATGATCCGATTATTCTCTTTTCGCCTGACTTGTTTACATTGTTCGATTATTGGTACGTATCAAAATTATCAAGAAACATGCTGTTTCCAAATTTTGCAATGAAATGAAGACTTTTTTCACCTGTCTCTTCTTTAATGCTTTTGCAGTAGATTCACCATTAGCAGCTCAAGGATGACAAGAGAATGCTATGGGCAGTGGAGTAACTTTTCTGAGATTGTTGGGGGAGGGGGCATGACATCTGAAGAAAAGGTACCCCAGCCAAATGAATGGGGACGAAATGGTGTGCCATGAGAGTTGGTGGGGACAGACACCCCCGCCTCCCCTAAAATTACGCCCATGGCTATGGGAAGTGGCAGCAATGCTAATTGTGTTAAATTCTGCATTTTACAAATAAAATGTGTAATATCGCTAAATATGAAAGTGTGATTAATCACCAGCACATAATCTGTTGGCCCTCTGATGTGTTTGTTTTAAAATTCTAAATATAAATTATGTAATAGGTCTGCGTGCGTGCTCTCAAATGCTTTGCGCGAGGATGGTGGTACACAAAGCTCAGCCCTCACAGAAATGCTAGGAGAAAAACACATTCCAGAAAATGATGGCCCAGCCCTGCACGTCGGAAGTGGTAAGGGAATTGGGGGGAATGGTTTATGGGGAAAAAGTGTGGTGCAGTGGGGAATCTGACGGCCCCATGAGCAGTAAATCCAATATGACCGTGAGAAGACCCATCGGATGTACACCAGGCAGAGGGAAACGTGCCATAGGACGCCTACTGATCACTCCTGGTATCGAGGATGGCTTTGTCATTTCGCCGGCCTGTAGAGCTCAAATTGTCTTATGAAAAATGTGTGTAAGAGACAACTTTCAAATGGTCATACTGCGCGCCTTAACTCAATGTCTCAATATAAACAATTGCCAAGGTCTTAGAAGGTCAGGCCTTCATGTATTAATTTCCTCTAGGGCAATTCCAGTGTGCCGTGTTGTGCTCATCCTCTGCTCTGCACCCCTCTCAGGTCTGGCAAATGGCTCAGAAGCTGACCTACATACGTTCGCCCCGTCCCTCTTAATGGACTTAATAACAGATGGATACTGTACCACACAGACAAAGTAGCGCAGGCAATGGGCGTGGTCTGGTGCGCCACAGGTGCGCAAGACGCTGGCCGACCACCCGTCGGGCCAACACTTCCGCTATGCAGATGCAATAAAGTCCAGAAACTGAAGCCCACACAGGTGAAGCCCGGGCAGTCAAAGGGCACAGTGTTGTGCGCAGCAGATGTTAGGTGTCGTGATGTGGCGCCCACAGATCTCTGTATCTATGAACTTCAAGATGCACCCCCTGCACCTATCTAGGCACCCAACCCCTGCATCAGGTAAGCACATTCATGCAACTTAAACTACCGGCCCGCTTCCCCCTTGCGTTCGGCAAGCAGACTTGCGCAACTTGCCCTATAGATTTCACCCCCATCTCATTTACAGACATCATGGAACCCCTCACTCGTCCACCCTATCCATTAGAAATTATCACCTCCAGCTCAGCACCAGGAGATCCTTCACCTCTAAACACCCCACCCATCCCTCATCAGTACCACCCCCCATCCACACTAGAAACAAGCTCCTCCACTTGGGCACCTGGAGCCCCTGCCAGCTACCGACCTGCTCACCATATCCAAATTCTGGCTCCACCAAGATGCAGGCCCCACTTTATCTATCGTTATCCCCATAGATATGCCATCCTGCACAATGACAGAATCCACAGTAGAGGTGGCGAAGTCACGCTAATTTACAAAAACACTCTAGCCATTAGGGTCATCAACTCTTACCCAAACGCACACTGCGAGATGCTGGTATCAGGTAATAATATCACCACATATATGGTCGCCATAAATAATATCGCCGGGAAAATGTCATGGCGATATTATTTGGGTGACCATATATATGGTTACAGGGGCAAAAAAAAATGGAGGGTTGCGGGGGTGTCCCCCGCATGTTCCATGCAATAATGTCGCCACAAAAAACGACAATTTTTCGGCGATATGTTTGTATGGTGAAATTTTTGTGGTGACATTATTACATGGAACCGAGATGCTCTCTACAAAGCTTACTCTCTCACCCACAAATAGTGTCAGTCTCCACCTCATCTATCCCCCCCAGGTCCCATACTATCATTTGAGGAATACCTCATGCAAACTCTCAATCCCACCATAAAGCCCAGTTCAAAAGTCCTGATTTTCGGAGACCTCAAACTTTGCCTCAACGACTCCATGGACACGTATGCAAAAAGTCTCACCAAAGCTCACAACCACGCCGGCTTCACACAGCAAACAACCAAACCCACCCACATCCATGGTCAAGCCTTCGACTGGATTGCTGACCTTAAATGAAACCTGCCCATCCCTACCACCACAACATGCCCATGATTCGACCATCACACCATCACATTCACCATTCCTATCATCAAACATCTCAGCCTCTGTCACCCAGTAAAACCAGAAGCCTTAGCCTGCTGCACTACAATTTGTTAACAAGGACCAACTCACACCGCTCCTCTCAGACCTCAAGGTCCTGTCCAAAGTTGCAACCAACCCAGAGTCCCTTGTCAACCTCTACAACAGCACCATAAATCAAGCTGTCAACACACATGCCCCACTAAAAAAGTGCACAGTCATACCTGGTCTAGAACGAAAGCTTGGTTGATCCCCAAACTCCTTGTGTCCCATGCCAAGAAGTGTGCTGCGAAAAAGCATGGAGAAATGACCCTTCCTTGACTACCAAAGCTCTGTTCACCTCCTTCGCCAAAGACTACAAAAGAGCGATACATACTGCCACAGCCAGTAGCTACAATGCGAGAATCTATAACGCACAGTCCAACCCTTGTGAACTCTTCAGGATCCTGTGCAAACTTGAGTCACCAGTCACTCTTCACATACCTCATCATAGATGATAACTGGTGTACCAAGGTGCAAGAAGTCCTCAGGGGAGAACTCCTCTCCCTCCAGGAGAAAATCTGGGCCAAACAACTAGTCATTCATGCCAAACCACCACCAGCCACCCCCACAGCCACCACGGCCATCATGACCACCACCAGTCTACCTATCAGCTAATTAGACTTCTGCCCAGTATCCAAACTCGAAGTTGCCAACATCATCAAAGGCCTCAGGCCCTCCCGCTGCAAAAGTGATGTATGGCCCGCACCCATCATCAAAGACTGTGCTGAGACTCTAACCCCCATCATCACAGCAATCATTAACTCATCCTTCACCACAAAGACTGTCCCAACCTCCTTGAAAGAGGCATGGATTCTCCAGCTGCTAAAAACTTCCATGCATCCCACCATCCCCACAAACTACCACCCCATTCCACTGTACCCTTCATCCTGAAAATTCTTCATCATGTAGCCTACATCCAAGTCCAACAATACCTCGAGCACAACCACATCTTGGGCACCCACCAATCAGGCTTCTGACCAAGGCACAGCAATGAAACCACCTTGTTGGACCTCAAGAACCAGCTGGATAATATCAAAGACATGGGTAAACTCCCCCTACTCCTCATGCTAGACATAGCAGTGGTGTTCGACCTCGTTAACCATGAGACGCTCTACAACCACCTCACCACCACAGAAAACTTCTCCCCTGCAGCTATAGATTGGATCAGATCCTTCTTGGCAGACAGTTCCTCCTGGATCTTCATGGAAGAGAATGTTGCCCCACCCACGCCAGTAACCTGTGGAGTCCCACAAGGATCATGCATCTCCTTCACCTTGTATAACATTTATACTAAATCCCTCTTTGATCGCCTGGATGTCCTCGGTGTATCGTACACAGATTATGCTGATGACACTGTAGATGAGGTCCCAAATACAACCCGCACTTCAACCATCCATTTTGAAGTACCAGGAACGTTCACATTGAAATATGTGACATATGATGTGCAAATAAACCGGCAATGGGGCTCTGTCCAGTACCTATCAGAAGAACAGCCCCTATTGAAGTACCAGTACCAAGGAAACCATGGATAGTAAGTTATCCATTGAGGAAGCCATATCAATCAATAAAACAAAATGAAGATCGTCTGAGTACAGTCCCGGAAGAAACCAAAAAGGTCTTAATGAAAGATGAATAGGGACGTCACGAGAACCCGGACTGACCCACATATATAAGAAATGACGACCAGATAATGACGTAAAGAGACAAAACGCTTTGGGACAAGGATATTGTGAACCTAAAGTGAAAGGATGATGTGAAATGTAAGAAGCTTAATCCACGGGCAAAATGAAGATATTCAACCAAGGTTACACATGTACATATGCTTGGAACCGCAAGAAAGCCAAGAAAAGCTTGCTATGCTTAGTAGAAAGATAGTGCGGCAAGTGCCACTATACATAATCTAACTCACAGAAGTATGTTATATAACTATACTTCCACTTTGCACAAGAAGCTGAATCAACCAAAAGGTTACTAAAAGGACACACGAGTTTCATGTTTGGTGAAATCGAGACTACAGCGGCAGGAACGAAACTCAGCAGATGCACACCGCACCTGGAGAATCAAGGTTGTATCTGTCACGATGGATGAACAGTGGCCACAATTAATCGAAGCAAATAACAGAATACACTGCTCTGAAGGGCCAAGATAAGAAGCTGGAGGCAGGAGATTGGTAAAACGAAAGTCACATACACAAATTGTACAAAGAAGAGGCAAAGTCACGGTGTCTGAACCACGTGACCTGCCGAGCGAGCAGAAGTAGGCACAATACCCAAATCCTCCTTCCTCTCTCATGCACCTATAGCATAGATGTTGCAGCCATCAACTCAGTCTATGACATTGTCCAGAATTGGATGGCATCACACCAGTTATGTCTAAACTATGACACAACTGAGATCCGCATTGTTGACTCGCACACCACTAACCGCAACATGGATCCAGCTTGCAAAGCCTTTAACCTCTCCTACAGCCAAGACCATAGGCATCTACCTAGATGCTAGCCTTGACCTCTCTTACCAGATCAATGCCATAGCCTCCTCTATGGCCTACACTGCCAAACTTCTTAATGCCAGTAAGCCCTTCCTCACCACATCCAACTGCATCACCATTATCAGAGCCATAACCAGATCCAAATTGGACTACGGCAATGGCCTCTTTGCAGGCACATCGAAGCGTAACTTGAGGAAGTTACAAATGATCCAAAACAATTCCCTCTGGGCCGCCCTAGACTTGTCCAAGTACGATCATGTCTCAGAAGCCAGAAAAGATGCCCACTGACTCCCGATACATGAACAAATCAAATTCAAAATCCTCTTCATCGTGCACAAGGCACCACCAACCCTGCCCCAGCGTACCTATAAGATCCACAAACTGCCACTTCCTCAAAGTGCCTAAATGCACAAGAAGGCCCACATGAGGTTGAAGCTTTCCAGTCATTGCTCCTAAACTCTGAAACAATCTCCCCATCACTCTAAGAAAAGAACCCACTTCCTGGACTTTAGGAAAAAAAACTAAAAACCTGGCTTTTTGCCTAAGCTCCCCAAGCTAGACTCTAGATACTTCCTCACCTGTCTCCTCTCACAGTCCCTTACCTACTTTTGTGTGTAAACCTTTATGTACTATCTGTGTATAATCCATCATGTACTTTCTATTTATTCATTCTCCTAATGTAACAGGCGGCTAGATACCTAAGGGTTCAGTGTGCTGCAACATATGCAAACATAAATAAATACATGTATGTATAGGCAAGTGGAATGCATTGAATTTTGCAGGCCTTCATATTACCATCATGATCCCAGTCTCTTAAATGGGTGAAACTGGTAAGGGAAAGTCATCTCTGCGGCAGAGTGCCTGGAAGAGGTACCATATAATTAGACCCAATAAAGAGTTAAATACTGTAATTTCCGCGGCCATGACCATGAAGGGCAAGAGAGAGTTAGGCAAGAATGAAGCTGGGCTCATTAGGTCAGTCAAAAGTATTTTCAAAAGAGCAATGATCCTAGCGTGTTTAAAAGAGACAGAGACATGGTGCTAGGAATAGATATGTGAGGGCTAGTCGTCCTTTATTATGTTTGCCTGACATGGGCATGTAGGAGAGCCAAAAGAGATTACTTACTGCACGAGCTGTCAATTTAATGAGAGCGCTTCACTTTTTCAGATGCAAGGAAGTTGCAGGGGGAAGAGGTTGAAAAGAACAGAGGTGAAAGGTGTCTAAGGAAAGGTAATATGTTTCCAGGTATTACAAATTCTCTCTGCGAAAATGAAGGCTGTAAGGTGGCGATTCCCTAGAGGTTGGGATAGTTTTGGCTGTTGCCTCATTGAAGATGCACCTCTAAGTGATCGTAAACACGTTATTAAGATATGATATGATGTGGCATTTATTACGTGCCTATACACAAGTGTTTCAAGGCGCAACAATGCCAGGGAGGGGAAGCAGAGGGAGGACAGAGACAACGATCCTACTAGGCCAGGTGACATTGAGATCACACAAGTGCAGGGGAGGGGGAAGGGGAAAAGTGCTGGGATAAAGGAGGGGGGATAGTGTAGTACATAGGATAACAGTAAGATAAATACAGACAATAAATAAAAGTGTGACCAGCTGGTGGAAAGTACAAGGGTAAGTGCAGACTTCAGTTGTCAAGTGCTAGTAGGGAGTGTAGGGATACAGAACAGTCCCTGAGTTCAAGGGTTGCCAGAGGGGCAGTGCAGGTGTGCAACTGGCAGGCAGGGGACCTGGGTCCAAGATCAGAGGGCAGCCAGGTAACCAGTGCAGTTTCATAATCAGCAGGGTAGAGGAGGAGAGAAAGCAGAAGCAAAGAGGAAGGTCGTGAGAGGCTTCCGGAACTGGAGATGGTTCTCCTCAAGTTTCAGAGAGGCAGGGAGGCTGTTCCAGATGGAGGCCCCAGCAGAAGAAAGTGTGATGTTGACTGCATTAACTCTTTAAGCAAAGAAGGCTTTATTTATCTTATGGATGCATGACATGCACATACCAAATACACGAAAGTGTGTGAAATACTAGAGCCATTTATGACTTGAAACTACTGTGAAACTCCTACAGAGCAGCAAATCCACCCCAAGTTCAGCCAAGCTGGGCTTTCAAAAAAAGGTTAATCAGTCCCCTAATTCCACCCGCAAGGAAAGGTCCTATGCGAAGCGGTTAGGCCAACTTAGGACATCTCCCTTTGGAAACATGTATGTCACATATGTTGAAAATATATTACAATTACTAAAAATATTGTATAAATGCTCATTTACAGCTAATAAAAAGATGACTGCTTGCATCTATAACTTTCAATTTCAACTTGTCTTGGATGATTAATACATTCCAAACAATTATAAGATAAATGTCTCTAAATACATTAGTTCAAAAGTAATATTTGCTCAATGTCCCATTTGAATACTTTTGAGGTAAATGTGTTGATTGCTCTTCAATCAATAAATAGTGAGTTAGTTCAAGTATTTTTTATATATTTATATCAATTAACAGTGAATCCTGTAATGGTTTATTGAGAGGCCACATTCAACACAGGGAGTTCCTTCCCTTTCCAATCAAGGATTCACACAACACACAATTTAATGGATTCTTTTTTCAGCCCTATTTCAGACTTATATAATGCTGGTTGGACCCCGGCTCCTGTGCCTACAATGAGCCAAGAACCTGGCTGGTGTACAGGAAATATATGTATATGTGTGTGAACTATAGGTCATGAAGATCGCTCTAAAACTACACACGCATTCTTCTCTATGGCTCACAATTAAACAATATTTTACAAAAATAAATCACAGAAGTTGGTATGGACAACACAAATCGCAATACTTTACTTTATGCAGATTTCAATTGAAGGAATAATCTTCACTGGCCAATGAACAAAATCAATTCACATATGCAGTGCTGTGCAATTTGGATTCTCCTATGTGCTTGAAAAGGCTAGCAATTTGGTTTACAGACTTGTACAAATGCATGTGACAATTATTATTTCGCCCAACAAAGGCTGACTTTAAATACATACATCACGTGTCCAGTGTTGGATAGATGAGGTCACACTTTTTCAAAGCACTCCTCCAAAACCCCAAGCATAAATTGCAGGCAGCACCCTTCTATTCAAATGCCAGGTCCCCCTCACTTAAAGGCCTGTGTTGGGGAAGTTGAGTAGATTAGAATTCTGGTTTGCCAACTCCCCAATCTCATAAAGACTTGTGATGGGCAAGTTGGGCAGTTTGTGGAGGGTTTTGACCCATGTGGAATCATTAGACGGGGTAAATGTGGGGATTAAGCTGTCGCTGCCCATCATTTTACCCCAGAACAAAAATAAATCATTGGAGTGGGTAAAGATGGGGATGCGCTGTCGCATCCCATCATTTCATCCCAGAATCCAGGAGAGCTGCGCAGTTGTGCGCACACCAAAATGGTTACCTAACTTGCCACCCACCAGTGTAAAGAAAGGTCTTTGTTAACAAAATCCACTGTTACTGATGTCAAAAAGTTGCTGAAATCGTGACTCATTGGACCACTTTAAAGATTCAACCTTTTTGTGGGGTTCCACATAACCATCTTACTGTAAGGAGCCCCATCAAAACAATGTTAAGCAAGGATTTACTACCATGTAAGAACCATTCCTGTTTAGAATGCATTAATCCAAGAAAGATCCCAAAATTGCATGCAGTAACCGCAAAATCCTGAGGGTGGCGCTGGCGGTCTAAACTCTGACAGGAGAGCTGTCTTGCAAAACTGTCTAGTGCAAAGAAAGGGGTCTCATTTCATCAAAAGTTCAAAGGGGTTGCCTGTCCTGAGAACTCTTAACACTTCAGAACTCAACACAAGAAGCCAGGAAATCACAGGGTTCTGTTAATTAAATGCAAAGTGGCTCCCTGGCCTCCTGATGTCAGCTTCCCAGAGACCACACAATGGCCCCTCTCCTCTGAAAGGAATATGTTGATTTTTACTGTTTTACTGTCAACAAAGGCCTGCCTGCCAGAAGACATGTGACTGACCCACCCAAGTCTTGGAGGCGGACTCCAACACTCTGAGGACTGAATTGAAAGTAAAATATATATTTTACAAAAACACTGATAACTCTTTGTAATCAAATGACAGAAATGTATAACTTTGAGAGACTTAATTTAAATAATGTACCTTTAATTCAAGCCCAAACTCCAAATTGTGGGATATTCTGGGACAAAACCCTGCTGTTTATTAATATTACAGACTCCCTGTTTCAGCTAGACAAACGAAAATGCATTGGTATGTGGGTAGATATGTGAGGAACAGTTGTATAAAATTTAATGAAGATCCAATGTTGTTTAGCACATTAAAAAGTGCTAAAAGTTGCCATTTTTGAATGCAAGCTCTTAGAAACAGCAGATTTGGGACAGAGTATACCTCATGTGATATGTGACATGGGTATGTAATTTCAAACAACTGTGTAACTGTGAAATATGTATTTTGATCATATATAGATTTGGGTGCACAGATGACAAGGGAGTTTTTTCAAGATATCATAAATGGCTGACATCACTCTGACACAACTTAGCTCCCCCAATCAGGGGAGAAATGAAAGCTGGACCAATGACAAGTGAGAGGGGCAAGTTTAGTTATGACCAACACACACACCCACTTGCAGAACATATAAATGGACCACTGAAACTTAGGTAGGGACCTTCAAATCCATTTGCAGCTGGAAGCTCTGCCGGGAAAATCCATACTTTACCTCCATCAAACCTCCAGAGAGCCAACCTAGAGACTTCAATCTATCCAGAACTAGAGACCCAGACCAGACCAGCAGAGTAGAGCTGACCTGTTAGCAGAACCAGAGAGAGCTGACCCAGATCACTGTGAAGTGCAGATAGCTGAACCGGAGTCCAGTCCAAAACCTGACCAGATCCGTGGCAAGGCATATTTCTAAAGATATTGTGAGTACCCAGCAAAACTGTGCAGAACCAATCTCTTAGTTAAAATAATATAATTCAATCTATTTTAATCTAAGTAGAACTGTCTCCTAACTGTCTCCTGTCATTTGTAAAGCTGTCACTTGTCATTTTCTAGTTGCAAGCTGCACTTGTCTTTTTGAACTTTAAAATTTCAAATCTGAAAAACGACCTTTATTTAATCGCTCATATCTCCGTGACCGTTTGTGCTAGAGACTTGCAGTAACTTTCCCCAGAAAGCATAGAATCGTGGCTTTCCTACCCCATATAGTTTTGCCGCTATCGTGAAAAACGCACTCGCGAATTTTGCCGCGATTTGCAAATTTCTTCACGTGTAAAAATCTGCTGCTGCTTGCCTTTCAGTTGCCAAAAATTCGTTTAACCTGCTAGTTACACCCTAGATCCTTGCTAAAGTGAGCCTGGACTAATATTAACTTGATTTCACTCACCCTGAACCTCCTAGAGGGAATTAAAAGCATTTTAGCATATTTTTCACTTTATTGCCAGCACATATAAAAGCATTTTGCCTGTGTTTCCAACTTCTGTAGTCTAAGCTTGCTGGGGTTAACTGAATCACATTTAATTGCATTTCTGAGAACTGTGTGCTTCCTTCCATTTCCTTGCATTGCATAAAAGCGGGGGGTGAATTGTCCAAGAAAGTGATTACATTGTCTTTTGCTGAAATCCTATCAAGTTATTTTCTGTACTGCATTTCAATCCACCTTGCCTCCATTTGAGACCATAAAGTCTTGTTGCTATCTTATCCATCCTATAACCACTCATCATTGATTATAAAGAAGTGTGCTAGTGCCAGATTCTCCGTTGTTAATCTTTATCATACCAGATTAAGTGTGATCTCCAATTATTAATTTATTATAAAGCGTGATATAATATATATTGTTTAAGTTATCAAATAAACCTTTTAACTTGCAAAACAGAACTACTTCTTGGCTCAGTGGGGTCAGGGGGATTCTGAGAGAGGGGTGTTATATAGGGGTAGTCATCCAGAACGCATGAACTGGACATAAAGATATATCAATAAGGGTTTCCATTCAGTATCCCAGACTAGGCATTGACTTAGCTGTAGTGTTGAATTGAATCCTCTTTCAAGTAAAATGGAAATTTTTATGAATTTTGGTTTTTGTGATCCCCCTCTACTTAAAGCCCCATTGAGGGGAAGTTGGCAATTTACAATTTAGTTTTTTGTGGGGGCCAGGGCACCCTTGGTTAAATACAATGTTGAAATAGTGGTGGCAATTGGGAATTTCGTTTTTAAGACAAGAATACATTTTATTTAAAAGCAAGTTTTGGGAATGCTTTTCAGTTGAGAATGTTCTTTTTAGGGACAAGTATCTTTTGTTTTAGAAGGCAAGGTTTGGTGATGGTGACAGTTAGGAATTTCCTTTTGGTTTAGGGAAAAGACACCCCTCTTTCTTAAAGGCGTCAGGGTTAACCGGAAAAAAGGGATTACCCAATTACATTACAGTCTATAGTTTGCAGCATACACTGGATATGTGCTCTGTTAATTTCGAATGTAACACAAATTAGGGAATTAATTACATTATTTTCAGTCAAATATGCTTAGCTTCTACACAATTTGCTCCCCCACCCACTAATGGAAAAGAACCCACCAATGAAAGGAAATGGGTTAATTTAATATATCTCCACGCTAACCTTTTCTTAGATAATTTACTTACTTTAGAAAATCTTTGGGCTTGACACCCAGGAATTGAACCGAGCTTTGCTTGTAGGGAAAAACAGGATTCTAGCCAGCACTTCAATCAATTGGATCCAACAACATTTCTCTTTCTCTCGCTCTGGCGCCACTGAATAATCGCAGCCGCTGCTTTCTTGTCTCCACAGCAATAAAAATCCAGTACCCTCGCAATATTGTGCCCAGATGAAATTTCAATAGCAGCTCTCCTTTGTGGCAATTTTTAGGAGCTGCCCCATTGGTAATTTTTTACCGGCGCTCCCCTCTCTCATAGTGCATACACTTTATATACCAGTGATGCCACAATAAAGATTTCAATAGTGGGCAGTGTTGTGCGGAAATTCTCACAAATTGTATTGGTCCTTAACATTTCTCCCAACCCCCAAGCCCAGCCTCTGTCAAAGGATTGGTTCAGGAGTCTAGAACAGAAATATGGCAACTCCCACTATAATTATTTGCCCTTTTCACAAAAAAAGTTAAATAGTTATGAGCATGCAAGTTAATCTCCAGAAACCAAATGTTTCATCCATCAGTCCTCCAATTCCTAAATCCAGAACATTTTCAGAAAAGCCAGAATCAGAATTGAGGTAATATCATGATTTGCCAAAATCGCATGTGGATCAAATTTACATCAGAATAACTGGCTCATTACTTGCTTTCTGATGACATATAAATGAACATTGTGCGTCCTTCAGTTCGAGAGTGGAAGAAAATTACTTGTCCAATATACATCTATATGCACTTCATTTACATGTGTGATCTTTAGTTAAATTTCTTCAAAACAGTTCAACTCAGTCCTGCTAGTTTCTATTTCCTTGAAGCCATGTGACTCAGAGCCTGTTGGGCAGCATTGTTGACACTGCCTGCAAAAAATCCTCTGTCCTTTTGTACTTTGAAAGTTAAGGAGCATCTGGTCGTAAATAATTAGGATGCATCGGCCACATTGAGATCTCCCCTGCCGATAATGAGCCAGGACGGCCCTTTGATGTCATGAGGCCATGCTGACATGTCGCATTCTGTCCTGTTATCTGATGTTGACCACCATTTCGATCTTAAAACCTTCTATTTTTTTGTATTTTCTAGAGCTCAGCTTCCCTTGATTGCAGCCCGTCCACACGTTCAAGTCACACACTTGCTAGGCTTCTTGCCCTGCAAAGAAATTAGTCTTCAGAGACAACAAATCTGGCAATGGGGGAAGTTTGTTTTGAACACCATTAAGGGCAGGCCACACTGACCAGAATGTTGTACTTTGCTTGTCACAATAGCTTTCTTTAAGTGTGAAGCCTTTCTTGTAAGATGTTCATTTGGCAGATGAACACTTTCCTTCATGTAATACTCTACAGTTGCAACATGCACACACTTTAAAACATTTCAGTTTCAGTAACTTGATTTGCACACAGCAATTTATATTGATGTTGAAAACCTTAACAAAGGGCTTCTGTAATGAAAGGTGTGCCTTATGTCACTTTAAATGAAAATGTTGGATTTATCTCTCAGATGGAAGGCCCAGTTTCCCCTATTTTTCATGTGTTGCAGTTTCAGTGAAAAAAATGCTGAACTTATCTCACAGCCAGCAATCTGCACTCTGATTATATTGTTTTTAGCATTCTCTCGATTTTAACTGCAGAAAGACACTCAATTTTCTTATTCCACTATTCCTTGTGTCTTCTTCAGCAAGCCACATAGGTTCATTCGCCAGGTAGTTTCACTGTATTGCAGTTGATTTGAGGCCTGTCATTTTCTTTATTGTGCCTGGCCCTTAGATGCAATGTCTCTTGCAGCAGAGGCCTGCTTTGCCTTTCAGTTCATGTCACATGAGGCTGTCATTTAACCCTACAATCTGAACCACAACATGAATGGACAGGAGGGAACATCCATAATCCTAACCAATACACCAATCTCTGAAGAACATTATAGAACACCACCATTAAGCAGACAACATGGACCAGTTGAGCTATTCAATGGAATACATTCAGCATGTTTATTGAGAGAGCTATAGTAGAATACTTAACTGAAATTTAAAGCAGCTACAAGGTTATCTCAGCAGTCTCATCTAGGAAGACCTAACTAAAAGTGCCCATGCAGATTATACTGCCCTGAAGATGGTTGTATTGAGACCGAAACACTTGAAGGAGCAAAACACTTGAAAGACTATCATCATTATTTATTATTTGAAGAGCAATAAAAACATTTAATTCAAACTTAGTTTATTTGGACATTCAGCAAATATTACTTTTGAACACATGTATTTAGAATTGTTTGGAATATCCAAGACAATTTGAAATTGAAAGGTACAGCAATCTGTATTATTGTTGCAAACGCTAATGAAGGGCATCTGTATGGGTGTATAGGCACAAGCAGCCACCTTTTTTTATTGGTTGTTTATAACATTGGCACTTAGGGTATGAGTACCATAGGTGACAGTTTGCAGCCTAAAAAGTACAGTCGGCACAGTGTTGCAGTGTTCACCATGCCCCAAATCAGTATACACTACTGGGATTATACATTACTGCATCATTTCTGCCATGCTGTTTGATTGTACAATAACAAGAGAATGCCACACACAGATGAAAGTTGGTTTGACCTGGGGGAAATATGTGAAGCCGTAAGCTAAATCCTCTCTGCAAACCTGAGCCTGCAAGCCTGCATGTCTTTCTTTCGCATTGTTCATTGCCATCATGCCAAATCTTGAGTTCTTAGGCAGTGGACCAGTGTTCCATATAGGGAGGCATCCCTTCCACATATGGTGTGGTAGCCTGTTTGAAAATGTGATGGGTCTGGTCAAATCTTTGCTTTATAATTGCTATGAATACAGATTAGGAAGGCGGGTTCCATAATTTCTGGCTGTGGAGATGGATCATGATCTACCAATTGCAGAAGGAACGCTGCTTTTGGGGAAGACACATGCTCATTTGCATATGGAATGCTTCTTTCGGGAATGGTAATGTCTTTGTTAGTGGACAGGACGTGGAAATCTGGACATTAAGGATTTATGGTCTCCAATATTTCAGTTAAATGTAATTAATTTTTTTTCAAAACGGATGTACGGGGCGTAACTGGGGCAGGCGATGCCCTGGGCTAAAGATAAAGCCCTCACTTTGCTTGGGCTTCTAACTGGCTTCACCAGGATACTAAGAATGTTTTTTTGTTTTAGTTGAGAAATGCTTTTTCTCAACTTGAAAAAAAATAACGACAAAACAAGATGGCTCCATGGATCAGGAGAAGGGAACTACACATATTCCCTTCTCCTTTCCATAGCGGCCATTGCTGCATCACTGGTGCGCCGGGAACACTAGTGTTCCTGCCACGGGCTGAGGACAAGGGAGTTCCAGGTAAGTGTGGTGCGGTGGGAGGGATTTAAATATGAGAAAAACGGGGTTGGGAGGTGGGGGATGATGGCGACCTCCAGCTCTAAGGCGGCTCGGATCAGGGGTTTTAAAATGTGGTAAAACTCCCATTGTGAGTATCCTGATTGACTGGGTGCCCGTCACCACACCATCACCCATTTTTATGAGAGGGCAGACGCCGTCCCAAGACATTTCAACAATAGAATAATAACCAAGGCTTCAGATTTCGAACCCCAGCCTTGCGCCTCTGACACAGGACACTTAACTACGTGACCACACACTTACTTGTTGGAGAACTGAAAAATGTCTCATATTGACATGTTTCTATATCGACATGTTTGGGTACTGGTACTCGGATTTAAAAGGTGCGTGCATTTTATACTTACACAGCAAGGTAATATGGGAATCTAGTCCCTTGGCAAATGCTTTTTTTTCGTTTGTGGTTTTTTTCAATCGTGAAAGACAAGCCCAAATGTAATTTGCCCATTTCACGTTGACGTCCCGTGACGTCACTCCACAAGCTCACCAGATTTCCCCCACCTTTTTTTTTAGGACTTGAGCCCTGCTAATGTCCATTAAACCCTTCTGCTTAACGGAGACCTCATAGAGTCAGCGGAAGCAGGATGAACTCAATGCAGTGTCTGCTTGTCTTTCATTGTATGGCATTGGTTTAGGAGACCCTGTCATATATAAACCAATAGTAGTGTGCACTGGCAATGTGAAGTTCTCATTTTACCGGTATGCCAGCACTACTTTGGCCGGTTTCTTTTCCATTCATTATATTAAGGTTTGCTGGAAGTTATTCTTCTTAAATTGTTTCACTGAATGCTCTTGTACTTCTGAGCCCTTATCAATGAAGGCAGCCTTGAGAAGTAAAACGATGGGGCACTTTTTTTCTCAAGGAACTGTGTTATAAGGCGAGGCATTCTTCTGAAAGTGTACTGTTGAAGGCACAATTTCTCTGAGCAAAACTTGTCTGATTCGCCCGGCACCGTTTTTCCCAGGCACATTTTACTTCCTAGCATATTTCCTCAGGGCACAATTCTTTTTGTAGCATTTGAATGATAAAATCACGATTTTCCTGCCAGAATACTACTGGCATTAGCATAACGTTATATCTGTGTTTTTCCTGTTATTAAGTGCATCATCACTGTTGTTACCAGTATTAATACTAATAATGATACTAATAATAATAATAATAATAATAATAATAATAATAATAAAAATAATAATAATAATAATAATAATAATAATAATAATAATGATGATGATGATAATGATAATAATAATATTTATTATTATTATTATAAAAACATAGTACCAGTGTCCATGCCCCTGGAGAACACATGAATGGGTAAATCTCACAAAAGGTTTGTGTGAAGGCCAGTCCCAAATTAACTGATGGATGCACCTCTTACCTGACAAACAGAAAGATGAAGCCCACACCCAAGACCATTTCTTCATGTATGGTAATGTGTCCAATGTTATTCTTGCACATGTTACCAGACTCTCCGTGGCACGTGTGCATGCCAGAAACCCTCTGTAATGAAGAATTAAGTTTTCTTTGAACTAAGAAAATGAACAATTGCAAACACACATTTAGCGCCTGATCTGCAACAATGGTTTAACATGTCGGTGTGTTGGTGCCCTAGTCTACTCAATCACTCATTTGGGTTTGTAATGATGTGCTTTATCGCAATTCTTTTCAAGTGGGCCCTATTGCCTGTTCGTACATCAGTGCTTGCATTCGTCCTCCTCCTTCACTTAGCTGGGAACGTACCTGTGTCCTGTACTCCTTGTTGGAGAGCTGTGGTGCATCATGGGAGAGGAGTAGACAGCATCTAGAAGTCGTGCACAGGGGTAGGATTGTAGGATGAATCCCGTCCTGCAGGTCCCGATCACCACTTGCTTCTTGATCAATGTCAGAGGATGGGGATTTGCTATTGGATAGTTGCTTGCCCAGGTTATAAGTAGGAAGGCGAGTTGGAATTGTGCATTCCCTTCACACTACTTTCATTGTTCATTTCCAATATCGACAATAAAATGTCCTGGCAGATCACATTTTATACTCAATATCATCACTGCATTCACGTTGAATTCCCCAGCGATGATACAACTTGGGCTGGTGAGTTGACACTGTAGACCTCATCTTTGCAAATTCTTTCAAACGAAATGTGAACGAGCGATTTATTTATAATATGTGCATTTCTAAGGTGCTTTTCTAAGGTGCTTATACTTCAAGTAAATTGTGTTTCAAAGTGCCCACAGGGCAACAGGGAGGGAATGGGAATGAGAGGCCAACATGACAATGACAATGAAAGAGAAAGGCGGTGCTATTAGGCCTTGCGAACATTCAGAACGTGCAAGTGGAGAGAGAGAGAGAGATGGGAGTAAGTGCTAGGAGTAACACAAAGAGGAGTGCTAGGGAGTGACTGTTAAGTGACTGGTGGAGATCATCTGATAAGAGTGCTCAACTGCCAGCAATAGCAGAGTGTTTTTATAAACCTTGAACTGATCATTTTCATTATGTTTATTTAAACACTGTGGCCCTCATTACGACCCTGGCGGAAAGTGACTGACCGGACCGCAACAGCGTAAATAGCGTTTCCACCATTGCACGAAGGAGCAAAGAGCGGTCCATTCCGACCCATCGGGCACGAGCACCACGCCATGGCGGAAGTGCAAAGTCCGCGATGGCGCAAATGGCCCCAAAACGGCCCACACCGCCGCCGTACGTCGCCCTAGGTGCAATACCGCCACCCATCACAGCGGACACCGCAGAGTGCGCCTACCGGAAAGTACGGTGACCGGAAATATACGGAAACGGAAGTAAAAACATGGGCCCGGAACGGGAAACAACCCGCCGTACACCTATAAAACCACTAAAACCACACTACCACTAAAAACACAACCCTGAGACACACCCCAACCCGTCATCCACCCTAGCGAAACCAAGTAAAATGGGAAAAGCAGCGAAGAAAGCGTGCGACCGCAAGCGGCAGGTCCACTTCTCCCGCGAGGAACTCACCGTGCTAACAGAGACCCTCCAGGAGAATGGTGCCGTCGTCTTCTCCACGCAAATGACCAGGACGGCACTTGCGAACAAGAAGGCCATATGGGCTCTGGTAGCACAGCGGGTAAGCGCGGTGGGGACCGCACCCCGCACACCACAACAATGCCGAAAGCGGTGGGACGACCTGCGGATACGCGTCCGCAGCATACTCTCTGCCAACCGCAACATTGCCACAGCCACCGGGGGAGGTCCTGAATCACCCATCAAGTTGACCCCCTGGGAAGAAATCTGTGCCTCCACCATCGGAATGGAGAGCATTGAGGGAGTCGGAGGGATGGAGAAAGGAGTGCAGACATCAGAAGAATCAGGTAGGTGGGCCAGATAAAATAATGCTAAAACCACAATGTCCAATCATGTGAAGTACCATGTGTCCACATAGTGCAACAGGAACACATGTCCAGGAGAACGTCCACACACATCGCCCTCATAGCGCACCTTAAAACCACAATAAATACATAAATAATTAAAAACCCCTAAAACACCCACCACACGTCCAGCAGGCACACCCTAACTGCAGGCTGCCAAACAACTGCACCCTCACCCCACACACAAATGAAAGCACCACTAAGGCCCCGACCCAAATCACCCTCATGTACCACCCCAATGCATGTGATACAATGCCATTCCAATACCCACAGACCCATTAATAACCCTCGCCCTCCTTTACTCCACCACAGGGTCCGATCCAAACGACGAGCATCAGGACACCCCTACCAGCACACCTGCAAAGAGGGCCAAGACCAACGGCCAAAGACCCTCCACCTCAGCTGCACGCATCAAGACACGGCAGCAGCACAAATCAGGTGGCAGCACAGAGGAGGGAACATCAACAGGCACCCCAGCAGCCAGCATGCCCACTACACCACCACCACAGGTCCCCCCAACGGATGCCACAGAAGGCACTGGCTCTGGTGGCAGCAGCACCATAGGTGACACCCCAATGATGGCAGCATGCTCCGACACGGAAGACGGAGATGTCGAAGTCAGATCCATCCATGACCTGTCCCAATCCCCCTGTCTGTCCCATCCCGTACAACATGAGAATACCACGCAGGGGCACCCACAAGACGACGACTGGCCATCCCCCCCAAGCCCTGTGGCAAGGCAACATGAGGTCAACAGCCCCTCTGTGACCCCCCCGCAAATGGCCATGGCCCAGCAGAGGCAACAGTCCCTCGACAAGTTAATCGGGCAACAGCAGCAACTGGCCACGCTCCTCAAGGACCATGCCGATGAATGTGGGGGCACTAAGGCAGACATAGAAACATCAACTGAGACACTTAGGGCAGAAATGGAGAGAAGTACAGAGACACTAAGGGCACAAATGGAGAGTAGCACCGAGAGCCTGAGAGTACAAATGGAGAGTGGCACCGAGAGCCTGAGAGTCCAAATGGAGAGAAGCACCGAGAGCCTGAGGGGGGAACTGCATGCGACGTCCAAAGACGTATGTGCCGAACTTGCCGCAGTGCGCCGTGTGCTCACTGAGCTCTCACAAACCCTTAGGGACATGCATGGACGTGAGCAGGCAGAGACATCATCCGTTGCAAGTTCCGTCCAGGGCAGCCCCCAACGTAGATCTGGGAGGAACCTGCGCTCCACAGGCAGGGGTGCCCCTGATACCCGCAGAGGGGGCTTGCAATAGCGACAGCCCACTGACAATGAGCATCTTCGGACACTGGTGTTCGGGGGGGAGGTAGGAGGGTGGAGGGGGTGTGTTGGGCTCACTTGGGTGGCGGGTCGATAGGGTGTTCACCATGATATCACATATGCCATAAACAAGTGCACGATCAACCAATGAGATGTGTCGACGATGATCATTATGTACTAGGCCATCCTAGGCGTATAGTCCATATTGTGCATGTACCAGACACACACAGTGCCACGAGTCCCGTGTCCATGTATCAGCCACCAGGCGTGAGTGCTAGAAGCATGCATCAATGACATGCTGACGAATGTCACGGCCCTCCGGCGCCTCGCAGACTCCTTGAGGTGCTGCCACATCCCCACCCTCATCATGACCATCATCAGGTGCTTGCAGTTCTGCGTCTGGGGGCATGGGCACATTTCTACGTACGCACATGTTGTGGAGCATGACACATGCCATCACCATCTTTGCAACCTTCTCATGGCGGTACAGGAGTGCCCCGCCAGACCTGCTGAGGCAGCGGAAACGAGTCTTCAGTAGGCCGAATGCCTGTTCAATGACTACACGGGTACGTGAGTGGGCATGGTTGTAGTCCTCCTCATGCTGGTCCCGTGGGTTCCGGACTGGTGTGAGGAGCCATCTCTTCAGTGGATACCCAGCATCACCTGTATGTGGACGATAAACGTATGATGTGGAATGCCATTGCTACGTACGCACCCCCCCCCCCCTTCCTGCCAGGTCATTGCCGCATCACATACCCCACATCATCATGCATGAAAAGAGACTCACCGAGTAGCCAGGATCTGTTCCCTGCGTGTCGCTCCATGTAGCGTGGTATAGTAGAGTTCCTCAAGACCATAGAATCATGGGTTGATCCAGGGAATCTGGCACAACAATGTGTAATGATCCTGTTGGAGTCACACACCATCTGTGCATTCAGGGAATTATATTGTTTTCGGTTGCGGTACTGGGCCTCCATGGCATGTGGGACGACCAATTCCACATGGGTGCAGTCGATGGCACCAATGCAACCCGGTATGCCGGCAAGTGCATGGAATCCCACTTTGGTGTTGGTAATGTCCTGCTCCGAGCGTGGTAGAGAGATGTAGTCGTCTGCGTGCTTCAGGAGGGCATCGAGCACTTGCAATAGTGTCCGTGAGAACAGTGGCTGTCATATGCCATGCAACTGTCCGACTGTGTGCTGGTAGGTGCCTGTGGCCAGGAAGTGGAGTACAGACACCACCTTCAGTAGGGGTGGGATGGCGGTTGGGCTGTCTATCATGCTGACAAGGTCAGCCTGTGTCATGTCCACTATTGCGGCTATGGTGTTCCGGTCCAAACGGTAGAGGGTGTGGATCTGCTCATCAGTGAGGTTGAACGGATGTGCTCGGAGGCGTGGGATTGCGGGCTGCCTGCGTGGTGGTAGTGGCTGTGCTGGCGGCCCTTGCGGGCCCTGCCTTGGCCTCCTCCTCCTCCTGCGTCTCCTCCGTGCGGCCGGTTGTAGTTGGTGTTCGTCTTCTTCTTGGAGTTGGAGTACTTGTAGTGCTA
Organism: Ambystoma mexicanum; assembly: GCF_040938575.1. NCBI lineage: Eukaryota > Metazoa > Chordata > Amphibia > Caudata > Ambystomatidae > Ambystoma > Ambystoma mexicanum. The sequence goes on along the minus strand of NC_090930.1, from coordinate 291,076,885 downwards.
TCAGGTCCCCCAGGGCCAACATCGCGAGTCCTGCCGGTAGCATTTCGGAGTGGGTGTGGTTGTGGGAGGAGACTGGGTGTGCACTTTATGTGTTTTCAGGCTGTATGGCCTCCACCTGTGGTGATTCATTCCACCTGTGCAAGCTGCTCTCCCCTTTGGCCGAGCACGTCCCGCACACAACGCTGCTAATCGAGGAACGGCATCTTGCTATTGCAATCATGTATTTGTACCCGATGGCCGTGTAACATTTGTTGATATGTACATTCGGCTATGGTCCCATTGTTTTACATACAATCTTTGCAGTCGCGAACAGACTTGTGATGGGTCAGTGGAACGTAGTACTCGAGTAACGGTGGGCCCTCATGCATCACTGTACAGGGTTGCAACGACGGGCGGGGCGTCCCATTAGTGGGTGATGGCAGTTGACATTTTCACACACAGCTGCAGTAGCTGGATTAATTTGTGATTTCAAACGGCCACAGATGCCTTTTCTTACGTGAATGTGGCTCTGTGTACCATGATGGGACAGGGCGTCACACAAGTAGTAGCTGGTCATTCCTTGCGGATGCAGCCCACAATGGTGATATGTGTTTTGGAGTTCATGGACTGATGGCTGTATGGGCTTGGTGATTTAGTTGTGCATTGAATTTCTATTCTGATATGGCCCGTGTAGCGTTCTTCTTTGCGAGTGATGTGGCATATTCCTATTTGGGGAGCGATGTTTTGTGAGGAGATCTGCATTGGGTTCCGGTTTCGGAGTATGGTCGCGTGGTACTGTGCTGGGCGCGTTTTCCTACGGAGCCCAGTGAGGTCAGGGATGGGGGATGCCAATATGACTGTTTGGATGTTGTCATGCTCAGGGGCGGGGGATTGGGTTTTGTGTAACAGACGACGGTCAGCCAGGTGGACTGGTGGAATGTTGTGAGTTTCGTGATATTGCTGGTCACAGGTGCCTGTGTTTGCGTGCGTTTCGGGGGGGGAATGTGGTCATGTCCATTGGAATGGCTTCTGTATTCGTGCCATCTGTGCCCTGCAGCTCCCATTGGCCCCTCTTGTGGATCTTTTGTTCGTTGGCATGCATGGGTGACTTGTACATTTCACTGGTAGCATTGTGACTTCATTGCACCTACGAGGAGTTGTGCTTTGTGGGCAGGGAGCGGTGTACAGGCACTCAGTGGGGCCGTTTACGGTTGATTCGCGATGCCGTACTTCTCACCATGGCGGAATGGTGCTTTCCGCCATGCTTGATGGCGTTAGGTGCATGTCCGCTAGGGTCGGAATTCGCGTACCCTTGCGCCATGGTGGTATTTACGGTTTGGCATGGCGCGCGCGCGCGTACTTGGTGCAGTTAGCGTTGGCGTTCACTACGGTGTCGCTAATGACTTCGTACTTTGCGGTGGCGGGTCATAGTCGCACCGAGCGCTATTCGATGGCGGTATTGCATCTCCGCCATCGTTTTCCGATTTCCGCCAGGGTCGTAATGAGGCCCTGTATGTGCTTTGTAAAGCTTTACATTTGATTGTCTGTTTTTTGTGTTACCAAGATTATTGTATATGGTAACACCGTTGTGGTTGAAAACATGAATATGTTTAGTCTGTGTGCAAACACATCAATACCTGTGGTTGTAAGTGCTTTACTTTATTAGTGTTGACATTTCGCTGATGTTTTGTTAAGTCATAAATCGCAATCTCGAGTGCAGGGCTGTGCAATCTTGCGCTCACCAACAGTTGCTTAGGACTAGAACGCTCATCAGCCCTAGGCAGGTTGGTTAATGGTGAGAGATCCTGAGATTCGTAGTCCAAAACACCTGAAGGCCAGCGATACGCAAAATGTCTGCCGACAAACATTTGGCGATCCATGACCCAGGGCTTCTCAGGGTGTTCCACCTTACACTTAGAGGCTGAGCTTTGGTGAGTGCCTCAGCAGAGGTCTCTATCTACCTCCCAGATGGATAGAAGTGCACACTGGATGGTGCAAAATGTGTGCTGACAAACATTTGGCGATCCATGACCCAGGGCTTCTCAGGGTCTTCCACCTTATGCTTAGATGCTGAGCTTTGGTGAGTGGTACTGCAGAGGTCTCCATCTACCTCCCAGCTAGAAAGAAGTGCAAACTGGATGGTGCAGAATGTGTGCTGACAAACATTCGGCAATCCATGTCCCAGGTCTTCTCAGGGTCTTCCACCTTACACTTAGAAGCTGAGCCTTGTTGAGTGCCTCTGCAGAGGTCTCCAACTACCTCCCAGCTGGCCGGAAGTGCACACTGGATGGTACAAAATGTGTGCTGACAAACATTTGGCGATCCATGACCCAGGGCTTCTCAGGGTCTTCCACCTGACACTTAGACGCTGAGCTTTGGTGAGTGGCACTGCAGAGGTCTCCAGCTATCTCCCAGCTGGCCAAAAGTGCACCTTTTATGGTGCACACTTCTGATGCTGCAGTACCAAATAATCTTGTACTGTTTCCCTCTATATTTATGTTTAACGCGAAATAGTAAGTCCCTGTTGGAAGACGTGTGGGGACCTTCAGTGTTTGCAGATGTGTTAGTAAGGATGGATTCGTGCTGGATTCATTTAAACGATTATCAACTTTTAGTTATTGCCCTGTGAATAATTACACATTGAGTTTGTTGGTTTTAGCAGAGGTCTTGATCATGATACCTGGAACCCAATTGCATGGATACGGTTACTGCCAGTAACCGTGTGTATGTGCTTAAGTGCATGAAGCTAAGAATGTCAACAGATCCCAAATCTTTAATTTATTTTTAAAATCCTGGTCTTAGATTTCTGTTAAGGTTTTACAAAAGTAGACAGGCCCCAGATCCTGGTTCTTTGGTTTTGACATGTTAGGACTCATCAATTAACTGTATTAAAAGGCTGCCTATATTTCTCCTGTATGATATTTCTAATGCTAATCACACTACTATTTGAACTTGGCAACAGTACACTCAAAAAGAGAGAGCATGCTGTAAAACCACGTTTTAGCTTAGTATCATCAGCCAAATATTGTTTCACATCATATCACATTTGTATAAATAATTATAATTTGAAACTCGGGCAAAGTATTATTTTTTAATAAAAAGTGTAACTTGGGGATCAGGCTGGTACCTTGGATGAAAAAGTGATGGAATATTTGAATGTAATCTATTATTGTTTTTACACAGAATTTTGGATTACGCTAACTTTGTATTAGCATGCCACCTGTTTCATCATCTGGTGATAATTTAATGTTATTCACTTTAGTGGAAGGCATGCTTTTTTTAAACTGATGTGTTGGTGCATTCTAGAAAACGTTTTTATGTTATAGCTGTACATTCTGGAGAAAAAAAAATGTATGCACTAAGACAAAGCAATTCGTTTATTCCAAAATAATGAGCATCTTCTTTACAGATTGCAGACACATATACCAGCAGTTGATGTTTCGTTTCAGGGATCCACCTGATCCCTATGTTAAACTTCAGGTAACCGCCATTTGGACACCCGTTCTTCATTTGCCATGTTGTGTTTGTTTATACTGAAAGGGAGATGGCAAGGGAGACTGGAGCACATGGTCGACAGAGGAAGAGACATTATCTTCAAGGTGTTTTGTTCATCTAAATATCAAATAAGGGCAGGAATTGACTGAGGGAATTGTGTCCTTGGACACAGTGCAGATTTTCACTCAGCTAGAAACCTGTGCCAGCATGATGGATCGTGTTTCACAAGGTGTTTCATGGATTGCACATTGCAAACATCAGTACAATGTCCCTCACTGGTATACCAAACCGAGATTTCCCCAACAAGAATTGAACGTCAAAAAGATAAAACTGCATCCTCGGCTGTCTCACTAAACAAATCTATCGGTCAGCATATCTGCTCACATGTGATGACCCCCACCTTAAAAGAAAGCAAGACCTGTTTGGTTTGCTTTAAGATGGAAAAATTCTGCTTAGCTACCCTAACTCTCAACTGGATCTCTCATGGCCAACATGTGCGAACCCCATAATCTCATTTAACGTGGTCCATACCTTTGAATGGCCAGATAAATAAACACAGGGATGAGAAGACCGTTGCTCCCGCAACGGCAGCATGCCAGTGTCTTCCATTGTGGGCAGACAATAGTGCAGCCATCCCTTTGTCGCCCACCATTCATTGGGTGTGCCCAGGGAAAGTAAGCTTGACCTTCAAAGCACACCCTATGAGCAGGGTCGGCTTGGGGCATAGAATTGGCTGAGGCACCAATCAAAACGTGTCTCAGAGTCACAAATGTTGAGTCATTCTTTTGTTGCAGACTGTTTGAGTAGCACCCATTGTGAAGTGTTTTAGTGAAATGTGTTGCAAATTGTGCTTTTTAGAGAATATTTGATTAGTGATCGTGGTTAAAACCACTAGCTGCATGGTGAAGTAACTCTTCAAACTGGTCAACTTTAGCCACAACATTGCCCCATTTTGAAAAAAGTGGACCTCACTAGAATATTGGGCCTGCAATTTGGGCCGTGGCCGATTGCCCTTTTGCCAACCGGAGCACACCTATATGTTTGTTTCTGCCTTTAAACAGAGCCTGAATCACGTTTTCAGTCAAAGATACTACAACAGAAATCGTTTGGGGTTAATTAAGAACAGATGCAGCTCTAAAATGCTACATCCTGGAGTTTCAATACAATCCCAGAACCATAGATTGCAGGCATAGAAATGAGACAGCAAAACCTTGTGTGCAAGTTGTAATATGCTTACATTTTTAAGCATGTACTATATATATGCTATTTGTGTTCCAGCGTATAGACTTGCACCCGAGTAGTTTGTATAGTGAAATACAGGTTACACGAACCTGATCTGAGATTGTTAATAATAATTTGTTAAATAATTTGTTAAAATGAATGTAATCTAATCTGGTTGGTTTTATTAGGCTCATTTGATAACTTCATTCAGGTATGCCATTTCACTAAAATGCCAGGGGCAGTGGAAGTGATATCATATGACCCTTGTCCTCTGATGACATCACAGGAAGTGATGTCATTTGACCTCACATCAGCGTGATATCACGGGAAGTAATGGAACACAAACTTTCACCCCTTGACAAAACAGGAAGTGGCATCACATAGCATTGTTCCTAAGTACAGTTAAAAACATATAGTTACAATATCCCTATAATGTGATATACTTTTCATAAAAGAATGGATTCCCATATGTATCATTAAGATTAGGGTTTATAGGCCCATATTACCAAATTACTGTGAATGCAAGCATACGTCAATGGGCAAACGATAATGATGTGTTATTGTATAACACTTAAGCGCTTTATATAGAACAAATATACATACGATATCACCCAACCTGTGTTGGTACTCATTCATGGACCTCATAAGGTTGAAAGACTGAGTTGATGTGTTAAAGAACAGACTAAATCAGTGAAACACCCCCTGATGTGTGCCTGACATAAACCTTTAATGAGTCTAGCAATTATTGTATAGAATTCCAGAAAGACAAACTATTTCGTATTCCTATTCTTTCTTATTTAAGTTCACTGCTGAAAGTGTTAGACCTGTGGAAACCCTGTTCATTTGAACAAGAAATCCAGCCACTCCAGAAGCAAAGATCTGCATGGTGCTGGCCACAGCACAGAAGCTGCATAAAAAAAAGAAACAAGTGTTTCTTTTCATTTTTTTAGGGGTAGCAAGGGAGATCTCAGGGGTCATGGTTTCATGGATAGGCATTTCTTACTAAAGTTAAATACTACATTATGGGACTGATTCATGGATTTTTTTGCGGGGTCAATAGGGACTTTGTGTGTCATTCTGTACGCGAAACCCCCTACATCAATTCATGCAATTGACTTAATGGGCTGTTTATATACACTACAGGGACTTCACGTTGGTTCGGCATGTCTCTGCGTGCAGTCGAGCCCGTTGCGCGTGGCTCCACGCAAAGTGTGGTTTGGGCCTACGCAGAGGTCTAAATAGGGGAAGGAACATGCAGAATAAGGAAGAACAAGGGAAATTGTGGGTGTGTCGAGGGACAGTCCACGTGACAAAATCGCACGCCCGCAACTATGCAAAACCACATGTATTCATAGATCTGGCCACACAAATGTAACATCAGGGAAATCAGCACACAAAACTGGCGATCTCACTGCCACCTGAAGGAATGGGTAAAATTCCCAATCGTGTTGCAATCACAGCACAAAAGTAAGGTCCGACTGGGAATTTCGGTGTTTATGTTTCACTTGGGTGCTGATTGAAGTTAGGTGTGCGCGTATGCAGTGTAGCAGGGTGCAGCCAGAGTTTACAGGGTTTGTACGCAGATTTACCTGGGGACTGGCTACAGTTGCGAGAAATGGTAAGCATATTGATGGGGTGCTGTGAATAGTTACAGGGGACCAGACGTTATGTCGCCGGGGGCTGCCGTTGTTGGGGGGGTTTTGAATGTGGTATTGCCGGGGTGCATTACTTCATGGACGAGGAGTTGCGCAAAGGTCAGGATGCGTAGCTGGAAATGCAATGTGTGGAGGCGTGTTGTGGGTGTTCCGGCTGCTTCTTGCGCATAGGGTTACTTTGCAGGTAATATTCCATGATAACACAGAGCGCACAAAGTCTATTTTGAAGAGCAGACTTGGCAAGAACAATGCACACTTTTTATGAATTGGGGCCTTAGTATTTAACATGTCTTTGTAATAGTATTCAGAGACTACAGTTAGTGTTTTTACTACTACTAGCATGCATTTCCCTTTGCCTAAACAGAGGCACCGCGTTTGACCATCTTTACATCAATACGCCTCATTATAAATGTAATACGCCTCATTATAAATGTAATGGGGACTTTCAGGCCCTAGCCGCTGATAAAAATGTCATGGAATTAAAGGGGAATAATCAGATGCAACTGTGTCCGCAAATATCTTGTTTACTTGCGCAGCTCATTTCCAGAACTACCAAAACTGCACTCTAGGCATTCTTCATAAACGACCCAATGTATGTCATCTGGCATTTTTAGATACTGGCGTTCGCTGTTATCGGAAATAGAAGCAGTAGCTCCAAGCCAGCCTTTGGCTCTGTTATTGTTATAGCTTCTCGCGGTGTGTTCTTGCTGCAGGGTTGTATTACTGATGCAATCAAAGATGAAATTGCAATCAAATGTGCCTTTTGTGCTAACTTCTGGTTTTCCTCCAGAATATCTTTGGATCTAAATTCAGATCAAATTTAGAAATTAAAACATGTGCCGCTTTGTGCAGCCTATCCTGCAATCTCACTAACAGGACGTGCAACATTGCTTGGTGAAGTCACACGTCCTCCATCTACAAAAGAGTGTATTTGGGGTGCCTAGAAACCTTTCTTGCAGCACATGTTTATTGTATTGCAACAGCGGGGACCGGAAAGGGATCATATAAATGTTATCAGTGGCTATGAATTATGAGCCGCAAATCATTTGCTCTGGGCATTGTCGATTTATTTTCAAAGTGTTCAATTATCTACCGTGTTTTTTTTTTCTTTTATAAATGCCTTCCTGTGCGTTATCTTGTTTTCCTCCACTGGTGAAATGTATTTTGGCTGTCCGGTCCCCGAGCCGGTGACAGCAGAATTGCATTTTACTGTTTTATTCATGTACATGTATGACATTGAATTTTTTTTCTAATGTTGCTGGTTTGACTGTACAGTTACTTCAGTAAATTAAGTTCAAAATGCAGGACTAGTTCAACATGGCATATCCCCAATCAGAACCATCGTGACTTCCTTCACCTCGTTCATTCTGGCATCACACTCCATTTGCCTTCATGCTAACAAACACGTACACTCATGCAACACACACAAGTGTATCTGCTCCAACAAACTCAAGATGGCATACAAAACGAACCATTTAGAAAATTGGATTGATAACAACGGAAAGGAGAAGGGAACAGATTGGTTTCCATTGGGCCCAGTGTTTTGATTACAAGTGGCACACTGTGAGGCCCACCTGGAGTTAAAGATCCAGGCCTTCTTCAGTGGAAGAGACAACAGATGAGTCCAAAACAGAAAAGGGGGGGAACAAGGCTGTCGAGGGAAGCTAATCCCATTGCGCTGACTTATATCCACATATTACTGTGGGGGAGACTTAACTAGTCCTTAAGCGGGTGCTCATCTGCCTAAAGGAAATTCTTATGTAAGGCTAAAGTGAAAGGGAAGCATGATTCAGTGGGAACAAATACACCAAATGGGAATAGATTACATCCCAACTCTTTTTATTAGTGGAAGTACTGAGGGGGCGGGGTATGTAAATTGGCCAGACCAAGCACCATTGAATTAGCACAATCAAGTTGGGTAATAATTAACATCTGTTATCTGTCAATAGCAGAGTGCCAAGATGCCCCTCTCCTGGCGAATGTGCGCTCCACAAATACACCTTTTATGTTATGTTATGTTATGTTATGTTATGTTATGTTAGGTTGTCCAACTCTGGGCCTTGAGGACCAGAAATCTGACATGTTTTCAGAATATCCCTCATTAATAGTCATGAGAAAACATGAGCATACATTTAGAATCATTGTATACAGATTCCTCTAATAAAAATGAATGAGCACAATCCAGAACATCGTGCCTGGTTGCAGCCCATGTTTCCAACCCTTTTAGAAATATACATGTTTCTGGAATTATACATTTGATAGAATAGGGCCTATGGTGTGGATATTGCGAATGCCTTTGTCCATTCTCTCCAAAATGATCAAACACAGAGAACAAATTCTGGAATAAAAAGGACATCTTGCTGTGTGTATAACTAGAAACATAATGGAAAGTGAATGACTTTCCTAAACACATCGCCAGGCAGAGTCCTGTTACTGGCGCTGAACCATTCAAAACATAGGGGAAAGGGTAATTAACTGGTACTCATGTTCCCATCTTAAAGTTGCCCATTGAAAATGGTAAAGGTACACTTTTACACGGTAAGGCAATAGAAACACCACTGCAGGACATTTAGAGAAAGTATATTTTCATTTTGCGAGTGAATCACAAGCAAGGATATTACGTAGCTTGTCTTGCAATAGAAGTTCTAGAATGCTGTTTTAAATACTGACATGCAGACTGAGTGGGGGTGACATTTATTATCAATGAATAAGAAGTAGGTAGACTTTTGTTTTAATGAAAGCGTTATACAGTATCTTCATTGATTATTTAAACCTTAGTGGATGAACGCTCAGTGTAAACCAAATGTATAGGTGGTGATGTGTGTGTTTACAAATGTCCATTCAAGTAAATATAGAATTGAAAACATTGATGTTGAAATTTCATAGATGCATAATTTGTTTATATTTAAATTGATTTACTTATTTCTATTTTTGTTGATAAATTGACCTTCTGTACAACCTTACGTGTTGGGAAGTTGTAGGGAATCAATACTGTTAAATTGCCATTCCCAGGTTAATTAAATGAACACTATGAAATAAAAGAAAGCTGTGAGTGCCTGATTTGGGTTGGGGGGGAAGTTAGATGTTGCCTGATTAAAACATCCTACAGTGGTAAGGTGCGGGATAGACAGCTGCCACTGACCATAGGAGAAAAATACTTCTGCAAGTCCTGCACCATGCCCTGGAAATTCTGATTTAATAGCCCTGAGCATGAAAGGGTTCTTTGTGTCGGGCCCATTCCATGAATCGGGCCTGACTGTGACACACTGAGAGGGAGATGCCAAAGTGGATCTAAAAGCAGTGTCCCAAAACCTGTGAACTGTTATGTAATAACAGAGAGCTTGTAGTTGAACTGAGTAATCTAATGAACTCTCCAGCCGGTAACATTTCTCTCTTGAACTTACTCCAATGTGTTCAGCTAAGAAGTGCTAAAATATGGTAACATAATACCTTAATATAATGTTTCTTAACAGAACCCTGTCCCGATCCTCTACCTAGAGAAGCAGGACATTGTCGGCACCATTCACAAAAAGGCATTGTGCATGGTTAATTAGCTCATTCCTCATTCTTTATTTTAGGGTTATGTTACTGGGATTTATATAATGCATTTCCCTCTCAGTGTGTCACAGCTGGGCCCGACCTATGGAAATGAGTGCAGAAATGGCACCACGTCTGCACGCCAAGAAGGATACTACGCGAGCTGTGGCGCAGAAAATAATGTGCATGCCAAGCTTATTAATGGATTTTAAGATGCATTACTAGCAGTCGTGCAAGTAAAAACAAGCTGCGTGAGGAACGCCCACAACATGCCCCCAAGCACACCGAAAAGCAAGCAAAAGGACGAATATGGTGCAAGCCTCTGTGCCACCGTTGGCCCACCATCCAGTACCACTGTGAGAAGAAGGCATGCCTCACCTCGCAAGCCCAGGCTGTACCCCAGCAAAAACATGTGTCCTGCCTCGCAAGCACAGGCAGCACCCCAGCGAAAACGCAGGTCCTCCCTTGAAAGTCCAGGCTGCACCTCAGCGAAAAGGCAGGTCCTGCAGCGCAAGTCCAGGCTGATCCCCAGCAAAATTGCGCGCCTTACCTCACAAGCCTAGGCTGCTCCCCAGCTAAAATGTGAGTCCTCCCTTGCACGCCCAGGCAGCACCCCAGCGAAAACGGGGGTCCTCCCTCGCAAGCCCAGGATGCACCCTAGCAAAAATGTGGGTCCTTCTCACAAGCCCAGGCTGCACCCCAGCACCACTTCCACCTTCTTATTCAACACAAGATAGTGGTGCCAGCAGAGACATGCCTCCCAGTCCACCGTAGCGGTGAAGTCTGTGAGCCCATGGAGGGGATATTTTTTGGGACATTGACAGGCACCCAACCCCTCGCCCCTCCTGGGTGGAAAGGTCCATGATGAACATTTTTGATTTTTTTGTTCATTTTATGATAATGTAGTTGACCCAAGGCCTGGATGTTGGCATTTTATTTTTCATTTGCCCATTCCAGTTTTTTTTTTCCTTGAGTTGTGCAGTTAACCTCTCAAGCCCATGAAGGTTGCAGTGGTGGACATGCAGGCATGCATAGTGAGGTCAACTTGCATATTTGCATGGTGGTGCTCAGGATGGCATGTGTAGGTAACTATGGGTTCAATGTTTCCTCGCACATGTGTGCTTTGTGATTGGTACTTCACTATGCCTGTTGTAATGTCTTCTCCCATGTTGTTTCAGTAATCTGTGATCTGGCTATGACTGCTGCCCTGAGGGAGGCACCCTGCACCCTTTGGCATTCAAGCTCCCCATGCCCTCCACCAGGCATTGTTCCTCCAGTCTCCACTAATTTGGAGACACAGTTCCTGGTGAAGGTGATGCGGGTTTCACACCATGCCAGCACAGTCAGCGGGTAATAATGAGTACAGTCTTGCATGTTCAGAATGCGTCATTGGAAACCATGTTTGCTGCATGTATAACTTTACTAATATGTGCTTTGCATGCTACCATGCCAGGATGGTTATTTATCGTACTCATGTCACTGTGTTACCTCCCTTGGTCAATTCATCTATGACCGAACCTACTGTGGTGCAGTGCATGTCATTGGCCATCTCAAATCCAGGCAGTGTACTCCTTGATTTGTGTTTAACTTGGCCTTCCCTCTCACTGTCACTCTCTCTCCCTCTCTCTTTTGTGGTACACTGCACTCATGGGCAGATCACAATCTATGTCCTGTCGGCCTCTTGTACTCTGTGGTACAAGAGGGTGACTTCTGCAGTGGGGGCTCTCTGTATATTTTCAGGATACATTCATGTGTTGTCATGGATGTGCATGTTCTTTCTGTTGTTACTATGCATGTCATTGCATTTAGCGCATGCGTCTCCCGATGGGTTAAATCGTATGCAAGGCAGGTGGGTACCCTGTGCAGGTAAGTGAAGAGCATTTGCAGACACTTGTGTGGTGTTTGGATGGGAGTCGTGCGCTGTGTGTGATCACTTGTCTTGTAAGGCACCAGTACTTCTTCATGGGTGCATGTTTCATAGGGTGTGATTCTAGTGATAGATCTGGGCATGGTGGTGTTTCTATGATATGATATGATATGCTATGGCATTTATAAAGCACCTATACACAAGGGTTTCAAGGCGCAGAGTCCATTCTATGGATTGGTGGCGCTACTGGTTTCATATTCCAAATTGTGGGAGCTCCAACTGTGTGGCCCTTTCTTGGGTGTTTGGGAGTGGGTGGCAGTGCCGCCTGTTTCTGGCCTGTGACAGGTGTTGATGGTTGTGCTGGCGTGTGTCTCATTGTACTTTGACCATGTGTACTGAGTGACACTTCACATCCCTTGCAATGTTTGTGGGGTAATGGTTCAATGGCACATTTGGCCTCTCTTGCTTAGGGTTCCCAAATTATGTTCTGTAGCCCCAGTTACAAGCCACAATCATGGGCACTTTGATGCACATTGTTGGGGTGCTATGTTGTGTACCAGCACATTAGATTTAGCAGTGTTGGTGTTTTCACTTGTGTGTCCCATGGCATGCATCCTGCACGACGGTGTTTGCAACTTCAAGTTGACGGTAGCTGGGTGCATGGTAGTGCTAAATTCAATTGATTGCAGAATTGGACCAATTGTATGCTGTCACCATTAAGTCTGCATTGACATTAGTTAGCATCCTGCGTTTAGCATGCATGTATCCTTGCTTGCAGTATCACATTGCTTTGTGTTGTCTGATCATGTCTTCCATGGCAGTTGCCTCGGTGGCCAGCCTTCCAGTCTGACATCGGCCTCTGTGAATTGATGCATCAAGCATGATCCTGCCTGGAGGGCAAGAGGTGAGTATTTGTGTACTTGCATTCGTGTGCTTAGCAATCAGCTGACTCTACAAAATCTTCAGGGAATTTGCCAACCCGTCTGCAGCATCTTCTGTGCCTACTCCTTTCCAGGTGCTTTGTAATGCACTCACATCTCACTTCTTTTCCAAAACCCAGGACATACTGATTACCCTTGTCGCACACTCTTCCAACCCAACCCACTCCCCTGTGCACCCCACCACTCACCCTCCTCCTTCTCCTCCTTCCACTGAAGAAGTCTTCCAAACAGGTTGCCCCATGCTACTCCAGAACCATCAAGGAAAACATCTCCGCTCTTGCCCCGGCTCTTGCTGATCTCTGCAACCACTACTTTGCTACTGGTTCTTTTCCATCCTCCCTCAAGCACTCCCTTGTTCATCCCCTCCTTAAAATATCATCTGCAGACCCTTCCTGGCCAGCCAACTACCACCCCATTTCCATCACCCCCTTCTTGGGGAAGCTGCTCAAGAAGTTGGCCCTCCCCCAAATCAACGCCCCCACACAAAACGTGTTGGCGGTCTATATGACCACCAGTCTGGATTCCGAGCTTCCAGAGGCAAAGAAACTGCTTTCCTGAACACCCGTGAAGAACTGCTTGCATCCTTTGATTCCAACTCCCCTGCTGTCCTCATCCTCCTTGATCTCTCTTCTGCATTTGACACAGTGAACCATTCCATCCTCATAAAAAGGCTCCATGATACCCTTGGTATCTCTGAGTGGGCACTGGATTGGCTTACCTTGTTCCTAACCGACCGTTTCTCCAAACCTATTCTGGTCCCCTACTTCAACATCCACCTGTGGTGTCCCCAAGGGCTCCATTATTTTGCCCTGGTTCTTTAACATATACCTCTCCCTGCTGGCATGCCTCATTGCCTCCTTCTCCCCCAACTTCCCTGCTATGCTGACAACACACAACTCTTCTTCAAACTTCCTACTGATGCCCTTGCACCTTCCTTCATCCCTGACTGCCTCTCCATCATCCAGGCCTGGTGCACTGCTAATGACCCCTAACTCAATGGCAGAAAAACAGAGATTCTCCCTATTGGATCCCCTGCACCCTACTTCTTCCCTACACTCTGGCCTTCCTCCATGAGGTCCCCCCATGCCCCTCCTCTGAAGCCAGCCATCTTTGTCTCCTCCCTTTCCTTCATCCCTCATATACAGGACATTTTCATGAAGTCCCACTTTCAGCTCGTCCTAATCAAATGAACTCTAGCCTTCCTCACTTTCCCCCAGAGACTCAATGTTACCCGTGCTCTGGTTCTCTCCAGGCTAGACTACTGCAACAGCCTCCTCTTTAATCTTCCTTTGTCCACCCTGTGACCCCTCCAGCTTACCCAGAATAGGGCGGCAAGACTTATCCTTGGCCTCAAACCCAGGGACCGCGTCTCTCCTGCCCTACAAATCCTTCACTGGCTCACAGTCTGAGCACTGATTAAATTCAGATCCCTCTTTATCATCCACAAGGCTATCTGGGGACAGGGACCACTCTATCTTCAACACTTCCTGACCAAATACTCCCCTTCTAGACTCCTGCGTTCCTATGGCATCAACTCCCTGCGTGCAAAGCGGTTTTTTAAACAGAGAGCTTGTGGTCCATCACTTTCCTCGGCGGGGTCTCTTCTTTGTAATAGCCTCCTTCTCCCTGTACATCTTGAGAAGGACCTTTTTAAGTTCCAAAAAAGCCTCAAGACCTTTGTCTTCTCCTCTTCCTTTTCCTCCTCTCTTCCTTGCTAATAATACAGTAGCAGGACCGATGTGCAGGACCCTAATGTATCCTCACGCCCTGACCCCCCACATCTCTCATCCAAGCTGCTGTCTATATACTGCACTTGCTCAGGCTCAGCCTCCCCTTTTTCTTTGCTTAGCACTTCACTTCAAGCACTTCTCCATGAGCACCTCATCACCTTTTCCCTTACTCCCTCCCCTCTGCACTTGCACGATCTGCACACTCACAGGACATTGCAGGTTTGTCTCCCCTCCCTGTTAGCCTCATGATTTGTTTGTACTATTCATTTAAATATTGATCTCTGTTGTATTAATTTGCCTTCCCCTGTCCCCATCTGTTGCCCTGCAGGTGCTTTGAACCAGTTTTGCTAATTGTATAAGCACCTAACAGGTGACCATTAAATAAATAAATAAATAAATAAATAAATAAATACATAAATACATAAATAAATACATGTGCTCCCATGACTCTGTTTGTTGAACTGTCCAAATACCATGCAGGTGATGGCATGCCTTGTCATGTCATTGGTAGTCTTCCAGGGGTGTCCGTGCTTTTTTTGTGGGCTCAATTATCTGCATATGTGATGTCTCCTCATTTTCATGCAGCATGTTGACTGATGCATGCGTTGTGAATGTGCCACTGTCTTGTGAATGGGGATATGTGACATGCACAATTGCTGCATGTCATTGTGGGGGACAGGCAGTGTGGGGGTTGTTGTTTGTCAATGTGTGTGTTTTGTGTGTTTGATTTGCATGCAGTGTGCAGGTGTTGCTGCATGTGTGGTGGGACACATGTTGATGGTTGTCTTGTGAGTTGTTGTTTGCATGTTTTGTATGTCACTGAGGGGGCCCGTGGGTGTTGAGTTTTTGGGTGCATGGATGTGTTAGCTGCACTCTGTTTCATTTTGTTCATTGTCTGTAGATCCTTCCATCAGGGAATGATGGCTATTTCATGGTATGGAATGTGACTGTCGACTGCATGGCAAGGGGACAGGTAAGATGTGTATTTATCTTGATCATTATGGATTGGCTACTTTAGTTGCTGCATGTCTGGATGTGGCAATTCTGGTGTGTCAGCTTCTTTGACACAATTGTAAATGACCTCTTGTAAAATATTTTTTGGGGATGAGGTTTATTGTGGTCATGTTGCCTAAGTGAATAACATGTTGATCGATACTACACTGCCCTTCTACACCCCACAATAGGGACATGTGTGTGCGCAATCATGCACATTCTAGGACATGTGTGCAGCTATATGGCATTGTGCTTGCATTGTGTGTCCATGTAAATGTTTCAACCATGTATGGCTTGCAGCTTAGACATGATGTTTCTGGATTTATCGCTGCTTACACATTTGACAGGTATGTTAGTGATATGGGATTTTTTTGGTGCCAAAGGGTGAGTTCATTCAATGGTTGGCATGGTGGTAGTGGTGACCTCCCTCTTCAATGTATTTCTTTTAGAAACACAAAAAGAAATGTCTTTTTAGTTCTAACGGATGCACACAAATGTGCACGTCAAAGGGCACATTCTCAGGGTGGTTTAGTGTGCACAGTGGATTGGCGCATTGTCATCATTGAATGGCACCTGGGATTTGGCGGGATCGTGTGCACTCCACAGGTGAAGGATTTTCGGTGAAATAAGATTGCACAAGCTGGGTACGTGCAGCCTCTCCACTTACCCTTTGCCCAGCCATACGCAATCAGTGTGCCTGTGGGTGTGGATGGGGTGCCACCACCATGTCCACCGGGATGCCCGGTCGTGTTGCAACATTGTGCAGGACACATGCTGCCACAATGATCCTGCAGACTACAGGTGGTGTATATAGCAACACACTACTAGAGTGGTCAGGGGAGCGGAAACATGACTTGAGCACTCCGAATGTGCGTTCCACTATGCCCCAAGTTGCAATCTGGGCAGTGCTGTATCTTACCTATGCAGGTGTGGTGGAGTTGTGTATTGGCATCATGATGTATGTGCTCAGAGGGGAGGCACTGTCCCCAGTGGAGGTGTGAATGGTTGTCATTGTCATTTGCTGACAGTGTCTATTGGTCTGTGTGCAACATGCATGCATGTGCATGGCCATTCATACTCACCAATGACCCATGTGTTGACATGTTTCCCACCTTCAGGGCCCAGTGCAGCGGGAAATTCGTGAAGATGTAACTATTGTGTGTGCAGCCAGGATAGTTGGCATACACTTCAGTACTGATGCCCCTGGAATCATACACAACCTGAACATTGATGAAGTAACAATGTTTCCGGTTGCAGTAGATGTTCTCTGTTTCTCGAGGTGGACGTAGAGCAACATGGGTGCAATCAATGGCAAGTGTGCCGCCCCTTAAAAATCCTGGACCACTGCTTACCTTTCTGCCGGTGTTCTGTCCATATAGATGGACGTGCAGTTATGATTGCCAACACCTGGTGTAAGCAGCATGACTGCATGGCCTGGGAGATGCCACCTACTATGGCAGTGGTCTGCTGGAATGAGCCTGTGGGCAGAAAATGCAGAACAGTGAGCACCTTTTGCAAGGGGCTCAGTGCTTGGGAGCACTGGTCCGTGGGTAGAAGATCTAGGCCCTGGCCATCTTCCTCCTCCTGTGGGGTCCCTGGATGATTGCTGCAACAAATGATGCATTCATTGTGGCTGCATCTGTACGTTTGTTGATTGTGCATGCTTTTTATGCATTTGGACCTCACAGCTCATCCTGAAAAGGGGAATTTGGCAAGGGCAAGTGGATCCTTTGAACAGTGTGCTTATCCACTAGATACCACCAGTCCTGTTAACTGGGTCCATTGACAATGGTGGTAGGCCACTCTCAAGTAGCATACTAGACCTCTCCTGAGCCCCAAGACTAAACTGTGTTCTGCATGCTCAGTCAACAAATCAGGCAGACAAGACAGCCATCTTTCTTTCTTTCTTTCTTTCTTTCTTTCTTTCTTTCTTTCTTTCTTTCTTTCTTTCTTTCTTTCTTTCTTTCTTTCTTTCTTTCTTTCTTTCTTTCTTTCTTTCTTTCTTTCTCTCTTTCTTTCTTAACCATTCCTTGACTGGGGAACCAGTGTATGACTCACAGATTAAATGAGACAAGCAGTACCTATCCTTCACCATCGACAACACCACCATTCCCATCTCCCAATCAGTCAAAACTCTGGGAGTCTACTTAGATGCCAACCTAACTATGTCTAGACAAGTTAGTGCAATTACAGCCTCTGCAGCCTACTACTCTAAGCTCCTCAATGTCACTAGACCATTCCTCTCCACCCCAAACTGTCTGTCCATAGCTGGAGACCTAATAGGCTCAAGGCCGGACTATTGTAATGTTCTCTTCACGGAAGCCTCAGCAGAAAATGTGGACAAACTTCAAACTATTCAAAATACCAGCCTTTGCGCTACATTGGGCACCCACAAAAGACAACAAATCTCCCCATCTCAGCAGCCAGATAGCAAGCGCACTGGCTGTCCACCAACGCAGCCTTTCCAAAACTCTTGCCCTCACTCACAAATGCATCCACCACACAGCTCTTCCCCACCTCTCTCAGAGAGCCATCATCCCCCCCACCTCCAGACCCAAAAGAGCACCATACTCCAATCTACTGCCTGTTGCTAGAGTTAAGCGTGCCAGAGGTGGGGGTGCTAGCTTCCCCTTCATTGCCTCCAGGCAATGGAACTCTCTCACACGTGCCCTCAAATCTGAACCTTCACATCTCGCCTTCTGCAAAGCAATCAAAAGCAGACTATTTGCTCAAGAACCTCACGCACACTGCCACACACAGCCACTCAGGCCCCTACCCAGCCACCTCTGTGTGTCCCAAGTCAAAGAACTGCATACTATTGACATTGAATCATGATATGCAGCTCAACATGTAACACTGTGCAGCACTATCACTTGTGTAACCAATCCTGCATATCTAAACTCATTGTTGGGCTAATGTAACCTAGTCGTTTATCCATGTTAAGTAACTAAGCAATTGTCTTGTAACAGCGCTGGGATGCCTCCGGGCGGTTTACACGCTCTATAAATGCAAATAAATAAATACATTCCAACTTCTTGCAGAGCAGGTTCCCAAGGACTTCACAAAAAGGCAGCACAGAAATGTCAGTGGTTACCTGTGTCCTGCCGCGAGAGGTGTTTAACCTAGCAGTTTTTTCAGCGATGGACAGAGCCTGATTTGCATCTGATTTCCCCCCTCTGTAATTGGATAGTATGCTGAAATAAAATGGAATGAAAGGTAACTTGCGTGGTATTATGCTGCCTATAATATTCCCCAGACACAGGATGTGGGTTCTTGTTGCTGGTCTTGCCTGCGGAGGTTATAGGCTAAAGGATCGGAAAAAAAAGGGTCGAATGGTCAAAGGATCGACTCAAAAGTACCAAAAAGGATCGAAAAAATATTTAATTTTTTTTTTTATTTCTTTTTTTTTGGGGGGGGTCCCCCAGGGGTCCCCCCAACCCCTGTTTTTTTGGGTAAAAACCATTTTTTTTACCTATACGAAAACCAAAAAAAAAATATAATTAAAAAAAAAAATCAATACTTTTGTTTTCGGCCCTATTGTTTTGATCCTTTTGCATTCAATCTTTTTTCATTTGATGCTTTAACTGGACAGCGCCTGCGGATCCATGGCCTGCAGTACTTGTATGGAAGTTTCCGTTGTCGTGTGGTCCTACTATGTATGTCATTTCATGGACTACTCCTGACACTTATAACGCCTGACAACTGGCTTGCATTGCCAAACGTTTTTTCATTAATTTGTCAGTGTAACCTCATGTGAAATTTGGAGACATTCTGATATAGAGAGAGTTTTGATACAGAGCAGACAAAACAGCAGAATGAATTCCAGAATTCCTATTGCTATTTAGAATTAAACATAAAGAGATTGGATTATGTCAAAGAATGTTTTGTGCTATAAATAGTGATATTAAAAATGGCAGGTTATTTTTGTTTGTGTGGACAAGCTGTGTTTGATTTTGTGATATTGTGGCGACTATGCCTTCATAAAGCTTTGAATAATGTATTCAAATACATTTGAGTTTGGATCAAACCACCTGTTTCTTGCCCAGAATTGTGGGTGGGATTGTACACTGGGGGCATTAGATATGGGATGCCTTTCTTATTGAAGAAGCCATACATTAACCAAAATATTTTACAGAAGTGCACTACAACTTAGCCTTGTAGTGGATTCAGACATGTTCATTTGTTCACCATGTCCGTTCAATAAGTGCACTTGGGGCTCTGAATGCTTTGGCCTTCTACTATGCGTACAAATGCACCTCGTGTTCTCATTTCACATTGGTGTGTTATTGCTTTGGTGTTATCCTCTGCCCACAAAATGCATGTGGGGTTCAATTCTTTGACAATCTCCTAAAACAGGGGTCTGCAACCTGTGGCTCTCCAGGTGTGTTGAACGACAACAGCCCATGTTCTCCCACCATTAACCTGCCTAGGGATGATGGCAGTTACAGTTCAAATATGTGCATGCCAAAGGTTTCAGACCTCTGTTCTAAGATGACCTAATGCACATAGCATGTACTGCTCCTCCAACCACAATTCACACTCGCTGCACGCACAGTATCATGTGCACACAACGCCGGCCCTCCCACCAATTCCAACATAATTCCCTAAATATACCTGGCCCTATCAAACATTTAATTCCACTCTCATCTAAACTAAACTTACCACAATCGCCTTCCCTAGCAGGGACACTGCTTCCTCTTCAAATGCAAAGCATCTAATGTTGCATGTTTCTCCTAGGCTGCCTTTAGCTGGATCTGTGGTGTAACCCAATAGAACATCCTATCGCCAAGCTCTAGAAAAACGTGTACATTTCGACATGGTCAACCCCTGCAAATTCTATGGATTCGACTTTTGAACAAACTGTTCAGCCCAGACCTACTTCACAGTGAGTCTCCATGCTATCAAAGAGGCATGAAATATTGTGTTTCTCATATGAAATTAAATATACCATTGCTTATGGGCATGTAGAGGACACCAGAACACTTGGATGCATAGGGTATAACCAATGAAAAACCTGCACACATAACTGGAGGAGTGTCTAGTAGAAAACAGTGTCTATTGCAGATTGGCCAACACCAATAGGAAACTGTTGCTTCATTTGGAATCCCCAAATGGCAGACATAGCCCCACATGATGTTCCAAAAATGAGACTTCTCTACGGTCTTGTGGTTCAATTCTCAGACCATGTGTCCATCTCCCCTAACCACACTCTCCCACTCTCGCCCTTCCACACACTTTCTCTCTCTCTCATTCTCCTACTCCACTTTCATGATTTTCAATTGCTCTTCTCTCTCCTTCCCCTCTCTTTCTTTTCTTCTCTACACTGTTCCTTTCTTGCTCACTTCATCTTCATTACCTACCCTTATTCCATTCTCTCTACTCTTTGCTTTCCCTATCCTCTTGGCCACTTTTTTTTATTAATATCCCTCTCTTATCCTATTTACACTTTCACTCTCATTTAAATTGCTCTCTACATCATCTGTTCCCTTCCTCCCCCATGTCTCTGTTCAATGAGTATCCCTATTTACATCATTCTCCCACTCCCTCTTCCATTCATGACCCAGGTTTCGCTCCCACCTTCGACATACTCGCGGAAGCCCATTAACTATTTGTTTTCTCGTTTCTGTACGTCGTTCTGCCTTGGTCTCAACCTCCCTTACACAAATTCCCTCTCGCTAGCTTTTATTTCACTCTCAGCTCCCTTCTGTCTTCATTCTAGTTGTTCACCCCACTCTATCCCCTTTTAACAATGTCATCTCCCTTTTGCCATTCTGAAGTCTCCTGTCGCTCCATCTTTGATTCTTGTCCATTCCTACACATCTTCCTCATACTCCCTTACTCCGTCACTCTTCTCTCATCCCTCTCCTATCACTCCTTCCTAATTCGTGCACTCTTCACCGATAACCTGTTTTCTTGTCTTCCCACTCTCACAGTTTCTAGTGTCTCGCTTCTCTTTCCTCCCTACTAGGGTGTAAAATCCAGTGTTAATGATACCAGCCACCATATCAATGGTTAGCCAATTGCTGCAGCAAACATGTTGTCCACTCTCTACCACTACTATTGAAAGCAGAACATCTGTATGAATCTCTGAACCTCTCTCCTTATTTAGTATTACTGTGATTGTATATACAGATGCCAGAGTCAGTCAAAGCATCCTACCGGCGTGCCTTTCCCTTGCCCAGTATTCATGGCTAATTGTATACAATATGATATCTTTACACTGTAGAATCTATACATATGTTTTTATTTCACATAACATCACACACATTTAATATAACCTTTTATTTGCATCAATAGCTTAACCGTGCTAACATAAACACATTGACGTTTGCACCATTAACAACAACGTGTTACTATATATAGAAACGAACAGAACATTGAACATGTCTACCCACTAGAATGTTCTCAAGCAGAAATCATTCCTTAAATAGATATTTGGTGGGACAATTTTGGGCAGACAACTATGAAGGCAAAAAGATAAAATGACAGCTAAAAATAATTTCACCTTACAAATGCTGAAATAGTTCAAAAAAGGTCAAGGGTTTATAACACTATCAAACGTCATTCAGAAGACAATAGGTGAAATCCTTAGAGTAACTATGTGATGAAAATATAGCTTTTCGTGAATTTGCCCAAATTACAAACTTCTGAGGAAAGCATGATCCAAAAATTGCCGAATGTCATGTCCAAACATATCCCACCAAATCCACATTGACTGTTCCCGACCCTCCCACCCCGGCACTTTCCTATTTTATGGTGTACCCCCGTCCATGGCACAACTGTTTGGCAAAGCATGCAAGTTAACTGTTTGGCTGCACATGGATTCCTAAAAATACCATTGATATAAAGAAATACATAATTACAGTACCTCCATTAGCAAGAACCCGGTCACCGCATTGCAATTATAAAAATGTACAGTGCAAAATTTCTTCATATTGCTTTTTTTTATATCCCATTATTAACTTTATGTGAAAAGCATCACTTGCTGGTTGACTGGATCCAGACCTCGCCAAGCGGCGCTCATATATTATAAATGCGCACGCAATCTCTGTTTAATAGCAACTACCCACAGATGCAGATCATTTGGTAGGCAGCGAGCGGGGAACGAGAGAAGGCACAAGAGGAACCGCCAATAAAGAGGATAACAAGAGGCAGCAGCACCAGTGGAAGGTCAGAAGGTGATCAACCATTAATCGCTTTATTTATTGGTAATTTGTGATCTCCAACACAGTGGTGTTGCTAGCTCTGGAAAAGATCCGGGACTAGGCTAATGTCGGGTCTGTTGGGGCTGAGGGCTACAGCTACACTGCAGCACCCAGTTGGAAAAACAGAAAAAGGTGAAAGGGAAAAGGGATGGGAGCATCTGATTATTCACTGCCTTGGAACATTCCAGATCAGTGAAGTGAAAGAGCGAGGGGAGTGCTCATACATTACAACTGAAAGAGATGTAGCAGGTGCATGTTATCCCAAATGTCATCAGATATTTATGGAAATCAGAAAATTGGTGCATTCAAAAATGACATTGGAATACAATCACTTGCTTCTAACTATTCCCATTACTGAAAGTGTGGGGTTGTGTGCTCATAGCTTATGCATGTAATTGAATGTATGCTTTTAAGCATTAACTGAATTTTGAAGGTTTTGGCTATGGAATCAGTGTTATGAATTTAAAATGTACATGCTATTTCAACTCACCCACACAACCTGGCAGAATCGTTTGACAATGTTATCAAAAGGTATAAGTGTACCTCCCATTTCACCTCACAAAAATAATGCCACGGTTTAGTTTTAAGAATGAGGGGTATATGAAATTTGCATTTGAAACATGTTATGAAAGACACATATAAACTTGTTCTCATATCCCAATTATTAATAAATAGTTATGGCCTTCACAGAACACGCATTTATCAATCGGGTCTTCATTAGGCTATGGTACGGCTGTCTTCATATCACAGCTTAATGTTAACTATTTCTGTGAAAACATTTTGGGTAAAATTTTATGAGATTATAATTTACAAAGAAAGGCATGGAGATGGCATAAATGCTATCTGTAAACAGAGCACACGATTCAGAAAGGTATTTTAAGGTGACTGAAATGACATCTCACTTAGTTTCAATTCGATTACGAATAAGGCCTTGTCATCTGCAGACAGTATCCATATTCAACACTCACTCAATAGGAACAGATGTGTTCTTTCTTGAATCAGTTTCTAGATCACTGTACTCTCACGTTTTCAAGTGTAAAATATTCCCATGCTTATATAGTCATTTTGTAACACTGTTTCACTGACTCAATGTTTCCATTGACCTACCTAATAGTCAGACACCTCTAAAGAATACACCCCACAATTCACATTTGTTGATTATATTGTTTATATTTGTGGCCAGAAAAAAGTAGGCAACCAAACCAAATTATATCAGCAAATGATTCTTGTTCACAAACCTCTCTAATTGGTTCAGTGAATGATTGATCAGAAATGAGACACAGGTTTTTTTTTCTCTCCAGCATTACAGATGGCTGGCTGTATTGCCAGGTGGAGTTCAAAGGTAACATATTACCTGGAAGAATGTCCATGTGAGGCTCAGCAAAAAAACAAAAAGAAAACAAACAGGTACAGACCAACAGATGCCAATCTCTCGGGGGACCAGAGGTCTAATTCAGTTTTAAAATGTGTATTTTACTAACATTCTCCTCAACCAAGAATTTTCTAAAATTGGGGTCTGATCTAAGGTGAATCTCTGGTCACCTAGATGTCAAGACAATACAGGGCTGAATAGAAAACAAGTGTTATTGAAACCAACACCAAAGAGCCACTGATTTTCAATATGTTTACACTATGATATAGTATGTAATGTCCACCAGGGTTTTATAAACTTTGTACAATAATCAGACAAGTTGCTGGAGACATGAATACACTGTTACATTTTGAAAAAGCAAATACAGTGATGATTCATTTTGGGTTCATTTTTCAGGTACAGCAGGGAAACCCCAGATCAAAATGAAGATTTCTATAACTCATGTCATGTTCCATTTTTGATATGCAGTTCTAGGACAGGTAAGGAATAAACTAGCACCTGTTGACATGTAATGCTGCTCTGTATATCACCAATACTTTGGAATGTCATGCTTGTCAATTACATTTTTAAAGTGTGGCAAGGCAAAGCTCTTCATGAATAAAGTGTGTGGAGCATTTCAGCATTTCCTGCTTTCAATTTAAAGTAATTCAAACTCAGTCTTTGAACGACATGTACTCAAGGCACAATATTTGAGACTCTATCTGTACCATGTGTCGAATGCTGTCACTCATGTGTACAGGTGGCTACCTGCATCCTACGAGGGCACCCGTGAAGCAGATAAAGGGACTATTCATGCAGTCTTCATTTCTCTTTGACTCTCCCCACACTTCATTAGAGTTGGAGGAAAGTGCATTTGTTGGGCATTTGTCATCTGCTACAGCAGTTACTGTTTGTGTGGAAGCATCCCATATAGTATACACATCTCTGTGCCATTCTCACCACTCAAGGACACTTCATCTAAAAAGGAACAGGGCTACCTGTCTCAAAACATACTTTTACTTTAGAAACAAATGTCCTTTGGAATGCAGTGCCTTGCACCAGGTGCCAGAGGATGGAGTTCAGGAGGAGGAATACATTGAGCCTCCACATGTTAAGGTGTAAGAGGAAGAAGAAATGCTATCAACTCAGGATCAAAGAGAGCACTCCACAGATGTGGAAGAAGAGGTGACTCCTGTGTAAGAGGATTCAATTCAGCACTACAGCTAAGTTAACGCCTAGTCTAGAATACTGAATGAAAACCCTTATTGATATATCTTTATGTCCAGTTCATGCGTTCTGGATGACTACCCCTATATAACACCCCTCTCTTGGAATCCCCCTGACCCCACTGAGCCAAGAAGTAGTTCTGTTTTGCAAGTTTAAAAGGTTTATTTGATAATTTAAAATATATATATATATCACACTTTATAATAAATTAATAATTGAATAGCACACTTAATCTGATATGATAAAGATCAACAACGGAGAATCTGGCACTAGCACACTTCTTATAATCACTAATGAGTTGACATGAAATGGATAAGGTAGCAACAATACTTTTATGGTTTCAAATGGATGCAATGTGGAATGAAATGCAGTACAGAAAATACTCAATATGATTTCAACCAAACAATGTGATCACTTTTCTCTGGCAATCCCCTCCCCCCCTTGATGCAAGGCAAGGAAGTGGAAGGAAAACACACAGTTCTCAGAAATGCAATCAATGTAAATCAGTTCACCCCAGCAAGCTTACACGACAGAAGTTTAAAACACAGGCAAATGCTTTGATATGTGCTAGCAATGGATGAGAAATATGCTGGAAATGCTTTTAATTCCCTTTCAGAGGTTCAGGGTGAGTGGTATCTAGTTAATATTAGTCCAGGCTCACACTAGCAATGATGCAGGGATAGTTAGCAGGTTAAACGAATTTCTGGCAAATGGAAGGCAAGCAGCAGCAGTTTTTACATGTGAAGAAATTTGCAAATCGCGGTAAAATTCGCGAATGCGTGTTCCGCGATTGCGGTAAAACTATAAGGGGTAGGAATGCGGTTCTAGGTTCGTAGGAAAGCCACGATACTAACCTTTCAGATGAAAGTTACTGCAAGTCTCTAGCACAAACGGTCGCGGAGATATGAGCGATTAAATAAAGGTCGTTTTTCAGATTTGAAATTTTAAAGTTCAAAAAGACAAGTGCAGCTTGCAACTAGAAAATGACAAGTGACAGCTTTGCAAATGACAGGTGACAGTTGGGAGACAGTTCTACTTAGATTAAAATAGGATTGAATTATATTATTTTAACTAAGAGATTGGTTCTGCACAGTTTTGCTATGTACTCACACTATATTCTTGAGTGAAATGGGCCTCGCCATGGATCTGGTCAGGTTTTAAACTCGCCTCTGGTCTCTGCACTTCACAGTGATCTGGGTCAGCTCTCTCTGGTTCTCTGGTCTGGGTCTCTAGTTCTGGATAGATTGAAGTCTCTAGTTTGGCTCTCTGGAGATTTGATGGAGGTAAGTATGGATTTTTCCGGCAGAGCGTCCCGCTGCAGATGGAATTGAAGGGCCCTATCTGTCCTGTCTGTCTGCTTTTATGTGTTTAGAATGTGGGTGTGTTCTAGCATCACTGACCCTACCTCTCTCTCAGCTTCTAATTGGTCAAACTTCCATTTATCATTTGATTGGGGAATGAACTGTGAGTCAGAGGGATGTCATTGTATGGCTTGCAGATAGGACACTCCTCTGTCAGATTGCACACATTCTATATTTGATAATAAAAGACATATTTCACAGTTACACAGTTGCTTGAAATTACATATACATGGTGTGGCTGAATTTAGCCATGTCTCTGTCCAAATCTGATGTTTCTAAGAGCTTGCATTCAGAAATGGCACATAATTGACTTTTTAACTGATTTTTCAATTTCTGACATTGACCCAACTTTACATACATGTGTGCAGGGAGTATGGACATTAACTGATGAAGTTTCAGATTTTTAACATGCATACATTTAGAGTAATATCCACTTTTCCGCTAAAACCCCCCTGAACATGCCACCGGGTCGAAAAACCTCTTAAAATGTGGGCAGAAAAATCACAAGAATTATGGTGTCATTTATAAAATTTTCACATGTCCGTACTATGAGTTATTCATCTTTTTCTAAACAATATTCTGGCTACAAAGGGGTGTGGTTTCCCCTCAGCACAAGGTAGAAATACTGGTTTATCCAGTTCTGCCAAGCCAGCTTCTCTCACAGGCAGTGCTCCTCCCAGCTTCTGCCAAGAGGAAGCTACATTTTACGACCGCTGTAATAAAACCTTTGCCTGAGTCAGGAGAGGCTCATTGTTCAAGAGGAAGCCATTTATGATCCTCTCAATAAACCCTCTGCCTGGGTGAAGGGAGTTGCATTGTTCACTCTCCTGCAGAGCACAGGTAATTCAATTATCAGAAAGATGGCATATCCTTAGTGTGAGCAGCAAAAAGGCAGATGGGCCTGGGAACACAGTTGTGACTCAAGTTTCACTCCTGATGGGGGTAGTTGCCAGGCAGAATTCAGTTCCTTAAGCCGGGTTTCAGATAAAATGTCACTTTTTGTTCCCCAGTTTCTGCCTTCAAATAAAACTAAACATTTTCACATATGCAGCTAGAAGGCTGATTCTAAGTGCAAAACTATGGCATTTCAACAGTTACAAAGGCATGTGACACCAAACATAGGTCACTCATTTAATCTAAACATTTTCGATTTTAGTGTCTTTAAATCCAGTGCAACTTAAACTGCTGACTCCATAGCTCAGCCAGTTTTGTTATAAGCATTGTTCTGGGCTCTTCATTTCCCAGATTTTGTAGGCACACAACACTCCATTCTACCAAATGTCTGCTGGTGTCCAGTGAGTTTTTAGATGTGTTGCAATGTTTAAAATAGACAGTTTGAGCCTGCCTTCAGAGAAACACAGGGTGGTTTTAAACTGCCGGCTTTTGGATAGTGGTGAGTACTGGTACTGCACCCATTTTTGGGATTTAAGAAAATGAATTCCCAACAATTCTAGGTTGCATTTGGCAATCAGCATTGCCATTCCCAATGGTTTCAGACTACTGTGCGGGTAGTCCAATGGTGGTTTTAGGCAGTGTCCTTCTGTGCCCATAACATCGGCAAAATGGGTGGCAGCCTATTCTTCATGCATTTCCCTGTGCATTTTCTGGGAAGCTCTGGCCATCATGATGTTTTCCATGTCAGTACTGCACAGTTTCGAGGTAGGGCTCGGATGCATGGGTAAATACATCCCACAAGCCCCCCTCTTGCGATGGCCATTCTATTTCACGAATGGGACTCGCAAGACCTGGGATGTTTCCTCATCTTCTTCCAATAGATGGCACAGTTCAGCATCTTTTCCTCCATCCGGTACTGATCGATCGGTTCTCCTCGCCGGTCCTGATGGGAAGAGTGGGCGGTACCCCGGGCCCATTGGATCTTCGTTCCTGGTCTCCGGATCGCCCTCCTTGGCCCGTCTCCAGGTTTTCTTTCTCCTAGGACGACAAAGGAAGAGCGGCAATACCTACTCATAGACATTTTTCCACCACTGTTGAGATAGTGGGGCAGCATATGCATTTCATCATAACGAAACATTACATTCTTATTTTGAAAAAAAAACAGTATAACTAAGACAGTTTCATGCAAATCACAATATTTTAGAGACTAGATGTGGTATGTTTTATGGTTGGAACTGAATTAGTCTGAGACAGTACCCGCTAGGATTCCAGAGGATTCCTCCAGTTGTTGCAGAGCGTGCCTGGGATGGCAACATTTCAACTGGTTTATGTGGACCCACTTGTCTTCCCCCGCTGCCAAAGGACCTTTGGGGATGTGGATTTTGTAGGCCACAGGGGAGATTTTGTCTATGATCTCGAATGGTCCCTTCCATGTAGGCAAAAATTTGCGCTGCTTGGCCTGGTTCCTTTGGAAGTTGTATAGATAGACCTGGTCTCCCACCTGATATTCCTTCCTGGAAGTTTTCAGGTCATAATGGGTCTTCATGCTATCAGCTGATCTTTCTAGATTCCGCTGAGCATAAGCAAAAGCATGTTGGAGGTGTTTCCTTAAATTCTCTACATACTCATGAGTAGTGGAGGCATTTATCAGTGTCTGCTCTTGGGTCCTGTAGAGCAAATGCTGAGGAAGCACCATCTTGCGCCCAGTCATCAACTCAAATGGTGACATTTTGGTTGCAGATGAAGGGGTAGATCTGATAGCCATTAGGACCAGAGGTAATCGGATATCCCAACTTGGCCCAGAATCTGCCACAAACTTCTTTAATATGCTCACAATTGTCCGGTTATATCTCTCTACTGCCCCAGAAGAAGCTGGTCTATAAGCAATATGCAGCTTTCTCTTGACCCCCAGTATCTCCCACATCTTTGTCATTACTTCACTGGTGAAGTGGCTACCTCTGTCTGACTCAATCCTTTGAGGTAGACCAAAACGGGAAAAGATGTGGTTAATCATCAAGGCAGCTGCTGTTTCTGCCTTGCAATTTGGGGCTGGGAGACATTCCACCCACTTGGTAAACAAGCATGTCACAGTCAACATGTACTTATTCCCCCTAGCCGAGCGAATCACAGGGCCTACAAAGTCGATTTGTAAATCTGACCATGGCAGTGTCATCCCCCTCTTTTGGAGAGGCGCACGGTGCGTGAGGGATGATGGCTGAAATTGTGCACACACAAGACACCCCTTCAAGTATTGGTCGAGGTCCTGCCCCATGTGTGGCCAGTATGCAACCTCTCTTAAGATTTCCAATGTTGTGTGAAACCCCCTATGACCGGCGGTGGCCGCATCATGGGCGTGACTTAACATCAGGCTTCGGAATGAGGTAGGAACCACCCACTGATCGTGGCCAGCTTTGGATTTCCTTACCAGCAAACCGTCTTGGATCCGGAACATTTTTGGACATTTCATCAACACTCTTAGGTCCTCTTTCCCAATGTAATCGGTATCCGTCAGGGGAAAGTTCTCAGGGTCCTCAAGGTGCTGGTAAAATTTACCAATAATTGGATCCCCCTTCTGAGCAGTAATCAAATCAGCATCAGGGGTCTCCTTACTCCATTGTGCAATTGAAAGGTCGTTGTGAGCATTTGTCTGGGACCTAGTGATGACAGTGACCTGGATTTCCCCCAACAGGGACTCAATCTCAATTAGATCCCCTTGGATGGCCCCGGTTTTGGCCAGCTGATCAGCTAAGTCATTTCCAGTTTTGTCTGGTCCCTCTACTTTGGAATGACCCTTGATCTTTTTCCAGTAGATGGTCATCCCATTCGATGTGACCAGATCATCAATGTTTTGGATCAACTTCCCATGTTTCAAGGGTTTGTTGTTAGCACATAACATGCCTCTGGTTTTCCAATTAACCAGGTGCTCCACGAACCCGTTCCGTACATAATCCGAATCTGTGATTATGACCAGTTCGTGGAGTTGATGCTGGACAGCAGCGAGGATGGCCTGATGCACAGCCATCAATTCTGCCACCTGACTACTTCGGGGACCAATTTTGTATCCAGCGGAGGGTTCTGGGGACTCATTCACCCATGAATTCCCTACGCCAGCCACCAGTTCTTTCTCCCCGTCGTTGTCAACATGGTAAGAGCATCCATCCACATAGACAGTGGGCATTCCCTCACACTTGTCCTCTTCAAAGACTTTGTGGGGGGAATTAAGGTATGCCTCCATGTTGTCCTTTATTTTTAGACTTTCGTCCTCGAGACAGTTTTCTCTGGCACAATCATGCAAGTCAGCCAGACCTTGCGCGAGGGGACTCTTCTTGTTTTGGCCATATCTGACCTCCACAGGAAAGCCTTGCATTGACAGAATCCAGGAAGTAATTCGGGAATTACTCACATTTCCGGCCCGGATTCTGTCACTTTGGAGATATTGCAGAGGCTGGTGTGGAGTCTCCACTATAATGTGTTCCCCCTGGATAAACGGGCGGTAATTCTTCAATGCCCACACCGTTGCCAGGAGTGCCTTCTCACAATCGTTGAATTTTTCCTCCACAGAGGATAAAGTTTTGCTCGCATATGAGATTACTTTATTGACCTTGTCATGCTTTTGATATAATACTGCCGTCAAGCACGTATTAGAGAACCCCGTCTCTAGGAAGAACTCCTTGTTTCTGACAGGGTAAGCTAGGCAAGGCGCTTGTGAGAGGCTTCTTTTGAGTTGTTTTACCGCCTCGGCTTGTTCTGGACCCCATTCCCACTTGACCCCCCCCTTCAGGAGATGAATCAGGGGTCTGGTGATCTCTGCGTAGCCCTCAATGAACTTTCTGCTGTAATTAGTCAGTCCAAGGAGGCTCCTTAGTTCTCGCAGAGTTGTGGGGTCTTTCAGTTTCTGAAGTGCTTCCACTTTCTTTTCCTGGGGACAGAGACCCTGAGGAGTAATCTCATGCCCCAAGAAATTAACACGGGTTCTACACCACTGTGCTTTCTGAAAGGAAAGTTTTGCTCCGGCGGCCCTCAACTGTGTCAGAACATAACGGATCTCCGCTATGTGTTCCTCCACAGATGAACTTTTGATGAGGACATCATCTACATAAGCCAGGTTACCCCTCGCACCCAGGTCGGGCATGGCCTTATGTAGGAAAATGTTGAATTCATTGCCGGAGTTGAGGTATCCGAAGGGAGTCCGGGTCCATGTGTACTGCTGGCCCCCAAAGGTAAAAGCCAGCTTGTATTGGTCCTCCCTACTGACAGGCACGGTCCAGTATCCATTGGTCAGGTCTATTGCAGTGAATACCTGTGACCCCTGAATCTGGGCCAGACCTTGGTCAATGTAGGGCAGAGGCCATCGGGAAGTATGGACCCGTTTGTTGAGCTCCCTAAGGTCGGCGCAGAGTCTCCACTGGCCGTTTGGCTTCAATATTCCCAGCACCGGATTATTGAAGGTGCTTTGGACTGGACGGATTATTCCCCGGGACTCAAGGTTCTTAATTATTTCAGTAAGGGACTCCATTGATGCGAGAGGCAAGCGATATTGCTTCACAAACACAGGAGTCATGCCAGGGTCCGTGGGGATTGTTGTTGTGTGGATGTCAGTGCGACCACAGTCATATGAGTCTACCGCAAAGAGATCTTGGAAATCCAAGAAAACTTGTTTCAACTTTTGCTTTTGTTCCAGAGTCACACAGGCATCAGCTAGGTTGACTGTCTCTTCCACCATCTGCCTGAAGCCTGGAAAGACTTCTGGTTTGGCTATTTCCGCGGCCTCCTCCAGCTGGGTGGAGAAGTCCCTGGTCAGAGTGCTGATTTGGACCGGAGGCTTCAGGTGGGAAAGGCAGCCCTCATGTACCTGGAAAATCACCTCATCCCTCCTGAAGTCACACGTCACATCTTCCTTACCATAGGGGCAGGAAGTGTACACCAGGAAGTTCCCCCCATGCCGGGTGAAAATCCTGTCTGGTGTTGTATTGTCCTCACTGTCACTGTCAACACAGTCCTTGGGGATTGGTCCTAACAGTTCATTTCTAAGATCAATGGAGAAATGTCGGTCATCAACCGCCATTCCAATAATGGTGCCTGCGGCTAGAGTAATACTCTTTAAGTCGCTGTTATCCACCTCTATTGGAATGGTGTCATGTTCTATGTTGACTAATGGAGTGGGGTTTACCCCCAACCCTTGCTGTTGGAGAGAAGCATTTAGATGTATGTAAGCATCAGGGTTTTTCAACTCATGTCCCCTTTTAACTTTCACTTCCAGGGAGAATTGTCGGGTCCTTTCTGGGATGGTGACTTCCTCTTTAACCTGAATTTCAACTGCATAAGGTAGCAATTGAGCTGACCTAAATGCTTTTTCTGGATCATCAAAGCCCATGGGATTATCCGCTAATCGGGACCAAGCTTTGAAGTTTATTAGGTCCAAACTAATGGCAAAGCGATTGAGAATGTCACTGCCTAAGTAAAAGGCGGCAGGGACGTCTCGCACGACCCAACAATTGTGGACTATGCTCTTGTTGCCAATGGAGATTTTGAGCATACACCTGCTTGGCAGGAGATGTTTGGAATTAGGTGCTTCCAGGTCCATTTCCCATTTGTCTATCAGTTTGAAGGTGGGAATGGCTGGGTCTTTTGGGAGTTGGCGAAACATGGCTTCGCTGATGAAGCTCTTACCGTTGTTCACACACACTCGAGCGAGAACAGAGTCCTTCCCATCATTTAACTGAACAGGGATGAACAACTGCTCTCCAATTTGCTGAATATCAGCCAGGCTCTGAGCTGATTTCACATCTTTCTGGACTATAGGAGTGGGAGTTTCAGATTGTGGATTGGTATAGAATTTCAGAGTGTTTCCTTCCAGCGTGGAGTACCACTTTAGACTGGAAGGAAGGTTGATTTTCAGAAATAGAGAGGACCCCCCATCACTAGTCTGTTGTCCTACTGCTATTACTGTCACGTCTGGAATCTGGTTGTTCTGGAAGTGAAATTCTACTTGGTCAGATTTTTGTTCAACCATGTGGCAGGTGCCGTTTAAACTAACATGGTTGACACTCTGTTTTAATTTTATCGGTCGGCTAGTCTGGGTCCAGAGGACCTTGTTTACGCAATCTATTAGGGGTGACAACCTTCTCAGGAGGTCATTCCCTAGTAAACAAGGGGTGCCCTCTGGGGTCACAACTATGACCGGGTGTTTCAACTTGTGTCGCCCGATCTTAATGTCCAAGTCTGCAGTCCCCTCCACGGGAATTTCCTTCCCGTCAAAGTTCTGCAGTTGTCCAGGAAGAGAGGTGAGAGGAATTTGGTAATTCTCTCCCCTTCCTGCATTCAGTTCGTCAAAGGCCCTTCTGGACAGAAGGGTAGCT
Source organism: Ambystoma mexicanum (assembly GCF_040938575.1). Classification (NCBI taxonomy): domain Eukaryota; kingdom Metazoa; phylum Chordata; class Amphibia; order Caudata; family Ambystomatidae; genus Ambystoma; species Ambystoma mexicanum. Next base: position 291,043,070 of record NC_090930.1, on the reverse strand, counting down.
TGAGATCCAGTGTCCACCAGTGCCGAGATTGTACCCTGCCCCTGTACTTGTACCGGGGCATAATATCTTCCCTCCTTCTCCTCAAGGGGGCACAGATAATGTACATTTTTGGACAACTGGTGGGCTAATTTTCTGGTTTTGGACATCGCTAGCGAAGAGATTTGGGCAGAATCTTGTGGAGAGCCTTGGGAATCTGAAAGAAAAATTTGGCAACTGGAGATCAGAGCCATTGTGGGTTCCCCTGGCTCCGGTTCTGGGCCGCCCCCCCCCTTTTTGGAGGCAGTCACCAGGATGGGTTTGAACCAGGGGATTTTCTTGCTGTTGGTTCTGGGATGAGATGGTGGGCGACGGTAGCTCAGTCTCCACATCTCCCCAGTCTGGATTTGCATCCCTAGGGACCCATTTTTCTTTGGGAGGAGTTCCCCCCTCTCTGAAGGAGAAGATCCTTTTCCCAGGATCCTCTGAGGATCCCTCTCCCTCAAATTGGAAGATCTGTACCTCCTCCTCAAACTGAGTCTGTTTGGGTCTTTTGTTTCTCCTACCCCCCCTCTGCTCCTTAGGAGGCAGACTTTCAGGGGCAAGAGATTTTGTTTCCGGTTCCTGGGTTTCCAGGGGCTGTTTACAAGTGAGGAAGGAAGCTTCCTCCAAGGCTTTACACCCCCCTTCCCTTTGTGCCTCCTCCCTGGGAACCGGTGAGTTATCGGGGTGCTGCCCCCGTCATTGTTCTGGAGCACCAGGTCCAGAGTTGGGTGCGTTCTGCGCCGGCATGCCGATCTGAGGGTTCTGCTGAGCCCTCAGTATGTGACCCAGATCCCGCGCCATGTTTTGAACCTGGCGCTCTAACTGGGAAACCGGCTCAGGCTGATACGGGGCCCTGTTTTCTCCCCCGGGCTGATCCCGGGAAGGGTAGCTGTCCCTTCTTTGGTAGTACCCCTGGTTGGGAAGATATGGGTACCCCTCCACCCTTGGCCTCCCCTCTCCCGGATTCAGTGGTCTGGGCTCAGGGAATTGGGGAAAGAAGGATGGATGGTTTTGGGGCTGAAAGTCGGGTGGATATCTGGGGAAAAAGTTCTGCCCAGGGTTTGGTAAATTTCTGCCCTCCTGTGGGAAGTTTGGAGGGAAGTTCCCTGGGTTAGGTGCTTGGCTGGATCCCCCCCCTTGGGCTGGAGGAGTCCACACATAACCCAGGATGGGTCGATTTCCCTTGTAACGGGGACTTACATAATCAGGAGAGCGAGGGACCCCATTTGTGGGGCTGCCTCCCTGGCTCCCTGTCTGTGACTGGCCCGAGGACCTTCTGGGCCTAGCATGATTAGGTGCAGGTAGGTTTTTAGGCCCCCCCATCTCCAAATCCAAAACGGGGGTGACCTTTACCTCTGCCACCTTGGCAGCAGCAGGGGTGCTGTTGGCTTTGGGGTTTTTCTGGGCATTACTTTTGCTATCTACCGGTTTCTGCACCTCATAGATCCGGGTAGCCTGTTCAATGACCCAGTCTAAAGATCTTTTCTCGTGAAAATCCCTCACGAGCTGGGTCATGATATATTTGGGCAAGGCATGGAAAAACGTATTAATAAATTCCCTGCTATCCGTGCGCACCCTTCTTGTGGTCTGTGCAAAAGCACGCTTTAACTCCTGCACAAATTCTTGTGGGGCCTGATCCTCCCCACATTGCAAATTGTAGGCTGCCTTGCGAGCCTCTTGAGGATTTCTGTGAACAGAAAAATGTTTCAAGATGGCCGCCTTATAGGTGGACCATCTTAAATGATTTTGGTCCTCCAGCCCCGCAAAGAAACTGGAGTATTCCGGGGAGAAGGTCCACTTTACATATTGAATACAGCTTTGGCTGTCCTTCAAATGGAAAGTCTCCATCATTTGTTCAAACAACTCTAAGTGCTCCCAAACAGAATACTTAGCGTTCTTATGGTAAGGCGTGATGACGCTCCTGATCGCCTTAATCTGCTTTAAAGGGTCCTTAAGCAAGGCCCTTTTTGTCTTATTGGCCCTTTTGGTCCGGGTAACCCTGGTCCAATCGTCCTCGGACTCAGAGGCACTGCTCCCAGAGGTTCCTGTCTGCTCTTCCAGGTTTTCCCGGATTCTGCAAGCCTGGGAATGGCTGGGAGAATGTGGGGACCTGGTCTCCTGTGTCCTGCGCAGTTCAGAGGAGTCTTCAGATTCCTCCTTGCTGCCAGGATTTGATGGGTACCCCCTCCACTGACCTAACTGGGCAGAGGTTTTCAGGATGCCCTTAATGGGCCTACTCTCCTGGGGTTCCCCATTGAACTGTACTGTACTTGGGTGCCCATACCCGGATGCCCACCCCTCCATTCCTGAGTGGTACTGGCCTATGAGCCCCATACTCTTAGCTGGATAGTAATCTGCCATCCCTGTGGCCCTGTGCTCATGTGCGCCAGGGGACATGGGGGTGGTAGAGTCCAGGGACTGGGGGAGATGAAGGCCCCTGGTGTGAGGGCTCCTGCGGTTATGGTCAGGAACCTCTCTTTCCCAGCGGACCTCATCTCTATCCGCCCCTGCTCCCTGTTGCAATGCAAGAGCCTGCACTTGTGCTTTCAGTTCCTCTGTTAAGGCCTTACTCGACTCTATCAGTCTCTCCTGCATCGCTACCTGTTGCTGGAGCCTCTCATTGTGCTGGCAGAGAGCCTCATTTTCCCTCTGTGCTTCCTGGTTGGTCCTGGAGAACTGGGCCAGTCTTTGCTGCAGGAGGGTTACCTCCTGAGCTGTGTCCCTATTGGCCTGCTCCTTTCTTGCTAGAGCATCCTCCACCCTCCTGGTGTGCTCTAACAAGTTCTGGTGTTCTTTTTGGAGATCACCCAGTCCCTGGTGGGCCAGGTGATTTTCTTCCATTTCTCTTTTTAAATGGCAGACTTCCTGGCCTAAGGCGTCTCTTTCCTGACTAAGAGCCTGCATTTGTGCCGCCAGGTCGTCCCTCTGCCTTTGAAGGGCACCAGCTTTCTGGTGTTCTTCATCAAACTCTGCCTGGGTATCCAGGTCTTTCAAAATCAGCTTGTTGCTCTCTACCTTCACTCTATCTAGATGACTTTGCAGGGTGGCTACCTGCTCCGTGCATGCCCTGTTAAAGTCTAATTGTTGCTCCAGCTTTTTCTGGCTCTGCAGTAGGGAGTCCAAACCTTCCTGGTATTCCTTCTGCAAGGCCAGAAATCTGGTTTCCTGTTCTACCTTTTCCTGTTGCAGCACATCCATATCCTTCTTTATTTTAATGATGTGCTGCCTACTATCATCTTCTGACTCCTGGCTCCTCTGCAGCCTCTGCTCAGAAGAGACCAGGTCAGATTGGACCTTCTCTAACGCCATCTGTTGCCTATTTGCCAGATTTTGGCTTTCAGCACATCTATCCTGCATGTCTCCCATATATAGGTACAGGTATGCTGCTATCCTGGCAATCTTATTGTGTTCCTCTTTGGCTTTAGGAGCCATATATAGTTCACTCAGGGCCACATGTAATGGACCCTGATCTCTATATATATCTGACCCTGTTTCAGTGACCTGTTGTGTGATTGCCTGCAACCACGCATCCTGGCCCTGTTCGGTCCATTCACCTCTCACAAATAGCTTATGCAAGAGGTGCTCTCTGGCCATTTTCATGTCTACTAAGGTCGTCATTCTAGAGATTGGTCTCTGTCCTGACTTACAGAAGTTAGTATTTTATTTTTTCAGAACAGAACTTTTCTTGGAGTGTCCCTTTTGAGGAATGCTTCACAGCGTAATGCAGCGTGGTGATCCGACCGGATGTATGTATCCCGTCAGTTAGCACACTGTATTAAGCTGCACAAGTGGTAAATCTAACCCAACATCCCGGACGAGCCCCCAATTTGTAAGAGGATTCAATTCAGCACTACAGCTAAGTTAACGCCTAGTCTAGAATACTGAATGAAAACCCTTATTGATATATCTTTATGTCCAGTTCATGCGTTCTGAATGACTACCCCTATATAACACCCCTCTCTTGGAATCCCCCTGACCCCACTGAGCCAAGAAGTAGTTCTGTTTTGCAAGTTTAAAAGGTTTATTTGATAATTTAAAATATATATATATCACACTTTATAATAAATTAATAATTGAATAGCACACTTAATCTGATATGATAAAGATCAACAACGGAGAATCTGGCACTAGCACACTTCTTATAATCACTAATGAGTTGACATGAAATGGATAAGGTAGCAACAATACTTTTATGGTTTCAAATGGATGAAATGTGGAATGAAATGCAGTACAGAAAATACTCAATATGATTTCAACCAAACAATGTGATCACTTTTCTCTGGCAATCCCCTCCCCCCCTTGATGCAAGGCAAGGAAGTGGAAGGAAAACACACAGTTCTCAGAAATGCAATCAATGTAAATCAGTTCACCCCAGCAAGCTTACACGACAGAAGTTTAAAACACAGGCAAATGCTTTGATATGTGCTAGCAATGGATGAGAAATATGCTGGAAATGCTTTTAATTCCCTTTCAGAGGTTCAGGGTGAGTGGTATCTAGTTAATATTAGTCCAGGCTCACACTAGCAATGATGCAGGGATAGTTAGCAGGTTAAACGAATTTCTGGCAAATGGAAGGCAAGCAGCAGCAGTTTTTACATGTGAAGAAATTTGCAAATCGCGGTAAAATTCGCGAATGCGTGTTCCGCGATTGTGGTAAAACTATAAGGGGTAGGAATGCGGTTCTAGGTTCGTAGGAAAGCCACGATTCTAACCTTCCAGATGAAAGTTCGAGATAAAGGTCGTTTTTCAGATTTGAAATTTTAAAGTTCAAAAAGACAAGTGCAGCTTGCAACTAGAAAATGACAAGTGACAGCTTTGCAAATGACAGGTGACAGTTGGGAGACAGTTCTACTTAGATTAAAATAGGATTGAATTATATTATTTTAACTAAGAGATTGGTTCTGCACAGTTTTGCTATGTACTCACCCTATATTCTTGAGTGAAATGGGCCTCGCCATGGATCTGGTCAGGTTTTAAACTCGCCTCTGGTCTCTGCACTTCACAGTGATCTGGGTCAGCTCTCCCTGGTTCTCTGGTCTGGGTCTCTAGTTCTGGATAGATTGAAGTCTCTACTTTGGCTCTCTGGAGATTTGATGGAGGTAAGTATGGATTTTTCCGGCAGAGCGTCCCGCTGCAGATGGAATTGAAGGGCCCTATCTGTCCTGTCTGTCTGCTTTTATGTGTTTAGAATGTGGGTGTGTTCTAGCATCACTGACCCTACCTCTCTCTCAGCTTGTAATTGGTCAAACTTCCATTTATCATTTGATTGGGGAATGAACTGTGAGTCAGAGGGATGTCATTTTATGGCTTGCAGATAGGACACTCCTCTGTCAGATTGCACACATTCTATATTTGATAATAAAAGACATATTTCACAGTTACACAGTTGCTTGAAATTACATATACATGGTGTGGCTGAATTTAGCCATGTCTCTGTTCAAATCTGATGTTTCTAAGAGCTTGCATTCAGAAATGGCACATAATTGACTTTTTAACTGATTTTTCAATTTCTGACATTGACCCAACTTTACATACATGTGTGCAGGGAGTATGGACATTAACTGATGAAGTTTCAGATTTTTAACATGCATACATTTAGAGTAATATCCACTTTTCCGCTAAAACCCCCCTGAACATGCCACCGGGTCGAAAAACCTCTTAAAATGTGGGCAGAAAAATCACAAGAATTATGGTGTCATTTATAAAATTTTCACATGTCCGTACTATGAGTTATTCATCTTTTTCTAAACAATATTCTGGCTACAAAGGGGTGTGGTTTCCCCTCAGCACAAGGTAGAAATACTGGTTTATCCAGTTCTGCCAAGCCAGCTTCTCTCACAGGCAGTGCTCCTCCCAGCTTCTGCCAAGAGGAAGCTACATTTTACGACCGCTGTAATAAAACCTTTGCCTGAGTCAGGAGAGGCTCATTGTTCAAGAGGAAGCCATTTATGATCCTCTCAATAAACCCTCTGCCTGGGTGAAGGGAGTTGCATTGTTCACTCTCCTGCAGAGCACAGGTAATTCAATTATCAGAAAGATGGCATATCCTTAGTGTGAGCAGCAAAAAGGCAGATGGGCCTGGGAACACAGTTGTGACTCAAGTTTCACTCCTGATGGGGGTAGTTGCCAGGCAGAATTCAGTTCCTTAAGCCGGGTTTCAGATAAAATGTCACTTTTTGTTCCCCAGTTTCTGCCTTCAAATAAAACTAAACATTTTCACATATGCAGCTAGAAGGCTGATTCTAAGTGCAAAACTATGGCATTTCAACAGTTACAAAGGCATGTGACACCAAACATAGGTCACTCATTTAATCTAAACATTTTCGATTTTAGTGTCTTTAAATCCAGTGCAACTTAAACTGCTGACTCCATAGCTCAGCCAGTTTTGTTATAAGCATTGTTCTGGGCTCTTCATTTCCCAGATTTTGTAGGCACACAACACTCCATTCTACCAAATGTCTGCTGGTGTCCAGTGAGTTTTTAGATGTGTTGCAATGTTTAAAATAGACAGTTTGAGCCTGCCTTCAGAGAAACACAGGGTGGTTTTAAACTGCCGGCTTTTGGATAGTGGTGAGTACTGGTACTGCACCCATTTTTGGGATTTAAGAAAATGAATTCCCAACAATTCTAGGTTGCATTTGGCAATCAGCATTGCCATTCCCAATGGTTTCAGACTACTGTGCGGGTAGTCCAATGGTGGTTTTAGGCAGTGTCCTTCTGTGCCCATAACATCGGCAAAATGGGTGGCAGCCTATTCTTCATGCATTTCCCTGTGCATTTTCTGGGAAGCTCTGGCCATCATGATGTTTTCCATGTCAGTACTGCACAGTTTCGAGGTAGGGCTCGGATGCATGGGTAAATACATCCCACACCTGAAAGGTCTTCACCTCCAGCTCCCTTGGAAAGATGAGGATGAGAGTGTAAAGAGGCTAAGAGGGGAAGACAAAAGGTGAGTGAGAAGAGAGAGCAGTGCATGGAGAGAACAATTTGAGGGAAGGGCAAGGAAGCGGAAGGGAGGGATAGTGCCAATGTAGAGAAGGCATGAGGGAAAGAAAAAGGAGAAGGAAATTAATGCAAGTAGGAGGAGAGTAGGTGATAGAGTAGAATAGTAAGAGATAAAAAAGAATGAAAGGGCAAAAAGGGGAAGGCAGAGTGTTCAGGCAAGATGGACACATGGTCTGAGCACTGGGAATCTCAAAGACATTTATTGAATGGAAGTGCTGAATTAAATGAACATGTCAGTACCTACTGCAGGACTCTGACTGTGTAGGGGGTGTGGTAAGCATTTGATGAAAAAATGTAGCTGTGACAATTTGTCACCTGAAACCTACAGCAGCAGCTGTTTGTGTTGCAGGAGCCCAGATAGTATGTCTGAATATACATCAGCCATACCATTTAATCAGTGACACAGATATCCTCCTCTACAAAGAACAGGGTCATGTGTCTCAAATTCATTTGGTGCATCAGAAAATAATTTAATTCAGACATCTCTACTTTCGCAATACCAGAAATAGTAAGACGAGAGTACAGGCCTTTATGAATCCAAGCAATTATCAAGTGCAAGCACAGTACACAGAAAGTACACTTCAGACACTTCTTGTGAACCAGTGTACCGTCTTTTCCCAAACATTTCTGAAAAAAACACATACTAATGATATAACAGTCACACCAATGACACCAGGTCTCACTCAACAGCAACAACTGCAAAGCACACCAAGCAGGCCAGAAGATGAAGGAGAGGTAAGGGCCAGTCACAGACGTCTCACGAAACCCGGACTACAAAGTGATTTTACAGCAGAAAACCAACAAGCTCATCTTGCCACTTGCCATATGTGCATGGAAAGTGTGCTGCGGGTGTCGCTGCATACCAATTTTGGCACCTCTTCTTTGTAGGTCCACATGAGAGGCTATCCTCTGCATGCTTGACAAATTGCAAGGAGAAAAGGGCATCCTCCCACCTCTCAACTGTAGGGAATGGGCCCATTTGCACCACATTCTGCGCCACTACAACGGTCACTTGCTTAAGCGTGATCGGTCACAAGATGTAGTGCCATCTGGCACTCCTTTGCAACCCGCATCATGATGCTGGACCAGCTGTGCTACAATTCTGAACTTTGAGGATCTGCTCAATGCACTCCTACTTGGCTGACTTCAGACTCTGTCTCTCTTTGCTGGTTGACTGCCTCAACCTCTGACATGGAGGAGTGGTCCAGCTCTTTATCTCCCTACCCAAACACCCCTCCCTCCCCCGACACTCCCTCCAAAGAAATGTACATGTGTCAAAAGGTTCCGATAAGCAAATCATAACTGTGACAAAGGTGCCTACTATGCAGGGGCCAATGTGCAAAATGCAATTCAAGTGGCAAAGATAAACAAAGGGATTTTCACAAAACTCACAAGAGGAGGCATCGTTATCGAAACATACAAACAGTAGGGACGGTGAATGACCACAACACAGGATGTTTTCTTGAGTTCACACACAAAGGTCTTGCTATAAACACAGGAAGGAAATTGGTTTGGACTTTATTTATTTATTTATTTTTGGGGAGGGGAGGGGCTGAAAGGACTGTCGTGAGAACATTCATGCTAATCCTCGATACTTTGATTTGCAGATCACGGCTGGCTGCACGAGTGACGACGCAGCATCACTGCTAGAAGGAACGAGATATTTTCAGTGATGGGAGTTTGACACCAACATACGAGTAAGTCGTTTAAGACCAATTTTTGCCAAACCACCTATGTACAGTAGAACTAAAACTTTAACCAGTGAATCAAAGCTGAAGTATATTTTTGGCTCATTTTTACAGATACTTCTCGAATGAACAAAACAATGTGTCATGCAAGATACACGGAGATTGAGCACCTATGAAACAAGTAAGAGCCAACACCAATTAGACAGGAGTTATAATGACCACCATATGAACATAGACACTAATATTGACATATGTCTATAGGTGCAGGAAAAGCACACACAGATGAAGGTGGACGTGCAGGAATATAAGGCAAGATTTTGCAAAAATTAGTATATTGAAGGTTAAGAGTACAAGTTAGCCTTAGCTAACCCATGGTATGTATATTGTGTCCACAGCTAGTTACAGGCTGCGATACGCAAGTTGCTGGACGCCCAGCCAGAGTGCACAGCCGACAGTGAGGGCCTCTAAAAACCAATAAGATGATAGAATCTAATTAGACTAGCTTGGTGGTATTTAATGTTGGTTAAGGGCAATAAAGTCCTGAAATGAATATGGGCAAATGAACACCCAATGCCAGCGTTATGATTAACCCGGGAGATTGTACGGGTCCTAGCAGCATAGCAAACAAATAGTGTTCAATGGAAGTGACACAAATGATGTGTTCATTTCCACCCCAGTTCTTTCTGGAACAGGAAAGTGTTTAGTTGCTGCGTAGTTCCTGAGGAAGTTCTAGACATGGTTGAAAACGAGTGATAGAACGAAACATGTTGGGCATATGATGGTTTTGTAGAGCATAAAGGAGGTCTAGGTAACAACTGCAATTTTTGCACAGGTGTAGTTAGATGTTTACATTGGGCACTGAGTCACTTTAGCACTATGCACTTTATATATGTGTTAAGTAGAGCCATCCTGACGGATACAAATTGTTGTTTATATTTCTATATAACTAAACCTTAAAGCTTAATTCAAAGGGGGAATTGTGAATTCTTTTTATGAAATTGTCAATAAAGGTTCTTGTGGAGTAAAACGTGTGGTTTTTGCTGATATTAGCAGCCCAAGAAGGTTTAAAGGTGGTCTGATGTTTTGAACCGGACCTCGAGACCTGCAGCAGGGCTAGAGCCTAGGGATGTTCAATGGGAATTCCAGGGGCGAGTGAAACCGTCCATAAATGCACATTGCCAAATACTGCAGTACTGCAGTACTGTTCAGTGAGTGAGTAAACTGACGGTGTAAAGACGAGTAAATATGTTTTACTTTGAGAGAGTCTATGCTAAAGTGGAGTGGTGGTTTAGTGGTTGAGAAAGCAAGTGATCATGAGTGTAGAGGCACATCAAAGGGAATGAGTAAGCGAGCAACTGCATTTGTATAATAACAACAGAAAAATGAACAGTGACGTTATAATGCTGAAAATGAATTTGGAAGGTATGAAAGAATGTCATTATGATAATGAAATGCTCAACAGGGGATGTGAGCCTTATTCTGTGCACTGTGAGAAGTGTCATTGCATTTCAAATGTCGAGCTTTTAACAGCTCAGCCAACACACTTATGAAATAGGAATCCACAATCTAGACTCAGCAGGTGTCTTGGAATACACTTGCTGTCCATTTGAAAATATGTAGGAAGCGCAAAAAGTGCAGTAATACCAAACGTGATCTGTATGCATCAGAAGTAGTTATACACGTTATAATGTCCATGAGGAGCAAGGTGGTGTATGAATTATTTAATATTTCCCTGGGTTTAATATTTATACTCAAAACTATGCCCCAGGGTCGGCTTGTGATTATCTTTCCATGTGTAAATCAGGAGTAAATCAAGGTTACTACTGGTAACTTCCCTGTTAATGAGCACTCTGTTCTATGGAGTTGATATTTGTATAACTTTCAGATCACAATCAAGTTAAGCGTGAAAAGTGAAGTAGAAGCACATGTGATATGAATAGCAGAAGCAGCCATGCATGTTAACCCGTACATGGTGGACAAGGTGATGCATTCATTATGTAATATTTGCATGTGTGTGAGAGTCGAATAGGCCATTTCAGTTAACAAGTTCCCATGTCAAAGCAACACCGTGTAGATGTACCTTGAGGTTCAACACTAGTTCAAAGCCACAGAGCAAAGCACTACGAGTATGAAGACCTTGGAGTAAAATGGGTACATGCGTTCTCCATGGGAGAGAACTGTCATTGTCTAATAGGGCAAATATATTGTATAGATGGTTATAATTCCTGGACCAGCAGTTGTCAAGGACGCAACAGCCACATATGCAAGCACAGAATCGCCAGTGTGCTGAAGTTTACATCCTTGCCATTGGCGTATTGGGAAATGTTTACCAAACACCATCAATATTATGTTGGGTTTAAAAACTGCAGGAAAAACTCCTCTACTGCAGAATTTTACATCAGAATGGGTCATGTCATTACCAAGCCACACGTGTCACAGTGCCACCTACATGAGATTAATACTATTGTAACATATTGGAGCCCACTTAGGGCCCGATTCATGGAATTATCTGCACAGAAAACTGGGTACCTGCGCGCGCATCTGCATGCAAATCCTCCTTTGTTGATTCATGGAAATGAATGCACCGTAGTTTCCCTGGACTTGCATGGATCTCGCACTGGCTCAGCAAAACTGCGCGAGCCGTTGAGGGCCCTGCACGAGACTTCGAGCAGAGCGTGGGCGTGGCCTGCACAGAGGGCTGGGAAGGGGGCAGAACACCAAAAATTAGGAAGAACTTGCGAAAAAGTGGGCGTTCCGACAGACGGCCTGAAGGTAGTTCCTCACACGCCCACTATTGCACTGCACGAGACGTATTCATGGATTTGATTGTGCAATTTCTCAGCCTGGAAATGGCCTTTGCAGTCATCCATACGATCAGCCACACGAAGGCAGGCGTACACATAGGATTGTCAGCGTGCAAGTGGGGTCACATGTTGGATTTCAGGGTGTGTGTACTCAGTCGAGGTTCCAATGTAACCTAGGGGTGCACATGAACAGTCTAGCAGGGTGCAGGAACGTTTTATGTAGGTTTGGACGCAGATTACCCGAGTTAATGGCGAGTTACGATTTTTTATATGCATGTTGTCGGGGTGCCGAATATAGTTACGGGGGACCCCTTGTAGGGTCCCCGAGTTGCAGGCGTGCTTACGGGGGACCCCATGCACTGTTTGAAGGGTGAGTGTATTTGCGCCCGGGGTAGCGCGCAAGGTAGCTGTTCTGGCTGTTCATGCTTTGCGTGTGGATGTGTCTGGGTGTTCCCAGCACGACTTGCGAATACGGTTACTTTGCGCTGTCAATTCCATGAATAAGCGTCGTGCTCAATTTTCTTTCTGCACTCATGCTGGCGCAGTGTCCTTCTCATCGCACTGCCCTTGCAGGATTTCTCCACCCATTTTTATGAATCAGGGCCTAAATGTTCAGAATAGCTTGCCTAACCTACCTATTATGGTGCATTCAAAGACAACGCTTTCTATGGCATAAGGTACTGTATTTTGTATTGTATAGGAATACTAAATAATGTGGTAGATATTTCTCCTCTGTGAAATATAGTGAAATAAAGACTCTGGGTAAGTCTCTCGGTAAGTCTCTCGTAACTGGGACTAATGTCCGGCAGAGGGACTCCCAGGATCCCCCTTGTTTTTTGCATAGTTAAGTAACTTTGGGTCTCACCCTCAGTTACTAGGGGAATCCAGACGTGGACCTCTTGCTCACTATTCTTAGAGAGGCACAGCTCCACCCTACTGATGAGTTCCAACCAGACCGAAACACGTGTCTGGGGTTGCTGTTGGTACTCTTGTTCAGAGGAGAATTGCTTAGCATTTGGGTGCTGGTCTGCCCTAGGGCAGGACAAAGACTGATATGTGTTTCTCCTCTGTGAAAGATAGTGAGCTAAAGACTCTGGGTAAGTCTCTCGTAACCAGGACTAATGTGTGGCATAGGGACTCCCAGGACCCCCCTTGATATTTGCATACTAAATAATGTAACCTGTGATCTTTTCTGGAAGGAAGCCAGTAGTAGTCATTTAACGAATTTGGTATTATTTAACATACAAGATGTTTAAAATGTCTTTGTTTGCAGGTAAAGAGAACGTGCGTGCTGGCATGAATAACATTGCAATGTATTCACACATATTCTATGTAATGCGTTTTGTCTCTTAAGGCAGTTACTACATGGAATCAAAAATCATTGATCTTGTTTTATTTGTTTATTGTGTCAACATTGCTACCTAAAAGACAGTTTGAAATCATATACATGTTAAAAAGGCTCAGGGCAACTATTACTGAAACTATAGTGGTTACTGCCTTTTGGCCGATAGTGTGCAGGGATATTGGTTTGCATCAAAACAATATGTCAAATCAATGTCTGTACGATTATTCTCAGTAAAGTAAATCCATTGCGTATGACACTAGACAGACACAGAACTGCTCCCAAACCTCATGTGCCACCTCTGTGATCAGGAGCATGGTAGTTTGGAAGCTTATATGCCATGCTCGAATGGCTTAAATAGTGAAGTGCTGTACTTCTTATTACTGATCCTTTGCACTACTGCAAATGACATTGTGCATTGTATTATCACTACGGTAGACATTACTAATTTGCAAACATATATTATTTAAGAGCATTTTGCTCATAGTTTACTGAGAGTACAATACAATTCTTTATTTGCTCCAAACTCCCACACCAACTCCAAACATTGGGCACATATGATAAGGTAGGAGATAGACTAATAGGAATGATATATATCTAAGCAGGTGCGCCTGCATGGCTTATCATTCAGGCCTGATGATTTGTTTGTGGCATTTTGGCACCGGGCAGCTAATTTTGTCCTAGTTATTAATTAATGTTTCACAGCTCTGCGAGTAAAGGACATCCAATGTCAGATTGCCATCTCGGATTCAAGCAGGCCTGTCTTTGCTGCTGCCTGATTATGCCATGCTTCTCTCCATCCCTGGAGTGAGTTTCCTTCTTCTGCTGAGTCTGGGGATCGTGGGCAAATCTACCTCCACTGAGTATAAGGCCAGAACATGGCAGATTGCAGCATGTGCGCAGTGAACATGTGCACATCACAGGATGCACGCAAAGTTCATTGGCAGCAAGCCGCAATGGATATGTGTTTTTGTGCCCACTCTGGGTTCTCTGGACAACACTGTGCTTCTTCTTCTAAGGAGACGGATCGTTGGCTCTTCAACACAGGAAGGGAATTGAGGCTCATTGTGTTCTAAGCTGACATCAAGAAGTGGATGGCATCCCACGGTGCCCACTGTTTTGCTCTTCCAAATTCACAATGGCCCTTTGTCACATACACCAAATTCCCTTTGCCCTCCCCGCCCCCCCCCCCCCCATCTTGAATCTTAAGTTCTATGTGTGGTTTCTTGGAAGCAACATTATAATAAGAATCCCTTGTACACATATTTCATGAAAAGTACATACACATGTGATGTCATCAGTGATGTCATCACTGACATTTGTGATGTCATCTTTGATGTCCTGGGTGTAGGTCTTAGCAGTGTACGGTGGTTGCGCGAGTTATGGTTGCTTAGCTTACCATAACTGGTGAATTTCAAGGGTTTTTTCGTTTTTACTTGGAACCATAACGTCCCTTTGACAAAGTTTTTTCACTGAATTTCATAGGTTTTTAGTAGCGCAACTTAACCATAACGTCCCTTTAACAAAGTTTTTTCACTGAATTTCATAGGTTTTTAGTAGCGCAACTTAACCATAACGTCCCTTTAACAAAGTTTTTTCATTGAATTTCATAGGTTTTTATTAGTGCAACTTAACCATAACGTCCCTGTAACATTTTTTTTTAACTACATTTTAAAGGTTTTTATTAGTGCAACGTCACCATAACATCCTTTTCAATAGATGAAGACCACTAACATCTTATGTCCTCAAAGTGGGAACGCTGGGTGGTAAAAAAAACAAAAAGATTTTCCTTCCTACACCGGGACGCCTGCGGCGTCCCGGTGTATGAAAGAAAATCTTTTACCAAGATGGCCACCTTGGAAAGGGAAGGGGGGGTGTATAAAGAAGGCAACAGGGCATGAGCGGGGGGTCGGGGGGAACAGGGTACAAACGGGGCATGAGCAGGGAGTGGGGGGAAAAGGAAGGAAACACGGGGCATGAGCGGTCGTGGGGGGAACACGAGAGAGACACGGGGCATGAGCAGCGGGTGGGGAGGAATATGAGGGAGACACGGGTATGAGCGGGGGGTGGGGAGGAACACGAGGGAGACACGGGGTATGAGCGGGGGTACAGGGCACACACAGGACATGAGTGGGGGTGGGGGAAAGGAGAGAGACAAAGGGCATGAGTGGGGGGTGGGGGGAACACGAGGGAGACACGGGGCATGAGCGGGGGGGTGGGGGGTAACACGAGGGAAACACGGAGCAGGAGCGGGGGGTGTGGGGAACACGAGGGAGACACGGGGCATAGGCGGGGGGTGGGGGGCAACAGGAGACTGACACGGGGCCTGAGCGGGGGGTGGGGCCAACAGAAGAGAGACACGGGGCAAGAGCGGGGGGGTGGGAGGAACAGGAGACAGACTCGGGGCATGAGCGGGGGGGTGGGGAGAACAGGAGACAGACATGGGGCATGAGCGGGGGATGGGGGAACAGGAGACAGACACGGGGCATGAGCGGGGGATGGGGGGAACAGGAGACAGATACGGGGCATGAGCGGGGGTGGGGAGAACAGGAGACAGACATGGGGCATGAGCGGTGGGTGTGGGGGGCAACAGGAGAGAGACACGGGGCATGAGCGCAGAGTGGGGGTGTACAGGAGACAGACACGGGGCATGGGTGGGGGCCACAGGAGACAGACACGGGGCATGAGCGGGGGGTGGGGGGAACAGGAGACAGACAGGAGGCATGAGCGGGGGGTGGGGGGAACAGAAGACAGACACAGGGCATGAGTGGGGGAGTGGGGGGCAACAGGAGACCGACACGGGGCCTGAGCGGGGGGTGGGGCCAACAGGAGAGAGACACGTGGCATGAGCGGGGGTGGGAGGAACAGGAGACAGACACGGGGCATGAGCGGGGGGGTGGGGAGAACAGGAGACAGACATGGGGCATGAGCGGGGGATGGGGGGAACAGGAGACAGATACGGGGCATGAGCGGGGATGGGGAGAACAGGAGACACGGGGCATGAGCGGTGGGGGTGGGGGGCAACAGGAGAGAGACACGGGGCATGAGCTCGGAGTGGGGGTGTACAGGAGACAGACACAGGGCATGGGTGGGGGCAACAGGAGACAGACACGGGGCATGATCGGGGGGTGGGGGGAACAGGAGACAGACACGAGGCATGAGCGGGGGGTGGGGGAACAGAAGACAGACACGGGGCATGAGCGGGGGAGTGGGGGGCAACAGTAGAGAGACACGGGGCATGAGCAGGGGGTGGGGGGGTACAGGAGACAGACACGGGGCATGAGCAGGGGGTGGGGGGCAACAGGAGAGAGACACAGGCATGAGTGGGGGTGGGGGGTACAGGAGACAGACACGGGGCATGAGCAGGGGTGGGGGGCAACAGGAGAGGGACACGGGACATGAGTGGGTGGGGGGAACAGGAGACAGACACGGGGCATGAGCGGGGGGGCAACAGGAGACAGAAATGGGGCATGAGCAGGGGTGTGGGGGTACAGGAGACAGACACGGGGCATGAGCGGGGGTGGTGGGGTACAGGAGACAGACACGGGGCATGAGTGGGGTGTGGGGGGCAACAGGAGAGAGACACGGGGCATGAGCGGGGGGTGGGGGGAACAGGACACAGACATGGGGCCTGAGCAGGGGGTGGGGGGAACAACAAAGACAGACACTGGGCATAGCGGGGGGTGGGGGGCAACAGGAGACAGACACGGGGCATGAGCAGGGGGTGGGGGGCAACAGGAGACAGACACGGGGCATGAGCAAGGGGTGGGGGGCAACAGGAGACAGACACAGGGCATGAGCGGGGGATGGAGGGGAACAGGAGACAGACACGGAGCATGAGTGGGGGGTGGGGAGAACAGGAGACAGACACGGGGCATGAGCGGGGGTGGGGGGCAACAGGAGACAGACACGGGGCATGAGCGGGGGGTGGGGGGCAACAGGAGAGACATGGGGAATGAGCGGGGGGTGGGGGGAACAGGAGAGGCACGGGGCATGAGCGAGGGGTGGGGGGAACAGGAGACAGACACCGGGCATGAGCGGGGGGTGGGGGGAACAACAGACACGGGGCATGAGCAGGGGGTGGGGAGAACAGACACGGGGCATGAGCGGGGGGGTGGGGGCAACAGGAGACAGACACGGGGCATGAGCAGGGGGTGGGAGGAACAGGAGATAGACACGGGGCATGAGCGGGGTTTGGGGAGAACAGGAGACAGACACAGGGCATGAGCGGGGGAGTGGGGGGCAACAAGAGAGAGACACAGGGCATGAGCGGGTGGGGGGACAGGAGACAGACACGGGGCATGAGCAGGGGGGTAGGGGGCAACAGGAGATAGACACGGGGCATGAGCGGAGGGTGGGGGGAACAGGACACAGACACGGTGCATGAGCGGTGGGTGGGGAGAACAGGCGACAGACACGGGGCATGAGCAGGGGGCGTGGGGGGCAACAGGAGACAGACACGGCACATGAGGGGAACAGGAGACAGACACGGGGCATGAGCGGGGGAACAGAAGACAGACAAGGGGCATGAGCGGGGGGTGGGGGGAAGGGGAGAGAGACACACGGAGCATGAGCGGGGGTGGGGGGAGGGAGAGAGACACACGGAGCATGAGCGGGGTGTGGGGGGAGGGAGACACACGGACAGGGCATGAGCGGCGGTGGGCGGGAGGGAGAGAGACACACAGGGCATGAGCGGGGGTGGGGGGGAGGGAAAGAAACACACGGGGCGTGAGCAGGGGTGGGGGAAGGGGAGCGAGACACACGGGGCATGAGCGGGGGGTGGGGGGAAGGGGAGAGAGACACACGGGGCATGAGCGGGAGGGGGAGAGACACACGGGACATGAGCGGGGGTGGGCGGGAGGGGGAGAGACACACGGGGCATGAACGGGAGTGGGCGGGAGGGGGAGAGACACACGGGGCATGAGCGGGGGGTGGGCGGGAGGTTCGAGAGACACACTGGGCATGAGCGGGGGGTGGGTGGGAGGGAAACAGACACACGGGGCATGAGCAGGGGGTGGGTGGGAGGGAGAGAGACACACGGGGCATGAGCGGGGGTGGGAGGGAGAGAAACACACGGGGCATGAGCGGGGGTTGGGGGGAGGGAGAGAGACACATGGGGCATGAGCGGGGGGTGGGGGAAGGGGAGAGAGACACACGGGGCATGAGCGGGAGGTGGGCGGGAGGGGGAGAGACACACGGGGCATGAGCGGGGGTGGGCGGGAGGGGGAGAGACACACGGGGCATGAGCGGGGGTGGGCGGGAGGGGGAGAGACACACGGGGCATGAGCGGGGAGTGGGGGGAAGGGGAGAGAGACACACGGGGCATGAGCGGGGGGTGGGGGAAGGGGAGAGAGACACACAGGGCATGAGCGGGGGGTGGGCGGGAGGGGGAGAGACACACGGGGCATGAGCGTGGGGTTGGCGGTTCGGGGGAGAGACACACAGGGCATGAGCGGGGGATGGGCGGCGGGTGGGGAGAGACACACGGACATGAGCAGGGGTGGGCGGCGGGTGGGGAGAGACCCACGGGACATGAGCGGGGGGTGGGCGGCGGGTGGAGAGAGACACACAGACATGAGCAGGGGGTGGGCGGCGGGTGGGGAGAGACACACGGGACATGAGCGACGGGTGGGCGGGAGGGGGAGAGACACACACGTACATGAGCAGGGGGTGGGCGGCCGGTGGGGAGAGACACACGGGACATGAGCGGGGGGTGGGCGGGAGGTGGAGAGACACACGGGACATGAGCGGGGGGTGGGCAGGAGGGGGAGAGACACACGGACATGAGCGGGGCGTGTGCGTCGAGTGGGTAGAGACACACGGGACATGAGCGGGGGGTGGGCGGCGGCCGGGGAGAGACTCACGGACATAAGCGGGTGGTGGGCGGCAGGTGGGGAGAGACACACGGACATGAGCGTGGGGTGGGCGGTGGGTGGGGAGAGACTCACGGACATGAGCGGGGGGTGGGTGGCGGGTGGGGAGAGACACACGGGACATGAGCGGGGGGTGGGCGGGGGGTGGGGAGAGACACACGGACATGAGTGGGGGGTGGGCGGGAGGGGAGAGATTCACGGACATGAGTGGGGGGTGGGCGGGAGGGGAGAGACGCACGGACATGAGCGGGGGGTGGGCGGGAGGGGAGAGACACACGGACATGAGTGGGGGGTGCGAGAGACACATGGGGGGTGGGAGAGACAAGCGGGGCACGAGCGGGGTGGGCGGGAGGGAGAAAGACACACAGACATGAGCGAGGGGTTGGCGGGAGGGAGAAAGACACACGGACATCAGCAGGGGGAGGGCGGGAGGTTCGAAAGAAACACGGTCATGAGCGAGGGGTGGGCGGGAGGGAGAAGGATACATGGACATGAGCGGGGGGTGGGCGGGAGGGAGAAAGACACACGGACTTGAGCGGGGGGTGGGCGGGCGGCTGATCCCGCTCCTCGGCCCTCCGCTGGCCACCGTGTGCCGATGGCGTGAGCGGGGAGCTGGAGGAAAAGGGAAGACACGGAGCATGAGTGGGGGGGTGGGAGGAACAGGAGATAGACACTGGCATGAGCGGGGGTGGGGGACTTACTGTGCAGGCGGGATACAAAGCCTCTCATGCGAGGAACAAAGATGGCGGGCGTCTCTGAAGCCAGACGCACTGCACGCTTTCACCGCATCCAATGAGAGAGCATGTCAGATGTCCGCGGACATCACGCAAGATGCTTGCCCAATCACCGTCCTGTCCGCGGAGCGAACAGGGAAGTGTGTCCGCAAAGCGAACACAGATATTACTAATTTTTTTCACTTACATTTTTGTCATTTTTTAAAAAACTACTGGACGGATTTACACCAAATAAAGCAAAGCACGCTTTCGGGACCAAGCTGCCGCTCCTGCCGTGAATTTGGTGTAAACCCGTCCAGCGGTTTGGGCTGTTTTATGTCTATGGGAAAAAAAAAGTTTTGGGACCCCCCCCTATAACTTTGCCCTCCCTGAACGAATCCTCACCAAACTTTGCAAAAAAAATCAGAGTGACCCAGATACTTTTTTTGCAAAGTTTGGTGAGGATTCGTCCAGGGAGAGCGAAGTTATAAGCCACCCAAAAAGTGCTCTTCCTATGGAAACTGCAACTTAACCATAACTACATGGCCACTACTGTGGCCATGTAATGTATATATAAGTATTGATTTTTTTTTCAAACAAGGGGGGTGAGGTGCGCACTCTGGTTCCCAGCTTAGTATGCCTTCCACAGTCCAGTTGATCTTCTCCTCCAAGCGCCAGTGCTTTAAGTGGGCCGGGGCCTGCCGGGCCCCGCCAGTCTCCAAAAAGTGGGGCTGAGCCAGTGCCCTGCCGGGGACCCCGGTCCCACCACGCCATGGCAGGACGCATTATCCCACCATGGCCGCAGCCGCGACCGACGGGAGATGCGCTCGCCAGTTTAACGTTAGGCAAGCAGACAGAAGTGCCAGCCAGCCACAGCGTCGCTGAGTCTGGCTGGCACAGTGGCACTTCTGTCAGTCACTGTAACTTCCATGATGACCCTCCATCTGAGGGGTCATCAGGGAAGTTACAGTTCCTTTGTTTGCCCTCGCCAGGTCACTGACCCTCTGTGAACCTGCAGGCTCCATGATCTAATATGTAGATTAGATCACAGAGCCCGCAGGTTCCCAGAGGGTGAAAGACGCCTTGGGCTCTGTGATCTATGCTCAGAGCAGAGATCACTGAGCCCGAGGTGCCTGTCTCCTTTGGCAAATCTTTATAAAAGATGCCTTGAGCTGTGTATGTTTCAAGCCATCTTTTATAAACGTAGAAATATTTCTATGTTTATAACAGACGGCTTGAAACGTAGACAATTCAAGGGATCTTTTATAAAGCTTTGTCGACGGACAAAGCCACCTTCGGTTTTGTCCGTCCTCAACGCTTTATAAAAGATGGTTTGAATTGTGTACGTTTCAAGCCATCTTTTATGAACATATAAATATGTTACAAATGTCTATGTTTATAAAAGTTAGCTTGAAAAGTACACAAACCATAGTAAGGTAAGCACACAAGTGTGCGTAACTTACTATGGTTTGTGCACTTTAAAGCCACCTTTTATAAACATAGAAATGTGTAACATTGCTATGTTTATAAAAGAAGGCTTGAAAAATACACAAACCATAGTAATACACATACAAATATATAAATGCTCACATACATTTATATATTTGTTTGCGCACCCTACTATGATTTGTGCACTTTTAGGCCACGCCCACAGCAGATGCCATGCCCCCAAATGCGGGCCCCCCTCAATTTCTCACCCCACTTAAAGCACTGGCAAGCGCTTTCACGCCTCTTGTAATCTTCAGGAAGGTAGTCTGTTCAGGTGTTGCTGGTTAATACCAAATGTTGCCTCAGGGAATTCTGGTTGCTGTAGTCAATGCAGGTAGCAAGGAACCAACTCACCCTCCAATTACATAATGTAAATCCCACAGTGGGGGAAGGGGAAAAAACCAGCACTATGGCTGTCCTGAGTAGGGGCATGTGTTACCCCAGTGCTGCCACCTCTGCAGTCCGGAACTCCCAAAAAAGAAATTCAAACTAGGGGGGTGAGGGGTGCACTCTGGTTTCCAGTTTAGTAATATATGTATTCAAGGAAAATACTATAGTTGCAGGGACATTAAGGTGAGAGCTTAATGCAACAAAACCGTGGAAATTCAGCTAAAGCCACAATAACTTTGCGCCCCTTGTTGCACAGACTATGACCACAATCATGACATCACAGATCACATCTGTGATGACATCACTAATTACATATTGTATGGGAACACTGATGACATTACAAATCACATCACTGGTGCCATCCCTGGTGACAACACTAATTGCATTGTATATTACATCAATAAAGGAATTAGACATAACATCATTTAAAAGTTAGCTCATGAAAACTTTGATTACCTTAATAACAATTTAGGCCGTGGACTTGGCCATGACAACGGCTGGGGTTCGGTTAGTGTTAAAAAATACCAATGTGCATGGTTAAAAGCCACGCCTAGTAGCCCGTCACTGTTTTAAAATATACATTGGCAACATTGAAAGCTGTAGTCAGTGCCAGGGCTGAAGGCCCTAGCTAGTGCCCAATAACATGTCAGAATATACAGTCAGAACAGTCAAAGGTTGTGGCCATTGGCTAGTATTGTGTTGAAAACCATAGCTACCGGCTGGTTAGTATATATAATATATAGTGAGCATGGTCGAAGGCCATAGCTAGTGACTGGTTAGTGTTGTGTAATACACAGTGGGAACGGCCGAAGACCATCGCTTATTGCATTTTATTATTTAAAAAATGTCAAGTGAACATGGCCAAACGATGTACAAAGTGATCAAGGTCAAAGGCCATGGAGCGTGCCCATTTATATGCTATAATATGTAGTGGGTGCTGTGAAAGATTGTGGCCACTGGCCAGTATTGTGCTAAAGTCACAGTGGACACTGTTTATTTTATTAATTTCATTTTAGGTGTTTGCATTTTTAAAGCACTCACACAGCCCGCGGGCATTGAGGCGCTGTTACAGGATTTTTTTTTTTTGTTGCGTCATTGTTTTTTGTCTTTGTTGCATATTTATAATGTGCTTAAATACCCAGAGTTTTCTAAGCGTGGACCCGGGGATTGCCCCTGTGCTGCTTCGCGTCATCTTGCTTCCAAGGCGAGCACGTTGCCGCTGAGCTATCCTCCCAGGACTGTTGAAAGCTGCATCCACTGGGAAAGGACAACATCTGTGGTTGGTAGCTTGCTAGTGGCTTAAAATATTCAGTGCACATGGGCGAAGGTTGTGACCACTGTCCATAACTGAAGGCCATGACTAGTACCCATTCATGTGTTAAAATATATTTGGCCATGCACACTGACCATGGCTGAAGGCCATGCTTAATGCCAGTTACTGTTGTAATGTCATTAGTGATGTGATCTGTGATGTCATCATTGTGGTCATAGTCTGTGCAACTGTGGGCACAAAGTTAAGGTGGCTTTAGCTGCATTTCCAGGGTTTCGTTGCATTAAGTTCTCACCTTAACTTCCTTGGAACTAAAGTTGTTTCCTTGAATTTCAAAGGCTTTGTTACAAAGTATTTCTCACCTTAACGTCTCGGCATCTAAAGTTTTTTTCCTTGAATTTCAAGGGTTTTGTTATTCCATAGATTTTTAAAACGCTTCCAGACCACTATCATGGTC
This sequence comes from Ambystoma mexicanum, assembly GCF_040938575.1. NCBI lineage: Eukaryota > Metazoa > Chordata > Amphibia > Caudata > Ambystomatidae > Ambystoma > Ambystoma mexicanum. The sequence goes on along the minus strand of NC_090930.1, from coordinate 291,020,019 downwards.
TTCGGCCATGGTCAGTGGCCATGGCCTTTGGCATCCGCCCTCTGAAAAAAAGTTATGCTGTCCACCCACATGTGTCCTTTACTGGTGCCCTGAAAAGCAACCACAATCAGGGGAAAATAACTGTACCAGTTTCCAGGATTGCAAATTCTCTTGTCACACCGGGGGGAAATATTCATGCTGTTAAGTGACTTCAATTCAGCACTCCAACTAAGTTAATGCCAAGTCTGGGATGCCCAAGGGAAGCCCTTATTTATATATTTATATGACAAGTTCATAGATCTGGATGATAAACCCTTGTATAACGCCCCTCTCTTTGAATCCCCCTGACCTCACTGAGCCAAGAAGTAGGTTTGTTTTGCAAATTAAAAGATTTATTTTGCAAATTAAACAATACATATATATCACACTTTTATAAATACATTAATATTTGATAGCACACTTATGAATATGACAGTGATCAACAATGGATAATATTACACTAGCACACTTTTTTAATTACTTAGGAGTTGGTATAGTGAGGATAAAGTAGCTGAGAATGCTTTTATGGTTTCAAGGAAATGCAATGATGGAAAAGAATGCAGCACAGAAATAAACTGAGATGGTTTCCACAAGAGATAATATGATCACTTTTTCTTTTGACAATTCACTCCCCCCTATGCAATATAAGGAGATGGAAGGGGAGCAGACAATTTTCAGGAATACAATCAAATGCAATACCTATTCAGTTCCCCCCTAGCAAGCTTAGCACCAGTATGCTTTTAAAACATGCAGAAATACTTTTAATGTAATTTACAATGAAGTGAAAATATGCTAAAAATGATTTTAATTCCCTATAGCAGATTCAGGGTAGGTGATAGCTACTTAAGATTGGTTCAGGTCAACACTATCAGTGATTCATGAGGGATTATCAGGTTGAAAACGGATTTCAGCAGTTGCAAGCAAAAGACAGTGATTTTGACAGGTGCGATTACGGAACAACTATAAGAAGTTGTGATGTCGTTCTGGGTTCGTTGGAAGGGCTAAGATCTTAGCTTTAAAATGAAAGTTAAATCTTGCTGCTAGGACGTGTGGTTCAAAAGATACGGACTATTTAGTGGAGGTCGATTCTCTTAATTAAAATAAAGCTCAGAATGACAAATGACAATTTCACAGGTTCGAAATCACAGAATGGGCACACAATTTCTATGCAGTTCTAAATAGGTGGAAATGGTTTGAATTAAATTATTTTAAACTAAGAGATTGGTTTTGCACAGCTCTGGCTGGATACTCACTCCTAATTTTGGAAGGAATCAGCCTTGCCAGAGATCTGGTCAAGAGGTTTAGCTGTGGTTCTCTCTGCTCTGCTGGTCTGGATCTCTGGTTCTGGCAAAAGTTCTGGCACTGCACAGCGGTCTGGTCTGGGTCTGGTCTTCTATCGGCACTGCACGGCGGTCTGGATACAGCTCTGCTTTCTGGGTTCTGGCACTGCACAGCGGTCTGGTCTGGACTTCTATCAGCACTGCACGGCGGTCTGGATACAGCTCTGCTTTCTGGGTTCTGGCACTGGCACCACGGTCTGGGTCTCTGGTTCCGGCAAAAGTTCTAGCCAGAAGCGAACAGCACAGCCCGGCTGTTGAATAGTTTGGTTAGGTGGCTGGATTCTGAGGCCTGCTGAGAAGGATTCAGCTTTTGGTTCAGGCCTCTCTGCTTCAAGTTCTGGAGTCTATCTGGAGTCTATGGTCCTTCTGGTTATTGTCTGTTCCGGCAAAGTGCTTTGCAAGAAAGTAGAAAGTGACTGTGTCTCCTTGGGACTCAGTGGCTCTTTTTATGTCTTTTGAAAGTGGGTGGGAAGGCTGACTTTCTATGCCCAACCCTCTGAGGATCCTGATAGGCTATATGATTCTCTGTCACCTGACTGGGGAACTGAATTGTGAGTCATCCGGCATCCTTTTTATGGCATACAGAAAGAACACTCCCCTTGTCACTTTGCACACAAATCAATTTTTGACTTAAATGCATATTTATCTATGTACAATTTTTCTGATATTATATGTCCAGTTAACATATTTTCTGGAGCACCAAACCATCCGATCCCTGTCTTTGTAAGATGTTGTGTTCACTTCTGACAGAATTCTACCCTTTTCATTCAGAACACAACCTGTAAACTTGTCCAGAATTTACACAAATGTGCGCAAGGAATATGGGCATCAGATGATGAAGTGTCAGATTTTTAACATACATACATTTGGAGTAATACCCTATTTTCCGCTACTACCCCCCAGAACATACCACAGAGTCCTAACACCTCTTAAAATGTGCACAGAAAAATCACAGGAATGATGATATTATTGATATAATTTTGACAATTATGTACTATGAATGATCCATCTTTCTAAAATTATGCTCTGGTCCAGAGGGGTGCGGTTTAGGTTCCAAAGCACATGGGGGAATATCTGTCTGTCCCCGCCTCCAAGCTCGGCTGGCTCACAGAGGCAGTGCCCCTCCCATTTCCTTCCGGGAGGAAGCCATTTACGACCCCCTGATTTAGCATTTGCCTGAGCCAAGGAAAGTTCATTGTTCTGTTTCCTGTAGTCTCAGGTACCCCCCCCCCTAATTCAATCAGAGAGGTGTAATCTCCTTTTGGTGGGGGCAGGAGAAGACAGGCCAGGCCTGTGAATGCAGTTGCTGGGCAAGTTTCAACTCCTGTCGGGGGTAGTTGCCGGGCAGAATTCAATCTCTTTAAGCCAGGCTTCAGCCAAATGTCACTTTTGTTCCAATTTTTCTTCATTCAAATCATACTTACAATTTTGTCACATGCAGCTAGAATGCTGATTCTAAGTTCAAAACTATGACATTTAAACAGTTGCAACCTATGTGACACTCCAAAGTAAATCACTCATTTATTTTAAACATTTTGATTTTAGTGGCTTTAAGTCCAATTTCACTTAAGTTGCTGACATCCACAGCTTAGCCAGTTTTGTTATGAACATTATTTTAGGCTCTTCTTCTTTCAAGATTTTGTATGCACACAAGACTTCATTCTGCCAGATGTCTGCTGGTGTTCAGTAATATTTTTGAATATCTTGCAATGTTGGAAATAGGCATTTTGAGCTTTCATTTAGAGAAACAAAGGTGATTTCAAAGTGCTTTTTGAGCTAACAGGCACTGCTGTTTTTCCTTTGGCACCACGTTTCACTCATGGCGCTTCTGGCCCCTCACACTCGCACTGGTGGGTGGCAGATCAGGCAACCATTTTGGTGTGCGCAAAAACTGCATGCTTTTCCTGGATTCTGGCGCAAATGTGGGCTTTTTGGCCATCTTGGATTTTCTAAGCCCACTGCACCAAATGTTGTAGCATAATGATTCAAACGTGGGTCAAGACACCTGCCAATGTCTTACTTGCCCTCTCATCATTTCCCCTACTCAGCCCCATGTCTGTCTTTCAACAATACTCTGCATTATAAAGCTAACTTCAAAAGTACACATACCATAGTGTCACTCAAATATATAAATCCTTATAGAACTATGTTAGGCAAAAGTGACAATTGAGGCATTATTCCCCCCATCTCGACTGTGAGACTACAAATACCAAAATGCAATTCAGCAAAAGGCAAAACAAGTGTTCTGAGTGCAAAACGTTCAAAGACCGACAACAGCATGGTTTAAAAAAATAATAATGTGGATGCCTTGTGTTATGAAATATTTAAAACTTTAAGAACTGTTTTTAGGCAATGTGCATTGACATAAAATGATTTGCCATGGAGCACACACTTTGGTTAAGCAGCGTTCTCCAAGGCGATACACCCCTTTTTGCCGCCATCATTTTGACACTGACAATTATGGCATGCCCATTCTGCCACAGCACCCATTTCGGCATGCCCTTTTCGGTGCAAAAGTCATTCCATACTGTTATTTTGCGGCAAGGGTTGTTTGCACGTGGCTGACATTGCAGCCACATGAAAAGGCCCTCATGCTAAATAAGATCACAGGACTGCATGGCACTATTCGCCTACACAAACTATGCAGATGATACCCAAATCCTCCTTCCGCTCTCAGGAGATTACGCCGTGGATCTGGCTTTGGTGAATAGAATTCACAGCATCGTTCAGGCATGGATGGCCACCCATGAACTATGCCTGAACGACGACAAAACTGAGCTTATCATCTTAGGCACCCCTACCTACATATCCAAACCTAGCCCAGATTATGCCAACTTCACTATTTATGGCAATAATATAAAAGTAGCAAAGGAAGTGAAGACTCTAGGCTTTTACCTAGACGCCACACTAAACTTCTCTAAACAAGTCAACTCCCTAGCCTCTGCTACCGCATACGCATGCAAAATTATCAGAGCCAGTAAACAATTCCTCTCCACCGACAGGTGCTTCACGCTCACCAGAGCTCTCATACTTTCTAAATTGGATTACTGTAACACACTCTACATTGGAGCGAATAAACAGACCATCCATAAAATACAGGTTCTCCAGAATAATGCCCTCAGAGCAGCTCTTAAGATCAATAGAAATGAGCATATTTCCTCTGCTAGAAGAGAACACAAATGGCTATCCGCCTTTGATAAAATCCAACTTAAGATTGCCTCCCTTAGTCACAAGTGCCTTAATAATAATGCACCGCCATACCTCTCAAACAGAATTCGTAAAAAAAAACCTCGTCCAGACCGACAAAAACAGCCAATTCTAACAACCTCCAAGTTCCACGATCCAGACTCTCTACCATAGGAGGACACAGTTTCCCAGTTAAGGCTGCGCAATTGTGGAACTCCCAACCTCCTGGTATTAGAGATCCCCAGCCCTTCTCCAAATTCAGACAGAATTTGACCAACTGGCTAAAAGAAAATGATAAATAAACTCCCTGACCTACACCCTCTTGACGCCCACCCTTCTGCTTACTGATTTGCTTACTATGTGCTAGTCCACTTGGACTCCTTCACTGATGTATTGCGCATACCTTAATCCTATGCTACTTGATCCTGTAATTTACACTGTACTTACTTGTATAATGTATGATGTATGATGTTCTTTTGTATATTTCTGTGTAGATTATTTTTGTGCATCTCATGTACCCATGTACCCTGTAACTAAGTTGAACATAGCCTTATCCTTTGCGCCCAGATGCCCCAGGGTCTGGTGCGCACTATAAATAAATAAACTAAACTAAACTAAACTGCACAGACCCAACTACGTATGCCTTTGATTTATACAATGAGGAAGGATAGCTCAGGGGTAAAGCGTGTGGTTTGGAAGCAAGGCAACACATCGCAACACAGGTTCTAATCCCAGCTCACTGGTATTAGGCGTGTCATAAATAAACAATTATACATGATTATAAAATGCCAAAAATATAATTGTGCCATCTCTGTTTACCGAAGACAATGGGTCCTGTTTACAAACATCACATATAACAATAAATGCAAGCTTTATATTGGAAGTTCAGGCTAGAACAGGGTCTAACCGTTTTTTAGATAATCAATAAGACTAGCCTGGAATTAGAAAAATGCATGCCTGTCCACCTGTTAGTTGAGGTGTCAAAGAAAAAGATGCCTAAAAAGAACCTTAACCCCTGACTTTGTACAACATTTCATTTTACAAGGAATGTGCATCCTGTTGGGTGTCCTGACCCACGTTTAAGCTACCCTGCTACAACATTTGGTGCTGTGGGCTTAGAAAATTCAAGATGGCAGAAAACCCACATGTGCGCCGAAATCCAGGAAAGCTGCGCAGTTTGTGCGCCCACCAAAATGGTTGCCTCACTTGCCACCCACCAGTGCGAGAATGAAAGGCCGGGTTGCCATGAGGGAAATGGGTTGCCAAAGGAAAAACAGTAGCGCCGGTTAGCTTCAAAGCGCTTTAAAACCACCATTGGACTACCCGCACAGTAGTCTGAAACCATTGGGAATGGCAATGCTGATTGCCAAATGCAACCTAGAATTGTGGGGAATTCATTTCTTAAATCCCAAAAATGGGTGCAGTACCAGTACTCACCACTATCCAAAAGCCGGCGTTTTAAAACCACTCTGTGTGTTTTTCTGAAGGCAAGCCAAATGCCTATTTCAAACCTTGCAACATGTGCAAAATATTTACTGAACACCAGCAGACATTGGCAGAATGGAGTTTTGTGTGCCTACAAAATCTGGGAAATGAAGAGCCCAAAAACAATGCTTATAACAAAAATGCTATGGAGTCAGCAGCTTAAGCCTAACTACAACTGGATTTAAAACCACCAAAATCGAAAATGTTAAATTAAATGAGTGACCTATGTTTGGTGTCACATGCCTTTGTAACTGTTGAAATGTCATAGTTTTGCGCTTAGAATCAGCATTCTAGCTGCATGTGTAAAATTACAAGTTATTTTAAAAGCAACAAAAAGTTAGCTGAAGGTCTGGCTTAAGGAACTTGATTTTGCCTAGCAACGGATCCCATCAGCAGTGAAACTTGAGTCACCACTGTGTTCCCAGGCCAACCTTCCTTTTGCTGCCCAGGCTAAGGATATGCCATCTATCTGATAATTGAATTTCCTGTGCTCTGCCAGAGAGTGAACAAAGCCCTCTCCACTCAGGCAAAGGTTTTTTATTACAGACGTCGTAAAAAGTGGCTTCCTCCTGGAGAAGCTGGGAGGAGCACTGCCTGTGAGAAGCAAGCTGGCTTGGCAGAAACTGGAAAGACTGGTTTCTGTACCATGTGACCTGAAAAGACACACCCCTGCAGCAAGGATATGGTTTTATAAAAAGGGGGATAATTCATAGAGCGGACATGTGAAAATTTTATAAATGATACCATAATTCTTGTGATTTTTCTGCCCACAGTTTAAGACGTGGTAGGAACCGGTGGTATGTTCAGGGGGGTTTTAGCGGAAAAGTGGATATTACTCTAAATGTGTGCATGTTAAAAATCTGAAACTTCATCAGTTAATGTCCCTACCCCCTGCACACATGTATGTAAAGTTGGGTCCATGTCGGAAATTGGAAAAGCAGTTAAAAAGTCAATTATGTACACTCTTTGAATGCAAGCTCCGAGAATGAGCAGATTTGGACATAGACATGGCTAAATTCAGCCACACCATGTATATGTAATTTTAAACAAATGTGTACCTGTGCAAATATGTTTTTAGGTCAGATATAGATTGTGTGTAAAGTTGACAGGGGTGGGTTCTCTGTATCATAAACAGACCTCATCATGATGACACTTCATTTCATTCCCCCAATCAAGTAAGAAATGGAAGTTTGACCAATTAGAAGCTGAGAGAGAGGTAGGGTCAGTGATGCTAGAACACCCCCACATTCTAAACACATAAAAGCAGACAGACAGGACAGATAGGACATTCATTTTGCATCTGCCGCTGAAAGCTCTGCCGGAAAAATCCATACTTACCTCCATCAAACTCCAGAAAGCCAAACTAGAGACTTCAATCTATCCAGAGCAGAGAGACCCAAAGAACCGGTGCCTAGCAGAGACCAGACCCCTGTGAGCAGTTCCAGAGGCCAGGCGCTGTGAGCAGAACCCGGAAAGACCTGACCAGACTGAAGTCCGTGACCAAGTCGCTTTCCTGTTCAAAATCTCTTGTGAGTACTTAGCAAAACTCAGAACACATCTCTTAGTTTAAATTCATCTAATTCAATCTATTTAACCTAAGTAGAACTGCCTCCTAGCTGTCACCTGTCATTCTAGCTGCAAAAATTTGTCACTTGTCATTTTGAAAAAGTGTGCGTTTAAAATTTACAAAACCAAAAACGACCTTTACTAAATTACTCATATCTCCGCAACCGTTTGGGCTAGAGACTTGCAATAACTTTCATTTGGAAGCTGAGATCCCAGGCTTTTCTAGGACCCCAAAACGGTAGAGATAGTCCTTGCGGTTCCTTTGTAATAGCGCTTGGCGCATCCGCGAATTTTACCGCGATTTGCAATTTCTTCACATGTAAAAACTGCTGCTGTTTGCTTTCCATTGGCCAGAAATTCGTTTAACCTGCTAACTCTCCCTGCATCATTGCTAGTGTGAGCCTGGACTAATATTAACTAGATACCACTCACCCTGAACCTCTATAAGGGAATTAAAAGCAAATTTAGCATATTTCTCATTCATTGCCAGCACATATCCAAGCATTGCCTGTGTTTTCAAAACTCCTATCTGTTTTCTGTAAGCTTGCTGGGATTGAACTGAATTACAGTTGATTGCATTTCTGAGGACTGTGTGTTTTCCTTCCATTTCCTTGCATTGCATAAAGAGGGGGGGAGGGAATAGCCCGAGAAAAGTGATTACATTGTCTGGTTGAATCATATTGCGTATTTTCTGTACTGCATTCATTGAATATTGCATCCACCTGAGCTACATAAAGCATCCTCTACCACATTATACTTTTGTTCCTATTTACCAGTGTGCTACCTTATCCATTTCAGGTCAACTCATTAGTCATTATAAAGAAGTGTGCTAGTGCCAGATTCTCCGTTGTTAATATTTACCATATCAGATTAAGTGTGATATTCAATTATTAATTTATTATAAAGTGTGATATATATATTTTAATTTATCAAATAAACCTTTTAAACTTGCAAAACAGAACTACTTCTTGGCTCAGTGGGGTCAGGGGGATTCCAAGAGAGGGGTGTTATACAAGGGTAGTCATCCAGGACGCATGAACTGGACCTAAAGATATATCAATAAGGGTTTTCATTCAGTATTCTAGACTAGGCGTTAACTTGGCTGTAGTGCTGAATTGAATCCTCTTACAAAGTGGGGGCTCGAGCCGAGACGTTGGGTTAGATTTACCATTTGTGCAGATTAATACAGTGTGCTAACTGACGGGATACATACATCCAGTCGGATCACCACGCTGCATTACGCTGTGAAGCATTCCTCAAAAGGGACACTCCAAGAAAAGTTCTGTTCTGCAAAAATAAAATACAAACTTCTGTAAGTCAGGACAGAGACCAATCTCTAGAATGACGACCTTAGTAGACATGAAAATAGCCAGAGAGCACCTCTTGCATAAGCTATTTGTGAGAGGTGAATGGACCGAACAGGGCCAGGATGTGTGGTTGCAGGCCATCACACAACAGGTCACTGAAACAGGGTCAGATATATATAGAGATCAGGGTCCCTTACATGTGGCCCTGAGTGAACTATATATGGCTCCTAAAGCCAAAGAGGAACACAATAAGATTGCCAGGATAGCAGCATACCTGTACCTATACGTTGGAGACATGCAGGATAGATGTGCGGAAAGCCAAAATCTGGCAAATAGGCAACAGATGCCATTACAGAAGGCCCAATCTGATCTGGACTCTTCTGAGCAGAGGCTGCAGAGGAGCCAGGAGTCAGAAAATGACAGCAGACGGTACATCACTAAAATAAAGGAGGATATGGATGTGCTGCAAAAGGAAAAGTCAGAACAGGATACCAGATTTCTGGCCCTACAGAAGGAGCACCAAGACAGTTTGGACTCCCTACTGCAAAGCCAGAAAAAGCTGGAGCAACAGTTAGACTTTAACAGGGCATGCACGGAGCAGGTAGCCACCCTGCAAAGTCATCTAGATAGAGTGAAGGTAGAGAGCAACAAGCTGATCTTGAAAGACCTGGATACCCAGGCAGAGTTTGATGAGGAGCGCCTGAAAGCTGGTGCCTTCCAAAGGCAAAGGGACGACCTGGCGGCACAAATGCAGGCTCTTAGTCAGGAAAGAGACGCCTTAGGCCAGGAAGTCTGCCATTTAAAAAGGAAAATGGAAGAAAATCACCTGGCCCACCAGGGGCTGGGTGACCTCCAAAAAGAAAACCAGAACTTGGTAGAGCACACCAGAAGGGTGGAAGATGCTCTAGCAAGAAAGGAGCAGGCCAATAGGGACATTGCCCAGGAGGTAAACCTCCTGCAGCAAAGACTGGCCCAGTTCTCCAGGACCAACCAGGAAGCACAGAGGGAGAATGAGGCCCTCTGTCAACACAATGATAGGCTCCAGCAACAGGTAGCGATGCAGGAGAAACTGATAGAGTCGAGTAAGGCCTTAACAGAGGAACTGAAGGCACAAATGCAGGCTCTTGCATTGCAACAGGGAGCAGGGGCGGATAGAGATGAGGTCCGCTGGGAAAGAGAGACTCCTGACCATAACCGCAGGAGCCCTAACACCAGGGGCCTTCATCTTCCCCAGTCCCTGGACTCTACCACCCCCGTGTCCCCTGGCGCACATGAGCACAGGGCCACAGGGATGGCAGATTACTATCCAGCTAAGAGTATGGGGCTCATAGGCCAGTACCATCCAGGAATGGAGGGGTGGGCATCCGGGTATGGGCACCCAAGTACAATACAGTTCAGTGGGGAACCCCAGGAGAGTAGGCCCATTAAGGGCATCCTGAAAACCTCTGCCCAGTTAGGTCAGTGGAGGGGGTACCCATCAAATCCTGACAGCAAGGAGGAATCTGAAGACTCCTCTGAACTGCGCAGGACACAGGAGACCAGGTCCCCACATTCTGCCAGCCATTCCCAGGCTCGCAGAATCCGGGAAAACCTGGAAGAACAGACGGGAACCTCTGGGAGCAGTGCCTCTGAGTCCGACGAAGAATGGACAAGGGTTACCCGAACCAAAAAGGCCAATAAGGCAAAAAGGGCCTTGCTCAAGGACCCCTTAAAGCAGATTAAGGCGATCAGGAGCGTCATCACGCCTTACCATAAGAACGCTAAGTATTCTGTTTGGGAGCACTTAGAGTTGTTTGAACAAATGATGGAGACTTTCCATTTGAAGGACAGCCAAAGCTGCATTCAATATGTAAAGTGGACCTTCTCCCCGGAATACTCCAGTTTCTTTGCGGGGCTGGAGGACCAAAATCATTTAAGATGGTCCACCTATAAGGCGGCCATCCTGAAACATTTTTCTGTTCACAGAAATCCTCAAGAGGCTCGCAAGGCAGCCTACAATTTGCAATGTGGGGAGGATCAGGCCCCACAAGAATTTGTGCAGGAGTTAAAGCGGGCTTTTGCACAGACCACAAGAAGGGTGCGCACGGATAGCCGTGAATTTATAAACACGTTTTTCCATGCCTTGCCCAAATATATCATGACCCAGCTCGTGAGGGATTTTCACGAGAAAAGATCTTTAGACTGGGTCATTGAACAGGCTACCCGCATCTATGAGGTGCAGAAGCCCATAGAAAATAAAAGCAATGCCCAGAAAAACCCCAAAGCCAACAGCACCCCTGCTGCTGCCAAGGTGGCAGAGGTAAAGGTCACCCCCGTTTTGGATTTGGAGATGGGGGGGCCTAAAAACTTACCTGCACCTAATAATGCTAGGCCCAGAAGGTCCTCGGGCCAGTCGCAGACAGGGAGCCAGGGAGGCAGCCCCACAAATGGGGTCCCTCGCTCTCCTGACTATGTAAGTCCTCGCTACAAAGGTAATCGACCCATCCTGGGTTATGTGTGGACTCCTCCAGCCCAAGGGGGGGGATCCAGACAAGCACCTAACCCAGGGAACTTCCCTCCAAACTTCCCACAGGAGGGCAGAAATTTACCAAACCCTGGGCAGAACTTTTTCCCCAGATATCCACCCGACTTCCAACCCCAAAATCATCCATCCTTCTTTCCTCAATTCCCTGAGCCCAGACCACTGGATCCGGGAGAGGGGAGGCCAAGGGTGGAGGGGTACCAAAATCTTCCCAACCAGGGGTACTACCAGAGGAGGGACAGCTACCCTTCCCGGGATCAGCCCAGGGGAGAAAACAGGGCCCCGTATCAGCCTGAGCGGGTTTCCCAGTTAGAGCGCCAGGTTCAAAACCTGGCGCGGGATATGGGTCATATACTGAGGGCACAGCAGAACCCTCAGATCAGCATGCCGGCGCAGAACGCACCCAACTCTGGACCTGGTGCTCCAGAACAATGACGGGGGCAGCACCCCGATAAATCACCGGTTCCCAGGGAGGAGGCACAAAGGGAAGGGGGGTGTAAAGCCTTGGAGGAAGCTTCCTTCCTCACTTGTAAACAGCCCCTGGAAACCCAGGAACCGGAAACAAAATCTCTTGCCCCTGAAAGTCTGCCTCCTAAGGAGCAGAGGGGGGGTAGGAGAAACAAAAGACCCAAACAGACTCAGTTTGAGGAGGAGGTACAGATCTTCCAATTTGAGGGAGAGGGATCCTCAGAGGATCCTGGGAAAAGGATCTTCTCCTTCAGAGAGGGGGGAACTCCTCCCAAAGAAAAATGGGTCCCTAGGGATGCAAATCCAGACTGGGGAGATGTGGAGACTGAGCTACCGCCGCCCACCATCTCATCCCAGAACCAACAGCAAGAAAATCCCCTGGTTCAAACCCATACTGGGGACTGCCTCCAAAAAGGGGGGGGCGGCCCAGAACTGGAGCCAGGGGAACCCACAATGGCTCTGATCTCCAGTTGCAAATTTTTTCTTTCAGATTCCCAAGACTCTCCACAGAATTCTGCCCAAATCTCCTCGCTAGCGATGTCCAAAACCAGAAAATTAGCCCACCAGTTATCCAAAAATGTACATTATCTGTGCCCCCTTGAGGAGAAGGAGGGAAGATATTATGCCCCGGTACAAATACAGGGGCAGGGTACAATCTCAGCGCTGGTGGACACTGGATCTCAAGCTACCCTTCTGTCCAGAAGGGCCTTTGACGAACTGAATGCAGGAAGGGGAGAGAATTACCAAATTCCTCTCACCTCTCTTCCTGGACAACTGCAGAACTTTGACGGGAAGGAAATTCCCGTCGAGGGGACGGCAGACTTGGACATTAAGATCGGGCGACATAAGTTGAAACACCCGGTCATAGTGGTGACCCCAGAGGGCACCCCTTGTTTACTAGGGAATGACCTCCTGAGAAGGTTGTCACCCCTAATAGATTGCGTAAACAAGGTCCTCTGGACTCAGACTAGCCGACCCATAAAATTAAAACAGAGTGTCAACCATGTTAGTTTAAACGGCACATGCCACATGGTTGAACAAAAATCTGACCAAGTAGAATTTCACTTCCAGAATAGCCAAATTCCAGACGTGACAGTAATAGCAGTAGGACAAGAGACTGGTGATGGGGGGTCCTCTCTATTTCTGAAAATCAACCTTCCTTCCAGTCTAAAGTGGTATTCCACGCTGGAAGGAAACACTTTGAAATTCTATACCAATCCACAATCTGAAACTCCCACTCCTATAGTCCAGAAAGATGTGAAATCAGCTCAAAGCCTGGCTGATATTCAGCAAATTGGAGAGCAGTTGTTCATCCCTGTTCAGTTAAATGATGGGAAGGACTCTGTTCTCGCTCGAGTGTGTGTGAACAACGGTAAGAGCTTCATCAGCGAAGCCATGTTCCGCCAACTCCCAAAAGATCCAGCCATTCCCACCTTCAAACTGATAGACAAATGGGAAATGGACCTGGAAGTACCTAATTCCAAACATCTCCTGCCAAGCAGGTGTATGCTCAAAATCTCCATTGGCAACAAGAGCATAGTCCATAATTGTTGGGTCGTGCGAGACGTCCCTGCCGCCTTTTACTTAGGCAGTGACATTCTCAATCGCTTTGCCATTAGTTTGGACCTAATAAACTTCAAAGCTTGGTCCCGATTAGCGGATAATCCCATGGGCTTTGATGATCCAGAAAAAGCATTTAGGTCAGCTCAATTGCTACCTTATGCAGTTGAAATTCAGGTTAAAGAGGAAGTCACCATCCCAGAAAGGACCCGACAATTCTCCCTGGAAGTGAAAGTTAAAAGGGGACAAGAGTTGAAAAACCCTGATGCTTACATACATCTAAATGCTTCTCTCCAACAGCAAGGGTTGGGGGTAAACCCGACTCCATTAGTCAACATAGAACATGACCCCATTCTAATAGAGGTGGATAACAGCGACTTAAAGAGTATTACTCTAGCCGCAGGCACCATTATTGGAATGGCGGTTGATGACCGACATTTCTCCATTGATCTTGTAAATGAACTGTTAGGACCCATCCCCAAGGACTGTTTTGACAGTGACAGTGATGACAACGCAACACCAGACAGGATTTTTACCCGGCATGGGGGGAACTTCCTGGTGTACACTTCCTGCCCCTATGGTAAGGAAGATGTGACCTGTGACTTCAGGAGGGATGAGGTGATTTTCCAGGTCCATGAGGGCTGCCTTTCCCACCTGAAGCCTCCGGTCCAAATCAGCACTCTGACCAGGGACTTCTCCACCCAGCTGGAGGAGGCCGCGGAGATAGCCAAACCAGAAGTCTTTCCAGGCTTCAGGCAGATGGTGGAAGAGAGAGTCAACCTAGCTGATGCCTGTGTGACTCTGGAACAAAAGCAAAAGTTGAAACAAGTTTTCTTGGATTTCCAAGATCTCTTTGCGGTAGACTCATATGACTGTGGTCGCACCGACATCCACACCACAACAATCCCCACGGACCCTGGCATGACTCCAGTGTTTGTGAAGCAATATCGCTTGCCTCTCGCATCAATGGAGTCCCTTACTGAAATAATTAAGAACCTTGAGTCCCGGGGAATAATCCGTCCCGTCCACAGCACTTTCAATAATCCGGTGCTGGGAATATTGAAGCCAAACGGCCAGTGGAGACTCTGTGCCGACCTCAGGGAGCTCAACAAACGGGTCCATACTTCCCGATGGCCTCTGCCCTACATTGACCAAGGGCTGGCCCAGATCCAGGGGTCACAGGTATTCACTGCAATAGACCTGACCAATGGATACTGGACCGTGCCTGTCAGTAGGGAGGACCAATACAAGCTGGCTTTTACCTTTGGGGGCCAGCAGTACACCTGGACCCGGACTCCCTTCGGATACCTCAACTCCGGCAATGAATTCAACATTTTTCTACACAAGGCTATGCCCGACTTGGGTGCAAGGGGTAACCTGGCTTATGTAGATGATGTCCTCATCAAAAGTTCCTCTGTGGAGGAACACATAGCGGAGATCCGTTATGTTCTGACGCAGTTGAGGGCCGCCGGAGCAAAACTTTCCTTTCAGAAAGCACAGTGGTGTAGAACCCGTGTTAATTTCTTGGGGCATGAGATTACTCCTCAGGGTCTCTGTCCCCAGGAAAAGAAAGTGGAAGCACTTCAGAAACTGAAAGACCCCACAACTCTGCGGGAACTAAGGAGCCTCCTTGGACTGACTAACTACAGCAGAAAGTTCATTGAGGGCTACGCAGAGATCACCAGACCCCTGATTCATCTCCTGAAGGGGGGGGTCAAGTGGGAATGGGGTCCAGAACAAGCCGAGGCAGTAAAACAACTCAAAAGAAGCCTCTCACAAGCGCCTTGCCTAGCTTACCCTGTCAAAAACAAGGAGTTCTTCCTGGAGACGGGGTTCTCTAATACGTGCTTGACGGCAGTATTATATCAAAAGCATGACAAGGTCAATAAAGTAATCTCCTATGCGAGCAAAACTTTATCCTCTGTGGAGGAAAAATTCAACGATTGTGAGAAGGCACTCCTGGCAACGGTGTGGGCATTGAAGAATTACCGCCCGTTTATCCAGGGGGAACACATCATATTGGAGACTCCACACCAGCCTCTGCAATATCTCCAAAGTGACAGAATCCGGGCCGGAAATGTGAGTAATTCCCGAATTACTTCCTGGATTCTGTCAATGCAAGGCTTTCCTGTGGAGGTCAGATATGGCCAAAACAAGAAGAGTCCCCTCGCGCAAGGTCTGGCTGACTTGCATGATTGTGCCAGAGAAAACTGTCTCGAGGACGAAAGTCTAAAAATAAAGGACAACATGGAGGCATACCTTAATTCCCCCCACAAAGTCTTTGAAGAAGACAAGTGTGAGGGAATGCCCACTGTCTATGTGGATGGATGCTCTTACCATGTTGACAACAACGGGGAGAAAGAACTGGTGGCCGGCGTAGGGAATGCATGGGTGAATGAGTCCCCAGAACCCTCCGCTGGATACAAAATTGGTCCCCGAAGTAGTCAGGTGGCAGAATTGATGGCTGTGCATCAGGCCATCCTCACTGCTGTCCAACATCAACTCCACGAACTGGTCATAATCACAGATTCGGATTATGTACGGAACGGGTTCGTGGAGCACCTGGTTAATTGGAAAACCAGAGGCATGTTATGTGCTAACAACAAACCCTTGAAACATGGGAAGTTGATCCAAAACATTGATGATCTGGTCACCTCGAATGGGATGACCATCTATTGGAAGAAGATCAAGGGTCATTCCAAAGTAGAGGGACCAGACAAAACTGGAAATGACTTAGCTGATCAGCTGGCCAAAACCGGGGCCATCCAAGGGGATCTAATTGAGATTGAGTCCCTGTTGGGGGAAATCCAGGTCACTGCTATCACTAGGTCCCAGACAAATGCTAACAACGACCTTTCAATTGCACAATGGAGTAAGGAGACCCCTGATGCTGATTTGATTACTGCTCAGAAGGGGGATCCAATAATTGGTAAATTCTACCAGCACCTTGAGGACCCTGAGAACTTTCCCCTGACGGATACCGATTACACTGGGAAAGAGGACCTAAGAGTGTTGATGAAATGTCCAAAAATGTTCCGAATCCAAGACGGTTTGCTGGTAAGGAAATCCAAAGCTGGCCACGATCAGTGGGTGGTTCCTACCTCATTCCGAAGCCTGATGTTAAGTCACGCCCATGATGCGGCCACTGCCGGTCATAGGGGGTTTCACACAACATTGGAAATCTTAAGAGAGGTTGCATACTGGCCACACATGGGGCAGGACCTCGACCAGTACCTGAAGGGTTGCCTTGTGTGTGCACAATTTCAGCCATCATCCCTCACACACCGGGCGCCTTTACAAAAGAGGGGAATGACACTGCCATGGTCAGATTTACAAATCGACTTTGTAGGCCCTGTGATTCGCTCGGCTAGGGGGAATAAGTACATGTTGACCGTGACATGCTTGTTTACCAAGTGGGTGGAATGTCTCCCAGCCCCAAATTGCAAGGCAGAAACTGCAGCTGCCTTGATGATTAACCACATCTTTTCCCGTTTTGGTCTACCTCAAAGGATTGAGTCAGACAGAGGTAGCCACTTCACCAGTGAAGTAATGACAAAGATGTGGGAGATACTGGGGGTCAAGAGAAAGCTGCATATTGCTTACCGGCCAGCTTCTTCTGGGGCAGTAGAGAGATATAACCGGACAATTGTGAGCATATTAAAGAAGTTTGTGGCAGATTCTGGGCCAAGTTGGGATATCCGATTACCTCTGGTCCTAATGGCCATCAGATCTACCCCTTCATCTGCAACCAAAATGTCACCATTTGAATTGATGACTGGGCGCAAGATGGTGCTTCCGCAGCATTTGCTCTATAGGACCCAAGAGCAGACACTGATAAATGCCTCCACTACTCATGAGTATGTAGAGAATTTAAGGAAACACCTTCAACATGCTTTTGCTTATGCTCAGCGGAATCTAGAAAGATCGGCTGATAGCATGAAGACCCATTATGACCTGAAAACTTCCAGGAAGGAATATCAGGTGGGAGACCGGGTCTATCTATACAACTTCCAAAGGAACCAGGCCAAGCAGCGCAAATTTTTGCCTACATGGAAAGGACCCTTTGAGATCGTCGATAAGATCTCCCCTGTGGCCTACAAGATCCGCATCCCCAAAGGCGGTTCGGCAGAGGGGGAAGACAAGTGGGTCCACATAAACCAGTTGAAATGTTGCCATCCCAGGCACACTCTGCAACAACTGGAGGAATCCTCTGGAATCCTAGCGGGTACTGTATCAGACTAATTCAGTTCCAATCATAAAACATACCACATCTAGTCTCTAACATACTGTGATTGTATGAAACTGTCTCTTAGTCTTACTGTTTTTTTTCTCAAAATAAGAATGTAATGTTTCGTTATGATAAAATGCATATGCTGCCCCACTATCTCAACGGTGGTGGAAAAACGTCTATGAATAGGTATTGCCGCTCTTCCTTTGTCGTCCTAGGAGAAAGAAAACCTTGAGACGGGCCAAGGAGGACGATCCGGAGACCGGGAGCAAAGACACAACGGGCCCGGGGTACCGCCCAATCTTCCCATCAGGACCGGCGAGGAGAACTGATCGATCTGACCGGATGGAGAAGAAGATGCTGAACTGTGCCATCTACAGAAGAGGAAGAAGATTATGCGGACAGACCGGTGCGTGGGTCAAAACCCTTGGGCACGCGACTCCCCATCGACCCAAACTCAAAGTGCAGTCACGTGGGGGGACTTGTTGGGTGTCCTGACCCACGTTTAAGCTACCCTGCTACAACATTTGGTGCTGTGGGCTTAGAAAATTCAAGATGGCAGAAAACCCACATGTGCGCCGAAATCCAGGAAAGCTGCGCAGTTTGTGCGCCCACCAAAATGGTTGCCTCACTTGCCACCCACCAGTGCGAGAATGAAAGGCCGGGTTGCCATGAGGGAAATGGGTTGCCAAAGGAAAAACAGTAGCGCCGGTTAGCTTCAAAGCGCTTTAAAACCACCATTGGACTACCCGCACAGTAGTCTGAAACCATTGGGAATGGCAATGCTGATTGCCAAATGCAACCTAGAATTGTGGGGAATTCATTTCTTAAATCCCAAAAATGGGTGCAGTACCAGTACTCACCACTATCCAAAAGCCGGCGTTTTAAAACCACTCTGTGTGTTTTTCTGAAGGCAAGCCAAATGCCTATTTCAAACCTTGCAACATGTGCAAAATATTTACTGAACACCAGCAGACATTGGCAGAATGGAGTTTTGTGTGCCTACAAAATCTGGGAAATGAAGAGCCCAAAAACAATGCTTATAACAAAAATGCTATGGAGTCAGCAGCTTAAGCCTAACTACAACTGGATTTAAAACCACCAAAATCGAAAATGTTAAATTAAATGAGTGACCTATGTTTGGTGTCACATGCCTTTGTAACTGTTGAAATGTCATAGTTTTGCGCTTAGAATCAGCATTCTAGCTGCATGTGTAAAATTACAAGTTATTTTAAAAGCAACAAAAAGTTAGCTGAAGGTCTGGCTTAAGGAACTTGATTTTGCCTAGCAACGGATCCCATCAGCAGTGAAACTTGAGTCACCACTGTGTTCCCAGGCCAACCTTCCTTTTGCTGCCCAGGCTAAGGATATGCCATCTATCTGATAATTGAATTTCCTGTGCTCTGCCAGAGAGTGAACAAAGCCCTCTCCACTCAGGCAAAGGTTTTTTATTACAGACGTCGTAAAAAGTGGCTTCCTCCTGGAGAAGCTGGGAGGAGCACTGCCTGTGAGAAGCAAGCTGGCTTGGCAGAAACTGGAAAGACTGGTTTCTGTACCATGTGACCTGAAAAGACACACCCCTGCAGCAAGGATATGGTTTTATAAAAAGGGGGATAATTCATAGAGCGGACATGTGAAAATTTTATAAATGATACCATAATTCTTGTGATTTTTCTGCCCACAGTTTAAGACGTGGTAGGAACCGGTGGTATGTTCAGGGGGGTTTTAGCGGAAAAGTGGATATTACTCTAAATGTGTGCATGTTAAAAATCTGAAACTTCATCAGTTAATGTCCCTACCCCCTGCACACATGTATGTAAAGTTGGGTCCATGTCGGAAATTGGAAAAGCAGTTAAAAAGTCAATTATGTACACTCTTTGAATGCAAGCTCCGAGAATGAGCAGATTTGGACATAGACATGGCTAAATTCAGCCACACCATGTATATGTAATTTTAAACAAATGTGTACCTGTGCAAATATGTTTTTAGGTCAGATATAGATTGTGTGTAAAGTTGACAGGGGTGGGTTCTCTGTATCATAAACAGACCTCATCATGATGACACTTCATTTCATTCCCCCAATCAAGTAAGAAATGGAAGTTTGACCAATTAGAAGCTGAGAGAGAGGTAGGGTCAGTGATGCTAGAACACCCCCACATTCTAAACACATAAAAGCAGACAGACAGGACAGATAGGACATTCATTTTGCATCTGCCGCTGAAAGCTCTGCCGGAAAAATCCATACTTACCTCCATCAAACTCCAGAAAGCCAAACTAGAGACTTCAATCTATCCAGAGCAGAGAGACCCAAAGAACCGGTGCCTAGCAGAGACCAGACCCCTGTGAGCAGTTCCAGAGGCCAGGCGCTGTGAGCAGAACCCGGAAAGACCTGACCAGACTGAAGTCCGTGACCAAGTCGCTTTCCTGTTCAAAATCTCTTGTGAGTACTTAGCAAAACTCAGAACACATCTCTTAGTTTAAATTCATCTAATTCAATCTATTTAACCTAAGTAGAACTGCCTCCTAGCTGTCACCTGTCATTCTAGCTGCAAAAATTTGTCACTTGTCATTTTGAAAAAGTGTGCGTTTAAAATTTACAAAACCAAAAACGACCTTTACTAAATTACTCATATCTCCGCAACCGTTTGGGCTAGAGACTTGCAATAACTTTCATTTGGAAGCTGAGATCCCAGGCTTTTCTAGGACCCCAAAACGGTAGAGATAGTCCTTGCGGTTCCTTTGTAATAGCGCTCGGCGCATCCGCGAATTTTACCGCGATTTGCAATTTCTTCACATGTAAAAACTGCTGCTGTTTGCTTTCCATTGGCCAGAAATTCGTTTAACCTGCTAACTCTCCCTGCATCATTGCTAGTGTGAGCCTGGACTAATATTAACTAGATACCACTCACCCTGAACCTCTATAAGGGAATTAAAAGCAAATTTAGCATATTTCTCATTCATTGCCAGCACATATCCAAGCATTGCCTGTGTTTTCAAAACTCCTATCTGTTTTCTGTAAGCTTGCTGGGATTGAACTGAATTACAGTTGATTGCATTTCTGAGGACTGTGTGTTTTCCTTCCATTTCCTTGCATTGCATAAAGAGGGGGGGAGGGAATAGCCCGAGAAAAGTGATTACATTGTCTGGTTGAATCATATTGCGTATTTTCTGTACTGCATTCATTGAATATTGCATCCACCTGAGCTACATAAAGCATCCTCTACCACATTATACTTTTGTTCCTATTTACCAGTGTGCTACCTTATCCATTTCAGGTCAACTCATTAGTCATTATAAAGAAGTGTGCTAGTGCCAGATTCTCCGTTGTTAATATTTACCATATCAGATTAAGTGTGATATTCAATTATTAATTTATTATAAAGTGTGATATATATATTTTAATTTATCAAATAAACCTTTTAAACTTGCAAAACAGAACTACTTCTTGGCTCAGTGGGGTCAGGGGGATTCCAAGAGAGGGGTGTTATACAAGGGTAGTCATCCAGGACGCATGAACTGGACCTAAAGATATATCAATAAGGGTTTTCATTCAGTATTCTAGACTAGGCGTTAACTTGGCTGTAGTGCTGAATTGAATCCTCTTACAATCCGTTCCATTAAGCTGCCTTTTAATACGGCTGTTTGTTCAATTGAATGTAGTTCTCAAAACATTGGGTTTCTGTTGATAACGGATCAAAGCACAACCTAGTGAAGTGAAACTTAGAAATGTACAGTACGGAGCCAAATTTAAATTGGGTATTCCAAGTGACATTTGGAAAACTGTTAATAGTTATCATTTCAAATTTCAAATTTGTCTAAACTGAATACAGATCTGGATTCAGCCGCAAAGCACAGACTATATGCATGTAAAATGATATATTAAAATGTATGAGTCATGTAGGATGTACATATTTTAATAATTCCATGATGCGTGAAGTGATAGACACATAAATTAACATGGTTATGAATCTGAATATGTTCTTTTTACCAACATCACCTGTTTGTGAAAATCATTATATAAAAATGATTATAAAAAATGTAAACCTGGTATGGGGTGAATGCCCCAGGGAGAGCTAACTCTTTGGGCTTCGCTTTGTGGGATTTGACCTTTGACAGTGATGACATAGTTATGGTGATTTAAATAACTCGAGAGCCTCTGGCCAGATGGGGTTTGAAATTAGTTTTTTAAAGATAAAGCCCACTTTGTGGCCTGCTATCTTATTCGGATTATTTTCTCAAATTGCGGCTGGTGCAGGTTGTCCTAGCTCATGTAACAAAGCTATCATAATACCAATCTTGAAATCCCGGACTAGGTCAGAACCAGCTGATTCCCACCCAATAGCTTTAATTCATTCCTCAGCAAAAGTATTTGCAAAGCTAATTTTGAAAGATCTTACAAAGTGGGTGGAGTGTAAGAACTTGTTAAGCCCCCTACAAACAGGATGAAGGAAAGGGGTGGGGACATTGGTAAGTGCCCTGGCTTTGTCCACTCACACCTCGGATATAGCTGGCACATTCGATTAATCATTATATGTGGCAGAATTAGACCTAATGGCAGCCTTAGATAACATCAACATTGCTATCCTACGAGCGAATTTGGAAAAGTGCAGCATTTTCCGAGGCCTCTTCAGAATGATTCACTTGTTATACAGAAATCATTCCATAAGTGTCAGAATAAATACACAGGGCGATCTATCCAGACCCATCTCAGTCCGCCAGGGTTGTGTTCTAGGCCCCATTCTTTTTAACATCTTCATGCCAGGCTTGTGGAAGGAGTGTTTATCATTGGCGGGGTATGCGCCCAAATTGGGTGATCCTAGAGTCAATGTTATTTCTTATGCGGATGGCCTCTTTTTAATGGACTACATTCCTGCTGGTCTCTGAAGACTTCTGAATGGGGTCCATGGATATATGGAGAGAAATCTTCTTGAAATTAACCCCCAGAAGTCAATTGTTTTGTCCTACTCTACAAAGCGGAAACTCAAGTCTTACTCTTGGAACCACAATTGGTCCAATATTGATCAGATTTCCACCATAATCTACCTTGGGTTTTTAATTTCATCAAAAATACAATTTCAGCTCCAAAGAGATAGATTGGCAGCAAAACCCGGGTCTGGTATTACTCTTTTAAAGGCTCTTCGGGGCAAACTTTGTGCTTTTTCTTTGTTGTCATTAATTGAATTCTCCAAGTTAAAAATGACCACAATGTGGGATGTTTTCACCCACACATCCGAGCCCTCCAACATCACTGTGCGTTGCTGGTAGCATAAAAAGCAATGCTGCCCACTTAGAAAAAGCAATGCCGCCCACCAGAAAAAGCGCAGTGAAAACCTGACAGATAAGCCACCATCTACTTTTGACAATTCCCAGACTCATCCTTTGGTTGCATCCAGAGCTGTTAAAAAATTCATTTCATTGGTGTCAAAAGTTGCTAAAATCTTGGCCCACAAGACCACTATAAAGATCCAACTTCTGGTGGGGTGTTCTACATCACTCTACTGCAAGGATGCCCATCAAAACGATGTCAGCTAAAATCATATGATGTCAAGCTAAATCCCCTTTTTGAAAGACATTAATTCAAGACAGCTGTCAAAAATGGGTGCAGTACCGGCATTTGACACTAACCGGCGCTAGCGATCTAAACTCTGACAGGAGAACTGTATTTCAGGAGTTGAAAAATGATCCTGAGCTAGCTGGGACTTCAAAGGCTTGCTGACTAATGAGAATTCTCAACCCCTGCTGTTCCCAGGCCCTCACAAGAAGGCAGCCTGATTCAATTAAAAGTACAAGAGGATGCTCTTACACCAACAGTACAGGATATCCCCTTGACATGTAAATTAGGAGGGGAGGAGAGTTTCCTGCAGCCTGGCAGAAAGGAACAATAGCCTCTTTCCACTGAATAGGATATGCTGATTTGGGTGTTAACTGTCAACACTGCTCTGGGAGAAACAAGACATGTGATCTCTGACTCACCAAGTTTCTGGGGGTGGACCCAGACACTTTTGTGAATTGAATTGAAGGCAAATATATGTTTTATAAGAATACTGATAACTAATTGTAACCAGATGACAGAAATGTACAATTTGGAGATCCTTAATATGAAAAATGTACCTACAATTTGAGTCTAAACTCAATTCCGTACGATGTTCTGGGACCGAAGCCCGCAATTTATTCATGCTGTAGACACTGTGTTTATGTTAGAGACATGATAACTTATATTAACTTATATTAATATGCCCAGAAGGGGGATGTATCTATGTGAACATTTGGGTAAAAGTCCAATATTGGAAAACCAATCAAAAATGAAAATAAATTGTCATTTCTGAACCCAAGCTCTTAGGAAGATCAGAGTTGGGCAAGAATGTACCTTAATTCATCTGTGATGTGTACATGTAATTTCAACAACTTGTGTATCTGGGAAGCATGTGTGGTTATGAACAATCGTTTTTCTAAGTAAATGCAAAGGGGAGGGACTTCAGCCAGCCATAAAAATAGCATCACTCTGACTCATCTTGACTCACTACTCCGTTCTCCAGTCAGAGGACAGAAAAGTCTATAGCTTATCAAATCATGAGAGGGTGGGGCATAGAAAGTCAGCCTCCCCACCCACTTTCAAAAGACATAAAAAGAGCCACTAAGACCCAGGAAGGGACATTCATTTTCCATTTCAAACTGATTTCTTGCAAAGCACTCTGCCGGACCAGACAATATCAAGAAGGACCATCCAGAACTTAGACTCCAGAACTTTAAAGCAGAGAGGCCTGAACTATAAGATGAATCATTTTCAGCAGGCCTCAAAATCTTTTGCAACCTGACTCTTCAACAGCCGGGCTGTGCTGTTTGATTCTGGCTAGAACCCTATGCCAGAACCCAGAAAGCAGTGCTGTATCCAGACCAGACCGCTGTGCAGTGCCAATAACGTTTGCCAGAACCAGAGATCCAGACCTGCAGAGCAGAGCTGACCCAGATCGCTGTGAGCAGAACCGGTACCAGAGACCGCCCCTGGCGAGAGAACCGCAGCTAAACCTGTTGATCAGATCTGTGACGGAGGCCCATTCCTTCCAAGACTAGGAGTGAGTATCCTGAAAACTGTGCCAGAGCCAATCTCTTAGTCTAAAATAATCTGATTAAAACCATTTCAACCTGCCTAGAACTGCATCATAGAAATTGTGTGTCCATTCTCTGATTAAACCTGTAAAAGTGGCATTTTGTCATTCTGAAGTTCTCAGCTTTCCAACAAGCTCTAGACATTGTACTCCTTATAGTTTTTCCGTAATCGCGCTCGACGCACTCGGAAAAAGTGCCGCGAATTGCAACTAGCTCACTTCACTACTTGTAAAAAAATTGCTGCTTTTGCTTTGCATTGCTGAAATCCGTTTTCAACCTAATAATCCCTCATGAATCACTGATAGTGTTGACCTGAACTACCCTGAATCGCCTATAGGGAATTAAAATCATTTTTAGCATATTTTTAGCATATTTTCACTCCATTGCAAATCCCATGAAAAGTATTGTTGCCTGTGTTTAAAAGCATACCGGTTGTTCTAAGCTTGCTAGGGGGGAACTAAAATTCGTATTGTATTTTGATTGTATACCTGAAAACTGTGTGCTTTCCTTCCACTCTTTATATTGCATAGGGTGGAGTGAATTGCCACAAAGGGGAAAAGTGATTATATTATCTCTTGTCAAAACCATATCAGTTTATTTCTGTACTGCATTCCTTTCCACCATTACTTTTCCTTGAAACCATAAAGCATTCTCAGCTATTGTATCCTTTCTGTACCAACTCCTAACTGATGAAAAAAGTGTGCTAGTATCCATTGTTGATCAACATTATTTTCATAAGTGTGTTATCAAATATTAATTTATTTATAAAAGTGTGATATTTATATTGTTTAATTTTTCCAATAAATCTTTAATTTGCAAAACAAACCTACTTCTTGGCTCAGTGAGGTCAGGGGGATTCAAAGAGAGGGGCGTTATATAAGGGTTTATCATCCAGATTATAACTTGTCATAAAAATATATAAATAAGGGCTTCCCTTGCGCATCCCAGCCAGGCATTGACTTAGTTGGAGTGCTTGATTGAGGTCATTAACAACAACCATGCTGTATGGTTGCGACTTGATGCCTTTTCTTGACAGAACCCTTTGGACAGATTGGAAGGGAAAATTTGGAAGCCCGTTTAGGGTCTTCCAAAGTCCACACCCATAAGCATTATTAGACTGGAATTGGGCCTCACATCTCGGTAGGCCCAATACATAAAAGGATGCTTGTCTTTGCATTCTCAAATCATGGAGGCCAATGGAATTCCCTTTGCTCCTATATGAGTGATCTTCTAAAAGGTAGTTTGGTCGACTCTTCTTTTCTGCTCAGGTTCCATAAGAGATGTGAGGATTTTGCAAGTATGATCTTGTTAGATTCCTCTGACAGTGATTTTGTAAAAAGAGGAAAATGATTGTCTGGGCCAGAATCAATGAATACGATGATCTAAGCAGATATGTACTGTTTAGGGACAACCACCATTTTTTCTCACCTTCATGCAAGTTGATATCTTACTTGAAGAAATGTCCATCTCTAAAAACATCAAGATCTTTAAATTCTGCCTAAATGCCTTGCCTACCTTAGAAGCTTCTGGGCCCAAATTGGGCATACCCAGAGATATACGTGGGTGCTGAATGTGTGGCTCATTCTCAATTGAATCATTGGCCCACTTCGTGCTCCTTTTTCTTGGACCAAATAATTTGCCTTTTGGTGGGCTTCTTGCAATCGACCGCTCTTGTCCTGATTAAAATCCTGTGGCAGTGTCTGATGCTCACCTCTAATCAGGCCCTAATTATTGCCTAGACATCACTTTTAGAGGAAATTCTCCAGATTTTGAAGAGTAGACTGTCTGAGGAGAAAGCAGCATGGAGGGAGATTTGGGACTAGTCTGCTTCCATAATGGGTAAACACACGTCAAAGACACTTGAAGCCGGTCCTTGATTAAATGGTCTCTGAACAAAGTCAATGTAACTTTATGCATATCTTGTTGTAGTTTTTCTTATTGAGTGAGTGTAAAAGTTTCTTTTAAACTATAAAACACATTTAATAAAAATGTTTTAAAAAAGATTACCTTAATGTAATATTGGTCTCACCCTGGATTGAATAGGGTTTGTTCATAAATCTGGTTATTACACATAGAAATTGATTAGGACAAAATAAACAAGGAGGAGGACATTGGTTTATGTGAGAACATGATGGGTGCCTATCACAGGGACTGTCCAGTCAAGGATGCTGCATGAGTGAAGTTTGCTCAGCATTTAAGCTGAAACACTAAGGAATAGGCAAAACAAGAAAAGCAACAGATCCTGTCCAACAGGAGAGAGTCAGATTTGAATTTCAATTGGTTATATCTGATTGGAGATCTCTTTAGAATGGTCATATCCAGACTGTACTGAATGTAGAAGCCTTTCTCAAAGTATCAGGAGTTCCTTTCAGGAGTCCAAAGTCCCTTTCAGGTAACATCAGGTTACCTGAAAGGGACTTTGGACCAAGTGCACTGAATGAAGGGAGAAACTGCATGGTGGAGCAACCTGAGACCAATTGTGTACCTACCTGTCTTGTCATTTGAGAGACGGACATAAAGTGAGTAAACAAGCCAGAGATTATGTAGACATTTCTGTTGCTTATTAAATAAATTCCCCAGATAGCATTTAATAGTATTTTGGGACCCCTGTTTAAAAGCTACACTAATGAAAGAGGGAATATATTGCAAGTTGTCTTATATCGAGATTGACCAATGTGGCTCGGATATCTGAGGACTCATTTGACTGGTTCTCCTCTTTTTTTATTAAATCATACTCAAAAAGTACTTACTAATCTGACTCCTTAGCAGTTCCCTGTGGTGTACCACAGGTGTCTTCCACCCAGCCCCTGTTGTTTAATATTAATATCCGGCCACTGTTAAACATCTCAGAGTTTAATATATGTTATCATTTTTACACCAAAGCCATGCACATTTATTTCCGGCTTAACAATCAAACGGAAACCATCAATTGCGTACTAAAATGTGATGCTATAAAATAAGCTCCAACTCAATCCATGTTACTGAGGTTATTATGTTCAGTCCAAACAATCTATCAACAGGTTGTCAAACCAGGATTTCTTGCCCAGCCCTCTTTTATGTCCCAACCACCTTTTCGATAAAGGTTCAAACATGTAGGTTTTATTTCACAAGTGAATTTAAGCTGCAACTCACATGTTAGTGAAGTTGTTAAATCCATCTACTACCAACTTAAAACCTCTCCTGCCCATTATGGCAGAATCAGACTGTCCAGTTATAGGATCCCTGATCAATTCCAGATTGGATTATTGCAATACCCTATTATTGGGCATTCCAACTGGTCAGATTCATCGACTCAAGGTTGCTTAGAATACTGCAGTTAGACTTCTTTACAACCTCCCTAGATCTGCTTCTGTTTCACTGTACCAGAGGAACATTCATTGGCTGCCTGTCCAGCAGAGGATTCTTTTTAAGATCATCTGTTTGATCTTTAAATATATGCATGGTATTGTCACCAGTTATCTTGCCTCAAAAATCTCTCTCCATTGCCCAATTAGCCGCCCTCGATCCACTGGTTAGAGTCTCCTAACCATTCGTTTTTCTCGCTTTGTGAACCGTAAAATTAGATGTTTTTCTATCGGTCGCCACATGCTTGGAATTTGTTGCCTGCTGAACTCCAGATGATAGGCTCTCTGTCTCTATTCTGGAAGAAGCTGAAGACGTATTTGTTTCAAGGATTTCTCTCCAATGAATTTTTTTCCTTCAAATTCAGTATTTTAACATCTGCACCTAAATAAAGCTGCTTCTGCTCGGCTCCTTACGGATTTTCACATTACAAATTATAAATCAATCAAATCAATCGGGCAGGCTGCAGTGCATTCATTTCAATTGCAATCCTATGTTATTTGCAGTGTTTGAAAGGTGACCACCCCAGTCTTAGTCCTTAGGGTACCACCCAAATGTCCTTGATTTATTATTTTGAATGAAGCAACATATTATGATTACATCAGTCTGCTTCTCGTCACAGATTTCTCGGTCAGATTCTTGTTTTGGAGGCTATTAGATCAGGGATGTTTCTCTGTAATAAAAGACCAACCAAAACATTAAACATATATGCCATGAATACATCTTATTAGAGTTTTAACCATCTTTCCAGGCAGGCCTCAGCCACATGTAATGTATGTCTATGGGTAGATCCTGATGAGACTATAGACAAACCTGAAAAATATGGCTAATCAACAAAAAAACACAGAAATGGTGCGACCCTCTTCACCAACCACTGAAGTCAAGGGTCATTATAATTTCCCTTGTTCTCTGACTAGGCAAGGGGCTCCTTTGTGGGCACTATGAATCCTTAAACTGCTATCTACGGAATGGGTTTCATCTATGGTCACTTCATGTTAGAAGTGGGGTCATCTTGTCAGGGAGGATTGGCAAAGAGTGAATGACCATAGGTTTCCCAAATTCTCATGTCAACCAGCATAAAGAAGCTGGTGACCAGGCTTGGTTTAAATGACATTCTCAATTTGATAGTCTATAAAGCTGTTTTAGTGCTTTCTGTAAATAAGCGGCAGCAAGTCTGTGAACTGTTCTTGTAACAAAACAGTCTTTACTTGCGCTAAAATTAGACTTTACAGCCATTAATTCAGCCAGTCTCGGATTTGGAAAGATAGTGCTGATGATTTCCTTGTGCCTTAAATGGAGTTCTCACAGTTTCCACCTCTGATATACTGGGCAACAGGGTGTCTTATTCTCTTTAGGATCTATGACTGAAGACCAAAGTATAAGGTGGTTTTATTTAATCCACTTTAGCTGATCCAACCCAGCAGCCTCTGCTATCCTTCTGAAATTTGGGGAAATGCACGCAGGGTCTTCTCCCTACATATACTTTGGGAACGCTGTGGGGGGGTGGTTGGGTAAGGCGCTATATAAATAACACATCATTATCATTATTATCATTAAATCTACATTTGACTTCTGCTCTCCTGAAAGAAGTTAATGTGATAGTTTCTTAAGGGCGAGTCTGTCTCAGAAAGATCCTTCCGATCCCACACCCCTGATTTCCATTGTGCTTACATGAGTTTCGAAGACCTACCCTGCTGAGTCCTCTATAAGGAGACAAGGGTCTTCCCCCTTACTCTCTCAAGGACTATATAAGGTACCAATGAGGGTTGGATAGCATTGCATGGGTAGAATGGCTTAGCCCTTGTCAACCGCTTGGTGTCTCCACAGGCATGGGCACTCTCAGATTATCTCTCCGTTATTACCAGAGCTCTTGGAATTGCGATGTCGACTTCTGTTAGGGAGCGTCTTCACATAATGTATAGCAAGAGTGACTCATCTTCCTGTAAGTCTGGCTCTCTTCCCATTGAAAGGTTTGACACATTTTCCAGATACTCCAGAGGTTGTTCCATGACAGTGGTTTTATATATTGGTTTCTTTATACACTGGTCCAGGATTCATATGCCTCTTGTGCTTAGTTGGGCCTCTTACGCTTGGTCCTGTGATGCCACTTCTGACACTGTATGTCCCACTGTGTCACAATGTGTCGTATAAAGATGAGGCCGTGAAACAAATGTGGTGTCCGAACATGAAGGTCTTATCGAGCAACAGGGTTCATGTTTGGAGTACAGAACAAAGAAATCTGATATTAGTGTAAGGAGGACTGAAGAAGGGAAGGGAACAGTCACAAGGATCAGTACTAGTCTCTGTGAGGATCATCCCAATGAGGTAAAAGTTCAACAGCTGCTAATAGTGTGATTAGATGGCACTCATAAGGCTGCAAACTAAGTAAATCACTGGTCTTTGGGAGTCTAACACAGAGAACTCTCGAAACAACCAAGTCCCATTATTAATGTTTCAGAGTCCTTGGTTTCAGTTTGTTAGTTCCTTAATTGCAATATCAATCTTTCAAACAAAGGCTAGCCTATCTGAGCCATCATCACCCACTTGTCATTGAAGGTCTATTTCTTCCCTATCTGTTTTAGGTAGATTCCTAGTCAATCAGTCATCATGCTAGCTTCACCATATCATATCAAGGGCAAGCTATCACCAATCTGGTCAATGGGATAGTTTTTCTGTCAACGTTCTATGCTTTTGTGCGGCTCATGCAAGATCCCACCAGAGTATAGAAAGGTGGCAGAAAAACCATCCCAGTGACCAGATCCCTGAGAGACTTAAAACAGATAGGGAAGACATAGACCGTGAATGGCATTTGGTGGCATCTTGCATGAGCCACACAAAAGCTCCATTTGTTTTTAGGCTTTCACACTGTGGCTCATGCCTCACCTAATGCTCTCTGGTGTCCCCGGAGCCTACGTGTTAGCATGTATTGGTCTGTGGCTGCGAGGAAAGAATTCCTTTGTTTCCTTGGTGGGCTTGTTAATGAAATGAAATCAAGAGTATGGCGGCTTCTCCTAGTTCACATTTTGCTACATTTCTCACTTGTTGTCCTTAAGGGCAAATATTCTTTAGTCCCATTGGTGGGTTTACAAAGTGCTCCACATCTGAATTATGGCATACAGTAAATGGTTATCTATTTGCTTTCTCAGTGTTTGGTAGGCTCGGGACTAGGGCTGGGCAAAATTGTGAAATTCTGTTCCTCCAGCCGTGGAAGCGAAACCTGAAAGATGTTGTTCTGTCTTGCCGAAATCTACCATTTTTCCACCCCTGCCTATTGAAAAGAGTGTCACAAAGTTTCTCCTGCCGCTGGTCCAACCTAGCACTTATTAAAACGGGAGACACAAAGTTTCTCATGCAGCTGCGCGAACCTATTACACAACAAAACGAGCAACACAAGGTTTCTTTGGCTGCAGTGCGAACCTAGTACAAATTTAACTGAAAGTTGTCCATGGTTCCTCGTGCCGCTGAGTGAACCAAGTGCAAATTTCGAAGAGCGGCACAAAGTTTCTTGTGCCGCTGTTGGAGCCAAATCAAAATAAAAAAAAGCTGCAAGTTTCTCACGCTGTTGCACAAAACTATCATGTAGTGGAAAAGCGTGCAAAGTTTCCTGTACCGCTGCATGGAACTAATATGAATCGAATACATTTCTACATGTAATTTCTTGTATCACAAGCCCAGCACGTATTGATAAAATATTCACACACAGTTTCTCGTGTCGCTGCGCAAACTGACCAAAAATCAAAAAACTGTGCAACATTTCTCGTGGCCTTGCACAAAACTAGCACAGATCGAGAAAAAAAATACCTTTGTGAAGTTTTTCGTCGCATGACACAACCCTTATATCACCAATATTAACTCAACCCAAGAAGGGGCAGCATATCCCAAACAGAAAACCCACATCAACTCATGGCCTATTCATGGTTTGGTTAATTTGGTGTGACTTTCTCATTTCAAGTGAATTTACTTTGTCAGTCTTTAAAATTGAGATCCTTTTATGAAGTTGGACCCTGTTGCATTGTGCTTTTGTGCTTAACACGATAATGATTATTATTATTATTTTTTAAACACAAAGGGCCTCATTACGACTTTGGTTGTAGCCATGGCGCTATTAGTGCCATGGCTGCCTCCAAAGTCGTGTCCAGATCCGATCTGGTGGATAGGGGATTTACCGGGACATTCCGCCCTAGGTGGACCCGGTAAATCCCCATTCCAAAAGCCATTCCCCATTCCCATTTCAGACCCCATAGGGCTCAATGGGATTGGGGAAGGCTCAAATAACGGGCCCGCTAATAGCGATAAGGGCTTACTGGAAACAGTCACCTTACCCAGTATCCCTTACCGCCCAACTTGTAATGAGGCCCAAAGACTTTTGTTACGAACACTGATGTTCATAGAGCATATTTTTCTAGTGTGAATATCATTAATGTGACGGGATGGCCCCTTTGCACCTCTAATGTGTTAGAATAGTCAAAGTTATCTCAATACCAGAACACTTGAGCAGGACAAAGCATCCCCCTAATTCATGCTTGAAAGATTTTTGCAAATGATAGCAAAATATGCACCAGATCAACTATCTGGACTGATACTAATTCACTAATGTTCACCAGACACCTACTGCGAGTTGATTGAGAGAAGCAATCACGTTGCGCATGCATAGGAAATAAAATCTAAGCTGCTGAAAAAAGATGATTAACTCAAGCCTTTGCAGGCAGGTTGTTTCTTGGTCTATAAACAGCCTGGCAATAAAAACACTGAGTTCACTTCAATAAAATGTTTTTATAGCAGGTTTATTAAGATAGAAACCCCTATTTATTAGGCCCTGGTTGAGAAGGACCCTTTAATAAAAGGTGCGGATTTCATTAAAATCCTTGCCCTATTAGTAAAATCAATGAATGCAAGAGACTGTGATTATTAGATGCATGGTATTAATTAGTGTGCAGAGAGATCAATATCCCTTCTAAGAACGTATTATGGGGCATGGGGAGCACCACGTGGAGGGCGCGGCTTGAAAAATCTCCATGGCTCGTCCATATTGGCATTTGAACCACAGAGGATTAACGTTGTTTACTGTAGTAGCAGCGAATATTACAGACGGCATTATAGAAACAATCCATCTTCCGGATAAGTGGGTGTTGAGTCCAATTGTGAACCAGACTAAATGGGATGTGCTGGATTTAAATGGTGGAAAACCAATTCCAAGGTCTTTTAGGAACTAAATGTTGCATATCTAGCATCATTAGGGCTAATGATGGCTAGTTTTATTGACAATTCCATGGCAGCAGAATTGAGAAAAAGACACTAATTGTTTTTGAGTATTCCCTCATCACTTTGCCAGTTGGGTTATTCACTATAATTATATAATTGGGATAAGTCCAGAAACTCAAAACAATATGCAGCTTCAAAGGCTGAGAACAATTGTTTTTCTTCGATTCAAAGGATAGTGACCAGGGCAGATATTAGAGAATCGATGTCATTTAAAAGACAACATTAGGGAATAGGGAGGAAAGGGTTTCTCAGGGAGTAACGTCTCTCACCTTCACGGCATTGGTGCGGGAGAGGGTGCAGAAGATATGGATGACGTATTCATCTGCCTCCCAACAAATACACTAACAGATATGCAGCCAATGCAAGGAGCGTCTTGCAGGGGAAACAGAAACGTGTTTAGGGAAGTGAAAAATGTATCTGACAGCCGTATTTCGAGTTGATTGAAGTCATGCATAAGAAACTTTGGAAGAGCGGCATATAACAGGTTATCCTAGTGCAACTGTAAGTTAATCAGAGCATGAACAGACGAGGATGGCAAGAAGAATGCATTTCAGTAACCAAAGACAAAACAAGCATTGGCAAAGCACTGGTAATGCCAACAGTTTGGACTTTTGTATCGGCATGGGAAAGGCACTTACCAGGTACAGCCGTAGTGGTAGTAACTGGCTATTGATGGTAGCAGGTGCAACATGGTGAGAGTACATGGGCATCTAATAGCATTGTCTGGCAAATGTCTGATACTTATACACACACCAAAACTGATGGCTTTGCCAGTCCTTGTTTTGAACAGGACTTCCATGAAGGACACGCATCATACTTATAAATCGAGTGGCTGAAGGCAACCTGGTTAAGACATTTCATTAAACGAGTAGCAGGTCTAAAACTCAAATAAATCAATTAACCTTTTAAAGGTTGCTTTGAAAAAACATTGCCAGGAAGTTTGTGTGCAAAGTTTGATGGCAAGTCATGAATAAAGCGAGCTCAAAGAATTCCCATGAGGAGGTGTTTTGGGCAGGAAGGAACTGGGTTGGAATGGCCATAGGGATTAGCATGGCCATGTGCAGACAATGGGTGGGCAATTTACCCAACAGCACCTACAATCTGTCCTTCCTCATATGTCATTTCTCCCTATCTGTACTCTAATGCAATAGCTTAGGCGTATATGTGTCGCTAACAGCCCAAACTAAAAAGGCTGATCCAACAACCGCATTTGCTTGTGTAAATAGCTTTAGTTCGGAACCCTTGGCGTTCCAAGACTTTTTACGTGTTTTGCAAAAGATGTCAGGAGACCACATAACACGGATGACAGAGTATGCGTGGGCAACGAAAATATATGTTTGGGTGCTATAAGCTTCATCTCAGTTTTAAAAGAATTGAATTATAAAATATTGTTAGTCAGACAGGATTAAATCTCCACAGGCACACCTGGAGATGAGCAAAAGCCTCCTGAGGGCTAGATGCCTTAAAAGACACGATTGAGTATCATTGGCAAATGAATGGAACTGGCTATTTAAGTTACGAATAATAGGCATCAAGCAACAGAGGTCAAAAGAGGAGAAACTCTGAGGTATTCCACAAACAACTCGGTAAGAAGCTAAAACAAATGGGCCAATCTTCCCGGTTGTGATCTACTTGAGTGAAAGCTCTTGTATCACCCTAAGGAGTGGACAGAGACTCCCACTTAATCTGAAAGACGGGACAGAAGAGTGGAAGCATACGGCATATCAAATGTGGCAAAGAAATGCAATGTAACCAGCAGAGGCAAATGAACACAATCAGAGTTGTATATAAGGTAATTTCATACATTCACCAGATCAATTTCTGTCACATGTCTGGAATGGAAACACGAGTGGAGCAGATCCAGAATCTAATTGTTTTTGACGTCTGTCAGTTGTTACATCACTATTTTCTCAAGAATCTTGTTCATGCAAGGAGGCCCAGCTATTGGTCTATGCCGGCTACCCACACTCTGTACAGTGCTCTGCTGCTCTCGAGCTAGGTCAGCACTTTAAACAATAAAATAAAATAAAAATAATTACCCAGAACAGATGGTCTAGCGAGACTTTTTTCAGTAGAGGAGTGATGACAGTAGTCAAGAAATCTAGGGAGACAATCCCTTGACAGAGGCAGATTGAGAAAATGAGTAGGGTGTCTAGGCAAAGCTTTAGCATGTTTATGGACAAAAAAGGTAAAACATCCACAGAACATCGAGTTTGAGTTTATTAATGTATTTATTTACAGGGACAGACAATGCTCTTTCGATCAAAAAAGAATGTACAATTGGTTAAAAAGTCAGATCTGACAGGAAGCAGTGAGCTTCTTACAATGATGTGAGTTTGAGAGACATTCAAATAGGTTGTGGAGGAGAGTATATGTAACAGTGGACAACACATAAGTGGGCATACATAGATTAAGGACTACCAACAATAGACATTTTAAGTGCGGTTAGGTCATACAGCCAACTTTGTTCAGGATTGAATGCAGTCCTAGAGTGGAGGCAGAGAAAGTGAGTGATAGAGGCATGCTAGAGGTGAGGGACAAATGGTAGCTGAAAGGCAAATGAGAGATAGGTTCAGAGGGTAACTCAGAGGCCAGGCTTTTAATTTGGTTTTGAACAGATCCATGTAGACTGTTTTTCGGATGTCTGGGGGAAAAGAATTTCATGTAAGTGGAGCAAGAAGAGAGAAGGAGCAGAAGCAAGAGGAAATGCAGTGTGGGCAAGGGCCCACAGGAGTGGCGAGGATGCATAGCAGAGATTACCAGAAGGCTCGTTGAGTTTGATAGAGGTGGATTGATACAATGGTGCCTTACTGTGGATAGATTTGTGAACCAGTAGAAGACATTTAAATCTGGCTCACTTTGCATCATCAGCCATCCAGCTTGTTGACGGTACAAGGAAGTAGGTATGAAGTGAGGGAGTTTAAAGTGAGTCCTCGTAGCCTGTGACTATGGGCCCTGGGGCATTACCTGAAGCACTAATGCCCTGCCTTCTTGGGGATTATTGCTTATGTCTGGAAGGAGGGACACAGGGCGAAAGGGAGCTGGTAGGTTTGGGTTAAAACCCTTGATTTTTTTAGAAGAGGGATGCCGTTTAAAAATGGAGGGACGCAAACGTAATTGAAGGACAGGTTACAGGCTTCAGCGAGGCTTGACTAGCTGGGGAGAAATAGGGTCTGATGGAGCACACGAGCAGTTAGCCTTCACCAGTAGAGGATTTCTTCAGTAATAGTGTGACTAAAGTTGGATATAGAGGTAGAGGATGATTGTAGAGTAGGCAGAGTGTAGACTGCAGGAGGAGAGTGTGTGAGGAAGGTCAAGAGAGAGTATCTAATTTTGGAAATGTTTGAAGTGAAGTATTGAGCTAGTTCATTAGCAAGTAAGCTAGGACAGCAGGTTGAGGGCTCACTTCTGTGATCTATGTGTAATCTGCAGATCACAGGTTCAAATGCTGGCAAGAACAACTCAGCCTTTCATCTGTCCAAGGTCGATAAATGATTACCAACTTTGGTTGGGATGGTTAATGTATGTAAATATGTTCTATGTTCAGCAAGCCTCTTTCTAGACTTTCAAAATTGTATTCCAATGTAAAGTTCAAAAAGGTCCCCCTCTGCTGGGCACAGACCTTACAGTACACATTTCATGTAGGTCCCCCTCTGTCGGGTTCAGACCTCTCACATCACAGTTCAATACAAACCTGCCAGGGGGATCTCTTCCCCAAGCTGTATTGTACTTCGGGTCCCCCTCAATTGGGCTTTGACCCCTTTTGGATGTCGAAGACTTTCGAATGTGCATGACTTTCTTTACAGAACACTGCAGGAACACTTTGCCTCAAAGTTCATGTTTACTCTAGCTGAATTCATTTTTGCTGTTTGTTTGCTTTAAGTTTCAAATAGTGTACCTTTCACCAAGACTTTTCGAATGGGCTACATCCTTTTTCCGGACTACTCCGTTTCTTAGTGTCGCTGATCTCACAGCTGCCTTTTACTTCAAAGTTTATTCACAGGTCTGGCTTTCTTCGCAGCTCATCCGACCGTGGGCAGCCTTCACTTGTGATATAATGTTTTTACTTTATTCACTTTACCACACACTGGTCTCTCAGGTTACTTGCCAACTCACCGGCCTTGTGTGGTTCTTTCTTGTTTTGCTATTTCCAATTCACAAGTCAAGGTTAGTATCACACGCTTGGCCTCGCCTCCTGAAGTTTGTTGTTCACCCGGGAGGGTCGCTGGCATCCTTGAAAGGCAATGCGATCTTCACTTGTGGGATCTGGCCTTCTCCACATGTCTTTCGCGGTCTGTCGGAGGCAACAACCTCCAGTAGGGTACACATGTGGTTTTCGGCCCGCTGCTCTCGTCCCTTGGTCCGTTGCTCTGCTCTAGTAGGTTTGCGTTCTTCCTGGAAGTACTGCTCGTACTCATGTTCCGCTTTGCTCAGAGTGTGTCTTTAGGTGTTGCCTTTTGTTTGTTTATTCGTGTGAGGAGAGCTAACTGGTATCAGGTGTACGCACTTAGTGTAAAGTGGCTGACTTTCCCTGACCTGATTAACAGAACATGTCCAGTATGTTGTGAGAGAGTTAATCTGGTTATTCTATGTCACCCTCTTCCTCGGCCCAGTGTTTGTGTAAAAAGTGGATGGTGATTGGGACTTCAGAAAATCCTACAAAATTGTGTGCGGTAGATTAACAAAAAGGGGGGAATACCACGTCTTACCATCAGTTGTCTCACACCCACTCCTCGAAGACCCCTCACACAGGTGATCCTCCTGCACTGGTCCATCCCGGAAACGGGATTCCAAAGTGATGGCTGTGTCCTGGCCACCTGGATGACAAGTCCCAGAGGACTAGCGGGTGAGGCATCCTTTGGTTTGTCTCTGTAGGCAGGCTATGGATAGAGTTTTGAGTGTGGTCACTAAGAAAAGACTGCTGAGAAGTGTCTGGAGAGAGAAGGTTAAAGTCACTTAAGAGAATGAGGCGATGTGAACTGAGTGAGCTGGAGCAACAGTAGTGATGGTGAATTCATAATAGGTAGAAGGGAATGTGGCAGTGGAGATTTTTGAGACATTGAGTTGGGAAGAGTGTAGGTGTCCAACGCCTCCACCTCTGCCAGTCAAATTGGAAGAGTGAATGAAGGATAAACTGGAGCTGTTTAGGGCAGCCAATGTAGCAGTATCAGATGGAGAAACTCAGGTTTCAGTGATAGGAAGACAATCTAGGAGAGGAGAGCTGGCGTGAAAGCAGTCAGTGATAAAGGAAGTTTTGTTTGCTACAGACTGAGCATTCCAGAGTGCATGTTCAGTTGATTTGGAAAGACACAGTAGAGAAGTTAAGTGTCAGAGGAAGAGAGGAACAGTGGATAGATTTCAGGGGAGGTATGGTTCTCTCATTGGGTTTGTTGGAAGTGGGTGAGAGAGGGAGTAGTGGGAGTTTCAAAATGTGAGTTTGATAATAGGAATAGGAAAGGGGGAAGTTGTAGCGTGAATGGAGGAGAAGTGAAAGCGTTATTGGGAAGTACTGCTGTGTGTAGAGAAAGAACAGTAATTAGCTGGCTTGGGGTACTCACAGATGCAGTAGGGAGGAATGCAAAAGAAAAGGGTCATAGGCGAACAATCAAAGAGGTTGGTCAGTGGTTGGCCTTAACACTTCACTGTACCACCCTTAACCGGAACACCCCTGGATGGATACCCCTAAGGAGTTCAGAATTGACACACACTATCCCCTCCAGATTGCCTAGTCCATCAGTGGTTGGTCTTTCTGATTTTGGCCCTGGTGTTGCTGGGATTAGGCACTTACTTAATAAAGCAGAAACTACTTCCTGGGAAAGTTCCTTGAAACTAAAAGAATGTTTAGGTTGTAAACAGGCTTCGATTTGTTAGTAGAACAGATATACTAATGAAAAATGCAATTGCTTACTGTGCCCATTGTTGGAGATGAGCTCCTGAAAGTTCACACATGCAATAGACACATTTTTCAAACCCACTTATGTTCCCATGGTACAGGGGCTCTTATTTTATTCTGAAATTGGAGAAACGTTGAAGCAGCTATGCTTAGCACCTGTGCAGACAAAGGAACAGATTCCAGGACAACTATAAACAAGGAAAGGCAATTAAACAGGTTTTCTTCCTGTGCAATTCTGGAAGATTGCTTGGCAAGTGCTTTGCAAATTGAACATCTTTCAACAAAATCTTCTAGGCTTCAAACTAGGGTCATGTACCAGATCACTCTTGCTATTTGTGAATTGGAGCATGTCTGCTAGAATTCCAAAGAAGTTCTGGGGAGTTGAGAAAATAATAATTTCCTTTTTCTGCATTTAAATCCAACGCAGCAGAGAGCTCGAAATAAAAAAATAATGTATAGTGTAGCTGTGCAATGGACCCATGTGTATGACCTGACCAACCATTATGAGCGACTCCTTTCAATATCAGTCCAGTAATAATTACTTATTGTTAGTTTGTATAATTGTCAAAGCCTAAGGTGTACATGCTAATGTGCTTAACAAAGAGAACACATTGTATCAAAGCACCTTAAAAAAGAACATCTACTTATTGATCATCAATTTGCTCATTTATTTGATGTTTTGTATAGGGCTGGCCATGCCCTGCTGGGTGTCAGTTTTCTGAAAAGGGGAGCAATGAAGATAATGGGCTTCATTACAAAGTTGCTGGTACCGGCGGCCTACCGGCAACCTCGGCTTACAGTTTCCGCTGCAGGATATTATGGGCAGCAGTGGAACGGTAAGTTCCCATTCCCATGGAGTCCCATAGGACATAGGAATGGAAACACTGAAGCACTGGCACTGTTATTAATGGTGCCGGTACTTCTGTGATTTATCTGCTGATAGGGGCCTGAACTAGCAGCAGATCAGGCCTGCCGGTAGTTCACACCCCCTACTGGCAAACACAGAGTGAACCAATAATGGTTTTACCGGCACCTTCATTCCGGACTGGCTCACTCGTAATGAGGTTCAATAACCCTTAATATACAGGACAGACAAAGTCAATATGCGGCATGGTGCAAGTCTAGCCCCTTGCATGACTCAAAGTGGTATATGCGATGACGCACCGACTATCATGATTTAGAAGGACATTGCAAATTGCAGAGGAGCTCAGAACGTCATTTAACTTTATGCTGATTTCCAATAGCCTTTTTTATATGTATATTAGGTAATATGTCTTCCACCCCATTACCACGAATGTAATCCTTGCTCTCTTGCTTAATCTTGTTCAAGACGTTTTTACTTCGTTTATACACATAATCAATATACAGTAGAACATGTAGGTGTCCATTTGTAATAATTAAATACTAATTAGCAGTGTGCAAAGTATTGCAGAATACTTTAGCATTTTAAGACACTGCATTAAAGAGCCGATTTGTAGTTCCGAAATATGTGATAACATGAAGACAGAGGCTTGCTCTTCAGGGGTACCCTCCAGCAGTGAATACATAAGTATACTACCCTAAACACTTCCTTATAGTTTAATGGTAATTAAGTTTTGCTGAAAGGTTATTTTAGAACAAGGGCATCCGAACAGCTAGTCCTTACTTTAATGAAGTACTCCAATGTTAGCTGGAATTCTGCTGTACATCACAACCCAACTCTAACACACTATTACAAGTGGTAGTGATATCATAACAGGGGAATGTTAATGGGGCATTAGTAAACCATTCCACGGGCTACTCCCCACCCCACAGGCTACTCCACGGGGGGGTGAGGAGGCTCTGAGCCTGATGTAGCCCCTGGGGACGAGTTAGTAACGCAATTAGCACCTAGGGCTACCAAAGGGATAACGCACATCATCCCGTTCAATGAAGGAAATACTTTGCCAAGATGGCCGCCATGGTTGTGGAAGATCGTGCTACATACGGAGGCCCTCTTCCCTTTCCATGGTGGTCGGCAAAGCAAAAATAAGGGAAACTGCTACGGATATGGTGGGTGGCACTGCTGCAACAATCAGGGAAGTGGGACAGGGGAGGAGAGTTGGGAAAAGTAAAAATAAATGGGTTGGAGGGGGAAGATGACACTGTGGTGCGGGGGACGTAGATTGGCTGCGCCCCGGGTGCTTATGGTGATACACTGTAATGTGGCAAAACCTAACAAGCTTTATGTGGGAAGTGCAGGCTGACATATATTGATGGCAGACATCACAATGAACGTGTATGATGAGTGTAAACACGATCATTAATTTGGGGGGACAGTGCATTAAGCAACGGTGCCTCTATTTAGAGAGAATGCAGCTACTTTGGATTAAACTGCAGTGCTATGGGAAAGCATGGGAGGAAGATGTATACGACAGACTTAGAATGTATTTAATAATAATAACATTAGCACAATCATGTATAGGTTGGCAATTTAATATGCAATAAGTGTGCCGTGGATAAGCCTACAAGGTGAGGTGATAACATTGATTGATCACACCTCCAGCCTCCTATGGCGGAACCAAGGACCAGGTCACGACCTATGACCGTTGCCTCAGGTCTCTCTCACTCTTTCAACTCAAGCGCTGGGTGACTAGAGACTTAGGGCCTGATTCATGGAACTGTTTGCACAGTGTGAAGTGACTTTGCGCTGCACCAATAGACTTTGCACTGCTCCATGACTCAGGGTGGAGCAGTGCACATTTTATTGCATGATGCAGCAATGTGAACATGAGGACCTGGTCAGATGCAGCAGTAGCAATTTCAAACAATGGCCGCATTAATTTATCAAAGCATAGTGCCTTAGCATTAGATCGCTTTATGATGCATATGTTGCACCGCACGTGAAAGCACATTTCTTCTGAAATATGTTGGCCTAATTAAACCTCTTCCAGGATTGCAGCTTAAGTCCCTGGACACAACTAGCGTTGGACTCACATCTGCCCATAAGAGCGTAAAATAGGATGACTGCGAATAGGAAAGGAATGGCTGGAAATGCTCGGGCAAAGGTACAGCTACCTGAATTGGCGAATGAGCTAAAGCGTGAAGTGACGGCCATCTTGCGAATGTTGGGTACGTCTGCTGAATGTACCAGGCGCACATTAAAGAGGGTTGCAGGTCAACCAATCCGGGAGGCACCGTGAACATTGTTCTGGCTTGGCCCAATGAGATCCATGCAGTTGTTCAGACAAATGCCAATAACCTGTGTCCCAAGGAAGGAAGGAAGGAAGGAAGGAAGGAAGGAAGGAAGGAAGGAAGGAAGGAAGGAAGGAAGGAAGGAAGGAAGGAAGGAAGGAAGGAAGGAAGGAAGGAAGGAAGGAAGGAAGGAAGGAAGGAAGGAAGGAAGGAAGGAAGGAAGGAAGGAAGGAAGGAAGGAAGGAAGGAAGGAAGGAAGGAAGGAAGGAAGGAAGGAAGGAAGGAAGGAAGGAAGGAAGGAAGGAAGGAAGGAAGGAAGGAAGGAAGGAAGGAAGGAAGGAAGGAAGGAAGGAAGGAAGGAAGGAAGGAAGGAAGGAAGGAAGGAAGGAAGGAAGGAAGGAAGGAAGGAAGGCCGGCTAAACGGGTGGATGGGTTGACGGATGGATGGATGGGCGTATGGATAGGCTAGAAGGAGAGAGAAAAAGAGGGAGTGATAGAGAGATAGAGATAAAGTGGCAAATTGATGAGGTAGATAGGGGGTAGGGACAAGGAGATGGGGAGACAGATACACAGACAGGTAAATAGACCGATAGGTAGGTGGTAGTGTTAGGTAGACAGAGAAGAGTGACAGACTGATCCATTGGTACGTTTTTAAACAATGTAAGCTTGCTGTCGAAGGACATTGTCCCACTACAGTAGCCATCGTCCAGTGTGATAGATGGCGTGTCATAAACTAAATGCCTCCTTCGCAGAAAGGGCAAATCATCTCTGGTAAATAAGTCATTTTTCAGGCAGACAGCTTGCTGGGTACTGGGCTAGTCTGGTGTCCAGAGGTCCCCAGAAGCCGGCCCATTAGAGCCACGAGAGACTTGCGCCTGATTTAGAACTCCAAATGCAATTATCATTCCTCTCTCCGCGGACTTAAGGGTTGAAGAATAGTGGATGAGTGACCTGCGAGGTCACGTGACACCAAGGAAACTGCCAATGCGCAAACAAGAGCTGTCGGATCTAAATAAACAATGAGCCTTGTTAGAGCAAAGGACAGGCTCATCCAGGAGCGTTCACACTTAATTACTCTTAAAGGTTTTACTCAAGGGTGCATGGGCAAGCCAGCAGTGACAGCTGCATGCAGGGTGATGAGGCATCTGTTCCAAGATGGACAATGCAGGTGTTCTCAATCCATAATTGTGTACTCGGCATTCCCAAACATGTCTAATTGGGAAGCACACAGTAGCAGCAACAATAATTTGATATCACGAGATGCAATCATGGGGGAGAGACTCAAAGCATATTCCACCTCGGGTGCGCAAATACCCACAGAAGTTGCATAATAACGCAGCAGAATCTGCATCTGGGGCAATTCGAAAAAGGGGTTTGAACGTGCATGCATTTGTCTGGATATATAGGAGCCGATTCATGTAATTAATTGCATGGAAAATCGGGGATTTGCACGCCATTCTGCATGTGAAACCCTGTTCGTCGATTCATGGCACTGTGGTCCAGTGCCTTGCACGAGACACCATGCAGATCGTGGGTGAGGTCTGTGCAGAGGGCGGAATAGGGCCA
The DNA here is from genome assembly GCF_040938575.1 of Ambystoma mexicanum. NCBI lineage: Eukaryota > Metazoa > Chordata > Amphibia > Caudata > Ambystomatidae > Ambystoma > Ambystoma mexicanum. Next base: position 290,976,017 of record NC_090930.1, on the reverse strand, counting down.
GAACATCGGAAATGAATTAGAAAAAGCAGAAAAGTGGGCATTACAAGCGACAGACCGCAGGCAGTCCATAGACTGGCCACAAAGGCGCACGGGAAAGCATATTCATGGGTGTGACCGAGCAACCTTCTGCCTGCAAAATGCCCATGCAAATACTTCCATTTCTCTGCCACCCGAAGGCAGGCGTAAGTACCCTTGTGCATAGCAATCACAGCATGGAGGTGGGTTTGCATGTCGGATTTAGGGTTGCGTGTACGGAGCTGGGGATCCGATTGGATTTACGTGTGTGCCTACGCAGTGTAGTGTGGAGCAGGAATGGTTTACCAGGTTTGCACACAGCTTTTCCAAGTTTCACCGGAGTTATGATACACCCTACGCATGTTGTTTGGATGCCGGTAACAGTTACGGAGGACCCATGCAGGGAATTTGACATTCAGGCCTGCTGTGGGGGTCCCCACACACTGTTTGAAGGGTCTGTGTATTCGCACCATGGGGAGTGTTAAGATGGATTTCTGAACTCTGTCCTGCAGGGGCAGAGGTTCAGAAGGCCAGCCTAGTTTCTTGGAACAGGGTAACCTCTGGACAAGCCAGAGGGTTTGAGGGTGACTGAAAGCCCGCTATGAGCACACAAAGCAAGGATGCTTAAAAATTACTCCAGACAGGTGTTATATTGAAAATATAGACACATTTATTACAAGGCCTTTGTAACATTGACCATAGTAAAGAATCACTGTAAAACTCCAATAAACCAACACATCACAAGCAATAAAATATATACAAGACCAAGGGGTCTAAAGAGTTAGAAGCACGAAATATGCAGACCACCTAGATGGGGAGGAAAACAGGCAGTGCAAGTAATCGTTAGACCCAATTCGACATCAGAGGCCACCTATCTAGAAGGAGGTCCGAGCCCTGCGAAGAGTGGAGCCTTGGGCTCAAAAGTACCTGCACACGCGGGTGCCAACGGGCAAAGGAGAGTCTCTTCAGGGAGATCAGGCAGTTCAGAGAGGTGAACAAAACGATGATGAACAGTTCCCCGCTACACAAGCGCGGCCTCCACTTGTGGGCAGAAGCAAGGCGCACGTGCAGAAAAGGGTTGCTGTTTATGACAGCGGTCGAGAGCCACAGGCTCCTGCGGGAGGGCGACTGGTTAGGGTATTGACTACTCACCGGTCCCCGATGCAGGCAGACCCAGGCTTCTCCGGTTCCGTTTCGGTAATGGCAGGTTCAGATGCGATCAGCAGGATGTCTCGATGCCATGTAGATTCCGCGACAGCAGGAGTCAGGGTCGAGGGTGTCCCAAATGCAGCGAACACGCACAGGTTTGTTACCACAGCAGGGCAACTCGGCAACCGCAGGTATTTCGGTCCCAAAGCACACGTCTCACTTCAGACCTGGGAATGCCAAGTGTACGAATCGTGTGAGAGTGCCGAGGACACAGGATTAGCAGTAAGCCAGACGGCGGTGACAGAGCAAGGTTCCTGTGTAGGCTGGTCAGTCCACTGGATGGCCCAGGGACGCTTCCGAAGGCTTACATACAGGATTTGGTGAAGATGCCGAGAATAGTTGTTCCCACTATTCTAAAGGGTCGAAGCGCCAGTACAGGCCTTCTCGTTCGATCAGAGGCAGAGGGGTCTCACAGGACGACAGCAGTGCAGGGTGCCAAACCTTCAGCGGGTCACCAGCGATTCCTCGACTCAGCTTCTTAGTTGCAGGATACTTGTCTCCTTGTCCTTTGTTCGTGAGAACTCAGGAGATCGAAATGGTAGTGGTGTTTCCAGCCTCCTCTTATCCAGAGTTCCCTTCGCGCCAAAACAGAGAGGACCCAATGGGAGATCTGCTCATAAAACACTCACACCATACGTGGACCTATCACGGACCATGCTGGTCCCAGGCATTTAAGACACTGTAGACTCTCTGGCACCCAGGATGTGTATTGGGAACAGACATGCCAGCCCACATCCTGGAGGCACACACAAGGCATGCAGAAGCCCACGAAAGCATTGTGTTTCGCGGGAAAGTGCATGACCAAATAAGGGCTGCCCCGGGTTGGCTCGACCTGGGGGAAGGTGAAGGGGCAAGACGGTCAGCGGACAGGACAAAGAACCTTGCGGCATGGGCCATTTTGGAGGCCAGGCCACCCATTTGGGCCAAACGCGAGAAGCGCGGTTAACATGGCAAAAAGGGGTTCAAAACACAAAGAAACGATAGCTGCCACCAGACCCGTCCGTGACACACTTGCACATTTCACGATAAGTCCAGCGAGATTTTCTAGGGCCATTGGAATGACTAGAGACACAAGAGCGCAGTAATGTAAGTTACGTCGCACTCTTGTTTCATGTTGCTCAAAAGCTGCAACATGAGGAAAGGACTAAGGGAAACAAAGTCTCCCGGTACTGACTGTCTTAAGGGCATGTCAGTTTCCCCATAAGCATGGAGCGAAAGCCCAGAGGAGTGCGGCGGAAGGCTGCGCTTCTCTGGCAAAGTCTAGATCAGGGTGTAAAACAACAGCAAAAAGTTTGGGGTTGACACATGGAAGGAAAATTACCTACAATTATGAAATCTTTCCTAACAGGAGCATGCAAAGGTACCTGTCCTGGCTATTTTTTGCTTTGTGTGTCGAGGGTGTTCTGTCCGTGACTTCCGTATTTGGATACTTTGTGCTGAGAATTCCTCAAATACGTGGGGCACTCATTTTTTATTCCACGCACAGGCTAACCCAGTGTCGTTCATGGCACGTGCCCCTTGCAGGATGTATACCCTCTTTTTCATAAATCGACCTCAATATGTTTTTCAAAGACATTTTGCATCTTAAGTAGCAAGAAAAGAGGAGAAAGAAGTGCATCTCTAAGCACAGACCAGAATCACGCCGGGAAAGGTGCCAATAGTGCCAATAGCTTCCAGTCTGCCTGACCGCTTTTAGGAACCCCGTCCTGCAACACTAATGCACAGCTTTACTTTTCCACACTTTTAATAGGTGACAGGATGCAAAACAAACATTCTAGGGTCACACATCCAATAAAAAGCTCTTGCAGCAACCAGATGTCCGTTCCCACTCACATAAGCAGGACCGGGACCTCTACACATTGGCCTGCAGGGAGTTATGGCACATTCAAGAGATAGATGCATGCAAGGTACGCCGGGCTTGATTTACATGGCGTTTTTCACTCGGGTTTTCCCATTGAAAAACGCTTTTGTAAATCAAGACCTTAGATCGGTGACAGGGCCAAGTTGCCTAGCAGTTGTGCTTACACCACAGCCATCAAAGAACAAGCAGATGCTTTGTCAAAGAGGAGACAAACACATTGCTTTCCTGCGAGGGCCCTAGTGCTCAGGAAAAGCAATAGCTTTGAAAAAGAGCTGCACAGCTGCCTGCAATCAATGTGGTTAATAAATAGCTGCCCTCTGATTTGTAATGGATTACAAGTAATGCCCCGTGTTTGGATAGAGAGCGTGTTTCACAGTGTTGACTCTGGCTCATTGTTCCTCACATCAATAGTGCCATCAGTCAACGGAGGTAGTGACGATTGACGTACCACTAAGCTGCGGTCAATACATTTGTTTTTACAAAGAGTTTGGTTACTACCTTTAGAAAGGGGAAGACCACAAACCTTGGGAATGCCGACGTTAGGCTACAAACTCTCAGTTCAAAGGTACAAAAGTGCTACACAAGTTATGAACATTAACGTTAAGGTACAAACTAACGACTTCATTACGAGTTTGCTGGTATCTCGGTGGTAAATCTGCCGAGATACCACCAAACGGATTTGCTGTTACCGCCACTTAGTCAGAGAGAATTAATGCCAGATTACAAGTGGTGGTAGGTGGTGTTAGTCCCCATTAATTGGAGTCCATAGGACTGCATAGGGATTCTGGTGGAATTACAACCCCTTGTGATTTCACCGGCAGTAATTCCAACAATTTTGCTGTTTTTTTGGTGGAAAGGTGGTGATTTACCGCCAACTCTTGGAGGTGAATCATCCGTCTCTCTGCCACACTTGTAGTATGGCGGTGTAGTAATGCAGCAGTAACTTGGTGGTAATGGAATTGCCACCAAATTACCACTGACATTTCCTTCACCACCATACTGGTAATGTGGCTGTAAGTCTAAAGCTTAAAAGTATTCCAATACAAAGTCTATCACACTATAAATGAAACCTTAACTCACACTACAAAAGGTCCTTCTCAGAGTAGCATTAACTACACCATTGATGTTAGCGGCCCAATGCATATAGCAAATTGTATGAAGCAGTGGTGCAGTGTGAGGTCAGTTGAGTTTGTGGTGTGATTGACTTTCTTTGCATTAGAAAGTTTGTTCATTTGGACCTAGTATTGGTGCATTAAAGTTGCATAACACAACGTTTGTAGAATTCCCAATTTTTCTAAGTATTAATCTTAACTCTTTACCACATCTTTTTTTTCTGTTGTGCTCTTTTTACAATTACACTGTTCACTCAAAACGTAATTTCTGCACATCAGCGTTCACCAACATGGCATGTGCATACTGATAGTGAGTGTTGTGTCTATTGTGCTCCCTGTCAAGCCACAAAGTGTGAGTGTGACCATAAACCCATTCACATGTGCTCATTAATTCTATGATTGTTATTATTGTGCATTGTTGTTCGTAGTAGTCCACATGTATCATGGGTGCATATGCTTGTTCCAGGCTGGTTAGTGGTGGTGATGGTGTGCGTGCGGGCAAACTATACCTGTAGTTCATGTGTTGGTCCTTCCTGCACTATACATCTAGGGATATCACAATCACCTTTTTGGAAATTGTTAGGGACCTGACTCGTGGACATTTTAGCGTGGTGCAAAGTGACTTTGCAATGGTGGAAAGTGACTTTGCACTGCCAACAAACACACTGATTCACAGAGCAGTGACACGTATATATTTTGTAGTGCCGCAGTAACTTTTAATTGCAAAAGTACTCTTTCATTCCGAATCAGCCCCATTTAGTGCGGTGCAAAGAGCATTTTTGCAGTGCAAAGTGACTTTGCACAGCAAAAATACACTTTGCACCGCTCTGTGGATCAGGGTGTTTGTTGGCAGTGCTAAGTGACTTTGCACTGCAAAAATACACTTTGCACCGCTCTGTGGATCAGGGTGTTTGTTGGCAGTGCTAAGTGACTTTGCACTGCAAAAATACACTTTGCATCGCTCTGTGGATCAAGGTGTTTGTTGGCAGAGCAAAGTGACTTTGCACAGCAAAAAGACACTTTGCACCGCTCTGTGGATCAAGGTGTTTGTTGGCAGAGCAAAGTGACTTTGCACAGCAAAAATACACTTTGCACCGCTCTGTGGATCAAGGTGTTTGTTGGCAGAGCAAAGTGACTTTGCACAGTGCTAAACATGCCATGAATCAGGCTTAAAGTGTCTGTCTAGTGTTTGTGCACACGGTAAGTCTGCACTTGTCCTTCCTGCCTATTGATCTTAGTAATATTCCTCACTCATGGTTGTTGAATAGGTTTGTTATGCATCTCCATTTCGTTGTTGATGGTGTTGGTCTATGTGGGCATGCCCCAAATCTATAAACCGCATATGCTGCCATACTCTGCATGGAGAAATGCATTGCTTTTTATTAGGTGGGTGCTGAAACTCATAGTTGCAAGGTATGAGTCATAAAAGCATGTTTCTTGAGGGAGAGAGGGTCAGTGCAAAAAACACTTTTCCAACATGAAATCGATCATAAAACCTCCCCAGGTCTCTGAGTGCCCAGATGTGGCCAGATGACTCACAGAGATGCTGGCACGGGCAAACAGACAGAAGAACAGCTCCCAGGCCGCCCTATGCTGCGCAGCCGACAGCTTGTGCTGGCTACTGGGCAAGTGCATGGCCGCTCGTTTGAGGTTTGCGTCAACACTTTGTGCCAAACTCAAGAAGCAATTCAACCTGACCCCGGGGGAGGGCGTGCAATGTCCCAGCATTTGCAAAACACATGGGAGTTTACTCTCAACCCAAACGAATCCAGAAAAAATGCCCTGTCGGCTGAAGCCTAACATCCTAGATATCTAGCACTGGTGCAGGCGCTCCTGGCACAATCTTCTAACATTTCACTAAGTTGCAGTCGCTTAGGTGCTAGTGGCTGCATGGAGAGTTCCCTCTGTGGCCGCCTGGCTGCACAAAATAAATCACACTGGCTGATATTAACGCGAGAACACTGCGAAACTGACACTCGGGGTCAACATGTTAATACACGAAACGGCTTCTATGCTCACACGCTACAGGGGTTGACAAGCACATTGCAATTCCCTGAAAGGGGCCGTGCCCTGCTTGACCTGTTGCCATGCAGTTGTTAAACCCTTGCCTCTGGTGTAATAGATCCCATGGCGTTCTGGCTCGCCATAACACTGAAGCCATGCAAAGAAACATGGGTTTGTTTTGTAGCACTGTTCAGAATTACCCTCTATAAGAGAAACTGCTGCAGTGTTGTTAAGATACTCACAGATAAACTCAACTTAACGACACGTATTTTCCATTTTCCAATTTGAAATCGATAAGTGATAGCACCTACATTTATTTTCAATGCTGGTTGGAAGGTCATTTCTGCATGAAGCATTCTGTGCAGCAGTACTGAACAGTCAGCTTTGGTTTCAATCAGGTCAAGGGCATGGATTCTGGGTCGCCTTGTCAGAGAATAACATTCCGTGGGCCAGGCTTCATACAGCGGCACCCCATACCTGCCCTGCCTCCTGCTGCCCCGGTTGCTTCCTTCCTTACACCTTAACAGCATACCTTGAGCCCATCCTTCGCCGACTCTCTGTGGTGTGTCACTTCCTAGCCAGCCCGTGTCCTTTCAATCGTTTGCTGTCCATCCAGCCTGATACCAGATGCTGCCTGAACTGGGTTTATCGATTGTCGATCAATATCAAATGTGGTTAAAACTCAGATTCCTGGTGGGCAGGTGGCAATTAACAAACAGAACTTTGCTGAACTTATTAAACCAATAAAGACCTCAAATATGCATGGGTCAATTGGTCTTTGAAAAGATGCAGTTGCGATACAAGCATTTAAATATTTCAAACGTACCCCACCCTGTTGTAAACTATGTGATGCAAACTGGTGTGACCCACAGGTCATGGAGGGGTAGCATGTCATGTCCATCTAATGAAATGGGTGATCGTCAGCCCCCCAATGATCACCTCATTGTGTTGCTTGATGTGACAGCACACTCTTTTTCAAAGTCTATTTGGAGCAATGGGTTGATGAGAAAACCTTCATACTTTCTCTACAAACAAAGTTTTGTAAAGGCACATCTGGAGCAGTGAATCTGGAAAAATAGCCACACTACTTTTTATTGATTATTTGTTTAATGTTGCCATGCACTGTACATAGATTTGAAATGTGTGCAGTGTTTTTATTCTGTGTTTAAGACCTTATCATGTTTCGATGCTGTCAGCATTCTCCCCACTACATGTTTATATACATTTTTAGAAAGGCAGTGTTTATTGTAAATGTTAATGAATGTCCGATTCTGAAAATAAATTATTTGAACAATTATAAATCAGTTTCTAACTCAGTCAGTAGATCCGCCTGATGGGCAAAAACTGAGAAGCTGAGGCCATGACCCGGTTAATTAGGTACAAGTGTGGTTTTCATGGTCAAACGTGTGAATAGAGGCATTTTTTCAAGCGCTGTACCAACATCATTTATCACACAGCAAGGTTGCACAGGAGTGCTGCTGGCTTTCATATCTATTCAGCTGTATCCTCATTTACTTTGTAAAGTTAATTTGCTAGGGTGAATATGTGTTTACTCTTGTTTTCAGATGGCAGAGTACTATTAGCACAGGCTCTTTAGGTCTTTCACGTGTGTTAAATGACATTTATCCTTATTCATATGGAAACAAATGAATCAATCCTGAGGGAACAGAAGTCAGTAGGTGTGGTTTTTCTAACAGGGCTTTTCATTGGTTGCTACATTTTGATCATTCAAGCAGGTTTCCTATTTCGGTGTTTCTGGTTTGGTGGTGAATTTGGATTCTAAGTTGACCTAGGATAGCCATTTTGAACCTTTACATATAGTAGTCCTGTGTACACAAAGAGCTTTTGAAGTGTAATTCATAATCTGAGGCCTATAACGGGGTGCACATTGTTCAAACCTATAATGTAAATGTTGTTTCTCGAGTATTACATGGGGACTCAGTATGGGTCTGGTTTGAAAACCTGGAAAATAAATCTTCTTGAAGGCAAACTCTTGACAACATTGTTAGGTCTCAGCCAAGCAACATCTGTGGTGGCAGTTTGAGTTGAGCTTTTATTTTCAGTCTAAACGTCTTTATTATATATTTCTTGGGGGATGGATGACAGTTATTTAAAGCAAAGAAGACATTGAAAGTTCAGACACTGCTGGCAATCGTGAGAAAGATGTTAACTGCTTATGTGAGCTAGAGGTAAAGCCTTCTTGGGTGGACATACGTAAAAGAAATACATCACAGAACCCTGCCAATCAAAACTGTAGTGTAAATATGATGCTAAGGTAGGCAGAGAAGCCAAGTACTTAATGTAATAATCCTATCAGAATGGATCTCTGGATTAATTTTCTTACTACCTGCCAATAACACAATTTGGGAGAGGCAATGTGTACACAATTTGCAGAAAACATGGTTTAGCCACTGGACAAAGGAGTATTTTACAAGTTAAACCAGACGTTTAACACAGCTTGGAACACCTTCCTGACTCAGTCCAAAGGGCTAAGTAGCCAAATAGGACAGTGCAATCCATAGAGTCCTTGAATAATCCATTCCAGATGTTGATTCCTTTCAAGATGTAACTCAACATATACAAATATTGCATATATGAACCCATGCATCATTGTATAATCAAATAGATATGAAATCCCTTAGCAATTTCTCCTGTGCAATGGGGCTCTTTCTATCTACAGCTAAAAGACATGTAATTCTCTAGGCTTGTTTCAGAACCTGAGGGGTGTCCTGATGTCTGTAATTTCTTCTGTGGTTCATATCACAGATTTGGCAGAGGGATTAAAATACCTAATGCTCAGTAGGATTCCATGTCCATGAATGTCCGATAGTAGAATATGCCTTCCTTAGGCTCAGAATGTTGTGGAAGGCTTTATAAGGGAAATCCAATATAAAGAATGAATTATTCATATAGATTATATTTTAAAAAGCCCTCACTCAAAACAATAAACAAATAATAATAATAATAATAATAACATGTATATATAATTCTCTAAATACCACAACAATTTCAAGGTCACCTTCCCAATTGAGCCTAGTTCTAAAACCCTTTTCAAAATTCTTTATTCATGCGCACTGAAAAAAGGAAATCGTTCTCAAATGGATGCAATTATTTTCTAATGATCTTCCATGGTGCAGTCTATTTGAATATTGCATCCACACTGCCCAATTATTTGTGTTGAATGGCATGTCCAATGATTAAGTTTGAATTTCCATAGGAAATAAAGGTGCCCCTTAAGCACAACTCATAAAAACAGATATATTTCAGACAGTGCATATTATTACAATTGATTGTAACTATTTTATCATTTGAACCCAATATTTAATTGCCAACGTGTTGAAGCACATTTCATTAGAAACTGATAAATATCTCTGTTATTAGTGAAACTTAAATTAAATATCTGAGTATATTATATAATAATGCCATTCATATCTACTTACATATGTATAGCTGTATATGTGAATATCCAAAGAAAAGCTGATGGTCTAGGTTTTCATAAAACTGATTAGAAAGGCAAAAGTAGGTAGGCTGCAAATTCAATTGCAAATTCAATTGTAGTCTGGATACATTTTGTAGTGTTTTGAGTGCCTTCACCACATGGTGATGTATGAGTCACCTCCTAGTAGTCTGCCGTTTCAATAGCATCACCCCAACATCTGTGATTATGCATCTCTAGCCTTGATCTCGGGAGGATAGCTCATCAGCAACGTGCTCACATTGGAAGCAAGACTACACGGAGCAACACATGTTCGATCCTCGGGTCCACGATTAGAAACCTCTGGGTATTAAGCGTGTTATAAATAACCTATCATATCATAAAGGCCGCCCTCCATCTATTAACCGCATGCATAACCTATCGGGTGCAGGACTGTTTCCCTGGTGTCCAGTAGTGCACATTTGTGCATGACAGTATTTGGCGGTGAGAAAAGTCTTATGATGCCTCATCTGCTGCAGATTTGCAGGGATCCATCGATCGAATATGTATCATGAGGTATTTATTTTAATTCTAGAATTCAAATGGCTTCATCTTTGTTGAAGTAATAAAACATGTAATGCTCTTTTCTTTGTGGCCTTCATAGCAAACTCTGTCACTGATGGATTGGTAACTGGCTGCATAGTCCAGGATTACAACAATGTATCTATACTCATGTTCGAAGGGACTTAAACGATTCCAACCTCTTCACTACTAATTCCACCCTTATACATGTTTTTGCGCAGTAAAGGGTTAATTTTTTTCAGGAGGATTTTAAAGGGTAAAAAAACATGGTTTGCCACCCCCCCCAAACAAAAATAAAAAAATGCATTTGATGCAAGTTTTTTAGATGGAAAATGTGATGCAAATGCATCTAGATGCAAGGAATTCGATGCAATGACCATAAACCATTATTATCATTATTATTATTATTATTAAACACAATGTCCCTTATGTGGTGTTCTATCTACTACCACATACGTTTGAATGTCCAACCACTGAAGAGCTTAATGAAGCCTCAGAATGGGTAAGTGCCGTGCAGTATTGACAGTGTACTGCAGGAGCTGAGGATCTGGGTTCTGTGTATTATACAAGCATATGGCAAGTCGTTCTTGGCGGTTCTGAACATTACAATTCCCTTTCCTTTTCCTGCACTTGTAGGTGCTTGTGTGAGATCATTTGAATCTGATACAGGAAGATGACCAATTAGTTTCCTTCTCGAATTTCTGCTGTTCTCAATTCACAGGATTCAAATTACAAATTTAGTAAAATACCATGCTTATTGACACCTGGTTGGAAATGGCAGACAGTGATGATAGTCCACCTTTACTTTGGTTTTGTGTTGAATTGCATGAAGTGTTTAGGTAAAGTACCATAATGGCGTGTTTCCTGGAAATCAGATAGTGCTTGGGCCCTGAAGGGTTTAGAAGACTGTCACCAGTATAACACAACCTTACCTTTCTTTTCCTGTCGTCTTTAAATACATTGTTTAAGTACAATTGAGAAATGTTGTGTTTTATTTTGTTCCATTTTTTCTATATAATGTGATTAAGAAAACGTGTTACACATTTGATAATGGATCCAGATTGGCAAAGACATGCCATTCTCTGATGACATGTCCATTGCACTAGACCGATTCAATAGGATGGTGTTTTTGAAGAGGGACACATGTTTAGTAACATACAGTGACAGTCCAGTTCTGGGTGCATATCCGGGGGTATGGCACGGAACCAATAGTCATTTTTTAACATTGTGGACACAGACTCTTGTTCAAGAAGACTACTGTAGTCAGAGCACGTGTCCCACATGTGTAAAGGCTGTATGCCCGGAACACCCAACAAATAACCAAAATAACAATGGACAGTACCAGAAACCATTCCTTATTTGGGACATTCACGGGGAGCGAGGGCATGAATACTACAGAGTCTGTTTTCCAAAATATGATAACTCTAGTATGGGTGAAGGGAAAGGCAAGAAACATGTTCATAATCACACATAAAGTTGAAAGCTCTTATATGGCATCACAACGTTTTGGTCGCAAGTCATTTCAAAAGAGCTTTGCTGCACATTCAATGGTCATGTTAAAAAAGCTCCTTCCAGTGGTTGTTGGGTAGAATGGGGCAGCAATTAACAGAATTCTGCATCCCCATGAATGAATTTGAACTGCAAAAATGGCATTCTAATCAATGTATTTTCCAAATAACAGAATGAGATAACAATAAAAACATAATGTTGTCTTCCATCAGTCATTACACATCCCCCTGAAGCACATCCCAAGAGACCCATAATACTGACTGGACCCACTAAAAACCTTGCAACACTGTACAATTCACAGAACTATGGGGAGAGTGCCCTCACAATTGCAGAAATGTCCGGGTAGAGATGGTCGGGGGGAGAACACATAACCAGTGGCAAGTCAAACCACAGAATTAATTCTGTGGAATGCTCTTGGAACAATACAATTGTGTTGACATTGGCACATGTTCCACATCCAGTTCTCGATTACCATGCCCATCCTATGGCCGCAAGGAAAATGTAAATGCTTGTCATTTTGGGATATTTCTGATAGTGTATAGTGGGGGGATGGAACTCTCACGTCACATGTGTTCAATTCCCTCCAATGTGCAACAGGCCAGAGCAAGCACACAATAATTGGTTATTTTGTCTACAGTAGTGAAGATGACAAAGATGATGCAGGGGATCTCACTAAGCCCCTCTATAAAAAGTCAACAATATCATCAGGACTTCCTGAGAACCATCCCACCTAGGTTAATGTGTTTTATATTGCAAAGTCACAGATTACAACCAACAAGAAGGCACACACAATCGGAAGAAGAAGAGCCTGCAAGACATGAAGACAACTCAATGGGTGGAAGCCAACCATACTGGGATGGAGAAGATCGAGCAAGTAATAAAGAATGCTCCAAGAAGACAGACGAAGGGCTTCACGTATACCCTGGGGAGGACATAGCACTTTCCAATAAAAAGGAAAGAAGGTCCAACATAGAGTGTTGCTGGAGCAAAGGCGTTTCAAAGCTATTGAGACAGAGAAACAAGGAGAGCCCAAGGAGTTCCTCAGTCAAGAGGATGCTAGAAACCAAGAAGGGAATGAGACACAGAGAGTGGGCAGAAACCAAATCCGTGGATACCCAAGAGAAATACAGGTGGTGGTGTGACTCAAAAAAGGTGTACTGTTCAGTCCTCAAACAAGATTGAGACCATAAGAGAACAGACTTTGCTGATTCATGTGTTCAAGCAGGAAGAAAGAAGGAACACAAGAAGCATCTGGGAAACCAGAGGAAGCCGTACTCGACAGGAAGACCCAGTGATGCTGATCCGAAAGTATGAAGGTAACGGGAGCAGCAGGAGACTTGGCAGTCATTTAGGGCAGGAAGAAGATCATGGGACTCACCACACTCATTCTGGTGGTGGGTAATACCTTAAAGAATGTGAAGAGTACCAAGGGACTCATCATACTCATCCCAGTGGTTGTGAATACTTTAAAGAAAGTGGAGAATATTGAATAACTCATTACACTCATCCCAGTGAGGGAGAACATCATAAAGATAGGAAAGCACATTTTGAAGCTCAAGTCAGTCAGCCCAGAAAGAGGTTGATAATTGAACCAAGTGTTGAAAGTAGCAAAGAGATACTGCAAGAGTCCAAAAGGAATAAAGGTCAATTGAAAAGCCTAAGAACTGTATCTAAGGAACAAGAGGGGATACCTAAAGGAACCAATTCATTTAATTCCAAATAACTATTTGAATAATATATTTAGGCTAGAAAAGCCTGTCCAGCAGAAGGGAGTCATTCTTCTGGATATTTTTTCTTTTGATGTTTTGAGCAGTGGAAGGGTCAGCATTAGATAGTATTTTGGAAAAGATGACAGACTGTTGATTTGGACAGCACTATTGACGACAAGCACCCTAGTTAGCTTTGTGTAAGGCAGGGAAAGCAGTTTTGTTAGGGATAGATAGGCCTTTTTTGCATATAATTTAAATAAAACCTGGTAAGAATACTGTCACTTTGTTCGCCTCCATTCTCTGACCTGCCACATTGCATATATTGACTTATCGTGAATAATAATCTTTTAGCATTTATATAGTGCTCCCAACCCTCAGGCGTCTGAGCGCTGCTTATTATTACCCAGAGTGTGTGGTTCTCACTTATCAACCTCAGAAGGATGAAAGGCTGAGTTTTGCCCTGCCAGGCTCTGCACAGGTGTCAAAGCAGGCGCTGCTATTGGACCGGCATGAACACTGGCATGAATAATGGCATAAATGCATACATGTGTACACATTTTTCAGGCAGTGATCAGTAGGAGTAGTGGTTTGTACTATTTCAGAGAATCTCTGAATGTTTTAGGATTGTTTGTGTTAGGAGGTGGACAGGACAGAGTCTTGCCTGGCTAAGGAGCATCAGGGTTGCAGGCAAGGATGAGGGGGTGTGCAATGGTAACTAGGTCTTTCGTCATCCCTTCCTGAATATGTAATGCAATTCTTGCATTATGGTGTGTGATACCCTATGAATTTTGAGTTGAGGAAGGTGTAGAATAGTGTACCCCAGATTACGAGGCAGTCTCATCCCTTGTTGTCCAACACATGCATGTTAACCTTTAGAAACCACTGCTGATACTATTTGAAACTCCCCAAATGTTTGTTCAAATTGATCACTGTAGAATAAAAATCCTTGAACCATTTATATTCTTAAATTCCTAAGGACATTTGTTTCATCAGATGGAAGTTGGAATGTGGGGATAGCAGGTCACACTAATGGATGCCCCCCTCTCGATTCCCGTGTTTTTCCCTTCCCCTCATCTAAGCTTCCCAATCACAAATGCATGCTATTGTCAGTGATGCTTACTATGGGAAGGGTCTTAAGCCATAGTCCTCTCACTCACTCTGGTAGTTCTTACAAACAGATGGTCTGTACAACAGCAAATGGTGCCTCCAAACTGCTCATGTCTTACTCGATCTTACATCTCTCGTGGTCTTGAATTCCCAACCCTGATGCCCCTTTCCTTCCTTCTAATCTCTCCTCCTCTTACTGTATACTTTCTTTCCCTGTCTCTTCCTCTTCGGTCCCAGATGCTTTACGTCTTCTTTCCCTCTTTCTACCTTGTCTGTCACAGATGCCGCATTTACCTTCTACTGTGGGGTAGCATCTTCTTCTCCCTGCTCTGAATGCTAGGTCCTATAGTTCTCAAAGATAAAATATGGGACAGCTGTGTCGGGGGGAAATTCTGCCGGGGTCGGCCGGACCGTCCGCAGACCTCCAGGCAGGGAGGCCCCAACTCCTCCCGTGTGTATCCCAGATAAGATGAGATAGAGTATGAGACGCACACAAGGAGCAAGGTGACTCTGCTGTTTATTAGACAAAACGGCAGGGATGGGTCAAGGAGCGCACGCGTTCGTCCTGACACACACTCAATTGTGGGGCTCGCAGGCCCTTTTTACTGTAGTATGACGCGCTACTTGCGTCACTTCAGAAAGTTAACAAAAAACCTATCGCCACTCTTAATTGGGTGTTCGAGTGGTAGGGTTAGTATAGCACACATATAGAGAAAGATATTAGTGGACAAGGTGTAGTCAGGTGGTATATCTGGGTTGTCCCTACAATTAGATACATGAAAATTGTTACATGAAGGCTCCTGAGGATTGGCTAAATGTGCTGGCGTCAGTGATAAGAGCCCCATGTTATGATTGGTGCACCCGTGAGCTTCCCAGCCTGGGACCACCGTCGTTCCCAGCTCTCGGTGTACCTGTAAGTTGCAACAATGTTTCACTATGGGTACATGCAGACAATGTGAGGACTTATTCATAGCTAGACGGGGTACCGTTCCCACTGTTGCAGATGTCCATTGAACCTTTCAAGTGTATCTGCCAGTGTCTCGTAGCGAGGGATCCAGACGCCTCTGTTCTCCCGGGTTTGGCATCTCGTCAGGTTCGGCTTGATCACGTGGGGAGGGACCGTGAAAGAGGCATAATTCTGCACAATTAATATTGTTTTTCTACTGTGCGTCTGGTTTAATTTGTCGGTGTGACTTTAACGTTGGTGCGCGGAGTGCGAGGTTGCAACATCGTGCCTTTGATGATTTGCTCTTGGAACGTGGGTTTGCAACATTGCGACCTTGGCTGGTTGCTTCGCCAAGCTCATTCTGTAGGATCAGCAACTGACTCTTGTCTTGTTGATGTCCACGGGAGCTCTTGTTTGAGGCCTACTTTGGCCCGGTGCATAAGTTGTCCGTTTGGTGCACAGGTGCTTTAAGTTATAGGAGCATATAATTCCATAATCGGTATTGTCTTTATTATATTTCTCATCGTTGTACCTGATTTCAAAGAGAAGCGTGAGCAAGCTAGTAAAAGTTCATGACGCGTCTTGCGTTTCTGCATTCTGAAAACCTATATAAAAATAATAAAGATGCACGTCCGTGAATATGCCTGTCGCCTACGTCATAGCACTGAGTATATTCTTCGTGTAGGTTGGTGTGGGAATGTCCAGTGTGTATATTTGTACAGATGTGCTTCCCGTTGTCTAGGTCGTCATGGCATCTCTAACGACGTGTAGATTTTAGTCTAGTTGATCCGTGCCGCAGGTGTCGGCATGGCCAGTGCGGGCTGCTGGGCAGGCAGATGGACACATCCGTATGTTCCTGTACCAGGGTATCTGGTCGTCTGGTAAATGGGCAAACTCTTCTCGTGGCGGGTGTTTGGGTCGTGACCCTCTAGGCCAAGCGCGAGAGGTGAAGGACGGGAGCCTGGTTTTCCATTCTCCCACTTCAGTCCCCCCTCTGGTCGACTTGTCGACCACAAACATATCCTTCTCGTTATCTCCTCTTACTCGCCATATCTTAGTTATTCCTCCGAGATGTCCATAGTGGTTTACATGATCTTCAAATGACCAATACATATATTCACAGGTACCCCCAGGAGTACAGTATACCCATCTTCCTATGTAGCTCCTGGGGTTTCTTGGGTTCTCGGTCTTTACTGACGGTGGGTCTAGATGGTTGGTAATTATTTGGGTGCGCAGCTTCTCCCTTTCCTGTATAATTACACCTGTATGCTGGCCGTCATCTGCTGGCATCAAGGGGTGCATTCCCACCATTTCCAGCAATTCGTCAGTAGTGCGTGCCTTTCGTGCCTTCCAAAATCTAATTATGATCAGGGTAGCTCCAGCCAATATAGTACAGCCCACTATTATTTTCAGTCCATCTGACAGCCAGGATGGCATCCATGACCATAATAGTGAAAACCAGCTCTCATCCTTGTTCACACCATTGCTTTCATCCGTCATTTTGGAGTGCATCTGAGCTAATTGTGAAACTGCTTCTGTCAGTGTACCATTGTCAGCATCATTGGCAGGTATGAACGTGCAGCATGATTGTCCTATCTTTGCACAAACTCCTCCTTCCATTGCTGTGAGAAGGTCCAATACATATCTGTTCTGTAGTGCTACCATCCTTACAGCTCGCAGCTCCTCTTTTATTGCGTTGAACCCATTTACTGTAGAATTGATGGTCATCATTAGTTCCCATCTAGTTATTTGGAGCCATTTTGCGTTTGCGTAAGCCTGTAATCCCGGGTGTATTATTGAGGAGAAGAACATTGCTGCTCTGCTGAATAGTCTGTGTTCTGGCGGTATTGATGTTAGTGCCGTTTCCGACCTTCCCCACAGGTAATTTCCTGTCAGCGGCTCTCCTTGTCTTTTTCTTCTATTTAGGACAGTGTCATTGCTGTTGGTCCTGTTCCCTTGCTCCTCCTGGAGTGGTGCAGATCTCTTTCTTCTCTTATCCCCTTCATTCATTCTAGGAAATTTCGCCACATCAACGTGCTTCTTAGGTACCACTAGTGATGGTACATTGACGTGTACCATTGTGCACACACCATTCCACAGGGGAGGCAGTGTATGGTATGCCTTTTCTCCACAGGCCCAATAATGATCCATTATTACTGCTGTTCCTGCTCCCCCCTCAGGTAACTCCGTCACACTTGCGCAATTGGTGTTATATTCTACGTCCACCTCTCCTTTATGCTGGTAACATACCTTGGGCGCAGTCAACGGTAGTATCGTTATTGGGTCTTCATCTTCTTCTACCCATGTGAGCATTGGTACATACTTGATCCACGTCGTCCAACATCGGTTATTGTGTGTCTCGATGGTTGAGATAGTTTCTTTTGTTACCATGTTGCTGCCAATCACTCCTATCTCCCAGCTGTTATCCAGATACACCTTTCCTGTTATCGTCAGTAGCGGCCTCTCCCAGCATCCTTGTTTACCCGGAATTTCAGTGGCGTACCAATCACATGGTAGATACTGCAGTGTTACTTTCTGTGTTTCTCCCTTTGCAGGGCCACTTGTTATATATTTGAATGCTTCAGCATGTAAACTGGTCTTGTGATAACTCAAGTAGGTCTTGAGGAAGTTGTTTTCATATGGGTATGAGTCTCGTGTTTTCCATGTCATGTGCACTACAGTTCCTTGAAATCTTCCTTTCGTCTGGAACAGTGCCAAGTATATTATGCACTGTGCTATCTTCTCATTTATTTCTGTGGCAACAAATGTTCGTGAAGCACTCATGGCGTATGGTATTAATGAGCAGACGTAGCAGCTATCCTCAGTTGTCTGCTTACCAATGCGGGTCATGTGTTGGTACCATATATTGTTTGTGACGTGTGCTGAATCTTGTACATAATTATCAATACCTTTATTGTCTGAGTATGTGCTGCGTTTAACTCTATTTTTCTTTGGTGCAATGTTACTACTACCACCTGACGTAACACCTGTTGCAGCAAGGAACGGGGGTATATTAGGTTTGGGTACAGCAACAAAATTGATAGCACAGCTATACTGCCATGCAGAAGCAGCCAAAAATCCGGTAATTATCAAAATCCCTATTATTTTTATTACAATTGCTAATCTCACCGGCATTTTGCTCTTACCTTGCTGCAGTCCTGGCAGCTTATTCTTGCGACGTTAAAGTTGCCCGCCTAAAAATTCTCAGAAATGCTCTTTTTAAATGTTAGTTTTGTTTTGTTTAAGCTCTCCCTATCAAATAGTCATTCAGTGCCCAGGCGAAGAGCTGCTCCCATGCTACTCTAAGTGATTGGTCTCTTAAAACCGGCAAGTATGGGCGGAGGTGGGGCATGTAATATTCTATGGCCAGGAGGAAGGCTGTGTAGTAAACAAGTACCCTTCTTCTTTTTAGGTATGTTGGCCTTTTTATTTCGTATACAAATTGGTGTGACAATTCTTCTGGGTAGTTATCGTCTGGGAGTACCATCTACGCCTGGACAATGGACTTTGTTAGTTAGCTTTCTACTTAATAATACAATCATACGCAGTTCCTGTATGTGCGAGAGAAAAAGAGAACATTCACGTGTTTACATGTGTATTTGTGCGACCAATGTCTTTTAGTTTATGTTACAACTGTCCTGGGGGGGGGATGGCGTAATTATTTTTACTCTTTGAACGTGTGACCATGGGGTGGGCAGTGTAGTGATCACCCCTTTCTTCGTCAGTTATTGTCTCTGGGGTGTCTGGGCAGTGAGAAGGTAAGGGAACAATTGGGTCGTTGTCTGTGGTAGAACTTCCTTCCGCTGTCAGGGATGTTGTTGCTGTTGTTCCAATGGACCTGTCGTTGGCGCTGGGGCGGGTCTGCAGTTTGTATATCTTTACATCATGTAGGTGGTTCCAAGCACGCTTATCCTTTAGTTTTACTGCTCTTGTTGATACGTCTTCTACCAGATGTGGACCGGTGAACCTTTTGTCGTTCCACCTTCTATTGAAATTGCGAAGTAGCACGTGGTCACCTTTGGCAAGTTTGCACAAGTTCTCTTTTTCTAATTCTGTACTGGTGCCTTCTTCTTTATCTCTGGTGGAACCGCCCCGCGTGCGCTCGAGCTGTTGAGACACAAACACAACACTAGTAATCAAAGATGACACATATTGATACATTTCATCACCTAGTATACTCGCTGAACTTTCGTGGTCAGTGAATGCCCTTGACGTTGGCGTTAGAGGAAGGCGCATTTGACGTCCAGTAACCACCTCGTGTGGGGTGAGGTGGTGGTCGGACCCTGGCCTGTTCCTCAGCTCGAACAATGCCAACGGAAGGCAATACAACCAACTTTTCTTTGTTGTTTGTTGTATCTTTGCAATTGCCTCCTTCAATAAGCCATTTAGGCGTTCACATACGTCGTTAGCCTGTGGGTGATATGCACATGCAAACTTGTGCTTTATGCTCAGCAGGGCTGTGATATGTTGGAACATTTCGTTTGCGAAATGTGGGCCATTATCTGATCTTAATACTTCGCACACTCCCCACCTGGGGAAGACCTCCCTTACTATGAATTTGGCTGCTCTAAATGCATCTGGGTGTGAACAGGGCCCTGCTTCAATCCACCTAGAAAATGGGCATACTACTACAATCATGTATCTATTACCTTGACATATGTTGATCATATCAACATAGTCAATGTGGAGGTGCCGAAAGGGTCCTTCTGGCCGGGGTATGGTACCTCTTATCACTTTTAGGGTATGACCGGCCGTAAATTGTTGGCATGTGAGACAATTGCTGATAAAATTTGAAACATGAGAATTTAACTCGGGACAGAACCAATCATCTCTAATTCGTGCTGCAATTATTTCCTTGCCTGTATGGGCTGGGTGATGTAATTGGCTCAGGGCGGTATTTAAAAGTGCCAATGGTATTACAACTTTCCCAGTACCACTCTGGCGCCATAGTGCGTCGGTTGGTGACATTGTACATCCTCTTTTTACCCATATTTCCTTTTCGGCCATTGGTGCTGCTGCTTGTAATTCCATAATCTGTGTGGCTGGGAGGTGGGTATACCCTTCTCTTATTAACATCTCCCTAGCCATTCCCCTCCCTCTCCCTCTCTGTGAGTCTGTGGGGTCCCATATCTCACCAAAGTATGCAGCATATTTCGCATGTGCGTCTGCTGCTGCATTCCCTTTTGATACATGGTCTTCACCATTGGTGTGTGCGGTGCATTTTACTAAGGCTAGCTCTTGGGGGTCGTTTATTACTTCAATTAATTCAGCCAACAAGAGGGCATGTTGCACTGGAGTGCCGTCAGCTCTCCTAAACCCTCTTCTCCTCCATTTTGTTAGCCCTGAGTGGACAGTGGATGTAACATATGCACTGTCGGAATATATTGTTACACGTTTGTTAAAACTTTCTTTCAATGCCAATATTAGTGCAACTAGTTCAGCGGCTTGAGCAGAGTAATGCTGCGGTAACTGTACACATTTCATGGCCACACACACCGGAGCCTCCATCATTTTTACCACTGCTGCCCCAGTTCTCCGTATCCCATCTCCTTGATCAATAGTTGATGACCCATCAATAAACAAAAGCTCACCTCCCTCTAGTGCATTCTCTTCAACTTTTCTAGTACATGAATATATTTCATTTAGTTGGGTGCAGTCGTGGGCGTAATCTCCCTCCTCAATTATTTCTGCTAGAAATTTTGCAGGGTTAACAGTGCTACATCTAACAATCGCTAGTTCAGCCCTAGACAAAATGATCTCATAACCTGATGCCCTTTGTGTCGTTAGTGTGGACTTGGGTTTATTCAATATTGCAAATAATGCATGTTCCACAAACAGTGTAGTTGGCCACCCCATGGTTATTGCTGATGCCTTTTCTACTGCAAAAGCAGCTGCAGCGAGGCCTTGTTCGCAAGGGAAGTGGCCTAACATCACGGGGTCTAAGTGACCGCTATAAAATGCTACTGGTTTATAGCCCATGCTTGTTTTTTGGGCCAATACTGCTTTCATTACTGCTGAGTCGCAATGTGAAAATATAAAAAATCGTCGCTCATAGTCTGGGGATGCCAGTACTGGAGCTGTTGATATCGCGTCCTTCAATTCGTCAAATGCCTCCCTCATTTCCATAGTCCACCCCAACCTTTTCTCCCCTTTATTTGCTTCCTTCAACCCCTCAAGCAGGGGTCCTATGTATGAGCTGTAATCAAATACCCATGCTCTACAGTAGTTGCATAGCCCCAGAAATTGCTGCAGTTCTCTCACAGTCTGTGGCATGGGAGTGCTTGAGATGGCCTGTGCTCTTTGTGGTGCAATCTTTCTTCCATATTGGGATGTCAGTTGGCCAATGTAGAGTACCTGTTCCTGACAGTATTGTATTTTTTCCATGTCTACCTTATACCCTTTTTCAGCCAATATAGTCAACATTTTTAACGAGTCCTCTCTGCATTTACTTTCATTTATACTGCAAATTATTATGTCATCCACATATTGTAACACTGTGCTTTCCACCTCAACGTTACCCAAATCCATCTGTATCACTCTATTGAAAATTGAGGGTGATTCACAATACCCTTGTGGTAACCTGGTATGTTTCCATTTAGTATTTCGGTAAGTGAAACTTGTTAGATCTTGTGAGTCGGGGTGTAATGGTATTGAGAAAAAAGCATTTTTAAGATCTATTACTGTAAATCGTGATGCCTCTGCTGGAATGCCACACAATATTGTGGCCGGGTTTGCTGTTACTGGATATTCTGCTTCCACTATGTTGTTCAAGGGCCTTAGGTCCTGTATGAAGCGCCAAGACCCCCCTTTAGCCTTGCGCACTGGGTACACAGCCGTGTTACATGGTGATTCTGAGGGGACCAATATGCCATTGTTTATAAGGGCCGTTATAGTTTCATATATGCCCTCATCTGCCTCTTTTGACAATGGGTACTGTTTTACTCTTGGTAGTATTGCACCTTTTTTCAATTTTATCCGTACACCCCCTATGCTTTTAATGCATCCTACGTCATAAGGGCTAATGGTCCATAATGATTTGGGCACCTTTGACATATCCTCCTTAAAGAAGGGAACTGGGGTGCATGCAGGTGCCTCAAGTGCCATAGCAATTTTCTGCGCTATATGTTTGTGAGCCACTCGTAACCATATTTCTACACTCATCATGAACACCATTTCCCCCTCCTCTTTTTCTTCTGAAAACAGTTCCTCATCTGACACCTGGGTCAACCTACATCCTTCTGCTAGTGCTATCACTGCCCTCCATGCTCTTCCTTCTTTGTCTTGGGCGTGCACAGCAATATACTCAGCTGTTGTAATAATGCTTTCAATGTCTATTGCAAACACCTTTCCTTCTTGTTCATTAACAGGTGTTTCTGGTCGGAACAGGTAAGCTGCTGGCCTCCTCCATATTTTCCCTTCTATCCCTGGCATCCATGCAATTGCCATGTCTGTCCCATACTGGAATATCTCGCCATCTACTGGTTCCGCCCTAATCGCTGTCTGCCCACAGTAAGCTTGCATAATCTGTCGTGCTGCTAGCATGTTAATCCCTGGAGTAGAGCAAATTATACCATCCTCTGTAAAGGAGATTGTCATATTTAACCTATTCATTATGTCCCTCCCCAGTATATTTACTGGTGAGGCACTATAATACAAGAGTGGAACTGACAGATCGTAATCTCCGATAGATAAGGGAACGTTATCAGTAAAAGGAACCAATCCTTTAGCCCCAGAAAATCCTTGGGTGTTCATGGCTTCGCCTGACATCTTAAATTTACCTTCCCTTATGCAAGACCGGGTTGCCCCGGTGTCAACAAGGAAAGATAACTTTTTGTCACCTATCGTTACCTCTATGCGTGGCTCCTCCGCACTATTAGGTGTTACTGACAGGATGGGACACACCAAGGCCGTCTGTGGGCTGTCCTATTGGGGGTACAATGATTGGCCATTTCCTGTGTAAGGGTTGTGTCCCAATACCGTCACCCTACCCAATTGCGTTTGTTCATTTTGGGGTTGTTGTGTTATCACTACTTGTTGTTGTGGCAGTGGCTGTTGTTGTGTTAATTGCTGTTGCTGCAGTGGCTGTTGTTGTGTTAATTGCTGTTGCTGCAGTGGCTGTTGTTGTGTTAATTGCTGTTGCTGCATGCCCTGCTGTTCTTGTGGTGGCCTAGGTTGTGCCTGCTCATTCCATGCTGGTGTTCCTGGCCTAACCCTACACGTGCGTGACATGTGTCCTAGTAGTCCACAACTCCAACACACAGGTGGTTCTCTGTTTTGCCATGGAAAGCTCCCTGTGTTGTCCTGGTATACCTGTTGCCCTGTGGGGTATGAACTTCCAACTCCCCCTACCTGCTGTTGGGTATTATATCCGTATCCTCTCCCTCTCATAAATCCTCCTCTCCCTCTGTTATAACCATAATACCCAGCTCCTTGCATCTGGTACCCTCCTCCCACGTTTTGTGCGTGTAATTGTAGTGGCGGCATTTGCTGTATTATACTTTGTCGAGGTGCTATTAGAGCTGGGTCTTGTGCAGCCACTATTTGCGTGGGGCTTTGGGCCATTGTTGTGGGCGCAGTTATTAGTGCCCCCTCCATTGTATATTTAGTTAGTTTTTTCTGTACTAGTTTGGCCTCTTCCGTTTTCCTGTCCTCTTCCTTTTGTTTCATTTTTCCTTGCCATATCCTGCAGTGATGCACTATTGTCAGCTGTATTTCAGGCCATGGTTTTACTTCCATTCCCACTACTTTCTTTAGTTGTTTCTGGACTCCTTCTGGGAGCCCTTGTACTAATATATGATAAAATATGGCTGGTGTTTTATCCCATTGTTCTCTAGTTTCCATGCGCCACTTCTCTTGAATATCCTGTATATAATCAACGGGATCTTCATTCTCACGCATCTTACGGGAAGTGATTGCTCCTATGTCTGATGTGTCTGGGTACTGTACTCTCAGTGCCTGCCATAGCGCATGTCTGCAGTTTGCAAATGGCGCCCCATCATGCGATGTGTTCGTTATTGTTATCCCATGGAATCCCGCTCTCTTCCAGATGTCGTCCGCTCTATCCCCTAATATCGATATTAACAGGCCTTTCACATCTCCTACTGCTAGTTTCTGCCCTGCGGTGTGTTTTTCCATTTCATATATCCACTTACCCGCACCTCCACTTAGTGATGGGAGCCTACATTTTATATTTTCTTTATCCGTATGCTTCCATGGTACATACTGCGGTCTAACCCCTCCTCTCTCCAACAGTGGCATTAAGTTGTGTCTTGTGTCACCCTTTATGTTCCATAATATTGAGTCCTCACACCCCTCCTCCTCCCCTGTTTCCCTTACCACTTCAAATTCTTCCTTGCTACCCCTCCTCCTACCTACCTCTCCGTCCCTTCCCCTTGTTTCGTCATCCTCTGTGTTTAATATGGGTATGCTTATCTGTCTGTCTTGCCTGCGGCTAGGGAGGTCTCTAAGCCGGCACGCATAGGGAGTCACTTCGTCCATGAATGGTGCAAGCTTTATTTTGCGCAGCGTGCGTGTGGTGGTTGAGCATGTAGGGTGCGATGGGGGAGGGCGTGATGGAGATGGCGATGGTGTGGCTTCATGGGTTTGTTTTTCCACTAGTTGTTGCACCCTCTCCTCACTTTGTTCCAGCTCCTCCCTTCTCTTACGGATCCATGGCGAGTCTATATTGGTTCTAGTGAGGTACAGCTTATCTAAGCTTTCCCTTTCACTCTTTCTTCCTACCCTTTCTACTCCTTCTTCCTCCTCACTGCAAAAATCAGTCATAGATGGTATCCCCCACTCTGTCCTTTTCCCCTTTACTGTTACTGTTTCTAAGTCTATTAGCTCCATTTCTCCTCTTCCTTTGTTACCAACTGTTCCCCCGGGTGTTGATGTTGTTGCTACTTCTCTACTTCTATATACATCCCCCCATTTTTCACTCTCCTTATTTCTCCCTCCTCTTTCCCCTTCACTCCTCTCCTCCACTTCCCTACTATTTTCCTCCCTTTTCCTTTTTAATTCCTCCATCACTTCGTTGCTCATCTGTTCCAATATTCTTTCATCTTCTTTCTTTCTTTCCCATTTCACCCTTTCTCTTTCTATTGCTTTCTCTTCTTCATATTTCTTAGCTGCCTCTGATACTACCCTCCTCCTCCATATTTCCAATTCCCTTTCCTTTTCCTCTTCTTCCTTCTTTTTTTCTCTCAATACTACTCTTGACACCCTTTCTGCTGCTGCTCTTACCCTTCCATCTTCTATCCTTTGCTCCTCATTTCGTTCCCTTAATTTGTCCAATTCGTTTTTACCCTCTTTCCTTTTCCTCACTCTCTCTTTTTCCCCCTTCTCAAGTTGTGTTAGTAATTCATTCTGCTCATCCCGTAGTTTTGCCAATTTTTCCTCCAAAATCTCTTCTCTTTGTATTAGTAGCTCCTCCCCCTTCATCTCACTCTCCCTTCTACTATCCTCGCCTGTTCTCTTTACAGCCTCCCTTTCTTCTCCCGTTAGTGAACCCCGTAATTTTAATAATATCTGTGCAGCTACCCACTCATCATGTCCTATCTCTACAATCTGCTCTTCTCCAATCCTCCCCTCCCCCACTATCTTCCTGTGAGCCACATATGGTGGAGGGCTGTAAGCCGGCTTCGAGTATCCTTCAGCCGCCCTTAACTGTCCTTCCATTTCTCCTAGTTCTCTTAAAGGGTACAACCCTTCTCTCTCTGTTTTCACTCCCGGTGTTATGGGTATCTCGTTGCTCGGTTCCTTTTTTATGTCTTCTAATGTGTCAATCTTTTCTCTTCCCTCTCCTTCATTCTCCGCATTCTTTTTCCTTTCACACCCCTTTTCCCCATCCGTTCCCTCTTTCATAATCTCCTTTACTTCCGGTGTTTCTCCCATAGAAAACATTCCATTTGGTCCTGGTCGGGATCCCTGGAACATCCTCCATAAGTTAAACACCTCCATATGGCTCGCCAACTTCTTCCCCTTGTATGTATTGTGCAGATGGTTTAGCAATGAATGTTGGGCATATGGATCGAAACTACCATTAGGCGGCCATGGTGTTAACATTTTGTTATCCGTCCCCTGGGTCCACTCTATGCTGTACTTAATTAATTTCTCCCTATGGGGTGGCAGTGTTGTGCATATGTGTTGTAGTGGGGTAGTGAGGGTGTTCCCCCACCCTCCCGACCCTGTCCCATATGACATAGTTGTGCCCCACTTGTTACTCCTCCCTTCGCTATCAGTTTGCAATTTACAACCTTATATTGTTTACCTGGCCCCGTAAGTGTGGGGACTTACGACAATCCTTTACAAAGTATGCAATAATAATAAAAAAAACAAGAAATAATAAAACACAAAAATATATATATGTATAATTTTGTATTGTATATTCCTTCCCCTACGGCCCCCTGTGGCCGAAGCGCACGCAGCCCCCTGTGACTGCGTACCCCTTACGACGATCTTATACAGTCGTCCTTATTCCTCGTTCTCCTCCCCCTTTTACATTTGCCGTTGCTGGCGTTCTCCGTGCTCAGCCACGCCCCTCTCCCCTTCTCCTCTTCCAATCCACTCGTTTATTGCTTATCTTCGTACCCGCTCCCTCATCATTTTTCTCTTCTCCACCACTTTCAAAACTCAATGTTCCTTGTGCTCGTGATATCCTATAAAATCCCTACTGGTGACGTCACCGATGTCTCTACGCTACTAGTACAGTCTCATTATTAGTTTCAAAATACACTTGCAATTTACCCCCGCTAACCCTACAGCTGTCTTCCTGTCTCTCCTGGAACAAGGTAATCTCATCAATAATATAATTGGACTGCACACGCTGCGTCGCCTCGCGTGTGATACGCCCCTCAACAGGAGGGCTTAACCAGCCAATTATCTTCCGTATTTGGCAACTATGCAACTAGCTACCCCCTACAGGGAAACGTCATCTACCTATCGAGTTTCTTGCTCGAACAATAGGAAACCTCATCTACCTATCGAGTTTCTTGCTCGACCAATAGGAAACCTCATCTACCTATCGAGTTTCTTGCTCGAACAATAGGGAACCTCATCTACTCATTGATCAATAAATGCCAAATCGTAGGAAACCACACACGCCCACCCCTACACATTAGTCGCGATTTAGGCCAATCAGTGTCTACGAGCGGCCACACGTGATGTTTCGTGCTCCGCCCCCTTCTTTCACGTCACTGCTCTCGCACTCTTTTCACTCCCTTTCATTCCATTGCCAACACTATATTGTCAAACCTTCGCCGCGCACCTGTGCAACACCTCCCTCCTCCCTCATTTAATTCCTCCCCCCTCCCTCACAATTTCGCATTGCTCGTTGTGTGTGTCATGCTCACCAAGTTCTCTCGATGCAGGGCCGCTCGACTGCGTGCACCCCTCCAAGCGGCTCGCCACCTCCCCTCTTCTGGACCACGTCTGGACACTCGCCAACCGCGGGCGGGATACTTCTCAACCGGCTCCCGAGGGCCAATATCCGGATTGCGCTGTCCGGTCTTCTCGCAGCTCCGCGATGGTCCTGTAGTCCTCAGAAGGGGGCAACGGCAGAGGGGGCCGCGCCGCCGGGCCTCCTCGCAACGGGAGTGCCTGGAAAAAGTAAAAAATAAAAGTCGATCTTAAACAGATCTCAGCAGTGCCTCCAACTTGTCGGGGGGAAATTCTGCCGGGGTCGGCCGGACCGTCCGCAGACCTCCAGGCAGGGAGGCCCCAACTCCTCCCGTGTGTATCCCAGATAAGATGAGATAGAGTATGAGACGCACACAAGGAGCAAGGTGACTCTGCTGTTTATTAGACAAAACGGCAGGGATAGGTCAAGGAGCGCACGCGTTCATCCTGACACACACTCAATTGTGGGGCTCGCAGGCCCTTTTTACTGTAGTATGACGCGCTACTTGCGTCACTTCAGAAAGTTAACAAAAAACCTATCGCCACTCTTAATTGGGTGTTCGAGTGGTAGGGTTAGTATAGCACACATATAGAGAAAGATATTAGTGGACAAGGTGTAGTCAGGTGGTATATCTGTGTTGTCCCTACAATTAGATACATGAAAATTGTTACATGAAGGCTCCTGAGGATTGGCTAAATGTGCTGGCGTCAGTGATAAGAGCCCCATGTTCTGATTGGTGCACCCGTGAGCTTCCCAGCCTGGGACCACCGTCGTTCCCAGCTCTCGGTGTACCTGTAAGTTGCAACAATGTTTCACTATGGGTACATGCAGACAATGTGAGGACTTATTCATAGCTAGACGGGGTACCGTTCCCACTGTTGCAGATGTCCATTGAACCTTTCAAGTGTATCTGCCAGTGTCTCGTAGCGAGGGATCCAGACGCCTCTGTTCTCCCGGGTTTGGCATCTCGTCAGGTTCGGCTTGATCACGTGGGGAGGGACCGTGAAAGAGGCATAATTCTGCACAATTAATATTGTTTTTCTACTGTGCGTCTGGTTTAATTTGTCGGTGTGACTTTAACGTTGGTGCGCGGAGTGCGAGGTTGCAACATCGTGCCTTTGATGATTTGCTCTTGGAACGTGGGTTTGCAACATTGCGACCTTGGCTGGTTGCTTCGCCAAGCTCATTCTGTAGGATCAGCAACTGACTCTTGTCTTGTTGATGTCCACGGGAGCTCTTGTTTGAGGCCTACTTTGGCCCGGTGCATAAGTTGTCCGTTTGGTGCACAGGTGCTTTAAGTTATAGGAGCATATAATTCCATAATCGGTATTGTCTTTATTATATTTCTCATCGTTGTACCTGATTTCAAAGAGAAGCGTGAGCAAGCTAGTAAAAGTTCATGACGCGTCTTGCGTTTCTGCATTCTGAAAACCTATATAAAAATAATAAAGATGCACGTCCGTGAATATGCCTGTCGCCTACGTCATAGCACTGAGTATATTCTTCGTGTAGGTTGGTGTGGGAATGTCCAGTGTGTATATTTGTACAGATGTGCTTCCCGTTGTCTAGGTCGTCATGGCATCTCTAACGACGTGTAGATTTTAGTCTAGTTGATCCGTGCCGCAGGTGTCGGCATGGCCAGTGCGGGCTGCTGGGCAGGCAGATGGACACATCCGTATGTTCCTGTACCAGGGTATCTGGTCGTCTGGTAAATGGGCAAACTCTTCTCGTGGCGGGTGTTTGGGTCGTGACCCTCTAGGCCAAGCGCGAGAGGTGAAGGACGGGAGCCTGGTTTTCCATTCTCCCACTTCAGCTGAATGCAAGGTAGGCATGGGGAGGGCGCAGAGAATGGGGCCTTCCCAACACCCTGACCCACCTCTGTGGCAGGACTGGTACTGGTAGGCCTCCTACCGCAGGTAGCAAGCAATCCCCATTGCCCCTTGATAGGATCAGGTATCTGACTCTGTCACACCTATCAGAATCTGGGCCATTTTACCTGGGGAATGTCTACATATTCTAACAATGACCTGCTTGTCATCTGCAGTAATGGCTACCACTAGATATTCAGGAAACAGAGCATGTGTACTCTTACCTATTGGAATCATGGGGCAGGATGCAGGGTTCTGTGCTACTGCAGGGAGTAACTATGAAAGGAGGGTGCAAAGAAAGATCAGGGTTCCTAGGGAACCCATATATCGTAAACAGGAATTGGTGGTTGTGTGTAGATTTAAGAAAACGAAGACTGCCTGAATTTTAAAGTGAGAGTTGCCAGGTTTTTTCAAATGTAAAGTGAAAATAGGAGAACTGTGCCTGGAAAATATTACTGACAGCAATGTGCAAACTCAAATTTTTGGTGAGATACAGAGCATTTACACATTTGAACAGATACTGCTCATTCTTTAAAAATCATGAAACATGCCATGTACTATGGATGTCATCCTTTTGAAATACAGTTCCCCTGCTGTACTCGAAAAAAAATGCGGCCAAATTAAACTCTGTGTTCAAAGTCTCAAAGTGTCCAGAGTATACCAATGTAAACTGTCTATTAATTTCCCCCACAACTGTCAGGTTAGTGTGTGAAGCTTATAATAATATGGTGGACTAAAATGTAAATGAAGGGGAAAGCAATGCTACTGTAGTTGTTATGAATGGGACTTGTATTCATATTAGTTTTATATTAGGTTGACTTCAAGTTGTACCACGGGTAACCTGACCCTGACCTTTAGGAGTCTTACAGGGGATATTCTTATAAAAAATAAACTATGTTACCAAATAAATGAAATCTGGAGAGGCCTGATCATCTGATTTATGACACAAACTCAAAAGCAAATTGCTCTGTTAGCTTGCACCCTTAAACTCTGCTCTCACATAAAAATCAGACAACTGCTGGTACTAATGATAGCAAGACACAGGGGCTTGCCATAAGTTCCTGATTAGACACTAACTAATGGTTTCGCTGAGCTATTGCATGACTCATCCTAGGTAGCATGAGACCCTGTTTGCAGATTAAATTCAGTGATTATTTGCAATCACATGTGGAAATTATTTTGGCTCATAACTCTGGAACCATTCAGGTACAAAAATTTGAGTGGGTGCAGTTTAAGTCCCCTGTTCTATTTGGCAGTCATTCATTAGGCTGGAAGCGCGGGCTGATACTCCTGCTCTAGCCTGCATTGCAAGCCACCTGATGACTGGCTCCCAAGCCTGCCATCTTCTCCCCACCCTCCCTTCCCTTTTTTAATTGTTTTTTCCCAAAACCCCATCCCAACTTGCACTTACCTGATTGTGGTGGCATCAGCTCCCACCGCCACTGCAGCAGCCCTATGCCTCGTCAGGTCACATAGGTATGTTGGGTGTCTTGACCCACGTTCATGTTATTATGCTGCAACATTTGGTGCTGTGGGCTCAGGAAATCCAAGAGGGCGGAAAAGCCCACATGTGCGCCAGAATCCTAGAGAACCGTGCAGTTGTGCGCATACCAAAATGGTCCCCTGACCTGCCACCCACCAGTGCAAGCATGATGGGCCAGGGGTGCCATGAGTGGAATGTGTGCGAAAGGAAAAACAGCAGTGCCTGTGAGAGCAAGCTGAGCTTGGGGGGAGTGGATAAACCAGAAATTCCACCATGTGCTTTGGAAAACCACACCCCTTTGGGGCCAGAGCATGATTTTAAAAAGATGGATAATTCATAGTGCGGACTTGTAAAGATTATATAAACAACATCATCATTCTTGTGATATTTCTGTGTGCATTTTAAGAGGTGTTAGGACCCTCTGGTATGTTCTTGGGGATAGTAGCAGAAAAAAAGGTTGTTACTCCATGCATGTTAAAAATCTGACATGTTATCATCTGAAACCCATATCCCTGGTGCACATTTGTGTAAAATCTAGAAAGGTTTAGAGGTCGTTATCTGGATGAAAAGGGGAGAATTCTGTCATAAGTGGACATGACATTGTACAAAGACAGGGATTGGTGCTACAGAAAATATGTTAACTGGACCTATAATATTAGAAAAATGGTACATAGATAAATATGTATTTGGGTCAGAAATAGATTTGTGTGCAATTTGACAAGGGGAGGTTCCTCTGACCATAAA
The DNA here is from genome assembly GCF_040938575.1 of Ambystoma mexicanum. Classification (NCBI taxonomy): domain Eukaryota; kingdom Metazoa; phylum Chordata; class Amphibia; order Caudata; family Ambystomatidae; genus Ambystoma; species Ambystoma mexicanum. Next base: position 290,944,056 of record NC_090930.1, on the reverse strand, counting down.
ACCTACAGCTTCACTCTGACACTCCATTTCTTTCCCCCAATCAAGGAAGAGAGGAGGAACGGGCCAATGATAAGTGAGAGGGGCAGGCTTAGCTAGGCCCAGGCACACACCCATTTTCAAAACACATAAAAGGAACATTGAAACCCAGGTAGAGACATTCACTTTCCACTTTCTTGCGGGACGCTTTGCCGGGAGACTTCAGACTTCACATCCAGAGATTCAGACTTCACATCCAGAGATCCAGACTTCAAATCCATCCATCTCCAGAGACCAGAAATTAACTCCAGAATTTGTAGCAGAGAGGCCTGAATCCACAAGCTGAATCCTCTTCAGCAGGCCTCAAAACCAACCAAACTATTCAACAGCCGGGCGAGCTGTTTGAATTCTTTGCCAAGAACTTTTGCAAGAACCTGTAGCAGTATCCAGAAAGCAGTGCTGTATCCGGAACCAGAGAGAACCAGAGACCAGATCGCTGTGAAGAACTGCTAGCAGAAGTCCAGCCAATCCTGACCCGATCGTTGACGAAGTCGCATTCCTGTCCAAAATCTAGTGTGAGTACCCAGCTAGCTCTGTGCCAAAACCAATCTCTTAGTTTAAAATAATCTAATCCAAACTATTTTAGCCTATTAGAACTGCCTCCTAGAATCGTGTCATTCTGTCATCTTTAAAACTGAAAACTGTCATCTGTCATTCTGAGCTTTAAAATTTCAAATCTAAAAAGCCACCTTTACTAAATCGGCCGTATCCCCGGAACCGTTTGTGCTAGGAGTGAGTTTTAACTGTCATCTTAAAGCTAAGATTCTAAGCTTTCCAACAAGCCTAGAACCGACTTCCTACATAGTGCCTCCATAATTGCGTTCGCGCACGCGACTAAATTTGCTGCGATTTGACATTTTGCTTAATTTCAGCCACGTGTAAAAATATTTGTCTTTGCTTTCCATCCCTGAAATCCGTTTTCAACCTAATAACCATCCCTGAATCATTGATAGGGCTGGCCTGAACTAATATAAAGTAGCCATCACCTACCCTGAACCTCCTAGGGGGAATTAAAAGCAATTTTAGCACATTTTTCAATTCATTGTTATTACATTCTAAGCATTTTGGGGCTGTGTTTAAAACTCCCACCTGTTTCCTCTAAGCTTGCCAGGGTGGAACTGAATTATATTGTTTGCATTCCTGAGAACTGTATGCTCTCCTTTTCATCTCCTTACATTGCATAGGGGGGAGTGAATTGTTCAAGAAAAAGTGATCATATTATCTTTTGTTTGAAATCATATCAAGGTTATTTCTGTGTTGTATTCTTTCCCACCTTGCCTTTCCTTGAACCATATAAAGCATTCTCTGCCACCTTATTCTTCTGTTCCTATTTATAAGTAACCAAGTACTGTGCTACTGTAGGATTACCTATTGCTGATTATTGATCATCCTCACAAGTGTGCTATCACATATTAATTTACTATAAAAGTGTGATAGATATATATTGTTACATTTTCAAATAAACCTTTTAATTTGCAAAACAAACTAACTTCTTGGCTCAGTTTGGTCAGGGGGATTCTAAGAGAGAGGTGTTATACAAGGGTTGTCATCCAGAGTAAAAGAACTGGACATAAAAATATATCAATAAGGGTTTCCCACAGCATCCCAGACTAGGCATTGACTTGAATTGAATCCGCTAACAGGTATTGGAAAAGTGGCTCCATACAGAGCCCCTCCTTCTACTACCATGGTGACCATCTTGGAAAAGCATTTTCATTCATTGAACGGGACATGCACAGGGTCACGTTCAATAAACGAAAATGCCTTTTTTTGCACTACTGCTTTGGTAACCCAAGGTGCTAATGGCGTTCTACCTGTTCCATGGGCCATACCTCGGGTAACGTCCTTGGGCCCTCGTTATTGTTTAATGATTTATACGTATTTGTTAATTAGATAATAGAGACATCAAAACATTGGTACATTTATGTCTTTATACATAAACACCACTGATCTGAAGTTAATGTGCCATTAGAAAAAGGTAAGGGGCTAGAACACGTTTTATGAGATCCTTATGAACTGTGTTTTTTATGGCATTGATGAATGTTGTTAACCTGCTAGAGAGAGAACACTTAATTGGGCCAGGCAAAAGCCGAGCACAGCGGCCACTTTCCTCTTTTTGTTTCTTCTACATGGTAGGGACAGTAAGCTTCTAGGTTGTGTTTATTTATTATTTATTTATATCATGTTATTTATTTTCACACATTGACAATCACCCTTAGTTTTACTTTCATTAGGTAGGGAACTTCCTGCATACTGTTATGGCTGGATAGGCATGTTCGTGTTAAGTTAACTAAAAGCCCTTTAAATGGCACCTAATAGTCTGAGTCCTCCTTCTGGCTCGCTATAATTGACAATATATTAGGCCTATTTAATAACTTTGGCAGACTCCCTGGGGGATAAGGTGGTCCTTGTCTTGCTTGCAGTACTTACAATCACTAACACATTTGACCTGTGGCTCAGCTGGGCAGTGATCCAGGGCTTGGAACTTCAGTCAGTGCAAGCAAAATGAGCATAAGAAAATGTCCGCCCTTCCTCTCGCCCTGAATTTGCTGTTACGGCGACTTTGAAGTAAGGCTGTGGGGCAAGCTCTTATCAGGACTGCTCGGCTGCAAGTACCTATCACTTTTGCTACCGAAAGTGCTTTTTCACATCCAAACACACCACCATGAAATGGCAGTGGCGTGTCAGGGATATATGAGATATAGTTCAGTGTGAGGACCAGTGCTTTATGGATTCCCTAATCACTGACTATCATCAATAAGGCTGAGATGAGAAAGCCCCAAACATTGCTTATAAAGCCGTACCCATTGTTACCTTCGAATGTGCTGTAAGTGATAAATGTACAATTAAGTAATTTTTTTTTGTTTTGTAAACTAGTCACTCCGTTAGCTTTTCATATCATAAACACATCTTAATCTCGGTGTGATTATTTATATCTCATGATGCACCATTATCATGCATACAATATATGATATATGATATATATGAAATGGCATTTGCAACACGCCTAAACACAAGTGTTTCAAGGCGCGACGAGGCAGGGAGGGGGAACAAAGGGAAGACATACAACGATCCTGCTAGGCCAGGTGTCATTCAGATCGCGCAAGTGCATGGGTAGAAGGGAAGGGAAAAGTGCAAGGGGAAAGGTAGAGGGGAAAGTGCAGTACAGGGTTAGTAGAATACAAGATAAATAATAAGGGCCAGCTGGTAACAAGTGCAGGGTAAGTGCAAACAAGTGCTGGGAAGTGGGGCTGTAGGGATACAGACACAGTCCCGCAGTGCAGGGGTTGCCAGGGAGGCAGTGCAAGGGGAGAGTGGCTGGGCCAAGGACCGAGATCGGTGAGTGGCCTAGTTGCAGTACAATATTGTACACATGTTTGTTATTTTATGTTAGGACAGCAGGTGAATTTCTTACAGAGAAAAATATTACTGTCCCAATGAGGACTTTGTTATTGCCTCCACTTTAGCTGTTGTGCAATAGCTGTACTTGTTTTCCTCTTTTCTGCAAGATATATATATACCAGGTTTGCCCCAAATTGTATATCCAATCAGTGGCAGAGGCGTTGTAAGGGGTGGGGGGGGCTGAAGGGGCTATAGCCCTGGGTCTTTTGGTTGTAGCCCCAGATAGAAGCCCAGGAGCTACAACCACATTGTTAATTGCTAGCCCTGAGTCCCGACATTCTCAACATTAGTGTAGGACCTATACCAGACCTAGCAACACCCCTAACCAGTGGAAAGACAAAGTTGTACTGTCCATATCGGGACAGAATTGCTTAACTAATCAGACATTTCTGTCAATTATTCTTGCGTACTGCTAATTGTGGGTAAAAGGAAACTGATAAAGGATTGAGGGGACCTGCTGGGACAGTGGATAAGCCTTGCTGGTGGGCTTCCATACTACAGTGTTAGCAGTGGAAATACCTGTTAATTTAGAGGTGTGTGGCTGGATGCCGATCCCAGCGATTGTGTGATTTTTGGCCATCAACTTTCCATTCAATGAGAAACCCAATCCTGTCAATTTTTAGGACTCGTAAATCTCAGGCATTGCCCTTATTCTTAACCGAAGATACGTTGTTCCCAGGTAGGCAGATTGCAGGGGAGTGGAGGGCGGCGTGCTGAGCTCACAATCGTGGAGTGATGGTCCACCATCCAGTGCACAAGATAGGGCACTTAAAATGCTTGATGGAAGTCTACCAGCAATTTCTGACGGATTTTCCTTGAAGGTGGTCATGAATTTAGGCCGGATGGCCAACTTTTACTCATTCAGTGAATAGGCAGAGAGGGCCCTGCAGTTAATTTTGAAGCCATTATGAAGGTAAGCTGTTCCTTTATGCAACTCTGTCGACCAACCAGGACTGTGAGTTGTACTCAACATTCGCTGTGGATCACACTGCTTCAGATAACACGAGAATAATGTAATACAAGTCATGCTTTGAGGGGTGGAGCTGAATAAAGACTTTTCAAAACTGTTCAAGCAATGTAGCAAATATTTAACAAAAGAAATATACACTAAACTGCAAAGCTTTCAGAAACAGGTAATGTAGTCAAGAATTAATGCAAAGCACCAATGTTTCTGGTACACACTGTCTAATGAGCTAGCTTGGGATTCATTAGTTTCCTCCATTCATTATTGAAGGACTGTATTTTTCCTATTTGCATTTGCGACTCGCCTAATCTGGTATGCGTGGAATGCGCGCCACTGTAACTAAAGAGGGCAATGGTTACACAGCAAACACAGAAAAGCTGACAGTGAAATGTTCAGGTCCAACTCAACCTCTGCCTTGCCCGATGAATGAAACATAAACAGCTGTTCTAAGAGCGCCGTGCACAATGTAAAACACATTGTAGCTTCACGCTACAGCGAGCTAGTTAGCACCCTTGTGTGTATGCCACGTGCACACCGGCAGATTGCTCTACGGTTCCAAAAATATACTTGCAGACTTAAAGGGCCTGCAAGAAAAAATATTTTAAAAAATACAAAAATTCAATGCTTACATTTTCTTTTAATTTTAAAAAATGGCAAATACATTTTTTGTGTACTTTTCATACAAGCACATGACAAAAGAACAGCAAAAGAGATCAGTAGCAAACAGAAAATATTGACGTTAAAACACCTTTCGAGAGAAAACTCATATTTAAATGTAAACCGATGGCCACAGCGATTTATAAAACGATGTGATCAAACTTCCATACAGAAAGGTGCAGGCAGGGACGTCATTCCACCAAAATGCTAGGGGTAGCGGAAGTGACATCATACGACCATTGACCTCTGATGACATCACAGGAAGTGATGTTGTTTGACCCCACGCCAAAGTGATATCACGGGAAACGATGGAACACAACCTTTCACCCTTTGGCAAAACAGGTGGTATCACATATCATTGTTCCTAAGTACAGTATGAAAAATACGGTTATGATATCACTATAACGTGATATACATTTCAAACAAGAATGGATCGCCATATGTATAGTTAAGATCAGTGTTTATAGGCCCATATTACCAAATTGCTGTGAATGCAAGCAGACGTCCATGGCCAAATGATAATGATGTTTTATTATATAGCACTTACGCTTACGCACTTTATATCGAATACATACAATGTCACCCAACCTGTGTTGGTACTCATTTATCAACCTCAGAAGGATGAAAGGCTGAGTTGATGTATTTAAGAACAGACTACATCAGTGACTCACCCCCTGAAGCGTGCCTGGAGGTCGCTGTTGAAAGTGTTAGACTTGAGGACCACTGTTCTTGTTTTGTCTTTTTTCTAATAAGAGACCTGAACAAGAAGTCCAGCCACTCCAGAAGCAATGAGCCACATGTTGCTGGCCACAGCCCAGGAGCTTGCATTTAAAAATAAAGGGAGTGGGGGGGTTGTAGGGGCAGCAAGAGAGAACACGGGTTGCAGCTGTGACCCCTGGCAACCCCTAATTGCCGTCCCTGGGAGCAGGCGGTTCCAAACACAAAGGATCAGGCAGTGCCATACACAAAGAAGCAGGCAGTCACATTCCAGTTTGTAGCAGCCATACATACATTCAAATCATTACACTAGATATATTTCCACTGACAGTAGGCCTCAAAGTTCATGTGTGAACCCTCCCTAAATGTGGAGTAAGACTAGTTTGTGTTAAAGCTGCTTAAATACTAGAAATCTGTATGGAAATCTAGGCGTCGCAATGAGACAGTGCGCTAATGAATACCGCTGGAGATTTGATGTTAAAAAAATTCATGCAAATGGGATCTGCTGCGCTGGCACCCTTCCACTGGTATCCCCTGGGCAGTACCAGGCACTGGAGCAGGAATATAGAAATTCAAGATATTTCCAATGCGCAAATCCAAAGTGATTAATAGGTCCAAAAAGAAATATACAGTCACATCAGCTCATGTGGTATAATGAACATGGTCTTTATGTTGGACACAAGGCTTATTCAACATAACAACAGCCGACACGTGTTTCGACCTTCCAGGTCGTTATCAAGTCTGTACAATAACAAAAATAATATTCATAATGTGCAAATAAACAATTGCCAAGAAAAAGGAAAATGCCATAATTTAAAACAGGCAGAAGGAAAACACTATCATTGTAACAAATTGCGCCATAGGTCAAGAACATATAACATCACATCCAAAAGGAAAATGAAAATAAGAAATGATACCAAGATTCAGAAGTTAATTTTGTAGGTGTGGAGGCAGCATTGGTGATTAAGGAGAGAAAAATGATATCAAATAGTGAGTGTTGGGGCGCACTCTGGTCCAACAGTAAAAGTGAGGTTCAAAATGTGCATGTGGGAAGATGTGAATTGAGGTAAAACATACCGTATGTCAAGGTGAGAGGATGAACACATTGGTAAATTGGTGGCTGGTAGGACAGTGGACCACCTGGGGAAATGAAAATAGCCCTATGTTGAGTAAAGAGCTAAAAAATACGTGAGCTCAAGTGAAAAGGAAGGTGAGCATTGTGGGAAACAAACTTACCCTATATTTCAAGTGCAAATGTTCAAAACATCTGCGTTCAGCATGTAGGTAAAGTGGAATGCAGTGCAATTCTAAAAGGAATTGAGAACAAATACATGAAACTGATGTTTGTCGATCCACTGTCAGTAAATAGTACTGCACAGAAACGTGTAAGCCAAAGAGATATGTACCTGTTGTTGCCGTGAATTAATGTAAAGAAAGCAAAGGGGCCCAGGCCCCATGAGTCCTGTGAATGCACCGCGTTAGTAGCAAATGACGTAAAGCGGCAGCTTAGAACAACGCAAATCACTAATAATACTAAGAATGTGTGCTTTTGTCGGTACATATTGGGACATTCAAGGGATTCATCGTCTAGCCACAAAACTAGCACACACTTATGTTCACCATCCGTTTCATTATGCTCGGCATACACACGAATTACAAAACATTTCGGCATGTCCCCTCTGTGCTACCAAATGTGAGTTCCCTCTTGGTACAACCCTGCGTTACAGGGAGATGTGTTCTTTCCACTGGCATGGGGTTAAATGAAGTAGCCACCAATCTGGGACTCTCAGGTTTTTGGCCCAGGGATTTCAAATTCAGGGTGATGGTTCGGTCTTTCGTGGAGAAAATCAACTCTCCTCTTGAAGGGACACGAGAGACATGGAAAGAATGGAAGTACTGCACCAGATGTGGTCTCCTTTCTATCACACCAACTTGCTCCTCTCTGTCTCCTGGTGTCATCCTCTAACTGCTCTCTTCCTTTCAACTCCACACTCCTTCACGCCTTTTTACTCCCTGTGTCTTCCCCTCTATCCCTTCAACGTCACTCACCCCTGCGAAGCCTCGCTTTCAAAGTCTCACGTAAATACTCCCTCCCTGATACTCCCTCTTCCACATTCCCCTTCCTCCTCCACACTACTACTCCACCACACCTTTTACTCAAACAATCTCCTTTCTTGGTATTTTCGATACATGCTAGGTTTGCCTCTGTTTTTGATTCATGCTAGGTTTGCCTCTGTTTTTGATTCATGCTAGGTTTGCCTCTGTTTTTGATTCATGCTAGGTTTGCCTCTGTGTTTGATTCATGCTAGGTTTTCCTCTGTGTTTGATTCATGCTAGGTTTGCCTCTGTTTTTGATTCATGCTAGGTTTCCCTCTGTGTTTGATTCATGCTAGGTTTTCCTCTGTGTTTGATTCATGCTAGGTTTGCCTCCGTTTTTGATTCATGCTAGGTTTGCCTCTGTGTTTGATTCATGCTAGGTTGGCCTCTGTGTTTGATTCATGCTAGGTTTGCCTCTGTGTTTGATTCATGCTAGGTTTGCGCGTGCCAATCTTTTCGATTCAGACTAGGTTCATGCAGCAACAAGAGAAACTTTGTTCTGCTCTTTTTGATGTGTGCTAGGTTCTCCAAGTGGTGCGGGAAAATGTGTTCCACTGATTTCAATTCATGCTAGGTTCGCGCAGCGAAACAAGACATTTTGTGCAGGTCTTTTCAAAACGCAACGGTGGTGAAATGGTGGATTATGGCAAAACAGATTGAAATCTTTCTGATTTCGCTTCTGCGGCGGTCAGAACAAAATTTCACCATTTTACCCAGCCCTAGTTGTGATTTGCAGGTTTCTACACTCACTTGGTACTCCTCCGCCTTAGCCTGTATTTACTGATCTATGTAAAGCTTATTTTTTCCACTCCCAGTGTCTGGTCCCTGGTTATATGTACAGCCAGTGCTAACAGCCCCTGAATCTCATGTGGAGAACCATACCTGGAGCCATGCTAATACATAAGAGACTTTAAAAATGTACATATTTCCTCACTGTGAAAATATGTTCACAGGGAAACACCCAAACTAGAGAGCAATGCTTCCCGATGTGAACTTATTTGCTATTTACAACCTAGGACAATGCTGTGACAAGTGACGCTAAAGGATTCGATATGACAGAGCAAGAGGAGCCGTCCCCAAAGAAGAAGCAGAGCTGTGAGCAGGATGTCGGATTTCAGGCTGATACCAAAAATGGCTGGGAGGACAATTAAATCCCTGGAGGTGCCACCTGGTTGGCTAATTACCAAGAAACCAAACAAAGCCTGTAAAACAACCAGAAGAAATGAAAAAAGGGTTTCAGCGCATACCCAGTCCTACTATTCTTAGTAAATAACATGCATACCTTTCAAAGTGTAAACCAATAAATGGATGAGACTTACATGAAACTGAAAAAGAGATCAAGATACCAGATGGAGAAAGAGAACATCAGAGGAGGAACCACTTGATGTTGCAGAGCAACCTTTGAAGCATCCACTTGAGAAGATCAAGCTGAGAATTCAGAGAAGGCTGATGTAGAGAAGCTCAGTTGGGAAACCAGGAGAAACATCATTGTCCAGGAAAGGAACTCTCCCAGGAGAGCCCATGGGACATGGACACTTCAGCATTTCCAAAGAGGAGGGGGGAAGCTGACTTTGAGAATAACTTGGGGTAACTTTGAGAGAAATCTGAGTGCTATACTTTTAAATGCATAGAGAACTGGGCATTATATCACTGGAGGTTTCTAAATGGTAGGATGGGTGCAATAATCATGATACTGTGTGCAGGGTGTCATAAAGTGTTGTGTCCCAAGCAGTATTCTTGATGTTATCTTCCTGGTTCTGTTTTTAAGGTGTCATGTAGTGTGCTGGCTTCTACAGCCTGGAAACTGTGTGTAGAGAATGACACAGAATGGTCTAGGGACAATAACCCTGAAGGTATATTCATGGATGTCACCAGAAATCAACAAAAAGCATGAGTCAGAAATGTATTTCATAATGTGTATTCATGAGAAACAAGATGGTGCGGGTGTCTGCCCATTCAATTTAGGTTTTCAACCTATGCACAATTGGATGACTATACTAAAAGTGTGAGGGTGGGTTTACTCACGGGGGTGTAAGGCAAATCTAAGTGATACTCTATTGTGGATTCCTTATTCTTACAAATGTTTAAAAGATACAGCTCCCGGCTTGCTTATTGACAACCTCCTACCAGTAAATATGTCTACCTCCCTCACTTAGGGTACAGCTTTGGAGTAGATATTCTCATCCTCTAGCTGCAGGTCATCCTCATGGTTTAGAGATGATACATTTTGTCCTACGCCTAGGTTTTTTTACCCCTGTTGTAAGTGTTTGGCTCTGGCGTAGATATTATCCCCCTTTAGTTGTGGCTGCCCTACTGAACCTTTGTGGGTCAATCATACCAGGAAGTGTTTCTTTCCCCATGTGTAGGTATTTTGTAAGGTTGTGATATTTTAATCCATCAGCCCAAAATCTCCCTCCTTTTCACAGATTTGCTGAACGCGCTCTCTCACTTGCTTTTTGGCCCCTGCCAGTGTTGACGTTAATCCCTCAGCAGGCTTTTAACCTTCCCTATTCTTCTGGATCTGGTTTCTAACAGAGTATGGGATATAACCCTTACCTGGCGTCCAGCTTTGTCCGTAGAGCTCTCATTCTACTCTTGTGGTTCCTTCTGACTTCCACTTTGCAGAAAAGTGTGGGATTTAATAGTGTTCCTCATTATCAATGTTAAGTGACAATGCCCATATTGGTATTGTTCTAGCCTCCTTCCCTCATGATTAGCAGAGACCCCATTTCTCTGCAAGAATGATCAGGTGTTTTGTTTCTCTTTGCATCCCAGATTAAGTTCCTTAGTTTGGTATAATTACTCCTTCCCCTTCTGTGATTGCCTCTAATCATTGCTTGCCTCAATGAGGCTGAGGATTTACAATTCCAATCCACCGTTATCGAGTCAGGTGGAAGTGCCTGTTCAGTGAGCCGCACATGGTACAGTCTGTCAGTTCTCACTCAAAAGCACTGACGTTTTAATCAGACTAGGATTTGATTTTCCCAGCAAAGAGTTTGCTCCAGGGAGTATACTGGCCTATGGCTGTGATGTAAAATTTCTATGGGAGTGCTTGGCGCTTGGGGTCTATCTTTAGTTAAGTGTGTATCCAAACTGAGATATTTGTGTTGGCTCCAGTACAGGGAAATATGTGTTCTCTGGATACTCTATGAAATTGGGCTGCTGGGTTCCTATGGTCTCTCACCGGGAGGAACTTTGGGCACAGTGAGGTCAAGTTAGTGTCCCAGGAGTTCTATTATCCTGCCCCACCCCCAATATATGGTGGTTGGATAGTGGTCTCATAATTCATTAATATCCCGATATAGGGCCATTCAATGTGACTATATCACAGCAAGTAGAACACGTGAGTTTGGTACTACAATCCTAAAGCTATGTTGAGCATGTGAGGAGCCATGGCATGTCATGAAGTGTGCTGTGCTCTCTAGCCCGGAGACTCGGTAATAGGGGACCAGAAGCATCCTGGATCTTTTTACCCAATGGGACCTGACATCAAATAGAAGACAACCCCATCGAGAAGAAGGCAGATAGATAAATACAGGGTGGTCTGTATCCCTGCCACACATAAAACTCATGATGCACACTCGCTTATCATTGCCCTACGTCTTGTTTTAAGACAGTTAAGCGTGAAGAGCAAGCTTTTCATTCTGAGGGGGCACTACCCAGCCTGAACAGAATACATTATTTTCAAATAGACCATGTGACACAACACACACCATTCTACATAGCTGTACCTTTTAAGGTAATGGTGTAGAAAGGATTACTTTGCTGATGTTCAGCAATGTGCAGCAGCCATATCCGTTGTGAGAAACACAAAACTTCCTGACTTCAACAGCCCCTCTTAATATCGTGTAATTTACAGATCTGGGAGCATAAACTATGAAAATAAATGTATTTAACACAGCTTAGGAACGTCACATCCTCCATGAGAGATGAACATTGCATTACATGTGTCCTTTAAAGCAAGGTCTGTTATGTATAATTGGAGTTCTATTTACTGATCATTAACCTAACTATTTGCGTCTGAATATAAAGGGAGTACTATACATATGCTTCTCTTTATATTGGACCGATTTCACATGTGGAGTCACCAAAACCATTGTGTGTGGGGGGTGGGGCACTTTTCATGTAGGGTAAGGTCACACAGTACAGTAACTTCCATTTCACAAACAGGCTGGCATTTGATTTAAGTCCAATGAAATCTAACACACTGCCCTTTTATTGTTTCCCATTTCATATTTAGTTCTATATGTTAGTAACAAGAATACGAATATTTGTAAACTTATATAAGAGTGATTTAATTGAAAGCAATGTTTGCAATCATTGTTATATTTCAACAGTTTTCAAGGTAAACTGTGCTATCAGAAGTTAAGTCAATCACTGTGGTTATGTTTCCAGTCTTAATATATTTCTATTCAAGAATTATGTAATGTCTTTTATTTTTGTTTGTGGGTAGAAATACAATACGTTGACATTCAGTATACTGCACGCGCCTCCACATGAGCACACATTTCTCTAGCCAAGAGATGATGAGTTCAGCAAAGTTGCTGAAAGGACACACAGCACTTCCCTGTCAGGACAACAGCAAGTGAAATTCCACCACTGAGGGAGGAAGAAGAAAACACATTAAACATGGAGAAGCACAAAGAACATGAGAATATACAGGTGTCTTTCATGTTCATCCAAACATCAGATTTTAGGCAATTAGATCGTCAAACAAGTCAATCCTGCCAGTCATGACCTCTGTCCCAAAATACGTTCTTGAATGAAGCAACAGTGCTGCAATTGGGCTTGGTGGTTGTAATTAAAAATAATCTAAGGAATGTATCATTACCTTTATGATTGGTCATATGGTAATGGAGAAACGTCCTCCATCTAATACCCACAGCGACAACAATCTCATATCACAATCTGAGGCTAGAAACAGGCTGTTTAAATCACAAAATATTGCTTTATTTAAAACTAGTGTACAGGTCCATCTACAAGTGCCAAAGTGCAGGTTTTCATCGACACAATAGTACCACTATCAACCCTAAGCCTACAGCTTCCTCTAGCAGTGACAACAGGCAAAGCTATGCGAATTTGCATTGCGTCCTATATATCCTACTGCAACAGCTCCCTCTAGTGGTGCCAACAGGCAAAGCCACTGCATCGGACCAACATACAGGGACAAACAAACATCAGGCCTTTTATTATATGTTAGATAATATATCAATGAAAAATGCAGGTGGTCTCCTAGCCTCCAGTGGTGGGGACCTGCACCTGTAAAACACTACAAATATCTCCACACAGCAATGACAATGAATACATTGCAGCCAGCCAATGTTTGTCTACTAGCATTTTCATTTAAAATAATATATCAATTCTATTTTCCTTCTGATCACAAACATCCAGACATACAAAAAACATGAATGACTAGTCTAGACAATGGGCTTAGACTGTAAACTATATGCAGGTACACAACCTAACAATGACGGTTTCATAACAGCTAAATCAAGCAATCAACAGTAGAGCATTATGCATACCTTAAGCCCACCTCCTTCTAAAATCAAAAGGTGTCAGTTCTCAGAATCATGTTTAAAACAAACAATATACTTAGTTTATCTGAAATCAAAAACAAGTATTGGTATCAGAGAAATATGTTTAGTTTGTAATATGGTACCCTCATTCTCTGGCTGATTTAAAAATGCTAAAATGCTGGACTGTATCAATGGCAAAGTATTGACTCTTAGCTTGCGCATAGCCACTGCTTGATTACATCTTTTATGATCTCAAATTGGTAATGCAGAATAACATTTCATTAGATTGGTGACCTTCATCTTCATTAACATATTTAAAAAATACTCCTTAATAAAAAATGTGGAACTGAAGTGTTTTAAGGGTGAACCCGATTGTTTGAAAATAGTTCGAGAGCGAGCTTCCGCCGTCCCATCATTCCACAGGCATCAGAAATCCAGAGAATTGTAAACATGGTATGCACATCTACTGTTTTATTGATCTTTAAAGGCTGGCATAATCGCAATGATCGCATACCTCACCCCACCACGACAATCCCACCCCACAATCTGGGAGAAGAAAAAGGCTGTTTAAGTCACAATAGTTAATTTTATTTACCGCAAGGAATAACAGGTTGCCCTCTTCCTCCCAATGCTGGGAGCAGTACCCTCAATACCAGGAAGGAATACGGGTCACTTGTCTACAGAGAAGAAGTGTCATTGGCCAGCTGTTATTTCAATAATGTTTTCATTGTAAGAAACATATCCAGCTTAATTGTCATAAAGACACTGATATACATAAATAGAAAAACAAATATAATGGCTGTTGTAGACAATGGATTCAAATACTTTGCAGTATAGACACACACCATGACATTGGTTGATTTAACGTTATTGGAAGATGTCTACCAGAACCAGAATATGTTATTCTACTATACTACATGTGACGAAACTCGAGAATGTGTCACTTCACCCCATGGGGGAGCCCCTTCCCGTGAAGCCAGTGTGGTGAGTCCACTACCCGTTAGTCCCCTTGTGGTTGGTACTCAGTGGGAGGGATACCACCTTCGGAAGAACGCAGTTTCCCATCCCTCCACCCATCCACTATACACCCCTACAGTCCTTGGACCCCTCTTCCAACACAGGTTCCCAGAGAGAGAGTAGACCCATGTACTTCTGTAAAATCTGCAAGGTTAGCCTAACCAAATGTATTGAGATGAAGAAGATCATTGAGAGCCCTGAGGGCTTGCCTGACCTAAGTACTGGCATGAAGTGACTCATAGGAGGAATAAGGACTGACATGACAGCCACTACTGCAGATGTGGACGTTGCACCAGGGTGGAGCCTGCACAACAAAAGGGTAAACCGAAGAAGGACTTGGTGTCTTCAGCCCACAGCAAAACCAGGAGTTTCAAATCCTGTCCGGAGAAGAACCAGGCAGAGCGGCACATGCAGTCCCACGGAGGTCGAGCAGTAAGTAACCTCCCCTCCTGTCCCGAAGAACCATATGGTGGCAAGGTTGTGAGAAGCCGACCACACACCTGAGCAGCCGATGAGCCATGGGAGAAAGAATGCTGGTGTTGACGCAAGGACGCCCGATCCCAGGAAGAACCAGAGAGCTACCAGATCTCAGCGATAGGAAGTTTTGGAGGCCCAGTAGGGATGCGGGCAGCTTGCAAAGTGGTCCTGCATCAGCGCCACACTTCCTCCATTCAGTGGCCTAATGAAAACCACTGATCACCAGAGAGTGAGCGACATAGAGGTCGGGGACCCACATCAAGGAGCAAGTCATCTTCCTCGTATCAGTTCTTGGTGATTGTGTGAGCCAAGAGAACTGAACCGAAGAGCGAGAGAAACAATGGTCTGGGAACCAACCTAAGAAGCATGGCATCTTCCTCAGGATCATACTTGGTAGTAGAGTGATTCAAGTGGGCCTGACTGAACAGAGAGAGAAGTCAGGGTCTGGGACCCGAAATAAACAAGTAGCACAAGTCATCTTCCTCGTCACAGTACTTGTTAAAAACAGAAACCAAGTAAGTCCAATTAAACAAGAGAAGAAGGCAAGGTCAGGGGACTCTTCTAACATTTGAAAAGTTTGTATTTGAAGCTACTTGAGATGTGGACCAGGGGAAGGGAGTCATTCCCCGTGGTGATTTGAAACTGTCCTAACAAGGGAAAATATACCTGGATAAGGGAGTAATTCACCTGGTAACCAAGACATGGGGAAGGGAGTCATTCCCGCTGGTTGTGTGGAACTGTTGAGCTTGGAGAAGACCAGAGGAAGGGAGACATTCACTGTGGTGTTGTTAATTGTGAGAAAATGACCAGGTAAAGGGAGTGCCACATGATTGTGTAGAACTGTCGAGATACTAGGGGAAGGGAGTTATTCTCCTAGTAACCAAAGTTGTATGAGCTCTAAAGTCAAGATACCAGGAGAAGGGAATCATTCTCCATGGTAACCAACACCAGGGCAAGGGAATAATTCCCCCTGTTTTTGTATAACTGTTAGAAAATAGGCAGGTTCTCTTCCAAGGAGAACTGTTTTTAACTTTTGTGTGTTGACCTAGAGAAAGGAGCCAATCCCCCAGGAAGAAGCCAATACTTGGGAATTAGCTTCTACTCTCAGTACAGAAGGAGGGAGTTATTTGTCACGACCGAGAAGAGCTACTTTATCTTTAGTTTAGTATTAAGCATAAGGGACGGAAGTAGTTTTGCACAGGACAGTGGACTATTGTTTGACATGGACATTCTGACATTCTGACCAAGCAATTAGTATTTTATGTGAGGCAGGAAATCCCCTCTTAGAGTTAGGAAAAGTATGTTTTTCTTTTTTTTTTTTAAACAATAAAAGTGTATAGCAGCAGGTGACATAGCAACCACCATTGCACCTGTGTGTCAGTCTCCTCCTTCTGCACTCCTGCATACACCAATTCCTGGATGGATTTAAATTTAGAATGTTGGACATTATCTCTGTGATAAACTATTGGTCATAACTTGGGTATAGATATTATTTGATATATGTTGTGATGTTGGATTGGTTGCAAAGGATTGTAAAGGCTTGTTTCTTATGGTGTATCATTCTTTAGAATGTTGGGACTGTAGAGCCTAACTCACTCACCATTGTAAAGGAATCAGGTTGACTTTAAAGCACTCCAGTTCCATGTGTTAATAAAGGACAACATTTGAATGTCTTTATTGACTATGGCAGACACTAATCTGAAGTGCTTGGAATTCCAGATATCAATTTGAGATGTGTAAGGCCTCCATAGATCCCACATTGCACGACAAAAGCATAATTATGATAATAGCTATGGTCTCAATTTTAATAATAGATCACAATACAGCTACACCTTGCACTACATTCCCATTTCAGTGATATATCTTTTAAACAGGGTGCTCAAAATAATTGGCAGACATGTATAAATAACTGTTACTCACTTATTGTACAACCTTTAAAGGCTGGGGACAGGTCGTGACACAAACTGTCCTAAGACAGCTCCACATGGTGGGCTATTCCTTTCAGTCTCTGCAGCTGCTCCCAAAATCCCTCTCATGTAATCTGTACCTACGTTGAAAAGGCCTCTGTATTCAGCCAAATGTGAGAAAATGCCTGTGTAAGGATATTTCCCCATCAGTTACATCCCTTAGGCATCCAATATGCTTCTCTCCATCTTCCTAATTGAGTTTAGATATCTAGCAAACGCTACCCACACAGCAACATTTGAAAGAGCATTTGGATTGCACAGAGTCTGTGGAAGGTTCTCTTCACTTTCTAACACACACCAGGGACATCTGTATTGCTTTTCTTGGACCAGTGCATATTGATATAACAGACACAAATTATATGTGAAGAAATATGCACTGCAAGGTTGATGGCCCATTTACCTCCCTCAATCTGTTATTTTTGAAATTGCATTTAATTTGTGACCAGGCATCGATCTATGAGCACGGTGGCATTATAAACTAGCTAAAGACATGACTTGGAAATGTATTTTCTGAAGTAAAATACTGCCATTTAAAGGTAGTTTTGCACTTTGTAAATATGGTCCATTAACTGTATTAAACACAGTTGCGTCAACAATATTACATGCATTGATCCAAGTGGTACATTGATTCAGCCTGGATGCTGTTTTCCAGAAAGCTGGCATTGGTACAAAAACATTTTGAGTTCAAACTAATTTGACAAATCACTTAGGGGTGGTCTACATTTATGACACTTTTTATGAAGGGGACATGTATAATTTAAACCACAGATGGCACAGAAACCACTTAGTCTTAGAGACAGCTCAAGGGGTTCTATTTGAGATGTTGTGGTCCCTAGATCTGCCCTTCTCTCTGTCTTTACCTGTTGGAGTTCTTCCCTGGCACAGGCACCCATAATCCTGGTTACAAATGACAAAATACATCTCTGGTTAGAGCTACTGAATGGTAACCCCTTCTATTTCCTGGCTTCCAAAGTTTAGCGTTATGCAGGAAATGTTGATAGTGGATTGCACTCACCATGTGATATTGAAACTACTTTATTTAGGTCCACTTACCTCTACTCTTCTACACTTACAACCACTCCCATCTGACTTACTCCTCAAACAAATTGTATCTCCCGCTGATATTTTACTCCTCCTACCCTCACCTCCTCCCTTTGATGTTACCACTCCTCCCACCTCACTTGACTTCTCTCCCCCTTCCACCACTACTACTTTCCTCCTCCCACCACTACTACTCTCCTCCTAACACCACTACTAATGTCCTCCTTCCCAGCTGTCCAGATCCAGTTTCCACTCTATAACAACCACTTCAGATTCATATTCACTCCTTACACTAATTAACTCTAGTCACTTGCAATGCAAGCAGTCATAATGCAGAACACCGTTCACTCCTAAACCAATACCTCACCTGTTGCACACATTTCCTCCACAATAGACTGCTCCCTCCTTCCTCTTACTGGTCTCTTGGTCCACCTGGACTATGGACTTCAAACTGATAACTCACATTTCCTGCTTCCTGTTCCCTGCTTAAATCCTCCTTCCCCTTCTGAGGAGTGATATCTATCCCTGACCAAGGTGGCTATGGTTTCCCCACACAGGGTGTGCATGTGTGATAGGAAGTCATAAGAAGGGGGTTAAGCCCTGTCCTCTTTTATCATGTGTGTGAGCTGCATACTGTAGATGGCAGCGTTAGCAGTTCTTTGGGGGAGGATGTCTCATCCTTTGGTTTGCTGCTCCTCTTCCTCGTTCAGAAGCTCTGTGACATTTAAGCTGTTCCATAAAATCACAGTTGCCATCTGCGTTCCTGAGCTCCGTTGTGGATGTCTTCCCGTTAAGGTCTTTTGGGAGCTGGAGGGGGTGGGGTTCATCTTCCTTTCTTGTCCCAGCAGGATTAGGTGGCCTTTGTGTCCTGGATGGAGCTCAGAGAAATGCCTGCTCACACCCAAACCCCCGCAGTGGGGAGGAAGTGAGTATCCCACAGTGTGGCACTCCAAATCAAGGCAATTGTTGCCATTTTGGAACACGCAGCAGAAGTATGGAGCTCCCATCGTCTACCTTAAACACAGCTCCGTATGAAAGGGGAGCACTGTGGTTCCCTGTACAATTCACAGCCAGGGTTGTTGCTAAGTCTGGAAAAGATCAGTGGCTAAGCTAATGTCAGGACTGGCGGGACTCAGGGCTAGCTATAGCCTTTTGGTTGTAACCCCTGAGCTTCTATCCTGGGCTACAACCAAAAGACCTGGGGTTATAGCCCCCTCAGCCCCCCTCCCCTCTAGGAACGCCTCTGTCCACAGCTATCGATGTTCTCCTCCAACCAGTTTTTGTTCTCACCACATCATCAGGGAGGCCGGGTGGCTACACCCCCCCACCACATATGTTCAAGAAAACTAAAGAGTTGATGGGAGGAAGCTTTAAAATGTATCATAAACTTTGCCATTGCTCTAGGCAATCATCCTGGTCCATGTTCTTTGCCTGCTAAGCCATTACAGAGACACAAGTCCACAAGCAAGCCCATGGCCTAGAGACCAAAGCTACACCTCACTTATGATACCCAATGTGGCTGAAACATGTCTGGGGTTGCTTGTGGTCCCGTGCAGAAGGGATGTTACCAAGTAGTTTGGGCTGCACTGCCCCTCTTGGGGTGGGACCAAACCTGATATACATATGGTCTTTCCCCTTTCATCAATGGCTTGCAGGAAGAAAAAATGATGGTGTGGATGGGTGCCCAGAGAAATATCAAAGGTTAAGATTAATTCTAAATGTAAACATTCCAGCTATCAACTCTTCTGTTTTGCATGCATGTTTATGATCCATGTATTTCTGCTGGATAAAGATCTGTATTGTGTTCTTTCAATGAGAACACTGGTTTCAAACTATCAACTAATAAAGTCATTCCAATTGATTGCTTGCCCTGTTGTACATTAAGGTAAGATGTAACTGTTTGTGCTTTGATCTTCCCCATTAGACAACATATATTGCTTATCAAAAAACAGGCTGTCGAACAAAGGATGAATTGGCAATCTATTGTTCAGTACCATATTGTATTCCAAGATCATTGATCATGGACTCCTTCAAGTGATTTGAATCTTTGAAAATGCACTTAACGATCAACCAGATACTTCTTTATTCAATAGTTGTCTGTCAGATTAGCTAAAAACAATGTCCACCAAGGGAAGAGCCATTGGCCAATCAGATTGCTGGAACAGCAGGGGAGAATATACATTCTGCACCCGACGTTACAGCCACCTGAGGCCCTTCTCTGAGTGACATTTTTCATTTTTTATGTGGGAGTTAACAGGGAACCTCTCGTTGTTGCATCCCGACCTCTCTACTACCGGCCAAAACCAATTAACCTCTTTACCTACCTCCTAACCCCCTCCCAAAAAACCAGCAGGCCCAGAGTTTTGATCTCCGGTTCCTGGGCTCCTCTGATCCTGGCTGCCACCATAGAAATGGACTTAGTCCCTGTTCCCTATGGCAGTGGCCATCTTTCTTCCCCTCAGGAGATTAGCTATGCAATCTCCCCATGGTGAAAAAAACAACATTTGCACCCCAGATGAACTGTGGGGTGTGAATGGCTTTCACGCCCAGGCGTGGCGGGGGGTATAAATGACCAGTAACGCCCCACAGCCCCAGCCAAGGCCCTCACTTCACTCGTGCCCTCTATGCCTTGGCCTGGCAGGCCGTTACTAGCCAAAGCTTCCCACCGGACCCCTGGAGTGTGAAAGCCATATAAGACCATGCTTTGGCCTGAATTTCCAATGTGATGAATGTATATAATGTTATTTTTGAGGTTTGGGAAATGTAGCCTATTTTCTTAGGTACTCACTGCCGCTCTGATTATTTTTCATAAACCAAGAAAAATCCACAGTACATATTCCAATGACTACGTAAACGTGCCTAATAAGGCAATTAAATGCACCTGAAGATATTTTCAAAAAATCATTTATAGCAAAAAGTCCCTAAAATTAATCAAAATGTAAACAATTGGCTGTGAATTGAACCTACAAAGATAAACAACTCACACAGTTTGTCGATGTGAACATGTATATGTACCATTAAAAGAACAAACCCTAACCTTTTCACCTCCACTCACACAAACATTTCATACACAGTTATTCATCCACACACATATCCAATATTTCATTTTAGACTAGATGGGTCTATATTTGTTCGAAAACAATATACAAATAGTTTCATCTAGTGGCCTGAACCAATAAGCAATTTAAGGAGTAGTATTCAGATCCTACTGGTAACACAAACATTTCTTGTGACATTGAATCATAGATCAATACACTTAAAATGTGATCTGTCGACTAGGGTTTCGGCTGTAGATGGTCTCTCAAACAAAATTGGGACCAGCCATCATCGGGACAACGGAGTCGACGGGGTGCATGCCATGCATCAAATTCATAGCCTGCAAAAAGAACGTTACCCATAAGTCTCAGAGTAGACCCAGAGGTATCTTCATTGGACAGTTTATTCATTGCATATATTCAATTTAAACGTCACAGTAAAATGTGAATCTATTCATTTAATCGTAAAGCAACCTGATCCCCTGGCATCACAAACTCAACCCGATCTGCCTGGGTCCCTTTGCCACACTTCAACATGTGTGAATTCGGTGTTCAAGAAAAACAGGGGACATTCACTTTGTCGCCTTGTTCAATATCGCATGTGAGGCTGTGCGCATCAAAACATGTTGCGCTCCTAGTCGTAAGGAAGACAACCAACCGTTCTGATGGTTAGCGCCAAGAAGCCTGTCAACAAAGATAGAACAGGTAATTACTAAGTGTACACTGTGACTGTTTTGTCTAAACTCAAACAATACACACCCGCCCTCACCTCGCGTAACTTGTCAAAAGGAAACGGGAGGACAGGAATAAAGCAAGGCTTACCTAGCTAGAACTGAATCTGATGGCAATGGCAGCAGGCTTATCTTTCAGGCCATGAAGTAAACTGAATGCTAATGAGGTCCAGTGATCTTTTCTTTCATGAGAGCTTACATTATGGTTATTTTGGAGCAATGAATGATTTTGGTTGAATTAGAGTTCAAGTTCACAGAATGTCAATGCTGCATGTATTTTTATTTGTATTTATTTATTTGTATAGCGCGTCAAGACCCTGAGGAAACTGAGCACATATCTTACATGTTATTGGTTCACAATTACAGAAAGATATGTACAAGTAATGGGCAGTTACATTTACAGTAGTGTACAATAAAAAACACAGGAGCAATAGTAGTGAGTATACAGATCTATCTAGGCGGGGGGTCTTACAGTAAATGTTAAATCCTTTCTCAGTTGTGTTCCTGGTCCCTGAGCCAGGTTTTAACCTTATGCCGGAATATCATGAATGAATGCTCTGCTCTAATCGAGATGGGGAGCACATTCCAATTTTTGGCAGCGAGGACTGGCAAGCTAACTCCGCCCGCCCGTTGCATGATTGGTATAGTCTCTCCAATGCAACAGAAACATGTTTAATTTACTCTGTTTTTTACTTACAATATTAATCTGACAATATGTGGGTCTATCAACACATATAACAACTTCTTATGTGATGTATAATATATGTTCTGACTACCTGTTCCATTTGATTTCTCAGCCTGTGTAATGGCATCATATTAGCAAGATCCTTTGCAGTTTGTAATTTTAATGGCACACACTTTATTCGAATACTTTGTTGCAACTGAAAGAAAGTTGCATTGTACTTTAGTTTACATGTTTCTGTGGAATGAAATAAATGACAATATTATTGTATTTAATATTCTTCTTAATGCCACTACACCCCACATGGTGCAGTCACCTAACCATTAGCCCCTAAGATTAAACATGTGGGGGCTAAAGCATTACAAACAACATCCTTTAATGAAATGACACTCATGGCTAAGCATCCTTTCATGTAGGTAATTATTTTTCTCAAACAAATATGGCCAACATGTCATCAAGGAAAATACACTTGCAACCAAACACCTTTTCTTTTTCTATAATGAACATTAAAGAGAGGAAGAGACCTGCAGACATGGAGGAAAGGTTAGTGACAGCTTTTTTTGCTTGATGACACTACACATTTAGGGGGGTAGGTTGTAGAGAGGAAGGGAATGCAATGCTCACAGTGGCAAGGAGGCACTCTGCTGTCTGTCTGGAATGGAACATATACCGGCAGACTAACCACCTATTGAGCATCCTAATTGGCAGGGACAATGGGCCTCATTACGAGGTGGGCGAAAAGGGATACCGGGCACCGTTAAGGACATTGGTGCCGGTAATCCCTTTGCGCCCTATTCCGAAGTCCCTTAGCGGGTCCCTTCCTTAACGCCTGGTTCTACCAGGCGTTATGGACGGGGCCCGTTAAGGGACTTCAGAGCTTATAACGGTACCGCAATTTGCAGTACCATTATTAGCGCCTTCCCCCTTGCCTTTGAGCCCTATGGGGGCTGAAATGGGAATGGGGAATGGCTTCTTCATTGGGGACTTACAGGTCCCGCAAAGGTCGGAATAGACCGGTAAGTCCCCATTGAATGAGGGCAGAATCGGTACCGGTATTGGAGGTAGTCATAGCGCTAATAGCGCCATGACTACCTCCAACCTCGGAATGAGGCCGTATGTGTTCAAGTGCAAAAACTCATGAATATTTGCCCATTTCAGAACCAAACAATGAAAATGCAACGGGGCTGATTTATTGAGTGGATGGGAAGGAGAGCTCAACATGTTTTCTTCGCACCCAGACTATCCACCCAGTTTATAGGCAGAGCCTCTACCATCTGAGCTGGAGAAAGCTCCAGCCCCCCAGCCTGCACTCTCCCTGTACACCACCCTCAATGAACTTAGCAGAAGAATCCAGTTGATCAGTTCACTGGAGAGTGGATGGAGCTGGTTAGTTGTACTATAACCACCAGCATATTGGAAACAGCTACTGACCTAGCCCAATTTCACCACTATGCTTGCAGAAAATGTGTGCATTTCACCCATCAACCCTGGAGCACAGATAGGGGGGAGCAAATCCCTGATGATTTCCTGAGCTCAATAAGGGACAGGTGGGTTATTGCTACCGCAGACCTTGAGCTAGAGGTCCACATTGCCAAATTTCCCTAAAGGGTAAATTACCCCACCCTGGCCATTGTTGCAGGCCTAATACTTAAATAATGTGAGCTCTCCGCTACCTCCTACGGCCATTCAGATCTGGGGCACTGATCTTCGAGAAGAATTGCTTCCTTCAGACCTCTCTGTCTACGATCAAAAGATTTCAATGCTAACTGAAAATTAGTAGTTCATGGATACTGTTTCTAAGAACTAAAACACTGAGTGCATGTTTACATGCATTGTGGTATTAGGGCGGAAAGATCAAAAGCTTTAGGGTCAGGAACGATGTATTACAAATGACATAGGGGGTAATTCCGAATTTGGAGGCATTCATGGTGCTGTTAGCACCATGGCTGCCTCCAAACCCAGGTCCGGGTCCGGGTTCTCTGAATGGGGACTTACCGGGTCATTCCAACCTTGGAGGACCCGGAAAGTCCCCATTCAGAAAACCCTTGCCCATTCCCATTCCAGCCCCCATAGGGCTCAATGGGAATGGGAAGGGAGCAAATAACGGGCCAGCTAATAGCGGGCCCGTTGTTTACTCCCTGGTCATTTAACGGATCCCGCTAATAACGGCTGGTTAGACCAGCCATTCCTGGTGGGACCCACTATGGGACCTCAGAATGTGGCGTTAGGGGGTTAAGGGCACCGGCATCCTTCCTGGTGCCATTAACCCCTAACGCCATACTCGAAATGAGGCCCATAGTATCGAGGTTGGATTAAATAGCATGTTTAGGAAAGACCGAGAGGATCAAGCACAGCAATCAAGTTGTGGCCAAATTTGGGAAACAAGAAGGATGTCCAGATTAGAAATGAGGAATGAATTGAGAACAGAATTAAAAGAATTGGTGGGGGGGTGGCAAGTTTTACCATTAGAGGGGCTGGAAATGGGCACTATAATATACCTTGAGGTACGTGATTTTATTTCTAAAGAGTTGCTCAATGAAGATGACGAGCCTCTATTTAGACCAATTATACATCTGAATTTTAAACAATTCTTTCAACGACTGCAGAAATTAATCAAAAGTATATTATGTTTCTTAATCAACTACTGAGAAATTAAATACACTCCTGTGAATTAAATCAGTCATATTCTCAAACACAATGTTAGAGTTTTGGAATATCAATTACATCTTACGTGTGTCTGTGTGTTGCTACTGCACATTACATACTGCTCTTTACTGTGAGGGAACCATGGTTTAAGTGTCTAGTCACTCTTCTGGAAATACAACTGGTGCGCATTTGTAATTTTTGCTTCAAGCAATTATGCAAACGACCTAAATAGTAATGGAGTGGAGTACTGATATATGAAAGTGAATCACTATGCAACAGAATGCAAGCAACCGTTCAGGCGGGAAACAATGAAAGCAGTGTAGTGTAATCAAATCCCCTAAAAATGACATTTACGTCAATTACGGTGGGAACTATGAGCACATGAAAATAACAGTTCACCGAGCGGAGCATCTGAGAGGCGGCCATGTGCGCCATTAAGCTGGAGCATCACCGCTCGAGGATGTGCTGGACTATCCACCGGACCGTTCATGCAGTGCAAACATACTAGATTGGGAGCATCTGGCTACTTCTGCAACATTGAAGCAAACAAAGGATGTTATCACTGTTCAATCAAATTCAATATGATATGATAGTGCCTTTTCACCTTGATCACAATTATTGGCAAAGCATTTGCATATGTGTAGGTAATGCAATCGTTTTACATACATGTTCGAAAAGTTTCTATTTCCTGATTTGATTCTGTGTCCATAGTGCTACAACTTTGTGAGGATCACCGCAGTCAAACCTTGTGAAAGCCTTGCGTGCATGACACACCATGCAATTCTTCTCCTGTGAGTTTGCAGAATATGAATCTGAGCTTTAACATTAGCAGAGGAATGAATCTCAGATAATGAGAGCCACCTGCTGCAAGCGGAACACTTCTCCTCTTTGTTCCGCAGTCAATATTCATGTGACTGAAACCAGGTCCCTGATCACGCTGCCGGGTTCCCATACACATGGCTCCTTCGTTGGGGATTCCCCTACCGCTTCACAAGTCAATTGGAGTTTCCCTCATTAGACTAATTCTATGTCTGGGAATGATTAAAGACTCCTGAACATCTGCAGCACTCTGAGCCAAGGAGCCAGCCTTTTCTGCGAGAGCAGATGCTTCATTGTTCGCCTTGGCTCTTATGACTGTCTAATTGCTAATGTGCTTTTTTATCATGAGAGGGGCAGAAACAGTAACCTCTCCATGCAAAATGTTTCCGAAGTTTTCATTAATAAGTAGCACTCTTGAACTTTTGTACCAATTCAAATCTGAACTGGATGCCATCTTATTTTCCTTGCATTAAAAAATGCACCATTATTATTAATACCCCCACTAATTTGACAGATAAATACAGCTTTATTAACCCAACTAACATGGCGAGAGTTCTGAAAGGATCAACTTTCTTCTCTTGACCAAGTCACTACTAGTCAAAACCAGAAACATTTAATAGAGTTTAATGCATTTATCAAGTAACTACTAGTCAAAACCAGAAACATACAATAGAGTTTCATGCATTTATCAAGTCACTACTAGTCAAAACCAGAAACATACAGTAGAGTTTCATGCATTTGATAAGTGACTCACGTAGCACTGTAGCATGCTTCGATTTTTTTAACATTCAACATTTTGCAGCAAAAGGGTAAGGTTAATCTATATGTTTCCCCTTATTGAAGCAATACATATTTCTTGCAGGCTGATTGATGCTGTTCAGTATTCATTTTTGACTGCTGTTCCCTTCCACATTTGGGTTTGCTTACAGTCTGCCTGAGCCCTAAGTAAAATAGACTAGGTAGGCAGGTCCAGTGGCTAATAAATACATTTCTATTTTTGATGGCCAAGGGTATCAGAACTCCTTTGATCTACATTCTACCTAAAATCCATAAAGACTTAGTAAACCCGCCTGGTCGCCCTATAGTGTCACTTTGCGGTTCAGTGCTGGAACCTATAGGTACATTTTTGGACTTTTTCTTGAAACCACTAGCAGCATCCACTGATACCTACCTTGCGGATACAACGGATGCTATTACACACTTGGAAGGCCTATCTTTGATTCCAACACAGACATCTTGTTAACACTGGATGTGGAATCGCTCTATTCCAATATACCTCAGAGGGAATATCTCCATATCATCAAGGAATTTTTGGATCTTAGATCTGGGGGTCATCAAATTTCTAGTGACCTCCTAACAGAGGTATTGGATATAGCTTTATCCAAAAACTATTTCTGTTTTAAATCCAACTATTACCTACAAATCAAGGGGACTGTTATGGGGGAAGCTTTTGCCCCCAATTATGCCACATTTTGAAAAGCTAATTATCCTCACTGACACCAACCCTTTTAGATCTGCAATCAGACTTTATAAGCGGTATATCGACTTTATTACTATCGTATGGGACACTTCTAAAGGCCACCATTCTGAGTTTCATACATGGATAAATACATTGAACATCAATTTAAAATTCACCATGTCTATTAGTAACTCATCTTTACCTTTTTTAGATCTTCTAGTCAAAGATGGAGGTGGACACATTATTGTAGAACTGTATCGAAAGGATACTGACCGCAATACGATTCTCAGATTTGACAGTTTTCAACCCCAGTCTCTGCGTGAAAGTAAACCATATGGCTAGTTTTTGAGGGCTAGGAGAAATTGTTCCAGGATGGAAGATTATACCACACAGGCAGACATTATTCTGGATAGACTAGGTGCCCGAGGATACCCTTCACATCTTTTGTGACAATCTCGTAAAAGAGCTAAATGTCAACATCGGGAAACTCTTTTATCCAAACACAACCGTGACAATGTCACCAAGGACCGAATAGTGTGTGACATGACTTTTAACACCCACCACCATAGAATTAAGAAAATAATTTCAAAACACTGGCACCTGCTCCAAATGAATACTCAGAGTCTTCAATGCCCTCTTTACGCTTTCAAAAAAGGAAAAAACGTAAAGAATTGGCTGACTAGGGCTGATCGAGCATCTATCGCCCCCAAACAGAATACCCTGACTTGCCTATGAGGTGCTACTCCTGTCAGAGGCCATTTTCCTTGTGGCTCTTGCAGCCAATGTACATATACTTCAGCTTGTTCCACTGTTACTATAAACGTGAAAATTTGGCAATTGAAGCAACATACTACATGTAATACAAAAAATTTCATTCACGTTATATTCTGTCCATGCCAAAGAACATCTATTGGGAAAACATCGAGACCTATCAAACTGAGAATTGGAGAACATAAATCTAAAATATGGACCAAGACTCTCACAGCCCCCCTAGTGACACATTTTATAGACAATAATCACAGTTGCAACAACCTCACACGATCAGTTTTGGAAAAGGTATCAGGTGTAGATGCCACTAATATAGCATCTAGACTGACACAACGAGAGCAGAGGTCGATGTACAATGCCCACAGCTATGATCAGGGTTTTAATCGCCAAGAAGAGTGGCTTCATTGTATTCCATGACACCTCCCACCACTCTCTCGGCCATATTCTAGTGGCTGTGATTATTCACTAACTCTATTCTGAATTTTGGGCAGTTTAATGCCCATTTTATGCCATCAAGACAAACATTATATTGATGCTTTCTGGCTCTATTATACTCCCAGCCATTTGACTTTGATCTTCTATTCACGCTTTTTTGAGTTTTTGTTAGTGCTATTTCCTCCTTATGCCAGTGAGATAATCATTAATTTGATGCCCTCTGGCTTAGCACTATATATATATATATATATATATATATATATATATATATATATATATATATATATATATATATATATATATATACTGCATATATAGATAACTTTGATAATCAAATTCGCTTTGTTGGCTTTTCTATCTTTCTTTTATTATCATGTATATTTGGAGGTATCAGTTCCAGTCCTCTTTCTATGCTTATCACTTTGTGTGCATTGACTGGAGACTTGGCTCTATCTGCCTTAGTCCGTTGTTTATCTTTATCGTGTAGCTGAGGCCTTCCAATTACAGTCCTCTTTCTATGCTTATCCTCTCGTGTGAATTGACTTGAAGCGTGTATATCTGATGAGCCCAGAGGTGGAGTCAGTGCAATATATGGACAGAACAGTTTCAGACCACTCACCCCTACTAATGCACTGGATAATGAATGGCCCTAGACCCCCCATACCACTATGGCGAATGCCTAGAGGAGTACCCTGAGGGCCACACAACTCCACGGTTATTTGGACAGCAACTCCTCCGAGACTTTTGCAAATAATCTAACCTTGTGATTTTGACCCCTCGCGGGACCCGGTAAGGACGCCTGGTTGACAACGGGTTGGTCGTAATCAGCCCGTTGTTAGCTCCCTCTCCCATTCCCACTGAGCCCTATGTGGGCTCAGTTGGGAATGGGGAAGGTCCGGGCCCGGGTTCCCAGAGGGAGGAATTACAGGGCCCTCCGAACTCGGAATGGCGCTGTAATTCCTCATTCTGGGAATCCGGTAAAGGAGCCCGGTTTGGCGGCAGCCATGGAGCTAAAAGCTCCATGGCTGCCGGCAAACTCGTAATGAGGCCCAATGTATCTACTATCTTGTGACCATCTGGTGTATTTTTGCTTTTTTACAAATATTGTGGGCTGTTTAAAGACTAAAATGTTATGCTACTAGTGTGCCCTGATGAAGACGGCTATCAGCTTTTTTTTCATTCATTTTTTTCTTGTGTTGGATTAGATTGGTTCTCTGACCGTCGAAACTACATTTAGGATGATATAATTTTAAATGAAATACTTCAGTAGGCACTTAGCACTTTTTGACAACCTTTTTGCACTGACACTTTTTTGTTCAACTGTTTTAGACAGTGGCAATATGTATTATACCTAGCAGTGCTTGATCTGATAGTTTTTTTTTTATTTTCTTCTAGAACTTTTTTGATATATATGATGTATCTATATGCATTTTTAGAAAATGTTATTGTGTGGATTAATGAAATGTTTTTTATTATGACTTTTTGTACAAATTGAATAAAATATTTGAATTTTATTTTTGACCTGTCTATGCCTCTTATCGCCCATTCACCCTCTCGAGTCCTTTAATGATTTACATTTTTGTATTTATCCGTGTGACCTCCTACCCTTTCGTTGCAATTAATAAATAAAGGCTGACAAACATCAAATGGGCATTATTTTAGTGTAGCAATTGCCACCTGTCTGTTCTTTAATGACACAAATTGGACTGCTTGGCAATCCCTTTAATTTGATCATTCTGACTGCTGATCTAGCAAATGTCTGCATGCCTTTAACATATGGAGGTTTAAACAGCTGGCAGGCATGCTGCAGCCCCACATGTTCCTGAAAACCCTGATAGCATACATTGGTGCATCACCGGGGTTGAGGATCGTTTTATGTCACATCCTGTGAAATAATGCCACTGATTGCAATCTTGGTTTCATCAATTGTGTGAAATTGTTTGATTTTGCCCAAATATATTTCTCCTAATTCAAATATATATTTTTTCCAGACAATTGTCAAAGAGCTGGGTTTTCTTAGGAATAATTGCAAAATCACCAAGAAGATCTGCAATGTTGCAGATTTTGGAACAAAATATTCTGAATCTTGATCTTGACGTCGCTAAGAACCAAAAAAGATATATCCTAGGCGGACTATGCGTCTCCCTCCTTTTCAGTTCCCTTATTTGTAATATTTGTTTTCTTCTCAATAGTCATGTGTGATCACACCTTGTTTTAGAGTTGTTAGATGGTGCAAGCCCACCTTTCTCATCTGATGATGTCCATGCTCAGGGTTGCACAAATGCACATTGGTCTTTAGAATTCATGCTCTGTAGGCTTCCTGTCATTCCTTTGTTCGATAGAACTTACATGAAGCATGAGATTTCTTAAGACAGGTCTGTGATCTTTGGAATCTAGTAATTCAATGGCTGTCAAGTAAGAAATATTTCCAAAACTATATACAATTTCCCAGCAACTAGCGCCTCTGGTTGGGGCATTGTTGTAACACCTGCTATAGAGGAACCTAAAACGAAGTTTTGTGAGCCTAGCATTAGCCAATCACCGGGCTCCACTTAAAACACACTTAGAACCAGAAACCACCCAGGTACCACTTGGATCCAGAGTCTGCGACCCTTGACTCTCCAGATGTTTTCAACCACAACTCCCATGATAGCTCACCATTGACTATGGTCATTACGGCTGATGGTAGTTGTAGTCCAAAACACCTGGAGAGCCACATGTTTTGCAGAAACCTGAGAAATCAGATATATGTGCAGCCATGAAAACCATGTGCTTTGTCTATTTGCATTCTCCACTATATTAATCCCCTTTCTTTTCTCATTATTACAAAATGGCTTCTGCCAAAAATGCCTCCAATTGGATTTGTTTTAAAATATTGCAAAAAAATAAATATACTTGATACACGTCATTCTTTCTTAGAAAAGAAGAAGGCCCACTCATCTCTGCACTCATCTACTAAGAATCATCACATCAGGGAACTTCATCTCAATTTACATCATGTATTATATAACCTGTCACTTTTGCCCTAATGAATTCTAAAATACTTTAGGAGTGCATTTTTCAAGGTGCATTTACCACTGTCCGTAATATTACAATGTGATAATCATCTCGAGTAGGAATCTTTATTCCTCTATTATATGTACAGGCTACATTCCAGACGCTTACAATCCCCACACATTGTTACCACAATGTGTTGCTGCTGCGTCTGTATAGGAATAACAACACAGCACTAAAAAGTTCCTTGGCTGACGTCGCTCTGTGCATCTACGTGCATTAGAAGCTTTAACTTTTACAAAGAGAGTCCATCAAAAAATCACACTTCAAGAGAACAGTACATGGGATTAGAAAAGCTGACGAGAAGCTACTTCCAAAACTGACCAGACAAAGGGGACCAGTGGTCATTGCAAAACAATCCCCTTGGATTAATGAGTGTGACAGGCAATTGATTGATTCAAGGCCTGTCCGACTTCGAGAAGATCCATACTGACCTCAATGGAATATATTCAAACATAAGTTTTAAGAGTACTGGATAATGAGTGAATGTCCTCACAAGCCTCAGAATGTTTACCCCATAGCAATCTATGCATGCCTGTGTCCTATACAGTTCCCCAATTGCTTAGCATGAGCAACAAGCACCGAGGTGACCTACAGTCTAAGGTGTGTGGTCTATACTTGAAACCCTTCACAATATCTTGGCATTTATGTTCAGAACACATGTGTGCCAATACGAACTCCAACATAAAGGGCACAATAAATGCAATACTTGAGAAAGATGGACACATTCTATGACCCCAGGTTAAGCCTTGTCATAGGTTGGCTCATTGCACCACCATTCATGAAGATACATCAAGCCACTTTCCATGTGGTGAAGGCAATTTGGGATTTTTCAGTGGAACTGACATATATGAACACATATTTTGAATTTTGGTGGGCATTTCCTAATTTTCAAGTGAACCATTTCTCCAAATAAATTGTACCGCAATGGGTACCAAAGCCACACACAATTGTTCAAACCATTGTAGTGTTGAAAAGATCATCTATAGTACAGACAATTCATATAAGAATAAAATATCACTTTGTTAGCATTATGTAGATG
Source organism: Ambystoma mexicanum (assembly GCF_040938575.1). NCBI lineage: Eukaryota > Metazoa > Chordata > Amphibia > Caudata > Ambystomatidae > Ambystoma > Ambystoma mexicanum. The sequence goes on along the minus strand of NC_090930.1, from coordinate 290,911,494 downwards.
ATATAATCACGACTGAGAAGGGTCACAACTAAAGAAGTTCAAGTTTTTACATTGTAACTAAAGCAGCAAATCAGATCATTAAAGTGTATCAATACAGTCAGTGAACAGCAAGTCGATTTGCTTAGATTTTAAAATGTTTCTATTGAATAGGGCTCTTCCTGACAGGACTTATCAAACTAAACTGATATAAACTCACTACTAAGAAAGCTTGAGACAATCTGCAATGTTGGCAATTTCTGAGACTGAAAGTTAACAGTGATAAAAAGAGACATAGAAAGAGGAAGTCAATAAATTCATTGTAAAATTCAGTAACACTTGAAAATCAACTCACTCTGTTTCAGTCAGATGGATGATATTTTAATGCGAAGCCAAAACTGCAAAAGAGCAGAAGTCTAGCCTATTATGTGCGACCACAAGCAATAACCTCTAAAAAAATAATTGTATTACTAAAAATGGGAAACCACTTAATCTCGTTTTATCTAATCGAAACGTATAAAGTGCAACGAGTGCCCGGAGGCATCTTGATGCTAGCCAGGACAAGTGAAGAAACGAGGACTTAGAGAAGAAAAGTCTTCAGGGGATGCCTGAATGGCATATAGTTGTCAATCTTCCATAGGGCTAAAGGAAGGGAGTTCCATAACACAGAAGCTGCAACTGAAAAAAACCGGCTACAAACCTGAGTCAGCTTAAAGAGAGGAACCTCAACCAGAAAGGCCCCTGCAGAATGCAGGGATGGGCGAGGTACATATAGCTTGAACTTTGCCTGTAGATAGGCTGCCCCTGTTCCATGGAGGGCACATAAGATCAGAGAGAGTGCTTTAAAGTGTACCCGCTTAGCTTCTGGGAGCCAATGAAGGCTATGTAGGACTCGGGAGATATGGACGCCATGGAAGGTGGATGTAGCCACGGACGGACGGGCCACTGAGTTCTGTAAAACCTGCAGGTGCCGAATATGGGCGACAGGCTGGGCCAAGAACAGTGAGTTGCAATAATCAAGGGACAATAGTACCAGGGAGGAACCCAGTGTTGCCCGGGGCTGGAGAGGCAGAAATGGCAGAACCTTGCAGAGCATCTTCAGTTTAAAATACCCCACCTGGCAAATTGCATTAACTTAAGCAGCCATTGATAAGGATGAGGTGATTTTCACCCCCATGTCTTTCACTATCAGCACTTGGGAGAGGCAGGGACCCAGCAAAGACAGCAGAAGAGGGGTGACCAATGAGCAGCAGCCTCAGAAGGCCCCACCACCAGTTACTGTATTTCCCCATTCAGTTTCAACCAGTCAGTACGCATCCACTCTTCTGCAGCTTCCAAGCACGTCCTACACCTGACAGCAGTCTTTGGAAGTGCCAAGTCAAGGCAGATCAGAATCTGCGTAACATCCACGTAGACATAGCAAGGGTAGCTTTGTGAAGCTATGAGCTATGTGAGCGGCAGAGCATAAACATTAAAAAGAACTGTGGAAATGCCACAGCCGTGATGGACACCACAGGAAAGTGCAGTGGGAGCAGAACGATAATGAAGAAGGGAGTGGGATTGGGAACGGTAAGAGAGAAATTAAGTGAATCAGGACCAAACTGCTCCAGAGAGTCCAGTCCCAGTGCGGCGACTCAGCAGGACTGCATGATCCCTCCTCTGCTAATCTGACAGTGGATGTGATTGGTGTCCTGGACCCTTATGCATCCTCGGGACCCCTGGCTGCTTACACCTATCTTCCCAGCTTCTGTCTACCCTCAGTACTTGACTCTGCAAACCCTTTTCACTGGAGACTGGCACTTTCCACCAATGCTTCTCCTGGACGCATAGCACTTACGATACCTTGAAATTCATCTGTGGCTCACCGTCGAGCACGGACACCCCAGCACCTACCCAAATGCCCTCTTCCTTGCTGCACTTGCACGTTCTGAATGCTCAGAAGGCATGGTAGGTTTGGCTGTATAAGCGCCTAACAAGCAAACAATAGACAATGATATCAATGGCAGCAGATAAGTCAAGCAATATCAATGCCCCAGTGCTGCCCTGATCATGCAGTTGTGAGAGATTGTCCACCATTCATGCCAGGACCCCTTCCAAAAAGTGGTAGGAAGAGGGCAGATCAGCGACTTGAGTGGCTTCATCAGAAACTGAAGCATAAAGATAGGCAAGCACAGAGTGATCTGTTTGGGATGGCTATTGTCTTGCGGGAGGTCATAGAGGGCAAAGCGGTATCTACTCTTCGGACAGAGGTTGTTGTTGTAGATGAAGGGTAGTTCTTTCAAGAAGAGGACCAGATTGCAGAATTTCTGCACCGGGTGCCCCTCCTCCCTCCCTCCACTGGAGGAGGAGGTGGAGGACCAGGTAGAGGTAGGGTCAGTGAAGCCACTTACTGCGCCTGCATGGGCTGAGATGCAAAGCTATGCAGAGGAGAAGTCACAGGGAACAGCAACCTCAAACCCCTAAAACTGATAAGATCCTGGGAGATATGTGCTATGTGTAATTATTGAGCACCTGTTTGCAAATACATCTAAGCGCTATTGATTGAATACGTACAAAGAGATTGTTTGAAAGTTATTACTCTAACAGGAAGCCAGACAATTGTTCAATACTCGAAGGTCCAGGGTTAGGTTGTCCCAGTACTTAATCGCCAGCACATGGAAGTACCTTCCTCCCATTACTCTCAATGGTCTGAGTCTAATCGAATACAGAAGCATGGCCTGAGAGAATATGAGAGCATGCAGGGGAGCATAGAAATGGCATTTTATTTGAAGTTATTTGGGACCAATTGTCTGGAGTTCCTTGAAAACCAATGTCAGTGCATGTCTCATAGGGAGTGAAACTGTGTTGCCCTTCCACATAGCCCATCAGAGTCTGACCACTGCATAGTTTAGGGCTGTAGGAAGTGGGACAATTGGTTGCAGAGTTTCACCCTAGGGATGATGGCGTTGAGAACCATGTGTGCCTGTGGCAGAGGGAGGTGGGTTAGGCAAGCCTGTCTGCAGTCTCCACAGAGGGGCTAGCATGGCTCTGAATGCCGGCCGCCATGAACAAACAACTGCATATGTCCAGTCTGCTCAGTCATTATCAGTGGCAACATTATATGTGGCAAGCCTATGTTGCTACTGCCACCCGACAAGTAGTTTGGGGCAGTGCACCACCAGTGGCACCCATCTTTTGCCAGGACCCCCATGATTTTATTATCAAGCATTGAGGGATCTGCTGACTTTATTGCAGGGAGGAGCTGGGCCATTTACTGGTGTTGGATAACCCAAGGAGGCATATGGAACTATACCACCCTTCCGTCGTGTAGGGCACTGTGCAATATGGAGGTAATGGAGCAGACTGGCCTGAAAGGAGACCCCTCCAGCTGTGAGAGAGGCAGAAGTACCTGTGGGGTATAGAGAACTTTACAAAATCCTTTCTGGGAGTACTTGGTCAATTTATTTGGCAGCTGTGCCCTGTGAAAAAGTCCAAGAGCCCACAAACCTAGTGTTTTTACCTGAGAAAGCAGCTGGGAATCCTAGTTAGTGGTTGCACCCAGTGAAAGACACATTTAGAGAACTGGTGTGCCCTGGGGGAGTACATGAGAACATTTGTCAAGTGTATTATCAGGTGACCATTACTTGCACGATAGTCAATGCAATGGCATGTGTAGAACAGTAACTGTTCAGCAAAGGTTATTTCTACTACAGATTTCTTTTCAGAATCTGACAGGTGCTGGGTAAAAATCATGGTCACCATCATCCAAGTTTGTGTTCTTTCTATGGGTACATGATTTTCCATAGTCTTCCACAATGGATTGCTCATTCATTTTGATGCATTTTAATTTTTCAATTTCAACATGTGGCATTGCAAGGCTTCACCTGTGGTTACACCCAGCAGCACCAATCGCTCTCCTGGACTGTGTACTGGCAGGGAGGGAATCTTAGCTATTCTATAGCAGCTCAGACAGGTTGCACCGGCCAGACAAACTGATTGCTGTACCAAAAACTTAATGGTTCACCATCCCTTTTCATGAGTGATGTGACATCAAGCATTCTGTGCTGCTGATGTGTACTGTCAGGTTCTATTAATAGCCTGTCTGTATACAAAATGTCAATCACTTAGGAGGGTCTCCCACATAGTCTCGTCCACCTTAGTTGCACCCAAATTGCTCACACAGATTTCAGCAGGATGCACTGCCAGTTAGTTCCACCATCATCCATTTGCTTGACATGCCTGTGTAGATGGAAACCTTTGGACTGTGTGGTGTTCTTCTTACTGGCCGTGTTCTTTATCCATTTGCAAGCACTATAGCAAAGCATCCTGGAATTCGTGCAGAGCATCTCCTCCCCGGAGATGTGCAGTAGAAAATAGGCTACATTAGCTGTAAAAGAGGGTCCACAAACGAAGGCAGCAGGCACTCAATGTCACCTTTGAATTAATATATCCACGAGTCACCGTGCACCATTGAAGGCAGGTTTCCCCACAGAAGCATCTACATCATATGCCAAGGAAAGGGCCCTCGCCATGTTGGACAGGTGGAGCTGAAGCGAGTACAAAAGATGGTGACCTTCACCCAGGGATGGGTTATATTGACTAACCTCTCTTGACGCCTGTTGAACGTTTGTAGCACAACGCATGCAATAGACAGCAACTGCCATGTTGTTAATGGTGCCCCGCCCAGAGCACTGCTGTTTTGCATACTTCTAAGATGGCACTGCATTGATTATGTAGCCTGGCCAACATTGCAAAGTAGAATTCCAACGTGCGACCACTGAGGTCTTCAGGTTGGCCAACGAAAACTTGTAGCACACTTGCAATTGGCAGAGTGCATTTTTTGCATGATATGGCCAGCTGAAACAGGAGCTGATCATCTGGGACACAGTGTCAATTTCTTTCAAAGGCATACAATTGCTCACAAAATCGATGACCATGAGGTGAAGGACGTGTACAGAGCGGAGCACATGAATTGTCTTGTCAATGTATTTGATTCATAGGGTCTCATTCCAAGGTTGGAAGTAGCCATGGTGCTAATAGCACCATGGCTACCCCCTTACCACATACCGGGTCTGGGTTCCCTGAATGCGTAATTACCAGGCTATTCCAACCTTGGAGGGCCCGGTAATTCCTCATTCAAGGAACCCGGACCAGGTACTTCCACATTCCATTTGATCCCCCGTAGGGCTCAATGGGAAAGGGGACCATGCTAATAACGGACCCATCATTAACAGGCCCGTTATTAGCATGCTGGTTCTTTTAGCGGCTCCCACTAAGGGCGTCTGGAAAAATCAGCCGCCCTTAGCGGGACCCACTAGAGGACCTAGTAATGCGGCGGTAATGGGTTAACGGCACCGGCACCATTACCGGCGCCGTTAACCCCTTACCGCCAACCTCGGAAAGAGGCCCATTGTCTGTTGCAACACACCCCAAATGCAAACTATGAAGCCATAGCCAGCTACTTCTCCTTCTCCAAGATGTAAAATTGCCTGTATTTGTATTTTGTATTTAATTGGATTTATAGAACACTTTCGCTGAAGTGCTTACCAAATGTTAAATTGCAACCGTAACATTCTAAAATGGGGAATGACAGCAGACATGGGAAATTAGAAGCTTAGGAGGAAGAACGAGACAGAAGAAGATGGGCATTTAATTGAGTACGGAAGACGCGATAGGGAGAAGACGCACAGCTAGGTAGTGGAAGAGTGTTCCAAAGCATAGGGGCAAGGAATGAGAAAGAACAGAAGCCGGAGGGGACACATGGAGGTTTAGGAACAGAGAGAAGAAAAGAAGATTGGTAGCGAGGAGAGCTTGTTGGGGTATGTAGAATGATACAAGAAAGCAGAGATAAGAGGGTTTTGTAAACAAACCAAAGAACGTGAAAAAGAAGATAGAGGTAAAGAATTAAATACGTGTAACAAAACCAAATGCAGGAGAGTGACCAGGGAAACATCCATACTGAAAAGGAGGAAGAGGGGAATGAAGGTGGAGAGGTTAATGAAGGTGGAGGAAAGAGGCAACTTAAGAACATACAACCTGTTCCAGAAGTTTAGATAAGAAAGGCAGTAGGGAAATGGGTTGAAGGTTAGAAAGTAGAGAACAGTACAAAGAAGTTCAAAAGAGGATGGCAAAATGTTGAGGGAAAGATTCACTAAGGAGTTAAACTAAGGAACCAAAAGTGGATATATAGGAGGAATCGTTGCAGAGGGAATAGTGTCTAGTGGGGACACATCGGGGTGCGTCTGGGCAAGAAATACAGAGATATCCCTCTGTTCCCCATCCATTGCCTTGATGTCTGCACTTACCTCTGCACTTGCCACAAGCTGGCCGCACTTTTTACCCATTGTGTTATTTATTTATTTATTTACTGTTGATCCTACATATTGCACTGCCCCTCCCCCTTACCCCAAACTTTTCTCGTTCCCCCCCTCCCCTGCACTTGCGTCATCTCAATGTCACCTGGCCTAGTAAGATTGTTGTCTTTGTCTTCCCTCTGTTCCCTCTCCCTTGCCTCGTCACGCCTTGAAACACTTGTGCATAGGCACGTTATAAATGCCATATCATATCATGTCGTATCTGAATCGGATAGGGGAAAAAAGAGGAGAGGGAAGGAAGAGGAGGGGAGGAAGGAGAATTGGCAGAACTCTTGCAGTGCATGCATCTATGGCCCTCTTTTATTATTCCGGGACCCCTCTTGGTTATTGAAGAAGGGAAAGGTCACCCAGTGTGCTTTGATAGCTGTGTTGTCAAAGATCAGACTAATTGTTCCCATGGCCATGTTGACGTGGATATTATTCCCAATGAAAAACCCACCCCACTGTAACCGTAACCTTGTTCCACAATTCCGATATGGGTTTTCGAAAGAAAATAAACATTGGCTAAGATCTTCCCAGCTTTTTTCAACAAATTAATGGGACAATAGATTTATTACCAACATTGTAGCCATGCTCACATCAAAAAGCCACGGTCTGTGATGAAACTTGCAATATTTCTGCCACACTCAACATGAAATAGGGTATCTCTGCTATGTGCCACGGAATGCAGCGGGTAGAGTTTGTTGCCCTTCTCCCAAGCACAAATGCAGCTGAAGTATTTTCAGAGGACTGGCGGAGGAATGCAGATTGTTCACCGGTATAAGGAGGTATCCACCTCAGGTATTTTAACTTCTTCCCAAGTCTGTGCATATTGCTGCTGCATACGGGACCACATACATGTTGTACCCAAGTTAGTCCCGGACTTCGCTTATCACTCTGTTTTATGGCAGAGTGTGCAAGAGGCTGGCCTTAGTTGCTGCTGATTCCCTGCAAACCACTGCCACACTTGACTTTCGTAGTGGGCTAAAACAAATTCATATTTCATTTGGGAATACTGGGCTGGCAATGGTGGTGCTTGTGGCTGCCTTGTGATGTGCTTTCTGATCTGTGACAGGAAGGCTCTTTCTCAATGAGACTGTATGCCAGTAGTGGATGAATTATGTTTTGCAGCTGTGGAAGGATGCTCAGCCTATCAATGGGTTGGAAGAGTGTGTGAGAATACATTGCGTGCTGCCTGTTTTTTTTCCAGCCAACCGAGGCCCTTTCCTTGATGGTAACATCCCAGGAGTGCAAATGGCTTTCTATCTCCATGTCAGGGATGGACATGGCTGTAACAGCCCACAGCCCTCGTCAAGGCCCTCACTTCAGTCTGGCCTGCCCAGGCTCCGGCTGGTGGTCCATTACTGGCCATGTACGCCCTCTGAAGTGGGGGTGATTGCCATAGTAGAACTACAGCGTCAGCATCTTTGATGTAGTTTTCCACTTCTTCCTCAGTCTCACTGCTTTCCAACAACAATGCTTGTTCATCTATGCTCTCTGAAGAAGCATAATCTTAGTGTTGATCAACATCCATTTTACCATCTTTACTGTATGGGGGTGGAAGAGTTAGAGACCTGGGATCATCTGTCTCCTCCCACTGTTCAAATACTCCGCCTGTTCCTCGTTGATCTTTGCTTGAAAAGATCTGCATAGTTTCTGGAAACGGTTCATGGTTATGATGTAGTTTGATATTTTCATGTACTTGTGACATGCGATGGGGTGGACTTTGAGTTGGGTGATACCTTCAATTGTGCAGTTCTGGGCTCTTTAATTCATACAGGAAGTGCAGCTGTAGAAGTGAAAAGACCAGGAGCAGAATGTCCACTTATGCATTTGACTTGTTTGGGTGCTGGCATGCTATTTCAAAAGTGTGACACTCGCCAACCCACATTTCTGCTCCTCCGTTCCAGCAGAATCAGGTCAGTGTGTCTCTCTGAGAAGCTGTCCTTTGGGTTTTTTGGCTTTTCAACTCCTCCCGCAGGTGTCAATACATTTCACATGACTGATAGGTCAGCCACCACCCTGAGCCTCATTTGCTCCATCAAAGCTAAATCAGGTGAGGATGCCTCTGCCCAAGCTTTCGTTTGAATTTTTTGGCTCTTCTCATTCCTCCTCCCAGACATCACACAATACCACATATCTGCCCACTCACTGCATTGACTGGTTTGTCACCCACCTCCCGGATCCTTTACTGCTCCTTCCCAGCAAAATCAGGTGTTAGTCTCCTACAGCTGACATCTCGCTTCTCTTGCTCCACTCACTGATCCTCCCAGGAACATGTCTTGTCCATATCCGGTGAGAATTCCTCCCCCACAATCCGAGGAGCGTCCTAACTCATTCATGCATCCTCACTGGTGTAAAATGATGGCATGTGGATTTTCCACTCACTTCATGAGACCGACCCTGACAGGTGGGTCACTCACCTCACTAGATCTCTGCTACTCCTTCAGAGCAAAATCATCCAGTGTGCTTCTCCCATAAGCTGCCTTCAGTGTTTCTCTGGTCCTCCTTCCAGGTGTCCACTGATGCTACATGTCTTGTCCTCACACTCCATCACACAGGGCTTCCTATTGTGTCACCCACCACCCAAAATATCTGGTGAATGTGGTGTTTATCCACCCCAAAGCACTAATGTGTCACAGAGTGATGCAATAGCAAACCATCCCTAATATCACTCTCTTAATGGTCCCCAGTCACTGAATAGCTCTCAGTCATAGGTTTGTTAATAGTACTCTAAATGCACTCCAATGTATAAAGCCTTCCCGAAATATTCTAACCTGTCTCCAGCAGTGATCACCAGCCTCTCTGAAAGCTACATGAGAACGTACATGAACTCCAGCCACGTATCCCGCTTTAGGCCAAGGTGTCTCACTGAAAGGTTTGCCTGAGGTTTGCCCTCTACGAATCACTCAAAATTCAGATGATTCAAGAGTGCTCTGGGAATGTCTTCCTGGACTATTGACCACTCTACCTTTAAAGGGATGTTTAAGGATACCCACAAGGGTAGTGTAAGAGACAGTCCATGCCCCATTGAGGGTCTCCCAGTCCCCACAAAAGAGAATGAGTGAAAAAGAGTGTGGGGAGAACTCGCAGGGTGTCTTCTTCACAGCCAAAGTTCAATTTGTATTCACGTACATAATACCTGAAGATATGTGGAACTGAATATGGTTATATTTTATCAATGGGATATATTACACTGCAAAGTTTCATGTGGCATGTGATAGACAAAGAGATTGAGCTTGAGTTGTCTTTGGGGTCACTCACAGCCTTAACGTTCATCATTATCCATCTACAGGTTTATGATGTGTTTGCTCACCCAGTACTTTTACCACCACTTAATATATCTCCATGGACAAGGATCGCAGGGATTAAAGCGGGCAAGTTGATGGAAGCATAACAAATTGTCTAGGAAGCTACTCTATCTTCCCTTCCCCCAGCACAAACACATAATAATATTGGCATCCTACATCACAGCACCACCTAAACCCTGTTTTCCAACCAAAAAAGAAAAAATAATACTTTGTGTCCAACAAACCTTTTCCCACCTCCCTCTTATTTGCTCTATCCACAAAGTAAAACAATACATGCTGTGCCGCACATCCTCACCGCAACAATGTTTCCCTCTCCTAAAAAAGCAAAACAATACCTGCGATCTTGCAACCCACCCTCACCGCCAACCAAGGGGAGGTAGGAGAGCTCAGGGGCAACGCGTTTGTCTTGGAAGCCAGACAACGTGGCGCAACACAAGTTTGAATCCTGGTCCCGCGCTTAGAAACCACTCACTGGTATTAAGCATGTTATAAATGAACAATAAAATAAAACCCGCTGTTCGCCATATTGTCAGCACTGAAAGCCTGTTTGCTTCCCAGGGAAACATCTCACACTCTCTCTGGCCAATCTGCCGAGATGATATTCTGTACACTCTAGCCCTGTAAAGATGTCTGGTCTATGGGTCTGGGACGATCATGGAGCCACACTCTCTCGATTAGGAATGGGCACGTGACCAGTTCTGCTTACTCAGAGCTAAGAGACGCATGGACACAGAACAGACTGTTTACACAGAGACTGGGTCACTTCACCCCAGAAATCTTTCCGCAGTGAAGGATTGTGCATCAGGATTTAAAAGTGACAGGGGTATCCCCCATTCAAGGAATGGGAGGAGTGATAAAGCAATCCCTCCTCAACAGTAAATGGGGGGATCCAGGAGTGCAAGCGAAGTCCTGGAAAATTGTCCCACGAAATAGAAGCCCAATCCCTTAAGGAACCGAGTAAGTGCAATAGGTTTTTCATATTCCACCTGTGTTACGTCATAGGAGGAGGATATGGAATTCTGAAAATACAGTATTTGCTAAAGGCTCGTCACACACCACATAGGTTTATGCGCATTAAGATTGAAATAACATTACGTATTACTTCAAAGAGTGGAATGTAGTGATGCCCATACTTGTCTTACTTCTGTGCATGCATGCACAAAATTCAATGCTCTCCTTTATAGAGATCTCATAATAGCACAATCTGGAAATTAACATGCAAAATGCCCCATATTCTCTTAGATGCATGACTGATCCCAAATTGCTGTATTAAGCACAGGGATTTTAATAGGAAAACAAATCGTTTAATGCATGGCTTTGAAATAGAATATTCACTCCAATTTCCTTATGAATTTTAAATTATTATAAAGCAGTTCACTTACCCCTCTTCCTGTGATCAAACTCCCTGCTCCTATAAATGCCGGTGATTGATTGGATGCGCATGCGTCGGCCACCCTGCCTGCAGGTTACAGGATGCTCGCGCATGCGTCGGCCACCTTGCCTGCAGGTTACAGGATGCTCACAGTTTTGATGAATGCGAGAGGCTTGTGTATGTTCAGCCTGACATAGACCAATGGCTGCCCTCCAAATATCTCGGCGCCGCAGAGTATCCAGAGTGACTTTGCACTCAATCCTCCCTTATTTGTAAACATATTTTTTATTTATTTTAATTGGTTATTTATAACACACTTAATACCCAGAGGTTTCTAAGCACGGACCCGGGAATCGAACCTTGCTATCCTCCCGAGAGCTTAGTACATGAGGTTAGAGTCAGACAGACAGAAGCTACCGTTGGCAAGTACCCTGCACAAGTATGTGATTGGAGGGGGTGGAGATTATTAAAACGGGCAAAACAAGCTTTATCACCTTAGGAAGTGGTATGATTTATGAGAAATAGGGAGTCATGTTGTTTGATCTGAAGTAGATATTACAGTTCTATGGCCACTTCAAAATAAAGAGACCCTGCTTTTCTGAAATATCATGATGTCATCATGTCAGACTTTTAAAGCAATGGTTGTTGTGAGGCAGGAGAAACAACTACACCAGGGACTTCATTTGGGGGTCGCCAAGGGTCACACCTGAGACCCCTGAGGTCTCCCAGGCCACCGCTAAAAATAATTTTTAAAAATAGTTTTTTGTTTTTTGTTTTTTTATAAATGGAAGCTCCTGGGCTGTGGCCAGGGCCATGTGGCTCTTTGTTTCTGGAGTCTCTGGCTTTCTTGTTTGGGGCTCTTAAAAGTAACGGGGATTCCACAAGTGTAACACTTTGAACAGTGACCCTGAATAAGAAAGAATAGGAGTAACAAATAATTTGTCTTTTTTCTGGAATTCTATATAATGATTGCTAGACTCATTAACGTTTTATTTCAGGCACACTTCAGGGGGTGAATCATTGATTTAGTCTCAAACACATCAAATTAACAATGCAGACAACAACTTCCAAAAATGATTTAGAGTAGAAAAGGCATCCATTTCGGACTAGGTATTTTGCTTTTTGTATTTGCAGTTATAGCATGTTTTTTTTTTATGTCGTTGTCGTCTCTGTTATGATCATCACAAGCCATTGCATCTCGGTATCCTCGGTCACTTGACAAAATCATTGTGCCTAAAAGGTTGTGTACAGTGTAGAAATGTTTGACAATAGCACATAAAGTGGCTCTTGATTTCATTGTGCCACAATTAGGGCTTTGTTGTAATGTGTCTATTTTTCCTATCTCCCTGGCATGCTGTTCAGGATGTTTGCTGTACGAGGTAGCAAGTGTCCAGAGTATGGGATGCATTGTGTGTGTGCTGCTTTCCCTGTGTTACTGTAAATTCTTTAATAGACAGTTGTGAGCCCTCCCAATAGTATGTATTTTGCCAACCTCTGAAGCCTGACAAGTAGATCCATGCAGCCTTGACATGTGGGCAACTTTGCACGACACCTGCAGATGAATGGCCCACTGTTAAATTTCAGTTACCAATTTAATGGTATCCACTACAGAGTGTACTTTGCTTTCTGACTTTGAGAACATTCAGGCATATCATTGCTAATTTTACTATAGTCGGTAAGATAGCTATAGCTAGTAAGATAGCTCAGTGGGTTGAGTGCTCGCTGCTGCAATGTGTTTGTGATCTGCAGGTTCGAATCCTGGCAAGACCAACTCAGTCTTTAATCCTTCTGAGATTGATAAATGAGTACCAACACAGAATGGGTGATATTGTATGTATATTTGTTCTATATAAAGCACATAAGCCTGTTATATAATAACACATCATTAGCATTTGGCCTTGGACATCTGCTTGCATTCACAGTCATTTGGTAATATGGGCCTATACACACTGATATTAATGATACATATGGTGATCCATTCTTGTATGAAATGTATGTAACATTACAGTGATATTGTAAGCATATTTTTCTGTGATGTCATCAGAGGTCAAGGGGTGTGTGATCTCACTTCCCCTACCCCTGGCATTTTGGTGAAATTACATCCCTAATCCACTGTAAAATTGCAATGGATAACAGGAATCTGACATAAAGTGGTATAAAAAAAAATGTAATTATGCTTTATGCAAGTTTTGTTTTCAGTGTTAGCAACTCATGTCCCATTGTTCTACCTTGCAAGAAGAGAGATCTTAATTTACCAACAAATGTCTGATTGTAGGTCTCTTTGATGCTGCACATAAAGCCTGCATCTTGTTAGACTCTTCAACATAGCACAATAGTACACATGGAAAATGTTGGCAAACAATTATAATAGATGTTCAGGTACGTGTAATGATTGATTAAGATGACACTAAGGTCGACTGATCTGTCAGAGGAGCTCGTCCTGAATGGACTCAACCTCCGACAGTATTACTATACAGCAGTTTGTTTTTTCATGGCCTTAATAACTTCCAGGGACCAGGATACAAGGGATTTTATTTTGGATGTTCAAAAACAGCACGACTGTTAATGTGAGAATGTCCAGATTTCTCAGTAACACGAGGCAGATTGTCTCCAGGATTCAAGGATTTTAGTTTGACTTTTTATAACCAGCGTAATGTGCATTGCTTGTTGTTAATTTGGCAATGTGTAGACGAATGTAACAATAGGCAGATTGTTCAATGTAACACAGTGGGCTTGTAAAACGGTGGGGATTAGAGGATGACTCTAATGATAGGCCCTTTCTCATGTCCTGTGTTCTAACCCTCCCTAGCCCAGGTATCCCTAAATCCCAGGTTTCCCCACTAGTGATCGGTAATTGCATTCCACTCCTCCATCTGTCCTCTGTCTGGTCTCTCGGTCTACTTCCATGTGAGGCAAAAGTCTCTGGAGACCACTGAGCGTAGCACTCAAGCTTTTAAGTGTGTGATTTGAGGCATCCAACAGCATGCTCACCAACATACTAAGGAAGGTAACATGGGTAACTGTGTTCCTCAAATTTCAAGATGCTCTTCCACTGAATCTTAGGTTCTTGCCCCCAATAACCCTTAGCAGGTTATGGCAATGTCTGAGTTTCCACCCTCCCCCCCTTTCCCTAATCTGCCAACTTGCAGATGCGTGTGTTGGTCCTCATGGGGTCCAATGTATGTATTTGAGACAGAGAGAGATAAACAGAGGTGGCATTGGGAGCTAGAGAAATGGGTCCTGTCTACAAATGGGCCAGGGTAGGAGTCTAGGGTTGCAGGCTGTTTTACATTGTAAGGCCAGCACCTTCCTTCCCTGACTAACCGACCACCCTCTAAGATCTCCTACTACCTCACACTACAAACACAACCCCGGCACCCCACAGACAACCACCTCAGGTGCAGCCATTAACACATGATGCAGCAACGCTTGGCTCTGCAGGTGTTTTAAACCATAACTACCATCAGCCCTATCCAGCAAAGCCAATGATGAAAAATCATGGGAGCCATAGACCAATTCATATGTAGTGCTGCTGGTTGGAGACCCATGCATTAGCGCAGGAACAATAACTGGGCCGTGGTTTTTAACACTTTTGCACTCTGCCACATTAGCAAATAACTGGAACAAAACAATGTAGTCTTTTCGGTCCTTGGCTCTTCCCTATGGATAACATACACCAATGTCCTCTGCCAAACTGACAGAAAGCACATGGGCACTCATTAACCAGGTACTTTCAACCTGCAGCCATCAACGGCCCTGGTTCCGTATCAGCCTCTCCCACTACACAACTAACGAACCGCCCTTTTTTCTTAGAGAGCCATGAGCCGCAAGGCCACCATTAGCAGCAAAGGTGTGCTATGAAAGACCACTTCCATTACCTTACATCACTTACACACCATCTGACCTCACCCCTGCACTTTGACTCAATTGATTCCCTTTAATGCTTCCAGTCTCTGCCCACCATTGGTTCCACTGATCATCTCACTGTGATGGCCAATAAGTGGCTGCCTTTTTCCACAAGGGCCGAAGCTATGAAACACCTGCGCTCTATTCTAGCATGGTATTGTTGGAAGTCTCTGATGGTTTTCCTTGCTTTCTCTGTTGTGCTGTGGGGCTAGAAGTCCATTGTTCTGCTCTTGTTTGAGTTAGTTGCTTTTCTGAGGTGCTGGATGCTGTTAGGTTCTGGTGAGAGATCAAATACTGCATTTTGTTGTAGTGTTTCTGTGGTTCCCTTCGTTTGCTTAAGATACAGATTTTCTTGGTTGCTCATAGGTTCACTCTGGGAGCTGTGGTTCTAAGAAAGCAGAGAAGTAATACTGGACAGGAAACAAGCTGGGGGGGGCATTTTGACACTATTAACAACATGCATGTCACATGAGAGGTTTTTAGAGACCGGGGTACCCTCATCCAATTCACCCCTCCTCCCCAGTGACAATGCCATGGCCCACACCCTGTCATAGCACCTTAATGTAGTTTTTTAATTTTTTTTTTATTTGCGTGACTGAAACTATTTAGAGCAGAATATGAGCTATTTTAAATATTCCCTCTTCCCAATGTTGTACACCTCTTAGTTTGCCATCCATTTTGAATGGTATATGCCATTTTCAAGTTATTAAATACATTGTAATGGGAACTGCATTTGATGCACCACAGTATATTCCTAGTCCGCAAGAAGAAAGGAGACTTAGATCAGGGTCAGACCACAGAAGGTAATCTGCAGAGGTGTTTTTGTGGGTCATTGTCTTGTCTTAAAAAGTGTCAATAAATCCCTGTGGCAGGTTTGAGTTGGACTTGAACATGTCAATCTGCATTTGTTACTGACCCAACGCATTGTGTAGTAAGGATACCATCCCATTTCCTTTTACCTACAAAAGATCAACTTTGCCTTCTATGTCACATCCATGATTTCCAACATCCTGGGCATTTTCAGTAACCTCTTCTCATTCTGAATTCCTTTTATTCTCCCCCACTCAATCACATTGTCTCGTGACTTGGCTCTTTCTTCCCTACCAGACAAGCACACCACCTCCTAAACTCCAGCCTGTTCAGGGCACCCATCTACCATTGTTCTCCTAAAACAAAAGGTACTGGCTGCCGCCACCTGCCCCCTTACTTCCCACTCTTTAAATCTGTATTGAATCAGTCATCTGCCATGCCTGCTTTAAACTAGCCACAGCACTCTGCATCACAAAAAGCATTATACTAATCCCAATAGCCCCAGTAAATATCAATCCATCTTTCTCATACCCCACTACTTCTGTGTCCTTTAAGACAGTATTCAACCACAACACCAACTATCTTTAAAACAACAATCCATGTGACCCTCCCTCATCCAACCTCTGCAGCAGTAAATCCATAGAAGTGGCACTGACTCATATATTTAAATTCCTCGCCACAACCATTCAACTTTTCATGTATCCTCATCATTCCTGCCCTCTTCAAAGCCTTTGACACTATTGATCATCCCACTCTGGCTGGATTTCCGCCTACCTATTGGACTCCTTGTTCCTCATCTCCTGGAATATGAAAACCTTTCACCTCACCTTTCTCCCAGTGGGGGTCCCTCAAGGCTCTGTCCTGAGCCCGGTACTTTTTCACCTCTGCACATCACATCATTCCTTAAGAGGCTCATGTCCTCATTTGGCTTCTCCTATCACCTCTTTGCTAATGGTACCCAACTCATCTTTTGACTTCCGGCTGTGACACATGAACACTTCTTTTCTTCTCCAGCTTACTCCAAGCTATCGGCCAATGGATGAAGTAAATTGTATTATGATGAATTCTTCTAAGACAGAAGTGATGACCATCAATGCCAAACATGCCCCGCCCCCCATGTACTGACCTTGTCTTCACACCCCACAAAACTCACTACCTTGGGTGTCAATTTTGAACACAATCTCAAAAGTCATGACTGTATTACCTCCACTGCAATAGATGCACTTCTCTTCTAACATCTGAGTGATCTGCAAACTTCTAACACACCACTCAACACACTAGAACACTGTTCCATTTCCTACTGTCCTAGCCTTCTTAGTGGTCTCCCATCTGTATTTTCCTCTAAATAAATCCTATATTAGTGTAATATTAGATACTTAGGAAGTGTTCTTTGGCCACCAGCGTCCATCACCTAATTCTGCGCACTGACATCATTCTACGTTCTCTTTATACATCACTGGCCCATATGCAAACTCATACCAATCTCCGTAAAACTAGCCCTTTTTTATCTCGCTAGCACAATCACCCACTATTCCCCCTACTTGCACCCTT
Organism: Ambystoma mexicanum; assembly: GCF_040938575.1. Classification (NCBI taxonomy): domain Eukaryota; kingdom Metazoa; phylum Chordata; class Amphibia; order Caudata; family Ambystomatidae; genus Ambystoma; species Ambystoma mexicanum. Next base: position 290,894,236 of record NC_090930.1, on the reverse strand, counting down.
TGCTACAGAAGTGTGTCCAATCCCACACCCCATACGCTACCTCGCACATCTGCCATTTTTCCCTCCATGCCCCCTCATTAGAACATTCTTCCCACTTTTATCCACACTACTGACGCCATTTACTTCATATCTAATCCACCATCTCCTCACTCTAGGAGGAAAAGCCAGAACTACTAAGTCAATAGGACCTTTCCTTCAATCTCCTCTCCCTTACTGCACTTGACGTGACTGTAAATGTCTATATAATCTATGTATATAAACAGAGTATATATGTTCTGTATGATATATTCCCATTCAACATATACATTATGTTCTCCACCACAGTCTGGGTCTCAGCCTAAGAATCCATCTCTTTAAAAAACACCCCTTACTAGGGTGCTTCTCCCATGTATTCTCAGATTTGGCATTCCTTTTTTAATAGCTAACCCTGTGTCACCAATACATGAAATAAAAAAAAAAAGAAAAATGACATTATTAGGGGGTTATTATATGCCCCTCTAGGTGGTGCTTTATGTACAGAGCTTGTTGTTTTTGCCTTCATCATACGTCATAATTGAATTGTTTAGTAGCTTGTGATGATTCACTGTTAGGTCCAGACATTTCAGAACTGTTTGAAGATGATTCTGCATTAAATGAAGTCGGCTGAAGGTAAGCCAGTCTAAAGCATGGGTTCAAAATGCCCTACATCCATCCCAGAGGAACACTGCCTTGAATACCTCAAGACTGAAGGTGCTTTGGAAATCACACGACTTTGCTGAGTTACTCCTTCACCCTTCACTTTAGGGCTCGGACTTTCGAGTATTAATCTAGTTACATGTTCAAGTGGTGGTTCTTCATGCAAAACTTTGTAGACCACACTCTAAATTCGATGTGGCACCAGACACTCATACTATCAACCCACCACAGTAAACTCTCAAACATGGCCTTCATTCACATGATCCAGACTAGGGCACTACTTAACAAAGACCAAAAGCACTTCTGCTTGTGGAGATTTCAGCACCTGAATCTCAACCCATCAATTGTACACAATCAGATCATTGGGAACAAAGCGAATAGAACTGGGCATGTGTTGGGTATGAGTCCGAGGAAACTGTATTAGCCAACATGCAAGTGATAGCTAGCTACTATAGCCGCACGCTCACTCCACGTCCAGCTCAAAGATATCTACAGCGGGGTCAAGCTAGGTGTTGACATGTGCGACTCCATCAAGACTGTCAGTTACACACAGTCCACAAGAAGCACAGGAAGACAAGACAAGCTGTGGGGGGTCTGGGTGTGGGGGTGACGAGTGGTTTATACTATGTGAGGCTCACAGGAACTAGACGTGTTATTATGACCTTTCTGCAATCAATAGCAGGAAGGTTCTACCTAGTCCTAGACCTAGTTGCCCACAGACACTGAGATAAATATGCCTTGTTCAGGATAGCTTACATTTCTTGTCAATCTTCTGGTACGTATGTGCGCAACAATAATGTAGTGTCTCACTAAAAGTAGTTTTGCATTATCAGACTGGAGAACATTTGAGATTATTTGCTGTGATACTTATGTAATGCAATGTTTTTATCTTCATACATTTCTCAGAAAGTATCTCCCTTAGGGCCTGTCTCCAACAGCAATATAAAGTGCAACATCTTTACCTGGCACCCATTGTGAATAGAGAATAAGGGGTGCCGAATAACACAATATACTGGTCATGTGTGTATGTATAGATGTATGTATGCATTGATGCCAATTGCTAACTGCACTACCACTGTTTGTTGCTTTTTGTTATTTATTTTTGCATGTTTTATTTTTCTTATTTTTTTTTGTTCTGCACTTTCCACCTCTGCCCTCCTCCCTTGCTCTTTCCCCTCTCCCTCTCCCATGCACTTGCGTGTTTTCAATGTCACTGGTCCTAGTAAGATCGTTGTTTTTGTTGCCCTTTGTTCCCCTCCATTGCCTCATCGCGCTCTGAAACACTTGTGTACGAGCGCAATATAAATAAAATATCAATATCAACATCATAAGCACAATTTTACCTGGGAAGCAGCAAAACACTTTACATCGCCAAAATACCTTGAGATTGTAAATACAGGTGCAGGGGTTGTAGAGGAGCTTGGAGAGATAGGGAGAAAACATTTGCCAATGCCAGGCAGGGAGGCTTCCTGCCAGTTTGCCCTATTTACACACACACTGTGCCATGGACGATGGTCTGCTATTCAACACTTTTTTGCTCTCTCATCTGGCACTTTGCCACCTGGAATGATTATTTCATAGAATGACAGGTGGTGGTAGGAGAGATCTCAGCTGATAACAAACCCTTTGTGCTGGCAACAATTAGGTATGATAAAAGTCCAATAATTGGAAAGGTATCCTTGCAGTACAGCCAATTAAGAAACCTGCACATAAAATACAAAACTACACAATCACATTAATTTCTAAATAGCATCAGCAGTACAAACACATCTCGGGCCTCATTATAAGACTGGTGGTATCCTAGCGGTAAATCCACTGTGATACCACCAAACTGTATTACCGTTATGCCACTTGGTCTGGCGGTATTATCGCTGGATTACAAGTGTTGGCAGGGTGTATTAGTCCTCATTAATTGTAGTCCATAGGACTCCATGGAGGATGTCAGCTACATTACCACCAGCGATCATTCTTTACTTTACTTACAGTTATTTATAAGGCGCTGCTGAAATTGCTGTTTTCTGGTGGAAAGGTGGTGGATTTGGGGTAAATCCTCCACCTCTCCACCAGACTCGTAGCTGGGCGGTGCAGTACTGCCGTGCATTTTTAGCACACCACCCAACTTATGATGAGGCTCATTGGGCCTCATTACAAGTTTGGCGGTAGCCTTGCAGGTAGAACCGGCAGACTGCCGCCAAACTTGCACATTCTTCCAGCCTCTGGCAATGCGGAAATACAGGGCCATCACAACCCTGGTGGATCCTGTATTTCCCCATTGCCAGGGGGCGGAAACGTTTACTCCCCATTACCGTATGAGCCCTAAAGGGCTCAAACAGGAATGGGGAGGCCGGATGCACCGGCACCATTCTAATGGTGCTGGTGCATCCGACATGCTCTGCTTGCTGGTGCCGTTCCGCTCACCAGGTCCGACCTGGTGGGTGAAAAGGCACCCACAAACAGAACTCGTAGTTTGCTGGTCCGGTAACTACGGTACCAGCAAGCTTACTTGTAACATAGTTACCGGACCGACAAACTTGTAATGAGGCCCATTGTCTTGAACATATAATCGCTTTTTGACATTCGACACCGTTTTCGTACTTCTGAGACATTCTGAACAGAGACATACGTTCTCTTCTGGTAATTTGCAAACACATGTGAACACGCTGTAAGTGTCAACAGCGGAAGATTACACAATTCCTTGGGAATTCTACTTGACCGCAACAGGATTTCCCCATATTTTAATTGTCTTTACTCTGTCTAATCAAATTAATAGATTGTATACATCCAAGCGAGTATGGCATCTTGTAAGTGCTAAATTAGTTCTCCTGAGTGCAGCTAACGCTACCATTATTCAACGAAAAATTTCTTTTAAGGTACTCCATTTGAAAACCCTCAGACAATCTATGCTCTGTACCTTATTACAATTGAGAAATTGAAACAATTAGATCATCACAGCCTGTGAATATTTAATACATTAGCACATTCAATCACATATTGTGCAGCACAGAACGAAGGTGCCTTTTAATACTGTGAGCCAGTCAGTACCTTTTTGGTTGTGTTGAAATGTATTCCCCATAAGTATGGAAATGACTACACCTAGGCTTGAAAGGCTGTACCCTGGCATGTATGCCCTATACCTGCATTTCAGAAGGAAACTTCAGAGGGGATAATCCTTGCCCATGCCAAAGCTGCAATTTTCACCAAAAAAAGGCCAGGCGCTAATCAAATCTGATTCTATTTATCGGGTATATCTCCCTTTTGACTGACAATTTGGCATGTACTTTACATAATTATGCAAAACTGCTGTTTAAAAAGGCACTTAATTTATTGAGCATTTCATATGCACCAATACAATACAATGGTGCTTCCAGGCGTCAGTGAGGAGGGAACAGGGGAGCAAATAATAATGGCAAAAACAGTAAATATACAAGCGTGGTCCTACAAGGCCTTGTGACATTTGAACGTGCAAGTGCAGTGAAGAGAAGTGTACGGTGTGGGGAAAGGAGGTGGGGGTGTTAGGGAACAAATACATGGGCAAGTGCTGGTGAGAGCTTGGGAGGGAAGCGGCAAGGTGTTCCAGGGGAGGAGGCCACTGGCTAAGTGCTAGGGCAGAGGATTCCCACCAGAGTGGGGGCCCACAGGGTAGTGCTTGGGTGGAGGGGAGGTGCTGGTGTCGACTGGGCAAGTGCTTGATGACCTGTAAAATTCATGAAGGTCCAAGCTGCCAGTCGCATGGGCAGTGAGGTGATTAGCAGGGAAGGGAAAGAGATAGAGAAAAGCAGAGTATTGAGATGTTTCTGGACTTAAGGAGGTCCGGCTCAAGTCTGAGATGGGCAGGGGCAGGGAGACTGTTCCTAAGAGAGGCACCAGCCGAAGAGAGAGACCTGCCTCCTCTTCTTGAAGAATGGTTTGACAAGTAGAGAGTTGGAGCTAGAGGAGCAGAGGGCTTTAGCAGGGAAGTATTTATGGAGAGAACATTGGGGATATCATGGTCCCAGGCCCCAGAAAGACTTGTGGATGCTGCAGAGGGTCTTGAATTGACCCTCGCAGTCACCGGGAGCCAGTGGATAGATCATAGGGCTGGAGAGATAAGGTCCCTGAGCTTGAGACCAATGATAAGTTTTGCAGACCTATTATGGATTAGCTGAAGGGGTATAGGGAGAACCGGGGGAGATTGAGGAAGAGGCTATTGCAGTAGTCCAACCTAGAGAGGACCAAAACTCTGGAAACATTGAGCTTCTGGGGAAAGGTGCGGAAAGGGAGAATGCCTCTAAGGAGGTGAAGCTGCAAGTGGGCCTTCTTGGCAAGGTCCAAGATGTGTGGGGTTAAGGAGAGAGAGGTGTCTAAGATGACCTCCATGAGGGTGTTGGCCTCACAGGATGGTAAGGTAGAGGGCCCAGGCAAGGTGGCCAGAGGGTAGGAGGAAACAGGGTGCAGGTGTCCCAATAAGAAGGATCTCCATCTTACTGGCATTGAGACAGAGGCCGTTAAATGCACACTATGCCTGGATAATGGCCAGACAATCGGTGATGAGAGAGGAGGAAGAGGAGGTAGTAGAGGGAAGTTCGAAGGAAAGCTGTGACAGCTTAACACTGGAAATGAGGAGAGAAGGAGGAGATCAGGTGAGCAAGAGGGGTGAGATAGATATTGAAGAGCAATGGCGATAAGATAGGGTCCTGGGAGATGCTCAGGTTGAGAGTGTAGTGGTGGAGGTGAAAGGGCCCGGCTGAAGTTGGGAAGGGTGGTTAGTGAGGAAAGAGGTCAGCATGTACAGTGCATGGTCCGTGATGCCGAGGGTATCACAGAGTCATCTCATGAGTATAAAACGGTTGATCATGTCAAAGACAGAAGAGAGATCGAGGAGAATGAGAACAGCAGGAGAGTTACAGTCAAAATTTGCAAGCATGTCTTCACGGGTGGTCAGGAGGGCAGTTTCCGTGCCTATGGATGCCCGGAATCCAGATTGATGGCCATGGAGGCATCCAACAAGTTAAGTATGAAGGATCAATTGAGAGAGGACCAATTACTCAAAGAGTGTACCCAGGAAGAGGGGGGGTGGAGAGAGGGCAATAGTTAGCTGAGCAGGAGGGTTCAGCAGGTGGCTTTTTTAGGAGAGGATGCACAAGCGAGTGCTTGAGGCAAAGAGGGAAAGAGCCAGCAGTGAAGGAGTAGTTAGATAAATCAGCAAGAGCTGAGGTGAGAGAGTATGTTGTCCGTAATGGTTCTAGAAGAGCTGAGGAGCACCTGTTTGGATGAGTACTTCATAGAGCAGACAACTTTAGAGACTTCATCAGGTGCTATGGCAGGAGGGAGGAGAGTGCGGCAGGTGGAGGGTGGGGAGCCAAAGGAGGCAGAGGAGCAGGAGGGGGAGTAGAGTTAAGGGTCATGGAGAGTGAGGACAGGACTTATTGAGTTTTAGATGTGAAATGGGAGCCCAACGCAATGCTGAGAGCCTGGGAAGGAAGGAGAATGCAGTTGGATTGGCAAGCTCCTTTCAGATTTTGAAAAGCTCACCTGTGTTGTTAGTGGCTCCAGAGATGCAGGTTTGGATGTAGGGCCTTTTCTTGTAGTGGATAGAAAAAACAATATTGCCTTAGGAGCAGGTAACAGGCCAATTTGTCAGAGGATTAACCCGAGACCTGCCACTTCAGTTCAGCAACTCTTCACTTACGTTTCAGAAATGCTAGATCAGCCTTATACCAGCCGTTGCACTTGGAGGCAGGATTCAGGCAGATCCTCATGTGGGTTTTGGAGAAGGGGATTTGTAGGTTAGCAAGAACAGAGTCAGAGGGAGAGTCAGAACCTGGGTGGAAGGTGGGATGAAAGTGGAAGCAAAAGCAGCGACTGACACTAATTTCACCTGCTGAATGATGGCAAAGAAGGCTATCAGTGCGGGCGGTGGGGCCAAGAGGTCCTATGCGGGAGGAGAAGAGAGGAGATTTTGGTCAGACCAGGGAGTGGGGTGGTGACCGGGTTAGAGACAGGGATTTCTCCAGAGATTAAGGCATCCAGAGTGTGTCTCGCTGAGTGGGTCAGTCCGGAAGGAAGAATAGTGGGAGAGAGGGCTTTACAGAGGGCAAGAAACAGTGAGGTGGCTGATTCAGGAGAGTTGAGGTGGATATTGAAGTCACTGAGGAGGAGGAGTTTGGGAGAGGAGGTCAAGAGGGAGGAGGTGAGGTTGGCCCATACAGAGAGGAAGAGAGAGATAGGGCGGGGGACCTGCAGATGGTAGCGAGGGAGAATGAGAGAGGAGAGAACCCAAGCCTACACAGAGGTATTCAATAGAGAAGTAGGATTGAGTAGGTATGATAGAAGCAGGGACCCACACAGGGAAAATCAGGGCTACTCCACCTCTAAATCATTTGGCCCTGGGTTTTGAAAGGAGTTTGTGGCCCTCAAGAAGGAAAGTGTCAAGAGCAGTAACAGAGCTGGCATTGAACCACGTCACAGTAAGGGCGAAGATTTCAAGATCAAAGTCTTCAAGAAGGAGACAGATGCCAGATGAGTGTTTTACAGCAGAACAAGCGTTCAGAGTAGATAAGACTCAAGACACTATTGCCATTTGAACTGCATATTCAATTTGATGTTGTGTTTTATAAATGATCAGGCTAAACGGGAAGTGAATAAAACGTGTGCCAATCAATAAAATTATAATTTCCCAAAGCATCCACAAGTAGGTAGCATAAGGACTCTGAAGCATTGTCAAGTGTAAGTGGCCACTGGTAAATGGAGAGGAATGCAGTGCTACCTTCATAGCCAGCATAAGGTTTCTCCACTCACGATGCACAGCAGTGCTAGACAGAGAGCGAGATCCCCTTGACACAGAGCTAGTACAATATCACAACGGTGAATAGAGGTATTGATTGTGTATGGGATGAGAAATCAAGGGTGAGGGGGAGAATCTGACAATGGAGTTGGGCCTAAAAACTTGAGGAGGGGAGAAGTACTTGAGCGGAGGTGGCAGGATTTTTTGTAAAAGGTCAGAGAGAAATGCAGGCGGATTGATATCTTTCATTTTGCTGTACCCATCTCCCCTTTTGTTTCTTAATTTGTGCACTGATAATCTGCACCCTGACCCCTTCAGGCAGCTCTTTCATGGCATGCATCTTCATACAAAGGTTGTCACGGCTTTATTGAGAAAGGGCTACTTGCAGGGTCAGCACCACTGTTTAAGAAATGAAAGGCGAGGCGGTGCAGAGCAAAGGCATTGACCCAAAATGTCGCCCTCATTTGTGTGTCCTTGCAGTCACTGCGACTTTGGGGGCACACATAATGAGGGTGACATTTACTGCGCCCAAGCAGATTGGGGATTCCGGGGGTGTCCCCCTCTCTACCTGGACACAGTAACAGGGGTCGGGATTTTAGAGGGCGTCCCTCACGTACTGTTTTGGAAAGCGGGGTACACGTAAGAAAATAAAAAGAAAAAAGAAAAGCTCCCTGCGGCGTCAGCTCCAAACCACGTTAGTGGGAGGAGCTGACAACACAGGGATTGCAGAGTGTGGGCGGCACACTTCTGCGTGTTCCGCCTAAAGGTAAGTGGAGTGGGGGGGTTGGGAGGGGTAATGCAGGCCAGAGGAAGCGGGCACAGTGATTGATATGATCACTGTGCTGCGCCGTAACTGGTGTTAGCATTTTCGTCCGTCGCGGTTACGGGGGGAGCAGTGATCACATAGATCCCAGCAAAATGAATGCTAGCAATGTGCCTCCCTCTCTCACAGACCTCTTACAAAAAGAAGCGTCCACCTCTCATCCTGCCTTTCTAAGATAAGAGTGGGATGTGCGGGCACATAGCTTGCATTCATCTTGCTGCATCAACCTCTCATTTTGTTTATTAGTTTGCAGCACCGACCCCTGCAGGCAGCCGTTTCACTGTGGGCATCCCTCTACAGAGATGTCAGCTGTCTTGTGAGGGCTGAGCCCCGGCAGAACCACAGCACAGGAGAACGTTGTAAATTCTACCTCCGACCCACTTAAAGCCCTGGATAGGGTCAGCAGCAGTCAATGACATCAGGTTGCCACACAATTGGCAGCAGATGACCTGCATGTCGGCATGTCTGATCCATCAGTTTTCTAGTAAATAAGTATATGTGGGTGGCTGAGGTAGTAAGGTGAATGCTATGGTCACATACTGCTGCTCCTCAAATCTCAAGTATTCACTCACTCAAATGAATAATATCCAGTACTTTATAAAGGTATTCACTTGTGAAAGTTCAGAGCAAATTAACCCCTGCAAGACCACCTCCCAAAGATGCTTACGCTCAGCAATTGAAGATCGACATGCTGAAAAGCGGAAGAAATACAGTTATTTTTTAACATCTTGTTTGAGACGTCTGGTGTCATTTGAGGCGCACTGAACCAGTCCTGCCTCCTTTAGACAATGCGCACAAATAGTGAGTCTTATGGACCCAAACTTAAGCAGGGTGAAAAAAAGCTACACACATCATAGTGCAGTGTTGTTGGATAAAATGCCAGGACTTGACCCTCGTGTCCGGTATGGCATGGGGCATAATACGACAAGAAACAAGATTAAAATTAAAGTAATTAAGACTTATCAAGAATGACATTTGAAAAAGAAAACTGTGAAAAATATAATGCCTGCATCATTTTGAAGACACCCTAAAATCTGACAAAAAGTGAAGGTATTGGGTAGCAAGAGCTACGAGACACATATCTGGCTTCAGATTATATATACTTTATTTATTTATTTTTGCATTTATAAAGCACACTAAACCCGGGGGCATCAAGGTGCTGTCACAGAGAAAAACAGTTACTCGTAAAGGATATACAAAAGGTTAGTATGGAGACCCAGAGGTAGGACAAGACTAAAAAGATATAGACCTGGAGAGAGCTGTGGTGATATGAGGAAGACAAATGTCAAAGTTATAAGTTCAATGTTTGGCCTTCGAAGAAGAGTTGGCCCCTTCTGCCGTCAGGGAATCTCTGAAGGATGCATGGACGTGCCCACAACTCTAACCTGTGCTGTTGAGTCCATGTTGCCTTGCAAAGAAACACAAGAGATTATCTGTACACTGCAAAACGACTAAGACAATGCAGTGGGACTTTGAAATACAGACAACACCAGGAACATTTGCAGTCATGCTTCTCCCATCGAAATGGTGTGATCCCAGCGCTCCTTCATTGGGAGGGTCACATGATTAGTTCAATTGTGGAAAAGGCAGTTAAAAAGTCACATGGCTTGAAGTGCAGCTATTACTACAGACATTTCGAGTTTGTTGTGGATAGAGAGCCACTTGCTGGAGCCCAACAAAATAGAAAAGATAGCATAACAAAATGGGCAACATGTCATGTGACCAGAAAGCTACAGAGGACGCTAGAACGTGTTGAATGGTGAATGTGTACAAAGGTTGTTTTGATTCATTCGAAGCTGGGAAAGGGTGCTCTGTCAGTCCAGTGGGTGGAAACACAAGTGTGCACTGCTAGTGTACACCGGCATTGTCCCTGCCATCTGAGACCCTTCCACGGGTGCTGCCATCTTGAATGTGTGGAGGTGACAGGAAGCAACTCCCTGATGTCTCCCCACACCCCAGCCCCCACTCCCTCAGACATCCCACACCCTTCCACCACCACCTTCCTGCCTACCCACTTGCCTGCACTCTGTCTCGCCCTTGGCCGCCTTAGAAATAGAAAAGGGACTATGTCCCCATTGCATTTACTATGGAGTTAACCATCTTTTTTTTTTTAAACTCTAGATCAGGGACGTGCAATATACAGGGAGCCTGTTTCCAATAAAGAAGAACATTTATATTATTTGCAACCCAGACAGAGCCCCATGGGGGTGAATATCTATCACCCCATGTCGGCAGTGCATCAGCCCTGAGCCCTCACTGATGTCATTGCTTCACTCAGGCCTGTGCCTGCTTGGACTGGAAGATAGTTGCTGTCAGTGTACACCCCTTGACGTGGGGGTGATTGCTACAGTATATGCATTCTCTGGTCGGGAGGTAACAACCTTCCCTGCCTGCACCCCAAATAAATACAGTACATAACTTAGCAGGTGCAACGTCTAATGGATGAACGTGTAACATTAGAATGTTGCTGAAATGTGGCCCATATACCGAAATGTATTTTGAGTAGGGAATGTGGATTCTGAGGAGTACACAAAATAGTACATTTTGGAAGTGAAAAACAGTGACAAGTGCTGCCCAGAGTTTGTTTGCGATGTGGGCACTGAAAATACAGTTCTTGGTGGTCTGCAAAGTCACGCCCTACTATTTACAATTTCAGTGCTTTTTTCAGACCCTTCAGAGGTGTTAATCATCTAGGAAGGAGCTCTGTGGCAGTTTCGAGGTGGATATTCAAAGTAGTACGATGGGGTGTGGTTATGGGTATCATTGACCAAGGTAAGGTGAAAAACTTGGTCAATCCATTTAGACCAGAAACTGACCTGAAGGCTACAAAAATATGCTTAACCCAGAGAGGTTTTTGAAGACTTTGTTTCAATGCACACAGATTCTATTTTTCTTTTAAACGAGTGATGTATTTATACCTAATACTATAGTGTGTACATTAGAAACACACACTTAAGAACAGATTAACAATCACATTGTGAAGTTGGTTCTTGTCAGAAATGCATGCTTTCTGAAGTCCTAAAGTGTGCAGGCAGACTAAAGCCCACACTTCCCTCAATAGAGCAGGTTTGAGAGAATACCTTCTATGGGTATTATAAATGATGCACACACCTGTTCTTACAAAACGTGTCTAAATGTAGATTGTTGTTCTACTGGGGACTAGATTCGTCTTCTGTGTCTGTTGGACACAACACGTGGTCCTATTGAGAGGCTCCTAAAATGTAGGTGGCTAGAAAACCAACCAAGGGATGGACATATATTGAACATTGTTTTATATTGGCTGATAAAATAAAGTCCAAGTTAAGCCTCTAGCTGAGTGTTTCATAGGATCCAAATTGGTACATATATTAGATAAGTAACCACTCTCCCTATTTGAGCAGGCACTGGAACCGGAACAAGCTGTAACCATTTGTGGTGGGCCATACTGTGACAAAGCCAGTACCATGGGCCTGTCAAGACAGGGTGGGAACCCCTCTCAGCCAGAGGTTGGAGGTCTATCAGGGAGATATCCAGAGCCATATCTACCCCTAAGGAGAAGGGTGGCAGTTAAGAGGGTCCCAGCTCATATCCCCCATGTTCCAGCATGTTGTTATGCAGTACCCATTTGTCTCACACCATGGTTCCTGTACAAGGTGCTCGCCAGTCTCTTTTTGTTTCTTGTAGAATCAACAAACCTACTATGAGTCCAAGCAAGTAGCACCAAAAAGAGAGAAGCCCTCAAGAGCTACGCATGGTCTAAAAAATGTTGTCAGAGACCTAATCCCGAGTAAGGAGACATAATCGTCCAGCATCCAGAAATACCGGTGTCCCATGCCTGAAAGGGAAGTGCCATTGGGGAGACAAAGAATGCGACTGAGCAGAAACTACGTGGAAGCATCCAGGCCACCTAAGGCACTTCAATAACGGCAGCAGTGCTCCACATCTGGCGCTACATTCCCTGGACCTCCAGTGACCTAAAAATATGGCCTTGACCCCAAAGACACTGGGCCTCATCACGACCTCGGCGGTAACCCTTAAAACCGGTGGTAGCGCTATTACCGCTGGATTTAAGGGTCTGCCGAATCAGGGCCTTGGCGGATTTCAACCCAGCTCTGAGCTGGTGTGAAATCCACCGAGAATTTGCGCTATTACCGCCGGCTGGAAATCCGCCGGCGGTAAGAGCGCAAATTTTCCCCATTGAGCCCAATGGGGAATGAGGCATTCCCGAATGGGCTCAATGCGGAATGGGGATTTACTTTACCGCCAAACTCGTGATCCGGCGCTATTAGCACCGGGGAGTTCGGCAGTAGGGCTAATACCGCCGGCAGTAATACCACCAGCGTTACCGCCCAAGTCGTTATGAGGCCCACTGTACTTACCAAGAGGAAGTCCAAAACCAAGAACCCCTAACACAAGTAGGGAAATGGACATTGAACACCTCGGGTATATATCACTGTTCCATAAGAGGCAAGCACCAAAAAAAGGGATGGGACCACTATTTAATGCTTCTGCTGATTGTGTCAAACCATGCTGGGACAGGCAGACCAAACTTTGGCAGTGGAAGCAACCAATGGCAGGAAGATGGGAACATAACATGAAGGGTAAAAAGCAGGAAGTTGTGGGTTGTTCAATTGAGGTCGGAGGAGGTGGTGGTGACGGACCAACTGAAGAAGAACAGCAGAGGGTGGAGGCGATGTCTGGAGAAGGTTAGGTATTGGTTAGTAGGTGCAAGTGGTACTGCCCTGTGAGTGTGTGTGATGGACATGGTTAGGTGAAATAGGTTAGGGAGTGGGTGTAAAGTGTATGTGACTAAGTATGGGAAGGGTAGCTGTGCAGGATGAGGCTGGCGCAGCTATCAACGTTGCCCAACAACAATATCTAGGATTGGGTGCTAAGGATGCAATGCTATCCCCAGCTGGCACACATATGATTTTCTCATCCATTGCTTAGGATTCATGCAGTGATTAATAGTTACACTTATTATATATAACACACTTGTCTTATCTGACTCAGAATACTCTCAGATAAAGGAGGTTATCAGGTCACTTTCGGCCATTGTTTTCAAGACAAGGGTCCTGAAAGACCATGTGCAGAAGGGAAATTGGCCAAACATCAATATAGCAACATGCAATTAATCAGTGGCCCATATTGGGTGGTAACGGCATGCAGTCTATATTGCAATGCCCTTTAAGGTGGGAATTACCACATGGCACTGCCGGCTACCCTAAGGATTAAAGCTTTTACCACCAGCAAATATCAGTAGCTTGTAGAATGACATTTCCTAGCACATCATCTACTAAGCAACTGCTTACAATTCACATTGCATTCTTGCATGCAGCTCCGCTCTCACATTCAACACGCATAACAGAAATCACAGGATGCAACCTAGCTTTACTGTTACACAACGCAAATCAGAGCACGTGCACAAGGGTGTGACAAATTGCCTCTGGGAAGACAGATGTGTTTCATATGCCACAGCAACAAGGCAGAACATTTACACCTGTTACTAGTAGCCTGTCAGGCAGTGGCGTAACACAAAATATGGGGGCCCCCCTGTGAGCCATGCTGAGGGCCCCCCCAGCTCGGCAACAAATCACAGGTCGCACCACACTCTGGCCTGGCCTAGATTACCATGCTTGCACAATACGTATGAATATGCTGTTTCAGGGGTACGCCACACGCTGTACTAGGAGAAGCATATATATATATATATATATATATATATATATATATATATATATATATATATATATATATTCATTTGTTTTAATGCATTATACAACACACTTTCTGAGAAAAATTGGCTAAAAAGCAAGAGCGTTTGCAATTGTTTTGTAGGGTAACACCAGTACAAAAATCAAATACATGAAAACAGTGCACAGAAACATTAATGCTTTAATTAATGTAATGGTTTGCTATTCAAAATGCTGTACCACAATCAAAACATATCCAACTGGCTGCACATTATAGACCCAGTCTGGACACATAATAACATATTATAATAAAGCATGCCAGGACACATTTAGACATATCTAGACTGGTTGCACCAAACTGCTGTCGAACCAATGTCCCTTATCAAGGTAGTTTTTATCAAAGACAGCCAGAAAAATATACAGTGCCACACTAAGAAACAGCTAGACTGGCAGCACCCAAATGCCAGTGTAGCCAGGTAATTACACTGAGCAGGACTGCTTTATCAGAGATGCCCAGTTAAAAAAGTCAAGCCAAACTAACAAATGGCTAGACTATCTTCACCAAAATGCCTCTCTAGCCACTAATACCATATGTCATGCCCGCTTAGCCTGGAGATGGATTATCATTACCATGTAATGCACACACCCAACCCAACACATCCCCTCTCCCTCCAGCCCACTGCTCCAACCCCCAAAATCAGAACATCTTCGAAAAATAACCTCCACATCCCACTTCCTTGTCCCAGTGCTGACGTATGAGGCACCTTGCCTCATAGGTAAGTACTTGGATGAGGAAGAGTAGGGTTATGAGTAATGAAGATTACCAATAAGTATTCATGGCATTAAACACAAGACGTGGCACAACACCATTGATCTGACTGGACTTCAGTCCTCTACCCCACCCACTGAAATTTGGGGCTATGTCAACTCGACCTGGCTGACCTACAAAGCCGTTTCCTGACAGAACAGGACACAGAAATAAACGGTGCCTGAGTTTTGCCATTAACAAATGCCTGGCAATTACTTACATGAAGCATTTCACTGTTAGTTTGTAGGCAGTTGAAATCGTGATGTGGCTTTAGTACTTGCATGCCAGGGAAGTGATTGGAAGGGGAGAGAGGAGACAGGGGATCGCTCGTTCTCACAGCAGTCCATGAGTAGGTGTTTTCAGACTTATAGGAGAGAGTTAACTGCTTGTAACATTGAAGCTGCACTAGAATGCTCTCATTAGAATGAGTAAAGAAGTTAGATGTCCCTGTACACATAATTTTGCCCCGCCCCCCACCGCCCATGAAGTTAGCGCCTCTCCCAACATTTTAAGGGTTAGCCCCGCAAAATGTAGGTTTTGTTGACCCCCTGTACACAAGAACACATACCATTCACTATACACATACAAGCACACACACGCAAACCCAGTCACCCATACATTTAAGTGTGCACCCTTTCACCATACAGGCAGACCCAGGCAGCCACCCATACATTTCAGTTTGCACCATGTCACCATACACGCACACAGACATACCCATACCACATCATGCACTCACTCATTAATGCACATTACATTATATACATATATATATATATATTCTGGGATATATTGACCCACTCAACGGCATTGCCCCCACATCAATAAGCTGCATTTGCACAAGAAACGGCAACTTGACTGTGCTGGCTCCTGTGCGCAAAAGGACCTCCAAATTGCGTTTTGGCAGCAACAAAAAAAATGGCTAAAAAAATGGCTGCACCATCCTGCCGAGCACACTTCAGGCAAAATGGAACAATGGGACACACTAAAAAAATATGCCAGTGTGTTCTGAAACATATATGGAATCAAGTGAACAGGCAGCACTGCTTTGCTGCAAAAGCCAAAATCCCCTTCAAAATGAAACATCTTCACCCTTTCAAAATGCTGTTTTGATGCTAATTCCATCTGTTCATTCTGAAACCACTGTGAGTAAAAAGGCCCTGGTATGCCCAGGATATTTCACTGTGCTTCACCAAATGCAGGCATAGTTCCTGAGTGACAGGCCCAGTCAAAGCAACTCTCAGAGAAATCAAGAAGCATCTTTCTTTTCACTCGCACGAGAACACATGTTTATTTCTTGCCAAAATGTATTCAGGCACAGCAGTTCAAAGAGACATTTTACTCTCTGAGCCAGGTCAAGTGTAAATGTATCTATACTTTAGATGAAGCTCCTGCTTCAAGGAAATGACTACAGCTGAAATTACAGTGTGGGCAATCTGAGGCAGCTTCAAAACCGAATTTAAAGAAATAAATGTTAGCAGTTTTAACACATGTGGAAAAATGGGCTTTTGCTGACTGAATAAAAATGGGCCTGTTTAAAAATAAATTGTTGCATATGTAAAGGGTTTACGATAGTGGTGATAATACACACATAGGCATCTTTCACAAGTGTGTTTAATTCAAGACCCAAAATAAGAAATTAAAGAGTTTAAAACACATGGGCTGGATTTGCAAGCTCTCAGAAAAACCAGTCATTCCAGTTGCCAGCCATGAAACTTCCCCTAATACGCAGATACTGACAACCCCCTGATAATTACGGGGTTGAACAGACTTTTGTCTCTGCTGGGACCCAAACAATGGAAGTCCTGTGACACTAACCCTTCAAGTGTAAGGGGCAATAAAACCTTCAATTAAGATGGGAAAACCTCCTTGCCTGGAAGGAAATGGCAATTGCTTGCAGTTGGATAAAGATTAAAAAAAACAGGATCTAGTAACAAAGGGCCTGCCTTTTGAGTACAAAGACTATCTTCAAAAGAAACTTTAAAGACTTATTTCTGTAGCAAGAATTAGCAAAAATAAAAAAAAAAAAGTTTGCAGTTTCAAATCCAATGGTATGGGCTTTCTTTTAAAAGTTGGTAGAACTCATTGCCACATGGGGAACAGAAGTTACAAAATATGACAGATTCCAAGGAAAGTATTACTGTTGTAAACATAAAATGTTGTACATGCTTCCCTGGAGATAATTCACATCTGTGTATAAAATTGTGGAATTTTAGGCAAAATCTTTCATGTTTAAAATTACCAAACTGTATCTGAAAGGCGAAACAAGGTCGCACAGACCTGAGGATTGGACTGATTGTTCTGCACATAATATGTAACATGTGTGTATAATTTGCCAAGAGTTTGCAATTGGAGAAATGTATGTTTTTGGCAAAGTCAGATTTTCAGTGAAGTAAATGTGGGAGTTTCTGGACATTGTAAATCTCACCTCATAAACCTGACATCATTCCCTTAGAAATCCAACTAACTGAGAGCGAGGTGGAGGCTAGCACCCTTGTCCAATCCCTTTGCTAGGGGTGTATTAGTTTAGCCTGCCTCAGTCATATACTTGGATGATGTCACTAGGCATTATAAATAAGGGTCCCTGACAAGACCCTGCACACACACTCTCCCTGATTTCCCTGCTCCGGCGTCCTGTTCCTTTTCCATCTATCCAGGCTCCAGATCACAACTACAAGGCCAAGCATCGCTGATCCTACTCCAGGGCCTACTGCAAAACCCAAGCATTGCTGATCCTACTCCAGCAAGGCCTCCTTCTCTGAAAACCACTAAAATTCTCAAATAACCAAAGGGAAAAACTGTGGTACTTTTGGTATCCTGATTCAGATTGGCTTGCTGCCACTCACTGCATGCAGCTGCCATCCTGCTACCATGGTGCCCTATCTTATCCAGTGAGCAGAAGTGCTACCCGGTAACCAGTCCATGCCCAGCTGTTCCTGTCCCGCTGATGTTGTCCGGCTGTCCTTTGTAGGACCAAATCCATGTGGTGACCAGAGCGCTGACTGTCCAAAACCCAAAAACTAAAAAACGGACTCTGATTATCAATAGGAACCATAGAAATTAATATTATACCTTGTCTTATTTTGTCCTATCCCAATCTCTAAACTATCCTATTCTGACCCGATATCTTGTTAAAATTGTCAGCATTATATGTGAAACCCTGTCTTTGATTCCTCATGCTAGCGTCGATTTTTTCTTCATTTTTGGTTTGCTAGAACATAAGCCAGTAGTGATTTGGATTAAATAAATTAATTTTCCATAAAGAAAACAGGGTACACCACGTGAAGAGTTACAACGGCAACGTAACTGTGGAGATTCACGGGTGGCATTCTCTTTTTCTTAGTCATTAAATCCAGTTTAAGTAAAATTTCTAATCCATTTTAAATCCGTCTTTCTGTTTTTTACTGCTTTATTTTACTAAAAACGCACCTCACTCTATTTTGCATAACTCACTCAATTATCCAGCTAGAGACTTAATTTCACTTCCATATTGTACCTATGATCTATAGCTATACCCCAACACACAATACAATATTTCACCCGTTTTTATTAAAAACCGTTTTGGTAATTTCAGGAGGGAATTGCAAAGTTTGCAATTTTTCCAGCGTGTCATTTGCTGCAAACATGTTTTGAAACCTGCCACTCATTTTCGAACTGTATGCTCTTGGTTACACATTGCTTGTGATTGTTTGTACTTCTACATGGTTGCTGTGGTGAAGAACTGTATTTGCTTGAAGATTTTTACACACATTCATTCATTTATTCATCCATTTCTGAGTGTCATTTTTAGCATTGCCACGCTTTAAAGTCCGTTTTTCTCTCTTGTTTGGGGAGGGAAAGTCAGATCTCAATTCTGTTTTCCATCTGTCATTCCAGATTACCTGTTGTTTCTGCTTATCCACTCAGCATTGATTATTTGTTGGTGAGGGAAATTCTTACTCAAGTGCTATCTTTCCTAAACTCAAAAAGTACTCCTATTCCCTGGTGTTTTGTAGGTGTGCCAAAAGAAGGTTAACTAAGTGCATTGCTTGCATTCCTATTGTTCGGATCACCCCATTGGAGATTGCTGCCCCATATTAAAAAGTGTATGATTTATTTTAATTTTCAAATAAATAAATAAATATTATATTTTGCCGGCCAGCCTGGTTCATGGTCCATTGTGACCCGGGATATTTGAAAAGGGTGTGTGATATGATTGGTGTACCATCTCAATATTGAATCTAACATAACCATAAGCATTTTAGTTGCACCAGCATACTAGGCCGAGACTAAGGTGTGCGTCACCTGATTGAAATCCTTAACAAATGATATATATATATATATATATAAATATATATATATATACTCTATTTGTGTACATTTTCTTGCCTTTAATCCATTGCTCCAGTGAATGAGACCCTCAGCTCCCTGCAGCAGCCAGGAATGCTTGTTCCCGTCATCTGCAGAGCATCTGGAGGCCTATGTGGCACGTTGTGGAGGGGAGCATCATTACTTCAAAAAGAAATGGTTTCTTTTTGAAGTCACTCTGACTTCATAAGGATTATTTTTCCTTTAAAGGAGCGGACCAGAACAGAAATCATTTCTTTATGAAGTCAGAGTGACTTCAAACAGAAACGGTTTCTTTTTGAAGTCATAGGGCTCCCCTCACCCCATGACATGGAGGCCTGCTGCCTGTAGGCTTTTTTGGTCACTCTGCCATTATAAAGAAATCATTTCTGTTACACTGTGACAGTAATAATTTCTTTATGAAGGCAAAGTGAATTTATTTGTTCTGTTTTTAATTTTTGAAATGTTTTTTTTTTTTTTTCTTAGGCACCCCCTCCCAGGCAATGTGCGAGACCCCGTTACGCCAGTGCTGTCAGGATGAATGCGCACCCACTCAGCCTAGGAAATCTTGTCTTTAAAATAAAGAAGCATTGTTTGGAAAATAGGGATACTATGGGCCTTATTATGAGCCTGGCGGAATGGGTTAACGGGTACCGCTAATGGTGGTGGACCCGTTAAACCCATTCTACCTCATTACGAGGTTCCCTCGCGGGACCCGATGTGGATGTCTGGTTTTACCAGACGTCCTTACTGGGTCCCGTGAGGGGACCGGGGAGCTAACAACGGGACGGTTGTAATCGCCCCGTTGTTAGCTCCCTGCACCCATTCCCATTGAGCCCTCTGGGGGCTCTACTGGGAATGGGGAAGGTCTGGGCCCGAGTTCCCTGTAGGGGGAATTACCGGGCCCTCCAAACTCGGAATGGCCCGGTAATTCCCCATTCAGGGAACCCGGACTTTGACCCGGTTTTGATGGCAGCCATGCCATTATGGCTTTGGCTCCAGCCAAAGCCGTAATGAGGCCCTATGACCCGTATTTCATGGTCTATGCTCCATGAGTGATTCTCTTGTTTGGAAACCTGGCTGTATGAAGGGAACTCATTTCATGCCTTTCCTTTCCATACCTGTTTGAACATAGTGTAGTAGTATTTTAATTAGTCCATCAAATCTCGCATAGCATTCATTCTTAGAAGAAAAAGAGAAATGAAGTGTCAGGTCACGTTTGTAATATTGTCCCTAGGTTGTGGGACACTGGTATGTTTACTGACCATGAAGCAGCCCTAGAGATATGATGGTCTTTTAAGATGCTTGAGAAAAGGCAGCCTACTGTGTATCATAGACACTTCTTTGAGCTGCCACTCAATAAAGTCATGATAGTGATGCAAATCTAGGTCGGCATCATGATTGTCCAATGAACTGAATGGAAATCAAATGCTGGTAGCATGCATGTATATCATTGGTATATGCTATATGAGTTGAATAAAAGAACTGCCCATTCCACCTGCTCATTCAGGCCTTCAGTTTGGCTCTACAGGAGTAGAATCCAGAGGTTTGTTTGTGTGTAATGAGACTTTCATTATGAAAGTGGCTGGAATTATTTTATGGTCTATATTATAGTCCAAGTCATATTGTTGGAATTTCAGTTTTCAATATAATTCATCATCCTGGCCACCTGATTTGGGATATATACATTTCTATTCTTTGTTGTCAGAGCTGGGTAGATTTTATGACATGGATATCTTGTAGATAACACCGGAAGTGTAAGCATTTGATAAATGCTGAAAGGCCCATTTTTTGTTTATCATGTGTGAAATCAGTGGGGCTGATAAAGAGAAGCATTTTATAATGGTTCCCATTGCAAATTGCTGTAAATCAGAACCAGTACCTCTTTTGCAGAGGGTCAGACGGGGATTGGCCATATGGATAATGTCCATACAATTCAAGAAACGCCCCGCATCTGATCAGGGAGAATATTTCTTTAAGTGTTTTTTGTTGTGAATTTACAAGAATGTTTTTCAGGCTATGCACTCTTTACCAGGCACATTTCAGCATCCCGAAAACACAGTTTCTCCATCAGATGCCTATTCTGAGACTTGCTATCCAAATGATGCGGCTACGCCTACTGAATTAACACATACACTTCCTTGAGCTCATTTTTCAGTTATTTGGAACTGATTTACAAAGCGTTGTTCAATGGGATCTTCGTATTGAAAAACGCTTTTGCAAATCAGGACATTTTGGGAAAATTGAATTGGATGTTATTCTTTTAATACAGAAATGTGCTTTGATTCCATTCCTTGAAATGATGGGATTATTCATGAAGTCTGCGGCCCTTCTACAATGTCGCCAGCTTCTGATAAACTGACGGAAAGGCAGATGTTCTGTCAATACTCTTATGTGTTTGGTATGAAAAGCCAGCAATGTGTTTCTGTCCCTGGGTTTTCTGTAAAGAATGTTAAGTGGTATTTTTTCCCACATTTGATAGAGACTCAGAGAAAGGCAACTTTTTATTTGTCATGAGACCTTTTGAATCTTAAATTGGCATCATGTTATCGAGCAAAGGCAGTTCTTCAAGATTTCTCTGCTTCGTTCAATGTGTTTTTCCCCCTGTGATTGTAAACTGTTGCTTCCCAAAGCTAGGTCTGCTCTCAATAAATATAATAATAAATAATAATAATAATAATAATAATAATAATAATAATAATAATAATAATAATAATAATAATAATATTGTTGATAGGTCTATCTGGACAGAGCAAAAATTAAACATGGTCCTTCCGAGCAAAACTGTTTCTTTGCTATAAAACAGTACAACCCAATTTTAAAAGGAAGTTTTAAAATGTTCAGAAACAAATTTTCAGTTTACTGTAAATATAAAATAAGGCACCAATTTTTGGTTTTGTATCCAATTCCATTATTAGGAAAACAGTTTAAGCAGCCGTGGCTGCTTCTTAAATTTCGAAACAATGCTAGGAGGTGTGTCCTGTGTCAGCACGTGCCAATGCAGAGCTTTCCCGTTTCCCTTGCAGGCACAGTGCGACACGTGATGCTTGAGACATACACGTGTGCCTGTGGGAGGCAAAGCATAGCACAGCAGCTGAATACAATCTGATATCGCCATGGGGATTACTGAGAAGCAAACGCAAGGAAAGGGGAATGGGGTGGACATATCACAGCGCATGCCTGACATTGAGGAAGGCCTGGGTGGGAGACACTCAGAGCTCTGCACAGAAGACACACTTACCTATCTAGGCCTCACAGAGGTTCAAGTACTCCATCTTGGTAGTGCAGACATCGCTCACTAGAACGCCACACACACTCAGCACACCACACACACTCGCACAAAAAGATTCCACGTGGCAAGAGGAAGGGATCTCCTCATCTCAAAAGGAAGCACAGGCATGCAGTTCTATGAGAATGCAAGCCCCTGACGATACACTGTGCCGTTCCCACATGATTACTATGCACCCAACAACCAGTTGCACAGTAGGCGGCTGCCACCTTACAAGTACGGGCTGAAAGGGTACAGAGACCTTCTCATATAACACCACAGTCACAGAGGATAGACATCCAGCCTCACTTGGCATCTTCCAATTCCACTTAATCAGACCTGTAACACTCGCCCACAAGGGTGTACAATCATCCTAGACTTTCAAATGCTCCAACATTTTTCCACTTGCTATTGAGGCTAGGTTTCGGTTAAAATGACCGGATAAAAAATCCTGAATGCGTGATTTGGCCGAATTTCGGCCATTCCAAAAATATGACGGCTGAAAAGTTTGACCAAATCATGCATTTGGTGCTGGGGGCTGAGGGAATGTCCTCCGCACCCTTGCTCACTATACTGTAATCAGGGGTTGTGGGGGTGTCCCCCGCAGCCATCCCAAAAATAAAAAATAAAGGCTGCAAGGGCTGCGGGGGTGTACCCCGTGACCCCTGCTCACTATACTGTGAGCGGTGGTTGCGGGTGTGTTCCCCACAGCTGTCCTGCAGACCCCCCCCAAAAAAAGAAAATAGAGGCTGCGGTATAGTGAGCGGTGTTTGCTGGGGGACACCTCCACAGCTGACCCGACAAAAAAAAAACATAATAATAAAAAATGGAAATGACCCTGCAGTGCCGGTTCACGATCACAGAAGTGAAAGGAAACAGGCGTCAGCGCGAGATGGAATGAAATGTAAGAAGAAGGGGTGGGGGTGCGGGTAGGGGTGTGGTGGGAGTGTGGGTTGGCATTTGGGTGCCGGGTATAGTTCAGGGGAGAAACTACTGAAGATTATTTCGAAAAATGATCTTCGGTCTTTTCTCCCTCAAACATTTCCGCTTCGATAAATTAACCCCAAATCCTGAGGCTACACACTTGTCCTCATCCACCATCATAAACTCCCTTGTCTGTCCTCTGTCAATTATGTATAGTTCCTCACATAACTTTCTCTGCTAGTAATCTTAGGAAGCAACCATTGATGCCGCATTGGCATGTACAGGCATCACATTGGAGCATTTCCAAGACACATTGAGGCAAGTTTTACCCACACAGCCTCGAATACATTTAGTGGGACATTTATTGACTGAAGTATATCATGTGTTCGAACCACATCCTGCGGTCTTCAGAAACATTTGTCGACTTCAATCAGACCTATATTAGTGGACAGTTAACGTTACACAACATATCTTCAAGTTGCTGTAAAGCCTATGGGATCTAAATGTTTTGGGGGGTCTCTAAAAGAGATCTAGCACACGGAGGTGGGAGAGCCAGAGCCGGCTCGAGCCCGGTTAGAGTTTATGCCTGGCTCAGATCTAGTGCCTTTGTAAAAGAAGAACCCAGATGAAGCCGGGGGAAAGCATCCCCCCCCAGTCTTCCACTACATTTGCATAGGAAATTAAAGTGATGGATACCCAGGGACATTTTAAAGAACTGCATGTGTTCATCCACTTATACAGAATACTTTGATTATCTCTTACCAGGAATTCCATGTTGGTGAACACCTAAAGATACAATGGGAGCAAGTGTGGTCTGACACCGACATAATTGTTAGCTATGCCACCAGAAAAACTGACTTCCACACTTGACTAATCTATGCAATCCTGACCAAATGAATATACTTCAATGGGTCATATTCTCTTTGACTGCCACAATTGGGGTCACTTAGCAGAGGTGATTCTGTTAAAAGTGCACAAAACTAGCCAACACTTATATACAGTGTCTTAAACCACAGTGTTTGCTCCAAAGGCAATAAAAACATTGATCATTTATAATATGCACACCATAGACTGAAGTATCCCTAACATGTTCATTGCCCTGTCACTTAAGAGTCATAACAGACAAGTGAAATTGATGATATACTACACTATTTGCTGTGCCCGAGGGTTTGCCTTTGGCATTTTCCTTTGTTGTATAAGGAGCTTGCTACAACTGTTTCATTTTCTCTCCACTCAGTCTATGGGCAGTGGCCATGGGCTGTCTACGTACTACAGAGTTTTTGAAAAAGGAGGTGGGAGGCCACACTGGCCTTAGGCAAGGGGAAAGCTTACCTAGACATGATGCTTTTAGCCTGCCACATAGCCCTTTAGTTGTCCTCAGTCTTCCACCATCCAGGACATCAGGGTGCTATCTAAGGCTCTCATGCGTGCCTGCTGAAAGACTGAGGATAGCTCCCCTACAATCAAAGAATGCACCCTGCTAGAAGCTGTGCAAAATAGCTAGCACCGAGCCTGTGTGAAACAATGACTAGAGTAGCTGTGACCTTTTCATGAACTTTGTTGCCATATACATACATGCGGCTTGAGAGTACCGCTGCAAAAGACAGGGTATCGTTTACGCTGTCAGTACTTTGAATTCTGATCAGTGTAGAGGTCCAATCATGATGGTTGAAGTAAAGATGTAATCCTTCTTTATTCTTTACGCAAGGTTTTATATATGAGTTAGTTTGGTGTACATTTTGAGTTTTATCTTTTCGAGTCATCGTTATGAAGCAGAACAATATTTTAGCACCTTGACCTTATACATTAACATACATTACAGCTAGCCATGAGAAGATATGTGGTCAAGTGCCTAAAGTGAAAATTGGGATCAATCCCATTTTACATAAAGGGCCTCATTACGACCCAGGCGGTAAGGGTTTACGGCAGCGTTAACAGCGCCGACCCTTACCGCCTGATTACGAGGTCCCCTAGCGCCATGGTGCTTTTAACACCTGCTTTTAGCAGGTGTTAAAATCCATGGCGCTAAGGGACCATGGAGTTAATTACGCCACCGTAATTTACGGTGGCGTAATTAACGCCTTCCCCACTCCCATTATGCCCTATGGGGCAAAAATGGGAATGGGGAAGGGTAAATGGGGATTGGGGACTTACCGCCCCGCCAAGGTCGGAATGGGGCGGTAAGTCCGCCAACCACCATGGCGTAAACGTAGTTTACGCCATGGTGGTAAAGTCACGGCCCAGGCGGTAACTTACCGCCTGGGTCGTAATGAGGCCCAAAGTGTGTTATCCTGGACAAATCATTTAATTTCACAGTGCGGTATCTTCCAAAATTGGGATATTGGGTATTTCCTGCTATGGACGCAGGTCATAAGCAATGTATTTGTACTATGGGGGTAGGGAGGAGGATGCCGGGTATGGGTTTTTTTCTGGAACGGTTGATGAGCAAGTTTCCAGGTATAAGTTATATCTTTGAGGGTGGGGAGGCATACAGCAATGCATGCATCTTTTTTCAGCAATGAACGCAATTGGTTTTTTGAGGCCGAGCTAGACCCAATGGGCCTCATTCCGAGTATGGTGGTAGACATGGCGCTATTTGCGCCATGACTGCCTCCCATACCGGTACCGACTCTGGTTTGGTACAATGGGGACTTACCGGTCCATTCCAACCTTGGAGGGACTTGTAAGTCCCCATTTACCAAACCATTCTCCATTCCCATTTGAGCCCTCTTAGGGCTCAATGGGAATGGGGAGGGCGCAAATAACGGGCCGGCATATGCCAAGCCTGTTATTTGCGCCCAGGTCCCTTAACGGGTCCCGTCCTTAACACCTGGTCAGACCAGGCGTTAAGAAAGGGACCCGCTAAGGGACCTCGTAGTAGGGCGGTAAGTGATTACCGGCACCGGTCTCCTTACCGGTGCCTGGTATCACTTACTGCCCTACTCGTAATGAGGCCCAATATCTTGACTCTGGCTCGGCTCTACCCCTCCTGTCACATGAACCATGAGAAAAACTTTGTACCAAAACTCAGCAACCACCCTTTCTACATGTCTATGTCCCAACAATAAGGATAGGTGATGTTATGAATGGCACATTGTAATGTTGCTTACCTTTGCATTATGCTTAAAACTATACCCTACAATGTTACTCTGAAGTCTAGCCATAGCAGTAAGTTGACATTACAAGGACCATACTGTCCTCTTTGATGCCTCTCACAAAACATGTGTGAGCCCACCTGTGGGGAAAAGCAACAATTTTGACTCGTATCTAATGCTTGACACATTTATAAAAATCACAGAATTACCTAAAACTGCGTCTAGGATGACTAATCATTCACCTGTGTGACTTGATACCTAGACCAGGTGTCGTTACTCAGCCAATAAAAACTATACAGCCTGAACGCACATGGCCCATATATGGCAACAACTTGTTCTGACCCAAACATGCGAGGTGGTCACCAGCCCAATTTAGCACAGGACTGAGAACTGTCATGAGATATTGGTATATAAAGCAGTCATCCACTAGAAGAGAGTGACACACATCACAACTCTTAGGAGGTTCTTTAGCAGTATGTTCCTGTTGCAGCATACCCATCCCACATAGTTCCCACAACCAGTCGACCGCTCCAGCGAATCCAGAATAGGGCAGCAAGACTGATCCTTGGCCTTAAGCCCAGGGACTGCATTTTAGTTATCTTGGTTAGACACAGTATCTTCTGCCCTTATGTTTTGTCTATTGTGTGGATCACTCTTTTTAACTCTTTGTGTGCAATGAATCTGCCATAGCCATGCAGTAGTTCTGCAGTGTCAAGGGTTTTGACCCATGTTGAATTATTAGACGGGGTAGATGTGGGGATGAGCTGTCGCCGCCCATCATTCTATCCCAGAACAAAACTAAATCAATAGACTGGGTGGATGTGGGGATGAGCTGTCGCCGCCCATCATTCCATCCCAGAACCAGGAAAACCGTGCGGTTGTGCGCACACCAAAATGGTTGTCTAACCTGCCACCCACCAGTGCCAGCATGATGGACCGGAAGCGCCAGGGGAGAAAGGTGGTGTCAAAGGAAAAATAACAATGTTGTTAGACTAAAAGCGCCTTAAAATCACCTTTTTTTTCTGAATGCAAGCTCAAAATGCCTATTTCAAACATTACAGGATATTCAAAAATCTTACTGAGCACCAGCAGACATCTGGCAGAATGAAGTGTTGTGTGCATACACAATCTGGGAAGATGAAGAGCCCAAAACAATGTTTATAACAAAACTGGCTGAGCTGTGGATGTCAGCAGCTTAATTGAAATTGGATTTAAAACCACTAAAATCGAAATGTTTAAATTAAATGAGTGACCTACTTTTGAGTGTCACATAGTTTGCAACTGTTAAATGTCATGGTTTTGAACTTAGAATCAGCATTCTAGCTGCATGTGTAAAAATTGTAAGTTTGATTTAAACTGGGAACAAACAGGACATTTAGCTGAAGCTTGGCTTAAAGAAATTGAATTCTGCCTGACAACTACCCCCGACAGGAGTTGAACTGGCTCAACAACTCTTCCCAAGCATGGCTGCATCCTGCTGCCCCCACCAAAAGGAGATCACACCTCTCTGATTGAATTAAGGGAGGGGTACCTGCAGACTGCAGGAAATTGAACAAAGCCCTGTCCTGGACTCAGGCAAATGTTATATTGGGGGGGTCGTAAATGGCTTCCTCTGGGGAGAAACTGGGAGGGGCAGTGTCTGTGAGAGCAAACTGAGCTTGGGGGAAGTGGATAAACCAGTTATTCCACCATGTGATGTGGGAAGCCACACCCTTTTTGACCAGGGCATCATTTTAAAAAGATAGATAACTCATAGTGCGGAATGGTCAAAATTATATAAATGATTTCATTATTCTTGGGATTTTTCCGTGCACATTTTAAAAGGCGTTAGGACTCTGTACCATGTTCTGAGGCAGAACCCCGCTATTTATTGATATTGCAGACACTGTGTTTAAGCTAGACAAATGAAAATTTACTGAAATGTGTGTAGAAGGGGGGTGTACAGTTGTGTCAAATCTGGAAAGGTTTAAAGGTCGTTATCTGGATGAAAAGGGGCAGAATTCTGTCAAAATTGGACACAACAGCGTACAAAGACAGGGATCGGATGGTTTGGTACTACAGAAAATATGTTAACTGGACCTATAATATTAGGAAAATGGTACATAGATAAATGTGTGTTTGGATCAAATATAGATGTGTGTGCAATTTGACAGGGGAAGGATCCTCGGACCATAAAACCTACAGCATCACTCTGACTCACATTTCCTTCCCCCAATCAAGGGAGAGAGGAGGAATTGGCCAATGATAAGTGAGAGGGGCAGGTTTAGTTATGACCAACGCACACACCCACTTTCTAAAGACATAAAACGGACCACTGAAAGACAGGCAGGAGATTCACTTTCCACTTTCTTGCGGGACGCTTTGCCGGGAGACTTCAGACTTGACATCCAGAGATCCAGACTTAAAATCCATCAATCTCCAGAGACCAGAAATTAACTCCAGAATTTGTAGCAGAGAGGCCTGAATCCACAAGCTGAATCCTCTTCAGCAGGCCTCAAAACCAACCAAACTATTCAACAGCCGGGCGAGCTTTGCCAAGAACTTTTGCAAGAACCTGTAGCAGTATCCAGAAAGCAATGCTGTATCCGGAACCAGAGAGAACCAGAGACCAGACGCTGTGATCAGAACCGCCAGAAGTCCCGTTCAACCTGTTGACCTGTTGACCAGATCCGTGACGAGGCCCATTCCTGTCCAAAATCTAGTGTGAGTACCCAGCTACCACTGTGCCAAAACCAATCTCTTAGTGTAAAATAATCTAATTAAAACTATTTTAACCTATTTAGAACTACCTCATAGGAATCGTGTGCGTCATTCTGTCCTTTTTCAAGCTGAAAACTGTCACCTGTCATTTTGAACTTTTAAATTTCAAATCCGAAAAACTACTTTCACAAAATCGTCCATATCTCCGGAACCGTTTGTGCTAGGAACGAAATTTAACTGTCATTTTAAAGCTTAGAATCTAAGCGGTCCAACGAACCGACTTCCTACTCCTTATAGTGCCTCCATAATTACGCTCGACGCGCGCGATTAAATTTGCCGCGATTTGACATTTTGCACAATTTCAGCCACGTCTAAAAATCAGCAGCTCCTTGCTTTCCTTTGCTAAAATTCGTTTTAACCTGCTAGTTACTCATAGAGCATTGCTAAAGTGAGCCGGAAATAATATAAACTAGATATCACCCACCCTGAACCTCTAGAGGGAATGAAAAGCCTTTTTAGCACATTTCTCACTTCATTGTCATCACATTCAAAGCATTTTGGGCCTGTGTTTTAAAATCATACCTGTTTTTCTCTAAGCTTGCTAGGGGGACACTGCGTTTCGTATTGCATTTTGTTGGGATTCTTGAAGACTGTGTGCTCTCCTTCCATTTCTTACATTGCATAGGAGGGGGGGTGAATTACCAGAGAAAAAGTGATTATATTATCTTATGCTAAAATCATATCCAGTTATTTTCTGTACTGCATTTCATTCATCATTGCATTGTCCTTGAAGCCATAAAGACATTCTCTACCACCTTATTTTTCTTTTCCTATTCATAAGTAACCAAGAACTGTGCTACTGTAGGATTACCTATTGCTGATTACTGCTCATATTCACACGTGTGCTATCCATTATCAATTTATTTATAGAAGTGTGATATATATATATATATATATATATATATATATATATATATATATATATATATATATATATATATAGTTTAATTTTTCAAATAAATCTTTTAAATTTGCAAAACAAATCTACTTCTTGGCTCAGTGGGGTCAGGGGGATTCTAAGAGAGGGGTGTTATACAAGGGTTCATCATCCAGATTATAACTTGCCATAAAAATATATAAATAAGGGATTCCCTTGGGCATCCCAGACAAGGCACCGACTTAGTGGGATTGCTTGATTGGAGTCACTTACAGCAGGACATCCTTGGATGACCATTTAACTCCCCAGGCCACTAATTCAGCACCCAGCTCCATGGCTTCAGTAGACTCCCCGCAGCTTCTAAGAGAAAGAATCCAACGTTTGGTGCGGGGGGGGGGATTTATGAATTCTCCACTAGCACCAGCAGCATGCTTTTGCTGTACCTTGAGAACACCCCTGGTATGAGGTCATGGATTTGTCCATTTCCTTTATTCTCAAAATGCCCAGCCTGGTGACTCTCTGACATATATGATTGGGAGGAGCATACTGATTAACCAATAGCACACCACTGCATATTGGTACCATTTTGGACCATGGCATTATAAGAATTTCCAACCAGTCAAGACCCCTGATGAAGAGATGAAAGCTCGAAACACGTTGGGTCCCACTAATAAATCCAGTTATTTGAATGTATATCTCTTTTGAGTAGATGTTGTCAAAATATATTGAAAAACTGTTTATCCATAAGAATTGTTTAAGATATCACAGATATCGAGCAAACAAGTGAAATTATTAATATGTTTTTGAAATCATATGTTAAATACTTGGCTGATTGTTTGGCCTGTGAAAGTGTGCAGGGGATGGGAGTTCTCTACCATAGGAAACGTTTTACTTCTTTTTCTATTATTATCAGCCCATGTGCCAGGACTGTTTCTATCCCCCGCACCTTAAAATATCAAATGCAATATCTTTACCCTGATATAAATGTGATTCTATCTGAAACAATTACACCAAGGAGTGCATTGTGCAATCCTTGTTGCATTCAGTAGACTCCCCACACAGTTTATGGCCAGGGTGTTGCTCGTGCCTTGCTTCTGGGAGGGCCTGGCGCTTTGACACCGAACTCAGTACGTAAGCGTGCAGGGCTCTTTGAACGATGTCACACATGCTGACCGCAGCGTGTAGGGAACCCTGCACCAAGTGGCGCTCTGTACAACTCAAAGCAAGGGGACGGTAAATGGTCTAGACCAACACATGTGAGTTGTTGCTAACCTGTGTTTAGGGCGGATGATGTTTCCTGCCCATCTGGCTGTCCCGCCATTTTGCTTCAGTGATCATTATGGCTGGAGTATGCACACTCTACGCTAGCCCGTAAATATTGTGTTCTGTCTCTAGACGGGGTTTGGCGGCACATGCAATGCTTTTAACGAGCGCTTGCCCATCTCCATCTACCTAGGAGGCTAAGTGTGCTTTCTACCGGCCAATGATCACAGACAGGTGATCTACAAGTGAGCTCTCCTGCGATTTTCTCACTCTGTCCAATCTGGTCTATTCTACCCCTGTCTAGTCAAACTCAATCAGTGCTCTGTCTCAGGACACTAGAACCTCAACATATGGAAGACCTGTCTTTAGCATATCTGGACTTCTGAATGTGTCCCTGCATGGCATGACATCCTAAGAGGAGCAGTAGGTCCTGTCGCTGAATGCTACCTCCACCACAGCTCAGAACCTGGCTTTTTGCATCTCCTGGCCAACTGGAGACCACCTCATCTCCCACTGAGGTATTCGACTTCACATTAAGCATGCTGGAGTCATCAGGCAAGAGCATTTTATGTGTGTTCCAGTTACATAGATTTAAGTGAGTACATAGTATGTGGACCCATAGGTATTTGTGCCAGCCTTCTTTCCCTGCTTGACAGCCTGTATGCATGTCTATGTGTGTGATGTCATGGAGCGTGTGCTGTCACCATGGAGTGATTTCCAATTCAGGGTTCCAAAACTGTCAGTTGGGGGTGGCTTGCCTGGCTGGTAGGCACCAATGGGTCCATACACTGATTGTAAAAAATACATTAAAACAACTTACCAGAAGAATTACCCGCTGACACCAGCCTACTTACTGTGACTTCACAATTATAGTATGGCATCAAAGGGTTCCTGGGATTAAATCTCTGTTGATTGGATAGAGTTTTTTTTTTTTTACAAAAGTGTGGCATATTTATGTGGTCACAATAAATTGCCATCTTTGGCAACTTTAATGACAAAAGGCCAGAGGACCCCCAACTCAGAGCAACCCACGCTTAGAGGGCTTTTCACTCCGGAACCTCTGACTCTAAATGGGGAGTCTGGAGTTCCTTAAGCTTTTTCTTCTGGTGCTGCCAGATGAAGCAAAGGATAGGGGTGGGGGTTGTTAAATGCTTACATTTCTATGGACTTACAACATGGAGAATACTTACCGGTGGGTTGAAACAAGAGCCATTTAGGTATATGTAGAAAAGCTAACAAGAAAATAGGGGAATGAGCAGATGAACTGGGTTACAGCAGGTGTGGAGCTTATGAACATGCACGGACACAGAAGTGAGGCATGAGGTGCCGCACATGGAACGGTGCTATTCAAACATGCTTATGCTGAGCCCCCCCATGAGTACAAATATTGGTGGCACATGGCATATGTGCTTATATTTCCTATTCAAAGCAGTCACTGTACTCCCTTTTTGAAGTGCCTCGTGCCCCCACCTTGGATATATTTGAGGGAGGCCAGCCCTGCACTTTGAAGACCGCTGCCGCCATAGAAGGAGGCTTGAGTAAGGGAGGAAGAGGGGACTGGATGAGGCCGGGAACTCTTTGAGGGTAAAGGCAGAGCCGGGGCAATGCCTGCACATGGGACGGAGGAGTTCGATAAGAGTCCCAGATGCTGAAGAGCAGTGACAGAACAGGTACTCAATGCATGCTATATTGACAAGCCTTCCTTTTTCACTATTGTACATTTTTTTTAAATGACCTCTCTGCTAATTTTATTATGACAATTGTACTTTTTTTATGACATGATATGATATGGCATATATAATGCGCCAGGACACAAGTGTTTCTAGGTGCCACTGCGCTTCCACCTATTACTTCCCCATCTCCTCTTACTAGTCCAGTCCGTCCCCAGCCTTCCTCCTTTCTTACCCATGATGCCATAACATGTACCCTACCCGCCCACCACCCATCCAAAACCTTTCCTTTCATTTCCCTCTTCCTTTCCTATGTCAAGGGCTATCGATTTAGCAATTTGTCAGGAGGGACATTTTTCTTGGCAATTAGGTATTTTGCGCTTTTTTATCATCAACGTTTCAGTGGACGAGAATTTGGCAGTGGAGCGAATGTATTTAGATGTAGGACAGCTGTGAGAACTGAGGCTCATGGGAGTTACACTTTGTGACTTCCCAAGGCACAGCTGTGGCATTAGGTAGCATCAGTATGCACTTTTAGAATTATGGCGCACGATTTATAAATGCAGAGCTCACGTATACAGAATAAACCTTTGGCATAGTAAATAACATGGCAGCATAACAGTGAGGGCGCTGACGCCTTATCTGAAGACTTATTTCTTCATCTGACTAACACCCTGGTCGGTCTGACTCACCACTCAGTATATTTTGTATGTATTTATTCCATAGAGCTCATGCTGACTCAGTGAATTTAATGACAGATAACTCTGCGGCAAAAGCCAATTAAAATGCTGGATTCCTGTCCAGCGCTCAAATGTATTTTACTTTAATAAATGTTGGATGGCATTTGTAAACATATGAATTGGACAAACCCAGAGCCCTCAAAACCAACAGAATCATCATAATATGCCCAGTGCAATTGAAAGATTTACCCTTGGATTCCTAGCGTAGCCGCAAATTGCAAGCTAAGCATGTTTGCGACAGCCGTCAATTCAGAAAGCGTTTATCAGAGCCGAAAGATGACGGGAAAATGCTGAGTTGATATGACAGTGATGACAAAAATTCGTTAAGGCGTGCATTCCTGGAGGAAATGCTTCAGAGGCAGAGCAGATGGCCAGTGGTCAGGGGGAAAACAGTGAAAGCCGGAACTGCTGAATCTGGTTCACTCTTCACAGAAACAGACTCTAAATAAAAGTACGCTGCAAGGCACGGCCTTTCCGCCCCCTCGGGGGATATGTGGAGGCATATGGCGCTGCAACGACCACGGTCATTTTGCACACAACCTCTCTCACTACTGCACGCAGGTGATACTATCTCACAGTGCCCAATAGTTACGCTTTTATGCTCTTACATTTATTTATTTATTTTGTATCTATTTGTTTATTTCTAACACGCCATAGCCCGCAGGCACAGGCATTAAATATAAATATATACACACATAACACATTTGATGCTTCAATTCGAATCAATTCGGATCACTGTCTGATTGGCTGACATCTGATTAATAGATAATAGTTCACATCCGTAGCTTTGAAGGTTCTTTTTTGTCTGAAAGAGAAACAAAGAAACCACAGCTCTCTTTTCCTGTAATGTATGTTTTGTAATTATATGTTACGTCATGTAATTTGGGGAGCATAGCTCCATAAAGGGTCTTAGGTGCTGAACGATTCTATTCTCCACCCCCGACCCCACTTCTTGGTGAAATGGTAACTCGCTTAAAAACAAGAACCTCTGCAGCTGAAACGGCCCCCTTTCTTTTTCCATCATGAGAAAAATGTCAGGCCTCTTTCTTTTTCCATCATGATTATATGGCAGGCTCAGTAGCAGAGGGGCAGGGCCGCCAAGGCGCGATGTAGTGCTGGCACCAGACAACATGTAATTTGAAAAAATATAGAAAATAAGTGGTTCCCAGAGAACAAAATCCTGCTTAAGGTAGCCTCCCTCACCCACAAATGCCTTAACAACGCAGCTCCCCGTTATCTATCAGACAGAATAACCAGACAGACACACCAGAAATAGCAATGCTAACCTGCTCGTTGTTCCCAGATTCAAGCGTACGAAAATGGGCGGCAACAGCTTCCAGGTGAAAGCAGCCCAACACTGGAACACAATACCACGCTCCGTCAGAGCACCTCAAACCTACCGCCAATTTAGGCGTAACTACATCCAATGGCTTAAGAACAAAGACCAATAAATGACATCCTGCAACTACTACAAAATTGTTCAACCTGTAACTCTGTCGTAATGTTACTCTGTATCCTTGTTACTGCTTCTACTCACTGCACCCTTGTATAATAATGTAAATAATGTACAGTATTGTAACTAAGCTGAGAATATACCTGTAATGCTTGCGCACTCATACCTTCTGGTCCGGTGCACCATATAAATAAATAAACAAACAAACAAACAAACAAAGCCTCACCCCCTGTTCTAAGCTCAATACTGCCAATTATTGCCAGCATTCCAAGTGACGGAGTGGGCCAAGTGTGCCTCCTGGATGGCAGCACGTATTAGATCCAAGGCACTGTTTCCCGTAACAGCTCAAGCAACCTTTGTCATTTTGTCTGAGAACATTGTTTGCATACTTTTGCATATATTTTGAGGGCCTATGTCCATTGGACACTTTTCATTAACTGTAGTAGTACAGTATTTGCAAAAAAAGAATTAATATGAGTAAAACACTTTGTTATTCTATAGGAGTATGTACATATTGGAAAAAGCAGCTTTTCCTCCATTTGTGCTTTCCTCCTTTACATTATTGCAATCAACTTGTAGCCCAGTTCTTTTTTTTTTTTTTGCTTTTGTTATTGACATTGAATGGCAAAGAAAGTAGGTGGCCGGAGCGTGCCATTTAATTAGAAAGCCGATGCAGTTGAAACTGTATTTACCAACTGCCAGAAGAAGCCTCATACCCTACTCCCTGTTGTAGGTCACTTCAATTGTGTAGGAATGGCTTTAATCAAAACAACAACCCTTTTAGGCTTCCATATTGAAACGAGTCCTTTTCTGTTTTGAATATGAAAGCAAAGTAAGGCTAGCATGAGAACACACAATACTATAACATATACCATTACCATCATTGTGCTATTGTATTCCTTTTCAGTCAGATGCCAGTCAAAATATGTCAATTTTTCAGAAGATAGTGTAAGTGCTTAGGTGCTGATTTGTGGGATGTTTGCCATACATTTACTAGACACAGGCAGTGCTTCAGTAAAGATATTTCTGTACGTTTCTAAGAGAAAGACAATCAGAAAAACTAAAAGTATGACCAAGTAAGTTTAAGTTACCTGCCACGATTTATTGTATGCCAGTAATTATCGCTATCCCCCATTACCATCCAATGCTGCCTGTAACATCTAACAAATGAGCAGCCCCTCTGAAAGTTTCCAACTCAATAAATACCCAACAGAAATACAAAATAATAAAATAATGACCAATGAGATTTCACTATCTTTAAAAGATGACTGCCATTTGAAAGGCTTGTGAGGAATTTGACCACCTGCACAGAGAGAGTGCGCTCACCTGGGCTTTTTTTTATGGTTTAATAATGAAAATGAATGATGGGAGATCATCCTCCGAGAAATGTGTGGGACCATTCCGTACCCATTTCATCTGCTTCCCGCACAAACCACATAGTCACTTGCATTCCGGGAAGACACAGCCTACAGGCGCCATCTTCCCTGATCATATTCAGCTGGAATGTGACACCGACTGGTACATCAAAGTATCTCAAGTAGGGGGAAGGCACACCTCAATCAAGCCATGAGCTGCCTAATTTAAATATCAAGGGCTCCATGGATCTGCTTTCCCTTTGTCTGATCTGGCTGGTGGCAGTAACACGATAATTGAAGCAAGCCTGAAGGGCCTTGGTTGCCAGATAGAGAACAGCAAAGGCGGGGCTAACGCCCCTTTGGTATGCAATGTATCAACTTCAAGCTAGATCCCACCTCTCTGTAGGAAAGGCACTAAATGGCCTGTCTGGTCCAGCAGTTACCGCATGTATCCCTGCAGAGCACACCCCTTTCAGAGGGGAGAAGTATATGATTTGGGGGAGACAAGAAGTCTGCTCTCACCACATACTTCAAGGGAAACTTGTGCTTTAAACAAGGGTCACAGAGGACTCAGTTAACCAGAGACACACATTGATCTACCACAAACAGTAAGATGGGTGGGACTTAGGTATATGCTGACACCCATCGTCTGTCCTGTTGCAGAGCACTCTGTTCCTGACCTTCGCGCAAAAGAGAGGATTGTTGGTGGGGACCCAGGAATGGTTCATTAAGATAGGCTTAGCCTGCACCAATCACTGGGGCCCATTTGGCATTAAAAGAGGGCTGAACCCCTCACTTAGCAGATCATCCGAAGACTTTGAAAGGAGTAAGAAGGAGAACTTAATTGGATTCGAGCTGATGGTACAGTCTACCTTACATCTTCTGCCAGTGAAAGAAGGGCAGGAGCTCCAAGAGAGAAGCAAGATACCTCCCCCAAACATCTCCCAGGGAGCGGAGGGAGAAACCAGACTCAGGGAACCCATCCAGCAGGTCCACAACCAGTACCCCAGCCAGCACACAGCATGCCTGCTAGGTTCTGCCAGCAAGCTTCCTAAGTGGAAAGTGCTGGAGAGTATCTGGACAAAGGACACGGCCATTGCCTGTAATCACTCTCCTGAGATTTGGACCTTCAGCTTTCAAAGGACACAAGCCCTGCGAAGAAGCTAAGAGGAGTGCCACACAAGCATCTTCCAGCGCCCATCTCTTAAGGACATTTTCAAGACAGTTGAGTCCCCAAACGTATCCAGGCGCACTGCTGACTTTTGTCACACCGCAGTTACACGAGCCATCAGAGCCGCCTTGACCAGCATTCTAGATCCGCTACCCTTCACAGAGATGATATTTGGCCCGAGCCACTGCTCCAGATAGCCTGCAGACATCCATCCAGCTTTGCTTGCCAAACTGCCTGCCACCTGGTACCGGTAGCTGTCTCCCGTCACTAACTCTGTCTCAAGGGCTGCAAAGCACCCTGGAACCACCTTGACGCTGTCGAGCACCAATAACCTCTTCAGCACCAGGTACATTGTGGTTCGGCCCCTCTGTTCCATCTCTGAAGGCCCCTAGAGAAAGTTATGACCCTTTGCCCCCTTGGTGCTGGAACCAAATAACCTTGAACAGTGAGACTGATTAATTTACCAACTACACTCCTGTCAGTATCCAGAGTGCACCCCTTTCCTTCGTGAAACTGTCTGTTCTCTTTGTTTCTTTACAGGGTGATCATATTTGTAGATTTGTAGTGTGCTAGAACTGTCTGTCGTAGTAATAATAAAGTAGATATCTGTATACAACCTTGACTGGACAGTCCCTTCTATCATTGGGTAATAATTGTATTTTCAATGTGTTGCTACTAACCAGCAATCCAAGACCTTGCAGAGATAAGCCTGCCGTTCCATCCCCGTTACCAAAATTGGACAAGGAGGTCTTATAATTCCCTTGATTTCAATATGTTTGGATCCCTTCTGGTGTACTAGAGGTGTGGGGTTGATTGATGGTTTAGAAACCGATATTTATCCCTGCACCAGTGGTGCCCCGGAAGTTGATTCATCAAAAGGCTTTAGAAGTATTCTTAAATATACTCATGGTATTCATCTTGTTCTTGAATGTCTCCTGGAATCCCTCCGTCCACCCACTTCGGCCACTTTGGACGTTTTACTTTGAATACCATTTTTTTCTAAGAGTTGAGAAACTGAAGTCACTGAAAGTCTACTGGTCTTTAGACATATGTATTTCTTTTTCTTTTTTCTCACAGAAAATGGAAAGCTTTGAAAATTTGGAGCCAGTGCTTCCACTCCCAAAAAGTTAACTTAATCTTTGACTACCAGCTCCCTCTTATAGATGTATGGTTCTAAGTTGCATACAGCAGGGGAAGGAAGAGTTCATGTTTGGGACTGTATTGATCTTCGGACAATCCAAGAAGTGCGGTTACAAAATTGAAGACGTCCAATTCGTTTTTTAAATTGTTGATTTGGTTAATGAAATAACCTTAAACAAGTGTTGAACAACGTACACTATTTAAATAAAATGTAATAAAATGATTATCAATATGTTTCATTACAGAATAAAATTCCATACATTTTATGACATATGTAGATCGATAAAATACCAATAACTATTTAGGATGGAAGAAAGACAGCTAAAATAAATAAAAAATTACTTTTCTAAAAACATTCAAATCATTCATTATGTTTACCCAGCTCAATTCACAGCTGACATCTAAATGCAACCGTTTTAAAAACCTTTGAAGAAAGGCACTTCAACATGAATGAATGATTAGCTACTATAGTTTTTATTTTTTAAATGTGCTTGCAGAGTAACAATGTCTGGAACTTTAGAAGCTGACAACACCCCTCAATCTGACTGTGACGAAATTACTTCTGCCCAAAAGGAGTAGAAGGACGAGTACTTGCTAAACTGCCTACACAGCCCTCACAATTCTACAAAACAAGTGTGAGCCCAATCATGAAGGAGAAATAGGGATGGGGTCCTTTGCCTTTTGTGGTAACGTGGGCTGAGAGCAGGCTATACTCTGAAGAAGGGTGTGGAAGTGAACCACTACCAGCACTAACAGCAATGTGCAACAGTCCAAAATACAGGAGTTCCCAGTAAAGGTTTACATAACAATATGTAAACTTTCATTTAACACTCCATAAGCACAATTAACTAAATTAAAATACACAACAAAAAGCCAGCCCTCTGGAAAAAACACAGAATATGGAAGCGATAGAAGGATGCAGCACTCTGGGAAATGAAACAGGGGTGAAAGTCAAGGAATAAATACAAGGTGGGTCATTACGACCCTGGCGGTAGAGGGTTAATGGGGCCGGTAGAGCTGGCGGCCCTGTTAACCCCCTACCGCCTCATTACAAGGTCTGCTCATGGGACCCGCTAATGATGCCTGGTTTTACCAGGCGCCCTTAGCGGGTCCCGCGAGCGGTCCAGCGTGCTAACAACGGGCCCGTCATTAACGGGCCCGTTGTTAGCATGCTCCCCATTCCCATTGAGCCCTATGGGGGCTCGAATGGGGATGGGTTCCTGGAATGGGGAAATACCGGGCCCTCCAAGGTCGGAATGGCCTGGTATTTCCCCATTCCAGGAACCCGGACCCAGTACCTGGAATGGGGGTAGCCATGCCACAAATAGCGGCATGGCTACCTCCAAGGTCGTAATAACCTCCAATGTTTCAAAATGCATATGTTCTGTGTAAGAAAGGGATTTAAAGTGGCCTAACCAGTTTCTAGGGCTCAACCTTGGACCGGGGGACACATTTAGGAGTCAATAATAACTTCTTGCTGTACTTGGCAGTTCAACAGCATCAAACACGGCTTCTTGGCACGTTGCGAGTTGTTCGTACCAAGGTCAAATGTGACAATCGCAGTGCTTCAGATGGGGAGCCAGTGTCAAGTCAAAGTCGAGCTGAAGTTCACTGTGGTTTAAAGCAGTATTCGAAGTATGAGGATTTTGAAGGCCACCAGGGTTGGTTTGGTGGTTGGCAGATGGGTTTGGCGTTGAAAAAGCTACTGACTGGGCATGCAATTGAAACAAGGTGGTTCAATGCAGCATTCAAGGATTGTTTCTCAATAAAGCCCCCAGGGTCAGTGCGATGGCGAACTGGTTTGACAATGAAGATGTAGTGGTTTGAAAGGTGGCAGGTATATGTCAGTTGCAGAGATGAGTTTCAAGTTTGAGCCAAGTCAATTACGCACTCAGCTCGCATGGTGTGGTGGCGAATTGTGTTTAATATGCAGCACACCAGTTTGAAGGTCAAGCGAATGCCAAAGAAAGCATCAGAGGTCAAAATGCATTTGAAGACAGCACAAAGCAGTTTGATGACACAACACTGGGTTACTGGCTAATGTGGCCCCCAGGATGCTGTAAGTCTCAATCAAGGGACTCAGTGACAAGATATGTCCTTATTCCCAATCTCCCAAACACAGGGGTGGCTGGCAAACACCTGCAGGGATCCTTCAAATCCTGTGAGTTTCTGGGTACCGGTAAAGCTGGCAGAGAGGCAGGTCATGATCCAGAGATTGTTACAGAAAAAGGCATGCCACTGCCTTTGAACACCTCCCGTCACCTGACAACTGTAGAACTCTGGAAAGGACTGCTCTCTCAGCAGGGTTCAAACAAATTCTTATTGGAGTATTTAGGTCTAAAGACAAATCAATGAAGGAATGGAAGACCCCCTCTTTTATAGGCAAACATCCACAGGTGATTGGGCAAAAGCAAGCCTGCTTTAAGGGGTTCAATCCATTTACGTGTGACAAGTAGGCACGTGCACTTTGCATTCCTCATTCAACCTCATCCAGATCTAAAGATCTGTCTCCTCAACACTCGTTCCCTCAACAAACACGCCATCAGCGTCCATGACACGATATCCGCGGAAAAAATAGATATCATGTGTATTACCGAGACCTGGCTAAAAGAGCCCGTCGGTCCTACCAGTGACTTAGCAGTCCCAGAGGGCTACACTATATATTATACCAACAGGGATTCAGGACAAGGGGGTGGCGTGGCCGTAATCACCAGGGACACCATCCAACTGTTCCCGATCAAAATACAATGTAACGGTTCAGAGATCCTCCACCTTAAACATCTTCAGACCAATAATAGCAGCCTTAACATAATTGTAGTGTACAGACCACCTGTCACTATGCCCAACTTCAACGAAGAAATCACAAACCAGCTTAATATGATCAAAGGACCAAATACCGCCACTCTACTTTTAGGAGATTTCAATCGGTGGCGGGGAGACCCGAAAGACAGAGAGGCCATTAAATTGGAGAAACTCCTGAACAACATAGACTACCAAGTGATGAATACCGATCCCACCATGGACAACGGCCACCTACTTGACTGGGTTGTCACCAACAACCTCACATCCCAAGATCACAAAACTGACCCATGTATATGGTCGGACCACTACAGTGTGACCTTTCATATCTATCCCCCTGCACAAAGGCCCAAACTTCTCAATCTTCCTATCAAAAAAACACTGCGGAACTATAAAAACATCAACGAAGAGCACCTGAAGCAATGCCTAGATGCTCATGAAATAGAGGGAAAAAATGAGGACACATGCAAAACCTCCCTACTTAACCTACACGGCCATTTACAGGCACTAGTGGACCGTGAAGCTCCACTCCAAACCAAAACCTCTAGACCCTAAAAAAATAAAACAAGAGTGGTTCACAGAGGAACTTCTCGAACAGAAGAAGCTTAAAAGGAATAGGGAAAATGAATGGAGAAAAAAACCCACGGTGGAAAATAAATCTCTCTGGAAAACCAGCGAGAAAATTTACAAAGGAATGATAATTGAGGCTAAGAAAAACTACTACGATAAACAGATTTCAGTAGCAGCCAACTCCACCAGCAAACTTTTCAATATATTAAAATCCATAGATAAGCCAAAATGCTTAACCCCTGCCTTTTCGCCCACCCAAGAAGAATGCGACGCAACACAGATTGCATTCTTTAATAAAATTAATAAGGCCAGGGACATCATAGCCAAATCCCAAGCAGCCTCCAAGTCTCCCACTAAAGACACACCAGAGGAACGTGTACACCAGACGACCCAATTCAAGTTCCATCCCATCACTACCAATGACATGATAAAAACCCTAGCATCCATGAAACCCACCACGTGTGCGGAAAACATACTCCCGGCCAACCTGATCCTAGACCATCCTGCTATTTTTGCACCTGCTCTAACCAAAGTAATAAACACATCCTTCCGTGATCAAAATGTACCAAAAAGCATAAAAAGGGTAACAGCACGCCCCTTGAAAAAAAACCTAACCTAGACCAAAGGGACCCAGCAACTTAAGGCCCATAACTAACTGCAATTTCATACTGAAAATCATGGACAAAATTGCCACCACACAACTTCAGGAACATGTAGAAAGCTCTGATCTCCTCCATCATCAAC
Source organism: Ambystoma mexicanum (assembly GCF_040938575.1). Taxonomy (NCBI): domain Eukaryota; kingdom Metazoa; phylum Chordata; class Amphibia; order Caudata; family Ambystomatidae; genus Ambystoma; species Ambystoma mexicanum. Next base: position 290,851,343 of record NC_090930.1, on the reverse strand, counting down.
AGTCAGGATTTCGACCAACACATAGCACAGAAACAGCCATGCTGGATCTACAGACTAAGATGCTAAACATTATTGATCAGGGAAAAGCTGGACTGTTAATACTTTTAGATCTGAGCACGGCTTTTGACTTACTAGACCACAACTTACTTAAGTCAGCTCTAAAAGAAACAGCAAACTGCTCAGACGAAGCAATACGCTGGATCATGTCCTTCTTACAAAATAGAACATCTAGAGTACATTGGGGAAATCTATTTTCAATAGAAAAAGAAATTACATGCGGAGTCCCCCAGGGCGCTAGCATGTCCCCACTCCTGTTCAACATATACCTCAGATTTCTATGTATAGTCCTTGATAACATCAACACGTTCTTTACCAACTATGCTGATGAAACTCAGTTGGTAATAGAACTAAGTGGAGACCATCATAAGAACAACAAAAAACTCGACACAGTGTATAAAGCAGTGGAGAAATGGATGGACCAAAATTGGATGTGTCTAAACTGCAATAAAACCAAGCTCATGGTCTCTGGTTCCAATTTGGTCAGATCCAAGCTTCACCCCGCATATAACACCTTCACCATCAAAAACACTCCAATAAAAGTCCTTAACAAGGTTAAAACCTTGGGGTTGATGTTAGAAGCATCCCTGGGAACTGAGGCTCAAACCCTCTATGTGAAAAAAACATGCTCCTACCACCTCCGCTTATTGAAAGCCATCAGACCCTACCTATCGGAGGAAAACAGCGCCACGATCGCAAGAGCCACAATGCTATCTCGCCTCGATTACTGCAACGCGTTAATACTGGGTTCTAACAAAAACTGTTACCACAGCTACCAAGTCCTGCAAAATAATGCAGTGAGAATCATCAAACAAATACCTAGGAACCAGCACATTAGCGAAGCCAGGAAACAACTACATTGGTTAAAAATTGAAGAAAGAGTCCAATTTAAGTCGCTCACGCTCACACACAGATGTATATATGGCAAAGCTCCAGCTTACATGAGAAGTAAAATCATCCCATATAAGCCCTCCAGAGAGCTAAGATCAGCCGAACAAGGACTGATTACGACAGCCCCTTTCAGACTCAAAAACGGAGCGGGCAAATCCTTCCCTGTCACCGTAGCAGGCCTCTGAAACAACCTTCCGGGCCAGATAAGGATGGACGCCAACTACCAACGCTTCCGTAAACAATTGAAAACTTACATCATTAAGTAAAACATATAACTACTTCTGGCCCAGTTCTATATCTTCTATATCTGTCTTGTGCTTCAAGTAGGTTATCCGTCACTTGTCTCCTGTGTTCCTGTCTCTGCGCCCCGAAGCTTGCGAGCTACCGGCGCAATATAAATAAATAAATAAAATAAAAAAATAAAATAAATTCCTGCATCACACCCAAAGTGCTTTGTGCTAAAAGAAGTCGAGGAGACAGGAAGGAAGGAGAGGTACAGAGAGAAACACGATGGCGGAACCCTTCTCTTCTTATGCTGAGCTCCCTCTGTCTATACTAACTCTGCCCCTTCTCAGACCCAAGGCCCTTTGGTATGCAACACGTTGGTGTTAGGCTAGTCCTTTTGAGCAGTGTGTCTGCTTTGATTTCTCAGCAGGACAGCTCCTTTTTAGGGGATGTCTCGCTGGATAGAGGTGTGACCTGACCTCAAAAAGGATCAAAATAGAGACACAGTCTTTCTCTTTTCCTTGTCTTTGTCCTGCTGGCTGACAGGGACAGAGTGTCTGACTGACAAACACACAACCCTTGATTAGCTGGTCCAGGCTCACAGTGGTGGCATGTGCATGCTTTAATCAGATGTGCTTTTTAATATGTATGTAAATCCCTCACCACCATACCACACAGGGTATGGCTTGTATTTTCAGATTACCATGCGACCAGGTGGGGAAATGTATCATAGTCATATTAAATTTAGAACAGATGTGTAAACCTGAAGGCAACATCTACAATGCAGAGAAATTGATGTCACAACAGCTGTCAAATAGGGCTCCTGTGACCTCTGAACTACTGTTCCACGGGACAGCAGCCTTTGCATATCAGGAGACTGATGGAGCAGGTCAAGGGTGTATGTTATGCTTCTAGAATGGAGTTTGTGAAAGGGAATTAGAAAGCTACCCTTTCCGAGATGGAATTACCCCATTGTGTTCTTAATTAATTCAAATACAAATCTACAACCTTGCCAGATGGCAATTCCTCACACTAACACCATGAGAGGTACCGTAATAACAAACAATCATAAAGAGTAATTTTGAAGACCGTGCTTTAAACTGCTCATGAACGTGCCTTTTCATCAACTCACCTAAACATGGTCCACAGCCGTTGTTTAAGGACGTTTTGCCTGACAGATTCCCTTTCACAGATTGTGGAACAACCACCAACTAGTGCCAATGAGTAGAAAGGTTTTCTGCAGGTTAACAGCAGGTCACTATCATGCAGGTGCGCCTTGCTGCATCTTATGATAGATCGCTGGTTGGATAACACAGACATGGAATGAATTCCGGCAGTAAAGGGCAGCACGCACCGCAACCTGAGCACAACATGCATATGAACATTCATCAACATGCTTCCCATGTGCACAGCTGCTGCTGCCGCCGTTGCCCCCTTTTTTACAGGTTAGATAGTGAAGCTTTTGGGAGACCAATAAGCGCAGATAATAAAAATCTAGCCAACACTATGGATATCGGTATCGTTGTTTGCACGTATTACTGATTTTCCATTTTATACAGCTTTTTTGGCACCTATATTTGTAGCAGAAAAGTGTTGATGGTCTACAATTCTAGTGCATTTGTGTTCTAATATGCAGGAAAACACATGAAAGACAAAATAGGTGTTTGTGAGGAATATTTAGAGCTTATTTTAGCTTCAGCATATTTCATTAATATCTGTCGTTGTATACTAGTGTATCACATGTATACATGTGGATATTCAATTCTGCTCTCTGTATATGGAATGCCTGTATTGCACATGGTAATGTGGGGAAAAGTGGAAAACGATGCATGGGTTCATCTACGTGGATAATTACTGTCTGCCATTGGCAGGGGTTAATCACTTAATAATGTATGACCGCACCAGTCTCGGCAGGATAGCTCAGGGGCAACGTGCTCACCTTGGAAGCAAGACGTCACGGAGCACCACAGGTTCTATCCCTGGGTCCGCGCTTAGAAACCTCTGTGTATTAAGTGCGTTATAAATAACCTATCATGTCATATCATAACATTGGGTGCAAATCAGGTACTCACTCTAAGAGATCAATTCCCTAAACCTTCATGAAAATGGAACATTTAGCCAAACTGACACTCACTGGACCGTGTAATAAAACATACTTTTAAACAAACTCTTGAAGTTATAATCTATGTGTTGAGGCTTATTAGACACAAACACCACATGTCATAAAAGCCGGCCATGACATCACTGAAGAAGATTATGAAACTCATATCCCTCTATAATGACATGCCACGCAAATCTCGTGCCAGCACAATTTTGCTCTGTCACCTTACTGAAGAGACAGCGACTCACTGTGCCACCTACATTGCAGTCTTACACCATCTTCACATGTATGATGCAGGGCTCCTGGGACTTCCACTGCGTGAGCACGGATGAACACCATTGCTTTTGACTGGCATGCATGCCTACTTCTGGCGTATCAACATGCCCATATGCAGAACACCGCCTGGCATCATCAACACTGTCTATAATCTTCCTCCTCTATCCAGCTTTCATCCCGCCTTTAGCCCACTTCCAGTCTGCCAACTTCACACAGGTATGCCTCTTTATGAATGAGAAACTGAAGAGATTGGACTATCATTTATAACAGGATAATCCCTACTAGGATTCAATGTAAGCAGTATTCAATTTAAATTTGTATATGAATAGGTATCCACTCCAGTGGATATATTCTACCCTGGGGTTCCGGGGTCGATCAAAGACAACTTGACCTTTGCCCTCATTGTCTGTCGGTCAGATGTCACTCTGAACCCCTCAGTGGAATACATACCTGTTGTTGATAGCTACCCATGTAGAGTTTGATATATCAGAGAACTGGGGCTATGCTAATGTCAGGACTGTCAGGACTCGAGACTAGCTAGCCTTTTGTTTGTAGCCCCTGAGCTTCTATACAGGGCTACAACCAAAAGACCCAGCGCTATTGCCCTCAAAAATCCCCTCCAGCAACGCCTCTGTGGTCAACCAAGATAGACTTATTGTGCAATGGGCTCCCACGTCGCCTGTACAGTGTGTCTTGTTCAGAATAGATATGAGGGGTCTTTTGCACAGAGAGAGTAAGATCCATTTTGCTGTGTACATCCCTCAATGGCCTAATCAAAACAGAGCCTGTTTCAATTGGTCTGGCTCAGCCTTTGACACACAGACATCAGTTGCCAATTATCAAGAAAATGTTCTTAAGTTCTTTGTCAGTATCATTGTTCACTGGAAGGGAAAAGGACGCAAGATTTTCGAATGCAAGTCAACCAGTTCCCCTACTATCTGCAAAACTGGATCGATACTCACACTGAGCAGAGCACATGCACGTGACTAAAAAGGAGCTGGACAGCCAATCAATAATGCAACAGAATGTTCTATTGAAAGCTGTAGAAGAACTGTGTTACATCAGAAGAGCTTTCAATTGTTTGAAAAGTCATGTCAAGGATAAGACGCACTGTTCCCTGATCAACTACCGGGACCAATGGGGATCCTTTCAATTTGAGATTGAAGATTCTGTTTTGCCATCAATGCCACAAGGATTTATTAATTCCATGTAACATAGCATAACAAAATACAATACAACAGGTTTTGATTTCCCTTTTTTGCTACCATTGTGGTCATATGTGGGTACAGGATTTGTCAAGAATTCTTTGCTGGTAGCAGAGCTTTCAGTGAACAAAATGTGACCTGTAATTTTAGAATGTAGTCAGAAGAATCTTTCCATGATTGACCTTTACAGCAACTTCAGTAATAGTGCAATGACTGAGTTCCCACCACATTGCACAGGGACTAGACAGTAGAACACATATCCTGTCGGCATTTTCCATTAACATGGCAACCTCATTGAGCTAAGCCTCAATGGGCCAGGCCTCATTGACAGCTGATGTGCTTCAATCATCCCAAAAGCTACTGCTTGATTAAGTCCAAGAACCAGTGCAACTCTTCTGCTATGGTTGAAGATATGGGGCTCTTCTGTCTGCTGTAATTCGGGTGCCTGGAAGTCCTAAACTGCAATGCTTGTTCTCTATTGAGGTACAATCGCTATCACCAAGAGCAAAGGAATACATCTGCATCTCGGACTTAGAGATTCCCAGAGGAGCCTTGAAACTGAGCTTCCAGAACTCCCAAGTTCTTATTTCCCATTACTGTCGCTAAAACACTGGGGTCACTGAATGCTAGCATCAAACTATCAAGGCCCTAGGATAGGTAGTGTTCGGTCCCTAAGCAGCACAGTCAAAGAAACGAATCATCTTTGAACATGTTTGGAGTTTGAGAGCTGACTTTAAACAACGTTGCTCTCCTAAAATCTCAACACATGGTCTTCTAACTGGCAACCTGTCAGGGGAACTGTGTCAAATGACAAGGAGGATCCTCGTTCTCACTACTGGCTATCAAACTCTAGATCTCACTATCCAAGCAGGATACATAGAGGAGGACCATCAGACGTTCAGGATACAGCTTGTGACATGGTTCTTCATTTAAATTAATGTGTTAAGTCAGGAACGATCACGGTTAATACGAAGATAACCTACTTGACCTTTGTGCCTCACTGCGAACATGGATCAGGAGCTAAAACAGACAATCTAGAGCTCCCTGCAGTGAAGACTAGTCTATGGTGCATCCTGCTCTTAACCCATTATCAGATGTACCAGTCTGATTAAAAATTCCTTCCTCTCCTCTCTTGTATGAATAGTTGCTGTAACCACCAACGTAAAGAGATTGGTCTGCCACACATCCCATCCAACAATACAACTTTGTCTGGAAATCTACCTCCTTCCTACAATTTTGCAAACATCCCTACAGCCTATGCAACGAAGGAAGGATTCTACCCTGCAGCTAATGATGTTTCCTGGGCAGACCCTCCATCCCTTCCTTCCCACTATTTCACTTCCACCACTAACATTGTCACTACTATAATCCCTGAAGTTACTGAACACTCATTCCCCAGCAGATGGACTCTAGGTCTAGCATACCACACCCAGATTCCAACACTAGCTGATCACTATCGACACACACACCACGGCCCTCACGGCTTCCTCAAACCTAGGGCCTCCTTCATGGATAACCCGCCAGATGGTCATCTCTCCCTGAACAGAGAGAATCTCACAGGTAATGGGTGCTTCTGACCTGCACTCATCAACACAATTTCACATCTGCCTCTACATCTATCCCACTAGCAGTCTCCAAGCTATCATTTTTCACAAAGCCACACGTAGCAAGGCCAACATTATGGGCAGAAGGGCACTTTAAAAGATCACTTTGGCTTACCTTGAAAGAGCCAACGATGTTGTCTCTGGCTATGGACGTCGGTATCACTTAATCCTACCCAGAGCGTTTCCATCGCTGAGTCGTTTTCACCGCAAGCACTTGTCAAGTGGAACGCATGCTGTGGAGTCCATGGCAGACACAACTTGATCATAATTCTAGGAGGTCGTCCTTTCACATGAGAGAGATGGCTTGTCTGTATGCATATCTTACCACACAGTGGCGAGGCAGTTCTCATCGAATTGTTTTCTGTCAGTCACACGCATGCATGCCATGCAACAAGACGTGCTAACCTCGGATCACTGGCTCCTTCTCGCCAACATGTACAGCTCGCCAATGTGCAAAAGAGCCCCCATTCACCATGCTTCAGATTAATTGCTGCACGTTAATTGACTGTTTTATTTGCGTTTGATCTTTCATTGAGGTATTTAGCAGTAATTGAATACACGTTTTCATTTACATTCAATCAAGGGCAATTCCTACTTTTTTAATGAATGTAAAGGTGTGGGCAGTTAGCCACTACAGCACAATCTGTCAGCTTATTAGCATTTCCAAGATTCCAATGAAAGATGGTTGAGTGTAAAAAAGTTTTATTTTTCGTCAATTAAATTATCTTAAAAAATGATTATTCAGAGGAATAATCACAGAAGCCCATCCAATGCATTTCACTTATAGGCAAAGCAGTACATGTGTATTGTGCTTAGAGTATTTAACACCATCAATGTGTAAATTAGCGTCGTTTTGCAAAGTTAACTCTATACAGTGACACCGAACTTCCTGAGTGATACTGTTGCCAGTGGCAGCCGACTTTTCCAGCAGCCATCCTATCTATCCCTGTTCAATATTAATGTGCCCTCTTTCTGTATTACCCCTTATGTCATCAGTCACATGCGCTTTCATGGAGAGGCTGGCAACAACTAGATCCTCTGTCACTCCTTTGATATAGATTGAACTGCTCAGAGCTCCTAACGCCATCCCTGACAGGAGCGGCAACGTTTATCAGCATGATGGATATCTACCCAGAATGCAAATGCGTTCACCACTGAACGGAAAGGCCCACGTAAGCAGACGCTGAACGGATAGCAGCGTGAGGGTTGCACTTTCAGAAACACTCGCCTTCAGGATGATCATTAAAGCAGGGGTCGAAGTCAGCGGGAGCGGTTGGGAGCAGTGTTCCTCTACTTGTTTCATGTGCGTTTCACCATTCCTATTCTGGTATTTTAAAAAGAAACCTTTCTGGCGCGGTTTTGTTTTAAAATGATAGTGTAGGAAGAAGTTGAGACTTGCACTTTAGTCTACTGCACTGACAAACTGAACATACTTCAGACAGAGCGGCACGTGCAGTTAATGGGTAGGTGTTAGGGGTGGCTTTAATCTTTAGCATGCCCCTTAAGAGGTGTGAATGGTGGGTGATTTGAAAGGGGAGGGTGCCTAAAGTTGCATGCTGTGGGGGACAATGAATAAAGGTAATGGGGGTCGGTTGAAATGCATTTTTTCACACTGTTTCAGCATTTACACAGTGGTGGGGGCGGCCTGGATGAAAGGTGGAACCCAGGTATGGGGTTTGTCTTGTGCCTGGGAGCAGGCGTGGCAATTGGGTTTGCAGGGACCAGGGGTGGGCCAGCAGGGAACATAGTTCCACTGCTACTTTCCATACTCTCCCACCACTGCATTACATAGTGCATGCTCTAATATGCCCAGCATGTTCTAACGAACATGGTGTACCTGAGAGCGAGATTTGAACACATATATATATATTTGTTTATCAGTTGGAATGACTGACATATTTAACCCCTATTTGGACCCATTATTTGCAGCTCAATGTATCTCAGATGCAGGTATGATGCAGACTTTAAGGCCCTATTTATCAATTCACATCTTGGTGGCTCTGTGTCAGTCAGCGGAGGCCAAAACACCCGCACTTGCTTTCATTGGCCCTTGGTTTGGTTGAGTGCCTGCCTTGCCTACCTTTAATTGGCTACTGTTAGGAAAGATATTAATTTTGCAACTTTCTTAAATTAACTTGATTGGGGTTCCTCGGTAGATCTGTTTTCTTGCCTGGATCCAGCAGATTCTTGGGGTGAGTGAGCTCCTTGTGCCCCACTCACCCATTTGACACATTTTATTTGGGTGCACCAGTCAGTCCCTATGGCTGCAGTGCAGGGGCTGTGCCTTTCTTTACTCTTAATTTTTATGTGTACATGCTAGCACAAGCCACCTTCAGTGGAGTGCTACAGGACAAATGTATGTTCATTTAACTTTCTTTAAGCAACATCCCAGTTACTTTTATGCATATGAACAATACTCTTAGGATTTACCCATGGAACGGCTGAGCACCCTTTTGACCATGATTGGTACACAATAATTCCACTTATAGAAAATGTGCATTTTGTTAAATGTACAGAGGAAGGTAATGGAGCAGTCTCTAGTTGCTGTGGCAAATTCCCTGCATTGTAATTGTAATTGTTTGTTTGTACAGCGCTTGTACACAAGTGAAGTGCTTCAAAGTGCTTCAAGGCCGGTAGGGAGCAAGGGAATACAGTAGTCATTTTTAGTTCTTGAAGTTTCTGAATGATCTAACAAAAAAATAACTAGCGTACTAAGCCTGACAGTGTTTCTCCTAGTACAAGCGCATGAGTGTAACAGACGTAACCAGATTAGGGAGGAGAGGCAAAGGGGGGACAAGACAGACTTGCAAGGCCTAGTAAATTCAAGTCATGCAATCGTACAGACGGAGGTGCAAACATAGACATTTACTTAATCTGTCAGCACCGAGCCACACCATCATCCATTCCGTATTTTATTATCTGCCGCGCTTCGACAACGACATGGATAGAATGTTTCCTGATGCAGACAACCTGCTCAATTCCCTTCTCCCCTTGTTCACTCTGGCTCGTAATCATCACATTGAGTGGTGTTGCTGCATAGTGCATTAGTGTGCACCTGATCACTCACATTCAGCTCATATATTCATTTGAGATTCTTTTTTTTATAAATATGAAGAATGGCAAAAAATTGATGTTTCATTTAATACCAAATAGCTACCTCATACTCTCTATGGGTGCTTGTCAGCAATCGGTTCATGGGTTTTAGTAATCTTTTGAAAATAAAACACATTAAGACCCAAATAATCATTGTGAACAATTAGCACCCAGCGATGGGGGTGTGGTGGCCTCCCAGACAGTCATCAGGTTTTGGTCGTGTTCTTTACCTCATGGTAAAACACCCGCTCCGAGCCTCCTCGGAAACGGGAGGTAACCATTTTCCCCACTGGGAATTCGGTAGGTTTCCCTCTTAATCCCCTTCCCTTCAATGCCAACCCCAATTTCAACATCACCCACCCACCCCAGCCCCCGCCCCGTTTACCCTGCGGTACTTTGCCCCTTGCTGGCGCAGGGAACGCCAAACAATGGCCACCATGGAAATGGAGAAGGGACTATGTGTAGATTCCTTCTTCCAAATCCATGTAAGCTAGTATGTAATTTTGTTTTCACACGCCGTTTCTCAACTTGAAAAATTATGAGCATCTGGTATAACATGCTGAGAGGCTAAAAGCAGTAAACCTCTCACTGGGAGGGCATTACCTGGTTCAGGTAATGTTCCAGGGCTATTGCTAAAGCCCTCACACCCTGGGGCATTACCTGACCTGGCAATGACCCCTCAGCTCTGGGCTTTTTGCTTAATTGTGCCTCTGAGTGGCCCAGAAGCATTTAGTACGAGGAACTGGGATGGTGTCCCCAACCAGAAAAAAGGCATGAAGAATCTGAGAGAGATTAAATATCATGAGCACCCAATGGTTCTTCAGATATGGGGTGTGGTCAACACATGGGACTTTCACCTATATAATATACTCTAAATAGAACCTTTCTGCTATTGAGCTTTCCACCCCAAGTACTGGCAGGTATTGCCTTGGTTTTCTTCAAATTGGATTATGGGAATGCTGTAGCTTCTGGCCACTGTATGTAACATCTCTGTAGCAGTGTCTGTAGGATTCAGAAACACATGTAATATCCCTCCTGAAACCAATAAAACACATACAATATTTCCAGCCTTGAGACCATTACGATGGGGACAATATTGAAGGTACTCGTGGCCAAGGAGAAGATTCACAATGCCTGCCAGGACCCTGATCCATATCTTCTGAGAGAAAAGATACTTAGATGAGTTCTATCAAGGTCTGTCAACAATCGACCATTTCTGCAAATACAGGGCTGGCGGCGGAAAAGCCTTCTTTCCCCATTGAAACCGCTATGTTTATCAATAATCTTCCTCTGTCCCAAAAATCAGTCCTTGCTTCGCAGTTTTCCAGTCAGAATTTGGCAACCTGCCTGTTGCCACTGTAATTCTGATCCACATGTCGCCCTCAGTCTTTCAGCTCAAGAGTTTCATCTCAGTGACAAACAGAGCACATCATCAAGATGTGAACGGAGGATAGAGCAGGGGCAATGTGCTGGTCTTGGAAACAAGACCACAGAGCAACAGAGGTTTGAATCCTGGATCCACGCTTAGCAACCAAACTGAAGTATGGTATTAGGCACATTATTTTTATTATTAAATGTGCATGTATAGTACCCTCACCCATGTCACTAAGTCACATTCTTGCAACAGCGCCGCAATGCCTCTGGCCTGCCAGGCGCTTTACAAATATAAACAAATAAATAAAATAGTAGGTTCTCATTTTATTGGCTTGTGCAATTGTCATGGGATGACACGTTTTGTATACAACTGTGGTTTGCAGCTTCTGAAACAGTGAAGGAAAATGAATCAAAAGCACAGTGTCATGGCCTTAAAAGGATTGGCTTTAATGTATTTGTTGAGTTTAACTCATTCACTTCCATGCTCGCGGGATTGCAACTTTACATTCTGATTGCTCATGACTCCTTGCATGTGAAGTCCACTTCCAGAACTCTGCATGCACAGCACTGCGCCCCAGCGGGAAGTGTGCTCTCCAGATTTGCCAAGTCATTCCTACATCTCGATGAGTGCGACTGTTCCTGAGCTTGTCATGGCTACATAAACACATATAGAAGCGTTCGGAAACACGCTTGATAAGTTAGAGGTGAGCCTGTCAGGCAATGATGGATTTTATTCCTGCACCATGCGGCATAGAAGCCGGTCAACTGGCAATTCCCATGAATCCTACATAACTGCTGAACCCATATGCATGCATTAGTACTGGCCGAACCCCACACCCTCACCCATAATGATAGGCTCACAACTTGTATCAAGTGTTGGCAATAAAAGGCTGTAGGATTTTATTGTACAGATATGGGTTATGGCAATAACAATATCACATATCATGATGGTATCATACTTTTGGGCACCGGGTCCTGAGGTTACCCCCTCGGACCCGTGCCGCCTTCTTGTGTCCCACGACTTGTTGTGGGCACCGTACAGTGCCTTGTACTTCTTTTTGCTAATCTCCCCTTTTTGTAGGGTGGGTGGGTTCTGTGGTAAAGAAGCAAGAAGATTTGGAAGACACTGAGTAAACAGTGAACCTCCTGTTTGCTTGGGTCCCCGTTCAGGGTCCACAAACAGATTGTGTTTTCCCTGAGCATGCTGCTCTCATTTATAGGACCCAGGGAGGCCCTGGGTCTTTGTTGTGTACGTGATGGGGGCTACTGTTGTCGCAGCCCCCGCCGGATAGCCGACTGTCTGACCCCCTGGTGGGGGCAGATCTTTGAACCTGGGCCCTGCCTGATGGTTGTTTTGATTATGGCGCTTAGTACCTTGCTGTTTGGAGGAAAGGTGCGATGACTGTTCGCACCTTACTCTTCCGTGGCTTTTGAGCTGCCGAGACTGCGTGTCTCCGTAGCTGGGGAGATGAGAGGAGCAGGCGCGGGGAGGCTGGGGCTGCCCCTCTCCAAGCTGCCGATGGTAACAGCAGTTACCCTGACTCGCTTATGGGATGCCCTTGCAGCATTGCCCATTCTTTATCATGAACCCTGACCAAGAGACACGGAAGCAAACATGTTCCTTCCCAGTGCAGGCACAGCTCACTTCCGCAGAATCTTAGCACAGCCTGAATGGAGTTGCACTGATCCATCGGTTCCTAGAAACCGGGCATTCGCAAGCAGTGTTTCAAAGCATCTTTGAAGTCATGTTTGAACTCCATGACAAACTTGAAATTACTTTAAAATGCTGTAAGTGTAGTTCAGTGTTTTTTTATTTATTGTTATTGTTCCACACATTTTGAAACAATAGGGAGCAACTCCAATAGCTTTGCTTTATTTCAAGCTCCTGCAACCTTTAACGATCCAGATGTTTGGACTGCAACTCCCATCAGCCCTATCCAGCACAGACAATGATGAGAGGTCATGGGAGTCCTAGTTTAAAACATGTAGAGAGAAGCAAGTTGCAGGCGACCTGCTCCATTTGCACTTTTCCGGAATGTATTCTGTGCTGTTTCCGTGCTCTAGATGGGCATTGCGATTAAATTATGCCGTGCCAAGTATGCAATGCCACGTGCATCCTGAAATCATTTATCAGTGGAAAGGATTTCAGGCACACATAGTAACATGTTATGACCGTGCAGACTCATATTGCCAGGCTCTGCCAGCATTTGGCTGGTGCCAATGACAAACAGGGTCATTTACAGGGTCATCTATGGGCACTATTTTTTCAAGTAGATCCATATATGTCAGAGATCGTCGCACCTCGAGGTACTTCTATCTGGGTGATCTTGCTAATGTAAAGGTGTGAAGGATGTGAGGGGTGGTGAGTCCTTAAAAGACATGCACAACACTGATAAACAGAACGGAATCAAACCCAGCCCAATATTCATAAAAAGACACAACACACATTAACACCAACCCAGAAGAAGCTCAGGCACCAGAACGCTTGTCTATAAAAAGAAACACCACGTGAAACTCAAAAGATAACTTCAAAGAGTACCTCAAACATAATGAAGCCCTGTAATATGTGTTGACATACTTTAACATATCAATGTAAGGACGTCAATGTAATACCGCTCAGATCCAAATATGTATACAAAAATGAAAAAGTATTGCAGGGCACATACTGACAGCAATCACTCTTTCCACTGGGGCTTCAGTAAACCGAGATTCTCAAAGGCTTCTTTTGGAATGGTAGAAAGGCAGCATCAGGGGTTTGTGTTGAGCATGTTCACCGCTCTGCAGTCAGGGAGATGGATAAGCATCCCCAAATGAGCCAGAGCCGTCAGTAGTACGAGCGTCTTGCAAATCACTAGTTCCAAGAAAGTAGATGGTGGTTCTCATGAAAAACTGTTCACCAGGTTCTTAGAACCAACCAAGCCAACTGTGAGGAGCAAGAAGGCTACCAGTAGCTTCACTCAAGTGTGCATTCTGTCCCAGGCAAGCACATTTCTGTTTCTGGTCACAGGGTGACTCTCAATGAGAGCACCTCGAACATCACAGTGCCTTGAGGTTATGCTCCTTTAGCCCAGCAAGGTGCAGGCGAGATACATTGGATCCAGTCGTTCGCAGAAGTTTGTGAGGTCTTACTCCTCTTAGTCACCTGCTACTATTTCCCCCTTGATCTGCTCTTCTCTCTCCTTGTCAGTGTGGCAGGGGGTAATTCTGCACGGGAACGTTTTTAAAAACTCAGCAACACAAATGTGCAAGGCCAACGTGTGGTTCTTGAATACCACTGATGGGCTTCACAGCACATTACTTCTCCTCTGCTAGACCCCATTATTAATCCTGAAATAGTGGATGTGAGATTGTCATGTCTGTGATCTGGGACCTCTCTTCCATAGTATATAGAAAGCAATCCAGTTATTTCAGTGGAATAATTGCAGAAATCCTGGGACTAGCGGTCAGCTCGTATCGCTTATGCTATTAGATTTGTCTGCAGCGTTCGACTTATTTGATCATGCTCTGCTGACAGAGAGACTTCAGAAAGTAGCTGCTTATAGACAGTGGCTTGTGTTAAATGATTTCTTAAAAATCATCAGCAAGATTGTGTACTGGCATCACAGAGGCAGCCCCTGTAAAGGTTTTGTATGGTGTTCCACAAGGAGCCTATCTTTCCCCATCACTTTACAATATCTTCACCTTACCGCTAAGTCATCTGCTTGAGGACAAATAAATCAAGTTTACTAACTACACAGATGATACACAGTGCAGTATTCCCTTGTCAAGCATATATCCAGTGGACTTGCAGAACATCATTAGAGTGCACTTTTTGACACAGGGGTGGATGTTCTAGAATGGGCTTGCTCTCAATGATGCAATCGATGTGAACACAGGGGCCAGACTCCATAGCCTGAGTGCCAAATACCAGCATTTCATGGTTGCAGACTGGAGGATCAATGCACAAGCTTAGGTCAAAGCCCTAGGGATCTATTTGGATTAGACTATGAGCATACGACCCCAGGTGAATAGGATCGTCTCCAGGTCAATCTATTACATCAAAATTACAGACGTTGGTCCAACCGTTCCTGTTAAAAACAAACTGCATTACCATAGCCTTGGAGATCATTGGCTCAACGATGGAGTATTGTAGTAGCCTCTTGATCGGCATCACCAAGGGTGACATATCTAAACCTTAGGTGATCCAGAACAGCATGGTAAGAGTGGTAGAAGGACTGAGTAGGAGAGCTCATGTCTCGCAGGCTAGAAGGAAGCTGCTTTGTTTGCCTATGGGAGAGAGAACCTTGCACTGATTACTCACGATAACACACAAATGTTTGCCAGGAAAGCCCTGGTATATCTGGCATAGAGTTTGACCACAAACACCACCCAGAGAGTGATCAGATCTAACAACACCAACTTTGCCTTTCGTTCCTAGAACAAATCTCGTCACAGTGGGGAGATGTGCCTTCTTTGTGGCAGCACCTAGGGCATGGAATGCCCCGCTGCCAGATCTGAGAAGTACGGATTCCATTGAAGCCTTCAAACGTAATCTGAAGACATACATCTTCAGCTAACTCTTGGCACTTCCCCTTGTTTCCCTGGTCCACATCTGAGATGCTTTGTGCCTTCTTAGGCTTAGGTTGTGTTTGTTTTTTTTTTTTTTTTTTTTTTTTTGTCGGTCAAGTGGCACAGCGAGTAGTGCGCTCGCTTTGACATCCGTGCAGAGCCTGCTAACGCAGGTTTGAATCCCGGCGGGTCCAAACTCAGCCTTTCATCCTTCCGAGGTCGATAAATGAGCACCACACACCATGGGTAATAATAAGCAGCGCTCAAATACCTGAGGGTTCGTAGCGCTTTATAAATGGCAAATTATTATTATGTGTGTGTCCTTTCTAGGCTAGCACCCTTATGCCTTCGGGCCCACCAGCACTTTATAAATACATTAAATTAAATTAAATTATGGAGAGTTGGGTTTTGCTACTAAGATTTTCGGGGGAGATATTTGACGACTCCAGATCCTGTTGTCAGCATCTGGAAATGAAGGCAACTTCCTATTTATGACACAGAAGAGAGGAGCCTCTTTCTTGCATCAGTATCACCTTCCCTTTCTTGACTTCCTTTACAATGAAGATAATAAATCAGCCATTCAACCCTCCATCGAGCTGTGAAGAGGGCTGCTGGAGCCATTCAATTGATGACTCCCCGGTACGGCTGAGAGACCATATTGACATGTGTATTAAATTCACTACTTTGAGCAAAAAATAACACTTATAACTCAAGTGCTTACAATAATTGAGCATCTGTGGAAATATTAGTAGAACGAATTCCATTGTCACTGTAAACCATGAAGATGTTAACGTTATCAGTAGGATTGAATCTGTTATTGTGAAAGAGGCACTGCTCTAGGGCACTTTGAAAATGAGGTCAGATATAAAGCAGTATAACTTAAGGGCCACAGCCAGGGGTGTGACTCCACCAATTTAACAGTGGGTTGTGTGTACCACATCCTCCAACTTCAGAATGGGTGGACACAAATGCACCTGCACACTTAGCACTATTATACCCTCTCGAGTACACATTTACATTAATATTTCATTTCTATTAGGGTATTTATTGAGTATGGGCCTATCTATGGGACGCAACGGAGCACTTTACAAATCATAGGAGATGCACACAGTGAGAGAAGACTATCACAAGGGGGTCAGTACAAGGCAGCAGGGAGATGCATACGGGTGAAGGATATGGCAGTCAATATGACAGCACAAAATATGCAAGCAACCAAGGGAGGTAATCATGGGACGATTGCCTAGTTTGGTTAAGTGGGCAGTGAAGGGGGTTGAGGACATAGGTGTTAAAGAGGAGCCATTCCTTGAAGAGGAGGGTCTAATGTTCCTTCATGAAATGTAGGAGCAGGTGGGCAAGTATGGTGCTGATGGGGAGGAGGTTACAGAGTCTGGGGGTGTAGACACAGAAGGTCTGTCTTCTGGTACGTTCTTTCCTTCCTGTCACGGCTAACTTCAAATATGCACATGTCCTTGCTTCTGGTGGATTGTAGGCCTTCGTGGACACACACATTCTCAGTTATCAGTTTGAAGACTTGAAAGCGACAGCCTGGCAGATGTTGCAGTAGATTTTAGGGGAAATGTGTTGACAGACGGACCATGTGTAGTTCAATGATGATCAGGGTGATGTGGCTGAATTTTTTGAGTCCTTTGTTGAGTCATGCTGCAGCATGTAGGACACATATTATGGGGACACGGGTGATCACTAGAAGGCCTTCCAAGAGGGAATTATCACAATCTAAATCAGAAAGGACCAAGGATTGGACAACGTGTAAGTGCAGGTCACTTCAGGTGCTCTCCACACTTCAAGTTGATGCCCTTGAACGGGAGCTACCATGCTAAAAATGCACATGATTGACATATACATGAGGTTCAGATTAATTAGGATTCACGTTCTCACCGCTAGACATGTGTACAAAGCCTGCAGAGTTTCTGTGTCTCATGCAAGACTCCCATTTCTAAGCAGGAAGACCTTCCTTCATATGAGGCTTAAGTCAAGATCCAAACTAGAAGTCCATGCAGCATCCTGGTATGGTGGCACCAAAGAGCATTTGCATACATCCCCAAGTGTCCATTAGCCATGCCTGTAGGCAAGAGATTAGGATTCACACTTCTACATCTGTTGTTTAAGGAATGTGGATCAGATTATGAAGAGAGCTGAATGCCAATCCTGTAGGAAACAGAGAAGTCTTCAAAAAATGATACATTGCTCATGAAGACCACCCAGTAACTCAATACAACACAAAGACAAACAAGCATTAGGCCTTCTCCCCAACGGACTACTGGACATTTATCTAATACAAAACACCATATACACACGCATCATTCCGAAAATATATGGACATTTGTGTGTGGCCAGGTGGCACTGCTATGCCTTTCCTCATATTATTTATTCTCAGTACTTCCTTGTGAGCCCAGAAATGCTAATTCACATTGCTATAGGCAAATTGTGGGTTTAGTGTCAGAGAAATGGGGAGTATGACTCACATGGGAGTTCAGTCGTTGGGGTTGGGGAGGAGGTGAGCTCCCACCTATGGCCTTTTGTCATTGCTATGGGTGAAACAAACACTGAAGATTAACTGCAGATGTGTCCTCCCCTCGGGTACCTGAGAAGAAATCTAGAGATGCACCTTGGACTGATGCACCCTTCATATGTTTCCCCCTCGCATGGTTGTTCCGGTCAACCAATGACATCTAAGTGTATGCGCGAGCCTCATTGGGTTTTGAATGTATGGGGTTAGCAGCCAGATCTATGTGTAGGCGCAGCTGTTGAACACACAGGGATACTTGCATTGCATGTGGCTGGCCTTGGGGTGGGATGCCTAGTGGCGAGATATTGTGCCTAAGGTAGCATCGGACTGGGGCATAAAATTGTCTCGGGCACCAATGATATGATATGAAAGGATGTGGCATTTATAACGCGCCTGTACACAAGGGTTTCTAGGTGTGATGAAAAAGTGGCCCACAGTTCCAAATGGCAATTCATTCCTTTTGTGAAGGACTGTTTGAGTAGTACCCAAGTGGGAGTTTTTTCATAAAATGTGATGCAAATCGTGCATTTTAAAGAATATTTATTCAGTAACACTGGTCAAAACTACTAGCCGCATGGTGAAGTAACTTATCAAACTGGTCCACAAGGGTCAAAAAAGTGGCCAACTTTGACCAAAAAAGCTGGCGCACACTAGCATTTTGTGTTTTCGGTTCGGGCTTTGCCCTATTGCCCTATTGTGCCAGTCCGAGCTTGGCCTAAGGCAGACATCACCACAAGAGAAAGGACACAAGCACATGAACAAATCCAGGATTAGACTCCTTGCCACTTGGCACAAAACTAGTTATTCTAAACTCATGTGCAGAGATAGAATTAATCGTGAAGTGTTTACCAATGTCCACGCATCAGTCATAACTAGACCTTATTCATGGCTTCTCCCTGGCATCTATTTCTGTAATGGGTACAGTATTATCCTTAAACCATACACTGCTGTGTGAGCACCGTGTACACAATGCATGTGCAAAACAACAATGAGTCACCGATGAGATCCAAGACTCAGTTTCCTCAACAGTGCTTAATGCAATGTTCTCAATAATAACTCAACAATTTTATTTGTGGCGCGGGTTTTTGGAAAATCATCAGTTCTTTGTTAGACTGGACCATGCCTGGGGTTGCTTGTGGTCCCCTGCAAAAAGGATGTGACCAACCACTTTGGGCTGCACTGCCCCTTTTGGTGTGGCATCAATCTTGATTTGCATATTCTCTTTCCCCTTTCTGTAATGGCTTGGCAGGCAGAAGACCAACGCTCTGGAAGGTAGGCCAGAGCTATGCCAGAGGTTAAGATTGATTCTAAACTTTTTAGCCATCACCTCTTTTGTTTTTTGTGTGTTTTTTTACAGGGAATACAATGTGTTTTTTTTCCAGAACCTAAAGTTTAAAGAATGTATGCCTCCATTGGAAATCAACTTTAGCATACGTATTGAGCGACACAAGTGCAGTACGTGGGCACTCTCAAAAGGTGACCCAAATGCATGTCCGGCATCAGAGAAAAGTAAAAGGAATATTTCAGCTTAGAGTGCATAGAATCAAGTAAGGCTGTGTCATGACAATGTTGTTTCATCGGTATAAAGTGGGACTATGATGAATCTGAGAAAGTGTTTGAACAGTGTATGGGGAGCTATTCTCTCAAATAGTGCCCACTGATATACTAGTGTTGCATGTGGGCTTTAATGAAGAAACTGAAAAGATTTTCTTTGGCCCGGCCCTCTTTGTCTTAAATTCCCTTTAAATGGGCTTGGCTCTAACTACCCCTCTCCCACTCTCACTGCCAGAACTCAAGGCACTCTGTTTGACAACAACACACCCTTTTCCTGCAAATCA
The DNA here is from genome assembly GCF_040938575.1 of Ambystoma mexicanum. NCBI lineage: Eukaryota > Metazoa > Chordata > Amphibia > Caudata > Ambystomatidae > Ambystoma > Ambystoma mexicanum. The sequence continues at coordinate 290,831,604 of NC_090930.1, read as the reverse complement.
ATCTGACCATCAACAAAATACACTTCTGAGGGCATTTGTCGTGGAACTTCTTCTCAAGACGAATATTGTCTCAAAAAACAAATGCTGAGCAAGGTCTTGTTCTCTAGACACTTGATCACTGGAAATCAATTGACCTGGGCATCAAAAACGGAATATGCTCATCAGTTGCCACTTCTAAACAAGGCAGCCGACCAACTTGCACTCTCAGACCCTGGAACCCGATCATGTCTGCCTCGGAATCTCTGAATGGCTTCCAGGGGCCAGATTACAGAATCATTGCACCGGTGCAAGTGCAATGTTTGCATGGTATTGGCAGTAGGGCAAACTTTGACCAATTTTTTTTAAAACAATGGGACACACTAGAAAACTATTGCACCATGACAAGTGCAGTTTGGCAGGGTATAAGCACCAGGGGAAAAATTGCCCACGGGCCAAAAAGATACATTTTCACTGCATTGTTGCCACAGGGCAAAGTTTTCCCTAGTGCTAATACGGAATGGTATTAGCACTAGGGCAAACTTTGCCCTGATAACAAAATGCATTGAAAATTGATCTTTTTTTGCACTTGTCCAATTTTTGCCCTGGTGTTTGTACCCTGCCAAACTGCACTTGTCATGGTGCAATAGTTTTCTAATGTGTCCGATTGTTTTTAATCTGGCCCCAGGTGAGCAGAGAATTGTGCTCCACAACATGTGCATCATTCGCACCCCCCCTAATATTGGTTCAGTATGCTCCCCCCTAATATTGGTTCAGTATGCTTTATGCCTATCACAAAGAAGCCAGGGACCCAAACCTTCTTCTCACCAATGAATGTACTGCACGCCTATGTCACGTTTTCCTGTGGTTCTAAGGCAAGGTTGTCCAACATACGGCCGCGGGCCACAATGCGGCCCTCCAAGCCATTTCATGTGGCCCGCGAGGCTGTACAGACAACATTGAACAAATAAAGAAATACACCGGGCCGTGGTGGAGGACTGTTACTGCCTCTGGTGCCCCCTAAAGGGGGGGCCACCAGAGGCAGTAACAGGCCACGGCCCGGTTTATTTATTTATTTGTTCAATGTTTGTCGGGTCCGTGGACCTGATTAATTTATTTATTTCTGCAATGTTGGGCGGACCCAACATTGCAGAAATAAATAAATTAATCGGGTCCACGGACCCGGCAAACATTGAACAAATAAATAAATAAACCAGGCCATGGCGGAGGACTGTTACTGCCTCTGACACGGCCCAGTTTATTTATTTATTTGTTCAAAGTTTGTCGGGTCCGTGGACCCGATTAATTTATTTATTTCTGCAAATAAATAAATTAATCGGGTCCAAGGACCCGACAAACATTGAACAAATAAATAAACCAGGCCGTGGCGGAGGACTGTTACTGCCTCTGCCACGGCCCGGTTTATTTATTTGTTCAATGTTTGTCGGGTCCGTGGACCCAAATTAATCGGGTCCACGGACCCGACAAACATTGAACAAATAAATAAATAAACCGGGCTGTGGTCTGTAACTGCCTCTGGTGCCCCTAGCACCAGAGGCAGTTACAGGCCACGGCCCAGTTTTAGGGGCGCAGAGTATGCGGGTGCTCCGGCCCCCCAGGCCGGAGAGAAGAGACGCAGTATGGATGGTCCTTTGTTCCATCCATACTGTGTCTCTCTCTGGCGGCCCGGGTAAAAGCCGGGTAAAAAACAATGTTTAAAAATTGTGGGACGGATGCAGAGCAAGATGCTCTTGTTTTGCATCTGTCCCTCAATTTCTAAAAATCGTTTTGGTTCGGGTATACTTCTACATCTGTGTGCACGGATGTAGAAGTACACCCAACCCAAAACGATTTTTAGAAATGGAGGCACAGATGCAAAGCAAGTCTGTCCCTCAATTTCTAAAAATCGTTTTGGGTTGGATGTATTTGTACATCTGTGCACCCCGCTTGGCAAGAGGGGTGCACAGATGTAGAAGTAACCCAACCCAAAACGATTTTTAGAAATGGAAGCACAGATGCAAATTAAGTCTGTCCCCCAATTTCTAAAAAATCGTTTTGGGTTGGGTGTATTTGTACATCTGTGCACCCCGCTTAGCAAGAGGGGTGCACAGATGTAGAAGTACACCCAACCCAAAACGATTTTTACAAATGGGGGCACAGATGCAAAGCAAGTCTGTCCCCCAATTTCTAAAAAATCGTTTTGGGTTGGGTGTATTTGTACATCTGTGCACCCCGCTTGGCAAGAGGGGTGCACAGATGTAGAAGTAACCCAACCCAAAACGATTTTTAAAAATGGAGGCACAGATGCAAAGCAAGTCTGTCCCTCAATTTCTAAAAATCGTTTTGGGTTGGATGTATTTGTACATCTGTGCACCCCGCTTGGCAAGAGGGGTGCACAGATGTAGAAGTAACCCAACCCAAAACGATTTTTTAGAAATGGAAGCACAGATGCAAATTAAGTCTGTCCCCCAATTTCTAAAAAATCGTTTTGGGTTGGGTGTATTTGTACATCTGTGCACCCCGCTTGGCAAGAGGGGTGCACAGATGTAGAAGTACACCCAACCCAAAACGATTTTTACAAATGGAGGCACAGATGCAAAGCAAGTCTGTCCCCCAATTTCTAAAAAAACGTTTTGGGTTGGGTGTATTTGTACATCTGTGCACCCCGCTTGGTAAGAGGGGTGCACCGATGTAGAGGTATAATGTACCCAGCGGGATCAAACCTGTGTTGCTCCTGAGCTATCCTCCCGAGACTCCGAAGATCTGAAGTACATGTAATGATACAGAACCAGAACTATTGAGCAAGTCTAACATCATCTTCATCATCATCAGAATAAATCAACACTGTTGTGGTTATACAAGAGCTAATATATTTAAAGGGATGGAATTACTCCGAATGTAGCAGAACTATTCAATAACCCAAAGTGCTTAAGCATCGTTAATGTGAAAATATGACACTTCTCACCATTGGGACAGTACTGCCTTGGACAGAGTTTCACAGTGAAGAAGTGAGCAAGTGATCCGGGGTCTGCAGCCCACACACACGCATGGCATTCCCATGCACCCACTTGCGCGAATTGCACCAAATTAGTGAGATTGTGCTCCAAGGCACACGCACAGTCTTTGCTCTGAGGTTTGACACACTCACAGGATGGGATGGCATTTCGTTCTCCTATCCTAGTTGTGTTGCTCTGCCTTTTCAGGGCTACTACAACCTGGATGATTATAGAGGGGTGGAGTAGGGGCAGTATTGGCCTACTGGGATGCAACTGGAAGGCTTAAACCTCCTTCTTACTTGCCTTTAGTATATGCAATGCATGCTAGCCAATGTTTCCACTGTTCTGCACCCCCCATCCCCCTCGCACCAAGTTGGCGACTATGTGCAAATGCGGTCATATAAGTGCTGGTTATGTCACTTCCTATATTTGGGCACCACCCGGGAAATTCATAAGTCGGCTCCCCTGCCCGATTTATTTATTCAATGTTTGTCGGGTCCGTGGACACGATTAATTAATTGATTTCTGCAATGTTGGGTCCAACCAATAAACCGGGCCGTGGCAGAGGACTTTTACTGCCTCAGGTGCCCCCTGGAATTGGATTATGCTTCTTTCATTACCACAGAAGTAATGAATGTGTATTACAGAGATAAGCTGGCATATGTATTGGGCACACTGCACATGCTCAGGCAGCATCAATCATGCTTTGTAGAGGACAATGCTGGCCTAAATTGGTAACAGCCAGCACAGACATGTTGCTACAGAGGCATATTTTGGGCACAACCAGCATGTCAATATGTTACATCAGTGACAGTGCTGTCTTACACTGTGGACACATTGATCATTAAAATGTGTTGTGTTCTACAATGTTCTTGTCTGCTGTTAGTGACATGGAATGTACATGTTCCCCTTTAGAACTGATTGTAAACGTATGGCTTTTTGGTCACTTTTCCTGCTGTAAAATGCACAATTTCAGCCCCATATTTGGAAAAAAAACAGGGGGGACCCCCCCAAACCCTCCCTATATTGTTATAGCTCCCTTGCTACGCTCTGTCGCCCCCATTATTTCCGAGAAATATCAACACATACACACTGGAAGAAATCACAAGAAACTAACCTCTCATCACTGCCCCCGACACCAAAAGCTATCTTTGGGACTGCATGGCTATGCCTTTGATGATATTGTGTGAAAGGTCACACACCATCGCTTTTGAATATACTGCCTTGGGTCAGGGTGTTCACTTTTGGCTCACAGGCCCTCCTGGTGACAAAAAGTGAATGCTTCGGCCCCACATTCAAAAAGGTTGGACGAGCCTGTTCTAAGGGGACCCAGGTTTGCACATTTCAAAGCTTCAACACACAATGATAAAAGAAAGACTCATGTCTCATACCTCTAACTGAGCAGGACCCTCGGATGAGCAGTGTAGTTGAGTTTGTATAGGCATTCTGCCTAACATTTATCAGTTGGTGCAGGATATTTGGACAAAGTCAATGTTTCATATTTAGAAAAGTATTCACAAGGTAAAACAAAACAGAGAATAGTCTGAGATTAATAGCATGAGCAATACACTTTTTGTATCATTAGAAGATTGTATATCGATCTGAAAGTATGATTATTTTTAAAGCCTTCAGAAAAAGTCCCTTCTATTAGTGATGATGCCTGAATGCATTGATGCAATTATAGGACCTGGGCAAGGACTGTTCCTTTCACCCATTATTTAACGACAGAGAGACAGTTCAACATCTCCAAAATGAATATCAGCACGAAAGTAGCAAGGCGATGTCAAGGCCATCGCTGTCAGCCAAGTATGCTTTGGCACAGGGCTATTCATTTTGGATTATAGATATATCCAATCAGCAAGCACACCATTCTGATTAGACCTGCAAGGTGAAAACATTTTGAGCACTGTGCTTTCTACTGCTTATACATCAATTAATGAATGAATGAAATGGATTTGTACTGCACTTTCAACCTAATGAGGTATCAAAGCACCTAATAAGTTTGAACATTATCTTTCATAATCCTAAAAGCGCCATTAGGTTTTTAAGGAACTTAACCGTTATTTGAAATGTTTCATGGGGGCAATTTGTTTCTCGTCTTGGGAACACATTTGCATTTATGGTACCCCAGAAGGTACTTGTAGTCCATGGGCTTTATTACGAGCTTGCCGGTCCGGATACTACGGTACCAGTAAGCTTGCCGGTACCGTTGTATCCGGACCAGCAAACTCGGAGTTGTGCTTGCAGGTGCCTTTCATTCCACCAGGTCTGATAACGGTGCCTCTGCATCCGGCTTCCCCATTCCCATTGAACCTGGCGTCCAGGAATGGGCAAATACCGGGTCCGGCAAGGCCGTAATGACCCAGTAATTGCCCATTTCTGGGAGCCGGAAAAAATGCAACTCTGGCGGCAGCCGTGCCTGTTTTACAGGCACAGCTACCGTCAGGGTTGTAATGAGGCCCAATTTGTGTAATATTAATGTTTTGTTATGAAAAAACCAGGATTGTTTCCCATGTCTATTAAAGGCACAGTATAACAATACGTAACTCTACCTGTTTGATTTAATTAAAACAATGCTTCAAAAGATTATCTGGACAATAGAGTGACTAGCCATCTTCCAACATGAGAACATTCCTGCCTGGTCCTCATATTCATTTTCTAGAAATGGAGACACACCCAGCAAGCAACAATACACAATGGGGAATAGCCTCAATATGAAGCAGGACAATAGTGAATTAAATGACCCCCAGATCTGATAACATGAGCATTTAGGAGCAACAAACCATGGGCGCATCGGCCCTGAAGCCACACACAGAAAGAACGCAGGGTTGTACCCGGAAAAGGCAGTAGATGAGTTGACTTCCTTTCAAAGGGCCCCGAAAAAGAACAATGCTAGAAAACATGTCCTGGTACCACGTGAATGCAGTGCAGTGATACCACGTGTTGAGAGATGTTGTGCATTTATGTGGGTGTCACAGAGGGTGTTTTCCAGGCAACAAAACAGCAGTGAGGTCAGGAGTAATGGCTTAAAGAAGGCAGTGATGCTGCCCAATGTGCAGTAGATACAAAGGGAAAAAGGAAACGGAGGGCTGTGACGAATCACTGGATTCCGTCATTTCTCCCGAGTGGGGAGCCTTTCCCAGTGAGGATAGGGAGGTAAGCCCGCTACACAAAACCTTCCCTAGGTGTAGAGGCAAGCAGGCCCTCACCGGGAGAGACACCCCCCTTCGAGACAAGGACTCCTGTTCAGAGGAGAAGCTCCCTACGCAATCCACCTATCAACCAATCTTGAAAAACCCTGTTGGAAGAAGACATGAAGAAACAGTGGATGTGTGTTTCTGCCAGATTGTACCAATGAGAACAACTGAAGAGAATTACACATGTGGCATTAAGACGCAGAAAACCACAGGTGTAATACTGAGTGCAAGTGAAACACAGAAGGACTTTAATGCTACACTGGGGAACTCCCAACACAGCATCATAAATCTGGTAGGAGGAAAGACAAGGAAGAAAGAAGCACGGAAATCCAAAGCAGCTGTGGAAGGACAGTTAAAGGAACACAGGGAACCAGAGCTTCCCATGTCAAAAGGAAGCTACACATATGCAACTGTCCAAGCTGCAGTACATGAGAGCCAGTCTGCAGGTAGCCAAAGGATTTGAACATGGTCTCAAGAGGGTGACCAGAGGTACGAGAGGGTACCGCGGGGACACTGAAACCAATGATTGAGTGTTGAGAGACAGACAAATACATCATCATTGACTATGTCCCCTGCCCCGGTTCAATATCGTAAAGGTGAGAAACTTTATTCTTTAAGGTACCCATACCACCCTTATCCCAGGCAGGTACAGCAAGTGATGAATACCATGTAAACTGAAGAAGGCACTCACAATGAAGAAAACACAACAGGTCAAATATGCATTTATACATGAAGAATGTTTACATTGCAACCATAAAGACATGAGGAATATTCACATAAGCAATATATAAGCTCATTGCAACACGAATGACACACAAATATAGATCACTAAAATGGACACGTGTCAGAAATTGGCAGCCATCTTTTCCAAAATGGAAGCCATTATAAGCTTCAAGGAAATGAAAAGCGTCAAGGCATCAACAACTCCAAATGCTGAATTTATTGAAATACAGATGTGTGCAGGGCTCAGACAGTAGCTACACAGACTGAGCCAAAGTTACTAATAAATTACGGAGGGTACGAGCGCCACAGAGAAGACCTGAAATACATTTTCTCAGGATGTAGTACAACCAACCATTGCAAGTGCAGGGTAATTGTAAGTCAGAAAACCCCATGAAGTATAAGCTCAAGAGTGTGTCTAGAGGTAGAGGAGACCATAACATTTTCATTAAGATTAGATAAAATATTCATAAATGCAGGATTAATTGAATCCAAATGTTGTCATCTCACGCGTGACTCATAGTTGAAGAATGTGGTTGATTCATTAGCAAGAAACACAGATAGAACAGCTGCCTCACTCCTCACACATATTACCAGACACGAGACATCACACAAGGCAATTACCCTGGATCATGGCCTAGAAGATGAGGGATGTTATTTTTCTTGAATTAAGACAAGCAGGCCGTGAACCTCTCTTCCCCTACTCCCTTTTGGCTCATGTGTTGATGACCTGTCAGTTGACCAAGGTTGGTCAGTGCAATGCCATCCAACTAAAACTCCTGGTGACAATCTACCTATTATGTATTCTATAAACCAACATATGAATGATGTAGTCTTTTTGTTATCAATTCAGAAGTGTTCTTAGGAGGAGCCATCTATTTGCCATTATCCAATTAAAGGTTTAACCCATATAGAAAATGTGTGTAATTCCCTAACTAGTCCCCTTACCCCATATGTTTAATATCATTATGTCATCATTCTGACATGTTTTTGACATAAAATATGTTGTTTTGTATGAAGAGCTCAGAGAGTGACAATTCTTTGTATGCTGTCCCAGCTTTATCTTGGAAGTTAATAAAGCGGGGTGTTGCCTTTAACTTTGTCTATTTCCATTACTGAGTCCAAGTTTTTCTGGCTCCTAATCCTCTGCATAAATCCTGTGTTTTCCAGGCCACCTTACTTCAGCATGCTGACAGAAGGAGGAACTGCGAGGGAAGACATCATCCTGACCAGAAGCGAAAACAGCCCGTTCCGAACTATGGACCCGGTGACGCGATCCATCATCCAAAAGGATAAGGGGGGAAGCAGCAGACTTGGGGAGGGCACCAAAAGTGACAATTGGAATACTCATACTCATCCCAGTGGGGCACAAGTTTGTAAGAAAAATTGAAATGATCTCTTGGCTTCTCATATGTGTCCCAGTGAGACACAAGTGTGCAAGAAGATTGATAATCATCACTGGACTACTCATGCTCGTCCCAGTGAGGCATACGTTTGGAAGAAGAGTGAGAATCATAAGTGGGTTACTCATACTCATCCCAGTGAACCCCACGACAGACCTTGAGAAACGTGAGAACTATTTATGGAGTACTCATACTCCTGTGAATAATGAGCAAGTGTTGAAAAAACTTAAGAAGCACAAGAATTGGAATGCAACCGTGTTGGTTGTCCAAACCAATATAAAGATTGAGCATTGAGTCAAGAGAGACTTTCAAGTTGTATAACAAGAAAGGAGAAAAAAAGCCAAACGAGAAAAGAGACTGCCAAAGAAACAAGAGTGTAAGAGAAAAAAACAGGAGAGAGAAAGAAAAGTGCAAACACCCATTGTCAAAACGTCATGACTTGATAAAAAAGACAACCAAGAACTACCAATGAATACTGTATAAACAGAACCTGCTGAGAAAGCAGTCCACAGGAGAATGAATTCATTCTCCTGTGCTTTAGTTGGTTTTGAGAAGTGGTAGGGTCTGGTTAGATTCATTTTTTGGACGGTAGACAGACTTTTATTTTGGACTCACTGATGACTGATGATCACCCTAGTGAGTCTGGTTAGGTCGGGACACCCCATGGCTTAAGGAAAGTTAGGTGCTTTTTAGTGTACTGAAATACAAATGTAATTAAGTATGGTAGTTCAGAGTCTGTCGCTTTCTTCTGACCTGCCACAGGGCCCATAACTGCCAAACAAGTGCTTACAAATAAACCGCAATTATTCAGAGTGGCACATCTCACATCCACATTTACAGATAACCCATCGCAAACCTATTAAGAATTAAGTAGAGGTGCCCAGTAAATGATTATTCACTCACATGAATTTAGAGACAATTATATACCTAAGAGAAGTGGGGTGGGGGGTGCATTGCAAGCCATTGATCACCTTGAACTGCAGAATTATGTGTTTCTGTGTGATCAAGGGGGACCATAAGACCAGAAAACGATGGCACACATGTGCTACCAAAGTCTCAATGTTGTAACTGTGTGCATATGGCTGCCCAATTCTGAAAGAGAAATACATCAAGAACCTCATTTTTCTAGAATACTACCCTCTCCCATTGTCAAGCGATGCCCAGCTGAAAGACCAAGAGAAGAAGCTCTGTCACTATCACATCCCTACAATAGACTGTGTTAGATACCATAGTACATGAACCTTCATCATTGAACACGTCTTGAGAACTTGACCGGTAGGCCACTGACCGTGCATCAGGTAATGCAGATCATGAACTCGGATACAAAATTAACTCAACTGTAGGAACAAAATAAACAGAAGGAGGAGATAATACTTGAAGATGGGGAAAAATATGAGGCTACCGCTTTCTGGGAAATGTAGATGATGAAAGTTAGAGTTCTGAATTTGAATCCTGGCACAAGACATAAGTGCACACACTATACAAAAGAGAAACCTCAGAAGCAGTGTGGCCCACTGGAAAAGAAAAGCATATTTCTTGATGCAGAAATAGCTGAGAAAATAATCCATCAGCAAATAGAAAGAAAACCATGTTCATGCCAGCAGGCCTTTCAGTGGAAACATAAGAGATATGGACCAAGTTCCTATACCTCAGACAGGACCTCAGGAAGCATATCCCGGGCTGTTGTGTACAGTGCTTGAGCCAGCTAGCACGACTGCAAGCAAGGATTAGGAGAACATGGAGTTTAGGGAAACAGGAAATCTGGCAAAGGCCAAATGAAGAAAGATAAATTACAGTGATGGACACAACCTCTATCCCACGTGAAAGGTCGTAATTATGCAGGATGTAAACAGCAAACAGGAAAACAAAACTGCTCACAAACCTAGAAAGAAAGGCGCGCAAGGACACAAAGTGAAGCAAAGTAAAATACTCAGACAGATAATTTCGCTCACTAGTAAAGGCATTTTTGCACATATCGTCCATCTCCGGCAGATTCATGTGTCCAGAATCGGGCACAGTTCGCAAAAGAGTATATATCCCCAGAAAAACAGAGATTAGACCTGCAAACATACTCCTAAATACTAGTACAGAACACTGACTCAATTAAACAGAAAACTCCCAACCTGCGAATAATGTAGAAATGAAAACAAAAATAAAATAATGTACTCCATTGGGGGATTTATCTGCCAGTATTTCAATGGACATTGATGGTGCAGGAATAAGTGTTGTGTTGTCAATATTATAAACTTATGTTACACTCTTTTCATATTTGATTATTTTACCCCCCTTCAATGAGTCCTTGCAATATTGATTTTTCGCCACTGTGATCCTGCACCACACTACACATACCTAGGAATCAAAGGTTAGAGCTAATTCTTTGACCACTCATTCAATAGGATCCAAACAGATAAGCATATGCTTCGAAATCATTCAACTCAAATACTGGCATGATGTCTTACAGTCATGACTTAGAACTCTGGACCAAATTGCACCTTGGCTGTGTGATTTGCCTGATTCTGCCGAGAGAAGTCAAGTGCTTCATTGTTACCACGGCAACCATAGCATAAGCAGTTGTGCAATCACCGTGAAGTAATATGAAATGGGCTTCAGCTGTTCCCTCCTGACGCCCCTATTGCTTAGACCATCGCTGCTGGCAATCAGCAATCCATCACCATTTGAACAAACAGCTGACAGAGTCCACAGTAGAGCGGATATGGTTATGCGCTATCCGCGACCCTTTTAAATCGGAACGCAAGCTAGTATTTATATCATATGAGCAGAATATTAACGTGGATGAGTCACAAGGCTATTAAAGTCACCTGTCATATTAAGTAAAGAGCGTGAACTAAAAATTGACACCACGAAGAAGCAGAATGAAAGAGTGTGAACTAAAAACTGACACCACGACGGAGCAGAATGAAACAACTCTTATGAAAACACTGTGGCAAACCTTAAGCGTGGGTACCGGTTTGAAGGGGGAGCAAAAAAAGGGGGCAGATGAACATCTGCTTTGAAAGTTTATTTTCATGTAAAGAGATCATTGATATTGCAAATTACAGCAAAAGAAAAACAACCGTGATTAAATCATAGATCTATCTAATACAATGTTAACACATTAAATTTGATTTGATCAGTTTAGGTACCAACATACTGAACGACAGTGTGGGATTTCCTCTGAAGATTGCCTTAAGACAATCCATGAGCATTGAGTTGTGCCCACTCTCCTCTCGGTATTCTTTTATTCTAGAATATATAGAGTGGATTGAAGAAGTGTATCTCGTTCTTCCAAGGTGACTAGAAATGTCATTGAAGCTCCCGGCAATGATTGGGCTATCACAGGATGGAGTCAATAGCATTCCAATGACCTGCACAGCCCCAAAGGAGAATGTCCTCTTAATATAGAAGGATTTCTAGAGCCTCCGGTCTATGATAGATCCAGTCAATAAACAATATATGTGCATTAACACAGTAATATCTGAAGAGGGAACATGACTAAAGATGAATGGTTACTTGCATCCAGACCATGACATTTAAAACAAAAAATCCATGGGGCAATGTAGTACTGTTGGGGAAAGTATGGCAGCAGCATTCCTGTGTTACCCCATACAGTAAGTCCTAGGAAAACAAATAGATAGTGGTGTGTGCAAAGGACGGCCGGCGGGAGTGAAAGATCGTTCAACCCCTGTTAAAATCAGTGGTAGTATACTGAAAAAAGTAGTCGAACTGTGGTTGTGGCAGAGAAGAGGGTAGACGGAAGCATAGTGCAATATGTGACAAGGCGTTGCAGCCGGGGCATTGCAATAGTTCAAGTGACTAGTAACTAAGGTTCCTATTACAACCTTGCACTTACACAGGGACATGAATGGACAAATCCTCTATATAGAATGGTGAACATAGTTGCAAAAAGTAGAGGAATGGCAAACCGAAAAAAAAAATAAAAGTAGTGGAACACCGCTCCCGACCGACCATTCCCGTCACTTTGATCACTGGTTAAAATATACAATAAACTGTTTTAAAAAGCAAGATTGTAGTGTCTGGCGTTTGTTTGTACCCCTGACATCCATGACCTGAACGTGCCACCTTAACTTGCATTCAGTAGATTCATTTGATGATAGCAATGAGTATTAAAACAAATGCTGGGACACAGCGAAATGGACAGAGTGGTGGTCAAGTCCTTAACTCACATGGATGACATAAGGGGGCACTGCCCAGTATTATCTGTGATTAGAAGTGGCATCAGGGCATGCTTATTGTGAACTGATCCAAAATGAGTCTTCCCTAAATTACAGTTAATAGATGACACAAGAAAACATCAGAAGGGTAGGGTGAAGGATGGCATCACCGCATAGGGTGCGAGTCCATTCTTATTCACTTTCACACAGTGGTCGAAGTCTACGAAAAGAAGTAGTGGAACTATGTTCCCTACTGACCAACACCCCCGCTCACAACAAAAACCATTGCCACGACCCCTCCCACGCGCAATGCAAACCCCCAAACAAATGCGCCTGCTGTTTAAGGGAACGTTCAGTGCCGTGCACATAAGGGCACTTCTCAACTTCTTCCTACACTTTTATTTTAAAACGCATCCATTCGGGATGACTTATTTTTAAAATAAAAGTATAGGAAAAGTAAAACTTAATAACCACTGATTTTATATGCTAATGGGAGAAAACAAGGAAACCAAACCCAGTGTTGCTCCTAGTTGAATCGGTCTTCTCACATAGAAACAGCTCTGCTGTGAGAGACTGAGAGACTGAGGAGTGACACCAGGGGTAGACCCAAAGAGACATTTGAAACGTCATTTGTGCATAAAAGGAAAGGCTACATAGAAGGACTGGCATTTTGACAAGAGCTTTTATATCTTCAGAATGGGTGATCTATCTCTGAGGGAGAGGGGATGGAGTGCTTCAAATCGGGCTATTAGATGGAAGGAGGCATTGGGCCTTTCTAACACTGGCATGTTACCATAGTGCACACATACAGAAAACACGCATAAATCCAAAAAAGCACCTTGTGCCAAAAACGACTTTGCGCATCCCTGCGCGCAACAGATTTAGTGCACGCTCCACCTATTCATGGAATTTAGAACGCAAAGTAACCCTATGTGCAAGTAGCGGCGGGAACGCCCACAACACGCCCCCATTCAAAGCAATTCAGCAATGTATACCGACTTTTGCACCCTCTATCTGCGAAGTTATGCACCTCAGCAATACTGCATGCAAACCCTCCCAACCAAGGTAGCAACACTGCATGGAGTCCTCGTTAACTATTTACAGCACCCCGTCAATATTCATACCTATTTTTGTAACTGTGGTCTTTTGCTGGTAAATCTGTATAAAACCCCCTGTAAACCGTGGCTGCACCCCGCTTTTATGCTTGCATGTACCCCTAACTGAGATCAGCACCACAACCGCATGCAGGCACCCCTAAATTCTCGATCGGACCTTACCTTTGCGCAGTGATTCCTATGCAATTGGGACCCTGCACCTGCTTTCACTTGGCAGTGTGATTGGGAGATTTGCATGCTGATTTCCCCAACGTGATGTTGTGTGGTCCGATCCATGAATACGCTTGGCTTTGTGTGGTGCTGGTTGTGTAAATTCCTCATGCAGGCCGTCCCTGGACATGCCCACGTTGTTCTTTGCTCTTCCTCATTCTGCATGGAGAATAGGGAATAAGCATGTTCCGCCCGCTATTTAAGTCTCTGCGCAGGCTCGACGCACATTCTGCGTGGAGTCTCACGCAATGCGCTCAAATGCACGCAGCAACATGCTTGAAAAGCACATAGTCCCTGCAATGTCTAGAAATGGCCTGCAAAGTCGATTCCATGAATCGATGAAGGGGGCTTTGCTCATAGAATGGCACGTAATGTCACTATTCAATGTGCAAAACATTCTATTGATTAATGTAATTACGACATGCAGTGACCCAACTAATAAGCACTGAAGGAGCAGATCCCAAAACACCTAGGGCATACATGTCCCATGTGTTCTTTCCCCTGAAATGTTTTAATTGTGGAAATTGCCATAAGTGAAAAGTCTTTTTTTGTGAAATTGAAAGAATAATACTCAATTTTGGAGTCCATATATGCTTTAAAGTGTTATGTCTCATGACAATTATATCAAATTTTAGACCTTTATTCGACATTATGTCATCAGGTTACATTATATAAAATACATTACAATCACACAATCAGTTATCATACAAACACTAAGTCAATAACCTGGGTAAAAGATATAAAAACAAAATGAATGCATAACTGCCCAAAGGAATTACTGGAGCAGCAGGAGAGCTATACTCGCAGCCTGTCGCGCCAGTTGAAGTGCACCATTTTTCATCCCCAAGATCCATGCACTATGCATTAATCAGGCCACAGGGCCCACAGTTTGGGGGGTAATTGATTGGACCAGAAATTCCACGGCACTGGGCCATGACTTGATCCCTGCCTCCAGCAGGATGGGCCTCAGGTATGTGGACCTTTACCACTGGACTGTTTTACAAAATAACATGAAATGGGAAATTGACTGCTCTGGGGCACCACACAGTGGGGCATCTGGCAGAGTCAAGGCCATTTCATTTTGCAGAAAAAGCGATGATAATCTTACCCTTAGATATAGTGAGCTTGCAATGGCAGGCCTGATCTGATCCAGATAGGATTTAAAACAATATATGTGTCTCTAAGCTATATAGGCAGTCCCCGACCTTCATTTTGAAGCCTCGAAAATGAGCGTTTCCCTAGCTCTCTGTTTTATTATGGCCTTCATTTGATTCCAGCTCAAATTACTTAGCCTGCCTGTCTCCTTCCAAAACTCACACATTTTCAGGTAGAACACTATGTTTTTTTCTTTTTTATGTGGATAAGCCATTTCAATTTACTTGCACCTTCCAGGGACATAATATGTACCAGTGCCTCTCTACACGGTTCAAGGGCTGGTCTTGTCCACAATCGGACCCAAAGGGAGACATGCCGATAAATAATGGATAGACTCTGATAGAGCGTGCAACATTCCAAATGCACTGGAGTGGTCGGAGCAATTGGCAATAATTGTAATAATTAAAAAAGGTATTTTCTCTTACTAGAAGGGTCTCTACATTCTCATACCACCATAGCACTGAGCCATAGAGGGCAGCCGACACAGCCTGCCTCTGATATAGCTCTAATGCAGGTGAAATTGCACCACTCCCATGATGACTAAATAAAGCCAAGATTGATCCACTACATGTGTTCAGCATGGCTGCCGCCCTGACTAGCTGGTGGGCCCATCCGGAACTAGCCTGAATTCTCACCTCAAACATTCAAAACCTTTGACTTGTTCTATTACCTTGTTGTCAATCATAATTTCCTCTTCCCACCTTTTGGTTTGATAACTATCGACTTCGTCTTGGCTGTATTAATGCCAAGACTCAGCTCCCTAGATTTCCTTCTGAAGATTGCTAGTGATTCATTTAGGCCCTGCAGTGACGTGGCTATTAGCACAGCGCCATCAACCTAGAATAATGCCAGGAGTTTGGTTGTAGTCAGCTTTGGGCAGTCCTGGCCCCCCCTCACTAACTCATCTACAATTACTTGCATATATAGATTTAACAAGAGGGGGTCCAGGGAACAGCCAGGCCTGACTCCCAAAGCCACCTCAAAGTATGTTGTTTGCTCATGACCCAGATTATAACGTACACTGGACATAGTATTAGAGTGTAAAGCTGATATAATACCTATCAAATGCTCTGGTACTTTCCATTCCTCCAGGACATTCCATAGATGGTCGCGAGACACAGAGTCAAATGCTGCCCCAAGGTCCACGAGTAGTGCATACAAGCGCCTTTTTAGTAAAACCGTGTATTTTTGGATGATTAAAAATAACATGATACACTGGTCTATGGAACCCCGCTCCTTTTAGAACCCTGCCTGGTGGACACCTATCCGTTTATGGTCCATGAGCTATTTCAAAATTATTTTTCCAAACAGTTTCCCAGCCCCATCCAAAATTGATATAGGTCTAAAATTGGACAGGCTGTCCTACCTCCCTTCTTGTATACTGGGATGATGACTGCCCTATGCCATGAATCTGGTATCCTGGCTGTGCAAATCACTGTCCTAAAGACCTGGAGTAATATAACCACCCATGTTCTAGACTCATCCTCATAAAAATACAATGGTATTAGGTCTGGAATGGCCACCTTAGCATTATTAGAGGAAGCTAAAGCTGCCTTTACATCCTGCAGCATGATACATAACAAGTTAATACCAGCACCACCGTTTATGTCCAATGGGTCGGTTAAAGGGGGACCTCCTGCATAAGGAGCACTCAAAAGTGCCCTCCATCCATCTACACCTATGCTATCCACTTTTGAGGGTCCCCTTTAAACCACTATCCGAGACCATTTAAAAAAAATATGCATTCCCTCCCACTTCCCTTTTAGATTTTTGGTCTTTCTATCATAAAGTACGTGTTTTAATGGGTTCTCAATGAACAAAGCAGGGGTCTGTCGATCCCTGAGGGATCTTAGAGGCATTTTTCTTTGTCTCTCTTTGGAGCTCTACAGGGGCCATCAAACCATGCCCCCTCAGTACTAAATTCACTGTTATGTTTCACCCCTGTCCCTGAAACATATGGTTGCACATTTGTTTTCAACAATTTGAAATCGTCCAAAACCCCAATAGGCTTAGTTTCTGGGTTACAGATTACCATTATATTGATACATATATACTTTGCTTCAACTCAGGGGTTATGAATTTAGCCCATCTCAATGGTCTTCGGACAAGGTCTTTAGCCGTATTGCGTCCCTTCATAGTGGCTTTCCTTCCAGAGTCTTGATTTTCCAGCTTTAAGTGCATAGCCAGTGTGCAGTGGTCACTTTGCGATCTATCAATAACTCTAAACTCGCCTGCCCGTGCCCTGGCTGATGCTGATTTTAATATGTAGTCAATTAATGAAGAGTCGTTCACTCCAAATAATGTCCAGGTTATACAAAATTGTCAAAGTATTAGCTAACAAGGGGTACGATGAGTTTGGGCCAGCCGTCCCCAGGTCAGGGATATCCCTGGCTTCGTCTTGATCTTCCCAAAATCATTCAAGCAATGTAATCGGTTCCAGTTGCAGGTTAAAGTCGCCCATTATCATTATTAAAGAATGTTTTTGGCTTACGGCTTTGTTGGTGGCTAGGGCCTTCTGGACTGATTCAATACAGGCCATTCCTGTTATGACTGATGGTGTGTTATAAATAATAATTAGGCATAATGTCTTTAAAGCAGTAAATGTAATATACAATTAAAGGACCTCCCCGTACAGGGTGTCTACCCTTTTCACCTCCCAGCTCATAGAAGAATCGATCGAGATCAGCAGGCCACCCATCGGCCTGCCTCTCAGCCCCTTAGTGGATGGGCTACAAAAGGACTGGTAATCGTATAACATGATAGGATCCACAGCCTATGTCTTCTGCAAAGCAGTTATATTAAAGCCACCAATAAAACCAGTCCACATAGAATCATCCAATTCCCTATTCACTCCAGCAATGTTCCAGGTTGCCTCCTGTTAAGCACACACCTTAATCACGTCAGTTAAATTCCTCTGGGTTGAGTTGGCTCAGGGCCAGGGGCTGGTGGTAGTCAGCAGACATTCACTGACAATTCTCTCTTGATCTTCCCCAACAGGCAGGTAACAGCTCAACACAAAAGCTGGGGCAGGTAAAGTGGAGTCCCTCAGGGGGACACGCTCAATTGCTGCTGCGGACATGCCATTGTGGCGTGGAGTCATGATTTGAGGGACGCAATTGGAAAAATGAAAGGACGAAGTCCATGGACAATAGGGTTCCTGCACATGTACCTAATGGTGAGACAGCCGCTGGTGAAACTAATTCAATGAGAGCCCAATTCTGGGTACTGTTCCACTTAGGTAGTTTGATTCAGGCTATGTTGCTGCTGTGGATTGAAGATAGCTGCGGGATAGACCCCCATAGAGACAACAGTGAGGAACGATTCAAGAATGTACTATCAGAACTTGGTTCTAGTTGCTCCAGTCTCATTGATCTGGAAAGCAGAAAGTTTACTTGTGCCTCATTGTAGCTCTTGTGGGAACCAATCAGACATGCTTCATGGGGCTGTGAGGTCTGGTTTATGCCAGGTAGGTTTAGTGAGCGGCCATCTGTAGGACAGGGTTGAGGTCTTGAGAGAAACATTGAGCCATCATTTTACGGATTTGTCTCACTTCCTCGCTGGATGGTACTTCGATTCTTTTGCTTGCTGGTGAGGTCTGGGTTGTCACAAAGGATGTGAGTTATTTGCGGGCCTTTGAGGATCACCTACCTTGCTGTCCCATCCCCCTGGGCTATTGTAATAGACCTTTGATGGGAACTCGTGGAGGAGGACCACAGTGGGGGAGAGGCTTCAGAGTTTGTCTTAACACCACCCCAGACAATACCACCGGGGATACTACCTCACTTTGGGGGTATCCAAGTAGGTCGTCCTTATATTAGATGCCGGACAATGGACCTGTCGCAGTGGTTGCCCAAAGGGGGTACGAGCACACATCAACTGCTCCTATCGTAGGGCCTCGATCGCATCTTCCTGTAGGAAGTTGTTCAAAGGATAAGGAATTGATTGATTTCCTTATTGCATCGGGGTGCAGCACTTTTGGGTAGACATGGGATGGGCCCTTCATCGGCATCATGCTGGGTTGAACATGTTCCCCCTGTTGATCCCCCATTACCCCTGTTACCGGGTGGAGTCCAGTACCCAGGGTTATTGCATTGAGTTTTGAGTCAACTGTTAGCCATGATTGCTACTGCCACCTTTACAAGTGTATGCTTAAGGGATTGCTGGTCTGCTGCCATCTTTGTGCAGAGAAGAAATAAGGCCTTAATTTTTGTCAAAATAAAATTAATTGAGGGAGGTGTTAAAACATCTGCTTGGATGTTAGTGGGCCTCTTCAGGGATGTTGGAGATGTCAGGGAAGTCACCATGACCCTCATTATGAGGTTGGTGGTAGTCATGGCTCTATTTGCGCCATAACTACCACCAATAACAGTACCGTGTCCGGTTTGGTGAGATGGGCACTTACCGGTCCAGTCCGACCTTGGTGGGACTGGTAAGTCCCCATTCACCAAACCATTCCCTAATAAGGCGCTAATAATGGTACTGCAAATTGCGGTATCGTTATTGGCTCTGATTTCCCTTAACGGGTCCAGTCCATAATGCCTGGTCAGACCAGGCGTTAAAGGAGGAACCCACTAAGGGAGCTCGTACGTGTGGGATTCGTAGAGCGGCTGAGTACTAGCCACCGAGGGCCAGGGGCCAAAGGACGCTGCAAGGAGGAATTCCTGCACCGTCGGGCCGAGGGAGCAGACTCGGCAGGCCTGGGAGGACCTCTCTCCCTTCCCTCCTTGGACCAGTATTTTAGGGGGGGCATATACCTCCCTGCTTGTCTCAGGGTGCGGAGAGCACTCACTGAGGGTCACCAGGAAAGCCACTAGCCCCCTACTCCCTCATACTGCCCCCCCCCGCTGCCTTAGTACAATGTTAGCAATATTATGAACAGCAGCAAAACATCCACACCACACACACACCAAGACACAAGGGGCCACCACCTCGACACCTCGTTACCACACTTGTTCAGGTTCACATGCTTATATATGCCGAGCAAAATATCTCCTACATAACCCCCTAGTTATAACACAGCCCAAGCGTTAAGTACTACGGATTTTAAAATACATCATAGAATGCTCTGAAACATGTTGGTTCTTATTTAAAATGTATCTTCTCAGAATAAAAGAAAAATAAACTGCAAAAAAGTATTAAAATGCAGTATTACAATGCATTGCAGGTTCTTTCAAAGCCTATACAAAGAGGTCTTATAAATATTGTAGCAGTCTGAGAATATCGAAGAAAAAGAATGAGGACACACACAGACTTGATGCTGCCTCGCAAAGAACACATGACACAATCTGTACTGACACTTGATAGCAACAAAAAAGGTGTATTAGCTGAAGGGTGTAGTGCTAGATGAAATGTATGAAGTCAAATAAACAAGTCAGTGCACTTTCAAAGAGATTCTGGTCAAACTCTAAAGGAAGTTCTGTCCCTTTGAATCCAGTGTCTGTGTACATTACATCCACCCTTCTAGCTGACTTTTGTTTTAAAAAATAAGCTACTTTGATCATTTCACTCTTTGGTTTATGTTATTTTGTGTTGTATTCCTTGCATTTCAGCATCTGTAAACATGTGTCACACCCAGTTTCTGCTTTCAGACTCACCTCGAGAATTCTGTGAATTTACCACAGTGCATTTGCCACTCACATTAAGTCTGCTCAAATGGTGATTGCAGAGCTGCTGCTCTATTAGCAATTCGGCAATTATTCCACTGCCCTCAGTGGCGTAACAGTATTCAGGTTTGACGGTATTACCAGGAAAAAAAAAACAGTATTATTGCTAAACTCATAATGATACCTAATGCTTTGAAAGGGATGCTTAATTTCCCATTGCATACAGATGCCCTAATAACAATACATGTAAGACACATGTGTTTATCATGCATGGGATATGCACAATGAATGTGTTGCAAACTTTGGAACTGAACTGAAGCATGTGTAATACCAACTTGGAAGATTGTTGGCTGAGTTGTTCTCAGGGAATGGGTGGGAGAAGAATCAACGGATTTCTGGAAGTTTCCTAAAATTACACACTCTAAACGATTCTCTGCCGACAGAGGTGTATTGCTTTTCATGGTGGAAAATTGTGTGGTGAGTGAAAATACGCTGAAGTAATGTTGGATAGAATTTTCCAACTGGATCTGGGTTTGTGGGACTTTTGTTCTGCCCATAATCAGCTTCAGAAGTAACAAGCAACCTTGGGGATACATACTAAGGTGTTTCCTAGTGGACTTGTCTATTTTCCTACAGATTTTGATGACCATCCTACGTGCTTCGGTGCTTCTAACAATGCATTCCTGGACCAGGTCAGATTGTCCGAAGCATTACATTTTCCTCCACTTCCCAAAGATTTGACCCAAAGCAATTGAATAATGTACGTGTGAGACAATAATGACAGAAAGGAATCACCATCAAATAGCTACTTCTGCTTTGTGAAGTCATAATTTCAGGACATGCTTGGGCTACTCAGGTTAAGTAACATATCACAATAGACTGCGAAGGCCACGGCTGCAATGTCCACTGTGTCAACATGGCTTGCACACATCGATCCTTAAAATGTTAATGCAAAAGGGCAGTGATTTCTTGTTTTTCCTATAGTGACTCCTTGTGTTGTATTTAGCTAGCCTTGCCCTAGTCCCTTAGAGAGTAGGGGCAGTCCCTCCTGTGTTGCAGTCCCATGTATGTTTTCTTGGTTTCAATGTGTTGTGGGCGGTAATTTTGCAAGATTTCATTCTTTGTACTTTGTACCATGATTTCTCATTGTTTACGTCAACACCCATTTGCACATGATATATGTTTTCCCTCTTGCAAAAAAACACCTTGATGTGGACTAGAGAGCTCTGTTTATGGCCAGTTCTCTTGCACAATCCAATGAGCCAACTCCTGCCTGCGGGGAACGTTTCCTCATATTATCAGCCATGAAGAATCGATTATGAAAAAGGGAGAAGTGTGCACTAGCAGGAATTGCCTCTCCTACCGTCTTATACCAAGAAGTCACAGTAGCTGATTTGCCATGTTCACAACAGACGATAACGTTTGGTTGATGTGAACAGGTTGTTAATCTTCAACATGTGTGGCATTGCATTGTGTAGCAGCTACACCCATAACTCAAAAACACAATTCTTGCATGACCAGGGAACAAGGATGTTCTGGACCACAAGCCCCATCAACCTTAACCGACAGTCAATAGTGAGGGATCAACAAAGTTGCAGTCCAAAACATACGAGAGACGCAGGTTAGATGTACTCTAGACACCAGGATCTGCTAACATCAAACATATGCTTTAATCCTGACTAAAATGTGAACAAAATCACCATGTTCTGTCCACATTGAAATAATGCCATTACCTAGAAATAATGATAAAAACATACGTAAGACTACATACAGAACTCAATATCAACAATACCAGGCTTAACATTTCTCCTCCTTATATGATTCCCCGTCGCTATATAGCATGAGTTCAGCATTCTAGTTACCCTTGGACACGTTTTATTCTCAGAACTATCATCGAGGTCATTTAGATACAACTGACATAAATAGCACACCAGCATCAAAACATTTGCACAAAACGGCGCAGGGAGGTACAATGGAGCAGCAACTTACCTACGTATCCATATGCTGATGTCGAGCCAACGCAATTACATGGCACCAAAAAAAAGGAGAACATCACAATTAGTGTGTCTTAATGGCATTACTGGAGAGCATTCAGAAAAGAGTACACAGCATCAAGCAAGCACACATAACACACATGGATGCATTTATGCATCAAGGCTCATACATTTTGCATTTGTTGGCATTAGACTCGTTGGAGAATTCTGAAGAATACTTGTGCAGTTCTGGACCATGGGGATGAGCTTAGTTCCATAGTCCCAGACGTTCCTTTCTTTGATGTGGTTCATGGCAAGTGTTGTTATTGCATCAAAATACATTATGCCAACGCAGCATGTAAATCGAGGAAGTGCTTTAGAAATTGGCTACCGAGGTTAGATTTTGAAAGCAGACCTCTCGCATATTGTTGAATTAGCCCGTGGTGCAATATCAGTGGTTTATTGATAATTTGCCAGTGGTTTATTGATAATTTGCACCTCGATCGTGGTGCAATATCAGTGGTTTATTGATAATTTGCCAGTGGTTTATTGATAATTTGCACCTCGATCGTGGTGCAATATCAGTGGTTTATTGATAATTTGCCAGTGGCTTATTGATAATGTGCACCTCGATCGTGGTGCAATATCAGCGGTTTATTGATAATTTGCCAGTGGCTTATTGATAATGTGCACCTTGATCATGGTGCAATATCAGTGGTTTATTGATAATTTGCCAGTGGTTTATTGATCATTTGCACCTTGATCATGGTGCAATATCAGTGGTTGATTGATAATTTGCCAGTTGTTTATTGATAATGTGCACCTCGATCGTGGTGTTTACTGATAATTAGCACCTCAATCGTGGTACAATATCACCTGGTGATATTTCCCATGCTTTTCAAAGTTATCCTCTACACTTGGGATTTTGTGAAATGTGAAGTGATCCCCTCTTGCCTCCACCGAACCATGTTCTCTCGGCTATCTGTTCATGGAGTGAGGAAACAGGACAAAGCGTGAAAGCAAAACAAGGAGGAGAAATGAGCGCCAGGAGAGGAAGGACAGTGATGAATGAGAGTGAGAAATCATAAATGTGAAATGTTACTGGAAACAAGAGTAGAAGTACTCAAACCATGTAGTATATGGGAATGAAATAGAATTTGAAGACTAAGGGCCTCATTACGACCCAGGCGGTAAGGGGTTAACGGTGCCGTAAAAGGTGTCGGCGCCGTTAAACCCTTACCGCCTAATTACAAGGTCCCTCTGCAGGTCCCGACCTTAACGGCTGGTTTTACCAGCCGTTAAGGAAGGAACCCGCAAAGGGACTTTCAAGGTAATTACGGTACCGCAATTTGCGGTACCGTAATTACCGCCTTCCCCATTCCCATTGAGTCATATGGGGCAAAAATGGGAATGGGGAAGGGCCAATGGGTAATGGGGAATTACCGCCCGCCAACCTTGGAATGGGGTAGTAATTCCGCCATTCACCATGGCGGAGTTGGTAAAATACCGGCGGCAACCATGGCACTACTAGCTACATGGTTACCGCCCGGGTCGTAATGAGGCCCTAAGTGTGAAAAGGATATTTAAAAAAAAATAGTGGTTGGCTTTCAGAGTTGAAATGATTATCAGTCAATGTTGTGAGCACAAGGAATCTTTAGGTTGTTTTGTCTATTAATGGACACGTGGTAAATTATGTGTGAAGACAATGAACGAAACCAGTCATGTCTTTGAACAATTCAGAGGCTGCCTTCTGTAGGCCACCTGATAGCCTACAGGCTGCTTCTGAAACTTGCTTGCATGTTCTGTGAGCGAGATGACAGAGTAAAATGAGAGGAGATGAGATTATATGCACAGACAACTCAGAACAGGAAATCTCTAGGGCCGAGTGCTCAGAATAAAACAGGTGAAATATAGCAACGAGGCCTCGATGGACACTTAGGGCAAATGCATCAATAGAAGGGGGAGGGGCTACCAGACCAATATCATTTGGGGTTTTTAAGAGAAGTCCAACCACGGGTTTTCAAGGTTGCTGACAATGTCTGTAAGTGAAAAGACAGTGTATACACACAAAAAAAAATTAAGGTCCTGATTCATGGAATATTTCCCCAGTTTAAAGTGATTTTGAACTGTTGAAAAGTGACTTTGCACTGCCGACACAAACCCTGATTCATGAAACCGTGCAAAGTGTATTTGTGCAGTGCAAAGTTTGGGCAAAGTCAGCGCATAGTCATTTTTGCAGTACAAAATGATTTTGGCTCAACTTTGCGCGGCAAAAATACACTTTGCACAGTTCCATGTATAAGGGTTTGCATCGGCAGTGTAAAGTCACTTTTCAGCAGTGCAAATTCAGTTTGAACCAGGCAAATATTTCATGAATCGGGCCCTAAGTCTTTTTACACTGTTCCGATATTGGAAAAAATCAACTCTGTGGAAGGGTTTATACATTGTATTGAAGCAATGAAAATAATATTTAAATATTGTAGATATATCTGTAAGATCCCACAGCTTTAGAAGACACTTCTTCCGATACATATTGGTGTTTGCCACAGTCCTAAAATCTCCTCTATACATCTGTAACAATGATATTTTACTTGGGGCAGGTCAATAACAGCTGTCAATTCTCCAGAATCTATCAACAAATGAATGCATATTGAATGCCTCAGTAGATTTAGGTTAATGTCTAAATGATAACTTTTATTTCTAGTTTAACTCCACTAAACACCAGGGCCAGCTGATCAAATTGTAACACTAACACAGCACTCAATAAGCTGTTTTTAATTGTCTTATTTATTCATTAATGTTATCACATTAATCCCCAACATCTTTTTCCACTCGCCTCCTTTCAACGTCTGTTAGGGAAGTTTTCCTAAAGTCCTCTTTAGGTAAGACTTCATAAAACAATTGCTGTGACATAAAGCTCCCCAACACTTAGTATAAGCTTGTACCTCTCAAGCAACCTTGGTAGAGTGGCAGAGCAGTCTGATTTTTAATAGGAGGAAGATGTGAGCTGTAGCTAAGTATGCTGAACTCAATTAGTACATTCAATCAAATAAACACTTACACAGATAATCTCCTATCAAAATATATATTTATTATACTCACACAAGGAATGTCTTAAAATACTTAGATCACTTAACAAACATACTAGGATTATTTATAAATACTTTTCAAAGGCCACTGCTTAGCTGGAAGGATCGCGGTACAAGTGTAACAGTTTGACACTAATGACAGTTCTACTGTATTATCGGTGCGACACTCGCGTTAAGACAAAGATATACAGTAATTGTATTCAGTTAGCAAAACCAAATAAGATAAAGTATTTTCAGAAGGAAAAAGGTTGATTAGTCAAACAGTAGCAGAACCTATGATTCTAGGGGTGTTTTCTCAGCAAACTAAAGGTTTGAAAGTCTGATCTCTAACTTTATGCAAAAGTCAGTTTGGAGAGGGCTCAAATAATTGTGAAGCAGCAGAACAGAAAAGGTTCCTCTAGATACATTCAGTCTGTAGGATAAGATGCTACAAGAGTTAACACAATGATGGAGGCCATGTGAAAGGATTTACAAAAGTGACACAAGCCAGCAGCTTGAGTCAGAGGTAACAGTGGACACCCTGGACACTTCTTCTTGCACTCCAACGCTCTGGATAGACTTCTTAGTTTAAGGTAAACAATACATTTTCACCCCACAGTACCTTAGGTTAGAAGAAATGGTCTGGTGATGAGAGGACAGTCTCTGTTGGGAAAGTCTCAGAAGCAGTTGAGAGAGAGAGAGAGGACCCTTAGCATGGATTTCTTCAGCTTCTTTGTTTTAGTCTTTCGTTTTGTTGCCTTTTCCTCAGCACCAACAAAGGATGATACTTGGCCGGTCGATCTTCTACGATTCCTGGAGTCCTGCACTCTGAAGAGGGGACTTGGATGAGTTGCATCATGTCTCTGGAGGTTCATCTGGAGCTCAGCAAAGACCTGGATGGATGATTTAGCCTTTCAAAGATGTTGCACTGCAAATGGATCGATGGTCTCCTCTAATTTGTTGTCTGCAGCTCTAGAGATGAACAGCACCTCGGGAGATGACTCTGTTTGTAGTTTGTCTCAGGGGTGGTTGGTCCAAGCCACCAAAGGAAGGAGTCGTCTGCTTCTGTCGAGAGGAAAACAGGGTTAGGACAGCAATGGGTGTGTCATGGTGATGCAACGGGTCTGCAGGCAACACTGCTCATCTTCTTCTTAGGTGACTTCAGTTTCTAGTGGTCGACTTGCCTTTCACCTCAGGACCTCACCTGTTATTCAGTCCCAGCGCACACTCCTCTGTAATCTCTCTCAGCAGTTTTCAGAAAGGGGCTGGTGGCTGTTCAATCAGGACAGCCAGCATCCCAGTGGGCACTGGTTCTATTCAGGCGCTCAGGCAGACAAAAGGCAGTGGAGTGACAAACTCCTCCTCTGCTTCCTGCCAGCCCAGACACACTGGAGCCTTGGCAAAGACACCCACAGATTCCCACCAAAGGCAACAGACACAGGCTTACCTCCGCCTGGCAGAATGGTAGAAGAAGGGCTAACAAAGGAAAACCATGACAGAAAGAGCAAAAAAGAAAGGAGCCACCATGTTAGAACATGGATTAGCCTTTTGTGCATAACCTAGACTGTGAAAACAATCTGCGGTAGAAAATAGCACACTAGTTGGTAGAACACATCGTGCTACAAATGTTAAACACAAATGCCTTAAAAGAGTTATGTAGAAAAGTAGGCTCCATAGGAAAGTTAAAACACAGAGAACCAAATTCCAAAAGTCACAGCGAATAAGAATACATGAGTGCAAAAAGGCTCCACTCATTCAAGACAGAGAGAAAAAGGTCCAGAAGTCCAGCAGAAAGTGTTGGGGGGTCTCACAAGGACAGGGGATGAAGCATCCAAATAATAGATCTCCCACACAACGTCTTTTTCCCCTTCTCATCTCCATTCTAGGACCTTGAGATAACCATTCGTACTTACGCAGCATGCCACTGAGAAAGTATTGTGACATGGTGGTTTGAAGTGGATATGGCAGTAAGAAGGGTATTGGAAAGGATATGTTAAGTGCGGAATGTTAGTATGGCAACATTTCTAGAATGAAAGAATTGGGAAGAGATATTTTGATAGTTGACTGTTCTGCGTAATCCTAGAAATACTTTGCTCTACCCCAGGACCTAGCTCCTATTCCAATGCATATGGTTTTACTGTTATTGCTTCCTTTGATTGTCTTGTTCATCACATAACTTCTCCCGCTCCCATTCTTCCCTGATGTTTCCTGTTGCACCTCACTTCTACTTTTTACTTTCTTTTCACACTGAGTACTTTCAGGTTCTCTTATAGAACCTGTTGAAGAGAAGGGGTCATGCCATTTACAAACAAGATTATTGTTCCAAACCCTTGCATCTGTGGTTTTGATAGCTTCGTGAAAAGTTTGAATGGCTTTATACAGTTGTAAGCAGGAAGTGTTTGTTTCTGTAAGCTTACGGAGATTGTTATGCAAACCCAAATTCCCAATTTCTATTCTAGCTCTTGGGTTGCCTTGAGCTTATCAAATTATAACATGTTTGTCTTTCTCTAATTCTATGCTGTACATCCTCCCATTTTAGTTTTGCTCTACGTGCCATTCCCATACATGAGGGACAAGCTCTCAATTTTTCAAATGTGGAAACCCCTGGGGTTTTGTGGGGAGTGGGCCTGTGTGCTACTATTCTGATATTGACAGCTTCTCTCGAATTTGTTCATGCTGCTTTTGCTACTTGAATGCTGTCTTTGATGACTCCGGTGAATATTTCCACCACACTGTTGGTTTCTGGGTGGTATACTGAACTAGTTCAGTGTTCTAAAACGTTCCTTTTATGAAAGGTTCCCATTTCCCGGGATACAAGTTGCAGTCCATTATCTGTGATTACAATTATGCAGAATCCTTCCTTTTGTGTATTCCATTTAAGAACATAATCACATCAGATGTAACACATTTCTGAACACATTATTTCCGACCACCTATACAGCACCCATCCATAGTACCTAAATATTTTTACAATGGCACGAAATTGATCTGCCAATTTCTTTTGAAAGTCTGACAGGGAAAAGACCAAATAGGATATGCTTTCTGGTTGTGCACAAAAGGAGCAAAACAATGGTGCTCCACATTTCCTATGTCAAAGATTGGAAGTTGAGGCAAAAACGTTTTCCTTTTATGTCATGCAGCAACCACAGTTAAAAATCAGACTGCTTCTTATTTTACCCAGTGCAAAAATCTTTATGTAATATGGATTGGGAAACATGTGTCCTCCATTGCTCATTATCTTAATGGTACAATGGGTGGCAAATCCATTTGTTCAACTTGTTACCAGGGGTGCAAGAAGCTAGACAGTCTGTCCATGATCATTCCACAATCAATTTAATTATATTGCATTGCAGTACAATAAGAAATAAACCTGATGTTTGACTTTGTTAAACGTAACATGAATATGTAAGCCGGTATTGTGACTCGTTATATAAAACTAAGTAATACAATTCATTATCTGATTTCTTTAATTAAGTAAGCATTTACAGTTCGTTTGATGCTAGTGGCTTATAACAATGTACTTAATTTGTATCGTTAGTGTTGAGGGGTGTTTTCTTTCTGGCAGTAGGATGCACTTTCTTCTAACTGCCAAACCTATGTCTACCAAACAGATACATTTCGAAAGCACAATATTTTGTAAGTAGCAATATATTTACCAGAGACATTAAAGAAAGCACACAGTTCAAAACATTCTAAAGGTGAAGAGTCAAATTAGAAGTGCAACACATGTTGTACGAAATATTTGTCCTTAAATGTGGCTAGTATTGATTTGTGGTGGGCCCACACCTGATTTGAGTATGATCTTTCCCCTTCTCCAATGTCATAGCAGGTTTAAACATTATGTTTGAGGTGTTGTTCTAAGCAATACCTGTGGTCTGCCCATCTATAACTCTACAGTATAGCAGTACCCCCCCTATTTGTTAAAAGTATGTCCAGCTATGGGTTCCATGCTTGATGTACCTGAAGACGAAACATACAACTCATTGAAGATGCCCAATAAGGTTGACACATGTCTGGGGATACCTTTAGTCTCGATCAGAAACTATGTAACTGATCAGTTTAGGCTGAACTGTTCCTTTTTGGGGTGGAATCAGCTTGATTTGCCAATATCTTTCCCCTTCTGTAAATCAATGGTGTGGAGAGATTTCTAGAACAATATCACTGGAGAAATTGCTGAAAATGAAATCTCGGGTTGCGTGTGTTTCCGTGCAGAGGGGACCTGGCCTAGCAGTTCGAGTTGGGCTGCTACCATTGGTGGCAGTACCTGACTGATTTGTGAATGGCTGGACCCCTTTTGCAATGGCGCAGACGGGCTAAAAAACGGTGGTGTGGAAGTGTGCCCAGAGCAATGCCAGTGGTTCAGATTCATTCAAAACCTTCCACCCATCACTTTTGTGGTCACAGTTTGTCGCACTATGTGAGAGAGGGTATGCCCAAACGAGGGTCCCTTGCTCGCTGCGCCATAGGGAACAAAGCTGCACCTCACTGAGGAGGCTCAACAAGGCCGAAACATGTCTGGGGATGCTTGTGTTTCCATGCAGAGGGGACCTGCCTAGCAGTTCGGGCAGGGCTGCTACCATTGGTGGCAGTACCTGACTGAATTGCGTATGGCTGGACCCCTTTTGCAATGGCGCAGACGAGCTAAAAAAAGGTGGTGTGGAAGGTTGCCCAGAGCAATGCCAGTGGTTCAGATTCATTCAAAACCTTCCACCCATCACTTTTGTGGTCACAGTTTGTCTCACTATGTGAGAGAGGGTATGCCCGGACGTGGGTCCCTTGCTCGCTTCGCCATAGGGAACCAAGCTGCACCTCACTGCGGAGGCCCAACAAGGCCGAAACATGTCTGTGGTTGCTTGTGTTTCTGTGCAGAGGGGACCTGGCCTAGCAGTTCGGGCTGGGCTGCTACCATTGGTGGCAGTGCCTGACTGATTTGCGTGTGGCTGGGCCCCTTTTGCAATGGCGCAGACGGGCTAAAAAAAGGTGGTGTGGACGGTTGCCCAGAGCAATGCCAGTGGTTCATATTCATTCAAAACCTTCCACCCATCACTTTGGTGGTCACAGTTTGGTCACAGTTTGTCTCACTATATGAGAGAGGGTATGCCCAGACGTGGGTCCCTTGCTCGCTGCGCCATAGCGAACCAAGCTGCGCCTCACTGAGGAGGCCCAACAAGGCCGAAACATGTCTGGGGTTGCTTGTGTTTCTGTGCAGAGGGGACCTGGCTTAGCAGTTCGGGCAGGGCTGCTACCATTGGTGGCAGTAACTGACTGATTTGCGTATGGCTGGACTCCTTTTGCAATGGCGCAAATGGGCTAAAAAATGGTGGTGTGGAAGGTTGCCCAGAGCAATGCCAGTGGTTTAGATTCATTCAAACCTTCGACCCATCACTTTTGTGGTCACAGTTTGTCTCACTATGTGAGAGAGGGTATGCCCAGACGTGGGTCCCTTGCTCGCTGCGCCATAGGGAACCAAGCTGCACCTCACTGCGGAGGCCCAACAAGGCCGAAACATGTCTGTGGTTGCTTGTGTTTCTGTGCAGAGGGGACCTGGCCTAGCGGTTCGGGCTGGGCTGCTACCATTGGTGGCAGTGCCTGACTGATTTGCGTGTGGCTGGGCCCCTTTTGCAATGGTGCAGACGGGCTAAAAAAAGGTGGTGTGGACGGTTGCCCAGAGCAATGCCAGTGGTTCATATTCATTCAAAACCTTCCACCCATCACTTTGGTGGTCACAGTTTGTCTCACTATGTGAGAGAGGGTATGCCCAGACGTGGGTCCCTTGCTCGCTGCGCCATAGGGAACCAAGCTGCGCCTCACTGAGGAGGCCCAACAAGGCCGAAACATGTCTGTGGTTGCTTGACCTGGCCTAGCAGTTCGGGCTGGGCTGCTACCATTGGTGGCAGTACCTGACTGATTTGCGTATGGCTGGACCCCTTTTGCAATGGCCAGATGGGCTAAAAAACGGTGGTGTGGAAGGTTGCCCAGAGCAATGCCAGTGGTTCAGATTCATTCGAAACCTTCCACCCATCACTTTTGTGGTCACATATGCTAGAGAGACACCTGAATTGTCAATTATGACAGATACTCCTCATCATAACATGGGTGTGCTCAGCTGGGGAGGATATATGAAGTCACCATAACCAATGCCGGGGATTCTTTCTACTCCTCTGCAAGGGAGTGCATTATAAACATCGCAACTGACGGGTGCCATGGAATTCAAGCAGCAGTCCCCTGAAATGCTGTCAAGAATTTCAATGGCTGAGCAACTATTCCATAATTGTGTGAGTTCACTCTAATGTTACTGTTATGCTGGAATGGCTTACAGAGCCCGCAATTACATATGGGAGTAGCACATTTCCATGAGTCCTCAGCCAGGCAATGTTGCCCCTTTTATGCTGCTGTAGCAGAGCAGAGGTCTGAAATGTAAATATAAGAGGTATGGTATAGTGCCCTTCTGTCAATATTGGTGGCCTCTTTGTGTGTGGATCTGCAAGATAAAAGAGGAGTACAGGCAGTGCTTAAAGTGGGCCGGGGCCTGCCGGGGCCGGGCCCCGGCAGTCTCCAAAAAGTGGGGCTGAGCCGGGGCCCTGCCGGGGCCCCGTCCCACCGCCCGCAACATTGGCAGGATGCATTATCCCGTCGCAGCCGTGACGGGAGATGCATGCGCCTGCCATGAAGTCAGGCGATCTGACAAAAGTGGCAGCCAACCACAGCGACGTTGTGACTGGCTGCCACTTCTGTCAGTCATAGTAACTGCATCTGGTGACCCCTCGCGTGAGAGGTCACCAGAGGCAGTTACTATCCCTTTGTTTCCCCAGGTCGCCGAGGCGTCTTTAACCCTCGGCGAACCTGGGGATTCCTCGACATATTTCGAGGTTTATAAAAGATGGCTTTGAAAGTACACATTTCAAGCCATCTTTTATAAACCCGAAATGTTAAAAAAGATGGCCTGAAAACTAGGCAAACCGTAGGGTATGCACACAAATATATATAAATGTTATATATTTGTGTGCGTACCTTACTATGGTGTGTGTACTGTGCAAGCCATCTTTTCTAAACATAGAAATATGTTGCATATTTCTATGTTTAGAAAAGATGGCTTGCACAGTACACACACCATAGTAAGGTACGCACACAAATATAACATTTATATATATTTGTGTGTATACCCTACGATTTGTGTACTTTTTAGGCCACGCCCCCAAATGAGGGCCCCCCCTCGATTTCTTACCCCACTTAAAGCTCTGAGTACAGGGGTAATTATTGTGGGAGAGGCATATGCGAAACCTGTGGTGTTGACAGGTTTACCTTCTTTTTGGTCCACTTCAGGAGAAGACGCACTGGGAACACTCCTGTCCCCAGCGCGTCTGCTCCCGATACGCAACAGGCCGTTATGGAAAGGAAGAAGGGACTACACATAGTCCCTTTTCTCCTTTCCATGGCAGCCATTTTTGGTTTACTTCTTTCTATTTTTTTCAATGGCCACCATGTTGGTTGTCAGGCTGAGAGATACTTCAGACCTCACTCTAACAGGCTCAGGGGCAATGTTCAGTGGCATGCTGGGACCTTTGCCCATTGATGGCAGGACCCTTCGAGGCAGACAAGGCACTATTTGAGGCAGTCATCATGCCGGGGCCAGAGTCACTGATCATTCCTCCCAGTGGTCAACCCTGATGTCTTCGACAAGTCCCAAACTCTTTGTATTCAGTCCAAAATAAAAGGACCCCCGCCAGAGAATTCCCCCACGACTTCATCAAAATCCACTCAGACCTGATGTGCTATGTAAGATATGCAGTTTTCTCGCCATATCAGTAGTCTTGGTTGCCACTCTTACCAGTAAAAAGTGACTATGATTACCACTTTTTGAATGGTACAGCCCATTTGTGCAATGAAACATGCTATGTTTAATATTTGGTTATCCAAAAAAGAAAGTAGGGATCTTTAAAGTCCTCCTCTGTCACCCAATGAAACTTTATGATGTGAAAAAGTGGTAGCATTGGTTTTCGATGATTAAGCCAAACTGCATCAAACACTAGGTTGATGACCAGTTACCATGACTTCATTGCAATGCACCCTTTGTGACACCTCTGCCTGATATTTTTCTAGCTCACCCCGCCTGTCCGCAGGCCCCACTTATTGCAGAAGCGCGATGGTGTATAATGATTAGGGAGAGAGGAGTTCTGCATGTGTCCTTCCAAGAGGTGCTCGGTCTCCGCTGACATCCTTTCAGTAGCTACAGTATGCTGTATAGAGAAGGCTTGGGATGCAGGCCTGCTAAAATGCTTCCTCGTGAGAGCACATGCTCGTTCCAGTCCCTGTGGAGGCTTCCAATAAAAGAGTTCAGGCAGCCCTCCCTCCCTGCTTCAGGGATTCCAAATCAATGAACACAGGTAAGGTCCTGAAAGTGACGAGAACTCTCTGGTGGGAGGGATATTAAAAGCATTGATCAGGAAAACTGATGGTTAATACATCTGTCTGGAGCTCAAAATATTGACTGAAACAGGACACTGCTGGAATGAACAGAATTTCATGAACTACTATGAGATAAATGCATTCTTTTTATCCATTATCATTTTTTATATTTTATTTGCACTTGTTTTTAGTACAATTATATGGATAATGAATGTGTACAAGCTGAACCAAACCAAGCTATACAACTGCAAGTGAATACTGTACCGACTAGGACCAGTTACTTCCACAATGTTGACTGTGCATTGTATATCCTACCTGAACATATAATATCACTGGAAGGATTGTTGCTGAACACTGACTGCAATGGTTGCCTTGATGGTGACAAATATGGACATGGTGAGCGTACTGAAAATAGATGCTACTCACAATTGACGCTGGTAGATAAATAATAGAGCACCTAGCAGATGGCAATACTTGATGTTGACACCTTTTATTTTTATGCAAATTATAATTATTGGGCTGCATATTTTTCTGGGAACTGTATGTTTAGGGCAACTGAGAATTCCTTCATGTAGTGTATAAAAGTACACACAAGGGCCTAATTTATGGAACGTTTAGCGTGATGCAAAATAATTTTGCACTGCCAACAAACACGTTGAACCAGGCCTAATTCACAGAGCGGTGCAAAGTGTATTTTTGCAGAGCAAAGTCACTTTGCACTGCAAAAGTACTCTTTGTACTGTGCTAAATTGGCCTAATTAAAAAATAAAAAAAATAGAACTCGATAGTGAGGACGTAGTGCTTTTTTGTGAATTAGAACCATATAGCGTTGTTTAAAGAGTACTTTGAAGTGAGGCCTTTATTTGTGCTGGGACCAGATTACAGACACTTTGCGCTTGTGCAAGTGCAAGCTTGCATGGTATTAGCACTAGGCCAAAGTTTGCCCTAATTCTGAAAACACTTGTAAATATTAGAAAAGCATCTTGGCGCGATATAACCACCAAGGCAAAAATAGGCCTGGTGCAAAAAAGATACATTTTCGATGCATATTTTTACTGGAGCAAAGTTTGCACTAGTGCTAATACCATTCCGCATTAGCACTTTGCCCTGGTGCAAAGCTACCGTGAAATGTATCATTTTTGCATTAGAACAATTTATCCCTAATGTGTGTAGCATGCCAAAATGGTCTTGTCATGGTTCAATGGTTTTCTAATATCTCCAAGTACTTTTAGAAATAGGGCAAACTTTGCCTTAGTGCTAATACCATGCACATTTTTCACGTTCACCAGTGCAAAACTTCGGTAATCTGGCCCATGATTTCTAAAACTAAATTCCAGGTTGTTGACTTTTCTTTCTGCATCTAGAACACATGTAGCTTGATGTGGAGCACCCCAAATGTGACCTCTTGAGGCAGCACGTGTGTTGTCTTTAAAGAGAACACCATGCATATTCTGACCTCGTGCTTATATTGATTAAACATATCTCAGATTGTTTGAATGCCAGAATAATAACTTCTCAAATGACATATTGTTTTCGCAAGTACACACAATATTTTACACTAAAGAAACGTGCTTTCAGCATCAATTCTTCTGAAATCTCATAACTTGCAACTGTAGTGTACCTGGGGATATTTCATTGTTGTAATTTCCCAGCGTACTCACTTCACCTTTTTTCTGTCATTATAATGGAACTTGGTTAATGAAAGATCTCACAAAGGCCCTTACAATGCATGGCAGTCTGCAATAGCTGTATAACAGTCTGTAAATAATGTTTTTTTACTGGCTAGTTGTGATGTAACTACCAACTTGTAATAAGAAAATGACATCACTAAAGCTCAGTACTCAGTTATTATGCTTCAGTTGTGATGCAACAATGCGTCCTACTCAAGCCATCACAACGCAGAATTCCACTTGTAAAGCATTACATTAAAACCTTGACAAGTGTATCAAATTCCTTTCTTGTAAAAATGTTTTCTCCTTGCCAATTTACATCCTGTGATGCTTGAAATGCATCGGAGGGACAGTGCCTTTGTATCCTTGTCCTTTACTGCTTTTATTGTGTGTTCTGATGTGTTTTCCGCGCAGGAGTTCATGTGGGACTCCTGGCGGTGTAGCTCTCTCTTTTGGTTTTGGTGAACAGACCCATGGGATACCTTTATGGCACCCATGGGTGGGGGTACAACCCTGTGCCTCTAGTGTATGTTTTGGGCACCTGTGTGTGGCCCACAGAGCAGGGTACGGGCTGGTACCAGCTCTGTGCTGAATTAACTGGTGCCCTGAGTGTCCTCCATTTTGGGGATGCCCAAGCCCTGTCATTGGAATTGGTAGATTCGTGATGGAGACAAAATGGCCCCCGTGGCCTCTTGCCTTCCATCGCCTGTTACCTTGATCTTCCCAAAGTCCCTGGAAGCCCTGACTCTGTCCCTTCCCCCTGACTGACAGTTGGGTGGAAGTTCCATATATGGTAGTGTGGGGAAGTGCTGACCCGACTGGCTGGAGCCTTCCCAATGACCATATGTTGTGAGTACGCATGTGGGTGGGACCTGGGTGAATGGAGTGTGTGACAAATACGCATTCTATGTTGTGGATGTCTAGTATTTGGTGTTTGACACAATGGGCCTCATTACGAGTCACCCGGTATGGAAATAATGGTGGCGGTAAACCCACCGCCACCGTTGTTTCCATTGGGACTCAATGGGAATGGGGATTTACTGAATTCCGCCTCCGGAATTTCCGGGTCATTGGGGTTGTAATGCACTGGTAATTCCGGGAATCACGGAGACGGAATAGTAATACGAGTCCAGCGGTAACTGAGCCATAAAAACTGGCAGGTTACCGCCGGACTTGTAATGAGGCCCAATGACTGAGACAGCCCTGCCCGAAACTGGTATGAATGCAGTGTGGAGTGTTAAATGGCTGGGTACTTGTCCCAATACACATAACTTGTTGTGAGTGTCTGGAGAGAAGTGAATGGCCCGAATGCACTGTGTGCCTGATTGGCTGCCTGCTGGCATGAATGCCCTTCGCCGTGATTGGATGCTTGTGAAGTGGGAGAATGGAACAAAAGGCTCCCACCAATCCCCTCACACCCATGGCCTAGAGGATCGCGGCCCAGACACCCACCACGAGAGGAGTTTGCCCACCTACCAGATGACCAGATACCCTGGTACAGGAACATACGGATGTGCCCACCAGCCTGCCCACCAGCCTGCCCTGACCATGCCGACACCTGCGGCATGGATGAACCCGACTGAACCATTCAACAGTAAATGAACACATCGTTAGAGATGCCATGACGACCTAGCCAACGGTCAGCACACCCGTGCAAACATGCACACTGGACACTCCCACACCAATCCACATGAAGAACATATTCAGTGCTATGACGTAGGTGACGGACACACCCACTGACGTGCATCTTTATTATTTTTCATATAGGTTTTTCAAAAAGCAGAAACGCAAGACGCACAATGAACTCATCTAAAATGCTTGCTCCCGCTTCTTCTAAACCCATGCATTGCAATGAGAAGTATAACGAAGACATGATACTGGGGATAAAGCAATATCACACCATAACCTAAAGCGCCGTGCATCAAACGTCTCTACCTATGCACCAGGCCCAAGTAGGCCGCAAGCAAGAGCTTCCATGAACATTGAATGAGCAAGAGTACAGTTGCTGACCCTGCAGAATGAGCCCGGCGAGAGCAGACAGTCAAGGGCACAATGTTGCAAACTCGCATGCCGCAAGCC
Source organism: Ambystoma mexicanum (assembly GCF_040938575.1). Taxonomy (NCBI): domain Eukaryota; kingdom Metazoa; phylum Chordata; class Amphibia; order Caudata; family Ambystomatidae; genus Ambystoma; species Ambystoma mexicanum. Next base: position 290,793,861 of record NC_090930.1, on the reverse strand, counting down.
GACGCCAAGGTCACACCTGCAAATTAAGCCAGGCACACAGTGGACAATGCAATATTAAATGTGCAGAATTCTGCCTCAACCACGGTCTCACCTCACGTGACCAAGCCGAACCTGACAGGGTGCCAGGCCCAGGAGGAGGGAGGCGCCTGGATCCCACGTTTCAAGACACAGGCAGATAGAATTAAGCGACTCAATGGACATCTGCGGCGGTGGGAGTAGTCTGCCTTCCAGCATATGAACAAATCCTCACATTGTCTGCACATACCCATAGTGATACATTGTTGCAAATGACAGGTGCACCGCAAGCTGGGAACAGGGATGGTCCCAGACTGGGGGGCTCGCGAATGGACCAATCAGAACATGGGGCTCTTATCACTGACGCCATTAACATTAGCCAATCCTCAGGGGTCTTCATGTAACAATTTTCATGTATCAAATTGAAGGGACAACCCAAGTATACCACCTGACTGACCCTCAACCACTAACAACGCTCTCTATACGTATGCTATACTAACCCTACCACTCGAGGAACCAATCCAGAGTGGCGATAGGGTTTTTGCTAACTTTCCCAGGTGACGCAAGTAGCGCGTCATACTAAGGTAAAAAGGGCCTGCGAGCCCCACGATTGAAGAGAGTGTCAGGACGGACGCGTACGATCCTTGACCCATCCCTGCCGTTTTGTTTAATAAACAGCAGAATCACCTTGCTTCTTGCGTGTGCCTCATACTCATTTTTTGGGATACACGGGAGGAGTTGGCGCCTCCCTTCCCGGAGGTCCGCGGACGGCCCAGCCGACCCCGGGAGAATTTCCCCCCGACACTTGAGTATGACCCAGCACAATGAATGGGAGATCAACAGTATATCTGCAGACCTCTCACTGCTAGGAATCATATTTAGAAGCTGAAGAGTAACTGGAGTGAAACTGAAGCTTGATCTTGAAGCCCCGCTGGAAGAGAAGAATTGCTGTTGCCCTTCTTCATCAATCTGAAAGCTGCTGTGTCTCCAAGGACTGACCCAGAGAGGACCTGGTAAGGTGCCCTCTTCCCGAACTATGAGGGACCATCGTGCACCAGCTGACCTTTGCCAAAGCTCCAAGGTAGACAGAACTTCGACAGGCTGCCGACCCGATTCGGGGACTGCCGCGGAATCCCAAAGAGAAGCACCCGGACTGTTGTCCGCCACTATCGACAACCGCTGTCGCTGACCGGAGCCGCTGTGCTCCCATTTGCCTAAGAACTTTGGAATCCAAGGACGCTCTCATCCACATCGCCGCCATCTTATCCCGTTGGAGAAGGCCTGAGCGGCGACGCACCGATGAGCATCCACTGGTGGGTTTCCTGCTACATCGCCGCCATCTTATCCCGTTGGAGAAGGCCTGAGCGGCGACGCACCGATGAGCATCCACTGGTGGGTTTCCTGCTACCCAAAGACCACAGAGACGCTGACGACTCGATGCCCTTGCTGGGCCAAAGTTCTTCAATCTCTTTGCAGTCCAGAACTATTGACACCGAGGTGCGCCGCACGCCTCTTCCTTGCAGGATCTTTACGCTTCCCCGTCAACGAGCACCGCTAGGAACGAAGCTGCAACTTCACCATTGTAGTTCACCCTGTTCTTCGTCAGACGTTCAATGCCCCGTGACTCCTCCCTTAAAGGGAGGACACTCAAGAAGGGCCGTCGATTCACCGACGGGGAACGCTACAACGCCAGGTACTTTGGAGTTGCAGAACTATTGGGAAATCTCTTGTGAACCATATATGGACTGGGCTTGTATCTTTATTCTACAGGTTGCCCAGGTGGGGAGATCTCGACACAGAACTGTGTTTAACAGTAGTGACCAGTATTTCTGCCAATTGTTCTCATCAACTGCTTTCCTCTTACCTCTATTGTTGGTTTCCGTTACGAACTGATTTGTGTGCCATTTAACCGTAAAGTTGATGCACGTTAAAGCGATATAATAGTAACTGTGGTACCACGTAGAACTGTAGATATTTGCCATTATAGATAACCGAGTACAAAGTGCGTTATTGTGATATTGTATATAACTTTGACTATTAATTATATAAAGACTGTGTTTTAACCGATACAGTGTGTGGACATTCCTTTGTGGGTGCTTGGGGACTACACTGTACTTAAGAACCAGCCTGCATCACCTTCCTGAGAGGCTAGGCCTTGATTGCTTGACCACGTACCAATATTGAGAATCTTGGCAGGGGTCCTCTGTGCCTCTCCTCTACCAAATAGAGAGCGGAAGTACAGACCCCCCCCTCGGGTCCCTCACGCATCTGTTCACTGATAAGGATCGGTTCATGGTAATATGTTTATTTTGTGCATTTTAATACATGAGCAAGAATCTGCATGCTATTACTTATTTTGAAGTGGAAACAGAATTATTAGACCCATTTTATTAAACTGTTTATACCATTTTTCTAAAACAGGTTTGAAACTGCATATTATTATTATTATTATTTTGTAACGGATTCTGCATTGATTAAATGCATCAACAACTGGAAGCTCTATTGGAAGCAAGAGGCCAGGAATGTCAGGGGATGACAGTGTGTGGCCATGTATTATAAGGAATAAAATATCCCCATCTATATCCGAAATGTATATTGTAAGTCACCTTGGCATTCTGTGACCTGATGAAGGAACTTGGCCTCTGGCCTTGTAGCTGTACTTGATCATGGAACTTCTCAGTAACTTGCAATACCCTTGTAATGATATTAAAGGGTACTTATCCCATATATAAGGATATGTAACCTGAAGAAACCAGTACAAAAAGTGCATGTTATGAGAGTTGTGTGGCGTCAGAGTCTTGGACCTTTTAGCAGCCTAATATTTCAAATAAATGAACAATTCTGAAAATGGCTTGGAACTTAACATACATCATGGATATTTTGAGCTAATATATAAGAATGTCTGTAAAACAACGTAGACGTGTAATAGTCTGGGATTTACTAAACTGAAAACTGACTTAATATCAACCAAAAAGCTATCTTGTCGGCTTTAACATCAGTAAATTAGCCAAGCAATAGGCACAAATAATAATAATAATTATAAAATAATTATTAGAATACTAATGTTGGATGTTAATATATCACTTCATGCCAGGTTCCACTAATCTCTAAGTGCTTTAAAAATAGATATTACACAATTTAATGGTACTCAATGCAGAGATATATGCAGAGATGATCGGCTGAGTCGGTCGAGCAAGAATTCAAACTTACTATGCGTAGGCAGGCCCTGTGTGAGAGGGGAGCACTTAATGATGGCGCGTGTCAGAGGGGAGCACTTAATGATGCCGCGTGTCAGAGGTGAGTACTTAATGCATGAGCTATCCTCCCAAGATCTTGAGGTTCTTCATTGCTCAAACTGTCAGGCCAAGCTGTGTGTTATTCACAGGGTGCATTCTAGGATGGATTCCCGCCTTTATAAAAGACCCACAGCCTTTTTGAGGATTGTTTATGTTCGATGTTGTATAAACAATGCTTGTAATTCTTAAAATACCTAACTCTGATGTATTTAGATTAACACTAAATTTAGGCCACTAGGCTAAGGCAGGTAGACCTCCGAAACAAGCCACTCATATAGAATTAAATGTCTGACACTGTGGTTAGACAACTAAAGCATTAACTAAAAGCATTAACAATGTGAATGGTAACCCAACAAATGCATGAACAAACCCGAACATGTGATCGTATTTCCTGCGATTTCTGCTTTATTTTAGTGGCAGAATGCCTAGCATTATATGGAGAGATGATGGTGTTTACACTTTAACTTGCACTTAGCATGGAATTTCACTGAATCTAAGGTAACTAAGAGGGCTATGGATGTGATTTAATACTGGATTTACACCAAACCCATTTTTCCCGCAGCTGGTGGGGCTACAGATGAAAAAGAAACCAAATCTGCATAATATTTGCATAAAATACTGGTTTGAATATGTGTTCTACATACACTATAGACGTTTGCGATTTCTGGTTTACATTCTACAGATTTGATTTCAAAGAGTTTACTGTCAGATGTATTTTTTCAAGGGACGTTAACATTGTAGTTGTTCATTTTCACATGTGTGGTACACAAAAAGAACACAAACTTAAAAAACTGAAAAACATATACTGGAACAATAATGGTTACCTTAAGAACAATAATGTCTCATTTTACAGAAAAAATATACACAGTGATGGTTGATTTATGGGGTGGGGGATTGATCCAAATCATGGCGAGGTTCTGTTGTAAAGGACACAGGTGAATGCACCACGGGGTATGGGTAATGCAGCATTGCATTGATTGCTATAAAGTAGGACAAGCATTATCTGAGCTGGGAAAAGTAAATACCAGAAAATCAACAAATGATAGTGTGTGGACTAAGGAGGCCTCCCACTGTCTAGTAACCCCCCCCCCCTACGCCCCCCCCACGGGGCTTGTCTCCTAAGGCAACATGGGCAGGTGACACTATTGAAAACATGTGCGAGTGTGGGTGGGCTAAAGCATTTGTGCTCATGGGAGCTAGACCCAAACGGGGAATGGCCCACTTGAAAACCTCGGGTGATTACCGCAGCCAGAGCTGTTCACCGCACCCAGCCCCTCGTCCAAATGCAGGGCATACAATAACTGAGTACTTCAAAACTTCTAAAGTCACTTTGGATCACACGCACATGAATGAGCTAAATGACCCAAGCCTGATTGTAGACATGGACTTAATGTCTAGAGAGGAGGTAATAGTCCAAAATAATACCATCGTTCATCATACATGTGATTCACAATGGGAAAAGTTACTTGCAACACACATTAAGATAAGTCAACGAGCAAATTTGACTCACTCGCCTGACTATGTCAGCATTAAATATGGTCTTAAGTACCCTTTTCACCCTATATGACAACATTTGGGACGAAGTGAGAAACCATTCCATTATGCTCTCCAACATAAACATGAAAATGGAAGATATGTGTGCATTAAAACATATTCCACCACGGTCCATAACGCTGTTGGCTCAGGAAGTCATATTATTGCCTGCACCTATAATGATGGAATCTGACTCGAATGAGAATGTGGGGCAACCGGTATGATTGGGGGCCACTGGGTTAGTTTTATGCCCGGATTGGGGGCCAGGAAAAATTGAGAAAATCCTGAGTCAGGAATCTCCAGGGACATGAGTGCTCCCAGTTTAAGAGCCCCCAAGGAAGTGAAGGACCAAATGAAAAGTAAATATCAGATCCCGCCTAAAGAAAAAATGCAGTCACCCACGCTTTCTTTAAGAAGCTAACCACAAGGGAACTATTCATGGACAGGAGGAAAATCTCTCAAGCAAGCTCAATACAGACCCTGACTTTGTATTCATCTTCGAGGGGGCCCAGTGGGGTAGATCTATGGTTTCTGGTCCAAGTAACTCAGGCACCAGTCCTACAAGAGAGTCAAGATCGGCATTTGGTAACAAACTGATACCTCTGGGCAACAGATGTTTTGCAAATAACTCCAACAAAACCACAACCCGAATCAAAGTTTGGGGGTCAGCAAGTCACTTGGGTAGAGCGTGGTATGCCAAACTAGTTCGGAGCTGCTGAATTTAAAAGGCCCATTTTCTACAGAATGTAAGACCTGGGGGTGTATTACAGGGGTGAGGGGCATGCTTGGGTCCAGCCATAGGCCCCTCTTCCAACAAGGTCCTCTTGACTCCGGCTCACCCGGGTTATCACCATGTGAGGACAGAGCACACCATGCTAAGCGGGAGGGGTGAAACAACACCTAATGAGACGAGGCAGGACACTATGCTTCCAGGCAATAGAGGGGTTACTTTGCTGGATGCTAGGGGTGCAGAGATGAGGCTTGAGGTCCCTAAAGGCTCCCAGCAACAGCAGCAAAAAGCTTCTCACCTACAAACTTGATCTCACAAAGCCAGCTTGGGGGGAGGAACTGGGGAGCAGCCTCCCAAGAAAAACTCACTGACTGAGCACCCACTGTGCACCATGGCAAGGGGACAAACTGTTGGTGCGGGTAGCCAGTCCTTCAACCTATTGCATCATACGTATCGACCAAGACTTGAGGAACACCGAACCAAAAGGGGGCCCTACAACCTCCGCCCCAAGGAAAATGCCAGGGCAGCAGAAAGGCTTCCAAATGATGTTGTCACACACTATGGGGCAGGGCTACTCATTATGTCTAAATAGGTCAAATGTCCTATTGATATTCGCTGAAATACCAAAGCTGCAGGCCCTGGCTTCTGGTGATATTGACAGAATTGAATTCCCTGACATAAGGGATTCCAACTGCTGTATTATGCATTTTAATTCTAAACTGGTGTACGAGTGGGTCATATCGGAAAGCAAAAGCCTTCACAACCTATGCTTCATGGTTGCCCCAATCAGTGTTCCCACTACAAAAGGATTGGAAACCATCTACTCGAACTCAAACCAGGTCCAGAAAAAGTTGCAACTAAGAAACACGACTGCTGAGTTTGAACACTTAACAAAGTATTGCCAAAACAAGGTTAATTGGCCCGCCGTCATCTCTTCATTGTGGAAAATGGTGACTGGGTGAGGGAGGTCCCTGCATGGCACTTAGGAACAGCAAGCTAGAGCTAGCAGATGTTGACTGAGCCACCCAAACATTGACTTTGACTTCTTGGAATGTGAGGGGTTTAGCTAAACTGACATAAGTCACAAGTATGCTGCAAACACTACATTCTTATTCAATTGTAGGCACATCCTATTCCAGCAAATGGCTCAGAGAAAAACTGGGGCCATCCTTCAGGGGGCCTCTGTACTGCTATCAGGCAGGGCATAGGAATAAAAGGGAGCTTGATTGCTAGTATTTGCAGGGGTCTTTTGATGGTGCCCATAGATCTGGTAGAAAATACAGTAAGGAAACATATCCTGGTGATACATATTTATTGGCGCCCTGCACATGGGCAATTGTATCTGTTTTGGGAAAATGTTCAGAAGATGCTCACAGATGTATTGGCCACATCCGACGAGTGGGATATTATCATGATAGGAGACCTAAACTCCCATTGCCTCCCGCTTTGAACATCATTGTCTAAAGACATAATTGACACCTCAAATAAGCATGCTCTCTCCCTAATTGAGCAGGGAGTTTTGTGGAGGTAGTTTGGGGAATTGTGGGCAATGGTTACCTCTAAGGGACTGTCCCCCGAAACCCACTTGGCCCAGAAAATATCTTTACTCCTGGATAGATTATGTTGTGATGACGGAGCGCCTTGGGACTAGAAGTGCTTAGAAAATAAGGCTAGTGACCACGACATATTAGTCTCAAAATTTAAGATGCAGATAAAAACACCAGACCAAGTGGTTAACAGAAATCTAACCATAAAGAGTAGTCTGACAAACATCAGTAAGTTGATCAGAGAATTTTGGTATGGTGTGAACTTCCCTCAAGAAAGGGAGACGTGGGGGTGGTGACATTCCCAATAATTTATAAAGGAGAGGGTGACTAGATCAATGTCGAACAACGAGGCATGATTATGTCCTTGCTGGCCTAATGGGTACATAAAAGAAATTCAGTGCATGAAAAGGGTAATGCAGAGGGAAATTGGGGTGAGCTTCGATCTAGTAAACTGGGGGACATATACAAGACAGAAAGGCTAAGCAAGCCTATAAAAACTGGTTTAAAAACCACAGGCACCTAATGGCTCAAAAGGAAGGGGAAAGGGTGTTAAAAGCTATCCTAGTAAAATCATGCCAAAACTTCTGGTGCATCTTTGACAAACGTAAGGATAAGGATGTGCTGGAATTGATAAACCCTGACTCAGAGTTATACAAGCCAGTTATGACTGGCAACAGCATGCTGGTTGATGTCTCTAGATGGGACATAGATATCTCTAAGGAAAATCTGTGATAGTTAAAGCAGGGTATAGATCCCGGGCACTGGGTCCAAATGGGTTATGTAACTTAATATTAAAACAGGACCCAGATGTGTGGTCAAACATCTTGGACATTTTGTTCCAAGATGTACTCAATAATCAAACCATTTCCCAATCGTGGTGCACTTCTATCATTGTGTCAGTGCATAAAAAGGGGATATAAGAGAGCCCTTAAATTATAGGCAAATAGCCTTTCTTGATGTAAAGAGCAAAATATTTGCCGAGTGCGTACTATCGAAGTATTGAGGACTGGAAAATGGCAACAGGACGTGTATCTAAGTTCCAGACAGGCTTTCGGAGGTCGATGGGAACGGACGCCAGTGGTTTGCCTCGCCTGTCTTTGATAGACCAGGCATCCGGGGAGGGAAAAGATCCATTGTTCTTAGCAAGTTTGGACCTGAGTCTTGCCTTCAACAAAGTTGACAGAGCAAGGCTCTGGTCCAAACTCTCGAGTTGGGGTATGCCCAGGTTCATGTTGAACATCCTGAAGCAGGTACACACCTCAGTGTGAGTAAGACTGAACCCGAATGCGGCAGTCACGGATCCAGGAACAACAAAACGAGGTCTTTGACAGGGGTGCGTTTTCGCTTCCTGTCTGTTTAATTTATACCTTACTGATCTGGGAGAATACTTAGAGAGTGCCGCATTCAGACAACCTAGTGCTCCTAGACGGGACCACTATAGGCCTGCAGAGACACCTGAATCACATAGGGGAATACATGACAGAAAACCATCTGAGTGTAAATCCACATAAGTCTTGTATACTGTGCTACAAAGGTCGGAGATTTAGTCCAACACCATACATATGGACTATGAATACCTCCAAATTGGTAATGGTCCCCACAGTTAGCTACTTGAGATTCAATTTGTTTAGGCCATCAGAGTCCGCTAAGGTGAAAGAAAATATGCTATGGGCAAAAGGTAACCAATTTGCATCACAAATGTTCATCATGTATAGGAAGCATTGTAGATTCACTATGACCCCACTAGTACACTTTTGCAAAGGCAGGGTCATGCTGGCTCTATTTTATGGTCTGGAGGTTACATCAACACATGAGAAGCTGGACCTGAATAGATTGGAGGCTGTGATCTGGAGAAAGGCTTTGTCATTGCTGTCATGTGTACCTACTCTTATGATGCCGCATGAACAGGGACTGAACTCAATGACTGTCTGGGTCAAATTGAGATCATTGATGTTTTATCACGAACTACAGACTGCTAAAGGGAACTCCCTCCATGCATTGATGGGAACGGGCTCACCTGATCTTCATGGAGGTCTGATTGCCTCCTTCAAGGAAAAACGCATCTGCATTTTGGAGAAACATGACGTGACTTGTGTAGCCCTGGTGGCAAACCCCGAACAGGTGAAAAAATGGATGGACAGCGATTGGATTTTAACTTGTGAAAAGTGAAAAGAATATCAGTCTTATGGTGAAATTTCCAGAGAATACAAAAAAAGGGGTTTCCTTATGCACTACCTAGCTCAATGTCCAGACAGAGCTAATAAAGACACCTTTCTGAGATTTCGATTGAATCTGATTTATACGACTGAAGTGTTATCCATACAAGGTATAAGGGGTGTCGTTTTTGTAGTGACCATGAGGAAATATGAAGACAGACATCTGGTTACAGAGTGTACCTATTTGCAGGAATCAAGGAAAGAGTACTCCATTTGATTCTATTACTCTGGCGTTGTACATGATGAATTACTGTGGCGTTTTGTTTTACAGGGCAGGCCTACACCAGCTTTAATTAGTATGATTCGATTTTTTGGATAGAGGAAATGCACAAACTCTCAAGGATTGAAAAATTGATTTATAAACTGAAAGGCAAATTGTCTTTTTATGATAAAATATGGGGGAAGGTTAATGATCTTTATTGAAGGTTTTTTAATATTTTTTTTTATTTGAATATGCTGTTTTGAATTTTTGTGGTATTCCGTTTATGTTGTAAATACCTGTAAATAAATAAATAAAAAAGAAAAAAGAAAATGGAATAACGGGTACGGTAGCAAAAACATACTTTTTACGTTCATGTTAATCTGGGTAGTTGTATAAGGTTGGTAATAAACCACTTGTATAATACAAAAAATACAGAAAAATAAAGAAATGTGTCTATTGCACCCCATGCTGAACCGTGAAGACTATTTAATGAAGAGAGGACACATTAAAGTGATCCAAGAGCTCTTTGGGAAAAAGATCGACATCCCGTCAGATGCCATTGCTAATTAGCTCCGCTACCAAAACTATATGTTAATTCATGGAGTTAACTTTCCAAACTAGGGCGAATGCTAATGAAGTCATTACACTAAACAAGCCCATGCACATAACAAGCACATTAGGAGGCGTAGTTTATACACTTCCAGGCGAAGAGCACTCCATGGATTTCAATGAAGGAGCAACTCTGCTGTCAAGGATGGGCTGCGAAGACCGCATCTGCCTTGGTACGGATAGCTGCGCTCGCTGTGGTGGGAGCAAGAACCCAAGGCACATGCTTCAGTACTCTAAGGAAGTAGTTCTGCGGGCTGCTGCAAACGATGAGGCTTTACTGGCGAGCCTCAGCCCTTTCTTCCAGGCACTACATCTTGCTGCAGGTCCCTTACTATCTTCGGCCGAGCTCACTGATCCTCCAGCAGTTTGGCAGTAGATCAGAGCATGCACTGGCAAAAAATCACGAAGTAACTGCTGTAACCCGTCCAAATACACCAGATTGATAATGATATTGATATTGATATTGATATTTTATTTATATCACGCTCATACACATGTTTTTCAGAGCGCGGGTGGCTGCAGTTTAAAATCATCAATCAGATTTTTTATTACATTTTGCTAAAAACATTTGACTTCTAACAAAGTTTTTGCCATCTCTTTGCATCATCAAATGAAACCATGTGTAGACCGCTCATTCCTGTGTTTCGGGGTACTAATGGGTTAAGGGAGTAGTGACTAGTCCCTTAACCTCTTACAAAGATACAATAGTCTACTTAAACCTATTTCTTAGAATCGAGTCCTTCGCCCCTTCTCCCAGTCTCCATAGATTTCTTGAAATTTGAAGACTGTTTATTTTCAAGTAGCCAGTCTCTGCAACGGCAAAAGTCTCTTGACTTCCTCCAATAAGAGCTCATTTATCCTTGCCCCGGCTTCAGGAGCAGAAGGCTATCTGGGAGTCTCTCTCACACCAGTTTGGATACTCTGTCCCTAAAGTGCGTCACGCAGGCATAGGCAGGGAAGGACATGTCAGAGAGGTTATGCCCCTGTCAGGCAGGGGATTGTGAGACTGATGTCCTTTCTGATCGTGCGTCCCCTGTATGAAGTGGAGAGGAGTCTGTTCTTAATCCCACTTTGGAGAAGTGCTTTGCCCCTTTCTAGACCAGCTTTCATCTACATGCTTCTGTTAAGAAGCTCCTTTGCCTGCTTTGTTGCTCGAGTCTCGTTTTTATTGCTAGTTCGTGGACATGTTAGAGCAATAGTCCAAATCCTTCTATCTAATTCTCTTAGCTAAAGTGACAGTGCTGATTAATATCTCTTTTACACTGGCTTCTTTATGAATTGTGATAGTTTATGATCAGACCTAGATACCCATGTCTTAAACTCATTTGTGGTTTATGAATGTTTATGAATGTTCTGTAGTTGAATTGGTTTCTCTGTGGCTACACTTTGATGCAACCTTAGACATTTTGACTGACCTTAACTTCATGTAAATAGCCCATACCTTAACTAACTGTATTCCATTCTTCAAACCGGTCATCGCTTATTTTGTGCAAGTTTAATACGTAGTTTGTCCTTGTGGATCCGATCTCAGAGCTCCCTATGCCACAACAATAATTGCTTATCACCCACTCTCCTGGCCGCCTCTTTTCTTAACCCATACATTCATTCAGAATATCTCTTATTCTGCTTGGCTGAAACATTAAGGGGCTTCTATGACCCGTCTTCACACTGAGAAATACGCACGTTTTACTCCATGGTAAATCAAAATATGTCCCTCCGATGTTTTGTATTTCAACCCCTATTATATTTAGCCAGCAAAGGAGGACTATGGGACTTGTAGTCCAAAACATCCTGAGCACCACATCATGAATAAGTAAAGATATTACTAGATAGCATCATGACTCTCACCAATTGACTCATAAAATACAAAGGACTATTTTCCATCTGCAGAAAAGAGTGACTCTCCATTTGCAAAATCTCTGGCTTAAGCACACAATAAACAGCGGTGCTCTCCCCTGACACACAAGCTGTGCTCACAATCAAGATTCATTATGGATTAGCGATAAGTCTGCTCCCAATCTTTCCCACTCAGGATAACTTTGCTCAAAAGGATGCAGCGTTCTTTATTGCCCAGGTCATGTGATGGCTGAGTTTACATTGGACAGACTTCCACTGTGTCCCGTCTTCATCCCTCTTCATTCACTTAGAGTTGCTGAGCACATGTTCACGTGTGTGAAGAGGAATTCATTTGTGGCCCCAAATAATACCGCGTGGAGATCAGGATGTATAGGTGTCATATCCAAATCAACTCTAGGTCAGAGTGGAACTCAGTGGTGGCCGGTGAATGTTTTAATTGGAGGGGTGTAACTAATTCCTATTTATAAGTAGGAGTGATCTGGCATAGCGAGGGAGCCCAATCCCATCTAGAGAGTTCAGAAGGGTTCAACCGCCTATAATTGTCTAAAAATAATGGGTTATACCGGTGCATTTGTCAGCAGTCTTTTAGTGAAACATTGGGTAAAATGGCACACAGTTTGCAATCAGTGTTTTAGGGTAAAACATAAAAAACATCAATAGATGCAAATCCCCAAACGTGCGCAGGAACATTTTCCAAATGATTTTCATGATGCTTTTGCCCACAATATATACCAGTTTAACAAACATGTTCATGCTGACTGCAATACTATATGCCAGCATGTCCACATAATAAATATACTACTGTTCGCTTTGCCAGTTAAACAAGTAATCCCATATTAAGTAGATATGTCCTGGTTGCACCAACATAGCCCAGTAAGACCATGTAAGAACACTTACCATGTTTCCTTTACCACTGATAACCAGTAAAAAAATGGCATGTCACAGTAAGAAAATATGTTCATACTGGTTACACCGCTGTAGGCCAGTATAGCCACATAATAACACATGATTGATTTACCCTTGATGCCCATTAAGAAATGCAATGCCATAGTAAGTAGCCAAGGTAAGCTGAACCAGACTGCACCAATGAGGGCGAATCTAGGCACATAATATTTATTGTGTTTGCTTTACCCCCGGTGTCAAGTAAAATATGGACCAGCAAAGTAAAACAATACAACCAGACTTGCTGTTGTACAGACTAGCCACAAAATAACATGCATCATGTTGACTCACTTTACCCGTAAAAAAGTGTCATACCACAGTAAGAAAACATTTCCAGACTGCTTTCTGTTGCAATAATACAAACCCTGTCAATCTCATCAAATCAAAGACCTTCTCCCCTATCACCAATCCAAGCACACACATTCATGCATAATCCATACACTCTATTTCACCTGAACACCCATACAACATACACTCAGTCATCCAGACACCGCCTTCAAACAACACACACTCATTCATTCATGCGGCTATGCATGCATATAGACAAAACTACATTTTGTTTTCTTACTTGCACCCCAGGTCCCAAATCTGTCCCACTTCATGCTCCCACAATGGCTCTCCAACTCCTGTGCTTTAAAAACAGGAACCAGGAAGCAGGGAGATCTTCTGGGTTCCTGTGCAGGTTTCGAGGAGCCGGAATGGTTCCAACTCTATGCCTCATGTTCTCTGAATGTGCTGAAAGGTGCAGGTGAATCTCCAAACAGACATTCAGGCCTGCAGTACCACAGCCTGCATCTCCACGTCTGGGGTACTGAAAAGTGTTAAAGGGAGGCCTTGTGCACCTTTCAACAGTTTAAAGCCAGCCCAGGAATACTCCCTAAACTGCTTGCTGCAGGTGCCAGAGCATTCAGTGTTTTTAGAACAGTGAGTACTCAAAGATCAGATCCCAGCTACAGTGGAATTAGCAACTCAACAAAGCGACAGACATGTACCAGATAAAAAGGTGCCACAGATGGCAGCAAAAGAAGTTAAGAAAAGTGATGGAAAGCTACTACCCATATAAGGGAGAAGTAGGTAACTCGGATCCATGGGCAGCTGTAGGGCAAGACAAGACCAGGCAGTCACCGTTCACTGCGAAACACTGGAAGAACCCAGGCTACCCCTCCCTCCTTCCAGTATTTCGCTCTGCTAGTTACCCTCATGGCATAGGCCTCCCTATAACAAAAAATAGGGTCCCCCCCAGCCCTTTTGTAAACCCAGTCACCTATCACTGTCATTGGGGCACCAGCTAGCCCCGAAAATTCAGGCCCCATTAAATGACGTTGTATCGAGACTACGCCCATGATCCGCCCACACGTGACTTTGGTCCCCTCCTACCAGGGGAGTTGCTAGGTCTGGAAAAGACCAGGGGCTATAGCCCCCTTAGCCCTCTTCTAGCAACGCCCCTGCCTCCTACACTCTAGTAGCATTGCATCTCAGTGTATGAAAATAAATTCATCAGAACCCGTTCGCTGCAAAAGTGCGTGCCGTAAACATTTGTTGCAAACGTTTCATCGGGCCAGATCTAATGAAAATGCAAGCGCCAAAATGGGATCATTTGATGTTTATTTTCTCCCTTTCAATTGGTAGCAGAATATGCACGTGCCTTTATTGGAATATAAAAGCTACCCTGCTTGCTGCTCTCTATTCACATATTCAATCAATTAACATGCCCTCTTCCCTGGAGGATGTTTAGGATGATTTAAAGAGGTGGCAGTTCACAACATTTCATGAATTAGGCAGCTGCCTTCATGTAAATAACATTAGCATACTAACTAGAAGGCTGCGCAGACTGATGATGCAGCCGTGCCGTGCGGGATGGGGCTCAAGGCAGTCATTTCCACGCAGACGTGGCAGATAGCTCATGTGTCAGGCGCTGGCCTCTGACACGGGGGCCAGCCTGCACGCGCAGGTTTACGTCCCGACCCAGCCCGTCATCTCTCAGAGGTCAAAACCTAGAGTAACATCTGGGGACACATTACAGACATCTGTGCGATGAGCACTAAGGCACACCCATCATTTAAATGATTTGTGCACCAGAGCACTACCACTAGAACTTTTAACATTATTGTCCTGGTGCAAAAATGCATAAAAACATATTTGTTTCGTTTTTTTTGCAATTAAACATCGTGTTTCCTCATGCTAATTGCACTTGCATTTCTGCAAAGTTTCCCTAACACAGCCCCATGGGTGGTATTACATGACCCTTACACAGATGCAAGTGCAATAACCCCTAGTGCAAAAAACTATTATTTGTACACATGGTTGCACCAGGGCAAACATGTTTTCTTACACGAGCATTCTTACTCAAGCTGAGTGAGCTTGTGCACGCATGCATTAAAACAATCTTTTTTTTCCACTAGTGTTTATTACAATTGCACCAGTGCAAAGGTTCTATAGTACTGCCCAGTACTTCGAAACACAGTAGGGCTGAATAAGTCCTTCATTCTTCCGCGGTCTATACATCGAGTACCACTATATTGGGTAATTATTACACTGTTTCTAAGCAAGACGATTTTGGTATAAAACACTATAAAAATATGTTTATAAGGACAGACATTATAGGTCGGCGAAGTATTCCAGAGTTCAAAAGGCACTGTTTGTTTATTTTTACAGGTGTTATTGATACAGCTGATCCATGATATTTCCACGTGTATTAGCAAATCTTGTCCACCTAATACAATGACCCCTACAGCTTATCAAGTGCTGGACTGTGATACACCTTGTATCTCCTTTGACATATGGAATATTAATTTGATGAGCATATGAAGAAGTATGAGTTATATTAATAAAGACAAGGGGTTACGGGTAACCTGATCTTAATAGAGTGTGCTTTCTATGTGCCAGTGTTAAAGCCCGGTGCACACACCCCCTTCTCTGGCACTAGCGCGCCATTCAGGTTTTGTGGTATATTTTATATCTATTAGGGGAAGAAGGAAACCCTTCAGCGTTGCCAGTCAGTGCCTTCACTGGGTCACGTGGAGTCCCAGAATGCTTCTCTGCCCATTCCCTTCAACCATCAAACACTAATTGCTGACATCAGGCAAATTACATGGACCCGATTCTACATCTGAAATGCAAGAGGTGCGAGAGCCATCTGCTGAATAGCTTTTCTGAAACACATTCTAGCAACACCATTTCTGTGGTAAACTAAGATGCTGTCCCTGAGCAGTAGAGTCCGAATGTCGTATTCTACAAGGAAACGCCAAAATACGCTTCCATTGCATCTGCATGGAATAGCAAATGCCCGGTTTGTTGAGGGAGCCTGATACAAAATAAAAAGTGTACATTATGCCTGAAAGTAAACCAAGGTGGAACAGTTCAGCTAATTCCTCCCACGGTAGAATTATGCTGCTGGCCAGTTCAGCAATCGCAGGTCACACTTACAGGACTTTTGCGCAAAGTAAACTGGAATCAAGCTAAACAATGTAGCCTTTGCTTTCCATGAATCCTACATTTCCAGGCAGCAATAGGTGTGATCCAGGCACTCTGCTTATCTGTGCTCTTTCAAGCCAACCCATTCCTGTGATTGACTTGACCGGACCTGCTCTAGTGATTACCAGAACACAGCAGAGTGGACCCCTGCGGTGGGATAATGAGGGTCCAGTTGACAGCAGAGCATCCCACACAATACAACTTCGTTTCTGAAGTCAAAACCTCAGGAGTCCACTTCCTGTTTTACGGACACATGAGCCCAATCTGTGTTCCTAAAGAGCAGGGGTATATTTAGCCTCCCTTGGCACACCATGGGGCAGTAAAGCCATGGCCTGAAAGAAACAGCCAATGATTATACTAACATAGTCTCCCAGTGCCAATATTTAGCATATTCAGTGAAGTGCCGAACATTTCTTCTCTGGCGTATCAAGAGTTTCCAGGTTGATTCTACCTGCTTCCTGTTTGTGCCAAGCGGAACACTATGGCCAACCTGTCTATTTATTGAAGCCATCAGCAGTGAGTTCTGGCGCCAAAAGACTCAATTTAACAGGGTTTGCAGATCCCTAGGGCCAAAGCCAAGAGGTCCCCAAGGTAGGCCTATCCCGCATAAGAGTTACAAGAAACCTGGCAATAATCCACCCTCACCAGCTTATCTAGCTGACCTGGCACCTACTCACTCGCGCTCCCTCTCAATCATCCACATACGATGCATCCGATGCACGTTCTTGCCCATCCTGAAACTCCTCTCATTTGCTCCTTCCCAACCTTGTTCCAAAGGACTCCAAGGACCTTTCTTCCTACTCTCTCTACCTTTAATCCCCTCTCAATACTTCCACCCTATCTCTATACTGTGCCCTTCTTCCAAAAGATCCTATAACTGTCCTTTCCTGAGGTACTCTAAACTCTTCTATGCCTCTCAACTCCCGGCTACTATCACACCCTAACCAACACCTCATACTCACATTCTGATTTTACTCTCAGGCGCTGGAGTGTCTAATCCATCTGCAATAGGAATTGTTTTTTTTACTGATCACTCTTACATTATTCAGCTAGCAGACATGATAGTAACTAAATCATAGATTTCCCCTCATGCCATAGTCAGATTATCATCACTCCATACTGTCTGAGCTACCTTCTCACAGCCCCTTCAACATTAAGGGAGGAGGTTGGGTCGGTCTTATGATCAGTAAAGACACCCCACCACTACTGTTCCCCTTCCTGATTTCACTCCTTGTTTTGAGTACATTGGCATCAATTTCCTTTTTCCTATTGCTCTTAATATCATTGCAATTTACAGGACTCCTGTTACTCTCAACCTCTTCTTCCGAAACCTCTATCACCTTTTCAAATCTCCCCTGTTACTCTCAACCTCTTCTTCTAAAACTACGATCACCTTTTCAAATCTGTACCAACTGACGTCCCAGCCATTGTCACTGAGGACTTTAAACTCTAAAATGTAATCAAGACTCATTGCATCCTGCTTGACTCCTCCCTCTCTCATAACCTTCTGCTCTGCATCCACATGCAGTCTACCCATATCCATAGCAACTGTCAACCTGACTTTACTTTGCTACTTTTTCCTCCTGATGACATCACCCCTTTCCACCAGCTCCCCCACTGCTCTACTTTGCTCTATATGTCCCTCATCAAACTCACCAGCCTCCATCCCCTGGCACACCAAATGTAAGAGTCAGGCAGAAACCTTACTAGCTTACCTTAGCCATGTGAGGCCCTCCCTCCAGGCTCTGCCTTTGTAAGTGGCATTCGAGGACTTCTACAGAGCACTTGCCACTCTCTTTCAGCAACACTGTCCTGCTCCTTCCTTCACTCCCGCATGCCAGTCCACAACCTTGGAACTCCCCTTCCATTTAGATGTAAGAAACA
Organism: Ambystoma mexicanum; assembly: GCF_040938575.1. NCBI lineage: Eukaryota > Metazoa > Chordata > Amphibia > Caudata > Ambystomatidae > Ambystoma > Ambystoma mexicanum. The sequence goes on along the minus strand of NC_090930.1, from coordinate 290,775,556 downwards.
AATCCACCTCTCTCCGTGCTTCCTTCAGACTCTTGGCTGACTCTGCCATTGATGCATATAACACCACTTTAATCCCTATCCCCTTCTGCAATATGTAAGCCAAGAAGCACGCTGGTGTACAGAAAGAATATATGTTCATTATTTTGATTAATGGACAAAATCCTTATTCACATAATAACTTAACTATCAAGATGGACGCCACTTTACTCTGTCCCAAAACATTTCCTTCCTGACAATACTTCTCACTACAAACAATTTGAAACCACAATTTCGTTTGTTTAAACAAGAAATCACATAACATACAACACAACTACATGTACAGTTTTCCATTTCTGGTCTCTATTCCCTCCCACCCCCGTTGCCTTTACAGAATCGATGGAGGAAGGAAATAGCTCAAGATCTCAGTCTAAGCACACCATTTTAGGGTGCACATGTAAGGTGAAGGTCGGATTGCCATTTGATCCCTGGTCCACCCTTGGTAATATCTAAGAGAGACCGCTGGTCTAATTAATACTCAGATACATGGGTTTCCCACCAGAATACCCACCCTTAATGCAGCACCCTACACATGACACAGCAATTTTGTGCATTGTCTGTGGCCTAACTCAACTCACATGTAGCACCTTTCTATTGGACAAAAGAAATTGACTTGTGCAGAGCTGTTTACCTCAGGCCACCCTGCGCGCTTCCATTTCCAGTAAGGTTCTGACACGTTATCCATTTACGTAATACTCTACTCAGCAGAAACTAAAAACCTTCTCTTTGCTTAACAATGAATGCACTTTTCTGCACAGCACAGATCCAGAGATTCAGTTAAATATTGGGACACCTTCTGCTTTTATGCAGGGTCCCGGGAGTGTTAAGCAGTTTGCAATTTCTTTTTTGAATGCACCCATCCACTTTATTGGATTTTGGGGTTGGCAAAAAGGATGTAGGTGATATAGAATTCATTTAAAAGACCATGGGCCTCAATACAAGCATGGTGGTGCTGGAAAAACTGTGATAACGGAATTACGGCCACTTTTCCCACACCGCCATACTACGAATATGTCCCTGAAGTGTGGGATTAGCTGCAGCATCAAGCTGGAGGTAAATCCACCGACTTTATGCCAGCAATAGGCATAATCACCCAAATTACTGCAGCAGTAATTCCACCAGCGGTAATTCCACCAAAAAATCCCCATAGAGTCCAATGGACTCTAAAAATGGTGATTAACTCTGCCCCACCACTTGTAATTCAGCGGTAATTCTGCCAGACCCATTGTCAATAATGGCAATTCAATTGGGTGATATTATGGCAGATTTACCACCGGAATACCATCCAACTCGTAATGAGGTCCTGCATCCTTATTAGCACTTGGAGAGATGTTGAGGATTTTGAATTTCCCCAAGATCACCCATGTCCTTTGGCTATGTGGGATTTTTTTAAATTATTAATTAATAAGGACATGCTAGGGATCTACTTCTGTATGTCCACCCCATTAATGTATATATTGGGGGAGATATTAATTCAAATAGATCCCTACCAATGGTTTGTTCTGTTGGAATAACATAGTTACTTTGAATCTCTCTGGGTTCTTCACAGGTGCAGTCAACAGGAAGTCTTCCTGGGTCATCTCATTAGAAGCAATGGGCTCAGGTTGGACTGTCTATCTGGCCCCATTTCTGGGAGTTCTTACTCCACCCATCTGAAATGGCATTTCTGAACAACACAAATAGGAAGTTAAACATCTCCAGCTGGCACTTTGTTCCAATTTGCAAAAAAGGGTCATAACCCCTATATTTCTAAATTGATATAATCATACTGGTCGTAATGAAATGTGTCTGGTGTCTGCACGTGGTGCCTGTGTGAATGACAGATGATTGTGATTTCTACAGACACAATTAAAGCTAGGATCGTGATATTTTACAAAGAAGTATTTGGTGCAATATGCTATATCTTCTATATATAACTTATTCTGGGAAGCTGCAATCATATTTTGCCTTACCACTTTGGTTCCCAGAGTCACATTTAGAGGGTTGTGGAGTGGTGTGAGAACGTTTTTTTTTTAACCAACCACGCTGCATGGATGACTTGTGAGGCTTTTTTATAGAATGGCCTCCCCTTCTATCCGGCATCATTTGGATAGCTACAGTGACTCTGTGACTGTTTGTGCCCATTTTGCCTTAGTAGCAGTGGTTTCTTTCTGATTCTTCCTCCCCTGTGATATTTTGGTGAGGAGTATTTGCATAGTTTGGGCGATATGCTGCTGGGTTCTTTTAAACATCATTAGGGGGCGTGGCCAGCACGCATGCCGTAAGGACAGACCTCCACGGAGCTCCGTCCGCGATCCTGACAAAATCGCATAACTTTCGCTGAATCCAGGTCTACGAGACGAACGGAGGCCAGAATATTGTGGGGGAACCGATTGCCAGCACTCGGCAACAACTCTGGGTGAAATCCGAGCCCGAACGGCGGAGAACGGGAAGCCCGAACTCGAGCCCCCAGGGATTCCAAGATGGCGGTGCCCGCCGCGCAGTAGGAAGGCCAGCTTCGGCCCCCTGGATCATACCACGAACCGTCGCGGCTGAGGGCGGCTGCTGTGGAGGAGCCTGTCGTCGATGGGCATCTGAGAGCGGGGGCCGGCGCCGGTGACTACTGCGGAGGTAGGAGAAACCGCGGCGCGGCGCGGGCACAGCCAGGAGGAGGTCGCGTCTGCCGCGGACGCCAAAGCAGGGAACGCGGAGCAGTCCCGGCGGTGCAAGGGTGAGACCGGCCACGGGGAACAGAACGAAAGGCGGCGGGCCCCTCACCAACGCTCGAAGCGGGATCGGGTCCCCTCCACAGCGCTCCCTGATGGGACCAACCGCAATTTAACTCATGCGGTTTCAGCAGACCGAGTGAGCGAGGCTCGGCCGGCCCTGGGGCCCAACACTGACTCCTGCGAGGAGGGATGGTCTGAATCTGCGGGGCCCCGCGGAACGAAGGCCCCAGCGGACGGAACCCACTCACAGCACTAAGGCCCGAGGAAGAGAAAGGAGACCAATACTCTGATTGGTGGTGGGAAGACACCTGCATGCCAGTACCCCCACTGGAGAAGGAATCAGAAAGTACTAGACGTAACCTGAGGCCCCGGGCCTATTTGCACCACAACGACCTCCAGAGCAAGGCCCTTCACACAATCTGAACCTAATTGCCGGGAAACACCAGTAGCCAGAAACAACTGAATACCTGGAGTTGGACTCCTGGGACCAAAGTTCCCTAGTAGCCCACACGAAAATTTTAATACAGGGGCCGTCGACGGAACTCTGCAGGGGGCAGCACTTACAGAACATCGATCAGGAGATGTCTCCCCCCAGGACCAAGCCGAAACTAGTCACGATGGACTCCTTCACGACGGTCAAACCCCACCGGCAGTCATCTCAACAAGACCGAGAAACCCCCGAAGACCTGCCCCAACAAGTGGAAGACCTTAAGCACACACAAGTCCTCCAAGCAATAGCTGCCCTCCGCACATCACTCGAGGGACGGCTCGAAGAGGTGAAATCTGACATGCAACTTATGCGGCAGGACGCCCGCAACCTAACGGAAAGGGTCACGGTAACGGAGACTGCCCTGCAGGAAAATGCTGAGAACACCCGAGATTTGGAGTTGGCGGTTAGAGATTTGGAACAAAAGGTAACAAGGCTAGAAGCCCGCTCAGAGGACGCGGAAGGTCGAGCGCGACGTAATAACATTCGTATACTGGGGGTCCCTGAAGATCTGAAAGGCCCGGACCCGACGACCTTCATCGAAACGCTTCTACAGCAAGAAATAGGGGCGGCAAATCTCTCCCAGGGGTTCTCCGTCGAGAGGGCCCACAGGTCTCTCCAGAGACGTCCCCCACCTGGATCGCATCCAAGGCCAATCATAGCAAAGATCTTAAATTTCAGAGACCGCGAAATCATACTGCGGTTCTCCAGAGAAGGCGGGGAGATAAAAAGAAATGGCTCCACAATAGTCATATACCCAGACTACACCCCTGCAGTACAGCGAGCCAGAAACTCTTACATTCCGATAAAAGCCCGGCTGAGAAAGCTCAACTTGAAATATATGCTCTTATACCCGTCACGGCTCAAGATTCTATATAAGGGGAAAGCAACGTTCCTGGAGACCCCAGCCGCAGCTAGTATGTGGCTTGAGCACAACAACCTGGCAGATGGCAAGGAGGATCCACCGAACTCGGATCGGGGATGACCACCCACCCCCGGGTGCATGTGGGCAGAAGGCAATCCCTGCAGCAAATAAAAGGGAAGCCACACGAATCGTAGACGACTGAACCATCATGAAAGTCCTACTTATAACCTCGCTACATCGGACGCGAGACCCGAGGAGCACACAAGCGGCGGATAAACAACCCACCCCACCAACAAAGGTGTAAGCTGTTTGCTCACACACAACCTGATCCGGAAGGCCAGGAGTGGCCTGGAAGGCTCAGGAGCCCCTGAGCACTGCAAGTTAAAAGCAGCTGCTAGGGACAGTTTGGAAAGTTTTGTTTAGTTTTCCTCCCATTTACCACAATGGGATTTACACAAGTTCATGAATCTCCAACCAGCGAAAGACCCGGGGCCGGAACGGAAAGGCAGGCGGGGAGAAGTCCAGGACGAGATAGCAGGACACACGAGGACAACAGGGGTCGGACAACTGTGAGTGCGACTCAATTACCCTGTAATGGCGGCTAAAATGAATATAAAGATACTGACCTGGAATGTGAGAGGCTTGGGATCATACCTACGCCGAAATAGAGTCAAGTCCTATTTGAACAGAAAGAAAGTACAGATAGCGTTACTCCAGGAGACACATTGCACGGCTGAATCCTTAGCGAGGCTAAATGAACACTGGGGAGGCCAGGGGGTCGGATCTTCATACTCTAAGTATGCAAGAGGGGTATATACTTGGATTCACCCACAACTCCCTTTCCGGGTAACCAAAACCGAGTCTGACCCAGAGGGAAGATTCGTAATAATATGGGGCAGGCTAGAACAATCAGATATTTGCATAGTGAACTCTTATCTCCCCAACACTAACATCCCATCACACCTAAACTCCATGTACACTAAGATTTCGCTAAATAGGCATGAAATCCTTTTCTGGGGGGGTGATTTCAACTGTGTCCATGATCCGATACTTGACAGGTCCTTTCCGCACCCAAAGGGGCCCTCAGCAGCTACTACAGCCCTCTCCCTACTAGTCAACAGGTTACACTTGGCAGACACCTGGAGGGAGTGTCACCCTGACGCTCGGGGGTATTCATATTTCTCCTCTCCACACGGTCTCCACACCAGACTAGACTATGTTTTCATAAGCAATGAACACCTTTCACAGATAGATGAAGCTCTATATCTGGGCAGAACCATCTCCGACCACTCGCCTCTTCTGGTGGGCTGGAATCACACTGGCCCCAGACCTCCTATCCCAATGTGGAGAATGCCAATAGATGCCCTGGGCGACCCGACATTTAGGGAGAACCTACACGAATTCATAGAAGACTTCATAGAAAGAAACACAGGAAGCGTAGACCGCTTAAGTACAATGTGGGACGCCCTAAAGGTAGTGACGAGAGGAGAAATAATAGCAAAGGCAGGGGGCATTAGGAGACAATTTAGGGGTGATCTGGCCCACTGGGAGCAGGAAATAGAACAATTGGAAGCAGCCCCGGTCGACACAGAACAAAGGGAGGACAACCTCAGAGCACTTAGAACTAACTCTACCTTGGCATGGAATAGGCTCGCCAAATTTGATTATGCCACCAAAACTAATAGAATACACACGGAGGCTGACAAACCAGGCAGAATGCTCGCCTGGCTCTGCAAGAAAGAACACCCCAGGCGCACAATCACTGGAGTACAGACCGAAGAGGGGGGGGCAGCACAGACACAACAAGCTATTAACGAAACGTTTAAGGGCTTCTATGAACACCTTTACTCTCATGATGACCAGGTCCCCCTAGAAAAAATCATGGACACCCTTGAAGAGATAGGACTCCCCAGGATGCCCCCAGAGCAATCAGAGGCCCTAGACGCAGATATCACAACTGAGGAAATCACGGAAGCTATTAGATCACTAGCCACTTGCAAGACGCCTGGGAGCGATGGCCTACCCACGGAGTTTTATAAGACGTATGAGCCTACACTAACGCCCCTGTTACATGAGGTCTTTCGGGAAGCATATGAGACAGGAATATTACCCGATAGCATGAGAGAGACCCTCCTGATCCCGATTATTAAGCCCAATAAACCCCCTGATAGATGCGACTCTTACCGCCCGATAGCAATGCTTAACTATGACGCGAAAATCCTGACGACAGTGTTAGCTAATAGACTGGCCAGAATTATAGGGGAAGTAGTACATGAGGACCAATGCGGCTTCATACCAGCCCGAAACACAACCATGAATTTGCGCCGAGTGCAGCATGTCATCGCTCAAACTGTAGATTGCACAGAAGAGTTCGCACTGCTGTCCCTGGACGCCACCAAGGCGTTCGATTCGATCTTTTGGGAATGGCTACTGGCGGTTCTGGAGGGGTTTGGTTTTGGCCCTAGGTTCATTAGGTGGATCAAGATACTATACACGAAACCTAGAGCCAGAATAAAAACGGGGAAGCATATTTCGGAGGTCTGGAACATATGCAGAGGAACCAGACAGGGTTGCCCCCTCTCTCCCATGCTCTACGTACTGGGCCTGGAACCCATTGCTATCTATTTTCTAAAGCAATTTTTTGATGCTGGGATCCGGCTGGGAGACATTGACCACATTATTTCTCTTTACGCGGACGACGTCTTATTATTTGTCAGGGACCCATACTATAATGTGCCCACGATGCTGGAGGTCCTAGATAATTTTGCGAAGGTCTCTGGAATAAAATTCAGCAGAACCAAATCCTGCCTATTCCCCCTGGCGAATCTTAAGGGAATGGAAGCATCGGAGCTTCCTTCGGTGGGAATAAGATGGGAAAACACCTCGTTCAAATACTTAGGCATACACATAATGCACTCCCCGGAACAAATGCATGAGCGCAACACTAAAGCGGCTCTCCCGGCCTTGAGGAAATCTATGGCCTTTTGGGCGAAACTCCCCCTATCCATGATGGGCAGGGCCTCCGTAACTAAAATGATTGTCCTTCCCAGACTCTTGTATGGATTTCAGAACGTACACTTCTACATCAAAGCGCCCTTCTTTCGCCTACTGGAAAGTATGCTGAGAGACTTCCTGTGGGGGAAGGGAAGACGAAAGATTGCGCTTGCCACGTTGTCACTACCGTACACTCAGGGGGGAATCCAACTCCCAAACTTTGAAAAGTACTTCCTAGCAGCGCAGCTTGGATTTGTCACCAAATGGCTAGCAGACGATGTCACATCGGAGACGCCACTCCTGCAGCCACTGGTCTCCCCGTTATATATGAAGGAACTTCCCTGGGCCCCCACCCATTTGATAAGAAACTCCCCCCTATTGGTCTCCCTAGGACGCAAAATCTGGCATAGGGCTGAATCCCTTGCACACGCTAAACACCAATACTCCCCGAACATACCGCTGGTCTCAGATCTATGCAAAACCCATCCAGATCTGCAACACCTCAGGCACTGGGAACAGAAGGGGATTTACTCATGGGGGGACTTATACACGGAGGGGGAGTTCATGGAATTTGAAACACTTCAAGAACAAAATGATGTCCACGTTGGCCAGTTTCTATGGTACCAAAAATTAAGATCCACGGCACGTGCCAGATGGCCGACATGGCCGGAGGAACCAGACACGAACCCCCTGATTACGCTACTATATGAACTAGGTGAGGGAGGGAGACCAGTGTCTCAGATCTACAGCCACCTAAATGACACCCCCAACCCACGCAGTGCCGGGCTAAAATCCAAATGGGAAGCAGACATAGGCCGAGAGTTAACGGACGGGGAATGGGAAAGGGCCCTCATATTTCCTAAAACAGTATCCAGAAATCACAGATTTAGACAAATACAATTGAACCTGCTGCATCGAACATACCTAACCCCATCCAGGCTGGCCAAACTTTATAACACTCAGAGCCCTGAATGCACCTGGTGCGAAATGGACAACGCGGACCTGCTCCACATGTTCTGGCGGTGTGCCAGGACACAATCACTGTGGTCTTTTATACAGCAGACAAGCGAAACTCTGGGGCTGACCAGATATGAATGGACTCCTGCGGAGTGCCTACTTGGCACATACCCCAGACCAGCAAAGCTGAAACACCTCACTAGATTAATGGACATTATGTGCATTCTGGCTAAGAGGACAATTGCAATGTCCTGGAAGAAACCATCGGGACCACAACAGAAAATCTGGCACAGGGAACTGAAAAGATGGGTGCAAGCCGAAACGAAAGCCTGGGAAGAAAGTGTAGCCAGATCCACAGATGCCTCGAGTATGACCCTAGAGGCCTGGAAGGGACTCACAGATTCCTTGTTTTACCCCTCGGACGATAAGCCCCCATGAACCAGCACAAACCTGCAGTAGGAAGTCCCACGGACAGGAGTGGAATTCTAGTAGAAGCCCAACCATAATTTTATGCGAGCCCTGCTAAAGGAAGTCCCCTCACCCCCTGAAAGTCCTGACCCCCCCCAGTGCCCCACTCGGCACCGGCTTCTCAAGAAGCAGACATTTGGAGATAGTTAAAGTTTCTATGTTAAGTTGTAAATGTTAATAATTTGAGATGCAATCTGATTTGTTGTTTGGTGGCAGTTCTGGCAATTTTCTTGTGCTTATAACAAATAACAAATGCCAATAAACAGATTTGAAAATAAATTAAACATCATTAGCACTTTTGTCTCTGAACATCAAGCGTTTACCATCTCGCACTTTTTGGCTTGTTTGCCGGTTATGCCCTCAACGGTTCTTCTCCTTATTGTCCCATCTGATACTACCCTATGTTAATCGTTCTAATGTATGGTCATGGTTTATATTCAATTATTGACTTGCAAATGTCTTTATTTGCCAGACCTCATATTTACAGGTTATTGGAAAATCATTACATTCTCATTTATCTCATGGTTTCTTCTCTATTTCTTACAAATCTATCTTGCTTTATATTTATCATCACTCCATTTGTTGTACCATCTCATTCATTTATCAACAGCACTTTGGCATAAAGCGCTTAAGAAATAAATACATACAAAGAAATGAATGGATAAAATGTGGGTTGGGTTATATTCCGTGACCTACCTGTGTGCAGGAAAAATTAATGGCTCAAGAAGAAATTGCTTTCCTGTGCTCGCTGCATGTCAAATTTAGAATCTTAACAAAAAACATTGTTGTGTCTATAAGAAATATTGGCTGAAGGTCACATTGAAGAACCCATTGGCATAAACCAGCTCTGAACCTGTACCATCAAAGTTACTCTGGTCATACCAGATGTCCTGCCTACCATTCCACCCTTCATCCGGTGTCAAAGCTACAGTGGAATTATTTCCATCTATCCCAACAAGCAAAAACACACATCCACTGGCTGGATATGACAAGATTGTAAAGTAACAGTAGGAGAGAAGCGCAAGCCTTCCTTGCTTTGGTCGATCCACCTAAACATACCCCATCTACTTGTGCTTGACTTCGTCTCAATGCTAGACGATGGGCGTGATTAGCATTTAAATATCTGTGGCCAAGATATTGTCACGTTTGGTACCAAAAGGCTGAGGCAATGTTATGCTGCACTACCCTTACTGGACCTTCACTTGGTCTTGGACTGTTCAGAGACAGTTGTCTATAACTTTGATCCATGGTTGGATGCAAACACCTCTCCTGCATCCAACACCGTTTATATGGCAACTTGGGTAGCCATTTCCTATTGTAGGCTTGTGTGCTTGATAAGTGTGAAAAGGGTGGTCCAATTAGCAGCATAAGAAAACGAAATCGCAGAGTAATATTTTAACTCTGCGATAATGAAACGTGTGGCTGTTGACTGGGAACAAACAAGTGGCATAGGTTGTCAAGGAGCTTCAAACCTGTGCCTGTCCAGAAATGTCACCTATGAAATGCCAGCCTTTGCCCTACCTCCCCACATCTCCAGAACGGATGAGCTTTAACACGGCCACATACGTCAAACATGACTCATGCCGCAAAAACTGTTTGTGGAGAAGGAACTAAAAATAGGCTTTTGCTCCTAGCACACAAAGGCTTCTAGACCATATTATCCACAGTTTAGTATAAATATGATTGTTTCATTTATTAACAGGTAAACAAAAGAAGCACAATCAAAGCAAATGTTCTGTATCGCATTCTCTCTTCCTGTGTTTCTACTTCTTTATTATTTTATTGGTGGAAGATGTCAAAACAAAACGACAAAAAAACATTTCAAAAAACCCTTTTCCTAAAGAAGTTGAAGGGGGCAAGTGTCAAACCAAGCTTCAGTGGCTTCTTGACACCAGAGGTGAACATACTCATCAACACCTAGGCCACCATACTGCCACCCACGCCACCTGACTCGCTAGATGTAGTCTGCCCCTCTCCTCCTGCCACCTTGTACAGCTATACCCTTCCTCTGTGCAACTCTGTATCCTATCCTCGCTGTATATCTGTTCTGTGGTTACCTCTGAAAAGTGCTCCATTATGCATGTGTAATGGTGTGTACCTCTGTAAAGCGCTGTGTTGTATTTCTGCATTGGTGTATACCTGTGCAAAGCATTCCATTGCTTCTCGAAGCAAGGTCTGCGCTCTATATATAACATAATAATAATAATTATTATTATAATAATAATAATAATAACTCTCACTACTTCAAATCCAATGTTCTGAAGATGAAGCCCAGAGAAGCCACTATAAGTACATCACAATATGCCACAATAAACTCAACTACAAAATGACAATTACATGGCCCGACACTACAGTATGCAAGGCCTACTGCCGCTCTGAGCCTGTCTGTTTCTGATATTGTTTATATATCAGTAGATTTATGAGGTAATGAGGGACCAGGAATCCAGACGAGTTGTCTATAAATATTTATTTATGTAAAAGGAGGCCCTCCTGTACAAGATGGATCTGGGCTTGAACAGTCATGCAGGCTCATATATATACTAAGAGTTGGAACCTTGAGAGGTTCTAAGGTACCAGGGCAACCCCATAATATGTTGCTTTTACATTGACAAACAGAATGGCAAACAGATAAACAAATACATCTTTAAATGTAGCAATAGCCATAACATGTGTATGCATTCAGTTAACTGCCCCAAAACATGTTTGTTATTTACAGTTGGTTTGAGTAGAGATCATTAACTGCCCCAAAACATGTTTGTTTATTATAGTTGGTTTGATTCATAATCATGTACTTATAATAAATGATAACAGTAATGATGCACAAATTGATATCTCAATGTATAAACATAACTACACATATATGTAACACACCACCGTCACTATACCAAGGAAAAGAGACTTACATGTTTCCCTACCATAGGACTCATGGCGTTCTGCCTTTATTCCCAGTGTGGCCATCATTTTGTATCACAGTATATCTAAAACTTTAACCACCCGCAATATGGTCCATGAAACCTGCTCTCACCCTTTAAAACCCCACAAGTTCTGCGAATACAGACCTGGTCTCAATTTCCTACCCTTGTAAGCCTGGAATTGAATTTGTTATCATGTATTCTCTTTACATTATAATTTTCTTTATTTTTACTCTTTATTTTTACTCTTTCAACTCTTCTTCATCCAAATCTACATACCGCATCTGCCCTAACCATGGAGGACATACGGCTGTAGCAGCCTTTCTTCTCCTCGGGACTTCGAAGGAAATGAGTCCTGTGGTCGTATGTGGAGCTAGTCTGTAAGCTAGTACTTGTTTTTCTATGTCATCCTCCAAACACTTACCAGCTTGAATAGACATGCATATTCCTTTCATCAGTGTCCTATTGAACCTTTTAACAGTACCATTTGTGGAAGGGTAAAACAGTGCTGTTTTGTGGAGTTCAATACCCATACCCTTCAAAAAGTTCTTCATCAATCTAGATGTACATTGGACCTGATTGTCTGTTAACATTTGTTGACGAATACCCTCTCTCTGGAAGATATCATCCATGAATTGTACCACTGCTCTAGTATCAACCTCAATTACACATTTTGCTTCTTCCCATTTCGTACACAGGTCTACTAGCACTATTACATATTTTTTTATGCCACCTCTGGATATTAATGGACAAAGGATGTCTATTGCTATATACGTCCATGGCAGATTGGGGAGATCTATTGGCTCTCAGTGTTGAACATGTGTCTTAAGAACTTTATCAGATGAAGAACACAATGTGCATTTCTTGATCATCTCATCTACCTCTCTGTCTAACCCAGGCCATCAGTAGTCTGCTCATAGTACACCTTTTGTTTTGGAAATGCACAAAGGCCCATAGTGTTCAAGTTTCAGTCATTTCTTTCTCAACCCTAATAGTGGAATGATACAGACAGATGTCACAACGTGAAACTCATCAATTCCTAATTAATCTCTCACTCTGTGAAAAGGTCCTAAACCCATGTCAGGGGTCCATCGTGCCCATTTCTTTAACACAAGTTCCTTAAATTTACATAAGTCTTGGTCTTACCTCAAGGAAGCATCCCACTCATCTTGTAAAATGGACTCTCTAAATACCCATAATACATCCTGAACTTGTTCTTCTTTGTCTTCATCATCAAAACAAACTGAATTTCTGGAGAGATAGTCAGCTGTGACGTTACATTTCCCAGCAACATGCTTCATCTCAAATGCATGTCCCTGTATTGACGTCACCCGATTACCAATGCACCTGGATGCTCCACCCAAGCCTTTGGACATGAAGACAGCAACCAGCGGTTTAGGGTCTGAAAAAGGAGAACTGCCCTGCCCCATAGGAAAGTCCTACATTTTTTAACAGCCCACACACCCGATAAAGCTTCCTTTTCAATGATTGAATACATACACTTGGCATCCATCAGAGACCTGAAAGCAAAAGCAACAGTTGTATCACCCTCTTTGTCAGATTGCATGAGGACTGATCCCAAGCCAGTGCCACTGGCATCCGTCATCACATATGTTTCCTTTGAAGTATCAAATGACATAACTATTGGAGCTTTGGGAATGGCTTGTTTGATATTACAGAATTCCTTATCACACTCACTGGCCCATTTAGAAATGCAGCCCTTTTTGCAAAGTGCCCTAATGTTTCTGTATTTATCAGAAAAGATCTTCACAAATTCTGCATACTATTCATCCACCCCCAGAAATGACATCATCTCATGCTTGTCTTTTGGATGGGAAATTTGTCAGGTAGCCTTTATAAACCCTCTCTTGGTGATATTACTTCAACAGATAAGTGGTGCCCAAGGTAATCAATTTGAGGAGTGCTAAAACAGCATTTGGATTTCTGCAATGTTAGACCTGCCTTATTAAGCCTGTCCAACAACTTCGTTAACTTTAAATCATGTTGACTGATCGAGAAGCCCATAATGAGGATATCATCTTGATAATAAAAAACACCCTCAATGTCACCTACCACATCCTTCGTCACTCTTCGGAAGAAAACAGCAGCAGATATAAGGCCAAAGGGCATCCTTTTGAATTTGAAAATACCCTCCTGAGTGATGAAGATGGTAAGGTTTCTGGATTCTGGATGAGGGTGTCAAGTTCTCTAATGTTTGGAACAGGGAACCGATCCACAACAACACATTTATTTAGTGCCTTATGTCTTCACAGAGGCAAGCACTCTTGGGTTTTCTAACTACAACCAACAGAGAGCACCATTCAAACACCTAAACGTGTCCAATGAGGGCCTCAATCAACCTTTTGATTTCTTTGGATACTTCTTCCCTTCAGGCGAGAGGTACCTTAGTTTGACCGATACTGGAATAGTTCCCTTTATTAGCCTGATTTTGTGGTACCTCCCTTTTAAGCATACAATTTTTTTTCTAACAACTTATGGTGTGTTTTTTTCAGGGGTTGAAGTGATGGTAGCAACACAACCAGGAACCCTGGGATCGATGGTCAAACCCATGTCATGCTGCTGGTACCACCCCAAAAGATAACGTCCCTTGTCGGACACATACCCTATCTTTGATGATTTTTATCTTGAATTCTAGTGATTCCAGAAAACACCCCATCCTGGTGATTATTGAACCACCACAGGCACTATCCTTAATGTGTGAAGTTTTCAGGCAGATATTAGAGAATTTTGTTTGTCTTGATACCCTACGAATAATAGTGTAGTTAGACCCGGAAGCAATCAGCATTCTTACAGCTACCCCATCAATAAGTACCTAAGAATGGGGGTTTTCATCCACTTCAAACGCCAACCAACTCGCGCCAGAGGATTCATCATGTGCAGTATTTTCCTCAATGCATTCATTCTCTCTCCTAAATTTCTTTTACAACTTTTTGAGACATATTCTGGCAGCATTTATTAAAATGTCCCTTTTGACCACATTTGCTACACTCTGCTTTATGACTGGGACATTCCAGGTTGTTGGCTAGTTGAGAGTAGCTCCCACATCGATAGCACTTTCTGGGACTTGAGAAAGATGGAGATTTGTTGCTGTCCATTTTGTGGTTGAACTCCTTTTCATCCTTTTTTGGATAATACACATTTTTCGAGATTAGTTAGGCTACAACATTAATATTTTCTTACACTCCTTTGAATCAAAGTCTTTGACACATGCCTCTCCAATTCCCATTCAGGCTTACTCCTCTTTTGAATACCTAGTCTGCAGGCTCTCTCTCCTAGCCTCTCTCTTACTGTTGCTACTCAGTACCGGCCCCCTGGTCAAATCACCTCTTTTATCTCTGAGAGGGCTGACCTCTCCTCCTCCCTCTTGGCCTCAACCAGTCAGCTCCTCCTCGTTGGTGACCTCAACATCCATCTTGATTCTACCTGTCCCTCAGCTGCACTCTTTCACAACCTCTGCGATTCACTCTCCCTCTCTATCCTTCCCTCTGGCCCGACTCAATCTGCTGGTCACACACTTGATATCTTGATCTCCTCTGGCCTCCTTCTCTCTACCCCTCTTACCATTCCTCTCTCCTGGAGTCATCACTGGCCCCTCTCCTCTCATCTCTCCATTTCCTCCACCCAAGCCAAGCCCACTCCTAAACTGTCACCCACCTTTTCAGATATCTGCCCCATGAAGCGTGTGTCAGTCGAAGCCTTAACTGCAACCTTCTCCCCCCAACCTCCATTCCAGGCTGACTTACACCCTGACACAGCCCTCTCTCTTCTCTACTCCTCTATTTCTGCTACTCTCGATACTCTGGCCCCGTCATGATGATCCGTTTGAGGTCCAAATAAAGGCAAATGCAATTCTTGGCACGACTCTGACCTAGCTACACTTACACATAAGTGTAGGCTGGTAGAGAGGAAATGGAGGGCTTCCTTCTCATCCTGACAAATTGGCTGGCTGTCTACTCCAAAAGCAATACCGACTCACTGTCTGCACTAAGCCCGCATCTCAGCAGCATCTAACAATTCGGCCAGACTTTTCATAATCTGCAAGGAGTTGGCCAACCCAGCTGCAGTCCCCACCCCTATCTCACCTCTCAGGCTCTTTGCAATGCCCTTGCCTCTCACTTTATCTCTAAACCCCAGTACATCATATCCTCCCTCTCCTCCTCTACCCCTCCTCCTCCCTCTCCTTCTAGGCTTGCTGACCCCCCCTTAGAACCCCTATCCCCCTTCCTCTTTTCTCCCCTGACAAGTTTGATCTATGAAAGCCTTCAAAACAGGCCCATCCCTGTTACTCTAAAACCTTTAAGGACCACATCAACACCCATTCTCCGGCCTTTGCCGATTTCTGTAACCTCTCCTTTGCCTCTGGCTCTTTCCCCTCCCCTCTTAAGCACTCTCTTTTGCATCCTCTCCTCAAGATATCCACTGAAGATCCTTCATGTCCAGGAAACTATTGCCCAATTTCCATTACTCCCTTTTTGGGTAAGCTCCTGGAAAAGATGGCCATCTCTCCGGTTAATCTTAATTCTGACTCTGTTGGTTCCCTGCACAACCACCAGCTTCAGAGCTGCCAAAAGCATGGGAACTGCTCTCCTGAACATCCATGAAGACCTGCTCTCCAGCCTCGACTCTAACATTCCCTCTGACCTCATCCTACTTGATCTCTCCTCTGCGCTCGACGCGGTCAACCATACCACCCTGCTCAATTGTCTCTGTGACAACCTGGGTAACACTGATCAAGCTCTGGCCTGGCTGACCTCTTTTCTTTCTGATTGACCCTCCCAGTCCGGTACAACTTCGGTCCTTCCTATCTTCTATCTCCCTCTCCACCTGCGGCGTCCCCCAGGGGTCTAACCTCTCACCCTGGCTTTTCAACCAATACCTGGCAACTCTCGCCTACTGCATCTCCATTTTCTGCTGAACTTTCCGGTGATATGCTGACGACACCCAACTAATTTTCCGACTTCCTTCAGCTTCCTCCTCTCCTTCCTCATCTCTGATTGTCTAATTGCCATTCAAAATCGGTGTGCCGTCAATGATCTTTGCCAAAATGCCAACAAGACTGAGATCCTCCTTATTGGTACACCATCTCCATTCTTTCCTCTCACTCTCTGGCTGGCCTCCCTTGACCCTCTTCCCACCCCCACTTGTGTGGCTAAGAACCTCAGGGTTATCTTTGATGCCACACTTTCATTCTCAGCACACATATCTGATGTCTCCAAAAAGTCACACTTTTTATTGCACGTCCTTAGAGGCATTCTGCCTTTCCTCTCCTTCCTTCATAAGCTCACTGTCTCCCAAGCTCTGGTTCTCTCCAGACTGGTTTACTCTTTCTAAACCTACCTGCCTCCACTCTCCGCCCTCACAACTAATCCAGAACAGGACTACAAGACTTGTCCTTGGCCTCTAGCCCTGGGATAATATCTCTCCAGCCCTGAAATCCATTCATTGGCTCTCAGTGGGTGCAAGGATTACATTTAAAACACTCTGCATTGTCCACAAGGCTTTCTGGGGCCTGGGTCCAAAATACCTTCACCTATCCCTCTGTAAATACCTCCCCTCTCGAGCCCTTCGCTCCTCTACCTCTAACTCCCTCAGGGTTAGTCATTTTGCAAAGAAATGAGCTGGGGGTAGATCTCTGTCTTTGGCTAGGGCCTCCCTTTGGAACAGACTCCCAGCCACCTTGAAACTTGAGGAAAACCAACTCCGGTTCCGGAAGCACCTCAATTCCTTCCTCTTTCCTCTGCATTTGCCCCCCTTGTCCCCTGTTGATCTGTTTCTTCTCTTGGCATCGTGTACCTGGCCACCCTCTGTCACTCAGGCCCAGGTACCTGCAAACCCTGTCACCCTCATGCACTGCCTCCAGGCCATCCTGTGCACTGGGTTTCTGTATCTTACCCATACAGTCCACCCCCAACATCCCTTCTGCACTTATCAGATATCCCTTATGTGACCAACTGTCACCTGCCACTTGCCACCACACTACCATGGTGTATTACCCTTATTTATTTAATTATTTATTTATGTTTATGTAGTATTTATTCTGTTCTCTCCTCTGTTCCACACTTTCCACCCTCCCCTTCCATGCACTTTCCCCCTCTTCCCTTTTCCATGCACTTGTGCATTCTAAATGTCACTGGGCCTAGTAAGATCACTGTTTTCTTTTTGTTCTCCCTTGTTCCCCTCCCTTTTGCCTGGTCGCGCTCTGAAACACTTGTGTATGAGCGCGATAAAAAAAATAGGTAATTTCATTTCATGCTAACATATGTTCTAATCTTTTGGCAATCTCAAGAACATCGTGTAAACTTGGGTCACACCTTGCCCAGATCTCCTCCCTTATGTTTCCTTCACTTTTAGCATAAATTGATCACAAAGGCGCTCAAAAGTTACACTTGGTAGCAGCCTCTCTAAGAGCACCGACGACACATTCAATTGACTCATCTTTGAATGAGTCAATTCAAAGATTTTGACTTTCATTTTATAATGCTTGTCTATTTTTTTTGATATATCATCATAAGCAGAGGGGAGCTCTGCCCCTTCACCAGTAGGTTGAGAAGTTGCCACTAACTCAGGAAGACTCTTCAAAATATGTCTGCTTTCATAATCTAAGCAGTGCATTAATAGAGCTCTGCGTCTCTCAAGTGTGCTCTAGCACCTTGAACCGTCTCATGTGCTAGATGGAATTACCAATAATAATCTCTGACCCAAATGACTGGACAGATTCAAAGAATATGGTAAATTTCTACTTTAATATCAGTATAAAATTAAAGAGGTGCAATTGGGCAAATAACACACAGTAATTCTTGCACTCACACCCAAGTGTGATTATACCGTTTATACTTCGATGTGCTTCATTTATGATGTCATCCTAAGTGGCAAACTAAAGCCTATTGAAGGGAGGGATTGGTTAAGGGAACATATGTACCTATAGCATACATAAGTGTTAACAAATTCATTGGCTGCCCCTTATCTGGTGGGTGGTACGCCTTGAACCATCTCCTAAAACGTATAGAACTGATTATAGCTGGAAAAATGGCAGCGGGTCGGTATATGCAAATTTGAATAGCATGTTACTACATAGACACTCTGATTGGTTGTCACGCTTTCCCAACCTTGGAATTGTAGCTCATTAGCAGCATTTAAGCAAAACAAAACTCAGGTCCTGGAAGCAACATCAGGCTACTTCCCATTTTCCAATTATTCCATCATCTCTCATCGGTCAGGCCCCAAGCCAAGGCTTCTCCTTTGTAGTTGACCTCGAAGTCTGTTCTCTGCTCTGGGACACTCAAGGCAGTGTTCAGGAGAGTGTAGGCCAACTATTATCTTTGTTTGGGCGTAATGAATAGCCATTGTTTTCAACTTCTGAATCACGTGTGAGGAGACCAAAAATGTGTCCATCTCGACCATCTAGTTACTGCTATTTCATTTAATTGAAAAGGGTGTCATTCCCCTTCTTGACCTCTAAAGACTTGGTCACTCTGTCTTGTATGGGGTTTCTGCATCTTTAATTATCTAATGCTTGGCTCTTGCAGATGTTTTTTCCATCAGTTAATCTAAGAGAAATATGTGTTAGGTGCATGTCTTACCCATTTATCTCCCCTTGTTCCTTGCAGTTATTCCTTGAAGTAGCATCCTTGATCAGATTCCAATAGACTTGTCTTTGTTCCCCACACTAAACTGTTTGTCCAGCATCTCCTGACTCTTCAGTCCCGGCCTGTCTCAGAGGTAGCTTGATTGGTTTTAATATGAGTCCGACGTCCATCTTCCCATCATGGCTGCTCTAGCCATGTTATGTTTTCCTCTGCTACATGTTTCTATATGTCTCCTCTACCTTGTGTTTCTGTGTATATATTTATGTATTAGTCAGCAGGTTTCTTTATCTTCTTTGCATGTACACTTTCTTCCCATTTGATTACATGTTTCTCTTGTTACTTCAGTTAAATCTTTTTCTTTAAGTATTTTCAAAGTGTTTTAGTGTGTCTTTGTATGTCTCCTTCATGACATCACTCTGCCTTTGTTAGATCTCACTTATAGCTCCATGATGCCCTATGATGTGTGCAGACATCCTTCCACCCTCTCAGTGCGAGGGTACATTTGATACGGTTGTCTGAGTGCATATCGTCTCTCATACACTCTACGCAGTATAGGGATGATACCTGGTGTCCCACATAGGGTTCTTCTCCTGCTGTTCCAGTATGACGGAGGTGAGGGGCCGGAGCTAGGGATGACATGACCACCTGCTCTTCTACACCATGCTGAAATTAGGCCCATGAATGGTGGTGACATAATCAATAAAGTAATCTCTCCATCTCTCCAATGGGACTACAGGTTCACCAGGTTCCTGAAGGAAATGTGTTGGTAAATTAGACATGACAGGGCTAACACTTGTACCTCCAAGAATGATACAAAATGAAGGGAGGAGGAGGAAAGCAGGGGTGGCAGGAGCAGTGTCTCACTATCTCACACACCTTTGATAAATGGAAGGTATAGAGTGAGGTTGTTGGTAGTGTAGGTGTAGGTAAACAAACATACCTACAAATGAGGAAATGTAAGTATTGCAGTGAGGATATAAATAATGAAAACTATTCAGAGCAATATCTCACTATCACATAGGCCCTTGATAATTGGGCAAGCGTGCAGGGGGGTTGGGTGAAGGTGCAGGTATAATTAAAAATCAAACATACCTACGAGTGAGGTACCTTAAGTATTGCAGTGAAAATCTATGACAAATCATGAAAAAAAATATTAAAACGATGTACACATAATGTAACACAAGGCAGATCAGTACAGTAGAGTGGCTATGTGGCTATGGAGGGGCAAGATGTGCGCAGCATAATTAGAAAATGCGAACAACCCGGAGGGTAGATCACTTACCAGCAGGTGACAGTTTGCAAGTCCTGTTCACATCTGCAGTACTCAATAAGAATATCCACTTCCCGTGTCTGAAAAAATGAAGCAGTGCTGTCGGGTAGTGCCTTTGGCCACTGCCATTTCCATCAGGTTAGTGAAGGTGTTGGGGGAGTGGGGGTGGGCGAGACAGGTAAAATAAAGATAAGGGAAGGGAGGGTGGGTCGAAGTTGGCGGGCTGGGGAAGCAGCCTTCAGGTTCCGTGGAACGCAGGCTTGGATCGGCAGATTTAACTCGCGATCCGAGCAACCTGATTGGTTCCTCCACCTGCACCATGTGCTAAATAGTATTGAGGTGGGGGAAGATGGATTCAGTGAAACAGTCTAGGGCAGTAGCCAGAAAAGTGGTAGGGAGTGCATGTTATTTTGCTGCAGAGCACTCCATTATTAGTGGATACCCTTTAACTCGTGTAACTTGTGCTCATATTGATCAGAGATGATGTAATTGCAATATAGGTTTTTTGGTTTATAATTGGGCCTGCATGATATAGGTGTTTTTCCATGACACACTCACACCCCAGCAGGGGCACATAAACACGGTGCTTCTAGATTGTAGTTGAAGAGGGAAATTAAAATTATTTTTGAAATGGGAGAATAAATAAACCATATATGGAAAGAGATGCATTTTCATTTTTTTTCCTTAAAAAGGACATGTAGACAAATGAGTAGGGGAATAATATACGTGTGATCCTTATAGTGAAAGGGCAAGCACAGCCCATCTAGATAAGGGATCAAGCACAGGCCAGACCCAAATGAATTGCCTTGGCATATATTTGTTTAACGTATATTACAGAGGAGCACATAATCAACTCATCTAGGCACAGGACCTAATATATGTCACAGACCTCATACACAATAGTCTATTCTCAGGGTAGACTCCCCCCCCACCACTCATCAGTTCCAGTCTTTGGGACATTTCAATCTCTGGCAGCTTCTTTAGAGATGGTATTGTGCAGCTTGGGGGCAGTCAGGGGTTTCCTCCTACAGGGTGTCATGTCTGCATTGGAGCCTAATGGTTGTTCTGTAGAAGATGTGACACTGGAGCTGAATTTAAAATAGGACACAGAGCCATAGGAATGCAAAAGGCCATTGTAAGGTATATAAAAGGTGCTTGGTTAGGCATGTTTCCACCTTTCTCTCTCAGGGTTATGATTCTACACCCTCCCAACTCAGTCGCTCTCTCTTCTTTCATATAATACCACCAAAAGCTCATAGCTATTTCTTCCCTCTTGTTCTCTCTGGCATTGCTCTTTTTCTTGTCTCAGGCTCAATCACCCACCCGCCCGAGGATTCTCCTTGCATCTTTGTTCAAACCACCTCTTCCTCCTGCATCTCTTTCCTTGCTTGAATGTTCCTTTCCTCCCCTCCTCTATTTGTGGGGATTATATGTTTCAGTTCTCTACTCTGGTCACCCATTCCTCAAATCATCTCCTCACTGTTTACCACCTTCTATTTAGGCACCTCTGTATTGAGGGCTGTTGTCTTCACCTACTCCTCAGTAGTTCCCCTCACCAACCCCATGACCTCTCTCAAAACGTCCTCCCTAACATCTTTCACCACCTACTCCATAGCCTCTACACCCATCTGCCCATAGATTTTCTCCTCATCTTCTATATAACATGACTCACTACATCCTCTTTAGATTCTCTCAATACCTCTTGAAACAACTCTAACTGGAGTTAACTTCACAATCTCTCCATAACCACTCCCTGGGCCTTTCTCTCCTCATCATCCGTGTTCTTTCTCCCTAAATGTCTGGATCCTTTCTTCCTCAACACCTAAAGTCTCTGTTTTCAGTGCCCCAGGATTCTCTCTCCAAAGCTTCCTGTGCCTATCTTTTCCCAACATAGTCGGTCTGTATTGCCAGTTGTGTGGGTCTTTCTCTCTCCACAACCTTTTGGGTCTCTCGCTCTCTCTTTCTCTCCCCAGCCATTTGGGTCTTCATCTCCCAGTGTCCTGGGTCTTTCTCCCTGCAGCCACCTGGGTTTCTCCTCCCATATTGTATTTCCTCCCTACTACAGCCTCCTAGGTCTCTCACTCCCCACCCAGAGTGGGGGTGCAAATTTGCCAACCACCTGCAAATTACCTCCTTCTTCTGTCTCCCACGACCTGCCCTCTACAGCAGGCCCTTTTATAAAGCCTTGCTCCTGCCATCTGATATTTCGCTAGCATGAGGGAACTCTGGTGTGTCTCCCTATGCAGCCAGTAACAGGAAGGGTTGATGGGCCCGACCCCTGGGGATGGTTTACAGTTCTTATACGAGGCGTGCTGTTAGCTAGTACTTCCCTGTGGGTGATCTTCTTTCTGCTTGTCAAAATCCTGCTCGGGCCTCCAGGAAGTCTCCCGTTGCCTACAGGGTCTTAGGTGTATGTGTATGGCGACCTCGCAATTAGAATGGTCAACTGCTCAAGATTTCTCTCTGGGTTTGTACTTCACTCTGTAATTATGATTTAAGCACCAACCAAGGAGAGCTGAATGTGTAGGCACTGCAGGCTCCATGGGATCATCACACCTTAATTCACTTAATGGGAAAAGAGGCACAATGTGACATGCAGCGACCTCCCACATCTGGCATGGTAGTGCCAGCCAAGTGCTCCTGGTGGAATCCAGCTCCTTGGGATACCCCACCACCCATGTGTAATCTTAAGAAGGGGACTTTGTCACAGGGATGAAGATCAGGTTGAAGCCAGCAGAGCATAAAAATCGGTTAGGCATTTAAGGGAGGCAATGCTGTGGAAGGGTGAGCAATCCTGATGAAAACAATGTCATGTGCACCAAACACATGGGATTGTAAATGATCCACTGTATAACAGGGAGTCAATGAAGTTAGAGAAGAGCTGGAGTGATATGGGCAGATTGGAGGAGTTTGAAGTTCTGGACCCTCTGGAGGTTATGTTTAGCATATTTTGGTAGGCCCAGCTACACCAAGTTTCGGTAATCAAGATGCAAACTTATGCAACCATTTATCAAAGTGATTTAATTGGCAAAAGAAAAATACATTTAGTGTTTTCTGAAGACTACTTCAAGCCAAAACCGCAGTAAATCATTTTTCTGATATGGGTATTCATGGAGAGTTGTTGGTCCAGAATGACGCTGACTTTATGAACTTTGCGGGTCAACTCAGACACGGGTGTAATACAGATGGCCACAAATCTAAAGGGCAAATAGCGGATGTATGGATGGGACAGAGGATTTCAGTTGTGCTTATGCTAAACCTGAGGTGATGTTGATTCATCCATTCATTTACAACCAACATGGACAGTGCAAATGACTCTGATTGCTAAAGGGCCCCTATTGAGTTGCATCAGAATCAGAGTACCATTATTATATGTATAAAAGGCTGTGTCAAATGTGTGCAACAACTTAGACAATGGCAAGGAATGTACCTTAGACCGAGCAAGGGAGAGTGGAGCCCAGAGGGACTCTGCTGGTACGTTTTGACATTTGGATTCAAAATTATTGATTACCATATATTGGAATATGTCTCTCAAAGGAGTCAAGACCAGTAGAGCTCAGTTGTTTTAAACAACCCAGGAGGCTGGACTGGACGAAGAGACAAAGGCCCCAGTGGGATTTAATAAGATAAGGGATCCTGCACCCCCACCATCCACCATCAATCTCCTGATGTTGTCCATCATGGCTATAAGAACAGCTTTCTTTGCAAATCCCGGACCGGAAGCCTGCCTGGAGATGGGCAAGAAAGTATTTGGCTTCTTCAAATGATAAAGATAGCAGATGGTTTGATGATGTTACTAAAACGTAGGTGAGAAATTGAGTCCCCTGGATGCAAAGTGCATTTTTTTTCAGCACTGTAAGCACTGCAGTATTTTCTCATCAATGATTGATCCTGATAAAATAGAAAAGCTGAAGATATTCAGCCATTATATTTGGGACCACCATTTTAAAAATGTCTGATGGACTACCCCTCTGGGGTAGTAGATTTTAACACAGTACTACCCAAATTGACCTTTTACAATTGACCTTTTCTCCTAATTGACCTAATAATAGTGGTCCTAATGGACTTTCTGCACAATTGCCCTTTACCTTTATTTTACTTTTATATATATGTGTGGGGTGGGTTTGGGGTAATAAATAATATAATGGGATTGGGTAGGGGATTTCAGGGGAGTTTTGTATTGATGGGAGGTTATGGGGGGTTTACCCCCCGCATATCCACGTATATGTTCTAATTGACCTTCATTTCACGAGCAATTGTGAAAAGGTCAACTCTCCCGCAATCAATTGTGAAAAGGTCAATTTGTATACATTCTCTTAACACTACTGTAGTCTATCTATATTGAGCAGATGCAATTTTGGGAGGGGATGGACATCTAGGAAAGAATTGGCCTGGGGCCAGAGATGGGTCTGGGAGCAGGGTCACCTCAGAGGATTTATGGAAGAGATGATCCCAGGGCAGAGATGGGCCTTAGTCCATTATAATTGGGCTGCTACTAATGTTGGCTAATGTGTAGGAACTTGATACACTTATTACCTTTCAATTACGACCCTGGCGGAAATCGAAAAACGATGGCGGAAATGCAATACCGCCATCGAATAGCGCTCGGTGCGACTATGACCCGTCACCGCAAAGTACGAAGCCATTAGCGACACCGTAGTGAACGCCAACGCTAACTGCACCAAGCACGCGCGCGCGCGCCATGCCAAACCGCAAACACCACCATGGTGCAACGGTACGCCAATTCCGACCCTAGCGGACATGTACCTAACGCCATCAGGCATGGCGGAATGTACCATTCCGCCATGGCGAGAAGTACGGCATAGCGAATCAACCGTAAACGGCCCCACTGAGTGCCTGTACACCGCTCCCTGCCCACAAAGTACAACTCCCCGTAGGTGCAATGAAGCCACAATGCAACCATTGAAATGTACAAGTCACCCATGCATGCCAACGAACAAAAGAAACACAAGAGGGGCCAATGGGAGCTGCAGGGCACAGATGGCACGAATACAGAAGCCATCCCAATGGACATGACCACAGTCCCCCACCAAGAAACGCACGCAAACACAGGCACCTGTGACCAGCAATATTCCGAAGACCACATCATTCAACCAGTCCACCTGGCTGACCGGCATCTGTTACACAAAACCCAATCCCCCGCCCCTGAGCATGACAACATTCAAACTGGCATATTGGCAGCCCCCATCCCTGACCTCACTGGGCTTCGTAGGCAAACGCGCACAGCACAGTACCACGCAACTAAACCCCGAAGCTGGAACCCAATGCAGATCTCCTCACAATACATCGCCCCCCAAATAGGCATATGCCACATCACTTGCAAAGAAAAACGCTACACGGGCCAAATCAGAATAGAAATTTTATGCACATCAAAATCACAAAGCACATACAGCCATCAGGCCATGAACTCCAAAACACCAATCACCATTGTGGGCTGCTTCCGCAAGAAATGACCAGCCACTACCTGTGTGTCGCCCTGTTCCCCCATGGTACACAGAGCCACATTCACGTACGAAAAGGCAACATGGAAGCGCACAGAACCGCAGGGCCGTCCCAATGGGGAGGCACTAGTCCAGCTGAAAGGCCGAAATGTTGCTCCGAGCCACCAGTACTGCGTAAGGGCATGTGGGCCATTGGCGATCGTCCCATAAGATCGTAATGCTGCTCCACTGATTAACACGAAGCAGCAGGTGTCGGGAGTAAAATCCATCTGCAGGAGTGGCATACAGATGGCAGTGGCAAAAGGGGAGGAGATACCTGTCAACCAAAAGAAAAGAAAAAGAACAGAATGGCCATCAGAACTACATACCAACAACTCACTTCAATGATCACACGAAATCCACAGCCATATGCATGCTAGCCCACTCCAAAGGAACATCACCACCCCAAAACCACTTGCGACTCATAACCATCTATATCGAGGTGCAAACACCATCACAAACGAGTGTCTGAGGGCGCCTCGAGACAGGGAGGGCTCAACAAGGCCAGATGGACGATGGTCCCACTATGGCAGCCCTGCATCACATAGCGTAGGGGAGGCGGATAGATCCCAAGAAGCCCTGTACATGGCAAACTCTGTATCAAATCACCTGCCCATGCATCCATCCATCATTCCCTCATCCCGGGATCAAAATGCCTGAATAATTACTCACATAACATTAGAAACATCCATTGAGTCTGTGCGTTATGCAGCCTGCTAAATCCACAGTGCCCCAGCCCGTAATTCCAGTGTTGTGAAGTAACATGTATTTGGTAACGGACGGCCTCATCGCCCACGTAGCTATTGCGCATCCCAAACTATTCATATCAATCATTGCTCCCTCGCCATGGGCCCTGTCTCAAGGACATAGAACAATAGAACGTTACATTTGCAGTCAGACCTGTGGGCATCTCCTCGCCGCTAGCTGGAAACCGAAAGCGCCGCCCTTCGAATTCCTCACTTGCAACATCACGTCGAAAAGGCATCTGTGGCCGTTTGAAATCACTAATTATTCCATCGAGTGCGGCTGTGTGTGAAAATGGCAACTGCCTTCACCCACGAATGGGACGCCCCGCCCGTCGTTGCAACTCGGTACAGTGATGCATGAGGGCCCACCGTTACTCGAGTACTACGTCCCACTGACCCCTCACAAGTCTGTTCGCGACTGCACAGATAGTATGTGAAACAATGGGACCACAGCAGAATGAACATATCAACCAATCTTACACGGCCATCGGGTACAAATACATGATTGCAATAGCAAGATACAATTCCCCGAATTGCAGCGTTGTGCGCGGGACGTGCTCGGCCAAAGGGGAGAGCAGTTTGCACAGGTGGAATCAATCACCACAGGTGGAGGCCATACAGCCTGAAAACACATAAATTGCACAGCCAGTCTCCTCCCACAACCACACCGAAATGCTACCGGCAGGACTCGCGATGTTGGCCCTGGGGGACCTGATAGCACTGCAAGTGCTCCGACTCCAAGAAGTAGATGAACACCAACTACAACCAGCCGCACGGAGGAGACGCAGGAGGAGGAGGAGGCCAAGGCAGGGCCAGCAAGGCCCACCAGCACAGCCACTACCACCACGCAGGCAGCCCGCAATTCAACGCCTCCGAGCACATCCGTTCAACCTCACTGATGAGCAGATCCACACCCTCTACCGTCTGGACCGGGACACCATAGCCGCCATTGTGGACATGACACAGGCTGACCTTGTCAGCATGATAGATAGCCCAACCGCCATCCCACCCCTACTGAAGGTGGTGTCTGTACTCCACTTCCTGGCCACAGGCACCTACCAGCACACAGTCGGACAGTTGCATGGCATTTCTCAGCCACTGTTCTCACGGACACTATTGCAAGTGCTCGATGCCCTCCTGAAGCACGCAGACGACTACATCTCTCTACCACGCTCGGAGCAGGAAATAACCAACACAAAAGTGGGATTCCATGCACTTGCCGGCATACCGGGTTGCATTGGTGCCATCGACTGCACCCATGTTGAATTGGTCGTCCCACATGCCATGGAGGCCCAGTACCGCAACCGAAAACAATTTAATTCCCTGAATGTACAGATGGTGTGTGACTCCAACAGGATCATTACACATTGTTGTGCCCGATTCCCTGGATCAACCCATGATTCTATGGTCTTGAGGAACTCTACAATACCACGCTACATGGAGCGACACGCAGGGAACAGATCCTGGCTACTCGGTGAGTCTCATTACATGCATGATGATGTGGGGTATGTGAATTGTCAATGACCTGCCAGGAAGGGGGGGGGGGGTGTGCGTACGTATCAATGGCATTCCACATCATACGTTTCTCGTCCACATACAGGTGATGCTGGATATCCACTGAAGAGATGGCTCCTCACACCAGTCCGGAACCCACGGGACCAGCATGAGGAGGACTACAACCATGCCCACTCACGTACCCGTGTAGTCATTGAACAGGCATTCGGCCTACTGAAGACCCGTTTCCGCTGCCTCAGCAGGTCTGGCGGGGCACTCCTGTACCGCCATGAGAAGGTTGCAAAGATGGTGATGGCATGTGTCATGCTCCACAACATGTGCGTACGTAGAAATGTGCCCATGCCCCCTGACGCAGAACTGCAAGCACCTGATGATGGTCATGATGAGGGTGGGGATGTGGCAGCACCTCATGGAGTCTGCGAGGCACCGGAGGCCCGTGACATTCGTCAGCATCTCATTGATGTATGCTTCTAGCACTCACGCCTGGTGGCTGATACATGGACACGGGACTCGTGGCACTGCGTGTGTCTGGGACATGCACAATATGGACTGTACGCCTATGATGGCCTAGTACACAAAGATCAATGTCCACACTTCTCATTGGTTGATCGTGCACTTTTTATGGCATATGTGATATCATGTTGAACACCCTATCGACCCGCCACCCAAGTGAGCCCAACACACCCCCTCCACCCTCCTACCTCCCCCCCGAACACCAGTGTCCAAAGATGCTCATTGTCAGTGGGCTGTCGCTATTGCATGCCCCCTCTGCGGGTATCAGGGGCACCCCTGCCTGTGGAGCGCAGGTTCCTTCCAGATCTACGTTGGGGGCTGCCCTGGACGGAACTTGCAACGGATGATGTGTCTGCCTGCTCACGTCCATGCATGTCCCTAAGGGTTTGCGAGAGCTCAGTGAGCACACGGCGCACTGCGGCAAGTTCGGCACATACGTCTTTGGACGTCGCATGCAGTTCCCCCCTCAGGCTCTCGGTGCTACTCTCCATTTGGACTCTCAGGCTCTCGGTGCTACTCTCAATTTGTGCCCTTAGCGTCTCTGTACCTCTCTCCATTTCTGCCCTAAGTGTCTCTGTTGATGTTTCTATGTCTGCCTTGGTGCCCCCACATTCATCGGCATGGCCCTTGAGGAGTGTGGCCATTTGCTGCTGTTGGACGATTAACTTGTCGAGGGACTGTTGCCTCTGCTGGGCCATGGCCATTTGCGGTGGTGTCACAGAGGGGCTGTTGTCCTCATGTTGCCTTGCCACAGGGCTTGTGGGGGATGGCCAGTCGTCGTCTTGTGGCTGCACCTGCGTGGTATCCTCATGTTGTACGGGAGGGGACAGACAGGGGGATTGGGACAGGTCATGGATGGATCTGACCTCGACATCCCCGTCTTCTGTGTCCGAGCATGCTGCCATCAATGGGGTGTCACCTATGGTGCTGCTGCCACCAGAGGCAGTGCCTTCTGTGGCATCCATTGGGGGGACCTGTGGTGGTGGTGTTGTGGGCATGCTGGCTGCTGGGGTGCCTGTTGATGTTCCCTCCTCTGTGCTGCCACCTGATTTGTGCTGCTGCCGTGTCTTGATGCGTGCAGCTGAGGTGGAGGGTCTCTGGCCGTTGGTCTTGGCCCTCTTTGCAGGTGTGCTGGTAGGGGTGTCCTGTAGCTCGTCGTTTGGATCGGACCCTGTGGTGGAGTAAAGGAGGGCGAGGGTTATTGATGGGTCAGTGGGAATTGGAATGGCATTGTATCACATGCATTGGGGTGGTACCTGAGGGTGATTTGGGTCGGGGTCTTGGAGGTGCTTTGATTTGTGTGTGGAGTGAGGGTGCAGTTGTTTGGCAGCCTGCAGTTAGGGTGTGCCTGCTGCACGTGTAGTGCGTGTATTAGGGGTTTTTAATTATTTATGTATTTATTGTGGGTTTTAACGTGCGCTATCAGGCCGATGTGTGTGGGCGTTCTCCTGGACATGTGTTTCTGTTGCACTATGTGGACGCATGGTACTTCACATGGATGGACTGTGTGGATTTGGCATTGTTTTATCTGGCCCACCTACCTGAATCTTCGGATGTCTGCACTCCTTTCTCCATCCCTCCGACTCCCTCTATGCTCTCCATTCCGATGGTGGAGGCACAGATTTCTTCCCAGGGGGTCAACTTGATGGGTGATTCAGGACCTCCCCCGGTGGCTGTGGCAATGTTGCGGTTGGCAGAGAGTATGCTGCGGACGCGTATCCGCAGGTCGTCCCATCGCTTGCGGCATTGCTGTGGGGTGCGGGGTGCGGTCCCCACCGCACTTACCCGCTGTGCCACCAGAGCCCATATGGCCTTCTTGTTTGCAAGTGCCGTCCTGGTCATTTGCGTGGAGAAGACGACGGCTGCATTCTCCTGGAGGGTCTCTGTTAGCACGGTGAGTTCCTCACGGGAGAAGTGGACCTGCCGCTTGCGGTCGCACGCTTTCTTCGCTACTTTTCCCATTTTTCTTGGTTTCGCTAGGGTGGTTGACGGGTTGGGGTGTGTTTCAGGGTAGTGATTTTAGTGGTTGTGTTGTTTTGGTGTTTTTATAGGTGTACGCCGGGATGTTTCCCGTTCCGGGCCCATGTTTTAACTTCCGTTTCCGTATATTTCCGGGCACCGTACTTTCCGGTAGGCGCACACTGCGGTGACCGCTAAGAGGGGTGGCGGTATTGCACCTAGGGCGCCGTACGGCGGCGGTGTGGGCCGTTTTGGGGTCATTTCCGCCATCGCGGACTTTGCACTTCCGCCGTGGCGTGGTGCTCGTGCCCGATGGGTCGGAATGGGCCGCACTTTGCTCCTTCGTACAATGGCGGAAACGCTATTTACGCTGTGGCGCTCCGGTCAGTCGCTTTCCGCAAGGGTCGTAATGAGGGCCATTGTGCGATTTCAATTTCTAACATCTAAGCATCTAACAAACACACATTGCATGTTTTTCTTGATTGATAACTAAAAGAGCTGGGTTTTACAAGTACAATATTGACTGCAGGTTTGCTACATAATCCACGTTTAAGGACCCCTCTGGAGGTCCCTGAACATAATACTCACTGTGACCACTTTCAAAAGTTTATGAATTTAGACTATGTAGTAATCTGTGGTCATAAACACACACACACACACACACACACACACCATTGATATTGAAAAATAAAATGGCAGCAATCAATCATGACAAACACAATTCACTGAGGAAGACCCAATATATAGGTTAAATGCTTCCAAGCCAAATGTAAGAAAAATGCCATGATCAGAAAACACATATATCATCTGTTCCAATAAAAACAGTTCATGTGAAAGCCCTTTTGAATGCCCTACATTGCCGTCCTGTTCCGTCTCCCATTTCCTGCACTGGTCTCTTCATCCCTCACCAATTTAGATTGTATTGATTCATATAGAGCAGATATAAAGGCAGGTAGCTTGCAGGGTGAGTTAGCTTGCAAGAGGCACTTGGCTTAGGAGGCGTGCCCGAAGGGGACAAGAGACGCTTTTTATCATGTAAGCTTATTGCTAATTGCATTGTGTTTCCTCTCTTCATCAAGACCCTTTAAATGCCAACAGCCAGCACTCACAGGAACCTCATTTTTAAAAAGAATTGCAAATGTTGTTTATGTGTACCTAGGAGTTTTTGTTATTGAAATTATGTTGAATCTGATTTACAAATGCAAACATTTAAATTGATCAAATACACCAGCCCAACGTTCAACAATGCCTATATAGTGGATACTTTTCATTTGTTTGCAGAGCCATACTTATTTCCATACAGTAGTAGATATTGCGCTACTGTGGTTATCGGGTTCTTTAAGAAGGATCCCACCCTCTCCTTGGTAGACTGTGGCACAGTGCATCCGGGTGTGGATACACAGCAATTAAAACAAGCTTTGGCAATGCCAACAGTTTTAGATTGTGTGTAGGCATTTGCCAGGCACTGCCATAGTGGTATCAACTGGCCATCGATGGTAGAAGCTGCAAAAAAGGTGCAAGTACCTTTCCTTGCAAATGTCCAATACTCATACACAAGCCAAAACTGTTGGGTTTGCCAATGCTTGTTTTTAACAGGACTTCAGAAAATACTTTTTTAAAAAATGTTGCTCCACTGTAGTGAGCAACTATGTTATCCACTGGAGGTGTAATGTGCCTTTCCATTGTGACTACATGGTTTGGTAGCCACATGTCTACACAGAAGCAGACTTCCCAAGTTGTTGCAGCACTTACCCCTCTTCACTCTTCCTTGCTGCACTTGCATGTTCTGAATACTCACAAGGCATAGTAGGTTCACCCCCTTTACCGTTTCCCCCCTCTGTTCTTATACATGGTATTTGTAATGATTGTATTCCCACCCATGCTCCCTCCCTGCCCTGTTGGCTGTTTGAAACAGTGTTTTCTTATTGTTTAAGTGCGTAAGTGCCTAACAAGCAAACAATAAATAAATCAATCTATGGTGCATGGGCGCTCATGATAAAGAAAATGCATATATGTTGATGTGTGTATGTGTGTTACAGGCATCTACAGTAATACAAGCTTAGAATGGGAAAGTGATGTGATCCGCGCATTGATTATTCTTCATTGAAGCCACTCTCGATGTTGGAATTTCATAGATGCAGAATTTGTGTATAATTAAATGTGTTCAATTATTCCTATTTAATTGACAAATAGACCTTATGTGCAACCTTGTGTGGTTCTTGTCCTGAAAGGGGAGTGTGGATTTAGGGAATCAATATTGTTAAAATGGACATCCAGATTCATAAAGAGAACTTTATTAAATTTATGAAAATTGTGCACACCTGATCTGGAGTAGTTGGAAAATGTTCCTGAACTAGATGTCACCACCGATTAAAACATCCTACACTAAGTACTTCCAACTGTTTATCATCTCCTCAAACTATTTTTCCCTAGTGGTGCTTGAAAGGGATTAGTTTGCAAGAGGTGTAAATTAACCTAATCAGTAAAGGCATTCATCAATACAGGGATCATGGTGCTACAGAGTGCACAAACATATACAAAGTTGTAGATACTTGCTACAAGAGGATCTAGTCAGATATGCAGGGTTGCCATGTTTCCCAGTTCTGATTTGTTTTCAATTGCATGGTTGGACTTGGAGCTGTGTTTTTCCCAATGTGAGTCTGGGCCTACAAGTCCCAGCCTGCAATGAGTAAAACAGGACTAACTCGAGGTGTCAGTGCGAAACCTGACAGCTATGTATTTGGCACAAAGCAGCTTCAAATGTCCTCCTGCAACTAAACAAGTATGAGGAAAGAGGTCAACTCAATTAGCACAGAATTATACAGGCAGAGAAAGATGGAGAGAAGAGGCTGCCAGCATTGTTTTCCATAGTGGTCACATACATAGTATTAGCACAAAATAAATGTTTCCCTGGTGCCAACATCGATTTAAATTTCACGGGTTTACCATTTCCGTACTTAGTGCCACTTTCCAAGTTGTTTGCCAGTATCCTTGGGGGATTTTGCCAGGATACCGTCAAACAGACCTACTGTTTCCACTACATGTTATTACATGCGTGGGAAAATAATGGTAAATCGCCATTCCATGGAGTCCCATAGGACTACATCGGACTTCATTGGGGATGTGCTGGTACTTTCGGCACCGGTATTACCGCTGCCGAAAATACCAGTAGTTTTTATGCCAGTGGGGGCCTGAGTTACCTCGAGCGCTTGGCTGGAGCGAAGCCATGTTACCCCCACTGGCAGACTTGTGCTCTGCCGGTCTGGTAAAGTGCTGGTATGCATAAATACTGGCACTTTTTTACCAGACCGGCAAGTTTATAATGACCCCCTTAGTTCCTAGGCACGGTGAACAGCAGAGGTACGTGAATGTTGGCATTGTTTTAACTGGTAAATGGGAAGATGGGGTTGGGCAAGCGTCAGATGCATTATGCAAAATAAGACACTTTTCTGTAGACATGAAGTGAGCACTTAGAAAATGTCTCTGGATCTAAAAGTGATGGTGTTTGGGAGCACGAATCATGATTCATTTAGTAGCCTCATTTAGTTTTTAATTAGGAATGGCACATTTAGGCAGTAATCCAGTAGTTACAGTGTTATGTCCTCCAGCTTGGGATTGTCTTGAATTGTTTCCACAAATTGCCTTCTCTGGATAGTCTGCCGCAGCAGCATAGATGGAACCAATTAATGGGAGTTTGCTACAGACACTCGTATGAAATACATCAAAACGCCAAGGCAGAGATTGGGGTTTAATGCAGCTGTGTGCATGATTCCATGGCGAATTATATTTAAAAACAATGATACTTCCACAACTGCTGACATCTTCCTGTCTCTCAGACGCCTTCATTGCTGTGCAGAATCGTTGTACATGTAGTTTGATGACAAAGAATTGTACGTGAGAAAGGTAATGCATTTTTATAGCGTGGGAGCTCTGAATTCAGTGCTAAAAGGGCATTCAGAAGGAATAATGGAGGGACCAGATGTGCAGGATTTTGCTAACTTTAGAAGTAATCACGGTCATCGCAGTGCATGGATTATCAATCAATCTTTTCACAAGTGCAGGCAAGACTGTGCTACATGCCCCCCTCACTACAATGATTGGAGCCTAAGGCTTGGCTACTGAGAAGACAAGCACAGCACCAACAATTGAAATAACATGCACAATTGCATGACCGTTTTCAGCATGTTTCTTGCAAACGCAGGTCTGGCCACCAACACAGACTGCATCTACTCTGATCTTTTGGGAAATAGATATATCTCAGGGATGAGAATTATTTATGAGAAACTAATTGTATGGAGGACCCAGCTAGGATTGTGTGAACTCCCCCAAAAGTGGCACATGCATTTTGCGGATTACTAGTCCAAATGTTTGAAGACATGCATCATTTCACTGTTCCATTTTGGGGGTTAAAGCTAACACCCCCTCACTCTCATTCTGCTCTCCAGGCCTCACCTCCTCTACCGCCCAAGAAAGTTGTACACCTTTCATTTCTTTTTCCAGTGCTTGAAATATGAAAAAATATGAACATGACCAATTTCATGCGGCGGGGTATGGTTTTGTGGTGGATGGCAGTAGCCTGCCCGCTCTCTCACTCTGGTACCTCATTGTTTACCTCAGGTTGACCTCAAACTTTTCTGAATGAATCTCTAGAAAAAGGTGATGAAGGTTGGTTGGACTAGAACCACCTAAATATATTTTGTGTGATTTGAGCTTTGTCAAAAATACCGTACCCACCCGACTATCTGGGGCTCCATAATTACATTGAAAGACCAATTCCTCATTCCAGAGCCAAGGTCCTGAATAAATACATGGAGTTCATGTACCACTGTTCCTGGGTTGCAGTGCACCTAGTGGTTCCTCATCATTCCAGAACCAAGGACTTAATACAAATTAATAATAATAATAATAATAATAATAATAATAATAATAATAATATAATAATAAAATAAATAATTGAACCAAGGACTTGAATAAATATATGGAGTTCATCCACCACTGTTCCTCGGCTGCAGTGCACCTAGTGGTTCCTCATTACCATTTACCTGATGGATAACAACTTCCGCAATAACAATGTGGTCACCATCTACAAGCAATTAATAGAACTCGCTATCCTGTGAATGATAGCCTTTCATTAAATGCCTGCCTTTGGCTGTAAAACTGGCTTCATGTTATAATGTTAGAATACACCACCAGCAACAGAGCCATAGCTAAAATATGGGACATCTTAGAAATCGTTCACAGTACTGCAGATTGCAACTATGCTACTGGTGTCCAACCGAATGACCAAAATACCCATCACATTAACTTCATTAAATCTATGTTGTGCCAAATAGGTCAGTATTAAATATCGTTTGAAATTTCGAACGTGCATCAACTAATTAGGGGATATTTTTTTCTATCAGATTTAAACAAGCTTGCACTTAGTAAATTGCCTGAAAAATCAATTCACTTATTTGCTAAGAAATCACATTTGTATTTAGTTAAACAGTTTTTTGAACAAAATGGCTACTTTTAATAAATTCTATTTGGTTTGATTTTTTAAAAAAAACATCTTTTGATCTCATTGATTAATTAGTGAAAAAGACTATTTTGAAATTTAACCACAATGCGGGTAAATCCCAAATCAGCACAGAGAAATGTGGAACAAAGGTGAACTTTCTCAAAAGTAATCTGCACAAATCTCTCAGTGAGATCAGGGTAGTTGTGCGCGTTCCCTTGTTTTTTTCTTGCAGCCCAAATCTCCTTTAAGAGACTCATGGTCACAAGGATTCTTATGAAAAAAAAATATACAAAATAACTTTGAAAGCTTCAGGAAGTGAGAAACATGTTAGGTGAAAAGGGAAGAGTTTGTTGATGGTGGGTGGGCTTGGCAAAAGGAAATGGAATCCTGAGTGGGAGTGGGCGAAATGGCAGAAATTTGCTTCATAGAATTCTGGTCACAATTCACCTGCCTTATCAATATCGCCTATGGAGCAAAACTTCACATTCAGATGTGTTCCTACTTAAAACCGCAAATCGTGTTTTTTCCCCAAAATGTATTTTTTTCACAAAATGTGGGCGTTTTTGCCTGAAATGTTATGCGAAAAAATCAAATATCATGGGGAAAAACAAAAAATTGTAATTGAAAAATGAAATTGAATGCAAAAATACTGAAAGAAAAGTGAGATTTGCCTAAAAGTGGCCAATCAGGAAATAATCTGCTTTCTCCCCAGTGAAATTTGAGGTGAATATCATCAGTTTTATTTTGCAAGCAGTATTTTTGCCCCATCTACTCCTGTGTATCTGTGAATATTACCAAAGTAGGGCCACATATTTAAACTTCACCAAAAGATAGCTAAGCACATTATTGCACCTACTGTAGACATCTCTGTGCAACATGCAAGTCCCATGTTTGAATCAAGGTAAGGAAAACTCAGCCTTTTATCCGTCTGAAGTTGATCAAATTAGTAAAGTTCAAGAGGGTAATTGTAACATTGGATGTCCAACCAGGAGAGTTAGTCATATGTGAGACATACTGGGTATGCTTTTATTAATTTAGAGGTTGACAAATTCAGTATTATTGAGGTCTATAATATTACAAAATAATGAATACATAACTCATTAAAAGCCTATAAGGCAGGGGAAGAGTGAGTAATGCTTTAGCGGTGCATGAGGTTCATCCTGCTGAGGTTGCTTTCATGAGGACTATTGACATTATTTATTTAATGATAGGGTAGTCCAGGGCTGCACTCCACTGGTCTCAGAAAGGCCAGAAGGACTAAGGCAGAATCAGTCAAATGCCAAGCATTCATTATGTAGGCAAAGGCATTCCTTAAAGCAATACCATTTAGTCTGAAAAATACATAGCATGTAACATACCTAAAAACACATAACATATCTACAGCAAGAGGGCAATGCTCATAACATTTGCTTGGGCAATGGGTGAGATAACGAAAGTCTGTCTCAACTCTTACACCAAAAAAGTTGTGCCCTATTCATGGATTTCCTTTTTAATTCCCTTTGCACATGTTCACAAATAAGGGCGTGATTACACACATTTAAATGTTCGAATCCTACATCCAGAAATGGGATGCACATTAATATGTGCAGAAAACCATCACATTCCTTGGCCCTCTGTTGAAACAGGCTCTGAGTAAGTGTGATAGATGATAGGGTAATTTCTGAATTGTTTGTGCATTTTCTTTTAAGTGTGCCATGCATCTCTTCTGTCCCACTTACATTACAAGCGCTGAAACAGGGATAGACATGATTTATGAGTTTTTACTCATTTCACAATGACAGGCCAATTAAGGTTCAGCCATGATTAAATGTATTCTAAGCATCCATGTGGGTGCAGGGAGTACCATACCTGCTCCAGATACTAATCTATGGAAGAGGGCTGGCAAATGCATCAGTTATGCTGCCGCACTGCCCACTGAACATGCATGTTGCCTGTGTGAATAAGGGGATCTGTGCATTTCTCAAAGTAATGCAAATACATAGTTCCTTTACTTCTTATGGATTTGGCAATATGTTACTTTTAAAATATTACATTGTCTGCTGAAAACCAAGAGTTCATTTTGGTTGCTAAAGAAACAACAAGTTGCAAGCCACTAGTCATTCAGACATGTTGTTGTCTTTGAGAATCCCTGGCAGTAAAAGTTTCTAACCATACCATTAACTTCACACTTTGCTGTCAGCATGTGCTGGCAAGAAATGGTC
This sequence comes from Ambystoma mexicanum, assembly GCF_040938575.1. NCBI lineage: Eukaryota > Metazoa > Chordata > Amphibia > Caudata > Ambystomatidae > Ambystoma > Ambystoma mexicanum. Next base: position 290,737,317 of record NC_090930.1, on the reverse strand, counting down.
TGACCTCTTCAACCCAATGTTTATAGAAACGTTTAATCATCATGATATTCTTATGCACATATGTCCCCTGAATCACTTAAAGGTTTGGCCACACCTGAATCACTTGAATACAGTGTACATCCTGCTGATTCAGAGTTTGGACACAATTATTTGCCCAGTCTTAATTTGACTTTATAAATACAGATCAATACATTTGAGCACAACAGCTTTGTCTCAATCACCCTGGCTAAAATCCCTAAATGGTTCTAGTTTCTCGTTACAATCAGGCAAAATTATGTATGAAAGTCATAATCTATGTTCATTAGGAAACTCCTCAAATGACACACCTAATTCTGCATCTATACCCCACATGCCAGTATCACTACAAGGTTAAATAGATTGCATCTTTCTCATCTTGGTATCAAACCACTTCTGTGCTCATTCAAGCACATTACCAGAGCTGCCAATGAACAAGAAAAAGCTTTTATTGACCTTTTGATTGATTAGAAAGCCATCAAGGTCAGTGCTTCCTATTCTGATGGAGGAGACATATTGAAGGCATATTGACTAGAAGTGACAATTTAGAATTTGACATAAACTACTGCAATAATGACTCACTTAGCAGAGTTCAGACCTTAATATACCAGTAAACCTGTAGGATATGTGAATTAAATTCTTAGAGTAATTATTGTATTCGATCTGTGTATCTGACTAAAAAGCTAGCCAGGGGAAAAAATGCGCCAATCATATAGTGTGACATATCTATGATATTAGCATGGGAATATTGTACACTTTAAAAAGTGGGAGCATACAGAGGCTACGGCTGACTCTGGAAAAAGCTGCAGGTAGGAAGACCACCTGTTCCTATAGGATGGTGGATTTATGAGGGTGAGAGGATTCATTTTTTATGAGACAAGTCTTCTCTGTAAGGGAACAAACAGAAAATGGAGCCGGAGGCAGTTCTAACTTCACTGAAGCAGCCCAAGAGGGAACTGCGGACTGAAAGTTGCCTGTGAACACTTGGGGGTTTCTGCTTACTTTGTGTCTATAAAGAGTAATCCAAAGCTAGTATGAGAATTCTCAAAATAAAATTATATCTGTTCTCTACCCATCACTTTTAGTTTTCCTGTTAAGTCCCAGAAAGGAGGTGGTTTGATCAGATGATGCCAAAATACATCGATCAAATGTCAAATGTACAGTGCATTCTTAATGCATCTAAAATCACTGAGATGTCCTTTCAATCCAACCCAAAATACAATTTTGAGCTGTATCAGCACTGGTATAGTTAGCTTTTATTGCAGCCATCCCATAGCTCTATGGGCACAATGTAATGATATCACAATTTACAAAGGTCATCATAGAAATAGTAAACATTAAGCTGCCATGTGAAGATGCCCCTTCCATAGTTTAATGATGATCTGCTTCATAATGCATGTTCTGTGACAGACAGAACTATTTAATAAGGAATTGTCAATGAAAGTAAGTTTACTTATGTCATTTATACTCTCATAAAAATGATGCAAATGTAAATCCAATATAGTCCTAATTTTTTAAACTGCACAGTGGAAATCTATTAGTAAGGTGAGAGCATTCACTAACACTTATGCTTGTTTTATAAAATTATAAAACCATTCTCCCAGGCCGGGTGGGTGCGTTGATATAGTGTGTGCATTTGAAATGGGTAACACTCCTTCCCTAACCCAAATCTGCAAAGCGCACATGCAATGCTTAATAGCCTACATGTACATTTGTATTTTTATTTATTTTTGTATTTCTTGAGCACCAAAAGCCTGCGGGCATCGGAGCACTATAACAAAAACACAAAAGACAACCCATTTTACATGATACATGGTGGATAGAATCAGATAGCTCAGAGGGTAAGAATATGTTCAAATGGTGCCAAGGGGGGGAGTTATCTAAAAAAAAGAGTATTCAGAGCTTTCTGAAATACACGCACAAGCTAGAGACAGACACACAAACTTAAACATAGAGGTAATGTTATATGCATATATGTGTACACGCTGCCTGTGATTGTGTAATATTGTGGTGATTTATACTACATGAGGCTTTGCCCCCCCCCCTTTATATTCATCTATTTAAATTAGTTTTTTATCAAACTGCCTGTTCCATGCCCTAAATTGAGGTTGGCACTGTATCCTAGGGGGCATCAGATCAGAGATGCCAGATTAATGAAGAACCCATACATGATAGTATTTTTAAGTAAGGAGATCATCACTCTCATATTTTTTCTTTTTGGACAGAAACATGTTGGGTTTAATACAAACACAACAAATAGACCGGATTGCTGAATATTAAATGTTGGCCTTGTTGCGTGTAAAGTTATTTGTTCAATGGTGTCTGATAACTGTGTACATTGTGGTTAGGGAGTGCCCTTGTTCTCTTACCTGGGTATAGGGTTCACATTATTAAAAAAGCAAAAAAGCAATACAAAAACAGTTTTTTTTATGATGTTGTATTCCATTTTCTACTGTACATTGAATTAATTAATAAATACAAAGTGTATATTTTATAAAGAACATAATGTCTTAGGTATGATGTTTGTGAAAAAGATCACATTATCACCATTCACAAGAATGGGAGTAGATCTCAGTGAACATCCACGTCCTCTACTATTACAACATGCGATAGGTGCCAGGAAAACACCCAAGTGACCCTCAATAATTCCTTCTACTCTTAGAAAAGTTAACTTAACTTTTCCCTGGACCTGGACCACAAGCTTCATGATAATGATTGGCCATAAAAAGACAGTGGATCAGGGCAACTGAGATGCGTTACTAGGGAGAAACCTGCCTTTTTTATGTTGCCCTGTCTGCTCAACTTCCATTGGCAGTGTGTGATCGAAGTCACTGACAAGCAGATTTGTATCCCTCACTGCTGGCCATATATGATAACCTTCAGTCCTAAATTCTTTGTCCTGTAACTTTTGGTAAATTGCTTCAACCTGCATTTTATTCTACTGTAACTGATTTTTTGTTAAGCGCTTTGATCTAAAGTGCTGTATAAAAGCCAAACAAATACAAAAAAAAGCGGAGATGCTTGCACCCTGCCATTGGTAGCCCAGCCTACTGCCTAGACCCTAATGGAGCCCATTTTATTATTTTTCCACTTTCGAACCTCACACAAAAAGGACCAAATCACTTGCCATAGAAGATTTTTACCAGAAAACGAAATCTCTTTTGAAAGAGCACTAACAAAAATAAAATATTAAAAAAGGTACCAAGTTCAGCACAGTAAAGATACAATGAGTGATTCGGATTATGCATAAAATGTTCCAATATAAATTGAGCAATTGCCTGCGTATATTTACCAAATGACCTTCCTTCCCCCTAAGTGACTCATATGCTTGAGTAAAAAAAATGGAAATGGGCAAATCTGGACCATAAGATCCTGCTTATGTTAGGGATAAAACACATTGCCCTGGCATGGATGGGTTCCTTTTGACATGACAGGACTCAATTCCATATTTGGGAATTCCATATCACCGTCTCTCTCTCCGATCCTTGCAGAGTTTCTAAGGGCTCATCTCTCTACCCTCTTTTATTGGAATCCGACATACTCACTTTGCCCCATGTGGTGGGGCTTTGGTCTGCAGCACTATTTAGATGCTGATTGCACACAAATCCTGGTGGACATACATGGCAGCTCTGGGAAAGTCATAGGGCCTCATTACGAGGTAGGAAGTAGCCATGGTGCTATTTGCACCATGGCTACCCCCTTACCGCATTCCGGGTCCGGGTTGGCGAAATAGGGACTTACCGGGTCGTCCAACCTTGGAGGACCCGGTAAGTCCCCATTCCCAGAACCATTCCCCATTCCCATTCGAGACCCCTTAGGGCTCAATGGGAATGGGGATGGAGTTAATAACGGGCCCCCTAAAAGCAGGCCCGTTATTAGCTCCCTGGTCCCTTAGCGGCTCCCGCTAAGGGCGCCTGCTAAAACCAGGTGCCCATAGCGGGACCCGCTAAGGGACCTCGGAATAGGCCAGTAAGGGTTTACCGGCACCGGTCTCCTTACCGGTCCCCGTTAATGCTTATCGCCCACCTCGTAATGAGGCCTGTAATATCACTCACTGTCAGCACTAAATCCGTAACAAATGACTCCATCAAAGTCAGTGGCCCAGCTTGTTGGTTGTGAAGAATCTCCAGATGTCTCCCTTTACAATGGTTTAACTAGTAAGCCATACATTATGGTGGATTAAGTTAGGAATCTCTGTGTTATTTATTTAAAATAATAATTTCTTAAGCCCATGTGTTGATATGGTTGTTACAATTATTGCCTATTATCATTATTATAATATTAGGAGGATCTGTCCTTTATTACAGTTTGAACAACACATCCTATTGTTTCAGGGAGTCATACCGCCTAGATCACAGTAAAGTATGTTCGTTTTATTGGGTATCCCAAAATGTCAGGATGTTAATTACGTGCCATTTTTACCCTTTATCTTCTAGTCCACAATTTGTTTTCGCATCTCAGTCGTAGTCTGGAAAAGGCTGGTGCGGCATTTTATCTATCAAATCTTCTCAATGGATTAAACCCTATGTAATCCCTGTGCCTGGGCTTATTAATGTTTCTCAAAGACATTAAATTCCACAGGACTCAATTTGGAGGCAATCTACCAAAAGTCAAGGGCAGTCTCCTGCTGTATCTCATAACCCAGCATTTTGGGTTATATTCACGTGTGAACACTTTAAAACGTGTGTTGAAATGGCATGTGCTGGATGGTTGAGTAACTTATGTTTTTATTATGTTTATAAGTTTATATGGAGAAAGGATTTACTAAATGATTTTGGCATACTACTTATATTGTCTGTTATTTCTTTTGTAAAATCTATTTAAATCCTATGTTTTCTGTAATGTTGAAAATGTTTTTTCTGGTAATTAATTTTGCTGAATACATGTTTCTTTTAATTCCATTGATTCCATTGATGTGCTTACTATTATAACTCTTACAACTACCATTACTAGTACTACTACTTTTACTACTACTACTACTACTACTACTACTACTATTACTACTACTACTACTACTACTACTACTACTACTAATAATAATAATAATAATAATAATAATAATAAATACTAGTAACTAGTATCAAAACCACTGCTACTGCCACTACTACTTTGCAAAGCTGCCTTATAAAATGCACACTTGTACCTCATCGTACTTCATGTGGGGGCGGGGTGCTCTACAACCTGCGCAGCACTCCATCCACTGCCAGAAGCATGATGAAAGGGGAAGGCACATTCCTTTAAGATTCTCCAAGCATAAGAGCTATTGACATATCGATTTGATTGCAGGTGACGCATCATATGTCAAAAAAATGGGGGTTCTGGCAAACAAGTAGAAGCACTTGGTCTTCCAAGTGGTGGGCCAGGTTAGTTAAGATTGTATTTAAATGAAAAGAAAATGCCCATCTACCCCTGCTGCTATGGGGGAAGTTCCCTACCTAACCAACTAAAAAGTAAGGGTGCCCCCATCAAATTCCATAATTAAATAGTCCTGAGTACAAATCCTAATAGCTAACTGGCCCTACCACTTCGAAAAAACCTAACAAATAGAAGAAGGCCAGAGAAATAGCCTCTTTCTTTGACTTCTGCCTGTTCCAATCACTTGAATCTCTTTCCAATCAGTTTTTAAAAGTTCATCAATGTCCCTTAAATGCAGTTCACAAGGATCTCCTTTCCATAGTTTACAAAGTTCAACAATGTCACAAAGCACAGTTCACAACCACTTTGTAGGTTCTTTTTGATAACTATCACTTCCATATGATTCTTTCTCTACAGGAAGAAAGGGTCTTCCTAATACAATTCCACTACTTCCAACGTGTTGCTCAACACTGTTCTTGTTTGATAATTAACAAATGGAACCCTCTAAGTTACTTCTCTGTGCAGTTCTGTACTTTGTCTCGTTCTTGAATTAGCATCTGCCCATTCCGGATTTCTTGGCTCTTGTAACCCTTGTGGCTATCCCAGACTTGAATGTTAAAGTTTCTCGGTTTCCCAGAGTTCTCCGAAGCCCTCTGTCCTTCTAATAGGTTTGTTTCAATTTCACTTAGATAGGGTTTCTGCCCGCTCAGGTTCAATCAGGGTCCCGTATCCCTTGTGGCTTTACCAGTCTTGACTGCCTCTGTTCGTGCTCTTAGCGGCATTACCTCTTTGGAGCATTTGATTCCATCCTGCAGCTCATCTATGCAGTAAATGTGCTTCTCGTGCGGTGCTCAGGAATATGGGCTCTCCTCTCCAATCTGGTTTACAGTCGATAACCGGGCCCTTGGCCGAACACTGTTTCAGTTTCGTCATGCCACCAGGTGAGATGGGTGCTTTTCTGTCTCTGTCTCTTTCCCGACCCTGACTTCTTGGTCATTCAGGATGCCAGCCTTCTGGAAGCTGTCAAGCGATTATCTTGCTTACCACACCACCGCCTGCTCCATGGTCTATCATAGCTCCATCCCTCCATGACGTCTTCTCATCAGAGGCTCATGTAGGAGTCTCTCTCCTCCATTCCACATTCCTTGTAGTTTTATGTACGTCATCACAAAAGAGGCGTATATTGTTTGGCTGCGTCCTTCAGGCTAGATCCAGAATTACTTGAAGTCAATGAGATACAAGAAAGGTCGGTAATCAGTATATCAGAGTTGACAACAGTCGATCCAAGTACCATTTAGGCGGATAATGTGTTCAGGACATGAGATTCCTTACAGGAATGGGAGTCCTTGTCCCCAAGAGGGGAATTACTCCCAGTGAGGTCCCACTTGCCCAGACCCCTATTGAGGATCTTGCAGAGCGGGATCACTCCCCTAGCCTCTGAAGGGGTGGCTCTCCTATGGGAAGAAGGAGTGAATTGTCCAGATTCATCACATATCCCTCCCATTAAATGAGAGACTCCCCCTTGATTTGGAAGTAGGAAAAAACTATAAAAGTCCACATTGTCTTGTTCCTTTACTTTTTGATGTTTCACTGAGAAACAAAAATGTTGAAGATCTAAAAACCATCTCATGACTCAGGCATTGTAATCTTTCCTTATACTATTCCTGGGGGAGGGATTGATCATGAGCGGGAATCTTCTTCCTGCCAGATAGTAATGCAGGTTTAAGGTTGCCCATTTGACCGTAAAGTTTTCCACTTCAACAGTGGCATAATATTGCTCTCTAGGGAACAGCTTCTGACTGGTATAACAACAGGGTGTTTTTGTGATAGTACAACTATCCAACCTTGGATGCGTCAGTCTGTAGGATGAATTCACAGTTAAAATCAGGCATTTATAAAACCAGTTATTGACATAAGATTTGTTTCAAACCTTGAAAGCTTCATTGGTCTTCTTTTTCCCAGACAAGCTTCTGTGGGTTAGAGTTCTTTAGGTTGTCTGTAATATTGGCAGCCAAGGTGGAATAATTAGGTATGAACCTTCTGTAGTAGCCTATCAATGCAAGCAAAGCTCAAAGGTCTCTCTTGGGTTTAGGTATAGGTGTGCCTTGTACCACTTTCTCTGCCTCAGGTTTAATCAGTCAATTTCCCAGCTACCTGAGCCAAACTGAATTTCTTCAGTTATCTGATAAACTTGATCTCTTGAGGGCTTGTGCTATCACATAGACATGGTGCATGTGTTTAGGCCAGGTCTAATTATTTATGATAACGTTGTACTAGTAGGCTCCGGAGAAGCTAGCGCACGGTCTTAAAATCATATTCATTAATCCATGGAATGTGGCAGGAGCACTGTGCAAAACAAAGGGAAGTCCTTTGAATGGAAAGAGTCCCTGCAGGGTGGAAAAGACATTTTCTTCCCCTATCGGTGGGGTTTAGGAGTGCCTGCCAGTTTCCTTTGGTTAAATCCAGAGTGCAAATGTAGTTTAATGAGCCTAACTTCTCACCAAGCTCATCGATTGCTGACCTGGGGTAGTTATAGAATGAAGAAAAGTAGTTTGGATCTCTGAAATCGATACAGAAACTGCAAGTCCTGCATGGTTTTGATACTAAAAAAATGGGGGAGAGCCACAGGCTCTCCGAGGGCTCAATGATGTTAGCCTTGAGTATATTGTATAGCTCTGTCTTGATGATCTTCATTCTTGCCTCCAGGATCAGCTAAGGTTTTAAGTTTACCATTTGCCCAGCGGTGTTCTGATGTAATGAAAGACATTCGGTACTCTCCCTGGCTATTCAGAGAAGACCTCTGGAATTGCTTCTTGTTGGAAGAGTGCTAGGTGGCTAGGGGCTAACTGGTGTTCTAGGTTGTGATCTTTCAACAAGTTAACAAAAAGTTAACATGATATATTTGTGTCTTCTGACATATATCTGATTGGGCCACTATGTAATTCAAGGGCCATTTCCTCTCAAAAATTGTATAGGGACTGTACCATTTAGAGATCATTTAGTTCTCAGATGTGGGAAGGAGAACTAAGACTGATGATAATAATAATAATAATTGGTTATTTATAACGTGCTCAATACCCAAAGGTTTCTAAACGTAGACCATGGGATTGAACCTGTGTTGCTCTGCATTGTTTTGTTTCCAAGGCGAGCGTGTTGCTCCTGAGCTATCCTCCCCAATGGAGAAAGATCGGGCTACCGCTTGCCTATCACGAAGGGTATTTTGATGTTGCTAAGCCCTACCTAACTTCTGTTTTATGATTACCCTAACAGCAGTTGGGATGTCTGGGAAATGGGTAGGATGGCATCTTCTCGAATTTACCAGGTCTATTAACATCTGCAGTATGTCTCAGGGTTCTGGCAGATATAATAATTCTAAAGGAAAATAACCTAGAGACACCTGAGGTGTTTTCCTAACTGCAAAGAAGGCCCCGGGAATCATAACTTCCCAATTTCTACCATCTGCCTCTACTAATTTATAGAATATTCTTTTAAGATGTGGTTAAACTTATCCACAAAGCCATCTGTCTGGGGGTGACACTCAGGGGTATGTAGAGTTTTAATATGTAAGAAATTATTTTATGTCCTTCCTAATTTTAGACATAACAGTTGTACCTTGATCCGTGAGGATTTTTTTTGGGAATCCGACTCGTGACAGGAAGGGAAGTAGATGTTTGAGCATTTGGTGACTCATATTGGGAAAATGCTTCAGGATACCGAGTAGCAAAATCAACAATCACAAGTATGAACTTATTTCACAGCTTAGATGTTTCTAGCGTGCCCCCTATGTCCATTGCTATCTGGGACAAAGGGACTATAATGATGGTCAGGGGTTCTAACGGGGCCTGGGAACTGTAGTGAATGCAGTATTTTGGCAAATCCTGCAGGTAGAGACATAGTTCTTTATTTCTGGGAACATTCCTTGGTAGTAGGAACTGGGTTTTACCTGGCTCTGGTTTTTCCGTATCCCCATATTGGTGGGCTTTCAATGGGAAAGGGCCAGATCCAACACTATCCTGTGATGGCTACCTGGCTACCTGGAATCACAAGTTGTGTTCAGTGAAGGGCATATTTCCTCATGTCTCCACAATACAGTAGCCCTTTCTGTATAACAAAGATAGGACTGGCTTGTCTATGCCCTTTTTCTTCCAAGGTGACCCTTGCAAAGGCCTCCATTAGAGCTGATCATTCCTCTGGGCGAAGGCAAGATCGGTTAATGGAGTGGTGTCCTTGGTCGCCCTTACAGCTGGTTCCTCTCCGACTAGGTCGGCTTCTCAAATCCCATCCACCCCCTTTCCATTTGTACTAAGTTATCCACCTCTTGCAGTACTGGGGTGAGGGCTTTTTCAAGGATCGCTTGTGCTACGGCCTCCTCCTCCTTAACCAGCTAGGTTGTAGTCCCATGATTGTGGAGCATCACCTTCACCTTTTCCCTATCGTCAGGATCTACCATGCTCGCTGCAACCTCTGACGCATGTCGCCAGATGAGTACAGACTTAGTTGATAGTCTGATGAATGTTCCTGATGGAGGGGATGGCCATGCGGCTGTGTCCATGTCCCTCCCTCCTAATAATGGCGACGAGACGGAGCCCCAACCGAGATCTATGGATGACTGACGAGTGATCCATGTCACAGACTGTGTGTGGCTGCGTTGTAGGCTGAGAGCAGAGACAGGAGTTGTGATATGATATGATATGATATGTTATGATATGGCATTTGGAACACGCCTATACAAAAGTGTTTCAAGGCATGACGAGGCAAGGAAGGGGGAACAGAGGAAGGACAGAGACAATGATCTTACTAGGCCAAGTGACAGTGAGATTGCGCTAGTGCAGAGGACGGGGGGAGTGCCAGGGGAAAGACGAGTGTGCAGTGCTGTACATGGGATCAAAACAATAACAGAAGTTGGCCAGAAGGTGGCAGATGCAAGGTTAAGTGCAGACAGCAGGTGTTCAAAAGTGCAGGTAGGGGGGCTGTAGAGTTACAGATACAGACCCAAATGCAAGGGTTGCCGGGAGACAGTGCGGTTGTGCAACTGGGTGGGCAGGGACCCGGGCCCGAAATTAGAGGGTAGCCAGGTGACCAGAGCAGTATCAGACAGGAAATCAGCAGGGGAGATGAAGAGTGAAGGCAGAAGCAAAGAGGAAGATCTTGAGGTGCTTCCGGAACCAGAGATGGTTCTCCTCAAGTTTCAGAGAGGCAGGGATGCTGTTCCAGAGGGAGGTACCAGCCAAAAAAAGAGATCTACCATCAACTCGTTGCTTGGAGAAGCGAATGACCCTAAGGGAGTTGGAGGTGGAGGAAAGAATAGCTCGAGTAGGAAGGTGTTTACGAAGAGAGAGTTGGAGGTATGGAGGACCCAGTCCCCAATTGCACTGATTTGTTTTCACAGGGTATTATGTTAGCCAGAAGAAAAAACAGCTTTGTACTTATAAAGAAAGGCAAATGTGCAGACTGCATGCTGGAAGTGATGGTAACATATCAGTCTAATTCAAATGATGATTTGCAAGATTGTAGGAGAGCATAGATGCCTCCCTCGGGCTTGCACAACTCATCAGCAGTGTCACTATAAGATTTCTTCGGCAAGCTTTTTCTGATGTGTAGGAGCATACTCCACGAATCTGCCACTCATTCATAATGGAGGGTATGCACCATTTGGAAGTAGCTTGCAACTTCTGCAGTCGGTCAGTACCGCTAATTTGCATAATGAAACCCTTTCACCCCCCTCCCCCGAGAACTGCAGTAAAACCAAAAAATGGACTTCCTCCACGCTGAACCATCACAAAGATGTCCAAGGGATATTATGGTGGTCACCTTCGCCATCTTTGAGTGGACAGGTCTCGGGCTCGATGCTCTCCAGTGACACATGGAAAGACTGCCCTTTGCAAGTTCGAATACTAGCAGTGCTCTCTCACCCCTTTAAAAATATGAATGTAACACCATCAATTGTTAGTGCTTAGAAGCGGGAGGAATAAAAGTGGGCATGATTGGTTTAGTATTTATTTGATGCTAACTCTTTCATAATAAAGCTACCATTAATTTGCCAACTATTGTCAGAGCTAGAACAATTGTCAGTCAATGGCATCAGTTCTGCCCATCTCAATCATTTCGTTTGTGTTCAGATGGAACCCCGGGTCTGTTGCATAAAGTGGCGTGCTTGGCAAGTGGCACGTGCCCTAGTGTAGCTTTTCGGCGTGGCATGCTAACTCCATCTGGCGGTACTACGTGTCAGGCAGCTAGATTGCTTGCCCACTGCATGGTCTGAACGACATGAGAAGAGTGTGCCCGACCCAACATCCATTCCGTGCCCGTCTCTTCCTGCTCGTGTTGCTTTGCTGCGTATCGTGTGTTTTCACTTCTCCTCTCGCCAGGCGGCTGTCCTGCATTCATTTGACTGTCACCGTCCACTGGCACTTCCACTGCAGCAGACAGCCATCACACCTCTTCTGTCTCCCGCAGACACTCGAGCAACTCAAACTGCCCTTATAGTGACACAAACAAAATGAACAAACAAGGAGATTAGAAGTACTAATGCCCCTTTATTATCTGGTCTCCTAGGAGAGCGACAGTAACGTCTTCAAGTAGCAAATGATCTTGAACTGGCAGTATATAAATCACTTGGCCACATACGCATTGTCACTAATTATGCCTTATAATGACATTGAAACGATTGTTATTCATAGAACAGCTTCGTGTGCACTGTAACGAGTGATTGATTGTGTTTATAGGCGGGAGTACAGGTGGCATAGAAGCTTCAAATGCATTATGCAAAAGCTCACAATTCACAGCAATATAGCACTCTGGGACAAACTAAATGCAGATAGCCAGTAGCCCCGATTTGCAAAGCGTTTTACAATAACCCACTATGTTTTAAGATGAACATCCACGTTCTATAAAAGCAGGAAAACAACATTTAACAAAAACTGTATACACTATTATTTTCTTTTTTACAAGGACGAAAACTGGTAAACAAGGTCTGAAATGTATGCATTTACCGAATATTCTGTGTGCAAACTGAAGTCATGGGTTACATTACCATGGGGATATCTAAGCTCTTTCTCTTTCCAAAGTCAATTACCTTAAGTGTCATCATAGCCATCACCCATGCATCGTCTGGTGTAGCAGGACTGGTAATGCCCGCCAGACAGTGCCCGCCAGACAGTGCTATGTCCCTGCAATGCCCCCCAAAATGGGGGTGATAGCTATTCGTACTCCGGGGCACCATTGGGGTATACATAGTTTTTATAAACATTTTTTTACAGGGGCTGGACCCTGCGCATATTACACGAGCACAACCTCCCATAAAAAAAAACAGACACAAACTGGCTGCCACTATAGCTGATTGAGCCCCTTTCTATTACTGTGGCCGTGGCCCGACGGGAGGGAGCATCGGAGCCAGGAAGCCCACATTTTCAGAAGGGTGATAGAGGGTTAGGGGGGCTGGTGTGGGGATGTAGCAGGGCCTTGGGGGCTGAGATGAGGTGAGGGATGAACAGGGAAGGGGCAAGTAGAGGGGCCAAAGTGCTGAGGCATCTTACAAAACAAATGGCAGAACACGGGAACAGACTTGGATGGATGGTAGAAATGGAGTGTGAATAGTTTATGCTTAGAAGCCTAAGGAAAATGCCATGAGTCAATACAGAAAGCCTGCCCTAATTCTGCTTGCAAACTAATTGTGCATTTAGCTCAAACACCACTTACTATAACGCAACAGATGCCAAATCCAAGAATTTGAAAGCACCACAGAAACACCAAGAACACATCCCTCCTTTTAACAAACCCTACATTTCTTTCCACCATACACACCACGCACTAACACAAACCAGCCACTCACACCATACTTCCATACTTCGAACATCATAAACGTATGCCTCTAGCTACAATTCAAATACTCAGCTGCTCGTCAACACACACCCACTCTATGAGCATAAGGGCTCACACTATAGGCACAAGGCAGCCCCTTGGGACATAAAGCCTTCCTTGCCACCCACACTTCTCACCTAGGAAGCATACAAATAAGCAGAGCTCAGGGTACCTTTGATTTGCAAACCTCTGCCCTTTTGCCTTTCTCTCACCTCCTAACTAATAAAATCCACCAACACATTTACAAATCAGTCACAGATCCTAAAGACAATGCAAAAGATGTCCATACTTTCTGTGATCTAGTAGTGTCAGCGTGAGGATCTATATTTTTCTCAAGCTCTAGCTAAAGGGAGGACGATAGAGGCACAGATCACCCATAAAAATAGTCAAGGAAAAATAAGGCAGCCTATTAATTGAGCTTTTACTTCAATGCATCAGATGTTTTCTGTTCATCCCAAGACTGACAAAAACATGTAATTCTGTGCAGCATTAGGTACGATGTGTTTTGTAGTGTGAAATAACAAAATTTATTATTGGGACTATTTTTATTACCTTATGTTCAATTTGAAAAACATAGATAGATTGTAGTTCAGTGGAGTGGTCCCAAACGCATGCATATCTAACTGTGAAGATAACATTCTTATAAATGCACAGGTCAATCAAAGAAAACATAAGAGAAAGACATTCCGGTACAAATATGATCATAATTCCTGGAAGGGGGTGGGGGTACCTCACAGCTCACACAGCCCCTTGTAGCATATACAGATCCATTGGGTCAATTAAAGCAAAGATGGGGATCCTAGTGAGTGTAAGTGACTAGAGCCTATCACAGGGTACTGTTAAGTGACTTCAATTCAGCACTCCAACTAAGTCAACGCCTAGTCTGGGATGCCCAAGGGAAGCCCTTATTTATATATTTTTATGACAAGTTCATAGATCTGGATGATAAACCCTTGTATAACGCCCCTCTCTTTGAATCCCCCTGAACTCACTGACCCAAGAAGTTCGTTTGTTTTGCAAATGAAAAGATTTATTTGAAAAATTAAACAATATATATATATATATCACACTTTTATAAATACATTCATATTTGATAGCACACTTATGAATATGACAGTGATCAACACTGGATAATATGACACTAGCACACTTTTTTAATTACTTAGGAGTTGGTATAGAGAGGATAAGGTAGCTGAGAATACTCTTATGGTTTCAAGGAAAATCAACGATTGAAAGAATGCAGCACAGACATAAACTGATATGGTTTCAACAAGAGATAATATAATCACTTTTTCTTTTGACAATTCACTCCCCCCTTATGCAATATACAGAGATGGAAAAGAGCACACAATCTTCAGGAATATAATCAAATGCAATACAAATTCTAGTTCCCCCCTATCAAGCTTAGAGCAACCGGTATGCTTTTAAACAGTCAAAAATACTTTTAAATGTGGTTTGCAATGAAGTGAAAATATGCTAAAATGATTTTAATTCCCTATAGGAGATTCACGGTGGATGACAGCTACTTTGAATTACTTCAGGTCAACACTAGCAATGATTCATGAGGGATTATCAGGTTGAAAACGGATTTCAGCAATGGAAGCAAAAGACAGCTATTTTTGACAGGTGAAGAAGTTTGAGTCAAGTTGCAAATCGCGGCACTTTTTTCGAGTGTGTCGAGCGCGATTACGGAAAGACTATAAGGAGTAGAAAGTCGCCTGTTAGAAAGCATATATTCTTAGCTTTAAGATGAAAGTTAAATCTCCCTCTTAGGACGTGCGGTGCAAAAGATACAGACAATTTAGTGGAGGTAGATTCTCAGAAATAAAGTAAAGCTCAGAATGACAAATGACACTGTCGCAGGTTTGAAATCACATAATGGACACAAGATTTCTATGCAGTTCTAAATAGGTGGACATGGTTTGAATTAGATTATTTTAAACTAAGAGATTGGTTCTGCACAGCTCTGGCTGGATACTCACTCCTAATTTTGGAAGGAATGGGCCTCGTCACAGATCTGGTCAACAGGTTTAGCTGAGGTTCTCTCTGCTCTGCTGGTCTGGATCTCTGGTTCTGGCAAAAGTTCTTGGCACTGCACAGTGGTCTGGTCTGGGTCTAGTCTGCGGTTGGGATACAGCTCTGCTTTCTGGGTCTGGTACTGGCACCGCGGTCTGGTCTGGGTCTCTGGTTCTGGCAAAAGTTCTAGCCAGAAGCGAACAGCACAGCCCGGCTGTTGAATAGTTTGGTTAGGTGGCTGGATTCTGAGCCTCTGAAGGATTCAGCTTGTGGACTAGGCCTGAAGTCTGGATTCTAAGTTCTGGTTCTGGAGTTTTCTGGCAAAGCGCTTCGCAAAAAATCAGTTTGAAGTGGAAAGTGAATGTCCCTCCTTGGGTCTCAGTGGCTCTTTTTATGTCTTTTGAAAATGGGTGTGTGCGTGGGCATAACTAAGCCTGCCCCTCGCAACTTATCATTGGCCAAGTTCTCCTCTCTCCCTTGATTGGGGGAAGGAAATGGAGTGTCATCGTGATGAGGTATGTTTATGGGTCAGAGAATCCTCCCCTTGTCGCTTTGCACACAAATCTATTTTTGATCCAAATGCATTTTTATCTATGTACAATTTTTCTAATATTATATGTCCAGTTAACATATTTTCTGTAGCACCAAACCATCCGATCCCTGTCTTTGT
Organism: Ambystoma mexicanum; assembly: GCF_040938575.1. NCBI lineage: Eukaryota > Metazoa > Chordata > Amphibia > Caudata > Ambystomatidae > Ambystoma > Ambystoma mexicanum. The sequence continues at coordinate 290,721,401 of NC_090930.1, read as the reverse complement.
AAGATGTCATGTCCACTTCTGACAGAATTCTGCCCTTTTCATCCAGAACACAACCTCTAAACTTTTCCAGAATTTACACAAATGTGCGCGAGGAATATGGGCATCAGATGATGAAGTGTCAGATTTTTAACATACATACATTTGGAGTAATACCCTATTTTCCGCTACTAACTCCCAGAACATACCACAGAGTCTTAACACCTCTTAAAATGTGCACAGAAAAATCACAGGAATCATGATATTATTGATATCATTTAGACAATTATGTACTAGGAATTATGCATCTTTCTAAAATTATGCCCTGGCCCAGAGGGGTGTGGTTTCCCACAGTACATGGTGGAATTTCTGGTTTGTCCACTTCCTCCAAGCTCAGCTGGCTCACAGAGGTAGTGCCCTCCCATTTCCTTCCAAGAGTAAGCCATTTACAACCCCCTAATTTAACATTTGCCTGAGCCAAGGAAAGTTCATTGTTCTGTTTCCTGCAGTCCCAGGTACTCCTCCCCTGATTCAATCAGAGAGGTGTGATCTCCTTTTGGTGGGGTAGCAGAAGGGAGGTCAGGTCTGTGAATACAGTTGCTGGGCAAGTTTCAACTCCTGTCAGGGGTATTTGCCAGGCAGAATTCAGTCTCTTAAAGCCAGGCTTCAGCCAAAGGTCACTTTGTTCCCATTTTTCTTCATTCAAATCAAACTTACAATTTTGACACATGCAGCTAGAACGCTGATTCTAAGTTCAAAACTATGACATTTAAACAGTTGCAACCTATGTGACACTCAAAAGTAGGTCACTCATTTATTTTAAACATTTTGATTTTAGTGGCTTTAAATCCCATTTCACTTAAGCTGCTGACATCCACAGCTCAGCCAGTTTTGTTATGAACATTATTTTAGGCTCTTCATCTTTCCAAATTTTGTATGCACACAAGACTTCATTCTACCAGACGTCTGCTGGTGTTAAGAAAGATTTTTGAATATCTTGCAATGTTTGAAATAGGCATTTTGAGCTTGCATTCAGAGAAACAAAGGTGATTTCAAAGCGCTTTTTGAGCTAACAGGCACTGCTGTTTTTCCTTTGGCACCACGTTTCACTCATGGCGCTTCTGGCCTATCACGCTTGCACTGTTGGGTAGCGGGTCAGGCGACCATTTTGGTGTGCGCAAAAACTGCGCGTTTTTCCTGGATTTTGGCACAAATGTGGGCTTTTCGGCCATCTTGGATTTTCTAAGCCCACAGCACCAAATGTTGCAGCATAATAACTTGAACGTAGGTCGAAACACCTGACAGTACATCCAAAAGAAAATCGCCATATCAAGTGATGCTGCATGGATGGAGTTTTCTGGGTATTCAAAGTCAAAAACATAAAATGAACTATAGAAAATCAGCAAGTGAAGAGAGTTTGACTAACACAATAAAAGATTATCAGTGATTGAAATGGAAGTAGCTCATGGAAATTCTCCTCAAAATGCCATTTTCCAAAGAGAAATTAATGCAGATGCCTTTCCCATGATGGACATTATTTTATTGGTAGTGAAAGGGAAAATCAACTTCATTCCTATGCCGCTTTGAAGAATAGAAAACTCTATTTGGGATTTTTCTTTTAATTGTTATTCAGGATTTTTCTTTTATATAAACTATGGTATCCATAAGGATATATATATCTATCACCAATAAAGTTATGGTTGCTTTAGAGAGCATTGAAAAAAAACCTTTCACATGAAATATGAAAGTAGGATAGTCCATTTGGGTAAAGTCACTCATTCCACATTGCCACCTATTATGTATATATATATTGTGCAAGTGACATGTACACATAAGCAGGCAGGTTATGAGGTTGTGTTTCCGTTCTGTAGACAGGCTGCCTGTATTCATAAAGATATATTGTGGGTGCCACCAGCATACCAAGTAAGGGGACACCCTTTAATTTATCATTCTTTAAATAAAAAATAATATTCATTTTGAAAACAGCCTGTTCCTTGTCCATGATTTTGGGGGGTTTGTGGTGGTGGGGGTATTAGATCAGAGATATGTGGAGTCAGTAAGTTGACTCTCTCAAAAGGGGATGGAGACCCCTTGCAGTCTTGGGTGGGAGGTCTAACAGGGTGGAAGACAGAGCAAGGCCTACCCCAGAATTGTAAGGTCACAGTGGGAGGACGGATCGTATAGTGCAAGTATGTTTGTGCAGAGTACCGCTGCCAATAACTGCATACCTGTCTTGCATAATGCTGCCCAGTTTATTCCTGTTACAGGTAGAAAACTACTGATTCCAGCATGCACGGCAAGCAGAGTATAACAGAACTGTCTTAAAGAGCATCTGGCAGATTGCAGAGAACATAAGCACTCAATACAATAAAGCAAAGCTACTACGCACTCCAATGTGAGTGAACTGAATGAATATCAGCATGGATGTGTGGTGCTGCAAACTGCTTCATAATCTAAGGACACATGCCTATTATGGAGCCACAGAGAGGCTGCACTACCACACCAAAGTGCCTGGGAGACCCTCGCATGAACTGTAACATGTACACTTGAACTTTCAGCAGCCAGCTGCCATTTCCAGGTGGGCCCGCACATGAGAAAAGGGTTGATTGTAGACCACTTTTTATATCTTTCCATATTGTAACACCTCCTACATTGGCAGAAAAGGAGGAGATTGGTCAGGAAAACAAGTAAAGGGGGTACAGCCAATAGAGCAAAAAGGGGTAGGTTAAAAAGATATCCAGGAAGAAGGAAGTTGTGGGTGTTTTGGGCAAGGTCACAGGAGGGAGCAGAGGATGGACAGTGCAGAGGTGCATGTATGCAGATTATCTAGCCAGTGTATATGGTTATGTATTAGTTGGCAAGATAAAGTGGTACAAGTGGTAATAGCAGTTGAACGTATGTGTGTGAGAGGCAGGGGAGAGTAGGTAGTGAATAAGAAGGTAGCTGGAAGATTAAAAGTGGGCATGATTGAGTAACTGGGTGTGGGTGGAGTGGTAGCAGTGTGGGAAGAGTAGTACTGAAGAGGATAGGGAAGAATGGTAGTGGTGTAGATAGGGGTGAGTAGTGTTTGAGTGTTGACGTGAGAGAAATGTGGTAAGGAGTAAGATTAGAGGATGGTGGTAGACCATAGCAAGATAACATCGAAGGGACAGAGGAGAGAGAACCAGGGATCATGAGGACAGACAGTGGGTGAAGTATGATGTCTGAGAGTAGGAAAAGGAGGAGAAAGGGGAAAGAGGAAAGATGTAGGGAGAGGAACCCCAGAGAATCAAAGGATATGCTAGAGTGGAATTTGAAAATCTAGGAAGCTCAAACCGTGAATCACATCATTGGGAATTCTTGGAGTAGGAACCCTTAGATTGTTCCATGAGGAAATGTAGATATATATTGTGTTTGACTTTATGCCATCATGATCAGAAAGATTGAGTTTAGATAGTAGGGGTTACCAATCACTAGTAGCCTGGGGTTTTAGGATGGCCTGGTTAGGGAGGGACTGTCCTTCCTAGATGAGAGAGTGAAGGACTCTAGGTACTTTTCTACAAAAATGAAATACAATCCCTTGAACTGTCTTTGGGAGTTTGGGTGTTCTTGAGACCACCAGTGACATATTTATCTGGAAAAGGAACACCTGGTTAAAAAGTAAATATATTCCAAAAATAGAACCCATTATAACATTCCTGATTGATTTCTATTGTTTTTCACTGGCTCAGCAAAGGGTGATGGGCACTGTCCCATGCCACTTGTCTTTCTCAGTAGGTCCAAAGGGAAGACTAAGAAAGCTCAAAAGATGACCGGGCATCAGTTCCTTCCCAGCCATTGTCCCTCGATCATGCTAATTATTCAGTAGATTACTAATTGCTTTAATGTGAAGGATCAATTAATTGACCAAATGAGTTTGGGATGAACACTGAACACTCATATCTTCCTTATCATCGGCACACCTGGAACAACAAGGAGATGCCATCTAGATATCTTCTATGGAACCATGTACGTCCTATGAAGAATGTACAACAGAATGAGTTTGTGTCAAGTTTCCTAGACACCTTCCGTGTGTATAATAGTACATTTGTGAATTCTCTTCCTTCAAATCTCCTACCCAGATCTTCTTCCCATATTGGCTTTACCTTGAGATCCCGCTACTTATGTCTGCAAGAAACCACTCATAAATCCTTGACACCCTATGCCACCCTGTCAAGACATTTAGCAATGTCAAAGTGATATCAGGTTCTGGCTCAACAGGCAGGCACTGCCATCTGGTCCCAGCATCTCGTGCCATTCTAATGTACACCAAAAATTGGCCAGAGTGTACTCCATATTCTTCTACCATTTCAGTAAATTCCAGCAGGTTGACGTGCCAAAAGATATCTCACCACGTGACAACCCCAGTGCACTCCCAGGGTGTCCGGATAGTCAGGAGATCTCCGAGTTCACTTTCGTATATCCAGCCATCATAACATAATTACAGCCAGTAGGTCCACTCTCTTTTTTGACGTAAATCAACACCTAAAAAAGCAAAATCAAAACAACTTCTTGGTCTAGAAAAAAGAATTGGACACATTCTGCACAGGCTGGAACTAACAACAGAAATCCTTGTGCAAAACCCCTTGAAAGTTAAAAAAAATAGAAATGGTTGACTGGATCCAAACAATCGCAGGAGTCAGAAGTCTTAAACCACCAAACCTCTTCCTGACAGTGGACAGGAAACTCGGCACCATGCCACGTTATCTGGAAAAGTTCCCTATACAAAGAATAAGAAACAATTTTCTCAGACTCAGATTGAATTTAGCCCACACGGGCAAAATCTTGCCTCAAAGAAACCAGGGAGAGAAGGCTCTAAGATTTTGTAAAGTCTGCGACTCTCCGAATTTGCAATCACTCAAACATCTACTGATGGAGTGAGAAAGCACATGGGCCATAAGAGTGTCATCACTGAGGAGATTCGTAACCAAAGAGGAGAGCTTAGTCCAAGATGCATTCTGGAATAGACTGATCTCCGGCCAGGAAATTATGCTCACTGCTGCGATAGTAAAAGATTCGGAGAAACTTACCATACTAATGAATTACCAAAAGACAGCTTATGCCAGTGAGCTCCCTGGTTAATGTGAACCGGTCCATTCAGTTAATCCCTGGTTTCTGAGATCGTAATTTGAAATTTTATTCTGAGTCTGTAATTGACCATCTTTTGTGTTGTTAAGTATGAATGTATATTTGGTTCTTGTATGATTTGAATTTTGACCATAGTTTTTGTAAAGGTTTTCTTGCAAAACCAAAAACAAATAAATAAATAAAATAAAAAATATATCCAGCCATTTCAGGGTTCTGAGCCATATTCTGTTCCCCAGACAGAAAAGGTAGGGGAAATCCAGGAAGCTCCTTTCATCCACCCTCAGCACCTCCTTCAGGGTTTATGGCCGGACAGCGGATTGCATCCGTCTGGTTTCTAAAGTGGTCTCATCTGACAGCCACCAGGAGGCAAACTGAATCTGTCGAGCAAGCTAGTACGATTCAAAATGTTGAAGCTTTATACCAACATCCTCATAGTTCATTCAAATGGTGTCTAGGGCAACTCTATGCCTTCGGGACACCCATTTGAATTCCTGTATCCTGACATTATGCACACGGGATGACTTAAGGTTTTGACATCTATTTACCCCCAGATATGAAAATGTGTCTGTTGCCCATGTCACCTCCATAACAGGTAATTTCAAACTTTCCAGACCTCTCAACCCTGCCAGTGGGAAAAGGCATGATGTGCTCTGATGTATAGTTATGCCCGATAGCACATAGAAATTGTCAAATATCTCAAGTATGTAAAACAAGCTGCTCTCAGGAAACCTGAATGTACAACAGCATATCATCTGCATAGAGTGAAATTATGTGCTGGGTGCCTTCCACTTCCATGTCTATTTGCTCAAACTCCGCCCTAAGGAAATCCACTAATGGTTCTAATGCCAGAATGAACAACATAGGTGACAACGGGCAGCCCTGTCTGATGCCACTATTCAGATCCTATGCCTTTGAAATAGTGCTCCCCATCTTCAGTCTAGCTTTAGTGATGTGTAAATCAGTCTGGCCCACCATAGGAATCCTTACTCAACCCTGAAGTGTCTAACGGTATCATACATCCATTCCCACTGTGCCAAATCAAATACTTTAACACCATCCAGAGACAAGCTCCAAGTTTGTAATAATTTTACCAAGGGCTCACACCGGAGGGGCAGGATGCACATATTTGTCATCAGATCTGTCAAGCAGTTGATCTAATGTACAGTTAAAGCCCACCCTGTCCGGATACACATGACATCCCTGAAAGGGTTCAGTCTCACCTAAAGGGGGCAAGAGAAATGCAATCATCAAAAGTGGGTGCATAAGTGATAATAATACATATGGTAGAAGAATATGGACCCATTGAACAGAACCATTCTACCCTCATCATCAGTGTGTGAATTCAGAAGTATAAAAGGTACTGATGCAGCTATCCATCTCAGAACACCTCTAGCATACGTAGAATATCTAGCCCCGTATCAAAGCCCTCCTCACTTTCCCAAAAGAGCAGCCAGTCAGCAAACCGTGAGGTGTGTCTCTTGCAATCCGACTATCTCCATGTGCTTCCAGGGCAAAAACCATCCCACTCTACGTTTAGCATAATTGTTCAGCCCCCAAATATTCCATGTCACCACATTCAAGCCTGACGCCATAAGTCTTCACCGGTTTAACCCCATCCCTCCTTCTTGGCGTACCACCCACACTCCCAATATATAGATTTACAACTTGATATCAAGAAATAAGCAACATATAGAAGTCGGCCCTGGATTTCTGAGCAGCCCCAAAATTAGCGGCCCTCTACATGTCAATCCGAATCCCATGTCCCATAAAACCCAACCCCGGTTTCCACCCCTTCCCCCTGATTCCAGTGAGTAAAGGCAACTGATTTTTTGCAAGCCCCAAGGCCCACACAGAGCGCAACGTCTGAGCCTGTCTGCGGCTGTAGAGAGCACCTCTCCCTGCAGCCCACTCCTGCCATGGCTCCCAACTGTCTTATACCGATGTGTAGTTTGGTCTGTCCGTAATCATAATTCCGGATCCAAATTGCCCAGGTAAGCAATCCATGGACCTCCCTGTTCTCCTTCCTCATTGAACACTTTATCTGATCTAATCTACTGCCTGTTCCTTCCCCTACCTGGCCTATCTGTATCCCATCTCCCTTCACTCCATCTGCACATCTGCACCATGCATCTTGATGTGCATCACCATTCTGACTGTTACGGCTCTCTTAATGCCCTACTTCAATGAACGAACTACAATATGCCTAACTCATGACTTTTAACTCTCCTATTCTCTTGGGTGCCTCTAACTACTGTGCATCCATCATTATGCTGTGCTGTTTCTAGTGCTTTTCGGTATGCATCCAATTGTGCATTGAGCACCATGTTGCACTAGTACTTTTGGCTGAAATCTAATTTAGTTGTGCATCCAACTGGGCATCCACCAACATTTTGTACTGTTTCCAGTGCTTTTGTCTATGATCAAATTTAGGTGTGCAACCAATTGTTAACTGATCTACATATCTGGGCATTTCCAACATGCTCATTGATCTCTGTCTGCTTGGCCACCTGGGGGGATTCTACTGCTGCATAGTGCTTTCCCCTCTCCCCTGGTACACTTTAGCTCCTCTCATGCCCTCCTCTTCTCCCACCCCATGGCTCTCTCCGTCTCCCCTATATTTTCTACCTGATTACCCATCTCATACCCTCCCTCCCTCACTAAGTCTGGTAGGAAGAAACTAAAACAGGCATTCCTGATTTCCAACCCGGTCTGCCCATGGCAGACACCTACATCAATGTCTCCTCTAGACAGACTATCACTGACATTCTCTTTGCCATTCCTCCTTCTAACCTATGGACCACCCATATGGTCTATGTCCTCTTCCCTTTCTCCTCCTCTCCCATTACTGGTAGAACCAGATGGGAAGTTCTCTTGACACACTTTACATCTTCCAACTGCACCACTATTTCTATCTTAATGGCACTATCATGGGCTAAGGCTCTCAGACCAATCTGTGCCTTCTTGACAGGTGTCTTCCTTGTCTCTTCAACTACTGCACTCTCATTCCACCCCTCCTTCCCTCCACCCCCTCCCATGAAGATCCCCCACCTCTGTACCCCCATTGCAAATCTTTTAAAGGGGACAACCAACTGCACTTAGCCACCCTCAATTCTCACTCTGCTATCAAACACTCCTCTGATATCTTTCACCTCCTTGAAGGCCTTGATCTTAACATCCTTGCTCTCACTGAGTCGTGGATCAAGGCCAGCTCAGTCATTGCTTTTGACACACTTCTCCCTGAAAGCTACAAGATCCTGTCCAATCCCAGGCCCTCACAGGCTGCTGGTGGAGTGGTTCTCATCTTCCCTGAGTGGGTTCCTGCCTCCATCATCCCCACCCAAACATACTAATCCTTTGAAAGCCTAGTCTGCAGGCTGCTGCCTGTCTCACCTACTTTCACGCATACTCTTGCTACCATCTACAGAGCCCCCGGACCATCCCCCCAGTTCCTCTCAGAATGGGCCAATCTGTCCTCCTCTCTTCTTGCCCCCTTCCCAAACGTATCTTCCTTGGGGACTTCAACCTCCATCTCGACTCTATCGATGATGCCATTGTTCTCTTCCACAACCTTTGCAAAACTATTTCCCTCTATATCCTTCTGTCTGGCGAAACCCACTCGGTCGGACACACCCTTGATGCTCTCATCCCAACAGACATCTATCTCTCTAACCCTGTCATTACCCCTCTCTCCTGGTCTGACCACTCCTTCCTCTCTTCTCACCTTAACCTTCCCTGTCCCATGACGCCTCCATCAGCACTGCCAGTCTCATTCTCCCTCATTCGACTGATGAAGCGTGTGTCAGTCAGAGTATTAGCCTCTTCCTTCATCCCTCCTCTGCCCTCTACATTGCACTCTCCCTGTGACTCTTTTATTACTAACCTGCACTTCTCTATCTCCAACACCCTGGACATCCTTGCCCCTTTCATGAAAATCTGCATGAAGACTGCCTACAAATTCAACTCTTGGTAAAAATCAGACTTGACCGCTTCGAAACACAAGTGCAAAGCTGCTGAGAAGAAGTGGCTGGCATCTAGCCCATCCTCTGACAAACTGGCATGCCGCCTGCATCAAAGGCAAAACCACCTCTCCATCTGCTCCAAGAAGAGGGCTCATGTCTAAACCCGTATCTCTGGAGCCACCAACAAAATGGATGAATGCTTTAAAATCTACAAAGAACTTTCCAGTCCTAACACAGTCACTTCTTCTCCTCCCCCCTCCCAGACCCTCTGCTCTGCACTGGCCACCCACTTCTCCTCCAAAACTGTGGACATCCTGTCCTCTCTGTCTTCTGCTACCCCTCTGCACCCCCTCAGACTCCTCTCTCCTCCCTTAACCCCCTTGCTCTCCATTTTCTCTGCTCTATAAAAGTCTCCTCTAAACAGGTGCTTCTCTGTTCCTACAGAACCATCAAGGACAACATTGCCTCTCTTGCTCCAGCCTTTGCAGTCCTCTGCAACCACTCATTTGCCACAGGCTCCTTCCCCCAACCCCTCAAGCACTTCTTTGTGCACCCTCTCCTAAAAAAGCTGTCTGCTGACCCTTCTTTCCCAGCGAACTATCACCCTATCTCCATCGCGCCTTTCTTGGGCAAACTCATGGAGAAACTGGTTATCCCCCAACGGACCCTCCACACCGAAATATCCAGTTGTCTCCAACATCACCAGTCTGGTTTTCGGGCTGCCAGAGACACAGATACTTCTCTCCTGAACACCTGTGAAGACCTACTCTTCAGCCTGGATTCCAACTCCCTGCTGTTGTGATCCTCCTCAATCTCTCTTCTGACTTTGACACTGTTAACCACTCAATCCTCCTAAACCATCTCTGTGATACCCTAGGCAGCACGGACAGTGCACTGACATGGCTTACCTCTTTCCTTTCAAACAGACCTTTCCAGGTGCAAATTGGTCCTTTTCCCTCCTCCACCACACTCTCTACCTGTGGCATCCCCAAGAGCTCCATTCTATCACCATGGCTCTTCAACATCCCCGTTGCCCCTCTGGCCTACCTGATCTCACCTCATTTTCAGTGTTTTGCAGATGACATACATATCTTCTTCAAGCTGCCATCTTCTACATCCTCCTCCTTCATACTTGACTGCCTCACTGCTGTTTCAGCATGGTGCTCTGCCAATGATCTCTTCCTTAATGCCAGTAAGACAGAAATCCTACTCATTGGGACACATGCTCCTTTTTCCCCCAGCCCTCTCTGGCCAGACTCTTTGGGTCCCATCCCCTCAACCACCTGTGAGGCAAAACACCCTGGGGTCATCTTTGACCCCTCTCTCTCTTTCTCTCCATACATTAGAGACCTTGCCAGGAAGTCCAACCCTCAGCTCCTCCTTCTTAGAGACAGTCTACCTTTCCTCACCTTCAGACAGAAGCTCGGTGTCTCCAGATCCCTGGTTCTCTTTTGGATTGTCTACTGCAACAGCCTCTTCCTATATCTGCCTCTTTCCTCCCTAAGCCCCATCTGACTAATCCAGAATAGGACTGCAAAACCTATCCTTGGCTTCAAGCCCAGGGACCATATCTCCCCTGCCCTGAAATCTGTCCACTGCCTGCTGGTGACTGAAAGCATCAAATTCAAGACCCTCTGCATCATCCACAAGGCCATCTGGGCCTGGGACCTCTTTACATCCAGCATTCCCTCCCAAAATTCCTCCCGGCCAGAGTCCTTCAGTCCTCTGGCTCCAACTCTCTGCGGGTCAAACGTTGCTCCAAGCAGAGAGTGGGAGGTAGATCTGGAATGGCCTTCCTTCCCCCCTCCAACTTGAGACGGATCTTCTAAATTTCCGGAAACTTATCAAAACTTTCCTTTTCATCTCTTTTTTATTTTAATTTTTTAATTTATTTTTATTTGTTGTATTTATTTCTCTTAAACTTTTCCAACCATTCAATTTACATTCAACTGATTTTTGCAATTCTTCATAAATATATACATATATACATTTAGAATAAAAACACCTTATTTGCAGTTGTTACATTTATATTTCCCACACTTTAAATCTTTATACTTCACAGAAGTAAAGAATACTAACTGTATTACCAGAGTTCAGTTATTCGATGTACCTATACAGTTAATCTGATATAGGAGCAACTTGTACATTACATAATGTTTTACCACTCTATTTGGAGGTGTTGAGAGCCTATACAAGTACCATATGCTAGACATGCTTGCCCTTAATTTTACAATCTAACATTAGGAATCTTTGTAATAAATTAATCTCTTCTTCCATGCATAAGGACAATATCCACTTTGGAGATCAATACAATCTAATTTATGTCCTGTTCCATTGTATTATAGTAGATGTGTACAACTTACATTGCAAAAAAATCCTACTCCATCAAACACATTTTTATTCAGACTAATAGCTAAGTCCCAACTTCATCATATGTTTAACATGCAGAGGGTCTATTGCTTTCCATGGAGATTTATTATATGGAAATGAAATATACGTGTGTACCTCTGGACTTCACTTCAACCAACAAAGTTAAAGCTAGGACATAATTTGTCAAAGTATTCACCACTCAATTAAATAGAACAGATGTCTCCACTTTATATGTTTTCGAGATTTGGGTGGCATACAGATAGCATAGCTGTATTTAGCTCAGCAATTGGCAGGGCGCATGTATCTTTTGTTGTAACTCTACATCAATTATATGCAGTAAACGTACCAAAGACAACACCAAAGTAACATTTGTCCCCCAAATACGAGTCCACAGCCATTCCCTACCGCAAAACGTAGAACTAATATTAGCCTCCCCAAAGGTAATTCTCCAAGATGTCTCAAAGTATGCACAGTACACTGTTAAATTTTTTAATGATTCCTTCTGAGCAGAATTTACACAGAACCAACATGTTCCAGAGTTAACCTCTATAGATTCTTTACGTCAAAATGTTTTCATTAGTAGCAATCTGATTTAGTTTGAAGCGTAAGTACATATCATGGGCCATTTTGCCTGGAAATTGTGTTAAATATCTCTGTCAGGGAATACGTTCTGTGGTTAAATGTGCAATCTCAGTGTAGAGTTTGTACTTTGATATAGTCTCGGTGGTAACCATCCAATCATATTCGAAGAGTTTTTTTTTCTCACATAAGTGGGGCGTAACCGAAGATCCCCAGTAGTCACATTAATAGTCACAATTGTGTCTAAAAGGGTTAGCATCTCATCGTGGTATCTCTTAATACAGCTTGGATGGTTTTCCTCTAACATATTGGCAATGTTCTCAAACAGCGAATTCTGAGGTGGATCTAACATTTTTGCAACATTGTTTAGATGCCTCCAATTGAGTCGAGCTGCAAGCGATATTATACCAAGCTCATGACGCAAAATTACACTGGGTACTGCATTTGAAAACCTGAGAGTGAATTTCCAAATCGAAGCTTGCACCTGGTTTAAATATGTGCCGATTTTCTGGAAGCACATATTGAGGCCATAAAGAACCACAGCCTCAACTTTCAGTGTATAATACTCAAGTAAAGGGGTCATAGAGTATTTGCAAAATCTACTATATATGATATTCATTTGTGAGCATAAAGGTTTGATCTTATCCTTAATCGTTTGTTTCCACATGCACATTGACGAGATGTTGCATAAATTGTACCCAAGATACTTTACTGAAGGGGCACGTTCTATTCTTGAGCCATCTAAAGACCATTTTTTTTGCAACTAGTTTCTTCCTATAATTATTAAATATAATTATATTAGATTTAGTTGGGTTCCCCTTCAAATTATGATGGTAGGCATAGGAGGCAAAAAGCTCCAATTTATGTTGCAAACCAAATGGAGTTAGATCAAAAAGTAGAATGTCGTCCGCAAATGCCAACCATTGTATTTTCAGGTTATCAAGCCTATGTTACTTTCCATTCCATAAGTTATCCATGTTGCACAGGTACGCATTAAAGAGGGTAGCCACTAGATTACATCCTTGTCTGACACTGATGTAGGTGGGAATTACATTGGTCAAGGCTTCCTGTTGGTTAATACGGACTTGCACAAGAGTGTTTTCATGAAACCGAGCTAACATATGGAGGAGAGTTGAATCAAAACCCATATCAGCTATTTTGGACCACAGGAGAGTGCAAATTACTGAGTCGAAGGCTGCCATTAGGTCTAAAGATGCCATATAGATCGGGCCACATTCACCATTTCTAGATTTTGCCAAGAGATGAGCTAAGATAGTGGCATTCAAAGGCGTACCGATTGAGTGGCGGAAACCCACTTGAAACCGTGATAGCATGTTATTTTGTTTCATGTGGGATTCCAGTTCCCTAAGAATGAGTATTGAAAACCGCTTCTCCTATGCATCTAACAGTGCAATATCATGATAGCTCGCTGGATCTTCTTGATTGCCTTTTTTCCATACAGGGACTACAATAGCAGTTTGCCACAATATCGGTATCCTATATGATCTAAAAATGTTGTTAAATATTATTTTACATATAAAAACAAGGGACCTGTTTCATAACACATGCAGGAATACCATACGGGCCTGGCGTTTTCGAATGTTTCAGCTGTAATATAGCCCACTTGTCTGTTACTGACCAGGGCATGTCAGGGATCTAGAGAGGATAGCATGACAGAACACCTTATTGTGGAATCTAGTAGGTAGTTGGTATTTATCTAAAAAAAAGGTTGTCCATATAGATACTGATATGGGGGATTCCAGACCATCTATCTTTATGTGCAAACCAAGCTGCAACATGGTCCATATAGATCTCCTGTTGTTCGTACAGCGATAGGAGACCATATTTTGGTTATCTTTCATTCTCAAACCCTGTTTTATGTTACGACATTTATTAGTTGAATAATTGCAGATTTTTTTTAATGCATCAAATATTCTTCAGCAGTTAGACAAATCTTCTTTAGTCTGCAAATCTGCATATTATTGAGGCATTTTAGTCTATGGATCCCATTGTTGGCCATGGAAATGTATTAGTACCAAAAGTAGGAGGTGAATCACCTAGTCAGAGCAGCATTGCTGCCATCAGCTCGGTGTATTGCTTCTAGATCTTACTAATGTCGCTATAGACATGTGGCATTTTACCTGGAAAGTTAGCTGCCTTTTTGATTATATTGTGAATATTCATGGATTCCTGCACAATAATTATAGAAATTTGAGCATGAGAAGGGAAATTATTCCGCCATGCGTTAAAATTATTAAATGTGCATGTATTCCAAGATATGATGGACAGTTCTTGGTTACTAAGAGGAATTGTTTGTTGGTTTCACTTCATTTTGTGTCTTTGCCAATGGAATCAACCATGACAAATCCTTAATAGCTGCTGTTAAGTTGGCAAGTTGGGAGAGCGCTGATATTTCTGTGTCCTGAAGGCCCTGACTTGTAGAGGGAGGTACTAGCTAGTTGAGTACATGGGTGGTTGAAATTGTAAGAAGCTTTTTTGCCGCTTCATGGAACTCAAATTGAAAGAGTTCTAGCCATAGTTGTTCAAAGTCCATACTGTGTTCACACAGCATCTTAGTTACTATGGGTGAGTGGGTCTGGCATACCATTCTGTTGTTAATGATATTAAGCATTTCAATCCAATCAATATCTTCTGATCTCAAATGTCTTAAAGATGGAATAAGATTGAAGATCTGCAATAGATGGGAATGGTTAAGCCTTTTCTTACCGTTTACATCTTCATCGCTATGCCAGCCTATTATATTAAGCATTTCCTTGTTAGATTCACTAACAACGAAATTGGGAGAGTCTAATGTTGTTCCTACTCGATTTGCCTGTGCTCTTATTCCCTCAGTATCAGGAAGTGTCTTATTTTTTGGTTTTACATGCCTGGTCTCTTCATTATCATCAGGCTGCTCAGACCCTATATACCTAGCATCATAGGAGGTGCAATCCCAGTTTCCTTAGATGAAAGAGGGACTCCATTGGGTTTAGGTTTCATGTCAGTCTTCAATTTGGGATTATTTGCGGTTATTTTAGCAGATTCCTTTAATGGGATAAAAGAGGAAAGTTGGGATTGTTCAGTTGTTTTAGGTTCCATGTGCTGCACTGAAGCAGCTGACGCTTGCAGTGCCAATTTGCTCCCCGCATTATTTATTGCTGCTTCTGGTTTTCCTGAGGTGTCGGTGCCGCTCTCCCGATTTACATTTTTTTTTTCTTTGCATTCTTTATTTTGATGCCATCATTCGGCTTAGCCGTACATAGATCGGATACCTGAAGAACTTTTTTGCTTTCATCATCTAGTTGGTCTAGATCAAGTGTACCCTCTTCAACAGGGGTGACGCTGACAAATTTCCTTTATTGGCAATTTGTGAGGATGCAGTTAACATCTTTTTTCCGTTAACCTTTTTCCTCCTGTTTAATCCATAAGTTTCTTTTGATTAGGCGTATGTGAAGACATTTTTGTCTACGGGACATATAAGGGCCAGAGGTAAACCCCATCTTGCCAATGTGTGGGGAAGCGATCTCACTCTGTGCAATACTTATTACCTCCACTGCTCCCGGGCCTTCTTTTTCCTGATCGATCAGGTCGGTTAGCGCAGAGGGGCTATCGATAGATTCCCTGGTGGCAGGTTGAGTAGTTGGTGGGAGATACGTGGGAGCGGTAATAGGGAAATGTGGTAATCTGCATGCTAACTGTGTTACCAATATTTCTAGCATATCTAGTTTTGTGTTTATTACATCTATAGATACAGCCACTTTACAGGATATCTCAGCTTGGGTGCTTTTGCTTACCATCAGGACTTTATGTAAGGCTTTGGCATATGATCTCGAAGATGCCACAAATAGTTTCTCAGATAAATTTGTTTGTGTAGCTCTAGACTGTACTATAAATTCTTGAGTTTGTGTAGTCTGAGATTGAACGAGAAGCGCTCTACCCGACACTGTTTTATTTTCGTTTACTACATCACCTTTCCCTTTCTCCGTTACAAAACCCTCTATTTTACTTATTTTCAAGCATCCAAGTACATTTAGTGCCTGTAACTCCGTGTGCCAAACCTTTTTGGATGGACAAGGCAAAATATTAGCTGCTCTTAAAACGTATCTTAACATTATTTGGAGGCTAAATTTAACTTTCAGGTCTACCTTTAGTAGCATGCCAGACAGACACAAGAAGGCAGAGAATTACAAAAAGTTCCACAAAGGATTTCTCAAAAGAGTGGTCGGCATTAAGGATCTTCATAAAACAAGCACAATACAAAATCAAATATCACGGAAAATGAAATATACAAAACGTTGCCTTAGTGGCTACAGTGTACACTCTCCTGCACTCGCCTATTCTGGTTCAGCCCCATTCCTTCTAACACACACACATAATCCATAAAGAAACAGAAAGTGAGCAGGCCTTGAATATAGCTGCCCAACCTCCATTGTAGGGCTCTGGTTGCCCCAGCAAAATATCTCTGAGCGAGGAGGCCATTCGAAATGTGTCTGCCAAAGTCTGACCTCCTTGTCAAAAATTGTGTTTTGAGTGCAACCACAATGTTGATGTGGTGGCAATGCCCACAAGATCTTGCAAGTCTGCTGAATCTTGAATGCATTATCCAGCACGACTGACAGGTTCAGCCCTTGGAAGTTCGCCCACCTTAAATGGGGGATACCACAGTATTCCTTATCAAACGTTAGCACATGTTTTCATAGGACATATCTGTGCCTAAGTAGGTGATTGCATTATTTTGTATTTGCATGGTAAGAATGAATTTATATTACAAAATGAAAGCCTCGATACCATGTCTTGTGGATTTATTGATAATTCATGGGACACTATTAATAATTTCCTCACATCAGAAAGCAGAGTCTGGCTTTGCACATGCGATTAGACTCATGACACATTTATTTATTCATTACATTGGCGTAGCTTTAATGATTGCCAGTTCTCTGAGGAGACAAGGAAAGTCAAGAGTGTTTCTTTGTAGCTACACCGTAGTAATTTGTCTAAGTAGAGTCATGAATGTTTGATCTGATCCGCATAGTCAGAAACTGTTGCATGTACGAATATTAAGAAATATACACTCCGCCTTGAGTGAACCAAAGAGTATGTGTGACCCGGTCATTTCTATTTCTGGAACATAAATTGACAAGCAAGACAGGTCCTCATTAAAACTGCAACAGGTGGAACATCAGTCTTTGAAAATAAATGTTACACTCATTTTCTGGGTCAAGTTCTCCAAAGGTCTTGTTTTCCATATTTAGCAGTGCAGATCTTCATGAAGCAGCATGGAGGCACATTTAGCAGAAAGATCATCATGTAGTGATGTAACTACTTCGAGTTCATGAGTCTTTGAAGTCTACCAGCTTTGTTAACAGTTGGTTCTTCTAAGTACTGTTCTGATAAAGTGGATGTTCCAATAATCACCAGAAGCAATGCTGGTTCTTGTTGGGTGTGTTATGCTTTTGAGGATGTCTGTATCCCGCCTCCCCAATCAGCAGCATTCATTTGCTAACGCTACTCGAATAAAACATGTTGCCTCAACTCACATCTGCTGCTTTTGTGCGGAATGATTCGTGCTTCCTTCTAGTGCCAGCATGGATTTGTACCCAAACCATAAAGCATGACAAATATATTCAAAGTATAAAAGGTCTTGCCCTCGAATTTTCGCCAGCTACAAAGTTACATGTGCAATTCAGTGATAGCCTGGTTAACTTTCCACATCCCTAAAATACCATATTTCAATAGTAATCTTTGCCACAAGGTCAAAAAGGGTCAAGTAGGTGAACAACATCCACACACAGACTGTTCGGTCCTTTGTGGGCTGCTGCAGAGGACAATGCTGCTTGGAAGTTCTTCAACTGGATGCCCAACTCACGGTCTTCCTATCCTTCACTTGTAAGTTCCATTTTTCATTTTTATTTTTTGTATTCTAGCCTCTGTGATATGTGTCTTGTTTTATAATATGTGTTATCTCACCATCTAGGGAACTGTCCACACCATGAGGCACTCAAGGGAAACCCTGCTCCTATTTCACACCAGATAAATGCCATGTCATCAATTGCTCAGTGTTACAAACCGGTATCTCATAAATACTCTATTGTTTGGTCTCCCAAAGACTGGTGTCCTGGACATCCGTCACTCCCATGGCCTGTGCTTGAGGCCGAAGTGCTCTGCTTCCTCTTACAAATTCCATCAATGATCTTGGGGTTACAGAGTGCTGGATCAGCATTTACAAATGCTTGTTCTAGTTCATAGCTCATTCACAAAGCCAGTCGGGCCACATTAAAAAAGTTTGCTCCACAATCCTTCCTATGCATTTCCTCAAACGTGCCCCTCTTTATGCTTAATACAATTGATAAGGGAGGTGGATTGTCAATTATATTTGAGAAGTGCCCTTTTGTGCATAAAGAAATTCCACCACAGCCATGGGAGTATCTTCATAAGTCAAATCTTGCACAACACTCAGATGATCCAGGACATCTATGAAATAAGCATGCAGTATTATGTCATATAACATTGTATAGCACCTCACTGCAATGTATATGGCATCTACGTGATAGTGGGTGTTTGGGCATTGGGTAGATGGACGCCTGAACACTACATGCTAAGTGACTGCAGGGCAGTGACAATGCATTAGCAGAGATGATTAGGACCGCAATATTAGGTTGAATAGTTGTTACAATGCGAGTGGTGTGTAGTGTGTGTTTATGTCAGAGAATTTCTGATTGTAGGCATGAACACAGAATATTGTTGTGCGACTCCAGATATTATTGGGATGATGCAATAACAGGTGGGGGAGCAAAATGAGCTGGTACATGACTGTCCTGAAGCAACTGATGAAAGATGCAGGCTCTGCAAATGCATGATATTGCATTACATTGCAGACAAATAACAACATAAACGTCATTTCACATTGCATGGAAATACCAAATTGTTTTGCCAGATATGACTAGAACTGTAACATTACTGTTACCAGGTGGTATCCGTTGTGTGAGGGGAACTGCGTGTTTTATGATGTCAGTGAATTAGTGATTGCTGGAACGGGAAGCAGGTTTCGGTTATGGGACTGCGCCAGCTAATAGTGATGACGCTACCTTACATACAGGTGCACCATGTTTTACTTTCCCAGTAGCTTATAGAGAGAGTAATAGGGGAGTGAAGGTCAGAGGCCGCACATCCTTGGTAAATTATGACGACACTCCGAATCTGCTGCTGTGAGCGAGAGAGTATCCAATCATGTTCCATATCATTCTTCTAGCATTCCATAATCTACCTGACTCCAATAATCAAGTCCTACTTCCATGTCAGAATGAATTCTAATGAACAAGATTATACACAAAACTCGACACTGCGCTTGGAGCGAACTCTTAGGATGCCTCATTATTCATGCAGGTAATCAGGGATCTGTGGCCAATCCGTTAAGAATCATTCACAAGACAGATGTTAGCTGAGAGCTAGAAAGTGTCATGCCAAAAGATATGGTGAATTAAATATAATTATACAAATTCACAAATAATACACACAAGGAACATGTATAGAATTTCAGAGTTGTGCATCCGTTTACATGAATGTAAGCCCCGTTTGAACATGAACATTCTGGTTTGCCACAGTATGCCCCATAGACATGGATAGATAGATAATTATGTTGTTTGACAAGACATCCGCAGATACATAAGGTATATACGCATGTCTCTGGGCTGCCATTTTGTTTTATGTTTTGTCTTTTTGCAAATGTTTCCAATGATAAACGTCCACGGCAGAGGTATACACCGGGGTATTCAGGTTGAACCATGAATCATTTGAAACCCCAGAAGCCCCAGAAGCCCAATTGAGTCTTTGCTCGGAAATAAAACAACAAATGACATCCATTAATGAGAGAGGTCGTCAAAAGAGATAGAAGCTGGAGCATTGCTGCTAACCCGGCCCAAGTGTTCTTTGTGAAATAGTGTCCCTCTGGAGTGCTATGACCTTTATGTTTCCTAACCTTAGGGTTCAGATTCTCTACTGGAATTGACAGACAATAATTTTAACTGTTTGATGGCTGCCCTGCTGTATCTTGTGCTTTTAAGAAGGAATCCTGTGAGAAATTGAGAGACGGCAAAGCATGTAATGGAAATGGAGTGGCAAGCTTAAAGACAGTGTATGCACTTTCCTCAAGAAAACTGTCTGGCATTAATTAAAGAGACCTGTCCTACATGAGCTATGCCTTGTGTTGACCAATGAGTGCACAGTGAATTCTTAAGCAACTGGCGGCCTGCTTTCATCAAGCAACATACCAAGGTGAAGACATTGATACACAGCGTGGACAGACACTGAGGGAGGGAACAGAGGAGAGCTGGGTGTATTTATTTGCGTAGCAACTTTTAGGAATTTCAGTCCATGATCGGGTCATCCTTTCCTCGGTGACTCTGTCAAGTCAAATGGGTATCAGAAGGGAAAGGCAAACTATCAAGACAAAAAAACACTTGCTGATATATGCATACACATTACAATCCATTCCCTTTTCATAGCAAAGTGAAAGGTACACACTCACAAACTGGTCTCAGATTGTGGGCCATTTTACATTGTTAATAGGGTAAAACACATCAAGATGCTTTAAACATTAAAATGCAAAATACACTGAGGAAATAAACAAAGCATTGGATGGGTTCCCGGGTGTGCTAGTGTAGAGGACACACAACACAGAGCAGGGGCAAGCTGTACACATGTCAGAATCAGACCTCTGCAAGATTCACTATCCTTTATCCTTGCCCAGTACATCAATTTTATTTTAGCTGCACTTGAGCAGTGATCTAAAGGTTCCCAAATGTTTTGTGACATCCTAGCACATAAGGCACAGGAAGAGAGGAGGACAAGAATCCCCAGAGGAGGTAGATTGCTCTCTTTAAGGGGTCCTCTATTGGCCAATACAAAACTCAATGATCCTTTGAGAAAAAGATCCCTGCAGGCTTTCCAAAAACATTACAAACTGATGTATGCAGTTAGGTGGCCAGGAATGTATGCCCTCCAATATGGAATGTGATTGAAGTATGCAAATGCACATGTCACAAGCATTTGTTGCATACATCATCCATACATGCATATATTATAATAGGTTTAGCCATTTTATAACATATTTTCCTGATTTTAAAAAGGTTATTAAAAGACTATGGGCCTCATTCTGAGGTGGGTAGTAAGGGATCCCGGGCACCGTTAAGAAGACTGGTGCCGGTAATCTCTTTCTGCCCAATTGCGAGGTCCTTTAGCGGGAACCGTTAAAGACGTGTGGTCTAACCACACGTTCTTTACAGGTCCCGTTAAGGGACCTTGGAGCTAATAACAGGCCCGCAATTAGCGGGTCCGTTATTAGCGCCTTCCCCCTTCCCATTGAGCCCTATGGGGGCTCAAATAGGAATGGGGAATGGCATTTGGAATGGGGACTTACCGGGTCCGCCTAGGGCGGAATGTCCCGGTAAGTCCTCTCTCCACCAGACGGACCCGGACACGATTTTGGAGGCAGCCGTGGCGCTAATAGCGCCACGGCTGCCTCCAAAGTCGTAATGAGGCCCTATAACTGCAATTTACTTTGTACGGTTGTGGAGTCCCCTCTCCACCAGACCGGACCCGGACACGATTTTGGAGGCAGCCATGGCACCATGGCTACCTCCAAAGTCGTAATGAGGCCCTATAACTGCAATTTACTTTGTATGGTTGGTAAGTTGTATTAAATACAATTAAATTCCATGTATGATATATAGATTTTGAGTTGAAAATATAATGGAGATAATTGTATTTGTTTTCTTTTCATCATCAATCTTTAGTAGGCAACCTTATATGTATGGTATTGTCAGAGAGAAGTATGAATAAATATAAATACTCTTCGACTATGTTGTTATATATGAAGAACATACTCCATAATGTACATGGCATAGGAGTTGGACAATATTTTGAAATGTGTTTAATATTAGAGATTAGATTTTGGCATACCTGAAAAAGGTAAACAGCATGTAATTAATAGGCAATCTAGAGATTTCACGGACCATTAAAATCCCCCTTTAGTGGGATCATGGTGGAGGAAGTATCAACACTAACAATATTAGCCATAGTCTGTGAAAGTGGCCACCTCGATAAACCATGTACTACTTAATCATACGCTATTGGGCATACACATGAATAAATATACCAATCAGTGGGACAATCGAAAAAGAGAAGAGAAGCATTGATAGAGATAAATAGGGTGTGCCTCATGAAGGATTAGAAAATGGAGTGCCGGTCAACCTATGCAGAAAAATCAATGAGCTAGGCTATTCTGACTAGCAACTGCCTAAGCATACCCTAGAAGTCTGGATATGCCCAAGCCCAATTGTCGATAACAAGTGTGATATGGGGAGTGAAAGTGAATAAAGCTTGAAATGAAGACGTGCCCACATCACTTGGTACATACTCTATAGGATCCAGTCGTTAGAAGAATTGTAGATGTGGTATAAGCAGGCCCGGCTCCAGAATTTCACATCTGGGTGGGGCAGGTTTGTGATTAGGGGGGGCCCAATTTCCATTGGGTGCAGATGTAGGAGTACCCTAAACAAAGTGCTGACATGAATCCAGATTTTCCAGATCCGTTATTCAGTAAAAAATGTCTTCCCAAATCCAGAAAAATGCATTTGCACAGCTCTATAAAATACACTACAAAGCAAAAGAGAATCAAGGAAAATAGTGTTGCAACATCAATCCACTTCTCCTTCACCTTTCACCCCCCAGTCACCTTCCATCATCACCCCCTGACCACCAATCCCATTTATCTTCACTCCCAATTACCCCCAAAAACCCTCACCATGTCTTTCTTTGCCTGGCTGCGGAGAATGAAGGGTCATGCTTCCTCCTCTGCGTGGACTGAGGAGCAAGACACCAGTGTTTCTTCCATTTCAGGTGGTGTGCTCCCAACAATGCCTCCCTGAACAGTGTGGCTCCTCACAGTAGGCCTTGAGGGAGGTGCTTGTGGTTACGCCACCTTGTTGTGAAAGACAACCCCCCACCCCCTTTCTAGTTTACTGAAGCAAGACAGAGGACATGGTGTTTCTTACAAAATTACATTTTGAAGCACAATTTATTTTTTTGTTGCAATTTTGCAAAACATTTTAATTCAGTTGAGTGCACAAGAGAGTGCTATCATGCAGGGAAGAGAGCCAGGGTGGGAGACGTGGGGTCAAGAGGCCGATGGTGCAGGTTTAGGGGTTTCTGTTTTCCTGGTATCGCTCCCGGTGGGGCTTGACATGGAGTAGGGGCCCTTGCTCCCCTGCCACTTCCCTGTACGTCATTGTCTGCTACATACAGTTTACTTTCTGGTTATTATATGCAATTGTCCATTATGGCTTTTTGTTTGATGTGTTTACTTTGATTTGCTATTGAATTTAACAATTTTGTTCAATAAATGTGGCCTGATAGTTTCAAAGAAAGACGTGTGTGTTCTTGGCAGGTCCTGAGACATGCGCTGCCCATCTCTTAAACCATGAGTGAGACTTTTCTTCAATAGCTTATACTGTGAACTGAATCACTTCTAGGGGCACCTAATGTTGGCAGGTAAGGCAAAGTGTGATTATATGATTTTCCCAGAATGGTACACGTTGGTTAAGTGGTAAAGCCAGAATCTGGGCCTATCCTGACATTTTGATACTTGACCACGCATCTTCCAAGCTCTAGTTGGTACAGATATGTGTTGAAGTTTGGTTTTGAATACCTAAAATAATGCTCGATTTTATACAGATTACATTAAAAAGCCACATGATAAATCAACCTGACAAAGTATGCATCATTGCGGAAATGTGTTGATGAAAAACAGTAAGGGAGTAATTTTGTTTTGAACCTTAAATTGCACAGAGGGGACCACTTGTGTTTGAACTTTTTTGCAAAAGGGCCTCTCCATGCAATTTTAAGTGTTTTGAACCAAGTACTGGAAAGGTAAAGAATAAAACAGTGGCAAATATCTCCTTTGGTCTTCAATTTTCTACTACGTGTCTGGAAAAGTGTAAATCCATCCCACAATGAAGGATTGCAGGCGCCACACACAGTGGTTTCTTTTGGAATCTGCCTGCTTTTTCCAGGTGTAAAAGTCAATCTGATTCCATAGGAATCAATTGGTTTTCCACCAACATATCAGATTGGGCAGGGGGACCTGTAAGAGCAGGCAAACTTGTTAAATCCGATCTGCTTTCCAGATTTGACTGCCAAATCATACAAAATCCTCCAGCGCATAAACAGTGTCAATAAATGCTTTTAGCACAACTTTTCCACTCCGCTTGACTTGGAAAATTACCCCTTATGACTGTAGCTTTATTTTACTCATCCTGAATGAAAGCCTACAAGCTCCAGCATAGAAATTAATGAGAATTTTCAAAAAATCTCATACAAGGTCATTGTTTCACACAGCTTGTTCTGTATCACCTTAATTTCTAATCACCCAACAATCACACCTTATATAATTTTAAGAAAAAGGTGACACAGCCATGGTGACTGCCAGTTACCCTTTTCCATCTCTAATCACTCCCTGTTGTAAATAATCTGCCTGTGAGACACATTAAAGAGATAAGACCTCACTGGGAGGACCTTTACAGCACTGAATGTGTTTGAGGGGAGAGAGGAAGAGCAGGGAGAACGGGCAAGGCCAGTTGTCCCTTGTCCAAATGTGAAATCCACCTCTGATTGCACTCTTTAGGAAATATTTAAATACTGCATTTTTGTTTTAAAAGATGTTAATATTTTATATTTTGCCAGCAACATTATAGGAAATGCCCTCGGTCTTGTGTTATTTTCCAAGTGTTCATGATTAATTTTCTGAGAGGCAAAGGTTTAGTCAGGGGTGGGAGCAATCCTCCCATCCCCCTCCCACAATCACTGATGGAGTCCCACAGCAAATCATTTCTATTTCCGGAGCTGCCTCAACACCCAGCACGCAGGATTTTCATTATACTTTCCAAACAAGGCCCACAATACACAGGATGTATTTTGTTTGCATACACACACTGTTAAGTTACTGAAACGGTATGAGGTTATCAATTCAGTACTTATCCGTTTGAATCACAAAAAGTCTGTTCAGTTCACGCAACTCTTCCACACAGAAAAAGATGCATTCCTCATAGGTCGGAACCCCACTGGTAAGCATGCTTGAGAAGAAGATCTGAATGTGGTCCATACTTGCCATCCTATCCTTGTCATTTTGAGGTAGGGCCTTGTTGAATCAACTCACTGAGGTGGAGCGTGTTCCCCCTAGGCATAGCAAATATGACACCCACATCCAGGCATACACAACTTTACTTAGGGAGACAAACAGAAACCAAAACGCATTGGCAAAGCCAACAGCTTGGGCTTTTGATTAGGCATGGATAGTTATTTGCCAGTCACTGCCATAAGGGTAACACCTGGCCATAATATGGGAAGAGCTGGGAAACTTTGTGAATACCTGGGCATATGATGTCATTGCCTGGCAAATGTCTGTCTAATACCTATACACAAGCCAAAACTGTTGGCTTTGCAAAGGCTTGTTTTAGACAGGACTCCAGTGCAAGGGACAGAGGCATTGACACACATATATATATATATATATACATATTTATATAAAATGGAACATCTGTTTGTTTTTTTGTTTGTTCCCCATACAATTCCACACCGTTCAGCCAATCTGCACCATATTTGCCCAGTTACCTGAAAGGACTCTCTGGATGTCACTGGCTACATTAGATGTGGACACCCCATTCAATTCCCTGGATTTAAGCCTCTGCACACTTGAGATTGTTGGCTGGAAGTGGCAAAACATCAAGGTGGTCGTAGAAGGACCAGGCAGAGCTAATTTCAAGTGTCTGGATGCGAGGAACAGAAGTTGAAGGTCAACCAAGTTTCCAGGCCCTACGATGCACAGTTTCTGAGATATACACACCACAACGTGCAAAACATCAATGAGGTCACTGAAGCACCAGACAAAACTAATTTTAACCATCTCGAGGGCAGGAACAAGATTTTGTTCTGGCTCGAAACCCACATTTTAAGGCCCTAGGTCTCTCTGTTTCTGAATTATCGGCACCACAATGCACTGCATTATACTGCATCCCGCCAGGGTGAGGCTGTAACGCTTACCTCTGGGGCTCTGCAGGAGTGCCTAGTCCGGTCTGTTGGTGCTCGATGTAGGCAATGGTCTGGCGGCATATGATGTTGATGGTTAGTCCAAAACACCCCCTCCCCTCTGCGCACTGCAGGAGCAAACACCCAGTGGGCAGAAAGCGGAGAGTGGTTTGGGTTTGATGATCGATGGTCTCCAGGTCCCTCTAGTAGGTACAGTGGGTCTTTCGAGAACCTTTTGTCTGTAGTTGTAGCTCACCACAGTCTCCTTCAGTCTATTCCAGTTTCCTCACTGGATAGGTGGTCCAAGCCAGCTGCGACACACATGTTGCTCTGTAGAGTGTCTCTTTAAGGTTCTGTGGGGTCCGTGCTGTAAGCAGTCTCTACTCACACCGCGTGCCTTATTGCAGTATCATGTTGTTCATCCAAGCATATTTTGTGAAGAGGGGTGTGCTGTCCTGTGCTGGTGAGGAGGGTTAGTCTCTGTGTCTTTATTAATTTGTTGACATGCGCAATGGCAAACTAATGTCTTTGTTTCTTCCTTTTAGGTCCGGAACTCCAGTCCGGTGTTGCTACGGAGCGTTGTGATGACAAGAAGAATCCGGCGTCCTGATGTGTTGGGGAACTCCCCGAGCAGAGGGGCACGCAAGGCTGGTGCTGAAAACGGGTCCGTAGTACGTGGATCCGGGAAGGCAAGCGTTGCGCTGCCTCCAACAGCCGAAGAAAACACTAAGCGCTGGAGGTGGCTCAGGGCAGGGCTTATATAGGACTGGGCCCCACCAAGCAGAACTAGACTACCAAGGATTCTATGCAGTAGGCTTGCTGGGGACCATCTTGGTTTCTGCCAGGTGACCTGTCCCGGGGGCCATCTTGGGAGAGGCAATCAATGGAATACACATTCTAAAGCTTGTTCCTATGCCAGTTGGCCACTCTCGTTGTCCAAAGGCTACCTGTGGTAACAGCCAGAGTCTTGCGAATCATGACAGAGGCGACAGGTCGGGAGAGCACACAGAAGATTCCATTATGCTACTCTCCTCCACATCTGCTCCGCGATTGTCAACAATTGATGACAGTGTTATGTCTGTCTCCAGACCCCGTGCGAAGTATGGGCACCATTTGCTAGTTGTTTATAAAATCAACTGGCTGAAGACACACATTAAGACATTTTTATCACACCAGGAGCTCATTTACCTAGGCAATTAAGTAATTAAACACTCAAAAGTATGCTTAGATATAACAATGGCAGGTCCTATACAGCACAAAGATGGATGCTAGTTTGTGATAAAACTTGCTCAGAGAGTTCCCAAAGGGTACATTTTGGCAGTGAGGGGCAGGTAGTTGGTAGTAATGCCATAGGCATTCACATAGCCATTGCTAGTCATTTCGTGGGTAAATGACCACACACGCCCATAGGATGTGTGCTTTTCCTCACATCCTTTCTCCTTATATGTGTTCCACTGCAAGAGTTCTGACTTAGACCTACTAGGCAAAACTAAAAACGGATGTATGTTTGTCTCTTAATCAATCATAACCACTTGCATTGCTCTGGTCATCCTTCCATAACATTGTCTGCGAATCAGCCTTGGCCCTGCCATTAATGTGAGCAGCCCTGCCTAATCTGCTAGACTGATAGGCCACAAGGCCAAAAACTGTCTGTGATTCCTTGTGTTCCAGTGCAGAGGTTACATGGCCTAACAACTGAGACTAATCTACACCTTTTGGTGAGAGGACCAAGAGTAATTTGCCAATGGCTTGCCCCCTTCTGTAATGGCAGGACATACTAAAGAATTATAGCATGAAATGTTGTGCAAATAAATTATAGTGGTAATGGGCCCGCAAATAGCAGGCACGTTATTAGCGCACTGGTCCCTTAGCAGGACCCGTAAAGGACGTGTGGTCAGACCACACGTCCTTTACGGTTCCCGCTAAGGGACCTCGGAATTGGATGGTAAGGGATTACCGGAACCGGTCTCCCTTACCGCCGAACTCGGAATGACCCCCATTGTAGGCTTTGAATTTATACTACATATAAAGAAAAACATTTCATACTGAAATGCTGTGGAACTGAAAATGTTCTTTGTACCTTCATTCCAATATATCAGAGAACTTATTCAAATTCTATGCATATCTGTAAAACTATAATTTTCAACCTATTTTTGGCTGACGTTTCAGTATTAAGCAGTGGATGGGGCGGGAGTATACAACACTTTTTTTTCTATATAAATTGTTGATTTCTCTAGCATTATTAAGGAGGGATTGGTATTTTAAATCCCTAAAGGGTCATTAGCACAACAATCTATAGTGCACGAAAAAACAAACAAACATGATGACATTTTTTTTATCAAATATGTTATACTTTTCCACAGAAACCCATGTATGTTTCTATCAAATCCTCATAGAGGAGAAGCACAGGTAGGTAAATACTTACGATTCAATACATCATTATATCATGTGATCATCAGATAGCGATCCAAATGCCACTTCACAAGTTTTTATAACACATTATAAAATACATTTCAGCTTCACTTCTTTATAAAGGATGCATTTTTTGTTTTGTCTATTAGGTGGTGCTTAAGCGCCACCCATACGCTGCAGGATGTACTGACACACTAGGCTCTGCCATGCGACATCACTGTGTGCTGGTGGCACCAGAACCAGCAAAATGGCAGCAAAAAGCCCTATGTGCGCTAAACCTATGGAAATTGCGCTGTGAAACCAGAAAGATGGCTGCCAATTTACTTTTCCTGTGTCAGTGGTGGAACAGGAGACCACACTGCTCAAACCTGTCACTGGTTTGCCCACAGAGTGAAAATGGAAACTACATGAAAGGCAGTGTTTTATTTCAAAGAAACCCACAAGTTGTTCTGAAATCCTTTTTCCTTTGTTGTTGAAAAATACAAATTAATGCTTCCAAACATCAGAAAACATCCAACATCCTTGCTGGGTTTTACCCATCACTTTATTTAAGGAATTAACAGGAGCACACAATGTCAGGAAAAGCAGAATCCATCATAAGAATTTCCACATTAAAAAATGTGCTTGCCTGGGAAAATCTGTCAAAATATGGGCGCAGTACCACCGCCCGCCTGTATGACAGCTTTCATTTAATTGCTCGTAAGCTTAAACTTGTGCAGTTAAAATCAAATGGTTGGAATTAAGTGACTTGCCATCAAAAGTAATATAGGTTGCAACTATTTAATCTCTATGTTTTAAAAGACTAGAATTAGAGTTCTGTTTGTCTGTTTTGAAATTATAAGTTTATTTTAATCAAAGAAAAATGTAAACAAAGTGATTTTTAAAGTAACCGATGCAAGCCACAGAACTACAAAGCAAATTCCGCAGCTTGCCCCAACAAAAAGCATCGCCCTTCTGCTCTCTGGCCCAGGAACTCACATTCAGGTGTTAATGAAGAGGGGAGGGGATTTGGGCTGCTGATCCTGGGAGAGACAAAGGACTTCCTTGATTGCAGATGCAAGTGTCAACAGAAGCCCCTGCCAGAGGAAAGAGGCAGGGATTGCTCCTGAGCCACCAGAAACTTTGGGGGCAGGAACAGACAGTTTTGTTTATTCTTAAAGCACAGAAAGTATATTTTTGAAAAGTCCTGACAAAGGACTGTGCGAATTTGTACAAATTGTAAAATTACAGTATTGTTAATGAGAAATTTCTGGTCACGTTTTAAAAGTACTCAGAACTCTGTGCTATGTTCAGGGACATAACTGAAGAATTTGTGGTTTTGTAGCAATTGTGGTGATGTCAGAAACATGAAACTTCAAATAATTATGCTCAGATATCATGCGAACATATGTGTAAAATTGTGGACAAATCTGACATTGGGTACCAGACCAAAAGTGCAAAAAATTGCCAAATTTAGACCCAAGCTCTCACCGCGACAGAGCTTGGACGAATACTTGCTCCACAAAATCCATAATATAGATATGCTATCGCTATCAAGTTTGTAAAATTGTAAATATGTCTTGTATGAAAAGTAGATTTCATGTGCAGAAACAGAGGGGAGGTTTTACCTGGATCATAAAACACATTGTCAAATCAAGGGAGAGGAAAGACCCTAGCCAATAGAATACCTAGAGGTGTGCCTAGTATAATTCAGCATACCCACCCCTTTAGGAAATACTTAAATAGAGACAGCGTAGGACCTAGAAACATACACATTCACCCACCAATCGATTGCTGGCAGAGCACTTTGCAAGAGAAATCCATATTCCAGACTCCAGACTGCAGAACTTTGAAAGCAGAAAGACCCATTTCCAAAGCTGAACCATTCTCAGCTTGGCCTTTGAAATCCAAAAACCAGATTTTACCCCAGACCGCTAAGGGGAACAAAAGAACAGCCTGGCTGTGCTGTGCTGCTCTCTTGCACACAATTATTGCCAGAATCCAAAGATCCAACCCAGTAGAACCGTGCTTTGAACCAGAACCAGTACCCGTCAGATCCAGTCCAGTCCCACCGTGCAGTGTCCAGAGTGCCTTGCTGATTGCAGAACCAGAGCGCTTTGAGTCCAGTCTGGTGCGCCTAGCAGAATTCCTGTCCAGAAATCTTGCCTGACTAGATCCCGGACGGGTCCATTCCAAACATTGGTAGTGAGTATCCATAGCATAGGATTGTCACTAGCATATGTATTGTCCATATGTCATCCTATCCAAACCCATTCTCTTACATCCAGAACTGCATTGTTAGAATCTTTTCTCTTGCCTAAACTCTTTCTCTTACCCTATAGTCCTTTGTAATAGTAGTGTTAAAATCATCTTTGCGCTGATATATTTCTGAAGAAAGGCGAGCATCTCGGCAGGCCAAACCAACCATTGATATCCTGGGCTTGTGGCTGTGCTTTTGTGTAGTTTTCATCTTCATAGCCTCCCCTAGTGTAAAGAAACCTTGTGTGTTAATTTTTAAAATCGCATTCTTGTTTTTCTATTTTGACTGTCTCTGAAAAAACGACCTCCACAAAAACCTTCATAACTTCTTCACCATTTATGCTAGAAACGAAATTTAAGTCAGCCGGTCCGATAGCACAGCGAGTAGAGCACTCGCTTTGACATCTGTGCAGAGCCTGTTGATGCAGGTTCGAGTCCAGGCAGGACCAAACTCAGCTTCGATAAATGATCACCACACACCGTGGGTAATAATAAGCAGCGCTAAGATACCTGAGGGTTTGTAGCGCTAAATTATTATTATTATAATAACATCCTCAGCTTCTTTATAGTTTTTCCAGAATCACGCTTACCGCGCGCGGAAAAGATTGCCGTAAATTCTTTGTTTGGCTCAAATCTATCACATGTGAAATAGCTGTTCATTGCATCTGACCTCAGAATTCAGTTTTCAACTTGCTAGTTACTTAATAATCATTGCTAGTGTTTGCCTGAAACTATACAAAGAGGCTCCCACTAGTATTAAAACACTTTTTGTGAATTAAATCAATTTTTAGTGTTTTTACCACTCATGCAAAGCCAACTTTAAAGCATTTTTGACAAATTGCAATCATTCCTGTTTTTCTCTGTGATTGTTGGGGGGAAATTGGGGTTGATACTCTTGTGTTGAACTCTGTATTCCTGAAACCTGTTTTCTCCCCTTCCATCTCTTTATATTGCATATTGGGGGGGATTAAGTAGTCTGCAGGGGGAAAGAGTAATCACATTGCATTTTGATTGAACCCACACAAAAGTATTATTCTATGCTGCATCATTTTCCTATCATTACTCTGTATGATTAAAGAGATTTATTGTGACATCACCCCATTGGTGATCATTGTATAATCATTAAAGGAGTGTGATAGATATATTGTGAATTACATTAAATAAATATTTTAACTTTGCAAAACAGCCTGCTTCCTGGTTCAGTGTGACCGGGGGGGGGGGGGGGTTCAAAGAGAGGGGCGTGATATAAGGGTACATCATTGAGAAATAAAAGAATTTATAGACATAAATAAATAATTAAGGGTTTCAATTGTGCATACCATGCTAGGCATTGACTTAGGTGAAGTGCCGGGTTGAAATCACTTACAACGCTGAAACAATTGCGGTGGAGTACAGGTCGGGTAAATGACTTGTGAGGGCCACACCATTTGTAGGTGTTGTTTTGTTATTTACCCACCCATTGACTGACCATGTCCATGCCTATCCCTAAAACCATTCCAACCCACTCCTTGCCCCTACCCATCCAAAACACATCCCCCAGGGATCTGCTTGAGGTTTCTCTTTCAAGTAGTAACATCAAACATTAGCCTGCCAGTGTTATTCTAAGCAAGCCATAGAGAGTTAATTGGTTAATTGCAGTTGTAAATGGCTACATGTGTAATAATCCATTCTTAATCAAGCATGCGTTCAGCCACTCGATTTATATCTGTCCCTTGCACTGGGATCCTGCTAAAAGCAATAAATGCCAAAGCCCAACAGTTTTGCTTGAAGTATTAGATGTGCATTTGCCAGGTAATGAAATCATATGCCCAGGTAATCACTCCATTTGCCACCTATTGTGATCTCATGGCCATGTAGTACCTTTATATCAGTGCCTAGAAAAAACACCTATCCCAGACATAAACAAAAGCCCAAACTGTTGGCATTCCCAGTGCTTGTTTTACATTGTAAAACACCCACTGAAGTGGCCTACATAGTCTTGAAAGCTATCCATTAACATATGTGTTAACCCCTAAATCATCCACACTAACACGCACGATGCTTACTTGTTTGGTTTCTTTTCAAACTGTGCAGTACTTTATATTTGGCTGTCATTGATCAAATAGAAGGCATATGTTTTATGTCTAATTCATACATGAAGAATAACAACATTACCTTTCATAAAAATTCATGAATTCATGTTGAAGTCAGATGCCTCCTTGTGTAGGATTCATTATAATAAAAATTGCTACTTTGAA
Source organism: Ambystoma mexicanum (assembly GCF_040938575.1). Lineage (NCBI taxonomy): Eukaryota > Metazoa > Chordata > Amphibia > Caudata > Ambystomatidae > Ambystoma > Ambystoma mexicanum. The sequence goes on along the minus strand of NC_090930.1, from coordinate 290,688,445 downwards.
CTCTCATATTTGAATGTCGGAATGAGAGTGATTATATCCGTGTGTCAACCTAAGCTGTTATTGTCAGCACTGTAATGGAAAAACAGCTGCTGTGCACTTCCAAATCCACTGGGGAGATAACTTCTTCTGATGGAAGCAAGGATAAACTAACAATTTAGCAGATATGAGCCATAATTCAAGCACACCAGAACACGTGCACATTTAATGTTGTTACATTCGACTGAAAAATTAGACACCATGGTTGACCTTCCTGTGATTTAAAAAGAATAGTTACTGAAGTATTCTGGACCACAAATGGTTTTAAATTGATCTTTTATATATATTTTATTTTTTAAATTGGTAACACTAATTTATATGATACAAGTCCATGTTGTGACATGTCACAAGGACACGGACTCTGACTTTCCATCTCAAGGGTAGATTTATTAACTGAAACAAACACACTGCGCTAAGGGTTACCCTCCGTAACACAAGTAACTAAGGTGCTTATCGCTGGTCAAAGAGCACAACGAGTAGAGCGATTGCTTTCACATCTGTGCAGAGCCTGTCGATGCAGGTTTGTATCCCAGTAGGGCCAAATTTGGTATTTTATCCTTCCAAGGTCGATAAATGAACGGTTGTAGGTCATTTGGTCGAAAACCAAATGATCGAATGCCATTTGATCGACAGCCAAATGGTCGAAAAAATGGTCAAATCTCTTTTTTTTTTGGGGGGGGTTCCCCCCCAACTCCCTGTTTTCTTCATTAATAACATTTTTTTTTTACCAACCTAAACTAAAAATATATGTATAAATACATTTTTAAAAAAATCAACCTTTTTTTTTCGACCATTTGACTTTCGATCAAATGGTCATTCGATCCTTTGTTTTCGACCATTTGACTAGACAGCTAAATGAACACCACACACCGTGGGTACTAAAAAACAGTGCCCGAGGGTTCGTAGCACTATATTAATGCACAATTATTATAATTATTATTATTATCAGTCATAAGTGACAGTCCAAATCGGGATCAGTCCATTGTCCAAATTAACCTTTTATAACAACAAAAGCCAGGAGAATGACCACCTTCTCCAGCGAGCTGATTCTTCATCAGGTTTCATTCATTCAATACAGTAGTTTTAAGTAGTTCTTTCCCACCACTTTTATTCAGTCACACAGTTCTACTACTAGGTTTTTCAAGGTTTCAAGCACCTCTTTCCTTTGATTGCTCTTTTGTTCTTTCATGTATTTATCTTCTCTTGTTCTACTTGGCTTCCCGAGTTCTTCATCTTTACTTCACAGACTTTAGTTTCACTTTGGCCTTCACCCTCATTTTCTATTTCAATCTGTTCTCTCAATTTGTTCCTCTTACAGTATCTCCTATTTGGTAATATCTCAGGGTTGTCCCCTTAATCTACTGGGTTATAAACCTTCAGTCGCCATATCTTATCTTGACTGGGATGAGTATGAGCATGCCAGTAATCATTCTCTTTCTCATTAATCAATATTTTGTCTTGACTGGGACTAGTATGAATATGCCAGTAATGATTCTCTATTCCCTCTTCCAAGGGCCCGATTCTCATGTAGGTGTTAAGTACTGAAAAGGATTTTAAAAGGCTTAACAACCTTTTTGGTACTTAAGGCCTATTCTGAAGGTGGCGCATTCTTCCGAAGTCAGAAGGAATGCGCCACTTTCGGAATACATGTGGTGGTTCCTAGGATGGGTTGGAAACCAACCTAGCAACCGCCATATTGGTAAACTGGCTTTTTGGTCGCCTATTCTTGTGGCAATCCTCCAGTTTAATATGTGCGCTAAAGTAGTGCACATTTATGGTACCCTTTTGGTGCCGTTAAACTGGAGGAGTGCCACCAGTGTAAATGGAAGTGTCCATACACCCGTGTTGTATATGGGCACTTTCAAGTACACCAAAGTGAGCAGCTTCAACGTTGCATCCTGCAACCTTGAAGCTGCTTGCTTTGGTGTAAATGAAAGTGTTCATATACACTGCACGAGTGTAGATGAACACTTTCATTTAGCAAGCAGCTTCAACGTTGCAGGATGCAACGTTGAAGCTGCTCGCTTTAAATGAAAGTGTTCATCTACACCACACGGGTGTAGATGAACACTTTCCTATACAGCACAGTCAGCAGCTTCAACATCCTGCAATGTTGAAGCTGCTCACTTTGGTATATAGGATCGGCAGCATTTTCGTTAAATAACGATTCCCTCGTTATTTAACGAACATGCTGCCGAGATTCTGCAATCCGCCTGTTTCCATTAGAAACAGTGAAAGCACTGTCGTGCTTTGCGATGACGCCCAGGCCTACTTCAGAATAGCAGTGGTGCCTGGGCGTCACGAAATGGTGCAGTGAATAGTGCTATTTAGCACGTTCACTGCGCCATGATGAGAATCGGGCCACGAGTCTCCTGTTTTCAGCAGTTTCCTCCTATGCTTGAGAACAAAATCACAATCTCCAATGGATTGTGCTGAATACTTTGAAGAGATAGGAGACACCATGGGGAGGTGGAGAAAGAGAGGAATGCAGAGACAGACAGGAGAAGCCCCCTTATGGAGAATACCTCAAAGAGGCAGAGCTGACATGGACGGCAAAGCCTGCTAAATTCAGACCTGCGTGTTCGAGAAACAGAGTCAAGACGGATGGACAAGAGAGCTTGGTGGTAGTGTGACCACAAAGCAATCATGGTGGGTATGCTGCCCTCTCAACGATGCCGACACCACCTCAGAGGAAAAGAACTGAACAAACTGATTACCCACATTGGTATCAAGAAGTCAAACAGAAGACAGAAAACCCACATGAAGTTGCCATTGCTGGAAGTAAGCTGAAGAAAGTATAAGATCCCAAGTACTTACTGGAACTGGAGACATTCTCCTACAATACTGAAGGCAATGGGGATAACGGGAATACTGGGAAGCCAAAAAGGACTTGTTATAGATGTAACAATACTCATTCCACTACAAATGACGAAAGTTTGGAAAACAAGTTGATAACGGTGAACTATACTAATTTGGTAACGAGAAATACAGAAAACACAAGAGTGCAAGGAATAGAATTGGAGTATTGATACCACAGGAAAAGGGGAAGACCACCCAATAGCTCAGAGACAGAGAGTGGAGCACAATAAAGAGAGACACTTGTGAAATAAAGACCAAAGAGGTCCCTGAGATAAACCTTATACAAGAAAGACGACTTTGAGAAAACAGGAACCATAAGCATTTGAACAACAAAAACCCCAGAGAAAAGGGCACGATACAAGTACACTCAGAATCCAATGATAAAAAGAGAAGGATTTTGATAAGAGCAAGGAAGAACCCTAACAAAGAGAAACAAAAAGGTAATGAATCACCCAAGTTGGTTGAAGGAACTAATACAGAGCATAACAAGAGAGTGGGCCTCATTACACGGAAGGCGGTAAGGGTTAACGGTCACCGGTAATGATACCGGTGACCGTTAACCCTTACCGCCTTACTACGAGGTCCCTTTGCGGGTAGGTACTTTAACGCCTGCTGTTTAGCAGGCGTTGAAAACCAACCCGCAAAGGGACCAGGGTGCTAATTACGGTACCGCAATTTGCGGTACCCTAATTAGCACCTTCCCCATTATGGGGCAAAAATGGGAATGGGGAAAGGCAATGGGGGAAGGGGGAATTACCGCCCCGCCAACCTTGGAATAGGACGGTAATTCCTCTTTCCACCAAGGCGGTGCCAGTATTTTACCGGCATGGACCAAGGTGCTAATAGCACCTTGGTCCTCCGACTACCGTGTAATGAGGCCCAGTATTTAAGCTTTGTACATTGATCAGATCTCGATGAAGACGAGATCATAAGTGCATTACCACAACTAGCAGAAGAAGGGAAATAGTAGTTAGTGGTAGGGTCAGTTAGATTAGCTTTGGACACTTTTAGACTGACATGCACCTTAGTTAGTAAAGTAGGCAGGGAACATCCCATAGTAATAGGGAAAGATAGCCCTTCTTTTTATTATTTAATATACGCATGGTAAAAGATGGTGCAGCATTCCTCCTACTGGACCTAGCTGTGGTGTCTAAACTAACTCTTCCCCCTTAACTTTCCAATAGCTTTAAAGGTCCTTTCTGCATGCATAACCAGGTGTGAGGCAAGTCCCTTTGGTGTGGCTGTGCCCTTATATTTCTGTTTCTCAGGCCAGCTCCTGCTGAGATCCTGGTTTAGTGGAGAGAAGTGTTACCCTATCTCACAATGGATCGAAGAGAGGCAACCCACAGGGCTACAGTCTTGCTGGGAGCAGCATAGACAGCCTGGATGGGGGGGGGGCGGGGGGGTAAACTATAATCCTTTCACAGCTTAGCTGGGCTTACAGGGCTGACGTGTGTCTTATCATTTTGTTGTGGCCTACATCATTATGATAAATTCTAGCTACCATACTTTTGACTCAGGTATGGCTTATATTTAAAGTTTACAACTGCCACCAGCATAGTAATCATCATAGGTGTCTGTTTTTGTGAATAGGTGTGCATGTCTAAAATTCAGCCCTTGCTCTGAAATGGATTGGATGTCACAGAAACGGTCAGTTTGGCACCTGAACTTTGGCCCCTGAACCTGCTCTCTGCCTGCTCTCTGCCACTGGAGAGGAAGCACTGGTGCACACTATGCTTTTGGAACGAGTTTAGGAAAGGAAGATCTGATTACCAGATTACCTTTTCTGAGATGGAATCACCCATGTGATTTGATTACTTTAACAACAATGTAAAAATTGGTGCTTCTGCACCCTTGTCTGGTGGCAACTTTTCAGGAACACCCATGCCAGTGGGTTGTACCAGCTGGTAATGAACCATCAGCACCAGATAACACAGGTCTGAGACATGGTTACTAGCCAATACAACCCTCGGTCATGGGTGTGATCACCCGCAGCATGGCAAGCCTCTCAATTTCGTTTTCTTTTTAGAAAAACAGCTAAGATTTCCCAGAAGAAAGTAAAACGCACAGAAGATTGCGGCCAAAGGAAATGAAAAGTGGGCTCAGAAGAGAAACTTTGTATTGCATCCAAGGCACTGAGATGGGTGTTCATCAAGGCGTAGGTGCAGCAAGTTGAGCTGAGACGAAAGTGGAGACAGGAAGTAAACACAGCTAATAGAGCAGAGGTCTCGTGTGAAAAAAGATTGCCTTCTAGTTTTATATCGGGAGATATCGCCCACGTGCTAAGCTAGGCATAAGACACTCACACTGGGTGCTTATATGAACCTGACCACTAACGACCATAAAATAAGATTATGATTAATACACATTGTGCAAGGATCTCTGTCTTCAGTGATCTTTCAAAATATTACACAGTGCTACAATATCATGTCTCTACATCGAATGACTGATGTTTTGATACTGCAATTCTATGTAAATAAAACAGTTGGTAGGAAATGTATTTAAGCCATTCATTGTAGAAAGACATGCAAAAATGCCTATTGGCACATTGTGCTTGTCAGCTTCCTCCCATACAAATAACGCCTAGCTTCCATAGTACAAGGGTTGATTGCATGTGAATATTTACGCAACAGAATTACTATTATGTTGGGTTTAAAAAAGGCAAGCATAAAAAATCTGTAATGCGAGAGTGTAATTGGCCATTGCAGTTACCAAGCTACTCGTCCACAGCGCCACCGGGTAGCCGCCATTGGAAGTTCACTTCCGCATCAGAGGCACAGAGCAAAGTAGTTTGGGTATGTCCATTTACTGAAAAGATTGCATTTGTGAGCAGTAAGTTCTGCGACTTGGGTGGCCATTCTCAATGCCCATCAGCCTGGACACAGGCAACCACAACGCACATTTGACGGCTGTCCTGGAATGTTGATCTCTGTCGCCTTTCTCAAGATTATGTTTCCATTGGAAATTGCAGTGTTCACGGTTTTTGGTAGTAAGTCTTCATAGCTGGCATTCAAGAATGTACAATGTTGTACAGAAGAAATGCTGCACTTTATTACTTAAGATAGTGTTTGTTTGTGATAAATGAATTATAATATGTGTTTATTTGAGCAGTAACACTTAAACCTCCTTCTCCCCCAACCACTACTGAAGTGTAGTGCCCTGACATGCAGTTTCAAGAGTTAGTCCTACTTTTATGTTAGTTGCCCTGTCCCTTTTTTTTAATGTGTTGAATCTGGTCACACTACGGGCTGTACAACTATGAAGTGTCTGGGGTACATTTCAATTCGTTGTGGGGTTGACTATATTTAAATCCATATTTGAGGTGTATATTCATGTTCCCTATATATAGAGACAAAGGTCAGAAAGACATGAGAAATAAGAGCTGCCCACAAACATAAACGTGCATTTCTGCTGACAGTATTCAGTATTTGGCTAGCAATAAATAAGTAGTACCAGCCCTTATAATAATATTGAATTAACACTGAAGGTTGCCCTAGTTTTTTTTACAAAATCCCAGCAGCAAATAAATAGAAGTTATGTACAAAATGTCATTTACTTGTAAGTCTAGAAACATAAACCACGAACAGAATACACACTTTTCTCAAGGATAATATCTGATCGGATAATGCAAAGCAATAACAATAATATAATAGTGCAAACACCTGTGACTCAGTAAGAAAACCTCATGTTGCACTTCAGCATTTTAAGAAGGCCATTTTTTCCCTTTCTGAATACATGTCATAAACGCCCCTTTGATATGATGAGAACATGCGGCAGTCATTGCCATGGCAATCTAAGAAAACGCCTCACACCACACACGATCTCCTCTGTTCGGGCAAAGGACACTTGATGCTTTTGGTATGCAGTTTACATTATTGAAATGAACACATACAAGTTCCTCCTGGCCTATTGTTGCATACAATAAATAATGGCATGTACTACTGGCAGATATAAGTATTTCTTCCCGTCAAAAGAATAGAGGAAGAAATGTGATCAGTACATAGAACCGGTATATTCATGTCATTGTAGGTCATGTTGCATATTTGAGTAGGTTGTACACAGCTCGGAAATGAAGAAAAACAGTCAAAACACTAAATGTGTCATTACGTTTTAGAGAGTTAACAAATAATGTGACCTACAGAAGGCCAAACTATTCAGTGTCTGGTTGAAACAGGTTAACATCTATGTAATGGTCATCATTAAAAATGAATTCGCCAATATGATGTATGTTGACATTGCATTAACATTTAAGAATTAAGATTCCATAGTTTTCAAAAGCTGGGTGCTCTCTCTTTTCACATTGCAAAGAGACTAGGGCTATGCTCACAGGAAACAATTTTGTTAGGTGCAGCAATGCTTTTGTTTCTTTTTTTAGTTGTTTCAGTTCATTACTGGTCACAGTTTAATGAATGAAGCCAAACTTTGGCACATTTCTTGCGATAATTATATAATTCAATCAGGTTGTTTCCACAGTGTATAAAACATATTGAATGGTTTGGAGGAAATTGATGTAGTAAGTCTTATGTAAAAAAGAGACAAATAACATGTCCCTTCAATCTCAGCAACAACAGAGCACTCATTCATGCTTTGACATAATTGATAAACGCAAGTGACTATGGGCCTCATCACAAGTTGGGTGGTATCCTGACTGGGATAACGCCCAACATTATTTGCATCACCACCCACCCGTCCGTCTGTATTACCTCCGGATCACAGCTTGGGTGGTAAACGTTACTCCCCATTCTCCATTGGGTCCAAACCCAATGGGGAATTTTCTGCACAATTACTGCACAGCAATTGCACCGAAAATTGCATTTTTCAGGCATGTTTACCCCCAGCTTAGAGCTGGGGGTAAACACGCCATACTCATGATTGGGCAGACCCTTAAATGCAGTGGCAACCCAGTTACCACCAAATCTAAGGGCTAACACCCAACTCGTTATGAGGCCCTATATTTTTTATACTCTTTAGGATGTAGAGCAAATTTCTATACAATAAAACAGTGGCAAAATTCATACACTCTAATGCCCTTTCTTATCCTTTTAAATTCCCCTAACCTGCCTTCCTCTGTCTCTCTATAGCCATCTTGCCTGCTCCCATATCACAGAAAAGTCCACCAGATGCTATTTGATGAATAAAGAGAAACATCACCAGATAATCTCAGGGAACATGGAAAGAGAAGAGGGGTCTTTGTCATGTGATTGAATGCCTGTACTTTGTTTGGCAGGCAGCTATGTGTCTTCTGAGAGCAACATATTTTGGTCATGGAGGAATTGATATGGCTATCCAGGTAAGCTCTGCCATCCTTTGTAACTCGAGGCTGCAGGGTCAACAAGGATTTTCAATTGAAAATGTCAGACTAATCGTTGTATTATCCAGAGAATCAAAAAAATAATGTTCTTGCATTTTGAATCCCATGTTTTCTCATCCATCAAACATTTTGGTTGGATCCCCAGAAATTAGACTACAACTTTGCATTTCATAATCCCCACCACCCCATGCTATCCTTCGACTCATACACTTTGGGCCTAGTGCAGGAAGCGCCTAGGTAGAATTGCCTTTGAATGTGCCCCAGTCATTATAACAAGACAAATACTTTCCTTTAAGGGCAACGACATAGCAGACCCCTCTGGAGACCGCACCTTTGATTAATAATCTGAAGCATCAAACTGATCTGTGCTGCCCCTTGTACATTAAGAAAGTAGAAATGGGAGCCTAATTTTCATACCTCCGGGAGCCCTTACTTTCAACCAAAATGTCTATGCCCAAAAACCATTAACAAGTCACCTGTGGGAAATAGGGGCTTTCCCAGGCAGCCATAGTCTCTGGTCTTTGTTAAACAACGTGAGCGTATGGGAAATAGGGTGGTGAAAGGAGAGGAGAAAGTGAGAGAGAATGAAAGGGACAGAGGGACCAAAGAGCACACAGACATTCCTATCCTCTGTCATCACATATGCAAAGTTTTATTTTCTATGGCTTTCTATGATTTATTGTAATGTTTGCAAATTTTGCAAAGCTTTTTGACGAATTGAGGGAATTTGTCTCTTCCCCCCAAAAGGGAGCCTCCCCGTGAGGCTAGGCAGTTGAGTCCACTTCGCAAAACACCCTCCCTAGAGGTCAAGGCTAAGTTGGATACCACCAGAAGTGACTCCCCTAAATGGGACAAGGACTTCCATTCCTGTGAGGAACTTCCTAAACCAAATCAATTGATGGCATAAATGGGACTATCTATCATATCAACAGAAACTTGACTGAGGAGAAAATTCAAATCTGCTGTCATCAGGAAGAAAGAGAAGCTGTCTCTTTAAATGGAAATCATCAATCCACTGCGACGGGTAGGTTAAAGAAGGATTACTCATCAAAAAAGAGAGAGAGGAGAGAGGACTGCATAGTGAAGCAGGGGAGGTCCCCTGGTATTGTAATAGCAGCTGGAGGTTGCACCACAGGGGAACGTGAAGCCTGCGAGATCCAAAGTACGAGAGGGACGGGAAGTAGAGACGATTGAAGTCTGAGGTGTGCTTGTGGTGTGACCATGAGATCTTCATGATGGGTAGGCTGCCCATGCAACAAGGCAGAAACCACCCTGGGGAACCTAAAGCAAAAGGCAGGACTCCCTGGCGAGAAGCCTAAACGCTCAGAGAAAGAGCAAGAGTTGTATAGTGAAGATGCTGCTGAGAATGAGATGGAGAACAGGAGGACATCCCCGGCACATTAGAATCCCACAGATGTTCCCAAACAATACAGAAGGTAACGGGGAACACAGGAGAAAAGGGAGGCCAAAAGTGACTCATTATATGCTTCAAGAAACTTGTCTCATTAGAAGTGAGAAAAACGTGGAACCAAAGTTAAGAAACTTTAACTGCCTTAAATTAAGAAAGAGAATAATAGACATCCCTGAAAGGGAGAGCATTAGACTTGGAGTACCACTGGAAACTCATCTCAGTAGAAGTGAGAAAAATCTAGAAGGAAAGTTAATAAACTTGAACTGCCTTAACCTAAAACAGAGAATAATATACATTGCTGAGGGGGAGATCATTAGGATGGAGATACCACTATACTGGGAAGAGGGGAAAGTTTATCCTGGAGCAAGAGTCTGGGAGTGGAATATAACAGAGAAGGAATATGATGAACTGAAGGCTAGAGATGCTTCTATGATAAATAAATTACAAGACAGAATAGACCAGGACACGTTTAACTATATGTCTCCAGGAAAAAATAATCATCCAGAAAACTCAACTTTGCCAGATTATGCAAAACCCATTAGGATGTAACTAAGGATTAAAACCAGAGTCAAGGAAAGCCATTTATAAAAAGGAACGTAAAGTCCACAATCTCATGAACGAGCTATACAACCTTATAAAGAAAGTCACAAAAGACTCTTCAACAAGAAGCCTAAAGACTGAGAAGAGAATGGAGTCACTCTCCTGACCTTAGTTTGTTAAGTTAGTGGTAGGATCAGTTAGCATTAGCTTTTGAACAGTGGACATATTTCGTTGGACATTCACAGATGACTGACGAGCACCTTAGTTATTCATATAGGTAGCTCATTGTGTTAGGGATCATTAGGTCTTCATAATATTATTTAATAATGATCCCTTGCAAATGTTCTCTGAGAGTCTGATTCTTCTTCTGATCTGCCACACACTATGATGCTTGAAATATCCTGCTAGGCGTGTGATCAACAGAAAACTTTCCTCCCATAACCTAGCACCCATGCCCCTTTGAATGTATGTGGGGGCCATTTAGGAGCAGACTCTGTGCATAAATAACTTTCCTAATAGTGAGAGATCTGAAAGACATCTGATTGAAATATGGGTATCAGGTGGCTGTTAAGAACGATACATTAAAAGCACTTTGGTGGGTAACCATCCTATGCATTGTACTACTAGTTTCTAGAAGTGGGCAGAACCACTGTGGACAAAGAAAAACGAATGAATTTCGCTTATCACTTATTCTGAATATAAACTTACTATGCATGCCTATATTGTAGTGCGCAAAACCCAAAATAAGCTGCCAAGAAATGTTTCTCTCTGTAACTTCAGCCATAGAAGTACCATAAAACACTGGGCGTTTTGAATTGCAAGTAGCCTTTTTCTGCGGTTTGAATGTCTTACAAATTCTTGTAAAGGTTTTATAGAGATCATTCACAGGAATTAACCCACCTCTACTGGTTCTCTCCCTTGTGAGTCAATCACAGCTTTAATTCCCAGAGACTGATGCTAAAGTTGTTTGGGAATTGCCTTTATCCGATGGGACTGTCCTGTTGTTGCCAACCCTGACCAGAGTATGGATCTACTCATGTTTCTGTATCAAGTACGGTTGTCGTATCAGGTACAGGGTGTTGCCATAATGAAGATGTGGTAAATGGTGTACTTCGCTGCAGTAATCTGTCTATTGACAAGAATGCCAACATTATTTTTATGGATTTTCAATTGAAAATGTCAGACTAATCATTGTAGTAATCTAGAGAATCAACAAATACTGTTCTTTCATTTTGAATCCATGCTTTCTCATCCATCACACATTTTGGTTGGATCCCCATAAAATTGTGCTACAGCTCGGCATTTCATAAACTGCTAACAATGTTCATATTCACGACATTGGCTTTATTTTAATAAACTTTAATGAACTTAATGCCAAACCATGGACTGGCAGCTGCCATACAATCTGAGTTAGACAGAGTCACATAAAACTGGAAAGAAAACTACCCGTTGAGCGTTGCTTGGGATAGAGGGTGCAGGGCTAATCTTCTTCAGCTCACTGCACAAACCCAACAAAGTAGCATCTTCTGGCACTGCTCATCGGTGTCACCCCAATAATTTGACATGGAAGAATATGGTCAATTGAAAAAGCATGCTTGACCACAGCTTTCCCCCCATATTCACCCTTTGGACAGGAAGCAGGAGGTCAGGCTAAAAATATTTACGCATTGCCAAATAAATGATGCTTGTACATGGGGACTCCTGCTCCCTTCCCAGCAACCATCTGCAGGGCACGCTCTAATTGCTTTTCTGTGTTCTAGTTGTGTTACTGCCAAAACACTAACACACACTCACCCCTGTGTAAAGAACCTAGAATATTCAGTATATTAAGTATACAAACACTCTGGGTAATGTTGCAGGGGTGAAACGCAGATATATTAACAATGTTACCAAAAAGATATTGCATTGTTTAGGAAAGGTGCACATGGGAGACATATCATTCTCTAGGGACCAAATGGTCTGGGGGCTTCCAATAGTTCCTTTCTCACTTTGTGGCAGTTGGAAAACATCAAACCAGTCTTCTTAACATTGTACAAGTACGTTGAACTAGTTACATATGTGTCGAGTTGCAATGATCCATACAGGGAGCAGATATCGAATCTGGTTCTAGATGAAGCTCATTGCGTTTTGATACAGTGTTCAAAGGATGTGGGTTGAAGAGGTCACCATGGTCAATTTGATGTTTGAGCTTAGTTAAATGATAAAGATTCTGGTGGTTAGAGGCCCTCTACATGACATTGTGGTTTGAAGACTTCTGCAGAAGCAAGCTTTTTGTTTGAGGAGGAAGTGACACACTCAGCTGGTGTGAAGCAGTTGTGGGATGGTTTGAGGAGCAGCAACAGTGGTTTGAAGAGGTTAAAAAAAGTGCCAAAAGCAGCACCCTGCATCCTGTTGGGACAAAGATGTTCAAACACAGGCAATGATGGTCTGATGGCTATGTTTCTTAATTTGGTGCTGTGGGTCCTACACCAGGGGCTCAGGGACAAGATTAGTCCTTGTTTGCTTAACTCCCAAGCCTGGGGAGGCTAGGTAGAATCTGCATGAGTCCTTCCCCTCCAGCGAGGAGCCTGGGTACCAGTGCAGCTGACAGACAGAAGGTGTTGCTCCAAAAGCAGTCCACACTCAATGTGCTCTGGGGATGGGTAGGGAGCAAAGCTTGTCTCTGCCTTGGAACACTTGCATTCACCTCACAACTGGAGGATTCTGGAAAGGATTGATTTCCCAAACAAATTCTTCTTGAAGATTTGAAGGTCCAAAATGAATCAAGTAAGGAGTGGAGTTCCCTTCCTAATAAACCCAAATGGCCATCCATTATTGCACAAAAACAAGCCTATCCCTTTTGAGGTAACAAGTTTTCGCCATTGTTATCTGTCTTCTCAACCAGATACTCTGGGATTAGCACTTGTTGTGTTTTTTAACGATAAGACACACAAATTGGGGGCGACATATTAAAATTCAAGTATCGACCTCCAACCTGTGTGCACATACTAGACACCAGGAAAGTGTTTTAGAGAGACCAGGGAGAAGATCTCGACACCATTTGTAGTCGGCCCAGCAGCACTAACTAGGGACCCCTCTTATTGGTTCGAGATTATTCACAGATAGGGAGACTTATTTGTTGGCTAGGGATCTAGCTACAGGAATAACTTACAATAACTTTACCTTCTGTTGTTTTGAGTGTTATAAGCGATTGGCATAAACAGGAGGGAACCGCCCTATAACTCCTTTTTGTGGTTGCTTATTCTTCTGGCGGCGTCACAAACCGCGAGTTAGTGTACCAGTAGGTCACTTTAAAATATAAATTGTGGACAAGAAAAGATGCGGCATACAGTTTCAAGTACTAATTTTTAAAAATCCGACAAGACATTGACAAAAATGGCAGAAGCAACATACTTGGCTTTCGCGGAGGAACTAATAGAAGGGATCCTAGCGAACCCCTCAATATTAGGTGTAGAACAACAGGCCGCAATAGCCTCCAAAGGAGATGACTGGAACGAATTGGAAGCACTACGGAAAAAGCTGATTAGAACAGAGCTGCATGGGGCCATAATGACGGAATATCTTCGGGCACATATAGCGCCCAACGGCCTCATTATTAGGATAGAACCCAGAATTTTCCTTGAAGAACTTCAATTCAGGAAAGACTGGAGTTTCATCTCTAATAAATGCACCAGAGACTGGATTATATTAATCATCAATACAGCCAAAACGGTGTCTGAAAGATTGATGAATGAAATCATCACCAAGCAAGATGCAATAACAACTAAAATGATTGTAGGTGACTATTTAAAAAGTATGGCAACCCTGGACGCCACAATTAAGGAGTTCAAGGACCTCAATCTCAACAAAAAAGTTATTAAACTTAAGAAAGATATTGCAGCCTTTTCGCATGAGAAGAAATATCCATACACGACAGATGTATATTATGAAGAGCAAGAAAAAAATACTAATGTCCCAAATATGGGGCCTACGAGAGGTAGGCAACAGAGGAATAGACCAAGACCGGGTAACTGGAATTTTTCAAGTGGAAGCTCAGACGAAGATGCCAGCAAAACAGGAGGCAATGTCACCTTTGGTAACCAACAAAATAGAGGTGGCAGCACCCGGGGTTTTCAGGCCCCGAGAGGACGAGGCAGGGCCAGAGGATGGTGGCCGAATCAATCACCCAGGGTCACCAGGAACAGAGGGAAAGGATGGTACCAGCAGAACAGCACCCCACAGTACAACCCTTAATACCTACTAACCAATCCCTGGTAGTCAATCTCTCCATTTTCATTCCCACACGAATTCAACTAGATGTATTACAGAAGGGGCTCTCATTTGTTCCTACTACTCCCCATGATCCGTTCCAGACCAGAATAGAAATTACACAACTGATGAGGAAGATCAGACTCAAACAGTTTTTTGCGGAGGATAAAAACAATGGACCCCGAGATGTGACTGGACTACATAACAAATCTACATATTATCCACCTCCACACAGCATAAGTGTAGAGTCCCAGACCTTCGAGAAACTTATTCTCAAGAAACTTGATGAAATAGAAACAGAAGACAACTTGGGTACTTACCATAATATGACCAGACAGGAAGATATAGCCCTAAAAGAATTGAAGAAGAACGAAGACATTATCATCAAACCGGCTGATAAGGGGGGTGCGATTGTTATCATGGTTAGAACTGATTATGACAGGATGGTGAACACATTAATAAATGACCGGACTACATATAAAAGACTTGGCAGTGATCCGACCAACAGACTCAGGAGCCTCATTAATCCGATCATTGAAGAGGCCGAAGCAGAGGGATATATAAGCAGCAAGGAAGCAGCTTTCCTAGCGCCTAAATTTCCGAGATGCCCGGCCTTTTACGCATTACCTAAAATACATAAAGGCGTCCTTCCAACTCCTGGTCGCCCTATTGTGTCAGGGATTGGCTCAATCTTGGAACCCCTCTCACAATTTGCTGACTTTTTTCTAAAAGAAGAGGTCAGCAAAATGCGGTCTTATGTGAAAGATACCACTGCCATTCTAGTATATTTAAGCGAGCTGGTCCTAAATAATGAAGAGATCTACATTATAACTATGGACATAGAGTCATTATATTCTAAAATCCCACAAGAAGAAACACTAAGGGTCATCGAAAGCATACTACGAGCTAAATCTCTGGATATGCCTGTTACGCTAATCATGCAACTGGCGGAAATAGCGCTAACAAAAAACTATTTCATTATTGGAGACACCTTCTATGAACAGATTGCAGGAACTGCCATGGGTGCGACATTCGCACCAACTTTGGCTAACCTGTATGTGGCCAATTTTGAAGAAACCCATATCTACACGGAAACAAATCCTTTTTCCGCCAATATAATCAGCTGGCGACGATACATTGATGATATTTTTCTACTGTTCAGTGGGGATGAATCAACTTTGAATAACTTCATGGAATGGCTTAACGGATTGAATCCCTTTCTCAAATTCACCCACGAGGCCAGTAAAACGACTGCAACGTTTCTTGATTTGTCGATCACTAGGAGAGGTAATACACTAGAAACAACGGTCTTTCAAAAATCCACGGATAGGAATTCCTTGCTGGACTATAATAGTTTCCACCAAAGGTCCTTGAAAGAAAATCTACCCTTTGGGCAGTTCCTCCGATTTAGGAGGAATTGTACCTCTGGAGCCGAATATGACATTCAAGCAACCAGGCTCTCGAACAACCTACTACAGAGGAATTATCCGTACAGGATTGTCAAACAGGCAAGAAAACGGGCAAGGAATATACAAAGAGAAACTACTCTTAACCAACATGGGAAAAGACCAAGGTATGATACGACCATTACTGCAGTATTCAGCCATTCCCCGATCATTAACCGCCTTAAGAAGGAAATTCGACAAGCATGGCACATACTCAATGTGAATGAGAAACAACTGCCGGAACCACTGTTCGCCATAAGGAGGAGAAAAAACTTAAGAGACTCTTTAGTGCACACTTACAAAGAATCACTGCCTGCTATGGACACGAACACACTATGGGATACACCTAAAGCTCAGGGTCATACACCTTGTGGAAACTGCACCATTTGCAAATATACAAAACGTACTACAGTAATAGACATAGGCTGGAAATATCCCTGGGAACAAAGAACTCTGACCAACTGCAACTCCACCAATGTTGTGTACCTCATACAATGCCCCTGCAACAAAAAATATATTGGGATGACGACTCGAACAATAAAACTACGGATAGGAGAGCACCGTTCCAATATTAGGACATGCAAAAGGACGGCTCCTCTAGTAGAACATTTTATCGAGAACCATCACACTGCAGATGATATTATGTGGACCGTAATAGAAAAAGTGAAAGCACCGGCAAGAGGTGGAAACATCACAGCACTCCTATTAAGGAGGGAACAGCAGTGGATATACAGAACACGCAGTCACGTGATTGGCCTTAATGATGAGATCTGCTGGCAGGCTCTGGCGACCCTTGGATGAACAGGGTTAGCTAACTATGACCCATTTTAGGGTACAGATTTTTGCAATTCCCACCTTGCACTTAAGCCCTTACTTCGTACAATCTGCTTTTGACAAAGTCCCCTTTAAGAGTCACGGTTCCACATCGGGCATGTTTGCCCGATCTCGCGCTTTAGACGCGATTGCGTGCGCGTGATCACGTGATCGGACATTACGGTCACGTGACCACGCACACTGCTATAAAAGCACAACAGACACAGGGGAACATAGTATTGGATACGACTCGATTCGGGAAGGAACAAACCGGCACCCAGAGGGACAATATCTAGAAGTAAGGACGAAATAAGACCTACCTTGCGAGTATTCTGGCTGCAAAGTGGATACCGCTGAAAAACCAAGCAGCTACCCTGGAATTACAACACAGAGGTATGATTCCACTATAGAGGTGGTACTGATAGAAGTACCTTAAAAAATCTCCTTCTTTCAAGTAAAATCTTTTTTAAGTAGAAACTGTTGGTACAAGAGACTGATTATAGTCCCCATTTTTTCTTGTTTTTGTTGTCCATACAGGACTAGGAAGTAATTACCCTACCAAACCCTGGACACCCTCTATCATCTAAACAGTGTTGAAGACACTGTTTAGGATACCTCAACTTGAAGTATTCGTCCTGAAGAAAGCGGCAACTCAAGAATCCCGCTGAAACCGGTTGACCATAGAAAAGGCCTGGAGGATAACCCAGACCCACATTCCCTTTCTAAAAGAAAACAAAGGGCTTGTTTCAAGGAAACTTAATTCGTTATCCATATAATTTATGGTTCAATCTGAACCCTTGGGAGTTATGAAGAATTAATATCTTCACTTTCCACACAATTTTTTAACACAAAAAAATCTTTTTTATTTTCGCCATTGTTATCTGGCTTCTCAACCAGATACTCTGGGATTAGCACTTGTGTTTTTTAACGATAAGACACATAAATTGGGGGCGACATATTAAAATTCAAGTATCGACCTCCAACCTGTGTGCACATACTAGACACCAGGAAAGTGTTTTAGAGAGACCAGGGAGAAGATCTCGACACCATTTGTAGTCGGCCCAGCAGCACTAACTAGGCAACAACTCCCTAGCACTTATCCATGACAAGACAGAGCTTCTGACCCTTGCTTCGGGCCCACGTCTGAGGAAACCTTATCCAGTTCACAGTAGCTTCATTATCGCTGGCAATCTCATTAATGTTTCCAAGAGCGTGAAGACACTGTGTTTGGTCTTAGATGCCGAACTTGCTATGAAAAAACATGTCTCTCACAGTCGATCGCTATGCGCCCATACTGCAAAACTGTTAAACCACATTTGTCCTTTCATTTCCACCAGTAACTATGAGACTTTAGCCACTGCTTTAGTAAACTCAAGGCTGGATTATTGCAATTGCTTGTTAGCTGGGATCAAGCAAGGTAATGTACACTCCCTGCAGGTAGGCAAAATTGTGCTGTTCGTGCAATCTTTGCTATATCGAGGCAGAATCACGTCTCGGATGCCCAAAGGAAACTCCATTGGGTTGCTATAGGGCATCGTATCACTCATAAAATGCTGACATGGGCAATAAATGCTGGATTGACACAAGCCAAAAATACGTTAAAGATCGAATCAAGGACAACACACCAGGATGCTTACTGCGTGGGCATGACAGACGCAAACTGTTACAACCAAGATACAAGCTTGTTGGGATTGGAGGCACTACCTTCGATGTCCAGGCACCCCTGGCATGGAATGTTTTGCCAGGATGAATAAGATCAGCAGATACTGTTGTCAAATTAAATCAACTAGTGAAGCATCACCTTTTCAACTTTAAACCTAGCTGAGTTATCAGCGTCTGTTTTCCTTCCGTCCTCTGGCCTTGACCCTGGTATCCTCCGTCCTGCCGTCCCCTTTGTTCTGTTTCGATGCCTGTCTTTTATGGGGGGTTTTGTGCTCTGCGGCCCATGGCCAAGTGGCGGGTAGTAAAAATTGAATAATAATAATTTAGGAGTTAAGCATTTCTGGTTAGGGCATGACCATGCCTTTTAGAAGTCACTGTTTAGAAAAGTGAGAATACAAGATAAACTAGTGTTTTTTGTTCCAATCCCATTTCGCTAACCGGTCGTGTAAAATATACTGTAGAGGTGTTGCGAGGGGTAGGGGGGTAAGGAGGCTATAGCCCCGGGACTTTTGGTTGTAGCTCCAGATAGAAGACCAGGGGTTACAACCATAAAGGCTCGCTAGCCCCCATTCCCGACAGTCCAAAAATAAGCATAGCCCCGGATCGTTCCCAGACCTAGCAACAAATTGTGTTGATGAGGATATGCCACTCAAAATTCTCCCAGTCAGGCTTGGCGTTCTTAAAGTGAGTAGTACGCAGGATTGCAATGCAGTGTTGTGTCTGTAGAGTACTGCAACCATACCAGTTAATTTGCCTCTTTCATGTGTTTACCATGGATAGGGTACAGGAGCTCTGCATTTTAAGGCTGCCTTATGAAGGTTAATGTGGCTTTTTGTTTAGGATCATCAGTAAGATCAACGGCAGATGCAGGTATGAAGGCCTCAGTGTATGTGTTGATGTTAACAACGTGCCTGCATTACAGCCCCAGTCTCTTAAAGGCACACAGATCACAATGCAGCCCAACGCATTGGAATGTAGTGCACCATGTTGCGCCCTTTGATAGAGCAAACAGTGGTCTGCAGTCTTAATCTTTGAATACAGCAAAACCTATATATATATATATATATATATATATATATATATATATATATATATATATATATATATATATGATTCTGTCATTGACCCCTTGCCCTTTCTGATGTGTAACCACTTGCTCGGTTAACTATTTAAATTTTTACAACCAAATAAGCACTCACCAGCCATGAATTCATGTTATTGTGAGTGGCAAGGTAAGCAGCAAATTACCAAGGTTCCACCTTTTATTTTCATCATGCTGTAGGTTTATAGCAGCCCTTGTTTAAATTTCAACATGTGACTGTCTGTGGAAAACCGCCACTTGTGCAGTGCTGACTTTCTAAATTGTTTCCTATTGTACTTGGGTTGTATTAAGTCCACTTCTATGATCATGTAATGTGGCAATAAGACCCGAGGCAGCGTGCCAATACCGCCCCAGGTAATGCCCGGAGCCGTAGTTATAGGCCGAGCATAGCAAGGACCTTAACGGCCCGTTGGATCGGGGTGCTAATGGCATTTTTTTCTGTTCCGAAAGCTGTTTTGGAACGAAAAAAAAAAACAGAAAAAAATGGCTGCCGCCATGGAAAGGGAAAACACAGTCCGTTTTCCCTTTCCATGGCGGCTATCGGGAGCCGACGCGCTGGGAACACAACTGTTCCCAGCGCGTTCGCTTCCAACACCAGAAGAAAAAAGAAGGTACGTGGGGTCGCGAGGGCGGAAGGGAGGGGATGGGGAGGAAGAAAAAAAAAAGTACAGCGGTCTCCGGCGGGGGACGATGGAAGCCTCCAGCCGTGTGGAGGCTTGGAGCGGGGATGGCCCCGCTCCGAGTCTCCACACGGCTGGAGGTTTCCATCGTCCCCTGCCGGAGACCGCGGGATAGAAGGTAAGTGGGGTGAGGAGGGGGGAGGAGGGAGGGAGGAGGGGTGAGGGAGGAGGGAGGAAAGGCTTGGGGAAAAAAAAATCTTACCTGAGTCCCCAGCGGGGGACGAGCCTCCAGCCATGGGGAGGCTCGGAGCGGGGATTGCCCTGTTTCGAGCCTCCTCATTGGCTGAGGGGCTGCCACGGCCTTCGCCGGGAACAGAGAAACCGGCACGCACGGCGTGGACGGGAATACCGTGTGGTATGGCTAGCAAATGAGCCAATCACCACACAGTATTCCTGTTCAGCCGCGCGTGCCCGTTTACTAATGTCCCTTATTACCCTTTTTAATCCCACTTAAACCCCCTTTCCCTTTTTTAAATTTTCTTGCCTTACCACTTTATTAAATGTGGGTTTTGCTTTGACAAATATCCAATGTATCACTATTATGTTCCCAATCTTCCAGTGTCCAAACACCTCATTTTACATATTGGATTGTGTATGCAGAAGACATGTTTTAATGCTGAAATAAAAATATGAATTGGTGATTAGAGTCGTCCAGTGGTATTAGTGTTCAGCAGTAGATGAATAGCACTACTGTTAAGATAGCTGCACAGTGTTCCATTCTTGTGATTGAGTCCACTGATGGCGTGGCTGGTTTTGAAGGTAAGGGGTGAATAGAGGACTGCTTCTCTTGCCTTCATTAATCAGATTTGTTAATGGCATGTGTAAAGAACAGCAACTTGTCATCAATGTGGCCTGTGTGTATGTATGTATGTGTGTGATGTATAAAGTACAAACCTAGCTGGGAAGCAATGCAGCATTGTACAATGGTGATGCATCCAGGAGTTATAAGTAAATCTAGGATTATGTAGTAAATCAGACATAGGAGACGGACCAGATGGCATGTTTAGCAACAAAGTGATTTTATTAAAGGAATGAATACCATGTCTGTCCCTAGCTCTAAAAAGAAGAAGGTGGATTCCCTCACCTTCAAGAAAAAAAATAAACGAGTGCTTGTCAGGATGTCTCACAAAAATCCCATCCAAACTGTGGCCAACCAGAAGAAGGAGTCGGGCAAGTGACTCACATGGTATAGGTTTTTTAATTAAAAACATATACATCATCACAAACAAAAAGGATGAGTCCTTCTTCTTCTCAAAGAGATTATAGAAATGTCAATATTCAGTGGAACAACAGAAGTAACAGCTGACTTTCCAATTCTCATGTAGACAGATAATGCATTCAGGCCTGAGATTTCCTTATCAGAATGGGAGTCCATGACCCCAAGAGGGGAGTCAATCCCAGTAAGATTCCACTTGCCCAAATCCCAAGAAAGGGATTTTCCGAGTGGGCTCAACTCCCTAGCCTCAAAGGGTGTGGCTAACCTCTGGGGAGAATGGATGATATGTTCAGATTTTCCACAACACCTACTCTAACCTATCGCCTGCTCATACCACTTTTGAGAAAAGAACAAAAACTCAGCCTAGGTAAAACTAATCCCCTTTTTCTTGGTGTGTGGTGTCTGGGTTCTGTCCTCCAGACAATTATGTGCTTGGTTCTCTTTTTCTCAGGCCTTGGCCTGCTGCTATAGTTAAACATGGGTCCTTGATTATTGTTCTCTTCCTAGAGCCACTTGAGCTTCAAACAAATGTTCTTATCAGTTCAAGCAGTTCCACACACAATTGGAATAACAGGTCTTGTGAACCTGCTAGTTGCTTGTCACAATAGGACTTGAAAGTCATTCTTTACTTCCTTTTGTTCAACTCGCAGGCTGTCTGTGTTTGATAGTCCATTTTCAACCTCGTGGTCTATCTCGTTCCTCAGCCAGTCGTTTCTTATCTGACACTTAGGCCACCAGGGTTTAATAGTGTGTTTGCACTCTTATGCAGTATTTCTGTGCCTCACCACCCTCCTCTCCCTCCATTCTGTCAGCTGCGTACCTGGTTCTCGGCTGTGTTGCCCATTGGGGGAGTCAGCTTATCTGTTTGGTGTTAAACCACAAATGTGACTTCTTCATGTCAGGTTTCCCTCTTCGGTTCCTGCTGTCTACCACTGACATGATTGTGTCATTGAACCTGCTGGAGGCTGGTGAGCCACTGTGGAATGCAAGTCTCCACATGGTAGATACCTGTGTTTTTAATATAGGTTGATTGTTGCATTTCAATGTATTTTAATGTGTTGCATAACCTTTCATTTCCCCCACTGTATTTTAAACATGTTCCCACCCCAGGTGACAGCTAACAGCTGCCAGTTTTATGGTAAGTCTGTAACCCACCCCCCTTTTTGTCACTTGGACAGCTGTGTTCATCATGGCATCTCTTTCTGAGAAACGTTTCGCCTCAACTCTGGAAGGGGTCCATTTGCCTCCTGTTCCTGTTTCCAAGCCCTGAGAACAGATTCTTCCTGGGGCTGGCCTGTAGATGAGGGGGAAGCATCATGGGGTGTGCATGGGGTGTGTTTTTCCACTTGCCTCCCCATCCAGTGTAGAAAATGCAACCTGGGTGGCTGCCCCCTTCCATCCTTCCTTCCTTGGACAACTTCCTTACATCCCCAGTAAAGAGCATCCATTGTCACCTACACCGTGTGATCCCCACCCCGTCCTCCATGAACTCATGAAAATAGCTTTGGACACCATTGGTGTGGGTGAGACAAGTCCTTCCGTCTCCTTCCTTAGCGGTTGTCCCTGAATGTTTGATTGCCTACCCCCTCGTCCTGTCACCAGCCCCTCTGGACCCTGGAACAGTTGTGTGGGAACCATGATGTTTATCCGAGTATATTTGGCCACCTATCATGTCTCTGCCCCCTTCCTCCTTACTGCCTCCATCCCTTTCCTGGAACAGTTGTGGAGGATGGTGCTGTGTCACCCTGTGAATCGCTGCCCTTTTTCCTCTCACTCAGACCCTGGTAAATATTGTTTCCATCAGGGGGATGCAGGAGGGGCCAGTCTCTGCATGGGCGGAACAAACAGCCTTAAAAGTGGACAGAGGATCGGGGCTCAACCTTTTTGGGTGCAGTGCAGGATGAGTGGGTGAGGAGCAGAAGACTTACAGATACCCTTATGAGGTACACTTCCCCCAGTCTGGCCTACTCCGGTCTTCTTCCCCTTATACCCTTTCATCCCCAACCTGCTCTCCTCTGCCCCTGCCCCACTCTCTCTCTCTTTCTCTGTCACTGCTCTCTCTCTCTCTCTCTCTCTCTCTCTCTCTCTCTCTCACTCTCTTCCACTCTCTCTGCCACTGTCTCTGCTGCCCTCTGTTTCTCTGTCAATGTGTCTATATTGTGCCCTCTTACTCTGTCACTGTCTCTCTCTCTTTCTCTGTCATTGTCTCCCTCCCACTCTCTGTGCCACCCTCTCTCTCTCCATGCCACCCTGTCTCTCTGTGCCACCCGCTCTCAATCTGCTGCCCTCTCTTGCTCTGTGCCACCCTCTTTCTCTCTCTCTCTGTCCATTCGTCTCCCTCTAACTCTCTGTCTCTCTGCCTCTCTGTCTCTCTCTCTCTCTCTCTCTCTCTCTCTGCTGTTCTCTCTCTGGGGTGTTCTCTCTCTCTGTGGATCTCTCCCTCTCTGTGCCACTCTCTTTCTATGCCGCTCTCTCTGTGCTGCTGATCTCTCTCCCTGTATCAATCTCTCTCTCTCTCTGTCCCAGTCTCTTTCTCTCTCGTTCTCACTCTCTCTTCCTCTGGGTGTGCCTAGCCAGTAGGCCTGGTATCAATGTCCCACCTTGTGCCCTCAGCCCAGTTCAGACAATCATCCACCTCCAGTCTGCCTATGTTACTCTGCTGACAATGAGCCTAATCCCCTGTCTGTTATAAATATGTTTCCTAATTTCTGCAAAGATTTTGGTGCCTTCATTTGTGCTCCCACTTTTCTGTGTAGCCTGCCTGGTTTTGCCAGCCCAGAGACCAAGGCCGCATACACAACACACACCTCACTGGGATCTGTTAATTACCTGGCGTAAAACTGTGGCTCTGCCTGGGATCTCCCATGCGGCCTTCCCCATTTTGACCTCACTTCCGCGCCACGTCTCTTGCATTTGTCTCTTGGTCTCTCCGGCTCCTTGGGCTCTGTGCCTTCCATCCACCCACTACGCAGTCTCTGTGGCCCTGCCTCCAGGCAACTCCTGGAAAGGAGACACCCCTTCCTCTGTGCTCCGAGCCAGGTTTCTGTCTCTCTTCCTCCTCAGGCTGGATCTTCCCCTTACTGCTGGGGCCTCAGATCCTTTATGCTCCTCCCCACAAAGAGAGAAAATGCTCCATTGGTTCATCACTTTATGCAAAGATGTTACAAAGTCTGGGTCAGAAACCAAACTAACTACCTTTAAAGGGCCCTGTACTTTACTGCTCTGTTCCCATATTGCCAACAAACACTTGTGAATCTGTGTTGCAGGGAGGTGTAGAAAAACCCTTATTTGGGGATTTCCTGTCTCCAAAAGGGCTGGGTGGGTCATCCCCAGTGGAATCCTGCTTGCCCTGTCCACTATGGAGTGTCAAGCGTAGCAGGCTCACCTCGCTAGTCACAAGAGGAGTGGCTTCCCCTTGTTGAGAAGGGACATATTCCCTGGATTGATCACAGATAGCATAGTAGCTGGGGTGGGTAGAGCCAGGACCTCAATTATTTCCTGAAATAAATGAACGGTCCCTAAGGCACCAATGTAGCAAGCTCCAATTTGACGAGGCTAGATGCGAGAATTACTGTCCTCCCATCTGGGCTTGTTGGTTAGGAGGGATCCTAGTCAATCTGGATCCACCAGAGGGGAGTGTATTCAACTTGAGGTAGAGGCTTGGATATTTACTCTAACAAACACATAAATGTTAATATGCAAATCCTTTCATATTGCCTCTCAGAGGAAGGTATTATCTTAGAGTTGTAAAGGTGATGATGTCTATGATTTCATTTAGGAACAAGGGTCTGCTTCCTGATTGTGTGAACATCAGATGGAAAGTGACAGGTATGGACGATGTGATTGGTAAGATGGAGCATATAATGAGGACATCAATAAATTAATTGGTGAGACTAAGTATGTCAAAGTTATAGGCTGATGTGGGGTTGGGGATGAGTGTCGAGCATGTGGGTTAAGGTATCATTGTTTAAGGGTGCATAAGGCCTAATTAGATGCAAAATCAAGAGGGACAAAGAACAGCAGGATGTAAATGCTATGGTAAAAGTCATATTTGTGAAAACGCCTTCAATATGCTAGTCTTAACTTCCATTCGCCTAGTCTCATGCCTAGACGCACTTGTGAACAGGAACGTTAGAAATGACATATCATATCATATCATGTGTAGGGTACTGAAATGGAAGTTCTTGATTTCATCTAGATATTATTTTAATTGCAATCAGCATATCTTTTAATAAATGAAATATCTCACCCTTGCTCAAGACGTTACAAAGCTGAACTATGGCCGTTATCACAACTGATGTTGAACTTGAGCTATTCATGCTAAACTGAAATTAGGGTTCCCTTTGAAAGTTCAGATTTCGTTTAAAGGTCCTTTGTCAACCAGACACATGAATCCCTGGCTTGTCCTAAATTCATCAACACATTGGGCCTCATTACGACCCTGCTGGCCCTGTTAACCTCCTACTGCCTCATCATGAGCTCTGCTCATGGGACCCGCTAAGGACGCCTGGTAAAACCAGGCATCCTTAGCGGGTCCCGCAAGCAAACCAGGATGCTAACAACGGGCCCGTCATTAACGGGCCCGTTGTTAGCATCATCCCCATTCCCATTGAGCCCTATCGGGGCTGAAATGGGAATGGGGATGTACCGGGTCCGGATTCCTTGAATGGGGAAATACCGGGCCCTCCAAGGTCGGAATGGGTCGGTATTTCCCATTCAGGGAACCCGGACCCGGTATCTGGAATGGGGGTAGCCATGCCGCAAAAAGCAGCACGGTTACCTCCAGGGTCATAATGAGGCCCATTGTATGTTGTGTAATATTGATTAAAGGGAGTATTTTTGGGTGTGCATGTTATAAAACATGATCTTTCAGAGTCATAAATTACAGTAAAGAGGCAGTGTTTGATACACATTGGTTACCAGTTGTTTGCTTTGTTATAGTCAAGTTGGTAATTTATGAGCACCAGAGCTCTACAAGAAAAAAAGGCCTGTGAGGTAAAGGACAATATCCACAACCTGAGGTCTGCAGGGGAGTTATTCCTCATTGTGCCATAGGAGCACAAGCCAAAGTTGAAAATGTGTTCCTTCTGGATTGCAGAAACATCATTTGGAGTGGTCACTCCTCTGCTATAAAAGGCCCTCTGATGCTCTGCCTGGTCCACACAGTTGTTTTCTTTTGAATTTCCCTCTTGATTTAAACTCTATTGATATATTTGATGGCATTTTCCTCTTGTTTTTGCACAGGATGCATGCAGTTCTTTCCTTAAGTGGCAAAGTTGTAATATTTTATTTAAGAAAATGGTATACTCTTATGCACCACACCAATTGAAAGATAGTTTTTGGACTATTAATAAGCATTAACAAATAGAATTGTAGTGGTGTGTTGCTGTCGAAAAACACAATGATCTATGGTTCAAACAATAAACGATTACACAGCTAAAACCACGCATATTTTACAAAAAAAGTCCTTATTCAGGGTCTTACGTCATCCACATTAACATATAGTCCTCAAATATCAATGGATATTCTTCATAACATTTTATGTGCTCGAGAACAGCTTATTCGTACATTTGCAGGTTATTTAGTGTGTTCAATAATATTCTGTATTAGGACCAATTTATATGATGTCCAGCTTCTAAATTGCTTTAAATCTAGTGATACAAATTTAAGTGCTCATGTATATTCAGCTCAGCAATTAAAATGCCAGGTTTGGGATTTGTTTATTTAATTGAGTCTGATCCGAGAATTTAGTAGCAGTAAACTGACTGGGGATATGGCTACCTGTTACTTCTAACACGTGCCATTGGAGTAGACGCACTAGAATATGTGTAGGGAGTAGCAGGTAGCCATATTTCCAGTCGGCATGTAAACCAATCGGGAATATGGCTCCCTGCTACAACCTATGCGTATTATCAGAACACACTTAGTTTCTTTAACAAATACCAACCCTGGATATTAATTCCTTAGTTGAATCTACATAAATACTTAACTACGAAGCAATTGATTAAAAACTAGTTGGATGTGAGACGCAGAGGTGGCGTGCAGTGCAATAGCTGCAGTGAGTGACATGTCTACTGCATAGCTGGACAATGCTCAGCTTGTTTGCACTACTCTGTGTATTGATGGACAGAGGATGTTTTGTAAATTGGTGAAAATTGAGGGATAGGTTTGTGAAATATTGGAATTCAGAGGTCAGGAGGCCTGACTGTCTAGGAACATATTAATATGGGGCAGCAATTTAGGTGCAGATTATTCTGGGGTAAACCCCCCCCCCCCCAATTATACTCTACGGCACAATCAAGAGCAAATTGTTAGTGGTTGGTCTGTGAACAAGATAATCTGGGGATAGTGGGAGCGTGCAGTCTCAGCAGAATCTAGGGAAAGAGGCATCTGGGGGAATGCTCAATGTTAATTAGCTGAGAAACAAGATTAGAACAAGTGCACTGCTGACCAGTCTACTCAATGCATTCTGGGATACAAGCAAGGAACACATTCCAGTGCAGCCTTACCCAATTAAAATAATCTGTAAACCAATAGAAAACAAGACTAGTCTGTCGTCATCTGGGAGCAACATTTTCTGGGGATGATCTATGAGCAGGTGAACAGAGACATTTGTCTCATCACCCTATACATTTAATAAACCATTTTCTGTTTAATTTATTTTATTTCGAGCAACGGTGTATGTGCGTTTAATATGTAAGCTTGCAGGTCTTAAATCAATTTAGTCATTCCTAGTACTGGGCATGCCAGTCTTTTTTTTGGTTCTGAAGCAAGAAGTGTTTTATTTATGCAAACAATGCTTTTTCAAAGGAAGATTCACTAATTTGCAACATTTGTTTCAATAACACTTATTATGTTAATAGGTGTATCATACAGAATATATTTTCCTTACAGCAATTAACAATTAGTAATACTCATTGGTTACATTATTTACAGTCTATCAATCACATATTGTAAACACATGTTTTGAGCCACTTGGCTCTTTCTCGAGGGAAATTAACTTTGCTGGTGTCAGTAAAAGTGAGTTGGTCTACTTAACATCGGTACACAAACATACATTCCTCACAGTTTTTGGAAGCTCCTGCTGTCTGGTGTGCAGATTTTGCAGATTTTGAACCACACGTTATCCATTTACAATTCATTAAAAAAGAAAATAAAAACAAAATGAATTTAACAACGATATAGCAAAATATCAAGATGAAGTGAATTTGAAAAAAATTGCAAACTTTATTTAGTGATGGAAGATACTACTGACCAGGTAGATTATAAACATGTTCAAGTAAGTGCATTGGTCGAATGAGTACTAAACAGACACTACTCCAACTTCCAAGTTTAGATGCAGACAGTGGTGATGAACACACAGGCACTAACATCAATCATATTGCTAGCTCACAGGCACCATCCACATTCAAAATAACACATGTATTCTTTAACCCAGATCAAAATATCCAGTAGGGCAAATATATTAGGGTACACAAATGTTGCAAAGAAAAAAGTCTCATTTCATGAATCATTAAGGGTAGAGAGCAATATGTCATGTACACCAAGGGATCCACCAAACAAAGAAAAAAAAGGAGAATGTAACATTCATACAAGATCAAAAAGATGGAATGAGAATGAACGTTGGAAACAATATTATTCTGAGTTTATCAGATAGAACAATCTACAAGTTTCTATTACAAATCCTCAACAAACAATTGTAATGTTCTCCAATGAGATCTATTAAGAGCACAGACACTCAGAATGGCCTTTTTACATTTTTATGGAAAGTAAGATTTAAACAATGTTTCCTCAACAAAGAAGAAAAAGTGATGTCACTTATAAATTGGGTCACATTTCAAGTATAAATCTAGAAAATGCACACCTAAGTTGGTTACTTTTGAAACTAGAAGACAGCGTAGAAATAGAGGCTAGAGCTTTACTAGATCAATTAGAAATTGAATAGGACTATCTATGTCCAGGTGACATCGAGAGCAAATCGAAATGTAAGCCAGCATGTACATATTCATGTCATACTGATGCATTATTTACAGCTGTTTTGGAAGAACTAGAAACATTAGAGGATAATGTAAAGAAAAAAATGATACAAAAGCAATATTACTACAATGTAGAAGACAGCTATTGATAGATTGTTGAATGATCGTCACATTATTATAAAGGAGGCAAACAAATGTGGAAATCTAGTTGTGATGAATAGAGCAGATTTTTTTTAAAGCAGCACTGATATACCTTAAGAACCCTGTACATTAACTAGAACTACCAACGGACTCAATCCAATTAAATTATTATTAATATTTATTTTGTTTTTCTTATGTTCTATTTTATTATATTTTATTTTTAAATTAACTATTCATGGGTAAAGTATGGATCAAACCATACTTGGAAAACCAGACAGCAGAAACGTTACACAAGTGTGACCATTTTTCTTGTGTAGATATGTTAATTGGCTTATACTAAACCTATAAACCTGGCAGCAAAACATGTAAAAATATGATAAATCTATGTTTATGAGTTTAGTTATAACAACTCACTTTTACTAATGCCACTGAAGTTAATTTACCGTGAGGAAGAGCCAAGTGATTCGGGCAAATGTTGCCAATAGACAGACAATCATGTAACCAAAAAATATTACTAATTGTTAAATGCTATAAGGACAATACATTTTACATGATAAGTGTATTAATAGTATAGTTGTTTATAATGAGTATTAGCAAAACTGTGCACAAGAGCAGGGTGTTGGCAATAACTAGGATAAGGGGACAGAAACCATAACCTTATCATGGATCTATACAGCAAGCTTCTTTTTGGAATTGTGTGTTCCCAGTGTTAATCCAAATTATCAACTTCCCCCAAGTTAGTTGCCTCTAAACATTGTGTTTTCAGGATATTTATAAAATCTAAGAATACGAGCAGGTGGTGCCAGCTTCTGTGTATGGAATGCTCTCCCAACACACATTGCAATGAACATTCTGTCCCTGCTTTCAAAAAAATATCCAAAACCTGGATAACTATCTGTCTTGTATCCTGCTCTGAGTTGTCACCTCAGACCAGTCAATCATATGTCATTCATATGTCTTGTACACTACTGTAGCATTTTTCGAATAAGGTACTACCACTGTGATACCCATGGGTTTGGGCATCGTCATACATGTAAACATAATACATAAAGAATCATTGATTATGTACAAGAAGATAATCAGCATGAATTGTAATAATTTACCAGTTCCACAGATCATGCTTGAAAAACACCCTGAGTCATTATTTATGTGGGATAAGAGGGCCCAGATTTGGGCAAACCTTTTTAAATAAACCTATTGGAATGTACTGTAGTGGGAATCAGTTACACAGTCACATTCAATTGATGAAAGACCAATCCCCGCTCCAACATCACACCAGCACTTTCCAATCACCCTGGATGGATTGGTGGAAAAAGTATGGCCAATACATCAACAGATCAATCATTGGCCTTGTATGTCTTGAAGAACACTAGGATTCAGACAGGTGTCATGGCCTTCCATCAGGCACCTGAGGAATTTCTCTGTCAATACAGATATTCATTTTCTGCCCTGAACATTTTGTAACTTCTTTTTCACTGCCTCCATGTTGAACTATGTAGCGTGTTTTCAGACCCTTAGGGTAAAACCAGCACTGGACATAAATTTAAATACAAAATGAATCTATGATGGTGCTGACATTGCACATGGCAGAGATTACTGCACGTTATCTGCATTTTTGTGATAGCAATCTTCATTCTATGAATGACTGCCCTCATCCACACACTGATTCTGATAGACTGCCAATTTTTTTTGCAGGTGCAGCAAAAGTCTGATAAAATCATCATATCTAGTAGGTATTGGAAAAGCCATGCATCATGAAATGGAGGATGCATTCAAGTGTGTTATCCACACATGTGTGAAAATACTCCATGGGTGACTCCCTCTCTCCTGCTGAAACTCTTTCTCTCTTGTTCACACTGCTTCTCAAGTAACCCCTCATCTGTCCTAGTTCCGCTCATTGAAAATCACAAATTGAAATGGATTTCAAACTGATATTCTAGAGGAGGGACCTACCTGTATTAACTAACAAAAAACAACTTCAGAGAAGTCCATTACAATAAATGGAAGCTGAACCTTGTGTGTCTCTCAAGACTATAGAAGATGGAACATCATTTAAATCAGCTTTGCCCAGACCTACGTCAATTCACAATTACTTTTTTGCACCTGTCTAAGTATTGATTTATTGTGTTAATAATATGGGTCTTTGGAAATCAATGTTGTATATGTGGAGCCACACCAACCATTTTAATAATTCAATCCCATGGCATTTTAAAATTACAGATACATGTATACTGAACTTTACCATGAGGAATATAAGGAAAGGCAGCCCTGAACCTGCTAATAGGCACTACCACAAAGGTCAAACAAACAAACCATACAGGAGATGAAGTAATATAGCCAAAGGAAGAACATGACTTGTTACAGTCATACATTTTTGGATGCAGCGATGATCAAGACACATATATCTTCCAACACATACAATGAATGGCTCATCATATCCCTAACAAACTGTTCAGTTGAAAGAGATGTCCACTTGTCTAAAAATCAAAATATATTGGTGAACTGAAAATGAGAACTGTCAAATTAGAGGTAAGTGCTTCTAAAATATCTCCTAACACTAAATCAATGACAGAATAGTCTCCAAAGAAGAAACTGAAGCGGGTCCATCAGATAAGTCCTA
This sequence comes from Ambystoma mexicanum, assembly GCF_040938575.1. Classification (NCBI taxonomy): domain Eukaryota; kingdom Metazoa; phylum Chordata; class Amphibia; order Caudata; family Ambystomatidae; genus Ambystoma; species Ambystoma mexicanum. The sequence continues at coordinate 290,656,385 of NC_090930.1, read as the reverse complement.
GGAGTGAGATCCTTTCTATAAGCGCAGAAAGGCAGTGAAGCCCAATATTGGTGATACTTAAGCAATAAGCCCTGAGCAGGGGCAGCATTCTCACTTGAGGTAATGCCCCAGGGCACATAGTTACAGACCTGAGCAAAGTGAGGACCTTAACGAAGGCCCCAGGGAATTACCTGAAGTGGCAATGCCCTCCCGGTATGGGTTTTATTGCTATAAGTACCCCTGCCTGTAAGACCGGGGTACAAAAAGCATTGTTTTTCTATTCTGAAAAGCTCTGACATTTCAGAACAGAGAACAAAAATGTCCAAAAAATGCTGCAGGGAAGGGAAAATTAATTTCATTTTCTCTTTCCATGGCGCCCATGGAAAATAAGTGAAAAATACTAAACAAACAAAATGGTACCATGGAAAGGGAGAAGGGACTACAAGTAGTCCCTTCTCTCTTTTCATGGTGGTCATTCAAAAAATAGGAAAACAAGTGAACAAAAAAATGTCCTCCTTTCCATGACCGCCTGTCACAGATCGGGAGCTATTGTGCTGGGGACAGAAGTATTCCCAGTGTGTCTGCTCCCAAAATGGACAGAAAAGAAGGTAAGTGGGGAGGAGAGCAGGGGTGGAATTCTGTGGATGGTGGGAGGGCATGTGGAAAGACTTACCTGATTCCCCAGTGTGGGAAGATGGCGGCCACCAGCCCTGAGGAGGCTCAGGGTGGTGGGATTACTGTCTGGTAATGCCCACGTTGTGAGCCTCCCCATTGACTGGGAGGCCGACACACCCCCTCGCCGGGTACTAATGTTTAATATCTGTTTAGAACCATTAGCTTCACTTATTTGACAAGCAGAGATTGTCCTTTTTGCTATAAATAATTGGAATATCATTATTGTTCTTTACACTGATAACATAGTTGTCCATTCTTAAACCCTCGTATCTAACAACACATTATTCGGAGTAAGTGTGACAAAATATCAGGGTCTAACACTACAATACATTATAGAATAAAAGATTAACTAAACCACCTAAAGGTAACATAATATTCACGTGTTTAAGTTTCCAAGTTCTCTTATGATTATTTTATTGAAACATGCAGGTTAGAAGATTACTCAATTCAATGCCTACCCTCAAATATCTGTAATCAGAAGAACTAACTGGTGCTCTGAATCACACTGTTTCCCTCCGTTTCATGTTTTAAAGCATGTACTTCCTACTGCCGGAAACTAGTTCAGCTTATGCAGCAAAGTCATCTGAAAATTGCTTCATTGGTATATACACAGGTATTCACTTTTGAATCCAAAGTAAACAAAAATAAAAAATGACAAACTTCAATTCTGGTCAATGTGTTTTCTGTATCTTTTGCGCTGAGTTACTACATTGCCTTTTAGAGCTTTTGTTTTCGGCACCAACACAGACAAAGCAAGTACAACTTTATGCAATCTTGCTATATGCACACATCAGTATTCTTTCAATAAAAAGGTTTTAAATATGTAATTGTTTATTTTTCCATTTTTTTGTGTACCATTATACACAGATATGTCATTAAAAACCGTAGAATATTAGTGATTCTCACTGCGGTTTCAAAATTAGCACCCCCAAAAGGGAGGTCAGGTGCCCTCCGAGCCAATCAGGAAGCTCAGATGCCACCATCTTTCTCACCAGGATGAAGGAAAGTCTATCCCCGCGCTCTATCTCATCCCCTTCTCCCCAACCCCAATGCCGATTTCCAAATCCCTCACCCACCCTCACCTCCACACCACTTACCTGCGGCTCCCTTGTCCCTTGCCAGTGTTGGAAACACTTGGTATTCCCGATGCTTCCCCAATCACAGTACTGGCCAAGATGGAAAGGTAAACTGGAGTATGTGTAGTTCCCTTCTCCCTTGTTCATGGTGGCCATCTTGTTTTGTAGTTTTATTTTCAAGTAGACAAACAGAAAACATGCTGTTTCTCAACTTTAAAAAAAAACATTTTGCATCCCGTAAAACATACCAGAATGCTAATAGCAATAAATCCCTCCTGAAGGGGGGCATTACCGGGTGGGTCTGGTAATGGCCCAGGGCTAACATTAAGGCCCTTGCTTCACTCAGGTCCATAACATGGACCCAAGGCATTACGCGAGCAGGAAATGCCCTCGCCCATATGGGTTTATTGCTTAAATATATTCCTGTAAGATTTAATTGCTGACTTTGCTACATAGGATCAACCAGTTTCTGACAGGACTTTGCCAGGAAGCATTTACATTAATGATACTCTCCTAGTGCTGAAGGGTTCTGGTGTGAACCGAATGTCATTTGTCAAATATAAGAAATTTGAACTGCATTGTGAAAGATGTAAAAGTGCAGCCCATTGTGCATAATCTATGTTTTAAAGCACAAACATGAAGTATCATTTGGAAAATGAGTAGCCTTTAGAAATTGATAATTTTGTTTTACACACTTCCATATTATGTTCCACAGATCTTGCTTCACTAATGTACAAAGATATTTGTAACTTATCTTACACTTATCGGTGGGGCTGGAAAATGGCCTGGACTAACCTACCAAAGCAAAGAAGAAAAATAGAATAAAATGGTACTCAAAGGTCCTGCAATACCTACCATTGCACAATTAAAGGACCAGCGTGGGCATTCGGAAGTCCCACTTCATTTTATCATTGTATATTAAGGTATCTCAGACATGTTTCAGGATTGGATGCATGTCTGCAAGGTTTCCAGCTTTTCAAAAACCGAACTGTACTGGGAGTCTCTCCTGCAAATATATAATATCTGGCAAAATGCCATAATGTAGAGCAAAAAACGGCATTAATGCCCCAAAACAAATATTGAAAACATTAATCCTTTTATTCTTGGGACAATATGAAATAAACTACCCACGAATAGATGAAGGAATTTAAATATCTGTAAGTGTGTAGCCGGGCATCTAGGATTAGCTACAGACAAAATGCAGAGAGAAGTAAAAGCTGATTATATCAAAGCTTAAACTGTTTTTAGGTGGTATTTGTGGTAGAGTAATAAAACAGACCAAACATTAACACCTGAGCCCACGCGAAGAAAAGAGAGACTATGTTACGGCACAAAAAATAATTGATGACTGGTGCTGCAAACGTTAAGAGATCTCACTCCTTATAGATTTAAAGAAAATATTCACTGGACAAAAAAAAATCCTGTGATAGCAGATAAACAGGTAGCTAAATGATTGCTAAGTATTGAGTGCGAAACACTAAAGATCTTATTATGCTGCTGTAACTGATTGTTTACACATGAGAACTCTGGGAAGCCTGTTTTTAGTTGTTTTTGGCATTGCTGATTATTATGGAACACATAACAATTTGGAAAATGATCTCATTGTTTGTTTACATTTTTTTACTCTCTCAAATAATCAGGGAATTAAACCGATTCATAGACAAACACTAAAAATGGCTAGCTAAATAAATAGCGTTTGCTTTTCCCTAGAGGATAGAGGGAGACTACTGGGCCACTTTGTTCTTCTATCTATATTAGACATCAATAATTATGTCAAAAATGAAAGTGAAAATACAAATGAAGATGTGATGAATCTGAGAAAATAAAACCATTGTGTTTTTATGGAGATATACACGGATGGCAGAACTTCAACTACTTCGTCCAATTGGACAGGATAGCCCCAGGGGTCATTCTAGGCTGCAAATCTAAATTGGAGTAATAAACACATCTCACAATATAATAAAAGGCCAGATGTATGTTTGTCCATGTATTTTTGGCCAATGCAGTACCTTCACCTGTTGCCACCGCTAGCGGGAGCTGTTGCATGAGGATATATAGTGGTCCTACTGTGTCAACTTAAACCTACACTTTGTCCCGTGCACACCGGCTTCTACAACAGTACTATAATATGAGCTTTGAAATATACAGTTATTCCATTTTATAGAGCAGTCGATATTAGATGCTACTATTTACTCATTGAATGAAAATACTTTATATTTCTCAACCTCAGGGAACAAATGCTTAACTCACTTAGCCATCATGAAAAAGTAACAGTATTATCATAAACATTATATGGTGTTGGCTAGGCATACTGAGCTAAAGGCCAATTACAATGCAGACCTTTGACTCTGCGTGGCTACGTTATGTTAAAGGATATTTATACCATGCACTGTCGCCACCGGAGTGGTCCCCTGGCCCTCTGGCCGATCTGAAAAGCAAGAGGGAGGTATATTTACACTATGATGTTCAAAATGCATAAATGCATGCACTTAGTTGCTTTTACACCACAGACATTCCTCCCTTTAATAAAATATGCCAATGGCATCGCTCTTAGCTGTTTTATGTTTGATATTTAATAAACTATCCCAGCAAGCGTATCAAAATTAATTGCATATTTATCTCTCCCGAGTTCGTGATTTTTACTACACAACTTGACTTTAATATTGTCAAGTAATTACAGATCGGCAGTGCTGACTTACCATGCCATGTTTTATTAGGCCTACGCTAATAAATATTGCAGTCTATCAACACTCACCAGTAGGCGACAAACTGTTTTAAAAAAAGTGATTTGCCGCAATATGTGTTTCAAAATTGTAATTACACAAATTAACTTCTGTTTCCAACGAGCCAGTAATTTGCTCCATGCGTTGGGCATTGCATTTTTTTGGTATAATAACTCAGATTTAAATAAGGTAGAATGAATGCCTGAAGGATTTGTCCAGCAAAAATCCCACAACAGTAATTGTGCTACCTACAAAGTTGTGTTTAATTAATTCTCAGGTGCATTCGTTATATATTACACTCTCGAAATTCTTGTTTTGATATCGTAGTCTTCTCTAGTCTTCTGTAGTTAGACTATTGTCTGTCAACTAAACCCAAGGGGAATTTGCCTTGAATTAATGCACTCGATTCATTCTTTATTAATACTGTGCAATTACACTGATGAGAAGGGGAGAACGTTTTTTAAAATGGTTTATCCTTGTATGTGTGTTCACTCACAAGAATAGAACTTTCACATTTGTCTGTGACATGCATGCCAGGTCTTCCTGTCCAGGGTTTATTGTATGCATTAAGGGACTTGCAGTTTATCTTTTCCAAAGAGATCATACTAAAAAAACAACACAAAAAAACAACAAAAAAAACAAAAAACAAAACTATAGCCAACAATAAAATGTTCTTTTTTTTATCTGTGCTGTGGCTTTCGTTTACAAATCATTTCACTCTGCAACACCTGCTGAAGAGGTCTGTGGGATTTTGTGAGCTAATGCTCTGCTCCATTTCGGCATAGATTGTTCATTTAGTCCAATAAAAGGTATCGCAATCTGCAATGTTTGTGTGTATACTGATGGAAAATATGCATGCTGGACATTCCTGCAAAGCCTGATCAGCAATCAAGACCACCACAGATCTCACACACACACACAACAGGACTTCAACAGAAGACGTTTCTTACAAAAGACCGGCTCAACCATGGCCACAAAAATGGCACCCCAGCGCGCAAAGCTTTTCATGCCAGACCTTGAGCAGCAGTTTCCACAACATCATTGAGATCGGCCATAAATGTGATACACCAATGAGTGTGGCTTCATGTGTAAAGAAGGCAAAGATTTCCTTAAACAATTCCATGAATCCCTAATTGGCTTTCACCAATGCATTAAGTTGATCATCGATACCACTACTACTGTTGTACAAAATTCACCTAAAAACAGCTGTATACAGAAAACTAACTGTCAGGAATATATACCTGCGCAGAACAAGTACCTATCCAAGCAACAGAAAACAGTTATTATCTACAGTCAGGCCGTCTGATACCAATATATATGTGCCAACAGGAGGTGAGAACGCTATGCAAGATGCTCCCTAGAGGTCTGGCAAGTGGAACCTCACTGGGAGTGACTCCCAATGCCATATCATATCATATCAAAACGTGTCTTACTCCTTTTTAGATGCAGACAGTGATGGCCCAAGAAAGCCATTGGACAAAAATAGGTATACCTATTTTAAGAACAAATCACTATGAAAGTAGGACAAGGAAGCCCAAAAGGAGAAGAGGGAACAGTACGCAGGGGAAGCCCTCTTGCATCAGACCGCCGGACTGGAGAGAGGCGGGTGTAAAAACCAAAGTGAACGGAAGGTCGAGAGAGCTAAACAAATAAACCTCAGCAGGTGCTGAGCCCTCCATGAGTAATCCCAAGGAAAATAAGTACTGGGGTATGTTGGAGTGGTGGGAGGCTGCTGGGAAGACTCGTAATTCCGAATCTGGGTGATAAAACTCATACGTGATAAAGGAATAGAAACCCAAGTCACTGAGACATCAGAGATAATATTCAAGAATAATGATGAGCGTGAAGTATTAATTTATGGTTAGAAGTACCCCAGAGAGAGCTCAAGGAAATGTATGTGACGACAAGTGGATAAGCCACATAATAAAGAGTGATAAGGCACAGTGTGTAACAAAAGTGCAGAGTTCCCAAGATTGGAAAAACCACAACGTTTATCAAAAGTTCAAACCATATACAATAAGAGGAAGAAGGTGGAGAGCATATGTGGAAAACATAATGGACAAGCATCATGGGAGTGGAGCATAAAATACAGTGACTGTTAGAAAGAGTTACAGGAACTTGTAGATCAGACCCGCTGGTCTTATTTCAAGAGACCACCCTAAAGAGACCCCATTGAGGAAGAGAGACATTTGTGTTTGCAAGAGCCTTGGTAAAATAAGCAACCCTGATATTAAGACACAACAATAAAAGACAAAGAATGGCCACATAACACAATTTCTCTGGCCCAGTTTACCAGATGCTGACCCTGGGGGCGGCTATATGAGGGATGACCACATGGGGAGAGGTGACACTCAGGGGGATAACATGGCATTGTCAGGGGAAGGGCACATAGCCCCCCTTTCCCTTTAATGGATGTTCCCTCTTTTTCCCAAGCTGTTATGGCTTATTGAAAAAGTTCCCTTCCATAATCCACACATCCTGCTAAAGACCTCTTCCAGTATCATGTAGAAAGATAACCTAGGAAAGTGCAACATTTCCATACATATAAAAACACTGAGATGAGGAGGCTGAAGGGAGTAATTCACATCCACAATGCAGAGAATTGACAAATGCGCTCTAGTAGTTATGAGCGCTTGACAGGTGCCAGGAGATTTAAAAAGCAGAATCTAAATGAGCAGGAAAAGTGCTACTTGGGTGACCCACATTCGCTCGAGGATAAGCAAGGGACTGGTGAGCCACAGTGGAGAAGTCTGTGGAGCCAACTGGCTCAAGGCATATGGAAGAAGGACATAATTCATAAAACTCTGGAAAAAACCCATGGGGACCGATAGTGTCTGGATGTGGTTCTCTTCTAGAACCTCTCTCAAAATGTGCAGACTACTTTCTAAGTCCTTATGTAAAAGAAATGACATCTTACATCCAAGACACTACGCAAGTCATTAGATTAGTGGAAGGGATGAAGGTGGCTAATGAAGACTTATTGGTAACACTAGATGTGATATCATTGTACACAAAAATTCCCCAGGCAGCTACACTGAGCATGATACAAGAAACATTGTTAACTGTAAGAACTACAGGAAAGACACCTAATTATTTTATCCTTTGGTGCACTATGATGGCGTTGTGTGAAAACTACTTTGCCTTTAATGGTCGTTTCTATAAACAAATACATGGTACTGCCATGGATTCTGCCGTAGCACCGGCTTTGGCAAATATGTATGTTGAAACAATAGAGATACATGTGATCCTGACTGATTGTAACCCCTACAGGAAATACATCAAACTCTGGAAAAGGTTTATTGACGATGTTCTGATGATATGGACGGGTGATTTGTTGAATTTTGAAGCCTTTACACTGTGGCTGAAAACACAAAATCCTTTCTTGCAATTTACTAGTACTGTAAACCATGAAGCTATCAACTTTTTGGACTTAACCATTTTTATTAACAAAGAACAATCAATACTTCAGGTTAAACCATTCCATAAGAGTACAGATAAAAACTCTATGATACTATTCTCGAGTTTCCATCCTCAACATACTCGACAAAACTTGCCTTTTGGGCAGTTTCTACACTTAGAGAGAAACAGTAGTGTGAAAAAGGATTTTGTGGAAGAAGCTGTTAATTTGCAACAAAATTTGTTAAAGAGACGTTACCCTAAAAAAGTGGTCAAAGATGCATATAAAAGAGCCTCTAATAACAATAGAGATGCCATCTTAGAAAAGAACTAATGATGATAAGATTGTATTTGTGAGTACGTATAACCCATTGTCAAATGAAATATCTAAGATTGTGAGACACAATTGACATGTACTGGAAAAAGGAGAATGTCCCCTATCTAGACCGAAATGCGCATTTCGCAGAAGCAAGAACTTAAAAGAATTAACAACTAGAAATGATGCATTAACAAAATTGAGTGTACAACCGACACTAACAGAAAGCTGGGGTCTCCCTAGAACTAAATGTCACAGCCCATGTGGCCATTGCCATTGGTCTGCACAAACTTGCAGAACTAAAGACATTGATTTGGGTTTGCACAAAAGATGGGAACAAAGAGTCCTTACCAATTGTAATTTCACGATGGTAGTTTATGCCATATGGTGCCCCTGTGATAGACTTTAAATTGGCAAAACAGAAAGAAAAATTAAAGTCAGAATAGGACAACACAAAAGCTGTATAAGAAATATTACAGCAAATGCACCTCTGGTGGGGGACTTCACAAGATTGGGACATAAACCAGAAGAACTCAGATGGATCGTAATTATGAAAATTGAGTCAACCCAAGACTGTAGTGCAGAAAAACGCACCTTAAGTATAAAAAGAGCAAAAGATGATTTCTTTGACTAAAAGTTACCCTGATGGCCTTAATGAAAATATTGACTGGAATGTCTTTATTAACTAACACACAGCCATTCCAATCTGGATAATTCTTGACATGACTCAGCACTGTGCATATTGCACCACGACATAGAGAGCTTATTCTGCTCTTCTGATACTGAAACACTGTACCAGTAAACATTTTTCCTTTTTGTTACCGAGTATCTGCTGCACCAAATATGACATATGAGATTTGTGGTAGAGAGTATGACACGCTCTGTGCCAGCTATCTATACCAGTACAAATATGCATCTTTCCCTCTGTACTTCTCTATACGGCTTGTTACTTTTCCACTTTGACCGCCTATTGATATCTGGCATTGTCCAAGGACAACATCATCCAGCTAATATATGCACATTGCGGCAATACAGAATAATATTGTCATTTCGTTATTCACTCCCGATGCGTTAAGGATCGGAAGGATCACTGTACTTAGTCACGCACTTGCACATAACACTGGGACTATCTTTTCTAACTACGCTCGCCTGTGAGCGAGTCTGTCTATGCTCACCTTCACCTCTAACTCATGCGGATCGTGTTATGGACCATACTTACCCTTTCTCTCCACCGACCTCGCTGACATTTGCAGCGATAGGGGACTAGTGACTTACTCACTCATGCGTACTTGCGCATTACATTGTTCTCCTAACGCACTGTAGCCCTGTGATCAGCACCATCTGTTGCACGCATGCACACATTAGACTCATGTATATCCATTTAACCTCGGGCGTCTGGATACACGGCTTCTTAGCTCAATTACGGTGTAAGGACCACAAGCAGTCTCAACGAATGAACGCTTGCAGAACTCAATCATTAACAGGTATTCCGCATGTTTTCCCGATCAATCACATTATACTTCTGTTACATATACCTCGATACTCGCAGATCCATACAACATTGCGTGTCATATGGTGTGATGTTCCTTTCTTCACCATCCATAAAGACAGATTTGTTACAGATAGAATTCCATCTTTTTCCATCTGCTCGTATGCATTCACAGAGCCCCTAGCCTTGTCCAGCATGTTTTATCGGACAACAGAGGCAAATATACAAACAGATTTATGCTTTCTGTCTGGGCACTAAAACCAGTATTAATTTAATTTCAGATTGATCCACCCACCCATTATTTTGATGTCCCACATGAACCATCTCCATGGCTGTAACTACTCCAGCTTGCTGTGTTAAACGAGAGACATAAATTCAGTAAGTCATTATGATTTTTTTACCTATCAATTACTACTGTTATTGACCCGCAACTATTTGAATACAAGACTGGAAGCCCATACTATTGAGCTTCCACCTAGAGGTTGAGTATCCTGTCATTTTTTGTATGTCCACAGGGTTCCCTTTTGAACTGTGACTTAGAAATCCGGTGCAGTTTCCCGAGTATGCTTAACCGACACTGAGAAACGGTAAGCTCCAACATACATCTATCTCAGTTAATTAAGGAATTTTGTACCTGTTTTAGGCAACCACACTAATCAGTCTGTGGTTTGTTGTTATATTATTAGTTTGACACTGGATCCACTTTTCTGCATTCAACACAAAGTGGGACTGGTACTTCACTTATGTGCCGAATGGGATAAACCATCCAAGATCTCACACTGCTACGCCAATTTCAACTCTTCAATTGTCTACTAGATACCACCATAAACTGGGCTAAGGGTGCCCCTTGACCCTGGCTTAAAAATTCCCCTGAAGAAGTTCCTATTACTAGCTTGAATTATGGAAGGAATGAAACATGTTGGGTTTATATAGATACCACTGAGCAGAATCTAAACTAGCACTAACCCATCTAGATGCACTTTAGGTACACGCCGACTGAGGCACCATAATCAGAGACACTATACAAGGATGGTCTCTGAAATGTAACTATTGTGTGGTTTAATGCTCAGTAAATAACGAATGTAACAAGTATTTGCAACTGTTTACATGTTGATTTGTACACTTGATGCTATCAGAATATCTCAGAGAAGAGATACAGATTATTTGCGAATTTTGCTCAAAACTCGTTATTTTGATGATGCACACTTAACACTGTCTGTGAAGCACTTGTCACTTTTTGTCAGTTTTGTACGGTAATTTTTGTGCTTTTATGACATTTATATTTATATTAAAATGTGTTTTTAACAGAATTACTGATGAAGTCAGGTTGTATTCTCCTAGAACCTCTGCTCTCTATACTTGCATTGTTTTTACAAGTGTAAATCAGTATCCAGTTAATTGTATGCTTACAACCTAAATTAGCGTAGGGGCATCTTTTTTGTTGAAGGTCTATATATGTCAGGTTAAAACCCCATCGCTACTCTCATTTATACCTGATTTCCCTCCTATTGTTTTTTTAGATGGAAGCAGGCTGCCATAACTGGTGTGCCCCTCTGTGAATGCATTGGAGGCAAATGGAAAGTCTGGTTGGCAGTCACGGGTACCGGAAAACAGGGCCTCAGCCCCAGGAACACAGAGAGAGGCTTAGAACTAGGCGGGAGCCATGAAGGATCCGGAGACCAGAGAGAGATGACAGGACAGTGGACCCGCAAACTGGAGGGAGAGCAATGAGACTCTGACCACAGTTTACTGGGAGGGACCTAAGGAGTGCTTCAGAAAGTCAGTAAATCTTATAGAGAAAGAGACAGACACCACAGCACTTTGGCAACAATACCGAAAAATGCTCATTGAGAATTGAATGAAAGAGGATCATTTTTGGGAAGCAAAGCATGAGAGGTAAAGGGGGAGGAGAAAACCCCTTACCTCTTGAAAATGTGCAAATCTGTAACAGGTACCAATGTGTGACCTATGCCAAAGGGAAGCAAAGCTTGAGAGAGGTTAAGGGGAGAGAAAGACAAATCCTCACCTTGTGAACATTTGCGAATACGTAACTCTACAAGTGTGTGCAAAGTGCAACACATTTAAAGCTCTGGCAGGTGAGTATACCAGGCAAGCATAAATCTGCAAGTGCACGTTAAAAGCCCAAGCAGGAAACTACAGTAGGCAAGCAGAAGTATGCAAGTGTTCATAAAGTGCAACACAGTAAAAGCACTGGCAGGAGAGCATAGCAGGCAAGCACAAATCTGCAAGTGTATGTTAAAAAAAACTGGCAGGAGAGTATACCAGGCAAGCATAAGTCTGCAAGTGCACATCAAAAGCCCTAGGACAAGAGTATAACAGGCAAGCATAATTATGCAAGTGTGTTTAAAGTAAAACAGGTTATAGGCCCTGGAAGGAGAGTATACCAGGCAAAGCCAAGTCGACAAGTGTGTGTAAGGTGAAACACATTGAAAGCCCTGGCAAGAGAATATACCATGGCAGAGCTCATTTTTGTAAATTGTAGAAAACAAGTCATCCAAAGATGTCCTGGCACAGCAGTACACCAAGTAAAATCCAAAACAGAGATTAAAGAGAGATTGAAGGAGAAAAGAACCTGGCAGGGGAATACACCAGGTTTTATGTATAGTCGGAACTGATATCTAAAACTGTTTTGGAAACCAAGTGTTTTTGTTATTTACTAAGAAACCTCCAATGGAGCTGTGTGCCTTATGGAGTTGTGAGAAACCCTAAACACCAACATGGGGGACGAAGCCATCCCTTGGATCTGTGAACCTTATCCATTGGGATCATTTGAGTTGGAGTACCTTTATATTTCCTGTGAACTTGAACATGTGTGCACCTTTCAAGAATACATGCATTATCACTTTACACATTAGAGTATATTTATTTCTGTATGTACTTATTTTCTTTTTTTCTTTTTGCATTTGTTGCAACATACCTAATCCCTTGGGTATCTAGGTGGTAGTTAAATTGTGAGACAAGAAATAGAGAATACACAGAATGCAAGAAACAAACATGAAACACACTGGGGAGGGATGGGTGTTATGGTATCTTAAAGTCTTGGTTCGAGGAGCAAGGGAGCAGGTAGGGGGAGATAGGCATCCAGTTGTCTTAGTCTGTTAGCTCAGTGAGCTTTTAGGTGAAAATCCACATGTTTCTTTTATTTTTTCTGAAGGTCCAGTAGGAGGGTTACTTTTTCAATGTGATGGGGAGATGGTTCAAGAGCTTGGCAGCCATGACAGGAAAGCTCTGTTCTCCTGTGGTCTTTCTGGTGAAGGTGGGCTCTATAAGGACATGGCTGTTTGCAGATCTTAGAGTGTGAGGGGGGTGTATTTATCCACCGAGAGTGATAGGTAGGCCGGGACAGTGTTCGTGGTGCACCTGTGTGTGATGGAGAGGGTCTTGAATTTAATCTGTTCACGCATTGGGAGACAGTGGGCATCTTTCCTTGCCTTTGTGACATGGTTGTGCTTGGACAAATCAAGGGCAGCTCCAATGGCATTGTTTTGGATGGTTTACAGCTTGCACAAGTTATGTTCAGAGGTTCCTGCAGAGAACGTTACAGTACTCTAGTTTGGCTCCGGTGTTGGCTCTAGCTATGGTGAGGTGGTTGGTTGTTGTGAGGAATGGCTTGCTGATGTTCAGTAGTTTTGTGGTGTAGGCAGCAGACGAGGCAATGGTGTTGACCTGGCGAGAGAGGCCAATAGTGGCGTCAAGGTAGATACCCAAGGTTTTGGCTGCAGAAGATGTTTGGATCCGGTTGCCATCAATGTCAAATGCTTTGTAGGCTGGGTCCATGCAGCGGAGGGTGGAGTTAGAGCCTACAAGGAAGATCTCAGTTTGATGTCATTGAATGAACAATGAAGATGTCATTGTTGAGGCATAACTGGTGGGTTGCCATCCAGTTTTGGTCAATGTCATAAACTGTGTTGATGGTTGTGCGTCAAGGTGGTAGGTACCTGAGAGAAGGAGGAGGATTTGGGTGTTGGCAGAATAATTTGTCTATATTATGCTGAGGGCATCCAGATGATCAAAAGGAGGTTTAGTATGAATGTTATACAGCGTTGGGGAGTTGCAGGGTCTTTGTGGGAATCCACAGTAGGGGTGTTCCGGTATAATGGTATATCGTTATAGATACTGTGAACAGCTTAATTGAACTATAATAACCATCACATTGTTTATACCGGTATACCGATTTAGGGCCTGTAGCTTTTAAGTGAGCTCTTCAGTCTGATTTGGAAAGGTTGCAGTAAGCAAGTGCTGCACATTCTGGATCTTGCACTGTGGGATGTGGTGTTTGGCGGACAAGAGCATAGGTAAAGTGAGGACACATTACTACATACAGCTTTGATGCTTGTGACCGCTCTCTCTCTATGATCAGTAGTGTCGGGTTAAAGATCAGTTGATTTGTAGGTTTCCCATAAATTTGAAAGATGGGGAACTACACATCCCAGAATTCAAAGGGGGGAATGAACTGGATGCCCTTCTGATGCATGTCCACAAAAGCTTTAACTCTCTAGACTGTATGAACACTGGGCCTATCAGTGCTTTGTGCTAGTATATAAACTGCCCCCTCCCCACTGTGTCGATTTACACATTGGCACTAGAGTTGTTGCTTCGCTTGATTCTTCATCTGCCTTCTGCATATTGCACTGGACTTAAGCAGGCAGGACAGATTCTACATTCAATTTGAAGTATCCAGAGAAATGGGGCTGTGATATTTCTCAGGTCTATCCTCGATTTATGACACCACCCATGAAAGCAGTCCTCCGTCTCAACTCACATGACAAGGGTCCTAATGGGCTCATACCTGGGGAAAATGGTAATGATGGGGCTGTGGGGATGTGGTGGTCTAGACCATATTTCTGCAGATATATATTTTAACTTTGTCATTTTCAAAAGGTTTTTGTGCCACTATCTTTAAGAAGGTAAATTAACATGTATTGCAAGAATCAAGAAAGAAATCAACATCGCCCACTGAATGCTGTCCTGTTAGGATTACATGGTCAGCGGTGACTCCAACATCAGACATTTATAATTCACCAGGCAGATGGTAAAAAAGCTATAGTGATTTGATCAATATGCAACTTTTTGGTGAGTGTGTGTTGGCTATGACATTTTGACAAAAGAAACACAATGACATGGGCTTTCAGACCTCACATGAGTGACTTTTCTCCCTTTAATGGGATAAAGCGTTATCAAAACAAACTTTTATGACTAATCGCATTGAGGGGTCATGATGCCCATGCCAAATGGTTCCAAAATAATGCAGGTCGAGGCCGATTTTCAAAGCAATGACCTGTGAATGAGCAGCAAGCTCATTGCTCAAAATGTGCATTTTAACACTTCCACTAGTCACTCTTTCATTCAAGGCTATTAATAAGTGAGCGTCATGAAACCCCAAATCTGCAGCCGCCTTAGATTCTTGGAGGATCAGCTAAAAATGTGCAGAGACAAGTTTCAAAATGCTGACAATTTATGACCTTTAAGAAAATATTTGATAAGATTAGTTAACTCCACTGGCTATACCACGATAACCATGATATACTGTCATTTGGCAAGAAGGTTATCATACTGCCATAAAACCAATACGTGACAGCACTACTCCACAGGTTACTGGTGTCAGTGGGGCAGCCTGGTTGTCCATTAAGACACTGGAGGATACGCCTATTGGAAAGGATCAGATCCAGTCTACTGCTGCTAGGGAGAAGTTAGCTGTTGTGGTGAGTTGGTTGCAGGGGACTGGCGGTCGACAAGATTGATAGGTGCTTATAGGTCCAGCATGAGGAGCAGGGCAAGTTTGTCTGAGTCTTTAATGTCATCTAACAGTTTATTTAGGTCAAGTAAGGCGGTTTCGGTTACGTGACTGTGTCGGAAGACTTATATATAGGATTTGGTTGTCCTCGAGGTATTGTTGGACCTGGATATATGCTGTGCGGTCAAGGACTTTAAGGATGAAAGGTACAGTGGTGATAGGGCGGTTTTTGGTGGAGATGGTGGGGTCAAGGGAGTTTTTTATTTAGTAGTGGGATGATCCAGCCTTGATTTAAGGTAGTTGGTACAGTATTATTTGCAAAAGAGGAGGTGATGATAGATGTGATGATGGATGTGAGAATCTTGGCACAGTCTTTAATGATAGGGGCTGGACAGGTGTCGCCTTTTCATTGGGAGTGCTTGAGGTTTTTTATGATTTTCGTCAATTCGGGTGATACCGGGAAGAAGTAATATTGGGAGATGTTTCAGCTGGTTGGAGGGTTGAGGTGCATGGAGGTGGTCGGTGGTGGTTGGACAAAGAAGGCCAGCTACTTGGTGCAGATTTTTGTCTGTAGGGATGGCAATTTTCCCCATGAGGGAATCTTGTACCTTGGTACACCAGTGGTCATCTATGATAAGGTCTGTGGGAAAGGGTGAAGAGCAAATCAAGTTTGCGTAAGATCATGAAGTGTTTGCAGGTTATGAATTCTCCATTGTTTATTCTGGTATTGCAGCTGCTGGCTGTGGCTGTGTTAATAGCTCTTTTGTAACTGTTGGCTATGGATGTGTACTGGGCTTTGGAGACTGTGGAGGGGTCTTTTCTCTGTGCTGTTTCAGCTGTTAGTTTCTTGGCACAGGACACTAGGAGCTCAGGGGAGTAACAGGCGTTCTTTTTTAAAGCTTGCTTGGCTTTGCACTTTTTTAGTGGAGCTAGAGTGTAGACAGGTAGAGCAATGGTGTTGTACAGTTTGACCAGGAACTCTGGGTTCGTATCCTTTTTTGATGGGATTGTGAGGGCTAAGAGGAGGGTTGTGAAGTGTTCCTTCTTCGGGTATTTGGTGCAGCAGGCTAAGACTTCAGGTTTCATTGAGTGACAAGGGCTGGGCCTCTTGTTGCGGAGGTTGAATGTGATGGTGTGGTGGTCAGACCATGGGCAGGTGCTGGTGGTGAGGCCAGTCAAGTTGCAGTTGAGGTCAGCAAACCAATCGAGAGTGCTGCCCTGGATGTGGGGGGGTTCAGTGATTCACTGAAAAAAGTCAATGTGATTGAAGGCTGTGGCTAGGCTTTTTGCTTGTTGGTCTGTGGGGTCATTGAGGCCACGAATGAGGTCTCCCAGGATTAGGATTTTAGGGCTGGGCCAAGAATGAAGTCTCCCAGGATTAGGATTTTAGGGCTGGGCTTGATGATGGGAATGATGATAAGCATGAGGTTTTCCTCGAAAGATGAGATGGACCTGGTGAGAGATAACTAAGGTGGAGATTGAGGGCATTGGTAGGTGAGAGAGTGGGTTTGGAGGTTGGGATTGGGTTGGACTTTAATTGTAGATAACAGCGACTCCATTGCCTCTGCAATGGACTCTTTCGTTGTGCATGATGGTGTACCAATATGGCAAGCAGGTTCTAAAGAGTTATTTTAGAATGTGAGGGCAAGGATAGGATTTTGGAGACAGGACAATTTTGCTTTGGACATCTTGAAGTTTGAGAGACCTACACAGTTGTTTGAGGTGGGGAAATACATCTTAGAAGTAGGGACAGTGAGGCATTTCCCAAATGATTATTATTTAATAAAAGTCTATAACCACAAATATGACTTCTCTGTTCCCGTGTCTCATTCCTGGCTTGTCACAGGACATTGTAGAGCTGAATACAGTGACCACAAACCTAAGCAATGTTAATACATAAATACTGCTGTATGTTACGGGACATTAAGGCAGCGTTTAGGCAGTTGCAGCATCATTTATTAGGGCACCAAAACAAGGCGCCAGTCTACAGGGACCATAGGAATCTTCAAGCTTCAGCTTCCCTGCTTTCTGTTATGGCTAGACATGTACAGTGGCATTTGTTTTATGCATTGTTCAACTTTGTTATCACCTACAAACTTGCCTCACTGAATTGTAAAGCTGATGCTTTGCCCCAATCCTACGAGAACACGACCACTCATGTCTTACCTGAAATGATTTTTCCACCTCACAACTTCCTCTGTGTCTTCAGAGATCATTCTTTTCGATCATTCGTGGTTGGCTGACCACCCCAAGGAAATGAGCAAGCTACCTCATACCATGGTGAAGGGCCTTCTGTATGTAAAAGGTAGGTTGTTTATATCAACACATGCAGGTCGTATTATGGCATTACAATGGTCTCCTGACATCAGGTTCAGTGGCCACCCAGGGCCAAACAAGTCTAAGGACTTACTGCTGCATTGGTCTTAGAAGCAGAGGTGGGGAAAACAGTAAAGTAGTACATGCTCTCCAGCCCGATGCTCATCCAATAAAAAAAAAAAACTTGCATTAAGTCCTAGGCCAATTGTGAATATGCTACTCCTTCCAAACCATGGTCCATGTTATCCATGGATTTCATAGGAGAATTGCCAGAGGTCAAAGGACAAAACACCATATGGATGATCATAGACATGTTCACCAAAATGGATCTTTACGTCCCATGCCATGGAATGCTGTCATCTCTAGCTCTGGATGTTTTATTTTTCCTTTACATCTTTTTCTCTTTGGACTGTCATCTGATCATAGACAGGGCTTGCAGTTTGCCTCAAGGTTTTGGAGGGCACTGATGAATCTGCTATCAGTGGATGCCAGATAATCTTCTGCATACAATCCGCAAACTGATGGCTCTACTGAAAGGACTAATTAAATCCATGTGCAATGCCTGTGGTGTATTTGTCTCCAATTCCAGTCAAAGGTGTCCCCTGCTTCCTTTTGAAGAGTTTGCCGATGACAACTCAGTACACTCGCTACAGGGAAGTTGCCTTTTTATGCACCTTTGGGAGAACAATCTTGCTCACTGTCTGGTCTGAACCTGCCACCTACTGTAGCATCCTTGGCCAATGACATTATGCAACATCCTCACCAAGTCTGCTTGTCTGTCTATCAGAATCTTGTGGAAGCCCAGGCTAGGGTAGTGTATCAAGCAGACATACATAAACAACTGGCCATCGTCTTATCAAGTGGGGAACACAGTGTGGCTTTCCCCCAAGAACTTGCATCACCTAGGGTTCAGAAAAACCTCTGCCCCATTTTGTTGGACCTATTTAAAATAGAACGGGTGATCAATCACATTACATATCACCGTTTGTTACCTAAGACTTTGTGGATCCATCTGGTCATTCATCTCTTCATTGTGTCCATGTCATTTGACTTCTCGGTTGCCAGGTACGATCCATGTACAGTGGCGGAGAGTAGTACGAGGTTATCAATATCCTGGATTTACAAATTCTAAAGGGGTGGCTCTTTTACCTTGTGGACTGGAAGGGATGCAGTAGGACCGGACATGGGAAAAGGTGGAGAATCTGCACACTCCTCAGTTGCTCCATCGCTTTCATGCTGCAACCGCAGTGCACCCCTGCAATCCACAAGCTTTGTGGGTGACAACTGTCAGGCATCAGAGGTCATGAGCGCAGATATTCTATGCTCTTGGGAGGTTTCCATGCCAACTATGGGAGTCCAACTTCCATGGCCGCACGTAATGTCATGGTGTTGCCTGAAATGAGGCCAATGGGAGGCTGCTACTCACTGTATTTGTAAGTCACGCGGCTTGAACAAGCAGAGGGAAGCACTGATCCCTGCTTCTCACTGTATTGAGCAGCACATTTTCTATCAGGTGTTGATTATCCTGGATTCCTGTCTCTGACCTGTTTTGAATATGATTTTTCCCCTGGATTACACTTATTAGATTTGTTGTTGTTCTTTGCTGTCATACTGGTATTCTACCTCGCTCTCTCATTTCATATTGATTTTTGGACTGCTTTTTTGGATTTGTGCTTTCTTGTGCTTGTTTGAATTCCTGGAAACCTGACATTCACATAATTCTAGGATTTCCATTTCTGCTTTACCCTGCAGATCCTTCTTCCATCCAGCAGCTGCCATCCCGGCATCTGAGTTTTCTGGTCCGTTATTACTTAAAGGCATCCTCATGCCAGCAGTGTTAGACCCTTGCAGACTCTTTGGACATGTTGCTACGACAGTCTAGTCTATGCCGGGGCTAGTTGGCCTATGGGCTATTGCTACCTACCTCATTGGGAGAACCAAACTGGGCAAACCATGGAGACCAGATATTGGAGACCACATATGTGCAGGGTCTAGGGTAGACTGGGAAGAGGTTTGAATCTGGCTAGGTGTAATTGTTTGTGTTTCTTTACAGGTGTGTGGGTTGCTGTCATGCCCTCTTTTCACCTAATTGGCTGGTGAATCTGTATTTTTCAACACTCCACTGGAATATCAGGAGAAAGGCTCTTTGTCTATGAAAGTGAGTCCAGTGAGGTATCGGTTTGTGAATATGAGAAAACCTCCCTGAGGCATTGGTCGAAGAGAGGAAAATCTGTGTCTAGTAACACCCCCTCAAGTACACTGTGAATGATGATCATTAGCATCATGATCTCTTGGTTTCATACCCAGAGATTCAGGGTGGATTGGTTGTATACATTGATGTACCCATGGCCTCATATGATCTGTATCAGATTTAGGGGGTGTATGCCTTCCAAAGTGATCATATTAGCGTAAAAGGTGGTTTTCTTGCTACAGTTGTCCAAGAGGGATTTCATTGGACCTTAAATTTAGATGGGAAGACAGGATTTCTGATCAGTCTCTTCAGTGGTACATACTACTCAGGCTCCCAGTGCTTCCTCTTTCATTGGGAACAGATCAGCAAGGTATTCTGGTTCCTCAGGCACCCCCAGCCATTCTGTTTGTTCTGTCTCTCAGGGGAAGCTAAGAGCCAAAAGAAGAAGCTTGATCTCCATCAGTTCATATTTTGGATTTGTGGGACATAGTAGGGCCAAATGTGCCAGTTTCTAGCAGGCATAAAAACTTAGGGTCTCTGATGGAGAGTTGGAGGACTACGTTTCCGCAATACTGTGGGAGAAGGTATTCTGTGCTTACTATCACTGCGCAATAGGATGCTGGGGACAGGCCTCCAGATAGTCAGAGTCTCTTCTTTCCCTTGACCTGATATCATTAGGCTTCTTCTGCCCCCTGGATTCACAGGCATATGTAGAGGTTTGATAACATCCTCCAGACTAGGTTCATGGAGTTGCCAGATGACTTTCTGTAAATATGCAAGTAGTTATTCTATATACTACGCTAATACCAGTATAGCACTTACATCCTCATAGGTCTTGTTCGATACGCATTTGTTCAGCAGATCTCAGGCACAAGATGACAACTATCACTAAGTTTCACCTGGTCATACGAATAGGTGCTGAAAACAAAACCGATAATGCTTTCTGCTTGCCCCAATAACTCCAGGATACCTCTCCTTAGATCCTCATAGGGGGTTCTCCTCTTGGGATTCACATTTTGAAAGGCTTGTTTAACTTCTCCAGTCCATAGTGGGGCAATTCATGTTATGCAATCATGTCAGTGCCATTATGCAGTCGCTGGTACCCTCACAAATTTGATGAAAAAAGCAGTTGGATCCTCCCCAATGCCAAATCTTTGTAGGATGGTCAGTGGTAACACTAGTTGTTTGTGTCTCTCTTCAATCACATATTTTACACCGTGTAGAGTTGCCAGACAACTGTTGGTGTTAATGACTGATAGTAAGCTGTCAATCTACTAGAGCCTTCTGTAGATCTTCCTTGGGAATAAGCATCACAGAGAATGGGGCTCCTTGCAGTCTCCTTGTGACTACTGCAGGTTCTGATATCTCTTTGCCCACTTCCAGTTAGGAGGTTTTCTGCATTGCGGGAATGCACGGCTCCCTTCATTACCTTCCAACCCTCTTCAACTGACTTGCACTGCCTTACATGAGAGGTATTCTCCCAGGCCTCTCGTATTGGCTCCAAGAGGCTCTTGGGTTCGGATTCCAGGATGATGCTTTCCTCAGTGGAATTGACCGGTGTGGGAGAGTGGTCTGGATTGACTATGAAGGGCAGTTGCAAGATCAATATGTCAAGATTAAGTTTCAATTGCCCTTTTAATAAGGGCCACAATATGATTATTAATCCTGTGAGATCTTCTTTCAAAACCAATGCCGAGATTTTGCATCGTGTTCTAAGCTTTTAGCCATTTTGGAAATTGGGTTCACCTCATCTTCAGTTTTGTCAGTGAAATGTGTATGCATCACTTGTGCTACCCATTCATTCTGACACGTCTGTTCGAATATCATCCCCTCTATGCACAATTGCGTCAATCTGAGATGAAAACCTAGAGTGGCTATTTTTTAATGCAGCCATTATTTCTTATAGCTCCATATGTGGATCTTCAGTCTCTGTAGTTTTTGTATTAGACGGCACATCGGCTGATTCGTCTAGGCGCCCTGATATGCAAATTATTACAAACTGGAGTAGCCCTTCTTTCCAGTCTTTTAATGCATAAGACATGCCCCGCTCAGGTTGATAAGTATCACAGACAGCCTAATTTATATTGTATTTATTTATGTGGGTGATAGGGTCTTATCTGAGTCTTTTCTCCTCCTGTTCTGTATGATAAGATAGGATATGATATAATATGATAATTCATTTATAACGCGCCAGTACACAAGTGTTTCTAATGTGTCACTGTATGCAGGGTGACACATTACATTCCATGCCATGGAAGACACGGTTTTATACTTACTGCTTCAGTTATTCGCTGGTCACCAAAAAAAACAGTCAATGTACAGCTTCACCCCTCATCCTCATTAGTTAGAACCTCAGGGCAGCACAATACAGTACTCCCTGAGCTCTTGACATTTTCAGAAATGTAAATATAAGCTTTACTGATGTTCACTGTACTGTCACTTCCACTTACTATTGACTTAGTTTAATTGATTGAGTTGTGCCATTATCCAGTTTAAACCATAAAACCATAGGGCACCCAAATGCTTTTGTCATGGACCCGCAATGGTTAAACTTCTCTCCATGGCAAGCTTCCTTGCAGCTGACACCCCACATAAGACACTCTTACACCAGGTCACAAGGTCAGAGCAAAGGTCACAATCACACATTCAGATTGCCGAGGCTGCTGAAATCTTGTGTTTCTCAATCGCATCTGAGCAGTCTCTTCTTGACACAATCACCATTGCTGGAGTTGCTGATTGTTCGGCAGTCACAGTCTAGGCCGATTGTCACAAGCTTATCCCACCACAGAGGCACAGCTGTTGGAATAGAAAATATTGTGGAAAAAAATATATTTAATATTGGCCTATGCCAAGCTGCTCGAAAGTCGCTTGCGAGATAATCTGCATTGCAAGGTCTTGACCTTTAATCCATGTAGTCTGCCATTTTAGGTCAAACCGCCATTTTAGGATTTGGGTGGAAAAGTCACCCTGTGAGATAAAATGGTGGACGATGTAATTGCAAAATGCAACATGGCCGTCTTGACCTCTGTACATCGCTAATGTGTAATCTGCCTGCAGGCTACTTGTTGAGGTCATGAACTGAAACCTCGTCCTACGTTGACCTATGTGTAAAAGGATTACTTGCGCAATGAAACCAATCCACGAGTATATATTATGATAATGTATTTACATATTGAACAAAGAACATCTGTTTTACTAAATTGTATTTATGTTTAAGAAGACCTGCAATGCGAAACGTTAGAATACACAGTTAATACATATGTTTATTGCTACATGTAATAAAAACAAACCAGTTAGATGCAGATATTTGGGATTCGGCAATGAACCCTAGAATTGGTGATGTATAAAGTGGAACATTAACCCGAAGTAGGGCTGGACATAGTGCCCACAAAATGTATAAAAGGCAAATGCATTCTAATGTACAACGTCTCTCACTGAACACACTGAACCACGCTGGAGTTCGTTGTGTTGTACTGAGGGCCGATAGCTATCTGAATTTGCACTTTTTTGTAATTGAATTCAGTAGAGAATAAATATTTTGTTTCTGTTTTCACAGTTGGCACCCGAATAGGGACCCTTAAGATTGATGCCGGATTGTTGAAGGTAGACACACGCTATCGGACCGGGATCAGACGGTGTGACAAAAAGTAAGGGGCGCCTGGATGAGACGCGAAACCTCAGCAGCGCTGCACAATCCGAACCCTGGATGACTAGCCTGTGGTCTGAGACGGCATCTTGACGAGGTCCACTTATCGAGGCGGGCAGATTTGCCGAAATCACCATACACGAGGTAAGATTAGTTAGGTAAGATTCTTAGAAGTACCGATCGGACCTCCTTAGGTTTGGCCAGGTGAGTCGTGACCCGACTCTTAATTTAACCCTGGCAATTTAAATTTTGGCGCATTGTATCTGCAGACACAATTATTGACCAGGTAACGCCAAGAATTTGAGATATGCCTGGGAAATTGTCTACCTGCTTTAGGGCATTATTCCGCAGTGATAGACAATTTTTGGATTTTAGCCATCCTGCACCACAGGAGGGGTCGCCGGCATGTACTATGTACTGTAAGCATGGCATTGGAAGTGTATTGTTTAATTATATTTGGCACAGACAAACCAGACATGTTTCCGAACTTCAGTGGCCAATCAATGGTAGTTTTGAGATCCCTCGCATTGAATATTTGGAGTCAGTTTTGTTAAAGAAAAAGGCTAGACCTGTAGCATTTGATGTTTTGCAGAATTGGAAAAAAGAAGCGTTACAACAACTTAAGAGTAGAGAGAAACATGCGCGTCGTCATAAAACGAATGCCGAAAAAGCGTTGTTATATGACCAGGATACACAGGCTGAATCGGCTAAAATATGTAAAGGGCTTTCTCACTTGGTATTCAAAAAATCTATCCTTCCAAAGATCATCATGATTCTGATAAGTTTTTTGAGAAAATATTAAATGAATGAAGGCCTGGTGCTTCTGCGCCACCTCCGTATGTTCCTCTTCCCACTGCTGTACCTTTTCCTGTTGTTATTCCTGCTTTTACTGCGCAACATGTTGTTCCTACTCCTCCGGCTTGTGTCCCTCCACCTGCTCTTCTGCCTCTTTTTATCGCACCAGTTATAGCTCCTCCATCGAATTTGCCTGCTCCCCCTCTTCCAAGTGGTCTTGGGCCACTTGTAGTCGATCATGGTGCAGGTTCAAAGGTTGTCACTCGCAGTACTGTACCACTGGAGAAGAATCATGAGTTAATTGCATGGGCTAAGCATTGCATGGAGAATGATGATCAGGCTCGTGTTTTTTCCACACTTTTTAATACGGATAATGTTCCTGAGAAAAATGTTTTTATTGAAGGTTTGGGGATTCAGTTATGCATAATGTGGGGAAGATTAAATAATGCGGACTTTCCGCAAGGGTAAAGGGATCTAAATACTTTAGCACTTTCCAGAGACACTGTGGAGAAGGTAAATGAGCATGTTGAGAGGTTATTTGAGTATAGGAAGGAGTTAGAAAGGATACGGAATGAAGATGATGAAGAGGAAAGTATGTATGTACAGACGCAGTACCTTCCGTGTCGTAAACCGATATCGGAGGAAATGCAAATGTGTAAGAAAAATGCGATTAGATGGATTTCAGACATAAAGATAACTCCAGTTGAGGTATATGACACATATAGTCAATATACGTTGGAAATGCAGAAGAAAGTGATACAGGTAATGGTAGAGTACCTGCAGGATGAATGTGTAAAAAGAAAGATTAGTTTTCCCACAGAGTTATTGAATATTTATAAAAGAGCTTTTTCACTTGACACTTCTTCGACTGCTTTAGCGCTCGACTTGGCTCTGTTGCTTAGTAAGCATTCGGAGTTGCCTACATCTCATTTGCCTATGAGAGAGGTTCCTCCGACATTTGTCTTGAAGGTTGAGGTTGCGGCCGATGTTCATGTCCCATTTTCATGACAGGAAGTGAACACCATTAGACAGTCTATTCCTGATATTAGGAAAAATCCGACAGGGTTCTATAAAGAGATGGAATCTGTTTTGCAATCCTCAGTGTTCACCTTAGGTGACATTGATTTATTGTTTCCAGTTCTCCAGACCATAGATTTATGGAAACAAGTTAGAACCATTGACGATGTACCCGGGTTGGGAGATACGTGGTCGAATTTAACTAGACTCAATGGGGAAAGGCCAGCTGGCGAAAGACCACAGCGGGTGATATTAACTCTGCCTGATAGAACTATTGCTAAATTAAAAACCATAATTCCTGAAAAAAGAATTATTTGGGACGAGCTTACGGCCTGTGTCCAAAGTCTGAGGGTGTTACCGAGTTCTTTAATCGATTCGAACAGGTATTTTCAGATTTCAGTGGACAAGACTTAGGCACAGAGTCTGGGAAAAGATTATTTGTGTACAAATATGACGTGGATTGCTGCCTGACATCCAGTCACAGATTATGTCCTCTGAGTGCGCTTGGCAGGCAAAATCGCAATCAGAAGTACTGCACATGGCTCAGTACTATGAGAATCGTGTCAATAATGAAAAAGATAGGATTGAAAAACGGAAAGATGATTTAAAAACTAAGGTGCTATTGCAGCAAATTGTTCGAGGCCCCAGACGGGGTAACTCTCAGGTTAGAGGTCAGTATGTCCCACAGGGGAATGTGCCCTTGGGTCCTGTGAGTATTAATCAATGTGCTTATTGTCGTCGAGAGGGTCATTGGCGAGCACAATGCCCCGTCCTTCAACAGAGGTCGAATAATACATTTAGTAATATGAGTAGGCGATCCAGAGGTCGCCCGGGCGTAGGGGGCCCGGTAGAGGTCAGTTTACACAAGACCCTCAACAGCCTTTTTCACAGGACAATCAGACTCCGAGTACGGACACTAGGAACATATTCGATCATCCTTCCGCTGCATATTGTAAGCCGCCATTTTAAGTCAAACTGCCATTTTAGGATTTGTGTGGAAAAGTCACCCTGTGAGCTAAAATGGTGGACAATGTCATTGCAAACTGCAACATGGCCGTCTTGACCTCTGTACATCGCTAATGTGTAATCTGCCTGCAGGCAACTTGTTGAGGTCATGAACTGAGACGTCTTCCTACGTTGACCTATGTGTAAAAGGATTACTTGCGCAATGAAACCAGTCTACGAGTATATATTATGATAATGTATTTACATATTGAACAAAGAACATCTGTTTTACTACATTGTATTTATATTTAAGAAGACCTGCAATGCGAAACTTTAGAATACACAGTTAATGCATACGCTTATTGTTACATGTAATAAAAACAAACCAGTTAGATGCGGTTATTTGGGATTGGGCAACGAACCCTAGAATTGGTGATGTATAAAGTGGAACATAAACCCGAAGTAGGGCTGAACATAGTGCCCACAAAATGTATAAAAGGCGAATGCATTCTAATGTACAGCGTCTCTCACTGAACACACTGAACCACGCTGGAGTTCGTTGTGTTGTACTGAGGGCCGGTAGCTATCTGACTTTGCACTGTTTTTGAAATTGAATTCAGTAGAGAATAAAGTACTTAGTATGTTCCTTTGTAACCCGTGTTCGGTGTATTTCCTTTTGTTGTACTCAGCCTCGATATTTTGTTTCTGTTTTCACACAGCCGCAGGGTACCACAGCATTGACAGCACACCAGCGCCCTGCACTTAACGCACTCCTATGTCAGCGGGATGCCTCCAACTTCTGCGTTGAAAAATGCTCTCTCCTACCATGCCAGCATGCAGTCAGATCTCATGGTTAGTGATGCCAGGACTGCACACATCAGACACCATAACCTACCCATGCCTGGTCACTAGAGATGGGAGAGCCAGAGACAGGCTGAGCTTGGTTACAGTCATACTTTACTCTGGCTCGAGTCAGTGGATGTGTAAAAGCATCACCTCATCCTCTGTTACATCTGCAGAGTAAATTAAAGTGGCAGTGCCACCCAGTGATAGTTAAAAGGACTACATGGAACCATCTACTTGCACACAACACTTTGTTTATCTCTTGCCAGGAACTGAGGAAAGCACTCTACTTAAATGTGCCATATTTGTTGTGCCTGTAATAATCAGGATCATTTTTAAGTGATTCTTTTAAATGTGTAGTAGATAGAAAGCTACACTTATATACCATGTATTTAAACTAAAGTAGTTGCTCCAAAGTTAACACAAATATTGATCATTTAGAATGTGCGCCGCACAGGCGGACATAATCCTTAACCTGTTCATTGCTTTCACATATGGTCAATGAAATAGATGATGTACTACACTGTTTGGTGGACATGAGTGATTGCCGGGGGCACTTTACTGTACAGTTTGTGAATAATCTACGGGATGTCACCCTGGTCTTAGGCAAGCATGATGTGTGACTACACACAAGGCTTTCTACCTGCTATTCAGACCTGTAGGTTTCCTCCTCAATCTGAAACCATCCAGGATTATGTTGGTGCTGCCTGTAGCCCCCACATGTGCCTGCCTGCTGAAAAACTGTGGTTATCCTTTGAAATTTCGGATATTGATTTGTGCGAAGTGGGAGAAGAGCAGGGAAGATTGTAGACGGTATGGGAGATGAAGTTTATCTTGTCAAGTCGACATAAAGGATCCAATATAAATTCACTATTACAGAACACTGTGAATGTGAACAAACAGCAAATGCATGACTTAATAAACATATTGCAATGTAGAAGGCAAAGAAGCATATATGTTAAAACAACAACAAACACGTATACCTCTGTGATTTAAAGCATCAGAAGGTCCAAAGTGTGTGCAAGTCTGTTTTTGTAACTAATTAATGATACATTTGGAATTAGTAATCTACAAATCAGGCTTTGTGAGTTTCTGATCCTCATGTGGATTCATGCATTCAAACAACAGAGGTACCAATTCACTAGAATCAGTCGGTATGAGAGGATCAATTGACTCATTTGACCTACAAATAACAGGAGTGTCATTTAGCAGGAATTGCACATATTGCTTTACAAAAAATATAGCAGCAATACCACTTGGCATGAGGAACGTTTAGAATGTGAGTTGTTTGATTCACGATTCGCCATTAGTGATTTAAAAAAGATAGAACTATTTTTCACAACTGCAATTTAGTTATTTCCTAATCCACAATCAATTGTATTGACACACTGATTTTTCTTGATCCTGAGAATTATTTCTGGGATATTCATGTTTGTCTAAATAGAAATAGAAACATGGTTACTAAAACGAATCCATTGTCTTCTCTAACTAGTCATTGTTGAAACACAGTTCACCAACAGAGCCACTGTATGGAACCCTCAGAGCTGTTTTCAACAGGTAAAGTGGCCAGTGGAGTTATGTCTTCTATTGAATGATTAATAAAAATGGTTTGGTATGGAAATCCATTCCCAGTGAGAATGTGTGTGTTTTTGTTTTCTTTTCAGTTTATACCCTGAGGTCACATTCCATTTAGTGTGCCATCTCTACCTTAAAAAAGATTTTAAAAGCTTCCTAAAACAATACTGTAGTTGAGTTGATGATTGACATGTGTCAACCAAATACAAATTCACCATCTATACAGCGACAGGCACACATTTCTTCTGCAGGACCAAGCACATGAAGCAGTCGTGATGTAGGGAAAGCTTATACATGCACAGGACGCTAATTTGACTTCCTGCGCCACCTCTAATAAGTGTTCCCTGGGCAATAGTTACTTGTAGGTGGAGAAAGGCAAGTAGTGTCAATGGCAAGTTCTTTTCAGCAATAGTAAAGGGGGCAGCTCAGGGGATATTCACAGCCCTCGCTGCCTCTGTGCTTCACGCGATTTGCTTTCCAAGACTCTATGAAGTGCTTCATTGTATTGCTGTTGTGTTAGTTGGAACATACAACTTTCTCAACCCCTTGATGCTCAAATATTGCCCTTTTCACTGGTAACAATGGGTGTAAAAATTACTTTAATAGCTGGGCCAATTTTTCGTTGGATTACACAAGCATCCCGATCCAAGAATTATATCCGTTTTTTCACTAGTGCCGTTCCATCAGGTCTGGCCGGAAGTCGCATCCTCTTTTCCAAAGGAAAGCTTCATTTTTAGCAAACAAATTAACCGCAGCACCTCACTAGTTTACAGCATCTATGCTGAAATGGTTGGTGCCCTCCCCAAGTGTTTAGCACATAACAGGCATTGATTTGCCTGATCGAATGCTTCACTGATGTTGCATTAGTCTTTCACCCAATTGCATTACTCAAGAGCGCATTTCAGGATGTTCAAGTTGGAATTTCAGTGCATCTTTGTTTATGTCTTCAGTTGGTTATTTGTGCCCCAGGAGGTCGCATAGACAGTTCAATGTTTTTTTTTGTTTTTTTTAATGGTGAGTATTGCCATCTCTCCTCTCCCGTCAGTATTCAAGCATCCTCCCTAACCCAGGTGTCCCTGATTAGGGCTAGTGAATGTTGTCCCCGACTGCCATCTCCCATCTGTAGCATAAAACAGTTTATAGACAATCTAAAACACTGGCTTTCTAATCTCCCCTTTTCTGTTGGCTTTCTGCTCTGGACTAGTGGTCTCTATCTGAGAGGCGAGGCAAGGCTAGAGACAAGGGTCTGCAAGTAAGCATACTGGTGCAAGGGGAAGGGACTGGATGAGGGGCCCTCTGTGCTGCCAGCATCTACCTTAGTGGTAGGACTGGCTCTGGTTGGCTCCCTTGTAAGCCTCCCATCCCGGCTGAGAGGGGTTCCCTTCCACTCTTGACAAGGCCAGGTTGCTAGACCTGTGACATGTGGCACATTTTGGCTACATGCCAATGGCAAAGCATATTTCTTGTATGTGGTTGAAATGCAAACAGAACTTCTTGGTGACATCGTATATTGCATTGCTTGACCAATCCTTATGCAACATGAAGCTGGCTATTTTGTTATCCCAGATCTTTAAAGGTAGTCACAAAGTTGTCCACCCTAATTAATATGAGAAAATCCATATTCTAGCAATGTAGTGCTAATTTCCTGGCCACCCTATGATTCTTATCACTTACTGTCTAGCCAAAATTCACCAGAACCAATTTCTGTATTTTGCATCCTCTACTAGGGGTCCTTTGATGATGACGATTGTCACTTAAAGGTTATATATAAGCTAAGGATTTTATATATTTTGCAATGTTGTCAATTAAGATGATTTAGTCACCTATAGTTTCTAAGGAAACAGTACTCCACAATTCCATGCATAATCCTACCACCAACATTTTAAACATATTGGCTTGCCAATTGTGATCCTACAGTAGATTATATAAAAAGCTCAATAATTTAACGTGAACTATGCATTCCTAGTAGTATATACAAAGTTTGAGCAAACCTTCCAATGGGAAATAAGCTGCATTGCAATATGGGTGCTACACTGCTCCCAACAGCTTCTTACATCAATTGACCTGTACCTCCACCATATTGCCATCACCATGGCTGTGTCTCCCTAAACACTAGACCCTACACTGAACTAAATACCCCAGATCTAATGTGTACTGTAGACCTGTCCTTCGTGGCAGAGTCCCCTATATCTGGCAAACCTTATCCTCTAACAGACGACTCAGCTGGCTTTTTACCTAAACCCTTTTGAACACTAGTGCACCCCACTGCTTTAACACATAGTTCCCCAGACTGGATAAGCAACTTATGACCTGAAGTGTAACAAAGCCCTCTCTGTCCCAGCGCCAAACTTCCATTCTAATTCACAAGCAGCAGCTGATTTATGAATCTCGCTAACACTCACATGTCACCATTGCCAGCCACCTAAATTCTAAAACTGATGCAACAAATAGGGACACATTATTTGAAATAAAATCCCTGCATAAACCATTTCTTGCCATAACATATAATAGGTCCACTAAGTGCTGGAGCCACTATCAAACTTCTTTCAAATATCAGTCTGGCTGGCAACATTCAAAACCTTTTCAACCAGTGCCAGCTCCCCAATTTATGAAAGCAAAAGTTAAAGGTTCCAAACTGTCTGAGCAAAATGCCTAATATACCTATTAAATAGTATGCACGTGGAACTATCTAAATTCAAGCTATGATCAAGCAACTTTCATCTTTGATAATATCTTCTCTCATTAAAGTGAAAGTGCACTGCCTTTCCTACTGCCTTTCATCCAATCTCAACTCATATACCCCAAAACATCTCAATTTCTAAACCCAGACAGCCTATGGCTTCGTGCACAAATAAATCTGTCATGTTCCAGCATTGACCTCTCTGCATTAAATCCGGAAGGATCCAAGCCCTATCTTATTCATGTGACCCGCCTCCCTTCAAGTTACAACCAAATCATCAATCACTAACAGCCCCACAATCTACCTCCCTTCCACTTCCATCTGCATGTGTAACCTTTCCCTCCTTTTCCTACACCCAAACCACAGAGATAGGAATATCACTCAACCCATTCATATATTAACCAACAGTAAAATAATCGACCTTGTGAAAGGGATTGCACATACCTCTGAGCTAAAATATTTAAAAACACAGTTGATCATCCATATAACCCATCGGCATAGGAATCAAACACCAGAACTGCAAACACTAATATAGACACAATTCTGAATATGAAGAATCTAGCATTCAGCAGTGATTTCATCGAATGCAATGCATCGAATGCAAAAGCCTCGAAAAAATTATTTTTTTTCTTAGGTAAAGTTTTTTTTTATTATAATGGATTTTAAGGGGTTGCAAAACGGGGTTTGCGGAGGGACCCCATTTAAAATCTTTTTTAAAAAATGCATTTTTTTCAATGCATTTTTTTACGAGGCTTTTGCATTCGATGCTTTTGCATTTGATGCTATTACTATAAACCATTCGGGATCTTTTAGGCATTGCTGAAACACAGTTCACCAACCACTACACTGGCATGCAAACTGATGCCCCCAATCTCAAATCTGAAGAATCAAAACAAAACAGGATGATCACGTTCTCTTCTTTTACAGAAACTTAGGAGAACCTTACTTACAATTCCCAATCACCATTTCAGCAAAGCAATGGAAGCTAAATACCCACCAGAAACTGGACAGATACTACTTTCTCACTGGTGTACAGACCTTATGGTTAGATAGCCACAATCCTTAATGGATGGAGAGAGCTAAAAACATATTGCTAAAACATCTTTGAGAGCATCATTACAATCAGAGCTGAACCTAAGATTGGAGAGCAATGGTAATATACCAGCACAGGTACTGATTAAGCATGTCTGTTTTAGGATTTACATTAATAACTTAAAACCCTTTAATTCAAAATGAACACACTTGTGATGCCATCTTGGCCTGGAATACACACTTAACACAACAGTAATACCATCACACAGCTAGTCCATCAGATTATCCCCAGCCGATTACTGAATTTGACACATCAACGACCCAACAATTCAAAATAAATGGGCTCTAATGATGCTGACAATGAGTTTTTGGCACACTTTAAAAGGGCAGTCACCACTGGGGAACAGGCCCATGACCAAGCAGCTACCTACATGGACGAAACAAGGAGCCAATCAGAAACAATGATAATTTCACCCATCAAATCACGAAAATCATCCACATTCCTGAAGATAATTATCAACAAATCATTAAAAAAGGAACTGTATATCCTAAAAAGAGAAGGCAGGACAATGTCGTCATCCAGCCCACCCATTGACGCTGCAACATGTACAACTCACCCTGGAGCACATCACGAGAGAAAAAAAAAAATCTTAAAGCTAGAAATCACATGGGTGACAAACAAAGAAAGGTTACTTGTTAAAAGTAACAGAGATCTCATTACTATCTCGGAAATAACTACAGATATCAAAACCCAGATATTCCCAAGAATTAGAAGACAATCTAATTTCCTTTTTTGTAGAAAAGATAAACATTTCCAATTGAACATAATTCTCTCTGTTACAATGAACTTTGCACAAATGGGTAATAATTACCCCAGTCTAATGCTTACTGTTTCAGGCTTCTTTCTCAAAGAGCTTATAGAGTCATTGGGCACATCTCATCACTCACACCAAGAAAGGTGCAACCCAATCCACTTGAACCGTTGCTGTAGTTTTGCTCCTTGGTCCCCCACTGTATTTTGACCTGCTTGTGCTTTTGCTCCTTCACGCTGTAATGCATGTGCGAAAATGAGCTGAAAAACATGACGCTGTTGTGGCCATTTTGGACATTCACTTCCAAACCGCAATGAAAGTCTACCTTTCTGTAAGCTTGTTAGAGAGCACACATGAAGTCTGCAATAGTGGCAAGATTATTTTATGAAACAAGATGAACTCACTATGAAGGATTGTTGTTGCAATATTCGCTCAAGGATCAACTGAGAAGGGAGCCGGAGATGTCCAGGTGCAGTGATTAGAGGTGCTGGAACTGGGGGTGCGGGAGACGAACTGCATTTCTCCACTATTAACTGGATTTTTTCACTCTTTGCCTCCCATGCTTGCTGTCTGTCCTTCAGCCGGGGACGGATGACAACCTAGGAGGGGTGGGGATTTTTGCCCCACAAGAGGAGAGTTATTGTGGCTCCAGACCCCTTTAGTACATGTGATCTCTCTGCCTACCTGCCTCGGGACAGGGTTGTGTTGTCGTGGCTGAGATGAAGTTTCCTTATGCAACTACACTAATGATGAAGTAAAGCTTTTGTAACTATTCTTGCTTGCATGTTCATGCATAACCACTTATATGTATGATTAACCACATTTATTCTACTGGTTATGTGTATGCCTATGATAAATGAATAAAGGGCCTGTAAAGAGCCAATTATATTCCAATTGTTGGTCTAGGTGTGTATTATTGGCTTCCTGAGTACAAGAAGTTTTTGGTCTATGTAACACAGTGAGTGGCCCCATAGTCATGGCATGTGTTAGAAAAGCAAAACAGGCGCCAAACGTTTTCAGGTTGTGTCCATCATTGTGCATTGTGAGGAACAACTGCCCATGTCATGCTGTCATAGAATGTCTCCTGATTATTCTATCAGAGATGCCCTGCTTCCAGGATGTCAGCACGGCCACACGGGATGGAAATCCCAAGGATCAGGCATGTTCTCCATCAACTACTGTCTGCACAAGCACACCCACATTCTATGCGCTAATACAAATTAGCCATAGTTAATAAGTCACGCATGCAGGGCAATTGAACACCCCTCCCAATAGACATCAAACAACATCAGAAATCAACACCCCCCCAACCAACTTATATATCAGAATCCTGACCAACTCACTGCAATGCAGGCACACAATCCTCCCATTGGCACGCAGACCGCTTAAGTGCTATGGGCACACAATACAAGGGTTCGTCTGAACTGCAGGCATGCAAAGTGATCTTTCATTCTCTACTAATCGAATTCAGCACAACTCCCATTCAGATCCGCCCGAGTGCCAAGAGCGTAAATGGCAGCAGTGTGAGGGATAAGACTCAAAAACGAAGCATATCTGCATAAAGGTGACTGGCAACAGCTATTATCATTTACATGCTAAGCACAGTGCATCGATCAGTCCATGCTACTAATTTGTGTTTGCGTATGTATGTGTGTATTTGTAGCCGAACCCATCCCCATTCCTACAACAGTGTGAACAAAGACCTACCTTTTCTCTGAATACCATCTCAAAAATGATCATGAACAACGGACAATGTGCTTGAAATAGCCTGAATATCAAATGCTTTCATAGATTTTAATTTCTATAATCGAAGGAAGTTGGATCAGAAAGCAAGCCAGAACATCTTTGAGAAATTTGGAGTTTGCACAAAAATGGTTGCGTGGGACTAGCAACAAATGTGAGGTGGGGTTTTTTGAAAATTGAACACAGACTAGTAAAAGCACAGTGGGATGAGACCGAATTGATAATATTCATGCTATCACAAAGCTAACAGCAGAAGTATTAGGTATTTAGCATCGAGGAGAACATACACCATGTGAGGATAACAACAGTATCTAGGATACTTTATCGGACAGTATTCAGCAGCGTTTGCCTCCAAGTTCATTTTTCTGCAGCTTAGGCTTGCTCCACAGGTTCAATCAGAGTTTATTCATCCTGAATTGTTTACGAGGTGGCAATTTGCCAGAGGTCAATTTCAGCTCTTGAGAATTCAAAGGCATTCACTTGGAGATGATGTAGCTTTCACAGACATTTCTGCTTGACATTGTGTCACCTAAGTGTTCTTGATTTGCCATGGAGATGTTATTTTCGGTTTCACTGATGCAATAATACTCTGCTACTTCCCCATATGGAAATCGCAATTCTAAAACATGTCGATGGGAATATTATATAAGTATCTTTTTTAGAATAGTTACCGGATGATTGATCAAGCACGCCTCCATCAAAAGTCATTTTCTGTACTAGGCATCAGACAGACTGACATAACAAAAATAGTATGCACCAATCACAGACACATGGAAGACTGCTACACTTGGGTCTAAATTGTTATTTCGAGTCAGAGTTTCATATACTTCCGATCATTCTCTTTTCACTTGCCCCCGCCTCCCGTTGCATTCATCTGGGTTGCCACCACTGGAGACTGGCCTACCACTGCCTTACTTACCCTACCCTGTGACCCCCATTGTTTTGTGCCTCATTCGAAAGTGGGTGTGGCAGTCCTTTTTTTAAAAAAGTTTTTGCTAATTTTCATAATAAAAACTCTGAAGAAACAACACACACCCGTTGCACAGTATAAACAACAATGTTGTATACCGGTGCACAGTTCAGTTTGTTTTGTTGAAAAGAAGGACGACCACAGGACTCACCAAAAAAAGGGCAGGGACAGTAGTGGAGGCAGGTTTTGCGGTAGAAGGGGCCGAAGTGGCAATTGTATCCTTAGGAGGTACTGTTGGACCAGAACTAAATCACTACGTTGTGATATTGTATATGTGTGCTGGAACCCATGTATGTATGGTGGAGCATGCTTTCGGTGGGCTGCGTAGGTTTGATGCACGAAGATAGCTGGGGTGCAACTAAGAAGGAATGCAATTTGCAAATCATTCCTGGCATCTCCCTCTCTGCACCTCTCTGTTCACCTTTCACCTGCTATGCCTCTCTTTCTTGAGTACTAGTCTTTCCTTGCGCTCACTCTTCACATTCCCGCGACCACAATATCACCCTGTACCCCTCTCTGGTCTATCCCCTCTTCTCCTTGTTCTGTCAGCCTTGCAACCCTCACTCCTCGGTTACTTCTCCACTTCCCCTTTCCTGTGCAGTGCTCTCCTCTCCCCTGATCTTTTTCTGGGTTCCTCTTGTTTTCAGGCACTTTTCTGCCTGGCACCCTTCTCCGCCTTTACTTGAGCCCATGTTTGTTGTGCTCGCTTCTGCTACTCACCCCCATTATTTTGATTTTCTTTCCTGCAACATTCAGACTGTATTTTCCGCATCCCTCCCTTAACATGCCACTGGGTAGGAAAATGTGGTTCTGCACTCCAGTGTTCACCATGTTGTATATGCTATTCGGCAACCCTCAATTTGTTGTGCATTCCCTAGATCAGAGTGCGCTCAGCACACACACTACTGTTAATTGTCTCTTGCAGGTGAATACAGCACCCCATCCCTACTTCACACTGCTTTTGTACATCCAGTCATGGCCTGGCTGCCTTCAAGGTCAACAAAGTGTGTATCTTTCCCTTGAGTAGTAATGTCCCAGTTCTCAGCATTAGTCTAACAGACGTTGCTACAGCAATTATGATTCACAAAAACTGCAAAGCAGCGGGACCTGATTGTATTCCCTCCGACCTATGTAACGATGAAATTACGCTTTGGGCTCCAGTGCTATGCATCATTTTTAATGCTACAGTGAGGCTGGGTAAGGTACCGTGATATGGCAACAGGCTACGTTGGTCCCATTTTATGAGAAAGGCAGAAGGGATTAGCGTCAAATTATCATCC
Source organism: Ambystoma mexicanum (assembly GCF_040938575.1). NCBI lineage: Eukaryota > Metazoa > Chordata > Amphibia > Caudata > Ambystomatidae > Ambystoma > Ambystoma mexicanum. The sequence continues at coordinate 290,619,131 of NC_090930.1, read as the reverse complement.
AATATCACTCCCTGATTCTTCAGGGAAGATTCTTGGTGAAATACTTCTGACGTTTTTGCAGAATTGGGTGGATAATTGCATGATTACAAACCTTCAGGAAGGATTTCAGAGAAACAAGGGGATGGTAGATCAATCTTTTATCTCACTTCTACCGATACAAAAGAATACCGCGCTGTTGTGCATTTTTTTTTAGATCAAAGACCAGCCTAAGATTAGACTTCAACAGTGTGTCCAGGCAACTTTTATGGGAAATTATGGAAAAGAGAAAGTTTCCTCTCCCCCTTGTGTCACTAGTCCAACAGCTTTATTCTGAGAATACTGCAGAAGGGAGGTTTGGGAGAGGAGGGGAACAGACACACCCATGTGCAGTCGAAATAGGAGTAAGGCTAGGTCATGTGGTTGCTCCACTTTTATTCTGTGTTTATGTTCAGGAAAAGAATGACTCAACAGTCGAGGAATGTCTAGATCCCCTCAAACTATGCAACAAAAGGTACCCTAGCCTCTTCTATGCGGATGATGCCGTAATTAACCACTTTAAATGTCTTTATGGCTTAGATTAAAGAATTGGGTCTTGCTTTGAACACTTAATTGGTCCTTAGACGAAAATGTTCAAGGCCCTGTAAATGATCATTAATAATAGAGGAGGTGGAAATTGAGCAAGTGAGGAACTTTGATTATTTGGGCATCCACTTCCAAGAATATAGAGAGTGGGATTCACAAATTGAAAAATCAAAGCTATCGCTTGGCAAATGGCGCAGTGAAATCATACTTCTATAAACATGGCTGCATAGCAGTTTCTCCGGCTCCAGTTCTCCATGACAAACAGATTGTTGCTGCGACCACATATGGAGCAGAAATTTGGTGTTATGGAAAATTGAAGGCCTTGCATTAACTGTGGCAAAGTTTCTAAAGCAACTTCTAATGCTCTCGCTGAGTGCGGCTTCTGCTGGTCTCCGTTTGGAATTGGATGTTTTACCAGTGAGCGATTTCATCTCACTGAAACGCCGCTGTATTGCCTAAGGTTGTGGCATACAAAGGGTCTGGAGCTGCATAAGGAAGCACTGATGGAATTGATTGCATAGGATGGGGGAATAGACTTAATTGGGCCTCCCATGTGAGGGATACTCTCTCTATTTTGGGCAAAGTTAAACCTGTGAGATACCCCCCAAATTGCTTATGATCATTCAAACACAAGAATAAAACAATACAGGGGACATCAAGGAACATTTTAGTAGAACAGCTTGTAGGCTACGTGTACGTAGGGAATATCTGTTGCATAAGTGAAGCATTAACGCTTTGTAGAGAATCTGCATGCCCTAACGTGTTTTTTTTTTCCATAGCACGCTACATTGCGAGGAATCGGAATTATAGATTAAGAAGTCCGACCAACCCTAATGGCAGTCCAGATGATGTTTAAAATGATTTTAAGTAGGATAGCATTTTAATCTATTCATATTTGTATATATTGTTTTTTATTGTGATCTAAAATGTTGTTCCTATGTTTACTGTGTTTGAAATTGTATTCTTTGAATATGTATGGTTTGATGACACTGTGCAGAAAATAAAGCAATATTGATTGATTGATTAAGTAGTAATGCCACTTGTTATTACAATGCTATGTAGCAGGAGGAATACAAAATTAAGTGCTTTACTCAAGTGAATTTATCTGTGCAGGTCAGATAGCATAGTGAGTTAGGCACTCGCCCTGATATATGTGTGCAGTGTGCTGTGGCAGGACTTGTGCCCCGTCTGGGACAATTTAGCATTTCATCCTTCCGAGGTTGATGAATTGAGTACCACTCTGTGGGGTAATAATGCCTTCTGTTATTTCAGCATTTTGAGACCTTTGGGTGTGTAGCGCTATATAAGAAATCCATTGTTATTATTATCATTCAAGCAGCGAATGACAACTGAAACCGCATCACTGTACTGTTTATGATTGTCATACAGTTTTTGGGGCATCTTATGCATGCACGTTCAATATGACATTCACAATACTGTTTGCACTGAAAGATGCAGTCTTTTTCTGCCCTGTTTGATTCATATCAATGCGAAAATGTAACTAACTGGATGAATTAATGAATTAATGGTGTCTCCGTTCTGTTTTTTTTTTTATGTAACCCTGTGTGATTTCACCAACACCAATTTAAAGATGCCAAACCTGCCAGACATTGTGAAGCAAGGATCTGATTACACCAACACATGATCATCACAACTTTATGTAAACATAATGAAACATATCATGAAAATAAAATACATTCTAGATACATTAAAATACAAACACTGGCGCACACAAGAGGCTGCAAAAATCGAAACCCGAATCAGCTGGTCTGTCCATGATGTGTCATCTGAAATGTGAATTTTTGGCACCCTGTTATGTAGTCAGTGTGGCTTGCACCTTCAATGATTTCACGTAAATGGATTTCATCAGGAATGCACACTCTTCTTCAGAAATCTGTAACTACTTTCAAGATATCAATCACGGCCAAGATGCAAACTATGACCTCTTTCAAGTCAAGTAAAATTCCATGAGAGAAAGGGATACGAATAATACCACAAATGATAATAGTAAAAATAATTACACAATCACTGATAAGGATTGCTGAGACCTATTGGTGTGCTGTAGTTGTCATTCACAAAGTGGTTACTGGAGATGTAATGGTATTCCGTGGTTTTCATGCCAGCAATTACTTTGAAGTAATTTACTTCGAAGTAATTAGTTTGAAACATCTTCAAAACATATAAAGGGTTGTGGGTTAAGGGGTGGAAAGGGGTTAGGGAGACGTTTAGTGTAGAGATAGTAGTGTAGGGGAAGGGAGGGTATGGGGCACCCACAAATGCCGTCTTAATCACATGGAACCAATTTAATACTCTCAGTTTACATTCCCATCCCACAATTCTAGAACAAGAGGAAGGCTGTCTTAGGAATCAACATTTAATTTTATTAAAGTAAAATCAACTTAAAGGTGGTCCCCTAACTTTATTCTGTCGAAGGAAATCATCACAATATACAATAGCAACATAAACAAAGGTAGTTTATTAGCCAGTGTGTTTAAATAAGTCGCACAGCATTGAACTTAAAAGGGCATTTATTTTTTAAAAATTGCAGATTTTAAAATCTACTTTATTTTCTCCAATATCAATACCAAGCATTGGTACAGAGAAAGATTACACAGAAACATACATTTGGTAGATGATTCCTATTTGCAAAGTACTGCCATGTACAAATTGGTGTGGTTAGTTTCCAACATATTAATGTAAATGAAATTCAAGCTCTGGTGTGCCACATCTCAATCTACAGGCTTGTTTTTGCAAAAGTGGTGCTATCAATTAAGCACACAGAGAAGTTGATTCATCTACACTTTGTATCCACCCAAGATTATGATTTTCTGAATGGACAATAACTATCCCCCACATTCTCTTGAAATATTTGGGTACATCAAATGTGGGTTCCTGTCACTTCAACACAATGCCATTAGTGAAATGTTGCTGTTTGTTTGGAATTGCATCTTTTCTATGGAAATGCAAAGCTCCCATTCATCCCAATATGTTTTTTTAAATATCTCTTTCTTTCACAGGTCACAACCTATGACACAATTGTGGAAGTATGAATGTTGTACACCCACCCACAAATCCAGTGTCAAACTACACCTGTGAACATCGCAGGATTGGATTTTATTTTGACTTGGTGTATGAAAAACTGTGCTTTCTGCATTGGGAAATGCTATATGTTTGACACTTCGCACAGAGTGCAGGGAAAGACAGAACAATGCTATCTTCTCTTATTTAAATGTACTCTCAACTGGCTTTGAGTAGAGTGAACACAGGGTACAATTAACAAGCTACAACATCCGACTCCCATTCCGTTGATGATAGTTTATTAGCCATGCAGGAAAATCGTATTTGATCCACAGTAAACCAGATTTCACTTGGCTTTAAATGTAGTGATACAGAAATGTTAATTCCACACTAAAATGTTAAAGCATTATATTTGGTATCAGTTTCCACTATTGACAAACTCCTCTAAATTCCCGCCTTACAGGGATTTAACAGGGAGGGAATTGATCCTCTATAGGGCTTATGCATAATTACTTGGGGAATTAGTAAACTCACTTTGAATAATTCCTTAATGTCACAGAGCCACTATGTACTCTCCAGGATTCTAGCCAATTCCCAGTCAGCAAGTCCCTTCTGTTCTGTTTCACTCAACACTCGGAAATCGGGCCTGCCGCAGATACAATCAGCTTTAGGTTTCCCCATGGACAATGCCATCTCCAGATATAATCAAAATTCAGCACCCATCCAGTTGGAAACCGGGTTTGCCTTCCTGCAGCCTCCAGATTCTGAGAGCTCCCCTTTTACTCCCTTTGGGTTTCAGTTTACATAATGTATAATGTTCTTAAAGTGTGTCATCCGACATAGCACTTTTTGATCGGTGCAATCTTCTCATTGATTAACTTAACAGGGTGACATTCCTACATAATACACCCTTTTTAATAGGGCAACATGTTTCTGCATATGATCAGGTTGCGTGCTGCACAATTCTGGAATCACTACTATATTTTATCCATATTGATTCAGAACATCATGACACATTGATGTAATATGGATTTCTAGACTTTCACGCCCCTCACAAATTCAGAGACATGTGACATGAATGTGTGTGTTTATTTTTTGCATAGTTATTAATATTTATGATTGTGCTAATTATTAATACATCTACATATAGCATGTTGGTCACCTTTTCTTTTGATTCTAAAGCTTGTGGATTGGATTTTATAGCAAAAACCTTTGCAGATTTCAATGGTCCACTTTATTTCTGTTTGTGTCAGCACAATAAACCATCTGAGCAGCTCTGAGAGGCCCATTTCTGAAACATGTGTCAATGATTGGTATTAGTATCTTACGAGTTCTTTTTTTTTTTTTTTGCAAAGCCTTTCATTATCTCCAGATGAGAGGCCTTCATTGTTTGGAATTTTAACGCAATATTCTTTGTTTGTAGTACTGGGCTTGGATTTCAAGAATGGTCATCATGTGATCAGTCCAGAGGACTGTCTGAGGCCTGGATAGAATGTATTTCAATGAATATTTAGGAATATGTCTCTTGAAATGAGTCCATGTGGATGGGTGCATCCCATTACTCAGAAGTCTGGATTTTAAAATGAATTTCTAAGTGAATGGCCTAAAGGCTTGATTGATGATTGGAAAAGTAAATGGCCCCCCTGATGGAGAATTTACAATCCCCAGGGGTTTCAGATACAACCACAGCAGCAATGTATATCCCGGGATGACAGAAGTTTAGTTTGTGTTCAGGCTCGCTAAAGAATCAGCAAAACCAGCATTGGCAAAGACACATTAGAACACTAATGTGGCCATGCAGCTTAAACTGTATCCCCTGTTTAAAATGACACTTTTAAATATAACACTTATTGCATTTACACTAGGTTTCAATGTGTATTTATTAGCTCAGTATTTGTCTGACATATATTCTTGAAAGAACAGTCCACTAGATTACTGTTAGAGAATGAAACATATGACATTTTGGTTTCATGAAATGACAGGTGAATACATTGAGATCTCATCAAATGCTTGACAATGATTTCCAGGTAATGTAAGAATTGGTGCTGTTTCTTTGGCTTTTCTTGCACTGCGCTCCCCACTATTTATAGTAGAGAGTGTTGTTATATATATATATATATATATATATATATATATATATATATATATATTGTTCTAGGTAATGTACTGCTCTGCATTTCACATAATGCCTATTTCTTATTTGAAAAGTTCTATGAAGAACATTGTTTTAGTGCCGTAAGGTATAATTTTTCTGGTGAGAGAAGAATGTTTTTTTAGGAAAGCGGTTCAGTATGTGGAAAAATGCATCTTATGTTGGACGCTATCTCCCAGGCGACTACGTGCATTTTACAGGTGCACCTTCTCCATTGTTGTTGAAGAAACATATAAAACATGTGAGACGCATAAGGCACCATTTTGGCACCTCAAGTCTTATTTGAATATCTGTGGACTTCTTTTCTTTTCATTTTGGATATACAGGATGATGATAACAAGAGTGGAATTACAAAAAGTGATAATGATAATGGCATTGCCTGTACTTAGTTTTTGTTTCTGGGTGGATGTGGCAGGCTTACAATGGATTCCGTTCCTGATGCTGACCTGTCTGACTACTCAGCCTGCAAATATGCCCCAGCAGATTATAGACAGTAAGAACAGGAACACAAAAACATTGGCAATACAGGACACAAGAAAGTCCTGAGCATAGTTGTTTGTGTTGCTCTGAGCTGCCACAAGCTCTGAAGGGAGCTTTTACTGCAAGGACATTACCCAGGAGAAACACTTTCTTAAAAAAAAATAGATTTATGGAAACCATATTTAAATGTGAAAACAAAGATTAGAAACTTGAACAGTTTTTGAAAATGTTTAACTAGACAGTTTACTGTCTTGCATTCACTGAATTGAATATTTCGTAAATGTTGTTTGGCTGATGTTAATAAGTATGTATTACCTGTGTAAGGCACTTTCATGCTAGATGAATTGGGTTCACTTCTTCCTCTTTTCTATTTGATGGCAATCCATTGTTGGGACTTTCCGTTTTTTAGTGCATAATGTAAATATTTGCAGTAGTGTACGTTGGAATTTGATTACATATATATATCAGTGAAAACAACTTTGTTAAAGGGACGTTATGGTTAAGTTGCGCTACTAAAAACCTATGAAATTCAGTGAAAAAAACTTTGTTAAACGGACGTTATGGTTCCAAGTAAAACCAAAAAACCCCTGAAATTTGCCAGTATGGTAAGCTAAGCAAACGTAACTCGTGCTACCACCGTGCACTGCTAAGACTAAAACCAAGGACATCAAACATGACATCACAAATGTTATTGATGACATCACTGATGGCATCACATGTCTGACTCTCCCTTTTTTCCTTTACTGACATATGTAGGCCAGTAACAGTCAGGAACTAAAAATTCAAAAAGTACTACATTTGTAGACTTATACTTCAAATAAGTTCTTACAGTAATTCATTTGGGGTTCACTCACAGCATATGAAACATATACATAGGGGAAAGCATAGACTTGGAAGACAGAAATGCTTTCTATTTATGAAGATGATCAGTAAGGGTATCAACAGTTTTTTTTTATAGTTCTGCAGTTTTTTTTATTACTGTACTTCCCTGGATATGCTCATACTTGTATACATTATACTCACAATACTTTCCTTGGGGTCTACTCACATTATTTGATAGTTATACATAGTTAGGTAGTAGTTTTGAAGCAGAGCAATAATTTCTATGCATGAAGATAATCAGTTAGGTTATGAAGATTGTATGATAATACTGCTGTTACTTCATTCTCCCTGTATATGCTCAAATTTGTATGTGTTGTTGTCTATTTGTGTTTTGTTTGCAAAAATGCAATTATGTAGTAAGTGGGTCTTATTAGGTACTTATTAAATGTTTCACTGTACGCTAAACTCTAATAAGAAAGTTTTTATCATTTCACTATTCCACATGCCAAGATAATTAATATTACACCTCCATCATGTATGCTGCACAAAATGCCTACGGTTCTACATGAGTAGCTTAGTATACTGTAAATAACTTGATGATAAAATGCTATTTATATCAATGCATTGTTTAATGCACTACGTACCTCATGACATTTATTCTAATGATCCTTGACACTTTTTTTTTATCAACATTACAATAAGAATCCCTTGAACAGACTTTTCATGAAAAGTAAATGCACATGTGATGTCATTAGTGATGTCATCAATGACATTTGTGATGTCATCTTTGATGTCCTGTGTGTTAGTCTTAGCAGTGCACGGCAGTAGTGTGCATTATGGTTGCTTAGCTTACCATAACTAGCGAATTTCAGGGGGTTTTCAGTTTTTCTTGGAACCATAATGTCCCTTTAACAAAGTTTTTTACACTGAATTTCATAGGTTTTTAATAGCACAACTTAACCATAACGTCCCTTTAACAAAGTTATTTTCACTCAATTTCATAGGTTTTTAGTAACACAACTTAACCATAACGTCCCTTTAACAAAGTTTTTTTCACTGAATTTCATAGGTTTTTAGTAGTGCAACTTAAACATAACATTCCTTTAACTAAGTTTTTTTCACTGAATATAAACATAGATAATTTAAATGTGCTAAATGTTTACTAAGACTCCCTTACCTTGCATTTATATAACATAGAAAATATTAAACCCCCTGTCCTGCTAGTGATTTGATGTCCGCGGACCGTGCGCATGTTCGCGGGCTGACATGGTCACCATCAGCACCATCCAAAAACTCAGGGGGTATCTTACATTATTGTATCATACAATAAACCCCCCAAACATATTCAAAACGCATCAGATAAATACAATACATGTAATAATAAATAAGAAGTGGAAACTGTATATGTAACACACCAACCATCCACTGAAGTAGCATTTCCAATATAATGGAAAATACAAAAACAATATAAATATGCCTCCAACTGAATTACCTCACAGAAACGGCACAGCACGAAGCAAGAGCATACTTACACAGCAGTAACAGCAAAAGTTTTAAAAAGTAGTAAGTACACTACATGTATTTCATATACTTATACATTTTCTGTATTATGTACACTAAAACTAATATAAAAAAATGTTTAACAAAGAATTGTCCAGTACTTTGGAATGGCTGGAAGAAAATTTCCCACAAGAGGAAATGAGTGAAGACAGTGATAATAATGGTAGACACAACATTTATCTATACAAGCCAATTAATAACCATTACCTTATGTGTACTTAACACATTTTATTTTAACAGACCAGACAACCAATAAAAATAATGTACCAAAAGAGATATTCGAAGATCCTCTGAAACAAATGTAACTAAAAATGGATTTGTTAATGCAACACTTCAATCACCTAAAAGAGTGTATTGCGGACCACAGTAAAGAAAACATTAAATACCACTTTACCACATGTACCTGTTCCACCTCTTCATGCCCCACCCAACTATCCCCAAACCCTCCCCACCCAGAAAAACAGTATGATGAGACTTCCATCCCTTCCTCCATTCCCATACATCATATCAAAGCCCCTAATTCCCCTTATTTGTTTCAGTTTCTGCTTCTGCCTCTCTTTCCTAATTTTTCTACTGTTAAACAATAATAATATTTTAAGTGTGTTCTTAGTATATGCCTGTATCTTCTTTTTTTTTATAAAGGCAGTCAGGTTGTCCATGGACAGCGTGGCTGTCCGGGGTGTCCTCAATTAACCAACATGGGGGTGTCCTAAGGACACTACACCTTTTTGTACTGTCCGTAATTAAAATGGAGGTGTCCTTAGAACACACAAGATGTCCGCCTCTCACAAACACCCAAAATGGAGGTGTCCTAATAACACCCCTGTTGTTTGTAATGTCCGCAACCAGAATGAATATGCCCGTAGAACACATATCCCGTCTGCCTGTCCTCAAAGTTTTGAAGCACATTTATTTTATTCAGGGACTTCAACATTGTTCGTAGAACACCCGCGCACATATGCATCACACACTTGGGTCCTACGAACATCGCACCGCATCTCTGCAACAGTCCGCCGCACATGTGTCACACTTTTAGTTTGGGGACCCGAACACTGTCCGTAGAAAACCTGCATGTATGCGCACAACCGTCACTGTGCATTTGGTGTCCTGCAGACCTCTGTCCCATTTGCGAATGTGTCTGTGATGTCATCATGTGACCGCACCCACGCTGAGCATGTGTCCTTATATGAAGACACTGTCCGGGCCCCAGAACATTTAAAAATTGCTTTTTTGAGCAATCCAATGTATTTTACAGTAAAAGTTCACCATTGCACATGTCCCAGACAATGTCCCTGCTGATCTACATACTTTTTGGAACTTTTTGAGCCCGTTCTTGGTGTTTGAAGTGTTCGTGGATGGCCTGGGTGCCAGCAAAGTGTGGCCCAGCACCCCTATAAAAGACCACACTCCAGTGCTGATCCTCATTCTGCTTTTGGATTTCCACGATTTACAACAGGACAATTGTGCAGGTTGCTATTCTTGGTTTCTCATTCCTAGTTCCTGGTTATTAACCTTCCAGATGGCATCCCACATTGCTTCTGCTGCTACTGCCTCGGCATCAGCATCCCACCCCCTCCACAAGCACCATGTCCCCAAGGGCCTGCAGAGGGGAACAGGCGTGAGGATGCAGAGGAGATTGATGAAGAGGAAGAAGAGGATAAGGTAGTGGAAATCTCTAATACTATCACTCATCGTAAGTCTTGGGTGTGGCAGTTATTTACCACCGTTGATGGAAAGTCAAAAGCTCAAGCGAACAAGGTGATCTGCACTCAGTGCCACATGGTGCTGAGTCGTGGCAAGGCTGGTTCGTATAGCTTTGGAACTACATCAATGAAGCGACACCTAAAGTCATTCCACGTGGGGCTATTTGCAAGGTTGTACCTTGCGATAAACGTAGTAGGTTGAGTTCCTCTGCAGCATCCTCCGTTTCCACTCCTGTCATCACAAAGGACACTCCTGTGGGACAGTGCATCCCTCCTGCTGCCTCATGTGCCATTTATGATGCTGTTGACCCTTACCTTTCGAGGGTCACAATATTGTGCACGTACTGCGATGCAGTTCTCTGCAGGGGGGAGAACCTTCTGACTGCTTTCGAGACTGCGGTCAAAGAGCATCAGAAGGTCTGCGACCCACCTGAATAAGGCCCACCCTACATCTTCCTCTCGCCACCTGCCCTTTCTTATCCCTGTTGTTGGTGTCCATTCCTTACCCTCCTTTCCCCTCCTTTCCTTGCGTGTCGTGTTTAAAAAAACCCAAAAAATATAAAACAACAAAAACAAAAATAAAACAAAGGCTCTTTTCAGAGCCACCTTTCACAAATAAAAAACAGAAGTGCCAAATAAATAGTGGAGAGCCCTGTGCATTTTTTATAAGTCTGTGGACATCTAAAAACTGTGCAGTGCTGCCCTGTCACAACCATTGCACTTTTCTCTTTGAGGAAGTGGTGGCTCTGAAAAGAGCTATTTTGCAGTGTTTTTTGGTGTTTCAAAAACCTGAAATGGTCAACACTTACTGCAAAATGGATTGCTGTAATTCCAAAAAAGGTTGCAATGCATTTTGTATATTTCGCAGAAAAATCTGATTGCCGGCATAAGTAAGATGTACTCCATCTCTGCGAAAAATGTGTGTGCAACAAAACATAATATTTTCATTCTGAAAAGAGGACATACTAACATCTCTCAAAAAGGCACAAACAGCCTTGTTAACATTGTCCCTTGCTTTCTCCATTTGTGGACCAAATGATAAAGAACTCAGCCACATTTGTCTCTGCGCAATACGGGAAAAAATTACTCTGGAGTTGGGATACATGTCCATGACTTTCCCAAGTCCTTCTTTCATTGCAAATTGAAAAGAGATTCCAGACACATGTCCTAAACTGTTCCCTCCACAATGAATAATAATAATATCTGGATGATGCTGTGTCACTAAAGAAGCACAGTGAGGTACCAAATCCACCCACTTCATTCCACATACTCCATGCCAGTGCACTTCCACATGAGAGAATCCAAGATGTGCAGCTACTCCACAGCAATCTGCATGCACCTCTAACCAATGTATCCATGAATCTTCCAAAATCCAAACAATCTGCTTTCTGAAACACACAGCCATAGCTATCTGCTCTTCTCTCAGGAAAAATAACTACTGACAAACTCTCTGCTTACACAACACACCCAGTAAACCTTATTGACCAATCCTTTCTCTCCTCAGTCTCATTGCATGCCTCGCAACGCCAAAATCCTTGTATGTAATACACGCTGTCCGCGAACAACCGCGCTGTCAGCGGACAAATCGAAAAATCTGAGCGTGGGTAATGAAAATGTAAATACTGTACCCCATTTCCCCTTTGAGGTTGGCTCTGAAAAGAACCTTTTTTGGGGTTTTTTTGCAGATGCTTCAGAAACACCTTTTATTTTGTATTTTTTTGGGGTGGGGGTTCTTATTTTCTTCCAAAAATCTTCACATTATCTTCTCCAAAGCAACTCCTATGTTCCAAAACAGCATGGCATTTCCCATAAAAGATAAAGAAATGCCATCTTCTTTAAAATAAACAACATTACCAGAATCAATGTTCTCATTATTACAAAAGAACATACCAGCTCTAAGCATGAAAGAAAACATGCCTTGGTTGATTGCACACCTAGCAATATTTTGCAGAGGACAAACAACACAACTATTGTCCCATACTGCTCTAGGTAACAAAGCAGAAAAAATAACCTTGGCATTTGGAAGGACTTTCATGATTGCCTGAACCACGTTTTGCAGATCTTACAACAAAGTAGGGCACTGACATATCTCAAAAGCACAGAACCACAATGTAGGACAACTACATGTGGACTATGAAACCTAGCAATATCCTGACAAACTACTAGAATTGCCTGCAAATTCAAATCAGGCACAGTGCTCCACACCACATTAACTCCCTTTGTGTCAAAATGGTTAGCTACATTCCTAGATTTAGCAAACTGCTCCAAACCATTCACAAACATATCTCCAACCACCAACACCCTGACTTTCTGCACCTCTGTCATCTTCACTACACACAACCTCTCTCAATATGAAGCAGAACCTCAACACCTGATTGGCTAATCCTCAAAATACACTCCCACTTCATGCTCGGAAACCCCGGATGTGGCATGTCCTGTCTGCGAACAACCGCGATGTCCGCGGAGTGCATAAATAACACTGGGGCAGCCCTTCTACACTTTCCACTGCACTCTCTGCACTAATTCCTCATTGGCTACTGTCAAGGAGTCACACAATCATCCACCAATAATATCCAAGAACTCTACATCTAACTCTGTCATCACAGATCAGCACTTTACATGTACTATTGATCACTCTCTGTACAATTCGGCTGTGACTGCAAAGGACCTACAGCAACAACTACTACAAAACTCCCCAAGATTTCTACTTGCAGATTCATGTACATCCACATGCATGAACACAGACTACAGGTATGAATATTTCCTACACAGTACATGTACACCTCTTCTATTAATACAATACATCCCGAGAGCATAGCTCAGCGGCAACGTGTGCGCCTTCAAAGCAAAACAAAATGAAGCAAGACATATTTGATCCCCGGGTCCCCACTTAATAACCTCTGGGTGTTTAAGCACGTTATAAATACGCAACAAAGACAAAATAATTACGCAAATAAAAAACACACAATTCCTGTATCAGCGCCTTGATGCCTACAGACTGCGTAAGCGCTTTAAAAATGTAAAATAAAATAAATAAAAATACAAACAGAGTAACTGCCACTTACCCTGTATAAACTGTAAAATGAAATTACTGTCATTGCTCCCATCTGCTATGATGAAGTGTCAATTGCAAACCTTTCAGCTCTCCAAATTTTTGTTTACACACACACCTACCTAAAAAAATATTGTTTCATATTATAAGATGGAAACAATAACAGTATAATTATGAAAAAGAATGTCCAGTGTATTATAAAATTACACACAGCCATGAGTACATACATCTTCATTCAAGCAAACACGCAGACAATATCATTAGAAAGACTCCCAGCTCAAACAACACCACTGCCTCTATAAGATATCCTACTCCTTTATTTCCCACACCATCACAAAGCCATACATTGAATGCTTTTATGTGCAATCTCTGCCATTTACCCTGTAAAAATAGCAAAACAAGCATATGATTATTTCTTCTATCTCTTAACATCCATTAACATAACATTAAAAAAACAAGTGTGCTCTATACATTTACTATTATACTCATTTGAAAAACATATTCAACTAACAGATTCTAAATAAAATAAACAGGATGCACATATGCAAAGGAAAGTGCAAAACAATGTGTACATTAACAAAAGTGCTATAAACGCACATATTCACTGACTTCTTTTTTTTACAATTTCAGTGAAGATCACCTGAAAAGCAGCTGCGTCTGAAGTACAAACAAGGACTTAGAAGAAACCTACTCTTTCCATACAAAAAAGTAAGTACAAAACTAACATAATGTTCTAACTGTTACTCAAACACGCTAGCCTTTTAGTATTGTAGAAGAAACAATTATATGAACCCTTTACCATTAGATATAGCATTAGTGCTTCCCCTTACCCATTGCATACTTTATATAGTCAACTGAAGCCCAGTATAGTAACACACAAATACAAGAATAGCCTTCCCAACTTGATGTAGCTGTCCATTGCACAATCACACAACTCCACAATCATACGTACCATCATACTCAGACATTCATGCACAAAGCACGCATACACTGCACAACAGCCCAACCCACACTTTCTTTTTTTTCTCCAGCAGACCCCAAAGAATGCCTACCAAAAAGCAACTCCGTAGAAAGCAACGCAGAAGTAGAGCAAATCAAAATAAAAGTGTCCAAAATAAGCATCCATCTCTAGCAGATTGTGTACAAAAAGTTCAAACAAAACAGCTAATACAGTCATTAAGCGAAACAAAACAAGCTTCCAGTACAGAAACTTTCCCTCCTCTATCGAAATGTAAAACCAAACAGGAAGTGATTAACAAGACTTCAGCTACAACTACTGCTAACGCTGCACCTATAAATCTTGATGTAGTGGCAAGTAACCATACCAAAAAAATATGTTTTACAAAAAATGTTCCACCACATAGTCCTTTAGAACCTTTTAAAAACAGGAGGGAAATCATGCACCCTTAAAACCTACCATAGAAAATTAATCCTAGAAGCTCTCGTAGACAGTGCAATCCTTCTCAAAAGGAGGTTATTTATTTTAGTTTTAAACAGGGTGAGACCACTAACAAAACTTACTACTAAACTACAAGAAATACTTCTCAATAAACAGAATATCAACAAAAATAGCGTTTTAAACATCTGTAGAGGTGAATGGAGTCACACCACGACCACAGAACCATATTTTAATGAAGAAGCATATAAACAAAAGCATGCAGTAGACGAGGGTATGAAAAACTTAATAACACCATTATGGAACAAGAAACTCTGCTCACAAAAATATCCTGAGAAAACTTAGCATCAACTCTCCATTCTACTCAACCAAAATGTCCACTCTACAAATGGCCATGCACATCAATGTGTAACATTGCCAGAAAATCTTTCAAATCTTTACACCAGTTCCTCAATCAGTATGTAAAAAGCAAAGACAAAATCAAAATGAAACTACTACAAAATATGGATGCCTGTCCATTGAGCAAATAAAAAGGACTACAAGGACATTCCTTAGCCTGTATTTCAGGACCTGTTTGCAAAAGCACCTTCCATCATATCAAAATTATATCAACACATCATTCAACTATAGGAAATCTAGTCCAAAAGCTCTACTATGCTAAAAGTCCTGCTTTAGCACTAGCCAATTTAAATAACAATCTTCTACATGGTACAGCCACGCAACTACTCAAAGAAATAGAGCATATCCCGAGAAAATATTTTGGGATTGAAAGCCACTTACAAAATGAAATAGATGAACAACAAGCTAGCAACTACTGTAAAAATAGCAACCTTCTATTAAACACATACAAAAAATAAATTCTAAAGTTTAAAGTACCTCCGCTGAAGTACCAAACCATGTTTGTGTGTGTTGCCGCAGGACTTCTTGTAAAAGTACCACAAAAACTACATAACGTACAAAATAGAAGACAATGAAGATTCAAAATGATTCCAATTAGCTCTCTACCTTATAGCAGAAAACAAATATGACATTGCTAACCCCTTAATACTTTGTAATTACTGCACTGCAAAACTTGACAACAACCAAACACCTTCACGAGCTATCACAAATAACTTGGAATTATTCCCACTACCCAAACCCCTGCAACAACTACATTTATATGAGAGCATCATAATTCAAACAGTGCACCCATTTCAAGCAAGAATACGCCTCAAACCAAAAACAGCAAAATTACCTCTATCTGAATTAGTCAAAGGCATTTGTGGCAAAGTAGTTTATTTACCGTTAGATCTCAAAGTAAATGTACACACTCTAGGAGTGCAACGGCCAATAGATCAATCTGTAATTGTCTTAGTAAATGGTGTACCTACAAAAGACAAAACAAAATTGGGAACAACTCGTGGACTTCCATAAAGTTAGACAAGCCCTGCAATATCTAAAAAACAACAATGAATACTACAAAGAAGTTAATATTGAAGAAAACCTGAGAGAAACCATTGAAACTGGTCAATTTGAACTTCTAAATCCTGCTACAGAATCCAATATTTTAGACCATTATGCAATTCATCCTTTACACTCTAAAGACACTATAGATGATGCACTGGAAACACGCCAAATGCGACAAGCCAAAGGATCTCCAATCAGCATATGGGAAAAAGTATAGAAGCACGGTCCTTTCCTCAACTCTTTCCTACTGGAAAAGGAGGAAGGTACGATGATAGACCACACAGATAACAGCATCAGAATATCGCTCTCTACAAATGTATTCTGACGACCCCAGATTCAGACAAAATGTGCACTACATATTCCAATTTCTCTTTGAAAGTGAACTAGCAACTCTTTGCTACGGAGTTGAACACACATTAAAATGAAGTACCCATTTTCAAAGTATTACAAATCTTTTAGCAAACATGCGTGGTACAAAAGAATACTGGTTCTGACGTCACAGAGATGTACGCTGTATGATAAGAAACCCTTGCCCACCCACTTGGTTTGTTAAATTAAGTAGCTCAGAATATGCATGAGAAGATTTACACGATTTCCTACGCATGGCAAACAACAATAAAACAAACATAGATATAAAAACACCAGGAGAACTCTGCTCTCTAGCTCCTTTAAATGTATCAAGATATTTCCATCATCGCTTCATTGCTATGCTACACTTATTTGTAATAAGACTGTTCCTCCCCTCGGAGAAGTTCAACACTTCTTTTGGAGAAAAGAATACCAAGCCAGAGGAGCACCACACATCCACATGCTATTATGGATTAAAGATGCTCCTAAATCTAGTAAGGACAGTGATGGCTCTGTTTTGCAGTTCATTCAAAAATATGTCACTTGTGAAATCCCTTCACAAACAACACATGCACAAAATTTACAATTTCAAAGACACAAATGTGGGAAATATTGCTGTCACAAATATAACAAAAAAAGGAAGGGAAATACTACACCAAATGCCGCTTTGGTTTCCATAGACCAGTTTCAGCAACAGGTCAAGTAAACAACTTCATGTCTTCAGTCAGACATAGTGCCTCATTACGGGATCCCTGATTACGAGATCCCCTAGCGGGACCCGGAACAGATGTCTGGTAAAACCAGAAGTCCTTTCTGGGTCCCGCAAGGGGTCCAAAGAGCTAATAACAGGCCTGTTATTAACTGGCCATTATGGTTTGGTTTTGTGCATGAAGAATTACCGGGTCCTCCAAGGTTGGAATGACCCGGTAATTCCTCATTCACAGAACTTGATACTGGAACCCGGAATGGAGGCGGCCATGCCCTTAATAAGGGCATGGCTGCCTCAATACTCATAATGAGGCCCATAGTGTCAAAGGTAAAAAACCTAAGAACACCTATTACATAAAAAGAACAGAATAATCAAAATACATCAATAGTTACAATGCAATCATTGCCCTCCTATGGAATGCAAACATAGATGTGCAGTACATTGCAGACAATTCACTGCAGTTGCACCCTGTGTCACATCCTACTTAACCAAAGCAGAGAAAACAGAGCTTCAAGACCTCTGGGATGACATATCATCTGACAAAACACTATCACAGAAATTGTACAGTTTTGGCATAAAAATGCTCTCTCATAGAGAATGTGGCTGCTATGAAGCTGCAGACCATTTAACCGCTACTGCCTTGTATGGCAAATCTGACAATATAGAATGGCTATGTCTTGGTCCTGCTAAATCTAGAAAAAGAGTTCTCAAACCATTTGAGGACATAGAAACAATAGCCAAAAATAATCCCAACAGCCAAGTCATTTTAACAAATGTACTCGACACATACTACCCAAACAGGAGTACCACTTAGGAAACCATGGCCCTCATTACGAGTTTGGTGGTAGTCATGGCGCTGTTTGCGCCATAACTACCACCAATAACGGTACCGTGTCCAGTTTGGTGAGAAGGGGACTTACTGGTCCAGTCCGACCTTGGCAGGACCGGTAAGTCCCCATTCACCAAACCATTCCCCATTCCCATTTGAGCCCCCATAGGGCTCAATAGGAATGGGGAGGGTGCAAATAACGGGCCGGCGTATGCCAAGCACGTTATTTGCGTCCAGGTCCCTTAACGGGTCCCATCCTTAACAGCAGGTCAGACCAGGCGTTAAGGAAGGGACACGCTAAGGGACCTCGTAGTAGGGCGGTAAGGGATTACTGGCACCGATCTCCATACTGGTGCCCAGTATCCCTTACCTCCCCATTCGGAATGAGGGCCCATGTATCTCTACCATGTAACCCAAAACTTTACATACAAAAATAATGTTAAACCAGATGAAAAGTAAGGTAGATACAGAGTGGTAAATTGTGAAGGCAGCTTATTGAAACTTACCAAACTCAGCTTAATTAATCATATCAAATTGACATTAAAATCTCCTCAACATTAAGAACTGTACTACATGTCCCTGCTACAATCTTTTTAAACCATGGAGAAAAGAAGAAGAGTTACTGGATACATATGACTCCTATGAAGATGCTTTCAAAGCAAATGAAAGCACTATAACAGACATAAACATTACACAGTTCCAAACAATGTTGCACAATGAACAGCAACATGAAGAACTCCAGGCACAACTACAAGTGAACACGCCAGACAGTAGTCAACCTTCTGTGACAGGAAGCCAAGAATCACTTGGACAGCCATTAATAGCAAATAGGGCAGAATTAGCCATGATAGAAATAGAAAACACCATGTGTCAGTATGAACAAGCTACAGAAGACTTCACTGTACTAAAATCACAACTAAACAATGAACAGCGTAGCATTTTCCTAGAAATAACAACAACTAAACAATGAACAGCGTAGCATTTTCCTAGAAATAACAACAAAAAAATTGAGGTTGCAATAGAACTATGCAGAGTTTTCAAAAAAATAAAATGCTGCTAATAGATGAGGTGAGCATGGTGTCCAACCTAATGTTGGCTTTGATTCACCTCAGATTACAAGAGGTCCTCAAAACAGACTACGAACAGCTCTTTGGAGGAAAACACATTATTGTTTTCAGAGATCTTCTTCAATTGACACCAGTGAAAGCTGAACCTATTTTTAAAACCTTAGGGCACAAACTGTGCCGTAAAACTCTTGGCAGCATAGGAAATATCAACCTTTGGCAACATTTCCAATACAGAGAATTAACAGAAAACATGTGCCAGTCTGCAGACCTCACATACGCCAACATTTTAAAAAGTATTAGTGTTGGTGTACTATCTCAGGAAGCACAAGCAATATTAAAAACCAGGGACATCCATGCAGGTTATGGCCATAACTCATGTGCTACTGATGTCATGGAACAATTAGCACACAAAAATGTCAATTGTATGTCCTTGATGCCACTCTTGCAAGCTGTTCAAAATGCAAAAAAGAAATGCAACCAATAATTTAAATTTGCTCCACAGATAAACTGAACGTAAATGTTATGATACTACCCATGTGTCAACAAGCCACAACAAGACTAAATACACTAGAAAACTCTATCTCCAACACAGCTGGTTTGGAGACAATATTAAAATTATCTTTAAGATGTAG
This sequence comes from Ambystoma mexicanum, assembly GCF_040938575.1. Taxonomy (NCBI): domain Eukaryota; kingdom Metazoa; phylum Chordata; class Amphibia; order Caudata; family Ambystomatidae; genus Ambystoma; species Ambystoma mexicanum. Next base: position 290,599,356 of record NC_090930.1, on the reverse strand, counting down.
AGTAATGATTCAACATAACCTTGCCATGGAACAAGGACTAGTTAATGGAGCACTTGGTACAGTTGTTGGCTTTCAAACATACCCACGTGACAACATTCAATTGGTCAATATTCTCTTTGACAAACTATCAGAAGTTAAAAGGATAGCACGCTCAACAGCCCGCTTCCTTCTTTTCAAAGACATGTATGTACGCAGAGAACAATTTTCACTAACTCTAGCATACGCAGTTGCCATTCACAAATCACAAGGTCTTACCCTAGATAAAGCATTAATAGATATTGGTAGCAAAGTCTTTAAAGAAGGCATGAGCTATGTAGCACTATCACGCTTACGTATACTTGACGGGCTATTTCTAATCAACTTTGATGCAAGCAAAGTAAATGCAGATATTCCTTGCATTCTAGAATACAATAGGCTGCATTCATTCCACACCCCCATCTAAAAACCTATCCTGCTCCACAAAAAGCAAAATGTTGTAAAGGAAAACTACTTCAAACTGAAATGATACAGGATATCACTGCAAATCCTCCAAAGAAAACTAATACTTCATCAAGTACCACAACGAAAGAAGAATCTACTGGTCAAAGTAACACAACTACTTCTTCAAAGAAGCAACACACTCCGTACAAATGACTTCGACACCGAACTATCAGGTCCATTCAAATTTTCAAATACAATTGCTGTAAATTGCTACGCAAATTTAGCAATAAATGTTCTATTCTAATTGCCATGTATTTCTACAGGGGTACTGCCCCACACAAATCTGATATGGACCCCTCCTACTAAGTGGGGATATAATCAATTTAAATTACAAACAAAGGAGGAGTACTCATCCTTAATATACATTGATATTGTCAGAATTGCACAAAAATGGTAAATACCTGGACATCACCACATGCACTCAAAACTCGTCAGTATTTGTCCTCAACAAAATGTTCCATATAACATATTTCAATATTCAAAAAAATTCAAAAACCTTCAAAGCTACAAGACCCTGACAATTAGATCTAAAACACTTAAAAAGCATATGCACATGTTACAATACAATATATACAAAGCAATAAACAACACATTTTGACATTTAAAAGACACAGGAAACAAAAGTTAGAACCTGAAAAAACCAAGTACAGTGCCAAATTAATTGTTATTATTACACACTGTGCCCAACATAGCCCGACTTATGTAAGTTTCTGTCCTTAATGTTGTGTGTTAACTGGACATTCCTCAGGGGCAATCATATCTCTTGTGCTCTGAAATGGCGGTCTTTTTCCACTGAAAATTCTATTCTTAGGTTTCAAACAACAGTATTCCAAAATCTGAAAAATTCATTCCAAGAGAACAATTTTCTTAGGCCAATTAAGGTAATAACTCCTCAGTTCTGTTGACACTGGTCGTCCTGTCCAACAACAGTGCACACGGTCCCTCTTAGTGGAACCATTCTGAAGTGTAGCAATTCCAATAAATTGTAAGTGTCCCAATAATCTTCAACCGTCACCAAATGGATTAGGTAATCAAATGGTTTTCAACCTCCAAAGTTGGTCCTTACCAAGCGCTCGTAGCGTGTCTACATGTAAACACCCTTTACTGAGACAAGAAAGCAACTTCACTCGCTCACTCCGTTTGGAACAAAGCTCAAAAGCTTCTAATTAGCACCAATTATTGAGAACAGTTACTTACACAGTACACACCAATTGTGTTTGCAAAGGTTAGTCCTTCATAGAAATGCAACCAACAATCCTGAAAACAGTACCAGTGTTCATGGAATAAGACAAAAAATGGACTACTGTGCTGGAATTATCAAATTCACTCTAAAGTCACTATAAACTCACAAGAAGATCCAGAAGAATGTCTAATGTACTTACTACAAGTACTGGAAAACAAAAACATACCTATAAATGAAATCCTTCAGATTTCATACATGTGGAAACATATATGAACTCTCTGCAACCATGTGGCACAGGAAGAAGCCCCTAATGAATGCTTCATGTATGTATCCATACCTAACTGTGAATCCATTCCATTTCAGCAACTTGTAAAAAATGCAAACCATGGCAGATTATGTTCTTCCTGCAACTCAGATAATCGCTCCACCTTACAAATACAGACACATAGTAAATACGTAATAGTTATGCTTTTACGTTACAATGCAGATGGTACCAAAAAAAACTGTAAGCTGACTGGATTCACACATGGTCAAGTATCACTGGGTAAGAAAACCTTCACAACAATAGGTATAATCTACCACGCAGGAGCCACAACCAATGCAGGTCACTACACTGCATATATAAAAAAGAATTTTGGATGGTTCAAATGTAATGATAGTACCATTATTCTAAATCAAAGATTGCCGGCAAATCTTGTAAACGCTTACTTAATATTCTTAAAAACAAAATTTAATACATAATCTGTGTATGAACATAAGCAAAACTTCAACTTTAAAACTGTGCACAGTTAGAGTATGCCAACAGGTATCTAACTGCCCCAAGATTCTGCAACAAGCAAACACATACATAAATACCACTAAACTCAAACAAGGAAAATACAATTAGAATACGACAACAGGCATCTAATTTCTCCAAAAATCTGCAACAAGCCAAAGATAGAAGATTAGCAAGAAACAAGAAATAAACAGTAAAAAAATGAAAGAAATATATTGTACCACAACATAGAAGTTTTTTTTCTTTTTTTAATCCAGCATGGATTTCTTTTCCCACAGACCCAATGATTTAGAAAACAGACACAGAAACTGAGCAAATTGCACAGTACACTTGGTTGAACTATATTACTTGTAAAGTACTAAATGTAAGGGTAAAAAATACAGTAATGTCTATTATACAATGTAATATCTCATCATGAACTTCATGCTCTAACATATGATCTTTTCTTTTATCACAGAGATAGAACAAGTATGTCTGGTCCAGTTACTCATGACATGAAAAAAACTGCATACAACCACAAAAAACTCAACCAGTAAGTATACAATAAATAAACTCACAAACACCACACTCCTTGTTACAAACTCCACAATCTTAACTGCATAGCCTATCCAAAACCTGACATACAATCTCTCCAAATGAAACAGTACACAAACTTTTGGGTTCTGGATATTTGATGGGTGTTTGATTCTATGGGTGATTTATGCCGCGGTGGTTGTGGCCAGGGCGTAGTCTCCTGGGTGCATGCCCTTTGGCCTTCGGCCATGCACCGAGACTCTAGGCCCTGGCCATAACCACCACAGCATAACACACGTACAATACCAAGCATTTTGACTGTGGTATGGAAGCTGCTTATAGGGGATATTCATTATAATCAATCCTCTACTAACAACACAAAACCAACACCATACTAAAGTAAAATAGGCAATAGTGCATGTATTATGTCAACGGACAACTGCAACAACCTGCCACCTAAACAAATACAGTATTTGACCCATCTCTTCCTCCCCAACCTTCCCTAAGCACTTCTGCAAACCAACCCACTCCCCAAAATTGCATTTTGCCTCTGTTCGCCGCCACAATGACGGCAGATCCAAGCTGGTGGGCGCATTGAAACAATGTGACGCACCTCATGCCTCATCCCAGCCAATCAGAGAACACATTGCGTGTCCGCGGACATGATGCAAACCGGTTAGCCAATCGGTGTCCTGTTCGTGGAGCGAACAGGGAATTGTGTCCGTGGAGCAGACATTGATATCACTATTTTTTTTTGCCTTATGTTTTGACAAAAGCACACTTTCAGGACTAAGCAACCACTTCTGCCACAACTTTGGTGGAAATCCATCCAGCGGTTTGATCTGTAGGTGTGCGCAAAGTTTTTTTCCCATTCTGTATATGGGAAAAAATAAGTTTTGGGACCCCCTATAACTTTGCCCCGTGGACCAAACCATAGACATTCAGAGTGGGCCATATACTTTTTTTGCAAAGTTTGATGAGGATTCATCCAGGGGAGCGAAATTATAAGCCGCCCAAAAAGGGCTCTTCCTATGGGATTCGCAACTTAACCATAACTACACATCCACTACAGTGGGCTGTGTAATGTATAAAATGTGGAAAAATGAATACATGCAATGCATGTAAATAATTATACTCACTTTATTGTTCTTCTTTTTTTCTGTCCTGTCAATAAATGGGCAGTATTGGTCAAGGTGAGCGTTTATGAATAATTGGACAATAATTGGACAAATGTGTTATGTGAATTATATGTTACAAAAGGTGTGAATGATTCCCCTGAGGAACAATGTTGCAGAGCCCTTTTGCTCCGGTGCAAAAAGCTCAGCTACTTGCACTGTAGTTTGTAAAAAAAAACATGCTTTCAGCCAAGTTGAGCATGCCACACTGTGCAGCCTTGCACAAACCAAAGTGGCTAGCAAACTGGGTGAACTGAAATGTATAAGAGAGGCTGGGGTTTTACAGCTGTCCCGATATCCCCCCACTACCTATGCCACTAGGTGGGCAAGGTAGTGAAAAGAACTGAGGTATTTTCAGATGGTACTATTATATGCAGTATCATGCAGACAAGTCTGTGAAAGGGTGTGGTTTTCCGTGACATGAGTGTATTCCCTTCTTCCATCCTATTCTGAAGTATCTCAGGCAGATTGGTGATGCAGTCATGTGATAGTCATTTCATCAATAAGTATCCTACTATGACTACAACCTTAACGTCCAGTCTTTGCTTTCAACCTCAATAAAGTACAGTTGCATCTCTATACAGCTGCTCCAACCACAGGTGTTCTATTACTGTTGAGCTTAGGGCCCTTTAGGAACGTGCATATGTAATGGATGGGATCACAGAGATAAATTCCGACTTCAAATAACCGAACCAACTCTGGAAGATGGAAAAGTTATGTTTTATTAACAATGATCTAAAACAGGGAGTTACAATGTACATCAACGAACGTATGCTCGATTTCTGACAGCAATTCTTTCACAAAACATAGACTTTATACTAAAAACACATCAGAGGTGACGTCATACTAGGTGGCAATAATGAAAAACCTACTAAGGATCAAGATTAGTTTAAGGGGAACATTTAAGTATATATTCCATAGGAACTAGATTTCTGATTGGCTGCCCACTGTCAGGTGAACAACATATGCCTACCTCTAAAAACATGTAATCTTCAGAAACATTAGATACACATTTCTCATTGGTTCTCAAACTATAAGGGCCTTCAATATTGACCACTACAATTGGTTGGCATGCTTGTGCCAGATCTGGAACATTTGGTTCACTTAGCAGCATGTAAGCCCAAACCCAGGTGCAAGGAGATGGGAAATGACACTACCTTCCTACCCAATTAGCCCAGCATCTCTCATCGCCCATGCCTTCTGCCATGAAGAGTGTCTTTGAACTTGGCCTTGCAAAAGTATCCTTGTCTTTAGAATACATTGAGTGCAGTCTCTTACTATCATGTTCTGGGACTACAAGTCTGAACTACATTTTCTTCATTGGCTCACGTGACAGGAGACCACAATTTGGTCTATTTTGCAGGTTTAAATACTCTAAATGAATTAAACTTGGCACTCTTGGTGTTCTTTTTCTTTGCACCTTAACAAGGGTTGATTCATTCTACACACGTTTGCTCCGTTCCAGAATAGATAGCTGACCTTGGCTGCTTCAATCTTGACTCCAGGCCAGACAGCCTTGTCTTGCAACTGCACGATTCTGCTTTTTCATGCTGCAACTTCGTGGGTTGTGGTTTACCAAATTCATGATAACAATGTCTAGCTTCTATACAATGGCGGCTTTGCCTGCATTCCATTCACTGCGTAACTCAGCCCCGATTAGTCTCACATGATAATTGACAGTATCAGCATACCTGTCTCCACTGCCGTCAAGACCTTAGGAGTCTACTTAGACGCCACAATCTCCATGACCAAACAAACCAGCGCCATCGCCTCAGCATCTGCTCTGTCCACCAACTCATATATGCCATCAAACCCTACCTTACCACGCCCAACTGCCTGTCCATAGCCAGAGCAACTATGGGAGCCAGACTGGACTACTGCAACACCCTCTTAGCAGGAACATCGACTAAAAACCTAAGCAGGCTTCAAATAGTGCAAAATAACACCCTCCGAGCTGCACTACACATCCCCAAAACTGACCATATTTCACAGGCCAGAAGACGCTCCCATTGGCTCCCAGTCAAGGAAAGAATCAACTTTAAAATTCTCACTCTCACACACAAGTGCATCAATCATACAGCACCCCCATACTTATCTGAAACGATAACAAAGAACTCCTCTACTCGTCCTAGAAGAAGCCATCATGCCAACCAACTCCGAGTACCCACTTTGAGAAGAGCCAAAGCTGGCGGCATTGGCTTCCCACACATAGCACCTAAGCTATGGAATGACCTCCCCAACTCACTCAGAGCAGAACTATCGCTATACTCCTTTCACAAGTACCTCAAAACTAGACTATTCAACTAACATCCTCCCCGTCACCTACACTTGCTCTCTTACGTCTGCTACGTAATGTGTCATGTAATGAAATTTGCTCTGTAACCATCTTCCTTCCACTGTAACCAGATTATGTCTTCATGTAACAGTGCCACGATGCCCCCGGGCTGATGTGCGCTTTAAATAAATCTGAATAAATAAACAAAAAATAAATACGTATAGCCAGCTTCTATGGTGGCTTAATCTACTTGCGTTTCAGCATCTGTACAAATATTGAACGGTTGATTTTCTGCAGCACTTTTTTCTTCGTCATTAGGCTCTTCAGGATATATACATCTTCTTCAGCCAGTATCTTGGGACATTGTTCATACTCTCTTGTGATGTTGCTGGCTACTTTTCTCTGCTCCTCATATTTCTTCAGGGAGTTTCTCCCTCAAATTGTCATCCCTTTGGGGATACATTCGGTAGGGTTGTCTCTATGGGTATCTTCTCTCAAAGACGCTCTGCTGTATATGCACAACTGCTGGTGTCAAACACAGCACGATCTCAGACCTCCAAAATATGTGAGGTTGGGTGGTGGGGTTTCCTGCAGAGGCGTGCAGCTGGTCCTCTACATTGTCAAGAAAAAGACTTTTGCTTCAAAACCCAGGGATGGTGCCAGGTCTGGATAATGTTTGGGCTGTTGGAACTCTGGGCGAGCTAGCCTTATGGTTGTAGCTTCTATTCTGGGCTATAACCAAAATACCTGGGGCTATAGCCTCCCAAGCCCTCTAGCGACACCTCTGGAACTTACTGTATCAATGGTATGGCCACCTTTTCAATGAAGTGATTCATACATTCTGTGCATAAAAAGTGCATGATTTAGACATGCATTTTCCTGTCACCACGTTTAATGAACTCTATGTTGGAATGAGAGACATGGATTCCAGCGTACAAATCTGTCACCCTCATTTGCTCCATTATACAAATGTAAAGGTGTGTTCAATAGCATCTGGTTCATATGTTTGTAGAAACACATTCCAGCCCATAGGAATTCATGTCACTGCCCTCTTCCATCCACAAACTTGCTGGGAAGCAGTTAAGATGATTTGTACCATGAGGTGCAAACACTGCACACAATCCGGGGGTTCTCCCAGATTCCCATGCGCTGTTTACACTTTCTAATGCAAACAATGAAATTAGCACAGGGGGGGGACAGTGTATACATGTTTGTTGTCCCCTCCGTTGGTAGGTTATGGGTAGTGGAAAACAATATTGGGAGGATAGCTTAGGGCAACACACTCGCCTTCGAAGCAAGATGACGTGGAGCAACAAAGGTTTGATCCCGGGTCTGTGCTTAGAAACCTCAAGCGCTTTAAAAAAAAACAATTATTAAAAGACAATAGTTGTTTTAGTGCAAATTGGCTTTTAGCAGACATCGTGTTGAGCTTTTTTATTACATTTACACCTTAAGAATTTTGTTTGCAAAATAGTCAACAAAAACGCATGCAAAATTGAATAGTTTGCCTCATGGATTAAACAATTGTAAACCAACGTGTATTTCATAAACGCCCGAAATGTACTTTTAAGCTTAATGGACAACTTAAAGTGCAAGGTAGCTCTTTAAAGTTAGATTTCAGTTCAGTGATAAGAGCGGTTCACTCCAACGATTGCTCCTGCAAAGATTTTGTTAGTGTTACACTGAAAGTGGGGAGTTCTTCGGCTTCCTTGGAGGATATGGTTAAAACCAGAACGTCAGCAATGAAGCAGAAGCCATTTGCAAAGCTTCATGTGCGCAGCGTGCATGAAGGATGATATCTCCAGGACCATTACTTGATATGTTCATCAATAATTAAGAGCCGAGAGGGAGCAGCAAGGCTTTCAGGACCTTCACCAAGATCAAGAGGTCAGTGATGGTCGTAAGTTCACTTACAGGAGTAGTTTAATGGATAATCCTGCCTCTGTCAGTTCATAAACACGTGTGACTGGGCCTGAGCCACGTTACTATACCAGAGTAGCTGCAACGCACTGGGAAGGCCTTTTGAACATTGACTACTTTGTTGGATTGCTGGCAAACATAATGGACTCCATGGAGGCCTGGCTAACAAAGGAGAAGGATCGTGCATTGCACGGCAGTCTCCTGCAGAGATCAGTGCAGCGCCTGCACTATTGAGGGTAGCCTCTGGTATTTCATCAGTCTTCCTGTGTGCCTAAATGCACGATATGCCAACCGATTGGATCCTGAATTGTCTGAATGTTTACACCTAGGAATTATGTACTTTGTATTTAGTATCTATAAGTATGTGCGGTTTCTTTAACAGCAAAGCTTTACACTCTAGCACTGCCTTTTTGAGAGAAGAGTAGAGAAGTAGGGCGGCGGGGGGGGGGGGAGCTGACAGTGGTAAGAAAGAATGGAGAAAAAACAATAGGACCTCAATAGCCTATGCCTCCAGTGCGTTTGGTTCAGATGCCAAGGTGCCTGCATTTTAGGGGCAGTGGACATTCCACCTTGAATGGGATATCTAGAAGGATGCCAGCTTGGTTTACATCCTAACCCTGAGAGTGTGCCAGCAGTGGGATGCAAGGCTGGAAAGATATTGGAATATAGTGGAGGTAAAGGGGGTTATGGAATGGTGGAAGGCTTGTGATTGGAGATGACAGCTGGTTGTGTAGCAGGAGAATTAATGCTCTAGGTGGGTGGATATGATATGACATGATAGGTCATTTATAACCCGCTTAATACCCAGAGGTTTCTAAGCACGGACCCGAGGATCGAATATGCGTTGCTCCATTTCATCTTGCTTTCAAGGCGAGCACATTGCCACTGAGCTATCCTACCGAGACAGGGTAAGGTAAATGGATGGATCAGCACGCAAGGGCTACAAACCAGCATAGCCATATGTTGTCGACAGACTGCCGCTCTACATGATACTGATGGAGATGAAGCGATGAGCTGTTATTTAGGGTGAGGGTGGCAATGTCGAGGAACATTTCCAGAGGTTGTGAGGAGCAGATGGAGGCACCAATGTGAATATGGTCACAGTAGTCATGTTTACTACATATGATTATATCAACAAGGCTTGATCTGCATGCCTGTGAGGCCGGTCCCTATTTCACTAATGCAGATATTGATCGATGTTGCACTGGAGCACATATGGGGCAAAACAAAACATTTTTTAGCAAGTAGATTTAGTTAGGTTGGAAGTTATATGTTGCATAAGGGTCACCAGTTAAGGAAATTGCGATTATTTAAGTTCAGGCTGAGTTGAGTCTGAGTCTGTAGTTGGTGTGTGAGGGTGGAGAATGAGCTAGATATGTATGTGTCTTCAGCAAAGGGATGGCTTGATAAGCCAGCAGTGAATATTTAATGTTCATTCATTTTATTGGATTGTATTGCATTTATAGAGCGCCTTTCACCAAAGACGCTGAACAAAATATATCAATCATGATAAAATGTAAACATGGGTACAATCAGAAGAGGGAAAAGCAGAAGAATTAACAGACAAGCGAAGATAAAAGATGGGGTTTTAGATTTGATTGGAAAATATCAAGAGATGAGGCAGAGCGAAGTGAGTTCCAATGGACATATGTAATATTATGTTGTTTAATAAATTTATCTAAAGGTACAAAAGCATGGACCCAAAACTGAACCCTGGGTGCATCTCGTAGGCAGGAGACTGCACCCTTTAGCTGCACAGAGGATTTAGACTAAACCCCAATCAGCCAATCTCAACAGAGCAAATGGGGAGGGATAATGGTAGTTGCAGAGTCACATTTAGCAGACTCCTGCCATAGGGTAAGGGGCGTTCCGGTTTATGTGCTGCATGAACACACATTATAGCTCTTCAAGCAGTTAGGGGTGGTAACTGAATTCCGACCAAAAATGTCCACCGTGATTGTGTGTGGTTGCATCCCCTGAGATCTTAGAACATTCCAGAGAAATGTCTGAGATGTTTGAGGTGGTGTCCAGACAAGTGGTCGACTGTAAATTGGTCGAAAGACAAATGGTCGACGTAATTTGGTCAAAAACCAAATGGTCAAATTTTTATTTTTATTTTTTTTTTTATTTTTATTTATATATGTATTGGTGGTTAGGGCCCCCCCCAAAAAAAGGGGTGAAAATAAAAAAAATAAAAATTCGACCATTTGTCCAGTCGACCAATTTTTTTCGACCAAATGTCTGGTAACCGTTTGAGGTGAGCAGTGGGGAAAACACGAGGGTCCTGCTGGAGACGACAGCCTGCTGCCATCCCTCAGAAGGTTCTATGACATGCCCTACTGGGGCCTGGCATGACCCAACTGGCGTTCACTACAGTAAACCTTGTTTTACTAATGCTTGAGCTCTTGCTCTGGCAATAGAGCTGCATGGTGGTTCCTCTGATGTCCCCGGCCCCTGAAGATTGTCCATACATGGGGCAGTTTGAACTTATCCTGGATACCTGCTTCCAGATCCAATGAAGAATTTGCAGTTCATCTTTTTTAGAGGTTCTTCTGTAGACTAAGTCACACTTTTTAAAATTTGCAATCGTCTGCACTCTAGTGATAGTGTTAGATCGATAGCAGCGAACACTACATTTATGCAAAGGGGTGTTAGAGGAAATCCCTGGAATGTGGTGGTCCAGATGATGCATACAGTAACCTGAGTAAAGATGATCAAACAAAATACCTCTGGTCCCCTACGCCTTGTATAGTAACATGTATGTAATCCAGCTAGGAATGTGCTTTAAAGGGTTAAGTTAATTGCATCTTCCCAGAAGCCTATTTAAGTGATTTAGTTGGTTTAGGAATTACTCTGGTTGCTTGGCTGAGCAATAAACACTAGCATTTTATATTTAATGTTTTAATGTGACTGTGGGATTTGGAAGACCTGAAGCTATTGCATTTTAGCATCTCCTGTGGCCATTGGAAAGTTAATGCATGGATGTTTAACATTTTAAATTGCATTCTTACAGCATAGTGTATATATGATTAATCTTTAAAGGCAACTTTAATTGAACCTTTCTTAGTTTACGTTTAAAGACGACAGATGATGTCAGATTGCAAAAGCTGAACGCGACCATGGTTTGTTATTTAACGTGAGGTTGTATATGTTTCCGTTTCTCTTCCCCTAATTCTGGGTTAAGTTGTTTTTTTGCATTATCATGTAAATTGCACCGTTTTGTAATATTTTGTATTAGCGCTTTTGGCGAAAGGCGTTTTATACATTCAATTAATGAAATGAAAAACGAAATGTTATTAAACCCTGCCTTGTTGTTGGTATTCTTTAATAACCTGTGTCTTTAAAATGTGTGCTAATAGGAGGATAACCACATTATTATGTTACCAGTGAAACTGGCTTCAATTCCCAGGTGTTCCTTTTACAATTCAATGTGATTTGGTACTTGAGCCAAAAAAGTACAATGCAAGCGGTATCAGAAAACTCCCAGGAATCATGAGGTTGTTAAAGTCCTGGCCTGCAAACATGTGCCACTGAGGAAACAACCATTTAGATTAGCGTACTTCACTGCCTCTGCACTGACTACAGGTCTCCACATACACGTGTTTTAGGCCTCAAGCTGAAGCAAGTACCGATGCAGTTTTTTTCATTCCAAACAGGGGTGGATCGGGAACCAAAAGAGGACTTTGAAATAATTTTCAAAGTGGACCCATATTACACATTTTTAGCAAGACCATACCTTTTCCTATGGGAAAATGTGGAAATATCACACAAAAGAGGCCCAGGATGCAGAGGTCTACCGGAAAATCTCCAGAGTACCATTTAGGCCAGTCCAACCCTGATTCCAAGCAGCTATTCACTATTGTTATGTTATGCGTTGATGATATGCTGACTTGTACCGTGCACTGCTACCACCCAGTGGCAGTCTTGCACACTTTAAAGCCATGTGCAGGGATTAAGCTGTACTCTTCAAACCAGAAACCAACACATGCTCATTGGCTTTTGACCCACTGACTTTCCAATGTGACATCTGCCACTGTTTCTCTTTGTTCGACACCAGCAAACCATAGGACAGTGTGGACCCATTAACAGCATGCTACCACCTAACACAGTTACAATTCTCCCTGGTTTTAATCTTTACTATTAAATCCATCTAACACAAGAGATGCTTCAAGGTGCTAGAGCACAAAAAAAGGTTTCCTTGACGGTTGGAATTCTTGGTACTATGTTTTTCAAATGGAGTCTCTGTCACTCCCTTTAACCATTGACACTACACATATTTATCCTGAGTAATCTATTACCATAACCACCCTGTTCCTCAGACTATGATATAATATGAGTTCCTCAATCTGGCACCAACCTTACAATCCTTTCCCCACAGAAATGTCACAATAAGTGACTGAAATGTGTAAGTGGATGGCAAACAAGATGGGATGAGCGACTTCAGGCTCATAAGCAGGTAGCTTTAATGGTTCAACTGACATGGCATGGTTCCGGAAAAATCAAAACGCAACGGTTTGTAACCTTTGACTCTCTCTGTGTTTTGGACTACTTCTTCCATTGGCCTTTGCCAGCATAATCAATGAGAGGGCATGGGAGTTGTAGTGCAAAACAACTGGAGAGCCAGCAGTTGCTGACCAAACCTCAATTTAATGATTTATTGGATGCTGGCAAGCCATGGAAACTATCCCCCACTCTAAGCTTGGTCTTAACACTTCCTCTGCTTTCACATTCCATCTATTGCAGCCTCTTAACCCTAGTGAAGATACTATGTGTGGCGTGGAATGCACATGTTACAGGAGACCACTAAAGACCCACCAAGATATCCTGGCTGCAAAGGTGACGCATTGTTTAATGCCTCCATCTACACTGCCAAACATGAGTACACAGAGGACACCAAGAGGATACAATTCTCTGATGTAGACAACACTTAAATACATATAGCCCAAATAAAACCTTGATAGCATATGAGAGTAATGCTTTTTGTCTGAACCAAATCGTTATCAATACCAATACGGTGTGTGAAGACTCACAATAAAATGGATGCACCTGATTTTATGGTCCTTACAGTAATACGTCATGCAATGGATGGGATCCAGAGTAACACTTACAACAAACAATAAAACCGACTCAAGAAGTTGGCAAAGTTGCATCCGACTGTTTTATTATCAATTGCCTAAAACAGGGAGTTACAACGGACATCACCAGATTGTTCGATCGAGCTCTCAAATGCTTTTTGCATAAACACAATCTTTTATACAAAATATTTGTCATCAGTGATGTCATACTACGTGGCAAATAAAAAAGAAAAACTACAAAGAGTTGTGGTTGACTCAAAGAAAACATCTAAGTATACTTTCTATATTGGAACGAGTTGTGAAAGGATATCTACTATCAGGTGGACAACTTAAGCCTGCCGCTAGTGCAAGACATCCTCAACACTTATTAAGTGCACAGAATACTATTGGTTCTTGAACTATAAGGCTCTTTGTTATATGGCACTCTATAATTGGTTAACACTCTCATACCATGTCTGGAACATCCGGCACACTAGCAGCATGTAAGCTCATACCAAGGTTATGATATGATATGATATGGTATTTGTAACGCGCCTATACACAAGTGTTTCAAGGCGCGACGAGGCAGGGAGGGAGGGAAACAAGGGGAAGACAGACAAACGATCCGACTAGGCCAGGTGTCATTCAGATCGCGCAAGTGCAGAGGTAAGGGGAAAAGGAGGAAGTGCAGGGGGAGGAGGTGGGGGGAAAGTGCAGTACAAGGTAAGTAGCGTAAAAAATAATAAATAATAAATAATAAATAAAAAGGGCCAGCTGGTGGCAAGTGCGAGGTAAGTGCAGAGCAAGTGCTGGGAAGGGGGCTGTAGGGATACAGTGACAGTCCCACAGTGCAGGGGGAGCCAGGGAGGCAGTGCAAGTGGAGAGTGGCTGGGCCCTGGACCGAGGTTGCTGAGAGTGGCCCAGATGCAGGTTTAGTGCTGAATTCAGTGGGGAGTTAAGCAGGTTTAGCAGGGGAGAGGGAGAGAGAAGGTAGAAGCGAAGAGGAAGGTTTTGAGGTGCTTCCAGAACCGGGGATGGTTCTCCTCAAGTTTCAGGGAGGCAGGAAGGCTGTTCCAGAGGGAGGCCCCTGCTGCGGAGAGAGATCTACCCCCAGCTCGTTGGAATTAGGTTCCAGGGGTTGAAATTGGCTTCACCTCCTCACCCAATTAGTCCTGAATCTCTCATCGGCCACGCCTTCTGCCATGCAGACTTGTCTTTGAACTCGGCCTTCTAGTAGTTTCTTTTCTCTGGGAATATAAGGGAGTAAGGGTAAATGCTTACCACGGTTCTGGTCTGCATGCCATTCTCCTATTTTCATCCTTGACTCACGTGACAGGAGACAGTATTCTGGCCCTTTTCATAGTCTTTTATTGTCTTGAAATAATAAACTTGGCACTCATGGTGTTCTTTCCTAATGCCTTAATCAAGGGATGATCCGGCTTCTCACGTTTATTGCCTTTGATAATAGATCACCAGTTCTTGGCTGCTGCCAGTCTTGACATCAGGCCAAGCAGCCTTTCTTGGTTCCTTCATGCTTTCTGCTAATTTCTTCACTGCAACACAGTTTTTAATTTATTTTCTCCCTTGGGTATGAATTTACTAAAATTGTGACACTGATTTCCAGTACCTTTATATATGTAATAGCGACTTCACCTGCAGTCTATTCACTGCATATAGCCAGCTTCTATGATCACTTAATCTATTTGTGTTATAGCATCTGTACAGTTATTGAACGGTTTGCATTGTCTTCAGTGTGTCACTTAAACGCATGCAATCTTCTTTCCTGCACAGGAACATTTTACTCGATTCCCTATTTCATCATCAGATTCCATAGGGTCCATACATCCTCTACTTAAACCACTTTTCCCAGTGCATCATGCTTAACTTTGTGACGTCACCAGTTTCTCCTTTTCTTGTTTCCATATTCCTTTTGCAAGAGATTGTCATTTCTTCAGGAATACATTTGGTATGTCTTTCTTAATGGATAACTTTTCTCAAACATTTGTCACAGTATGGTTACAACTAGTGGTGTCAAACATTGTGCAGGTTCAGGCTTCCAACATACAACTAACAGGGGGGCGGACTTCCTGCAAAAGCATCAGGCTTCTCTTCTACACATCCTTTCACAACGTATCAAGAATAGTGATCTAGCCTGAAAGGGAAATGTACCTCGGATGGAAACCCCAGAATAGACCTGAAGGTTCAGTGCCTTAAAATGAAGGATCCTTTGGTCTTGGGAAGGATTACAATCTCACACATGAATGCCTTAATCATCGCAAGGCTACAAAATAATGGCATGATTGAAATAGCCTCTGGTTTTAATTTTTTACTTTCTTTGGCTGCAAAGACAGGAGGGAGGAATTGCACTGCTGTCATTTTTCTTATATCATGTATTTCTGATGTATTGTGTATTTATTTATTGAGGTGTTGTCTATTGCAAAATAAACGCAACAACTGTATTTATAGAGCTCTCCTACTGACCAGTGTGACATCTTGGTTCTCAACCCAACTCAATGCTATCGACCACAGGAGGATGTTGAACTGGTGAAACACAAATATTTCTGTAGTGTATGCATTAGTTCACTAAGACACAGACCAGATCGGTACAGTGGAATGACATCAGAGTATTTAATGACATGTGTGAAGTAGTTACTGACTCATTGAAGCTAAAGCACTTGTCCAGTGCAGTAGGCAGACATTATGAAATCTCACGCTAGAGCCACAAGTAAATGCTCTTCTCAAGAAATGCTTCTTCCTCCTGCGAGCGGCAAAGAGGATCTTACCGTTCCTATCATTCGTCAACAAAACAACGACCATCATCACCCTCGTCATGTCCAGAGTAGACTATGTCAACAGCCTATACTTAGGCATGCCTGAACAACATTAAAATAAACTACAAAGCATACAAAATGAGGCAGCCAGACTGCTTCTGAAACTACCCCAAAGAGAACACACCAGCGCAGAAAACACTACATTGGCTACCAATAAAACAACAAATAAAATTCAAAACAATGTGCATCACGCATAAAGCAATACACAACCAAGGCTCTGAGTTCCTGAGAGACAAACTGCGTCTACATCAACCAACATGAACGCTCAGATCGAGATCTGACATCCGCCTGGAACCAAGACCCTACAACAAAAGAAAACATGTAGGATCATCCTTCTCTCACCAAGTGCCGATAACCTGGAACGACCTTCCAAAGTACATCTGTAACACAAGAAACCACCTACTATTCAGGAAACTACTCAAAGCTTGGCTTGTCACGTCATAACTAGAAAGCCCAGTCACAGGGGCACACTCACAGCTAAAACATCGATGAACGAAGAGACAGACCCTGATCCACACCAAGCAATCAATTGATGGTGAACCTTAAGGAAAATATCCCACAAACGACTTACCGGGAGACAGCCATAATAGGACCAAAGACCGAATGCTTAGCAAGACAAAGACAGAAACACCCGGACGACTCATCAATAGCACCATGACCCTAAACTATAACCATCCCCAACAGAACTAATCACGGCAGATAGCAAGGGAAAAGGAAACCCCGTAGCATTAGCTCCAATCCGGAACGGGAGAAACAGAATAAGCACCCACATTACACAATGTCCATCAAGATACAGCAGGAAGCACAATGCGCCATCACACACAAACTACAACTAAGCAATAGCCCAAGCAAGTCACCTCTTGGAAACAAAAGAACCAACTGAAAGGAGGAAACTAACGACTGAATACACAGGCTGACCTAGACGGATGCACTAGGATGCCCCATTAACAGCACTCTGACCCAGAATCATTCAAAGCCTCAACTGACCCAGTCCCACACCATAAGAAAAGGTTCAGACACACCTATCACTCCATGGTAGGAGATGGTAGGCACTCCATACAATACTCACTATGATAAAGCTGGATCAGCGCAGCACCACCACAGCAAGATGGCCCATAAGGAATCAGCAACAACCCCACCCACAGGGATACAGCTCAAACGGAACCAGAAGTACTTGACATCAAACCTGGCATCAGGATAGAGACCCCACTAACCCAACCCTCGACTTTCTGTTTACTTAACCAACACAAATGTCACACAACCATTTCTCTCTCAGCAATCCACACACACTTTACCACATCACAGCAAAAACACAAACAGCACCTACAGCACATGAGGTCTCACCCGATCCGATACTTGCACCAAAGCCCAGCACTCGGTGTATACCGAGCTGAAGCTGCCAACAACACACCACTTCTCCCACTCTCCTACTCCCCTCCTCCTGACTAACCCTACCCGCCCTCTTTCCTGTTTACAGATCTGCCAGAGCACGTGGGGACCAATTCCATTGGTGACGGTGCGCCATATAAATACTTTAACATAACATAACATAACATGATAAACCTAACATCAACGTTGCTGCTTAGTACCTTTTCATACAAGTGGTTTGTGGTGCATCTGTGCACTTTGTTGAAATTGGTACACATATTTTAAAATTATTCTGGCCATCTGCCGGTTCTCTGATCACATGAGAGTAGAAGTTAAATTTCCATTATTGCTTTATTTGGTGTCCTATAGAAATCAGTGGGTACCAGCATTGCTCTAACAAGTGGACTATTACATAGATTCAACTACAATGTCCGGGAAATGTCAGGGAAACTAATTGATCTTTCCAGAATGTGTATGGAAATAATGGCTCTTTCCAAAACATAGTACATCCAGGCTTATCAATATTTGGAAAATTCCCACCAGAAGGAGCATTAACCATGATAACACAGTGATAAATTAGTACTTAAACCAGGTGGTGGGGGAGGATGAGGACGTGTTATGGGGGAATTATGATATATTACATTGCATGATGTTCAGTTATACGTTCTTGTAAAGCGCAAACCTTCACCACATATTTTTGACTCTTGGCACCAATGACTCTGGGTAAGGCACTTGTTACCAGGACTAATGTCTGGCAAAGAGTCTCCCAGGACCCCCCTTGTTATTTGCATATTTTATTTCAAGTAACTTTGGGTCTCACCCTAAGTTACTAGGGAATTCCAGACGTGGACCCCTTGCTCACTATTCTTAGATAGACACAGCTACACCCTACTGATGAGGTTCAACCAGACCAAAACACGTGTCTGGGGTTGCTGTTGGTACTCTTATTCAGAGGAGAATTGCCTAGCATTTTGGTGCTGGACTGCCCCAGGGCAGGACAAATACTGATATTTTTGGGATATTTCTCCTCTGTAAAAGATAGTGAGCTAAAGACTCTGGGTAAGGCTCTTGTTACCAGGACTAATGTCTGACAAAGAGTCTCCCAGGACCCCCTTCTTATTTACCAATGAAACCAGTCCAAGGATCCAAAAAAAAACAGGAAACTAGAAGAGTTCTATGGAGTTCTATGGATGCTTGGTAGACAGGAAGAAAGTTCAAATTCTTAGATGCTAGGACCATGACTGTCTGGCACCAGATGAATTATTTTGTATGTGGGCACTACAAAAAGCAAACACAGGAGAAACTTATAGAACGATTTCTGCACTACTCTCTATTTTCTTCCGAGTTTAGTTGTAAGCTTTGGGCTGTAAACAAGGGTTGTACCATGCATAGAAATTTAAATTGGAGTAATGATTTTTCTGGCAATCAGTGCGAGAGCATTACAGTGATAATGCAGCATGTGCAATTACATATGGTATGTATAATTAAGCTCTTGATCACATGGAGTAAGGATCAAAGAGGAACACAGGATGAAGATTATTTGATGTTGGAGAATTGAGGTGGGGAGTAGCAGGAGATAGAGTCAACTTAATGGAGGGCAGTGCACAAATGGCTTTAAAGATAGGAAAGACTTGGAAAGGGAACAGTACTGAATGGAGAGCCACCCCACATTGAGATGGTGGGTGGAGGTGAAAAGTGAACAAGGGGATCTAAATATAATGAAGTTCAGTGCTGTATTAAGTAGAAGCAAACAATTAGAACAGGAACCTCTGAAGGAGGTGTGGCATGATGGAGTAAGGAGACTAAAAAGGTGATATAATTTTTGCTATAGGCATGTATTCAAATAAAGAAAACACCAAACCTCTCCCTATTTCTAGAGTGGTGTGCCCTACCTCAAAACATAATAACAAAGGTGAATGCCAGGATATAAGTCAACAATCAAAATAGCATTCTCTGTCCAAACTAATTACTCTATCCCTGACACTAAAACATTAACCAAAAAGGGTTCAACAAACTTCTTATCAAAGCTACCCAGAGAATGGCTCCCTTCACCTGGTGAAACAATCCAATCTGAAACAGCACAATGGTCTAATTGACCAAATAAACATACAGCAGGAGAAAGACTCCTTTTCTGGAAGAGCTTTGAAGATGTCCCTTGATAGTCCTTTGCAAAAGTCTTTAGAAGTCTTTTCCTCCCGAGCAGTTGTAAACAACAAATTAAGGGTTTATCAACTCTTTTACTTATTGATGGCACGTTGCCAGGCCTTTTTCTATCTAGACTATTATGGTGATTACTCACTGACAGTTCTGGGTTCTTTTGGTATCTTTCCCAGGTGTTGGGTTTCCACTGTGATGAGGGAGTTCGCTTCCGAGGCACCGTTGAGATTTATAGTTTTTTGTGTCACCACTCTGAAGAGGGCGATCACCCCTGAGGAATACTTGACTCTCAGTTCTCTGAGGTTAACTACTTTCATTAGAGAGATAATTCCTGAGGAATGCTTGACTGTTGGTTCTCGGAGCATCACTACTGTGATGTGGGAGATCACTCCCAAGGAATACTTGACTCTTGGTTCTCTGAGGATCACTAATGTGATAAAGGAGATCACTCATGAGGAAAACTTGACTCTTGGTTCTCTGAGGATAACTACTGTTATGAGGTCGATCACTGTCGAGGAATGCTTGACTCTTGGTACTCCGAGACACACTACTGTGATGAAGGAGATCACTCACAAGGAATACTTGACTCTTTGTTCTCTGAAGATCACTACTGTGATGATGAGATCATTCTCAAGAAATGCTTGACTCTTGATTCTCTGAGGACCACTACAGTGATGAGGAAGATCACACCAGAGGAATAATTAACTCTTTCAGCTCCCTGGACCTCACCCAGCTTTCCCACAACTCCAGTTCCTGTATTTTCATTGGGGAATGCTACTCATTCTTCCCGGGGTCTCAGGTCGCTGTTGGTTCTACACAAATTCATTACATTTTCCTGCTTTCCTCCTCTTCATTCTATGTGGGTCCACAGAGCTGGTTCTGCAGTGACCTCGGCATGTTTTATGGATCACATGGTCAACCTCAGAGAGGTCAAGCCACTGCTGGATTCTTCCTACTTCTGCAGCAAGTCGGGCTTACTCTGGCTTGCAGGGTTCCTCTCAGCTTCTTCTTCCGAGACCTACTGTTTCTCCATGCTTTGAGCAGCATGTGTTTGAATTTCCAGAGCCCTGAAGGACAGACGCCAGCTACCCTTGCTGCTCTTCCTGTTCCCAAACACACTCAGTCCTTCCTCCATCTTTGCTTTATATTGCTGGGCACACCCAAGCATAACGTCAATGTCTTTTGAAGTTATCTTCATGCCCCCTGGTGATAACCATGTCACTGTTCTCTGGTAATGCCTTTCACTGCTGTTCTGAATGTTTATTTTGATCCTCTTTGTCTCAGACTTCTCTAGTGTTACTTGTGAGATAGTAACACACATTAGTAGTTTCAGGTTGGGCGGGAGAAGGAGGCAATAGGACCCTGGCTTCTGGGAAAAAGAATTTAGGGTGGACTTTCACAGAACAGGAGCCTCTATCCCCATTAGGAGAGTCTATCTCTATGAGATCCTCACACATTCTACCACCTCTAGGGGGACTATTTGTGATGCTTGAAATGCGTTGGTGGGACTGAGCCTCTATGTCCTTGTCCTGTACTCCCTTATCATGTGTGTTCTTTGTTGTTATCTGCACAGGAGTCCATGTAGGACTACTGGCAGTGCAGCTCTTCCTCTATATGGTTGTGGTGAACAGAGACCCCTGGGATACCATTATGGCACCCATGGGTGGGGGTACAACCCTGTACCCCTAGTGTATGTTTCTGGGCACCTGTGTGTGGCCCACAGAGCAGTGTATGGGCTGGTGGCAGCTCCATGATGAATGTGACAGGTGCTCTCAGTATCTTCCATTTTGGGATACCCAGGCCCTGCCATAGGAAATTGTTTGTTTCTATTAGCTGTTACCTTGTTTTCCCAAAGTCCTGGGAAGCCATGACTCTGTACCTTCCCATGACTGGCTGTTGGTTGGAAGAACCATATGTGGTATTGTGGGGAAGTACAGGCCAGACTGGCTGGAGCCTTCCGAGTGACTGTATGTTGTGGGCACACCCTTGTGGTGAGACCTGGGTGAATGGAGTGTGTGACCAATATGCATTCCATGTTATAGGTGTCTGGTATGTGTGTGTGTGACATAAAGAATGAGACAGCCCTGCCTGAAACTGACATGACTGCAGTGTGGTGTGCTGAATGGCTGGGTGTTTGCCCCAATCCACATTCCTTGTTATGGGTGTCTGGTTGTGAACAAATGGTCTAAAGGCACTGTGAGCCCGATTGGCTGCCTACCTGCATGGATGCCTTTCTGTCTGATTGGCTGAATGGGCTTGGCTCAGCAGTGTGAATGAGGGACAGATCTGTATGTCTGAGAACCTCTCACTCACCAAAACTGTTCAGAAGCTGAACTTGAAACTTGAAGCTGCTTATCCTTGAAGCCCAGTTGGAAGAAGAAGCTTTGCTGCTGCTCACCGTTGACGAAATCCAAAAGTTGCTTTGTCTGTCAAGGACTGATCCAAGAGAGGACCTTTATAGGAGACCTCTCCCCGAGCTACGAGGGAACATCGTGCAGAAGCTGATCTTCATCGAGGCACCCTGGAAGTCAGCGCCAAAAGTCTGTCGCCCGGAGACGGGGTCCGCCGTGAAACATTGAATTGAAGCACCATGACATTGAAGCCATTGACGTCTATCACCGTCGACCAGGGTTTTGAGAATTGCTGTGACATCGAGGACTGGAGCCGCAAAGCTCCACCATTGCCTAAGACATTTAATCCAAGGACTCCCTTGCCATCACCATTGACTGCTTCATCCCACCGGAGAAAGTTGAGGTCACTGACGACCGAGGGGAATCCGACAGTGGGGTTCCTGCCACCTGAAGTCCACAAAGATTCTGACGAGTGAAGATCCAGCTGTGGTCGAGTCCCGACCGTCGACGCCAATGCTGACACCCAACGCACACTGCCAGGCCTACAATCGTCACCAAGTTCTCTTTGCTGCACCAAACTCTGTCATCAAGGTGCACCGCATTCCCCGTGTAAGCAGGACCTCCACGATCGATTGTCGATGAGTGCCGCGAAATTCAAAGCTGCTGTCCCTTCCTGGTTGCTGCTCTTTTTCCCTACTTCAGGAGCCCTCCAGCCTCCTTTCCTTTGCAGATGGGTAGCAGGTGCAAGTGGATCTAGAAAATCTAGACCTACTTCCCTCCACCGGTGACTACCAGGTTGCTGCTCTTTTTGCACACTTAGCAAGTCCCACCCACCTGGTGCCTTCCTGGTTGCCGCTCTTTTTCCGTACTGAAGGAGCCCTCCAGTCTCTTTTCCTTTGCAGATGGGGAGCAGGTGCAAGTGAATCTAGGTCACCTGGCCTAAGCCCCTCCCACCTGGCACCTTCCAGGTTGCCGCTCTTTTTCCACACTTAGCAAGCCCCGCCCACCTGGTGCCTTCCTGGTTGCCGCTCTTTTTCCCTACTTCAGGAGCCCTCCAGCCTCTTTTCCTTTGCAAGTGGTGAGCAGGTGCAAGGGGATCTAGGTCACCTTGCCTAAGCCTCGCCCACGTGGTGCCTTCCAGTTTGCTGCTCTTTTTCCCCACTTAGCAAGCCCCACCCACCTGGTGCTTTCCTGGTTGCCGTTCTTTTTCTCTACTTCAGGAGCCTTCCAGCCTCTTTTCCCTTGCGGATGGGGAGCAGGTGCAAGTGGATCTAGGTCACCTGGCCTAAGCACCACCCACCTTCTTAGCCTTGCCTCATCCTTCCTGCTCTTAGCTCTAAGATCAAGGGCATCTCTTTCCCAGGCATCTGAAGCAAAAAGCTGATGAAGGAAAGGGCAATTCCTGTTTGGAACTGTTCGACCAGGAGGACTCAGGGCCCGAACCCCTGCGCCGACAGCAGATAAGCATACACCAACATGTGTTTACTCCCTCTGTCCCCACAGGCCATCCCCATCCCCTCTGCTCCCCCTGTGATGTTTCCTTGTGCCCCCTCCCTACTCGCACACAGGTGTTGACTGTTTTGCTTGATTCTTCTACCCTGCCCCTCCCGCACCCCTCATCCAGCATACTTCTGCAGGAGTCTGTCCTTATACATTCTGGTTTCACCATCACCATCTTGTGGTCAATGTTGGATTTGACTTTTATGGACATCATTGATTCAAGATGCATCACCCTTTCTCAACTCTCATGCTGGAATTGCTTTGCTTCTTGTACTCATGGTGCCCTGAATCATGCTGTTTCCATCTTCATCTTTTATCCTGGCTTGCAACATTATGTGTTAATACTGACTTCTTTAATTGTATTCACTCTCCCCTCTTGCTTCTCCACTCTTTTTGACTGCTTACTCTCTGTTCTGTCCTCCTCTCCCTTGCTCCCTTTTCCTATTTCCTCTCCCTGGACCTAGTATGATGGCAACCTCGTCTGTCTTATCCCCCTCCCTTTAGTTGCCCCTGCCCCTCCAGCACTATCTGTAATGTTATCTGGCCTAGTACGATAGTCGCTTGTTTTGTTCCTCCCGTCCCTGCACCCATCTCCCTCACCTTTTGTTTTTCTCAGGCTCTACCAGAAAAGTTGTCAGGCCAGGTATGGTAGTCGCCTATCTGTTTCCATTTCCTTCCCACTCTCCCCCTCCCTTCCTTATCTATGGATTAACTCTTCACTATCTGAAATGTCGTCAGGCCGTGTATGATAGTTAATTTCACATCCTTACTGTTCATAGTCTGTAAGAATGTAATTGTATGTTCCCTCCCTTGCCTTGAAGTGCTTTGAAACACATTGTGTATAGGCGCCATATAAATAAACTATCACAACATATCATATGCCCCCATCGACCATATATCCCCACATATAGTGAAACTCTTACGTCCCAGTGTTGCCACATATCTTACTTCCCTCTTCAAATACTATCTTGACAGTGGCACTTTTCCATCATCCTACAAGATGACTGCTGTCATCTCTATCCTTATGAAACTTGGCCCGGTTCCTAACTGTCCTGTCAACTTTTATCATGTCTCTCTTCTACCTCACTATTCCCAAATCCTAGAGAATGTGGTTTTCAACCGACTCACTGAGTTTCTTTTCACACACAACCTACGGTATCCTCTTCAATCTAGCTTCTTACCTCTCTAGTCTACTGAGTCAGATCTTCTCAATGTCAGCAACTAGAACTATTCCACTTGTCATGCCAACCGTTCATCTATTCTTAGTCTTCTTGACCTCTCTGCTGCTTTTTATACTGTCAACCATTCTGATCTACTCTCAACGCCATCTCTCCTAGGCATTAGGGACACAGCCCTAGCTTAGTGTGCTTCGTATCTCGCCCCAGACAAATCCAAGTGTCTTGGAACAGCCTCACCTTCGTACTCACCCCCTTTATGGCTGGTGTTCCATAAGGGTCAGTCCTGGGTCTACCTCTCTTCACTCTCTATACCTTTGCCCTTGACACATTAATCTCCTATCAACTCTTGATGATGACACTCAGATCTTCTTCTCCTTCCCCACCTCTTATGACTAACTACGGTCAGAAATGTATGTCTCTCCACCATCAAACAATGGATTGTATCTTAATAGCTCATGCTCAACTCAAATAAGCCAGAGGTTCTTTATTTCACATCCAAACAGGCTTTCTTTTTCTCTGCCCCTCTTGCATTCTTCTCTCCTGACTACCTTTCTTACTCTGCTTCTTCTCACAGCGTTGGAGTCATCTTCAACCCATCTGAAATCTTCTCACTCTTCATCTCCAAATCTGCACTTACTGTCAGACCTAATCTCCTCAACATCCGAAAAATAAGGCATCTTCTTCCCGTCAACACTGAAAAGCACCTAATCTCCTCTTTAGTGCTCTCTCGATGTGACTATTGTGCCAGTCTACTCTATCACCTTCCCAACTATTCTTTTTTGCCTCTCAACAAAGTCTTCAACTTTGATGTCCATACATCCATCAAACCCGCTTCACCTGCACCTCCCCAGCCCATTATCAGTTAAGTTGGTTATCATTGAGACAGAGGGAAAAGTATAAACTAATAATCATCTTCAAAACTATACAAGAACTTGCCCCCATCCTACCTTTCAGCCCATCTCACTGCCTACTCTCTACCTTGCTCCTTACAATCGGCCATGGCTCGTCTCCTTGCCACCTCTCATGCCCCGTGTGCTCTCTCTCATTTCAGCTATCTTCTTCTCCCCACTCTCCTACTCTGGAATGATCTTCCACTGCCTAACTGCACTACTCACACTCTATCTGTATGTAAATCGAACCTCCCATCTCTCCACCTATCCAAAGAACCACTTACATAGCAATTTTCGCCACCGCATCTCCCTGTTCTCCTCTCTCCTACTTCTCTATGACAACCTTCATGACACTTATCCCTTACCCCTTCATCCTAAAACATAAGACTTCCTCCACTATCCCATTCCTGTACCATGCTCTCCTGTACGTGTTGTCCATGTTTCTGCCTCCCCTAAATCATCTGGTTTTATAGCAACATCATTTAATTGTTTTCCATGTAATTGTCATTAAATAACGCAAAAGGGCCTGACTGTGAACTGCTTGAACGCCAAAGAGTACACACTGTGATGCTGCTTTAAACAGACAGATTGCATGACATCATCCATGAACTCCCTGTGTGGCTTTCTGGCTAAGGAAAGACCTACCAAAAAGCCTGACCCTTCTGCAAAGCCCTTCAAGAACTTGCTTCTCAAAATTCAACAAAACCCTATCTCCTGTGCAGTATTGTAGAGGAGCATGTGGACACGTCATCCATACCTTCCGCCCCCTAACCTCTGTCATATTGGAACAGAAGAAGAAGAGACTATCTGGGACATCAGGTATGATCCCAATACCACATCGAGTGTATGATTGATGATATGCACTCAGATGACCATATAGAATGTACCCTCACACTAAAAGGGTCGAAGAATATTGGTACACACCATTGTGATATAAAACATTGACCTCAGTGGTGAGGTTGTAAAGATACCACTAACAAATGATTTCAATACGAAAATAAATTTAAACAGAAAACAACAAAATACTAAAACAATGCTTTATGAAAATAAATCACATTTTTGACATCCTATTAATTCCACCATTCATACACATACTCGCAATCAAACAACCAATGTCAATTTTAACAATACTAAAGGTCAACCCTTGCGTAGAACCCTTATTTTATGTATACACAGTGTTTTAATTTTCCACACCCATATCACCTAATGGTGTGTGTTTCTGTACAATAGCAAACCAAGCTTATTGACATAGTCTACTTATGTTTCAGTCAGCAAATAGGGCTTTAAAATTCCGCCTAATGTAGTTCTGACCTTCTTCAGGACATTGGTGAGGCATGAGTATTGATTTCTTGCATAACTGTCTCTAATATCAGCTACCAAAGTGACATGTCCGCTCCCTCAAGCATAAAGTCTGTTGGAAGTCGGAGACTACACCATCTTGGACACCAGCAGTTGAAACAATTCTGCAGCAAGTGTTTGAGAAAAAGTATCCACTAAGAAAACCCTATCGAATGCATCCCAGAACAGATGACAATCTGATGGAGGATCTTCCTGAAGGAATATAAAAAAGAAATAGAATCTGGTGACGTCACGTAAGACGAGCATGATGCACAGAGAATACTGGCTGAGGACAATGTGTGGACCTGGGTCGAAGCTACCCTAACCAAAGGCGTGACATAGGGTCACAAAAAATGGCAGCGGAGCTAGGTTGCTACTAGCTCGAGAAAAAACACCTTTAGAAACAGAGATATCAAAACAAAACTTTAATTTAGACTAACAGATAAACAAAAGACATATTTACAAACTGCGTCATGACGCTGAAGATGTGCATGATTGAGTACATTATTATCTGCATATTTGTGGGTTAGTAAGCAGAGTGACAGAGGTATTGTATGTATTGCTTGAAATGGCAATACATTAACTTTGTCGACACGCAATTAGGTGTTTCTGGTTCGGTATTCAGATGTCAGATGGCAGTGGCTGTATAGAGTAGAGCAGCGCTGCTGAGTAGTACCGAACTGTCTTCAGGGCAGATTCTTTGTGGTCGGGTCAAAGTTAAAGGGAATGCGTCCACCATGTTCAGGTAAGTAGACGCCTAGGTTCAGGTGTTGATGGTCCAATAATTGATGTGTACTGGGAGGCAGTCTGCAAAAGTCAGGCGCCTGGAGCCGGGTTCAGGTATTGATGGTCCAGTAATTATGGACTGAGAGGCTGTCTGCAAAAAGTCAGGAGCCTGGAGCTGCTGAGTAGATTCAAGCTGAG
Source organism: Ambystoma mexicanum (assembly GCF_040938575.1). Taxonomy (NCBI): domain Eukaryota; kingdom Metazoa; phylum Chordata; class Amphibia; order Caudata; family Ambystomatidae; genus Ambystoma; species Ambystoma mexicanum. Next base: position 290,571,444 of record NC_090930.1, on the reverse strand, counting down.
CCGACGTCAGGAGCTTTTCCTCAAGGAGTAGGAAAGGCTGTGTCATGTGTCGACTCACTCTTGCTCTTACTGTACTTCCTACCCTCGAGTCAAGCCCCCTCCAAAAAAGAGGTTTCCGCCCACCCACTTCTCAATGTGTGAACCTTACTGAAACTAATGACAAAGTTAAGAATCAAGTACCTTTTGAATGCAAAAAGAAGATTGTATGCGTGCAAAGTCTTGCAGAAAATGCAACCGTTCAATGATTGTACAGATGCTGAAACGCAAGTAGACTAAGTGATCATAGAAGCTGGCTATACATAGTGAATAGGCTTCAGGCAAAGCTGCCATTGTGAAGAAACTGGACATCGATGTCATGAATTTTAGTAAGCCATAACTCCGCCGAGAAGAAAGGCTGAGAATGGTATCACAGAACGAAAAAGCTGAGATCAAGGACGAGCCTGGCAGAGCTGTCTAGTATGGTAGCAAAACAGAAGTAGCCAAGGTTGGTTACCTATTCTTAACAGCAATACATACTAGAAGGAAGAATCAACCCTTATCAAGGGGCAAAGAAAGAACACCAAGAGTGCCAAGTCTTATTCATTTAAGACATTTAAATGCTGCAGAAAGCACTAGAATCATGGCCTCCTGTCACGTGAGGATGGAAATAGAGTTGAGCTTGGACTCCTAGAATAATGATAGTGAAGGCCTGTACTCCTGTATATATTCCCACAGACAAGGATACTTTGCAAGGCCAAGTTCAAAGACAATCTGCATGGCAGAAGGCTTGGGTGATGAGAGATGTTGGGCTAATTGGGTCGGGATGTAAAGTTAAGTCCACCTCCTGGCACCTGGGTATGACCTTACATGCTGTTAAATTACCCGAATGTTCCAGACATGGCATGAGCGTGCCAACCAAATATAGAGGGCCATAAAATGAAGGGCCTTATAATTTCAGAGCCAAAGATATACTGCTTACTTAATAGTGTTGAAGATTACATGTTTTAGAGGTAGGCATAAGTTGTCCACCTGACAGTAGATAACCAATAACAATAACATCTGTGATGGAGACTAGGGGTCGTTATAATAGTGCACTGGTTGCTACCGCCACAGGTAGTTATGATACAAATAAATATCTTGAGAATGGGTTAGGCTGTATCAAAATACTGAAAATGGTACCCCCTACTAGGTGCCAAAAAACAGTGACTGGAAAGGAGAATTGAAGGTAAGTCGGTCGCGCCAATCCCATACGTTGAGATCAGTATTGTTTCAAAGAGTCCTTGAGAGAAATAGATTAATTCCAATATTTATTCTGTTTTTTTAGTAGTGCACCAGCCGACACGTGTTTCGACCCACTGGGTCGTTATCAAGGATATACATATGTAGAAAGTAATATATATGTAGAAAGTAATATAAACAGAAACCATAGTGCATTTCAACAGAAATGATTGAAGTCTTGTGATGTCATAAACAAAATTAAACATGTAATGGAGGCGTCAAATATTAAACAATGAAACAATCAAGACAGATGGAATAAAAAATGTATTTATCAGATCATTGATTGAAAATAATAATAGATCAAAGAGACACATTATTCATACAAATAAATTAGAAACCATACCATTGTTCAGATGGATGTTGGTTGGCATCACAGGTGTAGTAGTAACCATGAGAAAGGAACATCAAATGGAATTGCGGGTGCAAAGTAAAAATGAATGCATTAAGCAAAAAATGCTTAGTACCAGACCCTTTTTTAATAGCGTGCATATGGGAACATCACATGGGCATAAAGCAGATAAGGGAAAATCTGTGTTTACATGAGGTAGACAAGCCAAGAAATAGAGAAACTGCAAGTTTTAAGGTACATGTATGAAGGTAGACAAAAGGAGAGTCAGGCATAAATAGGGGTAACCAGTATTAACTGCCCTATTGGAAACAATGTTGTTACACCACGTGAGTCTATGAAGAACCCAAAAGACCGTTGGAAAGGGCTAATTGTGAGGATGAGGTAAATAACAGCTAAATTATGGATTGGTCGTGAAATGGAATAGGAAACATGTTTAAAACAATAGCACATATTGTTAGTCTGCATAAGCGTAATTTGCAACTGATGGCATGTGAACCGGGTCAGAGCAAAAGTGCAGCAACCTATATGGGAATAAACAGCAAATAAGCTACCTATTGGTAGCAGTGAAAGTAACCAGAAAGTGTAATGCTTAAAAAGAAAACAAATAACTTACCCTGATGTTAATTATTCAAAATATTTATAGTGCAGGTTACTGTCTGGTCATAAGGCACATGAATCTAAAAGTAAAATAGTAAAGGTAGTCACGAGAGGAGATGTGAACAGAAAATGTACGGTCAGTGGTAATTGAAAAAAAGGATGTGAACCGGTGTTAGATGGTCGTACCTGTCATATAGCTAGAGAATGCTATTATGCGCGACCCCTGGGGCCAAATCCCCAACAACAAGTCGTGTTAGTGCTGCCTAGAATGCGGCATATAAGATGATATCTACGGACGCAGCTGTGACGTTGAGCGATGATGGTGCGTGCGACATCACAAGCCAGTGATTCGCATGACATCACACGCACGTTGAATAACAGTGACGTCACGCGCACCACCGCAAATGCGGCCAAATTCAATTGGGCCAAAAGGAAGTTGTGCAGAAGGCACAAGTGAGGGTTGTAATGTAAAGTGTGCAGGTTGAGTGCATGTTTGCTGAGGTGTAAACAATGGGTTTGAAAATAAATGAAGAACACTCTGAGATTATAATATAAACAAATGATCATCTGTTGATGTCCAAGTGTGATGTTCCCATATAATCATGGTGAGTTCACAGAAAAAGAGTAATAACAAATAAAATATTGCTAGTAGTCTGAATTAAAAAATGTTTTCGAATAAGTAATCATTGTCTGGGGATGGCAGGGAAAGGCTTCAGTTAGTATGTCTACCCATAGTATGGGTGCGATTTAGCAGCACATGAGTAATAACAGATTGAATATTGATAGTTATCATATTAGAGAAAGTATTCATATACATTCATTGGGATACATGGAAAGGCTATAATAAATGTGAGTGAGTTGAGGCCATAACAGAGGTCTGGAGCAACATCGAATAATGCCAAAGATAGAACTGACATTGTTGATTATGTGAAATATGTGCAGAATTGCTTATAAAAATATATGCATTTCATGGTCTGTATAGAGGCCTGTATGAGTACAACAAAAATGACAAATGAGCTTTGATTATAATTGTCTGAGTTTAAGGAATGTATTACCACCACATTTATCACATTTTACTCTGCCCAAACATTTAAAACGAATATCAGCTTTGTTATCCATTTGGTGTTTGGCTTGCCAGTGCATTGCCTGGGGCAAGTTGGTGTCCTGTTTGGTAAGACTTGAAAGATTTTCTCTGATGCGTGTACGCAATTGTCTTATTGTGCTGCCTATGTATAATTTTTTCAAACACATATGATAGCATATACAACTGATTTAGGTTTACAATTTATGAAATCTTTGATTTGAATTTGTATCCCACTCTTATCTGCAAACTCTTTATAGTTATGAAGCGCAAATTGACATTGGTTGCAATTACCACATTTGTAGAAACCAACAGGCTGTTTCAACCATAGAGAGGAAACTTTGGTGTCTATAGGGTCATAAAAAGAAGGACTAAGTTGATTCCTAGGTGTATTGGCTTTGGTAAAAGTAAACTTGGACTTTTCCGTGATATAGGGGGCAAGATCTTTGTCAAAATGTAGTAAATGTTTAGAAGCAAGTTTATAGAGAGTGGATGAATCCCTTGAGAACCGCATAATGATTGAAATTGGCCTCCTTTGATTAGATGCTGAAGTATTCTCGACAGATTTAGGAGTTAGAAGTTCTGTACGATTCATTTTGGAGTATTTGAGTAGTGTTTTATGCACTGTAGTGTATGGATTGCCTCTTTGTTTAAAGCGGTTACTCAATCGGATACACTCTGCTTCATAGTCCTCATTCTTAGAGCAGTTACATCGTGCCCTATAGAACTCACCCCAGGAATGTTTAGAATGGTTGCTCTTTGGTGACAGCTCCTGGCTTGCAGAATGGCATTGACTGCTATTGGTTTTCTAAAGGTCCTTGTTTGTAATAGATTGTGTTCTACAAACTTTTGCAAGCCTAGAAAGGTAATAGTGGTAGGACTGGAGTGTCCGGACTGAGATATATCAAAATTATTGTAATTAGCAAATGTAACAAATTCATCAAAAGAGGTACTGGTGCCGTTCCAGATGATCAAAATATCATCAATATACCTCTTCCAGAAAATAAGTTTGTTGTGGTATGCTGTGTTGTTAAGAATATGAGTCTCTTTATAGTGTGACATAAAGAGGTTTTCTAAAGGGGGTGCAAATTTAGCACCCATAGCCACGCCTTTTTGTTCTAAATAGTAGATGTTGTTAAAGAGACATTCTCCTTTCCAATAACAATTACAGCCCTTATAGAAAGTATACTTAGATGTTCCCCTTGAACGCATCACAATCCCTCTTAGGTTTTTCTTATTTGCCACGTAGTATGACATCATTACTGACATATTTTTAGAATAAAGTGTATATTTTTTGTGAGATTTGCTGAGAGCTTGAGCGAATGTCCATTGATGTCCATTGTAACCTCCCTGTTTTAGACGATTGTTAAAAAAAAACAGCAACCTTTGTCAACTTCCTGAGTTGGTTTGATTATTTGGACTCGGATTCAGTTTGCCAATCCCTTCCTTTGCATGCACGTTACTAAAGGATCTTAAGTTCAAAGTGTATATGCGCAGAAATGCAAGGTAGATGAGACATAAAGAAGCTTGCTGCAGAGGAAAATATAACATGGTTAGGGTGGCCATGATGGAAAGTTGGACGTTGGGCTTGTGTTCAAAATCAATCAAGCTACCTCAGAGACAGACCAGGGCTACACAGTCAGGAGACGATGGAAAAAACAGCTTCATGTGAGGAATAAAGAATAGTCTATTGACTGGGATCAAGGATGCAACTTCAAGGAATAATTGCAAGGCACAAGGGGAGTCAAAAGGATAAGCCATGCACATAAGATGTATTTCTCTTACATTAAGTAAAGGGAAAACATCTGCAAGAGCTAAATACTGAGCAATTAAAGATGTGAGAAGCCAATACAAGGTAGAGTGAGCAAGTCTCTAGAGGATGCAAGGAGTCACAACACCCAGCACCATTGAATCAAATAGCAGTAACTAAAAGGTCGAAATAGACACATTTGTGGTCTCCTCACACGTGATTCAGAAGTTAGAAACAAGGGCTATTCATTAACATCAAGACGAAGATAATGGTGTTCCTACACTCCCTAAAAAGTCCCTGAATAGAGAACAGGCTGCAAAACCAAATAAAAAGGAGAAGCCTTGGTTTAGGGCTGGACCCATGAGAGATGATGGACTAATTAGGAAAATGGGGAGTAGTCTGACGTTACTCTTGGCCCCTGGGGTCCATTTTGCTTACGTGCTGTTAACGAGCCGAAAGTCCAATGTTGGGAAAGCATGCCACTGAATCAGAGGCTGTATGTAGCAATGTGCTATACAATGTTGCAAAGACCAATCCGCTGCCATTATTCTGCTATCAACAGTATTTTACGTATTTAGAGGTAGTTGGTGGCGTATCTAACAGATAAGAAGCAGCCAATGGTGTAACTAACACTTATACATACTGTAGTTATATATGTTCCCTTAACCAATCCTTCCCTTCACCAGGTTTTAGGTATCTAGTCAATATATCTAAAACATTACAGAGTGGTACATTTCAGAGTGGACCATAACACTGAAAAACACTGCAAACAGTAGTTATATAAATAAAAAGTAGTAGGGTAAAGGGGTTACAATGGTCGGGATGGGGCGGGGCTGTCGTTATAAGGGTAAAAAATGGGGGGTTTGGAAGGACCCCCCAAATAAGAAAAAAACAAAAACAAAAGTTTTTCAGTATTTTTTCCGCAATGAAATGTACCACTCTGTAATCGTGTTTGGTAGAATCACATATAACCCTGGTTTTACAGTTTGCCACATAGAATGACATCATAGCTGCCGTACATTGAGGAATAAATCCTTTGTATAATCAAATGTGGTTGTGAGCGTATGGACTACAGATTGTGTTTCCCCTGATTGCCCTACTTTATTTTATATTGATAATAAAGTAGTACTTTGTCATAGTCTTTGAGTCTGTCCGGTTATTTGGGTCTGAGATCGTTATTGGTAATTCCATCAAGCACACAAGGCGCTTCAAGGTGCTAGAGCACAGTATCAACCATTCAGACGTCTACAGCCATCTTCCCTGTTTTCTAAAGTTAAGATACAAAAATGGTGGCAGGATGGCAAATGCACCTTTGATACTTATATTGAAAACGTTATCCTAGAGAACTCCCTCGCTTTACATTTATGCCTCAACCATAGTTGTGTACTGTACTCCAAAGACCTGGAAACTCACATCCACCGACAAGTGGATATGGCTTGGATTCCTGGCAATGGACCTCGTGGTTCTCATGAAGGTCTATCCCTCCAGGGACTGCCAATCCCGGTGCTCAGATGACTCAAATACTAAGAAGCAGTCTCACGCCAGAAGGACACATAATAATCTAAATGAAATGCAATTAAAAACAAACAATCTTAAATCCGGAAGAACTAAAACAATAAAATACATTACGATGGTCTCTGATTGAATGTTTTACACTGTGCTGATCGTTTAGCAATGCAAGTACTGCTGAAAACATGACTTGAATGCAAGTGATTATCCTGAGTGTGTTGTAAAGATGTCATCTATCCGGGGTATCTCACATGCCGCCTGTGTTACCGCTCTCACTTCCCTGTTCCTAAAATAGTGGAAGGTAGCAAAGAAAAGATTCATTATTTAATCGATGAGACAAACAAACACAACATCCTCTGTTCGAAAATCGCATTCACGTGTTAACAGACCCAATCTATACCACCGAGAGGCAGTTGGACACTTCAACTGCAACTTAATTATACGTTTTTGGTTTGCATTATCTCAGAGGTCTTAAATACATTCAAGAAAATGTCTTCCAATTATAAGAAGCCATCTCGAATCTTCCAAATGCAGCTCTAAGTAGCTGATTGGCGAATTAAAGTGAATAACGGAGGTGGTTTTATAATCTGCCGCAGCCATTTCTTCAAGAGTAATTGCGAGCAGTCGGGATAGCCACGATGCTGCAATTTAAATTCATATTGCCTGGCTTTTCTAATCGTATTCCCAGCAGGGAAGGGAAATAAACAGATTTAAACTCATGAAGTATCTATTTCATCTGCTCCGTCCCTCTCCTCCCTACGTGAATGATAGGTTGCAATATTGTAATTGAAGTTCATAGACAATGTATTATTTTCATCGCATGACTGCGCGCATAGGCGGCGGCGCGCGCGTGTATAAAAATGAAAAAAAAGTATAGTGGATGAAAATGTATAGAAGGAACTGATGGGCCTCTGCTAAACAATATTTTCTAATCAGAATTCTACTGTCACTGAACGCAAATTTTCCATCAAAGTGTCAATCTAATTCACCAGATGCCCATCTTAATGCATAATTAATGTATGTGTTGGTGATTTATTATGTAAGATGCATGTTATTCACGGGGCACAATAATTATTTGTCTACAATATCTGAAACACTACTTTGTTCTACTCACTGCTTTCATCGGTGATATGATTTCCCTACGAACTGTAATGCTTAGTTTTGATAAAATGCCGAACTAACAATGGTATAAAGTTTCTAGTGATGAGGAGGTCGGGTATATGTCTGAACATGTGTGAGTATGATGCATTAGTTGGGGTAAGCAATGTGGTTAAATTTCAAGTGTTTGACTCTGTTTTACCAGCCATCACACATCCCATCTTCTGGCGGAGAGGCCGATTGTGGCGGAGAGACATACACTAGCAGAGCTCTGGCAGAGTGTTCATTGCAGTGAGGGGGAGACAGTGTGGAGACATGGCGGTGACCAAGACAGACAATGAAAGCAGGAGTGGGGTAGGGACAGCATTCATGGCCAGACAGGTGGTGCATTGAACGTACCGGGAGCACGGTGGGAGAGAGACAGAGTACAGCTAGAGAGAACAGAGGGGGGAGAGCCGACATAGAGAGTGACAGGGTCTCTGGAAGTGAGAGAGTGATGCACAGTGGGGAAAGGGAACGGCATGAAAGGGCACAGGGATTAAAAGGAATTAGAGTGACCGCATGACAGTGACCATTAAGAAATAGGGTTTGTGAAAGGTGTTCCCCTTGAAATGCACGAATAGAAGCAATGGAGCTATGTCATTCACAATCTGTACTCTGCCTCTCTTAGCATGTTATGTGTGTCATAAATCCTCACTAGTTGGTGACCATTGGCTTAAAGCCCTGCCACAGCCAAGGCACTTGCGTGTAATTCTCCAATTCCTTCAGCGGTGCTTTAACCGTGGTGGAACATTTGTGTAAATTGAGTGGTATCCCTAATTCGTACCATCTGCTTCTGTCCTTCATGAAGAAGATATGTTACATAAGGAGCACACTTCATTGTCATTCAATATTTGGTAAACATATCCTAGGCCAGATTGGAGGAAACATTGAGTATGCTCTCGATAAAAGATACTAAAGCTCCTCATGTCTGCGGATGAAATGGGGTGGTGGGAATTTGGCTGGATGGAAGAGAACATTGACATGTTTCTATGAACGTGGTTCAAGAGGAGTCAAACTGAGAAGGGTAGAATTTGTAATGCTATGTGTAAAGTAAAAGAATCCCAGCAGAGAAGCCTACTATGATACGCCCCTTTCAGTTTGGAACAATGAAGTGTTTGAGGTAGAGTCCCTCCCACAACAGAACAGGTTTTCTTTTTTATGGAGGACAAGCAGTTCGATTATAATATGTTAAGCTGAGGTAATTAGATGTAATATTTTAACGTTGTAATAATTAGAAATTAAGGAGATTTGGAGAATGATAAGGTTGCACTAAGGTAAAGCTGAAGACGAATTGTCATGTTTGGAATGGTGATATATAGGATTAGGGATCATCTGTGCAGTATAGCCTGAGACCCTTTTTAATCTACTATAACATTGGTGGTGTTTGCTCAACATGACTCAATGCTCCAATCACAACGCAGTTAACTCAATGCCCTTATAACAACGTAGTGCAAAATATCCTGCATTGCTGTTCCCTAATATAGGTGAAACACGTATGCAGTCGTCCCCACCATTGAGAACATTCTGTCTTGGGTTCAAAAATGCAATGCATAAAAAAGCACTGTCTTATGGCCCAAAAATGTTTTTCTGGGGCAAAGGCTTGGCATTTGATCTAATTTGCATAACAACAATGCATTGCTCATCCAGCACAGAACGGGAGATCACATTCCAGTGATTGCTACTAGGTGGTGCTGCACACTGGATGTGACTGGGCAGAAATGGCTAATTCTACTTGCACATTTCATTTTTAAAACGTGTTAAACTCATTCCAAGATGGCCGCCGGCAGAGGAGGTCGCGTCTGAGCCGCGCTCCCGCCGGGCCGACAACAAAAAAGCACAGTAAACTGCGAAATCCGAGAGACTCAGCATCGGATCCTCACCAGCTACTTCCAAGAAGCTGCGGGTACAAGAGCGGTGTAATTCCTCGCAACAAGCACCCCCGGGGCTGATTTCGCCACCGTGAGTAGCAATTCCCCTCCCCCATCGAGGGAAAGCACAGCAGTCTGCCGGGAAAGGCCGCCGGGAGGACCGCCCAGAGGCTCAGGAGGCGCGCGCAGGACCTCCAAACTTTCTACCTGGGAGAAGCGCCAAGGGCGACACACGCCGGTGACTGCGGACACCTCGCGCCCAAATCGGCAAAGCGACCGTGGGCACGGAGGGGGCATCGGGGCTAGTCTGAGGCCTCCCCCCACTCCCCTCCCCCGCGCACAGGCGGCGTGGAAGAGAAGGGCTCTCCAGCTTACAGAGCGGGATAGGCGGCTGCGGGCCCCCATTGGATCCCCACCGAGACCACGCATGACACATAGGAGAGCGGCAGGAAGGAGGGCCACTGCCGCGGAAGAAAGGAGCAGAAGAGACTGAGGTGAGAGCGCGAGCAAGGCCTCCCTACCCCTACCAACCTCACATAAGGCCACCTGTCCCCGGTCATACGCATGACATTGGCGCAACAGCCGCCCCCTCACACCGCCCCCAGCATCTGTCAAACACCATAGCACGGACGGAGGGAGCGGATACAAGGGGGGGTGGAAACAGTCCCCACATAGTAAATCATTGCTACGAACAGTCTCTCTGCTGATCTATCCCGTAACCAGAGAGGTCACACCATAACTCCTCAAGAGCTGTCAGGAGTCTTAACTGGACCCCCAGCAACTGAAAAATGTCCAGGGCGAAAGTGAAGGGGGGCGCTTCTCAAGCGTCGACGCAGCCACCCAGACAAGACTCCAATTTACTCCACATGTGGTCGTCGGAGGCCACGGCATCCTCAAGGGACAGATCGGCAGAAGAAGCCACAACGGACATCTCCCCCCCAAACCAGGGCAATCTCCTTCCGTCAAAAGATGACATGCATGCCTGGTTCAAGGAGTTGCAAGACAAGTTCATGTCAACAGTTCAAGACCAATTTACCTCAATGAGGAACAATATGAGACAGGCAGTCCAGGAACTGAAATTAGATGTCGCCAAATTGGAGGAAAGGACAGATACCATTGAGAGAATAGTGCAAAATGTAGAAGACGAAGCTAGACAAAACAGTGAGACGCAGGAACACCTAGTTCGGTTAACCCATAATCTCGAAATCCAGTGTGAAGACTTGGAAAACCGATCCCTCAGATCCAATATCCGCATTAAGTATATGCCCGAGTCAGTGCTGGATAAGGACCTCAAGACGGCGGTTCAGAGATATATTAGAGGAGCAAGAAGTAGCGAAGATAGGAATCGAAGAATGGGCGCCCCAGGAGAAAGACCACGGGATGTACTCGCGGCTCTCTCATCTTACCCACAGAAGGAGCAGATCCTACGGAGAGCGAGGCAAATAGAGCACATTAGGATGAACGGGGCCGACATTCAGTTATATCAGGATCTGGCATCAGCGACACTACTGAAGAGGAAGGAGATGGCCCCACTGGTGAGGGACTGGTAGCAAAGGAGATAAGATATAAGTGGACTTTCCCTTTTGGCCTTTTGTTCGAGTGGGAGGGCAAACAGAAAAGAGTGACCTCCAGCGAGGAAGGCCTGTGTATAATGGGCCAGCAAATGGAGGAGATGGACCCGAGGGGAGCCAGAGCCAAGGGGGAGCCGTATAAGAGGCTGAGAGGATGGGACACTGTGCGGAAAAAAAAGAAACAGAACAGGGTTGGGCTCTCAGGGCAACCCGCTGGGGAGTAGAAGATATGCTCCGACACAAATCGTCAGCCCAATCCAAGATGGGGACAGGCGGGAGTAGACTAAGATTGCAATCTCGGAAGAATAGGTGCACTGCGGCCTGGCGGGGGTCCAGGAAAGGACTCTATCAAGGTCTGAGGATGAAGCGGGGTTTAGGACTCCTCGCAAAGTTTTTCCCGAGTCAAGTGAGGGCAAGGAGCGATAGGCGTAACGCCTTAGCAACCTTAGGAGCCTGTGCCCTCCTCGGGATGAAAGTTGAGTTTCTGTTAACTGTTAAGGGGTTGTTTGGGAGTTTGGGGGGGGAAATTGGGTGAGGGGAACCCTGGAAGAGAGACGAGATCACAAGTAGCGGGAAAGTCAGCAGCACCGAGAGACTGAATAAGATGGGGAAGTTTAGATTCCTTTCACTAAACGTGAGGGGGCTGAATTCACCGGTGAAAAGGAAAAAGGTGGAGGCTCTGCTAAGGAGGGAGAAGGCGGATGTTCTGTTACTCCAGGAGACACATATAAAGCCCAGGATAGACAGAAGGTAACCCTCAGAGGGTACACGGTCTGGGCACAGGCGAACGCAGGGGAAAAGAGAGCGGGAGTGATGATAGCAGTTAAAAAGGGTCTGGCGGCAACTCCCTTAGACTCTCAAGTAGACAGGGAAGGGAGGTACGCATTTGCAAACGTCACACTCAGGGGTCTCTGGCTAACCCTAGCGTCAATATACGCACCAAACACAGGGCAAGACGGCTTCCTCCGAGACACCCTGGAGAAACTAGAGGGGTTTGCGAAAGGGGAGGTAATTTTGGGAGGTGACCTAAACATGGCCTGGCAACCTAGAGTGGATAAGAGTGCGGGAGGCTCTCAAGGACAGGGGGCCCCATCAAAACAGCTCAAACAGAAAATGGAGCAGTTGGCACTGCGAGACGCTTGGAGGGAACTGAAGGGTCAGGCATGTGGGTTTACGTACTACTCGCATGTGCACAACACAATGTCGAGAATAGATTACTTCTGGGTGTCAGTGGGACTGATGGGGAAGATACAGGGTCTGGAAACGGGCTCCATCGCTTTGTCAGACCATGCCCTGCTGTGGTTGGACATTCAGACTCCCGAAAGGGAAAGAGGCCTCTGGAGGTGGAGACTGCTGCCGGACATTCTCACGGACCAGGTGTTGGGACAAGCAATAGGAGACAAAATCAAAGAATTCTTTGAAACGAATGACCCTGTAGAAATACCTCTTGGGACCGTTTGGGAAGCTTTCAAGGCAGTGATCAGGGGGCACTTTATAGCGTTCAAGGCCACCAAGGATAAGCAGAAGCATGACTGGGGACGAACGCTGGAAAAGAAAATAACAGACATCCAGGAGGAGCTGGCGGTCCACCCCACCAGAAGCCTCAAAAAAGCACTGAAACATGTACAGGGTCAACTGGATATGCTTCGTAATAAAAAGGCTGAAAGATCCCTCCTATATCTAAAACATAAATACTACATCAAGGCTAACAAGGCAGATAAATACCTTGCAAGACAACTCAGAGAAAAACAAAATTCAATGACTATAGTGAACATCAAAGATGCAAATGGAAAAATACAAACACGCACTAAGGACATGGGGGAGGCCTTCAAGGATTTCTATAAAGAACTCTACACGTCAGAGCACCCAGATGATGAGAAACAAGCCAGATTCTTACAATCTCTCGCATTCCCGAAAATATCCGAGGAGGACAAATTAGTGCTGGAATCACGGATAACAGAAGAAGAAGTCCAGAGGGCAATAGCAGATCTTCCAAACTCTAAGGCACCAGGCCCAAATGGCTTCACGGCCCCGTTCTATAAAAAATATGCAGACATCCTCACTCCAGTCCTGACCAGGCTACTGAACACATTTAAGGACACTGGAAATGTTACCCCCTCCATGAATGAGGCAAAGGTCCTAGTGTTCCATAAACCAGGTAAAAACCCCACCCTCCTGGGCTCAGACCACCCCATTGCCCTGATGAATTTGGACACAAAGATTTACACCAAGGTTCTGGCTGCTAGACTGTCTCCCCTCCTCCCGACCCTAATAGACACAGACCAATCGGGCTTCATACCTGGCAGGCAAACACATGACAATTTAAGAAGAATAATACACCTGGTAGAAAAAACAGGCATTACCCATACACCGGCAATACTACTGTCCTTAGACGCTGAGAAGGCATTCGACCGGGTAGAGTGGTCCATTCTTTTTAAGACACTGCACCACATGGGATTCGGAGAACAATTTATAAATATGGTCAAAGCCAACTACAAATCCCCATCCATTAGAATTGCAATTAACGGGGAGGTCACAGACATGGTGCCGATCCTAAGAGGAACTAAGCAGGGTTGCCCCCTCTCCCCCCTCCTATACGCCATATTCTTGGAACCTCTCCTTATCAAATTGAGGGAATCGGCTGGGGTAAGGGGGATAGAGATGGCGGGCAGACAACACAAAGTCATAGCATACGCAGATGACATGCTCCTGGCCCTAGAGGACCCGGCTAGTTCCCTACCACAAACCCTAAAAGAACTTGAGGTCTTCGGAGAGATTTCAGGATTAAAAATAAACAAGAAGAAATCCGAGATACTCATTCTAGCGGGGGACAAGGGGACACTGATAGAAGAGGCGGTTTCCCTGGGACTAAAAATAGCAGAGGAGGGTATCAAGTACCTTGGGGTGACACTCACAGACAAGGTGGGTGGGCTTTTTGCGAGAAACTACCCACAGCTGCTGGCTAAAGTGAAGAAAGATCTAGATAGGTGGAATCTGCTAAGGGTCTCCTGGTGGGGCAGAATACAGTCCGTGAAAATGAACATACTCCCCCGGGTGTTATATTATTTGCATGCTTATGTTGGTTAAATGTGTTGTTGGCTTATGATATGAAATTAATAAAAATATGTTTAAAAAGAAAAAACGTGTTAAACTCACTGGAACTTTGCTGGTGTTTGATCACTATATATTCCAGTTCCTAGTGACGACATGAACAAGTAAGGAATTTCAGAAGGATCTGATTAAAGTGTCTTTTTTTTTTTCTCCAAAAGCCTCATTTCATTCGTGCCTGTGGTTGGAAGGTCATGAAAGCTTGCAATCAAATAAAAATACTACTTTGTAAGTAGAATTTTGTTTTTTTTTATCACGGATACACATCACAAGAGAATTTTTTTAAGTGGAGTGTACCAAGGGATTGAAAAATGTCTTTAGATGCCTGCAAATTCATAGAAAGTTGATTTTGGCTAACAATGTAGAAAGCAAAGAACTCTGCCTGTATGTGACTGGTACAGAGGTGGAGTCACCACCTCGACTACCATTCACTCTTTCTTTTGATAGTGTTTTGATTATCTTGTACAGAAAGCAAACATAGAGACATTCCACTCTTCGGCAGGCCTATCGGACGCAATCATATGCACACCTTCTGGACCACACTTTGATCAATCCGGCCCCTTGCATACAATACAAGGATGGTCTTGGGCTATTCATACATCCATTTCATGTGCAGGAGTCAAAGGAAGCCAGCATCAAGCTGCCGAAAGGTCACGTGGGATCTGCAATAGTTATTCCCCTTCCCCGCTGACCCTCCTGCACAGAGGCATTAATTCAATAACTCGTGCAAAAATGGAGCAAAGCTTGCATAAGCAGATACATTATTAGAACGCTTATAAATCATTACAGCGTAATATGACTGCAACGGGATCCAATGCAATTTACAGATAAATATGAGAAACGACTTCTCTTTTTTACTGAATTAACACAGGCAACACAAGTTAAGAAGACAGATGATTGGGGGAGTCCCCCTATTCATTTTCACACTGAAGAGCAGAGCTAACATACTAGAAGTAAAATAAACACTCTATTTTTTATCTGTTTCCAATTTTCACCATAAAAGAATGAATCATAGACTTAATATTGTTGGTATTAATATGTGACAGAATGATTAAGCGCGCAGACGCTTCGCGTTGCATTAGATGAGTGACCCAGACAAAACAATGCAATTAAAAAGTAGATTATGAAAGCAGTAATTAAAACTGTGGAGAACCAGACAGTCATTGCTGATGAGGTAGCACATTTTTAAACAACACACGTAAGCTGGCAGACAACCACACACCAACTACTTGAATACACAGTGAATACACTGGAATATGTCCCGACCCACACCAGAGGCCCCGTGCGGCACTGCTGTCGCCTCTTCCATCTTTTATCAAGGTGTTTCATGTAGCCTGGATATAGTTGGGTCTATTGCCAAGGACTTCATTACCCTGGCCAGGACCTTGGTTATGTCCAAATTGGACTATTGTAATGCATTGTACCAAGGCACTAACCAGGGCAATCTCAACAAACTTCAGACTACCCAAAACAATGCCATTAGAGCGGCCCTTAATATCCCTCGATCTGCCCACATCTCAGAAACAAGGAAGAACCTCAACTGGCTCTCCGTCACCCAAAGGATCTCACTGAAAGCACTCACTCTTACATACAAATGTGTCAACCAACAGGCCCCCTCATATCTAGCCTCTCGATTCACTCAACATATACCAACGCGAGTACTCAGATCTGCACAGTCCCACGGTCTTGCAATCCCTAGATTCAAGCTTCACACAGCTGGTGGTGCCAGCTTCCCTGTCCTGGCAGCCAAGCTTTGGAACACTGTACCACTCACCATCAGAACCTTACCGTCATTCAACCTATTCAAACACAAAGCCAAGCTTTGGCTAGTTACATCTCACTGACTCTGACGGACCATCCGGCTTTGCTTTGCTCCGACATTACTGTCCCGCTCATTGCTTTGCTTTGTAAACGTCAATTGTATATTCTGTATATTCTGATCGCAATCTGTTGGTACCAGTGCGATGATTTGTCATACCTGTAACTTTCTGTCAAGATATGCGCCCGGTTGCCTTTGGGCCTGGTCTGCGCTATATAAATAAATAAATAAATAAATAAATAAGGAATTACAGAGAATTGTTATCGTCTTGGAGGATAGCTCAGTGAGTTAAGCACTGATGTGGAAGTGTGGTCAGCCTGCAGTTCATACATTTTAATTCTGGCAGGAATGACTCAGCCCTTCATGCTTCCGAGATCACTAGGTTAACTGTCATTACATTAGGCAATTACAGCCCCTGTTATTACAGTGTTTAGAAGGGTGGGGAATCCACCACAAAGCACTACATTAAACCGTTACATGTCATTCGAATTGCAACTGGACTATCCGGGACATGGGGTTCTCTTCATATAGCAGCATTGTGTGTGTAGTCTGGCTGAGATAAGTTTAATTTGGCAGCAAAAGGCGAAAACTCATGGGATGGTACACTCTTGTTCATATATGTGCACTGGATATGTTAATGTACTTATTTGGAAACAAAATTACTTTGAACAGAAGCATGTACGGGTTATGCATAGAGCAGCCAATCCTGGAACCACGAACCTTACATCAACATAAAAGTAGGAACGAGTCGACAAATATTGAAGGCGTCAGGATAGGACAAGACGATGGTACAAAACGGACAAACAAAGATGTACAGGAAGAAGTGTTACTGCCATAATAGGGGATAGGGGTGGGGAGGCAGTGTGGCGACCATGAGGTCAAATTCCCAGGGCAGGTTATGGGATTAAAAAAAAGAAATAGTTGGACACGTAGATGTAGGTGGTATTTTTGAAATCAGGGTGGGGAGCTCTAGAAAAAGAGAACTAGCAGGGAGAAGAATCAGAACCAGGAGGACACACAAGGTGGGTGAGGAGTAGATGGGTTAAGAGCATTGCTAGAGTCTCATCCAAGAGTAGGGAAGTAATTGAAAGCTTACACAAATAGATCTACAGGTACGTAGATACACAGGTGCGTTATAAACAGATACTAAGCTTTCAATTCCTTTGATAATACATAATAATAAATGGTAGGGGAGTTGCAACAGAATAGGAATGTTCGATAAAGGGGGTGCTAATTCATGCATAGAATTAATGACTATCCATCTTTATTATTATTATTATTATTATTATTATTATTATTATTATTATTATTATTATTATTATTATTATTATGTTATTTATTGAGCATGGACCTAGCTTTGGGAAGCAACAGAACATTTTACAAGTCATATGGGGAAGAACTCAGTGAGGAAAGCACTGACAAAGGACTGGGAATCTAACAACAGGGCAGGGGGATGGCGGTCCATTTTTCAACAAGGGATCTACAAGCAGCCAGAGAAGGAAACAAAGAGGGGCCATTCCTAGAAGAGTAAGTGTGACAAATTGACTTCTGCCCTTCAGGAGTACAAGGATGAGTAGAGGCTCAAACGTCCTCACACTTCTACAAACCCAGAGCCAACACAATCATAGAGGTAAATGAAGCACAGTCAAGAGATTTACCACTTCAGCCTTTTGGGGTAACGTGGGCCAAGGGAAGGCTATACTCTCAAGAGGGGTTTGAATGTGCTTCAGTAGCAACCCAAACAGTGGAGTATAACAGCCCAAAATAAAACAATGTCCAATAAAGCGTCTATCAAAATGTATACACTTCAATTAAACACACCATGCACAATAATAAGTAACTGGAAAAAAGACTACACAAAACCCACCTCTAGGGAAAGAGCACAGAATAAGCAAAGATAGCAGATGCAGCACACTGGGTAATGAATATAGTGTGAAAGTCAAGACAAAGCAACGCAGTTCTTTGAAAAGGATATGTACTTGTGAGCTTAAAGGGTTCAAAGTGACCTAATCACTCTAATCACCTAATCACTTAGGAAGAGGATTAGGAGGAAGGGGCGCTCCACGCCGTGCACGGGCAGGAACACAAATTGGCTCAATCATCCCATCTTGGACAGCAAAGTCCCCAGCAGAAATGGCACCATAAAAAATCCTGACATCTGTATTAGGACTTGCCGACGCATCACTCCAAGCGTCGGTGTGTTAACCTAACCACCTTTGTCCCAGCAAGAAAAATCCAGTGAAGCACTTGACCCAGTGAAGCAGTTATCTGCAGGTTTTGATGCAATGGATAATTGTGTCTCGTCCTAATCTATATTGTGAGGAGTCAAACGTGCGGCAGATAACTTTGTGCAGGTTTTTCAAAAGATGACATTTTATTAAACTCAAAAATGTTTGATAATCACCTCACTATCCCTACACTATTTTTGACCCTCGCACGGAGCAGGAGCTCCCTTTCCCACTGCTGGAGCAGTGCGCCAACTTGTGAAGGTGAAGCAGGAGCTTCCCTTCAGCAAGGGAAGCCCCAAGCTTATTTCCGCCCGAGACCGCCGACCACATCTTCAGCTACGCTATTATTCAACACAAGCGTGGCTTAGCACACCAACGCCATGCTTACCCTCATCCAGCTGTGTAAAGCAGCCGAAATTAGCAATCTAGCTAATTCTTTCTCGTGCACCCAGACGAATGCAGACGGGGTCGACCACTCCAAGATGGCCACCCAGCCCCCTGGTCCTCACGTCCTGGTTTCCACTTCCAGCTTGCCTGGCCGCAAACCCCTCTGATTGGCCCTTTGGAATTCAAATATCCAATCCGGAGCCGGGAGGTGTGAGCCAGCATCCGGAACGAAGGCAGGAGGAACAAAGGCTACTTCCTGTTTTAGCCTGTCCTTGCCTGTTCTTGCCTCTTGCCAGAACCCCTGAATCGCCGGACTTGAATTCAAGGTAGAAACCTAAGGTACTGTCTGACTACACGCCATATTACTACCTCATAATACAGCCACTCTGAGTGGCCATATTTCCCGGCTGCTATTCAAGTATATGGACTATCAATAATATATACCGCTATATGTCACTATGCCTCTGACTACTAGATTGTATACTGCTGATTATTTATGCAATGTCTGCCTATGTGAGCCTGCTAATTGAAATTGCTGCCCATACTGTGACATCTGAAATTACTTATAGCCAAATAGCACCGAGTTTTGTTACATTCTGTCAGATATTACTGCATTTAGCCCGCTAATAGCATAATTTTAGCCTATCTGCAACCTGACTTACGAATTGCACCTAGCCCATTAACTGGACCCAACCTATCTATGTCCTGCTATCTGATATTGCACCCAGCCTGATAGTTGCATCTAGCCTGCCTGTACTTGGCCATTTCAAATTGTATTCTAACTACTAAAACTGCACCTAGCCTGATAGTCGCATCTAGCCTGCCTGTACTTAGCCATTTCAAATTGCAACTGAAATTGCACCTAACTTGCCTCTCCTCAGCCACTTAGCATGTACACCCTGGGTCTCGCCTACAGGTCACCCTGGCTACCACTGTATATTACCTTCTCCATCATACTAGGAGTACAATCACTTAACTTGACCACCAAAGCTAACACTTTGAGTCTCTGCGCCACATCCTATCCCACCCATCTTACCTACCCTATCATGCTCGACACACAACAACCTAATACAGGACTTAAAATGAACCAATATCCAGACAGTACCACTCTACAAAGGCCATGTAATACTGTAGACAGAAACCTAAGACTACGCGCTCGCCTGTCCAAATTGCATGAGCCACCAGCCAATAAAGTTGAACTACTAAATCTCCAAAACAAAATACAGTTACCCTTGAAGGTTACTGCAGAACCCACCAGGAAACAGTCCAAGTCCAATAGACCTATACTAAACGGCACCAAACAGACAGCCAAAGTTAGTCATAACGCTACCTGCCCTAACTTGGAAAGCCACAAACCTTATCTCAAGGGAGCGCTTATAAAACGCCAGGTCTCTAGTCGCACATGCTACAGAGATATCAGACATCATTCTTACAGACAACCTAGACTTCCTGGCCATCTCAGAATCCTGGCTACATGATGCGGCAGGCCCTGCCCTATCACTATCAGTCCCGGATAACTATACAATTCTACGAGCAGACAGACACACCTCCCGAGGTGGAGGCATAGCAATCATAGCTAAAATCAGCCTAGACATGAGAATTATCACAACCACCACTACGAAATCCTGTGAATGCCTCACGGTCAAAATAGCCATCGCTAACTCCCAAACCCTAAACATCATCCTTATCTACAGACCACCAGGTCCTATTGGAACCTTGGCTGAGGACATCTCGACATCCCTGTACAATAACCTAAAAAATACATCCCAAACAATAGTGCTAGGAGACTTTAATCTAGGTTGCAATGACAATAAGGATATCCAATCTACAGCAATTGCCCTGACCCTAAAGGAGCTGGGATTCTCCCAGAAAGTTGAATTACCCACCCACAATAAAGGTTGTATCCTTGATTGGATAGCAGAACATAATTGCGTACCTCAGATCTGGACTGACCACCACCTGCTATTGTTCACAGTGACGACCAACCCTGCTACTGCCCTGTCCTCACTTGCCTCACTTGCCCCACCTTTGCCCACGAGGAACAAAAAACTCATGACAGTGGAAAATCTGATGCCCGTCACAATACCTAAATTGAACTCACTACCAGACATTATGGACCCCAATCTGTTAGTTGAACAGTATAATGAAGCTATGAACTCAGCCCTTGACCACATAGCTCCGCTCAAACTAAGAAATAGCAAACCGAAAAAACACCTCAACTCATGGTTCACGCCTCATCTAAAAATTCTCAGGCTGACCAAAAGAAAACTTGAAACTATTTGGAGACTCTCACCATCAGTCGAAAATAAACTCAACCTTTCCAAAGCCTCCTCCCAATACAAGAAAGAAATACTATTAGCCAAACAAGAAACCTACAATACTAGAATATCTAATTCAAAATCTAGTGTCAAAAAACTGTTCAGCATTCTGAAAGAATTGGAAACTCCCATTGTACCCCAAGAAAACTGCACCAAGGACAAACAATGGTGCTCCAGTATACAACTTGCCTTAACAAATAAAGTAGCTAATTTATAAACTAAAATTGCTCTCAAGAAGGCGTCCCTAATGCCTCACATCCCTCAGAGCCCAGCGCCACCACTACAGCCTAATCAAGAAGCCCGATTCTGCTTTTCTAAGGTATCGACCATAGAGGTAGAAAAGGTCATCCTGGGACTTAAACCGTCTAACTGCAAAGGCGACCAATGCCCAGCACAATTTATCAAGGATGCTGCGAGAGAACTATCGCCATTTATAACCAAACTTATCAACTCATCCTTTACCACAGGCTCAATACCGAACAACCTAAAAGAGTCTTGGGTACTGCCACTATTAAAGACACAAACCCTCGACCCTACCATTCCCACTAACTTCAGGCCCATCACGACTGTGCCCTTTCTTCTAAAAATCCTAGATAAAGTGGCTTACATGCAAATACAAAACTTCCTAGAGTCTAACCACCTACTTGGAACCTGTCAATCAGGATTCCGCCCACAACATGGGACTGAGACAGCTCTAATAGATCTTAAGGCCCAAATAGACGAATGCAGAGATAATGGCCAAGCAGCTCTACTCCTCCTTCTGGACCTATCAGCGGCATTTGACTTAGTTGACCACACACTCCTATCTAGTCACCTCGACTCTGCAGCCCACTTCTCAAAAGAGGCTATAACATGGATCAAGTCATTTCTGAGTAACCGGACTATGAGACTCCATCCTGCCTCAGCAGATCCAATCCCCATAACATGCGGTGTACCACAAGGATCTTGTGTGTCACCCACCCTCTACAATGTTTTCACGAAGCCCCTCTTTGATGAAATGGATCAGCTGGGTATCGCCTACACCAACTATGCAGACGATACCCAGATCCTCCTCCCGCTCTCAGGAGTCTACGCCAAGGACCTGGCCCTTGTGAACAGAATCTATAGCATCGTTCAGGCATGGATGGCCACACACGGCCTATGCCTGAACGATGATAAAAACGAGCTTATCATCCTAGGCACCCCAACCTATATATCCAAACTCAGCCCTGATTATGCCAACTTCATTATCGATGGGAACAACATAAAAATAGCTAATGAAGTGAAAACCCTAGGATTCTAGCTAGACGCCACCATGAACTTTACCAAACAAGTTAACTCTCTAGCCTCTGCCACAGCATACACATGCAAACTTATCAGAGCGAGTAAGCAATTCCTCTCTACAGACAGCTGCATTACACTTGCCAGAGCCCTGATACTATCCAAACTGGATTATTGTAATGGACTCTACATTGGGGCAAATAAACAGACCATCCACAAAATTCAAGTCCTCCAGAACAATGTCTTGAGAGCAGCACTTAAGATTAATAGAAATTAGCATATATCCTCTATAAGAAGAGAATATAAATGGCTCTCCACCGCTGATAATATTCAACTCAAGATCGCCTCCATCACCCACAAATGCCTCAATAATAAAGCTCCACCCTACCTCATGGACAGGTTATGCAAAAGAACCTCTTCCGGACCAACTAGAACAGCCAACGCAAACTGCCTCCAAGTTCCGCGCTTCAAACTCTCCACTATAAGAGGAAATAGCTTCCCTGTCAAGGCTGCGCAGTTATGGAACTCCCTCCCCCTTGACATCAGAGAACCTCAGCCTATCGCCAATTTTAGACAGAACCTAAGTAGGTGGCTGAGAGCCAATGACAGCTAACTACTCTAACCTGCTTGACCTGATATGTCACACTGTACATAACTGTATATTACTATCCTATGACTATGCAGGAGCATGTACCTTGATCCCCTTGTTCCTTGACCTCTCCTTGTACATACCTGCCTACTGTAACATTGTTGATGTCTTTATTTTTTCCTACTTTCATGTACTTGCAACTAGCTGAGCATATCTGTAACTAAGCTCAGCATATCTCTGTATTTTTCCTACTTTCGTGTACCTGTAACTAAGTTGAGCATATCCTTGTCTGCTTGCGCCCTGATGCCCCAGGGTATGGCGCGCCATATAAATAATAAACTAAACTAAACTAAGTTCTCAATGGTCAGAAAAAGAACCACGGGGGCAGTAAGCAGTCAATAGTGCCTGCTTTGCAGTTCTTGGTGAATCAGCAGTGCCAAACTAGATTCTTGGTGCTGTGTGAAGATCAGGAGAGAGCAAAAGGTCCTGCTGGTTCAACTGTGCTGAACAGTTCTTGAAACAGGCTCCAAGTTGTTCAATAGTGAAAAGAAAACCACTAGGAACCCAACTGTCTTGGCTCTCAGGGTGAAGTGGCTTCCAATCCAGCATATCAGGGACACGCTGAGTCCTTCTCTGGTGCTCTCAAACATGGGGTAAACTGGCATACAACTGTAGGGCTTCCCCAACATGGCGAGGTCTTAGGTACTGTTGTGGCTGACAAAGAGGCTGTCTCTTCTTAGGTTGTTGTGAGATCAACTCCAGGGACTCAGGGACAAGAGGTATCCTTGTTTCCAGGCTTCCAAACACAGGGGAGGCTGGCACACAACTGCAGGGGTCCTCCAACATAATGGGGTTCTGGGTACCTGTCAAGGGTTTTGACCCATGTTGAATTATTAGACGGGGTAGATGTGGGGATGAGCTGTCGCCACCCATCATTCTATCCCAGAACAAAACTAAATCAATAGACTGGGTGGATGTGGGGATGAGCTGTCACCGCCCATCATTCCATCCCAAAACCAGGAAAATCATGCGGTTGTGCGCACACCAAAATGGTTGTCTAACCTGCCACCTACCAGTGCCAGCATGATGGACCGGAAGCGCCAAGGGTGAAAGGTGGTGTCAAATGAAAAATAACAGACCTGTTCGCTTAAAAGCGCTTTAAAATCACCTTTGTTTCCTTGAATGCAAGTTCAAAATGCCTATTTTAAACATCACAAGATATTCAAAAATCTCAATGAACACCAGCAGACATTTGGCAGAATGTATTCTTGTGTGCATACAAAATCTGGGAAGATGAAGAGCCCAAAACAATGTTTATAACAAAACTGGCTGAACTGTGGATGTCAGCAGCTTAAGTGAAATTGGACTAAAACCACTAAAATCGAAATGTTTAAATTAAATGAGTGACCTACTTTTGAGTGTCATATAGTTTGCAAATGTTAAATGTCATGGTTTTGAACTTAGAATCAGCATTCTAGCTGCATGTGTAAAAATTGTAAGTTTGATTTAAACTGGGAACAAACAGGACATTTAGCTGAAGCTTGGCTTAAAGAAATTGAATTCTGCCTGACAACTACCCCCAACAGGAATTGAACTGGCTCAACAACTCTTCCCAGGCCTGGCTGCATCCTGCTTTCCCCACCAAAAGGAGATCACACCTCTCTGATTGAATTAAGGGAGGGGTACCTGCAGACTGCAGGAAGTTGAACAAAGCCCTGTCCTGGGCTCGGTCAAATGTTATATTGGGGGGGGGTCGTAAAGTGGCTTCTTCTTGGGAGAAACTGGGAGGGGCAGTGCCTGTGAGAGCCAGCTGAGCTTGGGGGAAGTGGATAAACCAGTTATTCCACCATGTGATGTGGGAAGCCACACCCCTTTTTGACCAGGGCATAATTTTAAAACGATAGATAACTCATAGTGCGGACTGGTCTTGACTAAATCGGCCCTATCTTCGGAACCGTTTGTGCTAGGAGCGAGTTTTAACCTAGAAACGACTTGCTACTCCTTATACGGCCTCCGTAATTACGCTCGACACACGCGATGAAATTTGCCGCGATTTGACATTTTGCACAATTTCAGCCACGTGTAAAAATCAGCAGCTCCATGCTTTCCTTTGCTAAAATTCGTTTTAACCTGGTAGTTACTCATAGAGCATTGCTAAAGTGAGCCTGAACTATTATAAACTACATAGCACCCACCCTGAACCTCTAGAGGGAATGAAAAGCATTTTTAGCACATTTCTCACATCATTGTCATCGCATTCAAAGCATTTTGGGCCTGTGTTTCAAATTTCTACCTGTTTTCCTCTAAGCTTACTCTAACTGAATTTCGAATTGTATTTGATTGCATTCCTGAGAACTGTGTGCTCTTCTTTCCAACTCCTTATATTGCATGAAGGGGGGGAGTGAATTGTCAAGGAAAAGTGATTACATTGTCTTTTGTTGAAGCCATATCAAGTTATTTTCTGTACTGCATTTCATTCATCATTGCGTTTCCTTGAACCATATAAGGCATTCTTTCCCACCTAATTTTTCTGTTCCTATTCCTAAGTAACCAAGAACTGTGCTGCTGTAGGATTACCTCTTGCTGATTACTGCTCATATTCACAAGTGTACTATCCATTATCAATTTATTTATAGAAGTGTGATATATATATATATATATATATATATATATATATATATATATATATATATATATATATACATATATATATATATATATATATATATATATATATATATATATATATATATTGTTCATTTTTCAAATAAACCTTTTAAATTTGCAAAACAAGCCTACTTCTTGGCTCAGTGGGGTCACGGGGTATTCTAAGAGAGGGGTGTTATACAATGATTCATCATCCAGATTATAACTTGCCATAAAAATATATAAATAAGGGCTTCCCTTGGGCATCCCAGACAAGGCACTGACTTAGTGGGATTGCTTGATTGGAGTTACTTACAAAGTGTGGGCTCGTAGCCGGGATATTCTGGATTAGATTTACCACTTGTGCAGCTTAATACAGTGTGTCAACTGACCGGAAACACATATCCGGCTAGATCACCACGCTGTTTTACACTGTGAAAGCACTCCTCAAAGGAACGCTCTAAGGAAACGGTCTGTTTTGCAAAATAAAATACAAACTTCTGTAAGTCAGGAAGGAACTCAAATTCCAGAATGACGACCTTGGTAGATATGAAGATAGCTAGGGAGCACCTCTTACATACACTGTTTGTGAGAGGTGAATGGTCTGAACAGGACCAAAATGAATGGTTGCAGGCAATCACACAACAGGTCACTACAACTGGGTCAGAGATGTGGAGAGATCAGGGTCCCTTACATGTGGCCCTGAGTGAACTATATATGGCCCCTAAGGCCAAGGATGAGCACAACAAGATTGCCAGGGTAGCGGCATATTTATATTTACATATGGGAGCCATGCAGCACAAATGTGCTGAAGGCCAAGATCTGGCAAATAGACAACAGATGGCGTTAGAAAAGGCCCAATCGGACCTGGTCTCTTCTGAGCAGAGGCTGCGCAGAAGCCAGGAGTCAGAAAACGAGAGTAGACAATACATCATTAAAATGAAGGAGGATATGGATATCCTGCAACAGAAAAAGGCTGACCAGGATACCAGAATTCTGGCTTTGCAGAAGGAGCACCAAGACAGTTTGGACTCCTTACTGCAGAGCCAGAAAAAGCTGGAGCAACAGATAGATTTCAATAGGGCATGCACAAAGCAGGTAGCCACCCTGCAAAGCCAATTGGATAGAGAAAAAGAGGAGAGCAATAAACTGATTATGAAATACCTGGACACCTAGACAGAATTTCAGGAAGAGCGCCAGAAGGCTGGTGCCTTTCAAAGGCAGAGGGACGACCTGGCGGCACAGATGCAGGCTCTTAGTCAGGAAAGGGACTCCTTAGGCCAGGAAGTCTGCCAATTAAAAGAAAAAAATGAAGAAAATCACCTGGCCCTCCAGGGGCTGGGTGACCTCCAAAAAGAGCATCACGACTTGCTAGAGCACACCAGGAGGGTGGAGGAGGCTCTTGCAAGAAAGGAGCAGGCCAGTAGGGATAGGACTCAGGAGGTAACCCTCCTGCAGCAAAGACTGGCCCAGTTTTCCAGGACCAATCAGGAGGCACAGAGAGAAAATGAGGCTCTCTGTCAGCACAATAATAGGCTCCAGCAACAGGTAGCCATGAAGGAGAGGCTGATAGAGTCTAGTAAGGCCGTAACTGAGGAACTGAAAGCGTAGGCTCTTGCATTGCAACAGGGAGCAGGGGCTGATAGAAATGAGGTTCGCTGGGAAAGGGAAACGCCTGAGCATAACCTCAGGAGCCCTGGTACCAGAGGCCTTCATCTCTCCCAGTCCCTGGACTCTGCCACCCCCATGTCCCCTGGCGCGCATGAGCACAGGGCCACAGGAATGGCAGATTACTATCCAGCCAAAGGTATGGGGCTCATAGGCCAGTACCACCCAGGAATGGAGGGGCGGGCATCTGGGTATGGGCACCCAAGCACAGTGCAATTTAGTGGGGAACCCCAGGAGAGTAGGCCCATTAAGGGCATCCTGAAAACCTCTGCGCAGTTAGGTCAGTGGGGGGGTACCCATCAAATCCTGACAGGAAGGAGGGATCTGAAGACTCCTCTGAGCGTTACAGGACACAGGAGACCAGGTCTCCACATTCTGCCAGCCATTCCCAGGCTCGCAGAATCCGGGAAAACCTGGAAGATCAGACGGGCACCTCTGGGAGCAGTGCTTCGGAGTCAGAGGATGAATGGACCAGGGTTACCCGAACCAAAAAGGCCAATAAGGTAAAAAGGGCCTTGCTTAAGGACCCATTGAAACAAATAAAGGCAATAAGGAGTGTCATCACGCCTTATCATAAGAACGGCAAGTATTCTTTTTGGGAACACTTGGAGCTCTATGAGCAAATGATGGAGACTTTCAATTTGAAGGACAGCAGTAGCTGCATCCAGTACGTCAAATGGACATTCGCCCCAGAATACTCCAGTTTCTTTGCAGGGCTGGAGGATCAAAACCATTCAAGATGGTCCGCATATAGGGCGGCCATCTTGAAACATTTTTCTGTTCATAGAAATTCCTCAAGAGGCTTGCAAGGCAGCCTACAATTTGCAATGTGGGGAAGATCAGGCCCCACAAGAATTTGTGCAAGAATTGATGCGTGCCTTTGCGCAGACCACCAGAAGGGTGCGCACGGACAGCAGAGAATGTGTCAATACTTTTTTCCATGCCTTGCCCAAATACATCATGACCCAGCTAGTGAGAGATTTTCACGAGAAGAGTTCACTAGACTGGGTCATTGAACAGGCTACCCGGATCTATGAGGTGCAGAAGCCCATAGAAAATAAAAGTAATGTGCAGAAAAACCCGAAAACCAACAGCACCCCTGCTGCTGCCAAGGTGGCAGAGGTAAAGGTTGCCCCTGTTTTAGATTTGGAGATGGGGGGGCCTAAAAACCTGCCTGTACCAAATAATTCACAGCCCAGAAGGCCCTCGGATCAGTCACAGACAGGGAGTCGAGGAGGTAGTCCCACAAATGGGGTCCCCCGCTCCCCTGACTATGTAAGTCCCCACTACAAGGGAAACCGACCAATCCTGGGTTATGTGTGGACTCCTCCAGTCCAAGGGGGGGGATCCAGCCAAGCACCTGACCCAGGGAACTTCCCTCCCAACTTCCCACAGGAGGGCAGAAATTCCCCAAACACTGGGCAGAACTTTTGTCCCAGGTATCCACCCAATTTCCAACCCCAAAACCATCCATCCTTCTTTCGCCAATTCCCTGAGCCCAGACAACCTAATCCGGGAGAGGGGAGGCCAAGGGTGGAGGGGTACCCAAATCTTCCCAATCCGGGGTATTACCAGAGAAGGGATAGCTACCCTTCCCGGGATCAGCCCAGGGGAGAAAATAGAGCCCCGTGTCAGCCTGAGCGGGTTTCACAACTTGAGCGCCAGGTCCAAAATATGGCACGGGATCTGGGTCACATACTGAGGGCTCAACAGAACCCTCAGATGAGCATGCCACCGCAGAATGCCTCAAACTCTGGGCCTGGTGCTCCAGAACAATGATGGGGGCAGCACCCCGATAACCCACCGTTTCCCAGGGAGGAGGCACAAGGGGAAGGGGGTGTAAAGCCTTGGAGGAAGCTTCCTTCCCAACTTGTAAACAGCCCCTGGAAAACCAGGAACCGGAAACAAAATCTCCTACCCCTGAAAGTCTGCCACCCAAAGAGCAAAGAGGAGGTAGGAGAAACAAAGGACCCAAACAGACCCATTTTGTGGACGAGGTACAAATCTTCCAATTTGAGGGAGAGGGATCCTCAGAGGACGCTGGGAAAAGGATCCTCTCCTTCAAAGATGGGGGAACTCCTCCCAAAGAAAAATGGGTCCCAAGGGATTCCAATCCAGACTGGGGAGATATGAAGACTGCGCTACCGCCGCCCATCATCTCATCCCAGAACCCACAATACCGAAATCCCCTGGTTCAAACCCATCCTGGTGACTGCCTCCAAAAAGGGGGGGGCGGCCCAGAACCGGAACCAGGGGAACCCACAATGGCTCTGATCTCCAGTTGCCAACTTTTTCTTTCAGATTCCCCAGGCTCTCCACAGAATTTTGCCCAAATCTCTTCGCTAGCAATGTCCAAAACCAGAAAATTAACCCACCAGTTGTCCAAAAATGTGCATTATCTGTTCCCCCTTGAGGAGAAGGAGGGAAGATACTATGCCCCGGTACAAGTACAGGGGCAGGGTACAATTCTGGCACTGGTGGACACTGGATCCCAAGCTACCCTTCTGTCCAAAAGGGTCTTTGATGAACTAAATGCAGGAAGGGGGGAGAATTACCGTATTCCTCTCACCTCTCTTCCTGGACAACTGCAGAACTTTGACGGGAAGGAAATTCCTGTCGAGGGGACTGCAGATTTGGACATCAAAATTGGGCGACACAAGGTGAAACACCCGGTCATAGTAGTGACTCCAGAGGGCACCCCTTGTTTACTAGGGAATGACCTCCTGAGAAGGTTGTCACCCCTAATAGATTGCGTAAACAAGGTCCTCTGGACCCAGACTAGCCGACCAATAAAATTAAAACAGAGTGTCAACCATGTTAGTTTAAACGGCACCTGCCACATGGTTGAACAAAAATCTGACCAAGTAGAATTTCACTTCCGGAACAACCAAATTCCAGACGTGACAGTAATAGCAGTAGGACAACAGACTGGTGATGGGGGGTCCTCTCTATTTCTGAAAATCAACCTTCCTTCCAGTTTAAGGTGGTATTCCACACTGGAAGGAAACACTCTGAAATTCTTTACCAATCCACAATCAGACACTCCCACTCCTATAGTCCAGAAAGATGTGAAATCAGCTCAGAGCCTGGCTGATATTCAGCAAATTGGAGAGCAGTTGTTCATCCCTGTTCAGTTAAATGATGGGAAGGACTCTGTTCTCGCTCGAGTGGGTGTGAACAACGGTAAGAGCTTCATTAGCGAAGCCATGTTCCGCCAACTTTCAAAAGATCCAGGCATTCCCACATTCAAACTGATAGACAAATGGGAAATGGACCTGGAAGCACCTAATTCCAAACATCTCCTGCCAAGCAGGTGTATGCTCAAAATCTCCATTGGCAACAAGACAATAGTCCATAATTGTTGGGTCGTGCGAGACGTCACTGCCGCCTTTTACTTAGGCAGTGACATTCTCAATCGCTTTGCCATTAGTTCGGACCTAATAAACTTCAAAGCTCAGTCCCGATTAGCGGATAATCCCTTGGGCTTTGATGATCCAGAAAAAGCATTTCGGTCAGCTCAATTGCTACCTTATGCAGTTGAAATTCAGATCAAAGAGGAAGTCACCATCCCAGAAAGGACGCGACAATTCTCCCTGGAAGTGAAAGTTAAAAGAGGACAAAAATTGAAAAACCCTGATGCTTGTATACATCTAAATGCTTCTCTCCAACAGCAAGGGTTAGGGGTAAACCCAACACCATTAGTCAACATAGAACATGACACCATTCCAACAGAGGTGGATAACAGCGACTTAAAGAGTATTACTCCAGCCGCAGGCACCATTATTGGAATGGCGGTTGATGACCGACATTTTTCCATTGATTTAGGAAATTAACTGTTAGGACAGATCCCCAAGGACTGTTTTGACAGTGACAGTGAGGACAATACAACATGAGACAGGATTTTCACCCGGCATGGGGGGAACTTCCTGGTGTACACTTCTTGCCCTTATGGTAAGGAAGATGTGACTTGTGACTTCAGAGGGGATGAGGTGATTTTCCAGGTCCATGAGGGCTGCCTTTCCCACCTGAAGCCTCTGGTCCAAATCAGCACTCTGACCAGGGACTTCTCCACCCAGCTGGAGGAGGCCACTGAGATAGCAAAACCAGAAGTCTTTCCAGGCTTCAGGCAGATGGTGGAAGAGAGAGTCAGCCTAGCTGATGCCTGTGTGACTCTGGAACAGAAGCAAAAGTTGAAACAAGTTTTCTTGGATTTCCAAGATCCCTTTGCGGTAGACTCATATGACTGTGGTCGCACCGACATCCACACAACAACAATTCCCACGGACCCTGGTATGACTCCAGTGTTTGTGAAGCAATATTGTTTGCCTCTCGCATCCATGAAGTCCCTTACTGAAATAATTAAGAACCTTGAGTCCCGGGGAATAATCCGTTCAGTACACAGCACCTTCAATAATCCGGTGCTGGGAATATTGAAGCCAAACGGCCAGTGGAGACTCTGTGCCGACCTGAGGGAGTTCAACAAACGGGTCCATACTTCCCGATGGCCTCTACCCTACATTGACCAAGGGATGGCCCACATTCAGGGGTCACAGGTATTCACTGCAATAGACCTGACCAATGGATACTGGACCGTGCCTGTCAGTAGGGAGGACCAATACAAACTGGCTTTTACCTTTGAGGGCCAGCAATACACATGGACCCGGACTCCCTTCGGAGACCTCAACTCCGGCAATGAATTCAACATTTTCCTATTAAGGCCATGCCCGACCTGGGTGCGAGGGGTAACCTGGCTTATGTAGATGATGTCCTCATCAAAAGTTCATCTGTGGTAGAACACATAGCGGAGATCCGTTATGTTCTGACACAGTTGAGGGCCGCCAGAGCAAAACTTTCCTTTCCGAAAGCACAGTGGTTTAGAACCTGTGTTAATTTCTTGGGGCATGAGATTACTCCTCAGGGTCTCTGTCCCCAGGAAAAGAAAGTGGAAGCACTTCAGAAACTGAAGGATCCCACAACTCTGCAGGAACTAAGGAGCCTCCTTGGACTGACTAATTACAGCAGAAAGTTTATTGGAGGCGACGCAGAGATCACTAGACCTCAGATTCATCTCTTGAAGGGGGGGGTCAAGTGGGAATGGGGTCCAGAACAATCCGAGGCAGTAAGACAACTCAAGAGAAGCCTCTCACAAGCGCCTTGCCTAGCTTACCCTGTCAGAAACAATGAGTTCTTCCTGGAGACAGGGTTCTCTAATACGTGCTTGACGGCAGTATTATACCAAAAGCATGACAAGGTCAATAAAGTAATCGCCTATGCGAGCAAAACTTTATCCTTTGTGGAGGAAAAATTCAACGATTGTGAGAAGGCACTCCTGGCAACGGTGTGGGCATTGAAGAATTACCGCCCGTTTATCCAGGGGGAACACATCATAGTGGAGACTTCACACCAGCCTCTGCAATATCTCCAAAGTGACAGAATCCGGGCTGGAAATGTGAGTAATTCCCGAATTACTTCCTGGTTTCTGTCAATGCAAGGCTTTCCTGTGGAGGTCAGATATAGCCAAAACAAGAAGAGTCCCCTCGCGCAAGGTCTGGCTGACTTGCATGATTGTGCCAGAGAAAACTGTCTCGAGGACGAAAGTCTAAAAATCAAGGACAACATGGAAGCATACCTTAATTCCCCACACAAAGTCTTTGAAGAAAACAAGTGTGAGGGAATGCCCACTGTCTATGTGGATGGATGCTCGTACCATGTTGACAACAACGGTGAGAAAGAACTGGTGGCCGGCGTAGGGAATGCATGGGTGAAGGAGTTTCCAGAACCCTCCGCTGGATACAAAATTGGTCCCCGAAGTAGTCAGGTGGCAGAGTGGATGGCTGTGCATCAGGCCATCCTCACTGCTGTCCAACATCAACTCCACGAACTGGTCATAATCACAGATTCGGATCATGTACGGAACGGGTTCGTGGAGCACCTGGTTAATTGGAAAACCAGAGGCATGTTATGTGCTAATAACAAACCCCTGAAACATGCAAAGTTAATCCAAAATATTGATGATCTGGTCACATCGAATGGGATGACAATCTACTGGAAAAAGATTAAGGGTCATTCCAAAGTAGAGGGACCAGACAAAACTGGAAATGACTTAGCTGATCAGCTGGCCAAAACCGGGGCCATCCAAGGGGATCTAAGAGAAATAGAGTCCCTGTTGGGGGAAATCCAGGTCACTGCTATCACTAGGTCCCAGACAAACGCTCACAATGATCTTTCAACTGCACAATGGAATAAGGAGACCCCTGATGCTGATTTGATTACAGCTCAGAAAGGGGATCCAATCATTGGTAAGTTTTACCAACACCTTGAGGACCCTGAGAACTTTCCCCTGATGGACACAGATTACAGTGGGAAAGAGGAACTAAGAGTGTTGATGAAATGTCCAAAAAGGTTCCGCATCCAAGACGGTTTGTTGGTAAGGAAATCCCAAGCTGGCCATGATCAGTGGGTGGTTCCTACCTCATTCCGAAGCCCGATGTTAAGTCAAGCCCATGATGCGGCCACTGCCGGTCATAGGAGGTTTCACACAACACTTGAGATCTTAAGAGAGATTGCATAGTGGCCACACATGGGGCAGGACCTCGACCAATACTTGACGGGGTGTCTTGTGTGTGCACAGTTTCAGCCATCATCCCTCACACACCGTGCGCCTCTCCAAAAGAGGGGGATGACACTGCCGTGGTCAGATTTTCAAATCGACTTTGTAGGCCCTATAATTCGCTCGTCTAGAGGAAACAAGTACATGTTGACCGTTACATGCTTGTTTACCAAGTGGGTGGAATGTCTCCTGGCCCCAAACTGCAAGGCAGAAACAGCAGCTGCCCTGTTGATTAACCACATCTTTTCCTGTTTTGGTCTACCTCAAAGGATTGAGTCGGACAGAGGTAGCCACTTCACCAGTGAAGTAATGACAAAGATGTGGGAGAAACTGGGGGTTAAAAGGAAGCTACATATTGCTTACTGGCAAGCTTCTTCTGGAGCAGTAGAGAGATACAACTGAACCATTGTGAGCATATTAAAAAAAGTTTGTGGCAGTTTCTGGGCCAAGTTGGGATATCCGACTACCTCTGGTCCTAATGGCCATCAGATCTACCCCTTCATCTGCAACTAAAATGTCACCATTTGAGTTGATGACTGGACGCAAGATGGTGCTTCCTCAGCATTTGCTCTACAGGACCCAAGAGCAGACACTGATAAATGCCTCCACAACTCATGTGTATGTGGAGAATTTAAGGAAACACCTCCAACATGCTTTTGCCTATGCTCAGCGGAATCTAGAAAGATCAGCTGAGAGTATGAAAACGCACTATGATTTGAAAACCACCAGGAAGGAATATGATGTGTGGAGACCGGGTCCAGAGTAATTCAGTTCCAACCCTAAAATATTCCACATATAGCATATAAAATTCTGTGATTCTTGAATATATAAGTTCTTGTCTCCTAATTAAAAAAAAAATGTATATGTTCATATCTTCTGATTCATAAAATGTATATATTCGCCACACCATTAATAGTGGTGGAAAAATGTCTAGGAATGTGTATTGCCGCTTTGCTTTATCATCCTAGGAGAGATGAAACCATGGAGACTGACCAAGTAGAACGACCCAGGGACCGGGAGCAAAGATCCGAGGGGCCCGGGGTACCGCCCAATATTCCCATCAGGACCGGCAAGGAGAACTTATCGATCCAACCGGATGGAGGAAAAGATGCAGAACTGTGCCATCTACAGAATTGGGAGAAGATGATGCGGACATACCAGCGTGTGGATCAAAACATTCTTTGGACCCGACTCCCCCTCGACTCAAATTCAAAGTGCAGTCGGGCGGGGGGGTTTGTCAAGGGTTTTGACCCATGTTGAATTATTAGACGGGATAGATGTGGGGATGAGCTGTCGCCGCCCATCATTCTATCCCAGAACAAAACTAAATCAATAGACTGGGTGGATGTGGGCATGAGCTGTCGCCGCCCATCATTCCATCCCAGAACCAGGAAAACCGCGCGGTTGTGCGCACACAAAAATGTTTGTCTAACCGGCCACCCACCAGTGCCAGCATGATGGACCGGAAGTGCCAGAGGTGAAAGGTGGTGTCAAAGGAAAAATAACAGTCCTGTTAGCTTAAAAGCGCTTTAAAATCACCTTTGTTTCCCTGAATGCAAGCTCAAAATGCCTATTTTAAACATCACAAGATATTCAAAAATCTCAATGAACACCAGCAGACATTTGGCAGAATGTATTCTTGTGTGCATACAAAATCTTGGAAAATGAAGAGCCCAAAACAATGTTTATAACAAAACTGGCTGAGCTGTGGATGTCAGCAGCTTAAGTGAAATTGGACTAAAACCACTAAAATCGAAATGTTTAAATGAAATGAGTGACCTACTTTTGAGTGTCACATAGTTTGCACCTGTTAAATGTCATGGTTTTGAACTTAGAATCAGCATTCTAGCTGCATGTGTAAACATTGTAAGTTTGATTTAAACTGGGAACAAACAGGACATTTAGCTGAAGCTTGGCTTAAAGAAATTGTATTCTGCCTGACAACTACCCCCGACAGGAGTTGAACTGGCTCAACAACTCTTCCCAGGCCTGGCTGCATCCTGCTGCCCCCACCAAAAGGAGATCACACCTCTCTGATTGAATTAAGGGAGGGGTACCTGCAGACTGCAGGAAGTTGAACAAAGCCCTGTCCTGGGCTCAGGCAAATGTTATATTGGGGGGGTCGTAAAATGGCTTCCTCTTGGGAGAAACTGGGAGGGGCAGTGCCTGTGAGAGCAAGCTGAGCTTGGGGGAAGTGGATAAACCAGTTATTCCACCATGTGATGTGGGAAGCCACACCCTTTTTTGACCAGGGCATAATTTTAAAAAGATAGATAACTCATAGTGCGGACTGGTCAAAATTATATAAATAATATCATTATTCTTGGGATTTTTCCGTGCATATTTTAAAAGGTGTTAGGACTCTGTACCATGTTCTGAGGCAGAACCCCGCTATTTATTGATATTACAGACACTGTGTTTAAGCTAGACAAATGAAAATTTACTGGAATGTGTGTAGAAGGGGGGTGTACAGTTGTGTCAAATCTGGAAAGGTTTAAAGGTCGTTATCTGGATGAAAAGGGGCAAAATTCTGTCAAAAGTGGACACAACATCGTACAAAGACAGGGATCTTATGGTTTGGTACTACAGAAAATATGTTAACTGGACCTATAATATTAGAAAAATGGTACATAGATAAATGTGTGTTTGGATCAAATGTAGATTTGTGTGCAATTTGACAGGGCAAGGATCCTCGGACCATAAAACCTACAGCATCACTCTGACTCACATTTCCTTCCCCCAATTAAGGGACAGAGGAGGAATTGGTCAATGATAAGTGAGAGGGGCAGGTTTAGTTATGACCAACGCACACACCCACTTTCTAAAGACATAAAAAGGACCACTGAAAGACAAGCAGGACATTCACTTTCCACTTTCTTGCAGGACGCTTTGCCGTGAGAGTTCAGACTTCACATCCAGAGATCCAGACTTCAAATCCATCAATCTCCAGAACCTGAAGCAGAAATTAACTCCAGAATTTTTAGCAGAGAGGCCTGAATCCACAAGCTGAATCCTCTTCAGCAGGCCTCAAAACCAACCAAACTATTCAACAGCCGGGCTAGCTGTTTGAATTTTTTGCCAAGAACTTTTGCAGGAGCCTGTAGCAGTATCCAGAAAGCAGTGCTGTATCCGGAACCAGAGAGAACCACAAACCAGACCGTTGTGAGCAGAACCGGTGCTTGATAAACCCAGAGAGCAGAGCTGACCCAGATAGGCGGGACTTCAGAACCACCCGCTGGAAGTCCCGTCCAACCTGACCAGACCTTGACGGCTTATTTCAAAAATATAGTGTGAATACTCACTGTGCCAAAACCAATCTCTTAGTTTAAAATAATCTAATCCAAACTATTTTAGCCTATTAGAACTGCCTCCTAGAATCGTGTCATTCTGTCATCTTTCAAACTGAAAACTGTCATCTGTCATTCTGAGCTTTAAAATTTCAAATCCGAAAAACTACCTTGACTAAATCGGCCGTATCTCCGGAACCGTTTGTGCTAGGAGCGAGTTTTAACTGTCATCTTAAAGGTAAGATCTAGGCTTTCCACTGAATTACGCTCGACGCACGCGATTAAATTTGCAGCGATTTGACATTTTGCACAATTTCAGCCACGTGTAAAAATCAGCAGCTCCTTGCTTTCCTTTGCTAAAATTCGTTTTAACCTGCTAGTTATTCATAGAGCATTGCTAAAGTGAGCCTGAACTAATATAAACTAGATATCACCCACCCTGAACCTCTAGAGTGAATTAAAAGCATTTTTAGCACATTTCTCACTTCATTGTCATCGCATTCAAAGCATTTTGGGCCTGTGTTTCAAATTATTACCTGTTTTCCTCTAAGCTTGCTGGGGGGGAACTGAATTTCGTATTGTATTTGATTGCATTCCTGAGAACTGTGTGCTCTTCTTTCCATCTCCTTATATTGCATGAAGGGGGGGAGTGAATTGTCAAGGAAAAGTGATTACATTGTCTTTTGTTGAAGCCATATCAAGTTATTTTCTGGACTGCATTTCATTCATCATTGCGTTTCCTTGAACCATATAAAGCATTCTTTCCCACCTTATTCTTCTGTTCCTATTCCTAAGTAACCAAGAACTGTGCTACTGTAGGATTACCTCTTGCTGATTACTGCTCATATTCACAAGTGTACTATCCATTATCAATTTATTTATAGAAGTGTGATATATATATAGTTAATTTTTCAAATAAACCTTTTAAATTTGCAAAACAAGCCTGCTTCTTGGCTCAGTGGGGTCAAGGGGGATTCTAAGAGAGGGGTGTTACACAAGGGTTCATCGTCCAGATTATAACTTGCCATAAACCTATATAAATAAGGGCTTCCCTTGGGCATCCCAGACAAGGCACTGACTTAGTGGGATTGCTTGATTGGAGTCACTTACATACCGCTGTGGTGGCAGAGGGGTAGGTTCCATTCAAGCAGCATATCACCCTCAATGGTCCCTGGGGATAGTTATGGGTCAGAGCTGGTCTGATCTCTGCCTTGGACCTCCTCCCTTCATCTCACAACTGGAGGACTTTAGAAAGGACTGCTCTCTCATCAAGGTCCAATGCAATCTACTCAAGTGATGATCCAGAGATCCTTCAAGATGATTGCCAGTATAATAATAATAATAATAATAATAATAATAATAATAATAATAATACTTATCAGTATTGTTATTATTTGCATTTATATAGTGCTACAATCCCTCGGGCATCTGAGCGCTGCATCATTCAAAGAAGTGCTGGGAGACCCCTTCCTTTATAGTAAAAAGTTCCTACTTGATTGGTTTAAAGCTAGCCTGTTTAGAGACCCAATCCTTGCTCTTGACATGTGTGGACTTTGGCTTTATGATGTCAGACACAAAATGCTTTGCTCCAGAGAAAGTGCACGGGACAGGAAAGAGAAGGAGAGGCTGAGAGAATCAAGATAGCAGAATCTTCCAAAGACTGTGAAGATCCATCTCTGGCTATCCTAGCTATGCCCCCTCCCTTGCTCAATAGGATCAAAGGCCTTTAAAAATGCAGCCCCCTGGTATGAGGCCTGTCTCTCTGTGAATGGGTGTGCCTCTTGGTTTCTGCTCCCAGGCCAGCATCCTGTGGGGTGGGTGTCCCAGGGAGAAGGGTGTTACCTGCCCTTAAAAAGGAAGAAAGAAAGGCACCCCACACGTCTCCATACCTCCCACTAGGGAAAGGCCCAGCCTGTCCAGGGAAATTCACATGACCAATAGCGTCACTGTGTTAAAGTTGCACTTAGAGGGTATCCCGAACATCATTGATTGTGCCATAATAGCGTCACTATGTTACAGTTAAAGCTAGAAAGTATGACCAATAACGTCAGTGTGCTAAGGTTGAATTTAGAAAGTGTACCTAATAGCGTCACTGTGTTAAAGTTGGACTTTGAAAGTGTGCCTAATAGCATCACTGTGTTATATTTTGAACTCAGAAAGTGTGCCTAACAGCATCACTGTGTTAAAGTCGGATTTAAGAAAGTGTGAATAATAGCGACTTTGTGTTAAAATTGAATTTAGAAAGGGTGCCTAATAGCATCTCTGTGTTAAAATTGAATTTAGAAAGTATGACCAATAGCGTCACTGTCTTGAGGTTTGAACTCAGAAAGTGTGCCTAATTCTGTCAGTGTGTTAGAGAAACAGTATCCCCAGCCCCAGTGTGTATGCCTGATAGTGTCACTGTGCTAGGGTCTGAACTTGGGGAGTGTGCCTAATAGTGTCACTGTGTTAGAGTTGAACTTGGAAGTTATCCCTGTCGCCTTATAGTTGTAAGATGCTATTTAAGCCCCTGTCCTGCTCTCATGCTTGGTCACAGGCATTTTAATGATAACCACCATATCACACTTCTTCGCTTACTCTATCCTATACACCATCACTCAACTAGTACACAGCTATGCTATGACACATTCGATATAGCTAACATGACCCCACAAACTCCTCATCATCCTAATAAAACACAGCTAGCTGAGCACATTCCGGCTAGCTTAAGCGTCGCCTCAGGCCTATCGCAGCCAGAACTCAGTCTGGGTGTCCACCCTCCAGACTGAACACATCCAACTGATTTCCTCAGCACCACACCTACCACTAAGAAGCAGCTATCATGCAACACCCACACCAGCTGCACACATATCCAGTGCACCCACACACCATACGACATTCTCTCTCACTACTGACTTGAACTACGGTTCCTGAGGGCGTTGAAACTACCAACGCTTTGAGGTCATACCAATGATACATAAGGCGCTATGTAAATGCCAAGTAACATAATATAACATAACATAACCCTTACACAGCTGAACTGGGCCCACAGAGCTGACACACGTGCAATATTAATATAATGTGGCTCGGATAACTCTGAGAGACAATAGACACCATGGGCCTCATTACGACCCTGGCGTTAAGGGATTACCGGCACCGGTAAGGGTACCGGTAATCCCTTAACACCTGATTACGAGGTCCCTTTGCGGGTCCCGACCTTAACGACTGGTCTGTACCAGCCGTTAAGGTAAGGTCCGACAAAGGGACCTTGAAGGTGATTACGGTACCGCATTTTGCGGTACCGTAATTACCGCCTTCCCCATTCCCATTGAGTCCTATGGGGCAAAAATGGGAATGGGGAAGGGCCAATGGTAAATGGGCAATTACCGCCCCACCAACCTTGGAATGGGGCGGTAATTCCCCATGTCACCATGGCGGATCCGGTAAATTACCGGCGTTAACCATGGCGCTAATAGCCCATGGTTAACGCCAGTGTCATAATGAGGGCCCATATCCTAACTCAGTTATCGCTTACATATACAGCTGTAAGTGCCACCAGGACTTCTTCAGGATTATGTCGTTTTGTGAACAGCGGTGCATGTTTTTAAAGCAGACCATGTGCTGCAGCGAATTTGGTGACACTGTAGCTATCAAGAGGGAAACCATACCATGACCTCTGAACCTGCTCTGTGCCACCGGTAGAACAATTGATATGAATCAGCACACTGATGCAGCAGGGCACAAGTACACACTATGCTTTTGGCATGGAGCATATGACACGGGAATCTGATTAGCAGATTTCCCTTTCAGAGATGGAATTACCTGCATCATTTTATTATTTAATACAAAAGTAAAAAGCCAGGAGTTTCACATCCTTGCCAGACGGCTTTTCTTCACAGTAGGGTCTTCAGCTACTTCCTGAAAGGTAGAAGCAAAGGGCCAGGTGTTGTTTTATTAGGGAGGAGGTTACAGATTCTGGGGTGCAGTAAGTCTGAGCCATAGTGGGGTGTTTTGAGGTATAGAGTCTAAATACATATTTTGATTGGTTCCAAGGAATACTTCGGAAATATTGATTACTTGGAGCAGACCCATTCCAAATTGATAAATACAAAGCATTAATGTATTTCAAAATATAAATACATGTGTACATATCTCTGAAATGTATATTGTTAGGCCTTATTTAAAATGAAGGGGGACACATAGCCCGAAAACAATCCTAATGGGATCAGTAAGATGTTCCAGGGGTACATTTCTGAGCGATGCACATATCTGGTGCCCAAATGTAAATTAAGTCAACAATTTTTCATTACTGTTGCTAAGATATTCAATTAAAGGACAACACATTAAAGGGTTGAACGAATTTAAAACCTTTGCAATTGTTTGTATTTTTAAATATTTTATTGATTTCCCACGTTTTGTTTCGTTTTTATTTCTACAGTTTCGACGTTTGATGCATAGTGAGAGAATCACACTCCTTCCCATAAAGAAAGCCTACACCTGATCTCCCTCCTTCAACTCCCTTGGCCATTTGTGTGAGTGTTATGAAGAGACTGTCTGACACCAGCCACTCACCACCCCTCGTTTACGCCCAGATCCTCTCATGAGAACACCAGTATGCTAATGGCACTTGGCCATACTGCAGCTTTACTAGGCACCCTGGACCACAAAGCCTTCATGTTCATCAATGATGGGCTTCAGGTGGGGATACCATGGAGACAGAGATTGAGTGCCAAGTCGTATCATTGTCTATCCTCCCTCAAAATCATTGAAGAGGTTCTAATTTTGAGTTGAACATTTACATTTGACAATCTAGTCAACCAAACACACATGGCAAGTTAAAATGCCTATTGACACTAGAGAATGTGTCCTATTTACCTAACTAAATGGTACTCATTTGCATTGATCTTGTATAAACATGTATTATTTGTCCCTGATGCTTTCCAAATCTGTTAATGGAGGTTGTTTGAAGGTTTCTGTAGTGGATATATATGCTAGTGAGATGCCTTCAATATAAATAATTGTAATGTTCTCCAGATCTTATGATAATGAATTAAATTATGCATTATAGATCTCACGGGGTTCATTATTATGCAATAATTCCCACCCTAAGAAATTGTCCACAGCAACTGTAGGCGTAATAAGGGTGGGATAGGAATTGCGTCAAATGATTCAGACTTGTTCCTCAGTTCATAATTATTTTAGCATCCATTTCAAGCCTTGCTTTACTCCTAAAAGTCAAACAGACAATCATTCCATTTCCAAGATGGGCACACATAAATGGATGCTTGGCCGCTTGTGGTAACATGTCCAGCTTTTTTCATGTATGACAGTCTACAACACGTTGAAGGTGCTATTTAAGCAATAATACCCACACTGTTTGGTAATGGACTTGGACTGGAGTTAGTAGGCTGTGGACAGCTTGGAGCCAGTTTTTATTTCTATTATCAAGCAGGACCAATCCCTTTAGTGCAAGTAGCTTTTTATGAAAT
Source organism: Ambystoma mexicanum (assembly GCF_040938575.1). Taxonomy (NCBI): domain Eukaryota; kingdom Metazoa; phylum Chordata; class Amphibia; order Caudata; family Ambystomatidae; genus Ambystoma; species Ambystoma mexicanum. The sequence goes on along the minus strand of NC_090930.1, from coordinate 290,528,934 downwards.
GGTGTGTGAGGCGTCACAAGTTAAACAAATAAAAATAAAAATAAAAAGGACACCTTGGGAAACAACAGAAGGGAAGTACCTGTTGTCCTTTCTTACTTTCCGTGGTGGCCATGCTCTGTTCAATGAAGAAAGGGGAATGTCAGTGTGAAGTTGGTAAGTGCAGTTGGAGTCGCAGTGAGGGTAGGGATTGTTGTAGTCGTCTTTTCTGTGGGGGGCTGTTCTACGGGGAAGAGGAGAGAATAGTGGCTGGAGTTGAGGTCAGGGGGAGCGACAAGCCAGATAATGTGGAGGTCGGGTAAGAAGCGTGATCAGCTGGCTCTGAACGTTTGTTGAGATCAGTAATTTCAGGCCGCGTCTGAGCAAGCTGATTGGTTCGGATACCCCTTTGTGTGATCATTTCAGAATCATTCTCATATTACATACACCCAGTACACAGTGTACATGCTTGCAACAGTTACCTTCTAAATTTAATCTCTCCTGTGTTGCACCTGCAAAACGTGAAGGTTTAGAGGCCTCGGCACTTTGCATTGTAAATGAATTGTGAAATTGATCCAGGCAAACACGTTTTTTTAACAAACACAGACAAGAAGGGGGTACCTCTTAGCTGCTCACCCTATTGCACAAACATTTTGCACAAAAACCTTACAAGCGATTTGCTAGCGTAAAAGTTATTTAGAACTACATAATTGTTAAGGTTCATCTCTTCAGATCAAATGTGACACTCTAAAAACAGTAGATTATAGAAGTGATGTGCAGCCACGTGCCTTTTTGCTCATGTGTAATCTCTTTTGCCATGTGCAAAATGCATGTGTGCCCGTTCATTATTTTGTAATCTGGCACCTATATAAAAATGTATAGAAGTGATCCAATTCAATGCTCTATCTTCCATGCAAAACTCTTTCTGAAGCAACTGTCCAATGTTACCCTCTATCCAGAATTCTAATATCAAAACAATGCAGCGTGCACATGCCAAAGAATAGTAGACATGATACATTCTAACTCTTGGGGGAAGGAAACCATGACAGTAAACAACTTAACATTCATTTGAGAATCCAAACCAGGCTACCTGAAATTTAGGAATGCTTTATGACCGCTGTGCTTAAGAACACATCTAGGGCGAGCATGCCAATATGTGACCACCTCATTCTGTGGCAGGGATCAGTGCTCAACACGGAAGGGGTTAATGTCCATACCCCAGTGTGCAACTGCTTTAATCTTGCAGACACTCCACCCATAGCACAAGCTGATCACAACTGAAACCCTCCAGTAAGAGCAGTCCAATGCGATGTAGAGCTTGTGTCGCCATCCACAATGCAAGGGAGCTACATGAAGCCATGTCCCATCTGCAAAGCTAAACAGCGGCACTACAAACAACCATCTCCCTGAAGGGACTACAAGGTACCAGGCACACTACTTTGCAAACATCATTCAAAGGCATATATACATTTCAAGCTGTGTCAACCAAATCTGATATCTTACTTTAGACATTAAACGGTGTAAATGTCTCAAATATCTTCCTATACAGGGCCTCTAGACCTATTGAGTGAGCTGGCACAGGGCGCTGTGTATCTTGCGGCCAGTGGTGTATTTAGGATTCAAGCTGCCCTAGGCCCAACAAAGCTCTTGCGCCCCAGATTTACCCTGCCCCCTTAACCAGACTCCACCCCTTTACCAGAACCTGCCCCCTTCAGCCCGGATTACCTTAAAAGATATAGAAGGGTGAATAGAATTGAAGTGGAAAAGAACATTTTATCTCCTACACATGTTAGGCATTTCTGAACACAGTCTGTCACTCAAATTGATAACCTTAGCACATAGGAAACCCCCATGAGAGCAATAATGCCATATGAAGGCTTCAACTCAATTCACACATCTTTTATATCTCCTTACACTTAGACGCACACAATCATAAACCATTTGCTGCATACTTACCTCAATCATGCAACAAATACATTCATTGAAGTTGTTGTTGGTAAGAGAATTGTAGGAGCAATTATGTGCTTCGAGTTGACCTTCAAGAAAGTTATGATGGGTTTAAAAAGGCATGAAAAACCCTTTCATCTGAAATGTTAATGTGTGATAGTCCATTTGAACCAAGTCACATGTTCCACACCGCCACCTAGTAGCCATCACTGCAAGTTCACCTCCACTTCTGAGACACATCATCAAGGTATTGTGGGTATGAAAATAAGCCCAAATTTATTTTTAGGAGCCCTGGCCTCAGGCCCAGTAGCGGTGGCACTACGACAGAAACACATCTGTGCAAATCCAAGGGCAATTTGCCAAGTAGAAAAGTGGTATTAGAAAAAGAATGGTGGAGAGGTCTATCCTAATAGTAAAAAGAACTAAAACGTCTGATAAATAGGAGGCAATTCCATAAGCTACCAGCTGCCCCTTCCGGAGAAATGAACAACCTGATCGCAGCACAAGCTTTGGGGCAAATCTGCAGAACTTAATTGTGAAATCTTCCAGGTTGCCTGGGGCCACTCTACTTGAGTACAGGAAGTAAGCAGGTGCTCAGTGGAAGCTTTAGACACCATCTTGCTGCTATGCCAGTCTGTATTCTAGAATCAAAGCTGCAACATGCCAATCAATGAGGCGCTGAAGTGCAGCATCTCACATTTAGGCTGCAGAGTTATTACTAAAGACTTTGGTTTTTGCTTCAGGGCAGCAGAATAAGTATTTTGTCCTGGTTCAATGGCAAGTGTTTGGGCTTCATTGGCTATGAACAGATTAATACGTAGACAAAATCAGCTCATATAGGGGTGCAGGGCGGCATGGCCCACTGACAGATTTCACTACAGCATGTACTGAGTGACTGCACGGTGTGGCTCGTAGTATTAACCAATGCTACTGGCCCAATGTACTTTAAAGTGCATCTTTTTCCAAATGGATAACTACTTTTTGTTTCCGGTCTGAGGCTTGTTACTTATGGTCACACACATGTCCCACCCGCCACCCCCACTTGTCCTGATGGCCCGCGCCTAACTCAGTATCCAGATCCATACAATCTGTGGTGGAAAAAAGCTTTCTTTTTGTGTCCATGTATACATGGAGGGGCCTCTAGAGATGTACAGTGCTTTGTATGGAAGGAGAAATCGAGGGGGTCTCCAACAAGGCAACGTGGCCTAGCGTGATGGGCCTGCTCTACAGGGGACATCAGGTGGTTCAAGCATTACACAAACATTTGGTGGTGGGGTCGGACAACTCACACATTTACAAACACATATTTCTTTGTATAGTGACTATGTTGCAAGAAAGAAAACATTTCAAATATTGATTGTTGTACCTGCTGGGTTAGCAGACAGCATTAAACACGTGCAAAGCCTGGGTGCTTTGATTCTTAGCATTCCGAGCAAACCGAATCAGTTCTAGGGATTCCCAATGTTGGCAGCTCGACATAATACGTTTAAAGGATATACCCACGATCACACAATTTAGTAAAGTGGTGAGGTTGGGATCTGAGCTTCGTCTAATGATCTAGGCACTTGATCAGATAGAATTCCAGCACTAAATGCCTCAGATTTGTGTTAATGTTACTTTTCCCAGGGACTTTTCCCAATATTGCTAACACAATATTCTACTAATTGGAGAGATCTTAAAAAGTGCACAAATTACACAAAAACAATAAATCATTTTACAAACGTGTTGAGGGGGAATAGTGGGACTTCTGCTTTACTCCCACATTCTAAAGAGGACAGAAGAGAAACAGTAAAACAAAAAGCATGGTGCATTCATTGTTATACACAGCACAGCGCTTCTTATGCACCTTTCGCATGTCTTATTTTACAGCATTTCTTAAGGGACATCTCGCTAACATAGGGATCCCCAACCCGGTCTGTGTACATTGCAAATGCGAAGTGTTGAAGGTCCTAGGCAAGCCCCCAGTGGCGCAAGCCTTGGGGGTACCATCTTCCCTAAGCGGCGGGACCCATTCAGTGCTTGTAGAGCGTGGAATTAACCCACATTCTTTTTCGCTTTTTTGTGTGCAATTTGCAACTTTTAGCATTTAGGATTAGTATGACACTCCACTGTTGTATGACGGGAATGGTGCCAGATGTTGCCTTGAGCCAGTAAGGCGTAATCAATGTCCGTTCCCTACTGTTTGTGGGTCTGAGACACTGTGCCTTGAGGCCATGTCTTTCGGCTGCAGGGCACAATTCTGCTGCTCTAGCCTCCTGAGTGGCATTTTTCAATCCTCCTGCCCTATGTATGCTTGATGACCTGGGCAGCTTCACATGGCTTCTAGGCGCTTTGAGATCAAGCAGCATGTCAGACTTCAGACCCCGTAGAGGATGCAGGAATAGGGTTCCTGGTAGTCCTTGTAGGCAGTGAGGAGGCTGCCTCTGCCAGTCCAGCAGGGCACAGCAAGCACTACAACTGCTCTTTGGCATGGAGACAGGACGATCTCCAAACTGAGAGTGCTCTGTGTAGAAACCATTTTAAGATCACAGACAAAAGGACGGGTGCAGAGACAAGATGGGCACAGATCCTCTTAGGCCATGATAAGAACCTGATATGTATTATTATCCAATTTTGGAATAAGAATATGAAAAATGCAGATTTGTAAAGAAAAACTGACAAGCTTTAATTGACATACATGAGAAAGATGATAAGATAATGAATTATAATATGAAAAGTTTCATTTGTAAACTATAACATTTTTAATTTTAAAAGAAAAATCTTCTGAGGGCAATGATTCAACAAGTGGCACCTCAGTTTGATATTGTATAGGATTCCAGGGCTGTGAGACTGGAAGAATTGCCACCTATCTCACTAGCCAATAGGGCACATCCTATGCCCAAGTGACTGCCCCCCGTCTTCAGAATGGTGGGCACTCAGATTGGAACTCTTGAGTGAGAATTCTTTTGCCGCCTTTACCATGCTATTTTACACCCATTCCACATGGCAGCTGGAGGGCTTTAGAGAACTCTGTCAGACGGGGGGTTTACCCATGGCTGGCACCTGTGACACAGGTGTGAGCCACCTTGCTGGGTAGGAGCCAGCAAACCCGACAACCCTTGCATTAAAGAGGCAAGTACCACTTTCTAGTGCACAGCAGGAGGGTAAAGGGGCTTGGCCTCTCTAGTTCCCAGGAAACTCTGACAGTCTGCGCAGACTTTCGCAGACAGCCTAGCCCAATCAATGTTCACTTTTGGAGGCAGCAATACAAGTGACACATTAATGCACATCTAAAATCTTTAGAAAGACTTGCTATAGGTGTTGCACCAGTCAGATTGTCGGCATGTTTTATACATATAAATATCTTTGACTGGTGCACACATAGTGGGGCGATTTGGGGTTGAATGCCCGAAGCGTAAATGTTCGAGGGAGAAAAGACCAAAGATAATTTTTTTGAAAAAATCTTTGGTCTTTTCTCCCCTGAACATTACCGACTTACCCAAACCCCTACCCACAGCCCACCCACACCCCTACCCACACCCCAACACACACCTACCCACCCCCACCCTCTTACTTATCTTGCATTCCGTCTCGATCTATCCCTGCAACGTCCCTTTGACTTCTGTGATCGGGAACCGGCCCCGCAGGGTCCTTTCCTTTTTTTTTTTTGACGGTTCAGTTGCGAGGTACAACCACGCAGCCTTTTTTCTTTTTTTGGGGGGGAGACTGAGGGACAGCTGCGGGGGCCACCCCCACTTCCCCTGCTCACAGTATAGTGAGCAGGTGTCGCGGGGTCACCCCCATAGCCTCTGCAGCCCTTTTCTTTTTTTGAGCTGCGGAACAGCTTCGGGGGACATCACCGCTCACAGTATAGTGAGCAAGGGTCACGGGGGAAACCCCTGCAGCCCCGCCGCCCTAGACCGAATTGAAAAGACCTACCCAACCAAAAGTCAACCTTTTAGAAGGTCGAACATTTGGTAGAACCTTCTTTAGGACTTTTGGTTGGGTAGGTCTTTTCAACTCAGTCATTTTGGGCGAAACGAGTGGGGCTAAGGAGACCTCACAAGCACCTGTGACAGCCTGTGCTCACTACAGTGAGTGAGTCCACACTGCACCAATATAGAGATTTCACGCATACCTGTGAGAGGCGCACTCACTACCTACAGCTCGTGAGGGATCTCAGGGTTCCCCTAGGAAACGCGCGAGCCTAGGCGGGCTAATACAAGCAAAAGAAAAAACCCTTTGCTCGTCAGCACTGCTGGATGTCTGGGCAATGCAGGGGAGGGAGGTGTGAGACGCAGGATAAACTCCTTCAGCTTATAATTACCCCGGCGCAGGCATCCATAGTCACACTGTGAGGATTAGTGTCTGGAGTAGGGCTACACTGCCCTTTCTCATTAGCAGGCCACGGAGGTCCCGGCAGGACGCAGCAGACACTCACTCCAGGATTCTATACAAAACCACAAGAAGTTCTGCTCAGAGCCTGTGATATGAGCAGCACTTCCCACGCAACGTTCGTACACATGCATACTGCATGTGGACGAAAGTATAACGTTTTGGAAACAGTAAGGAGACATTAAGCAGCAGCGGGCTGCGGACAGCAACTTACCTCATCCCGGGTGACTGCAGTCATTATGCAGCATCGGACACGTAACGTGCATGACGTGACGTCATGCGCCGTGACATCACGTCACGTGGCGGCATCCCCGAGCATTCGAAATCCATGTCCATGCGGGTTTAAATAAATGCATTTTAAAATTTTAAAACATCAATTACGCATTCAGGATTTATTTTGCTGTTGGTGCCATCAAAATTAAATAAATACTGAATGCAAATGAATATATGCCGCCCTTCTAATAATTTGCCACCCTAGGCCGAGGCCTAGTCTGCCTTTGTGTAAATACATTGGTGCTTGCGGCCAGAGAGCTTTGTGGCATTTACCGTATGGGTGATAAGGGCTCCTATCTGTGTGCAACATCCGTTTACAAAACTGTCTAATTAATGAACTAAGGTCATGAGCAAGATTCATTTCTGCTAAAAATTCTTTCACAATGGCACAAGACTTTATAAAAAAAAACATATCTTAATTTTAAAATGTGAAGTTTGATGTGCCCCATACTCCTTTTACTTAGTATGTTGAACTTACATGCACTATATGGCACTCCGCAATGACTCACTAGATTGTTCAAGTGCCATGTCGAATACTTGCTGCCGGCACACAAAGCAAACAGCATTTTTCATTATATTTCTTATCGTGTCAGGGCCTGCGCGCGCACTCCGGCCTTTCACCTCTGCTTACAGGGATAGAAGTGAAAAGCCAGGTGAAGTGTGTGTTTAAACAGCAAACATGGCATTCTGCCTATGACACGGGCCTAGAAAGCGTGCAAAAGTCAAAATGGAGTCGCAGGAACAATGAAACATTCTGCAGTTCAGCAGAGAGCAGGTGGAGCTCCTTTGCTAACACTCTCAATAATGGGGTTGTATACACTTTTGCAACTCAAGGAGACGTATAGACCACATGTCTTGGTGGAAAGACTAAGTTGCACTTCAATGACCGCAAATTGTTGTATGGGCGGGTATTTTATTTTATTTATTTCCATTTGTAAAGCGTGCAGAACCCGGAGGTATCTGGGATATAGATGTAGTGCATAGATGAAGTATACTTTTGAATCGCAATATGAGTGAGCTCGAGAATATGTGTTGAACAGTTTGCCATGCCCGCATTGCTTACATTGAAGATCCTATGCGAAACACTTCAGCCTCCACAAATCTACACTTGCATATAATGATGAATAGTTCCTAATAAAATATGCAAAAATGGTACATGCTTAGGGATGTCAATTCGCCAAGGTGCCAGGAGTAGACGAAATGACATCATACCGCTGATAACGTCTCAAGAAATTACTTCACATGGCCTTTGACTGAGTGTTTCACAGGAAGTGATGACAATTGAACTGTCAGAAGCAAAGGACTCATTGTTGTGTATGTGTTTACCTAAAGTCATTTCAGACTTTGACCTGGTCAGTATACATGACCGCTTAACCCATGTTATCCAAAGATTCCCTTCAGAGGATGTAATGTTGATTTCAGTGAAGCCTGGCACGTGCATGTGCCACAGAAAGTAAGTACACCGTGCCCTGTTTAATTTATACTCCTGCCACTGTCCTTGCATCCTCTGAGCCAATGGTTACCGGGACAGTGGTGCCAAAGTGGCAACAGGGGTAGCAGCTGATTACTCTGACAACCCTTAAAAGACCACCCTGTACATGTTTTTTGTTATATTTGTTTAGTCTACCAGATTAAAAGTATTGCCTGGAAGTTGAAAATGCATTGACAATGTCCACCATTTGGGCTTTTGCGTGGCCATGGAAAAGACACATGCCCAAGCAAGCAAAACTATTTGATTTGCAAATGCTTGATATCAGGAATGAGTGGCTGAAGGCAGACCTGGTTCAGACATTTTTATTACACCATAAGTGTAGTTACATCTCAAATACAGTGATCAATTCTCAGAAGACTGCTATGAAAAAAAGGCTGGCAGGCATTTCCATTGCAAAGTTTGATGGTAAGGCTTGAACAAAGCAAGCACTAAGAGTTCGCATGTGAAGGTGTTTTGGGTGGGGAGGGGCAGGCACTGTGTGGCAATAGCCATAGTGACCAGCATAGCCATGGGCTGTCAATGGGTGGGCAAAAAACAAAACAACACCTACAAGCTGTGTGTCCCTCCTCGTACACAATTTCTCCCTATCTGTACTCTAATGCAATAGTTTCAATTTATAGGCAGCGCTAAAGCATCAGCTAATAACTCAAACAAAAACAATATGGATGCGGAATTCACCGCTATTTGTAAGAATTTGTTCTTTAAGACAACAAAGGGCTGTTATTCAGCACCTGTGTTCTCACACTTCAAGGGCACTTCATATTACTTTAGGACAAGCTAACATCAAGCAATAGGTACACCAAAAACATTCATAATACACTTATCACAGACTGGTACGGCACTGATGAGTAAAGCTGTTCTGTAAGAGGATTCAATTCAACACTACAGCTAAGTCAATGCCTAGTCTGGGATACTGAATGGAAACCCTTATTGATATATCTTTATGTCCAGTTCATGCGTTCTGGATGACTACCCCTATATAACACCCCTCTCTTGGAATCCTCCTGACCCCACTGAGCCAAGAAGTAGTTCTGTTTTGCAAGTAAAAAGGTTTAATTGATAGTTTAAACAATAGGTATATATATCACACTTTAGAATAAATTAATAATTGAATAGCACACTTAATCTGATATGATAAAGATTAACAACGGAGAATCTGGCACTAGCACACTTCTTGATAATCACTAAGGAGTTGACATGAAATGGATAAGATAGCAACAATACTTTTATGGTTTCAAATGGATGCAATGTGGAATGAAATGCACTAAAGAAAATAACTTGATAGAATTTCAGCAAAGACAATGTAATCACTTTCTTGTACAATTCACCCCCCCTTTTATGCAATGCAAGGAAATGGAAGGAATGCACACAATTCTTAGAAATGCAATTCAAATGTAATTCAGTTCACCCAGCAACTTAGACTACAGAAGTTGAAAACACAGGCAAAATGCTTTGATATGTGCTGGCAATGGAGTGAAAATATGTTAAAATGCTTTTAATTCCCTCTAGAGGTTCAGGGTGAGTGGTATTTAGTTAATATTAGTCCAGGCTCACACTAGCAAGGATCTAGGGTGTAACTAGCAGGTTAAACGAATTTCTGGCAAATGGAAGGCAAGCAGCAGCAGATTTTTACACGTGAAGAAATTTGCAAATCGCGGTAAATTCGCGAGTGCGTTTTTCACGATTACGGCAAAACTATAGGGTTCTAGGTTCGTAGGAAAGCCACGATTCTAAGCTTTCTGAGGAAAGTTAATGCAAGTCTCTAGCACAAACGGTCACGGAGATATGAGCGATTAAATAAAGGTCGTTTTTCAGATTTGAAATTTTAAAGTTCAAAAAGACAAGTGCAGCTTGCAACTAGAAAATGACAGGTGACAGTTAGGAGGCAGTTCTACTTAGATTAAAATAGCTTGAATTATATTATTTTAACTAAGAGATTGGTTCTGCACAGTTCTGCTAGGTACTCACACTATATCTTTGAAATATGCCTTGCCACGGATCTGGTCAGGTTTTAGACTGGACTCTGGTCTCTGCACTTCACAGTGATCTGGGTCAGCTCTCTCTGGTTCTGCTAACAGGTCAGCTCTACTCTGCTGGGTTCGTAGGAATAGCTACACAGTGGTTTGAAATTACATGCACCCATCACATATCACAGGAGGTGTCCCCTGTTCCAACTCTGCTCTTCCTGGGGGCTTGCATTCAGAAATGGCAATATTTTGCACTTTTTAACTGGTTTGCAATATCGGACATTAACCCAAATTTACACACATGTGCGCAAGGAGTATGGACATTAGTTGATGAAGTGTCAGATTTTTCACATGCACACATTTTGAGTAATATCCTCTTTTCCGCTAAAACCCCCCTGAACATGCCACCGGTTCTAAAAACCTCTTAAAATGTGGGCAGAAAAATCACAAGAATTATGGTGTCATTTAAATAATTTTCACAAGTCCGTACTATGAGTTATTCATCTTTTTAGAGTTATGTTCTGGCCCCAAAGGGGTGTGGTTTTCCACCAGCACAAGGTTGAATTTCTGGTTTTTCCAGTTCTGCCAAGCCAGCTTGCTCTCACAGGCAGTGCTCCTCCCCTTTACTTCCAGGAGGAAGCTACATTTACGACATCTGCAATAAACCATCTGCCTGGGTCAGGACAGGGCTTTGTTCAGAGCTCCTGTATTCTGTGGGGGCTCCCCTTAGTTCAATTATCAGAGAGATGGCATATCCTTAGTGTGGCCAGCAAAAGGCAGATAGGCCTGGGAACACAGCTGTGACTCAAGTTTCACTCCTGATGGGGGGTAGTTGCCAGTCAAAATTGGAATATCTTTAAGCCAGTTTCTAGCTACATGTCATTTCTGTTCCCCAGTTTTCTGCATTCAAATAAAACTAAACATTTTTACATATGCAGCTAGAATGCTGATTCTAAGTTTAAAACTATGACATTTAAACAATTGAAACCTATGTGACACTCAAAAGTAGGCCACTCAGTCAATTTAAACATTAAGATTTTTAGTGTCTTTCAGTCCAAATTTACTTAAACTGCTGAAATCCACAGCTCAGCCAGTCTTGTTCTAAACCTTCAAGTCACTTCAGAATATAACTTCACATTGGATCCACCTCTTAAAATGTCTTTCTTTGGCATGTTTTGGGTTCATTTATTCAGTTTTCTACAAAAAGTAAAATCTGGTGTTGTTTTAAAACGCCGGCTTTTGGATAGTGGTGAGTACTGGTACTGCACCCCTTTTTGGGATTTAAGAAAATGAATTCCCAACAGTTATGGGCTTGCTTTTGGCAATCAGCATTGCCATTCCCAATGGTTTCAGACTACTGTATGGGTAGTCCAATGGTGATTTTAGGCAGTGTCCTTCTGTGCCCATAACATCGGCAAAAATGAGTGGCAGCCTATTCTTCATGCATTTCCCTGTGCATTTTCTGGGAAGCTCTGGCCATCATGATGTTTTCCATGTCAATACTGCACAGTTTTGAGGTAGGGCTTGGATGCGTGGATAAAAACATCCCACAAGCCCCCCTCTGGCGATGGCCATTCTATTTCACGAATGGGACTCGCAAGACCTGGGATGTTTCCTCATCTTCTTCCAATAGATGGCACAGTTCAGCATCTTTTTCTCCATCCGGTCGGATCGATCGGTTCTCCTTGCCGGTCCTGATGGGAAAATTGGGCGGTACCCCGGGCCCGTTGCGTCTCTGCTCCCGGTCTCCGGATCGTCCTCCTTGTCCCGTCTCCAGGTTTTCTTTCTCCTAGGACGACAAAGGAAGAGCGGCAATACCTATTCATAGACATTTTTCCACCACTGTTGAGATAGTGGGGCAGCATATGCATTTCATCATAACGAAACATTACATTCTTATTTTGACAAAAAAAAACAGTATAACTAAGAGACAGTTTCATGCAAATCACAATATTTTAGAGACTAGATGTGGTATGTTTTATGGTTGGAACTGAATTAGTCTGAGACAGTACCCGCTAGGATTCCAGAGGATTCCTCCAGTTGTTGCAGAGTGTGCCTGGGAAGGCAACATTTCAACTGGTTTATGTGGACCCACTTGTCTTCCCCCTCTGCCAAATGACCTTTGGGGATGTGGATTTTGTAGGCCACAGGGGAGATCTTGTCGCTGATCTCAAAGGGTCCCTTCCATGTAGGCAAGAATTTCCGCTGTTTTGCCTGGTTCCTTTGGAAGTTGTATAGATAGACCCGGTCTCCCACCTGATATTCCTTCCTGGAAGTTTTCAGGTCATAATGGGTCTTCATGCTATCAGCCGATCTTTCTAGATTCCGCTGAGCATAAGCAAAAGCATGTTGAAGGTGTTTCCTTAAATTCTCCATATACTCATGAGTAGTGGAGGCATTTATCAGTGTCTGCTCTTGGGACCTGTAGTGCAAATGCTGCGGAAGCACCATCTTGCGCCCAGTCATCAACTCAAATGGTGACATTTTGGTTGCAGGTGAAGGGGTAGATCTGATGGCCATTAGGACCAGAGGTAATCGGATATCCCAACTTGGCCCAGAATCTGCCACAAACTTCTTTAATATGCTCACAATGGTTCGGTTATATCTCTCTACTGCCCCAGAAGAAGCTGGTCTATAAGCAATATGCAACTTCCTTTTGACCCCCAGTATCTCCCACATCTTTGTCATTACTTCACTGGTGAAGTGGCTACCCCTGTCTGACTCAATCCTTTGAGGTAGACCAAAACGGGAAAAGATGTCGTTAATCATCAGGGCAGCTGCCGTTTCTGCCTTGCAATTTGGGGCTGGGAGACATTCCACCCACTTGGTAAACAAGCATGTCACAGTCAACATGTACTTATTCCCCCTAGCAGAGCGAATCACGGGGCCTACAAAGTCGATTTGTAAATCTGACCATGGCAGTGTCATCCCCCTCTTTTGGAGAGGCGCACGGTGCGTGAGGGATGATGGCTGAAATTGTGCACACACAAGACACCCCTTCAAGTATTGGTCGAGGTCCTGCCCCATGTGTGGCCAGTATGCAACCTCTCTTAACATTTCCAATGTTGTGTGAAACCTCCTATGACCGGCGGTGGCCGCATCATGGGCGTGACTTAACATCAGGCTTCGGAATGAGGTAGGAACCACCCACTGATCGTGGCCAGCTTTGGATTTCCTTACCAGCAAACCGTCTTGGATTCGGAACATTTTTGGACATTTCATCAACACTCTTAGGTCCTCTTTCCCAATGTAATCGGTATCCGTCAGGGGAAAGTTCTCAGGGTCCTCAAGGTGCTGGTAAAATTTACCAATAATTGGATCCCCCTTCTGAGCGGTAATCAAATCAGCATCAGGGGTCTCCTTACTCCATTGTGCAATTGAAAGATCATTGTGAGCATTTGTCTGGGACCTAGTGATAGCAGTGACCTGGACTTCCCCCAACAGGGACTCAATCTCAATTAGATCCCCTTGGATGGCCCCGGTTTTGGCCAGCTGATCAGCTAAGTCATTTCCAGTTTTGTCTGGTCCCTCTACTTTGGAATGACCCTTGATCTTTTTCCAATAGATGGTCATCTCATTCGAGGTGACCAGATCATCAATGTTTTGGATCAACTTCCCATGTTTCAAGGGTTTGTTGTTAGCACATAACATGCCTCTGGTTTTCCAATTAACCAGGTGCTCCACGAACCCGTTCCGTACATAATCCGAATCTGTGATTATGACCAGTTCGTGGAGTTGATGCTGGACAGCAGTGAGGATGGCCTGATGCACAGCCATCAATTCTGTCACCTGACTACTTCGGGGACCAATTTTGTATCCAGCGGAGGGTTCTGGGGACTCATTCACCCATGCATTTCCTACGCCGGCCACCAGTTCTTTCTCCCCGTTGTTGTCAACATGGTAAGAGCATCCATCCACATAGACAGTGGGCATTCCCTCACACTTGTCCTCTTCAAAGACTTTGTGGGGGGAATTAAGGTATGCCTCCGTGTTGTCCTTGATTTTTAGACTTTCGTCCTCGAGACAGTTTTCTCTGGCACAATCATGCAAGTCAGCCAGACCTTGCGCGAGGGGACTCTTCTTGTTTTGCCCATATCTGACCTCCACAGGAAAGCCTTGCATTGACAGAATCCAGGAAGTAATTCGGGAATTACTCACATTTCCGGCCCGGATTCTATCACTTTGGAGATATTGCAGAGGCTGGTGTGGAGTCTCCACTATGATGTGTTCCCCCTGGATAAACGGGCGGTAATTCTTCAATGCCCACACCGTTGCCAGGAGTGCCTTCTCACAATCGTTGAATTTTTCCTCCACAGAGGATAAAGTTTTGCTCGCATAGGAGATTACTTTATTGACCTTGTCATGCTTTTGGTATAATACTGCCGTCAAGCACGTATTAGAGAACCCTGTCTCCAGGAAGAACTCCTTGTTTCTGACAGGGTAAGCTAGGCAAGGCGCTTGTGAGAGGCTTCTTTTGAGTTGTCTTACTGCCTTGGCTTGTTCTGGACCCCATTCCCACTTAACCCCCCCCTTCAGGAGATGAATCAGGGGTCTGGTGATCTCTGCGTAGCCCTCAATGAACTTTCTGCTGTAATTAGTCAGTCCAAGGAGGCTCCTTAGTTCCCGCAGAGTTGTGGGGTCTTTCAGTTTTTGAAGTGCTTCCACTTTCTTTTCCTGGGGACAGGGACCCTGAGGAGTAATCTCATGCCCCAAGAAATTAACACGGGTTCTACACCACTGTGCTTTCTGAAAGGAAAGTTTTGCTCCGGCGGCCCTCAACTGGGTCAGAACATAACGGATCTCCGCTATGTGTTCCTCCACAGATGAGCTTTTGATGAGGACATCATCTACATAAGCCAGGTTACCCCTCGCACCCAGGTCGGGCATGGCCTTATGTAGGAAAATATTGAACTCATTACCGGAGTTGAGGTATCCGAAGGGAGTCCGGGTCCATGTGTATTGCTGGCCCCCAAAGGTAAAAGCCAGCTTGTATTGGTCCTCCCTACTGACCGGCACGGTCCAGTATCCATTGGTCAGGTCTATTGCAGTGAATATCTGTGACCCCTGGATCTGGGCCAGCCCTTGGTCAATGTAGGGCAGAGGCCATCGGGAAGTATGGACCCGTTTGTTGAGCTCCCTGAGGTCGGCGCAGAGTCTCCACTGGCCGTTTGGCTTCAATATTCCCAGCACCGGATTATTGAAGGTGCTGTGGACTGGACGGATTATTCCCCTGGACTCAAGGTTCTTAATTATTTCAGTAAGGGACTCCATGGATGCGAGAGGCAAACGATATTGCTTCACAAACACTGGAGTCATGCCAGGGTCCGTGGGGATTGTTGTTGTGTGGATGTCAGTGCGACCGCAGTCATATGAGTCTACCGCAAAGAGATCTTGGAAATCCAAGAAAACTTGTTTCAACTTTTGCCTTTGTTCCAGAGTCACACAGGCATCAGCTAGGTTGACTCTCTCTTCCACCATCTGCCTGAAGCCTGGAAAGACTTCTGGTTTGGCTATCTCCGCGGCCTCCTCCAGCTGGGTGGAGAAGTCCCTGGTCAGAGTGCTGATTTGGACCGGAGGCTTCAGGTGGGAAAGGCAGCCTTCATGAACCTGGAAAATCACCTCATCCCTCCTGAAGTCACAAGTCACATCTTCCTTACCATAGGGGCAGGAAGTGTACACCAGGAAGTTCCCCCCATGCCGGGTAAAAATCCTGTCTGGTGTTGTATTGTCCTCACTGTCACTGTCAAAACAGTCCTTGAGGATTGGTCCTAACAGTTCATTACCTAAATCGATGGAAAAATGTTGGTCATCAACCGGCATTCCAATAATGGTGCCTGCGGCTAGAGTAATACTCTTTAAGTCGCTGTTATCCACCTCTATTGGAATGGTGTCATGTTCTATGTTGACTAATGGAGTTGGGTTTACCCCCAACCCTTGCTGTTGGAGAGAAGCATTTAGATGTATGTAAGCATCAGGGTTTTGCAAATATTGTCCTCTTTTAACTTTCACTTCCAGGGAGAATTGTCGGTTCCTTTCGGGGATGGTGACTTCCTCTTTGATCTGAATTTCAACTGCATAAGGTAGCAATTGAGCTGACCTAAATGCTTTTTCTGGATCATCAAAGCCCATGGGATTATCCGCTAATCGGGACCAAGCTTTGAAGTTTATTAGGTCCAAACTAATGGCAAAGCGATTGAGAATGTCACTGCCTAAGTAAAAGGCGTCAGTGACGTCTCGCACGACCCAACAATTATGGACTATGCTCTTGTTGCCAATGGAGATTTTGAGCATACACCTGCTTGGCAGGAGATGTTTGGAATTAGGCGCTTCCAGGTCCATTTCCCATTTGTCTATCAGTTTGAATGTGGGAATGGCTGGATCTTTTGGGAGTTTGCGGAACATGGCTTCGCTGATGAAGCTCTTACCGTTGTTCACACACATTTGAGCGAGAACAGAGTCCTTCCCATCATTTAACTGAACAGGGATGAACAACTGCTCTCCAATTTGCTGAATCTCAGCCAGGCTCTGAGCTGATTTCACATCTTTCTGGACTATAGGAGTGGGAGTTTCTGATTGTGGATTAGTAAAGAATTTCAGGGTGTTTCCTTCCAGCGTGGAGTACCACTTTAGACTGGAAGGAAGGTTGATTTTCAGAAATAGAGAGGACCCTCCATCACCAGTCTCTTGTCCTACTGCTATAACTGTCACGTCTGGAATCTGGTTATTCTGGAAGTGGAATTCTACTTGGTCAGATTTTTGTTCAACCATGTGGCAGGTGCCATTTAAACTAACATGGTTGACACTCTGTTTTAATTTTATTGGTCGGCTAGTCTGGGTCCAGAGGACCTTGTTTACGCAATCTATTAGGGGTGACAACCTTCTCAGGAGGTCATTCCCTAGTAAACAAGGGGTGCCCTCTGGGGTCACAACTATGACCGGGTGTTTCAACTTATGTCGCCCAATTTTTATGTCCAATTTTACTTCCCGTCGAAGTTCTGGAGTTGTCCCGGAAGAGAGGTGAGAGGAATACGATAATTCTCTCCCCTTCCTGCATTCAGTTTGTCAAAGGCCCTTCTGGACAGAAGGGTAGCTTGAGATCTAGTGTCCACCAGTGCCAAAATTGTACCCTGCCCCTGTACTTGTACCGGGGCATAATATCTTCCCTCCTTCTCCTCAAGGGGGCACAGATAATGTACATTTTTGGACAACTGGTGGGCTAATTTTCTGGTTTTGGACATCGCTAGCGAAGAGATTTGGGCAGAATTCTGTGGAGAGCCTTGGGAAGCTGAAAGAAAAAATTGGCAACTGGAGATCAGAGCCATTGTGGGTTCCCCTGGCTCCGGTTCCGGGCTGCCCCCCCTTTTTGGAGGCAGTCACCAGGATGGGTTTGAACCAGGGGATTTTCTTGCTGTTGGTTCTGGGATGAGATGGTGGGCGGCGGTAGCTCAGTCTCCACATCTCCCCAGTCTGGATTTGCATCCCTAGGGACCCATTTTTCTTTGGGAGGAGTTCCCCCCTCTCTGAAGGAGAAGATCCTTTTCCCAGGATCCTCTGAGGATCCCTCTCCCTCAAATTGGAAGATCTGTACCTCCTCCTCAAACTGGGCCTGTTTGGGTCTTTTGTTTCTCCTACCCCCCCTCTGCTCCTTAGGAGGCAGACTTTCAGGGGCAAGAGATTTTGTTTCCGGTTCCTGGGTTTCCAGGGGCTGTTTACAAGTGAGGAAGGAAGCTTCCTCCAAGGCTTTACACCCCTCTTCCCCTTGTGCCTCCTCCCTGGGAACCGGTGTGTTATCGGGGTGCTGCCCCCGTCATTGTTCTGGGGCACCAGGTCCAGAGTTGGGTGCGTTCTGTGCCGGCATGCCGTTCTGAAGGTTCTGCTGAGCCCTCAGTATGTGACCCAGATCCCGCGCCATGTTTTGAACCTGGCGCTCTAACTGGGAAACCCGCTCAGGCTGATACGGGGCCCTGTTTTCTCCCCTGGGCTGATCCCGGGAAGGGTAGCTGTCCCTTCTCTGGTAATACCCCGGATTGGGAAGATTTGGGTACCCCTCCACCCTTGGCCTCCCCTCTCCCGGATTAGGTTGTCTGGGCTCAGGGAATTGGGGAAAGAAGGATGGATGATTTTGGGGTTGGAAATTGGGTGGATATCTGGGGAAAAAGTTCTGCCCAGGATTTGGAGAATTTCTGCCCTCCTGTGGGAAGTTGGGAGGGAAGTTCCCTGGGTTAGGTGCTTGGCTGGATCCCCCCCCTTGGGCTGGAGGAGTCCACACATAACCCAGGATGGGTCGATTTCCCTTGTAACGGGGACTTACATAATCAGGAGAGCGAGGGACCCCATTTGTGGGGCTGCCTCCCTGGCTCCCTGTCTGTGACTGGCCCGAGGACCTTCTGGGCCTAGCATTATTAGGTGCAGGTAGGTTTTTAGGCCCCCCATCTCCAGATCCAAAACGGGGGTGACCTTTACCTCTGCCACCTTGGCAGCAGCAGGGGTGCTGTTGGCTTTGGGGTTTTTCTGGGCATTGCTTTTATTTTCTATGGGCTTCTGCACCTCATAGATCCGGGTCGCCTGTTCAATGACCCAGTCTAAAGATCTTTTCTCGTGAAAATCCCTCACGAGCTGGGTCATTATGTATTTGGGCAAGGCATGAAAAAATGTATTAATGAATTCTCTACTGTCTGTGCGCACCCTTCTGGTGGTCTGCGCAAAAGCACGCTTTAACTCCTGCACAAATTCTTGTGGGGCCTGATCCTCCCCACATTGTAAATTGTAGGCTGCCTTGCGAGCCTCTTGAGGATTTCTATGAATGGAAAAATGTTTCAAGATGGCCGCCTTATAGGTGGACCATCTTAAATGATTTTGGTCCTCCAGCCCCGCAAAGAAACTGGAGTATTCCGGGGAGAAGGTCCACTTTACATATTGAATACAGCTTTGGCTGTCCTTCAAATGGAAAGTCTCCATCATTTGCTCAAACAACTCTAAGTGCTCCCAAACAGAATACTTAGCGTTCTTATGGTAAGGCGTGATGACGCTCCTGATCGCCTTAATCTGCTTTAAGGGGTCCTTAAGCAAGGCCCTTTTTGCCTTATTGGCCTTTTTGGTTCGGGTAACCCTTGTCCATTCATCCTCTGACTCAGAGGCCCTGCTCCCAGAGGTTCCTGTCTGCTCTTCCAGGTTTTCCCGGATTCTGCGAGCCTGGGAATGGCTGGCAGAATGTGGGGACCTGGTCTCCTGTGTCCTGCGCAGTTCAGAGGAGTCTTCAGATTCCTCCT
Organism: Ambystoma mexicanum; assembly: GCF_040938575.1. Taxonomy (NCBI): domain Eukaryota; kingdom Metazoa; phylum Chordata; class Amphibia; order Caudata; family Ambystomatidae; genus Ambystoma; species Ambystoma mexicanum. The sequence goes on along the minus strand of NC_090930.1, from coordinate 290,509,636 downwards.
TGCTGCCAGGATTTGATGGGTACCCCCTCCACTGACCTAACTGGGCAGAGGTTTTCAGGATGCCCTTAATGGGCCTACTCTCCTGGGGTTCCCCATTAAGTTCCACTGTGCTTGGGTGCCCATACCCGGATGCCCGCCCCTCCATTCCTGGGTGGTACTGGCCTATGAGCCCCATGCTTCTGGCTGGATAGTAATCTGCCATCCCTGTGGCCCTGTGCTCACGTGCGCCAGGGGACATGGGGGTGGCAGAGTCCAGGGACTGAGAGGTATGAGGGCCTCTGGTACTAGGGCTCCTGAGGTTATGCTCCGGAGTTTCCATTTCCCAGCGAACCTCATCTCTATCCGCCCCTGCTCCCTGTTGCAATGCAAGAGCCTGCATTTGTGCCTTCAGTTCCTCAGTTAAGGCCTTACTAGACTCTATCAGTCTCTCCTGCATCGCTACCTGTTGCTGGAGCCTATCATTGTGCTGGCAGAGAGCCTCATTCTCTCTCTGTGTTTCCTGATTGGTCCTGGAGCACTGGGCCAGTCTTTGCTGCAGGAGGGTTACCTCCTGAGCTGTGTCCCTATTGGCCTGCTCCTTTCTTGCTAGAGCATCCTCCACCCTCCTGGTGTGCTCTAACAAGTTCTGGTGTTCTTTTTGGAGGTCACCCAGTCCCTGGTGGGCCAGGTGATTTTCTTCCATTTTTCTTTTTAAATGGCAGACTTCCTGGCCTAAGGCGTCTCTTTCCTGACTAAGAGCCTGCATTTGTGCCGCCAGGTCGTCCCTCTGCCTTTGAAAGGCACCAGCTTTCTGGCGTTCTTCATCAAACTCTGCCTGGGTATCCAGGTCTTTCAAAATCAGCTTGTTGCTCTCTACCTTCACTCTATCTAGATGACTTTGCAGGGTGGCTACCTGCTCCGTGCATGCCCTGTTAAAGTCTAATTGTTGCTCCAGCTTTTTCTGGCTCTGCAGTAAGGAGTCCAAACTGTCTTGGTGCTCCTTCTGCAGGGCCAGAAATCTAGTATCCTGGTCAGCCTTTTCCTGTTGCAGTATATCCATGTCCTCTTTTATTTTAATGATATACTGCCTACTATCATTTTCTGACTCCTGGCTCCTCTGCAGCCTCTGCTCAGAAGAGTCCAGATCAGATTGGGCCTTCTCTAATGCCAGCAGTTGCCTACTCGCCAAATCTTGGCCTTCGGTACATCTGTCCTGCATGGCTCCCATATGTAAATATAAATATGCCGCTACCCTGGCAATCTTGTTGTGCTCATCCTTGGCCTTAGAGGACATATATAGTTCACTCAGGGCCACATGTAAGGGACCCTGATCTCTATATATATCTGACCCTGTTTCAGTGACCTGTTGTGTGATTGCCTGCAACCACGCCTCGTGGCCCTGTTCGATCCATTCACCTCTCACAAATAGCTTATGTAAGAGGTGCTCTCTGGCTATTTTCATGTCTACTAAGGTCGTCATTCTAGAGATTGGTCTCTGTCCTGACTTACAGAAGTTTGTATTTTATTTTTGCAAAACAGACCTTTTTCTTAGAGCGTTCCTTTGAGAAGTGCTTTACAGCGTAACACAGCGTGTGCTCCGACCGGATATGTGTATCTGGTCAGCTGGCACGCTGTATTAATCTGCACAAGTGATAGATCTAATCCAAACGTCCGGCACGAGCCCCCAATTTGTAAGAGGATTCAATTCAACACTACAGCTAAGTCAATGCCTAGTCTGGGATACTGAATGGAAACCCTTATTGATATATCTTTATGTCCAGTTCATGCGTTCTGGATGACTACCCCTATATAACACCCCTCTCTTGGAATCCTCCTGACCCCACTGAGCCAAGAAGTAGTTCTGTTTTGCAAGTTAAAAGGTTTAATTGATAGTTTAAACAATAGGTATATATATATCACACTTTAGAATAAATTAATAATTGAATAGCACACTTAATCTGATATGATAAAGATTAACAACGGAGAATCTGGCACTAGCACACTTCTTGATAATCACTAAGGAGTTGACATGAAATGGATAAGATAGCAACAATACTTTTATGGTTTCAAATGGATGCAATGTGGAATGAAATGCAGTAAAGAAAATAACTTGATAGAATTTCAGCAAAGACAATGTAATCACTTTCTTGTACAATTCACCCCCCCTTTTATGCAATGCAAGGAAATGGAAGGAATGCACACAATTCTTAGAAATGCAATTCAAATGTAATTCAGTTCACCCAGCAACTTAGACTACAGAAGTTGAAAACACAGGCAAAATGCTTTGATATGTGCTGGCAATGGAGTGAAAATATGTTAAAATGCTTTTAATTCCCTCTAGAGGTTCAGGGTGAGTGGTATCTAGTTAATATTAGTCCAGGCTCACACTAGCAAGGATCTAGGGTGTAACTAGCAGGTTAAACGAATTTCTGGCAAATGGAAGGCAAGCAGCAGCAGATTTTTACACGTGAAGAAATTTGCAAATCGCGGTAAATTTGCGAGTGCGTTTTTCACGATTACGGCAAAACTATAGGTTCGTAGGAAAGCCACGATTCTAAGCTTTCTGAGGAAAGTTACTGCAAGTCTCTAGCACAAACGGTCACGGAGATATGAGCGATTAAATAAAGGTCGTTTTTCAGATTTGAAATTTTAAAGTTCAAAAAGACAAGTGCAGCTTGCAACTAGAAAATGACAGGTGACAGTTAGGAGGCAGTTCTACTTAGATTAAAATAGCTTGAATTATATTATTTTAACTAAGAGATTGGTTCTGCACAGTTCAGCTAGGTACTCACACTATATCTTTGAAATATGCCTCGCCACGGATCTGGTCAGGTTTTAGACTGGACTCTGGTCTCTGCACTTCACAGTGATCTGGGTCAGCTCTCTCTGGTTCTGCTAACAGGTCAGCTCTACTCTGCTGGTCTGGTCTGGGTCTCTGAAGGTTGATGGAGGTAAAGTATGGATTTTCCCGGCAGAGCTTCCAGCTGCAAATGGATTTGAAGGTCCCTATCTGTCCTGTCTCTGTGCTTTTATGTGTTTTTAAAATGGGTGTGTGTGAGCAGCATCACTAGCCAGCCCCTCTCCACTTATCATTGGCCAAGCTTTCATTTCTCCCCTGATTGGGGGAGCTAAGTTGTGTCAGAGTGATGTCATTTTACAGCCTGCAGAAAGTCCACTCCTCCTGTCAACTTGCACACAAATCTAGATTTGAACCAAATACATATTTCATAGCTACACAGTGGTTTGAAATTACATGCACCCATCACATATCACAGGAGGTATCCCCTGTTCCAACTCTGCTCTTCCTGGGGGCTTGCATTCAGAAATGGCAATATTTTGCACTTTTTAACTGGTTTGCAATATCAGACATTAACCCAAATTTACACACATGTGCGCAAGGAGTATGGACATTAGTTGATTAAGTGTCAGATTTTTCACATGCACACATTTTGAGTAATATCCTCTTTTCCGCTAAAACCCCCCTGAACATGCCACCGGTTCTAAAAACCTCTTAAAATGTGGGCAGAAAAATCACAAGAATTATGGTGTCATTTAAATAATTTTCACAAGTCCGTACTATGAGTTATTCATCTTTTTAGAGTTATGTTCTGGCCCCAAAGGGGTGTGGTTTTCCACCAGCACAAGGTTGAATTTCTGGTTTTTCCAGTTCTGCCAAGCCAGCTTGCTCTCACAGGCAGTGCTCCTCCCCTTTACTTCCAGGAGGAAGCTACATTTACGACATCTGCAATAAACCATCTGCCTGGGTCAGGACAGGGCTTTGTTCAGAGCTCCTGTATTCTGTGGGGGCTCCCCTTAATTCAATTATCAGAGAGATGGCATATCCTTAGTGTGGCCAGCAAAAGGCAGATAGGCCTGGGAACACAGCTGTGACTCAAGTTTCAGTCCTGATGGGGGGTAGTTGCCAGTCAAAATTGGAATCTCTTTAAGCCAGTTTTTAGCTACATGTCATTTCTGTTCCCCAGTTTTCTGCATTCAAATAAAACTAAACATTTTTACATATGCAGCTAGAATGCTGATTCTAAGTTTAAAACTATGACATTTAAACAATTGAAACCTATGTGACACTCAAAAGTAGGTCACTCAGTCAATTTAAACATTAAGATTTTTAGTGTCTTTCAGTCCAAATTTACTTAAACTGCTGAAATCCACAGCTCAGCCAGTCTTGTTCTAAACCTTCAAGTCACTTCAGAATATAACTTTACATTGGATCCACCTCTTAAAAGGTCTTTCTTTGGCATGTTTTGGGTTCATTTATTCAGTTTTCTACAAAAAGTAAAATCTGGTGTTGTTTTAAAACGCCGGCTTTTGGATAGTGGTGAGTACTGGTACTGCACCCCTTTTTGGGATTTAAGAAAATGAATTCCCAACAGTTATGGGTTTGCTTTTGGCAATCAGCATTGCCATTCCCAATGGTTTCAGACTACTGTATGGGAAGTCCAATGGTGATTTTAGGCAGTGTCCTTCTGTGCCCATAACATCGGCAAAAATGAGTGGCAGCCTATTCTTCATGCATTTCCCTGTGCATTTTCTGGGAAGCTCTGGCCATCATGATGTTTTCCATGTCAATACTGCACAGTTTTGAGGTAGGGCTTGGATGCGTGGATAAAAACATCCCACAGTTCAGCAGCATGAGGATACTGGTGCTCGCACTTCAACATATAGAACTAAACGGTTTTCTAAATCCATAATTCCTGGTTACAAATCTACTGATTCATCACACACACCAGATATACCCAGGATGCGCGAACTGGCTGAATCTGATTCAAACCTATCTAAGCAATGGAGTTTTGAAGCAGTTCACATTACGCAAATGGTACTAAAAGTCAAAATGATTTGGAAGTTCAGAACCTTGATTCATGTGGCCTATATACATTAAAGCACTTCATAGTTTGACACCAATCAAACTTTTGGAAAATGTTTCTATTTTTGTTTGACTTGATTTTGATTTATTGAATCATTTCAAATGTGATCAGAATAATAGGTTATTTGATGAAGTCCCCTGCCTTATTCTGGGGGATTGTAGTTGGATGGCCAAAAAGATCTAATGGTCACCCTCATGTAGGCATTGTCACTGGGCAGGAGACTGTTACATGGCCAATAGAAATGCTACTGGTCCTTTAAAAGCCTTAACAGGATACCTGTGACCTCGTGCGGGGCGGTGCACCCACTTTCCATCCCAGGTATGGACCCTGCCAAAGCCTTACTGCAGGTCCTGCTGCAGATGGGGCTCTCGTGGGTCTGTGCATGCATGCCCACCTTCACAGAATCACACACGCAAGAAATCTTAGATGGCGTAATGGCTCCTTGAAGCCAAAGTCTACTACTGCTCAGATTCCACATTAAGACAAACGCTACATCTGCGAGAGGAATGTCAATCCAGGGCAACCAGTCACAAGGCAGCACTGATAAGGATACACGCATGCAGGCACTAACACCCAGGCAGGGTCAATGGCACGGCTTGCTGGAATATGAAAGATGTCCAGGAAGGGAAGATGTGGACAACTGGTGAATGTTGAGGTCACATTTTGAAGCAGAGGCAGTGGAAGGAGTTGGTAGGAAGAGATAGAGAGAGTGGAGGAGGCTGGAAACATGAAGAGGAAATAGGTTTTAGGAGGTGGCAGGAGCAAGGCATCGGGAGGTGCTAACATGAAGATATGAGGACAGGCTCGGACTGACCTGTATGGCAATGTCCAACGTGCTGGCCCAACCTGCTAGAGTGGGCCAGTTCTTTGTAGACAAAGTGGGCATGTTTTTTGACCAAAGTGGGACAGTTTGATGAGTTACTTCACTGTTGAGCTTGCAGCTTGCAGTTTTGACTATTGTTACTGGACCAATAAACCACATTTGACCAAATAGCTCCCACTTACGGACTACTCAAACAGCATGCCACAAAAGAAACAGATTGCCTTTCGCACATGTGGACATTTCTATTGGTTTCCAAGCCACATTGTATGCCGCCATCTGACCATGAATCAGGAGGTGGCTGGAGGAGGAGATCAGGTGGTGGTAAGAAAATAATATAAGGAGGAGGTTCTGAACCGAGAGTAAGCAAAAATATCGAGCAAGTTGGTAGCTAGCAATAGCAGAAATAAATATGCCGGCAGACTTAGCTCAAGGCAAGGGGTAACTGTGGGATGTTTTTACCCATGCATCCGATCCCTACCACAAAAACTGTGCAGTACTGGCATTGAAAACATCATGATGGCCAGAGCTTCCCAGAAAATGCCCAGGGAAATGCATGAAGAATAGGCTGCCACCCATTTTTGCCGATGTTATGGGCACAGAAGGGCACTGCCTAAAACCACCATTGGACTACCCACACAGTAGCCTGAAACCATTGGGAATGGCAATGCTGATTGCCAAAAGCAACCTAGAACTGTGGGGAATTCATTTTCTTAAATCCCAAAAATGGTTGCATTACCAGTACTCACCACTATTAGAAAGCCGGCGTTTTAAAACCACCAGACTTTTGTGTAAAACTGAATAAATGAACCCAAAGCAGGCCAAAGAAAGACTTACTGAGAGGTGGATACAATGTAAAGTTATATTCTGAAGTGACTTGAATGTTCATAACAAGACTGGCTGAGCTCTGCAGGTCTGCAGCAGCCTAACTGAAACTGAATTTAAAACTACCAAAAATCGAAACAAAGTTTAAATTAACTGCGTGACCTACTTTTGAGTGTCACATAGTTTGTCACTGTTGAAATGTCATAGTTTTGAACTTAGAATCAGCATTCTAGCTGCATATGTAAAAATTGTCTTGACTTAAACTGGGGAACAAAAAGTGACATTTTATCTGAAACCTGGCTTAATGAAACTGAATTCTGCCCACAAGCTACCCCTGACAGGAGTTGAGACTTGCACAACAGCTGTGTTCCCAGGCCTAGCTGCCTTTTGCTGTTCCCACCAAAAGGGATATGACACTTCTCTGATTGATCTACCTGGGCTCTGCAGGAAATTGAACAAAGCCCTGTCCTGACTCAGGCAAATGTTTTATTATGGGGGTCGTAAAAGCGGCTTCCTCCTGGAAGGAAAGGGGAGGAGCACTGCCTGTGAGAGCAAGCTGGCTTGGCAGAACTGGAAAAACCAGAAATTCAACCTTGTGCTGGGGGGAAACCACACCCCTTTGGGGCCAGAACATAAATCTAAAAAGATGGATCATTCATAGAGCGGACTTGTGAAAATTTTATAAGTGATATCATTATTCTTGTGATTTTTCTGTGCACATTTGAAGACGTGTTAGGACCCGGTGGTATGTTCAGGGGAGTTTTTAGCGGAAAAGAGGATATTACTCTAAATGTATGTATGTTAAAAATCTGACACTCCACCACCTAATGCCCACATGCTTTGGGAACATTTGTGTAAATGCGGGGACAAATCCAATATTGGTAACCCGACCAAAAAGTGAAATATGTTGCCATTTTTGAACCCAAGCTCCTAGAAACGACAGAATTGGAACAGGGGCTACCATCAGTAAATGCATGATGTGTGTATGCAATGCCAAACAACTGTCTATCGGGGAAGTATGTATTTGGATCAGATATAGATTGTGTGTAAAGTTGACAGGGGTGGGTTCTCTGTATCATAAACAGACCTCTTCATGATGACAGTTCATTTCATTCCCCCAATCAAGGGGAAGAGGAGGAAGTGGCCAATGACAAGTGGAGAGGGGTAGGGCCTAGAAAGCTAGCCTCTCCACCCACTTTCAAAACACATAAAAGCAGACAGTCAGGACAGGTAGAGACATTCTATTCCATCTGCTGCGGGACGCTCTGCGGGGAAAATCCATACTTTACCTCTATCAACCTCCAGAGAGCCAACACAGAGACTTCAATCTATCCACCTTCAGAGACCAAGACTTTACTTCGGAATTTGTAGCAGAGAGGTCAACTACAAGCTAAATCCCGCTTTAGCAGGCCTCAAATCATTGCAACTATTCACAGCAAGGCGAGCTGTTCGAATTCTTTGCAAGAACTCTTGCCATTTGCCAGAAAGCAGTGTTGTATCCAGAGAGAGACCAGCTGAACCGGAGACCGCTGTATCCGGACCCACAGACCTGATCAGAACCAGAGACCCAGACCAGACCAGCAGAGTAGAGCTGACCCAGACGCTGTGTGCAGAGACCGTCCGTGGCGAGTGAAGAAAACCTGCTGACCAGATCGTGACGAGGCCCAGTCCTTCTAAAAATTAGGAGTGAGTATCCGCCAAAACTGTGCAGAACCCAATCTCTCAGTTAAAATAATCTAATGCAAGCTATTTTAACTTGAGTAGAACTGTCTCCTAGAGATCCTGTCACCTGTCATTCTTAAGCTGCGAGCTGTCATATGTAATTCCAAAGTTGCACGCTGTCACTTGTCATTTTGAGTTGTTTTAAATCCGAAATCTACCATTACTAAATCGTTCATAACTCAGGAACCGTTTGGGTTAGGAACGAAATTTAACTTCCATCTGGAAGCTGAGATCCTAGGCTGTCCTAGGACCCCAAAATAATAGTGCTACTCCTTGTAGTTCCTCTGTAATCGCACCCGGCGCACTCAGGAAAATCTGCCGCGATTTGACATTTTGCCGCGAATTGAAAGGTTAGCTCACGTGTAAAAATCTACAGCTGCTTGCCTTCCGTTGCAAAAATTCGTTTGCAACCTGACAACCATTCATAGAGCATTGCTAAAGTGATCCTGAACTCATTCAAAGTATCTATCACTCACCCTGAACCTCCTAAAGGGAATTAAAACCATTTTCAGCATATTCCTCACTTCATTGCCAGCACATATAAAAGCATTTTGGGCCTGTGTTTCAAACTTCTGTAGTCTAAGCTTGCTGGGGTGAACTGAATTACATTTGATTACATTTCTGAGAACTGTGTGTTTTCCTTCCATTTCCTTGCATTGCATAAAGGGGGGGAGTGAATTGCCAGAGAAAGGTGATTACATTGTCTTTTGCTGAAATCCTATCAAGTTTTTTTTTCTGTACTGCATTTTCATTCCACCTTGCATCCATTTGAAACCATAAGTATTGTTGCTATCTTATCCATCCTATAACCACTCATCATTGATTATAAAGAAGTGTGCTAGTGCCAGACTCTCCATTATTGATTACTGCTCAGATTAAGTGTGATATCCAATTATTAATTTATCATAAAGTGTGATATATATATATATATATATATATATATATATATATATATATATATATATTGTTTAAATTCTCAAATAAACCTTTTAACCTGCAAAACAGAACTACTTCTTGGCTCAGTGGGGTCAGGGGGATTCCAAGAGAGGGGTGTTATATAGGGGTAGTCATCCAGAACGCATGAACTGGACATAAAGATATATCAATAAGGGTTTCCATTCAGTATCCCAGACTAGGAATTGACTTAGCTGTAGTGTTGAATTGAATCCTCTTACATAACAATGAGATCCACATCAGAAGAGGTTAATCTCACTGTTGGAGGAGGGACGAGCATGTGGCACGGCGTCGAGTAGCAAGACCAGAGTAGTAGTGGGACAAAATCAGGACCGTAGGAAAGGGAGTTGACAATCCCCCTGTAACCTCATCTGTGGTAAACTCAGGCAGGCAGCCCCAGTTTCTCTGCCTGTGTAAAGAATAGAAACTCCAGCTCTATCTAGGACTCGTGGAAGAGACACAGCAATATCTACAGGAGCGGCAGGAAGGAATGAAGGTGTTAGCATTCTATCATTAACAGAAGTCAAGAAATAGGGCTTTTAGAGAAGGAATAACAGATTGGATGATGGGTAGGAACTATACAATCTGTATGAACTTTAGAAGGCCATGCTTAAATGTACGGGTGACAAAAGAACGCCCTGATTGTTTATGTATGCATATGACCCCAAAGAAGAGCTTTGTGTTAAATAAAAGCATTATTTTTTATCTAAGATTGTGTTTTGAGTCTTTGTGAATCACATTGGGCTATAGGAGACTGCCTATAATGTCGTTAGATTTGTATTTAATTTGACATGAATGATTGGTTTATAAGAAACCTCATGCACAAAAGTAAACAACAGTTCAAATAAAAATGAAGAAATAACATAACCAATGTGACACATACAAATTATAAATTACTGTTATAGATGTCTACATTACTGTTATACATTTCAATTACATTTCCAATTCATCAATTAAAATATGAATCGTTCTAAAATGCCATTGCATACCACAGTGCCTTAGAGAGCAACTTCACTACTTCCCCCTAGAATGCCACAATACCTAGTTTAAGACTCACTTGCATACAACTCATATATATATAGGGCAAAATGCAACAGCTTCCAATGACTGTTTACAATGCAAAAATGTCCTGCACACCACTCAGACATCTAGACCAAAATGCAACAGCTTCCAATCACTGTTCACAATGCACAGATGTCCTGCATACCACTCAGACATCTAGACCAAAATGCAACAGCTTCCAATCACTGTTCACAATGCTCAGATGTCGTGCATACCACTCAGAAATCTAGACAAAAATGCAACAGCTTCCAATGACTGTTCACAATGCACAAATGTCTGAAAACATGTTAACCTGAGATCATTAAATCAGGCACAAACCAAATACAGATGTGTGTGTGTTTTCCAGCTACACCGCGAGTTGAGCACAATCGACATGCTCCAATTGAGTGCCCCATAATTTCCAACATTTCCTGCTGATTTATCTGAATCTATAAAAGGTGTGATGTGATTCTCTATTGGTGACTGGATTTTCATACGGGTTGGACACATATACACTGGCATATGTTTATACAATTCTTTTGCCAAAGTTACATTGGAGATCCCGGGGCACTCTGGCCCCAATCCAGCCATCCTGCCCTTCCGTTCATCAGATTCAGCTGGACTGTTAGGGGGTCTGTTTTCTTCCCCCTCACACTTTTCCCCTTCCCTCTTCCCATGCACTTGAATGACACCTAGCCTAGTAAGATCATTGTCTGTCTTCCCTCTGTTCCCCCTCCCTTGCCTCGTAGCGCCTCGAAACACTTGTGTATAGGCGCGTTATAAATGCCATATCATATGATAAATTCAGCTGACTGGGAATGATCTACTGCTCTGTTTTCAGGATTTCGGACATGGTGTTCTATTGTGATGAGATCATTTTCATGAGAGTCAAATCAATGTGAACCTCAAACATGTCAAGTTCCGTCTTTAAAAAGGTATGAGGTTTGCCCTAAAGGAGTGCCTGTTTCTGCTATAAACATATTCAATCTTTATTAGAGTTGTGCACTCCAAGGCTTGGTCATCTCTATGTAATGCCCGGTTGGATTCAATAGAAGAAACCAGTGTTAGCCCTTTACTGGGAAGCACTACCCTTGTCAACCTTGAGTGAGCTGCCGGGTGCATCTAAAATAACAGGTGCAAAGATTCGATGCAAATGAGAATGTGCCACAAAGGGCTTGAAACATTCTTATGGCTTGTTTCGCCAAATGGCTACTATTTTAGAAATGTGCACACTGTCTCTATCCTTGAAGTCTCTGAGTAAAAATGACACATGTGAGGTTTATGGTTTTATTTCCTCTGCAAAAATGAGGACAGCTGATTGCTTAGCATTTACCGATAGGACTAGATCATTTGTGTAAGTTGTGAACACACGTATCAGCTTTTGGGGGGAGCTCTAAGTCGCTGTCAGCATAGCAGACTTGTCTACATTGTACAGTATGGGAGTCTTAAAACTGACGACCTGGGGGTCGTCTACCCCATTTCCACATAGTCACTCACAAAGATAATATGGAAACACTTTAAATACACTAGGGATCAATACACAACCCTGTTTCATTCCCATTTCTGGTTGATAATAGGGAGGTCACTATGCCACAACTGCTGCCACAACTGCTGTATCTAACCACTGCATGTGTTGATGGATGACCAAGTCTACAAGGGAAACTTTTCACATCTCTTCTTTGTTGAATCTGGATCTGGCTGTGATAAGGTAAAGGTTCAAAGCTGGTTATTCTGTTCCAAGGACCACACTGAAGCCTAGGCACATATATTCGCATCGCACCCTTAATTAAATACCTGGATGAGCAAGTCTGCTCATTTCTCATAATGGGCCCTGAGTGAATCGATTGGCAGGAAGAAAGGGCCTGGCTATTGGCCGGCTTTTGTGCAAGTATTGCTGAGGTTACCTCTTTAATCATGATTTGTCGGGAGCAGTTAGCAAGACTGACCACAAATGTCCCAGGCGAGGAAACCTCTACTGTTAACAGAGTCACTTCTCTGTTTTGGGCACTATGCAAAGCCTCAAAATCAGGGACGTCATTTCACCAAAATGCCTGGGGTAGCGGAAGTGACATCACATGGCCTTTGATCTCTGATGCCATTTGAACCCCGCCCGGAAGTGACATTACAGGAAGTGGTGGAACACAACCTTTCACCCCTTGACAAAACAGGAAGTGGTATCACATAGCTTTGTTTCTACGTACACTACAAAAAAATATTGTTATGATACCACTATAATGTGGTATACAAGAATGGATCACCATATGTACCGTTAATATCAGTGTGTATAAGCCCATTTTACCAAATGACTGTGAATGCAAGGCTGAGTTGAGGTGTTTGAGAACAGACTAAATCAGGGACTCACCCCCTGAAGTGTGCCTGAAATACATCTGTAATGAGTCTAGCAATTATAGTATAGAATTCAAAAACACAATTTATTTTGTATTCCTATTCTTTCTTATTTAGGTACATTGCTCAAATTGTTACACTTCTGGAACCCCCTGTTTTTTTTTTTAAGAGGCCTGAACAAGAAAGCCAACCATTCCAAAAATAAAGAGCCACACGGCGCTGGCCACAGCACAGGAGCTTACATTAAAAAATAAATTAAAAAAAGTTAAATATTTGAATTTTTTTTTAGGCATAGCAAGGGAGACCTCAGGGGTCACAACTGCAGGCCCCAAATGACGAGCCTGCCCAAAATGCTGTTGCCAGGAATCTTTGAGTATCATGGTCTTATGCAACTCTCCTGTTGATGATTCGGTCCATTAGCCACTGGTTCCCAAAGAATGCAGGAATTTGTAGCCACAGCAGCATTTGCCAACTCCTGCCATGACAATTTGGCATATTCGTGTTTGCTGTGGTTCATAGAACCATTGTATTGCTTTCTGAATGAAGATGTGTCCTTATTTGGGACAGTAGACAGTTGAGGAGCCTTTAAGACTGTCTCTCTGTTTCTACATTCATATATGAATGGTGTTCGGTAAGTTCAATGGTTTTTATTGTTGACATGGGCAATTTTTTTGATTGATGCATCGATTACAATAAGTAGACAGGATCTCGTCCAAAGCAGATTCACGCGACAGGTTACTTCTATGAGATTCAAGTTATCCCCTGTCAGGGCTTCCCCTTTTTCATCACCCCTTTCCTTTACAAACTGCTGTCTGTGTCTATTTGCTGTCACTTCGGACACATGTTTGCTTGTCATTCTTTCGTATTTTTTTTATAGCATTGGGGCCTTTTTTGTGGTCAAACACAGCAGTGAATGATCGCTATATTCACCCAGTGTTACATTAAAGTCCACAATCAAAGACCACTAAACCATGGGCAGAATGAGTGCATCTATACTTGTGGCCGAATACATATGCACTTTACTTGCATGTTGGTGAAGACACTGCCAATATACCGATCCCAAACTACTTTCCCTTAGTAGTGCGTTACGTAACTTTAAACCAACTGTATCCATGCCAGGGGCATCCATATTACGTTATGGCATAGCTAATGATGTGTGTTTCTGGATTGCTTTCCAACATCACATCAGCGGACTGTTAACTAGTGTTATATAAAAATTGCCCCCCATTAAAATTCATGATTTAAAAACAGGTACTTTAGGTCATTAAATCATCAATTAACGTTTCTAGTTTGCCCTGAAAATCAAAATATTCTACATCCCACGCTTCAGTATAGCAAATTAATTACCTAGAATTAGTGTTTCTGTAAGTTTCGAATTCCCAAAACCCGTATGAGACCAGTGTTAAAGGACTTTTTACCTCGACATACATAAACCGAAAGAAATCAAATCACAAAGACGTATAGCATTCCATTTTTCTTGGACCTAAAAACTGAATGTCTGTCGCTCGTAAAAGGTGAGAGTGTTTCCTACAAAAGTATCATATCATAAGACTTTATTGCATGCAGAAAAACATTATCAGAGCCTTCCCGTGTGAGCTCTGCCACATTCCAGGACGAGAATCACTAGGTCATTTAAGCCATTTAGGAACGTTCCCCATTGACCACATGTACATTCAGATCTTCATAAATCATGCCTCTGGGTTGTGTGTGCTATATAAATGATAAAATAAAAAAAATAAAACAAAAATCATAAAATGTGGGGCTTAGTCCAAAATTATGTGGAGGCTACTTGGTCAGTCAGCAATTTACTCAATACTCAATATGCAACCGAGATCAGAAGTCCACTATACAATGCAGATAGCAGTGCTCGAGTTCATAATACTTATTTTATGTAGCTATGTGCCAGGGGGTCCCACACCACACTGATACTGACGTAGGCATGGACTGTGGATAGTTGATGTCACCCTTTTGTAGTCCATCCCAGACTCCGTCTGAGGTCAGGTGGAGAATGCCTACGGCAGCACTCCTCCCAGCTTCCACCTCCACAGCATACAGCACTTGTTTGCACTTTGCTGAGGTTTTGCGGCAGTGTCACCCTTGTGTAGTTTCTTCTGGGGTCAGGTGGAGCATGGCTACAGCAGCACTCCTCCAAGCTTCCACCTCCACCACATACAGCACTTGTTTGCACTTTGCTGAGGCTTTGCGGCAGTGTCACCCTTGTGTAGTTTCTTCTGGGGTGAGGTGGAGCATGGCTGCTGCAGCACTCCTCCCAGCTATCACCTACACAGCATACAGCTCTTGTTTGCACTTTGCTGAGGCTTTGTGGCAGTGTCACCCTTGCGTAGTTTCTTCTGGGGTCAGGTGGAGCATGTCTACGGCAGCACTCCTCCCAGCTTCCACCGCCACAGCATACAGTACTTGTTTGCACTTTGCTGATGCTTTGCGGCAGTGTCACTGTTGTGTAGTTTCTTCTGGGGTCAGGTGGAGCATGGCTACTGCAGCACTCCTCCCAGCTTCCACCTCCACCACATACAGCACTTGTTTGCACTTTGCCGAGGCTTTGCGGCAGTGTCACCCTTGTGTAGTTTCTTCTGGGGTGAGGTGGAGCATGGCTACTGCAGCACTCCTCCCAGCTATCACCTACACAGCATACAGCTCTTGTTTGCACTTTGCTGAGGCTTTGTGGCAGTGTCACCCTTGCGTAGTTTCTTCTGGGGTCAGGTGGAGCATGTCTACGGCAGCACTCCTTCCAGCTTCCACCGCCACAGCATACAGTACTTGTTTGCACTTTGCTGAGGCTTTGCGGCAGTGTCACCGTTGTGTAGTTTCTTCTGGGGTCAGGTGAAGCATGGCTACTGCAGTACTCCTCCCAGCTATCACCTACACAGCATACAGCTCTTGTTGGCAGTTCATTTTTACCCAC
This sequence comes from Ambystoma mexicanum, assembly GCF_040938575.1. Taxonomy (NCBI): domain Eukaryota; kingdom Metazoa; phylum Chordata; class Amphibia; order Caudata; family Ambystomatidae; genus Ambystoma; species Ambystoma mexicanum. The sequence continues at coordinate 290,494,143 of NC_090930.1, read as the reverse complement.
TTATTTTCTGACATTCCGCGTGCAGGAAGGAATGATGACCCTTTTCTGTTTAAAAATTAGTTTGGCTCTGGTAGGTTTCAATAGGATGGATCCCACCTTTCTCGTGAAGGGACTGGGCCCGTTTGTACAGTAAGTCAGCTGATCGCTCCTAGCTGTGTTCTTTCACACCCAGTACAATCACCCACGCCCTGCCCCCCTCCCCCAAACAAAACCCATGGACACAATGTGCAAGCAACGTCTGCTTTATCCTGTTCTATGTTGGCATGATATTTTAATGGGTAACCAAGGTTCCCTGCAGAGACACATACCACATTTAGACTTCAGTTTACTTGATATATGGCGTTTGACTCTACAATACTTGGATACTTGATTTGGCTACTACATTCAATGTGATGCCTTCTCTCAGTTTGATCTTTGTTATTTTACAAAGTGAACATTTAATCAATCAACTTCATCTGAAATATCTACACATCAAATTAATTGGAAGATAAATTATCAAAATATAAAACTAATGTGGCTTCCTTTTGTATTAGGAGTTACCTGTAAAAAAGGGGTCAGATATTTCTTAATCTCTCGTCGAGCAGTTTCAGTCTCCGACTATACTATTCATTGCCCGCCTGCCTCACTCCTTGCCAACTCCAGGCTATGTGTCCTCCACAACCTTTGCAACAGCCGGCACAGTCTAATGGTGATGATGTGGACATTTTACTTCACCGTTCTCCTCTTGTTGCCTTAAAGCTTAAAACCTTCTCATCCCAAGAGTTAGAATTCTAAATCATGAAAAGTTAACTTGATTTGTTTTGTTACAATGAAGATGTTAAATTCCATTGAAAATCCGTATTTTGGGCTTCAAATTCTTTTTTTCACTGTATTCACATAGATCCTTGTTTGAACCAGATTTATTTATTTTCTTCAGGAAGGCTTTGGGGGGGAAGAGTGCATGGGTTGGAACATCTGCTGCCTCCTATTGTATTACATACCTTCGCATAGAAAGAAGATGGGGTAGAGAATCTCAGATTCTTATCAGGCTTATAACTCTAAATGCTGACTTGGAAATAGGAAGGCCATTTGTCATAGAATGCTTTGTTGGAGAAACAGGATATTTAATGTGTCAAAAGAAACAACAGAAAGCCCCTGCAGTAGTGGAGAGGATGAAGTAGATGGTGGAAGGCTTCACATTGGAAATTTGTCATGAAGCATTCTCTCAATAAATGGTATATGCTGCCAATGATCGCTGCCTTAATACCAGCAAGACCGAGATTCTCCTCATCGGCACACCTGCTCCCTCCTTTCCTGTCTCTCTCTCGCCTTTCTTGGCCCTCTTCCTTCTCCCACCTGTGAGACTAAAAATCTTGTGGTCATCTTCGACTCCACACTCTCCTTCTCTCCTCACATTTCTGACTTCTCTAAGAAGTCACACTACCAGCTGCACCTTCTCAGAGGTTTCATTCCTTTCCTCTCTTTCTCCCAGAAGCTCACTGTCTCCAGAGGTCTGGTTCTTTCTAGGCTGAACTATTGCAACAGCCTTTTTTTAAATATGCCTGCCTCTACTCTGAACCCTCTGTAACTCATCCAAAACAGGACTGCAAGACTTGTTCTTGGCCTGAAGCCCAGGGATCGTATCTCTCCAGGACTGAAATCTCTGCACTGGCTCCCATTGGCAGTGAGGATTAAGTTTAAAACCCTCTGCATTGTCCACAAGGCCTTCTGGGGCCTGGGGCCTCAATACCTTCAACTCTCTCTTCCTAAATATCTTCCTTCTCCAGCCCTTCGCTCATCCGTCTCCAACTCCCTCAGGGTCAGTCGCTTTTCCAAGCAACAAGTTGGTGGTAGATCTCTTTCTTCTGCTGGGGCTTCCATCTGGAACAGCCTCCCTTCCTCTCTGAAACTTGAGGAGAATCATCTCCGGTTCCGAAGCACCTCAAGACCTTCCTCTTTGTTTTTGCGTTCTCTCCTCCTCTTCCCTGCTGATCTCCTGGTTTGAAACTGAAATTGCACTGGTTACCTGGCTACCCTCTGATCTCGGGCCCAGTTCCCCTCCCCGCCAGTTGAACACCTGCACTGCCCCCTGACAACCCTTGAACTCAGGGTTTGTATATGTATCCCTACAGCCCCCACCAGCACCGGACACCAGATGTCTGCACTTACCCTTGCCACCAGCTGGCCGCACTTTTATTTATTATATTTCTTATTTATTTACTGTTTATCCCAGCACTGCACTGCCCCTCCCCCTTCCCACTGCACTTTCCCCTTCCTCCCACCCCTGCACTTGTGCGATCTCAATGTTACCTACCTGGCCTAGTAAGATCACTGTCTCTGTCTTTCCTATGTGCCCCCTCCCCTGCCTCGTCACTCCTTGAAACATCTGTGTATAGGCGCATTATAAATCCCATATAATTTCCTATCATATCATATATCTGCATATATATAAAAATATATATATATTTTTTTTCACTGGTTAAGTTGCACTTACAAAAATCCATGAAATTCAGTGAAAAAATATTGTTAAAGGAACGTTATGGTTCAGTTGCACTTACAAAAACCCATTAAATTCACTGTAAAACGTTGTTAAAGGGACGTTATGATTACAAGTAAAACCGAAAAACATCTGAAATGTGTCAGTTATGGTAAGCTAAGCAACTATAACTGGCACCACCACGGTGCACTGATAAGACTAACACCCAGTACATAAAAGATGACATCACAAATGTCATTGGATGTACTAAGTAATGATTTTAAGGAACTTGTACAGTACGTCAAAAATCACAAGATTAAAAAAGTTTCCTATCACTGTCCTTCGTGCACCTTTCCCCTTAGACCGCAGCAATCATCCCCATCAAATTTAGAACATTTTAATTGCAGACAATTTGGTGAAACCTATCCCTTCCTCCCCTCATAATTATTGTGTACAAGTTCCTAATCCTCCCATTTATGTTTTCCATCCCTTTCTTAAATAAATATATTTGTTATACTACAAATGTTTTGTTTATTGTGGTGTGGTATTCCCTTGTTCTTTTTTAAAACTCCCACTATGAGTCCGCAGACAATCCGATTATGTGGGGTGTCTTCACTCAAAATGGAGGTGCCCCAGGTCTGGCGCGATGTCTGGACCTGTCCGGTTTCGCATGATGCACTTCAAATTAGTCCGCGGACACGGCGCAAGTCCTACAGACAACCTGCGCATGCACCTTGCAATTCCAACCTGGAGGATGTCTGGAGATGCTTGTCTGGGTCGTGGAAGTCTGGGGACATCATCATTTGACCGCACCTGTGTGGCATGACAGCAGTGTTCGTGAACGGTGTCCGGGGCCACAGAAAGTTTAAAAGTTAATTTCTAGTCAATCTAGGGTGTTTCAAGCAGAAATGTTACCCTTGCACAGTTCCCAGACCCATTCTACGTAACGTTTTACAACTTTTCAAGGCCTTTTTGCGAGTTGGTAATCCGCGGACAGTACGACTGTTCATGGACAGTTCCTTTAAAGGGACCCACCCATTACTATTCCTCTTTCTCTATCTGGCTATCCAGGATAGAGCATCTTGCAGCACCTGCTTTGCAGATAACTTGCAATACTGCATCAATGGCATCTGCTATGGCCATCTCTGCTTCCCAACCCCCCGATCACCACCACCTCCACACCCTGGAGGGCCTAGAGAGGGCAACAGGCGTGGGCATACAGAGGAGGATCAAGAAGAAGAATAGGATGAAGAGCAGGAAGTCCCTGTCACCAGTACTCAGAGTGAGTCCTGGCTGTGGCAATGTTTCCTGACCATTGGAAATGTCCCAACGGTTCGTGCAAGTAAGGTTCGATGCACTGTGTGCTAAGTTGTGCTGAGTCGTGGGAAACCTGGCTTGTATTCCCACAGGACTACTTCCATAAGGCGCTACACCCAATCGGCCCAACGCAGTTCTCTGAGAGAGGCAATTCCTTTCTCAGGTAAGAGCAGGTTGACTTCCTCCATACCATCATATTCATCTGCTCCTGTCACCACAAAGAATACTCCTTTGAGACCGAGGATCCCAGCGGCGGCTTCAAAGGCCATACAGAATAATGTTGTTGACCCTTACCTTTCGAGGGTCACAGAACTATGCATGTATTGTGAAACACCGATAGGTAGGGGGGAGCAGTTTTTGAGTGCTTTCAAGGCTGAGGTCAAGGAGCATGTGACTGCCACCTACCTGATTAAGGCCCACACAACATCTTCATCTCTCCACCTGTGCCCTTGTCCCCATGGTTGGTGCCCCTTCACTCCCCGCACTCCCCTACCTTGCCTCTCCTGAAGAAAATGACAAACAAATACAAAATTGCAAAAAATACTAAAAAAGATTCCTTTAGGAGCCACCTTCCGCAGCAAAAAAAATTGAAGTGAGAAAAAAGGTCACAGGACCCGGTGCAACCTGCATAGTTTACTGACAGCACGGTAGTCTACATCCATCTAAAAACTCATGGTACGGGACGATTGAAAGCATTGCAATTGATTTGCACTCAAAAGAGGTGCCGCTTAAAATACATTTTTTGGAGGGGGTTGGCTTTTATATTTTGTTTTAATTTTTAGTTTTACAACCTGAACTAAGAAAAAATGTAACTGATTTTCATTATTTCTTCTCACTTTCACAGAAACTGCTTCAAAGCATGTTGAATGTTTTCCACAAAAATCTGATTATCGAAATCAGTTGGATGGACTCCAGCTTTCCAAAAAATGTTGGCCCTATCAAATTAAGGGCCTAATTCACAGAAGTGTTTTATAATAGCAAAACCCCATTGGAAAAAAACGCTCTGTGAATAAGGGACTTAATGTTCTCATTATGGGATAATGTCATGCCAACATCGCAAACAAAAGCACACACAGCTTTATTGATGTTGCACCTCGCTTTTTCCATTTGCTGCCAAAATGAACTGGAACGTATCCACATCTGTCTCCGGGCAAATTGTGAAAAAATTATTTGGGAATTAGGGAACATTTCATTCAACTTTCCTAAACTGCAATGAGATTCCAGTCACATTCCCCAAACTGTTCCTACTACAATGAATCATAATAATGTCCAGATGCTTCAATTGAACCATATTTCCACAAAAAGGGAACAAGTCCACCCACTTCATGTCACGCACTCCATAACAGAAAACCTCCAATTCAGGAATCCAAGATTTTTGGCTATTCTGCAATGCTCAGCATACACCATCACCCAGTAGACTCGAGTCCCTCAAAACACTCTGCTTGCTGAAAGACATTGCCATGGCCATTTTCAATCCTCTCACAACTCCTACTAACACAACTCCTGGCACCCTCTCTTCCTGCACACCACACCCTTGAAACTTGATTGGCTGTTCCTCTAATGTCCGCGGCCTACACAGTCCCCTTTCCATGGCAGACAACCTTAAACGACACGGATGTGCCACATGCCGTCTACAGACTGCCACCATGTCCACAGACATATTGTCCAATTGAAGGGGGTGCGGAAGGAAATTAAACACATTGTAAGTTATTTCATCTTTAGTAGGGGCTCTGAAAAGAACCTTTGTGTGTTTGGTTGGTTAACAAACAATTTTTTCCCTTTATTTTGCTGTTATGTTTTTTATCTTTAATGCATTCCTAAGATTGCATTTCCAACATCTGTGAAGTGAACTCCAACTGAACAAAAATAATTCACACCCTGAGAATTGATATTATCATTCTTAAAAGGTAACAATCCTGCATCATACAAAAAGCAGATACTTCTTTAGTTACAATCTGCCTTGATTGTTCAATTTGAGGACTGAACATGTTTGTTGGACATCTCCATTTGTATCTCTGATTTATTTCCCCAAAAATAATCTGAGTAGCAGGAAACAGTTGCATTAGGCTTTTAAAAAAAATCCTTCAGCGCAACTTGCAAAGACACTGGAGTCACAAACCCTAAACGGTCCCCTCAACAATGGACAATCAAAATATCTGGACATTTAAGGTGAGCCATGCTCTCACAGAATGAAAGCAAGCTTGTCCAGTTTGAGCCACAAACTGCATACCAGGAAACTTCTGCTTCTGCCAATACAATATTTCCAAGGATGGCATGTTTCTCAGCATACCTTCAATGGCTGAATTGAGGAGTCCAAAATAATCCACATATTCTGCCTTCGTAAAAACATAGCCATAGCCATTATAGCTGGTCTCATAACTTCTACAAACAAAACTCGTACTGCCCTCTCTTCCTGTACACCACAACATGCAAATCTGATTGGCTACTCCACACAGCCCCCTTTCCATGCCAGGCATCCACAAAAGACCCAGATGTGGCACATGGACTACCACAGTGTCCACAGACCCGTCCACAGGGAGCAGCCCTTCCACCCTTTCCACTTCCATGTTCTCATGACTCTCTCAATGGCTGCTTTCAAAGAGTCACACATTCATCCACCATTCACATCCAAAACATCTACACCTAACCCTGTCAAAAACGACTGTGAAACTGCCCAATATTTCTATTTCCAGATTCAACAAGATCTGCATCTTACAATACATAGTACAGATATGCGTACATTTAAACAAAAGTTTTCTTGAACTCTTTCACATATAATGAGAGATATTGAGTTCCTGCTACTTACCATGTAATAAGCTTCTCAATAAGCATATTCTCTTTTTAACCACTCTAGCAAATGCCATGCAGTGCAGCATTCCTCACCTGCTCACATGAAGCAGCAAACAATTAGCTCTGCATTTGAAAATGATTATTTTTACAAGCATTTTGATAAATGTTAAAAAATATGTGCATGTACAGCAGCACTGTGTCACATTTCCCAAAACAAATAGGGGAAAACCCAGGTAAAACAGACCTGTAGACCATTTTGAAGTGGCACAGTTTGCGTCTCACAGTTTGATATGTTGGCAGCACATACATACATAAATACATCCCAACATCAACCATTCCAATGTGTAGGTGCTCCTTAAGTCTTTCTTTTTTCCTTTGCATTCTGTCACTCCCTACTGACTTCACCCATTATAAAACTGAAATTACAAGTCCCAGAATACAAAGAAAGGAACACGACTAAACTTCACAACTGTGACATGTATAGCAAATAAACGTATGAAATGCTGTGCTTTGCAAAATATTTTTGGAACCCTTTTTAAGAAAGTTTAAAATTGCATATCTGCATTTCCAGAAGCAACGTGTCACTCATAAAAGAAAGTAAAAGCAGAACAATTGCATGTGTGCACCATTTGTAATTGGCACTCAGTGTGTGCCAGTTAATATATTAACAGTACATGTATACATCCTAACATAACCCATTCCAATCTTCAGCTGCTTATGCAGTCCTACATTTTTCTCTACATTCTGTGACTTGTACTCCAACTTTCACAATGGTAAAAGTGGAACCACAAGTCCCATAATGCAAACAAAAACTCTATGACAAGTATGCATATACTACTAACACATTAAACTCACACACATAAGGTTTACTACAACTCTTTTCCTCTCTTTTACAAAATGTTACAAAGCTTCTGCAAATGCACATACCTATACATATTTCTTAAATTTCATGAAAATGCTCCTAAAAGCAAACATTTTTAACCGTCCACCAATTTTTATTAACCTTTACCCCACCACTCCTCCTTCCATTGTAAATATGATCCTTGCATCCTAACAGTTCTTCGCCATTACCACATATCCCCAGTAACTTTCTTTTACAATTACAGGAAATTAATCACTGCAATCAACAACCGGAAAACCAATACCCTTTGCATCCAACAAAGTAAGTACATTAATGTAACAGGTATATGTATGCAATTATAGCAGCACAGTTCCACGATATATATTATCCAAGATTACACTTTTCAAACCAACATTTCTTTCACTCTAGCCCATTTTATTCCACCATTCACACTCCTACTATTCCCATCTAAACACCACCATTGCAAAACCCACTCTGCTCCTCAAAACAGCACAATCACATACAAATTCCATCACACCACCACCGCCTTCCTCACTAACCCAGCACCATCACACCTCTGTACACTTGTATTCTCACACTCTTCCCAACCACACCTAATATACCACCTCACAATCAAACAGCACTCTATTCATCTCTACAATCTCACACACACGCACCATACATGAATATACATTGCACAACTTTCCAATACATCTTTTCTCTTTTCCCAACCGACACAACAAAATGCCTACTAAACAGAGGAGAAAAGAAAGACACAGTAGAGCAGATAAGACTACAAGTACACCACATAGTCATCCACCTCTAAAACAATTGATATAAAATATTAAAATGAAAGAGCTAGTAACCTCACTCAAAAAAGCGAAACCAACCACGACTAAAAAAGGTAAGGCCCCTCTTGCAAAAACAAAGAGTAAAACATTATCTATAAAGAAAAGCATACCATCTAACAAGCCCAATCCTCTATCTACCAGTGTTAACATAGTCACAGTAAAGCAATCCAAACAAATTATGTTACAATAAAAGTCCCACCATAGAGTTCTTCATAATCTTATACAAATATCTGAAAATTCACTATTTACCCTTCAAAACTACTGCAGGAGACTAATCCTGCAAGCTCTAATTGACAACACTTTTTTATTGAAGGGAAAATAGTTTATATTGACTTTAAACAGAATGAAATCCCTAACTAAATTAATCAATAAATTAAAAAAGTACTTCCAAACATGTACAGTCTCAATATAGAGACCTTTTCAAACTTGGTGAATGGATTCATGAGCGTGCCCGATGTCCGCTGACCTCACGCTAGCCCCTGGGCCAAATCGGAGGCTCGTCCGCAGACCGAACAGGGAAGTGAACCCAGATAGCACAATTTTTTTAATCTACTTTTTGGTTGTGTTAAAAATAAATACTGGCTGGATTTACACAAAATTTACAAAAGCACGCTTTCGGGACCAAGCTGCCACTCCTGCTGTAAATTTGGTGAAAATCCATCCAGTGGTTTGGGCTCAATCTGATGGAGCCATATACATTTTTTGCAAAGTTACGTGAGGGTTCATCCAGGGGGGGTGAAGTTATAAGCCACCCAAAAAGTGCTCTACCTATGGGCTGAGCAACTTAACCATTAGTACAGGGTCGCTACCGCAGGACATGTAATATATATGGAGAGAAACAGAGAGTTCTGACATAGGCCCTCATTAGGACCCTGGCGCTAAGGGGTTTGCGCCAGCGTTAGCTGCGCCGACCCCTTACCGCCAACTACGAGTTCCCATAGCGCCATGGTCATTTTTCCGCCCGCTTTTTGCGGGCGTAAAAATCCATGGCGCTATGGGACCTCGGTGTTAATTACGCCACCGTAGTGTACGGTGGCGTAATTAACACCTTCCCCACTCCCATTGAGCCCTATGGGGCCGAAATGGGAATGGGGAAGGGTAAATGGGTCAATGGGGACTTACCGCCCCGCCGACCTCGGAATGGGGCGGTAAGTCCGCCATCCGCCATGGCGTAAAGGGACTTTGCGCCATGGCGGAAAAGTCCGCCGATGGCGGAAAAAATCCGCCAGGGTCGTAATGAGGGCCATAGTCTAGTTTGAAGAGGATTGTGGTCCTGATCAGTGGTTGATACTGATGGGTACAAAAGAGATACATTTATGTGCCAGACTAAGCAAGTAGGCGCAGTTATTGAAAGTAATATGAAGTGTTTTTAGAGCAACATTGTTCTCAAACTTTATATCTAAATTTCAAATGTCCATATCATGGTAGCGAACAGGGTTACGTTCATTGGGACACTTGAAAGGTTGAAGGGTGAGTGATTGGGTGCAGAGGGGAAGAATTCCAAACTTTTCACCACGAACGGCTATTTTGTTAAGAGGCATCCAGTCTTAGATTAGTTGTATGGCAGTTGGTGACATGTGAAATACATGGCTGACAGCTAGCTTAGGCATTCAATTTAAAACGATGAACAGAAACCACTAACTGAGGATCTTTTCTGTAACTTTGATTCTACAGCTTGTAGCTTTGACTAACCCCTTTTGACCTCTCTCCTTCGCTGGTCTAATAAATTAAGCCCATATTACAACTCTGATCCTTCTTGATACAAGCATGCGCCCACCCTAGTTTTGTACCCTTCTGAATGCCATCCCCTGCCACCCGTGGTAAAAGATTTCTGCAAATTCAATGATTTCCAGTTAAAACTAGGACTCCTATATGCATCCATAGCAAAATGGAACACATTTCTGGGATGGATAGATCCTAAGGGTGATCTGGTACCTGTCATGTCATTTTAACTATGAGAGTACCCTGATAAGTATCTATGTGGACTCTTTGAAACTACTTCAATTTTCCATATTCTGTGACTCACAGTCCCTCAGAAGAAAAAAAGAATTTGCATGAGCAATGCATTGCCAGCCATTCTTAATTTCTCTGGTATAGTGTCCTTTCATCACCAGGCTTTTTAACGCTTGCATTTTAAACATGGACAGAATAACAAAAAATGTTAACTAATTTTTTGGGGTGGTGGGAAAGGGCAGATAACGGGTTGGGGGGGTCGGCTATAGGAAAACATATGTGCAGTAATGGGGGGTTTGGAGAAGGAATCCCCCCCAAAAAGAAAAAAATGTGATGAAGTTTTTTGTTATTCGATCTACGTTTAAAAGGCAGGCGTTAGAAAGCCTGACGATGAAATGACATGGAACCTATATCTCTAGGCGATTCTGCATGCGATGCTGACCCATTTCTGCATGTTGCTGTACAACTCCGGTTTTTCTAGTGATGGCCAAGCAATGGTTTAGGATGTAGGGTTTTACCATGAGCCATTTTATGAAACTAGTCGGTGGTCTGTTTGTGCTGTCATAACTCTAGCAATCCAGGTAACTGTATTTTTTTCCTGAATGTAAGGGATACCCAGAGTTATCATTTTGCAATTCAATGCAATTTGGAAAGCCAATTATTTGTGCAGTGCTTCTGAAAATCTCTCTGCGGCACTGATGCATACGGTCAAGTAATATCATCACTGGAAACAGACGTATGATAAATTGATTAAATGGAAACAGCACAGCCCCCTCAAAGCCATTACGCACACCGATTGCTTCTTACAGTATTAGGTGAATTACTATTCGATCATCTGTTTCCCCAAGTCTTAAAGCATCTAATTATTATTTAAAAAAATGTTATCTCCGAGTTTCCTTTCCAGTAAATATTTTCCCAGACAGCCAATATTTCATTTAATGGCTAGACTCCAGATTTCGGCTCAAGCCCTTTAATCTAAATCTCCAACCTGTGTTTATTTGTATTTTATTGTTCATTTATATCAAGCTTAATACCAGCACAGGATTGGGATTCAAACCTATGATGCTCTGCATTGTCTTGCTTCTAAGACAACCGCCCCAGAGCTATCCTTCCTCCCCTGGGTTCTGGGTTGTGCCTAGTCCTCAAAAACACAACATAGCGACATTAATCATAAGAGGGAAAACCACAATTCACCCGTGAGATTCAGATACTGGGCTGCCTGCTGATGGAACTACTCACGGCACCACATTACGTTGAGTGCTGCTGTTTGTGTAATACGAAATGAAGCAGCCAGTTTATGCAGAAATCCATGCAACACAAAGATGTGTTATTGATTGGATTACAGGTACAGAGATTACCAGCAGTCTCTTAAATTCTTTTGCAAAAGATTCTTGTGCCTGTATGTAACTATCCAAATGTGCAGGAGGTGCTGTTAGTGGTTCTTCAATTCACTCAATATCAGAGCGTGTTCTGTCTGTCTTCAAACTCCACCTCCTTCTACATGTGACTTGCTCTTTAGCTCATCCACACTTGCTTTCTTGAACTGTTGTATATGGACAGCCAGATCTTGGTTTCTCTTCTCATGGTCTATGTTCCTTTGGCCTTTGGCGATGCACTCATATTTAAGCAGCAGTGTAGAGGAGGGGTTAAAGCCACCCATAAGTTAGCTGGAAGTGACCCTTAATGAACACAAAATGGCTGCCATCACGATCCCTGCTCTTGCCGACAGTAGGGCTTTTAGCTACAGCTGGTGTGCAAACCCGTAGGAAACAAAAGAGCAAGGAACAACATTGGGTGATCCACTTTCCCTGCATGAGGATGAACCATCTCCAGAGTGCTGCTTAATGTGGGCAATATGGGCACAGAGAGGAGGAACACTGGGGCCGGGGAGGTGGTGATGCCGGGGACAGGGCAGGCCATGGAAAAGTAGAAATGTTGGCGCAGAGGAAACCTCTGGGTACATGGCAGCAAGAGGGTGTGTAGGGAAAGCCCACAGGGAAGCCAAAGAAGAAGATGTAAGTGGGCAAGGACGGGCAGGAATGCGGAATTGAGTGTCTTAACCTTGGGTGTGGTTGTGTAAAAGGACGGTGACATTCCGGGCACTTTCAGAAATTCCTTCTGTATAGTCCACCTGTCTAATTTGCTGGGCCACCCACAGTTTGTTTAAAGTGGTGCGAAAATATAGTAATCCAGTATCTGAATAATGCTGTTCATCATTGTTCCAAGCACTTGACTGTGCTCTCCCATGTTTAGTCCCTGTCCTATTCTTGGAACATTCCCTGCAACAATCTGATTCGTAACACCATTTTGAATTTGTCCTACTGAGATATTTACAGCATAGACAAAAGCAAAAACGAGATACTTTTAAACTGAGGGAATTACGAATGTTGGACAGCGAGTACATTTAGTTGGCTCAGCCGTCTCTACATCCTTATTCTCGAAGACTGTCAAATCTCGCGACACATGTTTGTTCTCAATCTCTGTTCTTTTCCATTCACATGGGTATCATTTATGAACACGCCGAGTGTGTTGACTACCATTCTGGACCTTAAGTAGCTTAACAGCTTCCACCATATCATTATCCCTATTCACGTTGTGCTATAGGTACATAATCGCCCTCAATAGGTTGGGATGCCTGACCTCTGTTCTAGGATTTTTTCCTGAAAACGCCCAAAGCAGAGCTACTTTAAAGGGGAGTTGCACGAACCCCAGAGGCTCATTTATGCCTTCACAATACTCTGTTACAGTTTCCTCAATATATTACTTTCTTTTTGGTTGGGATTGATTGAACTTGTATAAGGGCTGCTCCGAAATATCCTAAAGAGAATCCTCTGATGAAGACCGAAACATGATGAACAAGGACGACGTTTCTATGCAAAGTGGTTCAAAGATTCTGAGAAGTTGTTTTACAAGATGAAAGTACTGTTTTAAGGAAATTCATCCTGAAATGAATTGTTCATAAGCAAAACGTAAGCATTTGCAATCGTTAGTTGGTCAATGCTTGAAATTCTAATAATCAAGTGTGTGGCCAAGAGAGGGGAGATCTTCTAAAACATGTCATGCCCATTGAATGGCAAGCTGAGGGACCACGGACACTGCAAGTAAACAGCTAATTTCAAGTACTGGCAAGCGTGTGGCAAGCGTGTCACCACATACCTTTTGTAAGTAAAGTTTTATTTAATAAATTGCTGGCCTACTTATTGGACTGTTGGATAAAGAAAGTAGTATACCCACAGATGATCTCCAATGCCTTAATTACTATTAATTTATTTTGTTGATAGACTATATCACGAGTTTCTTATTCTGGAAACATGCACTATGTTGTTGTAAATCATATCAGGCTATGACTTGTGTCTTTCAATTGCTCTCAGTGCACTTTTTCTAAGAGGCATTTTGAATGGATTTAAGCGAGAACTCCTTAGTAGTAATAATAATCACAATAACAGTAATAATTACAATACATGGGATACCTCCTACCATAAGTTCAAAGGATGCTGCTACTGACAGAGGAATTCCTTTGTAAGATCACAGAACTCTGAGATGCCTTGTGATATATTTTTGATGTACAGTAGGGGATTTCTTATTCCTTATAATACATGGCCATACACGGTCATCCTCTTTAATACTTATTGATTAATGATAATGATAATGATAATGATGATAATGATAATGATGTGTTATTTATATAGCGCCTTAATCCAAAGCGCTTTACAGAGCACATATTTGCATACAATATCACTCAACCGAAATTGGTACTCAATTACTGATGCGTGTAATAAATATACAATATATTTATATTCAAAATAAAATAACATTAAACTTCTAATGTGTTGCAGAAAAATAGTTTATACAGTTTAATAAAATGCATCTAAAATGTTTTTGTTTAGTGCTTTAAAATAAGTAATAACATGCAACGTCTTGCTGCCAAGAGTTAAACTCCAGCAGTGCACAGAATAAACATACTATCATAAACAGTTCCTTAACAGTGAATGGCTGAAAAATGTCACAGAAAGGGATTTTACAAGAAAGGAATGCGTAAAGCTTGTCACTGCTTTAAGTGCTGCAGTGGCAGTTGGTATTCTGCTCTGTGCTGTCAAAAGCATCAGTCAATGTGACATCACAACTGAAGCATGATAATTGTTACAGATTAGTAGTGATGTAATTTTCATATTGCAGGACTGTGGTGATTTCACAACTGAACCGCAAAAAGAACATTATTTATAGGCTTTCATACTGGTGTTGCGGGCTGTCATGTATCTGTGTAATGGAATGCCATCTGGTGAGGGCAGGATAGCCTGGCTCATTGGATTTCTATTACCATAACGTGATGTGGGTAATTATTGTTCTGATAATCAGACCCCTCCGTCCTTTCAAAATGCTCCATGCCAAAATTATATTTCACAGGTGTGCCTTGATGTAAGTAGTCTACTGACATCCAGAGCTAACAGGAGAGGTGGTTGTTGGAAGGTTTTGCTTTAATATTAACCACTGGCATTGCTCTTGGCAATCCTCCAGGCCATTGTTCTTCAGCCTGGCAAGCCCTTAAAACAAGGTTAAAGACCATATGCAATTCATGCTGGGTCCCATTGACATCTACAGTGTTTTGACACAGGGAACGTTCAGAAGTTAAATGTGCATACCTGACTTCTGCTGGGACACAAAGTAACTGCAGGAAGAGGTGGCATTTTCAGTGTCTGCACTTTTGATCTAAATTCTGACACTTGTATTCCTAGACAGTCTGGAGGCAATTCATCTGTATATAAGCCATGCCTGACACACAAATATTAACACACAACAATTTGATGTGAGACCACTATCAGCTCTGTGAGCAGGGCTACACTATGACACAGCTGATGTGAATTGTTGTCAGGTCTGACTTTCTCCACTACAGCCATGTGGAACAATAGCCAGAATGATGCCCCTTTGATTCTTCTATGGGAAGGGCAAAACTCTTCTTTTGGGACACAGGAACTTCCTTTAGCTGGTTATCAGGGACATGTGCTTAAAGGCAGGCACTGACATAACACAGCCAGATTCACACCAAGGTGATGATTACTGGAGTCCTTTTGAAGCTAGCAGGCATGGGAAGGGGGCAGGGTTCCAGAGCCAGGAATTGAAGTTAGGCCTGGAGAATGGTACCACCATCTTGCTTTCTGTTAAGGTTCATCCCTTTTCCTGTCCAATCCTTTTTCTGCAAGCAAGTTACTCTGGGTTTTCTGTAATAAGGCATATAGCTTACATTGTACCACTATCCAATGGCAGTTTACCTTTAAAGGAGTGGGTTACCCCTCAGTGCTCGAGCCATCTCTGGACTTCCACCAGAACAAGAAGAATTAATGTTGACTTCGGTTGGGGATACAGTTTGTCCCAAAGTCCTCTTCCAGAAAAAAACAAAGAAGTCATCCAAGGCAGAGGGGAGCTTTGTCCACTAACTATCCCCAGGGGACGTTTCGCGTAACTGCTGTTGGCCCAGGGCCCCAATGTGGCTGCACTGGAACCAGGACCCTGCACTGGCGAGGAAGGAAACCCTGTAGATGCCAGCCAAGTCCCCTAGAGGCAGAGTGTAGCAGAGTCACTCACTATTTCCTGAAGTCCCAGTATTTGGGATTCCCAGCAACCCAGAACAGAAGTTCAAGAGCAGACAGAATCCTGTTTCACCATCTCTTCATTCACCATAGTCTTTGAGCTACTTTTAACACGCTCAGCACCTTATAAGCTGAAACAGGAACCACAGTGCTGCTCATTGGCCTTCATACACTTCAGACTGCTTAATTGCTTTTTCCAGCTGTTTTATGTTTTTTCACAACAGTGTTTATTACCACCCCTCAACTCGAGTGCTGGCTTAACCCTGTGGAAGCATCCGATATGCTGCATCCCAAGCACCACATCGACCCAATAGAACCGCAATTTAACAAAACTCAACCGCTGACTTGACCCAGGAGATGCATAATTTTAACCAAACTCAACCGCCTAATCGAATGTGTTGGACCCTTCGACTGGCATTGTCTCGAACACCAACTTCATCCATGCAAAACCTGGTCTCAGCCCGACTTGCTGCTGGATCAATGTTACTCGCTACAATCCCGATACCAGCTTGGACATTGGAAAACACATAGACAATGAAAGAAAGGTACTGTGATGTGCTCCTGTTCCCATTCCACTTTTGTGACCAATGTGACCTTTAAGCCCTCTTGCTGTACCCATTTTCCTACATAACAACTTCTTGAAGATTGACATTGTTACAATTGAGTAGCTGAACATCCCTGATCATCTACCCATAGTGCTATTCTACACCAGCATGCATTTCTGTATTTGTTTACAGAGATTGATTTTTGATTCTGTTTTTAATTTTTTTGTTGTTGCATTTTTACTGTTTAATTAATGGTTTCAAATCTTATAGACTCTTACTTGTACATTCCTTTTGTAGTTTTTGTACCATCTCTTTTTGGATTACTACTGTTATCAGTGGAGATAGTGAACTTGTCAGATTTACAAAGAATCTTGGTTTTATACACCATATTCATGCTCCTACACATGTCAAAGGTAATATATTAGATTGGGTCTTCTCAGCAATTCTGGAAATTAATGCACTCAACATATCAGAGTGTCCCTAGTCCGATCACTCATTCATTGAATTTGACGTGGGCAGGCCAACTCAAACTAAGTTCGAAACCACCGACCACCACTTATATCTGGATTATCTCAAGAAATATGAAGAGGGTGACATAAGAGGCCATGAGTGAGTGGATAACTCCCACAACCCAAGATGAGGCCTCCCCCACTATGCAAGTAGAAGTACTTACTGATAATATACTAGACTCATTAGTGGATGCCATGGAGGCACTAGCACCTCTGAAAAGACGTAAGGTGACCAACCACATAAAGAACACTTTCTTAATGGAAAACCTCAAAAAACTGAGAATCATAAAAAAAGAAAAACCTTCTATAAATGGAAGCATACCAAAACAGAGGAGGATAAACTTACCTATGCTGATGCTGCTCTTATTTCTAAAAGAGCAGTCATCGACTCAAAAACGTCATCCTATGAGTCTTGAATTCTCGAGGCCCAATACGACACAAAAGACATTTTCACAATCCTAAGAGAACTGGAAAAACCAGAGTACACACATCAAGTAAAACTACACAAAAATCAGGCCTGGTGTACGTCAATCCAACATGCTATGATAGATAAGACCACCAAAATAAAAGAGAGAATTGAAAAAATAAAAAAGAAATAGATACTGCTAATGTTATAGAAGGGGTTCGAATTACCAACAAAACACAAACCATACCGGAATTTAATTTTAAGGATATATCGGAGCATGATCTCAGGATCTTGCTTGCTAAACTGAAGCCATCGTCCTGGAAGGGAGATCAATTCCCAACCATATCTTTTAAAGCATGCTCTGAGCTACTCATTGGTTCCCTTACTAAAATCATAAACACCTAATTTAGGTAAAGTTCCTAACAGGCTTAAAGGGTCAAGGATCACTCCTATTTTAAAAAAAGCTGACCCAGATCTTGGAGAGGCAAAGAATTACCGGCCTATTACCAACTCTCCTTTTATCCTAAATATTATGTATAGAGTGGCATTTGATGAACAGGCAATATTTACTAATGAACATCCCATCCTTAATAATGAACAATCAGGCTTTCGTCTGGGCTACAGCATGTAGTCAGCCCTTTTGGCACTTAAATCCAACATGATGACAAAAATCCATGAAGGATCCACAATGCTTCTGAAGTCCTTGGACCTCTCAGCGGCATTCGATTTGGTGGACCACCAACTCCTTTTGGAAAGATTGGAGGAAAGTGACAATTTCCGTGTCAATGGCAGGAAATGTATGCTGTATTTCTTGGGCTCAATCCGGGTTTGCAGCAAGCAAGCACAGGCCGACCCAATAACTAGGAACTATGGAATTCCTCAGGGTGCAGCATTATCACAGATTCTGTACAATCTGTTTACCGTTCCCTTTTTTGATTATTTGAAAAATAAGAATATATGCTTCTCTAATTACGCTGATGATTCACATTGTCTTATCACCTTGTCAGGGAACTGTGAGCAAGATGTCATGACTATAGCAGAAATATATAATCTTATCCATAAATGGATGAACGCAAACAGCATGGCCCTGAATCCTGGGAAAAAACAGAGTTGATGTTGATCGGCTCTAAACAATGACTTCATAAGTTGACATCAGATTATCAAACCTTCCGTATTGATAACCTTGTGATCCAAGTTAAGGAAAAAAAAAATTAAAATGTTCAGAGTTACTTTCGATCAATAACTGAGCATGTCAGCCCATGTCAACAACCTAGAGTGCTCATCTGCGTACTATATTTGACTTCTGGTACATATAGGACCTTTCCTATCACAAGCAGGATGTGAAACTATTGCTAGAGCCATTATATCCTCAAAACTGAACTATTGTGGCTCTTTGCTCATCGACATAAATAAAGCGGAACTGAAAAAACTCCAAGTAGTTCATCATAGTGCATTAAGAGCTCTCATGGGTTTACGAAAATATGCCCATGTTTCTGATGTAAGAAGGAAGCTGCATTGGCTACCTATTGAACAAAGGGTGAAGTTTAGATTTCTCACCATCACGTTCAAGGCCGTATTTGGTGGTGCACCTCCCTACATAATTAATAGGATAAAAATCAAGCAAGTAAAACGCTCACTTCGTTTAAACGGAGACTGGAACCTCCAGGTACCTAAAGCCTCCTTAGAACTCATGAGAAAGGGTGCATTCTGGTCAAGTGCCCCCTACCACCCATCATAAGAAGATGTGGAACAATCAAAGAATTTAAAAATAAACTGAAGACTCATCTTTTCAGATAAGCAGGCACTATGCACCTGCTCTCTAGGAAAAGTCTTTCTTAACGATCTGCGATCTTTGGTTGGGCACAATAAATAAATAATCATAATAATAATAATCAGCTCACACCCCTCCTGAAGATATATCCTGCCACCCTGCTTCTATTCCAAGCAATGCAAATGAAGCTTACCTTTGTGCTGTGTTATTTTTCACCTGTATGATTGGGATCACTGCTGGTTTAGTGGTAGTGTGGGGCTAAGTATACAAGTAGCAACTATCCATCCCTGTACTCCTTCAAAGCAATAGTCATTTTGTTCCAAGCATTTTTTTTTATATAGTGCTACATGCCACATTGCTCCCCCTGCTATGTTGTTCAGTAATAACTGCCATTATTACCCAATGTAATGATTCTTAATGTATTGCTCCCGGAAGGAAAAAGTGTTATCAGCCCGGGGCCCGAGTTAAAGGGTTTAAAAAGGGTTCCCGGGAAAAAATACACCAGATCCGGCCCGTCGGAGAGGGTGTTAATTCTATTAGTACCCCAGATTGCCAATCCGGTAACCGGGGTGCTGAGAGTAGTGTATTTTGTTTGAAAGAACGGAAAGCTGCACAGTGTCCCGTTCATTCAAAGAAATTACTGTGCTAAGATCGCTGCCATGGAGATGGAAGGCGGGGCTTCTTATGGACCCCCTCTTCAGTTTCCGTTATTGTCTAGATTGAGGGCAGCATCAGCAGCAGGGCCGGTGACCTCCTGCCACCGCAGATGAGAAATGTAAAAGGCGAAGGGTGAACGTAAAAAAAACTTAAGGAAAGGAAGATGTCCTGTCTCACCACCCCATTGTGATATAAAATCCCACCCAAACCTTCTTCCATGTAATAACATTCATCAAGTTTGCTTTGCCCCAATATACCAGTAAAACATGTAAGAAAATGTCCATGCTCCAATGGTCTTTGCATGGGCCCCAACCTTGTATGTGCACTGTGAGGAAAGCATGGTATCAACAGTAGACACAGACACAATAGATGCAAGTTTTGAAAAACTTTATTTTGTAGTTTACTTGTGTTGGTGAAATTCCTAAGTAGCCCTAACTCTAAAATGAGAGTAATCGCGACTAAAATAAAACAACAATCAAGTCCAAGTCAGTCTAGTCAAAATAAAGGCCTATACTAAGAAAACCTATCCTTGCCCCCCTTCTCAAATAACTAATGTGTAAAGGGAATACAAAAAGGAAAAATTGAGCCTCCAAAAGAAATATCAGAATGGCCTAGAGAACAACTCCCTTCTCAACGTTCAGAAGCACCGGGTCTCGAGAGTATCTTTTAAAGGGATAGTTGGATGGCACAGTTCTATCAGTCTTGCATAGACTGGCTTGCTGGTAAAATTCAACAGTTCAGGCTTGGGCTTCAAGCTTCTGACAGTCTAATCAATTATTTAGGCATCGTCCACCTTACCACAAACATAGTCCTTCTCTTGGCTTTCACTTTGCCACTTTTCAACACAGGCGTCCCACCGCCAGGCTTGTGCCTGTCTTACTCTTTCACATTCAACTCTTCACTTCATCATGGTTCAGCACAGGGTTCCCTCTGCCGGGCTCAAGCCTGTTTTTGGGCCTCATTATAACTTGTGCGGGATGGGTTTAACGGCACCGGTAATGGTACCGGCACCGTTAAACCCATTCTGCACAAATACGAGGTCCCCTCGCGGGACCCGCTCTGGACGTCTGGTTTTTCTAGACGTCCATAGTGGGTCCCGCGAGGTGACCAGGGAGCTAACAACGGGCTTGTTCATAATGGGCCCTTTGTTAGCTCCCTTCCCGTTCCCATTGAGCCCTATGAGGGCTCGAATGGGAATGGGGATGGACCGGGCCCGGGTTCCCTGAAGGAGGATATACCGGGCCCTCCACACTCGGAATGGCCCAGTATTTCCCCATTCAGGGAACCCGGACACGATTTTGGAGGCAGCCATGCCCTTATAAAGGGCATGCCTGCCTCCAAAGTCGTAATGAGGCCCCTTGTCTTTGTTGGGGTTCCCTTGCCCATATTCTGTCTTTCACACTTAACTTTCACTTTACCACAGTTCAGCACAGAGTTCCATCTGACGGCTCGAGTCGGTCTTTCTCTTTTACTGTGGAAGACTTTTGAAACTGCAAGGATTTTACATAGACCTCTGCATGACCACTTCGACCTGATTCTAAATAATTTGACAATCATCAATCTTCACAACAACAATACTCCTTGGTGCTTGTAGTTTTACCTTTGCCCTCTTGGCCTCTTTCAAAGTGCACATGAAACACCAATGCCTCCTGGTACTTGTAGTTTCTACTTTTGCGCTCTTGGCATCTTTCAAAGTTCATATCCTTTTTACTCAATCACCTCTCGGTCGGGATTGCAGTTACATTCTTGCCTTCATTTGCCACTTTCCATTACTCAGAACATTTCACAGACTTTTATAATGTGCTAGGCAGGACCACTCTGTTACTTTGTATACTTTTCTCATCATTCTATCATTGTTCTCTTCATTACATGTTTTATCGGCACACACGCAACCTTCAACGTGTTACATGTCCCTTTTGCTCTTAATACAAACTGGGCTTTTGTTTGCCTTTGATAACTCACTGGTGGTGTTAATTAGGCTTCTGACTTCAATGCTGTTCCCATAGCAGTCAAGGCCGTTACCAACACCTCCACTGCTACTCCCCAACTCTGTCATTCACCTGGGAGGGTAGCAGGCCACCTGGAAGCACTTTGAAGTTTTTGCTTCTCTGTTCACTCATTTTTGGTCGTGGAGCGCTTACGCGTTCCTGAAAGGATGACATTCTCACCTGTCTCTCTGTGGGATGTATTTACCCATGCATCCGAGCCATACCTCAAAACTGTGCAGTACTGACATGGAAAACTCATGATGGCCAGAGCTTCCCAGAAAATGCACAGGGAAATGCATGAAGAATAGGCTGCCACTCATTTTTGCCGATGTTATGGGCACAGAAGGACACTGCCTAAAACCACCATTGGACTACCCGCACAGTAGTCTGAAACCATGGGGAATGGCAATGCTGATTGCCAAATGCAACCTAGAATTGTGGGGAATTCATTTCTTAAATCCCAAAAATGGGTGCAGTACCAGTACTCACCACTATCCAAAAGCCGGCGTTTTAAAACCCACTGTGTGTTTTTCTGAAGGCAAGCAAAATGCCTATTTCAAACCTTGCAACATGTGCAAAATATTCACTGAACACCAGCAGACATTTGGCAGAATGGAGTTTTGTGTGCCTACAAAATCTGGGAAATGAAGAGCCCAAAAACAATGCTTATAACAAAAATGCTATGGAGTCAGCAGCTTAAGCCTAACTGCAACTGGATTTAAAACCACCAAAATCGAAAATGTTAAATTAAATGAGTGACCTATGTTTGGTGTCACATGCCTTTGTAACTGTTGAAATGTCATAGTTTTGCACTTAGAATCAGCATTCTAGCTGCATGTGTAAAATTACAAGTTATTTTAAAAGCAACAAAAAGTTAGCTGAAGGTCTGGCTTAAGGAACTTGATTTTGCCTAGCAACGGATCCCATCAGGAGTGAAACTTGAGTCACAACTATGTTCCCAGGCCAACCTTCCTTTTGCTGCCCACACAAAGGATATGCCATCTATCTGATAATTGAATTTCCTGTGCTCTGCCAGAGAGTGAACAAAGCCCTCTCCACTCAGGCAAAGGTTTTTATTACAGACGTCGTAAAAAGTGGCTTCCTCCTGGAGAAGCTGGGAGGGGCACTGCCTGTGAGAAGCAAGCTGGCTTGGCAGAAACTGGAAAGACTGGTTTCTGTACCATGTGACCTGAAAAGACACACCCCTGCAGCAAGGATATGGTTTTATAAAAAGGGGGATAATTCATAGTGCGGACATGTGAAAATTTTATAAATGATACCATAATTCTTGTGATTTTTCTGCCCACAGTTTAAGACGTGGTAGGAACCGGTGGTATGTTCAGGGGGGTTTTAGCGGAAAAGTGGATATTACTCTAAATGTGTGCATGTTAAAAATCTGAAACTTCATCAGTTAATGTCCCTACTCCCTGCACACATGTATGTAAAGTTGGGTCCATGTCGGAAATTGAAAAAGCAGTTAAAAAGTCAATTATGTACACTCTTTGAATGCAAGCTCCGAGAATGAGCAGATTTGGACATAGACATGGCTAAATTCAGCCACACCATGTATATGTAATTTCAAACAACTGTGTAACTCTGAAGTATGGATTTTGATCACATATATATTTGGGTGCACAGATGATAAGGGAGGTTGTTTCAAGAGATCATAAAATGACATCAATCTGACTCACAGTTCAGTTTGCCAATCAAGCGGAGGAATGGAAGCCTGACCAATGACGAATGAGAGGGGCAAGTCTAGTGATGCAACACACACACCCATTCTCAAGAAACAGATAAAAGCAGAGAGTCAGGACACATAGACACATTCAATTTCATCTGCCGCTGGAAGCCCTGCCGGAAAAATCCATACTTACCTCCATCAAACTCCAGAAAGCCAAACTAGAGACTTCAATCTATCCAGAGCAGAGACCAGACCAGAGAGAAAGCAGTGCTGTGCCTAGCAGAGACCAGACCAGAGAGAAAGCAGTGCTGTGCCTAGCAGAGACCAGACCAGAGAGAAAGCAGTGCTGTGCCTAGCCGAGACCAGACCAGGCGCTGTGAGCAGAATCCGGAAAGACCTGACCAGACTGAAGATCGTGACCAAGTCGCTTTCCTGTTCAAAATCTCTTGTGAGTACTTAGCAAAACTCAGAACACATCTCTTAGTTTAAATTCATCTAATTCATTCTATTTAACCTAAGTAGAACTGCCTCCTATCTGTCACCTGTCATTTCTAGTAAAATTTGTCATTTTGAAAAAGTGTGCGTTTAAAATTTACAAAACCAAAAACGACCTTTACTAAATTACTCATATCTCCGCAACCGTTTGGGCTAGAGACTTGCAATAACTTTCATTTGGAAGCTGAGATCCCAGGCTTTCCTAGGACCCCAAAACGGTAGAGATAGTCCTTGCGGTTCCTTTGTAATAGCGCTCGGCGCATCCGCGAATTTTGCCGCGATTTGCAATTTCTTCACATGTAAAAAAACTGCTGCTGCCTGATTTCATTTGCCAGAAATTCGTTTAACCTGCTAACTATCCCTGCATCATTGCTAGTGTGAGCCTGGACTAATATTAACTAGATACCACTCATCCTGAACCTCTAAAAGGGAATTAAGAGCGTTTCCAGCATATTTCTCATTCATTGCTAGCACCTATCAAAGCATTTGCCTGTGTTTTCAAACTTCTGTTTAAGCTTGCTGGATTGAACTGAATTACAGTTGATTGCATTTCTGAGAACTGTGTGTTTTCCTTCCATTTCCTTGCCTTGCATCAAGGGGGGGAGGGGAGTAGCCAGAGAAAAGTGATTACATTGTTTGGTTGAAATCATATTGCGTATTTTCTGTACTGCATTCATTGAATATTGCATCCACCTGAGCCTACATAAAGCATCCTCTACCACATTATACTTTTGTTCCTATTTACCAGTGTGCTACCTTATCCATTTCATGTCAACTCATTAGTGATTAAAGAAGTGCGCTAGTGCCAGATTCTCCGTTGTTAATATTTACCATATCAGATTAAGTGTGATATTCAATTATTAATTTATTAAAAAGTGTGATATATATTTTAATTTATCAAATAAACCTTTTAAACTTGCAAAACAGAATTACTTCTTGGCTCAGTGGGGTCAGGGGGATTCCAAGAGAGGGGTGTTATACAAGGGTAGTCATCCAGAACGCATGAACTGGACCTAAAGATATATCAATAAGGGTTTTCATTCAGTATTCTAGACTAGGCGTTAACTTGGCTGTAGTGCTGAATTGAATCCTCTTACAAAGTGGGGGCTCGAGCCGAGACGTTGGGGTAGATTTACCAGTTGTGCAGCTTAATACAGTGTGCTAACTGACGGGATACATACACCCGGTCGGATCACCACGCTGCATTACGCTGTGAAGCATTCCTCAAAAGGGACACTCCAAGAAAAGTTCTGTTCTGCAAAAATAAAATACTAACTTCTGTAAATCAGGACAGAGACCAATCTCTAGAATGACGACCTTAGTAGACATGAAAATAGCCAGAGAGCACCTCTTGCATAAGCTATTTGTGAGAGGTGAATGGACCGAACAGGGCCAGGATGTGTGGTTGCAGGCCATCACACAACAGGTCACTGAAACAGGGTCAGATATATATAGAGATCAGGGTCCCTTACATGTGGCCCTGAGTGAACTATATATGGCTCCTAAAGCCAAAGAGGAACACAATAAGATTGCCAGGATAGCAGCATACCTGTACCTATATATGGGAGACATGCAGGATAGATGTGCTGAAAGCCAAAATCTGGCAAATAGGCAACAGATGGCATTACAGAAGGTCCAATCTGATCTGGACTCTTCTGAGCAGAGGCTGCAGAGGAGCCAGGAGTCAGAAAATGACTGCAGACTGTACATTACTAAAATAAAGGAGGATATGGATGTGCTGCAAAAGGAAAAGTCAGAACAGGATACTAGATTTCTGGCCCTGCAGAAGGAGCACCAAGACAGTTTGGACTCCTTACTGCAGAGCCAGAAAAAGCTGGAGCAACAGATCAATTTCAACAGGGCATGCACAGAGCAGGTAGCCACCCTGCAAATCCAACTAGACAGAGAGAAAGAGGAGAGCAATAAACTGATCCTGAAAGACCTGGATACCCAGGCAGAGTTTGATCAGGAGCGCCAGAAAGCTGGTGCCTTCCAAAGGCAAAGGGACGACCTGGCGGCACAAATGCAGGCTCTTATTCAGGAAAGAGAAGCCTTAGGCCAGGAAGTCTGCCATTTAAAAAGGAAAATGGAAGAAAATCACCTGGCCCACCAGGGACTGGGTGACCTCCAAAAAGAAAACCAGAACTTGCTAGAGCACACCAGGAGGGTGGAGGATGCTCTAGCAAGAAAGGAGCAGGCCAATAGGGACACAGCTCAGGAGGTAACCCTCCTGCAGCAAAGACTGGCCCAGTTCTCCAGGACCAACCAGGAAGCACAGAGGGAAAATGAGGCCCTCTGTCAACGCAATGATAGGCTCCAACAGCAGGTAGCGATGCAGGAGAGACTGATAGAGTCGAGTAAGGCCTTAACTGAGGAACTGAAGGCACAAATGCAGGCTCTTGCATTGCAACAGGGAGCAGGGGCGGATAGAGATGAGGTTCGCTGGGAAATGGAAACTCCGGAGCATAACCTCAGGAGCCCTAGTACCAGAGGCCCTCATACCTCTCAGTCCCTGGACTCTGCCACCCCCATGTCCCCTGGCGCACATGAGCACAGGGCCACAGGGATGGCAGATTACTATCCAGCCAGAAGCATGGGGCTCATAGGCCAGTACCATCCAGGAATGGAGGGGTGGGCATCCGGGTATGGGCACCCAAGTACAATACAGTTCAGTGGGGAACCCCAGGAGAGTAGGCCCATTAAGGGCATCCTGAAAACCTCTGCCCAGTTAGGTCAGTGGAGGGGGTACCCATCAAATCCTGACAGCAAGGAGGAATCTGAAGACTCCTCTGAACTGCGCAGGACACAGGAGACCAGGTCCCCACATTCTGCCAGCCATTCCCAGGCTCGCAGAATCCGGGAAAACCTGGAAGAACAGACGGGAACCTCTGGGAGCAGTGCCTCTGAGTCCGACGAAGAATGGACAAGGGTTACCCGAACCAAAAAGGCCAATAAGGCAAAAAGGGCCTTGCTCAAGGACCCCTTAAAGCAGATTAAGGCGATCAGGAGCGTCATCACGCCTTACCATAAGAACGCTAAGTATTCTGTTTGGGAGCACTTAGAGTTGTTTGAACAAATGATGGAGACTTTCCATTTGAAGGACAGCCAAAGCTGCATTCAATATGTAAAGTGGACCTTCTCCCCGGAATACTCCAGTTTCTTTGCGGGGCTGGAGGACCAAAATCATTTAAGATGGTCCACCTATAAGGCGGCCATCCTGAAACATTTTTCTGTTCACAGAAATCCTCAAGAGGCTCGCAAGGCAGCCTA
The DNA here is from genome assembly GCF_040938575.1 of Ambystoma mexicanum. Taxonomy (NCBI): domain Eukaryota; kingdom Metazoa; phylum Chordata; class Amphibia; order Caudata; family Ambystomatidae; genus Ambystoma; species Ambystoma mexicanum. Next base: position 290,467,029 of record NC_090930.1, on the reverse strand, counting down.
CAATTTGCAATGTGGGGAGGATCAGGCCCCACAAGAATTTGTGCAGGAGTTAAAGCGGGCTTTTGCACAGACCACAAGAAGGGTGCGCACGGATAGCCGTGAATTTATAAACACGTTTTTCCATGCCTTGCCCAAATATATCATGACCCAGCTCGTGAGGGATTTTCACGAGAAAAGATCTTTAGACTGGGTCATTGAACAGGCTACCCGCATCTATGAGGTGCAGAAGCCCATAGAAAATAAAAGCAATGCCCAGAAAAACCCCAAAGCCAACAGCACCCCTGCTGCTGCCAAGGTGGCAGAGGTAAAGGTCACCCCCGTTTTGGATTTGGAGATGGGGGGGCCTAAAAACCTACTTGCACCTAATAATGCTAGGCCCAGAAGGTCCTCGGGCCAGTCGCAGACAGGGAGCCAGGGAGGCAGCCCCACAAATGGGGTCCCTCGCTCTCCTGACTATGTAAGTCCTCGCTACAAAGGTAACAGACCCATCCTGGGTTATGTGTGGACTCCTCCAGCCCAAGGGGGGGGATCCAGCCAAGCACCTAACCCAGGGAACTTCCCTCCAAACTTCCCACAGGAGGGCAGAAATTTACCAAACCCTGGGCAGAACTTTTTCCCCAGATATCCACCCGACTTCCAAACCCAAAATCATCCATCCTTCTTTCCTCAATTCCCTGAGCCCAGACCACTGAATCCGGGAGAGGGGAGGCCAAGGGTGGAGGGGTACCAAAATCTTCCCAACCAGGGGTACTACCAGAAGAGGGACAGCTACCCTTCCCGGGATCAGCCCAGGGGAGAAAACAGGGCCCCGTATCAGCCTGAGCGGGTTTCCCAGTTAGAGCGCCAGGTTCAAAACATGGCGCGGGATATGGGTCATATACTGAGGGCACAGCAGAACCCTCAGATCAGCATGCCGGCGCAGAACGCACCCAACTCTGGACCTGGTGCTCCAGAACAATGACGGGGGCAGCACCCCGATAAATCACCGGTTCCCAGGGAGGAGGCACAAAGGGAAGGGGGGTGTAAAGCCTTGGAGGAAGCTTCCTTCCTCACTTGTAAACAGCCCCTGGAAACCCAGGAACCGGAAACAAAATCTCTTGCCCCTGAAAGTCTGCCTCCTAAGGAGCAGAGGGGGGGTAGGAGAAACAAAAGACCCAAACAGACTCAGTTTGAGGAGGAGGTACAGATCTTCCAATTTGAGGGAGAGGGATCCTCAGAGGATCCTGGGAAAAGGATCTTCTCCTTCAGAGAGGGGGGAACTCCTCCCAAAGAAAAATGGGTCCCTAGGGATGCAAATCCAGACTGGGGAGATGTGGAGACTGAGCTACCGCCGCCCACCATCTCATCCCAGAACCAACAGCAAGAAAATCCCCTGGTTCAAACCCATCCTGGCGACTGCCTCCAAAAAGGGGGGGGCGGCCCAGAAACGGAGCCAGGGGAACCCACAATGGCTCTGATCTCCAGTTGCAAATTTTTTCTTTCAGATTCCCAAGACTCTCCACAGAATTCTGCCCAAATCTCCTCGCTAGCGATGTCCAAAACCAGAAAATTAGCCCACCAGTTGTCCAAAAATGTACATTATCTGTGCCCCCTTGAGGAGAAGGAGGGAAGATATTATGCCCCGGTACAAGTACAGGGGCAGGGTACAATCTCAGCACTGGTGGACACTGGATCTCAAGCTACCCTTCTGTCCAGAAGGGCCTTTGACGAACTGAATGCAGGAAGGGGAGAGAATTACCAAATTCCTCTCACCTCTCTTCCTGGACAACTACAGAACTTTGACGGGAAGGAAATTCCCGTTGAGGGGACGGCAGACTTGGACATTAAAATTGGGCGACACAAGCTGAAACACCCGGTCATAGTTGTGACCCCAGAGGGCACCCCTTGTTTACTAGGGAATGACCTCCTGAGAAGGTTGTCACCCCTAATAGATTGCGTAAACAAGGTCCTCTGGACCCAGACTAGCCGACCCATAAAATTAAAACAGAGTGTCAACCATGTTAGTTTAAACGGCACATGCCACATGGTTGAACAAAAATCTGACCAAGTAGAATTTCACTTCCAGAACAACCAAATTCCAGACGTGACGGTAATAGCAGTAGGACAACAGACTGGTGATGGGGGGTCCTCTCTATTTCTGAAAATCAACCTTCCTTCCAGTCTAAAGTGGTATTCCACGCTGGAAGGAAACACTCTGAAATTCTATACTAATCCACAATCAGAAACCCCCACTCCTATAGTCCAGAAAGATGTGAAATCAGCTCAAAGCCTGGCTGATATTCAGCAAATAGGAGAGCAGTTGTTCATCCCTGTTCAGTTAAATGATGGGAAGGACTCTGTTCTCGCTCGAGTGTGTGTGAACAACGGTAAGAGCTTCATCAGCGAAGCCATGTTCCGCCAACTCCCAAAAGATCCAGCCATTCCCACCTTCAAACTGATAGACAAATGGGAAATGGACCTGGAAGTACCTAATTCCAAACATCTCCTGCCAAGCAGGTGTATGCTCAAAATCTCCATTGGCAACAAGAGCATAGTCCACAATTGTTGGGTCGTGCGAGACGTCACTGCCGCCTTTTACTTAGGCAGTGACATTCTCAATCGCTTTGCCATTAGTTTGGACCTAATAAACTTCAAAGCTTGGTCCCGATTAGCGGATAATCCCATGGGCTTTGATGATCCAGAAAAAGCATTTAGGTCAGCTCAATTGCTACCTTATGCAGTTGAAATTCAGATCAAAGAGGAAGTCACCATCCCAGAAAGGACCCGACAATTCTCCCTGGAAGTGAAAGTTAAAAGGGGACAAGAGTTGAAAAACCCTGATGCTTACATACATCTAAATGCTTCTCTCCAACAGCAAGGGTTGGGGGTAAACCCAACTCCATTAGTCAACCTAGAACATGACACCATTCCAATAGAGGTGGATAACAGCGACTTAAAGAGTGTTACTCTAGCCGCAGGCACCATTATTGGAATGGCGGTTGATGACCGACATTTTTCCATGGATTTAGGTAACGAACTGTTAGGACCAATCCCCAAGGACTGTTTTGACAGTGACAGTGATGACAACGCAACACCAGACAGGATTTTTACCCGGCATGGGGGGAACTTCCTGGTGTACACTTCCTGCCCCTATGGTAAGGAAGATGTGACCTGTGACTTCAGGAGGGATGAGGTGATTTTCCAGGTCCATGAGGGCTGCCTTTCCCACCTGAAGCCTCCGGTCCAAATCAGCACTCTGACCAGGGACTTCTCCACCCAGCTGGAGGAGGCCGCGGAGATAGCCAAACCAGAAGTCTTTCCAGGCTTCAGGCAGATGGTGGAAGAGAGAGTCAACCTAGCTGATGCCTGTGTGACTCTGGAACAAAAGCAAAAGTTGAAACAAGTTTTCTTGGATTTCCAAGATCTCTTTGCGGTAGACTCATATGACTGTGGTCGCACCGACATCCACACCACAACAATCCCCACAGACCCTGGCATGACTCCAGTGTTTGTGAAGCAATATCGCTTGCCTCTCGCATCAATGGAGTCCCTTACTGAAATAATTAAGAACCTTGAGTCCCGGGGAATAATCCGTCCAGTCCACAGCACCTTCAATAATCCGGTGCTGGGAATATTGAAGCCAAACGGCCAGTGGAGACTCTGCGCCGACCTCAGGGAGCTCAACAAACGGGTCCATACTTCCCGATGGCCTCTGCCCTACATTGACCAAGGGCTGGCCCAGATCCAGGGGTCACAGGTATTCACTGCAATAGACCTGACCAATGGGTACTGGACCGTGCCTGTCAGTAGGGAGGACCAATACAAACTGGCTTTTACCTTTGGGGGCCAGCAGTACACATGGACCCGGACTCCCTTCGGATACCTTAACTCCGGTAATGAGTTCAATATTTTCCTACATAAGGCCATGCCCGACCTGGGTGCAAGGGGTAACCTGGCTTATGTAGATGATGTCCTCATCAAAAGTTCATCTGTGGAGGAACATATAGCGGAGATCCGTTATGTTCTGACACAGTTGAGGGCCGCCGGAGCAAAACTTTCCTTTCAGAAAGCACAGTGGTGTAGAACCCGTGTTAATTTCTTGGGGCATGAGATTACTCCTCAGGGTCTTTGTCCCCAGGAAAAGAAAGTGGAAGCACTTCAGAAACTGAAAGACCCCACAACCCTGCGGGAACTAAGGAGCCTCCTTGGACTGACTAATTACAGCAGAAAGTTCATTGAGGGCTACGCAGAGATCACCAGACCCCTGATTCATCTCCTGAAGGGGGGGGTCAAGTGGGAATGGGGTCCAGAACAAGCCGAGGCAGTAAAACAACTCAAGAGAAGCCTCTCACAAGCGCCTTGCCTAGCTTACCCTGTCAGAAACAAGGAGTTCTTCCTGGAGACAGGGTTCTCTAATACGTGCTTGACGGCAGTATTATACCAAAAGCATGACAAGGTCAATAAAGTAATCTCCTATGCGAGCAAAACTTTATCCTCTGTGGAGGAAAAATTCAACGATTGTGAGAAGGCACTCCTGGCAACGGTGTGGGCATTGAAGAATTACCGCCCGTTTATCCAGGGGGAACACATCATAGTGGAGACTCCACACCAGCCTCTGCAATATCTCCAAAGTGACAGAATCCGGGCCGGAAATGTGAGTAATTCCCGAATTACTTCCTGGATTCTGTCAATGCAAGGCTTTCCTGTGGAGGTCAGATATGGCCAAAACAAGAAGAGTCCCCTCGCGCAAGGTCTGGCTGACTTGCATGATTGTGCCAGAGAAAACTGCCTCGAGGACGAAAGTCTAAAAATCAAGGACAACATGGAGGCATACCTTAATTCCCCCCACAAAGTCTTTGAAGAGGACAAGTGTGAGGGAATGCCCACTGTCTATGTGGATGGATGCTCTTACCATGTTGACAACGACGGGGAGAAAGAACTGGTGGCTGGCGTAGGGAATGCATGGGTGAATGAGTCCCCAGAACCCTCCGCTGGATACAAAATTGGTCCCCGAAGTAGTCAGGTGGCAGAATTGATGGCTGTGCATCATGCCATCCTCACTGCTGTCCAGCATCAACTCCACGAACTGGTCATAATCACAGATTCGGATTATGTACGGAACGGGTTCGTGGAGCACCTGGTTAATTGGAAAACCAGAGGCATGGTATGTGCTAACAACAAACCCTTGAAACATGGGAAGTTGATCCAAAACATTGATGATCTGGTCACATCGAATGGGATGACCATCTATTGGAAAAAGATCAAGGGTCATTCCAAAGTAGAGGGACCAGACAAAACTGGAAATGACTTAGCTGATCAGCTGGCCAAAACCGGGGCCATCCAAGGGGATCTAATTGAGATTGATTCCCTGTTGGGGGAAATCCAGGTCACTGCTATCACTAGGTCCCAGACAAATGCTCACAATGACCTTTCAATTGCACAATGGAGTAAGGAGACCCCTGATGCTGATTTGATCACCGCTCAGAAGGGGGATCCAATTATTGGTAAATTTTACCAGCACCTTGAGGACCCTGAGAACTTTCCCCTGACGGATACCGATTACATTGGGAAAGAGGACCTAAGAGTGTTGATGAAATGTCCAAAAATGTTCCGGATCCAAGACGGTTTGTTGGTAAGGAAATCCAAAGCTGGCCACGATCAGTGGGTGGTTCCTACCTCATTCCGAAGCCTGATGTTAAGTCACGCCCATGATGCGGCCACTGCCGGTCACAGGGGGTTTCACACAACATTGGAAATCTTAAGAGAGGTTGCATACTGGCCACACATGGGCCAGGACCTCAACCAATACTTGAAGGGTTGTCTTGTGTGTGCACAATTTCAGCCATCATCCCTCACGCACCGGGCGCCTTTACAAAAGAGGGGAATGACACTGCCATGGTCAGATTTACAAATCGACTTTGTAGGCCCTGTGATTCGCTCGGCTAGGGGGAATAAGTACATGTTGACCGTGACATGCTTGTTTACCAAGTGGGTGGAATGTCTCCCAGCCCCAAATTGCAAGGCAGAAACTGCAGCTGCCTTGATGATTAACCACATCTTTTCCCGTTTTGGTCTACCTCAAAGGATTGAGTCAGACAGAGGTAGCCACTTCACCAGTGAAGTAATGACAAAGATGTGGGAGATACTGGGGGTCAAGAGAAAGCTGCATATTGTTTATAGACCAGCTTCTTCTGGGGCAGTAGAGAGATATAACCGGACAATTGTGAGCATATTAAAGAAGTTTGTGGCAGATTCTGGGCCAAGTTGGGATATCCGATTACCTCTGGTCCTAATGGCCATCAGATCTACCCCTTCATCTGCAACCAAAATGTCACCATTTGAGTTGATGACTGGGCGCAAGATGGTGCTTCCACAGCATTTGCTCTACAGGACCCAAGAGCAGACACTGATAAATGCCTCCACTACTCATGAGTATGTAGAGAATTTAAGGAAACACCTCCAACATGCTTTTGCTTATGCTCAGCGGAATCTAGAAAGATCGACTGATAGCATGAAGACCCATTATGACCTGAAAACTTCCAGGAAGGAATATCAGGTGGGAGACCGGGTCTATCTATACAACTTCCAAAGGAACCAGGCCAAGCAGCGCAAATTTTTGCCTACATGGAAGGGACCCTTTGAGATCGTCGATAAGATCTCCCCTGTGGCCTACAAGATCCGCATCCCCAAAGGTGGTTCGGCAGAGGGGGAAGACAAGTGGGTCCACATAAACCAGTTGAAATGTTGCCATCCCAGGCACACTCTGCAACAACTGGAGGAATCCTCTGGAATCCTAGCGGGTACTGTATCAGACTAATTCAGTTCCAATCATAAAACATACCACATCTAGTCTCTAAAATATTGTGATTTGCATGAAACTGTCTCTTAGTTATACTGTTTTTTTTATTAAAATAAGAATGTAATGTTTCGTTATGATAAAATGCATATGCTGCCCCACTATCTCAACAGTGGTGGAGAAAAAAAAAAATCGTCTATGAGTAGATATTGCCGCTCTTCCTTTGTCGTCCTAGGAGAAAGAAAACCTGAAGACGGGCCAAGGAGGATGATACGGAGACCGGGAACGAAGATCCAATGGGCCCAGTGGACCGCCCAATATTCCCATCAGGACCGGCGAGGAGAACCGATCGATCAGTACCGGATGGAGGAAAAGATGCTGAACTGTGCCATCTATTGGAAGAAGATGAGGAAACATCCCAGATCTTGCGAGTCCCATCAGTGAAACCGAATGGCCATCGCAAGAGGGGGGCTTGTGGGATGTATTTACCCATGCATCCGAGCCATACCTCAAAACTGTGCAGTACTGACATGGAAAACTCATGATGGCCAGAGCTTCCCAGAAAATGCACAGGGAAATGCATGAAGAATAGGCTGCCACTCATTTTTGCCGATGTTATGGGCACAGAAGGACACTGCCTAAAACCACCATTGGACTACCCGCACAGTAGTCTGAAACCATGGGGAATGGCAATGCTGATTGCCAAATGCAACCTAGAATTGTGGGGAATTCATTTCTTAAATCCCAAAAATGGGTGCAGTACCAGTACTCACCACTATCCAAAAGCCGGCGTTTTAAAACCCACTGTGTGTTTTTCTGAAGGCAAGCAAAATGCCTATTTCAAACCTTGCAACATGTGCAAAATATTCACTGAACACCAGCAGACATTTGGCAGAATGGAGTTTTGTGTGCCTACAAAATCTGGGAAATGAAGAGCCCAAAAACAATGCTTATAACAAAAATGCTATGGAGTCAGCAGCTTAAGCCTAACTGCAACTGGATTTAAAACCACCAAAATCGAAAATGTTAAATTAAATGAGTGACCTATGTTTGGTGTCACATGCCTTTGTAACTGTTGAAATGTCATAGTTTTGCACTTAGAATCAGCATTCTAGCTGCATGTGTAAAATTACAAGTTATTTTAAAAGCAACAAAAAGTTAGCTGAAGGTCTGGCTTAAGGAACTTGATTTTGCCTAGCAACGGATCCCATCAGGAGTGAAACTTGAGTCACAACTATGTTCCCAGGCCAACCTTCCTTTTGCTGCCCACACAAAGGATATGCCATCTATCTGATAATTGAATTTCCTGTGCTCTGCCAGAGAGTGAACAAAGCCCTCTCCACTCAGGCAAAGGTTTTTATTACAGACGTCGTAAAAAGTGGCTTCCTCCTGGAGAAGCTGGGAGGGGCACTGCCTGTGAGAAGCAAGCTGGCTTGGCAGAAACTGGAAAGACTGGTTTCTGTACCATGTGACCTGAAAAGACACACCCTTGCAGCAAGGATATGGTTTTATAAAAAGGGGGATAATTCATAGTGCGGACATGTGAAAATTTTATAAATGATACCATAATTCTTGTGATTTTTCTGCCCACAGTTTAAGACGTGGTAGGAACCGGTGGTATGTTCAGGGGGGTTTTAGCGGAAAAGTGGATATTACTCTAAATGTGTGCATGTTAAAAATCTGAAACTTCATCAGTTAATGTCCCTACTCCCTGCACACATGTATGTAAAGTTGGGTCCATGTCGGAAATTGAAAAAGCAGTTAAAAAGTCAATTATGTACACTCTTTGAATGCAAGCTCCGAGAATGAGCAGATTTGGACATAGACATGGCTAAATTCAGCCACACCATGTATATGTAATTTCAAACAACTGTGTAACTCTGAAGTATGGATTTTGATCACATATATATTTGGGTGCACAGATGATAAGGGAGGTTGTTTCAAGAGATCATAAAATGACATCAATCTGACTCACAGTTCAGTTTGCCAATCAAGCGGAGGAATGGAAGCCTGACCAATGACGAATGAGAGGGGCAAGTCTAGTGATGCAACACACACACCCATTCTCAAGAAACAGATAAAAGCAGAGAGTCAGGACACATAGACACATTCAATTTCATCTGCCGCTGGAAGCCCTGCCGGAAAAATCCATACTTACCTCCATCAAACTCCAGAAAGCCAAACTAGAGACTTCAATCTATCCAGAGCAGAGACCAGACCAGAGAGAAAGCAGTGCTGTGCCTAGCAGAGACCAGACCAGAGAGAAAGCAGTGCTGTGCCTAGCAGAGACCAGACCAGAGAGAAAGCAGTGCTGTGCCTAGCCGAGACCAGACCAGGCGCTGTGAGCAGAATCCGGAAAGACCTGACCAGACTGAAGATCGTGACCAAGTCGCTTTCCTGTTCAAAATCTCTTGTGAGTACTTAGCAAAACTCAGAACACATCTCTTAGTTTAAATTCATCTAATTCAATCTATTTAACCTAAGTAGAACTGCCTCCTATCTGTCACCTGTCATTTCTAGTAAAATTTGTCATTTTGAAAAAGTGTGCGTTTAAAATTTACAAAACCAAAAACGACCTTTACTAAATTACTCATATCTCCGCAACCGTTTGGGCTAGAGACTTGCAATAACTTTCATTTGGAAGCTGAGATCCCAGGCTTTCCTAGGACCCCAAAACGGTAGAGATAGTCCTTGCGGTTCCTTTGTAATAGCGCTCGGCGCATCCGAGAATTTTGCCGCGATTTGCAATTTCTTCACATGTAAAAAAACTGCTGCTGCCTGATTTCATTTGCCAGAAATTCGTTTAACCTGCTAACTATCCCTGCATCATTGCTAGTGTGAGCCTGGACTAATATTAACTAGATACCACTCATCCTGAACCTCTAAAAGGGAATTAAGAGCGTTTCCAGCATATTTCTCATTCATTGCTAGCACCTATCAAAGCATTTGCCTGTGTTTTCAAACTTCTGTTTAAGCTTGCTGGATTGAACTGAATTACAGTTGATTGCATTTCTGAGAACTGTGTGTTTTCCTTCCATTTCCTTGCCTTGCATCAAGGGGGGGAGGGGAGTAGCCAGAGAAAAGTGATTACATTGTTTGGTTGAAATCATATTGCGTATTTTCTGTACTGCATTCATTGAATATTGCATCCACCTGAGCCTACATAAAGCATCCTCTACCACATTATACTTTTGTTCCTATTTACCAGTGTGCTACCTTATCCATTTCATGTCAACTCATTAGTGATTAAAGAAGTGCGCTAGTGCCAGATTCTCCGTTGTTAATATTTACCATATCAGATTAAGTGTGATATTCAATTATTAATTTATTAAAAAGTGTGATATATATTTTAATTTATCAAATAAACCTTTTAAACTTGCAAAACAGAATTACTTCTTGGCTCAGTGGGGTCAGGGGGATTCCAAGAGAGGGGTGTTATACAAGGGTAGTCATCCAGAACGCATGAACTGGACCTAAAGATATATCAATAAGGGTTTTCATTCAGTATTCTAGACTAGGCGTTAACTTGGCTGTAGTGCTGAATTGAATCCTCTTACAAAGTGGGGGCTCGAGCCGATACGTTGGGGTAGATTTACCAGTTGTGCAGCTTAATACAGTGTGCTAACTGACGGGATACATACACCCGGTCGGATCACCACGCTGCATTACGCTGTGAAGCATTCCTCAAAAGGGACACTCCAAGAAAAGTTCTGTTCTGCAAAAATAAAATACTAACTTCTGTAAATCAGGACAGAGACCAATCTCCAGAATGACGACCTTAGTAGACATGAAAATAGCCAGAGAGCACCTCTTGCATAAGCTATTTGTGAGAGGTGAATGGACCGAACAGGGCCAGGATGTGTGGTTGCAGGCCATCACACAACAGGTCACTGAAACAGGGTCAGATATATATAGAGATCAGGGTCCCTTACATGTGGCCCTGAGTGAACTATATATGGCTCCTAAAGCCAAAGAGGAACACAATAAGATCGCCAGGATAGCAGCATACCTGTACCTATATATGGGAGACATGCAGGATAGATGTGCTGAAAGCCAAAATCTGGCAAATAGGCAACAGATGGCATTACAGAAGGTCCAATCTGATCTGGACTCTTCTGAGCAGAGGCTGCAGAGGAGCCAGGAGTCAGAAAATGACTGCAGACTGTACATTACTAAAATAAAGGAGGATATGGATGTGCTGCAAAAGGAAAAGTCAGAACAGGATACTAGATTTCTGGCCCTGCAGAAGGAGCACCAAGACAGTTTGGACTCCTTACTGCAGAGCCAGAAAAAGCTGGAGCAACAGATCAATTTCAACAGGGCATGCACAGAGCAGGTAGCCACCCTGCAAATCCAACTAGACAGAGAGAAAGAGGAGAGCAATAAACTGATCCTGAAAGACCTGGATACCCAGGCAGAGTTTGATCAGGAGCGCCAGAAAGCTGGTGCCTTCCAAAGGCAAAGGGACGACCTGGCGGCACAAATGCAGGCTCTTAGTCAGGAAAGAGAAGCCTTAGGCCAGGAAGTCTGCCATTTAAAAAGGAAAATGGAAGAAAATCACCTGGCCCACCAGGGACTGGGTGACCTCCAAAAAGAAAACCAGAACTTGCTAGAGCACACCAGGAGGGTGGAGGATGCTCTAGCAAGAAAGGAGCAGGCCAATAGGGACACAGCTCAGGAGGTAACCCTCCTGCAGCAAAGACTGGCCCAGTTCTCCAGGACCAACCAGGAAGCACAGAGGGAAAATGAGGCCCTCTGTCAACACAATGATAGGCTCCAACAGCAGGTAGCGATGCAGGAGAGACTGATAGAGTCGAGTAAGGCCTTAACTGAGGAACTGAAGGCACAAATGCAGGCTCTTGCATTGCAACAGGGAGCAGGGGCGGATAGAGATGAGGTTCGCTGGGAAATGGAAACTCCGGAGCATAACCTCAGGAGCCCTAGTACCAGAGGCCCTCATACCTCTCAGTCCCTGGACTCTGCCACCCCCATGTCCCCTGGCGCACATGAGCACAGGGCCACAGGGATGGCAGATTACTATCCAGCCAGAAGCATGGGGCTCATAGGCCAGTACCATCCAGGAATGGAGGGGTGGGCATCCGGGTATGGGCACCCAAGTACAATACAGTTCAGTGGGGAACCCCAGGAGAGTAGGCCCATTAAGGGCATCCTGAAAACCTCTGCCCAGTTAGGTCAGTGGAGGGGGTACCCATCAAATCCTGACAGCAAGGAGGAATCTGAAGACTCCTCTGAACTGCGCAGGACACAGGAGACCAGGTCCCCACATTCTGCCAGCCATTCCCAGGCTCGCAGCATCCGGGAAAACCTGGAAGAACAGACGGGAACCTCTGGGAGCAGTGCCTCTGAGTCCGACGAAGAATGGACAAGGGTTACCCGAACCAAAAAGGCCAATAAGGCAAAAAGGGCCTTGCTCAAGGACCCCTTAAAGCAGATTAAGGCGATCAGGAGCGTCATCACGCCTTACCATAAGAACGCTAAGTATTCTGTTTGGGAGCACTTAGAGTTGTTTGAACAAATGATGGAGACTTTCCATTTGAAGGACAGCCAAAGCTGCATTCAATATGTAAAGTGGACCTTCTCCCCGGAATACTCCAGTTTCTTTGCGGGGCTGGAGGACCAAAATCATTTAAGATGGTCCACCTATAAGGCGGCCATCCTGAAACATTTTTCTGTTCACAGAAATCCTCAAGAGGCTCGCAAGGCAGCCTACAATTTGCAATGTGGGGAGGATCAGGCCCCACAAGAATTTGTGCAGGAGTTAAAGCGGGCTTTTGCACAGACCACAAGAAGGGTGCGCACGGATAGCCGTGAATTTATAAACACGTTTTTCCATGCCTTGCCCAAATATATCATGACCCAGCTCGTGAGGGATTTTCACGAGAAAAGATCTTTAGACTGGGTCATTGAACAGGCTACCCGCATCTATGAGGTGCAGAAGCCCATAGAAAATAAAAGCAATGCCCAGAAAAACCCCAAAGCCAACAGCACCCCTGCTGCTGCCAAGGTGGCAGAGGTAAAGGTCACCCCCGTTTTGGATTTGGAGATGGGGGGGCCTAAAAACCTACTTGCACCTAATAATGCTAGGCCCAGAAGGTCCTCGGGCCAGTCGCAGACAGGGAGCCAGGGAGGCAGCCCCACAAATGGGGTCCCTCGCTCTCCTGACTATGTAAGTCCTCGCTACAAAGGTAACAGACCCATCCTGGGTTATGTGTGGACTCCTCCAGCCCAAGGGGGGGGATCCAGCCAAGCACCTAACCCAGGGAACTTCCCTCCAAACTTCCCACAGGAGGGCAGAAATTTACCAAACCCTGGGCAGAACTTTTTCCCCAGATATCCACCCGACTTCCAAACCCAAAATCATCCATCCTTCTTTCCTCAATTCCCTGAGCCCAGACCACTGAATCCGGGAGAGGGGAGGCCAAGGGTGGAGGGGTACCAAAATCTTCCCAACCAGGGGTACTACCAGAAGAGGGACAGCTACCCTCCCCGGGATCAGCCCAGGGGAGAAAACAGGGCCCCGTATCAGCCTGAGCGGGTTTCCCAGTTAGAGCGCCAGGTTCAAAACATGGCGCGGGATATGGGTCATATACTGAGGGCACAGCAGAACCCTCAGATCAGCATGCCGGCGCAGAACGCACCCAACTCTGGACCTGGTGCTCCAGAACAATGACGGGGGCAGCACCCCGATAAATCACCGGTTCCCAGGGAGGAGGCACAAAGGGAAGGGGGGTGTAAAGCCTTGGAGGAAGCTTCCTTCCTCACTTGTAAACAGCCCCTGGAAACCCAGGAACCGGAAACAAAATCTCTTGCCCCTGAAAGTCTGCCTCCTAAGGAGCAGAGGGGGGGTAGGAGAAACAAAAGACCCAAACAGACTCAGTTTGAGGAGGAGGTACAGATCTTCCAATTTGAGGGAGAGGGATCCTCAGAGGATCCTGGGAAAAGGATCTTCTCCTTCAGAGAGGGGGGAACTCCTCCCAAAGAAAAATGGGTCCCTAGGGATGCAAATCCAGACTGGGGAGATGTGGAGACTGAGCTACCGCCGCCCACCATCTCATCCCAGAACCAACAGCAAGAAAATCCCCTGGTTCAAACCCATCCTGGCGACTGCCTCCAAAAAGGGGGGGGCGGCCCAGAAACGGAGCCAGGGGAACCCACAATGGCTCTGATCTCCAGTTGCAAATTTTTTCTTTCAGATTCCCAAGACTCTCCACAGAATTCTGCCCAAATCTCCTCGCTAGCGATGTCCAAAACCAGAAAATTAGCCCACCAGTTGTCCAAAAATGTACATTATCTGTGCCCCCTTGAGGAGAAGGAGGGAAGATATTATGCCCCGGTACAAGTACAGGGGCAGGGTACAATCTCAGCACTGGTGGACACTGGATCTCAAGCTACCCTTCTGTCCAGAAGGGCCTTTGACGAACTGAATGCAGGAAGGGGAGAGAATTACCAAATTCCTCTCACCTCTCTTCCTGGACAACTACAGAACTTTGACGGGAAGGAAATTCCCGTTGAGGGGACGGCAGACTTGGACATTAAAATTGGGCGACACAAGCTGAAACACCCGGTCATAGTTGTGACCCCAGAGGGCACCCCTTGTTTACTAGGGAATGACCTCCTGAGAAGGTTGTCACCCCTAATAGATTGCGTAAACAAGGTCCTCTGGACCCAGACTAGCCGACCCATAAAATTAAAACAGAGTGTCAACCATGTTAGTTTAAACGGCACATGCCACATGGTTGAACAAAAATCTGACCAAGTAGAATTTCACTTCCAGAACAACCAAATTCCAGACGTGACGGTAATAGCAGTAGGACAACAGACTGGTGATGGGGGGTCCTCTCTATTTCTGAAAATCAACCTTCCTTCCAGTCTAAAGTGGTATTCCACGCTGGAAGGAAACACTCTGAAATTCTATACTAATCCACAATCAGAAACCCCCACTCCTATAGTCCAGAAAGATGTGAAATCAGCTCAAAGCCTGGCTGATATTCAGCAAATAGGAGAGCAGTTGTTCATCCCTGTTCAGTTAAATGATGGGAAGGACTCTGTTCTCGCTCGAGTGTGTGTGAACAACGGTAAGAGCTTCATCAGCGAAGCCATGTTCCGCCAACTCCCAAAAGATCCAGCCATTCCCACCTTCAAACTGATAGACAAATGGGAAATGGACCTGGAAGTACCTAATTCCAAACATCTCCTGCCAAGCAGGTGTATGCTCAAAATCTCCATTGGCAACAAGAGCATAGTCCACAATTGTTGGGTCGTGCGAGACGTCACTGCCCCCTTTTACTTAGGCAGTGACATTCTCAATCGCTTTGCCATTAGTTTGGACCTAATAAACTTCAAAGCTTGGTCCCGATTAGCGGATAATCCCATGGGCTTTGATGATCCAGAAAAAGCATTTAGGTCAGCTCAATTGCTACCTTATGCAGTTGAAATTCAGATCAAAGAGGAAGTCACCATCCCAGAAAGGACCCGACAATTCTCCCTGGAAGTGAAAGTTAAAAGGGGACAAGAGTTGAAAAACCCTGATGCTTACATACATCTAAATGCTTCTCTCCAACAGCAAGGGTTGGGGGTAAACCCAACTCCATTAGTCAACCTAGAACATGACACCATTCCAATAGAGGTGGATAACAGCGACTTAAAGAGTGTTACTCTAGCCGCAGGCACCATTATTGGAATGGCGGTTGATGACCGACATTTTTCCATGGATTTAGGTAACGAACTGTTAGGACCAATCCCCAAGGACTGTTTTGACAGTGACAGTGATGACAACGCAACACCAGACAGGATTTTTACCCGGCATGGGGGGAACTTCCTGGTGTACACTTCCTGCCCCTATGGTAAGGAAGATGTGACCTGTGACTTCAGGAGGGATGAGGTGATTTTCCAGGTCCATGAGGGCTGCCTTTCCCACCTGAAGCCTCCGGTCCAAATCAGCACTCTGACCAGGGACTTCTCCACCCAGCTGGAGGAGGCCGCGGAGATAGCCAAACCAGAAGTCTTTCCAGGCTTCAGGCAGATGGTGGAAGAGAGAGTCAACCTAGCTGATGCCTGTGTGACTCTGGAACAAAAGCAAAAGTTGAAACAAGTTTTCTTGGATTTCCAAGATCTCTTTGCGGTAGACTCATATGACTGTGGTCGCACCGACATCCACACCACAACAATCCCCACAGACCCTGGCATGACTCCAGTGTTTGTGAAGCAATATCGCTTGCCTCTCGCATCAATGGAGTCCCTTACTGAAATAATTAAGAACCTTGAGTCCCGGGGAATAATCCGTCCAGTCCACAGCACCTTCAATAATCCGGTGCTGGGAATATTGAAGCCAAACGGCCAGTGGAGACTCTGCGCCGACCTCAGGGAGCTCAACAAACGGGTCCATACTTCCCGATGGCCTCTGCCCTACATTGACCAAGGGCTGGCCCAGATCCAGGGGTCACAGGTATTCACTGCAATAGACCTGACCAATGGGTACTGGACCGTGCCTGTCAGTAGGGAGGACCAATACAAACTGGCTTTTACCTTTGGGGGCCAGCAGTACACATGGACCCGGACTCCCTTCGGATACCTTAACTCCGGTAATGAGTTCAATATTTTCCTACATAAGGCCATGCCCGACCTGGGTGCAAGGGGTAACCTGGCTTATGTAGATGATGTCCTCATCAAAAGTTCATCTGTGGAGGAACATATAGCGGAGATCCGTTATGTTCTGACACAGTTGAGGGCCGCCGGAGCAAAACTTTCCTTTCAGAAAGCACAGTGGTGTAGAACCCGTGTTAATTTCTTGGGGCATGAGATTACTCCTCAGGGTCTTTGTCCCCAGGAAAAGAAAGTGGAAGCACTTCAGAAACTGAAAGACCCCACAACCCTGCGGGAACTAAGGAGCCTCCTTGGACTGACTAATTACAGCAGAAAGTTCATTGAGGGCTACGCAGAGATCACCAGACCCCTGATTCATCTCCTGAAGGGGGGGGTCAAGTGGGAATGGGGTCCAGAACAAGCCGAGGCAGTAAAACAACTCAAGAGAAGCCTCTCACAAGCGCCTTGCCTAGCTTACCCTGTCAGAAACAAGGAGTTCTTCCTGGAGACAGGGTTCTCTAATACGTGCTTGACGGCAGTATTATACCAAAAGCATGACAAGGTCAATAAAGTAATCTCCTATGCGAGCAAAACTTTATCCTCTGTGGAGGAAAAATTCAACGATTGTGAGAAGGCACTCCTGGCAACGGTGTGGGCATTGAAGAATTACCGCCCGTTTATCCAGGGGGAACACATCATAGTGGAGACTCCACACCAGCCTCTGCAATATCTCCAAAGTGACAGAATCCGGGCCGGAAATGTGAGTAATTCCCGAATTACTTCCTGGATTCTGTCAATGCAAGGCTTTCCTGTGGAGGTCAGATATGGCCAAAACAAGAAGAGTCCCCTCGCGCAAGGTCTGGCTGACTTGCATGATTGTGCCAGAGAAAACTGCCTCGAGGACGAAAGTCTAAAAATCAAGGACAACATGGAGGCATACCTTAATTCCCCCCACAAAGTCTTTGAAGAGGACAAGTGTGAGGGAATGCCCACTGTCTATGTGGATGGATGCTCTTACCATGTTGACAACGACGGGGAGAAAGAACTGGTGGCTGGCGTAGGGAATGCATGGGTGAATGAGTCCCCAGAACCCTCCGCTGGATACAAAATTGGTCCCCGAAGTAGTCAGGTGGCAGAATTGATGGCTGTGCATCATGCCATCCTCACTGCTGTCCAGCATCAACTCCACGAACTGGTCATAATCACAGATTCGGATTATGTACGGAACGGGTTCGTGGAGCACCTGGTTAATTGGAAAACCAGAGGCATGGTATGTGCTAACAACAAACCCTTGAAACATGGGAAGTTGATCCAAAACATTGATGATCTGGTCACATCGAATGGGATGACCATCTATTGGAAAAAGATCAAGGGTCATTCCAAAGTAGAGGGACCAGACAAAACTGGAAATGACTTAGCTGATCAGCTGGCCAAAACCGGGGCCATCCAAGGGGATCTAATTGAGATTGAGTCCCTGTTGGGGGAAATCCAGGTCACTGCTATCACTAGGTCCCAGACAAATGCTCACAATGACCTTTCAATTGCACAATGGAGTAAGGAGACCCCTGATGCTGATTTGATCACCGCTCAGAAGGGGGATCCAATTATTGGTAAATTTTACCAGCACCTTGAGGACCCTGAGAACTTTCCCCTGACGGATACCGATTACATTGGGAAAGAGGACCTAAGAGTGTTGATGAAATGTCCAAAAATGTTCCGGATCCAAGACGGTTTGTTGGTAAGGAAATCCAAAGCTGGCCACGATCAGTGGGTGGTTCCTACCTCATTCCGAAGCCTGATGTTAAGTCACGCCCATGATGCGGCCACTGCCGGTCACAGGGGGTTTCACACAACATTGGAAATCTTAAGAGAGGTTGCATACTGGCCACACATGGGCCAGGACCTCAACCAATACTTGAAGGGTTGTCTTGTGTGTGCACAATTTCAGCCATCATCCCTCACGCACCGGGCGCCTTTACAAAAGAGGGGAATGACACTGCCATGGTCAGATTTACAAATCGACTTTGTAGGCCCTGTGATTCGCTCGGCTAGGGGGAATAAGTACATGTTGACCGTGACATGCTTGTTTACCAAGTGGGTGGAATGTCTCCCAGCCCCAAATTGCAAGGCAGAAACTGCAGCTGCCTTGATGATTAACCACATCTTTTCCCGTTTTGGTCTACCTCAAAGGATTGAGTCAGACAGAGGTAGCCACTTCACCAGTGAAGTAATGACAAAGATGTGGGAGATACTGGGGGTCAAGAGAAAGCTGCATATTGTTTATAGACCAGCTTCTTCTGGGGCAGTAGAGAGATATAACCGGACAATTGTGAGCATATTAAAGAAGTTTGTGGCAGATTCTGGGCCAAGTTGGGATATCCGATTACCTCTGGTCCTAATGGCCATCAGATCTACCCCTTCATCTGCAACCAAAATGTCACCATTTGAGTTGATGACTGGGCGCAAGATGGTGCTTCCACAGCATTTGCTCTACAGGACCCAAGAGCAGACACTGATAAATGCCTCCACTACTCATGAGTATGTAGAGAATTTAAGGAAACACCTCCAACATGCTTTTGCTTATGCTCAGCGGAATCTAGAAAGATCGACTGATAGCATGAAGACCCATTATGACCTGAAAACTTCCAGGAAGGAATATCAGGTGGGAGACCGGGTCTATCTATACAACTTCCAAAGGAACCAGGCCAAGCAGCGCAAATTTTTGCCTACATGGAAGGGACCCTTTGAGATCGTCGATAAGATCTCCCCTGTGGCCTACAAGATCCGCATCCCCAAAGGTGGTTCGGCAGAGGGGGAAGACAAGTGGGTCCACATAAACCAGTTGAAATGTTGCCATCCCAGGCACACTCTGCAACAACTGGAGGAATCCTCTGGAATCCTAGCGGGTACTGTATCAGACTAATTCAGTTCCAATCATAAAACATACCACATCTAGTCTCTAAAATATTGTGATTTGCATGAAACTGTCTCTTAGTTATACTGTTTTTTTTATTAAAATAAGAATGTAATGTTTCGTTATGATAAAATGCATATGCTGCCCCACTATCTCAACAGTGGTGGAGAAAAAAAAAAATCGTCTATGAGTAGATATTGCCGCTCTTCCTTTGTCGTCCTAGGAGAAAGAAAACCTGAAGACGGGCCAAGGAGGATGATACGGAGACCGGGAACGAAGATCCAATGGGCCCAGTGGACCGCCCAATATTCCCATCAGGACCGGCGAGGAGAACCGATCGATCAGTACCGGATGGAGGAAAAGATGCTGAACTGTGCCATCTATTGGAAGAAGATGAGGAAACATCCCAGATCTTGCGAGTCCCATCAGTGAAACCGAATGGCCATCGCAAGAGGGGGGCTTGTGGGATGTATTTACCCATGCATCCGAGCCATACCTCAAAACTGTGCAGTACTGACATGGAAAACTCATGATGGCCAGAGCTTCCCAGAAAATGCACAGGGAAATGCATGAAGAATAGGCTGCCACTCATTTTTGCCGATGTTATGGGCACAGAAGGACACTGCCTAAAACCACCATTGGACTACCCGCACAGTAGTCTGAAACCATGGGGAATGGCAATGCTGATTGCCAAATGCAACCTAGAATTGTGGGGAATTCATTTCTTAAATCCCAAAAATGGGTGCAGTACCAGTACTCACCACTATCCAAAAGCCGGCGTTTTAAAACCCACTGTGTGTTTTTCTGAAGGCAAGCAAAATGCCTATTTCAAACCTTGCAACATGTGCAAAATATTCACTGAACACCAGCAGACATTTGGCAGAATGGAGTTTTGTGTGCCTACAAAATCTGGGAAATGAAGAGCCCAAAAACAATGCTTATAACAAAAATGCTATGGAGTCAGCAGCTTAAGCCTAACTGCAACTGGATTTAAAACCACCAAAATCGAAAATGTTAAATTAAATGAGTGACCTATGTTTGGTGTCACATGCCTTTGTAACTGTTGAAATGTCATAGTTTTGCACTTAGAATCAGCATTCTAGCTGCATGTGTAAAATTACAAGTTATTTTAAAAGCAACAAAAAGTTAGCTGAAGGTCTGGCTTAAGGAACTTGATTTTGCCTAGCAACGGATCCCATCAGGAGTGAAACTTGAGTCACAACTATGTTCCCAGGCCAACCTTCCTTTTGCTGCCCACACAAAGGATATGCCATCTATCTGATAATTGAATTTCCTGTGCTCTGCCAGAGAGTGAACAAAGCCCTCTCCACTCAGGCAAAGGTTTTTATTACAGACGTCGTAAAAAGTGGCTTCCTCCTGGAGAAGCTGGGAGGGGCACTGCCTGTGAGAAGCAAGCTGGCTTGGCAGAAACTGGAAAGACTGGTTTCTGTACCATGTGACCTGAAAAGACACACCCCTGCAGCAAGGATATGGTTTTATAAAAAGGGGGATAATTCATAGTGCGGACATGTGAAAATTTTATAAATGATACCATAATTCTTGTGATTTTTCTGCCCACAGTTTAAGACGTGGTAGGAACCGGTGGTATGTTCAGGGGGGTTTTAGCGGAAAAGTGGATATTACTCTAAATGTGTGCATGTTAAAAATCTGAAACTTCATCAGTTAATGTCCCTACTCCCTGCACACATGTATGTAAAGTTGGGTCCATGTCGGAAATTGAAAAAGCAGTTAAAAAGTCAATTATGTACACTCTTTGAATGCAAGCTCCGAGAATGAGCAGATTTGGACATAGACATGGCTAAATTCAGCCACACCATGTATATGTAATTTCAAACAACTGTGTAACTCTGAAGTATGGATTTTGATCACATATATATTTGGGTGCACAGATGATAAGGGAGGTTGTTTCAAGAGATCATAAAATGACATCAATCTGACTCACAGTTCAGTTTGCCAATCAAGCGGAGGAATGGAAGCCTGACCAATGACGAATGAGAGGGGCAAGTCTAGTGATGCAACACACACACCCATTCTCAAGAAACAGATAAAAGCAGAGAGTCAGGACACATAGACACATTCAATTTCATCTGCCGCTGGAAGCCCTGCCGGAAAAATCCATACTTACCTCCATCAAACTCCAGAAAGCCAAACTAGAGACTTCAATCTATCCAGAGCAGAGACCAGACCAGAGAGAAAGCAGTGCTGTGCCTAGCAGAGACCAGACCAGAGAGAAAGCAGTGCTGTGCCTAGCAGAGACCAGACCAGAGAGAAAGCAGTGCTGTGCCTAGCCGAGACCAGACCAGGCGCTGTGAGCAGAATCCGGAAAGACCTGACCAGACTGAAGATCGTGACCAAGTCGCTTTCCTGTTCAAAATCTCTTGTGAGTACTTAGCAAAACTCAGAACACATCTCTTAGTTTAAATTCATCTAATTCAATCTATTTAACCTAAGTAGAACTGCCTCCTATCTGTCACCTGTCATTTCTAGTAAAATTTGTCATTTTGAAAAAGTGTGCGTTTAAAATTTACAAAACCAAAAACGACCTTTACTAAATTACTCATATCTCCGCAACCGTTTGGGCTAGAGACTTGCAATAACTTTCATTTGGAAGCTGAGATCCCAGGCTTTCCTAGGACCCCAAAACGGTAGAGATAGTCCTTGCGGTTCCTTTGTAATAGCGCTCGGCGCATCCGCGAATTTTGCCGCGATTTGCAATTTCTTCACATGTAAAAAAACTGCTGCTGCCTGATTTCATTTGCCAGAAATTCGTTTAACCTGCTAACTATCCCTGCATCATTGCTAGTGTGAGCCTGGACTAATATTAACTAGATACCACTCATCCTGAACCTCTAAAAGGGAATTAAGAGCGTTTCCAGCATATTTCTCATTCATTGCTAGCACCTATCAAAGCATTTGCCTGTGTTTTCAAACTTCTGTTTAAGCTTGCTGGATTGAACTGAATTACAGTTGATTGCATTTCTGAGAACTGTGTGTTTTCCTTCCATTTCCTTGCCTTGCATCAAGGGGGGGAGGGGAGTAGCCAGAGAAAAGTGATTACATTGTTTGGTTGAAATCATATTGCGTATTTTCTGTACTGCATTCATTGAATATTGCATCCACCTGAGCCTACATAAAGCATCCTCTACCACATTATACTTTTGTTCCTATTTACCAGTGTGCTACCTTATCCATTTCATGTCAACTCATTAGTGATTAAAGAAGTGCGCTAGTGCCAGATTCTCCGTTGTTAATATTTACCATATCAGATTAAGTGTGATATTCAATTATTAATTTATTAAAAAGTGTGATATATATTTTAATTTATCAAATAAACCTTTTAAACTTGCAAAACAGAATTACTTCTTGGCTCAGTGGGGTCAGGGGGATTCCAAGAGAGGGGTGTTATACAAGGGTAGTCATCCAGAACGCATGAACTGGACCTAAAGATATATCAATAAGGGTTTTCATTCAGTATTCTAGACTAGGCGTTAACTTGGCTGTAGTGCTGAATTGAATCCTCTTACATCTCTCCTGTTCTCTGCAGCAGCCGGTCAGCCCCTTGGCCTTCCAACTTTCATAGCCTGGTTCGCATCAGCCCCAAAAGTGCTGTTCCTTCTTGCATCCCACCTCGCTCAGAGTGTGCCTATGCATGCCACTTTTTATGTTCACAGGGACTGTTAACAAGTTGCAGGTGTATGTAATTTGTATCATGTGCCTGACTCTGCCTGATCTTATTAGAGGGACAGAACCATTGCATGTCAGTAGAGGTAATCCTCCTGGCCTCATTCCTCATCTTCCTCGGCTCAGTAGTGTTGTCAATGTGAAGTGGGGAGGAATTATGGGAATTGTAGTTTCCCATGAAATAAGCAGGTATGGGTGTTAGATGAGTTAAGGAAAAAGGGGATACCATGTCTCACCATTTGTGCTTCACCCCCATCTCCCTGAAGAACCCCTATCCAGGTGATTCTCCCTCGCTTGTCCACCCTCAGTGTCGGGATCCAAAAGCGATGGCCTTTCCCTGGCCACCTGAGTACGGGATCCCCGGAGATTAGTCTGTGAACACTGTCTGGTTTTTCACAACACATTCATACCCATTAACCCACCAGCCACTCACCCATTGGTGGGCTGCTGAATATTTTAATTGGATGGGTGTACACATTTCCCAGAAATATTCCAGAACATGCAATCATAATGGGTTTAAAGGTGCTGGGGCAGGGAGGAGTTCTCTCCCTCACTGGGACAGATTTTTGAATAATGGGTAAAATGGTACTTCATTCAATACATTTTCTGTGAATCATTGGGTAAAAAGCCAGACAATTTGCAATTGGTTTTGTAGGGTAACTCTATTGCAAAAATCCAATAGAGGCAATTCACCAACAGAGCACATGCACATTTCCCAATGCATTTTTATGATGCCTTTGCCCACAATATATGTCATTATAAAATCACTGTCACACTGGCTGTGCCCTTGCATGTCCATAGTGGCTGCACCTATGTATGCATGTATTCCCATTTATGAACATGCTCATGTTTGTGTTTTGCATAATGCCAGTAATGATACAATAGGAAAACATGCCCATGGTGGCATTAACAACATATGGCAGTACCCTCATTCAGGGACATACTCCTGCTGGCTTCAGCATTCAAAATGCAATGGCACAATAAGAAAACATGTTCATACTGGCTGCATGAAAATGCAGGTTTAGCCAAGTAATGACCTACTCATGTTGGCTTTGCCATTCAAAATGTGATGCCGTAGTAAGAAAACATGTCCAAACTTGCTACATCAGAATGTTAGTCCAGCCAAATAATAGTACATATCATGCTTGGTTTTTCTTAGATCCCCGGTAAAAGAATCACTGCCACAGTACGAAATGACTAGACTGGCTGACTGCACCAAAATGCCAATCTAGCCACTAATGGCACATATCATGCCGACTTCATCATGGTTACCCTTTAAAATTTAGTTTCAGCTCACCCTTCTGGTCCCCCACAGGCCCTCCCTCCCTGCCACCCCCTTGTTCCAACCAACAAAATCAGCTTCTACGCCCAGCTTTAGACACAAGCACACACACATTCACATTCCGTTATCTAGGTCATGTACATGTGCACACATCCATCATACACTCACACAGACGCTCGCCCAGCCATGCATACATCATAGACCATGCACTCATTCACACACATCACATAATATACATATGTCCATGCACACATCCCCTATCCTGCAAAATCACTCCCCCAAACTCCCAAAGCAGCTCCTCAGCCCAGCATTAAACACAAGCACACACGCATTCATTCACCATTCAGTTTCTCATTTACATGTGCACCACACACGTTCACAGATGCACACCCTGCCACCATACATCACACATTCACTCATTTACACACATCATAGTATGTACATATACACACACCCTCCATGCACGCACACACACACATTTACAAAAAATAAAATGTTCTTACCTTTTTAGGGGTTTCTGTCTTTCCGAGGGACTCCTATGTAGGCAGATGTCAGGCCTATCTCGCGCTTAGAAACAGGTCTGTGGTATTAAGCGCGTTATAAACAAACAATTATAATCATAATTATGTTTCCGTGCTCCACACTAAAGCAACTGGTTCCTGCCATGCGCAGAACAGTGGGAAGGGGATGCATCGGACTTCAAAAAGAAATAATGCATGTTTGATGTTACTCTGAGTTCAAAAAGAAATGGATTTTTTTTTAAAGTCTGAGGGCACCCTCAGGACATGGTGCAGCAGGGGCCCTGTGGGCTGCCCGGATCACTGGTATGCCAAAGCTGTGGGCACGTGTGTGGTTGCATGTAAGTTTGGAGCTGTGTTTGAGTGTCAGGGCACGTGTTCTTTTTCAGGAGATGGATAGGAAGGGAATGGCACGCAGAACCATAGTTCAACATTGCATATTGAATTGGGGCAAGGTGCATGTGTTTAGAAAATTCAATTTTCAAATCTGCTCATTATTTCTAAATAACAGGTGTGTACAATAGAAGCTGTATTCATTCAGCTGTGTCTTCACATGTTTTGCAAACATAGGAGAAAACACACCACAACACAGGTATCACTTTCTTGAACCTGTAGGATTTCCAATCGAACCTGAGTGAAAACATGAACACACCGGGGCACAAGCTATTGACTCAGATCAGATTATTCCAATTTATGCCGCATGGACGAGTGTGTGCGGACGCCGGAAGTTCTTCAAATGCTACCAATACAAAGGCTGGTGCCGCAGGGTCAGCGGGTTTTTCGAACCACATCAGAGCATACTTGACACATGTCACACATGTCACTGAAGTGACCAAACAGTGGCTTCACCCAAGATGAGTTACGAACTCTATATCACCCAGGATCAAGCAGTAAAAACAATATTCGCCTATTTGAAACTATTACACAATTGTTAACATGTATTTAATGTTTAATGTGTTTGATTTAATGTTGAAGCAAATGTAATATTCTCTAATTCACAAAACATAGTACTCTCCTTGTAATTAGTCTTCAACAAATATTTTAGGAGCCGAGCTGCATGCATTCCTATCGCTATTTGACATTTTGCCCCCGCGTGGTCCAAGGATCGCTGCCACCGGAGGCTCTGTTGTGTTTCACTGCCCCACCTAGAAAGAACCAATTTCTATGGAAGCAAAGAAACTGAACTCATAAGCACAATCGTTCTATCGTATTAATTAATGTTTAATATAGTGCACATGCCGCCTTCCTTCTGCTTCAGGGCGCTTTTAGGAGTTTGGGTCACAGTAGAATGGGACACTAGTGGGTAAATTATGTCCATCCTGGAAAGGAGATGTTTTAGTTTCTTTTAGGTATTTAATGAAGTCCGTCTAACAGGGTCGGGCTAGGTGTCTGTAATGTTCTTCCTTGCTATCTGGGAAGGAGGGAGTTCCAACAGGGTGTCGTGGGCCTAATTGTGATGACCTTAGCTCAGGAAGCATGACAAGCATATATCACGAGGAGCTGATGTAGAATATTTGAATCGTAATGATACTAACCTTTGTCATGACAAATAACCAGACGATGATTTCTCTCCAGTTAATGAACTCATATCATGCTCAACAATAGGTTGGGCGTTGGCCTAAATAAAATTGAACATCCGATTATGAAGATTTATAGCACTTAATATCAATAGTTAGCCCCTAGTTAAGTGCCCCCAATGTTCAGAGCCATCCCAAATGAAGCAAAGTGAGATAGAGTAAATTAGCTAGAGTCTCATATTGCGGTCATGTTGGGAAGCTACACAGTTTAAACTAATAAGAGCTCTAAGTAAGAAATGATGAGCACTGCAGCACGCTGAATGGCATTGCTTTAAAGGTTAAAGGGCAAAATGTTCTGCCGTCTTTACCGTATTTGCTTTGTCTACGGCAGATTTTTAAACTCGTCCCAGAAAATATGCAACTAGCTTTTACTTCCTCGGAAGGTACCTTGGGTATTAGAAACTAGAAATAAAGAGTCTAGGTCAGGTTTCATTGTACATTGTTTTATGCGCTATGCAATGGTATCCATTGAGAACATCGAAAAAAATAATCGAATAGGAGAAAATGCTGAATCCAGCACTGTAAAAAAGTACGGAAACCAAAATGTCGAGTAAGGTGAGCATGGGCCGCGGAGGTGTCCCTGCTTCCCTTTCTTGACATTAATGGAATTCAGGAGGGCGGGGTGTCCTCCGCTTCCATTAAGATGAAAGCAGGGGACAAATAAAGTTTGTAAAAGAAAAAAGAAGAACAAAAAAACCTTGCTGAGGCAATAGCTCTACCTCTCGATGGGGAGGCAGAACTCACATCGCAGGGAAAGAGCCGTGCAGATGGACAGCAGGAAAGAGAGCCGCAGAGGTAAAAATGTTTGGAGGCACACTCTGGGCTGGCCTAGATTATCACGCTTGCACAATACGCATGAACGTGCTGCTAAAGGGGTATGCCGCACACTGTGCTAGGAGAAAGATATAAATATGTAAATATAAGTCACCAACAGTGCACAGGAACATTAAAGCTTTGCTATTAAAAATGCCATGCCACAATGCCAACATGTCCAACTGGCTGCACAAGGTAGACCAGTGTAGACATGTAATAACAATATAGTGAAGCTTGCCAGGCCACATTTAGAAATATCTATACTTGTTGCACCAAAAGGGCAGTCGAAGCAATAACACTCATCAAGAATAGAACACACATTCAAGCCTGTGTCTCTGTGTCCTCTAACAACACAGCCAAACTCTTTAAAATCTGAAAAGAACTGGTCACTCTTGTTGAGGTCTTTACGTCTCCTGTTCCCTCCCAGGCCCTCTGTATGGCTCTCTCATCTCACTTCCACGCTAAAACTCAGGACATCCTGTCCTCCATCTCCTCTTCCTCTCCCTCTTCCTCTCTCGGCTCCCCTTTGGCCATCTCTACCTCTCTTCCTCCTTTCTCCTCTTTCGTTCTGACAACACCTGACGAGGTTTCTAGACAAGTCCGATCTATGAAAGTGTCATCCAAACAGGTGCTCTCCTGCTTCACCAGAACCATCAAGAACCATATTGACACCCTCGCTCCAGCCTTGACCGATTTCTGTAATCACTCTTTCCCCTCTCCCATTAAGCACTCCCTTATGCACCCACTCCTCAAGAAGCTTTCTGCCAATCCTGCCTGCCCGGCAAACTATCGCCCAATCTCCATCACCCCTTTCCTGGGGAAACTGTTGGAAAAGCTGACCATCTCCCAGTTTTCTCTCCACACGGAATCTGTTGGTTGTCTCCATGACCATCAGTCTGGCTTCAGAGCTGCCAGAGACACGGAAACTGCTGTCCTGAATTCCGATGAAGTTCTGCTCTCTAACCTTGATTCCAGCATTCCTTCTGTCCTCTTCCTCCTTGATCTTTCCTGTGCTTTCGACACGGTCAACCATGCCATCCTGATCAATCCTGATCAATCGACTCCATGAGAACCTGGGGATCACAGATCAGGCCCTTGAGTGGCTGACCTCCTTCCTCTTGGACTGCCCCTCCCAGGTCCAACTTGGTCCCTTTCTCCCCGCTCCATCCTCTCACTCTGGTTTTTCAACCTTTATGTGGCCCCTTTGACCCACCTGATCTCTACATTCTCCTCTAACTTTCAGTGCTATTCGGATGACACTCCGCTTTCCTTCAGGCGCCCCTCAGACTCCTCTCATCTCTCACTCATTCCCGACTGTCTATCCACGATTCAGGAGTGGTGTGCCTCCAACGATCTCTGCCTTAATGTCAGTAAGATGGAGATCCTTCTCATTTGGAATCCTGCCCCTGCTTTCCCTCTCTCACTCTGGCTGCCCGCCTTGGCCCTCTTCCTTCGCCTTTCTGTGAGGCAAACAACACTGGTGTCATCTTTGACTTCACTCTCTCTTTCTCTCCTCACATCTCGTTGCCAAGAAGTCCCACTACCAGGTGCTCCTCCTCAAAGGTAATCTTCCCTTTCTCACTTTTCCCCAGAAGCTAACTGACTGAAGAGCCCTGGTTCTCTCTAGGCTGGACTACTGCAACAGCCTCTTTCTCAATCTGCCTTCCTCTACTATCCAGCCCCTGCAACTAATCCAGAACAGGACTGCGAGACTTATCCTTGGCCTCAAGCACAGGGATCGTATCTCTCCAGCCCTGAAATCTCTCCACTGGCTCCCAGTTGCTGCAAGTATCAGGTTCAAGACCCTTTGCATTGTCCACAAGGCCTGTTGGACCCGGGGCCCATACTACATCCAACGCTCTCTTCCAAAATATCTTCCTTCCTTCTCAAGCCCTTCGCTCAGCTACCTACAACTCTCTAAGGGTTAGACGCTTCTCCAGGAAGAGAGCGGGGCGTAGATCTCTCTCCTCTGCAGGTGCCTCCCTCTGTAATAGCCTCCCTTCCCCTCTCAAGCTTTAGCAGACCACCTGAAGTTCTGGAATGACTAGACTGGCTGCACCAAAATGCCTCTCTAGCCACTAATACCACATATCATGCCTGCTTAGCCTGGTCATGGACAGCCATTATAATTTGTCATATAATCCTGCCCCCCCAACACATCCCCTCTCCCTCCCACCCCAACCTCCAAAATCAGCTCCTTGGCCCAGAATTACCTCCACGTCCCTCTTCCTTGCCCCAGAGCTTACGGTTGAGGCTCCTTGCCTCATAGGTAAGTACTGGGATGAGGAAGAGTGGGACTAGGAGTAATTACAGGTAGCTAAATCAAGCATTACCTCCATGTACCTCTACCTCATCCCAGTACTTGTGTATGAGGCAGAGTGCCTTATACACAAGTACTGTCTCATACACACTGGGACGAGGAAGAATAGGGCTAGGCGTAATGAAGATTACCAATAAGTAATCCAGGCATTAAACACAAGTATTGGTGCAATACCATCGATTTGACTGGGATTCAGCACTACTCCCCCCCCGAAATGTTGGGCTATGTTGACTAGACCTGGCTGACCTTCAGAGCAGTTGCCAGACAGAAAAGGACACAGATGTTAAACGGCACCTGGGTTTCTCTGTTAACAAGAACCCACCAATTACTAACATAAAGCAATTCACTGTTAGTACCTGCATTCAAATGCCACATTTCTTAGGCAATTGAAATCATGATGTGGGTTTAATACTTGCATGCCAGGGGAGTGATTGGAAGGGTAGAGAGGGAACAGGAGACCACTCATTCTCACAGCAGTCCATAAGTGGGTGCTTTAAACCTTAAAGGAGAGAGTTAACTGCTTGTAACATTGAAGCTGCACTAGAATAGTCTCATAAAAATGCATAAAGAAATTAGATGACCCAAACAAATAAGTTTGCCTCTCCTCCACCGCCCATGAAGTTGGCACCCCTCCCAACATTTGAAGGGTTAGGCCCCAAAATATAGGTTTTGTTGCACTCCTGAATGCAAGCACACACACCATTCACCATATACACACACGCACACCAAGCCATCCATGCATTTAAGTGTGCATTCTTTCACCATACTGGCACACCCAGGCAGCCATCCATACATTTAAGTGTGCACCCTTTCACCAACAGACACACCCAGGCAGCCACCCATAAAATTAAGTGTGCACCCTTTCACCATACAGGCACATACACCCAGGCACCCACCCATACATTTAAGTGTGCACCCTTTCACCATACACTCACACAGGCAGCCACACCCAGGCAGCCACCCGTATATTAAAGTGTGCACCCTTTCACCATACACTCGCACAGGCACACATCATGGGATTGTGGGGAGCCCTAACACTTAAAAAAGAAATCGGGCCTCATTACAACTATGCCGGACTGTAAACAACGGTGCTGGTAAGCTCACCGGCACCGTTGTTTCTGGGCCGGCATATTACAGCTCTGCGGGCAGTTGCCGTCCTGCCCGGCAGGTTAGACCTGCCGGGCAGAACGGCACCCACCTGCATAGTTTTCACGGAAGCACTGGCACCGTTATTAATGGTGCCGGTGCTTCTGTGGTCCCCATTCCCATAGAGTCTGATAGGACTTTGTGGAAATGGGGACTTAACATTTGCTGGTGCCCGACTTCCCAGACCGCCGGGGTTGTAATCCCCTGGTGTTACCGGGAAGTCGGGCGCCGGTAAATCATTACGGGTCTGGCGGCAACTGTGCCGCCGCCAAACCCGTAATGAGGCCCATAGTTTCTTTTTGAAGTCACTCTGACTTCATAAAGAAATTATTTCTGTTACAGAAATATTTCTTTATAAATGCAGAGTAAATTCAAAAAGAAAACATTTTTTGTTCTTTTTTTTTTCTACAAGTGGGGGCCCCTCCCAGGACATGTGACGTATGAATATTTGCGTCTAACCCCTGTAAAAAGGCGGTGTCGTACACCTTATCAATATCACGTGAGCACACGAACCCCTCAATGAAAGTGCAGTGACATTCCAGTGGCCCATTTGCCCGTGATTTGAACTACTTAATCACAATGAAAAAAGTGGGGGTTGGCATGAGAAATTCCATTCAAATATGATGAGGTTGTGAATATCAAAACAAACATTTCCTCTGTGTTTACTGCTGAAACAACATTGTTTTAGTCTATCCCCCAGGAAATTGACAAATTATTTTGCAACTCCACTATTTATTCCTGCCTTTATCATACTTGCTCTGTATTATGCTCCCCACCATTTGAGACTGGACTGATATGTTTTCTCCACATGTGAATATCGCAACTTACATTTTCACAAAATGTACTACTTTTACTGCAACATCTTCATTGCCGGTGCAGACAGGGCGTGTGAGTAAATTTCACTCATATGGCTTTTTTTATTTTTCTTATTTAAATAAATAGGTTGCCATTGCCACAGATCTCAGTGCTCGAGTGGCGCTAATTTATTTCTGATATTGATTGTGATTCGCCTTTCTCATGTCACTGCTAGGTGGCTCCTTGCCATTCAATTGGGCTGCGAGCAACGGTCCCTTCATGCGCTGGCCCCGGGGAAGATACGTGTGTGAGCGAGAGGACAGCGTGATGTAGGCATCCTTTCAAGCACATGGCTGTTCAGATGCCCATTGCTCTCTGTGGCATCAGTGGACATAGGCTTGATTGGATACCCATGATAGACTAGAACAAAGGTTCCAACATGACACGAGCTTAATTACATGGATTTACACCTGACCGCTAATCCACTGGATCCCGGGAGACAATCTGCCAACTGTTGCTACATGTAATACATTTAATTGATTTGTATATTTTAAACCTGCAGCATTTAATCAGAATGTATTTATGAGTGCCATTGCTGGTTTGCCTCTGCTTTTTCCATGTGCTTTTATGTACTCATTTACTATAGAGATTTTATTTTTATATTTTTGTTTTGTGTTCTGTAATAGATTGATGGCACCAAAACAACAACAAAACACGTATATTACAAAAAAAAAGAAAATGGCAGTGGAAGCAACTGAACCCTGCCAGTTGTGAACACTTGCCACCTCTCAGCTAGCGCTGTTGAGATGAAGCCTGAAGAAGAGTTCATGAGCTTCAACACATCCACATACACAAAATGAACTCAGCTACACACTGGTAATGTACTCAGATAGGGATGGGCAACTTGCCCAGGGCAAGCCTTCAAGTGCTCAGCTCAAATGAGAGTTTGATCCTTGAAAGAAAATCCTTGAATTAATTTGAGCCACTCGAGCTTCCATAGAGATGGCTTATGGGTCAATTGTGCCAAGTCTTCATCGGAATCACCTCCAATCGTCTCGACACAGTCCATGCCATGGATCACTATGGCTTAGGTTGGGTTAAAAAAAAGAAAACATTTAAAATCCATATGGAATTTAAGGGGAGACTTGAGGGAACGATATACAACAATATCGAAGTCCCTCTCCTCTCATCACCCCACAGAAACCCAAAGAGAAACAAAAAAATATACCTATCCGAGGAAAAAGGTGTAACCCTCTGCTGTTACACAATAGCACTTGATAATACACTCCATAATTCTCTACCATGATGTCACAGTAGTAGAATGAAGCATTTAGAAAAAAGGACAGTGGGTAACCATAAGAGCAGCCGTGTCCCAGAGGCCACGTGGATCTCATGCCCCACCCTGGGACACAGAGCGGTGCAGCCAGCATCATGAGGGAGTGGTACACTGGCATCTCCAAAGAGCAAGATGGCATGTCACGCTGCGGTCCTACCAAAAATGGGGAGGAGGCCACTGTGTCACAACACGGGTCGTGCCAAGACTCTGGGATCTCAGGCTGCAGAGCCTGGAGCCCAAAGAGAATTGCCGGCTGTTGACATGAAGAGGGGAGCAGTGCAGGCAGGCTACCGACTCCAGGGATGCCCACCGAATTCAGAGTCCACAGGGAGAACTATGGTCTGGCCTGCAAACGCGGAGGAGGAGAAGAGGAGGAAAACGAGGCCGGGCCAAGTAGGGGATGGCAGACCACAAAATCTTTGCGTCATTGCATCAAGCAAGAGAGCAGAAGGAAAGGGAGAAACCTTCTGATGCAACAGGAAAAGAACCAAAGAGAGTTAAGCAGACACTGAACGACGTGAATCCACAATGATATCTTCGTGTGATGTGTAAAACTACAAAAGAAAACAGCTGAGTCTGCACCGTACAAACAGCCCAGTCCATCTTTTACGAGAGACAAGGTCACAGGGACTACCCAAGGAAATCTTTCACAAGTAATTTTCTCATAAAGACTCTTTTGTACAACATATATCAATTTAAACTTAAATATTTCTGACACCGAGTTTGGGTGGTGGCACATTTTTTCAATTTCAACCCCAATATCAAACAAACTGCTATCTTTCTGGTACATTTGGGGAATACAGGGCTTTGTGAGGGAGACTCAAATTAAAGCATTAGCATGATAAAGTAGGATTCAGGAAGAGCTCGGGGGACAATTCGATGGGTCTTGGTAGGGAGATATTGTACAATATAGAGCATGGAATAAAAATAAATAGTTCAGACAAATGTAATCGTAAAAAAGCAAGCTTACATTTTATTGTGGGGCATCCATTTTAGGATGATTGATCGATTTGTGTTTTGCTGGTTATTTGGCCTCTCCTTCACACTGAGAGACCATTGTGACCTTCACTTTTCCTGCCCCTTGACCATCTCACTTTCTATTCCAGGCTGCACCATCACAGTGGCTGTGGAAGACGTGCCAGAGGCAATTTATTCGCATTAAGTTGACTCAGCAACATGATGGCTTGGAAGAAACACTGAGGCTGTTGATCTTCTGTGGGCAGCTAGACAGAAGGGCAGACAAAGTGTGTTGGGTTTAGGAGAGATTATTTAAATGGTGCTGGGAGAGAGCAGCCAGGAGTGATCACACAAAGGGTTACAGAGAACAGATTAAAACAGCCGTGAAAGCGAGTATTCCTGGACTGGAAAAAGTCTCCAATTTAAAGTGTTACACCCCACCCTCTGTGGCTACTCCTGGCACAGTGGCCAGTCACGATAACAAATGCTCAGGGTGCACTGGATCAAAAACAGATGAAAAACTGACTAGGGGTTAAAAATAAAAAAAGGCATGCTTCTTTATCAGCATCTTCTGAAAGTTTAGACCAGACTCCAAGGTCTCATGGCCATGATTTAGGTAACCTGGACTGAAATGACTACAGGGTGTGGTACCTCTCCTCGTGATGTTGCAGCTGGCATGTGATTGCTTGTTGAATGAGTTTTACAAATAGATTGACTGGCAGCGGAGTGTCAATTACTTACTTCAGCTGTGTCCCAGTTCTTCTTTGATGTTTTTGTTTTTTCGGAAAGGTGGCTGAATAGCAAGCGATAGTTCACCTGGCTGATCAAATGACTGATTATTCTCAGGATGAGTTGGTTACATAGGTTGGCAAGATGGTGTTTGAGTCAGATAAAGATGCTTGACATCTATCTAATTAGAAAGACACCCAGGTCACGTGTACCTCCGCATGCTGACATTTTGGAAGCAATGCAATCTGGCAGTTGTTCAAACACCATTCAGTTAAACACTGACAGATTTTCTTTATTTCCAAGATATATTTACATAATAAAGAAATGTCGTCAAGTAGCGTGTGCGACAGAAACATATTTGGAGAGGCAAAACTGAATTTTATAAGAGCACGCATCATTTTAAATACTTGTTTAAAGGAGTTTGCCTATAAATAGATTCTGTGTTAATTTGTCATTTTGAAAGTGAGGTCTAATAGTCTCTTCACAAGCTCCAAGAAATTATTTTGAATCTGCCTGATGCAGATCAATTGCTGAGGTGCAACCACTTGGTACAAAAGCGTGAGGAAGACTGATGGTGAACGTTGCTAAAGAAAAAAGTGTCCCAGGGAGAGTAAGTTTGGTACACTCTGGGGAGGTAGATATCAGTGTGTAACCCGAGGTCAGAGGTCAATGCATGAGGATACGTTGCAGAGCAGTGGGGAGTAGGAGTCGGTCAGGCTTGTGGTTGAAGGGGACAGGGTAAGGGAAACGGGGAATGAGGAATAAGGCTAGGAGGAAATACCTGGCAGAGGCGTGGGCAGGAGGAGGTGGAACGGATTGAAAGACAGGGTGATGTGGAGGCCAGTAGGGGAACAGGCGTGAGGCTTCTTGATGGAAAGGGAAGGATTGCAACATCCAGGAATTCAAAGCAATGTGATGTATGTTGACGAGTGAAGGTTGCGCAGGAAGCAGCTCATTTGGCAAAGTGTGAGACTCACAGAGGCAGACACACTGATTTACAACCGTAGCTTTTACTGGTGTAGAATTCAGCTTTGGTTAAAATGAATAGTTATTCATGGACTTTTAAATTAAATTGCAGCTTCACCTGCTGTTGAGTTGCAAATCACTTGCTTTGAGTCTCATCCATTTGACGTCAGTCTTAAACCATTCTCTGCGTGCTCGTCCCCATCTTCCCCTGTACAAGAGTATTATGTTTGAAGGAAAAGTACATATTGTAATGAGACACAGGTCTGAATTGTGTAATGGAGGATCCACACAACATAGAAGACTCATGTATAGGAACTAATGATAGTATCCTCCAAGAACACCCGAGGCAAACTAG
This sequence comes from Ambystoma mexicanum, assembly GCF_040938575.1. NCBI lineage: Eukaryota > Metazoa > Chordata > Amphibia > Caudata > Ambystomatidae > Ambystoma > Ambystoma mexicanum. The sequence continues at coordinate 290,431,241 of NC_090930.1, read as the reverse complement.
ATACTGATTACTCCAACTTCCTTATTGCAGGCAACATCATCACAGTCCAGAGGAAGGTAAAAACTCTAGGAGTTGTCTTACACAACGAATTATCCATGAAGCCGCATGTCTCTTACATCAGGTCTCGCTGTGGTCTGATCAATAAGCAAATCAATGACATCCGTCCATTTCTAACAGTCGAAAACTGTGCTCTTCTATCCACAGCGTTGATAAATTCCAGACTGGACTATTGCAATAGGATATTGTCTGGTACTACTGCCGCAAAAATATCCAATCCTTACAAGTGGGCCAGAACAATGCCATGTGGACCATCTTCACTCAATCTCATCGCTCCCATATCTCCATCTTCAGGAAGAAGCTTCATTGGCTACCAGCCAAACATTGCTTTACACATAAAATGCTCACTACGACACGTAAATGCCTCTCTTTCAGCAGTGCCATCTACTTGTCTGAAGGAATTAACATCAAGAGCAATGGAAAAAATCATTGTTCATCCTCTGCCACAGTCCTTGCTTCCCCCAGATTTAAGACCGCAAAATTTGGAGCCACCACGCTTGATGTTCAGGGCCCTCTACTTTGGAATGCTCTGCCGGCAGGACTACGACAAATCAAAAACTACCTCCTATTTAAAAAAGCCATAAAACCTACCTTTTTAACATGGAGTAATCCTTATGACCCCTTTCTGATCCTGCTTGCTATCTCTTGTTGTCCTGTCTATGTCTCTGTTATTTGTGCACCCTGAGGCCTACGGGCATGCAGTGCGTTATAAGAATTAAAATAAATAAATAATACATAATTAGAGAAGGTTTCCTGGTGTTCGTTTTGGATTTTGTAGGTGTTTGATTTGTTTAGGATGTGTAAGGTATGAGGAAGAAGATCCTCAAACCTTACAAATCCTAAACAAATCAGAATTGAGGATTTTCGGAACTACGGACATCCTCGATGTTCAATGGTAGAAGTGTCCCTTGAGAAGGCAGTGACTCTACAATACCATTTGGAGTTGCAAAGTGAGCTTGCTACAACAACCAGACTTAGATGCTGTGAGTGAAGGATACCAGTGTGTACATAGCGATGGATACTGTACACTAGACAGGGAGGTACATCACTGGTGAGACACTTAATAGTGCATTATAAGGTGACTGACTGAGCAATGAGGCATTGCTCTCATTTTGTATGAGCAAGTACAAAAGTCACTGTGGCATTATGTACTGATTGCAGTCTCTGAAGCTGGGAATGGGCAGTTCAACATAAAGGATGCATCTGTAGCAAGGATGAGAATGTGTTATGGACCCATTGTTGCAGAGGTTGGATGTCTAGTGCTTGATGAAGAGTCTTTAATTTAAAGAATGAGCATTGATCTGCGATTAAAAGTGGCAGACTTTTTGCTTCTCCAGTCAAGGCAGATGCCAAAATCAGAAGCAGCGATGGAAGAAAGTAGGTCTGCATATTTTATAAAAGATGGCTTAGGACTAGTGGCGGTACTGTTCAATCCTGAATGGATGGAACCTGTGAGGGAGCATGAGGTGAAATGGTATGTGATGCATGGAAGTCTGGATGCGTCAGCATGACAATATTCCATGAATGCTAGTTAGACCTGACTGAAAGGATGGATGAGTGACTGGTGGATGCAAGAACGAAGCTACTCCTGCTGATTGTATTCTGATGACCTGAGCCACATATCATGACTAGGGGAGGAACACCTAACCTACTACCATTGACCTGACCTGAACCACAAAGCATAAAGAATAAACCACATTCCAACCAGAGGCCTACCTGTCGTGCCATCTGTTCATGCAAGCTTCAAATGCAATCAATAACGTTGTCATGGAAGTGTTACACTTCAGTCCAGCTGCCGCCCCCAATCCTGTTTATGCAATTGGACAGATCTGCAAAATGATCTTGAGACACACCCAGTACACATTCCGTAAGTCTGTTTGTGAGAGGTCCACTTTCATATTCAAAGGGAAACTGGGATATGAATGTTCCAGGAGGAAATATGTTTTCAGGTAATAAGGGTTTGAGTTGAAATTGCCCCGCAACTACATGCAGAGCTCTCTGTCAAGGTGGACCAGAGCCACGCAAGACCCCTGCCTGAGGCATGTGCGGCAGATTGTGAGTGGCACTTTGTCTCAGGAGGATAGCTTAGGGGCAACCTGTTCGCCTTGGAAGAAAGGTGACGGGAAGCAACACAGGTTTGGTCCCTGGGTCCGTGCTTAGAAACCTCTGGGTATGAAGCATGTTATAAATAACCAATTCTAATTACTTTCATATAGTGTGCTTCAGTCCAAAATGCCCAAGTATGGCTTTTATCCAGCCCAGGAAAGAGGCAGAATGCCACCCCAAACCCTAAGGAGGATAGACTCCATTCTGTGGCTGGGGCAGAAGCCTGATTGCTTCAAATACAAGTGCTGTTGTTGGGAAAAGACCATAGTTTCCAAGATCTTAGCCAGCCATGCAAGACTTGCAATTGGCCTACATGATCTAAGATGGAGGTATTCAAGGACAATGGCATTGATAACAGTGGTGTGGTGTGAGTACTTTCTTCTTAACAGCTGTGTTGAGCAGACCAAATTCGTTCGCGGAATTACCAAATGTGGGGCTAGAACCATTGCCCATTCTTTCTGCACTTGTAATTTATCTTGGGGAGAGCATGCAGGTTTTAAGATTATAACAAGTGGAAACGGATGTAATATTGACTGGGTGGATTTCAGTTAAGCAAGCCAAAATGGAGAGTATATTTGACCATCGTCAAGTAGTTGTCAAGTTGTTTCTATAAGAGTTAATCACCAATTAAGACCTGAATATCGTTTGTATCAGTCAAAACGAATTCATTAAACACATGCTGCCTCTTAACATGGAGTATGTCGTAATATTATACGTACCTTAAACACCGTCAATGATAGGACAGCGCCAGTATTTTACAAAGACATTCCAGTTCAATCAAAAGCTACCATAAATGTTCTCTATGAAGTGGGAGATATTTCTGTTTTAATTACATATGTTTAATAATTCTGGTGAAATATGTCGCTCTTCAGAAACTCACAGCATTTCCTTATTAAAAATAAATCACATATGTATTTCCAGATAGGCAACACTTTAATAAAGGACTACAAATCCAATTAATCTGCATATGTGACAGAATACATTACCTCTGCTCCATCCTAAATATCTCATTACTTTTTCAGTATGCTATTTAAACATACAGAAATCAGAAACTAGGTTACGGTTCTTGAGAGATGCTTCAATGGCATCTCTGGGGTTTGCTTGAAAAGCAATTACTGGTCAGGCCTTTCCTCTTTCCTTTGTGAAATGTGCAGGATTGCTGGGCCAGGGGTCCAAAGGAATTAACTTGATTGGCTGTCACCGGCGTGTCTTGGTCAAATCATCTGGACAGGTGACACCTGTTTTTGCGCGGCCCTGTCTTGGCTGTGAGAAATGACTCTGTTGGGCGGGGAGATGGAGGAGAGCTTGCTGAAAGGGCCAGTGTCCCTTACACAATGATTAAACCGGTCCCCGAGACATGCTGGCCTGCCTCCTGAATTATTGTGGAAGGCCGAAATCTGATCTCAAAGAAGTCAAGGGAGAAGCGATTACTAACAAGTGTACTGAGCACAGATACATGCAATAAAAAGAAAACTCTACATGGCATTGAGCATGAAAAATGCACGGCAGTTTTCAATCCACTGTGTCTCTGATCAGATAAAAGTTAGATGAATTGCAGTAAGCTTTGCAGCGAGCGAGCAGAGTCACAGTCAATGTGGTTCGTATCTATCTTCGCTAATCAAAGTTTTAAATTGAACTTATGGCTGGACACAGAATTTAGTATCAAGTTCTTCCAAGCTGGCCCATCTTAATTCAGAAACTATGGGCCTCATTACAACTATGGCGGTAGCCGTGCCGTTAAAAACGGTATGGCTGCCGCCGGAGTTGCATTTTTTCCAGCACCCGCAAATGGGTAAGAACCGGGACATGCTGATCTCGGGGAACCTGGTAATTGCCGATTTGCGGGTGCCGGAATCAAGGGCCACCCCATACCCATTATGCCCCATAGGGCTGAACGGGGACGGGGACGTCGGATGCACCGGCACATACAGAGTTGTGCCGGTGCATCCAACGTGCTCAGGAAAAACCTGGCGGGTGAAACGGCACCCTCGAGCAGAGCACGTAGTATGGTGGTTCGGGAACTGCGGTACCGGCATGCTTACCGGTACCGTAGTTCCCGGCCTCCATGCTTGTAATGAGGCCCTTTTTCTTCTTTAGTTGAATCACAGCTACTGAATCACCGAGGCTGAGAATATATGTACCGCAGCATCAAACCTAAGGACAGAGAAATGACAAAACAATCACACATTAGATGGATATTAGTTTGTACCACACGCTATAGGTAGTGCCAGTGTTGCATTTTTTTTTTTTTTACAAATTGTTTAAAGCTTTGAGGTAAAGGACATGCCAGGGAGTAAAAAGCAATGTCACATTCTCGGCTGGAATAAGCTTGTTTTTAAGAATGTTTCAATGACGTCCAATAACATTAGCAAATAACACCCCCCCCACTCATGCGCCATCAGGTAAATCCACTGTGCACGTGCCATGCAAACATATTGAAATACATCAAAACAATGATCAAATGCTAAACATTAGAGCCATTGTCAAACAGCTTGCCCCCTCTGTAACAGCATGTTTCTATGGCACCTCTGCAACGTGGGAGAATCTGGCGTCATCTGCACCATGTGTATCCTTAGTTTAGCCGACAGCAATGCTAGCTGTACAATCTCCCACATGATGTATTGTCTTTGCAGACCAGTGTTAATACCAAGGTTCTAACGCCCATAATACAACAGAAAACATGTAAGCTTGCAAATGTGATGAATCTGGGAAATGTGTCTCCTCTTCCCAGGGGGGAGCCACCCTCTTTTGGGCTAGGGAGGTGAGCCCACTCAGCAAAACACTCCCTAGAGGTTTTGGAAAGCACGACAGCACTGGGAGTGACTCCCTTCTAGGGCACAAGTACTCCCATTCCTAGATGGAAAGAACACCCTGTCCACCTATATGGTAGTAGAAATGTTTCAATTGATCCACATTCAAAACAGACAACACTGCTTTGCTAATGTTGGCTCAAGGTAATGCTGAAATCTTCACAAGCTCAGCAGCCGATGGAGAACAACATGCCCCTTTTAAGTACGGCAGCGAGATTAAAGGGATGAGGAAGGTTGAATTAATCGAGAAGAATCCTACGCAAAGGTAAGCCTCTGACGTGAGAACGTCCTGGAGGGACAGTGCCGAGCAACACCGCAAAACTAGCAGTAGCGTGGCAGGCTTGAGAGAGGAGAGAGAAAAGCCAGGAGGCCGGCATTGGAAAAGGGCGTTACTTCCGAGATGGAGATGGATGGAAGACCAGTTTACCTGGTGGCCCGAGCACACTGCAACTGTGTTGGGCCTGGGACCCATGAACAGATGCCAAAGCCAGCATGCACCAGAGGAACGAAGCCTCCAGTCAAGAAGTGCTGAGTGTGCCAAGGCAGGCAAGATACAGAAAACAAATTCTTAAGGAACGGCAACGCCAAGGAGAGAGAGAACGGCCACATCCCTGCTGAGACTCCACTCCCCTGGAGCACGCCCGATATCAGTAGAGGTAACGCAGTTGCCCAGGGTGGAGGAAGGCAAGCGGAAAACAGTGAGAATAGAGAATATGACACTGAGGGTCACGGAACCCCTAGAATACCAAATGGTGAAGATTTGCAGAGGCCAAAGATACAAATACAAAACTTAAACAAACCAGTGAGCCTGAGGATTTGGAGAGCCCTAGAGAATTAAGGGACATTGTTCAACGTGTAAGAAAAAGAAAACCTGCAGGGTTCAACCAGCCTGTCCAAGACATAAAAGTAGGGGAAAGGAAATGACCAGGTTGGTGGAGAAGAAATAAGGGAAGCATCCCTCCACTCAAAGAACTTTTATTGGGTCAATTGTGAAGAACCCTATTTGAACTGTGACTTACCATTCCTCCGTCACCCATAATATCCCTGTATTATCAGGATATCGGCTGGCGGAAACAGTAAGCTGAGGTTACTGGTAGGCTGCCAATGCTAGCATAGGCCTAACGGCAACCTCTTAATAAGGGCCAAATTCCACAAAACCTTGAAATAAATTGAGGGTGTAGAATTAATACATTTTCTTAAAAGAGGTAATGTGCTTGCCATGAAGTGCAGAACAATGAATTAATGTTTCAAGTTTTCCAGTTCATCAGAACTACCACAGAACCTGCAACTGGCAATCTCAGTAGCCATCAAACTATATCTAACCAGAATGTGTCTTGCATGGAATAAATTCAATCTAAAGCTAAGGAAAGAGTCACATACAAATCTACTTTGATAGATGGACAAATAAGGAGCCAATGTACCGCACTTTTTATGATCATAAGAAAAATGTTGAAGGGAATCAGACCATGCAAACTCTCAATCATAACTTCATCAGTCAATTGTTACAAAAAATAGAAAAAACATTTCAAGGTGTGTTCACCACTTTGTTGGGATATAACATTCAAGTGACTAAATAATCATGAATAGGACACTTGATCTTAACATAGAAAGACAATAGTTTCCATTGTCCCCTTAACAAGTGCTCTAGTCCCAAGATCATATTGAAAGGCTGCCAAGAGAATAGATTTGGGCACCCTGAAAACCCTGCGCCAAATGAATCCTTTATTTGTTGGGGTCTGCCCTAGAAAGCTTCTTAAAAATGGGAATAGTGTAAGCAGTTATACAGGAATAAGGAAACAAACCTGACCCAGTCACCTGTTTTAGAAGTGTCGACTAAATGGTAGACCAAGTTATCAGATAATTCTTTAATAGGATGTTTGATAGATTATTCAGTGCTGGAGCTGCTGACTGTTCGTACTAGCTCTAATATCGATTCATGATAAATCAGTATTTACAAATTGTGATTCTGTACAGGCGATTTTACACACTCAAAATATTCAACTGATTTGCGCGTCCCAGTCTTTATCAGACACTGGATTTAACAGAAGATCTGGCTGGGAATTGCTAATATTATTAATCATCTTGCAAAAAGTGGCCGAGCTCTTGTTGCGAAGGGCATGTAGAATCAGCTCAGCATCCCTTTATAATCTTAGCATACAATTACCCCTCAGCTAATTTTTGTAAGAGTCTCAGGAGGATAGCTCAGGGGCAACGTGCTCGCCTTGGAAGAAATATGACATAGAGCAACACAGGTTCTATCCCCGGGTCCGTACTTAGAAACCTCTGGGTATTAAGCGTGTTATAAATAACCAATCATATCATATCAAGATTGCTTGAGCTTTCAGTGCACTTTTTCTATCAGCTATTTCAGGATTATAACCATGGGAGTCTCTATATAACCTGATAGGCACCCACGCCCTGGAACTACCCATTACAGATATCAAAGTATGTTCCATAAAGGCGTCAACATGTCTCGTGCTAAATGTATAAAACATCCAGTCTAAGGTGGTTTCTTCTAAACATGAGGCAAGATGGCCGCTATCTCCATGAACGAGTTTAGGGCGCCATTAACTCCTATACCCCCTTGCATTTACCATACGTTTCAGTGGACTGCAGGTTTCACTGCTGGTTACCAATATGTCAAATTCCGCAGTAAGCATACAATTATCACTCCAGGGCGTTGGTGTAATATAAAAAGATTTACATCTATTAAAAAGAAACTTGCTGGCAAAAATATAATCTAAGGTAGAGGAAAGGCCATCACTATGCCAAGTCAGCTACTGTGAATATCACCCATGAAAGCCCCATTAAACATCTGAAGCCCCAGCCCTAATAGGCAACATGTCCATACCGATCCATGATAGAGTTTATGGTTCCCATTAATCATGGAGGGTACTTCCTCTCTAGAGATGGATGTTTACATCAATGCACACAGCATTAAAGTCACCAGAAAGAAGCATTTGTCCACCCACATTCTTAATACTCCAATAATTTGCAAATGTAGAGAGATGGTAAAGTTAAAAGTCAAGGTACCATATGCCTGTATGCCAGTATACATTCAAAATTAACAAAGACAACCAGCCACAAGCAGTAATAACTCTAACTTCAGTGGGAAATATAGCCATGCACACGCTATAATCTTGTATTATATCAAGTCACCTACAGGATTTCACCAATGTGATCAAACCCCCAGAAGGCCTACCCTTAGTGGCAGGCTTACACACATCACCATAACAGTCAAAGGAGGGACATTCCGTCAACCCTGTCTCCTGTAGTAAAATAATGGCATACAATGTCAATGTTAGTCCAAAAGATGGATTAGTGAAAAATCAAAGATAAGGAACCCACATTACTTAGGTGTATGTGACAGTTGGAAACTCTGGGACCACTGCTGCACTGTGAAGAGTCCTATTAACCAGGACAAGTCCTGAACTAAGTTAGAATGTGCCAGCTGGACCTCCCTGGGGGTGGGAGCACCAGCAACCTCTGAGATGATGTTGAGATGGCTCTCAGGTTGGGATCCTCTTCCAACAGCCTGAGAATGTTTGATCTATTGAGCACCAGATGTTTATTTACTGACAGTAAACATTCAGCCAAAACTTTGTTGGGGGGACCAGTGGCTAATCCCGTAGTACCATTGACCCTTATGGACGCCTGGAACGACGTGAGGCGCTGGGGAATTCTACTCTCAGGAAAACAGTGAAGGTCATCCAGACGCTTTGAAGCTTTTAAGATGTATATACCTGGCAATTCCCTTTATTATGGGCCCTATGGAAAGCTTTCTGGAAGCCGGCAGCATATCCCCTGTCTTGCAGAGCAGACTGTTCAGTGTGACACCCGGTACCCCAACTGCCCAAGGTCAAGGCTTCCTTATAGGAGGAACAATGACTGTTATTTTGGGTAATTACTCCACCAGTAAAGGAATCCACAGCCAAGGCTTCCATGTCATGCATATGTAAGATCGGATCAGTCTGAACCGAAAGCCAGACACAGGTTTTGCCTCCTCCTTCCTTAAGTGTCAGTGGCTCTGATGAAGCCACATCCGCATGATCTGGGGTGGGATCAACCCTCCCTTTCTGTAGACCTCGTGTGGCACGTTTGGCAGGTACCTCCAATTTCCCTAAGATCTTATTAGCAGTGGTTTGTATTTTGATGATCCATAGGAATTTTCAAGATTATGTTTTGGCATTATTGCGTGGGGGTTTGTTTTTCGTTTTTTTAGCCTGAGTGGCTATGACCTTACTAGCACGGGTTACAGTTGCTGGTGCAGGCTTAGAAAGTGAGCCGGTGGTCTCATGGCCAAGGATCCCAAAGCTCATATGTGCTAAGGAGAGCACGGGACCCAAGCAAACAGCGATTGAATTCATAGGTGGTAAAGGAGCCTGGACAAAAGACACTGAACAAGCAGCTACTAAAAAGTTTGGCTCAGCACCCAAGCCCACTTCACCTGGGGAGTACAGCCTAGTGCTGATTACCTCACTTCTAACCAGAGAGCTAATGACAGTAGGGTTTGCAGGGGCACCCTTCTTTATCACTTTGGCCCAAGTAAACTGCAAGAACTCTCTCATTTTAGTTTGTCCACCAATATTCTCAAATTTAAACAGGAGAGAATCAAGCATAGCCAAATGCCTCTTGGTCTCTAATTTGAATGCCTCTTACAGGGATACCAAGATGCATAGTACTTGGTTAATTTCCAGTAAAACACCCTCATGGCCATCGGTTGTCTTGTTATCAATATCGCCCGTATGTTGTAACATATTTGACAGTCTCCTAGGTGGAACAGAACCAGGAGTAGAGGCTGTAAGAGGATTCAATTCAACACTACAGCTAAGTCAATGCCTAGTCTGGGATACTGAATGGAAACCCTTATTGATATATCTTTATGTCCAGTTCATGCGTTCTGGATGACTACCCCTATATAACACCCCTCTCTTGGAATCCCCCTGACCCCACTGAGCCAAGAAGTAGTTCTGTTTTGCAAGTTAAAAGGTTTATTTGAGAATTTAAACAATATATATATATATATATATATCACACTTTATAATAAATTAATAATTGAATATCACACTTAATCTGATATGATAAAGATTAACAACGGAGAATCTGGCACTAGCCCACTTCTTTATAATCACTAAGGAGTTCACATGAAATGGATAAGGTAGCACACTGGTAAATAGGGACAGAAGAATAATGTGGTAGAGAATGCTTTATAGGGTTCAAGGAAATGCAAGGTTGAATGAATGAAATGCAATATAGAAGATAAACTGATATGGTTTCACAAAAGACAAGGGAATCACTTTCCCTTTGTGGCAATTCACCCCCCCTATACAATGTAAGGAGATGGAAAGAAGAGCACACGGTTCAGGTATACAATCACAATATAATATAGAGTTCCAGTTTCCCAGCAAGCTTAGAGGAGAATAGATATGAGTTTTACACAGGCTCAAAATGCTTTAAAATGTGATAGCAATATATTGGAAAATGTGCTAAAATGATTTTAATTCCCTCTGGGGGTTCAGGTTGAGGATTAGTTGGTTTAAATAAGGTCAGGCTTACTTTAGCAATGTTCTAGGAATGATTGGCAGGTTAAACAAATTTTTGGCAAATGAAAGCAAGGAAGCTGCTGTTTTCACACGTGGAGAAATTTGCAAATCGCGGTAAAATTCGCGAGTGCGTTTTTCGCGCTTGCGGCAAAAGTATAGGGAATAGGAATGCGGTTCTAGGTTTGTTGAAAAGCCAAGATTCCCAGCTTTCAGAGGGAAGTTACTGCAGTCTCTTAAAATAGATTGAATTATATTATTTTAACTAAGAGATTGGTTCTGCACAGTTCTGCTAGGTACTCACAATATATTTAGAAATAGAATGGGCCTCGCCACGGATCTGGTCAACAGGTTTTCTTCACTCGCCACGGACGGTTTCTGCGCACAGCGTCTGGGTCAGCTCTCTAGTTCTGCGAACACCGGTCTGGGTCAGCTCTGCTCTGCCTCTGGTTCTGGATACTGCTCTGCTTTCTCTGGGTACAGCACTGCTTCTGGATCTTTCTGCACAGCTTTCTCTGGACCCAGCGCTGATCTGCACGGCTCCTGGATGCTGCTATCGCTGTTAGGTTTGCTGGATGCTGAGGCCCACTGAGAAGAGTTCTCAGTTTGTGGGTTTAGGCCCTTGCTTTGAGTTCTGAATCAAGTTCTTTGGAGTTTTAAAGTCTAAGTGTTGAATCTAGTATCTTCTGGATGTTGTGTGGTCCGGCAGAGCGCGTTGCAGCAAATGGAATTGAATGTCCCTATCTGTCCTGACTGTCTGCTTTTATGTGTTTTGAAAGTGGGTGGAGAGGCTAGCTTTCTAGACCCTACTCCTCTCCACTTGTCATTGGCCTCTTCATCCTCCTCCCCTTTATTGGGGGAATGAAATGAAGTGTCATCGTGATGAGGTCTGTTTATGATACAGAGAACCCACCCCTGTCAAATTACACACAATCTATATTTTGACCCAAAAGAAATGTTTGCACAGGTACACATTTGTTTAAAATTACATGCACCCATCACATATCACAGGAGGTATACCCTGTCCAAATCTGCTCTTCCTGGGGGCTTGCATTCAGAAATGGCAACATTTGCACTTTTTAAATGGTTTTCAATATCGGACATTAACCCAAATTTACACACATGTGCGCAAGGAGTATGGACATTAATTGATGAAGTGTCAGATTTTTAACATGCATACATTTTAAGTAATACCCTCTTAACTGCTAGCTTGCCCCCAGATCATACCACCGGTTGTAAAAACCTCTTAAAATGTGGGCAGAAAAATCACAAGAATTATGGTATCATTTAAATAATTTTCACAAGTCCGCTCTATGAATGATCCATCTTTTTAGAGTTATGTTCTGGCCCCAAAGGGGTGTGGTTTCCCCCCAGCACAAGGTTGAATTTCTGGTTTTTCCAGTTCTGCCAAGCCAGCTTGCTCTCACAGGCTGTGCTCCTCCCCTTTCCTTCCAGGAGGAAGCCACATTTACGACTCCCACCAATAAAACATTTGCCTGAGTCAGGACAGGGCTTTGTTCAATTTCCTGCAGAGCCCAGGTAATTCAATCAGAGAAGTGTCATATCCCTTTTGGTGGGAACAGCAAAAGGCAGCTAGGCCTGGGAACACAGCTGTTGTGCAAGTCTCAACTCCTGTCGGGGGTAGCTGGTGGGCAGAATTCAGTTCCTTAAGCCAGGCCCCAGCTAATGTCACTTTTAGTTACCCAGTTTGCTGCATTCAAATAAAACTAACCATTTTTACATATGCAGCTAGAATGCTGATTCTAAGTTTAAAACCATGACATGTAAACAATTGAAACCTATCTGACACTCAAAAGTAGGTCACTCATTTCTTTTAAACATTTAGATTTTTAGTGTCTTTCAGTCCAAATTTACTTAAACTGCAAAAATCCACAGCTCAGCCAGTCTTGTTATAAACCTTCAAGTCACTTCAGAATATAACTTTACATTGGATCCACCTCTCAGTAAGTCTTTCTTTGGCCTGCTTTGGGTTCATTTATTCAGTTTTACACAAAAAAGTCTGGTGTTGTTTTAAAACGCCGGCTTTCTGATAGTGGTGAGTACTGGTAATGCACCCATTTTTTGGATTTAAGAAAATTAATTCCCCACAATTCTAGGTTGCTTTTGGCAATCAGCATTGCCATTCCCAATGGTTTCAGGCTACTGTGTGGGTAGTCCAATGGTGGTTTTAGGCAGTGCGCTTCTGTGCCCATAACATCGGCAAAAATGGGTGGCAGCCTATTCTTCATGCCTTTCCCTGGGCATTTTCTGGGAAGCTCTGGCCATCATGATGTTTTCAATGCCAGTACTGCACAGTTTCTGAGGTAGGGCTCGGATGCATGGGTAAAAACATCCCACAAGCCCCCCTCTTGCGATGGCCATTCTGTTTCACTGATGGAACTCGCAAGACCTGGGATGTTTCCTCATCTTCTTCCAATAGATGGCACAGTTCAGCATCGTTTCCTCCATCCGGTCGGATCGATCGGTTCTCCTCGCCGGTCCTGATGGGAGTATTGGACGGTACACTGGGCCCCTTGCGTCTCTGCTCCCGGTCTCCGGATCGTCCTCCTTGGCCCGTCTCCAGGTTTTCTTTCTCCTAGGACGACAAAGGAAGAGCGGCAATACCTATTCATGGACATTTCTCCCCCACCATTGATATAGTGGGGTGCCATATACATTTATAGTCAAAACATATGAACCTGCACATTTCTTTTTGCATTCAAAAACCAAAACACCCACATTTAGAAACTCAGAATTTGATAGGCGATATATAGGATATTTTAAGTTAGAACTGAATTAATCTGAGACAGCACCCTCTAGGATTCCAGAGGATTCCTCCAGTTGTTGCAGAGTGTGCCTGGGATGGCAACACTTTAACTGGTTAATGTGGACCCACTTGTCTTCCCCCTCTGCCAAACCACCTTTGGGGTGCGGATCTTGTAGGCCACAGGGGAGATCTTGTCTATAATCTCAAAGGGTCCCTTCCATGTAGGCAAACATTTTCGCTGTTTGGCCTGGTTCCTTTGGAAATTGTATAGATAGACCCGGTCCCCCACCTGATATTCCTTCCTGGAAGTCTTCAGGTCATAGTCGGTCTTCATGCTATCAGCTGATCTTTCTAGATTCCGCTGAGCATAAGCAAAAGCATGTTGAAGGTGTTTCCTTAAATTCTCCACATACTCATGAGTTGTGGAGGCATTTATTAGTGTCTGCTCTTGGGTCCTGTAGAGCAAATGCTGAGGAAGCACCATCTTGCGCCCAGTCATCAACTCAAATGGTGACATTTTGGTTGCAGATGAAGGGGTAGATCTGATGGCCATTAGGACCAGAGGTAATCGGATATCCCAACTTGGCCCAGAATCTGCCACAAACTTCTTTAATATGCTAACAATGGTTCGGTTATATCTCTCTACTGCCCCAGAAGAAGCTGGCCGGTAAGCAATATGCAACTTTCTTTTCACCCCCAGTATCTCCCACATCTTTGTCATTACTTCACTGGTGAAGTGGCTACCCCTGTCTGACTCAATCCTTTGAGGTAGACCGAAACGGGAAAAGATGTGGTTAATCATCAGTGCAGCTGCAGTTTCTGCCTTGCAATTTGGGGCTGGGAGACATTCCACCCACTTGGTAAACAAGCGTGTAACGGTCAACATGTACTTGTTTCCTCTAGACGAGCGAATCACAGGGCCTACAAAGTCGATTTGCAAATCTGACCATGGCAGTGTCATCCCCCGCTTTTGGAGAGGCGCGCGGTGTGTGAGGGACGTCAGCTGAAATTGCGCACACACAAGACACCCCTTCAAGTATTGGTCAAGATCCTGCCCCATGTGTGGCCAGTATGCAACCTCTCTTAAGATTTCCAGTGTTGTGTGAAACCCCCTATGACCGGCGGTGGCTGCATCATGGGCGTGACTTAACATCAGGCTTCGGAATGAGGTAGGAACCACCCACTGATCGTGGCCATCTTTGGATTTCCTTACCAGCAAACCATCTTGGATTCGGAACATTTTTGGACATTTCATCAACACTCTTAGGTCCTCTTTCCCAATATAATCGGTATCCATCAGGGGAAAGTTCTCAGGGTCCTCAAGGTGTTGGTAAAACTTACCAATAATTGGATCCCCCTTCTGAGCGGTAATCAAATCTGCATCAGGGGTCTCCTTACTCCATTCTGCAATTGAAAGGTCGTTGTGAGCATTTGTCTGGGACCTAGTGATAGCAGTGACCTGGATTTCCCCCAACAGGGACTCAATCTCAATTAGATCCCCTTGGATGGCCCCGGTTTTGGCCAGCTGATCAGCTAAGTCATTTCCAGTTTTGTCTGGTCCCTCTACTTTGGAATGACGCTTGATCTTTTTCCAATAGATGGTCATCTCATTCGCGGTGACCAGATCATCAATGTTTTGGATCAACTTCCCATGTTTCAAGGGTTTGTTGTTAGCACATAACATGCCTCTGGTTTTCCAATTAACCAGGTGCTCCACGAACCCGTTCCGTACATAATCCGAATCTGTGATTATGACCAGTTCGTGGAGTTGATGCTGGACAGCAGTGAGGATGGCCTGATGCACAGCCATCAATTCTGCCACCTGACTACTTCGCGGACCAATTTTGTATCCAGCGGAGGGTTCTGGGGACTCATTCGCCCATGCATTCCCTACGCCGGCCACCAGTTCTTTCTCCCCGTCGTTGTCAACATGGTAAGAGCATCCATCCACATATACAGTGGGCATTCTCTCACACTTGTCTTCTTCAAAGACTTTGTGGGGGGAATTAAGATATGCCTCCATGTTGTCCTTTATTTTTAGACTTTCGTCCTCGAGACAGTTTTCTCTGGCACAATCATGCAAGTCAGCCAGACCTTGCGTGAGGGGACTCTTCTTGTTTTGGCCATATCTGACCTCCACAGGAAAGCCTTGCATTGACAGAATCCAGGAAGTAATTCGGGAATTACTCACATTTCCGGCCCGGATTCTGTCACTTTGGAGATATTGCAGAGGCTGGTGTGGAGTCTCCACTATGATGTGTTCCCCCTGGATAAACGGGCGGTAATTCTTCAATGCCCACACCGTTGCCAGGAGTGCCTTCTCACAATCGTTGAATTTTTCCTCCACAGAGGATAAAGTTTTGCTTGCATAGGAGATTACTTTATTGACCTTGTCATGCTTTTGGTATGATACTGCCGTAAAGCACGTATTAGAGAAACCCGTCTCCAGGAAGAACTCCTTGTTTCTGACAGGGTAAGCTAGGCAAGGCGCTTTTCAGAGGCTTCTTTTGAGTTGTTTTACTGCCTCGGCTTGTTCTGGACCCCATTCCCACTTGACCCCCCCCTTCAGGAGATGAATCAGGGGTCTGGTGATCTCTGCGTAGCCCTCAATTAACTTTCTGCTGTAATTAGTCAGTCCAAGGAGGCTCCTTAGTTCCCGCAGAGTTGTGGGGTCTTTCAGTTTCTGAAGTGCTTCCACTTTCTTTTCCTGGGGACAGAGACCCTGAGGAGTAATCTCATGCCCCAAGAAATAAACACGGGTTCTACACCACTGTGCTTTCTGAAAGGAAAGTTTTGCTCCGGCGGCCCTCAACTGCGTCAGAACATAACGGATCTCCGCTATGTGTTCCTCCACAGATGAACTTTTGATGAGGACATCATCTACATAAGCCAGGTTACCTCTCGCACCCAGGTCGGGCATGGCCTTATGTAGGAAAATATTGAACTCATTACCGGAGTTAAGGTATCCGAAGGGAGTCCGGGTCCATGTATACTGCTGGCCCCCAAAGGTAAAAGCCAGCTTGTATTGGTCCTCCCTACTGACCGGCACGGTCCAGTATCCATTGGTCAGGTCTATTGCAGTGAATACCTGTGACCCCTGGATCTGGGCCAGCCCTTGGTCAAAGTAGGGCAGAGGCCATCGGGAAGTATGGACCCGTTTGTTGAGCTCCCTGAGGTCGGCACAGAGTCTCCACTGGCCGTTTGGCTTCAATATTCCCAGAACCGGATTATTGAAGGTGCTGTGGACTGGACAGATTATTCCCCGGGACTCAAGGTTCTTAATTATTTCAGTAAGGAACTCCATTGATGCGAGAGGCAAGCGATATTGCTTCACAAACACAGGAGTCATGCCAGGGTCCGTGGGGAGTGTTGTTGTGTGGATGTCAGTGCAACCACAGTCATATGAGTCTACCGCAAAGAGATCTTGGAAATCCAAGAAAACTTGTTTCAACTTTTGCTTTTGTTCCAGAGTCACACAGGCATCAGCTAGGTTGACTCTCTCTTCCACCATCTGCCTGAAGCCTGGAAAGACTTCTGGTTTGGCTATCTCCGCGGCCTCCTCCAGCTGGGTGGAGAAGTCCCTGGTCAGAGTGCTGATTTGGACCGGAGGCTCCAGGAGGGAAAGGCAGCCCTCATGGACCTGGAAAATCACCTCATCCCTCCTGAAGTCACAAGTCAATTCTTCCTTACCATAGGGGCAGGAAGTGTACACCAGGAAGTTCCCCCCATGCCGGGTAAAAATCCTGTCTGGTGCTGTATTGTCCTCACTGTCACTGTCAACGCAGTCCTTGGGGATTGGCCTTAACAGTTCATTATCTAAATCAATGGAAAAATGTCGGTCATCAACCGCCATTCCAATAGTGGTGCCTGCGGCTAGAGTAATACTCTTTAAGTCGCTGTTATCCACCTCTATTAGAATGGTGTCATGTTCTATGTTGACTACTGGTGTTGGGTTTACCCCTAACCCTTGCTGTTGGAGAGAAGCATTTAGATGTATGTAAGCATCAGGGTTTTGCAAATATTGTCCTCTTTTAGCTTTCACTTCCAGGGAGAATTGTCGGGTCCTTTCTGGGATGGTGACTTCCTCTTTGATCTGAATTTCAACTGCATAAGGTAGCAATTGAGCTAACCTAAATGCTTTTTCTGGATCATCAAAGCCCATGGGATTATCCGCTAATCGGGACCAAGCTTTGAAGTTTATTAGGTCCAAACTAATGGCAAAGTGATTGAGAATGTCACTGCCTAAGAAAAAGGCGGCAGGGACGTCTCGCACGACCCAACAATTGTGGACTATGCTCTTGTTGCCAATGGAGATTTTGAGCATACACCTGCTTGGCAGGAGATGTTTGGAATTAGGTGCTTCCAGGTCCATTTCCCATTTGTCTATCAGTTTGAAGGTGGGAATGGCTGGATCTTTTGGGAGTTGGCGAAACATGGCTTCGCTGATGAAGCTCTTACCATTGTTCACGCACACTCGAGCGAGAACAGAGTCCTTCCCATCATTTAACTGAACAGGGATGAACAACTGCTCTCCAATTTGCTGAATCTCAGCCAGGCTCTGAGCTGATTTCACATCTTTCTGCTCTATAGGAGTGTGAGTTTCTGCTTGTGGATTAGTAAAGAATTTCAGGGTGTTTCCTTCCAGTGTGGAATACCACCTTAAAATGGAAGAAAGGTTGATTTTCAGAAATAGAGAGGACCCCCCATCACCAGTCTGTTGTCCTACTGCTATTACTGTCACGTCTGGAATTTGGTTGTTCTGGAAGTGAAATTCTTCTTGGTCAGATTTTTGTTCAACCATGTGGCAGTTGCCGTTTAAACTAACATGGTTGACACTCTGTTTTAATTTTATTGGTCGGCTAGTCTGGGTCCAGAGGACCTTGTTTACGCAATCTATTAAGGGTGACAACCTCCTCAGGAGGTCATTCCCCAGTAAACAAGGGGTTCCCTCTGGAGTCACTACTATGACCGGGTGTTTCACCTTGTGTCGCCCGATCTTAATGTCCAAGTCTGCAGTCCCCTCAACGGGAATTTCCTTCCCGTCAAAGTTCTGCAGTTGTCCAGGAAGAGAGGTGAGAGGAATTTGGTAATTCTCTCCCCTTCCTGCATTCAGTTCCTCAAAGGCCCTTCTGGACAGAAGGGTAGCTTGAGATCCAGTGTCCACCAGTGCCAAAATTGTACCCTGCCCCTGTACTTGTACCGGGGCATAGTATCTTCCCTCCTTCTCCTCAAGGGGGCACAGATAATGCACATTTTTGGACAACTGGTGGGCTAACTTTCTGGTTTTGGACATCGCTAGCGAAGAGATTTGGGCAGAATTCTGTGGAGAGCCTTGGGAATCTGAAAGAAAAAATTGGCAACTGGAGATCAGAGCCATTGTGGGTTCCCCTGGCTCCGGTTCCGGGCCGCCCCCCCCCTTTTTGGAGGCAGTCACCAGGATGGGTTTGAACCAGGGGATTTTCTTGCTGTTGGTTCTGGGATGAGATGGTGGGCGGCGGTAGCTCAGTCTCCACATCTCCCCAGTCTGGATTTGCATCCCTAGGGACCCATTTTTCTTTGGGAGGAGTTCCCCCCTCTCTGAAGGAGAAGATCCTTTTCCCAGGATCCTCTGAGGATCCCTCTCCCTCAAATTGGAAGATCTGTACCTCCTCCTAAAACTGAGTCTGTTTGGGTCTTTTGTTTCTCCTACCCCCCCTCTGCTCCTTAGGAGGCAGACTTTCAGGGGCAAGAGATTTTGTTTCCGGTTCCTGGGTTTCCAGGGGCTGTTTACAAATGAGGAAGGAAGCTTCCTCCAAGGCCTTACACCCTTTGTGCCTCCTCCCTGGGAACCGGTGAGTTATCGGGGTGCTGCCCCCGTCATTGTTCTGGAGCACCAGGTCCAGAGTTGGGTGCGTTCTGCGCCGGCATGCCGATCTGAGGGTTCTGCTGAGCCCTCAGTATGTGACCCAGATCCCACGCCATGTTTTGAACCTGGCGCTCTAACGTGGAAACCCGCTCAGGCTGATACGGGGCCCTGTTTTCTCCCCTGGGCTGATCCCGGGAAGGGTAGCTATCCCTTCTTTGGTAGTACCCCTGGTTGGGAAGATTTGGATACCCCTCCACCCTTGGCCTCCCCTCTCCCGGATTCGGTTGTCTGGGCTCAGGGAATTGGGGAAAGAAGGGTGGAGGATTTTGGGGCTGGAAGTTTTGTGGATACCTGGGGAAGAAGTTCTGCCCAGGGTTTGCTGAGTTTCTGCCCTCCTGTGAGAAGTTGGGAGGGAAGTTCTCTGGGTTAGGTGCTTGGCTGGATCCCCCCCCCCTTGGGCTGGAGGAGTCCACACATAACCCAGGATGGGTCTGTTTCCCTTGTAACGGGGGCTTACATAATCAGGAGAGCGAGGGACCCCATTTGTGGGGCTGCCTCCCTGGCTCCCTGTCTGTGACTGGCCCGAGGAATTTCTGGGCCTAGCATTATTAGGTGCAGGTAGGTTTTTAGGCCCCCCCATCTCCAAATCTAAAACGGGGGTGAGCTTTATCTCTGCCACCTTGACAGCAGCAGGGGTGTTGTTGGCTTTGGGGTTTTTGGGTGCATTATTTTTATTTTCTATTGGCTTCTGCACCTCATAGATCCGGGTTGCCTGTTCAATGACCCAGTCTAAAGATCTTTTCTCGTGAAAATCCCTCACGTGCTGGGTCATTATGTATTTGGGCAAGGCATGGAAAAACGTATTAATAAATTCTCTGCTATCCATGCGCACCCTTCTTGTGGTCTGTGCAAAAGCATGCTTTAACTCCTGCACAAATTGTTGTGGGCCCTGATCCTCCCCACATTGTAAATTGTAGGCTGCCTTGCTAGCCTCTTGAGGATTTCTATGAGTAGAAAAATGTTTCAAGATGGCCGCCTTATAGGTGGACCATCTTAAATGATTTTGGTCCTCCAGCCCCGCAAAGAAACTGGAGTATTCCGGGGAGAAGGTCCCCTTTACATATTGAATACAGCTTTGGCTGTCCTTCAAATGGAAAGTCTCCATCATTTGCTCAAACAACTCTAAGTGCTCCCAAACAGAATACTTGGCGTTCTTATGATAAGGCGTGATGACGCTCCTGATTGCCTTAATCTGCTTTAAGGGGTCCTTAAGCAAGGCCCTTTTTGTCTTATTGGCCCTTTTGGTCCGGGTAACCCTGGTCCATTCATCTTCTGACTCAGAGGCACTGCTCCCAGAGGTTCCCGTCTGTTCTTCCAGGTTTTCCCGGATTCTGCGAGCCTGGGAATGGCTGGCAGAATGTGGGGACCTGGTCTCCTGTGTCCTGTACCGCTCAGAGGAGTCTTCAGATCCCTCCTTGCTGCCAGGATTTGATGGGTACCCCCCCCACTGACCTAACTGGGCAGAGGTTTTCAGGATGCCCTTAATGGGCCTACTCTCCTGGGGTTCCCCATTAAATTGCACTGTGCTTGGGTGCCCATACCCGAGTGCCCGCCACTCCATTCCTGGGTGGTACTGGCCTATGAGCCCCATGCTTCTGGCTGGATAGTAATCTGCCATCCCTGTGGCCCTGTGCTCATGTGCGCCAGGGGACATGGGGGTGGCAGAGTCCAGGGACTGAGAGAGATAAAGGCCTCTGGTACTAGGGCTCCTGGGGTTATGCTCAGGAGTTTCTCTTTCCCAGCGAACCTCATCTCTATCCGCCCCTGCTCCCTGTTGCAATGCAAGAGCCTGCGCCTTCAGTTCCTCAGTTAAGGCCTTAATAGACTCTATCAGTCTCTCCTGCATCGCTACCTGTTGTTGGAGTCTATCATTGTGCTGGCATAGAGCCTCATTCTCTCTCTGTGCCTCCTGATTGGTCCTGGAGCACTGGGCCAGTTTCTGCTGCAGGAGGGTTACCTCCTGAGCTGTGTCCCTATTGGCCTGCTCCTTTCTTGCCAGAGCATCCTCCACCCTCCTGGTGTGTTCTAACAAGTTCTGGTGTTCTTTTTGGAGGTCACCCAGCCCCTGGAGGGCCAAGTGATTTTCTTCTGTTTTTCTTTTTAAATGGCAGACTTCCTGGCCTAAGGCGTCTCTTTCCTGACTAAGAGCCTGCATTTGTGCCGCCAGGTCGTCCCTCTGCCTTTGAAAGGCACCAGCTTTCGGGCGTTCTTCATCAAACTCTGCCTGGGTATCCAGGTCTTTCAAAATCAGCTTGTTGCTCTCTGCCTTGCTAGCCTCTTGAGGATTTCTATGAGTAGAAAAATGTTTCAAGATGGCCGCCTTATAGGTGGACCATCTTAAATGATTTTGGTCCTCCAGCCCCGCAAAGAAACTGGAGTATTCCGGGGAGAAGGTCCCCTTTACATATTGAATACAGCTTTGGCTGTCCTTCAAATGGAAAGTCTCCATCATTTGCTCAAACAACTCTAAGTGCTCCCAAACAGAATACTTGGCGTTCTTATGATAAGGCGTGATGACACTCCTGATTGCCTTAATCTGCTTTAAGGGGTCCTTAAGCAAGGCCCTTTTTGTCTTATTGGCCCTTTTGGTCCGGGTAACCCTGGTCCATTCATCTTCTGACTCAGAGGCACTGCTCCCAGAGGTTCCCGTCTGTTCTTCCAGGTTTTCCCGGATTCTGCGAGCCTGGGAATGGCTGGCAGAATGTGGGGACCTGGTCTCCTGTGTCCTGTACCACTCAGAGGAGTCTTCAGATCCCTCCTTGCTGCCAGGATTTGATGGGTACCCCCCCCACTGACCTAACTGGGCAGAGGTTTTCAGGATGCCCTTAATGGGCCTACTCTCCTGGGGTTCCCCATTAAATTGCACTGTGCTTGGGTGCCCATACCCGAGTGCCCGCCACTCCATTCCTGGCTGGTACTGGCCTATGAGCCCCATGCTTCTGGCTGGATAGTAATCTGCCATCCCTGTGGCCCTGTGCTCATGTGCGCCAGGGGACATGGGGGTGGCAGAGTCCAGGGACTGAGAGAGATAAAGGCCTCTGGTACTAGGGCTCCTGGGGTTATGCTCAGGAGTTTCTCTTTCCCAGCGAACCTCATCTCTATCCGCCCCTGCTCCCTGTTGCAATGCAAGAGCCTGCGCCTTCAGTTCCTCAGTTAAGGCCTTAATAGACTCTATCAGTCTCTCCTGCATCGCTACCTGTTGTTGGAGTCTATCATTGTGCTGGCAGAGAGCCTCATTCTCTCTCTGTGCCTCCTGATTGGTCCTGGAGCACTGGGCCAGTTTCTGCTGCAGGAGGGTTACCTCCTGAGCTGTGTCCCTATTGGCCTGCTCCTTTCTTGCCAGAGCATCCTCCACCCTCCTGGTGTGTTCTAACAAGTTCTGGTGTTCTTTTTGGAGGTCACCCAGCCCCTGGAGGGCCAAGTGATTTTCTTCTGTTTTTCTTTTTAAATGGCAGACTTCCTGGCCTAAGGCGTCTCTTTCCTGACTAAGAGCCTGCATTTGTGCCGCCAGGTCGTCCCTCTGCCTTTGAAAGGCACCAGCTTTCGGGCGTTCTTCATCAAACTCTGCCTGGGTATCCAGGTCTTTCAAAATCAGCTTGTTGCTCTCTGCCTTGCTAGCCTCTTGAGGATTTCTATGAGTAGAAAAATGTTTCAAGATGGCCGCCTTATAGGTGGACCATCTTAAATGATTTTGGTCCTCCAGCCCCGCAAAGAAACTGGAGTATTCCGGGGAGAAGGTCCCCTTTACATATTGAATACAGCTTTGGCTGTCCTTCAAATGGAAAGTCTCCATCATTTGCTCAAACAACTCTAAGTGCTCCCAAACAGAATACTTGGCGTTCTTATGATAAGGCGTGATGACGCTCCTGATTGCCTTAATCTGCTTTAAGGGGTCCTTAAGCAAGGCCCTTTTTGTCTTATTGGCCCTTTTGGTCCGGGTAACCCTGGTCCATTCATCTTCTGACTCAGAGGCACTGCTCCCAGAGGTTCCCGTCTGTTCTTCCAGGTTTTCCCGGATTCTGCGAGCCTGGGAATGGCTGGCAGAATGTGGGGACCTGGTCTCCTGTGTCCTGTACCGCTCAGAGGAGTCTTCAGATCCCTCCTTGCTGCCAGGATTTGATGGGTCCCCCCCCCCCACTGACCTAACTGGGCAGAGGTTTTCAGGATGCCCTTAATGGGCCTACTCTCCTGGGGTTCCCCATTAAATTGCACTGTGCTTGGGTGCCCATACCCGAGTGCCCGCCACTCCATTCCTGGGTGGTACTGGCCTATGAGCCCCATGCTTCTGGCTGGATAGTAATCTGCCATCCCTGTGGCCCTGTGCTCATGTGCGCCAGGGGACATGGGGGTGGCAGAGTCCAGGGACTGAGAGAGATAAAGGCCTCTGGTACTAGGGCTCCTGGGGTTATGCTCAGGAGTTTCTCTTTCCCAGCGAACCTCATCTCTATCCGCCCCTGCTCCCTGTTGCAATGCAAGAGCCTGCGCCTTCAGTTCCTCAGTTAAGGCCTTACTAGACTCTATCAGTCTCTCCTGCATCGCTACCTGTTGTTGGAGTCTATCATTGTGCTGGCAGAGAGCCTCATTCTCTCTCTGTGCCTCCTGATTGGTCCTGGAGCACTGGGCCAGTTTCTGCTGCAGGAGGGTTACCTCCTGAGCTGTGTCCCTATTGGCCTGCTCCTTTCTTGCCAGAGCATCCTCCACCCTCCTGGTGTGTTCTAACAAGTTCTGGTGTTCTTTTTGGAGGTCACCCAGCCCCTGGAGGGCCAAGTGATTTTCTTCTGTTTTTCTTTTTAAATGGCAGACTTCCTGGCCTAAGGCGTCTCTTTCCTGACTAAGAGCCTGCATTTGTGCTGCCAGGTCGTCCCTCTGCCTTTGAAAGGCACCAGCTTTCTGGCGTTCTTCATCAAACTCTGCCTGGGTATCCAGGTCTTTCAAAATCAGCTTGTTGCTCTCTGCCTTCACTCTATCTAGATGACTTTGCAGGGTGGCTACCTGCTCCGTGCATGCCCTGTTAAAGTCTAATTGTTGCTCCAGCTTTTTCTGGCTCTGCAGTAGGGAGTCCAAACTGTCTTGGTGCTCCTTCTGCAGGCCCAGAAATCTAGTATCCTGGTCAGCCTTTTCCTGTTGCAGTATATCCATGTCCTCTTTTATTTTAATGATATACTGCCTACTATCATTTTCTGACTCCTGGCTCCTCTGCAGCCTCTGCTCAGAAGAGTCCAGATCAGATTGGGCCTTCTGTAATGCCAGCAGTTGCCTGCTCGCCAGATCTTGGCCTTCAGCACATTTGTCCTGCATGGCTCCCATATGTAAATATAAATATGCCGCTACCCTGGCAATCTTGTTGTGCTCATCCTTGGCCTTAGAGGACATATATAGTTCACTCAGGGCCACATGTAAGGGACCCTGGTCTCTCCATATATCTGACCCTGTTTCCGTGATCTGGGGTGCGATTGCTTGCAACCAGACCGTCTGGTCCTGATGAGTCCACTCACCTCTCACAAATAGCTTATGTAGGAAGTGCTCTCTGGCTATTTTCATATCTACCAAGGTCGTCATTCTGGAATTTGAGTTCCTTCCTGACTTACAGAAGTTTGTATTTTATTTTTGCAAAACAGACCTTTTCCTTAGAGCGTTCCTTTGAGGAGTGCTTTACAGCGTAACACAGCGTGGTGATCCGACCGGATATGTGTATCTGGTCAGCTGGCACACTGCATTAATCTGCACAAGTGATAGATCTAATCCGGAATCCGCGGCTACGAGCCCCCAATTTGTAAGAGGATTCAATTCAACACTACAGCTAAGTCAATGCCTAGTCTGGGATACTGAATGGAAACCCTTATTGATATATCTTTATGTCCAGTTCATGCGTTCAGGATGACTACCCCTATATAACACCCCTCTCTTGGAATCCCCCTGACCCCACTGAGCCAAGAAGTAGTTCTGTTTTGCGAGTTAAAAGGTCTATTTGAGAATTTAAACAATATATATATATATATCACACTTTATAATACATTAATAATTGAATATCACACTTAATCTGATATGATAAAGATTAACAACGGAGAATCGGCACTAGCCCACTTCTTTATAATCACTAAGGAGTTGACATGAAATGGATAAGGTAGCACACTGGTAAATAGGGACAGAAGAATAATGTGGTAGAGAATGCTTTATAGGGTTCAAGGAAATGCAAGGTTGAATGAATGAAATGCAATATAGAAGATAAACTGATATGGTTTCACAAAAGACAAGGTAATCCCTTTGTGGCAATCCACCCCCCCTATACAATGTAAGGAGATGGAAGGAAGAGCACACGGTTCAGGTATACAATCACAATATAATACAGAGTTCCAGTTTCAAGCAAGCTTAGAGGTGAATAGATATGAGTTTTACACATGCTCAAAATGCGCTAAAATGTGATAGCAATATATTGGAAAATCTGCTAAAATGATTTTAATTCCCTCTGGAGGTTCAGGTTGAGGATTAGTTGGTTTAAATAAGTTCAGGCTTACTTTAGCAATGTTCTAGGAATGATTGACAGGTTAAACGAATTTTTGGCAAATGAAAGCAAGGAAGCTGCTGTTTTCACACGTGGAGAAATTTGCAAATTGCGGTAAAATTAGCGAGTGCGTTTTTCGCGATTGTGGCAAAAGTATAGAGAATAGGAATGCGGTTCTAGGTTCGTTGAAAAGCCAAGATTCCCAGCTTTCAGAGGGAAGTTACTGCAAGTCTCTAAGACAAACGGTCACGGAGATATGAGCGATATGGTAAAGGTCGTTTTTCAGATTTGAAATTTTAAAAGTTCAAAGTGACAAGTTACAGCTAGCAACTAGAAATGACAGGTGACAGCTTTGCAAATGACAGGTGACAGTTAGGAGACAGTTCTGGTTAGATTAAAATAGATTGAATTATATTATTTTAACTAAGAGATTGGTTCTGCACAGTTCTGCTAGGTACTCACAATATATTTAGAAATAGAATGGGCCTCGCCACGGATCTGGTCAACAGGTTTTCTTCACTCGCCGCGGACGGTTTCTGCGCACAGCGTCTGGGTCAGCTCTCTAGTTCTGCGAACAGCGGTCTGGGTCAGCTCTTCTCTGCCTCTGGTTCTGGATACTGCTCTGCTTTCTCTGGGTACAGCACTGCTTCTGGATCTTTCTGCACAGCTTTCTCTGGACCCAGCGCTGATCTGCACGGCTCCTGGATGCTGCTATCGCTGTTAGGTTTGCTGGATGCTGAGGCCCACTGAGAAGAGTTCTCAGTTTGTGGGTTTAGGCCCTTGCTTTGAGTTCTGAATCACGTTCTTTGGAGTTTTAAAGTCTAAGTGTTGAATCTAGTATCTTCTGGATGTTGTGTGGTCCGGCAGAGCGTGTTGCAGCAAATGGAATTGAATGTCCCTATCTGTCCTGACTGTCTGCTTTTATGTGTTTTGAAAGTGGGTGGAGAGGCTAGCTTTCTAGACCCTACCCCTCTCCACTTGTCATTGACCACTTCATCCTCTTCCCCTTGATTGGGGGAATGAAATGAAGTGTCATCATGATGAGGTCTGTTTATGATACAGAGAACCCACCCCTGTCAAATTACACACAATCTATATTTTGACCCAAAATACATGTTTGCACAGGTACACATTTGTTTAAAATTACATGCACCCATCACATATCACAGGAGGTATACCCTGTCCAAATCTGCTCTTCCTGGGGGCTTGCATTCAGAAATGGCAACATTTGCACTTTTTAAATGGTTTTGCAATATCGGACATTAACCCAAATTTACACACATGTGCGCAAGGAGTATGGACATTAATTGATGAAGTGTCAGATTTTTAACATGCATACATTTTAAGTAATACCCTCTTAACTGCTAGCTTGCCCCCAGATCATACCACCGGTTGTAAAAACCTCTTAAAATGTGGGCAGAAAAATCGCAAGAATTATAGTATCATTTAAATAATTTTCACAAGTCCGCTCTATGAATGATCCATCTTTTTAGAGTTATCTTCTGGCCCCAAATGGGTGTGGATTCCCCCCAGCACAAGGTTGAATTTCTGGTTTTTCCAGTTCTGCCAAGCCAGCTTGCTCTCACAGGCAGTGCTCCTCCCCTTTCCTTCCAGGAGGAAGCCACATTTACGACTCCCACCAATAAAACATTTGCCTGAGTCAGGACAGGGCTTTGTTCAATTTCCTGCAGAGCCCAGGTAATTCAATCAGAGAAGTGTCATATCCCTTTTGGTGGGAACAGCAAAAGGAGGCTAGGCCTGGGAACACAGCTGTTGTGCAAGTCTCAACTCCTGTCGGGGGTAGCTGGTGGGCAGAATTCAGTTCCTTAAGCCAGGCCCCAGCTAATGTCACTTTTAGTTACCCAGTTTTCTGCATTCAAATAAAACTAACCATTTTTACATATGCAGCTAGAATGCTGATTCTAAGTTTAAAACTATGACATTTAAACAATTGAAACCTATGTGACACTCAAAAGTAGGTCACTCATTTCTTTTAAACATGTAGATTTTTAGTGTCTTTCAGTCCAAATTTACTTAAACTGCTGAAATCCACAACTCAGCCAGTCTTGTTATAAACCTTCAAGTCACAGAATATAACTTTACATTG
Organism: Ambystoma mexicanum; assembly: GCF_040938575.1. Lineage (NCBI taxonomy): Eukaryota > Metazoa > Chordata > Amphibia > Caudata > Ambystomatidae > Ambystoma > Ambystoma mexicanum. The sequence continues at coordinate 290,403,447 of NC_090930.1, read as the reverse complement.
GATCCACCTCTCAGTAAGTCTTTCTTTGGCCTGCTTTGGGTTCATTTATTCAGTTTTACACAAAAAAGTCTGGTGTTGTTTTAAAACGCCGGCTTTCTGATAGTGGTGAGTACTGGTAATGCACCCATTTTTGGGATTTAAGAAAATGAATTCCCCACAATTCTAGGTTGCTTTTGGCAATCAGCATTGCCATTCCCAATGGTTTCAGGCTACTGTGTGGGTAGTCCAATGGTGGTTTTAGGCAGTGCCCTTCTGTGCCCATAACATCGGCAAAAATGGGTGGCAGCCTATTATTCATGCCTTTCCCTGGGCATTTTCTGGGAAGCTCTGTCCATCATGATGTTTTCAATGCCAGTACTGCACAGTTTTTGAGGTAGGGCTCGGATGCATGGGTAAAAACATCCCACAAAGCGTAGGATGTAATGGAAGTATCTGAATCCAAGGTCGCTACCTCAGTTAAAGTTGGCAGACTATCAATGAAGGAGTCTATCCTTAACCCTGAAACCGGGTACGAAACATCAAAAGCATGAGGAACATTTAATAGGTTGGCATCCATTATTGATGTACAAAGGCCGGCAGTTGGAGACAAACTGATGCTGATACAACCCCTATCATTTGCTAGATGATCAGTGATGGCCGACACTGTCATAGCACGGTCGTGCGAGACTGGTATGAAGCAGGACGTAATCCATGCCGGCTTGGTTATGGTGTTGGGTATAATATCATCATTTGTACTCAAGGTAGCCTCACCAGGCGACAGTGGTAGAGGGAAGTCCATCGCCAGTTGAGTGTTGGGAGCATAGGTACCCTGCTTCTGAGGTCGTACATACACCAGTGATACAAATAGAGCCAACCAAGCAAGCAGGCAAGGGTCCTAGGAGCACTCACCCTTTTTGATTAAATTAGATCTGGATGTTCCCAGTGAGCGCCTCATCGGTGCCAACAGCAGTCCGCAAGTTCTTTGCGCTCCTGGTGTTTCTGTAGGATCTGATGCGCAGCAGTAAGGGGTCCGTGCACCAACAGCCAGCAAAACAAACAGTTCCAAAGTGCTAACATCACTCAAACAGAACTCTGCCAATGTGAATTAGTACAATTCCTAATACAATACAAGATAAAGAAGAAAAAATACCCAAAGTGTTATGTTTGTATGCATTATTTGGAAGAAAGTGCTAGACGATCTATAAGAAGGTACGTATATTTTACCTATAAAAGTCTGAGCAGACAGACTTTATAGATTGACAGCAGCTAATCTTTCCTATTCATATAAGATGTCATTGCACAAGAAGCCGTCTTCTTCCCAATTCTCGAAGAAAGGCTCCTCACCACGGTCATGGTGAGCGGTGCCTGAGGCAAGAAAGAATAAAAAAGCCACAGGCCCACGCTGCCTGGCCCGGTGGTTGCACCTCAAGATACATCTGCACACAGACCACATCAAAAATAATCAACTACCATTTTGATGGTCTGGTCTGTGATATGAGAGAGAAAGGGAGACACACATCCGAATGTCACACACCTTCAAGGAAATATGTTTGATACACAGCACAATAACCAAGCAGTAACAATTGACATCTCCTGCCCACTCCGTCCCCCTGACACAAGGGGACGGAGTGGGCAGTTACCACAGGCTAGTTTGGGGAGGTGGAGTAGTGGAGTGATTAGCAGCATGAAGGCGTGCAGGGAGCGAAATGTGCACGAGAAGTGAAAGGTGCATGAGGAGTGAAAGGTGCAAGAAGAGTGAAAGGTGCAAGAGGAGTGAAAGATGCAGGAGGAGTGAAATGTGCAAGAAGAATTGGGGGTTGCCGAAAGACCGGAACGTGCAAGTGGTAGGGGAAGTACAGAGAGAGCTGGAAATAACAAGTGGAGGTGGAGGGGCAAAAAGCGGGGAAGAGCTGGAAGGACCTGGGCGAGTGATGGAGGGAACTGGAGGAGAAGACGTGCTGAAGGAAAGTCAGCAGTGATGAGTGAGAACTGAAAGGGGTACAAAGAAATGGAGAGCAAGAAGAAGAGGTGACTATAGAAGATGGTGAAGGAGAAACACCCTACGAAAGAAGGGGAAGAACATCAACGGTTTGAAGTAGGGAAAGCAGGAGAGAAGATGAAGAGTCAGAGGTTGTAAAAGAGGTGAACAGAGAGAGAGAGGAAAAGAGAAGCGGCACATCAGTAGGAAGGAAGAAGGAGAGATGGCGCAGAGATGACACCAGGGGTTGTAGTTGTGGAGAGTAATCATTAGATGAGAAAATATTGTTAGGGGAATTTCCCTGGAGACACAGAGACAGAAAGACCAAGGGGCAACGCCAAGTTACCCTTGTACCAGGAAAGTGGGAGATGGAATGAGACTTTGACAAGATGGTGACTGGTCCCATAAGCCTTTGAGTCAGGCACACATGAATGTGAAAGTAGTTTGCATGAGGAGTATAGTAAGAGTGTTCGGGGTGAGAGGTTCAGGCCCTGGGGCCAGAGAAGTTTAATGAGGCCTGACCAAGCACTTAGAGGCCCTTGGGCCCACCTCAACTCTGGGCGATGCTGTAGGCTGTACTTAGACAAAGTGTAAACTCCATGCAGAAAGCTTACAACAAATGAGCCACATCCTCCAGCTGGACATCAGACAAGGAAAGCCCACCTGATGCCAAGAAAAGTACCGACCTAACTGAAGTGTGCCACAATTCTGAGATATGCCGGTGAAAGACCCTATTCTTGTAACAGAAGTTTTTTGTGTGTGCTGATTTCAACAGACAAGTCGCAGGGCATGGTAGCAGCCAGAAGCGAAGCCGGCTGAGGTTCCAGAGAACATGAATACAACTTCTTAGAAAGAGTCAGCATTAGTCGCGGAAGAGACTTTCTTTAGTTTTTTATTTGATCTAAATATTTGACAATGTCCTCAGAAAAGAATGGGGAGGTTGTGAAAAGTCAGGGAGTGAGCTCCCTCCCAATAGTATTAGTTTTCTGTATTTGTTCCTTAACAACAGAGTATATTTCCATATTTAAATTCCCTGCTTGTGATACCAGGGAAATAGAAATAAAAAACTTTTCCTTAGTCTTGACACTGTTCTATCTGGTAGCTTTTTCCCTATACCTTTGCCGCAGTAAATACACACTTTCCAATTTGATTTTCTTAGTTGTCCTGCGACACCACTTAGATGCATTCAGAGGCTATTTTGACATTCATGAAGAATTGCCAAGTTGCAGATCGGGGGCTGTTTAGCGGTAGCTACCTGTAAGCCCTCAAGCATGGGACTCATCTCAGAAGCTCTCCCACTAATTTCAAACATATTATTAAGATACTTTCTCATGGCTAGGACCATGCATGGCCAACAGGGGCTTGAGCTTTTCTAGTGAAGAATTACCATGTTGCAGAGCGGGGGCTGTTTAGGGGTAACTACCTGTAAGCCCTCATGCATGGGACTCATCTCAGAAGCTCTCCCACTAATTTCTAACATATTATTGAGATACTGTCTCACAGCTGGGACCTTGCATGGCCAACAGGGGCTTGATCTTTTCTAGTGAAGAATTACCAAGTTGCAGAACGGGGGATGTTTAGGGGTAGCTACCTGTAAGCCCTCTTGCATGGGACTCATCTCAGAAGTTCTCCCACTAATTTCTAAGTTATAATTGAGAAACTTTCCTTTTCTAGTTTGTGCAACTCATGGATGCAAAGAGGTTGAATGGGCTTTTTAAATCAGGCCAATCCAAGGTATTTTTCCAAAGCGACTGAGCTTCAATAAGTTGTGATTTACGTGGTTTTCAGACCATGCCAGACTCTTGTAGGCACTGGCAGGCAGACTAACAACATACTGCAAAGCCAATCGCTGCATGGTTTAAAAGGAAGTGCACAGCTCTGAGAAATGGCACCTAGTATACATCAAGATATAGGGCCTTAGGGCCTCATTACAAGTGAGGTGGTAAGGGGTTAAGGGTGCTGGTAAAGGTGCCGGCACCATTAACCCTTTACCGTCTCATTGCAAGGTCCCCTCGTGGGACAAGATCTGGACGTCTGGTCAGACCAGTCATCCTTTGCGGGTCCCTCGAGGGGACCAGCATGCTAACAACGGGCCCATCATTAACGGGCCCGTTGTTAGCATGCTCCCCATTCCCATTGAGCCCTACGGGGGCTCAAATGGGAATGGGGATGGTCCAGGTCCGGGTTCCCTGAATGAGGAAATACCGGGCCCTCCAAAGTCATAATGGCCTGGTATTTCCCAATTCAGGGACCACAGACCTGGACCCGAGTTTGGAGGCAGCCATTAAGGGCCCTTATTAAGGGCATAGCTACCTCCAAACTCGTAATGAGGCCCATAATGTAGTAAATAGTATGAATGTCTTGCAATCAACTGCAAGCTACATTGCATTATTAATGGCACCAGATACTCCTATTATGCTTTTTGTGCTAAAGGCATAATGCTCTGGAGATCGCAATGCATTGATGTGGGACCTAATGTGCAGTTTATATAATATTGGAGCTCCTGCAATAACAAACAAAGGTGCCGTTTGTCTTCGGATAGCACATTAGATCTGCAATATGGCCCACCGTGGCCGCTGATACCTTACTGGAGAACAATAATGCACATTTTAAGATGACCTGCAAAATGCCCTGAAAACATGGACAAATGTGTCCTCATTCTTTATTCATTTGAAAGCGAGTGCTTCCTTTCGATGCCAGTTTATTTGCTGAATTAATAATAAAGAGCACGGCATGGCATGCACTCGCTTGAAACAAGGTCATTTCACATGCAATGTTTAGGTCCAGGCTCGTTTTTCACAGGCGTCAAGTTAGTGCTTCGTTTCATGCACCAGCTAAACTGAGAGGACAGTACAGCACATTCATGTGAACATATTGACAAAGAGCATTGATTTCAGAGAGTTCAATGCAACAGTAAGTGTTATTGTTCTTTTTTTATTTGCTTCCTCTCGTTAACTACATAATAATACATGGCAAACGCACACATAGATACATACATATTTACTGCACATAAAAACTGCCTTCACTGTATTGTCCGAGTGCAAAAAGTAGACACGGCTTCAATGCCATGGGGGCTTATTATGAATTCCCTGGTATACCGCCGGTAATTCTGTGGGAACTACTGTATTTTCTCCGCACCCTGATATCTCGATATTACCCGGATATTACCGGCGGCGGAGACGCCGGTAACTCTCCATTCCCATGGAGTCCTACTCCATAGGATGGGGATGCCACAATCACCAGCACTGGTAATACCGGTGCCAGTGATTGCAGCAATTGTCTGCTGGTAGACTTGTAGTTTGCTGGTCTGGAAAGATGTCGGTATATGTTATTACCACACCTTATTTCCAGACCGGAAAACATGTAATGAGTCATATGGTCCCCTTTGGGGAAATTATGTGAGTAGCACATCAGCAGATCTAATAGTTCAACAAATGCACACATCTCAACATTGTAGGTGCATAACCAAGAAGGGGCATTCCCACATTTGTATAAGGGCAAGCCCACCATGCAAAAAGGTGTATCCCTTATGCCTAACTGCATTGTTTGTGACTACCCTTTACAAGTGACATTAACAGGTAGGTGGTGTATAGCAGAGCGCACATCCAAGGAGACATGTATAATAGTCAAACGAGAGTTCTGTGGCTGCATTTAAATGTTACACTTGCCCTTGGGGAACTCAAAGTACTGTGACGATGTTCCTCGCCTGTGCCTTGGCATAGTGGGAAGGGGTGGCCAAGCAGTGCCTGGAGGTTGTGTACCGGGATCCCAGAGCCACTCAACCACACACCAGTCTTTTGTCAGGTATTGGTCACATTTAACATAAGTCTGCCTCTGCCCATTTATGGGGCTCCCAATGTGTATTTATGCCATTAAACATTCAAGCACCCTCACAGTGCAAATCTCCCCAGATAGCAACTAATAAAATGTGTATGCAATTTATATGTTCCATGAGGCGTGCATTTACCACAGTGGCAACCTGTGCGGGGATCACTGTGCAGCTATTGAGAGACAGAGCAGAGATGGTGCAGTTTATTTGTCCTATGAGGTTTGCAGGAACCGCAGTGGCACCCTCTGCGCTAACCGCAGTGCTACAACTGGGAGAATAAGAGGGTATGCCATCTACTCACTGGCTACATATTAAAATTCAAAAAAGTGGCTGTGCCTAATATAGGCTCGGCACATATTGCAACACAGTCTACCGGCACTGAACTGCAGTGGATTCCAAAAGAGAGATGGTAGGAATAGAGGGAGGATCCACACTGCTTGATGAGCAGATTTGTAGAACAGCGTGTGGGTATTTGGAAACAGCAAATGCGATTTGGAGAGTGTTAGAGGAAAAGGCAGGAAGAGATTGAGGCAGAGCAGGAGGGAAGAGTGGAACAAAGTGGCAGGAAAGCAAAGGAGAGAAGAGGTGGAGAATGCACGGGATGGAACTACACATCAAAATGGAAAATGCTATGTGTTTACAAATCTTTCTTTTGAAGTCAATTTTCCCTGCTGTACCTGAGAAATGAAGCTGACATGAACCATTTAATGTAGCATTGTATTAATTTCTCCAACAACTGTCTAACTATAGTACAATTATCACGAATATCACATCATACATTATACTGTAAATGATTTGAAAAACAGTGGTTCTTTTGTATTGGTATGAAAAGCACATGCGTTCAATTATTGTGCTGCCTTCAAGTTGACCAGCATTTCCCCTCAGAGCAACCCTCACTTTGGAAACTCCATGAGATGAGGATAATGCTAGAAAAAAAATATTCTTACTGTTTTAAAATGAAAATCAAATATTTGGTCCTCTAAGAAATGATCATCTGTTGGGTGCAACAGGTTTGTTTATTATTGATTCTCAATGGGACATTCTTCCAGCCAGTGTGGCATCTTTAAGCTCTGCTTAGGGATAAAGCAATAAAGTCAGACAACTGTTAAACTAATGCCGGAGAACAAACAAAGCCTCCCATCTCATTTCAAATCACTCATTCACTGAACTCATTGTATAGGCTTGTTGCCATGTTCTTAACAACGAGATGCTGTTCATATGGCAAATGCAGGACATGTTTCAAATATGACATTATACATAGAAACAAATTTGGCTAATAACGTCAAAACCATACCAGTATATGGGACTGGGTGTTTTTTTAAACTTAAATTCTTCCGTTTAACTTAACATCAAATGTGCATTCCATACATTTATTAAACATTATTAAAATGATTCATATTCATAAGTGTAAGAATAGATATGGTATCCATGCATGTTGAATACCCAGACACATACCCAGATGTATGTCTGTGATGGCAGATCACAGAAAAACATGTCTCTTTGAGGTGGCAATTTGATACCAGAAATTATTGTATAAAGACACATTTTAAGTCAGAAGTGTTAGGAACAGATTGGGCCTTCACCATGGGCCTTCATTTTTATTCACAAATATAGAAATCATGATCAATCTTTTGATATGAGGTTATTCCATTATATATCACTTTCTCACTATTAGGCAGTCCAATAGAAATATCAGCCCAATCAAATATCATGACATAAGCATGGGAATATATTACATTTTAAAAGGTGGGAGGACACAGGGAATATGATTCTGACTCTGGAAAAAGCTGGTATGGGTGGATGGATTAATGAATGAGACCAAATGAAGGGCTTCATAAGGGAGGATTCCTATTCCAAGGAGGTAAGTCCTGCCCCCAAGGAAATCTACAGAGAAGAGAGCCTGAGGCAGTAGTTACTTCATAGAAGGAGACCAAGACAGGGCGCTGACTGAGATTTCCCTGAGAACACTTGAGGGTTTCTGCTGGCTCTTCACCTTTAAATACCAACCCAAAGTGAGTATGAGGATTCCTCAATTAAATTCATATCTACCTCCTAACCACTATTTATTTTGGTTAAATTAAGGAAGGAAAGTAATTTGGGAAGGTAATACCAAAATAATTTGATTACATGGAAAATGTACATTTAAATTTCAGAGAGATGTAATTTCAGTCAAAAACCAAAAGGCATTTTTGAGCTGTGTGCGCAGTGGTACAGACTGCATTTTATTCAGTCTATGTGCAATTCCTTATAAATTATAATCTCATTAACTTGTTCCAAAAGTGTTTTCACAAAAATAGTAAACATTTAGCTGTGATATGAAGACATTCTTAGCAAGTTCTAATGACTATTTGCTTCATACTGTGTGTTTTGTGATGGCCATAGCTATGTAATAAGGAATAGGAAATAAAATCAGGCTTGGTTGAGTTATATTTACTTCCATAAAAACGATGCAAATGTAAATCTTGTTTACCCCTCATTCTTGAAATTACTCAGTGGCACTGCAATAGTGAATTGAAAGGGGAGTGACACTTGTACCTGTTTAAATAAACTATCAAACCATTCTCTCATGGTGGGTGGGTGTGTGAGGCAACATATTCTGTGCATTCCAACTTGATAATGTTGCACCCCTGATCAAAACAGGTAGCATTTTGATGGAATTCATTATTAGCTTGTTTTAGAATGCACACACATAATAATAACCACTGTACCATTTTTTCATGGAAAATGTGACACATTCAATAGGTCTCTGATGCCATAAATTGATGGTGTTATTGGATAAATCCAAGTTCTTTTAAACATTTGCAAATGCAACCTCATAAATAATTCCCAGACGACCAACAAGTGACAGCATTAAGTATATAATGCAAACTGCTATTCAGAATTAAACATACTGAAATCACTTATGTGAGAAATAGTGAGATTCAAGCAGGCAGGTTATTTTCATTTTTATGGACAAGCTGCCTCTGATTGTGTAATATTGTGAGGATTTTCCCTATATAAAGCTTAGGGAACAACATTAACTCATGAATTTAAATATATATGAGTTTTGATCAAACCGCCTGCTTCTTGCCCAGAGTTGTCGGGTGGGACTGTATACCAGGGGGCCTTAGATCAAGCCTGACCTCTTAATGAAGAAGCCATAAATTAACCAAAATATATCTTACAACAAATATCACTGTTTTACTTTATACCATCACTGTTCAGGGAAATTTCCTACATTTCTGTGGCTGCCTGTGATATTTTCTTCCATACTGATGAAAGGTTCAAGAGTTTTTCGGGCTGCTGGCTCTTTTTTAAAAAAAAATCCATGCAGAACACTGCTATGCGAATTCACAAACTCATTCTTTAAAGTGACTTTGGTAATACATCGCCAGTTCATCTGTGGCTCTTGAACTATGATAACTCCCCTGTGGTTGACCGTCTAAGTCTCTTTCAAAGTTCCAATCAAGGTGCTACAAAGCATTAAATATGTTATGTTTGTGTAGGTGATCACTAATATCATTTGTGATACCTGCATGTTTGTGTTTCGCAAAGAGTGCAAATGTGGGGAAGGATTATGGTGTGTAATGCAATGTTAGCACCTTAAATGTTATTTTTGTTACTTTTTAGGATATTTATAGCAACAGTTAGCATTCCCTCGGCTTCATTAAATGGGCCAAACTGCGATTTGAACTAGAGAAAAATGCAGCTGTAATTGTTATTTTTTGTTGGTCGATGTAATCCTTTAGCAGCTTTGGGCCACTGATCAACATGACAATCATTGCAGAGCTCTTAGTTTGATGGGTGTCAAGTTTCTGACTAGCAGATTTTTTTATTCCATTTTAATGAATGCAGATCATGTACAGTGGCTACATTTGATGTTTTAATCACGTCAATCGTCATGGTCTGTATTTTTGAGATTCATAATCAAATGAATGATAACATTCTTACACAATAACCATCCTGCCACCTTCCTCATGTACTCCCTCTGCTCTGCTGAGCAGAGGGAATACCTTTGTCATTGCAAGGGCAGGGAGGAGAAGGATGTGATGGGGCTACCATCATCTTCAACCTGATGGTGTGAGTAATAAACCTGTCGAAAGCACTTGCAACAAGGAGTTCTGATTCATGCTAGGATAGCCAAACGGTGGTTCTACAAAGGATTTGGCGTAGGACCTTTACAGTGAGGTTTTGAGGTTTATAAGCTTATTAACATAACATAACAAAGCTGCCATCATCCTTTGTGGGCTGAAAATACAGCCCCAGGGTGACAGGGATGAGAGGCCATTCTAGGCCCCTATTGTGAGAATGCAGTTGGCGGATGTAGAGTCCCATTGAAATATAAAAGCCAGTACAAAACAGTGATTTCCGACATAAGGCCTAGTGAAATGAAAGAAATGTGCCTCCTTCCACTGTGTTAAAATGGACAGGTGCTCAAGTGAAAGGGAATCTACCTGAGAGCTTAACATGGCTGGATATGCCCAATGAATGAGAAAAGATGTGTGACTGGAGATGCTGTTTTTCCTAAAATATGAAAAGTTGCTATTTCAACTTAAAGAGACAGATAGCAGCATGTGACATTAACTTCTATGCAGCACAAGACGGTGATCCAGAAATCCAAATTGAAGCCAAGCAGTTTGCATTTGTTACTAATAAAAAAGACTTATTTTCATCAGATAAAATGACAGCATGTAAAGAGAAATGCCTATTTGGTTTTGTAGAAGTTAACACTTTTGTATGTTAAACGGTGGCCTATGGGTGAATACCACCAAAAGGGAACTTATATCTGTTTAAATATTGTATTATAGTTATAAACAAAAGGACCAGGTGCGATACAAAAATGTCATGTTGAACAAATCTTTTCAAATGCTATTTTGTTAGAATCATGTTTGTAGCTTGTAATCCCCACTCAACTGAAAGGTCTATGCCTCTGAAACTTTGACCTCAAGACCTTTGGGCTGGGCACACCAGGAAAAGCAGGCCTGGTTTTCAGTTTAAATGCTTAAATTACAGAGATTATGTCAAATTGTAGATAACACGGCCAGCAGTAATTACCTTTAAGGTTTAAGATCAAACCTCCCCATTAACTGTCCATTATCCCTGAACAGGGCCTTTTTAAGCCAAGGAGGGGAGAGGTGGAGAGAATAATATGAGCCAGGCAGATGTCCTGGTCATGTGACAGAAGTGAAATGAAACTTAAAAAAATGTTGGGCTATTATAAAACTGACAGGGACATGTGAAGCATTGGCTGATTAATATATGATTACATTTCCTTTACTAAAAAGATAATAATGTGTCCCAGGGAGCTCCTCCTGGACTCATATTAAAGGGGATAAGAAGCCTGTCAGTCTGTGGGGTGAAATATAGCCCTTGGATGACAGACATAAAGAGGCCAGAGTCATTTGTGAATGCTCACCGAAATATAAGGCCAGAACAGAAATGATATCGGACAAAAGGTCTATTGAACCTAAATCATAAAGGAAAGAAAGTGGGCCTAAATCCGAAAGTGCTAAGATGTGCACAGTGCATTACAGGAAAATAAAGACATGTGGAACAGCAGTGCATACAGTATCTTTAATAGAATTCCAGATTGTGCTCCAACCAGCTAAAGAGTAACAGAGCCCATTGCATGTGAAAGAAATAAAAGAATGTCATTTTCGCTTTTCCCTCATCCAAATTGACAATATGCCAAGCAGAATGCTCACTAGACTTTCAAAATTTGAAGATGGTTTCTGCAAATAACCGCTTTATACATATGGACAATCTAGAAATTTTACTTATATATTTGAAATTGTGGGCCTTATAAGATGTCATGTCAAATGCCCTGTGTGTGAGTTTAAAAGGTGATTGGTTTCAGGGTACATGAGTCGGTCATTTCTCCAGAACATGAAACCTAACCTCAAAGGCTTTTCTTCTGCTGCTCTGGAGCAAGGGGCCTGGGTGTCATCATCAATCAGGACTAGTACATAAAAAAAAAAAAAAATAAATACACGTTTTAGTTCAAAAACACGGTGAAGACCAGATAAAGCCATGTCTGTTCTGGCAGCAGGAGTGTGGGCCCAGTGAAGGAGGATGTGGAACTGCAGTTTGATTTAATGGGAGAAATACATTGTATCGCATGAAAAGGGCAGTGTGCCTGCCACAATGGTCATAACAGACTTTTATTAAGGGTGACAGTTACCCCCTTTTATGAATGCTAAAATGATTTTGGTATGATGAATATAACTAAAGTTATTAATGAAAATGTGATTTGGGCCTTACCTTGACCTCAAGAGATGTGAAAGTTGATATGAGCGTGTTGGTCATAATTAACATGGGGACTGTAAAGTTGCAGTGGTAATAGCGTCACAGTGGTAAAGTTGAATTTAGAAAATGTGACTAATACCATCAATCTGTTAAGGTCTGAACTAGAAGGTATTCCCAACACCATTGAGTATGCCCTAATAGCGTCACTGTGTTAAAGTTTAATTTAGAAGGCTAATAGCGTCACAGTGGTAAAGTTGAAGTTAGAAGGTATTCCCTTGTGTCACTTTGTCATAGATGAATCTAGAAAGTATGTCTAAGAGCGCTACTGTGTTAAAGTTGAATTTATAAAGTGTTCCCAACATCATTGAGTGGGCCTAATTGCATCACTGTGTAGAATCTTACTCTAGACTGTGTTACAATTTTAATTTAAAAAGTGCAGCCAATATAATTGAGTGTGGCTGATATCGTCACTGTGCTGAAGTTTGAATTTAGAATGGGCGCAGTCAATGCTCTTAGAGCGCACTAATTGTTTGACTTTGTGAGCTTCACATCTTGATAGTGTGCCCAAATTGCTTCCCTGTGTTGAGCCTCTCATCTGGATAGTGTGCCCAAATATCATTGAGTGTGCCCTGATGGCCTCGCTGTTTTAAAGTTGAATTTAGAAAGTGTGACCAATAGCATCAATGTGTAAGGTCTGCATTTAGAAGGTATTCCCAACACCATTGAGTATGCCCTAATAGCGTCACTGTGTTAAAGTTGAATTTAGAAAGTGTGACTAATAGCGTCACAGTGGTAAACTTAAATTTAGAAAGTGTGACTAATAGCGTCAATGTGTTAAGGTCTGAACTAAATGTGATGGAGCGGATGGAGTGGATAGAATGGGTAGAGTGGATGGAAAGGATGAAATGGATGGAAAGGATGGAACAGACGGAATAGATGGAAAAGGTGGATGGAATGGATGGAAAGGACAGAGTGGATGGAGTGGATATATCTCTGTAACTCCTATATATGCTATGTATATGCTATGTACCTGTATCCCCATGTTATCTGTATCACATGTTTACCCTATCCATCCTGTCGCTTTATATACATATGCCACTATGTACGCCCCCTGTTCTGCTCTCGTGCTTGGTCACAGACGCTTTACTGATAACCACCATGTCACACTACTACGCAAACTCTCTCCTATACACCATCATTAAACTAGAACACAGCTATACTATGACACATTCGGTATAGCTGTTCTCATACTAACATGACCCCACAAATACCTCATCATCCTAATAAAACACAGCTAGCTGAGCACATACTGGCTATCTTAGGGGTCTCCTCAGGGCTAACGCAGCCATAACTCAGTCTGGGTGTCTACCGTCCAGACTGAACACATCCAACTGATTTCTTCAACACCACACCTACCGCTAAGAAGCAGCTATCATACAACAACCACACCAGCTGCACACATATCCGGTGTGCCCACGCACCATATGACACTCTCTCTCACTCTCTCTACTGACTTGAACTGCGGTTCCAGAGGGCATTCAACCTACCAGCGCTTTGAGGTCATACCAATGATACATAAGACGCTATATAAATGCCAAGTCGCATAACATAACATAACATAATATACTTTTCACTGATATGGCTCGTGAGTAAATGAAGAAAAACTGGCTGGGGGGTCTCTATGGGCCTGATTCACAGAACATGTTGCTATGGCATTGCGCCATTATAAAACACTTCCATGAATCAGGCCTTATGACTTGAGAGTGACCCCCCAATCAATTGTGACACCCTCAACGTCAACTATAATAGTTTGTTCCAATAAAAGCTGTAGGCCAAAACATCTGGAGAAAAGCAGCTGCTTACACCTCATCTATGCAATCTAAGCGACAGCCTGAGAAGTAAATGTGGCAGATTTCCCTCATAAGCACTGCTCCACCAGTACGAAATGACAGCACTGACCTAAGGAATCAGAGATCTCTGTTTGCTAGCTGTTCCACTGAAAACAGGCCCTGCTATAAGATTGCAGACCAATTTGCCAAAGAAACTGCATCAGTAAATGACCATATATTACGACTGCTAGACCCATTGACCAAACACTAGTCACTAGAAATCTATTTTGTAAAGCAGTGGACTTAAGCACACTGAAGCTATCACTCCCAAATCACACTGATAGGGTAGATGTGTGATAATTTGCAGTCAACAGGTCGCAAGGATTTGGATGCAAACACATCGGCGCTTAACACAGTATGGACTTTCATGTCAATAACACAGAGTGCGTTCACGGATCACCTGGAGAAATGAAACATCCAGCTGTATACAGACGTGCATCAACGCGTGCATGTGTTCCTTAGGTTTCTTTCGTCACGGGCAGTATTGTACTGGGCATCGACACATGTTACGGACTCACTTGCATTCAGCATCTTGCAATGAGCTGGCTGCAATGTACCTTTATCCCACCATTTTTTTTTTCACAAGTTCTGAAATTGATCTGCCCCATAAAGGAAAAAAAAGTCCATATATGCAATACAAATTTGGATATATTTAAGCTCTTGCCTTGGTTAAAATCGCAGTTAGAGAAAATACACTTGACATGGTCACCCCTATCTGGGCCCATCAGCAAACGGTCTCCAGGGAAATAAAAAGGCTTCAAAGACTAGAACAACATTGAAAGATCCACATTGTACAATGATCCGCCCATATTGGACATGCACTGGCAGCCACGTGTTACAAAGCTTGCTAATAGCAGGGGTGTTGCTAGGTCTGGAAAATATCTGGGGCTACACTAATTTTGGGAATGTCTGGATTGGGGGCTAGCTAGCTTTTTTGGTTGTTACCTCTGAGCTTCTATCCGGGGCTACAACCAAAAGACCCGGGGCTATAACCTGCTCAGCCACCCCACAAACTCCCAGCAAAGCCTCTGGATAATAGTGTGAAAAAGGGTGTGGCCCACATTAAGGGAAGTCTGTTCGGGATCCAGGAGCATCGGTCACGTGCTTACAACACTTTTTGGCACATCACATGCTGACTTGGAAAGGTGAACAGGTTTGCAGACCCTGTTGGGAGTCTGCTTTCGGAACGTCATCATCACATTCTGCAGCTATTGCACAGTATGTACTTATTTTCTTTTAATCTATTGATGGGAATTTGGTTGAACCAAAAAATATTGTTTCCGGAGGAAAAAAAAAAACAGTTCCTGCTAAACTTTCACTGCTAGCCTAAGAAGCCGTTCCTGGAAAAAACATTTTCTGAACATGATACTCTCGACTGGCCTCCGATTATCTTGACAAGTTTCTTTCTGACAGGGAATCGATCACAGAGGGATCCTATTAGCAAGTCCATAGTAACAATATATTTAGCTAATGAGCACAGCAAATTATCAGAATCCAAGTGATTTGCCCGCGGCTGAAACTATCGCGGGCAAATCGTTTGCATGAGAAAGGTGCGAACTACCAAACGTTTGCACCTTTCTCATGCGAACACACATATAGGGCCTCATTACACGGTAGGCGGTAACCATGGCGCTATTAGCGCCATGGTTGCTGCCGGTATTTTACCGTGTCCGCCTTGGTGGATGGCGGAATTACCGCCCTACTCCAGGGTGAGCGGAGGCGGTAATTCCCCATTCACCAAGGCCCTTTCCCATTCCCATTTTTGCCCCCATAGGGCATAATGGGAATGGGGAAGGCGCTAATTACGGTACCGCAAACTGCGGTACCGTAATTAGCACCAAGGTCCCTTTGCGGCACCCTACTTTAACGGCTGGTAAAACCAGCCGTTAAAGTCGGGTCCCGCAAAGGGAACTCGTAGTAAGGCGGTAAGGGTTAACGGCCACCGGTAGCATTACCGGTGACCGTTAACCCTTACCGCCTTCCGTGTAATGAGGCCCATAGTCTCACACACACAACACACCAATAACACCCCCAACCCACACCCTCAGCACACCCCCACCCATACCCCTAACATAAACAAACTCCACTTACCTTCATCTTCACGCTGGGTTCCTGCAGCGCCAGTTCCCTTTCACTTCCGTGATCGGGAACTGGCGCTGCAGAGTCCTTTTCTTTTTTACGGAAGGCTGAAGGGGGTGTCCCCTGCAGCCCCCACCACTATACCATAAAGTATAGTGACCGAGGTCATGCAGAGGACACCCCCGCAGCCCCCATTTTTTAATTATTTTTTTTAAACGGAAGACTGAAGGGGGGTGTCCCCCGCAGCCCCACCACTATACCATAAAGTATAGTGACCGAGGTCATGCAGAGGACACCCCCACAGCCCCCATTTTTTAATTATTTTTTTTAAACGGAAGACTGAAGGGGGGTGTCCCCCGCAGCCCCACCACTATACCATAAAGTATAGTGACCGAGGTGATGCAGAGGACACCCCCGCAGCCCCCATTTTTTTTTTACAATGTTACCACCAAAGGTTCGAACTTTTGGTGTTCGAACCTTTGGTGGTAGCATTTTTAGAACTTTTGTTTGTTGCGACCATTTTTTTTCGGTACAATTGACCTAAACCAATTATCAGGGTTTAATTATCAGGGTTTTAATAAAAATGATGTATTCATCTCGCGCTGCTTGGAAATCATGTTTAACTTCTGAATTAATGTTTCAGTTTACAGCAGAGCTCCAATCGCACATATGTTCTGTTGCTTTACACAGGTGCATTGCTGATTGAGCAAAGGGATTGCTCCTCTTTGCAAGTATGCATATAATTCAAGGAAAAAACTTTAGTTGCAGGGCTGTTAAGGTGAGCAATACATTGTAACAAAAACTTTGAAATTCAAGGAAAACCGTTAGTTGCAGGGATGTTAAGGTGAGAACTTAACGCAACAAACCCTCTAAACTCAGCTAAAGGCACCTTAACTTCGTGCCCCCCGTAACGCATCCATTGACCACAATGATTACGTCACAGATGATATGGAAAGGGAATGCCATTATTACCAGTGCTGCTAATACTGGCAATATTTTGCCACTGGGGGCCTGATTTATCTCCAGCTCTTGGCTGGAGGTAAATCAGTGACCCCCACTGGCAATCTTGTACTTTTGCAGTGTGGGAAAAGTAGCAGTAACGGAATTACTGCCAATTTACTGGCAATGTTTCTCCACTGCAAAAGTTATAATGAGGCTTTCTCTTTTAGACAAAACGCAGCCACCAATGTTTCGACCAATCCCTCAATCCCAAGCCACCAAATCCCAACTGCCGACTATCTCTATGATTGACCCATTTGCCAAATCTTTTACTCCAAATTTGTTTGTTCCCTGAGGCAGCCTGCTAACTGCTCTTTTGCTTCTCCTCCTTAATGGGGGATCTGCTCCCATAACACACTTCTCCCTCACTGCACTTGCCTACAATTTGGCCACCTTTTAAAGGGGTGGGGTGGGGGTCACCCCCCCTTATCCCACTTCCACTGCTTATCTATCCATGTCATCAACTCCTCCCTCACACAACCTGACGCTTTCCTACACCCACACCTCCTCTATATCCAATCCCCTGAGCCACCTCCCTTAGCTCCCAAACCCAGAACCACTCTTCGGTAAACACACCAGGACCATGCAAACAAACAATGGTTTGCAACGACTCTTGACTATCTGAGATCACCAGATTTGGCGGCCGACTTCAATGTGCAGGGATTCAATTACTCTGGTTGGGCAAGCAGTGTAAATGCTATGATAGCCTCACTCTGAAAGAACCCAATGTTCGAGCCATCAGAACTAATATGCTACCACCCACGCGCTAACCTTCTCTTCCTTAGCAAATCATGGAGATTGAAGTTAAAGGACAACTGCACAACATTGTTGAGATGCGCAGCATCATTCATAGCTGACAGACTGAATGTAGGCCTTTCTTGGTTGTGGGGAGACTACTGTGATTGATTTCAGGGAAAACTCTCATTGTACTTGATTAACACACATTGGATCAATGATCCTGCCTGACATTGTTAATACCAATGACTCAGTAGGATATGCAATTCTCAACCACCACCTGAAGGACCAGCAGGGATCTTTGCATGTGTTTAAGTGTACCCACTCCTTTCTTAATGGTCCGCAAAAATAGGTGACAATTACAGGTACCAACTTCCAGAGCAAAGAAAATCTTGTGTGGTGCTCCCTAGTTTACTTTCAGCATTATAGTGACGTTGCTTTGCTCTAGTCTGCTGAAGTCATCATACCATATCCTTGTAATTCTGATGTCACACAGAGCTGTTTTGACTTGCAAAGGGATCTATATTATTTGTTCAATTAATCCAATACCAGATAAGGTTGCCTGTGATTCAAAACTGATGACACTGAGGACATACCATAAGTCTTCAAGATACATACTCTTCTTATGGCCACAGGGCTGGGAGCAGGACATACACCTACCAAACATGGGTAGAGCTTCAGAGTACAGCGTTATGAAGTGCTTCCATTCCAGCAACCAATAGCAACTATTGGGAGCAATTACCACTTCCAGCTCCTGTTGCCCAGACGAGTCCTCTCTTTCCTTCAGATGTATCACTGGATTCAAATCACATGTACACGTTGATGGTTAGATGATTGCAAGGCCTCCTACTCGGGAGTTTCAAACATGTTCTGCAAGAGCTTCAGAATGAACAGAAAGCAGCCAATCTGAAAACATGGCATCATAGTTCTGCAGCCTAGAAAGTCCTTCCTTGATTATTGACTCGACAACTCATCAGGTGTTTCATGTGTGATAAAATGAGGACACACAGTGAACAACCTATTCAGTTTTTTTTTTTAATATTGTTCCTTTTATGTCTTTATTAACTGTGTCAGGGCAGCAACTCATGGTAAAGCAGACCTGCATATCTAATTGTATGGCCACTGTCACATAGGGCAATGGGTGGTCTTATGTAACCTGTGTGCATTTACCAGATATCATATGCTATCTTGGAACTGGGTCTTCTCTCCTTCATTGCCATTGGATAGACCTCTGGCCTCGCAACAAATTCAGGGTGCAGTGAAAGCGTGACCTACTGACCAATGGAGCCTGCCATCACTGGGAATGGGTCTAATGACGTCTCATTTACTTTACAAGGTGTGTCTCCATTATAGGGTTGCATAGAAAAGAGGGCCCATGACGTTGGCAAAAGGGAGTAAAGGGGCTTGAGGGACATCAAAACAATACACCATTGACAGGTCACACATCCCTTCGTTCTCATGTGTTTTTATCGCACATTTACCCATCCAATCAACATGTATGTCCATAGCATGCAAATCCAGTTCAATGTGTTCTATATGTATTGCTTGGTTTCCAGGGCCGTGCAGCTCGCTAATCCAGCCTCCCGAGCGGCTACATTGGGCATTTCTGCTAGTGCAATGCTCTCTTGAAGGCAAGAAGGCTCACCCGCCGCTCCAGGAGAGTTAAGACTTAAAGCGGATTTCAGAGGAACACTGTGCCATTATGAAATTCATTGCCAGTCCAAGATTAGGACAAGAGTAATTATCTCTCGGTTCAGAAACAAATTGAAATCCTGCTTTTGAATTCATTTTCTTGGAGGTTAGCGCATTGCTCTCTTTCTGTTGGAGGTTCAGTTGTATTTCTATATTAACGAGTTGCACGCGATTGTGTTGATTGCGCTGAATGTACATTATGTTGTATTAGTCTGACTATATCTGTTTGTTGCATACTTTTTGGTTATATGTCTATTTCTAAACAGAAATATGCAAATACATATATATCAGCGCTACAGAATACATAGCATCAGGGCCGGCCTTAAGGGCAGCAGCGCCCTGGGCGAAAACCACCTCGCCCACCGCGCGCCCCTGGTTAACAGGGGGCCGGGCCAGGATGGGCAACTTTTTAAAAAAAATGTTTTAACCTCCTCGCCTGGACGAGGAGGTTAAATAGGGTGCGTTAGCACCCCATTGTCATTGAATGAGCCCGCCGCTGCGGATGCATTCACTGACAATGAGGCTCCCACCACAACGGCAGCTCGGGGGAGCCATTGAAAGACTCCCCCCGAGCTGGCGTGGTGGGGGCTAATGGCCTCTTTTCTTATGAAAAGTGCCCACGGCGGAGGGGCGCATTTAAATGCACCCCCTGCCGCGGGCACATTTTACAGTAAAAGGCCTCCTCCCAGCGCCTTCTCCCACAACACCAGCTCGGGGGAGCCCTTGAAAGACTCCCCCGAGCTGGCTTGGCGGGGGCTAATGGCGCCCTGGGGGGCGTGGCACCCCGGGTGGTCACCCGGCCCGCTCTCCCCCCTAAGGCCGGCTCTGCATAGCATGTCATTCAGAAAACGTGTTGTTATGGTCTCTACCTCTGCCAACATTGCTTTTATGGTGTTTGCTTGTAATCCGCATGAGGGGCTCGATTGCCAGAATGTAGGGCCTCTCTTTAGAAGCTCATAGAAAGAATGCATTTAGCAGAGATCAATTACAAAGAAGAGGAACTTCACCCGATTTGCAAAGCTGGCTTGTGCTCGATGCTTAGTGGTGAATTGGCTCCCAGCATGCTGTGAGTAGAGGGAGGGCTAGAGCCCGCCCATACAGGAAGTGCTGCTCAGCAAAAAAGCCTCCTTATGGATCCGTCACACTGAACTGCAACCAGAGAGGTGGAAATTAATGTGGGCCATGTCACTGATCTCCCAAATAAGCAGCAGGATACAGAAGATTTCCATCTAATGTGATCATTCACTTAGTGGATACAGGAGGGGCCCAGAAATGCAGCAGACCCCACCTCACACATGCTGCACGGCTCAGGTTCCAGCAGCTCTGTGCATGATAGAAAAGGGACCTCTACATGGGTGCATCCTTAATGCACCTCTGTACGCGTTCCCATGTGTTTAGCATGTCACGGGCCATTCGTAAAAATACAGAATCAAATTGTTAGGAATTGAAGGGTGTAGAAGCCCTGATGTTTTCACGTGCATTAACTACATCATGCTGTGGGAAATCCATCTGAGAAAGGGTGGTCTGCTAAACAGATGCCCATTTTGCCAAGCGTCATGCCAAAAGCATGGTGTACATCTGTGCCCAGCTGCACCAGTTTCCCTGCTTTCCAGCTACTGCTCTCCCGTGGCACAAACCAGGTACTGAGGCCACAGGTGCCCTGTTTGACAGCTGCTGTGACACCTAAGTCACTGCCAAATTGCAATGGAAACAAGTAATCGTTTATGGACTTCTGTTTTTTGATTAAATATCTTCCTTAAATACCAATTATACTACCACAAGGGTTATGTATGGGTCAAACATAGTTTAGAACGTTTACATGGAACAACACAATGTTTGGGCTTAAACCATACTAAATATCTGCAATTATATATCTAAATCATCGAAACATCCTACATTGTTTTTCAATTCTGAATTCAAAGCAGCACAACTGCATAAAAGTAAAAGAAAAAACAGAAAATCAGCATAAATGATGCCACAATGAATACATTGGTCAAAGAAGCAGCTCTGAAGGAAGGAAATAACATGAACAAAGAGCTAAACATTTTGAAACAATTCGCGTTTCAAATATGTTGAAATGGTGTAAAATAGCTTACGAGTTTAGCACTTGGAATGGACATCTCTGTTATCTGCAGGATGCCGTATTGAATCATGGCAAGGAGGAGTCTGCTTTGAACCCTTGCAAAGTAATTAGAGTTGGGTGATGATTGCACATAATGATAATAACATTATTATTAATGTTGTGAATCCTTTGTTTCTGGGTAGCTATTTTAGCACAAGGACGCAGAGAATAGAATATTTTGTGTTTCCACAAAGAGATGGTGCATTCGGGATATCACTGCCTAGATGACAATAACTAATGTTATAGACTTTATCTAAGAAATGATTTTAAACATTACACTACTAGCTGGAAGAGTTTAGTTGATGAATTCTTTTATTTATTCATGTTAATAGGTTTTAATAGGTTCTAATTGTGATGTAATGTAATCTAATGGATTGGTTTGGTTTTAATAGTTGATTATTTGAAAGGTTGATTAATTTTCAATCATATTAAATAAAAACAAAATATATATTATTGAGAGTTAACATATCACAAATATATACAGATCCATAGTTTATTTAAACACTGGTCGGACAGAAAAAGTTGAACATCATAATGCAGCCACAAATAGATAAAGCTAAAAGTATGGACAAACAGACCGACTCCTTATAAACCAAACACATATTCAGATTTAGATGTGGAAATATTTGGAGCAGAAAACAAGGGAAATGTGTGAGAATATTTGCTACTCTCATGTCCATATGTCTTATTCTCAAACTGACATCCTTATTTTAAACTCTTTATGGTACTTAGTACATAAGTCACACTCATTTGAATGATCAGGAGTGAAAAGTGCTGAAGAGCAAAAGCAAAGGATGTAGATGCAGATTTCACTTTTTCCCATCACTTCCTGAAAGAGTAGCCTTTTAGCTATGGCCGGAGACCCCGCTGTGGTCCTAGGCCACTTCATTGCCTGGGTCATGAAGGACGTGGACCTCCAAGACCTTAGCAACCCCTTCCATGACAGATGCGGAGGATATGCATGCCATTGTCCCTCGCCCCCACAGGGTTACACGAATAGTGGTCATTTATGAATTCATTTATGAACAAAAATGTTAATGTAGCTTGCAATAAATACATCTCTCAGTAGATATTTTCTTGCACAGACGCAGGGACGTCATTTGGGGGTCGCCAGAGGTCGCAAGAGCGACCTCTGCTGTCTCCCCAGCGACCTCTGAAATATTTTTGCGACCTCTGTGTTCCCGGACGGGAGGTTGCGCTTTAAAAAATAGTTTGTTGTTTCAACAAACTATTTTCAAATGCGTGTAAGCTCCAGCTTGTCTTCTGCCATGCCTGGGCAGCGGGCATCACAGACTAGCGTGTGTCTGACTGAAACTGACCTTCTTGAGCTGAGCTGAGCTCGTCCGTGATGCGGGGTGCAGAGCTCTGAGAGGAGACATCAGCAGCACCAGCCCGGGTGCGTGCAGGAGAGATTGTTTAATCACAGCAAGGTAGGATTTTGCATTTGCATTGAACTTGTGAATGCGAGATTCGCAACAGCCTTTGTGCTTTTAAAAATAGTTTGTTGTTTCAACAAACTATTTTGAAAAGCATGCATGCTCCAGATTGTCTGCACCAACAACACCACATACGTCAAGAATCTCCTTTAACTTCTCAAGGTTATGCTTACAGTCCCCTCGTCCCCACAGAATATTGTAATCCAATGGTCTTACTACTTTCTCTCAATTGAGAGGCTGTAGCAGTCCTGTGGATACATATTTCCCTGCATGGATCGGAACCTCAATAGAAATGTTTTGCATTGCAGAAGTTGCATTTTGCCTGATTAAGATGCCCCAACAAAAATGCCACTATAAATGCAGTTTTGTGCCCCAAAACGTGCATTTTTTTATACTGCAAAATATTTAATGCTGCAAACCACCACAAGGCAGAACAAATCCTCCTGTTCACAGCAACTGTTAGATTGCACTAGAAGAGTTCTGCGAGATGCAACAGGCGTACCCCCGTGGAGGCAAGGTAAGAAACATACAAAACGAAGTTTCTTAATAGAAAATAACTATAGACAAGACACTGGATTATTGTTCATTCTGATTAATATAGACAATTATTTTTGGAATGGTATTTATTACCCGCAAACCACTGGATAACACAGCACCGGTTTGTGACATTTTATCAGCTGCAAACATTCACATTGAGATTCTCTTTCAAAATCGTAAACGTGTGATATTTTAACAATGTGTGTGCATTATCAAATCTGAGCACCAAGAAAAGCAGAGCAAAGCACCTGGGTATTCCGAAATGTTCCCTCCATTACTGCACTAAAGCAGCAAATGTGCTGTAAGGAAGCATGCATTTTTTATGCAGCGTTATCTAAAAATGTTTAAGAGAATTAGTAACTGTTATTCTATCCCACTGTGAAAACCAATACAATGGGCTAATTTAATTAATCAGCCATCTGATAGCTTTCCCTGCACTCCGAGTCATGCCACGTCTGAGGCGCAGACTTCGGGCGCACAGAATCTTATGACTTCAAGTTCTAAGAACACAAGTCCTCATTACAAACACTTTCAGCTGCCATTATCGTAAATGTAGGCCTGCCGTGCCTGCCAATGTGCTTGCTCATCGACAAAGCAGTATTTTTGTTGCACTTTTTGGCCTTTGCCGTCAACGCACCCCCAAACTGCAGAATCGGTGCAACTTTCCCACTGGCGTGGCGTCTTAGTGTCTGTCTGTGATTGTAAATGTAGCCTTCTCGACCTGAGCTTGTCCGGGCTGAGAGGCAGAGCTCTGAGAGAAGACAGCAACAGCACCAGCCCAGGTACGTGCAGGGGAGATAGTTTAATCACAGCAAGGTAGGGAGATGCCTTTTTATGTGCAATGTATCTTTCAGTGGTGGGTGCCTGTTAAATGTTACGTCTGGCACTAAACCACCCTTTTTTTATTAGTCCTGTATATTGCAGGACTGCTTCTTAGCAAAATATTGATATTAACATTTGGACAGCAAGACTTAATGTCATGCCTGGTGCCTCACAGAGACAAAACTGTTTTCAAATGGTCTGTCAGAAAAGAGATAGTATTTGATGTGGCAGGGTGTTGTGTGCCTCCATCACAAACTTTTTGAGCCTCCAGGTAAGCGCCAGAGTGTAGGCAGCCATGGGTTGGCTGTTCTCCTATGAAACGTGTGTGTGTGTGTGTGTGTGTGTGAACAATCAGCGCAATGGATGGCTAGGGAGCTTCATTTCAGCTTGGATTTGTTTGCCTGCATGGCTGTCTATGATCCTGCTCATCAACTGTTGGTGCTTAACTGCCCCAGTGACCCATCCTGTTTCCTTGGAATAGTTCATTATAAATTGTTGGGTTTAAAAGGTGGACACCTTTTATACTTAGCCAACATAGTTTTTATAAATTCTTCTCTCTCAGGTTATTTTTCCAGTTTTGATTACTTATTTTAAAGGCAAATAATACTTTCTTCCAAAAGGAAAGGGCAATTGAACTAAATGTGTATATTTCACTTAAAGATGTGTTCACTTACTGGGCATATATTAATGGGTGGCAGATTTACATTTTTGCTATGGGGCAGAGATTCCCTCACTGAGTGACGCAAGGGAACTGTACCCAACCCCAGGTCGAAACAATACATTTGACAGCACATTTTGCAGCAGAAATAGAAAAAAGCCATATGATTTAAATCCCTGAGCTATCCAATTGTGACACACTATGCTGTAGAATCAATTGTGAAGTTAAAAAGAAACATTTATGAAGATATCTACTCACCAACCTCACAACTCCTTTTAGAAAATGTATAGCACTACAATTATCAGGTTTACTAGTGCGCCACGACATATCCCTGCTGCTTCTAAGCACTGTAATAGTAAGTGTCATGTTCATAAGAAATGTAACCCCCATAGCCAACACATTACCAAATGCTGTGTTATGCACAGTTAAGGATAATTAGCTGTTAAGATAGCTCAGTGGGTTAAGTGCTCACTGCTGGGGTCTATGTGTGTTCTGCCCATCATAGGTTTGAATCCTAGCCAGGTCTACTCAACCATATATGCCACTGACCATATAGTTCAGACAGGTATGGTTACTAACATATAAGTTCAGCGGCATATAGATGAGAACAATGCTGTGGTGTCAGCCTCTAGGTCTGTGTGCTGATGAACCATGTATGTATTCCCTTTAATGTCACATATGGTGATGCATTCTTGTATGAAATGTATATCATATTACAGTGATATTGTGACCATATTTTTCTTGTTGTACCGAGGAACAATGCTATATGATGCCACTGGTTGTTTTGTCAAGGGGTGTAAGGTTATGCATCATCGCTTCCTGTGATTTCACTTGGGGGTGGGGTCAAATGACATCACTTCCTGTGATGTCATCAGGGGGTCAAGAGTCGTGTGATGTCACTTCCGCTACCCCTGGCATTTTGGTGAAATGACGTCCCTGCACAGACGAATACTGAGAAGGAAGATACAAAATAGGAGAAGGCTGTGGATCAAATTGTACCAACTAAGGATGGACTAGTGTTAGTTTCACTTGCTAAAAATAACTCTTGCCCAGTCTCAAGTACAGGTGAGAAAAGATCTGGAGGGCTAGCTATACAAATCATTTTAAACATACAGATTTACGAAACAAGAGTCTCATTCATATTTTGAAACATGCATTTTATGATATATGTTTTAATTTGATTGGGCTGACTACTATTTCCTACATATATGGTGCTTAAAACAAATTCATAAAACACAAACTGTCCTCTGAGTCCCTCACTCTGAGCCATATGACTATATCTGTCCTTGCTATAACGTGTTCCTAACAACACTCTTCATTTCTTTGAAGGTGTCAGTTTGACTCATACCTCAGTCCCTCAATGGATTCTACGCAGTACTGCATAACTAGACGACTCACCTGCCGAGATACTGCAATCTGTTTACCCAACATGTTTTACCATGTAGCCATTCATCAGGGAGACATTTCTATTGGCAAACAGCTACTGTGCATCAGGCAAAACCACTTGGAATTCAGCATGCACTGTTACGGAGGGAGGTCCCTCAGTGCTCTGAGATTGCCAATGTATTTTTCGGCTCACAGCAATCAATACAACAGGCAATCAATAATGGCTCCTTCCAGCACAAATGGGATTTGGTAACTTTTCATCATAGGTTTTCAACTCCATAGGGTAATCACTGGCCCATCGTCCAAAATACTAGTCGATATTTAAATTCACTTATTTCCTGACCCTCTTGGGTAGTCAATGTCTCTTTGGACTGGAATGCACTGTAGGGTATTTTGTGGAGATTTGGGGCCTGACGGTATTTTATTACCGCCGAGAAATAACTTAGCAATAATCACTCTTTGTATTCAGATTTGGCCATGTGCAACAATAATACAATGGACATGCATTATTTCAGCACCCAGACCTGCATATTTGGTATACGTGGTTGGTGGTATTTTGGTGAGCATAATTCCCTTGTTTTATTTGTGGCCCCAATGTCCAGAATCCCTTATCTTCGCTTAGATTTTTCGTGTGATCACTAGAGAGACCTCAGACCTGCATTCTAGGGAAACCACAATTTCCAGTGATAGTGTTGGTGCGCCACCATGGGCAAACTCACTGACTTATTTACGACAGAGAGCTATATGTGGTAGTCTTGTGGTAATTTCCACTACCTTATATACGGTAGGGAGCTATGTTCAGAGAGTCTCTCTTCCCGTTGGCTCATGTACCTCCAACAAGTTATACTACAGTCACTCACAATTATTCATACTGATTCTGACATACACACATCTGTCTTAAAATGACCATTGCACTGTTTAAAAATCTCCCCACATCATTGGCATTGTAATGGTAAATAGAAAATAAACCACCCGTCTGTTTTCAAATATTTTCTGTATTATAAAATTTGCATTTAGACATGATCTCATTCTTCACAGCAATAAAAGGGAACAATCAAAGCATTTTCAATGACACACTGCAATTATAGTGGCGGAGAACAGAACTTAAATTGCAACATTAGCACTTGATTAAGACACGCACGGGACTTTCATTTTTCTACACTGACTGCATACTTTCGTGCACACACACAGCTCCCCCAGTTAGGTAATTACCTTATCTGTTCAGAGTCTTCTCTCTGTGAATGTGGCTCTCTTGGCTTAACTCCAACAAAAAGGAACGCTTGCCTTCTCAAGCCGGAGTCATTGCCTGGAATTCTCAGCTTTTTCAGATAGGACTGCCTCTGCCAGTGGAAAGGTAATTCTTTCAGCTTTCCCCAGTCTCGACTGCAGCAGGACACCCCCACAGCCAGGTCTTCTCCCCAGTAGTGCAGAAAGATGTCTGCCTCTCTTTTTCCCTGCTACTGCCCACTAAAACTTTCCTCTCAGCCCTCTTTATGACGTGTTCCAATGAAATCCATCATCTCTCATCCTCCTACTTTTAAACAATAGCTTCGCTTATACATTTGCAATTGTTGCAAATCTGACTTCCTTCCTCCTGCAGTTACTGTGCACAACAACACGGATAATCAGGCAGAGAAGAGAGGAAAAATCTGCACACTCATTTAACTGGTTTTCAAAGTATGCCTAATTCTGCAGTAGAGAACACATTTTATTAGTGAGTTATATTAAAATAAGGTTTTATTAGTCAGGTTAATGGTTAATATGTTAGCTGTTAATTTTCAAATGTGTCTCTAGCAATATAGGCATTTCAGGTGAAAAATAGTGTGCATTTTTAAATGAACACGTGTGCTTTTAACTGTAAAAATAGCTTTGCATCTTATATGTTAAAATCGTTTTTTTGACTGAATAGCCTGTCTTTCCTTGTTAATCTGCTAACCCATATAGCAATGCACCGCACCCTTGTGGTGGTGCTGCAAAAAAAAAAATGCTACTTGTGCAGTAGTGCTGTAATGCTACTTGTGCAGTAGTGCTGTAATGCTACTTGTGCTGTAACATGCCAAATATCCTTACATATACCCTCCTTTTGTTTTTAGAACTTGGCTATAATCCAAGCCAATCTCTAAAAACAACTTGTTCTATTTTTTTTTTTTTTTTACAATATAGCAATCCAACAAAATGAATATTCATGTGCATCAATGAAAATTTTCAATTAACATTTCATCTGAGCCCATCAGTTCATAAAATGTTCCACATTTGCCTTCTCAGTGGAAGTGGCATTACTTTAAGTTTAAATTTTCCAAGTCAATTAAAAACAATGAAATAAAACAACTAACTAAAACAAATAAGTAATATAACAAGTTAAAATAAATAATTAAAATAATAAATACGTGGAACTTCATATGCCGGAACTTTTGCTTTGTCTCTTTTGGTATGTCCCGACCAGCGATGTTATTCGGTTCATTCGAGTACTCTTTCATCTTGGCAATCTTGAATCCACAGTATTCATCTCTTTTGGCATTCCGGTTATTTTGTCTTCACCTCCACCTGGAGGCAGGCATCTTTTGGTCTTCATCCAGGGGACTCCAGGACTCCATCGTCTCCCGTGGCCTCTGATCCCGGAACCTCCGACCAAATAATGTTAATTGTCTAAATCAAAATAGAAAATAAACAGATTAAGTACATAGCACAATACTAACTTCATCCTTTTGCCAAAAATAAAACATGCTTGGTAAAAATACTTCGTTTTTTTTTCTTTTGTCTGAAATTAAACACAAGTTAAAAGAAAACAAACACATATAAAACAGCATTCCATTTTTTAATACACTTTCTCTCTGCACACCAACCACGAGCTTCCGTTATATGTGCATTTATTTATTTATTTATTTATTTATTTATTTATTTATATTATATATTTTCACATATATTACAGTGTTTATGTGCCATCATAACAATCAACTTTTTTTTTTTTTTTACTTCTTTGTCACTGCCTCCTGATCACACCCATTTATTTTCTCAAGGGACTCTATCCGTTTCCACATGCTCAAGCTGCCTGATCTCATGTCTGGGATGGCATGGTTTGATTTGATTTACATGGACAAACTGCTCTATTGCTGTTTCACCTTCATTTTTCAAAATTTTATACACTACAGGAGAGACTTTATCTATAATTCGGAATGGCCCCTGCCAGGCTGCCAGAAATTTAGAATTTTTCTGTTTACTTTTTCCAAAATGAAACTTGTACACCTGATCCCCTACATTGTATTCCTTTACTGATGTCTTTTTGTCATAATATGACTTAGCACTGTCAGCAGCTCTTTCCAGATTTCTCTGCACAAAAGCAAATGCATGTTGCAAATGCCTCCTCAGTTCATCAATATATTCATGAACTGTGGATGCACTCACTAGAGTTTGCTCATGTGTTCTGTATAGTAGGTGTTGTGGTAACACCATTTTCCTACCTGTTAAGACCTCATGGGGGCTAACACCTGTTGCTTTGGCAGGAGTCGACCTGATTGCCATCAAAACCAATGGTAAACGCAAATCCCAGCTGGAACCTGCTTCTGCCACAAATTTCTTTAAAATGTCCACAACAGACCTATTGCTTCTTTCAACTGTACCTGAAGACGCCGCCCGATATGCGATATGTAGTTTCCTTTTCACACCTAGTATTTGCCATACCTTACTCATTAGATTACTTGTGAAATGACTTCCTCTGTCAGACTCAATTCTTTGTGGCAACCCAAACCTTGAGAACACATGGTTCACCAGCAATGTGGCTGCTGTTTGCGCACTACAATCTGGTGCAGGAATGCACTCAATCCACTTTGACATCAAACATACCACACTCAAAATATAACGGTGTCCCCTGCTCGACCTTTTTAAAGGACCTACATAGTCCATTTGCAAATCTGACCATGGGAGAGTTAGGCCTCTTTTCATCAATGGTGCTCTATGCATTGGTGAAGCAGGTTTAAATTGGGCGCATACTAGACATCCTCTAGTATATAATTCCACATCTTGGGACATATGTGGCCAGTAAGCATAATCTTTTAGTATTTCTAATGTCTTTTGTGAACCTCTATGGCCTGCAGTTATGGCATCGTGTGCATGGTGTAGCATTAGTCCTCTGAATGAAAGGGGTACTACCCACTGTATTTGCCCTGTTATGGACTCTCTAATCATGAGCCCATCCTGTAATCTAATTCGTGTTTTGTTCTTTAATAACACCCTCAACTCTTCTTTTCCCATACAATCATTTTCTGTTAAAGGATTTTGTTCAGGATCTATCAAATGATTATAATAGATTCCTAAAATTTGATCATTCTTTTGTGCCTCAATCAAATCTTGGTCTGGCGTGTCATGACTCCACTGCACCACCGGTTGATCTACCTCCTTTGGTGCTTTAGAACGTGTGACTGCATCAATTTGTATTTCACCCATTAAATAATCAATAGGTAGCAATTCTCCCATCACAGCCCCAATCTTAGCCAGATGGTCTGCCTTATCATTTCCCTCCTTATCCTCTCCTGGTGTTTTTAAATGCCCACGAATTTTTCTCCAGTATATTGTTAAATTATTTTCTGACACCAATTTGTCTATGGCTTGTATCATTTTTCCATGTTTAAGTGGCTTTTTGTTGTATGTAACCATGCCTCTTGCTTTCCAACCAGGCAAATATTCCACAAAGCTATTCCGTGCATAGTCAGAATCAGTCACCAGGACAATTTCACTGAACTTTTTATCAACTGCAGTAGCAATTGCTTTATAGATGGCTGCCAATTCCGCCACCTGACTGCTCCTATCTCCAATCCTCATCCCTATACTAGGAACGCCTTCACATTTCAACCAGACATTTCCTATTCCTGCCACTAATTGTTTATTACTGTCATTTTCAATGTGAAAAGCACAACCATCCACATATACAGTTGGCAAATCCTCGCATGTTTTTTCATCAAAAGCTTTGTGTGGTGATTGTTCAAATTCCTGCAAACTAGCTTCCACTTCCATTTCATTTGGTATTTGTTCAGCTGCACAGTCATGTAAGTCAGCTAACCCTTGAGCAATTGGGCTCTTTTTATTTTGTCCATATCTTGCTTCTACGGGAAAACCTTGTAATGCCAGCGTCCATGAAGTGATTCTGGATTGCGCTAGATTGCCTGATCTAATTCTTTTACTCTCTAAAAATTGCAAAGGTTGATGATTTGTTTCAATAATCACCTTTTCTCCCTGAACAATGGGGCGGAAATGTTGTAGCGCCCACACAGTGGTTAATAGGGCCTTTTCGCATTCATTAAATTTCATTTCAACTTGGGAAAATGCCTTACTTGCATATGCAATGGTTTTGTGATTCAAATCGTGTTTTTGTGATAACACTGCTGACATACAATGTTCAGAAAAGCCTATTTCTATAAAGAAATCCCTGTCCTTTATGGGGTATGCTAAACATGGTGCCTTTACAAGACATTCCTTCAATCTAGCCACTGCATCAGATTGCTCTCTTTCCCATCTCCAGGGAGTATTTAGTTTAAGCAGTTTAGTCAATGGTTGAGTGATTTCTGCATAATTCTCAATGAACTTTCTGTTATAGCCTGTCATCCCTAATAAACTTTTTACTCCTTTCACATTTTTAGGATCTTTTAATCTTTGTATGGCCTCTATTTTCTTCCTTTGTGGATTTAGCCCATGTTCAGTCACTTCATGCCCTAGAAAGTTCACTTTTTTCTTGCACCATTGTGCTTTTTGCAAAGATACTTTGGCGCCTGCTTTCTGCAATTGGCCAAGCACATGTCTTATTTCATCAAAATGGCTTTTAAGGTTTTCATTTTTTATCAAGACATCATCCACATAAACTATTGTCCCTCTTTCCGCTGCATCCGGCATGGCCTTTCTCAAAAATATGCCAAATTCACTCCCACTATTGATGTACCCGAACGGAGCTCTAAGCCAGGCATATTGAGTCCTGTCAAATGTAAAGGAAAATAGGTGTTGTATCTCCTCTGCCAATGGCACACACCAATATCCAGATGTGAGATCTAACGTGGTAAATACATTTGAACCATGTATCTGAGCTAGGCCCTGATCAATGAATGGTAGTGGCCATCTAGATACTGGTACTCTTTTATTTAACTCTCTTAAGTCTGCACACAGCCGCCATTGACCATTTGGCTTTAACACACCTAATATAGGCGTATTGGATGTGCTATGAATGGGCCTAATTATTCCCCGTGATTCCAAATTTTTAATAATCTCTGCCAATGATTCTAAACATGCCAGCGGTAGTCTATACTGGCGTACAAACACTGGATTTCTGCTACAACCTTCTGGTAGTGTGGCCACATGTAAATCAGTTAAACCACAATCATAAGCATCTTTTGCAAATACATCCTTAAACTCCATAAATATTTCCCTCAGATTGCGTCGATCCTCATCGCTGTTACATGCATCCGCTAAGGAGATCTGCTCTTCTACCATTCTGGAAAATTCTGGAAACTCTTCTGGTAAAGGAATCTCAGCGCTTTCCTCTAACTGTGTGGCTGTGTCTTTTTGTAGGGCTGCCACTTTCAAATATTTAGGCATATCAGCTTCCATTTCAATGGGCTGATTTCCTGTTTCATTTTCATTTAAATTAAATATTATGCAATCCTCTTGATGGCAGCACACTGTCTCATTTGAATCATAAGGATACACAGAATGAATTTTAAATATTCCTTTGGGCTGAGAGTCCAGGTGTTCTGGCAACTCGCCCTTGGCATCTACATATTTTTCAGGAATATTCCCAATCACCATGTTATTTAAATCTGCCGTATAATGTGATTTTTGTATGGCCATTCCTAATGGGGAGTTTTCCTCTAAATGAATATCCTGACAACCTTTATTATTCACCATGATTTTTACAGATCCCTCACCAATGTCTACCAATGGAATGTATTCATAATCCAGGCCTTGCTGTTTTATGGATTCATTCAGGCATACAAATGCATCAGAGCCTTTCATCTGCTGTCCATTTTTGCATTTCAGTGTTATTGCAAACTGTTTTGTAAATGCAGGAACAATAGTATTTTTCCTCATCTGTAATTCGACTGCATAAGGAACTAGTTGTGCACAATGATAAGCCCTTCTTTTGTCTTCAAATTCAGGCGCCGGCCCACCTAGGCGTGACCATATTTTTTGATTAAGGAAATCTAACACCATACACATTCTGTGCATGATGTCATTGCCCATGTAAAATTCATTTTGTGCTCCACTCACTATCCATACATTATGGTAAATTGCTTTCTGCCCAATGCTAATTTTAAGCATGCATCTGCCTGTAATTCGGTTTTCAAAGTCTGGACTGTCCAACCCAGAAACATATTGGTTTTTAATCCTAAATTTCGGGATTTCTTCCCTCTCCATAATTTTTTGCAACAATTTCTCATTAATGAAACTCCTTTCATGTTCAAGCGCTAAAGTGGCTTTTATTGTTTTAAGATAATCATTTATACCAGCGTGAACCCATGGTTGCTCATCTTCCATGTGTATCTCTGCCAGAGTGGTAATGTGTTTTTCTGAATCTGTTTTAGGAACAATATTCTGTTTGCATGTATTCTCTTTTAAATAGAAACGTAATGTGTGTTCGTCTATGGCAGTCTGCCAATCTTTCCTTGGGTCCAAGTATATTTGTACAGGTAGTTTTTCATTGTCGCTCTGATCTTTGTCTTGACACCTTAATATAACAGTGACACTAGGTATGCAGCTATTCTGGAGATATACCTCCACAGCATCATTTGTTTTGGCAACGGTGTGACATTCTTTTATATTGCTGTTTTGTGATTTTAGTTTCTTAGGCCTCAATGGTTTTTTGGTTAAGGACCACAGCACTCCATTCACCCCATCTATGAGAGGAGACAATCTTTTCAGGCAATCTGTCCCCATCAGAAATGGAATTTCACAAATAGATGTGATCAATACCTCTTGTTTCATTCTGTGCTTTCCTATTTTTATGTCAACCTCAGTTACACCTATGATGGGCACCTCCTCCCCATTAAAGTTATGCACTGGGCCTTGATTTGCCTTCACTGTGATCTGACTCTGTGGAGGCCTCCCTTCATTGATACTCTTTACCAGCTCCTTGGACATAATTGTGGCCTGTGCGCCAGTGTCAATCATAGCAAAGGTGTGGCATTTTTCTTCTACAGTGATGGGTGCATAATATCTGTCCTCAACTTCCTCTAATACACATAAGAAATGTGAATTCTTACTGATTTCAGGGCTCACCTTTCTCAGGTCTTTTTCACTTTTGGCTAAGCACATTGGTAAATGAAAAGACATTTTTCCCTCCTTTTTACCCATTTCTGTGCGAGATATTTTATTCATTTCTCCATGTTCAGAGGTTTTTTGGAGTGTGGCCACCGTTCGCCCATCCATCTGGGTAACATCAGAGACCACATTACAACCTTCCAACTGAACATGTGTCACAACATCATTCAGCAATTTGTCATTTTTTAATTCTGTGCATTTGTGATCATTTAGTGTAATACCAGCCCTTTCAGCCTCTTCAAAAATATGTGGCTCAAAGAATTTTTCAGGTGATTGACTTGTACCCTCCTTGTGAGTATTTCCTTTTTCTGTCTGTGTTTGGTAATTGTTTTGCTTGCCCAGGGAAGGAGCTATGGCATCCCCACTTACTCCCTGTTCACTGGTATTCCCCATGCATGAGTCATTTTTCTTAAATCTGTCCCTTTGTTCTTTTGGAATTCCTAATGTTTCTTTTTCATTTGTGCAAATCTTTACTGTTTTATTTAGCTCTAAGTTAAACCGTACCTCTTTTTTAGAAGTATTTGCACTTTCTGTCACAATTTCATTTACTGGTACTTTCATTTTTAATCCATTAGACATCTCAGAGTCGTTATGCAAAATTATATCAGAGCAATCTGTCATTTTGGCACTGCAGTTATCATGAGTACTTAGTCACTTTTCGGAAGCCCTCCGGTCATTGCTATGGCCATCAGCCCCCTCTTTGGAAGGTTGTTTTTGCGCTGTATAGAGCTTTCCTATTTGCTCAGCTAACATTTTCACTTGGGCCTCAAGGCATTGGAACCTTTCCACCTCTCTAGGATCCTCTTTCTGTGGCCTAGGTCGATATTGGTTGTTTTCCCCCTGATTGGATCTATTCTGATACCTCTCAGGTGATTGATACCGGTTGGGATGGTTTCTGAACTCTTGATTCATTTGTGGAGGGGAGCGGGTTGCACCCATCCTTTGATTATAGTCCCCTGGTGGGGAATCATTGTACTGGCGTGGACTGTAGTTCACGTTTTGCTTCATGTCCTGTCTCTCAGATTGTGGGTACTGGCCCCTATATTGATTTCCATTATCAGTAAATCGATCCACATATCGGGGCCTATCCTGATTACCATATATCATGGTGCTGGGATCAAATCTGCTCTGTGTCCCCAATGACTGGTAGGGACCATCATTTCTTTGATCTTGATTTTGTCTCTGGTTATTGTTCATACCTGCCATATCAGACCGGTATTTTACCCGGGGTCTATCTCCTAAATATCTAGGGCTGATGTAGCTCTCTCTATTACTAGGATCATGTGATTGGAACATTGGTACAGTAAATGGCGATCTTTGTTGATTACCCCTTTGTTCAGGTGTCACATTATTTTTACCTTGGCTTTGAGCAGACTCAAGGGACATTTTGGCTGACCTGATTTCCATTACTGTGGCTGAGGGTTCTTTAGATTTAGGCCTAGTATCTTTCATTTTATCACTTTCTCTACCCTGACAATAGAGTACCTCATATAGCTTGGTGCTTTGATGTACAATCCATTCAAGGGACTTGTCACGGTCAAATTCACGGACCAATTGGGATATGATGTCTTTCTGTAGCCCATAGAAGTATGCGGTTTTAAACTCATTGGAATTTGAGTCAAAAGATACATCAAAGCGAGAGAATGCTCTTTTTAAGTCTTGTAAAAATTGGCGAGGTGATGTATTAGGTCCAGCAGTAATAGTGTACGCAACTTTCTTTGCCTCCTGCAATGACTGAAAAGGAGAAAAATGACGCCTAATTTCTTTTTCAAACTCCAGCCATGTCATATTCTGCTGTTCATTTAATCCCCTTATGATGCTGGCCGTCGGGGCATCTAAAGTTAAATGAAAATATTGTCTGTACTGTTCCTTAGGTATCTGGAGCGCTTTAAAAATGTCATGCACCGCTTCTAAGTGATCCTCAATGCAGCATTCACCTCCCTTTTTAAATGGTTTGATCAGGGCTTTAATGGATTTCATTATTTTTATGGGGCTACTTGTTGCAATGCATGGAATTGCACTATTTTGTGATTCAATCCTGTTTTCAGGTGTATGAGATTGGTGGCTGCCCCCAATGGGAGTATCAAATCCCCCAAGGGCGCTGCAACCAAGTTCAGTCACCGGCCCTGTCACTGGGGCACTAGCTCTTTGGGCAGAGCTAGAATTCACCTCCACTCCATTGAATGTGGTACCCTGCCGCCTCTCCTGGGACCTGGGAATGCACATTTGCTGTTCTAAGTCCTTACACTTTTTAAGGAGTCTGTTGGCTTCATCATGCAAATAATTATTTTCATCACTCATTTTATTAATTGCCTCCTGCATATCGCACATTTGCATTTGGCATTCATTGAACTCTTTATTTCTCTTGTCTCTTTCTTGGATCATTTTAATCATTTCTTGTTCTGCACTCTGGAGATCACCTTCTTTTTCGCAATGTTCTTTTTGTAAAATCTGCATTTCTGAAACAACCTCATCTTTATCCTGCCTAATGTGATCCACTAAGGCTTTTAAGTGTGTCAATTCTTGCTCACTATCTTCAAATTGTTTCTTGCTTTTGGATAACTGAGTATCAAAGTCTCTGCATTTTAATTGCATGTCTTTTTGGCATACATCCAATTCTGCTCTCAACATTTCCTGATTTTTACTTGCCCCATCTAATTCAGTCTTTAACCTGTTAATTAGCTGAGTATCATTCTCTTGCATTCGCAGGGACTTGTTTAAAATAAACCATATTTTGCCGCATAGCCGTATTAAACAGTCTTTCTCTGCATTTTTATCGGCTGCATTCAATAATCTTGTAAGGCAGACCTGAATTATGCTGCCTTCTGCAAAAATATTGTCTAGTTTTTCTTTCTGCACCTCACCCTGAATGCGGTTACTCCATTCTAAGGTACTGTTCGAAGACCAATTCCCATGTGCAAATAACTTTGCCTCTAAATATTGCACTAGATCTGAGAATGTGGTTTCCCTTTGTGACATTCTGAAATTCGTTTTTAGTGGCACACTGCTATTATAAAATGGGTTCCCTTTAATGTGCAAATGGCAGTGTGAGACACGCTTGCCACGCCCAGTAGGTACTCTATGATCACTTTCCCGGCCTGCAACGCACCATAAATATGTAGGGTATTTTGTGGAGATTTGGGGCCTGACGGTATTTTATTACCGCCGAGAAATAACTTAGCAATAATCACTCTTTGTATTCAGATTTGGCCATGTGCAACAATAATACAATGGACATGCATTATTTCAGCACCCAGACCTGCATATTTGGTATACGTGGTTGGTGGTATTTTGGTGAGCATAATTCCCTTGTTTTATTTGTGGCCCCAATGTCCAGAATCCCTTATCTTCGCTTAGATTTTTCGTGTGATCACTAGAGAGACCTCAGACCTGCATTCTAGGGAAACCACAATTTCCAGTGATAGTGTTGGTGCGCCACCATGGGCAAACTCACTGACTTATTTACGACAGAGAGCTATATGTGGTAGTCTTGTGGTAATTTCCACTACCTTATATACGGTAGGGAGCTATGTTCAGAGAGTCTCTCTTCCCGTTGGCTCATGTACCTCCAACAAGTTATACTACAGTCACTCACAATTATTCATACTGATTCTGACATACACACATCTGTCTTAAAATGACCATTGCACTGTTTAAAAATCTCCCCACATCATTGGCATTGTAATGGTAAATAGAAAATAAACCACCCGTCTGTTTTCAAATATTTTCTGTATTATAAAATTTGCATTTAGACATGATCTCATTCTTCACAGCAATAAAAGGGAACAATCAAAGCATTTTCAATGACACACTGCAATTATAGTGGCGGAGAACAGAACTTAAATTGCAACATTAGCACTTGATTAAGACACGCACGGGACTTTCATTTTTCTACACTGACTGCATACTTTCGTGCACACACACAGCTCCCCCAGTTAGGTAATTACCTTATCTGTTCAGAGTCTTCTCTCTGTGAATGTGGCTCTCTTGGCTTAACTCCAACAAAAAGGAACGCTTGCCTTCTCAAGCCGGAGTCATTGCCTGGAATTCTCAGCTTTTTCAGATAGGACTGCCTCTGCCAGTGGAAAGGTAATTCTTTCAGCTTTCCCCAGTCTCGACTGCAGCAGGACACCCCCACAGCCAGGTCTTCTCCCCAGTAGTGCAGAAAGATGTCTGCCTCTCTTTTTCCCTGCTACTGCCCACTAAAACTTTCCTCTCAGCCCTCTTTATGACGTGTTCCAATGAAATCCATCATCTCTCATCCTCCTACTTTTAAACAATAGCTTCGCTTATACATTTGCAATTGTTGCAAATCTGACTTCCTTCCTCCTGCAGTTACTGTGCACAACAACACGGATAATCAGGCAGAGAAGAGAGGAAAAATCTGCACACTCATTTAACTGGTTTTCAAAGTATGCCTAATTCTGCAGTAGAGAACACATTTTATTAGTGAGTTATATTAAAATAAGGTTTTATTAGTCAGGTTAATGGTTAATATGTTAGCTGTTAATTTTCAAATGTGTCTCTAGCAATATAGGCATTTCAGGTGAAAAATAGTGTGCATTTTTAAATGAACACGTGTGCTTTTAACTGTAAAAATAGCTTTGCATCTTATATGTTAAAATCGTTTTTTTGACTGAATAGCCTGTCTTTCCTTGTTAATCTGCTAACCCATATAGCAATGCACCGCACCCTTGTGGTGGTGCTGCAAAAAAAAAAAATGCTACTTGTGCAGTAGTGCTGTAATGCTACTTGTGCAGTAGTGCTGTAATGCTACTTGTGCTGTAACATGCCAAATATCCTTACAGCACCCAGGCTTAATCACATATCTTCCAATGGGTACAGTGCTGTGCACTCTACCTGCAAGGCAGGTAGGGCTCCCAAACTCAAAATTTGACTCTGCAGTTTATTGAGTCAAACATTAGAGTGGTAATGAGTTTAGCATGAGAAAGCCGTATCGTTGGTGTGCCATTCCTCGTAAACGCAGAGTTTTGATAATGCAAAGTAAGAGAAGGGAGACGAGATTTAAAAACTATAAAACAGATGAAGAAAATAAAAGCACCCTCTTGTCAGGTCTTTGACAAGACAGTGATATAGTAGCAGACTCTCCTCTTTATACCTTCAGGTAGCGGATGCTTCCAATTGTGGGCACCTGCAAATCATTGCGCACATCTATTCTGCACTGGAGAGCACCACCTAATAAGGTGGGTGGGCGAAGTTGAACCGACTGACCTGTGTCCTCACTCATGACTGAGGTGGTTGAATCAGGGATAGAGAAGCTCCCATGGGCAACAGGTCCATGCATTGTTCACAACACACGCACACTGCGTAGCATGGCCTCAAAGAGGGAAGTCAGTTGAGATAGGGCATGGTTGATCATCTCTGTTGAAATGCCTCCTGAGTTCTTCGGTCTGATTGTGTGAAACAGTGCACATACACTGGCACTTGCCAAGTAATGCTCAGATGTTACTGATGATGTGCCCTTCCTTGATCCGTGTCAATGCTTTACTGAAATCCTGACTCTACGTTGTCAGTGAGGTTTTTTTTTTATAACTGCAGATACACTTGATAAACTGTCAGCAGTGTGGCCATCTAGCCCTGCATCAGCTCTCTAACACACTAGAAGGAGACATGCCAAGCTAAGGTGACAGCACCTTGCATGTTTATTTTTGAGCATAAAATGAATTACTTCACTCAAGGAAATGGCTACATGAAATTTGTGAAAGATTCATAAAAGGCGGCTTTGCTATTTGGCAGATGCCAGTCAATTTGATCGAACATCACCTCAATGTAATGCAATCGCTGAAAACACTACAGGTAATCATCCTCGGTCTCCACAGTGATTTGTTCAATATCATTTCTTAATAGAGTCCTGTTAATATTGTGTTTCTTTTATGGTATAGGAGATGCAGGATGCTGTTCTGATAGATCAATGGTACAATGATGTATAATCAAGCTGTCTGATGTAGGTTGTAATCCCAGCATCCCAGACTCACCCTTTTTCTTTCAGGCTTTGACATATGATATGATATGATATGATATGAAATGACATGATATGGCATTTATAACGCGCCTATACACAAGTGTTTCAAGAAGCGACGAGGCAAGAGGGGGGAACAGAGGGAGGACAGACAATGATCCTACTAGGCCAAGTGTCATTCAGATCGCGCAAGTGCATGGGAAGGGGGGAAAAGGAAAAGTGCACGGAGGAAGGGAGAGGGGAAAGTGCAGTACATGGGAAACAGTGGCATAAATAAGAAAATAAATAAACGGCCAGCTGGTGGCAAGTGCAAGGAAGTGCAGACAAAGTGCTGATATGGGGACTGTAGGGATACAGAACAATGGTTCTGAGGTGCAGGGGTTGCCAGGGAGGCAGTGCAGTGGGCAATTGACGGGGCCTGGGCCAGCGATCAGAAAGGGTGGCCAGGTAACCCGGGCAGTTTCAATCAGGAAATCAGCAGTGGAGAGGGGGAGAGAAAAAAGAGGCAAAGAGGAAGGTTTTGAGGTGCTTCCGGAACCGGAGATGATTCTCCTCGAGTTTCAGGGAGGCATGAACGCTGTTCCAGAGAGAAGCCCCAGCTGAAGAGAGTAATCTGCCACCAACTCGTTGCTTGGAGAAGCGACTGACACTGAGGGAGTTGGAGGCAGTTGAGCGAAGAGCTCGAGAAGGAAGATATTTCGGAAGAGAGTGTTGAAGATATTTTGGCCCCAGATCCCAGAAGACCTTGTGTACAATGCGGAGTGTTTTGAACTTAATCCTCGCAGCCACTGGGAGCCAGTGCAGGGATTTCAGTCCTGGAGAGATACGATCCCTGGGCTTGAGGACAAGGACAAGTCTCGCAGTCCTGTTCTGGATAAGTTGCAGAGGGCGGAGAGTAGAGGCAGGCAGATTTAGAGGTTGTTACAATAGTCCAGACTAGAGAGGACCAGGGCTCTAGAGACAGTGAGCTTCTGGGGGAAGGAGAGGAAAGGAAGAATACCTCTAAGGAGGTGCAGCTGGTTGTGTGACTTCTTAGAAACGGCAGAGATGTGAGAGGAGAAGGAGAGATGACCCTGAGGTATTTAGTCTTGCAGGTCGGAGAAGGAAGAGGGCCAAGAGAGACATATTAAGTACATGAAACTAATAGTAACACCCATTCTTTATCACGGCCGGAAAATGGTGGCAATGAGCTGTAGCAAGCGCCACACATCAAACAAATAACTACTATTATTCTTCATAGCTATAAACCAGTGCTAGTGTCCCACTAGGGAGATGCATTAGAGGGATTGCACCCTACCATGAACAGTATTGAAAGAAGGTTACCCAAAATCTAAAATCAGATATCCCAATCAATAATGATTTCCTAGAAATGCAAAAAGGATACAAACTCCTAAAAAGTGTCACTGGATACCGAAGATACAGTATGCAAAAATATGTGTTGATTTTATTTACATCCTCGGATATCTTGGACATGTGGTTTAAGAGATTAGCTATTGAAGAGATCATGGACATATTTAAAAACAAATAAAGATAAATAAATACTCCCATTTATGAAGACTTCAGAACTGTTAAGTTCTGGTAGCTATTTGGCAAGGAAGAGGAATGTGTGTAAAAGGACAACAGATTCAGTTAATATGCAGACACTTGATTTGATTGGACTGGTATTTGAGATCTTTAACCGGCACCCTACTCTTGGATCCTGGATACATGAAGCTATGACATGGAAGCTGGAGGCAATCCTGGCCCAAATGTTCCTTAAATTCCTATCATGAACACACCCAACTCCAGCCCAACATCATAATGTAAGCTTGTGTTTGTACCTCACCATTCAAAAAACAGCTCTCTGGGGGGCGCTTTTGAGCAGCCGACAAGATGGCCGCCTAGCTACAGAGCTCCGAGACCCACAGATCTACTTCTGTGGACAACGGCGGAATCCATACATCTCCAACCCAGATGACCACACCGGAAAACTCCCCGAGCTGCGGGGCACATACTGTGAAAAATCCGCTGCCTGGGACTTAGCTGCTGCTGAGATACGACCAACTGCGTGGGCCAGCCCCGTGCGGCCATTGGGCCCACCTCCTGGACTTTGGAGAGCCGGGTGCTGTGGCATCCGTGTGCGCTGCCGCTGGGCCGGAGACCGCGCTCCCACCCTGGGACAGCGACGGGTGCTTCTTGTGGTCTGCCGCCGTGAGGCCCGCCGATCACGGCTGAGGAGGTGAGTGCCTGGGGGGCGGGCTGTACGCTGCCAACCATCCGCTGCCTCGCCAGGAGCTCCCGCGGGCCCGGTTTCAGCGCTGAGGCAGCTGCGGCTCGCTCCCGTCTCCCCACTCACCTCGACATTACCTCCTGTTCCCCCTCTGGGGGCGGAGGCGTGTTGCCGTATTCTGGGCCTGGTCACTGCAGCGGTGGCTGCTCCCCGACCCTAACGCCATCGGAGGCCGCATGAAAGTCTCCACAGCCCTTCCTCACTCGCGGGCTGGGAGCACCACTTGAACAATCGCGCGGCCGCTCCTTACGTTGTGCAATTCCTTTAATCCACCTACGGGACATATGCAACCAGGGAGGTGAAACAGCACTATAAAATACGCGAGGAGAGGGCACCCTTCAATATTAGTGGCTACAACTGGTAGCAAGAACGACACTATGCCCAGGAGGGCC
Source organism: Ambystoma mexicanum (assembly GCF_040938575.1). Classification (NCBI taxonomy): domain Eukaryota; kingdom Metazoa; phylum Chordata; class Amphibia; order Caudata; family Ambystomatidae; genus Ambystoma; species Ambystoma mexicanum. The sequence goes on along the minus strand of NC_090930.1, from coordinate 290,360,142 downwards.
CCACATTCATTGAACTTACCCAAGTGGGCCTCAACACCACCAAAAACATTTCTGGCAACTCTGGAGCCATCAAACCTCTTTCCAGATATACTGTACCTGCGGTGGTCACGGTGATCCTGCTAACCCCACTTTACACGCAAAAACTACTGGTCAGCTGCCACCCCCACTACTACACTCATGTACTGAGTTCACTACCAATCTGCCCATCTGAGACAGCAATGTCGAACAAATAAAGAGGAGCGAACAAGGTAGACGCCATGGACAAGTTCACCAAGGCAGCGCCCAGGTCAGACCACGCGTCCTCCTCCATGGTGCAAGAAGACGGTGATGCCCTGCTGGATCCACCTCTGCCTGACTTAACTGTAATGATGGAGTCTATGGCCAAAAACTTTGCAGCCTTCCATGAAAAACTGGACGATATAAACGCTAACGTAGCCTCCCTCAGAGCCAAACTGGACCAACATGGTGCAAAAATCACAGAGGCAGAGCAAAGAATAGGAGCCAACGAGGATAATGGTCACACCTTACAGGGCACCGTCGCAGAGCTCGTCTGAGATATGAAACAGGTCAAAGCCAAGTGTGATGACCGTGAATCGAGGTCAAGGAGAAACAATATACGCATAGTGGGGGTTCCCGAGACAGCTCTAAAGGGTCGCATGGAACTGGCGGTCGAACAACTCCTCAAGGACCTACTTTGCAACTCAGAGCTATCGCCATTCTTCACCGTGGAAAGAGCACATCGCTCCCTGGCACTCCGACCCAAACCTGGCGACTTTCCCAGACCAATAATTGCAAAACTGCTAAGCTACAAAGACAGAGACCATATACTCTGCTTAGCCAGAGAGAAAGGGGAACTAAGGCTGACTCTCAAACAATTAGAATCTTCCCTGACTTTTCTGTGGGAGTGCAGATGAAACGTCGTCAATTTGGAGGAGTCAAAAAGATGCTGAGAGAGAGGAAAATAGAGTATGCAATGCTCTTCCAGGCTCGCCTAAAGTTTACCCATCGTAACAAGATATACTTCTTTACGGTTCCAGACGAGGCAGTTAAATTTATCGAGGCGCAAATCCCATTAGCTGACTAAATGGAGGAACCAATGAATGATAACTGACACCCAAGGCTGCATGACCTTACTATGGACTTTATCAACTATGCCTCCTCCAACTGGCCTCGAACCTCGTCACCTCAGCATATCAGCTGGGGACCAGACCACTCCAACAATGGCTTGGTTCTCATGACCTAAGTACTTACTTTCCTTCCTTGTAACCCTATGTTTCATTAGCCATGTAATATATTTATGATGTATCATCATAACATGTGTTAACAAATGTGGGTCTTCGGTAGCGGTAGCCCCCACTGCAGCTGCAATGCCTTCTGAGGGGAAGTGTTTATGGTTGAGCCCCAATTGGGCTGTTAGTCAAGTGTTGCCAAATTGGGAACGGCACGCGGTTGGCTGTATTGGGGGAGGGTATTATCACACTGCTAGTTCCTTCCGGGCAGTGAGGGTGGGGGGGCGGTAAAGTTGTGGGAAGTTATAAGAAAATCGGCAAGAAAGTGAGGACTAGGTTCGAAGGGAGGCGCAACAACGTCACAGCTGCACATCTTTTGGTAAACAGAAACAGATTCTTAAGCTCTCACAGTTGGGATGTCCCATAAAATGTCAACATGGCTATTAAAATGTTAACATGGAATATCCGGGGACTGACACATTTCACAAAGTCCCGTAGGATCACAGCATATGCACAAAGACACGGGATGAAGGTACTCCTGCTGGAGGAGACACAAGCTCAGAAACTCCTAGCATCCAATCTTGCACTATCCTGGGGCCCCAATAGATGTTATACTCAATTCTCCACTCAATCCAGAGGAGTCCTAACACTAATTCACAAATCGGTGAAATTTAAACTCCATGCATCCCACATTGACACGGAGGGTAGGTGTGTGATCCTTCATTGCACCCTGGCTAACCATGAATGCCTACTCGTGAATTCTTATGCCCCTAACACCAACTCCCCCGAATGTATAGATGCTGTCACCGCCATTATCATGAAATATGTGGAAGTTTCCATTATTTGGGGTGGGGATATGAATCTTATACTTGACAATGACATGGACAGGACAACCTCAACTCGTAGGAGCGTGTCCCGAGCCGCAAAACGGCTCCTCACACATATGAATTTCCTGAACTTACATGATGTGTGGAGAACTCTTCATCCCCAGGACAGAGATTACACCTTCTATTCCTCAGTGCACGATAGCTCTTCACGAATAGACTTGTTCTTATTGTTGGGGTGCCAAGTGGGTAGGGTGTCAGATGTTAAGATTCTCTGCCGCACACTCTCTGATCACGCCCCCGTGCTGCTGCAGATCCAACTGGGTAACACTCCAGCCGCCCGGCTCAGCCTGGCGATTTAAGGCAGAGGCCTTGTCTGACATCGTCTTCAAAGCTGAGATATTATCGGACATAAACACCTTTTTCGAAAACAATAACACGCAAGACACACCTGAGGGGACCCGCTGGGAAGCATTTAAAGTTCACATGAGAGGGATGTGTATCTCGAGGGAGGCTGGGGTTCTTAGAGCCATAAGGCAAGCCCTACACTGCTCCGAAACGAAGCTCAAATTCCTAGAACATCAACATGCTTCTGCCCCAACCCCGGCCACCCTTGCAAAAATTAGAACAGAACTAGAAAGGTTTGAATCCCACGCCTTGAGCGAGGTGCGTTATTTTGCTCGCCCTGTGGCCACCTGACGGTATGGCGAGGGTGATAGACCTGGCAGAACACTGTCCAAACTGGTGCGTGCAGAGGGTAGCAGATCCCGGATAGATAGCATTCTAGATGAACAAGGCAAATGACATTGGTCCGACCAGGCCATGATTGGCATCTTCGCTGGCTTCTATGCCATGCTCTATGGCCCCCAACCAGAACACAATGCTCAGGATCTAAACATGTTAGAACGCATTCCTATGACCCTCATCTCCCAGAGTATCAGGGAACAACTTGACATCCCATTCACCCTGGAGGAGATAGTCCAGGTGATCTCTGACCTTCCGAAAAATAAGGCTCCGGTTCCCGATGGGCTCACATCTGAGTTCTACTGTGAACATGTTGCTATCCTAGCCCCCATATTGCACGGGTTCTGGACCGAATCGCTTCGATTGGCCACTCTCCCCCCTCTCTAAGGGAAGTCCTAATCACCGTTCTCCCCAAACCTGGGAAACCCCCAGATGAATGTGCATCCTATAGGCCCCTATCACTTATCAATACGGACATGAACATTTTTGCCAAAATACTTGCGAATAGATTCCTCCCATTTATGCCCCATCTGATCCATGCAGACCAAAGTGGATTTGTTCCAGGCCGATCCACTGCTCTCAACATCCGCCGACTATTCAATATAATATCCAGAATTGACCCAAAGGCGGACGGAGTGGCGGTAACACTAGACGCCCAGAAGACATTTGACATGGTTTCCTGGAAATACCTATGGGCCGTACTGGAAAAAATGGGAATAGGTCCGAACATGCTTCCTACATAAAATTGCTATACACTAACCCGAGGGCCAAGGTGCTTGTTAACTCCATCGTCTCCTCCCCCTTTGTGTTACACAGGGTCACCCGTCAGGGATGCCCATTCTCCCCCATCCTTTTTGCGCTCGCCATTGAACCCATGGCAGATCACGTCAGGGACAGACATACTCGCAAGGGTATTCGCCTACAGGGTACCCCGGAAATTATCTCATTGTGTGCCAATGACGTACTTCTATATATCAGAGACCCCTCCACACATATTTACCCAATTATCCGAGACATAACCAAAATAGGAACGTACTCTGGCTTTACTATCAATTATTCTAAATCCGACATATTCCCCCTTACTGCGGCAACCCAGCAGCCAACATGTGAATTTCCCCTACAATGGTCCCCGGGAGGCATTAGGTACCTAGGGGTACAAGTTTCACTGACCAAAGCCTCCTTACTGGCTGATAATGATGAGGCAACGGCACAGCACATTGAATCTAAGCTGCTCGAATGGCGCAACCTCCCTCTGTCTCTGGCGGGCAGACTGTCACTAGTCAAGATGATTGCGGTCCCTAAGCTCCTTTACATCTTTGCTAATGTTCCAGTCTGGCCCGGGAAACAATATTTTATGAGGCTCCACGCTGCGTGTGCCCAGTTCCTCTGGCATTCTGGGGCAGTCCGCAAAAAGTGGTTACACATGACCCCTCCCTATGATAAAGGGGGTTTCTCAGCCCCAGATCTAACCCTATATTGGATTGCAGCACAGGCCCATAACGCCACACATTGGTATGAACACCTGAACCCACCTCCACACGTCAAATTGGAGGAACTGGCGGGGGCCGGGACTAACATTATGACCCTGTTGTTAAACCATACGTTCCAGATCGAAGCACCCGCAGACCCCGTGGCCACTACGATTAGAGCATGGAATATGATTTTTAACCCAGCACAAGGGCACCTCCCATACTATAAATGGCTACCCGTACGTCAATTCCCAGGTCTCTCCCCCACGCACGATCATCATTTCATCCAACACTGGGAAGCCCTGGGATACCAAGCACTCGCAGATCTATACCCGGATGGTAAATTCATCACCACCCAAACATGGAGACCCGGGAACTCTAACTCAGCGCTTGAGCTACTACAATACTTTAGGCTAAGGGCGGCGGTCTGGGCAATATGGCCGTCATACCCAGACGAGCCCCCGGATTGGTCCGAATTCCAATACATAGCAAACTCCACAGGTGGTAGCAGAGTCTCCCTAAGTGCTAGATTCCGCTGCATACAATATAAATTACTCAATAGACTTTATTACACACTGCTCAGAGTAGCAAACTTCACTCGCTCCCCTACCCTCAAGTGCCCGAAATGCAACTCTGAAGAGGCAGATCATATGCACATGTTTTGGTCCTGTACTTCGCTGAGGGCGTTCTGGCTGGAAGTAACGAGAGCGCTCACAGATATAATTAGGTCCCCAGTAGACCTCGACCCGCTGGCCCTGTTGTTTGGAATATGGTCTGGAGAAAATCCTAAAAAAATGTCTAAATTCTTAAATGTGTGTGCTATTGTTGCTAAAAGATTTCTCTTGCAAGGTTGGAAATGCCGCTCTCCCCCACCTTTGGAATGTGGTTGAAGTCCCTCACCTGGGTACAAACCTGTGAGGAGGAGTATATCGGATCCTTGCCCATGCCATCTCGTCCAAAAAATGTGTGGACGGAATTCTGCACCTATCTGACCAATAAAGATGAGGTTGAGTGGGGCCCCGCTCCCTCGCCGGATCAGCTTGACACACTACCATAAATACTAAACATCTCGCCTCCTCTCGAGTTGTCAATGCCCCCCCCCACTCTGGAGTCGTCTCAAAATGTATGATATAATTCCCAACTATGCTGTTGTGATTTTTGTGTATCTCTGTGCAAATGTGTTATTCCTGTCTTAACTTTCTGCCAATAAAGAAAAGGTTTAAAAAAATAAAGAAAGAAAAACAGCTCTCTTTAAACCTGCACAAATCTCATCCTGCTCACTTTTCTCCACCACTCCTAGCTTTCTCTCCCGTAACTCTATATATCTTTGCCCCCAAAAACTCTGTGATAAGAGTCTTCCCCAGTACTCATGGCTAACCTTTCCTGTGCCCCACTGACCCACTGTCTCTGCACACTGTGATGCTTATAGCTCCCAGTGTTGCTCCACATCTTACCTCCCTCCTCAATCCTCTCTTGACAGCACCACTTTTCCCTTCTGAAACTTGGTCTAGATCCTAACTGTGCTGCCAAATTTCATCATGTCTCTCATCTACCACGCTATTCCAAAATCCTAGAGAGAGTGTTATTCAATAGACACTCTTCAAACTGGCTTCTGACCTCTGCATTCTACCAAAACAGCTCTCCAAAATGTCAGCGACTTTATCTCTACCCATCGTTATGCAAACCATTCATCTATTCCATTTCTTCTAGACCACTCTGCTGCCTTCGATGCTATCTACCATTCTGGCCTTTTCTCAAAATTAGCTCTCATTGGCATTCTAGAAAGGGCCATCGCTTGGTTTGCTTCATACATTGCCCGCAGACACTTTCATGTATCCTGGAACAGTCTTACTTCCCAACTCACTGCCCTTACTATTGGAGTCCCCCAAATGTCCTTGGGTGGCCCACATCTCCACTCTCTATACTTCAGCTTTCTGTTGCCTTAATCTCTTGCTCTAGCTTCTCCTATCAACACGCTCCTTATCCAACAAGCTGCAGTCAAAAATTTCAAACGGTCTCTCTGCCATCAAATTTTGGATGGCATATCACTTGCTCATGGTCAACTCCACTAAGACTGAAGTTCTCTACTTCCCATCCATGCAGGCTATTTCTTCCTCTACCCCTCTTCTTCTCTTCTCTCCTGGCTACCTTCCTTATTGCTTCTGCTCATAACCTTGGTGTCATCTTCAGCCATTTACACAACTTCTCGCACTTCATCTCCAAATCCTCCACTGCAGCCAAACTCAACCTCCTCAATATCAGAAAAGTTGGTCTTCTTCTTTCAATACTGCTACACAGCTAAACTCTGCCTTAGTCCTTTGTAGATCAGATTACTGTGCCAGTCTCTTCTATGGCCTTCCTAGCTATGCCTTTTCACCTGTGACAAAGTCCACATTTTCGTGGTACAGGCACTTTTCAAGCTTGCTTTACCTCTAACTCTTCTGCTCGGCAGATCGGCTGGCTAACTATGAAACAAAGGACTGAGTATAAACATCTTCTCATCATCTTCAAATCGATCTGTGGGGACCAGACTACCTATCAGCTCATCTCACTTCTTATTCCCCCCCACGCTTGTTACAATCATCCTTGGCTCACATCCTTGTCACCACTCAAGCCCCCTGTGCTCCCTCTCATTTTTGCTCTCTCCCTTGCCTCGCTCCCCAACTCTGGAATCAATCCTCTCCCTCTCCGTACTACTCTAACTTTAACACTATTTAAATCCAACCTCAAAGCCCTCCTCCATTCTAAAGAACCTGCACTCTATGCTATGCATCGCCCTACTTTCCTCCTTACCCTTCACAGACAACCGAACAGCACTTTCGTTACTCGTCCATCCTTATTTTAGCACTGGCTCCACCAGTCTGCTCCTATGTCATTCTGTCCTGTCCTCATCCCTGTTTCATCATGTTTCCACCTTCCCCTACACACCTGGTCTCATTCTCTCACCCCATTGTCAAGGGCCCATGTCCTCAACTCTGTTATCTATGTTAAATTTTGGATGTGTTTTTTTTTGCCAAAAATGCATTGCTTTCCCTGTGATTTCCATAAATAAACAAACACGATAAATATTCTGGCATGGATTTCTCTAAGTGGGGCTGTTTAAACAAACACAAATAACATTTTAAAAGATGTCTTTATATTCCTTATTATGCCTGGAATTCTTTTTCACAGCATATAAAACATGTATTACTCATAATCCGTGGATAGCACACATTCATGACAAGTGTTCTGTCATGCAGTAAACCTGACGGTCAATCAACCAGCTGTTCGGAGATTCCGAGAGGCTACACAAAGGTTCTGCAGGAGCACAGTCTTATGCAAATGAGATGATGCATTGCGAGAAGGAAAGTATGTGGCTTCCTTTATAGACCATAATAGGCATACAAGTATTGCTGATTTAGCACCTCTGATTTTACCCTTCTCTGTGGAACTTGATATAATTGAACATTTGTAAATATAGGGCTGACGTCCAATCAACAACTATTAATACGTGCAGAGGCAGGCATCACAAAGGTAGTATCTGCATATGCATAATTAAGGTCAAAGTAACAAGCAGCAATATCCTCTTCTTGGAATGTGTTGCACGTGGAGAGGAGGGTAACACATCCTTGTTGAGCACAAAGAAGCAACATCCATTTAGTATGGGATAAGGTCCGATTGAAGGTGGCAGGAAATTCCACTGCTGCTGTCCTACAAGGGAGGGACACAGCAAGTGAATAATGGGATTGCTTGGCCTCTTCCAAATAGCAATAGAGGTGGGCTAAACAAAACAGGTGCATTGTGTGGACTTGGTACACTCCCTATAAGTAAAACATCTTAGCTAGAACTTTAGGCAAAACTGTTTACCTTTGCCTATTTTAAACTCATTTGATCAGTAGGATTATTCTACTCTCAGACAGACTGTTCCATGAGCATTAACAGACATTCTAAGGATCGCGGACAGATAATCATTGATTGCTTCCCTCTTTAAAGGACCTCACTTTCAGATTGGGATCTGTAATTGGATTTACAGCAGATTGCCATTGTATGGTGCCCTGCAGATAGTTCATTGGTTCAGTAAAATTATATAATATCCTGTCTCCATTAGTGGGCATGGTTATGTTAGATGAGGCTAGCATTCCTTTCCATTAAAACGAAGCTTGCTCGCCAGATGTCCGATGATGAGTTTGTTTTCAGAATGCAGAGCTTGATTTCACCAAATTACTCGAAGACAACAAAATCCACCAGCTATGATCCCGACTGAGGAACAGTAACTAAAACATGGTATTGCTTTGCCTTGTTCTAAACGACTGGCTGTTGCATCATTTGTCTGTACAGTTTGGGCATATATGACAGACAGATGTCAGTGACCAGTTACAGACTGTTTCGGAACCAACCATGTGTTCACATATAGGTTTTTGGACAAACTGCTAAAGGTAACTTTCTTAATTGGCACATGATGTAGTCTCTGAACATGTTTGAACCATTTGCGACTGGTCAACCGAAACGTCCACCATGATCAAAAATGTATTATTGTTGTCAGGAAAGAGCTGGGAGGTCTGTTCTGTGTGGGGTCCCCTGTTAAGCTGTGCCACCCAAGGGTCCATTTAGAGATGCATACAGAGTAGATCCACTTGTTGATATCCAGACAAAGCTCAGATTATGGACAGATGTGATTTGCCCAGATAAACCCTGCGGTAACATGAGTTGGAATAACTTATATTTTTATTTTATTTATTTATTTGTGAATGGTTTAGAAATTCGAACTTTTTCACAAAATCAAAACAGATATGATGTAAACAGAATTCACAATGCAGTATAAACACAAGTAAAGGAAACAGTCAAACGTAGAACAAAAATACGACAAAGCTTTACAAATCTGTCGATACATCCTAATCGTATTTGAATTCACAACAGGGAAAATATCTATAAAAACAACCAATACAAATCCAACAGTTGTGACTATTGCCCAGCATTAAATCAAACAATATAATAGTGTCTGAATCATAAGTGAGGAAATCTTTATAGTAACTAAACTGCCCCTGCTTCATGTGCGCTGTGGCTTCACAATATGGAAGAAACTGTTTTATTGTTTCAACAGTTTCGGATTTCTTGCATAATCAACGCATTCTGAAACTTTTCTCTAGGTGTAATCTGGGACACAAGCATTCCAAAGTCGGCAACCAGTTACATTTAAATCTAATTTAAATATCTCAGGCTCCAGTACTAGGAAAAAGAGTAATGTATCTTATAACAGAGTTCTTGCCTTACGAAACAGCTATATTCACGAAAAAGTGCATAACTGCTCGACCTATCACCAGGCTCACACCAAACATAGTCAAAAAGCTTCCTTCTGACTAGAAGATGACTGGCAATAAGGACAGACTTATCAAAACCTAATGTATCCAAAGTTTACAGTATATTCAAACAAAATGTCAGTGAATCTAAAGAGTTACATTGATATAATGTTTGCACTGCTTAAGCAGAGACTTCGATGGATGGTCAAGGATCTTGGCAAAGAGACTCATTTTTGCCCACAAAACTCTAGCTGCCGAACAGGTAAGTTCAAACCCATGTCAAATGAAACTGTTTGGAATTGCTAAAGGAAGACTCAAACTTCGCTTCCAGATGGTTTCTCCAGTCGAGTAAAAAAATGGGCCAAGTCAATTAGTGAAACATCTAGGCAATAGATTAATACATGCTCAACTTTGGCAAGATAACATTTTCAAACTGAAATTAGAGTCAATCCACAAAGGGCTGATTTTATCATCTTTAACTGAGCTATCATGACTTAATGGGACTTAGGTTGCAGGCGCTTCCATATAGCACATTGAGACTCACTATACGATATTTCGCATCCCACGCACCTTAGAGAGTGACTGAATTTGAGACGGTCAGTTCCAACTGCCCAGCCCATAGATTCTGGTTTTTGCTTTTTTGAGAATATGATGATTTATTTCCATTTACTACAAGGTTGTTTTCTTCTGTTTAGGATGAAAAAGATGCATGCTTTCATTGCAAACCTACAGGGGTAAGATCAAAGAACAACAAATCGTCAGTGAAAGCCAATCAATCTCATTTTAGGGATCCTAGCCTGACTGCGAAAGATACAATACTGTCCCATGAAAGCTCAATATCTGAGACATATATATTGAAAAGAAAAGATGCTAGGACACATCACAGCATTAGTCCCATATGAGTCCTAATTGCTCTTTATAGAGTTCTGGCATTGGACAACCCCACTTGCATATGGGTGTCTCGGCAAAGGAGCAAGCTAATCTTAACCAGTGCTGGGTATAATGTATCTCATTGTTATCTTAAGACTGGTAAGGCAGAGAATAGGAGCATATCTGCAAGCTGGGGTATATGATAAAAAAGAACTCAAATGTATTTGTATGTAACTTTAAGAAACGTTGCATTTGTTTTATGAAGCTAATGGATTTAGATGGGTCTGAGTCCCGGTGGACATAGACGACCTACAAAGGCTGAAACGATATACAAATGAAGGTGTGTTGTATGAACCTAGCCCGCAAATGAGAACATATTTGAAGACCTTTCCATCACAGCAGGAACATCAGTGGTACCTAATATTTAGATTGAAATAGTCTTCCTACGTTAGAGGTTTTTGGCCCACGATTAGAGATCCCTAAAGAACTACCTTCATGTAGGCTTTGTAACAATGAACGCAGAGAGTCGCTTTACCATTTCGTCATGTAATGCACTGCAACAGTGACTGATAGAACAACATCCCGGGGACCTTTTGTTCGGTCCTCTTCAGCAGTGATTGCGAACAGCTCCTGGAATAGATTAATGACGGGAACGCAAGTGTCTCTTATAATAGCCTTGGTGAAATTTGTAGTGCATTTCTGATGAATTGTTGAAAGTTGTTGACCAAGGCAAGCCATTTTTTATAAGATATGTGGTTTTATTGTGTAATTGGGAATGTCTGTCTATGTTGTGTCATAGTTTATTTTGAGAACGTGTTTTACTTTTTCTTTTTTGTGATATTGTATTTGTTTAATTCTCCTAAGTACTTTTTGTGTAAGGTCTTCTGTATACGATAAATGCAAATAAACATACACATTTGTGACAAAAACAGCTCACCCCAATCTTTTCTGTTAGAAGTGTAAGACAAATGAACCAGCCTGTGATTAGCAGCATAACATCGGCCTATAATGGCAAGGAGAGGGTTGTAATGAATCAAAGGGAGGGTGTCTCCATTTCACCCTGCCCAACAGAGATAGACCCAGATGGTTTAGTGTCAACACAGCACTTTATACCTGTCTCCATAACTCTGAAACGACCACTTGCCCGTGGCCCATTTGTATTGATATTAACTCTGGTTCCTGCAGCAATTCGGCTGAATAGGGAGAATCATGGTACATTAGGGAGCAGAGTATTTGACCAGCTGACTAGAATGAAACATCTGGGCTATATATGGCCTAATCAACTGTTAATGGCTTGTCAAGTGTACTGTTTTGCAACAACACCAAGTCGTTGTAAGGAGGACTACGTAGAAGTAGATTGTATAAGCCTGGATGCCACATGTAGAATATTTAATTTGTTGCACTTAAATACATTAGTGACAAACGAGTCATTCCCTCCCTGTGCATTTTCTATCCATTAGGGGTTTGTGTTGCTTGTCTGCCAGCATGCGAGTATGAACTATTAACCTCAATAGAAGTGAAGGAAGGGATGGAAGCTTTTAACAAACAGAATTTGACCGAAAGCCAATTATTCTTCACTGCTCCAATAGGTTTTCTCTTTTATCTGATACGTGGAATTGTGATGAGAATTTGGTGAACAGGGGATTGTGAATTCCCCTGACTCCATTGAGTGACCGTTTTCATAGACATCCAATGTGTCCAATATCACCCAATAGTGAGACCATCGCAGACATATAAAAGAGGATAGGTACTTCCTATAATGTATTTAGCACCTTTCACAGTTTCTCTGAGTCTTAACATATTTAGTGATCTGCCAAGAAATAGTAAAAGTGGTGCATTAAAAATCTTTAAACACTAAAAACATAATAGAACCACACTACCTCAGCATAGTAACTTTAAAGTAAAAACACGAACATTGATCAAACCTGAATTTTGAAGGCACTTAAAATAGTAGCTCAGCCTTAGTCTTACCTTTATGACACACAACAGTGTGTTGCCCTATGATATACTTAGATGTACTTTTTGACAATGTTCCTGTAACTTCTATTGGATGCTCTGTGTATACATAGTGATAACATCCATCCTCCCTCACTTCGAAGTGAAGTCATTTGTAATCACATCACAAATATGATTTTTCGAATTAGTACATGTTTAAAATGTAAGGGTGAAGATGCTTTTACAAGAAGCCCACTTATCTGTCTAGAGTCAAACAACGATAGGAACTATGTTGGTTGTCCAGCTATGATATGTACATGTGATTATGTTATATGTACTTAATTGTGATATTCTTATTGCATAATTGTTTGCCCTATGAAAACCAATACACACTAAGATAGAAAAAAAATGTTTTTAGTACTCACTGGTGCACGTAAGGGTGGCAGTCAACACACAAATCTAAACATGTTGGCAAAAATCAAGCTAAAATCAAGCACCGTTTAAGTCAACTGTCAGCAAGTTGTCCCCAATAGGATTTAGCTACCTTAATTATACCACGCAGTTTAAAGCACTTTGCGCAGTTTAAAGCACCCTACATACTTGTTCATAGAAAACTCTTGAGGATATTGTTTAGCTTGTCTGGAATGGAACAAAAGAGAACTTTCAAAGCTGTAAAATGAACTTTGTGTGATTGATGACTTCGCTAGGAAGACAGTGGCACTCTTGAAGTTGTAAGATCTGCACTTTGGCGTGGCCCACCAACGCCGCAATCAATAGAATCCGAGAATGAAGCGTTTCAGCAAAGTGAAGTTTGACAGCACAGCTATGTATTATTCATGGGACTTTGCAGCAGAAATCAGTCCATAATGACAAAAGGTGGATTGAAAAACAGTCGGGTCTAGTGCAAGATTTAAATGTAAGAAACATTGCAACATAAAAATGAGTTTTGTCTTTGTTCTGTGGGCTAGAGCAATCTTTCCTTTTGTAACCAGAAAGGGTGCAGGAAAATGAATATTGGGAAATATGAGTACTTTATTCGCGCAGGGTGAGTAATACATGGCATACAATTGGGAATGCAGGGTGGAAGAAGGTTTAATCATCGTATACTGTATTCAACATTTCCTTTAGGTGCAAAATACATGGTACAGACTTGCCTAGAATTGTACAGATTCAGGGGTTGCTGTGTTGCCAGTTCACTGTAGTGTGATCACAGGTGCACACATACACAAGCACATCATAGTGACTCCGTGGTACACATGCCCGATCAATTGGAGCAGGGTTTCTCAGACATGTTGGATCAGAGGCCATCTTGTGGTAGACAGAAGTCTTTGATCAGGTCACTTGCCTCAGCAAGATAAGTCAATCATGAGCGATCATCAAGTAGGCTGAGGTTTCAGATTGCCAAAATATTTGCAGAAGATACCTATAGAAAGTCTTAAGAGGTTACTTTCTGACACAGATGGTCGTTTCAGATACTTTGAAAAACTGACCGCATTTTACTGTTTTTTTTATTTTTTATTTTATTGACAAGGTCAGCCCTAAGGTTTGGAGATTGAGAGTTGAAAGATTTGATGATCTGATGATGAAAATCAGATCAGGTCAATGGAAACAAAATTATTACACATAAATGAGAACATACAGCTGATTATTGACAGGTATTCAGGAAATACAAGAGAGTCATAAGGAAAATATAAATGTATGCTACACCGATGGGTCACATTGCATTCAAGATTTTACACTTATACAAAAACACACTAAATGTGAGTAAGCAAGTGAACATTTTGTGACTGGCCCAAACTAGTATGTGATTTGTTGATGAACATGCAATGAAAGATGAGCGGAATAGGGAAAACATATTTCTGTGTAGTAGGTTAGGTTTACAACACCAAATAGAACAATTTCAATGAATTCTGAACATGTAATAGGTTGCCATTTTTTATCATTATTTACACAAACAATAGACATATTGTGTAAAATACAGTACGTTCTTTCGAGCTTTAGAAGGTTGCTCGGTGCGAAATTATAGGTTTTCTGCATGCAAAGGTTTGAGTGACAGAGCAGACTCTGCTTGCTAAAAGAGCTATATTGGTTGTATTAATTTTAGATAATTCGTGCAAAGCATTTATTTTCAACTATTCATATATTTGATGTATTCTGTTTCTTTATATAATATTTGGGTACTTCATTCTCCTCAGTTAAAGGCTGGACATTTTTGCTCCTAATGCAATGAGTTGTAATTTGCAGAAACAGACAGGAGGAAAGGTTAGAGAGATCAAAGGCATAATTTTGAGGTTGCCAGAGGTAATACCCCTAGTTTCTCTTTCGGGACTTCTGGATCACAGTTCACAGCGGCCACTTCCGGTCACAGATGCCACATCTGGTCACAACAAGAAAATTGACATTTTTTTACTACAACTGCTTGGAAATGATGGATCGATCATCCAAATTAGGGTCTCTTGAGAGTGACCTGCCTTCCAACCCTTGAATTCAGTTGTGGCCATTTGCTGTGGCCGTAGTGCATGTACAGTGCTCTCACGGCTCGAACTGACATGGTCCATGCTGTACAAGGAACAGAAAGCGAAGAAAGATATATATATACATATTTCCGCCTTGCCATGTCGAATCAAACTACATTTCTAAATAGAAACATTTTGGATGATAGAATACTGAAAGATTGTGTTAGGCAACCTTTGTAGTAAGGGGTGTGAGAAACCAGAAGGTGTCTCACCCGCTAGTCCCCAAGGATCTGTCATCCAGGTGGCCAGGACACAGCCATCACTTTTGGATACAGTTCCTGGGGTGGACCAGTTCGGGAGGATTACCTGGATGAGGGAGCTTCAGGGAGTGGGACACCATCTGGTGAGATGCGGTTCCCCCTTCGCTGTAACACCTTTTACCCATCCGACCATGTAGGATACTTAGGAACTCAATCCCCCCCTTTCCCGGGCAGCTCACCATGAGCAAAAACGGACTAACACCAGAGCCGTATACCTGGCATGTCCCTATACAACGGTCAGGCATGGTCATGCAATTACTAATCATTTCACACACGTGACTTCCATCACACTTCCCCACTCAGACAAAAGGAGGAGCAGGAAAGTACACTCTGAGCAAGGCAAACACACTTGTAAGCAGCATGTGGCAGTTTAATACAAGGAGAAAGACGGAGAGACAAGAAAGGGTTGCAAGCAAGGAAGTGCCCTTGACCTTTTCAGATCATTACATTGGTGAACCTTGGAAAGCAAGAAACTAAAGACCTACGACTAAGGCTGAAGAAAACTGTATTGTGTGTTGGAAGTACCCAGGGCTTCCTGCGTCGCTAACCAAGGCAGGGAGGAGTGATTTCCACTGTGGTACTTTCTTTGGCTCCTACAACAAAGCAGGGCCAGTAATGACAGCACAGCCGGTGACTCGGAGAGACTGATACCAGACCAGCATGTGTTAAGACAAAGTTTCCAACAGTGTATGAGGAAATCTAAAGAGAACAGTGAGTGAGACTTATGTGGTGAGTGACATGAATATATTTGAAAACCAGAGGTGACTGAACTTTGGAGGCCAAGAAAGATACCGAAGACAGAGTGGTTCGGCACCACATGGGTGCTCTTTCGAAAGTTTCTGTTAGGTATCAAACTGGTTGGCAACCGTGTAAAAGGAATTTTGAGATCAAAGTGGTCCTGCAACGGGTCTACCTAACCCTGTGCATATTCGAAAGTCTTTGATAGTTAAATGCAAACTGAAATTGGTCCAAGCCTGGCTGAGGGAGGCTAATTGTGTATGAGGAAGGATCTCAGCCCAGCTGAGGGCGATTCGGGGTGAACCATGAGTCACCCGAGAAGGAATACTCTCTGAACCTTGTACAAATATGGATCAGAGACCGGAAGAGGGGGATCCGTAGTAGCAACCATGATACAAAAGGAATCTGTGCCTGGTTGAGTGGGATCTAAGGTGAATCACCTCAATTGAGTCCTTTTAAGAGGAAAGGAACTTTGTGTTTTTGTTTTGGTACATCAGGCGCTCTGGATCAAAAGACTTTGATGAGTAGAGAGACTTGGGGACCGAAGGCCCTGATGCTGGTAATGGAACTGACCTTGTGCCAATGAAACCAGAGTGTGTGCTTTGCTTGAGTGAACCATCTTGTCCCATGCTGAAAACGTGGGAAAGGGAGGCCAACGACTTGAACATCCTGACATATCATTTTGTGAACACTTCTTTCTTTTTCATGAACATTTCCCCACACTATTTGTATTTAGCAGTAAGGATTGGCAATAGGTTTTTTAGTATAGGCCCTTTTATTTTGACAATCCTACACAAGGACAGCATTATTATTATATGATGATCGTAGCTTGCTCCCATCTGTAGATTTAGGATTAGATAGGCATGTATTACACCCCTGTTAAAGTTCAATAAACACTGTTGAACTGTGGTCGCTCTTGTCTTTCTTACTGTTGATAACATACCTTCCTTACAGGGAGGATGGTGAGATGCGATAGTGGCAACATTTGAATAAATGTTTGCCCCGCCTCTCCACATGGCATGCAGTGCAACACCTGTGGATTTGAGGCTGGTGTGAGCAATTGATGGATTAATTCACTACTCCCCATGAGGAGGCTTTTCCTTGTGAGGCTAGGGTGGTGAGCCCATTACATAACATTCCCCCGTAGTGGTGCAGTAAGCAGGACCTCATAGGGAGAGACTTCCCTTCTGGGGAGAAGGACTCCTGTTCCTATGACGAACTCCCTTTACATCACACTCAGAAACACCAGGCTATATCTGTTACCAGAAAACCAGAATCCTTGTATATCTGGTATGGCAACACCTCGGCAGGAGATCAGTATCTGCCTGATACTGAGATGAGTAGAAACCTACGAGTAAGAAAGAATACAGAATTTCCAGACACTGGGATGAAGAAACCCAAAGGAGTTATACTGAACCTAATTCTGACACAAATAAAGTACTGGTACTGGAAACAGGGGAAGCCTCAAAGCAGCATCATAAAAAGGAGAGGAACTGGAGATCCAGGGAGAGAGAGCCAGAAGTTTCAAACCAGCTGGAGGGAAGTTGGTAACCGGGAGAGAATGCTGTTCTCTACGCAGGTGAGAAAATTGAACCCAGTAGTACCTGAACTACACTCTGCGAGGGGTAGAACCAACAAAGCTTGCCAAAGAAGTAACAGTCCCAGCAGGGACGTTCAAAAAACAAGCACAGAGGAGAGAACCTGTGGCGTGGAAGTGCCTGAGCCACAATTGGACACAGAGAGAATTCTTACCTGGTTGTGGCTGGTAAGGAAGAGGAAAGACAACACCTTTTCACACTGAGACCACACAGGGAGAAATGCACCAAAGCATGTCATGACGAGAATATGAAACAGGTGTATCAGCCATTTTGAGGAACCACGGAGGAACGCCAAAGGCGAGTGCTAACCCAGGACACAGCCCTATTACACTACAGATAACGGGGAGAGCGGTAGACCTGGCGAACAAGGCATATATAACGAGAGGCAGAATAGTATCCCTCATATATAAGGATATGAGTAAGCCTACTCATCCCAGTGAATGTGAATACATTAAGAAGAGTGAAAATCACAAAGGGACTCAGCCTATTCATCTCAGTGAATGTGAATACATTAAGAAGAGTGAGAATCACAAAAGGACTCAGCCTAATCATTCCAGTGAAACCAAATGCATTAAGGAGAGGGAGCATCACACCGGGAAACAGTATACTCATCCCAGTAACTGTATAAATATTAAGAAGAGTGTGAACTGCCCAGGAAAGCAAAGCTTATAAAAGGAGTGAAACAGGATCACTGGGTACATTACACAGATCCCAGTGTGAAAACAAGGATACCTCAAGGCACAATCAGTGATAATCAATGAGCTACGAAATTGGAGGATCTGGTGTCCGGAAAAGAACAGTTTTCAACCAAAGCTGAGAGAAGCAGATTAAATAAATGTTCAGCCAGAGCACCTAGAGAGAACAACTTGAGTGCCCAAACAGTACTAAAGAAAGGTACATGGAGAAATATATACTGAAAATACTTGCTGACTAAGCAACCCCAGGAGAAGGGAGTCATTATATAGGATTAGTGGTAGGGTCAGTAAGGATTAGCTTTTGGACAAGACAATGAGCACCCTAGTTTAGTTGTATTAGGTAGGGAAGCCCTTATAATAGGGAAAGCAAGGTATGTTTCTAATGTTT
Organism: Ambystoma mexicanum; assembly: GCF_040938575.1. Lineage (NCBI taxonomy): Eukaryota > Metazoa > Chordata > Amphibia > Caudata > Ambystomatidae > Ambystoma > Ambystoma mexicanum. Next base: position 290,341,600 of record NC_090930.1, on the reverse strand, counting down.
TCATTAAAAATCCTTTAAAATGGGCAATATGGCCCTGCCTCCTTCTTCTGACAAACCACACTGGACATTGCATCTAAAGAAAATTCCTGGTATATGAATACTAACCTGCCATACAATGGTAGTACTTTGGCATTTAGTACTTTGCATTGGTTGACAACACCTGTACAACGTTTGCTGTACTTAGTGTATATTAACTGCACTTGGCATATGAGGCTATGCCCCATATAACATGGACGTAAAGTATTTGAGGCTTTACCTTGCAAATGTAGTTATTACCCCACCACAAGGGGGCACCATCTTGGTATATATGGTTACACTTGGCATATTATTGCACCATCTGAGTATTAGAGAACGCATTTTGCATATGGAATGCTAATTAATGTTATTATGTTGTTTTACTATGGTTTTGTACTATACCAAATATGGCAAACAAATATAATTTATGAGGTTGTAACTGGCACAAGGCGACACTAACTAGCCATATGAGTCTGTATTGGCATATTACGTTTGTGCCATTGCCAGTGATGGGTCTACTGGTGTGCCAGTTGAACCCCTAGCATATGAAATGGTCATCTGAGTTTTTATTTGGTTTGTAACTAAAGCTGTCTTCCTGGCTTCTTTCATGCATAATCAGGGTTAAAGGTTCATGCGATTCCCCACCCATTCAGCGTGTGATGTCACTTCGGCTACCCTTAGCAGGCTGGTGTGTTTTTTCTTGAAAAGCACATTTTAGAGGTTTGACTTTGACTATTGAACATCCTGCTGAAGTCCTATTTCCAAAGTAATTTCAGGAATTATCACCTATTGTTTCTGCATCGAAACCAGTAACCAATCCACGGTAGCTACACACTGCAAATTAGAAAAAAGTGTGTTTGATGGTAATGACGAGGAATGAGTACGTGGGTGAAGGTCCTGTGATTCGAAATGTGCCCTTCAGCTTCAAAACAATAAGGGTAATTTACCACGTATTTTAGCTGTGCCTTCTTCTTCTCTCTGTTTTACACATAGCCGCACTTAAAGTCCCTGAATATTTTCACACCAGCTTGTAATGGAATGGGATGGAATTGAAATACACTACTATCCAATAATATATTGTTATAAAAGATCATCGTGAAAAGGGAGTTAAATAGAACAGGCCTATTTTTCAAAGATGTTTACTAAGGCAAACAATGAGATGGCCATAAGCATCGCAGTTTTTCACCCACTGCTTTATGCTGCAGCCCAAAAGCCAACAACTGTAACCAATCCGCAGATGCCTGTGAAGCAGAATTTACCAAGCGTTGCCCAGGGGTATTTCAAAATTCGGCTTTGTGAATCAGGTTTAAGCAGGGGTGTTGCTAGCTCTGGAAAAGACCCGGGGCTAAGCTGATGTCAGAACTGTTGGGACTGGGAGCTAGCTAGTCTTTTGGCTGTAGCTTCTGAGATTCTATCCGGGGCTACAACCAAAAGATCAGGGGCTATAGCCCCCTTAGCCCCCCCCTAGCAACGCCCCTGGGTTTAAGGCAGAGCTCTCGGGCATTCGCCACGCCATGCATGAGCAGGTCACCTGGTCCTGTTTTTTTCATTTTTATTTTTTATTTTTTTATTAAGGGACACATTGTCCAGAGTTTCAAATGAAGAAAAAATCCACCAGTTTCAGAATAAAAAAACACACTCTGGACTGGATGATCTACTCATGCATGACATTTGGAAATTGAGTGCTAAGTGTTGAATCCTGGGGAAACGTGCCTTTATGTGCTTGTGGACCTCTGAGCAGTTCTGGCAGGGGTACCATGGGATACTATTGTAAATTCTTGCAGCTCGGATTGGCGCATGGGGCATGTTGTGGATTGGAGTTCCCCCTCGACTGTAAAACCCTACCTATTTTGGCAACTACTGGGGGGTCAATCATAGCCCTCATTCTTTTTTAAAATACGTGGAATCATTGTGATATCTTGTGGAAGGTATCAGAACCTCAGAAATGTCCTAACAGTTACCAAACGCTCAAATTCACTTGTTCAGGCCACTCAACTCTTCTGGCTTCTTCTGAACAATCTCTTGGCTACACTCTGGACTTAACTTAAATTCAAGTAAAACATTGCTGAAATAACTTAGACATGTATCTTTCAACTATTTCTTCTGAGAGGGACTTGTGGTTGTCCATGTAACCTGTGTATATCTATGACGGATGGACACCAGCCTATTTTATAGGTCTGCCAGCTTTCTTGTTAACTCCTTACTAAGGGTGTCTGCAAGTATGTCAGTGATGGGAATGTATAATGGCATCACACCATCTCTGGATCTCTTCCACTGCCTCACCCACCATTTGCCCACAGGTTGGGGCATGTTGCCTGACGTATACAACACATGATGTAGTCAAATTATCCTTAGACAGAAAATCCTCTCTTGTAAAGGGACTGTTCTCTTTTGACAGATCCTTTTCCGCAGCTGACAAATAGCCTTGGAATTCTAGGAACTGCAATTGTCGGATCACTGGCACATATTTGTTGAGAAATATCCATCTTCTGGAAGGTTTTAAAGACTTATTTGTTCAGTCTAATGTCCCATAACTCCAGATAAGTGAGTTTAGTTTGATTAAAAGTTTTTTTTGTTTGTTTTTTGTTACAGCTATCTTTTTTGATTTGTATGATCTGTGTGTTTATATTTATTAAACTTGTATTGTAAAACTTACCTCACAGGCGTGTTGGCACTATCATTAGTATAATACATGATTAATAAGTGTAAGATACATTCAAATATCTTCCACTGTAACTTTAGTGCTATATTAAAAGTGAATACACATATTTTCACATGAGAGTCAGGGTAGGGCACACATTATAGGGCTTTAACAGAGTTCCATTTTCTTCTTGCCCTAAATTATGATATATCCCAGCCTATCATTGCTTTGCCAATTCCTTTACCTAAACCGAATGAGACCTTTACCTAAACAGAATGAGACCTACTTGAATCCTAAAGGAAAGGGAGCTCTATGATGCCAAGCTCATATTTCCTAACTTAGAGATAATAATACATTCATTTTAGAATGCACATTCACTGGATTGCTTAAGTATGGTTCATCATTATTTTTAAATCCAGCTTGTCTTTTACACTAATTCCTATTTCCCAGGACCGAAACATGGAAGCTCTCCTGGCTCGTTGCACTGCTCTGAGACCATTCATCTTTTAATACTATATAGGCCACCTGTTTCTCATGCTGATTTTTTGTACCTCTGTCTGGAGCTGATTGCCTCGCTTCAAACCAAATTTTCCAATTTAATTGTGTTGGTGGATTTCAACATCATATTCAACCAACCCCACTCTCCGTCATTGGTCAAGTTCTTTGGCTCATTTGATGACCTGGCCTTGCCGCAGTTGCTCTCTGCATACACCCACATAAAGGATGGTATCCTTGACGTTATCATTGCACCTACATCTTTAATAGTTGCTACACCAACTCAACAAGTCTTAAGGTGTGATCATTTCATCATCCCATTTGTGTTCTCGACTATCCCTTTTGCTCGTTTAACCAAACTCCCTCCTACTAAGAAACGCAATTGGTGGTCAGTCGACTCTGTCCAGCTCTCACTGTTATTGAATGAGAGATGTCAAGCAGCTTCCGAAATTGATCTATCGTTTTTTGGCTAAAACGCTTCTTGCTGTAGCAGATGAAGTGGCACCACTAAGAATCTTTTCTAGTAGGAAGCGCCCTTCGTCTCTATGGTTCACTGAAGATTTAAGAACCTGGCAGCTCAAGGCAAGACAGGCTGAACGTAGATGGCATTTAGCCTTTCAGCCTGCTTTAAAATCTACCTTCCAGCAGGCTACTCATGACTACGATGCTGGCATTAGGGATGCTAAAAAAGCGTTCAATTAATCCAAAATAGAGATTACTCTAAACAACACTAAAGAAATCTTTTCAGCGGTCTCGTCATTTACCTCTGATGCATGCAATGAGTAAGAAGGGCCGTAGGAGCTTGCCTCTCAGCAAATATCTTTTAAATTCCTCTAGTCCATGAGTGGGAAGACATCCAGTCCTGTTTTTTGTAGTGTTGTGTTTTCTATTTGAAATGTACCACTAGAAATCCTTGTAATCCAAAACAAAGCAGGTCTGAGTGGGTTTCTCACGTATCGAATGCGGCAACCTGAGAGCTCCAGATCAATGCTGGGCCTACCTACAATAATACGTTTCAAACCCAAACAAACTGAGATCTTTGACATCGCTGATTTGTAAGCGATGAAGCAGGATTTGAAAACCAATTCACGCAGCAATTAAGTCCAATCATAGTTGGGGTAATACATTGAAACATTTGAGAAGGCAGTTGGTGCAGGAAGTGGAGAGGAAAGGGGTCTGTGGCGGACTCCCTGCCATGGTAGTAACTTTTCCATCTCTGCTGCCATGAGGAGAAGTCTTCTGTTTGCCTACTCAAGCATTTGCTACAAATCCCCCATTTCAATGTGGAAGGGCGGGGCAGGAAGTGGGCAGGAAAGTGGTCTCCTGTGGCGGACTCCCTGCCATTGTAGTAACTTTTCCATCTCTGCTGCCGTTCGGCAGAGCCTGCTGTTTGCCTACTCAGGCTTTTGCTACAAATCTCCCATTCCAGCGCGGGAGCGCGGCACAGGGAATTGAGGAGGAAAGTTGTCTCCTGTGGCTGACTCCCTGCCATTGTAGTAACTTCCTGCAAAGCTCTGTGGATATTTTGATGTCAGTGCTGCTGAAGACAAGCTAAGTGGGATTGTGTGGACTTGGCTAATCTTTCTCCCACTCTGCAGGTTCTTTCTGTGATGGTGTGTCTGCCTAGGCTGCACGTTTTGTCCTTGGAGTTCTGAGTTGGATTGTGCCTCTTGGTGCAGACATTCTTTGTCAAGGGGGTAGCAGCCTTTGCGTTGCAGTTGGCTTTGTGCAGCCTGCCTGCTGTGATACATCGGTACACAGCACTTTCTTTACGGGCTGGACTTGCTAGCATTTGGATTTTTATAAAATTCGGATTCAAGTCTGATTGGTGTTTTAGGGGAGGAATAGGAGTTGGACTATGGATGCCCCCTTAGCCAGTCAAGCATTCCCCCACCTTGCACTATAGGGTATATAGGGTCTTTCATCTTCACCCTGGAGGGTTCCCCCTGCACCTTGTGGCCTGGAGGCCCTGGGTCCCTTTTCTCCTGCTACTAACATTGAAGGTAAGCCCCTTGGGCCTTGGCCCCCCTATTCTTCCTCCATTAAGCACTCCCTTTTGTATGCCAATACCGCTGTCGAAGGAATCACTTGAGGCATACGCTATAGATAAAAAACCTGGTCAGCACGAGGACAAACTGTATAGGCTGTTTGCAGGGAACCCTGATTCAGGTAAAGGAGCCACACCTTGTGTATTTGAAGTTATCCCCATGGTGACTAAGCCAGTAAATGTGGCGCTTATAACAAGCCCGGATAGGGCTGTCGATTACCAGCCACACCAGACGGTCGAGGGGAGGGTGGAACCCCTGGGTGAAAAGGATGGTGGTGACATTGAGGGTGATGGTTCCCCCGTTGAGTATATGCATTACTTGCAGGGGGTCCTGCACTAGTAATACATTTGAGGTTTTGGCCACTATGGGTGAAGATATGGGGTTTGACAATGGGCCGGGATGGGTATGATCCCTCTATGCCCCATGCCTCGCACTTGACTAGGGGGCCTCAGCTGATTGATACCACGAGCGAGGGTGACATGGCTAAGAAGAGATGTGAGGGCTGCAAGCATGCCTTTAAATTTGTGCAGCATATGCAGGAAGAAAATGCTGAGCTTAAATGCGACATACGTAGGTTGACTAAGGAGGGTTTGATGTTACGGGTTTCCAATTCCTTGGGGGTGCCCAAGGGAATGGGGGTGGGTAGGGGGAGATGAAGGTGGAGCAGGAAGGGGGAAGGGAAGTCCATTGTCCAAGCCTACCACCTACGATTCAGTACTGACAATAACAAATGTTGCTATTCCCACCCCAAAGAAGGTTCCTCCCCAAGGCCAGGGTGGTAGAAGGGGGAGTGGGCCTGATGGAATATCAGGCCCCTCCCACCAGGTTTCTGGTCCTGTGAAGCAGGAATGGTTCTATTTTATGAATTTTCCAAAAAAACAACGACCCAAGGCAGGAATTGGGAGACAGTTTGCTGAACAAAGTCATTTGCTAAGGCATAGGAGGGGGTGTCTGTCAGTGATTCGCAGTGATCTAGTTTCATGTGAGAGACTAACGGCCCACAGGGGGTGGATGCCATCAAAGTCAGGGTGAAGGATCCCCGTCTTGTAAAGGGTCTCCTTGAAATGGAGCAGCAGGTCCTTCCACCGACTTACTTACAGTTTTCGATCAGAATGTCTCCACCTGAGTGTTCTCTGTGTTCCCTGCTGGGAAGATTGAGTTGCCATCGGGTCATCAGAATGGACCCTACCGTATGCCAGGACCACAGCATTATCCACACCAGCCACTAACCACCCGGATGCACAATGGGAGTTTTTCTAGGCGAATTGAAAACGGTAGAAGGTTGCCAAGGGCAGTTTGTCCGAATTGTGTAGGGATACAAGAATGTCTTTTTTGACTCATCGAAAACCAGGGGTGGGGTCACAGCACCTGAAATTGTGGGCCCCATGAGCAAGGTTGGAGTCGTATTCCTTCTGCTCGCACCCAGGCATTAGATGACAGGGTGCTGCAAGCTAATTCAACCCAATGTGTGGTAGAGATCTCACCAGCTTCACTGCCCGGGGTGTAGGTCCTATCCTGGAACACAGCGAGGGTTGATAAACATCTTATTGATGAAGACTGCCATTTGTTTATCAGGGGGTATAGGGTGATTTCCTTTCAGGAAACTTGGTCCCTGGAACCAACAGATTTGGAGGGGTATGCAACCTTCTTTGTACCTGCATCTAAAGGACCAAGGGGGCGCCTGAGTGGGGGTCTGGTGACCTGGATCAATGAATCCCTATTTAAAGCAGTCATGGTGTTGGATATACATTCTCCGGATGTTTTGGTGCTGAACTTAAAACTGCGGGACAGCACCTTGTTGTTCATTTTTATAGTAGGGTATGTCTGGTGGAGTGGTGTCACTTGTAGAAAAGATTAGGAATGAGGTTATGACTTGGAGGGAGCACTTCTCGGGACTTCTAAAAATGTTGATCATGGGGGACCTCAATGCTCAGATTCAGCCGGTGTCTACCTTAGAAGATGCCATGACAGAAGAGGAAAACTTCTGGTGTTTGGACCCAGCGATTATCACTTCCCCCTTGAGGCAGTATAAGGCAATGGAAGAGACAGCCATTTTGTAAGCCTCTGTTAATCTCAGGGCATGTAATGGTCGATTTCATGTGACCACCCTGCGACCCCTACTTTTGATAATGTTCGGTAGTGTAGTAAAATTGACTATATGTTGGTTAACCTGGAGGCATGGGCATTTATCAAGGCATTGACTAAGGACTTCTGGGGGCCCACAGAGGGAGTAAGGTTGCTTATGATGGCAAAGCACCTGTTAATGATTTGCATGGACAGGAGAGAAAGAATGTGAGGTGGGGTTGTTTGAATTTTGAAGGGGTTCTCCCACAGGTGTTTGCTGCCTTTTCCCCATCCTCAAGGCCTTTGTGAGGTTGGACTCGAGAGACGCTGCTGCTTTGATTAAATTCCATGAGGAAATCATGGTGAAAGTTGGAGCCTATTGTTCACTATTCTTAGAGAGGCACAGCTCCACCCTACTGATGACGTCCAACCAGACCGAATCACGTGTCTGGGGTTGCTGTTGGTATTCTTGTTCAGAGGAGAATTGCCTAGCATTTTGGTGCTGGACTTGGGATATTTCTTCTCTGTGAAAGATAGTGAGCTAAAGACCCTGGGTAAGTTTCTCGTAACCAGGGCTAAAGTCTGGCAGAGGGACTCCCAGGACCCCCCTTGTTAATTTGCCTATTGTTCTAAACATGTGAAAACAATGCATAATCTAAGGGAGAAAGTGACTCCCTGGTACGATAGGGAGCATCGGGAAGCCAAGGGGCGGCTCATAGTTGCACTAAGCGCAAAGTGCCCCGGAGGTGCACTGTGGTTAGATGGGCAAGAGCTGATTACCGCACAATGCTGAACGAGAAGAAAAGGGGTTGGCATGAGGACTTATGGAGGGCTCTCCTGGAAGCAATTGGCCGTGTGGATTCCAAGGGATTTTGGTCCAAGATGTGGGGTGCACACCAGGGGAGTCACACCCAGTTTTATAGTTCAATTCCAGAAGCAGAATGAGCAGACTATTATGGTGACCTCTCGAGAGGACTTTTGGACTTTGATGGAATCATGTAACGATAGGAATTGTTCTGTACCAGCTCTGGTTCCATCTTTGTCCCCTCTTATGCTCACTGAGGCCCAGCTGTAGCTTGCACTAGTGTACCAAATGCTGGCTAGGGCACCAGCCCAGAGAGAGTTCTGATAGATTTGTTTTAGAAATGAGTCTTTAATATGGGTGCCCTATTTGACCAAATTATTTAATGCAGTGCTGGCTAGCACTAATTTCCTAGGGTCTTGGATCAGGGCCAAAATGTTCCCATTGTACAAAAAGGGTGCACATGATGACCCTGTTAACTTTAGACCTATCTTCTTCCTGGATGGTGGTGGGAAGACATTTGCCAGGGCCTTCCTATTCCATCTGGATGATTGGGTTCTGAGCACTGGAGTAATAGATCATCACCAAGCAGGGTTTTGTGAGGGCTTGAGCACAATCGATCAAAGCCTCCGACTTTGACTGATTTGCAAAAAATATTCTGTACTTACAAAGGTAAATGTCTATGCTGTGTTTGTCAATCTATGCACGGCTTTTGATACTTTTGATACGGACCCAGGGGCATGTTTATGGAAGGTCCTTGAGGAGCTTGGCATTCCTGTGGCTTTGCTCTCAGCAATCCAGAGCCTCTACACCGGGTACTCGGCGGTGGTTCATTGGAGACCAGATGGAAGCACCTCCTGCAGTATTGACATCCAAAAGGGAGTGTGGTAGGGATGTGTGCTGGCACTTAAGCTGTTTTATATTTTTATTAATGAAGTTTTAAAGAGGCTCTTGGCTGTTCAGATTAACACCTATTTGTTAGCAGGTGATAGGTTTCCTGCATCATTTGCAGATGATGTAGTGCTCCTTTCTCTTACACCTGTTGGGGTGCATAAACAACTCGAGATTTTTGTGGCCTTTTCCAAAAGGAATGGGCTTTCTCTGGACATTAAAAAACTAAGGCCATGATTTTTAATGTCAATCCTCGAAAGAAGCAGAAGCGCCTATCTCTCTCCCTAGAGGAGGGTGTGATTGAGCAGGGCCAGTCCAATGATTACTTAGGCTTGAGAGTGATGGCATCATGAAGTTGGAAAATTCAGGCTGCGAAGGCCAACCTCACTTTGGTCAGATATGGTGGGGCACTTACCAGATTCACCAATGAGCATGGGCATGGGGCGGTACAGGTCTCACTGGTGGTCTACAGGGCGCAGGACCGACAGGCAGCATTGTATGGGGCAGAACTCTGTGAACAAGTCCCTTGTAATGGCAGAGACAACATTTTTGAAAAACATCCTCGGGTTGCCCACTGCTGCCCCGAATGTCCCAGTACTTTTGAAACTGCATTAGAGAGGTTTTAGACGATTTGCAAATTGTGTCTGGTCCTTTACTGGGCCCTTCTGTGGTCCAATCAGCACCTTCGTAAATATGGAGAGACAGTTATGGATGTTTTGTCACAGCAAGGGAGCTGCTCTTTAAAGTGGGCTGATCGTTTGAAAAGCTATTTGTGTTTGTTGGGTTTGGGGGCATATTGGTCTCAGGGCCTCAGAGCACCTGGCCCGATATCTTTGAATTAAGACTCGTGCGGGTTGTGAAGAGTACCTGCATTATGTCTCACTTAGGTGGGAAAGGGCTTTATATTTAAACTTCCGTATTGGAATTCTGTCAACTGCCGCATTTTGGCATAGATGGAATAATGTAATCTCCACATCATGTATTCTTTGCGGTGAGCCCGAGGAGACGGTGAAACGCCACTTATTAATTTGTCCGGCCACTAAGCCCTTGAGGAAGGACTTCCTGAAGCCTTGGATCCCAAGTCGTGCCTGCAGGTCATTAGCTGTTTCTATGGCAATATGTCTGGACACTGCAGACGCTGAGGCTGTTCTTGCCACTACAAGTTACTTGAGTTGGGCAGGAAAGATTCATATGAGAAAGGCTAAGGTGTTGAATAATGCCATGGGGTAAAGTAACCTAGATCTTATTTTTGGTAAAATGTTGACACTATTTTAATTTGTTCTCTCTTGTAAAGTGATGAACTTGTACTCTGAGTGGAAGTGACCTACGAGTTAAGTGATTATGATGTAGTTGATGCGGTTTGATTAACTGTGTAGTGCTTTTATGACTTCTTTGTCGCAACTAAAGCTAATAAAGTAAAGTATAATTTGAATGCAAATTTGTTGAAAATGATCAGATTTAGCAATTTAAATTAGTAATTTTACTTTGCATCTACGTCAATAGAGCCTTAAATCCTAACAGCAGCTTTTTTTTAGCCATAATATTGAAGAAAAGTATTTCTTTTGTTGTCAAGTATTGTGCAATGCATCTTACAATGCAGTACAATGGGGTATATATTTCAAAATGTATTACAGCTACAAAAAAGAACTAGATGAGTGAATTAAAATGTGTCCTGTATGATTAGAAATGCACACCAAAAAGACAAGACAGAGGGTTACAGAAGAAAACTCTCTCGGCACGAGTACTCCTACTTTTTATGTTTCACCCATGCCCATGTCCAGCGTTTGTAGATTTTACTTTGAATATTAAAATCTCAGAAGCACAAATGTTTCCACTTAGTACAAAAACAAAGGTGAATGCACTAATGCTGTCATGCCTTCAGTATGAGCATCCAGAAATGAATAGTATGCAATTTGCATATGTCTGTGCAAAACAAAAACATGTCCAATGCCCATGTGTGGTAGGAAGAACCATGCTTCGAAGCTAATATTTCTCTTTTGCACATTCTCACACTCCAGACAGAGGGTTACAGAAGAAAATTCTCTTGGCTCCAGTACTCCTATTTTTTATGTTTTACCCATTCCCATGTGCAGTATTTGTAGATTTTACTTTTAATATTCAAATCTCAGAAGCACAAATGTTTGCACTTCGTGCAAAACAAACCAAGTGAATGCACTCATGCTGTCATGCCTTCAGCGTGAGCACACAGAAATTAATACTATGCATTTTGCAGATGTCTGTGCAAAACAAAAACATGTCCAATGTCCACGTGTGGTAGTCAGAACAATGCTTGGAAGCTAATATTTCTCTTTTTACATTCTCACACTAAAGATACACTTGTGGGAGAGCAGTGAGGGAGCATGATCACTGTACTGTATGACATCTCCAAGCATTTGGTGTCAAACCAGACTTTTGGATGCTGAAGATGGGGGATGAGCAAGGTTTGAGTGCCGTGAGTCTTAATGGTCCAGGCAGTGAGCTGGCATCCAGTCAGCTCAAAACAGATGCGTGGTGCAGTTCAAAGGCGGCATTCAATTTATGCAGTGCGGATGGCTTACCAGGGTCAGTTTGAACGACGAGTCAGTTGGAGACGACGGTACCCGCTGAGCGACCATTATCAGAGCAGCCTGTGAATTTTCACAGGTCACCGACCAAAGTTTTCTGGTATTTCTGGAGTGCACACCAGACCCTTACACCTGCAAGAGGCCACTCTACGTTCTTGCCCCACTAGTGCTCCTTATGGCTTCCCTATCGCCAGCAGCTCAAGCGCAGTTTCTTCAATAATGTCTATTTCCAGTGATCTTAGGTTAAAAAAGGAAAATAACTCTAATATGCTCCACAGCCCAGAGGCGGCCTTCCTATCCTCAGCAGGGAAGAGGGACATGTCATAGGACCATTTGGGAAAGCTACAGGGACTTTAAGAATTTCCTGGGACCCCGAATCATTTAAACTGTGTTTGATTTGCATAGGCCCAATCTTGTGAGCCATTACTTTGGTCATGCTGCCTCTGCCTCCTGTCTGCTGCTTAGGCTTTCCAGCTCAGCGTCTGCTTCCCTACTGGGGCAAATATGATGCACTGTAATCGTCCCCCAACAATCTTTGTCAATAGTCTGCTCAGTAGTTCCCTTCCCCGAGCATTGCCCACACGATCACTGCTGCACACCAATGTCAACGTGGGAGGAGCACAGGAATTGGGCCCTGTATTGCGCCTCGTTAAGGTTCCTGGGACAGCCAGCAGGCCATTAGCAACATGGCAAAAATTGCCTGAGTGGAAAATTAACTGAACCATTACACATCTGCACAGGATCACTGTTGTGCCCAGGGCAAATGGCATTGCAGGATTGAACAGTGCTGGTAAAATGATCCCAGTTATATGAAGTGTGTTTTGTTCAATTGTGAGTTCTGCAGCATTGGTATTTCAAATGCAAACGTTATAGAGCTACAGAGTAGCAGCCACATGTCGCTTCTTCTCGCAGTCTGTCCAATGTTACTCTCATTGTCCTATAGAGATGTAGTGCTGATGGAGTTACATCAGTTTTTCTAAATCAGCAAGTATTACCATGCCGGCCACATGCTCCAACTGACTCATTGGAGATAAATAGAGGCAAAACAGAAGTGCGTATACGTATGATTAATTGATGCAGAATTACCCAGACATTTCAGCAAAATACAGCATTCATCAGTTGAAACAAATTTGAACATACTTTTAATAAGTGAAACTAAATTAGAATAACCTTAGTTTTCCATGACTAGTCCATTGGAATGGCTTTGTGTATTCCTGTTTAGTCCTGAATTCCAAACTTTCAACAGTGAAGAACCATCAGGGGATATAAAAATCACCAGGATAGTAGGAAAAGAGAAAGTTAGTGCAATGGTAAATAATAAGCATTTTTACTTTTACTAAATGAATTCGGTTGCTGGATAACACAAGATCTTGCTGCACCCAACATATTGCAAACAATCTTCGCCACGCACTGCTTGGGACTTCGCTTCGGAGTTAGTTGCCTGACAGCTTTCACACTCGCGAAAGTTGTCAGCAGTGCATTGAACAATTTACATTTTCCTAAACTTTTCTTAGCCAAAATGGAATAAAAGTGGGCTGATACAATTGCAGTCTCCATAAAAGAGCTTGGTCCTATAGTCTTGGATTCGGTGTCTAGTCAAATGGTCAACAGACAAATGGTCGAAAGACAAATGGTCGACACAATTTGGTCGACAGGTCAAATGGTCGAATTTTTTTTTAATTTATATATATTTTTAGGTTTTCGTTTAGGGAAAAAAAGGGTTTTTTAGCAAAAAAAAGGGGGTGGGGGGACCATTTGGCCTGTCGACCTTTTGGTGTCGACCATTTGTCCTGTTGACCATTTATTTTCAACCAAATGACCTAGAACCCATGGATTCCATATAGGGGCTGTCCAATGCTTAATTGTTGGTACTTCTGGAATCATGTTATGTGTGCCCAATAGAAACAAAGCGATATGTGCTTACATTTCGAGAACCATAACAAGAGCTCTGTCAAAAGTCCCAATGATAGTGGGCACAAGTGGCTCAGGTAACATTGCCTCTACCAGCACTTTGACAAGAGAAGTCTGCAGTTTCCATAATAGAAAGATGCTTCAAGGTTACAGGTCCACAGTCTTTTCTCTTCCATCTTCATCTCATGTAATCAGCAATGCAGTATTGACTTGCTCAACTGTTTGCACATTTGTGATGTCTGTGCAATCAACACGGAAATGGTATAGGCTAAATCTAGACACCCACGCCCACTTTACCTTCCCACGGTCAGTGCACCTAAATGCATTATTTTTGAGTTACTTGTTTAACTACTTTTGGAGAGGTGCAGTTTTAAAAGATTCTCTGCTACAGGAAATGAACAACATCGCGGATGCAAATTGCATTTTTGTTATGTTTTATTAATTACATGGTGAACAGAATAGGTTTGATTACAGTTATTTTAATAACTGGGAGTGGCTGCCCATCTCTATGCCTCCCACCCCCCTTACGGCTGCCTTCGGGGACCTTCAGCCTGAGCACTCCCATTGGAGTGTTGCTATGTCAGAGGCCCAGGGTTCTGTGCTGCTGGTGGTCCGTTGAACCTGATCATGGCTTTCACCTAATGTCAAGCCACATCTGCTGTCCTGGTGAAGGTGTCATCATGACATTTGAATCAGTCCATCAGTCATACCTAATCAGTATAATGTCTGTATCTCCATAACACAAGGACTGTCCATCAGACTTGTAGAGGAGCAGGTGAATGCTTTCCCATTAGTTCCTTGCCCCCTCACCAACGTCAAATTGGAACAGAAGATTAAGGTCTATGGTTGGGACCACCAGTGTAATCCCACTATTGCATCGAGTGTATGAGAGACGTTATGCACTCAGACAGCCATACAGAATGTACCTTTTCACTGAAAGTGTGGAAGTATGCCACATAGAAGGATGTTATCATGCACATATGGACATCATGGAGCGCTAAGTGAAATCTGGCCAGGACGTCATGAAGAAGATATATGAGCCTATGCTGAAATGATATGAAAATCCTTAAAAGTGACCATATAACTGAAGCACCCAGAGAAATATGTACCTAAAGCTAAAGTAATCATGGATATAAAGAAGAATGTAGTAACTTAATGGTCCATAACTGTAAATATGCAGTAACGCAAGATAGCTATGACATATAGAAGCTTGCTATAGAGGAATATGTAACGTGGCGAGGACGGCCATGATAGGAACATGGACACCGGGTTTATGTTGAATTCAACAATGGTACCTGAGAAACAGACTGAGGCTGTAGAATCAGGAGATACTGGAAATAAAGCTTGTGTGTAAACGGTGATGAGTCCAGGTTGGCCTAGGATCAAGGATACTATTTTAAGGAATAATTGCAAGGCACAAGGGGATTCACATGGATAAGCCCTGAATGTGAGACATTCCTCTTAGATTAAGGAAGAAGAAAACAATTTCAACAGCCAAAGTATTGGACAATTAAAAGAGTATAAAGTCTATAACAGATAAAGTGAGCAAGGCCAAGAGGAGCAACATCACATGATTCAGAAGCTGAAGACAAGTGCTATTTATTAGATCCTCAGACGAAGATAGTGGTGTGCTCACACTCCTTCAAATGTTCCAGCACAATGAGCAGGCTAAAAGGTCAATTACAGATGGAAGAGTTTGGCTCATGGCCGACCAATGAGGGACGATGGATTAACTGGGAATATGGGGAGAAATCTGACACAATTCAAAGCACCTAGGGTTCGTTTCGCATACATGCTGCAAAATGAGCTGAAAGTCCAAGGTTGGAATAGTATGCCAACCAATCAGTGGGCCTAAGGGGCGACCTAACAGACAATGTTGCATAGACCAACCTGCTGCTATTTTGTCTGCTATAATCAGTACTATACATATTTAGAGGTAGTTCAAGGCGTGTCCTACAGATAAGGGGCAGCCAGTGGTGTACTAATCCATATATGTTCTATAAGTAGTTATGTTCCCCTAAACAATCCCTCCACATGATAGGTTCTATGATTTGCCATGTAGCATGACATCATAGATGGGATACATTGGGGTAAAGCCCCTCGGTAATCAAGTTTGTGTGTGAGTGTGCATGTATCACTCTGATGCCTGTCAGTCAGTTCTCCCTGTTTTCTTAAAGGAGAATAAAGTAGTACTTTGCCATATTCCTTGAGTGTGTCTGGTTACTTGGTGTGAGATCTTTATTTGTAATTCCATCTAGCACAAGAGACTCTTCAAGGTGCACGATCACAGAATAATACTGGCTACAAAGGCTTCTTTTGTATTATATCATGGGTTTTCTTACAAGAGTGAGCATTTAATTTCATAGATGACTTGGTTGTATACAAAAGAATTGTGTAACTTTTCAGTAACAATCTAATTTTGTGTGGGGCATTTAATTTGTGTTGTATTTGTATGCAGATTGAATGTGCAACCCATAAATATTGCTATGTCTGACTGATTGTTTTCACTGCAAGCATCTTATTCAAGTTAAACAACAAACAACAGTTTTACTTTTCGTCAACAAAATCTTCAAATAAATAAAGATATGTTATGTTTTTATGTTATTTTGATTTATACCACACACCACTACCATCCAAGCGCAGTCTGCCGGCACCTACGCCAGTTTCCCACCAGATGGTGCTTTCTCTGGGCAATTATGTATTCTACCTCTTGTTCTCTTTATGAATATGTCAATTTCCAAGAATTCATTTTTGCATTCAAACAAAACCAGCAGGGTAGCGTATGCGTGATTGTAACAGATCAGTATTCTTACCTCCAAAAAAGAAGAAATGCAGAAATGTTTTATGAATCCTTTTCCAAATGCACAGCACTTGTAATAGTCCATCTGCTTATTTTAGTTGTGGGATATGTTTACCCATGCTGATGCACCCCTTGCCAATCGGGGAAAGAAACTGCCAAACATGGAGGCGCTAACCCTGTGCCCGCCAAATCTGCAAAACTGTGCATGGGTCATAAATCACAAAAGGCTGCATCACCCTGCCACAAACAGGCAAAGTTGATGTCAAAACAGAACTCCCTGCAGGAGAATGCCAATGGGTGCTGTTACCTGTCACATGAAGCAAGGCCACATAAGTGGGCTAAAATCCAAAAATGCCTTTAAAATCCAGTTTTCCCAATCAATTGCAACCTTCAAAGTTCTGTTTTGGTGCTAATTTCAGTCATTTTCCAACTATTGAAATGAAAAGTGTGCTGGAACCACCGGTCATCCAGTGCAGTCAAAGAATACCGGGCCTCACTGCCTGACAGCTGCATAAGAAAATTAGATGTCAAACCCGGTTTAAAATGTTTTCTTTTTCCTGAAGAAATAGCAACATTTGCCTATTTAAAGCATGTTTGTGAAGGGCTTAATTCTTCTAAATGTTCAAATCTCTTACAAACTGTGCTTATTTTTATATGTGTTAAAGAAAAGACTTTATTGTGAAATTTAAAGCAACCCAATATTGGAGTTAAGTAGCTGCTTAATTCTGATTGGACTGCGACCAGCCTGGGAAAGTTTGTCACTTCAGTTTGACATTCCCTTGCTACAGGAAAGCTAATGGATGCTGGAGGTTCCTGCATATGGAGCTCAATAGACTTAATTAGACATTCGTCTTTTGGCTGAGCCAAGAACAAAGGACAGGCTGAGCATTGACCTCTGCTGGGGAGGGGCAAGATGCTTCCCTCTACACCCCACCCTGATCAAAGGAATGTGACAGCTGCTGCCTGGGAAGGGGAAGTTACAAAGGAGAACTTTGATGTTTAAATCATTATTTGTGATTACGTTTGAAGCTCTTTAACTGTACAACCCAAAGGAGGATAAAACTAAAAATTGGTAGATGTTAACCTAATTTTATGCTTTTGCTTTGAAGACATTGATGAACCCTATACCACCTAAGGAACCAGGTTTACAGGAGAACCCGAATTGTAGCAGAACGATTAATGTTGCAAGCCTAACATTGTATATTCATGCTCCAGTGATAATCGCCCAGAGATGTACTGAAGTAGAAATTATTAGTCCAGACTGTTATGATTAAAATTGATAAAATTCTATAGAATGGTAAGGACAGCTCTCACAGAAATGGGTAGTGAATGGGAATATAACCCTTCAAATATGCAAGGTATGTGTCCGATATTATTAGGGGACATAATTTTAGAAATGCACATTTGTGCAAAAGTTAAGTTTTGGTCAAAATCAATATGGGAGTTCCTAAATCCCATCATAAAGATGACAGCTCTGTTCTGACTGTCAACCATAACAAGTCAAGTTCCTGTGGCCATCACATCCATGTCGGTGTGTTTTGAAATTCTGCCTACACCATAAACTTCGTGATGTGTCATGATGCCTACCCCCGGGCATCCGGATCGAGTCCATCAGCCCCAGGAGCAGGCATCCAGATACTCATTAAAACCCCAACAGCCCCGGCTGGGGGCTGTTTGGATTCAGTCCTGGCACCTTAGGCGCCAGGGTCATCATAGAAATCAGTCCTGGTGCCATAGGCGCCAGGCTCATAGACGTTACTTACCTTATGCAGACCATGCTGCAAATGATTCCAAGCCAACGTGAGGCCTGGATGGGACTATTTTATCCCAGGGACTATTTTTCACTCGGTTGTGGTTCGGGGAACTTCTTTGCAGGCTATATAAACCACGCCCGAACAGCAGCTCATGCTTTGCGTTATTCTACATCCAGCAGCGTGACGCTCACCGTGTCTGCAAGTCAGCATCCAGTCTTCTGCCACGCCCGCCTCGAATCCAGAGCTCCTAGACAAAAGGCAAAGAAAGAGGTTAGATCACAGACATTTTTTGATTCCTTGCCTGATTCCGGACCCAGCACATCTCCGAGCCTGGAAAGGACATTATCTCAGCACGCGTCGCTTCTCCAGCAGCAGCGCCGCGTTATACTCACCAGTCCACCGCATCGTTCGACTCGGCGCTGCCTCCATCATTTTCTTCGTCGAAACCCAGCACCTGGGGGGAAAACAAAAGGAATAACACGGTGAGCTGAGAAAACCAACAAGGACAATCTCTTTGCCACCATAGGCTTACCTGCTGTACCACCGGAGGTATTATTCTTTAGTTCGACGCATCTTCCTATGCGCGCCTATAAAGGGAGAGAAAACAGCAAGTTAAACTCATGCAACTTTTCCCGGACAGTGTTTGGTAATACAGACCCTTTCCTGAACACCATCAGCTGCCTCCAGGCAAAATTCTTTTGGACCCAGCTGCAACCTAACAAGGGAATGGAACAAGAGTGAACATCTGAACTCTTTGAACTTTATAGACACTGGAGTCAATATTCCTCCGGAACTCCTCCTGTACCTTCAACCCAGTGAAGTAACTGGTATCTACCTCATTATTTAAAAACATAAGGTGAGCTTACCAAAAGGGAATATCGGAGGTGATTAGTGGGGAGAACGAGAACTGTTGGGGGGCCATCATGAAAGTCCACGGGTGGCTAAATCCCTTTCTCCACTTGCAGGAGAATACTTCTACGAGTCCAGCAGACAAGATTAGGCAGGCCAGTCCAGACTGTCATCTCTTCACTACGCATCACGTTGGTGGAGACCGCAGCTGTCCGGGTCCGATCGACGCCCCTTTGGGAACCAGGTGAGCGTAACAGAACGCAAAGCCTATCTAAAAATCCCCACCCGGGCATAATGGAGACCTCAGAAACCGACCAACTATCCCAATTTTTAGGAGAAGTTAGGGCAGAGGTGCACTCCACGCGCCAAGAAACTAATGCCCTCAGGAGAGAACTGATTGTGTCAAAGGAGCGCACTGATGATCTCGCCAGACAACTGCTGCAAAACCAAGCCGGGCAAACACCACTACCTGGACTTGGGGGGAATTCAACCCCTGTTTCATCGAGCAGCCCTGTGCAAGTGGTTCTACCAGGGAGCATTCCTTTAGCTCCACCCGAACGTTTTGCTGGGGACCCGAAAAAGTTTGCTGTGTTCATGAACCAATGCCGCTTGCACTTTTTATGCAGACCAGGAGCTTTTCCAAACGACCAAGCCAAAGTAGCCTTTGTACTGTCATACCTTAGTGGCAGCACAGAGGATTGGTCAATTCCATTAGTCAACCACGATGACCCTCTTCTTCGGGATTTTCAGGGTTTTCAATTGAGCATGGAAAGATTATTCGCCAGACATTCACAGGGACAGGCCCTGGATAACGAACTTCTATCCCTTCTATCCCTACAACAAGGAAACCAGGACCTGCTAACTTATATCGCAACATTCAATAGATTGGTGGTGGAAACCGGATGGCCAGAGGTAAAGCCAATTACATTATTTCATTGTGGACTTCGGGGTGAACTCAGATTCAGTTGTGAACCCACCTCTGGATTGTGTAGAATATATAGACTTAGTGGTCCAGCTAGACCACTGACTTCAGAATAGAAAAGCTGATCGAGCTAAGTTTGAGAATCGGGTATTGGTTAAACCCAATGTTACTCCCGAAGGAACAGATGCATCAGAACCAATGCAGATCAGGGGGGTTAAGGGACCCTTAACTCAAAAAGAAAGAGAAAAGAGATGACAGATGCAGTTGTGTCTGTACTGTGGGGCCTCAGGACATTTTCTACGGGATTGCCCTATAAAACCATCCAAGAAAGTAGTTGGAGTTGCTGATAGAAATCAAACACAGCCTGATTCGGGAAATGACCACGCCCAACAAGCGTAGAGGTCCGCTTGCCGAGCTTAAAGAAGGACACTCAGACCTCGCACCTAATCATACCAATGGTCCTTATTGATCCAAGGCAGCCATCACGTATGCATGCAGTTAGGGCACACATTGATAGCGGGGCCGTAGGAAACTATGTGGACCACGAATTGGCTTCTAGGATGAATCTACCTCTCTGCAAAAAGACCACTTCGGATGTTATCACCACAGTCGATGGAACTGAAATTGCCTCTGGGCCTGTAACTCTTTCCACCACAGAGATGACACTGTTGGGCCAAGATGGGCATCGAGAGACTATTGTGTTTGACTTAATCAAAGCCCCGCAGTTCCAAATAATACTGGAGATACCTTGGTTGGAAACACATAATCCTTGTATTGATTGGCGAGAGAAGAGAGTAACCTTCCCCGAGTGTACACACACCTGTTACCCGGAAAAAACCTTGAACAAGAGCCTGGCCATAGTCGCTAATCCAGTCATGCAGTTACCTCAGGAAGATGAAGCATTCCAGGATGTTTTCCAAAAAGAACAGACAAACACCTTACCACCTCATAGATCATACGATTGTCAAATCGACCTCATACCCGGTGCACAACCTCCATGCAGTAGAATCTACGCCCTTACGGAACCCGAAAACCGTCACCTACGACAATACTTGGACCAATACCTTGCTAATGGCTTCATTCATCCATCGAAGTCCCCTGCATCTTCAGCTTTATTCTTCGTGCCCAAAAAGGAAGGTGACCTCAGAACGTGCATAGACTACTCTCTCCTTTACATCACCACTCAACTAGAACACAGAGATACTATGACACCATTCGGTATAACTGTTCTCATACCAACAATGCCGCTCACTCCACATCATTCTAAGTAAATACTGCTGGTTACACACACCCCAGCCAGGCCCTAACGCAGCCACATCCGGTCTGGATAAATCCTGCCAGAACGAACACATACTCCTGATATCTTAACCACCACACCTACAGCTAAGAAGCAGCTATTACACGAATACCCACCAGCTGCACACATACCCGGTGCTCACACGCACCTTTTGACTCTCTCTACTCTCTCTACTGATCTGAACTTCGGTTCCCAAGGGCGTTCAACCTACCAGCACCTTCAGACCATACCAATGGTATATAAGGTGTTATATAAATGCAAAATAACATAAAATAACATAACAATGTTGCCTGCCCATCAGTGCCATGGCAGAGGGTTGGTCTCCAGAAATATACATTCCAGAAACATAACTACCTCTATTGAATTAGCTAATTTATAAGTCCACCTTATTAAGTAATTCTAATATCTTGGGGTGATAACAGAAGTGTCATTGTTGGCAAGACCATTTGTAACAGGGTGATTGCAGGCAGCATTTACCAAGCATTATTTATAACGCGCTTAATACCCAGAGGTTTCTAAGCATGGACCCGGGGATCAAACCTGTTTTGCTCCGTGTCATCTTGCTTTCAAGGTGAGCATGTTGCCCCTGAGCTACCCTGCCGATCAAGCTGGGACACAGTACAGCGAAAACATAATGTAACACACAGTATAAAAACATTTAACCCAGCATTATAGAAAAGGGTAATAGACTCTTCTTTTTAAAATGAAGAAATTAAAGTATTTTTTAGGGAAAGTTAAAAACAGGAGCAGAACAACTAAAAGAAAAACTTCCATTTCTGATGGCAAATGGGAATTGTATTAGATTTCTGTGTGGTGTTTTTTATCCTTTACCTTAATAAATTCATATATCTCTAATTGAAAGCATAGGCTATTGTCAATGGTTTATATCAGACCTGAGGACTGGATAAAACATTATCCAATTGAGTCATATCCGGCATCTGATGAATCTTTGTCTCATATAAGGATTGCAGTGTGGGAGTTGGTTACTGGTGTCACGGTTTATTACACGTTACACGCCAACTGGGGAACTCTTTCTCCTACGTTCGATGTGGCACACAATAAAGCGCTTTTTATTTTTAATAAACTACAGATGCTTTTGAGTAGGCCTCTAACCCATCTCGCACCCGACCTGCACAAACACCCCGTGTCAGAATGGACTAGGAACCAAGAGGTGTGTATCAATAAGATATTTATTAATTTATTATTTAATGAAAAAGGAAAATAATCAAAATACAGCAGCCATCAATGTTGTGGCAACACAAAATGCAATGATCTCTACCAAACAACTGGGTTAAGATATGGTATTTCAGTTCACTCAGGTCTTTAATGGCAAACAACAAAGACATTTTTTTTACAAAGTGATAGCTCCCACAGTTTAGCACTACCCACTGCAACACTCACTCCCAAACATCAATTAAACTTGATTCCTTTGAATGGAAGGCACTGGCAAGGAGTAGGAATAAACAAAGACAATCTAATGTTTAAAATCCTGTCTTGCAGGTCATCGGATTCTTTGATTGATTTCTCCTTTTTGAGTCAGTTTGTATTTCCTGTTGGTCCATTGATAATGAGGGGTAGGCCCACTGACACATGGTTCTTTTATTTGATGTGAACAAAGAAAACACCAAGCCATATTTCGTTTGCAGTGTTTAAAGGGCTGCTGTTCATGTGAAAGGGAAAACAAAAGCCATTTTTCTTTGTAGTGTTGAAATTCTAGCCCTTAATGTGAAATAGCAGTAAAGCAGGTGAGGGGGCTTCTGTCTAGGGCCTTTAAATGTACCACACAGTGGTGATGACACCATAGCCATGCCAGAGTCAACAGTCAAGGGTCTTATTATTTCCAAAGTATTACTGGCCTACTTTGTCTAGTTAATCCCTATGACAGCTAACACCCATGAGTGCAAAGAATGCCACATCTGCCACTTAATTGTGGCCACATTGCCTGAGACACAGGGATGTGAAAGGGCCAAGCATTGCATCCACCCCAATCAAAATCATATGCATACGTATTGTGAGGGTAAAATGGGAACATCTGTTCAGACAAATATGGAGGCCTTAATGGCAGTCACAGGGTTAACGAATCCTGCTAGCAATCTCCATAGACCTTTCTATCTCTTTGTAATCTTATACATGTGGCCAACACGCTCATTCGGGAGACTGACATCTCAACCCTTAATTAGGACTGTGTTCTCACACACCTTAATGTAGCATGCAATAGGCATGAGTCATAGTTCTGTAAATGCAGATTTATATTAATTAATTGAATTTGCCTATGTAAAGAGTAGGAAGAAATACACGATGATTCAGGTTGGATAACATAGCTCAGAGATATATTGTAATTAAATATTTCCTCTGCAGATGCAGTCGCCTAACAGTAATTACAGCAAGATTCTAAAATCCCCGGGTCCTGTCCCATTGCTATGTGATAGGGTCTTGCCAGAATAAGTGCAATGCTGCCTACTGAAATAAAATTCAAACCATGAGCTAGAATTTGCACATTAGTTTTCACGAACATGAACCCATCAGTTCACGCCAGGGCATAGTCAGGAGATAATTGTAAGCAGTCAAATACCCTTTAGGCTCCAATTACCAGATGCAAAACATGATCTAGCAACTTATCCTGAGCCAATGGTAATAACAGTATAAAGGCAGCAGAATGCAAATATGTCAAGGAATGCAAGGCACTATGCCCCTCGTAAAGCTCGTTTTCCAGGATATCAATATCATAACATAAAAAAAGGGTTGTCCATGGAAAGAGATCCATTGGATGATGGATGGCGCAATAGCTAAAAGAATTGCATCACTCAGAATCCAGGTACATCATGAGACAGGAACAGCACCACACACAGGTGTGGAGTGCCGACTCCAAAATAGAGGCAACTGACACAATCTCACCCCCCAAGGAGACATAGCACTGAGACATCCTTCGCCAGCTCCAGACCGAAATGGACCTCCCCATCACCCCTTCACAGAAATCAGTAGGGCACAACTATTGCAGCAAAGTCGTCCATGGACGGATGGCTGTAGCTAGGCGTCCATGCATCCCCCTGAGCATGTCTGAATCGTTACTGGGTCTGGGTCTGTGGCTCAGTGGAGTAATGCATTCACTAGAGGGGCCTGTGTTTGACCTCATGGTGACAGGTTCGAATCCCAGCAGGTCCACTCAGCCCTTCATCATTCCAAGATCAATAAACTGAGTACCATTAAGTTGGGTAACAATAAATATCTGTTATCTGTCAATAGCGCCAACATGTCCCTCTGGTGGTGAACGTGTGCCCTACAAATAATTATGTTATGTTATTACGATTCCAACTAGGATTCAGGTGACTGGCCCACCCCTGGTGAAAATGACAGCATCGCCTTATGTGTTTTTGCCATTTGACACAGTTTAACCTGCGAACACTGCTCTTCAACTACCTCTACACAATCTTTAACTAAAGGAATTCAAAACATGGGCATCACAACCTATTTGATTCTGCAAGAGGACGCCTAATTGCAGTTTGCCACAATAGGGAACAAAAGGCAGAAATCTTTTTCACACGCGTACTGGCCTCCCACCCCCTATCGTTTTCAGCCTCCACCCACTCGCAGCACTTGCATTAGGCGCCCACTGGCCTGTGCTATCATAGACCTGCACTTATTTACTGGCAGTTGACCACTCTTAAAAAATTATCTCTGCCAGTCACTTAACAGTTTTCAACTTACTCCCTAGCACTTCCCTCCTTGTTACTCCTAGCATTTACCCCACCCATCCCTCGCTATCTCTGCTCTTGCAAGCTCTGAATGCTCACAAGGCCTAGTAGGACCGCCTCTTTCATTGTTATATTTTCCTTTCATTCACATGTTCCCTGCCTGTTGCCCCGTGGGCACTTTGAAACACAATTACTTAATGTATAATTGCCTTACAAATGCATAATAAATACATAATGTAAAATGTGTCTTTTGTTCACCCATTTTAGCTGCTATTACAAAGCCTTGCAGTGTGATACGACAACGTTTTATGCTGCTGGGTAGTCTTATTTAAAAGATACTGCAGTTTAGCACCCTCCAAAAGTAACAGCACATTCAATCAACTTTAATAGGTCTTCACATCATTAATCAAGAGAATACAGGTTGACGACCACCATGTTAGAAACATTACTAGTCAACTAGTGATTCACCTGTGCTATTATGTGGTCCTTTACTATGGGTGGAAACTCCACATGGGTGCTTTTATTTAGAGTGGCTTGCTATCTCCAGTGCCGTCTGCTATGCATGCAATATATTCCTCACAACATGCTTCAGATTGTGTAGCCCCTAACTCTGATAACCAGAATGTTGAAAGGAAAAGCTGTAGAGGGTATGTGTTTACTTCAACAATATTTTTTATTTATTTAAGTACTTACGTATGAGTTATCAGAACATGCACCATGCTAACTCATGATTGCTTCCATGTGTTTTTTCAGCTAATTCTAAATTGTGTGGAGCAACTAATACATATCATCAACTTGTTTTGGTTGTCCCCGAAGATTTCACTCAGGGCCAAATCTCTGTTACAGCAGGTGGTGAATAGTGAGAGGGTGAAAGGTATTTCTTTGTGAACTGATGGGGAAGTGATACATCTTAATGTCATCTATTGACAGCGCAAGAACATGCCCATTATAACTGCCTGAAAAAACGTACACACATCAAGTACATGAAATTATTTGAGAGAAATATTAAGCAATTCATAAGTAGTCAGGCTACATGGCAAGGAACACTCTTGTTCCCAATACTGTGAAACAACTGAAGTCATTTATATAATTAATTAGGAAGAAATATGTGTTATTATTGCATTTGCGTTTAATCTTTATACTTATTGTATTACGTTGCTTATTATCTTGGGATGTAAGAATTTACTTTTGATCATTTCTGAGTGCTACTGAGGAAACCACTGAATTTAAACATTACTAAAATATAGGCAGGAACGATAAGCAAAGAAAGATTAAGGAGGATCATGATCTTCATGATGACATTACTCTGTCCCAGGATCGTTGAGAGATGAGTGTTCTCATTCTACTCGATCTCTCCACGGCCTTTGATACTATTGACAACCAGAGATTTTTGCAATACCTCTTGGAGGCTGGAGTCTCAGGAACACCTCTGAAATGGTTTACGTCATTTTTAGAGGATTGTACTCAGGGAGTGTCTCTCCCCCCTTTCACCTCAACTCCAAAGGTGTTTGACTGTGGAGTTCCTCAGGGCTCAGCATTGTCCCCCCCCCGACCCGCTTTATAATCTTTACTTGCCAAGCTCATTGCTACTTTTGGTGTGCATTTCCTTATGTATGCAGCCGGCATGCAGATCTTTTTTCATCTAAGTGCCCCAAGGGATAACCCCTCTGAGCTTTCGAAAGACTGTCTTACAACTGTGCACCAGTGGATGTTAGCTAACTGGCTAAAACTGAATGGGGAAAAGACTGAGATACTGGTTACTGGGCAAGCCCTTGATAGCTGGACCCCTGAGTTTTGACCGGTCTGCTTGGGATCTTGCCCGAAACCCTGGACTTTGGTGAAGAGCTTTGGGATTAAGATCATGTCCTCAGGCTCTAGAGAAGCACAGATCTCTTTGGTCTGCCAGAGCGGGTTTGCAAAACTGAGGGTTTTAAATAAGGTGATTCTGTTCCTCTCTACTGAGGCTAGGTGCAAAATTGTTACTGCGGCCATCATGGGTGCAATTGATTATTGTAATGGCATTTGCCTTGGTCAGCCTGAAGCACTTCTCCAATGTCTCCAGATATTACAGAACTCAGCAGCCAGGCTCACTCTTGGCAGCCCGAGACTCTCCCATTCCCATGACCTCCTCCAGTGCCTTCATTGGCTGCTCGTGAGAACCCAGGTAAACTTCAAGGTCCTGTGTACGGTCCATCGGTCCATTCACTCTGTGTGGACCACGTTTTTGCAGACAAAGTTCTCACACTATTAGCCCACGAGAAGTCTTCATTCTTCTTATCAATTCTTGTTGGATGTTCCACGCTACCGCCGCTGTCGTGCAGAAGGTAGATCTTTTTCTGTACTAGCTCCCTCTTTGTGGAATGCTCTCCCCTTTCACATTAGGAGCATTGACGTTCTGTCCATCTTTCGCACAGTGAAAACTATTCTGTTTTAAAGGCCTTTTGTTCCTCTCTCCTCTCCAGTGATGTTTTCCCGCCAGCGCTTTGATGCCCCCAGGCCTTATCTGCGCTTTACAAAGTCTATTACATTGCATTACATTACATAAGGGAAGGAAGAAGTGAAAAGGATGAGTATTAAGGAACTGGAATATGGCAAGAGAGAATTCAGCACAATGGCCAATAGGTTTTGTGGATAGAAGAGTGGAAACCGGATTGAGTGAAGGAAGGATACAGAACAGAATGAAGAAACCGAGAAAGATTGAAGGGAGAGTGCAGGAACAGCACTGTGAGATAAAGGAGGATAAATAAGAAGGTGCAAAGCCATTTAAAGAAAATGAAACAAAGATATCAACCAAGAGACAAGCAGGAAAGGGAAGATAGTGCAGAGAGACAAATATTGTCAATATATGAGAGTAAGACATTGGTTTGAACAAAGTACAGGTGGCCGGTAGCAAATTGTGCATCAAAAGGGATGTGTTTAAATTGACAAAGGGAAAAACAGTTGGCTCTGCAGTTTAATATATTTGTCCCATTTCAAAATCAAATATATGTATATGTGTATATATTTACAACGGGAAAAGATGAATCCTACAAGTATAAAATGTATATATTAACATTATTTATGCATGCATAATGCATATAGTTTCATTATTCCGCTAGGCAAGTAGTGACAAAATCATAACCAATATCTCTGGATTCAAAATATTGTTATGATCTGAATATATAACTCTAATCAATATCATGCATCAATTTTAAGGGTTATAAGACACATAGTGCGGTCAAATTTTGATATTTCATTACTAGTGGAGGGCATGCTCCTAACTGACACACCCTTATGATATCAACATGCAATGGGCAATAGAAACAGGAAGCATGGCCCTAGTGAGTCATAAGAAAATTAAGGGAACCTATCACAGCCCTTGGCAAATCCAACATGATGGATAAAATGGCGATGCCTGGATGGTGTTTGCTGCATATTTAAGCTCAAACAAGTACAAGGAAGGGCGCATTTTGGGAAAACAGAAATATAGGTGCGCCCCTCCGAGAGGAGTGCAATACATTTGGGTTCCATCTAGATGCACAGATAGGGAAATCTCCTTAAAGGTGTCTTTTCCAACATTGGACTGAATGCATGAATGCTGAGGCCTTCCCCAAGACAACACCAGACACTGAAGAGGGATTTGGAGTAGCCAAACAGAAAGGAAGGGCACATCTAGCAGATGTATACCTAACTGATCTGCAACTTCGAGAGACAAACCAGAAGTGAGTACTCGGATCCCAACAAAGACAGATCTCCCAAGAAATAATACAATTCGACATAACAATTACAGATTTTTGGTGGAACCCGGTTCACAAGTTATACCACTGAAAGGGGGAATGTAGTCCAAGGCATATATGCTTTGAGGTTAATAAATAAAATTCAAAATGTTAGTATTCCCCTGATAGTATTCCCCTATGAAATAATTCATTACAAATGTTTGTGGTAGTCTGAGGTAGTATGTGGTAGTTTGTGGTAGTCTGTTTTCCATTAACAATCAAGTTGGTGGGGTCACTGAAATCCCCACTGCGAAATACTCTATACCTTAACCTTTTGAGAATCAGCTGATTTCCCCCTGGTATCAAATAATAAGGTTTGGCCCAAGGCCCCTAAATTGAGGGGGCACAGGACTCCTTGATCCCCTCCCGAACCTATTGCAAAATAAGACCACCTTAAGGCTTATAGATAAGTCGTAGAGACACCAAGCCTTAACAACAGGTTTGAGGTGGTGCATATAGGTGGGCTCTGATCATGTAAGTGTTCCCAATCATATGTGTTTCAGAGTAGTTCAATGGGAGTCCAATGCAGCACATCTACAGTAATGATATGATAGGATATAATATGGCATTTATAACGCACCTAAACACAAGTGTTTCAAGGCGCGAATCATCTGGACTGCTTGCACGCACAGGATCAGGTAGGTGGCTGACCCTTGCCTATTGGCCTGTTGCTTGAGCTACAGAGTGGCTTCAGTGACACCCAAAGGCTTAAGGGATCCAATGATTTTGGATCATCCTGAGAGCTTTAGATATGTCTGGCATCTCAAGTGATGGCCTCTTGGAAAATTCATGAATACGAGTGGAAATCTTCAAAGAAAGGGATTCTCTCTTCCCCCACCACAAGGTATCATGGTAATGTGAGAGGCTGCTAAAGTCTCTGCAAGGGTAGACTATATCAAGAGGCATTTTGAAAAATGCTCTGTTTTGGCTAAAAGATTTGCTATATTATTTACCCATGTATTTTATTTATACTTGTAACAGTCTCTTAGAGTAAAGTCCACTTCAAAATGTCACTACCCGTACTTACACATGTTTAAGGAGATCTTCCTTCTTGATGGCTTTCAAACCCTTTGAAAAAGGAAGGTTTTCTGTCAAAATAACCCACCATATGCCTTAATTCATGTTCATCTATTCAGGCTCATAATTTCCCCTGTATCTTCATACTTCTCTTTGCAAAACAGTGATACCTACGAATGCTAAACCTATAATGATGTCATAACTTGCTTCACTGCATATTGTTTCTGAGTTTGATACTGGTAACGTTTAGTTACAATCTTAACCTGCGCATAGTGTACAAGCTAGACTATGTGATATGCGCTTGTACATTCGGATGAGAAACACACTCTCCCCATTGAGAAGGACCATTTTCAAGTTTTAAAACGCATGTGCCCATGTAATCACTCCTAGTGCAGCAACATCTTTTGGTATGGCTAGTAGGAGGTGACACATATGTATCAATATATGGCTCGCGGATAAACATCTGTGAGTGACTTTGTCATGGGTTATGACCATGGGTTATGATGTGTGCCATCTTTCTGTTGCAATCAGCTCCACTTTCTTGCTTGCCAATAGGCCTGATCCCTGCCAGCTCACCATTCGACGATCTCATGCCTCTTCTTTACCCTTTTGCTTTCCGCCTTCTAAAGTTCTTGTCTTGTCCCCTCTTTTCCTGTCAAATGGCAGCCATGACTCCTGGTGGGAGAGAGTGTTTTAACCGGGTCTCCCTAGTGACCATGATCCCATCATCATCCTCTTTACCCGCTTGTGACCCATTTTCCATCACCCCCCTCCAACCCACTGCATGGTACAGCCCAAGTCACATTCAGTTCTATAGGAGCCATACATAGAATGTCAGTGAAAAGCGACTCGCAGAAATGTGACCTACAAACCCAAACTAGCAACCAGTCATCATTGTTCATGGTGCAAATTGTATTGCTGTCCTTTAGTCATCCCATGACATTTTAGGCCGTGAAGCATGATTTTACATATGACAGAGGGAACATATTAGCTTTGTCAATGCTTGTTTATATCAGTATAAGGGAGCCAAAGCTACAGGAGGCAAGATGTTGTGTGTTCCAAATAAGCTAATCTAGAAAGGTGGAAGAAAATAAATGCAATTGTCATTATCCCTAAAGGCAGGATGAGTTATAGGCAGGAAATTCCAGATGGATGATTGTTGGGCCTTGAGACTGGCAAGGAAATTAAACTGCAGACACCTGCATGGCCGATTGTGAGTGTCAGAAGAGAAGATGTGGTTCTCAGTCCTAAAAGCAGACGCAGAAACCACCCAAGTTAGAAACCTTCAAGGTATAAAATGTTGTGAACTGTGTGAGAATGTGATGAAGGCACCCCAGATGCGAGATACGACATGACAGGAAACACAAGAGTGACGCAGGGAGCAAAGTTATCAATAATTGAATCTTTTACAAAAACAAGTATCAAGGAACACTTTGACATCGCCTAGTAAATAAAGTTAAGGAAAAGATGTGTTAACGCTTGTGGGAGAACTACAGCTGAAAACGGATGAAAATCATGAGTTATTAAGGGAGAACATGACAACTAATCTCTAAAAAAAAACATGGCGAGTGGTGGCAGAAAACAGGTGCATTCTATACAGGATTGTTATTCACAGTCACCAAGACGGATTTTTACAAGGAACAACCTCAAGGATACATACAGCATAAGAATGTGTGCCTGCGTGCTCGTGGGTGTGGGTGTGCGTGAGCTATACAATGGGGCACACTGATGGGGAGAACGTGTGCTGTACACATATTTGTTATGTTAGCATTTCAGATCGGTTTTTTGTCTAGTATTAAGGTTATGATTTGAATGGTAAACCTGGATGAATTGGGGCAGTTTTAGCAAGAGCATGCACTAAGTGTAATGAAAAAGTGAACTCTTTCTCGATACAAAAGTGAAAGCATAGTCCCAGACATTAGCTTTCACTTTGGGGTGCTAAATTGGATGTTGTCTGTTAAATTGAATGTGCAGTGAAAAAAGCAAGGATCTTGTGAGAAGTCTTGCTGGGAAATTGCATTGATGTTTCTGAAATGTAGAGGAATGCATTCTGCTGCTTCCCTGTCTGCTTCTGAAGCCAGGATATGTGGAATGCAGTCAACAACGTGGTTTGTTGACTATATTCAGATTGACAGAGACGACGTCAATAGTGACCTCCATGTGCTAATTAAAAGATCATGCCACATCTGCACCAAAAAGCATAGAAAGACCTAGAACTCATATCTACAACACTTAAACATAACATTTCTTTATCGGGTTCAATGTCTTATGCTTACGTATCAAAAAGTAGCCAAACTTTAAATAAACATAAGCAAGCTGTGATGAAACTTATAAACAAGAAAAAGTTACCACTTTTGACATTTTGATTCAAGACTCAAATGCTGATGAAGGAAGGTCAGTCATAGATGAAACACTTGATCCTTCAGACCAGTTGAGTGTTTGAGACTGCGGGCACCTGCAAATAGTTCCCTTACTTATTTTGTGTTATATACCACATTAGAACAGTTCTGTCAACCAGAACATGGTTTCAAAACATCCTTCTTCAGCCATGACGTCTCAAACATATTGAACAAGTTGTTGTGATCCCAGATGCATCCAGACCGCAGTGTGTGCATCCTCTCTCTAAGTCTTGTCAATCATAGCTGAGACTTTAAGACTAGTTTGCTGATGTCTCATTGCATTTGGTATAGGTTTAAAGGCTTTGGTTACGGTTACTTATAGCCTAATAGACATAGGAAAGAAACATAATCACTGGATTACGTATTGGGGAAGTGTCACTATCCTAAGTACTAATGACCCCCTTCTGCTGTGCGTGGCCATAGCATTTGGGAAAGAAGAGCAATGACTTATTTGATGGTGATGTAGTAGGAGCTGGTATACGGCCGGGTTGAAATGGGGCATAGTATCGGCCCGGGCACCAATGGAAAAGTGGCGCACAGTTGTAAAAAGCAAATCATTCCTTTCATGAAAGACTATTTGAGTGGCACCCAATGGGAGGATTGTTTTCCTAAAAGGTGTTGCAAATTGTGCATTTGAAAGAATATGTGTTGAGTAACACAGGCCAAATAAACTAGTGCAGAGTGAAATAACTCATCAAACTGACCCATTTGGCGAAGAAACTGGCCAACTTTGACCTAACAAATAGGTCCACACTATCATGTCGGGCCTGCACTTTGGGCATTTCTCTATTTGCCTATAGGAGTATCCACGCTAGTAAACAGCTGATATTAGGAATAGTGCCACGAGGACGTGCACTAGGCAGTGGTGATCTGTATGACACCCAGTAATACAACATTTAATTGGACTGTTGCGTGAACAAATATGTTATGAAAGGTTTACCAATCTATTTAATTTCAGAACTGGAAAGATGGCCATCAATATTTATTTTTCTTATTTTTTACAAAAAGTGTGATGCTTACGTTTCGATTCTCTTTAGGTTCTTAGGAAGACCTTCAATATCATGTTGCAATTATCTGTGCCCTAATCAATGTTCATTCATTTGCTGCCAGCTACGGCGTGTACCTTGATTCGCTTGCTGCCATATTCCTCTTGTACGAGGATCAACTTGGTGACAGATTCCTCTTGTACCTGGATCACTTTGCTGCTGGATTCCTCTTGTACCTTGATCAACTTTATGCCAGATTCCTCTTGTACCTTGATCCCCTTGCTGCCAGATTCCTCTTGCACCTTGATCACCTTGCTGCCAGCTACCTCTTGTACCTTGATCTCCTTGCTGCCAGCTACCTCTTGCACCTTGATCACCTTAATGCCTGCTAACTCTTGCACCTTGATCACCTTGCTGCCAGGTTCCTCTTGTACCTTGATCTCCTTGCTGCCAGCTACCTCTTGTAACTTGATCACCTTGCTGCCAGCTACTTCTTGTAACTTGATCACCTTGCTGCCAGCTACCTCTTGTACCTTGATCACCTTAATGCCAGCTAACTCTTGTACCTTGATCGCCTTGCTGCCAGATTCCTCTTGCACCTTGACCATCTTGCTGCCAGCTACCTCTTGCACCTTGATTGCCTTGCTGCCAGATTCCTCTTGCACCTTGACCATCTTGCTGCCAGCTACCTCTTGCACCTTGATTGCCTTGCTGCCAGATTCCTCTTGTCCCTTGATCACCTTGTTGCCAGCTACCTCTTGCACCTTCATTGCCTTGCTGCCAGATTCCACTTGTACCTTGATCACCTTGCTGCCAGCTACCTCTAGTACCTTGATTGCCTTGCTGCCAGATTCCTCTTGCACCTTGACCATCTTGCTGCCAGCGTCCTCTTGTACCTTGATCGCCTTGCTGCCAGCTACCTCTAGTACCTTGATTGCCTTGCTGCCAGATTCCTCTTGCACCTTGACCATCTTGCTGCCAGCGTCCTCTTGTACCTTGATCGCCTTGCTGCCAGCTACCTCTAGTACCTTGATTTCCTTGCTGCCAGATTCCTCTTGCACCTTGATCCCCTGGGTGCCGGATTCCTCTTGGAAGAATGATTGGCTCCATGAAGGTGATCAATATTATTACTATCAGCATTTCACTAGAACATTCGGACGGCTGTGTCTGGAATAGTGGTGCTGATGGGTTATATAAAGCTTTTCAGACTAGGACAGGCACATCCCACAGTCCACTCGTCATGAAACACGTATAAGCCACCGCTGTGCTGCTTACTTAAAGAGCTTGAGAATACATCTAATTTCACGTTCACAGATCCGAATGTTGAACTTGGAATTGCACAAAGATGTGAATTGTAAAAATGTCAGAGGAGCGGAGAGGGTGGGGGGTGGATAGCTACTGGAGGATGATCCCAATGACACTTGGTAGATATAGATGTATACAACAACCTGAATATCTGCTCCTCGCGCCGCTCTTGCAGCAGCTTGTTAGCACCCTAAAGTTGGGCGTGGAAGTATCTCCTGAAGAAATCAGTCATTTCTGCAACACCACTGCTGCATATGTTACTGTGGCCAGTAACACAAAGGCTGTCTGCAAGTTGTCTCCTAGCCTGCTGCAGCGCTGTGATGTAGACCATCTCCGGCCTGATCTAATTAGTCAATGTAAAGTGTTACTCTTCTGTAAAATGCCCGGCATAGGACACCATGGGACGCCATTATTTATGAAAAGTGTCGGTTCACGCCCTGCGACCTCCTTTGAACTTGGGGTTTAAAGTACTGCAACTTTAAGAGGAACTAGAAAAAGAACATCTCTCGGGAGCTTTCTGCTTTTAAATGGAGAAAATGCAATTAGATTCTCCCCAGAGCAGTATAGCTGCCATTGTTGGCAATCAATTGTCCTTTAATGCTGACTAACTGGCCTCAGTTCAAGGTGCTGGCAGAGGAGCTTCCTTAATTATAGGTGCCACTTTCCCAGTTCATTTAAGCCCTTCAGCACCTCTTTAAACGGCAGATTACCACAAAGTACCTAGTAAAATGTGTGCATTTTCAGATGTACGTTAGGAATGTATGTTTGCCTGGCGAAAATGTTCAATACAAGAGAACAAGTCTTGTATTATCCGGTGAGCAAAGTACAACATCAATAGAAGCTCAGTACTAACATGAATGTGCCTTGCAAAGCAGGTCTTCATTGTCGAGATTACAGGCACTCGTGCAGCCATTATAATGCAAGATCAGATGCTGCAAATCTCAAACCAATTGGCATTTTAATATCTGTAATGATTTTATAGGTAGCATATTCATTGTACAAATATTATTAAGTGATCTCAATCGTTGCATGTGAACCTTTGAGCAATTTGCACAATCTGACAATGCACAACAGATATTTGCATGTACATGGCTGCACATACACACACTGTATACACATAGACACACATTGTGACATTTGCACAGCAATAAAGCGACATGAGAAAACCCTTCTGTTATGGCTGCCTGTGCTGGACTGCTCTGCAATTCAAGCATTGTGCCACCTGCTGTCGAATGTGCAGTATCCGTGGGATGCATGGCTGCATTAGGCATGCTTAATGACTGAGTCGGATGAACACTCCTCCACTGCGTTCACAGTGGAAGCAGTTGGTCGCGACACACACTTTGATTTACCTTTTGCTGTCATTTGCAAGCACATGCCACGGGTGCGCAAGCAAATGGGCAGCTGATGAGTGTGACACATTGAGACACCCTGACCATCACGTGCATTCTATGTGCCAGCTATATGCCCTGACGATGGACCACTGATCCGAAATGCATAGGCTTTGTAGCTTTTTGTCATTGGCCGAAGTATAGCAGTCAACATATTGTATACAACATTGTTTTGTCTCAACAAGAATCTCTACTTATGTGTTTTCTCCAACCAAGGAATACTGCAAGATCACCAACACCATTAATGTACATTGCTCTGCCTCTTTAGCTAGACTAAGGGTGTGTAGTCCACACCGCTGGCTTTCACTAGCCAAGTTCCACAGTTCTGCCATCATCTCGAATGCTACGTGCAGAGGTGTTTTCCCAATGGGTATGCACCCCTCACTTTGACATTAACCAGAATTATCAACAAACTATTGAGAATACTGAACCTACCACTAGCGGTGCCCCTTCACCCCTAGAATTTGAGTAAGCTTGTGTTGACATACCAGCTATGCACTTTGCCTTTTGTAAAATAGCTACTCCCAGTGGCACTCATGCAAGCAGGCACTAGACTATAAACTCTGCACCGAATATATGGGTCTTTTAAAGGTAGATAGATACCTGCCATACGGTCCCTGTATTATACGTGTATTACAGTATTATACATCTTAACAGTTCTGATTTTACAGATTTCTGAAGGATAAGAAGTGCAAAAAGAAATGATATGATATGATGTGTAATTTTTAAGGTGCCTGTACACAAGTGTTTCTAGGCGCGACAAGACAAATGATCTTACTAGGCCTGCGTCATTCAGATCATGCAATTGCAACAAGTGCAGGGGAAGGGAGAGGGGGGAGTGCAATCAGGGTAGCATTGCTCTGAGTAAGTGCAACCAGGGTGGCACAGTTCTGCGTAAGTGCAAGGAGGCAGGGGACTGTAGAAGTTACACTTACAGCCACTAAGTGCGTGGTAGGCCCGGAGGCAGTGTGGAAGAGACTGACCATGGAGGAACCTGGTACCCAATCAGACTCTGAGGGTAGCCAGGCAACCAGTCGGTGCAGCGGACAGGTAGGTCAGCAGAGGAGGGAGAGAGAAAGCAGAGGAGAAAGGGAAGTCTGTGAGCTGCTTCAGGAACTTCAGGTGGACCTGCTCAAGTTTGAGAGGAGCAGGGAGGCCATTCCAGAGGGAGGTACCTGCAGAGGAGAGAGATCTACCGCCCACTGTCATGCCAGACATTTGATGAATGATGGATTCTGCAATCACAGGTAACACAGGCTGTCATTCCTATGGAGATGTAAACCGGTGACGTTAAGATTACACACAGATCTCTGCAACAGGTGCATTCATCTATGGAGATGTCTTGTGAAAGATGTAATGTTCTGCCCTACCTGGATAATATCCACACATGTGCAGTTCTATTTTCGCTCTTGCTAAACCCTCAATCTTGCCTCACCCCACACCAATTATCTTCTCCTTTTCGTTCTCACTCTTCCTTCAATCTTTAAAACTGTTTTCTCAAGAATTTTATTTATGGATCAACTTGGTCCATCTCAACTCTTCCCTCAGTGTCCCTGGTGATTGAAGTAGATTTGGCACATATGGCATATTAGCTAGAACCTGCCAAGCTACGGAATTCCACTTTCGGGAAAGCCAGCTAACTACTCTTTAAACGTGTGCCCATGCCTGATCACCGCATGTTATTCTAATGGTCATTTGCATGGCATCAACATGCAAACCAAATTCACTTTATCTTGCTTTAGGGAAGGGAAAAGAAGAGTGCAATGGGAAAGTGCAAGGGCATCAATGATGGGGGTTGCGGGGTCCCATCACAGCAAAACCAAAGATACATTCCCGGGCCACTCAGTGGCATTCCGTGAGAGAGGGGGTTGGCACTCTCATTAATGGCAGTGGCTGCTTGAGCCCTAGAAAGGTATTCGTTAGTGAGAATCCGGTTATGGGAGTGATTATTTCAGTTTCTCCATAAATCTGGTGCTGGTTTCTTGGCTATCTTTGGCCTGTAACAAAATTGCACCAAATGAGTGTTTTTGACGTGAATAGTACTTTACTTCCAATTTTTTGATTTCTTGGCTGGGTTGAATTGAGGGCAATTTGCTGCCAAGTTTCTGAGTATTCTTTGTGGTAAATAGTGAAAAGGTCAGCAGGCAACGTGGGTCCACTCTAACTATGCTTTGTGGATGAGGCAAAGTTTTCTGAGCTTTGGCATTTTTTCCACGGGTAAGTGCTGGAGAGATCCAAGTGCAGGTGTGATGTGGTAAGATTCTGGAGAGGATTACCACTTGCACTAGTCACATTTCATAGTTCGTATTCACTTCCCTCTACTAACCCATCAATCTGTTCCTATCCCTGCCATTCTGAATCCCCGGCTCCCACTGTCACTTTTCCATTCCTCCTCTCCCCATTCCTCTCATGTGCTTCCACCAGTGTACCATGTGTCCCGTACACCAGTCCTTGCTCACAAAGTTTGAGGTGTGTTTGCAGCTTCCACAATAATCCATTGAGGGGACCACCCTGTGCGCTCACTATTCCCTACAGACCCCAACTCCATAACCCTCCTTCGACAAACGCTTTTTGACCCAACAGGATGTTCTTCCCTGTCACTGCCCTGTTGTGATAGTTCACTATGCAAGCTTGTTTCAGTCAAAAA
The DNA here is from genome assembly GCF_040938575.1 of Ambystoma mexicanum. Classification (NCBI taxonomy): domain Eukaryota; kingdom Metazoa; phylum Chordata; class Amphibia; order Caudata; family Ambystomatidae; genus Ambystoma; species Ambystoma mexicanum. Next base: position 290,303,355 of record NC_090930.1, on the reverse strand, counting down.
ATCTTCCTAATCGCTAAGAGACATTTGTCCTGGTTCATGAAGGACATCATTCAGTTTAGTCATATTGATTCACACCCGGGAGAGAGTGCTCAGCCAATCAGGTGGCTGGAAAAGTGGGCAAGAAACATACTGTGTACAGTCTGCTTTTTCCAGCCACTCAAGACCCTTCCCTGGGTGATGCCATATTAATTCTAGGGAGGCAATAGGGAGCCTGTCCATGTCGCCCCCCCCATGTCCAAACCCTTCCTCCACCCAAAAAACATCCTGCACCCTTTCCCATCCCCACACTCCCGAATTACCTGCAGGACTGGAGTTTTGTGCTCTGGTCTCAGTGCTTCTCCCGCCCGTGGCCACCATGGAAATCGAAAAATTGATCAAGTCCCTTTTCATATGGTGGTGGCCATATATATATATATTTTTTTTGGGGGGGGGGTTGGGTTCACACAATACGCGTGGAGCCTATCACCCCCTCAAAAAATAAACAGATAAATGAAACAATTTTCACCCATGGAAATAGCCGTCACCCCCGTGTTGTTGGAGGGTGTACATGGCCGCTAAAGACCCACAACCCTCGCTGAGGCCCTCGATTCGCTCTGACCTGCCTCGGCTCGGGCTGGCAGGCCATCATCGGCCATGTACACCACCCAATATGGGGGTGTTGCTACATTAGGTCACTGAACATGGGTTACCTATTGATTCAATCCATGCTAAAGGTAGTGTGTAAGGCAATGCAGCAAGCATGGACTATTAGAGATCATGAAGAGATGGATTTCCAGCACACATTTGTAGATTGGGTCCGTTCTTCTGTGGGGTTTTGGTATTCTGAACAGACGCGGTGTATCTTCACATTAGTGCAAGTGTGTGTTCAAGGGGCGGAAATAAAGTAATTAAGTCTACTCTTGATGAAACTATTTTGAAGGAAGCTTTTAATCAGATTAAAAGAGCGAGAGCGACCTTGCAAGCCTATTGTAACTTTTAGCCAGCAAATTGGGATTTTTATTGTCAACTAAATCATAAGCTGATGACAGTTCGAGAAGGGCCAGGATAGATCATTTATTGGTGTCTGATGGTTTTAGAATGTCTATTTGAGGGTGTTTGTGATTCTGGATGGGCAGAAGCCAGTTTGTCATGCAATGTGGCTTCTACTTATGTGTGCTTTGGGAGCTGCCCTATTACTGTCTTCTCTGGGACCTTAATGTATTCCTCTTTTATAACACCATGAATACCGCATGCCAGTTTTTAAGTGTGGGACTGGGATTCGAACCTGCGTTGCTTTCAAGACAAATGCGTGGGAAGAGAGGGTTGACATTTGGCATGTAGTCTACTTTTGGTTATTCCAGGATAGTGCCTGCTGGGAACATACTGAACAAATGTGTTATTTAAGCGCCTAGTGTTTCAATCTGTTTCTTCATGTGTGATTCTGAGCAGTGAAATCATTGTGTTAAAGTGGATTTTAAGCTCTGTAACACTTCAGTAAGTTCCATGGGAAGTCAGAAGAGGAGAAGTGTCCTGACAGCTCACTTGCAAGGTGGGTCCCAAATAATCTGTTGTGGTAGTATACGTTTATGCATCTGTGTATGCATTTATGTATTTATGTATGTATGTATGTATGTATGTATGTATTTATGTGTGTAAGTTTTCCCCGTAAAAAAAGTGGTTTCCCTTGAAGTCCTCAGATGAGGTGATGTTTAGATCTCTTTCGATTCGATGGAAAACACACTATGATAATGATTTTAGTTTTGTTTGCTTCTTCATCAATACTCAAGTGCATTCTCTTTTTCTGTATTTTATGGGCCAGTTGTAGCCTTGTGCATGAAACCAACACAGGTGTGAGTATTGATTTCTGCAAATCAAGGCCAAATGGCTCTCTGGTTTATTTCAATCCAGTCAGTTCCTCTGGAATCATTCGTTGACTCATTTCTGAATGTCTTTCGACTTTTGGGGAATCACTGGGAGATGCAGGTCTACAGTGCAGACTCATATGGGCACTGGAGGGATTCATTGGACAGATTTGTATTTCCAGTGCGGAAAGAGGCTCTTTGAAATCTTTTTAGGGTTTGTTCATCTGTTTCCATTTTTCTGGCAAGTGCCATAAGGGCGTTGTCAATAACTGTGTCATCAGTCCAGAATTAGAGCACGTATTTGGGTGGAGTTATGATTATATTGCATTCGAGTATAACACCAAGGGCATACCCATCTTTGCTGGTGGGTTCTTAAACTATTTGTGAGATGTCTAGGTAGCTGCTATTTGAGATAGATGCCAAAAGTGGCCATTTGCTGCCAGTGGTTTGTGTCATCCGTTATCAGACTCATTTTCCCATTGATATTCGGTTAATTAGGAGTTCTAAACATTCCGCAGTGAGGAGAAGTTAGGGCCTGGAAAGTGGTAGGCAATAAGCACCTCAATTAAATCCTTAAATGAGCCATGTGTGGGGCACTAGGTTTATGCTGTTATGAGACTCATACAGTAGATACATGCTACTCGGGGTCAAGATTCCAAAGTCAAGAAGTGGGGTTTAGTTTTTCTATCAGTTTGAAGTAATTGTTTTTGCACATGTTTCTCTGGGAGTCTATCTAAATCTACTTATTCTCTTGGATTGTGCTGTGAATCTTGGGTCCATTTTTGCCTGCAGACTTTATTTTATTTATTTATTAGTCATTTGTTATGCACCTATACACACGTGTTTTGAGGCGTATTGATGTGTCCGATATTGAGGGTCTATAGTCATTATCCATTTGCTGTCTGTTCATTTGCAGTTGGGTGTGCAGGGTGCAAGCATCTGTGTGCATTAGTGTGGTGTTGCTTATGAGTTTATCATGCCAGTGCTGAGGTTGCCTACTTATGTAGACAGATTGTGAGGGAAGTGCAGCCCTTGGGCTATGTACCAGGGATGGGGTCATATGCCCTCTTACCAGAGGCAGGTAGGAAACTAATGGTGGCTTGTTGGCAGTGATGCTAAGAGGGTTGGTCTATGGGGGACTGGTATTGAAAGAAAGGTATCCAATACTTAGTTGGCCGTTACAATGGACACACATTGTATTCAGTTTAATAGGTTTGCAAGTGGGTGATTGATGGGGGTTAATCTTCCTTAACCAAGACAGTTCAATTCAGCAGTCATCCGCTGTTTAAGATGGGATTCTCTGACGTGATTCGTGTCTATGGCGCAGTGGAGGGAGGCGTCCACTGCGGGGAACTGTGTTGACTGCATGGCGACAGGTTCAAGTACAGCCAAGTCCAATCAGCCCTTCATTCTGCTGAGGTTGAACATTGCGATTCCATTAAGGAGATGGGGATTGGGCCCCTTTATAGTATCACACAGGATTTGGACTTATAGTCGTCAGATTTATATGCCATACACATCATTCCTTCACCATCTCTTACTTTACATCAGGGTGGCCTCATACTTGTGCATTAACAGCCATCCTTTCATCATATCTATATGATTTCACGCGGACACACGCCTTGATAATGACCCTGAGGGTCGAAACACGTGTCGGCTGGTTCCATGCATTGTCATATACAAATGTAAAGATTACTTCTGCTAAAAAATCTGATGTCAAAGAAGCAATTATTTTATGAACTATTCGTTCTAAGCTATTTGGACTTATGTTAATTGACAATGCTCAGAATCAGCGCGTTGGACTTTCCTTCAGTCTGTAATTTCCAATGCATGTGTCCTAGTACCTTCTAGGGGGCCCCAGTGGAAGGGTACTTACGCAGCAGATCCAATCTGTAACAATATCTCTATTTAACAGCTAGTGGGGGTATCAACTAGTGCACTGTCTCCTTACGACCCCTAGGTTTTGTTTTACAGTTGAAACATTGCGCTCCATTAGTTTGGATAACAAATGCCTGCTTTCCGCACCAGATGCCCCACTGGGATGCATGTGCCCTATATTCATACGTATGTTATGCTATACACGAGGCTAATTCTGCTGAGTAATGGTTCTTTTTTGGATATTAAGTGATTTCTCTCTGATTGTCCATCTCGTCCCCTGAGTGAGGCTGCTGGTGGCTGGCGACAGAGAAGTAAAAGTCAAACATGGGCTCTCATTACGAATATGGTGGTAGCCGTGAAGGTAAAACCGGCAGGCTTCTGCTGGACCCGTAGGGATTTACCGGCTCCAGACTTGCCGGAATTACTGGGGCATTACAGCCCCAGTGATACCGTAATTCCAGAGGCGGCATTCTTTAAATCCGCATTCCTGTGGAGTTCCTTAGGACTTCATGGGAGTGGGGAAGTGGAAACACTGGCACCATGTGGTAATGATGTTGGTATTTCCGCGTTAGTCTGTGGCCGGTGGCGTTACGCCTGCTAGGTCAGACTTGGCGGGTGTAACACCACACGGCCACAGAAGTTGTAGTTAGCCGATCCGGAAAATTATGCCGGTACGGTTTTACCGGTACCGTTATATCCGGACCGGCTAACTTTTAATGAGGGCCATGGTCTTCCAGTGTAGAAGTTCTTAGATGAAGAAGAGGATTTCTCTGATGGCTAAAGCTGCATTTGACCGCAATGGGCAGCTGCTGTGGTGGTAACTGGGATTGCTGGGACGATGCTCCTCTTCCATGTCCAGCAATGTTGGGGTGGAAGGCCATGGCGTGTAGCAGCGACAGAGAGGTCTACAGTAGAAATGCGTTGAATGGAATTGGTGGTATTGAAGGAGAGCTCAGCTCTAGCATGGGGCTAGCTTACACTTGGCAAGTTCAATTCCCAGCAGTCATTGAGAATCATTAAATAGGGTGATAACATGAGCTATCATTGCAGCATTCAGAAACGGGAGACATCCAGCACGAAGCTCTATATTAACCGTGTACATAGTCACAGCCAAGGTAGCAGAGGGACCTAGAATGGTACCTCGGGGGGGATTTGGCCCCACCCTTCTTTGTGAATAGATGAGCTTGACTGTTGTGGCATCTCAGATACATTTGATTAGCCTTCTGGGCAGTGCTTTCAGTGGAGTAAGAAATTGAGGGGGGCCCTCATGTGGGGGCGTGGCTTGCCTGATGGGCATGGCTTACAACTTGAAGGTGTGGCCTAAAGAAGTGCATGTAAAAATGAATAGGGGTGGTCTCATCTACACAAATCAGCGCAAACTGCAACACTGCTGAAATAACCATAACGTGTGGTCCTGGGAAAATCATTTAATTGTACTGTTGAGGGTGAGGCTTTTTAAAAAGAGAGAAAGTTGACTGTTTTTAATATAAGATACAACCAGTCCTTGCATTTGGGGACGGGGGCCTACCAACAACTTTTTTACTCAGGGGGCTCGATATAAAAAAGTTTGTATACCACTGCCCTTGCCCAAAGCGGCCAGAGATTGGTTGCAGAGCCCAGCACCTGCACGTTTCCCTATCACGTGGGTATAATTGTTTTAATGTAATCTGGATTGGTGCATGCTTGCTTCATTGTGTATTGCACAAGCAATACAGCGTATGTAAAATGAGCCTTGTAGCACCGGTGAAAACGTTCATTAATCGGCCGCAGATGGTGATGGATTACAGTAATGGGCGGTCTGAGGCGATTTTTCAAAAAAGGTAGCAGGCGCCCCTATCCAGAAAGTACATGGCATGATAACCTGTTCTGAGATGAGAGTTTGCAGCACACTCTTTTTGCTCACTGTACCTTTCACAGATGGGGAATACCCATTTGCATATCCGTCTTTGTCCCGCCCACATGGGCAGTCCAGCAGCGAAATGCTATGGCAATTCCTCTCTGAACAAGAGTACCAACAGCAACCCCATACACGTGTTTCAGCCTTGTTGGGCCTCTTCAGTGAGGTGAAGCTGTGCCTCTCTGAGCACAGTGAGCAGGGAGTCCACATCTGGGTACTCAGGCATTGGTAATGTTGTCCTTAAACCCCTTCTTGCCTATTGTTCTGACTTATGCAAGGATGAGCTGGTGCAGGGACATGAGGGTAGACATCAAGCTAATGTTGGTGAATTCCAGGACAAAATATCAAGCAATGTGTTGAGATCATGATGAGGGGGCGGGGGGTGGGGGGCTGCACGAGCGAGAGATTATTGGATGCCTTCATTGATTTTTTTTGTTGGGGGCGGGCATCTTTGTCCCAGTAGCACAATTCCCTAAGTCAGTCGTGCACAGGGTAGAACACAGGCCTCAGCCAGGGGCACACAACACAAAGACTGGAACTGTGCGAAAAAGAGGTGCTACTTGATTTTCTCTTCCCCTCAGGCGCTTTATCCCAAATAGGCAAGAAACACCGTTAACCTTGGCACTCGGCCACCTCGGTGGAGGACAACACAGTGATGGACTTCAGTCACATACACTCAGTGCAAAAATAACAAGACCACACCATTTTGTCATGGACAATTGAAGACCCCCATGTTTTTTACATTTTAGAACTGTGTAAAGTGGGTAGTACATTATGTTTACATTTGATTAGAAGCGACCATCTGACCGAAGTGTCACAGGCGCTTTCTTACCTTTGTTTGTTCTGCTACTTGCCCTCTCGTTCCCCCCACCCTCGCCCGTTCTGATTAGGCATCACATTTCCAGTTTGCCGCACCTGCTCCCTGCATGACTCTGATGATCACCACTGGCCTGGACTATTCGAAGGAGCGTTGGCATGTGCCCTGGGGTGTGGGGGTCTTTCTTGTCTTGAATGTACCCCTCCCTTTCAAGGGTGGCATGCTGCCCTACATCCGCTTTATTCCTTCTCTTTTCTTAATCTTTGACGAGCCTGCTGGTTTGTGTAACTGCTGTGACGATTGTTCCTGAGCAGAAATAAAAGACAATACATACACAAAACCTTAAATTGCGGGAGTGAAACACACGATTCTGAGCATAAGGAACCAGGGTTGCATGTCTTTCCAGGGCGTTGGTGTCATGGTAGAGTGATGCTCATCTCATGGTACCCACTATTTTCTCAGCCTGCCATGTTCCTGACAATGCGCGATTGGACTCTGCCAATTCAAAATTCGCCAGCTTATCACCAGTCCACACTGCATTCTACAGCCAGATCTTGGGGTGCCGCATTCACCCCCTTTTGCATGCGTTTGAAGCGCCTCTGTCTCACCCCTTTCTTGAACAGAAAGCGGGGGAAAACAGAGTGTGCTGTTTGTCTTCGCAAGGAATATGGGATTAATGGGTCAACCATTAACACCCGTTTGTCTCCACTACTGTTGTGCATGTTACTCTCAGCCCTACGCTATAAAAGGCACAACAGAGAGTGGAGACAAAAGGGTGTTAATGGTGGGGACGCTGTGCGTTTCCTCAGCTGTGCTAACACAGTGCCGGCCAGCCACAGCTCCACACAAACGAGTTAGAGCGAAGCTGCGACTGCCCTGTACTTCTGTCATTCACAGCTGCCTGCCTTGATGACGGCAGGCTCATCTCCCGTTGCGGGTACGGCCGCGGCGGGACAATGGCCTGCCGTCAAGTGCTGGGACCGGAGGGCCCTGGCAGGGCCCCGGCTCAGCCTCACTTTTTGGAGACTGCTGGGGCTCAGCTCCGGCAGGCCCCAGCCCACTTAAAGCACTGCTGCTGGACCCCCATCACTCCATACTCGTCAGGCATTAAAAGCCTAGTCACATTTATGAGGAGCTCGAACTGATCAGACCTTGTTCGAATAAATCCCACTAATTAATAATCGAATCATTCAGCATTTGCACTTATCTTTATTTGTTTATTGCTGGAACAATGCATTTTACCCAGAATCTTTAACAGGAGAGACGTAAGGGGAGAGATCCTGAGATCAGGTGCCTTACATAGGACGTAGAAGTAGTAAGCTCAGTGGGAACCAGTTGCTGCTGGAAGTCTGAGAGGTCTGGCTCCTTACTTGATCCTAAAAGAGTGGAGCCAGGCGGATGGTGGCTCTCGAGTAGGGGTGAATAGTCATGTGTGGTCTTTGATATCACTTATATTGTGAGTATCAGGCATTGATGTCAGCAATGGGCACCACAATGCTAATTGCCCATGTCGAAACAAAACGGTCTTGAGGAAGTAGTGAACAGGTGTCGGAGTGTGTACTCTCTACTTTCATATGCAATGAAGGTCTTTTGCTAAACAAGAGGCACCACCGTGGCGTTAAGCTTGAGTGTGGCATGCCTCTGGTCAATTGCGAAAACACCTATGCATGATGTCACCTTAATTATGTGAATATACCGATCTCTGAGTGTGTATTTATTTCTCCATTAGTTTGCATGTCACTGTCGTTTTTTTCTGGGCACCAGTAGTAAGTCTGCTTGTACTTACTTGGTAAAATCATTTTTGACTGGATTTTAAAGCGCATTTTCCTTCATCTCATCATGTGCCTGTGGAATTGAGGCGCGCTTGTTCCGGGCCGTCTGCGCAGTCAGAATATAAAAGAGTGGATGCAGGTGCATAGGGTGTCTGTCGAGAGCTGTGATCAAGTCCGATTTCACTTGATTATGAGTTCTGAATTCACACCCACCCATCCCATTATTTTGAAATGTGCAGCCTAAAGTAGGAGAGATTAACTAGGAACAGATAAGCAGGTTCCGAAAGAACACAGACACCAACAGCTGCACATTTGTTCTTGAACTGAATTAAACACTTTTTATTCCGGGTTTGTAGAATTCGTACAAAAGCGAATTCACACCCATAGCTCTTTCTACAATCTGAAACATTCACAACTTCTATGTTAACATATGGATTCCACAAAGGCTAGAAACCACAACTTTTCTAACAAGCATATGGCCTAAACTCTGATTGACTGGACTGCAACACTTTCTTCTCCTTTGTAGTCCCTTCCTATAAAGGCCTTAAGGCAGCGAACAGTGAATGTACTATATATGAATACAGCTTCATCATGAGTTGGGCCTTAGCCTTTAAATGCAGAGGAAATGCTATTACTGCTGCATTTAAGAGTTGGTCCAACCATGAGTCAGGCGGTAAGTAGGAGTTCTTTTTGCTGGAGAAAGAAATGTCCCCTTACAGCCTGTTTTTGGATGTTTTCCACGTTATTACTGCAGGCGCAATTACTGCTGGCGGTAATAGCACTTCCCCAACCCCATTGGGTCTGTTGGACCCAATGGGAAATGGGATCTTACTGTTGTACTGCTACGTGTGATCCGGCACTAATACCACCAGACCAAGTAGCGGTAACGCTATTTGGGCTGGCATTATCCCAGCGTTACTACCGACAGGATACCGCCAGACTCCTGATGAAGCCATATGTAAGCTATAGCTGTTTCGGGCATAAAATACTCCACTCTTGTTGGCTGCACACCTTGCCAGTGTATGCCTTCAACCACATTGTCATACCTTCGCAAAAAAGTGAATTTCACAGATTATGCACAGATATCTTAAGCTGTACAGTTAGAGTCATAAATGAATTTATAGATAGATACATAGGTGAATGCCTATCCATCTCTCGGGAAGCCTCATCTGGGCAATGTGCGAAGCTATTGTGGCCTTATCTAGCGCATTCCACGGCCTCATCTGATACATTTCACCCACCTGTGGAGTCCCACAGGGTTCCATCCTCTCCCCAGTGATTTTAAGTCGATACATGTTGCCGCTGGGAACTCCCCTAGCCACACACAACATCCACCAATATGCCAACAACATACAGCTATACCTCAAGATTGACTACATCAAGGACATCCATAGGCTCAAAACCTGCCTCTCGCTGATCCAATCATGGATCTCCAGTGTATATTTGAAACTAAACCCCTCCAAGACTGAGTTCCTACGCCTCACCAACAACACCAAACACCCATATCAACCATAAAATTTAAGGGTTTCACACCCAAACTCACCTCCTGCGCCAAGTCCCTCGGGTTCCACATCGACAACCACATCTCCTTCAAACACACATGGCTAAGAAAACTCAGGCAGCTTGGTATCAGCTCTCCCTCCTGCAAAAAGTCAAGCCCTTCCTCTCTCCAGACAGTTCAAGTACTGGTCATATCCCACCTGGATGGGGGCAATGCACGCCTCAAAGTCCTCCCATCATCCTCCCTTGTGCTTGCGACATGTTCTACACGCGGATGCATGCCTCATCAAAGGTCTGTGCAGATATGACCACATCATCCCACCCCTCATCGACCTTCACTGGTTCCCACTGCACACACAAATCACCTTCAGGTCTTTCTGCATCACCTATAAGGCAGTTGCCCTCAAGTCACCGAGCTACCTTGTGGAGAAACTCAGCCTCTCTGGCAGACAGCACAACACCAGAAGCCAGGACATGTGCTTGCTTGAAATTTGCTGCTGCAAAAAAATGAAAAGACCAGAAAACAAGCCTTCTCTGCCTACACCCCAAGACTAAACCCGCCCCATGCTCCTACAATTCAGAAAATAACTCAAGACCCACCTCCTCAAGGAGTCTCTCCTCCTCAAGACCAAGGCCATCACATGACCCTCACACCTCCTGACTTTCTAGATGCTAGCCGCCCACTCCTCCACACTGCCCGGTACAACGATACACATCCTACCCCCACTGTATATCTGCTCTGTTGTTACCCCTGAAAAGCTCTCTGTTATGCCTCTGTACTGCTGTATACCTATGTAAAGCACTCCATTATGTCTCTGTGTATTTGTATACCTCTGTAAAGTTCTCTGTTTCTTCTCAAAGCTAGGTTTGTCACTACCCATAACATGCAATAATAATAATAATAATAATAATAATAATAATAATAATAATAATAATAATAATAATAATAGTTGTGGAGGCCTCATACCTCATCCTTTATAAGCACACACTGCCACATTGTTTTGCCATGGTGTAGCTTTGCAAATTATATATGTTACCACTAACATATTTAAGGACAGTCCTGGGAATTGAACCTCTGGCCATCAGGTTGAAAAGAGATCTCAGCAAAATGCTTAAATCACCAGCTGATATGCCTTGTGTCCCATTCTGGCTGTGTAAATGCAGGTATTCTGTTTAGGTTCGGAGGCCTCATATATGAAGAGTCATGTGGAATTCTGAAGTCCATACCCATCGTATTGTTTCCAGAATTGAAGGTCAAGTCTATAGTCCAGTTCTGTAGTAGACATAACCAGATGAAGACATGTTAGTGACAAACACTGATTAGTAACCAACATGGTCCCTTTTATACCCCGTAGTCCTATTAGGGGAATGTTCATATCTATTACACTGGATTGTGGTGGGTGACTTCATATAAGGGACATTAAAAATGTATACAAAATCGTAAATGTTTCAGAAGAAGGATACTGCTAGATGTAGAAAACATGATAGGAGAAAGGGGAAGCTTGAACTAGAGGTGCTCGAATTTGCCAATATTTGTTGAGGGGATACATCAGTGTCAAACCATGCCACAAGTCTGACAGTGAGGTTCAAGGCCCACTGCCCAATTGCAAGGCCTAACACCCAAGAGGGGAGTTCACCTTGCCAATCAGAAGTCGTGAGCCTTTGTAAAATGGATTCAAGGATCTTTCAAAGGATCAGAATAGTTTCTATTGGTTTTGTTTGCTGTCGAGTTAGACATGGACATAACACGCTCTCAAATTGTTAGGTTTGGAGGAGATTTGGTGTGCTTTTCATGAAATTATTGGTGATTGGATTGTTTTAGAGGAGTTTGTTAGTTGCTGGCGGTGTTTTTGGTGTTTCTTGATGCCGGTTGTATCACCTTTGATCTGTGTGCCTGTGCTCTTGCGGCTCCTGCTGTCATTTTTACTTTTTGACCTTACTCTCTTAACAAATTATAAAAGGTCCCTCTGTAAGCGATATTCAATCAACACTACAGCTAAGTCAATGCCTAGTCTAGGATGCTGAGGAAATCCCTTATTGATGTATTTCTATGTCCAGTTCAGTACTCTGGATGACAACCCTTGTATAACATCCCCCTCTTAGAATCCCCCGGACCCCACTGAGCCAAGAAGTAGGTTTGTTTTGCAAATTAAAAGGTTTATTTGAAAATGTAACAAGATATATATCACACTTTTATAATAAATTAATAATTGATATCACACTTATGGATATAATGTTGATCAACAATGGGTAATCTGGCACTAGCACACTTCTTTACAATCAATTAGGAGTTAGTATAGGATGGATAAGGTAGCAAAAATACTTTTATGGTTGCAAGGGAAAAGCAATGAGGAATACCATGCAGTACAGAAATACTTGATATGATTTTAGCAAAAGATAAGATAATCACTTTTTCTCTGGCTATTCACCCCCCCTATGCAATGTAAGAAATGGAAGGAGATAGAAAGAGGAGCACACAGTTTTCAGGAATGCAATCAAATACAATACGAAATTCAGTTCCCCCCCAGCAAGCTTAGAGGAAACAGGTAGAAGTTTGAAACACAGGCCCAAAATGCTTTGAATGTGATGACAATGAAGTGAGAAATGTGCTAAAAATGCTTTTAATTCCCTCTAGAGGTTCAGGGTGGGTGATATCTAGTTTATATTAGTTCAGGCTCACTTTAGCAATGCCCTATGAGTAACTAGCAGCTTAAAACGAATTTTAGCAAAAGAAAGCAAGGAGCTGCTGATTTTTACACGTGGCTGAAATTGTGCAAAATGTCAAATCGCGGCAAATTTAATCTTGTGCATCGAGCTTGATTACGGGGGCATTATAAGGAGTAGGAAGTCGGTTCTAGGTTCGTTGGAAAGCCTAGAATCTTAGCTTTAAGATATAAGTTAAATTCCGCTGCTAGCACGGTTCCTGAGATACGGCCGATTTTGTGAAGGTAGTTTTTCAGATTTGAAATTTAAAAGTTCAAAATGACAGGTGACAGTTTTCAGCTTTAAAAAGGACAGAATGACACACACGATTCCTATGAGGTAGTTCTAAATAGGTTAAAATAGCTTGAATTAGATTATTTTAACTAAGAGATTGGTTCTGCACAGTTCTGCTAGGTACTCACAATATAAATTTGAAATAGGCCTCGTCACGGATCTGGTCAACACGTCCAGCGGCGGTTCTCTCTGCTCGGCGGGTCAATCAGGCACCAGTTCTGCTCACAGCGATCCGGATCTCTGGTTCTGCTCACAGCGGTCTGGGTCTGGTCTGCGGTTCCGGCAAAAGTTCTTGGCAAAGATTTCAAACAGCTCGCCCGGCTGTTGAATAGTTTGGTTAGGTGTGCTGGATTCTGAAGAGAATACTTTTGCTTGCAGTGGGCCTTCTAGGTTCAAAGTTCTTTAGTCTATGGGTCCCTGGTTCTGGTCTCTGTCTGGATGGGATGTCGGCCGTCAAAATGCTCCGCAGAAATGGAAAATGAATCCCTCTACCTGTCCCAGCAGTCTCTTTTTATGTGTTTTGGAAGTGGGTGTGTGCGTGGCATAACTGAGCCTGTCGCTCTCTACTTGTCATTGGCCCAATTCTCCCCTCTCCCATGATTGGGGGAAGGAAATTGTTCCCAGATACACAATTTGTTGAAATTACATGTACACATTATATATTCCTTATGGTCCATGCTTGTCCGCCTCTGATGTTCCTGGGGGCTTGCATTCAAAAATGACAACATTTTGGGCTCTTTGACTGGTTTTGCAATATTGGATTTTCATCAAAAATAACACAACTGTACACCCTCCTTCTCCACATATTCCAGCTATTTACTAGGTTTCTAGCATAAACTCGGTGTCTGGAATATCAATAAATAGTGGGGTTTGGTCTTAGAACACTGTAGAAATTGGAGTTTGGACTCAAATCGTGAGGGCATTTTTCATACTAAGAATCTCAAAGTTGTACATTCCTGTCATTTGGTTACAATGAGTTATCAATGTTTCTATAAAATATATATTTGCTGCAATAGGAATCCACACTCAAGTCTGGCCCGCTTCTTGAAGCTGGGTGGGTCAGGGATCACATATCTCTGCTCACAGGCAGCTCTTTGTTTACAGCCAACATTCAAAATTAACATACCCCATTTAACTGAAAGGGGCTATTGTCTCTCTCCTCCAGGCTGAAGGGGAAACCCCCTCCCTCTCACTCAGAAGGGCCATGTGATATCCTGCCTCCTGTTGTGAGTCTCTGGGGTGTTAAGAGTTCTCAGCCTCTTGGCCTCTTGGAACAGCAGGTGGCTAAGACTTCTAATTAACCAACAGGCTTTGAAGTCCCTGCCCCTCTTGCAACTCCTAAATGCAGTTTCCCTGTCAGAGTTTAGACCGCTAGCGCCGGTTTGTGGACAAAGCTGGTAATGCACCCATTTTTGGGATCTGTCTTGCATTACTGCATTTCAATAGAGTGGTCTTTTGCTTGATAGAATAGGACCCTTGCTTAACATTGTTTTTGATGGCATCCTTACAGTAGAGTGATGATGTGGAACCCCCCACAAGAAGGTTGTATCTTTGGAGTGGTCTTGTGCCAACTGCGCAGTTCTCCTGGATTCTGGCGTGAATGTGGGCGGCGACAGCTCATCCCCACATCCACCCAGTCTATTGATTTAGTTTGCTCTGGGATAGAATAATGGGCGGCGACAGCTCATCCCCACATCTACCCAGTCTATTGATTCAACATGGGTCAAAACCCTTGACACCTCTTGAACATTTTCCTGTTTCTTTTGTGACATCCTAAATGTTTAACAAAACAAAAACAGTTTCCTAGCACCTTTCCTTTCCTGTGTTTATAGAGGAACATTTGTGTGAGGCCAAGAAGTCTTTCAGCAACCCTCACTTTTCCTACTGTTTTTGTATGTTCAGAACCCTTTCCCATAGAGTGAATCTTGCGAGAATCCCTTTATTTTTTGACACCGTAGAAACATATGTGATTTGCGAATTGGAATGTTAGGCAAAAAGTCAATTTACGAGGAGGGAGTGTTGGGGGATAAGACGAGCAGCTGGACTACTGTCAGAGGTTGAGGGTGTCAGCCAACAAGGGGTGCCAAAGCCCAAACAGAACAGGCAGGTTGAGATCAAATATGTGTTGGGGGAGATAGTGTTTGAGAACAGGAAGATAGTTTGTTAGGGAGGGGATCCAGTAGTAGAGGAGCGAAAGAGGGACAGTGCCTAAGGATGATCATGAGAACAGGGAGACGGATGATGAGGAGGGGAGAGAAGGAGCATGAGGTGTGGGAGACAGAGCTTATGGTGGGCAATGATGTGGCTGCCAATTATGAGACAGATGTGGTAGAGGCTAAGTCAGTTGAGGAAAAGCTGCAATAGGCGAGTGAGTACCTTGATCTATGTGGGGAGAAGGGGGTAATCTAGTACAGCAGGGAGTGGAAGCCACAGAGGTACAAGGGGTGGGGAGAGGAGGTGGTGGTGGTGCAGGAGACAGCAAATCAAGAGATGGTGGTCGCCCATCAAAGGGCACAGGATGAGGAGACTGGGACCACGGCACCATTGCTTGCCCAGGAGTAGAGCATAACACATGGCTTAGATTTTCCTAAAGAGGGTGAAGTCAGGTCAGAATATATGTTCAACCCTGAAATAACCACCCATCTGGTCATGGATGTGGGAGTACTTCAGCTTGGCAGAGGGTGCGACCATCAGGAGGAGGCAGACAATGTCTGCCAGAAGTCAGTTCATCAAAGTAAGAGTGCCTTGGCCACCTCTCTGATATGCAAGCACTGTAGGTTGTATTACAATTATGTGTTTAAGGCGCGCACATCACATGCCGCAGACACTCTGGTAAAGTGGTGAGGTGGCAACAAGGGAGTGTGTGACGCTGCAGCTGACCACAGACCATGAGAATTTCAATTTTTTCATCTCCCCACAGCATGGTGCTATGTTCTCAACTGAGTGATATGATCCCTTTGTTGTTAAGACCATGTTGTTGTTTTGCGGCTCAGTATCAGCAAGACCATAACCTACACATGAATTTCTTTAGGTGTCATTTGCTTCACAATTCTTCAGTCCAAATATCACCCTGCCAAAGAACCTTGCATGGTCTGAACCGCATTGGCCAATATTGTGTGCCTGATTAAGTATTAAATGCCAAAACCGCGTTGTTCTATGATGGCATGGCATTTATTTGATTAGGAATTGCATGATTCTTATGCATAAATAGGAGTAGTGTTTCACTACGAGAGTGCAGTTATTACTGTGGATACCTTCCTCAGTCTTCTCAATTAGATTTCCAAATGGGACCATTGCCTGTAGTTCAGGGCTGGGAGAAAACCATGATCCCCCTTTCCGATTGTCCTTGTATGTGTGGCAGATGGCAAGATGAGCTTGTTGCTTTTCCAACATCTAACGACTCTACATTACTGATTTTCTGGGAGGAATTAAATGAGCCCTTACCTCTATTCTGTCTTGAAGTCCCCTTGGTGTACTTTGCAGTGGATGTTGTGCCGGTGCTGCTAACTGAGGGACTGGTGCTGTTCATGTGAATAACTCCTAAATTATACTACCACTAGCATATGTTTTTCTGTCCAAGTTTTGAAAAGCACTGTACACCAGTGAACAGGGCGTGTCTGACACTTATTTTTTTTCAAATTCCTGGCAGGAGGCCCACCTCAAAGTCCCCATAGCAAACTGTTCTCTAGTTCCCCCCTACTAATGTAGCCAGTCTAGGCAGGAGGGCCACCTAAATGTTACCAGCCCAAGCCATTCCCTCATCTTTTGCCCACTAATGTAGACAGTCTAACAAGCAAAGTTAGGCACGAAATGCAGCTTCTGATTGGTTTTGAACAGTTCTCTCCTATTTTAACTATGAACCAGTGTCCCTGTAGGGCCAATGTGTAGGTTTGTATTAGCAGTACATGTCCCCATTAACTTTAGAAGTGCTTCATTGGGTTCTCCAAACTTTAGCCTACGGCTTTTCACCCACAAATGTATTGCCTGCTTGTGTAGGAATTAAAGACACTACTGCAAGTGCCTCGGACAGATTGTATTTTCTGTGCATAAAATAATGTTCAATGTCAAGGGTCACAATCATCCCACAGTATGCAGCAAGCATTCTTGAAAGATGCACTGGTGCCTGGGTGTTACAGATTCCCACATTCCTTGTGTGACCTGCTCTTGGTCTCTACTGGTGGACATGCATTTTCATACTTGGATACACTTGTGATTTAGCTTAAACAACATCATAAAGTTGAACACACAGATTTAGCTACCACAAGATACCAATGGCATGGGCATGTTACCAGTTCTCTACCATCAAATTAAAAGTAAACACAACAAAGCAAATATATTGGGATAAAGCCTCTAAGCAGAGTTGTCATGGCTCCAGCATGAGTTGCTATGTTAAAGCCCCTCTGCTTCTGAAACAAAATCTTGTAGCAAAGAGTCAGAGATTCACAGGTGCAGATTATCTCTCAGACAGCTCTGAACTGCTCAGCTTCTTCACAGCATCTCAGCCAGAGAAGGCACTGCATAAAATACAGACTGTCTGGGATTCATCCCACAGGAAGTGATGAACATATGTTGCATGGCTCCAGTGATGGGGACGATATGAACTCTTCCTGGCCACCAACCTCTCATGTGATGCTAGATTAAGAAGTCAACAGGTTTTTATGAAAAGATAATCGATTATCTCCCAAAAGGTTTCCACCACCCAAAGGGCCCGGAGTTGCCATTTTAATATGAACACTTGTGTGTGTGATTGATTCCTCTCTCAAGCTTTGGCAGGGTGAAGTCCCAGGTCTTTCCAAATGCATTTAATGCATTAAATGAAGCCATTAGAAGATGCACGTTTTCCGGCCCTACATATGATATCTGCCCAGCAGCATATTGTACAAAAAATATCTGCTCATCTGTTGGTATCCAAAATTCTATGAAAATCATTTAACTATCTTTCACAAGTGATACCCCCTCCCCCACCGAGTAAAACGTCTTTAGTAAAATCCAGTCTGAATACAACACATTCAAACCCTATACATGGGGCAAATGTCAAACATGTAGCAATTCGACTGAAGATGAAATGGGAGATGGGGGTGACTTTGAATCCATTTACATTGTAGGCAGTGTAGAGTTTGCTGTATACCATTCTCCTAGTCTGGGATCTGGTGGCATCTATAGTAAATAACAAACGATGTGAGGCAAACAAAACATTTGGAGGCACAATCCCTCAGATGCTTTGGAAAACTTCATCCAGGCTATCATCTGAGCACATATCTTAAGGTCAATGTGTCAGACTGGGCCCATCAAATGCTAGACATCATTCGATCTGTTCATAAAGAGATCATTTTAGTTCCACTTTTCAGGTATTTAGCTCTTCTTTGACCCTGAAAAATGTGCGGGGAAATGTTGGTATTTGTGCATTTCCCATTCTATCCTTTGGTGCTTTCATACTGTATCTGGGGGCGTGCTACTGGTAGTCCTATCCTCTAGGATGATCCTGTACATCATAGTACCACTTAGGCCCCCATAGAAGGTCTCTGAAGTTGCCTGTCTATTGCATGCAGAAGATGTATTGGGATAGCCTGTCCATGGCACCTAGCCCTGATATTGCACTTAGAAAATGTATGAGAGTAGCCTGTTATTGAGCTCAGAAGATGTATTGGGATAGCCTGTCTGTTGCACTTGGAAGATCTATGATGGTGGCCATTGTACAGAAGATCTGATCACACGGCTGTTTCAAAAACAAAGCTCCATCTGATCATCAAGGTACGTATTCACGTGCCTCTTTAGTGGACTTCTGCTGCAGGCACAGTTACCCACCTGTATGCACCAGAATGCAGCAATGACCTCCGACAAAAAATCAAGGTCTAGTGGGACACATCATTTTTCTGCTTCATACACCAGACTAAAACACAAAGCACAATACCTCTGCCATCAGAATGCAGCGACAACATACAACAACATTTGCTATAACTGGAAATGTAACGAGCCTCCTGCACTCGGGCAATCTCCTGACCACCTCAGCACCCATCCACATGCCTGACCTTCATGGGTAGCTTATTGGAGCTCAGTCAGCCCACCTAACTCGCTATCTTGGCCAAATGCACACATGCATTGGAGTCACTCTGTCAATTTTCCCACACCTTGGACTTCAGTCAATCGAGGGCGTTCCCAACACAAGCACGTTGAGGCCATACTAATGGGATAAAGGAACTAAATAAATGACAAAATACTACTACTACTACTACTACTACTACTACACAGCCTACAGGCTTGTGCCACCACTGAAAAAACAGACATAGTCCTTCCCACCTGGGAACTTATTCTTTAGACAGTGCCTGCTCATCAACTCCCTGAGATTCTGCGTATGCCCTATATGCCTATTAATGCTATTACTTCCACATTGACCCATGTTTCAGAGATAGCTTCTAGTCCAACACGTTCTCAAGTCTCAACACATGCTGTTACTCTCCATAGTGCCACAATCCAGATCAAAGGCATGTCTCTCTAAGTTAATTTAGCACTGATTAATGCTCCTGACAACACTACAATAGTGATCACAGACTAAACATTGGCTGAAAAATCAGATGCAGCCTCAGACATCCGTTGGTGTCTCACACAGCTTTCAGATGCAACTCCAAAATGATGGCATGATAGTGCATGGTGTCCCAGCAGAAAGACAAATAAGATGGCAGTCATGCCAGTTTATGTTCAAAGCTGAGCGCTGCTGATGGTTTAGTTCCTCACACTATGCAACCAAGGATCAGTTCACACACTCTCTTAGTGATGTACAGTTGAAATGTGGGTGTGCTTGATGTAAGCTAGGAGGTACATCTTAGTTGAGAGCTCTTTTCAGTAAATCAACTAACCCTGAAGAATGTCCACCATTAAGCACAATTTCCCCCCACGTGATGAAGCGCTCAGTGTAGCGCGGAACACGTTGTGTTGCAGATTGTGCACCACAGCATTCTGCCTCTGTCTGTCTATGTGTTGCTGCTCTTTGTCAATTGTGTTATAGTTTTGCATTTTTTATTATTAAAAACATCCGTACTCATTACACAGTGTTTTCTCTTTTGTCTGTATTGTGGAGTCCACATCTGGCCCGCGGGAGTGTGGTTTCGTTTTCCTCCTTTTTCTTGGATATATATATATATATATATATATATATATATATATATATATATATATATATATATATATATATATATATATATATATTCAGTGAAAAAAGGGACGTTATGGTTAAGTTGCGCTACTAAAAACCTATGAAATTCAGCGAAAAAATCTTTGTTAAAGGGACGTTATGGTTCAAAGTAAAACCGAAAAACCCCTGAAATTCGGCAGTTATGGTAAGATAAGCAACCATAACTCGCGCCACCATGCACTGCTAACACTAACACCCAGGACATCAAAGATGACATCACAAATGTCATTGATGACATCACTGATCACAACGTGGGGCGTGGAGCGCGTCAGATTTTCTGTGGTGCCCGCCATCTTGTATTCGCCGTCGACCGCGGACAGCGCGGTGAAACTTGGATCAAAAATTGTATTTAGTGGAGTGTGTTGGTGTGTAAGAATGTTTGGGGAGGGTGGGGGAGTATGATATAGGTTCAATGTTTTGTTTTTTTATTTACTATACGTTTTGTTCGATTTGTCAGCGGAAAACAAGGCTGTTCTGACATTTTGTAAATAAACTAAATGGTGGGGTGTTCAGAGGATGGAGTATGTGTCCTTTTTGTTCCCAAGGAAGGTAAAATTGAGCTAAAAACACTCGCGGTGTATTTAAATGTTCATAAATACACAAACTGGGGGTGTCCTGAGGACGCTGTCTGTATTGTAATCTGTCAAGTTGAATGTGTTCTAAGAACACTCGCGGTGTCCCGAAATGGTTGCAATTACACAAAATGGGGTTGTTCTGAGAACGTTGTTTGTATTTTGTGTCTGTGAACATGTCGCATGTCCGCGGACATGACGCAAGCCCATGGGCCAATCGGGGTGCTGTCCGCGGAGCGAACAGGGAAGTCCGTCCGCGAAGCGAACACAGATATCACTAATTTTTTTGCCTTACATTTTGGTCATTTTAAAAAAAAACTACTGGACGGATTTACACTAAATTTGCAAAAGCATGCTTTCGGGACCAAGCTGCCGCTCCTGCCGCAAATTCGGTGTAAATCCCTCCAGCGGTTCAGGCTGTAGCCGTGCGCAAAGTTTTTTCCCATTATGTCTATAGGAAAAATCAAAAGTTTTGGGCCCCCCCTATAACTTTGCCCCCCCTGGACCAGACCTCTCCAAACTTTACAAAGAAATTCAGACTGGGCCATATACTTTTTTTGCAAAGTTTGGTGAGGATTCGTCCAGAGGGAGCGAAGTTATAAGCCACCCAAAAAGTGATCTTCCTATGGAAACACCAACTTAACCATAACTACATGGACGCTAGCGCGTCCATGTAATATATATATACATATAGCCTGTGATTTAGAATTTTTAAAAATATGTTTGTACAATAGGTTCCTGACTTTTGTATTAGTTGTTGTAGTGGGATGGTTTCATTAATTACGGGTGTTTATTGAATGTATTTATTGTTATTGTTTTGTCATATATGTACTTTACCCTGGTATTGGGGTGATACACTTGAATCATTATAAGAATGAGCACTTAGTTTTTAAACATGATTTTAAATACATCAAAATGATTATTGAATAAATAATGTTTCATGAGTTGCTGACACACAATTCCTCCTTTTCATGTGATGAATGACTATGCACTGAGTAAATAGGAGGTTACTGGTGTGGTGCCCATGAACAATGGGTCTCTAATTGGCTGTTCAGTGGTATTGATTATGTCAGACCATGCCATGTTTATATTCAAGGGTAATCTCATCATCAAAAAAACATGTGCTGCTTACAGGCTATGCCCATATCTCACAAGCCATGGTTTATGTTGTTCATGTACTTCATAACAGAACTACCAGTGGATCAAGGCTATGAAACCATGTAGGTCACAGATGATTCCCTCACCAAAATGGGGAGGTTCATCCCATACCAAGGGGTCCCTTCCACTTTAACGTTGACCTCATTGTTCATCTTTCACTCATTTGGTCATTGATACAGAAATGGGGTCCCAATCCACATCCAGATTCAGATTATGATCCAGAAACCGATAGTCAACCTGTGCAAGCTAACCAAACTATCAAATATTTCCTTTGATCCTAAGTTTTCAGAGTTGTGATTCCTGTATATCCTTATGAGGCATATCTGAATTTGCTTACAAAAGTTTCATACACTCTATCCCCTGTTTTATTCCCTACATGGGCAACAGCCAGCGTACTTCCTATAGATCTAACCATATCTGCCACGGTCACCATTTGCTGAACACATGGGTGACACAGTTACATACTGAAAATCAATGTAGAGGAGCCCCCCAACCCTATTCTGGTGTGGCTATTGACCCTTCATTTACGTCTCCAAGGAAAAAGAATATGGATGCCTGGCTACACGGTCCTTACAGAATGTCTATCATGATCAACCCTGTAGCTGTGAAATGATGCTTCCTGAGTCTTGGAGAATAGATCACATGTTACATGTCTTGCTTCTTAAGCCTGGTGCCCCACCTATTCACCGACTCTATAAGGAAAAATGAGGAAAGAAAGGATTCCTTTGAGGAGGTGGAGTTGAAAGTGGGCCTTCTTGGCAATGTCCTGGATGTGAGAGAGGAAGGAAAGAGAGGAGTCGAAGGTGACTCCAGGGTGTTTGGCTTCAGATGAAGGTGAAGGGGGAGAACCCATAGAGGATGGCCAGAGTGAAAATAAAAAAGAGGGAGCAGGAGTCCCACTGGGAAGGATCTCAGTCGTGTTGGCATTGACGCAGATATCATTGGAGGCACACCAGAACTGGATGGCTGATAGGCAGTCAGGAATGATGGAGGAGGTAAGGAGAGGATCAGAGGGAAGTTTAAAGAACAGTCATGTGTCATCTGAATAACACTGGAAGTAAGGGGAGTAGGTGGAAATTAGGTGTGCAAGCTGGGAAAGATAGATATTAAAGGACCATGTGTTTCCAGTGAACGTGGTAACAAGTATCAACATTCAGATTTCTGTGATTCTACAGAGTACTTGGTAACTTCAAAGCATAACATACTCATAGTACTTTTATGACCAGTTATGTATTTCTTTGTTCTCTTCACAAGGTTATGTTTGTGTTGGTGCTTTTAGTTCTTTACATGTTTGGTTGTTTAATTAAAATGCACATATGTGTATAGCACCTTGATTTGACATTATTTTATATTCAAGTCTTTGTACTAATCCTGTGTGGGCTGCTCGTGTTTGCATGTCATCCCCTCTTGAGAGTATGGCCTGAACTATGCCAGAAAAGGTGAAAGACATATATCCATTATGCTGTGTTTGCTTTACCTTTAGGATTTGGATCACTGCTGGATTACTAGTAGTGTGGGGCTGAGTAGGTGGTTTAAACCACAACTCCTCCCTGTAATTCATGATCACCCTAGAAACTGGCCACTTTCCAGTTCAATGTATCCCTTCATCGGACAGGGTGATGATAGTTCCCTTTAAGTGCATGACTCCATTGGCCAAGTGACAATGCATTGTGAATTCTGCATGATGTCAAAGATGCTGTTCCAAATTGCTTGCATTTTGAAGTAAATACCAAAGGAAACCGCAATGAGGTGAAGAGGTTATACTTGAATGTTCCGAATAGGGGCAAAACGTGACATAAAAACATGTGGTATATCATCAATTATGAAAGGAAGAAACATGCTTCCGTAACTGCTGTACAGATCATGTCTTCTTTTTGATCACATGTCCATGTGGACTTAAATATATTGGTAAAACCAATAGGAAAATTAAGACCAGGATAATCGAACACCAGAGTTGTCTAAAAAATAAGATCGAACAAACTCCAATGGTTAAACATTTTATAGCAAAAAAACATGGATGGGAAGATTTCGAATGGATGGGTCTGAAAGTGATTAAGGGACCAAATCCACAAATGAGAGACGACAAACTGTCTTAACAAGAACAGAAATTGAACTTTCTGCCAAAAGGTGACACAAAGGGACTTAAATGAGGCTGTTGAAAGGCACAAAATCAGATGAAGAGGCTGTCCCTTCCCCATACACTTCTTATCTGGCGCCATACCAGTACTTAGGACTTGCTGTGCCCATTTAACATCTCACTGGGTGCCTTTAAATTCCCTCTCCAAAGTACGGTCTCCAAAACGTTTCCAACCACCAGAGACATAGAATGATTGACGGCATAGCTATTGAAATAATGTGGCTTTACAAAGGATCCAATATGGTCTCATACCTCGTGAAGCCTTTGGATACACATGCCCATACTAGAGGATGACTAAAATCAGAGACTACGATTGATTATAGTCACTTATCTTTGTCCAGTAATTGATGCTATTGTCACTTTCATTCCGGTTCCCCACCAGACTCTATGTCCAGATATGAGTTCTTAAATATAACCAACTATCTTGGACATTGCCATCCAGTAACTATATTAGACTCTTTTCCACTGCAAAATGGCCACCTGATTTCGACCACGGGACAGTCTATGTATCCAGCACTGAGGGTTACCAAGGCAACTCCAGTAAACAAGAGAGAGACAAAGTGGAATACACTGCACGGAGCACCATTGCTCTGACTACATGATAGGCATTTCAGGTACATGCTAATAAATTAGAGAGACGTGGATAACCATTGTAAATAGTGCATGATTGTTTTGCCAATGTAGGACGCCTCATACACACCTACTGGTTCTGCATATCTAAACAAGGGATGTTCAGTTGACAGTGCTCATTCACGCTGATACATGCCACAATTATCAATGGCTGGCTATATAATGCCGCTAAGCGTAAAACGCACAGAGAGACTGCACTGTTTACATTGTGTAGTAAACTAAGAAGCTTATGTTATAATATGACCACTTCTACATTATTGTATCACTGCAGGGCTCACAACTACACGAGTTCAGGTGCAAGTGCAGCCACTATGGGCAGCTCATTGCGCCATGCGGACCACATTCCTTCCCTGTAATGAAACTGTAAAGTGTTCAGACAAAACACCCATATTGAAACTGATTTGAAGGTTTTCTAAGTAATAGATACCATGCATTATCAGCAACCAGAACTCTATTGCTCCTGATGAATGTTCGCCAGGAAAGGGATTATGGACAGAAACATGTTGAGAGTTTGCCAAAGCTGAAATGTGTAGGATTTTGTGTATAATTTCGCCACTACACTGAGTCATTACAACTCCTTTGAAATAGTACAGTCCCCTTACCTTGAGAGGTTGTCACTGTCCTGCAAATTGTGAATGTTTAGTATATCGTTCATATTTAATGTCTGTGTTTTGTTCTTGCACAATATGCAAACTTGAGACAGTGCATGTATTTTGATTATTTTTTTAATAAGTAAATAATAAAGTTTAAAAAAATCCTATTCATTCTCACTGACTTTTTGGGCCTCAGTATAGTCTGCCATTTTTCTTCCTATCGCATTCTTTTGATTATTTGCTCTCTTGACCAGGAAGGCGTAGGAACTACACGTTTAAATCTTTAAACCGATGCATCCAGGGTGTTCCTCTTTCGTTTTTCACATATCATCATTTATGACATCACTGAGTGTAACATCGTGATGATGATATATTCATCTGCATATCGTCATCTTAGACGTGAAAGGGCTGATGTTATAAGTGTCTTTCTTTTAAAATAGTGTGTATTTAATATTATTGCTTCATTTATACGAATCCCTATTTCATCCATGCTCCATGTATTTTGTATGTAACTGTTTTATTTGCTTTATAAACATATGTGTATGATTATGTTCCATTCCCATCCCAGTATAGGACCTCCCTACACTTGTTGCTTGTCCTTTGGTAGTTGCTATAACTCATTTGTTTCTTCAAACGGGGCCATTGCATTTCAATGGATTAGGTCTTTCTTTTAACTGATGCAATTCTCTTATTATATGTTTGGGAGAAAAAGGAAGACAATGGGGTCCGGGCAGAGGAGATATCCATCACATGCCTCATCCACACTAGCATCATATCTCATCCATACATCTCTAGGAAATCAAGCCATATATTAGGAGCCAGTCAGCTGAGTAAGCCCACTGCATCAGTGTGCATTCTGCATGATGGAGAGTCTGCAGAGCAGGGCTGTGCATTTCCCAGAATGTCCTTCAGACAGCAGTGAATAATGAGCGAGTCAGCACAGCCTCCCTGCCTCCGACATGACTTACTTTGCTAGAAAGACCTCAATGCAAAGAAGTGTCCGGAACATTTTTCAGTGACAAAAAGCAATGCTCCAGATGCCGACCTTGTTTGCCACCAATAAAAAAGGACCCAGAAGGAAACGAACTTGCAATTCCCAAAATCAATGTAGTGAGACAAATGGGCCATATTATTTCATTTATGGGAAAATAAACCTATGAATTAAAATAAAATGCAGAATACATATATTTTTTTTAAATTATGGTCTCATAACAGTGAATAATGCTTCTTTAGTTGGGAAAACACCACTTGTCTTCACTAGAGGCAGTCACAGATGATTATGTTCAATGTGGATGATTAATGTAATAATAGCTGCAAGAGACAGATCTGCCAGTTAATGTGTGAAATCACTGGGGCTTTGTGGTTTTTTCTTTATCAAATATTGATATGGATAGTTAGCAGAGAGAATGAAGCCTAATTAGGTAAGTAACTCTTGATAATTATGATGTGGATCTAATCACTAGAGGTGTTTCATATTATCAGCTGTCATTTTCAATTTGTTGTGGCAGGGAAGTAGGCTTATTTAGACTGCAAAGATTTCATCTGTAAGTAACAAGCCGAGTACAAGGCAAGAGAACAGGCCCAAGCATCCATGCTTCTGGCAGGGGTTCAATGCCTATGGCTAGCATGATCACCATTAATGCAAAGTACATGCAATTGAGATTTGGAATATCAGACACCACGCAATGCCCCATGTGTCTGTTGCAGAGAGCTGTGACCTGTGCAAGATTTATTTGTTTCTTTTCCCCCCATCATCTGCATGCCCAAGTGGGAAGAAAAAAAAACTCTACTTCACCACTCTCTTCACCGTGTGGCACTAGATGAAAACTGTGCCAACCATACGAAATGCTTGACCTGAGTTGAGTGCAAAGTGACCTGCCTGCGCACATTTCTTGCTTCTCAACGTTCATCCTCCCTGGAAGATTTGGAAACGGTGGTGTATGTGACGCCATTAACGTTCTGTAATATTCTTTCTTCAGACCGTATCCACCAGTCTAGTCTTTGTGTAACATGGCGACGTTCCTTCTATTTATTCAATGCACGGCATAACCACTGCGCATTGCAACCCTGATTGTTACTTTCGGATGAGACGCTGTTTTCCTTTTGTGTTTACCTCTTCACTTCATGCTCTATGCCCTAAGCCTTTTCCGCCCTTGTCCACTTATCTTGCCTGCCCTTGCGGCCATTTCTTCCTATTTTGCCTATTCACGACTTTCTCCTCAGTGCAGCTTGCCTTGCAGCTCCGCAATTCCTCGCACTCTCCCAGCTTTCCTTTTGTTCTGCCCTCTCTGCATCCGCTACTTCCTTGCCGTTGCTACTTACTCGCCATGCTCTCTGACTTGTCATCCAGTCCTCCACTGCCAGGTTATTTGCTGGTGCCTGGAAGAACTCTGTGCCCCTATTATTCATTGGTACTATTCATACCCAACTACTGGGTCCTTTAGGATTACTGCTCCTGGCATTCACGGAATACAATCTCTATCAGGATTCTGGAACAACAACACAAGATTGAAACATTGATATAAGGGTTTTTTCAGCCAGTCAGGCTTTTTACCTTATCTTGGTTTCTCACAAGCGGGGACCTCTTGCCTTGGCTGTTCCTTGGCGGGAATAGTGGCTTCCTTTCATGATAGACCCTACCTCTTCAAGGATCGAAGAACAGTTAAGAAGAAAGGTACCAACCTTCCTCCAGTGGAATCACTTGAATCTACGTCCAGCAAAGTCTCAGGTAAGGAAGAACTTATCACAGGTGATAGTGCTATCCCTTGAAAGCCCAAGTGAGGGAAATGCATATGTCAGATGCAAGCAAGGACCACATTGAGGAATGCCTGTGCGGTAATTACATTCTAGTGATCTGTGTCCTGAACCTGCAGTACTGGACCCATTCATTTTGTTGGTGTGAGTAGGATTTAAGTTTGCCTATTTCTTGATGAGTGCCAACCGTGTCTGTCTATTTTTCTGTATTGAAAAGTAGGTTGACATTGCACTGTAGTGTTTTTGCCCGATGATGAACAGGTCCACCACTATTACTCACACTGCCTCTTTTATGATACAGACTTTCAGCTGGGATGGTTCACAGAGGGGTGCTTTCCCACGACCTTCAGCGACCTTAATTATATATGACTGGTTTGACTTGGACTTGGCTGCTCTGAAATGCAAGTGCAGAGTTCCTGAGCAGAAGTGGTTGGCCTCAGGCACATCATCTGACAAACTGGCCTGCTGCCTGATCCATAGGCAATACCAACTCTCCATTCACTCTAAGAAGAGGGCCCATGTACAAGCCTGAATCTCTGGGGCCACCAATAACACAGCAGAACTTTTCAAAATCTGTAAGGAACTTGCCAATCTTACTGCAGTTTCCACCTGTCTTCATCCCTCCCAGGCCCTCTGCACCACATTGGCCTCCCACTTCACCATCAAAACCTAGGACATCATGTCCTCACTTTCCTCTCCTCTTCTCCCCTCCCAACTTCCTATCTCCTCATCCCTCTCTTGGCCCCCTCTCTTCCTCCCCATACTCTCCTCTTTCTCTCCCATTGCACCGGATGAGGTCCGTAAAGTAGTCAGCTCCAAACAGGTGCGCCCCTGCTATTCCAGAACCAACAAAGACAGCATGTCCGCTCTCGCCTCTGCCTTGGCTGACTTCTTTATTCACTCTTTTGCTGCATGCTCTTTTCCACTACCCCTCAAGCACTCACTTGTGCACCCTCGCCTAAGAAAGCCATCTGCTGACCTTTTCTGTTCGGCTAACTATCACCCCTATCTCCATCACCCCTTTCTTGGGCAAACTCCTGGAGAAGTTTGTCATACCCCAACTGATCCACCACACTGTATTTGATAGCTGTCTCCATGACCACCAGTCTGACTTCAGAGCATCCACAGGCACAGAAACTGCTCTCCTGAACACCCGTGAAGACCTACTCTCTAACATTGAGTCCATCTGCCGTCCCTTTCTCATCCTCCTTGATCTTTCCTCTGCCTTTGATATGGTCAATCATGCCACCCTCATAAAAAGTCTCTGTGATACACTCGGCATCATGGACCAGGCACTGGCTCGGCTGACCTCCGTCCTATCATACCAACCTTCCCAGGTGCAACTGGTCCCTTTCCTCTCCTCCACCTCTATCTCTACCTGTGGCATCCCTCAGGGCTCTATCAGATCGCCGTGGCTTTTCAACATCTACCTTGCCCCTTTGGCCAGCTTGATCTCTACGTTCACTCCTCACTTCCAGTGTTACGCTGACAACACACAGCTCTCCTTCAAACTTCCCTCCTCTTCCTACTCTTCTTCCTCTCTCATACCTGACTGCCTGACTGCTATTCAGGTATGGTGCACAGCTAATGATATCTTCCTTAATGCCAGTAAGACAGGGATCCTTTTCATTGGGATGCCTGCTCCCTCTTTCCCTCGCACTCTCTGGCTGCCCTCCTTGGGTCACCTCCCCTCACCCTCTTGTGAGGCTAAAAACATTGCTGTCATCTTTGACTCTTCTCTCTCCTTTTCCCCTCTCATCACAGACCTTGCCAAGAGGGCCAACTTTCAGCTCTTCCTCCTCAGAGGCATTTTCCCCTTCCTCACCTTCCCCAGAAGTGCAATCGCTCCAGAGCTCTGGTCCTCTCCAGGCTGGACTACTACAAGAGCCTCTTCCTGAATCTGCCTCTTTCCTGTCTTCTCCCCCTCCAACTAATCCAGAATAGGACGGCAAGACTTATCCTTGGCCTCAATCCCATGGAGCACATCTATTCATCCCTAATATCTCTCAACTGGCTCCAGGTGACAGCAAGGATCATATTCAAGACCCTCTGCATCATCCTAAACAATTTCTGGGGCCTGAGACCTCACTACATCTAACTATTTCTCCCTAAATACCTCCCGGCTAGAGCACTTTGTTCCTCTAGCTCCAACTCTCTGCAGATCTGTTGTTTCCCCAAGCAGAGTGTGGGGGTAGAAATACAAAAAGTTGTGGGATCGCTAATAAGTTGCGTGCGCTCTTTTCCACTCTCAAATTTCAAAAAATAAATATAATGAAAATACGGAGGGGTCGGCAGCAAGTGATATCACTCCCTCAAACTTCCCACAAAGTTTGTACAAAGTAGACAAAGAAATCAGAGTTCGGGAGGATATCTCGCGCTCACACCAACAGCTTATTATAAGACCTATTATCATTAGTGCAAAGTTCTTCTGAAAAAGTACAAAAGTTCCTCAAATTACATAGCAATTGTCAAATATATTTTTAATTTTGATTTTCAAAGTGTAGAACAGCCGACACGTGTTTCGACCTTTGGTCGTCATCAAGGCCTCTCTATGTCAATAGGTTATATCATCTGTTTCTGTATAGTAGACCCTGAAAGTCTATGTTCCTAACATACCATATGTTCCAATGGTCTTAACACTCCAACATTTTTTTATCCAAAATTGGCTTTCTCCTATACATGGGCTGGATCCCAGAACTTCCGTGTCGGCTGTTCTACACTTTGAAAATCAAAATTAAAAATATATTTGACAATTGCTATGTAATTTGAGGAACTTTTGTACTTTTTCAGAAGAACTTTGCACTAATGATAATAGGTCTTATAATAAGCTGTTGGTGTGAGCGCGAGATATCCTCCCGAACTCTGATTTCTTTGTCTACTTTGTACAAAGAGTGTGGGGGTAGATCTCTTTCCTCTGGAATGGCCTCCCTGCCTCTCTCAGGCTTGAGCCGGATTCCCTTTAGTTCTGGAAGTGGCTCAAGACCCTGATCTTCACTCTTCCTTCCCTCTCAGCCTCCCGTGCTAATCCCCCATCTGCCTGCTGAGACTGCCGGTTTGGTCCCTTATGAGTCTTACAAGGCATCAGACCCTCCTTATCCAGTCTTTCTCAGCACCTGCCCAATTTAGCATTGCCCTTCCTGTGCCCCCCTCCCTGACCAGCCTGGAAGGTTGGCACCCCACCTTGATTTCGGTCCACCCCACTTCCCCGCTCTAGATGGTGATCCACTGGCACCTGCCCTCCTGTGCTCCCCTAGCACTTACCTAATCCTTAGACAGGATGTGCTGACACTGCCCTTTCCCACAATCAGTTTAAAAATGCTTTGTACAGAAGTTTGTAATTTGCAGATTTCATCTCCGGAATCCCAAAATGGATGCCCTGCTCCTGAGACCAGGAATTCAAGCTGTGTACTTGATGTGCATAGAGTAAGCATGCACAGTAGTTCTACATGTGTGTGGTCTAAAACCACCTGTGACTCTTCTGATGTTTTGGACTGCCATTCCCAAAATCCATGTGCATTGTCAATACTGGCCAGGGCTGAAAGAGGTTGTAGTGTAATACATCTGGAGAACCAAAGGTTGCATATCCATCAGTGCAACATATTTTTCTAGACCACAAATAGGGACAAAACTGAATCTAATGCAGCTATGTGGTGATGATTTCAGTTATGATAAACCAGTGACTGCTGTGGTTTGAGCTTGATTAAAAATGAGCAGTGGCATATTCAGTAATACAGTGGTGACATGTTTGCCAATGGGAGTGACCATGCCCATCTTGTATTTCAACACAACAGTCCCCATCTGTCAGGGGGCACAGCTGGCTATCATAACCAACATTTAATGTAGCATTACTCCACTTGTAATACTATTTTGTGTGTACATACAAATGCATTACTGTAGGGGCACCAGTCAGAGAAAAAGAAGCCGTAGTCTTGGGATGCTGGTACTGTATTGTACTATTACAGGTTCTGTCATCAAAAGGTGAAATTTAAGGTAAGATGATGCGCCCATTGCCCTGATTTGAGACCCTCTGTCTCAGCAACTGACTGTGATGACTTTTCCTTTGGGTGTGTGACAGTACGGAGTACATTGAAAGAGATATGCTTGCAGGTGCAATTAGCTTTGCATGCTGTGGTATGATGCAAAGTGATTGCCACTTTATAGCTGAGTGTGTTGTGACAAAGGCTACATAAATGTCACAAGTATAAACTTAAGGATGAGCTTATCTCATTAAAATGAACAGCATAGTTCTGGTACAAATCCTGGGACCCAGTAGATTGAAGGGTCACCTAGGTGATGTGACCTTTAGCATTTGATGTGCTATTTTTAAGATGTCACCTAACTGTGAGTTGGGAATGGCATGAGATATTTACAGCATGGGCACATAAGACATAAAGGAACCACATGTGTTACATGCAGTAATCTCTATGTAGGTCATGCCACAAGTAAACCAATGTGTTCACAGCTTCAAAGATTTTAATGTTAAGCTCCTGTTTTTGGAAAATACTTGGGAAGAGCTTGAGGTGGATATTTAATGATGCATGTGAAAGGGCAGTTCTCTACTGCATCATAACTTGCATCGGAGTTTTTATAAGAATGTCCTATATTGATTGCACTTCCTTCTCCAGGAGAGAGAGAGAGAGAGAGAGAGAGAGAGAGAGAGAGAGAGAGAGAGAGAGAGAGAGAGAGAGAGAGAGAGAGAGAGAGAGAGAGAGAGAGAGAGAGAGAGAGAGAGAGAGAGAGAGAGAGAGAGAGAGAGAGAGAGAGAGAGAGAGAGAGAGAGAGAGAGAGAGAGAGAGAGAGAGAGAGAGAGAGAGAGAGAGAGAGAGAGAGAGAGAGAGAGAGAGAGAGAGAGAGAGAGAGAGAGAGAATGAAAAATGAACAGGTGGCATGTTATATGAAGAGCGAAGGGGACTGTCAAACGTTAGCACTTATGTTTTGAGATCGTCAATCGATAGTGTAAAGGTGTAGAGTTAAACGTGGTGATATTGTCTTTACCACCTGTAAATTGCACTTTGCAGTTGGCAATAATAGTGGATTCCTAGGAATCCATTAATTGTGTGCCTGAATGAAAATAACATTCAGACGTAAAACCAAGTGCCCTTAAAGACAAAAGGGCAAAGCACAGCAGAGAGCCACACTCATCTTCATGCCCGTCCACCTTGTAAAAACTTGAATGTGCTGAATTGAAAAAATAAAGAGTAAGAGTATTACGCCTTACTTTTACACCTTCATTTTGCACACATTGCAAAAATAACACCCAACATGTATTAAGTTCTAAACAATGAAAAGAATGGGACGGCGAATGTGTTTACTGTCCACTTCTAGGTAGCTCACAAAAAGAACATTGGCCATGCTAAGATCAAACATGGAGGTTTTTATGGCGTCGGGGGAGGACAACTCAGGGGTAACGTGTGGTGCATAGAGGCTGGACTCCAGCATGAAGTGCAATATAAATGGGCCACCATATTAGCAAGAAACGTGGCTACGTTATGCTTCTATCCATTTAAAGGATACCCCAATAGTATTAAATATATCTTTAATTTCCTTTCAATCATTCATAGTCTGCATTCAACCTTTACGCTAATTCTCTCCAGAGTGTCAGCAGCAGAGCACATTATTCAATACAAGACCAATTTCCAGATGTGTTTGCTTTAATTTAAGGAAATTTCCAGATGTGTTTGCTTTAATTTAAGGAGCTACAATACTCTGGCTGGAAAAATAAGGGAGAAATTGGGCCATAGTGAAAATGCAACGTGAATCATAAATAATAGAGGTGGAAATGCGGCCATAGTGAAAATGCAACGTGAATCATAAAAAATAGAGGGATGCATGTGACCATAGTGAAAATGCAACCTGAATCATAAAGAATAGAGGGTGAAATGGGACCATGGTGAAAATGCAACCTAAATCATAAAGAATAGACGGAGAAATGTGACCATAGTGAAAATGCAACCTGAATCATTAAGAATAGAGGGTGAAATGGGACCATGGTGAAAATGCAACCTAAATCATAAAGAATAGACGGAGAAATGGGACCATAGTGAAACTACAGCGTGAATCATAAAGAATAGAGGGAGAAATGGGACCAGGGTGAAAATGCAACGTAAATCATAAAGAATAGAGAGAGAGAAATGGGACCATAGTGAAAATGCAATGTGAAACATAAAGAATAGATGCAGAAATGGGACCATGGTGAAACTGAAAAGTGAATCATAAAGAATACAGAAAGAGAAATGGAACCATAGTGGAAATGCAACGTGAATCATAAAGAATAGACGGAGAAATGGGAACATAGTGAAACTACAGCATGAATCATAAAGAATAGAGGGAGAAATGGGACCATAGTGAAACTACAATGTAAATCATAAAGAATAGAGGTAGAAATGGGACCAGTGTGAAAAGGCAACGTGAATCATAAAGAATAGACGGAGAAATGGGACCATAGTGAAACTACAGCGTGAATCATAAAGAATAGAGGGAAGAGGGAGAAATGGGACCAGGGTAAAAATGCAACGTAAATCATAAAGAATAGAGAGAGAGAAATGGGACCATAGTGAAAATGCAATGTGAAACATAAAGAATAGAGGCAGAAATGGGACCATGGTGAAACTGAAAAGTGAATCATAAAGAATACAGAGAGAGAAATGGAACCATAGTGAAACTACAATGTAAATCATAAAGAATAGAGGTTGAACTGGGACCAGTGTGAAAAGGCAACGTGAATCATAAAGAATAGAGAGGGGGAAGTAGGACCATAGTGAAAATGCAGCGTGAATCATAAAGAATAGAGAGAGAGAAATGGGACCATAGTGAAAATGCAATGTGAAACATAAAGAATAGAGGCAGAAATGGGACCATGGTGAAACTGAAAAGTGAATCATAAAGAATACAGAGAGAGAAATGGAACCATAGTGAAACTACAATGTAAATCATAAAGAATAGAGGTAGAACTGGGACCAGTGTGAAAAGGCAACGTGAATCATAAAGAATAGAGAGGGGGAAGTAGGACCATAGTGAAAATGCAGCGTGAATCATAAAGAATAGAGAGAGAGAAATGGGACCATGGTGAAAATGCAAAGTGAACCATAAAGAATAGAGAGAGAGAAATTGGACCATAGTGAAAATGCAACGTGAATCATAAAGAATAGAGGGAGAAATGGGACCATGGTGAAAATGCAACGTGAATCATAAAGAATAGAGGGAGAAATGGGACCATGGTGAAAATGCAACGTGAATCATAAAGAATAGAGGGAGAAATGGGACCATGGTGAAAATGCAACGTGAATCATAAAGAATAGAGGGAGAAATGGGACCATGGTGAAACTGAAAAGTGAATCATAAAGAATACAGAGAGAGAAATGGAACCATAGTGAAACTACAATGTAAATCATAAAGAATAGAGGTAGAACTGGGACCAGTGTGAAAAGGCAACGTGAATCATAAAGAATAGAGAGGGGGAAGTAGGACCATAGTGAAAATGCAGCGTGAATCATAAAGAATAGAGAGAGAGAAATGGGACCATAGTGAAAATGCAATGTGAAACATAAAGAATAGAGGCAGAAATGGGACCATGGTGAAACTGAAAAGTGAATCATAAAGAATACAGAGAGAGAAATGGAACCATAGTGAAACTACAATGTAAATCATAAAGAATAGAGGTAGAACTGGGACCAGTGTGAAAAGGCAACGTGAATCATAAAGAATAGAGAGGGGGAAGTAGGACCATAGTGAAAATGCAGCGTGAATCATAAAGAATAGAGAGAGAGAAATGGGACCATGGTGAAAATGCAAAGTGAATCATAAAGAATAGAGAGAGAGAAATTGGACCATAGTGAAAATGCAACGTGAATCATAAAGAATAGAGGGAGAAATGGGACCATGGTGAAAATGCAACGTGAATCATAAAGAATAGAGAGAGAGAAATTGGACCATAGTGAAAATGCAACGTGAATCATAAAGAATAGAGGGAGAAATGGGACCATGGTGAAAATGCCTAACCTGTCCATATTGTACAATAATAAGCTTTGCTCTCCACGAAACGTATTAATATATTTACAGAAATTGAAAATATTCACTTTGCTCATAGGGATACGATTACCAATATAAATCAAAACTTTGTGTTCCTGTCACATCGAATATATGAACAATAACCATATTAGGAGAAACATATGAAATGCAATGAAGGCAATCATTGAATCCTTCGGGAAGGTATTAGCATCAGTCATAATTACTCAAAGAAGTTGCACATAATAACGAACTGGAAAGTTGACATGTTTCGAAATACTTGTCTTCCTCACCTTATAAATAACTTAATTACATCAGAGGTAAACATAACAACATTGCAACACAAATAGTTAGCGTTACTACTGGACATTTACTTTGTACAGAAGTCTGCTAGCACAACACATGTGCTGTTCCAAACACAACCAATGTGATGTGGCAGTAGGGTAGATAATTTTAAAAAACATCAATTTTATGTGAAAAATAAACAAATGTAAAGTGCCCATGTGGAGGTCCTCCTCTAAGACATCAAAAACAAAGGACAGATAGCAAATATGTTTTGTCGACTTGCTTGTGCCCTGTGCACACGCACGTGGAGAAACACCAAGTTCTGCATGTTGACTTATTCATAAACGTAAATTTGTCCTGGCAAAAGCATTTAATTGACAAATGAACTTTTTCCCATCGGCCACGCCCAGAATGCAGGCATGGGCTGGTCTACAACTGACCTTCGTGCATCCTTATTTAGAAAGAGAAGTCCTATGATTTGTGACCTAGCTGTCTCTGCGTGCCTGGTCGACAATTTTTCAGGAAAGATGAACAGGAACGTACTTTTCTAGCAGAGGTTTGAAAAGCCATTGGCAGCAGGGATTTACCCAAACTAGAAACACATGTGCCCAACTGCTTGAATATACATTGAGGGGCTAGCTGCGGGACACCTGCACCTGCAGTCACCCCATCCTTCAACTGGCAAGCACCCTAAGTATGATAGGTTATTTATAACACGCTTAATACCGAGAAGTTTTTAAGCATGGACTCGGGGTCGAACCTGTGTTGCTCCGTGTCGTCTTGTTTCCAAGACGGGCATGTTGTGCTGAACTATCCTCCCGCGTACTGAAAACTTGCAAAGGTAAAGTCAGTGAACACAGAGGTACTTTAAATCTGACGGTATCCAGTCATTTTACCAGAAATGAAACAGAGTGGTAAGTTTCACCGAAAGCCAAACACTGAAAATGTTGATTAAATATATATATATATATGGTATTGGGGTAAGAGAACTGGGTAGGCATGGGGTTGGGGCGGGGTTAAAAGGGTAGAAAAATTGGGGGTTTATTTATGTATTTGTTGTTTGCTTGTAAGGCGCTTACACTATTAGACAATACTGTTTCAAAGTGCCCACAGGGCAAGGGAGGGAGCAGGAGTGGGAAATACATTGAAGTACATTAAAAACACAATATAAAAGAGCAGTGGGGGGAAGGGGAAAACAGGACACACCTGCTATCCCTTGTGAGCATTCGAACGTGCAAGTGCAGCAAGGAAGAACAAAGTGGTCAGTGCTGTGGAGTTGGAGCTCATGGGTGAGCCACAGTTGAAGTGCTTGGATAGGTGAGTGCTACAAGGGCAGGAGCCGTAAGGGGTGTAAGTGTGCACCACCAGGGCAGAGGTTGTAAGTGCAGGTGCAGATAGACAGGAGCAGGGCCGATTGGGTACAGGAGATCAGTGCCCCGAGGATGCATAAGGGCCCACAACACCAATCACAGCAACTGTGGGGGAAAATGAGAAAAGCGAGATTTCCATGGAGAAGGAAAAGCTTAAAGTGGGACTTCTTGGCGGTGGGAGGGAGTAAGGAGAGAGATGAGTCGAAGATGACTCCAAGGGTTTTTTGGCTTCAGAAGAGGGCACAGGGGAAAAGCCCAAAGAGGAAGGCCAGACTGAAGGGAAGAAGGAGGGATCAGTGGTCCCGATGAGAAGGATCCCAGTTTTACAGGCGTTGAGGCGGAGATCATTGTTGGTGCACCAGGACTGAATGGCAGATATGCAGTCAGGGATGATGGAAGGTGGAAACGGGTCAGCAAGGAGTTTGAAAAAGAGCTGTATGTCATCTGTGTAACACTGGAAGTTGGAAGAGAAGGAGGAGATGAGACGTGCAAGCAGAGCAAGGTAGATGTTGAAGAGTCAGGGGGAGAGGATAGAACCCTGGGGGACACCACAGGTAAAGAGGGAACTAGGAGATAAGAAAGTGTCCAGGATGACTTGTGAAGTGCGGTCAGTAAGGAAGGATGTCAGCTAGTCCAGTGCCCATTCTGAGATGCCAAGGGTATTGTGGTGCCTTTGATTGAGGATGGAATGGTTGACTGTGTGAAAGGCATAGGAGAGATCGAGAAGGATAAATGCAGCTGGAGAGTTGGAGTCCAGAGATGCAAGCAGTCCTTCACGGGTGTTCAGAAAAGCAGTTTCCTCTGCCTCTGGATGCTCAGAATCAAGATTGATGGTTGTGGAGACCACCAACAAGTTTAGTGTGTGCGTTGATTTGGGGTTGTGAGGGAGAGTAGCAAGGGTGGTGACGATGTCCAGGGTTTTGGAGTCAAAGTGTGAGGCCAGTGCATTGCAGAGGGACTGGGACGGAGAAGGGGAGGAGGAGACTGAGGAGGGTTGGCTAGTTCCCTGCAGATCTTGAAAAGTTCAGATGTGTTATTGGGATCACCGGAAACCCGTGTCTGAATGTGTGCTCTTTTCTTGGAACAGATGGTGTGTCTGTATTGCCTTTGGATCAAGTGGCAGGCCAGTTTGTCGGAGGATGAGCCTGAGGTTTGCCACTTATGATCTGCTGCCCTATACTTACATTTCAGGGCCGCAAGTCTGGTGTTGACCAGGTGTTATGCTTAGAGGCAGGTTTCAGGTTGATCCTCATGACTGAGGCCAGCATTTCAAGAGTATTGGTGATGAAAATGTGGAGGTTGCTCAGGGCAGAGTCAGAGGTAGATTCAGAGGTGGGGGGTTGAGGGGGAATGAAGGTGGAAGCAATGGCAGCCACAGACCCTCATTTCATCAGGCAGATGCAAGGGTCAGGGGGTCAAGGGGACTCATTTGGGAAGAGAGGAGAGAATCGTCAGACCAGGAGAGAGGGGTGACTAGTGGGGGGAGGTCAGAGTCTATGAAAGCATCCAGAGTGTGTACAGCTGAGTGGGTTGGCCCAGAATGGAGAGGGAAAGCGAGGTGCAGAGATCAGTGAAGAGCATGAATGCAGAGCCTGGGGAGTCCAATTGGATGTTGAAGTCACCCAGTAGGAGGAGGTTGGGTGTGGATGAGAGTAAGGAAGAGAGATGTTCAACTTGCAAACTAGGCTTTCAAAGGAAGATTAGAGCTGTGTAGCTAAGATAGAAGTAGGAAGATTAAGGCAACCCCCCACCCCGGCAGTGTGGTGAGGTC
This sequence comes from Ambystoma mexicanum, assembly GCF_040938575.1. NCBI lineage: Eukaryota > Metazoa > Chordata > Amphibia > Caudata > Ambystomatidae > Ambystoma > Ambystoma mexicanum. Next base: position 290,264,190 of record NC_090930.1, on the reverse strand, counting down.
GAGGCTTGGAGATGATCTTGAAGCCTTCAGGGAGGATAGAGTCAAAAGCAGTGACTTAGCTGGCATTGAACCATGTTTCAGAAAGAGCGAGAATTCAAGGTCAATGTCTTCAAGAAGGAGACAGATGTCAGCGCAGTCTTTGTTGGCTGAGCGGGCATTAGGATTTGCCAGATGGAGGAGGTCTGTGCTTTTGAAGGTTTTCTGAGGTGTGTACAGGGGTGTGGTACAGCAGTCAGAGGAGTGGGAGAGTGAGTAAAAGGCAGAAATGCAGGAGAAAGCAGGAAATTCATTAAAGAAGGCAGGTTCCGGTCAAAGAGGAGGAGGTTGGGTTGTGGACCATAAACCAGGATAGTGCCAGTGTGATAGACATTAATGAAGCAGCGAGAGGATGAGAAGTTGACCAAGAGGACTTCCCACTTGGTGCCACAGTTAATGGTAGAGCATGTGAAGGGATAGAGAGTATAGGTGAGATGTGAGGTCCATAGATCTGGAGAGGGAACAGAAAAGAGGATATCAGTGAAAACTTCAATAGAGGAAGCTCTGACATAGGTGCCAGAGAGTCCAGAGTTTGCGCTCAAGATGTCTTTTTTTGTGTTTATTTCCACCAGACTTTGTGAGAGAGATGGGATAGGTGAGAGTGTACCAATTAGAGAATGCAGGAGAGATGACGTGAGCCATAGGTCGGCAGAAGTTTGGACAGGAAAGAAGGAGTGGTTGCACAGTACTGTTCTAGCTAAACTCATCAGGAGGCCTAATAGATGTCAAAAAGGAGGCAAACCACAGTGAAATGCAGGAGGTGCACAGATGAAATACAATCACACCTAAATCTGATTTTCAAAAAAGGTGGCACAGATGGAATAAAAGCACACCTAAATCTGATTTAAAATGTGGAGGCACAACACAGTGAAATGCAGGAGGTGCACAGATGAAATACAAGCACACATAAATCTGATTTTAAAAATGGAGACACAGATGAAATACAAGCACACCTAAATATGATTTTAAAAAAGGGTGGCACAGATGGAATACAAGCACACCTAAATCTGACTTTAAAAAAAGGGTGGCACAGATGGAATACAAGCACACCTAAATCTGACTTTAAAAAAAGGGTGGCACAGATGGAATACAAGCACACCTAAATCTGACTTTAAAAGTGGAGGCACAACACAGTGAAATGCAGGAGGTGCACAGATGGAATACAAGCACACATAAATCAGATTTGAAAAATGGAGACACAGATGGAATACACACAGACCTAAATCCGATTTTAAAAATGGAGGCATAACACAGTGAAATGTAGGAGGTGCACAGATGGAATACAAGCACAACTAAATCTGATTTTAAAAAATGGAGGCACAACACAACAAAATGTAGTAGGTGCACACATGCAATACAAGCACACCTAAATCTGATTTTATTTTAAAAAAGGAGGCACAGATAGAATACAAGCACACCTAAACACGATTTAAAAAAAGGAGGTACAGATAGAATAAAAGCACACCTAAATTTGATTTAATAAATGGAGGCACAGCACAGTGAAATGTAGGAGGTGTACAAATAGCATACAAGCAAACCTAAATCCGATTTAAAAAGAGGAGGCTCAGGTGGAATACAAGCACACCTAAATCCAATTTTAAAAATGGAGGCACAGCACAGTGAAATGTAGGAGGTGCACAGATGGAATGCAAGCAGTCCCAAATCTGATTTAAAAAATGGAGGCACAACAGATTGAAATGTAGGAGGTGCACAGATGGAATACAAGCACACCTAAATACGATTTTTAAAGTGGAGGCACAACACAGTGAAATGTAGGGGTAGCACAGATGGAATACAAGCACAACTAAATCTGATCTTTCAAAATAATTAGGCACAACACAGTGAAATGTTGGAGGTGCACAGATGGAATACATGCACGCCTAAATCTGATTTTAAAAAAGGAGGCACAGATGGAATAAAAACACGCCTAAATCTGATATTAAAAGTAGAGGCACAGCACAGTGAAATGTAGAAGGTGGTATGATATGATAGTTTATTTATATAGCACCTATACACAATGTGCACAGATGGAATACAAGCACACTTAAATCCGATTTAAGAAAATAAGCAGGCACAGATGGAAAACAAACACACCTGAATCCGATTTTGATAATGGAGGCACAACACAGTAAAATGCAGGAGTTGCACAGATGGAATACAAGCAGTCCCAAATCTGATTTAAGAAATGGAGGCACAACAGAGTGGTATGTAGGAGGTGCACAGATGGAATACAAGCACACCTAAATAAGATTTTTAAAGTGGAGACACAACACAGTGAAATGTAGGAGGTGCACAAATTGTATACAAGCACACCTAAATCCGATTTTAAAAAAGGAGGCACAGATGGAATACAAACACACCTAAATCCGATTTTAAAAGTGGAGGCACAACACAGTGAAATGTAGAAGGTGATATGATATGATAGTTTATTTACATAGCACCTATACACAATGTGCACAGATGTAATACAAGCACAACTAAATCTGATGTTTTAAAGAGCAGGCACACATGGAAAACAAACACACCCCTATCAGATTTTAATAATGGAGGTGCAAAATAGTGAAATGCAGGAGGTGCACAGATGGAATACAAGCACACCTAAATCCGATTTTTTTAAAAAGGAGGCAAACATGTAATACAAGCACACCTAAATCTCATTTAAAAAATGGAGGCACAACACAGTGAAATGTAGGAGGTGCACAGATGGAATACAAACACACCTAAATCCAATATTAAAAAAAGAGGCACAGATGGAGTACAAGTACACATAAATCTGATTTTAAAAATAGAGGCACAACACAGTGAAATGTAGGATGTGCACAGATGGAATACAAGCACACCTAAATCTGATTTTTAAAAAGGAGGCACCGATGGAATGCAAACACACCTAAATATGATATTAATAATGGAGGCACAGCACAGTGAAATGTCGGAGGTGTACAAATAGCATACAAGCAAACCTAAATCCGATTTAAAAAGAGGAGGCTCAGGTGGAATACAAGCACACCTAAATCCAATTTTAAAAATGAAGGCACAGCACAGTGAAATGTAGGAGGTGCACAGATGGAATGCAAGCAGTCTCAAATCTGATTTAAAAAATGGAGGCACAACAGATTGAAATGTAGGAGGTGCACAGATGGAATATAAGCACACCTAAATACGATTTTTAAAGTGGAGGCACAACACAGTGAAATGTAGGGGTAGCACAGATGGAATACAAGCACAACTAAATCTGATCTTTAAAAAAAATTAGGCACAACACAGTGAAATGTTGGAGGTGCACAGATGGAATACATGCACTCCTAACTCTGATTTTAAAAAAGGAGGCACAGATGGAATAAAAACACGCCTAAATCTGATATTAAAAGTAGAGGCACAGCACAGTGAAATGTAGAAGGTGGTATGATATGATAGTTTATTTATATAGCACCTATACACAATGTGCACAGATGGAATACAAGCACACTTAAATCCGATTTAAGAAAATAAGCAGACACAGATGGAAAACAAACACACCTGAATCCGATTTTGATAATGGAGGCACAACACAGTAAAATGCAGGAGTTGCACAGATGGAATACAAGCAGTCCCAAATCTGATTTAAAAAATGGAGGCACAACAGAGTGGTATGTAGGAGGTGCACAGATGTAATACAAGCACACCTAAATATGTTTTTTTAAAGTGGAGACACAACACAGTGAAATGTAGGAGATGCACAAATTGTATACAAGCACACCTAAATCCGATTTTAAAAAAGTAGGCACAGATGGAATACAAACACACCTAAATCCGATTTTAAAAGTGGAGGCACAACACAGTGAAATGTAGAAGGTGATATGATATGATAGTTTATTTATATAGCACCTATACACAATGTGCACAGATGTAATACAAGCACTAAATCTGATGTTTTAAAGAGCAGGCAGAGATGGAAAACAAACACACCCCTATCCGATTTTAATAATGGAGGTGCAAAATAGTGAAATGCAGGAGGTGCACAGATGGAATACAAACACGCCTAAATCCAACATTAAAAAAAGAGGCACAGATGGAGTACAAGTACACATGAATCTGTTTTTAAAAATGGAGGCACAACACAGTGAAATGTAGGATGTGCACAGATGGAATACAAGCACACCTAAATCTGATTTTTAAAAAGGAGGCACCAATGGAATGCAAACACACCTAAATATGATTTTAAAAGAAGAGGCACAACACAGTGAAATGTAGGAGGAGCACAGATGGAACACAAGCACAACTAAATCTGATTTAAAAAAAGGAGGCACATATGGAAACCACACACACCTAAATATGATATTAATAATGGAGGCACAACACAGTGAAATGCAGGAGGTGCACAGATAGAATACAAGCACTCCTAAATCCGATTTTTAGAGTGGAGGCACAACACAGTGAAATGTAGGATGTGCACAGATGGAATACAAGCACACCTAAATCTGATTTTTAAAAAGGAGGCACCGATGGAATGCAAACACACCTAAATATGATATTAATAATGGAGGCACAGCACAGTGAAATGTCGGAGGTGTACAAATAGCATACAAGCAAACCTAAATCCGATTTAAAAAGAGGAGGCTCAGGTGGAATACAAGCACACCTAAATCCAATTTTAAAAATGAAGGCACAGCACAGTGAAATGTAGGAGGTGCACAGATGGAATGCAAGCAGTCTCAAATCTGATTTAAAAAATGGAGGCACAACAGATTGAAATGTAGGAGGTGCACAGATGGAATATAAGCACACCTAAATACGATTTTTAAAGTGGAGGCACAACACAGTGAAATGTAGGGGTAGCACAGATGGAATACAAGCACAACTAAATCTGATCTTTAAAAAAAATTAGGCACAACACAGTGAAATGTTGGAGGTGCACAGATGGAATACATGCACTCCTAACTCTGATTTTAAAAAAGGAGGCACAGATGGAATAAAAACACGCCTAAATCTGATATTAAAAGTAGAGGCACAGCACAGTGAAATGTAGAAGGTGGTATGATATGATAGTTTATTTATATAGCACCTATACACAATGTGCACAGATGGAATACAAGCACACTTAAATCCGATTTAAGAAAATAAGCAGACACAGATGGAAAACAAACACACCTGAATCCGATTTTGATAATGGAGGCACAACACAGTAAAATGCAGGAGTTGCACAGATGGAATACAAGCAGTCCCAAATCTGATTTAAAAAATGGAGGCACAACAGAGTGGTATGTAGGAGGTGCACAGATGTAATACAAGCACACCTAAATATGTTTTTTTAAAGTGGAGACACAACACAGTGAAATGTAGGAGATGCACAAATTGTATACAAGCACACCTAAATCCGATTTTAAAAAAGTAGGCACAGATGGAATACAAACACACCTAAATCCGATTTTAAAAGTGGAGGCACAACACAGTGAAATGTAGAAGGTGATATGATATGATAGTTTATTTATATAGCACCTATACACAATGTGCACAGATGTAATACAAGCACTAAATCTGATGTTTTAAAGAGCAGGCAGAGATGGAAAACAAACACACCCCTATCCGATTTTAATAATGGAGGTGCAAAATAGTGAAATGCAGGAGGTGCACAGATGGAATACAAACACGCCTAAATCCAACATTAAAAAAAGAGGCACAGATGGAGTACAAGTACACATGAATCTGTTTTTAAAAATGGAGGCACAACACAGTGAAATGTAGGATGTGCACAGATGGAATACAAGCACACCTAAATCTGATTTTTAAAAAGGAGGCACCAATGGAATGCAAACACACCTAAATATGATTTTAAAAGAAGAGGCACAACACAGTGAAATGTAGGAGGAGCACAGATGGAACACAAGCACAACTAAATCTGATTTAAAAAAAGGAGGCACATATGGAAACCACACACACCTAAATATGATATTAATAATGGAGGCACAACACAGTGAAATGCAGGAGGTGCACAGATAGAATACAAGCACTCCTAAATCCGATTTTTAGAGTGGAGGCACAACACAGTGAAATGCAGGAGGTGCACAGATGGAATACAAGCAGTCCTAAATCTGATTTAAAAAAAAGGCAGCCCAACACAGTGAAGTGCTGGAGGGGCACAGATGGAATACACACACACCTAAATCTGATATAAAAATTGAGGCACAACACAGTGAAATGTAGGAGGTGCACAGATGTAATACAAGCACACTTAAATCTGATTTAAGAAATGGAGGCACAACACAGTGAAATGTAGGCGGTACACAGATGGAATACAAGCATCAACTAAATCTGATTTTAAAAACGGCAGCACAGATGGAATACAAGCACACCTAAATCCGATTTTAAAAATGGAGGCACAACATAGTGAAATGTAGGAGGTGCACAGATGGAATACAAGCACACCTAAATCCAATTTTAAAAAAGGAGGCACAGATGGAATACAAGCACACCTAAAGAATTGAGGCACAGATGGAATACAAACACATCTAAATCCGATTTTAAAAATGGAGGCACAACACAGTAAAAGTAGGAGGTGCACAGATGGAATACAAGCACACCTAAATCTGATTTTAAAAATGGAGGCACAACATAGTGAAATGTAGGACGTGCACAGATGGAATACAAGCACACCTAAATCCAATTTTAAAAAAGGAGGCACAGATGGAATACAAGCACACCTAAAGAATTGAGGCACAGATGGAATACAAACACATCTAAATCCGATTTTAAAAATGGAGGAACAACACAGTAAATGTAGGAGGTGCACAGATGGTATACAAGCACACCTAAATCCAATTTTTAAAAAAAGCAGGCACAGATGGAAAACAAACACACCTGTATCCGATTTTAATAATGGATGCACAACACAGTGAAATGCAGGAGGTGCACAGATGGAATACAAGCAGTCCTTACTCTGATTTAAAAAATTGAGGCACAACACAGTGAAATATAGGAGGTGCACAGATGGAATACAAGCACAAATAAATCCGATTTTAAAAAAACGCAGCCCAACACAGTGAAGTGCTGGAGGGGCACAGATGGAATACACGCACACCTAAATCTAATATAAAAATTGAGGCACAACACACTGAAATGTAGGAGGTGCACAGATGTAATACAAGCACACTTAAATCTGATTTAAGAAATGGAGGCACAACACAGTGAAATGTAGGAGGTGCACAGATGGAATACAAGCACCAACTAAATCTGATTTTAAAAACGGCAGCACAGATGGAATACAAGCACACCTAAATCCGATTTTAAAAATGGAGGCACAACATAGTGAAATGTAGGAGGTGCACAGATGGAATACAAGCACACCTAAATCTAATATAAACATTGAGGCACAACACAGTGAAATGTAGGAGGTGCACAGATGTAATACAAGCACACTTAAATCTGATTTAGGAAATGGAGGCACAACACAGTGAAATGTAGGAGGTGCACAGATGGAATACAAGCACCAACTAAATCTGATTTTAAAAACGGCAGCACAGATGGAATACAAGCACACCTAAATCCAATTTTAAAAAATGAGGCACAGATGGAATACAAGCACACCTAAAGAATTGAGGCACAGATGGAATACAAGCACATCTAAATCTGATTTTTTTAAAAAGGAGCCACCGATGGAATACAACACACCTAATCCGGCGTACCTAGTAGTCACAAGTGCACTGATGGAAGCTGAGTGTTGGTTGTACCATATGAAGAAGAAGTGAAAGGCACAGATGGGGTTAGTGAGACAGTGATGGAGGTCAGCCGAGCTCACTTACATGATTGCAGGGAGAGTAGACAGCCTATGACCTGGAGGAATTAGTCAGGAGGACGTAGCATAGTCCGAGAGGGTTAAGGCCATCTAGGCCCTCCTCGGCACAGACAGGGCCTTAGATGAGTGGCCTCAGACTGGTGGTTGACATTCGCCTGCCAGCAAACCTTACTGGGCCTTAAGGTGGCAGTGATGCCCAATCAGTGAGGAGAGTTCGAGCACTCGACTGGCAGCAGTAGGAGACAGACATGTTGTAGGGGATGCAAACAAAGGAACTCCAATGCATCCCACCATTCGATTGTCAGGAACAATGGATTTAAAGCACTCCTGACCTCGAGATAACTCTGCAGGGTGTATTAAAATAGCTCACCCATTTTATAGCAATTATAGTATTATGTTTTTTTTTCTTCCAAATTATATAAATTGCTCACAGCGCTCTAATCGCGGTGGGTGTGTTTCTGGATGGCCCCCCAAGCCCTTCTGGGCTTACCTGGATGGCAGGCTAGCTGATGATAGCTCCTTCACGGGCTCGTGAAGGGGGTGGATGAAGGGTCTTCTTTCTTCAGGGTGCCGTGGTGACCCCCCACCCAAATTATTTATTTTTTTTAAACATCAGTATTTTTTCGGTATTTTGGCCACTTTGAAAATTACCACTCTGATTTTACCTTTTGTAAAATCACATATAACCAATCTGACCACTCTTGTATTTCTGTGACCAGGCCAAAAGGGGTTACATTCATTGTACATCTCATGAAAAGAACAGTTCAACAAATGAACAAAATCATATGCTATATAAATGGCAAATTATTATTGTTGGCAGATTGCATAATATTAAAAAATTATGGAAAATGCACTAGAATCCTGTAAAGATGAATAATGCAAATCCAAAATGTGCACTAAAGATGTGTTAAACTCTAGTGCTTGGTGACTAAGATTTGGCACCTTTATTTTCTGTTAGGGTGAATTGACTCTGTTTGGCCACTGTTCAATTTGCCTGAGGACTGTGAATCACTCCCTTATCAGCAAAACATGTCCCTGACAAGATTATTAAATGAACATACGAATAAAAAAGGGATTTTTTATTTCCTAAAATGGACCAATTTAAAAGAAAAAACATCAAGTCTGTACATACACAAAACAATTCTCAAAAAAAAAAAAACATGTGATGCAGTTTTGATAGATTAAAACCAGCAGGCATTTCAGAGAGTTTAAACAATTCTCTATTGGCAAAGATAAATAAAAAATCCAGAAGCAACCTTCACAGTGCCTTGATGGGGACACCTTAGGTATAGGCCTTAAATCATTTATGGTCTATTTTCAGAAATGTATCAAGCCTTTCAAAATTGAGGAGATGAATCATGGTGACCAATTTAATTGATGTTTACCAACTCAAAATACCTTTTATGATCTTCGAGCATGTGATGTAGGAAGGGCAGAACGGGAGTGGAGACTGCCTCAACAAAGAAGGAGTTATATGGAATGTGTCTTCCTTTTACAGAAGCCCAGCAGGGACACAGGCAAACAGAGAACTCTAGATTCGTACCTTGCCTGTAGGTATACCAGATAGCCTGGCAGGGTCCAAAAGAAGTTCAAAGACACTTTGCAGGTAGAACAGGTTATATTGTGCATAAAAGAAAGACAAACTAATCTCCAAGAATGTAACTCAAATGGAAAGTATCAGTACACGCTATAATGAATTGTTCCAACTGGGCAACGTTCTTCTTGTGTAGCTCACAAGATCTTGGGGTGTTTTTTTGTCACTCACTCTGTTTTGGGCTTTCTCTCTTCACTGTCCTCCAGTTAGTCACCCGATGTTGATGGGATAGTACCACCGCTTCTCCTCTTCGTAAGTGCCAGAAGACATTGCTGTGTCTCTGTAATGAGCTGCAGGCATGGCTAGAGATTCTCTTCCACTTTGAGATGGCTCAAGCTTCTAAATCTGGCCCCAGTGTACATGGACAATCACAAAAGTCCCCTATTACTTCCATTACCTGGTGTCTTCAACATGTGTCGACTCCTTGTTTAGTCCTGCTCCTTTTCATTGACACCACATGTTCTTTTCCCTCTGCCCAACATGGATTAACCCTTTCTGATCAGTGTCTCACCCCTGCCCCCTACCGTGGGCTAAGTCTACCCTGTCATTCCTTACTACTCTGGGTAACTGCAACCTCACCAAACTCTATTCGATGTCTCCCAGATGGCACCTCCCCTCCTGATTACACTCCTTCCACCCACTGGGGTGAAATTATGGAAAATGTACTCTCTTGCAAAATAAATGGATACAATGTATTTAGCAGCAATTATCTGCTTAGATAATGTGGAATGAAACAAAGAGGTGTAGCCCAAAATGATATTATCTAAAAATGTTTTCACTAGTGACAAAATAAAGCATACCATGTATGAACTTGGTGTAGCTTAACGCAAAAAGAAATGTAATAAACACATGTCATGCAGCACACATGATGCAAACAAGTGTCATTCACTGTGCCCTAGTGCAAATGTTTTAATAATGTGGATTGTGACAAAACCTGTTTGCTCCCTTCTATATGGTATCACACCAATATTTAGCACTTATGCAAATGTCAGATAATTGGCCTTTGATCTCTCTATTTCCCTCTTGCCCCACGCCTTCTCCACTCTTCCCTGTCTCTCCACAATCCCCTCTTACAGCCTCTACTACATACCTCTCAAGCGTGTGTATCCCCAGGGTGGGTGACAACTGAGTATTCTGTTTTTGGCAGGTGAGATCCCATTGAAATATGTGGATGGGCGGACTGATTCCATGGTCGGTGACACCCACCAAAAGAGTGGGGTCTGCCCTCTGATACTGACCAGGCTTTACGTAGTCAGGTGTTTCCTCCCCGTGGTTGGCTTTGGGGAAGGATTTGTAGTGGTGTAGGGCAACTGGTCTAGTGGGAGTATTTTCCATATTTCATTACTGTGTTAGCTTTGTATGTGGGGGGCGGGATCCGTTGGTGAATCGCAGCCCAAGGTTCTACAGGCTTCATCCGTCACCTTGGAATTCCACAGACTCTAAGCCCTGCGAGTGGAGTTCTGCCGCATTAGCTTCTTCCACAACAGCATTACATTCCGGCCTGTCTGTCTCCGTAGTGGCTGTTGAACATTTGTTTTAACATTATGCAAATAGTCCCGCTCTAACTTTGCATTCATTGCTGAGTGTTAGGATATTGTATTGGTGAGGGCAGTGGCGAGGGGAATTTTGGCGTGCACAATTTGAGGGTATGCAGTAATAAAATCGTGGCAAAAATGTCAATTGCACAATGAAAAAATGCTGTGATTTGACCCAGTAAAGGTGTACCCCATTATACCATTTAAGGGAAGCAGGGGTTGAGGGGGTGTCCCACGCTCACCTTAAATGGTATAATGGGTCCAGGGGTTGCGGGAGTGTCCCCCGCATCCATTACATGGATTGCGGCGGCAAAACCACAGCCTTCTTGCTGCGTTTTTTTGTGTAAACAGCAATTTTTGCTGTGATTTTAACACATGGAACCAATTTGACACCTTGACAGTTCGAACACTGGCATGACCACAATATCTAGCTAGGATTACCAAAGGCACATTTACAGTTCCTGAGACAGCTCTTTTTCCCACAAATATTTCTATCACAAGGGGCAGCACGTGTTTGGTATGGTCTTTGCAACGGTCCCTTGCCGTTCTGCAGGGCCTAAAAGAGGGTGGCCAGGGAATGATTCCATACTACGCCAGGGGCCATCAACCACTAACTCAGGGAGGTTTCCACGTGTCCACCCTGTTAGATTCCCCTAGCATGGGTCAAGCAACCTTGCCATAGTACCTAGTCATTCACAGGCAAATGAGCCCAGTGTTCTAATCTCAATCATGGACTTACATGAAGGAGCACCATTAAAAGAAAGCGATGTGGGCTTAAATAAAATGTCAGCCATAGCGGCTCTGGATAAAAGAACACATACAGAGTGAGGTGTGGTCCCCTCATGTAGACTGTAATCCTAAAAGGTTTAATTGGAAATTAATCAAAACTCGAGGATTTCACATTCTCTTATTTCGACTGCATGAATCCAACATATCCTGGAGTGGTTAACTTCTGCTTCTCGTGTTGTCAATTGTCTGAATACTGTCAGGCGTTGGGGAAAGATAAATTGGCGCCTTCAGTGTGAACTGAACTCAAGTAAATGGTAGAGTTTCCAGACTTTTTTTATGTGCACCTGTTGAAGTCCACCAAAGACATATTCGGAACTGCACTGAACCTGTTTGCAAACGTGCTCCTGGCTGGAACCGTGCCGAGCTTTTCCCTGCCTCGAAAGGGGATCAGAGGAGGCTACAGAAGCAGCAACCAGATGGAACTGCTGAGTTAGAAGAACAGGCACAATGTAAAGTCAATGGCATTCGGAGCTCTAACAGCAGGGATCAATCGGGGGAAAAATCCATCCAGAGGAGTGAATCAAAAGCAAGAAACAAGGTCAAAGCTGCTGGTGCGAGAAACCGAGGGAACAGAGCAACACTGGGATTTAAATTCAGAGCACAGCATTGATACTGTGCTTGGCATGCCTAAGCTACTGCCTACCTTAAATCATCCGACTTAAAACCAAGCCAGTGACAGTATATATTAGACACGAATACATGCATACAAATATGAGTGTGTGCGCCTCTGCAAGAAAGTTCCAGCAAAACTAAGGTGGCACAGACATGCTTCGACCTAAAGCCAGCAACATTGTGTTTGTGCTATTAAGCTGTCGGATGTCATTATAGCCGTTATTTTTGTGTGCCTGTACCATTTTTAAATAATGTACTTAACAATAATTTTTATAGTTTCAAAAGCATAGTCTCAATTAAATACCTCTTCCACGCTATTTTCTTATTTACAATATTCAAATATAATTTTAATGTACTGCGTTTTGAGTCTGTCTTATTTCCCAGCTACTGCACGTTACTTTATTAACTCAAATTTTCGCACCTAGAAACATTTGTGTACAGGCGCGTTTTAAATGACTTATCATATCATAAATACGTTTTCGAAAATGCCTTTGTTGTGCTGGGTGATATCATCTCTAAAAAACTATATTATGCTTATCACATTGTCATTCCCTTAGCTCCATGAACACTCTGTTATAACTGATTGTGGACCTCATCACAACCTTGGCATTATCCCATCAGTAATTGCGCTGGGATACCGCTAACGCAAATAGAGATACAGCCAGTCAGTCCGGCGATCCAGAGTTGTGATACGGCTGTAAATAGGACTCTATGGTGCTTTTCGGCGCAATTACCGCCGGCGGTAATACCACCGGTGGTGATAGTGGCGAAAATGGGAGGAATGCTGGAGATTTACCTCCAGCTCAAACCTGGAGGTACATCTCCAGCTTTCTTACCAAGCTCGGGCCCAACCTGTGATGAGGCCAGGTGTGTTTTACCATTGGTAACTTAATTCAAATGATCCTTAACAGTTCTGTAATCTGAAAGAAAAACATATAAGTGCCTTTTCTGCATGGGCAGAGTTACTGGCAATATTTGAGACAAACACATTTAACAGACCTGAGCAAAGAGACTGTTATTAATAAGGATACTGTTCAATTAACAACTGGTACAAATGCATCAACTAATGCGAACAGCACCCGCTAACTGTATGCACTCAGCAGCAGTAAATACTGTTGGGAAATTGTGAATGGGTTTGCACATGAAGGTTGGTGGTCTAACACGGGTTCTCAGCAGGTGCGTTAACACGGTCCAGAAAACCTTCTCCAAATCGAGTTTTGTGTGAATAGGGTTGTGCATGATTGTTAAGGGGGGCACGCAGAATACTTTCAGCAAACTAACCGGGTAGCTGGTTCTTACAGTGCATGAAACAGGGGAAGGCAAAACAGATGTCATTGCTGTTGCCTCTTGAGGGCCTTCAGTGCATTTCAATGTTTTGTTCTAATAATAAAGTAATCAGAGAAAATATTGGCTACTAGAACCTGTTCAAGGTGGTCAGTTTCATGTAAATGCATATTTGAGACAGAGAACTAGACCTGCAGGACATGGCTGGCCAGCATACAGAGACATGGATGATCACAGGGAACAGGCTCGTGTAGGTGGAGTGGATGAGGGAATCTAAAAGACTTCTCAAAATGATGACTTGATAGGGTCTAGCCTAACACATCTAAGAAGGAGACCCACAGGTATTAATTGAACATGCCCATATTACCCCTATGTTTTAGATGGTGCATTCAAGCATCATGATTTAGAAGTTCATTGGTGCAGTGATCTACAGTGGGGCCGGTAAAGTGAATTCCACTGACATAGTATATTCTTCCTGCGAGCAAGGTGCTTCTCAAAGGCCAGACCTTCTTTGTATCGGCAATGTTCGTATAGCCTTGTTTTCTCCATGTATGAAAATGGATCACTTCACCAGCATACCTCTCTGCATCGTGAGGCTGATTCTCTTAGCGATTGCCCCCCAGAAAGCATGGGTCCTAAGGCAAAACCATGCAAGATGTCCAGATGGTGCACTTGGAGGTTTTCTGGAATCCACACCCGGGGAAGGGCCATCAGCCAATCAGGTGACTGGAACAGCGGGACAGAATTCACATCCTCCACCTGCTGTCGCAGCCACCCGGGGCCCTAAACCCCAGAGGTAGGGGGGGGCACCATTTTCTTTAATGTAGGGAGGCAACAGGGAGCGCACATGCATCACAGATCCAATGACAACACAGAATCCAAAGCCCCAACGCACATTTTTGAGTCAAAAGTCAAAAACTCATACAACATACAGCATTCACGTTAAACAATATAATCCTTACCTCTATGCCTTGGCGCACATCATCATATGATTTCCATGTTCATTACAGCATATATCATACGGTGAATATATTGTAATAGAGTGCAGTTTGAAGAGCTGTGGGAAGACTGTCCTGGAGACCAGGATATGTGACCGCCAAATGTTTGAACAGCAGCCATGGCGATGGTTGTGCTTTGTACATATTTGCATCTCAAATGTTTTGAACCTTTTGAGGTCATATGTGCAAAGATTGTGATTAGGAAATAAAAGGAGATAGATGGGGCCATTGTGTCTTTTGGGAAACAGCAGAAATGCTGCAACATGCGTGCAACACTTCCAGCACCTTCAATCATTCTGGCTTTGGAGTTGTGCATTCTTTGCATCTGCTGGGCAAGCAGTTGAAGTGAAAGCCTGTTATGAAAGTCATTGGGACACTCTTAACATTAGGCTTACTTTCCGTCAGTTATTCAGGCTTCAACCGCGCCACTCGGATATTCGATAGTGCAGGGCCCTGCAATCGTTCTCAGTATGTCCAAGCTTCATGTGGAAAGGTTAGTGGTTAGCAAATCAATG
Organism: Ambystoma mexicanum; assembly: GCF_040938575.1. Taxonomy (NCBI): domain Eukaryota; kingdom Metazoa; phylum Chordata; class Amphibia; order Caudata; family Ambystomatidae; genus Ambystoma; species Ambystoma mexicanum. The sequence continues at coordinate 290,249,059 of NC_090930.1, read as the reverse complement.
AGGGCCTTTGGAGGAAGGGTGCCTTCGTCAGTCTCATACAGGTCCCTATAATATGCTCCACTGTCATACTGGGTCTTGGCATGCCCCACAGGACAGCTGGGCATGTTAAGCGCGTGCTTCTTTTCCTGTCCTCGTGTGGATGGAAATAGGAGAGACAACACGTTGAAGCAATTCTTGGGGTACCTGGTGGTCGAGTGAGCGGATGGATGGGGGGCTTGCTCGTATCTCCTAGAGTGACCCGTGGATATTTTGGCTCAGTGACCCGTGCTTAAGTTTGCTTTCAGGACATTCCATAAAAACAAAATCCAAATAAAAAATAAATACAACAAAAAGGAAAATGAAGATAATGGTCACATGATTTATTATCTGATAAACATTGAATGTTTAAACATCTGTTGTGTGAATATTTGATTAGTTAATGGGTAAAAGAATCATTTTGCGTGAGACCTCGAACATTTGCAAGCGAGAAGCAGGAATGTTCAAAGCCGGGCACATCTGCAGCCCAAGCACGATCTGAGCTGCTGTTGCAGGTAGGATGCCTCTGCCAAAGAGCTTTAAAACATGGCATTGGAGACATGTATTACAGCACAGTTTTATTCGCCTCTATCTCTTTCTCACAGCCAATTTTATCGTAGCCGGAAATGAATGTCTATATTTTAGAAAAAGTAAAATCATTGCATGAATTAGCGATTCATTCACCCGTAACATTCCCACTATGTCTATTTCAGAGACTGAGCATTCCTTTATAAACTGGGGCGGAGGGGACAGACATATTTAACATGAGGCACTCAGCTGAGTGATGCTTTTATCTAGGTAACGAACTTTGCAGGATCGGGCTGTAATATTTCTTTTAGCCTTGTCTCTCCATGGCACGAACTGGAGGCAAGAAAACAAAATGTGCTGACCGTAGCAAATTCTCCCCAGACCAGATAAAGGGCTGTTCAATAGAAACATAATGGAATCTGTAAATCTACTATGATTTGAGAGCCCCACACCTGACAGGTAAGGTACCGCGCTGTCACGCGAGCGATAACCCGCGCGCCGCGCAGAAGGAACCTCAAGTGTACACCGTCTACAGAAACACAATCTCTTCCAGTGTGAGAGAGCTACTCCACACACAACACGGTATTACCAACAATACACTGATGCCACTTTTACATGTCTCAACAGGGTGCCCACCATAATCACACTCATATTAATCCTGCTCAAAGTCAAAGGCATGTACTACACAGGACGGTTCTATTTGTGTGGGAAATTCCAATACTGTCTCACTCGCACATGATATGGAATATTCGAAAACCCTGTTAAATTGATTGATTTGTGAAAGCAATGAAGGGCTTCTCTCTTGATAGGTTTCTCTACGATAGTGAAGAGAGATGGCAAAGAAATGGAATAGAGGAGAAAGGCATCTATCACTGGGTGCCATTTTAGCAAGGTGGGTTTAATGGAGGGACTGCTCGCCTGATGAACATACGGTCAGGTGCCGGAGCCTATTTCAGCATAGAATCTTCGCTCCTGGACGTGATGAATGACCTGACGTCAAGAGTGGCCATTTATGAGGAACTTATAATGATTCTGATGGAGGGAGCATCATTAATGTTCAGACCTTGTCCAGACTGCAGTTACCTCATAAAATCTTGCGAGAAGGGGATTCAAGGAAAAAGGTGGAGGATGTGCCAGTTGGTTCATCATTTAGAAACTATATATCATAAGGCCACCGAGTTAAAATCAGTCTCGATTGACTTATTCTAAAATTCTATTGCTAATAACGTTTGACTCACTGGAAACCTCATTAAACGGATCAAAAGTTGTTAAGAAAAAAACAAAAAAAACGATGTTCATCTTATTTCCATTAACTTCCCCATAAGGAGAAATGTGTTGAAATGTGTTTCTATTGAACCCCAATAGTGTGAAAAACTGCTGCACATGGACAGAATTGGAAATATGTAAGAAATAAGTTGGGCACAAAGCGTTGTCGATGTCCCTTTTTTGTTTTGCATAATACGTGTAAACACATACAGTACCTTGTGAATAATTTGATGAGTGGGGAACGCCACCTGTTGCAAAGACTTTTATGTTTCTCCTATGGTTCAATGTGTCAGTGAGGCTTTTCAGAATTGAAAAACCACCATTTGTTTCCTCAATAGGAGATTCCCGTGGTAATCCCAAGGAAAGCTGGGAAAGTAAAGTGCTAGTGAGGAATTGACTCACAGAAAGTAATAAAAGCTATTTTTGGCAACACTAAATGTTGGTGGTTAACAGAGAAATTTCATCTAAGTACACGTACATGACAGATATGTAACGCTGTGTATATATATATATATATATATATATATATATATATATATATATATATATATATATATTACATGGCCACGGTAGTGGCCATGTAGTTATGGTTAAGTTGCTGTTTCCATAGGAAGAGCACTTTTTGGGTGGCTTATAACTTCGCTCTCCCTGGAGGGATCCTCACCAAACTTTGCAAAAAAAAGTATTTGGGTCACTTTGAATTTTTTTGCAAAGTTTGGTGAGGATTCGTCCAGGGGGGGCAAAGTTATAGGGGGGGTCCCAAAACGTTTTTTTTCCCCATAGACTGAATGGGAAAGAAAACATTTTTGCTCGCGCCTACAGCCCAAACCGCTGGACGGATTTCCACCAAATTTGGACCAGGAGCAGCGGCTTGGTCCCGAAAGCGTGCTTTTGCAAATTTGGTGAAAATCCGTCCAGTAGTTTTTTTTAAAATGACCAAAAAGTAGGTAAAAAAAAATTAGTGATATCTGTGTTCGGTTCGCGGACACACTTCCCTGTTCGCTCCACGGACAGTGTCCTGATTGGCCAATCGTCTAGTGTGATGTTCGCGGACATGCAACGTGTTCGCTGATTGGACGGCATGGAGCGTGTAGCCCGTCAGATTTTTCGGTATCGCCCGCCATCTTGGATTCGCGGACAGCGCAGTGAAACTTTGTTCAAAATGTGTATTTTGTAGAGTGTGTTGGCGTGTACGAGTGTTTGGGGAGGGTGGGAGTGTATGAGATAGGATGAAAGTTGTGTTTTTTATGTGTTAGACGTTCTTTTTGTGTTCGATTTGTTTGCGGACATCACGGGTGTTCTGAAATGTTCTAAATAAACTGACTGGGGGGTGTTCTAAGGACTCAATATGTGTCCGTTTTGATCGTAAGCAAAGTGAAACTGTTCTAAGAACATTTGCGGTGTCCGGGGAGTGTTCGTAGGGGGTGTCCTGAGGACGCTGTCCCTATTGTTCTCTGTCAAGTTGAATGTGTTCTAAGAACACCCGCGGTGTCCTGAAATGTTTGCAAATAAACAAAATGGGGGTGTTCTGAAGACGTTTTTGAGAACACTCCCGGTGTCCTGAAATGTTCGTAGGGGGTGTCCTGAGGACGCTGTCCGTATTGTTCTCTGTCAAGTTGAATGTGTTCTAAGAACACCCGCGGTGTCCTGAAATGTTCGCAAATAAACAAAATGGGGGTGTTCTGAAGACGCTTCTAAGCACACTCCCGGTGTCCTGGAATGTTCGTAGGGGGTGTCCTGAGGACGCTGTCCATATTGTTCTCTGTCAAGTTGAATGTGTTCTAAGAACACCCGCGGTGTCCTGAAATGTTCACAAATAAACAAAATGGGGGTGTTCTGAAGACGCTTCTAAGAACACTTGCGGTGTCCGGGGAGTGTTCGTAGGGGGTGTCCTGAGGACGCTGTCCGTATTGTTCTCTGTCAAGATGAATGTGTCCTAAGAACACTCGCGGTGTCCTGAAATGTTCGCAAATAAACAAGATGGTGGTGTTCTGAAGACGCTTCTAAGAACACTCGCGGTGTCCGGGGAGTGTTCGTAGGGGGTGTCCTGAGGACGCTGTCCGTATTGTTCTCTGTCAAGTTGAATGTGTCCTAAGAACACTCGCAGTGTCCTGAAATGTTCGCAAATAAACAAGATGGTGGTGTTCTGAAGAAGCTTCTAAGAACACTCCCGGTGTCCTGGAATGTTCGTAGGGGGTGTCCTGAGGACGCTGTCCGTATTGTTCTCTGTCAAATTGAATGTGTCCTAAGAACACTCGCAGTGTCCTGAAATGTTCGCAAATAAACAAGATGGTGGTGTTCTGAAGACGCTTCTAAGAACACTTGCGGTGTCTGGGGAGTGTTCGTAGGGGGTGTCCTGAGGACACTGTCCGTATTGTTCTCTGTCAAGTTGAATGTGTTCTAAGAACACCCGCGGTGTCCTGAAATGTTCGCAAATAAACAAAATGGGGGTGTTCTGAAGACGTTTTTGAGAACACTCCCGGTGTCCTGGAATGTTCATAGGGGGTGTCCTTAGGACGCTGTCCGTATTGTTCGTTGTTAAGTTGAAAGTGTTCTAAGAACTATCGCGTTGTTCTGAAATGTTCGTAAGGGGTGTCCTGAAAACGGTGTCCGTATTGTTCACTGGCAAGTTCAAAGTGTTCTAAGAACACTCACATTGTTAGCGGACATTAAAAGTTTCCCATAGATCATTGTTGAAATGTTTGACTCTATGGATGTGATATGCTGCGGTGATTGTTGCCAGGGCATAGGGACTTGGGTGCAAGGCACCCAAGACTCTATGCCCTGGCAACAACCACCGCAGCATATCACATTCATATTTGCTTATAACTTTGGGTGAAAAACAAATGTATAAGGAACAAAGGTATTAGATACTATGGATGTGATATGCTGCTATGGTTGTCCTTATTATTGTATACTTACTGTTTGGTCTAGTAATGGGAGTCCATGTTTTTCTTCTTCATTTCTGTGATAAAAGAAAATAGCATGTTAGTATTAGTATTTTTTAATGACTTATTACATTGTATAAGCAATATACTTTTATTTTTTTTCGACCCTCATATTTAGTAGAGTACAAATCAGAGTACTGTGCAATTTGCTCAGTTTCTGTATTTGTTGCTAAAATCATTGGGTCTGTGGGAGGAAAACAAATCCATGTTGGATTAAAAAAAAAAAACTTTTTCTGTTATGCTACAGTTTATTTGTTTGTTTGTTTTCAGTGTTCACTTGTTGTTTCTGGCTAATGCTTTATACTTTGGTTTGTTGTATTTTTTTTGGAGCAGTAACAGATTCTTCATTTGTTTTGATATTATAAAATTTTGGAGCAGTTAGATACCAATTGGCGTATTCTAACTGTCTATTTTTTTAATATATTTTAGTGGTTTTGATTTATCTATTTGGATATTGTTAAATTTTGGGACAGTTAGATACCAATTGGCGTATTCTAACTGTGTATTTTTTGGCCTAATTTAGTGGTATTCATTTATCTGATTAGTTGTTGTAGAATCTTTGAGCTGTTAGATAGCTTTTGGAGTATTCTAACAGTTTATATTATTTTAACACAAATTTATAATTTTGGGACAGTTAGATACCAATTGGCGTATTCTAACTGTGTATTTTTTGGTCTAATTTAGTGGTATTCATTTATCTGATTAGTTGTTGTAGAATCTTTGAGCAGTTAGATAGCTTTTGGAGTATTCTAACACTTTATATTTTTTAACACAAATTTAATTAAAGGTTTAAGTACAGTTTATTTATCAAATTTTGGTTTTAAGAACATCAAATAAGCGTTTGTAAGATTTGCTGGTAATCTCTGCTTTAGAGTAATGGTACTATCATTACATTCAAACCATCCACATTTCTTTTTTATATATGCCGTGTAGTGCCCTGAATTGGTTGCGGCTCCTGCGTGGTAGATTATACCTATTGTTGGTAAGGTTTTCTTACCAAGTGATATTTGACTATGTGTGAATCCAGTCAGCTTGCAGTTGTTTTTGGTACCATCTGCATTGTAACGTAGAAGCATTAGTATTACATATTTACTATGTGTTTGTATTACTAACGTGGAGCGATTATCTGAATTGCAGGTAGAGCATAATCTACCATGGTTTGCATTTTGTACAAGTTGCTGAAATGGAATGGATTCACAATTTGGTATTGATATATATATGAAGCGTTCATTGGGAATTTCTTCTTGTGTCACATTGTTGCACAGGGTGCTTGTATGTTTCCACATGTATGAAATCTGGAAGATTTCATTTATGGGTATGTTTTTGTTTTCCAGTACTAATAGTAAGTACATTAGAAATTCTTGTGGATCTTCCTGTGAGTTTATAGTGAATTTCACCATTCCAGCACAGTAGTCCAATTGTCGTCTTATTCCAAAAACACTATCAGGGTAATTCATAGAATTCAGCGCACAAGTAGCGCAAGCGGCTGGCGCACAGCGTGCGCGTGCGATAGTCTGCGCCAGCCGCGTGCGTCAAAACCGAATCCGGCGCACAGCGTATTCATGGATTTTAGGCACCCAAACCAGCCGTGGCGCAGAGTATCGCAGCGACCCTGCAGCAGCACCAGTAACGCCCCCAAGAACGCCCTCGCGCAAGGAAAAGCCATCAAAATCGCTAAATCATCGCAAAGGGCTGCGCTAACCCTGGACCAGTTTACAGGGCTGCCAAACAAGGAACGCAAAGCGGGTAACGTGCATATCAGGGGTACGCGTGAAGTTATACACGCGATTAGCCAGGGTACGTGTATTACAGGGGTATGCGGGAAGTTTAACATGCGATTAGCCAGGGTACGTGTATTACAGGGGTACGCGGGAAGTTCAACACGCGATTAGCCAGGGAACGTGTATTACAGGGGTACGCGTGAAGTAGAACACCCGATAGGCCAGGGAACGTGTATCACAGGGGTACGCGGGAATCATCACACGCGAACAGCCAGGGTGCGTGTATTACAGGGGTAGCGGGAAGTTCAACACGCGATTGGCCAGGGTACGTGTATTACAGGGGTACGCGTGAAGTAGAACACGCGATAGGCCAGGGAACGTGTATTACAGGGGTACGCGGGAATTATCACACGCGAACAGCCAGGGTGCGTGTATAACAGGGGTAGCGGGAAGTTCAACACGCGATTGGCCAGGGAACGTGTATTACAGGGGTACGCGTGAAGTAGAACACGCGATAGGCCAGGGAACGTGTATCACAGGGGTACGCGGGAATTATCACACGCGAACAGCCAGGGTGCGTGTATTACAGGGGTAGCGGGAAGTTCAACACGCGATTGGCCAGGGAACGTGTATTACAGGGGTACGCGTGAAGTAGAACACGCGATTGGCCAGGGTACGTGTATCACAGGGGTGCGTGGGAATTATCACACGCGAATAGGCTGGGTGGGCCCTCACAGGTGTACCCTGTACACCCTCCACGGCCCCTGCAGGCAGCCCACAAAACAGGGGACTACCCTGCACACCTGATCATGTCCCCCTGCACCCCCATCCACCAGGGGCACCCTCCACCAGGCCCCCACCCATGTCTCCCACCACCCCCACCCCCCAGCAGTGCAGGGGCACCTGCCATCAGGCCCCCACCCATGTCTCCCACCACCCCCACCCCCCATCCACCAGGGGCACCCTCCACCAGGCCCCCACCCATGTCTCCCACCACCCCCACCCACCAGCACTGTGGGGCACGTGGCCAGCAGGCAGTCAGGCAGCAGCAGATGGCAGGTGGGAGCGTGCTCAGGGCTCTGGGGGACTGTAATTCGGCCTCCTGGCCAGGAGCGTGGTCTTTCGTGTTTGGACGCGTGGACAGCCTGATAGGGAGTGATTTAGCACGTGAAAACCCCACACTCAGCGAATCGCGCGAAAACCCGTCACCAGCATATGTGCGTCTATAGTTACCTGCACGTGCAGTGTCAAAGCGTGTGATTGGTGAAAATGGATCTACACGCAGGAGTGACAAAGCGTGTGATTGGTGAAAATTGATCTACACGCAGGAGTGACAAAGCGTGTGATTGGTGAAAAGTGAGCTACACGCAGGAGTGTCAAAGCGTGTGATTGGTGAAAAAGGATCCACACGCAGAAGTGACAAAGCGTGTGATTGGTGAACATGGGCCAAGCACGTACACGCCGTAAGTGACGCTGTACGTGTGGGCCTGTATATAAGGTAGTGTTGAACACCATTTCCTTGTACGTGCTTTTCGTGGAGAGCGAGTGGGTGAATTCTGTACTTCTTGTCGTTTCACACGCGATTTACTTCACGGCGTTTCCAGTTCGTACTCCCTGTTACCTCTGACAGCTTTTTCTCTTTTACCTCTTGTACTGGTTTACCTGGGCCTGTTCCCTCAAACAGTGTCCCCTTCTACTGTTGTCCTGTCTCCTCAGACAGCGTACACATCTTCTTTTGGCGGGGGTGTTGCCAACCAAACGCGCTCATTTTTCACGCTCTTTTACCTGGCAGACGGTGAGTCACGCACGTATCTAACTTCTGTGCTTGCCCCGTGTGTAGCCTACCCCTTCAGAGGTCATTCTAGGCTGCGTGTGACACGCATACGTTCATTGTGTTACTGGATGCCACAGCGTAGTGCAGGGTTTTCCATCAGCACACGTGGTCTAGGAGGGGTATTGTGCACGTTCCTTAACTTTTCTGGGGTGCCTGTGCGTTGCGTGACCCGTCATCTTTCCCCAGGGGTGTCATATAGCCTTGCCACTGCACTAGGGTACGAATACCATCTGGTACCCAACCCCTTTGACACCCAATTGCCCAGGACAATTGTGCACACCGACTCCCATACGCACAATAACATCAGTGCCATGGTTGGGAGGCGTGCAAGCCGTAAGGGTGGCAAAGGTGGCTGAGCCACACGTGGTGGCCGTGGAGGATCCACTAGGGGACGTGGTTGTGACTTGCAGGGTGCCCCTGTCCCCCCCAGTCTGGAGGACCAGTCAGGGACACCCATGCCCCCCCATCCCCCCCCCAGTTGAGGGTCATGTGGCTGATACCAACCCTGATCAGCCCTTGTTGGACCAGCCCATTGTGGCAGCAGACCTGTCCGAGGGTGATCCCATCGCTGACATCCAGGTCAGCAGGTCCACTGCACGTGCACCGGTGCACATTGGTGTCATCAGGGCACGCGCATCTATGCCAGATAGGTCATCTGCTGGCCCCCGTATCCAGGGTGTGGCTCCATCCACCCCACCTCTCATACACCCTGCCAAGACTGTGTTGGTCCTAGTTCATGCACCTCAGATCAGGCCTGACCCCATCCCACTACCCCCAATGCCTGCACCTACTGCCATGCTGAGTGTGCAATCCCACACACCCAGTACTGAGTCCACCACGGCTCCTGCCCCTAGTGTCCACAGCGGCGTAGGACACTCTGGATCCCCACCCCCTTCCAAGCGCAAGAGGAAGAGTGCACGTCCGGCACAGGCTGATTCCCCAGGCACGGCTGCACAGTCCGGCCCATCAAGGAAGCCAAGCTTCACAGTCGCCGAACTGAATGCACTTGTTCAGTATGTGTCAGATCATGATAGGGAAATGGTCATCGTTGCAGGGTCCAAGACCACACATGCCAGACGCCAGGCACACTGGCAGACCATTGCTGACAGAATAAGTGCCCTTGGAGTAGTGAGGCGCACAGCTAGTGATTGCCAGAAGCGCTGGAATGACCTTAAGCGCAGGGCAAAGGATAAGCTGGCCTCAAGTCATGCCGCAACCTTGGTGACTGGAGGTGGGTCCCCAGCACAGGAAATAGAACTCACACCACACGAGTCCGTAGCTGGATCCTACGTCACCGAGGGACAACTCCAAGGTGTGGGAGATCTCCCTGATTACGAGGCATCATCCGGTGAGTGCACATGCATGTGTGTATTATCCATGTGCATGGTGTGTGTGTGAAGCATCCATGTTGGGTGCCTGTCAAGGGGGTGTGTGGCAGAGTAGATAGTGGCACCCATGTGCCTCATCCAGTATGTTCAGTGCAACACCATCTGCCCACAGCACTATCCCAACTGGCAACAGTGCACATATGGCCCTACACCATGGAAGTTGCCCTTGAATTGTCATTTTGTCACTACATTGTTGCTCATACTCCCCTGTCTATTCATCTGATGTCTTACATACCATTCCTATACTTTCCCCCAGCCAATCAAGTTTCATCTTCACATGCCTGACATGCAATGATACCACATGCTAATGCGTCCTCTGTATATAAATGCCAACCAACATGCTGTCATACTGTGGATGTTGCCTTGACATCCACCTCCTACCTGTGTGCTTTGGTACCGTCTCGTTTCGTGCCCCATTCCCTCACACTCCATGCTGCTCTTCATGGTCTATCTTCCCTGACTTCTACAGTTCAGACCATCGTGCCCTACTCACGACACCTGCTTGCTAACAGTCAAATGAGGGCACCCTGCCCTCCAATGCGACCCATCCTATTGCTGACAAGTGCATCTGAGCCTACTCAAAGCCAACTCTCACTGACATCTGCTCATACATGCCTTTGCCTGTTCCATAGACCCTTCACATGGTCCCTGTCCTCTCTCCTTGCTCCTCTTCCACCATCAATGGTGGGACCCGTTGGGGTGTACTCCTGGCCTCCTTCCAATCCTCAGAGGCCACAATTGATGTGCATGGTAATGGGAGCATCTCAGTCCAAGGCCCTTAGGCCAACCTCATTCTCCTTGAGAAATGCTAGCCACATCTCATCAACTTCCTTACCTCTCCTGCTGTCCCCCCTCCTCTCTCCTCATCAATCCTGCACTGCCTCCCTGCACCCTCCCATGATCCTTCTCCGCCTCCCACTCCAACTCCTACACATGCTGCACCTCTGATCTCTAGCACTCCCCGTAAGTCCTCCAAGGCTGTCAACCTCCTCCACAATTACACTCCTTTCACTGCGGCTGCATCAGGCATTCCTCCGATATCTGTCACTTACATGAGGTTATGCACCTTGACATCCTTGGTCTCATGGAAACATGTCTGACGGCCAGCTCTGTCTGCATCCTTCACACACTCCTACCTGATGTTCAGGAGACCCTCTCCTTTGCCCGCCACTACTGTGCAGGGGGGTGTGCCCTTGGCTTCCCTGAGGGTATTCCTGCCACTGTCACTCCTACTTAGACCTACTCCACTCTGGAATGGCTTGTGTGACGTCTCCCTCTACCACACCTTGACATTCACAAACTGTGCGTACTGTGTCTGGGAAAACTGGTCAAATGTACTACTTCCTTTCTGAGTGTCCTCACCTCTCCTCCTCACTCATGTCCCCAGACACAGAAATCCTCTTCCTTGTTGCTGTACGCATCCACCTGCATGCTTGTTGACCCCCCCACGTGACCTTTCTGTGACCTCAGCAACTCCCTCTCACCCTCTAGACTCCCGTCTGTCCCTACTCATTCTGCAGGGCACACTCTTGATGCTCTGATCTCATCTGACTTTCCCCTCTCCGTCCATCTCTGCACTCCTCTCTCCTGGAGTGATCACATTCTCCTCTCCTCCCAGCTCACCCTCACCACACCAGAGGCAAAGCCACCCTCACCACTGTCACACACCTTCTTGGTATTCCAACCCATGAAGTGTGTGTCAGTCGAGGCTCATGCTGCCAAAATCTCCCCCCCATCCAGCTCCCCCTTAGGCTCACTCCCATCCTGACAGGGCCCACTCCATGCTCCACTCTATGTCAGGTACACTGGATGTCTTTGCCACGGTCATGACCACCTGTCTGAAGCCCCATGCCAATGCAGAGTCCTGGCATGACTCGGATCATGTGAACCCAGACCACAGGTGCCGGGTGGCAGAGAGGGAATGTCCTGCATCATGCTCATCCTCTGGCAAACTGGCCTGCCACATGCTCCAAAGGCAATAGCGCCTCACCCTTTTCACCAAGATGAGATCCCCAATCCAAGGGCACATATCTGCGGCATGTCACAACTCTGCAGGACAGATAGAAATCTGCAAGGACCTTGCCGAGCCAGATGCAGTGTGTACCTCCCCTGTCCCCTCCGAGCCCACAGCACTGCATGATTGTCTCTGTACCCCTATAGGCCACCCCCCCCAGCACTTGTCTGCGCCTAACACCATCTGCCCTTGACGTTAAGTCCTACTTACCTTGTACAGCACTTCCAGCCGCCACTTCCCCTTGCACATCATTGTGCCACCCACCCCTGCACTTGCGTGACATGAATGACACCAGCACCAGTAGGATTGTTGACTGGCATCCCCTACTGCCCCACCACCCCTCAGTGCTCCGCTGTACCTTCATACATTTCTGGACCGGTGCTTCACGAATGCTATATGATTCCTTTACAGGTGATGGGGAGGTGGAATCTCATTGTTTACTGCATTTTGTTGATGTAGACAAGGCACTGTGCATCGTGGCCAATTTGGACTAGCAGATCCATGTACAACATGTCAACTTATTGATGTGATGATGCAATGTCAGGACCAGAGTGGTAGAAATCCAAAAAAGTTGCCCTCCTCTCCCTCTTCACTTGGTGGCTATGTCACATGCCATGTGTGTGATGGCATGTGCCTTTGACATGGCAATCACCGGCCAATGTGTGATGGCAGTGCTAGGCAGCATGGTGAGCAGGCATTGCTCTCCAATCTGTACATTGTATGCCCTGAGCCTCCCCTACAGACCCAGTGATGGTGAATGCATAGGAGGTCTCCCAGTCATGTGGGACATGTGTCGTAGAACTACTGCCTCTGTTGTTCATCAGCCCTTGTTGCATGCCATGGTGCTAATGCCTGTTTCCATTTTTCTCTTTCATGTCTTTGCAGGGGACGAAGCACTTGTTGATGCTGGGGATGTGGTGGTTGAGCCGTCCCAGGAGGGCAACCCGGGCCGACCTTCCACAAGTGAGGGACGTGGTGTGTTTGTGGGTGAAAACCCACAAGTGCTGCAGGTCGTGCTGTCGAGGGGTGTCTCTGGGGGTTCCTCCCCCGAGCAGTATTCAGGTGTAGACTCGGAGGATGACACCTATGTGCAGTCGCAGGTGAGTGTTCTTGGGAGAGAATCTCCTCTGTCCGACCCACCTGCAGCCGGGCCATTGCCCTCAATGGGGATGTCAGTGTCGGCAGCTCAACCTCCGGTGGTTACGGATGCAGGGCCACACCACACAATCTCTGATCCTGTTCCTGGGGCTGCAGATCAGAGAGGGAATGCAGTCCTGCAGCCTGAGGCCTTGCCGGCACAGCAAGGCTCAGTCCGCCTTGCCCCAGGCAGGTGTGGTGCCCGTCAACGTGGTGGCCGTATGCCACCTGGCAATACCGCTTGGGAGCAATCCATCTACGGTATGGCCAACCAACAGGCAGCATCATCCGAGATGATTGCACAGGCCATGGATAGGGTGGCCACTTCCATTGTCCCCCCAGAAAGGCTGATGGAGCGACTGGAGCAGGCTACAGAGTCCATCAGCCAGGCACACAGGGAGGATATGTTGGCGTCCAACAAGGACAGGAGGGCGGCACTGGCGACTCTGCGGGAATCACTTTCCATGGAGTCCCAGCGCCACAGGGAAGGCCTGAGGGAAGAATTCCGTCACCTCAGGTCGACCCTGTTAGAGCTTGAGGCTTCATCCCATAGAAGGACAGAGGAGCAGCTGGAGCGTCTGACACGGACGCTCTCGGCCGAGATGCAGGCAACTCGTGCGGAGGTCAGGTCATCCCGGGAGTTACTGCATGGGGACCTCCGCATGATTATAACCCAGAACCAGAACTACCAGACCCGCCTGCTTGCAGCCATGGAGGAGCAAACTCGTGCTTTGCGTGGGCTGCCTCCCATTGTCACACCATCTTCTGAGGCAGCTCCCCCACCTCCTGAGTCAGCTGCAGGGTCTGGCCAGAGCGATAGCGACTCATCTCCCACAACAGAGTAGCCGTGTGGGCCACGAGCCTATGGGGTGTTTTAGTTTCCCATGATCCACACAGGTGGATTGTGGCGTGCATCCTGTCCTCGGACCTCATAGGTGCCCCCCCCCCCCGCCGGCCCTTTCATGGCCATTTTTTCTCAATTTTCTTTTTTCTTTTCCAAGAGTGTTGCCTTGTGTGGGTACCTGGGCATACACTGTATTGTGGCTGGGCACATGCAGGCTTGTCCTGAGTTTGGTTTCGATGCTTGGGTAGCAGACATCCACACCCCTCCTGCTTCCCTTTCCATGGGCTTGCAAAGGGTGTGCCCAAGTGACAGCAAATTACACAGTGACATTGGGCTCCCATGAGCTGTTGGCCAGTCCATAGTCAATACTGTGTAGACATTCATAGTGTACATTGTTGTTGCACCTAACTATGCATGATGGTTTGATATGTGCCTCTACTTACATATGTTGCTCATGTTTTGCAGGTATTTCACACAGTTCTTCACACGGGCATACTCTCTGGAGTCAGACTACATGTCGGTAGATGTGCACTGACACTTTTGCGTGGCGCCATCACTGTACATCTGGACGGTGAGGACATACCAGCAGAATCAGGTAATGAGACTACCATTGATTACATGCATTGTGTCTTGTTTGGGTGGGCTTCAGGGTGGGTTGGTGTGTAATTTGATTGAAATTACTCTTACACAGGTGTGTAGCAGTGGCTCCAGCGCGGTTAGCTGTTCAAGTGCGGCTATGTTCCATTTGGGGCACTGCTATTTGTGACACCGGTGTCATGTTGTGATGGCCAGTTTGTTTGCTCTCACATACCATGACATGGTGTCCTCAGTGGCGGGACTGTGAAGGGGATGGGTGACATGGCAATGTTGTCATGTAGTGAATTGCCTGTGGCAATGCATATTTGATTGATGGAGTTGTGTCTTCTCGTTGTGATGCATTGCTGGTGTATGTGTAGGTAGGGGTGCACACATAGTGACACTTCCATGTTAACAATCTCAGGCTGATGTGTATCTGACAGTTTATTGTCGAGTAATTTAGTGACATTGTCAGGTAGTGTCATCATTGATTGTCAGATGGTATGTGCCAGAGCAGTGTGCACTAGCCAGCACTGTGATTCCTAGGTGAAGAAGTTGGCCACCAGTTGCGTACGGGCTGCCACCCCCGTGCCCTTTCCCCTCCCATGCGCAGCGGGCGTGCATGTGGTTGTGGATGTGGGGGCACCACCATGTCCACGGGCAGGCCCCGGCGTGTTGCAACGTTGTGCAGGACACATGCTGCCACTATGATCCTGCACACTATTCGGGGAGCATATAACAGCTGCCCGCCAGAACGGTCAAGGGAGCGAAAGCGTGACTTCAGCACTCCGAATGTGCGCTCCACTATGCCCCGTGTTGCAATGTGGGCTGTGTTGTACCTTACCTCGGGTGGCGTGGTGGGGTTCCGGATTGGGGTCATCATGTGGGGGCTGATAGGGTAGGCACTGTCCCCTGCGGAGGTGGTGATGGGTATCATTAGTGGTGTTGTGTCATGACCCAGTATCTGACATGCATGCATGTGCAGTGGCATTCATGCTCACCAAGCAGCCATGTATCTCCATGCTGGCCAGCCTCCAGGTCCCGGCATAGTGTAGACATTCTGTAGATGAAGCTGTCGTGGGTGGACCCGGGATAGTTGGCATATACTGATGTGATTATTCCCTTGGCATTGCATACAACTTGCACGTTGATGGAATGCCAGTGCTTGCGGTTTCTATAGATGTGCTCTGTTGCCCTGGGTGGACGTAGAGCCACATGTGTGCAGTCAATTGCACCAAGCACTTTGGGGAATTGAGCCACACCATAGAATTCCTGGATGCACGTCCGCCTTTCTGCATGAGTCCTGGGGAGATATATGTGCCTGCGGACTGATGGCCGTGCAGTGATGATGTTCAAGACCTGGTGTAGGCAGCGTGACTGCGTGGCCTGTGACACACCACCCACTATGGCACTTGTCCGCTGAAAGGATCCAGTGGCCAAGAAGTGCAGTACATTCAGGACCTTTTGCAGGGGGCTGAGTGCTTGGGAGCACAGGGTGGGTGATGTGAGGTCATCCTCCCACTCACTGACCAGGTCCAGTATGATGTGTGCTGGAAACCTGTACCTCCCATACACCTGGTCATCAGGCATCCCGAATAGGCTGGTTCTGGGTGTGAATATTCTGGCCCTGACTCTCCTCCTCCTCCTCCTTTGGTAGCCCACTGCCACTGCTGCTAGGAACGGTATGTTCATCCTGGCATCTGGCTTGTTCATTGATAAGTGCGCAAATTAATGCCTTGTGCGTGTTCTAGGCGAGCGTGTGACCCTCGCACCCCTGGAATCTAGTTCCCACTCCAATAGCGTGTGGAAATTCCCACGCAGCAGGCATACAGGTGCGCAGACGTACTTGCGTGTGTAAGTGCCCGCGCACCCCTGTAATACACGTACATTGGCCAATCGCGTGTACGCGCACTTTTGGCCAATTACACGCGATGTAATACACGTACATTGGCCAATCGCGTGTACGCGCACTTTTGGCCAATTACACGCGATGTAATACACGTACATTGGCCAATCGCGTGTACGCGCACTTTTGGCCAATTACACGCGATGACACTCTGACGTGCAGTATTTCCACGTGTGCTCCGTCATCACGTGCTGAGTGGGGAACGCCCGTGCGGATCACGTCAGACGCGCTTACGCTTACGCGGTGAGGGACTCTGGTCCAATAGAATCGCATATGCGTGCTGATGCACTTACGCGCTAAGGCCCTTTCCTCGGATTTCACGCTGACGTGCAGGAATTTCACGTGCCAAATCACTCCGTATCAAGCTGGCCACCCGAAAACACACGGAACACCACGCTCCTGCCCAGAAGGCCGAGTTACTGCCCCCCCAGTGCCCTGAGCAGCCTCCCACGTGCTATCTGCTGCTGCCTGCCTGCCTGCCTGCCTGCTGCCACCGTGCCCTGCCATTTGGTGCCTGCACATCAGCCATCTGCAGGGGTCCAGTTGCTGTGTCCACCCCTGCTGGAACTGAAGACTCCCAACTGGGATTACATCGCTCCACAGCCCAGCCCCAGGACCCAGTTGCCCACCCACACCTGCCTCTGGGGTTGCCATGTCGGGCACTTCGACATCTGGCACCAGTGGCAACCCCAGGCCAGAGGGGCAGAGGGGCACCAGCTTCACTGCCACCGAAGTTGGTGTCCTGGTGGAGCATGTCCTGGGGCAGTATGATGCCCTCTTTGGATCGTCCCGCGCCAGCAAGGAAGGACGGGAGAGGATCTGGGCCGACTGTGTGGTTGCCATCAACGCGGAGGGGGTGGCAACCCGCAACGTCCAGAAGATCAAGAAGCGCTGGGAGGACTTGAGGTCCAGGACCCTTGTGAAGGCCCGGCGCCTCGTGGAGGGGGGCCGGGGCCGCATGAGTTCCATCCAGAAGAGGGTCCTGGAACGCGTACGCCCAGCGCTCCACGCCCAGGTCCTTGAGAGGGAGGCCCGTCTGGAGTTGAGCGGTAAGTGTGCAAGCATTACTGTGTGAGACAGGGCATGTTGCGGTGTGCTGGTTCTATGATACTTGCCTGTATGTGTGCCATGGGCCATGTATGCATGTATGTGTGCAGGGACATCATGGTAATGCATGTGCGACCAGTGATGTGTGACCCACATGGTTGTTGCATGTGTTGAAATGTGGCATGGGGAGCCCTATGCAGATTTAGGACATGAGAGCATGCCAGTCTCTGTACCTGGACATGGATGGGGGTGAAGGATGGGTGCTGATGCCAGGTACATATATGGTAGCCATGTCTGTGTGCCTGACCTGCGTGTCTGTGACTTGTGCATGCCATGGATGCATGACACATGTGTGTGACAATGCACAGATTCTGTGACGCACCCAACTAACCCTTGTTTCGCCTGTGTTCGTTGTGTTTGGGGCCAGATGGATGTGACTGAGGTGAAGTGTGTGCATGTGATATGCATGAGCCATGATGCATGTGAGTCACATATCATTGAATGTTTCAAGAGTCAATTGGACATGCATGGAAATGTGCATGGCATGCACCATGCCTGTTACTGTGTGTGTTTTGCCTGGACTGACCCATGTGTTGTGGAGGGACATGATGGAAGTGTACTTTGACAGGGGTGCTCATCTGCTATTGCTTCCTGTCTAGGGGACCATTTTACAGTAGCCTGATGCTTGTGTCCTTTGTCTCCCTCTACGCAGCGGCTAGTGAAGAAGAGGGCGGAGACGGCGCTGTGGAGCAAGGCGGCGGGGATGCCCCCACGGCTGCAGCGGAAGGGGTGGGTGAGCCCCCACAGGGGCCTGCTACGGCGGGAGACGGTGAGGAGCCATCCAGGTTGGTGGTTTGCACAGAGGAGGAGGAGGCCGACACTGGTGCACACATGGGGCCTGGTGGGAGCATCCCTGCTGGTGCAAGTGGTGCAGTCCAGGGCCAGGGGCAGGAGGCAGCACAGGTCACCGTGGAGGTGCCTGTGCATGTCGCTGTCCCTGACCCTGTGAGTGCACCACCATGCACCAGCAGGGATGCCCCGTCCCAGGCCCGTCCGCAGGTAGTGGGGATGTCCATGTCAACTGACTCCCCTCCACCTGCGGCCGTGGGAACCCCTGGCCGCGTGGAGCAGGTCCTGATTGGGGTCGCGATGCGCACGGCTGTGATTCGTGATGACGTGCGTGCTTCCCGGGAGGAGCACGCACGTCATCACGAAGTGCACCGTGCCGACGTGGCCCAATTGGGATCGGCCATGTTCGGGGGGTTCCTGCATGTGTTGGCCAATCTGACGGCCCTCTCCTCCTCTGTGCAGGCTATCCAACGGTCGTTCTCCTTGCCGTCTTCCGGCCCAGATGCCACCATGGCCCCCTGTGGACCTGCCCCGACCAATGCAGCCAGCTCGGTGGGGATCCCATCCCTGCCACAGTTGGGAGTCGGAGGTCCAGCAGGGGTGGACGACACAGCAAGTGGACCCCAGCAGATGGAAGATGTGCCGGCATCATCGGGCAGGGCACGTGCACGACGGCGTCGGTGGTTACCATCAGCCTGGATGCCGTCGTGCTGGCAGAGGCAGTGGCGTCGGAGGCAGCAGCGGGCTCGACGTGGGAGGCATCATGGCTCAGGGCCATCAAGATCAGAGGGGCAGGCATCGGCCGGAGGGCAGGGCAACCCTGGCATGGCGGTGTGTTCCGTGTGGGAGGAGTTTGGCCAGCGGATAGGTGCAGAGCGGCAGCGGGCGGAAGAGGAGCGGCTCGCCATGGCCAGGGCGGAGATTTCCATGCATCGGGCATTGAGGCGGGCTGAGTGCCTCGAGGAGGCTCGCAGGGATTTTGGTGAGCACATGGGGTTGTCCCTGCGAGACCTCGGGGCCAGGACAGAGTCCCGCCTCCAGGACATTGACATGGAGTTCGAGGATGCCCTGGCCAGCATCACCAAGTGAGCCGCAGGACTAGCCCGCTGCCTTTGTATATAGTTTTGTAGTTAGTTAGTGCTAGGTTTCCTTTATTTATTTTTATTATTTTGGACCGCTCGGACAATGGCCACTTTTTTGTACATATTTATTTTATTAGTTAGTATTAGGTTTCATTTGTGCTGTTGGGCTCATGGACCCTGGAACATTCCTGTATATATTGATCTATTTTGGGAGATACATTTTTTAAATTTTTTATTGTTTACACCATGACGTAATGGTTTTTCTTTGATTTCCTACTACATGGTTTTGCTTTGGACAAATTATATTGATTTTTTCATCCTTTGTTTTTTGGTTTATCATTTTTGTTCTCGGACATGGACCTTTTATTTACTTTGCCACATAGTTGTAAGTTTTATTGGTTTACTTGATTTGTGTTTTTAATACATTTTTATATTATCTTACACTTGTGTTATTTTCTCTTTGGTTTCTTACATGTCATGATATGGGTTTTGACATTCACTTGCACCCATTGTGTATGTGTGTGTGACAGACATGTGTTCTTTTGCATACTTGCCTTTGGGGTTGTGTCATGTGATTGCATTCACTATGTGGGTGCATGCAATCCTTGCCTGGGTGTTTGTGCTGGGTATGCTGGCCATTACTGCCATGATTGTGTATCGTCAGGACCTGGGGCCAGGGGGAAATGGGTGGGGGCCTGCTGGCAGGTTCCCCACAGTGCTGGGGGTGGTGGGAGACACGGGTTGGACATGGGTGGGGGCCTGCTGGCAGGTTCCCCACAGTGCTGGGGGTGGGGGGGGTGGGAGACATGGGTTGGACATGGGTGGGGGCCTGCTGGCAGGTTCCCCACAGTGCTGGGGGTGGTGGGAGACATGGGTGGGGGCCTGGTGGAGGGTGTCCCTGGTGGATGGGGGTGGGGGTGGTGGGAGACATGGGTTGGACATGGGTGGGGGCCTGCTGGCAGGTTCCCCACAGTGCTGGGGGTGGGGGTGGTGGGAGACATGGGTTGGACATGGGTGGGGGCCTGCTGGCAGGTTCCCCACAGTGCTGGGGGTGGGGGTGGTGGGAGACATGGGTTGGACATGGGTGGGGGCCTGCTGGCAGGTTCCCCACAGTGCTGGGGGTGGGGGGGGTGGGAGACATGGGTTGGACATGGGTGGGGGCCTGCTGGCAGGTTCCCCACAGTGCTGGGGGTGGTGGGAGACATGGGTTGGACATGGGTGGGGGCCTGCTGGCAGGTTCCCCACAGTGCTGGGGGTGGTGGGAGACATGGGTGGGGGCCTGGTGGAGGGTGTCCCTGGTGGATGGGGGGTGGGGGTGGTGGGAGACATGGGTGGGGGCCTGGTGGAGGGTGTCCCTGGTGGATGGGGGGTGGGGGTGGTGGGAGACATGAGCAGGTGTGCAGGGTAGTTCCCTGTGGTGTGTGCTGCCTGCAGGGGCCGTGGAGGGTGTACAGGTAATGCCTGGGAGCACACAGCCATATCGCGTGTGGGACTTCCCGCGCACCCCTGCAATCCACGTACCCGGCCATATCGCGTGTGGAACTTCCCGCGCACCCCTGCAATCCACGTACCCGGCCATATCGCGTGTGGAACTTCCCGCGCACCCCTGCAATCCACGTACCCGGCCATATCGCGTGTGGAACTTCCCGCGCACCCCTGAAATCCACGTACCCGGCCATATCGCGTGTGGAACTTCCCGCGCACCCCTGTAATCCACGTACCCGGCCATATCGCGTGTGGAACTTCCCGCGCACCCCTGAAATCCACGTACACGGCCATATCGCGTGTGGAACTTCCCGCGCACCCCTGAAATCCACGTACACGGCCATATTGCGTGTGGAACTTCCCGCGCACCCCTGCAATCCACGTACCCGGCCATATCGCGTGTGGAACTTCCCGCGCACCCCTGAAATCCACATACCCGGCCATATCGCGTGTGGAACTTCCCGCGCACCCCTGTAATCCACGTACCCGGCCATATCGCGTGTGGAACTTCCCGCGCACCCCTGCAATCCACGTACCCGGCCATATCGCGTGTGGAACTTCCCGCGCACCCCTGAAATCCACGTACACGGCCATATCGCGTGTGGAACTTCCCGCGCACCCCTGACATCCACGTACACGGCCATATCGCGTGTGGAACTTCCCGCGCACCCCTGAAATCCACGTACCCGGCCATATCGCGTGTGGAACTTCCCGCGCACCCTAGCAATCCACGTACCCGGCCATATCGCGTGTGGAACTTCCTGCGCACCCCTGCAATCAACGTACCCAGCCATATCGCGTGTGGAACTTCCCGCGCACCCCTGCAATCCACGTACCCGGCCATATCGCGTGTGGAACTTCCCGCGCACCCCTGAAATCCACGTACACGGCCATATCGCGTGTGGAACTTCCCGCGCACCCCTGAAATCCACGTACCCGGCCATATCGCGTGTGGAACTTCCCGCGCACCCCTGCAATCCACGTACCCGGCCATATCGCGTGTGGAACTTCCCGCGCACCCCTGAAATCCACGTACCCGGCCATATCGCGTGTGGAACTTCCCGCGCACCCCTGTAATCCACGTACCCGGCCATATCGCGTGTGGAACTTCCTGCGCACCCCTGAAATCCACGTACACGGCCATATCGCGTGTGGAACTTCCCGCGCACCCCTGAAATCCACGTACCCGGCCATATCGCGTGTGGAACTTCCCGCGCACCCCTGAAATCCACGTACCCGGCCATATCGCGTGTGGAACTTCCCGCGCACCCCTGTAATCCACGTACCCGGCCATATCGCGTGTGGAACTTCCCGCGCACCCCTGAAATCCACGTACCCGGCCATATCGCGTGTGGAACTTCCCGCGCACCCCTGCAATCCACGTACCCGGCCATATCGCGTGTGGAACTTCCCGCGCACCCCTGCAATCCACGTACCCGGCCATATCGCGTGTGCAACTTCCCGCGCACCCCGGTATGCACGCACACGTTTATTTTTTCTCTCAGCGCGTGTCTGTGTTTGGGGGTACCCCTTTGTACGTCATTTGTCCTGGAGGGCCACAGTATTGGACATTGATCATGTCTGTATATAGGTGCTATTTGTTGGCGCACCTTTTAGCGCACATTTCTTGCAGGCGCAGAGACGCTACCGCCTGATTTCTTGTGGCGGTCGTGTTTGTGCCTGTTTGTGCCTGTGCGCTGCTTTGAGCGTGCGCTTTTTTGCCCTATTCTATTCCATGAATACGTGTTGTATGCGAGCGTGTGGGCGTTCCGCGCACTTGCCTCCTATACTTTCCCGTGCCGCCCACATTCTTCCCCATTCCGAGTGTTGTGCCCCATTTTATTCCCCATTCCGAGTGTCCCGCCCTGTGTTCCGCCTACTTTAGAGCTGTGCGCTGCGCTCGGAGTGATAGCGCAGTGGCCGTGGCGCACGACGTTGGTTGACCTGTGCGCCGGCCTGCGCCGCGCGCTTTTTCGGCGCACGTCCTCTGCTTTTCTTGCGCACGGACTTCCATGAATCGACGTGCGCTGGTTTCCCTGCGCTTTTCGCTAATTTTCGGCGCAGCGCACGTATTGGCCCCTCTGCGCCGGGATTTTCGGCGCACATTTATTCCATGAATCGGCCTGTATATGCGTTGTCAGGATTGTTTGCTGCATTTCTGTGAAGTACTAACATTTGCAAACACAAAGGGTCTGTACTGTGTAAGTAAATGTTGTCAACAATTGGTGGTAATTGAAATAGAATATTCATTGCTACATTTGCATAGCAACTTACACCAACTATATTTGAGAATTTAAATGGTCCAGGTAGTTCTGTATCTAACTGCTTTTTTGGAGTTTGTATTCCTTCTTTAAAGAAGTACCTGGTTTACTTTCTCTAATTGATTCTTTTTTGTTTGTGGTACTTGAAGTATTAGTTTCTTTTACTCTCTTTGGAGGATTTGCAGTGACGTCCTGTTGCATTTCTGTTTGATTTAGTTTTCTTTTACAACGTTTTAGTTTTTGTGGAACAGAATATGTGTTTAGATGGGGAGTGTATAGTGAGCGAAGTCTATTATATTCTAAAATGCAAGGAATATCAGCGTTTACTTTACTTGCATCAAAGTTGATTAGAAATAGACCGTCAAGTGTACGTAAGCGTGATAGTGCTACGTAGCTCATGCCTTCTTTAAAGACTGTGTTACCAATATCTATCATTGCTTTGTCTAGGGTAAGACCTTGTGATTTATGAATCGTGACTGTGTATGCAAGAGTTAGAGAAAATTGTTCTCTGCGTACATACATATCTTTGAAGAGAAGGAATCTAGCTGTTGAGCGTCCTATCCTACTTACTTCTGAAAGTTTGTCAAAGAGTATATTGACAAACTGAATTTTGTTGTCACGTGGGTAGGTTTGAAAACCAACAACTGTACCCAGTGCTCCATTAGCTAGTCCTTGGTCCACGTCAAGGTTACGTTTAAGCATTACTCTGCAATTTAAGGATAATTTTAACATCTTTTCTAAGCCTGCTGTGTTTGAGATTGATTTTTCTAAATTATTTAGTCTTGTTGTGGCTTGGTCACACATGGGTAGTGTCATACCATGTACATCTAGTTTGTCTGTGGCGCTAATTTCCATTATTGGTTGCATTTCTTTACTTAACATTATTTCATTGAATTTGAGACAGCTTGCAAGAGTTGGCATTAAGGCCACAAAATTGACATTTTTGTGGGCTAATTGTTCCATAACATCTGTAGCACATGCATTATCGCCATAAAGTGCATTAATGTGCCGGGTTTTCAATGTTGCTTCTGCTTCTTTAGAAAGTATACAAACTCTCAAACTTTTTTAAAATGTTGGCATAAGTTAGATCTTCAGATTGGCGCATGTTTTCTGTTAATTCTCTGTATTGGAAATGTTGCCAAAGGTTGACATTTCCAATGCTGCCAACAGTTTTACGGCAGAGTTTGTGCCCTAATGTTTTAAAAATAGGTTCACCTTTTACTGGTGTTAATTGAAGCAGATCTCCAAAAACAATCATGTGTTTTCCTGCAAAGAGCTCTTCATAGTCTGTTTTGAGTACTTCTTGTAATCTGAGGTGAATCAAAGCTAACATCAGGTTGGAGACCATGCTCACTTCATTTATTAGTAGCATTTTCAATTGTTTCAATACTCTGCGTAATTCCATTGCAGCTTCTGCAGAAAGTTTGTAATAGTCTAATTTGTTCTGGTGTTCTACTGGTAATAGTAGTAATCGGTGTAATGTAACACCACCTATGTTGTAGGCAGCTAAACCTGTGGCGGCAGTGACAACAGCTGACAGTTTGTTGTTTGTCAATTGTTGAAGGAACTTACTAATGATTTTGATTAGGAATGTTTTGCCAGAACCAGCTTTACCACTGACGTACAGTAGTATAGGTTTATAATTATGGCAGGAACATTCTTTATTTTCATGTTTTACACCATGTGCAATTTGTTTTGTTACTTCTTGAAAAATGCTACTTTGCTCATTGTTTAGTTTTGATTGTAGTATAGTTAAGTCTTCCTTATCTTCATACTGACACATGGTGTTTTCTACTTCTATCATAGCTAATTCTGCCTCATTTGTTATTAGTGGTTCTCCCAGTGGTTCTTGGCTTCCTGTTACAGAAGGTTGACTACTGTCAGGAGTATCCTTATCTAGTTGGGCTTGGAGTTCTTCTTCATGTTGCTGTTCATTGTGCAACATTGTTTTGTACTGTGTAAAGTTTACATCAGTTATAGTGCTTTTATTTGCTTTGAAAGCATCCTCATATGAGTCATAGTTATCTAGTAATTGTTCTTCTTTTCTCCATGGTTTGAAGAGTTGTAGCAGGGACATGTAATATACTTCTTTATGTTGAGGAGTTTTCAATGACAATTTGATATGATTAATTAAATTTGGTTTAGTGAGTTTAAATGTTTTGCCTTCACAGTCTGTCACTCTATATTTACCTTTTTTTCATCAGGTTTCATATTATTTTTGTATGTGTAGTTTTGGGCTATTTGGTTTAGACACATGTTTTCCAAAGTATTACTTCTGTTTGGGTAGTATGTGTCCAATAAATTGTTTTTTAAAATGTTTTGGCTGTTGGGATCATGTTTGGCTATTGTTTCTATATCTTCATATGATTTTAGAACTCTTTTTCTAGATTTAGCTGGACCAAGACTTAGCCATACTATATTTTCAGATTTACCATACAATGAAGTACCAGTTAAACGATCAGCTGCTTCATAAGATCCACATTCTCTATGGGTGAGCATTTGTATGCCCAAGCTGTATAATTTCTGAGATACTGTTTTATCTGATGACAGGTCATTCCAGAGGTCTTGGAGCTCTGTCTTTTCTGCTTTAGTTAAGTATGCTGTGACATATTGTGCAACTGCAGTAGAATTGTCTGCAATGTACTGCACATCTATGTTTGCATTCCATAAGTGGGCAATGATTGCATTATAATCATTGATATATTTTTCTTCTTCTTTTCTTTTTATGTAATATGTATTTTTAGGTGACTTAACTTTAACACTATGTCTAACTGAAGACATGAGGTTGTTTACTTGACCTGTATTTGTAACTGGTCTAGGGAAACCAAATCGGCATTTGGTGTAGTATTTGCCTTTGTTTTTGTATTTGCGACGACAATATTTTCCACATTTGTGTCTTTGAAATTGTAAAATTTGTGCATGAAGATCACTATTTGTGGTTTCTGATGGAATTTCACAAGTGACATATTTTTCAATAAACTGTAAAACAGTGGCATCACTGTCTTGACCAAATTTAGGAGCATTTTTAATCCATAAAAGCATGTGGATATGTGGTGCTCCTCTGGCGTGGTATTCTTTTCTCCAAAAGAAGTGTTGCACTTCTCCAAGGGGAGGAACAGTTTTATTACAAATAAAATGTAGCATAGCAATGAAGCGATGGTGAAAATATCTTGAAACATTAACAGGATCCAAAGAACAAAGTTCTCCAGGTGTTAGAATGTCTATGTTTGTTCTGTTTTTATTTGATATGCATAGGAGATCATGTAAATCTTCCCATGCATATTCTGCACAACTTAATGTAACAAACCAAGTGGGTGGGCCAAGGTTTCTGATCATACAACGTACATCTCCATGACGTCGAAACCAGTACTCTTTAGTACCACGCATATTTGCTAATAGATTTGTAATATTTGATTGTAAATCCTCATCCTTTTGTTGCACTTTCTCTAATAATTGTGTAGCTGTCATATTTTGAAAGTGTGATCCTGATTTTAATATGTGTGCAACTCCGTAACATAAAGTTGCTAGTTCACTTTCAAAGAGTAGGTGAAATATGTATTCCACATTTTGTCTAAATCTGGGATCTTCAGAATACATCGGTAATGAGCGGTATTCTGAAGCTGATATTTGAATAGGTCTATCATCATACCTTCCTCCTTTGCCAGTAGGAAAGAGTAGAGGAAAAGCACGTGCTTCTATACTTTTTTCCCATATACTGATTGGCGATCCTTTTGTTTGACGCATTTGGTAAGTTTCCAGTACATCTTTTACGGTGTCATTAAAGTGCAAAGGATGAATTGTAGAATGGTCTAATGTATTTGATATTGTAGCAGGTTCTAGTAGCTCAAATTGACCAGCTTCTTGTGTTTCTTGAATTATTACAGTTGTATCTTTCAAGTTTTCTTCAATATTAATTTCTTTGTAATATTCATTATTCTCTTTAAGATATTGGAAGGCTTGTCTAACTTTATATAAATCTACCAGCTGTTGCCATATTTTTTTGTCTTTTGTAGGTACTCCATTTACTAATATAATTAAAGATTGCTGCATTAGACGTTGCACTCCTAGAGTATGCACATTTTCTTTTAGATTTAATGGTAAATAAACTACTTTTCCACAAATGCCTTTTACCAATTCAGAGGGAGGTAATTTAGCTGTTTCTGGTTGAAGGCGTATTATTGCTTGAAATGGGTGTACTGTTTGAATTATGATGCTCTCATATAAATTAAGTTGTTGTAGAGGTTTTGGTACTGGGTATAATTCCAAATTATCTGTGATAGAACGTGAAGGAGTTTGGTTGTTGTCAAGTTTTGTAGTGCAATAACTGCAAAGTATTAAGGGCTCAGTTATTTCATATTTGTTTTCTGCTACAAGGTAGAGAGCTAATTCAAACCATTTAGAATCTTCATTGTCTTCTATTTTGTATGATAGGTCCACAGTTTTTTGTGTTACTTTTATAAAAAATTCTACGGCAACATACACATACATGGTTTGGTACTTCAGCTGATGTACTTTTAAATTTTAGTATTTCTTTTTTGTATGTGTTTAGCAAAAGGTTGCCATGTGTAGAATGGTTGCTTAATTGGTTTAAAGCTATTTCATTCTGTAAATGGCTTTCACTTCCAAAATATTTTTTCTGGATATAGTGAATTTCTTCAAGTAGGTCTTTTGCTGTACCATGTAGAAGGATGTTATTTAACTTTGCTAGTGCTAAAGCAGGACTTTTAGCATAGTACAGTTTATAGACTAGATTTCTTATAGTTGAATGATGTGTTGATATCCTTTTGATATCATGGAAAGTGGTTTTACAAGTAGGTCCTGTAATGCAGGCCAATGAATGTCCTTGTAGTCCTGTGTACTTGCGCACTGGACAGGTATCTATATTTTGCAGTAATTTAATTTAGATTTTATCTTTGCTTTTTACATATTTATTGAGGAATTGGCGTAAAGATTTGAAATATTGTTTGGGAATGTTACACATTGACGTGCATGGCCATTTGTACACTAGACGTTCTGATTCAGTTGAATGGAGGGGTAATTTTAAGTTTTCAGGGCATATTTTTGTAAGAAGTACTTCTTGTTCCATTATGGTATTATTCACTTTTTCATAACCTCGACCACTGCTATGTATGGCAATTGTATTCATTTGCTTTTGTTTGTACGCTTCTTCATTAAAATATGGTTCTGTGCTTGTAGTGTGATTCCATTCTCCTCCGCTGATACTTAAGAATTTCTTTCTGTTGATATTTCGCTTATTGAGAAGTCTTTTTTGTAATGTAGTTATTAGTTTTGTTAGTGGTTTCATTTTGTTCAACAGTAAAATAAATACATTTCTTTTGAGAAGAATTGCACTGTCCATCAATGCTTCTAAGATTAATTTCCTACGATAGGTTTTAAGCTTTGAACCTGATTTCTCTCCTGTTTTTATAAGATTTTGAAGGACTTTGTGACGGTATATTTTGGCTAAAATACTTTTCTTGGTATGCTTACTTTGCACTATATTAAAATTTGAAGAAGTAGTTTTATCTGTACTGATAGCTGATTTTCTGTTAATTGTTTTTTGGTTTGTTTTACATTTTGATAGAGGAAGCAAAGTTGTTGTACTTGAAACTTCTTGTGTTTCACTAATTGATTGTATTAGCTGTTTTGGTTCAACTTTTTTTACAAATTCTGTTAGAGATGGATGCTTATGTTGGACACCTTTATTTTCATTTGCTCTACTTTTGCGTTGCTTTCTACGGACTTGACTTTTGGTAGGCATTCTTTAGGGTCTGTTGAAAAAAATAAAGAAGATATGGGTTGGGGTGTTCTGGAATGTATGTGTGCTGTGTGCATGAGTGTTTGAGTAAGATGATAAAGATGTATGAAATGGTGTGTGATTGTGCATTGGGAACTAAAACTAGTAGGTATAGGTATTCTTGAATTTATGTGTTACTAAACTGGGGTTCAGATGACAAAAAAAAAGTAAGCTAGTGGTGTGGAAAAGTACAAATAGTAAATCTAATGTATACAATTAAAACAGTTGTTTGTTCTATAATATGAAAATTGTAGTGGTTCAGTTGGGTAATTTGTGTGTCCAAAAATAGAAATTTGTGGGCCATTCTGGCTGTAAATCGCTGTTTAAGACATGGAAATTTTTGGACAAAATGGTACAAAATCTCTATTTTTAGAAACCGAAATAGCTCGTATTAACGTTATAGTATTTTTGATTAATAATACAAATATTATGGTGATATTTTACTTACTTTTTTCTTAAATTAACAGGTAACTTCTTAGTTTTTCTTTCTTCTTCGAATTCGGCTGCTTCGTTTCAGGAAACTGGTCTTCACTGCAATTGTAAAAGCTTCAAATTAGTCACTTTGTTTGTATATAGCACTGTTTTTAATTTAGATATTGATTTTTTTAATTGAAATCCTCAGTGCCTTCTGTAAAACCATTAAACTAATTTATTTACATAAGATACATTGCATCAGTTCAGTACATATGATACGTTCTTAATGAACAAATTGTATTGAATGACTAACTGTAGCAAAAAAAAATATCTTTACTATGTCTTGTGAAATTTATAATATATTAGTGAATACCACTATATCTGTAAGTAAACTGTTCTAGGTAACAGCGCCTCAATGTTATGTCTAATTTAAAGTAATTAAGTAAATAAATAAATAAAAACAAAAAATATGAAATTGTATAAGTATTTTTATAAAGGTTTAAACATAGATTGTGTTTGCATGCAATTTTGTTTGAATATATGTAGTCTATATATTTCATTTAAAAAATGTTAGTTTAACATGATTTGAGTGTGTGTGTATAAAGAAAGTAAATAGTATAAAGGTTTATAAGTGATAGTTGATTTTAGGAAATTGAAAAAAGTACAGTAAATTCATTTTACATATTTTACAAGGTAAAAGTCTGTTTGAAAATGTGTTCATCTACTATACAGAAAATATGCATACCTGAAGTTTGTGTTCATGCATATGGATATGCATGGAGCTGCAAGTAGAAATCTTGAAGACTTGTACAGTATTTCTGGTAGATGCTGCTTGCCAATGATATGACACTTGTACTCGGAGAGATTCAGAGTACATTTGCAGTGCTGATCTATGATGATGCAGTTAGATGTAGAGGTCTTGAATGTGATTGGTGCATGGTCATGTGATTTTTGAGGTACATCCAATGAGGGAATGGCAGAGAGAGTGTAGTGGAAATGGTAGAAGGGCTGTTCATGTTACGATATGTCCGCGGACATGGCGGTAGTTCGCGGACATCGGGAGTTACATCTGGGGATTTTTTGGTTCAGAAGTCATGCAAATGAGAATAAGCACTGAAAGGGATTGGTCAGGAAAGTTTGGTGGGTGTGTTGTGCCAGGAGAGATTTTCTCAGATACTCTTTTTGCTGAGAGAACAAAAGATAGCTATGGCTGTGTGTTTCAGAAAACAGATTGTTTGGATTTTAGGAGATTCGTGGATACATTGGTTGAAGGTGCATGCAGAAAGCTGTGGCGTAGCTGTAGATCTTGGATTCCCACATGTGGAAGTACACTGGCATGGAGTATGTGGAATGAAGTGGTTGGACTTGCTACCTCTCTGTGCTACTTTGGAGACAGAGCAACATCCAGACATAATTGTAATTCATTGTGGAGGGAACAGTTTAGGACATGTGACTGGAATTGTTTTGCAATTTGCTATGAAAGAAGGACTTAGGAAGGTTATGGACATGTTTCCTAATTCTCAAGTGATATTTTCACGGATTGCGCAGAGACAAATGTGGCTTTGTTCTTCTTCATTTGGTCCACAAATGGAAAAAGCAAGGCGCAATGTTAATAAGGCTGTTTGTGCCTTTCTAAGAGATTTTGGCATGTCTTCTTTTCACAATGAAAATATTATGTTTTGTAGTACATACATTTTTCGCAGAGATGGAGTCCATCTTACTTATGCTGGCAATCAGATTTTTCTGAGAAATGTACAAAATGCATTGCAACCTTTTTTGGAATTACAACAACGATTTTGAAGTAGATGTTAAGCATTTACAATTTTTGACTTACAAACACCACCCAAAGGCTCTTTTCAGAGCCACCACTTCTTTCCAGAGAAAATTACAATGTTTGTGATGGAGTAGCAAGCCAATTTTTTTAATGTTCGCGAACTGTCCGCGGACTTCTAAAAAATACAAAGAGCCATTCTTCATTTATTTTCACTTCTATTTTTTAACTGGGAAAGGCGGCTCTGAAAAGAGCCTTATTTTTTTTTGATTTTTGTAATTTTGTATTTATTTTGGTTTTTCAGACACGACACACTAGGAGAGGAGGGTCAAGGGGGGGACACCAACCACAGGGATAAGAAAGGGCGAGCTGAGAGAGGAAGATGTAGAGTGGGTTTTATTTGGGTAGTGAGCAGGTCTTCTCGTGCTCTGAGACGATAGTCTCAAAAGCACTCCGAAGTCGCTCCCCCCTGCAGAGTACTGTGTCACAGTACATACATACAACTGTGACCCTCGAAAGGTAAGGGTCATCAGCATTCTGTATGGCCTGTGAGGCAGCTTGAGGAAGACGCTGTCCCACAGAGGTGGTCCTTGTGGTGACAGGATCGGAAACAGAGGATGAAGTAGAGGAAATCAACCTGCTACGTTCTTAGCAAGGTACAACCCTGCGAATAGCCCCAGAGTGAAATGACCTCAGGTGTCGCTTCATAGTAGTGGTCCCAAAGCTGTACTTACCGTGCTTCCCGCGACTGAGTATCATTTTGCACTCATTGCAGGTAACACGGTTGGCAAGAGCCTTAGGAACATTACCATTAATGGTAAATAACCGCCACACCCAAGACTCACGCCTAGTGCGGTTAGTAGGGTTTTCCTCTACCTCATTCTCATCATCCTCTTCTTCCTCCTCCGCATCCTCACTCCTGTTCCCCTCTTCAGGCCCTTGGGGAGGTGGTGGTGGTGGAGGGGGTGGGGGTGGTGCTGAAGCAGGTGCTGCACCAAGTGGAAGTTCAGCAGCCAAGGATGCCATCTCAATGATGGTGTAGTCTGCAGGTGGCAGCAAAAATCACTGTGTTCTGAAGAATAGCCAGAAACACAATGGGAATAAGCTCTTGGGCGTGGTCTTTTATAGGGGTGCTTGTGCGCGGTTCACGGACATGCGCACTGTCCGCGGACAGATCGAACACAAAAAAAGGATCGGAAAGTTTCAAAAGGTATATAGAAACTCAAGATTGCTATGTGGGACTTGTGCCATGGTGAGATTTTATTGAAAAATATTATGGATTAACTGAAAATGTACTTTTAAATTGTTCGGGGACACCAACAGTGTCCGCATTTCAGGAAACACGATGAGCGCGGGCGCGGTCATATGATCCGTTCGCGAACTAGTCCTTGAAGGAAGCGCCTGTCAGCAGGACACCAAGTGCACGGAGATTGGTTAGTGCATGCGCATTGATGTCCTACGGACACTGTTCGGGTTCTGAAGTAATTAAAAGTGCGTCACACGTGAAACGAACATTTCAGGACACCGCGTGTGTTCTTAGAACAGTTTAAACTTGGTAGCGAACAGTAAGGACAGATATAGTGTTCTTCCGGACACGTGTAATTTCGTTTATGTACGAACATTTCAGGACACCAATTGTGTTCTTAGAACAGTTTCAATTGGGTAGCGAACACTATGAACAGGTATAGTGTTCTTCAGGACACCTCCATTTTTGTTTACGTACGAACATTTCAGGACACCAATAGCGTTCTTAGAACAGTTTGAACTTGCTAGCGAAGAGTACCGGACAGGTATAGTGTTCTTTAGGACACGTTAATTTTTGTTTGTTTACGAACAATTCAGGACACCGCGTGTGTTCTTAGTACAGTTTCATGTTGCTAGCGAACACTACGAACAGTTGTACTGTTGTTCAGGACACATCATTTTCGTTTATTTACGAACATTTCAGGACACCAATTGTGTTCTTAGGACAGTTTTAAGTTGATAGCGAACATTACGGACAGATATAGTGTTCTTTAGAACACTTTAATTTTTGTTTCTTTACGAACATTTCAGGACACCACGTGTGTTCTTAGAACAGTTTCAACTTGCTAGCGAACAGTATGAACAGGTGTGGTGTTCTTCAGGACACCTCCATTTTCGTTTATGTACTAACATTTCAGAACACTCGCACTGTCCGCGGACACTTTTATTGTTTTTAAAAAACAAAAAAAACGGAAACTATTCACAATACAATATAAAAATTAAACTTTATTTAACATATATTAATAATTTATGACAGAGAAGGTGAGGCAGAAACAGAAACAAAAACAGGAGAATTTGGGGTTTCAACATGATTGGTATTAGGTGAAGAAGGGATGGAAGTCTCATCAAAACGTTTTGGATTATGGAGAGGGTTTGGGGATGATTGACTGGGATATGGTGAGGAGGGACAAGAACATGTGGGGCAATGGTACAAGGTTTTTGGTTTGAAATGATTTTCTACAAAAGTTTTTAAATTATTAAAATTAGCCAACAATACATCCTTTTTTTCTTCTATATTGTGAAGACTGTTATCCATAACAGGGTTTTCTGAAGTTTTTTTCTATTTTGTTATGCTCTGTACAAAAAAATAATATATATGTTAAATGTATATAAAAAAATAAATGGTTTATATTATAAAGTGTTTACCATTAGTTTCACTATCTTGTGACAATTCTTCATGTGGGAAATTGTCCTCTAGCCATTCCAGAGTACTAGACATTTCTGTGAGAAAAAAAAAAAAGATAATATATTTTTTCATCTAATACAGAAAGTTTATAAATATATGAGTAAAATGAAGTACACTTACTATTTCTGGTAAGATAAGTCCTATGTATTCAGTGGGTCTGGTCTTGTTCTCAGTTCTGTTGTGTCTGTGAGGTAATTATGTTGGAAGCCAATTTATCTTCTTGTGGTATATTCCATTTCAGAACATATTGTATTTAAATGAATGGTTAGTGTGTTACATATATGGGTTACATGTCTTATGTATTACTATATATAATGTGTTTGTGTGCTGCTTTTTTAATTTGTTAAATGTTCCTATATTATGATATAATCAAACATACCCCACCACCCCCCCCCCCACAGTTTTTAGGTAGTGGTACTGTTCTCCGAACATGTCTGCGAACATTAAATAAGTTCGCGGACATCAAGTTCATAAGAAGAGATCTAGTCAGTTCCATATGACATGTATATAAAGTCAAAGTCATTATTGTTAAGTGGTGCTACTAAAAAACTATGAAATTCAGTGAAAAAACTTAGTTAAAGGGACGTTATGGTTAAGTTGCGCTACTAAATGTGTTGTGATGTCATCTTTGATGTCCTGGGTGTTAGTCTTAGCAGTGCACGGTGGTGGCGCGAGTTATGGTTGCTTAGCTTACCATAACTGGCGAATTTCAAGGGTTTTTCGGTTTTACTTGGAACCATAACGTCCCTTTAACAATGTTTTTTCACTGAATTTCATAGGTTTTTTGTAGCGCAACTTAACCATAACGTCCCTTTAACAAAGTTTTTTTCACTGAATTTCATAGGTTTTTAGTAGCGCAACTTAACCATAACGTCCCTTTAACAACGTTTTTTCACTGAATATATATATATGTATATATATATATATATATATATATATATATATATATATATGTATGCATTTATTTATGTATATGTGTTCATAAAGGGGATGTTTCTTTATTTGTTTAGGAACTTTGCATGAATAATTCTTTGGAAATCCATTTTTAGTTCATCTTCTACATGTATCAAATGATCAAGTACAGCCCCTGAGGAATGTAGGGCACATAGAGGACACTAGGATAGAAACATGTTTATGTAGGGCTTTGAAGAAGTGGGTGGAGCTATTGTGGACATTTAGAGCCAGCTCTGCCATTTCAGGGTTGTAAAGCTGAAATTAAGAATTGTATTGTTCGAGTACCAACACACGTGGAAATTAGATTTTATGTGGAATGTAATCTTATTGTTTGTATTTTATGCAATTCATTGTGTTTTTAAATACATCCTAGGATCGTTTGTACGTGTATATGAACTTTGTAATAATAAAATAATGGTTGATGTTTGAAATGATATGTATTAGAGGTTAGGTCCATTCTTTCAGGACATACTAACCCAATGTCCCCCATATTTCTGGTTTGAAAAGTTGAGTGATCGTATTTAACCTTCCGTCATGATAATTATACTAAAGTATTATATCAAAGTTAATTTGGATTGACTTTTCCTAAAATTCTATTGCTAATAACTTTTGACTCACTGGAAAATTCATTAACTGAATCAAAAGTTATTAAGAAAAAAAAGATTTTCAACCTAATCCCATTCGTTTCCCCGTAGACAAAAATGTGTTTCTATTGAAACCCAATAGTGTGAAAAACTGCTAGACAGATTGGAAATACGTAATAAGCAAGTTGGACACAAAGCATTGAGATGTCCCTTTTTTTGTTTCGTCTAATATGTGTAAACATTTACAGTACCTTGTAAATAATTAAATGTAGAAGGGAACGCCACTGATTGCGAAAACATTTATGTATCTCGCATGGTACAATGGGTCAGTGAGGCTTTGCAGAATCGAAAACCCACTATTTGTTTTCTCACTGGGAGCGATTCCCATGGTTATCTCAAGAAGTTGGGAAAGTAAAGTGCTGGTAAGGAATTGAATCACACAAAGTAATGAAGGCTATTTTTGACCAACAGTAAATGTTGATGGTGACCAGAGAAATCTCATCCAAGTACACGTATACGACAGACACGTATATATATATATGTAAATGAAGGGGATGTTTCTTTATTTGTTTAGGAACTTTCTCTCTCTAACCCTCTCAGAACACCTGTCTCTTGGTCTGATCATTCTCTCCTCTCCTCTCGGAGCTCCGTGACTCCCTGGCTAAGCCTCTGCCTATACTGCCAGCCTCCTTCTCCGTCATCCGACCTATGAAGCGAGTGTCAGTAGCTGCCTTTGCTGCCTCTTTTATCCCTCCTCCTATTCCTTCTCTCGACTCTTGTTCTGACTCAGCCCTTGCCAACCTTTACCTGTCCACACCCTTGTCATCCTTGACCATGCTATGAAGATCCCCATGAAGCCTGCCTCCAAATGCAACAGTTGATATGATTCTGACATAGCCTTGATGAAAAGCAAGGGTAGAGTTGTGGAAAGGAAATGGCTGCCCTCTCGCACTCCTTCTGACATACTGGCATGCCTCCTACTCCAAAGGCATTACAGACTCCCCACCCGGTCCAAGAAGTTGGCCAATATGTCCGCATGCCGGCGTGCCACCAACAAGACAGCTGAACTTTTCAAAATCTGTAAGGAACTTTCTAAGCCTACTGCAGTCTCTACTTCTCATTTTCCTTCCCAGGCCCTCTACACAACCTTGGCCTCCCAATTCACAACCAAATCTCAAGACATCCTGTCATCACTCTCCTCTTCACTCCCTCCTCCACTTGATCTCTGGACTCCCTTGGCCCTTCTCTCCCCTACCCTCCTAGTCCCCTCCTTCTCATTTGTTGCACCGGATGAGGTCATCAAGATGGTTCACTCTATGAAAGTCTCATCCAAACAAGTGCTTCCCTGCTTCTTTATAACTATAAAGGGCAATATTGCCACCCTTTCTCACTCTTTGCTGAGTTCTGTAAACACTATTTTGCCACTGGCTCCTTCCCACAACCTCTCAAGCACTCCCTTGTGCACACCCTCATTTATAAAGCCTTCTGCGGACCCCTTCCTGCCCAGCTAAATACCCCAGTACCCCCTTCTTGGGCAAACTATTGAAGATGTTGGCCATCTTCCAACTTACCCACCACACTGAATTATTGGCTATCTCCATGACCACCAGTCTGGCTTCAGAGCAGCAAGAGCCACAGAAACTACTCTTCTGAACACCTGTGACAAATTGCTCTCTAATCTCGAATCGTGCTCTCTTTCTGTTCTCATCCCCCTGGATCTGTCCTCTGCCTTTGCCACTGTCAATCATGTCACCCTCTTAAATTGCCTCTGCGATACTCTTGGCATCATGGACTGGGCACCGGCTTGGTGGACCTCGTTCCATTCAAATATGTCCTCCCAACTTCAAATGGGCTCTTTTCTCTCCTTTACCTCACTCTCTACTTGCAGTGTTCCACAAGGCTCTATCCTCTCACTGTTGCTTTTTAACATGTACCTTGCCCCTCTTTCCATGCCCACTTGATCTCCACCTTCTCCCCTCATTTCCAGTGTTATGACGATGACACACAGCTTTCTTTTAAGATGCCATCCTCTACCTTTTCTCCTTATTCTCTCATTTCTGATTGCCTGACTACTATTCAGGCATGGTGTGCTGCTAATGACCTCTGTCTTAATGCCACTAAGACTAAAATCCTTCTTATTGGAACTCCTGCCCCTTCCTTCCCTCCTAATCTCTGGCCACCCTTCTTGACCACCCTCTCCACACCCTCTTGTGAGGCATAAAACCTGGACGTCATCTTCGACTCCTCTCTCTCCTTCTCACCTCACATTACAGACCTTGCCAAGAAGGCCCACTTTCAGCTCAAACTCCTCAGAGGCATTCTCCCTTTTCTCACCTTCCCCAAGAAACTCAATGTCTCCAGAGGTCTGGCTCTCTCCAGGCTGGACTACTGCAACAGCCTCTTCCTCAATCTACATCTTTCCTCTCTCCACCCTCTCCAACTAATCCATAATAGGACTGCAAGACTTATCTTTGGCCTCAAGCCCAGGGACTGCATCTCTCCAGCCCTACTATCTCTCAATTGGCTCCAGGTGACTGCAAGGATCAAATGCAAGACCCTCTGCATCACCCACAAGGATTTCTGGGGCTTGGGACCACGTTATCCAACGTTCCCTCCCTAAATACATCCCTGCTTGAGTCTTTCGGGCCTCTAGCTTCAACTCTCTCCAGCGATTCTCCAGGCAAAGAGTGGGGGGTAGATCTCTCTCCTCAATAGGAGGCTCCCTCTGGATGCCCTCCCTGCCCCTCTAAGACTTGAACAGGATCTCGTTAAGTTCTGGCAACTCATCAAGACTTTCCTCTTCTCCTCCTTCTTCCCTCTCCCCTTCCCCTGCTAATGTCCCCGTTCAGCAATTACTGGCTGCCTGGTCCCTTCTGAGTCCTACAGGGGCAAGGCCATCCTCCTACCAGTCTTCCACAGTACCACACTACCAGCACTTGCTTTCAGGCGCCTCTCCCTGACTAGCCTACCAAGTCTGGTCCACCCCTGTCCCTCGCACGTATACCCTTACTCCTGCCTCCCTGCTCTCTTGCCCTCCATGGGTTCCCCTAGCACTTACCCTGCCTCAACCAGGGGGCCTTCCCCCACATGCACTTTATTTACTGAACCTGCACAATCCTCTCCTGTTCCTCCTCCCCTTTTGTCTTTTGGCACCTCGAAACCTTTTCTGCTGTGTAGGTGCCATACGAATTTCCAATAAATAAATAAATTAAAAACTTGCCAACTCATCTTCTTCATGTGTCAAATGATCCAGTGCAGCCCCTGAGGAAAGTTCCGGCCCATAGAGGGTGTTAGGATAGAAACATGGTTATGTGGGGCTTGGAAGAAGTGGATGGAGCCATTGTGGACATTCAGAGTCAGTCCTGCCATTTCAGTGTTGTACATCTGAAAATTATTGTGTTTTTAAATACACCTTAAGCTCTTTTTTATGATGTGTATATGAACTTCATAAAAATCAAATATTTTTTGATGTTTTAAGTTATATGTAATAGAGGTTAGGTCCATTCTTTCAGGAAACACTAACCCAACAGCCCATCTTTCTGGTTTGAAAATGTGAGTGATTGTATTTAACCTTCCTTTATGATAATTATACTAAAGTAAAGTACTCAACATGGTCTTTGGAGGAGGGAGAAGGATGATTTTACATCAGGGTAGAGGCGGCGATGGAGAAAGAGGACCACATGTTTAGTGGAAGAGTTACGGCTGTGCTGGGGAATCTGCTTGATCCAGAAAGTTTTATTTTACCCAGTGGTATCCCGCAGGATTATCATAGGATCATGCAGAAATTTCACAAGACGTGATTGGAAAATACAAATTTGTCACACAAACCTGAAAATGAAAGGAAGTAGTAGGAGAGGGTGTCGGGGGATTTATAGAAATTCCAATGGGGGAGTACCAAGAATGGACAAGAGGCGCACATGGAGAGTTATGATTGGGAAGATTTCTAGATTATCAAGCATTTCCCCAGAGACCAACGCCAGGCGGCCATCATGATTTTCAAGAACTAGGGCAACGTTCCCACATTATTTGGACAATAAAGCATTACCACGTGAATTATTACCAGTGATGGGTGTTGCGGGTATAGAACACAGCTTGAATGGGAAATCTGGAATTTCCTGTGGAAACTAATGAGGAAATTAAGAAAAAATAAAAGGGTCTGGGACATGAGCCATGGTTCACTACTGCAGGTCATGGATGGTGGAGGCTAGATTAGTGGGCGGGGATCGGCCATAGGCCAGAGACCAACGCCAGGCGGCCATCATGATTTTCAAGAACTAGGGCAACGTGGACCGTGACCACGGCCACATGCCAGGACTTGTGGGTTCTGGTTAATTGGTGGGTATGCTAAGCCATAGGTTACAGCTACTGGCCAATCCCCACAGGCCTAGGCCAGTGGACCTTGATCTTAAATAATTGGGACAACATAGCTGCCAGATGTGACCTGGAAATTCAGTGAAAATAAAATCAGTCAAAAAAGAGTTAAGCTGATTAGATTTCTAGCAACACAACCCATGAAATTCAGGTATGGGAAGGGACGTCCATCCTAACTCAAAGTCCTCGCCAGTAGCTTACCCCAGGAGCACACAAATGAGATCAATGAACTTGGGACTTATAGTGAATAAATTCCCCCAACAGTGTCTTAGCGAGGAGGGAGACAGTGAGGCTGCTGCCCCCCCCCCTTGTACCACCATCGTGCCCAGTGTTCCTTCCAGTTTCCTGCTGCTGCCCTCTTAGCTCCCTCCCTCCCTCTGGCACCAAAAGCTGTCTCAGGCTACTGCCCCAAGCACAACCAAAGAAACTGAAAACTTTATAATAAAAAAAACACACTGGTAGTTAATCTATTGAGGAGGCTGCGCAGGGTATGGGATTAGGAGACGCTTGTCATTGCCACAGGCAATGTGGAAAACAATTTGCACGTTAACTATGGGAAAGGGATGGAGGTAATAGTAGCCAGTCCTCACTATCTTACTGCTCTGTAGTGTGCACAATTACCTTACAAACCATTCCAAAAACAAACACTTCTTCCAGAATGCAACGCATTATCGGTATGAAGTAGATAACAACACAGCAAAATCAAAATATTACATAAAAGACAGCCTTCACACTATTGTGCATGTTTTGCTGATTTGCAACCCACACGCCATAACACAATTGCCTCATAGCCCTCAAAT
The DNA here is from genome assembly GCF_040938575.1 of Ambystoma mexicanum. Lineage (NCBI taxonomy): Eukaryota > Metazoa > Chordata > Amphibia > Caudata > Ambystomatidae > Ambystoma > Ambystoma mexicanum. The sequence continues at coordinate 290,208,757 of NC_090930.1, read as the reverse complement.
CTCTTCGTAGCACCCTAATACACCACTATGCTCAGCAGCAATGGCGGTCATGATGGATTGCTGTACGGAAGATAGTGCAATCCATCTTGCAGATATAGGCCCTCATTAGGACCCAGGCGTTAAGGGGTTTACGGCGCCGTAAACGGCGCCGACCCTTAACGCCTGATTCCAAGGTCCCTTTGCGGGATGGTGATTTTAACGCCTGCTTTTTGCAGGCGTTAAAACCCATGCCGCAAAGGGACCTTGGCGCTAATTACGCCACCGTAATTTCCCCATTCCCATTATGCCCTATGGGCAAAAATGGGAATGGGGAAGGGTAAAATGGGAAATGGGGATTTACCGCCCCACTCACCTTGGAATGGGGCGGTAAATCCGCCATCCACCATGGTGTAAACATAGTTTACACCATGGTGGTAAGGGTACGACCCAGGCGGTAACTTACCGCCTGGGTCGTAATGAGGCCCATAGTCTCTCTGACAGCTGAAATAGCGTGTCAGGTCGTTTCCTGAGGGCATGCAGCCCGCCCACATCGTTGTGTGGGCAGACCGCCGTTGCGGTCTTCTCCTCCCCAGTAAGGGGGAAGTGACGTTGGGCTAGGGAGGGGGCCACGGGAAGTTCGGCAGTTCCTGCCTGGTTTAAATAAAGGCAGTCGCAATCACTCCTGGCTCCTGCGTGATCCTTCCCTCCTATGCGGTTCAAGGGCTCGCGTAAAACCTTACAGAGCGCACAAACAAGCTCACAGAGGGCCCGATTCATATAAAAGGTACCTGCAAAGTGTTAAGCGCATAAAACAACCTTGTGCCCGAGGGAGTGGGTGCAAATTATTTTTGCCGTGCTCTGCATATTCATGGAATTGTAACTGCAAAGTAACCTGAGGAGAAAGTAGTGCCCGGAACGCCCACGTCACACCCACACGCAAACCAAAACCAGTGACATATATCAAGCTATGCGCTTACCTTATCGCCACCATCAAGCCCCTGGCAATACTGTGAGCCATCCCCTGCAAAAAAGGTAGCACCCTGGCGACACTGCGTATGAACTACTGTAGCCCCAAACTGCAGCCTTATAAACCATGTACAATTTCTCGTAACTCAGGGCAGCACCCGGTTAACCTGCATATGAGTCCTCGTAAATCCAAACAGTACCCTGCTAATCTGCATGCGATTACCCCTAACTCCAAGTGGCACCTCAACTACATGCCATCTTCCCTAAACCTCTATATAAACATTACCTTTTCGCTTTGGCCCCTATGTGTATAGTGCTTTGTGCCTCCTATCATGTGGAGGAGAGTTCAGGAGGTTTGCATGCGACTTTTCCCGATGTGATGTTGCGCATTGGAATCCATGAATATGGTTATGTTTGTGCGTGACTAGGCATGCCAATTCTCTGCGTGGCCCGCCCCTCAACACGCCAACGTTATTCCTTGTTCTTCCTCATTTTGCGGGCAGAATGGGGAATATGCATGTTTCGCCCCCTATTTATTTCTTTGCATAGGCCAGTCCCACACTTTGCGTGGAATGTTGCACAAATCGCTCAACTGCTTGCAAAGCTGTGACAGACCCACGTGAAGGCCCAGAAATACATGCAAAGTCCGATGCATGAATCGATGAAAGGAGTTTTGCGCCCTGAAAAAGAGCTATGAATTAGGCTGAAAATGTTTGGCAGTTCACAAAAATGTGCTTTTGAAACTATAGGAAAGTTAAGTACGTTTGTGTCTGATGCCACCCCCGCACACAAATCACGTTCGTAGACAGAATTATTTCATTTTTTTACCAGTTGTGGTGTACGAGCCAGTGTTTGTTGGCGTGTCCCTGTGTTTTCCTGACAGATATACATTCACAGGACGTCGGAAGCACACTTACACACAAACACAGACACACATAAATCATAAGGCCATAACAATTGCGCCGGTGCTAAAATTTGAGCCAAAAATATTAGCACCGGATTTGCTGCATATGTTATACTGGTGGAATAATCGAATGGCGAATTATTTTAACTAAGTTGTATGCATGACAAGAATCAGATAATGCCATCAGAAGGGCCATCTTTCAGTCTGGAATAGAGTAGAAACATGTTTCGTTACTTACTGAATAAACAGGAAAAAATAAAATATTAGTTTGTGATCAGTTTTTTTTTACTTGGTTCAGAGTGTTATGGGGTCCTACGTAGATTTGCAGTAAGCCTTTCCTGATCTACTCCCTATAAAACAATCAGAAAGAAATAGGTAAAGTCATTTTATGGCACAACAAAAATACTGATGTTATACGGATTGATGCCAAACATGATTGCACCTTTCTATAAAACAAAAGCAGCAAATCACGATCCATATTACAGAAGCTTTGCATCAGTACAAGTGCAATTAGCACTAAGTAAAAAATTAACCAGTGCAAAAATTATTCTTTCAATATTGTTTTTTCTCCTGAATATCAAGCCAACAAGTTCAAGACCTTTTCACCACTTAACGATGAGCAATTTTCTTCTCACTTCCCAGTCACTGATCGCTCCACTTCCACTCATCTTCTTCCTTATGTCTTAGCATTCCACCTTTAAAATGGAAGGCATGCAAGCTTTTTATTTTCATTCCTGGCTCTGATCCCACCTCCATCCTCTCCACATCAATCTGATTCTAACTTCTCCTGTTTAACAAGGACTGAATCAGACTGTGTACTATTCGATTGCATGCTAATCCACTGCTACGCCCACGGATACTCCCACTCCACCAGTAATCCCTTCCATTGATTCCTTGCTGCTTTCTTTCTTCACTATATTTGTAATCAAACATCAATTCTGGTTAATCTTCCGACGCCATTAAACAAGCTAACATATAAACAATTTAAAAACCTCAACTGCCTTTGACTTTTGCATGTCATTCGTGAAGCTATCATCTGCCATCGATGTGATCTTGAACGTCGAAGATTGCAATGCACTTCAAACCATTTTGCTTTGGAACATTAAGCATTTTCAAAGCATTGCATTCAGAACTTGCATAGCATATCAGCAAATAGTATGATCTATCCCTTACCAGCGTCGGTCAGCAATGTAATGCCATAGGGTGCAATGTATCCAGTTGCTGTAAGGTGTGTGATTTCCTAGGTTAGTTGCCAAATAGTGACTTGGATATGTGGGAAGCTGAATCAATCTGTGTTGTGTGCCCATATTTCAGTGAGGGTTTGGAAAGGAGGCGCAATCAATTGACTGTACATTTCAGCAGGGGTGTAGGAGACCCATAAAATCTAGGGGGGGCGGGGGGCAGGGGACACCTTGGGACTTTGCTTTCTTTCTTTATTTATTGTGTTTTAGTTAAAGAACTCAACTTTTCCCAAAATTAAAATAGCAGTACGTATTAAATCACATATATCATCACTGTATAAAACATGAGAAAAGAAGAAAAGAAAACAAACAAAAAATAATAAGAAGAAAAAGAAAAGCAGTTCAGAGTACAAAATCCTTCAATTTGGCGTCTCACTTCAGAAGGCTCAGTTCATGTAAAAATTTTACCACTTCCCAGGTCAAAAGGCTTTCATGGCCTGAGCATAGCTCGTCCCAAAAAGACTGGGTTTCCACCCACCATTCCTGACTTGTCCTGTGTTCTGGTCTTTCCTGCACCCCTCTCTCCCCTCCACACACTGGTCACCCCGTGCTGCAAACCATCCCTGTCTTTCATCTGCACTCTGTTCTTATTCCCATCCCTCCCCTCCCTTGCTCCTCTCTTTTTCTGTCGGTCCTCTGCACCCTTCCTACCCTTTTTTTCACTTTGCAGTCCCACTGTCTGATGGAACTGGAGAGAGCACGCTCAATCCTTGGTCATACAGTCTTCTCTTTCTTACACCTAGAGATTTCCAGCCTGACTTGGGCATAGCTTTCAGTGGAATGGCGCAGTTAGATTGTTAGGCTACTGGCAATGTCTTCTTGATGGTCGAGGGCCTTAATTATGATGTAGAACATTGTGTAGAGAAGGTGAGTTGGGAGTGAAAGCCTGTGAAAAACGACCAGTGTGGCGGCACTGTGAGTGTGATTGTATTGAGAAGAGCATGTGATTACGCACGCTGCCAGTCCTTTTAAAGGGGGTAGAGAGGAGCAGAGAGGAATGTGTTGCCTTATTCTCCTGGGGGCGAGATGATGAGAGTCTTGCTGTCAGGATCTCCTGTGGGTCGTGCACAGAGGTAGCACAAACTCATACCTCCTCGTAAGGTCTTGGCACCTGCACTTTTATTATAAACAGGGAACCGCCCGTAACCTGCCCAGGAAAGAGGGCTAGGGTTCACTGGACTGATATTGCTGAAAGAATTGAGGCATAGGAACGTGACACAGGACAGGAAAGCACCAATATGAAGCATCAGCAGAATAAGAGTAATCCAAATGGGCTCTGCAAGCGATACCCCTAATTAGGCCTTTCGTGATTCAATGCACCTACATAGTGGGCTAGAAGCTGAGACGGGCTGCAGTGATGCAAAATGAATTGACCTAATGGAAATGTATGAACAACAGACATTAGATTAAAGTTCACCTGAGTCACCAAGTGACTCACCAAGCAGAAGTTGGTCTAGAGGGTAACAAACTACTTTTCCCCATCAATGCTGACTCTTATCTGACCACAGAGGTTGAAATAATACCCCACTCATGAGAGTCACGGTCATTGTCTCCCTTGTCAGTATTAGCAATGTAGTACTACTGATTGTTGCTGGACATAAGTGTAATACTCAAACTGCACAGCATTTCCTTTATTGTATCACATTGGGTGTGTTATCCATGTATGTAAGTGGAAATTCCAGGATGAATGCATCGCTTTATTGATAACTTTTGAGTTACTTAAAATGTGTCCCAAAAAGACTAACTGTAGTACCACATTTGTTGGGACACAAATGTCTGGTTCAAGAATATTGTTTGAAATATATTTGATGTATTAGACACATTGCATGAAGGTAAGTAACTTAAAAGTGATCAACAAAGTGGTGCATTCTACCAGAAATTTTTATTAACGTCCTTAACTTTAAGTGATCACTACGCATGTTTTACTGTGCATCACCAAAATGCAGACATTTTTGTTTTACCCCATTTCACTGCATATATATATATGCAGAGGAGACCCTGTGCAGCCTTCCCCCATAACCGTACACATTTATTATTAACTTTACCCACCCCCCATAAATATATGCAGTGAAATGGGGCTGTGGAAATTGAACATTTTGGGGTGTGCAGTGATGGGGTGATGCCCTTTATGACACACAGTTTGAGTACAATGTTCTGGTCTAAAGTGTGTGCAGCCTATTTTTGGGACCTTAGCTTAAAATTACAATATTTGCTAGTATTTATTTTTGAGGGTGTGGGGGTTAATACTTGTTGGGTGCACATTATTAGTTTGACATTGTTGGATTGGGAAGAAAGATGTTCTTCCCCTGGGGCGGTGCAGGGGGTGGAGGGTTGGGGTGGTGTTGTGAAGAAGCTTGTATGCCCATATCTCCATGGATAGATGTAACAGTGGTGGCTGTGTGTCTGGGGGCAAAGACACAGCTCCCTTGTAAAGAGATATAAGTTTGGATTCAAATTCAATACTCATAACGTTCCTAGCAAGAAGCGCAGTAATGCTACAACCAGAGACAGTCAGGGACATGCAGCTAGCAAGATGAAGCTGATTGCAGTGCAATGCTTGTGGGGTCGTGTAGGGGCAGGTCCTGTGCAAAAACATGCTTGTTTTTCTGAACAGTGCCTAAAGGGCAAGACAAAGATAACATAGGTTTGGTCTTTGGAGGCTGGCAGGGAATAAGAGGTCTGAAATGGCTGCCCCTCAACTTTTGCGCAAACCGCATGGCCCCAGACTGACAGCGGTTTTGGGCCTGTGTACCGCCTCATACTTGCCAACCGTACTGATTTAGGAAGTAGGCGGGCTACTGCTTTTTAAGCAGTCCTACTGCCTACAGATTTGGGTGACTGATCCTACTGCTTTTTATAGTGGCAGGTAATGTATGTGACTCTAAGGCAATTCATCTGTCTGTTCGGTGGGTGGATAAGTGATACATTTGAGTGATGGGCTCAGATCAATCCACTGACCTGACAGCTACACGACTTTGCCTTGCACTCTTGCAGGGACAGACCTTAGGTGAACCAACAGTGATGGCAAGTGGCAGAGCATATCACCATCACACAGCATCTGCCCATCAGACTGATGAGGGTATCAGCCTCCATGTAGTTCAGTGTTCCACCTCCACTGCAGTAATAAATATGTACTACCCGGGCTGATGCTACAGAGGTGTGACAAACCTTGCCTACCAGGTCTGTGTGATTACCTTCTGTGAAGGTGGGTAATTAAATGTAGTGTTAATTTACCATTCAAAATTATACATTGTAAACATTTCAACATCTCTCCATGTTTTGCTGTTTGATGGGTTGTGCATTTTAGAATGCTCCAGTGGTGCCAACAATGTATGGTTTGTAATTTCCTGTGATGTCATTGTTATGCTAAGTATTATTTTTGAAAAATCCTATATCTTAGACTTTTTGGTCAAAGAATGTTGGCAAGTATGCCGCCTGCCCACGGGGGGCATGCAAGGCTGCATGGGGCACGCGTGTTGACTGTATAAATATCATATTTATACAGTTAACACACACAGCGTGTTACATATGACGGTCGCTCGTTCGTTCCCTCTAATTAAAACCTCCTCCCCCAACACCCGAGGCCAGCCCGGCGCAGCCTGCACTGCACCTCCCAGGGCGTCAGACAGGATATGAGAGTGGAGGGGTGGTACTTCAAAGCTGTGCATAATCTTTTGCTTAAACCCACAGCGTGTGAACGAGCAGCGCAGCTTTGTGTGGTGAGAAACCCTGCCGTACAAACCCCACTCACGTCCCGCTCGGCGACATCAGCAGTTTATGCAGCTTTAAAGGTGCCAGACAGGAAAGCCAGGGAAGTGGTCCAATTTATCACGTGCAAATTAATTAACAAGTGGGACTAAAAGGGCTTGCTGGCTTTTCCTGAATTCTAAACATTGACTAAACAGGCAGCGTTGCATCACTGTGTCACCCCTGCACAAAAACACACCTGCCTGGGGCTACTTTGACTTGACTTACCTTACTTAGTAGACTTAGTAAGTGTGAGGTCTCTCCTCAGGACTCCAGTCCAGGAGGTCGGGTCGGCTGAGTCACACTTCTCTCACGTTGTCAGTAGTCAGGAGCACGCCTCACTGCCTGGCTAGTGGCTTCTGAAGCTGAGGCTGCGCACTTGCAGGGGCACATGCAGTATGCCGGCCTGGGCACGTGATGCTCCAAATGCGCAGGTGGCAGGCACTGGGGGAGGGGGAGGAGGAACGCATGAGCGAGCTGCACAGCAGGCAGCAGAGTTAAGAATCTTGTTTGTTTACCATTACCAATACCCGGGCCGCAGCGCTGCTGCTGACTGTCTGAACTCAGTGGCGTAACACAAAATGTGGGGCTCCCCTGCGAACCATGGTGAGGGGGCCCCCCATCTTGGCAACAAATTATGGGTTGTGCCACACTCTGGGCCGGCCTAGATTATCACGTTTGCACAATACGCACAAACATGCTGCTGAAGGGGTATGCCGCACACTGTACTAGGAGAAATATATACATATGTGTTTAATGCAATATACAGCACACTTCCTGAGAAAAATTGGCAAAAAAGTCAGAGTGTTTGCGATTGGTTTGTAGGGTAATGCCAATCCAATACATGCAAGTCACCCACAGTGCACAGGAACATTAATGCTTTGCAATTAAAATTCCATGCCACATTAAAAACCTGTCCAACTGGCTACACAATGTAGACCAGTGTAGATACATAATAACATTGCAGTAAAGCATGCCAGGCCACATTTAGACAAACCTAGACTGGTTGCACCAAAATCGTGGAAAAGCTGGCCATCTCTCAGCTTACTCTCCACACTGAATCTGTTAGTTGTCTCCATGACCAACAGTCTGGCTTTAGAGCTGCAGAGGCACGGAAACTGCTCTGCTTAACACCCATGAAGATCTGCTCTCTAATCTTCATTCCAGCATTCCTTCTTTCCTAATCCTCCTTGATCTTTCCTCTACTTTCGACACATTCAACCACGCCATCCTGATCAATCAACTACATGAGAACCTAGGCATCACGGATCAGGCCCTGGAGTGGCCGACCTCCTTCCTCATGGACTGCCCCTCCAGGTCCAACTTGGTCCCTTTCTATCTGCCACCTCTCTCTCTACCTGTGGAGTTCCCCAGGGCTCTATCCTCTCACCAGGGTTTTTCAACCACTACTTGGCACCATTGGCCCACCTGATCTCTACCTTCTTCTCTAACTTTCAGTGTTATGCGGTTGACACTCAGCTTTCCTTCAGGATCCTCTCCTCTCTCGCTCATTCCTGACTGTCTATCCGCGATTCAGGAATGGTGCACCTCCAGCAATCTCTGCCTTAATGCCAGTAAGACGGAGATCATTCTCTTTGGGACCCCTGCCCCTGCTTTCCCTCTCTCACTCTGGCCGCCCACCTTCGGCCCTCTTCCTTCACATTCCTTCAAGGCAAAAAACCTCTCTCTTTCTCTCCTCACATCTCGGACGTCGCCAAGAAGTCCCACTACCAGATGCTCCTCCTCAAAGGGACTCTTCCCTTTCTCACTTTTCCCCAGAAGCTCACTGTCTCCAGAGCCCTTTTTCGCTCTAGGCTGGACTACTGATACAACCTCTTTCTCAATCTGCCTTCCTCTACTCTCCGCCCTCTGCAACTAATCCAGAACAGAACTAAGAGACGTATCCTTGGCCTCAAGATGAGGTATTTTATCTTTCCAGCCTGGAATCTCTCCACTTACTCCCATTGGCTGCAAGAATCAAGTTCAAGACCCTTTGTTTTATCCACAAGGCTTTCTGGGGCCAGGCCCCACACTTCATCCAACACTCTCTTCCAAAATACCTTCCTTCTCGAGCCCTTCCCCAGATACCTCCAACTCTCTAAGTGTTAGACGCTTCTCCAGGAAGATAGTGGGGGGTAGACCTCTCTCCTTTGCAGGTGCCTCTCTCTGGAATGGCCTCCCTGCCCCCTCTCAAACTTGAGCAAAACAACTGAAGTTCCGGAAGCAGCTTAAAACTTTCCTCTTCTCCTCTGCTTTCTCTCTCTCCCTCCCCTGCTGACCTACCTGACCTACCCATCTGCTGTACCGACTGGTTGTTTGGCTACCCTCAGAGTCTCACCTAGTCCAGGCTCTTTCTTGATCAATCACCCTTGCACTGCCTCCAGGCCTACCACGCATAAAGGTTCTGTAACTGTAACCCTACTGTCCCTTGTTCTCCTTGCACTACCCAGAGCCGCGCTGCCCTGGCTGCACCCACTCAGAGCATTACTGCCCTGTTTTCTCACCCCCTCTTCCTTGTACTCCCCCTCCCATTGCTCATTCTTGCACTTGCACGATCTGAATGACACAAGGCCTTTTTTTGTCTTGTTCTCCCTCTATCCCCCCCCTTGTCTTGGTGTGCCTAGAAACACTTGTGTACAGGCTTGTTATAAATGACTTTCATCATATCACATCATTTTATTACAGATGTCCGGAAAAATATACAATGCCACAGTAAGAAATGGCTAGACTGGAAGCACCCAAATGCCATTCTAGCCTGGTAATTACACTTAGCAGGTCTGCTTTATCAGAAATGCGCATTTAAAAAAAGTCATGCCAAACTGAGGAATGACTAGACTGGTTGCACCAAAATGCCTCTCTAGGCACTAATAGCACAATCATGCCTGCTTAGCCTGGACATGGACAACAATTATGATTTATCGCACAATCCCGACCCCCACACATCCCCTCTCTCTCCCTCCTCCTACCCCATCTTCCAAAATCAGCTCATTGGCCCAGAATTACCTTCACGTCCCTCTTCCTTGTCCCAAAGCTTACGTATGAGGCTCCTTGCCTCATAGGTAAGTATTGGGATGAGGAAGAGTGGGACTAGGAGTAATGAAGATTAGCTAAATCAGGCATTACTTCCATGTACCTCTACCTCATCCCAGTACTTGTATATGAGGCACAGAGCCTCATACACAAGTACTGCCTCATACACTAATACAGGGACGAGGAAGAATAGGGCTAGGAGTAATGATGATTACCAATAAGTAATCATGGCATTAAACACAAGTAATGGTGTAACACCATTGAGTTGACCGGGCTTCAACACTCCCCGCCCCTGAAATTTTAGGCTATGTTCACTCAACGTAGCTGACCATCAGAGCAGTTGCTGGACAGAACAGGACACAAATGTTAAACGGCACCTGGGTTTCGCTGTTAACAAGGGCCCAGCAATTACTAACATAAAGGTTTTCACTGTTAGTACCTGCATTCAAATGCCACATTTTTTAGGCAATTGAAATTATGATGTGGCTTTAGTACTTGCATGTCAGGGGAATGATTGGAAGGGTAAAGAGGGGACAGGAGACCGCTCATTCTCAGAGTAATCCATAAATGGGTGCTTTCAGACTTAAAGGAGAGAGTTAACTGCGTGTAACATTGAAGCTGCACTAGAAACGTCTCATTAAAATGCTTAAAGAAGTTAGATGCCCCGACACAAATAAGTTTTCCCCTCTCCCACCGCCCGTGAAGTTAGCGCCTCTCCCAACATTTGAAGGATTAGCCCCCCCCGAAATGTAGGTTTTGTTGCACCCCTGAACACAAGCATACATCCACCCACACCCAGCCATCCATGCATTTAAGTGGGCACCCTTTCACCATGCAGGCACACCCAAGCAGCCACCCGTACATTTATGTGTGCACCCTTTCACCATAGAGGCACACTCACCCAGGCACCCACACATTCATTTAAGTGTGCTTCCTTTCACCATACACTCACACAGGCAGCCACCTACACGTTTAAGTGTACAGCCTTTCATAATTCACTCAGACATGCACACATTATGGGGTTGAGGGGAGCCGTATTACTTCAAAAATAAATTGTTTCATTTTGAAGTCACTCTGACTTCATAAAGAAATTATTTCCATTAAGGACCGATCCATAAAGGAAATAATGTCTTTTAAACTATTTCTGTTTGAAGTCATACGGAACCCCCACCCCCTGACATGGAGGCCTTAAGCCTGGGGTCTTCCATGTCATGGGGCAAGGAGAGCTCTCGGACTTCAAAAAGTCTCTTTTTGTAGTCACTTTGTCTTCATAAAGAAAGTATTTCTGTTACAGAAAGCAGAGTGACTACAAAAAGAAACATTTAATAAAGAAAATTTGAAAAAATATATTTTTTCTTGTTTTTCTCCAGGCAGAGCATCTCCCAGGACATGTGCTAGCGGGGCCCCCACACTGCGGTGGCTGCAGGGGCCCCTGTTACGCCAGTGCCTGAACTGAATGCAAACTTCAGAGTCTGAAGTTTGCACGCATCACTGCACAGGGACACGCTGCAGAAACACAAATAGGTGCAGCAGAGAGACACACAAACTGGGGGAAACTGTTGGGGGATAAATGCCATTGTATCCCCCCACTCAAAATGGTGGGGAATGTGTCCCCTCTACCTCCCGTGTCCTATGTCCATGCATTGCAGTCCCTCTATTACTGCACACAGGTAGATTACACATGTCCCTGTGCAGTGATGCGTGCAAACTTCAGACTCTGAAGTTTGCATGCAGTTCAGGCACTGCATTCTTGGTTCTTCCTTTACTCACCCTCTCTGTTTCTACAGTCTTCTAAAGGAGCCATAGCAGCCATTACATGCCAGTTTTCTACACTCCAAAATGTACATATGTATTAACATCTTCTCCCATCCAAATGTCTGGCCTCTCTGACCCAGCCTTCATTTAACTTTTGTCACAACTTGTGCTTTATGAATATTATCGTATTATTGTTACTCATATACACAGAAGCACCAACAGTAACCTATGATTTGAATGAAACTAGATGTCGAAGGGGTCTTTATTAAAACAGATGCAGGACAGTTGTGTTCTTCCTTCCCCTACCAGTTGTCAACCCAAGTACAATAAATTGGATATCACCCTCCCCAAAAACTCAAATGATCTACTACGTCTGCTGTCGCTACCCCAACATAAGATCCTTTTATGCTTTTCAGAAAAATCACATATTCCGATGCTTACCTTTCTCACATTCCGGTGCTAAGTAAACAGATCCTCCTCTTCCACCAAATTGTGAGTTTACACAGTTGTGTGCTATATCAGTGCACTGGCGAACAAGCGAGCATGATAGATTATATATTTATATTCAATGAAAAAACCTTTAGGTAAAACCGTTTTAAGATGATCCGATTTATTGCAACAAAATCCAAATAATTCAGTTGCTGTTGGTAGTAACAAGTATCTTAAATCAGAGTCCTCCAACCTCGTAGATGTTCTCAATGATGTAATTTTATCTCTCATTATTAATCCCTACTGTGATGTCAGGTATGTGTTCATGGCCTGAGCAGTGGGAGGGACTGTTTCTCATGGGTTTTGTTCTGAATAATCAGATAATCTCATCTCTGTCTTAAGTAACGTTTTATCAGTGAATTTCAAGGGTATTGTCATGCTATATCTTCTCTAGTTCCCACTGGCCATGGTCTTCAGCCATGGCTAATGACCACAGACTTTGACTGTGCCTACTGTCCATGATAAAATACTGAGACGCATTGGTCATGGCTTTTTCTGCCATAGGCCACATTCCCCTGACTAGTAAGTAACCAGATCCCTCCCACCATGTCCACTTCCCATGTTACGGGGGCCCAATGGACCCAACCGATGGCTGTGACCCACATCTCTCTGCTTAGTAAGTAAGCAGATCCCACTGGCAGTATACACTTTACACCTTGCAACAATACGTCAGAACGTATGCAGCCATGACCCATATCCACCTGCCCATCATCAGTGGGCTGGGGAACCCACTGGGGCCCATGTGTCCCGAATTATTATACATTCAGATCCCACCAGCCATGGCCACTGAGCATTAGTACATACACCTCCTCTCGCCTTAATTTCTATGGTAAGGAACCATCAATGCTGCTTTCTATTACCACATTCATATCTCCTAGTAATCATGTATGCGACATTGTTTGCCTTCTGTGATAATGGCAATTTAAAGGGTTTCCTCATCTCCACTGCCACTCTGCATGAGCCACCCTCCCCTTTTCTAGCCTCCATTCTCCTCATGTGTAAATTCTCCTTGACCCACTCCCATACACCCCTTTATGTCTCTTGTTTGTGTGACAAATCATATATCTAAGCCAATCTTGTGACTTTACCACTGCAAACCCTCAGTAATCCCCCAGTAAGACCAACATGTTCCTGCACAAAGCAGGCTTTCCAGCCCACTACCTAATCTCCAACTGCACACGGGCTCCTCTTTCCCTCTCCCACCTCTACCCTTATTCACCCCATTTCCTCATCCAAATATCGTTATGAGCACTGTTCTTTTTCCCCTTTCTATGCGATTACCTCAGGAATAGTTTTTATCAAGCACAAACACAAGTCCTTTTCATTTTATTTCAGAAAAGCCTCACTGCTGCACCATGGGACATACCCGTCTTTGATGATTTTTGATCTATGGTGTTTTGTGCCAAATGTTTTCCTTATTTGGTGCAAATCCACCCAGTGGTTTCATTCTATGGGTGTTCAATGGAAGCACGTTATTCTCTATGGGAAAAATGTAACTATACTTTCTTAATAACTTTTGAACCATTTATTGAATTTCTGGTTTGGAGGGACGTGTTACAGAAATGTGTTTTAAATGCTGACCATTCATTTGATAAGGACCTTGTAGTTATGATTAAGATGCTGTTCCGCCGTTCAACAAATCCAGATGAAATGTCCCCCCCAAATATATCGACCAGACTGAATGTTTTGGAAGTATTGTGCTGTTTCATCAAGGATCCAGAAATGTTTGGGGGAGGGTCACAAGATATTTGAAGTCTCTGCCCTACTATTGACAACAACATTTCTGCATCACATTTTCGCGAGGGATGTTAGCCTTGCCTCGAAAGATTGTTTTCCACAAATTTGGTAAATTTCTGACCAACAGCCTGTTTTAACACATTCGTGATATTTGGGTTCATTTAGCTCAAGGACCTCTGGTACAGATTTGCAGACTTTTTAAGGGAACCAGATTGAAGTTAGGAAACATGTAATGTGCTAGATTTTCCAAAAGCTGCCATTGCTGCTCACCCACCTTTGACACGTCATCGAATCAGCAGCAACACTACCCCAGTTTTATGCTTTATATGTTGTATATTACACCCTGAGGGAAACCATCTCACCTTTCCTAGAGTTTGGGAGTCTGAGAGCAGTGTAATATATCCCACAAATGGCAAAACAAATCGGGCATTTCTACTGCATTGTATGAAGACCCAGATGTGGGTCACTGATCTTCCCTGCACATGAAAAGTGGCATATTGCAGCCCCTTAGCAGCCCCTGATGCTTGCGTATGTTGTGGGGCTTGGGCATACCCATATGCCATGGCATAGGCATATTTACCTCTGGTCATAGTCACAGGACTTGTCCAGGGGCCATCAGTCCCACAACTGAGGTTCAGAGGTGATTGGGTCTTGCCGCAGGCCAGATCCAATGTCCACTTTGGATGGGTTAAAGTGCCCACTTATGGCTTAAGGTGACGTCCCAGGCAACGTAGATATTGGCTCACACATCCACAGGTTAGACATGGCACCAGACTCTGGCCGGTGGCCAACAGATGCACAATTGGGGGTGGGGGGAGTTTTAAGTGGCCAAATTGGGTAACTTTCTGGGGCCTAAGGCATGTCCAAGAACAATACCCCAGACAAAATGGCCATTGGACATGGCCCCAGGAACAGTGTTGACACTGTTGAAAATGTGTTAAGTACCCAAATACCATTTCTGGTCACTAACCTGAACTTGCAAGACGCTTGGTAATATACATATTGCTTGATTAGTCCTACTTTAGTTACACAGTGTTAACACATTAATGATGGAAATTATGAATGTATTTGTGATGTCAAGGAAGGCATATTTTTCAGTGTAGCGTGTTGGACTCACGCATTCCTTTTCATCCAGGAAGGCCTACACATAGTTCCATAACTCTCTTTCTCTGGAGTGTCAAAATGCCGTGCCCATAAAAATGCATACTATTGCAACATGTTTTACGACTCTCAGAAAAAGGGACTTCATGTAACTTTGGCACATCTTGTCGATAGTAAACTCCAAATTGTTAAAACGTTAAGATGAAAAATCTATTGCAACTGAGAGCCGAGAAAATCTGCTACCTACTCAAGAGGAAACAATTTGTCATTGGCATCCCCTGCTGTGATGAACCCTACCGTAAGGTGACTACTGAAATTGCTTATGGGGGACTATTTCTGAAGTACTTGAATGTGTATTCAACTGGGCGTTGGCTGAATTGGCCAGGTGGTTGAAGGTGTTCACGATAATGTTATGATAGCGGCTTGATGGAAACATCGCCTGCTTTGTTTGTATTCTTCTTTCATGTAAGGAGAACTGATTGGGAACTTTGGAGAACAGGGTGTTAAAATTCGAATGACAATTTCATACTGATTTCAATGGCCCATTTAACTCACATAAAAAACCTATTTTACACTACTACAATTTACATATATATAGGATGCAAGCTTGTCAGTAGACACAATGGATGTAGTATTTTGAACAATCTGTGGGTGACCCATTTTTTTCATTGGCTAGAGACAATTAAGTCGATTTTATTGTGAGTTGGTTATATCAGGTAACCTTACACAAAGCACAAGAACACATTTATACACAATTATCTACATAAAAATAATGATTAACATTACAAACAGCTAAAAAAGATTCCTAATCGTACGTATATAAAACGTTATATAAAAACAATTCAATTTACATCAATATTCACAAATATAGATATCATTGAAAAGCAGAAAAGAGAATCATCCATCAGCGCAACTCAACTAACAAAGTGTGACTCAAGAATTTCAAAGCAGCTATAGCGAGAGGTATCTCATGGCCATTCACCGGTCTTTCTCCAAATTCCTCCATATCAAACCCTATTTCTTTGTGCACACAACTCCGAAATAAAAATACTCTATTAGTCAGAGAGGCAGAACAGTGAACAATCACATGTTTTCTAGTGTGAACTACTTCCTCATTATTCCAATGTGCTCAGTGTGTACGACTCCCCTGTATGTTTAGACACAATGGGCCTCACCACAAGTTTGGTGGTAACCCTTAATCCGGCGGTAGCGTTGTTACCGCTGGATTTAAGGGTCCGCCAAATCAGGGCTTCAGCGGATTTCTCCCCAGCTCTGAGCTGGGGGGAAATCTGCCGAAAATTCACACTCATACCGCCGGCGGGAAATCCCGAATGGGCTCATGGGGGAATGGGGATTTCCAAATCCGCCAAACCCGTGAGCCGGCGCTAATAGCGCTGGTGGGTTTGGCGGTAGGGCAGATAGCGCCAGCGCTATTAGCGCCGGAGTTACCGCCGAGCTCGTGATGAGGCCCAATCTATCCAGTCTTTAGTTAATTTTTGTTTGCATTACGTTAAAGCACATCTCAGAATATTGTAGCTGCTCTGATAACTCAGTGTCAGTCTTTGCTGATGATATGTTTTTCCATCCTGTAGGTCACAAGTTCAAGGCAAGGTCATTTATTGCTGCAGCACTGGAACCATATAGTGCTACCTGTCTCTAGCTGGCTTTCCAATAACAGCCACAAAATGACACTCTAAAGCTGTAGTCAGTGGGCACTCTTATAGATGACCCGTAATCGTACCATGGCATTTGTATTCCATGAACAAGTACTGTGGCTGCTTGGGAGACTGAGCAACCGCAAGCATACCACACCTAACCCCTTCCATATATCATAACAGTGAGCGAGAGATGCAGGTAAAAAGGAACTATGGAAAGCAACAGAAAAAGCTGCTGAAACAACCTTCTCAAAGGGTGTGGGAACCTCGCTAAACATTTTTGTGATCAATATCCTTAAAGCCCAAGCAGAGCGCAACAAAGGAAAAAAGAAAATACACGCCTTCATCGACCTTACAAAAGCCTTTGACACTGTCGATCATCATAGGCTATGGGCAAACATTAAGCAATGAGACTGCCCAATCAACATCCTAGAACCCATTCAAGAGCTGTACTCTGGAACAACCATACAAATAAGACTGGACAGATCTGGTCTGCTGTCAAAACCCATTAACACCAATAAGGGGTTGAAGCAAGGTTGCCCCCTTCCCCCAGACCTTTTCAATCTGTTCATCTCAGAAATGGAAACCACATTTGATAACATAAGATGTTTTCCTCCAAATAGTTGAGGCATTAAAATAGGCTGTCTGCTCTACACGGATGATGTGGTCCTATTGGACCAAGCTCCGGTAGGGGTCAAACGCCAACTGGCAGATTTTAACAACTACATAGAACTCAACAGCCTAAAAATCAACCCATCAAAGTCAAGAATTATGGCCTTTGGTGAAAATATTGCAGCACAACTGACAGACCCAGGTTTGATGCCCTAAAATCCAAAGCCATAACTCCCGCTAATGAAGGACGACTGCTGATAAAAAGGTACTGCGGCTTCACATTGAAACCCCTTATTGACTTCTACCATATGAAAGCACTTCCAATACTAACCTACGTTGCTGAAACGGTATTCTCTCTTCCGTTTTGAAAATTGGTCAGTTATCGAAGGAACTTTCTGGAAATGAGTGCTGAGAGGCTCACCCAGTACACCAATTCAAGTTCTACGCATGGAACTGGGCATGATGGCCATGAAGACCTTTGTCACTTGGAAGTCATTACTGCTCTACAGGAAGTGCTTGATTGCAACTGAGAGCAGAGGATTGACAGTGCCAAAAGAAGCAATTACCAAAAACATTAAAACTACACTATCTGAATGGCAACAAATCTGTCAAGCTATCATCGCTGATTTGGGAGAAAACGACCAAACCCTTAAGGATAACTGTGATGCAGGAAATGATTCGGGGGACAGTGCCTCCAATCCTTGTCCTTTACTGATTTTTATCATGTGTTCTTTCATGCTTTCCACGCAGGAGTTCTTATGGGACTCCTGGCGGTGCAGCTCTCCCTTTTGGTTTTGGTTAACAGACCCATGGGATACTCCTATGGCACCCATTGGTGGGGGTACAACCATGTGCCCCTAATGTATGTTTTTGGGCACCTGTGTGTAGCCCACAGAGCAGGGTATTGGTTGGTGGCAGCTCTGTGCTGAATTGACTGGTGCCCTGAGCGTCCTCCATTTTGGGATGCTGAGGCCCTGTCATTGGAATCGGTAGATTCCTGATGGAGACAAGATGGCCCCCGTGGCCTCTTGCCCTCCATCGCCTGTTTCCTTGATCTTCCCAAAGTCCCAGGAAGCCCTGACTCTGTCCCTTCCCCCTGACTGGCTTTTGGGTGGAAGTTCCATATATGGTAATGTGGGAAGTGCCGACCAGACTGGCTGGAGTCTTCCAAGGACCGTATGTTGTGGGTACGCCCTGTGGGTGGGACCTGGGTGAATGGAGTGTGTGACGAATATGCATTCTATGTTGTGGATGTCTAGTATCTGGTGTTTGACACAATGTCTGAGACAGCCCTGCCCGAAACTGGTATGAATGCAGTGTGGAGTGTTGAATGGCTGGGTACTTGTCCCAATACACATAACTTGTTGTGAGTGTCTGGAGAGAAGGGAATGGCCTGAATGCACTATGCACCTGATTGGCTGCCTGCCTGAATGACCGCCCTTCACGGTGATTGGATGCTTGAGTATGACCCAGCGGAATGAAATGGACATCAACAGTATATCTGGGGACCTCTCAATGCTAGGAATCGTGTTCAGAAGCCGAAGTCCACTACGACGAGTAACTGGAGCAAACCCGAAGCTTAACCATCAAGCCTTGCTGGAAGAGAAGAATTGCTGTTGCCCTTCTTCATCAATCTGAAAGCAGCTGTGTCTCCAAGGACTGAACCAGAGAGGACCTGATAAGGAGCCCTCTTTCCTAGCTACGAGGTACCATTGTGCACCAGCTGATCTTTGCCAAAGCTCTCTGGTAGACAGGCCTATGAAAGGCTGCTGACCGGAGACGGGGACTGCCGCGGAATTCCAAAGAGAAGCACTGTGTTCCGCCACTGTCGACGACTGCCATCACCGACCGGAGCTGCCGTGCTCCCGTTGCCTAAGAACTTTCGATTCCAGGACGCGCTCGTCCACACCACCGCTTGCCTTATCCCGCCGGAGAAGGCCAGGCTGTCGACGCAACGACGAGCATTCGCCGGTGGGTTTCCCGCCACCCAAAGACCACAGAGACGCTGACGACTCAAAGCCCTTGCTGGGCCACAGTTCTTCAAACTCTTTGTGGTCCTGAACTATCGACACTGAGATGACCTGCACGTCTCTTCCTTGCAGGATGTTTATGCTTACCCGTCGATGAGCACCGCTAGGAGAGAAGCGGCCACTTCACTGTCATAGCTCACCCTGTTCTCCGTCAGATGTTTGATGACCCGTGAATCCTGCCTTAAAGGGAGAGCACTCAAGAAGGGCTGTCGATTCCGCAATGAGGAACGCTACAACTCCAGGTACTTTGGGGTTGCAGAACTATGGGAAAGTCTCTTGTGAACAATATATGGACAGGGCTTGTGATATCTCGTTATTCTATAGGTTGCTCAGGTGGGGGGACCTCCACACAGAACTGTGTCTAGTGGTAGGGGCCAGTATTCTGTCAATTGTTCTAACTGCTATCATCTTATATCTATTGTTGATTTTCTTTACAAACTGATTTGTGTGCCATTTTTCCGTACATTTGACGCACTTTAAAACGATCTAATAGTTATTGTGGTACCACGTAGAACTGTATATTTGCCATTATAGTTAACCGAGTACAAAGTGAGTTATCGTGATATTGTACATAACCTTGAAAATTAATTATGTAAAGACTTTGTTTTAACTAATACAGTGTGTGGGCATTCCTTTGTGGGTGCTTGGGACTACACTGTACTTAATAACCAGCCCACATCACCTCCTGGGAAACTAGGCCTTGATTGCTCGACCATGCACCAATAATAGAGAATCTTGGCTGGAGTCCTCTGTGCCTCTCCTCTGCCATATAGAGAGCAGACGTACAGACACCCCCCTCCGGTCTTCACAATAACCCAGCCAAAATAAAACGGAAATTATACGTCAACGACTGGATAGCCACCCAAGATGCCAGACAAGATCTAAAATCCTTTGGTAAACCAAGTCATGACCAAAGGAAGCTAAACACACTTCCAAAATACCTTGACCAATTCCCAAACTAGTTCTTCAGCGACTATTACTTTAGATTGAATCTACTCCCAACGGGTGAGAGTCTCAGAGCGTCAGGTCAACCGTTCGTATGAAACCTGTTTGCGTACTATGCCGGTCTGAGGATACTATAGAGTCATTACACCACCTGGTACTATTTTGACCAAACTTGGAGGACAAACGATTCCAACTTAAGTCAGAATTCACCTGTTGGAGGGACTGCAGAGGACTGGTGGTTGGAACTATTAAGGGGCAATTGCATTTCACTCACTGTAGCACTGGTGAAACTGCTAATCGAAATCTTTGCAAGAATTAAGGCAGGAGCGAGCCAAGGAGGAATGAACCATGGAGGCATGGAAGACGATGGCCAGAACTAGGTGTTGACACTCTAATAACGTGCCTAGTTCCACTTTTGTTTCGCTCTAATGTCTCCTCTCTGTTCTTTTAATCACATTTTTACTACTTCTTGTGTGTAGTTTAAATATTATTTTATGTTGTTTTCTACTCTTATGGATTGTATTTTTTTTATTTTATGGTTCTAAATGCTTATGTTAGTCAAAAGGTTTTTCTTATTGTTGAACCAATTAAAGCATTTATAGAAAAAAAAAATAAAAAAAAATAGAAACAACTTTAAGGTGCTTGTCTTTTGCAGGATTTCACTCTGCCACTGAAGCATAATCATTCAATTGAGTCTGATGTCCACTCATCCCTGCGGTGGCAGGGTTCAGCTCCCTAAAATTAGGTGGGTCTGGTTCCAGTGCGCAACTGCTACTGTCCAGGCCCCGCTGGCACTTGAAGGACTCAAGTAGCCTTCCATTCTCTCACTTTCAGCCAGCCTCCTTCATCCAACGATGTGAAGATTGCAGTTTTACCAGTGTAATGTCACCTTTTGCTGGTATCTTGAGCTGCCTTCACATGATCCTTCATCCTGGAAATATCTGCAACTCTGTTTTTTTTTTTACCAGTAGCAACACAAAACCACCAGGGATGGCATTAGCTCAAAATCTGATGCACGCGTGCTGTGTGTTCAACAGTGCAGAGGCCCAAGTCATTAGGCCTCAAAATAACTTAGTATCCAGGCAGTAAACCTACCAGGATACCGTCAACGGCTATTACCATTTCCGGCACTTGATCCGGCGGGCTTACCTCTGGACCACGAGTGCCGATGTGACATTTTAAATCCCCAATTATGGAGTACCATATAACTCCATGAGGGGATTTGCCGTCATTACCAGCACCAACAATACTGGTGCCACTAATAACAGAGTTTTTTTTCCAGTAGGGCGTCTGACTTACCTCCAGCTTTTAGCTGCAGCTAACTCAGGTGCAACATCGACAAACCTGAAGTTGGCGGATCCAGTCAAGTGCTGGTATAGATCAATTCTGGTGTTTTATTAACGGACGGGCCTATTTGGAATGAGGCCCTTTATCCCTACCACTTGCTCTCAAGGAAGTGCTGCTTGTGATTTCGATTGCATGGATTTCCTTTAACACTCCATTACACCTCTCTACCATAGCCTTGATAATGGGGTGGATGCTTAGAAGTTGCACTAGTCTGGCACTAAGCAGAATATTGATAAGTCAATACATTTAATAAAGGAAGGAGGGACGCATTAATCAGGAATCTGAAAGTTAGAGCCCGATTTAAACACAATGGTCTGGCTGCCTCCCAAATGAAGGCATCCTTTGGCCTGGAAAATAACATCATTTTCAGAGATAAATAGATCTAACATGCGACCACAAGTATCCTTTCACCAACCTTAAGCAATACACAGGTTGTCTAGATCATTGGCGACTGCTGAACAAACAATAAGAAGCATACAGTTTAAGGTCACCTTTTCCAAGATACTAAAGAAAAATGGGATAGAGAGCACTTGAAGGGAACCGCGACAGGAGGAAGCGGTGCACTTGATCATTTAACTGGGGGCAGAGGGAAATTACACACGGAAACAGGGAGGTAGTGACACAGGTTATGCTTCACACGCACATGAAAGGACAGACATAACCTCACACTTCTCTGTACTTCACTTTGCTGTAATTCCTGGGAAGAGCCCACCATGGGAAAACCCAGCTTATGGGACCTTCTAGCTTACTCAGAAAAGTACTCACTGAACTTGCCATAATGTGGCCCTCATGTAACTACCACTTGTTTATGAACCACTACACTGCTGCATATATCCTTGTGACCGTTGCACATAGTGCCTTGATGCCTACGGGTATAGTGTGCTTTATAAATGTCAAAATAAAAAGAAATAAAAACAAATAAATGGTCACCAGGAACAACGCAAGGCCCGCCTTCATCCGTTCCAGTTAAGTGAAATGGAGTCTCCCTTTCTCCCACCCCAAGATGATGCTAGTGAGTGGAAAGCACAGCGAAGCAAGGACACATGGAGAGAGAGGGATTTTGGGCACTTGGCAAGTTGTAATCTGCCAGTCCAACACTAGAAGAAACGTACAGACAAGGAGCTGATGGTTCCTGTCAATGTCAGAGTTCAGTCTGGAGAAAGCTGATCCCTTACACCCAGTCATGTGATGTTAACACTTGGTCTGACTTTAATCAAACTAGTGTGTTGGGATGCAGTCCACCCCTGCCAAGCTAAGCCATTATAGAATGAATGGTCAAAGCATGTCTGGGTTTGTTTCTGGGCTCAAGCAGAAGGGATGTGGCAAATCAGTTCAGCTGAACTACTCCTTTTTGGGTGGGACAGAGCCTGATTTATATATGGTCTTTCTACTTTCTGTAATGGCTTGGTAGACTGAAGAAGATGGACTGGAGCATTTCCCACAGCAAGATCAATTCTAGACATTTCAGCCATACCCTCTTTTGTTTTGCTACAGTCATCCCAATGTGGATGTTCCCAGACGTGGATCATGAGCCTGATGGTCCTAGAGAAATAAGCTACACCTCACTGCTGACTCCCAATGAGGCCGAAACATGTCTGGAGTTATGTGTGGCATTGTGCAGTAGGCCTCTGACCAAGATGTTCAAGTTGATCTGTCACTTTTGGGGTGGGTCTAAGCCATATTGTTTTTCTCCTTTCTGTATGGTTTTGCAGGTTAAGGAACTATTGTCCAGAGGGTTGTCTACACAGGGCCTTATGCCTCTTGTAAGACAAACATGTGGATACAAGTCTGTCCAGTTTGGGAGGATTTGCAGCTTTTTGAGCAGGGGCAGCCATGATGTTTCTTTCAATGGACATAGTTTTGCAGTCTGGGTATAATGGTCATTTAGCACTGCAGGGTAGTCTAGGGATATATGGTAAGGCCATCTCTGGATTTGTACAGGATTGCTACTTCTGGTCTGATGAGGGACAGCCTGTAGCACATGCATGTGAGGTGCTGAGTTTGGCCAACAGCCTTATTTTTTGGTTGATTGAGTTGGCAAAGCGTGGCCACACATGTGGTAAAATAATAATATTTTGTTTTATATAGTGCTACAAACCCGCAGGTATCTAAGCTCTGTAATAACAGTTGTGTACCGAGGAGACCCCCGGCTGACCCATAGAGGCGGGGTTTGCTCCAAAAGTACTTTAAGACGAGATAGATGCACCTTGAGATGGATGGGGGTGCAGATGTATTACTCCAACACCAATCAATAAGGACAACTCAATGGTTTGGCAAAGGGAGTCTGTTTAAAGTACAAAAAACGGGGAGTCATGGCAATCAGCAGTGATGCGATATTCCATCTCACTTCCACTCCACTGAACTTCATACAAAACACATTGGGACTCATTCCGACTTTGGAGGTAACGACGCCGCTATTTGCGGCATGGCTGCCTCCAAAATTGTTCCGACTCCGCCCTGGTGAATGGAGTAATTACCGGTCCATTCCAAGGTTGGAGGGACCAGTAATTCCCCATTCACCATGGCCCTTCCCCATTCCCATTTGAGCCCCATAGGGCTCAATGGGAATGTGGAAGGCGCTAATAACGGTATGGTAAATTACGGTACCGTTATTAGCACTAAAGTCCCTTTGTGGGTCCCGTCCTTAACGCCTGCTAGAAGCAGGCGTTAAGGAAGGACCCGCAAAGAGAACTCGTAGTAGGGCGGTAAGGGTTTAATGGCACCGGTCTCGTTACCGGTGACCGTTAACCCTTACTGCCCTACTCGGAATGAGGCCCATTGTTTATACTGAAAATTCATCATAACTGACATGTAACACTCAAAAGTTAATAAGCATTTCTATTTGTTAGGAAAAGGTAACTTTAATATAGGTGCTATATCTGTATATGGTAACGGAGTGAGGGATTGGGTAAAACACTGTCAGGTGGGCGTCTAAGCCCTTCCTTCAAAAATGACTACTGTGGACGTCACAAAAAGTACGACGTCCCATTGGCTCTACTAACTATAAGACCCTATATTATTTGGTCCATTGTGATTGGGTTGGCACCAACCCCATGCATACATTTCCACTATACTTAGCAGCACGCAGAATGGACAGCCAGGTGCAGGGTGCCCCCTCAGCTACCCGGCCATCCTCCAATTAAGGTTACAATCAATCATCATTTCAGCAACAATGTGTCAATTATGTTACTGTGGTTATCCTCGAAACTGCATCTTCTGCCTGAGAAAGTTCTGCTATCTTCTCCTGGGTGGATGCACGCGTAGGTGTGAACTTGTGCTTCTCTTCGATTGGATGGTCACGTGATGCAGACACCGTGAATTTGCCTAGTTTCTCTCAATTTGTGCATTTGATTCTTTTTCGGTTTGTCACCTGACTACGCTTACTTATCTTGACCTTTCAGAGGCAGGATATTCTGTTCTTAAGTTTCAATTAGATGTAGCTACTGTTCGTTCCTTCTGTTGGCATGACCTTGGCTCCTTTGGCATGAGTTGCATCTGCTGAGCTTCAATTCAGCCGTCTCTTCTCATTTTGCTAGAATATGAATCTTGTCTTGTTTGGCCTCTAGTAACCTAAGTTGATTCTGCTTTTCATGCAAAGTGGGCTCACACTTATAATACTGTGCTTCGTTTTGAGGTAGAGTATGTACAATAGCTCTTGCCACATATTCTTCTACTAACCATAGCAAGTCACACTGTTTTCTTAGCTTTCTTGCAGTTGCAAGCATATGTGCAGTTGTAAACTGATAGACTGTAGTCATTTTGCTTACAACTTAACTCTCTTACAGTTTGATAGCTTCCTATTACTATAAGCTCACAATCTCTTTTCTCATGGCGTTTCATCTCCTTGTGTCATTCTTGGTTTGTCATTTGTTCTATCTGTGAGTCCGTCCGGGCTCTCGTGATGTCACAATTCACCTTCCATTAAGACCTTTTTGGTTTCTTCCGGGACGATACTTAGGCAATCTCCATTTCGTCTCAATTGTTGGTAGGGTTTTCTCAATGGATATCTAACTGCCCATGGTTGTCTGGTTATTGGTACTTCAATAGGTTTTGCTCTCCTGATGGGTACTGGGCAAAGCCCTACCGCAGCTCTCTGCTGGTTTATTTGCTCATGATACGTCACATATTTTGGTGTGAATGTTCCTGGTACTTCAAAATGGGCGAAAGGAGTGCAGGCTTTATTTGGGCCTCCTCTACAGTTGATATTATTATCTCGGTGTGTGGAACTGAATTTATCGACCTCGGAAGGATGAAAGGCTGAGTTGGCCCTGCCAGGATTCAGCAGGCTGCACACAGATGTCAGAACGAGCTCTGAGCTATCTGTGCTATCTGACCGGGTATCAGACCACAGGGGTTGAGTGCGTTTTGAAACCAGCACATCTGTTGTCTTCAGTAAGAACAGCATCAAACATATCTGTGTACCACTAAATAAAAGAGAAAGCTCTGAGGGACATGCCTAACAACTTGCCTGGTGGGCATGAATACCACGCAACGCTGAATAAGTCTTCTTGCATCATCAGCCATGTAGAAAGTAGAAATACCTTTTCTCGTAGAAAACAAGCATCACATCTTGTGCAAACAGTACAGAGAGTATCTTGGCTTTCATTAACAGCGGAACAAAATCAAATGTTAGATGATACATGGAAAATTACGCATGATAAGACTTTTTGTATGCGTGTAAAGTAAAGCACACGTTTTTGAAAGCGGGCATGCTTCTCATCAATACGTGTATATACCACTTACTATTGCTGATGGGGTTTCATAGCATTAGTATAAGGGTCACTGCATTTGTGAAATGCTGGTGTTCTTTGGCAATTGAGAGCATTGGTGATGTGTCTGCAACCTGTAACTCACAAGATGTTTTGGACTATGACTGCCATGGTCCTTTACCATTTGGCTACGACTAGTGAGGGTAGGACTAGTGATGGTAGGGCTAGCTAGTGAGGGTAGGGCTAGTGAGGGTAGGGCTAGTGAGGGTAGGACTAGTGATGGTAGGGCTAGTGAGGGTAGGGCTAGTGATGGTAGGGCTAGCTAGTGAGGGTAGGGCTAGTGAGGGTAGGGCTAGTGATGGTAGGGCTAGCTAGTGAGGGTAGGGCTAGTGAGGGTAGGGCTAGTGATGGTAGGGCTAGCTAGTGAGGGTAGGGCTAGTGAGGGTAGGGCTAGTGAGGTTTGCAGTTCAAAAAATCTGGAAAGCCAAAGGTTGAAGACACATGTGTTAGTTATCCCTTCCATCCAGTATTGATACTGGTGAATTTGAAACTATACCTTGAATGAAGACACGTGCGTCTTGTCAATGAGGTGCTCTTGGTGCGTTGGAGTGAACTGGAAAGGTAATGACGGAGTGTGTCACAGGTGGGACAAGCTTACACAGCATAGTGATATAACTAGGACAAATGCTGAGGCACTTTCTCAGAGAATTCTAGGGGTGGTTTTTGGGGCATGCACATGTTTGGGCAATAAATGATACATACTAAAAGAGCAACGGCATCCAGGAAGGTCTGAGTCTTAATGGCATGTGAGACGTGAACTTTTAAGTGCCTAATACCTAGGGAGTCCAGGCCGACTTCCCTGCTGGCACTTCCCTGTTTCCCTTCACTACACCAAATGTGGCTTATTGCAAAGCATCACCACTTTTTCTAGGATGAATATAGGAATCTTAAGGACACTAAAATGGTTAGCACACCCATCCTTGCACACATGCATTTCAGTTTGGTACAATTGATGCAGTATTGCTTTTCCTTAACATGAATTCTAACATTCAGCAGGTTCACAAAGGAAGGCCATTTAATAATGGCTCCAGTGTTATTTTAAAGCTGATTTAGTGCAAAGAACCTTCTTTCTCATAATATCTTCACTGTATCTGGTATCAAACCAAATAAATGGGTACACACATGGAAGGGAGGATGCAGTCTCTTTTGAGACCGCCTTGGTCTGTCTTTCATACTTTGAAAAGTGTGTAACAGAGGAAGACATTTCAGGTATTTGTATTTATTTGTTCATTTTATTGATTTCATAGGCGCAAACCAAGACAAATTAAGGCAGCAGAGCACCATGCAACATGTTGTACAATAATACAATTATAGAAACATAGAGAAGAAATATACAGTAGCACATTCACAACAGTATAGAAATTGGCAAGAAAGTTAAAGAAGACACATCAAACAAAAGAATAAAAGGATCTACTTTTTAGATAAAACATGTAGGTGTTTAAATGTTTCCTAAAGGACAGAAGGGGTGAAGTTAAATGTAAGGCTGCTGGAGGTGTCTATTCTTTCCTGGCCTTCGGAATTCCCAATCTCATTACATCAACACCAAGAGAAGACTGTAGATCACTGGAGATGCAGGGATACACTGCCAAATATACAGATTTCCCAAATAAATAGCCTTGTGCTTTGCACAGACAACTTCAAAAGTAAAAACCACATATTCATCTCAAGGCCAGAAAAGTATTGCTGTATTCCATTTTGAAAAGATCTGAGGTACATCTGATTAAGTATCTCTTTTTGTCTCAAAAGCTAATGTACTATGCCATCTGTTATTTATTAATGACATACTCATGTCACTAGATATCTTCTGTGCTCTCAAGGTTTAAAGGGGGTGAGGTACCAGTGAAGAGGAATGTATGTATGTGACAGAGGAGACCATAGGTGGGGTTAAATAAGTGGATCCTAAGTGCCTTTTTTTTTTCTCCAAAGTGTTATTTATTCAATTAACACTTTACATACACAATAAAATATAATACAATAATATAAATGCATAAATTAATACTTATTCAAATGCAATATAATAGCCTAATTTTTAAAAAGAGCAACAAAGAAAGATAGAAATCAAGGTGAACAAAAGAGCAACAGAAAGAGAAGGGGAGAGAAAAGGGAAAAAGAAAAAAGGCAACAGAGAACGAAAAGAACATATAAATAGGAGAAATAAAAACAGAGAAAATAAGAATCCTAGAATACAAATAAATAACTAAGCACAAAGATCATTAAATGCACCCCAAATCCTTTCATATTTAACAAGTTGATCCTTGGCGTTAAAGGAGGCTTTCTCTCTCCTAGACAGAAGGGACAAACTCTGCAACCAATCATCAACACTGGGGGAAGTATCACTTTTACAGAATTTCATAATTTGCTTCTTAGCTAATAGAAGAGCTCTATATGCCCAGAACATTTTACTTATGAACGTTAAACTAAACACACCTTCAGAGTCTACCCCCCAAAGCATTAATTCCTCATCTGGTTTGACCACTTGTATGTGCAGTGATGGACAGAACAGGTGTTGGGAAGCTGGCCTTGTGCATTCGATTAGATGATAGTGCAGAAATATACCAGTGAAGTAGTTCAGCGGAAGGTCAGAAAAAACCTTGTAGGTCAGGCACAGCACTTTGAAGCAGATGCACTCTTTTTTATGCGACCATGGCAGAGTCCTCTTAGCTAGGGGCATGTGATCAGAACGTTCAAGGTCAAAGATGAGGCATCCATCAAGATTCTGTACTTCGTCAAAAATATTAATAGTTTAAAATATTGTGAATCCAAACGTTCATTAAGCACTGCAAATTAAATGCTAACACTACTCCCCAATATCCATTTTAAATATTAGGAGCCATATCACAGAAAGTGTGCACCGTTGCAATTCCTATTAGCACTAAAGCAAACATTGCCCGATTTCTTTGGGCCTGATTTACACACATTTTAAATATGGGAAAGTCCCATTGAAAACATTTGTGTAAACAGGTGCTTTCAATCAATTTTTTCACTGGGGCATATTCCTCACTAGTGCAAGTGCAAAAACTCCTCTGGTGCAAACATATATCTAACGATATATATATATATATATATATATATATATATATATATATATATATATTCCACTTGGGTAGATTTTACACTTGTGTCTCTTGTGAATTAAGGGTGCAATTGCCCATTTCTCTCTGTAACGTTAGTTTCAGATTCCAAAATCATGCCCACTGTACAAATGAATACACGACACCAAACCAAAACAAAAAAGGGCAAATCGTGTCCGGTGCTTGTTGAGCCTTATTCACAAAATAGTAAAAAGTGTAATTTGTAAACTCACATTGGAAAAAATGCTTGCACAAGTAAAATTAGTGTACTTAGGAGAGTGTCAATGGCAGGACAATTCAAATGAGGGACACACAAACACCTGAGTGGGGCAACCTAATTCACATAAGTACGTGTTTCCGGTAGTGATGAATGTCAATATACAGGGCCTGGAGACGGACTACTATACTTAATGGACAGTCGTGAAATGGTGGAGATCCTGGTGTTTACACTGGCAGGTGGAATTGCTGGCAAAACATGGGTAGGCTTCAAAAGCTGGTCACCCTGATGATATTGGTGTGATGCTAATCAAAGCGAAACCCATGTTTTGAGCTGTGAAACGTTCACCAACTGAAAGAACAAAATGTGCTTTTTTGTCAAGTAGCAACAAATTGCAAACCAGTGATGCTGAGAATCTGAGGGATTGGCTAATTGCATTATAGGATTCTGCATAGAAAATGGACCTGTTATGGACCTATTATGGACCTATTATGGATGGAACTCCCATGGGTTTACGATATAAACTGAATAAACTGCAATGCTATTTTGGAATCACTAGGGCTTGATTACGAATCTGGAAGTAATGCCTAAAGGAATACTTCCAAACCAAACTACCATTATGCATGCAGTAAGCATGTGGAGGGTCTGTAAGGTCTTCAGTCAAGTAGTCCCTTCAGGTATTGCCCATCGTCCTTCCCATACAAAATGATGTGTTACCTCATGCAGTATTACAGTCTGTAATACTGTGTCATTTAATGCTTGTGTGTGGGGGTAGATATAGCCACTCACAATCAGGCATGATTGAAGAGCTCCAGGTTCGAAACTCGAAAGTAAGTGGAACAGTAAACCCTGCATGTTTTATGGTTACCCCCACACTTGTATTCGGGCCCTCTGTATACGTGGATAATTTATTTAATGAGTGTCATAGTAGATAATTGGAGGTAACATTGAATACAAACAAATAGGGGCCTCATAAGATAACTATAACATCAAAAATCATATAGGTTTCAAGTAAACCTACCAGAACTTTTAGGAATATTTCAGGAATAAGTCCTGGTAACTTGTTTAAATTGTACGAAGTCAAAATTGTTCTGATAATATGTGAATTGATTGCTATTTGTGACAAAAATATGATCAGTTAGAATGATCATTACTGAAAAAAAATAGATTAAAGTCTTGGATATGGAAGCAATTGGATTGGAATTCAGAGTAGTTTAGGCTTCATTGAAGATTGAAACAAACGTTATGCAATTATGGGAGAAGGTGAATGCGTGCTTTGTGTAAATCACTTCTGCTCGAACTATGATTGTGTTCACTAGCTTACAAAAAAGGGTGCCACATCTTGGAAATAAAAATTGTCTTCAGGAAAAATGTGTACTTACTTGTCATGCATTAAATTGTTTAACATAAAAGAGCATGATTGCCCTATGCTCTCCAAAACAGCTTTCAACTCTACATGGCATGATATAAGAGGTGTTTTTTACCTTAGTCAGAAATCCAGTGTATAGTTTAAACATTTTCCAGAAACATAACTGACTGTAAAAAATTATAAAGTGATGCAATGTGTTTTGAAAATGTACATGGCATTTTTTAAAACACTATGTTATATATAAAACGTTCTATTTGTCTGTAATGTAAAACAAAAAGCACTTCATGTATACACAATTTGAACACAATTTGAAATGATAACAAAATGCACAATTACATTTAAATAAAAATATAATGCAGGGAACTGGGGGCTTATTATGAATATCAATTTTAAATCCCAATACATTGTGTTCTTTTAAGTGTAGTGTTGCTAAATATATATTCAACACGTGTTTTACTGCTTGTTAGATTGTTTGATTTACTATAGTTAATAATGTTATTTTTACCATCCCAATGGGAGGAAGGATAGCTCAGGGCCAACCGGTTTGTCTTGGAAACAAGGCAACGCAGTGTAACTAATACAGATTCAAATCCTGTTCCCGCACTTAGAAACCACTTGCTGGTATTAAGCACGTTATAAATGAAAAATAAAATAAAAACTAATAAAATGTTGGGCTCTTTACTTCTACTTGATTTTTTCATTGATGGCTAATTCTTTGCTTCTTTGTGATGAAATTCCCTTTGACAGGTCTACTCCATCAGCATAACCACAGCCTCGATGTGTCGATGTCTGCTCAGATTACAACATCATCATGCTAAATTTAAATGAGACTTTCCATGATGGCACGAGAGTTACCGTCTATTGAAAACTTGTATTTGTGATTTCTGTTAGACCATGGAGGTGTGGAATGAACTGAGTTTAAGAAAATAGTCACATACTGGGTACTTTGTGTGATATGAATGTGTTCTCGTGTGCTCCTTTCTTTGAAATCAGGAAAGCTAAATGCAGTCGGTCTTTATTGTGATGGCCATGTAGTCATCTCTCTTATGCTGGCGGCCATTTGCCCCTCTGTGCAGTCATAATTTGCGCACCTGGGCCCTCTTGAATTGCAATATTATGTGTGTGGCTGGATTTCAGCAGTCCTGTCACAGTGATTTTGATGCTTCGAATCACCATAGGCTTTTCAGGAGTCCTTAACGAATCCTTTGTCTCTCTGGGATTTCTTGTCTTTAAAAAGTAACGGCAGTGATGGCAGGAGAGGATCCCTTCTGTAATTCCATGGCGCCGGTGGTTTGGAAACCCAAGAGCTCAGCAAATACTTTCAGAGGGAACGTCGCCCGTATCCTAGCATCCGTTTGATTCAACCGTGGTTAAATAGAACATTTTGTACATGAAAAGAAAACACCTTTAAATGCACCAATTGCAAAAGAAATTGACATGAGAACGCATTTTTAAAAGTCTATTCTTCTGAACGAATAGTCAACTAGATTCATCTTAAACACTGATTAGAAATGTTACACTTATGTTTTGTTGCTGTCCTTCACAAAGAATAGCAAACCACCTAATGAAACATGACATTCTGTTCAGAAAATAAATGGGCCAAATTCCCCTGCGTTGGTGACGTATGAGAACTCTGGCTGAGTGGTTTGAGGCCAGCTGTGAGCGTAAATAAACGCTATGAAAACCAGAGCGTTCAATTACGCTTTGCTGTGGGTATTAATGGCAGAGGTTTACCTTGACACGACAAACTGAGCTTTGTGTGGCTTGCACAGTCACTCATGTATCAACTCCCTGTGCTTGTGCTGGAGTGCCACAACATAAGCACACACACTCCTATTACACACTATTGACTAGCTGCCCAGACGTTTGTCAGAACTCAGTCACTGACACCCAGTGGAGACTTCTAAGGGGTAAGACAGCTGTGCTATTCATTAGGAGAGGCGTGCTGCATCCGCCATGTTACTGTGTATGTTTTGTGTTTGCCTGCATGGGGACCATAGCATTTTCAAATGTATTTGCTGCTTGTTCATGCATCCAAGATGGTGGTCCGGTAAGTAGAGATATGCACATGTTCTGACACATGCACTTTATAACTCCTTACCGGACACTCTCACCCACAGCCATTGCGCGTCTACCCTTGCTTCACAACTGTAACACGTTCGCCTGTTTCTGTAAGCTCCCACCTGGCTCTCGCCATGAGGTATTGCCCCAGGATGCTCTATGCTAATACGTCTGACGTAGAAGACCTACACCCTTAATCCAGCCTATTCTGGCTGTGTTTGAAATGTGACTCTGAGTTCCTTCTGATGACTAAAGGGTTACATGTGCATTACGGTACCTGCCAGACATCCTTGTGGTACGCTCAATTTTTGGTGCAGCATTCCTGGTCCATAGGACTTCAAACAAACAAAAGTCATCTCAGGTTACACTTCCAAGTAACACAGTGCCTCCCAGCACACACATGACACATTAGGGAGAGAGTTGACCAAGGGAACCGTTTACATTCCCCCACATTTATTTATGTATTTATTTATTTATTTATTTGCTTGTTTATGTATACCATTTTCATAACGCCCCGCCCGTCAGGAATCACAGTGTTTGGTGCAATAGACAGTGGCAGAAAGGTAACACAGTTAATCATATTTGTCTAAAAGCCAAGATTTTACATGTTTTTTGAAGGCGGGGTAAGATTGTTCATTTCTACTGGCGGACAAACGAGTTCCAGAGCGTAGGAGCTGTAACACAGAAGATGACACCCCCTGCTCTTTTGTTCAGTGAGTGTGCAGGGAGATCCTGGAGCCGGATCTTAGTGAGTGCAATGGGCCTTCCTGGCCGATCAGATCGTTGTCACCATGGGCAGCACGAAGTGCTTTATTCTGCAGTAGTTGAGGCTTTTCCAGATTGCATGCCGAGGTGCCCATGATTACTAATCTTTGGCACTGCCCGAAATCAGCACCTCTTCAAATAAAGGATTTCAGATGATCTTCTACTGTACACTGAGGATTCTTCTTCATATGGCCATTTTGGTGAGGCGGCTTAAAGATTTGGCCCATATACCGTATCCCAATATTTGACTCATGTTTCTATTTGACGAATCGTCCCTTTCAGTGCTTCTGCATCATTGCTGCTAATACATATAAAGTATCATTTAGGAAGACTGATGGAAAGGTAGTTGTAAACATCATTTACTGAAATGTACAGATGTAAATCTGCAAAGCCTTCCACCCTCCGTTGCGTTGCCAGTTGCCACGCCTTGCATCTGTTTTGCCATTCACTCCTTCCTGGCGATATGTAGTGTAACTCATTGTCACGCGCCATAGAGTCATCATTTTCATCTTACTATTGAATGGGGTACATTTTATTGTACTCACTAAATGGACTTATTTCCTGAAAAGTCTTTTAGTTCTCGCTCATCTGCTTCCGATCACTCGCTCATCAAATATTCTTAAATCTGTTCTTCTTGCATCTGTTCTCATGTCTCCGAATTTGGTAGCATATTTCGCAAATCAAATATTTCCAATCAGTGCATGATTAGCTGCCATTCCCTTTTTCTTAGGAGTAATTGTATTTGCTGACCGAAACATATGTAGGCGTTGTCCATAAGCTTGGGTTGCTATTGTACAGATATACATACCACTAGGAGATATGGGTGTGAAAAAATAAAATACTGTGTGGATATACACAAACAGGGTTTCATGCAAGAGCTGACCTTTAGTTGTGTTTGAAGTTGAGACGGGTTGCGTGAGTGAGAACATGGGTATGAAAGGTTAAATCAATCATGATGTCACTACCGTGATTCGTCTTTATAAATTGTATGGTTTTAACATTGTGGTATATTTAGTAATAAATTAATTTTCTGTATCAAAATTAGCTGTTGATTGTATCTGTCCAACCTCACCACCAAAGTGCATTTTTGTTTATTCCACAATTGTAAACATGCCATATGTTATGTGATATGTTTATAGTCTCTTGCTAACTAGTAATAACATGTCATTGATATAGATAAAAGAGTACAGGTTGCCTGTAGATGATCACAGCAATACATAAATAGATGTTTTCCTATATTAGACAACTTACCATGAAACGATCAGCATTTTGGTTGCACATTTGCCTCCACACACCAAAAGTTGCAGGTTCAAAAAATGCCTTTGGCATCATGCAGACTTCTCGATTCTGGACACCCATGTGTAGCCAATCGCAGTGAACGTCTGAGGAGTTGATAGGTTTTGAACTCGCATGGCATTCAGCCTTATCTGTAAGCAAGCGTTAGTGAATAGCAGTTGCCAGTGAAAGACAGGAACATCCATTGGTTTCAAGGTCCAGGGACAGAAAGGCACCATTCACAAAATGGAGGTCACAGGCTTCAGCAAATGGTGCCCCCACCACCCCGGTGGTTTGGCCTACGAAGCCAATAATGTCCTCACTGCTGACTGACCTGGCTTGGGCTGATGGGAGATGTAGGCAAACACGTCTGGCAGTGCACAGGTTGCCCACCACTGCTCTAATGCCGCCTGGCTGTTATCAGCAGTGTCCCATGTGAGGCAAGCACAGACTGTCATGTTGAGAAAGAGAGAGCTGTGCAACTGGCTGAGATTTACAAAATAATCATGTCTTTATTAATAAAACCCATAAAAAAAATTGCTACGCTAAGCACAGCACTTAGATGTCAAAAAAGCAATGTGTTCCACTTGTACCTCTACAAAATTGACAGTATCAAACTTGCATTTTGAAACATAAATACATGTATAATATACTTTAAAATCTACAATACTCTTAAGCTATTAACTTTGACTTCAATAGTCACAAAATGCATGAATGTTCAATTATGTTGGTTAATAGAATGCACAAGATATCACAGTAGTGCAAGAATCAAGAAGGCAATTGCAAAGGAGCCGGGAAGCAGTGAAGGAGCATTCACACAGGTCACACTAATTTGAAAATCTGGGAGCCCACACAGGTGCTGGGGTACAAGACACACCCCAATGTTTTGCATACATGTCACTCATAGCACTGCTTTTATTCATAACCACATTTCAAGAGGGGGGGAATCTGGAAAACAGGAAACATGCACTGCCAAAATTAGACAAGCAGAGAGGTGGGATTGAACATAAGAAAAAACATAACTGCTGAACCCATATGCATGCATTAGTATTGGCCGAACCCCAAACTCTCTCCCGTAATGATAGGCTCACAACTTGTGTTAAGTGTTGGCAATAAAAGGCCGTAGGATTTTATTGTGCAGATATGAGTTATGGCAAATACACAATATCAGATATCATGATGGTATCATACTTTTGGGCACCGGGTCCTGAGGTTACCGCCTCTGACCCGTGCCGCCACACACGGGCAGGTTGACGGCTGACCGTGTTCCCCCAAGAGTATGCCCTAGAGACAGCCCCTGTCAGCAAGTGTTGCATTGATTTCCCGAAAGAAATGCTCCATGCCCTGGTTAGACAAATGGGTGCCGTCGTGGAGAAAGAGGTCTGGGTTGTCTAGTGTAATGGCTGGGTGTTTTATGAAACCCAGTCCTCTTGTCATACAGAATCTCTCTATCCCCCTGTTCAATTTTCTTCTGGATATGTCTATAGATTTGTAACAGTTGGCCCCTAGCCATTTCTTTCTTGGTAAGATGGCTGAGAAGTATATTTCAGTACCCCTCCAGTTGTGCGAAATGCCTGCTAGGGAGGAGCAGATTTCTTCGCATAGGATGAGTCTCGCCGTGTTGACTAGGTCGTTGCCCCCTAGATGAATGATCAGGAATTCTGGGGGGTCCCTGTATGCCACCAATTCTGCTAGTGTTTCGTGGACGTCAGACCACCGTAGGCCTCTGTATCCCCACCATGAAGTAATGGTGTTTCTGAAATGTGGCCCTTCTTTAGTCTCTTCTGCCCATCTGCCTGTCCTGAAAACGAATGAGTGGCCAACTATCCATGCTGATCAGAGTGTGGTCCTCGATTCGCCTGTTGTTTCTGTGGTGGTGGGAGGGAGGGAAAAGAAAAGAAAATTTGAGGGAGGATGGCTATATCAGTTGTGGTCTGATATAGCTTTTATAACAGTCTGACTTCCATCACCTATGTTTTTTAGTTGTTGCAGTGCTAAGCCTCCCTGCCCTGCTGCAGTGGTGGCACCTATCCTGAAGGAATGGGTGCCGAACTGTTTGGGATCCCACCCTGATTTGCTGATTGCTTTTATCAGCACTCCTTTGAATTGGTAGCGGATTAGAGCCGATGCATCCTTGTGGATTTAAAAACTCCCCCCCCCCACTTTGGGTCGTTGTGCGTAATAGAGGTTGGTGATGCAAACCGGACAGTTTGTTGCTTCATCAATGCAACAAATGTCGATGGTTCTTTTTGCACCCGTTTTCGACTGTTGCATTTCTATGTTAACACTCTCCTGTCTCACCCTGACTTCCATCACCCAGGCCGTTTGTGGCCTTGGTGCTGGAAGCGATGAGTTCTCCTACCCGGAAAGCCCCAAAGTAGGCTAGGAAAAAGGCTGTTTTAATTAACATTATCTCGTATGCCAACTGGCTTGCTATCTGCACCAGTTTGCTGAAATCAAGGAGTCGGCGGGTGTCCACTTGGGCACCCTCTGTTCTGCCCCATCCCTTCATTGCATAAGAGATGAGGGCGTTCTGGGTGGGGTCTGAATCGCCCCGTATTTTTGTAAAATATGAAATTGCCACCCCGTGTCTTTTAGCCCAATCCCTTTTGAAACCTTGTTCCCGGCCCATTTTAAAAATACTTCTATATCTTTGATCGTTATTAATTCTATGTGGTTTACACCTGTGGCCTTAAATACTGTTTGCAAACACTTACTGTACTGTGTTGCAGTAGTGCTTGCCACTGCCCTCTCTGCCATTTCCATTAGGAAGCCTGTGAGGTTATTGGCACCCGTTGGTGATGTGCCTGATTCTTGTTGGGCATCCCGGCCTGGGCTCTCTGGCGCTGGCGTTGATGCCAATGTGTTGTTGGCACCCGTTTTAGAGGTGCCTGCTTTGTATTGGTCATCCCGGCCTGCACTCTCTGGTGCTGGCGTTGATGCCAATGTGTTGTTGGCACCCGTTTTAGAGGTGCCTGGTTTTCGTTGGGCATCCCGGCCTGTGCTCTCTGGCGTTGGCGTTGATGCCGTTATTCTTGTCTTCTCAGTATTGCCCAGCATTCTGCTGGTATTTGCGTCATCTGTTCTTGGGCGTGCAGCGCTAGCTCTCGGAATCTTGACCACTGGAAGCGAGATAAGGCATCAGCAATGTTATTATCTGCCCCTGAAATGTGCTTTGCTTTGACTACAACGTTTTCTTGTAGTGTGACTGTTGTAATGGCTCGTAATACTTTCAGTACTAAAGGGCATTTTGTAGACCTTCTGTTTATGGAGCCCACTACAGCCATGTTATCGCACCAGATCAAAAGTTCTGTATTCGCTAGTCGCCTGCCCCAGATGTGTAATGTTAGCCAGATGGGAAATATTTCTAGTAGGGTGATGTTTCTTGTCCACCCTGCTGCTTGCCATGAATTGGGCCAGTGTCCTGCCACCCATTCGGAGTCTAGTATGGCTCCAAACCCCTTGCTCCCGGCTGCGTCGGTGTATAGGACCCTGTTTGACCAGGTATATAAAGGCGTTCGCCAAAGTAAAGACCCGTTGACATCTCTGAGGAATCTTCCCCATGTTTCCAGGTCTTGTTTCACCTCTCTGCCTAGCTGGATATGCAAGTGTGGTTTGGTGAGTGATTTGATTTTGAAGTCTAGGCTTCTGGAAAATATCCTCCCTTGAGGTATTATTCTAGATGCGAAATTGAGGCTGCCTGCTAAGGATTGTGTTTCCTTTACTGTCCCCTTTCCTTTCGTTATCAGGTTTTGTATTTTAGACAGGAGTTCTGCTATTTTTATTTTGGGGATTCTGCAGAGCCCCTTTGATGTGTCTATTTCGATGCCCAGGAAAATTATGTTTGTGTCTGGTTTGGTGGTTTTTTCCTTTGCTAGGGGAATTCCCCACTGTGCAGCCATGTGCTCAAGTTTTGCTAAAGCCCTGCCTCATTCCCTAGAGTTTGGTGGCCCTATGACCATGAAATCGTCTAGGTAATGCACTATTTTTGTCCCTGGTCTCTGCTTTAGGAAAGCCCATTGGAGAAAGGAACTGAATTGCTCAAATAGTGCACAGGATACTGCGCACCCCATGGGGAGGCATCTATCTACATAGAATTTGTTGTTAAACATGAAACCTAGCCACTGCTGTGACTCTGGGTGGACTGGCAAAAGTCTGAAAGCAGATTCGATGTCCAGCTTGGCCATCAAGGCGTTTCTGCCGCACTCTTGTATGAGCCTTACCGCCTCTTGGAAAGGGTAGGAGAGATGATGGATTAGCCTCATTTTCCCAGGTTCTTTTTTGGGGACCAGGCCTAGTGGAGATATTAAATAGTTCTTTAAAGGCATGCCGTCCCAGGGACCTGCTACCCTGCCTAGTTGCAGTTCTTTCTTGATTTTGGTTTCTACTATCTGGGGTTGTCCCTGGCTGACTTCAGGTTCATCAGGATGGTGTGTGACCCAGAGCCCTTAAATGGGATGGAAAAACCTTTGGTGAAACCCTGCCATAGTATCCTGCTGGTTTCCTTGTCTGGGTAGTTGTTTAGGGCGTCCCTAAAGTTGCCCGGGTTGATGGGTGTTCGTCCTGGTTCTGAAAATTGGGGGATCATCCTTTCTTGGCTGGTAGTCTGGTGCAGTTGCTTGCTGCATGGTCGCCGTTGCAGTTTGTGCAGGCGTATTTGTACCAGCATTCTTTGCCCCATGTACACTGTTTTTTAACAAAATGTCTTCATGGGATGTTGGATTTGTCAGCCTGCTGTTTGTTCTGTCTGTGGGCATTATTTTTAGCCGTCCAAGGCTGGTTCCTCCGAAAGGGCTGCTGCCCTTTTTTGGTTTTATCATTGTCATGGGATTTGCTTCCTTGCGAATTTTGCTATTTTTGGAAGAAGAATGCATGGTATCTTATTCCTGGGGAGGTTCGGCGTTGAGGGTGCATAAATCGTTCTGGACTTCATCCCACTCAATGGCCGGCCTTTCTGACATGCTCCTCCTAAATCTGATGTCATATGCTAGCCATGTCTTCCCCCTCTGGGTTACTTTTACTTCCCTTATTTTATCAACGTATGCCCAGATCTTCCTACCATCCATAGGGAATTTTTCTTCATATATTGTTGCTAGATGGCAAAGGCTTGTAACCAGTTGTCCCAGTTTTGTTTGACCTGGGCGTTTCTGGCAATAGCTTTTTCTTCTATCTTTTTTGGGTCTCTGAAAGTGCCTTTCCCTTTGTGTTGGGCTTCTATTAAGGAAAAGATTTCTATAAATTCCTTGGCCCATATGGCTTCTTTGATTGTGGTATCAATGTTCCATGCCAGGCATCTTTTGTATCTATTTAATATCTCTGTTTGAAAAGATTTCCTTTTTTGGTCTAACTATGCATTACAGATTGTTACAATGTCAGTTGTATTGCTGCCGGGTGTCCCTGTCACGCCCTTGTTGTCTGCGCTGGGGGTTGCCCATGCTTTTAGAGAACCTGCTGAGTCTGTTGCTGGAGTTGTGGAGGCTGTTGTATTTATAGCTGTGGGTGCTACTGGCAACTGCTGTACTTGTTGTGGCGGGATTGCTGTAGGTAGTGTTACGGGTGGGTTGACAACCATTATTGTAGGTTCTACTGCGATGGTAGGGTTTGAGGCCACAGGTTCCCTTGTGGGCGGTGTCTGTTTCCCCCTTATTTCTACCATTAGTTGCTGTAATTTCGCTACATTCTCGCATAGTTTTGACACTTTTTTGTTACCTTTTTTGGCGCCTTCAGATACTTTTCTCCTTTTTAATGGTGCAGAAACCTCATCTTGGCTGGGTGGGCTGGTAATTCCTTCCCTGGGTAGGCCGTACATGTTTTCTCTAACCCATGCCCATCCGTAGTGCTCTGCCGCTTCAATGGCTGCTAACAATTGTGGTGATTTGGGCTTTTGCACCGGTGTTGAAGGTGCCCTTGCTTTCTGTTTGGGCCCCATGTTCTTTTATGCCTGTTATAGGAAAAGAAAAAAGTTTTATCAAGGAGTTAAAACTGTTGCTATTGGTAAGCTCTTTGAGCCTGTTCTATTTGTTGCCCGTGCTGGGTAACTGCTGGCTGGTGCCTTCTTGAAAGGGTTCAAAGAAAAATTGTCTCCTAATGTGCACTTTGTGCGGTGTTTATTTTAATAAATGGGCAGCCCCCAGACTTGTTTCACTGGTATTTAAATAATTGGTTTCGTTGTGAGGGCGCCCGTGCAAAATTACAGGAATTATTTTTTATCTGCAGTATTTGGGCCCGCCGAGCTTGAAATTGCGTTTGCAAGCTCTGCGTGGATGTCAAGAAAAATGAGCTGCTGGCTCGCCGTGCTACCAGACTGGCTGTGGCTCTGCCCGAGTTTAAAACTGGCTTGTGTTATCTTGCCCCGCCTGCCTTATAACGCGAGGGCTCCGGTCCACTGTAACAAATTGTATCTCTTCCGAGACACAAGTGTCTATTTTTCCTCCCTCGTAGCCGCAGCGCGGTGGCTCACATGTAAATTGTTGAATCGGCCGCCGTCCGCGCTGGGCTGCTCAGGTGCCTCTCCCTCCTTCGTTCGCACTGGCTTAGGATGATTCCGCAGCACGTGTCTTTGTTTGTTTTGTTTTGGACACGCTTGTCGCTCGCTTTTCCTCTATGCCGAGATGTTGAAATTGACGCCGTCCGCGCTGGCTGTTCGGTTGCCTCTTCTTCCTTCGTTAAGGCTGCAATGCAATTGCTTTGAATAGTACAATGTTCAGGAAAGAAAAAAGACGCTGTGATGTACAGCGAAGTTCAAGATTTGCTAAAGAAGCAAGAAGATTTGGAAGATTGTGTTTACTCTGAGCATCCTGCTCATATTTATAGGACCCAGGGAGGCACTGGGTCTTTGTTGTGTGTGTGGTGGGGGCTGCTGTTGTCGCAGCCCCCGGCCGGATAGCCGACTGTCTGGCCCCCCTGGTGGGGGCAGATTTTTTGAACCTGGGCCCTGCCTGACGGTTGTTTTCCTTATGGTGCTTAGCACCTTGCTGTTTGGAGGAAGGGTGAGATGACTGTTTGCACCTTACCCTTCCGTGGCTTTGTGCTGCCGAGACTGTGTGTCTCCGTATCTGGGGGCAGGACAGGGGGCAAGCACAGAGAAGGTTGGGGCTGCCCCTCTCCCAGCTTCCGATGGTAACAGCAGTTACCCTGCCTCGCTTGTGCGATGCTAATGCAGCATTGCCCATATATACTGCATGGAGCATGACCTCATGCACCCATGAGTGCATTATCAACAGCGTGCAAAGAAGCTGTCAGAAGCTCCCATGGAGGAGGTATAACCTCCAAAAAGCGCCCATTTAACCCAGGCAAACTGCCCCCTTATTCCTTTGATCCGAAGAATGGGTTGTACAGGTTGATATAATCTGGATCACAATAACGTCATGGCTGACAAACGATGTCAATCTTGTGTGCATTTCAATAACCTGCCAAATGTGACCCTCTGGAATAAATGGTAACTTCTCTCTCCCAGCCCAAACAGCATCCAGGTCAGAGTCACCAACCTTCATTTGTCCAAATATATCCTAACTTAGGTAGCTCCAGCATGTTTGTTTCAGGAATTCCGATATACAGAAATAATGTATACGTAACGGGGGGCCAGCACAGCATGCCAGGGACCAGTATCAGGAACTCTGAAACTACTACAGTGGAGATTTGGTGAATTATTAAAGTAGAGTAACAAAACATAACTGGATAACTTGTCAATGCAGGATGGGTGCCCAGATCCACCACCGAAATCCATGAATGGATTGAAGAACACAAGTCGGACATACTTAGCAATATGGATGGATTATTAGCTTTGACGAAGCTAAAATAAACTTCTGCAAAAAGAAAAACAAGGAGATATTCCAGGCATAGCTTGTAATTCATTTGATCATACGTTATCCTCGTGGTTAATCATTCTAAATATCTTAATATGAGAGTGATTGATCACCATCTAAGTTACAACACATCCTTACTAGAAAAGTCTGTAAACAAGTGATTCACCTAACATTCTCCAGAATGAATTCACATATATCCAATTGCCATTTTCAAAAAAAGATTCATCAGGCTTTTTACATACGCAAAATATGTCAAGCGCTCAGGCTTTGTGGCATGTCCTTTCCATCAATAGAACCAGGACACTGCACAGGGAAGCAGGCCTCAGAAAGAAAGACAACATGAAATTGAGGACTGAAGCAACCACTAAGCAGAAAAACAAAAAACACATGAACTTGATAAACGCAAGTCAAAGTGAGGAATGGCGTAGGTGCCAATATATTACCTATGAGAACTTGATCCACTGCAAAATAGACTTGAGGCTGATCAAAAATCTGGTAAATGGACAAAGAAAATGTTGTGCCAACTGACTCATGAGGCAACAAACGATAAAAATAATAATAATAATAATAATAATACCAGTTTTTATATAGCACTAGCCCGTCGAGGGTTTATATAGCACTAGCTCATCGAGGGCATTAAAGCTCTGTAATCACGGTTGATGTCATTACCCACCGCGTGGTACTCAAATTATCGACCTCGGAAGGATGAAAGGCTGAGTTGGCTGGGATTTGGACCAGCGTCACTAGGCTACGCACAGATGTCAGAAAAGAGCACTCAGCTCGCTGTGCTATCTGACCAGCTAAGCAAAATATTATTTCAAAGTTTTGATAGAATAAATCCTGATGCCAAAACCAGTCTTCATTCATAGCTTTCCACAATGGTACTTCACCAATCTGCTGAATTTCCTCAACAAGAAAATCATTAATATATATTATCACTTGGAAATCATTATTGACCTCCTCTCAGCTAATCAGAATGTTTATAGTGCACTCAATAACCACTGGTATTGACTGCATTCTGAACATTCTGTTTTTAGAAGCAGACAAGGAAACAACAGTGCAATTTCTGGGCAAGATTGTTGTCAAATAGATACTTAATCTTGTGAGGATCTTTATCTTTTGGCTGCCACGTGCTATTTAACACAGGAAAGAGAAAACTAAAGCATTAGAAAATGCTTTCACTTGCTTATAGACAGTTTACTTTCACATGACACCTAATGCATGCTCATGTAAAATGTGTTAAAGTTCAACAAAGTTGCAATTAAAATGCTTAACGTATATCCTTCCAATTGTAATTGTAGTTATTGTAATGCCTCCCATAACTCTTAGCACTTCACTTAGAATAAAGAGTGCAGTCCCCAGTGAGAGTCCTCTCTTCTTTTGCCATTACGTGTTTCCCTATGTCTATAAGCAGGGACAGAGATAGAAACTCAGAAATACATTGAGATTGAGAGATGAAGAGGGATAGAGAGGAAGAGAAAAAGAGAACGATTGAGAGATAGAGAAGAAAGAGAAAAAGAGAGACAGAGACAAAAAGAAAGAGAGAGTGAGAGAGAGTTCTAAAAGAGGCAAAATGAAATAGGGAAAATGGAACGATGAGGCTAGTCAAGTCGGTGTGTGTTATCATGTTGTGCCTCATTGGGCCTTTGAAGGTTTTGTTTGGTGCTGATCTACAGGCAACTAACCAGGGGTGTTGCTAGGTGGTGGGAGGGGCTGAAGGGGCTATAGCTTGGGTGTTTGGTTATCCCCGGGTAGAAGCTGAGGGGCTACAACCAAAAGGCTAGCTAGCCCCGAGTCACGACAGAGCCAACATTAGCGTAGCCCCGGATCT
Organism: Ambystoma mexicanum; assembly: GCF_040938575.1. Classification (NCBI taxonomy): domain Eukaryota; kingdom Metazoa; phylum Chordata; class Amphibia; order Caudata; family Ambystomatidae; genus Ambystoma; species Ambystoma mexicanum. The sequence goes on along the minus strand of NC_090930.1, from coordinate 290,164,056 downwards.
TTTCCATACCTAGCAACACCGCTGCAACTAACTGTCACAGTCGCCATGCTTTCACAGACATCACTCTGACCAGAGCGCTTAAGCCGGCCATCCCATAAACAGATTCAGCTGACCAACATATAACCATATCGGAACAAAATACCTCCCCAGACCACTCCACATGACCAGAAACCTCAAGCTTCAAATCAACCAAATTCTCAAAATGTATATATACCTCAAGGTACACACAGATCATGTCCCCAAGGACTATGTGACAACTACTTAGAATCTTGCCTGCACACCGAGCTTTTGATCCTCAAGTGACAACACAACAGCAAAACAAGTGTGCACTTTTCCCTCTGAGTCCACTAAACAAACACAGCCAATTCTCTTGAAGGGTCAAAAGACTAGACAAGTTGGACACTTTGTGCTCTATAAATCCCAACAGCATCACATAATATATATTCACGCAGGACCTCAAATACATCATTTCTCAGTGTGACAGATTATTGCACCACTGCGTAATCCTCCAGACTGCCCCAGTTTTCTCTCCTCCTGCCCATTCATTCCCTCCGCCAGTCTCCTCCTGTCCTTCAAACGCCATAAGGCAACCCTATCTACCATGGAGGCTTCATAAATCACAAAATAATTTTAAAAAGTGCAACCAAAATATCGACCAAAACTATAGTGTATACAAATTTCTACTGTACACTTTTTACTTGTTCTCAAACCAAGGACCTAAGCCAATTTATTGCCCCAATATATACCAATGAAACACATTTTTCTTCTGTACCTACCAATCACACACAGAATACAACACGTAACCATACCCTCTTTTAGCGAATGTGGGATGGCCCACTCTTGTCTCATTCGCCTTCTAAATACCCACCTTTCTCCGCCGCTTGCACCCAATGTGCAACATGTCTTTCATCCTGGTGGTGCCACGAGGTGACAGTGCTTCACAGAGAATAAGTAAATACCAGCCCCGCCTGGAACACCCAATAATACCACATACATTTCTTTATATTGACAATGTGTCGGGAGTGCAAAGTCACTTTTCAGCAGTGCAAATTCACTTTGAACCGGGCAAATATTCCCTGAATCGGGCTCTCAACGTCAATGTGGTTCTCCTTTTTTTAGTCCAAGGCACTGTGATTTTAATCTCATCACATGTGTGAACAGATAACAGTATGATTGAACAATGGGTGCAGTTGTAGAAGGGGGTGTACTTTGCACATGAAACATAGGAGTGTGGCAAATGGTCAGGCAGCACAAACGAGAGACAACTATTCACACTTAGATAGTGCACCCTGATGCAAAATGAAAGAGCAAGCCACTTGCACCTGTAGCAATGTGCCTAGGTCTGAAACTGGAAAAAGTCAGGTGTGTGTGTGTGCAGTCCAATTAGTATGAAAAAATGCCACCTCTTCTTCTAACGTTTCCCATGAAAGTTGCCCACTTGCCAACGTTTGGTACCATTCTCAGGAAAGAAAATACATTGTATTTCCATTTTTCACATTCCCAAATTATTTTTTGCCTCTAGGTGCTTGTGATTTTCTCTTGTATCATACATTGTGGCCATGTGAGTGCACAATGTGAGATAAGCACACATTTGTTTTAAATCACAATGCATGTATTTATTAAAAAATGCAACACTTTTTTCGAATCAGCCTCAATATCTGTATTGAGCAGACAATATTATCACAGGCCTCCACCACCTCCTCGAGTTGACTTTGACTGCACTCACTGACAAAGCTCATTGGATTGTTCCCTGTGCTTCTTTCCTGCCGTGGTGTCCTCCTATGAACCCTCATTTTACTTCCCCCCCCAGCTACTTCCGGACCCACACTGCTCCCTTTCTGGGTTCACATAGGATGCTGGAGAAGGAAGCACCAAACAATGAAAGTAATGTATGCAGGGTATGCATCGTGCATTGAAAACAGCTTTCGCATTTCCAGTTTATCGTGGGAGCGCAATTATTTCTATTGTGATATTGAAGAACATGTTCTCCTCCGAGTTGCATTATTTTTTTTCTTCGTGGAACTGTTCATTGTTTGAAAAACTTGACACTTTAAGCTTTCATTGTAAAGAGAAACTCTATTTTAGTAGTGCCTAATACAATTAGAGCCTATTAGAATTATGCGAGCGAACAAAGTGGTTTACCACTAAAATATACTAAACCTCAGTGGTGAATCGGTAGCACCATCATTGAAAACAAAGCATTCTTAACACAGGAATCCTAAATTATAAGTAGCAGGTGTTCTGCGCATGGTCGCTTTTACATTTCTATTGTGCTAGTTAAACTAGTTAAACTTTTAGCAATACCTCGTGTTCTTGTCCATGTGTTCATATTTTCAATATCCTTGTCAGAAGGCTACTCAGAAAGGAAGACTCAGTGAATCTCGGCCCCAAGACTTGCCCATGGCTGGAACTGAAAACATCCTTCTGTATTCAGTGTCACAGGGAATCTTGTGGAACACACCACTATCAAATAATGGTGCCCAAACCCATTCTGCATGGTTTAGCTGACAGGGATCTGTTCAACAGGCTCATCGGAGTCCCCGAATCTTCCAGTGAGATTGGCTGCACGCATGGTTGGCTAGGAGTCCGATAAAAGGACAAGATCGCTGTGACTTTCTCGGTGTGGGCTTTGTTAGCCTTTTGGAGCAGGAATGCACGGGGCAAAGCCTTAACATGTGTTTTATGGGTGTGTTAGAGCAATGTTGTGATCTCTTTTGCCAGTGCATTCAATTTGAGAGATTGTTGCTCCTTAAATGCCTCCTTTTTTCTGTTTGTTTGTTAGGCCCCTTTCTCATGCTTCTTTTTTTACATGCACTTGCCCTCTTCACAATAAAAACAAAAGTCCCTGTCCTTTAAGCAAGAAGCAATTCAAATATATTTCTCCTTTTTGAGTCCTAGTCCCATGTGGCTGTGTGTCTGTCTTCCATTTAGTCTGACTTACCTTGCCTTTACCCAACCCCCCAAAAAAAACAAATATTCCCTTTTAAATTCTTGCTTGTTTGTGAAACGGAGCATATCTTCTCTGTGTTTATGAACAAGAGCATCTTTCCTGTGTATTAGTCATCTTCATTTACATGTCTGAAAGCTCATTGGATTCCGTGTGTTTGTGCTAGTTGTCACTTGACGTTGTGCTTTTGTATAGTGCTAGTCATTCCGAGGAAAGACATGGAAATAATGAAGAATGTGAGAGGCACTTGTCGGAGACTGCGGCTGTTAATTGCTGGACCTTTGAGGAGAGTGGTGTGTCTTCTGCCCTTGAGGGGGCAGTTGCCAATTCTGATAGACTAGTAAGACTGCTTAAATATCATATGCTGCTAGCTCTGAAAAAGTGTTATCTTGTCAGTGATGGGCTGAGGATGATGGCGCACTTTTGAAGCAACCCTTTCTGAAATATACAAGCCTGAAAAAACACAAGAAAGCAGTTAATGCTGAAGAACATGCACCACGGCAAGATTTGTATGTTGACACTCATGCACTTTCATGTCATGGTCATGTTCTCCTTTTGAAGGTACTACACTAGCCAAACATGGTTCATTTTTGCGCACATTTTATAGGAAGAATTGAAAAATTACCAGAGGAACTAACCACTTAGTCCCTTCTTTGAGCATTACGGTGGTTGCAAAGTAGCAGGGTCAGGACTCGGAATAGAACAGTAGTAGTAAAATTGCTAATGGTATCTCTATACCTATTCGGTCACCCCCAAGGTGTCAGTGACTAAAGCTATGGTACGTAAAGTGAGCACAGAGACTCACCTTACAGAATCAAGTAATATATTAAAATGTATGAATGAAGTTTAATTTGCATATTTGAAAAACTCCAGCATGCATGAAGTGGCAGGCACATAATATTTATGGAATCAGAATATTTGATAGAATCTGAATATGCTATTTTTACAAATATCACAATTCCATGTAGAAAATGATCCTGCAATTAGATATTCAAGTTGTATACTGATCCCACTCGTGAGGTGGAGAACGTTCATAGATTGCACATCCGCTTATGACAAATACAAATACAATGCGCCTATAGAAGCAAAGATGAGGGCCCTGGTGAGTGTGAGAAAGTGAATGTAATTATCACAGGATCTGTCCAATCAAAAACCTTGTGAAATGATGCTGCATGGGTTCCATTTGCAGGGTGTTCAGACTACAACACATAGGAAGAAGGGGATCTATCCAAAAAGAGAGAAGCAGATTTGGAATCCAAAATTGGTGTACATATCTTTAAAAGAGTCCAATCCAGACTAGACTCAATGGATAGGCCGTTCCCAAAGCAGAACAATCATGTTAGTTTAATTGACTGAAGGGAAACCCAACCTGGTGGAGCAGCTGGTGACCTTTTGGCGTTCCTTCCTGTTCTGGGCCTTTGAAAGACTGACAAAAGGTATGTAACCAAGCCCCAGATTATTTAGATGGTTTTACTGAGAATTAATTCAATCGATTTGAAACCTATATCACTGAAAAAGTGAATCTAGTGCAAGGAGTACATTGACACCGTGGATATCATTGTAACCGGGCTTTTCTCCTACACTTTTAGATCTCTAGAAACTTCAGACATCTGAAATTGAAATGTGGAATGACAGGTCATTTGTTTGGTGTCTGCCATGGTCAAAGTAATTGAAATCTACTGTTTTATAAATACCTGGAACCAGGGTGTGGTGAGGGTGAACCTGATTCATTGACAATAGAGAACATTTTAGGCTCCACTGTGCCAGCATTTCAAAAGCAACAACAATCCTGATAAACGTATGACTTTACAATTAGTTTAAACAAGTCCAACGTCATAGTATTTGAAATCAAATAAGGTTGATGTAAATGCTAAGAACCAATAGAGTGTCATAGCCAACGTCCAACACTTTAGATTTAAATCAGACCAAGAACTGGAGCACCATATGTTAGAGCATGTTTCTCTGATGCCAATACATGGTAATGGTGTCAAAGAAACATAGTACATTGCTTGTTTTAAACATTATTTTGAGATATGCTTAAATGTTTGATACCAAGGCCTTACCCCATTCTGTAGATTGATGTTTTCAGAAAAAAATAAATCAAACAATGCCAATGTATGTGACTACAAAACAAAGTATCTGTATGTGTATGGATGTGTGGGGATGTTGGTATGAAGATACAAAGTAGGCTTGATTTATGTTAAATCTAAATATTAGTGAGACAAAAGTATGCAGGTTGCAATGTATTCATTTTCATCATCCACAATTTTGAGTTTTGTTTTAAAAATGACTTCGCCAGTATTTGAAGTTAGGGGCCACTTGAATTTCATTTATATATTATTTTTAATAGAACACAATATGATGATTAAAACATCTTATTTCTTGCCCCAGATTGTGTGGTGGAATTGCTCTGGCGGGGTGAATTGGACTGTGGCTATGTATCTGTAATGAAGAGCCAAGTGAAACTGTAAATATGCATACTATAGGTCAATCTCATTACAATGCCCTCCGAGGCATGGGTTGTTGATCACATTGCTGGGACCACCAAAGATCAGAGCGTTTCTTATATGCCTAGTGTTTGTATAGGAATTCATATTCATATGCTAATCCATAAAAGTTATTAGCTGCATGCCATGAAAACAGGAGAGTTTTGGCACAAAACAAAATAACTTTGTAAGCACCACAAAACTGAGATCATGGCAATGAAGCAGATATTGCGCCTTTTGCATAACAGAAATTGACATGTGTGCTAAGTGGAGACTCGACTGTGAGAGTTGCGTAGACAGTAATGGCCTCAAATGAATGGAATTAAGGACCATGCAGAAGGTTGCATTCTCAGGTCCCATGGCATCACTGCCTGCTGGACAACAGAATAGAAATTAGGACCAGAGACTAGGTTTAGCACAGAAGCAACAATGGGAACATGTCTGTTGAATAAAGAGCCCTCAGAGTTAAAGACCAAATATAGTAATGTAATAAATCAATAAACAAAAAGATCTTTTCACCTTCCAAACAAAAAGATTATGTACAGGGTTGTGTCTGTTTTTCTATCTAACATTAGCCAACTTGACAATGTCACAATTTCAAGACCAATTTAAACTTTGAAGTGTAACACACATCAGAGGGGCATTTACATTGTGCAACATTGTGGCTATTTCCACCATTAACACCAATCAAAAAGAGCAGGTTTGGATAAAGAGTGAAAAGGTGATGAATACCTATTGACTGTTTTATTTTACCCTCTGACTGCAAAACCCTCTGCCTGCTGTTCTCCAAAACCTCCCAAAAAAGGATCTGGCTTTGGCCCATGACACTTGCGGGACACAGAGATGGTAACCCCAATAATGTTACCTGATACAATTTTTAAGACAAACATACATCCTTAAAGTCAAGATGGGATTTGACTGATCTTCACGTATCTACATACATTCAAAGGGTTAAGGTAGTGTTGTGAAATGTAATCCTTGATGTAAGCTAAGCATTAAACGAGATGGGCAATCTATGAATATTCATTCAATATCAGGTAAAATGAGTGTTGCCTGAATATTGTAAAGTTTAAGAAAAGAGCATGAGGATGTCAATCCCTTTGTGATTCTTACAAAGATAGGGACGGGTGAAGAGTCCACGACCTCAACTTTGAGAACTGAAGTATTGTGTTGCAGGACTTTAACATGCTAATTAGAGAGTATGTGGGTAATATGCTGCGGGGAAATGTTCTGATAAGAATACATGAAACAGCACTATCCATTACATTTGATTTGGTGACTGTTCCCTATCCAGGGCTCCTCAGGAAATGTGTTTTGCATGCAAATCCATGTTTGAAAATTAATTTTGATATATTTGTGACTGAGGTTGCTGAGGATTGTGTGATCCTTGAAATGTGGCTTGAATAATAAAGAAGAACCACGAAGGGGCAGATGCTTGTTATGGTGAAATGTCTCTTCTTGATGTTACAGGCTCTCCTTTTACCTTGATTTGCACTTAGTCTGTTTCGAGGCATTGATTATTCGGTTCTTTTTTTATGTGGGATCCATATATTTTCATTTGTGATCAGATACTTTTATGATTGCTTTAGTGCATGGGATCATAACCTTTGTGTTTCTGTTTGGTTGATGAATAGACAAACCAAATGGAACGCTGATTGCACCTTGGCTCCAAACTGGTACTCACACCCCAGATTGGACTGCCCAATGCAGCTCAAGTTCTTGATCTTTGTAACAAATGCCAACATCGGGCCTAAGAGATACAGTGCCATCGGACATTTAGTTTGCTCTCCTACCATATGTTTAGGACTGGGCAAAATAACATCTGTCTTGTTAGGGTTTAAATGAAGGTGATTATGGGACATCCACTGACCCACCTACTCCAAGCATAATACTTACTAACTTATGAAATGGCTTGCTGATTTATTGGTTCTCAAATAAATCTGAGTGTCAATGGCATTCGTGGCACATCGGTAGCTCATGTCGAATTTTCTATTTTTTCTATGACCATCAATGGTTGTAGATAAAGGTTGAAAGGAACCGGCAAGAGTGAAGAGCCCTGTGGCACACCCAGTGCTCAAGTTCTCATTAAGATGCCAAATGGAGAGTGATGTCACCAGAAAGTAGCATATCAGCAAAATATGCACATTTCATTTAATTGGCTTTGCATAACCGAGTGAACTGGGTGAATAGGCATTTGGCTTTCAGAAAATCAATAGAAAAAATGTATCCCAAGAGAGGATAATATGATGGAAAATTATAAAGGTTGTGCACTTTAAAACCCAAGAACCTATGCCCATGTTTTCTCTGGAGCGTGCCATTGTTTCTGTTTTACCATCTAGTCCTACAGTATAGTGCTGAAGTGCCCAACCTGGGATCATGGGTTATGAATCCCTGTCAGGCTTCCAACGGGAAAACAGTTACAATTTGCAAAACACAGTGCAAGGTATAGCGTTTTACCTGTGGCTTTTAAAATACCCTGGGGGGACGGGGTCCGCCCTCTGACAAACATTGGGAGGATGCCGTCCACCTACGTGTACCCCCGACTTCGGCCATAGGAACATCACAATTAACCTATATTGTTTCTAAGAGATGGCCTGATAAATTCACCCGTTGAAGGCCATGAAAGAGAAAAGACCTGAACCATCACATTGTATGATCTGACACACTCCCCCCACTGAAGCCAGACGGGACAGTAAAATGCTGTGGTCCACAGTCATAAAGACTGCTGACAGATTGAGCATTACAACCAAGGTTGACTCTCCATCATCGGCCTCGTTTAATATGTCGTCTCCGACTGCCACCAGTGCAGTCTCGATTCCATGATTAGGACGAAACCCTGACTAACGTTTATCGAGCAATGTGTTAATGTAATTGTAATTGTTTCTTTGTAAAGTGCTTATACAAAAGTGAAGTGCTTCAAAGTGTGATTTTCCACATTTTCCTGCAATTGATTGATTACCACTTTTTTAAAGATGTTCACTGGCCAAGGGAGCCATGCCACAGAACGATCGTTTTGGAGATCATTTGCATCAAGCATGGACTTTTTCAGTAATGGTGTTACTGTAGAATGTTTCAGTTCAGAGGGAACTAGACCTTGTTCTAACAAGCAAATAATGAGCGTTGTAATAACGCAAACAAGTGCAGCCGCATGTGTTTGTGCACCACATATTGAAAAAACAAAGAAAGCATCATTCGTCGGTTTCAGGTTTTTCAAAAGCGCTAGAATGTTCTCTTGAGTAACTAGGCTAAAATAAAATTGTGCGTCCAACTAGGAGGTGGCAGTCATAATCAGAGCCAACTGTGCTGCTGTTTGATTGATCATTTTCTGAATATTTTAAATTGTATTCACCAAAAGCTCATTGAAAGATTTAGCTCTGGCAACAGATGGCATAATGATTCCTGGAATGCTACTGGTACACAGGACGTTAGAAATAGTACAGGAAAGTTCTCTAGCTTTATTCAGTGATATATGAATATTATTGTGAAAAAACGTTGAATTAGCAAATTTTATAGATTTTGATGGCATTGTTCACTTTATGTAAGGGCACAGAAATTCCCGGCTTTCGTCCATATCCTTTCTAGTTGACAGCACTTGTGTTTTAGTAACGCAAGGAATGGGATTCAACTGTTTCCTTGGTGCTCCAGATTGATAGTGTTCTTGGCTTCAAAAATGTGTTCCAGCTCCATAGGTCTGAGTTTAAAAAATGGCTTGTGGCGTGCTAGAAAACCCTCAAGTAAAAAGAACAAGTATTAAAGACTATTTTGGTTTTCAGTAGGGATACTATCTGAAATCATTATCAATTAAGCATGTATTTTGGGATTATATACCATAATATTACATACAAGTATAACACAATGATTGCAAATACCTACATGCAAAATCACTGATTTAATTTAATTTCACAATGTATTGTCAATAAATACAATACATAATCCAGTTCGTTATCTATAAATATTCTTTTATTGATTTCGAGTTGCCATCAATTTGTTTTCAAACTTTTATTATTATTACTCTGCACTTTGTCTCTTCGTTTCCCTCTTTTGATAGAAACGTTTTCCCTTTTTCATATATCTACTCCATCTCTTTCTCATACCAGAAACATGCACCTGCCTTTTTTCCTTTCTGTATTAGATTTTCCTATTTCGGTCTCTTTCCAAGTGTGAGGCCTTCAGATCCTTGGTGCACTGTTGACATGTCTTGACTCCCACTGTGTTTTGCAGATTCCAAATGTATCTCTCTTGAATAACATGCAGATGGAGTGCTATCCTTTCTTTGACTCGTTTCACTCTGTTCTCTACCTGGCACTAATATGACCACTAGTCAGTCATAAATCCTCACTCTTCTTACTCTATATCACTCCCTCTATCAACACCTAATAATGCTTTCAGTGATCATACTCAGCCTATCGCAATCACTCCCCTGTGCTCAGAAAATTAACTGAGTGATTGGTGCATTTTCTTTCAAAATGTTATGGTTCGTAAAGGCATTTAAGCAAAATCTGGTTAATTACAGTACTTAAAAGATGAAGGGCCTCATTACGACTCAGGCAGTAAGGGTTTTACGGCGGCGTAAACAGCGCCGACCCTTACCGCCTGATTCCGAGGTCCCTTAGCGCCATGGAGGTTTTAACACCTGCTTTTAGCAGGTGTTAAAATACATGGCGCTAAGGGACCTTGATGTTAATTACGCCACCGTAATTTACGGTGGCGTAATTAACGCCTTCCCCACTCCCATTATGCCCTATGGGGCAAAATGGGAATGGGGAAGGGAAAATGGGAAAATGGGGATTTACCGCCCCGCCAAGGTTGGAATGGGGCGGTAAATCCGCCAACCACCATGGCGTAAACGTAGTTTACGCCATGGTGGTAAAGTCACGGCCCAGGTGGTAACTTACCGCCTGGGTCGTAATGAGGCCCGAAAACATTTGATTTATATTTACAACTTGTTATAACACAATGTTACCCCCAATACTCATTTTATTTATTTAGTTAAAACCTTAGCGTGCAGGAAACCAAGAGAGAGCTAGCTGAGGAGGATGTCTGGCTTAATTAAAAGGTCTGAAAAAAAGTGGTTCATAGTTGTATTCTTGACGAAGTTAGGATAATGAGTTCCAGAGGGTAGGGGCTTGCACTGTGAAACATCTGTCTTGGAGTTGGTTGAAAAACATATGGTGCTACAACACAAAGTAGACCGCACATTGGAATTGGTCCCTCCCACGCCCCTCCCCAAGTTAAACAAGTCATCCATGACCCACATACAAAATAATGGATGAGTAGACACCAAGAAGGAAGATTGAGTAGTCTTGTAACTCCCAGTTTAAATGCATTCTGTAGCTCAATTCTACCCCTCTGGAATTTTGAGCTGTGTATGCTCATTTTACATTCCTTCTAAACCCCTTATGTTGTCACTATGGATCAGCACTCTAGGAGTTGAAAAGGGTCCATGAGGGAATAACACTCAAATAAAACCCACTGACCTCCCCCAATGAAAGAAATGTTTACCTCGTAGCTTACTGCCCACGCCCACCCCACACCTGTTTTTCTTACCCTCCCTTCAAAATAAAATATTGGATATCTGGGAACCTGTAAATCTCGCCCAACAACTTTATTCTAAGTATCTCAATTCCCTATGACAAATAACAACGAACCCTCCTCCCTGCTGCCCACCCACACCTTTATCCCCCTCCTTCATTGCGTGTTTACCTAACAAAACGGGAGCCTTGCATTTGTCAGTTTTAAAAATCCAGTGTTGCCACCTTGACAAAGGAAGTGTATCCGTTTACAGCGTTTTATCTGCAGCTTTCCTCAACAGTCAGATTTGTGACTCCTGTACTGTAAAGTGAGTGCAAAAAGGTTTCTGGGCTTTCTCAAATTCCCTTGGATCCATGGAGACCTGGAGGAGGCAGAAAAGGATGTATTCCTGTTCAATAGCATGAGATCACTTGAATATGAATTCCATAATTCTCTGTCAGGAAAACACAATGTGAGGATGTGGGCTTTTATAGAATATGTTTATGTTTTATTATTGCCTCACACTGATGTGACATGCCAATCTCATGCTCCCATCTATACAACACCCCTCAATTCTAAGTAAGGATCAGACAGTGGAGTAGTCAAAAATGCAATTGCATTTCAAAAAACAATGCAGATTCAACAAAGTGAGTTTCCTGCTTTACCCTGGAGATCACTACAATACTTATGTATCCAAAACAACTATCAATACAAACGAAATTGTACCTCCCTATATAAATCTACTATTATCAGTCCACATAGGCATTCATTCTTAATTAAACAGTCTGGATATAACTATATTGTATTCTAAAAGAGACTAAACATTCTAAACATTTCCACTCTTCGTTGGCTCCTCTAGGCTATATAACACAACTCATGATTTGTAAACATGAGGCAATTATATATGCATTCACTTATGTTAAGTATTTCATCAAAGTTTTCAGAACACTTGTTTTTTACTCTGACAACAAGACAACCATGGTGCCAAAGAAAATTATATCAATTGACATTCAAAGTATATATAATCGACCAGCTCTCCTGTGCAGGTGTGAGATAGTGAATGTATTTGCTGTGTAGAGGCCACTTCACCTATAGACAATAATCGGGTAGCATGGGCCCATGTGTTGAGCCAAAAGTGGACTTGTTTGCCTTGGCTTATGTGAAGTTTGAATTCACGGGTAATGTTTGAAACAACTGTATGTTCTGTTCTGAACCTACATGTGCACTACGTTCTTTGAATATGTGGGTGCAGCTATTTATAGGCATGTGTATGTGGCTTTCACTTTTTGTTTATCGGTGTGTGTGCCTGTGGGTGCTTTCCTCTAACATTAAAGTATTCCTTTCAGTATGGATGCATACACAGTTTTGAAGGTGCCTACATGTAATGAGTCAGTCTCTTTATATTTCGGGGCTAGAGATGTACTATTCTCAAGTAACAGATACTTAGTTGAAAACTCCTTACCCCCATCCCCCACACATTACACCTGACTCTGCCTATGCATTGAAAGAAAAGTTAATGCAGAGGATTGTACTTAACAATATTATTGGCACATTGAATTAATTATTTTTGCACAGTTGTGCATACATATGATTTAAGTTTATGGCTTTCCCAGGCTGCATTATTAACATGATTTCACTCCAGGTAGTAACATTATGCATTTATACATTAGCCCAACATGACTATACACCAGTTTATACTATTACTTATATTTTAAATAATTCTTAACTTTACAAAAGCAATTCCGCCTTAAAGGGGCGCCATAATATATTCAATTTTGAATCCCGGTTTCAATGCCAAGTGAATTGTGGTTTAAAGGACAAACTCTCACTTTAAATTCAATACAGATGGAAATAATGAAAATTCAGATATTATCACCTGTGTCCCTGTTTTCAAATTGCATCTCCCTGTTTTCCCAGTCCTTTTAAATTCCCAGTGGAATGTCTATAGGGACAACGCTGGATTGCTTGGGGTTTTTATTAAGTTTTCTTTTAAAATGTAACTTTTGATTTTGAGAGATCCAACATGGGACCCAGTCTGCCAGACATCATTGGTCAGCAAATTATCTGTTCAGAGGGCTTATTTGGAAATCAATCTCCCCTGGACTGTTCTCCTTCTCTTAATGGACTGGTCTAATTTCTGCTCAGGGTCAATCTTCCCTTATGATGTCAGCTCCCCATGTTCCATAAGTGTTTGCTTCTCCTACCTCTTCTCTTATAATCAGCTTTCCCCTATCTCCTGAATGAATCAAAATATATACTATACAAATCCTACATGCCTTTTGACCAATATGTTCTACCATAATAAAACATTTATTATCATATCCTGCAAGTAGGACGCTCTTTTTAAGACTTTTTATCATACCGATACTCTTGGGCAAGTTTATGAGTTTTTGGCAATTGTGATCAATGCAAAACATTGCACACCATAATTCTTATTCAATATTATGATAGATGTTACTCTTATTTAAAAGCAATCCACATTTGCAGTCAATCAAAGCTATCATTATGATGCACCGATTAATGTAGTGATTGCACATTTTATTGTGAAATTTCCCTTTAAGGTAAATGAATTGGGTTTTCGGCTATGCAATTACAGCTGTTCTCCACTGGATGGCAGTGACAATGCCTTGCCTAGATGCACCCTCTTATATGCCACCCATGTATCAAGATCAGGTGTTTTAGTCTATGGACATACATTCCATTTTCCCTTGGAGAAAATTGATATATTAAAATTTTGCCGAACGTATATTACAACATCTCATCCACAATAGACAGTGTTACACAGATTTGGAGACTAAACATAAATCTGATTAAAAAAAAAGACAAACAGCAAAGAACTGGTAACTGAGTGAGCCACAATGAAGAAAGGTACTGAGTATATTGTAGATCTCACCAAAAGACAATGACACAGGTGGACAGAAATAACTTCAGGCCACTGGAATGACTTTCTGTCATATTTCACCTAAACAGGATAAGGAGGTCACTACAGAAACAGAGTATGCAAGACAGCTAATACAACTAAAAGGATTTAGCAAAACAAGAGAGCCAGATTGTACAATAACTACCCTAACCCACTTAACCATTTTGCAGCAGGAGAGAGAGTCAGTTTGATTTATCATTTTAGTGTGGCCATAGAATGTGGAGAGATGTCAGGATGTCTCTGTCTACAGACAGGAGTGTATTCCACACATGCCTGGTGTGAAACACTGTTCCCATGGGTTGAACATGCATAATTATACAACCCAAGAATGCTATTGAAATCTGATCAGGGACCACAGGGTTCTCTTTATAGCATACAAAACATTGCTATGCAGATTTAATCATGCTTATTTTGAGTACAAAGCAAATAATTGTCCACCTACATATTTATATCTTTGCTGCGTACTTAAAATCCCATATCAAAATTAGCCCTACAGTACGAAACAAATGGAATTATGATGTGAGGTTCTCTGTGAGATTGAATTCGGTTTTTCATTTGTGTGCTATTAACTCCCACTGGCTGTTTGAAACAAGGAATGTGAGGTGTGCCTTCCCGTCTATACAGAAAGCCTCCTCCCAACTCCCCCACACACCTGTCATGTTATCACTCCAATGAAATAAATCACTACAAAATACTGTCTGTCCTTCAAACATTATACACCTGAACAGAACCAGAAACCTGCTGATGAAGAAGTAAAGCAATGGCTTTCATGATGGGAGCATCTGGCATCATGTTAAACCTCATAAGATTTCCTGGGATCTGGAAACTGTTGACATTCTGGACAGAGTTTAATGTTGTTGAATACAGAGGGCAGAGTATTACAGTGGTAGGGGCATAGAGAGAAGATAAACAGAGGCAGACAAAGCCAGATGGAAAAAAGGGTTTAAAAGGAAAACAGAATTGAAGATTGAAGGGCATATGCTAAGGTGCAGTGTTACTTCAATTACCCATTCCCATTGAGAATTCTGTAGTACAGCATACAGACCCCTTTGTCATAACAAGCATTCTTTTGTAAAATGCTATCAGGGTCTGTTATAAAAGACTTACATATAGACATACCCCTACTAATGTATGATAAAACCTACAAGTGTGTGACATTGAATAGTATTTGAGGTGGGGATACTGAATCTAATAGGAAAACATAAAACATGGTATACAAGTGTAGCAGAACATTCCAATTGCTGGTAACTTTCAATAAGTGAACAGTTGTATTCAGTGACTGGTGGATGTTGAGGACAGACCTTGCACATACATTACTTACAGAATTGTGCAAGTGATGACAAGCTTGGGGGTCAAGGGGAAGACTCAGCAAGCAAGATGTCATATTTACAACTTAGTACTAATGGCTCATTGAGCGATGTACTCGTTGCCTAATGTCAACATAATACATGTAGTTCACATGTGTAAATCCACCAGAGCTGTGTCAGCCAAGGTGGTTGAGCCAGGTGAAGTTTGACTCAGATCAAGTAGTTGAGTTGAGTTAAGTTTCAAGTCATTGACCATTTAAAACATTCATCCAAGTCGTCAATAGAAGAAATTCCATCAAGCAGAGCGGTGGCCTACCAGACCCTCACAAATACTGTATTCACCCATATGTGATCAGCAACTTGTTTAAATTGTAAGTTGTTTGCATGGTTTGCACAGGATCAATGTGAACGGTGGGTGATAATTCTTCAATTTATAATTTTAATTATTGTAGCTCTTTAAAGCCATATATCAGCAATTATTTGAAACAAGTGCATTGTGGTTTACAATCACAAATAGATTAAGATATGGGATTGAGTATCTAAGGTGCAGGCTGGGCACATTTTCCAATGTTTCACTTACCCAGCATGCTTCATCAGGGGGAAATCCTTATATATGACTGTGGCACATCCGTGAATATTAAGATGCTATGATACTTTGTTTGTGGGTTGGGGAGTGAGGACACAAGGTATGAGTTGTGTTTCTAGGGACTTCATAGGTAGGATGCCTGGTATGGGCTTTCTTTTGTGGGGGAGACAGGACAACAGGTATATGCTAGAATGCAGGTATGAAATGTTTTCGGGCAACATTCACAGCCTTGTTTCTTGTGAATGTTAAGTTGAAGGAAACCAGGTATGGGCTTTGTGTTGTAGGAACTGTGGAAGCAGGACACCAGGTATGGGTTGTGTGTTGTGTATGTTGCAAGGCTGAATGTCTGGTATGTGTTTTGTGTTGTAATGGCTTGGGAGACAGGATACAAGGTATGGATCTTTTGCCTTCTTAGCTTCTGTTTGGCTCCTACAGCCAAGTAAGATTCCCTGGATTGACTCTGCTCTACATGCCTCACATCTATGTATTAGCTTTTTATCAACTCAAGGACAATCAAATGTGCACTGTTGATAAATAAGAGCACCTACTATTAACGTATTGTAGCGCAAAACAGCATGCAGTGCATACAAAGATTTTAGAGCATAGTCCATTGTGATGCAGATTCATTATGATCATTCATGCCTGGCAAAATGTTTTGTTACTTTGGGCATCTTGCTGTTCAGATGATGCCAACACCTGCCTATTGATTTCAACTGCAGAGTTTTCTTAAGTACAATGTACTTTAGTTGTCAACTGTAATGGCCTTGTTTTTGTAGCACCCTGCCATGATTTAGGAAACCCCAGAAGTGTTATAGAATTGTAATGGAAGGGAATCTCTGAAGCTCTCTTTAGGAATCTTCCAACTGTCTTAGTTCATTAGCACTTTCTTAAATGGATTTAATGGCCATAACAACATTCCTCCTTTCTCTTTTCATAAGTAGTGTTTCTTCAAATCAGATAGCGATTACTTCAATTATACTTTCCACACACTTCTCACTCAATTTGTTGCAATTGGACAACCTGAAGCTTGAAGCATATTATAGTGGGAAGCACTGCCTGTCAGTGTTTGCTAATGTCTGCTAATTCACAGTAACCATGAACTCTAGGGTGAATTACTGTGGGCTGACCTCGCTGTAGCACTATGAAATCAGGAAAGGGCGGACTGAACCTTTGGAGAAACAAGCTATATCCATGTATGTGTGTCTCCTCTTGTTCATCAACTGCAGCCAGACATACTTTGATAGGACTTCTCGTGTTTCTTTGAACTTTGGTTTTGTCCCATAATGTAGTCTGTCTTTATAACAGGACATATCATTGGAAGTGGTACTTAAGGAATAGTCTAAATCATTGATCCACCAAATAGCAAAATCTACTGAACAGGTAGACATAGACACAAGGAATATATATGAGAAAACAACGTAAACGTTCCAGATTGTTTCCACATATTTAGTCATTCTCAATATACAATTGTATTTTTCTGTTGGATGTGTCAACAAGCCCAGCTATACATCTGTCAAAGTATCTCAGTGTGTAAATTGCCTGCTGCTGAGATTTCTCGGGAGGAAAGCTCAGGGGCAACATGCTTGCCTTGGAAGCAAGACGTCACAGAGCACCACAGGTTTGATCCCTGGGTCCACACTTAGAAACCTCTGGGTATTAAGCACGTTATAAATAACCTAACATATCATATCATTTGTGTTCCACTACTACTCCAATCCTGGCAGGGACAAATCATCATTTTATCATAACAGTATTCATTAATTGTGTACCCTCACACTGGTGTTGTTTACAGAATTATAAAATGGCACAAAACCTCATTCATAAACAAGAATCCACAAATGTTCTATACTTTTGATGAGAAATGCTTGCACTTATTGAGATTATTTGATAAAAATGAACCTTAATAGTGCAGCTGTTTGCACTCTTTCTATAAAAAATGTATTGTCTCACACATTTTAAGTGTATACATGGTTGACTTACCCAGACAGTATGCTATAGCATGTCTACAGCACAGACCATTATCAGTATACATTTATGTATTTAATTGTGATTTCTAACTTCAGAGGCCTCATGGAAATACAGGGCAGGAGGTTGTGAGCAACTGGGAGGATGAAAGAAGATGTCAGAGTGATGGTGGTTGTTATGTTGTGCAGCTAAACAATGAAGTTGTATTCCAGGTACTGTAGGAGCATGGGCTCCACATTTTAACAGCATTGTAGCATGCACAGGTTGGTGTGGGTTTGAACTGCACTGGGGCACGGGGTGTGAAACTCATTACTAGACTCAAGAGTGTGAGTCTCAGGAAGAATTAAATAGATGGCAATGCATGGAGCACATGATTGAAATTGCAATTTGCTTCAGGATGATATTTCAATGAACTGAGATGCACCAAATATAATACTAGCATATCTTAACATAGTAATTAACCCAACCCCAGTTAAGATGTAACTACATGTAACTGAATCCCTTAATAACACTAAGTGCAAATTAGTCCATGATTAAATAAGCTGAATGCATATTGGGAAAATGCATGATGCTCTGGAAATGGGAATTTAAACGTGCAGGCTGAATCTGCGCTTGGTGATACACTAAGAAAATTTGAAGATCCGTTCTACTGAACAAAGCGCATTGTAATAGAGCAGGAAGCGCAGGAGAGATGTATCTTTTGCTCTCCTGAAATAAAATCATGTGTCATTTCAGTGGAATGATCTGCTCAAGGGATGGTGTTTTCCTTGAGTGACAAAGGGGTTTGACAAAAAGAGTTTTGAGACGGACTAGCATTAACTCCTCTTCGGGTGCTGGGAGACAAAGGGCAGAGGGCTGGCAAGCTGTCTGATCCTGAAGCTGTCCTTATATAGGTTGACCCTGTGCGAGGCAGGCAGAAAGTTTGGGGAAGATCTCCATGCCAAACTGGATCAGAAATACCACCAACAAATCTAGGTAAAGATGAAGTTAAGTGAGGGGCTGCTGTTGTGAGTGAGACCACAATGTCTAGGTTAAGTAGTTCACTTCATTCTAGGTGCTGTCTATTTTTAACGTGAATGTAATCCTGTGTTTATATTTGTCAGTAGTACTGTGTTTTCTAAAGTGTATTCTCTTGCCAAATTTCACGAGGCCAAGGACTCTGCACAGATAAAGCACTGAAAGCTATTGCAAGAAGAAATGTACTTGCACTATGAAATACAATGTGGGCATAAGTGTCATTCTGTGTAATATGCATATTTCTATTTTATGATAAAAAGAACAGATTCAAAAGTAACTTGACATGTTTAGGGAGAAAGATGTGCGGTACGAAATATCTGAAAGTTAAGTAGCCACTGTGAGCTGTTTATCTAGAGAGATTAAATGAATGTGCAGTATTTCAATTGCCTGCTTTACATTTGTTGAAACTCAGCCAAAAGGGCATAGTGTGGTATTGTACATAAGGTACCACATAAGGGCATTAGCCATCTATCCAGAGTGTATCATATCCAGTATTTTGTTTGTTGTTTGTAACCCTGGTAAAATATATATATATATATATATATATATATTAGGCAGTATTCTGAACTCCGTCTCACCACTACCCCAACAGGTTACCACAATATATTGCCATGGATTATAAAATACCACCAAATACCACCATAATAAAAAATACCACAAGGTAATAGATATCACCCAAAATATATCCAATAGTACATCACATCATTATGGACTTATTCTGGATTTTCCACAGTCATGTAATTGATTTATGAGTTTAGACACAGTTTACAACAACAACAACAACAATCAATGCTTAATAGTGCGATAATGCTTACTACACTTGTCAGAAGGTACCTTGAAGTCATAATAGTGAATTCTCCTTAGGACATTAGAGTGGACATGACTAGTCCAGAACATTTTCCAAGAAAAGTATGTTTTTATTATCAAGAGTGGGATTTCTGATTGTTGTGTTGTGGCTTCGTTAAGAGTTTGGAGTGTATTCTGGTTTGCTGGAACTGGCATGTTCTTTTATTTCTTAAATTGCAATTCAGTCAGAATACTCATTATGTTAGTCTCACATGGCCTAGACAATGTGTTTGAATTGTTTGCACTTGGCTCAGCTGTAAATTTTGAATAGTTGAGGGAAAACTAGATGCAAGAATGTCATCAGAGGATGTTGACAACATTTCAATGACTCCATCTGAAAAGATATTTGGAAATAATTGAATGTATAATACAGGTTAAATCAGCACACTCACAGCTCAGTAAGTCGGCATACCATAGATGTATTAGCAAACTTGGCAAATCAAGCTAATAGGTCTAGAAATACCAACATGCTGGACTCACCATTGAAAACAGATATCCATTGAAAATCAACCAGAACTGTGTTTGCCCTCTCTTCCTGTTTACAAGCCTGCCAATCCCCTAATGCCTGTTTGTATGACTTGCTGAGTTGAAACAATAGCAAACAGCAGTTGATATTTCAGATGTCCTAACAAATATGCAAATGATCACTCTAGAAAAAAAAACTATGTACATTTGTATTTTTATTTCAGAATAGGGTGGCATTTTGAACAGAACATTACGTATAAAGCTGGCAATAACAACGAGCAGAGGCAGTCCTAGGGTAAGCTGCCTTTAAATAAGAGCATTGTTGGATTGAATGAAGTGTATCAGGTGATAAAGGGTAAGACTGGGAACATAAACCAGGGACAGGGACTAGAAGGTATAACAACATGTTTAATATTGAAAGCCTGAGGTCAGTATTTACAAATTACAGAGTAGTCATTGGGCAGAATGAAGCAGAGGTCAGTTAGGAAATTAGTTTAGAGATAAAGGGGATTTTGAGGCCTCCATCCTAATTTGGCAGGTGGATATGAGCCTCTTTTGAAGAGTTTGACTTAAGAGATAGATTTGATGGCCAGAGAGAAAGAATTTCAGTCAAGAGGGGCATATAAGGAAACGGGAGCACAAGTGGGAAACGGAATGGGGAGACTAATACATTGTGAGGAGAGTAGGAGGGGAGAGTTTGAACAGTGAAATGCACTCAGTGAAGTGTTAGAGGGCAATACAATAGATGTGTTTATAAACTAGTAGCAGGAATGTAAAGATCCTGGGTTTAAATGGGTGCATATCGCAAAGTTGAGGATTTTGTTGTGGGGAGCAAATGTGTAGAGGGATAGGCCAAGAAACAGGCTTGCCCCGTTATCCAGTTTGCTAAACACAAGAGCAGACATGAGGGTTTAAGTTGAGTAGTATGTGAGGTGTGGGCAGTATCTTTTAATGTTTAGAAGATTGAGTCTCACTGTAGGGGAAGTGGCCTTGATGAACTGGCAGAGTTTCAGGTTATTGACAAAGAAAGCCCCAAGGTTTCAGGCCATGGTGATGTGGTGAAGTCAGGGGAAAAGAGGCAAGAGGCTGGATGGCATTGGAGGCAGGCAGAAAGAGGACTTCTGTCTTTGAAAACTTTATCATGAGACCACATAGAGTCATCCAGTGGCAAATGGTTATGCATTCAGAAAAGCCCTGAAAACAAACCTCTTCAATTAGACTGTTCATGAGTTCATGTCTGTTCATGAGTTGTTCCCCTGTAACCATGGAACAAACAAAAATGTACTAATGTATTGAACCTTGTAATGCTTTTTCTCCTCTCGTTCTGTTTTTTTTTTCTGTACTGTAAAAGTAAATCTTCTGTAACAGCACCACAATGCCTCTGGTCCACTGAGCTCTTTAAAAATTCAAATAAATAAATTAAATAAATTACTGGGCTGAAGGATAGGAGGGAGAAGAATGTAAGAGTATTGCAAGTGAAGAGGTAATAGTTAAAACCAATGGAGGAAATGAGTTTGCAAAAGGAGGAGATGTGAGGAGTGCCTATGTGAGGGGATATCAGAGAGGATGGGCTAGAATCTCCTGAAATAGGGAAGGAGCGGTCAGAGAGATCTCAGGACACCAAGTGGGGGAAGATGATCCACAGTCAAAGGAAGAGATTACTAGAAGAATTAGCATCAAGGAGAGCTTTGAGTGCTGGGCAGTGGTAAATGATTGGTGACAGTTGTTACCCCCCCCCCCATAGCTTTTGAACTGGAATTCAGATACTAGAAGGAATCAGCAAATCAGAGAACTTCTAGATAATGGACTATGTTGTTTAGCAGTTGAAATAGCGATCTTCATTAATTGCACAGTCCCAGATGAGAATGGTGCATTTAAAAGGTCGTCTGGAAATACTGGGGGAAATTACCCTTTCGCTGGTACATGCAGAGAACCAGTCAGCAAGTTCCTTGGGACATTCCTTAAGTTAGATAATGGCTGCAAGCACAAAAAGCTTAATTTATATTGACTAAAATGAATAACAGTGTGAGTACATGAGTGAGGAGTGATTCCTCAGAAAACAAAGGACATTTTAAGGGTGGGAGATTCTATTTAATGTTCTTTTTTCATTCTGTCTAAAATTGCAGGTAGGAGCATTTGAAGATATTTAGGCAACACATATATTTGTCAGAGACATTGTTTACTTTTCAAATTACATCATATCGTTCTAGAGTGGCTAGAAACCTCCTTTCATGCAACCAAGTGATATTATCAAATCCTACTTCCGATTTACAGCTTCCAAGGTTATATCCCTCATCACGAAGTGGCCTTTTGCGATCCAAGCTCTCCAGATCCCGCACTTGATGCATGATTTGGCAAGTCACTGAGGATGATTAACCCTAAGTTAACAGGGCAATCCAGACGTGGACCCCTTGCTCACTGGTCTTAGAGAGGCAACAGTTTCACCTCACTGATGATGCCCAACAAGGCTGTAACACGTGTATGGGGTTACTGATGGTACTCTTGTTCAGAGGAGAATTGCCTAGCATTTCGGCGCTGGACTGCCCCTGGGCAGGACAAAGGCTGATATGCGGGGAAATTTCTTCTCTGTGAAAAGGACAGTGAGCTAAAGACTTGGTAGTGTCTCTCCCAGGGGTTATTCACCCAAGAACAGGTCATTGGGCTGTGTTCGTGCTGGTAGAGAGATTCCCAGACCCCCCTTTGTTTGCATATATTAACTTTGGGTTTCACCCTAAGTTAACAGGGCAATCCAGACGTGGACCCCTTGCTCACTGGTCTTAGAGAGGCAACAGTTCCACCTCACTGATGATGCCCAACAAGGCTGAAACACGTGTATGGGGTTACTGATGGTACTCTTGTTCAGAGGAGAATTGCCTAGCATTTCGGCGCTGGACTGCCCCTGGGCAGGACAAAGGCTGATATGCGGGGAAATTTCTTCTCTGTGAAAAGGACAGTGAGCTAAAGACTTGGTAGAGTCTCTCCCAGGGGTTATTCACCCAAGAACAGGTCATTGGGCTGTGTTCGTGCTGGTAGAGAGATTCCCAAACCCCCCTTTGTTTGCATATATTAACTTTGGGTTTCACCCTAAGTTAACAGGGCAATCCAGACATGGACCCCTTGCTCACTGGTCTTAGAGAGGCAACAGTTTCACCTCACTGATGATGCCCAACAAGGCTGAAACACGTGTATGGGGTTACTGATGGTACTCTTGTTCAGAGGAGAATTGCCTAGCATTTCGGCGCTGGACTGCCCCTGGGCAGGACAAAGGCTGATATGCGGGGAGATTTCTTCTCTGTGAAAAGGACAGTGAGCTAAAGACTTGGTAGAGTCTCTCCCAGGGGTTATTCACCCAAGAACAGGTCATTGGGCTGTGTTCGTGCTGGTAGAGAGATTCCCAGACCCCCCTTTGTTTGCGATGATTAAACCATACTTGCCCTAAAGGGAAGCCAAATGACTGCAGGAGCTGGCAAAATCATGGTACATTTTGGCAAACGCATCTCGTCAAGCAAAGAAGATGGTGTTGAAATACATATCGAGAACATGTGTACAGCTGGAATAAAAGAAAGGCATTCCATTTTTTAAAAGATCACATGCTGTAGTGTAATATGCCTAGAATTTATTTTCAGGTGTTATGGCCATATAAATGTTCACCAGCGCAAACTATGCTTTCTAAGAGGAAAATAGCCCAATCTATAGTCGTGGAGCAGCGATCATCATGTAAGTCAGCATTTGTACAAGCCTAGGGCTATGACACATTGTGACCCAGCGAATACAATCGTATGCTGCATCCAATTACGTGTATTGCAGAGGACTGCTAGAATGTATTAATAGACTGGTGAAAAACTTGCTTGACTGGAAAAAATGTGAACCATTCAGCAAGACAGATGGAAGTTATGATAGATGACAAGATGCAAATAAAATAGTTACAGCAATTTCAGGTGCTGTACGCTGATTCTGATTAGTGATATTGTCAAACCAGTGTATTAATATTCATACAAACTGTACTCGAACGTACATTGTATTTTGGACCCGCAGGCTCCTCGCTCAGATTGTGACCAATTTAGAGGCTGAATATATATCTGGGACCTGAACTTCCCGGAGATTGTTGAAAATGTGTCCATCAGCGAGGTATGTATGATTCCTTAGATTGGTTAAATGAAAATGCAATAAAAACAGGGATACAACATCTAATAGTTCCCTTTAAAAATGGGAAATATTGACGCTCACTTTATCATCGGTTTGACCCATGCACTCCCGTCTGTTCCCAAATGACCATGATATGCTATAATCTGCTCAGTTCTTGGAAAAAGAAATGCTCTCCGATACACGACTCCAGCCATAAAGAATCGAGCCGATGCCATCATTTTCCAAACATCCATAATAAGGTTTTGGAGGCTGCTAGCTTCTACTTTGTTGCTTGAGAAAGGTCTTTACCAGAAAATCGTGAGGACCTTTGCAGAGATTGGCAAAGCAAACACCTACTGTGTATACCCTAGGTTTAACCATTGTGTTATGAACTGTCTTTATGTCAGATCTCTTTACAGTACAGGGCCACAAAACATAACAGTGAGTGTGCTACAGAAGCCCTTTATAAGGAACTCAGCAGTGAAGCTGCATGGTCGGTTAGAGCACGAAGATGCTCACTGGCTTCTGGTGGCATATAAGACTGCAATTTTGTCAGGTAAAAACCCAATTCAATCAAATGCCCTATAATTGTTCCAGCGTCACATATCCTAACTTCCACTTAAGCATTTAACAGAGGAGCCAGAGCCATCAACTAACTAGTTTGAATAGAAAAATCTTGCAAGGAAAGTGGGGTAAAAGGGAGGATACCCCTATCATGACCCGTTTCCATAACATTAACATGGCAATCAGCATAAAAAATATGTTTAGTTAAAAAAAAAGAATGTAATGGCTGACTTATCCCATCACTAAGCACTAGTAGATGTTATTACCAAAAGGAAGGGTACTGAACATATCGACCTCAGGAGGATGAAGGGCACAGTCAGGCCTGCCACCACTCTCCATTTAGACCTCAGTACCCACAGGAGAGTTTCAGGGGGGTCTTTCCCATCCATTAGGACCACAGAAGTCCTACTTCATTCCCCCAAGCAGAGCAAGGGCCCTTAAGAAGAATTTTTATTTTCAAAATTGATAGACTCTTTGTTTTTTGTGTTTCTTACCAGAGTCTGAATACAGAATAAGGTCCTGAGGCAGGTGTTCGAATTATAAAGCCGCTGAAACGTCTGAATGTGAGCAGAGGCTGAATCACCCTGCCGCTCACACGCAGGGGCAATAGCATCCCTCTTCGATAAGATTGGAGACATACCCGGATTTAAAACAAGTGTTTCTTTGGGTGACTAGTGGTGTTCATGGTGTTCACAGTACGTGCTGTTTCTTTTCATGTTTTCATGTTTTCTTTTCTAGGATGTTTATGAGTTGCCGTTAATTTACATTCATGACAATTAGTTCATGTTAATTTTAGTTCTCTATATCAATTCAAAAAAGCAAAAGCAAATGATCAGCAAAAACAGTAGATAATTGTATTAAATAATTATTGTGAAAAAGAACCAATAAAATTGAAATATTGGTCGATAGCAAATTGTCCAGAGGAATCATTTAGTATTTAATGCATTTCAAATTGTAGTAAATCATTCCTAGAATGGAGATGTTGGGTACAATTGTGCAACAGTGTTCATTGAGTTAAAATTGGGAGTTTTCGAAGAAATACATGAAATAGTGCCCGGAATGTCTCAGGAATTCTTGCTTCTGATTGGCTGAGACAATCAAAATAATCTATCCAGGGAGCAAAACAACTCTCACTGCCCTATCATTTGTAAAATATTAGGGACATATTCTGTTAAGCCATGACCATGCAAATCAAGGACTCATGGCATCCTGAGAGCTGGCAACTGAAAAATGCAGACGCTCATTGAGGCACTAACCTCCCAACTTCTCATCTTGTTTTCTTTTGAACTTCCTAAAAAAGAAAGCCATGCCTTGTCTCACATTCACAGACAAATCTGCTTCATATTAGTTTGTTATTCAAAAACACAACTTTTCCATTTTACTCTGCTTATAGGATTGTTGTGCTTGAGGCACCCAGAACTACTCAGCGGGTGGTTACGGAGCGCTCTGGTGTCACAATCACTTAGTGAGCTTCCCAGGTCTGGCGTGTGTGTCTATTTGTCTTGCTGCCTCCAGGTCCTCTGCTTCCGCTTTCCTTCGTACCCCAGCAACCTCTGCTTCATGGCTTTCTGTGAATTGCATAAGCTGAAAATGACCTCTCCTTGCACCCACGACTCTCCGGTGCTTGCTTGCCACCGGAGCCCAGCTGAAACTGGGGAAATCTTTTAAATGTTAATGCTTTCTGCTTTGTGACCTTTACAGCTGTGATTCTCAGGGGGAAAGCCATCCTCAATGCTTCCCGCTGTACACCCTCTGTAATTAAGGTCTTGGAACAAGGAGACCCTCCCAGGACCAGCATCCATTTGCCTCACAAGAGTGGTCCCAACGTCTCTTCTCTCCTCTAAATTCTGTTTCTGCTTCTGCTGCCACGTGGAGGTTCCACAACTATTCCACTTCCTGCTGCTACTCTCCTACTCTATGGCGCTTGCAGTCTACTTCAGGTGTGGGTCATTATTACTAATAGGCTGCTACTTGCAAACTTGTACCTCTGCAGCCCTTTTCTTCATAGTAGTACTTTGGGAATTATGGGGCTTGGTGTCCACAATGTAAAGATTAGTTTTTCTAAGGAAAACATCAATATCCAATTCATTTATGTCCTTGTTTATATTCCTTATAGGAGTATTATGAGGATTACAAGAAGGATTTGGGTTTACCAAGGAATTATGATTTTCAGAGTTTAAGTTGGGAATATGTATGGCCTCATCTTTAATATTCCTCTGATAATTATGGGAATTTCATCTCTATGGGCCTCATTACGAGTTTGGAGGTAGCCATGGTGCTATTAGCGCCATGGCTGCCTCCAAAATCGTGTCCGGGTTCCTTGAATGAGGAATTAATAGATCATTCCAACCTTGGAGGACCCGGTAATTCCTCATTTAAAAACACAATCCCCATTGCCATTTGAGCTCCCATAGGGCTCAATGGGAATGGGGATGGAGCTAATAATAGGCCTGTTAATAACGGGTCTGTTATTAGCTCCCTGGTCCCCTTGCGGGACCCGCAAAGGACATCTGGTCTGACCAGACATTGTGAGTGGGTCCTGCAAGGGAACCTCTTAATAGGGCGGAATGGGTTTACCGACACCGGCACCATTACCGGTGCCGGTAAACCCATTCCACCAACCTCATAATGAGGCCTTATGAATATCCATTACTTCAAAGGTTTTCTTTCATTTTCTTCTGGGACACTTCTCCTCCTAGGTAATCCTCCAAGCTGATTCCACCCCAGGGTCAGGATCGGGAAGCATCTGCCTTTCCCTGGCCACCTGGTAGAGAATTTAGGTGGGGTCTTTGTGAGGACGCTGCAGGATTCATCACAAACCCTTCCCCTAAAGACCTGACCTCCCGGTGCAGGTTCTTTTCCCACTTCTACCTCATCAGACTTCCATGCATTCATAGAAGGTTCACATGTCTTCTAGTCCCATATTGGATTCTCTGAAAATGTTTCTTCTTGTACCCAATTAACAGGTTTCAATTTTGTCTGAGCCAGTTGAAAAATCCATTCATCAAAATGGGACACTTTACTACCCAAGATCATTGGAGTAGGAATATCAGGTATTACTGACACCAATACCAATATGGTATTTCCCAAAATGGTAATATCATGCTTAGTCACGGAATGTCCCTCCATCTGTCCGTGAACAAAGCCTATAATCTGCTGATTTATGGCTTCCCAAATTAACAGAAGAATGTCATCTTGTACCGCAGAGTCCCTGCTCCCTGTGTCTAAAGGAGCCCTGATTGTTTTCCCTTGTAGTAAAACGCAGACTCAATAACTATTCTTTTCCCCAGCACAAAAAATCAAATCAGATTTTTCATTTGACCCTGCTTTTCTTGCATAAAAAGAGATAGTACTAGAATGGGCATACATAATGTTGGCATAGGAAAACCCATGGTTTGGTTTTTCTTTCTGCTATAATTTCTGCTCAGATGGTAAGGTAAAGATTTCTAGTTTACTAAATGGAAAACATTTTGTGAGATTGCCCATTTACCCACAATAAAAACACTCCTGTTCTGGGGCTCTGTATCCGACGGGGAACCCAAATTCCTGCTATGAAGGATCAAGTCCATCTTCACTTTCCTCTTATGTAAAGGGAGTCTCTACCTCTTCTCCTCCTACTTTGAGGGTATCCTCTTGTCAGCGAGGGTATTGTCTGAAGAAATTATTATATCACTTTGGGGCTGAGAGGTTTCACAGTACCCTGTCTCTGAGGAACAGGAAACTATTTTAGGCAGCAAAAAATCAGAAAAGCTGCTATCTCCTTTGTTGGGAATCCTGACTAGCTTGACTTCTGATAACTGTTTATTTGTTCTGCCATTCTCTGAAGAATATAAGGGGGTGATCGTAGTTTCAGAGTATTACTATATCCTGTTTTCCTGGTAAGAGGGATCTCCTGTACTATTGGGGTATCTGGAGCTTTGCTCTCTTCCCTTAGTGGTCTTGACTCAGTCTGTTTGTGACTCGAGTCAGAGATGTTCTCTGCCTCCCACTTCGTTTCAGGTGATAACATGTCTGGATCCCCCTCCCACCAAGCTGCTTTTCCAGGTTCCCTTTGTCACCCTGCCTAATGTCAGGCTGGGACAGAGATTCCCATGGGGTGTCATGTACCAAGAATCAAACCAGCTCACCCCTCTTAATTTGTATTGCGTTTCACGACACATTCAAAAGGGCAATCTTGATTTATTTTCCACTAAACAGAAGAGGCAACACCTGTAACCTCCCTTTTCTTCTATTTCCACCCAGGGAAATAAGATAGACAACTTAGCCAGATGTAACTTCTACGTTAACCTCTACGGAGATTAATATTGTGTCCCTACTGGGTATTTGGGGAAAGAAAAGGTTATACATGTTTCCTCCCACCTGTTTCCTAGAGGAGAGAAAGTCTTGTTTGGTTAGCGGTTGAAAAATGACCCCCATCCTAAAATGTGAATAGATAAGGGGTTCACACTATCTTTCTAGAGGTCCCAGCCTACTGGAAGAAAGAATTGCCTGTTTAGATCGTTCCTCAGATATACATGATAGGGGACTGGACTGTATGAATGGAAGAGAATATTGTTATTCCACTTTTTCGCAGATATAACGACTGTGGGGCTAGAATCTAATACACTCATGTTGGATCCCCAGTGTGTATCAACTGATTCTAATCCCAATTCTGACACCATATGTGAGTATTCAGAAATGTTAGGCAGACAACTTTCTGAAAACTTTTCAAAATATGCCCTTTTATTATCTCAAAAGGTTGGATACACACCCCCTCACTATCCCTACCCCGACGAGGATTACCCTGCCAAAAATAAACTAAAGGAAACACTCTAAAACAGTTTCTTTCCCTCACACTTGTACATACAGCAACTCAACCAGGAAATATATGGCAAGTCAAATGTAACAAATATACCAGTTAGATTCACAATCTGAGAACTGTCTCTCCTTATAATGTGTGTGAATTCCCCTTCCCCAGATTCAAGCAGGATATCTATTCCACAGTTCCAAAAGGATAAGGAAATCCGGTCTTGCAATGAAGTTCCAACTCAGTTCTTTCGGTTCCAACTTAACATCAAAGGTTCCAATACAGTTCTGTTTGGTCTAACTTGACAAAATCAGTCCCAGTACAGTTCTGTTTGTTCCAACATGACGACAAAAGTTCCAATACAGTTCTATTTCTTTCAATTTGAATTCAATCAATAGCTCAAAAAGTACTCAACAAGGTTTTCCTCTTTTCACTTCTGGCAAAGAGCTCAAAGCGACTTCTTCTAAACTAAACTTATTTTCTTAGTTCATTAGGATCAACAAAATTGTCTTTGTTAGGGTAATTCTGCAACAGTTCACAAAATATGTGTTTTAACAATTGTGGATGATTCTGCAGCAGTTTATACAACAGCTGCTTCAGTAATACTAATTTTTGAGAAAAAAAAAACATCTTATTGGTTCTGTTTCTCCTTCAAAACGTTTAACCACACCACAGTACTTCAATGACTACCACCTGGTCCACTCTCCTGCCAGGCCTACTAATCCAAAATTCTCTACTGTGGTGTACTCTCCTGCCAGAAGAGAATAAACTAATACAAAGTCCTCTGACTTGGTGTACTCTATGCCAGCCCAAAATAAACGTTTAACTACAAGTACTTCTGTGATAAAGGTTAGCTTCCAACAAGATAGCAATGTCTCTTGATTCACAACATAAGGTTTAAGTATTTCTTCTGGGGAAACAAGGAACAGACTGGTGCTATGTATTACACTGTGGTGATTGCCACATGCAAAGCTGGTTATACTCCACTCCTCCTGAATAACTCTTATCAGCAGGGCAACCTTCCTGTCACTCTTGTTTCTATGCTTCAAGTCTCAAAACATGCTGCTTTACTAAAGTGCTCACTAGTCCTAGGTGAACCTATATTTATAAACTACTTGAATTCACATTTTGGGGTCTCAATCTTTGTGCATCAACAAACTGTTGAGGTTATGTGTATGATTATGTTAATTTCAAAACAATGCATAGAAGGACATGGCAACAGGGCATGCTTGAATATGCTTTCAAATTCAAAAATGGCTGAGCTTCACAACGGAAATTCAATGAAATACTATGGGGCTCTTTGCGTGGTTGCCTGTAAAACCTGCCGGTAGGTGGCAGGTTACCGGCAACCCCGTAACACCCTTACTGCCACCTGATATCCCAGTGCCACCAACATATCACAAAAGGCGGCGGTAATGGCAAATGCCCATTTCCCTGGGGTTACTGAAGTACCAGCACTGTTGCTAATGGTGCTGATGCTTCAGTGACAACCATGTCAGGAGGGGCCTCAAAACCCGGCAGGACAGGCCTGCCGGGGTATCCTTGGACCCCACCATCATTGTTTAAGTATGGCAGTCTGGAAAGGGTGCTGGTACGTTGCTATCGGCACCCTTATTTCTGGATCACCATACTTATAGGGCCTATGTCTCAATCCAGACCTATCAGCACTGCTAATAGCAAAAGCAACGCTGTCATCTGAAGAGTTGATGTTCGAATAACAAAAATACTATTGGCACATGTTTTAAATATATTTTTTGTACAGACGGGATTCATGCTAGTATCCCCTGGAAATGAAACAAATGCTTCAATTTCAGAAGATATCTAGTGCAAATGCTGCCCACAGCATTCACACCACTAGTGTCCTGTGTTAATATATATATATATTTGTATTTATGAATTAAAGGGGCATGAGAATGCAAAATATTTCGACCTCGGGTGATTTTAACCTAAATGCTTGCCACACTAGGTAGATATATACCTATTTCTAATGCAAGGTTTGAACAGGATTCTAAATCCCAACACCGGTTTGCAGTTGGTTTTGGGAGTTTGTATTGACAAGCATTCCTATGTTTGGCTCCCACATTTTGCAGAAGTCGCCTGGGCCTAATGCATACAATGCTACCATAACAAAACTGATGTAAACTCAAAGACTTACATATCATATGTTCAGATACAAAGGATATGTCTGTTTTTATTCGTTTTGGATAATTTTCTTTCTCAAAGAGAAGATCTCTCACTTAAATGTGGCTCATTCTCGTGCAAATGGGGAATCCTATGTTTGTCCTAGTGCGTATTCATCATACCGAAGCGCCACCTTAAAGGCATGCAAAATGTAGACCTCCCAGGCAAATGAGGGGTGCTCCGATCCATACCATTTGATCAGGACAGCACCATTCTGCCTGGCTGTGTTAAAGAGCTGCCAGCGTTTAATGTATCATACCTACAATTCTCAGGTTCCTAAGGAGCCACAAATGTCAGCAGACATCTGATATGCCCAGAAATAGTAAAAGTTAGCGGTGCTATTATCTTTAACTGTGTTAAAGCAGCTTCAGTCCACTCTCTGTTGAGGAGCAACAACTAAACCTATGCATAAGCCATAAACACCTAGCAAGAAAGGGAATCTAAACCTCTCTTGAATGTGAGCACTGTGGTCCAAGCGACAAGGCTTAGCTCTCAGATATGGATAGAAGGTCAACACGGAGGTACGATTAGTCCACACACGCACAGCTCCATAAAGTATAACAGACCACTGAAAGATAAATACTGTATTAAAGGCATACATAAACAACTATCAGTTCAGAGAAGGCCTTTGATATTAATACAAAGTATTAAAAAGCTATAAGTATACTATAAAAATATTAAGGCCAATACAATGACTCTCATAGGCCCACTGTCTAAATGTGTGTCCTCTACCAGAGGTGAGCACCCAACATAAAATAACAGAGGAGTAAGGAGAACCAGGGAGCCATCAACCCTTGCAAGCAGGTGAGTACACAGTAATCTGCACAACTAGGTGCAGTGTCCTAAAGACGCAACCCGAATCTACTATATGTGGAAGTCCAGAGACCTATTGGGCAGACCCTAACACACATGGCAAAGTATGGAGTTAAAAAGGCTAACACAAATTTACACAAGGGAAAAATAGGTTAAAAATCCCTGCGGCCTAAACTTCAGTCCACCATCAGTTTGATTCGCTGAGGGCCTTATTATGCTAGTGATGTCCAGTCACCCATAATAATACATT
Source organism: Ambystoma mexicanum (assembly GCF_040938575.1). Lineage (NCBI taxonomy): Eukaryota > Metazoa > Chordata > Amphibia > Caudata > Ambystomatidae > Ambystoma > Ambystoma mexicanum. The sequence goes on along the minus strand of NC_090930.1, from coordinate 290,131,287 downwards.
AAAGCCACAGAGAAGATGGGGACATAGTAAACCTTAGCAAAAGCTTCCAAGAATCAATACACATTTCAGTAACAGTTACCTTCCAATTACATTTAATGGAAAAATATAAACCTCCTTACTAGTTGGAGTTAGTGATTCGAGTACTTTTACCATGGCAGAAATGAGAGACCTGATTTTTAAAATGCATATACAATCACAGTTAAGTACAATCATGTTGAAACTTGGTCCACAGCACACTGAAACCGCTAAGGCATTCAGTACAAACATCCATGGCAGGTAAGTGCCCCAGAGTAACTTTAAGATGAGTTCTAATGTCAGTTGACAACCCAGTAAAAGGGAATGGGAAAATAGAAAGGTCTCACTGCTAGAGGTAAATTTCTGTTTTAGAAAACTGGCCCATACAATAGGATGCTCCACGCTAAGATGTGCAGTCCTCAGAGTCGATAGTTAGATATACAAATAATTCAGTTAAAATCTAGTTTTTAAAGGCATACATATATTTATTTATTTATTTTAATTTGTATAAAGTGCACTAAACCCCTAGGTATCAAGGCGCTATTTGCACAAGTTACATAAGAACAGGAAAGCAGACATTGTAAAGCAGCAGATTTATTGAGATAAAAATACTGCAATGGTCGAACCCTGGTACAATACAACGTCTTGAGTTGCTTGTGGAAGACCCAGTATGATTGTTCTGCCCGAATGCCAGTGGTAAGGCATTCCAGTGTGTGGTGGCAATGACTGAGAAGTTCAGCCCCGCTGATCTTGTTCGTATTGGTAATTATTGAATGCCCATATCAATCACAGAGTTTTCCTCAGTTACCTCAAAATATATTAAATTAATTCTAGCCGAAACCTGATTCATTATTAATTAGAAAGCAAGCTCAGAGTCAGTTGTTACTAACATTGAAATGCAATTAAACCAACTAAGTCATTGGGTTTTATCATACATCATTCAGCTGAATGTACCATATAGGTAATGATTGGATAGTGAACTCTCTCTCGGAATCTACAGGAGCTGATTTCCATCAACATCATGTATGTGTGTAGCGGTGCTGTTGTGTTGTCACTCTGAATACTCTGCTGGTTTTTAGGGGTGTACGTTTGGCTGCTTGGTGTTCTAGGTTGACAGGTAGGTCATCAGGATTGATGTGATGGCGGAAATTATAATTTCTTCTCCTATGCTAGCACTTGTCCTCCCCTTTCTCCTTCCACGAAACAGGGGAGAACTGCTGCATTCATTGTTTTGTTGTGGGTGTTGTTATGATATGATAAGTCACTTATAACGTGCCTGTACACAAGTGTTTCTAGGCGCAAAACGACAACGAGGGGGGGCAGAAGGAGGACAAAACAACAATCTTACTAGGCCTTGTGTTCTTCAGACTGTGCAAGTGCAGCGAGGAGGTAGGAGTTAAGTGCTGGGATTGGGCGGGCGGGGGGCAGAGGGAGAAGTGCAGGTAACTCAATAAGTGCAGCCGGAGGGTGGCTCATATGTGCAGAGAGACAAGGGACTGTAGGGTTGCAGATACAGCCCTTTAAGTGCTAGGCGAGACTAGAGGCAGTGCGAGGGCAACTGGTCATGCAGGAGCCTCGGCCCGAGTTTCAGTGGGTGGCCAGGTGACCAGTGTGCGGAGCACTCAGGGACATCAGCAAGGGAGAGGAAGAGAGAGAGACTGGTTGGAAGATTTGTAAGTTAAATCCTCTCTGTTTAGAGGGGCTATCTCCACCTGATATCATTAATCACCATGCACACTACCACCTGACGGATGGAATTGTCCTTTGCTTCCCACACTCCTTTCCAGGGACATGTATGAATGGACTTCTAGGTGCCGAACTGTGACTCACTTGCCTCCACAACATTGGTGACACTAAACAGTGTGTGTTATTGCAATCAGCCCCAAACCCCGCCAAACACACATACACACGTGTCCTACCTTTGATTAGTTTTCAAAGCCGGAGGACCATCTGTTCCCGGTTTAGCTCTAGGAATGGTCGATACCATTCAATATCTGGTACACTTCCTTTGCCTTCATCAGGTTTTGATTTCTAACTCTGTACTTGTATGCGTATGAGTTGGTGCCAACAACCCCCAGCAAGGTCCTTTAACTGCTCTTTTAAATACACTTTGTTTGCCTGTTTTATACAACATTAGTTTGTTGGATACCAATGCCCACTGTGGGTGAGGCCACGTGTTCTCTCACACCTTGGATGTGTTGGTCTGATTTCAATTCAGTGCTGTTAATAGGGGTTACTTGGATGTTTAGAGCTGTGGCAATCACCTGTCTGATACTTCTTCTAACTGCTGTAACCTATAGGACTATTGATCTTTAGAGGATAACATTAGCTTTAGATATTTCCTGGTTCCTTAGCTTTTTATCAAAAACGGCTTATACAAATAGTGAAAGTTTAGGTTTTTTTAAGAAATATACAACTCCCCAACATCGAGGTGACATATCCTGTGCAATGACTTTCCGATGATGTCATTGAGGTGTCATGTGACAGGAATTTACGTTGCCCATATGATTTTGGTGAAATGACGTGGAAGCTCTGGTTGCAGTGGAGTGTTTGCCACGATTGTTTGAAATGGGACCTTAACATCATGTTATGTAAACCACCAGTGGCCTAGTTACAGAACTTTGCAGCTCAGAAAAAGCTTGTGATTTCTTGGTATTTCCATAAGGAGACAATTTTCTCTAGTGCCAAAAATGTATTTGTGCGAGTCAATTTTGCACAGCAGAAAAGACTGACGCCTGTAACCACTAGTTCAGAAATGGCGTTGACATACAAATGCATTGAAACAATATGCTATTTGCACTGGGCAATTCTTGCCCTGGTACGGATATCCTGTAAAATTACACTTGCACCAGTGTACACCTTCTGTAATAGGTCCATTGTTGTTTCTGTGTAACCTTTCCAGCAAAAGTAGTTCCCTTTATCTAGAGATTAAAGGCAAAAGTCAATATCTTCATCACTGAGTTCTTGGCCATGAACACTAGGGAATAGGACTAGGTATTAAAATATTAATATTCTACTTACAGAAAAGTAAGCATACAGACGCACTTGGAGGTTTTACAGGGAAGCACTCTGTCTCGTTAATATTAATCTAGGTTATAAGAGGGACCAACAAAGAAGGTCAACACAATCTGCTTATTCCTAAAAAATGTTGTGGTGGCTTAATACGCTGTGCATGCTTTAAAATTAAACAATGCATATTAGTTAAAACACTGAGAGAAAAAAAAAGTGGAGCATTTATTTCAGACAAAAGTCCTATTTGAGCTTCATACAACTTGAGTAGGCGCCTCTGGCCAAGGATGATACTCATCGAACATACATTTCATTAGGATTCAACGTTGCAGGTGAACTTGTTCAACAATGCCTTCATTTTGGCCTTAGTCTGTGTACAGTGAACCTTAACACCATTTGCCAAAGCTCTCCCCAATAACCACATTCTCCATGTCATCTCACCAGATGATAGCCTGGACTCCAGAGGAAATGGTGTGAACCAAGTGTTGAATGTGTTTGCACCTTTCCATATGCCCATATCACATACAGCAGATACGGATGCATGGGGAGAGCACACTCACAGCCCCCCAGTAAAAGCAACAATAATGCAGCCGTGTAGTGTTAATTTGGAGACAAAGCAGGTTCGCAATGGTTGAGCCAATCTAAACTCCCTTCTGACCACAGGGCACGCCGAATAGGCTGCATAGTTTGTGAAACAGTGATCCCCAGAACCAGAGCAGCATATTGCCAAAGCTATACCCAGAACCAGAGTATCATATTGCCAAAGCTATCCCCAGAACCAGAGAAGAATATTGTCGAAGCTACCCCAGATCCAGAGTAGCAAATTGCCAAAGCTATCCCCAGAACCGGAGCAGCATATTTCCAAGGCTACCCCCAGAAACAGAGCAGCAAAAATCCAAAGCTATACACAGAACCAAAACAGCATATAGCCAAAGCTATCGCCAGAACCAGAGCAGCATATTGCCAAAACTATCCCCAGAACCAGAACATCATATTTCTAAGGCTACCCCCAGAACCGGAGCAGCAAATATCCAAAGCTATCCCCAGAACCAAAACAGCATATAGCCAAAGCTTTCCCCAGAACCGGAGCAGCATATTGCAAAAGATACCCACAGAACCAGAGCAGCAAATTGCCAAAGCTATCCCCAGAATAAGAGCAGCATATTTCCAAGGCTACCCCCAGAACCAGAGCAGCAAATATCCAAAGCTATCCCCCGAACCAAAACAGCATATTGCCAAAGCTATCCCCGGAACCAGAGCAGCATATTGCAAAAGCTATCCCCAGAAAAAGAGAAGAATATTGTCAAAGCTACCCCAGAACCAGAGCAGCAAATTGCCAAAGCTATCCCCAGAACCAGAGCATCATATTGCCAGAGTTACCCCAGAACCAGAGCAGCAAATATCCAAAGCTATCACCAGAACCAAAACAGCATATTTCCAGAGCTATCCCAAGAACCAGAGCAGCATATTGTCAAAGCTATCCCCAGAACCAGAGCAGCATATTGCCAAAGCTATCCCAGAACCAGACAAGAATATTGCCAAAGCTACCCCAGAACCAGAGGAGCAAATTGCCAAATCTATCCCCAGAACTAGAGCATCATATTGCCAAAGCTACCCCCAGAACCAGAGCAGCAAATATCCAAAGCTCTCCCCAGAAACAAAACAGCATATTTCCAAAGTTATCCCCAGAACCAGAGCTGCATATTGCCAAAGCTATCCCCAGAACCAGAGCAGCATATTGCCGAAGCTATCCACAGAACCAGAGAAGCATCTTGCCAAAGCTACCCCCAGAACCAGAACAGCATATTGCCAAAGCTCCCTCAGAACCAGAGCAGCAAATTGCCAAGGCTATCCCCAGAACCAGAACAGCATATTGCCAAAGCTATCCCCAGACGCAGAGCAACATATTGCCAAAGCTATCCCCAGAACCATAGAAGCATGTTTGTTTGTTTGTTTGTTTATTATTTATAATGCGCGAGCGTACCCGAGGGTATCAGGGCGCAGCCTTTACAGGTATTTGCGAAGCTTGGTTACAGGTCATAAGGTATACACTGAGACAGTAAAGGTACACCGATATTATATACATATCAACAATGAGCTACATGGATGTTATATAGATATGAACAAGAGGGCATACGTGGTTACATTGTGTGCGGGTAGCATGAAAAGGGGACGGCCTGGTAGTGGAGTATCCTTGATGGCCTACGTTTTCAGCCATGAGACTACCTTGGATCGGAAATTCCGGTAGGGCATGTCCACTCTGAGATTAGGCGGTAGGGAGTTCCACAGTTTGGCCGCTTTTACTGGGAAGCTATTGCCCCCTATGGTGGCACGTTTAAAGTTAGGGACAGAGAGGCAGTCTTTGTATGCAGTTCTGGTAGGTCTCAGGGAGGACTGTCTATGGAATCTGTTGATCAGGTAAGTAGGGGCAGCGTTATTTAGGGATTTGTGAGTGAGCGATGCAGTTTTTAAGAGAATTTTGTCGTTGATGGAGAGCCAGTTGTTCTGTTGACTAAGTCCTGAGATGTGCTCTCTACTGTAGATGCCCAAAGCCGCTCTAACAGCATTATTCTGCAGAGTTTGTAGTTTGCTAGTGGTAGCCTTAGAGGATCCCAGATAGAGGTTGTTACAATAGTCCAGGCGGGATAGTATAAGGGCTCTAGCAAGGGTATATTGCCAAAGCTACCCCCAGAACTAGAGCAGCAAATATCCAAAGCTCTCCCCAGAACCAAAACAGCATATTGCCAAAGCTATCGCCAGAACCAGAGCTGCATATTTCCAAAACTATCCTTAGAACCAGTGCTGCACATTTCCAAAGCTAGCCCCAGAACCAGAGCAGCATATTGCAAAAGCTATCCCTAGAACCAGAGCAGCATGTTGCCAAAGCTATTTCCAGAACTAGAACAGCATATTTCCAAAGCTATCCCCAGAACCAGAGCAGCATATTGCCAAAGCAATCCATAGAACCAGAGCAGCATATTGCCAAAGCTATCCCTACAATCAGAGCAGCATATTGCCAATGCTATCACTAGAACCAGAGCAGCATATTGCCAAAGCTATCCCCAGAACCAGAGCAGCATATTGCCAAAGCTATGCCTGAACCAGAGCAGCATATTGCCAAAGCCATCCTCAGAACCAGAGCAGCATATTGCCAAAGCTATTGTCAGAACCAGAGCAGCATATTGCCAAAGCCACCCCCAGAACCAGAGCAGCAAATTGCCAAACTGTCCCCAGATCCAGAGCAGCATATTGGCAAAGCTATCCCCTGAACCAGAGGAGCATATTGCCAAAGCTGGGTAAACGGTGCCTCTAATTCATCAATGCAGCAATTAATCGGTCTTTCCTCTTCCCTATCAAGGTCACTTCCAATTTCATGAAGGTCCTGGAGACAAATCTCTAGATCAAAGATCTAGAACTGAATGTGCCTAACCAAACCTTCATGCTGAAGCCCCCATTGCCTCCTTTGCAGACTATCGTAGACACCTTTGCTCCAGCACAATCCTATTAGCATTGACTAGCGTCTACAACCTCAGCTATGACTAGGTAGGTCCTAGGTTAACTCAAACATCTGGTCATCACTAAAACCTATGACTGTCCCTGGAATTCTAGGTAACTTTAGACCCTTCTCTTCATTGAGGTGCGACCCAGTCAAAAGCCATGCTTGGGAACATTGTCTTTAGGAGATGGTCAAAACACATTTCCAGTAAGCATTGTTGCTATGTACACTGCAAGCTAGACATGGCCAAATCCTTGACACATCAGCACAGTTTCTCCTGGGAATGGGAGCATGTCCAGGGGGCACTGAAAGATGCCTTTGAATCAAAGAGTGCACTCGGGAATAGGGTTAGATGGCTCGGGGAGGCGTAGGCCCAAGCTCTGAGAACCAACTGGAAGGTTGTTTGGGGAAGTGAAGGTGAAACAGGGAATCCGTTCTGTTTTTAATTTATTTGGGGTTAGCTGTTTTATTTACTTTATTTCGTTGAATGCAAACATTTGTATAAAATCAGCCAGCTCTTATGATTGGAACATCCTAGCCCAAGAAGTGCAATGCCAAATGGGTGTCATATGAATTAACTGATAAGAAGAGCCACAGTAATGAAGAGTATGGAGTATGTCATGCCTTTAGATACAGATATATGTTGGGTCAAGTGGCCAATGACAAATGCTCACCTCCACGTGCTGACCTTGGGTGTGAAGGTACTACTGTAACCAGCAGCCACGCATGGGCATTCTCATGTAGTCCAATCCAGGCCATCAGTCTCTTCCAGGGTAGTGGGGTTAACAGTGCTGAAGGCCGTAGGCAAGTGTAGCAATGTAGCAACCCCTGGTTTCTCGTTGCACCACACATCCAACAGGTGTTATCCGATACAGACTAGGGCTAAGGCTCTTCTTTGAAGTCAGATGTGTGCATCAGAGTGCTTTCTTCTGAATGCTCAAATACAGTAGGTTTAATAATCAAACACTCCATCGCGTTAGAAGGTAATTAGGGAGTTCAAACAAGGAGGCCATTGTCCAAGCGGGTTGAAACATACTGTATGGATGTTTACTACTAGTGTCATTAGCACACGTGTGGCCGCTTTCTGTGGACAATATGTTCTCATTTATTCCACTGTCCAACTTAGATGATTATTGGCAAGTAGAACCGGTGAAAAGGAGGATGGGATCCATGCAGGCAAACCTAACAATATGCATGCAGAGGCTGCAGTGCCGATATCTGTCAGCATGGACCATGACAATTGCGCAAAAGCAATGAGGGAAAGAGAAAGTCTAGCAAGATAGCTCAGAGAGTTAAACACTCTCCCCAGACAAGCATTCGACGAAATAACTCATTTGAAATCAATAACTACATCAAATCTGTGTTCAGCATGCAACACAAACTAAACCCTGCCATGGCGACTTGCCCTTGCATCCTTAAGAAGTTGACATCTTGAGTACCATAACATTGGTAAATAATCAATTTTGATAGTGATTAAAAGCTGGAGCTCTTCTTGTATGAAGCACTATTAATAAAGGGATTTTATTTTGCTACTAAACAGTTAAATAGACGTAGAGCTATGATTCATACAGCTCCCAGTTTCAAATTCACACCATCTGAGTCCAATTCAAACCCCTCTCAGGGCCATCGAAATACATTTAAAGTGGCAAAAAAAAAGTAATATAGTTGCAACCTGTTGGGGGGCTCGCGTTGCTTTTACACCCCACTTACAGACAGTAATGTATTGTATAACGTGTCATTCAAGGCTTCCAAGACCCTGCATTACGCCATGTCCAATTAATTCAATTCTGTGAATATTCATATGCAAATAAACCTGGGATTGGTAATAGAATTTCGCGTGCGCTGAAAGCTGCGATTAATGGCAATTATCTCCAACAATTGCCATTGTCTTATATTAACAGCCGATTTGGGCAAATTATCATTGCGGTATCGCAGGCGAATGAAAAGTAGCTTCCAAATGAGTGTAGGTCTTGGCTGGCTACGGACTATCTCCCTGGCTATCGTGCAAGTTTCATACACAGCCAAAACGTGCATAGGGTTCGGCAGCAGGACTGGAACATTGGACTCGAGAAGGTAGTGTGAGATAATTGGAGTTAAAAATAGAGCTCGCTTTACTTCCATCAAGTGGTGGCAGGGCTGCTGCTAGCCTGAGCTACACTCCCTGTGCCAATCTGCAACATCCCCGCTGCGTGCAAGCGACGTGCAAATGGAAGAGAAGGCGAGGGCTGAGGTAATGCTTTTCCTTCTGTCCCGTGCCCCGCAGGCAGCCACGCGGTGCTCATTGCCTCTGCACCCTTATCTTAACTTCCTTAGCCTATGTTGGCTTGTCGCCATGGAAGAGACTTTCCTTGCTTTCCCACCCACACATCATACACCACCCCGCACCCTCCCTCCCTTGGCTGAAATCTTACCTTTTGGTGGGGTTAGGTATTAGTTGGGCCTTAAAATTGACTCTGCAGACTGAAGTGAAGATACAAACTGTACAGTGGGTCTTAAGTACCGCAAGGCAGCAAGAAGTGGCAGAATTCGGTCACAGCCATTTGTTTAGCAAGAATTCAATTAAATTTGCTGCACTGCCCTATTCCATGACTTTATATTAAATTGAAGGATTTCACTCCAGCATGGAGTTGGAATTACATCCTCTATTTAAAGGCCACACATCTGCGGGTTTACATTCCAGCTCACTGTAAACCCGAGAACATTCCCATGGAGCCAGTGGACGGAAAACATTGGGATTTACTCCGCCTCGCCATCACTCATAATCCAGCAGTAATTCAGAGAGAGTGGGGGTAAATGTAAAGGATGTTGCCAGTCATTTCATGGAATTACTGCCCAGTTATCGTAAAGTGGCCCATCTCTTTTTCATGTGACCTGTTCTCCGTGCAAATGTCATTATATGTTAATGTTTGATATCCGTGGTCCATACTTGGTAAACTGTGTCTTCTAACAATCACAAACGAAAGTGTGATGATACAATTCAAGCAAGCTGTGAAATGTTTAGTTCTGATATGACTGAAAATGTAATGTATTCAGTGTGTAGACAGGCGGTGGATGCTATGGAAACTAGACAGAAGTAGCTAAAAAAAAATACTACAGGCAATCTGCCCAGATTCAAAATGTCGCCCCACTTTTTTTGTATCAATTCCTTATAAAATAGACATGTGTATAACTTGTGAAAATGATCTGTTTTTTTCTGCAGAAAAGCTCATAGGATCTTGGATTTTGATACTGCTACTTTGAACCCTAGAATCCTAGAAACACAGGGGCTAGTTGGGGTGCTTAAGACACACTGACAGGACTGCCCACAGAGGAACTTTTCACATGTTTGCGGACTATCACTTCCTGCTAGAAGAATAATGGTTAGTCTATGTAAGACTGTAGATAGGCGGGAACATGTTCCACATAAGTGCCTCACATGTCCGTGGAACGTCCGACAGGCAACACGAGTGAAGATAGAATGCACCCTGCAGTTGACAGCTGTTGCATTTGCCGCATAGGTGCGTTTTCTTCCCCCTACATAATCCTTATGGACCAACATTACAGAGGGTGTAGAAGTGAGATATAAGGAAACTATACACAACAAGAAAACGTGCAGGTATCCCCTACTCTAAGCTCACAGTAACCCACACAAGAGAATAAAAGTACCTGGCAGAGAACATGCCCTATCACCATGGTGCGATGTTGCAGCAGTTGATAAGGAACACCAGAGTCATCTGCCATGATGTCAAAATAGGAGGAGACAGCAATCATAAAGGTGGTAAATAGTTGCTAATGGCTACCTATAGGAGCCACACAGAGCATGACAAGTTAAAGCCGTCTAGGGACAAACATAATTCATCTATAACCAGGAAATTAGGTTGGCAGTGCAGTACTATTTTTTATTGGAATGTTGATCCAAAAGAAAACAATGGGTCAATGCCTTAATTAGGCTAACAAAGTTATTTATTTTGCTTATTTGCGAGCTTTTGTTGAATGTCTCCACTTTCTCAGGCAGAGGTAGAATGAAGCCTTTGAAAAACATCACAGCATTAGAGCTTACATAGCCCAACCGGGAAATGCTCTGTTATCTCTGCCTGTCTGTACCTGATTTGTAATTTTGCTCACAGAGGCATGTATTGGATGTTCAACTCCCCCACACATTGCAATCTTCAAGGTCTAAATGGTACACTTTGTTAAGTGGGGCAGGGGACAGTAGAACTGAAGAGCAAGGAAAGACCAAATGCCCTACCCCGTGAGAGTGCTCTCGGGAAGGCAGGAGGTGTGGTTTAGTATCAGTCATTGTATGTGCAGTCCAGTTGATCCTTGGTATGTCAGGCCATTCCCTTTTCAAGATTAGTGGTAGCACAATCATCAACATATCAGGCTTGTGCCTCTAGAAGTCTGAAAGAAGTATTGCCCAACCGGTTATGTCTTAGGCCTGCGACTCATGGGGCCCAGTGTGGTAACTTTGAGTCAAATACCATTTCAGGATTGTGTCACATCACAATCAAGTGGAAAGGGTGGGGTTTGACTAGGGGTAGGGGCCCTGACAAGTCTCCTAGAAGCTTTTCAGCTGGGACATTTTGAGGGGACACAGGGCTGCGTTGGAGGGGTCCAGCAATCATGCATTGCCTTAAAAAGGCAGTTGGGGCTGGCGCAGTGTCAGTTGAATGCCTGTGAAGAGCTTTGGAAAAAATGATGGAAAGTGTAAGGTCTGAATGGTGTGCTCCCTGTATCTCGATGGGTGGAGAAAGTGAACGTCTGTTAGTTGGGCTAGTGACTCATGAAACCACAATATTTGTTGAAGCCCCCTTCTAGTGTATTGGAAATGTGCATGCATTTCAATTCATAGGTCTTTTTAACTTCGTACAGCAATTTTGAGATCATCAAGGGTATGATTAGCTTCTGAATAATGCTCACCAACTGGATTCTCGTTTGTACATCGCTTGACACTTTGACAATGGAGGTTCATGCATTTATGTAGAGGTTGACTAGTAGTACCGTCCAGAACATTTCATGCACTTAATCAAGTAAACAATATTGTTGGATGCACATGTAAACTGCCCAACAATTGTGTAGTCCTGTCCTGTGTGGGGTATCTTGATTGTGTACAAATTGTTGATATGTGGGGAAGTTAGACATCTTTTGTTTCTGCAAGGCACAGTTCCATAATCTGTGCCATATGTGTGTAGTTTGCCTCTGACCATCATTCCCTTCTGATTGGGTAGGTGTCTGAAAGCAAGTAGGAGCATCTCAGGAAAAACTTCTCTCAAACTATCCTCTTGTTTCAGGATGGGCTGGAGTTCCTTAGCAATCTTGCGGAGATCTTCCAAATCTGGATTGTATGTGACTACTAGTGGCTCCTGATTTTGTGTCTGTTTTGCTCTGTATTCTAAGAGGGTGTGCCGGGGGATCTGTGCTAACCTGCGGATCTGGCTGTCCACTATCCTGTGGTTGTATCCATGGTTAATGAAGTCTGATCTCAAAGTATGCATGTTTTTATCCCGGGCCATTGTGTCTGAGCATAGTAGTTGGCACGGTCGGTGGATTTGCGATATACTGTGGTCTGTAGCTGGCCATCTTATATTGTTAGGGGGGTGTTTAGGAAATGTACTTTGTCAGGAGAGTAGGCGAGTTTGAGTTTGATGGTTTTGTGGAATTAATGAAATCTTCCGTGGAAGTTAAGGAGGTCCTGTTCCCCAGCAGACAAAATCAGGAGGATGCCATTGATGTAGCACAAATATTTCTAAGGTCTGCAGTCACAGGTGCCTAGGAAATCTATCTCTAATTGTGCCATGAATACATTTGCATACTGCTGCGTCATTCGAGTACCCATGGCCATCCCCATTATGTGGGGATAAGAGTCAGTACCAAAGGTAAAATAGTTGTGGGTCAAGGTCAATGCTATGCACTTGCCTATAGTGTCAGAAAGTATGTTTCGATCAGCAAGGGCATTCTTACATGCCTCAGTGCCATCAATGTGGGGAATGTTTGTGTGGATTGATTCCACATCCAGAGTTGACAGTAATGTGCCCCTTGGGCGGGGCCTATATCATCAAGTATGTGGAGTAGATACAAGCAAATTGAACTATTGTATGACTGTCACATAACCTCACCCCCTCCCAATTGCATAGAAAGCAACATATTTTAAATGTATGGTTCCAAAAGGCATCCAATTCACATTTCTCATATTCAGTTTGAACAGAATTCTATTTTGGTGTTCTCTTGGCACATTTAAAGAGACACCAAAATATTTTACTTTTTCCTATTGTTTTTTCTAGATCTTTGACTTTTTCTGTGGCTAGAAGGAAATCTGCTAAATTCCCAGGCCACTGGAACCCTTTTAATGTGCTGTCTTATAGAACTGCATATGAGTTCAAGGAAAATGGTGCATGCTAAGCACCCCATTTTGGGCACTGGGCGAATCCATCAGCTTCTCACTAACGATTGGAATGTTAGCATTTACCTAGGATTTATTAACACGTGTAATGTAATAAATCACTGCACTTGTGCTTATTAAGTTGTATTAGGATACTGTGACAAACTGTAGTTACCTTAACATTTCTAAGAGTGTAATGAAATCATACAGGTCTTGTTAAGTGTACAAAAAAATGTGGTGGCCCTTATGGGCATTGTTTAGAAGTGTTTACCCCTTCATTCACCCCCTAGATACTACACCGATTATATGGTTAACTAAACTTCAGAGGGGCTGATTCATGGAATTTGTGGCGCAGAAAATAGGGTACTTGCGCCCAATCTGCAGCCAGTGTGCGCACACAACCCTGTTTATCGATTCATGAAATTGAATGCGCAGCACTTTTCCTGGACTTGTGTGGATTTCGCGCTGGGCTGACATGTCTTGTGCGAGCCGTTGAGGGCCGTGCGCGAAGCTCTGAGCAGAGGATGGGCGTGCCCTGTGTAGAGGGCTGGGAAGGGGGCGGAACACCAGAAATGGGGACTAACTTGTACGGCAAGAGATGTTTTCATGTATATGTAGATGTATTCATGGAATCGGTCGTCTCGGCTGGGAAATTCCCACACAAGTCCTTCATAGGATCCGCCATCCGAAGGCTGGTGTAAGTATATGTAATGTAATGTTCCGTAGGGGTGCGCATACGTTGTGTAGCGGTGTACAGGAATGTTTTACGTGGGTTCACATGCACAGTTGTTACTGAGTTACGATTTTCATACGCATGTCATCGGGGTGTCGGATACAGTTACGGGGGACCCTGAGCATGTTTCCTGAGTCACTGCCTTGCTTACAGGGACCCCTGGCACTGTCTGAAGTGTGCATGTATTAATTCCTGTGGACCACGCAAAGGTAGCTGATCTGGCAGTTTTCTGCTTTGCACGTGGGTATGTCTGGGGCGTTCCAGCCACAACATGCGAATACGGTTACTTTACGTGAACAATTCCATGGATACGCGTTGCATGCATTTTGCTTTCTGCAGGCAGGGTCACGCAGTTTCCTTCTCAGAGCACTGCTCTTGGGTGATTTCTGCGCGAAATACCATAAATCGGGCCCACAGTGTTAGAGGATGTGGGGAATAAAGCGACTGTTCATGCATCAGCATTTTGGTTCCTGGATAGGAGTGAATTTGTGTACTATTGATGTCCCCATATGTATTGAGTTTACCTGCATTTGGCTGGGAATGAGTCTGCCCAGGGCCCTCCACTGTTTTCCTGTGTGCATTGTTCTAGTGAGTTAGAACTACAGCAATAATATGAACTGTATGTGTGTGTTTTTTTTGTGTAATCGTATAATAAAGAGGTTCTTTTTTCTGAATATCTGTGTAGAGCATTTTCTTAAGGTGTCTATTTACATTAACTATACCTCACCAGCACCCTTCCTTACTCCATTGAGTGAAGCCTGACTGGTCGGCCAAAGCTACCCATTAGGTAATGTTGGTCTGTCTCTTGGTTGGAGCCTTGTCTTCCCCTTATGATAGATGGTTACACACTTCACCAGCGGATTGTGGTACATATTCCCCAAGATATGGCGACAGTGTCTGTTTGCAAAAACTATTTTATTTAATTAGTAGGAGGCAATACTATGCATGGGCCACACAGCCGTAGCTACAATGCGTTGGTCTGTGTGTAACAAAAATGGGAACTTTGCTCAAAACGGAAAAGTGGTAGCACTCTGCAAAAGGCAAACTGAATGCACCCAACTTGCAGGGCAAATGACAAAACCTTTCAAAAATGTCTTTCGCAATAAGGGCCACATAAAGAATGGGCTTATAATAAAGATTCAGCCTTAGCATGTATCTAAATAGGAAGGGACCGCATTACAAATAACACATGCAAATGTGTGAAGCGCAGACAAGGGAAGGGGAAACAAGGGGCATAGAGGTGCCCACCACCCCATGAAAAGGAACAGGAGCAGGGCTGGACTGGGAACCAAAAGAGGCCCTGGAATAAATGTCCAAAGTGGCCCTGGAACAGGAGCAGGGCTGGACTGGGAACCAAAAGAGGCCCTGGAATAAATGTCCAAAATGGCCCTGGAACAGGAGCAGGACTGGACTGGGAACCAAAAGAGGCCCTGGAAATCATGTTCAAAGTGGCCCTGGAACAGGAGCAGGGCTGGACTGGGATCCAAAAGAGGCCCTGGAATAAATGTCCAAAATGGCCCTGGAACAGGAGCAGGACTGGACTGGGAACCAAAAGAGGCCCTGGAAATTGTGTTCAAAGTGGCCCTGGAACAGGAGCAGGGCTGGACTTGAAACCAAAAGAGGCCCTGGAAATCATGTTCAAAGTGGCCCTGGAACAGGAGCAGGGCTGGACTGTAAACCAAAATAGGCCCTGGAAATCATGTTCAAAGTGGCCCTGGAAGGAGCAGCGCTGGACTGGGAACCAAAAGAGACCCTGGAAATTATGTTCAAAGTGGCCCTGGAACAGGAGCAGGGCTGGACTGGGAACCAAAAGAGGCCCTGGAAATTATGTTCAAAGTGTCCCTGGAACAGGAGCAGGGCTGGGCTGGAAACCAAAAGAGGCCCTGGAATAAATGTCCAAAATGGCCCTGGAACAGGAGCTGGACTGGACTCGGAACCAAAAGAGGCCCTGGAAATCATGTTCAAAGTGGCCCTGGAACAGGAGCAGGGCTGGACTGGAAACCAAAAGAGGCCCTGGAATAAATGTCCAAAATGGCCCTGGAACAGGAGCAGGACTGGACTCGGAACCAAAAGAGGCCCTGGAAATCATGTTCAAAGTGGCCCTGGAACAGGAGCAGGGCTGGACTGGAAACCAAAAGAGGCCCTAAAATCATGTTCAAAGTGGCCCTGGAGCAGGGCTGGACTGGGAACCAAAAGAGGCCCTGGAATAAATGTTCAAAGTGGCCCTATATTACACATTTTCTGCAAGCCCAACCTTTTTCCTATGAGAACATTTTGAAATACCACACAAAAGAAGCCTAGGGAATCAGTGGCCTCCCAGGAAATCTCCAGAGTTCTCTACAGGCCAGTCCACCCCTGTATAGGAGCAAATGACGTTACAAATGCCATATCATAACAAAAGTAAAACGGCACATCAAAAATGTGCCAAATTAATTTGACTGTCTTGCTCAATGCGCTTTCCACAAAGACATTTTCCAAAAGAAATCAGATGAAAATAGCACTGGGGACATTACACAGGACTTCAACTGTACTGCGTCTCTGTGTAGCCTTTTGGACAACGGACTCTTTGTGTATACATTGCAAAATATGGTAAAGGTCACATGAAAAATCAAGCACCACCATTGAGCTCTGATAACCAGGTCCAAGAGGTGACTTAAATCAGCGTAAAATATCTTCTTAGCAGTAAGTTAGACGCCCAGAAATTCCCATGGCAGAAAACGATGCATCAGCCACCATTTCCAAGCGGTCATATATAATGTCCATCTGAGAATCCATATGGGGCAATACAGGATTCTGATAGCATATGATGTAATAGTCAATGACCTCATGACTTCCTACATCGCATCAACATTTGTATACGCCTGCCATTCACATCATGTATTGTTTTCTAAACCAAATCTGTACAAGAAATGATCAGGACGGCATGCGGGCATATCTAAGGAAGCAAAAGGCTTAAAAGTTGGCTTTGACACCACTATAATGACATAAGGCCTGTTGCATGTTCCCAGATTTGAAGAAAACCTTTATTTCCACAGTATTGTTCAAACTCAACCCAGACATAGGGCTGTGTGAAGTTGTGGGATTTTTCGTTTGCACACTTTACAAAATGTACTTCAAAACTAAACAAACAAGTTGCAATGTTTTTCACAAATTCCATTAAATCCTTGTAAATTGTGTTTAGCAGGTTTGCACATGTGATAGCAGTGTAATAAGTCCTACCACAGAGGCAGTGTCTCGTTGTATCTCCACTAACAGCTGTAACCAAAGGAAAGGTAACTTCTTATGTACACCGAGCCAAGGGATTGGGGGCAAACGACTAATTGCTAAACCAGTTACTGCCAAGCCAAACAAGCATGCCATGCACTGCAGGTACGCAAGCGCCATAGTCAGCATGCCACGGCACTGCCCTATTGTTCTCAAATGACTGCCATGCCACAGGTATGATGATTAACGCTGTCCTCAAGTCTGGAGCCATCAAGAAGCATCCTTTGGTCGGCTGTGTGGGCCTCAAACATGTTCCTACTAATCACATTTATTATAATTAATTTGGTAACGTATAATGGACTTCCTCCCCCCCCCTCTTGTTATTTTCATGTCCCTATACTCTTTTGGGAGGGATGGATTGTTGGGGCATGGAGGAGGAGGCCAACTTTTTTTTTTATATAATGTTATCTTGTCATTGCGATGCATATATTTTGGAGTGTTGTGCTTGTCGCTAAATGCACTTCAGCAAGTAAGACAGTTCCTACATGTGATTATGCGTGTTATATTGAGCACTAAAAAGTATTTTAGCAAGCAACTGTTTTTGTGTAACCCTATCACAAAGAATGTATATTTTTCAGGATATCTGTGTAGAGTATTTTATTATGCTGTCTATTTGGCCGAAACTTCTGAAACTGGATTATACTTCTCTGTTAAAAAATCATCACAACTATATTTGTGAGTACTCTTCTCTCACATGCATTTGTGCGATCCCTTTTAACCTAAATGCGAATTGCCAGGAAATAACGTGCGCTATGTGAATGGTGAGGACAAAAACAAAATGTTGCTACTGGTAGAAGTGGAAAAACATCTAACTTCACAACATTGCATGATTGCGAACTCCAGGACTTCACAACATCATTCCAATGAAGCTTATGTCACACACCCTTCGTCTTAATTCGGATCTGTGTTAAAATAACGGCGGAAAAAGAGGCCTAAAACATAAAGAAACATTTGATTAAACACATGTGTTTTCGGCCTCGTTTTGCCATTCCTTTTTTTGACACGATACCATTAATGTGACTTGATGGGTTTTGCGAAAGAAGTTGAGGCCACTATTACCGTTGCCATTTGCAGTATTGATGGATGGCCTGGCCAGATGCCTCCTGCTAAACACTATCAACGTTTTCTCTGATATAATGCCTGTGCTCACTATAATCAAACAGAATCACTTGTGCATAGCCCATGCAACTCCCAAAAGAAAGAAGCACAGGGTAGCTACCTCGTGTATTATGTATAAGATTTTGCAGACAGGCAAAATCTTATGTAGCTAAAGGGGGTGGGACAGGTTGAGTGAGAAGATATTTTTTGCTATCAGAAAGGGATTGGTCAAAAGGTTGAGAAAGGGTATGCAAGGAACGAGAGAGAATCCAACAATGAAGGGAGGGAAGAGAGGATGGGGGGTATAGCAGGGCGGGTGGGAAGTGGAGGGTAGAGAGCAGAGAGTGGTAGGGCTGTTGGTATGTGTCAGGGGTGGTGACAAATTGCCATGTGTTTACAGGGGAAGCGGTATCTGGTAGCTCAAGTAATGTTATGTTACGGCATGCTGGATGGATAGAGCACACCAATAACACCATGGTGCCTAGAGGGCCCTATTCGACATTATTATTTCATGTCATTCTGCTACTAAAGTCTTAGCTCTGACTGTGCGTGTGCATGCACCTGTGCACTATTATGCAGCCTCAATTGAACATTCAACTTCCCTGGGGCGTAATCAGGTTTGTTCATAACATGGTAGAATGTTGCTTCCTTTCAACATACTTAACTGTGAAACAGTCCAAACCTAACCAGACGAGCACAGCACAACAGTGTTAGTATTGCCAATGTAGTAAAGTGCGGGTCCATTGTTATGCCTCTTAACTTCATAGCATTCCTGTAATGATGTCACTGCTCGTAGCAAAGCACCTGCAGGGGATGATGAATCCCAGATTTACCAAATACTTCATTCTTCATCAGCCCGGAACCTGTTGGGACATTGCAGTGGCGGAAAAGGTAATTGCGATCCGAAATAATTCCTTCACCAAATCCATGAACATCTGGGATCCTTTCATGGACTATGCAACTAGATTCCTGGCTCTGTCCAGAAGGCCACCACTCACCAGATGGCTACAAAGCAGCCCCCTCTACTGACCAGCCCATAACCTTCAATTAGAGTCACCTAACCCATAACTGTTGATATATCCACCAAGTTCAAATATAGTATCGGACAATGGAGTTCTGCCTAACGCCGACTAATAACTCATCTTCCATACAAATGTATATTGCTGAACGTTGAGATTATTGATCACAATGCTGTTGTTGATGTATTGCTGATTTGTACAACCTAATAAAATGTTGTTATGAAATACAATTGTAGACATTAGAATGCATTTGGGGTAATCCTATTGCAATGATTGCCAGTCAAGCTATTGATTTTTTTCATGGGGGCCGATATACCGGGCTTAGATGTATGTTTCAATCAAGGCACATCCTAAAATGTGTCTGTCTCAGTGGACTAATGCATCGACTATAGAGATCCGTGTTTGACCCCCTGGTCACAGGTTTCAATCCTGGCAAGACCGCTCTGCATTTCAGGCTTTGGTGGTCAGGCTAAGTAGCACCACTGAATTAGATAAAGATCTTTTATCGGTCAATAGTGCCAACCCCGGGGACGCTGTACCCACTGTCTGACATAATGCATGACAAGCACAGGTTTAAATGGGATATCATATAGAAGGTTCAAAATAAAGTTGGATATTTGCTGAATCTGTGTGTTTGTATCCAGCAGCAGTGGTGACTGTTGAATTTGTTTGATTAAAGGGGTGTAAATATTACCCACATATCTGCGAGAACGACCCAGCATTGCAAGTGGGCTCAAACTAACCAAGAACATTTTGGAGTTTAGGGGGGTTCTAACCTAAGAAACCTTTTGCAATAAGAGTTTAAAATGGTGCAGTATACAGCACATTTTTAGTGAAAAATTGTGTAAAAAGCCAGACAGCTTGCAATGCGTTTTTTTGGGTAACTCGTGGAACAATTCAATAGATATAACTAACCAAAAGTGAATGAGAGCATTTCCCAAAGCATGTTTTCATGATTCTTTCCACAACAATATATGCCAGTATAAAAAAAACATTTTCAAACTTGCTGTGTCATTATCTTTATGTGCAGGCTGCACCAATATATGCCATATAAGAACTGTGGCAAGCCAGAGGTAGGACATCGGACATAATGTTCACGGATCATTATTGTCTTTTCTTATGCTTAGTGTGACCTCCTGGCCAGCTTCAAAGAAAATAACAAAGAGCCATAATGAACACCAACTCTAAGAGATATGTTCCCTATTTGAAAACCCAAAAGTTCAAGGAAAACATACCACTGTCAGGATGTCTCAAAGCATAAAGTCCCTAGCCCAAATCCTAAACTTGGCTAATACTTTCCTAGAAAAACCTACAGACATGGGCCTAAAGGTTTTAACAACTAAAAGGATGATTGACTGCTTCTGATCCAGATTTACTCCCACTCGGGTTCCCTTGAATTGAATGTTCTTTAGGTGTCGGTATAAAGGCTCAGTGTTCCAAATGTAGTTCCAAATAAAGTCTTACTTGGGATATTACAGTCTTTCTTCCCACCTCTGCGTGCCATTTTCAAGTGTGTATCCCACTCGGCAGTGTTTCTTTCCACTCTAGGGCTTCACACTCTCTTTCGCTCCACTTATGATATTTCTTTCCTGCCTCTCTCTTGTATCCCTGTTCCAGGGTGTCTGCATTCTCTTCCCACCTCTCCTGGGTTCTCTTGACTCGTGTTCCCCTCCATTGGGTATCGTCACTCTCACCCACCTTTTGGGTGTATCTTCATCACTCTCCTTTTCTCTTTTGGGTTATCTTCCCTCGGAGCAAGGGGTTGAATCTCTTACTTGACTCCTTTGAGTTGGGCTCACCCATTTTCACCTCTTCCACTCCAGGAGTAGTCAGGTGACCCACAGTTCCTCCTTAATTGGGGAACTTTAGGGTGTTTAGAACCTTCCATAGGCTAGCATGGGCTGACTTACTTCCAGCTCCTCTGGGATCCTGGATCTGAGGGGTAAGGCCTGTTCTCCCCCTCTGGGTTTAGCTGAGCTCTCTTTGGTTTCCCTCTTCAGCACAGCAGGGTAGCTACCAAGCACAAGGTAGCCTTCCTTTCCCTGCATCAGGCTTCCTCTCAACTTCAGCACAGGTGGGCAGCTACCAGGCACAAGGCAGCATTCCGTTCCATGCTTAAGCATTCTTCTCCACCTCAGCACAGCAGGGTAACTTCCAGGCACACGGCAGCATTCCTTCAGCTGCTTCAGGCGTCTTCTCCACTGTTTTCCCCAAAAAGGTGAGGCAGGTAACCAGTCCCAGGCTTAGACACCTTGCCACTGAACTGGCTCATTTTATACAGTCTTTTTTCCACTAGCCAACTACTGATTGGGTAAACCGTCCAGCTTCTCAATTGGTGGAAGTAGGGCTTACATCACAGTTTCCCAGAGTAGTTCATCCCCTATTGGTCAATATGAATATCAGATGTGTCAATTAAGAGTTTCAATAGCCTTCCTATATAAGTGATTTTCTCCAGTTTATATGGTTTGCTCCTTCTGGGTTGGTGGTGAGTATGGCTCTCTGTGTTTAAGTTGCTCTGGTAAATAAGCTTTTATTTTTTTCACCATGTCTTTCTGGTTGTGTCGTTTTTATTTTATTACTTTATATTCAATGTACCCAATGTTCTTAGTGAGGAATTTAAAACGGGTTGCTTTACATTAGAAGTAGCATTCTACAACTGTGCTATTTCAGCTGTGTTGCTACTCAGTTTTGAGGGAGGATCAAGCCTTTTCGTTCAGCTGATATGCATTTTTCTATCTCCATGATGACAGCATATCTTGGTTCATGTTGTTGCCTTGACCAGCCGCTCCTCCTGTCCACATTCAGGTTGCCACCAGTCTTCAACTTCATAGGCACATGGGTTGAGAGATATACTATTTATGTGAGTCAAGAGCAAACCTTGATTCATCACAGAGCACACTCATATATGGTTTGCACATAATCCCAGTATCCCATAATAAGAGCATAATCCTGTTGGCCAGTTTAGACACATAAGAATACCTACCATTCTTGTGTTACCATTGAAGTCCAATCCACAATGCCATGGCACAGTAAGAAATCATAGCTAGATTGACTGCACCAAAATAGGCCAGTCTAGCCACGTAAAAGCACTGATCATGTTTATATTATCATAAATGCCCAGAAAAATATGTCATTCAACAGTAAAAATTATAGCAAGACTGGCTGCAACAAAATATGCCATTCTAGACAAGTAATAATACTTATCAAGCTTACTTTGTCATAGATATCCATAAAACAACGTTGTGCCATATTAAGACAACATGTTCTCACTTGCTACGTGCATTGCATCCAGCCAGCAAGGGCATGTTTTCTGACCTTTTCTGACCTTGGTATTTCCCTACACCAATGCCCTCTATTAGCCCCAACATTCATTCTCTCTCTCTCTCTCTCTCTCTCTCTCTCTCTCTCTCTCCCTCTCTCTCACTCTCTCCCTCTCGCTCTCTCACACACACACACACACACGCACGCACGCACGCACGCACGCACACACACACACACACACGCCTTCACTCAAGCAGATAAACACATTCATATACACATTCACACAAGGAGTTATGCATACATTCACACGGCACCCACCAGAACATTATACTCACCCAGATACAGCAATACACATACACATGCAAAAAGCAGTCACACACTCATGCAAACATTCAATGATCAAGAAATTCATTCACACGGTGGGTACGGTGTGAATAATTCATTCACAAGGCACCCACCAGAACATTTACTCTCAGTCACACACACATACAGATTCTCTTAGTTATTCACAAGGCACCCACCAGATATATTCTGTTATTCACATGCATGCAGACTTAAAAAATGAAATCTCTCTCACACACAAATGCACACAAACACCTTTCTTATTAGAAACAAACGTACATGGCAGGTCTCAGCTGTGAACTTTCTTCAACCCAGGCTTCCTACCTCTTCCTACAGTTGTCATCATCTTGGAGGAGGAATATCAGGGGTCAGGACACGCCCTTGACCCCTCCTCCTGACTTTTCTTGTATCAGGGAGAGTGCAGGTTCAGCATTCTGAACCCACCCCCGCCTGAGACAAACAAGCAGTGGAAGTGGTGAAGATGCCTTCAAGATGCTTTCTGCGCTGGATTTTCGAACACCCCTATAGAATCCGGGATGGCGTGACATCACCCGTTGCCTCCCTAATTAGTTTTACAGTTATTTACATTAGTGAAGGCATGGCCATTTTTTTTGGTGGAATTCCTCAAAAGTAAAGGTTTGTGTAGGGCACAAGGGGCATTTACAGTATAAGCATTTGCAAAATAATGTAAATGTTTAGATTCTTTAAAATGTCTGGGTAACGTCAAGGGACCTGGAGGCATAAGGGGTGGCACAGCCTGACAACTCCTGTGGACTCGCCCCTCAGTGTGCAGTAGCAATACTCATTTTCAACATTGGCCATTGTAGTACCAACCACATGTAGACTGATCTTGCTGTTCCCTCTCATTTCAAACAAAGGCTGCTATGAAGCTTGTTTGCCCCAATAACTAGAGAGAACATATTGTGCCTCCACTGTATGGAACACAGAGCCGAGACTACACGTCTTGAGATTCCATCATGCTGCAATCCCTCACTCTTTGCTGTAGAACTAGTAGAGCTATTGTGACATCCCCATAATACGTCATCTGACTTCTTGCCTTCCAATCCACACTGAAATTATGAAGCCAGCTGAAGAAAAGTAGACCCTCGTATGCTTGCCATCTGTGAGCTGAAAATGGAACTGACCATGATAGTTGAAACATGACCATAAAAATAACGAGCAAACTGGGTGTTTAGTCGCATGTGCTGTTTTCACAAACGTTTGGTAACAAGTATCACATCTTAAACGCTATTCAGCTCCTCCCACCTTGCAAAATGAAGCCACCCGATAGTTTCAATATCTAGCATATATCTCTATGATATTGTTTGCTGACAAAAACGCTATCTGTAATAATTTTTCTTTATGTTGTCTTTTATAACACAACTGTCTACATTGTTCATGAAATGGATTGGAATCTATCACTTATTTAAGCTACTGAGTCCTTCTTGTACTATGTTGGACTATAATATACTTGGTGCCTATTGCATTTGTTGCCAGTTCTTCCCAATGGGAACATCCTTTGTGCTGGTTTATTGCCTCGTTCCCGCTGGAGTCAATTTACAAAGGCCATCCTCGTCGTATATTGTTGTATATGTGATGTAGCAGACTCGTAGCATTAATGCATATTTTCAACATAATATTTGTAGCAATACCTTTTTTTTGTTTTTCTATCTGGTAGCAACAACTATTGCCAGTATACCCACTGCAGTGCTGAACTGAAAAAAAAACTGTTGTTTAAGATGAAGTATCTTTAACTAATGAAGCATATTTTACAGAAACTTTGATTCGATGCAGATGCAATTGACACTTGGGGAAAAATGCCCTATTGAAAAAAAACATTACTTAAATGCATGTTTGACTCAATGCAAAAGTTGCCCAAATTCTAGTAATGCAGTAAAATTGCTCTGATGTACAAAACAAATCATTTCAAATAATATATTGTTTGCACTTGGGCTATTTTTGTCTTAGGTCTTAGTGCTAATTACACTAGTACTGGTGGGAGGTTTCTCTGATACCACCCGACATGTATATGGTCAATTTCCATCAATTGAGGTTGATTGCAAAGATGCATGGTCATTGATTGTATCCATTTTAAACAAATGTACTAAAGTTCATATTTTAAAGAGGAATGTATGATTAGGTTTCTTTGTTGCTTGTGCAGAAGGAGCAGAATGCTAAGTGAGTGACACAGAATCTAGGTTGTGAGAATGTTTAATGTATGATTCAAGGGTTCTATGTTGGTCAGTTGAGAGATGTAAGCCTACCTGGGAGGATGCAGGTGTATGTTGCCCTGATCCCAGATGTACTTGACCTCATATGATTATCACAATGTACGGGAACTCAATTAAAGAAGTTGCTGGAACTTCACCTGAGGTCAGAGTCATCTGTGAGGAACCCAAGAACCCTACAGGGCAGCATAATTACATTTTCTAAAAGTTCCCTAGACCTAGATAACTCTGTGTGTTTAACAGCAAGTCAGAGGTTTCAGGTAGAAATATGTCATCCCTGAACTATTTCTTTGCCAATTCAATGATAAGATGACATTAGGATAGAAGACACACACTGTTTAGTCAGCAGAGTTAAGAACCTTAGAAATTAACTTGAATCTTAAGATAAACAATTCAGCGCAGGGATAAGTGCCTTACATCGATTTCGTGTTGCTCTGCCAGTACTTCAGTAAGGAATCCACAAACTAAGTCTCAAAAAGACTCATTCTGTACTAAATGCAATGGCGTTGTACAGATCATATGCGCAGCCACCAAAACTAGTGGTCTCATTGGAAACCCGGTTCATTTTCTATAGCTATGCCAGATGTTGCATTAGGTGCATGTATATAGTTGTGTTTTATCATGATGAATTTAAAACGTTTCTGGGTGGAGCCGATGGACATTAAAAGCATAATCCTAAAATGTGATTTTAAATCATGTTTTGAATAAATCTTGCCAATGGTCTAAATGCCTGCCGCAGGCTGACTACATCCCCCAAGTGGCACAGCTCAGCTCTTCATTATGTTATGCCTCAAAATAAATGTACTCCAGTTTATAAAAAGAAGACAGAACTAGCATCTCATTTCCCCTTACTAGGGTTTTATTTCTTTATTTTTTTAAATGTTTTATGTCGTATCATCCGTAATGGAATTCCTCTGAAAAAACACCAGTGATATGACATGGCTGCCTGGGGTACCCCCATTGCATTTGCTTTATGAAGGATAAAGGAATAAGGTCTCTGAAAAGGAGGGCTAGGTGGGTTACTGGTTAAAGTAAAGAAGAGAAGGAAAAGCAAAGAAGAAAAACCCTTAAATGTTGCCACCAGCATGGTTTACAAGTGGCATTCTCCTGCCAGCAATACGCCCTAAAATCAGTTAGAGCCTTTTTTCCAAACGGTTCCCATAATCAGCATCACAGAGTCCTATCTGTTGATTGGCTCACATGTGCACATTGATCAATCAGCAAGGATGGTTTGGCCTATCACCTGGATTAAGACGAGGCTAGGCAGAGTTCACCTCTCAAAAGGTTGCTTCCCTAATGGTAGAACATCACAGATTATAAAACAGCTTAGCCACATTTAGGAAGGTTATATATGTTCTACACTGAGGGATGACACCAGACCATAAAGTCCTCTTAAATGGCCCAGATGCCGTTTTCTTTACAGTGATGCTGAGGGCCGTTTCATAAAGATCAGGATAGGTGAGAGCATCCTAATCCTAGACAGAACATCTCATCTTTCCCAGGTGTGTAATATATAATGTTATTCGCAATGACAGTTATATTATAAGAAAACAAGTTCACAAAATCTATGATGGTGTTAACAAGTCAATCTTATTCAGAATCATTCAAAAATGTTTCTTTCACCATTAATTAATTTTGATATTGCGCTGTATGTGCGCAAGACTTGCATTGAAAGTGTGTAGACTCAAATGATCAATTTTAACAGGACATTTTTTTAAAAAATAATTGCTATGTCATAAATAGAAAGAAAATCTGTTATTTTCAGAATGCTTCTTCATCATAAATTACATTTCTGCAGGCTGCTCATGTGCAAGATACAAAAGGAGAGACAGATGGTCTTAATTCACCTTGTGTGATCCTCTGCATTGTTTTAGTGTCGCTAGCTCCTTTAGTGCGATCAAATTCAGAAGGGCAACAATCAGATATTTTGAACATTCGGGGGATTAAGAGGAGAAAATGGCACAAATGTCAATAGCTACTCACTCGGCAGATTCATTTAGCATGATGGGATGCAGGGTTTTATGTTTGCGTTGACCGTGGAGCGCAAGGCTAGGATCCTCTGCTCTTGCACATCAATCCAATCAATTATACATGCCCCCCTTGTCTCCAGACCAGAGACTCCTTTCAAGAGCACCACTGGGAAAAGCTGACCTTTTTCCATCAGACGGGATACAAATTAAAGTTGCAGGGAAGCATACAAATGTACATACATTCAAGAAGGACTCTTTAGTTGCAAGGTACAGGGTCTTCATGTGGCAGTGCACATCAGCAGTCTAGGCGGATGCCACTATGCAGGACTGGTTGTGCACTTAGCAGTGCAAACATACATATGGATGCTCACTTGTGCAATAAGAGTGTGTTGTGTAAAGTTCTGACCAGAATTGCTTTTTCTGAGGGAAAAGGGTCTTCACTGTGGATCCGACTGAAGGCATTCATAAATTACAACTTTTATATTAACCTGTATAGCCTGTGTATTCATGACCTTCCAACTGGCCTTGTTTTGGCAAAAAGGGCATATTTGTAAACTTATTTTGAATTAATCGTTAGCCATGTGCACCTTGTCTCCCACAGTCCCAAGGACCCACCAACAAAAGCATGTTTTTCTCCAGACACTCTGGTTCCACTTTGGAGGCACTCAAATGGTCAATCCAACTCAACACAACCTAACAGTTTCAGTTTCTAAAGATGCAACCGGTTATTCGTTGAATATGGATTTCCTCTTGGAGCACTGCAAGGGCTCTGCTGGAGCCCTGGTGATTTTCCTATGACCTCAGAAACCGTTTAAAAACAGATTCCTTCCTCGTCCCTTTTTCTCATGCCAGTACTAACGCAAGATGAGCGTTCATCCTGCCAAGACAGGAAATCCCCTGTTGGTGCAAACCTAAAAGAATGAGTCCCTGTTCCATACACACGTTTACTGTAAGAGGTAAGTCACCACCAACCTATGCCCTTCGGATCCTCTTTCCCAGTTCATTCTCACCAGAGATGCCAGTATCGTTGGTTTATGTGTAACAAAGGTCAGGAAAGGGGGAGGGACATTGACCCAGGTAAAACTATTGATACCAACCAATTGAAAGTTAATATTCTCCTTCCTAGAGCTAAGGGTGCTATGTCCCTATGAGTCTGATCTCAGTTACACTCATGGCATAAAGCATGATGTGGATGGATGCCTAGAAAAGCAAGCAGGCATCAGAAATGTCAGAAGTTGATCCTTTTGTTTTGGAATTTGGGTCAGCTGGTCTTGAATGTCAGGCTCTATTGCAGGCTTTAGCAGAGATTGTGCAGCAGTCCACATGGCTTCAACTCTAGAACGTTATTTTAGGCATTGCAGCATTTTCATACTTGGGACAGGTGAAGGGGTCTGCACCTTTTAGCTTGTCAACTCCATCCAATTATACAGGTTCATCAATATATTTTGTTGGTGTTGGCATTGTCTACCCTCTATCTCCAATGAGGGACCATGACACTTTTGAGAAGCATTGCAATATGGATCTAGGAGCATACGTGTCCTCTAGGCTTCTCTACAGTCTCTGATTGCTTGACTGTGTTACTACCAAATTTGTGCGAATAAAACTGTCTGTATGGACATTTTGTTCGAACTTTGGTGTACTGTTTGTTCGCAGCCTAATATACCGAACAATAGGAACAGGGGATTCTAGGTTGTCCCCCACTCCCTATGTTTGGTTTAATAGGCTTTGAGGTTTGCAGGGATGTCCCCCGTATCCTTAACAAAGGAGGCAGGGGACAAAAATTGCTCGGGCCCCCGTTTTCAATCATCGGTCAAAACAGAGGTCCAAGCAGTTTTACTGCGGGCAGTCTGCCCGTGAACAAAATGATTGTGGGTAGATCGTATACAATCGTTAGGACTGCTGACCCTACTGAAAGAGATAGATGTGATTGTTCTCTTTGAAACAATTCTTTCTTGTGGTCCTCACGACAGCCAGATGTTTTGCTGATTCAGGTTCACTTCGATGAAGGGAGAGGTTTTTTGCTGGAAAGGCCATATGTTCTGATGTAGCATTCCAGGATTTATCATCCCTTTACATGTCCGAGGAGGTGATGCTGCGTGTATGCATTCCCACTCCCGCTTCTTTTGAAAAAATAATTGCTATGATACCATGTATGGCGAGATCAGGATCATTGATACTGTAACGGCCTGGGCCTGTTTTGATTGTTTGGGGTATTGGGCCATTGTCGACTCCACGGATGTGTATTATGTCTAAATTTTCAGAGGTATGCTATCCTGATCTCATTAAGTTTACAGAAGGGTTGGAATCTGATCAACTCGAACGATAGCAGCTAAATGGCC
The DNA here is from genome assembly GCF_040938575.1 of Ambystoma mexicanum. Classification (NCBI taxonomy): domain Eukaryota; kingdom Metazoa; phylum Chordata; class Amphibia; order Caudata; family Ambystomatidae; genus Ambystoma; species Ambystoma mexicanum. The sequence continues at coordinate 290,102,155 of NC_090930.1, read as the reverse complement.
AGAATTTCAGATGGAGCCAATTTGTTATGCAGCTTCATAGTTGGCTCATGTAATTAAAACGTACACTGTCTCCGGGTGAGTTTTACGGTGAATGTTCCCCCTGGCATAATAAAACCAAGGTGTAGCAGCTATTGTCATTTATAGAGTGTTTCTACTTTAATTTTCAAAGATTTTATTGTGTATGGACTAGTGCGAAGAAGTGGGAGGTGGTGCTAATATGTTTATCCCTGAGTAGTAATAGTCTTAGACTAATGTGACAGCCTGGGTGTCTGTCCTCTTCAAAGAGGCTGAGGAGCTTTAGCCCAGGTTTAACTATCCTTGGTAGTCCTACAAGACGTTTTTACTTGCTTTATGGTTTGCAGAAGCAAGAGTGTTTTATTGCTTCAGAAGGAGATTTGTGAATGCTTGCATCGGAAGTGCAAGTAGAATAGGACTACTAGGTTCAGTGAGGATAAGTAGTAATATCTAATAATTTTCCTTCCTGGTCTTTAAATAAATGCTCGGGTCCATCCAACTCTCTCTCTCCCCCCTTGTGAACTCACTTACATAACAGGTTGGATTGCTGCCTCAAAATACAGTTCCCCATACCATTAAAAGCCCCATTCCAGTGTACACGGGTAACAATTTCACAGTTTTGTGGATCATGGGTTTTAAGATAACCTAATCTAATTTGTATCTTCCGTTGTTTTACTTCAAGGCAAACATTGAACACAGCCATTTGTAGGATTGTGTGTGCTTTCACTGAATTTTCCAATGCCATAGACTAATGGGAGTTGGAAAGGGATGAATGAATACATAGATGAATGATGATTATGAAAATATGGAGCCTGTATGTAGAATTAAGGTCCATATGTCTAGGTGCCAGGCTAACCTGTATACTTGTTTTTGCAAAATATAGAGTATATGCCAATGTGTACCCAATTTAAAGATTGCATTTGAATAACAGCATTGGTAGAAAAAGATCAATAGTGATGCCATCAATGATTTAAACAATGGATTAACACATTAGAAATATATACTTTAACTGCAGTTACGAACAAAAAGAAACATGATCTAGGGCCACAGTTTGCTTTCTGTTGGACATGGCATGTACGGAGGAGGACCAAGTCTTCCAGCAGTGTTTCATTTTATCTTTCTGATTAAAGAAAAACATTGCTAAAAGGGGTTATATTGTTAGGTTTTGACATAGAAACCCCATTCTGATATTGATGTTGGTGGGGCATGAAGGCAGGAGGGAGTGATGGGAAAAGAAATAAATGGAGGGAAAGAGAGAGAGGGAAAAAAATAAGAGAGAAAAGTAACAAAAGAAATAATGACACAAGGGAAAAAGACAGACAAAGACTAAGGAAGTGAGAAATAGAAAGAAGAAAGAGAAGAGGAAGAAAGAGAGGCAGAAGAAGGAAGGGGAAAAGAGAGAAAGAGACAGAAATACAAGGGAAATGGGTGAATTAGAGGGGGTGACAGGGAGAAAGAAAGAGAGAAAGAAAGAGAGAAAGAAAGAAAGAAAGAAAGAAAGAAAGAAAGAAAGAAAGAAAGAAAGAAAGAAAGAAAGAAAGAAAGAAAGAAAGAAAGAAAGAAAGAAAGAAAGAAAGAAAGAAAGAAAAATGCAAAGGGAAAAGGGGAAGCAGGAGAATGAGGAAAAGGAAAATATAAGCGAAAAGACAGAAGTACAATGAGTGAAAGAAGAAGAGGATACTGTGGAACGGACAAAGCAGAAACTATTTTTTAAATTAAAAAGTCATAGTTTAAATCATAAACCTTTAATGTGTTTACATATATAATATTAAAATTGATTAGTAAATTCAGTCATCTATTTCAGTCACATGAAATTTGCGATCTGTTGATCGATAGACTTAAATCCATTCACTTTTGATTAGAGTATACTGGTTTCCATTTTTCTTGTTTCAGTTTAATTCTCTTTGAATTGGATAGAGAACAAGTGCTCATGTTCTCTAGATAGACTACGATCAGGGTCGGATTGGGCCCTCTGCATTTTGGCCCGTGGCTGGGCCAAAATCATCCTTGGGGAGTGTGGGGCGGTTTCTGACCACGCCTGGGCTGGTTTGGAAGAAAAAAAATTGATTTTTTTTATTTTTTAAATTTTTTTCCAAAATGCCTTTCATCCTTCTTAGGTCGATAAATGAGTGCCAACACATGCTGGGTGATATTGTATGCATATTTGTTTTATAAAAAAAGAGGTTAAACATAAGTGCTATAGAGTAACATATTATCATTTGGCCTTGGACGTCTGCTTGGATTCACAGTAATTTGATAATATGTATCTATACACGCAGATATTAATGATACATATGGTGATCCATTCTTGTATGAAATGTACATCACATTAGTGAAATCAGAACCATATTTTTCGTAGTGTACTTAGGAACAATGCCATTTGATGCCACATTCTGTTTTGTCAAGGGGTGAAAGGTCGTGTTTCATCGCTTCCTGGGATGTCACTTTGTGGTTGGTTCGAATGACATCACTTCTGGTGATGTCATCAGAGGTCAAGGTTAGTGAGGCGAGGGGTGGGCCACTTTTTTGAGGCGAGGGGTGGGCCACTTTTTTTTGGGTGACCGGCCCTATTTCTTGTCCCAGTCCGACCCTGACTACGATGTTTGACTGCTTCATCATGCAAGCTTACTCTGTCTCTTTTGAAGTTTTTATTTTCCCACTTCTTCCATTATGTTATTCCAGAATTGCACAATGGTAAAAATTATTTTTTTTATTGTTTCCCAATAAAATTTGCATCCATCGCATCGTTCCTTAGGGTCCAGCTGCATTTTAGATTTCATATACATTTCCCTATATTGCATACACTTCTCTGTTAATGCGGGACATACCATTATCAAATGATGCACATTTTCTATGCTTTTGGTTTGTTTGCAGAATCGAAAATACTGTTGGTTCTTCTGAATTATTTTCCTTTTTGCCAGTACTTCACGAGTTGGAAGCACGTTTAGTCGCAACCTCATAAAGGTGTCTTGTATCTACTGTGATGGAAACATTTTAAGATAATTCGGCAGGTTGTTAATTGCTCTCACATCATTATCGCAATGTTGGTCAAGTTGATATTGAGCCTTCAGCTGTATCGTGTTACTTCAGTCATGATAGAGAATTTCTTTTTGGTTTTTGTGGTCTTTCTAAAAGGAGTTCCATAGAGATGCCTGCATCTATACTTTTATATTCAATTATGTTTTTCCAGCCGTTTAAGACTAGTTCATTGCTTGTGGGGTGTCTTCAGCAGAGTATTTCGATTGCTGGTATAGATACAAAGCTGAGCATTTTCCTGTATAAGTCTATTTGTTTCCATGTGATCATTGCTTCAAGAGATTGAATTGCATTGGAAAAGATGCTGGAAGTGATAGAACTTTACTCCAGAATATGGCCTCCAGTTGTTGCCAAATTGTGTGTGATAAATTAATCATCGTCTCTCCTCCATATGTCAACATTGCAGCTACCTTTTGTCTGTAGAATGTTACAACTGGGCTTACAGAAAACGTTCCAAATTTGCGATGTAAATGAAGGCTTTGGTAAGCTAGGGCATGAGCCTTGGATTTGAGATGTTTAACCCACTCTTTTTCTACATCACACTGATTAATCCAGATGCCTAGATATTTAATAGTTTTGCCTAAACTGTAAGAAACGATAGTTTTGCAGAATCTATAAGAATGAGAATTCCAAAATGGAGGCTGCCATATTTTAATGTTACTAAAATGTTATTCTACTCATTTTGTATTTAGAAAATATATAATAGTACTTTTAAGCAATGTAATATTGTTTAATCTATTTTGTATTTAAAATAAACAATTTACTGTTATAGATACAATTTGTTGAAAAATGTCTCTCAAAATGTTCATGTACTTACTCATGGGTGTTGGTATAGTGTTTTGTAATGTAAGCAGTACCTAATTGGATGTGCAGTATGCAGAAGAGCTTCAAAAAGGCGCAGTAAATGAAGGTCTGTAAAGAAGTATCATCTCCGTATTTTGAACATTTAATTTTTGATATTGGGCAGACACAATATTTGGGGAAACATCTCAGTGCCACTTCCAAACAATGCAAGGTATGTTGCCACTATCTCTGACCTATGCCTACATTATCAAGATGAATACTTGGTTATGTGTCCACCCATTAAATGCCCATTTCTAAGTCAAGTGTATGTGATTTTCCAACCATTCCCACCCACCCCCAGACAAAACCACACCCCTTTGACACGCTTTCCCTGACTTTGTATTGTGTGCTGAATTTGGCAGCCATTTTTAATAAAAAATTACAGCTGCTATAGTGTAATGTTTCTAAAATGTTATTCTGCTCGTTTTGTATTTAGAAAATATATACTAGTGCTTTTGAGGTATGCAATATAGTTGTATTTATTTTGTATTTAAAATAAACAACTTAATGTTATAGATACATGTTGTTGCAAAATGTCTCTCAAAATGTCCATGCACTTACTTGTGGGTGTTGGTTTAGTGTTTTGAAATGTAAGCATTACCTGATTAGATGTGCAGTATGTTAGTGACATCAGTATGATGTGATTGGGTCTGGAGTCTGTGCTTTTTTTTTAAAAGGTAGCCATTTTCTTTTCACATTGGAAGAAAGAGGTTAGGCTGTTTGTTTTGTCTGTTTAACTGATTTGTTTTTGGTACTCCCATAGAATTCTTTTTAATGTGTCCTGTAATGCGATGCTTAGCTGAGGAAATATTTCCCACCAGCAACGTGTGTTCCATGCATTGTGCTAAATAAATACATAAATGCTTTGATCTGAAGGTCTGGCTACCCCTGACCATGCATAGCAAGCACTGTTTCCTCATATGTAAATGCAGTGTGGAGGTATTTTTAGACGGAAATGCAAGCTGAATATTCTTTAGGAGTTTATCTGTGCAGTCAATAGGCTGAGGGAGATGCAGAAATTTGGTGGACACAGCCACTGCCTGAGCAGTCTCAAAGAGTGTCTGTGGGTATAATTGTATCCTCAGGTGACTCGGGCGCTTGTGAGCATGTAGTGTGGGAAATCCGTCTGTTTACAGCAAGCTGCTGATTTCAGGAGCCAACCCGGCTGGGAAATAAATAACAAGCATTGCTGCGTGTCAGCCAGACAGGTAGGTTTGTCACAGGCGGCCAAGGACATTCCCTTTAAAGCAGCAGGCCTACCCCAAAACTGTCAACAAACAGTTCATGCATGCATGTTTCTTACATGTAAAGAATACAATCACGAGGTGTAAAGCACACAGAAACCCAATGTCAAAAGGTACCAGTGTCTTAAATGTTACACAAGTCTTAATGGTTTTCATATTGTTTTAACGACCTTGAGAGCAAAACAGCATCAGCACCAACAAATCAAGCACAGGTGTAGAACATCGTTCCAGAACTGGACAAAATCTCAAATGTTCCACAATTAAAAAAAAAAAAAAAAATGTGGCCAGAAAGGCTGTCCATCAGCTGTTGAATAGATTTTCTTTAGAAGAAGACTTCAGTTCTAAACACAATATGATTCCTTTTCACTGGAATAAACTGCTCCAACCTCATTGGACGTACTCTTGGAGTATACCTCAAAAACAGACCTGAATTGTGAAAACTCTTTTTTGCAAACTTTCTGAAAAATAAGGCCTGTTACATAGTTGCATACTTTGGACAGCGATATTGAAAGTATATTGTGCATAGTGTTAGCGGCAAATGTATGTCCACTCAGCCAATTCTCATGCCTGCAGTTTTACCGTAGGCCCTCATAGTCTCCAGCCTTATCTGTGTGTATCACTCTGCAATTACTGCCCACATTGCCCCATTGATTTCTTATGTCAATTGCCCCCCATGCCTGCATCTATCATCGGTCTGTTTATGCAGAATAGCTAATTATATTACTTTCTCCCAGCAAGTCATCTCAAGGCCTTTTGTTCTATGCTGGAGCCACACTTCTTCTGTTTTATGACTATCACCAGCACTATAATATATACACCCGAGATATGAAAATTATCCTATCTCCCTCTGTTCTTACAGACCAATGCTTGCATTTATCTTCATGTGAATTCTGGTACAGTCTTTGAACCATCTTGGTGCACCCAATGTGCCCTCACATTATACATGCCTTTATGTGTGACCATTTTACTCCTCCAGAGCTCGCTTCTCTTTATCGTCTACATCCACAGACCATGGTCTGGATACACATGGCGGGGGGACAATACGTCAACCCCTTGAACGTGCCTCCGGGGCTGTGAAACCACTATGGAACTCCTTATGTGCAGTATAAAAGCTCTCTAACATATATAACATGTGGCACTGACTCTGCCTGGGTGCCATTTTATAAATGGTGTGCCCTGTTTGGGAGTTCCGACTCACACAGCAATGGTGCGTGTTTGTTCTCCATAGTAGTTATCACACTGACAGGACACTGGTCTCTACTAGATCCCTGCCACTAGACCATGACGTATGTGGGAGGAGCAGGAATGGGGGTCAAATGAAGGTCGCTGTGGCCTCTGCACCAACCTTCTGTCGCCACTCCTTCCACTTGCCGATGCTGAGAACAACACGCATGCACAGAAAGCTGGTAGAGGAAGTGGAATGAGAGCGAGACATACCCACAGGCACAGTGGTGACATATGGGGCATTGCACTCCAACTTTCATCCAGAGCACCTGCATGACTTCCCCACCATCCACAAGGACACACCCACGTTCAGTTAATAACCAGGAATTTCACAGCCTCACACATGCAGGGAGTGAACTCTCCTCCCACATTTCTGCAATCCTTGGGCAGGTTGGCTATTGATACATATCCTCAAGCCATTGATGGGCTGGAATGTGCCCCCAACAGAAAGCAAGCGCTTCTGTTGAATTCCCTTAGTTCAGAGATACAGTGCTTGTTTTCAAAAGAGACTAAAGTGAGAAAACTGGGTAGGCCATAGCACAAATAAAAAATCAATAGAGTGATTTCTCACCTATATTCACAAGCCAGCCGTCGATTGTATTTTTGGTGCAGTAACAGTCCAACTATTCAGAGATCAACATAGTCTACACTGACATGAACTAAAGATTCAAGAAGTCTTATGGATGCATGTAAACCAGCATTTCATGTGGTTCTGAATGTTAATGTGCCCTGGTTTCATGTTTTCTACTTTACACAGGCCTTTCTCGCTTTCCGTAGCAGCGTTTAGAGGAGAAGCTCTCAGGGGACTTGGTATTCTCCACCAATAGGGGGAGCATGCATGAGGTTGAGGTGTTTTGACAATTTTTCCTGTCGGGAGTCCCCCGCAGTGTAGCGACTGGTGGGCAGGACGGAATTTTATAAAACGTGTCTGGGCACGGTGCAAAGCTCTGGGGGAACAAGAGAAGGCAGCCATGCTCTCGTGTTTCTGGAAGGGACGTTCCCCGAGGCTGTCCTTGTTTCTGAGCTGGCCTGATTTTACTATCCCCACCCCTGGGTCAAGAGCTGAGCCTGGCTCGAGACGAGGAAGTAAGGTCGGGAGGAGTGTTGCCACGCCGCTGGCGCTGTTCTGCCAGTGCAGAGCTGGAGCGCCCTCCCGCATAAATGCATGTTGATGGCTCTGAGCTAGAAGGTAGAAAGTGAGGGAAAGGAAAGTATATTATTGAACTGTGTAGAGGTATACTTACTCGCCGGCATCGCCCACGCGAGCCAGGTTCCTGTCAAAATGAAGAGGAATGAAAGTACATTATTGAACTGTGTAGAGGTATACTTACCCGCCGGCATCGCCCATGCGAGCCAAGTTCCTGTCAAAGTGAAAGGGAATGAAAGTACATTATTGATCTGTGTAGAGGTATACTTACTTGCCTGCATTTCACACGCAAGACGAGTTTCTGTCAAAGAGAAGTGGAGCGAAAGTACATTATTGAACTTTGTAGAGGTATACTTACTTGCCGGCATCACCCACACGAGCCAAGTTTCCGTCAAAGTGAAGGGGAACGAAAATACATTATTGAACTCTGTAGAGGTATACTTACTTACCTGCATTTCACACGCGAGCCAGGTTTCTGTCAAAGTGAAGGAGAACGAAAGTACATTATTGAACTGTGTAGAGGCATTTGTCAAAGTGAAGGGGAATGAAAGTACATTATTGAACTGCGTAGAGGTATACTTACTCGCCTGAATTTCACACGCAAGCCATGTTTCTGTCAAAGTTACGGGGAACAACAGTACATTATTGAACTGTGTAGATGTATACTTACTCGCCTGCATTTCATACGCGAGCCAAGTTTTTGTCAAAGTGAAGGGGAACTAAAATAAATTATTGAACTATGCATACTTTTGCGACGGTATTCGTACAGGCAAGCTGGGCAGAGTGTACCGTCTTCAGTCGAGGAGGGGAGAGGACCTACCAGAATAGGTTATTTTGGGCCTTTCATACTGATTGAGGAAGATGTTAAACAGTGCCACTGACTGGGGTCTCCCATAGGGGTATTTTGGGTTGGTGAAGGGACCGGGGGAATATGTTTGGCTAAGCAAATAAAGAAAAAAAGAAAGAAATATTTAAAAGAATACAGAAGGGGGAATCTAAACCTAATCGGCAAGGGAAAGTTTGGGGTACATCCATTCAGTCAAGGAGGGGGTGAGATTCATGTTAAGCGAAGTGTGCACGCTAGGAGAGGCCAGGACTCTGCCCTATCTAAGTGTTCATATTTCATTATTTATTTATAGAGGTGAATTGACTTACGCCCAGGTGATTCATTTTATGATATTGACCATTTATGTAACAAATGTGAACTGACTGGTTTACCAGTGATTTAAGAATTAATATTTAATTATTTTTTTCAGAGGTGAATTGACTCACACCTAGGTGACTCAATTTATGATATACAACCATTTATGAAACAAATGTGAACGGACTGGCTTACTAGTGATTCAAGTGTTAATGGTTAATTATTTATTTACCTAAAGTGAATGGGGTGACTCACTGATTGACCATGAGTGTTATGAACTGCTTAATGTAACAATGTTTTATTTGAACAATAGCTGGTCATATATAAAGAAAGCTGTCAAGCTGATCAATTGAAGATAAGTCTGTGACTATGTATTTGCCTAAGATACACACTAATAAAAGTTAACCACCAGGCCTAACATATCCCATAGAAGAGGGCCTTCACTGCCTCAGATCAGAGCTAGTATTCCCTCTGAGGGCAGGAAATGGTTATCATAGGAGACCCCACTCATCGCCCCTTGGGTTATCATTTCGCACATGTGTGCGGTAAGGTGATTATACCATGCTCAGGGCTCCTACAGGTTGCAGCACACACCACTTTTTAGATACTTTAGGGAGAAACAGCTTACATACACAATGATCCTTCCTTTGGAACAATCATTTGCAATTGCCAAGACCATAGGACATTTACTTGCACTTACTGAAGAAAGCCAACATGCCAGCTGCTATAGGGCAGGCAAGTATGATAAAGCGGAAATCAAATGATATTGTAAATGCTGGAGTGGTAAGAGATCTATAAGCAGTTGTTTCAGATGCAGGATTGAGAAGCTTTGCTCCCAGTGATGACAGGCATGAATGCTGTCGAAGGATTGTTCGTCCTCCCAGGCAGACGTCTGTAAAGGTCAGAGATAGTGCCACTTTCTCAAGGGTCTAAGGAAACAGGCCCTGTTGCAGGCACAGGGAGAAGTGCACCGGACATTCCAGATATATTGGGAGGGTGAGCTCTTTGTTAGTGAGCCCACTACGCCTGAACCTGGTGCCCTCAAGAGGTTGGTGGTACCCCAGGTCTACATGCCCTTCCTGCTGCAGTTGGCACATGAGGTGCCCTTAGCTGGTCATCATGGCACCAAGAAGACTAAGCAGAGGCTCTCTGACCATTCCTACTGGCCCTGGATGGTAGTAGAAGTGGAGTCCCACTGCAGGACCTGCCCAACTTGTCAGTCATCTGGCAAGACTGGAGGCAGTGTCATTGCCCTACTTTAGCCGTGGCCAGTGGTTGGCACACCGTTTGAGAGGGTTGGCATCGACATTGTCGGTCCCCTTGACCCTCCCACTTCAGGTAGACATCTGTTCATCCTGGTCTTGGTTGATCATGCCACTAGGTACCCTGAGGCTATACCCGTTTGGACTGTTACTTCCAAGGTGGTTGCCAGAGCTCTCTTGTGCACTTTCACCTATGTTGGATTCCATAAAGAGTTTGCCACTGACAGAGGGTCCAACTTCATGTCGAGTTACATAAAAACCATGTGGAAAGAGCGCGGGATAACCTACAACTTCTCCACCTCTTACCACCCCCAGACCAAAGGTCTGGTTGAGAGATTTAATAAAACTCTTAAGGGCATGCTAGGTGCTTTGGGAGAGACCCTAAGGAGGAAATGGCTTCTCCTACTGCCATGCCTGCTGTTCGCTTGCAGAGAGGTACCTCAAGAGGGTGTTGGTTTCAGCCTCTTTGAGTTACTCTTTGGCCATCCAGTGAGGGGGCCCCTTGACTTGATCAGAGAAGGTTTGGAAGCCACCCCTCGAGGTAGTGCCAAGCAAGTTGGGGACTTTGTGTTAGGCCTCAGATGGAGGATGACACAAATGATGGCTCAGGCGACAGCGAACCTCAAGGCCAGCCAGGAATTGAAAAGTACTGGCATGACCTTAAAGCCTTGCAAGTGGATTGTACTCCAGGACTGGAGATTCCTGTGATGGAGCCTGCCCAGCCTCAAGCTTTGGCAGATAACTGAACTGGACCCTTCAGGATAATCTATTAGATGGGTGAAGTCAATTATCTGGTTGACATGCGAGAGTCCCTGGCGTAGCCACTCTGGTATTCCATGTTAACAGCCTCTCGATTTTCCATAGGCGAGCCGAAGTCTCATGTCTCTTGCTGACTTCAGAGCATGAAGTTGATGAGAGTGAGCCCCTTCCTGATTTTCTGCATAGCAACCCTCAGGATGGCTCAGTGGAAGGAGTGCATCTCTCTCCAAATCTGACTCTAGAGCAGCAGAGGGCCTGCAGGGCTTTGCTCTAGCAGTATGCACCTCTGTTCTCCCTGAAATCAGGCCTCAATCCATGGTGCTGGCACAAAATTGACACTGGTGACAGCATACCTGTCAAAAGCAGATGCTACAGGATGTCAGACATTGTAAAGAACCACATCCAGGCTCAGGTCACAAAGATGTTGGATCTGGATGTTATTGAACCGTCAACAAGTCCCTGGTCCAGTGCAGTGGTCCTTGTCCCCAAGGCAAGTTTCCAGGCAGGTACCAAGGATTGGTGGTTCTGTGTGAACTACAGAGGGGTCAATTTTGTCACCAAAACTGACGTGCACCCATTGCCCAGGGCTGATGAGCTTGTGGACACCATAGGTGCTGCAAATTGTTGAGCACCTTCGAACTTACCTCAGGCTGTTGGCAAATAGCTCTGACGGACCATGTCAAGAAAAAGACTGCATTTTTAACACATGAGGGACTCTACCAGTTTAGAGTCATGCCTTTTGGGTTGAAAAATGCACCTGCCACATTCCAGAGATTAGTCAATCATGCACTCAGTGGACTGGAGGCCTTTTGTGTGGTCTACTTAAATGACATCGCCGTCTACAGTTCCACTTGGGAGGAGCATTTGACTCACTTGGATAAAGTGTTGCAGCCCTTGAAAAGGGCTTACCTCACTATCAAGGCCACCAAGTGCCAGATAGCTCAGGGGAAAGTCACGTATCTTGGTCATGAGGTAGGAGGGGGTCAAATGCAACCTCTCCCCAGTAAGGTACAGGATGTACATGACTGGGAGACTCCCACTACTCAAACCCAGGTGAAAGCCTTTTTGGGCCTCACTGGGTATTATCGCAATTTCATGGTGGACTATGGAACCATAGCTGCCCCTCTGACAGCTCTGACTTCGCCCAAACAACAATGGATGGTTGATTGGACAGAAGACTGTCAGAGGGTTTTATTGGCTTGAACAAAAGTCTGTGCAGGGCACCTGTGTTGTGTGCACCTGATTGCAGCAAACCCTTTATCGTCCAGACAGATGCCTGCGACACCGGAATTGGAGCTGTCTTGTCCCAGTTAGATGACTAAGGGAGGGACCATCCAATCATATTCATCAATAGATAACTGAATGGTAGAGATCTTAGGTGGGCTACTGTTGAAAAAGAATGTTTCAGTATAGTTTGAAACCTTAGGCGTTTTAGGCCCTACCTTACAGGGTCTACCTTCAAGGTCCAAAAAGACCATAAGCCCTTAAAGTGGCTTATGCAGATGAAGGGTTAAACCCCAAAACTGCTCAGGTGGTCCATTAGCCTGCAAGGGCTAGACTTCACCAGAGAGCATAGACCAGGGAAGAGTCATGATAATGCAGCTGGCCTTTCCTAACCTCAGACTGGGGGGGGCACTGTGATGCTGGAAATGTATCGGAGGGCCAGGGCCTACAAATCATTGTCCTTTTTTTCCTTATCATATATGTTCCGTCTTGTTTTCAGTGCAGGAGTTCACGTGGGACTCCTGGCTGTGCGGCTCTTCCTCTTTTTGGTTTGGTGAACAGACACTTGGGATTCCCCTATGGCACCCATGGGTGGGAGTATGATCCTGTACTCTTAGTGTATGTTTTTGGGCACTTGTGTGTGGTCCACAGAGTAGGGTACGGGCTGGTGGTAGCTCTGTGCTGAATTGACAGGTGCCCTGCGCATCCTCCATTTTGGGATGCCCAGGCCCTGTCATTGGAATAGGTGGATTCCTGATCAGAAACAAGATGGCTCCTGTGACCTCTTGCTTTCTATCGCCTGTTACCGTACTTTTCCTGAAGTCCCAAGAAGCCTTGACTCTGTCCCTTCCCCCTGACTGGCTGTTGGGTGGAAGTTCCATATATGATTGTTATGGGGAAATCCAGGCCAGACTGGTTGGAGCCTTCTCAATGACTGTATGTTGTGGGTACGCCCGTGAGGTGGGGCCTGGGTGAATGGAGTGTGTGACAAATACACATTCCGTGTTGTGGTGTCTAGTATTTGGTGGTTGACACAATGACAGAGACAGCCCTGCCCAAAACTGGCATGAATGCAATGTGGTGTGTTGAATAGTGCGATACTTGGACGAATCCACATCCCAGATTGTGAGTGTTTGGATGTAGAAGAATGGCCTGGATGCACTGTGAGTCTGATTGGCTGCCTGACCGCCTGAATACCCTTCTGAATGATTGATTGTCTGAGTGTGACCCAGCAGAGTGAATAGGAGATCAACAGTATATCTGGGGCCCTCTTACTGCTTAGAAATCATTCAGAAGCTGAAGTTGAAACTGATGCTTAACTTTGAAGCCCACTGGAAGATGAACAACTGCTATTGCTGTCCTTTGCTAATCTGAAATCTGCTGTGCTTTCAAGGAACTGATCCAAGAGAGGACCTGGCTAGGAGACCTCTTCCCGAGCTAATAGGGACCAGCGTGAACCAGCTGATCTTTGCCAAAGCTCCCTGGATGTCAGACCCTCCAAAGGCTGCCGACAGCAGACGTGGACAGCTGCAGAGTCATGAAGTGAAGCACCCGGACATTGAAGTCAATCACCGTTGACGACCACTGTTGCCGACCGGAGCGGCAGTGCCCCTTTGCCTAAGAACTTTGAAACAAGGACTCCCTTGCTCATCCTCATTGAACACTTTCGTCCTGCTGGAGAAAGTCAAGGCTGCAAACAATGGAGGAGACTCCACCAGTCGGTTTCCCACAACCCGAAGACCGTAGAGACGCTAACAACTCAACACCCTTGCTGGGCCAAAGTTCTTTATTGACTCCTTGCAGCAAGAAACACTCATCGTTGAGGTGCACTGCACGCCTCAGCTTGCAGGATGTTTTCGGCCAATCGTCAAGATGCACCGCAAGAACTGAAGCTGCTGCCGCAATGACAGTGTTCACCCTTTTTCCTCGTGGGATCTCGATGATCCGTGGCTCCTGCCTTAAAGGGAGCCGCTCAAGAAGGATCCGTCAATGACCCGACGTCAAACTCTGTTATTCCAGGTACATTGGTGTGGTATAACTATTTAGAACGAAATAAGACTCTTGTGAACAATATATGGACTGGGCTTGTACAATATATCTTTATTTACGGGTTGCCCAGGTGGGAGGATCCTCATACTGATCTGTGCCTGGTGGTAGGGGCTCACTATTCTGCCTATTGTCCTAACCAACTGCTTTCCTCCTATGTCTATTGTTGGTTCCCTTTATTAATTGATTTGTGTGACATTTGACCAAAGTACAGTTGATGCACTTTAATGAAATCTGATAGTAATTGTTGTACCACGTAGAACTGTGTATACATTTGCCATTATAGATTATCTGTGCACAGAGTGAGTTATTGTGATTGTGTATATAACCTTTAACCTTAATTATATAAAGACTGTATTTTCACTAATATAGTGGGTGGACATTCCTTTGTGGGTGCTTGGGGACTACACAGTACTTAAGATCCAGCCTGCATCACCTCCTGAGAGCTAGGCCTTAATTGCTCACCCACGTTTTACCAAATAGAGAATCATGGCTAGGGTCGTCTGTGCCTCTCCTCTGCCATATAGAGAGCAGGAGTACAGACACCCCCCTCTAGTCTTTACACTCACCCCCCGTGATTCCACTGTGTTTCCCCGGGCAGGGGTATGTGCTTTCTGTTGAATGTGTTATATTAACCCTGAAACTGTTTTTGTTACTGTTAATATAGTCTTATAGACCAATGGAGGGGGCTTATCATGGGATAAAGACCCGTACAAAAGTTAAGGCTTGAGACAAAGCCGAAGGACGTAATTTGGTGTAGCATTATTATCCCAAATAATAATGATCCCTCCTGATGTCCATAAGCTATTGCAAAATTTCGAAATAGCAATGTAGGTTTCAGAGTTATTGTAAAAATTTAAATGATGTAATAGTGAGTAAAATAAGTACTCAAACTGTATAAGTAAGTTAAATGTGCTTTTATTTTGTAATATATAATAAACCAGATTGTCATCATATGATAAGCATTTTAATTGCCAACTTGGCTGAACTGGAAAGGTTTTTAAATAAGCATTCTTTAGGTGTAATATAAAATTAAACAGTTTTTATGAGGAAGTGAAAGCATTTTCATGTGTTAGCCTTCTCTTTGGTGTGGTAAATTGGATGTTGCAGTGTGAAAAAAGGACTGTCGCAGAGAGGGAGCGACTTGTTAAAACAAATTTGTAAATTGCATTGTTCTTGCCTGCCTGCCTTTGAAGTGAGAATATTCAGAATGCAGTTAATACTTGAGTGTTTACCACCCTTTCCAATAGCTGGTACGGGTGGTAATGGCCCGGGGCCTGAGTTAAAGGTCCAAACATAGCAAGGGCGTTTAACGGGGGCCCCGGGAGATAACCACCCTTTCCAGTCCTTGGAACGGATGGTTAACGCTATTAGTATCCTTGGGCTGGGACACTACTAATTTAAAGCATTGACTTTCGATTAATGGGTTGCCTCGCAGCATCCCGTTCGTGAAAAGTAAATACTATACAAACATGGCTGCCATGGAAAAGAAAGGGAGGGCTTTGTGCAGAGCCCCTATTCAATTTCCACGGGGGCCAAACAGGGCAGAGCGGAAGGAGCAGCTATGGCAGCGATGGCACATTCCGCTGCTGCAATGAGGTACATGGGGAGAGGGGATTGATAAAAATAGGTACAGAGGGTGGGGAGAAGATGGCAGGAGGGCAAACCAGCCATCAGGTGGCTTGGAATGTGGGCTAGGTTGGCAGCATCAGCTTGCATTCCTAGCCTCCTGATTGGTTGGCTCCACCTGCAGGGTGATAATATTAGTTATTGACTGCACACCAAACAATCTGATTGGCTGAAAGGAGGTCAATATTGACTTCCATTCGTTCATAATCATTAACTGTGCCCATTAGAGATCTTGCTATGGATCTAGCGCTGCTCCATCAGCAATTGATCCATCATGCTAATTGGATAACCCTGCTTGTGGCCCAGGTGGCAAAATGTGCATTATTACTGGCAGTGCATAGCTACTTACTTGGGATTTCCGTGGAAGTGTTCCATCTTGATTAAGCACATATTGGGGCAGTGTGTCCCCATACTAATCAACCCTTGAATGTCTGGATTCAAGATAGAGCCTCAGTCGGCTATGGGGGTTAACAATACATTCAAACAATGAGGTGGAGGTGGAGTTATGATAGGGAAGGGGACAAGGGTCATGTGATTGGAGGGAATACGGTGCTCTACCAATATGGTCATCACTGGTCCCAAAGGGGGTTTCCCCTCCAATGAGATCTCCTTGCTGAGTACCACCCCCCGGGGAACGATCAGGTAGCGGCCTCACCACCCTGGTCTCATGGGAAGGGGCTGCCCCTTCGGAAGCAGTGATGACATCCTCGGATTCGTCACAGCTGTTTGAAATGTTTACTAGGCCCTGTTATGCGGTCATTCTCTCTCATCTTGAATATTTCCATGTAACTGGGAACTTGTAATGCATGTCACTCAGTGACTGGCATCATTTAAGCCATGTTCACTTTTCACTTTTGGTTTTGAGGCAATACCAGCATTCAGGAGGATTCTTGGGTGAAAGAAACATTTTGCTAATGTGCCAATCAATCAAGAAACTGTATTTGGGGCAAGAGCACATAAAAGTGTAAAACAAAAGCATCAGGTTTTAAAAACAATGGTATATATTCCATTACTTCCATGATCAAAAAAAAGAATACAAAACGGGGATGTTCTACAACAAATAATGTATCAGTGGTGAGTTCATTTCTTTGTGTTTAACCAAATTCGCCAAACCCTATCCAAAAATCTAAAAACTGCAAATGTTACTTCTATGTGATAGGGCATTTTACATACAACAGATGCGTCAAATGCTGAGCTTGTGTGACATTTCAAAAAGATAGGATACAGCCATCTCTTCCTCTCATGGGCATGCGCCGGGCAGGTGAGCAAGACATGCATGTCAGACTCTTCTCGTGTGGGGCAAAACAGACATAGTTTTGAGGAATCACAAGGCCACTTGCAGGTTATCTGTGCTACGGGCCAAAAGCTCAATATACATTTTACATATAATGCCCAATGATAGCTTGGAAACATTTTGTTGAGATAAAGTTCAGGAACCATGTTGGTTTAAAATGGAAAATAGCCTGGGAATCTTGTTAGGTTAAGGGAATAGAGAATCATGCTCTCCAGATACACGGTGCCTGTCAAGATTACACTTGGTTGCCCTGACTGTCTCTTCCATGAATGCAGCACCTTCATTCAGAGGATATGACTTCCCTATTCTACACAAAAGGCGATACAAGTGCGTATACCACTTCCACACTCAATAACGCACCTTAACATCTCATTGTAATGTCTTGATTCATTTCAGCTTGATCAAAAAAGAGCCTTACAGAAAACCACGAATTTGATTGCTCTGACTCCTGTTTCCATAAGTAGTGGAATTGTGGGTGCACTGGAAGAAAGACGTAGGGCCTGATTTACATACCGTTTTTCAATGGGAATGCACCATTGTAAAACACTTCAACTAGGGTCAGTGGGGCAATATCATCTACTGTATCTGTGTCATGGAGGCTTTCATGACAAGATGGTACAAACAATAGAAAAACACAATTTTAAATGTGAAATTTAGTACAATTCATTTGGTAAAGACTTTAAACTGTAACATAATAAATATTAAAAGAGTTTAGAGGCTAACCCTTTTGTGGGCTCAAGACTCACTCTACGAGCATATTCAGCATTTTAGAGGAGGGCTCGTAACAATCCATCAAAGTTCATGTCCATGCTCGCGGCCCCAGAGGCTTCATCTAAGCACCTTTACTGCTGGCCTTCTTCCCTCTATGCTGCCAGTCCCCAAAAATACATCCTTGATGCAGCTTTAGTTATGTTGCTGACCAGGTACCCCAAAGCAAAATCTAGGCATCGTCTTCATTATTCAAAAGTCCTTCCCTTCTTTGGAGTGGTAAAATGTGTTGGGCCCTAGAAGAGTCATACTAGTGAAACATGTGCCAGACTCTTAGGAGTGGTAAGATGCATTGGGCCCTAGAAGAGTAATACTAGTAAAACATGTGCCAGACTCTTAGGTGTGGTAAGATGCATTGGGCCCTAGAAGAGTCATACTAGTGAAACGTGAGTCAGACACTTAGGCGTGCTAAGATGCGTTGGGCCCTAGAAGAGTCATACTAGTAAAACATGTGTCAGACTCTTAGGAGTGGTAAGATGCATTGGGCCCTAGAAGAGTCATACTAGTGAAACGTGAGTCAGACTCTTAGGCGTGCTAAGATGCATTGGGCCCTAGAAGAGTCATACTAGTAAAACATGAGTCAGACTCTTAGGAGTGGTAAAATGTGTTGGGCCCTAGAAGAGTCATACTAGTAAAACATGTGTCAGACTCTTAGGAGTGGTAAGATGCATTGGGCCCTAGAAGAGTCATACTAGTGAAACGTGAGTCAGACTCTTAGGCGTGCTAAGATGCATTGGGCCCTAGAAGAGTCATACTAGTAAAACATGTGTCAGACTCTTAGGAGTGGTAAGATGCATTGGGCCCTAAAAGAGTCATACTAGTGAAACGTGAGTCAGACTCTTAGGCGTGCTAAGATGCATTGGGCCCTAGAAGAGTCATACTAGTAAAACATGAGTCAGACTCTTAGGAGTGGCAAAATGCGTTGGGCCCCAGAAGAATGATATTAGTATAACATGAGACTCTTAGGAGTGGTAAGATGTGTTGGGCCCCAGAAGAGTCATACTAGTAAAACGTGAGTCAGACTCTTTGGAGTGGTAACATGCGTTAGGCCCTAGAAGAGTCATACTAGTAAAACATGAGACTCTTAGGAGTGGTAAAATGCGTTGGCCTCTAGAAGAGTCATACCTGTAAAACATAAGTCAGACTCTTAGGAGTGGTAAGATGCGTTGGGCCTGAGAAGAGTCATACTAGTAAAACATGAGTCAGACTCTTAGGAGTGGTAAAATGCTTTGGACCCTAGAAGAGTCCTACTAGTAAAACATGAGTCAGACTCTTAGGAGTGGTAAGATGCATTGGCCCTAGAAGAGTCATACTAATAAAACATGAGACTCTTAGGAGTGGTAAGATGCATTGGGCCCTAGAAGATTCATACTAGTAAAACATGAGACTCTTAGGAGTGGTAAGATGCGTTGGCCTCTAGAAGAGTCATACCTGTAAAACATAAGTCAGACTCTTAGGAGTGGTAAGATGCGTTGGGCCCGAGAAGAGTCATACTAGTAAAACATGACTCAGACTCTTAGGAGTGGTAACATGTGTTGGGCGCTAGAAGAGTCATACTAGTAAAACATGAGTCAGACTCTTAGGAGTGGTAAGATGCATTGGGCCCTAGAAGAGTCATACCAGTAAAACATGAGTCAGACTTTAGGAGTGGTAAAATGTGTTGGGTCCTAAAAGTGTCATACTAGTAAAACATGAGTCAGATTCTTAGGAGTAGTAAGATGCGTTGGGCCCTAGAAGAGTCATACTAGTAAAACATGAGACTCTTAGGAGTGGTAAGATGCATTGGGCCCTAGAAGAGTCATACCAGTAAAACATGAGTCAGACTTTAGGAGTGGTAAAATGTGTTGGGTCCTAGAAGTGTCATACTAGTAAAACATGAGTCAGATTCTTAGGAGTGGTAAGATGCTTTGGGCCCTAGAAGAGTCATACTAGTAAAACATGAGACTCTTAGGAGTGGTAAGATGCATTGGGCCCTAGAAGAGTCATACTAGTAAAACATGAGACTCTTAGGAGTGGTAAGATGCGTTGGGCCCTAGAAGAGTCATACTAGTAAAACATGAGTCAGACTCTTAGGAGTGGTAAGATGTGTTGGGTCCTAGAAGTGTCATACTAGTAAAACATAAGTCAGACTCTTAGGAGTTGTAAGATGTGTTGGGCCCTAGAAGAGTCATACCAGTAAAACATGAGTCAGACTTTAGGAGTGGTAAGATGTGTTGGGTCCTAGAAGTGTCATACTAGTAAAACATGAGTCAGATTCTTAGGAGTGGTAAGATGTGTTGGGCCCTAGAAGAGTCATACTAGTAAAACATGAGACTCTTAGGAGTGGTAAGATGCATTGGGCCCTAGAAGAGTCATACCAGTAAAACATGAGTCAGATTCTTAGGAGTGGTAAGATGCGTTGGGCCCTAGAAGAGTCATACTAGTAAAACATGAGACTCTTAGGAGTGGTAAGATGCATTGGGCCCTAGAAGAGTCATACCAGTAAAACATGAGTCAGACTTTAGGAGTGGTAAGATGCGTTGAGCCCTAGAAGAGTCATACTAGTAAAACATGAGACTCTTAGGAGTGGTAAGATGCATTGGGCCCTAGAAGAGTCATACTAGTAAAACATGAGACTCTTAGGAGTGGTAAGATGCGTTGGGCCCTAGAAGAGTCATACTAGTAAAACATGAGTCAGACTCTTAGGAGTGGTAAGATGTGTTGGGTCCTAGAAGTGTCATACTAGTAAAACATTAGTCAGACTCTTAGGAGTGGTAAGATGCGTTGGGCCCTAAAAGAGTCATACTAGTAAAACATAAGTCAGACTCTTACGAGTTGTAAGATGTGTTGGGCCCTAGAAGAGTCAAACTAGTAAAACATGAGTCAGACTCTTAGGAGTGGTAAGATGCGTTTGGCCCTAGAAGAGTCATACTAGTAAAACATGAGTCAGACTCTTAGAATTGGTAAGATGCGTTTGGCCCTAGAAGAGTATTACTAGTAAAACATGAGTCAGTTAGGAGTGGTAAGAGGCGTTGGGCCCTATAAGAGTATTAATAGTAAAACATGAGTCAGACTCTTAGGAGTGGTAAGATGCGTTTGGCCCTAGAAGAGTCATACTAGTAAAACATGAGTCAGACTCTTAGGATTGGTAAGATGCGTTTGGCCCTAGAAGAGTCATACTAGTAAAACATGAGTCAGACTCTTAGGATTGGTAAGATGCGTTTGGCCCTAGAAGAGTATTACTAGTAAAACATGAGTCAGTTAGGAGTGGTAAGATGCGTTGGGCCCTATAAGAGTATTAATAGTAAAACATGAGTCAGACTCTTAGGAGTTGTAAGATGCGTTGAGTCCTAGAAGAGTCATACTACTAAAACATAAGTCATAGCATTCTGGTGCTGGACTGCCCATGTGGGCGGGACAAAGACTGATATGCAAATGGATATTTCCCATCTGTGAAAGGTACAGCGAGCAAAAAGCGTGTGCTGCAAACTCTCATCTCAGAGCAGGTTATCATGCCATGTTCTTTCTGAGAGGAGTGCCTGCTACATTTTTTGAAATAAATCATAAGGCAGACTGTAACAGTAGCTAAGTGACTGATGTTGCAAGTACACGGATTGTTTCGTTTTTTTTTTTTTTTTTTTTTTTTTAAACGAGACCTCCTTTCCCTCATCATTGAAATAGTAAAACAAATAGGGCAAGTTTCAGAGCAGGGAACTACGACTATGGGCCTGATTTCCCAATTGAAAAACATTGCTTTAAATCAGACCCTTTGGATGGTATTACAGAAACTCTGCCCCAGTAAAGTGCAAAAAATATTTAAATATATTTTTGCAGAAGGGCAATATTTGCTTTAGTCCTACTCCTTTGCCCTTCTGCAAAAAGTCATTGAAATATATATATGTTTGCACTACGGAAATTTAGCCCTAGTGTTGGGTGCACTCGCACCGATGCACAGTTTCTGTACTATGGCTTGAGTAACTGGGAAGTTCAGCCCATCTGCACCAAGGGTGGGCTGGGAGGCAATGGTTGCCCTGGAAATGATGTTCAAAGGAACCCCATATTGCACTTTGTGAGAGAATGCAGTGACCGAGACCAACCCCTCCAAGTAGGGTTGGGTGGGCTCTACACCGAATAAAATGGAAAAATAATTAGTCGAGATGATGAATTTGAAAGACCATTTGTCCCTAAATAATGATTAAAAAGCAGATAAACATAACAGACAACTGACATGTAAGATTTTTAAGAGTTTAGAATCGCATGCTGGAAGCTTTATGACATGTTTTAATTCAAATTCACGTAGGGGGCGGTGAGATAGAAGGAACGGGGTGGTGTGGATGGGGGTGGGGTTAGGAGAAGCATAAAACACTGCTACCCAAAAGTCACCTACAAGGAAATGTCCAGAGATCCATGTCTGCCGGTCCACTCATGTTCTGGACCCTATACACTTTCACGCAGGAGGACGGGTCTAGAAAATTCGGGACAACGGCCGCATTCTGTATTCCCATATTCACCCACCCTCTGGAACTCGACCCCAGTGTCGGCTCGGAATGCCCACATTATTCTCCAATTTCATGAATCTCTCAAAACATGGCTTTTTTTCGATAATACTTGACCAAGGAGAAATTCCAAAGGACGCACATACCGACGCACAGACCTCATAATGTCTCGGCAGGATAGCTCAGGGACAATGTGCTCGCCTTGAAAGCAAGACCGGAGCAACACAGGTTCGATTCCCGGGACCGCGCTTAGAAACCTCTGGGTATTAAGTGCGTTATAAATAACCTATCATATAATTTCATATCATATCATATCACACTACTGTGCACGGTTAGAAGATGCCAGCCCAGATCCAGACTATCTGTGCTCCGCTGCTCTCGATTTAGGTTTGCACTTTAAACAATAAAATACAAATAAAAGAAGTACTTCATTTCGACGCCCATACAGACCTGCCTCCAAGGCCTTCCACACAAGTGGGTAGGCAGGTGAAACCATCAGCTGAACTGGCTAGCGCCAGGCCAGCTCAGTGTGATCTGCGGCCTTCATTAGTGCGCCCTACATGCTGTGCTGCTTTATTTACAGCCTAAAAATGGCATGTTCAGCTGTTCTGGTATCTTTATTAACATGTTTAGTAAGCCGAACGGTGGTGTCCTGTGTAAAACATCATTACCGACGCACCTGCCCCCTCTCTCTGCTGATCGGTGACATTACTGCTGTATTGACATTTCCTGCAGGACCGGCCGGGCTTCCGCTTAATGAGCAGCTGGAAGTCACGTGCTGCCAAGTCCGCCTCACACACGCTGCGCTCCTCCTCGCAACCCCTGGAAGTCACCCCCTCTGCCCATCAAATCAAGAGCTTGTCAACAACACGGCCGTCGTTTGAATGGCAGGTGTGTAATTCATGCGCTTTGGCATGGTAAACAAGGATGGCGACTGTGCACCCTGCTCTCCAAAACCATTACGCTGATAACCCTTGATTGATAGCTTGCACATGCGCAGGTTTCTTGCATCTTTAAATACCTGCAAGGTGTGCAAGGTGACGCATGGCACCAAAGTCGTGAACATATGAAACAGTGAATCACAGTTATAATGTCAGTTGCCCAGGCTTTTACTCAAACAAGTCCGTGTCCGCGGACCTCGTTATATGCAGCCAAAAATAGGACATGTGTGGACGGAGAGTCATGCAAATCCAGCGAGATGAGTAGTCACTTCAGATATGCGCTCAGGCTGGATCGCTCATTATCATGCTTTCTCCCTCACCCGAGGCCTGTCAGTGAATTTGCATCACCACAAGTCCTACCAGAAATAAGCAAGAATTTGGGAAGTAAACTTGACATCGCAGATTTAACGTGGCATCGACATGCAGAGTAGACATAGGGCCTAATTCATAGAAGCAGTTTATAAAGGCAAAACCCCATTGGAAATAGCTCTGTGAATCAGGGCCCACAGGCCTGATTTAAAAAAGTGTTTTGCAATGGCACAATCCTATGGAAAAATGTTTTGTAAATCAGGCCCTTAGCCTTCTTGACTTCAGCATCCAGGGGTGTTTGTTACGGAAGCAAAGGACAAGGGCAGTTCGGTTTTCTTTCATAGGACATTTGACCTGTTAATGGGGCAACAAATGACTTTTGTACGTTCTAGTTTCTTTTGCTTGCTTATTTCTGTAGTTCTTGGATCTCGCACCCACTGTCCTTCCGACATCCTTTGCAGATTTTGATTAGCCACACAAATCCTGTTTGTGCACGCACAGACACAACTGCACAGAGGCACACATGCATGCACAAGCTGTAGTCCCCTTTTCATTAGGTTCCAAAAATATTAATGCAACATAGAAAATGCAACATGGGGCTTTTACCTCTCAGTATAAACCATTGCAGGATACATTTGGATGGCATGGCGCATGTGCTCACCGCGCAGAACTCTTATTGAAGATTGCAAGAAATTCTATTCTGGTTCCTTTTCTGGAAGAGGAGAAGTTGAGCCAAACACAATCTTCCAGTAGATACAATGGATGTATGCTAGTTCGAGCACTAAAATGCTTTTCAGCAAAAAAACCAGGAGCTGCAATGAAAACAGACTATAGGCCTGATTCATGGAAAGGGGCGCAGAAATCCCACAAAGCTTGACACCGAGAACGACTTTGTGCGAGCCTGCACGCAGAAGTTGTTCTGTATGCTCAGCGTATTCATGGATTTGTTCACGCAAAGTAACTGTATACACAAGTCGCAGGTAGAACGCCCCTGACCTGGCCCCACCCAAACCAAAAACAGCCAGAAACAGCTACCTTTGCATGCTCCTCAGGCACAAACGCATGCACCCTTAAAACAGTGAGTGGGGTCTCCCAGAACTAGGACTGCACTTCAGGGACACTGTGCTGGAATTCCCGTAACGAATATCAGTACCCCGACAACATGCATACACATTTCCCTAACTCAAGTGAAACTCTGAAAAATCTGAGTGTGAGCCCCTATAAACCATTCCTTCTCCCTGCTACTCTGTGTATGTGCACCCCTAAGTTGGATTGGAACCGCAGCAGCATACAGGCACCCCTAAATACAACATGCAATCTCACCTTTGCACTGTAAATCCTATGTGCACGTGCCTGCCTTCGGGTGGCTGATAAAATGAGGTCTTTGCGTGGCCATTTCCCCGATAAGAAGCTGCATGGTCGGATCCATGACTATGTTTCGTTCTGCACATTTCTGGCTATACGATGGACTGTCTGCGGGCTGCCCCTTTTAAGACTAGGGCCCAATTTGTGGAAAAGTGTGCAGTTCCCCCACAATTGCAGCACAACGAGAAAGCCACTCCGCGAGCCTTCCTGCAGAGTAAAAAATGTGCGCCCCACATATTCATGGAGTTTACTGTGCAAAGTAACCGTATTGGCAAGTCGAGCATGAAAAGCTCCTGACTCGCCCCCACACAAAGCATAAACAGCCAGAACAGCTACATTTGCATGCTGGCCCAGACCCAATTACACACACCCTTCAAACAGTGCATGGAGTCCATCACAAGCAGGCCTGCATCTCAGGGACAATGTGCATGGTCCCCCGTAACTGTTGCCAGCACCCTGACAACATGCGTATGATACTCTGTAACTCAGGTTAAACTCAGAAAATGCGTATGAGTACTCAAAAGTTAGATCGTATCCCCCGTCTGCATACACGCACCCCTAAATCCAACATTTGAACCCACCTCTGCCTTGTGATTCCTGTGCTCAAATGTCTTTACGGCTGCCTTTGGGTGGCGTAGCGATCGAGGGATTTGCGTGGCGGCCATTTCCTATACCGAGAGTCTGCGTGGGTGGTTCCGTGAACATGTGTCGTTGGGCACAATTGTGGCCATGCAAGGGACTGTCTGCAGGCCGTCCCTTGTTACACCCACTTGTTCAGATCTTCTTCCCTATTTACTTTGTTCCGGCCCCTTCCCAGTCCTCTGTGCAAACCACACCCATGCTCTGCATGGTCTCTCGCGCAAGGCACGAGATGGCTCGCAGAGACGTGCCGAGCCCTCACGAACTCCATGCAACTCCTGGAAAAGTTGCGTATTCGATTCCATGAATCGACGTTCAGGATTATGCACGCAGTTTGTGCGCAAGTTCCCTATTTCCCATGCAAATAATTCCATGAACCGGGCCCTATAGCTCATGATTGCAAATAGGGTCCAGCATAATGGCAAAATCTTTCTATCATATATGGTATGGTCTCATTGTCTACTATTTAAAGCTTCCCCAGATATAACTAACTACAACAGAAGACGGTTATCATGGCATTTTAACTGAAAAAATTGTGGCAAGCATTCATTTATTTAAATTTTAATCAATAATTTAGTTCAAAAAGCCTACAGTGCTGGTTTATTTTAAATCCGTTCAACAAAATAAGAAACAGACATAAACAACATGTGCACATTTATTACATAAAACAAAAATAGTGTCATAATGTTTGAATGATGAAAAGTTATGATGTAATTGCAATAACATTTTCGGTACCTTCTCTGGTGAAAATGTAGTAAAAACAACACTTTTTAACCATACTAGAAATAGCTAGTTTGGCTGAGGGAAACGGTTGAAATTATTAAAACACCATTTTATCAGCCACTCAAAACCTTTTGAAGATATTAAAGTTGTTGGCATTTGAAACTGAGGGATCACTGCATAACACATTCTTAAGTAATTCCATCTTTAATACAAGCTAATACAATTTTCCTGAAATTCACTAACATTTCCAGCTTTAGAAAAAGTTATGATGCTTAATTGCAAAAATTAAAAAGATAGAAACATAATTTCCAAATAGAATAATTTAAATGTTTCTCTAGCTTTCTGGCAAAACATACTTCAACAAAGTTGCAACAAAAATGTACACCATTTCCTTAAAAATACGAGGATTGTTTTTGTTTCCCTTTTCTTCTTACAAGAACTTTGACAGCAAACTTCCCTGCAAGAGTCCAAATTTAAAAAAAAAAAATAACTTCATCAAAGTTAAGATTGAATCCAAAAAGCTTCAGGCCTGTAGCGCATCTTTGATCAAAATTCCTCACTCATACACCAAATAAGCTTTGATATTTTGTATCCTCAAAACATTCAGCATTATGTGACTTCTGTTCTTCCTGGACAGACCCATGATAGCAATCATGAGTATATCCTCCGTTGAGCTTAATTTCAGGAATAGTTCTGTTTTCTTCAGAATGCTCAGAAAAGGAGCCTGGGACATGAATGTTATTCTGACACCCTTGGCTGCAATCTATAGACTGAAGGCTGCCTAGGGGGTTCAGTTTGTGTTATGTTATGCTATGCTATGCTATGCTATGTTATGTTATGTTATGTTATGTTATGTTAAAGGTTTGTAAAGCGCAGAGCATCCACCCTAAGGTCATCTTGTCATTTGCAAGGACTACATTTTAAGGCCCTGTGGGTAAAGGCTCCCAGTCCCTTTCCTCCCCGTTCTCTATCAAATTGTCTAGCAGGTTAATAGATTGCCCCATTCCCTGAATATAATCTGAGCCTGAGTGATTTATTTGAGAAATTTAGAATCATCCAACTTCTTACTAGGAGCAAATTCATTCGAATGGGAGTAATTAATCATTTGGGAAGAAAAACTCTGTTGTTGCAGATTAAACACAGTGGCCATGATTTACAAAGTGTTTTTTCAGTGGGATGGCATGCTTTTGTAAATCAGCCATAGTGTCTCTTTGTTGGTCTCAAAAAACATTTGTTTTGACCCATAACGTTCATTTCATATTGATGTATTTATTTAATGTATTTATTGTTTGCTTGTTGGGTGCTTATACAATATACTGTTTCAAAGCGCCCACAGGGCAGGGAGGGAAGCAGGGTACATTACAGCACAATATTAAGAGCTGAGGGGAAGAGGAAGAGAGATGGCCCTACTATGCCTTGTGAGCATTCAGAATAGGCAAAAAGGAAGAGGGGGTAAGTGCTGGGGAGTTCGAGCTTGTGGGAGAGCCATGGAGGAAGTGCTAGTAATGATGAGTTCTACACAGCCAAAGCCACTCTCCGGAGTGGAGGGTGTGCAGATGCAAAGTGCTGTGGATAGACCTGAGCTGGGAGTAATCAGTGAGGGAGGTCAAGGCCCCGAAGATGCAAAAGGACCAAGGACACTGATTCAGCAACTGTGGGACTAGCAGAGGAGAGAAGGTGGGAAGGAGGAGGAAAAGAGGAAAGTCTTAAGGAGCTTCTGGAATTTGATAGGGTCCTGCTCAAGACACAGGGGGAAGCTATTCCAAAGGAGGGAGCCCGGAGAGGAAAGTGAGCAACCCCCATCCCTCTTTTTAGTGAAATGCTTTACCCACAAAGAGTTGGTGCCAGAAGAACAAAGAGGTCTAGTGGGAGAGTATTGAGTGAGATCGAGTTGAAGATAGTGCAGTCCCCAGGCCCCGACAGCCTTGTGGATGATGCAGAGAGATTTGAATTTCATCCATGCAGCAACAGGGAGCAAGTGAAGACTTTTTAGAGCAGAAGAGATGCAGTCCCTGGGCTTAAGGCGAAGGATAATTCTTGCTGCTCTATTCTGGATAAGCTGAAGGGGTCGCAGAGTGGAGGAAGCAAGATTCAGGAGAAGGCCATTACAGTTGTAAAGTCTAGGGAGAACTAGGGCTTGAGTCACATTGAGCCTTTGTGGGAAAGTGAGAAAAGGGAGAATTCCATGGAGAAGGAAAAGCTTAAAGTGGGGCTTCTTGGCAATATCCTGAATGTGAGGGAGGAAGGAGCTAGAGGAGTCAAAGATGACTTCAAGGTTTCTGGCTTCAGTTGAAGGAGCAGGGAGAGAACCCAAGGAGGAAGGCCAGAGTGAAGGGAGGAAAGAGGGAGCAGGGGTCCCAATAGGAAGGGTCTCAGTCTTACAGGCGTTGAGGCAGAGATCACTGGCTGTGCACCAGGGCTGGATGGCAGAAAGGAAGTCAGGGATGATGGAGGGTGCATGAGCATCAGCAGGGAGTCTGAAGAAGAGCTGTATGTCATCTGCATAACAGTGGAAGTTGGAGGAGAAGCAGGAGACGAGGCATGCAAGGAGAGCAAGGTAGATGTTAAAGAGCCAGGGGTAGAGAATAGAACCCTGGAGAATGCCACGTGTGGAGTTGGAAGTAGGAGAGGAGAATGGGCCCAGGATGACTTGGGAAGAGTGGCTAGCGAGGAAAGAGGACAGCCAGTCCAGTGCCTTCTCCGAGATACCAAGTGTATGAGAATGGAATGGTTAACTGTGTCAAATGCAGAGGAGAGATCGAGAAGGATGAGGACCGCTGGGGAGTTGGAATCTAGGGAGGCAAGCAGTTCTTCACGGGTGTTCAGAAGAGCAGTTTCCGTGCCTCTGGATGTCTTGTCTTCAAAGAGAGTATAGCTCACAGGTTAAGCTGTTGCCTCAGACATGGGAACAGACTGCACATTGCAAGTTTCAATCTGACAAGGACGACTCAGCTCTTCATCCTGTAGAGGTCGACAAATTGTGTACCATTAAATTGGATCACAAAAACAGCTTCAGAAAGCCTGATTTTGTAAAACCACACTATCTGCATAAAGGCATTCACATTATTGTCTTCTTACTGTCCAGTTGTGACATTACAACTCACCTACAATCAGAAAACTCAGTCACAGCCCATATGTAATAACGCATTACAGTTGTCTCCTGACATTAACATGCTGCTACCTGAGCCTGCACAGGCCAGCATTCCAGATGTGTTTCAACTGGACCAGTTAATTGTAGCCTTTCCAGCCTATCAGATTTATTTCTTCTGAACTGCATATAGCACCTTTTACCATTATTATATTCTCAATGCGCTGCTAGTGGGAACACCATCGGTGGACTGCAGTTCAGAGTGTTGGAGGTTCACGCAGTAAGATCAGAATGCATGTGTGAATTTTTTTTTCTTCTCCCAACTTTAACAGATTCAAAATGCATTCCACTTGTGAACAATTGAAAGATACCTGGCCTCAGTTGATGTGCAAGACAATCATTGAAGAAGAGGCTGGACAGGTCATTTATTAGAACGAATAATTAAGTACAGGTACCAAGCAAGTGATATCACAAGTCACCTCAGTGTTCTGCGACCTTGTAAGAGAAACCCGCCTTTGGCCACGTTCCTCACTTTGGTCATGCATCTCTTCAGTGACTTGAGGTATCCTCAGAACGTACAGAAGGGGGCGTTTCCCCCCCTCACCCACAGTGGTCTATAGAAACATGAGGAACTCATTGTTGCAAGTAACGTCGGCTCTTGCAGAAACGTACAGAAACCTTATGGCTGTTTCCAAACGGACTTAGCTGAAGTCACTTTCGCGTCAGCTGAAATAGGTGCAAGTGTTTCTTTGCAAGCTAATTAATTCAGCGGGTTCCCCTGGGTGCTTCTTGCAGAGTGTAGATTTCTTTAGCAATAAAAGTCTCTACTTTCTGAGAGGACGTGATCTAGGTGAGCTCGGGTCGAGGAACGGGCGCATAATTTAGCTGAGGTCGAAGCATGGGAGGAAGCCAGTTTGATGAAATATAATGGAGATGTTAAATTCTGTTTAAAAACACCCAGAGCCTATGAGAAAGGACCTTCATTGGAGCATTTTCATGCTGCGCTGGCTGATGCCACTTCGTACATGCAATGGGAATGGGATACATGATTTGTAAATAACTAACCTGGGTTATGAACATATCTGACCTAATACCCTCAGATGAAAGGTGAGGCATGCAGGCTTGCTGTACAATATGTTAAACAGATATTAGGCCCCATAGCCCACGATGCACAGCTATAAAGAACTTGAAATAGAGAGAGGGGGAGGGACAGGGGAGGAAAGGGGTGAATGAAGAGTAATCAAGGAGATGGGGAGATAGAGGGGTGGAAGGAAAAGCAGGGGAGAGGGACAGTATCAGAGAATGAAAGTATGAATGTGTTTGCAGAATGTAAGGTGAGCTGCTTCTCTCTTTATGTATCAGAGTAAACCATTCACTCCCTGAGGATAGGCTCCTATCTACATCAGGAATCGTAGAGGCTATTTCTTGGAAACTGTGTAAATGCCTCTGTGAAAACGACATATGCACGTGCCACTAGTAGAAAGGGATTGGGAGTGGGTCTGACACAGCTTTGTGGTGTCCAGGTAATCCAAGAGCCAGAGAGAGAGTGGAAGGGCAGGGTTTAAGGAAACACTCAGGGAGCCCGATGTAGACCACTCAATGACTCAGCAGGGAAGGGGTCAATGACAAACGCAAAGACATCTTCTGGATGGAGCCAGGAGGCATAGAATAAGGGAACAATCACAATGACGAGGACCCTTTCACAGCCAAGAAGAGAGGGTTCAGGGGGATCCAAGTGCAGGGCCCGTGGGGTAGCTACATGAAAGATCCAGGGCCCTAAAAAGAGAACAGTCACAGTTGGTCCCCCCAACCAGGGCAGGTGCGTGTAAGGTCTGTCTACAAGAAATGACAGCAAGCCTGAGACCAGGCCCACATCAGAGACCACCAGAGGCAAGAGTTCAACCGCTGACCTAAGGGTCAGAAAACCTCCTTGAAAAGTACAAGTGTGGGGCCTTTCTGGAGCAACAATAGTCCTTCTTATAGTTGGAGTAAGGCGGGAGGGTGTTACATATGATGTGGGATGTATTTACCCATGCATCCGAGCCCTACCTCAAAACTGTGCAGTACTGACATGAAAACATCATGATGGCCAGAGCTTCCCAGAAAATGCACAGGGAAATGCAGGAAGAATAGGCTGCCACCCATTTTTGCCGATGTTATGGGCACAGAAGGACACTGCCTAAAACCACCATTGGACTACCCACACAGTAGTCTGAAACCATTGGGAATGGCAATGCTGATTGCCAAATGCAACCTAGAATTGTTGGGAATTCATTTTCTTAAATCCCAAAAATGGGTGCAGTACCAGTACTCACCACTATCCAAAAGCCGGCAATTTAAAACAACACCAGATTTTACTTTTTTTGTGTAAAAAATGAATGAACCCAAAGCAGGCCAAAGAAAGACTTACTGAGAGGTGGATACAACGTAAAGTGATATTCTGAAGTGACTTGAAGGTTTATAACAAGACTGGCTTAGCTGTGGATTTCAGCAGTTTAAGTAAATTTGGACTGAAAGACACTACAAATCTAAATGTTTAAAAGAAATGAGTGACCTACTTTGAGTGTCACATAGGTTGCAATTGTTTAAATGTCATAGTTTTAAACTTAGAATCAGCCTTCTAGCTGCATATGTGAAAATGTTTAGTTTTATTTGAATGCAGAAACTGGGGAACAGAAATGACAGCTTAAAGAGATTCCAATTTGCCTGGCAACTACCCCCATCAGGAGTGAAACTTGAGTCACAGCTGTGTTCCCAGGCCTAGCTGCCCTTTTGCTGCTCACACTAAGGATATGCCATCTATCTGATAATTGAATTACCTGTGCTCTGCAGGAAAGTGAACAAAGCCCTGTCCTGGCTCAGGCAAAGGTTTTATTGGCAGGAGCCGTAAATGGTCGTAAAAAGTGGCTTCCTCCTGAGGAAAGGGGAGGAGCACTGCCTGTGAGAGCAAGCTGGCTTGGCAGAACTGGAAAAACCAGAAATTCAACCTTGTGCTGAGGGTAAACCACACCCCTTTGGAGCCAGAACATAACTTTAAAAAGATGAATAACTCATAGAGCGGACATGTGAAAATTTTATAAATGATACCATAGTTCTTGTGATTTTTCTGCCCACATTTTAAGAGGTTTTTCGACCCGGTGGCAGGTTCAGGGGGGTGTTAGCGGAAAAGTGGATATTACTCTAAATGTATGCATGTTAAAAGTCTGAAACTTCATCAGTTAATGTCCATACTCCCTGCACACATGTATGTAAAGTTGGGTCAATGTCAGAAATTGAAAAATCAGTTAAAAAGTCAATTATGTGCCATTTCTGAATGCAAGCTCTTAGAAACAGCAGATTTGGACAGAGACATGGCTAAATTCAGCCACACCATGTATATGTAATTTCAAGCAACTGTGTAACTGTGAAATATGTCTTTTATTATCAAATATAGAATGGGTGCAATCTGACAGAGGAGTGTCCTATCTGCAAGCCATAAAATGACATCCCTCTGACTCACAGTTCATTCCCCAATCAAATGATAAATGGAAGTTTGACCAATTAGAAGCTGAGAGAGAGGTAGGGTCAGTGATGCTAGAACACACCCACATTCTAAACACATAAAAGCAGACAGACAGGACAGATAGGGACCTTCAATTCCATCTGCAGCGGGACGCTCTGCCGGAAAAATCCATACTTTACCTCCATCAAACCTCCAGAGAGCCAAACTAGAGACTTCAATCTATCCAGAACTAGAGACCCAGACCAGAGAACCAGAGAGAGCTGACCCAGATCACTGTGAAGTGCAGAGACCAGAGGCGAGTTTAAAACCTGACCAGATCCATGGCGAGGCCCATTTCACTCAAGAATATAGTGTGAGTACATAGTAAAACTGTGTAGAACCCATCTCTTAGTTAAAATAATATAATTCAATCCATTTTAACCTAAGTAGAACTGCAGCTTAGCAATTGTGTTATCCTGCCATCATTTTTTAAGCTGAAAAAGTGTGCGTTTAAAATTTCAAATCTGAAAAACGACCTTTATTCAATCGTTCATATCTCCGCAACCGTTTGTGCTAGAGACTTGCAGTAACTTTCATTTTGAAGCTGAGATCCTAGGCTTTCCTATGACCCCAAATAGATAGAGATAGTCCTTGTGGTTCCTCTGGAATAGCGCTCGGCGCATCCGCGAATTTTACCGCGATTTGCACATTTCTTCACATGTAAAAACTGCTGCTGCTTGCCTTCCATTTGCCAGAATTTCGTTTAACCTGCTAACTATCCCTGCATCATTGCTAGTGTGAGCCTGGACTAATATTAACTAGATACCACTCACCCTGAACCTCTGAAAGGGAATTAAAAGCAATTTAGCATATTTTTTAATTCATTGCCAGCACATATCAAAGCAATTTGGGCCTGTGTTTTTAAACTTCTGTTGTCTAAGCTTGCCGGGGTGAACTGATTTACATTGATTGCATTTCTGAGAACTGTGTGTTTTCCTTCCATTTCCTTGCCTTGCATCAAGGGGGGGAGGGGATTGCCAGAGAAAAGTGATTATATTGTTTGGTTGAAATCATATTGAGTATTTTCTGTACTGCATTCATTGAATATTGCATCCACCTGAGCTTACATAAAGCATCCTCTACCACATTATACTTTTGTTCCTATTTACCAGTGTGCTACCTTATCCATTTCATGTCAACTCATTAGTGATTATAAAGAAGTGTGCTAGTGCCAGATTCTCCGTTGTTGATCTTTATCATATCAGATTAAGTGTGCTATTCAATTATTAATTTATTATAAAGTGGGATATATATATCTATTGTTTAATTTATCAAATAAACCTTTTAACTTGCAAAACAGAACTACTTCTTGGCTCAGTGGGGTCAGGGGGATTCCAAGAGAGGGGTGTTATATAGGGGTAGTCATCCAGAACGCATGAACTGGACATAAAGATATATCAATAAGGGTTTTCATTCAGTATTACAGACCAGGCGTTGACTTAGCTGTAGTGTTGAATTGAATCCTCTTACAAATTGGGGGCTCGAGCCGAGACGTTGGGTTAGATTTACCACTTGTGTAGCTTAATACAGTGTGCTAACTGACGGGATACATACATCCGGTCGGATCACCACGCTGCATTACGCTGTGAAGCATTCCTCAAAAGGGACACTCCAAGAAAAGTTCTGTTCTGCAAAAATAAAACACTAACTTCTGTAAGTCAGGACAGAGACCAATCTCTAGAATGACGACCTTGGTAGATATGAAAATAGCCAGAGAGCACTTCTTACATAAACTATTTGTGAGAGGTGAATGGGTTGAGCAGGGCCAGGATGCATGGTTGCAGGCCATCACGCGACAGGTCACTGAAACAGGGTCAGACTCATGGAGAGATCAGGGTCCATTACATGTGGCCCTGAGTGAACTATATATGGCTCCTAAAGCCAAAGAGGAACACAATAAGATTGCCAGGATAGCAGCATACCTGTACCTATACGTGGGAGACATGCAGGATAGATGTGCTGAAAGCCAAAATCTGGCAAATAGGCAACAGATGGCATTACAGAAGGCCCAATCTGATCTGGACTCTTCTGAGCAGAGGCTGCAGAGGAGCCAGGAGTCAGAAAATGACAGCAGATGGTACATCACTAAAATAAAGGAGGATATGGATATACTGCAACAGGAAAAGGCTGACCAGGATACCAGATTTCTGGCCCTGCAGAAGGAGCACCAAGACAGTTTGGACTCCTTACTGCAGAGCCAGAAAAATCTGGAGCAACAATTAGACTTTAACAGGGCATGCACGGAGCAGGTAGCCACCCTGCAAAGTCATCTAGATAGAGTGAAGGTAGAGAGCAACAAGCTGATTTTGAAAGACCTGGATACCCAGGCAGAGTTTGATGAAGAACGCCAGAAAGCTGGTGCCTTTCAAAGGCAGAGGGACGACCTGGCGGCACAAATGCAGGCTCTTAGTCAGGAAAGAGACGCCTTAGGCCAGGAAGTCTGCCATTTAAAAAGAAAAATGGAAGAAAATCACCTGGCCCACCAGGGACTGGGTGACCTCCAAAAAGAACACCAGAACTTGGTAGAGCACACCAGAAGGGTGGAAGATGCTCTAGCAAGAAAGGAGCAGGCCAATAGGGACACAGCTCAGGAGGTAACCCTCCTGCAGCAAAGACTGGCCCAGTTCTCCAGGACCACCCAGGAAGCACAGAGGGAAAATGAGGCCCTCTGTCAACACAATGATAGGCTCCAACAACAGGTAGCGATGCAGGAGAAACTGATAGAGTCGAGTAAGGCCTTAACAGAGGAACTGAAAGCACAAATGCAGGCTCTTGCATTGCAACAGGGAGCAGGGGCGGATAGAGATGAGGTCCGCTGGGAAAGAGAGACTCCTGACCATAACCGCAGGAGCCCTAACACCAGGGGCCTTCATCTCCCCCAGTCCCTGGACTCTACCACCCCCATGTCCCCTGGCGCACATGAGCACAGGGCCACAGGGATGGCAGATTACTATCCAGCTAAGAGTATGGGGCTCATAGGCCAGTACCACTCAGGAATGGAGGGGTGGGCATCCGGGTATGGGCACCCAAGTACAGTACAGTTCAATGGGGAACCCCAGGAGAGTAGGCCCATTAAGGGCATCCTGAAAACATCTGCCCAGTTAGGTCAGTGGAGGGGGTACCCATCAAATCCTGGCAGCAAGGAGGAATCTGAAGACTCCTCTGAACTGCGCAGGACACAGGAGACCAGGTCCCCACATTCTGCCAGCCATTCCCAGGCTCGCAGAATCCGGGAAAACCTGGAAGAGCAGACAGGAACCTCTGGGAGCAGTGCCTCTGAGTCCGAGGACGATTGGACCAGGGTTACCCGGACCAAAAGGGCCAATAAGACAAAAAGGGCCTTGCTTAAGGACCCTTTAAAGCAGATTAAGGCGATCAGGAGCGTCATCACGCCTTACCATAAGAACGCTAAGTATTCTGTTTGGGAGCACTTAGAGTTGTTTGAACAAATGATGGAGACTTTCCATTTGAAGGACAGCCAAAGCTGTATTCAATATGTAAAGTGGACATTCTCCCCGGAATACTCCAGTTTCTTTGCGGGGCTGGAGGACCAAAATCATTTAAGATGGTCCACATATAAGGCGGCCATCCTGAAACATTTTTCTGTTCACAGAAATCCTCAAGAGGCTCGCAAGGCAGCCTACAATTTGCAATGTGGGGAGGATCAGGCCCCACAAGAATTTGTGCAGGAGTTAAAGCGTGCTTTTGCACAGACCACAAGAAGGGTGCGCACAGATAGTAGAGAGTTTATAAATACGTTTTTCCATGCCTTGCCCAAATATATCATGACCCAGCTCGTGAGGGATTTTCATGAGAAAAGATCTTTAGACTGGGTCATTGAACAGGCTACCCGGATCTATGAGGTGCAGAAGCCCATAGAAAATAAAAGCAATGCCCAGAAAAACCCCAAAGCCAACAGCACCCCTGCTGCTGCCAAGGTGGCAGAGGTAAAGGTCACCCCCGTTTTGGATTTGGAGATGGGGGGGCCTAAAAACCTACCTGCACCTAATAATGCTAGGCCCAGAAGGTCCTCGGGCCAGTCACAGACAGGGAGCCAGGGAGGCAGCCCCACAAATGGGGTCCCTCGCTCTCCTGATTATGTAAGTCCCCGTTACAAGGGAAATCGACCCATCCTGGGTTATGTGTGGACTCCTCCAGCCCAAGGGGGGGGATCCAGCCAAGCACCTAACCCAGGGAACTTCCCTCCAAACTTCCCACAGGAGGGCAGAAATTTACCAAACCCTGGGCAGAACTTTTTCCCCAGATATCCTCCCAAAACCATCCATCCTTCTTTCCCCAATTCCCTGAGCCCCGACCACTGAATCCGGGAGAGGGGAGGCCAAGGGTGGAGGGGTACCCAAATCTTCCCAACCCGGGGTATTACCAGAGGAGGGACAGCTACCCTTCCCGGGATCAGCCCAGGGGAGAAAACAGGGCCCCGTATCAGCCTGAGCGGGTTTCCCAGTTAGAGCGCCAGGTTCAAAACATGGCGCGGGATATGGGTCATCTACTGAGGGCGCAGCAGAACCCTCAGATCAGCATGCCGGCGCAGAACGCACCCAACTCTGGACCTGGTGCTCCAGAACAATGACGGGGGCAGCACCCCGATAACACACCGGTTCCCAGGGAGGAGGCACAAGGGGAAGGGGGGTGTAAAGCCTTGGAAGAAGCTTCCTTCCTCACTTGTAAACAGCCCCTGGAAACCCAGGAACCGGAAACAAAATCTCTTGCCCCTGAAAGTCTGCCTCCTAAGGAGCAGAGGGGGGGTAGGAGAAACAAAAGACCCAAACAGACTCAGTTTGAGGAGGAGGTACAGATCTTCCAATTTGAGGGAGAGGGATCCTCAGAGGATCCTGGGAAAAGGATCTTCTCCTTCAGAGAGGGGGGAACTCCCCCCAAAGAAAAATGGGTCCCTAGGGATGCAAATCCAGACTGGGGAGATGTGGAGACTGAGCTACCGCCGCCCACCATCTCATCCCAGAACCAACAGCAAGAAAATCCCCTGGTTCAAACCCATCCTGGGGACTGCCTCCAAAAAGGGGGGGGGCGGCCCAGAACCGGAACCAGGGGAACCCACAATGGCTCTGATCTCCAGTTGCCAACTTTTTCTTTCAGATTCCCAAGACTCTCCACAGAATTCTGCCCAAATCTCTTCTCTCGCGATGTCCAAAACCAGAAAGTTAGCCCACCAGTTGTCCAAAAATGTACATTATCTGTGCCCCCTTGAGGAGAAGGAGGGAAGATATTATGCCCCGGTACAAGTACAGGGGCAGGGTACAATCTCGGCACTGGTGGACACTGGATCTCAAGCTACCCTTCTGTCCAGAAGGGCCTTTGATGAACTGAATGCAGGAAGGGGAGAGGATTACCAAATTCCTCTCACCTCTCTTCCGGGACAACTACAGAACTTTGACGGGAAGGAAATTCCCGTTGAGGGGACTGCAGACTTGGACATTAAAATTGGGCGACATAAGTTGAAACACCCGGTCATAGTTGTGACCCCGGAGGGCACCCCTTGTTTACTAGGGAATGACCTCCTGAGAAGGTTGTCACCCCTAATAGATTGGGTAAACAAGGTCCTCTGGACCCAGACTAGCCGACCAATAAAATTAAAACAGAGTGTCAACCATGTTAGTTTAAACGGCACATGCCACATGGTTGAACAAAAATCTGACCAAGTAGAATTTCACTTCCAGAATAGCCAAATTCCAGACGTGACAGTAATAGCAGTAGGACAACAGACTGGTGATGGGGGGTCCTCTCTGTTTCTGAAAATCAACCTTCCTTCCAGTTTAAGGTGGTATTCCACGCTGGAAGGAAACACTCTGAAATTCTATACCAATCCACAATCTGAAACTCCCACTCCTATAGTCCAGAAAGATGTGAAATCAGCTCAAAGCCTGGCTGATATTCAGCAAATTGGAGAGCAGTTGTTCATCCCTGTTCAGTTAAATGATGGGAAGGACTCTGTTCTCGCTCGAGTGTGTGTGAACAACGGTAAGAGCTTCATCAGCGAAGCCATGTTTCGCCAACTCCCAAAAGATCCAGCCATTCCCACCTTCAAACTGATAGACAAATGGGAAATGGACCTGGAAGCACCTAATTCCAAACATCTCCTGCCAAGCAGGTGTATGCTCAAAATCTCCATTGGCAACAAGAGCATAGTCCACAATTGTTGGGTCGTGCGAGACGTCACTGCCGCCTTTTACTTAGGCAGTGACATTCTCAATCGCTTTGCCATTAGTTTGGACCTAATAAACTTCAAAGCCTGGTCCCGATTAGCGGATAATCCCATGGGCTTTGATGATCCAGAAAAAGCCTTTAGGTCAGCTCAATTGCTACCTTATGCAGTTGAAATTCAGATTAAAGAGGAAGTCACCATCCCAGAAAGGACCCGACAATTCTCCCTGGAAGTGAAAGTTAAAAGGGGACAAGAGTTGAAAAACCCTGATGCTTACATACATCTAAACGCTTCTCTCCAACAGCAAGGGTTGGGGGTAAACCCAACTCCATTAGTCAACATAGAACATGACACCATTCCAATAGAGGTGGATAACAGCGACTTAAAGAGTATTACTCTAGCCGCAGGCACCATTATTGGAATGGCGGTTGATGACCGACATTTTTCCATTGATTTAGGTAATGAACTGTTAGGACCAATCCCCAAGGACTGTTTTGACAGTGACAGTGAGGACAACACAACACCAGACAGGATTTTTACCCGGCATGGGGGGAACTTCCTGGTGTACACTTCCTGCCCCTATGGTAAGGAAGATGTGACTTGTGACTTCGGGAGGGATGAGGTGATTTTCCAGGTCCATGAGGGCTGCCTTTCCCACCTGAAGCCTCCGGTCCAAATCAGCACTCTAACCAGGGACTTCTCCACCCAGCTGGAGGAGGCCGCTGAAATAGCCAAACCAGAAGTCTTTCCAGGCTTCAGGCAGATGGTGGAAGAGAGAGTCAACCTAGCTGATGCCTGTGCGACTCTGGAACAAAAGCAAAAGTTGAAACAAGTTTTCTTGGATTTCCAAGATCTCTTTGCGGTAGACTCATATGACTGTGGTCGCACTGACATCCACACAACAACAATCCCCACGGACCCTGGCATGACTCCTGTGTTTGTGAAGCAATATCGCTTGCCTCTCGCATCAATGGAGTCCCTTACTGAAATAATTAAGAACCTTGAGTCCCGGGGAATAATCCGTCCAGTCCACAGCACCTTCAATAATCCGGTGCTGGGAATATTGAAGCCAAACGGCCAGTGGAGACTCTGCGCTGACCTCAGGGAGCTCAACAAACGGGTCCATACTTCCCGATGGCCTCTGCCCTACATTGACCAAGGGCTGGCCCAGATCCAGGGGTCACAGGTATTCACAGCAATAGACCTGACCAATGGATACTGGACCGTGCCTGTCAGCAGGGAGGACCAATACAAACTGGCTTTTACCTTTGGGGGCCAGCAATACACATGGACCCGGACTCCCTTCGGATACCTCAACTCCGGCAATGAATTCAACATTTTCCTACATAAGGCCATGCCCGACCTGGGTGCGAGGGGTAACCTGGCTTATGTAGATGATGTCCTCATCAAAAGTTCATCTGTGGAGGAACACATAGCGCAGATCCGTTATGTTCTGACACAGTTGAGGGCCGCCGGAGCAAAACTTTCCTTTCAGAAAGCACAGTGGTGTAGAACCCGTGTTAATTTCTTGGGGCATGAGATTACTCCTCAGGGTCTCTGTCCCCAGGAAAAGAAAGTGGAAGCACTTCAGAAACTGAAAGACCCCACAACTCTGCGGGAACTAAGGAGCCTCCTTGGACTGACTAATTACAGCAGGAAGTTCATTGAGGGCTACGCAGAGATCACCAAACCCCTGATTCATCTCCTGAAGGGGGGGGTCAAGTGGGAATGGGGTCCAGAACAAGCCGAGGCAGTAAAACAACTCAAGAGAAGCCTCTCACAAGCGCCTTGCCTAGCTTACCCTGTCAGAAACAAGGAGTTCCTCCTGGAGACGGGGTTCTCTAGTACGTGCTTGACGGCAGTATTATATCAAAAGCATGACAAGGTCAATAAAGTAATCTCCTATGCGAGCAAAACTTTATCCTCTGTGGAGGAAAAATTCAACGATTGTGAGAAGGCACTCCTGGCAACGGTGTGGGCATTGAAGAATTACCGCCCGTTTATCCAGGGGGAACACATTATAGTGGAGACTCCACACCAGCCTCTTCAATATCTCCAAAGTGACAGAATCCGGGCTGGAAATGTGAGTAATTCCCGAATTACTTCCTGGATTCTGTCAATGCAAGGCTTTCTTGTGGAGGTCAGATATGGCCAAAA
This sequence comes from Ambystoma mexicanum, assembly GCF_040938575.1. Lineage (NCBI taxonomy): Eukaryota > Metazoa > Chordata > Amphibia > Caudata > Ambystomatidae > Ambystoma > Ambystoma mexicanum. The sequence goes on along the minus strand of NC_090930.1, from coordinate 290,061,104 downwards.
CAAGAAGAGTCCCCTCGCGCAAGGTCTGGCTGACTTTCATGATTGTGCCAGAGAAAACTGTCTCGAGGACGAAAGTCTAAAAATAAAGGACAACATGGAGGCATACCTTAATTCCCCACACAAAGTCTTTGAAGAAGACAAGTGTGAGGGAATGCCCACTGTGTATGTGGATGGATGCTCTTACCATGTTGACAACAACGGGGAGAAAGAACTGGTGGCTGGCGTAGGGAATGCATGGGTGAATGAGTCCCCAGAACCCTCCGCTGGATACAAAATTGGTCCCCGAAGTAGTCAGGTGGCAGAATTGATGGCTGTGCATCAGGCCATCCTCACTGCTGTCCAGCATCAACTCCGCGAACTGGTCATAATCACAGATTCGGATTATGTACGGAACGGGTTCGTGGAGCACCTGGTTAATTGGAAAACCGGAGGCATGTTATGTGCTAACAACAAACCCTTGAAACATGGGAAGTTGATCCAAAACATTGATGATCTGGTCACCTCGAATGAGATGACCATCTATTGGAAAAAGATTAAGGGTCATTCCAAAGTAGAGGGACCAGACAAAACTGGAAATGACTTAGCTGATCAGCTGGCCAAAACCGGGGCCATCCAAGGGGATCTAATTGAGATTGAGTCCCTGTTGGGGGAAATCCAGGTCACTGCTATCACTAGGTCCCAGACAAATGCTCACAACGACCTTTCAATTGCACAATGGAGTAAGGAGACCCCTGATGCTGATTTGATTACAGCTCAGAAGGGGGATCCAATAATTGGTAAATTTTACCAGCACCTTGAGGACCCCGAGAACTTTCCCCTGACGGATACCGATTACATTGGGAAAGAGGACCTAAGAGTGTTGATGAAATGTCCAAAAATGTTCCGGATCCAAGACGGTTTGTTGGTAAGGAAATCCAAAGCTGGCCACGATCAGTGGGTGGTTCCTACCTCATTCCGAAGCCTGATGTTAAGTCACGCCCATGATGCGGCCACTGCCGGTCACAGGGGGTTTCACACAACATTGGAAATCTTAAGAGAGGTTGCATACTGGCCACACATGGGGCAGGACCTCGACCAATACTTGAAGGGGTGTCTTGTGTGTGCACAATTTCAGCCATCATCCCTCACGCACCGCGCGCCTCTCCAAAAGCGGGGGATGACACTGCCATGGTCAGATTTACAAATCGACTTTGTAGGCCCTGTGATTCGCTCGGCTAGGGGGAATAAGTACATGTTGACTGTGACATGCTTGTTCACCAAGTGGGTGGAATGTCTCCCAGCCCCAAACTGCAAGGCAGAAACGGCAGCTGCCTTGATGATTAACCACATCTTTTCCCGTTTTGGTCTACCTCAAAGGATTGAGTCAGACAGAGGTAGCCATTTCACCAGTGAAGTAATGACAAAGATGTGGGAGATACTGGGGGTCAAGAGAAAGCTGCTTATTGCTTATAGACCAGCTTCTTCTGGGGCAGTAGAGAGATATAACCGGACAATTGTGAGCATCTTAAAAAAGTTTGTGGCAGATTCTGGGCCAAGTTGGGATATCCGATTACCTCTGGTCCTAATGGCTATCAGATCTACCCCTTCATCTGCAACCAAAATGTCACCATTTGAGTTGATGACTGGGCGCAAGATGGTGCTTCCTCAGCATTTGCTCTATAGGACCCAAGAGCAGACACTGATAAATGCCTCCACTACTCATGAGTATGTGGAGAATTTAAGGAAACACCTCCAACATGCTTTTGCTTATGCTCAGCGGAATCTAGAAAGATCAGCTGATAGCATGAAGACCCACTATGACCTGAAAACTTCCAGGAAGGAATATCAGGTGGGGGACCGGGTCTATCTATACAACTTCCAAAGGAACCAGGCCAAGCAGCGCACATTTTTGCCTACATGGAAGGGACCATTCGAGATCATAGACAAAATCTCCCCTGTGGCCTACAAAATCCACATCCCCAAAGGTCCTTTGGCAGAGGGAGAAGACAAGTGGGTCCACATAAACCAGTTGAAATGTTGCCATCCCAGGCACACTCTGCAACAACTGGAGGAATCCTCTGGAATCCTAGCGGGTACTGTCTCAGACTAATTCTGTTCCAATCATAAAACATACCACATCTAGTCTCTAAAATATTGTGATTTGCATGAAACTGTCTCTTAGTTATACTGTTTTTTTTTTTTCAAAATAAGAATGTAATGTTTCGTGATGATGAAATGCATATGCTGCCCCACTATCTCAACGGTGGTGGAAAAACGTCTATGAATAGGTATTGCCGCTCTTCCTTTGTCGTCCTAGGAGAAAGAAAACCTTGAGACGGGCCAAGGAGGACGATCCGGAGACCGGGAGCTGAGACGCAACGGGCTCGGGGTACCGCCCAATATTCCCATCAGGACCGGCGAGGAGAACCGATCGATCCGACCGGATGGAGGAAAAGATGCTGAACTGGGCCATCTATTGGAAGAAGATGAGGAAACATCCCAGATCTTGCGAGTCCCATCAGTGAAACCGAATGGCCATCGCAAGAGGGGGGCTTGCGGGATGTATTTACCCATGCATCCGAGCCCTACCTCAAAACTGTGCAGTACTGACATGAAAACATCATGATGGCCAGAGCTTCCCAGAAAATGCACAGGGAAATGCAGGAAGAATAGGCTGCCACCCATTTTTGCCGATGTTATGGGCACAGAAGGACACTGCCTAAAACCACCATTGGACTACCCACACAGTAGTCTGAAACCATTGGGAATGGCAATGCTGATTGCCAAATGCAACCTAGAATTGTTGGGAATTCATTTTCTTAAATCCCAAAAATGGGTGCAGTACCAGTACTCACCACTATCCAAAAGCCGGCAATTTAAAACAACACCAGATTTTACTTTTTTTGTGTAAAAAATGAATGAACCCAAAGCAGGCCAAAGAAAGACTTACTGAGAGGTGGATACAACGTAAAGTGATATTCTGAAGTGACTTGAAGGTTTATAACAAGACTGGCTTAGCTGTGGATTTCAGCAGTTTAAGTAAATTTGGACTGAAAGACACTACAAATCTAAATGTTTAAAAGAAATGAGTGACCTACTTTGAGTGTCACATAGGTTGCAATTGTTTAAATGTCATAGTTTTAAACTTAGAATCAGCCTTCTAGCTGCATATGTGAAAATGTTTAGTTTTATTTGAATGCAGAAACTGGGGAACAGAAATGACAGCTTAAAGAGATTCCAATTTGCCTGGCAACTACCCCCATCAGGAGTGAAACTTGAGTCACAGCTGTGTTCCCAGGCCTAGCTGCCCTTTTGCTGCTCACACTAAGGATATGCCATCTATCTGATAATTGAATTACCTGTGCTCTGCAGGAAAGTGAACAAAGCCCTGTCCTGGCTCAGGCAGAGGTTTTATTGGCAGGAGTCGTAAATGGTCGTAAAAAGTGGCTTCCTCCTGAGGAAAGGGGAGGAGCACTGCCTGTGAGAGCAAGCTGGCTTGGCAGAACTGGAAAAACCAGAAATTCAACCTTGTGCTGAGGGTAAACCACACCCCTTTGGAGCCAGAACATAACTTTAAAAAGATGAATAACTCATAGAGCGGACATGTGAAAATTTTATAAATGATACCATAGTTCTTGTGATTTTTCTGCCCACATTTTAAGAGGTTTTTCGACCCGGTGGCAGGTTCAGGGGGGTGTTAGCGGAAAAGTGGATATTACTCTAAATGTATGCATGTTAAAAGTCTGAAACTTCATCAGTTAATGTCCATACTCCCTGCACACATGTATGTAAAGTTGGGTCAATGTCAGAAATTGAAAAATCAGTTAAAAAGTCAATTATGTGCCATTTCTGAATGCAAGCTCTTAGAAACAGCAGATTTGGACAGAGACATGGCTAAATTCAGCCACACCATGTATATGTAATTTCAAGCAACTGTGTAACTGTGAAATATGTCTTTTATTATCAAATATAGAATGGGTGCAATCTGACAGAGGAGTGTCCTATCTGCAAGCCATAAAATGACATCCCTCTGACTCACAGTTCATTCCCCAATCAAACGATAAATGGAAGTTTGACCAATTAGAAGCTGAGAGAGAGGTAGGGTCAGTGATGCTAGAACACACCCACATTCTAAACACATAAAAGCAGACAGACAGGACAGATAGGGACCTTCAATTCCATCTGCAGCGGGACGCTCTGCCGGAAAAATCCATACTTTACCTCCATCAAACCTCCAGAGAGCCAAACTAGAGACTTCAATCTATCCAGAACTAGAGACCCAGACCAGAGAACCAGAGAGAGCTGACCCAGATCACTGTGAAGTGCAGAGACCAGAGGCGAGTTTAAAACCTGACCAGATCCATGGCGAGGCCCATTTCACTCAAGAATATAGTGTGAGTACATAGTAAAACTGTGTAGAACCCATCTCTTAGTTAAAATAATATAATTCAATCCATTTTAACCTAAGTAGAACTGCAGCTTAGCAATTGTGTTATCCTGCCATCATTTTTAAAGCTGAAAAAGTGTGCGTTTAAAATTTCAAATCTGAAAAACGACCTTTATTCAATCGTTCATATCTCCGCAACCGTTTGTGCTAGAGACTTGCAGTAACTTTCATTTTGAAGCTGAGATCCTAGGCTTTCCTAGGACCCCAAAACGATAGAGATAGTCCTTGTGGTTTCTCTGTAATAGCGCTCGGCGCATCCGCGGATTTTACCACGATTTGCAAATTTCTTCACATGTAAAAACTGCTGCTGCTTGCCTTCCATTTGCCAGAATTTCGTTTAACCTGCTAACTATCCCTGCATCATTGCTAGTGTGAGCCTGGACTAATATTAACTAGATACCACTCACCCTGAACCTCTGAAAGGGAATTAAAAGCAATTTAGCATATTTTTTAATTCATTGCCAGCACATATCAAAGCAATTTGGGCCTGTGTTTTTAAACTTCTGTTGTCTAAGCTTGCCGGGGTGAACTGATTTACATTGATTGCATTTCTGAGAACTGTGTGTTTTCCTTCCATTTCCTTGCCTTGCATCAAGGGGGGGAGGGGATTGCCAGAGAAAAGTGATTACATTGTTTGGTTGAAATCATATTGAGTATTTTCTGTACTGCATTCATTGAATATTGCATCTACCTGAGCTTACATAAATCATCCTCTACCACATTATACTTTTGTTCCTATTTACCAGTGTGCTACCTTATCCATTTCATGTCAACTCATTAGTGATTATAAAGAAGTGTGCTAGTGCCAGATTCTCCGTTGTTGATCTTTATCATATCAGATTAAGTGTGCTATTCAATTATTAATTTATTATAAAGTGGGATATATATATCTATTGTTTAATTTATCAAATAAACCTTTTAACTTGCAAAACAGAACTACTTCTTGGCTCAGTGGGGTCAGGGGGATTCCAAGAGAGGGGTGTTATATAGGGGTAGTCATCCAGAACGCATGAACTGGACATAAAGATATATCAATAAGGGTTTTCATTCAGTATTACAGACCAGGCGTTGACTTAGCTGTAGTGTTGAATTGAATCCTCTTACAATGATCCCCATCAACAATCAGAGTCCTGGGACCACATTGCTTTTGTAGGACATTGAACCGCGAGGGACCTGGCAGTGGATGATCTAAATGATCCCTGGTCATTTTCACCATATGAGACAAGTTGAGAAAAGTATGTCTGCATTTATGTCAGTGTAGCAGGAAGTGGGATTTCCTATCTAGCTGGAGGACCTACAGTGTAAAGGAGAGTGAGTTATTAAATCTGACCAAAGGCTATCTGACCATGAGAACCAGGGAGGGTGGAGTACTGAAAGAAGAAAACAAATGAAGTGAAAGGGAGGAAGGAATGGTAGATGATGTTAGTCTTTGCTGCTTTGAGACACACATTGCTATAGGGCATTTGTGCCTGGACACAGGAGAAAAAGGAGGATACCAAGTTGGGACCTATGCTGGAATTACCTTCTGGTCTGAAGCCAGTATATCTATGATCAGCATAGGACAACAATGTGCATGAAAATGGAGAAGGTCAGCAAGAAAAGTGAGGTGGTCATTAAAGAGCCACGGTGAGAGAATGAAGCCTTTTGAGAACCCAGCAGTTCGAAAAAGTGTGCTCAGACAGGAAAGACGTGCCCTAACCTCCGTCACTCAGTAGAAGAGGAAGGATGATCGTATAGAACAGAATCCTGAAATGAGAACGTGGACAGGGGCATTCCAGGATAGAAGGGAGAGAGTGAGAGCAGCGGTTGGACAGAAAAGGAGAAGGGGCTGGGAGTGCTACTCCATTCATATCCCCTTATTGTATATGTAACTTACATTTGGTAGAATGAAGCTTATTTCCAAGTCCCTCTGTGTTGGCCAGTACTTCAGTTCTCCTTCAAGGCTTTATCTTTGATATAGAAAGAAGCACCAAAAGGTATGGAGGGTAACATCTTTGACAGCAACAAAAGCAGAAAAAGGGTTTTGGAGGTTCAGGGTAACAAGAGGATTGGCAACCAGGGACAGACACATGTATCACTCAAAAAGAGGAAGAAGGCTTGCTTAAATCTGCAACCGTGGCTCTTTGTCATGAAACAGGCTGCTTCCATGAAGGTGAGAACCAGATTGGCAGATGTCCATCTTCTCAAGGATTTTACCAACAGAAGAGGTGATGATATGGGGCTACAGTTAGCTGGGCTGCAGGGTCCTTAGAGAGTTTCTCTAGGAGCAGTGAGATCTATTTTCCTTTAGCGCAAAGGGTTAAGCAATAAAGCAGGAGCTGTTTCATGAGACAGACAAAGGTGGGGCCAAGGTGTCAATAGGGTATTTGAAGCTCATAGTGTGGCACAGGAAGACCTGTTTGGTCCAGGCATCCATTTCTGGGTCTGTGGGTATGATATCTGCTGGAGCGGCTGGTTTTCAGCAGGGGAAGGAGAACAAGAGTAAGGACCATGTCTAAGGGTGACAATGGTCATCTGGATCAGTGTGAGATTACCCACAAAGAAGAAAAAGGGACAAGCTCTCTGTACAGCCTGACTATTTCTGCAGATGTATTTGCCAGGTCAACGTGTTCATGCATGTGGGCTGCCTTCTTGTGCATGATGGAAGCATGGTAGATACATTTGTGGCAATGGTAAGGATGTCTATCCTCCCTTTACTTAGATTTTCACATTCATTATTCCAGAGCTCCAATCCTCCAGATCAGGAGGGCAATATCAGGGTCAGATCATTTATTTTAGGAGGTGTTTACTCTTTACCCTAATGTAGGCCTTTCTGGACTGGGGTTTCCTGCCTTAATGAACACATTGACAAATGATTGTATGTCATTTCATGTAGTGCTGTACTTCTGGACACACTTCAAGCTTTGCTGCAGTTGTGGTACATATATTAACACATATTTCCTGTGTAATCTCTTGATACTCACCAACGTGCTCCCTTTGATTTCACTCCCTATTGAACCTTTACATCCCACATCTACCCAGGTTTATACTGGCTTGTAGGGTAACAGGGCAATGCCCCGAAGTGCCAGCCTATGAGTCTAGTGTGGGCCAGATTTTTGGGCCAGAATTGACCACATGTGTGGCCATAGTGGCCCATGTTCATAACTTACTACAATGTTACTAACCACATATGTTTCCAAATGCAATATTTGTTAAATATTTTATCAAAGCACCCTTGTGGTTAATTCTCAAACCTTTGGTTCTGGATAGCAATGAATTGTATTGTGTGATTGTGGGTCATATTTTCAAATGATGCCTGGACTGATGTTATGCCCGGTCGAACCCTGTGTCTACCTTGTGCTCCCATCCACGCCCACTCTTTTTCTCTACTTCCGCCCCTCCACTTCACTCCCCCTCCAGTTATTATAAACACATCTATCGTTCAGGGCTTCGTACCTGCGTTTAAAGGTCATGTTGACTTTATTCTGCCTTGACCAGCCTGTAGCACACACAGCAGGTTTCCCGAGAGACTTTAATTGCAGGTGGCATTAACACGTCAGAGATATTACCACGGCAAAGATACATGTCCACCTGATATCACACCGTGTTAGCTGAAGTGGGCTGCATATGCATATGCACGGAGTGAGTTTCAGCAAAATGTGACTTTGATGTTATTTCACTCTGACATGTTACATGGACCCCATCACACCCACGATTAACCTGCTTTGTTTTCTACAGGCCCAAATTAAACTGGTTTTAAGTTTTAGAAACGTGTTTTACTTTTGCGATATATTCTATTGTAACTTAGTTTATTTGTATTAGAGTCCTTGGACTCCTGTGTTATAAAGACATGCAGTAGAGTAGTAGTTGTATTGTCATTATATGTATATTTCACTTAGTTTATTGTTTAGCCACTTGCACTGTACATCTTGATGACAATGAATACCAACTGCTCTATACAAAAACTACTTTGCTCTGCACTAGGTTACAATGGAAAACCACCAGCTGATTTATGCAACTTACCGTATATTTTGTTTCTGGGGAAATGCAGCTCGTATCACAACATGCGTAGCAACGGGATGCAGGGCTGTTTCTAACATCTCACGCAGGATCGTTTGAGATGCTGAGCCAGTCCTGGCTTTCAGGCACCCATTGCAGACAGGATGCAAATGAGGTCACCTGAAACCAACACGCCACCTGCAACCCGCCCCCCATGATAGATTATGGATTGTTTGTGGCAGGCAGCACTTGCCTCAGCTGCCCCATTGGCTCACACCCAGCATTTCGGACATGCCCCATCGTTAGAGCACCCCCTTGATTTCTCATGACACTTAAATCACTGACTGTGTGCATAGACGCAGTGCTTCCTACTGTGTTATTAAAAGCGGTCCTGCTCCACAATCTACCCCACACTTGTAATGCCATCTACATCCTCTGGTTCAGAAACTGAGAACACCAGGGATATGCATCCGTGCAATATAGATGTATGCCCGAATTGTTGCAGCTTTAAGAAATGTAACCAATGCTATGGCCAAGAGAATAGCTGCCGGCTATATCCTTCCTAGTTCTTGCTCTGCTGCCTAAGATGCATGCTTTGTTCGACGACAAACCTGCTTGCCTTACATACACCAATAAGTACAATGGGCCCGATTCATGCAATTGTTTGCACGGCGGAAAATGACTTCGCACCGCCAACAAACACTCCGATTCATGGAACAGTGCAACGTGTCATTTGGCCAGGCGAAGTGACTTTACCCGGCAAAAATACACCTTGCACAGTTCCTTGAATCAGGGTTTGTGTGAGCAGTGCAAACTCACTTTTCACAGTGCAAAGTCATTTTTGCACCGTGCAAAAAATTCCAAAAATCAGGCCCAACGTATTTTAATCGAAATAGGAGAAAACTACACCCCAAACCTATTGCTTCCTTCCACAGGTCTAGAAATGTTTGCACGAGCAAAAATGGTGTAGTTTGGGTCATCCCCAAACTAGCTCGCCCAGCACTAGTCTGGATATCTGCTAGTCTGCATATCTGTAGTCAATGTATCAGTTAATAAGGCCGTGGCTATTAAACCATGCACAATGATGGCATTCCTTCTCCAGTGCATGAATCACGGTTATTGGCGGGAAGCAAGCGTTTTTTCTTCTGTGTCGGCTAAACAATGAATCGAAAGGTGAAAGACATGTTGTTCAAGAAATGAGTGGTTCATTTTGCTGTACTGAACTGAAGTCAAAAACAGCAAGAACCTTTTAACGCTTTATGCAGAAAGTGCCCCCCTTCCCCCGGTCAGTGGTTGGAGTTTCGGATATTAATTGATCTGCCAGCTATATGGTTGCAGCCTTACGCATGCATATCCACAGCATGTCTAATGCTAGTTCTCATGAATTATATGTAATTGAGCTACAATTGAAGGTGTTTGACAAACGCATGGGCTTGGTTTTGCATGCTGTTATGTCTGGAAACATTTACTAAATATTAAATGGAACTATTTCATTCGTATTTCCCTTCCATATTGTTAACAGGTCACTGCAAACGTTCCACTGTTAAATGAATTAATGTAAACGACGGTAATGGCTTCTCATAGCAAAATTCAATGCCAATGAAAATGTTTACATTGGAGAAAACAAATGTGCATACAAAATACTCTTTAGGAGGTAGTGTTGGTCCATTACTTGATCAGTTATATATGACTTAGCATTTACAAAGCGCTTGTACACAGGAGTTTCAAGGCGCGACCAATAGACCAATATATGATTTTTTTTTTATGTTTTAATGTTCTTCCTTCATTCCTTTTGCAACTCTTTTGCTGTGTTGGATGGTGGTAGGTTACTACCTCCTGTAGCCTACTACCTATTGCACCGATCTGCTGATGCTTGGCAGACTGGCCTTCTGGTTTCTGTGGTGGGGGACTATAGGCTTAAATTCCAATGTAGCAAGGCAGTGCTGGCATGAGGATATCTCAGGCTATAATTGTGTCCGTAGTCCAGGCCACGCATTATCACTAGTGTGGACACGCTCCCACACACCTGTCGTGTGGGATGTTTTAACCCACTAGTCCATGCCCTGCAACATTACTGTGCACTGCTTGCATCGGAAACCTCAGAATGGCCGCTGGATAGCCTTATGCGTGCTAAAAATCACCCAGAAGTGTGCAGGAAACCTGAAAAATAGGCCACCAATCCACTTTTGCCTATGTCAGTGGTAACATAGGAGACCACTGCCAAAACCCATCATTTGGCTGCCAACAGAGGAAAATGAAACCATTTGAAAAAGCAGTCCTGCATTGCAAGAGAAACACAGATCTGTTTAAAAATGTGTTTTTCCTTGACTGTGGAAAGTGCAAAAATCATGGTTCCCAAACATCACAAGAGATCCAACCTCCTTGTTGGGTGTGAAATATCACTGTATATAAAGAATTCACCTAAGCACAATGTCAGCAGAAACATATTTGATCAGAAGAAAATCCACATGTAAAGATGCTTGCTTGGAAGAATATGTCAAAAATGGGCACAGTACCGCTACTCGCCTGTGTCAGAAGCTGGCGATTACTTAACCTGTCAATTTAAACTTCTACATTAAGATCTAAGTATGGAAAATAACTCCTATCAAAAGCGATAGAGGTGGATACAATTCAAAACTATATTTTAAAAATGGCTGGAATTAAGAGTATGTGGATATATTTGTAAAAATGTAATTTGTATTTTAAGACAAGACTGTTTAAACACTGTTTTAAAAGTGAGTAAAGTTAGCCCCACTGAGCTTCAAAGATATCCCACACCTTCTACCCAACAAAGGAATCTTCCCCCCTGCTCTGCTGAAAAACTGGCAGGGGTGTGTGAAAGGAACTGGGAGGGGGACTTTGGCCTGTTGCTCTGAGTGGAAACAAAGGACTCCCTTGACTGAAAAGAAAATGTTAATTCGGGCGTCAATAGAAACCAGCCCTGGCAGGAAGAAGCTCAAGTTACTCTCTGTCTCAACCAAGCCTTGGAGGCGGGCCCAGACTGAGATGTGGATTTTAAACTGGAGAAAATATATGTTTGAGGAAAAGACTTATAGAAAATTGTGCCGAACTGGCAAAAATATGGAATTTAGAGGTTATTAAAATGAAAAAGTTGCTCACAAGTAGAAACTACTCTGGAATGTATGCGATGTTCAAAGACTGAACCATGAACATGTTGATATTGTAGCAATTGTGATTATGCTAGGAATATGAAAATATACAGAACTATGCCCAGATGGTATGTGCTTGTATGTGAGAAATTGGTACAGAACTGACACTGAGTAACTGACCAAAAGCGCAAAAAACTGTCATTTGTGAACCAAAGCCCTCCAGAAGATGGGACTTTGACAGACACGTGCCTTAATTAATCTGTAATGCAAATATGTAATATTAGCACGTTTGGGATATTATGAATATGTTTTTTATGAAAATTAGATTTTTTGGTTTGACACAAAGGGGAGTTTTTTCTCCCTGGACCATAAACATGACACAATGTTTCTTTCTCGAATCAGGAGAGAGGGAATACTTAGACCAATCAGTTTCCTAGAGGGTGGTCTTAGTATAATCAGCCTTCCCATCCCCTTGAAAAATACATAAATAGGGACTGTTCAGGGCACAGAGACACAAACATTCACCCATCACTGATCTACTGGTGAAGCGCTCTGAAGGAGAATCCAGGTCCAGAACTATCCAGACTCCAGAACTATCCAGACTACAGAACCCTGAAGCAAAAGGCCCAATCCAAAAAGCTGAACCCTTCTCAGCTGGCCTTTAAAATCGTGCAACCTGATTTTAACCCCAAACTTCCAAGGGGCATCGCAAATCCAAAAGCCTGGCTCTGCTGTTTTGGCTGCTTCTTGCCAAGAACCTTGCTAGAACCCAGACATCCAAACCAGTAGAGCAGAGCTGTACCCAGAACCAACCGTCAGATCCAGTCCAGGAGGCCGTGCAGACCAGATGGCCTTGCTGAGAGTAGAACTAAGCACCTGAGACCTGTCCGGTGGCTAGCAGATTCCAGTCCAAAACCTTTGACCAGATCCTGATGGACCTATTCCATTCCAAAGGTATAGCTGTGAGTATTTAGCATAGAACTGTCCATAGCCAATCTTAGTTTTAAGTAATCCTATCCAACCCATTCCAACATATCCAAAACTGCATTATAGAATCTCTTTTGTCTATACTGACTCCTTCTCTCATCCATATAATCCTGTGATAATTGTAGTGATAATCATCTTTGCGCTAATATTTTTGCTGAAGAAGGCAAGTGTCGCAGCGGACAAAGATCAGACAGAGGTGCCTCTGGACTGGTGGCTGTACCGTTGGTACCTCGCATCTTCATAGCCTCCCTTAGTGTTAAGAAATCCTTGTTTGTAATCTTCAAAAAGCGCATCTCTCATTTGAAATCTTGACTCTTTTCTGAAAAATCGACCTTTACTAAAACCTCTGTAACCTTTGATCCGTACATGCTACGAACGAAATTTAAATGTCAAATTGAAGCTAATATCCTCAGCTTTCAAACAAACTAAAAACTATTCCAACTTCTTAAAGTTATTCTGTAATTGTGTTTCTTGCACGCTGAAAAGTTTGTCGCGATTCTGCATTTCGCTCAATTTCATCCCATATAAAACAGCTATTTCTTGCATTCAACTTCTGAATTCAGTTTCCTATCTGCCAGTCATTCAAACATCATTGCTAGTGTCTACCTGAACCTATTCAAAGTGGCTCCCACTAGTTTTGAATCCCATTTAGCGAATTAAAATCAATTTTTAGCGTTTTTCCCATTCATTTCAAATCACATTCAAAAGCATTTGACCTGTTTTAAAATCATTCCTGTTCTCTCTAACCTTTCTGGGGAATTGGGATGGAACTGCATTGTTGCTTGTATATTCCTGAAACCTGTGCGCCCTCATTCCATCTCTTCAAGAGTGGTTACATTGTCTTTGATTGAATTCATATCAAGTTTTATTTCTGTGCTGCATTCATTTCATATCATTGCATTTCATTGAAACCACACAAAGTTATTCTCTGCTACATTATTCTTCTCACCCATACTTCTATTGATTAAAGAGATTGTTGATTGATGTGACATCACCCATTGCTGATCAGTGTATAAATATTTATAAGTGTGATATCTAGATATTGTTCATATTCACAAAAGTGTGATATGTGTATTGTTTAATTCATCAAATAAATCTTTTAACTTTGCAAAACAACCTACTTCTTTGTTCAATGAGACCGGGGGGAATTCAAAGAGAGGGGCATGATATAAGGGTACATCGTCCAGAAATAAAAGAACTTTTGACATAAAAATATATAATTAAGGGTTCCGGCTGGGCATCTCACGCTAGGCATTGACTTAGTCGTATTGCTGAGTTGAAAACACTTACACTCAGTACTTTACTCAAGAGTACAACCGGCTTTCTAGGATGAAGAGAAAACCCACCTCTGACCTGAGCCTGCCCTGACAAAGGACCTTGATTCCGAAATGCATCTGCTAGGTCCTCTGCAGACAACCAATTGAGCAAATAAAACAGAAAATGATCTGAATACAGAAAACTGAAGCATGTCTGTATTTTATTTTCATAAACACAGATGATGATTTTGAACTAACTTTTGGATCTTCATTTGAAGTAGTTCTTGCTACATAAACGGGAGTCTCCAGGCTGAGTGATTGTTTCACTGATCATCTTCTCTCCTCGGTCGTTTCAGGCTATAGCCACTCTGCTCATATGCTTCCCCATGGCCATAGTCGGATTGATCCTCATGTCAAAAGACCAGGGCTCACATTATAAATATGGGCAGTCTAATCCCCATGGTGATAGGTGGGCTCCATGCCGCCTATTAGGTACCCCTGATGGTGTAGGGAAAAGCGCCCAGTTAAAGCAAACAGAACCCAAGTCAACCCACTGCACTGCAGGCAACTAATTCTGAATCCGTGATGGAGAGCCGGCGGTGCTCTATTCTAGTCTAAATATGGGCAAACTTAATAGGGGCACTTCTGGGTTCCATTGAGAGCCACTGAGTGCTTGTGTGAGGGGAGTCAAGGGACCAGTCCCCTGTGAAAAGTGGGGTGTCTGAACCACCATGTGGACATGGCTGGGCTGCTGGGAAAACAACCACTATGTCTTTACAAGGTTAGCCCAAAGAAATGTGCTTATTGTGGAAATCCTACAGATTAAAGGTGGATCGGGTCTCCCACTACAATAGTTGGTGAGAGATCCTATAGAGTAGAGACTGATGAGGATGTCTCTGCAATACTGGCAGAAATGTGTCTTCTGCATAAAACTAGTAGACACACACGCCTGCACAATATTAGATGAAGGGTGTACCTGTGTAGAGGAGGAGTCAAGTACCCCCACCAAAGCTCCGCCCCATGCTGCCTATATGTTGGGAGCCAGAAATTGCAACACATGCAGTACCAGTAAGGAGGCCAGAACCGCAGAAAAAATTATGGAAACAAGGTATTCATTAAGAAAACCTTATATGCATTCATGAACAAATAATGGCCTTTTGGACAAAGTCCTGGAAGAAGTGTGAAAATGAGTGAACGAGAAAACTGGTGATGACATGCAGAGCAGATGATTACCCACCTGGAAAAGATGCACGAGGCATAAGAACATAGATGTTCTTTAAGCTCTGAAGAGGAGATGGTAAAGATGAGCAACATTTCAGGCTCACGATGAAGATGCTCATGCTACAGAAACGCTGAAGAACATGTAAATCAGTTCACACTTGTACAGATGCAATAACCATGTAGACAAAGTGATCTTAAGGTTGGGTACGTAGTGAATAGTTTTGCGGCAATGCGCCAATGTATAATACATAGGAATGTATAGAACCAGGATATTCCACAATGCACTTTAAGCAAGGCTGAATCCCAGTTAATGGAAAGAGTTTTCAGTGTGGCGTAGTTGGAAAATTACTGATGGCGAAAGCGAAATTCAAGAAAGGCTTGGCTGGCCAAGCACCAAGAAGAAAAGGTCACTGTGAGTCTAGTTGTCCATCCAGTAGATAGATGAAGATGAGAAAGAAACAAACTTCTGTTTGAAATGTAATGGAAAAACACTGAAGGTATCAGAAGTTCATCATTTAATAGAATTAAATGCTACAAAAGGCTTGTCTACCAGTCACATGGTCAGATCAAAATAGACATTGGGTTGAGCTACACAGAAACCAAGAAGATACCCCCTTTATTTCTCAGGCAAAGAGAGCCTCTACAAGGCCAAGTTGAAAGCCTTAATTTACTGGAAGATTGCAAGAGTGATGATAGATGTTGGGCTAATTGGAAGGGGGAGGCATGATCACGCCGACCTTTCAATGCATCTGGTATGGTAGGCTGCGTGCTGCTAGCGTGTGGAATATTCCAGAAGGGTACAAAGGTGCCAAACCAATGGTAGGGGGTCACGTATCAAAGAGGCCCTTAGTTTGTATAACCAATGAAGTGTCTAGTATTAGAGTGACATGGAAAATTATTTGTACTTGGGATGCAATTGGGATGGGCTTAGTTGCCTACCTGACAGTAGAAACCCAATCACAACCCCTGTCAGTATGGAACATATATTTAGATATTTCCTGTAATCCTATCACATCCTCAAGTAGGTTTTTGTAGTTTGCCAAGTAGTATGACATCACTTAAGATTAATTTTTGTTAAAAACATTACGTTTTTATGATACGCGTTGAGAGAAATCGAGCGAACGTCCATTGATGTCTGGTGTAACTCCCTGTTTTAGACAATTGCAAATAAAACAGCACCCAGTTTTGCCAACTTCCTGAGTCGGTTTGATTATTGATGTTTGAGTAACGTCTGCATCCTCATCCATCTCAAAATATTGTTACCTCATATTAAAGGGCCCTAGGTCACTGGCTTTACCTGCACAATGTATTTTATTTCTATTTCCACCAAATATGTGAAACTGTGAATATGAATTTAGCAGCTTGTAATAGATCCGTCATATGACGCTTGCTCACCTTAAATACTCAGACCCCCTTTTTACCATTCTAAGATCATGCCTATTCTGAATAGAGTGAATTTGTGTATCGTTATAGCCTACCCAGCTATTGATCATGCCATAGGCCTACAACGCTCTGTGCCCTCAGAATGTGTGTGTGTGTTCACCCCACAAGAAAGCCCATTTTCACTCTAGGATAGGTTGTACATATATGTCTAATTTTTAGGGGGGGGGGCTGGGTACACAAGGCCATAGGAAACAACAAAAAAACATATTTTTATGGAATTGTGGGGCACTGTGAGGCAGGAATTTAAAAGGTTAAGTAACACAGGAATGAATGGCTTGATCTTCTGAATGAGATAGAGCTGGCACCATGCTGTCTAGGTTTTGTTTGTGACGTTGGGTAAGGCAAATACTTCTCCCAGTGTGTGGAAACCATCCTCGTCAATGTAGGTCATTTGTAGTGTCAATATTTTGACCCTCTCATTTTGCCCCACCTCTGTCATCACCCTACTCCCTCCATTGACGTTTGTAAGATATATTTTCATTATTATATGGCTTTAACACAAAGTGGAGACCCCTGATATAATGCCCCCATATGTACAGTCCCATCCAACGATTCTGGGCCAGAAATAGGCCTTTAGAACACAACCCACATGTATTTCAATAAATGAATTAAAGTTTAATCCAGGCTTTATAAAGGGGAAGTCATCACAGTATCACACAATCCCAGGCTGCTTGTCCACAAAAATGAAAATAACATACCTGCTTGAATCTCACTATTTCTCACACACAACTATTCTTTTACGTAATGAAGTCTCCTAGACTTAATTCTGTCACTTATCGGCCACTGTGTTAATTATTTTTACATCCACCACATTTCCAAATTATGCCTACAATTACCTTTACACATGATTCAAAGTCCTTAACTTTCCCCAATAACACCAGCAATTTAGGGAATCACATTACTGTTACATAGACAAATGAAATGCATACACATATAGTATGATCCCTTTACATCTATTAGTTTGCCCCCCAATGTAAATATGGGGTTGTGGGTTTCTAGCTAATGCATTTAATTGAATGTAGTCTACTATGCATTGCATGTATGTTTTGTAGGTTTGGGTTAGAGAATAGGACCCACATTGTTCTTTAAATGTGTGCAGTAAGCAGCATTATCATTGTAGAAAGCACAAACTATTTCTACTGACCCACACAACCTGTAAGAATGGTTTTATAATCTTGTTAAACAGGTATAAGTGTCTCTCTCACCTGTCACCTGGCCCCACTCTCTTCTTCCATTCCTTTCCAAAATTCTCAAACATGGTGTCTATTCTGAGATTGCTTCCTATCTTGGCATTCATGCTCTTACTTCCTAAGCACAAATCTGTCTTCAACCCTCTTCAGTCTACCAAGCCAGCTATTGTTTCTGTCTCTGCTGTGCTCCTATCTGCTTGTCACACTGAACTCTCATCAATCGTTATCCTACTACATCTCTCTGTTGCCTTTGACACCTTCAACCATCCAACACATATTCACACACTATCTTCCCTAGGCCTCTCACAGACTGTCTTACAATGGTTTAACTCTTATTTCACTAAACGTTCCTTCTCCCTCTCCTGGGATGGAAAACTATCTTCCAATGGCCTGCTTCTTCAAGGTGTCCTCCAGAGGTCTGTCCTTGGACCTATGCTCTTTTCAGTCCACACATCCCCCTTATCCTCTATTGTTTCATCTTTTGGGATCTCCTCCCATTTCTATTCTGATGACTCACATGTCTTTGTCCCTTTTTCCACCTTCTCTGACTCACTTTATTCTGCATTCTCTTCTTGTTTATCGTCAATCCAATCATGGAAGCATGCCAATTTTCTGCACCTCAATCGTTTCTTCCCATCCACTTCCATTCCCCCCATCTCGGCTCTCCTGTAACCTTCACTATTCCACCTCAACCCATAAATCTGGGCATCTATTTTGATTCCTCCCTTTCCTTCACTCTGCACATTTGTAATACTGCCTGCTTGTGCCACCATAATATTTTCAACATTTGCAAAAAATCAATCCTTGTTATTCCTTTCATGCTGCCAAACGTCTCATCTCTACTCTAGCCATTTTCCACCTTGACTATTGTCCTGCTTTGCTTACTGGACCCTTTTCCTCTATCTTTAACTTCTCTAGTCGTACCCTCTGCTTTCTTCTTCCCCATATTTCTATCTCCCATTTCTTATGATACTGGTCTTGGTTACCCTTTGAATATAGCCTCTTCTTTCACTTCCTTTGCATCGCACCCCTTTATCTTTCTTCTCTGCTCCTCTCCCTCTACGTCCCATCACGCTGTTTCCGCTCTCAAAATCAACTCCTACTTATAATTCCTAAGCCCCCATTATGTCTCTACCCACTTTTGTTAATATTCTCCCTTGGAACCCATATATTGAAACACTGTCCCTCTGCACATTTGATCCTCTTCCTCTCTTCCGATTCTCTGAAAATGTTATCCTTTTTCTCTCTTCCTATATTCTGCCTTAACTTGAAAATATATCTTCTTTTATTGAACTGTTAACTGGTATGTATGTCCAGCACGTATGGGAAAGTAATGTATAAATAAATATGAACACTTAGAGGGTCACTGTGCAATTTCATGAATGAGGGGTATATAGGATTTATATTTGCGTAATTTGTATGGGAGTATACATGGCAATGCATGTTCCATTGCTTAATAAATAGCTCTGGCCTTCACAGAATACACATTATCAAGCAGACCTTCATTCATTGGTCTATGCTACAGATGTCTTCCTATACACAGCTTAATGTTAATTATTTTTATAAAAACATTGTGGGTACAATTTAATGGTACTGTAATTTTCAAAGACCTGCATGCCAATTGCATTAACTAATATCTTACCACTGTGCACACAGCTCAAAATTGTATTATAGGTTGGATTGAAATGACAATTCATTTGATTTTAAATGCAGTGAGAATGCACTATACATTTCCTGTTTAATCAATGATTTTTTTTATATCACCTTCCCAAATCACCCACTTCTGGGTCTTAACAAGAAAAATAAAATGGTTGCTACAGAGCAGATATTATTTCATTGGGGAATTCTCATACTCACTTTGTATTAGTCTTTAAAGGTATGGAACCAGCAGAAATCCTCAAGTGTTCCCAGGGACGTCTCAGTCAACAGGCCCATCTTGATCTGCTTGTATTAAATTAGAACTGCCTCAGGGCCCCTTCTCTGCAGGTTCGCTTGTAGATAGGGCTCAACTCCTTGGAACAAGAATCCTTGCTTTTGCAGGCCTTACATTAGTCGCTCTCATTAATTCATCCATCTATCCCAAAGGATCAGGCGGTGTTCCTTTCTGCATTGTTTTCCAGTCTCCAAATCCTATCCCCCGTGGACTTTTTAAAGGTGTAAAATAATCCCATTCTTACATCATGATTGTGTCATACTATTTGAATGGCCCAATATTTCCATTTGCTTGCCTCATAATCAAACACACCAATTGAATTTAGCCCCCCATCTTCATTGGATTATTATAATTTCTATACTTGTGAAGAGAAAACGGTGGGGGCCCAATCTGCTCCTAATACGTTTGACTGAAAATGTGTTTTTATACCATAATTCACAGTAGCAGCCTGCCACATTAATGGGATATGGATGGTTGTGCTCATCACAGATGCACGGATGTATAGCATAAGTATTCAATGAGTGGTGGGAATACCAATTCGGTGTCAGAGTGAAGAAGCGACTTTCAGATTTCAAATACCCCCAGTCCCATGTTTGTAACTAGTATGATTTCAAACATATTGGCCAAATGTGTTCTTATGTATAATGTAATATGTGAATCATTCCCTTCCTTTGCCCTATGGACATCATCTTGTGCATCAGCACATGGGCCATGTAATCAAGCCTTTATAATGGGTTCAGTGAATGAGTGATTCTAAATGTAACGACACATCTGTGTTAGCCTGACAGATGGACAGTTGTATTGCTATGCAGAGTGTTAAAGGTACCACTAATAATGAAAGAATGCTTGCTTTTGATGCTCAATAATATTACAAACAGGTTCAGACCAACATATGCTAATCTCAAGCCACAAGGCAAACATCAAGCTATTTGAAATCTTTTGAAGTTTTTTAAAGAGTCCACTTAAAAATACACCCCAGAATGGGGGCAAATTTCTTTTGAGGTCAAGATCTGATAAACTTGAAGTCAGCACAATATCAGGATTAATTAAACACAAGTGTTAGTCAATCCAACATGAAAGAACAACTCAATGTTGACATATTTGCACTATAAGATTTTATGTACAATCCATCATGTTTTAAAAATCTTTTAACAAGGATCCAACAGTGGTTGTGAAAGGAAATTTAACAGTACATTAAAGAAAATGAATACAGTAAATATTCTTGTGGCTTCATTGTTCAGGTATACACATGGCAGGGACAGTTCTCCACTAGCACAGGAGTGTTTTTATATTGGAGCTTTTAGTATTTCCTGCCGTCAATTTGAAGTAATTCAAACTCACAGGGTAATTCATAGAATTTCGCAGAAAAGTGTCGCAAGCGGCTGGCGCAGAGTGTCCGCGTGCGATTGTCTGCGCCAGGCACGTGCGCCAAAACCGATTTCCGCGCACAGCGTATTCATGGATTTTAGGCTCCCAAACCAGCCGTGGCGCAGAGTATCGCAGCGACCCTGCAGCAGCTCCAGTAACGCCCCCAAGAACGCCCTCGCGCAAGGAAAAGCCATCAAAATCGCTAAATCATCGCAAAGGGCAGCGCTAACCCTGGACCAGTCCACAGGGCTGCCAAACAAGGAACGCAAAGCGGGTAACGTGCATATCAGGGGTACGTGTGAAGTTATACACGCGATTAGCCAGGGTACGTGTATTACAGGGGTACGCGTGAAGTTTCACACGCGATTAGCCAGGGCACGTGTATCACAGGGGTACGCAGGAATTATCACACGCGATTTGGCTGGGTACGTGTATTACAGGGGTGCGCGGGAATTATCACATGCGATTTGGCTGGGTACGTGTATTACAGGGGTGCGCGGGAATTATCACACGCGATTTGGCTGGGTACGTGTATTCCAGGGGTGCGCGGGAATCATCACACGCGATTTGGCTGGGTAGGTGTATTACAGGGGTACACGGGAAGTCCTACACGTGATTCGGCTGGGTACGTGTATTACAGGGGTGCGCGGGAATTCTCACATGCGATTTGGCCAGGTACGTGTATTACAGGGGTGCGCAGGAATTATCAGACGCGATTTGGCTTGGTACGTGTATTACAGGGGTGCGTGGGAAGTTCTACACGCGATTGGCCAGGGTACGTGTATTACAGGGGTACGTGGGAATTATCACACGCGATTTGGCTGGGTACGTGTATTACAGGGGTACACAGGAAGTTCTACACGCGATTCGGCTGGGTACGTGTATCACAGGGGTGCGCGGGAATTCTCACATGCGATTTGGCCAGGTACGTGTATTACAGGGGTGTGCGGGAATTATCACACGCAATTAGGCTGGGTGGGTCCTCACAGGTGTTCCCTGTACACCCTCCACGGCCCCTGCAGGCAGCCCACAAAACAGGGGACTACCCTGCACACCTGCTCATGTCCCCCTGCACCCCCACCCCCCAGCAGTGCAGGGGCAGCCTCCACCAGGCCCCCACCCATGTCTCCCACCCCCCCACCCCCCAGCAGTGCAGGGTCAACCTCCACCAGGCCCCCACTCATGTCCCCCTGCACCCCCACACCCCAGCATCCAGGGTCACCCTCCACCAGGCCCCCACTCATGTCTCCCACCACCCCCACCCCCCAGCAGTGCAGGGTCAACCTCCACCAGGCCCCCACTCATGTCCCCCTGCACCCCCACACCCCAGCATCCAGGGTCACCCTCCACCAGGCCCCCACTCATGTCTCCCACCACCCCCACCCCCCGGCAGTGCAGGGTCAACCTCCACCAGGCCCCCACTCATGTCTCCCACCACCCCACCCCCCAGCAGTGCAGGGGCACCCTCCACCAGGCCCCCACCCATGTCTCCCACCACCCCCAACCCCCAGCAGTGCAGGGGCACCCTCCACTAGGCCCCCACCCATGTCTCCCACCACCCCCAACCCCCAGCAGTGCAGGGTCAACCTCCACCAGGCCCCCACTCATGTCCCCCTGCACCCCCACACCCCAGCATCCAGGGTCACCCTCCACCAGGCCCCCACTCATGTCTCCCACCACCCCCACCCCCCGGCAGTGCAGGGTCAACCTCCACCAGGCCCCCACTCATGTCTCCCACCACCCCCACCCCCCAGCAGTGCAGGGGCACCCTCCACCAGGCCCCCACCCATGTCTCCCACCACCCCCAACCCCCAGCAGTGCAGGGGCACCCTCCACCAGGCCCCCACCCATGTCTCCCACCACCCCCAACCCCCAGCAGTGCAGGGGCAGCCTCCACCAGGCCCCCACCTATGTCTCCCACCTCCCCCCACCCCCCAGCAGTGCAGGGTCAACCTCCACCAGGCCCCCACTCATGTCCCCCTGCACCCCCACACCCCAGCATCCAGGGTCACCCTCCACCAGGCCCCCACTCATGTCTCCCACCACCCCCACCCCCCGGCAGTGCAGGGGCAGCCTCCACCAGGCCCCCACTCATGTCCCCCTGCACCCCCACCCCCCGCAAGTGCAGGGGCAGCCTCCACCAGGCCCCCACTCATGTCTCCCACCACCCCCACCCCCCAGCAGTGCAGGGTCAACCTCCACCAGGCCCCCACTCATGTCCCCCTGCACCCCCACACCCCAGCATCCAGGGTCACCCACCACCAGGCCCCCACTCATGTCTCCCACCACCCCCACCCCCCGGCAGTGCAGGGTCAACCTCCACCAGGCACCCACTCATGTCTCCCACCACCCCCACCCCCCAGCAGTGCAGGGGCACCCTCCACCAGGCCCCCACCCATGTCTCCCACCACCCCCAACCCCCAGCAGTGCAGGGGCACCCTCCACCAGGCCCCCACCCATGTCTCCCACCACCCCAACCCCCAGCAGTGCCGGGTCAACCTCCACCAGGCCCCCACTCATGTCCCCCTGCACCCCCACACCCCAGCATCCAGGGTCACCCTCCACCAGGCCCCCACTCATGTCTCCCACCACCCCCACCCCCCGGCAGTGCAGGGTCAACCTCCACCAGGCCCCCACTCATGTCTCCCACCACCCCCACCCCCCAGCAGTGCAGGGGCACCCTCCACCAGGCCCCCACCCATGTCTCCCACCACCCCCAACCCCCAGCAGTGCAGGGGCACCCTCCACCAGGCCCCCACCCATGTCTCCCACCACCCCCAACCCCCAGCAGTGCAGGGGCAGCCTCCACCAGGCCCCCACTCATGTCCCCCTGCACCCCCACCCCCGGCAGTGCAGGGTCAACCTCCACCAGGCCCCCACTCATGTCCCCCTGCACCCCCACACCCCAGCATCCAGGGTCACCCTCCACCAGGCCCCCACTCATGTCTCCCACCACCCCCACCCCCCGGCAGTGCAGGGGCAGCCTCCACCAGGCCCCCACTCATATCCCCCTGCACCCCCAACCCCCAGCAGTGCAGGGGCACCCTCCACCAGGCCCCCACCCATGTCTCCCACCACCCCCAACCCCCAGCAGTGCAGGGTCAACCTCCACCAGGCCCCCACTCATGTCCCCCTGCACCCCCACACCCCAGCATCCAGGGTCACCCTCCACCAGGCCCCCACTCATGTCTCCCACCACCCCCACCCCCCGGCAGTGCAGGGGCAGCCTCCACCAGGCCCCCACTCATGTCTCCCACCACCCCCAACCCCCTGCCACCATGGGCAGCCCCCACCAGGCCCCCACTCATGTCTCCCACCACCCCCACCCCCCAGCAGTGCAGGGTCAACCTCCACCAGGCCCCCACTCATGTCCCCCTGCACCCCCACACACCAGCAGTGCAGGGGCAGCCTCCACCAGGCCCCCACTCATGTCACCCACCACCCCCACCCCCCAGCCACCAGGGGCACCCTCCACCAGGCCCCCACTCATGTCACCCACCACCCCCACCCCCCAACCACCAGGGTCACCCTCCACCAGGCCCCCACCCATGTCTCCCACCACCCCCACCCCCCAGCCACCAGGGGCACCCTCCACCAGGCCCCCACCCATGTCTCCCACCACCCCCAACCCCCAGCAGTGCAGGGGCAGCCTCCACCAGGCCCCCACCCATGTCTCCCACCCCCCCACCCCCCAGCAGTGCAGGGTCAACCTCCACCAGGCCCCCACTCATGTCCCCCTGCACCCCCACACCCCAGCATCCAGGGTCACCCTCCACCAGGCCCCCACTCATGTCTCCCACCACCCCCACCCCCCGGCAGTGCAGGGGCAGCCTCCACCAGGCCCCCACTCATGTCCCCCTGCACCCCCACCCCCCGCCAGTGCAGGGGCAGCCTCCACCAGGCCCCCACTCATGTCTCCCACCACCCCCACCCCCCAGCAGTGCAGGGTCAACCTCCACCAGGCCTCCACTCATGTCCCCCTGCACCCCCACACCCCAGCATCCAGGGTCACCCTCCACCAGGCCCCCACTCATGTCTCCCACCACCCCCACCCCCCGGCAGTGCAGGGTCAACCTCCACCAGGCCCCCACTCATGTCTCCCACCACCCCCACCCCCCAGCAGTGCAGGGGCACCCTCCACCAGGCCCCCACCCATGTCTCCCACCACCCCCAACCCCCAGCAGTGCAGGGGCACCCTCCACCAGGCCCCCACCCATGTCTCCCACCACCCCCAACCCCCAGCAGTGCAGGGTCAACCTCCACCAGGCCCCCACTCATGTCCCCCTGCACCCCCACACCCCAGCATCCAGGGTCACCCTCCACCAGGCCCCCACTCATGTCTCCCACCACCCCCACCCCCCGGCAGTGCAGGGTCAACCTCCACCAGGCCCCCACTCATGTCTCCCACCACCCCCCAGCAGTGCAGGGGCACCCTCCACCAGGCCCCCACCCATGTCTCCCACCACCCCCAACCCCCAGCAGTGCAGGGGCACCCTCCACCAGGCCCCCACCCATGTCTCCCACCACCCCCAACCCCCAGCAGTGCAGGGGCAGCCTCCACCAGGCCCCCACTCATGTCCCCCTGCACCCCCACCCCCCCCGGCAGTGCAGGGTCAACCTCCACTAGGCCCCCACTCATGTCCCCCTGCACCCCCACACCCCAGCATCCAGGGTCACCCTCCACCAGGCCCCCACTCATGTGTCCCACCACCCCCACCCCCCGGCAGTGCAGGGGCAGCCTCCACCAGGCCCCCACTCATGTCCCCCTGCACCCCCAACCCCCAGCAGTGCAGGGGCACCCTCCACCAGGCCCCCACCCATGTCTTCCACCACCCCCAACCCCCAGCAGTGCAGGGTCAACCTCCACCAGGCCCCCACTCATGTCCCCCTGCACCCCCACACCCCAGCATCCAGGGTCACCCTCCACCAGGCCCCCACTCATGTCTCCCACCACCCCCACCCCCCGGCAGTGCAGGGGCAGCCTCCACCAGGCCCCCACTCATGTCTCCCACCACCCCCACCCCCCTGCCACCATGGGCAGCCCCCACCAGGCCCCCACTCATGTCTCCCACCACCCCCACCCCCCAGCAGTGCAGGGTCAACCTCCACCAGGCCCCCACTCATGTCCCCCTGCACCCCCACACCCCAGCAGTGCAGGGTCAACCTCCACCAGGCCCCCACTCATGTCCCCCTGCACCCCCACACCCCAGCATCCAGGGTCACCCTCCACCAGGCCCCCACCCATGTCTCCCACCACCCCCAACCCCAACCCCCAGCAGTGCAGGGGCACCCTCCACCAGGCCCCCACCCATGTCTCCCACCACCCCCAACCCCCAGCAGTGCAGGGTCAACCTCCACCAGGCCCCCACTCATGTCCCCCTGCACCCCCACACCCCAGCATCCAGGGTCACCCTCCACCAGGCCCCCACTCATGTCTCCCACCACCCCCACCCCCCGGCAGTGCAGGGTCAACCTCCACCAGGCCCCCACTCATGTCTCCCACCACCCCCCAGCAGTGCAGGGGCACCCTCCACCAGGCCCCCACCCATGTCTCCCACCACCCCCAACCCCCAGCAGTGCAGGGGCACCCTCCACCAGGCCCCCACCCATGTCTCCCACCACCCCCAACCCCCAGCAGTGCAGGGGCAGCCTCCACCAGGCCCCCACTCATGTCCCCCTGCACCCCCACCCCCCCCGGCAGTGCAGGGTCAACCTCCACCAGGCCCCCACTCATGTCCCCCTGCACCCCCACACCCCAGCATCCAGGGTCACCCTCCACCAGGCCCCCACTCATGTCTCCCACCACCCCCACCCCCCGGCAGTGCAGGGGCAGCCTCCACCAGGCCCCCACTCATGTCCCCCTGCACCCCCAACCCCCAGCAGTGCAGGGGCACCCTCCACCAGGCCCCCACCCATGTCTTCCACCACCCCCAACCCCCAGCAGTGCAGGGTCAACCTCCACCAGGCCCCCACTCATGTCCCCCTGCACCCCCACACCCCAGCATCCAGGGTCACCCTCCACCAGGCCCCCACTCATGTCTCCCACCACCCCCACCCCCCGGCAGTGCAGGGGCAGCCTCCACCAGGCCCCCACTCATGTCTCCCACCACCCCCACCCCCCTGCCACCATGGGCAGCCCCCACCAGGCCCCCACTCATGTCTCCCACCACCCCCACCCCCCAGCAGTGCAGGGTCAACCTCCACCAGGCCCCCACTCATGTCCCCCTGCACCCCTACACACCAGCAGTGCAGGGGCAGCCTCCACCAGGCCCCCACTCATGTCACCCACCACCCCCACCCCCCAGCCACCAGGGGCACCCTCCACCAGGCCCCCACTCATGTCACCCACCACCCCCACCCCCCAGCCACCAGGGTCACCCTCCACCAGGCCCCCACCCATGTCTCCCACCACCCCCACCCCCCAGCCACCAGGGGCACCCTCCACCAGGCCCCCACTCATGTCACCCACCACCCCCACCCCCCGGCAGTGCAGGGGCAGCCTCCACCAGGCCCCCACTCATGTCTCCCACCACCCCCACCCCCCTGCCACCATGGGCAGCCCCCACCAGGCCCCCACTCATGTCTCCCACCACCCTCACCCCTCAGCAGTGCAGGGGCACCCTCCACCAGGCCCCTACCCATGTCTCCCACCACCCCCAACCCCCAGCAGTGCAGGGGCACCCTCCACCAGGCCCCCACCCATGTCTCCCACCACCCCCAAACCCCAGCAGTGCAGGGGCAGCCTCCACCAGGCCCCCACTCATGTCCCCCTGCACCCCCACCCCCCGGCAGTGCAGGGGCAGCCTCCACCACGCCCCCACTCATGTCTCCCACCACCCCCACCCCCCTGCCACCATGTGCAGCCCCCACCAGGTCCTCACAATCCCCAATCATGTGCGTAATGGTCAGCCTCCACAGCCAAAAAGCCCTACCAAGTAACCCATTCACCCACATGGAAATGGAAATCACATGTTACACCCCCAATGTTCATGAAGCAAATGAACCCATGTCCGTCACACACATATTTTCCAATTGAATGGGAAAACACACAACATGACATGCATGAAACCAATGAGATGAAACCACACAGTGAACAATGGAAAAAAAAATGTATTGGAAAAAAATACAAATGCTAAAGAAAGAAAACTAACTACAATGTAAATGTGAAAAAATAAGCTGCATGTCCGCATAAAAAAACAAAACTAGAAAATCAAATCCAAAAATTTTTGTCCAAAGTGAAATGTAAAAACTCTCCATGCAACAAAGAACTATGTACAAAAATAACAAGGGTCCATCATCACAACTGAACTAAGGAAACCTCCTAAAAAACCTACCTAAATATCAACTATATACAAAAAGTGGAGCAGTGTCCGTCGACTCCAAATCATAAGAAAAACCAAAGGAAACCTAAAACAAAAGAACTATATACAAAGGCGGCGGGCAAGTCCAGCGGCTCACTCCGTGGTGTTCCGGGCCAGGGCATCATCGAACTCCTGTTCGATGTCCCGGAGGCGGTCCAGTTCCATGGCCCGAGGGTCCGCAGGGACGACGCCGTGTCCTCCTCCAACCCCCTGCGGATTGCCTCGAGGCACTCGGCCCGCCTCAGGGCCCACCGCATGTAGTTCTCCGCCCTGACCATTGTGAGCCGTGCCTCTTCCGCCCGCCGCCGCTCCGCACCTATGGCGTGGCCCAACCGCTGCCACACGGAAGACACTCTCTGTCCTGGGTCCTCCTGCCCTCCGGCCGATGCCTGCCCCTCCGATGTCGAAGGCCCCGAGCCTTCATGGCTCCCACCATGTTGCTGCTGCTGCTCTGCCTCTGCCCGTGCACTGCCTCCTGCTGCCTGCACATCCTCCGCCAGCTGGGGTGCAGTTGTTGATGTGGCCACCCCTGCTGGACGTCCGACTCCCGACTGTGGCAGGGATGCCTCCTCCACCAGCCTGGCCGCACTGTCAGAGGCAGCTCCACAGGGCACCCAGGTGACTGATGGGTGGGAAGATGGCACAGAGGACGACTGGCGCGTAGGGGGTCCAGTTGAGGAGGGGGTCGGAACAAGCCCCATCAGATGGAGGAATCCGGTCTGGGTGACCTGTCCCAGCAGGCTGACGTGGTCAACGAGCCATTCGAGATGACGTGCAGTCTCTCCATGAAAAGACTGCAGGTCACCTCGCATGGCCCGTTGACGCAACGCCACACCAGCCAGGACAGGCTCAACCCGGACCTGGATAGCCACGTCCGCAGGCAGAGGAAGGCCAGTTGACGTCAGCTCATCCCCTGCCTGGAAACGGGTCTGGACGTAGGCATCCCTGCTGGTGCAAGATGATGCAGGGACAGGATCGGGGACAGGATTGCACACAGGCACCTCCGCGGCGGCCTGTGCTGCCTCCTGTCCCTGGTCCTGGACTGCACCACTAGCACCAGTGGGATCCCCACCTCCAGACCCCGTCTCTGGTGCTTGCACGGCCTCCCCCTCCACCAGACCCCCCACCAACCTGGATGACTCCGTGCCATCTTCCCCTGTTGGGCGCTGTGGGGTCCCAGCTGCCCCTTCTGCTGCCGAGGAGTCCAACTCCAACCTCCGCCTCTTGGACCTCCCCCCGGCAGCTGCGGCTTGGGACGCGGCACCGGACTCCTCACTCCCCGACGAGATGACAACACGGGAGGGGAGCCGGGCCTTGCGTCTCCGGCTGGCGGTCGGATCCCCGCCGCTGTGCTCCACAGCACCTTCTCCGCCCTCTTCATCAGTTGACGCTGCAGACAGGGAGAAACAAAACACAGGCATCAGGGCACTGTACAATGGACACATACACACATGACAGATGCACATGAGTGGCATTGGCAAACCTCAGGCATGTCATCACAATCCCCAACACACATGTCATTGCAACTCGCACACATGAGCCATACCACAGCCATATCGCAACTGCCACCACCATCCATACACATACAACAGCATGAGCAGCCAAAGGTGACCCAGACATCACATGCAACACAGGAAGTGCACCACACATGTACACACACCACCACACTTGCATGCATGTGTACACCTCTGCCAAGTGTCGCACTGTTCAGACGGGCATCCATGTCACATCTGCCAATCAGGCTTACACATACCGCAGTCACATGCATCCATGTTGCATCACTGTTGCACCCTTGTCAAATACACACACATGCACATGTACACAGTGCTCATACATGCAGCCCAAAACAACATACATGCGTGACATCACGGACATGTCTACTTACATACACATACATACAAACATGTGTGCACGCACAACTGCATTTGCCATGCAAGCCTACACACACAAGCACCATCCATGTCTCACACATTACAGCCCTCGCATGTGTCAGCCCCACGGCCATGTACACCCCCACCCATACTCGACCCCATACAAACAGATGTGCAACCTGCACAATACCGAATAATCACCACACGCACTGCTCACAATCAGGATGCATGTACACTCACCGCTCGACTCCAGACGGGTCTGCTTCTCCAGGACCTGGACGTGGATCGCTGGGGATATGCGTTCCAGGACCCCCATCTGTTCTTCCGACAAGTGGCCCCGGCGCCCCTTGGCATCCGCTGACTTCAAGAGGCGCCGGGCCTTGTTCAGGGTCCTGGACCTGAAGTCCTCCCAGCGCTTCCTGACATGTTGTAAGTCCGGGACTGCCACCCCCTCCGCGTTGATGGCAGTCACGATGTCAGTCCAGATCCGAGTCCGTCCTTCCTTGTCGGCGCGGGAACTTCCGAAGAGGGCATCATACTGCCCCAGGACTTGCTCCACCAGGACACCAACTTCGGTGGCACTGAAGCTGGTGCCCCTCTGCCTCTCTGGCCGGGGGTTGTCAGTGGTCACAGATGGTGTTTGCCCCGACATGACAACCCCAGAGGCAGGAGTGGGTGGGCAACTGGGTCCTGGGGCTGGGCTGTGGAGCGATGGAATTCCAGTCGGGAGTCTTCGGTTCCAGCAGGGGTGGTCACAGCAACAGCACCCCTTGCTGATGTGCAGGCAGCAAATGGCAGTGCACGTGGGCAGCAGGCAGTCAGGCAGCAGCAGATGGTAGGTGGGAGCGTGCTCGGGGCTCTGGGGGGCAGTAGTTCGGCCTTCTGGGCAGGAGCGTGGTCTTCCGTGTGCTTACGCGTGGCCAGCTTGGTACGGAGTGATTTGGCACGTGAAAATCCTGCACGTCAGCGTGAAAATCGAGGAAAGGCCCTTAGCGCGTAAGCGCGTCAGCACGCATACGCGATTCTATTGGACCAAAGGCCCTCAGCGCGTAAGCGCGTCTGTGACGTGACCCGCACGGGTGTTTCCCACACAGCACGTGATGACAGAGCACACGTGGAAAGACTGCACGTCAGAGTCTCATCGCGTGTGATTGGTGGAAATGGCCCTACACGCAGAAGTGACAAAGCGTGTAATTGGTGGAAATGGCCCTACACGCAGAAGTGACAAAGCGTGTAATTGGTGGAAATGTCCCTACACGCAGAAGTGACAAAGCGTGTAATTGGTGGAAATGGCCCTACACGCAGAAGTGACAAAGCGTGTAATTGGTGGAAATGGCCCTAGTGCGTACACGCCGCGTAAGTGACGCTGGACGTGTGGCCCTGTATAAAAGGTATGTGTAGAACACGTTTTCCTTGTACGTGCTTTTCGTGGAGAGCGAGTGGGTGAATTCTGTACTTCTTGTCGTTTCACACGCGATTTACTTAACGGCGTTTCAAGTTCGTATTCCCTGTTACCTATGACAGCTTTTTCTCTTTTTTCGCTTTTACTGGTTTACCTGGGCCTGTTCCCTCAAACAGTGTTCCCTTCTACTGTTGTCCTGTCTCCTCAGACAGCGTACAAATCTTCTTTTGGCGGGGGTGTTGCCAACCAAACGTGCTCCTTTTACACGCTCGTTTACCAGGCAGACGGTGAGTCACGCACGTATCTAACATCTGTGCTTGCCCTGTGTGTAGCCTACCCCTTCAGAGGTCATTCTAGGCTGCGTGTGACACGCATACGTTCATTCTTGTGTTACTGGGTGCCACAGCGTAGTGCAGGTTTATCTTTCTGCACACGTGGTCTAGGAGGGGTTGCGTGCACGTCATCTCCCTTTTTTGGGGCTCCTGTGCGTAGCGTGACCCGTCATCTTTCCCCAGGGGTTACAATCAGCCTTGCAAGAGCACTAGGGTACAATTACCATCTGGTACCCAACCCCTTTGACCCCCAATTGCCCAGGACAATAGTTTCCAGCCACTCCCATACGCACATTTACATCAGTGCCATGGCTGGGAGGCGAGGATTCCGTAAGGGTGGCAAAGGTGGAAGAGCCACAAGTGGTGGCCGTGGTGGATCCGGTAGGGGACGTGGTCGTTACTTGCAGGGTGAGCCTGTCCCCCCATGTGTGGAGGACCAGTCAAGGGCACCCATAATCCCCCCCCCCTCCCGTTGAGGCTGATGTGGCTGACACCATCCATGCTCAGCCCTTGTTGGACCAGCCCATTGTGGCACCAGATCTGGCTGACTCCATGGCTGACTTCCAGGTCAGCAGGCCTATGACACGTGCGCTGGTGCACGTTGATGTCACCATGCCACGTGCATCTGGGCCAGCAAGGTCATCTGCTGCACCAAGGAGGCAGGGCGGAGAGGCTGCAGGGGCAGCTGCGGCTCCATCCACCCCAGCCCTCACACACCCAGCCAGGACAGTGTCGGTCCTAGTCCATGCTGCTGACATTCCCCCTGACACCATCACACTAGAGCCAATGCCTGCACCAACTCCCATGCTGAGTGTGCAATCCCACACTCCTGATACAGAGTCCACCAGGGCTCCTGCCCCTAGTGTCCAGAGCGGCGCAGGACACTCAGGATCACCACCACCTTCCAAGCGGAAGAGGAAGAGTGCTCGTCCGGCACAGGCTGATGCCCCAGACACGGCTACACAGTCCGGCCCATCCAGGAAGCCCAGCTTCACGGATGACGAACTGAATGCACTTGTCGAGTATGTGTCCGGACATGACAACGAGATGGTCATTGTTGCAGGATCCAAGACCACACCTGCACAACGCCAGGCACACTGGCAGACCGTTGCGGACATCGTAAGTGCCCTTGGAATCGTGAGGCGCACAGCCAATGATTGCTATAAGCGCTGGAATGACCTAAAGCGCAGGGCAAAGAGTAAGCTGGCCTCAAGTCATGCCGCAACTCTAGTGACTGGAGGTGGGTCTCCAGTAGTAGACATGGAACTCACTCCACATGAGTCAGTCGCTGGGACCTACGTCACGGAGAAACAGATCCAAGGCGTGGGAGATCTGGCTGATTACGAGGCATTGTCCGGTGAGTGCACATGCATGTGTGTGTCGTCCATGTGCATGGTGTGTGTGTGAGGGCTTCTGTTTGTGTGCCAGGTGAGAGTGTGTGCGCCTGAGTCGTATGGGTCAGCCATGTGCTTCATGCAATACTTCCTGCGCAGCTGCATTTGGCCATAGCAGTATCCCTTCTGCCAACAGTAGACATCTAGCCCAACTGCACGCCAGTTGCCCTTGAAGTGTCACCTTGCCACAACATAGTTGCTTATTTTTCACTGTTCATTCAGTCAGTTTGTTTGCATTCCACCACTTTCACCAGGCATGTCGCTGTCCACTAGTCACATGTCTGACATGGCTATGGTAAAGTGGAGTGACTTTGTTACCTGGATATCATTTGTACACACATGTCCCTGTGCAATTGGACCATTTCAGACTGGCAGCTCCAGGTGAAAAATCTGACCTGTTAGAATTAGAAAAGCGATTACATGCGGGAACTGGACTGAATGAATAGGTGCTGCCCTCCTCTCCATCTTCACTCAATAGCAATGGTACATGCCATCTGTGTGATGGCATGTGTGTATCACCTGGCAATCACAGGCCAATGTGTGATGCCACTGCCAGGCAGCATGCAGAAAATGTGTTCATCTTCCATCTTGGTGTCATCAGTGTGTGCCATTTGCCTGCACTTCATACGCAGTGAGGGTGCATGCATGGGAGGGTTTCAGTCATGTGGGACATGTGTCAATCAAGTACTGGTTCTCTTGCTTCTCAGCCCTCATTGTGTGCCATGGTGCTAATGCCTGTTTCCATTTCTTTGTTTTCATGTCTTTGCAGGGGAAGACGCACCTGATACTGCTGGGGTTGTGGAGATGGTGCAGACCCAGGAGGGGTCCGAGGGCCGACCAACCACCAGTGAGGGACGTGGTGTGGTGGTGGGGGAGAACCCACAAGTGCTGCAGGTCGTGCTCTCAAGGGGTGTCTCTGGCTGCACCTCCCCCGAGCTGTACTCAGGTGTTGATTCGGATGAGACCTACGTGCCGTCGCAGGTGAGTGTTCCAGGGAGGGATTCTGTTCTGTCTCACCCACCTGCACCAGGGTCAGAACCCTCCATGGGGATGTCAGTGTTGGCAGCTACGCCTTCGGTGGTTACGGATGCAGGGTCACACTCCGCGACATCTGATCCTGTAACTGGGCCAGCAGATCAGAGGGGGAATGCAGTCCTGCAGCCTCAGGCAGTGCCGGCACAGCAAGGCGCAGTTCGCCTTGCCCCAGACAGGTGTGGTGCCAGCCGACATGGTGGCCGTACGCCACCCGGCAATACCGCATGGGAGCAATCCATTTACGGTATGGCAACCCAACAGGCTGCATCATCCGAGATGATGGCTCAGGCCATGGATAGGGTGGCCACTTCCATTGTCCCCCCAGAAAGGCTGATGGAGCGACTAGAGCAGGCAACCGACTCCATCTGCCAGTCACACAGGGAGGACATGTTGGGGTCCAACAGGGACAGGCGGGCGGCACTGGCGACTCTGCAGGAGGCCATCTCCATTGAGTCCCAGGGCCACAGGGAAGCCCTGAGGCAGGAGCTCCTTCACCTCAGGACGACTCTTGTTGAGTTTGAGGCTTCAACACACCAAAGGACAGAACAGCAGCTGGAGCGTCTCACCCGTACGCTCTCAGCTGAGATGCAGGCAACGAGGGCGAACAGTCCGGGCATCCCGTGAGTTGTTGCATGGGGACCTCCGCACACTCATCCTCCAGAACCAGACCTACCACACCCGCATGCTTGCAGCCATGGAGGAGCAGACTAGGGCCTTGCGTGGGCTGCCTCCCATAGTGCAACCACCTCCGGATGCAGCTGCACAGGGTGATAATAGCGACAGCAGTGATACTCCCACAATAGGGTAGCCGTGTGGGCCATGAGCCCATGGAGGTGTTTTATCTTCCCAGGATCCACGCAGATGGGTTCTGGTGTGCATCCTGTCCTCGGACCTCCTGGGTGGCCTCCCCAACCCCCCCGGGCCCATCAATGGCCATTTTTGATTGTTTCTTATTTTTATTTTTATTTTTATTTCTTTTATTCCCAATTTTTTTGGGACGATTTGTTGGCTTCCGTGGTTCCTGTGGGCATACGCTGCATTGTGGCTGGGCACATGCAGGCTTGTAATGTATTTGGTTCAGATGCTTGGGTTTGAGTCACACACACCCCTCCTGCTTCCCGTTTCCATGGGCTTGCAAAGGGTGTGCCCAAGTGACAGTGAATTACACAGTGACATTGGACTCCCATGAGCTGTGTGGCCAGTCTGTAGTCAATACTGTGTATACATTCCTAGTGCATATTGCTGTTGTGTTGTACACTGCATGTTGCATTGATGTGTAACTCTTCTTCTGTGTCTACCTCCCAATTTGCAGGTCCCTTCCTCATGTCTACACAAGGACATCTAGTCTGGAGATGGGGTCCATGTTGGCAGCAGTGCACCTACAACTCTACATGGCGCCAACACTGCACAGTTGGTAGTGGTGGGAGTGCAGGCATTTCCAGGTGGTGAGACTACTAATATGTAACATTTGTGATGTCATGTTAATGGTACTACGTGCTCAAGTATGTTGTTGGTCCGGCATTGCTGGGGTGTGGGGGTGGTGGGAGACATGAGTGGGGGCCTGGTGGAGGGTGCCCCTGGTGGCTGGGGGGTGGGGGTGGTGGGAGACATGAGTGGGGGCCTGGTGGAGGGTGCCCCTGGTGGCTGGGGGGTGGGGGTGGTGGGTGACATGAGTGGGGGCCTGGTGGAGGGTGCCCCTGGTGGCTGGGGGGTGGGGGTGGTGGGAGACATGAGTGGGGGCCTGGTGGAGGGTGCCCCTGGTGGCTGGGGGGTGGGGGTTGTGGGAGACATGGGTGGGGGCCTGGTGGAGGGTGACCCTGGTGGCTGGGGGGTGGGGGTGGTGGGAGACATGGGTGTGGGCCTGGTGGAGGGTGACCCTGGTGGCTGGGGGGTGGGGGTGGTGGGAGACATGGGTGGGGGCCTGGTGGAGGGTGACCCTGGTGGCTGGGGGGTGGGGTGGTGGGTGACATGAGTGGGGGCCTGGTGGAGGGTGCCCCTGGTGGCTGGGGGGTGGGGGTGGTGGGAGACATGGGTGGGGGCCTGGTGGAGGGTGACCCTGGTGGTTGGGGGGTGGGGGTGGTGGGAGACATGGGTGGGGGCCTGGTGGAGGGTGACCCTGGTGGCTGGGGGGTGGGGGTGGTGGGTGACATGAGTGGGGGCCTGGTGGAGGGTGACCCTGGTGGCTGGGGTGTGGGGGTGGTGGGTGACATGAGTGGGGGCCTGGTGGAGGGTGCCCCTGGTGGCTGGGGGGTGGGGGTGGTGGGTGACATGAGTGGGGGCCTGGTGGAGGCTGCCCCTGCACTGCTGGGGTGTGGGTGTGGTGGGAGACATGAGTGGGGGCCTGGTGGAGGCTGCCCCTGCACTGCTGGGGTGTGGGGGTGGTGGGATACATGAGTGGGGGCCTGGTGGAGGGTGGCCCTGCACTGCTGGGGTGTGGGGGTGGTGGGAGACATGAGTGGGGGCCTGGTGGAGGCTGCCCCTGCACTGCTGGGGTGTGGGGGTGGTGGGAGACATGAGTGGGGGCCTGGTGGAGGGTGGCCCTGCACTGCTGGGGTGTGGGGGTGGTGGGAGACATGAGTGGGGGCCTGGTGGAGGGTGGCCCTGCACTGCTGGGGTGTGGGGGTGGTGGGAGACATGAGTGGGGGCCTGGTGGAGGCTGCCCCTGCACTGCTGGGGTGTGGGGGTGGTGGGAGACATGAGTGGGGGCCTGGTGGAGGGTGGCCCTGCACTGCTGGGGTGTGGGGGTGGTGGGAGACATGAGTGGGGGCCTGGTGGAGGGTGCCCCTGCACTGCTGGGGTGTGGGGGTGGTGGGAGACATGAGTGGCGGCCTGGTGGAGGGTGACCCTGGTGGCTGGGGGGTGGGGGTGGTGGGTGACATGAGTGGGGGCCTGGTGGAGGGTGCCCCTGGTGGCTGGGTGGTGGGGGTGGTGGGTGACATGAGTGGGGGCCTGGTGGAGGGTGCCCCTGCACTGCTGGGGTGTGGGGGTGGTGGGAGACATGAGTGGGGGCCTGGTGGAGGGTGACCCTGGTGGCTGGGGTGTGGGGGTGGTGGGTGACATGAGTGGGGGCCTGGTGGAGGGTGCCCCTGGTGGCTGGGGGGTGGGGGTGGTGGGTGACATGAGTGGGGGCGTGGTGGAGGGTGCCCCTGGTGGCTGGGGGTGGGGGTGGTGGGAGACATGAGTGGGGGCCTGGTGGAGGGTGCCCCTGGTGGCTGGGGGGTGGGGGTGGTGGGAGACATGAGTGGGGGCCTGGTGGAGGGTGACCCTGCACTGCTGGGGGGTGGGGGTGGTGGGAGACATGAGTGGGGGCCTGGTGGAGGGTGGCCCTGCACTGCTGGGGTGTGGGGGTGGTGGGAGACATGAGTGGGGGCCTGGTGGAGGGTGCCCCTGCACTGCTGGGGTGTGGGGGTGGTGGGAGACATGAGTGGGGGCCTGGTGGAGGGTGACCCTGGTGGCTGGGGGGTGGGGGTGGTGGGTGACATGAGTGGGGGCCTGGTGGAGGGTGCCCCTGGTGGCTGGGGGGTGGGGGTGGTGGGTGACATGAGTGGGGGCCTGGTGGAGGGTGCCCCTGCACTGCTGGGGTGTGGGGGTGGTGGGAGACATGAGTGGGGGCCTGGTGGAGGGTGACCCTGGTGGCTGGGGGGTGGGGGTGGTGGGTGACATGAGTGGGGGCCTGGTGGAGGGTGCCCCTGGTGGCTGGGGGGTGGGGGTGGTGGGTGACATGAGTGGGGGCCTGGTGGAGGGTGCCCCTGGTGGCTGGGGGGTGGGGGTGGTGGGAGACATGAGTGGGGGCCTGGTGGAGGGTGCCCCTGGTGGCTGGGGGGTGGGGGTGGTGGGAGACATGAGTGGGGGCCTGGTGGAGGCTGCCCCTGCACTGCTGGGGTGTGGGGTGGTGGGAGACATGAGTGGGGGCCTGGAGGAGGGTGACCCTGCACTGCTGGGGGGTGGGGGTGGTGGGAGACATGAGTGGGGGCCTGGTGGAGGGTGCCCCTGGTGGCTGGGGGGTGGGGGTGGTGGGTGACATGAGTGGGGGCCTGCTGGCAGGTGCCCCACAGTGCTGGGGGGTGGGGGTGCAAGGGGACATGAGTTGGTGTTCATTAGTTCAAGGAGACATGT
This sequence comes from Ambystoma mexicanum, assembly GCF_040938575.1. Classification (NCBI taxonomy): domain Eukaryota; kingdom Metazoa; phylum Chordata; class Amphibia; order Caudata; family Ambystomatidae; genus Ambystoma; species Ambystoma mexicanum. The sequence goes on along the minus strand of NC_090930.1, from coordinate 290,022,681 downwards.
GCCTTTGCTGGGGGGCATGCCCATGTTGGGTGGGCTGCCTGCGGGACATGACCAGGGATGCAGGGTAGTCCCCTGTGGTGTGGGCTGCCTGCAGGGGCCGTGGAGGGTGTACAGGGTACACCTGGGAGGACCCACACTGTCAAATCACATGTGGGACTCCCCGGCACCCCTGAAATACACATACCGTGCAGAAATCGCGTGTAAAACTTCCCGCGCACCCCTGAAATACACGCGCCCAGGCTATTCGCGTGTGGAACTTCCCGCGCACCCCTGAAATACACGCGCCCAGGCTATTCGCGTGTAAAACTTCCCGCGCACCCCTGAAATACACGCGCCCAGGCTATTCGCGTGTGGAACTTCCCGCGCACCCCTGAAATACACGCGCCCAGGCTATTCGCGTGTGGGACTCCCCGGCACCCCTGAAATACACATACCGTGCAGAAATCGCGTGTAAAACTTCCCGCGCACCCCTGAAATACACGCGCACAGGCTATTCGCGTGTGGAACTTCCCGCGCACCCCTGAAATACACGCGCCCAGGCTATTCGCGTGTAAAACTTCCCGCGCACCCCTGAAATACACGCGCCCAGGCTATTCGCGTGTGGAACTTCCCGTGCACCCCTGAAATAGACGCACCCAGGCTATTCGTGTGTGGAACTCCCCGTACACCCCTGAAATACACGCGCCCAGGCTATTCGCGTGTGGAACTTCCCGCGCACCCCTGAAATACACGCGACCAGGATATTCGCATGTGGAACTTCCCGTGCACCCCTGAAATACACGCGCCCAGGCTATTCGCGTGTGGAACTTCCCGCGCACCCCTGGAATACACGTAGCCCGCTCCCCCAGGCCCGATCGCGTGAGGAACTTCACGCAAACCCCTGTAATACACGTAGCCCGCTCCCCCAGGCCCGATCGCGTGTGAAACTTCACGCGAACCCCTGAAATACACGTAGCACGCTCCCCCAGGCCCGATCGCGTGAGGAACTTCACGCGAACCCCTGTAATACACGTAGCCCGCTCCCCCAGGCCCGATCGCGTGTGAAACTTCACGCGAACCCCTGAAATACACGTAGCACGCTCCCCCAGGCCCGATCGCGTGAGAAACTTCACGCGAACCCCTGAAATACACGTAGCCCGCTCCCCCAGGCCCGATCGCGTGAATTACTTCACGCGAACCCCTGTGATGCACGTACCCTGCTGAAATCGCGTGTGAGACTTCCCGTGCACCCCGGTATACACGCACACGTATTTTTTGTCAGCGGGTGTCCGTGTTTGTGGGTACCCCTTTGCACGTCATTTTTCCTGGAGGGCCACAGTATGGGACATTCATCATGGCAGTATATAGGTGCTATTTGTTGGCGCACCTTTTGGCGCACATTTCTTACAGCCGCAGAGACGCTACCGCCTGCTTTCTTGTGGCGGTCGTGTTTGTGCCTGTGCGCTGGTTTGAGCGTGCGCTTTTTTCCCCTATTCTATTCCATGAATACGTGTTGTAGGCGAGCGTGTGGGCGTTCCGCGCACTTGTGCCCTGTACTTCCCCCGTGACGCCCACGTTTTGGCAAGTTGTTCCCCATTCCGAGTGTTACGCCCGTGTTCCGCCTACTTTTGTTGCGTGCGCCGCGCTATGTGCGAATTTCGCTGTGGCCTGTGCGATTTTCGCTGTGACCTGGCGCACGCTGTTAGATGGCCTGTGCGCCAACGTGCGCCGCGCACTTTTTTATCGCACATCCGCTGGTTTTCTCGCGCACGGCCTTCCATGAATCGACGTGCGCTGCTTTTCGTGCGATTTTCGCACTTGCACTGCGATTTTCGCTATTCCACTGCCATTCGCACGTTTTTGCCCACTTGCGCCGCGCTAATTATTCCATGAATCGGCCTGTCAGTCTTTGAGCAAAATATACTCAAAGCCCAAAAATGGTTCTGAGCTGTTATAATTTGTGGCACTATCCATACCATGTGTCAAGTACTGCCTCTCAGCTGTGCAAGTGACTGACTACCTATGTCGCATAGATATACCACTTACTTACTCTAACAATTGAAGAAATAGGGCAGAAGTGAAGCAGGGAAAGTTGCTATTCTGGACCTCTCATTTTCAATTCGAGCAGTCTTCATTTGCCTTTGGTATTCTGTTTATAGTAAACAACCTACCTCACACTGGAAAAAAACAGCAGTATTTGTTGGCATCAGTTTTCCTTAGGGAAAAGGTTGTGGGTTCAATGTTCCTTCACATCTCAGGTTGCTAATTTTCATTTCAAAACGTACATGCCTCTTCACCCGTACACACGTCAAGCAAGTCGATACAAAGCAAAAAGGCGGAAGACATCAGAACTAAATAATCTGGCATTACTTGGCTTTTCCCAAGTAAATCACCATGTGCAACAGCCTCATCTTCCCCAGACCTCACTTTAGCAAATGTCTTTACCTTGGACTGAAAATGTTCTCCTCCATCAGCAAGTGGCAGAGCCACGGAGGGGCAGGTGCCCCACTTAAATCCCTTATGTGTGTCCTGCTGTGCTTCCCCTGACTTCCGTGTGCCTGGTTTGAAAGTAAGGCAATGTTTGTGTGTGCAAGCTTGAATGTGTGCTTGCACATGTGTGTCTGTGTATACATGAGTGTGAATGGGTGCTTGATGATGTGAGTCAGTATGTTTAAGTGTGTATGCGGGTGATATGAGTGTGCTCTCCGTAACACCCCCCTCAGTCTCTTGCCATGATGTAGGGTCAGTAGTGGTCTGGCCTTTTGCCCTTTTTGGGATGATGTGGCTCTGGGATTCCTTGGTCTCATTAGCAACAGGTTTGAACACAATTAACCACTCAAGGCCACTACCAGATCATCAATAATAGATGGATTGCTTCATCTCAATGAAACCACCTGGCATCACTGTGGCGTTGGCACTGCATCTAGTAGTCCTTTGTGTGTGACATCTGGATATCTGGATAACATGTTTAGTGCAAGGAGTGGAGAATGTCATGCTTTATTCAGAAATGCCATGCCATCTGGAGCAAGTGTGTTTCTGCTTTTAAAGGCAAAAACAGTCTGGTAGGCAGAGAACAGTATTTAATTAATCATTGCTTATTTGTTTTGCACGTGCTGCCATTGTTTTGAAGAACTTTAAATATGAGGATTCACACAACAGAACTCAAACAGTGCTATCAAGTTGACCAATATCAGGTGTGAGATACTCATCTGGTGTTTTTGCTTTATGGGACTTCTAGTCCTGCAGCATCAGTAATAGTAAAAATAAAACTGCAAGTCCCAGAATCCAAATAAACAAAACATGGCAGGTTATGCTACTCACTCCTGAAACAGGACACTGGAGACGTCCCCCCATGCACACCAAAGCACTGAACGTTTGAGTTAGGTGCATAGGATTTAGAACTGCAGCCTCCACAATGCAGACAGGAATCCGCAGCAAGCACATTAATCCTCTGATCATTTTCCGAGCTACTGTTGTTGGTGCACAAGCAAAAAGAAACATAAAATCCCTTGCAATATGAACAGTTACTGCAATTGGCTGTTGGACTGTCCGTATGATCGGGGAAGCCATAAAACACTTGTGTTTAGGCGCGTTTTAAATGCCATATCATATAATTTTCTGAACGTTAATGTACTTGCTGCCGATAATCTGTACAAACTATCATCATTCGCAAAACATCCTCCGATTTTGCAATCTTTTCTCTAAGCTGAATTTTCAAGACAGTCCTGGGAGTAATTATTGATGGACGCTTGCCTAGTTCCTACAGACAAGATGTGATGCAGGCAGCGCCGCCTGGTGAATACATGCCAACATGCATTGCCACCAAGAGACATAATTAGGCTTCACAGAAGGTGAACAGTTGGCATGGCATCCCCGGCTGGGCTCCTGCATCAGTCTGACCGATTAGGAGGGTATGCTACATAGTACATCTTGGGCTGCGTCTCCTTGCAGCTCTGAGCCCAGCGTCTTCTGGCAAGTCCGAGCTCAGATCTCGCTGTGGCTTCAAACAGATGAGGATCAGACAAGCCAAGGAGACTAGGACAGTGGAAAGCAATGCTCTCTCAGACTGTCCCTAACTAAGATGCTGGGGGAAATGAAGGAGGGGAAGAGGCCTGACTGAAAGAGGAAGTAAAGGGAAAAGAGGGGTAGGTATGTGCTGAAGGGGAAGAATCAGGCTGATGTGAAAGGGAAGGCGGAGAAAGTAAAGTGCAAGGGAGGGAAGAATACAGAAGGTGGGGTGGGAAAGACTAGAAATGAAGAATTGAGGGACAGGTGGATGGAAGAGTTAAGGGATCCGAATTAAAGAATGAAGGAGGGAAGGTATAAGGGGAACACTGGAGGTGAGGAAAGGTCTAGAGTGGTAGTGGGATGTCAGAAAGGAGTAGAGGGATGACAGAAGAATTGGAGTGATTGGTAGAACAAGTGAAGGCGCAGAAGAAAGGGGTATAGGGATCCAGTAAAGAAGTGAATACAATGAGTCAAGAGAAGGAGGGAAAACGTGAATGGCAGAAGAGGGAGGCGAGGAATCAAAGGATTGAGATTAATTAAGGAAGTCGGAGAACAGAACATGTGATGGCTTAATCAAAGGATGGGAGAGGTGATCCGTTGTCACGGCACCTAGAAGGACAGTGCCAGACAGCTCAGAACGCATTTTGGCACAGAAAATTTCCAGGCGCTCGTGATGAGAACCTATTTTTGCCGTGTTTTTGTCGATGTGGCTTCTTAACATGTTGTTCTCCGCCACCTTTGGTGGACAGTCGATAAGTCAAGTTCTTGCAGCCTCTTTCACCTTCCGCGCAGCCTTTACAGGACAGTGGTGTGTGTGTGTGTGCGTGAGTGTGGCAGCATTTGTTAGGTGGGTGAGGGTATCACCCAGCCGGCGCACGCAGCAATCACAGAAATGTTTTAAAGTGGGAATTCACATTTGCTGTGTAAGAGGACTTCCGGGGACACCGGAGGTGGTTGCTTGTTTCTGGTGCTACACCATGCCTTATGTTCTACTGATTCATGTCCAAAGTGTTACCACCTTTTATTTAACCGATGTTCATATCAGACCAAAAAAAACATATTCGTTTCCCAGTGTTTCCTCATTACATTATTGTTCCTTTCATAATTGCCATGGAAATGAAGCCCCTAGTAAATCCCAAAGCGAACAGCTGTGTAAAGAATGGAATCTTTATTTATTTACGTAATTTACTAAAAGCTGGTCAATTTACACGCTACTGTGTACAATTTTAGGATCCCTGCTGTAAACGTGGTGATGGTATCCTGCATCAGCAGCCTGTGTATTCCTTCGTCTATTTCTATAATTATCTGTGCACTTAAAAAGTATCCCATTGCACACAGGGAAAAGTTCCACTTGCTTTATTTCTCTCTACATAATCAAAACATATGTTTTCAATGTATTATTCCCACATTATCTTCAGCAGTTCAATTTTTGTTTCAGTGACAAAATGGCGACTCTTCTTCACGAGTTGGCTATTACAAAGGTAAGGTATTGTTGCATCCATATTATTGCGAGGGTCGGCAGTAACTTAAGCACGGTCACAAGGTTTTTGCCTGTGTCCCCACATAGGCAATCTTACTGGTCAGCATTTCTTTGCCTGACTATTCCTTAATGTGTGGGCCAGTCTAACTCGAGGATTGGACCTCCCTCAGGACACAAGGTGGCCTCTATTGGCTAAAGTCACCCGATTCGGATTGTCCAACAAATCTCTGCCTCTGTATTTTTGGTCCTCAGCATCTCTACCCATCAAGATTGCTTCAAAATAAAAAAGGTAATTGTGGAATATGGAAAATAAAGCAAACACTGTTTTTATCAGCACAATGGGCCGCATTAAAAGTTTCGAGGTATTCCGGTGGTAAATCTGCCTGAATACCCCCAGACAGTATAAATGTTACCACCACTTGGTCTGGTGGAATTACCGCCCGAACAAAAGTGGTGGTAGGCGGTTTTAGGCCCCATATATGAAGTCCACAGGACTCCATGGGGATTTCATCGGATTACCGCAGCGATAACTTTACCGAGTTTGCCAAACTTTGGCAGCAATGCGGCAGAATTACCTCCAGCTTTTTGCTGGAATTTTTCTTCCACCTGACCACCAAAGTTGGGGAGGTTAAGAGAGCCATCAGCAACTGAGGTTTTTAACCACAAACCTTGTGATTTGTGTTTTATGAAGCATTCATTTTTCCATTTAATTTTGATCTGATGTAAAGACATTGCGCCTCATTACAAGTATGGCAGTGCGGTATTGTGGCAGTGATGGAGTCCTAAGGGTTACCACTGCATTACCACCATTTATTCCTGCACTGCCGTTCTTATAATGAGGTTGAATACCTGATTAAAAACCATCAATATACATATTCTTCAGCTGTGTTCATAAATCGGGAAGGAGTAACTCCATAACCAAGAAACAGCACCCGGGCACCCTCAGCCTCAGTGACATTAAACACATTCTGGAAGACTGTGAAAACGTAGCCAACACTACAAACACTATGATGTCTTCTTGTGAACAGGCCACATTAAACTAGTGCCCAAATTCACACGAGATGATGTTAAACGTATATCAAAAGCTGTACCATACAATACCTTGCTCCCCGCGCCAGAACTTCAACAATTGAACTGGACAAAGACATCCTTAAAGCTGTAAGATAAATGAAATTCTGCACCATATGCCTTTACCTCCATTACTGCTTCTGCATAGGTATTGAGACAAAATATAAGTTCTGTTGACACCGGTTTTAATTAGCATAATAATGTGATGAAATCCAATAACGAATGTGCCCCGAGACATCAAAGTGTTTCTGCTTATTCCATGGTCAGGCAACCTAACCAATGGCCGAACAAAGATTTGGAAAGTTGTAGGACATGGAGGGATTTGCCTCCCCTCCATGGAGTGCTATTGGACTACAAGGAATGGAGATTTACTGGCATTTCCGCCACTTGGATTATGTAGGTAATTCCAGCATTCCAAATTGCGGAAACGGTATTACCGTTTTGGTGACATCACACTGGAATTACTGGCGTGATGCCATAAAAAATGTAATAAAGCCCATTGTTCAATCAACCACTATCAGTTCTTTAAATGTTAAGATGTTAACAAGCAACAGTAATTAAATAAGTGACTCTCAATAAAAAATTAAATTCCAGTTGGAAACCGCTCCTAAAAGAAGGTTCCTTCAATAGGGTAAACAACCAAATGTTGCACTGTCTCAGTAGCTGAACATATGATACGAGAGGGAAAACATGCAGAGACCAGTCTCAAATGAAAGATAAAATCAAACTTCTCAATTATCATCATCAACATGGACACTGAGTAGGAAATAGCCCCACCCCTCGACATAAGTAGAGCCTAGATATGGTTTATTCCAAGGCAGCATTGGGAGACATTTTGTCCAAACATTGTTGGCCTTTGAACAAGTATACTGGTTCCAAAGCAAGCCCCATAATAACTACATCCTAATCATTCTATGCCAATGAATGCACTATTTTGATCCATCTGATCAATGCAGAGGTCAAATCTGCCCCCAATATCTGCTATAACTGTCTAAAACCTGAGACTAGGCCTCCAGATAACCAGGTCTTTTTACGCATGAAAATCTTGTAAATACTACAGCTTTATTATTTTCCTGGGTACATTTACACACAGGTTTAGAGCAGAGGGCAGTGCAAAGGTGAGGTTACTTGACAAAAACAAGAAGGCTTCTTTTGATGTTTATCTACATGGATGTTATTGCAAGCCACCTCTGAAACAGAATGTATTTCTCTGAAGCCTTTCAAAAAAGGAAACTGCACACTGTGATAAAAGGAAGGCTTATTTCCATTCAGCTTCAGAAGCACTGTGCATGTTTTCCTAGAATTTTAGGATTGGATAACTAATAAGATGGAAAACTAAGTTGCCAATGAGAATTCATATTTTTCAACAAGTTATGCTTTTTTTTTTCAGTGAAAGCAAACACGCTCTGGTGCTGTGTGAATAATCATGAGGAGGCAGATCATTTTTACACTTTTAATTTACATTCTATTTATAAAAACAGTATGTAAAATGATGACTATGCACAGTCTAGTTTACATCCATTCAACCTTGCAGTCAATGGGATACATTACTATAAATGGTCAGTGGCAGCAGAGTCTTTGCTCAAGGGTGAGTGATTGTCATTACACTGATCACAGGTGTTCTAACCTCTGAAATCTTCAGGACTACAATTAAAACATCCAAAACCTGACTCTCAAGGAAGCGCAAGCGATGTTCAAAAACAAACAAATGAAATTTACATTGGTAATTGAAATAGAAACTCAGCATCTAGGTACTGTGATTATTATACCTCAGTCGATATTCAGTTAACCAACCTCTGAAGGATGTTAGCTAATAAGATAGCTCAGCTGGTTGAGCACTTGTTGCTGTGGTCTGTGCGTGATCTGTAAATTGTGGGTTTGAATCCTGGAAATTCCAACTCAGCCTTTCATCCTTTTGAGGTCGATAAAGGAGTACCGACTTTGGTTTGGTGATAATTGTGATAAATATGTTCTATGCTCAGCGCTTTTCCAAAAGGGCTATATAAATAACCATTTGACCACTAGAAGAAAGGGGCAACCCTACATTATTGTATTTATCTTTGTGCATCAGCAAGAATAATACACTTTTGGACCTCTGTTGGGAATCTTGTCCATTCCAGTTCTCTGACATGGGGGGTCATTACGACCCTGGCGCTACGGGATTACCGGTATCGGTAAGGGTACTGGTACCGGTAATCCCTTAGCGCCCAATTCCCATAACAGTGGCTGGAACCAGCCGTTATTGCAGGGACTCGCAAAGGGACCCTGGCGATAAATATGGTACCGCAATTTGGGGTACCGTAATTACCACCTTTCCCCATTCCCATTATGCCCTATGGAGCAAAAATGGGAATGGGGAAGGGCCATGGTGAAATGGGGAAGTACCGCCCCGCCAACCTTGGAATGGGGTGGTACTTCCCCATTTCACCATGGCGGACTTATTACAATACCGGCAGCAACCATGGTGCTAATAGCGCCATGGTTTAGCGCCGGTGCTGTAATGAGGGCCATAGAGTTAAAGACAGAAGACATCCAAGGCAGGGGAAAGCTCTGTCCCCTAGCCATACCCTGCAAACATTAGGCATGGACCGCTGTGGACCAAGGTCTGCCACTCTGTCAGCCGCACTTTAAACAGTTTCCTCATTGTAGGCGAAGGATCCCCAGAAGGTGCCAGCCAAACGTTCTAGTCTGGGAGGGCAGAACAAGGAGGACACACATTGTCCTGGAGACCCTATAAAGGGACTCACAGTGAACCAGAAGTCCAAGAGCAGCTGCAATCCTGTTTCACCACTTTCAACCATCTTCAAAAAGCTCTGACTGTGTTCAATGCCCTTCATGCCAATGCAGAACCTGTGGTGCTGCTTTTGCTACACCATGAACTCTGTAATGCTTACTTGTTTCTTCAAACCATCTCAATGCCATCTCACACTAGAGAAGATCAGCACCATCTTAACTCCAGCGCAATGTCACCACTCTGCAAAATATCTGACTCTCCTCACCATTCTTTGTATCAATTCATCAGAACCTCGATTCGACCACACTTGATGGTCGACTCGAACCACTGGAAGCCTTTGCATTACATGCCAACTTGACCCAGCAGAAGCATTGAATCGACACAACTTGACCGCCAACTTGAAACTAAAGAAACTTTTATTGGATCAGGTTGTTTGGTGTCTTGCGGCTCTGAGTCTAGTTCTCCATTTCGTCTGGTTTTTGGTTATTTGGTGCTCTTATTCCATGAGCAACTGCTGGTGCAAGGCCACCCATCCCAGGATGAGATTGGCCCCTACCCCCAACTAATACGGCCAGGGAGATCTCTGACAGGTCTCCATTAAATCAGTCGGAGGGATGTTTATGTTCCATGATGGGTGAACCATGCTTACAATGAGTTGGTCCACAAACTTGTTATTTATATTGGCAAGCAGGATTAGGCACACGCACATCCATAAGCTTGTGATCGGAACTAGAAGTTCTCAAGTGCAGCCCATTAGACCAGTTTCTGTCTGGTTTTTGCTGTTGGTGACCTCTGTTTATGGTCCTAAATCGTATGTGTGACCTTCCTGTGCATTCCTTCATGCTGTTTTATGGGGGTGAACTTTGACTCTGTGCAATCTAGTCTTCTTTCCAGGTAGAATTACTAACATGATGTTGCTTTCCTTATAAAGGACAATCCTCCATCAGGAAGTGCATGAGACCCTACTTGTCCACATTGTTGTGGGAGACACCCGGGTATCCTTGCCATTAGACCCCAAGATCCACATCTAACAGTGGGTGGTGGCACCGAGCCTCTGAGATGATTCCCACACACATACCAAAGGCCAGTCTGGGGACAGCAACACACAGCAGGTTTGGCAATGTAGACTAAAAGCTTACTTTTCATGTGGAGGATTTACAAATACATATGACCCTCTCCATTTACGAAGCAAACCAGTTTTGCTTTGCCACTGTTTGGTTTCTAAATAAATTATGTTTCTCTGTTAACAAGGATAAAAGGCTAGAGCAGGGGTCCCCAACCGTTTGTGCTCAAGGAGCAAAATTTACATATGAAATGGTAGGCAACATCCAATTTTTTATGGGACATATCAGCACTCAGTTGGTTGAAAAATTATTTTACCAAAAATTATAAATGCACTCAACTTAAGACTGCTAATAGAACATTTAAATGTGTAGTAATTAAGTTATATAACCATGTGCACATCTAGTAAAGGAAATGTGCAATGGCCGTTAACATCATTTGACAGAAAGTGGCTGTTTACATGAAATGTTGAGGACATCGAGTGGTTAGGACGACAATTTATAGATGGATAGAACCAGTCAAATTGTTCAAAAATATGGTAGTACTAAATAAACAATACCAGGGGTGTCAGGTTCTCAAGCAAAATATTTTTTAGAACTTGAGTGCAAATGTTTGGACAGCATGATTGGTCACAAGTGGAGCACTGATATGCAAGTGTACTTTGGGGTTATGGCTGAGGATTCTCCAGGATCTTTACTGGCAAATGGTGCTTTCCTAGAATACAAGACCAGTAATACTGTTCCTCAATCATTGATTACTGGCATTGAACAGAATGGAGAATCTCACAGAGAAAAATGAACCATGATTAAATGAGAGATGTATGCATGGCTGGCCAGATGTAGAGGTGGAGCCAACTATCCCCACCCCAAGCTACTCCCCCATGCTGCCTATATGTTGGGAACCATAGTGTGAGACACGTGCAGTACCGGTGAAAAGACCAATACCGAAGAGGATCTTGGATGTAAGATTCCCATTGAGGAAGCCATACAAGCATTCACGACAATATGATGGCCATTTGAATTAAATCCCGGAAGAAGTGTGAAAACTGAGCAAAAGAGGAGCCTGGTGACGTCATACAGAATAGAGCTGATGCGCTCAGAAGAAGAGGCTAAAGAATATAGACATTCTATACAAACAAAGGAGGATGTGTTAAAGATGAGCAACATTTCGGGCTCGAGATGAAGATGCTCATGCTACAGAAATAATGAAGAAGATTTCCAGTCATTTACAAGTGTACAGATGCAGTAACACAAGTAGACAAATGAGGTCATCACGAGTTTGGCAGTAAGCCTTAAATGCGGCTGTAACGCTATTACTGCCACATTTAAGGGTCTGCCAAATCATGGGTCTGGCAGCATTTACCCCCAGCTCTGAGTTCGGGGTAAATGTGCTGCAAAGTTTCAGATTTACAGCGCTATTACCACACGGTAATACTACCAACGGTAATCCCGCCGAAAATCCCCCATTCGGCCCAATGGGGAATGGGAAATTCCTGAATGGGCTCAATGGGAAATGGGGAATTCCTGTTCCGCCAAAACCGTGATCCAGCACTAATAGCCCCGCGGGGGTTGGCGGGAAATCTATTAGCCCCAGGGGGTATCCCAGTGGGATACCACCCAACTCATGATGAGGCCCAAAGTGCTCTTAAAGGCTAACTATGTAGTGAATAAATTGCGGCGATGCGCCAACGTATATGCATAGGAATTAATGGTTGATTCCACAACGCATTATAGCAAAGCTAGATCCACTGAAAAGAAAGGCTTTCAGTGTGTCACAGTTGGAAAAACAATCGACATTCAGAGGTGAATCAAAGAGAGTCATGGTTGGCCCAGCACCAGGAAGTCAAGGCCACCGTGAACCTGAATGTTCATGTAGTAGTTACAGAACGTGTGAAAAGAACAAACTCCTGTCTTGGATGAGGAGTGAGAACACTTGTCGGGGGGAAATTCTGCCGGGGTCGGCCGGGCCGTCCGCAGACCTCTGGGCAGGGAGGCCCCAACTCCTCCCGTATATCCCAAAAGAGATAGAGTATGAGACACACACAAGAAGCAAGGTGACTCTGCCGTTTATTAAACACAAACGGCAGGGATGGGTCAAGGATCATACGCGTCTGACCTGACACACACACAATCGTGTGGCTCGCAGGCCCTTTTTACTGTAGTATGACGCGCTACTTGCGTCACTTTAGAAAGTTAACAAAAAAACCTATTGCCACTCTTAATTGGTTGCTCGAGTGGTAGGGTTAGTATAGCATACGTATAGAGAATAATATGAGTGGACAAGGGTTAGTGAGGTGATATATCTGGGTTGTCCCTACAATTAGATACATGAGAATTGTTACATGAAGACTCCTAATGATTGGTTAATGTTAATGGCGTCAGTGATAAGAGCCCCATGTTCTGATTGGTGCACCCGTGAGCTTCCCAGCCTGGGACCATCGCTGTTCCCAGCTCTCGGTGTACCTGCAATTTGCAACAATGTTTCACTATGGGTACATGCAGACAATGTGAAGACTTATTCAAGAGCTGGACGGCCGACTACTCCCACTGTCGCAGATGTCCATTGATCCTTTCAAGTGTATCTGCCTGTCTTGTAACGAGGGATCCAGACGCCTCCTTCCTCCTGGGCTTGGCATCTTGTCAGGTTCGGCTTGGTCACGTGAGGTGGGACCGTGTTTGAGGCAGAATTCTGCACAATTAATATTGTTTTTCCACTGTGTGCCTGGTTTAATTTGCAGGTGCGACTTTAATGTTGGTGCACGGCGTGCGAGGTTGCAACATCGTGCCCTTGATGGTCTGCTTTTGGAATGTGGGTTTGCAACATTACGACCTTGGCTGTCTGCTTTCGCCAGGCTCATTCTGCAGGATCAGCAACCTGACTCTTGTTCTGTTAACGTCCACGGGAGCTCTTGCTTGCGGCCTACTTAGGCCTGGCGTATAGGTGGAACCGTTTGGTGCACAGGCGCTTTAGGTTACAGTCTCATATTGTCTTATGACCAGTATCGTGTCTTCGTTATAATTCTCATTATGGCACCTAGGTTTAGAAGAAGCGTAAGCAAGCTCTTTAGATGAGTTCATGGTGCGTCTTGCGTTTCTGTATTTTGAGAGCCTATGTGGAAAATAATAAAGATGCACATCCGTGAGTATGTCTGTCGCCTACGTCATAGCATTGAGTATATTCTTCGTGTAGATTGGTGCGGGAGTGTCCAGTGTGTATATTGGCACAGGTGTGCTATCCGTTGGCTAGGTCGTCATGGCATCTCTAACGACGTATAGGTTTTAGTCTAGTTGATCCATGCCGCAGGCATCGGCATGGGCAGGGCGGGCTGCTGGGCAGGCAGATGGACACATCCTTATGTTCCTGTACCAGGGTATCTGGTCGTCCGGTAGATGGGCAAACTCTTCTCGTGGCGGGTGCTTGGGCCGTGAACCTTTAGGCCAGGCGCGAGAGGGGGAAGATGGGAGCCTGTTTTTCCATTCTCCCACTTCAGTCCCCCCTCTGGTCGACTTGTCGACCACAAACATATCCTTTTCGTTATCTCCTCTTACTCTCCATATTCTAGTTATTGCTCCCAAATGTCCATAATGGTTAACATGATCTTCAAATGACCAATACATATATTCACAGGTTCCTCCAGGAGTACAGTATACCCATTTCCCTATGTAACTCCTGGGGTTTCTTGGGTTCTCGACCTTCACCGATGGTGGGTCCAGGTGGTTGGTGATGATCTGGTTGCGCAATTTCTCTCTCTCTTGTATGATTATGCCTGTGTGTTGGCCGTCATCTGCTGGCAGCAGTGGGTGCATACCGACCATTTCAAGCAACTCGTCAGTGGTGCGTGCCTTCCGGGCTTTCCAAAATCTTATTATGATCAGTGTAGCTCCAGCCAAAATAATACAACCAACTATAATTTTCAGTCCATCTGACAGCCAAGATGGCATCCATGACCATAATAGCGAAAACCAGCTCTCATCCTTTTTCACACCTTTACTTTCATCCACCATTTTGGAGTGCAACTGGGCCAATTGTAAAACTGCTTCTGTCAGTGTACCGTTGTCAGCATCGTTGGCAGGAATGAATGTGCAGCATGATTGTCCTATCTTTGCGCAAACTCCTCCTTCCATGGCAGTGAGGAGGTCCAATATATATCTGTTCTGCAGTGCTACCATCCTTATTGCTCGCAGCTCCTCTTTTATCGCGTTGAATCCGTTTACTGTAGAATTGATGGTCATCATAAGTTCCCATCTAGTTATCTGGAGCCATTTTGCGTTTGCGTAAGCCTGTAGTCCTGGATGGATTATTGAGGAGAAGAACATTGCTGCTCTGCTGAATAGTCTGTGTTCTGGCGGGATTGAAGTGAGTGCCGTTTCCGACCTTCCCCATAGGTAATTTCCTGTCAGAGGTTCTCCTTGTCTTTTCCGTCTATTTAGGACAGTATCATTGCCGCTGGTCCTGTTCCCTGGCTCCTCCTGAGGTGGTGCAGATCTCTTATTTCTCTTGTCCCCTTCATCCATTTTGGGAAAGTTCGCCACATTCACATGCTTCTGGGGTACCACTGGCGATGGTACATTGACGTGCACCATCGTGCATACACCATTCCACAGAGGGGGCAGTGTGTGATATGCCTTTTCTCCACAGGCCCAGTAATGGTCCATTATCACTGCTGTTCCTGCTCCCCCTTCAGGTAACTCCATCACGCTTCCACAATTGGTGTTGTATCCTACGTCCACCTCTCCTTTATGTTGGTAGCATACTTTAGGCGCAGTCAGCGGCAGTATTGTTATCGGGTCTTCATCCGTTTCTATCCATGTGAGCATAGGCACGTATTTGATCCAAGTCGTCCAACATCTGTGGTTGTGTGCATCGATAGTTGAAATAGTTTCTTTTGTTAGCATGTTGCTGCCAACCACTCCTATCTCCCATTTGTTGTCCAAGTACACTTTCCCCGTTATAGTCACCAGTGGCCTCTCCCAGCATCCTAGTTTACCAGGAACTTCAGTGGCATACCAATCACATGATAAATACTGCAATGTTACTTTCTTTGTTTCTCCTTTTGCAGGACCACTTGTTATGTATCTGAATGCTTCAGCATGTAAACTGCTCTTGTGGTAACTCAAATAAGTCTTGCGGAAGTTGTTTTCGTATGGGTATGAGTCTCGTGTTTTCCACGTCATATGCACCACTGTCCCTTGAAATCTTCCTTTCGTTTGGAACAGTGCCAAGTATATTATGCATCGTGCTGTTTTTTCGTCTATTTCTGTGGCAACAAATGTTCGAGAAGCGCTCATGGCGTATGGTATTAATGAGCAAACGTAGCAGCTGTCTTCTGTTGTCTGTTTACCAATGCGGGTCATGTGTTGATACCATATGTTGTTTGAAACGTGTGCTGAATCTTGTATATAATTGTCAATACCTTTATTATCTGAGTATGTGCTGCATTGAACTCTATTTTGCTTGTGCGCAATTTTACTAATATCACCTGACGTAACACCTGTTGCAGCTGGGGATGGGGGTGTGTTAGGTTTGGGTACAGCAATAATATTGATAGCACAGCTGTACTGCCATACAGAGGCAGCTACGAACCCGGTGATTATCAAAATCCCTATTACTTTTATTACATATGCTAATTTCACCGGCATTTTGCTCTTACCTTGCTGCAGTCCGGCAGCGTATACTTGCGACGTTAGAGTTGCCCGCCTGAAAATTCTCAATATGCTGGTTATTAAATGTTAGTTGTTGTTTTTTAAGCTCTCCCTATCAAATAATCATTCAGTGCCCAGGCGAAGAGCTGTTCCCACGCTAATCTAAGCGATCTATCTCTTAGGGCAGGCAAGTATGGGTGGAGGTGGGGCATCGAGTATTCTATGGCCAAAAGGAACGCTGTGTAGTAGACACGTACCCTTTTCCTTTTCAGGTACGTTGGCCTTTTTATTTCATATACAAATTGGTGTGACAATTCTTCTGGGTAATTATCGTCTGAGGGTACTATCTACTCCTGGGCAGTGAATTTGTTAGTTATCTACTTTCTTAGCAGTACAATAATACGCGGTTCCTGCATGTGCGAGAGAAAAGAAAAGAGAGCATTCACGTGTTTACATGTGTATTTGTGTAAGGCAATGTCCTTCAGTTCAGTTACTACTGTAATGGGGACAGGGGTCAGTGGATGGTGGGCAGGGGATTTTTGGGCTTAACTGGTGGACGTGGCTTTTACTCTTTGAGCGTGTGATCATGGGGTGGGCTGTATGGGGATCACCCCTTTCTTCTTCAGTTATTGTCTCTGGGGAGTCTGGGGAGTGACAAGGTATGGGAATACTTGGGCCGCTGGCTGTGGTAGAACTTTCTTCCTCCGTTGTCGATGTTGTTGCTGTTCTCTCAATGGACCTGTCGGTGGCGCTGGGGCGGGTCTGTAGTTTGTAGATCTTTACGTCGTGTAGGTGGTTCCAGGCACGCTTGTCCTGTAGCTTTACTGCTCTTGTTGATACCTCCTCTACCAGATGGGGACCAGTAAAGCGTGGGCTGTTCCACTTCCTATTGAAGTTGCGAAGTAGTACGTGGTCACCTTTAGCAATCTTACACAGTCCTTCCTTTTCCAGTTCCTTATCCGCGTCTTCTTGTTGGCTTCTATTAGACCCGCCCCGTGTGCGCTCGAGCTGTTGAGACACAAACACTACACTAGTAATCAAAGAAGACACATATTGGTACATTTCATCACCAAGAACACTTGCTGTGCTTTCGTGGTCGGTAAATGCTCTTGACGTTGGCGTTAGGGGAAGGCGCATTTGACGCCCGGTAACCACCTCATGGGGAGTGAGGTGGTGGTCGGACCCTGGCCTATTCCTTAGCTCAAATAGGGCTAATGGAAGACAATATAACCAACTCCTCTTTGTTGTTTGCTGTATCTTTGCAATTGCCTCCTTTAATAGGCCATTCAGGCGTTCACATACACCGTTGGCCTGTGGGTGGTATGCACATGCAAATTTATGTTTAATGTTCAGCAGTGATGTAATGTGCTGAAACATCTCGTTTGCGAAATGTGGGCCATTGTCTGACCTTAACACCTCGCACACTCCCCACCTGGGGAAGACCTCCCTCACTAGGAATTTAGCTGCTCTAAATGCATCTGGGTGTGAACAGGGCCCTGCCTCAATCCACCTAGAAAATGGGCATACTACTACAATCATATACCTATTTCCTTGACATATATTGATCATATCAACATAGTCAATATGGAGATGCCGGAAAGGTCCCTCTGGCCGGGGTATAGTACCTCTTATCACCTTTAGAGTGTGGCCGACCGTAAACTGTTGACATGTGAGACAATTACTGATAAAATTTGACACATGCGAATTTAACTCAGGGCAGAACCAGTCTTCCCTAATTCGTGCTGCAATTACTTCCTTGCCTGTGTGGGCTGGATGATGTAGTTGGTTCAGGGCGGTGTTCAAAAGTGCCAATGGTATTACAACCTTTCCAGTGCCACCCTGTCGCCATAGTGCGTCGGTTGGTGACATTGTACATCCTCTTTTTACCCATATTTCTTTTTCGGCCATTGGTGCAGCCGCTTGTAACTCCATAATCTGTGTGGCTGGGAGATGGGTGTACCATTCTCTTATCAACATCTCCTTAGCCATTCCCCTCCCTCTCTGTGATTCTGGGGGGTTCCATATCTCACCAAAGTATGCAGCATACTTCGCATGTGCGTCCGCTGCTGCGTTTCCCTTCGAGACGTGGTCCTCAACATTGGTGTGTGCGGTGCATTTCACTAAAGCTAATTCTTGGGGGTCATTAATTACTTCAATTAGTTCAGCCAATAAGAGGGCATGTTGCACTGGAGTGCCATCAGTTCTCCTAAACCCTCTTCTTCTCCATTTCGACAGCCCTGAGTGGACAGTGGATGTAACATATGCGCTGTCGGAATATATGGTCACCCGTTTGTCAAAGGTTTCCTTCAACGCCAAGATCAGTGCGACCAGTTCAGCTGCTTGAGCGGAGTAATGCTGTGGTAATTGTACACATTTCATTGCCACACACACCGGTACCTCCATCATTTTTACCACCGCAGCCCCAGTTCTCCTCACACCATCCCTCTGATCGATAGTTGATGACCCATCAATAAATAATAGCTCACCCCCCTCTAGTGCGTTTTCCTCAACTTTTCTAGTACATGAGTACATTTCAGTTATTTGTGTACAGTCATGGGCATAATCTCCCTCCTCAATTACTTCTGCTAGGAACCTTGCAGGGTTGACCGTGCTGCATCTAACAATTGATAGTTCGGCTCTGGATAGAATGATCTCATAACCTGATGCTCTTTGCGTGGTTAGGGTGGATTTAGGTTTATTTAATATCGCAAAAAGTGCATGTTCCACAAAGAGTGTAGTCGGGCACCCCATGGTGATTGCTGATGCTTTTTCCACCGCAAAAGCAGCTGCGGCGAGACCTTGTTTGCAGGGGAAGTGGCCTAACATTACAGGATCTAAGTGGCCACTGTAAAATGCTACTGGTTTGTAGCCCATGCTTGTTTTTTGAGCCAACACTGCTTTCATTACTGCTGAGTCGCAATGTGAAAATATAAAAAATTGCCGCTCATAGTCTGGGGATGCCAGTACCGGAGCAGTTGATATCGCATCTTTTAATTCATCAAAAGCTTCTTTCATTTCCATCGTCCACCCCAGTTTTTTCTCCCCTTTATTAGCTTCCCGTAACGCCTCAAGCAGGGGTCCTATGTACGAACTGTAATCAAATACCCAAGCTCTACAGTAGTTGCAGAGCCCCAGGAACTGCTGCAGTTCCCTTACAGTTTGTGGCATTGGAGTGGTCGAAATAGCTTGTGCTCTTTGAGGTGCGATCTTTCTTCCATGTTGCGATATAAGCTGACCAATGTAAAGTACCTGTTCTTGACAGTACTGTATCTTTTCCATGTCTACCTTGTAACCTTTGTCAGCCAATATTGTCAACATCTTTAAGGAGTCCTCTCTGCATGTTTTTTCATTTTTACTGCAAATTATTATGTCATCCACATACTGCAACACCGTGCTTTCTACTTCAATGTTACCCAAATCCATCTGTATCACTCTATTGAAAATTGAAGGTGATTCACAATACCCTTGAGGCAATCTGGTGTGCTTCCACTTAGTGTTTCTGTAAGTGAAGCTCGTCAGATCTTGTGAGTCTGGGTGTAATGGTATTGAGAAAAAAGCATTTTTAAGGTCGATCACTGTAAATCGTGATGCTTCTGCTGGAATGCCACACAAGATTGTGGCCGGGTTTGCAGCTACGGGATATTCCGCTTCTACTATGTTGTTCAAGGGCCTGAGATCCTGTATAAAGCGCCAAGACCCCCCTTTAGCCTTGCGCACTGGGTACACAGCCGTATTACATGGTGATTCTGAGGGGACCAATATACCATTATTTATAAGGGCCGTTATGGTTTCATATATGCCCTCATCTGCCTCTTTTGATAGTGGGTACTTTTTTACTCTGGGGAGTATTGCACCTTTTTTCAATTTTATTTTTACTCCCCCTATACTTTTTATGCAGCCCACGTCATAGGGGCCAGTAGTCCACAATGATTTGGGTACTTTTGACATATCGTCCTTAAAGAAAGGGACCGGGGTGCATGCGGGTGCCTCAAGTGCCATTGCAATTTTCTGTGCTACTTGTTTGTAGGCCACTCTTAGCCATATTTCCACACTCATCATAAACACCATTTCACCTTCCTCCTTTTCATCTGAAAACAGCTCCTCATCTGACACCTGGATGAGCCTACATCCTTCTGCTAATGCTATCACTGCCCTCCATGCTCTTCCTTCTCTGTCTTGGGCATGTACAGCAATATAATCAGCTGTTGCAATAATGCTCTCAATATCCATTGAAACCACTTTCTCTTCTGGTTCATTAACAGGTGTTTCTGGTCTGAACAGGTAGGCTGCTGGCCTTCTCCATATTTTCTCTTCTATCCCTGGCATCCATGCAATTGCCATGTCCGTTCCATACTGGAAGAGTTCACCATCTACTGGCTCCGCCCTAATCGCTGTCTGTCCACAGTATGCTTGCATAATCTGTCGTGCCGTGAGCATGTTAATCCCCGGAGTAGAGCAAATTATGCCGTCCTCAGTAAAGGAGATCGTCATATTCAACCTGTTCATAATATCTCTCCCCAGTATATTTACTGGCGAGGCACTATAATATAAAAGTGGAACTGACAGATCGTAATCTCCAATAGATAAGGGAATGTTATCAGTAAAGGGAACCAACCCTCTAGCCCCAGAGAATCCTTGGGTGTTCATGGTCTCGCCTGACATCTTAAATTTACCTTCCTTTATGCAAGACCGGGTCGCCCCGGTGTCAACAACGAATGATAATTTTTTGTCACCTATCGTTACCTCTATGCGTGGTTCCTCCGCACTATTAGGTGTTACTGACAGGATGGGACACACCAAGGCCGTCTGTGGGCTGTCCTATTGGGGGTACAACGACTGGCCATTTCCGGTATAAGGGTTGTGTCCCAAAACCGTCACCCTACCCAGTTGTGTTTGTGGTATTTGGGGTTGTTGTGTCATCGCTACCTGTTGTTGTGGCAGTGTTTGGGGCTGTTGTTGTGTTAATTGTTGTTGTTGTCATTTCCTTGTTGCAACATTTGCTGTTGTGGTATGCCCTGCTGTACCTGTGAGGGCCTTGGTTGTCCCTGATCACTCCATGATGGTGTTCCTGGTCTAACTCTACACGTGCGTGACATGTGCCCCGATAGTCCACAACTCCAACACACCGGTGGTTCCCTATTATGCCATGGAAAGCTCCCTGTGTTGTCCTGGTATACTGGTTGCCCTGTGGGGTAGGAATTTCTAAGTCCTCCCACCTGCGGTTGGGTGCCATATCCGTACCCTCTCCCTCTCATAATTCCTCCTCTCCCCCTGTTATAATTATAATACCCAGCTCCTGGCATTGGGTATCCTCCTCCCATGTTGGGCGTGTATGGTTGGAGTGGCGGCACCTGTTGTGTTGTAGTCTGTGAAGGTGGTATTTGGGAGGAATCTTGTGCAGCCACTACTTGTGTGGGGCTTTGGGTCATTGTTGTAGGTGTAGTTATTAGTGCCCCTTCCATTGTGTATTTAGTAAGCTTTTTCTGTACTAATTTAGCCTCTTCCGTTTTCCTGTCCTCTTCCTTTTGTTTCATTTTTCCTTGCCATGTCCTACAATGATGCACTATAGTCAGTTGTATTTCGGGCCATGGTTTTGCTTCCATTCCCACTACTTTCTTTAGTTGTTTCTGAACTCCTTCTGGGAGCCCTTGTACCAGTATATGGTAAAATATTGCTGGTGTTTTATCCCATTGTTCTCTAGTTTCCATGCGCCACTTCTCTTGGATTTCCTGGATATAATCAACAGGATCTTCGTTCTCATGCATCTTGCGGGATGTAATTGCTCCTATATCTGATGTGTCTGGGTACTGTACCCTCAGTGCCTGCCATAGTGCATGTCTGCAGTTTGCAAACGGTGCCCCATCGTGCGATGTATTTGTTATTGTTACCCCATGAAATCCCGCTCTCTTCCAGATGTCATCCGCTCTATCCCCTAATATTGATATTAAAAGGCCCTTTACATCTCCTACTGCCAGCTTCTGTCCTGCGGTGTGTTTTTCCATTTCATATATCCATTTACCCGCACCTCCACTTAATGATGGGAGCCTACATTTTATATTTTCTTTATCGGTATGCTTCCAAGGAACATACTGTGGTCTAACCCCACCTCTCTCCAAAAGTGGCATTAAATTATGTCTCGTTTCACCCTTTGTGTTCCATAATATTGAGTCCTCACACCCTTCCTCCTCTTCCCTTTCTTCCACATTTTCACTTTCGTTTGTATTTCCCCTGCTCATACCTCTTTCTTCTCCATCTTTTCCCCTTCTTCCATCTTTCTCTGTATTTAATGTGGGCATGTGTATACCTCTTTCCTGCCTGCGACTAGGGAGGTCTCTAAGCCGCCATGTATAGGGTGTCAGTTCGTCGGTGAAGGGCGCTAGTTTTATTTTGCGTAACGAACGTGAGGTAGTTGAGCATGTAGGGTGCGATAGGGGAGGGCGTGATGGGGATGGGGATGTTGCAGCCTCATGTGCCTGTCTTTCCTCTATTCCTTGCTTTCCCTCCTCACTTCTCTCCACCTCATCCTTTCTCCTACTGATCCATGGTGAGTCTAGGTTGGTCCGGGTGATGTATAGTTTATCTAAGCTTTCCCTTTCACTGTTTCTTCCTTCATTTTCCGCTCCCTCTTCCTCACTACAAAAGATAGTCATAAACGGCACCCCCACTCAGTCTTTTTCCCCTTGATCGTTACTGTTTGTAAATCTATTAGGTCCAGTTCTCTTCTTTCTCCTTTATCAACCGCTCCCCTTTGTGCTGATGTTGTTGCTACTTCTGTGTCATCATATACATCCCCCCATGCTCCACTCTCCCTTCCCCTATCTCCTCTTTCTCCTTCATACCTTTCCTCTATCTCCTTACTATTTTCCTCCCTTTTCCTTTTCAATTCCTCCATCACTTCACTTCTCATCTGTTCTAATATTCTTTCATCCTCTTTCTTCCTTTCCCATTTCGCCCTTTCTTTTTCTACTATACTCTCCATCACCCTCCCTTCTTCGTATTTCTTAGTTGATTCTGATAGTAACCTCCTCCTCCATGTTGCCATTTCTTTTTCTTTTTCTTCTTCTTCCCTTTTCTTTTCCCGCAGTACTACTCTTGATACCCTTTCTGCTGCTGCTTTTACCCTGTCAGCTTCTCTCCTTTGCTCCTCAGTTCGTTCCCTTATTTTTTCCAATTCGTTCTTACCTTCTTTCCTTTTCCTCGCTCTCTCTCTCTCCTCCCTCTCAAGCTGCTTGATCAATTCATTCTGTTCAATCCTTAATTTTGCTAATCGTTCCTCCAAAATCTCTTCTTTTTGTCTTAACAGCTCTTCCCCCCTCAATTCACTCTCCCTGGCATTATCCTTGTCTGTTTTCTTTACTACCTCCTCCTCTTCTCCTGTTAATGAACCTCGTAATTTTAATAATATCTGTGCAGCTACCCATTCATCATTTCCTATTTCCACAGTCTGGTCTTCTCCAGTCCTCCCCTCCCCTCCCCTGCTGGCATTTTCCTATGAGCCACATATGGTGGAGGGCTGTATGCCGGGTTCGAGTATCCCTCAGCCGCCCTTAACTGTCCTCTTTCTATTTCTCCCAATTCTCTTAAAGGGTACAACCCCCCTCTCTCTGTTTTTACTCCCGTTGCTAGGGGTATATCATTGCTCGGTTCCTTTTTTATTTCATCTGCTTTATTATTCTTTTCTCCTCCCTCACCTCTGTTTCCCGTGTTCTTTGGGTCCTCATTCCCCTGTTTCCCATCCTCTCCTTCCTCCTTAATCTCTGTTTCTTCTTGTATTTCCCCCATAGTGAATATTCCATTTGGTCCTTGTCGGGACCCCTGGAACATCCTCCATAAGTTAAACACCTCCACGTGGTTTGCCAACTTCTTCCCTTTATATGTATTGTGCAGATGATTTAATAGTGAATGTTGGGCATATGGATCGAAGCTACCGTTAGGCGTCCACAGTGTTAGCATTTTGTTATCCGTCCCCTGGGTCCATTCTATGCTATACTTAATCAGTTTCTCCCTATGGGGTGGCAGTGTTGTGCATATGTATTGTAGTGGCGTGGTGAGGGTGTTCCCCCACCCTCCCGATCCTGTTCCGTATGACATAGTAGCGCTCCACTTGCTACCCTTCCCTAATCTGGTATCAGTTTATCCCACTAATAGTTTACAATATGCAGCCTTATATCGTTACCTGGCCCCGTAAGTTTGGGGATTTACGATAGTCCGCTTAAGGAAAATTATAAAAATATAGTATGTTACATTTGTAGATTTTCCTCTGCCTTTCTTCCTTTATACAACACCCTTACGGCCCCCTGCGGCCGAGGCGTACGTAGCCCCCTGCGGCTGCGTACCCCTTATTACGTTCTTATACAGTCGTCCTGTTTTCACATGCTCCTCCCCCTCCTACACTTGCCGTGGCCGGCGTTCTCCGTGCGCAGCCACGTTCCCCGTTTCGCCTTTCCTCGATCAACTCGTTTACCGTTTATCTCCGTTTCCACTCCCTTACCACAGTTCTCTTCCCCACCACTCTCAAAACGAAGATGCCTCGTGCTTGCGATATCCTATGAAAACCCTACTGGTGACGTCACCGATCTCTTAGAGCTACTGGTAAGTTATTCATATATTCTTTAAATCCAAAATACACCTGCAATCTACCCCCGTTAACCCCACAGCTGTCTTCCTGTCACTCCTGGAACAAGGTAATCAAATCAATAATATAATCGGGCTGCGTACACTGCGTCGCCTCGCGTGTGATACGCCCCTCGACAGGAGGGCTTAACCAGCCAATTATCTTCCGTATTGGGCAACTAACTAGCTACCGCCTACAGGGAAACGTCATCTACCTATCGAGTGTCTTGCTCGAACAATAGGGATCCTCATCTACTCATTGATCAATAAATGCCAAAGCGTAGGAAACCACACACACACACACACCCTTACACGTAGTCGCGACCTAGGTCAATCAGTGTCTACGAGCGGCCGCACGTGATGTTTTCGTGCTCCGCCCCCTTCTCTCGCATTACGTAGCCAACTGCTCTCGCGCTTGTTCAACTACCATTCATTCTATTTCTAACACTAAATTGTCAAACCTTCGCCGTTCACCTGTGCAACACCTCCCGCCTCCCGTATTTAATTCCTCCCTCCTCCCTCACGATTTCACATTGTTTGTTGTGCGTGGCATGCTCACCAAGTTCTCTTGATGCGGGGCCGCTCGACTGCGCGCACCCCTCCGAGTGGCTCGTCACCTCCCCTCGTCTGGACCACGTCTGGACACTCGCCAACCGCGGGCGGGATACTTCTCAACCGGCTCCCGAGGGCCAATATCCGGATTGCGCTGTCCGGTCTTCTCGCAGTTCCGCGATGGTCCTGTAGTCCTCAGAAGGGGGCGACGGCAGAGGGGGCCGCGCCGCCGGGCCTCCTCGCAACTGGGGTGCCTGGAAAAAGTAAAAAAATAAAAATGCTGATCTTAAACAGATCTCAGCAGTGCCTCCAACTTGTCGGGGGGAAATTCTGCCGGGGTCGGCCGGGCCGTCCGCAGACCTCCGGGCATGGAGGCCCCAACTCCTCCCGTATATCCCAAAAGAGATAGAGTATGAGACACACACAAGAAGCAAGGTGACTCTGCTGTTTATTAAACACAAACGGCAGGGATGGGTCAAGGATCATACACGTCTGACCTGACACACACACAATCGTGGGGCTCACAGGCCCTTTTTACTGTAGTATGACGCGCTACTTGCGTCACTTTAGAAAGTTAACAAAAAAACCTATCGCCACTCTTAATTGGTTGCTCGAGTGGTAGGGTTAGTATAGCATACGTATAGAGAATAATATGAGTGGACAAGGGTTAGTCAGGTGATATATCTGGGTTGTCCCTACAATTAGATACATGAGAATTGTTACATGAAGACTCCTAATGATTAGTTAATGTTAATGGCGTCAGTGATAAGAGCCCCATGTTCTGATTGGTGCGCCCGTGAGCTTCCCAGCCTGGGACCATCGCTGTTCCCAGCTCTCGGTGTACCTGCAATTTGCAACAATGTTTCACTATCGGTACATGCAGACAATGTGAAGACTTATTCATGAGCTGGACGGCCGACTACTCCCACTGTCGCAGATGTCCATTGATCCTTTCAAGTGTATCTGCCTGTCTTGTAACGAGGGATCCAGACGCCTCCTTCCTCCTGGGCTTGGCATCTTGTCAGGTTCGGCTTGGTCACGTGAGGTGGGACCGTGTTTGAGGCAGAATTCTGCACAATTAATATTGTTTTTCCACTGTGTGCCTGGTTTAATTTGCAGGTGCGACTTTAATGTTGGTGCACGGCGTGCGAGGTTGCAACATCGTGCCCTTGATGGTCTGCTTTTGGAATGTGGGTTTGCAACATTACGACCTTGGCTGTCTGCTTTCGCCAGGCTCATTCTGCAGGATCAGCAACCTGACTCTTGTTCTGTTAACGTCCACGGGAGCTCTTGCTTGCGGCCTACTTAGGCCTGGTGTATAGGTGGAACCTTTTGGTGCACAGGCGCTTTTGGTTATGGTCTCATATTGTCTTATGACCAGTATCGTGTCTTCGTTGTAATTCTCATTATGGCACCTAGGTTTAGAAGAAGCGTAAGCAAGCTCTTTAGATGAGTTCATGGTGCGTCTTGCGTTTCTGTATTTTGAGAGCCTATGTGGAAAATAATAAAGATGCACGTCCGTGAGTATGTCTGTCGCCTACGTCATAGCACTGAGTATATTCTTCGTGTAGATTGGTGCGGGAGTGTCCAGTGTGTATATTGGCACAGGTGTGCTATCCGTTGGCTAGGTCGTCATGGCATCTCTAACGACGTATAGGTTTTAGTCTAGTTGATCCATGCCGCAGGCATCGGCATGGGCAGGGCGGGCTGCTGGGCAGGCAGATGGACACATCCTTATGTTCCTGTACCAGGGTATCTGGTCGTCCGGTAGATGGGCAAACTCTTCTCGTGGCGGGTGCTTGGGCCGTGAACCTTTAGGCCAGACGCGAGAGGGGGAAGATGGGAGCCTGTTTTTCCATTCTCCCACTTCACATTGAAGACGTCCGCGGTTCATCTTTTAATAGTATTTTAAAATACAGAAAGACTCTGAAACATGATCTGCAGTCACGTGGTGGATGAAAATAGATACAGAGTTGAGCTGTATTGAAACAAAGAGAAAGGGTATACCTATACTCCCTCTTATTCTCAGGCACAGAAAACATTTCCAAGGCCAAGTGGATGTTAGACTGTGTGCTGCTTGCGTAAGTGGAAAATTATAGAGGGGTACAAGGGTGCCAAGCAATTATAAAGGGCCACGCAGTAGAGAGCCCTATAGTTTGTATAACCAATCGGACGTCATGTATTTGATGATGTTCATAGTGACCTGCACTAGAGGAGGGCTTAGTAGCCCCACCTGAAGATAGAGACCCAATCGCCTTCCCAACAACTATGGAAAGTATACTTAGAGGTTCCCTGTAATCCTATCACATCCCCAAGCAGGTTTGCAATGTAGATTGATGTCAATGATGACAAGTTTTTAGTTTATACGTTTTTTATGAAATGCATTGAGTAAGAATATCAAGCGAGTTTGTTGATGTTCGTTATACTCTCTCATTTAGATAATTGATATTAAAACAAGCACACTTTGCCAACTTCCTGAGTCAGCTTGATTATTAATGTTTGAGTATATTCTGCATCCCCATCAATCTCAAAGTATTGTTACCTCGTCTTAAAGGGCTTGTGTACGTGCACAAGTTCAGTTTCAAAAAGGCATATAAAAATTGCTAAAAGACAATAACAAAAAGAAATTATTGGGAAAGAACACTAGCTTTCAGAGAAGGCCAACAGATATTATGCAACCACCTTGGACAAGTAGTCGTTGGACCATTAGACTCCCCATGGCCTGTAATATATACTCTAAATGTGTTTGCTCTCACCTGGGGGGTGCATTAAAAGTAACTATATATTGATGCCGTGCCAAGACGATTTCACGGGAGGGCTTACTACAATGGACCACTGCTTCACTCTGAGCACCATCGTGGAGAAATACGGTAAGGTTAAGGTAGGAAGGTTATTTGTGGCTTTTTTCAGATTTGGAGAAAGCATCTGATTTGATTGATAGAAACATCTTGTGGCATAGTTAGATTTTATTTGGGTTCCTAATGGCTTCATAAATCTTATCCAACTGTGATAGGCAGACACCTCATTATTTGCCCAATATACAAGATCAGGGAATTATACATTGTTTTTTCCCCACCAATAATGGTGAAAATCAGGGATGTCCATTGGCCCCAATTTATTCCTTTCAGACTTTGCCCCTAGTACTTCTCTTTGGAAAGTCGATCCACCCTTCCTGAAGAGTACATTCCATAGCACACTTCTTTATGCTGATGACATGACTATTTGGGACATAAACCCGGCAGGTCTCCACTAGGCCTGCTATACACACATGACTATATTGGGAACTATAGTTTAAAATTAAATATGATCAAAACATAAATTATGGTGTTCAGGAAAAGGGTGAAACATCATAACTGTTTTTATATATGTAGAGAGTAGGGGGTAGACTCATTTGATTTGAGCCTACTTCTCAAAGTGTGGTGTTTAGGTCAGTTTTTTTAAGATGCCAGCTTAGAGGGCATCATTAAGGATTAAAGGTCTTTTTAAGATTTGATTTCAAGTTTGGAGCAATCAAATTGGACAAGTGCCTGGAGGTATATAAGGAGAAGATACGTTGCATCATTTTTTGTGGCCGTAAAATCCGGGGTTGTTTGAACGTTTGTGTCATGGAGGGGTTGCAAAATAAATTCCTGTGGCAAATAGCAGGGCTTCCTGCAGTTACAGCTTGTAGTTCCTTATGAGCTGGAGTGATGGCCCCGTTAAGATTTTTACGTTATTTTTTTAAAGCACATCTGGGATTTTCTGCTAATCATAAAGTAAGTGTCAGTGTAAGTGTGATTGCAGCCTCCCCTGGTAAGGAAAAAGGCTTGTGGTACGGTGAGTTGTAAGGCACTGTCCATTTGGATAGTGGGGTGGGGTTTAACTAAATTTGGCACATTAAGTCAACTCAAAATATCTCTTAAAGCAAGAGATTGTCTGATGGGGAGAGAGGAAGATGTCCAAAAAATATAAGCTGCCCACTTTCGCAATATATATGCAGACTTACATCCACCTATACGACAACAAAGGGAAATCTGTGAAAAAAGATCCACAGAATGCAGGAGGCTTATGCTAATGGTACATTTCAATTTACTCTCTGCTCAATAAATGAAGATGATGAAGATGATGTGCAGGAGGAATCATAAAGTGTGCCCGCAAAATGGGAGTCAATGAACATTTGTTTCCTTGTCTGTTAATTTGTCAGTGTTTCTCTGTTTTGCGTAAGGGTGGACATGCATGCAAGCTATGTTTATAAAATTAATTGTAATGATATGGTTTATATATATACCTTCCTTCAATATGTTAAAGCTGCTTTTTTCATAGCAGGCATGTTCTAATCTATGTGAATTTAATGAAATAGGATACATGTCTTTAAATGTTGCCAACTGTTAATGGAGAAATATGATTAAATAAACATTGATTGATTAATACTGGTCAGTACATGGTAAGCTTTAAAGATCACTAGGGACCATGGAGGTTACCTCCTAAGATGTCTTTTTGCATGTAATGGCATATAGTGCAGAATATAGCACCAGGGACCTGTTACATTGGTGAAAAAGAGGTTGGAGGAAAAGAATTTCTGAAGTATTCCAGGCCTCTTTTACTCTGCCCAAGAGGATTTGCCCACAAAATATAGAGTCAAACATTGGTCATAGCTTGGAAAATTCGAAGACCACTTCATAGAAGAGTGTGGTGCTGTGGGATGTTTTTACCCATGCATCCAAGCCCTACCACAGAACTGTGCATTACTCGCATTGAAAACATCATGATGGCCAGAAATCCCCAGAATATGCACAGGGAAAACATGAAAAATAGGTTGCCATCCATTTTTGCCTCTGTTAATGTTAATACAAGAGACCATGGTCAGGCCCTATCCTTTGGCTACACACAGAGCAAAAACCAGTGCAAAGAAATATGGTACTGTTCAAAATCTGAAATGTATTAATTCAAGACAGCTCCCAAAAAGGGGTGCGGTACCGGCGCTCGACACTGACCGGCGCTAGCGGTCTAAACTCTGACAGGAGGCCTGTCTTTCAGGAGCTGACAAGGAACCTGAGTTAGCTGGAAAATTCAAAGTCTTGCTGGTTAATGAGAATTCTTAACACCTACTGTTCCCAGGCCCCACATTAGAAGGCAGCCTGATCTAATTAAAAGTTCAAGAGGCCTCTGTCCATGGGAAGCATTCACACCTGCCCTTACCAGCAACAGCACAAGGAGATCACTGGTTTCTGTTAACCGGATGCTGAGTGGCACCCTGCTCTGCTGACCTCAGTCAACACAATAGACTCTTCAGCTGAATAGGATATGCTGATTTGAGGTGTAATTGTCAACAGTTGCTCTGGGGGAAGGAAGACATTTGATCTCTGAGTCAAGCCAAGCTCCTGGGGGCGGACCCAGACTCAGATGTGAATTCCATTAAGGGCAAATGTATGTTTATTAATTTGCTTATAAAATATTGTATCTCCTATACAGAAATGTACAATTTGGAGATTCTTTATATGAAAAATGTACCTACAATTTGAGACTAAGCTCAACTCTGTGTGATGTTCTGAGACCGAACCCTGCGATTTATTAATCTTGCAGACACTCGGTTTATGCTAGAGACATGATAACTTATATTAATATGCTCAGGGAGAGGGTGCAGGTCTGTGTAAATTTTGAGGAAAAACCAATATGGCGAAAGTAACTAAAAAACGCAAAATGTTGTCGTTTCTAAACCCAAGCTCGTAGAACATGTGCCTTGAACCAAACTGTACCTTAAGCAATCTGTGATGTGTACATGCAATTTCAACAACGTGTGTATCTGGAAAACCTGTTATTTATGAAAAATTCATTTTCTAAGTAAAAGCAAAGGGGCTTTTCTTCGATAGATTGTAAATTGGTAGCACTGGATGACTCACAACTCTGTTCCCCAGTCAGGCAACAGAGAATTTTCTAGCCTATCAGGATCCTCAGAGGGTTGGACATAGAAAGTCAGCCTTCCCACCCACTTTCAAAAGACATAAAAAGACCCACTGAAACCCAGGTAGGGACTGCACTTTCCACGAAGCACTTTGACGGGAGACTCCAGACTTCAAATCCAGACAGATCCAGAGACCAGAACTTAGAATCCAGACTTCAGAACTTGTAGCAGAGAGGCCTAGTCCACAAGCTGAATCCTTCAGAGGCCTCAGAATCCAGCAACATAACCAAACTATTCAACAACCGGGCTGTGCTGTTCGCTTCTGGCTAGAACTTTTGCTGGAACCAGAGACGCAGACCAGACCGCAGTGCCAGTACCAGACCCAGGAAGTAGAGCTGTATCCAGACCGCTGTGCAGTGCCGATAGAAAACCAAACCCAGACCAGACCGCTGTGAAGTGCCAGAACTTTTGCCAACCAGAGATACAGACCAGCAGAGCAGAGAGAACCACAGCTAAACCTGTTGACTAGATCTGTGACGAGGCCCATTCCTTCCAAAATTAGGAGTGAGTATCCAGCCAGAGCTGTGCAAACCAATCTCTTAGTTTAAAATAATATAATTCAAACCATTTCCACCTATTTAGAACTGTATTGAAATCGTGTGTCCATTCTGTGATTTCAAACCTGTGAAAGTATCATTTGTCATTTGAATCTTACTTTATTTCTGAGAATCTACCTCCACTAAATTGTCCGTATCTTTTGAATCGCATGTCCTAGGAGCGAGATTTAACTTTCATTATAAAGCTAAGATCCTCAGCTTTCCGAACTTTCTACTCCTTATTGTTTTCCATGATCACGCTTTACACACTCGGAAAAGTGCCGCAAATTGCAATTTGACTCAAACTTCTTCACCTGTCAAAAATCGCTGTCTTTTGCTTCCATTGCTGAAATTCGTTTTCAACCTGATAATCCCTCCTGAATCATTGCTAGTGTTGACCTGAACGAATTCAAAGTAGCTGTCACCTACCCTGAATCTCCTATGGGGAATATTCACTTAATTGAAATCATATTAAAAGTATTTCTGCATGTTTTAAAAGCATACCTGTTGCTCTAAGCTTGCTAGGAGGGAACTAGAACTTGTATTGAATTTGATTATATTCCTGAAAATTGTGTGCTCCCCTTCCATCTCTTTATATTGCATAGGGGGGTAGTGAATTGCCACAAGGGGAAACGTGATCATATTGTCTCTTGTTGAAACCATATCAGTTTATCCCTGTGCTGCATTCTTTTCCATCATTGCATTTCCTTGAAACCATAAAGAACTCTCAGCTACCTTATCCTTTCTATACCAACTCCTAAGTGATTAAAAAAGCGTGTAAAATTATCCATTGTTGATCACTGTCATATTCATAAGTGTGCTATCAAATATTAATTTATTTATAAAAGTGTGATATATATCTTGTTTAATTTTTCAATAAATCTTTTAATTTGCAAAACAAACCTAATTATTGGCTCAGTGAGGTCAGGGGGATTCAAAGAGAGGGGTGTTATACAAGGGTTTATCATCCAGATCTATGAGCTTGTCATAAAAATATATAAATAAGGGCTTTCATTGGGCATCTCAGACTAGGCACTGACGTAGTTGGAGTGCTGAATTGAAGTCATTTAACAGTGCGGTTAAATAGGTATGTGGATTCATTAATTGGCTTGTTAATTCAAACTTATTACCAGTAACTTAATTAAATTTGAATATGGGACAAATTAATTATTATCCATGTGGCAGATGGGCAGAGTATCACATTATTTTTCCACTAGGAAACAATAATTATAGGTGACACTAAAAGTAATATTTCTGATAAATATAATGCATGGTGGCAACAAAAACAAACCTCACTTGTACAAAAAGCAGTCCATGCAAATTATTGAATAATGGAAAGTTGGGTATGCATGAAGTGGCGAATTAGGGTGTGCACCACCTTGTGATTAAAAGGTTGAAATTACTTGTTATGTACCAAATAACAATAAGAGGAGCTACCAAACTATAAATTGGTCCTGAGACACCTGGACCAAATAATACAAAAATCCACAAAAACCTGGATGGTCTCACCCAGCTAAGTCTGGTACTCTCACAACGGCTCTATGTGAGCTCAATTCTTTTATAAACTTATACAGTCCTTTCACTTGGTAACATACATTAGTAACCAAGTGAACGGACTGTATATGTGTATAAGAGAATTGAGCTCACATAGACCCATTGTGAGAGCAAGTAGGGTATACATGCCACATTTCTGTCCATTATGCTCCTACTAGTTGTACAAAGGAGCAGAATATGCCAATTTTCTCCAGGACACAAACATAGGCATGTGGTTCAATTATTTTGCTCATTAATACATTTTTCAGTTGGGAAAAGTATCTGAAGATGACAGAGTTTTACCAATGACAATGCGATAATAAGCAAGGACAATTTCTGAACAATAATTAGCATGGTGACAACAAACTAAAATCTTGCATCTACAAAAAAAGAGCTACAGAAGACTCATTGGCGAATATTCGAACACAATCCACAACACTGTCCCGGCTATACTGCTACTAAGGTGTAACGGATTATTGAGATGCCTCCATCAACATGGGGAGTTCCTTCCCTCCCCACTTAAGTGGTTATGCAACAACCTGTTTAACAGATTCTTTTTTTTTAGCCCTCTCTTATACGCATATCATGCCCCTTGGAACCTCCTCCTCTGAGCTAACAATGAGCCAAGAACCAGGCCATTGTACAGGAAATATATTGGTATTTATTGAAATTAAAAGCAATAGAAATTAGCACGAAAATTTTAAACACCACTTTATCCGTGGCACAACACAATCAACTTCTCTCAGCATAAACAAATCACAAAAAGGAGTTAAAAAGAGCACCATCATAATTCTTCACTTTCTGCAAATTTCTCTTTACAAAATAATTACACTGATCAATAAGGCAATTATCATGTGATGTGCGATTTTGATTTTCTGGCCAGCTTAAAAGGCTAGCAGTAGGATTTCAAGATTGGTAATTATGACTTTGGCAACACTTCTAGTTTAAAATAAACACCAGTGATTTATTGGTTTGCTTTCAGACCCCACCTTGCTTTGCAGCCTGATTCATGGAATTATTTTCGTGAAAAATGCAGATTTATGTGCCTTTTGCCCGAAAAAATCCCTGTCTGAAGTATGCGGATTTTCGGGCAGAAAGGCAGGCAAATCTGCATTTTCCACACAAATAATTCCATGAATCAGGCAGATGTTCTATGTTGGGAAGTCAGACAAACAAAATTGGAAGGAGGATGGGAATTTGTGATTTCAGACCCCCCATACTGAATAGCCTATGTTGGGGAAGCTAGATAAAAAGGTTGGACTGATTAAAGAACAAAGACACTGCTCTTCCTTAAAGAAATCAGGGTCAGCGGGACAACAAGAATTACCTAATTGATGTACAGGCTATAGTCTTCAGCACACACTGGGAAGTGAGCTTTGTTAATTTCAAACTTTAACAAAATTCACCCTGTAGTGTTCTGCCAAATTGGGAATTAATTAAATTAATATATTTGGTTAAACAGACTAAGAATCTACATGGTTTTGCCTCCCCACGCCCCGCTCACTATAAAGGAAATTGATTCAAGGCAAGCAGCCTCCTCCACCTTCTGGTTTCCCAGGGCTCAGTTCTACTTACATAACTAGCCTCTGTTTAAGGTTCAGGAAATTCAGCTGCATCTCAGGACACTCGGGAAAGATAGTGCAGGGGTATGGTAACTCCACACTCAAAGATGGCCTCCCACTCTCCACCATAGGACCCAATCAGCTTTGAGGCCATCTTGGAATAGACAGCTTGATTCATATGCACTCTCAGTAATCTCCTCTGGTGTCTCCTTACAGCTGTCAGATGGTCAGTTTCAGCAGCCTTCCTGATGGACTGTCTCCTCTCTGTCCTGTCTTTCTCTCTGTCTTTCCATTTCTTGTGTGTGTTCTGTTCTTTTTTTGTGTGTGTCTCCTGTCCTAGTGCAGTCCCCCTTATATAGCAGCGATGACACCACCAATTTTACAATCTTGGAGAAATACCCTGCAATAATCCCTGCCACTAGGATTGGACAGTTACCTTACTCTCTCCTCCCAAACCCAGCCTTCAAGTCAGGATTGGTGTATGGTCCTGAAGCAACATATGGAAATTCCCATTTGTAATCGCCCTTTGTTCTCCATTCAATTTTTTGGTAAAAACTAGTTATGCATCACAACTTCATAATTTCACTAGCAAATGTGATATTAAACTTATTTTCTGATTCAGCTAAACATGGAGAATTAGATAAGCCGACCACCACATCTGTACCATATAGAATGGACATGTGGCACCTTTCTGCCGTTTCCATAAAAATCACAACAGTTATGAATAAGTAAATTATTAAGCATAACCCTAATTTCATTGTCCACCAGCTCTCACAGTTGAAGCATGTTCAGATCAACCTTAAACCTAGTTCAACTGGCCATTACTGTTCCCCGAGTCACAGGTAGATGGATTTTATATCCCCAAATTCGCCTGGAAATGACATTTAAAAAATGGTGCAAACATGAAATCAATCTGCTTTATGGTTACTGAGAAAAAGGCCTAAATGATAATAGTCCTTTTAAATTAATTGTGAATCTTCATGTGAGACAAATGGCCCTGACTCCTGCCTTCCGGCCATTTGTTTTCACCGGGCCAACCTGTGCCCAGAGGTTATTTTTTTTAATCAGTCTTCTTTCTGCTCGAAGCTTGCTCTTTGACGCGGGTGTCTCCATTTTCACACATATTAGTCATGCTCCAGCCAAGGGTAACTTTCTCTAGAAGTCAATGCTTTCAGAGCCAGCAGGTCTCGGGAACGCTTAATGTCAACACCTTTAGCAGGACATTTTTATTGCAGTGGCCATTAGATGGGAGATGTGACATCCATGCTGAAAGTGGGAGATGGCCCACAGCCAGCAAAAGGGTCTGCCTTGTTCTGACTTTTTCCATGAAGACAAAGTGGCTCTTCAAATGTCACAGGTGTTTTGTAGGTGAAACATAATATACATTGCTTTTGGTCAACATGCACATCATGTTTTGTTTTCCTGACAATTGTCTGTGAGCAGTGATATTTTTTTCACTTTTACTTTTTCAAACCATTTTTATTTGTACAGACCTATGCAAGCCGTTTTAGTTTTCAATGTGTAAAAATACTGTCTTCCATGTGACAGGGTTCTTTGATGTCTCCTTTTGTGAATTAAAATGCGGCTTGTCCATTGGTAATTACAGGTAGGCCCCTTTCCACATGGCTCTTTAATTTATCTTGAAAAACAAAAACAAAGGCCAGGCTGTTAAGTTCTTTTTATGCGTCTGAAGAGAAAGCATATGCTAAAGGATTTTTCATTGAATATATCCTGTTTTTTTCATGTGGATGTAATAATGTTAAAGGTTTTTTTATTTTCATGAAACCAATAATACATTTTTAAAAAAAGTAAAATCTTGCTATTCATGTGAAAGGGACTTCTGTTTGGGGCCTTTAAATGCACCCCACAGAGGTCTCATCCCTTCAGCACCTCCTTCTAGGCCTCCCTACCATGGCCCACAGCAACTGGCAATCAACATTTTAGAGTTCATGCAAGCAACATGTTGCTCCCCAGCTACACGGTCACTGGCTAGAGGCTTTTGGCTTTATCTAGAATTCATTAAGTCACATATGTGGTATGGGCTTGCTGGCAAGTTCTTGCCTCTAAGCATACAGCACAACTCGGTTCTGAGAAAAATGTATTAAAAAAAATAGTTCCACACTCATGTGGTCTGTTTGTTTTATTTATTTAGCCCTCTCCCAATGCTCTTGAAGCAGCCTGTTGAGGGATCCTGGTGTCAATCAGCTACTTTGCGATATAGAAAGAGTGCGTTATAGTGAATACTCTAGTATAATGTTGGATGTTTTCTAAATGCTTGTGCAATTGGACTTCATCAATTGATGGTTAAAGGAAACAATAATGAGGCTCGCAGACCGTACATCTGAGCTGCTCTTTGACACAGAGAATGCCCTTGAGTGAGCTATTGCATCTTAACGAAAGCAGTATTTTCTCAAGTACCATCCTGCAATGACTCAAGCTGGCAGAAGCTATTGGATGATTATTTGACGCCTGAGGTTTGTAGCAAACATGCATCGATTTTAACTCAACAGCTAGCATTTTTGAGCTTTTCAGTTAACACAGGTCACAGAGAAAATCAAATTGATGTGTAACAACAGACGAGGTTGTGCTTTAGAAATGCCCTTCATTTTGATTGGTTGGCAAGACTGGTAGGTTTACAAAGAGTAGCCATAATATCAGGTGTTTTTCCAAAATGTACGTTCACTACGGGTGAAAAATGATCAAAGAATATGTCTCTATATGTAATTTAACTGGAACTGTTAGTTTGTTTAACAATACCCAAGGAAAGTGTGCTAACACCGTGGAACTGACAAATGCAGTCAATCACCTTGCAGGCGCAAGGTCAAGGAACATGGCAGAATTGACACTGGGTCATTGTCTGAAACATTGGATCACGCTAAAGATATACGAGGTATATTTAATGCAGGAGCAGTTCAGAATTCCCTATATCCACCAAATGCAACTGATTAGAAAGTAGAAAATTACATATAAAACCCACTGCAGCACAAAGCGAATGTGTGAGCTGGGCATGTGAAGGGCACGAAGGAACTAAATTCAATCAACACATGTGCCACTAAGGCGGGTTGTGCAAAGACTGGCCAGACTGGCAAGAGGATCGATGCTGCGGATCTTGAAGTCTTCACACCTGCTGATTCCCCCCCCCCCCCCATGGGAGGTGTGCAATGCATGAGACTATGGTAGGGGAAATGTTCGTCCGACTTGAAGAGAGTTTACTGATGAAACACTCATGGAATTACGTGCAGAAATCGCGCAATGGCTGGGTGCTGAAAAAAAAAAGGCACTGCGCAAGCATGCGTGCAACATGTATTCATGGAATTGTTTGTGCAAAGTAGCCATATTCGCATGTCCCGGCTGGACTACCCAAGACACGCCTAAACGCAAAGCAGGGAACTGCCAGATCAGCTACCTTTGCACGGCCGCCCAGGCGCAAATACTCGCACCTTTCAATCAGAGCGTGGATGCCCCATAAGAAGGCCTGCGACTCATGATCCCCCTAACTATATCCAGCACCTGACAACATGCGTATGAAAAATCGTACTTTGGCGATAACTCGGGAAAAGTGTTGGGAAAACCACGCGCCTATGTGCACCCCTACATTACATCTTAACCCTGATTGAGTACATGCAGCCCGACATGTGATCCACCTGCACGCTCAAAATCCTACGCACAAGTGTACTTACGCCAGTCTTGGGGTGGCAGATCCTATGAAGGACTTGCGTCTGCATTTCAGCCCCCTTGCCAGCCCTCTGTGCAGGCCACGCCCACCCACTCCTCGGAGTCTCGCGCAAGGCCCTAGATGGGTTGCACAGGTGTGCCAGGCCAGCATGAAATCCATGCATGTCCAAGAAAAGTCCTGCACAACCGATTCCATGAATCGACAGAGTTGCGTGCATAGATTGGGCACAAGCAGCCTATTTTCTACGTGAAAAATTCCATGATTCGGCCCCTTACACTTTCTCACACCCAAACATCTTCCTTCAATTTTAATCTCAGTCTGCTCAGACATCTTATGAAAAGCATTAATAACCAGGATCTTTGCAGTTGATTTCACAAGGATCACACGACACTAGTAAAGACAATCTTAAATTGGCTTCAGATGCACAAATACATTCCGTTAAACGTTAAATGTTTGTTTGTTTGTTTATTTAATCATTTGTAATGTGCTCCAGACCCTGGGGTATCAGGGCGCAACAGATACAGACTATGCAAGCTTGGGTACAGAAGTTTCATAGTAATACAGGTAACAATCAAGGGTACAACACCTCAAAACAGTAACATACATCAAAGGAATTATATACATTCTATGTACAAGAATTCATATAAAAATTAATATAGCTTGGTGAGAGGGGGCTAGTGGTGCAAGTGTATGTGTAGGTCTTACTGATCTGTGGATTTAAGCCAATTAATGTAGTTAAGTCTGAAATTATGGTATGGTTGGTCTTCTCTGATAGGATGGGGCAAAGAGTTCCAGTGTTGGGCCGCTTTGACGGGGAAGCTGCAAACACCAATTTTGGAGAGCTTAAATCTTGGGATGGTGAGGCAGTTAGCATGGGCTCGTCTCATCGGTCTGGTAGAAGTTTTCCTATAAAATCTCTCTGTGAGGTAACTAGGGGCGGCCTTGTTAAGTGCTTGTTAAGTGCTTTATAGGTGAGGGATGCTGTTTTTAATAGTATTTTGTTGTGAGTAGAGAGCCAATTGTTATGGCATCTGATGGCCGATATGTGAGACCTTCTTGCCACGCCGAGTGCAGCTCTTAGGGCATTATTTTGGAGGATGATTGCTTTATTGGTGCCAATGTAAAGGGCATTTCAATAGTCCAACCTGGAGAGTATGAGGGCTCTGGCTAAGATCATGCAATTATCATCCAACAAGAAAGGTTTGCCTGACCTGATGAGTTTACAGGTGTAAGCAGTGGCGGAAACCATGGCGTTCACTTGTTTGGCGAAGGAGAGTGTGGTATCTAGGTAGATCCCCAAAGTCTTCACCTGCTTGGCCACCTTGATGAGGTTATATATTTCATCGTCAAGAGGCTGCCCTGCCCTGAAGTAAAAGTGTGTGTTATGTCGTGTTATCTTATGATTACTAGAAGTGTAAGGTGTCTCATGGGGAGTGTCTCTCCAACCATTTTAAACAGTTTGCTACACACTGATCAGCTTTCAAAAGTCTTGTAAAACACCTATAAAGTCATCTGTCAATCATGCAGTAATGTGCCAGTACTGTCCATTTAAACACTTGCAATTCAACCACTTTGGGCCTAATTCACAGAAGCGTTTTATAATGGCAAAACCGCATTGGAACACACTCTATGAATAAAGGCCTTCGCCTGCTATTTTCAGACCCATTTATGCAACCTGTGCGGGTCTATTTAGGTGTTAAAATTATGTATAGGTATATACAAAATCTCAAGCAGATCAAGCATTCAAAAGCAATTTAGAATTTACCACTTTAAACTACATCCTAGGAAACTTTTACAATCTGGGTTGACGTGGCTAGGCAAGATTAAGACTTTCTGATAGCGCGGTGGTTCCAATTTGAATAAAATAATGAGAATCTGCAGTGATAATTGCTCATGAACCTGGGGGGACTTTTCAAAAATATTCTAGATCTGCGTCTTCCTCCAAAGTGTACATCAGGGAGATGGCAGATTTAAATGCCACCAGCTCGCGGCAGCATCGGCGGTGCATGTGGACACAAATCCCAGCTCCATGATGAAGGCATGGTGCAAGAACTCCGGCAGTGTAACACACATGGAGGAAACATGTATGTGGGCTCCTGCAATAACTGCATTGTTCCATCCTTTTCATACTACTTCTGTAAACATAGTGCCAATGCCTTCAACAAAGCAAAAATGATAGATTGTGAAAACAACAATGTTTTGCCTAAAGGCTTAATTTATTTCCCTCCTTTACGTGTAATTCCTGTTTCCAGCTGGAATCCTTCTAGATACATAAGTACGAGGACCCCATGATGCATTTCTATATACAATTACAAGAGGACACATTTAAAGGCAAAGATATTGGTTAAATATGTATATTGTTAAAAACATTTGCTAAAGTGCAAACATATTATTGAAAAGCAAAGTACATTTTTTAGAGCTTTGTGAAATTCATAAATATAATGTTAGTGGATTTATAGAAAAATGAATTAAAAGTGTTTTATAAATGATCTTTCTGATATGTTATTTATGTCAAATGTTTTATCAATGTATATTTGATGACAAAAATCATAACAATAAATTGAAAATGTGCTTTCCTGGACTTGTACATTGAATTCTATTGTGCATGTACATTTTTGTATTCATTTAAAATTATTAATTGGACATCAATACCCTCAAACCTGCCTAAACAGGCTCCAGAGTGAAGGATCAGTAGGAACAGAGGGGAGCATGGGTGACAACCGATGGAGTACAGGCAGACGGTAAAAGGTACATTTACAGGCAGAGAGACTTTTATTTTCATTGGAGTCCCCATCCCTCTCTTCCTCTAAACCCCTGCACTCCCATGCATATGTATATTTATTTGGTAATATCGATCAAAAGTGCTCTACCAAAATGCAGTCTTTCAAAAGAAAATCTTTGAAACACTGGGTTATTATTTGCTACATGTCACTGTTGCAGTGCAGTGTTGCTCAGTGACATTGTAATGTGTTTAGTATGCTAAGCTATGGCATGTATTTGCTATGTGGCTGCAATATGCTATCTTCGCTATGCACAGCTGTGCTTTTGAATCTTATCCTCTCATATGTGTCGGTCTGCTACACCGAGTTATGCTATGCTTTCTGCAATAATTAGGGATTGCACTCAAATGCAAATCAATGTTAACTTGAGTCAATGTTTTTGATGTAGACCTTCCTTCTGCTTTTAGCGGGGTGCTCCCAACGCACGCCCTTGTTTGGACTTCCAAATCCTCCCTCACTTCATCTAAACCTAAACCTGCTCCACCCTTTGTTTTTCCTTCTTTTTTTATGTCTCCCTGCCCAATGGTGGTCTTTTAAAATAAATTAAATATCTTTTTTTTCAAGGGCGTTTTGCCCATTTTTCATCTATTTTGGTAACTTACTTTTTCACAACTTCTTCTATTCTTTTGGAACAAAAAGCCTTTTTTTGGTATATTAAATGATTATATAAGTTTATATTACCATATATTTTGTGATGTTGTTTCACATTAATGTCTAATGTTTCAAGAGCTTTGAAGCAGCCATAAAGTGGCACTTCGCACTTCCCAACGCACCCACATAAATGAAAGACCGAAGCAGCCCCTAGTTCATGAAACGGGGCATAAAGCCTGACATAGACGTGTAATCTGGTGAGCATACTCCACACCCCGCTTGACCCTAAGACTGTATTCTTCCCTCTATTACCAGGACATGATAACTGCATCACAGTTCAGGAAGGATAGGCATGGTTGGATTATGCAGATAAACCTGCAATACAGCCCAGCCTCATCCTAAGAGGAGTCATGCTTCATACACCACTAGAACCAATCCATAGAGTTCCTAGCAGCTTCAAGAAACCTCCTGGCGACCAGGTCCATGCCAGGCTAACACCAGAGCCCCGTCTCAAAACCCACCATAATTTAAAAGAGTCCATGGCTCAGTCTAGCTTTCCTATCTATTGAACCTGGCCATTCATGGCCAATCATGGCCCTGAGCGAGTAAGTCAAATGTCATTGGCCTCATGTTTTGGGGCATGGTGTCAGTATGACATCCTGTTACTGTGGAAGGTTTGACAGCCTTCCCAATGCTAATCCAAAGACACTACCCATGTCCTTAAACATTTTGCAGAAACGAGCATGCCTCTATGCTCTCTGGACAGCTGATGTGGTGCAGAATAAATGGTGTGTAACAGTACATAAAGGGAGATTTTTAAAAAAGGAAGGATTTTTCAGGGAGCTTGCTGTGTGGCACCGGAGTGCCGATCTTTGGGTGCACTGTTGTTAATATTGTTTGGTTGTAACCAGAAAGCATTTGTCCCTGATCCTTAGTCCTGTGAGGTGGCCTTACTGTGGCACAAAGCGACATGCAAGCCAGGAAGTGTGTTGATAGCGTTATAGTAGCAATAATCATAGTAACATAACAGAAGCGAGGCAGTCTGTCACTGACTCCAAAAGGATAGACATCGGTCCATTCTCTCCCTCTGTACACTGTTTGTCACACATCCAGCTGCGCCTTCACATAGTCTAATGAACACAGCCTGCAGGGGCAACTCAGGCTAGATTTACTCACAAGAGATGGCTATGTATTACGATGCTTTGATAGCATTCTTCCAAGTAAGGTACCACCCTGTCTCCCTGTGAATCAAAATAAAGTCTAACATCAAACTCTTTATAAAATCCGTTTTGACATTGAGGTGCTAGGCATTTTCAATTTTCCTGTATCAGTTTGACCACTCGATTCCCTTTCCTTCTGTTACCAACAACATTCCCCTTTGTACACAATCTATGTTGCCGGTGCCACTCATGGCTCAGTCTTAAAAGTGTCAAAATGAACATTATGGAGTTTGTTGTAAGGTACGACATATAGAGATGCCTGGGTAAATAAGCTACCAAACTTCCAGAATTGGTCAAGCACACTCTTGTGCCCCTCATGCACCAAACGACGATGCACCTTCCACTAACGCACAATTTTCCAAATCTTTCCTCCACCATACTACGATGTAAATACGTATATTGAGGGCACAGTAGGCCACTCTACAGACAGGCCTAGGTGTTCTGATACTACTACAGTGGTGATTTGACACAGTATAAAAGTGTAT
Source organism: Ambystoma mexicanum (assembly GCF_040938575.1). Lineage (NCBI taxonomy): Eukaryota > Metazoa > Chordata > Amphibia > Caudata > Ambystomatidae > Ambystoma > Ambystoma mexicanum. The sequence continues at coordinate 289,979,219 of NC_090930.1, read as the reverse complement.
TTACATAACATCACATCTTCAGTACGTACTCTCTGGAACACTCCAGCTAAAAAATGTTGATTCAATAAAGTTACGGTTTCTGCATACTAACGTAACATACTAAATGCTTTATATACTTAAATGAAGATTAGAAACCAATTATATGCGTAACCAAGTGACTATGATATAAGCAGTGACACAACATCATTATTGCTTTATCATGATTGGAATTCTACTATGCATGTATGCAAAAATGAGATAAATAAATGATTAGTATTAGACTTTTCCTGTCTAGTATATCTTTAGGTGGAGTGCTACATTGACGTTGTAGCATTTTACAAGTTGAAGTTCTTTAAAGAGATGTGCAACAACAGCAGATGATATTTCAATATTTGCATTATTAATGTATGTTCACCTACATGAACATGTATAAGCTCTGGAGCCACAATGGTTAAAAACACATTTTCTAATATCCCACCCAGCATCACACTTTCAACTAAACAAACATGCAGTGGCCTGCTTTGGAATGGGACTGAATCACTTTCATTGGCAACCCATTTATAAAAATCATCCTTCAGACTTCCTCAGCAGTGCAGTAAGACCCTTTGGGGAGTCCTATCCATCCCCCACACCCTTTCCTGCCATTGAAGATTTTGGTGAGGCAATACTGCACCTGGTCCAATCCCACACCTCCCTGTGGCGGAGAGCTGCATTGCCACATGTGGATTAAGCTGGAGCACCCTTGTGAGCAGGATGATTCGCTCCTGAGCATGAACATTGACGAACATTGGACCCATGACAACACTGCTGCAGGTCCATGTGGGGGAGGCCCGTCCATCATCCATCTCTCCTTGCCCACTCTGAAGAACATGGTTCGAAGGCGATGCACCCATCCCCCTTTCAGCCATCCCTGTAGCAAAGGTCTGCGTTGCCGTATGGGACAGTGTCATTTCAACGCACGTGTTACAGAAGGATCAACACTGAGGCATCCAGTCTCTTTGCCTTTTCAGCTGGCTACACCTCAGAACAAACATGGCTCTCCTGAAAGGCCATCACTGGCCTGTAGGGAATCTGTGAGGTTATGATCGGCCCTTCTATCATGCTATCTCTTAGCCTGATTCATGGAATTATTTGCATGAAAAACGCAGATTTGCGTGCCTTTCTGTCCGAAAATCCCTACACTACAAACAGGGATTTTCGGGCAGAAAGGCACGCAAATCTGCGTTCTTCACGCAAATAATTCCATGAATCAGGCTGTCTATGCGGTTCTACCTTATTCTATCAAAGTGAATTACTTTATGGAATGTCACTGAAGATTGAAGGCCACAATCATGCAAGCTACCATAGTTTGGGAGTATGTATATGTCTCTTATGAAAGGTGTGATGAAAGTGCAGATATATCTGAATTGTTGGGTGATACCGATCTCACTCTATATTTCAGAAAATATCACCTCATGGAAGAAATAGTGGACTTTAACTCTGTGGTTGTTTTGTATAGAATGTTGTATTGGATTACTGGACATGGGTGTACAAGGAGTCTGTTTTAAGTCCTATCCCTTCGATCAACTTTGTGGGCTTGTATTTTTACATCTAACATGAGGATTGTCTATGTGTAGGTGTTTTTGGCAGAAGGAACATTCTTGTGATGAAAAAAATGTTTTGTGTTGGAAAAAATTGTGTTTCTTGAAGACATACAGGCACATGACCGGTGCATTTGAAAACTTTATTGGATCATATGGGAATCCACAAAGAGGTTTTTAAAAAAGGAAAATAGCATTTTCCAGGAAACACAACTCAGAAGTGGTAGTCCTGCAAAACTGTTTTGCAGAAGTAGATTATTTGCTACCCACTGGATTGAACTATCCCTTTCCAGCATCCAATGACTAGAGACTAGTTCATATTCACAGCAAGACAATCATAATTAGAGGATGTGTCCCAAATGGATTTCCCATGCTCAGCATTATTTCCTCTTCTTACCTTTACAGTAGTAAATGATACAAGGAAATGATACAGCAAACGTGCTTTCAAATGTCAGTCATGTGCACCTGTAGGAGCAGTGAACCAATTGTTTCCAACAAGCAGAGGTTATGGAGGATGTAGTCCTTAATGGAAGGACTTAATTGTAAGCAATCAGGAGCATTTTATAGGACTGCATGATATAGGGCACCAGCAGGGCTCCTCACATCAGGGACTTAATTTCACCAAAATGCCAGTGGTAGCGGACGTGACATCACACACAACCCTTGACCTCTGATGATATCACAGGAAGTGATGTCATTTGACCCCACCCCCAAGTGGCATCACGGGAAGTGATGGAATACGACGTTTGACCCCTTGACAAAAACAGGAAATGGCATCACATAGCATTGTTCCTCAGTACACTAAATTGTAAATAGAGCATCTCGAAGCCTAAACCCCAAAAGCGCAGGCATCCAGTGCCTGCCAAGTGTCTGGTCACAGAGTGGAAACAGCAACTGACCAACACAAGTCCAACCAGAAAAACAGTGGTCTGGAGGGTTGGCCAGAGCTGTGCCAGTGGTTATAAATGATTTGAGACCTTCCAGCCATCACCTTTCGGTTTTGCCTATTTGGTAAATAACACAGTTTCTTTTTGGTAGATGGTAGATGGGAGATAGAGGGCGCGTGTTGGAGGAAAGGTTGCAGGTCACAGTAATTGCAGTTTTTTTTTTTTATTTTAAAATGTAAACAGCAGCTCCACAACATCACTCTTAGAAAAGGCTGCTGGGCCTAGAGACATAGGCTACTTCTCACTCATGACACCCAATGCGGCTGAAACATATCTGTGGATTTATCTGGTCTCATGCAGAAGGGATGTGACCCAGCAGTTCGGGCTGGACTGGCCATTTTGGGGTGGGACCAAGCATGATTTGCATATGGTCTTTCCCCTTCTGTAGTTTGTTTGTTTGTTTATTAATTAATTAGCCAAGGGTAACTGGGCGCAATAGAAAACAGAGTACAAGGATACTTCAAGCTTGGTTACAAAGTAGGGCACAAAGGGTACATAACAAATAAAGGCAAACAAATGTTTTATAGATCTATAATATACATATATACAAAAGGAGCATAGGTATGGTCAGTATAAGATTTCAGAGACCTTTTTAGTTCACAGTCAGTCTTGGAGGTCGTTAGAATGTAGGCATTTGAGGATATTCCATCTGGAGCTGTAGTAGCATTGATCTATCCTGGTGTCAAGTGGGAGGGTGTTCCAGTACTGGGCTGCTTTAACCGGGAAACTGCTACCACCTGATTTTTTTAACTTGAATTTAGAAATCTGTAGGCAGTAGGAGTTAGCCGTTCTGGTAGGGCGGGTTGATGTTCTTCTCACTATTCTTTCCCTTAAGTAGGGGGGGGGCTGCATTATTAAGGCACTTGAAGGTTAGTGAGGCAGTTTTAAGAGAGATCCTGTCACAAATTTTTAGCCAGTGATGTTCTCTTCTTATGTTGGAAATGTGTTCTCTAATGGGTAAGTTAAGGGTCGTTCTGAGGGCATTGGTTTGCAATATTTGAATTTTGTCAATGATGTATTTGTTGGTGGTCAGTCAAAATATCGAAAAAAAAAAAGAATGTCTCTTTTTTTAATTATATATTTATTTTGGGGTCCGGGATTAAAAAAAAAATGGTAAAAAAATTTAAAAAGGGGGGTTGGGGGGGGACCCCCCCATTTCGAATAAAAAACGTCATAAAAAATATTTTTAAAAAATTCGACTTTTTTTTCTGCCTTTTTTTCAAGATTTTTTTTTCAAGATTTTTTTTGTTGAGATTATGACCATAAACCGTATTTGTTGGCTCCCAAATACAAGGCATTGCAATAGTCGAGTTTGGAGAGTATTAAGGCATTGGCAATGATAATGCAGCTAGCTTGCGTTAGGAAAGCTCGGCATGCCCTAATAAGCTTACAGGTATAGACAGTGGATGACGCTAAGTAGTTTACCTGCTTCTTCAGGGTCAAGGAAGAATCCGGGTAGAAACCTAGGGTCTTCACTACTTTGGCTACTGTAATTATGTTACCATCTATATTAAATGCAGAGTAGTTGGGGCTACGTTTTTTAAAGTTGGCAGCAGAGCCTAGGAGCAGGATTTCGGTTTTGTCATCATTCAGGCAGAGGCCATGAGTGGCCATCCATCCCTGGATGATGAGGTATATTTCATTTGCCAAAGCCGTATCAGAGACAAAGTTGCCCGAAAGGGGAATGAGGATCTGAGTGTCATCTGCATAATTTGTGTAGTTGACACCCAGTCTGTCCAATTTGTCAAATAGGGGCGTGGTAAAGATATTATACATAGTTGGCGAGACACAAGAACCATGGGGAACACTGCATGTTATTTTGATAGGGTCTGCTGAGGCCAATGTGGAGAAAACTCTCATAGTTCAGTTGTCCAAAAATGATTGGACCCGGCTAAAGCTTCACTTGAGAAGTGGGCAGCCGATGCCAAGTGTTTGCACAGGACTGTGTGGTTCACCAAGTCAAAGGTTGCCAACAAGTCAAGGAGAAGTAGAATAGTAGTGTTTCCGGTGTCATTGAGCTCGTCAATTTGTGTTTTGAGATAAATCAAGGCTGACTCTGTGCCATGTAAAGGTCTAAACCCAGATTGGCGGGCACCTAGGAGATGGTTAGATTCAAGGTAGTGTTGAATTTGTAGATAAGCCACTCAGTCTATTATCTTGAGAAGGAAGGGTACCCTGGTAATGGGCCTATAGTTAGTAGGGATGGACGGGTCTAATATTTGCTTCTTCAGTAGAGGTAGAACTCAGGACTCTTTTTAAGTCACTTGGGATGGCGTTGGTGAAGAAGAAGGCATTGATCTGTTTAGTTATGAATGGGGCTAAGTCTCTTGCGGCATCCTTGATTAGATGGGCTGGGCAGTTGTCACCCTTACAGTTGGATTGCTTAAGGGATGCAATACTATTTTGAGTTTCCTGAGTGGAGACTTTGGTGAATTGAAAGGAGCCGGGCATTGTGGGTCTGTGGAAGGACTAGTGGGTAGTGTCTCATTAGGGAGAAGTGAGTTTTTTTTTTATTGTTATTTTAGTTTGGAGTGTTGTGATTTTGTTAGCTAAGGCCTTTTGGATGCCGGTGCACCAGTGTTTGTCTTTAAGGATGTTGTCAGGAGGAGGTAAAGGGGATTCCAGTTCCCTTAAGATAGCGAATAGTTCCTTAGTATTGGAAGTTGCATTAGAAATCCTTTCATTAAAGAGGTTTTTTTGTAAGTAAAATTTTTATTTTTTATTTTTTGGCAAAGTGTTTAAGTTGCAGTTTGTTTTCTGCAGAGGGAGAGTGTTGCCATTGAGATTCTAGTTTCCTTTTTTTCAGTCTTTTATTCTTTTAGGTGCGGGGTGAACCAAGCATTCAGGTGTGCTTGTTGTTTACTTTTATGCATCTTTAAAGGTTCAATTATGTCTAGAGCTTCCTTCATAGTGTTATTGTAACCCTCCACAAGGGATTCTGTCTCTGGTGATAGGAAGTAGGAGAGGCAGGAGATTGTCTGGTGTAATATTTTGTTTTGCTCTGGTTGGTAAGGTTGGAGTCATAGCTTGATCTATGATAAACTGTTTATCTAAAGATAAGGACAAGTTGATTAGGTAGTGGTCAGTCCAATGTTGAGGGGTGATTTTGGTGAGGGTTGTGTCGCAGTTTAGAGTAGCGACCCAATCAAGCATTCTTCCTTTGTCGTGCGTGGGGTGAGGACTTGTTGGGTAAGGCCATGTTCAATAAGCATTGTGGCTACGGATTCGGCTGGTTTGTCTTTAGGGTCATTAAATCCTAGGTTAAAATCACCTATTAGTAGGATTTGCGAAGGCTTTTTCATATTGTTGGATAAGAGGCTAGATAGGTCTTCTTCAAAGGGACCAGGTAGCCTGTATATTAAGTAAATGGTTAAGGTACAAAACTTAGATATGGACAATTTAACTGAGAGCAGTTTGCATGATTTGGGGGAGGTTTGTGCCAATGGCCATAGCGCAAGGTTAGTTTTTGCTATAATGGCAAGGCCGCCTCCTCTGTTGTTTGGTCTGTCCATTCTGATTAGTTGGTCGTTTTCTGGGATGGCAAAGGGATAGTGCAGGGCCTGCTGATTCATGCAGCCATGATTCTGTGATTGCCAAAAAGCCAAGGTCATTGGCAGATAAGATCGGCTATTTCTGTAGCATGGGCCATCAAGGATCTTGCATTAATCAGTGCTCAATATATTGTGGCTGTATTAGGTACATTCTGGAGTTTTATAGGAATTAGTTTAAGTAGGTTAGTCTTATCTCGGGGTGAGGTAGGACTTGTACCTGTCTTAGGTGAAGTGAGGTGGATTTAAGCAGGTCATTAAAGGCTTTGTTGCTGTGGGGTGTGGGCGCATAGAGGCGCGGTAATCTAGCTCGGAGTCTAATATTTCTGTCCACAGTTGGGCATGTTGGAGATTTAGAAAGAGACATAATTAGGCAGCTAAGTGGTAGGGTGAGGCACAGCAGAGGAATCACCACAGACTTTCAAGGGCACATAGTTATAGGTTGGTGAGGAATAGGGAAAAGCAGGCAGGTCTGGCGTAGACAAGGTGCATGCAACTCAGGCTAGACAGTTCCCATAGGATGGGCATGTAACAGACATGTAGCAGGCAGAACAAGATCATTCGGCGTGGGTAAGGTACTATGGTTCAAAGTAGGCTAGTCCCACATAAGCTATAGTGCATATAATAACAATAGGCTAGTCCTCCATAGGCTATGGTTCAAATTGGGCTAGTCCCGCATAGGCTTAAGTTTATATAATTCATATTAAGCTAGTCCCTCATGAGCTATAGTGCATACAAATTCAAGATAGACTGGTTATTTGGCAAGTGAATCAGTGGTAGCAGTTAAACATGCAAAGTAGTGGCGATATGTACCAGGTGTTGGAGCAGCTGGTGGTATAGTTATTAAGGCCAACACCAGGGTGTTAAGTTAAGTAAGGTTCATAATAGTCATCGTGGCGGATGCAGATACTCGTAATTTTGGTAATGTCAGCTAGAAATGGACCTGTGCAATCAAATTAAGGTGAAGCGCAACAGTCTACTTAGGCATATTGTACTCACAGCTCATGGCGAGTGTTGGTGGTAGCAGCGTGCCGGGTCGATGGCCACGCACAGACAGGCACAGAAAGGCGTGTTGTGCCTTAAGAGGTGCCTTGCGATGGCGCCGGCTCTTGCCTTCCGGTCCTGCAGGGCTGACAAAGTAGATCCACTCACCAATGGGGTGCGTGTATGTTGCTACGCAACCTTGAGGCATTGTGGGTTGGCGGCCATCTTGGTGGGTTCAGCCTGGTTAATGGCGTTGGGTAACAGCAGTCAGCCAGTGACTTGGCAGGCTGAAAAACAAAGGTCTGGAGGATTGCCCAGAGCTGTGCCAGTGGCTATGAATGATTTGAAACTTTCCAGCCATCACCTTTCTGTTTTGCTTATATGGTAAGTAACCCACAGTTTTTTTTTTGTTTTTTTTTTGTTATGTGGGAGATAGAAGTGACGAATGTATTGCAGGTCACTGTAATTGTAGTTTTTTTTAATTTATTTTAAAATGTAAACAGTAGCAGCATCACCCCTACAAATTGCCTATTTTATTACTTTCCTTGGTCCTTTATGTGTTGTTTAATGCCAGCCTCCCTTAGCTTCTAAGCACTGACAAAGGGATTGAATCCATGTTGCACTTCATCCTCATGTTCCCAAAGCAAGTACATTGCCACTGAGCTAGTCTTCCAAATATATATTGTTTTGCTTGAGGGAGCAACAGATGGATTATTTCAAAGGAGGAGGGCAACTTCATGTACATTAATTATCTCACCTTGCTCTATCTACAGTGTGCCTGCAGGTATGGCAGAACTGGGTAGTTCACACAACGCCCAGGCCGGATTGGTGGTAGAAGCCAATGGGACACACCCCTCTCATCACAGGCCCAGTGGCTAACTGGGTGTGCAAAGCAGACAACGAGAAACACTGATGAGATTTGAGTTCATGCTATCACTGAATACTGCAGGCTGCTCTTACCCATTCCCAGCAAGCCAGGTCTAGTCCCCTTACCCTCCCTGTTGCTACAGTACTGGGTATGAGCTGCACAGAAAGCCCTGCCTCTGAACCCAACAATGCAAACGTTCTTCACTAATGGACTACCAACCTGTTAGTGATGGAAGCTTCATGGTTCTTCCTTCGTTCCTGTTATTTCTCCATCTAAGAGATCGAGATTCCAAAAAACGGTGGCACATTTAGCTGCATTTCCAACTGCCTTTTTGGGGTGCAACACAGATATCTGCTTTTGGCACTGTCTCTTTGTCCAGAGGCCCAGGGGTAGCAAGGACAGGTCTAGGGGTAGCAGAGGGGGTGATCGGAGTGCAAGCTGCTACCCCAGGAAATTCCCAAATGTCGTCCTGCCTCACATTGTTCATTTCATTTCACTGTCACAATCATTTGAGGGTGGGTTTGAATCCTGTTAGCACCAAGCGGAATGGAATGGCAGTCACTGCAGTAGGCTAAAATAGCACAATAGCAGACAGGCTTTGAATGAGAAAGAGAGACATGTTGTAAGACCCGAGTTCTGCCCTACCTGCATTGAACAGATCAAACACTGCAGAAAGACTGTGGCATCGTGTGAGGGTGGCAAAGGAAAGTATATGAAAACACAGTGTGCCAAAGTGCTGTGCAATCCTGTTAAGATGTAAAACAGTTAATTTCTGGGTTGGGGGGGGGGGGGATTTGCACCATGATGCAATTCTAACATAACATCTATGTACCTATGAATACTTCAAATTCAAATATGTAGGTGTTGTCAACATGTTCCTACTATGCATTACACTTCTTTTGCTGACAAAGATGAATTTGTGTTTATAGATTTAATTGCAATCACCTGTATGACACACATTGGCTTCGATGTGTTTCATGCAGTCTATGTTTTGTCAGGTTTGTACATGCATTGGCGATAAGTGCACTACCTTTTGATTAACTACCATTACTCACTTTACCAAATCAAGCAAGGAAACACATGTACAAATCGTGCAGAGCCAATTATTTTCTATCTCACTATGAATCAGTAAATGCAACTATGGGCTTCATTACGAGATGGGTGGTAGCCATAGTGCTATTAGCACCATGGCTGCCTCCCATACCGTGTCCGAGTCCGGTCTTGTTCAATGGCGATTTACCGGTGCATTCCGACCCTGGCGGGACCGGTAAGTCACCATTGAACAAACCATTCCCCATTCCCACTTGAGCCCCTATAGGGCTCAATGGGAATGGGGAGGGTGCTAATAACGGGCTCGGGAATGGCAAGCCCGTTATTAGCGCCCTGGTCCCTTAGCGGCACCCGTAAGGGACATGTGGTCAGACCACACGTTCCTTACGGTTCCCTCCAAGGGAGCTCGGAATCGCGTGGTAAGGGATTACCGGCACCGGTCTCCTTACCGGTGCCTGGTATCCCTTCCCGTCCGACCATAATGACCCCCTCTGACATCAAAACAGTACTACCATTTGCACGGTAATCAAATAGTAGAGACTGAAAGAAATACTGTAATGGTATAGCACTACTTTATTAGATATTGTTAGCTGGTTAGCTGCCATAATCTTAAGTATCAAAGAACTCCAAAAATGTCTTCTTTAACACATAGATGAATGGTCTATGGATGGATTATTATTGACAAGTTCTTATCAGATGTACTCAAATGTGTTTCACTCATATACTCGTAACACTATGTAACTTGCTTAACAGTGTACACAGAATGACTTGGCAAACAACATCCATTATTGGAAACCCTGATGCTGCACCCTATATACACACCACAATTCATCATGACATTGAATTAAAAGGTAGCACTCATTTCTTCCACACAAATCTACATGTTTGGACCGACAAAATGCATTGATTGAGGAAATGACAAAACAGCATTTTCCTGTTTAATGATGACAGTTGCCAAAATCATGTGTTGCAACCATGGATGCAAAACATATCCATGGCTTTTCCGATCTACTCATGTGCAATAATGATACTGAAAAGCTATGGTACTCAATACCTGTAAAGGTCACTGAGAACATAATTACATGGCCTATATTCATGGATAAAATGTGTCTGATATGGGATGGCACAATAGAATAACAACATCCATACAAGGAAGTGTTCAACAATAGCTATATACTATTCCGAACATACTGACCTTTAGCCATACCCATTTATTTGTGTATATTGAATTGTATATTCATAACAACAACTTGAAAACTAAACATTTTCAGAAATATGGTGCAATTAATTTCATCTCATAAAACACAATTGGGCAACATGAATAAAGCCATTGTCCAAGTCCCTTTCACAAATTATAATATATCAGATGCAATTATAGTAATCAAGATGCATTAGAAACTACAGCATAGAGTGCCCTTCAGTGATTTCAAGAAATAAGGTATGATCCCAAAAGATTTCCACTGCATTACATGAAGTATAATATAAAACACAGACATCTTTACTCCAAACTAAACTAAACCAAAAACAGAAGGAATGGTAACGCTAATGTTAGATGTCCCATGCGGGACAAAGTAGACAACCTATGATTTCCAAAACCTTGAAGAAAAAATGGATTTCACTACTATGTGGTTCAGATTTGAAAGATTATGTGAACAATTGCAACTTGTTTACAGCAAAATGACAAACCTAGGTAAAATGATCTCTTCTCCAGTCACTCCCTTACTCAAAATCCACATTATAAGACTGGATGCCTAGTTAACAAAGGTTTTCACAAATGTGTTCATTGTTCAGCCTACAGTTAGAGATACAGAAAACCTTGGAATTCAACTCACATCTCCCAGAAAAAATATCATCCTTCATTGCAATATCTAACAAAGTTTATATTATTGTTGTCTGTCATGTGATTTAGCTTGGCAGCACCATAAGCCAACTCTGAGAACAAACATTAGGAAATAGAAGAGCATTACAAAGCAATGGCACAAAATCCACTGGCATCACTTTGGAAACATACACATTCCACCACATTTTATTTTATTGATTAAAGTGCAGTCCTAGGCCGAGAGCAGCAGAGCACAGAGTGTGGGCAGGCGTCATATGGGCTGCACCCTAAGGGCTGTGGGTCCATTGGAATTAGTCTTTGGTCAGGTGTTGTTGAGGAGCCATGCTTTGAGAGATTTGGGAAAATGGAGAATTTTTGGAGCATTCTGAACCAACACCGGGATCGAGTTCCAGAGGTTGGGTGTATGACAAGAGAAGAACTGTTTGTGGGTCCTCTCTTTGCAGACAAGTTGTAATTCAAGTCAATTGGTCAGTTTGCTGTGGGTGGTGCGTGCACCACCAGAAATGTGGTGCTTATCCACCAGGTACACTGGTGTGCTACTCGTGTTTGCTTTGTAGATGATACATGCAGTCTTGAACAGTATCCTGGCTTGGAGTGGAAGCCAATGTAGTTTATGTAGGATGGGGGCGTTTAGTCAAATTTCTGTGCTCCCGTAATATGACATGCTACAGTGTGGTGGACTGCTTTAAGGGGAGCCAAAAGAGCAGCTGGGACTGTCAGAAGGGCATTTCCCTCATTGATTTGCAAGACCACATGGGCTTGCACTATGGTGCCAGAGTCCTCTGCTGGGATGAAGGGTGTGCTTTTTCAAAGGGTGGAGATTCAGAGCCAGGCTCTTTGGGCCATCTTGGGTGTGTTTCTGGAAGAACAGATTGCTGTCAATGGTGAAGCCTAAGGATTTTGCTGAGTCTGAGAGTTGTGGATCAAATCCTTCTAGGTGCACATCATTGAGCCACTGTTGGACAAGTTGGTTTTTAGCTGGCAGACCGATGAGGAAAAATTCAATCTTGGAAGGGTTTAGTTTGAGGTAGACAGTCTACATCCAGGACGGGATGATGGCTAGGTAATCGCAGAGCCGAATGATGTCCTGCGTGCTATTTACTCTCTAGCATACCATGAGATTGCACTTTTGACGCTCCAACCAAGAGGAGGAGATAGGCTAAACCCCAGACAAGAAGACTCAGTGTGGATAAAAAAAGCTCTGTATTACAGTATCTGTCTCGAATAAGGACAAAGAAATATGTGTTTACCTTTGACTTTGGTTGTTAGAATTCATGGTTACACATTTTGTTCTCTAATTTGAATGCTCAGAAACATGATTTCTTTATAGTTATAGTTGCATGGCTTCACATTAGCCATAATGTTATATTTCTATACATTTTCTACTGGAACCAACATCTTTGAACTAGATATTCATCAACTACCTTACTAGCCTTCTTCTTCATAGATGTGTTCCATTAGACAACTTTGAAATGTTCTACTGCACACATTCCTCATGCAGGCAACAACAAACTAACATTACCAACATTACTAATATGAGAGAGGGGTCATTCTCACGGGCTATCAAGTTCGCCCCAGGCCATATCTTGGGAAGGCTCATTATCCAAAGCGATAATACATTCTCTCAAAGTCTATAAAGTTATGAGAATATGTGGCAAAAGCAATACACGTTTTGAGTTTTGCTGTTGAAGTAAAAATGTTAAAATAGTAACTAAAATAAATAGCAAATTGTCAGTAAATTTAATGTGGTTTTACTTTGTAGTATTTAAGAAACATAATTGTCCTTAAAAAATTCAGTTAAGTGTTTTCATTCCAAACTCAGTTAAGCTGAAACAGGTTTAACATGAACATGCATTCGATTAGGTGTAATGCATAAGTAAACAGAGTATTTAAAATAATTAAAAGCAAGTGAAAGCATGTTCCAATGGTTTAGCTTTGGTTTTTGGTGTGTTTAATTGGCTGTTGAAATTAAGCATAGATACTCTCAGAAAGGGATTGTCTTGTTGACAGATATCATGCCAGTACATTTGACTGGTGTGTCCCCATCTGCTTTTGAAGTGCCAAGGTTCAGAATACAGTCACTGCAAGACAGATTATAGCAGGAGCGCCATACTGCTGCATGCTCAGGCAATCTCTGCGAACTAGCACAGGACTGCGTCAATGGTAACACGTTCAAAAGCACTCTAGAAACAAATGCAAATGAGAATAGCACCAAAACCAGGCAATTGCATATTTGGATTTACAAATAATTAAAATGTAGAGCAAAACAGAATAAAGAGGCCAGTGCATTTCAGATCTTCGCAAATCCTTCTTCGGGGCCGCTCTGTAATGGAGAACAATAAGTAAGGGTCCTCAAGTGTTCAACCTACCACCAGGTGAAAACACGTTCAGATGGACTCAAATGTGACTGTCACCCCACCCCAAAAACCTGACACGAAACAATGAATAAAGCAAAAAAGACAATAATTAGTTCACCAACCTCCCAGACTAACAGCAGAATCCAACCCCGAAGAAGTGAACAAATAATAAACTATAAAACACGATTTGAAAAGTCAGTCAGATTGAAACCCCAATGAGAAAAAAGGAGACTAAAGGAAGACGATTCCGAATGAAAGTACCTGTTTCCCATCTATCAATGCCCACTGCTCAATATGATCATGGGCAACACTGCTGTAGTGGCAAAGAAACGAAGGAAGGCACAAAGGTAAGCAGTGGTATGCAAAGATCCAACCCCACCTCAAGTAAGAGCAGCTCACAAGGATGAATACCTGCAAGGGTGTAAGTCTGTGACGACCACAGAGCAGAACAAGTAGCTGTCTGAGAGACAAAAAAGATAAGATCAACATAAACTAGGAAGCACTTGGCAGGTCAGAACTTTCAAGGCTAAAGCTTACCAGAAATTGTGAACGCAGTGGAGCAAAGCGCTGCGACATGAGCCATGGACCGAATGCAAAACGTCCCTGCGATATTGTGACAATTTGTACAACTGAGCAAGGTGCTACAAGGAAAGGTCCAAAGAAGTCATGGCATTATGTGTTGTTCTGCCTGAGTCGTCATGGAAATGGAAGCACAACACACATATTGAAAGGTAAAGAAGGGACAGAAAGCTGTTTAGCGAAATGAAAAACGTGGAGCGGATCAATGGCGGACAATTAGAGGCAAAATGTCAATGCAGTCCTTTTAAACAAAAATAAGTGCCAGACAAGACATTAAATACATTAAGAAACACACGTGCAATACAAATTAAAACCTAAGTAGGCTGACAGAGACAAGGAAAATCTCGAAATGATCTGAGCTGACTGTTTGGAAAAACAGATCTTGTAGGCACGAAGGGCCATGGAGCGGTTAGAAAAATCTCCTATTAAGGGAGAGAATATCAAAGTTTTACAGACAGAAGGAGAGAAATACATCTCAAAGATAATCATAGCCAGCCATTGGAGCACATGGATATGATGGATCAGGGAGAAACCAATCCCACAATTTGTAAAACTCACTTAGAAATGACCCTAAAAGAGATTCAACACATTCTGGGGTCCAAACAGGAAAACAATGTTGATGGTTAATTAATAATTGAACTATAAAACGTTATAATCGGAGAAGACTGACAGCAAGCAGTGTCCCACTACATAATTAAAGAGCATCATATGCAATCAATGATAATACCACACAGGACACAAAATGCCACCATAATACAGTCACAAATAATCAAGTTAAGTCAAATTCTTCATTGATTCCTCCAGGAGCAAGGGAGTCAAGATGACAGATCCAGAAGAATTGTCTAGTTATTGACTGCACATTTTGTTTTTCCATTTGATAATATTACATAACATTGTACATGTGTTGAGTGCACTTTCACCTGTACAGCATACTTTGTCACTATAGACAGATAACAGATGATTATGTTTAGCAACCTCAATGGTACTCATTGTATTGACTTTGGAAGTACTGAGTGGATCTACCAGTAATCAAACCTGCGACCATGAGTTAAAACACAGCACCCTGTAGTGAATGCATTAGTTCACTAATCCACAGACACAGGGAATGGTCATTAGCCATCGCCAATATGATAACTTAAAAAGTATCAAGTATCAATCTTGCATTGCAGTAATTCTGCAATCTTTATTATACAGATGTCGTCCAAAGAAAATCATCTTTTACGTTTTTAATGTCATGTATGGATATTGAACTTTTGGTTCATAATTATTGTTCTTGTTCATTTTTTTAAAGTGTTTTACGATGTTTATGAATGTAGAATGCTGATCAAACATGGTGTGCTTATCTTTAATGTTTTATGAACTTAAAAATCATAGCTTGTGCAAAACACTTGTCAAACCATTTCTGGAGGTTAAGTTAAAAAATGAATAGATTTGATTGTGAAGAACAAAAAAATTAAATGTTGACAACAACTGAACCCAGTGGCTATATTTCAAATTCATTATGGAGCATTTGACCCTGGCGGCAAAACGTTTCATGTTAATACACGAACAGTGCAGACAGAGGCATGTCTCATTACATGAACTGTGCATAGATAAGAAACCAGTTACAATAGACCTGGACCTGCCTCTTCTGGACATACCCTGATAAGATATCAATATTTGATAGGAAGGCTGACCAATGACATGTGTGCTTTCATGATTTCATTTGATTCTTATCAGGAAGGTTATTGAGAACAGGTTGTAATTCTGGCGATAAACATTTCAATCATTGTATACTTGTAAAATGGTGGGGATACAAAATCCTAATTTGCACACAAAGCAGATTGCCATTTGTTTCTTATGAGGCATGTTTGGTTAGGACACTTCAAAATATGTTGGCAACTATGTTGTGTTGAGTTTCTGTAATGAGCATAACTTATTGGGATAGAGTGATAGCTTACATGCACACACTGCAGGCATTAGGAATTATCCTCAATACCTCCTGCATGTTTTATTGGAGCCAGAGTTTCAAATAACCATTCCAACCCAGACCCTTTTCTTCTGTAACCTCTATGAGCTAGATGTTTCCAGCAGTAACATTAAACTTGTGTCTTTATGTTATTTGCTAATGTTATTTATAATCAGTTTTCACCGAAGACTAACATATGTAAACAATAAAACACTACCTTTTTTCAATACTACAGCATGTATAGTTATTTGAAAATTGTGTGCAGTGTGGTTATTCAGAGAAGGTATTTTAGTCAGGAGGATATTTACTATTGATTGTAAATATAGTTTTGCAATTATATCGTAAACATTTAGAAGAGTAGTAGATTACATTATTTGAAAGGTGGGTGATCCATGTGCCGTCTTCTGCAAGGGATCACCGAGATTTTGAGGATGTATTTACCTCTCGTTCCACATGTTTTTTTGTGTGCTGGTATAAACCCTGTTAAAACTCGATGAGCGAGCTTCAACGATGTGCCTGTGTAATTATTAGTACATTAAATTGTTGTCCTTTTAATACATCTTCCAAATTACGACGACCGCAGAGGGAACAAGACTTTGCTATGTAAATAGCCTGAGCAGGATTGCCTTGTTATTAATGTTGCTCTGCTCAGTTATACTAGGAATGCCTGCGAGCCTATTGCCATCTGTGTGTATTCTGCTAATGAGCTTATGCACCCACCAGTGGAAGGCCAGTCGTTTAGTGCTGATTAATCAGATGGAGATGCTTCATTCCAAGACTCTAATGGGATGCTCTGTGTCATTAGCTTGAACCATGTTCTTCTTAGTGGTGCAACCTCATAATGCATCCCCTTTCCCGCCCAATGAAAAAGCTCTCACAGTCCTTTTGGAACTCACAGAAACAAACCCGCATCATGTTTAAATGAACCCTTTTAGTTTCCAGTCAATTCTCAGAATTAATCCTGGAATTTAATGGGTGATGTTGGTGGCAGGGCAGAGTCGAGGCGCACCGAGATACAGCCTGCACAAATCCAACTCCACCATTTAACTGATGTTTACTTGTCCTAAGAGCACTGGTGTGGCTGTTTCTCTGACAGAGTGTTCAACCATAGAAGTAAGAGATTACCATATGAGTGTACAGTCTGTCAGGGTCGGATTGGCCCCTCGGCCTTTGGGCCCGTGGCTGGGCCGAAATCGTCCCTGGTGTGTGGGGGCCGGTTTCAGACCATGCCTGGGCTGGTTTGGAAGAAAATAAAATTGAAAAAAAAAAGATCTTTTTTTTTTAATTCTTGTTTTTTTTCAAAAAGCCTTTCATCCTTCTTAGGACGATAAATGAGTACTGCCACAGGTTGGGTGATATTGTATGCATATTTCTTCTATAAAAAAAGAGCTTAAGCGTAAGTGCTATACAATAACATTATCATTTGGCCTTGGATGTCTGCTTGGATTCACAGTAATTTAGTGTACTTAGGGACAATGCTATTTGATTCCACTTCCTTTTTTGTCAAGGGGTGAAAGGTTGTGTTTCATCGCTTCCCAGATTGTCACTTTGGGGTGGGGTCAAATGACATCACTTCCGGTGTGATTCCGGTTCAGGGTTGTGAGGCAAGTGGTGGGCCACTTTTTTGAGGCGAGGGGTGGGACACTTATTTTTGGGTGACCATGCCTATTTCTTGTCCCAGTCTGACCCTGCAGTCTGTTTTTCATTTGCTTTGTCAATTTCAAACTCACTTGCTGGAGATGAAGCATGGCCATTAGTAAAGTACGGCAACTCCACGGTGGGGACAACAACCACACTTTAATTGTTTGGTACGTATCCACTTCTGTGTGATCCAGATGCAACGGCTGTATAACATATTACACTGTTTATAGGATCAGGTTCTATAAAAACTAGAAAAATAAAACAGTCTGCTACACACAAATGCTGGCACCTGCATTTTGGACACGTCTTGATCTAACACATTTTGTAACATGTAACTAAAATATCTCATGGGTCATATCCCCCAGATACAGAGCTAGCTTGAACCACATGTGTTTATACATAGCTTTGTAACACGCTGCATGCATGCAATGGTGGTTTATAGTCAAAGTTTCGAATACATAGTTTCGAAATGCAATACTTTCGAAACAAAAGGATAAAAAAAAATTGAATGCAGGTTTTTTTTGGGGGGGTCCCCACACAAACCCCCGTTTCATGGGGAAAAAACACAAATGTTTCCTATACAACCCCCGCCCCCAAAAAGACATTAAAAAAAAGCATTTGAATTTTTTTTTTCGATCCTTTTGTTTCGAAAGTATTGTATTTCAAAACTATGTATTCAAAACTTTGACTGGACACCTGCAATGGCACTTCGGAGAATAAAGAGGAATCAGAAGGGGAGGTATGGGTGCACAAGTGATATAGCGGACAATAAAAAAAATCCAATACAAGATATGGGGCGGTGTGATTTTCACATGCTCAGTCCAGGCATGCGCAACTCAAGTGGCTCTGCTTTCACAGTGATGACGGGCTCTGTGCAGAGATGTGCAGGTGCATGCCCCTCCGATGCAGCAAGCAACATGTACATTCCAGGCTAGTCACTTTCGAAAATCTGTAAATTGCATGCAGGGGAACAACAACATGTGCACTTTCATTCACTAGGGCCTCTTCCGTGCAAGTGTAGTTGTTGCAAATAAGTGCATACAAATGTGTGTTACCCTGGAGGACCCGGGTTAACGTGTATTTTGTTCCACTGTCCAGTACAAAGAAGTGTAAATGCCTCTGGTCATGTACATTAGTACATTTTCAAGAGGAAACTCCTGGTAAACCAATCAGATCAGTGGAACCGCGGGCTGGAATGGACAATCCCAGCCCGCGTTCCATCTCACCGTTTGCTTTCCTTAGTTTTGCTGCATACAAACAGTGTGGCGAACAGGGCATGCAAGCCCCTTTAAGAGCAAGATGTGATGGAGAATGAATGAGCACTAGAATGCTCGTGGAAACATAGCAAGGGGGTGGGCCGTGGCCATCTTGGGAGTAGAAATAGCCAATGCATTGGTTTTGCGTTTTTGAGTTTCCAGTCAATTCTCAGAATTAATCCTGGAATTTAATGGGTGATGTTGGTGGCAGGGCAGAGTCGAGGCGCACCGAGATACAGCCTGCACAAATCCAACTCCACCATTTAACTGATGTTTACTTGTCCTAAGAGCACTGGTGTGGCTGTTTCTCTGACAGAGTGTTCAACCATAGAAGTAAGAGATTACCATATGAGTGTACAGTCTGTCAGGGTCGGATTGGCCCCTCGGCCTTTGGGCCCGTGGCTGGGCCGAAATCGTCCCTGGTGTGTGGGGGCCGGTTTCAGACCATGCCTGGGCTGATTTGGAAGAAAATAAAATTGAAAAAAAAAAGATCTTTTTTTTTAATTCTTGTTTTTTTTCAAAAAGCCTTTCATCCTTCTTAGGACGATAAATGAGTACTGCCACAGGTTGGGTGATATTGTATGCATATTTCTTCTATAAAAAAAGAGCTTAAGCGTAAGTGCTATACAATAACATTATCATTTGGCCTTGGATGTCTGCTTGGATTCACAGTAATTTAGTGTACTTAGGGACAATGCTATTTGATTCCACTTCCTTTTTTGTCAAGGGGTGAAAGGTTGTGTTTCATCGCTTCCCAGATTGTCACTTTGGGGTGGGGTCAAATGACATCACTTCCGGTGTGATTCCGGTTCAGGGTTGTGAGGCAAGTGGTGGGCCACTTTTTTGAGGCGAGGGGTGGGACACTTATTTTTGGGTGACCATGCCTATTTCTTGTCCCAGTCTGACCCTGCAGTCTGTTTTTCATTCGCTTTGTCAATTTCAAACTCACTTGCTGGAGATGAAGCATGGCCATTAGTAAAGTACGGCAACTCCACGGTGGGGACAACAACCACACTTTAATTGTTTGGTACGTATCCACTTCTGTGTGATCCAGATGCAACGGCTGTATAACATATTACACTGTTTATAGGATCAGGTTCTATAAAAACTAGAAAAATAAAACAGTCTGCTACACACAAATGCTGGCACCTGCATTTTGGACACGTCTTGATCTAACACATTTTGTAACATGTAACTAAAATATCTCATGGGTCATATCCCCCAGATACAGAGCTAGCTTGAACCACATGTGTTTATACATAGCTTTGTAACACGCTGCATGCATGCAATGGTGGTTTATAGTCAAAGTTTCGAATACATAGTTTCGAAATGCAATACTTTCGAAACAAAAGGATAAAAAAAAATTGAATGCAGGTTTTTTTTGGGGGGGTCCCCACACAAACCCCCGTTTCATGGGGAAAAAACACAAATGTTTCCTATACAACCCCCGCCCCCAAAAAGACATTAAAAAAAAGCATTTGAATTTTTTTTTTCGATCCTTTTGTTTCGAAAGTATTGTATTTCAAAACTATGTATTCAAAACTTTGACTGGACACCTGCAATGGCACTTCGGAGAATAAAGAGGAATCAGAAGGGGAGGTATGGGTGCACAAGTGATATAGCGGACAATAAAAAAAATCCAATACAAGATATGGGGCGGTGTGATTTTCACATGCTCAGTCCAGGCATGCGCAACTCAAGTGGCTCTGCTTTCACAGTGATGACGGGCTCTGTGCAGAGATGTGCAGGTGCATGCTCCTCCGATGCAGCAAGCAACATGTACATTCCAGGCTAGTCACTTTCGAAAATCTGTAAATTGCATGCAGGGGAACAACAACATGTGCACTTTCATTCACTAGGGCCTCTTCCGTGCAAGTGTAGTTGTTGCAAATAAGTGCATACAAATGTGTGTTACCCTGGAGGACCCGGGTTAACGTGTATTTTGTTCCACTGTCCAGTACAAAGAAGTGTAAATGCCTCTGGTCATGTACATTAGTACATTTTCAAGAGGAAACTCCTGGTAAACCAATCAGATCAGTGGAACCGCGGGCTGGAATGGACAATCCCAGCCCGCGTTCCATCTCACCGTTTGCTTTCCTTAGTTTTGCTGCATACAAACAGTGTGGCGAACAGGGCATGCAAGCCCCTTTAAGAGCAAGATGTGATGGAGAATGAATGAGCACTACAATGCTCGTGGAAACATAGCAAGGGGGTGGGCCGTGGCCATCTTGGGAGTAGAAATAGCCAATGCATTGGTTTTGCGTGCCTCATTCACCACGCTGTTTGCTTTTCAATCTTTTTCTTTTATTTTTCTATTTTCCCATGTCGGGAACGTGTGCTAATGGACTTATGTACCTGCACCACGGGCAACACCGGGGGTAACAGCCCAGGGACCTAGTTAATGGCCCGAGCGATAGGAACAGTGAAGAAATGCACACATTTGCCAATGCCAGTATTGCAGAATGCACACGTTTTCTTGTCCGAGTTATAGGAAGAGTGACAGGGCCATGGTCCACAAACCTTAGATGTTTTTGGTGTTTTGGATGTAACATTCTATAAAATAATTTAGCAGATGCAGCAGGTGCAAGGGGTATGTCCTCGACATGCACAGTTCGCTGCGATTTCCTAATTGCAGAGTCATCTTTACCAGCCTTTTCATTTAAACACATTTATAAAACACAGATATTCACAAGTGGTTAAGTTCAATAATTGACTCAAATCCACTAAAAGGAAATGAGCACATTACACAATAGCAGCAAAGGGGCCTTCTCTTTGTAACTGGCTTTAGCAGCATCAGTTAATTTGGGTCCATATTTCATATGTGTATTTTTGGACATGTGTAAGTGTACCTATTATATGTACAGTTAGTGCAAATTATGATTTAAATGTGTAGCTTAAGAAGGCTCCCTGTGGTCCTAAGAAAGAAAAACTGATATTGAGGAGTATAGCTGTATTAGAGATATCATATTGACCCATTAAAGTTAAGCAAATAACCAGTTTCAAGGTTTACTTCAAAATCTGTGGTACCACTTTCACAAGGAATCACTTGGAAAATCTATTTGCACAAACTTAAGAATAGTAAGCAGACAGTCTTCACAGAACATGTTCTTGTCTTTAAACTTTGCACAGATTTACAAAGAGAGCTTGTTTCCACGGCAGTCTAACACTTATCTCAGAGCACTCTCATGCCCCATGTTGGTCTGTTCACCCTGTCTCTGGATGGAAAATTAAAGGTAAAGGAAAACTGCAGAACTCAAGGTGTGAAGCAGTGGAGGCAGTGCTGTTTCTTGCAAATGTGCTGCATATGACAACTGTATGGTAAACGAATACAACAGGAAAGAAGAAAAGATATGGAAATACCCCACAAACTATTCACACAATCACCAGGAATATTTATGCAAGCAAGCCCACAATGGATGGGTTTGTAATCAACTTTAATTGCACCAAAAGAATATTCTGAATAGTTCTTGCTGCATTGGTGTGAACCTCTTAACTTCATACTTGGCTGAGCAAGGAAAGGAAGTTCCTGTATTGCAGAAGTATTAGCATCAGACGATATTCATAAAGAAGTAAAGAAAATAACCATGTTTTAATAAAAGGTGCACAGTTCTGACGTATGGCGTAAAGTGGCACTGGCTTCACTGTTTAAAAAGCACTTTGATCTAAATTGTTTATTGATTCAACTACTGTCAGGTTATTTTGCAAAGCTAACATGGCACATTAAACTGATTCAAATTAATGAATTACCTACGCACACGATTTGAAATGTCATATGTTGTGTGGTTTGAAAAAGCTGAGTATTCAATTCTGTTCTCTAATGTGTTGGTTTCAAGTTACCTGCATTTCAACTCGAAGCAAAATCCCTCCCACTTTGAGAAATAATCTTGAACAAATCTTTGAGCAACAAATGATAAACTGTACTGGGGAATAGGCTTCTTTCAGTAGGGGTAGAGATTATTATCTGATCTGGGCAGCTGTTTGAGTTTATGGCCTGATTCAAATGCTGCTGACGCGAGGGACAGGAGCTGCACGATATTTGGACTTGGGGATTTAACCCTTATATCACTTACCTGACAACCGTCACGTCGAATTTTCTCATAAAGTATTTCTATAATAGCCCTGATTTGAGGAAGCCTCAGCCGAGCCGAAACACGTGTAATCATGGAGGGGGCGGCTTAATTTAATGATCATTAAACAAAAGAATATCTGTACTGAATGGTGCAGAGTCCAGGAGTTTTTCCTTCCATGTTACGTATTTTATGGCGGTTTGGGCTTTTTTTACCATCACACTCCAGCAACCTGCGACACAATTTATTTTTTGTTGCACAATAACCAAACTCAAAGGAGCTAATTAGGGATTGTAAGGAGTCGCCTGGCGGATCGACTTTCAATAAAGCCAATCTTTTTGCCGATTCATACAGGGTTCATTCTATTCGTCTTGGAGCAAAGATTCCAGAAATATTGGTTTCGTTGCACTGCCATATTGCTGTAGGACATTATAAGACAAAAGAAGATTTGCTATTATGTCCCCAGTACATTTTCTGACAACAGATATGCACCCTTTGAGGATAGAGGGGTTTAGTCAATAGGAGTGTCTGACTGTTGTGGAATCCAATGAAAGGGCATTATTACATAACCTGAGAATTATGAGAAACTTCAAAAACAGTTTGCACACAGAACAGAGATTTATGACACTGTGAAGAGCTGCAGAGAGGAGGGACACATGCTCATTAGCTGTATTCTAAACTGGCATATAAATGTGGAGATTATGGCCTTGTTCATGAGGAACTAGAACTAACATAATCTGAGGCAGTCCTGACCTCATGGAAAGGACCAGAAAGGGCCTGCGGATTGAGACTCATATCCAGAGCCTCTTCAATGCAATCAGGCACTATATCGACCCACCCATACCCCACTAAATAAAAATAATCCACACCACCAACCCTTTATCAACAAGATCATCATAATCCACCAACACACTGCACACACCAACTCGCAAAACCACAAGTACCTTGACAACTTTCAGGACACTCACTATGGAAGAACGCACTGCCTCCCTAGAATACTGCAAGGCCACATTGTATGTGAACGACTTCCTCCATGCCGCTGTACCCAAGACTCTTCCAACGGAAGCACTCTCCCCTTAACTGACAGTCATCAACAGATCCCTAACTCAAGGCATCTTTCCATCGACCCTCTAAATCAGACACTTCCTCACGCTTCTCAAGAAAACAACACTGGACCCTGGAAACCTCAGCAACCCATTTTCCCTTCTTAGGTAATATCCTTGAGAAAGCAGAAGACATGCAACTCCTCCAACACATCAAAGCCAATAAACCCATTCAGTCCTACCAATCTGGCTTCCGATGCAGCATAGAAATGGCTACCATCAAGGTGATAGACGATTCTCTTAACCTCTTTTATGATTGGTATCTGTGCCTCCTGGTTCTCCTTGACCTATATGCAGCATTTTGGTAGACTGACCGACATTTGACATCGCCACCTGGGGATCACTGAGATTGGCCTTAGCTGGTTTAAATCATACACTGCAAACGACCTCAAATTTGTCCAAATGAATTCCTCCAGATCACCAACTCTAGCCATCACTTGTGAAGTCCCAAAAGGATCTATGCCCTCCGCTGTGATCTTCACTGTTTACATGGAACTGCTTGAAACCCTACTCACGCCAAACAAATTGCACATCCACCAATATGCAGATGACATGCAGCTCTGTGTCAAAATATCCTCCATCAAAGACATTCACAGGCTGAAGGCATGCCTCACATTGATCCAGTCATGGATGCCTATAGCCTACCTGCAGCGGAACCCTCCAAGTCTAAATTTCTACTGATGGCCAACAACACCAAACAATCTAACATCCTGACCTGGCTCTCTACTATGCACCACATGGGCTTCATAGCCTAGCTGGTCACCTGCACCAAGTCCCTTTGGTTTGACATTGACAGACCCCTCTCGTTCAAATAACACAGAGCAAGGAAGGCACAAGTGATTTCGTGCCAACGTTCTCTGGGGAAAAACAAGCCCATCAACCCAGGAAAACAACCTCACATTTGCTGAGAAGTGCCCTTCATGCTGCAGCATGGCCCAGCAAAAGATTCAGCAAATTCAAGCACATCAACCAAACCCTGCCTGAACTGCACTGGCTCCCACTGTATGCCTGTACCGTCTTCAAATCCTATAGTATCATCTACAAAGCTGTTATCCTGAAGTCCCAAAACTACCTCACTGAGAAATTCAGCAGAAGTAAGGACATGTGTACACTTGAACTCCATCACTGCAGAATCTGGAACCTCCTCCCCATCAACATCATACTAGCCCCTTCACTTCACAGTGCAGGAAGGCACTCAAGACACTTGTCTTCCAGGAATGCCTTCTCCCTAACAGCTATGTCCACACACCCACCACTGGCCACCCTAGCAGAGACTGGGTGATCTGCTCCCCACTATTTCCTGCCCTCTATGCTCTCAGATCGCTGGCTGCCAAATTACTACCTCCTCACTGTAATGATCTCCCTGCTTCCTTGTTTCACTGCTTTCTTCACTGTGTGCCCCCCCTATGATTGTAAAGTTCTCCATTGCTTATCGAAGCCATGTGTGCGCTCAATAAATACCATACTAATGATAATAATAGTAATTCTACTAATAAAAATAATAAAAACAATAATAATAATAATAATAATAATAATAATAATAATAATAATAATATATGAGGGTTCATGGTGGCTACATGCAACAAAAAATTAATTCAAGGCAACACCACAAATAAAATAAGATAGCTCCCGTGGAATGATTGCCCTGTGAAATTATATTGGGGTGGTTATTGACACTAGGGGGTGCCCCTTCCAAATAGAAACAAACCTAATTTGTGTGTGAAATGCAACAGTGTTTCACAACTTGGTAAGACTTAATTGTGTGCAGAAAACATACAACTGCTGCACATAGAGTGAGTGGTTGACAAAATATTATTCATGAAAAGAGAATAGGATATTGTTGTTTACTAGGATGAGTTACATCCTGATTTCATTGTATTCGAGGTTGAGGGAGATTATATTAACACAATTGCATCCTGTAAAATTGGGAATATTTCCCTGCATTGATAGTGTAATACAAGTAAGTGGTATTTAAAATGTACCTCAAGCTCTGTCATAGATATAGGCAACATTAGACCAAGGTCTAAAGTGCATATGTATCATGGCCTGATGAAGACCAGTTTGATATTATATATTATGTGAAGGACAACCTTATTTAAACTAATTTTGAAGTTGAGTGTTAAGAGGACTCATTTCTATTCCCATAAAATAGTCTGAATGTAAATCACAGGCAACCCCTTATTCTGAAAATGCAATAGGGAACTCATTTTGGAAATGGAGGCTGAGGAATGCTCACATAAGTAATACAATATAAAACATTCCTCCAGTCTGGGTGGGGAGTTGAATTTGTGTTTTTTTTAATTGAATGCATTGCTTCCCTAATCAAGAAATCTGCTGAAGTTTACATACGCATAGTAAATCACACACAAGTTAGTAGCCCAATGCAGCACATTTTTGTGAGAAGTAGGCAATGTAAGACACTCAACAGTAGTCTGATCTCATAAATTGATGGTGACATTGGGGACAGCAAAGTGTTTGTATTATTTTCAAATGTAGCTTCATGTGAAATTGGTAATATTTGAAAGCGAGGTGAAGAATGTTGATATACTGACCAGCAAGCGGTACAAGTGTAAATAGAATGCCTAGTATTATTCAGAAGGCAAGATATATATCACATCGGATCATGGAAATTGATGCATGTGTGTGAGAAATAGTGAGAATCATGCAGGCACGTCATGTTTGTGTACACGCTGTTTCAGAGTAACATTGTAGCCACTTCCCCTGCATGAAGCTGAAGATCACCTAAGCTTTGGATTAAGCTTTCTTCATCTTTTAAATAAAATGCGAGTTTGCAAACTGCTTGTTTATTACCCAGAATTGTGGTGGGGGATTGAATAATTAGAGCGTATTAAATTGATATTACATTGATGATGGCCACCTAAACGGGATTTCATATGTTCACCTAAATATATCCTCGGGCAGAGAAGGCAGTCACATAGCTCCGCTGATACAGTTTCCTACTAAGTTAGTTTGTAGGACACAGAAGCCTGTTCTGATTTAATTCCAGTTCTGCATAGTTCTCCAGGGACTGGCAGCCCAGGTGGTCTCAAATTATTCCTCGTTTACTCAAAAGACCCGTGGAGAGTTGATCAGATGGTGCCAAACATACCCAAATTAGAGTAGATACCAAAGGGAATTTAAAAGAAAAAGGAACCTTTCCAGAGACACACTAGCCAGTGTGAAATGAAGGTAGCTGTTCTCTGTATAGGAAGGGGAGGAGGGTGATATGGTGTATGTATGATTGAACGGGAGAGCAAAGTCCCAGAACATAGCAGAGAACATGTCAGTAGGTGTGGATTTCATGAACATAAATATAAATGAAATTTAAGAAATGCAACTGTGCAGACTAATAAAAAAGAAACACTGTAATGTAAATTAGATTTTAACCCGGCGCTAATTCCCATCAAAGTTACATCTTTATTTGTTTTCTATATGCAACTATTTCTTTGCCTTCTATGAAACGGGTGAAATAGTAAGCGAAATTCCAAGAAAGAAATAAAGAGACAAGACTATCGGATGAAAGCAGCATTGGCAAAGCTGTCAGTTTTAGCTTTGGTAAACAGACCACATGGCAATCGATCACCACCACAAGAGATGAGTACAGCCTCCTGGCACTCTCCCAGCCCTGTCCACCTCTTGGCACCTTTCAGTTTGCACCATATAGCACCAGGCACATACCATATACCTCTCAAAATACTACAGGTTACCTGTGATCGTGTTAGAGCTGGCACTTCATCCTTGCACTTAATTCTTTACCCCGACCAAATACCAAAATGACAAGGCGGAAAGTCCCAACACCCGCTTAGCCATATTGCAGTCTGGTTTACTGGGTCCTGGGTCGGTCATAGCCTGGTGATTGTGGCCCAACCTTGGTACCTCAGCTGGGGCAACATTGGAGGACTAGGCCCATGCCTTTTTCTGAGCTGCCTCAAGCTCTCATGCATCCAGCATCACTAGCAGCCACTGCTGAGTCTAGGTGCATCTGTCGTCTCCACCCTCTATAGTCTATCTTACGTTATAGGATAACGTCACGAAATAACGACGTCCAACTCCCAGTTCATGTAGGCACACGAAGGCCAAAACTGCCCTAGACACTCAAATTCGGCATTTTCAAAATAGACTGGAGCGCTTTTTGTGACCCTCCCATGAATGTTGACTTTTAGAAAGGAATCTCTTTAGATATAAGCGAAGCAAACATCAACACTTGGTTTGCTTTATAAATGTAAAGACAGCATTGTGTCTACGGATCCTATCTTTTTTTCAGCACTCTCTCCCACTGCAGCTGTCCATATCTGGGAGGTGGCTCTCTTGATGGCTGACAGCAGCAGTCGCTCGAAAGACATTCTGAGAGGAATGCTCTGAAATCATCTGAGGGAGATTGGAAATAACACATGTAATATAGCCACATGGCAGTGTGAAACTACCTATAAAAACGTACATTAAAGAGATATACACCCTTCTCTTGCAAAATTTCTTATAAAAAGAGTTCACACTGCGGCATTTTGAATGCATAGTTCTGTATGACACAATTTGTATATGAAAATGACAGGAAGAAATACTTCACATGCAGCTGATATGCACAATTAAACAGACATTCTTAGACTATGCATGAGCATTCCTGCCCGGGCATTGTAAGAAAGGGAAGAGTCTGATATTTCCTCTGCCAGACTTGCACAATCTGTACGTATGTGTGTTTGCATTTATTTTAAGAACAGAGATGTCATTGTTGAACAGAAATGAGTTACAATGACAATTTTACAGATGGTGCAAGCATTCCCAAGAAGGTGTCTGTACAATAGCATGAAGATGAGAAGAAGTAGTGAGCCAGTCTATGATGGATTACAAATATTAGGACATATACCAAGGGAAAAAAGAAAACAAACAGAAACAAAATCTTTACAAGAGAACAGGTGACTTATAAAGGTAAAATTAACCTAAGGGAGTAACTGTTTCAAACTAAAAAGGAGTACTAAATAAATGAAGACAACAGGCCTCATTCCGAGTATGGTGGTAGTCATGGCGCTATTTGCGCCATGACTACCTCCCATACCGGTATCAACTCCGACCTGGTTCAATGGGGACTTACCGGTGTAGTCCGACCTTTGCGGGACCGGTAAGTGCCCATTGAAAAATCCATTCCCCATTCCCATTTGAGCCCCCATAGGGCTCAATGGGAATGGGGAATGGATTTTTCAACAAGGTCAGACCAGGCGTTAAAGGAGGAACCCGCTAACGGTATCGCTTACCGCCCTACTTGGAATGAGGCCGAATGACATGTTTAAGTGTCAGTTGAGACAGTGGTAGAATCAGGTAGGGCGAGTGGGGGAAGAGGGCAGAGGGAGCTCCTTCTTTAGCAAGTGAAGTTTAAGCCAAGCTTTGAAGAGATCCAGAGTTGGGCTGCCTTTGATTGTTATAGGCAGTGGGTTCACGCAGAGCCCGGTGAGTAGGCAGAAAGAGCAGAGGTGAGAGGAAGCACAGGGAGGGTATAGGATGGTGAGGTTGAGTGAAGAGGAAGATCGGAGGGAACGAGATGGTGAGTAAACAGAGATACCATCAGACAGGTACTGAGGAGTAAGTCTATTGATAGCTTTGTAGACTAGGATAAGGAACTTGAAAGGACAGTGCTTGTGCATGGAGAGCCACCCAGTATGTTGTCAGTCGGTATAAGTGGGGGAGGATCTGGGTAGGTTGTAGAGTGTGTGGGTAGCAAAGTTGAGGATTCTGTCTAAAATGATGAGAGGAAGGAGTAGAGAGATAGGACAAGGATTACGCTTGAGCAGTAGTCCAGTTTGCTGAGCACCAGAGTTGAGATAAGAGTTTTTGTACAGTGGTTAGTAAAAAGGACACATTTTCCTAATGTTGAGGAGGTTAATACGAGCAGCAGAGGCAGTGGTAATGATTAATTGTTGCAGTCGTAGGTCGTTATCGAAGAAGACCCTAAGATTGCAAATGTTGTGTGAGCGGGCAAGAAGTTCAGATGGAAAGGAGATAGCATAGGGTAGGAATTGCTTTGGAAGCTTGGAGAATGATTTCTTCCATTTTTGAAGAGCTCAGCATGAGACATCAGAGAGTCATTCCGTGATGGATTGCAGTGAAGCAGTTTGTAATCTGTCCCGAGATGGCTGGGGTGAAAGGGAAAGGAGAAACATGTCTCAGTGTTATCATGAAATAGGTGAAAGTGAAATCCAAAGGATAAGATGAGTCTTCCTAGGGCAAATGTATAGAAGGTGAAGAGCAGAAATCCAAGGACTGATCCTTTGGGCACACCAACAGGGAGAGGGGTGGGGTCAAAGGGGTGTGACTTCCAAGAGAATTTAAAGGATTGACCTTCCGGGTAGAAAGCGATCCAGGCAAGAGCAAAAATGTGTTTAAGTCCAGTGCAGAGGTTAAGGAAGCAAGGAATAGTTTGTTGGTCTGGGGTAGTGAACATGTCCGTAATGAGTGCCAGTGTCATAGCTCATGGGGCATTTTTATTTTGAGGGTCTACATTTCAGTGGTGATCCAAACCTAAAGAACGGGACAGGGAAGTGTGAATGTGTGAGCAGAACAGTATTGGTCAAATGGAAGTATACGTGTGTAGAGAAAGTCAGAAAAAGAATGGTCAATGTAAGAGACATGAATAGGGGAAATTGATAAGAGAGAGGCCATCACATCATCAAGCTAGGAGGAAAGATAATTCTGCCTGATTCTCCTCTGAGTCATTGAATAATTGAAGAGGGGAGCTGAGAAATAGAAGGCGGATGGACTGAGATGTTAAAATGAAGAATGGAGGGATCCGGGATGAGGGGTTAGTGGAGAGGTCAGAAGAGGTGAGTAAACAAGCAGTACAAAGTCCAAATACTTTGCGAAAAAGTGGGAAAGTTGGTCATATATTCAGTAGAGGTAGTGGTCAGATAGGAAGGATTTACGTTCATGGTAGGTAGCTGCAGAGATCTTGGGAAGGTTACAGTTCCCCGGGATGACAATGGGGATGTTGGTAGGAAATGCGTCAAGGAAAAGGGTCATATCAGGGATGAAGATGTTGAGAGGACAGGGGGGTCATTAGAGACCCAGAACAATGAGACAAGTAGGAGGAAGGAGTTGAATAGTGGCATATTTAAAAGAGGAAGTCTTGATGTAGGAGGACGTAGAGGGGCACTGTGGAGGGCCTTGTTGATAAGGAAACCCACGCCATCACCCTTCCCAAACAGGTCTGGTATAGTGGGAAAACGTAGCGGAGTCATGAAGGGAGATCTGGGTTTATGTTATTGCAAGAAGTGAAATTCAAGGGTGATAAGTGTCAAAGTGGTCAGTGATGTAGGAAGATTTGTTACAGAGGGACTGTGCATTCCAGAAGCCAACTGAAAGAGTGACAGGAGGTGGGGTAGAGGAGCAGATGTTGAGCAGTAGGTGAGGGGAATAGATGACAGTGGAGATCCTGAGAGCAAAGGAGCATTTTATTTGAGGAGTGCAGATGGTGGGAGGAAGGAGGAATAAGTGAAGGCCAGAGACTGATGTAGAGGTTACATCAATTGGAGTTGTTGCCACTGTGTGGTTGAAACTTTCAGGTGTGTCAATGTGGCCGCTCCTAATCTCTTATGTCAGGCAGTGCACGTATGCAGTGTGTATCAGCATGTGGATGTTGCCACCTGCCCACACTGCCAGAGCACACTCCTAGCCCTGTCCACCTCCTGGTGCCTTGAAGTTTGCATCATCTTGTACCAGGCGCTTCCAAAATATTATAGGTTCCCTCTGATAATGTTAGAGCTGACACTCAATCCTAATACTAATATGTTACCCCGACCAAATGCCAAAAACACAAAGCCCTAACATCTGCCTCATCATGTTCCCCAACTAGTTTGTTGGGTTCTGGGGCAGGAATGCATGATGATTGCCCCCCCCCCCCCACACTAGAGTACCTTCTGTGGCAACAGTTTAGAGTACATCCATTGCAACTTTGACTCAGATGCTTTTTGAGAAAGTGACCTGGTCTGCCTCGTAATATCTTCACAACCACTAAATAGTCAAAGGACTCACAGGTTAAGAAAGAGACACAATAATGTATTTGTTTCTGAGGCTGTGCTCGAAATTTCTGTATCCAGCACAATTATATATTTTTTCAACAATTTGTATAGGTTATTTCTCTGATTAGAGGGATGAGAGAGAGCAAGAGGAGAAAGGAGTGACAGTGAGTGGGGTATGGGGCTACTAAGTGAGTTTGCGAGGGTTGTAGTGATTGTTGGATGGAGTATATTTTTGTAATGCATTTTATTTGGTGAATGGCCACAAACCTGCCCTGCATTGCCCGGTCACTACTTGATGGATTGCATCTGCATGGATTCAAGGACATTAGAGGATTAGGTCATACTCTACTGACTGCAAATTAAGTTGATTACAGTTTTGTACAACTAGGCTCACCAAAACTACGCTTGACACACACTGCCCCTATGACTTTCAGAAGCAATCTGAATTTGCTGAGTACAGTGTAAGTTCCTCATATGCAGCGCACACTTGGCAGATTGCTCGGAATCGAAACTGTACCTATTTTCAAGTTTGCAGGCACACTTTTAGCGCACACGTCAGTTTGAAATATTAAACAATTCAATATTTTGAATGGTTGGGTATACATATTTTTTTCAGTGAACAAAAACTTTATTAAGGGACACGCAAAGTGATTAGGTTCAGTGCAGCAAAAGGCTTGAAATTCAGTGAAACAAAACAATTAGCACAAGTCACGTTGAGGTGCCGATTTAATGAAACTAATCAGGTGTTGAAGCTAAGCCGCCTTAACTATACTTACTAGATTTTGAGGGTGTTCTTGTGCTATACCTCCCACCACCTTTTATTCTTCAATAGCATAACTGATGTCATATCCTAGTTATCAATATGTGTTCTTCAGCTACTTGACATAGGGTTCAGTAATATTTCATCTATGTTTTGTCCATCCACTAGAAAAGAATGAATTTCTAATGGTGTACTTGGACAAGGAAGATGTGGGGTAATATAATGCATTAGTAATTGGGTTTTGGGATGAAGAAAGGGGACGTGGGGATAATGCAACAGATTACTAATGGGGCACTGGGATGAGCAAAAGCGAGGTGGGGTGACACAGAAGTGGGAGGAATAAGAGAGAGGTGGGATAACGGGGTACTGGCACAAGGAAGTGTGATTTTGCAGATATTAAATGGATTACTACTAGGGTAGTGGGACAAGGAAGACGAAGGCGGGGTAGTGCAACCAATTAATAATGGAGTTCTGGGATGAAGGAGAAGGAGGTAGTGTAATGCCACAAATTACCATTGGAGTACTGGGATGAGGAAGAGGGGGCCGGGTAATGAATCTGACTATTAATGGGTTACTGGGATGAGGAAAAGGGATATGGGGGTAAATCAAAGGATTACTACTGGGGTGCAGAGACCATGAAGAGGGAGGTGAAGGTAATGAAGTACTTGGAGGAGGAAGCGGGAGGTGGGGAAAATGAAATGGATTTCTAATAGGCTTCTGGGATGCGGAAGAGGGGGGTGGCAGTAAAAGTAGGATTACTAATGGGGCTGGGATGAGGGAGGTGAGGTAGTGGAGTACACAGAGTATGAATAGAGAGGTGGGGTAATTAAGTACTTGGGTAAGGAAGTACTGGGACGAGGAAGAAGGGGCTGGCGGTAAAGGTAGGTTTACTAATAGAGTACTGGGATGAGTAAGAGGGAGGTTAGGGATATGCAAAAGATTCATATTTAGGTACTGGGACAAGGAAGATGGAGGTTGGGTGATGCACCGAGAGTATTGAGATTGTCACTGTAAAATCATGTGATACAATTGCCCAATCAAAAGAAAGTCATTTGAAAGTATGCGTCTGCACCACGTGAGCTTCTGCTGCACCAAATTCAAGATTTGAAAGATAAGCCAACATTCCGAAATAATATTAGCCCCTAATACCTGGGATTGTTTCCAAAGTTCACGTAAAATACTCCTCTACTCCTAACTAGCATTTACTTTTCAATATTTTATATTTGTAAAATAGTCTTTTTCATTTGCCGCTTGAAATGAACAGATATTCAGACGTAGACTTCTGAAAAATGCTTAAAAAAAACAAAAACAAACCACACCATTTCCAGCCCTCAAACCTTCACAAATTCTGCTCTCTTGCCCTGCCCACTTCTCCCCGGTCTAAAAACCATCCTACTTGCTCCCCGCATATGATTTTAGGGCCTTTTTCCGAAAGGAAATCTGGACTTGAATCTTGAAGATGGCTTTTTTTTTAGAAACGAAAATCCCTGTGTTCACTAATGCATCATGGGAGATATAACCAACATTTTACATACTGGGGCACCTAGCGTCCTTCCACATTTTTTTTTAAACTACTGGGCACGGTTACACCAAATAAAATGTAGTGCTTTATGCCAAACCTGTTTCTTATTTGTCAAAAATCTGTCCAGCAGTTTGGGCTGTGCACGTGAGCAATAATTGGACATTTTCCCTATGGTGAAAGCAATGGAAACAGGTAAATAACGTACCCTTTGTTGACCCTTTACATCATGTAACACGGATTTACAGTTTCGGGGCGGGGTCTTTGCCAGACATATCTTTTTGAAAATGTCCTGCTGATCTGTCCTACAGCTAAAAAATTAGGAGACATAGAATGTTCGTATTTCCAAAGGATGATAGGTTTCGCCTGAAGTACAGGGTGACCAGCTTCGCCAATTATAAACGTATGTATTCAAACATGCACACACCTCACACATACACCAATAATATGGTTGCATTGTGATATATATATATATATATATATATATAATATATATATATATATATATTATATCAACCAACGAGTTCCCAGTTATATTTTGTTATTTTCATTGCTCAACAGCTCTTTGTTTGTATTTTTATTAAGCCTGTTGTTACATTGTTACACAAAGGCTCCTTTGCAGTTGACATTTTAAATATGTTACAATGCAAAGGACAGTGGGGATGCACCAACCCTGATCTGCGTGACAAATACCAAATTCACGTTTTATTTCCCCTTAATATGGGAAGCAAATGCAAGCTAAACGCACCCCCGCCTTGCAGAGGCCCAGGATTCTGGCATGAGTTGGGAAACTCATCAGTGTCTGCCACCATTAATACATGATTCATTATCAGAGCTTTCTTTCCTGGCAGCCCGGATCCAAGTTAATGGCATCAGCTGTCAATCAAACCACGCAGGGTAAGTGGATGGTTAGAGATGCAGATAAGCTGAACTGGAAGATATGAATGTGACTGAAGAAGAATAGAGGAAAGGTAGCCATTTTACGAGTGCCCATTAAAATCACATTGACCTGGTATTTGCCAAAAGTAGTTGTTATAGCATCGATACTGAACAGACTAAAATCGAAGTATATTGATGTGGGAGATATGTGTACTTTTCGTTAAGAAGCACAACAATACACAGTGCGTAATTTTAAGAGATAATCTCCAACCATGAATTAAGCATTTGATTAAGAAGTACAGGTTACTGCTTGTTTTTCATTCACTACTCAAGAGCCACGTGCCACATCTTACTAAAATGTTCCTGTCAGAAATGACAAGTGACATTAGTGCTCTTTCTTTGTGACTGCCTACTAACGGTTGGCAGACATTTCGTCGAAAAAAATTTGTCGACAGGACATTTGGTCGAAACCATTTGGTCGAAAACCAAATGGCCGTATTTTTTTTTTTATTTTCACATTTTTTTTTTTTTTGGGGGGGTCCCCCCCAACCCCCTTTTTTTTCTAAAAAAACCTTTTTTTCCCTAAACTACAACCTAAAAAATATATATATAAATTAAAAAAAATCGACCATTTGGTTTTCGACCAAATTACGTCTGCCAAATGTCTTTCGAAAATTCTTTCGACGAAATGTCCGGACAGCCTACTAACACCTACAACGGTAACACTGCGGCTCATTTTGGATGTACTGAAGTTGCTAGTAGGGCACCACATGTATATGTACGTATGTGCATGCAGTCTCTACTGGTAGGTTTGCATTAAGGCACAGCCTGCCCCTCTGGCCCCCACCCTCAAGAGTGCAAATGAGCATGGCAAAAGGCGGCATACACGAGGGATATGCAGAATTTGGCTGGCATGAAAATGAAATCCATACCGGCGTAAATGCAGGAGCATTTGTATGGCGGAGAGGAAGGGAGGTAGCAGAAATGCAAGTTGCTTATGAAGTGAATGGCGTCAGAGTCTTGTGGGAAAGTGATGGGGTAGACCCTGGCCATCAATAATGCACCAGCCACCCCTGACCAGCACCACTGCTGGTTCTACAAAGTGAGAAAGACACCCATCCCCTTCCCCACAGACCCGTACCAACCTACTGACTGAGCTCACAGCAACACAGGTGATGAACTGTGTCTATAAAAACGCACTAACACACGGAGCAGGGACCAAACAACAACTGCACACAAATGCATTGCTTAATCCAGTCAAATCACTTCGGGGTGCATTCCCGTATGCTGTAAAATGACTTAAGACATAATAACAGTGGTTTGCAAGAATATGTGGTCTCTCATGAATTCAAATCAAGTCAATAACTTCTACTCTGATGGAAACATGCAAATCAACTTCAAAATAATGTTCTGCAAAGCAGCATCATCACTAAAAAAATGTCTATGGGCCTCATTACAAGTTTGCTGGTCTGGGAACTACGGTACCAGTAATCTTGCCGGTACCGTAGTTCCTGGGCCGGCAAACTACAAGTTGTGCTTGAGCATGCCTTTCTGCCTGCCAGGTCTGACCTGGTGGGCAGAGCGGCACCCTCGAAGACAGCATGCCGCATGCACCGGCAACATTCATGAATGGTGCCGGTGCATGCGGCTACCCCATTCCCATTGAGCCCTATGGGGACCATAGTATTGGTGTATGTGTGAGGTGTGTGTATGTTTGAATACATATGTTTATAAATGGTGAAGCTACTTCAGGCGAAACCTATGGGGCTCAAATGGGAATGGGGGAGAATTTTTCCTGGTGCCCTGGAATGGGTAATTACCGGGTCCGCCGGGGTTGTAATACCCCAGTATGTGCCCATTCCAGGGAGCCTGGAAGAAAACGACTTTGGCGGCAGCTGTGCCTGTGTGACAGGCATGGCTGCCCGCCAGGGCCGTAATGAGGCCCTATGTGTACTTATATTTAGTACATATGTAATTTCTAACAGACATGATGCACAGAGGATATACTACAGGTGACAGAGGACTGGTATGTGTCTTTCCTGGTCTCAAATGTTTTGAATGAAGGAGCTCATCTTGTTGATCTTGTAAACTTCCCGGAGTGGAGCGGTTATGTTTGCACTTATGTATAAACAGGTCCCCTGCAGGCACTTATCTTCATTGTCACTGCAGAGTGCAAATGGGAAGTGTAAAGACAAGGCGGAATCCTCTTTAGACTTGGCTATTTGCACTCTGCCATGCAAATAGAGTAAACATGTAGCCATGGCAGGCAGTGTTTACACTGACTACCTATGTAAACCACCTGCCGTTTGTATCATTGTTATATCGCCAGCATGAGTGACCGCAGAGGGCAAACGGGAGGTGGAAATGTAACGGCCATTTCGGCCCCGGCATCTGCCGTGAAAAAAATGAAAATCTCCCGGAACGTAAATCCAAAATAATCTCTGCAGGGGCCTATGTTCCTTACATGCTCTTCCTGTATCCAACAAGTGTGCAGCACACTCTGTGTTACTCATTTCACTATGTGACTTCCACGTTCCATTGTACCATCTCATCATAATATGTTCTGTTATTCAAATATAAGCAATAACTATTTGGTTGTTTTGTTATTCTAAACTGGATCAGCACAGTCTCAAGCCTTTGTAGGTGAAAACAAGGATAATTTATGTTCCAATACAGGGATTATTTCTGGATTCTCTCCCCTTGCTGTATTTGTAGGTATTACCTATTCCACTATTACCCACTGGGGTTAACTTTTACAGCTATGCAAATGGCGCACAAACCATCTACAAATTAAAGTCAGGCTCAACAGAGTGACAATTGGACATAGCTGGAACATGTATCTAGTTAACTACTAGATGTCCATAACAGATCAAAAGTCAACCCAGGCAAAGCAAAAGGTTTATTTCCCCAACTAGGACAATGAACCCTCTGCCACGGTCCCTTGGCTGCATGAAATGGGAGACACTCATCAGGCCAATAGAATGTTTTTTTTAAAACGGCTGAATGTAGGCTCAGCAGCAATCTGCCTTTTCCACCTAAGACCTGTCTGACATAGGGTTCCATCACAGAACGCTTTTGTAGATTACTCTGACTGTTGACATTGGTCTAAACCACTAAACCAACAGCATGCATGTAGACTTCCCAAGCTACCTTTATAACCACCGCCGGGGAGCCCAAAGGGCCAGAGGCAGGCTTCTGTTGGCATGGGAGCCCCTCATCCCAGCATTCCAGACCCTACACATGCTCCGATAAAAACAAAGCATCCATTTCAAAAAACTTTTCACTGGCCTCTGTACCTTCTACTGCGGGTGTCCAGAAGTAGCCTTGAAAGTCTTTGGCTCATAGTTCTCGGCCAAGATATGATGATCCAGGTTGGCAGCTTTTGTGGCAGCACCACTCTAACTGGAAATGCCAAAGGGGGCTCGTTCACTTTTATGGCCACTATCCTCCCACAAAACAGATAATTTCACACCTAGGAGGACCTCTGGGACATGGCAAACACCTGGATCTTTCTCTGGCCACATAAAGGAAATGTGACATTAGGGTGTGCCGTGAATAGTCCAACTCAACACCTGGGCACACCTAAGAGTGCATTGCAAACATACCCCAGGAACCACAGGTTATCAAACAAGCAATGCCACACTAAAAGCAAAGCAGATGAGTATGTACACTGAAGAAAGGCATGCATAAACACCTGTGCAGGATGTCCGTTGGTGAGTTTGTGTGCTGATCATAAAAGGGTGTATTATGTAAAGAAAAACACATTTTAATTCTGCATTTATTTATCCATATAAGGATTGCACTTCAGCAGTGGGGTCCATTTAACATTGTCACCATGTATCCTTGATGTTTGTCTCACCCTAATTAAAGTAGCAAATAAAACAGAAGTCCAGGCATCTTGATAACAACGTTTCATTCTCTGTATTATTAAACCTTTCTTTTCTGGCAGCTACCGCCAGTAGCCAGTGCAATGCATCGTCATCTCCCACAGTAGCCAGTGCAATGCATCGTCATCTCCCATAGTAGCCAGTGCAATGCATCGTCATCTCCCACAGTAGCCAGTGCAATGCATCGTCATCTCCCACAGTAGCCAGTGCAATGCATCGTAATCTCCCACAGTAATGCCAGGAATGCCCTTCTTGCTAGTCTCTCCAAGGCAACACGCGTGTCTGTCCCACAGCATGCATGATCAATGGACAATTGACACGTGAGCCATTATGCCCGCTCTCAAGGACCTCAACTGGTGAACCATCCAAGCGACATACAATACAAATCACTGTGTATCATCCACAAAGACTTTCACCCGGGCAAACAAGGCAAACCAAAAGGAGATATGACAACTCACCAGACAGCCTACTATCACCCAGAGTCCCAATGCATACTACTGGACAGCTAAGAGGCCAGCTACACAAAAACTACAGATGACACACCTTCTCAATGTGCTCTCCCAATCCCTTGAACTCTATTTTCAAACCACGCTTGCAAAACTGGACACATGCGTGAAAGAAATAGAAAAAGCCCTCTTCGCCCTGTTTTTCTCTTTCCATCTAGCCCCTCTCTCTTTTCACTAATAACCACTGCAGTAATGCAAATCTCTGCAGTAAGTCAAACTCAAATCCCACCATACACTGTTCACCCTGTGTATGTCAGGAGCAACACTATCGGTAGCCATGCTGATAGAGTCATGTCAGTATCAGGGGTCTTGATATTCATGGTAGTAGGCGCAGTGGTGGATCCAGTGTATATGAACAGTCTGAACCCAGAACAAACCAGGGTTTGCTCAACACTTCAGATAGTACAACACACAGCAGGCCAAATAATATTTCTGCACTAATTGATATCCGTTTTGGTTCAAGATGCTGCTGTATTTAAGTATTGCACATCATGACGACATGCTCTTCAATCACGATTGTGATTGATGGTTTTTCCAGCATTCAGGCTCTCCTTTTAAGGGTCCAGTGCACGTTGAGTGAAGCATATCCTGGTGCAAGAAAGGCATGGCGTGCAGCTCTCTGAATTGCAACTGATCTTGGAAATAGAAAGGAGTTCTGACATTTTAAAGGTCAATCGATTTTTGAGGCTGAAAAGTAGGAATAACCCTTTTAAAGAGCCTAACTATGCTCAGGTTACAAGGAAGAAAGACATTTGAAAGTAAGCTGAAC
Source organism: Ambystoma mexicanum (assembly GCF_040938575.1). Classification (NCBI taxonomy): domain Eukaryota; kingdom Metazoa; phylum Chordata; class Amphibia; order Caudata; family Ambystomatidae; genus Ambystoma; species Ambystoma mexicanum. The sequence goes on along the minus strand of NC_090930.1, from coordinate 289,939,149 downwards.
TGTTTGCAATACGTCCGGATTCTAAGCTGTAAACATTGTTGTAACTGCGGGATGCATTGCATTTTTCAAGGGAATAAGAGAAGGTGTGGAACATAAAAGGATCCACCTATCTGATCTGCATTTAATCTCCAGCACTAGGGAACACATGTTGCTAATGTGAAAGCCCACTAACCTTACTCTGGACGTTTGGTCAGTCAGCACCAATTTGAATTAAAGCTAAATATTTCGACTCCAGTGCAGGTCACAGATCCTTTTCACCAATTGTCAACTCTGCACAGATGTTATGGTTCATCTTTGCCTCCTCTAACATGTTTGCATCCAACAATATTAGGAAAAATAACAAGGTCATAGGAAGGCGATTCCTTATCATAGAAAGAATTATACACTCTTAATCACTGTATAGGTGACTAACCAGTTCTTTAAACTCTGGGTTGGGGCGATGCAGCTCGCTCTCTGCTTCCTACAACCAGTGTTTCATTGGTAAAGGAAATTGGCAAGTCCTACACATGTTTTTGCAATAGCAGTCTGTGGATCACATTTATATAAAATGGTCTGCAATTATTGGTCAGACTATTGCATACCTAAATGCTCATATTATTACTAATTCTAACTAAATGCCCCAATTTCAGAACAAAAACGTTCCTTGTTGCAGGATTAATTGCTCCAAAAATCATCGTGAATTGCTTGACATATTTAAAATCTGGCACACACCTTTTAACAAAATGCTCCTAGAAATGCACAGCAATGCTTTCCTGAGATGCCCTTTTTCACAATTAAACATCACTGAATGTATCCCAAGAAAATATATTTTAAAGAGAATACAAGACAACAATCTGCACAATCTGACAAAACTGTCAACCTTTTTATACGTATAATGCCCTGTCCTGCAACCCCAATCCTTTCCTTTCCTAGTGTTCCAGCTCCCTCTCGTTCAATTTGTATTGAGATTGTTATTGCTTAGTTGTTTATGCCCATACTGCTGTCTCCCTTACTACCATCATTTATTGTTCCAGGAATCCTAATCTCTCACCCTTCCTGTCCCCATCAGTCTTGGCCTACATCACTAATTCACATGATCTCCTTCTTGCAGTGCCTCATTTCCCCTTCTCCTCTGTGACTTATTTCTACATGTTTGGTATGCGTTCCCCCCTACTCACAAACATTTGAAGCCCCACTCCAGGCGATGTAGGGGCATCATGTGCTTCTTTTCTGAAAGATACACTTCCTGGAGATGCTCCATATTTATTAGCGGCACTAAGTACATCTCAATGTTCATACTCTCTATAACAAGTCAAATAACAATGGAATGGAGAGAGAAAAAGTTAAACATCTAGAAAATGGAAGAGTTTGTTTATTTGGAATATGTAAGGATATATAATGTGATGCATGTTACTAAGGTGTACATCACACAACTTCTGCTATTTGGGGTGGCCTATTGGTCTTTTGGAAAAGCGTAGTTTCTCATGTGCTAGAATGTTACTGGAATGAAGACATAATTTCCAGATGTTTTATATCACAAAAGATGCACGCCAAATAACCATGCCATTTGGGGACCAGTGCATTATCACCAGGAACATGATACACAGAATGGTGATTCAAAATATCACCGGGTTAAACCATTATAGGTATATGTTTTCAAAGAAATACACAGTTTAATTATTGAATTATAAATGGAGATTGTTCATTTAAGAGAAGCAAAATGCAACATATGTTGAAAACACATAGGACTGCTCATAATTCTATGAAAATGTAAGCAATGTCCTGCCTGCGAACTCGATTGACTAGAATTACAGATACCTATGAATATATCATTTATAATCAGGACTATGGTATGGTAAAGTGCGCAGCTGTGTTTACAAATGGGTGGTGTCTGTTTACAAAACCAAAAAACATACCTTGAAATACAAGTATTGCAGCTTTAAAATCAAAACATTGTTATTCTTGAATTTTAGTCTAACCTCAAGACCACTATCAATTGAACTAATGTCAATGTCAATGTCAAGATAATTGCCTTTCCAAGAAACATATGACAGAAGTGTCATGAATAGACATGCCCTTCAGTTCAAGCATGCCTTCTGGTCCTGGCACGTCATATTTGGAAGGTGCCAGTAACGGACTAGTTGTTGCTTGTGGATTCGATGTTTGCGTGGGGACTTTTCCAGCACAGACCCGGCTAATTTGCCATTGTGACTGGAACAATTTGCATCGCAACTAACTTGGATTGTTGCTACGGCGCTTCCTGTTCCTTGTGTTCGAACATCCTTTGCCCTGCTTGCTTTGTTTTACTTCCTTTCGCTCTCCCTGTCTCCATTGGCTAGGTCGCCTTCATCCAGTTCCCCCTCTCTTCAAGTCACATTTGCCTTCTCATTTCTCCCTGCTTATGCTTCCGGATTCAAACCCTCAGTCTCCTACTATTGGATTTTACTACTCTCCAACAGTCTGCAAACACAGTTTTCTGTAAATCCTTCTTGGATGTTCCATTGGGGGGTTTTCATACCAGAGGGTTTCCCCCCTCCGTTCTGGATATGCGTAGTGAGGACGCCTAGCTGCTTACTCCTTAACACTTTTATCGGGGCAGCAGACTGGCTTCTTTCAGAAACAGACCTTGGGGGTCATTCCGAGGTTGGAGGTAAGGAATTACCAGCACCGGTAAGGGTGCCGATGCCGGTAATCCCTTACCTCCGTATTCCGAGGTCCCCTTGCGGGTCCTTCCTTACCTCCTGCTTTTAGCAAGAGTTAAGTACGGGACCCGCAAAGGTACTTCGGAGGTAATTACGGTACCGTAATTTACGGTGCCGTAATTACCTCCTTCCCCATTCCCATTGAGCCCTATGGGGCAGAAATGGGAATGGGGAAGGGCAAAAGGTAAATGGGGAATTACCGGTCCCTCCAACCCTGGAATGGACCAGTAATTACTCCATTCACCATGCCGGATTTGGGATGGTTTCAGAGGCAACCATGGAGCTAATTACTCCATGGTTAGCTCCAAACCCGGAATGAGGCCCTTTATCTCTTTGAGTCCCAAAACAAGAGAAGATCTAAGATAAAACACATTAGACCCGATTAATGGAATAATGTGTGCATGAAATTTTGAACTTGTGTGCCAAACTGCGTGCAAAATCCCATTTGTTGATTCATGGAATCAAATGAGCGGGACTTTTCATGGACTTTCGTGGAGTTTGAGCAGGCTTGGCACGTCTCTGTGAGCCCTCATGGGCAAAGAATGAGAAAATGGAGAAAAGTGGGCGTTCTGAGGGATGTCCCACAGGCAGTACCTTGCATGCCCACAATTGCGCCATACGACTCATATTCATGGAACCACCCGCGCTGCCTCTCGACATAGAAATGGCCATACCAATCCCTCGATCTATACACCACCCAAAGGCAGGCGTAAAGACACTTACGCACAGGAATCGCAGTGCAGAGGTGGGTTTGCATGTCGGGTTTAGGGGAGCACTTAGCGGTGCACTAATGGCAGTGTAGCTGGGTACAGGAACGTTTTATGGGGTTCACATGCAGATTTTCCGAGTTTTACCCAAGTGATGAATTTTCATACGAATGTTGTCGGGATGCCTGCAACAGTTATGAGGGAACCTATGCAGGGTCCCCAAGATTCAAGCCTGCATGCGGGGGACCCCATACACTGATTGAAGGGTGCGTGTGTTCGCACCCAGGGACATGCAAAGGTAGCTGTTCTGGATGTTTATGCTTGGTGTGGGGGCATGTCGGGGGCCTTCAAGGCGTGATTTGTGAATATGGTTACTTTGCACAGTACATTTCATGAATATGCAAGACATGCATTTTTAAATAAAATTCAGGCTCGCATAGTGTTGTTCTCGGCGTGCAGCAATTGCAGGAGAAATGTGCACTTTTCAATGAATCGGGCCCATGGTGTCACAAGAGTCTGACAAGCAGAATCTATTAACCTTTGCTATTTAATCTTTGAAGTCTCAAGACAAATATGTACATCTATTTCTAAAAATCCATTTGGCTTTAGCTAATGCAAAATCTGCTGCGTACAAGAAAAGATGGTTATTACCAAGAGGGGATCAGGCTCACATAGTAAAACTGAGATTCCAAAAGAGCACTTGAACAGCAGAGCACTGAAAAATGAAAATGATATCCATAAATGCAAACGTTTTGCATCACTCATTTATTGTTAACATCACTGTCCTTGAAGTGACAAAAAAAACAAATCATATCATTAAACCACATTCTAAAGATTCAAGGTTCATCGTTTGATTCACTGATACATATTTACATACAAAGTTACATTGCAAATTGTTCAGCACAGCAGATGTCCTCACTCCAAGGTTGTGGGCTTCTACGCATCTGACTCAACCCTATTATGACACAAAGTTTAGCAGGCCAAAAGAAGCCAGGACGTGGGTGTTTTGTTTATTATCTATGTGTTTATTTATTTATTTTGACATTTATAAAGTGTGAATAGTCCAGAGGTATCTAGGCGCTAGAATTTAAGAAATTGGTTACAGGAGAGCACAACAGCAGGTACAGTTACATTTCAATGTAAAGATTACAGAATACAGAGAAGCAGATATACAAAGCAGTTATTACATGTACGTTATAGCATATTATTATGTATTTCAAAATCGATGTGGACAACATGTTTTTTTGTGGAAGTCATGCCATGCCATGCATCGCCCAATAATTGATTTCACTGTCATGGAAACATGGTATGCAGAATATATAACTCAAAGATATATTTGTAACAAAGCTACATTTAGCCCCATGCATTAGAAACGCTACAGAAGAAAGTGTTCCCTCCTGTGATTTTATGTTCTAGCTAAATGCGCCTTTTCTTTTTTTACTTATGGTAATTTTCTTTCAAAAGACAAATCATTTAAGTATAATAAAATATGTTTCCATGTATGATATACCAATGTCCCCGGCTGAAATTCAATGTCTAATGCTGGCTGTTATAGGAAAGCATTTGCATGCTTTAGAAAATGAACTTGTTGATTCAGTGTTCGAGTATAATTGTTTTATAACAGTACAGCTTATTTTAGATGAGAAAAAAATATGATTTGGCACATCTAGAACAACATTTTTGGCACATGTTGAATGTGGCACGGATAATGAAGGCATTATTCATTAAATATATTTGAACACAGGGGTTTGGAAGCTTCATGCATTTAGAAATGAGATGTTCTTTGAAAGGAAAAGAAGAACATGGCAAAAGCAGAAAATAGACACACCATCTCTTAACAAACGACCTCCCCTTTACAGGAAAGGCATGTCCATCTTTATAATGATCAACTATGTTCACCCAGGCACATGTACCTTTCCTTGTAGAGAAGCAACCAAGTCTGATCAACAACTCAGAGCATTATGTGTTCTATATATGCTGTGTAAGCACTGTTTTGTTAAAAGCATGCATACATTTTTAGGTTGAGGGCACATGTTCACAGGCACTTGTCAGCTCCTATCAGGTTAAGAATAACAGAATGTCCACTTGTGGTCACTTGATCATATGTACTTTGAAGATCATGCAAACAGCCAGCACTGCCTCATACAAATGTGTCAGATCTCATCAACTCTACTGCATCTCATAGGGATGGTATAACAAATTAGTATGATGTCAATTGTATAGCTTTGCATTGCTCTGAAGGAGGAACTGGTGCTGCTGGGGGAGGCCTGTACAAGTACAGTACACAGTACACAGATCAGGAAGTCTGTTGCTGGAACCTTCAGTCTTGCAGGATGTCAAACAGATGTTATGGTGTATCAGATGCCCCTGTAAGGGCACAATTGCTGTGTGTAATACATTGCAAGAAGGTGACTGGTTTGGACTGATGAGGTCATCAGGTAGAGCTGGGTCTCTCACTTCCCATCATTCCTCTTTTTCATCCAATCTCTACTTCGAATACAACAGAGCGTTATAGAAATACACATACAAAAATGAGTAATACATGTGTGTACAATAAATACACACCTGCGTTTATTAAGTATTTGAACAATACAACTGTCAATTCATTAGACAAATCAAACGTGTTTGGCTCTCCCTGGGCATACCTTAATTAAAAAAATGGTACAGCAAGAAATCACAGTGTGACAGGTTTTCTTACAGAGAATGTTCTCTTGTTGTCTTTTGCAAAAAATATGTATATATACATATATATATATAAATATATATATATTTTGCTACTGTTCCAGCTACATTTTGTAATTTTTGTTTATTTTAAACAAATTTCTTTGTGCAACATTAAATACTTTTTTATGACCTTTTCAGTGTTGAGCGCTGTGCTTTTTCCGTTTGGAAATTGGGCATTTGTTGTTCATTTTGACTGCGGAGAGTGCGGTTCATTTTCCTCTTCTTTTTTGATATATATATATATATATATATATATTTTTTTTAAAAAAACAATTACCAGATCCATGATGGAAACGGGAAAAAGTTGACGGGATGCACTCCCAAGAACAATAGAGAAAGCCAAGGTGACTCTCTACACTGAGGCAAAAACACCAAAGTTCATCCAGACTGACATACCTTTATTTTAAAGTCAGCATGGCACGGAAAAAGGAACAGAAAATGACGCGTTTCGTGGTACACAAACCGCTTGGTCACGTAGAAAACTGCAAACATAGACAAGGTGACTATAAAAAGGCTCATACATCTCTATCAACCAACACTCCGGATGGAGTGTCTCCATAGAAGTTAAATGCTAATGCGATTCCTCAATGGCAGACATCTTTACACATGCAAAAGACTGCACAGTTGCTTCAGGCTAGTTTAAACATTTAAATCATATTGTGATCACACAACTTAATTGCATTGCAGTTTGAATTTTCACAGGCTAAATACAAAGCTCGTGTGAGCAGTTTCATTACCAGAAAAAGTTAATACATAACGTAAAACATTTCCCAAAATTCGTAACTGCTGTGCATTTGCCGTGATTTAATAATCTGTGCATGCCTTTCATGTTAACGTGATTACGTGTCTTCAACTGTTACCCGAAAATGTAAGGGCAGTGGAACGCTTTAATCTGCTGTCCAGATTACTGCTAATGAAAAAGATGGATAAATACCATCTAGGCAGTTACGCACGTAATGCAGAGCTGCCCATAAACTGCTGCAATGTGTGAACGGTATAGGCTTTAGTAGCCATGATATCTATCCTCACAGCAATATTGCTGACCATTCACATAATTAAAATAAAAAAGGACTCTTTACTAGCATCAAAGGATAAAGTGCCTAGTGCGTTGCTAGAATGCACTGTCAGCCAACTACCTTGTGCAAATTTGCAAAGCAGCATTTTCCCGGATATAATACTCCGAGTTTGTAGTAACCTATAAAGTGCATAGTGCAATTAAACCATAAAGTGCTTAGTGCAGTTTATATATATCCAACCAAAAGAAGCAGGCAGAAGAGGACTTCTTCGATCTGCAAATGGTGGCACTCTCTCCAATAGATTTAAAAATAGATTCCGAGTCCCTCGGGTTTCACTTCATTTGCTTCATGAAGTTTAAAGTGGACAAATACGAACAGCAAACAACAACGCATTTCGCCCTGGCGGGCTTCGTCAGATTGTGCTACCAAAGTTTGCAATTACCTGTTTATGTCAGTTTTGGTGTCCCTCTTTAGTTTTGATAGCCCAATACAGCCCATAGATGTTTGACATAGACAATGCAGCCCGCTGTGTTGGAACATGTTATTACTACACGTGAAGACATTGGGTCTTTAGCTTTAATGCTATGCATGCTTGTGCATGTGTCAATACCTTCCGTATATTTGCATCATTTTGGAACATACATGTATAACTGCTGTACATATCTAAAATGGTATATGTTGTTAACAATATGTTTTTTAACATGTTTTTAAAACACTTTGGGTTGAACCCTTATAGTTGTGAAGGTTAGATTCAAGTACATAAAGTGCATAGTGCCTGGCAGCAATTCTGGATATTCCATAGTAAAGTGCTTGGTGCATTGTGAAAAACAGATGTTAACTCCCAAAACATTTAACATTAAAACAGTTATAGGAATTCCATAATAAAGTGCTTAGTGCATTTTTTCAGGACATTAAATCCACAGCATTTCACATTTTCATTTTTTTTTTAAATGAAATATTAAAACTTTAGATTTTTTTACAATCCTTTGGGAATGTTCATATGAAAAGAAGAAAGACTAAAAAGAAATTAAGAGCAGATGTCGTAATGATATTGCATATTTAAGTTGAAAGATTGAAAGATTTCTTATATCTGCATGTGAGAGGACATTTTGGGGCTGATTCATGGAATTATTTGTGCAGCAAAACGGGGATTTGTACACCATTCTGCCCGCAAATCCCCATTTTTTAAACAGGGATTTGGGGGCAGAATGGCGCACAAATCTCAATTTTTCGGCACAAACAATTCCATGAATCAGCCCCTTTAAGTCTATTGAATGCCCTGTTGAGAAATTGAGTTACAATGAAGACAAAATAAAAAAGACATTTTAGATACTATATAAAGTGTTGATCCAAAAAAGACAACATAGTAATACCTAATTAGTCTAAGGTATCAAATTATTGTCTTTCTTGGCTCAATAACATACATAACTATCATACTATATCATAAAAGGTTAGATGTAAGTTTGTCTGAAGCCATCCTGACTTCTTCACCTGTTATCACCGCTAGAGGGAGCTGTTGTCTTACGCATACAAAAATAAGACTTCAAGTTCCGGAGCAGGACATTTCGGCGTGGCCGGTTCGGCGCGGGACGATTTGGCATGGCCGGTTCCCTGCGCCGAACTGGCCGCACATAAATGTCCTGCTCCGGAACTGTCACTACGAGTTCTTCATGCAGGCACCACAGCCACACAGACTACACAGCCGGGCTCGCGAAGGAGGGGGCTGTGCTGCTCGGAGCAGACTGCTCCGAGCAGCACAGCCCCCACCCTCGTGAGACCGGCAGATCTAATCTGCCCTGTGCGAGGACAGTGCACACAGAGTACACTACTCTTTGTGCTCAGTGCTCGAACAGGGCATTGCTTTTAATGCAAAATTCTGGCTTCCTATGCCTTTATTTTAAAATGAAACAGCTCTAGAACAGTTTCATTTTAAAATATTGTGGAATGAAGTTGAACTCGCACTTTCAGTGCACTTAACATTTCCCTAAACAGTAGGCGATGTGCACTGGTGTGCGGCGCGCCAAAACATCCCATCACCGAAACATCCCGTTGCAGAATTGGCCACGCCGAACTGGTTGCGGTGAATCAGCCCGTGCCGAACCAGCGGCGCCGAAACGAGGTGTACCGTTCAAGTTCATCTTTCAGGTGAACAAAATGTTTATTTCAACAATGACAATATACAATTAGCTACAGAAAAGACCCAAGACAGGGATTACACTTTAACAACATGCTTCAAATTGCATAAACTAAGAAAATATATATATATTTATTTTAAAAAACGTATAAACAGAAATTCATTTGATTAAGCACTATTTCTCTAACAAAATAGATGATATTTTGTATGTACTTATGTATTATGTAATTTTTCATTGTCATATGTTGTGGTATGTATTATTATATCAATAATATTCTTTATGTACATTTTAAACTTTATTTGACTTCCACTTACTATATTTTAGGATCTCATGTCTACTTCGAATCATGCTGGATGTGAATTGTATTACTCTGACATCCCTCAAAATGATATCTTTGAGTCCAAACCCATAAGTGGAATCCAAGGCAATGAAGAACAGATACAACAATTGCAGAGTGCACAGCAGAGTCTGTGAGATTTTTCAATTAACATAAATGACACTAAAATGAACCACATAATATCTTTACACTCTGAAAATATCTTCCTTTGCGCACATTAGCCTGTGTACACAGGCGTTTCGACTAGTAAGTGAAGAAAGTCTTAAAAGCTTTAGAAGTTGGCTGCACAAGGTTATTACAAGTTTATGCATGAAAAACATGTAAATATTGGCAGCAGTAGCATGCATCCTGATATCACATTTAAGGTTCAAAGATGAACATAGCTTTTCATTAGATGCAGTTCACAAGATTGTGATTAATCAAGACGTGCTAAATGAACCCTCATAAAGCTTTATTGTGTAGCCATCCACTCTATAATAGACATGATCTCGTTTTTCTGACCTTCTTGAGCCAGCCAGCACTTACTGAAAGCTCTGGTTTTCAGATAACCCCCCACAACAGAATGGAATAAAACATGGGGCACCAAGGAAGTGGAATCTGAACACTTGTAATAGACCACGATGAGAAGTAAGCATTAAATTAGACTAGACAATGACCTTTATCAACAGTAAGCATAGAGGGTAGCAATTTCAAACCAGCACATTTCGCCTCCCCATTTCTTTTCCCCTCATACAACTTTAACATGAAAGCAACACATTAAAATGGAGGAGCATGGGCAAGTTCCCATTTTAGATAACTTTGTGACTCAACATTCATGGAATGGAGTCACTTTCTGATAACAAGACCAATCAGGGACCGGTTGGACGGAAGCCGGCCCCCTGATTTCAAAGGCCCGCTTTCCAAAGGCCCTGTCTGTTCCCCTCTCCCACCTCGACTCTACACCGACCAGACTGACCACTGATGTCCCAGGGCTGCTTTCACATCCTGCAGCCATGCAGAAGGACAGAGAAGAATTGTCCTGCCAGGCGACAATACTTCTTTGTTCATTGCGAGCGCAGAAAAGAGGATGGCATATTTCATCTCCATAGCCCTGTTGGGCTTTGCCATCCAGCCGCTGTGCATCCAACATTACTTCTCTGCTTTTTGTGCACAATGCCTCCTCTGTAGCACCTTCCATCATGGCCGACCTGGTGTGTGGTCTGCCTAATTGCTGGGCTGCCTGACCACACCTTTCATCGGATTGGTTGGGTGCCTGATATCAGGACCAATCAAGGACCGGCGGGCGGAAGCCAGCCCCCTGATTCCGAAGGACCTGTCTGTTCCCTGTACGTTGCCTGGCCAGGTCTGTCAGGTCCTCTCCTATACCCCTCTCCCACGTGCATATGGAGGCTGAGGTGAACTTCACATGTTCCAGACAGACTCAATTCATGGAGCATCTAACATTTCTCTGAAGGTCAGTTCCCTCCACGAACTTCATTGATCCTCAACCTTCACAACTGGAACTGTCGTACGTCTCAATCCATCTCATCTGGAGTCCCACTAATATAGCTGTGCCCAGTTGTCCCTCAACAATTCGAATTTAGCTGTGCCCAGTTGCTGCATGTGTCTTCACTTTGTCCTGCCTAAAAATCGAACTTAGCTGTGCCCAGTAGCCACATGTGTTTTCAATTTGTCCAGCCACAATTCGAATTTAGCTGAGCCCACTTGCTGCATGTGGTTTCACCTTGTCCTGCCTAAAAATCGAATTTAGCTGTTCCAAGCTGCTGCAGGTCTTCACTTTGTCCTTCCTAAAAATCGAACTTAACTGTGCCCAGTTTCTGCATGTGTTTTCACTCTGTCCGCTAAAAACATCGAACCTAGGTGTGCCCATTTGCTGCATGTGTTTTCACCTTGTGCGACCACAATTCGAATTTTGCTGTGCCCAGTTGCTGCATTTGTTGTCCCCTTGTCACTAGAATCGATGGCTCGTCTTCAGCCATGCAGGTCTTCAGGGAAGCCAACAGGTCACACTTAGCTTTATGGCCCTGACTATCAGGAGTGGGGAAATGTTTTCAAAACCTTTATTAGTTTAATCACACACGGAGAGATTGTTGGTAAAAGTCCTTGCTGTATAATTCAGTACTGGTCCTGTCAAATAAACCCTGAATATCCTGCCTTTTTAGGATCCTAAATTAAGCCAATTTTTTGCCGAACGATCACTAATTGAGGTTGATTAGACAGTAGGCGTTAAACCTAACTCTGCTTCCTTGACATCTCTTCCTACGAGCCTGGATCTCAGCATATATTCCTTTCGTTTCCAAAATAACATGACCGTGCTCTTTCTAATAGAGAGTATATGGAACTACGACATCTCCTTTCTTCAATGTAGTTCTTCGTTTTGATACGTGGTAAAGGACATGTACTTTCCATTAAATAGAAAATTACCTTAAAATAATGAAATAACATGAATAGCAGATTTATTCATCTAACACCTGGAATGTCATGAACACGAATGGGCTTTAGAATTGCTTATATGGGATTGCATTTGTATTGCTAATTGCCAAATGCTTACTTCTGTCATGTCAATGCAATTGCATACATGTTATTACATTAGTAATTTGTTTTAGAAAAGAAATCTTTAAGGTTTTACACAAAAATCTCAATTAATAGAATTATATAAAACCAAATAAGTAATTCAAAACTGTGTCAGTGTTGTGTCTACATTCTTCTCCAACTCAATTATCATGGGCAACCTAACAAAATATTTCAATATGGCGTTAAGCACCCATTCCAGGGGCTGGAAAGGGTGTTAATGGCCCGGCGTCCTAAGTTAAAAGCCAGAGCAAAGTGTTTAACGCCAGTGGGCTAAAGAAAAAGCATTTTTGGATGTGCGATGCGCCCCATTCAGTGAATGAAATCCTTTTCCAAGATGGCCATCATGGGAAGGGGCTGTAGGACTCTTTGGAGCCTTTCTTCGCTTTTCATGGCAGCCGGAGAGGTGGAGAAATGGGGAAGCAGCTGCGCTGGCGGCCTGCGCCACCACCCCAAACAAGTGGGGGTGGGAAAAGGGCAACAAAAAAAAAAGAATAAGGGACAGAGTGTAGGGAAGATGGCGGCAAGGGAGCCGGACCTCATGCGGCATGGAATGAGGGCTTTCACCGGCAGTTGAAGCCAGCGTTCCGAGCTACCTGATTGGCTTATTCCCCTGCCAGGGTGCAAATGCACAGTTTTTGTTTTTAAGCTGTCCCTTTTAAGCTTTTCGCTAGGTAAATTATATAAATTGAAAAGTCATGCATAACAAAAAGAAAAACAATCTTGGGATGCATTGACAGCTTATTTAAAAAATAAAAAAAATAAAAAACGAATAGCCTTAGGAAGAAGACTCTGATTTCAATTAAGTAGAACAGAGCTAATTGAAGGAACAGTATGAATAGAGGGGATATCATTGTGTTGCCTTTTAATGCTGCTGCTTTCAATTTGAACATCCCGGCTGGATTTTGTTTAATTTGCTTTACTGCCTTATGCATGATCAGATAAGACACACTGGATAAATATACACTGCCCCATTGTCTTACTTGGTGCAACAGACCAAATTGTGTTTCAAACCAAATTAAAATGTGTTGTTGCAAACAGAAAACCTCATTCCAAGAAAGAAATAGCCAAAGAAATTCAGCAGGTGTAGCAGTAAAAGTCATAATCAGCTAATACCACAATGCCGAGGGACAAATCAAATGACAGCGCAAATGCACAACAACGCTGAGTTATCCTGCACTGTGAAGCATGAAGCAGCGCAGCCCACCATTACATGATGCGGTGTAGGGCAATTGAACAGCTGTTCCTGCGCACAGCTAATCACGGGGAGTGCGGCAATTAAACTATGCATGCTGCTAGTATGAAATCCCACCAGTCCAACAAACCACTTGCACACAGCTGGCTACATCCTGACCCACACCATGCGCTGGAGGTAGGAAAGGGTATAGAAGGCAGGACATGAGAGCACACATTGAATACGTGGGGTCTTGAAAGACTAACAGAAGTCATTTTGGGAGCTATGTAATGTCCTCAAAAACTTCTGGAGGGGAAAAAAGCAGATATTGATTTAAGAACCCTCTTGGCTAGAGGCAATGCAATGGCATTCACAAGATGCAAAGTGGATTATGCTTGGCGGGGTGATTCCAAGAGGTGTGCCAGATAGAAGGCAGTAGCCGTCAGAAAGCTGAAGACAAACATACTAATGCCAGGTTTTTATAGACAGCTTCAGACCAGATTCCAGCCACTTGTCCAAGTGCTGTAATTGTAGTGGATGAAAGTATGTTTTTTTGCAAGAGGGAAATGTTTGGCCTTGTGCTAATAGCATGCAAAATTGCATGTGCCATGGTGCAAAGGTTTTCTAACATGACCCAATGTTTTTGGCACTAGGGCAGAATGTGCCCTATGCTATTACTGTGCAACTTTACACTTGCACTGGTGCAAAGTTTCTGTAATCTGACCCCATATGTATTGGTACCATTCCAAGCAATACAGACTTATTTTCAGTCCATCATTTGACCAATGCCCACCCATTTTAGGTTCCTATGGGGCGTCCTAACGATGATGAAAACGTGGGGAGATGGAGATTACTACCTTCCATTATTTAAGTTAAAAATCAAACTTAATTCAAAACATAAGCATGCTATTTGGACATGGTGGCAGGCACTATCGCAACCCAGTCTACACCAGTGTACTCCAAGGACCAGGTGTCATGCCTCAGAAAGAAATGGCTAAACTGGCTGCACCAGAATGCCAGTCTAGCCATGTAATACAACTGGTCGCGTTTTCTTTGTTGTAGATGCCCAGCCAATAATATCATGCCACAGTAAGAAATGGCCAGACTGGATGCACCGGAATGCCAGTCCTCCCATGTATTAAAACTGATCATGCTTGTTTCACCATAACTGTCCATTGTAATATAGCTTGCTCTCCCACCTCCCACTCTTAGCCCGTCCAAATCAGCACCTCGAGTAGTACAAACCCAACACAAGAACACGCACATTCACTCGCTCATTCACTCACTCATTCAAACACACATTCACACAGCATTGATTCACTCATTTACACAGGATTCACTCACTCATTGACACACACACACCCATACACCTGCACCCAACCACCCAACCATCATACACTTGATCTTTCTCACAAACATGCAAACACACACAACATACACATCATATACATACACCATTCAAAACCTACCTTCGGTAGCCCAGTACCTTGGATACTGCTCCTCACTGCGCCGCCGCCTTCTGTGACAAGAGCCCTCCAACTCTTGCGCTAAGAACAGGAACCACAAAGCGTAGAGTACTGTCTGGTTCCTGCACATGTGCACAGGAGCCCGAGTGCCACATTGCCAGAACCCAAATCAGTCAATCTGTGGGGAGGCAAAGAAGTGTCCTTCCCACATTCAGAACTGCATTTCCCAAGCCTGCATCCCCAATGGGTCATGCAAGGCTGAGGAAGTCAAATACCCACTGATTTGCATGGACCACTGGACATACGTGCTGGGGAAGATAAAGTGTCAAAGGAAACATTGGTCTCTTTGACAGATTAACATTCAGCTCCTCCATAATGGTCGCGTGTACTGGCAGGTTGGCGCCAACTCCCCCATTATGGATGAGTCGCTGTGGAAGGAGACTTGTGCAGCGTGGGTGATGGCAGCTGGTGAAACTTTCAAGGAATTCAGGGGAAAAGGTCTCACGGTCAGGACTTTCGGAAGACTTCGAAGGGCTAAGCAGAGTTGCTAGGTTTGTGATGGATGCAGAAGGGTCTGAGGATGGAGAATCCCTAGACCACATACCTTCCACTGAAGTATAACTAATGCTCCACCATTGCCAGCATCCCATGATGTTTGTGGGTGTTGGTTTCTTTTAGCCTAGACATACATTCAAAGTTCTTCAAGTGGGTGTACAAGAAAAAGCTTTTTTAAAAGGAAAAAGGTGGCTGCTGGTTATTCACTGGTTGTGAACGTGTTAACTATCTTTGACAATGAAACAGGAGGGTGTATGATAGATATCAGTTCGGAACCCTTGCTTCTAGGACAGACCACACCAAGCTGTAATAATTTCAACTTGTTTCTTTGTTATGTGATAATGAGCTCTTGTAATTTGTATCAGTCGAGAAACTGTACATTGTGAATACCTTTGGTATCAATGCAGGATGGACCTCCACCATAGCCATTCAAAATGTATTATTCCGTACCGCTTTTCACAAGACACCCATTAGAAATGGAGTCTGTCCTTGACTGACGATGGGCTTTTCATTTGTAAGTTTCAGATGTGAAATTCTTCATTCCATCAGGCACACCTGTGTATGCTGCATCTCGCAGAGAATGTGAAAAGATCTTATGCAACAAGCCCCAATGCATGAAGGTGCAGGGAACAGACTTGAGAACATGCGCATGGGGTTCTCAATCTCCTGTGTGGGCCAGGCATGGAAAATTAGACATTGACCCGCCACTGCAGGAGAGTGAATAAACATGGATGACAGACCTCAGCTATGTCAAAGAGCATGACCGCACATGATGGTGTGATAGGAATGATGAACTGATGAGACAATATTACATCACTGCTTTCAGCTTTACCACTGTCCAGTATCAGTATGCACCAACACCTGCTCTTTATTGCAGTCCTCTGTTGCCTGGTGTGGCCACACCATTACTATACTGCTGATGTGGGTGCTCCTGTGTGGTGCCAAGTCTGTCAGAATTAGGTCACAGTTTCACTCGACACACTTTATAATTGGGCACTGTCAGGTGGAGGGAAAGTTTAGTTTCCCTGTTAAATTGTTGTTAGCCACATATGGTTTGATGAAGCAATTCTGCACTGGAGCAGTGATCTTTCCATGCCACCGTATGTGGGGCAGTGTGTCAATCCTGTACATTTCCTTAGAAAAATCATGATATTGTCTATAATTCACAGACATCATCAGTCACTATCCATGTCTATGAAAGTTTCAGCCAATGTCAACAGGCTATGATAATTCCTGTACATGAAGCATATGGCCTGAATGTATAATCAGCAGGCATCATCCATATCTATGAAATGTGCAGTCATTTTCAACATGTCACCATATAATAACAATTCCTTCGGATCAGATATCTCGGCAGAATGCATTTGGGTAGTGTGCCAAGCAGCTTGCATGGATGGAGCCGTCTAGAGTGTGCTTGAGCTATGTGCAAGAGTGTCTGTCACGCTGCTTGTCCTTTCTCAAACTGCTGTTGTCCTTTAACTCCTCTTCAGGAGTTCAGTCATCTTTCCTCAATCCAAATGGATGCAGATTTAGGATTGTAGCCCATCAGTAATGGCGCCTGAATCCAATAGCCCTGCTTCACAGGGACTGCATTCTGAAATCCCAGTCACATCTGTGTACACCAGGTACATTTGATGAGCGTACCCGCCGCTGTGTTCGCTACGTTTGCAGAGTTTGATTTTCTCGGTCCATTTGGCCTACAGTAAGAATGTAAGACCGGGACAGCGTTGTTACCGGACCGGCACAGTACGACTCAGAGGGCGGATGCCGTCCCGCCCGCCAAGGTCAGACCTGGCGGGCGAAACGGCACCTTCCCGCAGAGTTTCGCGGAAGCACCAGCACTGTTATTAACGGTGGTAAGCTTTGGTGGTCCCCATTCTCCAGTCCTATGGGACTCAAATGGTAATGGGGATCTACAATTTACCGGTGCCTGACTTCACGGAACACCAGGGTTGTAATCCCCCAGTGTTACCGCCAAGCGAGGTGCAGGGTAAATCTTGCAAGTCTGGCGGCAACCCGCCGGTAGCACCAGCAGGGTTACTGCCGGACTTGTAATGAGGCCCATTTATTTATTTCTACAAACGAACTACCTGTGTCAAAAAATACATTTCAACATGTTTCTTTTTAATTATCTTGTTCTCTCACTAGGTAGCAGACTAATTGCAAACTCAATTTATTTACAATAGTGGGCAGCTCCAAACAGTATCCTGAAAAATTAGCCAGAAAATGTTCCAAGTAAAGCTTCAAATACTTGTGACTGATGAAAATTCAGCAAAGAGTGTTAAGCAATCACTTGTAATACCCCAGTGGAGCAGAAAGCTATTATTCTCCAGGTACATCTGCACGCTGGAGAATACATGATGGATAACAATACGACTCAAGGCTTTCAATTCCGTTTCAAAATTTCCATACAAAAAAATGATTTCCTCATAATAGCAAGGAACTATGGGGGTCATTTTAATTTAAAGAGTAAATTGCAAGGAAGGGAACACTTATCTTTGCACTTCCTTGCAGAAGCTCCCCTGTGTGCAATTGTAATCCTGTCTGACAAGTAGCGGAAATGAAAACAGCGAAAAAAGGTGACTCTCCTTTAAACCTTTGGGTTTGGGGAAACAAAGCGTGAATGCCGCGCGTATGGAACTATTGTGAGAGCCCCGATGTTCAGTGGATTTCCGTGAATTCCGCTCGCATTTAGTAGGTGCTAAAACCTGGTGGTTTCCTTAAGCTTCCAATGCGTTAATGCCGGCGTGAACATGACATGGTGGCGTGGCTCATTGGGCCTCATTACGACCCAGGCGTTAAGGGTTAACGCCGTCGTTAACCCTTAACGCCTGATTCTGATTTTAACGGCTGCTTTTAGCAGCCGTTAAAATCCATGGCGCTAACCTGCCATGATGCTAATTACGCCACCGTAATTTACGGTGGCGTAATTAGCGCCTTCCCCACTCCCATTATGCCCTATGGGGCAAAAATGGGAATGGGGAAGGGAAAATGGGAAATGGGGATTTACCGCCCCACTCACCTTGGAATGGGGCGGTAAATCCGCCATCCACCATGGTGTAAACGTAGTTTACACCATGGTGGTAATGTTGGCGCAATTAGCGCCTGGGTCGTAATGACCCCCAATGTCTTTCTTGCCCCAGCTAGCTCTTACAAGCAAACAAGCAAAATCCCTCAGACTGCAAAAAAAGGTGTTCAAACAGGCTGTGCAACACCTGTCTTTAACACCTGTTTTCCAATACATGAGACTTTCTATTTCAGGGGTCTGCAACCTGCAGTTGTCCAGATGTTTGGGACTACAAATGCCATGATCCCTCACGATTTACTATACGAGCTTGGGTTGATGAGAGTTGCAGTGCCAATTATCTGCAGAGCCAAAGGTTGCAGAACCCCGCTCAATTTGGTCGACTGTTCATGGAGGCAAGTGAGTTAGCAATGGTAACACTATCATTGCACACATTTCGATTAAAACATTTTTTTTCAAAATACATATACGTTACTCTTGCCAAACGCTGACTCCCATTGCAGCAAATCATCACATCCTCAAAATGATACTTTATAATTAGAGTATTCATAGAAATGACTTACAAATACTTTAAAAATCAATGTAGGGAAATAACACTCCCCTAAGAGGCTCTCTCCTCTAATTGCCATCAGAATTTTGAATGCTAAGGTCTTCGTTGTTAAAAGTGGGAAGGCAGTGGGTGCCAATCTCGGGTGAACCTTTCTGCCCTAACATAAACACTAGAATCTTGTTCATGACAAGAGAGGAGGGAAATCTCCACATCAAGTTGTGACTCAATTTTTTAACTATCATTTGTAATAGTTACATATTTTCAGCAGAAGCAGCGGGTGGAGGGAGGAGGAGAGGCAGAAACCCTCTTTCTACATGCAAAGCTAATCTCTGTGGCAAGAGCCAGGGAGAAGAAGATAGTGAGCTTGAACCAATGGCAAGTGAGAGGAGGTCATGTTACCCTTCTTATGTAACTCCCTTTTAAACCATAATTGAGATGGAAAAATGAACAGTGGTGCTGGGGATGGAGGTCTCTCATTGCAAGAACCTCAGACCCTGCCTCCTCTTCTCCATAACAATTGCATAATGAGCTAAAGAGTGTTAAGGGCAAGTCTGATGAAAAAGGAGAGGAGGTTTCCAGTGTCCTCCACCTGCGCTCTTAATGTAACTGACTGACACTTTGGGCCTGATTCCTGCACCGAGAAGGAAACTGCACAAGCCTGTGTGCAGAATGATAAATGCGCTCTCCATGTATCCATGGAATTTACAGCGCAAAGTAACCATAATCGCAAGTCGTGGCCGGAACGCCCACAACACGCCAACACGCAAAGCAAAAACAGCGAGAACAACTACCATTGCACGCTCCTCCTGGCACAAATACATGCATCCTTCAAACAGTGCATCTCGGGGTCCCCCATAACTGTTTCTGGCCCCCTGAGAACATGCATAAAAAAAAAATAGTAACTCAGTAATGACCCTGGACATCTGCATTCGAACCCCTGTAAACCATTCCTGAAGCCCCGCTAAACTGTGTACACGCACCCCTAAGTTAGATAATGCGCACCCCTAAGTTAGATAATAACCCCGGTTGAGTATTCACAATGCTATATCCGACATGCAACCCCACCTCCATGCTGCGTTTCCTGCACACAAGTTTACTAACGCCTGCCTTCGGGTGGAGGATAGAATGAAGGACTTACGTGGCGATTTCCAGGCCGAGAGGTTGCACAATTGAATCCATCAGTACATCTCGTGCCAAGCAATTGTGGGTGTCGAGGGACAACCTGGAGGCCATGCCTCGGAACACCCATTTTTGAGAAAGTTCTTCCCCATTTTTGGTGTTCCGCCCCCTTCCCAGCCCTCTGCACAAGCCACGCACGTGCTCTGCGTGGAGTCTCGGTCAAGGCCCACAAGGGCTCACAGAGATGTACCCAGCCTGCACGAACTCCACGCAAAACCAGGAAGTACAGTGCATTTGAATCCATGAATCGATGAGCAGGGATTTGCGTGCAGAATGGCGTCAAGTACCTTATTTTACACGCAAATAATTCCATGAATCGAGCCCTTACTATTATTTAATTACAGAGGCAGAGTTACACACATACGTGCATGGTCCCTGCTATAAATGTCAGTTAGCTAGGTTCAGCACTGCCATTTAGAAAGGGGCTGCATGATGAAGTGGCACAGTTTCCATCTTGAGGTTCCAGGAATAGGATTTTCTATTTGACTATCGTGTCTGTCTAGGTATGCCAGGAAGGCCACCTTTCAGGGAAACTCCTCCATTGCGGCAGGTATGCCCAGACAATTCATTCTGCGCTCTAAAAGTTGCATATCCTTAACATTCACAGGTTCAATGAGCATGACTGCCTTTGCTAACCCTCTAACCTCCAAATCCTTCAAGAAAACATTGCCCGCAGGTACTGTTGCAACTGTTTCATGACAGGGACTATTGACTTACCTGTGAGCCCTGGTTGGTTTTGCAGTAGAGACCATGAAGAGAGGAGGTTCTCCCAACTTTCTCACACAGTCCCTTGGTTCTTCGTCTTCCTCCATATCGGTTAGTAAGCGCGTCAATAGATTCAGATACCCTCAGTTGCATCCTTCACCCGTCAGTGACTACAACTGGGAGCAAGGTCCATGGTTTCGGATAGGTTTTATTGTGTGATATCTGACTGGGGGAAGGGACGAGTGTACCACTCACTAGTAGCCAAGATCAGAGTCCAGGGCAATTCCTACTGAAGCACAACATCAAGCAGAAAAATGGTAAAGGGACTGCTGATGATAATGATCATACAGAAGTCAGTAAGGTTATTATTATTATTATTATTATTATTATTATTATTATTATTATTGTTGTTGTATTTATTGAGCATGGACCTAACTTTGGGAAGCAGCAGAGCACTTTACAAACCACAGGGGAAGGACACAGTGAGGGAAGCAGATACGAGGGAGGGAAGATCTAAAAATGGGGGAGGGGGGTGGCAGGCAGTTTGGCAGCAACGGATCTACAAGCAACTAGGTGAGGAAGCAGGGGGGGAGCAGATCACCCAGTATCAGTTTAGGTGTGGAGTCGTGTGTGTGTGTGTGGGCCTAGGTGGAGTCTTAAACTTCGATGCTCTAAGATTCCTTCACATTCTCACTGAGATCTGTTGATCCATGCATATTTCTGTCATGCAAAGAAGTTCAACAATTATAACCCTGTATGTCAACAAAGGGGTGAAAACAAAAAATGTGTGCATGGGCAGTCAATCATGAGAAACACTCCTTATAGAGAAATGTTGGGAAGCAAATGCAAATGCTCTGACAACTTTGTTAAAGGAGAAATTAAATGTAATGAAAGTGCATTTCATCAAAATGGGCTATTCCAGAAGATACAATAATAGATAACGCTAAATCACATAGCAAGACGTCCCCATATTCTGCAACAAAATTCAAGTACGGGAAGTTAGGACTACAAATAACTTTCCATTTGTCACTCAATCTGCCAAAATCCAGGAGATTTTGTAGATTATGAAAAGTAATTGACATATTCTACAAACCGGTGCAGACCTTAAACTGCTTTGGAAAAGAACACACAATGTGCCTCATTTCGAGGTTGGTGCTAGTCATGGCGCTATTAGCGCCATGACTAGCACCAACAACGGGAACGTGTCTGCCCTCGTTCAATGGGGACTTACCGGTCCAGTCCGACCTTGGTGGGACCGGTAAATCCCCATTGTAAAAGCCATTCCCCATTCCCATTTGAGCCCCCATAGGGCTCAATGGGAAGGGGGAAGGCGTCAATAACGGTACCGCAAATTGTGGTACCGTTATTGACAGTGGTATCCCTTAACGGGTCCCGTCCATAACGCCTGGTAAAACCAGGCGTTAAGGGAGGAACCCGCTAAGGGACCTCGGAATAGGGCACAAAGGGATTACCGGCACCAGTGTCATTACCGGTTCCCGGTATCCCTTTGCGCTCACCTCAGAATGAGGCCCAATGAGGTCCAATAGAGCTAATAATGTATGCAACTTCTTAAGTGCAAACTGCCCTAAAAATGCATCACCTACAGGTACACTGTTACCAGCTCGACCTGAAAGGTTCCACAAATGCAGGACCTGTGCGATATGCCTCCAACAAAACCATAGAATTGTCATCTGGTTTTACACCATCATACTCCATGCAACAGCATCGACTGCAAAACAATGTGGGTCTGATTCATTGAATTTCCCGCAGAAATCACGCAAGGGCCGCATGCCGAGAAAGACACTACTCGAGCCTACGTGCAGAAGAAAAAATGCGCACACTGCGTATTCATCGATTTGTTTGTGCAAAGTAACTGTATTCGCAAGTCGTGGCCACAACGACCTAGACATGCCCACACGCAAAGCAGGAAACTGCCAGATCAGCTACTTTTGCGCGCTCCTCCGGGTGCGAATTCACACACCCTTCAAACAGTGTGTGGGCCCCCTGTAAGAAGGCCTGTGACTCAGGGAGCCTATGTGGGGTCCCCGTAACTGTATCCGGCACACCAACAACAGGCATATGAAAATTCACAACTCGCAAATAACTCAGGAAATGTGCCTGCGAACCCATGTAAAACCTTCCTGCATCCCGCTACACAGCTCATGCGCCGCCCTATGTTTTATCAGAACCCTGATTGAGTACATGCAGCCTGAAATCTGACATGCGATTCCAGTGGTGTACTGAAAATGTGTCACGCAAGTGTACTTACGCCAGCTTTCAGGTGGCGTATCCAATGAAGGACTTGCATGGGCATTTCCCAGCTCAGAAATTGTGCGATCAATTCCATGAATACATCTTTTGCCACGCAATAGTGGCCGTGCAAGGGACTCCCTGCAGGCCGTGACTAGGAATGCTCACTTCTTTGCAAGTTATTCCCCATTTCTGGTGTTCTTCACCCTTCCCAGCCCTCTGCGCAGGCCAGGCCCTCCCTTTGCTCGGAGTCTTGCACAATATCCTTGACAGCTCGCACAGGGATACCAGGCCACTGCAAAAGCCATGAAAGTCCAGCAAAAGTGCTGCACATTAGATTCCATGAAATGTCAAAAAGAGTGTGTGCGCAAATTGGGCACAAGTAGCCTGATTCCTGTGCAAAATATTCCATGAATCGGCCCCACAGTATTATGCATTAGGTTATCTCTTTCTGCAACATATTCTAGATTGGTAGCACAAAAAGACAAATTCTAGAAATAAAGGACATACCACATTAGAGCAATACAAACAATTTGACAACAACCAGTGCCTGAGCACTGGAATCCCTCTCTCCTCCATCTGCTCCAAGAAGAGGGCCTGTATCCAAGTCTGCATCCCTGGAGCCACTAATAACATGGCCGAACTGTTCAAAATCTGCAAGGAACTTGCCAGTTTTACCGCATTATCTACATTCCCTCTTCCATCCCAGGCCCTCTGTGAGGCACTGGCCCTCCACTTCACCACTAAAACACAGGCCATCCTGTCCACTCTTCTCTACCCCCTCCACACTCACCCACTTGCCCCCAAACCTCCCTTGCCCCCTCCGCCACTCTCTCCTCCTTCCTGCATATGGCTTCCAATGAGTTCTCCAAAGTTGTCAATTCTATGAAGGTCTCCTCCAAACAGGTGCTCCCTTGCTCCTCCAAAACTATTAAGGACAACATCTCCTCTCTTGCTCCTGCCTTAGCTGAGCTCGGGAGCCACTCCTTTGCTACTGGCTCCTTTCCTCCGCCCTTCAAGCAATCCCTTGTGCACCCTCTTCTAAATAAACTGTTTGCAGACTCTTCCTTCCCAGCAAACTATCGCCATATTTCCACTAACCCCTTCCTGAACAAAATCTTAGAGAGGTTAGTCATCTCCCAACAAATGCTCCACACAGAGCTTGCGGGCTGCTCCATGACCACCAGTCTGGTTTCCGAGCATCCAGAGGCACAGAAACCGCTCTCCTGAACACCCATGAATAACTGCTCTCAAACCTTGACACCAATTCTCCATCTGTTCTCATTCTCCTTGAGGTTTCCTCTGCCTTTGACACAATCAATCATTCTATCCTCATAAATCAGCTCAGAGACACCCTCTGCACCTTGGACCAGGCACTGGACTGGCTGACTTCCTTCCTATCTAATCGTCCGTCCCAGTTGCAACTAGGCCCTTCCCTCTCCTCTACCTCACTCTCTACCTCTGGCATTCCTCAGAGCTCTATCCTGTTGCTGTGGCTCTTCAACATCTATATTGCCCCCTTGCCCATCTTATCTCCTCCTTGTCTCCTCATTTCCAGTGTTAGGCAGATGACACACAGCTGTCCTTCAAACTTCTCTCCTCTTCTGCTAACTCTCCCTCATCCCAGACTATCTGACTGCTATTCAGGCATGGTGCACAGCCAATTTCCTCTGTCTTAATGCCAGTAAGACTGAGATCCTTCTAATTGAGACCAGTGGTCGTATTGTAAGAAAAGAAGTAGTGGAACTATGTTCCCTGTTAGCCTGCCCCGCTCCTCACAAACCCTATTGCCCTGCCCCCTCCCACACACAATACACACTCCCAAACACATTTGCATGATGTTTAAGGAAATGTTCAGTGCTCTGGACTGAAAGTTTCTACTGCTTCCTACACTGTTATTTTAAAACGAAACCGTTCCGGAACGGTTTCTTTTTAAAATAAAAGTATAGGAGCTGTAAAACTGAATTTAAAAAAGTAGAGGAGCACCGCTCCCAACCGCTCCAGCTCACTTTGACCACTGTTTGAGACCCATGTTCCCTGTTTCCCCCTACTCTCTGGCCACCCTCTTTGGGGTTTCCCCCCTCACTATCATGTGAGGCCAAAAATCTTGGTGTCATTTTCGAATCCTCTCTTTTGTTCACCCCTCACATTATGGATCTTGACAAGAAGGCCCACTTTCAGCATCATCTCCTTAGAGACATTCTCCCTTCCTCACCTTTCCCCAGAAACTCAGTGTCTCTAGAACTTTGGTCTATTCTAGACTGGACTACTGTGATAGCTTCTTCCTCAACCTATCTCTTTCCTCTCTTTTCCCACTTCAACTAATCCAAAATAGGACTGCAAGGCTTATCCATGGCCTCCATGGCCTCAATCACAGGGACCACATCTCTCCAGACCTAAAATCTCTCCACTGGCTCCGAGTTGCTGTGAGGATTACATTAATCATATCATAAAACGCATAATTCTAAAGCACACGTTCACCCCCGAAGGGGCATCTTGGCGCTAATAACAGATGTTTATTGTTACCCAACTTAATGGTACTCATTTTATCAACCTCAGAAGGATGAAGGTCTGACTGGACATGCTGGGATTCTAACCTGTGACCATGAGGTCAAATACAGGCCCCTGTAGTGGATGCATTAGTCCACAGAGCCATAGACCCGGCTTCAAAACACTCTGCATCATCCATAAGGCTGTCTGGGGCCTGTGACCCTGCTATGTCCAACTCTCTCTCCCTAAATACCTCCCTCTGAGAGCCCTCCAGTCCTCTAACTCCAACTCTCTGCAGTTCAGAAGATTTTCCAAGCTGAGAGTACGGGGTAGATCTCTCTCTTCCAGAGGTGCCTTCCTCTGGAATAGCCTCCTTGCCCCTCTCAGACTTCAGCCGGAACTCTTCAAGTTCCAAAACCTTTTCAAGACACTGTTCTTCTCCACTTCTTTCCCCCTCTCCCTGCCCTGCTAATTCCACTTCTGCTGGTCCCTCAGGAGTCTTATAGTCTACAAGGCCCTCCCTTACCAGTCCTTACCGGCACTTCCACTCCAGCACTGCCCTCTGCCCCCTTCTGACCAGCTTCCCCCCTGAGCTTGGCCCTCCCCTGCCCTCGCACTTAGTCGGGGATCTCGACTCTGGCACCCCTAGCACTTACCCCCCTGCGCTCCCCTAGCATTTCACATCCCCTGGGAAACCACGCCCCCCAACCCTGCAAAGTTGCAGTTCCTCCTCCCTTCCCACTCCTTCTTTGCACTTTTCTTTACTGCATTTGCACGATCTGAATGTCACAGGGCCTAGTGGGACCGTTTATTGTTGTATTATTTCCCCTGTTTTCTCCCCCCTTTTACTGGGTAGCACTTGGAAACACCATGTGTTGTATATGCGCCTTATAAATACTAAATACATACATGCATGCATTCACATTACGGATAACATTTTAAAACTTTCTTTCATGGGGATTGGCAACATGCAATGTCACCAAATAGGGGGGTAACAAAGAATTCACATTGGATGTACCATCAAAAGCAACAAGAGTCAAACTCGACACAGACCAAAAATGTGCAATACTCTAACTCAATTTTAACAATGCAATAAAATAAAATCGGTATACCTGCAATGCTTAGCCTACTGCATTGTGCTTTAACCTCAATCAGATATTGATCGTTTTTGTTCCCATGACTCGATACATGAATTTGTGTTAGACAATGTCAATAAGTGCAGTGATTGTTAAACAGGGCTAAGAACCAGTTGCACTTAACAGGCAACCTTTTAATACACATTGTTGTTACTGGTTACAAAATTGTGCTGACTCTATATAATCCACTTTTTAAAAAGAAAACTTGTATTATTTACCCATATGATAAATCATACTCTAAACATTAAAACATGTCTACTCACACCTTATTCCCAATATAATTAGCACATAATATAATAAAAGGATTGAGAAAAAACAGGGAGTTCGAGTCAAGTGTAAACATCTTAAATATGGAGTAAGAACGGAACATAAGGACAAACAAGTTGATAAAATCCAGAATAAGTAAGAATATTGACACAGTTCCACTAACATGACATTTCTGGCAATTACTGTAGAAGTCGAACATCACATCATCGTCGCCATACCTAGCAGCTCCACAATAGCTCGAGGAGCTGTCTTAGTCTGCATCCCTACCTCTGTCACCGGTCAGAGGTGTTATATTTCTTTAGGTTGAAGTAGCAGGACTTGTGCCCTCGCCAATTACACCAGGAATACAAGGAAATACACGAGTTCAAATGTGTGGCAGGTTTAAGACTGATGTTAAAGCATTGACTTGAGATTGAAGATGGAGAGGCAGGGGAGAAATCAGTCTACCGGGTTGACTGCACGTGCGCAGTCCCATCTGTCCAGGTGCCATCTGGTTGATGGAGTCCTGGGACAATGTGACAAAGTGACCTGCCTGGTTCTGAGGGCAAGGGGTGGGGTGACCATGGAGACTGGGTAGCACTACATGCTAAGTAATTCAGGACCAAGGGGCATTATTGGTAGGATCCCCTGGTCTGCCAACCCACCTCGAGGCAAATGGCAGAGGCTGGTGATTGGACACCACTAATGATATCTGCGCCTTTAAGGGCCTGTGCAATAGGCTGACTGGAACATGTTCATGCTTACCTCATCATAGGGGGGCAACGGATGTGGGGGAGGGGAGCTTGCTGAGCACTGGTATGGAGTTCAGGCCTCCTGTGCCCAAGTGAACATGTTCATGTGCAGTGCAGGGTCTCACAAACAGGAAGACTCAGAAGTGCACATTCTCCCTTCACGCCGTGCACAATGTGCAAAAAACAATCCAGCATGGTGTCGGCCCCAGATATCGCCTTGGCCCATGGACCCACGAGGGGTAGGGGCAGAGCCAAAAATCCAGTAAGAGGACTGCCTGTGATGTCAAACAAATCAATCATATTGACTATAATACTATGCCACACATCCTAGAATTATCAGAGAGTGGTAGTCTGAGCTGACAGGGTCAGAGCCCTATAAAATGGAGGGACATTTGTAGTAGGGTGTAGGAGTCTTTCATAATAAAAATAACGGTGACAGTAATTGTAGGGGCAGGAATACTGCCTGTATTGCAGAAAGAGATGCAGATTTGCCGAAATGTTGTATGCAGTATTTCATATTGCGTTTAGAAAGGGATGATCGACTATATTGGATCATACCATTAAGATGCCACTTTTTCGTCCCCTTTGGGGGGTCCCCGTCCAGAAATAAAAAAATAAAAAAAACCGGCATTATTATAGCTGTACTGCTTATTATTACCCACGGTGTGTGGTGCCCTGCCGGGATTCGAACCTGCGTCAGCTGCCTCTGCACGGATGTCAACGCGAGCGCTCTACTCGCTGTGCCACTTCGCCTGAACTGAAAAAAAACGCCTCTGCTTTCCTTGCCAACAGGAAGAAAAGCCTGAAGAAACGTCTGGTCACCTTGTAGAATGTATACCTCCTCCATTTGTGTAAAAAATAAAATCTGCAGTATTTTATGTTTGCATTTCATCTCATATTTAGGTAGCATTTACCAGTGGTGCTATTCCCTATGAACAACACAAGTATTACATATCCACAACTCGCTAATGTGGCCAGTCGCTAAAACAGGCAGTATTGGTCAATACCAGCTGATTTGAATGTTGCCACTGCATCTGTTATGCGGGTGAAAGAATCCACGCATTTGGACCCAACAGACGTCTAACGACGTCACTCATACCTTTAGACCTAGGCTCTTACCTCAGGTGTTGCCTGTGCTATGGGGAAGGTCTTCAGTTCTACCTACTCCATCGCCTTCTGGCGACCTGTCTTTTTAAAATGGTTGCAATATTATGGAGAAAAAACACTTTGCGCTCGTTTTAATTTCATTTCTGCTAGTTCTGAAGAAAATCTGCATTTTCCCGCCATCATAGGAAAGTGTTTCTTTAGAGCAGTGCATGCCTTTCATGTTTGACAAGTTTAATATTTAATACGCTGTAGACATCACTTCATTCAGGAATGAGAAATATCCATTATCTTGTCAACAATGATTACATTTTAATAACACATTCTCGACAGCAACGCTGATCAACCTAACAGCCTAACCACCCCCTGAGCCGAGGGAGCAGGTTGAGCAGGTGCCGAGGAAAAGCTACGCAAAGCTACCGTCACCATGTAAAGTACGGGGGGCTGGGAGGGGGCTGTTACAAGGAAACACAGTAAACAGGCAAGGAGGGAGGACGCTATGAAGCATCCAGAGCACTTATTGTGATTAAGATAATGGGCAAATATGTATTAGTTCTAGATGCCTATGTCAAAACACTGCCTGTACATGTTTGGGTAATTTGGCGTAGTGCTAAACAAGGAATAGGATTGCTGTGTAGTCTGTTGTAAGGCACATGAGGCTTGAGATAATATCCGCATTTTACAAGCTAATTATTCTAAAAAAATTAAAAAGCAACGAAAAAATGAACCAATCTAATATTAATTTGATTGTATCGATAACATTTTAGAATCACCAATTGTGGTAGAAATTAACCTCTCTGACATTGAATTCTCAAATCCTGCAGAAGTCCAGAGGAAACCATGGTATCAAGTCAACTGAGTTTATTTTCTATGGAATTCTCCATGAATCAATAGCTGGCGACATGAGTTTCGGCATCCTCCTTCTTTATTTCAAAGCACAGTTCCAATCATCATGGCGTGTTAGAAACAAACTACCTTTCTGTGGTGTTATTGTGTGGGTTAAGTATGCACCATGGCACATATGTAACTAAGGTACAGAAAAGAAAATCAAGATGACATTTTGGGCAAAAAAATGTAGGCCAGGAGGATAGCCATGCAACTTGGGTTTATCGCCAGTCTGGCACTGAGAAGCTGGGGAAGTGTAGCATTAAGTGCAATATAAATGACTGATATAAAAAACACAAAAGTCTGGAATACCTGGTGTGAAGATTTAGGGATAAAGGGGAAAACGTCTTCCTTAGAAAAGTGGTGCCTAATAAGGCATTGGGCCTCATTATGACCCCAGTGGTAGTCGTGCTGGTAAAAACGGCACGGATGCTGCCAGAGTCATTTTCTTTTCAGCGCCCAGCAATGGGGACTTACTGGGGTATTACAGCCCTGGTTGTCCTGGTAATTCCCCTTTGCCGGGGCGACGGGAAAAATTACTCCCCGTTCCCATTCGAGTGCCATTGGACTCAATGGGAATGTGGATGACGGATGCACCGGCACTGTTTGAAACAGTGCCGGTGCATCCGTCAAGGTCTGGGAACGGGTGCCGTTCCGCCTGCCTGGTCAGACCTGGCGAGCTGAAAAGCACCCACTCGCAGAACTCGGAGTATGCCGGTCCGGTAACAACAATGCCTGTAGCTTACCAGCACCATTGTTACCGGACCAACATACCTATAATGAGGCCCATTGTGGATTAAAGAGCAGTCATACCTTCGCAAGTAGGCAGTCATTGAAAAAGGAATATTTATTTAAAAGATACTGGTTTTGGGGTTTGATACCCGGAATGGATGAAGGTAATTCAAAGAAAGGAACAGAGGCAGGTACCAGGATAATGCTTTTGGCGCTGTAGGAATATTCAGTAGCAGAATCAGGACAGGCATCTCAGTAGCTTGCCATTTCTATCTGACTCTCATAGTGGCAGGGAGATAGCAGAGGAAGTCATCAGAGAACTAGTTGGTTGTACCAAACTCAATTTTTTGGCATGAACAGCAAACTTGAAATCCATCCGTGCAACGTGAAGTAGAAAGGAACCATGGCCAGCCACTAATCGGGGGCTTTTTATTTTGTAACTAGGTTGCAGGTGTAGAGAAGTTGTCAGAAAGTTACCAGTATTGAAATTAGATTGTATTTTCATGAATATGTCCATTAGGAAAGGGCAAGGGTCTACATGAAGAAAGGATGCAGTGTTTCAGAAATGCCACCCCATTCTTGGATGCGGTGTAGAGGTGAAGTTGGTGGGGCAGCAGTGAAGAGGTGAAGTTGGGGACAGAGGTCATGAAAGTATCATGAATGAATTTTCCTAAGGTGGCCGGCGGCTGTAGACCATGGAACCTGAACAAAGAAGATGATGTTTCATTAAAAACAATGGGCCTCATTACAACTCTGGCGGGAGCCGTGCCGTTGAAAATGGCGTGGCTGCTGCCGGCGTTGCATTTTTTCTGGCACCCGCGAATGGGCAAGAACCGGGTCATGCTGAGCTCGGCGGACCCGGTAATTGCCCATTTGCGGGTGCCGGGAGTGTTGGGTGTCCTGACCCACGTTTGAGCTATCATGCTGCAACATTTGGTGCTGTGGGCTTAGAAAATCCAAGATGGCCAAAAAGCCCACAAGTGTGCCAGAATCCAGGAGAACCACGCAGTTTATGTGCACACCAAAATGGTTACCTCACTTGCCACCCACCAGTGTAAAGAAAGATCTTTGTTAACAAAATCCACTGTTATTGATGTCAAAAAGTTGCTGAAATCGTGGCTCATCAGACCAGTTTAAAGATTCAACCCTTTTGTGGGGTTCCACATAACCATTTTACTGTAAGGAGCCCCATCAAAACAATGTTAAGCAAGGATTTACTACCATGTAAGAACCATTCCTGTTTGGAATGCATTAATCCAAGAAAAATCCCAAAAATGGTTGCATTACCAGTACTCACCACTATCAGAAAGCCGGTGTTTTAAAACAACACCAGACATTTGTGTAAAACTGAATAAATGAACCCAAAGCAGGCCAAAGAAAGACTTACGGAGAGGTGGATACAATGTAAAGTTATATTCTGAAGTGACTTGAAGGTTTATAACAAGACTGGCTGAGCTCTGCAGGTCTGCAGAGGCTTAAACTGAAACTGGATTTAAAATTACCAAAAATCGAAAATGTTTAAATTAACTGAGTGACCTACTTTTGAGTGTCACATAGTTTGTCACTGTTGAAATGTCATAGTTTTGAACTTAGAATCAGCATTCTAGCTGCATATGTAAAAATTGTCTTGACTTAAACTGGGGAACAAAAAGTGACATTTTATCTGAAACCTGGCTTAAGGAACTGAATTCTGCCCACCAGCTACCCCCGACAGGAGTTGAGACTTGCACAACAGCTGTGTTCCCAGGCCTAGCTGCCTTTTGCTGTTCCCACCAAAAGGGATATGACACTTCTCTCATTGAATTACCTGGGCTCTGCAGGAAATTGAACAAAGCCCCGTCCTGACTGAGGCAAATGTTTTATTGGTGGGAGTCGTAAATGTGGCTTCCTCCTGGAAGGAAAGGGGAGGAGCACTGCCTGTGAGAGCAAGCTGGCTTGGCAGAACTGGAAAAAACAGAAATTCAACCTTGTGCTGGGGGGAAACCACACCCCTTTGGGGCCAGAACATAACTCTAAAAAGATGGATCATTCATAGAGCGGACTTGTGAAAATTTTATAAATGATACCATAATTCTTGTGATTTTTCTGCCCACATATTAAGAGGTTTTTAGAACCGGCGGTATGATCTGGGGGCAAGCTAGCAGTTAAGAGGGTATTACTTAAAATGTATGCATGTTAAAAATCTGACACTTCATCAATTAATGTCCATACTCCTTGCGCACATGTGTGTAAATTTGGGTTAATGTCCGATATTGCAAAACCAGTTAAAAAGTGCAAATGTTGCCATTTCTCAATGCAAGCTCTCAGGAAGAGCAGATTTGGACAGGGTATACCTCCTGTGATATGTGATGGGTGCATGTAATTTTAAACAAATGTGTACCTGTGCAAATATGTCTTTTGGGTCAAAATATAGATTGTGTGTAATTTGACAGGGGTGGGTTCTCTGTATCATAAACAGACCTCATCATGATGACACTTCATTTCATTCCCCCAATCAAGGGGAAGAGGCTGAAGTGGCCAATGACAAGTGGAGAGGGGTAGGGTCTAGAAAGCTAGCCTCTCCACCCACTTTCAAAACACATAAAAGCAGACAGTCAGGACAGATAGGGACATTCAATTCCATTTGCTGCAACGCGCTCTCCCGGACCACACAACATCCAGAAGATACTAGATTCAACACTTAGACTTTAAAACTCCAAAGAACTTGATTTAGAACTCAAAGCAAGGGCCTAAACCCACAAACTGAGAACTCTTCTCAGTGGGCCTCAGCATCCAGCAAACCTAACAGCGATAGCAGCATCCAGGAGCCGTGCAGATCAGCGCTGGGTCCAGAGAAAGCTGTGCAGAAAGATCCAGAAGCAGTGCTGTACCCAGAGAAAGCAGAGCAGTATCCAGAACCAGAGGCAGAGCAGAGCTGACCCAGACCGCTGTTCGCAGAACTAGAGAGCTGACCCAGACGCTGTGCGCAGAGACCGTCCGTGGCGAGTGAAGAAAACCTGACCAGATCCGTGGCGAGGCCCATTCTATTTCTAAATATATTGTGAGTACCTAGCAGAACTGTGCAGAACCAATCTCTTAGTTAAAATAATATAATTCAATCTATTTTAATCTAACCAGAACTGTCTCCTAACTGTCACCTGTCATTTGCAAAGCTGTCACCTGTCATTTCTAGTTGCTAGCTGTAACTTGTCACTTTGAACTTTTAAAATTTCAAATCTGAAAAACGACCTTTACCATATCGCTCATATCTCCGTGACCGTTTGTCTTAGAGACGTGCAGTAACTTTCCTCTGAAAGCTGGGAATATTGGCTTTTCAACGAACCTATAACTGCATTCCTATTCCCTATACTTTTGCTGCAATCGCGAAAAACGCACTCGCGAATTTTACCGCGATATGCAAATTTCTCCACGTGTGAAAACAGCAGCTTCCTTGCTTTCATTTGCCAAAAATTCGTTTAACCTGCCAATCATTCCTAGAACATTGCTAAAGTAAGCCTGAACTTATTTAAACCAACTAATCCTCAACCTGAACCTCCAGAGGGAATTAAAATCATTTTAGCACATTTTCCAATATATTGCTATCACATTTTAAAGCATTTTGAGCCTGTGTAAAACTCATATCTATTCTCCTCTAAGCTTACTGGGAAACTGGAACTCTGTATTACATTGTGATTGTATACCTGAACCGTGTGCTCTTCCTTCCATCTCCTTACATTGTATAGGGGGGTGAATTGCCACAAAGGGAAAGTGATTACCTTGTCTTTTGTGAAACCATATCAGTTTATCTTCTATACTGCATTTCATTCATTCAACCTTGCATTTCCTTGAACCCTATAAAGCATTCTCTACCACATTATTCTTCTGTCCCTATTTACCAGTGTGCTACCTTATCCATTTCATGTTAACTCCTTAGTGATTATAAAGAAGTGGGCTAGTGCCAGATTCTCCGTTGTTAATCTTTATCATA
Organism: Ambystoma mexicanum; assembly: GCF_040938575.1. Lineage (NCBI taxonomy): Eukaryota > Metazoa > Chordata > Amphibia > Caudata > Ambystomatidae > Ambystoma > Ambystoma mexicanum. Next base: position 289,904,762 of record NC_090930.1, on the reverse strand, counting down.
TCAGATTAAGTGTGATATTCAATTATTAATTTATTATAAAGTGTTATATATATATATATATATTGTTTAAATTCTCAAATAAACCTTTTAACTTGCAAAACAGAACTACTTCTTGGCTCAGTGGGGTCAGGGGGATTCCAAGAGAGGGGTGTTATATAGGGGAAGTCATCCAGAACGCATGAACTGGACATAAAGATATATCAATAAGGGTTTCCATTCAGTATCCCAGACTAGGCATTGATTTAGCTGTAGTATTGAATTGAATCCTCTTACAAATTGGGGGCTCGTAGCCGGGGATTCCGGATTAGATCTATCACTTGTGCAGATTAATACAGTGTGCCAGCTGACCAGATACACATATCCGGTCGGATCACCACGCTGTGTTACGCTGTAAAGCACTCCTCAAAGGAACGCTCTAAGGAAAAGGTCTGTTTTGCAAAAATAAAATACAAACTTCTGTAAATCAGGAAGGAACTCAAATTCCAGAATGACGACCTTGGTAGATATGAAAATAGCCAGAGAGCACTTCTTACATAAGCTATTTGTGAGAGGTGAGTGGACTCATCAGGACCAGACGGTCTGGTTGCAAGCAATCGCACCCCAGATCACGGAAACAGGGTCAGATATATGGAGAGACCAGGGTCCCTTACATGTGACCCTGAGTGAACTATATATGTCCTCTAAGGCCAAGGATGAGCACAACAAGATTGCCAGGGTAGCGGCATATTTATATTTACATATGGGAGCCATGCAGGACAAATGTGCTGAAGGCCAAGATCTGGCGAGTAGGCAACTGCTGGCATTACAGAAGGCCCAATCTGATCTGGACTCTTCTGAGCAGAGGCTGCAGAGGAGCCAGGAGTCAGAAAATGATAGTAGGTAGTATATCATTAAAATAAAAGAGGACATGGATATACTGCAACAGGAAAAGGCTGACCAGGATACTAGATTTCTGGCCCTGCAGAAGGAGCACCAAGACAGTTTGGACTCCTTACCGCAGAGCCAGAAAAAGCTGGAGCAACAATTAGACTTTAACAGGGCATGCACGGAGAAGGTAGCCACCCTGCAAAGTCATCTAGATAGAGTGAAAGCAGAGAGCAACAAGCTGATTTTGAAAGACCTGGATACCCAGGCAGAGTTTGATGAAGAACGCCAGAAAGCTGGTGCCTTTCAAAGGCAGAGGGGCGACCTGGTGGCACAAATTCAGGCTCTTAGTCAGGAAAGAGACGCCTTAGGCCAGGAAGTCTGCCATTTAAAAAGAAAAACAGAAGAAAATCACTTGGCCCTCCAGGGGCTGGGTGACCTCCAAAAAGAACACCAGAACTTGTTAGAACACACCAGGAGGGTGGAGGATGCTCTGGCAAGAAAGGAGCAGGCCAATAGGGACACAGCTCAGGAGGTAACCCTCCTGCAGCAAAAACTGGCCCAGTGCTCCAGGACCAATCAGGAGGCACAGAGAGAGAATGAGGCTCTCTGCCAGCACAATGATAGACTCCAACAACAGGTAGCGATGCAGGAGAGACTGATAGAGTCTAGTAAGGCCTTAACTGAGGAACTGAAGGCGCAGGCTCTTGCATTGCAACAGGGAGCAGGGGCGGATAGAGATGAGGTTCGCTGGGAAAGAGAAACTCCTGAGCATAACCCCAGGAGCCCTAGTACCAGAGGCCTTTATCTCTCTCAGTCCCTGTACTCTGCCACCCCCATGTCCCCTGGCGCACATGAGCACAGGGCCACAGGGATGGCAGATTACTATCCAGCCAGAAGCATGGGGCTCATAGGCCAGTACCACCCAGGAATGGAGGGGCGGGCGTCCGGGTATGGGCACCCAAGCACAGTGCAATTTAATGGGGAACCCCAGGAGAGTAGGGCATCCTGAAAACCTCTGCCCAGTTAGGTCAGTGGGGGGGGTACCCATCAAATCCTGGCAGCAAGGAGGATTCTGAAGACTCCTCTGAGCGGTACAGGACACAGGAGACCAGGTCCCCACATTCTGCCAGCCATTCCCAGGCTCGCAGAATTCGGGAAAACCTGGAAGAACAGACGGGAACCTCTGGGAGCAGTGCCTCTGAGTCAGAAGATGAATGGACCAGGGTTACCCGGACCAAAAGGGCCAATAAGACAAAAAGGGCCTTGCTTAAGGACCCCTTAAAGCAGATTAAGGCAATCAGGAGCGTCATCACGCCTTATCATAAGAACGCCAAGTATTCTGTTTGGGAGCACTTAGAGTTGTTTGAGCAAATGATGGAGACTTTCCATTTGAAGGACAGCCAAAGCTGTATTCAATATGTAAAGTGGACCTTCTCGCCGGAAAACTCCAGTTTCTTTGCGGGGCTGGAGGACCAAAATCATTTAAGATGGTCCACCTATAAGGCGGCCATCTTGAAACATTTTTCTACTCATAGAAATCCTCAAGAGGCTCGCAAGGCAGCCTACAATTTACAATGTGGGGAGGATCAGGCCCCACAAGAATTTGTGCAGGAGTTAAAGCGTGCTTTTGCACAGACCACAAGAAGGGTGCGCACGGATAGCAGATAATTTATTAATACGTTTTTCCATGCCTTGCCCAAATACATAATGACCCAGCTCGTGAGGGATTTTCACGAGAAAAGATCTTTAGACTGGGTCATTGAACAGGCGACCCGGATCTATGAGGTGCAGAAGCCAATAGAAAATAAAAATAATGCGCCCAAAAACCCCAAAGCCAACAACACCCCTGCTGCTGCCAAGGTGGCAGAGGTAAAGGTCACCCCCGTTTTAGATTTGGAGATGGGGGGGCCTAAAAACCTACCTGCACCTAATAATGCTAGGCCCAGAAGGTCCTCGGGCCAGTCACAGACAGGGAGCCAGGGAGGCAGCCCCACAAATGGGGTCCCTCGCTCTCCTGATTATGTAAGCCCCCGTTACAAGGGAAACAGACCCATCCTGGGTTATGTGTGGACTCCTCCAGCCCAAGGGGGGGATCCAGCCAAGCACCTAACCCAGAGAACTTCCCTCCCAACTTCTCACAGGAGGGCAGAAACTCACCAAACCCTGGGCAGAACTTCTTCCCCAGGTATCCACCCAACTTCCAGCCCCAAAATCCTCCACCCTTCTTTCCCCAATTCCCTGAGCCCAGATAACCGAATCCGGGACAGGGGAGGCCAAGGGTGGAGGGGTATCCAAATCTTCCCAACCAGGGGTACTACCAAAGAAGGGATAGCTACCCTTCCCGGGATCAGCCCAGGGGAGAAAATAGAGCCCCGTATCAGCCTGAGCGGGTTTCCCAGTTAGAGCGCCAGGTCCAAAACATGGCGCGGGATCTGGGTCACATACTGAGGGCTCAGCAGAACCCTCAGATCGGTATGCCGGCGCAGAATGCACCCAACTCTGGACCTGGTGCTCCAGAACAATGACGGGGGCAGCACCCCGATAACTCACCGGTTCCCAGGGAGGAGGCACAAAGGGAAGGGGGGTGTAAAGCCTTGGAGGAAGCTTCCTTCCTCACTTGTAAACAGCCCCTGGAAACCCAGGAACCGGAAACAAAATCTCTTCACCCTGAAAGTCTGCCTCCTAAGGAGCAGAGGGGGGGTAGGAGAAACAAAAGACCCAAACAGACTCAGTTTGAGGAGGAGGTACAGATCTTCCAATTTGAGGGAGAGGGATCCTCAGAGGATCCTGGGAAAAGGATCTTCTCCTTCAGAGAGGGGGGAACTCCTCCCAAAGAAAAATGGGTCCCTAGGGATGCAAATCCAGACTGGGGAGATGGGGAGACTGAGCTACCGCCGCCCACCATCTCATCCCAGAACCAACAGCAAGAAAATCCCCTGGTTCAAACCCATCCTGGTGACTGCCTCCAAAAAGGGGGGGGCGGCCCAGAACCGGAGCCAGGGGAACCCACAATGGCTCTGATCTCCAGTTGCCAACTTTTTCTTTCAGATTCCCAAGGCTCTCCACAGAATTCTGCCCAAATCTCTTCGCTAGCGATGTCCAAAACCAGAAAGTTAGCCCACCAGTTGTCCAAAAATGTGCATTATCTGTGCCCCCTTGAGGAGAAGGAGGGAAGATACTATGCCCCGGTACAAGTACAGGGGCAGGGTACAATTTTGGCACTGTGGACACTGGATCTCAAGCTACCCTTCTGTCCAGAAGGGCCTTTGACGAACTGAATGCAGGAAGGGGAGAGAATTACCAAATTCCTCTCACCTCTCTTCCTGGACAACTGCAGAACTTTGACGGGAAGGAAATTCCCGTTGAGGGGACTGCAGACTTGGACATTAAGATCGGGCGACACAAGGTGAAACACCCGGTCATAGTAGTGACTCCAGAGGGCACCCCTTGTTTACTGGAGAATGACCTCCTGAGGAGGTTGTCACCCTTAATAGATTGCGTAAACAAGGTCCTCTGGACCCAGAGTAGCCGACCAATAAAATTAAAACAGAGTGTCAACCATGTTAGTTTAAACGGCACCTGCCACATGGTTGAACAAAAATCTGATCAAGTAGAATTTCACTTCCAGAACAACCAAATTCCAGACGTGACAGTAATAGCAGTAGGACAACAGACTGGTGATGGGGGGTCCTCTCTATTTCTGAAAATCAACCTTCCTTCCAGTTTAAGGTGGTATTCCACACTGGAAGGAAACACCCTGAAATTCTTTACTAATCCACAATCAGAAACTCCCAATCCTATAGTCCAGAAAGATGTGAAATCAGCTCAGAGCCTGGCTGATATTCAGCAAATTGGAGAGCAGTTGTTCATCCCTGTTCAGTTAAATGATGGGAAGGACTCTGTTCTCGCTCGAGTGTGTGTGAACAACGGTAAGAGCTTCATCAGCGAAGCCATGTTCCGCCAACTCCCAAAAGATCCAGCCATTCCCACATTCAAACTGATAGACAAATGGGAAATGGACCTGGAAGCACCCAATTCCAAACATCTCCTGCCAAGCAGGTGTATGCTCAAAATCTCCATTGGCAACAAGAGCATAGTCCACAATTGTTGGGTCGTGCGAGACGTCACTGCCACCTTTTACTTAGGCAGTGACATTCTCAATCGCTTTGCCATTAGTTTGGACCTAATAAACTTCAAAGCTTGGTCCCGATTAGCGGATAATCCCATGGGCTTTGATGATCCAGAAAAAGCATTTAGGTCAGCTCAATTGCTACCTTATGCAGTTGAAATTCAGATTAAAGAGGAAGTCACCATCCCAGAAAGGACCCGACAATTCTCCCTGGAAGTGAAAGTTAAAAGAGGACAACATTTGAAAAACCCTGATGCTTATATACATCTAAATGCTTCTCTCCAACAGCAAGGGTTGGGGGTAAACCCAACTCCATTAGTCAATATAGAACATGACACCATTCCAATAGAGGTGGACAACAGCGACTTAAAGAGTATTACTCTAGCCGCAGGCACCATTATTGGAATGGCGGTTGATGACCGACATTTTTCCATCGATTTAGGTAATGAACTGTTAGGGCCAATCCCCAAGGACTGCTTTGACAGTGACAGTGATGACAATACAACACCAGACAGGATTTTTACCCGACATGGGGGGAACTTCCTGGTGTACACTTCTTGCCCTTATGGTAAGGAAGATGTGACTTGTGACTTCAGGAGGGATGAGGTGATTTCCCAGGTCCATGAGGGCTGCCTTTCCCACCTGAAGCCTCCAGTCCAAATCAGCACTCTGACCAGGGACTTCTCCACCCAGCTGGAGGAGGCCGCTGAGATAGCCAAACCAGAAGTCTTTCCAGGCTTCAGGCAGATGGTGGAAGAGAGAGTCAACCTAGCTGATGCCTGTGTGACTCTGGAACAAAAGCAAAAGTTGAAACAAGTTTTCTTGGATTTCCAAGATCTCTTTGCGGTAGACTCATATGACTGTGGCCGCACCGACATCCACACAACAACAATCCCCACGGACCCTGGCATGACTCCAGTGTTTGTGAAGCAATATCGTTTGCCTCTCGCATCCATGGAGTCCCTTACTGAAATAATTAAGAACCTTGAGTCCCGGGGAATAATCCGTCCAGTCCACAGCATCTTCAATAATCCGGTGCTGGGAATATTGAAGCCAAACGGCCAGTGGAGACTCTGCGCCAACCTCAGGGAGCTCAACAAACGGGTCCATACTTCCCGATGGCCTCTGCCCTACATTGACCAAGGGCTGGCCCAGATCCAGGGGTCACAGGTATTCACTGCAATAGACGTGACCAATGGATACTGGACCGTGCAGGTCAGTAGGGAGGACCAATACAAGCTGGCTTTTACCTTTGGGGGCCAGCAGTACACATGGACCCGGACTCCCTTCGGATACCTCAACTCCGGCAATGAATTCAACATTTTCCTACACAAGGCCATGCCCGACCTGGGTGCAAGGGGTAACCTGGCTTATGTAGTTGATGTCCTCATCAAAAGTTCATCTGTGGAGGAACACATAGCGGAGATCCGTTATGTTCTGACCCAGTTGAGGGCCGCTGTTGCAAAACTTTCCTTTCAGAAAGCACAGTGGTGTAGAACCCGTGTTAATTTCTTGGGGCATGAGATTACTCCTCAGGGTCTCTGTCCCCAGGAAAATAAGGTGGAAGCACTCCAAAAACTGAAAGACCCCACAACTCTGCGGGAACTAAGGAGCCTCCTTGGACTGACTAATTACAGCAGAAAGTTCATTGAGGGCTACGCAGAGATCACCAGACCCTTGATTCATCTCCTGAAGGGGGGGGTCAAGTGGGAATGGGGTCCAGAACAAGCCGAGGCGGTAAAACAACTCAAAAGAAGCCTCTCACAAGCGCCTTGCCTAGCTTACCCTGTCAGGAACAAGGAGTTCTTCCTGGAGACGGGGTTCTCTAATACGTGCTTGACACCAGTATTATACCAAAAGCATGACAAGGTCAATAAAGTAATCTCCTATGCGAGCAAAACTTTATCCTCTGTGGAGGAAAAATTCAACGATTGTGAGAAGGCACTCCTGGCAACGGTGTGGGCATTGAAGAATTACCGCCCATTTATCCATGGGGAACACATCATAGTGGAGACTCCACACCAGCCTCTGCAATATCTCCAAAGTGACAGAATCCGAGCCGGGAATGTGAGTAATTCCCGAATTACTTCCTGGATTCTGTCAATGCAAGGCTTTCCTGTGGAGGTCAGATATGGCCAAAACAAGAAGAGTCCCCTCGCGCAAGGTCTGGCTGACTTGCATGATTGTGCCAGAGAAAACTGTCTCGAGGACGAAAGTCTAAAAGTCAAGGACAACACGGAGGCATACCTTAATTCCCCACACAAAGTCTTTGAAGAAGACAAGTGTGAGGGAATGCCCACTGTCTATGTGGATGGATGCTCTTACCATGTTGACAACGAAGGGGAGAAAGAACTGGTGGCTGGCATAGGGAATGCATGGGTGAAGGAGTTTCCAGAACCCTCCGCTGGATACAAAATTGGTCCCCGAAGTAGTCAGGTGGCAGAATTGATGGCTGTGCATCAAGCCATCCTCACTGCTGTCCAACATCAACTCCACGAACTGGTCATAATCACAGATTCTGATTATGTACGGAACGGGTTCGTGGAGCACCTGGATAATTGGAAAACCAGAGGCATGTTATGTGCTAACAACAAACCCTTGAAACATGGGAAGTTGATCCAAAACATTGACGATCTGGTCACCTCGAATGAGATGACCATCTATTGGAAAAAGATCAAGGTCATTCCAAAGTAGAGGGACCAGACAAAACTGGGAATGACTTAGCTGATCAGCTGGCCAAAACCGGGGCCATCCAAGGGGATCTAATAGAAATAGAGTCCCTGTTGGGGGAAATCCAGGTCACTGCTATCACTAGGTCCCAGACAAATGCTCACAGTGATCTTTCAACTGCCCAATGGAGCAAGGAGACCCCTGATGCTGATTTGGTTACAGCTCAGAAGGGGGATCCAATTATTGGTAAGTTTTACCAACACCTTGAGGACCCTGAGAACTTTCCCCTGACGGATACCGATTACAAAGGGAAAGAGGACCTTAGTGTGTTGATGAAATGTCCAAAAATGTTCCGGATCCAAGACGGTTTGTTGGTAAGGAAATCCAAAGCTGGCCACGATCAGTGGGTGGTTCCTACCTCATTCCGAAGCCTGATGTTAAGTCACGCCCATGATGCGGCCACCGCCGGTTATAGGGGGTTTCACACAACACTGGAAATCTTAAGAGAGGTTGCATACTGGCCACACATGGGGCAGGACCTTGACCAATACTTGAAGGGGTGTCTTGTGTGTGCACAATTTCAGCCATCATCCCTCACGCACCGTGCACCCCTCCAAAAGAGGGGGATGACACTGCCGTGGTCAGATTTACAAATCGACTTTGTAGGCCCTGTGATTCGCTCGACTAGAGGAAACAAGTACATGTTGACCGTTACATGCTTGTTTACCAAGTGGGTGGAATGTCTCCCAGCCCCAAATGGCAAGGCAGAAACTGCAGCTGCCCTGATGATTAACCAAATCTTTTCCCGTTTCGGTCTACCTCAAAGGATTGAGTCAGACAGGGGTAGCCACTTCACCAGTGAAGTGATGACAAAGATGTGGGAGATACTGGGGGTCAAAAGGAAGTTGCATATTGCTTACCGGCCAGCTTCTTCTGGGGCAGTAGAGAGATATAACCGAACCATTGTGAGCATATTAAAGAAGTTTGTGGCAGATTCTGGGCCAAGTTGGGATATCCGATTACCTCTGGTCCTAATGGCCATCAGATCTACCCCTTCATCTGCAACCAAAATGTCACCATTTGAGTTGATGACTGGGCGCAAGATGGTGCTTCCTCAGCATTTGCTCTACAGGACCCAAGAGCAGACACTGATAAATGCCTCCACAACTCATGAGTATGTGGAGAATTTAAGGAAACACCTTCAACATGCTTTTGCTTATGCTCAGCGGAATCTAGAAAGATCAGCTGATAGCATGAAGACCCACTATGACCTGAAAACTTCCAGGAAGGAATATCAGGTGGGGGACCGGGTCTATCTATACAATTTCCAAAGGAACCAGGCCAAACAGCGAACATTTTTGCCTACATGGAAGGGACCCTTTGAGATTATAGACAAAATCTCCCCTGTGGCCTACAAGATCCGCATCCCAAAAGGCGGTTTGGCAGAGGGGGAAAACAAGTGGGTCCACATTAACCAGTTGAAGTGTTGCCATCCCAGGCACACTCTGCAAAAACTGGAGGAATCCTCTGGAATCCTAGAGGGTACTGTCTCAGATTAATTCAGTTCTAACTTAAAAGATCCTACATATAGCCTATCAAATTCTGTGTTTCTCAAGTTTATGTGTTCCTGTCTCTTAATTTAAAAAAAAAAAAAAAATGTGCATGTTCATATCGGTTGAGTTCTAAAATATATATGCCACCCCACTATATCAATGGTGGGGGAGAAATGTCCATGAATAGGTATTGCCGCTCTTCCTTTGTCGTCCTAGGAGAAAGAAATCCTTGAGACTGGCCAAGGAGGAAGATCCGGAGACCGGGAGCAGAGACGCAAGGGGCCCAGGGTACCGCCCAATATTCTCATCAGGACCGGCGAGGAGAACCGATCGATCAGTACCGGATGGAGGAAAAGATGCTGAACTGTGCCATTTGCAGAATTGGAAGAAGATTATGCGGACAGACCAGTGCGTGGGTCAAAACCCTTGTGCACCTGACTCCCCATCGACTCAAACTCAAAGGGCAGTCACGTGGGGGGATTTGTTGGGTGTCCTGACCCACGTTTGAGCTATCATGCTGCAACTTTTGGTGCTGTGGGCTTAGAAAATCCAAGATGGCCAAAAAGCCCACAAGTGCGCCAGAATCCAGGAGAACCACGCAGTTTGTGCGCACACCAAAATGGTTACCTCACTTGCCACCCACCGGTGTAAAGAAAGATCTTTGTTAACAAAATCCACTGTTATTGATGTCAAAAAGTTGCTGAAATCGTGGCTCACCAGACCACTTTAAAGATTCAACCCTTTTGTTGGGTTCCACATAACCATTTTACTGTAAGGAGCCCCATCAAAACAATGTTAAGCAAGGATTTACTACCATGTAAGAACCATTCCTGTTTGGAATGCATTAATCCAAGAAAAATCCCAAAAATGGTTGCATTACCAGTACTCACCACTATCAGAAAGCCGGCGTTTTAAAACAACACCAGACATTTGTGTAAAACTGAATAAATGAACCCAAAGCAGGCCAAAGAAAGACTTACTGAGAGGTGGATACAATGTAAAGTTATATTCTGAAGTGACTTGAAGGTTTATAACAAGACTGGCTGAGCTCTGCGGGTCTGCAGCGGCTTAAACTGAAACTGGATTTAAAATTACCAAAAATCGAAAATGTTTAAATTAACTGAGTGACCTACTTTTGAGTGTCACATAGTTTGTCACTGTTGAAATGTCATAGTTTTGAACTTAGAATCAGCATTCTAGCTGCATATGTAAAAATTGTCTTGACTTAAACTGGGGAACAAAAAGTGACATTTTATCTGAAACCTGGCTTAAGGAACTGAATTCTGCCCACCAGCTACCCCCGACAGGAGTTGAGACTTGCACAACAGCTGTGTTCCCAGGCCTAGCTGCCTTTTGCTGTTCCCACCAAAAGGGATATGACACTTCTCTGATTGAATTACCTGAGCTCTGCAGGAAATTGAACAAAGCCCCGTCCTGACTCAGGCAAATGTTTTATTGGTGGGAGTCGTAAATGTGGCTTCCTCCTGGAAGGAAAGGGGAGGAGCACTGCCTGTGAGAGCAAGCTGGCTTGGCAGAACTGGAAAAACCAGAAATTCAACCTTGTGCTAGGGGGAAACCACACCCCTATGGGGCCAGAACATAACTCTAAAAAGATGGATCATTCATAGAGCGGACTTGTGAAAATGTTATAAATGATACCATAATTCTTGTGATTTTTCTGCCCACATTTTAAGAGGTTTTTAGAACCGGTGGTATGATCTGGGGGCAAGCTAGCAGTTAAGAGGGTATTACTTAAAATGTATGCATGTTAAAAATCTGACACTTCATCAATTAATGTCCATACTCCTTGCGCACATGTGTGTAAATTTGGGTTAATGTCCGATATTGCAAAACCAGTTAAAAAGTGCAAATGTTGCCATTTCTCAATGCAAGCTCTCAGGAAGAGCAGATTTGGACAGGGTATACCTCCTGTGATATGTGATGGGTGCATGTAATTTTAAACAAATGTGTACCTGTGCAAATATGTCTTTTGGGTCAAAATATAGATTGTGTGTAATTTGACAGGGGTGGGTTCTCTGTATCATAAACAGACCTCATCATGATGACACTTCATTTCATTCCCCCAATCAAGGGGAAGAGGATGAAGTGGCCAATGACAAGTGGAGAGGGGTAGGGTCTAGATAGCTAGCCTCTCCACCCACTTTCAAAACACATAAAAGCAGACTTTAAACAATATATATATTATATGCCTAGTCTGGGATACTGAATGGAAACCCTTCAGGGACTCAATCTCAATTAGATCCCCTTGGATGGCCCCGGTTTTGGCCAGCTGATCAGCTAAGTGATCTTTTTCCAATAGATGGTCATCTCATTCGAGGTGACCAGATCATCAATGTTTTGGATCAACTTCCCATGTTTCAAGGGTTTGTTGTTAGCACATAACATGCCTCTGGTTTTCCAATTAACCAGGTGCTCCACGAACCCGTTCCGTACATAATCCGAATCTGTGATTATGACCAGTTCGTGGGGTTGATGCTGGACAGCAGTGAGGATGGCCTGATGCACAGCCATCAATTCTGCCACCTGACTACTTCGGGGACCAATTTTGTATCCAGCGGAGGGTTCTGGGGACTCATTCACCCATGCATTCCCTACGCCGGCCACCAGTTCTTTCTCCCCGTCGTTGTCAACATGGTAAGAGCATCCATCCACATATACAGTGGGCATTCCCTCACACTTGTCTTCTTCAAAGACTTTGTGGGGGGAATTAAGGTATGCCTCCATGTTGTCCTTTATTTTTAGACTTTCGTCCTCGAGACAGTTTTCTCTGGCACAATCATGCAAGTCAGCCAGACCTTGCGCGAGGGGACTCTTCTTGTTTTGGCCATATCTGACCTCCACAGGAAAGCCTTGCATTGACAGAATCCAGGAAGTAATTCGGGAATTACTCACATTTCCGGCCCGGATTCTGTCACTTTGGAGATATTGCAGAGGCTGGTGTGGAGTCTCCACTATGATGTGTTCCCCCTGGATAAAGGGGCGGTAATTCTTCAATACCCACACCGTTGCCAGGAGTGCCTTCTCACAATCGTTGAATTTTTCCTCCACAGAGGATAAAGTTTTGCTCGCATAGGAGATTACTTTACTGACCTTGTCATGCTTTTGGTATAATATTGCCGTCAAGCACGTATTAGAGAAACCCGTCTCCAGGAAGAACTCCTTGTTTCTGACAGGGTAAGCTAGGCAAGGCGCTTTTGAGAGGCTTCTTTTCAGTTGTTTTACTGCCTCGGCTTGTTCTGGACCCCATTCCCACTTGACCCCCCCCTTCAGGAGATGAATCAGGGGTCTGGTGATCTCTGCGTAGCCCTCAATGAACTTTCTGCTGTAATTAGTCAGTCCAAGGAGGCTCCTTAGTTCCCGCAGAGTTGTGGGGTCTTTCAGTTTCTGAAGTGCTTCCACTTTCTTTTCCTGGGGACAGAGACCCTGAGGAGTAATCTCATGCCCCAAGAAATTAACATGGGTTCTGCACCACTGTGCTTTTTGAAAGGAAAGTTTTGCTCCGGCGGCCCTCAACTGTGTCAGAACATAACGGATCTCCGCTATGTGTTCCTCAACAGTTGAGCTTTTGATGAGGACATCATCCACATAAGCCAGGTTACCCCTCGCACCCAGGTCGGGCATGGCCTTATGTAGGAAAATATTGAACTCATTACCGGAGTTAAGGTATCCGAAGGGAGTCCGGGTCCATGTGTACTGCTGGCCCCCAAAGGTAAAAGCCAGTTTGTATTGGTCCTCCCTGCTGACAGGCACGGTCCAATATCCATTGGTCAGGTCTATTGCAGTGAATACCTGTGACCCCTGAATCTGGGCCAGCCCTTGGTCAATGTAGGGAAGAGGCCATCGGGAAGTATGGACCCGTTTGTTGAGCTCCCTGAGGTCGGCGCAGAGTCTCCACTGGCCGTTTGGCTTCAATATTCCCAGCACCGGATTATTGAAGGTGCTGTGGACTGGACGGATTATTCCCCGGGACTCAAGGTTCTTAATTATTTCAGTAAGGGACTCCATTGATGCGAGAGGCAAGCGATATTGCTTCACAAACACAGGAGTCATGCCAGGGTCCGTGGGGATTGTTGTTGTGTGGATGTCAGTGCGACCACAGTCATATGAGTCTACCGCAAAGAGATCTTGGAAATCCAAGAAAACTTGTTTCAACTTTTGCTTTTGTTCCAGAGTCACGCAGGCATCAGCTAGGTTGACTCTCTCTTCCACCATCTGCCTGAAGCCTGGAAAGACTTCTGGCTTGGCTATCTCCGCGGCCTCCTCCAGCTGGGTGGAGAAGTCCCTGGTCAGAGTGCTGATTTGGACCGGAGGCTTCAGGTGGGAAAGGCAGCCCTCATGGACCTGGAAAATCACCTCATCCCTCCTGAAGTCACAAGTCACTTCTTCCTTACCATAGCGGCAGGAAGTGTACACCAGGAAGTTCCCCCCATGCGGGGAAAAATCCTGTCTGGTGTTGTATTGTCCTCACTGTCACTGTCAACGCAGTCCTTGGGGATTGGCCCTAACAGTTCATTACCTAAATCAATGGAAAAATGTCGGTCATCAACCGCCATTCCAATAATGGTGCCTGCGGCTAGAGTAATACTCTTTAAGTCGCTGTTATCCACCTCTATTAGAATGGTGTCATGTTTTATGTTGACTACTGGTGTTGGGTTTACCCCTAACCCTTGCTGTTGGAGAGAAGCATTTAGATGTATGTAAGCATCAGGGTTTTGCAAATATTGTCCTCTTTTAGCTTTCACTTCCAGGGAGAATTGCCGGGTCCTTTCCGGGATGGTGACTTCCTCTTTGATCTGAATTTCAACTGCATAAGGTAGCAATTGAGCTGACCTAAATGCTTTTTCTGGATCATCAAAGCCCATGGGATTATCCGCTAATCGGGACCAAGCTTTGAAGTTTATTAGGTCCAAACTAATGGCAAAGCGATTGAGAATGTCACTGCCTAAGTAAAAGGCGGCAGGGACGTCTCGCACAACCCAACAATTGTGGACTATGCTCTTGTTGCCAATGGAGATTTTGAGCATACACCTACTTGGCAGGAGATGTTTGGAATTAGGTTCTTCCAGGTCCATTTCCCCTTTGTCTATAAGTTTGAAGGTGGGAATGGCTGGATCTTTTGGGAGTTGGCGAAACATGGCTTCGCTGATGAAGCTCTTACCATTGTTCACGCACACTCGAGCGAGAACAGAGTCCTTCCCATCATTTAACTGAACAGGGATGAACAACTGCTCTCCAATTTGCTGAATATCAGCCAGGCTCTGAGCTGATTTCACATCTTTCTGGACTATAGTAGTGGGAGTTTCTGATTGTGGATTAGTAAAAAATTTCAGGGTGTTTCCTTCCAGTGTGGAATACCACCTTAAACTAGAAGGAAGGTTGATTTTCAGAAATAGAGAGGACCCCCCCATCACCAGTCTGTTGTCCTACTGCTATTACTGTCACATCTGGAATTTGGTTGTTCTGGAAGTAAAATTCTACTTGGTCAGATTTTTGTTCAACCATGTGGCAGGAGCCGTTTAAACTAACATGGTTGACACTCTGTTTTAATTTTATTGGTCGGCTAGTCTGGGTCCAGAGGACCTTGTTTACGCAATCTATTAAGGGTGACAACCTCCTCAGGAGGTCATTCCCCAGTAAACAAGGGGTGCCCTCTGGAGTCACTACTATGACCGGGTGTTTCACCTTGTGTCGCCCGATCTTAATGTCCAAGTCTGCAGTCCCCTCAACAGGAATTTCCTTCCCGTCAAAGTTCTGCAGTTGTCCAGGAAGAGAGGTGAGAGGAATTTGGTAATTCTCTCCCCTTCCTGCATTCAGTTCGTCAAAGGCCCTTGTGGACAGAAGGGTAGCTTGAGATCCAGTGTCCACCAGTGCCAAAATTGTACCCTGCCCCTGTACTTGTACCGGGGCATAGTATCTTCCCTCCTTCTCCTCAAGGGGGCACAGATGATGCACATTTTTGGACAACTGGTGGGCTAACTTTCTGGTTTTGGACATTGCTAGCGAAGAGATTTGGGCAGAATTCTGTGGAGAGCCTTGGGAATCTGAAAGAAAAAATTGGCAACTGGAGATCAGAGCCATTGTGGGTTCCCCTGGCTCCGGTTCCGGGCCGCCCCCCCTTTTTGGAGGCAGTCACCAGGATGGGTTTGAACCAGGGGATTTTCTTGCTGTTGGTTCTGGGATGAGATGGTGGGCGGCGGTAGCTCAGTCTCCACATCTCCCCAGTCTGGATTTGCATCCCTAGGGACCCATTTTTCTGTGGGAGGAGTTTCCCCCTCTCTGAAGGAGAAGATCCTTTTCCCAGGATCCTCTGAGGATCCCTCTCCCTCAAATTGGAAGATCTGTACCTCCTCCTCAAACTGAGTCTGTTTGGGTCTTTTGTTTCTCCTACCCCCCCTCTGCTCCTTAGGAGGCAGACTTTCAGGGGCAAGAGATTTTGTTTCCGGTTCCTGGGTTTCCAGGGGCTGTTTACAAGTGAGGAAGGAAGCTTCCTCCAAGGCTTTACACCCCCCTTCCCTTTGTGCCTCCTCCCTGGGAACCGGTGAGTTATCGGAGTGCTGCCCCCGTCATTGTTCTGGAGCACCGGGTCCAGAGTTGGGTGCGTTCTGCGCCGGCATGCCGATCTGAGGGTTCTGCTGAGCCCTCAGTATGTGACCCAGATCCCGCGCCATGTTTTGAACCTGGCGCTCTAACTGGGAAACCCGCTCAGGCTGATACGGGGCCCTGTTTTCTCCCCTGGGCTGATCCCGGGAAGAGTAGCTATCTCTTCTTTGGTAGTACCCCTGGTTGGGAAGATTTGGATACCCCTCCACCCTTGGCCTCCCCTCTCCCGGATTCGGTTGTCTGGGCTCAGGGAATTGGGGAAAGAAGGGTGGAGGATTTTGGGGCTGGAAGTTGGGTGGATACCTGGGGAAGAAGTTCTGCCCAGGGTTTGGTGAGTTTCTGCCCTCCTGTGAGAAGTTGGGAGGGAAGATCTCTGGGTTAGGTGCTTGGCTGGATCCCCCCCTTGGGCTGGAGGAGTCCACACATAACCCAGGATGGGTCTGTTTCCCTTGTAACGGGGGCTTACATAATCAGGAGAGCGAGGGACCCCATTTGTGGGGCTGCCTCCCTGGCTCCCTGTCTGTGACTGGCCCGAGGACCTTCTGGGCCTAGCATTATTAGGTGCAGGTAGGTTTTTAGGCCCCCCCATCTCCAAATCTAAAACGGGGGTGACCTTTACCTCTGCCACCTTGGCAGCAGCAGGGGTGTTGTTGGCTTTGGGGTTTTTGGGCGCATTATTTTTATTTTCTATTGGCTACTGCACCTCATAGATCCGGGTCGCCTGTTCAATGACCCAGTCTAAAGATCTTTTCTCGTGAAAATCCCTCACGAGCTGGGTCATTATGTATTTGGGCAAGGCATGGAAAAACGTATTAATAAATTCTCTGCTATCCGTGCGCACCCTTCTTGTGGTCTGTGCAAAAGCACGCTTTAACTCCTGCACAAATTCTTGTGGGGCCTGATCCTCCCCACATTGTAAATTGTAGGCTGCCTTGCGAGCCTCTTGAGGATTTCTATGAGTAGAAAAATGTTTCAAGATGGCCGCCTTATAGGTGGACCATCTTAAATGATTTTGGTCCTCCAGCTGCGCAAAGAAACTGGAGTATTCCGGGGAGAAGGTCCACTTTACATATTGAATACAGCTTTGGCTGTCCTTCAAATGGAAAGTCTCCATCATTTTCTCAAACAACTCTAAGTGATCCCAAACAGAATACTTGGCGTTCTTATGATAAGGCGTGATGACGCTCCTGATTGCCTTAATCTGCTTTAAGGGGTCCTTAAGGAAGGCCCTTTTTGTCTTATTGGCCCTTTCGGTCCGGGTAACCCTGGTCCATTCATATTCTGACTCAGAGGCACTGCTCCCAGAGGTTCCCGTCTGTTCTTCCAGGTTTTCCCGGATTCTGCGAGCCTGCGAATGGCTGGCAGAATGTGGGGACCTGGTCTCCTGTGTCCTGTACCACTCAGAGGAGTCTTCAGATCCCTCCTTGCTGCCAGGATTTGATGGGTACCCCCCCACTGACCTAACTGGGCAGAGGTTTTCAGGATGCCCTTAATGGGCCTACTCTCCTGGGGTTCCCCATTAAATTGCACTGTGCTTGGGTGCCCATACCCGGATGCCTGCCCCTCCATTCCTGGGTGGGACTGGCCTATGAGCCCCATGCTTCTGGCTGGATAGTAATCTGCCATCCCTGTGGCCCTGTGCTCATGTGCGCCAGGGGACATGGGGGTGGCAGAGTCCAGGGACTGAGAGAGATAAAGGCCTCTGGTACTAGGGCTCCTGGGGTTATGCTCAGGAGTTTCTCTTTCCCAGCAAACCTCATCTCTATCCGCCCCTGCTCCCTGTTGCAATGCAAGAGCCTGCGCCTTCAGTTCCTCAGTTAAGGCCTTACTAGACTCTATCAGTCTCTCCTGCATCGCTACCTGTTGTTGGAGTCTAACATTGTGCTGGCAGAGAGCCTCATTCTCTCTCTGTGCCTCCTGATTGGTCCTGGAGCACTGGGCCAGTCTTTGCTGCAGGAGGGTTACCTCCTGAGTTGTGTCCCTATTGGCCTGCTCCTTTCTTGCCAGAGCATCCTCCACCCTCCTGGTGTGTTCTAACAAGTTCTGGTGTTCTTTTTGGAGGTCACCCAGCCCCTGGAGGGCCAAGTGATTTTCTTCTGTTTTTCTTTTTAAATGGCAGACTTCCTGGCCTAAGGCGTCTCTTTCCTGACTAAGAGCCTGCATTTGTGCCGCCATGTCGTCCCTCTGCCTTTGAAAGGCACCAGCTTTCTGGCGTTCTTCATCAAACTCTGCCTGGGTATCCAGGTCTTTCAAAATCAGCTTGTTGCTCTCTGCCTTCACTCTATCTAGATGACTTTGCAGGGTGGCTACCTGCTCCGTGCATGCCCTGTTAAAGTCTAATTGTTGCTCCAGCTTTTTCTGGCTCTGCAGTAAGGAGTCCAAACTGTCTTGGTGCTCCTTCTGCAGGGCCAGAAATCTAGTATCCTGGTCAGCCTTTTCCTGTTGCAGTATATCCATGTCCTCTTTTATTTTAATGATATACTGCCTACTATCATTTTCTGACTCCTGGCTCCTCTGCAGCCTCTGCTCAGAAGAGTCCAGATCAGATTGGGCCTTCTGTAATGCCAGCAGTTGCCTACTCGCCAGATCTTGGCCTTCAGCACATTTGTCCTGCATGGCTCCCATATGTAAATATAAATATGCCGTTACCCTGGCAATCTTGTTGTGCTCATCCTTGGCCTTAGAGGACATATATAGTTCACTCAGGGCCACATGTAAGGGACCCTGGTCTCTCCATATATCTGACCCTGTTTCCGTGATCTGGGGTGCGATTGCTTGCAACCAGACCGTCTGGTCCTGATGAGTCCACTCACCTCTCACAAATAGCTTATGTAAGAAGTGCTCTCTGGCTATTTTCATATCTACAAAGGTCGTCATTCTGGAATTTGAGTTCCTTCCTGACTTACAGAAGTTTGTATTTTATTTTTGCAAAACAGACCTTTTCCTTAGAGCGTTCATTTGAGGAGTGCTTTACAGCGTAACACAGCGTGGTGATCCGACCGGATATGTGTATCCGGTCAGCTGGCACACTGTATTAATCTGCACAAGTGATAGATCTAATCCGGAATCCCCGGCTACGAGCCCCCAATTTGTAAGAGGATTCAATTCAACACTACACCTAAGTCAATGCCTAGTCTGGGATACTGAATGGAAACCCTTATTGATATATCTTTATGTCCAGTTCATGCGTTCTGGATGACTACCCCTATATAACACCCCTCTCTTGGAATCCCCCTGACCCCACTGAGCCAAGAAGTAGTTCTGTTTTGCAAGTTAAAAGGTTTATTTGAGAATTTAAACAATATACATATATATATCACACTTTATAATAAATTAATTATTGAATATCACACTTAATCTGATATGATAAAGATTAACAACGGAGAATCTGGCACTAGCCCACTTCTTTATAATCACTAAGGAGTTGACATGAAATGGATAAGGTAGCACACTGGTAAATAGGGACAGAAGAATAATGTGGTAGAGAATGCTTTATAGGGTTCAAGGAAATGCAAGGTTGAATGAATGAAATGCAGTATAGAAGATAAACTGATATGGTTTCACAAAAGACAAGGTAATCACTTTCCCTTTGTGGCAATTCACCCCCCTATACAATGTAAGGAGATGGAAGGAAGAGCACACGGTTCAGGTATACAATCACAATGTAATACAGAGTTCCAGTTTCCCAGCAAGCTTAGAGGAGAATAGATATGAGTTTTACACAGGCTCAAAATGCTTTAAAATGTGATAGCAATATATTAGAAAATGTGCAAAAATGATTTTAATTCCCTCTGAAGGTTCCGGTTGAGGATTAGTTGGTTTAAATAAGTTCAGGCTTACTTTAGCAATGTTCTAGGAATGATTGGCAGGTTACACGAATTTTTGGCAAATGAAAGCAAGGAAGCTGCTGTTTTCACACGTGGAGAAATTTGCAAATCGCGGCAAATTCGCGAGTGCGTTTTTCACGATCACGGAGATATGAGCGATATGGTAAAGGTCGTTTTTCAGATTTGAAATTTTAAAAGTTCAAAGTGACAAGTTACAGCTAGCAACTAGAAATTACAGGTGACAGCTTTGCAAATGACAGGTGACAGTTAGGAGACCGTTCTGGTTAGATTAAAATAGATTGAATTATATTATTTTAACTAAGAGATTGGTTCTGCACAGTTCTGCTAGGTACTCACAATATATTTAGAAATAGAATGGGCCTCGCCACGGATCTGGTCAGGTTTTCTTCACTCGCCACGGACGGTCTCTGCGCACAGCGGTCTGGGTCAGCTCTCTGGTTCTGCGAACAGCGGTCTGGGTCAGCTCTGCTCTGCCTCTGGATCTGGATACTGCTCTGCTTTCTCTGGGTACAGCACTGCTTCTGGATCTTTCTGCACAGCTTTCTCTGGACCCAGCGCTGATCTGCACGGCTCCTGGATGCTGCTATCGCTGTTAGGTTTGCTGGATGCTGAGGCCCACTGAGAAGAGTTCTCAGTTTGTGGATTTAGGCCCTTGCTTTGAGTTCTGAATCAAGTTCTTTGGAGTTTTAAAGTCTAAGTGTTGAATCTAGTATCTTCTGGATGTTGTGTGGTCCGGCAGAGCGCGTTGCAGCAAATGGAATTGAATGTCCCTATCTGTCCTGACTGTCTACTTTTATGTGTTTTGAAAGTGGGTGGAGAGGCTAGTTTTCTAGACCCTACCCCTCTCCACTTGTCATTGGCCACTTCATCCTCTTCCCCTTGATTGGGGGAATGAAATGAAGTGTCATCATGATGAGGTCTGTTTATGATACAGAGAACCCACCCCTGTCAAATTACACACAATCTATATTTTGACCCAAAAGACATATTTGCACAGGTACACATTTGTTTAAAATTACATGCACCCATCACATATCACAGGAGGTATACCCTGTCCAAATCTGCTCTTCCTGAGAGCTTGCATTGAGAAATGGCAACATTTGCACTTTTTAACTGGTTTTGCAATATCGGACATTAACCCAAATTTACACACATGTGCGCAAGGAGTATGGACATTAATTGATGAAGTGTCAGATTTTTAACATGCATACATTTTAAGTAATACCCTCTTAACTGCTAGCTTGCCCCCAGATCATACCACCAGTTGTAAAAACCTCTTAAAATGTGGGCAGAAAAATCACAAGAATTATGGTATCATTTAAATAATTTTCACAAGTCCGCTCTATGAATGATCCATCTTTTTAGAGTTATGTTCTGGCCCCAAAGGGGTGTGGTTTTGTGGTTTCCCCCCAGCACAAGGTTGAATTTCTGGTTTTTCCAGTTCTGCCAAGCCAGCTTGCTCTCACAGGCAGTGCTCCTCCCCTTTCATTCCAGGAGGAAGCCACATTTACGACTCCCACCAATAAAACATTTGCCTGAGTCAGGACAGGGCTTTGTTCAATTTCCTGCAGAGCCCAGGTAAGTCAATCAGAGAAGTGTCATATCCCTTTTGGTGGGAACAGCAAAAGGCAGCTAGGCCTGGGAACACAGCTGTTGTGCAAGTCTCAACTCCTGTTGGGGGTAGCTGGTGGGCAGAATTCAGTTCCTTAAGCCAGGCCCCAGCTAATGTGACTTTTAGTTACCCAGTTTTCTGCATTCAAATAAAACTAACCATTTTTACATATGCAGCTAGAATGCTGATTCTAAGTTTAAAACTATGACATTTAAACAATTGAAACCTATGTGACACTCAAAAGTAGGTCACTCATTTCTTTTAAACATTTAGATTTTTAGTGTCTTTCAGTCCAAATTTACTTAAACTGCTGAAATCCACAGCTCAGCCAGTCTTGTTATAAACCTTCAAGTCACTTCAGAATATAACTTTACATTGTATCCACCACTCAGTAAGTCTTTCTTTGGCCTGCTTTGGGTTCATTTATTCAGTTTTACACAAAAAAAAAAGTCTGGTGTTGTTTTAAAACGCCGGCTTTCTGATAGTGGTGAGTACTGGTAATGCACCCATTTTTGGGATTTAAGAAAATGAATTCCCCACAATTCTAGGTTGCTCTTGGCAATCAGCATTGCCATTCCCAATGGTTTCAGGCTACTGTGTGGGTAGTCCAATGGGGTTTTAGGCAGTGCCCTTCTGTGCCCATAACATCAGCAAAAATGGGTGGCAGCCTATTCTTCATGCATTTCCCTGGGCATTTTCTGGGAAGCTCTGGCCATCATGATGTTTTCAATGCCAGTACTGCACAGTTTTGAGGTAGGGCTCGGATGCATGGGTAAAAACATCCCACATGATCTAAGGGAAGCCTTGATAATTATTGGGATATTAAAAGGTACATTTAAAAAAAAACATGTAATCATCCAACAAAATGTGTGTGTAATGACATTGTTTAATGGGGGTTTGACAGTCTCACAGAATGCCAGATCAACGGAATTTAAAACTGAGTAGCTTCCAGCATCGTAAGACCTTCCAAATGAAAATAGTTCTCCGTGGTCATTATTTACTGGGACTACGCATTTATTACTAATCCTTTTACAAATGGACACTTATGACAATGACTATCATACAAAGAGCAAAATGAAGGGCAAATATTCTAACAATATTGATTACAAGATGCCTGAACTCAATAAAATGTTTCTGTAATTAAAGGTGTTCACAGCCACATATACTAATGATCTTAAATGAAAATACTATTTGCTCTAAAGCTATCGGTTATGTAGGAACTGTAATCCTATTAGGAGAGGATTGCTCGAATCTGGGTATTGGGAAGCAATCATTTCTGTCAAACCGGTTTTCCAGAGGATAACAAAGGCACCCACAGACCCAGTCCTTTCTGATGTCCCCATAACTCCAAGATTGATTCATATATCTGCATAGATTCATGGGGTTAATCCCAGAGTGAAGGGAAGTGGTGCATCTTTCTTTAACAGTAAGGTGGTGTGGCAGCCTGCTTAAACCTCATTAATAATAAATGAAGGAAACCAGCAAGGCAGACATAAGGCCATTCCCCAGAACAACCTGCATTGCTGATAATTCCTTTGAACATCATTGTTATATGTCAAACAAATGGTTTACCATATATAGCTCTATCTGTCATTAACTGTGTTTATACATCTGTTTTCAAAGTATAATTTGAAGGCCCACAACAGCCACCATCCCCCTGTTTTTGAATATACGTGGGCTGTGGCATTGAAAATCAATGCAATGGAAAACAAATTAAATCAAATCATTAATAACATTTATAGGCTGCATTTTTAAAATAAAATAGTCAGGATGGCTTTTCGCATTTGTTCTTCAACTTTATGTCACACAATAAAAAACAGTTAGCAGAGCGAGCAGGGTCCGTCAGGAAGGGGCAGTGTGAAAGGTATAGCAGTCCTTGCAGTACTCAGACCCTAAGTTACACTTGGGTGAGCGGAAGTGATTACATTCCATGGAAACACAACATGTAAAGCAATCCCTTTTTGTTTGCATATGTAAACACTTCACCCCTGATTTAGAAAGTGTTTTTCAGTGGGATTGCACCATTGTAAACACTTGTGTGAATCAGGCCATCCCATGTTTAAAATGTTGAGAGTGATTGCCTTCTTATTAAAATATTGAATCATTTCAAAAGAGCACAGGTAGTCTTCTCCCACCTTCAAATAGTCAAGTGTAAGAAAAGGAAGAAGATTAAGTAGCAATATGATGTGTTAAAGATCAAATCTGGCCACAGCAAATCCAAAAAGTAACCCTGGAGACATTCAAGGAAAACAAAATAGCATCAGCATGTTCAAGAAAACTCAAGCAACTTCACAACTGAAAGTCATATTTCAAACACAGTACAATCCATGTGAATCTGATATTCCACCTCATTTCTCTACGAGGTCATAAATGTGATCATGGTACAAGAGCAAATTCATATCTACTCTGCAACAGTTCCATGAGCAGGACATATACCAGGGTACGTGAACTGTGCTGTGATACTAGCGATACCCCCAGGCCATACATGTGATCATGGTACAAGAGCAAATTCATATCTACTCTGCAACAGTTCCATGAGCAGGACATATACCAGGGAACGTGAACTGTGCTGTGATACTAGCGATACCCCCAGGCCATACATGTGATCATGGTACAAGAGCAAATTCATATCTACTCTGAAACAGTTCCATTAGCAGAACAGATACCAGGGTACGTGAACTGTGCTGTGATACTAGCGATACCCCCAGGCCATAAATGTGATCATGGTACAAGAGCAAATTCATATCTACTCTGCAACAGTTCCATGAGCAGGACATATACCAGGGTACGTGAACTGTGATGTGATACTAGCGATACCCCCAGGCCATAAATGTGATCATGGTACAAGAGCAAATTCACATCTACTCTGCAACAGTTCCATGAGCAGGGCATATACCAGGGTACGTGAACTGTGCTGTGATACTAGCGATACCCCCAGGCCATAAATGTGATCATGGTACAAGAGCAAATTCACATCTACTCTGCAACAGTTCCATGAGCAGGGCATATACCAGGGTACATGAACTGTGCTGTGATACTAGCGATACCCCCAGGCCATACATGTGATCATGGTACAAGAGCAAATTCATATCTACTCTGCAACAGTTCCATGAGCAGGACATATACCAGGGTACGTGAACTGTGCTGTGATACTAGCGATACCCCCAGGCCATAAATGTGATCATGGTACAAGAGCAAATTCATATCTACTCTGCAACAGTTCCATGAGCAGGACATATACCAGGGTACGTGAACTGTGCTGTGATACTAGTGATACCCCCAGGCCATACATGTGATCATGGTACAAGAGCAAATTCATATCTACTCTGCAACAGTTCCATGAGCAGGACATATACCAGGGTACGTGAACTGTGCTGTGATACTAGCGATACCCCCAGGCCATAAATGTGATCATGGTACAAGAGCAAATTCATATCTACTCTGCAACAGTTCCATTAGCAGAACAGATACCAGGGTACGTGAACTGTGCTGTGATACTAGCGATACCCCCAGGCCATACATGTGATCATGGTACAAGAGCAAATTCATATCTACTCTGCAACAGTTCCATGAGCAGGACATATACCAGGGTACGTGAACTGTGCTGTGATACTAGCGATACCCCCAGGCCATACATGTGATCATGGTACAAGAGCAAATTCATATCTACTCTGCAACAGTTCCATTAGCAGAACAGATACCAGGGTACATGAACTGTGCTGTGATACTAGCGATACCCCCAGGCCATAAATGTGATCATGGTACAAGAGCAAATTCGTATCTACTCTGCAACAGTTCCATGAGCAGGACATATACCAGGGTACATGAACTGTGCTGTGATACTAGCGATACCCCCAGGCCATGAATGTGATCATGGTACAAGAGCAAATTAATATCTACTCTGCAACAGTTCCATGAGCAGGACATATACCAGGGTACGTGAACTGTGCTGTGATACTAGCGATACCCCCAGGCCATACATGTGATCATGGTACAAGAGCAAATTCATATCTACTCTGCAACAGTTCCATTAGCAGAACAGATACCAGGGTACGTGAACTGTGCTGTGATACTAGCGATACCCCCAGGCCATACATGTGATCATGGTACAAGAGCAAATTCATATCTACTCTGCAACAGTTCCATTAGCAGAACAGATACCAGGGTACGTGAACTGTGCTGTGATACTAGCGATACCCCCAGGCCATAAATGTGATCATGGTATAAGAGCAAATTCATATCTACTCTGCAACAGTTCCATTAGCAGAACAGATACCAGGGTACATTAACTGTGCTGTGATACTAGCGATACCCACAGGCCATAAATGTGATCATGGTACAAGAGCAAATTCATATCTACTCTGCAACAGTTCCATGAGCAGGACATATACCAGGGTACGTGAACTGTGCTGTGATACTAGCGATACCCCCAGGCCATACATGTGATCATGGTACAAGAGCAAATTCATATCTACTCTGCAACAGTTCCATTAGCAGAACAGATACCAGGGTACATGAACTGTGCTGTGATACTAGCGATACCCCCAGGCCATAAATGTGATCATGGTACAAGAGCAAATTCGTATCTACTCTGCAACAGTTCCATGAGCAGGACATGTACCAGGGTACGTGAACTGTGCTGTGATGCAGCGATACCCCCAGACAATAAATGTGATCATGGTACAAGAGCAAATTCATATCTACTCTGCAACAGTTCCATTAGCAGAACAGATACCAGGGTACATGAACTGTGCTCTGATACTAGCGATACCCCCAGGCCATAAATGTGATCATGGTACATGAGCAAATTCATATCTACTCTGCAACAGTTCCATGAGCAGGACATATACCAGGGTACGTGAACTGTGCTGTGATACTAGCGATACCCCCAGGCAATAAATGTGATCATGGTACAAGAGCAAATTCATATCTACTCTGCAACAGTTCCATTAGCAGAACAGATACCAGGGTACATGAACTGTGCTGTGATACTAGCGATACCCCCAGGCCATAAATGTGATCATGGTACAAGAGCAAATTCATATCTACTCTGCAACAGTTCCATGAGCAGGACATATACCAGGGTACGTGAACTGTGCTGTGATACTAGCGATACCCCCAGGCCATACATGTGATCATGGTACAAGAGCAAATTCATATCTACTCTGCAACAGTTCCATGAGCAGGACATATACCAGGGTACGTGAACTGTGCAGTGATACTAGCGATACCCCCAGGCCATACATGTGATCATGGTACAAGAGCAAATTCATATCTACTCTGAAACAGTTACATTAGCAGACAGATACCAGGGTACGTGAACTGTGCTGTGATACTAGCGATACCCCCAGGCCATACATGTGATCTTGGTACAAGAGCAAATTCATATCTACTCTGCAACAGTTCCATTAGCAGAACAGATACCAGGGTACGTGAACTGTGCTGTGATACTAGCGATACCCCCAGGCCATAAATGTGATCATGGTATAAGAGCAAATTCATATCTACTCTGCAACAGTTCCATTAGCAGAACAGATACCAGGGTACGTGAACTGTGCTGTGATACTAGCGATACCCCCAGGCCATAAATGTGATCATGGTACAAGAGCAAATTCATATCTACTCTGCAACAGTTCCATGAGCAGGACATATACCAGGGTACGTGAACTGTGCTGTGATACTAGTGATACCCCCAGGCCATACAGGTGATCATGGTACAAGAGCAAATTCGTATCTACTCTGCAACAGTTCCATTAGCAGAACAGGTACCAGGGTACATGAACTGTGCTGTGATACTAGCGATACCCCCAGGCCATAAATGTGATCATGGTACAAGAGCAAATTCGTATCTACTCTGCAACAGTTCCATGAGCAGGACATGTACCAGGGTACGTGAACTGTGCTGTGATGCTAGCGATACCCCCAGACAATAAATGTGATCATGGTACAAGAGCAAATTCATATCTACTCTGCAACAGTTCCATTAGCAGAACAGATACCAGGGTACATTAACTGTGCTGTGATACTAGCGATACCCCCAGGCCATAAATGTGATCATGGTACAAGAGCAAATTCATATCTACTCTGCAACAGTTCCATGAGCAGGACATATACCAGGGTACGTGAACTGTGCTGTGATACTAGCGATACCCCCAGGCCATACATGTGATCATGGTACAAGAGCAAATTCATATCTACTCTGCAACAGTTCCATTAGCAGAACAGATACCAGGGTACATGAACTGTGCTGTGATACTAGCGATACCCCCAGGCCATAAATGTGATCATGGTACAAGAGCAAATTCGTATCTACTCTGCAACAGTTCCATGAGCAGGACATGTACCAGGGTACGTGAACTGTGCTGTGATGCAGTGATACCCCCAGACAATAAATGTGATCATGGTACTTGAGCAAATTCATATCTACTCTGCAACAGTTCCATTAGCAGAACAGATACCAGGGTACATGAACTGTGCTCTGATACTAGCGATACCCCCAGGCCATAAATGTGATCATGGTACATGAGCAAATTCATATCTACTCTGCAACAGTTCCATGAGCAGGACATATACCAGGGTACGTGAACTGTGCTGTGATACTAGCGATACCCCCAGGCAATAAATGTGATCATGGTACAAGAGCAAATTCATATCTACTCTGCAACAGTTCCATTAGCAGAACAGATACCAGGGTACATGAACTGTGCTGTGATACTAGCGATACCCCCAGGCCATAAATGTGATCATGGTACAAGAGCAAATTCATATCTACTCTGCAACAGTTCCATGAGCAGGACATATACCAGGGTACGTGAACTGTGCTGTGATACTAGCGATACCCCCAGGCCATACATGTGATCATGGTACAAGAGCAAATTCATATCTACTCTGCAACAGTTCCATGAGCAGGACATATACCAGGGTACGTGAACTGTGCTGTGATACTAGCGATACCCCCAGGCCATACATGTGATCATGGTACAAGAGCAAATTCATATCTACTCTGCAACAGTTCCATGAGCAGGACATATACCAGGGTATGTGAACTGTGCTGTGATACTAGCGATACCCCCAGGCCATATATGTGATCATGGTACAAGAGCAAATTCATATCTACTCTGAAACAGTTCCATTAGCAGACAGATACCAGGGTACGTGAACTGTGCTGTGATACTAGCGATACCCCCAGGCCATACATGTGATCATGGTACAAGTGCAAATTCATATCTACTCTGCAACAGTTCCATTAGCAGAACAGATACCAGGGTACGTGAACTGTGCTGTGATACTAGCGATACCCCCAGGCCATAAATGTGATCATGGTATAAGAGCAAATTCATATCTACTCTGCAACAGTTCCATTAGCAGAACAGATACCAGGGTACGTGAACTGTGCTGTGATACTAGCGATACCCCCAGGCCATAAATGTGATCATGGTACAAGAGCAAATTCATATCTACTCTGCAACAGTTCCATGAGCAGGACATATACCAGGGTACGTGAACTGTGCTGTGATACTAGTGATACCCCCAGGCCATACAGGTGATCATGGTACAAGAGCAAATTCGTATCTACTCTGCAACAGTTCCATTAGCAGAACAGGTACCAGGGTACATGAACTGTGCTGTGATACTAGCGATACCCCCAGGCCATAAATGTGATCATGGTACAAGAGCAAATTCGTATCTACTCTGCAACAGTTCCATGAGCAGGACATGTACCAGGGTACGTGAACTGTGCTGTGATGCTAGCGATACCCCCAGACAATAAATGTGATCATGGTACAAGAGCAAATTCATATCTACTCTGCAACAGTTCCATTAGCAGAACAGATACCAGGGTACATGAACTGTGCTCTGATACTAGCGAATACCCCAGGCCATAAATGTGATCATGGTACAAGAGCAAATTCATATCTACTCTGCAACAGTTCCATGAGCAGGACATATACCAGGGTACATGAACTGTGCTGTGATACTAGCGATACCCCCAGGCAATAAATGTGATCATGGTACAAGAGCAAATTCATATCTACTCTGCAACAGTTCCATTAGCAAGACAGAGACCAGGGTGCATCAATATAGAACGTCTGCCTTGAAAATAAGGAACCCTGTATGGAGTTTACCTGCAATAAAGACTGAACTTGAAGAATGAGTTAGTTAATAATGGAAATAAACAGAATGGCTTCAACCACGATTCGGTGTTGGGTCCCTATATCCACCTCCCAGGTACATAAACCAATTATTAGCCGCATTCTTACTTGTCATTTCAAAGTGACAAATTCATACATAACTGAATATCTTACATATCACATGTGTTCTGTGCACACCTTGAATCACTAGTGAACATAAAAGGTATATAGTGCAACAAACTTATGATGTGTCAAAAGATATGCTTTTTTTAATGAATAAATCACTTTGTCCTTATTTGCCCTTCAGCTATGGAGTATTTCCATCTATTAATTCATACTGATAAAATAAAACAATGAATGCCCAACCATGAATCTGTCAATATTTGTCTACCAGCATATGTTAAGAAGACCTATAGAGAAAGAGTCGTCCGTCTACAGTAAAGCAGAGCAGAAGAACCAATATAATATGTATGCACACCTATTGTTTCCTTTTAGATGGTTGGCAATACATTTTACAACTTGTAAAGCAGCCAGTATCTTGCTATGTATCCAAAATCATACCAGCCTGTATATGAAAGACCAATCCAAGAAAGACCTCATACTGCAAAACCATTCCTAACTCCATACCACAGTTTTGCAAATGATTTAGGTTGACTTACCAGAATTTCTCTTCGTTACCAGCTTCAAATTTCCACTGACGGCTGAGCAGATCGCCAAAACCAAGCAAACAGCAGACTTCATCTTCCACCTTCTGCGGCAGCTGAAGGAATAACAGAACATGACACATATTATAGTTTCTCGACCATTCTATCACACTACTCTTAAAATGATAAACAGACAGTTTATTGTATTTATTTATTTAACATTTGTATAACACGCCAAACCCTGAGGCATCAGGGAGGTAGTTACATGAGTAGGGTGTAGAGAGAACCCAAGTATGTAGATAGAAGTACATAACAGAGATAAAGGTAATACTACACAAAATGTGGAAAATTAGGGAGGGAGGGCGTGGGCCAGTCTCTATGTGAAATGGTTGTCATCCTCGGAAAAGGGTGTCATGTGAGTACAGGAAAGTTTTGAGTTGCTTGCGGAAAAACCCATGTGAAGGTACAGCTCTCAATTTGTGTGGGAGAGCATTCCAATGTGTGGTCGCAATGGCGGGGAAACTTGAGCCCCCAGTTCGTTTCAGTCTTTAGGGTGGGATGGTCAGGCAGTTGGAGTGGAGTGATCAGGTGGGTCGGGAGGATTGCGTTTTTTAGTATTTTATGTGAGAGGCATCTAGGTTCAGTGTTGGTTATGCATTTATGTGTGGTAGCTAGTGTTTTGAATACGATGTGCTGCCTGATTGGTAGCCAGTGGGCCTTTTTCTGGCCGCTGAGATGTGGTTGCGTCTTGGAATATTTATCATAGCTCTGAGGGCGCTGATTTGAATTACATGGAGTTTGCTACAATTCCTAGTTGAGGTGCCTGCAAATGGTGCATTACAGGGTTTATAGTGATTGTTTCGAATCACTAAAGCCTCGAAACAAAAGTTTCAAAAAACAAACGCTTTGACAAGTTATTTTTAACATGCAAAAGTGCATTTCTATCCAAACCAATCCATCGACAATACATATGGACTGGTTTAAATAGAAATGCACTTTTACATGTTAAAAGTAGCATTTCATTGCTTTTTTGTAACTTTAAAACGTTACATGGAGCTGTCCAGTGCTGAAATTCCAGCACTGGACAGCCCCTTGTTACGTTTTAAAGTTTGTGTGTAAAGGGGTGTGTCCCCCCAACCCCTCCAACCCCCACGCCTCCCCTCCCAACCCCCAACCCTAAGCTAAGCCCCAACCCTAACCCTAAACCCTAGCCCTGGCCCAAACCCCATCCCTAACCCCAATGTAACCCTTAAAGTAACCCAAACCCCAACCCTGACCCTATTTAACACTTAAACTAACCCTAGCCCCAACCCTATCCCCAACCCCAACCCTTAACCTAAGCCCTAACCCTAGCCCCAACCCTAACCCAAATGTAACCCCTAAACTAACCCAAGCCCAAACCCCAACCCCATTTTATCACTTAAACTAACCCTAGCCTCAACCCTAACCCAACCCCAACCCCAACCCCAAACCCTAACCCTACTCCAACCCCAAGCCCAAACCCTAACCCTACCTCAACCCTAATCCTAACCCTAATTTAACCACCCAATGTAACCCTTAAACTAACCCAAGCCCCAACCCTAACCCTAAACCTGGCCCCAGCCCTGCATTAATACTTACCTTCATTTAGATACCATTTGCAAATTTATTTCGAAAGAATATCTTTTCGAAAGAATGGCTTTTCAAAAAGATGTATTCTCAGGATTTACATTCGAAACTGTGGGCTTCATAAAATGACTGGATATCACATTATAGCAGTCCAGCCTGGATGCTACGAGGGCCCTTGCAATCGTGAGACCGCTATCTTGGGACAGGAATGACCTGCAGGCGTGGATAAGTGTTGTCGTGTATGCCACTGAGGAGGCAATTGCGCTGACCTGTCTGTTTAGGGACAGAGTGGCATCTAGGCATAAACCCAGGGTTTTTACAATGTTGGATACTGGTTTATTTATTTATTTTATTTATTTATTACACTTGTTATACGCCCAGACCCGGGGGTATCACGGCGTAGTTACAGACAATGGGGGAATGCAATCTTAGAAAGTACACAGAGGAAAACACAGGAATAACAGTCAGTAATATACAATAATATGCGAGGCAGTCAAGAATATACAGCAAAATGCAAAGCAGTCAGATATGTACAGTTAATTGGAGCCGATTAGTGCTATAGTTCAGTTAGAACTTATTGAAGAGCCAAGTCTTCAGGAAGCTTTTGAATTTAGGGAAGGAGGTTTCGTTCATAATGTGGGTAGGTAGCGCATTCCAGTGTCTAGGTGCCAGTGTTTTGAAGCTACTACCCCCTGCTTTCTCTCTTTTGTATCTGGGGGTTTCGAGGTAT
The DNA here is from genome assembly GCF_040938575.1 of Ambystoma mexicanum. Taxonomy (NCBI): domain Eukaryota; kingdom Metazoa; phylum Chordata; class Amphibia; order Caudata; family Ambystomatidae; genus Ambystoma; species Ambystoma mexicanum. The sequence continues at coordinate 289,872,348 of NC_090930.1, read as the reverse complement.
GCGTTTTTGTTGGACCTGAGAAGACTAGTCTGGGGCTTCATCGTGACTGTATTGATGAGGTATTTGGGTGCTTTGTTAGCCCTGCATTGTGGGTGATGCTCAGGGTTTTAAATAGAATTCTGGCTTGGATGGGGAGCCAGTGGTGGTCTCTTCTGGTGTTGGAGATATGTTCAGATTTTTTGATGCCTAAGGCTGCTCTGAGGGCTTTGTTCTGCATGAGTTGGAGTTTGGCTATGTTGGCTTTGGACGTGCCCAGGAATAGGATAGTACAATAGTCTAGCTTAGACAGTATGAGTGCTCTGGCTAGAGTAACAACATTTTTGGCTGAGAGGAATTTACGGCTGAGGGAGATGAGTTTGGAGGTGTAGGAGGTGGACGAGGCTAATGTGTTTACTTGTTTGGACATGGATAGTGTTGCGTCTAGGTAGACGCCAAGGGTCTTGACTTGTTTAAGAACAGGGATTGTGGTTCCATCGATGGTGAATGATTTGAAGGCGGGCTCAAGGGTGTTGATTTTGCTGGAAGAGCCTAGTATGAGGAGCTCCGTTTTATTGTCATTGAGACAAAGGCTGTTATTGGCCATCCAGTTTTGTATGAGTGAGTAGATTTGGTTAACAAGGAGGGAGTCTTGTTCATGATTGCCTGAGAGAGGAATGAGGATTTGGGTGTCATCGGCAAAGTTAGTATAGATAACACCCATGGCATCCAAAGCTGCAAATAATAGCTTAGTGTAGGCATTATACAGTGTGGGGGATAGGCAAGAGCCTTGCGGCACACCTGCTGGGACAGGCACTGGGTCTGCTGATTCTTTGCCGATGGACACTCTGGAGGTCCTATCAGCCAAGAATGATTTGATCCAGTTGGTAGCGCTCTGAGCTAGGTTGAAGTTGTTTGCTAGAGTGTTGCAGAGTTTGTCGTGGTCGACCAGATCGAAGGCCGCTGAGAGGTCCAGGAGCATCAGCAGACAGAGTTTGCCTGCTTCTTTAGTGGCATCCATTTGGATCTTCAGATCAAGGAGGGCTGTCTCTGTACTATGGTTGGGGCGGAATCCTGACTGGCGGTCTCCTAATAGTTGATGTTGTTCCAGATGGTTCTGAATTTGGCAATAGGCTATTTTGTCAATTATTTTTAGGAGAAATGGGACCGTTGTAATAGGTCGGTAATTAGTGGGTATTGAGGGGTCCAGGGATGGTTTTTTAGGAGTGGTGTCACCCAAGCTTTTTTGATACTGGTGGGGACTGTGTTTGTGAGGAAAGACGCATTGATGAATTCGGTAATTATGGGTGTGAGGGTTGGGGCACAGAGTTTTACTAGATGGGAGGCGAATTGGTCTTCTTTACAGTTGGAAGCTTTGAGTTTCATTATGGTGTCAAATACTTCTTTGTTAGACACTGGTGTAAATTGAAATGGGGGGCCAATAGTGGCATTTGATGTAGTCGTTGATATAGTGGGTGGAGTTTTGTCAGCTAGGAGCGTTTTTTTATTATCAATTTTGTTTTGTAGTAGGAGAATTTTAGATGAGAGTGCGTTTTGTATAGTGGTGCACCAGTCTTTGCTAGCGTTAGAAGGTGCTGAAGTTTGACAGGGGTTTTCGAGCTCTCTAAGGATGGTAAACAGTTCTTTGCTGTCGGAGGACGCATTAGTAATGCGGAGGTTGAAGGCATTGGCTTTTTGAGAGATTATAGCTGATTTATATATTTTGTTAGCTTCAGCGAAGGCTAGTGCCGATTCTGGGGTATTGTTTTTCTTATGGAGGTGTTCAAGAGATCTTTTTGTGCGTCTTAAGGCTACAAGTTCCTCATTAAACCAAAAACAGGAACGTTTGTCAGGTCTACAGGTTTTGGTGGTGATGGGAGCAAGTAGGTCAATAGTTTGGGTAAGGCATTGTTGGTATTGTTCTGCTAGATAGGAAGGGTTGTTAGTTCCTGGAACTGTAAGGGCAAGGGCAGCACTCAGGACTGGAGTGAGTTTGTCAGAGGAGAGTTGTTTGATATTTCTAGTTTCGAATGCTTCTGTTTTTTTAGGGGTGATGTGCTCTGTACTGGCATTATCTATGGTGAAGTTAATTACATAGTGGTCTGACCAATCGACTGGGAGGATGGAGTCAATGGTGATTAGAGAGTTGAGCGTGAGAAGCCAGTCTAGGGTTCTTCCTTTTGAGTGGGTGGGTTTATCTATCAGTTGTGCGAAGTGCATTTCTGACATGGCTGTATAGAATGTAGAAGCTTCTGAGTCCAGGGGGTCATGGTATCCTAGGTTAAAGTCACCGAGGACTATGCATTTAGTTTTCGGCTTGATGAGGGGCGTTAGGAGTAGCGGTATGTCCAAGTCAGGGTGTGTATTTTTGTTGGGTGATCTGTATACCACTAGTAAGTTGATAGTAGTTTTGGGGTTGGAGGTGTTCTTCACTAGAAGGAGTTCATAGCCTTGTATCTGTTCTATTGGGCTAGCTCTGATTTCCAGAGTGGTTTTGGCTATTATTGCAACTCCACCTCCTTGGGTGTTTCACCCGTCTGTTCTAAAGATACTGAATCCTGGGGGAATAGCAAGGGCTAGAGATGGACCTGCTGCTGGATGGAGTCAGGTTTCAGTGACCACCAGCATGTCAAGGTGTTGGTCCTCAATAAGGTCATGGATGTTTATGGCATGGGCACCTAATGAGCGGGCATTGATGAGTGCGCTTTTGAGGGTGGAGGAGGGGACAGGGGGTGTTGTGTTATCTAAGATGGTGGAAGACTCAGTGGTTTTGTTATTGGATAGGTGTTTGAGTGGTGCGTTGTGGAGGCTTTTGTGTTGGAGATTAATGGGCGTGGTGTTTAGTTTGGTTGGTGTATTGGGTGTGGTGGTGAGTGGGGTGGGTAGTAGGGGCATTTTAGTTCTAGACATGAGTCTATTGAGTCTTTCATTACCCAGGATGGGTGTGGTCGTATCATGAATGCTGATAGGTATGGTGTGATTGTATATGGACGGGTTGGGACTAAGACACGGGTGGTCTGAGGTTGCTCCATTTTTAATGGTGGTGGGTGTAATGTGAGTCTGAGGGGATTAGTAAGGGGATTAGTAATTCTGTCGATGGTGAAGGTTTTGCAATTGGGGTCAAGTTTGTTGAGGGTGGTCTGTGACCCTGTCAGGAGGATCTCGGTTCATCATTTAGGCACAGCATGTTGGTGCCGATCCATGCTTGGATCGTATGATAGATGGAGTTCAGGGCAGTGGAGTTGGTGACATAGTTGTCTGAAATGGGTATAAGTATTTGTGTGTCATCCGCGTAATTTTGTGTATGAAATTCCTAGACTGTCTAGGATTTCAAATAGGGGTTTTGTGAATATATTATACAGTGTTGGTGGGGCACAGGAGCTTCGGGGGACTCCACAGGAGATCATGGTGGGTAGGGCAGAGGCTAGGTCAGAGAAGACTCTGAAACATCTGTTGGACAGGAAGGACGAGATCCAGGTAGTGGCTTGTTCTGAGAAATGCGCTACTGAGGCGAGGTGCTGACAGAGGATGCAATAGTCAACCAGGTCGAAGAATGAAGGCAGGTCTAATAGGAGTAGGAATGAAGCTTTGCCAGAGTCTTTGGTCTCATGTCTTGGCAGAGTCTTTGGTCTCATCCATCTTTTTTTTTAGATCCAGGAGTGCTGATTCTGTGCCGTGTCCTGGTCTAAATCCCGTTTGCCTTAGGATTTGATTATATGCTACTCTGTCCAGTATTTTGAGTAGGAATGGGACTGTGATGATGGGGGGATAGTTGTTGGGGAAGTCAGGGTCTAATGAGGGTTTTCTTTTTATCAGGGCAGCACCCATGCACCTTTGAGGTTTGTCGGGACTTTGCCTCTCTTCTTTGCCTCCAGGTCATTTGCAATGTCATGGAATCTGCTTCCTGTGCCTTGGGGATCCTACTAGGTGACCAAGGAGGATTGTATGGGAAGGATATCAAAGTCACCCACATATCCTAAAACAGGGGACAGTCACATGGAGAATCCCTACAGACCCCTTGCCCAAAAGAGCCTAAATGTTTCCCTAGCAACACCCAAAATCCCTGTGATGGAATACCAACACTTGGATTGCTCAACAGTACATTTCCCACAAATGAGATAATGTTGAAGCTGATACAGATAATATTGCTAACTGTCCTGCAGTATAAGGAAGTCATTTCAAACCCTGAGACTTGGTCCCACGTCCCCTAATACCCATGCTGATATAATGTTTCAAATGTGCAGCTTTCCAACTGTGAACTTGCCTGTGGGCGATACAAAGTTACAAATCCATTGTGTCCTTGTGGAGAAATCCCTCACTGAGGATACAATTTTGCAAACCCACTGCAAGCAGTATTTTCTATACATTCAGGGGGAAATGAAAAGTCTACCAAGAGTTGTATCCAGCAAACTATTCACATGCTGGAGAAACAGGAGTCTAAAGCCTGGCACAAACAGCACCAGAGATTTGCAGAAGGCCAGCATGGAAACCGGATCAAAGCTTTGTCCAGCTCCTTAAGCCCAAAGTGAGGCCAGGTGTAGTCTGAGGCAACAAACTATCCAAACCATGTCCCAATTAAAGTTCACAGGAAGCAGCACTCACCCAAAGGCCAGAGCAGAGGGAGACAAAAGAGCACCGTAAAACCAAAGGCACTCGGTGTGGCTGTTGAGAGAATGAAGGAAGTCAGAGTTTTGGTAGTGGACATTGGAGTTGTGAAGTGTAGTTGGAGCTGGAGATTGGGGTTTGGAGGCCTGTGGTGAGCACAGGGTGTCATTGGTGAAGGCTAGATTAGAGGTCCAGTAGGAGGGGTGAAACAAGGCAGGGCAGATCTAGTGATGCATAGAGGACCAGGGTGTTGGTGAAGACATTTCACCAGGGATTAATCCTGAATAGAGACCCAAGAGGAAGGAAACGCAAAACAGGGGTGGTTTCAACACAGAGAATGTCAGGAACCACCAGGCGTCTCTGTAGGTTTTAATGAGGAGAAGGGTGGTACAACCAAAAATGAGGCTGTTCAAAGTGAGGATCAGGTAGTTTATAGCAGGAGTGTTAACATCCTGATTTCTGCTGTTGGAGCAGAATCTGAAATGAGTGTCCCTGAGTACGACAATGGCAATATGGTACAGAAGGTGGTAAAACACATGTGTTAGAGTAGTGAAGAGGTTACGAATAATGACGAGGAGGCTAGGAGTAGCACAGGGAAGGTTTGAAAATATCTCAAGAATCTAGAAACAGTAAGGAAGAAATTGACAAAGAACTGGAAGAGTTATGTGAAGAGGTCAGGAAAGAGGTTGGTGCAGAATATCAGGAGGCAGATATTTGAGAAATTAAACAATGGTGGTGGAGTCCGTACACAAAAGTGTGGAAACATCATCACAGGGTTGGGGGAAGAGACCAGAAGTTTTAAATGCATGAGAAGGGGATGGAAGGAGAACATCGGGGGACTGGCGGCTGTAAGAAAGGCATAGTTGCAAGGTGGAGGAATTTCCTGTACTTGGCAGAGCAGATTTGGAGATGAGATTGTGGATGAGATAGAGTAACCGTGGTGATAGGAGAAAGGAAACAGGAAACAGGAAAGCAGAGAACATCATGAGTAGGAAGATAGTTAGATCAGGCAAGCTCTGGTGAGCATGGTTGGCCGTAGGCAGGTGTTGGAGGCAGGGAACCGAGAGCAAGACTCTTTGAGTTAGGAATGGAGATCTGGGAGACTCAGCTGTAGATTATGACCCCCCGTCACCCATGACTCATATGATAACCAGAAGAATTGGAACATCACAGTAGGAGCTGGACTCCCTCCTGGCAGAGTGATTCCAACTTTATTTTTTCCTCATAAAGGTGGGTCATCGAGATTAGGAGGATCTCGATGGACCTGCCTGGAAACACTAAAAGGGTGTGGTAAACCCAAAAACCAAGGACTGACACTGTTTGTTAAGAGCTTTTGTCTGTGCACAGTATTCACCTATGGAACAGGCTCCCCTCGAAACCTCACAACCGATGGATAATAGCAGAGTTTGGAACTTTCTTTAGGTTCACTATTTTCACAATCTGGAGGGAACCCTAGTACCAACCACACTCAACAGGACACTATGGGCCTCATTACATGGTAGGCGGTAAACAATGGTGCTATTATCACCATGCTTGCCGCCGGTACCATACCGGTACCACCATGGACGAAAGGGGAATTACCACCCCATTCCAAGGCTGGCGGGGCGGTAATTCCCCCTTTCTCCATGGCCCTTCTCCATTCCCATTTGTGACCCATAGGGCATAATGGAAATGGGGAAGGAGCTAATTACGGTACCGCAAATTGCGGTACCGTAATTAGCACCAAGGTCCCTTTGCGGGTCCCAACTTTAATGGCTGGTCTACACCAGCTGTTAAGGTCGGGTCCCACAAAGGGACCTCGTAGTAAGGCGGTAAGGGTTAACGGTCACCGGTACCATTACTGGTGACCGTTAACCATTACCGCCTTCCGTGTAATGAGGCCCTATGAACGTTGTGCTTGCTTGGATTTTAGAGTTCATCAGAGCATCCTGACATCTTTTTTTAATCAAATATGTTATTGATTTTGCACATTTTGGAAATAAACAATACAACTTTTGCTCAGATGGGTCTCTGCACCCATTCTTTAACATCCACCAAACATATTCTTGTCATGTGCAATATCATGGATGGGGGGCCGCGTGGCTCAGTTTCCGATATAGGTGGTCCGTGGGGGTTTTGGTAGGTTCACCAATGTCAATTGCTCTGATATGTGGTAGTGATGTGTCTCCGTGTAGCCAGTCATTCACGACTGCCATTTGAGTGGACCAGTAATATGTTTGTAGCCTGGGAAGGCCAATACCTCCTTCCCAGATCAATCTTTGGAGTATTGCAAGTGCAATTCGTGGGTGGCCCCCGCCCCATAGTAGCTTCCGGAGGATGCAATCAATTCTGAGGAATTTGCGGCTTGGGATATATAGTGGAACATTCTGTAGTATATATAAAAAGGGCGGGAGGGCCATCATCTTGAAGAGGGCTGCTCTGCCAAGGAGGGTGAGTGGTAGGGAAAAGCAGTGTTGCACGTACTCAGTGAACCGTGCTGTTATCGGATGCAGATTAATGGCTATGTAGTTTTTAAGGTCTTTCGTAATTTCCATGCTGAGGTACCTAAATTGTTTTAGTTCTATATGGTATGGGCAGTTTGATGGTATTGTTTCATCTGGTTTTCCTATCGGGAAGAGTATGGACTTAGTCCAATTGACTCGTAGGCCGCTGAATGCCCCATACCTTTCTAGTAGTTGCGTTACAACTGGGCAAGAGTTGATCGGGTCTTTGAGGTATACTAAGAGGTCGTCTGCATACAACGAGACTTTATCCTCCCAGTTGTCTGCCCAGCGGAAACCACTCCAGGCTTCGGTATCCCGCAACAGTATTGCAAGGGGTTCAATCGCTATGGCGAAGATCATGGCTGATAGGGGGCAGCCCTGCCTTGTTCCCTTTTCTAATGCAAAGGAATCAGAATTCCATCTGTTCACCCTCGTCACTGCCGTTGGGAGACTGTAGAGGAGTCTGACCCATCTCATGAATTGGGGACCAAAGCCCATGCACTGCATTATCTCCCAGATTGCTTCCCAGTGGACTGAGTCGAATGCCTTCTCAAATTCGATGGCCAGTAGTGCCTTAGGGCCCCAGAGGTCGTCAGCTCTTTCCAGGACTGAGTGAAGTCTGTATATATTCATGCGGGTTGACCTCTGTGGCATGAAGCCGCACTGGTCCGGATGGATGAGGGATGAAATGACCTGTTGTAAGCGATCAGCTAGCACTTTCGCCAGAATCTTGGTTTCACTGTTTATGAGGGAGATGGGCCTGTAGGAGCTGCATTGGTCAGGGGGTTTTCCTGGTTTGGGTATTACCATTATGGTGGCTTCCCTTAGGTCGGGTGATAGGAGGCCTTGGTCACGGCCATTTTGAAACTTGCGCAGCATATGCGTGGCTAGCTCTCCCGCGCCTATCTTCTTCCAGAGTTCCACGGGGAGTCTGTTTGGTCCGGGTGTTTTCCCTGATTGAAGACCTGATATGGCTGCTACTATTTCTTCCTCCATGATTTCTTTTTCAAGAAGGTTTTGATCATTAACATTAAGGGTGGGGAGGGCAATCTCTTCTAAGATAGTGATGTCAGTGGCGAAGTCAGGTACCTTGTATAAGTCTGCATAGTACGCGGCAAATCCCTCTGCTATTTCTTGATCCGTTACCGGGGATCGGAGTCCCTTAGGTGGAGTTGTCTGACTTGTCTGTGCCCTTCGTCTCTTCGTTCCAACCCTGGCCTTGTCTCTGGTTTCGTACACCTTGGTTCACATCGCCTTGTGCGTTTGCTTAGTGTTGTGCAAGCAGCAGGGCGCGTTGCATTTCTGGTTGGGCTCGGGTGAGGTGGGCTTCCTCTACATTCCGCACCCACCTTTCAGCTTCATGCATCTTGGAGAGGTGTTCTTTTTTAAAAGCGGTGGTCAAGGAAATTATTTCGCCCCTCAACACTGTCTTATATGCTTCCCATAGCGTTCCCGGATTAGCGACTGTCCCTGTGTTTATTTCAAAATATGTCTTTTTAGCAGTTTTAATGCGTTCCTCTAGTTCTGGGAAACCCACGTAGTAGTTGTTGAACTGCCATCTGGTGGTGGGGGGCTTCTGGGCCTAGAGGTAGATAGTTCTAACACTATGGGGGAGTGATCCGAAATCCCTCTTGGGAGCAGGGATGCTCTCTGTATCTTGTGTGCTTCTACCACTGGAATAAAGAAGAAATCTATTCTTGAGAGCGAGGCATGGGCTCCCGAGTGAAAGGATTATTCTCTGTCATTGGGGTGTAGGTCACGCCAGGCATCCCGCTGTCCCAGGGCATCAGTGAAGGTGGCTAGTTTGGTGCAGTTGTTGGGGTTCCTGCCGCGCAAGTGTGTGAGATCCATCTCTACGTCCATGACCTCGTTAAAGGCACCTCCTATGATAGTGATGTCTGCTGTGTCATTAGTAATCAGGGGTGAAATGTCTGAGAGTAGTGGGGCTAATAGGGCCGGGGGCATAGGTTGCTAGCATTGTGATTGTTTGTTCCCATAGTGTTCCTGTTATGCATACATATCTGCAATTCGTGTCTTGGGTGACGGTAGACAAATGAAAAGGGAGTGCCTTGTGGATTGGTATGAGTACCCCACGCAAGCCCATGGTAAATCCAGTGTGTATTGCTGTTTGATAGTTTGTACGTCTGAAGAGGTTACACACTGTACCGGCAAGGTGTGTTTCTGTCAGGAAGTCTACATCTGGTTTATGTCTATTTAGAAATTGCGTTACTTGTCGGCTTTTGATACAGCTGCCCAGTCCGTTGACATTCCATATCATGAATCTAAGGGTTCTCATGATATTATTTTGTGGTACCACGGTGATCTAGAGTTGGCATATCACGTGCGTGGGTGTATATTGTGGTGTAGCCCATGTATCCCAGTTTCCGTGCCCATCTGTGTGGATATAAGGAGGTAGGGGAATTGATTCCTTGGAGTGTTGCCACCGCCCATGCTGTGTTCTGTAGTATCACTGTGTCCTGGTCTCAGTTCTTGTGACGTGCCATGCCTATCTGACCCCTTGTTAACAAGATTAACAAAATTAACTAAACCCTGTTGCACCCCCCCACCGAACACTCCACCCAACCCGGAGCATCTGTCGCCCAAACAAAAAATAGAGGCTGTTAACTATATGGCTTACATACATTATAACTTCTAACTTGTGCTGACGCGTCTCGAACACCAGCTGAGGAGAACAAAACAGTCGACTAAAAGTTCCACCTGTGGTCGGTGGGGGTTCCTCTGTGGCCGTCCAATGTGGGTACTGCACATGGATCTTGGTCTGCGTATTGCGTTTGGTATATCGTCAGGTTTACTCGGTTTCGCCTTTGGTAGGTTAGGTTAGATTATTTCACCATGGTCTGGTCAACGATCCTCAATCGGTGGTAGCAGTGGTGGGTCAGGTTGTCCTGCTGCCGGTTGCAGAACCGGCAGGCCTCAGTCGGGCGGTGGATGGGGTCTCCTGTTGTTATTGGCCCTTGCCACGCTCCAGTCACCTTCAATGTGCTGTTCCGCCCAACTGCAGGCATCCTTGGGATTTGTGAAGTGTACTGTCGTGCCTTGGAGATATATTTTAATTTGTGCTGGAAAGAGCAGACCGTACTTCACATTCAGGGTTCGGAGGTGTTTCTTGAGTTGGTCAAAGGATTGTCTGTTTTTCTGGACCTCTCTAGTATAGACCGGGAAGAAGGTGATACGTGATCCGTTGTGTGTGATCGCTCCCTTGGTACTGGTCATTTGGAGTAATGCATCACGGTCTCTGTAGTTTAGCAGTTTGGCAATCACCGTACGCGGTGGTGCACCAGGTTTGGGGGCTCCAGTGGGCATCCGATGGGCTCGTTCAATGGAGAAGAATTTGGAGAATGATTTCAGTTCGAATAGGTCTGCCAACCACTGCTCCAGTAACAGTTCCATACATGGCCCTTCTGCTTTTTCTGATAGGCCCAGGATTTGGACGTTGTTTCGTCGCGATATTCCCTCTCCCTCATCAACTCTTTCTTCTAGTGTTCTAAGGCATATCATGACACGAGTCATGCGCTGTTCCATGTCACGTAGCCCATCTTCTGTTCCTGAGATGTGTTGCTCTGCCCCTCCCGTGCGAGAGGTGAGTTTCTGCAAGTCATGTCGAAGGAGAGAGACGTCCATGCTGATTCCGTCAATTTTTTCTTCCATAGATGCTTGTGAGTCGGCAATTGCAGCCATGACGTCTTTGAGGGATAGGGTATTTTCCATATCTGCCATCTCAAGTGGTTGGTCCTGGTCTGGGGAGGAGGTTGATGGTGTTGTTGTGGTGTACTGGTCGATTCTGCATTGGGTAGACGCTTTTTTGTTTTTTTCTTTACCCATTTTTGGTATTCGCTCAGCAATTGCGACTGCAGCGGGCGAAATGTCTGTGTGTGGGGTAAAAGGCCCTTACTTTCGATGTCAGGATGCGCTGGAATCCAGGCGGAAAGTATTTCACAGTTCGTCGTGCTTTGCTGGGTGCCACTGAAGATGTGCCTACAGGGCTTATGTGTTGGGGTACTTTTGCGAGAGTTGGGTGTTGCAGTAGGACTTACCCATCCATCAAATGCGTGGCTCCCTGTTTTTGACGATCCTCCCTATGCTTTCATGGTTCAAAGTATGTGTGTCAGCGCATTGTCAGGGCTGAGGAAGTGCGACGGGACTCTGTTGTTGTTGCTTCCCGCTTTGCGCCAGGCAGCTTTCGAATTTGGGTGCCCTCAGGGTATGTAGATGCGAGTGACAATGCAAAAGGTGCTTGAAGTTGTGCACCCAAAGTAGGCGTCTGATGAAGACACTTTCCGCTGGTCCGTGATGTTGGCACCATCGGTGCTTGAGCTTATCGCCGTCACTCTGCACCACAGAGTAGCCCAGGCCTTAAGTATCTTTGTGTGCACCTCGGGATTGAAGCAGGGCCGCGGGACACCAGGCACGTCCTGTGTCCCATGTAGCTGCCACCTGATGCTGAATTCGGTGTTGGTAAGTGCTGGGATCCAAGTCAGATTGATGCAGTAGTGTTTGCACCTGCAGTCTGTGCCCCACTCTGCCCATACACCGCAAAGGGCGGGCTATGGTGTTTCCAGTGGGGGGTGCGAGTGTGCGGCATCGGGAGGTTCGCTCAAGGAAGAGGGCAGGGTGCTAGAATCGACCCTGCTTGCTCGTGGGTCCTCCGTTTATTCTCCCCGGTGGGAAGGAGGCATGGAGCAGGTCCTCAGTACGTGCTAGTGCTCGCAGGGTGTGCAGCGTACAGTTTGCCTCAGGACCCACGCAGTCCAATGCTTCGGCTCGCGTGGGTCAGCCCGGAGTTCGGTGTGCAGGCCACTGGTCGGGGAGGATGGGGGTCCGCTATTTGGTGCAATTGCCTTCACAGCCGTGTGCTTTAGCTATTGTTTAATCACACTGTTAACATCCCGCAGTTGCGCTTCTGACTTCGGGGCTTTCTCTGCCAGCACAGTCGTCCAGTAGCTGCCCGCCTCCCCCGGCAACCCCAACACGACTGGCCATTTATTTGGCAGGGCCTTGGTGTCTGGGCTCCCGCTGTGCCCCGCGGTCTTTGTGATGAAGGACACGTACCTTCTACGGAGGTCAGCAATTTTCACGGGGCCTCCCTCTACCCAGACGCCCATACCACTCGCACTCAGTGCACACGGCGGGTGCCGGGGAGGGGGGTTGGTGTGTATGTCGTGACTGGGGAGTCAAGTGTCCTCGGTCCTCTCGCCACTCTGTTCCTTTCGGTGCATCGCCAGTACGGGCCCAGACAGGGCCGCTGTTCCCTCTGAGCCGACCCACCGGAGGGGGATGGGCACCACACACAGCCATCCAGTTGTGTCTCAGGGTGTCAGCACCACTCACAGCTCAGGGCATGCCAGGTGGTGCCGCAGCTGCTCGGCCACTAAATTTCGAGGGGTCCGCACTTGGAGAGCACCCCGTTCTGCAGTATACTTCTGGCGGGGTTCGAAAAGCTGCGCAGCTGTACATTTAGTTCACGGCCATCTTGGGTATGGCTGACCGCGTCTCTGTGGATCTTGGGGACCATAGGACCGCACAGGGCTGTCTGTGAAGGTCAAGACTTCACACAGCGTTTCCCCGCAGTTTCACCTGTCGATTGGTATATTTTAGATTCAGAAGTCTACATGGACAGCAGGATGTAACAGGATTATTCGGGCGGCCGCGGGAGCCTCGGGAACTCACGTCTGCATCGCTCTGCAGTTGGTCATGCCCCCATCCTGACATCTTTGAGTTATACTTTATGTCTTTCCTTATTGGCTATTTTGGCTCAGCACTGAACTTGTCCCTAACAAACAATATCAAACCTTAACTTGGGCGAGTCTGGTCTCTGGATCTTATTGCCTACATGACAATATGCAGATACAATAGGCATGCATTGGTAGACAGTGAAGCTCACAGCATTGTTAAGCTTTGGATCAGTTCAAAAATGTCCTCTTAGCTAGAGTGAAGTGGAAATCAGCATGTTCTTCTAAATTTCTGCAATTAGACATGTTCTTCTGCAAAAGCATTGTGAACCGTAGTAGACGAAACATCAAACTGCAGAGTTTGTTTCCATAAAGTTTGGACATTTTGAATGGATTCTGAAATGTGGATAATGAAAACAATGCGAATACAGTGCAAATTATGTGCAGAAAATGCTAACTGTAGGAGAATATTATATCAAACCTTTACTGCACCCCGACAACGGCAGCAGATATACACTGGGTGAAAAAAGAAAAATCAGCACATCCAGATTTCTGGTGACAGGTTTTCCTGTAATTTGTTCTGGTGAGTTTCCCCAGACTTAAATGTTTAATATTCATGAGGAAAATACTAACAATGACCAACTTTTGATGACAAATATTTTGCAAACGTGTTGTGAGAAAGGTATGACGAGGCATCCAATCAATTTTGCATTTTAGACGTGCTGAGTGCGGTGCATTTAATCTGCAAAGTGAGAGTCTGCATTAAATTGTATATCTTGTCAAAATCAGTTTGTTAAGAGTATCGGCCATTTATAAACAACACATTACGCCAGTAAATCAATCGTTGGGCAATTTGACTAGATCATGAAACAAAACAAAAAAACAGAAAGATATTAAAACACTTTACTTTTCAGATCACTTTGTGATGGTCACATAACATGATGCAAGAGTAACCTCAATAGTAATACTATTATTTCTAATATTTCCTTAGTTACATTTTGGAAAATGCTATTTCCATTCAAATGTTGAAAGCCGCAGGTGCAACTATTGCTGACAATTTTGTAGAACGCGGGTACATTTCTAATAAAATTGTGATAATGCATGACACTAAATGCATAGGATGATTATGATCTCCCAACATGGGTAACAATTACAGTGCCAATACGATGTCTTAATAAGATGGCAGTAGTTTCTTAATGTAGCATTTTAACATCACTTATAGTCAAACGTGTTTTACATTTGGCAATTTTTAAATTAATTCACCCAGTAATAATTGCCATTTTCTCATTATTTGCAACTAAAATGGTCCCTCGATGATCATAAAGGAAGATAATTCTTTAGAACATGTGTGAATTACTTTTCAGCACCTTTTGCAATGATTGCTTTACTTTAATTGTATTAGTCCCGATATCTTCATTGGCATCGAGCTGCACATTAAATGTAATTGTTTCATCATTGCATAGAGCATTACCCGACACGCAATGAAAAGGAGCAGCTCATGCATCAGTCCAGCTGTCGTTTTGCTTGCAAAAAGAGAACCAGATTGAGAGTTCAGCGTTTGTTCAAAATGCTGGACATTGCCAATCACTTGTTGGGCAGGAGCTGGGGGACTATATATCTAGGTCTTTTGGTTGTAGCCCCAGATAGAAGCTCAGGGACTACACCAAAAATCCTAGCTAGCCCTGAGTCCCAACAGTCCTGACATTAGCATAGCCCGGGGTCCTTTACAAACCCAGCAACACCCCTTGCTGGAAATGTCAGCAATTCAGGGAAGGTTTGACTGGTGAATAAAGGGTAAAACCTTTTGATCAGTTGCATTCACACCACCATGAAAACTTAGGAGGAACAACTGTCTCTACACATGGTACGGGCAATTTACAAGGATGTTGATATAGATTATTTATTCAATCAGTAGTTGTTAACTACTCGTTTTTGAAAAATGTAATTTTTGGACTGATTTACAAATATGTTAGCAAAATACGATATGACTTGTGCACATGGGGATGTTTGGAGTTTACAGGTGCTGGGGTAACTTAAGCATTGAACAAAATACTCAATTCCAAAACCTTTTTTGATTTGACCTCCTTGCCACTAAGTCTCCCAACATTAACATCTATCAATATGGCCAAGAAATAACTTGTCTTGAGGTAAGGCCATACCAAGTGGGTAAGATGAAGAGTGGAAACTCACTATTCCAGGGTATGTGATGGAGCAACAAGCACAGCCAGTGCCCCTCCCCCTCAGAGAAATCCAGTATAAATGGAACAGCGTCTTCAGGTACCTAGCACTCAAAATGTTGTACCTTGGTTACATGAGAACGCATAAACGTGGGTTCTAAGTGGTTTGTACAACAGGATACTGAAGTGTCCTTAATACCTTCCCGCTGAAAGTAACCTGAAAGCCCAATCTGGAGACATGGCTAGCACAGCGAACAGATGTGGCAGCCATGGAAAAAGACTCCCCCCCATATGGGTAGTAGTATGTAAGAGTTGAGCTAATTTGGTCAAATTGTCCTGAGCACCTGAGGGGCGCTTTTCTCTTCAGCGTCATTATCTCCTGACATAATATCCCTTCCAAACAAACATTAATAACATATTAGTGAGATACCAAACATGAAGAGGACCACTTCTCATTTAGACTGAGTTGTAGGCGGTTTACCGCGGGGGCTTCAAATGGACTGAGCAGCAGTACATTATTTATTACAAGGGTATTTCAATAATGGAAAGACTTTCTGAGTTGAAACTAAATTGTTCTGGTTGACTCCAATGCAACAGGTGATTTCTACAGTTTTATGTAAACTGGGTTTTATTAATTTGAGCGTCAAGAGTAATCTCATAAAGTGAGTTTGATATATAAATTGCTTCAGTGAACAATAATCATGATATGGTTATAATTAGACAATGGACCTCATTAGAAGTTTGGCGGTAGCCTTGCTCGTAAAACCGGCAGGCTGCCGCCAAACTTTGAAAAATTTCCGCTGCCCGCGAATGGGCAATGGCCGGGTCATTACGACCCTGCCACACCCGGTAATTGCCCATTTGCGGGCACTGGAAAAAATATGCTCCCCGTTCCCATTCCGCCCCATAGCGCTGAATGGGAATGGGGAGGTCGGATGCACCGCACCGTTTATAACCGACCTGGCGGGCAGAAAGGCACCCGCAAGCACAACTTGTAGTTTGCCAGTCCGGATACTACGGTACCGGCAAGCTTACCGATAGCGTAGTTCCCGGACCGGCAAACTTATAATGAGGCCCATTGTGTTTTTTATTGCAATGAGTCAATTTGTTTATTCACAAACCAACTTTTGTTGCTATATTTCATGGCAATAGTATCACATAACTAATTCAATGTTTGCAGTACATAGCCCAATATTAACGTCACATATTCCAATGCTATTGTCACATATACAATTTAATGTGTGGCATCACGTAGCCCTAAATTAATAACACAAAGCCAATATAAGTTTCACATGATCAATTCAATGTTAGCAGCCTGTAGGCCTATATTATAGTGAGTGGCTATAAATATTGGTTACTACCATACTGGTAGTTTCTAACATGTTTGTCGTGTAGAGAAATGGTATTGCCAAAATTCATCTCTTCCATGGGTCCTAATTCACTAATTGAAATTATCCTTCTTAATCCATAGTCATGTCTATTGACTAAAATAATAAGTATGTAATGTTTCATTGTGAGTTAGAAAGTCCACAAAGTGGTTGCCAACCATAAGTTTAAATATGCCCAAAATTATTTCAATAAGGCAAATAGGACTCACATTTCACGAGTATCATCCCCGCTTTTAATTATAGTCTGTTCTAACTGTTTTCATCAATTGATGTAATACATAGACAATAATAGTGTTACATAGTTTAATTAACATCTATGGCAAAGTTAGGACCTGTATAAAAGAGAGCAGCTGCCTGGCTGAACAGACTACCAGTGGTAGAGTGAATGTTTCTTTCTGATAGTGCCACAACAAAAAGGTATTACTCCGACCTATGGTGGGTTTACTGGTCGCCCAGCGGCAGCCTACTCACCTTTATCAAAAACGGTAACGGAATGACGATAAAATTGTTTGAAACTCCAAATCCCTTTGTTCACGTCATCGGCGTTCAATAAGTTTCTGACCAGGAAATCTGATGAGATCTTTTGTTTAACATCTACAGGAATCCAATGATAACTTCTAAAATGCCATTTACCAACATGATGATGTCTGTATTAGATAAATGGACCCAGCATATCAACCCACATTACATACTTGTAGGGTGTGATCTCAATTGTCCATGTATTCATAATGAAACAGGCCTTATTATCCAAAGGAAAGGGTTATATACCCCGATAGAACTTAGAGCTATTGACTGGCTAGAATGATGCACTGTAGAGACCTTTCCATCCTCAATGGCCAAACATTAGGAGACCACCTGCTAGCAGCAACGTTGTCCAATGTAACAGTATCTAGTATCATGGATTATGTCTTTGTTTCAACCTCACTCATCCAAGACATTATGTCCCTTGACATCATTCTGAAAACTTTTAGCCATCACTCGCTACAAAGACTTATCTGGAAGAATTCTAAGAATAACCCAATGTCCACAAATGACAGCTAGAATTAAGACAAGGAGCAAACTGACTTAGAATGAAGCGTCAGGACAATTTACCATTTTCCAAAAATTATTCCAACCTATTAATATAGGAAAATAGTGTGAACTATGTCCCATTACTTCTAGAGTAATTACTCCAAAATGCCTATGCGATTCGCTCATAGATACAAATATTAATTTGACAAGCGAATCAAATTGGAGAAAACTCTTCTTAAAAAAATATCTAAAACATCTAAGCCACCAGTGAGACATCCATCACCTTGCTATGCCGAAAAAGAGGAAACAAAAATATAAGTGCTGCCTAGTGATTTATAAAGCTGAGATTTTACAAAAAGAAGATGAACGCATGCTAGCTGCAATCTCCAAAAAAGATGCAACATCAACCTGGCAAATGATCAATGACACTGGGATTTCACAAA
This sequence comes from Ambystoma mexicanum, assembly GCF_040938575.1. NCBI lineage: Eukaryota > Metazoa > Chordata > Amphibia > Caudata > Ambystomatidae > Ambystoma > Ambystoma mexicanum. The sequence goes on along the minus strand of NC_090930.1, from coordinate 289,854,575 downwards.
ACTCTCTAATGATAAATGTGGTCACTGAGGACGCATGGAGGGATTTTTACCAACAACTTTTTAGTCAAAGAGGTGGTGCTAATCAGACACCCCCTCCACGAAAGCAACTCTGAGGTGGGCATTCCCGTTAGACCAACTGGACGTTGAAATGCTATTCAAAAAGGCCAATCATTCTAGAGCCTGATGTCCGGATGGCCTCACTAATTCAGTGATCTAGTCATCCCCTGAACTTTGGATCCCCTTTGTTTTTGAGCTATTCAAACAGATCATGAGAGCAAGTTAGATTCCAGCCTCTTGTAGATCAGCGATAGTTATCCCTATTTGCAAGCGAGGTGACATGGGGGACCCAGCCAATTATCGCCCGGTAGCGCTCTTAGACTCGCTGGGCAAATTATTTGTGGCTTTCCTACTTAAATAACTATAGAAGTGGGTCAAAAAACCGTTGAAAGAGAGGACTCAAGACAGACAGAATCCGTCAAGGTGGTCGGTACAGATATGAATCTTCTCTTGATAAATTTTTGATGAAAAAAGCGTTTAATGAGAAGACGAGAATCTACGTGGCATTTGTTAACATAAACAAGGCTTCTGACAGTGTGGACCATCAATTGCTATGGAGTAAAATGAAGTCATGGAATTGTCCTCCAGATCTGTTAGAGACAATTAAGAGCCTCTATGATGTCACCACTGTACAAGTTTGACTCAACTCCCAAGGTCAGCTGACGAAGCCCATAGAAACCTTCAATGGTCTGAAACAGGGATGTCCCTTGGCCAGTATGCTATTCAACATATTACATTCAGACATTGGGGAGTTCTTGGACATAATCAGGAGATTTTTGCCTAAAATAGGTAGCCGAGGTGTGGCAAGACACCTTTTTGCTGACAACTTAATGTTGATCGACATGACACCCATCGGCCTACATCTGTCTTTGGAAGCCCTTACCGAATACATGGACAGAAATGGTTTGCTAATGAATATTACAAAGTCTACCGCCATGATATTGGGCCCTCGAGGACCAAGATCTACTTCTTCGCTGAAATGGTACACTAAACAAACCCAAACCCTACTGCAAACCCAACATGTTATCTATTTAGGGGGTCTTATCAATGATAGCAAGCTGCACATTACTCACTAACAAGCCTTGAAGATCTAATTGAAAACTTTGATAGCCCAGGGTTGACAGGGTTGGTGCAGAAGAAATATTGCACATTTTCCATCTTGCCTGTCTTAACTTTTTCCAAGCAAAGGTTACACTGGTCCTAGTATATGTATTTGAGGTATTTCCTCTTACTCCGTGGACATTATGGTCCTCTTTAGAAGGACTAATCCGGGGGACAATTCTGAAACTTCCAAACCTAATACCAATCTCAGTTATTAGGTTTGAAATGGGCTTGATGTCATTACAGGCAAGAGCGACATGGAAGATGTTCACCTTATATCACAAATGTTTCCTGCCCCATTCCCCTAAACCCTGTCTCATTTTGGGAATGGAACTGAAGAACGAGAGGAACATCTTTCTAAATGAGTGGGTCAAGAGCTGCCAGAAATACCTGCAACACCTTCAGATTGACCTAGAAGTTCTAATTACCAACCCAGACAAAGCAAAATGGAAGCTGTGGCAGGACAATTGGATCAAAACTATCAAAGCAAAGTCATCTTACAAATTGCAAATGGCTACGAAGGATGAACACAAATCGTGCTGGCGGGGCCTCCTGAAGTACTTGACTAAGTTTCCTAACAGATGGTACAAGACCCAGTGCATGTGCTCCAGGCTGAATCTAATGTCAACTAATCAATTTCTAAAAATCTAAATAAAACGTTGCTTCTGCAGACTGCAGATTTTGTTTGAAAGAGGGAGAGACAGAGTCACTGAAGAACATTGTTCTATTCTTTCCTGGCTTGAGCGAACTATGAACACAATATTTGGGCCAGGCAGTTTCTGAAAGACAATGTTCGGACGCTGACACATTTTGGACTTTCCTCCAAGCAGGAGAGCATTTCTCGACAACTTTTAGCCTGATGAAGTTTCTAAAAAAAAATCTTTTAAATGAGTGCAAAACACTGTAATTGGAGACCATAAGTTTTGGATGATGGTGTGTTGCATTGAATCCATTTGATATAAGGAAATGTTCATTGTTTTTCTATGATAAAAAGTTTGTAAAAAAAACAAATATTAGACAATTAAAAAAAGGGAGGAGCTGCCTGGGTGCAGAATTTACAAGTGATAGAGTGAATGTTTCTTTATGATAGTGCCCTGACAAAAAAGCATAAAAGGATTGCCCATGACTCTTCTGTGATTTTGGGTAAAGGGGGTGGTGGGTCTCCTGTGATTTTATGGACTAGGGGATGGTATGTCACAAGGCTAACTGCCCCTCTCAGCTATAAAAGATGTGTGAGGCATGTTATTGAGTGTGTGTGTATGTAAGGGCACACCATTTTAGGTGTATACAAGGGTAGTCAATACGTTATGGTGATCCTGCATTTATAAAAAAACGAAATAGAACTCCTGTAAAAGATAAATAAAATAACAATTTCATGCATCGAAAATACAAAGGTTTTACAAAATGAGGGTTCAATAGAAAGTAGGTCTCATTAAAATATATCTGTGAAATAAAAAATATGAGATGTCACATGATTCTCCAAGAGACATTAACATGCGTGCAGTACTGCACCTGTTTAAGTAAAGACCACCACCATGTAGACGCTAATTCTGTCTGCAGGCGTGAGACACCTTGGAGGGCCTGGATTAAAATCCAGAAACCAGCTCTATTGAATCAGATGGGAAAAATGGCAGTGTGCCTTGGCCATTTACACCCAAGGGTCTGATTATCAAAGAATAGCACTGGTGCAAAAAGTGGAGCAAATTAATTTGGCACCAATTTTGCTGCTCAGATAATAGAGAATGGTACACACCTTTTTAGCCCCAATCAGTATTATCTAAAAAATAATTCACTGCGGGAAATTGGAACAGGAGGTTTTATTAGCTGTGTTTGCTGCATAACATGAAACAAAATGTAGTAGAAACCTTTTCTTGTATGCTATGCAGCAAACGTAATGGAAAAAACAGCCTGATTAATTATTGCCCACGTGCAAACATGTTTAGAAAATATGGATTGTGACCAAATCTGTTGGCTCCATTATGCGTTTTCCAAGCATTACTGAATTTTTAGCATCAGAGCAAATCTTTCATAACCTGGCCCCAGGTTAATGTAGTGTGCAGATGCCTCTGCTGAGTAGAAGGGGGCCGTGTGTTGACCCAAGCACAGAAGTGGTCCACGGTGCCTTTGGGATTGGTCTTGCCATCAAAGGAAGAGCCATGTGTTTTGGTTTTGCGGGATATTGAAAGAAATATTACCCTAAGGATATGTTGACTCTCACAGAATGCGCTGGCATTGCCCATTCCACGCTATTCATTTTAATAAAAAGGCCAGCTGGCAAAATAGGAAGCATCCCTAAAAAAAAAGGCAAGCATTGCTCAGTCAGCTTAAAACACGGGTCACATGCTCCTCTCACACGAACACTAAAGAATATTTTGATTTCTATTTTACTATAAATCAATGAAACACTTTTTTGTAGCATACCAGTTAGATTTCTAAAAGCCAGGTCTCAGAAAATAGAGAGCCTTGCAGTCAGTACTATCCATGCTTGCAATGGAGGGCCTGAAATGTGAATTCCGAACACTGCAGGTACTGAGCTGAAAAATTGAGATTCTTTTTAATCGCATCTGGTAGATAAGGTTTCCACAGGAATGAAGAGGGCATAAACCTGGATATTTCAAGTTAATTGAAAGGAAGACATTGCATTTGTGAATAACCTTTGGAATATGCCACGCATGAGTTTCAATATTTTCACATCACATCACAATACATCTGCAGACTTTCCTGTGTAACACCCATTACATTAAATGGATGTGTATGTGATGTCTTATCAATTGTGTCCTACATCTTGTGAGGGCTAAGGAAGATCCGCAACGTTACATTGCGCAATACAAGAGCCTTGCAAAGGGTCAGGATACCACGTGGCGGGTTCATCTTCCATTCTAGGAAAACAAGCTATTCAGTGTTCACATAACATTACCAAGTAGCAAACATAAAGGGCCTAATTCACCAAAAAATTACAAGTTACAATTATGACTTGACCTACATTTATAGCGTACTTTATAGTTAAAACAAATAATTTACACCTGACTTACTACTAAATCTTGCCAACACCTTAACACACCTCGCCACTTTCTTCACGTTCCGCCCGTTAGTATCACCTGATTACAAAAATGTTCTTTATCCTTACAGGATTGCCAAATCTGGACACTCCGTGTCTACATGTCCTGATAGCTTATCTTTCATAAGATCCTGACACATGTCTCCCTGGCAGAGTTTCTGTTGTCATACTTCTCCATCATCACTCCTTGCTTATCCATCACATTCCTGCATACCATCTCCAGATCCACAGATCAACAAGTGGCTCAATTATTGCCCTCTGTCCCATTCCAACCTCAAAGGTCTAATGAGGGATGCAGCCGTCATCCCCCCTCAATGCAGCAAATGGGGAAACAATGTTACCTTCTTGGGTGTGCATCTGTTCATCTCCACCAAGTATTCAACATTCTCCTCCACATCCGTGCCATTCAACAAATCAGTCTGCACACCTGTGTCAGAGCTCTATTTAATCTTTCCACTAAGCCATTGACTTTAGGGTGGTAAATGATAGGGTGTGGTGCTCCACTTGATGGCCTTCCAAAACGTGAGAATTGATCTGCATGTCATAGCCCATTACTATGACTTCCTCTCTGCCTTCTCTTTGGAAAATCAGCACGAAAGCTCTGACAGTCGACCACATTACCTGGTCTATGAAGGGCACATGGGACCATTTGGAAAAGTAATCGACCATGGCAATGGCGTACCTCTTATCTGCTGCTGGTTAATAAAATAAATAGACTGATCAGGTCCAATGCAACCGGTTTTCATGGTCCTTCATGAAAACAAGTACACCTTCTGAATATAGATGTTCTACTACTCTGTGAAATGACAAACTCCTATCCTGCTTGCTTTCTGTCAGGGCTGGAGCTATTGGCAGTGTTGTGGGGGGCCTGGGAGGGAGCAGAAAGGCTTTTGGTTGTGCCAACAGCTTGTCCAGGCGTTTTCTCCATCCTTTTTGCAGGAAGAAGGCCCAAGGATGGAGAACCGCCCGGAAACTACATCTCCCAGCAGGCCGTGTGCTTCACGGTCCTGCTGGGAGCAACAGGACCACACGCGCGCTACTGCGCATGCGCGAGCCATGCCCAAGAAGCACCGCTCGCAATCCTGGTCACCGGCAAGAGAGGACGTGTTCTTCCCGAGCTCCAGGAGGCACGCCTACACGGGGCACCGCCCGCCTGCTACATCCCATGCTACATGAAAAGCTAAGTACATGTTTTATCTAGAACAGCTGATTCATCTTGTTGGAGGGAGACGCGCTACGCGCTACAAGACTTAAGTGTTTAGGCTAATTTGAAGCACGAGAAAACCTGTTTGCTTGTTGCATGCAGAGCATGAATACTAACAATGAGTTGGAGTAGGCTTGGCGGTGAAGTAACCGCACCACTTAACAATCTTAAACCCCTCAGGGAACGTTCCTAGGGAACGACTTTTTTCGCACGCACGTGCACTGACTTTGTTTTGCTATTCACAGCCTGTTGTTGAATCGGATTTAGTGAGACGTATCACAGCCCATCAACACAAAAAGGCCAAAGGACCTCGAACTCCCGCAGAAGCCAGAGCTAAGTGTTTTAGCACTTTGAGTGCATGTTATTGTTTGCTGCCTGCACATGGGGTAATGTGGGGTACTTGTGATTTGCATATCGGTGGGAGTTACCACAAGATGACAAGATGCTGGGAGGGTTTACCTTTATGCAGGAATGAAGGTGAAACGCTGAGTCATTCATGATTTATTAGGCAGGCATTGTGAAACCAAAAGTAATACCAGAGCATATGGTGATTATTGGTTAGACGCTCCAATACAAAAGCCTTTCCAAAAGAATAATCTCTGAGTGTGTGATACTGGGATGTGTGTGAGAGGGCGGTGTCACTTCAAATGATCACCTGCAAGATCGGCACAGGAGTCGAGGAGTATGTTACCCTAATTTCCCCTTACCCATCCACTGTTATTCCCTGAACCTCTTTCCGGTCATCCTCAACTCCCTCTACCCATCCACTCAACTGACCCTAACCCTCTTACCCCAGAGGGTTGCGGAGGCCTGCGGTTTCTATTTCCCAGGTGCCAAGACTCAATGGGGAGGGAGGTGTTTGTGCTGCTTCTGCGCCTGTCAAGAGGAGTGAGGACCTGACAGAATTGCGAGCCCACGTATCTTCTGGCGCCCAGGCAGCACAATAATGGCAGACGTAGTAGCCCTTCTCCAAGACTTGAAAGCCGAATTAGCGGCAACCAGGCAGGATTACCAGAATCTAGCAGGCCAAGTTCATACCCTGACTATCCAGACCCAGGCCCAAGCAACGCCCTTGCCTAGACAACCCCCACCAACTCCTGTACAAGTACAGGTAGCCACGGAGCCATCTTTGCCACTTGCTGCCCCCGAGAGGTACCATGGGGACCAACAGAATTTTGACCAGTTCATCATGCAGTGCCAATTACATTTTTTGACCAAACCAATAGTGTTCAGAACTGCTCAATTTCGTACCGCATTTGTGATATCCTATCTGACGGGAGACGCAGCTTCATGGGCGACACCGTTGGTTCACAAGGATGATGCCTTGTTGTACAGCTGGGATACATTTTTGGAAGAGTTTGGTAAAATATTCAACCGCAGGGCTGCTACATTTCTTAAGGATCGGGAGTTGTTAGGCAAGGAAGCAAGGACTTGGTGACGTATGTGACAGCCTTTAATCGGTTAGCAGTAGAGACCGATTGGCCACAGGAGAAAAGAATGGCCCTGTTCTATCAGGGTCTAAGAGAGGAGCTGAAGGATTTAGTGGCACAAGTCGACCCCCAGCCTGAAGATTGTTCTACCATGATAGATCTGGCACTACGATTAGACCAGAGACAAAGTGAACGTAGCCAGGACCGTCGTAAATGGGATAATAAACCTATGGTCTGGCTAGATCAACAAAAATCCAACAAGGTGTCAGAAAAAGGAACTGAAGAACCGATGCAGATCAGAACTGTACGAGGCCCTTTGACTAAAGAGGAGAAGGAGAGAAGAAGAAGAGACAAATTATGTCTCTGTTGTGGTAAATCGGGCCACTTTGTCCGAGAATGTACAAATAAACCACCCACCAAAGGAATCCCGTCGGGAAACGCGACAGCTCGTCTATGAAAGGGGTGAGGGCGAGCAAATCTGAAGATACCCTAAAGATGCTAGCAAACGTACATCACACTCCGTCTGCTCACATAATGCTGGCTGGTCATCTAAACGTGCAAGGAAAACGTATACCAGTGTCGCTAATCGTCGACTCCGGGGCCACGGGTAACTTCGTGGATGGCAAAGTAGCGAGAAGACTAGGACTTCCATTGAGAACTAAGAAACAGCCAGAACCGGTAAAGTCAGTGGACGGATCGCCATTGGTTTCAGGCCCAATCACCCAACACACGCAACCCATGGAGCTCGAGTGCGGAAAAAGACATCAAGAGATCATCGAGTTCGATGTGATCACGGCACCTCAATTTGGGTTCATCTTGGGCTTAGCGTGGCTACGACTCCATAACCCAGTCGTGGATTGGGTCACAGGAACGCTACAGTTCTCCTCGAAGTATTGCCAGGCTAATTGTAGTATGGAGGAAAGTTGTCCCCATTTCATAGGAGGCAGTACTGATGCAGTTCTACCTGAGGAATATGAGGAGTATCGGGATGTCTTCAGTAAGGTGGCCGCCGAGACCCTACCACAACACAGGCCTTTTGACTGTCGCATAGACTTGGAAGGGGGTGCGGTGCTACCTTGCAGTAGGATTTATGCACTCACCGAAGCCGAGAACGAACACCTGAAGGAGTACATCGAAACCAACCTGGCAAATGGTTTCATACGACATTCAACATCCCCTGTATCCTCTCCTTTGTTCTTCACACCAAAAAAAACTGGAGACCTAAGAACTTGCATCGATTATAGGGCGATCAACCGCATCACCATCATAAACCGTTACCCGCTGCCTCTGATTCCCGTGTTATTAAACCAGGTACGGGGATCCACTATATACTCGAAGTAAGATCTGCGAGGCGCTTATCATTTAGGGTGCGTCAGAGAGGGCGACGAATGGAAAACGGCCTTTCGGACCAAGTTCGGCCTGTACGTATATCAGGTCATGCCCTTTGGGCTGTGTAATGCCCCCGCAGCATTTCAACACTTCTTAGATGAGGTGTTGCGCGGTTATCTAGATGTTTTTACCATCGTATACATCGACGACATCCTAATCTACTCTCACAATGCTGCAGAACATCAGGGCCATGTGAAGGCTGTTTTACAGAGGTTGCGTGAACATAAGCTGTATGCGAAACTTGAGAAATGCCAATTTCACCAAACCACAGTTGAGTTTTTAGGATTTATCTTGTCACCTCAAGGCATCACCATGGATCAAAAGAAAGTGCAGGCCATTGCCAACTGGCCCTCCCCAAGTTCAGTGAAAGACGTGCAAACAGTATTGGGGTTTGCCAATTTCTACCGCCGGTTTATCGAAGGTTTCGCTAAGAAGGTACAACCCATCACTCAATTGTTGTGAAAAGGAGTTCCTTTCCAGTGGAACGAAAAGGCCGAAGCTAGTTTCCAAGCCTTGAAAAAAGCATTTGTGACAGCGCCTGTCCTGCAGCATCCAGATCCTGCTAAGCCTTATATCATAGAAACTGACGCATCTAGTTATGCGGTGGGTGCTATCCTGTCGCAGCGAGACAGTAATGGACAATTACATCCAGTTGCTTATTATTCACGAACATTACTACCAGCTGAACAAAATTACGTAATTGCAGATAAGGAGTTGTTAGCTATTAAGGTAGCCTTCGACGAGTGGCGTCATTACCTCATGGGAGCTCGTCATCCAATCACCATCTATACTGATCATCGAAATTTACAATTCTTGAAATCCGCCATAGCGCTTAGTCCGAGACAACTTAGATGGGCAATGCAGTTCTCAGAATATGACTTTGTCGTCACATATCGACCTGGAGTGGAAAATCAGATGGCGGATATACTATCTCGGTATCCAGAGTCAAATTCAGTTCTGTCAAAAACCATAGAAGAGCCAAAACCAATTGTGGACCCAATCCGCGTAGTGGAAAGTGTGGTGGTAGACATCATATTTGAAAAAATTCGGAAAGCTATGTCTGCACAGGATCTGGTACGATGGGCTAGTGGAGGTCAAGAGCAGACCATCAAGGAAGGATTGCCATTTTACAAGTCTGCACTATACTTGCCTACTATACCACTCCGACAACAAGCTATTAAGTGGTGCCATGATTCCCCTTTCGTGGGTCATCCTGGAACACTGAAAACCAAGGAGCTACTCATGCGCCATTTCTGGTGGCCTAGTTTACAAAAAGACGTGCAACGATACATATCAGGATGTGAAACTTGTTTAAGGAACAAGACCGAACACAGGAAATCTGCGGGTCCATTGCAACCCCTTCCTACTCCTCCCGCACCGTGGCATACAGTGTCTTTGGATTTAATTGTTGATCTGCCACCTAGTCAGGGATTTTCAGCTATCCTGGTTGTGGTGGACTATTTAACCAAAATGGCTCATTTTATACCATGCAAGGGCACTCCAACCGCCAGCACAATAGCGAACTTATTTCTACAAAATGTGGTACGACTCCACGGTCTACCTTATGGGATAGTCTCAGATCGAGGACCCCAGTTCACTTCACGATTCTGGCAAGCGTTTTACAAATCTGTAGGAATAGAGATTCGGTTGTCTACCAGCTACCACCCAGAAACCGATGGTCAAACCGAGAGACTAAACCAAACGTTGGAACAGTATTTGCGGTGCCTAACACAAGGAAAAGAAAACGAATGGGGAGAAGTGATTTGGCTGGCAGAACTATCTTACAACAACGCAGAACATGCATCAACCAAGGTTATCCCATTTTATTGTGCCTATGGCTATCATCCACGATTTCAGCCTGTGCCTCAGGAATCAATACCCGAGGTACCCGCAGCCTGTGAGAGGCAGAAACATTTGGAGTACGTCTGGCAAACTGCACAGCACAACCTAAATCTCGCCAAAGCAGCTTATAAACATCATGCTGACAAGAAAAGAAGATCGGGTCTACAATATCAGGTGGGGGATCGGGTGAGGCTTTCGACACGCAAGTTACATTTACAAGGTTCTCGCAAGTTCTGCCCCCGTTTCATTGGTCCATTCCCAATTGAGGCTCTGGTTGGTCCTGTGGCAGTAAAACTAATCCTACCCTCATCCATGAAGATACACCCAGTGTTTCACATCTCTTTGTTAAAACCAGCCCCAGCCTCCATAAGATCCAAAAGACCCCCACCTGTCTTAATAGATGGCGTTCCAGAATACGAAGTGCACAATATCCTGGATTCACGCCGGAGGCAGGGGTCTCTATGGTATTTGGTGGACTGGAAAGGGTACGGCCCAGAAGATCGCTCTTGGGAGCCCGCAAGTAACATTCATGCTCCTCGACTCCTCCGCCAATTTCATCTGTTAAACCCTGCTAAACCAGGGCCTCCTGGAGGGAGGAGGTGTACTGTCAGGGCTGGAGCTATTGGCAGTGTTGTGGGGGCCTGGGAGGAGGCAGAAAGGCTTTTGGTTGTGCCAACAGCTTGTCCAGGCGTGTTCTCCATCCTTTTTGCAGGAAGAAGGCCTAAGGATGGAGAACCGCCCGGAAATTACACCTCCCAGCAGGCTGTGTGCTTCACGGTCCTGCTGGGAGCAACAGGACCACACACGCGCTACTGCGCATGCGCGAGCCGCGCCCAAGAAGCACCGCTCGCAATCCTGGTCACCGGCAAGAGAGGTTGTGCGGGGCTCCGCCCGCCTCCTACATCCCCGGCCCCGCGTACATGAAAAGCTAAGTACACGTTTTATCTAGAACAGCTGATTCTTCTTGTTGGAGGGAGATGCGCTACGCGCTACAAGACTTAAGTGTTTAGGCTAATTTGAAGCACGAGAAAACCTGTTTGCTTGTTGCATGCAGAGCATGAATACTAACCCTGAGCTGGAGTAGGCTTGGCGGTGAAGTAACCGCACCACTTAACAATCTTAAACCCCTCAAGGAACGTTCCTAGGGAACGACTTTTTTCGCACGCACGTGCTGGGAGGGTTTACCTTTATGCAGGAATGAAGGTGAAATGCTGAGTCATTCATGATTTATTAGGCAGGCATTGTGAAACCAAAAGTAATACCAGAGCATATGGTGATTATTGGTTAGAGGCTCCAATACAAAAGCCTTTCCAAAAGAATAATCTCTGAGTGTGTGATACTAGGATGTGTGTGAGAAGGCAGTGTTACTTCAAACGATCACCTGCAAGATCGGCACAGGAGTCGAGGAGTATGATACCCTAATTTCCCCTTACCCATCCACTGTTATTCCCTGAACCTCTTTCCGGTCATCCTGAACTCCCTCTACCCATCCACTCAACGGACCCTAACCCTCTTTCCCCAGAGGGTTGCGGAGGCCTGCGGTTTCTATTTCCCAGGTGCCAAGACTCAATGGGGAGGGAGGTGTTTGTGCTGCTTCTGCGCCTGTCAAGAGGAGTGAGGACCTGACACTTTCTCCACGGCTTTTGATGTGATACATCACATGCAACTACCACTAGCATTAGATCATTCTCGTCAGTTCCTAGTCATCCTCCATCAATACAACTGTAAAGAGAGACTTCATCTGCAGATGTTAGGATTTCATTCACCTTGTCTATGTCGTCATCCCCTATTGTCAAAAGAAGTAGTGAGAGACAATCCACTGTAATATTACATGTTCCCGTTTAGTAATATGTGTCATATATGCATTCCCGCAAAACTCACTGCAAGGCTTGCCAGTCCTTAAGCCACTGTTGCATTGCCCCAACCACTGGCAACTGCACCATTATATGCCTTTTTATAGGGTGAAGGGAGTTCCCTGCTCCAACTGGCTGATGTGTCTGATGGTCCACAGATTGTCCATGGCTTCTCACTAAATGACTAAAATTACTTCCTTGCACGAAATGCAAAAACCATAGATAGTGTTTACTTCCGGTCTTTGGATGTATGACATTACAGCACCACTAACTTGAATGTTTTTTTCTAGCCGAACAGCTAGATACATTCCACATTCGTACTTTCTTTTTATTTGTGTTTAATTTTATTTATATAGTGCTATACGCCAAAGTGCTTTAACAGGTAAAAGAAACGATACAAATCAAGCAGAAATAGATGATGCAACCAAATGAACAAGCAAGCAAACGATTTTTAAGTTGAGTTGTGAAGAGAGGAAAGGAAGAGAGGGAAACAAGAGGAAGTTGGTGTGTTCCAATGTTTAGGTGCTCACAGGGAAAAGGAGCGAAAACGAGATTTAGCACGTGGGGTGTGGGGGACGAGGAACAGTAAGAGATTGTGACCAAGAGAGCTGGTGGGTGTATACAAAGATATCAAGGAAGACAGATAAGGGGCTTCTTCAGCAAACTCTTAGAAGTTGTCCCATAAGTGCTTAATTCTTCCAGAAATGAAGTGGTCACAGCTCTAGCAAATGTTTTACCTCGGTCTTCGTCTCAGGTGTTGCTGCATTCTCTACAGCCGCTACTAATTCTCTTTTCGGTTTCATACCCTCTGCTATCATGTGTCCTCAGTATTCAACTTGTCTTCTGAACAACCTACAAGCATTTTTACTCAGACTGAGTCCATTCTGCTGCAAGACTTCCCAAAAATGCTTGCGCTTCTGGAGCGTTTTTGAGGGTACTATGATGTCATCTTGAAAGAACAGTAGGCTGCACATTCCTCATTCTCTGGGAAGCAGTGGCTGTGCTAGCAAGGCCAAATGACACGTGCAAAGCTGGTTTTCCAAATGTGGCAACAACAGTGGCTCAGCCCATGAGTCATTCAATCTATTGACAGACTGACTTTATAGAGAGGTTCAAAACACCTTTGCACTACCAACCAAACTCACCGTTTCTTGCTTTGCCATGAATGAGAGTCATGGGAGTGTTCCTGCTTGAACTTCACAAAGTCATGTATAATATGTTGTATCCTTATTCCCTTTGTGTGCCAAGGTTATTGGGGGCATCTACTCGGAGGCCTCAATACTTTCATGTTTGCCTTCTTTGAATCTCAGGAGCGACACACCAGGTTATGCTAAATAAATGCTACCCCCTCTCCCTTTCCCTGTACTAAATTCAAGCATAAATACAACTTTGGATATTAACTCTGTTTCCATGGTAACACTTTAGGGGGCACTAATGTGGGCTCTTTGTATTTGAGTCTCCAAACAAGTTGTGTGAATCATGATATAATAATATTAATAAATAATAAATAATAATTAGGCTTTTATATAGCGCTACAAACCCTCAGGTATCCGAGCGCTGCTTATTATTACCCACGGTGTGTGGTGCTCATTTATCGACCTCGGATATGATATGTCATTTATAATGTGCCTGTACAAAAGTGTTTCTAGGTGCAACAAGACAAGGGGGTGGGGCAGAAGGAGGACAAAACAACAATCATACTAGACATGGGAAGAGGGAGGAGAAAAATACATGGGGAAGTGGGAAGGAAGACATGCAGGTAACTCAATAAGTGCTGCCGGAGGGTGGCTCATAAGTGCAGAGAGACAAGAGACTGCAGGGTTGCAGATACAGATCTTTACGTTTTGGGGGAGCCCGGAGGCAGTGCAAGGGCAACTGGACATGCAGGAGCATGGGCCTGAGTTCAGCGGGTGCCCAGGTGACCAGTGTATGGAGCGGTCAGAAGCATCAGTAAGGGAGAGGAATAGAGGAAGAGAGAAAGTGGAAATATAAAGGAAGGTCTTGATGTGCTTCCGGAACCGGAAGTGTTCCTGCTCAAGTTTGAGAGAGGCAGGGAGGTTCTTCTAGAGGAAGGCCCCAGTCGATGAAAGATATCTACCCCCAACTCTCTGCTTGGAGTAGTGTCTGACCCTCAGAGAGGGGGGTGAGGGTGAGTGGGGAGCTTGAGAAGGAAGATGGTTAGTAAGAGAAAGTTGGAGGTAGTGCAGTCGCAGGCCCCAGAAAGCCTTGTGGACAATGCCATGGGTCTTAAACTTGATCCTTGCAGCCAAAGGTAACCAGTGAAGAGTTTTCAGAGCTGGAGAGATATGATCTCTGGGAATGAGGCCAAGGACAACTCCTGCAGTCCTGTTCTGGATAAGTTGTAAAGGTTGAGGCGCAGAGACAGGCAGATTTGGAAGGAGGCTGTTGCAATAGTCCAGCCTAGAGAGGACCAGGGCTCTGGAGACAGTGAGCTTCTGGGGGAAAGTGGGAAAAGACACACTATCTCTGAAGGGTTGCAACTGTTAGTGTGACTTCTTAGAGATGTCAGAGATGTGACGAGAGAAGGAGAGGGTGGAGTCAAAAATGACACCAAGCCTCACAAGAAGGAGCAGGAAGAGGGCCCAGGGTGAGAGGCCAGAGAGAGAGAGGAATGGAGGAAGCAGGTGTCCTGATAAGGAGGATCTCAGTGTTACTGGTATTAAGGAAGAGATCATTGGCAGTACACCATCCTGAATTGCGGCCAGACAGTCTGGTACGAGAGAAGGAGCATAGGTGGCTGAGGGGAGCCTGAAGGAGGTCTGGGTGTCATCTGCATAACACTGAAAGTTAAAGCAGAATGTGTCAATGTGGTGGGCAAGGGGTGCAAGGTAGTGGTTGAAAGATTAGGGAGAAAGATAGACCCCTGGGGAATGCCACAAGTAGAGAGAGAGATAGAAGAGATGAAGGGCCCCAGTTGGACCTGGGAGGGTCATTCAGTGAGGAAGGAGGCCAAACAGACCAGGGCCTGACCAGTAATGCCCGGGTTGTCACAGAGGTGATTGAGCAGGATGCCATGGTTGACCATGTCAAAAGTAGAGGATAGAATAAGAACAGAAGGAATGTTAGAGTCATTATTAGATAGTAAGTCTTCACAGGTGTTCAGGAGGGCAGCTCTGGTGGTTGTGTCCATAGATTGACACATGTTTATAAAGCATTAACTGGATTCCTCACTCCTGTGCCTGCACATAGATTGACACATGTAGATAAAGCATTAACTGTATTCCTCACTCCTGTGCCTGCCCATAGATTGACATATGTGGATAAAGCCTCACGCATGTGCCTGCCCATAGATTGAAATATGTATATAAGGCATTAACTGGATTCCTCACTCCTGTGCCTGCCCATAGATTGACATAATTAGATAAAGCATTAATTGGATTCCTCAATCCTGTGCCTGCCCGTAGATTGACATAATTAGATAAAGCATTAACTGATTCCTCGCTCCTGTGCCTGCCCATAGATTGACATAAGTAGAAAGAGCATTAACTGGATTTGCCACTCCTGTGCCTGCCCATAGATAGACATATGTAGATAAACATTAACTGGAGTCCTCACTCCTGTGCCCGCCCATAGATTGACATAAGTAGATAAAGCATTAACTGGAGTCCTCACTCCTGTGCCTGCCCATAGATTGACATATGTGGATAAAGCCTCACGCATGTGCCTGCCCATAGATTGAAATATGTATATAAGGCATTAACTGGATTCCTCACTCCTGTGCCTGCCCATAGATTGACATAATTAGATAAAGCATTAATTGGATTCCTCAATCCTGTGCCTGCCCGTAGATTGACATATGTAGATAAAGCATTAGCTGGATTCACGCTCCTGTGATGCTCATAGATTGACACATGCAGATAAAGCATTAACTGGATTCTTGCTCCTGTGCCTGCCCATAGATTGACATAAGTAGATAAAGCATTAACTGGAGTCCTCACTCCTGTGCCTGCCCATAGATTGACATATGTGGATAAAGCCTCACGCATGTGCCTGCCCATAGATTGAAATATGTATATAAGGCATTAACTGGATTCCTCACTCCTGTGCCTGCCCATAGATTGACATAATTAGATAAAGCATTAATTGGATTCCTCAATCCTGTGCCTGCCCGTAGATTGACATATGTAGATAAAGCATTAGCTGGATTCACGCTCCTGTGATGCTCATAGATTGACACATGCAGATAAAGCATTAACTGGATTCTTGCTCCTGTGCCTGCCCATAGCGATTGACATATGTAGATAAAGCATTAACTGGATTCTTCGCTCCTGTGCCTGCCCATAGATTGACACATGCAGATAAAGCATTAACTGGATTCTTGCTCCTGTGCCTGCCCATAGCGATTGACATATGTAGATAAAGCATTAACTGGATTCCTCGCTCCTGTGCCTGCCCATAGATTGACATAAGTAGAAAGAGCATTAACTGGATTTGTCACTCCTGTGCCTGCCCATAGATTGACACATGCAGATAAAGCATTAACTGGATTCTTGCTCCTGTGCCTGCCCAGAGAGATTGACATATGTAGATACAGCATTAACTGGATTCCTCGCTCCTGTGCCTGCCCATAGATTGACATATGTAGATAAAGCATCACTCCTGTGCCTGCCCATAGATAGACACCTGTAGATAAAGCATTAACTGGATTCCTCACTCCTGTGCCTGCCCATAGATTGACACGTGTAGATAAAGCATTAACTGGATTCCTCACTCCTGTGCCTGCCCATCTATTTACATAGGTAGATAAAGCATTAACTGGATTCCTCGCTCCTGATTTTACACTTGTTCTGCCACCCTGATGCTTATACATTTATTTCTTATTAGATTTCCAGAGATGCTTATTTCTCCTCTTATGGAGTAGCCTTGTTCTCCGTGTTGTTGTCTGTGCATTCATTCATTAGGGCCAGTATCCGACTCCTGTACTAGAGGAGGAATTACAAGTTATGCTGTATGTCAAATGGGTGAAGCAGCAATTAGTATTCATTCTCCTTTAACCTCTCCCCTAAGTGCACCCCATTCAGATATGATCTGGGCCCTAGTGACACGAGAGTCAGCAAGATGCAATTAAACTATTTCCTTCGACATATAATTGGCACGCTGATGTTAGGCTTGAAGTGGACTTTGCAAATTACTTTGTGATGTTCTCTCTTCAGGTAAGAATTATATAGGTAATTCTCTGAATCTTTTATGAAGCTGCAAAACGTCCATGGAGTGCACAGCATTGTTAACAATGATCGCCAATGGCAAACCAATTTCCCATTCACCTTTAGCATGTGTAGATACATGATCAGCCTAATCAGGAAAATATTTGTGTGGGACAATCTGCGTTTTGTGGCCACAATTAATTGTGATCAACTGGTGTGCCACACATTGGTCTCCTTCGAGGAACACTTTTTTGCACCTTAAACAAAGAAATATTCATAAGGCCCAATGCCTAGTTGGTATAGTGTATAGCAGTGGAAGGTGCAACTCCTATGCTTGATCATTTTAATGTATGTATTTTACTGCACCTGTGTTATATTTCTAAAATGTGAATTCCTTCCATCAGAAGACATTGCCAACTCTGCTTTATTCTCCTACTACGATGTCCTATCGATAGAACATCAGTGTCGTGTCACATTAACTTGATGCCAATGAATGAATACACAACATGTACCCTGACACCTGAGTGAGGGAATCCGAGAGCTGGTGCGATCTGCTCCAAACCCTGTGCAGTGCTCAGCAGCAGGCTTCTCAGACTGATAGGCCTGATGCAAAACGTGGTGCTTCTAGCTGACAGTGCAGGAGCGGCATGTATATCTGTATAACAGACCCGTGATTCCACTCCCACGCCATATTCACCAGTTGGTCAAAATGAGAAGCACGTTGCTCTCTTGCCGTCAGAGTGCTATGGTATTCTGGGAGCTTGGATGAATGATGTGGCAGGGGTGGCAGGACACTATATTCTGTTGTTCTTTTGGGTGGGTTAATGAGGGAGACACAGGAGAGTGTTTTGGGATAAAACAGAAGAAAAATCAAGTTTCCGGCTACTGAATGTGTTGTGGTGGGGTGAATACCTAAGTGAGGTGAAAAAGGATGTCAGGAAGTTATGTGTAATACACAACTCAGTCTTTTCTTTCATTGACTGGGTCACTCTCAACCCTTTGGTAAAATGCATCATGTCTCTTCGAACCCACAGTTTCATAACATCTTCATAGTTGGGAGGTACCCATCTCCAACGACATATTTTATTCTGACAGAACTATGTATGGTGTGATGAATTGCTATATGGCAAAGGTTGTGGTAGCCCTGGCATTGCTTAATTTGTCTTACATATAGACCTATGTAGGTAATTCCATCTCATAAGGGCCAGTCTGCTAACCAGAAACCAGTTTCCTTAAGCTTTATGCCAAAAGCACAGTGACACATGTGTCCTGTTGCATCAGTCTACAGCTCTGCAGCACTTCCTACCCAGGGGCACACAGTAAGTTTAAAGGTCACAGGCGCCCTTTTGACATCTGATGTGAACTCAAGTCAGTGCAGACAAGTGGTAGCATTAAATATGCACCTCTATTCCAAAACTACATAATTATGTTTGAGGAATTATCATCCTGGTGGCAGTTTAATCTTTAAACATAAGTCGTACCTGTGTTTGTGGTATGGTGGGTGGTACTTGGCATAATTAAAGCCACATCTGATTTGAATGTTTTGATTTGAATGATTTCAAATGGCCAATGAGCCCAATGTGTTTTTCTTGTATAAAATATAAAATATCAGAAATAGCATAGATGCTTTGGACAGTGTCTCCAAACATGGTTCAATGTGTAACAATACTCAATTTGATTCAGAAATTTTGTGTCCTAAATTTACATTTAAAGCAGCCAGTACTGTGGACATTTCTGATTTATTAGCTATGTTGAAACCTTCCAACTTTGTGTATGATCCTATTCCGGCCTTTTTGGCCAAGCAACATGCATGTGCTCTTGAAGAGAATATGCACACTTTGGTGAACGCTTCACTTGTACAGCACTGTGTTCCATCGGATTAAACAAAATTGTATCCCACGCTGTTGCTGAAAAAGTCAACATTGTAACTATCCAACTGCAAGGTTTCTTGGAAGAACTTAACATGTTGGATGTATATCAGTCAGGATTCAGACCAGCCCTTGGAACGAAGACGGCTCTTGTGGCAGTCTGGGACGACTTGTTGAGAGTTGCCGACGATGGAGTCATTACCATGCTAACCATGCTTGACCTGTCGGCAGATTTCGACACAGTTGATTTTAAGATCCTTCTTTCCAGGCTATCATCAGTAGAAAAGGTTTCTGATGAGGCCCTGGAATTGTTTGCCTAATTAAGTAATTCCATACTGATCGTACACAGCAGATTAAAATTGACTCATGTTTTTCCAACTCCCTACCAGTGGATTACAGGGTGCTTCAGGGGTCTGCCTTTTCCACGCTGTTGTTCAACATTTACATCTGACCCCTTTTAAACATCTTTTTGGAGTATGGGTTGTGCTATCACTCCTATGCTGATGACACCCAAATTTATGTTCCGCTCGAACAATCTTTTGAGGCCATGGACCGAGTTATACTGTGTGTGGAAAAATTGAAAACCTGGATGCTGCATAACATATTCCAGCTGAACCCATCAACAGAGGATATTGATTTTTGCCCAAAACAGAAAGTGGCAAATATGCTCCAAACCATTCCTTGTCGACTTCTATTTCCGTTAAGCAAGAAGTTTTACGATAAAGTAAAGAATCTTGGCTGTATCTGGCAGTCCAGTTTGGACTGCAATTTGTATCTTAATCAGACAGTCAAATCCATATACTACCAACTGAAATTGATTTCGCTTCCATTATCTCTTAATGCAGAAAAAGATAGTTCAACAGTGGTTGGTATATCGACAAACTCTAAATTTGATTATTGCAATGCATGTCTTATGGGAGTTCGACAATTCCAAATACAAAAGCTGCATGTAGCACACAACTCTGCGGTTAGACTGATCTTTATATTGCCAAGGAGTCGTCCGTCTCATAGTATCGTGAAAGTCTCAATTGGCTTCAGCTCCAACAGCAAATTCTTTTCAAGGTTTTGTGCCTGGTCTTCAGGTGCATTTATGGCCTGGCCCTGACATGCTTAGTGTTTAAAATTCAACGTCACCAGCCCACCTGATCACTTTGATCAGTCGGACAAAATCTGTTGGTTGTCCCTTTCACCAAAATGACAGCGTATGGTGTTAGATGTTTTTCTTTTTTCTTCCTTTGGACTTAATTCCTGGAATTCTTTACTTAAGGACCTTCAGCAGATTGGGTCCTTATCTGTGTTTAGGAAAAAACATGTATCCTTTTATGTAACTGCCTTGAGCCACTACAAGTTCTAGGATACCATAATGATGCAAAGTACTGATTCTAATTAACATATGTGCCTAGATGCAGCTTCTGCTTGGACCCTATTCATTGGGTATGTGCGTTACAAATGTAAAATAAGAATAGACTGAAATACTATGCCTCTCTTTTAATCCTTTGGGAGGTCAGGTAACACCTCTTTCCATCAGGACAATCCCTCAGCAGGAGCTGTCCTGGTAAACAATAATTAATGGACACACCCAAAACAAAAGTACTAGACTCACACTAGGGTGTTGCATACCAAAGAGCCTTTGATGTTAGGGGTCTGAGAGGGGCAGAGGGTTAGTGTACTCACAGGGAGTACAGCATAGTCGGGGAAGGATTCTGTGTTTTGTTTCTCTCTGTACAAATAATTCCTTCCTGCCTCCTCCACTTCCTTTAGCTCAAAGCAATTTGGGTATGATTCAAGAAGGCAAGGACCACTTTTAACAAGGACAGAAACTGGACACCTTAAAGCAGGCATGCTTTTATCCAATCTCCTGTGGACTTTTGCTTCTAAAGCAGAGGGTCTCCCACTGCATCTTTGGTTCATTTCTGCCTGGAAGAATAATTCATTTTGGACATCATTTGGGAGAGTTGATCATACCAGTTGGGTGAATATTGAGTGTTCCAAGGAAGAGACAAACTCTGCTCCCTGACTACTCCCAGGGAACATTGGGGTGACCTTTTGGTGGAGCAAGACCTGCCTCTCTGACAGCTACAACATTACTTAGCACCTCAAAGGATTTTAAGGACTCCTGTAGGTTTTTTCCAGCCCCCTCCCCCCGTTGTCAAAATGAGAACAAGGATTCATCTTGTCACTGAGCCCTCACAGCAGCTGAAGAAGCCAGCTGCTCTCCTGGATTTCTTATGTGTCGAACCATGTTGATTTATTTTTGACCACGTTCAAACCCATTCACGTTAATGGGCCTGTGGTGATGCCTTTGGGACTTCTTTTCAAGCCCTTCCAACTGCTGTCACTGCATCCTCAAACCAGTTTGCAACTGCTCTGTGCCAGCTGTCTGCCTATTTACCTCAGCTTGAATCGAATGCTCGCCACTGCAAAAAGACTTTGAACCATTGTATCTTGACCAAGTGCCTCAAGTCACCAGTATCTTCATCTTGAACCCATTTCATTAGAACAATGCAACAAGCATTACTTCGAACCTGACTTTATTCCTGCTCCCCATCTGGATTATTGTGACCCATCACATCTGAATAAAGATAAGAAGCCAGGTTAAATGTGGTGGAACCATCAAGAACTGATTAAGTTACTGTTAGAAATCCCCTGAACACCTGGTCCATTTTCTGGGACCATAGAGGCTGTGTAAGCCACTTCTGCATCTTTTCACCAAGAAGCATATCCTTTTTAAATGTGTTGACAGAGTGCTTGCATCTTTAAACTGTATATTTCTTTGTCTTAATTTACAGGAAATGTGTTTGATAGTGTTTTTAATAGTTCATTTCATATTGGTGAGTTTAATAAAAGAATACACACTTGTTATTGTACTATTGTGGTTTGGGTTGCTACTGCTTCACATGAACACCCCCCTAAGAGTATAGTATTATTTTGTCCCAAGTTATCACAAAAGGTGAATAGGATATTATCTCTTGCCTGTGCCTGTTCCACCTTTATGATTGGGTATCACTCTTGTTTTGTAGAAGTGAGAGGGCTGAGTAGGCTGCTTAACCACTACCCACCCTTTTACTCCTGCAAGCCAGATGCCATTTTGTCACATATAGTTAGTGTAGAATCACAGTAAATAACGTTTTATTTCAACAAAGTGTGTTTCATTATTATAGCCAGTAAAAATGCATATTTTTTCTCCTAACCCGTTAAATCTTCCAAGCCCATAATGGTTCTAGAGGAGTGACTGATTCTAGCTTGAGAGACACATTCATTTTTAAGTGTAACCCCTCCGCCAAGTTACTGTTTCTTGTGTAGTGGATAGTATTGTGGCCCCAGGATGCACCTTTGCTTCCTACTGACTCACCAACGTATAGTTTGATGCGTATATAGCAGAGGCACATTAGTAGCTCCCCCCACTTACTGTACAGTGCAATGCTGCATTCAAATAAGATTTGTCCTATATTAAAACCACACCTTAATAGTTTGCCATGTATTCATCCTCACAGTAAAACATAGCATAGGTGAAAACTATTTAGACAGTGCTATTACGTACATTATACTACATCTACATACAGCATGGCATGCAACATACACCAAAGTAGACAGCTGTCAGTCTAGTATCTTGGGTTAAATGTAACTAAGGGATATGCAGAGTTATTTGATACAATTGTGAGCAACAAACGTGAAGCTTACCTTTTTCTTTCTTTTAACATTGCACCCGCTTCTTTAAGGAATAAAATGTGGAATTATGTAAAACGATTACTAGACGAATGTCTCCTGTACTGGCTTTCATGCAAATATGGTGTCTCATCATGAGTTGGGTGGTAGCCCTTACATCCGGTGGTAACGCTATTACTATCACATTTAAGGGCTGGCCCAATCATGAGTCTGGTTTAAAATGGGAGTTTGGGTGGTATCCAGTGCAATTAGCGGAGGGATACCGCTCAACGTTTGATGAGGCCAAGGTGTGCTGAATAAACGTTGAACAAAATGTAATACTCCTGAAAGCTCGTTCCTGTTTTACCCTCCTTATCAATTGAATATTTCAATAAGGGACCTGTCAAAATAGGACATTCACAGATCTTGTCTATGATATCGTTGTGCATAGTTTCCATTGTTTGCAAAGTGCCTATTCATGAATAATGTTGTGTAACAGTATCTGCACATCAATGTGCTAGGCAATGATCCCGTGGGCAACATTGCTCTCACTTCAACACTTCTGGACAGCTCACCAGAAGTTAGAAGAGCTCCTGAATTTCTAGCATTCAAAAATGCATAAACTTTAAAAAAATCAATGTTATACTGAAGTTTGGAAAGTCGTTAAAGTCTAGTGCTCCACCAGTCAGTACATGAACATGTTTAAGATTAATAGTAATTATACAATGCTACCCTAAATTAAATTCCTTTGATAAATGCTGTTATGAGGACTGTTCTCCCCTGCAACCATGTAACGTTTGCCTATTACCCCCACTTACGACAAAGCTCCATTTCTTCCTGAAGCTAGGATTCAACTCATTAAATGTTCCCAAAAAATAAATAATACATACATATTCAAATCACCTATATTTTCAATGAAACATTGACAAAGAAAAACTATTGTGCAGCACTTTAGGGTGTGGGTAACATGAGATAAAGGCAAGAGTTGAATAGGAGGTGTGCGTATGGAATATTGAAATTCTAGCATAGTAGCCTTAGAGCACTGCACTACATACATCCGTAATCCTTCATCACAAGTAGTGATAGATACATTGATTATTGGATAGATACTGTTGCAATATTCAGGATGATAGATGAGATTTCATGACTCTAAGCATGTAGGGTGCATTGTTCAAACAGGATCTTTTTTCATCATATGATGCATATGTTCAAACCCTTGGGATTTTGTTCTAACCACTTTGCAACAAATGCAAATCAAATTGATTTATATAATGTATGAAATGTAAGCTCCGGAATCTGAAGGTCCTACTAGCTACAGAAAAAGCAAAAGACAGACTCATCAACATTCAGATGTGTAAACAGGATACTCCAGCATAATTCCAGCAGTAAAGAATAACTGACTTCAAATGCCCAGAGAAATGTTCTCTGAGCCTCGACTTCCAGTGAAATATAAAATGTTGACAGTTCACAGTTTACGAGCAGCATTTTCACAGGAGAATGAAACAATTTTACAAATCCATTGTCTATCGTCAGAGTATGTATTCATAAATAATAAGCAGGAGGTAGAGGAACCAAAGTGCCTGAAGTATAGTCCAACATGGAAGGTCCTGATGGGCCAGGTAGGCACTATGAAGTTGTTAGAGATGGGAGGAGGAAAATGGACATGATTGAGAGCACATATGATATTCAGAGAGGTGAGGGAAGAGACAGAGACAAGATAACTGGTAGGAAGCAATAGGTAGGTCCAGAAGACACAGCATTAAGGTACACAATCAGCCCCTCCGCTGTACACGGCTGGATGCCATGGGAACAGCAGCATCAAGAAAAAGAAATACTTGAGGGGAGATGGACACTGTTCTGATGCAGAAACTCCAGCTCTAGCTCTCCCTCCTCAAGGGGGTTGGAGAATAACGCATGACATTACAAAACTCGTATGTGGAGTAGTACATGACATTACATTATTTTCAGTGGAGTCAGTAGAAATAAGTGCAATTGAAGACAGCAAATTAAAAGGTAATGCATTGGGCTCATGGGGGGTAGTGAACTAGGCTTTCAATTGAACCCCTAACATACTTTGGTGCGTTGGCCCTGTGGGAACAGACTGTAAAGCAGCTACTGGGCATGGCAAGTGTGTGCCACACAGCCATTGGTGCATTTAAAGGGAACTAATTCTGTGAGTTTTGTAGCGCTGCACACTGTACCATATGTCCCAAATATAGGCCACATTTTCTGAGCTGGTTAAATACCTGGAGGCAAAGCTATTTGCTCATGGGGTATGGTCATCAGAAAATGCCATCCTTTGGCGTGACCACATTTGTGGAGAAGTGCAAAAAGAACCAATAAATGACATTTTTAAAGAAGGCGGCATAATTCAAGTCTGCCTCTTGAGATTATTTAGAGCTGCAGACAAAAATGCTGAAAAAGCTTGCTTAAGAAGACTATGGGCTTGATCACGACTTTGGCGGTAACCCTTAAATCCTGTGGTAGCGCTATTACTGCCGGATTTAAGGGTCCGCCAAATCAAGACGGGAAATCCGCCGGCGGTAAAAGCGCGAATTTTCCCCATTGAGCCCAATGGGGAATGGGGCATTCCCGAATGGGCTCAATGGGGAATGGGGAATTACACTACCGCCAAACTCGTGATCCGGCGCTATTAGCGCCGGGGAGTTCAGCGGTAGGGCTAATACCGCCAGCGGTAATACCGCCGGCGTTACCGCCAAAGTCGTGATCAGGCCCTATATGTAAACATTTGTTTTCCCTTAAACCGGTCTTTAAGACTGCAGGAGAATGACACTGAGGTAATCAACAGATTACAGATTAGTTTGGAGGAGGCAAATGAGCAGAAGAAAAATGTAAAATCGGAATTAGAGTCATGTAATAGAGAGATGCAATCTAAATGCAGCGAATTAGAGAAACAGCTATCTCAGAGAAGGGGACAGTTTGAGGAGAGTGAGCAGGAGCTGAAACTAAAAGGGGTGGTAAGTGCCATCAGACAAGATAAAGAGGACACTATTTTGGAGATGCAAACGTTCCAAAAGGATAACTTTGAGAGGGAAAATGAGTTTCAGTCTATTGAAAAAGAAATGGCCGAAATGCTACAGGAAAATGACAAGAAGGACAGGGAATTTAATCAGTGCCAAATGCAGATAAATGAAATGCAGGATGTGATTTATAAGATGTGTGATGAGAATTCTTACCTTTGTCAGGAAGCAGACCGACTTCATAAAAAGTGCAAAGATTTGGAACAGCAGATATGTAGCTTTAAATCTCAGGAAAAATAACAAGGCACCACATTCAATGGGATTGAGGTTAGCCCCAGCTCCACACAAGGGAGCAATGTACCAGTAGCAATACCCGTAGCTAGGCCTGGTTGTAACCCATTTCAGGGGTTTGACTCACCCCTGCCGATGGTTACCATCAATCCTGTCCATCTGAGAGAAGGAAAGAGCAACAAAACAATGCAACTCCAAATATAGCACCAACTAGCCCTATTAAAATAATGAAATCAATCAAGACCTTGATTAAACCGTTCAAAAAGGGAGGTGATTGTTGCATAGAGGATTACTTGGAAACAGTGCACGATATAGTTAAAGCTCTTCAAATACCTAGGGAACAGTATAGACAGTATTTTGTTTTGTTTGTTTTGTTTATTCACTTTATATGCGCGCCGGACTCAAGGGTAGCAGGGCGCAGTGGCAAGAAAATGCAAAGCTTACAGGTTACATCATATCATAACGTACAGTATAAAATACAATAAAGGTCCCTGGAACACAGATAATTACAAACTATACACAATTCAAGAAAGGTCAATCAACTTGCAGGTTACATCATGGCAAAATGTACAGTAGAAAATACCATAAGGTCATGGAACACAGATAATTACAAAATATACAAAGTTCAAGTGAGGGCAATCAGGGTTGTAGGTGACATAGGTCAGCTGAGGTCAGCTCAGGTGAGGAATTGGATGACATTTTTTCTAAAGCGAGGGTAGGGCAAATCCACTCTCATGTCTTGTGGTAGGGAGTTCCAGGTTTTTGCGGCCTTTACTAGAAAGCTGTTTCCTCCGATTGTCTTGAGTCTAAAGTTCGGTATTGTCAGGCAATTAGAATTGACAGCTCTAGTCGGTTTGAGGGATGTTCTCCTCTGGAATTTGTCAATCAGATAACTGGGGGTGGAATTATTAAGGGCTTTGTGGGTCAGGGATAACATCTTAAGTTTTATTTTGTTCTCAATGGTCAACCAGTTGTGATGGCGTCTGGAGGCGGAGATATGGGACCTTTTTTTGTTTATGCCTAATGCTGCTCTCAGGGCATTATTTTGTAATATTTGCATTCTTTCAGTTATAGTTTTATTTACTCCAGAGTAAAGAGTGTTGCAGTAGTCTATTCTAGAGTTTATTAAGGCTCTAGCCAGGATTAAGCAGCTCTTATTGGAAAGGAATGGTTTACCGGCTCTTATTAATTTGCACGTGTAATCCGTGGAGGAGGCAAAGGATTTTAGCTGTTTATCAAGAGATAGGGTAGAATCAAGATAGAATCCCAGGGTTTTTACGTCCTTGGACACTTGGATGATATTCCTGTCTATGTTAAATGAGGAGAATTCCTGACCTAGATTTTTGATATTAGCTTGGGAGCCCAGGATAATCAACTCTGTCTTATTATCGTTCAGACAGAGGCCATGAGTGGCCATCCATGCCTGGATGATAAGATATACCTTGTTCACCAATTCCGTGTCTTTCGCATGATCCCCAGAAAGCGGGAGGAGGATCTGTGTATCATCTGCATAATTAGTGTAGGTGATACCGAGATGGTCCAAATCATCAAACAAGGGCCTGGTGAAGATATTGTATAGAGTTGGGGAGACGCAGGAGCCCTGGGGGACTCCGCATGAGATAGGGGTGGGAGCTGCCGCTGCTGTGGGGGAGAACACTCTCATCGTTCTTTCACTCAGAAATGACTCAATCCATCTGATGGCTCCCGGGGAGAAATGGGCGGCGGAATCCAGGTGAATACAGAGGACTTTATGATCCACCAAATCAAATGCGGCTGAGAGGTCCAGGAGTAGCACTGTTCTCCCTTTGCCTCTCAGCTTGTCAATTTGGGATTTCAAGTCAATAAGGGCAGTTTCAGTTCCACGTAGGGGACGGAAGCCCGATTGTCTCTCTCCTAGCAGGTTGTGTAGTTCTAGATGCTATTGAATTTGGTTATAAGCAGCTTTGTCCAGAATCTTGAGAAGAAACGGTACCGTAGTAATAGGGCGTTAATTAGTAGGGATGAGGGGGTCTAATGTCTACTTTTTAAGGGGGGGAGTACCCAGGACTGTTTAAGGTTGGCAATGATGGTAGCTGAGGGAAAGGAGGTGTGAATCAGTTTGGTGATAAAGGGCGATAATTCTCTGGCAGCGTCTTTTATTAACTCTGCTGGGCAGAGGTCACCTTTACAATTAGATGGTTTAAGCGACAGGATAATTTTTTCTACTAACTTTTCTACTAAATTTTCACCTAACTCTTGGTTCTGCTACTGCTAGCATTATCAGAAGTCTAAATGAGCAAGAAAATATGTTATGGGCAGAATTTTAAAAACAGGTTAGACATCACTTCTCTGCATACCAGTCATTGCAGGTTGCAAAAAAGGCAGCATATACCATGACAATGAAGCCAAATTTGTCACCTCGCCATTTTATCCAAGAATTAAAAACAGCATTCTCCCACTTGTATGTATCTTTTAGCCCTAATTCTGCTAAGTTTAAGACTGCCTACTTTTACGGATTACAAACAGACATTATATCACAGTAATTCACAAATTTGTTCGGGAGAAATCGCTGGACTGGATTGTAGAACAGTGGACCAACCTATATGAGGTACTATATTGTCAAGGTGAAGAGGGAGTCAAAAATAAAGAAGCAAAATCAAGATCTAAAGACTCCACACCAACAGTAATGCAGATAAAATCTGCAAAAATGCTACTTGAATCAGCCCAAATCCCGGCCAGGAATAATATGACGACTGATCAAAGGGGCGCGCCACAGAGAATGCCACCCCAAAAACCTTTAGGTTGTAGATATATGAGAGACAGGTCTAGGGTAGGGTACCGGCCAGATATGTCAGGCATGAATATCAATCAAAATCAAAATCAGAATCAAAATCAAAGGCTCAATGACCCGTACCAGATGCTGGAGGCACAGAGCAGATTTGAACCCAAAACTATGGTTGTTGGTATGCAAGACAGACCACGATATGTGGATTGGTTAATTGAAAATGGAAATCAGGATAGGGGATAGTTCCCACAAAATGAATGATAAAACATGAACTATGTCCCGCACCATTATAATCAGTCACCACCACCGGTCGACCACAGACAAAGGATGGTCACACAGCGCTCTACAACTCCTATGAATCAAGAGTTCAGAAAAAATTGAAATAGAAATCAATCTCATGGGAGATACCAGAACAGATCCAACCAGGGTGAATTTAACCAGTACCGGCCTAGGCCGCGAAGAGAAGATTCCAGGGAGATGGACAGATGTCAATGCCTTGAGGCCCAAGTTAAAATGTTGTCTGAGCAAATAGGAAAACTCTGTGCAAGTCAAAATCAGCTACAAAATGAGGGTGCAGAAGGTCAAATGAGTGATCTTGTGTGCTCTGACAATAAGTGACTATGTAGTAGCCTTTGCAATGATAAAGGTACAGAATCCCATGAATCAGTTTTGTGTAACGATCCTGATTACATGCTGATTTAAACATGAATATGACCACAAATGAGAATGAAGCAGGCGATGTGCACGCACATAAAAAGGAAGTTTGGTTCAATTTAGAGTTGAACCAGGCTATCGAAGTGTGTGCAAATGAAAGACAGAAAGGAGAAAAAAAAAAAACAAGAAAATCCAAAGGAGCTGAGAGACAGATTTAAAAAGGACATCACATGCCATGATAAAACACCTGATGAAGAGGTAGATTTAGTGGTTAAAAAGTCCTCCCTTGATAGTCAAAATAATGGTGAAATGCAGACAGGAGAAATGAGTGCTCAAAAGGAGCATGCAGGCCAATCACCTGAAGAATACTTTGAGCCACACATATTCCAAGAGACCGAGAGAATAGGAACCACACAAGAGGCAAAAAGGTATTCTAAGCCAGAAAATGACAAGCTACTACAGAATTTGTATGAGGATGTTGAGTCAAAACTGCAGTGTGAAGGCTGATGCTCCCCGAACAGAGGGGCGAACAGTGGCTACACTCCGGATGGCTTCTGAACATTGAAAGATAGAGAAAAATTCCAAAAATGAAATGGGGAAAAAGGAGGGAATGGTATCATTCCATTTGCATCTGTGCTTGACAAAAAGTGAAAAGGGCCTGAGAAAGGTGAGTCCTGAAATCAGCAGAAATTCTAAATTTTTGTGTGTACTGGAAGAAGTTGAGGACAGGTATTTTGCTCCTACTACTGTCAAAGAGAATTGCAAAGCATTTGCAATGATTGTCACAGGTGCACAGGCCACAATCATGTCCAAAGATTGAAAAGTATCAATGAAGGGAGATCCCCTCAAAATCATATCAGAGTGAAACAAAATGAAGGCCCAGTGCATAATTTCAACGGTGAGGGGATACCTATTGAAGGTGTCACTGAGGTTGACATAAAGATAGGAAAACACAGGATGAGACAGGAAGTGTTGATCACATCTCTCAATGAAATTCCATTTTTGATGAGAACACATTGCCTGAAGAAGTTGTCGCCTCTCATTGATGGGGTAAATAGGGTCTTGTGATCCCTGGCCAATAAGCCATTGAGGCCTAAAAAAGTTAGGTCACAAAACAACAGTAGGAAAGAATTCCATATAGTGGCTAAATCAGATGATGCAGTGAATGTGTACCTTCAAAATGGCTGTGTGCCTATTGTCACTGACATCCTGATGTGTCACAGTGAAATGCAAGATGATGAAGAGGAACAGACTCTAGAGATTTGTTTGGACCCCAAGAAAAAACAGCAAACCGAAATAGATGAGAACACATTACAATTTTTCTTAAAAGATGAAAAATGCAAGCCACCTGTAATTTCAGAGATGAAAACAGAGAAACGCATTTCAACCCTTTCTGAAATAGACATGGGAGATGGGTAGACATGGGTCCCTATTGGTGTAAATGGTCATTCTGAAATGATAAGAGCCATATTAGCACTTGAACAGGAAAGAAGTTCCATTAATGAAAACATACTCCAGCGAATAATTGAAAGGGTGGAGATCCCAAAATTCAGAATTAAAAACCAACACGTTTTTGGGATTAGATGAGCCAGACTCAGGGAACAGAGTCATAGGAAGATGCATGCTAAAAATTACCATTGGCCCGAAAACTATCTGTCACAATGTGTGGATAGTGAGTGGAACACAGAATGATTTTTATTTGGGAAATGACATGATGCACAGAATGTGTATGATGTTGGACTTCCTTAATCAAAAAGTGTGGTTCCGGCTAGGGGTACCTGCGCCTGAGTTTGAAGACAAGAGACAGGCTTATTATTGTGTGCAGTTGGTGCCATATGCAATTGAGCTACAGGTGAAGAAGGATGTTACTATTCCTGCATTCACCAAACAAGTTATTGTAATACTAAAACACAGAAATGGACAGCAGATGAAGGATTCTGATGCATTTGTGTGCATAAATGAATTCATGAGGCAGCAAGGGATGGAATGTTAATATACGCCACTAGCTGAGATTGGAGATGAACCCATCAAGATACTGGTGAATAATAAAGGATATCAGGATATTCATTTAGAAGAAAGTTCAGCATTAGGAATGGCAATACAAAAATCACATTATACTGCAGATTTCTTCTTGAGACCAATCAGCTTCCTTCACAAGTTGTTTAAAGCGGGTCACATAGGTGAGCATATCCTGGGATCCTTGTTGAAATTCAAGTAAACGTTCTTGAGCACTGTAAAGCTGCTCTGGGCGATCAAACATGGATTTTAGGGCTTCCACAAACCCATCATAATTATCCAGGAGGGCGTCGCCTGAATTGACTAGGGGGGTTGCCCAGCTCAAGGCATTACCAGTGAGTTGTGAGATCACAAACCCCACCTTTGCTCGAGGAGTGGAAAAGTAGTAGGGCTTGAAGTTGAAGTGTTCCAAACATGAACCGAGGAAGGCACGAAGGGTCTTTGAAGAACCATCAAATGTGTCCACTACTCCTCCCAATAACACGCTTTCCTTAGTTGCAGAGTCACGTGACAAGACTAGCTGCTTTAATGCAGCATTCTCAGCCTTAAGGTTCTGGACTTCTATGGTTAGTTCCTGCATGCCTCGCATGAGGTCTTGAACCGCGGCTTCCATCTCTGTATCTGTATTGTTTTTTGGCGTCTCAATCTGTCACAAGTCTCTCCCCTTCTCACCTGTTTTTGTTGTTTGCTTGAGACCTTCTTTGGTGACTTCTTTCGCACGGTCCGGGATTTGTATAAACCCGTGTGCTGGTCTTCGAATTCCAGCGTGAAGATTACAATCCAACTCTAGGATATGTTCAGATGTCCAGGACGGAGACCAGGAAGGAACAATGTCCGAGCTCGGAAACACGGAACGCCGTGACCCGAGCGCGGGTGAAAATCCAGGAAGTTAGCAGTTTCTTCATCGCAGTTTTCACAGTTTCTGGTATTGTAGTTTCCTCATCCCATTCTAGGCATTTCACAGGGTCTAGTATTATAGTTTCTTCGTCCCAGTCTCTGTATTCTACGTATTCTGTATAGGCCTCATGTGAATGGGAGTTATTGTCTCTAAGGAGGAGTCTCTCCTGGTGAGGTCCCACTTGCCTTTACCCCTAGGGAGGGTATTGCGGAGTGGGCTCACCTCCCTAGCCTCACAAGGGAGGGCTCCACCTTGAAGAGAAGGAACACATTCCCTCAATTCAACACAGCTTCCTCTGTCCTTATTTTACGGTCCTACTCTGACCTCTTTTCAATCATATCTGAAAGTCTGCCTTCCATCTACTCACCAGCAATATATGAATTTACATGTTAATTTCCCTAGTTTCATCATAATATGTATTGGGTATCAGCTGAGGGTTCCTTGATTATGGAAATAACAGTGGCTATTTTCTATCAGGTGGTAAAGATGCCATTCCAGAGCGAGAGACTGATGCTAGAGTGCAGGAGGGTGCTGGGGGTGCGAGGTTTTTGATTAATTGTGATGCAATGGGGGTCATTAATGTAACAAAATGGATTTTCTAAACACAAACTGGGTAGGAGCTCTGAGGTGGAAATGGGTAGGAAGTGTGATTAAGAAGCCAATGCCACAATATTTTTTAATAGAGTAAGGGGAATTGTAGTATAGTTGGTATTGAGGGAGAATAGATTGGTAATCGGATGGGCGATATCCAGGCCTCTGTGACGCCCATCACAAAGTGCTTAGGGTGGCAGAAGTCAAAAGGGTTAGTGAAGAAAAGTCTGAAATGTCACTACACAAGGAAGAGTGTAGAGTAAAAGACTGCAGAGGAGCTGTAAGGTGTGTAGACCATATGAGGTCAATCAGAGATGTATGGTAAGGAGTGGCCGGATGTCGTTTGAAGGCAGAATGGGGAATGGGGATATGGAGTCATGTGGTGGGGTATATGGGAAGTGGAGATAGCATGGGGGCGGTGAAAATCCATGGGAGCAAGAGATGGAGAAAATGATTACAAGGAGGAGTGGGATAGGTTTGTGTATGTTTGGACGAGAGGGGCAGTTGCAATTGAGTGGAGGGGTGATATGACAGATTAGTGGGTGGTGACCTAATAAGCAGTCACCCAATCACACTCTTTTCACTCTAATTCACTAGTCCTACGCACACTGTCAACACTCAGTACCACTTGCTCTCACCAACCAATACCTCACCTGTTTCAAAAACTGCC
The DNA here is from genome assembly GCF_040938575.1 of Ambystoma mexicanum. Lineage (NCBI taxonomy): Eukaryota > Metazoa > Chordata > Amphibia > Caudata > Ambystomatidae > Ambystoma > Ambystoma mexicanum. The sequence continues at coordinate 289,821,098 of NC_090930.1, read as the reverse complement.
ACAACACTACAGTCCACCATCCTTCCTCTTGTTCGTCTCTTGGTCTGCCACCTCCTCTGGATTCCTGGGGTCTTTCTTATCCTCCTATCTATCTTATGATTGTTTTTATAACCCTGGCCAATCTGTCCCTGTCTTCCCTGCCCCTGGGGTGTTAATTACAGGAAAACATTCATTCAAATAGCAGGAAAGAACTTTTTTTAAATGTATTTATTTGTATAGCGCTTAAACCCAAGAGTGTCAAAGCACTGAGACATATACGAATGGACAACAGACAAAACAATGTGGTCAAAAGAAGATTAATAAAAAAAGGCAGTAATCTGCAGGAATTAGGGATTGCCATATTTGTCCCTGTGGGTCACTGTGAGGTAGCAATGGTGGCCCACACTGTGTGTTGTCCAGTTTTGTGTTAGGAGCCTTGGCCTGGCTTCCTCCAAGGTAATTGCTGTCTCTGTTGGGGTTTGTGGTGTTTCTCTAAGTCCTTGGTGGTATAAGGAGTTTGCTGTGATTAGGTTGCAGTGTTTCAGCACTGTGGAGCGGTGTGCAGCAGGTCCAGTTGCCACATAAGTTATCTGAGCTTCTCTCTGGCACTTCTCTCTCATTTTGCCAGATCGGGTTCTATGGTTCTGAAAGGCTAGTAGGGTGGGGCACTGGTGAGCAGTGCACTCCCCGCTGGTCTCCCCATATGGTTGTGGTGTTCACAATGGGTCTGGAAGAAAGAAAAAAACTTGCCATTTGTTCCAAGGGGCATGGGGTAATTCAAATGGTTACTTCTCCTACTCAAACAGTAACTGGGGTACTCTCAGCTGCCACTTCCCCCCTCTGTGGTCGTACTGGCTCTAGCTTCCACCCTGATTGGCCTCTTACCGCAGGCTGAGGTGCTCCTTTCACATTAAGAGAAATGTTCTCAGAAGGGGGATTGAATGTACAGTGGTTACATGACATCATAAAGGGAGATGGTGCAATGTTTATTTATTTATTTATAACATTTGTTAACCGCCCAAACCCAAAGGTATCATAGCATTGGTTACAGAGAATTAGGTACAGGTACAAGCATATGAACAGAAAGCAAGTAGTATTACTCAAATTTGTTGAACACCCAGGTTTTGATCCGTTTTTTGAAAGCAGAGTAGGATTGTTCATTCCTTATAGACGATGGTAGGGGGTTCCAAATAGTAGGGGCTGCAACTGAGAAGCTGGTGCCTCCCACCCTTTTGTTCTTGTATTGTGGTATGTCCATACAGGTGGAGCTACTTGATCAAAGAGATTGTTGTGCTGATTTTAGAGTAGCGCTGTCAGTGAGATATGAGGGTGTGTCCTTCTAGATACACTTGTGGATAAGCATGATCGATTTGAAGAGAATCCTTGCTCTTATGGGCAGCCAATGCCCTTCTCATCTAGTTGCAGAAATGTGATTGCTGCGTTTCAGTCCCAGGGTGGTTCGTAGAGCTTTGTTCTGCAGAAGTTGTAGTTTAGATAGGTTTGCAGCAGGGGTACCCAGAAAGAGCACATTGCAATAATCCAATTTGGCAGGAATCAGGGCACGCGCTAGGGTCAGGCAGTTAGGCGATGACAGGAATTGTCTGCTTAGTGAAATCAGCTCAGGAGTATAAGCCATGGATGAGGATAAGGTGCTGATGTACCTAATCATTGAGAGATCAGATTCTAGGTAAACTGCCCATGTTTTTACATGTGTTGAAACAGGGACAGACATGTTGTCAATGAGTATGGAAGAGTACTTGTTGTCAAGGAATTTCAAACGAGCAGGGTAACCAACAATGAGGAGCTCAGTTTTGTCTTTGTTGAGGCATAGGCTATTTGTAGCCATCCAGTTTTAGATGGTAGTGTATACTTTGTTGATTTTGGTGGTGTCTTGCATGTAATCACCGGAAATGGGGATGAGAATTTGGGTGTCATCCGCAAAATGGGTGCATGTGATACCCAGGGAGTCACGTACGGTGAACAGGGGCATTGTATAGGTGTTATAGAGAGTCGGGGAGAGGCACAAGCCTGGAGGAACTCCGAGAGGAGAGGATGTGGGATCTGCTGCCTCATCTCCAATCAACACTCTGTTAGTGCATTCAGATAAAAAAGATTTAACCCAGAGTGTAGCTTCAGAGGAGAAGTGACAGTTTTCACTTAGGAAGAGGCACAGTTTGTCATGGTCAACTAAGTCAAAGGTGGTTGAGAGGTCACTGAGGAGGAGGATGCTTGGGTTACCAGTGTCATGAATCCAATCCATCTGGATTTTGGGTCCAGAAAGGCAGTTTCGGTGCTATGCTTAGGTTGAAAGCCTGATTGTTTAGCTCCAAGAAGGTGGTTACTTTCTAGGAAGAGTTGTATTTGGGAAAAAGCTACCCGTTCTATTACCTTCAGTACAAAGGGAACAGTGGTGATGGGCTGGTAGTTAGTGGGAATGGTGGAGTCAAGGGTGGGTTTTTTGAGTAAAGGGGTTATCCACTCTGCTTTAATGTTATGGGGGATAGAATTGGAGGAAAAGGATGCATTCATGAAATCAGTGATAAAGGGCACTAGGGTTTGAGTGCAGAGTTTCACAAGACGGGCCGGGCAGGTGTCTCCCTTTCAATTAGAGGGTCTGAGTGCAAGCATGGTCAATAGGGTCTCCTCTTTAGTAACTTGATTGAAGATGAATTGGGGCAAGTTTTGAGGAAGGGTGGGGTTGGCAGTGTTTGCTGGGATCACTGCAGTAGGTTTAGAGTCAAGGGCATCTCTTTTAGCTTTAATGTTCTCCTGGAGAGAGTGAATCATGTGTGACAGTGCATTTTGGATGGTCGTGCACTAAGATCTGTCTACTTGTATGGGTAGAGTGGTAGGAGTAATTGATTCCAATTCTCTGAGAATTGAGAAATGCTCTTTAGTGTTAGACCCTGCATTGGAGATGCAGGTGGTGCAGGAGTTGGATTTGTGTGACACTACTGCCGATTTATAGATACTAGTAGCTGAGGCTAGTGCCAAGCCATTAGTCACCAAAGGTTTTTTATGTGACAATATTCCAAGGCTTCTTCATTTATTATGGCGCAGGGCAATGAGTTCATCTTCAAACCACAGGTTTGCAGGTTTGTGGACTTTAGGATGTTAGCGGCGATGGGAGCATGTGTGTCTAGGGTGTTTTGAAGGCAAGAGTGATAGAGGCTGCCAATATCGCTAGGACTGGTATTGGTGGGATCATGCTTAGAGAGTGATGATATGAGCATGGGTTTGAGACTATTGTGAGTGCGTTTGACTGTGTTTCTGACCATTATAGGTTTGGGGGGGTCTCGTAGAGATTTGTAGGTTGATGATTACGAGAGTGAAGGTGATCAGAAAGTGATCACTCCACAGTACTTCAGAAATAGATTCAATGTTGATGGTTGGATTGGAAGTGAGAATCCAGTCCAGAATTCTACCTTCGTTATGTGTGGGTTCATTGAGGAGTTGGGAGAAGTGCATATCTTGCAGCGCTGATGCTAGTAGCATCAGATGTTGCCATCATAAAGTACGATGCCATCATATGTGCATATGATGCCATCATATGTGAATATCTTGCAGCACTAATGCTAGCATTAGATGTTGGCATCTTAAGGTTGGGCAGCTCACCCCTATACCCTCACATGTGCAATATTTGTCACAAGGGGGTTCAAAATGTGGCTTTCTCCCACTTTGTGAAACTGGACACACAATTACAGCAATTTCATAAAATGTCATGGAGTACCTTTGCAATGAATGAAGTCCACAAAAATAGCTTTTTGGGGTTGCTGGTGGTACTCTCGTTCAGGTTGGAATTGATATTGATATTTCCCATCTGTGAAAGGCACAGGAGTAAAAGCAGTGGCTGCGAACTCTCAAGTGGTTAATAACCACTGAACAGGTTATCAGGCCTTGTTCTGTCGAGAGAGGGGCGCCCGCTACCTTTGCAAACTAAAACCAGCAAAATGACTGCAAAAAAGTTAGAAAATATAAACTGTTCACTTAATTTCCTGAAACGAACTGCAGAAAATGTTTAATTGCATTTGTTTCCAGGAAAGTAAAAAATCCCATAAAATGATTTTAAATTATTTACTTGGATACTCCGTTAGCACTGCTGGAAATACAAATTGAGTTACACTGTACTGCTTCAGTTTCTTTCAGCAAACGAAGTGAAAGCTCTTTAAGAGAGTTTCTACTTTTTTCGCTGATGTAGAAATCCCACCAATTTGCGGTTGGCAGGATTTTTATTCGCAATGTATATGAGAAACTCTTAACTTGAGCTCTCTTTCCTGTATGCTAATATGAAAATCAGCACATTCGTTTTTTGCGGCTTTCTCAACGCAATTTCAACAGGTGTAATTGGAGAAAAATGTTTGCAAAGTGACACATGCGAAATGTGCCCACTTACATTCACAGAATTTAAAACAGACACAAGCAAAATGGCGTTAAGGGCCCGATTCATGGAAAAGTGCACAGAAGTCCCGCAATGCCTGCGTGCAGAGAATGTCACTGCACTCTCTGTGTATATATGGAATTATTTGTGCAAAGTAACCATATACCTAAGTTACGGACGGAACACTGCTGATACGCCCCACACAAATCAAAAGCAGCCACCTTTGCGTGCTCCCCGTACGCAAAAACATGCCACCTCAGAAAAGTGCGTGCGTCTAGGGGACCCTGTGTGGGGTCCACCATAACTTTTATTGGTACCCTGACAACATGCGTACAATTTTTTCTTACTAAGGTAAGGTAAAACTCAGAAAATCTGCATGCAAATCCCTGTACACTATTCCTGCACCCCGCTACACTCCTAAATTAGATTGGAAGCCTGGCTGCATGCACGCACCCCTAAATCCAACACCTGATCTTACCTCTGCGTGGTGATTCCTATGTGCAAGTGTCTGTACCCCTGCCTTGGGAATGAAGGCTTTGTGTGGCCATTTCCCTGCGGGGGATCACTGAATACATATTGTTCAGTGCAATAGTGGGCGTGTGATAAACTGCCTGCAGGCCGTTTCTCATAACGCCCACCTTTTTGCATGTTCTTCCCCATTTTCGGTGTTCCGCCCCCTTCCCTGCCCTCTGCACAAGCCACAGCCACGCTCTGCATGGTGTCTCGCGCACGGCACTCAGCCGCTCGCAGCGGCATGCCGGCCACCGCGAAATCTACACAAGTCCAAGGAAAATCCCACACATTTGATTCCAAGGATCGACGAACGGGATTACGCATTCAGTTTGCAGTGCAATTTCCCTATTTTTCATGCAAATAATTCCATGAATCGGGCCCTAAATGTTTTAAAAAACATTGTGGAAACTATATTTGTACATTGTTCCTTTTGCTTTCACTTGAATGTGAACAGCCCACATTTATTTATCAGCTTGTAAAGAGCCAAAGCCCGCAGGCATCAGGGCGCAGAAACATAATGGATGCCGTTGATTTCTGCTGCATGTGGACTGCTCACATAATGGCCACCGGTCGCTCCATTCTAAAGATAAAGTGTAAAAGTGAAAATCCTATAGGGACCCCTATGGAAAAGAAGCCAGAGTCTCCGCACGTCAGAACGTAGATCAATTTCTTGTGCATGTTTGCCTGTGAAGACGAGTACCAATTACCGTGAATCATGTGCAGGCTTCTTTTCCCATTTTACCTGCCTGACCCCCCCATCTATTCTTAGAAGGAAATGTCACCGGGTAACCCGGTGTACCATTTAGGAGCCCCCTGGAGGCAAGCTGGGCAGTAACAGAAAGCTGCCTCTCTGAAATAAGGTTATGGAGAGCAATTGCGCGTGATTTATCCTTCAGTGTCTTGCAAGGTGCTCCCATGTCGTCTTTCATTTCCCTTGAAGGCGCTACTTTGCACAAGGCTGCGAGAGAGCCGGCAAGTGGCATGCCATGCACACATGGTGTGTGAAGCAAGCAAATGCAGGTCTTGTGATGGATACGCGTAATAAGAGGATGTGAAGAGCCGCGGACGCGCAGGGCTCCGCGGCTGCGGTTATTAGGAAATCTGCTGAATTATTGACCTTCTGCTCCGAAGACAGCGGCATCAATTGCGCGAGGAGGAGGAAGGTAAACATTTATTGAGCGCGGGCTCTTCGCCCTGCTACATAAATGAAATACGATGACACGATAAATCATCTTAGCAACATCCGGCCGTGAGCAGCAGTTAGCAAATTTTTTTGGGAAGAAGAAAGAAACCCGGTAACGAGAACAGAACGAATAAAAACCATCTTCCTTCGTGTTTGCTAAATACACCACGGCCAGCTCATCGTCCCGTTGCCTCTGCCATGGCCATCTAGTCTCTTACCTAATCCATTCCCTCATTACTTCTCGGTTCTCTCCACACACTCACTAATTTTCCCTCACAGAGTTCTGTTCCCATCTTTCTCCTCGCAAGTTCCGTTGCATTCCCCTGCCATACTCACTACATCCTCACTGTTTGCCCCTCCAGCCTCTCTCTCGTGTTCACATTCCTGGCTCTTCTGCCCTTGTTTTTCTCTCTCTCTCTCCCTTAACTCTATCTAGCCTTCCCTCTTCCTTCCCATCATCCTTAGTCTCCCGTCATCACCTCCACACCTTGACCAGTGCAACACCTGCGTGTCACACGATTCCTGTGCTTGGACAGCTCTATCACGTTCGCTCAGCTGACACTTTCCAGCCACCAATCAGCGCCCTCCTTGTCCTGCGCACAGCGAAACTCTCCCATTTTAGCACCTTCGCCTTCTTTTCCCAAACAAATCACTTTTGCCACATACCTGTCCTTCAACGTTCCGCTCTGTTTCACTCTCCCTCGCCCTTCCTATGCCTTCCCACACACAGCCGCCCCCTTCTCACACAAGCACCGCAATTCTTAATCACCATCACTTCTTCCCCCTTAATTTACACGGATAAGTCTCCCCATGTTTACTTACACACTTTGCACTTACTGGAGCCGGTTCCATGTAATAATGTCGCCACAAAAATATCGCCATACAAAAATATCGCTGAATAATTGTCGTTTTTTGTGGCGACATTATTGCATGGAACATGCGGGGGACACCCCCGCAACCCCCATATTTTTTTGTTTTTTTTTTTACTTTTTTTTTTGCCCCTATCGCCACATATATGGTCACCCAAATAATATCACCACAACATTTTCACGGCGATATTATTTACGGCGACCATATATGTGGCGATATTAATACCTGATACCCTGGAGCCGTGTTTTAAGCCGGTAAAATAGCTGAACAAGTAAACGGCTGCCTCAGATATCGGTGTCTAAACTCCAAATTATAGGTTCGTGCTTTGGCACACTTCCTTAATTTCGTGGTCGGAATTTCAGCACCATTAATTACACGTATTCTAGCTGTGGTTAGAAGCTGGAGTAAGCGGGCATTACTGCAAGCAAATGAGAGAGAGTCGGAGAAAAAGGAATGAGGGTGCAAGAGGGTAGATCTTTGAGGGTCCCAGCGAGAGTAGGGCAAAAGGAGGTATGGTGCAAAGAGAGTGAGAGTGACAGCACAATTTCAGAGAGTGCGGTAGTGCAAGATGAGAGTGTGTAGCAATGCAGAGAGAGAGATAGAGATGGCACATGGAGAGAGTGAGTTCTCGTGCAGTCCCCACACTATACACACATCGCTGGTGCACTGAAAGTATTGGTTTTCAAGTCCTAAACTGTCTGATAGAGTTTACTTGCAAGATACACTATTTGCAGAAACCTGCCAACAGCAACTTCCTTGAAACATTTTAAGCTAAAATAATATCATTGTAGCTTTATTTTTCACCACCTGAAAGGAAAAAAAGTCCAAGACGGCAAATAAGGAAAGCCTGGATCATCTGTTTAACGACACAGTATTTTCACCACTTTCAGACACACAGTGAAAGAAGTTGTGTAATAAACTAAGTTAGTTATGCAGATTCTTTGTCGCAAATGTTCAGATCACTGTGATGTATGAGGTTAAAAATATTTGACAATGGACATGAAGCAAACTTTTTTTTAGCATATCACACTATTGTCCCGGAAGGATAGCTCAGGGGCAACGTTCTTGGCTTGGAAACAAGACGACACGAAGCAACACAGGTTTGATTCCTGGGTCCACGCTTAGAAACCTCTGGGTATTAACCGCGTTATAAATAACCTATAACAATTATAAATGAATTTGTAAAAGGGGGCTTTATTGTGGTACTGATTTTGAAGTGGGCCAAGATTTACAAAATAACTGCTGCTGTTTCCTGGTGTCTTGGTTGGAAATGCCCTATCGAGCATAAGAATCACTAGGCCAATACACGATGAAAACATGTGCGTTCCCAGGAAACTCCAGATTTGGACAGTTACTGTAAAATACCCATGCATTGGTTTAAATGGCCCAGGGATACAAAAATAACATTTTCTGATTCAATGGAATCATGCCTGAGCATTTCCAGTTCCCATGACAACCAGATATCCTGATTCTGAACACCCAGCCTTCTTTCTTGTGTTAACAATGCTTTGCAAAGGTGACACTTCACAAGCATATATGCTAAAACCAAAAATATTGCTTAAAAATGTGATAAAACGTCCATTCAGCAAATGCGGTGAAAGGCCTGTGGTATGTATACTTACTTCCAATCGTTGTTCCCTATCGCTCCCTCACAGGTCCAATTCTTTGCCCTGGAAGTTAGCCTCCCTCTGGGTGATTTATGGTTCTTGTCTGAGGCTTGAAAGTCTAAGATCAAGGTCACAGAAGCTTATTGTGATATAAGGAGGATGACATAGGGGAGGTGCTAAGGCTACCACGACCCATATTGCCAGTATGTACAGATACGTGGAAGGGCGCAAGTATAAGTGGGAAAGGCTTGGATTCACTTTAAAAAAGAAAAGAACAGACGCAGTTCATCTTTGCAGACATTAAGACGGATTAATCGACTGTTGGCGCAGCACCCCTCACATGTCATGTCCCAGTGGTGTCACCCACTTTGCCTGCCTCGAACAAAAGTCCTGGGTGCTAGATGCGACTCTGAAAATTGAAAGTAATTTGATTCTTGAACAATTTAAAAAACACATTTCTCTTAATTCCTTGCACATTGGGATTAAGTGAATCAAATGAAAGCCAACGTTTACTATAGCCTGGCAACTATTTAACTCACCAGAGTATTGCCAATGCAGCAAATGACCCGGCATCTAAGGTTGGACTCAAAACCCACCACCAGCCGTCAGCCAAAGCACATGTACAAAGATCACTGCTCTTGAAAGTCTCCACACTCTGGAATACATACTGGAACTCTATTAAGTTAAGCTTCTGTTTTCTTCAAGAAAAATCACATTTTTTCTGTCCATTGGTGTCATTACTGAACTATTGGACACAGATTCTCCAGGATACAATTATCAATATACCCTTATCTCACAAACTGTTATGACCAGAAAGCAATAGCTCATTGGGCAGGACTGGGTGGTGGAGAATATGTAACATTAGCACAGTGGGGATTCAACCAATAATGATACTCAGTTTGCACTCTTTATCTAACCCCATAAATGTGAACTCAGAGCAAGCAGTTAGCTACCCAGGCCTTTCTCCTGCTCCACTTCCTACCATGACCTCACTTTGCAAATGCAAACATTAGCAATTGCCTATTCAGTATGCCACATCTAGCTCAGATGCTAACTCTGCTCCATCCATCTGCTTATGGCATGGCTGACAAGGATATAGTGGACTGTCTCCTCCTAGAGCCGTGGCTGCCATTTGTATAGGGGGCATTTTGTTTATAGTCCTTTTTGCTTTAGTGCCACTGGCTCCCCAGAGCCTGTTTTTTGTTCTCCTAAACCAATGGCCCCTAGAAGCCCAGATTTTACCCAGCATCCTAACAGAAATAATAATTATTATTTAAAGTTATTTAAGTTATTTATTGAGTGCAGATTTATCTTTGGGAAGCAACAGGGTGCTTCACAAGTCATAATGGGAAGTGCAGAGTGAGGGAAGCAGATCACAAGGTTTCAATACAAGGAAATGGGGAGCTAAGAAATGAGAAGGGTGGGCAATTTGGCTGCAAGGGATCTACAAGCAAGTATGTTACTTTGCTTCTTCAGTTACCTCTTCATTTTGTAAGTATTCTTATATCATTTCATTGTGTCATTGTATCTTCTCCTTATGATGTCATTTTGCATCTGTCAGATTTTCTTTACAGCCCTTCCATATTTGGTGGTGTCTGCCAATCACCTGCTACCATATCAGTTTGGGGGTACATTCGGTACGGTTGTCTGAATGCATAATTTCTCTCAGACACTCGATGTGGCTTTGGAATAATACCTGGTGTCATACACGGTGTCTTTCTGTTGTTCATCCAGTAGGTCAGAGGTGAGGGGGCGGGTTCTCTCAATGACATACACGTATTCTCCTCAACATTGCCCTCTGTGGTCTTGTCCTCAACCAACTCTTTTTCCTCAATTCTCTTCATTCTTCTTTCACAGAATGATTTATTCAGGATCCATGTCTTAGTCACTCACCCCTCTTAAGTCACCTGCATTATTTATGTGTTCATCCACATTCCAGGTCATATGGCAGCACTCCCCAGTCGGTTGACAGAACACCCAACCTCCTACATAGTTCTTATGGTCCTTAGGGTAATACAAATTTGTTCTTGGAGGTGCCAAATGACGTTCTTTCAGGTGCTCATGGGTGGTATTTTCGGTCTGTGTGTTGTCGGCAGTGACAGCATTCACATCAATCATTATCTTCATCGCAATTGTTTTCTTGGCTGTTTTCTTGCATTGTCCTATGAATATTCTTATAAGACAGAGTCCCAGCAACACTAACACTAGGATTGCTCCAAGTAGTTTGAAGGCATTTGCCAACCAGCCTAGAACCCATGAAAACAGGGACAAAAAACAATCTTCTTCCACAGTCTCGTCTACTTCTTCCACCACCTGTGTATGCAGGGTTGACAGCATAATTATTGATTCTGTCAGGGTTCATTTTTTTCATCATGGGCAGGTATAAATGTAGCCAGATCTTGGCACACATGCCTCCTTCCATTGCTGTAATTAAGTCCCAGGCATATCTGTTCTAGAGGGCCATCAGCCTGATTGCCCTTAGTTCTTCTCTGATCGCATTGAATCCTTTTACTGTCATGTTAATTTTTTGTAGCAGCTCGCACCAAGTGATCATTAACCACTTGGCATTTGCTACAGTCTGAATTCACTGCCATTCTGCTAAACAGTGTATGCTCATCTGGAATATCATAATATGCATTTATTGATTTTTCTGAGAAGTAGTTCTCTGTTTTTTGTGCGAATACATTGAAGCCATTTTTTCTTTCTCATGTGTGAATCCATTTTCACAATAATCCGTAATCTGCAGGTTGCTTTGTGGTACTACTAAGGATGGTATGCTTATTAGTACTAATGAACAAACTCCTCCCCGTTCTGGTTGCAACTTTATGTATGCTCATGATCCACAGGCCCGATAATGATCCATTAGGACTGCTGTTCCTCCCTCCATGCCTGGTACATCAAACACACAATAACATTTGAGGTTTTTTCCAACTTTTATTGTGCCATTATTTCTGAATCATAGGGACGCAGCCTTCAGGGGAAATATGTGCAATAGTACCCCCTCATCGTTTACCCATGTTAACAACCTTGTAATCTTAGGCCATTGTTCCTTGCATTCTCTTTCGCACTTACCACAACTACTTCCCATTGTCCTTCCAATGTCATTGCTTTACACATGATGAATCCATTAGCTGATCCCTCCAGAGTAAGGACTGTTCCTTTAATTCGTAGTTGACCTCTTTCCCAGCATTCTCGTATTTCTTTTCTGTTTTTGTTCTTACATTGTGACATCTTATTATCCTCGACTTTCATTCCTGCTACATTTATTCCAGGTTGTTCATATTTTATCATTTGATGCATTGTCTCTTGCTTTGCTCTTGACTACATGTCTTGCACATAATCATCTTCTCTTTGGAATATTGCTTTATTCACCCCCACTATGGATGGTGTTCTGCCTTGGAATTGTCCTCTGCTTATGCAAAGTGCATGGTGTGCCAGGCAGTGTGCATTTTTTACTGATACTTCTGTTACTATGAATATTTTAGATATTCCCAAAGCATAATGTATAAGGGAACATACAGGTTTCATCTGAGGTTTTTCTACCTACTTTCTTCATGTGCTGATACCACATGTTATTCTTTAAATGGGCCACATTGTCAACATATGAATTTATACCTTCATGGTCTTTCCCAATATCTCTTTTAAGTCAGACAATTTGTTTGGAAATGTCAAGAAAAATATCACTTCTAATTTAGTCAGGAATAACAATGGATGTCTCATTCTGGGATATTTCATTTGAAATATAAAACAATATATCATGAAATGTAAAGAGCATAAGGAAATAAAGACAACACATAAGGCAAGATGTAGTATAAGAAGCATTGCCATAGTATTCAGATGCCACATTATCTCTTTTGGAGTAGCTGATCTTCTCGGTAACAGTGTGTTTATTATATAATGGATCATTTGCTTTTTTAATTTATTTAGTTAACATTTTAGGCACTTTTTATAACAGGAACTGGAGTATTATAGCAATAATAACCCTGCAATTAATAAGACTGTTTTTAGGATTTCCAAAAAATACAACAAAGTCCACATTTTGTCACTCTAGAGCTGAGTATTTTCCGAGTATGTATACAAAAACAGCATGCAGAAATATGTACAATGTATCAGGCAACATTAAGTTGCATTATACAATATTCATATCACGTTTTCAATGTATAGTTTCTCTTTAGTTTATTGAACAATTTCTGGAACTGCTGCAAGCCATCCATTTCTGTGAATCTTTGTCAATGCCCTTGGTAGCCAATCTGGTCAGCATGAGCAGAACTCCTTCACTTGCTTCAGTGTCATCAGCTGCCGGAGGGGTTGGGGTTTCTCCTTTGTAGAGCTTTATGTCATTCAGGTATAACCAGGCACATCTCCTTTGAAGTTTCACAGATGTGGGTGTAACTTCCTCTACTAGGTATGGTCCATCAAAACAGGACTTCTTCCAAGTAAAAACAAAGCTCTTAATAAGTACTTGGTCCCCTCGGTACGAACAAGGTTGTTTTAATTAAAAAATAGCATCAGGTGCTTCGCTCTCTTCATCAATCTTCTACAACCCTTCTCTCCAATCTTTGATCTGTTGAGAAATAAAAGAAATACTAGCGGTCATAGAATTTCATCACCTAATGTTTTTGCTACACTGTGGGCATCAGATTTACTCGAGTGGGAGGAGAAAGGGGTATTCGCATGTGGCCTCCAGTCACCAACTCATGAGGAGTTAGGTGGTGATCTGAGCCAGGCTGGTTTTGCAGGGCAAACAGAGCCAGGGGTAGGTAATGTAGCGTCTCTTCTTCAGAGTGATTCTTTTTTTATTTTAGCTATCCTTTCTTTGAGATATCCATTTAACCTTTCAGAGATACCATTCACCTGTGGGTGATCAGCAGAAGAAAACTTGTGTTTTATGCCTAATAGAAGAACGTTCTGTTTAAACAACTCATTTACAAAATGAAGACCAATTTCAGACTGCAGGACTTCACACACACCCCATCTAGGAAACACTTCACACACAAGAAACTTAGCAGTGCATGTGGTATCAGGGTGCATGCATGGACCTGCCTTGATCCATCTGGAAAAGGGACATATTACTACTAGCATTCACCAAAACCTGTTACATACTTGTAGCATATCCACATACTCTATATGTAGATGCTGAAATTGACCATTGGGTCTGCGGATTGTTCCTCGCACTGTGTACCTGGCTGTACATTTCTGACACAAGATGCAATTTACAAGAAACTGTGCCACATGTGTTAATACATTTGGTGTAAAGCAGTCTGTGGCCATTGTCACTGCAAGACTCTTTCTGGTGGTATGCGTGGGGTAGTGAAGCTTCTCCAGCACCACCTTCAATAATGCTAGAGGCAGAACTGGCATTCCAGTGCTGTCCTGTGTCCATATGGCCTCAGTGGGGGACAAAGCACACCCCTGTCTTTTCATAGATCCTGCTCTTCCTGTGAGGCTCAACCTTGCAGCTCAATTAACTGTACAATGGATAACATATTCAATCCTTCCTGTATCAGCATGCATCGCTCTGACCCTTGCTTAACATCCTCTAATACGAAATCAGAAATATTTGGAAAATATGCTGCTCTTTTTGCCTCTACATCTGTGGCTTTGTTACTGCAAAAAATTATGTCCACCCCTTTAGTATGGGTAGCACATTTCACCACAGCAATAGACAATGGGAGCTTTAGTACTTTAATGAGCTTGCCCAATAGAGACGCATGTTGTACTGAAGGGCTGTCTGCATGGAGAAAACCCCTCCTTTTCCAACCTGACAGCCCTGCATGTATGGTTGTCATCACATGGGCAGAGGCAGAATACACAGTCACTTCCTCATCTTCAAATCTCTAGCATGGGGTGATGGACACCACTAACTCTGCAGCCTGTGCTGAACAGTGTGAAGTCAATCTCTCACTTGTCACTACCTCAAATTCACCATTCTTTTTTAACTTCACTACTGCCATCCTAGAATGTCTTTCGCCAGATATTTGCTCAATTTTCAAAGAACCATCAATAAAGAAAATGACCCTCCTTCGAAAGTATCTTCTCTAACATGGGGAATATAATCATAGAATTCATATACATTGTTCTCCTTTCTACTGGTTCTGCTTTAAATGTTGCTGCATTCACTATTCTACATCAAACAATTTTGACTGCTGGATTTGAATTGATCACTTCATATCAAGACCCTCTTTGTGTAGTCAATGTACTTTTGGGTTACTCCAGAATGGAAATAAGGGAGTACGCAACACATAATGTTATTGAACATCTAATTGTAATACTAACAGCTTTTTCAATTGCAAAAGCAACAACTGCTACTGCTTGTTTGAAATTATAATGTCCTTTAATTACTAGGTCTAGAATCCCACTACAATAAGCTAGTGGTTTATGTCCATGTCCTAATGTTGTCTTCTGTGTAAGTACTTCTCCATTTGAATGTGATAATAAGTAAAACTATTCATTATGGTCTGGTTTGTATATAATCTCTTCCTGACAATTGTGTAGTTTTCCTTTGTCTACCTTGTATCCTTTTTCTGCTAGTATTGTCATTAGTCGAACTCATTCTTCCCTGCATCTTTCCTCTTTCTCACTTCACACTAATATGTCTTCCAATTACTGAATTATTGTACTCTTGAGTTTTACATTGCCCAAATCCATCTGATGGACCCTATTAAAAATTGATGGGGACTCACAGTATCCTTGGGGCAGCCTTGTGTGTTTTAGTTACTTGTTTCTATATGAAAAGGAAGTCAAATCCTGTGAGTCTTCATGAAGGGCAATTTAAAAGAAAGCATGTTTTAAATCTATTAGGGTGAAATATTTGGCTTTAGATGGGATATTACATAATATTGTAGCAGGGTTTGGGACCAAATGAAACTCTGCTTCAACAATTTTGTTTAGGGAACAGGGATTCTGAATAAATCTCCAAAACCCCCCAGTTGATTTCTTCAATGGGTGCACAGCCGTGTTACTACGGGACTCTCACTAATATTCCCTGCTTTATTAAAGTGGAAATTGTCTCAAATATGCCTTCATCTGCTTCTCTAGACATAGGATACTGTTTTGCATGTGGCTGAATTTCTCCTGGTTTAAGCTTAATTTGAACTCTCTTTTTTTCCCCAGCTGAGCACGGAGAGCGGTCGCCGGTGGCCTGAGGGGTACTGCAGGCCTGGAAGCCCTGCCTGGGCCTCCGTGAGTGGTTAAATTATATTATTTGTTTTTAAATTGTTGTCGCGCTCCTAGCGCGGTTTTTGGCCTGCTCCTGCTCCCCCCTCCCACTTCCTGGTTCTTCCTCTCCCTCCCCGCCTCCCTGCCCGCCCACCCCCCCCTCTGATTGGCTGTTGCCTGCCTCCCCTCTGGCTTACTCGGCGGCCGTTTCTCCGCTCGCTTCTTTTCCCCAGCTGAGCGCGGAGAGCGGTCGCCGGTGGCCTGAGGGGTACTGCAGGCCTGGAAGCCCTGCCTGGGCCTCCGTGAGTGGTTAAATTATATTATTTGTTTTTAAATTGTTGTCGCGCTCCTAGCGTGGTTTTTGGCCTGCTCCTGCTCCCCCCTCCCACTTCCTGGTTCTTCCTCTCCCTCCCCGCCTCCCTGCCCGCCCACCCCCCCCTCTGATTGGCTGTTGCCTGCCTCCCCTCTGGCCTACTCGACGGCCGTTCCCCCGCTCGCTTCTTTTCCCCAGCTGAGCGCGGAGAGCGGTCGCTGGTGGCCTGAGGGGTACTGCAGGCCTGGAAGCCCTGCCTGGGCCTCCGTGAGTGGTTAAATTATATTATTTGTTTTTAAATTGTTGTCGCGCTCCTAGCGTGGTTTTTGGCCTGCTCCTGCTCCCCCCTCCCACTTCCTGGTTCTTCCTCTCCCTCCCCGCCTCCCTGCCCGCCCACACCCCCCCCCCTTCCTCTCCCTCTGACTATAACCTCCCCCCTCCTGGGCAGCCCTCTGCCCGGCAGCCCGCTCGGCTAAGGGCCCCAGGCCAAGGGCGACTCCTATAGTGCGGCTCCCTGTGTGTCTGCAGGTGTCCGCAGGGGACGCCAGTCACCAGTTCCACCTGTTCCTGTTCCCCGGCCCACCCCTCCACTCCTGGTTCATCCTCACGGGGCCTTGCCTCACTGTACACACAGTTGAGGTAAACTATGGTGCTTTTTCTCCCCTCGCAGGATTCTCAAACTTAGGTGGCCCGGTACCTAACACGCATTACTGTTTGCTCTGAACTGTGGTATACTAGGGTGCTTTTTTCTCCCCTCGCAGGATTCTCAAACTTATGTGGCCCAGTACCTAACACGCATCACTGTCTGCTCTGAACTGTGGTATACTAGGGTGCTTTTTCTCCCCTCGCAGGATTCTCAAACTTAGGTGGCCCGGTACCTAACACGCATTACTGTTTGCTCTGAACTGTGGTATACTAGGGTGCTTTTTTCTCCCCTCGCAGGATTCTCAAACTTAGGTGGCCCGGTACCTAACACGCATCACTGTCTGCTCTGAACTGTGGTATACTAGGGTGCTTTTTCTCCCCTCGCAGGATTCTCAAACTTAGGTGGCTCGGTACCTAATACGCTCTACTGTTTGTTTGCTCTAATTGTGGTAACTTGGGCTTGCTGCTCACTCCCTGTCTGCGTGCTCTCGTTTCGTCTGTCACCCCCCCTCCCTCCTACTCCATGGTGCTCTCTGTCTCACCTATCTTCTCTAACTGCTTCTCCATCGACTATCCTGCTCTCCTCACTAAATCTGGTAGGAAAAAGTTTAAAAAGGACACCCTGGTCTCCAACCCAGGCCTCCCTATCGCTGACACCTACACTAATGCCTGCTCTAAGGAAACTCTCACTGACATCCTCTTTTTGGTGCCTTCGCCCGACCTATGGACCCTTCATATGGTCTCTGTGCTCTCTCCTTTCTCCTCCTCTCCCATTAATGGTGGCACCCGTTGGGATGTCCTATTGGCCCCCTTCCGCTCCTCTAAGGCCATCATTAATGTCTACGCTAATGGGACCATCTTGGTCCAAGGCCCCCAGGCCAACCTTCATCTCTTCGATAGAAGCTTCCCACACCTCATCAACTTCCTCTCCTCTCCAGCTGTCCCCCCTCCTCTATCCTCGGCTACCTTGCCTCTACCCTCCCTCCCTGCCCCCTATCGTGCTCCTTCTTCACCTCCTTCCTCAATACCTCCGCAGGGCATACCTCTGATCTGTACCCCTCCCCGGAAGTTCTTCAAGGATGGCAGCCTTCTCCACATTGCCACTCTAAACACTCGCTCTGCCATCAAGCACTCCTCCGATATCTGTCACCTTCTTGAGGAACTGGACCTCGACGTCCTCTGTCTCACTGAGACATGGTTCACAGCCAGCTCTGCCACCAGCCTTGACACACTCCTACCTGACGGTTACAAGATCCTCTCCATGCCCAGGCCTAACCGTGCAGGGGGTGGTGTTGCCCTTATCTTCCCTGAGTGGATTCCTGCCACTGTCACTCCTACGCAGACCTACTCCTCTTTTGAATGTCTTGTCTGCCGACTCTCTCTCTCTCCTAGCCATTCCCTTACCGTGGCTACTATCTATCGGCCACCTGGTCAAATTTCCTCCTTCCTCTCTGAGTGGGCTGACCTCTCCTCCTCACTCCTGTCCTCAACCACTCAACTCCTCTTTCTTGGCGACTTCAACATCCACCTTGATGCCTCCAGTCCCCCCACTGGTCTCTTTCGTGACCTCTGCGACTCTCTCTCACTCTCTATTCTCCCGTCTGGGCCTACTCACTCTGCTGGGCACACTCTTGATGCTCTGATCTCTTCTGACCTTCTCCTCTCCGTCCCTCTCTCCACTCCTCTCTCCTGGAGTGATCACTTTCTCCTATCCTCCCACCTCACCCTCCCTACCCCACAGGCAAAGCCACCCTCTTCACTGCCACCCACCTTCTCGGTCATCCGACCCATGAAGCGTGTGTCAGTTGAGGCTTTTGCTGCTACCTTCTCTCCCCCCCCGCCCCTTCGGCTGACTCGCACCCTGACACAGCCCTCTCCATGCTCCACTCTGCTATATCGAATACTCTTGATATCCTTGCCCCATCATGAGAATCCGTTTGAAGCCCAAAGCCAAATGTAACTCCTGGTATGACTCGGATCTCGTCACCCTAAAACGCAAGTGCAGGGTTGCCGAGAGGAAATGGCGTGCTTCATGTTAATCCTCTGACAAACTGGCCTGCCGCCTGCTTCAAAGGCAGTACCGGCTCTCTGTTCTCACCAAGAAGAGAGCCCTTATCCAAGCCCGCATCTCTGCGGCATCAAACAACTCCGCCGAACTCTTTAAAATCTGCAAGGAGCTGGCCAACCCTGTTGCAGTCTCTACCTCTCCTGTCCCCTCCCAGGCCCTCTGCACTGCACTGGCCTCTCACTTCATCTCTAAAACTCAGGACATCCTGTCTTCACTCTCCTCCTTTCACCTCCCTCCCTCCCTACCCTGTTCTTCCTCTGGCCCATCTGCGGTCAACCCTCCTCCCTCTTTCTCTGCCTTTCCACCCTTCTCTGCTGACGAGGTTTCCAGACAAGTCCGATCAATGAAAGTCTCGTCTAAACAGGTTCACCCCTGTTCCTCCAAAACTATCAAGGACCACATCGACTCCCTGGCTCCTGCCCTGGCTGACTTTTGCAACCACTCCTTCGCCTCTGGAGTCTTCCCTTCCCCCCTCAAGCACTCCCTCGTGCACCCTCTTCTCAAGAAACCCTCTTCCGACCCCTCCTGCCCGGCTAACTATTGCCCTATCTCCATCACTCCCTTCCTGGGCAAGCTCCTGGAGAAATTGGCCATCTCCCAGCTTAACCTCCATGCTGAATCTGTTGGTAGTCTTCATGACCATCAATCTGGCTTCAGAGCTGCCAGAAGCACGGAAACTGCTCTCCTGAACATCCGTGAAGACCTGCTCTTGAACCTCGATTCCAACACTCCGTGTGCTCTCATTCTGCTCGATCTCTCCTCTGCCTTTGACACTGTCAACCATGCCATCCTGCTCAACCGTCTCCGGGAAAACCTGGGTATCACTGGTCAGGCTCTGGCGTGGCTGACCTCTTTCCTTTCAAATCGACCCTCCCAGGTCCAACTGGGGTCCTTCCTCTCCGACATCTTTTTCTCCACCTGTGGTGTCCCCCAGGGATCTAATCTCGCTCCCTGGCTTTTCAACCAGTATCTGGCACTCCTTGCCCACCGCATCGCCGCTCTCTGCCCTAATTTCCAGTGCTATGCGGACGATACCCAGCTCATTTTCAGGCTACCCTCAGCCTCCCCCTCTCCTTCCCTCATCTCTGACTGTCTGTCTGCTATCCAAGAATGGTGTGCCGCCAATGACCTCTGCCTTAATGCCAGTAAGACAGAGATTCTACTCATCGGTACTCCCACTCCCTCCTTCCCTCCAGCTCTCTGGCCTGCCTCCCTTGGCCCCCTCCCTGCTCCTACCTGCAAGGCAAAAAACCTTGGGGTCATCTTCGACTCCACACTCTCCTTCACTCCCCATATTTCTGACGTCGCCAAGCGGTCACACTACCAACTGCACCTCCTCAGAGGTATTCTTCCCTTCCTCTCCTTCCCCCAGAAGCTCACTGTCTCCCGAGCCCTGGTTCTCTCGAAGCTGGATTACTGTAACAGCCTCTATCTTAATCTGCCTGCCTCCACTCTCCGCCCTCTGCAACTCATCCAGAACAGAACTGCGAGACTTGTCCTTGGCCTCAAGCCAAGGGACCGTATCTCTCCAGGACTGAAATCTCTACACTGGCTCCCAGTGGCTGCGAGGATAAAGTTCAAAACCCTCTGCATTGTCCACAAGGCCTTCTGGGGCCTGGGTCCTAAATACCTTCAACTCTCTCTTCCCAAATATCTTCCTCCCCGAGCCCTTCGCTCATCCGCCTCCAACTCCCTCATGGTCAGCCGTTTCTAGAAGCAACGAGCTGGGGGTAGATCTCTCTCCGCGGCAGGGGCCTCCCTCTGGAACAGCCTTCCTGCCTCCCTGAAACTTGAGGAGAACCACCTCCGGTTCCGGAAGCACCTCAAAACCTTCCTCTTTGCTTCTGCTTTCTCTCTCCCTCTCCCCTGCTGAACAGCTAATTAATTCTTCACTAAACTGCACTGATCCTGCAACTGGACCACTCTAAACGGCCTTCGGTCCTGGGCCCAGCCACTGATCCCCTGGAACCCCTCTGCGCTGCGGGACTGTCTCTGTATCCCTACAGCCCCCCCTTCCCCAGCATTTGTTCTGCACTTACCTTGCACTTGCCACCAGCTGGCCCTTTTTTATTTATTACTTTACGCCACTTACCTTACTGCACTTCCCCCCCTCCCCTTCCCCTTGCACTTTTTCCCCCTCCCCCACCCCTGCACTTGCGCGATCTGAATGACACCTGGCCTAGTAGGATCGTTTGTTATGTCTCCCCTTGTTCCTCCCCTCCCTGCCTCGTCGCGCCTTGAAGCACCTGTGTATAGGCGCGTTACAAATACCATATCATATCATATCATATCATAACTGTTCCTGCTACACTTCATAGAGCCACATCATATGGACTGCTGGACGAGAAGATGCTTGGCACCTTTTCTAAGCCTTTCTGAAAAGAATATGTTTTCTTTTTCACCAATGCATTCTATTTGGTATTTCTCAATTTTCATCCAATAAGAAAGACTTCTGAATATTCAGCGTCTTAATCTCAAAACTGTCTGCCTGTATCCTTCCTTAAGGGCTCATCCCTCATTATCTGTCCCATGAACAACTACCTTTTCTCGATTTACCGCTGCTGCCTCTAACTCTATTTGAATGACCTGCCCTCCGCATCATCCATAGGTATTTCTGGTCTAAATAACAATCATCAGGAATTTTCCCTGTCAGTTCAGGAAGCCATATGAACAAAATATTTACTCTTCTGAATCGGAAAAGGGACCCTTTGTAATGCTTTTTGGCCTGAAAAGGCTATTATGCATTCTCTCACATTCATGTAATGTATTCCTGGAGTCAAACACACTATCCCTTTGTCAGTAAAGGATATTGTCATGTTTAATTTTGTCACCAAGTAACATCCTAATATGTTAACTGGTGTTTCCCGGTAATATAATAGTGGCCTTGA
The DNA here is from genome assembly GCF_040938575.1 of Ambystoma mexicanum. Lineage (NCBI taxonomy): Eukaryota > Metazoa > Chordata > Amphibia > Caudata > Ambystomatidae > Ambystoma > Ambystoma mexicanum. The sequence continues at coordinate 289,799,496 of NC_090930.1, read as the reverse complement.
CACATCATGTTCACCTATGGAAAGTGGTAATTTATCAGTAAATGGAACCAAACGTGTTGCCCCAGAGAATCCCTGCACGTTCATGGCAATCACAGACATTGGGTATTTTCCCTCTTGAACACATGAACGAGTTGCTCCTACGTCCACAAGGAGCAAACATGTCTTGCCTCCTATCGTTACCCTACCCTTGATTCATCTTGCGGTTCTGGTGTCGCAGGATAGTACTGCACACATCAGGCCGCTCTGTGGGCCTTCCTATTGTGGATGTAAATTCATCCATGTACCTCTGAAAGGATTCCCTCCCACTACTGTCACACCCCCTATTTTGGGTGTGTATGCCTGTTGAGATCCTGTATTTGCCTTCCATTCTGGCACCATTGCTTGTTGCAACGGTGTGTACTGTGGTTGCTGTGCTTGTACTTGTGGTATCTGCATTTGCTGTGGGATCTCCTGTGCTTGCTCTATTTGTGCAGCATGTGTCTGATACTGCATGTTAACTTGGGCATTATATTCCTGCGATTCTGTATTGTACTGAGGAGAATAGCTCACCCCCCTCATAAAGCTTGCAAGTTCTGTTGCATGCCTCCTCATCTACTTCTACATGTACGGGGTATATGTTCTGTTCTCCCACAATTCCAGCATTGTTCCGGCCGTCCTCCATTAAATCCTCCTCCCCCTTGAGGGTTTTGAAATCCACCTCGTCCTCTAGGACCATTCCCTCCAGCTCTTGCCCAAAAGTTGTACCCACTCTGATCCATAAGGTGCACTACATTGCTTTTCTGCATGGACTGTACTTCTTGTGTGGCCAGGCCTTCACCACTCATCAACACTGCACCTTGTATGTCAAACTTTCACACTTTTTTTAGAACTAACTTTGCTTCCTTCTGCTCTCAGTTTTCTTCTTATGTTTCTCTTTCAACAACCGACAATGATGTACAATAGTCAACTGTATTTCTGGCCATGGCTTGTCTTCCATCCCTACCTCTTTCTTCATCTGCTATTGCACTGGCTCGGGCAGTCCCTGACAAAAATATGATAAAATAATGCCACTGTTTTATCACACGATTCTCTCATCTGAAGACGCTAATGTTTTTGAATCTCTTGAATAAAAGCAACAGGGTCTTCCTCCTCACCCATGTTCCTAGTCATAATCGCACCCATGTCTGATGTATCAGGATACTGTACTCTAAGCACCCTCCATATGTCTGCCTTGCAATTATTAAATGGTGCTCCATCATGTGCCATTTTCTGTGCAGTTACATTTGCATATCCTGCTTGTCTCCAAATGTCATCAGCTCTTTCCCCTAGGATAGCCGCCAGTAGGCTATTCATGTCACTCAGTGCTAGCATCCTTCCTGCTGTCATTCTCTCTAATTCATAAATCCATTTTACTGCACCTGCACTCATGACTATGGTAATTTACATTTTAAATGTTCTCTGTCTATTTGTGGCCGTGGACTATATTGTGCACATCCTCCCCCTTTCTCTAATAATGGGAATTGTTTAAACCCTGTCCAAAATCATATCCCCCTTAACTTTGCATCTTGCATGTGGGGATAGTCTCATCCGTCATCTTCTTCCTAGCAGTAACTTTAACCTGCTTACATAAGGCGGGGACATATCCCCTCCACTACACAACTGTGCTGGTGGTCATTCAGAATATGGCGTAGGCTCTGGAGTTTGTTTCTTACAGGTCTTTCTTTGCACTCTTTCATTTTCTTCCCTCTCTTTGTCCGACATTATTATGCTGCAGCTTGTATGGTTGTTATCATTTTCCAGATCATCAAGATCTAGTCTGTTTAAAGACTGAGTTCTATTCTCGTCCGTTGGGACATCATCTGACGTAGCCCCAGTTTCCCTTGAGAGAGATCCATCTATGTTTTCTTGGGTTTGATACCCTTCTTTATCACTCATTTGCTTATGTAAATCCCCAAGCCATTTTTCTACACTTTCTGTATCTCACCCATCAGTGCATGATAATATTCTTGTATTATCTCCCTGCAGGACTGTTGTGACCCTCTCTCTTCTTCAAATCATTCTTGTGCTTCGATCAGCACTATGCTTCTATGACAAAGATAATTTATCTTGTCATCTTTTAGTCCCTTACTTCTGTTGATTTCTACTTCCCTTCTCCTCATCTCCCTTATTTCATGTTCCTTTCGCCTTCTTTCCAACCTACATTCTTGCATTCTTTATGCTTCTACCTCCTCTCTGTTAGAACTCTCTGGTAATCCCTAGGTGGAGTTCTGTTCCAGCAGTTGAACCCGTCGTGTAGCCGACAAGTTCTTTCTGCCAATGTACCTCTCAGGGGTATGTAAGAACCACCTGAGAAGTCTATTGATCCAAAGATGGATGGATGGACGCCACAGGACCCAGCTGGCCTGCAAAGCAAAGTCAAGGTTAACACCACAATGTAAAGCGAGAAAACAATATGCAAAGACAGTAAGGTTTGTACCTTGGGCCCAGCAGGAGATTCCCTGTACGTGATTTGGAATCTTGTTGGAATGCTAACTGGCGTATCCTATAAAAAGGACATTACAATCATTAAGTGATGTGGGTTGTTTAATCAGTGACTATACTTTTAGCATGAAGAGTGCCGTAATAATCAAAAGACAAGCGTACCAATGAACACGGTGTAGAAGTTCCATGGAAAACGTGAATGTCCAGAGGTAGGTTGATGATGAAAGGAAAATGCTCCTTCTAACACCTGCCGGCATGATGATGCCTAACAGTGTTCCACAAGGCAGTTCCAGTTCAAGGTTCCAAGGATTCACCTAACACCCGCCGGCACGAGGACGCCTAACAGTGTCCCACAAAGCAGTCCAAGTTCAAGCGGTAAGTAGAAGTTCCAATTGAGATGAGATGGAGAGGAGTCAGCAGGTTGCGATGTGAGTAATGATTCCAAGGGAAATGAGGGGGCGTATCGCTAAGTTAAAGGAAAACAAGTTGCTCGTCCGAGACCATGAGTACAAGAATACGTAGTCAGGAGGATTCTGGGTCGGTACCAGTGCAGGCAGAAACAGAGTACAATATTGGTAGACAAAGCAGGTCAGTACACATTCCAGGAGTCGTAATGGGACTTTGTTATTACCAGACAAAGAAGGAGCAAGACAATCGGATTACCGTAAGACGTAGTCGGGTCATGAATCAATAGAGCGAATAGTCACAAGGTTCACAAGGCTGCAGAAAACAATTTCAGAAGCAGCAAATTCAAAGCAGGAGGGGTATAAGTAGGAAAGGCACTGAACACACGTGACCTTGTGGAAACAGGTCTAACGTGAGAAAACATGTGACTTTAGGAATGTGAAATGACCATGTTTCCAAGGCAACCCCCAATGCCGCCGAAAAAGAAACACAGCGTGTTGTTGTTGACTTGGGTAATCTAAGGACACGCCGGTCGGATGCTTTATTGGGAAAATGGGAGACAAACGTAGAATGGGAACTTCCTGCTGGGAATTGTGTTTTTGACCAAACAGAATACCTGGACGGCCGTAGTTTCCTGACACTCTGGTCTCTTCTATTCTAATATCTACTTTTCTTGCCTCATGCCTTCTTCGTTCATCCCTTCACCTGCATTTTCTTTATTTCTCTTCTTTATAGGCCCTTTCTTCTTCCTTTTCTTTTCTTTTGCACTCTTCTCTTTCTCTAACCCCATCAATGCCTATACTTACCCGATGTTTTATTCTTCTCTTTATATTCTCAAATATACCACACTGATCAATTTGAACAGGCATCATCAATTGCCACTTGATTATCGTGAAATATTGTATCCACTTTTAAAATTCTACACAACAATAATCTTTGTGTTCTTTTGTTTACACTTTATATCACTTTTTAATATCTCCTGTTATACCATTGATATTTTAAGAGCCTCTTCCTTATTTATCCATTAGTTGCCTTTGAGTTTTATCCTTCGGTTGACGTAAATCTTTTGATAAAAAAATCTAAAAGCCATCTTAATTTTTTACTATCGTTTTATATCCAGTAGTTAAAACACAACAAAAACTTTAAACTGACATATTTATAACCCCAAATATATGCACTTTAATACATTTTCAGCCGCATACGCCTTCCTTTAGTATCTTTAGTAAATGTATCTCATATCATTTTTGCCCCATTTTGGAGCTTGATACACACTCTTCTTGTTGGCTTTGCCTCAGATATCCTTAACACCACTATTTGGAGTTGTTTTAGTGTGTACCCTTCTATCCCCTTGAAACCATGAATTGAGGTATCTACTTCTCTTTTTTATAATCCCCCAAAAATCCTGTTACATTTATACATATATATTTTATTTAAAACACAATCCCTCCCCCTTATTTTTGCCACTTTCGGTGTTCTACTTACATCTGTGGTTCAGCTTGAGTCCCTCGGTATCGACTCTCCCTCAACCGACCAGTTTGCCTTCCATCAACGGGGCACCTGCGGATACAGGACAGGAATTTCTTCAAAGGGGGACTTGCCAACCATATATTTTTCATGTGATTTGTTATGCGCCATTCTCCACAGGAAGCTCCGCAGTCTTTCAGCTAATTGTGGGAGCAGCCAAAAGTCAGAGAAGCTGGATCTGGGCCTATGTCGATTAGAGCTTAACCATCCGCACCGCTACCGACATGTGCTCTAGCACCTTGAAGCATCTCTTGTGCTAGATGGAATTACCAATAAAGATCACAGACCAAATAACCGGACAAACTCAAGGAATATGGCAAAGTACCACTTTATTCTCAGATTAAATAATCCTGGGTGAACTTACAAACATCAGACAGATGCTTGCACACTCACAAATGAATATGTGTCATTTATGATGTCATCCTACGTGGCAAACCATACATCTTATTAGCGGGAGGGATTGAATATGGGGAACATATCCACTTATAGAATGTATATGGGTTACTACTTCATTGGCTGTCTCTTATCTGTAAGACAACCCTTGAACTACCTCTAAATGTGTATAATACTGCTAATAGCAAACAAAATGGCAGCAGATTGGTCTATGAAACATTGTATAGCAGGCTGCCCCATAGACCCACTCATTGAATGGTATTCTCACCCACCCATGGACTTTCGACTCAGCTAGCAGCACGTAAGGAAACCGAAACCGAGGTGCTTGATCATGTCAGATTACTCCCCAATTTCCCACTTGGTCCATCATTTCTCATTGGACCGGCGATGAGCCAAACTTTTCCTTCTTTAGTTGTCTTTGTAGTCTGTTCTCTGTTCTAGGATATGAAAGGGAGTTAATGAATAGCCCTTATTTTTGACTTCTGAGTCACATTTGAAGAGACCACAAGTGCGTCCATTTCAGCCTCTTAATTACTGCTCATTGATTTAAATATGCTGGCTGTCATTGCTCCTCTTGACCTCTAGAGACTTGCTCACTCTACCTTGAATAGACTTTATATCCTTTTAATTATCCAATATTTGGCTCTTGCAAATGTTTTCTTCTCTGTTAATCTAATGGAAATATGTCTCATCCATGGCTTATCCGTCTGCCTCCCTTCGTGCTTTGCAGCTATTCTTTAAAAATAGAATCCTTGATCCCAAGTCTGACTCCTCTTTGCCTTGCACAAAAAGCTATTCTTCCAGTATCTCCTGACTCTGCATCCCTGATCAGCTTCTGAGGTAGTTGAATTTAATATTTACACATCCATTTCCAATTATGGCCGTCCTTGCCACGTTATATATTCCTCTGTAGCAAGCTTCTATGTATCTCTTCTACCTTGCGTTACTGCGTATTTACCCTTATTGGTCAGCAAGTTACTTTATCTTCTTTTATATTCATGATTACTTTATAGTTTCATGCATGTTTCTCTTATCGCTTCAGTTATATCGTCACGCTTCAGTATTTTCATATTGTTTCAGCATTGCTTCATACATCTTCTCCATGACATCACTCTTCCCTCATCAGATCTCACTCAGCACTCCATGATGTCCTGACGTATGTGCTGACATCCTTCCATACAACATCCTTCCACACGTTCAGTGTGAGGATACATTTGATTTGGTTTTCTGAGTGCATATCATTTCTCATACACTCAATGAGGTATTGGCATAACACATGGGATCTCACATAGAGCCCATCTCCTGCTGTTCCAGTATGATGGCGGTGAGGGGGCGGGAGCTAGGGAAAATGCATTCACCTGCTCCTCTACAAACCTACAATATTATGAGAATGTAATGTTAAAAAGAATAATCGTAAGCTGGAATACATTTGGAGGGTAAACTATACTACACACAACAAGGTTGAAGACAGTGCCACTTTTACTACTACAGGAAGGGCAAAGATACTCTGAGCAAACAAGCAACAAATTATAAAATGCACAGAGAAAGTGAGATTGTCAAATGACTGAATGAATTGCAGAATACAGCAGAATGCAACAATATTCAAACCCCATCACAGATCCTATGAAATTCCTTATCCTCCGATTTTAAATCTAAAATCTTTGGGGTCGACAGTAATATGGACAAGAAAACAGAAAACCAGGATACAGACAAGGCAATGACCACACACCACTTTGGCATTGCTGTGATTCAAACTTGCGACCTGCAGGTCAGACACAGATCACAGCAGCTAGTGCTCAAACCACCTAGCTATCTTACTGGCTGTAATTCCTCTGAAACCTCATTATAATAAAGATGAAGGCTCATCAGTGGATCCCTGCACACAATATATATACAAAACAGTTCCCATGTGGTAAATGGCCAGTAACAAGTTCAAGGATGTGCTCTTCCTCCACATCCCGGAGAGCTTTGAAGTTGTATTTAAACAGTAGTAGAGTTTGAAGAGTACATAGAGGGAAAGGAAGAGCATTGCAGAATAGGGGAGTGAGGAGAGAGTGAAAATTAGAGGAAGCACCGGGGGCTCGAGTACTAGCAAGGGGGTGAGATGAGGATGATCTTAATGAGGGTGGGGTAAGTAGGGAGTGAGATCAGCAGATAGGTAGGTTTGGACAAGTCCATGGATAGTTTTGAAAAGAGAAGAAGTTTATACTTAGCCTTTTGTTTTATAGCTGTCCAGCCAATCTGGCGAGGAGCAGAGTAGCTATAGGTTAAGCGAGAAAGGTTGAAAAGTGTGCAGGCCGTAAAACTAAGGACTTCGAATGAGGTGAAAAAGCATAGTTGAGAAGGCTGTAGAGGAGACCGGCACAGTAGTCAGATATAGAAAGTACTTCGTAAATTAGCTGTTTAGCAGCATTGAAAGGAAGATGACAGATCTTTCTGATAAATGACAATGTTTAGTCTGGTCGCAGTGACAGATTTGAAGATGAAGAGCAAGACATTGTGTAATGGGTCACAGGTGACACCAATGTTATGAGCTAAAGCAGAGTGTAGAAGGTATTCAGGAGAGAAGAGAAGAAGAGATAGACTGTTTGGCTGTGAAATATATAACTTCAATCTTAGTGGAATTGAGCATGAGTAGTGAGGCGCCATCCAATATTTGATGGTGGAGTGACACTTTTAAATTATTAACAACAGTTTGTTGGATAAGGTTTGTACAGAAAAAAAGATATGAGTGTCATCAGCAAAACATTGATAGGAGAAGCCCTAAGTGGATATCAGGGTGCCGAGAGCTGAAGTGTAGAGAATGAAGAGAAGTGGACCAAGGACAGACCTTGTGGAACTCCAATAGTAAGAGGGATGAGTGGGGAGGTAAGGCTGTTCCAGGACACCTGAAAGTGTCTGGGGACATGATATGAAGCAGACCAGGTGAGAGCCTTATCTTGGTTGCCAAGGAGAGATAATGGAGATAGAAGGTCAGAATGGTTGATGGTATTGAAGGCAGTGAGGGGCCGAGAAGAATAGGAATAGATGAACGTTTTGCATTCCGAGCAGAAGAGACGAAATTGCAGAAATTGAAGAGAGCTGTCTCAGTAGAATGGAGAGGTTGTAAGCCAGATTGAAGAGGATCCCAGAGGTTGTGAGTATCAAGGAAGTCAATGAGTGATTGAATACTATTTGCTCAAGGATTTTGGAATAGTGTGGTAGAAGAGAGATGGAGGGTGAAAGTTGACAAGACACCTAGACCAGGTTTCTTAAGGAGAGGGATGACACTAGCTGTTTTATAGGATGAGGAAAAAGTAGAATTGTCAAGAGAGGAGCTGAAGAGGGAAGTAAGATGTGGAGAAACACTAGGAGCAATGTGCTTCACAAAGTGTGGGGACAGTTTGTCAGTTGGGGTGCAGGAAGGGTTATTCTTGAGGAGCAGTGAAATAATCTCATCACGGTTGATGGGGGTAAAGGAAGACATAGTTGTGGCAGGGAAGGATAGAAATGGTAGAGAAAAGTGAGCACGTGGAAATGCTAGAAGGTAATTTACCAAGGGTATTGTGAACAGTAGAAATGTTAGCTGCAAAGTAGAGAGCAAGATAATTTGCAGAAAGCATAGAGGAGATGGAGATGGGTTTAGGAGGTGAGAGAATTGAGTTGAGAGATTTTATGGAGGCTCCTAGGTTGGGAAGATTGAGATGAAATGAGAGAGAGAGAGAAGTCACATTTGGAATAGATTTGATGAGCAGTGAGATAGAGTTAGAGATCAGAGGAGTGTCTTGATCTTTGCTAAGTGCAAAGCTTTTTCCACATTGTTGTTTTCAGTGTGTTGATTAGAGGTGTAATCCAGGGCCGTGGAGCGGACGATTTAGGAGTGAGTGTAGTAAGATGGTAGTAAGAGAAAAAGTTTGGAGGAGGGACAACTGTGAATAGTAACAGTTAAAGTAGATGAAGAGAGTGAGGAAGAAGTAGGACTGGAGATTGAAGCAAAAGCGATAGTCACCAAATGTGACCTCTCTCTCTCGCTCTCTCTCTCTCTCTCTCATTTCATCTGAGGGAGAAGGCACAATGGAGATATTAGAGGCAGAGAGTTTAGAAGAGATGAGAATAATGTCAAATGAGTTTCCATTTTTTAATAGGTGGGCAGAGAGTGGACAGAAGAGAGTGAGTGGTTAAGTAGCAGATAGTTAAATTCAGTGGATAGAGCAGCATAAAGAGAGGGCAGTTTTGAAGTCACCAATGACAGTGAGTTGGTGATCAGGAGGTAGAGAGTACATTAGTTGGGGATTGTGGTTGAAGACTTGAACTCCCTACTGGATCAGGTGGCCAATAGAGAGAGAAAATATGTTTGCCATAGGGGGCAGTGATTGTGGAGCTCATGTATTTCGAATGAGGAAGAAGTAACAGGAGATTGGAGAGTAGGAGAGATAGGATGTTTGGAATATTAAAGCAATACAACACCTCCACCCCTACCAGTGGGGCAAGGAGAGTGAGTGATGGTGTAGGCAGGGCCATGAAGGGCAGCATGTGTTTCAGAGTCAAAGGGAGAGATCCAGGTTTCAAAGCAATGAGGTCAAAAGAAGGAGAATGAGATAGGAATAAATCCGAGGTTTATTGCAGACAAACTGTGCCTTCCAAAGATCAATAGAAAGAGACTGAAATCTAGAAGCATAGCGACATTGAGTCTGAGAAATAGAGGCACACTGGGGGTAGATGCGAGAGAGGATTGCAATGGAAGTTAGTGTTGGAGTATGTTGTATGAATAGAAAGTACAGTAGAGAGAGAAGGGAGGTGGCATCGAGGAAAAGAGATGATAGGGATGGGAAGAGAGTTGAGATGGTTCTGAGTGGATGGGCAGAAAAGAGAAGTATAAGGGAAAGGAAGAGATAGCATCAGAAGTACATGGTGTGGGTGAAGCTGAGAAAAAGCTACAGTGCCTACTTACAGACAAGTAGCCGGACAGAGCAATGCAAAGGCTCGTAGTTGAAGAGGCAAAGAGGCAGGTCAACAACTGGTCTTCAACCTTTATTGTTCCGCCCTTAACTGGGAGGCCCCTGGCTGGACACCCGTAGGGAGTTTAGAAGGGATGATGCATTTTCTATTTGCCTGATCAGCTAGTCCCTCAGTGGTTGTTCTCTGTAATATTGTCCCTTGTGTTGCTGGGATGAGATGATTTCTTCCTGATTGGTGTTCCCAGAGGAGCCTCTTGTGGCTGTCAGTTGGAGATGGGGCTGATCCACATCAACATCATCATGAAGAGAATCAATGCAAACCCCAGGAATCTAGTAAACCCCTACCGTATATCAAACATCCACTATACTGTAAAATTAACAGAATAGATACTACACTACCAGCTTTGCAAGCACATAGAAATAAACCACATACTGGATCAAGCACATATAGGATTCAGACTAATAGAAATAATGGAATCAGCCCTAATCCCAAACTGTGATGACCTTTAGAAATGCAGACACAGAAACAACCCTTGAGCCTTGATCCTGACAGAGATATCAGCCTAATTTGATACAATCAACCAGAATCCTTAAGGAAAGACTGGAAGATGCTGGAAGGACCAGTACAATGTTCCAGTGGATCACATGCTTTTGCACTAACAGTACAGTATGCCGCAAGGACCCAGCCACTGCCCCTCCTGTTCAACACCTACATTTAGCTTCTCATGAGATTAATGCAAGAACAAACCCTGACAAATAAATAATGTTAAAGTGCAAAAGTGATAATAAGGACACACAAAAGGATGGCTGGACTACTAGAAACCTGCTCAAATTCAACCACCAACAAAACAGAAGTGCTGATCTGCTGCAACAAGAAAATCCTCTGAGGTTCAGCCTTGCTCGTACGGGTGGGCGCGCTTTCTCGGTGGCGGCAACAAAAGCCTGCAACCAGCTTCCCCTCCCTTTGCGCAGCACTGAGTCTCACTTCTCGTTTCGCCGCGCACTAAAGATCTTTGTGTTTTAACTTTCTCTGAATTGGTTTGACCTCTTCTCGTTAGCGCCAAGATGCCGGCAGGCTTATGTTGTGCTCTACAAATCTCATTAAGATAAGATAAGATATTAGTCATAGGCTAAATGAAATGGGAACATGCCCCCTTACTCGAAAAGTAACCAAGGACTTGCAATCCTGATGGCCAACCAGCTAACAAATCAAAAACCTGTTGCTAAAATATTCTTATATCTCAAACTATGTAGGGGTACAATGCCTTTTCTCGACTTCCCACAAAGGACAATGCCTATCATCTCACTGCTTCTCTCAAGCATGGACTATAAATGCTGCATCTAACTAGAACTTCCCGAATATCACTTGTGATGGCATCAGCGAGCACAACATGGTGGTGTGAGGCTTCTGGTGTATCTAAATGTGTAGAAAATCACACGACAAGCAGTCCACACACTACAGTGCATACCAAGCAAATCCAATATACAATATGAGGTCAAGGAGCTGAATATCACCCAGAACGAAATCCAAAGCTTAGCAGCATAGAAAACACTTAGGTCCATCAAGTCTTCTTTACTCTTCATTCCATGATACAACAGAAAATGGCAAGGAGGCTCCTCTTTTGCTAAACAGCACCTATAGTGAATAAGCTGTGAAACTCTGTAACCATAAAAATCTGCAAGACAACCTCACTTTCAGGAACTCGGACAATAACTGGCTATTGACAAGAGCAACCAAAGGCTAGCAAGCAATGCATCAGAAGTGAAAATCACAGAAAAGTGAATCTAGAGAAAAAAGAAATCAACTGAATAGACACCTCGCCCAAAGGTAGAAAACTAGCTTCAGGAGACATAATATTTGTAAAGATGTGCCCATCTTACAATACACCCATTGCTGTACCACATTTAACACCAGGCAAGAGAGACTCCTTTCCATTCATCACCAAAAATCACTTCTCACCAAACATTCACTTACCAAACCCGCTCACCTTTACTAAGCCTGCACTCACAAAACCCACACTCTCCCACTACTAGACAATATCATTCATGTGCCCTGCTCACGCCCATTTTGCTGCATTTCATTTGACAGGGGAGGCTCACAACAACACAATACAGGACTTGTCAACGAGATTTGTAATATTGGCTAACAAGTGCTGCACCTTTTGCTGTAAATGAAACCACCTGCTTCATTGAGTGACCTTCCATTGGTTAACAGCCCCACAAACATCATTGATAAGCCTAGAGAGAAACCAGTGCATCTCTCCACCCTCTCAAGTGTGCCATAAAAATGGAAACATGCTACTCATATGCAAGGCTTTGGTGAGGCCAAGGACATGGTGACATACTGGCCTGTGTTAACGCTCATCTACACTTCTATTGGTGTCGTGAAGCAATATGGGCATGGGCCTCTGAATGAGCAGTGCTTTTTTGAGAGCTCGCAGAAAATACCACCTTCGCCAATTACTTTTTAAATTAGACTTTTTATTTCATTGCATGCTATTCTGTGGTTGTTGATCACCCGTTCACGAATGAAAGACACACTTTCTTTAGGCAATCTGTACACTTGGGCCAGGAGTGCTTCATAGCTCCCTCTCCACAAACTGTTCAGAGGCTTGCTTGACATGGACGTATGAGGATGATGTATTGCACATTTGCACTGTAGGCCAAGTTAGTGCGTGACACTGCTTGATAGCTGGAGGTTTGAAACCTTTTGAGATCCAAAGCTGCTTTTTACTTCCCCAACTATATCATTGTATAGTTGTTGGATTATGTGTATCTTGTTCATAAAGTTACTGATCAGAGTTAATTTTATGTTGTTCTTTTTGTTACTGTTGCACCAGTTGGGAATACGCGATTAAAGACTAACATGCAAACAAAGACAGAAAAATCCATTCTCAAATTGGCAATGAGTCCTGTGCAGTACAGTGCAATATGATTGTCTCTTACTGTTGCATAACTAGGCTTGGTTTGTGGGAGGGCCTCTGTGTATTCTACACTATCATGATCGCTTTCACTCCTGATCTCTTTTTCATCTCACCATTGCAATTTGTGCATGCGTTGCTGGGAAGTGAGTGCATCCCACTGATATGGAGATGTTAACCTCCTGCAGAGTGCCTAGACAGCCTCTGGCCTCTTGACACGCGGTCAGGTATTTTTACATGGGTAATTTATGTCTGCCCAGATTTAAAAATATCAGAGTGTACTCAATGAAACTGCAGATTTGTGTCCACCTTGTGTGCCCATATTCCTGCTTTATTTTTTAAATGACCCCTTTCTGAAAAAGACTGTACAGTTAGGCCCTCATTACAAGTCAGGCGTTAAGGGTTAACGGCGCCGTCGGCGCCTTTAACCCTTAACGCCTGATTAAGAGGTCCCGGGTTTTAACGCCTGCTTTTTGCATGCCGCAAAGTGACCTTGGTGCTAAGTACGGTGCCGCAATTTGCGGCACCGGTTCTTAGCGCCTTTCCCCATTCCCATTATGCCCTATGGGGCAAAAATGGGAATGGGGAAGGGCAAATGGTGAATGGGGAATTACCGCCCCACTCACCTCGGAATGGGGCGGTAATTCCGCCATCCACCATGCGGGAGTCCGGCATGGACCATGGTGCTAATAGCACCATGGTCCTGCGCCGGACTTGTAATGAGGGCCTTAGTGTACATTTCAACTTGTTCGCTTGTTCACCTGATGTCCCTGCAACACCTGCAGGTATCAACCCAGACACGAGCAAACATCATAGGAAGATTTTTGCCACTAGGTAGTCACTTATGGAAATGAAGCAATGACTCATCCGTCACTGGATTTCCAAAAATGAGTTCTGCCATCTACCACCAAACGAGCGAGAAAGCACACTAATAAAAGAGGAAAAAGTAATCTTGGATACTGGTAATTGTGTCTAGTACTGTACACTGTATCAGATGAGGTCACTGGGTGTGTTCTATGCTGAACCTTTTGGATGTTTTGCCATTTTGTTCTGGCATAAAAATGTCTAAAAGGGGTTTAACCGAAGAGTGTCCTGGACCGCACTGTGTGCTGAAGGAAGTGGGGATGCCCATCTATGCCAGCCATCCCTAGTAGGCAGACTCCCAATTTAAAAGATCTCAATTTTGCTATATTTTATGTAACTTTCGGGGATGTTGCTATTTTGCTATGGTAGCATGTTATTGCTAACCCTTCACTTCAGACATATGTGCAAGATAATATATAAGATGCTCCAAAATCACAATGGTGTAGTGGCTAAACGGAAGCCTGTTGAAAATTCATGGGATGAAAGTCAGCATCTGTATAATTTGCAATGCTCTGGCCTGGAAGCGGAGGTCTGCAAGATCAGTTCAATTTGGATGTAACCCGGGATAGTGGTCATGTCTTTCATTATAACCACACCTCAGTGCTTCGGATCCTCTCCCCCTGTGTATAATTATCAGGACAGTGCACATTCGTTTTATTATAATCATGTCTCATTCCAACCCCTTAGACATCTCCCATTCATGACAATAAGATGGTAACCAGGGCAGTTTGTTTTATTTTACTATACAATGGCCATGCCATATTCTGACTTCGCAGGCTATGCCCTTGCCCTATGACCTGTGATGTCAGTAAAGGATGGCAGGCGAACTACGGGAAGGTCTGCTTGGAGACAGAGAAGACTTGAAGCAAGTCCTGTTCTCTAACAAGACTATCACCCACCTAAAAAGATTCAACTGAATGGCTTTCAGGAAGAAAATACCTCTTTTGAGTAAGCCTGCACTGAAATATTTAGTTAAAATACATGTCTTTGGCTGCATCTCCAAGAGGGGCTCGTGACCTTCAATTAATTTTGAGGGCATAATGAACACAGTATTCCTTAAAGAACATATCATTATGCAAGGGGTGTTCTGTGTGGGAGGCAGCATTAAGAGGACAGCCACACATTTAGCATAATACTTAGACAATGACCCCAATCACTTCTCTGCTGCAGTTTTTATGGGGCAACAGCGGTACACTTGGGACTGCATGCACCTGAAATATCTGTACCTAATTGTTATCGAGTCGTTGTGGACACAACCTAAGTATTACATCAAGCATGTTGTGATGAATCTAATGGTGTCATTACTCCTTTCCCAGCAGTGACCCCCCCCTCATGTGGCAAGGGGACAGCAGTCACTACCTGATTCTAACCTGGGGGCTTCTATATGAGGGATGATCACATGGGTTGAGACAACCTCTGGGAGAAAGACATGGCATCATCGGATGAGACATGGTATACCCCTTTTTATTTTGAGGATACCCCATCGTTTCCTAATGTCTTAATGGCTTACTGTAACAAAGCCCCTTATCCACTCGGGAAAGATGTTGAAGACCATTTAATGAGAGCTGTATATAAGTCATCATGATCTGACTTACCCTCTAAAATTAAGGAAAATTCCTTCTCAGCTTTTACCAACAAATCCTCTACAACTGGGTTACCTTGGGAGAACAATTACTGAAACTTTACCTATAAGAATTCAAGAATGGACTTCCTTTCCCAAACTGCTAAAGAACAGCACGACAAAGATGAACGGAGGAATGCAGATCAAGGAAGCCATGAACACAGACTGCTCTCTAGTCATTGCGAGCAAGTACCTGCAACCGGGAGATTTAAACAAGAGGAGCAGCTGGAGAAAGAAAGCTGGCTCTCTCAGAATGAGCTGACAGACCGTGTGGCTGCTGGAGAGTAAATGGTAGAGCAGACCGGCTCGAGAACCGAAAGCAGGGAAGCTGACTGCAAGAAGTAATACGATGTGGGAACACCAGGAGCCAACAGAGGACTCACCGTTGTTCGCAGGTGTTTAGAGGCAACCTGTGCCTTACTGGAGCCTGAAGACATGAAGCAGAAGAGCCCAACAGCAGCCAGGGGAATGCCAAAAGCCAACAGGGGGCTTACCTGTATTTGCAGGTGTCTGGAAGTAGCCTTTGCTTTACCGGAGCCTGAAGATACAGCAGGGACCATGGGACGTAGAGAAGCCAAGTAGCATCAACCGAAGAGGAAATGCCAAACAGACGCCGTTGGCTTACCGTGGGAGAAAGGGAATATGACAGCCAAAGCCGGTGAGTCCACCCAGGGGAAGCAGGGATGGCGGGGCATTTTGATAGCCATGCAAAAACCAAGTAAACATTAATGAAAGAGGGAATGGAAGCAAAATACAAAGCTTTCCAGAATTTGAGTGTATGGGATTTATATGTAAAAGAAGCCCTTGTGGGATAGAATACCAGGAAAACAAACTATTAGAAATAACAAAAACAAGAGACTATCCACTTTGGGAAAGTGCACAGAGCCCATCTGAGAACAGTCCTCACAGAGAAATGTAGCAGGCAAGTTAAAAGTGTAAAGAGCATATATAAAAAAGCCCTGGCAGGAGAGTATAACAGGCAATTGAAACTGAGTACATTTAAGAAAGCCCTGGTGGGAAAGTATACCAGGTAATAGCAAGCAGTATATTTAAGAAAGCCCTGGCAGGAAAGTATACCAGGCAAATGCAAATGGGTGCATCCAAGGAAGTCCTGGCAGGGGGGTATAACAGGCAGTTGAAAGAGAGTGCATTCAAGAAAGCCTTGGCAGGAGAGTATACCAGCAAATTTCAAGTGAGTATATAAAGGTAAACAGTGGTAGGAAAGGTACACATGGCAAGTGCAGGTTGAACAATGTATAGGGAATGCATGAATCAAAGAGGTCCTGAGAAAAGCAAACCAGGATTATCAAAAAGGCTGTGCTGATCACAAGAGGAGGAATAGAAACCTGGCAGGAGAGTACACCAGGTATTCTCACAAGACAAAGACAGAGAGCCAGGTTGTTTTATATATTTGATCAACAGAAATCCAAAGAAGTGACATTGTTGAATAAGTAACCAAGGGAAGAGAAATCCAGGGCAGGTAACCACCCTCTGGAATAAGGAACTCTATCCTGTCCGAATGTTTATGTTGGCATTATGCCATTTCCTTTTTGAAAATGTATGAACCACTCAAGGCCAAATACATTACCCCTTTTCACTTTAGAGTTCAGTTTTTTAGAGTGTGAGGGTCAGAATAGTTCTTTTATACCAGCCAGTCATGCTCTGGAAATTCTGACCTTGACAGACCCTTAATTTTGGTTTTAGGTAAGGAAAAAAACACTTGCAGCAGGGACAAAGAGGCATTTCCCCAACCCTTTTACTTTAAAAAAATGTATTTAAGCAAAAGCATGAATTCCTTGTGTCAAGTCTCATTCCTGGCTCTTCACAATTCTACACAACCTACCAGCAATACAGAACTCCTAAAGAGCATCTCACTGTGGATTATCATCCATGCTCACATATTTAGGCTCAGGATTTGAAAACAAAGCTTTAGGAAGATGCACCCATGGACCCAATGCTTGTACCATTATGTTTTCTAACATTTACTCAGCCCTTATAGTGCACCAGTAACCAAAAACAATAATCAATAAATGATAGAACTGTTGGCAAAGGTTTAATTGTGTCAGCAAGAACAACATTGGAGCACAGTATGGAAAAAAATAAATGAAGTAGTTGAGACAGGATTTGCTTACTGTATGGTGGAACTAAAGGAGGTGAAGGGAAAGGAACAGTCAGTTTCAAGGGGGGAAGTCTGGCATGGGGTGTATGGGACACAGGGAGGAAGGTGAACTGCTGCCAGTGGTCAGCCACTGGTCTTGAAAGCTAATGAGAAGAGGGGTTGGACAGTAGGGCTGGGTGAAGGATGGCCACTGGTTCCAATTTTGCATCTGCAACAATCTATTTCTTATACTCTTACAAAGCTGGGACTGTTCACCCTCATACCTGCAGAGGTCAGGGGACCAACAAGAAGCATCACCATACCCCTCCCCACACCACTTTGGCCACCGACCTTGCTACTGTTAGTGTTTTTTCCACCTGCAGGCCCCCATGCACTCTATTCCAGCCCAGAGTGCAGGTGAGTGGAGGCCACTTCTTCCCCCTGTCCCCTTAAATCCTTTTTTGCCATTTCTGTTGTTTTTCTTTTGAATTTTGCCATACTCCTTGTGCTTGTCTACCCCTCCTGTGCCCGCTTCCTTGTCGGTCTGTTTCCCCCCATAGCCTTCACCTGACCATAGGCCTCCCCTACTTCCCATTGACCACTGCCCTCGCTACTGTGAGTGTGTTTTCCAACTTTAGGCCCCCCTTCACTCCATTCCAGCCCGCAGTGCAGATGAGTGGAGAACCCTTCTCCCATTGTCCCCCAACTCCCTTTAATCCTTTTTTGTCCTTGCTGTGGCAAAGAGCCCAGAGGCAAAGGGCAGCTCCTGCAGTAGCAGCTCCAGATCATTTTTGACAGTGTTTGTTGGTGGAGCCTGCAGTGCAGCCGTCAACCAGCAGTGACTGACAAGGTAAGCAAGGTGCGGTCAGGGGGAACAGCCATTACTGCTCCCTATTAAACTGTCCCATCTCTCTTATTACTTCGTTTACCAAAATTCCTTAGTCTGCTACAGGCTGCCCACAAGATGCAGGGATAGACTCCTGGGATCCAACTGCTTCTCTGCATACTGGCTGCTCTGTGGAGTCAGGGCAGGAAAGGCTCATCTTGGGTCCACTTCATTGGTCCTCTGACATTTCCTGCTGCCCTGGAAGCTGGAACCACCCTTTGGTGTCAGGGCCTCCCACTCAATGGTAAAGTCCAGCACCTTCTTGTCTATGGGTTTCTGTATACGAAATTAAACATACCAGATAAGGGAGAGCAAGATAGTGAGAGAGAAAGGGAGAGGTTGAGAGGGAGTGATAGAGCACAGAGAGAGAGAGAAAGTGGCAGATTGTGACACAATGCATCAAGAGAGAGAATGGCACATAGGAAAGGAAACAGGGTGAGTGGCAGAGAAATAATGCACAGTGAGGTAATGAGAGAGATGTCAGAGAGAAAGAGATATAGAGGGCAGTGTGAGTGCACAGAGAGAGAGGACAGAGAGAGATAAAAGGATAGAGTGCAAAAAACGAGTAAACTGCTTACCAGGGTGTCCCCTAATTTCAGCCCCAATCTACTGATAGTAAACAGGGGGGAAACAGGGGGAAAGCAATTAAAGGTCTCATGCCGTGTTACACGCATTTTCAACGAATGCCAGTTAAGGTCGTTGCAGGACCAAAAGAAAGCTGTCACTGTGGAATTGTATGTTCTATTTTCCTTTTCTCTAACACCATGCACGGATGAATTTATGTTTCGTTGGTCGACCATATAACCAATGCAAATATAAATATTCATCACCTTGTTAATAAAGCTAAGAATCTTCATATAAAGTATGGATTTGTGAGCATGCATAGTGGTCTGTTATTGTGTGGCTTATTCAATTGACAGTATACAGTGTTACAAATCTGATGTGTGCCTAGCTCTTTACCAAGTCTTTGGATGTCTATCCAAAGAGCATGTGATCTAATATAACTGTGATAACAGAAAGGTGGCAGGAAATTTATCTTACAAACCCAAGCTGAAGGGTCTGAGGGTGAGGAAGAAACAACGCACCCTAGAGAACCTGGGGCTCTAATCAAGTTTCTCCCCTTGAACATGAAAAGCAGTCTGAGGAGTGGGAGATACCACCCTCCCTGGAGGTCTCGCTTAGACTGCTGGACAGCTAAATGAGCACTACACCCCTTATGAGTGAAACGAGCACTACATTCCTGAAGTGCATCTCTGGTATCAGATGAGATGAAGCTGGCCCTACAACCCTGGTTATATTACAAATAGTGAACTGGTTGATTCATCCCTAATTTTGTGCAATGAGGAAGCTCGGTGTAGATCGCTCTGACTTATTTTGGGCCACAAGCAACTGGGTGTGATATCCTGGTGACAGCAAATTTTGCAAGATAAGTGCCCGGTGCATATTTCCTGAACTATGGATAGGTTAAGCATTCAGAGGTATACCAGTTTCCCTATTAGAGAGATCAGAGGGCAAAGAAGCAGATAGGTGCAATACCGCAGTGACTGTACTACTTGAGAAATGTGCTGCACACTAAATACCCAAAACTGTGGGGATCATTAGCGCCATGGCTGCCTCCAAACCCGGGTCCGGACCCGGTCTGGTTGAATGGGGACTTACTTGTACATTCCGACCTGTGCGGACCCAGTAAGTCCCCATTCAACCAACCATTCCCCATTCCCATTTGAGCCCCGATAGGGCTCAATGTGAATGGGGAAAGTGCTAATTACGGGCCCGCAAACAGCGGGCCCGTTATTAGGTCCCTGGTCCCTTAACAGGACCCGCAAAGGACATGTGGTCAGACCACACGTCCATTGCGGGTCCCGCTAAGGGAACTCGGAATTTGGTGGTGAGGGTTTACCGGCACCAGGTTCCTTACCGGGGACCATTAACCCTTACCGCCCAACTCAGAATGAGGCCCGGTGTGTAGAATAGCAAACTGAGAGGCATCCAATATCCCTCATAAAGGGCACTAAGGACTAAACCCCTACCACTTGTAGGAATATATCATAACCTGAACCTGAAAAGAAATGTAGTGCTGAAAACCTATTTTCCTTAATCATGTGTTTTGTGGGTCCAACACACAAGTCAAACTAATGTCGTGAGATCCTACGCATGTAAACATTTACAATTATTATTCGTTTTGGCTGTTTGGTGGCCCTGTAAGCACTGCCCTATATGCAGAAACTATTGGCATGGTTAGTGAGGGGGATGTGAGGCATGATACCGCCTATGAAAGTGCTTGTCTCTACAGTGGTCCCATTCACAACCTGCCCCTCTCTGCCCAAAACACACACTGCTGGCATCTTTCACCTAGCTCTGCTTAGAAATAGCATTTGCATCCCTTTAAAAGAGCAGTCTTCTGAAAAGTAATCACGTAATTGCAGTTATATACCATTTCCTGGTGAACAAAAAATGTCTTAACCAAGTGTGTCCCAGCCACTTGATTGAGAAGCAATATGGGTGTCCTCACATCTGTTCTTTGCACTGAACTCCCATTGGAAATAGCCACTGGCAAAGCCAGCAGTTTTAGCTCATGAATAGGCATTAGATAAGAGGTAGTTGCCAGGCACTGCAATAATATGTCCAGAAGTTGGCATTTTATGAAAATGCAGTACCATTCCGGAAGTGCCCAGAAAATTCCTATGTCATGCTTACACAAATGCCTAAACGTTGCTGTTGTCAATGCTTGATATTGTTTCATTATCGGAATGGACACATACTCAAAGAATAACCCATATTCTTCTTGCATAGTACAGGGCTTTTAGTTGCGCAAATCATGATCACTGTGCTAGATTTCCATTGTGTCATTCTCATCCCTACTGATTCTCTGATTATCAAATAGATGTTCCTTCATATTGAGCAGAACGTTCTCTGCGTTACAGTTCTCTAAAATATGAAATAAACTTAGTAAGACCCCCAGCGACTAAACAAGGATCGCAGTAAGATGTTACAAATAACCGAATTAAAAAGAAGGTACGGTTCATGACTCATGCAAGCGTGTACTTTTGGTTGCTGTAGAATTGCCTGTCAAAGGCACACTGCAGAAGTAAAAATACTACCCGCTGACAAAATTGGCTGGTGATGCAATCGCCTGTGAGCATGAACAGTAGATCTATTGGTTTCATTGCTTTCCACAGCAACCATTTATCAGGACCTCGCTGCATTGGTGAAATTAAGAAAACCTATGGTCGACGTATTAAATTAATTGGAGACCTAAAAGAACGTGCAATTGCATTCTGTTCAATTAGATTCAGTGCAGGCTTGATGTAACGTCCAATTGATGGCACAGGAAACATTCTCTAGCCAGGATGCAGAGAGTAAAAATAGAGTGAATGGAGACAATCTGGAGAATCATTACGTGGAAGCCTAAAGGCCAGTGACCTCCAAGCCATGGGGCGGGGAGCCCTATGACTTCAAAAAGAAATAGGGCCTCATTACGAGGTTGGCGGTAAACCGCCAGTGTGACCGGCGGGTTGCTGCCGAACTCGTAATGCCATTTCCGACACCTAGCTTCCCGGTGCTACCAGGACATTACAAGTCCTGGCGGACTGGGAAGTTAGGTGCCGGAAAATGTTAGTCCCCATGGGTTCACGGAAGCACAAGCACTGCCACTAATGGTGCCTGTGCTTCCGTGATGAGTCTGCCTACTGAAGCCGCTGCGCCTGCCAGGGTCAGACCTGTTGGGTGCAGCAGTCCCAGCCGGCATACTCTGAGTGTGGCGGCACGGAAACAAGAGTGCCGGAAAGCTTGCCAGCACCGTTGTTTCCGGACCGCCACACTTATAATGAGGCCCATAATTTATGTTTTCAGTAACTCTGCCTTCATAACAAAATTATTTCTGTTACGGTTTGGTCCGTTAAAAGAAATAATTTTTTTTGTGAAGTCAGAGTGACTTCAAAAAGAAACCATTTCTTTTTGAAGTAATGGGACTCCCCTCCACCCGATGACACAGAGGCCTCCCAATCCTCTGCAGATGACGGAACAAGCATTCCTGGCTACTGCAGGGAGCTGAAAGTCTTGTTCCCTGGACAAACGGGTTAAAGGTAAGAACATTTATTTTCTTTAAATGTGTGTGCGTTCATGTAAGTGTGTGTATATGTATGTATATAATGTAATGCGCATTAATGAGTGAGTACATCATGCAGCCTGGATATGCCTGTGTGAGTGTATGGTGAAAGTGTGCACACTCAAATGTATGGGTGGCTGGGTGTGCGTGTGTGAGTGTACAGTGAAAAGGTACACACTTAAATATATGGGTGGCTGCCTGGGAGGGCCTGTGTGGTGAAAGGGTGCACACTTCAATATACGTGTGGCTGCCTTGGTGTGCCTGTATGGTGAAACGGTACACGCTTAAATGTATGGGTGGCTGGGTGTGCATGTGTGTGCGAGTATGTGTATGGTGAATGGTGTGTGTACTTGTGTTCAGGGGCTCAACAAAACATACATTTCGGGAGACCGCTAACCCTTCAAATGTTGGAAGAGGTGCTAACTTCACGAGCGGTGGGGGAGAGGCACATTTATTTGTTCGGGGGCATCTAACTTCTTTACGCATTCTAATGAGACTATTCTAGTGCAGCTCCAATGTTACAAGCAGTTACCTCTCTCCTTTAAGTCTAAAAGCACCCACTTATGGACTGCTGTGAGAATGAGCCGTCTCCTGTCCCCTCTCTACCCTTCCAATCACTCCCCTGGAATGCAAGTACTAAACCCATATCATGATTTCAACTGCCTAAAAAAGAACAGTGAAATGCTTTATGTTAGTATTTTCTGGGCCTTTAGGAACAAACACAGGTACCATTTAACATCTGTGTCCTGTTCTGTCCGGCAATGGATTTGTAGGTCAGCCAGGTGGAGTCAACATAGCCTAAAATTTCAGGGGGTGGGGGAAGAGGATTAAAGCCCAGTCAGATCAATGGTGTTGTGCCACTGCTTGCGTTTAATGCCATGATTACTTAATCTTCATTACTCATATCCCCATTCTTCCTCATCCCAGTGCTTGTGTATGAGGCACTTTGCCTCACACACAAGTACTGGGATGAGGTAGCGGGACATGGAGGTAATGCCTGGCTTAGTTACCTGTAATCTTCATTACTTCTAGCCCCACTCTTCCTCGTCCTTGCACTTATCTATGAGGGAAGGTGCCTCATACGTCAGCACTGGGACAAGTAAGAAGGACGTGGAGGTAATTCTGGGCCGATGTGCTGAATTTGGGGGTAGGAGCAGGTGGTTGGAGGGAGGTGGTTTTGTGGGGGGCAGGGATTGTGGGATGAATCGTAAAGGCAATCCATCTACAGGCTAAGCAGGCATGATATGTGGTATTAGTGGCCAGAGATGCATTTTTGTGCAGCTGGTCTAGTCTGATTAAGCAGTTCTGTTAAGTGTAATTACCTGGCTAGAATGGCTTTTGGTTGCTGCCAGTCTAGCCGTTTCTTACTGTGGCATTGTATATTTTTCTGGGCATCTTTACTGTAATATGTTATAACTTGTCTAGACTGGTCTGCATTGTACTGCATTGTGCATTGCAAAACTCATCAGGGAATCCTGGCTTCTTAATGTTTCAACGAAACATTAAGAGGCCAGGATTCCCTGATCAGTTTGCAATGTTCCGTGCATGTTTATAAACTGTATATCTGAGGTTGGCAGTGGCACACATTTATGAATTAAAAAAAACTGTTTTTCAATTCATGAAAGTGTGCCAAAGCCCCTCCAAAGAGGAACATCTGATTCGGAATGGCTCTTTGTTCATTCCTTACTGATGGGCAGCCAGGGCTCACATTTAAGCTCCAAGCATTGGTCAAAGTGGGCCTGCAAGGCCGCACAAAAAAATAAGGTGGCCATTCACCTATATAGCAGACGATCAAGGTTGCACAATAGGAACCGGTATATATTGACATGTACATGCAGTTTCTATACAAATGCCACAACACTGTTTAATATATTATGTATTGCCTTTTTTAAGGAGAAGGGTGTGACAATTATCTTTGCTGCTCACACTATACTAGCGCCCCTAAACTGTCAAGTTACTTTGAGATTGTTTCTAGTTTATTTCCTTAGAGTTGGATCACGCTGAGTGAACCTGATACGTTTATCTGCAAAAATAAACATTAAAAATTCTATGTATATGTAACTGCTTCCCAAAATAAGACCCAGTCCCCCAGCTGGAGGTGACATCTATTACTGTGACACTTTGTCCTTCATCACGCTCACTCAATATGCTTAGCATACATGGAGCCTGACATTGTATACAAAATCCTCATGAAAACCTATAAAGTAAAATGAGGATGAGCCAATCTCAAGAAGGGCCGCTACGTGGGATTAGTGCTCTACTCCATAGTAATGTCTAAGGTAGGCAAGGGAAAACACTTGATGTATACTCTAATATCAGTAGGCCTCACTCAAGGCACACCCCTCCACATCTTGCCACCAATTCACACCTGCTTGAAGTTTGGATGGTACCATACCTAAAGCTTGGTTTCTGAAATGAGGGCTACCTGCATTTCGCTAGTTCAAACCCAGCAGCGGGGTCCACTTAAGCTTTCATAAATTCAGTGTTGTTCAAATGAGGGTAATAATACCTGTTATTACATTGCCTAGAAACTGAAAGCATCTAGCATGAAGCGCTATGACCAAAGTGTTATTTTATTCCACAAAGCAAACTATTACCAGCACAGACCTGAACTCTGTCCTTGCCCAAAATAAACCATTTGTTGGTGCCTATCCTGCGCATCTCTTAGAAGAAATCAAGCACTAATCCCTTTTAAGGTCATGGATCTGGCATGCCTGTTTCAGCTTATTCTGAGAGGCTATATGGAGTGGTTGGTCATGCAAGGCGTGCAAGAGAAAACCTGTGAAATGTAAGCCAGGATATCGAGGGTGCTCTGAAGACAGAGGATAAAGTGCTGAGTAAGTGCAGATGAGAGTTGTGTGGTGCTGGCCATGGGGGAAAGGGAAGCAGGGAACTGGGGTGCAGTAGAGTGTGGGACTGCAAAGTGAAAAAGGGTAGAAAGGGTGCAGAGGACAGAAAAAGAGAGAAGCAAGGGAGGAGAGATATGGGAACAGGAATTGAGTGCAGATGAAAGATAGGGATGGTTTGCAGCACAGGGTGACCAGGGTTTGCAGTGGAGAGAGGGGTGTAGGAAAGACCAGAGCACAGGTAGAGTGGTGTAGAGTGTTGTAGGGCAGAAATGGCATAGGAGGTGCTTTGGGTTTTGCAAATGAGAGAATAGTACAGACAAGTGAGAAAGTGCAGAGAGCCGTGTGTCAGAGGAGTGACTTGGTGTGGGGTGCAGGGAAGTGTGATGCTTGAAATGCATCGGAGGGACACAGCCTCTGTATCCTTGTCCTTTACTGCCTTTTATTGTGTGTTCTGTTGTGTTTTCCATACAGGAGTTCATGTGGTACTCCTGGCAGTGCAGCTCTCTCTTTTGGTTTGGTGTACAGACCCATAGGATACCCTTATGGCACCCATGGGTGGGGGTACAAACCTGTGCCCCTAGTGTATATTTTTGGGCACCTGTGAGTGGCCCACAGAGCAGGTTATGGCCTTGTGGCAGCTCCATGCTGAATTTGACAGGTGCTCTGAGTATCCTCCATTTTGGGATACCCAGGCCCTGCCATTGGAATCAGTTTATTCCTGATAAGAAACAAGATAGCCCTTGTGGCCTCTTGCTTTCTATTGCCTGTTACCTTGTTTTCAGAAGTCCTGACTGGCTGTTGGGTGGAAGTTCCATATATGGTGTTGTGAAGTCCAGGCCAGACTGGCGGAGCCTTCCCAGTGACTGTATGTTGTGGGTACACCCTGTGGGTGGGGCCTGGGTGAATGGAGTGTGTGACCAATATGCACTTCTTGTTGTGGATGTCTAGTTTCTGGTTTTTGGCACAATGACTGAGACAGCCCTGCCCGAAACTGGTATGAATGCAGTGTGTAGTGTTGAATGGCTGGGTACTTGTCCCAATACACATAACGTGTTGTGAGTGTCTGGAGAGAAGTGAATGGCCTGAATGCACTATGCACCTGATTGGCTGCCTTCCTGCATGGATGCCCTTATGACCGATTGTTTGCCTGAGTGTGACCCAGATCAACTAGTATATCTGGGGACCTCTCACTGCTAGAATTCGTGTTCAGAAGCTGAAGAGAAACTGGAGTTGAAACTGAAGCTTAACCTTGAAGCCCTGCTGGAAGAGAAGTCTTGATGCTGCTCTACTTCATCAATCTGAAAGCTGCTGTGTCTCCAAGGACTGACCCAGAGAGGACCTGGTAAGGCGCCCTCTTACTGAGCTACGAGGGACCATCGTGCACCAGCTGATCTTTGCCAAATCCCCCTGGTAGACAGACCTATGACAGGCTGCTGACCGGGGACGGGGTCTGCCGCAGAATCACAAGGAGAAGCGCCCGCACACTGTTGTCCATCATCATCCACCACCGTGCTCCCTTTGCGTAAGTAACATTTCATCCAAGGACGCTCTCACCTGCACCGTCGACTGCTTTGTCCCGCCGGAGAAAGTCTAGGCTGCCGATGCACCGAGGAGCATCCGCCGGTGGGTTTCCCGCCACCTGATGACTGTAGAGACGCCGGACGACTCAAACCCCTTTCTGGCCCACAGTTCTTCACAATCTCTTCACGGTCCTGAACTATCGTCATTGAGGTGCCCTGCACTACTCTTCCTTGCAGGACGCCAATGCTCCGCCGTCACCGAGCACCGCTAGGAACAATGCTGCCCCCTCGCCATCATTGTTCACCCCTTTTTCCTCGTGGGATCTCGACGATCCGTGGCTCCTGCCTTAAAGGGAGCCGCTCAAGAAGGATCTGTCGATGACCCAACGACGAACTCTGCTATTCCAGGTATATTGGGGTTGTAGAACTATTTTAGAAGGAAATAAGACTCTTTTGAACAATATATGCACTGGGCTTGTATGATATATCCTTATGTACAGGTTGCCCAGGTGGGGGGATCACCACACAGAATTGTGCCTATTTGATAGGGGTCAATATTTTGCCAATTGTTCTAAACATCTGCTTTCCTCCTATATCTATTGTTGGGTACTTTTATTCCTTGATCTTTGTGACATTTGACCAGATTATAGTTGATGCACTTTAATGAGATCTGATAATAATTGTGGTACCCTTTAGAACTGTATATATTTACTATTGTAGATTTTCTGAGCACAAAGTGAGTTATTGTGATAGTGTACATAACCTTGAATATTAATTATATAAAGACTGTGTTTAAACTAATACAGTGTGTGGAGATTCCTTTGTGGGGGCTTGGGGACTACACTGTACTTAAGAACCAGCCTTCATCACCTCCTAAGAAGCTAGGCCTTTATTGCTCGTCCATTGCTACCTTATAGAGAATCTTGGCTGGGGTCCTCTGTGCCTCTCCTCTACCATATAGAGAGCAGAAATACATACCTCCTCTCCAGTCTTTACAGGAAGGGACTTGGAAGGAAAGGGTGCACAGCAGACGATAATGTGGAGTAGAGAAGGGTACAGAGGGGAGATTTGTATAAGGAAGAATGGTGCCTCGCCTCATGTTCCCAGATAAAGGGTGCAGTCACGAATATGTCTTCTTCGAACGCTTGATCCATGCTCACAAAGCCTGCATGAGGACGATTATAAGTTGTTGAAATAATTGCAGATATATAAACTGCACCATATCTGTCAGCACACTGATTGGGCCTGATAATACACAAAGTGGCCCCCCTCTCCCAGGTGTAGGCCAGCATGGGGAGGATTTATTAGAGGGAACGTGGGAGCTCGGGCTTGGTGCTCTCCCACTGCCCCAGTATCATCTGCGCTGCTGTTTGGTTCCTCTTCAGGAGGACAAAACAGTGGTTGTTCCTAACAAGTCAGTTAGGAACTCCCGTCCCCTGCACACTATCTACTGTCTGAACATCAGACCAAACATTCAAATGGGTAGTCAATAATTCATATAAACCATTTGGTATAGTTTCAAACAGAAGCAACAATTTGATATGCGAGGTTGTTATAAGAAAAACAATTGTTTCAATTTTTCAGCAAAACATAGTATTTTATTATACAAATGAAAAGTCCAACGCGTTTCGAGTTACAAACTCTTCTTCAGGGGCAATGTAACAATTCTTCTAATTTCTAAAGAGTAAAGATAGAAAAGAACACATCTTAGTATACGGGAAAGTCTACGCGCCCTATTGTTTATTGTTGTCATGGCGGCAGGGCTGCTGCCGTTTGTCCATTAATTTCGAGTGAGTGGCTTATGGAGTCAGTAGCAATGTATAGCTACGGGTTTGCACGCAAGTAATGGAACACTGTATTGTTTGTAATAGAGGACATATCTGTTCCCAGCCAAAGAGAATGTATACGTCCGTAAGTCAAAAAATAAGTAAATGGTTTAGTGTTCTGACACTTATTTAAATTGAAAAGACTGTGCAGTTTAAAAAAAAGGGGGGGTGCCGACTGTGTGCCGTGCATACAGAAATGTATACATTTGTCATATGGGTTGTGAAATGCCCTATTGCATGCAGTGGGCATATGTGTACAACTCAATCGGTTGGCACTGGCTAGTGCCAATCTGTAGTAGAGAACGGGGTGAAAAAGGAAAGAAAGAAAGACAGAAAGGCACGGTCGTGATGTGCTACCCCGTGCAGGGTGTCTCAAAACAGATGCTGCCTGTGAGCCGTGCATCTGGAGTGTGCACTCCCTTGTCAATGTGTTACATGCCAGTCTCGTGTGGATATATATCGTGCCTGTGTCTACAACCACCTCTCAGTTCGTAGAGGCTGGAGTATGTATACTAGACTGTAAAATCCGTACCCTGTTAGAGAGGAGGGCTTTTTAGTGCTACTGGCTGAAAAATTTAATTTAATCCCTGATGGTAAGAGTCTAATTGGTGAATCCACCTGGATTCCTTATGTAATAGAGTGTGTGTTAAATCAGCTCCACCCTTTATTTTCTCTAGTACCCACCATTTGATATCATTAGGTGAGTGTCTAGCTTCCACGAAGTGTGACACCAGAGGTGCTGACAATGTTTTGCAATTAATTTTAGATCTGTGTTCCGAGATCCTTAGGTGTACTGATCTCATTGTCTGACCTACGTACCTCAAGCCGCATGGGCATTCTATGCAGTAAATTACTTGGGAGCTCTTGCAGATCGTGAAGTCTTTCAAGACCCATTCCTTATTGCCAATTTTGAAGGTTTTCATTTTGCTCGTGAATTGGCATGCCACACAATTACCGCAGGGGTGGTGCCCTTGTATTGGCCGTAATGTTCTCTGTCCCGCTTGTGTAGATTCTGCTTGAAAAAGGGAGTGCACCAAATGATCTTTTAGGTTTTTGGCCCTTTTGTACGAGAATCGTGGGAGTAGTTCCTCTGGTAGAATAAGTTTGGCAATGTGCCAATACTTCTGAATGATTCTCTTAATCTTGGCTGTGTGTTTGCCATGTGTGACTAAACAGATGAGACGATCGGGCGCGGCTCTGTTGAGGTTTATTTAGGCTGCAAGAGTAGTTCCCTGTTGGCATTTAGGGCTCTTTTTGTCGATTGATCAAGAAGTCTTTTTGGGTAGCCTCTTTCTTGTAACCTTTTCGACAACATTTTGGCATGTGTGCAGAAATCTTCTCACAGTGTGCAATTTCTGCGTATCCATAAATATTGACTATAGGGCAGGTTCTGTGTTTTGTGCATTGGGTGATTACTGGTGTGGTGTAAAGGGGTGTTTCTGTCTGTGGTCATATGGTGGAGATCACAGACTAATTTTCCATTGAGATGTTGAATATTAAGATCCAAAAAGGGGATATTTGACTTATTGTGTTCAATGGTAAACTGTGTGTCTGGGTTGCAAGAATTTAACCAATCACACAACAGTAAGAGTTGACTCAATTCTCCTGTCCAGATAAAAAATGACATCATCAATGCACCTATGCCAGTGATGTACTTGGTCTCTTCAGTTGTTAAGTGGGGAAAACACATATTCCTCCTCATATTTGGCCATAAATAGGATGGCCAAAGTGGGGGCAAATGCTGCCCCCATTGCGGTCCCCTTGATTTGGAGGTACATCTCTTTACAGCTGGCCTGTCCAAGTTTTTGGGGCATATAGTGAAAGGTTAGGGGGGCTGGAGGTAACGGTAGTATATCACTTGGCCAGAGAACAGAGCAACAATCTTCCACTTTTCCTAGATGTTCAATCTGCCTCAATCAGGTCTCACTCTCACCTCTAGGCCGTTTCCTCTCAAGCCTGTCGGAGCCTGCCACAAATGGGCGGCAGTGCATTACACTTCCTGCCTCCAGAGCCTCAACACTTGATTGGCTGGTATGGCAGGGACTTCAAAGCTGGTGCTGCTGGGTGTTGTTTTTGCTACCGGGCCTGTGAATGGAAATGGGGCAAAGGTGGTGGCATAATTCAGCAGGCAGGCTCCCGTTCTTCCCTCCAGTGCCCATTGTTTTTGGGTAGGTGGAGTTTCTGCTGACTGAATCACGGAAAAGAGCGGCAAAGTCAGAAGCAGCCAGCTTGAAAGACATACAGCAAGCTGTGTAGACAGATGGGTGCACACTTCGGTGCACACTGCGGTGTCCATATACACTATTTAACTTGCACCACAAGGGATCAAATGGTGTTCATTATTTGCGATATTCTTGTGAATAGCCACCAACTTATCGGCTGTTTGAGTGTCCTCTTCAATTACATTACTTGCCCATTGGCCCCTGCAGGACAAACAATGGCCACTGTTTGAATGCAGTTGTACTTGTTTGTACATAGGTTAAACATCCATGGTATATATTGCACATATGTATTTTGGACCTACATGACAAAACTCGACTGTATTTCCCTAGTGTCAAGCTCATGTAATTTAAGGGTGCATACAGCAGCAATGTGCCCAGAATCCAGTGCAGCATACCCCTCAAAAAAGTGTTCTAAATCTGTGCTATAGTTGCATAGACATTAATGCCCTTACAAGTTATAAGTATTTTGGAAGTTAATGTGGGAATTACCGTTACCCTACGCGGAAATCAGAGGGGTTTCTGCATGATGAGATACTTCCACCCGATTGGGAGTAAGACATTCGCATATTAGGAAATGTGTTTTATAAAAAAGAAACTTGTATGTTTGTCTGATCTCGTCAAAGACCATTTCGATCCTTTCCATCTGGAAATGGCTTGAATAACGTGGCAGAACATACCACTGGTTTATCATGTGTTGTAATGCACAGAAGGATCACCATAGACCCTTCTGAGATTTACACTGTAAGGGGGGACGAGGGGGTAATGTGGCACCTTTTCACAGCATGTGTGTATCTACCAGCCAATCCCCTTCCTTTAACTTTAAAGAATGCAGTGACAGCTTTTATGCTGCCGAGGACGGTTTGAAACGTTTACCGCCACCTTCCGGGACAAGGTAAAAACTTGGGAGGATGTGATTGTGAGTTATGTGATCTGCTACTACATGTGGGTACAAGCGAGTTATATATAGGAGGAAGCGTGACACAGGCAGCATTGCCTTGCTTGGCTAATAAGCAGATATACTGGTGCCATATTATTTGTTGCCACTTATTTGTATGCTATTATACCAGCTATGTATCTTTAAAACCCTTATTCAGTCTTTTCATTCGCAGCATTTTTGTCTGTTAAGATTTGGGTAGATTTCAAATCACGTAATAAACATGATTAATAGAGGTCACAGTGTTTTTTTAGTGTTTGACTGTTAGGTGGCGCTTGCACCACCTATAAGCCAAACCGATTGCATTAGAGAACAGATAGGGAGGGATGGCATATGAGGAGGCTGCACACAGCTTGTAGGTGTTACTTGGTTATTTAACCAGCCATTGACTGCCTATGGCTAATACCTATGGCCATTCCCACCCAGTTCCTGCCCAGCCCCTTCCAAAACATCTCCTTGTGGCAACTCATTAAGCTCTCTTTAATCAAGCCTCACCATCGCACTTTACACTGAAATTTCTGCCAGTGTTATTTTTTTTTCAAAGCAGTCTCCTGAGATTGAATGACTTAATTGGAGCTGTAAACCTGCTACTGGTGTAATAAAAATGTCTTAACTAGGTCTGGCTTTAGCCATTTGATTTATAAGCACTATTTCTGTTCTTCACTGAAGTCCTGCTAAAACAAGCATTGGCAAAGCCAGCAATTTTGGCTTGTGTATAAGTATTAGGAATTTGCCCTGCACTGCTACTAGATGCCCAGGCGCTCGCACCATTTTGCACTTTCTGCCTACGATGGCCAGTTAATATCACTAGGGCAGTGACAGGCAATTGCTTTTCACTGCCTACACAAAAGCCCAAAACCGGTTTCACTTTTGCAGTAACAGACACGATTTTGTGCTCATCATGCCAAGTTAAATTCTGATAAGTGTTTGAAAATTAGTAGTGTATTTGAAAAGGAAAGAGCGTATTTCATTTTTATGAGAAACTATTATAAAGTTGCCTCTTAAACTAAGAATATAATTAAAAGAAAAATGACGTGAAGCAATGCAAATAGATTTCACACAACTATTATAAGGGGTAAATACAATGTCTTTGTGTTGTTTCTGATTGTTGTGATGCATTACAGAACAAAGCAAGCTTTTTGCCAATTAGCAGATGTTTTGTGAGGACTGGAGACTACATGAGGTGAACAGAAGAAGCGCGCTCTCTCTGCGTGCCAATAGGAAACGAGGAGGCTTGCATCCCGCCTTCTGAATATTCATGCTTCGATTTCAGAAAATCATCCAATGATGGGATGCGGCACCTGCCATAGTCCGCAGTCGCGCATATACTACCTTCAAGAGCCGGCACAACATCACACATAAACTGCGCGAATCCAAGAACATCGAACTCTTCCCACGCTCGCCAGCTGGCAAAGACAAGCCTGGGCACAGATAAAGGACGGTTTTGCTGCAGTGCTGAAAAATAACACGCTCTCATTAAAAAAAAAAAAAAAAAAAAAAAAAAGTGGATATTTGAATCCATTTATTGTATTAGCGAATCGAGAAGTTTTCAGAGTGTCACCAAGAATTCACGCTATCGTCACAACAGGTGAGAGCACATGCACCCTGGTGACCTCTTCTTTGTGTGACATCTGGATTACTGCAATACAGTATACCAGGGGTTTCCTAAAACGATTACCCATCAGCTGCAAGTCAATTAAAGCAGGTGCTGATCCTTGACCTCAAATTCCCAGGCCCTTATTCCCTGCACTGGCTACTACAGACTTGAACTCTGGCGGCCGGCCGGGTAGAAAGGAAAGCACCAGAAGACAAGCCTTCATCATCCACACCCCCAGATTCAGGGACTCTTCCCTGTCAACACCAGACTCAATCCCCCCTACCCTCCCTTTCCCCACTTTCAGGAAGGTGCTCAAGACCCTCTTCTTCAAGGAATGGCTCCTCCTTAACACCGAGTTCCACATCCCTTCCTCTCCCTTCCTTACCTGTTATTAGGGGTGATATGCTCCCTGCTGTTCCCCTCTCCCCTTGGTTGCGTGTTGCCTTCCCTCGCCCAGCCCCATTGTTGCCCCACGCTCCCTTATATTGATCCCTTGCTCTCTGGTTCCCACTAAGAGTCAGAAAGTGATCCATTGCTTACAGAGGGTAGGTCCGTACTTACAATAATATTGACTATAAAAATAATTATAACAGTTTTCTTTCCAAACACTGTGCCAGCCACCAGGCTAATGGGGAGTTGGGTCGGTATGCCTCCAACCGAAGATCAGCAAACACTGGCCACCCCAAGTACTCAGGTCGGCTTCTTCCTTTTCCCTCTTGCAGCCCAATCTCACAAGAAGATGTTTGGAGTCAAACTACTTACCACAGAACCTTCTTTCCGTCAAGCCTAAAGCTGTGGACAACCCCTTGCAGTTCTACAGACAGCTGAAGTTCTACCTGTTCAACCGACGTTTAACCATGGCACATAGCACATGAGGAAACAAATGTCTGTAGCTGCCAAGCTGTTATACTGCTGTTCTCCGTTGTGGTTTTACAGCAATATTTTCTGCATTTCCCATACGTTTTTCCTCACCAATTCTCTGTCTCCTGGAGTAACAACTCTCAACCCACTCCTCTAAATGTTGGTGTTCCAAAAGGCTGTGTCGTGGGTCCACTCCTCTTTAAAATCTACACCTTTGCTCTTGGGGCACTAATCTCCTCCTTTGGGTTCTCGTACCAGCTCTCTGCAGGCAACGCCCACATCTTCTTCTCTATTCCTGAACTCTCCCCTCGGATCTCTCTATCAAAATTTCAAACTGCCTCTCTGCTATTAAATATTGGATGTCTTACCACTCTCTGATGCTAAACTCTACCTAAACAGAGGTGCTCTTCTGCCCTGCCAAAAACTCTCTCTTATCTCTTCCTCTGCCTATCCAGTTTTCACCCGACACTCTCCCCTACTCTTCTTCAGCTTGGAACCTCAGTGTCATCTATGACCCTTCTCATGCCTTACTTAATTTCATCTCCAAAACTAGAACAACCTCCTTAGTATGAGGGAAATCAGGCACCTCCTTCCTTTCTACACGACCACGCATCTCTTAATGACTCATCTTCTCTAAACAGCATCATCTTTGGTCTCCCAAATTATGCTTTCTGTTCTCTCGACAAGTTCATTACCATTGCTACTGTGGGATGCATTGACCCACTAGGCTCTGCCCTGCGACATCACTGTGTGCTGCTTTCACCATAAACAACAGAATGCCCGCCAAAAAGCCCTATGCGCGCTAAAAACCTCTGAGAAGTGCACAGGGAAACCGGAAAAAATAGGCTGCCAATCTATTTTGCTTATGTCAGTGGTAGAACAGGAGACCACATTGCCAGAACCTGTCATTTGGCTGCCCACAGAGTGGAATGGAACTACCTGAGAAGGCAGTGCTTCATTGCCAGGAAAACCCAGAAGTGCTCTAAAATCCCTTTTTCCTTGGCTGTTGAAATTGCAAAATAATGGTTCCCAAAAACATCAGAAAAGATCCAACATCCTTGTTGGGTGTTAACCATCACCTTATTTATGGAATCCCCATAAGCACTTTGCAGGAGAAACCCATATCCAAGACTCCAGAACTTTGAAAGCAGAGAGGCCCAATTCCAAAGCTGAACCCTTCTCAGCTTGGCCTTTAAAATCTTGAAACCTGATTTTACCCCAGACTTCCAAGTGGAGCAACACCAAAAAGAACAGCCGGGCTGTGCTGTTTCTGCTTTCTTGCCAAGAACTCTTGCTAGAACCCAGAGATCCAAACCAGTAGAGCAGAGCTGTAACCAGATAGCTGCAACCCAGAAGCAACCTGTCAGATCCAGTCTAGAGTGCTGTGCAGTGTCCAGAGTGCTGTGCTGAGTGCGGAACCGAGCGCCCTGAATCCGGTCCGGTGGGCTAGCAGAATTCCAATCCAGAAATCCTTTGACCAGATCCTTGACGGGCCCATTCCAAACAGTAGTTGTGAGTATCTATAGCATAGAATTGTCCATAGCCAGTATCTTATCCTTAATAATCCTATCCAAACCATCCTATCATATCTAGAACTGCATTGTAGAAAATCTCTTTTGTCTTTCCTGAATCTTTCCCTCATCCATATAGTCCTTTGGTAATGGTAGTGATAATATCATCTTTGCGCTAATATAGTTGCTGAAGAAAGACAAGCGTCTCGGCAGATAGAAACCATCCGGAGACGTCGCTGGATAGGTGGCTGTGCTGTAGTGTAGATTGTGGCTTCATAGACTCCTTAGTGTAAAGAAAATCCTGTTTGTAATTCAAAAGCGCATCTTTTATTTGAAATCTTGACTCTTGCTGAGAAAAAACAGCCTCTACGAAAACCTTCATAACTCCGTACCATATATGCTAGAAATGAAATTTAAGTGTCAAATTGAAGCTAACATCCTCAGCTTTCCAACAAATACAAGAATTTCAACTCCTTATAGTTTTCCCGCAATTGCGCTTCTCGCGCACAGAAAAGTTTGATGCAAATCTTTCGTTTGGCTCAATTTCATCACGTGTAAAACAGCTGTTCTTTGCATTCAACCTCAGAATTCAGTTTTCAATCTGCTAGTTATTCCATCATCATTGCTAGTGTTTACCTGAAACTATACAAAGCAGCTCCCATTATTTCTGAATCCAATTTAGTGAATTAAATCCATTTTTCAGTGTATTTAACCATTCATTCTAAGCCACATTCAAAAACATTTGACCTGTTTGGAATCATTCCTGTTTCTCTCTGAGTTTGCTGGGGGGGGGGGGGGGAATTGGGGTTGAAACTGTATTTGTTGAATTCTTTATTTCCTGAAACCTGTGTTCTCCCCTTCCTTCTCTTAAAACTGGATATTGGGGGGGGGGGGGGATTGAGTAGTGTGTAGGGGGAAAAAGCGACATTGCATTTGCCTGAACCCACACAAAGTATTATTCTATGCTGCATTATTCTTCCTATTCATACTCATTCTGATTAAAGAGATTGTTGATTGTAACATAACCCCAATGGTGATCATTGTATAAATATTAAATCGTGTGATATATTGTTCAAATCCATAAAATAAATGTTTTATCTTTGCAAAACAGCCTGCTTCCTGGTTCAGTGAGACCGGGGGGATTCAAAGAGAGGGGCGTGATATAAGGGTACATCATTCAGAAATAAAAGAACTTATAGACACAAATATATAATTAAGGGTTTCAGCTGTGCATCACACGCTAGGCATTGACTTAGGTGGAGTGCCGGGTTGAAATCACTTACACTACCAGGACTATCTTTGAACTCCCTCTCTTCACACCTACTTCCTTGTAGCGTCACAAGGCTGGATGGCTGGCGGTGCAAAACAGGGCCAGATTTAAATGTCTTCTCCTTGTTCACAGATCTATCCATGGTAAGGTACAACTCTATCCATCTTCCTCAATCCAACTCTACAAGCCTTCTGTGTGCTTTTAATATCACTGATATACAGTGCAATTATCCAAGTGTGTTAATCTATAAAAGCTATTAGTTTAAATAAATTGTCCTCAATAAGTGTATTTGGTTAAGTTCATAATAGGACTAAAAGAGGGAGGGGATAGAGCAACAGAATTTCAATACACATCTACAAGTGATTTAGAATCTCCCCTTAATTTCTCCCTGGGAAATAAAGAATTAATTTTAAATGAACTTTTTAACTACATATATTGAAATTAAAATGTTTCACCATAAGTGAATACATGAAGACTAATAAGTTAATGTAGTTCACTTACTATTTTGATTATCTCATCTTTTAAATTGTGGAATATTTTTTATATTTTAGGCTAGTGGTTCACTAAGAGGTGACATGCCAATATAATACTCAATGTATACCATCCCACCTCACAATTCCAGACAAAGTAGCAACAGTGAGGTATTCAAAAATGAAAATGTATTTAAAAGGAGAGTTTCGTTTAAAACAAATGGGTCTCCATCTTTACTCTGTAGACCATTATACTATGGTAGATATCCCAAAAAAAATAAAACAGAATCTTAACCTGCCCTTTTGGATCTCATTATTATTGGCTCACAAAGGTCACATTCACTCACAAAGTCTTCCTCTAAACATTATAATAATATAATGATTTGACTCATTTGCAAAAATCCCTAGTTTCTCACCAGAACATAATGCAAACATGGTTAAACATTTGTTTTTTCTCCAGTATCAAGAAAAGCATGGTATCAAAGCAAATGTACTTAGATGTAGAACAATTCTTTACTTGCACTTAACTCTTGTTGTCTCAGGAGGATAGCTCAACAGCAACGTGCACACCTTGGAAGCAAGACGACACAGAGCAACACAGGTTTGATCCCCAGGTTCGTGCTTAGAAACCTCTGGGTATCATATCATTTACAAGTGTGAAGTTGTATATTGGGGAATTACAGCTAAACAATGTGTAAAGGCTTACATGCATAAGTTCCCATGAGTAAGAATTCAAAATTACTTTTCAATAATTGATGTACCCTATTCTGAACCCACATGATTACTGCTGGTCCGATAGCACAGCGAGTAGAGGGCTCGCTTTGACATCTGCGCAGAGCCTGCTAACGCAGGTTCGAATCCCGGCAGGGCCAAACTCAGCCTTTCTTCCTTCCGAGGTCGATAAATGAGCACCACACACCGTGGGTAATAATAAGCAGCACTCAGATACCTGAGGGTTTGTAGCGCTATATAAATGCTAAATTATTATTAAATATTATTGTTATTACTGGGTTTTCAGTTACCTGGGTGCAGCTTTGTCTGAACATGTATAAGTGACTTTCACTCACTATAAGTGTACTGCTTGTAATCTGGACCTATATGTATGTGGCTTTCATTTAAAATAAATGTATTCTTTTCAATCTAGATGTATGATCGGTTTTAAAAGGGCCTGCAAGTAATGCTTTCAGTCTCTTTACATTTACTGGCTGGAGATGCACTGACTATACCTATCAGATTACATAAAATATTCTCCAGCCCAGAAACATAGACCCCTTTCCCTACCACATTACACCTGACTCTGCCTGAGCATTGCTAGAGACACGGGAATGGAGAGGATTTGCGCAGGCCGCAGTTCTTAATGACAAGAATTAATTTCTTTGAGCATGCATTTCATTGCACAAACATCCAGTCTATACTACGATCTCCACAAGTTACATTAAGACATGATGTCTCTTAGGCTATAATGGTTTTCAAACAGTGGTCATGTCAAGCGGAACAATACAACGTAATGCATGAGGACAAACCAACAAAAGTGAAAGAGAGAAAACCAAAACATACAAAACCCAGAGAAAACCTTGTTTTCTTTAAAAAAACACGTAGTCTTAGGCTATAATGGGTCATGATTCCACTATGATCTAAAGGACTGAATGCCAGCTTCAACCACTAACTACATTTGCAAATAAACTTAGGTTTATCAAGAAATTCGCACTGTGCAGTGGCAGCCAACATGTTTTTCAGATTTGCATTTAGTTTTTCAATGCAAAAGTAACTGTGTGTTAAAAGAAAACACATCTCACTTTGCATTTGATCTGTAAAAGGAACACAGAGAATTTGGATATTATCTACTGTCTCTGTGTTTTCAAATTACACCTCACTTGAATCCAAGTCCTTTTATCTTCCCATATTTTACCCTGATCAAAATTGAAATGCATGGACAAGCTTAATAGGCATGTATATTTAGTACTATGAAATGATACAGCAACATATCCTTTGGTTACTAAATCCAACATGATGGACACTTCAAATTATGTCATCTGTGATATCTCTTATTATGAACATTTGGGGGTTGATTTAACATCATGATGTAGCTTCTGATTTTGGGCGAACCAGCGATGGACACAGTCAACCAGGCATCATTCTCTCAGCAAACCCTCGGTCAGGTGGCCTATTTGGAAATCAATTGCCAAGCGCTCATTTGACTTCCTTGTTTGGACTGTTTTATTTTCTGTTTGGGTCAATGGACAGATCTGTCCTCTGAACAAAATGGATCCTTCTTCTCTACAATATCCAGTTAATTCTCCTTCTTAGTCTTCCTTAACCAAATCCATATTCCTTCATTTGACCTCTGTTTTATGGGCATAGCATTATGTTTCTCTCTAACTTCACCCCTAGCTTGTCAGAGTTGTGGTTTTCCAGCCACCAAACTAAATAAGTGGGAGGGATGTGGCTCTCTTCTGAGGAGATACTTATTTTGTTTGTATACTCTAATTTCAACCTCATCTGTGCTACCTTTATGAAACTTATATTTTTAGATTGTACAAGTCAGGGGAAATATTTAAAGGTTTTGAATCATTACATTCGGACTGTTTTTTTGATGATTTTACACGTTTCTACCATTTTTGGGCAATTTGAAACATGACGACCCCCATTGTATTTTATATAATCTGATAGGTATTATGTCTATTGACAATATATCCATGGTTCAGATCAATCAGAGCTTGCATGGCAATGAACCAATTAATACCATGAGTATTTCTGGGAGCCCTTTTAGCCACAAAGAACATCCACATCCACCAATTCACTGATGACACACAGCTATACCTCAAGATCGACTCTATCAAGGACATCAACAAGCTCAAAACCTACATCTCGCTGATCCAGACTTGAATGTCCAGTGCATATTTGAAGCTCAACCCCTACAAGATCAAATACCTACTTCTCACCAACAACAGCACACACCCAGACATACAGACCTGGCTATCAAACATGAACCCGGAGGGCTTCACACCTGAGAACACCTCCTACACCAAATGCCTTGGGTGCCACATCGCCCAACACCACTCCTTCAAGACACACATAGGTATGAAAACCCTGACAGATTGGTATCAGCCCTCCCTCCTGTGGAAAGTCAATCCATTCCTCCCTTCAGACAGCTTGAGATCCATTGTTCAACCACTGGTCCTATCCCACCTGGATGGTGCAATGCCCTCCTGGAAGACCTCCCATCATTCTACTTTGTGCCCCTGAGATGTGTTCTACACACAGTTGCACGCCTCATCAAGGGTCTACGCATAAACAACCACATCACCCTGCCCTTATCAACCTTCACTGGCACTCACTGCATTTACAAATCACCTTCAAGTCTTGCTGCATCATCTATAAGGCAGTTACCCTGAAGTCACCCAGCTACCTCACAGAGAAACTCAGCATCTCTGGCAGACATCACACCACCAGAAGCAAGGACATGTGCAGAATTGAAATTTGCCACTGCAAAAATGAAAGGACCAGAAAACAGCCTTCTCTGCCTATGCCCCAACCTCCTGCCTGTCAGCATCAGACTTGCTCCCACGTTCCAACAATTCAGAAAAGAATTGAAGACCTACATCTTCAAGGAGTCCCTCCTCCTCAACATATAGGTCAAAACAGGTCCCCCACACCACTGACTTGCTAGACGTCGTCTGCCCCTCTCCTCCCTACCACCCTGTAC
The DNA here is from genome assembly GCF_040938575.1 of Ambystoma mexicanum. Taxonomy (NCBI): domain Eukaryota; kingdom Metazoa; phylum Chordata; class Amphibia; order Caudata; family Ambystomatidae; genus Ambystoma; species Ambystoma mexicanum. Next base: position 289,758,513 of record NC_090930.1, on the reverse strand, counting down.
AGCTGTACCCCTCTTTTGTGGCACTCTGTCTCTTATCCCCACTGTATAGCTGTTCTTTTACATCTGAAAAGAGATATGTTATGCATCTGCCTTATTGTAAAGCTCTGTAAAGTGCTCTGTTTACTTCCCGAAGCTAGGCCCATGCTCAATAAATATAATAATAATAATAATAATAATAATAATAATAATAATAATAATAATAATAATAATAATAATAATAAGTACATATTGTAATGTTAAGTTTTCTCATGTAAATGGATTTGTTTATTCTATCATACAATTTTCACTGTTCTCCACCAGAGGACAGACACGATACTCACCTAAATATTCTCTTTCCATGTTACCACTATACAAAGCAGAATTCTGTTGGTTAGCATGTTCTCAATGACCTTCCAAATTGACAAATCCAAGGCAGATGTCTGGTGCCGGGTATCTGAATGTCAGTCAGATATATGATGACCTCTTATGGCTAATGAATCTTTGGAAAGGTTATGGGAATTGATTTATCTGGAATGTCTTTTTGGAAGCCAAAACCTGTTTCCATTTCTGAATGACTGGAGTAGATGTATTGTGCTTATCTGCTTTAAAATCCTGCCTTGCATACAATTAAGAAGCATTTTGAGGTAGCCTTAAAGTCATCAGCCTAACCACTACATGTATTAATATTCTAAACTGGTCCAGACTGGACCGTAGACCTTGGTGGTCCATGGATATCTGATTTCGAATATCTGAGCTAGGCTTTCATGAAATGTAAAGATACACAGTTTTTCCAGTTCTGTTTACCCGCAGTTTTTAATAACAATGTGATTCACAAGATTCAAACATGTCATTTTGAATCTCTAATGCAAGAACTCCAAGTACATACATACATGAGAATGCATTGAACTGTTACGATGATTGCAGTGTTATGATTCTAAATGTTATTTTAGGTAAATTCATTCTTGCAGTCTTAGAAAATACATGTAGATTTCTATGTCACACAATTGTAATATCCAGTGTCCTGCACTTGATCTTTTAGGCCCAGGAAATCACACATGGCTGAAAGAAAATATATAATGGCATTTGATCTGAACAGAATAGTGTGTGAAGTGTGCACTCTAATCAGACGTCCTTTTAAATGTGACAGTTCGCAAGAGAGAGATATGCCCAGTAAATGCCAATGTTTGTGCATATTGTTTCCAAAGGCCTATCATTTAATTTCCCCGAGGTCTCATTTTTATTATTATAATATCACTGAAAAAACTGTGTGACATTTAAAATATGACTTACATTTTTTCTTTCAAACACATTTTTAAGTGAAAACGGTTTGAACATGACACTGATTTTTTTGGTTATTTTACATGTTTTTATGTAATCAAAATGTTACTCTAAATAGTCGTTGGTTGATTGGAGGGTGAGTTCCTTTCAAATAAGGAGTGCAAGCTAAATCTCATTGTTATGGTTTGTGTGAAAGATAACAACAGGCAGGCTACATTACTTTGGTTTATAGATTATTCTGCCTGCATTTGTCAACAGTGTTTCAGATGTATTTCCCTAGTATTCATTATGGGGAGCCACAGGTAATTTACCTTATATTTTAATTGAGAGCAAACATTTCTTTTAAAACAGTGTGTTTTTTTTTGTTCCAGAGGTTGGTAGTGAGATTGCGATGTTCAAGACCATTTGACTGAGCATATCCATGGCCATAAATAGGACCTTAATATAATTAATTGTCCAAAACTTGTTTTGTGATGGGCTGTTAAATTTCCCTTGAATATGGTCCCACTCAATTGAAAGTCATTACAGTACACACAACACAAGAACTGAATATGGGTAACTATGAATAATGATGGTAAAACTCTGTGTGGAGTTCTGAGTTATGTGATGGACAACTTAAACGTATCTCCTGCTGTTTTTCTCTTGCAATACCGCAGTGGAGTATATATCCACTGATGATGATGGAGGTTTCGGAGTAAATAACTTACCTAACAGCATTAAGGAACTATAAGTCAGTGGTTTGAATGGAAAATATAAATATTGTTTGGAAAGCATTGATATAGATGTAAATCCTTTGAAGGAAGCTTTCAAGGTTCCAAATGAAAACTAAATCTGGAGAACATGGACTTGCCCATTCCTGTCTCAACAATATTGTTGATTCCCTTGACCTCAAATTTGAAAAGAAAATATTCACTCCTTACACACGGAAATGGCAGCTTTTGAGGCTCCATGTATGGACCCTCCTACTGCATCCTAGTCTATTAATAAGATCACACTGCTATTTGAATTCGCCCTCCCTTCAGAGGCTTAGCGGGATAAACATTTCAGACCAGTAAAGCCATTGGCTCACCATTCGATATTTGTCCAGCTAATAAATATGAAAGCCACTAGTGATAAAATCCTTCCAGAACTAGCAGAACTAGTCTGCATACCAAATTGTTCCTTACTTCAAGGCTCTGAGCCCTCTGAAATAACAACAGGTGTGTTGACCCCATTATTAAACAAAGTTTCACTGTATCCAAACGTGACACCACATTGTTGTCCCATCTCACAGTTACTGCTGCGAATTAGGCATTGCCCTGCCCCAAAAGGGCAGTTGAGCTTGAACTATTATGAGTGAGACTTCAGGCAACCTACACATGTTCCATCCTCATTGTGCCTTATCAGTGAGGTGTAGCGTCGATCAGTTCAGTGTTGGGTTTTGCGCTAATCCTCGTGGTCACCATAATACCACCTTTCTTTGTAAGCTTTCTCTCACTTTCACCATTTTACTGCTATTGGTTTTCTAACCAAATAATTGTTTCTTTTTACAGTTCCAAGTATGGTCATTGACTGATGTGTGTTCAAGTCGAGTTTCCATCAAATGTGCATATGTTCTGCTCTTACCACTGCCCATTGGCCCATTGCATCCAACAAGTGAGATGTCCTCCGGTGTCAGTGAGGCACACATGATTTAGTTTCAATCTCTAAAATGGGTCATAAGGCACCAACCTCATCTCAGCGACATTCTTGTATTCAGGATGCCCAATCTTCTAGGGGATGCTTCCCTCCTCAACATTCAAAAGGAAATCCAAGAAGGGGCACTATTTCAGGAGCTAATACACATGTTTCATGTGCAGGAAGAAGAGAAAAAAAAATCGGAGGAAACAAATCTCTCTGCATCACCAGAGACAGCTGACCAGTCAATCGTTCAGGTTATGGAGCAATCAGTAACCAAGCAACTGTATCCCTTATAGATAATTTTATTGGTAGTTCACGCTCATGCCGCATTACTGCCGCTTCAGGATTACGTCAATTGTATGGGATCAGCAACACCTACACTTGCAGCTTTGCTCACCAATTACCTAGTTCTCCCCTCAGTAATGTCCCGGCCAACTGAGCTAACGCTCACGTTCCAAGGTTCTGAGTAATGCGTAAGACAACTGGGGCAGTATTTTAGAATCTTTGCAGTGCTGGAAATGCAATTAGCACTAGTGCAAAAATTGCCCAATTGCAAGACATATTTCAATGCATGTTCGCACGACCACTATGTGTGCCCTAAACTTAGCACTAGCGCACAGTGAAGCAAGGCACTGAAAGACTATCTTTTTCCACTTAGGAAGTTGTTCGCCCTACTTCTAATTGCACTTGCACTGATGCAAAGTTTCTATAAAATGAGCCACGAGCTGTCTTCAAGGAAGCACTGCAATCAGCAAACAAGCACAGATAAGGCTTGAATTGCATAGCTTCTGCTAGGTCAGTAATGGCATAAAACACTAGGCAGATCTCCGATTACACAACTCTTCTGTCTTCGAGTTGTACTGCTTACTAAGGCCTTAGATAGCTGTGCTTACATTATGTCATTTCACCACACGTGTTCTCATTGCAAACACAACCTTGAATGTTATTGGTGCAAGGCCAACATGAAATGAGTGGGACTTAGTGCGGCAGGAGGCCAGCATCCAGTCATATATCCAGCTGTGCAATCCAGTATGGCCAGCTACATGCATGTACTTGCAAAGGTACAAATAGCAACACTTATCTTATTAATGAAACGTTGCACTCGTACAAGTGCACTTTTGCACTGTATTGGTGCTATGGCAATAATTGCCATGGTATAGAAAATATATTCTTTCAAATCATCTGTGTACAATCGCAATGTTTACACCAGCTATGTTCCCTCTTAGCACAAGGGCAAACGTTTCCCTGTTGCAAACATGTATTGCAAGAATAGATATATTTATATTTTTTACAAAGGGGAAATTGTTGCTGCATGCGAACGCTGTGCACAATTGTACCTGTACTGGTCTAAAGTGTATGCAATATGGGCCCAGGTGTGCAACAAACTGGTATGCATGGACGAGCTTAATAGGAAAGCATACGTAGAGCTATGAACATATGCGCCAACGTATCCTTTGGTTACTAAAGCCAACACGATGAGCACTTCAAATTGTGTTATCTTCGATATCTCTTATTAGGAAAATGTGTTTAAAAAATCTTCATTAAATGTATACCTAGAGAACAGATAGGAGGTAGAAAGCGCTGCACGTGTGTGAAAGGCGCTACATTGAAACTTGCAATAATTATCAAACGCATGTGCGCGTTTGATCCATATAGTGTGCCTACAAGCCGAATCCGAATTGTATGGCTTGACCCTGCTGTGACCCCCAGGCTGACAGGTTTTACTCCCTTTGAGGGAATTCCTGCTTCATTCCCCCAATTGCCTGGACATTTATTATATGGCATGCTGGGGGCTGGGGAGGGGGGGGGCATGGTTTATGTGCATCCCCCAGTGTTTAAAGTGGAATGAGAAAGCGGGGCCTAACGGGTCATGAAACGATATTTGAAGGTCCCTAAGGAACCATTAGAGTTGTACTCTGTAAGTAGAGAAATGGTTTGATGGATAGGGCAGGCGGGAAAATCTACCAAAATAAAACATGTTCAGATTCCAGAACAAGGAATCAATGATGGCTCCACTCCCTGAAGTGCTTGCTATAGAGATGTGTGTGCCCCTCTGGTCAGCATTTCCCACTGTAGTTCGGTAGCTCACATAGGTTCTTGTGATGGACATCAGGTTACATTCACAGTCATTTGGTAATATGGCCCTATACACACTGAACATAGAGGATATGTGTCCTCTGCAGCCATCTCTGCAATCCTCGAAGGGCAGCTCCCTCCACCAGAACAGAACAGACGCGATTGCACTCTCACTATGTGAGTCCACTTTAAAATAATCAAAAAACATACTTTGTATTGTTCTGCTCTTAAAAAATAAAAAACCAGTATAAAACGTCTTTTCTCAGAAAGATTATAGTGCATTTTTTACAATTGTGACCTTTTGTTTTCCAAGGAAGGTTGAGCCCTGCTAGGTCAGATGCAGAACGGTGTCGAGAAAGGATGGGAATAGCGTGACCAGATTTTGAAAATAATAAACCACGACAGGTCACTGACACAGAAGTAGGACTACAGTTTCAGTGGTGAAAAACACAAAAATGGGACTGAAATACAAACAGGATGCGAATGAAACTGTAGCCCTGCTTCTATATCAGTGGCTGTCCTGGTGCATGTTCGAGGCACAGAACGCTGATTGGAGTAGGGAGGACTTGGATGAATGGAGAAGGTGTGGGGAGTGTTGCGCAGCGCGCAACGGTTGTGGGCATGTGCGAGCCTCAATTGGGCTCGCACATGCGTGTTTAATAAAGGGAGGTCCCATAATGGCATTCGCTCCCGGGACTCCGTGCGAGCAACACGCGGCCAGTGCTTTCTTGTGTGCAAGTGTGGGCGCGCGTGTGGGGCCACCCGGGGTGAGCCCCTCTTCTAAAAGGGAGGGCCCTGAAAATCGAGTTGGGAGGGTGTGGCCAGCCAGATGTCGGAATTTTTCAATCAGTCTCTCAAAAAAAAAAAAAGGGAAGGTTTCCACCAAAACCATACATTCTGTTACAGGGGGTTTAAACTTAAACATGTTTTGGGGGACCGAGACAGAGGAGCAAATACAGAGACAGTCTCAGCAAAACCGGCATTTCTGGTCACCCTAGATGGGATGGTGTGGGAAGAGGGGTATGTAGATGTGGTATGGAGCCGAGGAAGTACTGTGCATGGGTACCTTGGCAACAAACTTACTAAGCAGCTTCTCAAAGGTGAAAGTCTCTTAAAGTGGCAATACGTCTAGGCTAGTGGCATCTTTTTTTTAATCAACGTCAGGTTAACAGAAGTGACACTGGAAGACTCTGTGTTAAAACTGATGACTGCATATCACCACACTTTCCCAGGTCTGTCTTTAGTAACTCATTCGATACCGTTCAACAATCTGGGATTACAGTTCTGCATTTATAACGGCAGAGCTCAGCTACACTTGCTAGCATGCAGGTTAATGAATGCAATGATACACTTTTTTGTATTACAGCGGTGACGGAAATGAGGCACCGATACCCATTTACTAAAATGTACTAAACCGAGTAAAACCTGATGGGTACAAGAGGAATGGACAGGTGAAAATTGTTGTGCTGGAGAGCCGTTTATATGAGAGTCCCAAAACAGGAGTCTAAAATCTGCTCTGCAACCTGGGTTCTCCTTGTCATTCATTAGTAGCGCTTCAACAGGCTTGCACACGGCGATACAAAGTGATTCATTCAAGTGCTCAGATAGTTTGAGGATTGCCATCTGGTAATGATGTAGACTCACAAGCTTTTTTGGTTTTTATTATATATTAGCATGGGGGTGGGGAAGCAGGGGCCTCCCAAGCAGTCAGGAAGCTCAGAACCGGGGCTTTACCTCATGGTAAAGCCTGCATTCCTAACCTCCTCAGAAGTGGGTAAGATATAATGGTCAATTTTATCATGTAATGTGTTTTGTATTTGTATGCATTTAATGGATTATGTGATCTGAATACACATATTGACTGACCGACTGAAACTACTTTCCATCACGTATGACTGATCCCTAAAGTGCAGCTTTACTAACACAGAGAGCTGCCATAGAAACACATATATTTTGCAGTTTAGTTTGAAAGGAACTGTTTACAGAGGAAACTCCCTGGCCTCAACCATTCAGAAACACATTACAATGTGAAGTTGGACATTGATGGCCTGGTGCAATTACATTAATAAAGGCCTAATGTGTTAAGAAATTGTAACATTTAAAAGTATGAGTTTTCTGCGCATGAAGAAAAGCGGTGTTCAGCCCAAAAAGACATTTTCTCATGAGATTCAAAGCCAAGAATTCCTCACCTCCGCTTAACCTTGTCAGACTACGGGAATGTCTTTGCAGCTATGGCAGATGCAGGTACAGGGGTTTAATGAGGATGATTTAACTCACACTGTGAAAACACTGACCAAGCTAATGCTTGTGAACTCTGAATAATTCCACAAAATTCAAGTAAATGTGTGGTCCCTCCCTGGTCTGACTGAAATATGACATACAACAGGAGACCAGCACATGATGGCAGGAGGTGGGTCTATCCTCCTTGCTCTCAAAGATAAGGGAACCAATGGGAATAAGCCCTGGGATAAAGAAAGCATAAGTGCTTTTATGGCAGGCTGGCATCAACAAAAGCCAGAGGCCAGGCCTAGACGCAGATAATGGTAACACAAATATGCCAGTTCATTGTCAGGAAAAATATGCCTGTCAATAATTTTTATATAGGAGTGTATGCAGGATCATATTTTATCCATTTTGGCTGGAACCGTAGCTCTCACTGAAATGATGCAAATATCACTGAACAGCGTATGAACAGATGCATCTAATTATATGACTCCCCTAAGAATTCAACCTTGGGAACAAGCGATACAAGCTAAAATGTGATGATAGCGTGCCAGAAAATGTCACAAAGCACAGATTTGGGGAGATGAAAGCCTGGTGAATTGGATATCTGTATATAAAGTCTTGTGTTGATAACACTCATCTTTGTTGAATACATTACAAACATCTGCCATTCAAAACCTGCGACATTGTGCAAAAATGGTCCTCATTTCACTAAGCCGGGCATAATTGGACTATTTCAGAAGCATATCGTTTGTGACACTTATTTGTAATTTAAAAATGTTTGCCATGTTGTAGTTTTTAATGTCATAACTGGTCACAATGCAATTTCAAAGGGGTGGAGTCATGATATGGATGATGCTTAGTAACTGAAGGAACCAATGATTGAATTGGGGGTGAATAATAGATGTCTAACCACAATAGTTAGCGAATCAGCTGGCACATCATAATTTGTATAATTTGGGGAGTGGTTAAAGATCTATAAGGAGATGCACAATGGGGGATATGCATGATATTATATGGTACACAGACAGGGCTAGATTGAATAATATAAATAGGTATATTGTTATGGTGCTTTTGTTTGGAGGGAGAACAACTCCCTGCATTAATGGTTGCTCCATAGATATCGCCACCATCATACTGATTTTCACTAAACCTATTTTCTAGTTGATTTTGTTATTTTACATGTGTCACATCACATCATCTCTCTGAAAGATGTTTTTAGTCCTGGGATTTTTACACTGTGGTCACAAGCCTGCCATGATTCCACGTCTAATCCCCTCATCCTCTCCAGACGGTAGGCCACGGGGGTTGGGGGATTCTGCACATTTTGTGGAGAAATAAAATCAGTACACATACTGATATGAAATGTCTGTGGTAAAAACACAAACACTTAGGCCATCCAAAGTACTGCCCCATGGAAGAATGAGTGAAACTCATTGATATGTCATTTTATACTATGCTATAGAGTGTTGTATGGCACACCTTTGGCTATTTTGAAAGGTTCCCGGAGCTTCCTCATATGGTTGAGGTGTGGTGGCTACGTAAAATAGAATCAGGGACAGCCGACCAAGGTTGCTTTGTTGCGATGTTGGCATGTACAAATCCAAAATGATACATCTTTTTGAGGTGTGCAACTTTTAGATAGTTGGTGAATTGTGCAAAGTAGTGGGTAATGTATGCTCCAGGTTGCTAAATTAAATTGTTCATTTGGTTGATTGTGGTGTCTGTCAGAGCAGTGTTTAAGGAGACAGTTGTGCTGGTCTACTTAGTGTGATGTATAGTGAAATTTAGTGTAGAGCCATGTCTTCAGGTGGTGTATGTTCCATTGTGCAATCTGTATTCTTTCAATGCATAGTTATGTGTGTCAAGATGTGTTACCAATTGGGGTAGGAGGTAGAATGTGTTGAAGATCGGTAAGGTTTCCATGTCTCACAAAAGAAACACATTCGCTGGGACAACCTTTTTTTTAATTTTTGAAACATCACAGTAGGACACATTTCTTTGTTTATAGTCATGGAAAATATTGTTTCTCCATCTTTTCTGCCTTTTTATGGCATGTCCACTACTGCAACTATCATCAGTCTCTAAATCAGCATTCATAAAGTCAGAGCAGCTTTATTGGGAACTGGATACCTCAAAGGATATTTCATAGGCAGGAGAGGGTTCTATCAGTTTCCTAAAGAACAACTAGGTTCTGGTGATGGAATGCCCAAACCTCAGCTAATAGCATAGACCCTTGAACTGCAATCACAGTCAATGAGCTGGTATCAAACGCAGACACGTGTTTCTGCACCTGAGGTTGACATACTAACGCAGAGTCACCTACTTGTATGTTGGATATCCCGGTCCTTCACCGAGCATCTGAGTAATGCTACTTTTTCCATTTGCTGACCTCATCCTGCTTCCAACCAGAATGATCAAGATCTGAACAAACCTGCGGCAATATGCTGACGAACATCAGTTCTGAGGGACACACTCCAGTTGAGCTGTGTGGAAAGTTCCTGTAATCTTGCAACAGCATACAAATGACTTTTATTAATAAACCTCGAGTTATAGTACATACTTGAAGTGTCTGTTTAATATCAGCCATAGAACGCTCCACAGTGTCATTGGCCTTTGGAAACAAATGGGCGATTTTTCGATGTGGAAAGCCGAAGTGTTCATCAACCATGTCAAAATCACACCCACTGAATGTGGTACGTTTAAGGAGGTTCACAGTGCCACGTTCCATATGGGGACTCAGGATTCATATAACACTGTCTTCCCTATGGAGAACCACCCGCCCAATGCTCATGGATGCGAGATGTCGCACAAGAGACAGCGGACGCAGATCACCAGATTAAGGCGAATAAAGAGAACTATAAACCCCCTTGGTTTGAGACAAAGACGTGATGGCATGAACTTGCCCTACGTTAACGCCAATTTGCCGTCTTCATTGACCCGATCTGTCAGACACCTCTCAAAATCGGAACATTATCCATGCAAGTCCTTTCTGCTCAAGACAAGGAATGCCCCTGCGGGTGGTGACTTTGTCAGGCGGTCAACTCCACATATGTCATTTAGCGATGTACCTGATTAGCTCGTGAATGAAGGAAGTGTTTTATTAAGCAACAGGGCTGATACTTTGCTTTGTGTTTATTCACACTTTCAAAGGAAAGCAATGGTGCTGAGTCAGAAAGTAGCAGTTACCATTTGGTCTATTAGACGCCCCAAAAGCGATAGCATAAGGAGACACCCTTATCAAAGAAGCACAGCCAAGACGCACAAGTTATCCTTCACAGACTTCTGTTACCAATGATAAGGTGTTAATCCTACTCCCCACATGTGAAAAAAAGCACTTGGCCCAATGGAGAGGCCCATATGCAGTCACCAAGCACTTTGAGCCAGTAAATTATGAGGTTGAACAAACAGACCGGAAAAGCAGACTACAAAACTATCACGTTAACTTGCTCAAATAGTGGAAGGAAGAGACAGTCCCTGTGGCGATTATCACCAATTCTGAACTGTCTGTGCCTGAGCAGTTAATTTCTAAGAGAACTACTGGAATTGAGCACATACAATGGGGGCAACAACTGTCCTGTACAGACCATGACAAAGTGTTACGTGTCCTAGCACTGGTGTCATCCACAACTTGCCCAGCAGAACCAATAAGGCGGAACATGCCATTAAAACGGAACCTGGTAAGATCATCAGACTCCAACCATACCGAATTCCCGAGGCTAAGAGGGTTGAGATGTCCAAGGAGTTCGATGAGATGCTTGAGATGGGCATTATATCACGATCTCAAAGCACCAGGTGTTGCCCGGTCATATTGGTCCTAAAACCAGATGGCACGACTAGGTTCTGTATGAACTTTTTGCTAAGTGAATGCTACATCCAGCTACGAAGCCTACCCCATTCCACGTGTCGATGAGCTCTTGGAACATCTGGGTTCTGCCCTATTCCTCAGTACGATAGACCTAACAAAGGGGTATTGGCAGATACCCCTAAAAGCGGAAGACCAAAAAAATATGGCGTTCGCCACCCCTAGCAGGATTTTCAAATTCAATGTCTTCACCTTCGGATTACATGGGGCGCCCACTACATTACAAACATTGATGGACAAAATCCTTAATCCTCATCGGGCCTATGCATCAGCCTACCTTGATGACATCATAGTCTGTAGCTCATTCTCGGAAGACCACCTAGATCACCTCCTACAAGTGGTCACAACTCTAAAAGACACCTGGGCAGCACATAAACCCGATGAAAAGGAAGTTGGCCACCGACCGGACTAAATATCTAGGTTACAGAGTCGGTCGGGGCATTATCACACCTTAAGCCAACAAGATTCAGACCATCCGGGAATTAAAGGTTCCCAGGACAAGAAAGGAAATAAGAGAGTTTCTTGGCTTTGTGGGGTACTATCATTGATTTATTCTGCATTTCTCAAAGATTGCCTCCCCCCTGATGGACGCCCTGGTCGATGTCATCTCTTGCCACACTGTGTTGCACTGCCCCGATATTCCAGGCCTTTCTTTTTGCAGATGGATGCTTCTTGTTGAGGCTTGGTGGGCTGTCTTATCCCAGGGTATGGAGGACATCCTTAGGCCTGTGGCCTTTATTAGCAGAAAACTGTTACCACACAAGTTGCCATATTCAAATATAGAGAACGAATGTCTGGTGATCAAGTGGGTGATCTAGACTTTGAGGTATTACCTCTTAGGTCATCATATAATGTTGTTTACTGACCATGCACCCCTTCAATGGCTGACTCTTCAAAATGACTCAAACCATCGGGTTTTACGATGGTTCCTCACCCTGCAGCTGTTCGGTTTTTCTATGGTACACAAGTCTGGAAGGCTTCTGGTGGTTGCTGACTAACTTTCCTAGATTGGTAGACCTGCCGGATTGGCCTGGTCTCTTGGAGGGTGCTTGTAAGGAGGTTGACAGCGCCACATTCCATATGGGGAATCCGGATTCATATAAAGCTGTCTGCCCTCTGGAGAACTGCCCAGCGACATGTAGTGATGTACCTGATTGGCTGTTGAATGAAGGAAGTGTTTTGTTAAGCAACAGGGCTGATACTTTGTTTTGTCTTCATTCTCACTTTCAAAGGAACGCGACGGTGCTGAACCAGAAAGTAGCAGTTACCACTAGGCCTATTAGATTTCCTTACAGCGGAAGCATAAGGAGACACCCTTATCGAAGAGGCACAGCCACGAGGAACAAGTGATCCATCACAGACTTCTGTTATCTCTTTTCATTTTGTTTTCCTGAATAATGGACAGTTTACTCTAAGCGACTGAGTATCCGACTCCACGTTCTTATAGACAGTTACCTGACATTACAATAGAAGGGACACCATAGTCAGCAAACATCTTGTTTAAGGCTGGAATTACAGCACGTGCTTAAATGGACAAGAACAGATGTGTTTCTGGAAAATGAGACATTTCATCAATGGCTACTAGCATTTATCTATCATTTGGCAGTGGACCAAACATGTCAACAGCCACTTCGCCCCACAACTTCAAGGGCAATGTTGTCATTCTTAAGGGTTCTGGGAAAGTGTGAGGTGCCAGCGAATTGCAGATAATACATGTTTCAAGCGTCTTCTGTATTTTGTCATGCATTCTGTGAAAACAGACCTTTCTCCTGAGCTTTCTGTTAGTGGAGACAATACCTCTGTGCCCCAGATACACAATTTCTATTACTCTCTCCTGCAGAGACACAGGGATCACGATTCTGTTCTCTTTCAGCAATAAGCCCTGTGGGGATATAGATAGCTCATACTTCATGAGATTAAATAGTTTCATCATACGTCTTTTGTTCTCTGTGAGCGCTTCATCGCCTTTGCATGACTCACCCCACCTCCTGGACTCCACCTTTTCTTTAACCCATGTTAAAAGGGTGTCTTGGCTTGATTCTTTAACAATCTCCTGAATGGTCAATGACTTTGGAAGTGCATTGTCCATGATGTAGTTGGTGCACTGATCCTCCTTTGATGACTGGGCTTCTTCCTTCACCGGAAGTGGATATCTTGAAAAAAGGTACGCTGGATTATTGTCCTTTCAGGCCCGGTGTACAATGTCAAAGAAATATTCTTGCAATTTGAGTCCCCAGCGTGCAATCCGGACATGTTCACATTAGGTTTGTCATAGAACTTCGCGAGAGCCTGATGATCTGTGACAACGGTGATTTTCTTTCCAACAGAAAAAGATTATAATGTTCACACGCCCACACTACAGTCAGACTCTCTTTTTCTGGCTACGAGTCGGCACACTCAGCAATGGACAACCTTTGACTAGCATATGAAACAATGCACCTGGGAGATGATAATCCTGGATTAAACTGTGCTAATATGTCTACTAATCCAGAGGACTTGCATCCACAGTGAGCTCTGTTTCGAGCTCAGGATCATAGTAGGCTATTCACGATGCTGATGTAATGCATGATTTTATCTCCTGGAAGGCTTCTTCACACTCAGTGGACCACACACATTCCTGAACCCTGCGTGTGAGTAGCCGCACTAGCATACTTACTGAAGCAAAATCTTGAATGTATCTCATACAATAACTAGCCATCCCAGAAATGACTGCACTGCTGAGGTAGAGGTGGGAGACGGTATATCAACCGAGGCTTGCAGCTTTGATGGATCAGTCTGTAAACCCTCACTCAAAAAGATGGGTTGAAAGAATGTCAATGTTTATTTGCTGATCTCACATTTGGCTGAACTATTGTCAAATTAGAATCCTTAAACTCCATACACACTCATCAGAGGGTGTTGTCATGGTCCTCTTGAGTGGCCTCAAAGATGAGAATATCACCGCTGTGGATGAGGCACCGAGGGATCTGTCAGATGACTTTATGAACTTAATTTTGAAACATCTCAGCAGCAGCAGGACCCAAAAGCTGAGCCTTGTAACTCTGAACAGCCTCAAGAGTTTTTTAAAGGTGGTAATATAGTGAGATTCAGTGTGTAGTTCTAGCTGGTGATATCCTTTGTTCAAGTCCAGTTTTGAAAAGACCTTTGACCCATGCAACAGATGCATCATGTCAGGCATCCTAGGAGACAGATGCCTTTCTCTTTTGATAGCCATTTTTGGTGCACGCATGTCTACACATTTTCACATTTTGTCCCCATTTTCCTTCTTTGGCACTGGAACAATGGGGATACCCTTGGAGTGGCCCCCATAGCATGCTCAATAATGTATTGATCTAGAGACAATTGTATCTCATCTTCCACTTTGAATATTCAGCAGGATTCCCTGGTAGTGCTGCACAACAGGCATGATATCAGGATTCATGTGCAGATTGATTTGCTTCACTTTCAATTGTCCTAATCCTCTAAACAATGCGGGAAACATCTTTACAACCATGTCTTTTGAATTTGAGGTGTAGGCTGACATTATCTGGCACATGATATGCACCAGGCCCATTTGCATGGCTGATTTTAAGCTGAGAATGCTTCGTCCTGGAACTTTCAGTTTCACAACATAGATGGTCAGCTTCTCTGATTTGTGTTCATATGAACAAGTTGTCTCAAACATCCCCTTACACTTGAGATTGGTGGTTGACCCATACAGATATATATCAATGTCAGGCGTCCGAAGCTCTGCAGTTTGTTTGAGCCCTTCAAATGTTTCATCATTAATCACATTGACTGTGCCCCCTGTGTCTATCAGGAACACCTGCACACTTTAATTCAATTGAAGCAGCAGTCTAGGACTGTATTCAATTGTTGTCTTATTGCCTGTGGCATGGACATAGCCTCTCTTGCGGTCAGCACTTGATGAAGAATCAGAGTCTTCCTGACGTCTGATGCTATGCATCAGAGTTTCTGCAGTGTTGACTTCCTTCTGTGTTCTTCCTACATGGATGAACTTCGATATTCATCTCACCTTCTGGTATATTTTCTAGCCCTCTGGGGAGATTCTCAACGTCTTTCCAGAAAATCCCTCCACCTTGGCGCAGGTGATTGCCTTCTCGTTGAGCAGAAGTTGTCTTTGCCCTTTCCTGAGGTGCTGTGATCAGACGAGTGCTGAATGTGGTTAATGTTCCTACAAATGGACTGGAAGTTGTTTTCACCCCCACAGACACACGAGTGACCAATGACTGGACATGGCCCAACATAAGGGAAATTATTTCTGCACCTGTAGCTTTTACGCTGTTCTTTGCTTGCTCCTTTATTGGTTGTTTGAGCCTGACATATGGGTGCAGCAGCAGGTGGGTGCGTGATCTTGATATTTCCCAAATGACTCTGCACGGAGATGGCCATGTCAGCTCTTGCTAGCATTCAAATTTCCTCAAGAGACCTGGTTTTCTATAATAATTTCTTCCATTGCTCTGCAGACTCACATCCCACACTATCAGTTGTGATCTCTCGGCTTCATCCGTCGAGTAGTTATAATATCGCAGTATTTAGTTCTCTTTCACAAATGTGTCTACTGTTTCTCCTGGGTGGTGGTGTGGAAAAGACGCCTCTTGCAATCAATGTTCCAATGTGGAGGAAAATACCTATTTAGTGAATCAATTACTCCAGAAAATGTGTCTGTGCCAGCATCCAGCATCTCAAACACAATATCCCGTACTGTTGGCCCCAATGAGTGCATGAGTATGGCCCATAATCTTCTTTCATCTCTTATGTAATTTCATTAACCGTCAACTCCATCTCAGGGAAAGACTGCTGGTATCAGAACTTTCAAAAGGTGGAACAGCTTGCAGCTGTATGGACTCATGGCCTCCCTCCAGCCGCCTCAGCATGGCTGGCGAGCACATCAATAGCACAGCATTGATGGAGTTGCTTTCTCACATGATGAGGCCGTGTGAGAGTTAGTCCTGCCCTTTTGGGCCTAGCTTCCAGCCCCCTTGAGTTGTAAGCCTCTACACAATTTGTATCCCCTGCACTACAGACATTTCCTGCTGTGCTCACAGTAATATGCCCACTGTAGATGCTAGAGAGCACACTGGAAGTCGTGGCAGGAGACTTGCTCCTTCACTTACGTCCTGCAATTACTGATGAGGACACTGGATTTGCTCTGTAGTGCAGTCTTTATGTATGTCTTCTGTATCAATCTACCAGGGGGCCATGCAGCAGGCCTGCGTCCCTTCCATGTGCTCTCCGTGGGTAATCGAGCCCTGGCTTGGCTGCTCCGAGATGGTGGGGATGCACTCTGCACTGACCCGACAGCATCACAGGAGATGGCAGGGAGAGCACATAGGCAGAAGTCTGCATGTGGTGAGGCTCCTAGGCCCGGCCCGACGCGTGTCCTCCAAACGCAGAAGAAATAAGACATGCAGCTGTTAGGCAGAATTTTATGCAGTACCCTTTGGGAACACCACACACAATTAAGACTAGAAGTGACAATACAATTTTGGTACAAGCCTGTACTACACAGTTAACGTAGTAGCAGTAGCGGAGCAGCCAGACTTATCTCAAGAGTAAGTGAGCAGTATGAAATAGTTACACAAAGGACAGCAATTACTATGATTCAGGCAAGCACTGACTCAAGATTTTCAAGTAAAAGAACATACATTTATTTCACTCTTCAGTTGTATAACATTACACTATTATAAGCAGTTTAAAAATCACTCTCTTGATACACCATACCACTTCCCTTAAATTCCAGACATGTTAAACTCACAAAATGAAGTGGGAGCAAAATGGCACTCCAGCAATTTAAAAGGGAGGGAAAGACAAAGTTAATAGAAATTAAATCACACCAACAGGTAAGTACTCAAGGCAATTGAACCAGAGGAACTACAGTGATAGAATCAGATAGAAAAGGCTTAGGGGCAAAGTCAATGGGTCAAAAGTCTTTTGATCAAGATCACACAGTTCAGGGTAGTTCGCGGTAAAGTTCATGGCACGGATTCCGGACGAGGTTGGTTGATGAAAAAGTTAGTTCAAAGAGAAGAGAAGGACAAGTCCTCGGATTGGAGAAAGATTTAAAAAATGTTCACTGCCGTTGAACGAAACGGACAACCAAATTTGCACAGTACCTTAAAATAGAGAGGGAGCTGTAACTGAGGCGGATGTTCCGGGTCTGACCTTCCTGGCTATCCGGCCCACTTTAGCTCTGTACAGCGAATTTGACCAGAGGAGGGGTCCTGGCTTCTAGTTTGGGCGAACTGGTTGGTCCCACCAGCTCAAGGGAAGAAGTTTCCTGGAGGATCTTCTGTCATCGGATGCTGAAGATTTGGACCTGCAGCAGTGCTTCACCGGGAAGTTCAGTCGTTGTAGGGGTCCTCTTCTGCCAGCTCCTTGTTGGTTCTTTCATTCCAGTGGCGACTCTGCCTTTCCAGTCCCAGAGACTTGCTTTTTATGCAGTTTTCCCCCATTCATACAGCCTGGCTATCAATCACACAGCAGGGTGGCTGTCCTGGCAAGGACAGTCCCCTCAGCCAATCAAACAGAAGTGTGACTCGGGTTACCAAGGGAACCCATGGCAGGGGTCCAAAGATCCCTCCCTCACATCCTACCTACTTAGACTTTCAGGCGCCCTAAGGAGGGCTTCTGTTCAGAACACAGCGAACAAAGGAATGGAAGACTTTAACAAAAAGAAATGGCGAATACACCCAACCAGAGCCAAAATAAAATGTTTTTGGTCAAGCAGGTTTATGCTCGAGGCTAATATAATAGCCTAAAACAATACCACGTTTATATAAGATAATCGCGGTAGAAACGTTAGGGTAGTTACCACTGCCACCAGCCAAGTCTTAATGTAAAGGGAGCGAAACAATGTTCCAAGAGACACAGACAAAAAGGGATAAGAGTTAACCCTTTCCAATACACCATGTAAGATGGGGTGTACTGTGTCTGTGGTTTAAAGTGACTAAAATAAAGTTAATGGCAACTTTACCTTTTCAGAGAGACAGTAGTCAGCCCCAGAAAATGGAGTCAGGGGGAAGTCTTAAACACAACCCTGTGTCACTGCACTGAAGATGCTGTGTAACACACATGAAACATATGAGGCCATGGTGTAGGTGAGGCTCCAGTGCCCAAGATCACACAAAAAGTGAAAACACACACACAGCAAAACACATGCAAGAGTGGAAAAAAAGGCTCACACTCTTACCAGGTGAAGAAAATAAACCCCAGAAATCCAGCAAAGCTGCTGAGGGACTCATTAGGTAAGGAAAATCAGCCATTTATGAAAATACTCCCTAACAGCGGCATACACTATCACTACCTGTTGTCGCCAGGACATCCTTCTGTCTAGGCTGCTGTAGTTAGATTAACAGCTTCAATGAAATCATTGTATTGTATTGTATTTTATTTATTTAGCGCGCCAAGCCCTTAGGCAACTGGGCACACTTCTTGGTTACAGACAGATATGCATATATACAGTTACATGAATAAAAAAACAATATTACCAGCACGGAAGTTAAACAGAATGCATAGCACGTATTTACATAAAATTTACATAGATAACATACAGAATGCATAGAAGTATTTACAAGGATTGCAAGGGGTACGAAACTATCTAGAGAGAGATTGTAATTGTTGTGGGTTAGTTTTAATTCTGAGTGAGAAACACCCGGAGCTGCGTCAACTGACAGCTTCTTTATTCACAATCTGAACTCTCAGTGCCCAGCCCCTTCCTGTCACATGCATAACTCATGTGTCACTAAACCCATAGACACAGACATGGGACAGGACACTACAGCTAGTACTCTCCCATTAAAAGTATTGGCTTCCTGATAGGAAGTGCTGCTACAAGGTATTTCAAATAAAAGTGCAGATACCCACGTCTGGCTAGTACTTGCCTGTTTAAAGAACTTCAGCCATGGAAAACAAGGTGGCAACTGGGGAACTCAAAGATTTACACAGGAGGAAGTACCTGTGAGCATCTCAGGGGTGCAGCTAATACCCGCGTCCTAAAGCAAGAGCATTTCTGGAGAATCTTTGAGATGCTGTTTTGAATGTGAGCAAGTACAGTATGCATGCATGCCAACATTACCCGTTCCATATGGGAGATGCTAGTCCAGTTCTGGTTTTAACGTTTCATTCTAATACTTGCAGTTCCGGATTTCTCCATTAAAAATACAGGACAACAAGTCTCAGAATGCACAGTTAAAACCAGGACCGGGCTACCCTCTCCCGAATGGATAATTAAGGCATGGATTGCAATGGATATATATGTGCACAATGTTAACTTTTATAAACACCATCTTTAGTTTTTATATGTCTTTAAACACGTGATGCTGGGTAGCTCTGTGCGTTCTGCCAGTATTTTGACGACTGGGTGATAGTCCCACGAAATCGTGCATTTATAGCATTTTTCAAATACCCCAATTCTGCCTCTATAGGTGAAAGGACTGGCTCGCTATACACTTCAGAATGTGCTCATAATCTAACGTTTTGCAAGCATCGTGGCCGAGGAGAAGCATTGCTTTGAGCTGGAAAACAGCCTGTTCCCACATAAATCACCGCCGTGTGACGAGCAGGTGCTTTGGCCCTTTGCACTGCGGCCGGGATGATTTATGGCGCCAGACTTCCCTGCGAGGCGCGAGGGGGCCCCCGCCGCTGATGGAAGCCCAGGCACTCCGGCAGTGTCTCGCGGATCCACCGCAACCCTTGGCTCCCAATTTCCAATGTCTTGTTAAATGGGCCTGTGCTCAAACAAAGGGTCACGTTAATTAAGGAAGGCGTTTGCCCCCTCTGTAAGTGTGGAAGTGGGATAGATGGGGCCCATCAGAACGGGTGAGAAAGGCAGCAGAGGCGTAGCACTGTTAAACATTGTGTTCTGTTATCTTGCAATTGTTTCAGAAAATTACAATATGAACCACCATCCACCACAGGTATGATTGTAAAGCACTGAGTTGCTTCCCTAAGCTAGATCCACACTCAATAAATACCCCAATAATTATAACTGTGCTTTATATACTTGCAGGAAGACAAGAATACAATAAAAGCATGCAAAAAAGAGGTCCTGTATTATACTGTTACTTGTGAGGTGACCTTGGCTCTATGACTTAAGGCCAATTGAGATTTAACATACAGAACTGTCGAAGAACTCTTACTATGATGAGACCTGCGGCGCTTGCCCAAGTTTAAACATGTTCTTTCACGTTTCATATGGATGTTGGTTCATGACAGTTTTCTTTACCGGGGCCTGGAGGCAGTTCTATCAACATTGTGTTATAGACGTAGTCTTGAAAATAGACGTTCTCATGTATTTCTATTTTGAAATCGGCATTTGTCTTTCCTTTATATTCATGGTAGAATATTCTAGGGTGCAAACTTTGGTAGTCCACCATTATTTGAGAGCTACAAACTCTCCAGCTACCCCATTCTGCCTGGATCGGATCTATTCTCTTATCTATCTTGGATCCATTTTGCTACAACTGTCGTATCCCCTAGTACCTTTCTGGGGAGGCAACCTTTCCAAGCTGAAGCTGGCGTCCTAGGAAAGGAGGTATTGCGTCAGTCCTTGAAACATCTTCTATAGATCATTCTGTTCATCTTGACATTGCTGACTGAGAGGGGGGCGAGGAAGGAAACAAGGTGCACTGACCACTCAGTCTACAAAAAAAAGCTGTTCCTCCTGATGCTCGTGAGTAAACAGTTTGTGGAAGTCAGTTAAAGTGGCTTTCCTGGAGGAAATCGAGAATGTAGAAATGAAAGGAGAGGTAATGCTGCTCCCAGGCAGTCTCTCTTAGCAGTAAGAATGTTTGAGCGTCAACCACCCATGTACCATTCCTATAATTACACATCTCGCTGTCTCTTAAAAACTCACGGCATATCCCAACGAGAAACAAAAACCCTTGAAAATGTAATTGAACAACAACTATGGGAACAAGTTGAAAGCAACAACCCATTCTAAGAAGTCAGACCACAAATCCAAAAAGTTAGAACATAAGATCGGGAGAGCCACAGGTTGCATATCCCAGATCTATAGATTGAAGGTCTAGCCAAGGTCAGTTTGAATTGAATTGAAGCATTAATAATGGGAATCTCAAATGGAAAAGTATATATATATATATATATATATGTCAAAAATTGTTTGTGGGCGTGTAGATTGTGTGTTTGTTCCACACCGTTCCACCGATCTGCACCAAATTGTGCATAGTTACCTGTTAGGACACCCCGGACAACACTGGCTACAAAACGTGTGGACACCGCAAACCATTCCCCAGATTTCAGCCCCTGCACACATGAGACGGTTGCCTGGAAATGGACAAACATCAAGGTGGCTGTAGAAGGAGCGAAGGAGCGAATAGAGATCATTGCAAGCATATGGATACGAGAAACAAAACTTTCTGAGATATTTGCACCGCAATGCACAACACATAAACGTGCTTATAGAAGGACTCAACAAAACCAATTTTAACCATCTTGATGCCAGAAACAAAACTCAAAGGTCCCTATGGACCTCTGCTCCGCAATGCACCACAAAACGCTAGAGTAAAACGGCAGGTGGGGAGAGCGCACTGAAGGTCTCATCATGCTGCAGCACACCAACTATCTCCTCTCCTCCACATATGCTCCGGGTATGTAAACCAGCAACATTCACCCATTCTCTATGCAATCAACTTCAGAGTGCAAAGCACATCAAATGATTAGCTACTCAGAACAGGGACCTACAGGACCATTGACGTTCATAAGCGACTCACAACAGGGACCTATAGGATCATTGTCCTCATCAAGTGAGGACAGTGTTATGTCGGCCTGCAGGACCAGTGTAGAGTATTGGTACTTTTGCTAGTTCAATATAAAATCAATAGGTAAACAATATAATCAATAATACAGTCTCAGCTTATAAAACAGAAATAAAAAAAATACAACATTTTGCAGAAAATAAAACTTCGACCAATGTGATGAAACACATAAACACATTTATAATGGCAAATATCTAAAATGCCAGCGAGCTAAGCACTTCTTCAGTTTGGATAAAGACGTTCTTCACTCTGTCCACAGGTCAAGCTAAGGGCCTAAATGCTAAGCCCATAGAGAACATTTTCAGTGTCAGAACTAAGCTTTTTGCAAGAGCAGCTTACTTGTAGCATTGCATGTTGTGAAGAATCTCAGAAGAAACAGCCCAGAGAAAAATATGGAAAGAGGAAAAGATGATATCCAGATTTGAGCCGAGGCAGTATATTTGTAAAATGAAAAACTATGAAAAACTAAAATAATTGGCTAGAAGGTACATGAATATGAAGAAGAAAGGGTAAACGACCAACAAACCCTGATGGACCCAAAATCAAACCAGAATGTATGTCAATTTAAAGAGGGTAGGGAAGCTCTTAGTTGATTATAGTTTCACAAGTATGCTTTGATGCATCTAAGGACCAGGACCTCGTTCTGAATTCTTTAAGATGTTCAAAGTGTAGTTGATTATCAAAGATGCCATTGGCCACTAAGGGATCAAGGTGGGTAAATGCATGAACAGCATTGCCATTAGATGCCCATCTTTGATCGTTGGGGAATGAGAGCTTCGGTGAGACTGTGCACTCTGGGATAAAATACAACCTCGTGACAAGGAGATTATTTCCATAAAAAACAACTGTAACTCTGTTGTTTTTGTCTTTTCTGTGAGTTTTACTTTGGGACCAATCCAGGGGCGTAGCAGACAAACAATATCTGGGGAGACAGGGGACTCCTTGGGGACTTTGCTAAAGATGCAATCCAAACTGCTGTAGGGTTAAGTGCTGAAGCATTAAAACCTCTATAAACATGTGGTGTTAGATTTATTTTAAGAAAGAACACCAAATAATGTCAGTGTTAAAAGCACAGGTACACTTCAAATAAGTTGTAGATTTCTCATCCATGGCACAAAATCTAAAGATGATTGTAATTTTTATCAAAACAAAAATAAAGCTTCTCATACACATGTGCATACAGGGATCAATCTGTTAAGGATTTCAATCAGGCAATACCGCCAAGTCTCAGCCTAGCCTGCATGCAATGCACAAATGAAATATGTATTTATTGTGTCTATAGGTTCAATATTCTGAGAGATATAATACTCATATCGCACTGCTTCACCAAATACCCCCAGCTCACAATGGACCAGGAATCAGGCTGGTTGTTAAAGGTAATACTTATTTATTTAGTTAAAATTCAAATCAAACACATGTTTTAATATATGGGGCAGCAATCACCAATGTGGTGACAATACAAATCAGAAAGTAAGTAACATAGTTGAATTCACTTGTAGCAACACAGAATATAAAACACAGGGAAAAGAACAGTTTTGACTTGTTTGAAAAGATAGCGCTTAGGTTAAGATTTCCGCCTGCAAAGTCTCAACTCACAAAGAAGAAATTCTACACAGGTGTGAGTAAGCATCAGGTATTCAGGAATAAAGAACAGTGTACAGGCTTTGAATGCAATCTTCCCTCCCCAAACAAGAGAGAAAAACGTTTTGGAAATGTACACTTTTAAAATGACAGTGGAAAAATGAGGAGAAAAACAATGAAAAGTGTGCAAGAATCCTTAAATTGGTACAAATTCCTATGGGAGCAACACTGAAAAGAACCTAACAAACATAAGCTATAAAATGATCAACAGTAAACACTTTAAATCAGAATGGAAGTTTGGAAATACTTTGAATGGGGAAAACACATGTGTAAAACCTTTGCAAAATTTTGAATTCCTGCCAAAATTTCACTATGCGATTTTTAATAAAAATGGGCCAAATATACTATTACTATACTGGTTGTGGGTGTAGCTACAGGTCCTAGGTTTATGTCAGAGTTGAAATTAAGTCTCTAGCTCTAAAATTGAGGAAGTTATGCAAGTTTGAATGAGAGGTGTTTTTGAAAATAAAGGCGTGCAAATGAAACAGAAATCAGTTTTTACAATGACAATTATGCTCTAAACTAGAGTATTCAGGCTGGTTACCAGTTTGAAACACAGTAACCCCCAGAGTGGAACATGGAACCCAACCCCAGCACCTCTGTGTCCGACTTGGAGGACTCCGTCGGATTACCTGTGGGATGATTTTAAGGGTTTGTGATTTCACAAGACAAAAGGATTTTAAAGAAATTATTACTAGCACAAGAATTCAAAAGCAAGGTTTCAAGGCTGGTGTGACACTATTACAAGTTCTTAAGTTAAAGAGAGGATGGGTTATAAATTAGGATAGGACAAGACAAATATACTTTGGGTTACTAGGATTCCTATTGATACTTACAGTCCACTCTAATTTAAGAGTGGACCGCCAGGTTCTGGTCAACACGGTTCGGGTCTACCAATAGCAGGGCACTTCTGGTGGGATCGGGCAGCTGGGCTGTTCTGGTCAATTGTACTGGCATCTCAAACTGGACTGGATTGCATTGGCCCTTCTGGTTGCTGGACACTGTAGATCAGTGGGATGGTGAGTTTCAGCAGGCAAACATTAGTGGTAGCAAGCCAGACTGGATCAGAAGTATTTCCCTTAAGTTTTGGGATGGTTTCAGAATTTGGGCCTAGCTGAAAAAGAGTTCAGCAAATTATGAAGTCTGGGTTTTGCAAAGTAGTCTTGATCATGACAAGATGAAAAAGTCAGTAACAAGATGAAGAAGCCAGGAACAGAGCGTCACGTGGGTAAATCAGGATGGAGTCAGGAATCAGTGTGTATCTGTGTGTTGTGAGATTCCCTTATGTATCCTGCCAAGTGACATCATTCAGTCTATGGTAGGGGGAGACTTACAATCCACACCCACAGGGCTATGATAGGTCAAAGGCACTGTTCACTCCTTGCTCTTTGCTGGTTGGATGGCAAAAAGGTTGTCACGTTTCATGATGTGACTTGGAAAACTTCCAGTTATTTGGACCAAAATGTAACTTTCCTACAAATACATATTTATATACGTATGTCCTCTAATAAAATTGGACACATACATTACATATTTTGTGGGTTACATTTACATCCAACTCCCACATCGGTGGGACCTGGTGTTGTCATTCTGTTGAATTTTGCAATTTTTAATCATAAAGGTTTGGCCTTACAATTCCTAATTCGGTAAATATATGTGCAATCACATCTAGAACATGGGTACACAATATTAAGCATTAATAGTCTCTGCGCAATTAGTGTTTTTACATAACTTTTGTTCCTTGTGCAGTAAGAAATCCTACCAAGTTTCCAACTGGCTGGACTGAGTCCAAATGTATATGTATGTACTTTTTACTCATTTACTTATTCTTGCCGCCAAGTTAAATGCCATGAAGTTCTGTGGCAAAATAAGCAAATTAACTCCAAAATTACAAGTCAGGTTTTTTTCTTTCTTCACAAGTGAGCAAATGGAAAGTCCTTTGAAGTTCCATGAGAAGGCACCTCCCGGAGAATGGAACATCCTGCCCCTCCCCTGTAGGGATGAGTGTTCAAGCCTGCCATTGTCTTTGCCTGGGGCCCAGACAAAAGTCTGATGTGTCCTTTGTCATGATTATGTGAGGCCTCCCCAGCAATTAGGCCTTCCTGCCAGCAGTGAAGTATCAATCTGAAGTGTCAACTTTCCCAGACTGAGGACTGTCAAAGCAGAAATGTAATAGTTAATTAACTCAAGAATGGATTTTAACTTTAAGTTACCTACATCTTTCATTAAAACATATAAAATGAACACAGTTTATAGGGGATTCTTACATTAGCAATCCTTTGACATTTCTTAAGGAATTGGGCCTTTCAAAATCAACATTGCTCTTTCTTCCTGGAAAAACACATTAAACTGAGGTCTTTTAAATCTGTTTTTCCTATGCAGCACATACATTTTATTCAACACCAGTTCTTCCATTGAGTACTGGGATTTGTTTTCAGTCTGGCTACATGTATTCAGCCTTTGTTTAAAGTTTCTGTCTGCACAGCTGAAGTTGTCACATGTTGCAATTTTAGCCAAATATTTCCAATGGAACTGAAAACAAATGTTCCTGGACTGCCTTTTCCTTAGATACATTTCAGGACTGCTATCAATCAATGAGACCCGGTTCCTCTGGCCACACTAAATGATCCTGACATTTCAGTACCCTCTTAATCTCAATGATTGAATGGAAAATAAATGGATCTAGCGCCAAAAACAGCAATTTTGAAGATTGCAAAGCTACATTTCAAAAGGCATTTTCTGTTTTCAGCACAATTCTGGCATGCTCCTGCAGTGAGAACTCTGTTTTTCACACCCCCCCGGGTGTGTGGCAGGGTGTGCAGCTTTTTGTGGTTGTGACCCAAATGCAGTTTTCCAGATTTGTGCGCGCACAGGAGTCAGCGCATCTATTTTGGGCTGTTTCTTTCCCCATTTGTAAAGTGATGCAGTGGGACGCATTGGAATGGATCAAAATATCCCACAGAGCCCTTGCAAGACTCCGTAACCATTGGGTTAATATATAACAAATATCTATCCGCCTCTCTAGAATTTACCAAGAGGATGAATTTAAATAAATACATACCTTAATACCGGTTAGGGTCGTACACGAAGAGGATTGAATCTCCCAGACATAGGAAGAATCCTACATGTGACATCATTGTGGTGAATATATAACTAGGATGAAACTTTGCGTATGAACAAACAAGCTCACTGATGCAGAGTGTACAGCACTGGATGATTGCCTTGAAAAAGTACTTTTGTCGAAACACGTGTCGGCTGACATCCTTTTCTAGTAAAGACATTACAATATATGTATATAAATTGCATCTGTACTTTCATATAATATACAACCAGTAATTTGTATCTATTAATATCAACAGGATTTAAAGGCAACAGTTCTCTAAATCGCTTTGAAGATCTCAAGGTAGTTGTAGTGAGGGGGGTGTTATATTGTTATATTGTTCAACTGATGTGTTGGACATGAATGTTTTATAGAGGGTCGCAATAATTGATTGTCTTTTAAGCAAATGAGGTACCTCCAAATAAGGAAATAAAGTTCAGAGATATGTTTTTGCATTGCTGTAACATTGGGCACAGGAAGAAGAAGCTTAGGGTAGTCCCAAAAATGTACCTTTGGAGCTATTGCTACACAAACTACTTTTGAGCCTTTTATCACTGACAATACATTGGAGGAGACATCTCTACTGCTGGTGCCCTATATCACTAAGGTGACATAGTTGGAAGGAACCCATATGTGATTTCTTTTGCATGGGGTGCCACTTCTGGGGGTAGTTCAGAGTCTTATGGCCCAAGAGCACTAACAGAACACTACTGATGGAAGCTCACTTAGAATGCTGGTGATAACACATGGTGAGTGAGAGGAGATCAAGGAAGACCCATCCTCATATCATTGACGTTGCCACCAACATTCACAGGCAGCATTAAGAGGGTGGTGTGTGCTGTTCTGGTTATTGATGAAACATCTTGAATATCAATAAAGAAAAACCTGAACCACAAAATAGGTTGTGTTTCACAATATATATTTTGTTTTCCTACATATGTGCTTCATAACACACACTGGTTCATTTACAATGGTATAAAGAAACTTAAGTCAGAAATAAAATTATATAAAATTCATTCAATATGGCAAATAGGATGTACATGAAATTTCATCTAGACCGATCAGCCCCATCTCCTTGACTGTTGTTTGCCTTCTCCTTCACCATCTCTCTTTGGAAGACTAGCCACACAGTAAAAAGGGCTAATTATTTCATAGTCAGTGAGGATCATGAACATTTGTTAATTTTTTGAGGCATTCAGTATGCATGACACATTCTTTTGCTATTGCTTATTTTTCTTCCAGACCTATGTCATCTATATGTATATTGTACACGGCAACATGAGTCAGTCTTTTCTGAGACGTTGTTGAATGTAGCAAGGAGTGCAGTCATTACATAGCTCTGAATATTCTATCAGCCTCGCAGAACAAAGCTTGAACAGTTAGAGGATTCCACAGTGGATTCACCTATGCAAAGAAAGCTCTTTCAATGGGAAGGATCCTTCCAAAAAATGTCTACTAATTCCGAGACTGAAGAATACTTGTTGCTGGATAAGGTTGTTAATTGTACAGAGAGAAGGAACGATTTAATTTCTGGGTATTTAACAATCCTTTTAGAGCCTCTCACTCATTGGTGAAAAAGTTGAATGGAAGAGAACTGAAGGTGGGGTGTGGGGGAGAGTGAAAGAAGAGAGTAGACAGGAGCGGAGTTGTTAAATTAGAGTGAGAGTGGTGGCTAAAGAAGAGGATCTGGGTGGAGGAGCATTTGAGAGAGGGAGAGGAGTTGCAGATATTAGGGTCGGGAAGATAGCTCAGGGGCAATGATCTGTTTTGAAAGGAAGAGAGTGGCAGGCAGCACGCAGTCCCGTACTTAGAGGCTGGACTACAACATGAAGCACAATATTTTTTATTTTATTTATTTATTTTACATTTCTAAAGTGCTCACACAGCCCGCGGGCATCAAGGCGCTGTTACAGTAATCTTTTTGGTTTTTTTTAGTTGCGTGATTGTTTTTTTGTCTTAGTTGCGTATTTATAACGCGCTTAAATACCCAGAGGTTTCTAAGCGTGGACCCGGGGATCGAACCTGTGTTGCTTCGTGTCATTTTGCTTCCAAGGCGAGCACGTTGCCGCTGAGCTATCCTCCCAGGACATATAGGAACCTAATGTTTTTTATGATGAGCACAATAAAGGTGGTCAAGTCCAATTTCTCATGTGCCTATTACCATGCCTGCTGTAACACTTTAGACACTACTTAGAAAAGGTATTGATGATACCAACAGTTTTGGCTCATCTTTAAGCATTTTTATAGGCATTGCCATCATAACTCTAGGCCATAATGCTAATTGCCAGCTATTTCCATGAGCCCAGAGAGTACCACAATTTGTCAGGCATTGTCATGACATACTCTGGTACTCACACCATGTACCATATCTTGCTACCCTACTGCAGGTAATGACATCAACAGCGCTGGCACTCACCATTTCAAGATTTTCTTATCATAATTCAAGGTATGCATACGATTACCAGCTACTGACTTCAACAAACCAGGTTCTTGCAACATTAACATTCAATACACAGGCACCCACACCATTGTCAAGGCTATGCACAATTAGTATAACAGTGCCAATCTCCATCATTCCAATTACGTGGCAGTGCCAGGTTTCCTGAGGTCTAGATAGCACAGCAGTGAAAGATTCTATTACACCCAACTTAGACATCTATGGCATCTCCATTATGCCCACTTTGCACAGAAAGGCCAGAAACTAATATGCCCAAATATGAAAAGCCATGAGAGATTAAATGTATCAAGTAAGCACAGTGAGTCCAAATTCCATTATTCACCTTTATCACAATATAGCAAGATACCATTATAACCAGCAACACATTAAGCCCAGACCTCGGTATGTCCGTTAGCTCTCAAAGACATATCTTGTAGGTGTGTGGTGCAGTGGAATGAATATGTGTTATGCTGGGGCAGAGTGAGCTGCAGGCAAATATGTGTGGTGTGCACTGCTGGAACGTCGTGTCTGTGTGTGCACAGTGCAGTTCTGAGGGTGGTGTATGCACAGAGCATGGAAGAGTGATGTTTGTGCACTACTTAAGCAGTGTTGGGGGATGCAGTGCTGGGCTGGTGATGTGTGGTTGCTGGTTAGTGCTGAAGCAATGTTGCAGCAGTGTTGTGTGTACAATCACTACAGGAGCAGTATGTGTGTGCAGTGCTGGGGCGTTTGTGCACAGTGCTGGGTTAGTATGTCTTTTTACACTACAATGAAGTTCTGGGCACAATGTGTGTGGTGGTGAGGTTAATTTGTGTGTACAGTGCAATACTGTGGGTGGTGTGTGAGCATGTGTGCAGTTAAAGAGACTGTATGTGAGCTCTGGAAACAGTGTGTCAGTGTGTGCAGAGCAGTTTATGAGCTGTGAGATGGCATGCAGTTTGGGGACGGTGAGAGTGCAGGGTGGGGGCTGTGTACATTCATGCATTGTGTGGATGATGCAAGTGTAGAGCAGTGTTGGGACTGTGCATGTGTGCAGTGCAGTGGATGGTGTGGGTGTAGAGCCGTGTCGGTGTGCAGTGCAGTGGGGTGGTGTGTATGAACTGTGCTTGACAGTAGAGTATGCAGTGCAGTGGGGAGTTGTGTATGCACAGTGCTAGGTGGTGCAGATGTGCCATTCATTAGGGTATATATGCATTGCGGGCGATGTGGGTGTGCAGTGTAGTGGCATTGGTGTATACAACATTCTGGAGAGGTTTGTGTGCGTACGTGGCTAGGGGTTTGTGTTAGCTGGTTTTGGTGTTTGTAGATGTGCAGTGCTATGATTTCCTTGGTCAGTTCTGGCATGTTTATTGCCAAAGCTCACTTGGGCAAATGTTCTACCTGCTTCATGCTTTATAATTAAAGGAGTTCCATAATGGTGAACACATCTCAGAATACATTTGCTTTCAAAGTCCCTAATAAATTGAAAAGAAAAACCTCTCTCACACTTTTTAAATAAGTTTTGCTTTGACAACTTTTAGTCAACATTAAATATAAAAGTATACATATTCAAGAACTCACATTGTTTTTGTCACTTCCTGAGACAATCATGCAGCTTCTTAACACCCTTGTAATCAACAAACGTTTCTAAGACCCACTCAATAGCACTCATTTGATCACATTTAGTAGGATGAAAGTCTGAGTTGCCTCTGACAGGATGGATGCATCTGGTGCATCAACCCACCAAGCTATTTTGCCACCTATCAATGTAGGAAATGCACAGCAACATTGCACAACATACACATTTACTGAGTGTATTTACATGTGTTTATAAGCAAAGTAGCAAAGCTGGGTTCTGTAGAAAATGGGTCAGACTGGCAGGTGGCTGTGGGGCAAATCCAGCTGAAGATGTATCAAGGCCAATGGTGATTTTCAGCATGTTTAGGAACCCCCTTTGTCTAACAACTGGTTAAAAACTGTCAGAGGTTCAAGTGTTTTTTTCAAAATTATAATACATTTAAAGGAATTCAGTGAGGTGGTTAGTAGCTGCATGTTATCACGGTAAAGGCAGCCATTAAGGGGCTGAAACACTGAAAGCTATTAAATGCTCTTTGGCAGCAGGATGCTAATGATGGAAAGATCTGAATAAAAGGCAACAAGGTGATGGTCTGCAATGTGTGCATGGCACACATTTAGTATCCCAAATTAAAGGATTTTGTTTCTGTTTCATAAGACTTCAAATCCGGGGCACCTGCTCCCTGCCCCCAAAGGTCCATGGCACATTTCAAATGAAAAAATGTAAAAGCTCTGACACCATCTTTGCTCTGCGGTAAGTGTCGAAGTTAGTAGGCAGCAGCTCTCCTCCAGGGGCAAGCAAGTAGGTCCAGTAGGAAATGGGACCAAGAAGTAGCATTCTGAGGGCTGGAGAATGAAAATCTCCTTCAAGACCAGGTTGGGAAACTGCAGCTCAGCCAGGACTACTCATGTTCAGGTGGTGCATGATATTTTACTCAAGCATCTGTCTTTTATCTGTTCGTTCATTCTGTACTTGGTTGTGACACTGGCCGGGGGCTTCAACAGACATTGTGGTTTCATGAGTCACCATTCCAACTAATAGACTTTCACCTTTTTCACTCATAGAGATACAGGGATTACAACATCCAAACCTGACACTTTCCATCATGTGTTTTCCAAAGTCATTCACAGACATTCAACCGGCACTGCACCAGCCCAATCAACCTCTCTAAGGCAGTGAAATGTTATCAAACTCCCTCCAATATATATATATATATATATATGTGTGTGTGTACCATTGATCTAACATAATTCTAATGCTGAGACTTACCATACTATTGTTGTTTTGGATGCTTCTATGCTGGCTTATTCCTTTTGAAGAGTATAGCATGCCCTTGGCCCATTCTACCTTAAAGAGGCAAATGAGATATATCATTCATGTTGCACAAGTTTCACCTTTTCTAGTAAGATCGTTGTGATTCTAGCAGTAGGGTGGGGCCGAGTAGGAGTTTAGAAACCACTTTTCAGGGCAGTGGTCATTTTGTCCCAGTATTATAATGTAAGAACGGGATAAAGAGTGTTACCCCGTTTCCCTATAGAATGGGGGGCCCAGAGACTCTTTGTAATGGCGTCAAGGCATTTAAACTGTTAAAAATGTCAAGTATGAGAAGGGCCAGGACAATTCAGTCATACATAAAAACTGCCACTAGTATGATCATTTGCAGAGAAATTAGCAAGATGTGGCAAAATAGATGTCACTCTCTTGAAACAGCACCTCGATGCCCCTGTGCTGCCAGTGTGCTTTCAAATGCAAATACATAAATAAATAAACAAGACAATAGGCCCCAAATTTTTCTCCGCTGTGCAGCAGTCTGAAAACTAAAGGCATGTCCTTCAAAGTGATTCGATAGTCTTTGAAGGTCATGAATGATCAGATTTATTTTGCTATGGACTAAATTGGGAAACACCTGTCCAGGAGCAAGGATTGCCCTTCTGTTGCCTACTTCACAAGCCACTTCGTATGCCCACTAGGCTGAACAAATTGAGCTGCACAGCCAGCATGAATGCAGTTGGGCAGCCATGTCACGTGCTATGCAGTTCACTGCAATGCTGTAGATGTGGGAAGAAGTGTGTATGATTCATTGGCCAACTCCAGGGAATGTTAGAAATAGAATATTATTTCAACATGGCAGTGATTTGTTGTAATTTGTGTATTTAAGTGGTACAAGGACCTCGCATAATGTGGTGTCCAATTTGCAAAGGTGCAATGTATAATAGGTGTGTCATTCATTCATTCTTTTTCTCACATGATGGGGGGCTTAGAAATGTTCTTAATGAAAGGATTCAGACTTCATTGAATATTTATTTTAAAACATAATATAGCGTTCTATATCACTGGATGGGTTTCTCCTTTCAGTGGCACCATGTTTCCTCATTTCTACCTTGATCTTGTGTAACATCAAACAAAGAAGTTTGTTTCCATGGTGATGCCATCCAGAAGTATTAA
Source organism: Ambystoma mexicanum (assembly GCF_040938575.1). Taxonomy (NCBI): domain Eukaryota; kingdom Metazoa; phylum Chordata; class Amphibia; order Caudata; family Ambystomatidae; genus Ambystoma; species Ambystoma mexicanum. Next base: position 289,725,477 of record NC_090930.1, on the reverse strand, counting down.
TTTGTTATCATGGCCCCAGGCCTAAACCTGCTTCCAGCATCTATGCCAAACCTCTTCAGTAGGTGAACTCAAATGACGAATTATTTGATATTTAGTTTATTTATGTATTTATTTCAGCATTTATATAGCACACAAAGCCCAGAGGCATCTAGGTGCTTCTTGCTCAGGAGATTGGTTTACAATCAGACTTGCATAGTAAGGTTACAAACATATAGTTCAGAGCAAGGAAACACATGACATACTTATCTTACATTATTTAAAGCTTTTTTGAAACAGTAATTTGTTACATGTGTTGCAGGTGTGATTTATGGTACATAGGTGAGTTACAGCATATAGGATGTGCAGACAGTACTTCAGGGGTGTCTTTGTGAACTACATGTGATAACCCATATGCTACGTATAGGTTAGTTACAGACTTGGGTAAACAGCCAAGTTTTAAGGCCTTCGTGGAAGCACCATAATGATGTGTCAGTTCTCAGTGGTAGAGGCATGGAGTTCCATAGTTTGGCGGCAAGCACTGTGAAACTAGAGCCACCAGCTTTCTGTCGTCTAAATTTAAGCATGCTAACTAGGTTGGTGTAGGTGGATCGAGTTGGCCTATTGGATTGTTTTTTTGATATTTGATTAGTTAGATACACTGGAGCGCTGTTAGAGAGGTATTTATGTGTCAGTGAAAGGATTTGGAATTTAATCCTCTCTCCTACTGGGACCAGTGGATGTTACGTCCGATTGCTGAGATGTGTTCATGTTTGGGTATGTCAAGTGCTGCTCTAATCGCATTGGTTTCTACATCTTGTAATTTGCCACTGTTTCGAGCGTTAGCGCCTGCAAAAAGGGAGTTATTTTACTCAATCCTGGATAGGATCAATACTCTTGCAAGCGTGATACATATAGGAAGGGTCTGCTAGCTTTGATTACTTTGGATGTGTAGACTGCTAAGAAGACAATAGCGTTAACTTGCCTTGTTAATGTAAGTCAATGTAGACACCTAAAATTTGTATCTCCTTGGTAACATTGATGATATTGCCATCGATGTTGAAAGATTTGTATATTTGGGGTAGTTTGTTTAGTTTACGTTGGCTACCCATGATGAGTAATTCAGTTTTCTCATGGTTGAGACATAACTCATTGTGTGCCATCCATGCTTGGATGGTGAGGTAGATTTTGTTTAGTATGTCAGAGTCAGTTTCATATGCACCTGTGATAGGTGGGAATATTTGGGTGTCGTCTGCATAATTTGTGTACGTAACACCCAGTTTATCAGCTTGCAAAGTATAGTTAAGAGTTCCCTAGAACTAGATTATGCATTTTTGATACTCTGGTTGTAGAAGTGTCCTTTAGCATTGATGGTTGCTTCCTTGTATTCGATAGATAAGGCGTGGAAGCATGCCTCATTTGCGTTTGAAGGTATTTTATTCCAATTGCATTCGGCTGATCTTTTGGCTGCGCGAAAGGTTTCCAAGTTTGCAGAGAACCAAAGGTTAATGTGTGCTATTGGTTTTGTTTTCCGATCTCTTAATGGGGCTACTTTGTTGATTGCAACTTAACTCAAACTTCACTCTCGTGCAGATCCAATGGCTGCCACTCTCCTTTTTGCTGTAGCCCTCGATTCCTTTTTCATGACCTGTGCCTGTACCATCCATGGTGTTCCTCAGCTCCTCTCAAGCCATTGGGTTCTGATCCGCTTTTTACTTGGCCTTCTGTAGCGCTCCTCTCCCCTCTACCATGTCTCTCCTTTACTGCCAGACGTGCTGTTTGAGCCCTACTCCCTCACTGTAATAGGCTTCCATTTTCGAGTGGTTCCTCTTTTCTTGGTCATTCAGTGGTGTTGCTAGGTCTGGAAAGGGGACTATTCTAATGTTGGGTCTGTAGTCTGAGAGCTTCTATCCGGAGCTAGAATCAAAAGACCTGGGGCTTTACCCCCCTCAACATCCACCTCCCAAGCAACTCCTCTATTCATTGTATCCCACTCGTGTTGAGAAGCTCTTCTTCCACCTTGGTGGTTAGCTCCTCATTCTACCTCCTTGAGTTTCTCACCTAATTCTGCCATTCTGGCTTGTGCATCAGCAGATTGTGCATCAGCAGATTGCACACTGGCAGTGGTTACTCTCTCAGCATCTCTCCTTCCATAAACTGATCAGCAACTGCCGGGAATTTCCTTGCCAAGGAATTCTCTTCCACACTGACGATTTGAAACTCAGATTTCAGGCAAACCTCATACAGCAACTGTCTCCTTTCTGCGAGCTTGCAACTCTCTGTAACGTCAGGCACGTCTTCCTTCTCCGGTCTTCCCTCTTTTGATTGGTCAGCAACGCTGATGCTCTGGTCACATGACAACCAACAAGGGAAGACAGACTTCTGCAACTTTACTCATATGTTCTATGATGGCAGCACGTCATCCTTTCTAGGAATCTTTTATGCAGCAAGGTTACCTGCGTTTTCAATTTACTGGCTACAGCAGACAGCACACTCGTTTAGCATGTTTAAATCACAAAGAATGATGTGCAGATTCTGTAAATGGGATTGACACCAAGGCCTCTCATATTACAAACGCAAGTGTGTATGTAACAAGAAGGCATCTTTATGCTGAGCATATTAGCAAACTGAGAGATGTGGGCAGGCCAGGATACTCATGTGGACCAAATTAGGGGCACAAAATAGGCCTAATTCTTTTTTCATTTTTTTTTTAATTTACGGTTGGCTATCACAAAGCAAACCATTCGAAAACATATCAAAGTTCAATTTAGGAAGACCGCTCTGTGCGGTCACAGAGAAGTCTTTCTAAATCGATCTTTTTTGTAATCGTTTTTTTTTTTTAAAAAAGGTGCTTGACCTAATACCAAAAAGACAACATCTTAATTCACATTTCTCACAATCTGACAACCTTGGAAAAAACCCATTATAAAATTACAAAAATGTTTCTTTGAAAAGGTAATCAGTGCAAGGGACAGGCTCAGATAATTTCCACTAAACAAAATTGAGCAAAATGGACCACCATGCCTAATTCACACATCCTGCTTCTCACTGTGCAGTTCAGTTGCCCCATTCCCCCTTTGCAGCTTTCTCATTTTAGGTTGCCTCCTCATGCATAATTCTCAGGCTCTTTTCAAGCACGCCTACGCCCCAAGACTATGGAAGCTCCTCCCCGTCAGCATCAACTCAAGACCCACCTATTCAAGGAATCTCACTGCCTCAAAACCTAGGCCATCATATCGCCCCACGCGCTTCATGACACGCTAGACGCCGCCCGCCCCCCTCCTCCCCGCCAGCCGGTACAGCTGTGCCCCTCCTCTGTGCCCCTCTGGATCCCAACCCTCGCTGTATATCTGTTCTGTTGTGAACTCTGATAAGTGCTCCGTTATGCATATGTACCTTTGTATATGTGGAGCGCTCCGGTATGTATCTGTATTGGTGTATACCTCTGTACAGCGCACCGTTGCTTCTCAGAGCCAGGTAAGCGCTCAATAAATAGCATAAAATTAATAAAAGCATTTGTCGTTGTTCCCCTTCGCCCAATATAAAAAAAAAATGCCTCCCCTGGTACTTTGCTAGTTACGAAATGTTCATTCATTAAACTATACCACAATAAAACAAACACATATTAAAAAAAAAAAAAATCCTCCAGCATAGGCAGCCTAGCACTAGTGTAACATGTAACCTAGCAGATGATGTTAAAAAAAAAAAAGAAAACTGCCCTTTTTACCAACTTTCTGGTGTCGCTGGGTGTCATCTGCTGTGTTCCCTGCACAGTCTCTTCAGTACATGAGATGTCACAATCAGCGCCACCCTAGGGGGAAACTAGGCCACTAGGTCGAGTCGAGCTCTGAGTAGTGATCAGCAGAAGAGGTTAGCAAATGGCAGCTGCAAAAAAAAAGAAAACTTGCCGGAGCCAATTTTAGCACATAGCATAGAAGTACAATATTTCTTTGGCAGCAGAGCCCAACATGAGAATGCCTGCAGGCTTTAGGTCAGGATTCCACGAGACCCTGGCTTTAATGATGTACAGCAGTGGGACTGTAGAAAAGAAGTCCGGATTCAAATATTTCTATAGCTAGCTTATGCTCTATACAGTTAATGACACACCTGTGATCTCTACAGTGTCCATTAGAAAGCTTGCTCTTCCGGATTTGCTTATTATGAAACCATTGCAGGGGAACAAGAGCAGAATGAGGGGGCTGCTTGAGAATATTTCCAGGGGGGGGTGGGTTTGTACTGTAGAGAGTGCACATGGAGGGGAAAATAACCCATATCTTTTGAAATGTTTGTCAGTGTTACAGAAACTTTGTACCTGTGCAAAAAAACATTCTTTCAATGCATTAGTGTAACATGGCGATGTTTTAGTAGTGGTCCCAGTCCTTTCCCCTGGTGCAAAAAGGCATTGAAAGAAAATGTTCTTCGCACTAGCGCAATATGTTAATCGCACCTGCACCTGTGCAAAGTTTATGTAATACCCTCATTTGTGTTACCACTGTCCTTTCATTTCTTAATCAAAAAATTAAAACTTTTTTGGGCAACTCCCTTATTTTTCAGGTCTTTTTGTAGATGGCAAGAGTGTCTGTCAAAACTCGTCTATGAAGCAGGCACTCTTGTCTTTGGTCTGATAATAGCATGGACGAATAAAGCATAATTCCCTGGTTCATGCTGTATAGCCTCTTAATGACCAAGTTCTTACAGATCTTCATTTGTTTCTCATTACTAGTTTTGGAAAACGGTAAAAAGAGACAATATTTCTAAGTTGTGGTCTTTATTTACCACATGTGCTATTCTTAGGAGTACCACATGTGATACTGAACAACTGATAACTCTTTTAACCAAGCGGTGGACACCCAAAAAATAAAACAAACATCCCTGAGGTTTAAGATAGGTTCCCCCTACAGTGAAGGGGATTCCTGTGCTGGCACAGCCAAAGGGGGTCTGAACGGGGAGGTTCAGGCGGGGGAAGGGGGCACCCTTTGCCGTGCAATGCACAAATGAGTCAGGAATGTATTTTGTGCGTTTACTTTTTTATTAAGTAGAAGAGTGAACTGCTACTTTATATATTATGAAAAAGATGTGGAGAGAATGTCTTCAATCGATGGATCAAGCCAAAACTGGATGGCGACTGTTGGAATGTGTCTCATTGGGGATAAAACTAAGCTTCTTCGGCTCATCCCAAGCACGTACCAAGCTTCATGCTCAATATGCTGGCGTGGTCATCGAGAATCTTCACATTAAAACTGCCAAGGTTAAAACATTGGGGTGATTGTTGAACCCTCTTTGAGTATGGATGCTCATATCAACAGTTTTATAAGCAAAACCAAATACCATCTCAGATTGCTGAGATTGGTTGAACCATATGTTTCCAAAAGGAACCACGTTGGTTCGAGCCAGTGTAATGCCCAGTATTGATTACTGCAGCGCTCCGCTGGCTGGGGCTAGCAAGGGCTCTTTTGGGAAAATCACAAGGAGAGCCCAGTAAACTGGTTAACTGATTAAGGGAAATACCTAGCCAATCCCAGTGCCTGCATAGAGACAGGCTTGAAAGGAGACAATCAGAAGTATTATGAATAATCTGGAGAAGGATGATTATGAAGATGATGCATAAAATCACTCAGTGCCAGCTTCGGAGCTGTAAACACAAGGAGCAAATGCGCACCCCAAAGGAGGAGAGAGACCTGCAAGCCTGCTGAGGGCTTCATCCCGGGCTATGGCAGATACCAGATTAAAGGGTATAGAGAAAGATGAAAGCCTGCTGAGGGCTACATCTCCGAACCCCGGCAGGATCCATAGACCAGGGCAGAGAGACAGGAGCCTGGCAAGCTTTTTCCCAAGAGACTGATCATGAGCTGGTGTGTTACAGTAATGCAGCATGACAAAGGCCCTAAGCAAAGGATGGGGGGTACTTGCTGGTAATTGTCTGTTATGCTAATCCCTAGACATGGGGAGCAAACACTGTCTAGTATGCCAGTTTTAGAGACACTACCCTGCAGCAAAGGGGAAGGGAATACTTGCTTATAGGAGAAGCAGCGAGTTGGTCACTGTATCCCCGGGACTTGTGCTTAGAGAATCCTGACAATGATGGGTTGGGATAGGTGGCTCTTTAGATGGGCCCTTTTCACCCTTTGTTCAACAATAGAACACCGAACAGGAACCTCTGCTGCTTTTACAAGAGGGTAAGTGTAACTAAAGAACAAACACAGCCAAAGGAAGAAAAATAGGGATCCAGAAACATCAACAATTCCAAGAACTACTAACAGATTCCCCCAAAACCCATCTGAACTCTCCTAAACATGCCAACAGAAGTCTAAACTCCTCCAAAACCATTCATTCGGTAGCCTATCCTTGTCACCCCTAACTCAACAGCCAAATGAAACAGACAAAGGAAGCAGAAAGCAAACTGGCTCTTTTGAACCTGTTTCTAGAATGGCTCATTGCCGCAGATTGATTGTTTGAACTCCACTTTTGAGTGTTCCATGTGGACATTTTTAGGTTGACATTTGAAGGCCACTATCCAAGAGTGTGGCCCTTTGAGAAACCCATGGGAACCCCACGAAACCTGTCAAGCCCACCTAAGCGTGTTTTGGGAAGATTAAGCACCTGTTGTGAGAACCTGGTGTCCTGCCTGTCCTAGTTCCGCTTGATTAAGGTCACAAATAGCATTTAAAGAGACCCCCATCATATAAGTAGAGTGAGCCCCTGCTCACTGCAGTGACCTGCTCCATATAGAAACCTACTCGCAAGAAGACCTGGTTGGGACCTCTGGCTGACTTTTCTGACTTTAGCACTCTCACTCAAGATCATAGTACTACCTTCAACACTGATTTGGTATTAGGAATTAAATACACTTTCCATGGGCCCAAGACACTGAGGCCTTTTACAGAGTTGTCAATTGTAGCCATGAGGCTCTTCTACTGGTCGTTCATTATTTAAGTCCTGAGTCCCTACCACACCAGTGCTAATTGGCTTAACTGTCCAACACGGAAACTGTAATCAGACAATTGATAAATATTGGTAGAAGTGGGAAACATCTGAAAGGAAACAAGTGAAAAGCAGTAGTAACCAAACCTCATCTGAGAAAAGGTCCCCAGGCGTACAAATAGACAGAACACAATTTAGAACACTACAAAAGAGCACAAAGCTCTGCAGTAGTCACAGACTGTGAATAGACACAGTATGTGCTAGAGAGCAGGGACAAGGTAAGTGGCCCTGCCTCGGAGAGCTGCTATTGATAAAGCTGACAAAAGACCCTTTTCTATTTAGACCAGTGGTTAAAACATAGTTTTGTTTAATGTATTACTCTCCACTGTGGTGTTGGCTATTAGAGTGGTGAGAGGAACACATACCCAAGAAGAGAGGGGTCAGCTTTCCAGACAGTGAGACTATCAGAATGCTTAAATTTTTAGAGGAACTGTCCTGGGATATCAACTTTTCCAGAGGGTAAAATTATCTGAATATGAAAATTTTGATAAAAACTAAGAACCCAGGAAAGTGGTCCCTGGCTGATGAGAATGCCACGGCAAAACAAAACCCTAAGTATGGGGGGAGGAAATACTTGTTGGTGATTGTTCACTAGAGATACAAGAGGCATGCTGGGCAGCATGCTCCTGGAACGGAGACTGATAAGGATTTTTAGTTAGAAACCCAAGGCAAGTTAAGTGTTTCCATAATTGGGTCCTTATACACTGTTAAGGATTTCAATCAGGCGATAGACCCTGGTCTCAGCCTAGTATGCAGCGCACAACTGAAATGCTTATTTTGCTATATGTATAGTTTCAATATTTGAGAGATACACCACTCATATTACACCCCCTTTCAAATAGCTCGGGTCACGATGGATCAGAAATCAGGCTGGTTGGTAAAGGTAATATGTATTTATTTATTTAAAATTCAAATCAAACATATACTTTTCAATAGGGAGCAGCAATCACCAATGTGGTGACAATAACAGATAGGAATGTGAACAATGCCCTTAAGTTAACCCTTTAGCCACAAAGATTGAAAACAGCAGAGAATAGAACACTTTTGGCTTGTTTGGAAAGATTGCACTTAAGTTAGGATTCCCCCTGCAATATTCCTCAGCCCACAAATAATCAATTCTAAAGAGATATAAGGAAGCATCAGGTAATCAGGAATAAGGAACAAGAAACGAAATTCGAATCCAACCTTCCCTCCTCAAACAAGAGAGAAAAACGGATTTGAAATCTTACAATGTTAAAATGATGCTCGAAAATGGCTGAATAAAACACTGAAAGTGTGCAATAATCCCTAAATCAATAAAAATGTCTATGGGAGCAACATTGGAAAGATACCAGCAGTCATAAGCAATAGTTTGAGCAAAAGAAAACAATGTGAATTTGAATGGAAGATTGAAAATAATTTAGAATAAAAATAACACGTGCAAAACTTTGCAAAAATGTTGATTTGCGCCTAAAATTAACCAAACGGTTATGAGTACGGTTTTTGGGGTGGGGTGTAGCCATAGGTCTTAGGTATAATCAAGAATTAATGAGGTCTATAGCTATTAAACTGAGGGAGATATGCAATGTAGAATAAGAGGCGTTGTTAGAAAAATCGGGTAGTGAAAACAGAAAAGAATCTCAGTTTGGACAAGAATAATTTTAGTCTAAGTTTTACTCTATACTAGAGCATTCCAGCTAGACTACCAAAGAGGGACACAGTAAGCTCTAGAGTTGATTCTTGACTTCAACCCCAGATCCCCAGCGCCCGCCCTGGCATAACCAGTTCGATCACTCAAAATAGGATTGTTAATTTAGGATTTACACAAGATAAAAATGACTAAAGAAATGGCGCTTAGCAAGATAAATCAAGGACAGGATTGCAATAAGGATTCTGACAATGTTACAAGTTATAAAGGTAAGGATAGGATGGTTTAGAGATTGGGATAGGACAAGGCAAAGCAAGGTATATTATGGTTTTCTATGATTCCTATTAATACTTACAGTCCTCTTTAGTTTAGGATTTTGGACTGTCAAGGGTTCTGGTCACCACACGGATCTGGTCTAACACAGGACAGCTGGGCCGTTCTGGTCACCGACTGCACTGGACTGGCACTTCTGGTTACTGGATACTACAGATCAGCGGGGTAGCAAGTTTGCAGCAGGCATGCATCTAGTAGCAGCAAGCCAGGATGGATCAAGATGCTTCCTTTGGGTTTCTGGGATTTTTTTTAGAATTTGCGGCCTAGCTGAAAATGGGGTCAGCAATGCATAGGCCTTGGCTTTATAATTAAAATGTTGAATCACGTTCAAACTGGACGTAGAAATTAGGAACAGACGCCATGCAGGAATTCAGGAAGAAAGTCAGGAATCAGTGTGTGTCCTGTGTGCTGTCAGGGGGCCTTATTTATCATGCCAGATGACATCACTACAGTATATGGCAGGGGCAGGCTTACTACTCCCGCCTCTAATAACACGATTGGGCAAGGTAGAAGTCTCCTCTTAGCTCTTCGCTGATTGGATCACAGAAAAAAGATGCCATGTTTATGTTGTGATTTTTACAATGTCTAGAAACCTCCTCTAGCTACTGGAACCAAAATCTAATTTTGCCACAAACACATATTTATGCCGTTGCAACCTCTGAGAAAATCAGATGCACAGGTTACAGATTTTGTGTGTCATATTTTAATCCAAACCTCAAGTCTGTGGGACCTGATTTCCTTTGCTGACACATTTTGGTAATTTTAAACATGAAAGATTTGGCCTATAATTCCCCCATTTTGTACACAGATGGGCATTATCCCCAGGGATGTATGACACAATTTTATGTTTGCAACATCAATACTTTCCCCGTAATCTGCCATTTTTTTAATAACTTCTGTTCCTTGTGCAGTAATGAGTTCTACCATGTTGTCAAAGAAAGAGCATAAAATTTGATTTAGAACTACGAACTTTTAATATTTTTTCCTAATTCTTGCTGCAAATTTAAACGTCTTTAAAGTTCAGTTACAAAATAGCCTTTAAAGCCAAAAGGAAGTCCATTGTCACTTTATCCATTTTTTTTCTTTCCCCCAACTGCTATCAATTGTCAGTTTCTTTGAAGCAGGATGAGGGGCCTCTCTCTTGATTGAAGGTTTTATTGCCCCTCACACTTGACAGGTGAAAGTATCAACCTGCTATTGTCCCAGGCTGGAGCAAAGACGAATGTCTGATGAGCTTGTGAAGTTTCTTTGTCCTGATGCATTCAAAGTCTTTCAAGCTGGCAATTAGCGCTTTCCTGTGCCAGAGGTTTATAAGGTGTCATCCTTTCTCAAGGCTAGCAACTGACAGAGCAAGTTTTTTTTTCATAGCTTGCCAACTTAGCCTATCAGTTTTAGCTTGTATTTTCTCATTTTACATCTTGACTTAAACCGATGGAATCAAAACAGTTTATAGGTGTACTTTTACCAGCAACAAATCCTTTTACATTGCTAAGTAATCAGGCCTTCACACAACAATTTACTTTTACATAGGCGATTTTCTCTCTTCAGTCAGAAAAAGAACATTTGACTATTTATTTAAATTCGGTTTTCATCTCCAACAAATACACACTTTATGCAGCTATTGTTCTTTTCTTGAGTGCTGGGGTTGTTTTGCAGCATGAATACATTTAAACAGGCATCTATTTACAGTCTCTGGACAGCTGATTTTTAAATACTTTTGCAAAGTTTTAGACGTGCTTCCCTTGTAAAATGAAAACAATGCCCATGGTTGATTTTTCAAAGATACTTTTGACAGGAGCTGCCAGTCAAGAATTAGGCCCGGTTCTGAGGAGACACAATGGGTGATCCTTGGCATTGCAGGGAAGGACTGGATGAGTTTAGCCCAAACAGCACTTTTAAAGGTTGAAAAAGGTGTCATTTTAAAGAGGCATTTTGGGTTTTCAGCAAAGTAATGCTGCCTCTTTCACTTCACTCCATGTTAAATGTTGCAGAGCACACTTGCACATTCCTGCAGTGAGTACTCTGTTCCACCCCACCTGAATGTGTGTGGCAGGGTGGTGCAGCCATTTTCTGGTTGTTGCAAAAATGCAGTTTAGAGATTCTGGCGTGCACAGGCGTCAGCGCGTCCATTTTGTTGTTTCTTGAACCACTGCAGTGATGTAGTATAGCACAGCTGAGTGGGTTAATTCATTGCACAACCTTGCACGTTTACCAGAGTGATCTTTTTCATTTCTAGTTTGTTTTTTCCAATGCTAACAAAAACAATAAACGGTATGATTGTTTCACCTGTGACTGTTGTTTTGATTCCCTGCAAGACCAGGTGACCTTTTAAATTGGATGGGGATAGTGAGGGTGATCAAATGACTTGAAACCTCTACAAAATGATGGCATACAATTGTCTGGTCACGCTCAACATTCCTTCAAAAATCACATAGCCTAAAAGGTGCAAACAGTTTGTCTACAGATCTCCACACTTCACAAAAGCAAATCCTTAATCCCTTTGAATAACTACAGCACGGTGGTCCACGCACTTGTGATCTTATATATCGACTGGTCTTCCAGCTGCACACCTGACCCCCGCAAGGCAGCCCACCACGCTGCAGCCCGCCTCATAACAGGTGGTTGCAAATTAAACCATATCTCTCAAAAAAAACACAAACTTCACTGGCTCCCTTTTTCTGCTAGGATTATATGCAATCCTGCATGTATTACCTGGAAAGCACACTTGCACGGAACACCAAGATACTTGGCAGCTGAACTCCACAGCTCTGGAGGCTCTCACGCCTCGTATAGCAAAACTATCAAAAGGAAGTCTAAGCTAGCCCATCAAGTGAAGACATGCAAGCAGTCTTCCTCCTCCTGCCACGCCCGACCATGCAGATCTCAATCCCAGCAGAGGCTCAAAGTACCTCCACCCATTCTCCAGGTACAGAAAACTGTAAAAACAATGCTCTTGCCACAATACTTGCTGGATCAACAAAATCCCCTCTCTAACTCCACCAACTGTGCTGCACCACAGTATCCAATTCTGTCACCCTGCTGTTGTATAAAGCTCTGCTGCTCTCCAGCTAGGTCCATGCTATGAGCAGCAACAATAACAAATGATTAGCTAAGGCACTGGGTCCTCCACAGCTCAGTTGACAGGGACGTCATTTCACCAAAATGTCAAGGGTAGTGGAAGTGACATAACATGACCCTTGACCTCTGATGACATCACAGGCAGTGATGTCATTTGATCCCACCCCGAAGTGATATCGCGGGAAGCGATGGAACATGAGATTTCACCCCTTGACAAAACAGGAAGTGGCATCACATAGCATTGTTCCTAAGTACACTATGAAAAATATGGTTTACAATATCACTATAATGTGATATACATTTCATACAAGAATGGATCCCAATATGTATCGTTAAGATTAGTGTGTTTAGGCCCATAATACCAAATTACTGTGAATACAAGCAGACCTCCATGGCCAATTGATAACGATGTGTTATTATATATCACTTACGCCTAAGCGCTTTATATAGAACAAATATACACACAATATCACCCAACCTGTGTTGGTACTCATTTATTGAAGGATGAAAGGCTGAGTTGAGGTGTTTAAGAACAGACAAAATCAGTGACTCACACCCTGAAGTGTGCCTGAAATAAGCTTGTAATGAGTCTAGTAATTATTGTATAGAATTCCAGAAAGACACATTGTTTGGTATTCCTAGTCTTTCTTATTTAGGGTCACTGATGAAAGTTTTAGACTTGTGGAACCCCTGTTCTTTTTGTTATTAAGAGGCCTGAACAAGAAAGCAAGCCACTCCAGAAGCAATGAGCCACATGGTGCTGGCCACAGCCCAGGAGCTTGTATTAAAAATAATATAAAAAGGTTCCTTTTCTTTTTTATTTTAGGGGTATCAAGAGAGACCACAGGGGTAGAAAGGGAGACATCAGGAATCGCAGTTACGACCCCTGTCAACCTTTAAATGACGTCCCTGTCAGTTGAATCAGGGGCCTGCAGCCTTACAACAACCTTTGTAAAGAGACTGGGGGGGCATACCTAAAAGGTATTAAACAGTATTTAGTAGGTCTGCTATGAACAACTGAGTAGATTCTGCATGCAGCCGGGAGAAGAACGAAGGACATATATATGCATAGCTGGGAAAGGGGCCTGGAGGATCAGATTGGTGAGAAAGCTTATATGAATAGCTGGGAAAGGGGCCTGGTAGATCAGATTGGTGAGAAAGCTTATATGCATAGATGGGAAAGCGGCCTGGAGGATCAGATTGGTGAGAAAGCTTATATGCATAGCTTGGAAAGGGGGCGGGGGGATCAGATTGGTGAGAAAGCTTATATGCATAGCTTGGAAAGGGGGCGGGGGGATCAGATTGGTGAAAAAGCGTATATGCATAGCTTGGAAAGGGGGCTGGGGGATCAGAATGGTGAGAAGGCCTATATGCATAGCTGGGAAAGGGGCCTGGAGGATCAGATTGGTGAGAAAGCTTATATGCATAGCTGGGAAAGGGGCCTGGAGGATCAGATTGGTGAAAAAGCGTATATGCATAGCTTGGAAAGGGGGCTGGGGGATCAGATTGGTGAGAAAGCTTATATGCATAGATGGGAAAGCGGCCTGGAGGATCAGATTGGTGAGAACGCTTATATGCATAGCTGGGAAAGGGGCCTGGAGGATCAGATTGGTGAAAAAGTGTATATGCATAGCTTGGAAAGAGGGCTGGGGGATCAGATTGGTGAGAAAGCGTATATGCATAGCTGGGAAAGGGGCCTGGAGGATCAGATTGGTGAGAAAGCATGCAGACCCATCTGGGGGCCCATAGATAGAACCTAAATGATCTAACAGTCAGCCAAACTCCAACACAAACTACTTTATATGTGGCAGTGTAAACCAAACGCTCCATCCAGTGGTCCTGGCGAGGTCTGCCAAAGTCTTAAGTGCTGCAACCTGGTAGATTCATTTTTGTACGTCTGGATTTGGGACCTTCGTGCTTGAAATCAAATCTTGCATCTTTTTTTGTGGTAGTAGACATGTAGATATCTAAGGCACCATTATTTGCTCTCCAGTAAACAGGTGCAAAACTAGATGGCGATGCAATCTTTTGCAACATTAAATTGACCCTGCAACTACTGTGGGTGACTGAATGATGTCACGACATACACTGAAACAAGCAGGAAGCACCCTTTAATCCTTTGTAGCTAAATAGAGTTTAGTGTTGATTGGCCACGGAAAAGCCTTGCCATGAGTTTTTGTGCTTCAATCGATTGGTTTTCTAAACCCATTTTGGGGGTTTTCTGCCGAGGATAGGAATATCCTATAATGCCCTATGGGGATGCGGGGACTCAGCTTCCTGTGCTTGTGCCACAGCTTTGTCGATGATGTTTCCGTTAATTAATTTGAATGTGCTTCCCAATGGCTGTGGGGGTGAGGGTGCATGATTAAAGAACCATCGATTTGCGTCATTTATGCAAAATAACTTCACCCAAAAAATAAATGGTAGGAAAAAAAAACAATATGGTTATTACCGGGAAATTGTAATTTCTTTAACACAACAAGGACATTAACAAACTGCATGGTCCTGTGAGCATTAAACTACTGTATGCCGCGTGGGCTATGACATCTGGCTATTAGTGCCGCTCAAATCCCACTGTGTTAATTGTCGCTTTGAAAAGCATCAAAATATCATTACTTATTTACTCCTTCCTAGCCTGGAGTTCGCACATGCTGTAATGTTGCACTGTACGTGAAATGGCTTTGCATTACTAATAAGCATATTTAGTGCATGATATTTCTGCTTCCCAATTACAGGAAGTAGTCAGTCATGTTTCATTACTTGGCTGATTGCCACCATCATTCTATTGTGACAAGACCCTTGGATGAAGCTCACTGTACTTTCGTATACAATAATAAAAACAACCTTTATGGTGTCGCTGAAAGGTTGCTCTGTACTGCTTTGTGTAGACAGCTGACTCGACAGATTTCTTCACCTAAAGGAGTTTTATGGAGGGTCGCTCAAAGCCATTTAAGAGTGCCAATGTGTGTAGAGGATCATAGGTTGGGGAAAGGGTGGGGAAAGGACAAGGGAAAAGGAGAGGGAGAGAAATGATGCTTGTGTTGCTAATCCCAAGGTCTTGTTCACAATCCTGGAGGAGAAACCTAGGCAGGCTGATGGAGAGATGACATTGTACAAATAAGTCATTTTTTGTTCTTCGTGGCAACTGTTGAAGCCTGAATCCGGATGTTCAATACGTTTTTGGTTTGGCAGCACAGTGAGGTGATGCTTCTGGCATCCTTCCATTACTCTATTTTTCTGTTAGGCTTTAAATAAACAGACCTTTTGCTGCCACCACAGGTGCCAACTTCACTCAATGCATAGGACATTTAGAAACACATGAAGGGAAGTGTATGGCAGACTTGTTTACCCTTTTCATTTAGTTCCTTTTTAACAATACAAATAGAAAATAGGGCTCCCTAAAGGATTTGAAGGGGATCCGGGTGTTGATTTGCAGAAAACAGGAACTCAGGTTTTATCCTGCTCTTCTAGTGAAGAAACTCAGGTGTTATCCTGCTCTCCTAGTGGAGGAACCTCGGGTGCTATGCTGCTCTCCTAGTGGAGAAACTCAGGTGTTATCCTGCACTGCTAGTGGAGGAAATCGGGTGCTATGCTGCTCTCCTAGTGGAGAAACTCAGGTGTTATCCTGCGCTATTGGTGTAGGAACTCGGGTGCTATGCCGCTCTCCTAGTGGAGAAACTCAGGTATTATCCTGTGCTCCTAGTGGAGGAAATCGGGTGCTATGCTGCTCTCCTAGTGGAGAAACTCAGGTGTTATCCTGCGCTCCTAGTGGCGGAACTCGGGTGCTATGCTGCTCTCCTAATGGAGAAACTCGGGTGTTATCCTGCAATCCTAGTGTAGGAACTTGGGTGCTATGCTGCTCTCCTAGTGGAGAAACTCAGGTGTTATCCTGCGCCCCAAGTGGAGGAACTCGGGTTGTATGCTGCTCTCCTAGTGGAGAAACTCAGGTGTTTTCCTGCGCTCCTAGTGGAGGAACTCGGGTGCTATGCTGCTCTCCTAGTGGAGGAACTCGGTTTGTATGCTGCTCTCCTAGTGGAGAAACTCAGGTGTTATCCTGCACTCCTAGTGGAGGAACTCGGGTGCTATGTTGCTCTCCTAGTGCAGTACTCGGGTGTTATCTGCGCTCCTAGCGGAGAAACACAGGTTTAATCCTGCTCTCCTAGTCAAGAATCTCAGGTTTTATCCTGTGCTCCTAGGGGAGGAACTCGGGTGCTATGCTGCTCTCTTAGTGCAGTACCCAGGTGTTATCCTGTGCTCCTAGTGGAGGAACTCGGGTGCTATGCTGCTCTCCTAGTGGAAAAACCCAGGTTTTATCCTGCTCTCCTAATCAAGTAACTCAGGTTTAATCCTGTGCTCCTAGTGGAGGAACTCGGGTGCTATGCTGTTCTCCTAGTCAAGAAACTCAGGTTTATCCTGCTCTCCTAGTGGAGAAACTAAGGTGTTATCCTGTGCTCCTAGTGGAGGAACTCGGGTGCTCTACTGCTCTCCTAGTGCAGTACTCTAGTGTTATCCTGCGCTCCTAGTGGCGGAACTCGGGTGCGATGCTGCTCTCCTTGTGCAGTATTCAGGTATTAGCCTTCGCTCCTAGTGGAGGAACTCGGGTGCTATGCTGCTCTCCTAGTTGAGAAACTCAGGTTTTATCCTGCTCTCCTAGTGGAGAAACTCAGGTGTTATGCTGCTCTCCTAGTCGAGAAACTCAGGTTTTATCCTGCTCTCCTAGTGGAGAAACTCGAGTGCGATGCTGCTCTCCTTGTGCAGTACTCTGGTATTATCCTTCGCTCCTAGTGGAGGAACTCGGGTGCTATGCTGCTCTCCTAGTTGAGAAACTCAGGTTTTATCCTGCTCTCCTAGTGGAGAAACTCAGGTGTTATCCTGCAATCCTAGTGTAGGAACTTGGGTGCTATGCTGCTCTCCTAGTGGAGAAACTCAGGTGTTATCCTGCGCTCCTAGTGGAGGAACTCGGGTTGTATGCTGCTCTCCTAGTGGAGAAACTCAGGTGTTATCCTGCGCTCCTAGTGGAGGAACTCGGGTGCTATGTTGCTCTCCTAGTGCAGTACTCGGGTGTTATCTGCGCTCAAAGTGGAGGAACTCGGGTGCTATGCTGCTCTCCTAGTGCAGTACTCAGGTGTTATCCTGCGCTCCTAGTGGAGGAACTCGGGTGCTATGCTGCTCTCCTAGTGGAGAAACTCAGGTTTAATCCTGCTCTCCTAGTAAAGTATCTCAGGTTTTATCCTGTGCTCCTAGTGGAGGAACTCAGGTGCTATGCTGCTCTCTTAGTGTAGTACCCAGGTGTTATCCTGTGCTCCTAGTGGAGGAACTCGGGTGCTATGCTGCTCTCCTAGTGGAAAAACTCAGGTTTTATCCTGCTCTCCTAATCAAGTAACTCAGGTTTAATCCTGTGCTCCTAGTGGAGGAACTCGGGTGCTATGCTGTTCTCCTAGTCAAGAAACTCAGGTTTATCCTGCTCTCCTAGTGGCGAAACTAAGGTGTTATCCTGCGCTCCTAGTGGAGGAACTCGGGTGCTATACTGCTCTGCTAGTGCAGTACGCTAGTGTTATCCTGCGCTCCTAGTGGCGGAACTCGGGTGCGATGCTGCTCTCCTTGTGCAGTACTCAGGTATTATCCTTCGCTCCTAGTGGAGGAACTTGGGTGCTATGCTGCTCTCATAGTTGAGAAACTCAGGTTTTATCCTGCTCTCCTAGTGGACAAACTCAGGTGTTATGCTGCTCTCCTAGTCGAGAAACTCAGGTTTTATCCAGTGCTTCTAGTGGAGAAATTTGGGTGCTATGCTTCTCTTCTAGTGCAGTACTTGAGTATTATCCTGTGCTCCTAGTGGAGGAACTCAGGTGCTATGCTGCTCTCCTAGTGCAGTACTCAGGTGTTATCCAGTGCTCCTAGTGGAGGAACTCGGGCGCTATGCTGCTCTCCTAATGGAGAAACTCAGGTTTTATCCTGTGCTCCTATTGTGGAACTCGGGTGCAATGCTGCTCTCCTAGTGCAGTACTCAGGTGTTGTCCTGTACTCCTAGTGGAGGAACTCCGGTGCTATGCTGCTCTCCTAGTGCAGTACTCAAGTGTTATCCTGCGCTCCTAGTGGAGGAACTCGAGTGCTATGCTGCTCTCCTAGTGCAGTACTCAGGTGCTATCCTGCGCACCTAGTGGAGGAACTCGGGTGCTATGCTGCTCTACTAGTTGTGAAACTCAGGTTTTATCCTGCTCTCCTAGTGGACAAACTCGGGTGTTATCCTGTGCGCCTAGTGGAGGAACTTGGGTGCTATGCTGCTCTCCTAGTACAGTACTCGGGTGTTATCCTGCGCTCCTAGTGGAGGAATTTGGGTGCTATGCTGTTCTCCTAGACGAGAAACTCAGGTTTTATCCTGCTCTCGTAGTGGAGAACATCAGGTGTTATGTTGCTCTCTTAGTCGAGGAAAATACGTTTTTATCCTGCTCTCCTAGTCGAGAAACTCAGGTTTTATCCTTTGCTTCCAGTGGAGGAACTCGGGTGCTATACTACTCTCCTAGTGCAGTACTCGGGTGTTTTTCTGCGCTCCTAGTGGAGGAACTCGGGTGCTATGCAGCTCTCCTAGTGCAATATTCAGGTCTTATCCTGCGCTCCTAGTGGAGGAACTCGGGTGCTATTCTGCTCTCCTAGTGCAATACTCATTTGTTATCCTGCGCTACTAGTGGAGGAATTCGGGTGCTATGCTGCTCTCCTAGTGCAATACTCAGGTGCTATCCTGCGCTCCTAGTGGAGGAATTCGGGTGCTATGCTACTCTTCTTGTGCTGTACTCAGGTGTTATCCTGCACTCCTAGTGGAGGAACTCAGTTGCTTTGATGCTCTCCTAGTGGAAAACTCAGGTTTTGTCCTGTGCTCCTAGTGGAGGAACTTGGATGCTATGCTGCTCTCCTGGAGGAGGAATGTAGGTATTATTCTGCTCTCCTAGCGGAGGAACTCAGATTTTATGCTACTCTCCTAGCAGAGGAATTCAGGTATTATTCTGCTCTCCTAGCGGAGGAAGTAAGGTGTTATGCTGCTCTCTTAGCAGAGGAATTCAGGTATAGTTCTGCTCTCCTAGCAGCGGATCTCAGGTGTTATGCTGCTGTCCTAGCAAAGGAATTCAGGTATTATTCTGCTCTCCTAGCAGATGAACTCAGGTGTTATGCTGCTCTCCAATGGAGGAATTCATATATTATTCTGCTCTCCAGCGTAGGAACTCAGGTGTTATGCTGCTGTCCTAGCGGAGGAATGCAGGTATTATTCTGCTCTCCTAGTGGAGGAACACATGTGTTATGTTGCTCTGCTAGCAGAGGAATTCAGGTATTATTCTGCTCTCCTAGCAGAGGAACTCAGTTGTTCTGCTGCTCTTCTAGCAGAGGAATACAGGTTTTATGCTGCTCTCCTAGCAGAGGAATTGAGGTTTTTCAACAGAGCGGGAGCCTTGGTGTACTGTTTTCTGCAGTGGATCCTTAACATATATTTAAATCATATATTCGCACTCGTGAAAGACAGATTACCCAATCCGAATCTGTCTTTCACTGGTACAATTCTGTAATCACTGCCCCATTCATCTTTTAAAATAGTAAAGGGACTATATTCCTTTTCAAATGACAGCGTAAACTTTTTCAATTTATTTTACTTTTATTTACTTTTCTCAGGAGATGGGCTCTACCATGGCTTGGGCTGGCGGGCCATTACTGGCCATGTCCACCCCCTTTCAGGAGGTGAAAGCCATATTCAAGGTCAATGATCGCTTCCCTATATTTGAGGTGAATCCTTGATCCACTGGGTTCTAAAAGTTCTATGGTGAATAACTTTTGACTCACTTAAAGAATAAGCATGACAGTTTCTAAAAACCTTACACAGATTATAAAAAATGAAAGGTTTGGGGCAAATCTGTGCAACAATTCAAATGTTATAAATCACTGAAAAAGGTGTGATTTAGACGTTTGGATTGGCTGTCCTATGGCTGAAATGTAGAGTTTATGCTCACATGCACAGCCAAACCAATGAACAGATTTTTGCCCAAATCTTTTTTGAGGGTGTTAGAAAGCATGGGAATAATTCCCTTTCACTTTTTGCAGTGGAAAGCTGTGCAGCAGAATCCTTTAAATAAATAAATACATACATACATATATATATATATATATATATATATATATATATATATGACAGAAAGGCGGTGAGGGGCGCACTCTGGTTCCCAGCTAGGTGTACCTTTCCACAGTCCAGTAGATCTTCTAATCCTAGCGCTTTCTTGCCTCTTGCAATCATCTGGGAGGCAGTCAGTTCAGGTGTTAATGGTTAATACCAATGATGGCCTCAGGGAATTCTGGTTGCTGTAGTCAATTCAAGTAGCCAGGAACCAACTCACACTCCAATTACACAGTGTAAATCCCCAATTGGGGGGAGGGGGGAAAACCAACAGTGTGGCTCTCCTTAGTAGGGGCATGTGTCACCTGGTGCCGCCACCTCTGGAGCCCGGGACTCCCAAAAACATTTGACAGAAAGGGGGTGAGGGGCGCACTCTGGTTCCCAGCTAGGTGTACCTTTCCACAGTCCAGTAGATCTTCTCCTCCTAGCGCTTTCTTGCCTCTTGCAATCATCAGGGAGGAAGTCTGTTCAGGTGTTTGTGGTTAATACCAATGATGGCCTCAGGGAATTCTGGTTGCTGTAGTCATATCAAGTAGCCAGGAATCAACTCACCCTCCAAATATATATATATATAATTAGACTGAGTCTCGGTACCCAGACACCAAAAACATTGTTTTAATTCATTTTTCTGTACAAATTGATACAATTACAATACATAATTTAATATACAATTTAAGTACTACAGTAAATGGAATAAGATTTAAAATCCACAATGAATAAAATGGTCATCAATACATAAAACAAGATCAACTTATAAATATGGCTCCTTACATAGAAGTTTTCGATATTGGTATTGTGTCCGATGGAATACAGCTGGATATATTTACTGTTGAAATACTAAAATTTACTAAATAAGGATTGCTTTAAAGTGTCCCATGCATATGTGATGATAGTGTGGTATCTAGTCCAGAAAGATCTCCTTTTACCTCTAGCACCCTACTGAAACCTATTTCCACACACGAGAGTACTAGTTGGGTCATCATTCAATCATGATGGCGGACTTGGACAGTAACGGCCCGCCAGACCAAGATATGGTAGGCCCGAGCGAAGCAATGGCCTCAACTCGGGTTGTGGGCTGTTATCAGTCATGTCCACCCTCCCACCCGAGCTTGAAAGCCATATTCACATGCCAGGGTTCATCCAGGGTGCAAATGGCTTTCATTTTCTTTCCTCTGGAGATTGGAGTCACCAGCGTTGCCAACCTCGGAAGGAAAAGAAAAAGACCAAAAATGTCTATGGTGGCGGAAGGAGCAGGAGGTGCGGAAGACCAGTGTTCAAAGCTCCATTCCCTCAGGTAAGTGGGGAGGGATGGAGGTAGTGCAGGGAAGGAATTGTTTCATCAAGTGATTTGTGCAGTGTAAATTATTGTGGACGTAGAGCATCATATGTATACACTAACATGCCTCCAGGCCTCTGATGACACTCTACCCTAGCTGTTTTTTCATTAGTAATGAAGGGTTGGTACATATCCCACAATACTTATCACAATTCTTGGCGAATTCTAGAACAGGAAGATCTCCTTTTCCTTCCAATACTTTGATTACCACCTGGAAAAGAGTGTTGAGTTCTCTTTTTAGACTCTTGCTATATAGGCCTAGTTTATTCCTTAGGACGGTGTACCTCCATGGGGTTAGCTGTAAAGGCTTAGTTTATTCCTTAGTACAGTGTACCTCCAAGTTCTAATCTAATCATTGACATCAGAAGTGACGCGGTCAAATTCAACACTGCTCTCTTTTATATATTCTGGTGCATTACAGCAGTTGAGGCATTTTAGACATAACAAGCTGCAATTATTTCAATGGTTTGTTTATGAAAAGTGGAAATGGCCCTGGACAGATACATATTTATCTTGTTTACATTTTTGTTAAATAAATACTGGTGTGGGCACAGAGAGGGGCAGCATGTGGAGATTTCTACAGCAGCCTTGTGCTTATCCTCCAAAAGATATTGCTAAGCAGCATGGCACTGGGAGAGCCTGTTGACCTTTGCTTCTGCCCAGGTGGTCGGGAGGTGAGGGAGAGCTGCAGAGCTGCTTCATCAGGAGTAGCTCCATCAAACTGCATGTTGGCAACTTTGGGCTGGCCTTTCATTGGCCCAAATCCCACACTGGATTTTGAAGACATGGCAGACCCAGGCAGAGGGAGCACCTTGAGTGCTTTGTCTGGGGCAGCTGTACTGGAGGTGAGCAGAGCCTGGGAGCTGTAGTCTCTGCCACCCATGATCCTGTGAGAGCTTCCTGGCTAGAGAGAGGTGTTACCTTACCTCACAAAGGTCCTACCGATTGTGCTGCTGGCTGAACAGAGACAGGCAGTCTGACTAGTATACATACAACCTTTCCATAGCTATCCTGGCTGACATTGTTGACATGTGTATGCTGCAAATCAGAGGTGGCTTTAATGATTATATACCAGCCATCAAAGCACCAGCCATCATACCCAAACCCAGGCATGGCTTATATTTCAAGATTACCGTGGTGGTAGTTTACCATAATTCAGATGGTTTTGGAGCAGAGCTGCACCCTCTGGGCTGTGCTGACTTTATTACTGCATCTGTCAAAAAGGGCATCTGTAACGTCCGAACCTGTGCTGTGCCACTGGAGAGCAGGAGCTGCAGGTCAGGGAGGCTGAAAAAGTAGGGCAAAGGTGTACACTATGCTCTTGGGATGGCATTTTTTTTAAAGGGGTGGGGGCACTGATTAGAATCCATCCTTTCTTAGATGGAAGTACCCCTATAATTGTATTAATTAAGACAACATGTAAACATGTTTGGGCTTCTACACCCTTATCAGATGTCAATTCCTCACATGGCAAAGACTAGAGAAGAAGGTCTACTCCAAGTCACTCGGGTGCAATAAACCCAAGTGTCAGTTAGGTTTTGGGATTTGATGGCTGATCTCTGGGTTTTGTTGATTTTCAACTTGGCAAAAGCAGGTGGTTGATCTTCTGCCTTATGGATCTTCAGACATGTAGGTCAGTGAGCAGATTGTATTTGCCAGCTACTTCCAGATGGCTTGTGGTCTGGTTTTCCGCATGCTCTTCATAGGTTTCCAAAAATATGGTTCTCTGTATTTGGGGAATATCAATTAACAATTGTGAAGGTCCCGTTTCAGAGCTTAACCAGAATTGGCATCCTTCTACCTACCTGCTGCATCTTCCTCCATATGCAGAATCTGTGCATTCATAGATTTGTAAAACAGGTTTGAAATAATATTTTCCCCATCTTTAGCTGGGCAACTGCAGGTAGTGCACCCCAATCCCTTTGCAGCTGCAGCGACTATGGCATATAAAGGAGTGTGGGTATGGAAAGTAGCGAGGCCATGCTCATGTCAAAGCAAGATTAGTTTGCAGGGCCCAAGCGACAAGAGGAATTATGGCGTGTGGCTTGGCATTGTTGTAAACCCTTGCTTTCTTGTAAATTATGCATCGGCTATTCTAAGAAGAGGGGAAGGAAAAAGGGCAGTGAAGGTTTGACACAGCATGTGTTCAGTAATCATAATGTAACACGAGAGAATTCTCCGAAATTAACTGGCCAGGGCGCGGCTGAAGCAGGGTGGTTGCACAGCTGCAGGCTTATCTGCTTGATGCAAGAATGTGTTTATGAGAAACTCTTTGCATGGAGAAAGGGTGTGGGATAGCTAACGTGACAAACTGCTAATGTTTATGCACATTTCTTTCCTGTGCCCGTGCCAGCTATTGAAACCAGTGTCTTTTGAAATGTATACAAAGCATGCAGATCTAATGCTTGGGAGCTCACTTCCTCGTTCTCCCTCGAGGGCATTGGAAGTCTGGCCCTTTCGCGAAAGATGGATGACTAAAACTTTTTGACTTGACCAACTGTCTGAGTCATTTTTGTGTGGGGTCCCTTTGACTGAAGTGGGGTGAGCGAAAGTGTGCCCCCATTTACTGGCGACCACATAGGGACCCGAAGGTGTGGTAGCCCATCACTTGGTGAGGCCTTCCAGGGTGAGGCTGAAGGAGTAACGGTATCAGGGCCCCAACGAAAAGCCGCACCATTGAATTAGAAAACACGCCTTACCCTTCCTCTGCCAGTCCCGCCGGATGACAGGACAGCAGGCTGCCGCTCTTTGGGTTCAATAGAGTTCTGGCAGAGAACCCACTAGAGGTGAGTGCCGTTAGGAGGAACGGGTGATAAGGCCTTTGGGACAAGAGTATTCGTTTTATGATACGTACTACTGATGAGGTCTGTTTTGTAGACTGAAATGAAGGATGGATGTTTGATGTAAAGGACCGGTCCTGATGTAGAAGTTACAAGTGAAACAAAAGTCATGGGCAATTTGTTGTCAATTTTGTTAAGGATTTCAATTAGGTGAGGCACACCTTGTATTATTTTGTATTTGTATTTTGTTTATTTATATAGTGTGCCTGGCCCAAAGGCATCTGGGCGCATGTCAAAAGATACATGTTACAGAAAGGTAGCTTACATACATGGCATAAATGAAAGTACATTGCAGTGAGGTAGGTTTACAGGCATATGAAGGTGAAAGTACAGAAATGTATGTACAGGTATGATACGTATTGTACAGATTGAGTAATATGTGAGTAGGCTAATGATACAATGACGTTTATCAGTTACATACAAGTGGATCCAAGGTAAAGTCCTGATGCAGGTCAGTCATGAGAAGCCGCAGGGTACAGTGACAGGATGTTTCGAATGTGTACTTTGTCTTAAATGTGTGAAACCTTGGTCTCAGCCTAGTATGTAGCGCACAACTGAGATGTCTTTCTCTTTATTTTATGCAGATTCAATTTGCGATGGTTCACAACTCGTGACACACACCCTTTTTCAAATATCCCGGGTCACAATCGACCATGAACCAGGCCATTTGGTGAAAATACAATATTTATTTATTTTTAAAAATTCTAAGAAATCATGCAGTTTTTATATGGGGCAGCAATCACCAATGGGGTGATACTTACAATGAAAATGGAAGCAATGCACTTAATTGGCCTTCTCCTAGAACATATACAAAGCACAAGTGAATAGGAGCACTTTCTGAATTAGGATAGATAGCACCCAAGTTAAGGTTCCCCCTGCAATGTTCCCTCAGCCCACAAGTAATCAAAATCTGACCATCCCTCATACAGTAGGAGGCAAAGGGCCTAAAATGACACTCAAATTTTACAAATAATTACTTAATGTGTGGTCAAATTATGATATACATATGTTTTATCACAATAGCATGCATGTTGTATCACCGGCGACCACAAGACAATGGATCAGCAAAGGGCATACAATTCGAAAACTAGTGGACAGTTTAGAGCATGCTGCAGCTAAATGAGACGTTGGAAAACTTGCAATTTACCTAATTCCCATTTAGAATGACACAAACGTAATTGAGGAAAAACTGGTGAAATACTTGAATTCTCAATGCGGATTTAGGGCTGGGGGATAGATATATCATAGGGACAATATATTGGTGTAAATAGGACTCTAGCTAGTGAATTGAGGGAGATTTGGAGGTGGAGTGAGGTTTATTTGTGGGAGGGTGTAGCAGTGAAGAAGAGAGGGCTGGTTTTAAGGTGAAGGACAGGTTTTACTTGGACTGGATTTGGTGGCGGGAGGGGAAGGGTGCCACCCGTAAATATCAGAGCGCGCTGCAGTTGTGGCACATGGCGCGGTACGACCCTTTTCTTTGGGGAGAATTGATTTGTTTGGTCAAAATATCACTAAAGACTTATGATCTATGAAGAACAAAAGGAAAATAGGAAAGTGGCACTGGGAGAATCAACGGCAGGGTGCACAGAGAATTCTAGCAGTTTTAGCGGGTTGCCGGGGTGGGGATTGGATTCGTTGGAGAGTGGAACAGGGACACATGGGTCGGGATGGGGTAGATTGTGTGTTGTGGGGTGTGGGATGTTCGCAGTCCACTCTTGGGTTTGGGAATTTTGGAGCAGTCAGTGGGGTTCTGGTCACTGCACTGCTCAGGTCACCGGCTGGAGGACTCTCCTGGCGGAGAGACGGTTGGGCAATTCGGGACACTGGAGGGCACAGGTAGTGGACAAGCCGGTCTGCTCTCAGGATGCTAAGGTACCACAGCCTACCCCCTTTTTTTAATGGGATTTTAGTGGGATTTTCTTAATCTAGGTCTTTGATGGGATATAGTCAGCTATGCTTTGGTCTGGCAGTGAAATCTGGTCAGCTTTGTTATAGCTGTAGTCAGCTTATTTTACACAACAGTCTGTACAAGGCAAACGTCTTCATGAAATTGACATGTGCACAGAAAGCTATGATTTTCTTTCCAAGCAGTGATTTTTGACATTTTGTAGCAAAATGTGTTTCCCGTGTAGCTGAAGGAATGCCTTTGTTGATCTTCTCATGTTTGGCTGGCACAGCCTGTCTTTCAGGAGTAAGGCTCCTTTCTGATGGAGCACAGTGTGAACATTGGTGGGCATGACAGGGGTTTTTTGATAAAAGCAGTGTGATGAAGGACAGGGACAAATGGCATCAGAGCTGCATTATTTTGACGATGAATTATTCCTTAATTTCAATGGGAATTTTGTGTTTGCATCAGAGCGGTGCTGCTTTTTTGCTCCCCTTCCTTTGTACATGTGGGAACACCCTGGCAGGCTTTTTTGGTGTGCCCCCTTGTTCCATCCTGCCCAATGTGTGCTTGGCCCGGGTGGTGTAGCCATCTTTTTGTCATTGCAAAATGCAGTTTTGGGGTGAGGCAATGGTGCTCAAAGGAGCCAGCACAGCAATGTTGCTGGTTCTGCTGAAGTGCAGCTTGGTGTTGTGCAGAAGAACTGTTGAGTGGGTAAATACTACCAACAGGGACATCCTTAGTCCAGTACATAGATGACATATTAATGAGTGCCAATACAGAGGCAGGAGGATGTTTTTCTCCTGGTTATCTTGCTTCAGTGGTTGAAATAATGGTTCTAACACAGTAGTTAATGCGATACAGGTTTCGCTTTTATTTGTGCTAGTGCTGGGTTGTTTTTCACATTTAATTGATATGCATTGAGTACATTTGAAGGCAATTGTGTGCCTTGTTTGTCAGCTGACACGTGTTTCGACCCGTGGATCTTTATCAAGGCTATTGTCAAAAGTCTCTAGCCTCCTGTGGGGTCCTGGTCTGAGGTATGGGTGCTAAGGTGCTAAGGTAAAGGCCTTGTGCCTACTTCTCGACTGGATTGGATGCAGTTGCCCGAGGATTACCGCCATGTATGAGGGCGGTGGCAGTGGCAGCCCTATCTCTGAAGCAAAGTGCATGAATAATTCTAGGAAACGATGTAACACTAAGAGTACCACATGCCGTGGATGTGCTATTAAACAGAACCCAGATACAGCACCTCTCAGCAGCCAGATTGACACAATATGAAATGTACCTATTCAGTAGAAATGTTAAAATCGAATGATACAAGGTGTTGAATCCAGCTTCTTTGTTACCAGTGCAAACAAATGAGAATGTAGTGATGCATGACTGTGTGATTGGAACAGAAGAAAGCACCAAGGGATTAATTGATTTACAGGACAGGCCTTTAGAGCAATGGGACGGTGTGCTATTCTCTGATGGGTCTTACTATAAATTGTATTCATGGTTGCAAAATATGCTGCAGAAAATTCTACAAACAATGAACTAGGACAATATATGTGTGAAACAGTAGAGGTGGGGTTGGATGTGGGAGAACAGGTGGTGAGGATCCAAGAGGATGTAATGGAAGAAGAAAGGAACAACTGGCACTCAGATGATAATATAAGACAATTGGAGAGTGGGGCATGGGCAAATGAGAACACGGAGAGGTGGGTGTTACCAAATGCATACCTCCCCATTGTAGTACGCGTGGAACATGGGCCAACACATGTAAACGCTAGAACAATTGAAAATGTGTTGAAAACTGTCTGGGAGAACAAAATAATTGGTCCCTAGTGCAGAAAATGGGTAAAGCAGTGCAAGATTTGGGTAATGTACAATGTTGAAAGGGTGTGCCGACCCCAGCAGGGTACTGTAAACTGCCCACACAACCCGTTGAAGTGCTGTACATGGATGTTATACATCTGGAACCTGTAAACAGGTTTGCTGACTGCCTGGTAATGAAATGTGGTTATTCAGGATGGGCGGAAGCCTTTCCCTTCCGGTACAACAGTGCTACCTCAACTGCAAAGTGTATATTGAAACATCGGGTACCCCTGTACACGGTCCCTGCCTATCTATGGTCAGATAATGGGTCACATTTCACAGGTGAGGTGGTCGAGAAGGTATGCAAGGCACTGGGGATCGATCAAAGATTCCATGCCGTGTTTCACCCCCAGGAATTATTGAAGGTACCAACAAAATGTTGAAGAACAAACTGGCAAAAGCATGCGCAGAGACTGGTTTGAAGTGCCCTGATGCCTTGCCCCTGGCATTGCTGAGCATAAGAACTGCACTCAAATGCACTCATGGACTATCCCCTTTCGAAATAGTAGTGGGCTGGCCACCTAGCATTGGTACTCCTGTAAATCTGAAAAGATTGTCTGAACAAACCTGGACAGCATTACAGCAGTATTGTATAGCATTGATT
Source organism: Ambystoma mexicanum (assembly GCF_040938575.1). Classification (NCBI taxonomy): domain Eukaryota; kingdom Metazoa; phylum Chordata; class Amphibia; order Caudata; family Ambystomatidae; genus Ambystoma; species Ambystoma mexicanum. Next base: position 289,696,805 of record NC_090930.1, on the reverse strand, counting down.
AAGAGACTTCTTTCTAAACATGCGCAGGTGAAGATTGGGCCAGGCCATGATGTGAAACCCGGAGACTGGGTGGTAATCAAAGCTTTTGATGGAACTAGTGGCCTGCAGCCACCATGGAAAGGACCCTACCAAGTGTTACTGACAACGCAGACAGCACTGAAAGTTGATGGTAAACCACACTGGTATCATACAAATCATGTGAAGAAAGATGATGCTATAGATCCATTGCAATCGACCAGGGTACAAATGAGCCTGTTGGAATTATCCCAGACCCATCTCCCAGCGGATGTCCTCAGGTACAATCTGAGGTCACAGAAAGTATATGTGCCAGGCAACGAGTAAGAACTGTGAATTGAACTTTCATTGTTGGAAAGACAAGAACTCTTTTGTCGGTCAGAGCAGTACACAGCCTTGCTGAAGATGGTGAGCGATTAGCTTGAAGGGCCTTCAGTGTCCCTCCTGGACAAGGCACAACGAGACGTGGGACAGATCGGTGGAAAGGGCCGCCAGTGAGCCATGTTTGTTTAGGGTACAAAAACACTGGAGCTTTAAAAAGGGTTGGGAATGTAAGCTGTAAGATTGAGAGGCTGCTCACTAGGGTAGAATGCTAGGCACCAGGATCCAGCCAAGCCACGGAGCGTAACCTGTAAGTATCAGTATAAACTCAGGTGAAGTGGCAGTAGCAATGAAATGGGAGATGGAAATGCAGGATTTAGTTTTGCTTGTCCACCCACAAAGACGGATGAAGGCAAGTATGGATGTACAACTAAGAAAAAGACTGTAATATGTATGGGAGATGTCTTGGTGGTAATAGGGCTTTGTGTATATTTATGGTATCTGGAACACCCTTCAATGTATGAATTTAAGAATTTATTCCCTGTGGCGAACTCCCCAAATGACATAAATATTACTTATGTATACAGTAAGGATAGACATGAGCATGATGTTCATGAAGCCGAAGAGCATGGTAGGAATGCATATATACGCTTAATGAATACAACGCAGAAGGCGTTGAATTTGTCAAATTGTTGAATATGCAATCATGTTCCCCGCCATGCAGGGGATGGGATACCTATGTATGCCTTCACAGTATCAGAAATTGACAGTTGTATTTTGATTTGGATGAGGGTTCTCTCACTAGACAGGTATATGCTAAACACTTCTATGTGCTTTCCAATAAAATGGTCCGAGATATCATCAGGGATAGTTCATAAAATGAAACATGAAGGAGTAACCTACTGTTCAAAAGACCTTGTAGGTCAGGCAAGGTTAGGGAAATTACCTCCTCCCCCGTTGATGGTAACCAGGGAGTTCTCAAGGAAGAACATTTGTTTTAAGGGAGCAAAGGGAGAACCTGTTTCAGGATATTGTATAATATACCATCTTTCTAGATATGGTAGGGGTCTTTGTGAAATTGAAGGATATGCTTATGTTGTTTATAAAACAGCTTATCTACGGCTTCCCAGGAACATTTCGGGGAGCATGTTATTTTGCAAGGATAATACCTGCTGCTATGATTTATACCCCTAAAGAAATGTATGCTAAACACAGGCATAAGAGAAGGATAAAGCCAGGCCCTGACCAATCAGACACTGACCTGGATATATTCATCAACATAGTAAAGGCGACGACATTTCCTGGGGGAATATTGTTGAACTCCCGAGAGGTACACAGATTAAATAGGGCAGTAGAGACCATGATTAGTGAAACAGCCGATATACTCACTAATATTACATATGAGATGAAGGCCATACGGTTAGTTGCATTACAAAATAGATACGTGTTGGATGTATTGACATCAGAAAGGGGTGGAGTTTGTACTGCAGTGGGCTCCCAATGTTGCATGTACATTCATGATGCAAGTGAGGGAGTATTGTCTGGCATATCCAGGTTACAAAAGACAACTGAGATAATCCACTATGGGGAAGGAACTGGAGATAGCTGGTGGATGAAAATATTGAAGGGCTTGGGTTGGAAATTATTCACTCAAATATTAGTAGTAATAGGGTTAGTGTTGGTGTGTTGTTTTTGTGTACAATGCTTTCTGATGCTCATCAGATGTTGCATGGATGGGTGTGCCAGGACTGCCCAGAAGATACAAAGTGCTGGCTCTTTTAGGAAGGAAGAATATACTCGAGTAATGTGGTTAAAGGAGATGGAGGAGTTGAACAAGATAAACATATGATCTTGCACGGACATGAGCAAAAGGGCCATATTGTGGGTATGGAAAGTAGCGAGGCCATGCTCATGTCGAAGCAAGATTAGTTTGCAGGGCCTCAGTGACAAGAGGGGTTATGGCGTGCAGCTTGTAATTGTTGTAAACCCTTGTTTTCTTGTAAATCATGCATCGGCTATTATGAGAAGAGGGGAAGGGAAAAGGGTGGCAAAGGTTTGACACAGCATGTGTTCGGTAATCATAAAGTAACATGAGAGAATTCTCCCAAATGAACCACCCAGGGCGCAGCTGAAGCAGGGTGGTTGCACAGCTGCAGGCTTATCTGCTTGATGCAATAATGTGTTTTAGAGAAACTCTTTGCACGGAAAAAGGGTGTGGGGCAGATTACGTGACAAACTGCTAAAGTTTATGCAAATTCCTTTCCTGTGTGTGTGCCAGTTATTGAAACCAATGTATTTTGAAATGTATAAACCACACAAATCTAATGCTTGGGAGCTCACTTCCTCGTTCTCCCTTGACGGTGTTGGAAGTCTGGCCCTTTCGTGAAAGATGGATGAATAAACCTTTTTGACTTGACCAACTGTCTGAGTCATTTTTGTGTGGGGTTCCTTTGACTGAAGTGTGGCAAGTAAAAGTGTACCGTGAGACCAAGGATGAAATCACACAGTGCCTTTTTTCAGTCACAAGAGAATTTTAGTATATTTGTTTGGGCTTACTGTGCCCTGCATGTTCCAAGTGACAATCTTAAGAAACACCTTACTTTAAAATGTACATGTGGTGTTGTCTATATAGATGCATAACATCTAGCATATGTACTCATGAGCAAGGAGTTCCCAACTGATTACCTATACCGTTGCTTTGCTATTGCATAATAGGGCTGCCATTCAACAATTTGAGTTCACCATTTGTCATGAATGACATCAGGATACAGGATAGTGTGGTTGGTATAGAAATTAAGAGTGGACAACTAAAATACACAAGGGGTACATTCTGTGGGATGTTTTAAACAGGAGATATCTAATTCAGGGCAATATTCCGCCCATCTCCAACCAGGTACGCCCAACTCTCCTTTATTGTAACGCTCACCTGGCATCCACAGGGACACCACTCGACTTGGCTGGACCGCTCCTGACCTGGACTCGCCTACCCCGGGATCTTGTTCTGCCGAAGATCTAGTCTGGAACACAGGAGTTCTGGTTAAGCCCACAATCTCTGTCTCTTTAGGCCCACCTCCCTTATGAACACCAACGACCTCTTTAGAGCTTTCCTCACCTTGTATTTCGGTAAGATGCTCTCCCCGTCCTGCAATTCTGTGCAGGGGTGCATCGTGAATGGGGTGCTTCGCTGCCAAGTTGCTTCACTCGCGCTGGCCCAAGAGTCCAGACCTGCTGCTACTCAGTTCTTCAGGTATGTCTATTGCTCTTAATTATTTTCCATAAAGGTACTTGCCCTTGTTAATGTCCTCCATCTCTCTTAGGTGCAGAAAGGATGATGAAGACGTCAAGCTGGTTGGTAGGGCGGTGCTCGACATGGTAAGTGAATGTGCAGAGCGTGGCGCTATGTGCATTTTTGTTGCTTTGTTAACCTGTTTATTCTTCTCTTGCAGGCCGCGGAGGGGTTCTGGATGGTGAGCGGCCGGGCGGATGTTGAGCGAAGAGTGGATGTTGTTCGGACCATCGTTAAGTAAGTATGAGAGCCACCCACCTTGCCTTTCTCTTGCAGGTTGATGAAAGCCGGTGCGGAATAACTCGGCAGCGAGATCCGCTCAGGTAAGCGTGCTTCCAAATGAAGTTTGAATGAGGGATGCAAACGCTTTCTAATATTATATTTCTTTTCCCTCCTCAAGGTTGCTGCTTCCAAACGAGGACGAGCTTCCGAGGTGACACTGGAGCGGACGACAGGAGCTGTATTGACAAGCAGGTAAGGATGGAAAATGGTGTCTTCTTCTCTTCCTTGCAGGTGCAGGCCAGGAATGCTGAGGACAGATCGTGGTGAACGTCACGCTGCGAGTGCAGAGCAATGCGAAGCATGTGCTGCAGCTCGGGTGTGGCTTAAATAGTCTCCAGGTATCCCAGGTGCCTTCAGGCCTGACCACACCCTGGATGCTAGACCGCATGGTTCAGTTCTGAACTGAACCATGTGGGGGCAGCCAGGTTGTTCAATTCCCATAGGGAGCTCCAGCTCCTTCTTCTGCCTTATGAGCCTGACACCCAAGGTGACAGGACTGACTCCAGGAGAGTCTTTAGGGGCATGATTGGGCCCTTGAGGCCATGCAGGGACACTGTGATGCAGCCCAGAGGCACCGGGTACCAGGGCCTGGGGCTATGACCATGCCATTTATTTAATAACTTTTTTTATGAATCTGGGACCACCAATGTAATAGAATTGATTCCTTACAATGTCCTTCCCCTTTTGGGACAAGAAACACACAGGGTTTCACGGAAGGTATATTTATTGAACAAAAAGATACAATTGAAACAGATTAAAGTTACATTGTTTCTTTATAAAAGGCCATTGATACGAAATAATGAACACATTAGTCACTTCTGTTTTCAGTGCTAAAGTTGTGGAAATATAAACTTTAGTAACACACACTTCACCAAATGTATCTTTCATTTAATTCACACTGAACACACAAGAACCATGGATTGAGTGCATGAGAGTCCAGAAGGAATCTTTCATTTGTGAAAAACAACAGATTAATTTAAAATAGCCCTCTCTATCCAATTCTCGCTACTTCCCCTTTATTCAAAATAGATACCACCCCCTTACTCAATATACATGTCTGAATTTTAACAGCATTTTAAAAACTCAATTGCAACAACTTCTACACATTCATGTATGTAGGTGGGTTGTAGAAAGAAAAGTATGTTCAACAGGTATGTAGGTTAAATTCCATTCTGTGATGTTTCTTTTTAATTATTGAGTAAAAGTGTACCTTTATCACTTTCAATGGGAAACTATGGACAGCTAGAGAATGGGTAGTGAATAATCAACATTTCCCTTTTAACTGAAACAACGTAACTTTAACTTAACAGCATTCTTCTCAATGGCATACCCAGAAATGACATCAATTATATTCTTTATTCGGTATGGACACAGTGAGATGTCCATTTAACTGCCGGATAATTCTTCCGCGCTAGGCGCCTTCACACAGAGAAAGATTGAGATGATCTCACTGTAGAAACAGCATGGACTTAGTCTATCAATTATATATGTTTTTCCCGAAGCACACACACTTCTGAAACATTCCCTAACTTCTTGGGATGCACAATCAATTGAAGTATTCCTGCTTGTCAGTACTAACAAAGAACAGGGCCAGGATTCAATCTAATTCCCCTTTATAGTATCTTCCCTCAGAATTGTTTACCCTTTAGAACCTACTCAAATATGAATTTCTTTTGGCTTTGGGCACCCTCTTAAGGACTGGTTCAATTCTACCTCTCAAGGAACAGGTAGGCATCAGTCAGCAAGATGGGATCAGCTCTCCTCCACAGTCTGTCTGCTATTTCTTCCACAGTATAAGACCTGGAAATGTAACTGCTGCTAGGCCCCACTTACAGCCTCTACTTATAATCCGTCAATGGGTCTAAAAGGAGAGCAATCTATTCCTTCCACTTCCTGTTATCAGTTCTTCTTTTTCTCCATCAGTCAGTGAGTGAGTAGTATGTCAATGGGCCTCATTACGAGGTTGGAGGTAAGTAACGGTCCTTACCGGCATGGAGCAATTCCTGTGTTCGTGTAGTAAAGAGCCCGCTAATAGTGTGCCGTTATGAGTTCGCAGGCACGAGCTTTGCGCCATGCCGGTAAGGACATTACTGCCATGCCGCTAAAGACCCAAAAATGGCCCTTAGCGGCATCAAGGGAAGCGCTGATAGCACTACTGCCATCCATGGATCCGGCATTAGCGGTGACCGCAATTAGCGGCCATCGCTAATAGCGGTGACCGCTAATAGCGGTGACCGCAAATAAGCGGAACCGAAGTAGCGTCATCACACAGGAACGGGAACGAGCACGGCGGCCATCTTTAAAAACACAATCCATTGCCATCCTCAGCACCCAGGACCTGCATCAACACTACAGCTTTCCCAACTTCACCCAACACCATATCAGAATGCCCAAGACCCTGAAGAAAGGAACTGCGCGCAAGCGCAAGGTCCGCTTCTTGGTGGAGGAGCTAAATATGCTCGCCGACACTCTAGCTGCAAATGCGGAGGTTGTGTTCGTGCAAGACATGCGGCGTGCCACCCAGATAAGAAAGGAGATCTGGGAGGAGGTGGCACGCAAAGTCAGTGCGGTGGGTACCACACCCCGGACTGTAAAGGACGTTCGCAAGCACTGGGATGACCTGCGCCTCCGTGTCTAGAGCATACTCACAGCCAATCGGAGCCAGGGCATGGGAACAGGTGGCAGAGGAGGGTTCCCGATCAAGATGACACACTGGGAGGAGACATGTGCTAGCACAATAGGCATAGAGACAATTGAGGGAGTGGGTGAAATGGAGCGTGGTGTGCTGTCATCGGCTGATGGAGGTGAGTGTCCACACAAAACACTGTAATGCAAAGCATGACAATGTTCCCCAGATGTGACACTGAAATGAGCCAATGAATGTGGCGTCACATACATGTAGACAACCCTGCCCATAGGCTGTCCACATTCACATCACATCCCCATGCATGCAGCCCCTCATACATGTGTCACCCTGACGTATGCCTGTATGACCCTCCTATATGGCAAGCAACATATATGTCACAACTCAAAGTCCAAATGCATAGAACTGCAGCAATAACAACATATACATGATGCACGTAGAACCATCACCAATGCTGTCACTCTCTTGGTCCCCCACAGGCTCACAATCTGACAGTGAGGACCTGGACTCCACAGCACAGGCCACAACCCCAATGAAGAAGGCCAGGAGCATGGAAGGAGGCAACAGGCCTAGTACATCAAGGGGCACTGGCAAACCAGGAATGCTGCATAAGGCGAAAGCCACACAGGATGACACGTCAACAAGGCGTGAAAGGGTTTTGACAATGCAATAGCACCCACACCTGTCGCTCCGACGATACCGGAGCTAGTGGAAGAAGGCTCACTGTCTGCTACCAACAGTTCAGTTGGAGAAGCAGCTGCCAAGGCACCCCTGTCGGATGTAGAGGGAACATGCCAAACACCCATAGGACAGGGCAGACCCAGCCCGCAGCTGTCACCCCACTTCAGTCCACGCCCCACATCCAATGCCAGCAGCCATGAGCTGTCTGGTGGAGAGTCATTGGCAGGGAGATGGAACCCCGGGGAGAGCTCACCTGATGGCGGCACCATGCCGGAAGCTGTGTCAACATCAACCAAAGGCAGGGACAGAGACCAGGGAATCAGCCTCATCCAAAAGCACCAGGAGAAGCTCACTATGCTGGTTGGGCAGCATGTGAGCGAGGGTGCCCAGGCGAGGGAGGAGTGGTGCAAATACGCTACGGGCATAAAACTGGCAATCAAAACCAGTACAACCCGCATTTGCGATGAGTTGGCAGCTGTGAGGCAGGTCCTCAGCTGCATCGCGGATGCAATGGAGAGCCAGTGTCCCGCACAGGAACAGGAGCAACCAGGCACCTCCTCCTCTGCCAGCTGCAGGCAGACCAGCCCCCTGCGCAGGTCCGCGCGGATCTTGCGACGGCCAGACATGCAACCACCCAATGCTGGAAGAGGACATGGGAAGTAGGGGCAGCCTGTAATTGGTGACTCTTGCAGACAAATGCTGCACTGAAGTGCACCCCATGTCGGGGAGTTGTGACGGGAGGGGCAGAGGGTGTTTGGGAGAATTGTGCTGGGAAGGGGAGAGGGTGTTTGGGGGAGTTGTGGCGGGAGGGGGGAGAGGGTGTTTGCGGGAGTTGTGGCAGGGGGGAGAGGGTGTTTGGGGTGGAGGGTTCATGCACTTCCTATTCACTTTTTGCTTAATACACACTTTGTGTCAAGAACAATCACATGACTGACATTGGTTATTGTGAATGTGTGCTTTATTGGTGAAGAGTACACAGTGTCCATGTCCCCACAACACCCAGTGCCCTGAGTCCCACATCCATTGCACCCTCTGCATCCATGTGTATTAGAAATATTGGTCTTTCAGATTCTGGCGCACAGCACGTCCCTCCTGTGCATCACCACCTACCTGACGTGCAACCCCATCTTCTTCTTCCTCCTCAGCCTCACCAGGGGGTTGCAGTTCAATGTCAGGGGGCAGAGGCACATTCCGTCTGATGCACATGTTGTGCAGCATGACACATACCATGATGATCTTGGCTACCTTCTCATGCCCGTACAGGAGCGCCCCACCCGACCTGCTGAGGCATCAAAACCGTGCCTTCAAAAGGCCAAAGATCTGCTCAATCACCACTCAGGTACGGGTATCTGCACAATTGTAGTCCTCTTCGTGCCAGTTCTGCGGGTTACGGACAGGGGTAAAGAGCCACCTCTTCAAGAGATAGCCAGCATCACCTGCATGGGTGTAAGAAATGGTTATGTGTAAATGATCTCATCAAATGTTACCTGTACTTATCACACACAAGCCTGCATTGATTTCTTGCTGACATCCCCAGATCCCTGCAAGAATGGAGATATTCAAGGTAACTGCAATGTGTGAATTCACATTATCTACAGGTGTGCGTCGCATCGTCTAGTTGGTGCAGGAGTGTCCTATTAATTTCTAGTGTTCATGCACTGTGGTTGCCTACGGCAGTTTTTGACATGATCTAGGTGATCTGTAGTCAATCGTATACTTTGATCCTGTCACCGTTGGTAATAGACTCTTGATGATCTGCCATTTCGCACTTGATGTCCACATGCTGGCATGCTGCACTTATGTGGTGGTGTGCCAGTGACATTCTATGTATTGGCTTCATGTGATTCCTTTGTACGCACTCAGGAACGCATGTACGTTGTGATGCTATTCAGCGGTCATTTACATTGGGCATACTGTCATCATGTTACTCCATTGCGTTGCAGAGGGTACAGTCTGATTATGTGCAGTGTACATGTGGATGGATATGGTAAGTGTGCTGTACTGCTTTGTTGTTATTGTTGTTCAGCTTACGTCTGGCATATTGGTTTCAGGTGTCAGGTACAGTCTGGGCTGGCTTGGGTCACAGTGTATTACAGTATGGGCGTTGTTCAGTCTCTCAACTAATACCACCCTGGCTCTGATGCGAGGGATTGGGGCTGCCTGCGTGGTACAACTGCTTGCACTGGTGGGGCATGCTGTGCCTGTCTCACCCTCCTTCTCCTCCTGCATCTCCTTTGTGCTGCCTGTTGTTGTTGTTGCTGTTGTAGCAATGCCAGCATGTCCTCCAGCCCCAGTATAGCTACTAGTATTGGAATCATTTTGGTGTGGGAAGGGTGTGGTGTGCTCCTTTTTTACTGGCCCAGTGTACATTGACTACACCTGTGCTGATTGTGTGCACCTGTGGCAGTTGAGAACACTGCACATGGCAGTTTACGGGTGGTTTGCGATGCCGGTATTGCCGCCATGCCGGTATCCACTTTTCGCGCCTTCTTAATGCCGGCATTTGCATGTCCGCCTAACTTGTGATGTCCTCCTGTTTAGTTCATGCCATTATTGCCGGCATTAAGGGTGGCGTGCCCGTGCCCATGCCGCTATTAGAGGCACCGTTATTTACAGTGCAGCTAATAGTGGGTTAGCAGGTCGGAATAGCCTGGAGCGGTAAGCGATGCCGGTAATCGTTTACCAGCATCGTTTTTCCCGTACCTCCAACCTTGTAATGAGGCCCAATATCTCTCCTTCCTGAGTGAGTGTGTGTTGAATCTTCTATAGAACAGTAACTCCACCTTTTTGAAGTCACCGGTTATATTAATGAATGAGGCAGTCTGATGGGAGTAACTTCTAAACCCATTATCCCTCCCATTTAATGTGATGACACCTAAGGGATTTCTTGCATTACATTTTACCACCTTCTCATATAATGAATTCCACCCATATAAACACTTTAAAAATGTGCTCACCAGGTTCCACTTTCCGGCACAAATCCATTAAAGCAATTCTCATCAGAATAGCATGAACAAATATTGAGTTATAAATGTTTCCATTTAACTCACTTCTAAATTTATATTCAACTTTTTTTCCTATCTCAAACCGACCGGCTCATCCCTGGGAACGCTATGACTTATCATTCACTAGTGTGCGCCAATACTTTATGACAAAATACACATTTGCCAAATTTGCACATCAAAACTATATTTAAAACAAATCATTTTTGGTCCTCCCAATAGAGAAGTTCCAGCTGAACATTTCAACAACTAAATGAGTTCTCTAAGAGGTTCGGTTCTAGAGACACAGGCAATGTAAACAATTCAATGTACCTTTAAAGGGTGTTTTGCTTTATACGAATATATTGCATTACAATTGCAGTTCTTCTCCCTATATACTAAGACTATGAACATGGTATTTATTTTCTGTTGTGTCAGGGCTGGAAATCTGCTATTGTTGAGCTCATATGGTATCTTTGGCTCAAGGTCTGACTGATGATAAAAGCCTTTGTAATTTGAAAATCTGTTGTTTTATGGTATTATTTCTGTCTCTTGAGAAGCTTCTAGACCTGTAGTCATGTCATTCAGGAAGGCCTGTGAGATGATGTTAATATATTTGAACTGAGAAAGACCACAGATCCAACTGTTCTGTTTAAAAAAAATAATAAAATTCTCCCCTAACATACACACAGGGCATGTAACTAAAAGCCACAGTTAAACGTTATAGTGTGTCTGGTATGCTTTGCATCTTTGCAGGATGATACTTATCTGAAGTGGCAGGTTTCAAAGAGTTTATTATCTTGGGAAAGGACATTATCTGTCCTTCTATCCTGTATGCTGGGGGTTGGAGTCTTTGCGAACTGGCAGGATTCTATTATGTCAGAATGCAGTGTTGGCTCCATTTAAAGTTGGTTTTAGTCACAATTGCAGCTTTTAATGTGCATATTTTAATAAAGCAACACAGATCAGATTCGCAACACAGATACTGGCTTATCAAACTCCTATCAACAGTCCATATTATCACATATTATCAACATCTGCAGGCTAACTCTTTCTGTAAAAGAAAATGGGCATTCCTAGCAGCAGAAAAGGCACATCTGTTTTATTTCTACAACTCGAAATGGCTGCTCTTTCTCTCCTCAGCTTAAGCAGTTCCCCATTTTAATAAACATTGCAGGTTATTTTCTGGTGCTTGAAATGTTACTCTCGGGCCTTGGCAGTTATTATTTTGAGTGGCTGCAAAACATTGCACATTTCATTTGCACATGTGTTTCCCAACTGCTGTCTGAAGTCCACATATTGTCCTTTAAGTTATGTGACAGATCAGAAGAAGAATGCAGACACTCTTTGGACATATTTCAATAAATTGTATTAAAATGAACGTATAAGGCCCGACTTTCCCTTTCACTAGTTGTGGTCCCTGCTTATATTACTAAGATGCTTGTCCATTATGAGTAAATGTACAAAGGAATATGTCAGCTGTCAAAAATTAACCTAACTGACCCTACCACTATGAAAACTAACTTAGATCAGGAGAATGACTCCCTTCTTCTGAGGATACTTCTAGTATCAGTCTCAGGAATTCTTGATTAATACACAATCCCTAGATAGTCTTTTGTGGATTTCTGGATTAGTCTCTGTAACTCTTCAAGTGGACTGTTGAGGTTTCCCTTTTCCTTGGTAGTCCTTTTCAGGGATTTCTTGTAGGCTCTATTTTCCTGGTTGCTGGTTTCAGTATATTCTTAGCAAACACTATTCTTCTGGTAGGCCTTCCCTCGAGGGCAATTACAGATCAACTTGGTCTGTCCTATTTGCATGTGTACATAATTAAACTGGACAGTTCCTCTCAACTCTGGGTCATAATATTCATGCTCTTTATTATTATAGTCCTCTTGTACAGAATGTTGAGTTTCCTTCCCCTTTTCCAAGGGTATTGTTATCCACTGTTATTTCCTCTTAACAAATAGATGTTTAGGAATATTTTCTCTTCTATCACAGCACTTTAAGTTCATTAACTTTGGACTTGAGTTTGTTTCATCATTTCTACTGAGACAAGTTGGTTGCACGGTATAATGATTCCCTTAGGGCCTCCCGTTATTCCCATTCTCCCTGTTACCTTCAACTATGAGGAGAACCTCTTTGGGAGCTGTGTACCTCAGGGACCTTCTCTCTTATCCTGGACATCCACTGGCTTAACTTCACCAGTGTTTCCTTTCTCTGGTTCTTTTTTCTCATGGCATCTTGGCATCCCGATGAGTGACCAGACACCCTGCTGCGATATACCTTTGGTGGTCTTCGCAATGGTTTGTGGACATGCTGGCCACCACGGATCCGTTGTGGTCTTGCCACCACCTTCATCTGGGATCCTGCCCTTTTGACTTCTCACGCTGGGTATTTGCCTTAGTGCTGGCATCCCTATTTTGAGGCTCTTGCAAGTTTGAATCTCACAGATCTCCTGACTTACGCTTGCTCCACTGCCAGGTGTAAAACAACTCAGGGCCTTCTGTTGCCTGTGTAGGCATTTCTCTCTCCCCTCAGGTGTTACGCAGCAGGCCTTCTGGTGCCTGCATATGTGTTCCACTTTCTCCACATTGCTTGTTGAGCCTACACAAATCAACACACTCGTCCCAGTGGATTGAATATTTAAATTTAGAGGGACATTTTCGTTTTCAATATGATAATGACATTTCTTCATCCTAGACTTAGTTGCTAACAGTCTCTGGTATTGTAGAGCATCGCATTTAGGCCATGGTGTGTGCAGCTTTAGGAAGTTGCCCAGAGGAACGGGAGACCGTGTTCACAAAGAGGGTAGTCTCTCCCGGTGAGGTCCCTCTTGCCTCGACCCCGGAGGAGGATTTTGCAGAGCGGGCTCAATCCCCTTACCTTACAGGGTGGGGGTTGCCCCTTGGTGAGAAAGGATGAATTCCTTTGATTCATCACAGCTCTTTTATTCAATGGAGATTTCTTTACAATACGGCTAAAAGCACTACTGGAACTGTCCATCTAAAACATTGTGAGATCTATTATTATCAATTAACAAGAATCAATAACAAATTCACAATGTCATCTGTTCTAATATCGTATTCCGCAAGCATGAACTTGCATAAATAAATGTAACATAAGGGATAGCCATACCAACAACAAAGCAATATATCAAGAAGTTGATTAATATCTTGAGAGCCTCAGGATCCTCTCAGTGTGGGGTTTTGTTATCGTATGTTAGTGTGCCAGGGGACCACTCCGGTGGTGATAGTGCACGGTACAAATGTCCTTTAACAAGTGTGCGGGGCTGATCAGATAATATTTAATATTTATGCACGTTAGCACTGGAGGAATGCTTTGAAAATATTTCCTTTTGGCAACTGTGTCTGTAGCAAAGTCTTGATTGATTTGAACCTTGTGGTGTTTACATTTAAGAGATACTATAAGTCTCACCTCCCTGAGGATCTCCTGAACTTGGATAAAGGTGAGGAGGTAAACTATTAGGACATTAGGTTTGTGCTAAATCTATGGGCTCTTTGAACATCCAGTTGATATGCCAGTGGTAGGGTACAAATTGTGTAATGGAGTTTTACATAAATGTGATAATATCCCCACTTTCACTGTATTCTGAGACACTGTGGACCCTAAGGTTGTTTCTGCTGTGGTTTTCTATGTTCTCCACCTTAGATCTGAGAGAAGGGAGTTCAGCTTCCAACTTGATGATTGTCAAACCTTGCTCTTGGCATACCACCATTTTTTCCACTGTTTCTATGTGGACATTTAATTTTGAGGCTCAAAGGTAGGAGGTTCATGTCCTCTTTAATGAATCTAATGCTATCATTAATTTGGGCCATGCAGGTTCTCAAATAAAAATTATTCCATCACATCACAGAGCAGCAAATCAGGATGCTTTGGACGGTCTGACTTACCATGGGCTCCTGCCATAAGAAGGATTTCTATATCCCTTTTGACAGACTTGGCAATCACCATTTCAGTGGAGGGGACTGTGCTACCACAGAGAATGTGTGCAATGTTATCTCTTGTGCTAGATTGCAACTTCATTCTAGCCTCACCCTCTTATGATGTCTCCTTTGTAATATGCTGCTGTTGAGCAAGATAAACAGAAGATGTACAGAGCTTCAGATTTGGCCAATAAACTTTTCCCCCATTTGAGATAGTGTGCGTCACACTATGGCGCTATTTCTGTGGTGCTTCTCACAAGACCAGAGGGTGCTCGCAAACACCAGTTATGCTTCAGTTTTGGGAGACAGTACGACTGCAAACCACCTACTCCATTAGCCTAGGCCCTAGTAACTCTAGATGCAGATTCACTGGAAGGGTTTGCTGCATGTTATGTTATTTGTGTTGTTAGGGATGAGGATCCTTGTGGGAGAATATCACTACCCCCGGGATACCTTCCAACATCATGCCATGCACAGCTCTAGAGTAACAGTAGCACCTAGAAGGGGTTGTTGAAGATAGATCCCACATGGCAATCAGCACATTGGCTATACATCATCATCCAAATGCAATCTTCATATACAACATACAAAGTAAACTCTATGACATATCTGAGAAATATTATGGTTCCGATTATTTACATCTGGCCTCAAGCATTCGGTTACACATGGTGAATAGATGCAGATGCTGTTTTATTGATAAAAAATCAGGTGCCATTTTAACCATTTGTTTACTATCACATTGTTGCAGGTCCAGGCTTAACTGCTGGGCTCAACTTTTAGTTGGTCCATGCCTCCAATGATTATCGTTCCTTTGTTTAAAAAGCCTGTCAGATGCAGAGGCATAGACAGAGTAGGACCTGAGAGGGTCCAGAGGGAAACAGGTAAGGACAAAAAGCCTTTTTTGTCTGTGTTTATGTGTGGATTGTGCATGTAAATATGCATGCATGCATGTGAAGGTGTGTGTAAGTGCATGTATGTTATTTATTTATGTATTTATTGTGTCACGGTTTATCAACAAACCTTTCAAACACACAAACAACTTACACTTAAGTGCATGTATGTATGTGTGTATGTGAGGGGGTGTCTAAGTGCATGCGTCTGAATAAATGCAGTTTGAATGGTGTACATGGGTGCGAGTGTGCATGCGAATGAGAATGCAGTGTGAACATTCTGGGTGCTCGTGTGAATGACAGAAGCTAAATGGGTGCATGTGTGATTGTGTGTCAGGCTCAGAAGGGGGTATACAATTGTCTTGTGCAGCCCCTGAACTGATCTTCCTGCCCCCCTAAAACTTGAGCCAGATCTCCTTAGATCTGGAAACTTGTCACAACCTTCCTTTTCAACTCCTCCTTCCCTCTCCCTTGCTAATTGTCCCGCTGCCACTGTGACTGGCACCTAGTCCCTTATGTGCCTTCCAGTGGCCAGGCCCCCCTCGTCCAGTCTTCTCCAGCACCCATTAACCAGCACTTGCCCTCGAGCACCCTCTTTGACTAGACTAAATCTGGTTCCCCCTCCACACACTAGTTGACCCCTACCCCCGGTTCACCTGGCACTTGCCCTTTGGGCTCCCCTGAGCACTTGCCCTGCTCCAGGGCCTCATCCCTCCTGCATTTCCGCCCTCCGCTTTCCCTTTTCCCATCCCTTCTGCCCTGTCCTGTCCCCTCCCCCTGCACTTACAATTACTGCACTTGCATGGCCCGAGTGTCACAAGGCCCAGTAGGACCATGTATTGTTTTTTCTTCCCCACCTTGAAACACTTCTGTATAAGCTCCATACAAATGTCCAATAAATAAAATAACTTAATGAAAAAGTGGTCTACAGTTGCAAATGGCAATTCATTCCTTTTGTGACAGACTGTTTGAATAGTACCCGAGGGGGAGTAAAATGTGATGAAAATGTGATGTAAATTGTGCATTTTAAAGCAAAACTAGTGAAAACTACTAGCCACATAGTGTAGTAACTCATCAAACTGGCCCACATTGGCCAAAGAAGTGTCCCACTTTGACCAAAAAACTGCTGCACACTAGCATTTTGTGTTTTTGGTTTGGACATTTCCCTGTTGCCCTATAGGCTAGTCACCTTGCTAAAGGGGACCGATGGGGCCTGAGCGTGTTGGCATACTTCAAAGTCACCCACTTCCACGTTGAACGAGTGTGCGCTCTCGAAGTTCAGGAGCTTCCCCTGAAACACACAATTGCCTAGTAGGCGTGATTTTCCAAATAAACATATAACTCCTAATATGAGAACATATATTCATTCCAAAACCGTCTGATTTTGCCCAATGGAGACATGGATTTATCAGCATCTGTATGTTGCCAGGATATACCCCGTAATTATGTTTTCTATATTTTTCCCTGAAGCTTGTTATTATGAAGTTGCTTGTTCTGCTTGGCCAGCTGAACAGGGCTATTAGGTGTGAAACCTGCCAATCCCCCAATGCTTTCACTAAGACTGGATGAGTAAGACCGCACTCTGCGATGGCCTCATACCTGTACTTCCTTTATAAAAAAACGATATTCATCAGTGACACGTTTTCCTATCGGATGTACCATTAACCCTATATTCTCAGAATTATATACTATTTGGAAACCTAAGAATGCATTCACCTCCCGGTTGAGAGGAGACCACCACACGTCCATTTTAAGACAGCAATGCGTGCCTCACGACACCCAGAATGTATTTTTTATTTGGTACTAAATCAGTGACCAGTATTCCTATTTAGCACGCGGATGGGGGCACAGCTTGAAGTTATCTGACACAGACTAATGATCATGAAAGAGATGTACGCGCCATTCACCTCGAGTGGTGACTCTAGGAGGCCCAGTTACTGCCCGGCCTAACCAGCGTAAGAGCGCAACGAGATATCGAACTTACGGCTGCACTCTGACCAGGGGCGGAGCCAGCCACACCATTTTGGGTGGTGGGGAGGGCTGGATCGCAGTTTTGAAAGCTGCTAGTGAGTGGGGTCATTAAACCTAATTTGCTTTTGATCCCCAGCTGGAGCCCAGTAGGCCGAGTAGATACTGCGCATTCCTTTGGCCCATTAGATGCATCTTTCACCCCGAACTCACCAGAGGTGTATCAAGGATTGTGTAACAAGTGGAGCCTTGAGCTAACGTAGTAGGACTCACCCCAAGGGGCGTTCGAAGAGGGAACTGGGCTTGTTCTGCCGCTGACCGAATCTGTAGGAGCTAACAAGCGTAGCGAGGGAGAGCGAACCCACCCAGGTGGGATCAAAGGGGTTTTCTCCCAGAGAAAAAAAGTTTAAATAAGGGGTTGAAATGGTGAATTTTACAGTTCACTTTCTGTGATAGATTAGTTAAAAAGTGACAGTTTACAATAGGTTCTGTTGGATAAGACGTGAAAAAAGTCCATTAGATGCCAAGTCATTAACAATGCACAGTAACATTTTCATAATGCCTGTGCCCACTGTATGCCAATACCCTGCAAGTGTAAAACACATGTTCATACTGATTGTGCCCAAACAAATCCATTCTGGTGCTGATATATATGCCACTATTCCCACATCAGAAAATACTCATGTTTGTGTTGCCCACGATGGCAGCAGTGATACTATAACAAAACATGTCCACGCTGGTTCTGCCAATATATGCCACATCTGCACCTTAGAACATGCTCTTGTTGGCTTAGCCTTAATGCCAGTTAAAAATAAAAGCCATGCCACAGTAAGAAAACATTCTTTTGCTGGTTAACTGGTACAATGGCTCCGCGGGTTAAGTCCTTACTGGTACAATCTATGTATGAGCTGCATGTCACAGGTTCAAATCCCAGGAAGGCCCACTCAGCCTTTCAGCTTTCTGAGGTCAATAAATGAGTACCAACTTCGGTTGAGTGATCAGTTTATATTAATATGTTCTCTGTACAGTGCTTTGGTGAAAGCACTATCAAAAAAAATCATTATCATTTCACAAATCCCCATATAAGAACACTCATATCATGTTGTATTTGCTCCCTAATTCCAGTAGAAAATGTCATGCAACAGTAAGAAAACATTGCTTTATGGGCGGCACAAAGCCTCTCCTCCCACCCATGTAAGAACACTTATCATGTTGACTTTGGCCTTAACACCAGTAAAACAATGCCATGCAACAGTTAGGAAACATGCCCTCCCCCATGGAAGAACACTCACAATGCTGGCTTAATCCTTAATGCGAGTACACAATTCAATGCCACAATAGGACCCAGCCAGCCCCATTGCAGTACCCTTTCCCTACTGCAACCCCTCCTTCACATAATAACACTCAAGTTGGCTTTGCTTTGCCCAAAAAAGCCAGTAAAACATGCCATGCACAAGGATTTTGTCAAGTGACCATGGACACCGAGATGTACGGCAGAAAATAACATGCCATAACTGCAAATTTCGAAAAGCAAAATACATAATCCGAAAATGATGCTTATTCTACTCAAAATGCTTTTTGGAGGTTTTTTTTCTGCATTGTGAATTGGAGGTGTTTAAGAACAGACTAAATCAGTGACTCACCCGCTGAAGTGTGCCTGAAATAAACCTTCAATGAATCTAGCAATTATTGTATAGAATTCCAGAAAGACAAGTTGTCTGTTATTCCTAGTCTTTCTTATTTAGGGTCACTGCTCAAAGTGTTACACTTGTGGAACCCACTGTTTTTTAAGAGGACTATGCAAGAAGGCCAGCCACACCAGAAAAAAAGAGCCATATGGTGCAGACCACAGCAGCCACTCCAGAAAAAAGAGCCATATGGTGCAGACCACAGCAGCCACTCCAGAAAAAAAGAGCCATATGGTGCAGACCACAGCAGCCACTCCAGAAAAAAAGAGCCATATGGTGCAGGCCACAGCCAAGGAACTTCAATAATAATTTTAAAAAAATGTATACGTTTAAAAAAAAAGATTTGTTGTTTTAGGGGTAGCAAGGGAGACAACAGCAGTAGCAAGGGAGATCTCAGTGGCCACAAGTGCGACCTCCAAATGAGGTCTCTAAGGGGTGGTGGCAAAAATATGCCTCACCACCAAGTAGATGGGAAACATCTGAGGTGCGAGGATCAGTAATTAACAGGAGTGGCTCCTAAAATGGAGGTGAGGTATCGGTTTAAGGTGTCCTCAAAGCCCAGATTGCGAAGATCACAGACGAGTGCTTACTGAGAGGGCATTGCCTGATAGAATATAGGGTACTTCTGAAAATAAGGTGCCCTCATTCATATTCCTATGAGAAGAGGCAGAACGGAGTACGTTTGCCTATGTTAACTCGATGAAGGGGAGAGGAGTGTGTGTGAGAGTGAGTGTGAGAAAAAGAGACAGAGAGAGAGACTTCAATCAGGATTTTGATCACTTACAAGACATGTTTTGTCAAGAATAGATTATGTGCTCCTGATTAATTGAAATCAGTTTGGTCAATGAACAGACGTTTTCCCATGAGGCTAAGAAAATATGCTGGAGTGACATGCGCTGTCATGTTAAGCACAGTCATGCGCACCTATGTCCTATTATCATGGGTACACATGACCCTCCCGAGGTCTTCTTGGAGTACATCTCTCATGACCCTTCGCCACAGACTATGAGGCCGATTCATGGAATAATTAGCGCGGCGCAAGTGGGCAAAAACGTGCGAATCGCAGTGGAATAGCGAAAATCGCAGTGCAAGTGCGAAAATCGCACGAAAAGCAGCGCACGTCGATTCATGGAAGGCCGTGCGCGAGAAAACCAGCGGATGTGCGATAAAAAAGTGCGCGGCGCACGTTGGCGCACGTTGGCGCACAGGCCATCTAACAGCGTGCGCCAGGTCACAGCGAAAATCGCACAGGCCACAGCGAAATTCGCACATAGCGTGGCGCACGCAATAAAAGTAGGCGGAACACGGGCGTAACACTCGGAATGGGGAACAACTTGCCAAAACGTGGGCGTCACGGGGGAAGTACAGGGCACAAGTGCGCGGAACGCCCACACGCTCGCCTACAACACGTATTCATGGAATAGAATAGGGGAAAAAAGCGCACGCTCAAACCAGCGCACAGGCACAAACACGACCGCCACAAGAAAGGAGGCGGTAGCGTCTCTGCGGCTGTAAGAAATGTGCGCCAAAAGGTGCGCCAACAAATAGCACCTATATACTGCCATGATGAATGTCCCATACTGTGGGCCTCCAGGAAAAATGACGTGCAAAGGGGTACCCACAAACACGGACACCCGCTGACAAAAAATACGTGTGCATGTATACCGGGGTTCGCGTGAAGTTTCACACGCGAATAGCCTGGGCGCGTGAATTTGAGGGGTGCGCGGGAAGTTCCACACGCGATCGGGCCTGGGGGAGCGGGCTACGTGTATTACAGGGGTTCGCGGGAAGTTCCACACGCGAATAGCCTGGGCGCGTGTATTTCAGGGGTTCGCGGGAAGTTCCACACGCGAATAGCCTGGGCGCGTGTATTTCAGGGGTGCGCGGGAAGTTCCACACACGAATAGCCTGGGCGCGTGAATTTGAGGGGTGCGCGGGAAGTTCCACACGCGATCGGGCCTGGGGGAGCGGGCTACGTGTATTACAGGGGTTCGCGGGAAGTTCCTCACGCGATCGGGCCTGGGGGAGCGTGCTACGTGTATTTCAGGGGTTCGCGTGAATTTTCACACGCGAATAGCCTGGGCGCGTGAATTTGAGGGGTGCGCGGGAAGTTCCTCACGCGATCGGGCCTGGGGGAGCGTGCTACGTGTATTACAGGGGTTCGCGGGAAGTTCCACACGCGAATAGCCTGGGCGCGTGTATTTCAGGGGTTCGCGGGAAGTTCCACACGCGAATAGCCTGGGCGCGTGTATTTCAGGGGTGCGCGGGAAGTTCCACACACGAATAGCCTGGGCGCGTGTATTTCAGGGTTGCGCGGGAAGTTCCACACGCGAATAGCCTGGGCGCGTGTATTTCAGGGGTTCGCGGAAAGTTCCACACGCGAATAGCCTGGGCGCGTGAATTTGAGGGGTGCGCGGGAAGTTCCACACGCGAATAGCCTGGGCGCGTGTATTTCAGGGGTGCGCGGGTAGTTCCACACGCGAATAGCCTGGGCGCGTGAATTTGAGGGGTGCGCGGGAAGTTCCTCACGCGATCGGGCCTGGGGGAGCGGGCTACGTGTATTACAGGGGTTCGCGGGAAGTTCCACACGCGAATAGCCTGGGCGCGTGTATTTCAGGGGTTCGCGGGAAGTTCCACACGCGAATAGCCTGGGCGCGTGTATTTCAGGGGTGCGCGGGAAGTTCCACACACGAATAGCCTGGGCGCGTGTATTTCAGGGGTGCGCGGGAAGTTCCACACGCGAATAGCCTGGGCGCGTGTATTTCAGGGGTTCGCGGGAAGTTCCACACGCGAATAGCCTGGGCGCGTGAATTTGAGGGGTGCGCGGGAAGTTCCACACGCGATCGGGCCTGGGGGAGCGGGCTACGTGTATTACAGGGGTTCGCGGGAAGTTCCACACGCGAATAGCCTGGGCGCGTGTATTTCAGGGGTTCGCGGGAAGTTCCACACGCGAATAGCCTGGGCGCGTGTATTTCAGGGGTGCGCGGGAAGTTCCACACACGAATAGCCTGGGCGCGTGAATTTGAGGGGTGCGCGGGAAGTTCCACACGCGATCGGGCCTGGGGGAGCGGGCTACGTGTATTACAGGGGTTCGCGGGAAGTTCCTCACGCGATCGGGCCTGGGGGAGCGTGCTACGTGTATTTCAGGGGTTCGCGTGAAGTTTCACACGCGAATAGCCTGGGCGCGTGAATTTGAGGGGTTCGCGGGAAGTTCCTCACGCGATCGGGCCTGGGGGAGCGTGCTACGTGTATTTCAGGGGTTCGCGTGAAGTTTCACACGCGAATAGCCTGGGCGCGTGAATTTGAGGGGTGCGCGGGAAGTTCCACACGCGAATAGCCTGGGCGCGTGTATTTCAGGGGTGCGCGGGTAGTTCCACACGCGAATAGCCTGGGCGCGTGTATTTCAGGGGTGCGCGGGAAGTTCCACACGCGAATAGCCTGGGCGCGTGTATTTCAGGGGTGCGCGGGGAGTTCCACACGCGAATAGCCTGGGCCCGTGTATTTCAGGGGTGCGCGGGAAGTTCCACACGCGAATAGCCTGGGCGCGTGTATTTCAGGGGTGCGCGGGAAGTTCCACACGCGAATAGCCTGGGCGCGTGTATTTCAGGGGTGCGCGGGAAGTTTAACACGCGAATAGCCTGGGCGCGTGTATTTCAGGGGTGCACGGGAAGTTTTACACGCGAATAGCCTGGGCGCGTGTATTTCAGCGGTGCGCGGGAAGTTTTACACGCGATTTCTGCACGGTACGTGTATTTCAGGGGTGCCGGGGAATCCCACATGTGATTTGACAGTGTGGGTCCTCCCAGGTGTACCCTGTACACCCTCCACGGCCCCTGCAGGCAGCACACACCACAGGGGACTACCCTGCATCCCTGGTCATGTCCCGCAGGCAGCCCACCCAACATGGGCATGCCCCCCAGCAAAGGCACATGTCTCCTTGAACTAATGAACACCAACACATGTCCCCTTGCACCCCCACCCCCCAGCACTGTGGGGCACATGCCAGCAGTCCCCCACCCATGTCCAACTCATGTCTCCCACCACCCCCACCCGCCAGCACTGTGGGGCACCTGCCAGCAGGCCCCCACCCATGTCCAACTCATGTCACCCACCACCCCCACCCCCCAGCACTGTGGGGCACCTGCCAGTAGGCCCCCACCCATGTCCAACTCATGTCTCCCACCACCCCCACCCCCCAGCCACCAGGGTCACCCTCCACCAGGGCCCCACTCATGTCTCCCACCACCCCCACCCCCCAGCACTGTGGGGCACCTGCCAGCAGGCCCCCACCCATGTCCAACTCATGTCTCCCACCACCCCCACCCCCCAGCCGTGCAGGGGCAGCCTCCACCAGGCCCCCACTCATGTCCCCTATCACCCCCACCACCCCCGCCACCAGGGGCACCCTCCACCAGTCCCCCACTCATGTCTCCCACCACCCCCACCCCCCAGCAGTGCAGGGGCAGCCTCCACCAGGCCCCCACTCATGTCACCCACCACCCCCACCCCCCAGCCACCAGGGGCACCCTCCACCAGGCCCCCACTCATGTCTCCCACCACCCCCACCCCCCAGCAGTGCAGGGGCAGCCTCCACCAGGCCCCCACTCATGTCACCCACCACCCCCACCCCCCTGCCACCATGTGCAGCCCCCACCAGGTCCTCACAATCCCCAATCATGTGCGTAATGGTCAGCCTCCACAGCCAAAAAGACCTACCAAGTAACCCATTCACCCACATGGAAATGGAAATCACATGTTACACCCCCAATGTACATGAAGCAAATGAACCCATGTCCGTCACACACATATTTTCAAATTGAATGGGAAAACACACAACATGACATGCATGAAACCAATGAGATGAAACCACACAGTGAACAATGGAAAAAAAAATGTATTGAAAAAAATACAAATGCCAAAGAAAGAAAACTAACTACAATGTAAATGTGAAAAAATAAGCTGCATGTCCGCATAAAAACACAAAACTAGAAAATCAAATCAAAAAAATCATGTCCAAAGTGAAATGTAAAAACTCTCCATGCAACAAAGAACTATGTACAAAAATAACAAGGGTCCATCAACACAACTGAACTAAGGAAACCTCCTAAAAAACCTACCTAAATATCAACTATATACAAAAAGTGGAGCAGTGTCCGTCGACTCCAAATAATAATAAGAACGAAAGGAAACCTAAAACTAAAGAACTATATACAAAGGCGGCGGGCAAGTCCAGCAGCTCACTCTGTGGTGTTCCGGGCCAGGGCATCATCGAACTCCTGTTCGATGTCCCGGAGGCGGTCCAGTTCCATGGCCCCGAGGGTCCGCAGGGACGACGCCGTGTCCTCCTCCAACCCCCTGCGGATTGCCTCGAGGCACTCGGCCCGCCTCAGGGCCCTCCGCATGGAGTTCTCCGCCCTGACCATTGTGAGCCGCGCCTCTTCCGCCCGCCGCCGCTCCGCACCTATGGCGTGGCCCAACCGCTGCCACACGGAAGACACTCTCTGTCCTGGGTCCTCCTGCCCTCCGGCCGATGCCTGCCCCTCCGATGTCGAAGGCCCCGAGCCTTCATGGCTCCCACCATCTTGCTGCTGCTGCTGCTCTGCCTCTGCCCGTGCACTGCCTCCTGCTGCCTGCACATCCTCCGCCGGCTGGGGTGCACCTGTTGATGTGGCCACCCCTGCTGGACGTCCGACTCCCGACTGTGGCAGGGATGCCTCCTCCACCAGCCTGGCCGCACTGTCAGAGGCAGCTCCACAGGGCACCCAGGTGACTGATGGGTGGGAAGATGGCACAGAGGACGACTGGCGCGTAGGGGGTCCAGTTGAGGAGGGGGTCGGAGCAAGCCCCATCAGACAGCGGAATCCGGCCTGGGTGACCTGTCCCAGCAGGCTGACGTGGTCAACGAGCCATTCGAGATGACGTGCAGTCTCTCCATGAAAAGACTGCAGGTCACCTCGCATGGCCCGTTGACGCAATGCCACGCCAGCCAGGACAGGCTCAACCCGGTCCTGGATGGCCACGTCCGCAGGCAGAGGAAGGCCAGTTGACGTCAGCTCATCCCCTGCCTGAAAACGGGTCTGGGCGTAGGCATCCCTGCTGGTGCAAGATGATGCAGGGACAGGATCGGGGACAGGATTGCACACAGGCACCTCCGCGGCCGCCTGTGCTGCCTCCTGTCCCTGGTCCTGCACTGCACCACTAGCACCAGTGGGATCCCCACCTCCAGACCCCGTCTCTGGTGCTTGCGCGGCCCCCTCCTCCACCAAACCCCCCACCAACCTGGATGACTCTGTGCCATCTTCCCCTGTTGGGCCCTGTGGGGTCCCAGCTGCCCCTTCTGCTGCCGAGGAGTCCAACTGCAACCTCCGCCTCTTGGACCTCCCCCCGGCAGCTGCGGCCTGGGACGCGGCACCGGACTCCTCACTCCCCGACGAGATGACAACACGGGAGGGGAGCCGGGCCTTGCGTCTCCGGCTGGCGGTCGGATCCCCGCCGCTGTGCTCCACAGCACCTTCTCCGCCCTCTTCATCAGTTGACGCTGCAGACAGGGAGAAACAAAACACAGGCATCAGGGCACTGTACAATGGACACATACACGCATGACAGTTGCACATGAGTGGCATTGGCAAACCTCAGACATGTCATCACAATCCCCAACACACATGTCATTGCAACTGGCACACATGAGCCATACCACAGCCATATCGCAACTGCCACCACCATCCCTACACATACAACAGCATCAGCAGCCAAAGGGGAGCCATACATCACATGCAACACAGGAAGTGCACCACACATGTACACACACCACCACACTTGCATGCATGTCTACACCTCTGCCAAGTGTCGCACTGTTCAGACGGGCATCCATGTCACATCTGCCAATCATGCTTCCACATACCGCTGTCACATGCATCCATGTAGCATCACTGTTGCACCTTTGACAAATACACACACATGCACATGTACACAGTGCTCATACATGCAGCCGAAAACAACATACATGCCTGACATCACGGACATGTCTACTTACATACACATTCATCCAAACATGTGTGCACGCACAACTGCATTTGCCATGCAAGCCCACACACACAAGCACCATCCATGTCTCACACATTACAGCCCTCGCATGTGTCAGCCCCACGGCCCTGTACACCCCCACCCATACTCCACCCCATACAAACAGATGTGCAACCGGCACAATGGGGAATGATCACCACACGCCCTGCTCACAACCAGGATGCATGTACACTCACCGCTCGACTCCAGACGGCTCTGCTTCTCTAGGACCTGGACGTGGAGCGCTGGGGATATGCGTTCCAGGACCCCCATCTGTTCTTCCGACAAGTGGCCCCGGCGCCCCTTGGCATCCGCTGCCTTCAAGAGGCGCCGGGCCTTGTTCAGGGTCCTGGACCTGAAGTCCTCCCAGCGCTTCCTGACATGTTGTAAGTCCCGGACTGCCACCCCCTCCGCGTTGATGGCAGTCACGATGTCTGTCCAGATCCGAGTCCGTCCTTCCTTGTCGGCGCGGGAACTTCCAAAGAGGGCATCATACTGCCCCAGGACTTGCTCCACCAGGACACCAACTTCGGTGGCACTGAAGCTGGTGCCCCTCTGCCTCTCTGGCCGGGGGTTGTCAGTGGTCACAGATGGTGTTAGCCCCGACATGACAACCCCAGAGGCAGGAGTGGGTGGGCAACTGGGTCCTGGGGCTGGGCTGTGGAGCGATGGAATTCCAGTCGGGAGTCTTCTGTTCCAGCAGGGGTGGTCACAGCAACAGCACCCCTGGCTGATGTGCAGGCAGCAAATGGCAGTGCACGTGGGCAGCAGGCAGTCAGGCAGCAGCAGATAGCAGGTGGGAGCGTGCTCGGGGCTCTGGGGGGCAGTAATTCGGCCTTCTGGGCAGGAGCGTGGTCTCCCGTGTGCTCACGCGTGGCCAGCTTGGTACGGAGTGAATTGGCACGTGAAAATCCTGCACGTCAGCGTGAAAACCGAGGAAAGGCCCTTAGCGCGTAAGTACGTCAGCACGCATACGCGATTCCATTGGACCAAAGGCCCTCAGCGCGTAAGCGCGTCTGTGACGTGACCCGCACGGGTGTTTCCCACACAGCACGTGATGACAGAGCACACGTGGAAAGACTGCACGTCAGAGTCTCATTGCGTGTGATTGGTGGAAATGGCCGTACACCGGGATACAGGTGCGCTGACGTACTTGCGTGTGTAAGTGTCCGCGCACACCTCATATACACGTACATAGGCCAATCGCGTGTACACGCACTTTTGTCCAATTACACGCGATGAGACTCTGACGTGCAGTCTTTCCACGTGTGCTCTGTCATCACGTGCTGTGTGGGAAACACCCGTGCGGGTCACGTCACAGACGCGCCTACGCGCTGAGGGCCTTTGGTCCAATGGAATCGCGTATGCGTGCTGACGCGCTTACGCGCTAAGGGCCTTTCCTCGGTTTTCACGCTGACGTGCAGGATTTTCACGTGCCAATTCACTCCGTACCAAGCTGGCCACGCGTGAGCACACGGGAGACCACGCTCCTG
The DNA here is from genome assembly GCF_040938575.1 of Ambystoma mexicanum. Classification (NCBI taxonomy): domain Eukaryota; kingdom Metazoa; phylum Chordata; class Amphibia; order Caudata; family Ambystomatidae; genus Ambystoma; species Ambystoma mexicanum. The sequence continues at coordinate 289,669,550 of NC_090930.1, read as the reverse complement.
CCCAGAAGGCCGAATTACTGCCCCCCAGAGCCCCGAGCACGCTCCCACCTGCTATCTGCTGCTGCCTGACTGCCTGCTGCCCACGTGCACTGCCATTTGCTGCCTGCACATCAGCCAGGGGTGCTGTTGCTGTGACCACCCCTGCTGGAACAGAAGACTCCCGACTGGAATTCCATCGCTCCACAGCCCAGCCCCAGGACCCAGTTGCCCACCCACTCCTGCCTCTGGGGTTGTCATGTCGGGGCTAACACCATCTGCGACCACTGACAACCCCCGGCCAGAGAGGCAGAGGGGCACCAGCTTCAGTGCCACCGAAGTTGGTGTCCTGGTGGAGCAAGTCCTGGGGCAGTATGATGCCCTCTTTGGAAGTTCCCGCGCCGACAAGGAAGGACGGACTCGGATCTGGACTGACATCGTGACTGCCATCAACGCGGAGGGGGTGGCAGTCCGGGACTTACAACATGTCAGGAAGTGCTGGGAGGACTTCAGGTCCAGGACCCTGAACAAGGCCCGGCGCCTCTTGAAGGCAGCGGATGCCAAGGGGCGCCGGGGCCACTTGTCGGAAGAACAGATGGGGGTCCTGGAACGCATATCCCCAGCGCTCCACGTCCAGGTCCTAGAGAAGCAGAGCCGTCTGGAGTCGAGCGGTGAGTGTACATGCATCCTGGTTGTGAGCAGGGCGTGTGGTGATCATTCCCCATTGTGCCGGTTGCACATCTGTTTGTATGGGGTGGAGTATGGGTGGGGGTGTACAGGGCCGTGGGGCTGACACATGCGAGGGCTGTAATATGTGAGACATGGATGGTGCTTGTGTGTGTGGGCTTGCATGGCAAATGCAGTTGTGCGTGCACACATGTTTGGATGAATGTGTATGTAAGTAGACATGTCCGTGATGTCAGGCATGTATGTTGTTTTCGGCTGCATGTATGAGCACTGTGTACATGTGCATGTGTGTGTATTTGTCAAAGGTGCAACAGTGATGCTACATGGATGCATGTGACAGCGGTATGTGGAAGCCTGATTGGCAGATGTGACATGGATGCCCGTCTGAACAGTGCGACACTTGGCAGAGGTGTAGACATGCATGCAAGTGTGGTGGTGTGTGTACATGTGTGGTGCACTTCCTGTGTTGCATGTGATGTATGGCTCCCCTTTGGCTGCTGATGCTGTTGTATGTGTAGGGATGGTGGTGGCAGTTGCGATATGGCTGTGGTATGGCTCATGTGTGCCAGTTGCAATGACATGTGTGTTGGGGATTGTGATGACATGTCTGAGGTTTGCCAATGCCACTCATGTGCAACTGTCATGCGTGTATGTGTCCATTGTACAGTGCCCTGATGCCTGTGTTTTGTTTCTCCCTGTCTGCAGCGTCAACTGATGAAGAGGGCGGAGAAGGTGCTGTGGAGCACAGCGGCGGGGATCCGACCGCCAGCCGGAGACGCAAGGCCCGGCTCCCCTCCCGTGTTGTCATCTCGTCGGGGAGTGAGGAGTCCGGTGCCGCGTCCCAGGCCGCAGCTGCCGGGGGGAGGTCCAAGAGGCGGAGGTTGCAGTTGGACTCCTCGGCAGCAGAAGGGGCAGCTGGGACCCCACAGGGCCCAACAGGGGAAGATGGCACGGAGTCATCCAGGTTGGTGGGGGGTCTGGTGGAGGAGGAGGCCATGCAAGCACCAGAGACGGGGTCTGGAGGTGGGGATCGCACTGGTGCTAGTGGTGCAGTCCAGGACCAGGGACAGGAGGCAGCACAGGCGGCCGCGGAGGTGCCTGTGTGCAATCCTGTCCCCGATCCTGTCCCTGCATCATCTTGCACCAGCAGGGATGCCTACGTCCAGACCCGTTTTCAGGCAGGGGATGAGCTGATGTCAACTGGCCTTCCTCTGCCTGCGGACGTGGCTATCCAGGTCCGGGTTGAGACTGTCCTGGCTGGTGTGGCGTTGCGTCAACGGGCCATGCGAGGTGACCTGCAGTCTTTTCATGGAGAGACTGCACGTCATCTCGAATGGCTCGTTGACCACGTCAGCCTGCTGGGACAGGTCACCCAGACCGGATTCCTCCGTCTGATGGGGCTTGTTCCGACCCCCTCCTCAACTGGACCCCCTACGCGCCAGTCGTCCTCTGTGCCATCTTCCCACCCATCAGTCACCTGGGTGCCCTGTGGAGCTGCCTCTGACAGTGCGGCCAGGCTGGTGGAGGAGGCATCCCTGCCACAGTCGGGAGTCGGACGTCCAGCAGGGGTGGCCACATCAACAGGTGCACCCCAGCCGGCGGAGGATGTGCAGGCAGCAGGAGGCAGTGCACGGGCAGAGGCATAGCAGCAGCAGCAGCAAGATGGTGGGAGCCATGAAGGCTCGGGGCCTTCGACATCGGAGGGGCAGGCATCGGCCGGAGGGCAGGAGGACCCAGGACAGAGAGTGTCTTCCGTGTGGCAGCGGTTGGGCCACGCCATAGGTGCGGAGCGGCGGCGGGCGGAAGAGGCGCGGCTCACAATGGTCAGGGCGGAGAACTCCATGCGGAGGGCCCTGAGGCGGGCCGAGTGCCTCGAGGCTATCCGCAGGGGGTTGGAGGAGGACACGGCGTCGTCCCTGCGGACCCTCGGGGCCATGGAACTGGACCGCCTCCGGGACATCGAACAGGAGTTCGATGATGCCCTGGCCCGGAACACCACAGAGTGAGCCGCTGGACTTGCCCGCCGCCTTTGTATATAGTTCTTTAGTTTTAGGTTTCCTTTGGTTTTTCTTATGATTTGGAGTCGACGGACACTGCTCCACTTTTTGTATATAGTTGATATTTAGGTAGGTTTTTTAGGAGGTTTCCTTAGTTCTGTTGTGATGATGGACCCTTGTTATTTTTGTACATAGTTCTTTGTTGCATGGAGAGTTTTGACATTTGACTTTGGACAAAATTTTTTGGATTAGATTTTCTAGTTTTGTGTTTTTATGCGGACATGCAGCTTCTTTTTTTCACATTTACATTGTAGTTAGTTTTCTTTCTTTAGCATTCGTATTTTTTCCTAATACATTTTTTTTAACATTGTTCACTGTGTGGTTTCATCTCATTGGTTTCATGCATGTCATGTTGTGTGTTTTCCCATTCAATTGGAAAATATGTGTGTGACGGACATGGGTTCATTTGCTTCATGAACATTGGGGGTGTAACATGTGATTTCCATTTCCATGTGGGTGAATGGGTTACTTGGTAGGGCTTTTTGGCTGTGGAGGCTGACCATTACGCACATTGTGAGGACCTGGTGGGGGCTGCACATGGTGGCAGGGGGGTGGGGGTGGTGGGAGACATGAGTGGGGGCCTGGTGGAGGGTGACCCTGCACTGCTGGGGTGTGGGGGTGGTGGGAGACATGAGTGGGGGCCTGGTGGAGGGTGACCCTGGTGGCTGGGGGGTGGGGGTGGTGGGAGACATGAGTGGGGGCCTGGTGGAGGCTGCCCCTGCACTGCTGGGGGGTGGGGGTGGTGGGTGACATGAGTGGGGGCCTGGTGGAGGGTGACCCTGGTGGCTGGGGGGTGGGGGTGGTGGGTGACATGAGTGGGGGCCTGGTGGAGGGTGACCCTGGTGGCTGGGGGGTGGGGGTGGTGGGAGACATGAGTGGGGGCCTGGTGGAGGGTGACCCTGGTGGCTGGGGGGTGGGGGTGGTGGGTGACCTGAGCGGGGGCCTGGTGGAGGGTGACCCTGGTGGCTGGGGGGTGGGGGTGGTGGGAGACATGAGTGGGGGCCTGGTGGAGGCTGCCCCTGCACTGCTGGGGGGTGGGGGTGGTGGGTGACATGAGTGGGGGCCTGGTGGAGGGTGACCCTGGTGGCTGGGGGGTGGGGGTGGTGGGTGACATGAGTGGGGGCCTGGTGGAGGGTGACCCTGGTGGCTGGGGGGTGGGGGTGGTGGGAGACATGAGTGGGGGCCTGGTGGAGGGTGACCCTGGTGGCTGGGGGGTGGGGGTGGTGGGTGACCTGAGCGGGGGCCTGGTGGAGGGTGACCCTGGTGGCTGGGGGGTGGGGGTGGTGGGTGACATGAGTGGGGGCCTGGTGGAGGGTGCCCCTGGTGGCTGGGGGGTGGGGGTGGTGGGAGACATGAGTGGGGGCCTGGTGGAGGGTGACCCTGGTGGCTGGGGGGTGGGGGTGGTGGGAGACATGAGTGGGGGCCTGGTGGAGGGTGACCCTGGTGGCTGGGGGGTGGGGGTGGTGGGTGACCTGAGCGGGGGCCTGGTGGAGGGTGACCCTGGTGGCTGGGGGGTGGGGGTGGTGGGAGACATGAGTGGGGGCCTGGTGGAGGCTGCCCCTGCACTGCTGGGGGGTGGGGGTGGTGGGTGACATGAGTGGGGGCCTGGTGGAGAGTGACCCTGGTGGCTGGGGGGTGGGGGTGGTGGGTGACATGAGTGGGGGCCTGGTGGAGGGTGACCCTGGTGGCTGGGGGGTGGGGGTGGTGGGAGACATGAGTGGGGGCCTGGTGGAGGGTGACCCTGGTGGCTGGGGGGTGGGGGTGGTGGGTGACCTGAGCGGGGGCCTGGTGGAGGGTGACCCTGGTGGCTGGGGGGTGGGGGTGGTGGGTGACATGAGTGGGGGCCTGGTGGAGGGTGCCCCTGGTGGCTGGGGGGTGGGGGTGGTGGGAGACATGAGTGGGGGCCTGGTGGAGGGTGACCCTGGTGGCTGGGGGGTGGGGGTGGTGGGTGACCTGAGCGGGGGCCTGGTGGAGGGTGACCCTGGTGGCTGGGGGGTGGGGGTGGTGGGAGACATGAGTGGGGGCCTGGTGGAGGCTGCCCCTGCACTGCTGGGGGGTGGGGGTGGTGGGTGACATGAGTGGGGGCCTGGTGGAGGGTGACCCTGGTGGCTGGGGGGTGGGGGTGGTGGGTGACATGAGTGGGGGCCTGGTGGAGGCTGCCCCTGCACTGCTGGGGGGTGGGGGTGGTGGGAGACATGAGTGGGGGCCTGGTGGAGGGTGACCCTGCACTGCTGGGGGGTGGGGGTGGTGGGAGACATGAGTGGGGGCCTGGTGGAGGGTGACCCTGGTGGCTGGGGGGTGGGGGTGGTGGGAGACATGAGTGGGGGCCTGGTGGAGGGTGACCCTGGTGGCTGGGGGGTGGGGGTGGTGGGTGACCTGAGCGGGGGCCTGGTGGAGGGTGACCCTGGTGGCTGGGGGGTGGGGGTGGTGGGAGACATGAGTGGGGGCCTGGTGGAGGGTGCCCCTGGTGGCGGGGGGGTGGGGGTGGTGGGAGACATGAGTGGGGGCCTGGTGGAGGCTGCCCCTGGTGGCTGGGGGGTGGGGGTGGTGGGTGACATGAGTGGGGGCCTGGTGGAGGGTGACCCTGGTGGCTGGGGGGTGGGGGTGGTGGGAGACATGAGTGGGGGCCTGGTGGAGGGTGACCCTGGTGGCTGGGGGGTGGGGGTGGTGGGTGACCTGAGCGGGGGCCTGGTGGAGGGTGACCCTGGTGGCTGGGGGGTGGGGGTGGTGGGTGACATGAGTGGGGGCCTGGTGGAGGCTGCCCCTGCACTGCTGGGGGGTGGGGGTGGTGGGAGACATGAGTGGGGGCATGGTGGAGGGTGACCCTGCACTGCTGGGGGGTGGGGGTGGTGGGAGACATGAGTGGGGGCCTGGTGGAGGGTGACCCTGGTGGCTGGGGGGTGGGGGTGGTGGGTGACATGAGTGGGGGCCTGGTGGAGGGTGACCCTGGTGGCTGGGGGGTGGGGGTGCAGGGGGACATGAGCAGGTGTGCAGGGTAGTCCCCTGTTTTGTGGGCTGCCTGCAGGGGCTGTGGAGGGTGTACAGGGAACACCTGTGAGGACCCACCCAGCCTAATTGCGTGTGATAATTCCCGCACACCCCTGTAATACACGTACCTGGCCAAATCGCATGTGAGAATTCCCGCGCACCCCTGTAATACACGTACCCAGCCGAATCGCGTGTAGAACTTCCCGTGTACCCCTGTAATACACGTACCCAGCCAAATTGCGTGTGATCATTCCCACATACCCCTGTAATACACGTACCCTGGCCAATCGCGCGTAGAACTTCCCACGCACCCCTGTAATACACGTACCAAGCCAAATCGCGTGTGATAATTCCCACGCACCCCTGTAATACACGTACCTGGCCAAATCGCGTGTGAGAATTCCCGCGCACCCCTGTCATACACGTACCCAGCCGAATCGCGTGTAGAACTTCCCGTGTACCCCTGTAATACACGTACCCAGCCAAATCGCGTGTGATAATTCCCACATACCCCTGTAATACACGTACCCTGGCCAATCGCGTGTACAACTTCCCACGCACCCCTGTAATACACGTACCAAGCCAAATCGCGTGTGATAATTCCCACGCACCCCTGTAATACACGTACCTGGCCAAATCGCATGTGAGAATTCCCGCGCACCCCTGTAATACACGTACCCAGCCGAATCGCGTGTAGAACTTCCCGTGTACCCCTGTAATACACCTACCCAGCCAAATCGCGTGTGATAATTCCTGCGTACCCCTGTGATACACGTGCCCTGGCTAATCGCGTGTAAAACTTCACGCGTACCCCTGATATGCACGTTACCCGCTTTGCGTTCCTTGTTTGGCAGCCCTGTGGACTGGTCCAGGGTTAGCGCTGCCCTTTGCGATGATTTAGCGATTTTGATGGCTTTTCCTTGCGCGAGGGCGTTCTTGGGGGCGTTACTGGCGCTGCTGCAGGGTCGCTGCGATACTCTGCGCCACGGCTGGTTTGGGAGCCTGAAATCCATGAATACGCTGTGCGCGGAAATCGGTTTTAGCGCACGTGCCTGGCGCAGTCAATCGCACGCGGACACTCTGCGCCAGCCGCTTGCGACACTTTTCTGCGAAATTCTATGAATTACCCTGTATGTTGGCTAGACATACTGGCAGTTGAAGTCCAAAGCATCCATGGGACCGCATAATGCGAAGCCATGAGCCGGTGTATTAGAGATACATTTGTGAGGACTGGCAGGCTTCACGCACTGCGTCAGCACTCCACCAGAATAAGCTGGCATGGCCCAAAAGGGCTAGGGGTGAACCCGCTGTTCCAAGCTCTATCGCTATTACAAAACAGCTCTGTGTGCAGCTAAACCCTGTTTGTCGCTGTGTGCGCATGCGCACACTGACTCACCCTCACTCGCTGTGATGAGCTGCAAGGCACATTAATGAACATCATGCATTTGTGAATGTGAATACAGGCTTGCGGGTTGACATGCTGCGTGGTTGTTCGTGCAATATACATTTGTAAGCTCAATATCGGAAATAAACAAGGTTTTCATTTATCGTTATTTTTAAAAGTGGCGAGTTAAGTTTGGACAGAAAATGTTGAACATGGTGACCATCGTTTTCGTGCAAGTAATTCTTATCTTAATTTCGTTTTTATTTCTTTTGAATTTTGAAAAGTCCCCAAGTTTATGCAACAACAATTACAATACTTCCGAGCGCATAATATTAGTGTTTCATCAAAACCAGATTGGCTGGACTCCCTGTACCCATCACTGTAGGCCACGGTCCTATTTAGAAATTCAGTGCAGGGTGCATCAAGGGACATGCTGTTATATGCCAATACCCATTTGAACTGGTGGCCTCTCGTGCCCTCCCGCCAAGTGGATATGCATTTTGCTGTGCATGCATTGTCCTCCAAGATCGGTACAGTAAGACAAACTTGCAGCTCTGGCAGAACAGCCAGGAGGGATGCCTTTGCATATAAAACTTTGGACCAATGCCTAGTGCGAGGGCCTTTCAGTGTCTTGATCATCCATTAAATGTCGAATGCTCAGGTCCAGGGGGTGTAAATATAAATTCGCCAACATTTTGAACAAATGGGGAGATCAAAGCTGGTGGGTATTGGATGTGCTACCCGCTACCATGTGTTGAAAAGCAATTGCTCCAACACCACTCATCTTTTTAGTTCTTTGATGTACGGTTTTCAGGAAATCATCATTGTCATTATATGGAGAAACAAAAATCACAAAATTCGATAAACAAATAGGCCCTATCACACAAATCACATATGTATTTAGTGAAGCTGGCTTGCTGATACTTTTAGACCTACTCTGGAAGCTCGTTGAGCAGCTCCTGTCCTTGATGGTGCAGACAGATACGTTTTTTTTAATTGTACTTGAGTCCAGTCAAAGGTGGGCACATTCTTGAAGTAACTTTCCGTGGCACCTTCTCCATTCTTTATGGGCATTGCTATAGCCCATATGGAGCTTCAGCTTTTCCTCGTTTACCTCGGTGTGAGCCTGGGTGCCTGATTAGCAAAGCACTGGCGTGCCCTTAGTTCAGGGCACATAGGCTGCTCCAGGGCTGTACGTTCAGCACCGAAGCCCTGGATACACCATACAAAAATCAGTAGCCGGGAGGTGCTGATTCTACGGGGCAAAGCATCATATAAAGACTGGACTCTGTACATACAATGAAACTAGAGGTTTATTTTGAATATTTCGTTCAATAGTTGTCAGCGTTGGGTTTGTCTTCAGATCATTTTGCTCAACTTCCACATGTTAATCCACTCTTTCTCTCTAATGCCTCTATCTCCAGCTGTCTATAATGCTCTGGTTGCCCCAGTCACAGTAAGCATGTCTCTGTTTTCAAACCTTCAGTGGTCCAACGTGACCCAACACTTCTTAGGCTTCTCGTGGCTCTTCCAACAACATGAAAACACAAAGTGGACTCTTTCCCTATCCTCTGACAGTGTCTCTCACTTGACTCCCTGACAGGCACATCTCTGCTATACCTATACTCTTTCTTTACGCCTATGTCTTCTTTAACTGGCCTTTTGCCTTGAGCTTGATAACCGTATTGCTCTCAGTCACACCAGACTGTTCTACTTCTGTCTTCTCTCAAGTTTGTAATGGCATATTAGCACCCTGGCCGGGGAAGCCAACCAATCAGGTTGCTTGGATCAAGGCTCAATCCCACGATCCAAGCATGCCTTTTGAGCTGCTCCCCCACTCTCCCCTCCACTCTCAGTTTCCTTCCCCCCCCACATCCCTACCCCACTGATCTGATTTCTTTCAACAGCGGCTATTGCACTACTGCCACTCCAGCCTCACTGGCCAGCATATGGAGCCCTGCCTTCCAGCTCCCATGGCAGCCATCTTAGGTAAGTGTTTTGTTTAAATCAGCAGGATGCTATGAGGCATCTCATTTATTTAAACAAAATACATTGCTGTCAGCATCCCGGGTTTCCGGGTTCATAACCAGGGGTGCTAATATCAATAATACCCTCTCCGGCTGGCCGGATCAGGGGGTAATCACACAGGGGCCCATCGTTAAGGTACTTGCGCTATAACTTGGGCCCCGGGCTATTACTACCTGGTCCGGCAGGTATTGCTATAGTATGTTATGTTAGTTAGCTTTTATACAGCGCACCTCCCCACCGTAGTGGTTTTAGAGCAGCAAAACCATGTCTGTGTGGGTGAACTATGACCCCCCCCCAATCCAGGGTGCAAAGCAGAGTGTGGTATGTGGGGTGAGAAGGAAATGAGGATAAAGGTAAGCAGGAAATGGCCAGAGATAGACCAGGAGACAAAGGTGACAAAGGGAGGGGTGGATAAAATAAGAATTGTGTGGTAGCATTAGCTGGAATGCTTGTACTTTAGTATGGGTTTAGACCAAAACGGTAATGACAAGAGTAAGGAGCTGCCCATATTGGGCAAAGTGTAATGTGTTGTAGGTGTAATTATAAGTAAGTTTATGGGTGTATGATGGCCTTGGATGTGCTCAAGACTTCCTGGATGTTGCGGAGGGTTAGAGGCCAGATATTAGTACTGTGTCCCTTATGGGAGTCCTCAAGAGACCTGGCGCTACTGAACCCACTGACAGACGTGTCAGAGCCGAGAATTGGCTGTCTGATGAAAGAAAAGTTGGAGGATTCAAAAGGGCAAAATGACAAATGAGTTTCCCTGACTTGGAGTCATACTCTGATAGCATCCTGTGGCGGGGAGAGGATGGGAGTGCACACATATGCAATAGAAAGGCATAACCAAATACTATGCTGTAGGCGACCATTGGAGAATACAAAGAAAAGGAGTTTATGTGCTGTGTTCTGGTGGGTGCAGTAGGTCAATTCTCCTTCTGGCTACGGGAGTTGTCTCACTGGTAGGCCATAGTGCAATATCATTATTAGTAAACCTTGCAAGGACCAAGCCAAACATCTGTTGAAGGGTAGTATGGATCTTTAGCGTGTGCCAGCTTTACCAGGCAGAAAGTTAGTCTAGCCTAAGCTAAGAAGGAACTGAGATGCTAAGTTTCGCCTCAAACATTTTTACAGGGAACTTAGCATCATTGACCAGGGAGGCGGGGTACGAGAGAAAAGAGGGCAGGTGCTAAAGGCAGAGTAACATTGACAGAAGAGTGCTGAGGTAACCTACCAGCTATATGGGAAAGTGGTGTATTACAACTAAGTGGTATAACAAATCACAGACAGAATAAATGTATTCAAAAGTTATTCCTCCAACTCTGGTTCCTACAAATAACTAAATGTTCCTATAAAGAATTTCTCGCTATCCCTTTATTTTGTTATCCCTAGTGGGGCGCGGTTGTGTCGCCTGTCTAGGTGAGCGGATAGAGGAGAAATCTAGCCCTATCCCGACTCACTACTTTCCTCAATCACTAAAAATAGGAGCGCACTGTTTGGAAGTCAAAAACAACTATATACTTATTCATGTTGCTTCAATTGAGTGTGATTTGTCATTGATCTTTAAAAGGTCTGTCCCTATAAGAGCAAGGGTGTGATTAGTTTTTGATCAATTAATTTTGATGTAGGAAAAATGCGACACATTTGACATATTTGATATTAGTTGTGTGAATTATTTGAGATATGTGAAATATTGAAATGTGATATGAATTGTAATGGTTTATTTGTGTAAAGTTCTTAATTGAACTAATCACAATAAAGTTTATATATATAAAATGATGCAATTCAACCAAACTCACTGTTTATTATGTGAGTTCTGTGGAGCAGGACATCACCCTGAGACTTTCTATGTCAACCGGTTTCAGCAGGAATGCACAATTAGCCGCTTACTTCAGGATTCAAAATTGTGGCACACCGTGTCAAATCACACTCTAAAAAAAAGACATTATTATTATTATCTGTTGTAAACTTCCACTTTTCTTGTCTTGGAAGGGAGTCTTGCAATTTTCATGGGACGTCTTATCAGGTTGTGCAATCCCTAAAAGGGAAAAATACATATAGAACGGAACCATGGGAACGCATTCTTATCTGGTTGTATCTGTATCTCCATTAACTCACATTGATCTTACCTGTGTAGACATTCACACCAGGTTCCATCAATTATCGTTTCAAGATTATTGTCCTGCCCGTGTTCTAAGTCTCGTCTCCTGGAAACAGATAGTCCAGGGTTAAAACTTATTTTTCAGTAAATATTTTTGTATGCCAGACAAGGGCATCAGTATGGATCACTTACCCCTCTTTTTGGTTTGTTTTGTCTTGTGTCTTGGAACTCAGGACGGCCCCTTGGATGTGGGATCTCCCAGTGGGCGTTCCTACCTACCAGTAGCCAATCTGGGAACTGCAGAACTGGTGAGATGTGACCTCTGTATCACAGGCGGATTAAAGCATTATGGACTCTGGAGTCTGGCAATGAGCTATAATGGGACTCCTAGGTAAACTCTATTCACATAGTCTTGTCTAGTAATTACTAATGATGAAATAGCCCTGCATTTTGGGGGAAAGGCTAGATATGGGAGGGGCTTTCTGTGGGCTTTCAGGTGGATGGAAGCTTGTCACAGATTACCACAACTAATAATCAATTTTGATGTTACAGTATAATTCCAGACCAGGCTTACAAAGGTTCCTACATAGGTCACATCAATACAACCTTTCAGAAAAGCACTTGTTGCTACAATACCCGTTATCTGACAGCAAGCCAGATTCAGATCCTGGGCAGGTGTTTGCTGCATGGCCTAACAGACTGAATGAAAGCAAACTACTTTGCTAAGGATGGACGTTGGTAATATGTAGGTTATTTTTGGAAGTCTGCCTCTTTACACAAGAAGCCCCTGAGAGCTCCTCTACACATCCCCACTTGCATGGTCATGTGGATACACCCCTCTGCTCTCAACTTCAAGTAATGGTTATAGAAGCATTCTTCCAACTTCACAGGGTATGAGGAAGTCTTACAAACTATTCACAAGAATGACAAATAATAAACAGATCCTTTCTCTAGTCTAGAGTGGACATCTGCAGTGGCTTCACCACTGCAGTCTTAGCAGTCAAATCAATTGACTATCTCTCCTAGAATGCAGAAGTTAAATTAATCTTTGGTGCTCATAAATGTAATAGCATCTGAGTCCACCCCACCCACACATGGTTCCCATCAATATAAGGCTATATTTCAAATTAGTATTATCCTCAAAGCTCTAAACAATAAATCCCCCAACTATCTTGTCATGAGGATATACAAATCCTCTTTCCTGTAATCTCTGCTCCCAATTTTGTAATCTTATATTGAATCCTCCATTTAATAAATCTAGTGCCAGCTTCTGAGGAGTCCAGATTCACTTTCACACTTTCTGGAACCTGCTTCTCTTAGGCTTGCAATGAGAGACAACCATGTGTCTTTCTGGAAAGGCTTTAAAAGAAAAAAAAACTCCTTTCCCATGCACTTGCATGTTCTCAATGTCACTGGGCCTAGTAAGATCATTGTTTTGTTCTTCCCTGTTCCCTTCCCTTGCCATGTTGCACTCTGAAACACTTGTGTAAGAGCGCAATATAAATAAAATATCAATCAATATCAATCAAACAGTGTCTCCTTCAATAGGTCTGCAGGGCTGTGAGTCCTACATGCCCTTTGGTATTGCAACAAGTTGTTCTTTTGATAGTCAATTGCACCTAAGAAATAGGGCAACAAACTCATCAGAATAATCAATGTGAATGTCTTCTTTTGGCAAATGGGTAATTTGCATGTTACTTGCCAGATTTGTATATCCATGTATGAATGAGGGTAAACCCATACTGTGCCAATTTTACTTGTAGTTTGAATGAATGATTACCTTTTGACAAAGCTAAAGATTAACATTCTTCCCAATAGGAATTGGACATTTAGGTCAAAAAGACGATTAGGAGCTTGCCAAATGAATTATTTACCAATGGAGATGGAATTCTATTTGCTTTTTGTTTTAAACATTTTCTTCAGAACATTCTATTAAAACACAAAACGTTCAATTCACACTCTGCTTGTTTCTCCTCCGTGAAGAAAAACAGGAAAATTCTTGAAGATCTGTGGTAGATTCTGCATCGCTCTGAGCCTGAGAGGGCTGGACTGGATTTGTTTTTAAGAGAAAGTACACAACGTGCAGTCTGATTACCTTACTTAACATTTTAAAATGTTTATATTCTATATATGAATGCCTATCAGCCATTTTGCCACGTTATTGTAATATATGTTGGATTGTGATCTGAATTGTACAGTGTCACCCAAAAGTAACATGCATTCCATTTGAGTTGGTGACGTACATGTTCATGGAGATGCTGAACCATTTCCCACTCTTCTTAAGTTGTGTACCACATCATTGTAGTCCCCCAATAGTTCACCACTTTAAGGCTACACTAGTGTCGTTTACATGCCAAGGTAGATATATAATGAGGAAAGCTGCTAAAGTACAGGTTTCATCTGTAATTTGGACTGATGTCCCAGAGCGATTGAAGCACAAGGCAATGGCATTGGGTGAAAATAGGTAGTCAGTGAAGTGACTGTACCGAATTCAACATAGATACATGACATGTTAAAGTTGAAAAAAGAATCAAATAAAAATAGAAATGCATTCAAACTGATACAGCCCAGTCAACCTTGTCTATCCCAACTTAACTATACACTTTTTATTTTGCCTTGCAATTCCTTAGCATTATTTTTATTTTCCAACCTTCAAATCTGTTATAAGGCAGGTCATGATGTTCAATGGATGTGAATAGGTAATGATTTGTAGCAGCATGCTGTAAAGAGATATATCCCAGAGAAACGGAAAGAAAAGTGGCAGTTTAAAAACAAACATGTGAGCTGCAGCACAGTATCTGAACAATGACATGTGTGAGGAAATGTGCAATGTTTGTAACCCATCTATAACAAGTGTAATATGATCTTATATGATATGATATGATGTGGCATTTATAACGCGCCTGTACACAGGTGTTTCTAGGCGCGATCTCCAAAGTAACAGAAGAAGCCAAGAAATAAGTCCTTACAGTTAAATTGGGCCTTGCATTATGTCTATTTTCCTTTACGTGGCTGAGAATTAGCTTTGTAGAAAGAAACGTACAGAAATCATAAAACAACAAAGAAAAAGTTATAATGTTGTTCTGTTTTAGGTGACAATTTCAATATGGAAAAAAGTAACTTCAAATTGTGCATTATGTGAATGAGACCAAGCTAGGCTTGCTAGGCCTGAACTGCCAAATGGCCTTCCCTCCCCTCAAGCTCTAGGAAGGAGGATGCCATACCTTCCAATGAGAAAGAAGTGTGAACACTGGCCTTTGAGGCTGACCATAAAATGTTATGACTGGAGTTGGTTCTCAGCATATAGATCTTGAAAGCAAAACAAATGCCCCCCATTTACAACTTCCAATCCATCTCTTAGATTAGATTAATATCCTTAAATGTACACTGAATTCCTCCTAGCTATAGCACCCTCCTCAACTAATTTGATCTTTCAATAAGCCAGGCCTCTCCTGAAGGAGAATGCACACCTGGGATGACCTAGAGCGAGCTACACGAGGCAGATGTTCAATCACTCAAGGAGGTGTCACTGGTTCATAAATGGCCCTTGCCTGCAAGCTTTGTACCTCACAAAATGTTTATCATAGTGAGTAATCCTCTCTGGGTCATAAATGCCCCAGTCCTGCACTTAAAAGAACTAACAGTAAAGGACACTATATTGCTGTACTAGCCAGGAACCGAAGATGTCATTTAATATTGCATAAAAAGAAGAGCGAAATAAAATACCTGTTTAATTTTACATTTGGATCCACTTTGTGATATTTTGTTTAATGATTAAAATCAATAGAGGCTTACATTGTGTTCAGTTTGAGAAGTTCTATCAGCTGGATATAACATGCTATTTTCGTGTCATTAAATTCATTATGTAAATTAGGTGAACATTGATATATTCATGAATAAAAACAGTGGGTGCCACTGATTTATATATCCTAGCATCCATGCCAGAGATCCTGTTATTCTGAGCTGGAGATGGAATTGTAAAAGTATTAGTTAGAAACAGATAGAAATCTATAACATACCCACCTCAAACTGTGTCAAACTGAGAATAGCAGCAATTGATTTTCCTGAGTGATAGCGATCTGATGAACTGATTAGTAACATGATCAGATATGAGGAATATGTGGTTTTAGAAAGTTACAATTGTTTAATGCTGAAGTCTCCAAGATGCAATCACATCAAAGAGGACGGAGACTGGATTTAGAAGTTACTCCCATCAGACAGCCCTACTCATTAATATGCCCAATGATTATGAAGAGGTTGGTTTAGGGCGATGTCACTTTTAGAACACTGTCCATATCATACATTGACCAATTAGATTAGAGAAAAGATGAACACCTCTAAAGGGAGTGGTTTGTGCACTACAAAAGTTCACACCCATATTCTGGGGGGGCACAGTCACTTGCTCACTCATTGATGCTTGGAACAAGGAGAGAAAGGAGAATTGAATAGAGTGCTTTCTTTCTGTACCCATTTTTGGATTACCAGCAGTTCACTGCAAGAGAGGCATTCTTGGATGTAAAGTCCTAGGGCTTCATCACCAGGAAATACAGGTGACATGCCCAAATACAAAAAGAAGGGACCCAGACTGTGGAGGGAATCTGACATCTTGCTGACTGAGGCCCACTGGTTCCTGAGGGAGAGAATTAAACCAGTCCTTACAAAGGTTCCCACCTGTTGGTGAGACAGTCAAAAGAGATTCTTATGCAAGTATAATGCCAAGGGGAAATATAATTCTGATGGGAAATATACTCTGAAGGGGCATAGAATAAACCACAGTCCTTTCATTTGTAAGTACTGAAGGGTGGGGAATACACATTTACTGTACATCCTTAGATGGTATGGAATATTTCAGAAGTGTGTGCACTTCTGGAATTATGTATTTACTAGAATAGGTCCTATAGTGTGTATGCTGGGAGATCTTCCCAACTCTTTCTCTGTGTAATCCTTGCATACAGAAGGAGTATTTTGGGAGCCAAAAGGATATCTTACTGCATGCATACCTAGAAAGGTAATGTAATTTAAGTCATTTCATGATTAAATCACCAGAGTCATGTTGCTGGTGCTGATCCACTCAAGGATAAGGGAAAAGGTTGTTAACTACCATTGCGTTCCCCATGTTTATGTTGTCCATTATAAATGACAAATGTTCACATATATGCACAAGAAACACCACTGAAGGACATTTAGCAAATATGAATTTTCCTTTTTCAAAGTGATTTACATGTGGGAAAGTGAAGGAGCTAGTATTTGAATTGCGTTTTCTAGAACACTGTTTGTCCATCGAGTAAAAAAGGGTGGTTTCAATAAAGGGGCAGTTGATAGATTTAAATAGGAAGGGATTTTCTGATTTAATTATTGTTTTAACAAATAAAAATCATATCATAGACCCTCCTGCATTTTTCAGTACATGGTGCCTGTGCGTTAAAGGTTAATAAAATGTATGTATGTTGATATGTGTGTTACAAAGGTCGACATTTTATAGAAACATAGCAATGGAAAGTGTCACCAGTTCATTTATTATTCTTCATTCAAGTTCACTATTAACATTGGAATTTCATAGATGTATCATTTCTGTAAATTTAAATTGATTCTGTTATTTCTATTTTATTAATAAATAGAACTTCTGTGCAATCCTGTGTGTCCCGAAAGGGTAGGGATCCTCTAGGAAATCAATGTTGTTGTATCGGGTTTCCCAGGTTCATAAAAATTACATTATTAAATACATGAAAATTGTGCAAGCCTGATTTGGGGTGGGTGGTAGATTCAAACATACTACAATGCATGTTATTTCTGTTAACTAATGTTCCTCAAACAAATGTGAATAGTATGCATTTTTATGCCAACTCTCCAACATATTCTTTTAGTTTGCTTCATCTTTTTGTCTGTTCAAGACGCAAGCATCAAACATTTGTTTCACTAGGACTGATTTTCAGGGTACGGTTGTCAGCAGCACGCCACCACCCAATTGTATTTATTCATGTTTGACCTAATGTTTCATATGACCTTCTACCATTGTTCTATAGCTGGCTACTGCGTGTGATGTACTTGTGATAGATACGCTTAATTAAGTTGAACTTCTCTAAATTGGTTAATTGTGTTTGATTCCGAGATAGCTTATATAGGTGAAAGAGTCTGTAGTTGTTTAAATACAATCTCATTTCTCACCTCCCCAAATTGTATGTACTTGAAAAACAATGATTAATCCATGCTCGTCAAAATAACGTCTTTTCATCAAGCACTGCTTGTTGTTTCTTTCACATTGTTAATATTGTGTAAAAGATAATGATTAATATTGCATTGTTCATTATTTATTTGTTTATTGTTTACATTCCACTTGTAAAGTAAAGGAGCGTTGTTCAACAAATAAATACAATGGGCCTCATTACAACCCAGGCGTTAACCCTTAACGCCTGATTACCATTTTAACGCCTGCTTTTAGCAGGCGTTAAAATGCAAGGCGCTAACCCGCCTTGGTGCTAATTACGGCACCGTAATTTACGGTGCCGTAATTAGCGCCTTCCCCACTCCCATTATGCCCTATGGGGCAAAAATGGGAATGGGGAAGGGTAAATGGAGAATGGGGATTTACCGCCCCACTCACCTTGGAATGGGGCGGTAAATCCGCCATCCACCATGGTGTAAACGGTAGGGAACTTACCGCCTGGGTTGTAATGAGGCCCAATGTTACTGTAAGGTAATTTAGGGAGAAAGCTTATATTTCCACCGAGGCTCAAGGCTAGCACAAATGTTTGGTGTTCAAGATGTTCAAGAGATCTTTGCTAGTGAGCATTTTTATTTTTCTTAAGGGCATTGACACTTTTTTTGTTCCTGACATTAAAGCTGTTTTAATCGATTTTCCTATTTCAAGTGTACTGCACTATGGACATTCATGGAATGTTTTTTGAGATGTATAATATCTTATTTCAATCATAACACATGATTTTATCATTCTTTTCAATAGTACTTCTGGCACAAATTATCTCCTTATCTCCTGCATGCACCAATCACTAGGTGTGTGATCTAGAAATGCTACTATTATTCTCTGGAATAAATATCTCCACAGAGATTGAGGCACCAGCGTCTGAGAACGGGATTCCCATGTGTCTTGCATCCATGAGAATTTCAGACTCTCCAAACCCTAATTTGATCTGTTAATAGCAATATCGTTATGAACTAGTGTAAGAGCCAGTGAACATGGGCCAAAGTGTAGGTTTTCATTGGCACAGTAGGACCACTACAAATCCTAACGTAAAAGCTCCCGATAGCGGTGACAACAGGCGAAGCTATGCAAATTGGCATTGCATCATTGTATCCTAAGGCAACAGCTCCTTCTAGCAGTGACAACAGTCAAAGCTACTGCATCGGACAAACATACAGGGACAAACATACATCTGGCCTTTTATTATATTGTTTGATAGATGATTGTCAATGACTCCAGTAATATGCCAAATTGAGATGCTAATAATGGGAACCGTTGTTTTGATGCTAGTATCAGTTGACAGTTAACTCATTTCTGATTAACCCAGATCATTATATTTTGAATACAACAAGTGTACCACAACATGATGTCTCAACTGAATTATTCTACCTTAACCCCTCAGTTACATTGTGCCATTCCACACTATTGAAAGCCTTTTCAGCATCTAGATACACTATCTCTTCATCCTTGGCATGTGCTCTGAATGTTATTTTATCACACAATTGTCACATATCTTTTTCAGGTCTTTTTCTACTGCCATGTTTATCTTTCCCTATCAATTCATTGCTGGAAACTCATTTCCCAGGCCATGTGAACGATTGGGCATCAAGGTGAGCAAAGACAATGCTCTAGATCAGTGCTTTCACTTTTTTTTTTAAATTTGTATTGACCTTTTCACTCTAACATAAAAGTCCATCCATAAAATGTGAACCAATGTCCTTTATTCTTGAAATGTACATATAGGAAGTACAAAATAGCTTGATGTTTTTTTTTTGCTTTCCTTCATACGGGTCAAGTCCTAAAAGTTAAAGTGAGGGGACTCATCAACAAACGCAATGGGATGTGGCGTTGCCAGAAATTAGTATATGAAGGTGAAGTATGCACATTTCATTAAATTGGCTTTGCATAACCACCCGAATTGAACAGGACGAATCGCATTTGCTTTTCATCTAATCAACACACACACAAGACCAAGAGAGAATATTTTCTTCTAATAGTGTTTTTGAAAACTTTAAAAGGTGTGCATGTTTTAAACTCCAAGAGCCAATACAAATGTTTTCACTGGAACTTTCAGTACCGATATAGTACATTTCACCTTTATTTGTTTGTTATTTTTCATCCGTGTATATGGTACAGTGGTGAAGTGTTGGGCCTACGAATATCCTGACTGTGGTTTGCTCCCTGAGGTCGGCTTTAACTCATAAATCCAAAGAGGACATTCAATGTTTCTCATTTTAGCTGGGGAGACTGAGTCCACCCTCTGAATGAAGTGGGTAGACTCTGTCCCTCCGCGTGTAGCCTCGACTTGAGCCCTGCTCCTTCACCTACCCTGTTACCTCCCTGCTCCCTTGTTTCTGTTTCCCTCACCGCGTTCTTGCTCCCATGATTATAAAGCACTCCATTTCTTACCGAAGTTAGGTCCATGCTCAATACCCTAATAATACTAATCCTTGAACCTTATCATAGACTATGTTGCTGTATTGTGGCAGCCAACTCCAGGTAGAGTAATAACATACTACCAACATCATTTGCAATCCTATATCTGCTACATTGTCATCAGACTTCAGTTTTAGATGGACACGGCCAGGAACTGTGACATAAATATTGAACCTGGTTTCTTCACATCAGTGTACAAACTTTAAATGTTCATCCATAAACAAAATTATTTCCTGCATTAAGGTTCAGCTGATTGGTCCTAGAGGGATTTGCATGAAGCTCAGAGAGGGCAAGAAATCTTGATTTTACACATTTATCGAACATCAGAACTGCCAACTTTGAACAACTGATCTAGAGATAGATAACACTTGTGCAATTTCAAAATGGTTATGAGATATGAGACCATTAGTATTGTTATGTATGACATTACTATTTAGTCTATTTTAGGCAGTGGATTTTCATGTGTATTACATCATTGCTGGCAGTCGTCTTTTCAAGTTGCAATAATGGAAAGGTATTGTGCCTGCTGTTGGCCTGTGAACTTACTTGCGTAATTTTCCACAAAACAAATAGAAATGTAACCCAGTGTTGATAGGTATATCCGGGGCCAACCAGCAAGACACATGCAGAGAAGCAGAGGAGGAGGCCATACTCTATCGAAAGAGATCGGCTCACGGATGATGGATCAGTGTTCAAACCTAAAATATTGGCCCCGATTGTTGTAGCACGTGCACTGGAAACTGACATTCACTACATGAATTCCATACTTCATCAAATACACTAACGAATGTCAAAGTGGAATTCTACATGCCGTGTTCATGACAATCCGATTTTACATGGGATTCATACTAGTTTATGATACTGAAACTGAGACTGAAAGCATCCAACCAGCTCTCCTCCCAACAGGACATCTGTAATTTATATGCCCCTTAGAAGTCAGTCTGGGACTTCACACTTGCCTCAGCAACAACATGCTCTGACTGTGCCTGCAAACCTTGGCTTGCCAGATGTTTTGAATTACATCTCACATCAGCAATAGCAATAGTCAGTGCAGTCAATGGTGAAAAACCAGAGGTGTTTTAGTACAAAACACTTGGAAAGCCACAAGTTGCAGAACCTCTGGTCTATGTCCATCGGTCATTTGGTGTGGCCCCTAACAGGAGATGTTTTAACTATTCTTAGTGTTACAGCATACAATCTAAATCTGATTTAACTGAAACACCTATATGTTTCAATACAATGGGCCTCATTATGACCCCGGCGGTAGCTGTGGCGGTTAAAAAGGCACGGCTGCCACCGGAGTCCTTTTTTTCCGGTGCCCGGCAATGGGGACTTACCGGGGGCATTAGAGCCCTGGCGGTCCTGGTAAATCCACATTGCTGGGCGGCAGGAAAATGACTCCACATTCCCATTCGAGACTCAATGGGATTGGGGAGGACGGATACACCCGCACTGTGTGCAACAGTGCCGGTGCATCCGTCAAGGTCTGAAAGCAGGTGTTGGTACCGTTCCACCCGCCAGGTCAGAACTGGCGGACAGAAAGGCTCCCGCTTGTAGAACTCAGGGTATGCTGGTCCGGTAACAACGATGCCAGTAGCTTACCGGCACCATTGTTACCGGACCGGCATACTCATAATGAGGCCCAATGAGTGGTAAACAACATTTAAAACCAGTTCAGTCACTACCTAAACAAGAGATTAAGTCACAAAAAGGATGCTCTTTAACCCAAGCCCAGACGACATTACCTCTGTATACTTCTCTATTCCTCCTGCCCACTGAGGGTCATCTGCTTTGAGTCATGCCAGCCTATTTTTGCTGACCAGGAGGTAGTATATATGTGCCCTCTGTATTTTATGTTGATCAATAAATTGACTTTGGTCTCAGTATTGCTGTGTCTTAAATCTAGTCCTGATGAAGACAGAGTATTTTACATAATGCCGCCGAAACATGGAAGAATGGGTTTTCTTTTTTGCACCTCTACATGCTATAGGCCCATCCACATTGGTCTGTGATTCTATATTCACGTTGACATTTAAAAGAACCAATATCCATCTGATTTAAAGAATAAGCTTGATTTGCCAAGAAGGATTGATCACACTCTAGGTGTATCAATTCATATATTCCCTGAAAGATTGATTCATTCGTAAATGTAACCTAAAGGTATATGAATGTATATACCGGTCTGAGTTTAGTGCCTAAAATTAGGTGTACCTGAAACCAAATACGGTGTGCTCTCTGAACCAATGTACCTAACACAAACCAATGTTTTAATCATTATGAGGATATGATTAATTAACTGAGTCTTTAGTTATTTCTTCCCCCATCGTTCTCCCCTCTTTTCATCATTTACATGCTCCTTATCGTTTACACATCTTGTACCTCTTTAGGGCTCACTTTCCATATGGGGTCTACTTATTCATGTATTTAGTTTGCTTACATTTTTTTGTTTCAAAATGAAAGAGATGTATGGCTCTTTTCATGGTGATTTCAATGTACGAATTGCTTGTACACATATGATCAAAGTTGAATAAAAAATGTTGAATTGTAATAGTTTGTTCCTTTTCAGATCATACAGATAGCTAGATGTGAGAGGGTCGCCCTGCGAATGTTGGGGATACCGAGGTTGAGGTTGTCCGCGTGAAGTATTTCCCCTCACAATATTTCAAACTCCATGATGCTGGAAAGGAAACCTTAACTCACTTCCCCACCCTCATTTCAGCTGTAGCATAGAGGTCACTACTTAATAGGATTGGTATCTATAAATTGTAATGCTTGAAAAAGGAACATATCGGAGATCAAGTTGGTATATTTGAAACATTTTAAACCGAATATTTGCTTCTAGGTCCCAATGGAGAAGGGACGACTTTGTCTTGGCTTACTTTATCCAGGGTTCGTATCGCAATACATCATTCCAGTCGGCTGCCTGTGCCACCATGATCAGAAGGGCACCGCCAAGCGCCATTCTTCCCCCTGTGCCTTTGTTAATGTAATTTATGTATGTGACACTGACCTGATGCATTGTTAGCAATCTCCTCTTACAAAATTCAATAGAAACATATTGGGAAATAACCTGTGCAGTTCACAGCTCCCTAAATGCATTCAAGCTTGTATAATACATGTGTACATGTGCATACGTCTGTGTGTGTGTGTATGTTTGTGCCTGCCACTTGCATCACATTTAAGGTACCAATGAAGATGCCAAAGGACCCATCCGTAGCTATGCTATCGAGCAAAGCTCTCCTGCAAGCACTTGCAAGCAGCCAATTAGAAAGCGTCGCAGGCATGAAACGATACTGATCCTTTTTTTGTGCATAGCTATTTTTTCCGAATAAAAAGTGTTCTACTTATTGGCATGGTGTGAACATCCAAATACATCAATCGATGCCACTAATGATTTTGGCAAGATCAGAGCCGGAAAAGGTACTCCTAATTGCCTGAATTAATGAGTGGGCAGAAATCTTTAGCAGGGGGTGTGAGGCTGGTATTGATCTCTGGCAGAAGGTGGAGGAAATCTATAGATCATTGAGAAATGGCAACAACAGTACAAGGCGGTGGGGAAGACACAGCGCATCCGAGGTGCTAGGATTTCTTCGCAATAGCAAATGGCTTACAGCGAATTCTTTTTATAAATCAGGCAGGTATTAACCGAGCAGGGTACTGTCTAAGACGCCCTGACACATCATGGAGAACACTTTTCTGATCGTCTGCCTTTAAAAGGGGCATTTAAATCGCGAAGTGCCGGCGGGCGTTCAAAGGAGGAGATGGGATCAAGTGGCTAAATTGCTGACATTTGATCGTGCAGACCTGGGTTTACATTTTTCCATGGCTTTGGCACATGACCAGACAAGGTGGGAGTCTGGATAAATCATTGTATTTGCAGGAGCCTCCGAATGTGAATATTTGAAATAAATAATGTCGAGCGTGTTTTCCAGTTCTGTCCATGGCATCCAAGCATCCAGGCATGCCTATCGTTTTCCAGGATTTGCCATGAAGGACCCCTGTACTAAAATCAGCGGTCAGACATTGCTAGTATATACTAGGTATCAGTAATTTATTACCAGGCATCATGTATCGGTTATTCTATGCATGCCCTGGTACTCGGACAGTTTGCGGTTCGTTATCCAGATGCTCTTTTAGCCATACATTGCCATCATATGACAGGCACTCACACCAATGCCAGGTATTGCTTTTTATACCCAGTGACTCCTAGTATGTGCAAGACGTGTCATTGTATGTCCAGCTATGAACACTGTGTGTCAGATCCCTCCAACAAATGCACCGGCAGGTTGATCTTTTTTCCCAGGAACTGACATCATACCATCAGCTAATCCCATTATATGTCAGTCACTGGCAGAAAATGGAAATGCACTCCCATAACATGCCAGGTAATATGGCATAAACACACCTCCCGCCACTGTGTGCCCAAATACACTTTTGGCCACATATCGCCATGAAATATCAGGTTCCCAGAGTATATGCAAGTCTTTGGCATCAAATATTCAGGTACTAGCAACATTTGGAAGGTGTTGCCACCATATGCACAGGAAGTACCGTCATTTTAGGGTTGCTCACAGCTTCACCTGGTATTGGCACACATAGCCTGGTACTCACAGCGTAAACCGGTATTCCAACCAAGATCTCAGGTTCTGACACCATTCACTGGCAATGCAATCGAATGTACAAGAACACACCATTTTCTTGTGCTCCAACAGTGCAGGCATTTCAAACAACTAAAGAGTTACACCATTGCAAAGTGTTTCCACGAAAAACAAAGATACTCACACAATTGGCAGATATTGCCATCAAATCCCAGAGTACAACCTTCTTTGAAACAGATAAGCATAGCATTAACATAGCATTAACAGTTTTGTCCATATTTTGATCCTGCATAATACTGGTACCCAGACAATGACAACGGCATGCTTGCTCCTCTCCCAAGCCTTGTCACACTCCTCTGCAATTTGCCGGCACTATGGAGGAACCAGCTATGGGAGAGAGTGCAGACTCCCTATATTCACACGGTCCAGTCTATCCAGAGCATATGCGTTGGTATCAGATGGCCGGGCTGTAGATAAAGGATCGTTTTGTGTGGCTTGGTTGGAAACTTGCTCTATGCAGGCATTTATTCCTGTCGGTGGGTTTCTTGCCACACTGTACACAAGCCAGGAAACCATTGCAAAGCTTCAGGCATAGTGAGGTAACATTGGAGACTGCATTAGTTAAATCTTAGAGTACATTCTTGTAGTGCCAAATTGTAGACTGGCCAGGATGCCTTGGCTGCAGCATTGGAATCACAAAAATGATGCTACTTCGAGACTGCAAAACAATTTTTTGAACACTGGGCCTCATCACGAGTTGGGTGGTATCCCTTAAATGCGGCTGGTAACGATATTACTGCTGCATTTAAGGGCTGGCCCTATCACGAGTCTTGCCGCATTGCCCACAGCTACCTCTGGCGGTATTAGGGTCCAGTAATTGTGCCGAAAATGCCCCATCGGGTCCAGTGGACCCAATGGGGAATGGAGAGTTACCTCTACCACTGAACCCATAATCCGGCAGTAATACTGCCGGACCGATTGGCAGTAGCGTGATTTTCTCAGGCAGTATCCCGACGGTAATACCGCCCACCTCGTTATCAGTCCCACTGTAATTAAAATACAAACTGATCCCATTTCCCAATTATGTTTTCAAACCTCTCACTTCAATATGCTTTTTAAAATAACATCAGTAATTTTAGGAAACTAACAGGACTCACCTTAAGATTGTTTGCACCCAATTTAATGGTTACATGTGCAGATAATTCGATTTTGTTTCCTTTTTTTTCTGTTGCAACTTTCAAAATGTTTCTTGTTTGCAGCCTCTTATGTACCCTGCTTCCTGGAGTGTTTATGGTCTGTTAGATAAGATAGCAATTCCAGGCCCACATTCCATTCATTCTATTCCTCATTCCAATGCAATGTTATTTTTTCTTTTTTGTTTTGAGAATGATCTGAGCTGTGGCTTTCCTTTACAAATCATTCAATTCTGCAACATTTTATGAAGAGGTCTGTGGCACTTCATAGGTTAATGATTTGTTCCATCTCTGCATAGATTTTTCAGTTAGTTCAATATAAGGTATCATCATCTGCAACTTGTGAGATTTTAAAATTTGACTAACATGTTCAACTTTCTGCATAGTCTTCCACAAAGACAAGAAGCCCTTTCTTCAGGTTTATGTCACCACCTTAAACTAGCCATTGAACAAGCCTCTCGGTCTGATCAAGATATCAAGGTGATACTTTTATTTCATGCAAATACTTGGTTAACATGGTACAGTTAAGTAAGTTTCATTTCTAGATGCATATTGACCACTAAAAATAATTAAGCAGACACTACTAAACGATAAACAGTGGCCTGAATGATGATGGTTCATGTGGGTGCCCCAAGAGCTGTGCACATAGGGAACAGGGCATTGGAAGGATGACATTTGCCCAAACTGTAGGATGCTCAGCATGTGTTCAACGTTTTAGTTCAAGGGATCACTCCTTCACCAGGCCATGCCACGACCAATATAATGATGTGACAACAAGGTAAAATATCCTGCTACCCATGCTTTTTGTTTGATTTGCATTAGCATATCCAGCTTCTGGAAGGTATTGGGGATAGTTCTATGAAGTATACACCTTGGGTCAAAAACAACTACAGGACGGTTGTGAAGTGATGTAACTGCCTCCAACCAAAGTTAGAGTTCCCAAGAAAGGCTAGGGCCGTTAGCAAAGTTCAAGGGAAGTTGAGAGTTTTGCATGCACCAGCGGGCACTAATATTACCCATCCACGGGTCATATTTGGGTAATACATTTCCAGTTTGAGAACTGAATTGTAGGGACTTTGCGTGCAAACATGAAAACCATTACCCAAACATTGAGGTAAAAAAATATTCAAAGGTGGCAACAGATTTGACTTTCAATGTTCCTTCAGTGGGAAAAAGTAACGGAAGTGTAAATCATTCCCCAATATAGGAGGGAATAGACTAATAGCCAAAGAGCGAGAGGGGCCAACAGCCATAGCTGCTGGAGCAGACAATCTTTGAATAGCCAAGGTCCTTGCAGACATCCTCACAATCACCTATTTTATGCATATTCCACGGATGCGGATTAGCTGACAAGCAATCAACCTTCAACTCCATGCACTACTCAACGTGTTGTTTGAATGTTTTTATAAAAGCTTTCTGAAGAAAATGTATTTATCTGTGATCCGAAGTTTGGTTTCAACTATGTACTTCTGTTTAAAGGCCCAACTTGCTAAGGGGGGTAAAATAAAGGTTTTCAAGGCTTTCTGCAATTGCAATGTGCTCTCTAATATTCTAAAGGAGAGTGAAATGGAATTCCACAGCAGGAATTTCCTGATACGCTACTTCGCCTAGCGAAATTTCAGGATAGCATGTTGTGATGATCTGACATCTGGAAAGGGTTGAAAGCCCTCGATTTTTTTATTTGCATTGAATAATAAAATGATAAGGGTAGTTTCATCTCAGAAAGGGCAATCTGCTGGACAGATGCCTCTTTCTCCAGCTCCATACCAAAACCATAATATTTGTCTGTGAGGAATTCGACCATCTGCACAGAGAGTGGAGTGTGCGCTCGCCTGGGCTTTTTTTATTTTTTGAAAATGAAAGTGAAGGATGGGAGATCAACCTCTTAAAAAATGTGTGAGGCCATTCTACACAAATTTTCCCTGCTCACCACACGCATAGTCACATGTACTCCGGGAGGATACAGCCTACAGGCGCCATCCTCCCCTGTCATGTTCAGCTGCAATGTGACAGCCACGGGTACATCAAAGCATCTCAAGAAGGGGGAAGGCAACACCTTCCTCCAGTCATGAGGAGCCTAATTAAAATCTCAAAGGCTCCATGGATCTGCCTTCCTATTGTCTAAACTGCTGGTGGCAGCACAAATGAATAGAAGTTAATTGGAACAGCCCTGCATCCAGCTTAATCGCACAATGGACAAGAGGAAGGCAGGACTCACACCTCTTGGATATGCAATGTGTCAACTTGAAGCTAGTTCCCACCGCTCTGCATGAAGGACAGTGAATGGCATGTCTGGGTCAGCTATTTACCGTAGGCATCCCCTACAGAGCGTACCCCTTTCAGAGGGACGAAGTATGTGGTTTGAGGGAGACAGAAGTCTGTTCTCACCACAAACTTCAAGGGAGCCCTGCGCTTTGATCAAGAGCCACAGAAGGCTCAGTTAACCAGAGAGACACTTTGATCTACAACAGACAGGAAGAGGGGTGGGATTTAGGAGTACATGTTGTCACCTCTTACCTTTTCTGTTGCAAAGCACTCTGGTCCTGACCTCGTGCATAACAGAAGATTGTTGGTAAGGGACCCAGAATTGGTTCATTAAGGTAGGCTTAGCCTGCACCTATCACTGGGTCCCATTTGGCTTTAAAATGTAAAAGAGGGCTGAGCTCCTCACTTAGCAGATCATCTGAGGACTTTGAAATGAGTAAAAAGAAGGACTCACTTGGACCCTAGCTGAAGGTACAATCTGCCTTACATCTTCCACCAGTAAAGGATGGCCAGGATTTCCAAGAGGGAAGCAGGATCCCTCCCCTAAGCATCTCCCAGGGAACAGAGGAAGATACCGGACTCAGATAACCCAACCAGCAGCTCCAGAACTGGTACCCAGCCAGCACACAGCATGTCCTACTAGGTTCTGCCAGTGAGCTTCCTAGGTGAGAAGTCCCAGAGAGTATCTGAACAAAGGACAAGGCTGTGGCCTGCAAACACTCTCTTCAGTTTTGGGCTGTCCATTTAAAATGATGACAAGAGCCCTGTGAAGAAGCTAGGAGAAGTGGCACAACAAGCATCAACCAGTACCCATCTTTTCAGTAAATGTTTGAGGCAGTCGAGCTCTCGAACCGTGACCGGCTGTGCCACTGACTGTTGTCATGCTGCAGTCACTAAAGCCATCCAAGACACCTCGAGCAGCATTCCTGAACCACCAACCAGCACAGAGACAGCGATTCTTGACCCCGAGCTGTCCGTCCAACCTCACTTGGCGAACTGCCTGCACATGATACTCGCAGCTGTCTCCCCTCTTGAACTCTGTAGCAGGAGCTGTAAAGGGTCTTGGAACCGACTCGACACTGTTGAGCATCAAGATCATCTCAAACACCAAGTATATTGTGTTTCTGTCCCCTGGCCCTTCCATGAAGGCCCCTAGTGACATTTACAATCCCCTGGTCCCTCGGTGCTGAAACCAAATAACCTTGAACAGTTAAGACTGATTGATTTACCAACTACTCTCCTGTCAGTATGTAGAGTGCCCCCCTTTCCTTTGTGAAACTGTCTTTACTCTGTGTTCCTTTTAACATTGGGTAATCATTGTATTTTCACTGTGTTGCAACTAAAACAATCCACAAACTTGCAGAGATAAGCCTGCCGTTCCATCCGCATTACCAAAATTTGACAATGAGGTTTATAATGCTGTGTTGCCAATCAGTTCGGATCCCTTCTGGTGTACTAGAAGTGTGGGGCTGATTGATGATTTAGAAACCGATATTCATCCCTGGACCACTGGTGCCGAGAAAGTTGATTTGTCACAGTATCTGCGGCCTACAGTGCCTGCTCTACCTATAGCACTGAGCAGGTCCACAGGTCACAGATGCCCATGTGACAGCAGCAGTGATAGAAAAGTCTCTGCCGCACAGGGGAGGCATTTAAGATATGCATCCCTGTATCCAAACAATGATGATAGTAAGTAGACCATCCATGATGGTGGCAGGATAATCTCTCAAATAAAGCTATGCCTGAGTTTAGGCATAGTGCATGGGACTACTTATGATCATGTCTGCCACATTCCATTGAAGTGGCATATGTGTCATCTCCTGTGAGTCAGCTCTGCTGTGGAAGGTGATGTATACTCTGGTCAGCCAGATGTAGCCCCCCAGATGGCAGGACAGGAACCTGGAGGGTTGTGCCTCCTCTTTGTTCTCTTTCTGCGGGTAGGTAACATCCTCTGCCCGAGACAACCGCACAGCAGGCAGCTGTCCTGGGCCTGGGCATTGAATGGGCACACCAATACAAAACGAGTAACCCCACACAAGGGTGCTGCATCTCTAAAGGCCTTTGTTCTAGGTGAGGAGGGAATGTGAAGTCATCATGAAGCATGACACAGAAAACAGACTTATAGTTCAAACAAAAGATACTTATTAACTTAAATGTCAGGATGGTAGAAGGTCTAACTTGCCCTCTGCTAAGGTGGGATTGTCCTGCCTGAACAAAACTAAGGAAAGTCTGAATCAAAGAGTTCAACTTAAAAATCTGTCTGTGTCAAAACCTATTCTTGTCCTCACAACTAAAGCTAACCAATGTGTATGGATGTTAATAACAAAACAGATAGTGTTCAACTTAAAGTTCTGAGCTACTTCCAGCTCCGATCTCTCTTTCAGCTCCCCTTCCCCAACTGCAAGAAAGTTCCATAAAAGTCTAAAGATTACCTTTCCCACCTTTCAAGGCAACACAGTCAAAACAATCCTCACGGTTCCAAACAACACAGTTCAAAAACAAAGAGGTCTTGAGACTCTGCTCTCAAGATGGCACATACAGTTCTGCAAATCTCAGGGTTCACTTCCCCAAGACTTTTAACTCCTTCACTTATACCTGATTCAGTCTTTTCAAAAAGGCATCATAACTTGTAGTCAGCGTAATCCCCCTTTTTGTTTGCTTCACCAATTCACTTGTTTCTACTAGGTTTGGTTTTGCAATGTCTTTGGATTTCCTTATTCAGGGTTCACTGGTCTAGGCGCAGTTGTCAGACCACACGGTCCACCCATAACAGGTTGCGCTACCAGGATCCCTAGGCTCTACAGCCCACACAGTTTCTTCTGCATTTACCACCTTGTCACCTTGTCTTAATTCTTCTGCATTGGCTTCTTGACATTATGTGCAATTGTACACTTCTCTGGTTTCTCCCTGCCAACCGAGAGGTCCTTTTATCAGGTGTCCCACACCTCTTGCCAGTCTTTGGCCTTGCCACACTTCATGCACTCATAAATGTTCACTTTGTGTGAGTCTTGTTCATACCCCACCTTTCAAAGGCACTTCTTCACACTTGCTCCCCATTTCAGTAGTTTGCTTTCATAGGGGCACTTTAGCTGTCCCTGGATATTTGCTTTGCCCATAAAGTTGAACTCTTTTGGTCCTTTTAATCGAGGCAACACATTGTACGATGGAGGGAGATGCAGAGTAAAACTCCTACACCAAATGATAAGACCGACTCAGGTATTTGGCAAAGTTTCCTGAAAGACGGTTTTAATTTCAATTATCTAAAACAGGGAGTTACGACGGACGTCAATGAATGTCACACAACATAGTCTCCCCATAGCTCTGCACAACTCAATGCATTTATTAAAATCATACTTTTATTGTAACAATTTGTCATACAGCAATCTAAGACAACCTACATGGGATTGTGGTTGGTTCATGGGGAACATCTAGTATACTTTCTATGAGGGGTTGAATTGTGATTGAATTTCTACAGTCAGGTGGACAATTTATGCCCACCCCTATTGCAAGTCATCTTCAACATTCTGCAAACCCCCATGTAAATATTACATTCTATACCACCCCAAGATATATATGTGATGTAAGGGGGGGGTCAAAAACAAAATAAGTTGCCATTTTCAGCAATCGCAATTGTCAGGTCGACATTTTGGTACGATTCCTTCTCATCCACACACGGCACCGAAAGAGATTTCTCTCCAGATTCGGGTGGCATCCAATCTCTCTCTCTCAGATTTGCCTGCAGCTCCTGCTGCTGGCTCTCAGTCCTGGAGGCTCCCACACCTGTGACAATGATGCGGCCCACTTGTCTTGAGCACCACAAGTCCCTTGGGATAACTGCTGGTGTATTGCCTCCTGCTCCGGTACCACCACAGCTGCCTCCACATGGAAAGGGTCCCCTGCTGGCCCCTACCATGCAGGCCTCCCAGTTGCACGCCTCTACTGTTCTCTGATCAACCAATTAAAAGGTTGCAGGTGTGGACCCTTACTCAGAATTGCCTGACTATGTCTAAGGGGACATGCCTGACTCTCACCATACTCTGCCGGCATCTTCTTCATCTCAGTACCAGGGTGGTAACATGAAAGTGTAGTGTTCATTACTCTCAGCCTCCTCTCCCTCGTCCCAGTACTTTCAAATGTTAAATGTTAGGAAATGAAGGGAGAGGTCTTGCAATAGCCTATAAAGGTCAGGGGAGGGTTAAGATGGTCAAAATTAGGGAAAGGGGGATACCATGGGCGGCTGCAGAATAAACGGTGCCGGTAAGGTACCAACACTGTTCATTCCGGCCGCCACATTACAGAATTTGCTCGGGGGTGGCAGTATGCACGTCTGGGCCAGACCAGACATGCATACCACCACCCACAAGCAGACCTAGATGCTAACAACGGACCCGTCATTAGCGGTTCCGTTGTTAGCATCCTCCCCATTCGCATTGAGACCTATGGGGGCTCGAATGGTGATGTACCAGGTCTGGGTCCCGAGAAAAGGGAATTACCAGGCCCACAAAAGTCAGAATGGCCCGGTAATTCCCTTCTTTCGGGACCCGGACATGAGTTTGGAGGCAGCTATGCCGCTAAGAACGGCATGGCTACCTCCAAACTTGTAATGAGGCCCCATGTCTTGTCCATCTTACCCTTAACCCTTTACTGTTTCACCTTCTTTCTGATGCTTCATGACTGACAATATTTCCTGTCATTTACTTTGTCAATGGGACAAGGGCCAGGGGTAACAATATCCTATCACTGCATTTGAGATAGGGACTCTTTGAGAAAAGGGAGTGTGGAATACTGTGTCTCACCTGCGGACATCTCAACCCCAATCCATTAGGACCCCACACCCAGGTGATCCTCCCTAGCTTCTCCAACCCCAGGTTCAGGATCCAAAAGCCATGGCCTTTCTCTGTCCACTTGAGAAGAGGATCATCACAGGAAGGGGACTGGATTATTATAAGAAGGAGAGCTTTGGTCAAGGGAAGAAGACTTCTACCATCTTCATTCTCACTGCCCCTCTCTATCTTTCCTGTTCCAATCACTTCCTCTGGAGCAAAGCACTTTGGGTGGGACATCAGAAGGGCAAAGTCCACTCCATGCAAGAGCAGGGATTGGACCACTAAAGCCAGCTAGCTGTAGTTGAATCACATGATGACATTTACATTTAAGAGAAAGGGTCCCGCTCCCCTTCATCAGATTTGCATTGTTCCTCTCAGATCCTTTAAGACAGCCAATTTGTTCTGAAGATCTCAATGAACTGCCTTTGGGAAAGTTGCAGCCTGAGGTGAAGAAGGAATCGTCCAAGTCAAAAGTCCCCCCCAACACCCCCCATGGATATACCTTTTATTTTTTTTAAAAAGTATTTAATAAAACATTAATTAAATAATTAATTATTAAAAAAAAACCATCCCAAACCCCTACCCCAACCCCCCCCCCTCCTCCCCATCCCCCCACTCGCCATGGATATACCTTTAACCATTTAAAAAATATATGTTTTATAAAATATAATTAATTAATTATTTATTTAAACATTAATTCGAAAAAAAATCGACATTTTTGTAATTCGACATTTTTATTTTCGACATTTTTTTTCGACATTTTGACTTTCGATATTATTGTATTCGACATTATGACTGGACACCGTTCAACACAGGTCTGACTGTGCCATCCCACCAAGAACTGATTCTAGTTACTGTTGACTGTGAACTACCCTCCACCCCCTGTCCAATTAGACCCTAGAGACTGGTTAGGTCATGCTCAATCCTGTTTTTGACACCAATATCCTTTTTGTAGCCAGTGAATAACCTACCACCCCTGGAACTAAGCTCAGAGGGACGCTTTCTCCAGTCAGCCACATCTTCTCTGTTTTTCCTATGGGGTGAGTTTTTGTACAGTATTTTCTATTTGTTCTATATGCAAATGGTGTGTTTGAGTAAAGCTAATGTATTTTTATAGAACTTTGATTGGAAATTCCCTTTTTTGGTCAATTTTAGACCAAAGGGTAAAGAAAGTGCTAGCAATTAACATGCCCCTGTTTTAACTTGGATGATTACGTAGTGCTTTGGTTTGTAGAAGTGTGAGGGCTGAGTGGGCCATTTTACCCCTACTCATGCTTGTACATCTTGCAGAACAAAATCCAATTTGTCACACATGTTGCAAAAGATCTGCAGGGAGCATCTAGCAAAATACTTGCTGAAGGAATTACATTTTGGGCAACGCAGGTAATAAGCAATATGAGTTATACAATGATTTAAAGGTTATGCATTCAGACAAAGGTAGCCAATGTATTTGAATGCATGTGACGTGGACACATGCATGGGCATGTTTAACAGTGTACAAGAAAGGGAGTTTTGGACATGTTTAAGGTGCAGCAGAAGAAACATTGTAAAAGCAAGAGCCTAGCACTAGGTTTATTTCCATGACTCTGGTAAAATGATTATTCATCAATATCTTGAGACTTCACACTTTCAGAATTCAGATGAGAATCAGTTTTACACCATAACAGTGTTATTTGGGGATGATAGGTCTGCCCAGATGGAGTTGGACCCGGGTGTCATCAGCAGATGTGTACAATATCACATCAAGTGAATTAAGTCATTTGGAAAGTGCCTGGAGGGACAGGTTAAACATGAAAAGGGAGATTGTAGCAATCTCAATGACAGAATCAGGAAAGTCCCAGGTGTAGGTTTTGAACCCCATGTTTATGCTACCTGAATGTCAGTTGCCATGGTTGCATGATCAGTGGGTGCACTGAGTAGGGGAAAGAAAGAATGTTCATCTTGTACTTGAAGGCCTTGTGAATGGTGTAGACGATTTTGAATGTGACTGGTAAAGTGTAGTCAAAGATGCATGTCATATGCAATTGCCATGCTTTTGCATGATCGTGGCAATATAATCACTTGCTTTGGTTAGAGAATATTTTTGGACAGCCAGTGTGGATGGTGTTGAATTTATTCAATTTATGCCATGGACAGGGATTTAATAAGTGTCTCAATGTCTTAGTTTGGACAAGCAATATGATTTATGGAGCAAAGATAGTTCAAGTTTAAAAACTTTAACTACTGCATTTCA
The DNA here is from genome assembly GCF_040938575.1 of Ambystoma mexicanum. Taxonomy (NCBI): domain Eukaryota; kingdom Metazoa; phylum Chordata; class Amphibia; order Caudata; family Ambystomatidae; genus Ambystoma; species Ambystoma mexicanum. Next base: position 289,634,582 of record NC_090930.1, on the reverse strand, counting down.
TAACTTGCTATGCCTTACATTCCATTCAGTAGATTTGTTTTGCCCTCAATAAGGTAGATATTGGTTACCCTCTTCCAGTAATATAGAGGAGCCACATGCGTTCTAATAATACTTGGGCTCCCGGATTCTTCTTCCACATGAAGGTGAAAGTTTGTTAAGGATTCCAATCGGGCGTCACACACTGAACCAGGACACTTAGGGGCCGATTCATGGAACAAACGTGCGCCGAAAATCTCTGCGCAAGCAGGCGCAAGCAGGCGCAAGCAGGCGCAAGCGGAAAAAAACAGGCGCACGCGCACGCGTGCGATTCATGGAAGTCCCTGCGCGTGTTTACCACGGGATGTGCGTCAAACCCGTGCATGGCGCACACGTCACTGCAACATCCCAAAAGACGTGCGCGATGCGCACAGTGAAAGCGCACAACCTCTGCGCATACACTAGAAAGTGGGCGGAACACGGGGCGTAACGTGCGGAATGGGGAACAACTCGCGAAAACAAGGGCGTAACTGGGGATGTACTGCAGGGAAGCAGACGGAACGCCCACACGCATCCGAACCACACGTATTCATGGAACCGAATAGGGCAAAGCCACGCACAGCGAAAGACACGCACAAGCCGATACACGTCCGCCACACGAAGGCAGGCGGTAGCGTCCCTGCGCATTACAAAAGTGGCAACATACAGCAATAGTGTGAGCGGGGCACGTGTATTTCGGGGGTTCGCGTGAACTTACTCACGCGATCGGGCCTGGGGGAGCGGGCTACGTGTATTTCAGGCGTTCGCGTGAAGTTTCTCACGCGATCGGGCCTGGGGGAGCGGGCTACGTGTATTTCAGGGGTTCGCGTGAACTTTCTCACGCGATCGGGCCTGGGGGAGCGGGCTACGTGTATTTCAGGGGTTCGCGTGAACTTTTTCACGCGATCGGGCCTGGGGGAGCGGGCTACGTGTATTTCAGGGGTTCGCGTGAAGTTTCTCACACGATCGGGCCTGGGGGAGCGGGCTACGTGTATTTCAGGGGTTCGCGTGAACTTTCTCACGCGATCGGGCCTGGGGGAGCGGGCTACGTGTATTTCAGGGGTTCGCGTGAAGTTTCTCACGCGATCGGGCCTGGGGGAGCGGGCTACGTGTATTTCAGGGGTTCGCGTGAACTTTCTCACGCGATCGGGCCTGGGGGAGCGGGCTACGTGTATTTCAGGGGTTCGCGTGAAGTTTCTCACGCGATCGGGCCTGGGGGACCGGGCTACGTGTATTTCAGGGGTTCGCGTGAAGTTTCTCACGCGATCGGGCCTGGGGGAGCGGGCTACGTGTATTACAGGGGTTCGCGTGAAGTTACACACGCAATTCCATCAGGGTACGTGTATTACAGGTGTGCGCGATATCAACAGGGTACGTGTATTACAGGGGTGCGCGGGGAGCAGCACACTTGAATTGCACGTGTGGGTCCTCCCAGGTGTTCCCTCTACACCCTCCACGGCCCCTGCAGGTGGCTCACACCACAGGGGCCTACCCAGCACATGTCATGCAGGCACCCCACCCACCATGCCCATGCCCACCAGCCAACCCACATGTCAACTTGCACTACTCCCCCCCAAGGCATGTCCCCCTGCACCCCCAGCCACCAGGGGCAGCCTCCACCAGGCCCCTACCCATGTCTCACACCACCCCCACCCCCCAGTCACCAGGGGCACCTGCCAGCAGGCCCCCACCCATGTCCAACTCATGTTCCCCCCCCAGCACTGTGGGGCACTTGCCAGCAGGCCCCCACCCATGTCCAACTCATGTCTCCCACCACCCCCACCCCCCAGCCACCAGGGGTAGCATCCACCAGGCCCCCACTCATGTCCCCTATCACCCCCACCCCCCAGCCACCATGGGCAGCCTCCACCAGGTCCTCACAATCCCCAACACACATGCACGTCAGCGTGTAATACGAGGAAAGGGCCATGCGCGTAAGCGCGCGTGGAAACTGCACGTCTGCGTGTAATACGAGGAAAGGGCCTATGCGCGTAAGTGACGTGACGCGCGCGTGCGTTTCCCTCAGCACGGGTTAAAGGTGAGCGGGCCCAGCAGTTCGCTGTACGTGCCTTTCGTGGAGACCGACGTGTGTTGCTGCTTCCTGTTGTTTCGTGCGCCATCACAACTTCACAGCTCTCAAGGACGTATCTCTTCTTTTGGCGGGGTATTATTGGCTACGCGTGTTTTTCTGCATCGCGCTAGTCAGACGGTGAGTCACACACGCTCTTTTTCCCACTGCGGGTGCCCCTGTGTATCGCACCCATTTTTGATGTCATAGTAGCCTGCGTGTCCCACGCGTCCACGCACGTAGGCTGCAGGGTTGCGTGCACTGTTTTACTGCAGTTTTGGGGTGCCTGAGCATTGCGTGACCCGTCACCACATCACCGGGGTCACATACAGCCTTGCAGGTGCAGGGGGGCTGTTAACATCTTGCTTCCCACCCCCTTCACCCCAATTGCCCAGGTCAATTGTGGTGTACACCTCCCATTGGCACCACTCCATCTGTGCCAGCACTACTACATCTGTGCCATGGTTGGGAGGCCACCAAAGGTGAGGGGCGCCTCAGCTGGGCGTACTCCTCGTGGCGGGCGTGGTCGGGGACGTGGCCGTGGTGACCAGGGAGTAGGGGGACTCCAGGGTGTCCAGGGCAGCCACAGAAGGGGAAGAGGCAGGGGTGCGCCACTTGAGCACAATGTTGTGCCATGTGTCGGTGCAGCCATACCACCACCCCCTGTGGTTCCGGGGGATGCAGCTCCTGCATCTGGCACTGGCACCCATATGACCCGGCAGTCCGTTCCATTGACTGCCACGGGCCCAAGGGTGGTGGTAGCTGCAGGTGCAGCTGTGGACACCGCCACCCAGGCTCAGGGTCTGCCAGCACAGGCTGCGTTGGCACTTGAAGAGCCCTTGGTAGATCTCCAACAGGCCAGGGGGGAAACCATAGGGGCACGCTGGGCTGCTCAGACCAAGACACGTGTCCCTGGGGCAGTCATGTCATCTGCTGCCCCGAACAGCCGGGTGTTGGCAAGTGCAGGGGCAGATGCACCCAACAGCATCCCGGTTGTGAGTCTGCCAACCAGGACCGTTGCGGCCAACCACCCTGCCACAGCTGATGTTGCTGCGCAGGGTCCATCAGTGGGCACCCAGCTGCCACTGACACAAGTCAGGCCTCTGGTCATCCCTCCACCTGCCACTCCCTTGGCTCAATCCACCGAACCCACTGGCCATGCTGGTCAGGGCGGCATTAGCCAGCCAGGGTCTGCGCCACAGTCCAAGAGGAGGAAGGTTGCACCTGCAGCACAGGCTGGGACCCCACACACAGCCACGACCTCCTGCACGTCGAGGAAGAAGCCTTTCTGTAAGCAGGAACTGGACTTCCTCGTGGACTACGTGCGGGGCCACAGCCGTGACATGCTAGTGGGTGCCAATAGTCAGACCACGGCTGCCCAACGTGACACCCACTGGAAGCATGTTGCGGAACATGTCAGTTCATTCGGCCATGAGGTGCGCACGGCGCAGGAGTGCAAAAAGCGTTGGAATGACATCAAGCGCAGCACTAAGGCCAAGCGTGCCTCAAATTACAACTTGACTCTGGTGACTGGTGGTGGGCCTGCACCAGAGGAGGAAGAACTCACTCTGCATGAGGCTCTCGTTGCGGAGTTCATACCACCTGAATTGGTCGAAGGAGTGGGAGAGAAGCTGGACTTTGATGCCCAGTCCAGTGAGTGTTGATGCGTGTTTGTTGGGGACGTGTGTGGTTCACTTGTGGGATGTGTTGTGCATGATTGCTGCTACATGTGACGTGTACATGGTTCTGATGTGTAAGTAATGCAATGCTACCGTCATGCATGTCTCCTCTGCCTGCATGCGGGACTCCATGTAGGCATGCTCCCTTGCCCCTCCTCCGCCACTCTGCACCCCAGTTCCACCTTTGCACTGGTCTGCTCCAATCTTGCCAATGTGTAGTTTCTTGTCCATGTGTCCTGTGTAGATGCTAACTTCCAGCGTAGAATCTGCCAGACATATGCATGTCGTACAGCTTTAGTACTCGATGCAGGGTATCTCACTTGTACTGTGCATGGGTCAGATGTCCCGCAGGGACATGAGTGCCCATTCATGCTCCATGTGCATTGCACGCATGCCCCTATGTGTCCTTGACTGGATGATCACTGTAATATCAGTCCTTGGTTACATACATTGCCTGCCATCTCATCAGCCTTCCCATGTCAACTGTGCCGCACTCCTGCGTTGCACACATGTTTAGGCTCTGACAATCTGTGTGGCTCACAGGCCTCAGCCTGTTCAATGGCCAATGACTCTGTCCAACTCTTGTTGTGTCTTCTTCTAACGTGGGCGGCCTCCGGAGTTCCCATCATGTGTCCTGCCCACTGTCCCAGCATCATTTGCAGTGTTGTCATTTGAATCACATGAAGCTGTTGATGCCAGTCAACACTGCCTGTCAATACACAGGTGTATGGTCAGCCTTTTGATACCATGATAGGCATCCCTGCTTTGATACTGGGGTGGAGGGGTGCTTGGCTTCTGGACATGGTACACATTGAATGCACAATGCACGTGATGTCTGATTTTGACATTGCACTGCCTTCACATTTCCTGGCACACACCATGTAGTGCTTGTACATGTAGGTAGTGAGTGGCGTACACATTTTCTGCACTGCATAGACCCACTTCCATGGAAACTGCCACCTTTCAACAGGTCTGATCACAGAAGCTATTCAAAGTAGATCCAGCATGCATGCCAGGTCATATGTTGTGTGTCACATGTCTGCCTGATGCCTTTGCTGTCGGTGTGTGTGTGTGTCGTGTGCTTCTGACATGTGTATTGACCTTTCCCCTCTATTTTTCAGGTGATGACGCAATGGAGGCAGAGGATGGTGTTGTCATGCCAGACACAGGGTTGGTAACGCCACATCAACCCGGCACTAGTGGGGGTCGTGGGGTGGTAGGCCATGAAACCCCCTAAGTGCTGCAGTCCATTTTGTCTCTGGCTGCCTATGAGTCCAGCCTTGATGACGACTCTGACGTCCATGTTGAGTTGGATGACCATCAAGTCCATGTGTCAGGGGTGAGTGATTCTGATGTGGACACTCCTCTGTCTGCGACACCTGCACTGAGGGATCAGACAATCTTGGTTCCTCCGCCCGTGGTGGATCGGGACGCAGGGTCACCCTCCACACCAGTCACTGATGTGCCTGGGACATCACGTCGACGGGGGCATGTAGTCGTGCAGCCGCAGGCGGTGCCAACACAGCGAGGACCCCCGGTCCTTGGGTCCCGCAGGGGTCAAGCCCGGCAACGCGGTCGCCGCGCGCAACCGCTGTATACTGAGTGGGAGCAAGACATGACTGCCAATTCCGAACGGCAGGGGGCAGCAATGGAGAACATCGCTGAGAGCATGGAACGTGTGGCCCGATCTGTGCTCCCCCCTGCTAGGAAGGTGCTTCTCCAGCAGCAGGCGGCACGGTCCACGGCCCGCTCGCTCAGGCTGGGCATGGCGGCCTCAGACAGGGCACGCCAGGCTGAAATGTCGTCTCTGCGTCAAGCAATTGCTGCTCACGCAGAGGCGCACATGGATGCCTTGAGGGAGGAGTATGCTTCCCTCAGATCCACTCTGGGTGTCCTTATGATGTCCCAGAGGCAGCGGGCAGAGGAGAGGTTTGCACAGCTTGAGTGTACCATCTCGGCTGAGCTACAGGCTTGCCGGGAGGTGCAGCGGTTGTCCAGCCAGGCCTTGCAGGAGGAACTCCGTGTTACACGTGCTACCTTGCAAGAGGAAGCACGTGTATCACGGGAGGTTCTGCATGCAGACCTACGTCACATCGCCACACAGAACCAGGCTCACCCGTCCGGCAGACTTGCTGCCGACGAGGGGCAAGCTGCGGCTAGGCGTGGCCAGGCTACTGTGCCACGTCCTCCTTTCCAGGATGAGCCAGACTCGGACGACCATCTATCTCCCACATAGGTCGTGCTGTGCAGGCGTTGAGCCCATGGAGGTTTTTTTTTTGGCTCAGCATCATCGCATGTGGATGTTGAGCAGCACCCTGTACCTCCCCCCTCCTGGGTGCCTCCCCTCCCCCCCGGGTCGTATGTGGCCATTTTTGATTTTTCTTCTAGTTTAGTTAGTTAAGTTTCTGTTTGATAGTTAGTTTAAATAGGTAATGTAGGTTTTCCATAGTTAGTGTAATTAGTTAATAGTTGATTTAGTTTAAAATTGCTAGTCTATTGTGCTTTCATGTGACGGTGCGGTGCTTTGTGGCTTTTGAAGGCATCCACTGTCTGTTCCAGCTGGGCCCTTCATGGTTGTCTTGTGTATGTGTTTGCTGCTTGGGTTCCTTGACTCACATATGCCACTCCTGCCTCCCTTATCCATGGGCTCGCAAGGATGGTTCGGTGTTACAGCATTTTACACAAGGGCATTGGACTGTCATATCTGTGGCATGTCTGTTGCTGTGTGACTTGTGTTGACACCCCTAGTGGGGATGATTTAGGTGTCATTGTCCACTGTTCAGCTTTTGCTAGATGGGGTGTATCATGATTAATGTGGACATTGATTGCTATGCATTGTGTAGTATGTTTCATTTCTTTCCTGTACATGTGCTTGTTGCAATTCATGCTGTAGATAGTGTTCCACACTTTGTAGGTGAAAGACGGACTGATGGTGTGATTTGTGATTCGACTCTCTGACATGGTCAAGTAATGAGATGCCTGATGAGACACACACAGATGACTTTGAAGCATTAATCATGTGTTACATGCCCTTTCTGCAGGGGGGTGAGCCTCCAGAGCACCTTTGCCAGCAGACATGTCCCATTGGACGACGGAATTCTGGACCCGTTTGTTGGTGCCCACATGCACATGTGTGCAGAAGCAGAGGCACAGTGATTGCAGACCCACATCCTAGTACTGGTGACATGTTCCAAGGAACTCCAGGCAAGGTGAGCATCACAGGGGGGCCACGACACAGCAAAGCTTGCACCAGGCGAGTTGCACATGCAGGCTTAGTCACAGCACTGAGGGTGAGCTTAGACGAATATTGGTGTTGAAGCACACAATGCAGCTCAGATGTGTTTGTGGACTGATGGCTGCTGATAGTAGGGTTGTCTGGGACACATGCAGGGGCAGTGGCACATACCCTCCGGTACACCAAGGTCCATTGAGCCACTTGTATCAACCATGTAGCCTTCCGAGACATGGAAAGGGGCAGCTCACAGGGACATGCAGCAAGGGACATACTCGGGTGCAGTGCATGTCTTTTCCACATACTTCATGATAAATGCACTGCCAACTTTGTTTCGGTCATGGTGGTACACAACTTGCTCTGTAGATATGGCTTGCAATATGGGTCTGTCTGCTTACCCAGGGAACATTGCATGTTGTGTGAATTGTAACACATTGGTGTTCCATTTGCCACGCACCCAGCAGCGGCTGCCTTACTGCATTGACTGTGTATGACCCGTCACAGGGGTGATGTTATATATGGGTACGAAGCATCAACCACAGATCGTCTGTTTGTAGAGTAGTCTGTTGCTATGGGGCATGTTTGGTGTTGTGTTTTTGTGCAATTGGCACGTACAGGTTGTTCACTGTGTCTCTCTTTGCAGCATTGCAGTGCTCCTGTAACCGGACCTGAGAGTGCGCAGGCAGGAGGCAAGCACTCAAAACCAGAGCTAAGTGTCTTGTTGTTTTTCTTACAAACTGCTCTGCATAGGCTTGCTGGGGAGTGTACTGATGCATGGATGTATGTGTGGTTCAATTTGGTATGTTATTTTCTCCCAATCACCCGTGATCCTATGCAATTTTGAAACCTGTACCCTCTACCCGGTGTTCCTGCTTCCCGTGCCTATCCAAGCAACGTTCCCTGACCCTCTTTCCCCACTGGGGTTGCGGATGCCTGTGTAAGCCCCGAACTTGCAGGCGCCAAAACCCTAGAGGGGGTGGTTGGTTCGTACCACTCCTGAGCCTGGACTACAGAAGGCCATGTCAATGATGTCCAAGTCTGTTTGGATTGTGTATATGTTCATGCAGGTTGTACATTTTCGTGCATTCCCTAGTTTCATGTGTCATTCCACCTCCCCTCTCCTGCCACTCATTCCAGTCATCCAGTGTGTCAACACCTGTCCCGACTGCATATCCCTGAACCTCCTTCCCCACCAGGGTCTCAGGGGCCTGTGTGAGTTTGACCTTGCAGGCACCCGGGACATGGTGGGGGTGGTTGTTTCGTGGCACTCCCGCGCCTGTACAGGGGACCTCTGACAGTACACATCCATTCATGGTGCATCATCCTATGTCATGTACCACACATGTCTCACATCCTGTCGTGACATTGTTTTGCTGTGCTACCTTGGTTGTTGCATCATTGTGGTAGTACTTGGCCTTTGTGAGGTACTGCTACGTCAAGTCATCTACTGGAGGGTGTTTGGGTTCGTTTTTATGCCTTGGATTTTGTGTTTCGGAAATGAGTGTGTATTCTGAGGGTTCAGGCATCTTTTTACACACAAGGTGGGAGATGGTGACGAAGGGTAAAGGTGATCCTGTGGCCAGGTGGAATTGAGGTTTGGGGGCTCCATGACCCAGGTGCAGTTGTTCAGTGGGTCATGGTCATTTGTGAGGGAGGGGGGGGGTTGTTGTTGATTGTTGCCTTGCCCTGCAGTGTGATGGGAACTCTGACATAGTAATGGTGGTATCCAATGTACATGTTGTGTTCTGCTGATCAATGCCTGTTCATGTGTTGTGTTTTCCTTTCAGGTGCGAGGGGATAGTTGTGGTTTGACATGCTGGGGTGTACACATGGTGGATGTTCACATGTGATGTGTAGGGAACACTGATGGTCACTTGAGTGCACATGCATATGTGGAGTGCATGTCCTTGCAGAACCACACACTTGCACTCTGATGCACTACATGTACTCCCACCCTTGCATATACACATGTACACTGTTTGCCTTCTGGTGCCCACTGTGTCCCGGCAGCACATGTTCTGTGACCGATCATGGATCCAGTACATGCCTGATTTGATGTTTGACGTGGTCTGTCACTTAGATGTGATGCTCAGGGTGTGCATCACACACAATGGCTGTTCACTGTGCTGTGCGCTGAGCAGTGTGATGCAGGAGTAGGACACTGCACACATGAGCTGCAGTGTTGATTTTGAAATGCATGATGTGCATGTAGACAGGCATTCATTGTGATGTTACGTCTACGACTGTTGTAATGCATTTTGAAATTACTTATTTTGGGTGGGAGGTTGTTGGTCTGTCATTTCATCTGATTCCGGGTCAGGCAGCAGTGTCCGATGCCACTGTGCATTTAGGACATGGCAATGTGTACCTTATCGTTACTGCATTGGTGTATGGGTATTGCGTGCCACGACATGTTGATGTTTGGGAGGGTTTGTGTGACATGACAGTGATGGCCATGGCCTGGTTTGCAGGTGTGTGTGATGCACACCTTGCATGGCCGTGTCATCCGCTTCTCAGAGCAACTAGCTGGGGGTAGATTTCTCTCCGCAGCAGGGCCCTCCCCCTGGAACAGACTTCCGGCCTGACTTGAACTTGAGGGGAATCATATCCAGTTCTGGAAGCACCTCATGTCCTTCCTCTTTGCTTCTGCTTACTGTCTGCCTCTCCCTTGCAGAATTCTCCACTGGAACTGCACAGGAGCTGCAACTGGGCCACTCTCACCGACCTTGGTCCCTGGCCCAGCCACTCTCCACTTGCACTGCCTCCCTGGCAACCCCTGCACTGCAGTACTGTCTCTCTATCCCTACAGCCCTCCCTTCCCAGCACTTGACTGCACTCACCTTTGTAGTTGCCACCAGGTGACCTATGTATTATTTTTTCGGGCTACTTCCCCTGTACTGGACTCCCCCCCACCCTTCCCCTTGCACTTTTCCCATTCCCCCTACCCCTGCACTTGCACGATCCCAATGACACCTGGCCTAGTAGTACCGTTCTCTGTGTTCCCTTGTTCCCCCCTCCCTGCCTCATTGCGCCTTGGAATACTTGTTTATGGCCCATATCATGTCATATGTCATATGTGTGCCTTTTGGTCACACAGGATAGCTTGTGTTTAAGTAGCTAGGGATGCAGACGATGTGGCACTTCCATGGCAACTATCTCAGGGTGGTAAGGTTGTGACAGTTGACTGTCTCTTTGTCATCATCGATTGTCACCTGGTATGTGCCAGGCCTGTGTGCACTCCGCAGGGGTGGGAGTTTAGGTGAAAAATGTGGCCACAAGCTGGGTCCGGGCTTCCTCGCCACGTGCCCTGTCCCCTCCCATGGGCAGCGCCTGTGGTTGGGGATGTGGGGGCACCACCATGTCCACCGGGACGCCCTGCCGTGTTGCAACATTGTGCAGGACACATGCTGCCACAATGATCCTGCACACTACTGGTGGTGCATAGAGTAGTTGCCCACCAGAGCGGTCAAGGGAGCGGAAACGTGACTTGAGCACTCCGAATGTGCGCTCCACTATGCCCCTGGTTGCAATATGGGCGGTGTTGTATCTTACCTGGGGTGGTGTGGTGGGGTTCCAGATTGGCGTCATCATGTGGTTGCTCAGAGGGTAGGCACTGTCCCCTGGGGAGATGATAATAGTTGAGATAATTAGGGTTTGGATATTTGTCTGTGTGTGACTTGCATGCATGTGCAAGGGCATTTGTACTGACCTAGGAGCCGTGTGTCGCCATGCTGCCCAGCTTCCAGGGCCCGGCTCAGGGCGGACATTCTGTATATGAAACTGTCATGGGTGGAGCCAGGGTAGTTTGCATAGACAGAGTTGATGATTCCCTTTGCATCACATACCACCTGTACATTGATGGAATGCCAGTGCTTGCGGTTTTGGTAGATGTGCTCAATGGCCCTAGGTGGACGTAGGGCCACATGGGTGCAATCTATGGCACCGAGCACTTTGGGGAAGTGTGCCACCCTGAAAAAATCCAGGACAACGGCCTGCCTTTCTGCGGGTGTTCTGGGCATGTATATGTGCCTGCGGACTGAGGGGCGCGCTGTCATGATTGGCAGTACCTGGTGTAGGCAGCGTGACTGCGTGGCCTGTGAGACCCCCCCCACTATGGCAGTGGTCCGCTGAAATGACCCAGTGGCCAAAAAATGCAGGACATTGAGCACCTTCTCCAAGGGGCTCAATGCTTGGGAGCAAAGGGTGGGGGATGTGAGGTCATCTTCACACTCCCTGACCAGGTCTAGGATGATATGGGGTGGAAACCTATACCTGCCATAGACCTGGTCGTCAGGCATCCCAAAAAGGCTTGTCCGTGTTGCAAAAATGCGTGCCCTGGCTATTCTCCTCCTCCTGCGGTGTCCCACGATCAGTGCAGCGACAAATGGGGCATTCATCGTAGCTGTATATACGCGTTTGTTGTTTGCGCGCACTTTTATGCTGTGCGCGGGGACGCTTCCGCCTGCCTTCGTGTGGCAGACGCGTTGACGCCTGTGCACGTCTTTTGCCGTGCGCGTGTTTCCCGTGTTCGGATACGGTCCGAGTGTCATCGCGTGTGATCGGAGGGGAGTGTGCGTACACGCAAGTGGCCTGGGTACGTGTGTTCCGGGGTGCCGGGAACTTTCACACGCGATTGGTGGAAATCCACGTGTGTTCTGTCATCACGCGCAATGAGGGAAACACCTGCGCGCGTCACGTCACTTACGCGCATAGGCCCTTTCCTCATATTACACGCGGACGTGCAGTTTCCACGCGCGCTTATGCGCATGGCCCTTTCCTCGTATTACACGCGGACGTGCATGTGTGTTGGGGATTGTGAGGACCTGGTGGAGGCTGCCCATGGTGGCTGGGGGGTGGGGGTGATAGGGGACATGAGTGGGGGCCTGGTGGGGGCTGGCCATGGTGGCTGGGGGGTGGGGGTGGTGGGAGACATGGGTGGGGGCCTGGTGGAGGCTGCCCCTGCACTGCTGGGGGGTGGGGGTGGTGTGAGGCATGGGTGTGGGCCTGGTGGATGCTGCCCCTGGTGGCTGGGGGGTGGGGGTGCTGGGAGACATGAGTTGGACATGGGTGGGGGCCTGCTGGCAGGTGCCCCACAGTGCTGGGGGGTGGGGGTGGTGGGGAACATGAGTTGGACATGGGTGGGGGCCTGCTGGCAGGTGCCCCACAGTGCTGGGGGGGGTACATGAGTTGGACATGGGTGGGGGCCTGCTGGCAGGTGCCCCTGGTGACTGGGGGGTGGGGGTGCTGGGAGACATGGGTGGGGGCCTGGTGGAGGCTGCCCCTTGTGACTGGGGGGGTGGGGGTGCTGGGAGACATGGGTGGGGGCCTGGTGGAGGCTGCCCCTGGTGACTGGGGGGGTGGGGGTGCTGGGAGACATGGGTGGGGGCCTGCTGGCAGGTGCCCCGCAATGCTGGGGGTGGGGGTGCAAGGGGACATGAGTTGGTGATCATTGGTGCAAGGAGACATGTGCCTTTGCTGGGGGGCATGCCCATGTTGGGTGGGCTGCCTGCGGGACATGACCAGGGATGCAGGGTAGTCCCCTGTGGTGTGGGCTGCCTGCAGGGGCCGTGGAGGGTGTACAGGGAACACATGGGAGGACCCACACTGGCAAATCACATGTAGGACTCCCCGGCACTCCTGAAATACACGTACCCTGCTGAAATCGCGTGTAAAACTTCGTGCGCACCCCTGTAATACCCGCACGCAGCCCAATCGCGTGTGAAACTTTGCGCGCACCCCTAATACCCGCACACAGCACAATCACGTGTGGAACTTCCCGCGCACCCCTGAAATACACGCGCCCAGGCCAATCGCGTGTGGAACTTCCCACGCACCCCTGAAATACACGCGCCCAGGCCAATCGCGTGTGGAACTTCCCACGCACCCCTGAAATACATGCGCCCAGGCCAATCGCGTGTGGTACTTCCCGCGCACCCCTGAAATACACGCGCCCAGGCCAATCGCGTGTGGAACTTCCCGCGCACCCCTGGAATACACGCGCCCAGGCCAATCGCGTGTGGAACTTCCCGCGCACCCCTGAAATACACGCGCCCAGGCCAATCGCGTGTGGAACTTCCCACGCACCCCTGAAATACTCGCGCCCAGGCCAATCGCGTGTGGAACTTCAAACGCACCCCTGAAATACACGCGCCCAGGCCAATCGCGTGTGGTACTTCCCGCGCACCCCTGAAATACACGCGCCCAGGCCAATCGCGTGTGGAACTTCCCGCGCACCCCTGGAATACACACGCCCAGGCCAATCGTGTGTGGAACTTCCCGCGCACCCCTGGAATACACGCGCCCAGGCCAATCGCGTGTGGAACTTCCCGCGCACCCCTGAAATACACGCGCCCAGGCCAATCGCGTGTGGAACTTCCCGCGCACCCCTGAAATACACGCGGCCAGGCCAATCGCGTGTGGAACTTCTCACGCACCCCTGAAATACACGTAGCCCGCTCCCCAAGGCCCGATCGCGTGAGAAACTTCACGCGAACCCCTCAAATACACGTAGCCCGCTCCCCCAGGCCCGATCGCGTGAGAAACTTCACGCGAACCCCTGAAATACACGTAGCCCGCTCCCCCAGGCCCGATCGCGTGAAAAAGTTCACGCGAACCCCTGAAATACACGTAGCACGCTCCCCCAGGCCCGATCGCGTGAGAAACTTCACGCGAACCCCTAAAATACACGTAGCCCACTCCCCCAGGCCCGATCGCATGAAAAAGTTCCCGCGAACCCCTGAAATACACGTAGCATGCTCCCCCAGGCCCGATCGCGTGAAAAAGTTCACGCGAACCCCTGAAATACACGTAGCCCGCTCCCCCAGGCCCGATCGCGTGAGAAAGTTCACGCGAACCCCTGAAATACACGTAGCCCGCTCCCCCAGGACCGATCGCGTGAGAAACTTCACGTGAACCCCTGAAATACACGTAGCCTGCTTGCCGTGCTGGTACAGGGTTAGCGCAGCCCTTTGCGCTGGATTGGGGATTTTGATGGCTTTTCCCTGCGCGGAAGGCGTTCTTGGGGGCGTAACTGGCGCTGCTGCAAGGTCGCTGCGCCACTGTGCGCAACGGCTGGTTTTGGTGGCTGGAATCCATGAATACGCTGTGCGCGGAAATGGGTTTTGGCGCACGCGGCTGGCGCAGGGATTCGCACGCGCACACTGTGCGCCAGCCGCGTGCGCCACTTGTGCGCTGAATTCTATGAATTAGCCCCTTAATCTTAGCCTGGGATGTGGTGCTCAATAGGAATGCTTTTTCTTTCATTTCAATGAATTCAATTGAGCCGGTACCCGACCCTTCCCACAAACCCTTTTACAATTACCCCGGGTCACAATGGACCATGAACCAGGCTGGTTGGTGAAAATACAATATTTATTTATTTTTAAAATTCACAAAAATCACACAAAATGTAATATTGGGCAGCAATCACCAATGGGGTGATAATGACAATGGAAATTGAAGCAATTCACTTGGTTAACCTTCTAGTAGAACATATCCAAAGCACAAGTGAATAGGAACACTTTTTGAATTAGTATAGATAGCACCCAAGGTAAGGTTTTCCCCTGCAATGTTCCCACAACCCACCAATAATTGAATTCTGAGTTGATAGAAAGAAGCAGCAGGTAGGTGGTCAGGGATAAGAAGCAGCAAACAGAATCTTCCCTCACAAAATAAGAGGCAAACACCATTTGCAAAGGCCTAAAATGACAATCGGATTTTAAAAAATAACTAATTATATGTGTGTTAAACAATGATATACATATGTTTTATCACAGTATTAGGGATGTTAACTCACTATCAACCATCAAGCAGGGTATCACAAAAGCATACAGATCATAAAACAGATTGAAATTGAAAACCCAGTGGAGCTGAATTCACACATGGAAAAGTTGCATTTTTTCTGGTTTTCAGTTTTAAATGCAAAAACGTTTTTTTCAAAAAACGGGTGAAAAACACTGAATCGGAGTGCAGTTTTTGGTCAGGGGAGGCACGGCACAGGGACCAAATAGAAGTGAAAGGAGGAATATAGATGGTGAATTGAGAGAGATTTGTAAGGTAGAATGAGGTTCGTTTTTAAGGAAATAGAGCAGTTCAATAGAGAAAATTAGTTTTAAAAATGAAAGGCAAATTTTACTTAAACTAAATTATTTAAACTATATTGTTAAAGAAATCCACGGTACGTTCAAAGATTGATTTGCGAGGTCAACCTTTTCCTGCCGTATTCTGATCTATGTGGGAATTCATTTAAATTACTCCAAATATTACTATTGAGTTAAAAGACGAGATGTAGGAAATAATTGCACTAACACTAGGAAACAAGAACAGGGTGCACAGAAAATTGGAACTGTATACAAGTTATCATGGTATGAATAGGGTTGCTTAGAGAGTGGAACAAAGACAAAAGTCAAGATGGGGTAGACTATGTGTTATGGGATGGGGAATACTCACAGTCCGCTCTTAGATTTGGGATTAGGAATAGTCAACTGGGTTCTGGACTCCAGGGCTCGGGTCACCAGGTAGTGACGGACTCTCCTAGCAGAACAACAGCTGGGCCTGTCTGGTCACTGGATAATCAGGACAGCTGGATGGCAGGGTTGCAGCGGACATGCAGTTAGTGGGCAAAAAGCCAGTCTGGTTTCAGGATGCTTCCCAAGAGACCACCACAGCTTTTCCATCTGGTCCTTGGGATTTTTGTAGTGGAATCTCTGGACTGAGGCCTTGCTGGGATGGACAGCAATGCTTTGGCCTTGCAGTGGAGTCTGGAATCAGCTATGCTTTGGCTTTGCAGTGGGATCTGGAATCTGGCAAGTTGAATGTGGAAGATAAGGAACGCAGGCGCAGGAAATTCAGGAAAGAGTCTGTCTAGAGTTTTATCAGCCACTGTTTTTATAGAGCATGGTGACATCATAGAATTATATGGCAGGGCTGATTCCCAGTTTGATTGAAGGTTTATGGGCGCTTCAACTTCACAGGTTGATGTCCCGGAACTTCCATTGTAAGAGGCCGTAGCCCAGACGAAAGTCTGCCAAGGTAGCAATTATCATTTGTGTGTTCTAGCATCTACTCTGAGGGGCCTTCTGTTGCTGGCAACCCCCAAGCAGAATCTTTTTTGGGGCTGATTTCCCCCAATGCAACCAATGCAATTTAATTCCTTATTTATTTATTTTTTGTTAGAAATCAGAACAAAGCCTATTGAATAAGCTCTCCCATTTCTGTTTCACAGCACAAAACACCTTCACATGGCTAGATAAGGGCGGGCCTTATCCAACATAAACCTTTAAACAAGTATTTTTCTTAGTTTGCAAAAGTACATTTTAAATGTGTGGTGACTACATTGTCCTTGCAAATTCGATTTTTCTCTTCCATCTGAATTCCCACATTGTTTTGTAGCCATAGTTAGCTTCTGGTATGCAGCAATGGGTTAACACACAGATACACTGAAATTGACATAGGCCCAGAGAGCCAGGGACTTTTTGCCACATTTTGTAGCCAAAAAGTAAAGTGTTTCCCGTGCAGCTGAAGTAAAGCTTCTTTTGATTTCTTCAGATCTGAACAACAGCCCGTCATTCAGCAATACTGCTCTTGCCTGCTGGAGCACAATGTGAAGGTGGATAAGCATGGCAAGGTCTCATTAATAAAAGTATTGTGATCAGGAACAGAGAAAAATGAGCATCAAAGCGGCATCATTTTTAAATGTAAACATTTCCCTTTTTCAATGGGAACTTTGGGCTTGCAGCAAAGCAGCGCTGCTTTTTCACTCCCCTTCTTTTGTACATGTAAGAACACACTGGTGGGCTTTCTCAGTGTGCCCCCTTGTTCCATCCTGCCCAATATGTGCTTGGCAAGATGGTGCAGCCATCTTTTTGTAGCTGAAAAAACTGTTTTGGTGTGAGGCAATGGTGCTCATAGGAGTCAGCGCAGCCATTTTGCTAATTCTGCTGAGGTGCAGCTTGGTTATGGAAGGGAGTACAACTGAGTGGGTAAATATATCCCACAAGTTCATATTATTAACTCACATCTGGCATGTAGATATTAGTTTCTGGTTGCTTGGACCAATGGTTGCATACATATATTAAAGAGCAAGACTAAAGGTATACCCTTGAGTAAGACTACATACAACTCTTTTCTTAGGGTATTTGATTGATGCAATACTGATTTTTCCATGCTTGGGAAAAAATGATTGGATACATTCTAAAGAATACTCCAAGACATAGGTCTACTCTCTTAGCTAATCGGACATTACATCATAAAGTACCTCCAAGAACCAAATCCTCCATAGACACATTTCTCTTGAACTACAAAGCCTAAAAAAATCACAGCCCACCCCTCTACTTCAAGCATACAAGAATTCCTTTGCTGCTATCAATTTGGTGGACTCTGCCAAATGCTCCTACTTCTCAAGCCTACTGTAATCCCTTTGCAAACACCCCTTAAAAATGACATCTGCACTTCAAGTTTTACTCACACCTCCCAACCCAATATCCATTGTCTCCTCCCTCTCAGCTAATTACTTTGCTCACTACTTTCCTGTGAAATGCATGACAGTCTCACAGCCCTCTTCTCACCCTTCACCAGCCTCCTTCTGTACACCTCATCTCCCCCTGCACCTTCTACTCTCAACTACTACTCCCTTACCTCTCTGACTGAATTAGCACCCATCTTTCACAGTGCTAATTCATCTTGCAATCCTATCGAGCTGTTTTCTCAACAAAAACACTCACAGACATAGCCTAAATTTCCTGCCCTTATTTCTCTGGAGTCTCTAACATATTTATCTTTTAATCTTCAACTGTCCAATCCCTTTTCAAGCAAATATTTCTGGCCAGTCAAACATGCTGATGAACTACTGCCCAGTTTCCCTCCTTCCCTGATTTTCTAAGGTCCTTCAGTGGGTGTTCATCCACTGGATCAGCAAATGCCTTGAGGATAATCTGCTTTGAGATGCACTCAAATCAGTCTTTCATACTGAACACTCCACTGAGACGGCACTTCTGCAGGTCTCAAACTTTCTCTCTGATGTTCACCACTCCAAAACTATTTTCTATGCCCATCTTTATGCACTTCTCTGCCACTTTCGACACTATCCACCACTTCTCTCCCACCACTCTACCGCTCCTTGTGTTTCACATATCTGATCATGTCTGGATGTTCTCTCTTTTAAAATCTCCTAGAACTTGCCAACCTGACCCCACCACTCTCTCTCTCCATGTCACCCAGGGATCAGTTGTTCGACCTTTGCCCTTCACCCTCTATATCACTGCCCTAGGAAGAATTATCTTGCCCTTTGGCTTTCACTACTACCTCTTTGCTGGCTGCACTCAAATCTGTTTCTGTCTTGCCTCCTTCAACCCATTTTTTTTTATTATTATTGAATATAGTTGAAATTACAACAACTTTTTCAATTTATACATAATAAAATCCAAATTTTCAAAAAGTATGAGCAATAAAACAGACATTATTATACATTTACAAATAGACATCTTCCAAGTAGAAAAGTTTTTACAATAATGGAATAATCACAACCGGATTAACATTTGTGAAGATTAACAATGCAATTCATTTTCATTCCATATTCAAGGCTTTTAAAAAGTTAATGGCGGCAATCCATATGCTTATACATTCAGTTGCAGCTAGAGCAACCCATCTGCTACTGGGATCCATTTGTGCAAAATATGCAAAATGATTAGCAAAATGAGTGCTTCTTAAACTCGAAAGGGACGAACAATCCAGTAATAAGTGTTGCAAAGTTTCAACAACAGCTGCGTTTTGACAAAACCTACACCAATTGAGGTCTGAAGAAATTTGCTTTCTTCTTGATTTAACCTCCCGAGTAGGCCAAATGTTGAATCGCAACTGTAAAATGTCAGATCTAATAGCAGCGGAAGGAGCCAAACACAAGTAGGAAGCGGTGTCTCTATAGCGTTTAAGTCCAAATATTACAGAGTCAAAATCTTTGTAAGTTAAGCACTTTACTCTAGTATCAATCCAGACCATCATATAAACTTTCTTCTTTGCTCGCTCCGGGTGAAATGTGAGAAGATCAAGCGATATATCAGCATTCACCATAATGGAAAGAGCATTTGTGGACCAATGTTTTGGAAATACTTCTGATGAGTCAAGTAAGTAACTAGAAATGGAAGATAATGTAGAGTTGTCTCGTGTGGAAAGCAAGCATTTACGTAGTAAGGCGCATAATCACCAATTATGTAAGGCAGATAATGAGAATAAGCCCAATTCATAGTGCATCAACACCCCGGGAACACACTGTGGTAGATGTAAAGTGGCGCACCAGAATTTAGCTTCTAATAAATTGAGAAAACCGGAGGGAATAATTTGCGTTTCTAAGCCATAAAGAATAGTTGGCACAACATTTTGATTCCAATATATAATGGCTGCTTTAATTGAAAATTTGCCATATTTGGAAACAATTATTCGTGTTTGACAGATCGCTATGGTTAACTTCTGTTTGATCTTATTCAGCTGCGACTCTAATGTAGGGCAACCGTCAAAAATAAGGCCTAAATAGACATAATTTGGAACTATCTTTATGGGAATTCCCTCAATTTGCCATTCTAACAAATGCTTGCGTAGACCTTTAGGGACAAACGTGACAATCTGTGTTTTGGCAGTGTTTACGGCTAATTCATTTTCTTTGAAGTAGCAGCAGAGTGCTGACAAAAGATTGCGTAAGCCACTAGGTGTTTTTGACACTAAAACAAGATCATCCGCATACCATAATGCATTAATTTTGACACCGTTCAATTTAAGTGCATCAGCCATTATTTTACCAAAAATCCAGCGTATATCATTAATAAAAAAGTTAAACAGGGCTGACGCTAAACTTAACCCAATTATCACAGAACACATTACCAATTGTCTCACTGCAGTCAGTGAACAGTTCTAAACTGCCTTATACTGCAATCTTTAAAAATGGCAATCATGTTTCGCCCGGCTTCAAACACCATCCTTTCCATCTCCTCTCTTAGCTCCTTCCTGCCCGACTTTCTTGCTCCCTCACCCACAGCTCATAACCTTAAGGTTCTCTTTAATAGAAACCCTCCAAACCCCCCTCCAACTGCAACATTTCATCAACACCACTACTTCTGATGCTCATATTAACCTTCTCAACATGCATACAATTCATCATTTTCTTTCTCTCCACTCTACATAAACAAATCTCCACCAACTTAACTGCTGCTCAAACCTACTCCTTAGACTTCCTCTACTCCTTCCTCCCTCTAGACAACATCCCTAACTTCATAGCCTGCATGCTACAACCTACCCAGAACTTCCCCCTACTTCTAGCTAACAACACCTAGCTGGTTTGCTGTCCATGCACAACTGCCCCCTTTTCAAGCTTTGTATCTAGTCTACAATGCTACCAATGGTCTTGTTCCTCAGCACATACCAGACTGTATCTCTGTCTATGCACCATCTTAATCCCTACACTTTGGACTCATCCTCACTTTCATATCCCCCTGTCCTTCCTCTCGCTTATGCGCTTTGTCCCAACTCAACCTGCTTAAATGGAACACGGACTGTCACTATAAAAACCATCCCGACTGTACATTTCTTCAAAGCTCGGATTAAACTTCACATACTTGCTAAAGATGGAACTCCATCTGACCACTTCCCTATCCTCCCTATTTGACCCCCACAACTCCTTCCAGTGCAGTGTATTGATGCAATATTTTTTTTTATATATTTGTGCAGTACTCTTTAGGTTGAAGCACTTGACCCTTGGTCAATTTTACCTTTGTACCATCACCTGTTTCTTATATGTATTGTTTGTTCTGTTTTGTCCCTAGTCTATATCCCACTTTGTTCACAACCTCAAACTGACTCTCCTCTTGTTCTCTTTGTGCTATTGTACAGGCACCATTCTGATGGATTTCTACACCATTTGTACATGTATTGTTGTAAAGTAATTTTTGGTTTAAATTGATATCCCTGTTATTCAAATAAATACAAATTCCATTTCAACAGAGGTAAAAAGGTTATCTGTTCTGCACAATGGAAATCTGCATTCTTCTCCATGATTACCAGTCAGATGTTATACCCACAAAGGAAACACAATATCACCTGATAGCAGCCATGAGATTCCCCCTCTGCAGAACTCTGAGACCCGAGGCTCTCCAGATGTTTCAGTCTATGACTCTGTGATCCATCAGTCCTATCCAGCATAATCAATGCTGAAGGGGATTGTAGGGCAACACATATGGAAAGCGACAAGATCCAGATCCATGAATAGGCAGAATCTCTCGGTTATCTGGCTCAATAATCATGGACAAGCATATGGATTTCCATTTGCTGATGTGGGTATCTGTTCACTTCTGTTATAGAGCTTTACTGGAGTGCATCAGGTTTGGTATTGCTTGGGAGGTTTCAATCACCTTTGGGTTGCCTGAGGATTTAGTGAGAAGATGAGTGGTACAGTGATATGGCTGACACACACACCCATACACACAATGAGTCATTAGAGTATATAGAAGACTTCCTGGTTGCATGATTGTGGCCTAGGTTCAACGGCCAGACTGTACGTTTTTAAATGCTTTACCAAGTTCAACCAGGACATCTGTGGGTGTGGTTTTGGGAGGTAAAATACCTCCTACTGTTCATAGACGAGCACTCAAGGTTCCCTATCATCCAAAAAGTGGCAAACACTGCATTTGCCCATGTAGCGGTGACCTTCGATGAGGTACTGAGCGTATGTGCCATCCCCAGGACGATTAAATCTGACAATGGACCTCGCATTCAGTGGTCACGAGTTTGCATCCTTTGCGAAACACGTGGGGTTCACCCATCGCAAGATTACACCTAAGTGGCCACAGGCTAATGGAATGGCCGAGCTGTTTATGGCCTCCATTAAGAACACAATTCAGAGAGCTTACATCAAGTGTGCAGACCCCCATCAAGCATTATACCGGCTACTCAGAGATTACCAGAACACACCCCACGAAGCCACTAACAAGGCACCAGCAGGGCTACTGATGCAATATACGGTCCACACCCGTATCATAAGACATCCAATGGCCCAGCAGGAGGGAGATCCTGACGTCATAAGAAGGGACACCGAGAGGCAAGAGAAGGTGAGGTCAGACACAAATCTGAGGAGAAGGGCAATGCCCAATGACTTCCAAGTGGGCGATGAGGTTCTGGTAGAGCAGGCAACCACCACGAAGACTGACGCCCGGTTTGCACAGAAGCTGCTCAATATTGCAGCCATCAAAGGCTCCATGTTGACGGCCGGGAACGCGGACAGGGAAGTCACAAGGAATAGTTCCCAATTTAAGCAGAGAGGACGAAAGGCCTCCACCACCCAATCCTGATCCTGAACCACAAGAGCCCACAGATGACTTGTGGGTTCCCCGAGGAGAAACCATCACCGGGTGGCAGACCAAGAAGAAATTACAGAAACACCCATGGGCAGAGCGAGGAGCGAAAGGCTCCACCGCACCATCAGAAGACCACCTTGCCTGGTTGAAGAGTGCTGAGATGGATATCAGGACTTTTGCCCGGGGGTGATGTTACGAGACTCTGTCCCTTTGAGAGGCAGAGAGGGAACCCACGTGGGAGGATGACGTGGATGAGAGGAGGAGTAATGGGGGAGAAAGTTAGTACGCTGTTAGCAGTTAAATAAAGCAGACGTTCCAGTCCACTCCGGTGTCGGGTCCTTATTTCATTAGACCATCCAGCCTAACAATTACTTTCGAGTTGTTGCCCTGCGATGAGGCTGTGTTGATGGTTCGGTGTTGCTCACTATGTGACTCTAGTGAAAATGTTCAACACGGTCTCTTCAGTGTCGTTGCTTCATACAAGAGGAGATTGCGCGTTTCAGGATGAGACAGCTCCCTGAAATGTGTTCAATGGTTTGGGAACTTTGTGTATGCTGTTGGGAGGATTATCTTGTTTTAAAGACACTTGCACAAGGGCAAAATGTTTTTACACATGTGCAATTGCGTCTTACGGAAAATGTGCCAAAACATGTTCTCATTTTTTGGGTTCTTCAGACAACCACATCCCATTCCTTGATTCAGAGAGACTCTCTCCTGAACAAGCCTGCAGCACCCTTGTGTGCAACAGCAGCCCCAGGACAAAAAAAAACGTTTATCTATTATCTCCAGCAGGAAGTGGGGATGATGTATTGGCGACACCTCCCTGTGACCTCCACCGTGAACTCCTGCCGCCATTTGCTTGCTTTCCTTCCCAGCATCCCCGGGATCCTCCATTTGCATCTCTAAGCTGCAATCCTTCTTTTGATATGCCACCCACAATATAAACAGCCTATTTCTGTGTCACATCTTTTAAATGCAAACAACTGATCATTTTATAGCAGTGACAAGGGAAAATGCATGGTCCTCGCTGAAATACCAAGGCTGCGCACTGCCCCTGGCACTGGGGATGGATGATGTCGGAAAAATAATTCTATTAATTTACAGCCTTCTGCTCCGTAAAGGAGCTGTATAATATTCGGCATATGTTTAGTCCGCAAGATTGAAGGTTAATCAATAGGGAACTGCAGGCAATGTAAAATAGGTTACATAAAAGTGAGATTGTCAGGCAAAGGAGTGTATATCCACAGCAGGGATTTAACTGTGCTCGAGGTGGCTGACAGTTTTATGTGTGGGGAAGGTTAAAGTGAAGTTAATGGTATGGGTGATCCCTATAACAGGGCAAGCACACTGTGAGACATAATAGCAAGGCATGCACCCTCATGTGTTAGACCAAAGGCGCCAAAATGTGCTAAACCAAAATGGCAAAGGATACATTTCATGGCGATGCATGCAAAGGAATATACTCGCTCTGATAATGGCGCGCTCAGGAGCATGTGGGCGCGTGCCCTGAGTTATAGGTCTAGACACAAAAGGAGGCCCTTGCGCTGTCAGGATAAAATTAAAGGCATCTGTGTTTTATTGCACAAAAATACACTAGACCTATCTGTTAGAGCCGGCCGGAATGGTGGCTCGATAGGATTTATGAATTTATGTGTTGACGTTGTGTGCCGCGTCCCAAGCAAGCTTACCCTTCTTCAGAGCGTCAGAGGAACAGGGTCGGAGGAGGGCTCAGGGTGGAGCGGAGGGAGGATGTACTACATGAAGGTAAAAAGTCTCAGTTTGACAGCTGACACTCAGAGAACTACAAATGAGCATCTGATTTCTGGTGATTGACATGGTGCTTCATGCCAGACTCGTCCTGCTTCTTGGCACATGAACAGATATCAAATCTATGGTGCACGCCATCGTCCTGCTCCCAAGCAAGTACACTAACCCTGTGCCTTGCTTCCATAGGATGAAAAGAACATATATTGTTACTGAACAGTATTAACCCTCGCAGTTGATTTAGCTTAATTATCAAACCCTACAATCATGAAAGGCATATATGGTGTAGCTTCCTGCAGATTCTGACCTGAAGAAGAGCCTTCTAAGGACATAATGTCTCATGTTTATGAATGATACTGATAACGTAGTATTATGTCGGCTGTTCAGTGTTATGAATCAAACTTACACAGAATACATTTTCTTTTATTCTATCAAGAGATTGAAGCTTGTGTTATCTTAGTAGTGTTTTTGCTCCATGGCCAACATCAATCTCTGCATACAAGATGCCACAATTATCAAAGCGTGTTGGCTGCTGTGAGGCAAGTGGTACAAGGCAGAATATAGCATCAAACATACCCAACATAGATTTTCCTCCTACTCAGTCTGGACTTTACATTCTTGATGGATACGCAGGTTTAGGGTTGATGGCCAAAAAAGGAAAAGAAAAAAGGATTGTCAGAAGGCGCTTGGGCTAGGACAATAAAAGAAGGGGGACATGTGACCTTGGTCTGTCATTGCATGTCTGTTAGACATGTTACTGCCCCTACACCATAACAACGATAGGTGTTTGTAGTCATCTTCGGCCCTCAATGTATCAAAGCCCCCCTTTTGTACCCTTGATTGGGAGAACATGTAAGTCTTGCAAGTTGATTTCTTAGCACATGCGACCCAGGAGCATCTATATTCAGGAATACTCTGTGTAAGGGTTTCATCTTTTTAGGATCATCCTCTTTTGCTGAACTGCTCTAGACATGATTAATTTCAAAAGTCAAAGAATGAGCCGGCGTAAAAGGTTTTCTGGTTGAATCTTGAATAGTAGAGAACAGTCCGAGGTCCTTTGCAGCTACTCACCACATCATGATGTCTTTACGTGGGTCTGGACTTTCCGTAGGGCACACCTCTAGCTTGCTGTCATTGTGGATATTGTGCTTCTTCCCCCAACATCAACTTCTTCCGTTCACCCTGCCCCAACTCCAAAAACTCACCGCTTCAGGCGCTTGATACCCCCGGACCTCTGTGCATCTTGGACATGCCGGCTAGGGTCACTTCATGTGTACCATGAGTGGTAAAGATGGAGTACGGCTTTTGTTTGTTATTTGATTTGTTTGGGGGTGTTTGTCATGCGTTCAGGCTATTTTTCAAGGCTTCTTTGTTTCCAGTGGAGAACAATGAATTCACATCTGCCGCCATCTACCTGTGCCTGCAAATATGGAGACAGCTGCTGCCCAATAAGACTTCAGTGTCCTTGTCACAGTAAGCTGACCTGCCGGCAAGGACATTCTATTTTCACAGCTATGCATTAGGTTCAATCTTCTTAATGTGGTGAATGACTACTGTAGAGGTAAGGAGTTATTCCTCAATCTTAAAAATGTCCTATATGTGAATATGCCATTCTAATGACTTTTGCTAACAATCTGGAGATGGAGAGTGGAGGAAACCTGGAAGGGAGTATGCTTCCTATTACTAGCCAAAGCCAAGTCACACTGTGTACATGTGACAAATGACCAGCTCAACAGACCCCCTTAGCCAACATGTCACAAAGATTGACTGACCATTTCACACTTTGAGGGGAAACAATGCAAATGCACCACTGAATTGCCCACCATTTTCAAAATTGCATTACTAAGTATTGATGAAGTTATCTACAGAGTGACATGTTAATCCTTGATATGCAAAAAGTGGGATACTTTAAAACTAATCACTGATACAATTATATTTGAGAAGGTCTTCAAGTCAATCACTCTGTATATAATGGAGCAGCCTTGATGCCATATACTTGCTTATATTTTATGGATGACTTTTAGTTTCATTGTTTATAGTTAAAGGTGACCCACCTGAGAGTGAACCAGGCAGTGGAATATGTAATAATAAAACAGAATAAAATGTCATGATGGTAAAACATGCTGCTTCTGTATGGTGGAGTTTCCAGAAGCTGCCATGCATGACTTTCTCTCGGCACACTACTGCTGCAAGCATATAAAAGTTTTAGAAATCAACAGTATGCAGAGAATGGTCCATGAAGAGCTAGTAACCTATGCAAGAAGTAATATAACGATCAGAAGGGAATTGTGGCTAGGGAAAGGGCTAGGGAAAGGAGAAATGTAAACATGTGAAAACAATAATTGTATTGAGCTGTGGGTTGTGACTAGGAATATAGATTCTGTGGAATGTTCACCATCTAATGGGCATATGAACAGAAACATGTTGAGCATGATAGAGTGTTCTATGTACCCATTATCCAACATTGGTCACTTGACCTGTTACTTGGAAAAGCCATACTACTAAGTGGCATGTTTTAGTCACAGTAGCACTTAAGAGACAAACAATAACTGATGGAATTTGCACAATAGTTTTGAATCTCTAGAAATGATCTTTTAACCTTGTGATTTATATATGTTTGCCCATTTTTGATAATGAAATAGAAACGTTTACAATTCAAGGTTTTTTTTTTTAATACATTCCCGCAAGCCACATAGTAATGGGGTGTTTGTATAAGGGACATGTGACTTTTGATGACAGCAATTTACCTAAACATGCTTGATTTATCTATTTCTGTGGATATATTTTGAGTACCGGGAAGGCTAGGTCTACACACACAATTGTATTGGTGTATCCCAGAGTTCCCTATGTTGTTTCAGGCAAATCAAAGTGTCCAATCAAATGGGCCTGTTTTTTGTATTCCAGTATATTAAAATGCTGCTCATGCTCTAACGATTCTATAAATATGTTGACTTGTATGTTCTCAGAATTATTCATCTAGAATATGGAGTTAAATAAAGCACCTCTTTCTTCCATTTTTATACTTGTGACAATGTATGCTAAACCATTTCTCCTTTTGTTAGTTTAAGATGTAACTTGTATGTGCAAGTTTAAATTAGCACATCAATGCATCATCTTCAATTCCATTCTGAAAATGTCAAATGTTACTCATACACAACACCTATCTTTCTTCCAAGCTGGACACTATATTGATTTAACATTGATGTTTAGAGTCAGGTGCCACCATAATAATGGCTAATTAATTAGATTGAGTAGATGATTCATTATTTGCCAGTTACAATTTCTTAAACACTTGGTTGTAACCTATACCATTTGTATTTATTTAAAGGGAAATTCACATTATATGCCATGTCCTGGGTGAGAAAGTTCTCTATATGTACACACACAGGGATTCATATTTTTCTGCACTAATTATCTAAGATTGTAAAGGCTCAATGATAAAAAAAAAACATTTTTTTTATTTACAGTGTCTTCAGCAAAATATGAGGTTCTGCATTTGCTCACCAAATGAATGATACAAATAATAAAAATGCAATCTGAGAAATGTTCTACAACATGATTGTTGTAGCCAGATTAACGAACAAAGATCACTCTAGCATGCAAAGCCATCCTAATGGAGTTCATCATTCCCTACAAGTAAATATTAAATTTCTTCCATCTATCAAAATTCCCATGTTTGGTCAAGTAAAGGGTCTGAAATTCAGCTTCATTTCTCCTTGCAACACCCTTATATATTTTTATGTCTATATCAATTGTCTGGTATTCTTTTCATTCTGACCACTACTCTAGAGCTGTAATCTACAAAATGTTTTAAATGATTGGTTTACTCAAAGATACCTTTGTAACTCATAAATGCCCTAAATATATGGATTGTTCCAAAATAAATTTCTCCAGTTTAGCAATTAAGACATATCTTCTTCTAAGAAATAATCATTCCTGAAGATCAAGATGTCCTAATGGAATATATTATATTTGTGTGTAACTTCTAATTATTCATGCAAGTGATTGTACTCCAAATTAATAAGTAAGGGTAAAGTGGAAATCCTTCTTTTGCTTATGAACTGAAGGTATTGGGTGAAATATGTTTCCATTTGTATTTATCCTAGTTGAAGAATGTTCATGTATGGGTCGTAGAGGAGATTGCTCTCCGAAATGCAATAAGTAACATTCTCTAAACATGATCAACACCACTGGTTATGATGTTCTTTTATGATATGCCTTTAAATTGCTGCCTTAAAATATCCTTACTGTTTCTTTATTAGAAACTTGACCTTTTCTTTTCCAAACAATTTCTTTTTTTTATATGTGTACATATCCAGTGTGGCGTTGATATTTTCAAATTCAACCTAAGTGGACATGTATTATAGCCCAAACAAAGTACCTGTATGTTTCCAAGTTTTGGAATTACAGCTGTGGCTTTTCAGAATTTGGTTGTAAACTTATAATAATACATTTTGTGTTAATGGTATTTGTCAACTATTTCTAATACAATCAGATATTTGCAGTTTCCCAGTTTTAAGCAAATGTATGAAGTTAAATATGTTTGGTAAACTAATTGCCACATTCATGCCTTTGTGGGCAATTTAACCTCTTCAGGCGATACTACAACACATTGTTGTGCATGTACAGATTGTCAAAATACATTCTCAACAATTGGCTAATATTAATGGTGGAAGTCAGTCTATCCCTGCTATTCTCTTATGCTTAGATGAGTTTTCCTTTAATTAAATTTCTTCAGTCTTTATGCAAACATTTCACTTGTAGTTTTCTACAAGATCGTTCTAAACATAGTATCTGCAACCCATTATAACTAGTCCACTATCAAAAAGGTTAATATTGTGGCTTGCCTTAATTACCTTGCATCTACCCCAGTGATCCTTACCATGTTTTGTTTCACCTCCCACTTCTTGGTTGTTCCGTCCCAATATTTCTACCATTCCCTGGTCTTCCTATATACAGTTTCCCAAGCAATCAATGCACTTCTCAAGTCTTTTTTCAATGTTTAACATTCATTGTAATAAAATTAATTGTCTTACCCTTTTTTCACAGAGGGTTTGGTGAACGATTCACATTTTCCGTAATTTAAATTTGCGAAACTTCACCATCTGCCTTTTGTACAAATATATTTATAGCTCAAATGCATTATTTTGGGGTACATTGTTATTATTTTCAGTAGAATATCAGGTGCCTTAGTTAATGACTTGATCAATGCTGTAGTTTTGTACAGCTACCAATTTACATAGTTTAGCTTAACTGTTTAGTTTTCTTATGTGGACCACTCTTATTTTGTGTATAGTCTATGCATGCATCCTTATTTCAACTGACTTCTTTCAATTAACAGGCTTTCAAGGCATTTCCATGAGTTTCTTAATATAAATGAAATATATTGCTGGACTCTAATTTGTTTTAACTCATGGCCTCCTCACCAACTAAACAGATCCCATGGTTCATGGTCTCTGAACACTGTCCATCTTGCAACAAATCAACTAAAAGAGCAAGGGCCAGGGGCCCAAGCCACCTTTTCCATCTCCCCTTCTTTACTTCCTGTAGTTGTTCCCATTACGTTTCCGCAAAATCATACTATTTTCACATTGATTCTAGCTTGTATTACTGATGTAAACAATCCCATAGCAATTCAGCGTTTGCCGACTACCGCGGTGTGACAAACTGACTTCTGTCCTGCAGGAGTACAAGAATGAGCAAAGGCTCATTTGCCTACTCAGCCCTTACACCTCTACATATCAAGAGTTAACACAATCATAAAAGTAAAACATGCCCAGTTACGAGATATATGTAACTTCTGTGATAATGTGAGCTGAGGGAAGGCTATACTCTCAAGAGGGGGCGAATGTGGATTAGTAGAAACCCAAACAGCGAAGAATAACAGTCCAAAATAATGGAATGTCCAATTAAGGCTCTATACAAATATATTTACTCTAATCAAACATACCATGTACACTATCAACCAACTAGAAAACACTACAAAAAATTCATCTCTGTACAAATAACAGAGAATATGCAAAGATAGCAGATCCAGCACTCTGGGTAATTAGACAGGTTGAATAGGATATGTTCTTGTGTGCAAAAGGGGTACAACTGACCAAACAAGTGTCTAGGGTCCAGATATGGTCCAAGGGGGCAGTTAGTAGTCAATAGTAATGTTTGCAGTTCTTGGAGGTCCGAATCATACTTCTTGGCACTGCTGGATCAGCAATTCAAAGATTGGAAGAGGGCAAAAGGAAGCACCAGAGGGTCCTGTTGTTCAACTGTGTCATGAGGCTCTTGAAACATGGCTCCAAGTAGTTCAACAGCGTAAAACACTAGGCACCCAACTGTCTTAGCACTCAGGGTGCTGTAAGCCCCAAACCAGGGGCTAAGGGATAAGAGGCCTTTTCTTGTACTTCCAAACATGGGGAGACTGGCAGACCACTAGAGGGGTCCTTCGAAACCGTGAGGTCCTGGATACCACTGTAACTGACAAAGAGGCATGTCTTGTTCCAGCAGCAGTTTCCCCCATTGGCCCCTGGGGATGGTAGGGGGACAGAGCATGTCTCTTCCTTGAAACACCTGCCTTCACCTCACAACTGGAGGACTCTGTAATGGACTGCTCTCCCAGCAGTGTACAAACAAAATCCTCAAGGGTTGGAGTCCAAAACCTGAATCAAAGATGATTCAAAGAGATGGTGTGAGACCCCCTCTTTTAAAGCTAGAGGCCCACTGGTGATTGGATTAAATCCAGCCTGCATTAGTGGTCCAATACCTGTTCTGGAAAGAAGTGGACTTTGCCATTCTGACATCACACCCAATGTGCTTTGTTTTAGAGGAAGTGGAGGGGACATGAAGGAGAGAGCATGACAGAGAAAAACAAGATGGTGCAAGCCTTCCCCAACTGTACAGTGCTCTCCTGTCTACACTAACCCTGTCCCCCTCCCTTCAAGCTAGGATCAAACGTTTTAGAAATGCAACAACCAGGTGTGAGGCTATTCCCTTTGAATGGATATGCTTTTTTGATGCCTGGGCCCAGGATAGCTCCCCCTTGTACGGATGTTTCTGGAGGAGGGTGCTACCTACTGTGAATAATCGAGGAATTCAGTCACAACTCATCAGGGGGACACTTTCGTTGTGAGGCTAGGAGGGTGAGCCCACTATGCAATACCCTCCCTACGGGTAGAGGAAAGCGGGACCTCACCGGGAGAGACTTCCCCATGGGGTTTAAGACTCCTGTTCTGATGAGGAACTCCCTTTCAAATCCAAACATGATTATTCTGTTGGAAGAGAGCAAGAGATATCTGCCTATATTTGTTATTATGGTATCTCAGAACAAAACAAGTATCTGTTAGTTACTGTGATGAAGACAATCCATGGAGTCATGAAGAACAAGTACCTGTTAGGTACTGAAACAAAGAAACCCAAGGGAGTCATAGATAGTGTGCCACAAGCATGAGAAAGGACTCCCAAAGGACGTTGGGGAAGCCATAGAACAGCATCATAAATGTGGGAGGAGAAAGCATGTCACAGAGAGAGGCGCAGGTGTTTCAAACCAACGTCAGGAGGGATGCTGGTGAACCAGAGAGAACGCTGCCACCCAGCAAGGGAACAAGCATGCAGGAACAGGTGCCAAGGAAGCACCTTTCCAAAGACAGGCTGTCGAGAGGCTGTGAAGCAGACTGCTGTCCCTGGAGGGACATGCCCACATGGGGAATGGTGGCTGAGAGATGGGAAGAGAGGAAACCCCTCCTTGTGCCGATAGCACTTACCAGGAAGCGCACCGAGCAGTGGCCGAGACTGAAACGGAGCTGAGGACCAGACATGTCCTGAGAGGTGGTGGCCAAGAAAGGGGGAGAGAGAAACCCCCTCTCAGTGCTGTTATTACTGCACATGAAATGTACCAAAGCGTATTTGGGGAGGCAAGAAAACCAAGCATGAGAGCCGTCCTGAAAGAGAGAGAGAAGTCCAGAATGAAAACACCAATCCAGTGATGCAGCCCCAATACAAGGAAGGTAACGGGGACAGCGGGAGACCCAAGGAGAGAGGTGGTCATAACAATTGATATAATCCTCCTGGTCAGCAAAGTACCAAAAACAAATAGAATGATTGGGACAATCATACTCGTCCCAGTGGTACGAAGAATAACAAGAAGAGTGATAATAATTACTGGGCTCAGTAAACTCATCCCATTGATACCTAGAGTGACAAGGAGATTGAGAATAACTACCGGGCGAATCATACTTGTCCCAGTAACAAGGAGACTGAGAATAACTCCTGGACTGATTATACTTGACCCAGTAACAAGGAGATTGAGAATAACTACTGGACTAATCATATTCATCCCTGTAGCAAGTAGAGTGAGAATAAAAACTTGACTAATCATAAGTGTCTTAGTATCAAGGAGTGTGAAAATAAATACTGGGCTAATTATACTCATCCCAGTATCAAGGAGTGTGATAATTACTGTGGGCATCCTACTCATGCCAGTGAGAGGAGCAGTAATCAAAAGACAGAGAATCACCATTGGTTTCATCCTTCTCATCCAAGTGAGAAGGCAAAGAAGCAAGTGGGTGAGAATGACACTAACCAAGAGAGAGCCAACACTGGGATTACCATTATTACCTTAGTGAGAAAGAGACTGACCAAAAAGGTGAGGGTCAACCACAGAAAGAGAGACGTTTATCGACGTCTAAGAAAGACTAAGACGATCAAAGAAAGAGAAAAGGAACATTGATCAGAAGGATCCTTCAACAATAGAGGAAGGCAAAGCCGGAGGACTGGGGAAGTTGCCTTAAAGACCTGAACGAACTTGAGCAAAAGATAGCTAAGAACTATCTGAAGATTTGTTGTTAAAAATGAACTGAATTGAGAAAGCTGATTCAGCAGAAGGGAGTCATTCTGCTGGACTTCAGACAATTTCAGAATACCCACGGCTGGGAAATTCGCCCAGGAAAAGGGAGTTATTTCCCAGGACTTACGTTGTTTTGTCTTAGTGGTAGGGTCCGCATATTTCCATTTTGGTCAGCAGACAGACTTTACTCTTAGACGTTGCAAATGGATGACAATCACTGGTGTTAGTTGTGTTATGTAGGGAAACCTATACACTAGGGAAAGCTAGGTATTTTTTCTATTATTTTAATAAAAGTGCCTTGAAATGGCAACTTCTAGTCTGTCTCCTCCTACTAACCCTCCACACTACCCCCAAAAAGAGGGGCATGGCCATTCAGGTTCCTGTCCTGCCACTTTGTCAGAATAAGCCTGTCTAGCTTACAGGAGCTAATACATGTGCATATCCAATTGGACATGACTGCAATGATTATAAGTCGGGCCATGCACATGCCTTAGCTCAGACATGGCTTATGTTAGAATTTACCCTGCCACCAGCATGGGCTACTTATGATCATTATAGTTTTGGTACAGGGGTGCATGTCTTAAATGTAGCCCCCGTACAGCAGAGACGTGGTTGTCACTGCCACTGTCAAATGGGCACCTGTGACCAGGATGCTGATGTAGCAGGGCACAAGTACACACTACGCTTTTGGCATGGAATGTATGAAAGGGGAATCTTATCAGTAGAGTACCCTTTCAGCGATGGAATTATCTGCATTATTTTAAAATTAAAAAAGCCAAGGTTTTCACACGCTTGCCAGATAGCAATTAATCACACACATACATTGGAAAATCCTTTCTAGGTCTCTTCACCTCCCTAACACTGTACATCGTTCCAAACCCTCTTCTATTCTTTCCTTTCACCAGCCGAAACAAATTACCTTTTTTCTGAGTGCATCTTTCTACTTCTTGTGGGATTCCAGTGGTAAAATGAAAACTATTTGCCTCAAAACAGAGACACCAGCCCTTCCCAAATCTCACAATGTAGTCCTCTTTTCTCCTCCTGACCTTTGTCCTCATGTGAAACCACTCCTTTTCCTCCCGCATATATAATTTGGACCCCATTTCCTTTTGCATCTTCCTCCAGGATTCCTTTTCTGAAAAGCCTCTGCACTAAAAGGATATCTACAACACGCTGTGCCCAACATGTTTTGTATTTGGTGGAAATCCATTCAGCAGTTTTTATGCTGCAGATTTTCAATGGAAGAGCCTTTTTCTGTGTGGGGAAATGAATGGTAGAAGGGTGAAGGCAGCTTTTTTTTCTTAATAACTTTTGAACTGTTTAACAAAGTTACCCTAAAATTTCTAGATTGTAGGAGCATGTGCCAGACAATTTTTTAGGAACATTTCTGTTAAATCGGTAGAGCAATTGCAAAGTTTTTAGCAGTAGAAATTTGGGTAAAATCAATGCAAAATGATTTTATTGTAACCATAGTGTGGGGATAGCTGCTTTATAACATATTCATACAATCAAGCACACACACATACACACATACACGCAAACACACACACACACACACTCTCTCACATGATTTCAATAAAGAGAATGATCACTAGGCCCGCACAATATAATTTATAGGAAAGACAATTCAAGTCCTATAGGAGCAATACATGCTAAAATGTCAATATGTTTTTAACAATCTTGCAAAGTTAAAATCCCAAATCTCTTAATGCCACTTTCAATATGAATATGGAATTTAGAAAATATGTTATATTTTTGTACACCTATGAATACAACTGTACTTTCTCCCTAACAAAACGAGAAACAATATTTATTTTAATCTAAACCTTACCTGCTTTACACCTTCTTCATACAATACAATAAAACTACTACTATCAACAGCCAATTGACCAAGACAAATCCCAAACCATGAAAGCACTCGACCTTGCAAGAGGTGAGAAATATCTGAGGTCTTCCAGTACTCAGGCCCCTCTTGCTTATAGGTCACCACCATTCATGAGAAGGTGCCTCTTTAGGCTTGGTAATTAATGTTTCACAAAAGGTATTTGATTACTTTATTCTCTACTGAGTTGAAAGCTTTCTCCTTATCTATTAGGCAATGTGTGTCCTTTACCTACTTACATTTATATGTCAAATATCTACAAGGTAAGTCTGTGGCTCTGCCTTCATGTAGTGCATTTTAGTGGCCAAATTCTATAGTGGCTGAGCCTATTTGTTTAGCTATAATTTTCATGAAAATGCCACAAGATCTCATGGACATATGTTGAAATAAAAAGTTCAAGGTCAATTTTGTTATCATCTTGAATCTTAAAAAAGCAATCAAACTGTATCGGATATATTGGGCACCATTTCAATGTGATCCTAGACCCTTGTGTAATTCAATACAAATACCAGTTTTAAATATCCATTGTAATGTCAAACAAAATTATATTTATGGCAACAAAATATCACCAGTGTGTGTATATATTAGATACTGCATTCCTTTGGACTATTCAAAATTGGACATGTAGAATTTAGTAGGATAGGAAAATAGAAAATGTTCAAATATTCAATTCTATGGCCCAGCATTTTTTGTTCTCTGGCACATCTGGGAGAACCAGAAACAGTAGTCATGCAAACGTCAGTTGGTCTGTTCAGCTATGCATTACACAAGAGTATTCATAGAAGAGCAGTACAATTACACATCTGCATTTACAATCTTCATCTCAGTTTTAGGACTTAATTCTGGTGAGACTCTTAATGGTTGGTACCACTGAGGTTACTGGTCTATGGCTGTAGTGAGAGGGGGCAACCTTACTTTATTTTATCATTGTTTATCCAAGGACCAATTAGACCTTGAACTACTGCACTATTGCTACTGTTAAAAGAAAACACACAGCATCCCCTGTGTTATATCTTTTTGAAAACTGGCATGTTCAGTGCTTACCTAGGATGTGTTATTTGCATAAGAAGAATTGGTACTGCATGATTCTCCTGTCATGCAATGTGGTGGAGACAGGGGAAAACAAACAAATTATGTGCATGTAGTAAATGTAAGCACTGTGTATACCATAATGGGTATAAATTCCTATCCTGAACAAGCATTATGAGCAGTGGCTTCTGTCTCAGTCTGGTGTTGTGTTATGTTGATTCTGCAACGTGCTCTAACTGTGAGGCATTTGGAAGAACTCTATGACTCGGAAGCTGCAATAATTTGTATAATCAATCTAATGATCACATGGTATGTCGCTTTTATGCTGGTGTTGACAGGTCCAATTTATTGCACCACTCGTGTTCATATCCACTGTAAGAAGATTCAATTCAACACTACAGCTAAGTCAATGCCTAGTCTGGGATACTGAATGGAAACCCTTATTGATATATCTTTATGTCCAGTTCATGAGTTCTGGATGGCTACCCCTATATAACACTCCTCTCTTAGAATCCCCCTGACCCCACTGAGCCAAGAAGTAGTTCTGTTTTGCAAGTTTAAAAGGTTTATTTGAGAAAAAATTAAACAGTATATATATATATATCACACTTTTATAATGAATTAATATTTGAATATCACACTTAATCTGAGCAGTAATCAATAATGGATAGTCTGGCACTAGCACACTTCTTTATAATCAATGATGAGTGGGTATAGGATGGATAAGATAGCAACAATACTTTTATGGTTTCAAATAGATGCAATGTGGAATGAAAATGCAGTACAGAAAATAACTTGATAGGATTTCAGCAAAAGACAATGTAATCACTTTCTTGGACAATTCAACCCCCCCCCCTTTATGCAATGTAAGGAGATGAAGATGAGAGCACACAGTTCTTAGGAATGCAATCAAATAGAATTCAGTTCAATTCCCCCCCAGCAGCTTATACAACAGATAGGAGTTTTGAAACACAGGCAAAATGCTTTGAATATGGTGACAATGCAGTGAGAAATATGCTGAAAATGCTTTTAATTCCCTTCAGGAGGTTCAGGGTGAGTGGTATCTAGTTAATATTAGTTCAGGCTCACTCTAGCAATGATTCAGGGATGGTTCTTAGGAGGCAAACAAAATTTTAGCAGTTCAGGCAAAAGCTGCTGATTTTTACAGGTGGCTGAAATCAGGCCAAATCGCAAATCACGGTAAAATTCGCGAGTGCGTGAATCGTGATTACGGAGGCACTATAAGGAGTAGCAAGTAGATTCTAAGCTTTCAGAGGAAAGTTAAATCAAGTTTCTAGCACAAACGGTTAGGGAGTTATGAACGATTTTGTGAAGGTTGTTTTTCGGATTTGAAATTTTAAAAGTTCAAAGCGACAGGTTACAGCTTGCAGCTAGAAAATGACAGGTGACAGTTCTACTTAGGTTAAATAGATTGAATTATATTATATTAAACAAAGGGATATGTTCTGAGTTTTGCTGACTACTCACAAGAGATTTTGGACAGGAAGGCGACTTTGTCACGGATCCGGTCACTGCGCACAGCACTTCACAGCGATCTGGTCTCCGGTTCCGAGTACAGCTCTGCTTTCTGGGTCATCGGCACTGCTCCTGGATCTTGGGTTCTGCTGGTCTGGTCTAGCACCGGTCTGCACGGCTCCTGGTCCCGCTTTCTCCGGACACAGCGCAGATCTGCACGGCTCCTGGACACTGCTACCGGTCCCGGCAATGTTCTAGGCAGGGAATTCAAACAGCTCACCCGGCTGTTGATAGTTGGTTAGGTTTGCTGGATGCTGAGGCCTGCTGAGAAGAGTTCTCAGTCTGTGGGTTTAGGCCCTTACTTTGAGTTCTGGATCAATTTCTTTGGAGTTTTAAAGTCTAAGTGTTGGATCTGGTGCCTTCTGGATGTTGTGTGGTCCGGCAGAGTGCGTTGCAGCAAATGGATTTCAATCCCCCCACCTGGGTTTCAATGTTCCTTTTATATGTTTTGAAAGTGGGTGTGTGCGCAGCATCACTAATCCAGCCCCTCTCTCAATTTATCATTGGTCAAGCTTTCCTTTCTCTCTTGATTGGGGGAAAGAAGTGGAGTGTCAGAGCGATGTCATTATATGGCCTGCAGAAAGGACACTACCCTGTCAAATTGCACACAAATCTATATTTGATCAAAATACACATTTCTCAAATACATAGTGGTTTGTCATTGCATGTACATATTACCTATCACATGAGGTAGTCTCTGTCCCAAATCTGCTCTTCCTGAGGGCTTGCATTCAAAAATGGCAACTTATTTTCGATTTTAGTGGGTTATGCAACCTTGGTTCTTCATTAAAAGTTATACACATATACACAGGCTGTCCATACCTACTCCCGTAATTTCCCATATCTCTAGCTTAAACACAGAGTATGTGGTGTCAATAAAAAGCAGGGTTTTGCCCCAAAACATCACACAAATTGGAGTTTGGGCTTGAATCGAAGGTAAATTTTTTTAATTAAGGCTCTCAAAGTTATACATTCCTGTCATTTGATTACAAAGAGTTATCAGTATTTTTATAAACTGTATTTTTACTGCAATTCAGCTCTCAGAGCGTTAGTCTCCTCCTCCTAGAAACTTGGGTGGGTCAGAAACCATGCCTCTGCTGGCAGGCAGGCCTTTGTTGACAGGAAACAGTCAAAATCAACATATTCTATTCAAGTGCAAGAGCCTATTGTGTGGTCTCTGGGAGGCTTAGGTCAGCAGACCAGGGGGTCACTTTGCATTTGGTTATTATGACCATGTGATATCCTGGGCTGTGGTGTGAATCTCTTCAGGTGAGATGGTTCCCAGGCTTCTGGCCTCTGGGAACAGCAGGTGGCTAATTTTTGATTAAAATGCAGCCTTTGAAGTCAGCTGAGTCAAATTCCTTTGTCAGCAACTGCACTCAGTTCTCCTGTCAGAGTTTAGACCGCTAGCGCCGCCTTGGGGATTTTGTTGGTACTGCATCCATTTTTGGGATCTTTCTTGGATTAATGCATTCCAAACAGGAATGGTTCTTACATGGTAGTAAATAATCCTTGCTTAACATTGTTTTGATGGGGCTCCTTACAGTAAAATGGTTATGTGGAACCCCACAAAAGGGTTGAATCTTTAAAGTGGTCCGATGAGCCACGATTTCAGCAACTTTTTGACATCAGTAACAGTGGATTTTTTTAACAAAGATCTTTCTTTACACTGGTGGGTGGCAAGTTAGGTAACCATTTTGGTGTGCGCACAAACAACGTGGTTCTCCTGGATTCTGGCGCACATGTGGGCTTTTTGGGCATAATGGATTTTCTAAGCCAACAGCACCAAATGTTGCAGCATGATAGCTCAAACGTGGGTCAGGACACCCAACAAGGCCCCCCCACCCGACTGCACTTTAAATCTGAGTCGATGGGGAGTCGGGTGCAAAGAGTGTTTTGACCCACGTACTGGTATGTCCGATAATCTTTTCCCAATTCTGCAAATGGCACAGTTCAGCATCTTTTCCTCCATCCGGTACTGATCGATCGGTTCTCCTCGCCGGTCCAGATGGGAATATTGGGCGGTACCCCGGGCCCCTTGGGTCTCTGCTCCCGGTCTCCGCATCGTCCTCCTTGGCCAGTCTCCAGGTTTTCTTTCTCCTAGGACGACAAAGGAAAAGCGGCAATACCTATTAATGGACATTTCTCCCCCACCGTTGATATAGTGGGGTGGCATATAGATTCTAGAACTCAACAGATATGAACATGCACACATTTTTTTAAATTAAGCGACAGGAACACATAAACTTGAGAAACACAGAATTTGATAGGCTATATGTAGGATATTTTAGGGTTGGAATTGAATTACTCTGGAGCGGTACCCTCTGGGATTGCAGAGGACTCCTCCAGTCGCTGCAAAGTGTGCCTGGGATGGCAACACTTCAACTGGTTTATGTGGACCCACTTGTCTTCCCCCTCTGCCAAACCGCCTTTGGGGATGCGGATCTTGTAGGCCACAGGGGAGATCTTGTCTATAATTTCAAACGGTCCCTTCCATGTAGGCAAGAATTTTCGCTGTTTGGCCTGGTTCCTTTGGAAATTGTATAGATAGGCCTGATCGCCCACCTTATATTCCTTTCGGGTAGTTTTTAAATCATAGTGGGTCTTCATGCTCTCGGCTGATCTTTCTAGATTCCGCTGAGCATAGGCAAAAGCATGCTGAAGGTGTTTCCTTAAATTTTCCACATACTCATGAGTTGTGGAGGCATTTATCAATGTTTGCTCTTGGGTTCTGTAGAGCAAATGCTGAGGAAGCACCATCTTGCGTCCAGTCATCAATTCAAATGGTGAAATTTTGGTTGCAGATGAAGGGGTAGATCTGATGGCCGTTAGGACCAGAGGTAATCGGATATCCCAACTTGGCCCAGAATCTGCCACAAACTTTTTTAAGATGCTCACAATTGTCCAGTTGTAACGTTCCACTGCTCCAGAAGAAGCTGGCCTGTAAGCAATATGTAGCTTTCTTTTGACCCCCAGTATCTCCCACATCTTTGTCATCACTTCACTGGTGAAGTGGCTACCTCTGTCTGACTCAATCCTTTGAGGTAGACCAAAACGGGAAAACATGTGGTTAATCATCAGGGCAGCTGCAGTTTCTGCCTTGCAATTTGGGGCTGGGAGACATTCCACCCACTTGGTAAACAAGCATGTAACGGTCAACATGTACTTGTTTCCTCTAGACGAGAGAATCACAGGGCCTACAAAGTCGATTTGCAAATCTGACCATGGCAGTGTCATCCCCCTCTTTTGGAGAGGCGCACGGTGTGTGAGGGATGATGGCTGAAATTGTGCACACACAAGACACCCCTTCAAGTATTGGTCGAGGTCCTGCCCCATGTGTGGCCAGTATGCAACCTCTCTTAAGATTTCCAGTGTTGTGTGAAACCCCCTATGACCGGCGGTGGCCGCATCATGGGCGTGACTTAACATCAGGCTTCGGAATGAGGTAGGAACCACCCACTGATCGTGGCCAGCTTTGGATTTCCTTACCAGCAAACTTCTTGGATTCGGAACATTTTTGGACATTTCATCACACTCTTAGGTCCTCTTTCCCAATGTAATCGGTATCCGTCAGGTGAAAGTTCTCAGGGTCCTCAAGGTGTTGGTAAAACTTACCAATAATTGGATCCCTCTTAAGAGCTGTAATTAAATCATCATCAGGGGTCTCCTTACTCCATTGTGCAGTTGAAAGATCATTGTGAGCACTTGTCTCGGACCTAGTGATAGCGGTGACCTGGATTTCCCCCAACAGGGACTCTATTTCTATTAGATCCCCTTGGATGGCCCCGGTTTTGGCCAGCTGATCCGCTAAGTCATTTCCAGTTTTGTCTGGTCCCTCTACTTTGGAATGACCCTTGATCTTTTTCCAGTAGATGGTCATCCCATTCGATGTGACCAGATCATCAATGTTTTGGTTTAACTTCCCATGTTTCAGGGGTTTGTTATTAGCGCATAACATGCCTCTGGTTTTCCAGTTGACCAGGTGCTCCATGAACCCGTTCCGTACATAATCCGAATCTGTGATTATGACCAGTTCGTGGAGTTGATGCTGGACAGCAGTGAGGATGGCCTGATGCACAGCCATCTATTCTGCCACCTGACTACTTCGGGGACCAATTTTGTATCCAGCGGAGGGTTCTGGGAACTCCTTCACCCATGCATTCCCTACGCCAGCCACCAGTTCTTTCTCCCCGTCGTTGTCAACATGGTAAGAGCATCCATCCACATAGACAGTGGGCATTCCCTCACACTTGTCTTCTTCAAAGACTTTGTGTGGGGAATTAAGGTATGCCTCCGTGTTGTCCTTGATTTTTAGACTTTCGTCCTCTAGACAGTTTTCTCTGGCACAATCATGCAAGTCAGCCAGACCTTGCGCGAGGGGACTCTTCTTGTTTTGGCCATATCTGACCTCCACAGGAAAGCCTTGCATTGACAGAATCCAGGAAGTAATTTGGGAATTACTCACATTTCCGGCCCGGATTCTGTCACTTTAGAGATATTACAGAGGCTGCTGTGGAGTCTCCACTATGATGTGTTCCCCCTGGATAAACGGGTGGTAATTCTTCAATGCCCACACCGTTGCCAGGAGTGCCTTCTCACAATCGTTGAATTTTTCCTCCACAGAGGATAAAGTTTTGCTCGCATAGGAGATTACTTTATTGTCAAGCACGTATTAGAGAACCCTGTCTCCAGGAAGAACTCCTTGTTTCTGACAGGGTAAGCTAGGCAAGGCGCTTGTGAGAGGCTCCTTTTGAGTTGTCTTACTGCCTCGGATTGTTCTGGACCCCATTCCCACTTGACCCCCCCTTTCAGGAGATGAATCAGGGGTCTAGTGATCTCTGCGTAGCCCTCAATGAATTTTCTGCTGTAATTAGTCAGTCCAAGGAGGCTCCTTAGTTCCCACAGAGTTGTGGGGTCTTTCAGTTTCTGAAGTGCTTCCACTTTCTTTTCCTGGGGACAGAGATCCTGAGGAGTAATCTCATGCCCCAAGAAATTAACACGGGTTCTACACCACTGTGCTTTCTGAAAGGAAAGTTTTGCTCCGGCGGCCCTCAACTGGGTCAGAACATAACAGATCTCCGCTATGTGTTCCTCCACAGATGAACTTTTGATGAGGACATCATCTACATAAGCCAGGTTCCCCCTTGCACCCAGGTCGGGCATGGCCTTATGTAGGAAAATGTTGAATTCATTGCCGGAGTTGAGGTATCCGAAGGGAGTCCGGGTCCATGTGTACTGCTGGCCCCCAAAGGTAAAAGCCAGTTTGTATTGGTCCTCCCTACTGACAGGCACGGTCCAGTATCCATTGGTCAGGTCTATTGCTGTGAATACCTGTGACCCCTGAATCTGGGCCAGCCCTTGGTCAATGTAGGGCAGAGGCCATCGGGAAGTATGGGCCCATTTGTTGAGCTCCCTAAGGTCGGCGCAGAGTCTCCACTGGCCGTTTGGCTTCAATATTCCCAGCACCGGATTATTGAAAGTGCTGTGGACTGGACAGATTATTCCCCGGGACTCAAGGTTCTTAATTATTTCAGTAAGGGACTCCATGGATGCAAGAGGCAAGCGATATTGCTTCACAAACACTGGAGTCATTCCAGGGTCCGTGGGAATTGTTGTGGTGTGGATGTCGGTGCGACCACAGTCATATGAGTCTACCGCAAAGAGATCTTGGAAATCCAAGAAAACTTGTTTCAACTTTTGCGCTCTGTTCCAGAGTCACACAGGCATCAGCTAGGTTGACTCTCACTTCCACCATCTGCCTGAAACCTGGAAAGACTTCTGGTTTGGCTATCTCAGCGGCCTCCTCCAGCTGGGTGGAGAAGTCCCTGGTCAGAGTGCTGATTTGGACTGGAGGCCTCAGGTGGGAAAGGCAACCATCATGGACCTGGAAAATCACCTCATCCCTCCTGAAGTCACAAGTCACATCTTCCTTACCATAAGGGCAGGAAGTGTACACCAGGAAGTTCCCCCCATGTCGGGTGAAAATCCTGTCTGGTGTTATATTGTCATCACTGTCACTGTCAAAACAGTCCTTGGGGATTGGTCCTAACAGTTAATTTCCTAAATCAATGGAAAAATGTCGGT
Source organism: Ambystoma mexicanum (assembly GCF_040938575.1). NCBI lineage: Eukaryota > Metazoa > Chordata > Amphibia > Caudata > Ambystomatidae > Ambystoma > Ambystoma mexicanum. Next base: position 289,591,119 of record NC_090930.1, on the reverse strand, counting down.
CATCAACCGCCATTCCAATAATGGTGCCTGCGGCTAGAGTAATACTCTTTAAGTCGCTTTTATCCACCTCTATTGGAATGGTGTCATGTTCTATATTGACTAATGGTGTTGGGTTTACCCCCAACCCTTGCTGTTGGAGAGAAGCATTTAGATGTATATAAGCATCAGGGTTTTGCAATTTTTGTCCTCTTTTAACTTTCACTTCCAGGGAGAATTGTCGGGTCCTTTCTGGGATGGTGACTTCCTCTTTAATCTGAATTTCAACTGCACAAGGTAGCAATTAAGCTGACCTAAATGCTTTTTCTGGATCATCAAAGCCCATGGGATTATCCGCTAATCGGGACCAAGCTTTGAAGTTTATGAGGTCCAAACTAATGGCAAAGCGATTGAGAATGTCACTGCCTAAGTAAAAGGCGGCAGTGACGTCTCGCACGACCCAACAATTATGGACTATGCTCTTGTTGCCAATGGAGATTTTGAGCATACACCTGCTTGGCAGGAGCTGTTTGGAATTAGGTGCTTCCAGGTCCATTTCCCATTTGTCTATCAGTTTGAATGTGGGAACGGCTGGATCTTTTGGGAGTTGGCGGAACATGGCTTCGCTGATGAAGCTCTTACCGTTGTTCACGCACACTCGAGCGAGAACAGAGTCCTTCCCATCATTTAACTGAACAGGGATGAACAACTGCTCTCCAATTTGCTGAATATCAGCCAGGCTCTGAGCTGATTTCACATCTTTCTGGACGATAGGAGTGGGAGTTTCTGATTGTGGATTAGTAAAGAATTTCAGGGTGTTTCCTTCCAGTGTGGAATACCACCTTAAACTGGAAGGAAGGTTGATTTTCAGAAATAGAGAGGACCCCCCATCACCAGTCTGTTGTCCTACTGCTATTACTGTCACGTCTGGAGTTTGGTTGTTCCGGAAGTGAAATTCTACTTGGTCAGATTTTTGTTCAACCATGTGGCAGGTGCCGTTTAAACTAACATGGTTGACACTCTGTTTTAATTTTATTGGTCGGCTAGTCTGGGTCCAGAGGACCTTGTTTACACAATCTATTAGGGGTGACAACCTTCTCAGGAGGTCATTCCCTAGTAAACAAGGGGTGCCCTCTGGAGTCACAACTATGACCGGGTGTTTCACCTTGTGTCGCCCAATTTTAATGTCCAAGTCTGCAGTCCCCTCAACTTGAATTTCCCTCCCGTCAAAGTTCTGCAGTTGTCCAGGAAGAGAGGTGAGAGGAATACGGTAATCCTCCCCCCTTCCGGCATTTAGTTCCTCAAAGGCCCTTTTGGACAGAAGGGTAGCTTGGGATCCAGTGTCCACCAGTGCCAAAATTGTACCCTGCCCCTGTACTTGTACCAGGGCATAGTATCTTCCCTCCTTCTCCTCAAAGGGGGCACAGATAATGGACATTTTTGGACAACTGGTGGGCTAACTTTCTGGTTTTGGACATTGCTAGCGAAGAGATTTGGGCAGAATTCTGTGGAGAACCTTGGGAATCTGAAAGAAAAAGTTGGCAACTGGAAATCAGAGCCTTTGTGGGTTCCCCTGGTTCCGGTTCTGGGCCACCCCCCCTTTTTGGAGGCAGTCACCAGGGTGGGTTTGAACCAGGGGATTTCGGTATTGTGGGTTCTGGGATGAGATGATGGAGGCGGTAGTTCAGTCTCCATATCTCCCCAGTCTGAATTGGCATCCTTTGGGACCCATTTTTCCTTGGGAGGAGTTCCCCCATCTCTAAAGGAGAAGGTCCTTTCCCCAGGATCCTCTGAGGATCCCTCTCCCTCAAATTGGAAGACCCGTACCTCCTCCACAAAGTGGGTCTGTTTGGGTCCTTTGTTTCTCCTACCTCCTCTCTGCTCCTTGGGTGGCAGACTTTCAGGGGTAGGAGATTTTATTTACGGTTCCTGGTTTTCCAGGGGCTGTTTACAAGTTGGGAAGGAAGCTTCCTCCAAGGCTTTACACCCCCTTCCCCTTGTGCCTCCTCCCTGGGAACCGGTGGGTTATCGGGGTGCTGCCCCCGTCATTGTTCTAGAGCACCAGGTCCCGAGTTTGGGGCATTCTGCGTTGGCATGCTCATCTGAGGGTTCTGTTGAGCCCTCAGTATGTGACCCAGATCTCGTGCCATATTTTGGACCTGGCGCTCAAGTTGTGAAACCCGCTCAGGCTGATATGGGGCTCTATTTTCTCCCCTGGGCTGATCCCGGGAAGTGTAGCTATCCCTTCTCTGGTAGTACCCCTGGTTGGGAAGATTTTGGTACCCCTCCACCCTTGGCCTCCCCTCTCCCAGATTAGGTTGCCTGGGCTCAGGGAATTGGGGAAAGAAGGATGGATGATTTTGGGGCTGGAAATTGGGTGGATACCTGGGGAAAAAGTTCTGCCCAGGATTTGGAGAATTTCTGCCCTCCTGGGGGAAGTTAGGAGGGAAGTTCCCCGGGTCAGGTGCTTGGCTGGATCCCCCCCTTGGGCTGGAGGAGTCCACACATAACCCAGGATTGGTTGGTTTCCCTTGTAGCAGGGACTCACATAGTCAGGGGAGCGGGGGACCCCATTTGTGGGACTACCTCCTCGACTCCCTGTCTGTGACTGGCCCGAGGGCCTTCTGGGCTGTGATTATTTGGTGCAGGCAGGTTTTTAGGCCCCCCCATCTCCAAATCTAAAACGGGGGCAACCTTTACCTCTGCCACCTTGGCAGCAGCAGGGGTGCTGTTGGTTTTGGGGTTTTTCGGCGCGTTATTTTTATTTTCGATAGGCTTCTGCACCTCATAGATCCGGGTAGCCTGTTCAAGGACCCAGTCTAAAGATCTTTTCTCATGAAATTCTCTCACGAGCTGGGTCATTATATATTTAGTGAGAGCATGGAAAAATGTATTGACAAACTCTTTGCTGTCTATGCGCACCCTTCTGGTGGTCTGCGCAAAAGCACGCTTTAATTCTTGCACAAACTCTTGTGGGGCCTGATCCTCCCCACATTGCAAATTGTAGGCTGCCTTTCGAGCCTCTTGAGGATTTCTGTGAACATAAAAATGTTTCAAGATGGCCGCCTTATAGGAGGACCATCTTAAATGATTTTGGTCCTCCAGCCCCGCAAAGAAACTGGAGTATTCTGGGGAGAATGTCCATTTGACGTACTGGATGCAGCTACTGCTGTCCTTCAAATGGAAAGTCTCCATCATTTGCTCATAGAGCTCCAAGTGTTCCCAAACGGAATACTTGGCGTTCTTATGATAAGGCGTGATGACACTCCTTATTGCCTTTATTTGCTTGAATGGGTCCTTAAGCAAGGCCCTTTTTGCCTTATTGGCCTTTTTGGTTCGGGTAACCCTGGTCCATTCATCCTCTGACTCAGAGGCACTGCTCCCAGAGGTTCCTGTCTGATCTTCCAGGTTTTCCCGGATTCTGCGAGCCTGGGAATGGCTGGCAGACTATGGGGACCTAGTCTCCTGTGTCCTGCGCCGTTCAGAGGAGTCTTTAGATTCCTCCTTGCTGCCAGGATTTGATGGGTACCCCCCCCCGCTGACCTAACTGGGCAGAAGTTTTCAGGATGCCCTTAATGGGCCTACTCTCCTGTACTGTGCTTGGGTGCCCATCCATTCCTGGGAGGTACTGGCCTATGAGCCCCATACTTCTAGCTGGATAGTAATCTGCTGCCATCCCCGTGGCCCTGGGCTCATGTGCGTGAGGGCACATGGGGGTGGCAAGTGTCCAGGGACTGGGAGAGATGAAGGCCTCTGGTACTAGGGCTCCTGAGGTTATGCTCAGGAGTTTTTCTTTCCCAGCGAACCTCATCTCTATACGCCCCTGCTTCCGGTTGCAATGCAAGAGCCTGTGCTTTCAGTTCCTCAGTTAAGGCCTTACTAGACTCTATCAGTCTCTCCTGCATCGCTACCTGTTGTTGGAGCCTATCATTGTGCTGACAGAGAGCCTCATTTTCTCTCTGTGCCTCCTGATTGGTCCTGGAGTACTGGGCCAGTCTTTGCTGCAGGAGGGTTACCTCCTGAGTCCCTTCCATACTGGCCTGCTCCTTTCTTGCCAGAGCCTCCTCCACCCTCCTGGTGTGCTCTAACAAGTTCCGGTGTTCTTTTTGGAGGTCATCCAGTCCCTGGAGGGCCAGGTGATTTTCTTCCATTTTCCTTTTTAAATGGCAGACTTCCTGGCCTAAGGTGTCCCTTTCCTGCCTAAGAGTCTGCATCTCTGCCGCCAGGTCATCCCTTTGCCTTTGGAATGCACCAGCTCTCTGGAGCTCCTGATCAAACTCTGCCTGGGTATCCAGGTCTTTCAGAATCAATGTATTGCTTTCTGCCTGTTCCCTATCTAGGTGGCTTTGCAGGGTGACTACCTGCTCAGCACATACCCTTTTGAAATCTAATTGTTGCTCCAGCTTTTTCTGGCTCTGTAGTAGGGAGTCCAAACCTTCTTGGTACTCCTTTTGCAAGGCCAGAAATCTGGTATCCTGGTCAGCCTTTTCCTGTTGCAGGATGTCCATATCCTCTTTTATTTTAATGATATACTGCCTATTATCATTTTCTAACTCCTGGCTCCTCTGCAGCCTCTGCTCAGAAGAGACCAGGTCAGATTGGACCTTCTCTAACGCCATCTGTCGCCTATTTGCCAGATCTTGGCTTTCAGTACATTTATCCTGCATGTCTCCCATACATAGGTACAGGTATGCCGCTATCCTGGCAATCTTATTGTGTTCATCTTTGGCTTTAGGAGCCATATATAGTTCACTCAGGGCCACATGTAATGGACCCTGATCTCTCCATATGTCTGACCCTGTTTCAGTGACCTGTTGCGCGATGGCCTGCAACCAGACCGTTTGGTCCTGGTAAGTCCACTCACCTCTCACAAATAGCTTATGTAAGAGGTGCTCCCTCGCTATTTTCATGTCTACCAAGGTCTTCATTCTAGAGATTGATCTCTGTCCTGACTTACAGAAATTAGTATTTTATTTTTGCAAAACAGACCTTTTCCTTAGAGTGTCCCTTTGAAGAGTGCTTTACAGCATAAAACAGCGTGGTGATCCGACCGGATGTATGTATCCCATCAGTTAGCACACTGTATTAAGCTGCACAAGTGATAGATCTAACCCAGATGTCCCGGACGAGCCCCCAATTTTTAAGAAGATTCAATTCAACACTACAGCTAAATCAATGCCTAGTCTGGGATACTGAATGGAAACCCTTATTGATACATCTTTATGTCCAGTTCATGAGTTCTGGATGACTACCCCTATATAACACCCCTCTCTTAGAATCCCCCTGACCCCACTGAGCCAAGAAGTAGTTCTGTTTTGCAAGTTTAAAAGGTTTATTTGAGAAAAAATTAAACAGTATATATATATATATCACACTCTTATAATGATTTAATAATTGAATATCACACTTAATCTGAGCAGTAATCAATAATGGATAGTCTGGCACTAGCACACTTCTTTATAATCAATGATGAGTGGGTATAGGATGGATAAGATAGCAACAATACTTTTATGGTTTCAAATAGATGCAATGTGGAATGAAAATGCAGTACAGAAAATAACTTGATAGGATTCCAGCAAAAGACAATGTAATCACTTTCTTGGACAATTCACCCCCCCCCCTTTATGCAATGTAAGGAGATGAAGATGAGAGCACACAGTTCTTAGGAATGCAATCAAATAGAATTCAGTTCAATTCCCCCCCAGCAGCTTATACAACAGATAGGAGTTTTGAAACACAGGCAAAATGCTTTGAATATGGTGACAATGCAGTGAGAAATATGCTGAAAATGCTTTTAATTCCCTTCAGGAGGTTCAGGGTGAGTGGTATCTAGTTAATATTAGTTCAGGCTAACTCTAGCAATGATTCAGGGATGGTTCTTAGGAGGCAAACGAAATTTTAGCAGTTCAGGCAAAAGCTGCTGATTTTTACAGGTGGCTGAAATCAGGCTAAATCGCAAATCGCGGTAAAATGTGCGAGTGCGTGAATCGTGATTACGGAGGCACTATAAGGAGTAGCAAGTCGGGTTCTTTGGAAAGCCTAGATTCTAAGCTTTCAGAGGAAAGTTAAATCAAGTTCCTAGCACAAACGGTTACGGAGTTATGGACGATTTTGTGAAGGTTGTTTTTCGGATTTGAAATTTTAAAAGTTCAAAGCGACAGGTTACAGCTTGCAGCTAGAAAATGACAGGTGACAGTTCTACTTAGGTTAAATAGATTGAATTATATTATATTAAACTAAGGGATATGTTCTGAGTTTTGCTGAGTACTCACAAGAGATTTTGGACAGGAAGGCGACTTTGTCACGGATCCGGTCACTGTGCACAGCACTTCACAGCGATCTGGTCTCCGGTTCCGAGTACAGCTCTGCTTTCTGGGTCACTGGCACTGCTCCTGGATCTTGGGTTCTGCTGGTCTGGTCTAGCAACGGTCTGCACGGCTCCTGGTCCCGCTTTCTCCGGACAGAGCGCTGATCTGCACGGCTCCTGGACACTGCTACCGGTCCCGGCAATGTTCTAGGCAGGGAATTCAAACAGCTCGCCCGGCTGTTGATAGTTGGTTAGGTTTGCTGGATGCTGAGGCCTGCTGAGAAGAGTTCTCAGTCTGTGGGTTTAGGCCCTTACTTTGAGTTCTGGATCAAGTTCTTTGGAGTTTTAAAGTCTAAGTGTTGGATCTGGTGCCTTCTGGATCTGCTCTTCCTGAGGGCTTGCATTCAAAAATGGCAACTTATTTTTGATTTTAGTGGGTTATGCAACCTTTGTTCTTCATTAAAAGTTATACACATATACACAGGCTGTCCATACCTACTCCAGTAAATTCCCATATCTCTAGCTTAAACACAGAGTATGTGGTGTCAATAAATAGCGGGGTTTTGCCCCAGAACATCACACAAATTGGAATTTGGGCTTGAATCGAAGGTACATTTTTTTTAAATTAAGGCTCTCAAAGTTATACATTCCTGTCATTTGATTACAAAGAGTTATCAGTATTTTCATAAACTGTATTTTTACTTTAGTCTCCTCCCCCTAGAAACTTGGGTGGGTCAGAAACCATGCCTCGGCTGGCAGGCAGGCCTTTGTTGACAGGAAACAGTCAAAATCAACATATTCTATTCAAGTGCAAGAGCCTATTGTGTGGTCTCTGGGAGGCTTAGGTCAGCAGACCAGGGGGTCACTTTGCATTTGGTTATTATGACCATGTGATATCCTGGGCTGTGGTGTGAATCTCTTGAGGTGAGAGGGTTTCCCAGGCTTCTGGCATCTGGGAACAGCAGGTGGCTAATTTTTGATTAAAATGCAGCCTTTGAAGTCAGCTGAGTCAAATTCCTTTGTCAGCAACTGCTCTCAGTTCTCCTGTCAGAGTTTAGACCGCTAGCGCCGCCTTGGGTATTTTGTTGGTACTGCATCCATTTTTGGGATCTTTCTTGGATCAATGCATTCCAAACAGGAATGGTTCTTACATGGTAGTAAATAATCCTTGCTTAACATTGTTTTGATGGGGCTCCTTACAGTAAAATGGTTATGTGGAACCCCACAAAAGGGTTGAATCTTTAAAGTGGTCCGATGAGCCACGATTTCAGCAACTTTTTGACATCAGTAACAGTGGATTTTTTTAACAAAGATCTTTCTTTACACTGGTGGGTGGCAAGTTAGGTAACCATTTTGGTGTGCGCACAAACTGCGTGGTTCTCCTGGATTCTGGCGCACATGTGGGCTTTTTGGCCATCTTGGATTTTCTAAGCCCACAGCACCAAATGTTGCAGCATGATAGCTCAAACGTGGGTCAGGACAACCAACACCACCTTCCAGAGAGCATAAGAGAAAATGGTAACCAAGTAATGGCAAATTGATCTAGAAAGAAGTATGTGTTAACTTCCCCAGCCATTCTCTAAAGGCATAATGCCTTTCACCATAAAGGAACCCGTTTTGCTTGGTGTGGTACAGTTAAATAGTGTGGGGCCAGGTAGGCAAACCATGAACGGTGCGATCTGGTTAGTTAGTGAGGGGTATAAGACAATAACAGGAAAATGACCCAACTTGTAGCTGTCAGAAGCAGCCTACTTGATGGGTTTATAACAATACTATATCACACAAAGGCTGCTCCAACATTATACTCAACCAGGGGTTACATATTCCATTCATTGAAACACAATTAAAAATATAATAGCATGTACAAACACATAGAAAGAACACCAACAATTCAAAACAAGAAGTGTCCAAACGTATACACTTTTTGAAGTAAAGAGGATATGCAAAGTTGTGACATCAACCAAACTGCACATGTATACATACATTATACAAAGAAACTAAACACTCAAAGCAAAATGCATTCAAATGTATATACTTTAGACACGAAAAATGAAAAGCAACATTGTAGCATCAACTCTATGCTCTTGTATACATAACTTATACAAAAAGACCCAACGTGTTTCTGTCCACTGCTTTACTGCCGGACATTCTTCAGGAGTGATACAATAGGCAATCTCCTCTTCAAGGTGGATATACTTGTCTGTGAGCTTTATACAATCAGGGCAACAGTCTTCATGAAATAAGTGGACACTACCACAAGACTTTCTTCTTTTCCATAAATATAAAAAATAAAACCAAATTATATAAATTAACCACCTAAGTCCTGTGTCCAGCATAAAGGCAGTTTTTTAGAGATCGAAGTCCTCAGAGAAGTGAAACTAACTCCTCCAACTCTCCTTCCAAATCGGACACCAAGTCCCACTTTGTCATTCAATTTCCTTTCATAGGCAGCATTGACACAATACAAAAGTCAACAAAGACTGCCGTCTGCCTAGAACAAACAGTTGAGACACACAACACTCGCAGTTGACTGGAAAGAGTTCTCAGACACACAAAGGATGGTGACTAAACACAGGAGGAATTCTTTGGTTCACATGCACACAAATAGGAAGCCATTTAATTTTCACACATACAAAAAAGTAAAGGTATTATTCCTTTTGGAAAGAGGAATGGCAAGAATAAAATGGCAGGTCATGCAAGGTTTAATATCAAAAACGCATAGCTAAAGAGGATCGGGAAAATATAAAGTGAAAGGGCTTTTACAAAATAAAATCCGTGTGGGGTGACAAGGAGAGAAATTACCAGTACAAATGACAGGAATGCTTGTTTTGTTAAATACTTGATATGAGACAAAAGAAGGGTAGAATAGGAATGGCAATGAAGGTGGCCTAATAAAACAAACAGACAAAGAGGTAGCAAAAACAAATCAAGAAGCAATGAAATTGCAATGTCAAAATGTGGACCAACCCCTACCTAAATCCACTAAAGCTCTTCTAAAACACAATCTGTGGATCTAAACTTCACATGCCTTCTCTTGCAGCATAATACTCCCCACGAAAGGAAAGCGAATGTTAACAGGGCATATTATAGGGCCACCAAACCAATCCAGAGATCTCAAATCTCCCAGGGATATTTATAAATTCAGATTGACCCGCCAAAGGAACACATGTCCACCAAACTCACATGCAGATGTGGGTGCTATTTTGTTCTGCTTCCATGTCCTGCAAGATCTCACATGTCAACCAAAACCAGCCCATGATATTCGATTTGGCGCATGAGATTTGACAAGCAGAGATTCGCCCAGCCTTCCTTTAATCTGGGTTTCTATCAAAGCACACGTTCTTAACCACAAACTATCAAGAACAAATAAATATTTTAAAACCGTGTATAATAAACGCACATGCTACTCGTATTCTGCAGAAGAGCATGTGCACCTCACTTGGGGGGGAGATTCATGAAATGTGCCCGGAAATCCAATAGTGTATTGCTCACCCGCATTTACACAGAAAGTCCAATATCGCTATTTTCCCTTAGTAGATAGAGGAATAGCTATGATTTGTTGGGCCCCGATGTTGGGCCCCAATGCGATCTGCAATGACTCTACAATTCTCCTGACTTACACAGCTCTGCGCTCGATCAACATCCTTGTACCATTTGGGTTAATACACTTAACAGTTACTAGAAATACATTGACTAACTAAAAGGGCACTTTTGTAGAATCTGAATATCATGAGTTAAATGCATCTTTGGGAATTGATTCCTGAAGAAAACAAGTCCTTAATGAATTTAGTAAAGCTATCAGTATTTCATTTTCTCCAATGATAATTGTTTACAATTTTAAAACGCTTTGTTCACCAAACAAACTCAACCAACATGTGTTAAAGCTTAGACATGCATTGAAACGTAGGATTTTACAGGATCACACACAGGGCAATTGCAAATAAAATGCTAATCTCCTTAAATAACGTGGTGTTATATAACTGTGAACGTAAGGGTGAAGGTATTTTCTATATTAATCCATACCTCCGAAGTAATAACATTGTTATATTACTTGATTATACGGTTTGTTGTTGTGTTTGTGTTGGTGTTTGTTAGAAGTAGGACCTTGAAACTGGTTTGTTCTGGGGTTATGTTGCTCTTAATGAATGATTTCACTTGCTTACTTAACACAAAGAAAATAAAACGATTATTGCCAGGGCTGGTTCTTACAAAATTGCCAATATAATAATATGTTTTTGTGACGTCTCCGAAACATATACAAAATTACAGAAGGCACATGCCCCTCAAAAGCTCCATGATAAATATGATTAAAGCATTTCTTTATTGTAACGTTTGTACTTTGTTTCTCGAGATTGTATTTCCTCTCTTTTGTGGAAATGAATCCTTGAACGTTTTGTTAGAGTCCTAAAACGTGCCATTATTTGGAGTATAAACACTGCTGGAAGGAAAACAAGCAAGCACACCTTTAAACAAGAAACATTGCTTTTTAAAACAATGTGTGTTTTATTACTTTATAAACAAATATTTTTTTTAAAAAACACAGGTTCAGCCAGGGCTGAACACAGAGGGAAAAGTTATAACTACCATGAATTCAGGAATTGTTGCAGGCCAGCCATATATTTTATTTTATAGACAGTAATAAAAAGGAAAATAAAAACCCAGCGGTTTAATTGTGTTTAACAGTGGTGCTTTCCTTTTTATCATCTATGTTAATTCATCGTTCCTCTGTGCTCCTGTGACCTATTTCACGTGAACCATGCTGCCTATTGCTCTAACAATGACTCATTATCTTCATCTCCTTCAATCAATATCTAATGTATGTTTTCCGATCGAGATGCCCACAGGTATTTAACCTTCATGCCTTCGAATCCATCATTGTCCTTTAGACTTTTAGCTTCCATAGTGTAGCAAGTGTGCATATTATTTGAAAAATTAGTAGGACACAAATGTCCATGCACATTCCTATGTACGTTTAAGGTGAATTTGTATTAAAAACAGAAACATCTTGTTATGTACCATCTCGAGCTAAAAGCAGGTACACCCTCGTACATTCTATCAGCTGTCAATAAAGTGTAACCTATAAAATTGCTCTGCTTTCTAAAAGTTGCAAATAGTTTAGGTGTGTCGACCTATAGCAGAAATACTTTGCAAATGACAACGCATCGATCCTTCGCCTTCCACCCACCGAAACGATACGTGGTGAGGGTAAATGAATACAGTGAGCTCAGAGGGAGCAATAGAAAAGGAGATTGTGACCATATTCCCTACCACAATCCCAGCTCTTGATTGTGCTCGGTAAAGTACAATTATGTAACAATTACATTTTAGGGTACCCCGTTTAGAGGCACAATTGTTACTATGTAACCAGGCCTCTATAGCCTCAGAGCTTCAACTCTCATAATGTTTGCTTAAACACTCCAATAAATTGCAAGTTGGAAGGGGGCTGAGGGGTGAGGGCAGACGCAGAGCTAGATTCACAACTTTAGGGGGGGGGGCTGGGTGACAGTTTTGATAGCTAGTAGTAAGTGAGGTCATTAAAGCCATCATACTTTCAACCTCCACCTCTGCCCTCTTCTATGCCCAAATGTTTGAATAGTTTTGTACTTTGCATTGGCCCATCAGTTGCATCTTTCACCCCAATTCAAAGGCAATTTAGTTTCACAAAGTGATGCTAATCATTAGTGGGGCGGGCCATCTAAAAGCTGTGCCCAGCAGTTCATCCGTTGACTTCATCATAGGGGCTCTATTGATATCTCCCCGGCAGGGTTTTGGCTTCAGCCAATGTCCCTTTGCTGATGCTACGAAGTTGATAATTGGCTAAATGTAAGTAAATGCACTGCTCTCCATGAGAAGCTTAAGAGGCTTTGCACCGTTTGCTGTGAGAGCCCCTGGCTGGGCATCACATCAGAGGACTGCAGATGCCTCAAGGTGGGAGGGCTTCAACCCTCCCGTGCCAGGGGCTGGGACTGCACATGGGTGAGGGGTGGGCTGAAAGAGAAGATCAGGTTAGACACGGTACTGATCACACACACTTCAAAACTTATGGATACTATAAGTGTAGTCTCCATCACTTGGGTCTGGATTGGGTTAAGAAGTGAAGGGATATGTAGGACCATCCTGGTCTTCTCAAAGCACCACTGAAGGGGATGACAATTTTCATCCTACCATCCTTTGCCTGCCAGCAGTCTCCCCCAAACTTGTCTAAAAGTCCATTTAAGTATGGCTTGTGAATTTAGCAGAGTTCTCAGGTTTTGCTTGGCCTGTGTGAGAAGGTCATGCAGTCTTGTTTCTCTTGAGGTTTTAGGTCTTTTCCTAAATATAGGGGGAAAAAAGCTACAAGTCTTACAACAGGATTGCATGGCCATCTCAAGTAGAGGAACCTTGAAATCCCAGGAGTAGGCACGTGTTTTACAAAGCGGCATGCACTGGTGTCTTTGATTGCCATATCCAAACAGGGAAACCCTGCAACTTCCACAAGTGCAAAAGCGCTTGGTGCCCTGAGCATGATTAACGCAAATGCATCTCTTGTGCTGGGGAACATGAATTGAGGTTACTCTCATTATTAAGATACCCATAGTGTTAATACGCTCACCAGTAATAGGACATTTGTATGGCCACACTGCAAACATATTGGATGCCATCACTGTTCTTGTCGTTAGATGTAGGACATTTAGCCTATCCATGCATTGGCCTACAACAACCCAGTGACCCAGAAAATAATGCAGAACTCAACATTCTTGAATCCGGACCCTCCAAACCTGCTGCCAAATGTTTATTTAGCACTGCATGTGGAAGGTCACAATGCCCGGTCACATGTACACACCTATATTTTGTATCACAGCTCCTCCTTCTAGAATACATACAGGCTTAGCATTGTTATGCTTTGTCAATTCTTCATTATTTTAAGACGGGAAACCACTCCTCCAATTAATGATACAGTTAATTTGTCCCAAGATCGTCACAGCTCCTGTATATATACACACGTCTTCTCAAATAATTAACCGCCACAAACATCACCCTTACCTGAGAAATAATAATATATCCATACTAACCTCCCCCCCACCTAGTATACTTTTAACTAGAGCTGATCCATCATGTGAATGTTCAATTTACAAGACCTCTAAAATTGAGTATTTTCCCAGTCCGTATAGTTTATCTGTACCCTTCTAAATGTGTGGTCTTTGGGGAAACACAAATATGAAATCCATAACTACCTCTTTACGGAAACCTACCCTGTTGTTTTTAACCAAACCTTGACTTGAGGAAGATTACCAACCCATGTTTTATTAATCCATGCCCCCATGATATGGGATCATCTTGGAGAACAGCTTAGAAAGAGCAGACGGCAAAGCAGCCATTATAAGGGAGATCTCTGCATAGTCTCCTTCCCAGACAAGGCTGTGACTCAATGTTAATCAAGTGGCACATTGCTTCCTCTTTCTGGATTATTTCTTATTCTCATTCAGAGCCTCTAGATTAAAAAAATGTTTTGGGAGAACTCTGCTGGTTTCATTTCTAAAGTCCTTATCTCTCACCGGACCAGAACCTATGCACCATCAGAGTCTAACATTTAGTTAGAACAACCTTTAAACATGCTCACCAAATCTAACACAGAAAATTAATGTCTTCATCATAAATGATTGATTAGATTGATTACTGATGCTATGCAAATACCAGGACATGCTTTTGTTGGAATGTTTGCCCCACCAAATCTCATGCTTCCTCTTCCTCGTGCAAACCTGCAATGGACAGATCCTGCAGTCTTTTCCATTGCTATCATTTCCGCTTCCCTTCCCTCCCACATGGTTAGGGACACAGATATCTATTGAATTGGTAAATGATCAAAATTAAAACAGGACATTAGTTCTTAAATTGCCTGCTTCAATTCTCACCATTAACGCCCTAATAGCAGTATACTGGCTTCTGATAGCTTGATCTTAGATTCACTTAACCTATTTGTACCTACAAAATTTAGAAACACAAAAAGGAACTTTAGAAATCCTCCTTCTAATAAAAAGGCCAAAATAACTCACTGAACTGATACGGCAATGGACCTGGCTTTGAAATGCTATTTTTGTATTAAATATGTTATATTGCACAAACCTAACCAGGGCAAATTAGATCACCGAACACATGATTAAACACACAAAATGTATAATCATGACAACTTTTTAAGGGAACAAAAGGTTAAAGAGCTTGCCGGTTTACTCTTGCAAAAGTGTAAAAATGAGGCTGTTAATCACATAGTGGGAGGCAATAAATTCCAAAATCAGGGTAGAGCCACACAAATGTTTGCCTTGAAGATTGAGGCTAATATACTTTTCTGCATGCTCATTTACAGCCACCTGCTATCTGAGGTTTGTTACCCAGTTTGGATAGTTGATGTAAGATGAGAACCATACCGGTGATACAGCCTAATTTAAAAGGTATCCAAGCTTCTAAGGGTAGCCAGTGCAGGCCTTCTAGGACTGGTGTAATATCATCACATTTGGACGTCCGAGTCATGAGATGAGCAGTTGCTTGGAGAGAGGACGTAAGGGGGCCAAAGAGCACGACTAGATGTATCAAACACAATGTTGTTGTGCAACCAATATGGGAGAGAACAAGAGACTGTCACTGAGCAAAAAGGCTAAGCTGGGACAAATAGCTTGCTTTTTCATAAAAGGGATAGTTGAAAGTTATCAGATCACAATCATGAAAGAGAAGGAAAATGCATTCATGTGTCACGGTACAGCATACCATGCTGCCATTTAGAAACCCAAGTCTAGTCTCTACCTGATGGACTAGCCAATGCTAAGAGACCACACAGGTAGGCCTTCCAAATTATTATAAAATTTAGAAACCCTTCTTGTACTCCAACAACCATCAATCCTTCTCTATCGCCCTTGCAACTCCCTCACTAATCACATCTACCACAAACTACCTCCTGACAAAAAAAGGCAAACATAAATTATCCTCACTTCCACCCTCTAGCAAGCCTCCCTGGCCTATCGTTCATCCCCGCAAATGAGACCCTCCCTTGAACATGCTCTCCACATAGGACATATTCCATTGGTAAGTTCAGTCTAAAGCAGCCAGAGAAAGATCAATTCTTCCTCTTTATCCATGGTCCTACCATAAAAACTAAAAGAATATCCTGTAAACTTCATAAACAAAATTTGGTTGAGACCCCAATAATTACAATAATTTCAGGTTGATCTCACACTGCAGATTACTGGCAAAACATACAAAGCTGAATCCAACCAAGTCCTTCTATTCTCTAAAAGCAAATGTTCTTCACCCTGCTCACGCAGGTTTCAGACCCTGATACAGTATAAAATTAATTCTCCTTTACTTATTGCATGGGCATGACATCTAATGGAAATCAAGATATTGCCTCTGCTCTCATGCTTAGATTGAACAGGTGGGACCTCCAGACCTACTCATTCGAAAGCTGTATACTGAGATGGGGTGTGGCTCGTTTCCTTCCTTCTGAATCAATTACAACAGATATGTATTAAGCCTTTTGTCTCAGAATCCAAAAACAATAACTTAACCTCTCCTTTTAGATGTATGCTGATGATGCACAAATAATGGTCAAACTCCCTAATAATATCATTAGTGATTGTATCCTCCAAATTGACCAACTGATGGGAGCTAATCACCTTCTCCTTAATCCTGAAAACACTGAGTTAATTCTCTCTGCCCTTCCTTCCTATCTGACTTAGAAAGAGGTCATCTCTCTCTCTGGTGCCACACCGTATAGCAAGGAATCTAGGAATAGTTATGGGCTCAAAACTGCCAATGGGACCCCCAGATCACAGCAGTGGCCAAACAATCATTTTGCCATCTGAAAACACATTGACAAATGTGCAAGGTTCTAACCTTGCCCAAAAGGATATACAGCTATTACAGCCATTATCATGTTGATGTTAGTTTATGCTAATAGCCTCTACCAGGGCTCTCCACCCCAGCATCCTTACGTGCAAGACTGAAAAGAGTTCAAAATGCAGATGTTCATCTTATTTTAAACATGGTGTACATGGAACATTTCCCTGATATTGGCTTCACTCTACTGGCTTCCCATAATCCATAGAAATATCTTTAAAATCCCAAGGATTTCATTGAACACAATTAGTGGAAGGGGCCTGCTTCCTCCAAACTAATCTAAAAAGTCAAGTCTCGAACAGAAACTGAAGATCGTTATCAAAACTAGCCCTTGTAGTTCCACCTTTTTCTCAAAATGTCTGGGAGGAACATGCTTCACCCCAGCCCTGCACACCTGGAACTATTACCTCACAACATCAGGCCTATTAAATAATTCCTAGCCTTTAAAAAGGTCTTAAATCCCAGTTATCTTCATACTGATCTTACTCTTTGACAAGGTCATACTTTGCCCACATTCTTTGAACATATCTCTGGGCCATCTGCTAACACACAAAATGTGTTTGTTATTCTACCTTGAAGGATCAGATTTAGCTGACACTTAAGAAGTTGGGACAGGCTCATTAGCTGTACCAAATTTAGGATTAGTGATTGTATTTTGTGTATATTACTCTTTTCAGTAGGGACACATACGGTACGATGTGTTTGATTTGCTTAAATTCAGTGATGTATATTGTGCATTAAACCCGCATGTTACCCTTGGATTCGTGGATTGACATGTGTTTTCAGAGGTACATGACATTTCAGCTAAGCCACTCATGTCACTGTGCCACCAAGTAGCCATGACAATGGCAATTGCCACCTGCGTCAGGTAGGCCCGAATGAAGCACAGGCCTTGGCAAGGGCTGTGGCCCGTTACCGGCCATATCTGCCCCAGGACAAGAGGGTGGTAGCCATTTGCATCCTGGGGTTCAAATAAATGTTGCCACCACTTCTGGAGGGGCCTCATTTGGCTGGAAACAGTGGGCAGTACACTGTGTATTCTCACCCGCTGTTCCAGCCACCTGATTGGCTGGGCGCCCTTCCCCAGGTGCGAATGCCACTTCACCGCCTGTTCAGAGCCACATGAGTGATTCATTGTGGGTACACACATGGACTCAAATTCAAGCCTTTTGCTCCAGAAAATGTTCCCTCTCTTTGCAGGCAGTATTTGGTGTTTTCTTTTAAAGATAAGCTAACGAATATGCTTTGTTATTTTTGATGCTACATGTTTTATAACTAGTACTGCTTGGAATATTGTTTTGTGCATTACTTGCCCTTTGCCTTAAAATTGAATGTGCTTAACTATTGGTCTTCTTCATTGCTACTTGCTTGGGAAATATGAATAGCAACTTACCAAGCTTTGCAGGACTAGCTTTGCATCTTCGTTTCAGTTCTGTTGTAATCAAAAATTATGTGATCCTCATTCTAGGAACTTGGGCGTACTGACTATCCATTGTAATACTGGAAGTTAGATATTAAAATAAACTAATTAGAAGGGTATGTTCTGTGTCCCCTTAATGTATGAGCCCTCCTTTTAAAAAACGTTGGTACTCATCACTCTCGAAGTGACCCGTTTGTGTGTGTGATGATATGAGTTACTCTTTTGGACATCTGTTCTCATCGACTTTACGTTGGTAACAGAGGCTGCAGTTCATCTGATTTCAAGTCAGTCCTACATTGCAGTCGATATCTGAATGGAATGACCACCCTTTTCAGTGAACCCAAGGTTCACACAGTTAAAAGCCATATAAAAATTCCTAACCACGAAGATGCCAAGGCTTAGACAGCTTCTTTGAGGTTGAACCTCTTCTCATCCGCCTTACCCCAAGTGGATGCACGCATTAGACTATCACAGGGTCCTTCCTAGACAGGGCTGTGCCTGGCCCTCCGGCATGGTAGTCCCAGTATTACTACGCTGGAGTCTGTCTGAGTCAGTAATTGCATTGTCAGACTACAAAAGCCTCCTTGCTTGACGTGTCCATTTGACCACATCTCGCTCCCATGATTTCACAAACATTTGCTCTCCCTGTTTCACCTAGGAGATTATGGGTGTCATTACAGGGTGGCCAGTAAGGGATATCGGACACCGGTAAGGAGACCGGTGCCGGTAATATCTTACCGCCCTATTCCAAGGTCGCTTGGGGGGGACCGTAAGGAACGTGTGGTCTGACCACATGTCCCTTACGGGTCCCGCTAAGGGACCAGGGCACTAATAACGGGCTTGCAAGTCACGAGCCCATTATTAGCGCCCTCCCCATTCCCATTGAGCCCTATGGGGGCTCAAATGGGAATGGGGAATGGTCTGTTCAATGGGGACTTACCGGTCCCTCCAGGGTCGGAATGCACCGGTAAATTCCCGTTGAATGAGACCGGACACGGGCACGGTATGGGAGGCAGCCATGGAGCTAATAGCTCCATGGCTACCACCCATCTCGTAATGAGGCCCAATGTCTAGTTTTGCCAGCTTGGGTAATCACCTGTTCCTCCTGTTACCCCTTTTATTTTCCCGTGCCTCCTCAGCTTTTCACTTTCTGCACAGTTGTGGTCTGGAAACCCCTGCAGTGGCACAAGATACTAATTTCCACACAACCCTAGGTGCTCCAAGACTAGTACAGTCATTATTTGGCACAGTATAAAAACCCTGCAAGGTAACACAAAACTAGTACATATATATTTTTCCACAATAGTGAATTTAATTCCGGTCCAATATTCCAAATGTGCCCCTACCAAAACAGCTTAACCATCTCTCATTCTTTTCGTAATAGGTACAATTGCATTTGCTTATTTTGCACCCAGTTGCCCGTTAGCTGCTCCTATCTAGAGGTACTTTAAGTTCAGATGGGTGTGCAAGGGTTGCATTGCTTTGCGTGCACTTTTCTAGTGTCCCAACCGTTAAGAATCCCAATTGTGTGGATCCATCTTGTGAGCGTTTCCATCTTTTTGTGGCGCTAACGGCCCCGATGTGATGTCATCAGCAAGAGCTATGGATTTACCCCTCTGGGTCATTAACGAAACTGCTCTCCACTCCCATGGCCCCAACATGTAACCTCCTCCTCGCAAGAGATTGATTGCGGATGGAAGAAAGAGAGGTCAGTATTCTTCTTCTCCTCTGATACAGCCTTCATCTATTGCACATTTGCAAATAACTCCCTTGCTGGTGTTTGCTCTGTGTTAACAAGTAAGCGTTGTCTATTTCACGGGCGTCATGTCACTTTCTGTCTGCAGTAGAAAGCCATGTTCTGCTGGTCTGTTGCCTAGCTACATTGTGTGAGCCTTTCATATATTTGTATTAAGATACTGACTAAAAAAAACCCTCGAGGGAGTGTGCTCCCGCAATTAAACTTCAAATTGTTAATAGATGTTGAGCAAAGGGTCAAAACTAGTTCACATTGCAGTGTTATGAAACTGCTGTCACAAAGACATGAATGCTCTACAGATGATTGCATTAACACAAACAAAATATGCATCTATAAATGTACATGCATTTATTGCACAAGTGATAACAAAAATTACTTTTTACATTTCTGTTTATATCTTTGTCATTCTGCTTATTTTTTTTGATGATACATTAACGGATGGTAGTATGATATGTATATATGTATGCATAACCCATGAACCGGCATGAACCTTCAAAGACTCCATCATCGAAGCCACAATTATTAGAAACAGAATTAATTGGGTGATCATGTTTTAGTACATTGTATGTGATAAAAAAAATGCACCTGTCACATAGGGTATCTAATATGCATGCATCATCAAAACAATCCTTTCGATAGCCCCCAAACAATTATCAAAAGTTACTTTAAAGTCCACACATGTAAACACAGTGTTTTCAGGAACCACAGATGTTCAGGAATCTGATTAAATTTGACCTGTGAAAACCACAGATTATATAAAAGAAAATTCCTGACTGGAGTTTTTTACTTTTTAAAGTGGACTAGGAAGGGGCTTCTCCCCTTCTTTCCGAAGAAAATAATGTCAATTAAATCAACCAATTTCCTTTTTCCAAATAACATTGCTCAGAAATAGAAGGATTCTCCCTTAAGTGAACTCCTAGTGCCAATTAAAATGAAGATGATGATTCCTCTTCTTTTGAAATATTATAATCTCATCCTTAACTGACTTTTTATACACAAATAGTTTGCTCTCTGAAATAAAATCTTAAACTCTGAAACCAAGCCTTACGAATATCATCAACTATTTCAGTTTTTATCCAAGCTAGAAACCAGTGGTGTGCAACATTTTAGAGTTGAATCAGGCGTAGAACAATATATGTGCCCCCAATAACAACACTCGCTGATGGTTTCAGAGACTAGAATACATTTTTTTATTGTTTTTTTTAATCAAACAAATTGATTTTAACAACTTTACAACTTTGTCCTCTTAGACTCTGGTCAGCCGATGGATTCAATGTCAACTGTATTTGTAGCAGGAGAATCACAAAGGTTCTACTCTTGTGCGCAGCACTAAGCATCCTGTGTCGAATTGATTGATAGTGTTTGTAGGATTGTCGTTACGTGCTGCAAAATCTTAAAAGTTGCTATTTGCCAAGTTACTTTGTCACCACTGATCATTCTGGACAACAAAGTTTCTTCATTCCCCAGTAAAGGGTTTATATTGAAGGACTTGATATATTGAGACCTCACCCACTTGGTACCTGGACAAGACAAGAGGAGATGGCGAATGGTCTCTTTCTCATTAGTGTCTTTGCAAATTCTGCAAATGTTCATCATAGACTGGCCTCTAATTGCTCGAATTTCATTTGTATCCAGGAGGTTAAGCCTTGTACTTAGTATGAAATTATGTGCTGGTCTACTAGGGAAATTCTTAATGTATCCTTGTAGTTCATTCAACTTACTACTGGATGGAGGCAAATGTAAGTTTGCAGCTGCCCGCCACTGTTAGTGTCTTGATTCAATCCAGTTCTTTCAGTTTTATTAGGACTTTAGTTGGGTTGCTGATTAGTTCTTCTCTGCACACTATAGTTTCTAGGTGTGCCAGATTGTCATTTCCCCAAATTTTTAGCATTTCACAAATTGAGTCTCTCAATGTTCTATTTATCAAAGTGTAGAAGTAAGTACTGTCTGTCATCACACATTTCCTATAGAGCATCAAAGATCTGCAGTTTACCATGCCTTTCATGGAGAGTAGGCTGAGTTCAGACCTCATTAAAGCAGCTGGTGTCAGAAGCTCCCTTCTTTCTCACCTTTTCATCCTTGTTGGCGTTCTTCCGGGACGTGGCTTCTTTCTTTTTCACCAACCGTGACTTGTATTAGCTGGAACGCGAGTCCTCGGGTTCCAGCGTGGAAGCCGGCTGCCAAGCCGGTAGCTTTCGAATATCCAGGAACAATGGTGATTAATCCAGGAAGGAGGATAACGAAAGGTAAGGAATAGAAGGTGGGGGGGTTCCAGGAGTGAAAGAAGATAGAATGCACAACACACAGGGAGCGAACTCGAACACGTCTAGTAACTCGTAGGGGTAGAGTTGAGACGCGCGGAGCCAACGGGCGTGCTGGTTTTCTAGGAAGCTGGCGAGTGCATGCAAAGGCTAGACCGCCGCAGTTCTGTGTCGGCGGACATTTTGAAATGGATTGCAGAGTTAATGCTGTGGTGCATCAAGGACCATGAAGTCCAGAAGGGTCGAACCCGACCATCCATGACAGCCGGTGTGGATTTTGGCAGGCCCAGCACTGTTCTCCAATAATGAGCTTCTAGTTTTACCCATATTGTTTTGGGTATGGATGGCATTGCCTCAGCTCCATAGGTGATGGTGGGCACTACCTTTAATTTGTAGAAGTTTAGGGCAGGAATGGTGGAAAATCTGCAAAATGTTCTGTCGATGACCTTGCCCTGTGTGGCCAATTTACGAATTTTCTGAAGAAGGTTGTCCTGCATTGCTTTGTCTTTTTTTATGCTGTCCAAGATAATACCAAGGTACTTGAAGTGCTTTACTTTGTCTATGTTCCTTTTGTCAAGAGTCCAGTTTAACTTTTCTGCCTTCTTGGGTGCTTTTTCGAATATCATTATTTTCGTCTTCTCAATATTAATGGCAAGGTTGTTTACCAATGTGTAGTTTAAGAAGTTGTCGAGTTGACGTTGGAGCCCAATCGGTGTCTGATCAAATAAGATTAAGTTATCTTCATACAACAGTCTGCTGATTTTTTGTTTGGACTAGATTCAGTGGAAATGATCTAACAGAATCCTCTGTTTGCTTATAGTCTCCGATATAGGCGAGGAACAAAGCTGGGGCCAAGGGGCACCCTTGCTTTATTCCCCATCACCTCGGTATTGCTGCTTACAAGATTCCTTGTTGATTTAGGCGGACTATTATATTGGTGTTTGTATACAGTGCTTTTTTGCAGACATTCCAAATGTTGGAGCTTCTCCCAAAGGCGGGCGCTGTCCACCCGATCAAATGCCTGGGATAGATCTATGAACGCGGTGTACAGTCTTGGTCCACCCTCCATCACCTTATTCTTCAGGATACTTAACAGCAGGATATTTACCGCTGTGCCTGTATAGTTTTTGAATCCTGACTGAAACTCGTCATTAAAGGCGGTGTTCGAGGCCCAGCTTTGAAATTTCTTTAGAAGCATGAACCGAAGATATTCCCAATGGGGTCCAGCAGCGCTATTTGGCGGTGGTTTGCCAGGTCATTGTTACCTTTTTTGAAAATGGGGCCAACAATAGCAGATGTCCATGAGACCGGGACTGATTTTGAGACTGCACATCTCGTGAATACTTCTGACATGATGGGTCTTCAGGTCCAGGTTCATAATGCCATCTGGTCCAGGTGCCCTGGAGTTTTTCAGCTTTTTTAATAAGTCGACAATTTCAGTTTGGTTATCAAATTTCATCCATTTGACTATATGGAATTGTGATCTTTGTCGGTTTTGGCTAAAGTTCTCCGAAAGATCAGAGCGTATAGGTTCTTTGCTCAACGCTGTTCGTGGTCTGATCAGTTTAGAGTCAGTCGGAGATTGAAAAAGGTTTCTAAAGTAGCTAGCCCACGTGGTAACACCTATTCTGTTCAGCATAGTATCTTTGCTTGTTGGAGCCGTGGATCCCAAGAGGGACCAGAATTCCTTGGAGCTATTGCTGCAAATAGCTTTGAGGATAGCCTCAGTGTCTTGTTGGTATAATTTTTGGTATATGGAATACATTTGAATCCATACAATTCATTGTATTTTTTTAATCCAAACGACAATGACAATGTTTATGTTTATTTTGGAGTGGATTTTACTCATCTAGAATCGCTGGTCAGATTTTCTTTTAGACTTATGGAAGTGTGTTAACTGTGAACAGGAACAGTAGCGAGATAATAGCCCGCAGGTTGTGTTTCTTTTATGTAGACAAGCTGCCCGTATGATAGTAGAATATTGTGGGTAGATTCCCCAGCATTTAAGGTTTGGGGACCACTTTTAATTTATTCATTCATTATTTTAAATAAAACACAATATTCAAATACAACAGCACCTGTTTCGGGTTCCAGATTTTGAGGTGGGATTGACATGCTCAGGGTATAAGATCAGGGATATTCATTTGCAAAAATATTCAAAATGCTTGACATTTTGAAATTTAGATATATTCCATGGATTTAATTCATCAGACATTCTCTGTCCGATCAGATTCGCAGGGAGTCATGCTCCCTGGCAAATTCGGTAAAGAGTAGCACAATCGAGTGAGCCCTGCTTTGTCATGTTCAGGCCAGGTACAGCCCAGAGCCAAACCTCTCATAAAACATGAATGAAATAAAACTGGTCACCATTTAAGGTTATGAACAGAAAATGACTGAAGGTTTGTTGCTACTCCATTCTACTGCTGTGTATTACTACGTACCCAGAAAGTACCACTGCTGATATAATCGAACATCAGAGGCTGCTAGTCTGTGTTAATTGGTCGCCATACTCAGTTCCTTTTTACTGCCTCGTTATAGTGTAATACTTCTAATCAACAACAATAACAATTCTGAATACTACTGGTGCGTCACTAGAGTCTTGCCACAATTTTCTCCATTTCCTGTGTAGGCATCATGAGGCAAGACACAGACAACAGACTTAAGTTCAAAATAAAATACTTTATTAAATCAAATGTCAGGATGGTAGAAGGCCTAACTTGTCCTATGTTAAGGTGGGATTTCCATACCTGAATGAAACTAAGGAAAGTCTGAGTCCAAGAGTGCAACTTAAAAGTCTGTCTGTGTTGAAAACCTATGCTTGCCCTCACAAATAAAGCTAATCAATGTGTAGGGATGCCAATAATAAAATAAATTGTGTTCAATTCAAAGTTCTGAGCTTCTTCCAGCTCGCACCTCTCTTTCTGCTCCCCTTACCCAAGTGTAAGCTAGTTCCACAAATGTCTCAAGATTACCTTTCTCAAGTTCAACGTGATACAGTTCTAAACAATAATTTGGGTTCCCTTCCCCAAGTTCCGAGCAACATAGTTCAAACACAGAAAGGTCTTGAGGCACAGTTCTCAAGACAACAGGTGAAGTTCCTCAAGTCGCAGGGTTCCCTTCCCCAAGACTTTAACTTCATCACCACAATGTCGCTGGTTTTCAGCATTCAGGGATCAACGGTCTAGGCACAGTTATCAGACCAAACAATCCACCCAACACAGTTTGTGCAACCAGAATCCCTGGGCTCTTCAGCTCACAATGGCTCTTTGGTACTGGCTTCTGTGCACCTAGTCATCTTCACTCAGTTTTTCTTTAATGAATCTAGGCTTTATGTGCTGATTTACTCCTCTGGCTTCTCTTTGTCAGCCTAGTGGCTCTGCCATCATGTGTCACACACCTCGTGCCAGTCTTTGGCCTTGCTGCAATGCACTCACTCATAAAAGTTCACTTTGAGGGTATTTTGTTTGCACCCACCTTCTTATGACTCTCTGTCAGAATTGCGCCCTTTTTCATACTTTGTTTTCATATGAGCACCTTAGCTTTTCTCTTTATTTGCGTGGCCCATAAAGTTGTATTCCATTCCACATTTAATATGCTTAACTTCAGGGTTTCATTTAATTTGGCATTCAATATGCATTCATGGCGTTTAATGTTTAAGTTTCTATCCAGTTTGGTATTCAATATGCCTTTGTTTTGCTTAATTTTAAATTTACAATAACCTATGACTTTTGAAAACATTCTCTCTGAAACATGCAACCACTCCGATACAAAGTATTCCTTCTCAAACTTCAACAATGGAAATGTTCCTTCTCATGCACTCGCATATCAAGTTATACCGGATTTCTCATCTGTCAGAAACTCACTGGTCCCAGCGATAACTTTTACAGCAATGCGGAGCTCAGAAACCTCTGCTTCAGATGTTAGGGGTTCAAACTCTGCCTCTCGGACACTCCTTTGTCAGCTCACCAACACAGGAGAACAAGCACTTTCGTTTAAAGGGAAAGGGACAGCTTCTCCACACGGCTCTCTTCTCGGCCATCAGTCTGCCCCAAGGAGTCCCAGCTCCGATGCCACGCTCTGTGAGACCACCTCTCTCTGCAGTCCCCAGCATCTCAGCGTTCTGCAAATGGCAGACCGACTCACAGCAGTTCCCTCTAACGGCTTGCCTCCCCTCAAACAAGGTCGCCTGCTGGTTTCCCAACACAGGCCTCCCTGCTACTTCTTGTGGTGTTATCTGCCTCTCAGTTTATACACCTTCAACCTTTTAACAGGTTGCAGGTGTGCTTTCTTAATTGAGCTGGTCTGACTATGATTAAGGGGACATGCCTGACCTTCACAACAGTTTGCAGGCATTTTCCTCGACCCAGTACTAAAGTGGTGAAATTGCATAGTGTTCATTACTCTTAGTTGCCTCTTCCTCGTCTCAGTACTAAAGTGGTGAAATGGCATAGTTTGTTTGTTTGTTTGTTTGTTTATTTATTTATATGGCGCACCATACCCAGGGGCAGCAGGGCGCAGGCAGAAGAATATTCAAGGCTTACAATGTTACAGAAATATACAGTTGAGGTAAAAGTTGTAGATATATGAAATTAAGGATTACAGGAATAAGAAATATGCAAAATCTTCACACATAATAAATATCAATATCTATACAAAGGAGTGAAATATACATGTATGTACATGCTGTTTGCAGAAAAGTAAGAAAGCATGCAGAGAGTATCAGTATCTATACAGAGGTTTAAGATGTACAGTTAAATACAAGAATTGTTGGAGTTCAAGTGACTGATGAGATTCTTTCTAAAAAGCAAGTAAGGTTGATTGGCTCTCAAGTTGTGTGGCAAAGAATTCCAAAATGTAGCAGCTTTCACAGGGAAGCTGTTACCTCCGATGGTGGAGAGTTTGAATCTGGGAATTATCAGACAGTTGGAATTGATGGTTCTTGTTTCTCTGATGGATGACTTTCTTTTTACTTTATCCATCAGATAGCTTGGGGCAGCATTGTTGAGGGCTTTATGGGTTAGGGAGGCCACCTTTAGTTTGATTTTACTGTCAGTGGAGAGCCATTTGTGTTGGCGTCTGGTACTGGAGATGTGTTCTCTTCTATTGATGCTGAGGGCAGCTCTCAAGGCGTTATTTTATAGGATTTGTAGCCTATGGGTTATAGCTTTGTTAGCACCACTGTATAGGGCATTACAATAATCGAGCCTGGAGAGTATGAGTGCTCTTGCCAAGATCATACAGCTATCATTGGATAGGAAAGGTCTGCCTGCTCTTATTAATTTGCAGGTATACGCGGAGCTAGATGCTAGTGAGTTGACCTGTTTAGTGAATGACATAGTGGCATCCAGGTAAAAGCCGAGGGTTTTTACATCCCTGGATACTTTGATGATATTGCCGTCTATGTTGAATTCGGCATATTCAAGGCCTAGTTTGTTGATGTTGGCGGGGGTACCCAGGATAATGAGCTCTGTCTTGTCATCATTCAGGCATAGGCCATGAGATGCCATCCATGCCTGAATGATGAGATACACCCTATTCACCAACTCTCTGTCCTTACTGTGATCCCCTGAAAGTGGGAGGAGAATCTGAGTGTCATCTGCATAGTTAGTGTAGGTGACACCCAGAAGATCCAAATCGTCGAACAGAGGTTTGGTGAAGATGTTGTATAATGTGGGGGAGACGCATGAGCCCTGCGGGACTCCGCACATAATAGGAGAGGGGTCTGCTGCTGCTGGTGGGGAGAAGACTCTCATTGTTCTCTCACTCAGAAAGGATTCAATCCATCTGATGGCTTCTGGGGAGAAATGAGCAGCTGAATCCAGTTGTCTGCAGAGGACCTTGTGGTCGACAAGATCGAATGCCGCTGAGAGGTCAAGTAGGAGGAGGAGTGCTGTCTTACCCTTGTCCCTCAGATCATCGATTTGGGTCTTCAAGTCAATGAGGGCTGTTTCCGTACCGTGTAAAGTATGGAGAAGAGTTCCTTCATACTTGAGTTGGAATTGGCAATGCGAATGTTATAAGAGTTCCGTTTAGCTAGGCAGATTTCAGCTTTGTATTGACGAGAAATCGTATCGAGAATGGCTTTCTTTTCACTAGAGGGGCATAGTTTCCAAGCAGATTCACATTTTCTCTTTTTTAGGCAAAGGGCTTTGAGTTCAAGTGTGTACCATTTATTTAAATGAGTTTTGGGTTTGCTGGTGCGAAGTTTAAGTGGGGCAATTTTGTCCATGGTAGTTAACATAATTTTATTATATTCATGAACTAGTGAGTTGGGATCTAGGTTGTCTGGCAGTGCGTTTAGCGTTGGGAGGATGGCTGGGATGATTCTTTCAACTGTTAAATTTTTCTTATTTCTTGTTAGGCAGGGCGGTGCCAGTGACTCAGTTGTGGTGGGTGGTCTGGAGGTCAGTAGGTTGAATGAGACCAGAGAGTGGTCTGTCCAAGATAGTGGTGTGGTAGAGGAGATGACCGCTGAGCAATTAGCATCAGCAACCCAGTCTAGGGTTCTTCCCTTCCGGTGAGTGGGTAGGTTGACTTTTTGTGAAAGTCCGAGTGATAAGATAGCATTGGCTATGGTGGAGGCATGTATGTCTGTTGGGTCGTTGAATCCTAGGTTAAAGTCACCTAGTACTAGTATTTGTGAGGTGGTTTTTGCATTGTTGGATATTAGGCTATGCAAATCTTCCTCGAAGGTCCCGAGCGGACCAGGTGGTCTGTAGACCAGGTGGATGGTGAGGGATTAGGTGTTGTTCATAGGGAGTTTGGCAGTGAGGGATTCGCACGATTGCAGGGTTTGGGTCGGGGCTAGTCTGAGAGCTAAACTTTCTTTGGATATGATGGCAATGCCACCGCCGCGGTTGCCCACCCGGTCCTGCCTGGATATGGTATAGCCATCTGGGATAGCCAGCATTAGAGGCGGGCCTGCTGCATTGTGGAGCCAAGTTTCAGTTAGAGCAATGAAATCTAGTTAATCTTTAATGATTAGGTCTGCTATATCAAGGGCATGAGCGACCAATGATCTTGTATTTAGGAGAGCTCCTTTATAGGAATGTTCATCCGTTTTTACCGAGATGTTTGTATGAGAGCTAAGTTTGGGCTTGGTTATGGGAATGGTAGGGCCTTTGGTGGTGGGGGAGGCAAGCTGGTGGTTTAGGGCAATAGGTTTTCTAGTATGGTGGCTTTTGGATTCGCATTTGGAGTCAGAAAGGAGTCTTCGGGGCGGCTCATATAGTTTAGAGAGTCTAGCGCAAAGTTTGTTATTTCTTTCGGTGGTAGGGCAAGGGCAGGTGGCAAGGGTTATTAGTCCTGGCCTGCGATAATACCTTGGGCAAGAAGGGTCAGAATAGTAGTTTGCTATGTAGGAGTCGTTGGGAGGACTGGTGCCTAACTGAAGGGTGGGGCTCCTGAGTCGGTATCCTGAGTGGGAATGTCTGGGGATGCAAGCGTGGCCTTTGCACAGAAGATGAGTAATGCAGTTAGCATTTTCTACAAATCAACGCTAACGTTAAGTGAGCAGAGTAGCAATGTGGATACTATCTAGGAGATAAGGTCTAGGAGGGCCTTAGGGAACTTCCCTAACAGTCTCAAATTGTGCAATTCAATCCAGGGCAGTACAAATGCAGAATACAGATAGGCAGTGGTGGCTAGGTTCTAGGTTCAGAATCAGGCATATGGCACAGATACAGTAGTCAGATAGGTAGTAGTACTTAGATTCAAAATTAGGCATATGGTACAAATGCAGGAGGCAGTGGTACCTAGATTCAAAATAGGCATATGTCTCAAATACAGTAGTCAGATAGGAATGGAGGTGAGAGCTAAGGATTTGAAGGCATCTAATGTGTATACATCGGCAGCTAAGTGCAGGTTCACTAATGGTAGGGAGAGGTCAATAGTGGAGATGCATGGCACAGTGCAGTCATAAAGTGGTCTACTAGTGACCATAGGGCACAGCGCAATCAAGAAGTGGTCTATTGGTGACCATAAAGCACAATACAATCAAGATATGCCTAGGTTCAAGAGTTCCAATGGTAGTCTGAAATACATTCAAATAGTGGTGGCTAAGAGAACATGCATACAGTAATGTCCCTGATGCCTCTTGGTGAGCAATGTAAATTGAATGCTTATATATGCAGACTAAGGGGAGTCGTATTGCGGCAGCGTCAGTACTTTAAATAAATACGATTAGCTTACAGGACGGTGGCAAAGTACTTACAATAAGTTCTCCTGTTGTAAGGTTACTTGGTTCGAGTTACTTGCCTCAGTCATTACAAAAGGCGGTCGGTGAATGGTGAAATGAACAGGGGGGTTGCCGCGCCGCGCTCTCATGCACGAAACAGGCGCAGGAACAGGCCTTTGTATGGCCTTCGTTGCAGCCGGCGTTTCCGCCTGCCGGCGGATGCCAGAATTCAAATGGAGAGTGCGGCCTCAGCCTCGTTGTGGCGCCGCGATGCGCCCAGCATTGGCGGGTCAGGCACTCCGTGCGGACAAGGTCAGACAGGCCTTGCTCCGTGTGCCCGCGCTCGCAAGATGCTGGGGCTAGATTTTGGCTTCTAGGGGTGGGAGAGGGCTCCTGCCCTCTTCCCTTGCCGTAGGAAGGTGGAGTGTGGGTCTGCCTCTTTCGCGTTTCAATACTGTCAAGTGTCACATGAGGGCAAATGAAGAGAACTGGCTTACAATTACACATAAAGGTTGGGGAAGGTTAGGTTGGTCATCACTAGGGGAAGGGGTGGGGGGTGTTCTCACCTGTAGGCCCCTTCCTCTTTCTCTCTCTCCTTCGGCATCTTCGAGACTTATTATTCTTCCTGATGCTACACTGACCAAAGGAAATGGGGTAGCAACATCCCACAAAGACTTCTGGGACTATGGGTTCAATATGGAATTGGAAGGGGAAGCACTGCATCTCCCTCAGGGCCTTCCTCTCCCCAGTCCCCAAGGACCCTCCACACTGGTGATCTCCCTCGCTTCTCCACCCCCAGGGTCAGGATCCAAAAGCAATGGCTTTCCCCTGGCCACTTGAGAAGGGGATACATGGGGAGTAGATGTGAGGGCACCCTCAGCTTTATCTCATCCCCTGCTGACCCCTTCACTTAGTCACTTAAACTCATTACTGAGAAAAACACTGCCCAACTTATATCACTTATCACACCATTTACTATCTTCTTCTTCCTCCATTCCCTGTAGTACTACATACTTCTACTCCTGTAAAACACACCCTAGTCCAGCAGTCTCTCCCTATGTGTTTCAATAATCTCGTTGTCCTACTCACCTAAGAGCCTAAGAGGCACAGTGAATGAGTATAATATTTAAAGACAATGCTTCAACCCACTTTCCCATTATGAATATCACAATCTCTAGAGCACAAAGCAACTCAACTCCTTCTTTCTACCCCTTTACCATCACCCTGGTGTTTATGCCAGCTGGCTCTCTCAATTCATCCTTCCCTGATCAGGACTGGAATCTTGACTCCTTTACCACAGAGGGGTCCATATTCCCATCCTGTAGGAGATCTACCTCCCTCCTCCAGGACTATTCAACTTCATCAACAACTTCTCCCTTGACCACATCTTATCCTCCATTCCACCATTCATCCTACCAATGGACCAGTTGGGGTGGGTGGGTTAGAGGAGGGCACGGTATTAATTTCCCTCATCTTGTTCTTCCCCCTAGGATTGTAAAGTGCTCAATTGATTCTCAAAGCTAGGTCCACACTCTGTAAATACAATAATGATAAATGGAAGTTCCAACTGGTTTGTTCCCTTACGTAGTTTAAGTAATGACTTCCTCCTACCCTCTCCTCGCCCATCCTCTATCAATCAATATCTTCCAGTCAGCCGTTGGTCCTCTTTTGAATGCTATTACCTGTCAGACATTTTCCCAGCTAGCACTTGCCCTAAGCCTTGGATGTCTCCAAAGATTCAGTCTCAAAATCACCATATGCCTTCATGAAGGTGATAGGGAAAAGGCTGAAATCCATTACTGCTGCCCCCTTACAATTCAGCACTCTCATTGTCTATTGCCTTGGATGAAGTAAAGTACAAATAATTCACCCCCTTTTATTTTCTTGCTTTGATGTCACTCCAAAAGTCTATGTACTATCCTCCAGACCATGTTGGCCTCCACTTCATCTCTCTATCTCCAGTTGGTCCCTGTCCCTGCCCTCTGCACTTTCAACTATCATTCTTAAAGGTAATACATGATGTGCATCTATTGTCACTTTTCCTGTGAGAATGTATGGCCCTGTCACTCCTCAATTGCTCCTACTACTCCTCCCTGTTAAAGTCCTTCCTTCAACCTGGTATCTCCCCAGTATGATTCAAGACTTCCGCTGTACTACCCAGACAACGTTCACCCATTTCCCCTTCTACCTTACTGTTTCCAAGTCCTGGAATGGGTGGTCTTCAACCAGATCACTGCATGTCTGAACCCTCTCGAATCTGGGTTATGTAGAGATCACATCAGTGAAAGTTCACAGATTGATGTTTACAATGTTATTGTTAATATCCAATACTCAAAATGTTTCTCCATATTCATCCTCTTGGAACAATCAACATACACTAATACCATTGGTCACCCCTCTATTTCTCCCAATGGAACAAGGCACTTAACTTACCTGGACTGATTCTTCCACCATCTCTAGGAACACCCTATACCTCTGATCCCATCCACCTGCGACTGGGAGTGGCTCAACATTAACTCCTATACTCAGTAAGGAGATGTAGAGGGTAAAGATACGTGGGCAAACGTGTCTTCTCGTTTGTCTTCTCCTATCATTTCTTTTCCTGGAGACAACCTCATCTTCTCCTTTCCCAGCTCACCCCCAATCCCTCAAGCCATCCTCCAATAGATGACTCATAGAGGAGTTCAGTCTCAGATGAGGAATTGAGCATAAGGCATCTACCTTGCTGGACATCTTGCACCACCTATTTTTTATATGCCCCTCCCCCCCTTCTGCCTACCCTTCCATCCCTCTACTCTCCGGCTCAACCTCTGTAACCAGTGTATATTGCTGCTTTTGCACAAACCTAGGTGTGAACAAATGGTGTACAGTACATAGCGGACACACCCAGAGAGGTACAGGCAGGGTATTGATGGTATCAAGAGGTTTCTGGGAAGGGTAGGGTGGGAAGTAGGCAGGGAACTTTGTAAGGAGAGACGTAGGGCTTAGTCGTGTGATCAGCAAGATGTTCTTTGAAGAGTAGGGTTTTTAAGCGCTTCCTCTATTATTGACAACCCATTTTCTACCTCTGAATGTTCCGATGTTTCCTCATTTTTCTTAAACACCCTGACAGGAAAATATAAAACAGGGGACTGTAGTTTCAATAAAACTGTCTCAAGTAGATTAAGACTTGAGTCTGAGTTTGAGTCTGTGGAAGACTGTTGCAGGTTTGGACATATGTACATTTTTATGTCTGGCATGGCTTGTCATGGACATACTCGGTTACTGATACCGTTCTAATTTCCATCTTTCATTTTACTTTCTTTACCCAACCCACACTACGCATTGTTTATGAACAAGAAGTATTTTAATGTGGCCAATGCAGGAAATGACTGGGAGTGGAATCCGTCAACCTCTTGTGTCTCTTTCATAGAGAAATGTATGTGTATACATAACATTTTAATTTTTGTTTTTAGCGCTCAGCCATTTATTGTTGTTGCCAAACCATCTATTTTATTTTAAATATGACCTCGTTTATCTGGATATTTATCGTAGAGATGTGGTGGTGACTCTAAAGTTTAAAGTTACATGATATTTTACATAATATGACAGAAAACATTTTTGCTATGACCATTGTTCACCAAATTCGGCAGACAGCTAATCTCAGATATAAACATTTATGCCAAAACATGTTCCTGCAGAAACACATGAATTAATAGTTGTTTTCTTGCAAAGACACTTCCCAGGAGCATCTCCGGATTGTCTACTTCCATTTCTGAGCTTTCTTTCCACATGCCAAACCCATGCCTTCAACTGGTGCCAAGGCAAAAAGTATGAACATTGGCACAATATAGTCATACATGTGCAGTAAAACAGTGCAGAACTCATTTGCACTTTCGAAGATAATGTATGTGCATACCAGTACACACCATGGGAACACCAATACGCTCAGAATGATACATTTGCTGAATGTTATTATCCTTGTTTTTCTATCGACAACAGGCACTGCAGACAAACCAAAGTATGACCAACAACAAAACGTGCCGAAGAACACACGTTTAAAAAAATCAAGTATAGCCTCTTTCAATAGCCGCTGCATCAAATCACACAATGAGCAAGAACTATACCCTCAAAATAATCACTCAAAATGACACAGAAGTGACACAAATAAACACAATAGTCATAAACAGTCACTGCATATCAACCCACAGCACATCAGCCGACTGCACATAAACTCACTGCACATAAACCCACTGTACATAAACCCACTGCACATAAACTCACTGCACATCAGCCCACAAGATGAGCACACCATGGCCAAAACCATTATGCACAGAATAACAGGGTCATTATTAAAATGGGTACTACATACAAGCCCACACCACGAAAAATAGCAATGTGTGCGAACATGCACATGTGTAATACACATCAGCCCGCTAGCCATCCTCAACAGGCACTGCACATGAGACCATGCCTTAACCAACAATACCACGCACAGGATATTGTGCCCAGTAAAACATATGCAGAGTACAATTCATCACTGCATACACGCCCACGCCATGACAACAGTAAGCTAACACGGGCAGGCACATAACACAATACATGGCAATATTCTTACATAACAGCCAGTGAATACAAACCCATGCTGTTATTTATTTATTTATTATGTATAGCAGTTATTGTCCGCCCAAAATCAAGGGTATCACGGAGTATTTTACACGTATACTTAGTCTTAATTGTTGCATGTAGAGGAGATTACAGTGGTACAATGTATTACAAAGAGCGAAATGTACAAACATAGTAGTTATCTAGTGGCTAAGTTTACAAGCTTGCATTCAAATTACATACAGTCCTTTTATGCGTAACGGGGGGTTTTACATAAGTTGTCTGGACTGAACAGTGCTCAGCCGATGGCTTGCTATGATCTTGTTGTGAAGTCAGTATTTGTTAAAGAGACACGTTTAAGTCCAGCTATAGGTCCAGCATGACAAACAATCCACTCACAATTATACACATAAAATAAACCGTGCATAAATACAATTTAGCTCATTAGCCGACTAATAAAATGAACTAACTAAAGCAAATCACATGTTGGAAAAGCCAACAATTTTGGCTTTTGTGAAGGCAAATAGAATACCATTTGTTAACAGCTGAAAAAAGGGTGCAAATGTTATCAGTCGCTAGTAAATGCCTACACATAAGCCAAAACTGTTAGCTTTGTCGATTCTTGTTTTAACAGATGTGAGGACAGACTATGGGCTTATGTGGCTGAAGGCACACTTAGTTAAGACATTTGTATTTCCCCAGGAACTCATTGACTACTGCAATTAACTCGAAGCACTGCTTAGAATTAGCACAGTTAGGCCTACATGTCAACGTTTGATGTTACTGCTTATTCAGGGTAGCTCAGCTAGATCCCAAGAAGTTATGGTTTGGGTGGAGAGCAACATGTAGTGGCTGGGACTGGCAATAGTTACAAGCATACGGTTGGACAGTAAATGAGGGGGTAAAAAGCCAAACAACATCCACAAGCCGTGAGTTGCTCCCTGCATCCCATGTCCTTCCTATCTGTACTCAAGTGCAGTCGTTTTGGATTATAGCTAGTGTTGAAGTCCCACCTAGTAGCATTAGCTATAAGGCAACATAGTTTTAAAAAGGAAAAGGAAAATCTACAAAGCTCTAGAAGACTAGCATGTAAGTACACACACTCAGGATAAAATAAGTGTTCCTCAATATAAAGTCCATCACACTGTCAATTAAATAATAACTAACACTGCACTGCTACTTCTATATCAAGATTTTAGCAGGATAACACATAGCTCCTGGCTTAATAGGTCTGAACCATCAGGAGATTATCAGGGGTGTGGGATGTATATGGTTGCAATCAGAGTTTAGGTTTTGGGGACTTTCTAACTAAAAACATGTTTTATCCACTGGCAGGTAATATTATATTAAATGTTCTTATATTGCCCTTTATGCTGGATTCCTCCCACTTCTAAAAACTGCAATAATAGGGGTTATAAATGACCCATTGTTTTGTACAAAATCAAACTCAGAAGGACCAAGGGTGGAGTTGGTCCTGCCACAGGATTCAGACTTGTGTCAGAGACCAGAACTTTACTTGTGAGCAGTATCATTTCCTACACAAAATGAATGCTTCCCGGGCATTGTCTCTACTTTCGCTTGTATTCCCACATTGCCCAGAGCTGTTACATCTTTATGGACACACCCTGTCTCACTGTGACTTTGTATTCAAGAGCTTTAAGGTCCACCATGGAGCACAGCCCTCTTTCTTGATATGTTTCAGTTTTCGTGTAGAACTGTTTATCTAAAAGAACCAAAGTTAACAAACCCATGGTTTACATTTGGTGATTTAAATGGCATTGCTGGTCAATGACATCCTGCTCTACTATGAAGGTTACCACCAGGATACAATGGCTGTGCATAATGAATTTGTGGAATTAAAAAACAGGGTATTTGATGAATAAGAAAATAATGAAAATGTCAGGGAAATATACCGCATTCAGAATGGACAAACAAGACCACCTTTAGTGCACTAGCTGCTTAGATTCCCTAAACCCATGAAAACACTTACACCGTTAATTAGGATTCCTGAATTAGGATTCCTGAAAGTCAGGTTTACTAATTCAACAAAGAAAACGATACAACATCTTGTTGCCCCCTGTTTTCTTAATTTATTTCTGGGATTATAGACGTGTTCCTGGTTTCCTGAAGAAATAGGGCATATCCTTGCCTTAACCGGTATCAGCTTGGTTACTACTAGATATTATTTTTAAAATGCAGGATTCATTATAACCGTCCACCAAGCATTGCATTTTGGCTCTGACCTGGCAACAGACACAGCCTTCACATACGGGAATTGAGCAATAGCATCACTTAGGCATGGATAGGTCTATCATGTTCCCTGTAGGTGCCAAACTTGGGCTCCAGAACATGGTTAATATATTTCATTTTCATGATGGGTTTACTATGTTGTCTTGTGTCTCTTTGCACATCAAGCATTTATTATTTTCTTTTCATACATTTTTATCTAGATTTAATGGCAACCACTTCTGGGAAATGGTTTGTATTGGAAAACATTTCAAAACATACTTCCTGTATGTCCATATTGTGATTTGGATGGAATGGATCAATTGTATCTTTCTTAAATTGATCAAAAAGTACACTTTCGTTACATTCAGTCCAAGGGTATATTGCTTTGGCGTATACTTCCTCAATCACAGTGAAGTTCACCTATGACCTTGTCAACCAGTTGCTATTGCTGTAAATGGCTCATTGATCATGAGTTTTTTTTTTACAGGACTTCACATACTTTCTTTTTTTCAGAGGTGCACTGCCTTATGTGATGAAGTGCCCTCCCCAACACCCAACAGAGCACATAACTGGAAGACAAGTCATGACACCTTGAGCAGAAGGTAAGTCAGACAGAGCAGAGAGGACATTGTCATTATTGTCAGCGAGTTTAGTGGGAGTCTGTGATATGCCTTGGCGCAGATGGAAGCAAGAAAACCATGGCTATTTCTTAAGGAAGCTAGAGTCATTGTATGTCATATTTAGAGCCACCGAGCAGCAGCAAGGACAAGGCAAAAATCCTTCCGAAGCATCAAGATCCTGGGGCAGCACAAAGTGGACTGGACAACGAGAGCCAGAGGAGTGACACCAGACAATGGTACCCATTGGAGCAACCATAGGGTGTCCTGATAAGAAGGGTAGCTAAGGAGGGCAGAATGGGAGTTGGAGAGGGAGATGAATGGAACAGTGATAGGAGCAAAGGTTCAGAAGTGGAAATGAGAAGCATGAGGAAGAAACAGCTGGTGAAAACGATACAGCAGGGGATAAGAATTCAAGGCCACACCCTCAGGTAGATTGAGCAAGAGTATAAAGGGAAATTATTCCCTTCCTGATGGACATTTAGAAAGTAGTGAACCTACAGAGAAATGTTGCTTGCTAGAACTAGGAGACATTTCTTAGAAAATATTGTGAAAGTGAACATCAAGAGAAATGGTGCATCCTGGAAATCTGGCATTATTTCCAGAGATCAATGAGAAGACAATTAACCAGAATAAGCATTGCGCTCTGGTGTGTAAGCTCTAAGGTCTCAAGAGACTTGTAACAAGTCCCAAGAGGCACCGTAGAGAACAATACTTGGGATAGCATAACCCAAACACTGGTGTTCCAGAACACCAGACAAACTACATTAGCGATGTGGAAAATAAAACCTTTAATGCATATTTACCTTTTTATATCCACGCGCGTGTGTGTGTCACACGTGTTTTTTTTTCCTATGTCTATCTTGATGTTCCTATTCAAGAGGGCAAGCTTTATTATCTTTACAAGGTCTTAATATGTTACATCATTCTTATCCCAGTACTCCAATCATGCCAGAACAGTGTCTCTGGATGACACAGCTAATTGAGGCCAAGAATCTGAACTTAAGAGCATTGAAGTAGGTGTTGTCACTTCTTTAATTACAAAGATATACTTTAAAAAGTGTTACCTCATTAGAAAACACTGCAGAAGTTCAGCATCGAAAACAAGAGGTGCCACAGGAACCTGGTTGTCCACATGCTCTGCATAGATAGTGCTTGCAGACGACATAAACCACCACTTTCTCGGTAGTTAAAAGGTTATGGTATTGATCAAGGAGTGTTGTTGATAAAAGGTTTCTCAATATCAACTTCCTGGAGCAACAGCAAAGCCTGCCACCAATATCTTCTGGTCTCAGAATGAGCCGGGGCGATCAGAGGTTTACCGTCATCCGCTTGCCATTATCAGTGTTTCCACCAGTTCCTAGACACACACTCATGGCCTTAGGTAGCTGTGTCATCCAAAGACACTGTTCTGGCATCTCTGCTTTATCCGCAGCTTGAACAGCTCTAAAGAAGGCATACATCCAGGGCATAATTATAATAAAGGTTACTTCTTCATGGGCCAATACCACCAGTGGTATGACAATAACACCAATAGTAAATACTCCCAGGGGTATTTACTGGCATAGGTACAAATAAACCTGCACATGGCACACTTTTCCAGCAGGTATACAGATTTCCCTGGGCTAAATCATTTCAAGGGTAATTACAGTTGGTGGGAAAACGCACCTATAAATGCCAATTTCCACTACTCCATCATCACATGTGTGTATTGTTAATAAAAACACATTCATTATACCAACGCAGCTTTCTGTAGATGCTGCTTTAAGGACCATCTGAGAGCTGGTCTTATTCCGGACAGTAAATCCAGCCAATGCCTGGCAATGTTTTCTTTCATAATGAGGATTACCAGTGGAACAGAATTGTGTTCTCTGTATTTTTACTGCCTACAGTAATTTTACCCAGCGGTAACCAGACATTGTTGGGTTTACTGGCAGAAAACATGTTCACCTCCTGTAATGACAATTCCACTGGAGCCAGTGCTAATTGAAATTTACTATAATAAGGACTGTAGCCTATTTGCTTCACCAGCAGCGGAAAGTAGCAGACGAGGCAGTCCATAGACATTTGGTTCTGGCAAGATCTGGTGCTCTGCAGTGAGATTTGCAGTAGATTTGCAACTTGAGTGGGTCCTGCAAAACGTGTGACTGAGCACCAAAACACTGCATTTATTTTCCTTAATAAGAACATGCATTGGTCCGGAGTTTTTCTACCTGGATTCAAGCTAGGATTGGCCATAGACCTGTGTCATGTATGCGTTAGCTAATTGACTAGTCTCATGGAGTACCCAAGCCTCACCGAGCATTGCCACGAAATGGGATAAGCCCTTTGGCAAATTGACTGCAAGGAGGGAGACACTAACCAGTTGCATACCTATGTTGTTCAGACCATGTTTTAGACACTATGGATAATCATATATTTTGTTTTCGGTGCCAGCAACCAGCCTTATGTGTCCGCTTGCCTCATGGCAGGCCAATCTCTGCGGTTGATCCTGGATCCATGCATTCACTCTTATCCAGACTCAGGGGACACAAGTGAGATATTTGAACATTTCCTTCAAAACCCCTCCCTTCCCTTTACATTGTTGAGGGCACCACTCTCCTTAAAAAGCAAACCACCAATGGCATGACAGGGACTAGAATGGCCCTTCGAGGCTGCCCTGTGAAGGCTCTTCTTACCGAGACGGATCTAGCAAGCAATGCATCCCTGCACGAGCCATCACACAGTATGCTAGCACTGATCAAAACCTTCCTCTATGCATCGATTGAAATGGTCTAGAACTGAAACATTGCCTAAAGCTTGCAAACTTGCCAAGAAATTAGCTGCTCACTTCACTCACCACCAATTCATGTAGGCATGTAAGCTGAACGATGCACTGAACTAAAGATCATCATTAGGGTTCTCCACTCCTCTTGTAACTGAAAGTGGCTGCCTCAGATTTAAATTAAAGGTCTATTGTCAAGTGCCACAATTGGATATTTGTAAGGCTTGCAACAAAACATCTGAAAGGGGGAAATGGCTTAATAGTCATTGAAAATTTAAGGGCAAGCAGGGTTAACCAACTAACTCACAAAATCATCATGGTGACAACTAGAGTTGTCTGCTCCATGAAGGTCTCTTCTAAACAGGTTTCCCCTTGCTCATCCAGAACCATCAAGGATAACATTGACTCTCTTGCCCCTGCTCTGGCTTAGTTCTGCTATCACTCTTTTACCACAGGATCTCTCCCCACTCCCCTAATGCAAAAACCTTCCTCTGACCCTACCTGCCCAACCAGCTATCATCCTATTTCCATCACCCCCTTCCTTGGGAAGCTTCTTGTGGAGCTGGCCTTGCCCCAAACTAACTCTTACACTGAACTTGTTGGTGGCCTCCATGACCCTCAATCTGGATTCTGAGCATCCAGAGGCATAGAAATTACTCTTCTGAACACCCAGGAAGAACTGCTCGCCTCTCTTGACTCCAACTCCCCAGCGGTCCTTATCCTTCTTGATCTCTCCTCTGCATTTGTCACAGTTAACCATTCCATTCTCAAACAAAGGCTCCACGATACACTTGGTATCTCGGAGTGGGCACTGGACTGGCTGTCCTCTTTCCTCACTAACCGCTCGTCCCAAGTCATCCTGGGCCCATTTTCCTCTCCTACTTCCATCTCCACCTGTAGCGTCCCCCAGGGTTCTATTCTCTCCCCCTGTCTCTTTAATATCTACCTTGCTCTCCTTGCGCGCCTGATCTTCTCCTTCTCCACCAACTTCCAGTGATACACAGATGACACACAGCTCTTCTTCAGACTCCTTGCTGACGCTCTTGCACCCTCCATCATCCCTGACTTCCTTTCTGCCATTCAGTCCTGGTGCACCTCCAACGAACTCTGCCTCAACACCTGTAAAAACGGAGATCCTTCCCATTGGGACCCCTGATCCTTCTTTCATCCATCCACTCTGGACTTCCTCTTTGGGTACTCCCCTGCTCCTTCTACTAAATCCAGAAACCTGGGAGTAATCTTCGACTCCTCTCTCGCATTCCTCCCTCAGACACAGCATATTGCCAAGAAGTCCAATTACCAGCTCTTCCTTCGCAAAGGAATTCTACCCTTTCACACTTTCCCACAGATGTTCAATGTGACGGAGGCCCTAGTTCTCTCTAGACTTGACTATGGTAATAGCCTTCTCCTGAATTGACCTTCCTCCACTCTGCAACCCCTTCAGTTTATCCAGAATAGAGCAGAGAGACTTATCCTTGGACGTAAGCCCAGGGACCGCATCTCTCCTGCTCTAAAATGTCTTCACGGCTTCTGCTTGCTGCATGGATTAAAATCCCACTGCATCATCCACAAGGCTGTCTGGGCCCGGGGACCATACTATCTTCAACTCTATCTCACTAACTACTCTCCCACTAGACCAATTCGCTCCTCTGGCATCAACCTTTTGTATGTAAAGCGTTTTGCTAAAAAGAGGGTTGGGGGTCACTCATTTTCCTCTGCAGGCTCCCTCCTTTAGAATAGCCTTTCCCTCCCCCTGCGCCTTGAGCAGGAACTTCTCAAATTCTGGAAGATCCTTAAGACTTTCCTCTTTTCCTCCTCCTTCCCACTAAGTGACTAACAAGCAAACAATAAATAAAATACATTAATTAATATTTCCCAACTCTTCCTAATGCAATAACCCATATTCCCATTCAAACACCATCCATGCAGCCCCTTAACATTATAATTACATGGGCATTTATTTTGGATGGGTAAGCTTTAAAGCACTGGTTCAATTCGCCACCTCAGGAAAAGGTGTGCATCAGTCAGCAAAATGGTGCCAGATTTTCTCCACAGTCTGGAGCCCTTCTTTCTTTATTTGGGCTGGTCTGTTGTCTTTCCCATCAAATAAGGACTGGATCTTTAACTCCAGATGAGCCTCTTTTAGAGTGTGCTGCTAGTGATCAAAAAATGGGTCCAATGTAAAGTAATCTATTCCCTTTGTACTCCGGAGACCCCCGGCCGGCCCATAGAGCCGAAGTTTGCTCCGAAAGTACTTTAAGATGAGATAGCTGCACGCCTGATATGGATACGGGTGGAGATATATAACTCCAACACCAATCAATAAGGATAACTCAATGGTTTGGCAAAGGGAGTCCGTTTAATGACAAGTACAAAAAACGGGGAGTCATGGAAATCAGCAGTGATGCGATCGTCCTTCTCGCTTCAACTTCAATGAAGCTCATAAAAATCATTGTATTTCTACTGAAAACTCATCATAATTGACGTATAACACTCAAAAGTTTATATGCAATTCTATTAGTTAGGAAAAGGTAACTTTAATATAGGTACTATATCTGTATGTGGTTAACGGAGTGAGGGGATTGGGTAAACACTGTCAGGTGAGCGTCTAAGCCCTTCCTTCAAAAATGACTACTGTAGACATCACTAAAAGTACGACGTCCCATTGGTTCTACTAACTATAGGACCCTAGATTATTTGGTCCACTGTGATTGGGTTGAGACCAACCCCATGCATACATTTCCACTTTGCTTAGCAGCACGCAGAATTGTCAGCCAGGTGCAGGGTGCCCCTCAGTTATCCAACCTTCCTCCAATTAAGGTTACAATCAATCATCACTTCAGCAACTATGTGTCTATTATTTTACTGTGGGTGGCCTCGAAACTGCATCTTCTGTATCGAAAAGTTCTTATATCTCTTCCTGGGCGGATGCCAAGCGTAGGTGTGAGCCCTTGCTTCTCCTCGCTTGGCTTGTCACGTGCTTTCCACACTGTAAATTTGTCTAGTTTCTCTCAATTTGTGCATTTGATTCTTATTCAGCTTGCCCCCTGCCTATGTCTCCTTATCTTGACCTTTCAGAGACAGGATATTCTGTTCTTAAGTTTCAATTATATGTATCTACTGTTCATTCCTTCTATTGGTATGACCTTGGCTTCTCCTGGCATGAGTTGCATCTGCCGAATTTTGGTTCAGCCTTGTCTTCTCACTTTGTTAGAATATGAATCTCTGCTGATTCGGCCTTAAGTAACCTGGGTTGATTCTGCTTCATTTGCAAAGTAAAATTACACTTATAATACTGTGCTTCTTTTGAGGTAGCTTATGTATAATGGCACTTGCCACACTATCCTTCTACTTAGCATTGCAAGCCACATCGTTTTCTTAGCTTTCTTGTGGTTCCAAGCATATGTACAAGTGTTAGCTGATTGAATATCTTCATCTTGTTTATAGTTTAAGCTTCTTTGTATTTGAACATCGTTCTCCCCTTTTAGGTTCACGATAACCTTATTCATGGCATTTCGCGTCTGGGTGTCATTCTCGGGTTGTCATTTCTTCTACTTGTACGTCAGTCCAGGTCCATCGTGACATCACCATTCGTCTTCCATTAAGACCTTTTTGGTTTCTTCTGGAACTGT
This sequence comes from Ambystoma mexicanum, assembly GCF_040938575.1. Lineage (NCBI taxonomy): Eukaryota > Metazoa > Chordata > Amphibia > Caudata > Ambystomatidae > Ambystoma > Ambystoma mexicanum. The sequence goes on along the minus strand of NC_090930.1, from coordinate 289,547,530 downwards.
ACTTAGGCAATCATCATTTCGTCTCATTTGCTGGTAAGGTTTCTTTAATGGATACCTTACTGTCCATGGTTTTCTTGGTATCCGTACTTCAGTAGGTGTTGCTCTTCTGATAGGTACTGGGCAGAGCCCTACTGTTGCTCTGTGCTGATTTATCTGCTCATCATACATCATGTATTTGGGTGTGAATGTTCGTGGTACTTCAAAATGGGCGACTGGAGTGCAGGCTTTATTTGGGACCTCCTCTACACTCCCCCCCTCTGTACGATTCATCAACCACTTTCACCTCCGTCCTTGGATTCAACTTACTTGATTCTTCTCTATTTATCTTCACTCCATCGCCTGGTTCATTCCTTCTTCATCTTCGGGGTCTATACATGACGGTTTGAAAAAGTGTCTCTTTGGAGTCCTTATTTTTATTACTCCTTTCAAGCTTCCTGCTGTTCTTACATGTTCGTCTTTATTCCAAGTCACCAATTGACATTGTCCATTTGGGCTGCAATAAACCCATCTTCACACATAATTTCTGTGCTTTCTGGGAAAGAGAAACTTTGTTCCTTCTGGTGCGTGAATGCTGGTCTTCACAAACTCTCTTATTTCTTCATCAGTCAGGTCTTTGGGCTTCCATCCTGGCTTGACATCAATCATGATCTTCATCCCTATTGCTTTCTTCGCAGTCTTCTGGCATTGTGAGATTATTATCTTGATAACACAAAATCCTAGCAATATCATCACTAGCAGGGCTCCCAAGAACTTGAATGTGTCTGCCATCCATTGTGGAACCCATGAAAACAGCGCTCCAAACCAGCTATCATCATCAACTTCATCAGTTTCATTGATCATCTGGTTCTGCAGGTTTTTCATCATACCTATGGCTTCAGGTAAGGTTCCATTCTCCTCATCGTGAAATGGTATAAATGTGCAAAATTATTCTCCAATTTTTGCACAAACTGCTCCATCCATGGCTGTGATCATGTCAAGGACATATCTGTTCTGGAGAGTCATTAGTCGAATCGCCCTCTTAGCTCTTCCTTGATCGCATTGGATCCTTTTATGCTCATGTTTATTGTCTGCAGTAACTCCCATCTGGTTATCTGCAACCATTTAGTATTTACTCCAACTTGGATTCCTGGCATAAAAATTGTTGTGAACACTGATGAGGTGAGGCTGGACAGCCTGTGTTCATATGGGATTGCATGAAAAGCGTCTTACGATTTAGCAGAGAACTAATGTTCTCTCTCCATCCTAGTTATCACTACCACAGATCTCTTCTTCCTCAGGTGAGCATCTACTTTCGGGAAACTGTCAATATTCAGGCCACTTTTCGGGATCGCCAGTGCTGGAACGTGGACATTCACTATTGTGCATATACCTCCTCAGTCTCTTGGCAGTCTGATGTATGCCTTGGATCTAAATGCCCAATAATGATCCATAATTACTGCAGTTCCATGTACTGGAGCATCAAAAACTCATCCACAGTTCTGATTCTCTCCCATCTTTCTTGTGCCATTATTCCTGAAGCAGAATTTCGGGTTTTCTAGTGACACTATCTTCAAGGGTCCTCCTCTGTCTTGGACCCATGTCAATAGTTTTGCAAGTTTCAGCCACAATGGCTTGCAGCCATTTTATACTATGTTGTTGATGGGCTCGTAGTGACCGAAGATCATACATGCTCCGCATATCACTACTCCTTTCTCCCATCCGTCTGGTGAAAGCACTGTCCCCCAGATTTGCATTTGGCCTTGATTCTTCCATCTCCGAGCTTCTTCTGGAGTTTTTCCTGCTTTGGCTATGAAAGGCCATACTGTGTTTACTATTAGTTGTGCTTGTGAGATCTTCTTTGAGTTTGTCTTTGTCTCCCTCAGTGTTGTCTCAGGGGTGTTTATGATTATCATTTCTGTTGGTTTTGCCTCCAATTCTTCTTGTCTTTTTACAATGTCTGTTGTGGAGTTTCTTATGGCAAGCAATCTCTTCTTTTCTACTGTTTTGGCTTGTGGTTCTGCAGTCATTGACACTAGGCCTACTTTGTGTGCATTCAGTGTTTGCATGCGTGTGGTTGTCAGTAACTTTTCTTCATTAATTCCTTGCTAACCCTGTCTCCGGCTTTTCTGTTTGTTTGTTAGCACGTGTGTGTGTATCATTGCTAATCACATCCATTTCAAGTTCATTCACTCCACCATCAGATCGTTTAGGGACTGGAATGACTATGTAACATCTATGTGGATGACTATGTATCTGGGTGGTTTCATGTGTGCATCATTAGGTGGGTGCACTGGTATTGGAACGCTTTGTGCACCAATGCAAAATGCAGTTCTGATTGTTAATGACAGTAAAACAATGATGAATATGATAAATAAATACATTATGCCCATGTATGTCAGGTGGCAGCAATTATTTACAGAGAAGCGTGGTCATCTCTCCTCCTGCGGGAGGACCAGATTGCTGCTCTGGACCCCCATCTCGATCATTCACCAAATGTCAATTTTATTGTATTCCCTTAACCAATATTGTCTTTCGAGTTCTGTGTTTAAGAGTGTCAGGTGTTCCACAAGTGTCCCCCCTCTTGTGGATGATGAGTTGTCTCTTATCTCAGGATACAGTTCCTTTGCTGGACTATGGGAAAAATCAAATCAACTAACACTTCAGTAAGTCCTTTTACTGTGCATGTTCAAAGTAAGTAAGCTCCCAGTCCACTCCTCGGATTTGCTTCAGTCCTGAGGACATATTGTACGCTGGTCAGTATGAAGAAATAGGGACAAAATAACAACAAATGTAATAAGTGAAGTACTTGACACTGCTTCCTTGATCTGTCCCACGGCGGAAGGCTTTTAGAATCTCCTCTGATAGTTCTGTTGATGGTTCAAGAGCTCTATCTGTAACATGATTCCATGCAAGAGAATGCCCATTTGTGCAACATTAGGTAGATCTCTGATTAATGTGAGGACGTCAACATTGATCGGTCTCCCCACTAGCTCTGGAAAGTCAGTGACTAGGTGAAAAAGGACATTGTGAGCTAGCCTGCTGTCTTGTAGTGACAGGGACATTCGTCCTGTCTTGCTGAGTTTTTCAGGATTGTATGCTTTCTCTTTAATGTAAACAATGTCTGCACTGCCCGGTCGTGTGGAGTGCAACTAGGATCATGATTTTATTCAAAAGTTGGCTTAAATGTTCTGTATTTGCTGGGTCTCGAAGAAACATGAATGTGTCTGTTGTTCTTCCGATAAGAGTTGGACAATTTCCGATTATGCGAAAGAACAATGTGTTAATAAGCTCATTTATTTCAGTCTGTGTTTGGGACATTTGGTTCCTTCTCACTGTAGTCAGGAAGTAAGAGAAATTGTTCGGCAATGACAGTAAGTAGTCTTACTACTATCTTTTTGTTTTCAGGATCATGAAGAAAGTCAGTGACATTGGTGAGCCTCCGTACCAATGACGGGTATGATCTTAGCACTAGATCAAAATAGGTGACCACATCCTTGGTGATGTCACTACTGCGGGACACCATAAGTGATTCTGAATAGGGTCTCGGTGTGGAATGAGTCGGGATACTGTGGTTGCTTCCAGTGTAAGTGTCCTTGGTCAAAATTTGGCATATTCTTATCTCATCAAGGTTTGAATGTGCCTCAATTCAAAGTTCAAAGTCATCAGACTGTGTTGTGGCTTATGCATGCAATGTTCTTCTTCGCCCTGCAACTAGGATGCACAGAGTGTCTGTTTTTATGTCATTATCCCCTTTTTTGCGTAGAGGAAGTGTCAAATTTAGGCCACAATTTGCAAAAAGTTCTTTGTCTTTGTTTGGCTGGTCATGCGTCCTGCTTCCTCATCATGGATCTCGTCTGTACGTGCTGTGGTTCTTCCCTATCGCTCATTGATTCCTCTCGTTGGGGTGCAGGCAGGGGGCCTTCTCAGATGTAGGGTTTGATATCGCCGAGAAAAATCCAAGCTCTCCTGCCTTGTAGTTTTACTGCAGATGGAGTGCAGTCCTCCACCGTGAAGGGACCATTAAACCTTGGCTCGTCACACTTTTTCCTTGTATGATTCCTCACAAGGTAGCTCCAGGGAAGACAGATGGCACATGTAAACCCTGGAATTGGTCTGTTGTAGTATTTCCATCTGTGTTCTGTGCTGCCTTGGACCCTTTTCGTCGTCGCTGCAGCTGGTTTGAAATTACAGTAAATAAAGATGTCATGCAGTTCAGAAAGTTTTGCATTTCAGACCCTAAAATTTATCCTGTTGACTGGGCATCACATCTAGCTCTATATCGGGGTGCAAGGGAGTTCTCATTCTTCTTCCTGTAGCTATCTTGTGTGGCGTAAGATGATGTTCAGAACCGGGTTGGTTCCGAAGTGCATACAATGCCAAAGGAAGGCAGAGCAACCATCCCTTTCTTAGAGTCATCTTCATCTTAGCTATCCTTTCCTTTATTAAGCCGTTCAGCTTCTCACATTTTCCGTTACCTTGCAGATGATACACCAACGAGAACTTGTGTTTTATACCAAGCAGGAAGCTAATCTGTTTGAATGCTGCAGTAACAAAGTGAGGGCCATTATCTGATCTCATGACCTCGCACCCCCCCACTGGGGGAATACCTCTCTCACAAGAAATTTGGCCGCACAGGTAGAGTCTGGGTGTGTACATGAACCTGCCTCAATCCATCTAGAGAATGGACACATCACACCAATTAAGTATCTGTACCCGTTACATACTTGAATCATGTTGACGTAATCGACATGCAAGTGCTGAAAAGGCCCATTTGTCCTTGGGATGACTCCTCTCATTACTTTTAATGTGTGCCCCGCTGTGAATTGCTGGCATATTATACAGTTCACTATAAAGAATGCAGCGTGCTCAGCTAAATTCGGTATGAGCCAGGTTTCAGCGAGCGTTGCTGCTAAATTCAATTTTGTCATATCTGCTGGATAATGTAACTGTTCCAGCGCTATTTTTAATAGGGCTACAGGCATTACTGGTTTACCAGTGCTGTCTTGTCGCCACAAGCTGTCAGAGGGGTTTAAAGGACACCCTCGACGTTTCCAAAGGTTTTTTTCTTCCTGTGGTGCCTCCCCTTGGAGTTCCATTAGCTGTATTTGCAGCAAATTACTGTAACTTTCAGGTGCAGTTCATGTACTCATCATTTGCTAGTTGGCATGGGTAACTTCCACTTCCATGATCGTTTCACTTTTGGATGCCATACGCTTGGCTTCTGTGTCTGCTGCTTGATTTCTGCGTGAGATAAAATCTGTCCCCTTTGTGTAGGCGGCGCATTTCACGACTGCTATGCCCACCGGGAGCTGTAGTGCCTTGATCAGCCTGTCCAATAAGGCTGCGTGATGCACTGGCGTGCCGTCTGCTCGGAGGTAGCCCTCCTTCTCCAGCGTGCTAAGTCTGCATGCACTGTTGATGTCACATAGGCAGAGTCACTGTACACCGTTCTTTCCTGGTCTGCGCGATTCTCAATGGCGAGTATCAACACCAATAATTCTGCAGCCTGTGCTGAATAGTGAGATGGTATTCACGCACTAATAAGCACTCGAAATTCTCCATTTGCTGTGTGCTTCACCACAGCAATGCCAGTATATCTTTGTCCATCACTTTGATCGATCCTCGAAGACCCGTCAATGAAGACGATTTCTCCTTCTGACAAGGCATTTTCTTTCAACCTGGGGAGTTCATCATAGAATTCTTCATAGATCGCACAGTCAAGTATTGGATCTCCCTCAGTGACTGGCTCTTGCTTCTCCTCGCTTGGCTTGTCACGTGCTTTCCACACTGTAAATTTGTCTAGTTTCTCTCAATTTGTGCATTTGATTCTTATTCAGCTTGCCCCCTGCCTATGTCTCCTTATCTTGACCTTTCAGAGACAGGATATTCTGTTCTTAAGTTTCAATTATATGTATCTACTGTTCATTCCTTCTATTGGTATGACCTTGGCTTCTCCTGGCATGAGTTGCATCTGCCGAATTTTGGTTCAGCCATGTCTTCTCACTTTGTTAGAATATGAATCTCTGCTGATTCGGCCTTAAGTAACCTGGGTTGATTCGGCTTCATTTGCAAAGTGGAATTACACTTATAATACTGTGCTTCTTTTGAGGTAGCTTATTTATAATGGCACTTGCCACCCTATCCTTCTACTTAGCATTGCAAGCCACATCGTTTTCTTAGCTTTCTTGTGGTTCCAAGCATATGTACAAGTGTTAGCTGATTGAATATCTTCATCTTGTTTATAGTTTAAGCTTCTTTGTATTTGAACATCGTTCTCCCCTTTTAGGTTCACGATAACCTTATTCATGGCATTTCGCGTCTGGGTGTCATTCTCGGGTTGTCATTTCTTCTACTTGTACGTCAGTCCAGGTCCATCGTGACATCACCATTCGTCTTCCATTAAGACCTTTTTGGTTTCTTCTGGGACTGTACTTAGGCAATCATCATTTCGTCTCATTTGCTGGTAAGGTTTCTTTAATGGATACCTTACTGTCCATGGTTTTCTTGGTATCCGTACTTCAGTAGGTGTTGCTCTTCTGATAGGTACTGGGCAGAGCCCTACTGTTGCTCTGTGCTGATTTATCTGCTCATCATACATCATGTATTTGGGTGTGAATGTTCGTGGTACTTCAAAATGGGCGACTGGAGTGCAGGCTTTATTTGGGACCTCCTCTACACTCCCCCCCTCTGTACGATTCATCAACCACTTTCACCTCCGTCCTTGGATTCAACTTACTTGATTCTTCTCTATTTATCTTCACTCCATCGCCTGGTTCATTCCTTCTTCATCTTCGGGGTCTATACATGACGGTTTGAAAAAGTGTCTCTTTGGAGTCCTTATTTTTATTACTCCTTTCAAGCTTCCTGCTGTTCTTACATGTTCGTCTTTATTCCAAGTCACCAATTGACATTGTCCATTTGGGCTGCAATAAACCCATCTTCACACTTAATTTCTGTGCTTTCTGGGAAAGAGAAACTTTGTTCCTTCTGGTGCGTGAATGCTGGTCTTCACAAACTCTCTTATTTCTTCATCAGTCAGGTCTTTGGGCTTCCATCCTGGCTTGACATCAATCATGATCTTCATCCCTATTGCTTTCTTCGCAGTCTTCTGGCATTGTGAGATTATTATCTTGATAACACAAAATCCTAGCAATATCATCACTAGCAGGGCTCCCAAGAACTTGAATGTGTCTGCCATCCATTGTGGAACCCATGAAAACAGCGCTCCAAACCAGCTATCATCATCAACTTCATCAGTTTCATTGATCATCTGGTTCTGCAGGTTTTTCATCATACCTATGGCTTCAGGTAAGGTTCCATTCTCCTCATCGTGAAATGGTATAAATGTGCAAAATTATTCTCCAATTTTTGCACAAACTGCTCCATCCATGGCTGTGATCATGTCAAGGACATATCTGTTCTGGAGAGTCATTAGTCGAATCGCTCTTAGCTCTTCCTTGATCGCATTGGATCCTTTTATGCTCATGTTTATTGTCTGCAGTAACTACCATCTGGTTATCTGCAACCATTTAGTATTTACTCCAACTTGGATTCCTGGCATAAAAATTGTTGTGAACACTGATGAGGTGAGGCTGGACAGCCTGTGTTCATATCGGATTGCATGATAAGTGTCGTCCGATTTAGCAGAGAACTAATGTTCTCTCTCCATCCTAGTTATCACTACCACAGATCTCTTCTTCCTCAGGTGAGCATCTACTTTCGGGAAAATGTCAATATTCAGGCCATTTTTCGGGATCGCCAGTGCTGGAACGTGGACATTCACTATTGTGCATATACCTCCCCAGTCTCTTGGCAGTCTGATGTATGCCTTGGATCTAAATTCCCAATAATGATCCATAATTACTGCAGTTCCATGTACTGGAGCGTCAAAAACTCATCCACAGTTCTGATTCTCTCCCATCTTTTAACATTAACAAAGTGAGGGCCATTATCTGATCTCATGACCTCGCACCCCCCCACTGGGGGAATACCTCTCTCACAAGAAATTTGGCCGCACAGGTAGAGTCTGGGTGTGTACATGAACCTGCCTCAATCCATCTAGAGAATGGACACATCACACCAATTAAGTATCTGTACCCGTTACATACTTGAATCATGTTGACGTAATCGACATGCAAGTGCTGTAAAGGCCCATTTGTCCTTGGGATGACTCCTCTCATTACTTTTAATGTGTGCCCCGCTGTGAATTGCTGGCATATTATACAGTTCACTATAAAGAATGCAGCGTGCTCAGCTAAATTCGGTATGAGCCAGGTTTCAGCGAGCGTTGCTGCTAAATTCAATTTTGTCGTATCTGCTGGATAATGTAACTGTTCCAGCGCTATTTTTAATAGGGCTACAGGCATTACTGGTTTACCAGTGCTGTCTTGTCGCCACAAGCTGTCAGAGGGGTTTAAAGGACACCCTCGACGTTTCCAAAGGTTTTTTTCTTCCTGTGGTGCCTCCCCTTGGAGTTCCATTAGCTGTATTTGCAGCAAATTACTGTAACTTTCAGGTGCAGTTCATGTACTCATCATTTGCTAGTTGGCATGGGTAACTTCCACTTCCATGATCGTTTCACTTTTGGATGCCATACGCTTGGCTTCTGTGTCTGCTGCTTGATTTCTGCGTGAGATAAAATCTGTCCCCTTTGTGTAGGCGGCGCATTTCACGACTGCTATGCCCACTGGGAGCTGTGGTGCCTTGATCAGCCTGTCCAATAAGGCTGCGTGATGCACTGGCGTGCCGTCTGCTCGGAGGTAGCCCTCCTTCTCCAGCGTGCTAAGTCTGCATGCACTGTTGATGTCACATAGGCAGAGTCACTGTACACCATTCTTTCCTGGTCTGCGCGATTCTCAATGGCGAGTATCAACACCAATAATTCTGCAGCCTGTGCTGAATAGTGAGATGGTATTCACGCACTAATAAGCACTCGAAATTCTCCATTTGCTGTGTGCTTCACCACAGCAATGCCAGTATATCTTTGTCCATCACTTTGATCGATCCTCGAAGACCCGTCAATGAAGACGATTTCTCCTTCTGACAAGGCATTTTCTTTCAACCTGGGGAGTTCATCATAGAATTCTTCATAGTTCGCACAGTCAAGTATTGGATCTCCCTCAGTGACTGGCTCAGCTATAAACATAGCTGGGTTCCCTATCTTGCATCAGACTACCTTAACCGATGGATTTGATATGATCACTTCATAAGCCGAAGCTCTCTGAGATGACAATGTGCTCTTTGGTTTCTCTAGAATGGCAAATAGTGAGTGCTCGATGTAAAATGTCATGGAGCATCCCATCACAATGGTTGTAGCCTTCTCTATGGTGAACGCTGCGACAGCTAAACTTTGTTCGCAAGGAAAATTACCTCTAATTACTGGGTCCAAATTCCCACTGTAGTATGCCTGGGGCTTCTACCCCGACGTGGTTCTCTGTGTGAGTACTGCCGTCATAACGCTGCCATTCGTGTGTGAGAACAGGTAAAATTCCTCTGCATAATTGGGGATCCCTAGAACTGGTGCCATAAAAATAGCTCTTTTGAGTTGAGCAAACCCTTTTTCCATGGTCTCAGACCATTCAATCTTTTCTTTCATCACTTGGGCCTTCTTTAGGGCCTGAAGTAAAGGCTTAGTATAAGAGCTTCGTCATCATAACCGTTAATCAAGGGCAACCTCCCTGGTAATGCAGCTGTGTGTATCAGCAGGGGAAATACTTGTCCCTTTTTCTCGTGCATCGGTATTCTTGGCCTGAAAAGGAATTCATCACAGGTTCTCATGATTCTGTCTGCAAGGCCTGGCAATCCTGCCATAAGTACACGCATACAATATGCAAATATTTCTGGCTCTAATGGTATAGCCCTCATGGCTGTGTGTCCTGCATATGCGCTGATCATTTCGCATACATTTGAATAGTGCATTCCTGGAGTTGAACATATTATGCCCTCCTCCGTGAACAAGATTGTTATGTTTAACTTTGTCGTTAAATCTCGACCCAAAATGTTCACTGGGGTCTGACGTGAATATAGTAAAGGCACATTCATCTCACATTCTCCTATGGAGACTGGAAGTGCATTTGTGAAGGGAACACAACTTGTCGCTCCTGTAAAACTCAGAGTATTTATGGCTTTGCCAGACAAGGAAAACTAGCGTGTTGCAGCTGTGTCAACTAGGAAGGAATATTCCTTATCCCCTATAACGATATCCACCCTAGGTTCCCTTTGAGGGTTTGGTGTCACTGATAGGATAGAACACATCAGGGTTCCCAATGAGCTGTCCTGTGCTCATCGTCTGCGATAGTTGCAACCGTGCCTGCTGGGATTGTCCTTGTGGAAAATTCCCCATGCTTTGTGGTTGCACGCCTTGTTGCGCTCCTAGTGCTTGTTGTTGCACCGTGTGATTCTGTGCACCAACCTGCTGTAAAACTGCAGGTGGATTCACTATGCCTGCTCCTGTTACTTGGCCATTCTGCATCATATCTTGGTTTCTGCATGTACGGGTTAGGTGCCCTGTCATTCCACACAACCAACATACTGGCGGTGGTCGGATCATTTGCCCGTTTGACATACATTGATTACCATTTTGCATATTTTCAAAAACCTCCTTGATTATTTTGGAAACCTCCCTGATTACTCTGCCATTCTCTTCCCCTAAATCCTCTTCCCCTGGGGTAAAACCCTGTATCGCCCTGATTATTCTGCTGTGGATTAGACACCTGCTGCATGCTTGATTCAATTATGCTAGTTATCATGGCTCCCTCAAGATCATATTTTGACAATTTCTTCTGTACCAATTTCGCTTCCTCACCCTTACGTGCAGCTTCTTTTTTGTGATTCTTCTCTTGCAGCAATCTGCAATAGTGTGCGATGGTCAGCTGTATTTCAGCCCAATGCTTGGCCTCAATTCCCACCAACTTCTTGAGCTGTTTCTGTACCGGCTCGGGCAGCCCTTGGCACAATATATGGTAGAACACAGGTATAGATTTTGTCCAAAATTCATGAGTCTCGAGTACCCATGCGTCTTGAAAATTCTGCATATAAATTAACGGATCCTCAGATTCCTTCGTTTCTCGTGTCATTATAGCTTCCATATTAGAAGTATCTGGGTATAGCACTCATAGTGCTTTCCATACTGCAGCTCTACAATTGTTAAATGGAGCTCCGTCATGCGTGGTATTAATTGTGGTTACACCAGGGTAGCCTGTTCGTGCCCAAACATCGCCTGCTCTCTCACCAAGTATGGCGATTAGTAGATCTTTGATCTCCCCTATAACTAGCGTGTTCCCTCCTGTCATTTTCTCTAACTCATGTATCCACTTTCCAGCTCCTGATATCAGCATTGGAAGCTTGTTTTTCAAATTTTCTCGATCCATGTGTGGCCATGGAATATATTGTGGTCTTACTCCCCCTTTCTCGACTAACGGATATTGGGAGGCATAGCCCTCTCTCTCTTCTCTCATTATTCTCCTGTCGATTGCCGAGGTAATATTCCTGCATCGCCATCTGCCTGGTGGGGACCCACGTCTGTCCACATAGGGTGGTGAAGACACCGCCTTCTGACGGTGAGATACTTCTTCATGTCAGTCAGACTGTGTGACTGATTCTGATGCTCTTGGTGCAGACTCACTAGTGTCTGACCATCTTATTCCTTTCTCTCTTGGGAGTCGTCTTTCGCTCCACCTCTCTTCCTCATTTTCCTCGCATTCCTCCCTTTCCGAGTCGGACATTGTCTGACCCCAATTCATGCAGCTTCTTGTATCTTCTTGGTTCCTACTTATTTCTAATCTATCCAGGGATAGTTCCCTATTCCCACTACTTCGGGTGACACCCTCAGTGTCGTAAAGCTGAGTGCTCTGCAGGCGCTCGTCTTCCCCCTCCCCTTGGGTTGTTTGTTCTAACCCCATTTCATCATATATTCTATTGATCGTTTCTCTGATGCTTCTGGTGTCGAAGTCATCTTCCATAATTGCCCAAGATTTGCCTGGTACTGAATCATACGCAGGAAAGAATTCTTTGATGTCTTCCCAAACTACTACTGGATCTGGTTTTTTAACCTCTCTTTTCAGATATTCAAGATTGTGTGCTCTCTGCCTTTGCTTGCGATCTACATCGTCATCAAATTCCTTTGCCATCAAGTTTCAATAAAATTTGTCCTCCCATCCATTCGTTTTTTGCGAATGCTATCTCATCAGTTCTGCTTCGTTTCCCTTCCATCTCTTTCCTTCTCTCTCTTTGTCGAGAGATGCACTTGTCTGTGCCTGATCCCTTCTTTCGTCATCGCGTCTCCCCTTGTCCCGTGGGACTATGGAGGTAATATCCTTATCATTATCTTTCCCTTGATTTTCGTCACTACTTTGCGTAAGTGACTCGTATGCGAGGTTGTTATACCCAGTGGCTGCTTTCAGCTCTCTCAGCGGGTATAATCCCTCATCTTTACTTTCTTCACCCTTTGTTTCAGATGGGGCAGGTGGTGCGGTAGGCATCTCACCCCCCTCTGTGCGTACATTAAGTATCTAATCTATTGGCGACTCCTCTTCCTTTCCCTGTTCATTCATTTTCCAAAGTAAGTGTGTTTGAACACCACCCCATCCGTGCCCCCTTGTGATTTTTTTTTTTTTTAATATAATGGTTTTGTAGTTTTAGGCGTTTGTCTAACTTTTTGCCCATATATGTGGCATGCAAATATGTTGTCATGTGTTGTAAGACAGCTTTAGATAAGAACCCACCCTGTGGCCATGGCATAAATATCTTGTGGGCGGTTCCTTTAACCCACTCTGTAATGTATTTCTTCAGTTTGGGTGCGTGTTTCGGCAACTGTTTGCACAATTGTGTCAATGGAGTTATATCTTCCATGCTCAAATCTGTTCCCTTTCCTCTTATATAACACTTGTTAACACTTTTGCATGGCTTAAACAGTTCCAAAAATATGAGTGAGCACCAAACACTGCAAGCTCCAATCCCGAATGTTCACAAAATTTCCCTCATCAATATCCATGACACAAAATTTGCATATATTTAGAATCATTGCATGCAAATCTATCTCATGAATATTATTGAGGGGTACCTTGAAAACACAACATGATTCTGGCCCTCGGGACCTGTAGTTGGACAACCCAGGTCAACAGTAAACATGTCTGACCCTCCTTTTCAAGCACTAGCCATCAGTCAACTGCCAAAGGTTGAATTTCATGGCTTTGTTAGCATTCTATCTGTTGTGCAGGGATCAGAGAATCCAGTGTTCTGAAGCCAAATCTATTCCTTGCTTTCAGGATATCCACAACAATCTATTTAATTGGAGTGCAGACAGAATGGAGATGGGACAGGAGGAGGGACACACAGCTTGTGGGTGGTTGGTTATTTACCCAACCTTTGACAGCTCAATGAAATGCTAATCCCTAGGGCTATTTTCACCCATTATTTGCCAATCACTGCTCAACACATTCTCCTGGGATCTCTTTTAGCTACCTCTATCAGCTAGTAACATCACGCGTTTGGCACTAAATTGCCTACTAGTGTGATTTCTAATAGGTTGTCCGGGTTTATTGGCTTAATTGCAGCTGCACATGTGCTATTGGTGTAATTAACAAGTATAAACCAAATGTACTTTCAGCAACTTGATGTATGAGCATTGTGTGTCCTTGCATCTTACTTTCACTGAAGTTGTATTAAAAATAAGCATTGGCAAATCCAACAGGTTTGGCTTGAGTATAGGTTTGAGTCAGGCCCTTGCTAGACACTACTATCATAAGACGGTATTCAGTGCACCATTTTCGAGCTGTTGCCATCTTTGGTCAGGTAGTACCACTATGTCAATAAATGTCAAAAGCCCTTCCTAAGCCTACACAAAATTCAAAACTGTTGCCTTTGCCAATTCAGTTAGAACTGGATCTTATTTACATAGCCAGAGGTTATAATGAAAAGCTAAGTAATAATAATAATATCTTTAATGTGATTTAGTTTAAATAATAAACTTTACACATATACATCATAATAATATACAACCTAAAATAAACAATACAGTACAATATAGGAAAAGAAAACTTTTTCCAAAACAATATAAAAAGTTTAAAAATCGTCATATGAAACAATACAATATAATTACACTCAAATATAAATCATTCATTGTCTCTTATATTATCATCAATTTAAGATACACATACTATTCTTGCTAATCCCGTGATCATAGCAAATTATATTGCATGGTCTAGCCTCCTTGACAATGACTCCATTTCCCTATATAACCCGGGCCTAGCGAAAAACTAGCTTTCCTCATATAGATATGTCCAGCTTGTCTTCCACTCTTAACCAAATAGTGTATAGTGCGGTTAACAAGCGCATACTATTGGTGTTAACACAATAGTTCCAAAACAACATGTTCCCTATGGTTTCCCAATTGTGCACATACTTTCCCAAATGTAGTTTTATATCATCAATCATTACCTGGCATTCTGTAAGAACATACTTGGCTGTCTCGGGAAATTCCTGGTTCTTACAAAGACGGCAATAGCATTGTTCTCTGGGTATCTTATCTATTACACCCGTAGTCATCTTTATGGGGAGGTATTCTATTCTCAGTAATAATATGAATCTCCTGAGTCTATGGTGCGGGCATATCATCAAATATTTCTGTGGATTCTTGAATGTGTATAACCTGTTTTGCACAAAGTTATACCTTTTTAATTTACGAAGATGTTCGTAGTTCTCAAGCCAGTCCCATCGCTCTACCCGTCTCCCCATACCAGACTGCATAGCCTCCGTATAGGTCCCTTCTCGATGTTTCCAACAAATTTCGCTGAGCAACTGTTCCATTTGTTTTTTTAATTCACTAATGGTGCTTTCTTCATTATTATTCAGGGCAAATGTCATTAGTAAGGCATTGCCCGTACCATTCACCATTTTTAAATAAAACCCTGCTCTCTTCTTCAGTATCTGTGCTTTTAACGATATTAATCCCAGCTCTAGTCTTAGCAGAGACATAGGGATACATGCCAGAATTCCCAATATATTCCTCCAGAATTTTCCCTCTATAATTTGTAACCAGTTTAAATCCATCTTAATCAGGGATCATGGGTGCTAGTACTTGTATATAGAGGTGACGGGATCCCCATAAGGTAAAGCCTCCCTGTTTAGTTGTAAAACTTTTAAATAGAGCCGTAATTTGTGCTGCTCTTATTTTTCGATTGAGTTTGCATATGTAGTAATCACCTCTGGGTTCAAATTCTATCCCAAGATATTTATATTCCGGGACATAGGAGATTTCAACACTATCAATGCGGAGCAAGACACGAGCAGATCTCTTACTTGTATACCTCATCACGTGTGTTTTCTCAACATTGATAGTGAGCCCATTTTGTTCAGAGTATTCCCAGAGGGCTGTGGCTGATCGACATAAGCCACTAATTGTGTGATCAAAAATCACCAAATCGTCAGCATATGCGAGCACCAAACAGGGGGTTTTACCAATACTGGGAGGGCAGTTCTTTGCCAGGGCTATAGTCGCAGGGATGTCATGTACATATAAGTTATATACTACGGGGGCAGTCACGCATCCCTGTTTAACCCCTCTATTCTGTGTAACTTCTTCCGACATATGGCCTCCATGATCTAATTTTAGTTTCACCTTGGTGTTCTGATGTAACAGCCTAAGATAGTATAGTAAATCATCTGGACAGCCGAGTTTTTGTAGCTTCAACCAAAGTTTTTCTCGGGGAATGTTGTCAAATGCTGCTTTGAAGTCTATATATAGTGCATAAAGGGGAGGTTGTCCACTTTGTAAAGCTCTAGTGCGCATATAATCCATAACCAAAAGGTTATGGGAAGTAGAGTAGTCTTGCCTAAAGCCGCATTGGAATTTACATAGGATGTTGGCCCGATCAACCCATAGCTGAAGTTTTTTCAATAAGAGTGAAGCAAATATTTTACTTGTACTGTCCAGCATGGAAAGTAATCTATAGTTGTTGGGATCCATTCGATTGCCTTTTTTGTATATAGGTATTAAAATGGCCGATTGCCAAGAGCTCGGGACTTTCCCTACCCCCAAAATCTTTGAGAACAATGTGTTCATTAGGGTGGCCCAAAAGTCCGGATTACTCTTTATTACGATGTTGGCCAGCCCATTTGGTCCAGGTGCCCTGGAAGATTTCAATTTAATTGTGGAAAGAATGGAATCGTAGGAGATATCCATCGTGGGATCAGTTGGTATATTGCCCATTGGGATTGTCTCCTCGTTTCTAAACACTAGATTACGATTTTCCAGAAACCTGGTCCATTCATCACTGGAAATAGGGTTAACTATTTGCCGTGTTTTGTTCCCTCTGGCTTCATTAAGAAGTGCCCATATGCTACGAGTTTTACGAGAGCAGATAGTCTGCACTAACCTTTGCCAGGATTTATTTCTGTCAGAGCTTCTTTTTGCCTTAATAATAACCCTGTATCTATTCTTTACTTTCTTAGAAATTGTATTATATTTATCCCAGGTTGTGCTCGTTTTCTTGGCTCTTCTTAATTCCGCCCTCAATGTTCTTTTAGCATCATGGATGAATCTATCGTAGATGGGAAATTTTTCCTGTTCACTGAACATAGATCTAACCAAAGTGGAAGCATATTTGTCAGAGAACAGGTGAATCCAATTCTCAACTCCATCAATGGACATCGTCTTAAATTCTTCCATGTTGGGGTAACAGTTTTTATATAGGGCTTCATCAGCACGTAACACATTCTTATCAGACCATCAAATGCATGTCCCTGCATGATTGACTTTTAAGTCCCCTATAGTACACAATTGAGTATGAACTTCAGGGATGTCAAATGAACATGCCATAATAGCATGGTCACTCCAATTGTTTGGGATTACTATCATATCATCCACCAGAAGCATCATACTAGGTGAAACAAAAATATAATCCAGGGTACTGCTCACAGATCCATTACTCCATGTTTGTCTACCAGGATGATCACTTTTAGTACGTCCATTTACCATCTCAAAAAGTCCCAATTACGAAAAAAAGTGCTCCCAGTCTAGACCTTCACCCTCTATTTTATGATGCTCCATTACACATTTTGAATGCAGCTTTGGATTAGCCGTTTTCCATTCTCCCCCTAACATATGGGTGTTAAAATCTCCAACTACACAGACATCAACATTTCCTTCAATGGTTAACCAACTGGCCAATAGCTCATGTAGCGCTTCCTGTAGGGACTCTCTGAACGCGGCCCCCGGTGGATTATATAAGCACACAACCAAGAATTTCTCAATCTTATCTTTATATACTATCTCAACAGCCACCATTTGATCGCCTTGCCTCCCATCAATCCTCATCGACCCAAACCTATTAGATACCCCAATCCATAGCCCCCCAAAGGGCCGTCCCCTTTCACCTCGTTTAGCATATACCTGGTGTCCCTTATAACCGTCCAAAAATAAGGAGTTCATTGCTAAAGTTTCTTGTAAACAGATACAGTTATAGCAAGATAATTGAACAATTGACCCCGCTTCATTTAAGAGATGGGAAAAACCCCTGCAATTCCATGATGCCAACGATAATTTTCAATGGCTGAGATCAACCTTAGATAAAGCCTCCGTCAGCCATTTCAATACAGATTGTATCTCAATCTTATCCATCTTTTTTCCAATTTGCAAATTAGGACAAGCGTTTACAAGACTGTCTGTTGCATTTTCAGACTTTGAACAGCGGGGATCATTATATTTCAGTTCAGCATCTATCTACCGTTTTCAATGCTTTTTGTATGTCCTTAATAATTGAGCAGTAGATATGAATTTGCAATGCAGAGCTGACACCTTAGGATATGATCCTGACAAGGGCTGAAGAAATTGAAAATCTTCAGATTGCAAAACTCTCAATTGAGGAACAGAGAACAGTCTCTTCAAAAATTCAGAACGTGAGAGCCAAGCGCTTTTATCAGTTTGATATAAATTTTTGATAATGCAAGTACGATTTCCCCAAACTACATCGTTCTCTTTTATAGTATCTGAGGCAATAAGAACTGAATTGTGGGGGCTGCCATGTTCACTTGCTATCTTAAACGCCTTCTCAGAGATATCATCATCTTCAGGTATGGTCTCAATCATTGAATTTTCAAGTTCCGCTGCCCCATCAGGGACTTCTGCGTTCTCTGCAATCAGCCAGCTCGTTAAACAGTCATTTCCTAAAGCCCTTTGTTTCTTCGCCCGAGCGGCTCTTTTTTTTTGCTTTTTTAGAGCAATGGATGGGCTTCTCCATCGCTGATGGGGAAGGCCCATGGCTACTTGATCTAGCCCCACCAGTTACTTGCTTAGCCATCCTACGCTGCTTGCGAGTAGGTGGTGTATTTGATGTATTTGGATGTGCTGTTATAGCAATGTTAGAATCAGGGAGTTGTTGCTCATGCATCTCATTTGCTATTAAGATGGCTTCAGATAAGTTACCATCCGCCTCTTCAGCCAAATTCCGTCTTCGCTCATTGACAATCATCAATTTATTTGTATTTGCCAGTATGCGCCCCGACATCTGCAATAATATTTTTAGTGCAAACTGTAGGGATGCCACAAAAGCTTGTAATTCGGCAATTTCTGGCGAACCCGAGTAATTCTTGCTAGCTTTCTCTGTTTCCCTATCCAAGGATGTATCAATGACTAGATTAGGTGATGTAGATAGTCTCTCCAATGTCCCAACTTGGTGGGATATTTTAAAGCAGACTTTAGCCTGACTCTCCATCATAGAAAGATCAATATTCTCCGAGGGGATTACTGTCTGAGGAGTCATACCTCTCTGTATGTTTAGACATAAATCCAATAGGGAATTATTGTCGATATCTTCGAAATTCAACGAGCTGCCCAGATTAGAAGTATTGATCACTGGTTCCATGGGTGTCTCCAGGGCTGTAGAATTGATTTCAGCTGGTATATTTAAGGGAAAAAAGCCTTTCCTTGGTCTGCAGGAATTACCTTCTTAACTTTATTCCTCTTGCTTTTAGATTCTTCTATTATAGGCCTCATGACTGGTTCCTGTTGCTTCTTCCTTAGATTGTATTTGGATATAGCAGATTTTTTAGGGGGAGCCATCCACTCTGATCTATATGCGCTGTCTAAAGCCAACGAGGCTAAATTAATCCGAATTCAGGGTCAATGGGAAAATCCCCACCGTCTCCTTTTAAATCGGTATTTTAGATCAGGGATATATCTCCCAAATCCAACATCAAACTGAATTTAGTATTTATAGGGAGAAGGTCATAGAAGATGAAAATGACAATGGCAACAGGTGCGCCCGGTGTGCCCAAGTTTATCACTATCAGGCTAGCCGCCCCAGCCACAGAGATCAAAGGTAACGGCAAAAAGCAGTTAAGAAGGTACCCAATTCTCACATCAGCACCACCGGCTCTCGGGTCAGCCCAGGAGCACCCCCTGTGAGCATGGTGGAAGTGCACCAGAAATCGTCTCAAAGCGCCCCCAATAATTAATAGCCAGATTCACCAGCGGCTCCTTATAGTTAACACCGCTCACAGGCGGCCACCGGGCCCCTTCACAGCACACGGTGCACTGTCGCTCCTTCGCTATCCACTCACCAATAGCCACAGCAAGACTGCTTAGCGCGGCTGCGGGGCTTTGTCACAGCTGGCCTTACTTACAGAATCGAGGACCAGCATGGCAGCCTCTCTCAGGCACTAAGCTGCTCATGACCGTGGCGCACCAACAGGTGCCACGTACTGCCCGCAGCAAGACCGGGATCAATAGGCCGCTTCTTCTCCCTCGAACTCTCGGCGGCCACCTGCTCCTGCTCCATGCCGATCCACGGCACTCCACGGCACACCCTGTCTGTCCCGCAATGGGGTCACTCGGCTCTGCTCCAGGCGTCACACAGCCCGCATCCGCATCCGAGTCGAGGTATCAGAGTAAAAGACCTTGCCTCAAGCCGCACCTCACGTGATAGGTGGAAAGTACTACACGACTCCTAGGAGAGGCCCCTTCCGAAGCAAGAATCACCCCAAATCATAAAAAAAGCTAAGTTGATTGGTGCTCATTGACAAACATACTTATAGATCTCGTTCCTTATGCTAGAACATAAACACTAGGAACTGTGAGTCATTCTAAGCCGAAATCATCAGTTGATAGGATGCTATGAAGGTAGCTTCCGAGTGCCCGACTTATAGATTGTACAGTGTCCCTCCAGAGAGTGTCAGGGGGTTCATGGGCAGAGCCAAGAATAGTGCCTTCAATTACATGAGCAAAAGGATGCCCTAATTCAAAACAGCTGACCCACAATGAAGTACAACAACAAGTTTGAGGAAAATGTATCAAACGTTGCAAATAAGAATAATGCATGCACTAATTCACAATACTAATTGTTGAATACATCTTAAAACACAACGTGTACGTCTCACAATCTTCAAAAACCAGCACTAAATAATGTTTCTATCCAAAAGCTTAATTAAAAAAAAAATTCTAAGCTGTACAAAAAATATAAATGTCCACTGTATCCATGTAAAGTTTGTATGCCAACCTGTCATTTAAAAAAATGAAGTCCGTTCAAAATCGGAACAATTCATCTTGACCTTGATCGTTTGTATAATGAACAAAAAATTAAATACGTAGACTTGTTCTTCATGTTACACCACAGTGGACTATTAAAAAGCATTTCAGTTTCTCTTTTAGGAGTAGCAGGTTTTTAGTTATTTAAGAGATTTTGGCAGGTGCTGGGATAACTAAAGCTAAGGTGTGTGACATTTTCTTTCAAGTGTGCTGTAATTGGTTTGAACCAACCATGTTGTTCTAGAAGTAGCACACATTTTAATCGAGGGGACAGAGTTGGTGATCCATGGAGCATGGCTCTAGGTTTTTGGGTAACACATTCTAATATAGGGAAAACATTCATTGAATTGGAACTAAGTGGTTTCAACAGTCTTGTTAGGTAATACAATAAGTGATTTAATAATCTAAAAAGATAGGGAAATGTGTATTATCTTTATACATCATAACATAGTGCATTAAAATCATATAGATCTGGCAAAAATTGAATGCTCAGATAAAGAGCTAAAAGAAAACCCCGACAGAATTAAAAAGAAAATAGAAGACCTGGATTGGATCACGACCATAGAAAATGCTACCGGGAACAAACTGCTAAACCATCTTCCGCCAACCTTCAACAAGGCAAAAAAACCATTACAGTACTGCGCCAAGTTCCCCGAAAAAGGACTGAGAATCGTGATTATGAGAGCAAGGCTCAACCTCCTGCCCACCAGAGAGATCATAGCCATTAGAGGAGGCGGAGGGGATAAACATTGTAGACTATGTAAAAAGAACGATTCCACGGAAACACTGAAACACTTGGTGATGGAATGCGTGAACACGAAGGAATCTAGAAATCTGTACCTCCCTGCGCTTGACGACAATCTATGGATATTTCAAACAGACGATCTGTGGAATAGACTGATCTCCGGTGAAAACAACAAGTGGTCGCAAGCCTTAGCTAAACTCATCAACCTGGTGTTTGACCAAATTAGACAGCAAGACCTCAAAGATGGTCTGCCATAGTAGCAGGCTTGTGACTAGTGGAGGAGTCCTTTTCAAGGTGACCTTGCTAGGTGCGGGATGCAAAGCAGCATTACCGCATTTCCATTGCTATCAAGGGATACTTGCACTTCATACTACTGTCAAATTTTGACAAAACTTGGTTTTTACCGAGTAAAGTTCAAATAATAAAAAATAAAAAAAAAATCATATCATACAAGGCAGTCTGCAATATCTGTAAAGAAAGCCTGGAAAGAATGGAACAATTACTTACTGGTAATCTTCATTACATCGAGTTCTAGTCTTCCTCGTCACAGTCCTTACTTACTTGACACTTACTTGAGGACTGTGACAAAGTAGATGAACGAAGGGTTAATGTTTTTATTACATGCTAGTTGTGACATTAGAAATGACCTGTAATAAGAAAATCACATTATAACTGCTCCATAATAGGTTATTATGCTTCAGTTGTGATGTCACAATGCCTGCTTCCTGAACCCGCATAGAGAAGTACAGCTGTCACTGCAGCACTTGTTAAGAAAGACTGCAAAGTATCAAAAAGAGGGCAAAACCCAATATTGGAATATCTCCAAGTACACAAGAAAACCCAGCTTTATTCAAATACAAGCAGCAGAAGGGAGAGCGTGCAAAGGACATTTTCAAAATGGTGTTAGGAACCTTAATTTTTTATAACAAAAACATCTGCTCACTTAGTTAATTGGTTAGTGGTTTATAGAATATCAAGTTATCTATAAGTGAAGCTTGTACTATTGTTTTTTTCACAACTAATAACTCCTCCTAGATACATACTTCTACAAATTGTACATTTCAGCCTAACATGCCATTGGTTGGCACTCTACTTCACTAGTCGATAAAAGAACAGAGTTTAAGTGATCAGTCATTTGTTCATACAGCCTCAGCACTGTTATGCAGTGGTAAGGTACGTAGTGGAGAAGGAGAGATGGGCGTACCGCTACGATACACTTTAAAGAAGTTACTCCCTTCTTGTTCCCAGGCCTTATATGTCAGTCTGCTTGTGTCCTTGGCATATCATCTCAGTGTCTGGATGTACTAAGGAAGTGGCAGGTGTGCTATCTAATAGATCCTGGAATAAATTACCATTGTTTCGATCACGTGGTGAAGGACCACTCTTCAGAACTCATTTGCACCTATTTATCGGATTTTGTGCTGTCCTATGTGTGTGTGTGTGCTTCCCTTTGGTGGCCATTTGGGGTGGTGTATATTCATTCATTATGAGATTAATTGGCACGGTAGCTACTTGCACCTGGCATTCAAGGACATATCTATTACTCACGGCTACCAATTAAAACTAATTAACTTTGACAATTGCATGCTGAGCCCTGGGAAACGTTACCTGGTGCTGTTTCAGCTTCTAAGCAGAACTCCCCTCTGCTCACTGACCTTGGTGCTTGGGCTACTGTCTATGCATCATGATATGATATGATAGGTTATTTATAACATGCTTAATACCCAGAGGTTTCTAAGCGCAGACCCAGGATTCAAACCTGTCTTGCTCTGTGTCGTCTTGCTTCCAAGGCGAGCATGCTGCCGCTGAGCTATCCTTTTGGGACAAATGAGGCATAGAACTTTGTTTTAAGCAATTTTATGTAAAAATCCAGTATTTCATAATTGTGGCCTGACAGGTTTTGGTCTTTGTAATGGCAGTTCTGCTCTTTCTCCACTGCGTTAGTGTTCTTTGTGACTTGCTTTCCGACATTTAATTATTCCCTGCCCATGTATGCTGCAACCTCTCCCTACCTACCCACCTCTATACTGCTTGTGTAACCCTGTCTGGGTATTCTGAAACTTTTCCTAGCTTTCTATAAATGCAAACTGCTTCTCGCACTACTTGTGTTGCACAACCTAATCTTCTCTTCATGGCGGCTTGCGTGTTCATTAGTGTTTTACTGACTGTTTATAGACCGCTTCTCAGCTTGGATTTTCGTTCATGCTCAGGAAAGGGCAGGGCCGTGGCCAGACCCACTGCAGCTCTAATATCCACCAAAACACACTTAAAGCTTTTCAACTTCTTTGCTTGCAGAAATGATTTCCGTTTGACTTCACAGACATTAATTAACAAGGACCTGTTTATGGTATGAAGTTTAATGTGTGCACTGCTGGAGTTTAACACATGCGCATGAATTAATCTGCATGTTATTACTTATTTTAAAGTACAAAATGACATGCTTGAACTCTTCTTTTGGAACATTAGGAGCAGCATTTTTGCTCTATTTTAATATCTAAGCAGTTTCTATATATCAGCAAATGGAAAATCTTATATTATGATAGAGACGAGATATTAAAAAGGGAACGGCAGTGTGTGGTCAAGTATTATAAAGCAATCGAATAGCCCCTACCATACTTAAAAGGATATTGCATTTGGCCAAAACTCCCCAAATACTTTCAATATCCTTATAATGTAAGGTAGGGGTACTCTATCCTATTTATAAAATTACAAACACCACATACAATTGGACTGACATGCAGTTTCAACAAACAATAACCAAATGAAACCAATTACTAAAATTGCAGAACAGCACATTAAACTATATAGTAACTACATATGTATCAATTCAGCCATTTAGATCCTACCTTATCCTGAAGACAGTTCACTTCTAAAAAGGTGATTCTGAGTGACACAGAGACAATAAATGAACTCAAGTCCCTAGGCCTTGTAAGGCTTTATTCTGAATGTAAAAAAAAACACGTCATGCACCCCATATGGATGTCCAAATTCCCAAATTCTGAAAATCCTTAACTGGGGTCTAGTGGGATGAGTGTCAAAAGGTTGCTGATTGTGTGACGTCACAAACTAATGTTTCTTGCTCTATTAACCTGTACCTCTAGTTTTATTATACTATTAACGAAAATGCTGGAAAGATTTGTGGACAGCAAGGAAAGAATGTTTTCCCGATCAGATGCGGTGGCTAGAACAACAATAAATGTCTAAAGCAAAACCAAAGAGATCTCGCGGGAGGATCTTCCCAAATTTCCCCACCTGTGGCAGACTGCATCTTGCTTGAATTGTGCTTCAGTGAACAATCTCAAGCCTCGCTTTGCAAAGTCTTAGGGTATGTATAGCCCGCCCGGCAGCAGGTATTTTGTCCTGTCCATCAGAAAACCAGGACTGGAAGCGATAACCAAAGTAGTGCTAGTCTGCTGGCCCAGTTTATAAAGCGAGGGATTGTTTTTATACTGGGGGGCTGAATGCCAACCAAGATATCTGCGAGATCACTTGGTTAATAATGTTGCAGGGCTGGTGGGGTGGGGATTATGCTCTGCCCGAGTGCTATGAAGGGAGCATCAGGGCACCCTGCATATAGCATGTACAGTGTCCCTCCAGGGAGTGTGAAGGCGTTTATGGCAGAGACAAATAATCTTCCCACAATTATACTCCTAATTCAAAGCAGTGTTCAGCAAAAGTCTGCCAGCACTGCAAAAGAAACACGCATTGGTAAATCCAATACTTTGGTGTTTGCTGTTTAATGCATTGCATACTGCTAGGCATGAGGGCAGCGTATGCCTGGGACTTACAGAACACATGTCTGCAAATTAGCGTGTGAAGATGAATACAAGTAGACTTGGATAAAGCATTTCCACTCGTGACACTTTATGAAGTCTGTCTGTTACTAGGTCTGCCTAAAAACTAGTTAGTCATGTGTTGCACTGTGCTGGTCTGTGGCCCTGAAGGGAGTGAGAGATTGAGAGGAGACTTGTGCAATCACTAAAAAAGGAGCCAGGTTACACGAGAAAGAAGTGTGCGAGGGGGCAAAACAGAGTACATGTGACAGCAAGTGTACTAGAAGGGAAGAGGGAGCATGTATCTGGAATGCTGGCCGGGTGAAAAGAAGTCCAGTGGGAAGGGGAAGATAGAGGGGGGAGCGAGGGAGGGGGAGGGGGAAAGAAAAAAGAGAGTGTGTGACAGGAAGAGAAGGCGAGAGGAAAAGAGAGCGGGTGGCATGCATGTATATTTCTGGCCAAATGAACATATGTCCAGTGTATAGAGAGAGAAGGAGAGAGAGAGAGAGGGAGAGCGAGAGAAACAGAGTGGTGTGAGAGACAGACAAAGAGAGAGAGGGGGGGGATAATGAGAGAATGGCCAATGAAGAGAGTAAAGGCGATGTAGAGAGAGAGAGAGAGAGAGAGAGAGAGTGAGACAGAGAGAGGTGGCAGAGAGAGGGAGAGGGGATCATGCAGAGGCATGTGCGCACAACATGCCGGTGACCATTTTGTTGCTCTCTCGAAAATGGGATGGATATGCAAAATATGCAATGCATATGGCCTCGTCTTGAGGAATGTTTAAGTGCATACAGCAGCCAGCTCTGTGCACCAGCCGAGTACAGTAAAGTCGGAGATGCACATTACCTATAATCTGAACTCAAGGTAACCAGCAGATCACCGTTAAAATACGCCCCCTTGCAGCGCGTTAAAATAAGGGTGTTTTGATGCGTGCAGCCTGGCACACAACTATGGACTCCTGGTTCTCCCCAACATCTACCTTAATCATCAAGTGGTATTCAGTGAGGCAGTCCACAAAAGTACTTTTTTTACATCACCAATCCGCAACCAAGGTATAATTTTGTTCAGTTTGCTGTGCTTGAGCAGCTGAATGTGCTTAGCCTCTTGCAGCTCCTGCTTCCATGCGCAGGTAGTCCAGAATGCACCTGAAGAGGAAGTCGTCATAGTCCAGGAGGAAGTGTGCTTGTCTCGCGACAGCTTCTCGGGGTCAGCACTGCCAGAGATCATGCGAGTGCAGGCTGATGTCTGGGTGAGGCTGGGGCAGCCAGGCCTCGAGTGCATGCAGCAGCTGGAGGAGCAGCCAGCACAGAGGGTGATCTGCCATGATGGGGGGCGGGGGGGGGCTAGAAAGGAAATGGCGCAGGGGTGGGGCTGAGGTAGCAAAAGAAGCATCACTGCACACTGGCACTGGATATGGAAGCATGTGCTTTCCACCAGAACTTCCGATAGTCACAAACATTGTTACACGAACGCTCATTAGTTCAAATGGCTGAAGGTCACAGAGGAAAAGAAAAAAAAAACTCTTGCTATTTTCTATTAATTCTCAAGCATTGCCAGTTACCATGCCAACCAGATAATGTGCATCTCAACACTGCCAGCAGAAAAGGGAGACGAGTAGTAATGTTTCTTCCTTGGCACTCGTCCAACCAAATAAGCCAAAAGAAATGTGTTGGATGGCTCCAGCAGAATAAAGGAGTGAGTGACAATTGCATGGGCCATGCTTTTGAGTGCATGTGTACACATGTCCCCGGGTCAGGAGATCAGGTGTCTTGTAAGGATGATTTCAGACTGGAATAGACCTCCCCTGCTGGGCTACCTATAGACCCCTGGCCAACAGCCAGCAGAACGATCTCCGACTGGGCCTCAGGTACCAGGTAGAGGATTCGGTGCATGTACTCAACGCCACCACCAACCTTTAACTGGGGGGTGGGGGTTGAGCGGGAAATTAGAGAGAATGAGGCAGCATGAAAGGCAGCTCTTGATTAGAGAGTATTCTGGACAGGGAGGATCAGGTTTTACATCAAAAAGAGCCCTCAGAAATGAAACGTTGACCAAGATCAAAGTTTGAGCCGCAGCTCTATATGATCACAGTGGTAATATTTGAAGAAGCCAGAACCATGTTTGCATTGCTTCAAAGTCACCTTTCCTTAACAAATTATTAGCTCGATTTAGGATTCATGTCTAGTGAAAGTGCAGTGTCTTTGGTTTTGATACATTGTTTACGTTCTTGGGGCGGTTTGTTTCATTTACATTTCGAAATGAGCCTGAATTCTATTTATATAAGGTTTCCCGATCGGCTGATTCTTGGCGATACTGCAGAGTTCATACATATTTTACAGACCTTCCAGGATTTTGCAGCATGAAATGGCACATTTTGCGGCATGAAATGGCAAATTTTGCGGCACAAACCTTTATTTATTGTGGCATTTTTGTGGGACATTTTGTATTAACTGGAGGGTGTAAGATTGCCACATTGCAGGAAATTGGTGCAAGGCTACAAGAGAGTCAGGGTATCATTATTATGTATCTTTTGTATTAATTTAATAGGAAGAGTCTCAGATGTCTCTGGCTTGGCAGAACAGTGTTTGATTTGGCTACATTTCTGGTTTAATGTTCATGCCTATTTAATAGTTTTAACTAAATTGATAATTATCAATTGTAATGCTGAAAATATTCCCCTTCTATGTTCTCCAATCCCCCAAACACCAACACACCTCTCGCACCAACACACATCTCACCAACTCTCCATCACAACTTACATTCCTTAACCTCTCACTCTGTCATACAAATACTCAAATGCTATGTCACACTGTCAAGTCACAATTTGCACTGCCCAGCCCCTGCCACACTCCAAATCATACTCCCAACTCACACCTTACACTCTACAATTCCTCCCGCAATATACAGTCCTTCATTATTTTGTACTGCTTCTGCATCTTGCATGTTTTCTCCCATTCTATCGCACTCTTCCCTCATCCTTTTTCCCAATCTGCAGCTCACTGCCTCTTTCTGGCCAACCGCTTCCTCTCTGCTTTCTGGCTCACTGACCACAAGCTCCCTCTACTTTCTGTACCTCTGCTCGCTCTCAGATTTCTGGCCCACCGCATCACTGCTTCCTCTGCTCTCTTGTGCAGCGCTTCCTCCTCTGACCCACTGCTCTCCCTCTGCTTTCTTGCCTATCACTTCACATCTCACCCATCACTCTCCCTCTCTCTCATAGTGTAACCATTTTTTTATTTTTTTTAAATGTAGATTTTGACCCAGTTCCTCAAATAATGGGGTATTTAAAAAAAGAACGGAGGATATGCTATTTTTGGACAACCCATTTTTGGAAATGAGCAGGTCATCCTATTCTCAAAGGTGACCGGTGCATTTCCACAGGCTTGAGCTGCAGCGCAAATTGTGCGCTGGCCAGCTGCCTTGAATGGTGTTCTGGGTTGTTTGACTGAAGTGTAATTATTTGCGGCGGAATTGACCTTAGTCAATTTTGCTGCAAATTGATTTGCACTTCAGCCAAACAACCCAAAATGTACCTTTCACCACCACCCCACCCCCTTCCCTACATAACTGCTTGGTCGCTGCCACTTACCCTGCAACCCTGCGGTGCCAGATCGTCCCTCTAACGTGGGTCGGATCCGACTCCGCAGGGTCCCTTTTTCGTTATTTTTTTTCTGTCCCCGCCTCCAATTTTGAGGAAAAAGGGGAATACACTTCTGCAACCACCCTAGACCAAAAATACTAAACATGGGAAGCGGGTGACACCCCCGCAACACATGTTCAGTATTTATAAAAATCAATCGAATAGTACTGGACGTAATTGGCCAAATTGTAACATGCAATAGATTTTTGTCATCAAAATGGGCAGTACTTGGAATAGAATCACTCTCCCGACAGTGTTCTGCAAGCTCCCAGTGCCTTTCATAGGGACAGGCACTCCAGGTGCCTGCCGCTGTAAAATGCGACCCAAAAAATGCATTTTTATCCTGTTTGAGGAACAGAAATGAAAGCGACTCAGCAGCGGTTCATACCTTAAAAGAAATGCATGACAGGGTCAGGAAAGACCCTGTCATACAGTGGCAGCCCCACATCCCGTGCGCGTAGGGTTGCCTACAATTTCTGCACATTTAAAAGTGCATCTTGCTTGGAAATGAGGGATGCGCTTTTAGATTGACAGAAACACTGCTTTATTTGATCAAGGAGGTGCAAAAGGCCATCTTAATGGGCGCGCATATCAAATGTGCCCATTCATGTGTCCCTTGTCGATTGGGCTGCACTTTTTTGGGGCGGAAGTGATTTAATTTCTTGTGTAAAAAAAAAAAAAGTTGAGAACCTGGCACCCTGAGGATTATTTTTTTTAAAACAGTACTTTTAGCAGATTACTTAAAAAAATGTTTTTAAAAAAATAGTTTTCTTTAAAGATGCTGTTTTTGCACAAAACTGACGTTTTTGCAGCATTTTGCGGGGTCGCAAAATCGCTATTAACTGGAGGGTCTGATTTTGCACGTTGCCTCCATTCCACAGTAGACGCCTTTATTGCTTCGCACTGTTCTGCGCCCGGATTCAAGTCTGCTCTCATTAGGAGGCATCATTGGTATTTAATCTGCCAGTGAGATACACACCCTTGTTAATATGACAAATAAATCTAAATGAACATTGACAGCACTATCAATTACATTTCAAATGCCAATAGTATGGTGAACGGCTCTAAATGTGATTTTTCTTTACACTTAATTTTGTCATCTCCAGCAAGAAATTCCCTTTTCCTCTTTTTTGGGCCTGCATCTGGAGAAAGTTGTGAACACTGTGGCCATTTATCCAGTTGTGGCTACATGTTCCTACATGTTCATTTATTTATTCTTGTTCTTTCCCAAAACCAACCATATTCATCTCTTTAACACGTCCTAAAATACAATGTGGCAGGCCCCGTGGCAGTGCATCCTATCAAAGTAACTCAGACGTTGTATGCAGAGATGCAAAGCACGTTATTGAATTCTCACCTTATAACTGCTCAGCCTTTTAGGGTCACTTCAAAGTGGGAGTGCCTGATGAATCTGGTGCCCCTCCAACAGGATCTGTATTCATTAATGCTGTGATTTGTGGCCCGATTCATGGAATTTTTTGTATGGTTCAAAGTGACTTTGCACTGCTGAAAAGTGACTTTGCACTGCTGACACAAACCCTGATTCACGGAGCTGTGCAAAGTGTAGTGCAAAGTCAGTGCAAAGTCAGTGCATAGTCATTTGTTCAGTACACCATGAATTTGCACTGACTTTGCACTACACTATGCACAGTTCCATGAATCAGGGTTTGTGTTCGCAGTGCAAAGTCACTTTGAACCATGCAAGAAATGCATTGAATTGGGAACTTGATCCCTGAATCTGGCATGATCTTAAGACATACCGACAATTCCTGGTGTTTCATGCTGAAGGGAATAGGCCCGGGTTTATGGAAAAGGGCACATAGATCCTGCAAATCCTGCGCGTAGTGAACGACTGTGAACAAACCTGCGTGCAAAAGTTTTTCTGCGTGCTCTGCGTATTCATGGAATTGTTCACGCAAAGTAACCATATACGCAAGTCGTGGCCAGAACGGCCACAACATGCCCCCACGCAAACCACACAACAACCTTTGTGGCTACCTTTACCCGACCATCAAGCGCCCCTCAGAACTGCGTGCAATCACCCATCAATTTGCGTGCACTCAACTTACGATCAGCATCACTCAACTTGCATACCCTCTGTAATTTACGATCAGCACCACTCAACTTGCGTGAACCCAAGGTACGAGGAGCTGATCGTAATTTACAGAGGGCATGCAAGTTACTATTGCTCGTAACTTGCATGCAGCCCTGCGATTGTACGTAGCATCACCCGGATGATCAGAGTTTTGCATGCTCATTGTTTCCTATCGGCCTTTGGACTTTATGCCTGCTATCATGTGGTGGATGGGTCCTGGGGTTTGTGTGTGATTTTTCACGACGTGACGTTCCGAGTCCAAATCCATGAATATAGTTGTATTTGCATTGGTATGGGAGTGTGATTGCCTGGCCATGGACCGTCCCTCAACACGCCCATATTTTCGCGTGTTTTCGTCATTTTGCATGTTCCTCCCCCTATTTGGGTCACTGCATAGGTCCGGCCCACACTGGGCTTGGAATCTTGCGCAAGGCGCTCCTCCACTCGCGGAAACATAATGGGCCTGCACGGAATCAATGCAAGTCCCGGAAAAGTCCTGCACATTCCTTTCCCTGAATCGCCAAACAGGGATTTGTGTGAAGATTGGCAAGCAAACCCCCGATTTTCCACACAAATATTTCCATGAATCAGGGCCAAAGCGTCTGCCTTCTATTGGGAAAACCATGTATTGCAGAACAAGGAGACAGAGCGACAGCCTCTCCGGAGAGCAATGGATCTGTGATTTTAAAACAATGCATATAAATTGTAAGTACATTCTCTACCTGATGTTTCCAATAACAATATGAAAAGCAGACCATGGCTTGCTTCTTTCCGTATTGAATGCAAGTAATTGTACTAAATTGTCATATTATTTGCATACAAAAAAAAGTATACAGTGCAGTAAGAGTACGTGAGTACACGTCGTGCGCGTCCTTGTCCCTACCAGCAGCTTACCAAAATGAACACAGGTCGTGTTTCCTTCGTGGAGTGCGGCTTTGATTTAAATAATAGGTTTTTAAAAAGATAACGCGCCTGTCTGCCTTTTTTCTTTCTTAATCTGTTGTGAAAAGCCGAGCCTGCTTATGCGGTTGCACGCCGGAAGCGTGACCTTTGACGATCCTTATTCTTTTAAGGGCATAGGGATCGTGCATCTTTCAGTGAAGGATTAATTTCCCGAAATAATCCGTGAAAATGCAGTTCTGCAATTGTCCATATAAATTTGAGCATCTTGAGCTTCCGTTCTTTTAATGAATGGAGGGGTTTTGCATTTCATCTGCAGGAAACTCGACACCAAATAACCCCATTTTGCCAACCAGAGGCTATGCAACAATGCAGGTTTTGTAGTTAACAACATTCCCATGCACCAAACGTGGACAAAGAAACACGTTTGCATTGCCTGTACACAAGGAGCTCTGCACACGGTAA
Organism: Ambystoma mexicanum; assembly: GCF_040938575.1. Taxonomy (NCBI): domain Eukaryota; kingdom Metazoa; phylum Chordata; class Amphibia; order Caudata; family Ambystomatidae; genus Ambystoma; species Ambystoma mexicanum. The sequence continues at coordinate 289,515,412 of NC_090930.1, read as the reverse complement.
GATGACAATACATCGCCAGGCTTTTTTTCGCGGTGTTTTTTGCCGAAAATGTTCGGCCGAATAACTCATCGAAATATATAGGGGGTGGGAGGGTAAAGGCATATAAAGTGTAAGGCTATATTCACTACAAAATAGGGAGGGGGCTTGGGAGGGGGGACCACCCCAAATATAAAAAAAATCTGATGCATTTTTTCAGCCGAAAATGTTCGGCAAAAAACTCTACGTAAAAAAGTCTGGCGCTGTAAGAGCATAGAACCGAAGACAGAACGGGAGTAGAAATGCCAAGTGACAATCGAATGAAGACTTTTCTGGGTCTACTGCTAGGCAAGGCTAGATTTTGTGTTTTCCTGCATCATCTCGCACGGCTACCCGTCCGTTGATCAATCGACCATCCATTGGTCCGTTAGTGTACACACGTGCAATGCCTGACGCAAATACCACCAGGGGTTTACTAACAGAACACCGATTCTTGCCTTAAGCATGATGGAAGCCAATCAAGTGCTGTGATGAGACTTGGATAGTTGTTGTTGTGCACTTCCTGCAGCGTGTCTGTGCAAAATCAGATGATGTGAAAGAAAAGCCAGGAAATACATTTTGGGAAAATACATATTGAATGTGAAAGGCTTCATTCAAACCCACCCCCACCAAAGGCTGCCCTCTTTTAAAGTGCCGATGCTGTGTGGAATGTTGCTTTGCTCTGAATTATACGATGCTTCAGAAAACCCTTTGATAGGGATAGAAGTTAAAGAAAACACAGGGAAATCTATGCACATTTCAGTTGCAAGCATTAGTAAAAGGGCGACAGGGTGCCCTTCACGAGAAAATGGAAAGGCATTGAAAGTCTAAATCTATTCTGCTTTATCATTAAAGCAGAACAGGCCTTTCATTCATGTCTCCTAACCCTTCCGTATTCAGGGCCTATTCTATCAAATCCTATGCTGAGTTTTACATGTAAATTGGCTTGTAGACCGAGGGATAATGCGGCCTGTATGTGGTCATTGAACCAGGCAGAGTTAACCTCGGCTACATACAGCCCTCTTTATTCTAAAGAATGCAAGACATTAATTATTGATCGGTAGGAACAATGGACATGTGGTCCACTGAGGGACTTCAAAACAATGCTTGAGCGTTCTAGGACATCACCAAGAGCCCCATGCGTAGGTTGGTGTAACCGATTGATGAAGGTACTACCGAACAACCTGTGTGACCCAGAGCTCCCAGATCACAACACGCAGATCATTGCGATCAATAAATCATTCAGTCTTTACGCGGCTCACATACAGGCAATACCACTGAAGGTTTGCCATCAGGCTAGGGTGTAGAAGCCCTTGTTTTCTTGATTGGTATTAATAAAATGGTGCAGGTAATTCTGTCTCAGAAAGGGTGGTCTGCTATCCAGACCAACCTTTCATTAAACTCAATGCCATATGTATAGTGTACTCATGTGCCCTGTAGGATCAGTACCCTGATCTGCAGGACCTGCTCTCCAGCAGCATAAATCAGGTTCAAAAGTCCTAGGAGCCCTCTTAATAATATGCGTGACCGCAAAGTCACTTCCACACCGAGGCTACATTTAGAAACTGCACCTCTGTCCCAAAACTACACAATGATGATGAACTACCAACTTGGTGGTTGTTTAATCTTTAAATATAAGCCATACCAGAGTTGGGGTATGGTGGCTGGTAATTCACATACTTATTAAAGCCACATCTGATCTGTATCAAAGCCATATCTTCAAGTCAACATTGTGAGCACAAGCCAGTCATGGACAGGTTATATATATTCGCCCTAGACTGGTTGTTTCTGATGCAGACCAGCAGAGCACTAGCCAGTGTGGGCTACCTCTCTTTTGATCTATTGTCAGGTTGGGTAACACCTCTCTCCAGCAAGAAAGCCCCTCAGCAGAAGCTGTAACGGGAAACAGGAACCAGAAGGCATATAAAAAAACAATAGAGCTAGCCTCACATCAGGGTGTTGGATACCAAAAGAGTTTGATGTTGTGGGTCCGTTAAGGAGTCTGGGTTATTGCAGTCAGAGGGGCTCAGCAAAGTTCAGGAAAGGATTCCACCATCTTGCTTTTCCCTGTAGCACTCCTTCCTCTCTGTCCCCTACACTTCCTTTAGTACAAATAACTATGGGTATGATGCAACCAGTCAAAGACCAAACATCACAAGGACAGTGATTGGACCCCTTAAAGCAGACTTGCTTTCACCCAATCTGATGGTGCCTGTCGCATACAGAATAGGGGGTCTTCCACCCCTTCTTTGATTCACTTTGGCCATCCAGGACATAAGAACACATTCATTTGGACCTCTTTTGGTAGAGTTTGACCTTTCCAAAACCCTTAGCCATTAAGTTAAAGAAGAATGATACAGGTCTTCTCCTTCCCTACCCCGAAGGCAGATTGGGAGTGACTTTTGAGGACCAGGACCTCTGCTTCCAATCCTCCATAGTCTGGGGGAACAGACCTTAAAAGGACTTATCTCACAGCATTTGGAGGGATAGATCAGCAAAGTTCTCTGTTCTGCTCATCTAACTTGTTGAACCATGTTCATCACACTTGAGCCTGAGGGACCCATTGGTGATGCTTTTGCTACTCCATCAAACGTTGAACCGCCAGTGTTTTGCATCCATTGACCTTGACTGTCTCTGCATCATACCAAGCAAAGCCAGTCATGTGTTAGGCTTAAACTAAGCTCACCCCTGTGGAAAAAATGAACCACCGGCTCTGCAACACTGCCTCTTCAAACCCTGCATCAGATCATTAAGGTCACTGCTTCAAACTCAACGTGAACTACTGGGGCATCACATCACATGCTGACCCAAAACAGCAGTTACCACTCTCTCAAACTGACTTGACATGCAAACCAACCCATGGAAGCCCTCAGTACAAACACTTGTGTATAGGCGCGTTATAAATGCCATATCATATCGTATCATGTCACTTGCACCACACCATGTTCCTGCTTCGAATCAACTAGACACCAGCTTGCTGCCTGATCCAGTATGACCCACACCCAAATACAGTTCACCAGGTTTGGCCCTTTTGAAACACCCACAAACAGAATACGATACTTTTGAGAGGCCTTGGCCCACGGTCCACTTTTGGCACCCTAAAACTGGTAAATGACATTTGTTGCACCTTTTTCTTCAACAACATATTCACTTTTCAACAAATACAGTTGCAAGGATGTGCTTTTATAGTGTTTTAAATTATTATTTGTGCCGTTGATTTATTTTGCAAAGTATTCATATTTTTGTTGACCCTTGATGGGACATTTTTATTTTGGAGCTGGGTCAAGTCAAGTTTAAGTGTATTCGGAATAAAAATCCATCAAAAAGTATATTGAATTATGAATGTGACATATACAGTTAAAACATCAATTCAATCAATGCAATATAAATATGAAATCAGCGTAATTGATCCAACATGATGTTCTGGGGTAATAACTGATTTCGCCGTTTGAGCGCATTTTTTGATTTACAAGTAAACACATTGCACAACAGACAACGCTTGGACTGATATAATAAACCTAATAAGCCATTTGTGCTTGTCGTACTCCATAGGCCCTTAGCAAGGGTTAAAGGTACTTCTTCCTAAAAGTCTTAAAAACTGGGCAAAAAAAGCATAAAAGGTTGTAAATCGTTTGCCGCGCTCCTTGGACATGGGCCTTTCTTATTTTCCACACTATTACCTCCAATGTCATTTGGGAATGAAAGGTTTGCTCAAAAACGAAGAATTATCACTCTCTTCCTTGGGTCTATGAATCAATGTGCATAGCCTGTTGTATTTGAAGTGCCAATGACATTTGCTTGGTACAATTGAACATTGTTTTTTCCCTTCATTTTTTTCCACCTGGCTTCAGCCATGGAAGCCAGGCAGAAACATGAAGGGAAAAAACAAACTGTGTACTATTGCTGTTTTGGTTGCTACTGGATCACACTCACACTCCTTCTGAGTATAGCCTAGACGCAGCCTACTTTACCAGAAAAAGCGAAGGAGGTATATCTCTTAGCTGCACCCATGTATCTTTTATGATTGGGATCACTTTTGGTTTGTAGATGAGTGGGGGCTGAGTGGGTGGTTTTGCCGCTACTCGTCCTTATACTCCTGCCGAGCGGAGGTCAGTTCGTCCCAACCACCAGTGCACCACAAGCCGTTCATATAGGGGATTTGGCACTGGTCAGTTGCACATCAGCCACTTTGGAAACTTTGAACTAATAGAAGGTCAGTGGGGTGCACTACCCTCAATATAACACACCACAGTGATTGGCACTGTGCTCGTCAGTGGGTAAGTCTCCAGCTACTTTACCCTCTCTCTGGGTATGCACTTATCGGGACGTTTCGGAAAAGTCAACAAATCAATTTAAACCAAACAAGAATACAGTGAATATGAGTTGCAAGGAGGTGATTGTTTTAGCCTCTGCAGGTTTAGTTCATGCATGAAGTAGAGCTTTGCTACAAGCAATAAACATTTTACCCATGAAAATAAAAGTGCTATCCAGAATTGCATGCCATGTATGAGATGCAAATTAAAGCACCAACCCTCCCCTATTGAGGAAAATGGATGTATATTCAACCTTACTCTAGGCCTGACTCATGGAAGTGGTTTATAATGGTGCAATCCCATAGGAAAACATTCCATGAATCAGGCCCTATATGACGTGTAAGGACTAGATCTCAAAGGTAGGCCCAGTAATCTCATCCATATTGTGGTATCAGTTTGTACTGACGGGGACCCTACCATTTTCTAGCCCACTAAAGCTTGGTGTTGGTGTACACAAAGCAACTATATTCCACCAATAACTTAAATACTGCCGACGTTCACATGCCCTTATTTTCGTTCCGCCTTAAGCTTTGGGTGATGCAAGGGAGTCCATCGTAGGCGCCTTCTGTATGGTTTAATGCACCGCTTCAATAGTCGACCATAGAAGTATGAGGTAAGTTCAGCGATCAAGGATACTGTGGTGAAGTGTGATACCAGGTCATTCCACATGTCATCGCCTTGTCATTGACCTGTACCACAGGATTCACATACAGAGTAAAAACATGACAGGATCAAAAATTGAGGGAACACACAAACAGGTCAATGGATATTCCTCCTTTGTGAAATGTAGAGTGAGCTAAAAGCGATGGCTGCGGACTCTCACAGCGAGTAAAAACCACAGAACAGGTTATGCCATGTTCTTTCGAGACAGGGCTGCCTGCTACCGTTTTTGCAACTATATAATATCAGTCCGTCAGAACATGAAATACAGAGAAAAACCGAAATGTACAAAAGAGAACCACTACTCACTTAAATTAAGTGTATAGAAATAAAAAAGAAGTTTAAATCTCACTCTAAAAACTGTGTTTATGTTAGTCAAAGAGATGGCAATACACAGTCCGCAGCAGGATCGGGGTGGTTTGGGCCACACAACACCGACCTCTGCTGCCCGGGTTGGGATATATAAGGGGGACCTTGGAGGGGGAGCATCAGGGTTCACCCCTCCTTCAGATACGTCAATGCCTGTCAGTGCCGGATCCCGCTAAACATCCTCGCTGCCACCCTCTGAGGAAGACATTTGTCATCCCACCCACCATTCATGTTGCATGGGGGGCAGGTTGGGGGAGGACTATATGGATATTCAGTTGCCCTTCCAGGGACCCCGGGACCAGTAAGGTACAGTGGCGAGGGCAAGGCTGCCTCTAAATAAGTGTGTTTCAGGCTGGTGGGGGTCTCTGGAGGAGGGGCAACGGTGGGGATAAGGATGCTGACGGCACCAGTGCGAAGTGGGGTGCTTCTGTAATCTCCCCCCAAACGAAGGCATGGCGGGAAGGCCGGGCAAGGTGTTGGACCTCACTTTTGTGGACTGCCCAGAGGGCAGAAAGTACAGTCCACCTGGACCGCCTGTCAGAATGGAAAAGACATCTAGTTTGCTGACAAACATGAACGCCTGATGTCATTTTATGATATATGCATGTTGTGTTTAATGGGTCCCATTTATGATGGAGTGCTGATTTGCAGTGTAAAATAAAAGTGGCCAGTTTTTCCAAAATAAGGTGCTTGAGTTGTCTTCCGCCCTTTTGCTGCCCCCCTGAAGAGCCCACTCAGAAAGGCAAGGCTGTGTACTTGAAAGCTTGATGTATCAGAATCCAACAGACAAAATCCTGCCTTGGAGATATACTTCAGATTGGCCTTCACAATCCTGGACTCATTCCTGACAAATCATCGCCCAAGGCGCAGAGCATCCTCCAGAACTGTCACCCATTGATATATGTGGGTGTCACCCGAGTATTGAGGCTCCAGAACTGTCACCCATTGATATAGTTGGCTGTCACCAGCGTATTGAGGAATAGGGGATGTAATATGTTAGGAGAGTCCTATACAGATATCAGAATCAGGAAGAAAGACGAGGATGTCGCTCCAAGTTGGCTTGAGAGCTCTAGCAACATTCATTGACTGAGGTGCGGACGTGGGAGAGAGATGAGCAGAGGGTGACGGAGCAGGAGTACAGATAGGCATAAACTGTGAGCATTATTAAAGGCATTTGAAATGCAATACTGCAACCAGTCAGATTCCGCTTGAGAGCCGGGCAAATCATCTTTCCCGTCATGCGGGAGTTGATGTAGAAGTTTTTCTAATTTCCTTACATGGCGTTTATTGATAACGAACTGTGCCAGTACCAGCCATGTTTAGCTTTACTTTGTATATTCTTTTGTTCAATGGGGCCAATGAAATCCAGGGCACGTGTTGGCATCACCTGTTGTATGACCAATAAGGAAGGTGGAGGGTGTGTTTCTGGATTATTGTAGATACAGCTGAAACATTCTGCACATCCATGACTTGGCTGACAGTTGCAAAGTAGGCTTAGCCGTGTGGTTGGCTATCCATGACCCATTCTGCTTAGCCATGGCTTGGCTGACCGTTGCAAAGTAGGCTTAGCCGTGTGGTTGGCTGTCCGTGACCCATTCTGCTTATCCATGGCTTGGCTGACCGTTGCAAAGTAGGCTTAGCCGTGTGGTTGGCTGTCCACCCATTTTGCTTAGCCATGGCTTGGCTGACCGTTGCAAAGTAGGTTTAGCCGTGTGGTTGGCTGTCCGTGACCCATTCTGCTTAGCAATGGCTTGGCTGACCGTTGCAAGGTAGGCTTAGCTGTGTGGTTGGCTGTCGGTGACCCATTCTGCTTATCAATGGCTTGGCTCCATTGTAAAGTAGGCTTAGCCGTGTGGTTGGCTGTCCGTGACCCATTCGGCTTAGCCATGGCTTGGCTGACCATTGCAAAGTAGGCTTAGCCGTGTGGTTGGCTGTCCGTGACCCATTCTGCTTAGCCATGGCTTGGCTGACCGTTGCAAAGTAGGCTTAGCCATGTGGTTGGCTGTCCATGAGCAATTTTGCTTAGCCATGGCTTGGCTTACCCTTGCAAGGTAGGCTTAGCTGTGTGGTTGGCTTTCCGTGACACATTCTGCTTAGCAATGGCTTGGCTCCATTGCAAAGTAGGCTTAGCCGTGTGGTTGGCTGTCCGTGACCCATTCTGCTTAGCCATGGCTTGGCTGACCATTGCAAAGTAGGCTTAGCCGTGTGGTTGGCTGTCTGTGACACATTCTGCTTAGCCATGGCTTGGCTGACAGTTGCAAAGTAGGCTTAGCCGTGTGGTTGGTTGTCCGTGACCTATTATGCTTAGCATGGCTTGGCTGACCATTGCAAAGTAGACTTAGCCGTGTGGTTGGCTGTCCGTGAGAGGGGATGTGTGGGGCGTGGGATTGTGCAATAATTCCTAATGGTCGTCCATGTTAAGCAGGCATGCTATGTGGTATTAATGGCTAGGGAAGCATTTTGGTGCAGCCAGTCTTATCATTCCTCAGTTTGGTATGACTTTTTTTTTACTGGGCATTTCTGATAAAGCAGTGAAGCTAAGCGTAATTACCTGGCTAGACTGGCATTTGGATTCTGCCAGTCTAGCCATTTCTTACTGCGGCACTGTATGTTTTTCTGGCCATCTGTGATGAAATTATATGATATGATATGATAAGTCATATATATCGCGCCTGTACACAAGTGTTTTTAGGCACGATAAGACAAGGGAAGGAAAACAGAGGGAGGAAAAGACAAAAGATCTTACTAAGCATTGTGTCATTCAGATCATGCAAGTGCGAGAACGAGAAGTGCAAGGGGAATGGTAGGGAGGGAAGTGCAACGGAGAGGGAGGGGAAAACAGGGCAGCAGCAATGCTCTCAGTAAGTGCAGCCAGGGCATTGTGGTTCTGGGTAGTGCAAGGAGAACAAGGGACTGTAGGGTTACAGTTACAGCTCCTAACTGCAAAGAATGCAGAGAAGAAGAGGAACGTTTTGAGCTGCTTCTGGAACTTCAGGTGGTCTGGCTCAAGTTTGGGAGAGGCAGAGAGTCCATTCCAGAGGGAGGCACCTGCAGGGGAGAGGGATCTACCCCCACTCTCTGCCTGGAGCAGTATCTAACCATTAGGGCTCGAAAAGGAAGGTATTTTGGAAGAGAGTGTTGGATGTAGTGCAGATCCCAGCCCCAGAAAGCCTTGTGGACAATGCAAAGGGTCTTGATATTGATCCTTGCAGCCGCCGGGAGCCAGTGGAGAGATTACATGGCTGGAGAGATACAGTCCATGGGCTTGAGGACAAGGATAAGTCTTGCAGTTCTGTTCTGGATTAGTTGCAGAGGGCAGAGAGTAGAGGAAGGCAGAATGAGAAAGTGGCTGTTGCAGTAGTCCAGCCTAGAGAGAACCAGAGCTCTGGAGACAGTGAGCTTCTGGGGGAAAGTGAGAAAGGAGGTGCAGCTTTGAGGAGGTGCAGCTGGTAGTGGGACTTCTTGGCGACGTCCGAGATGTGAGGAGAGAAAGCGAGAGTGGAGTTGAAGATGACACCAGGAATGAGCAAGAGAGGAGAGTAGGCTGAGGGGAGCCTGAAGGAAAGCTGAGTGTCATCTGCATAACACTGAAAGTTACAGGAGAAGGTAGAGATCAGGTGGGCCAAAGGGGCCAAGTAGAGGTTGAAAAACCATGGTGAGAGGATAGAGCCCTGGGGAACGCCACAGGTAGAGAAAGGTGGCAGAGTGAAAGGGACCAGGTTGGACCTGGGAGGGGTGGTCCAAGAGGAAGGAGATCAGCCACTCCAGGGCCTGATCCATGATGCCCAGCTTCTCACAGAGTCGATTGATCAGGATGGCATGGTTGACCGTGTCGAAAGCAGAGGAAAGTTCAAGGAGGAAGAGGACAGAAGGAATGCTGGAATCAAGAGTAAAGAACAGATCTTCACAGGTGTTCAGGAGAGAAGTTTCCGTGCCTTTGGTAGCTCTTAAACCAGACTGATGGTCATGGAGACAACCAACAGATTCAATGTGGAGAGTAAACTGACAGTTGGCCAGCTTTTCCAAGAGTTTGGGAGAGGCGAAGTTCCAGTGTCAAAAGAATGATTACAGAAATCGGCCAATGCTGGATCAAAGGTGTCAATGTGGTCCTTGATGGTTCTGGAGGAGCAGGCGAGCGCCTGTTTCGACGACACTTCCATAGATGGAACTTGTCTAGAAACCTCGTCAGGTGTTAGAGAGAAAGAGGAGAAAGGAGGAGGAGAGGGAGAGATGGCCAAAGGGGGCCGAGAGAGGAAGAGGGAGAGGAAGAGGAGATAGTGGACAGGATTTCCTGAGTTTTGGCGGAGACGTGAGAGGCCAAAGTACAGATGGCCTGTTGAGGGAACAGGAGAGGTAGAAACGGCAACAGGATTGGCCAGTTCCTTGCAGATTTTAAAGAGTTTGGCTGTGTTGTTAGAGGCCGCAGAGACGCAGGCTTGAATGTGTGCTCTCTTCTTGATGAGTCTTATTGCTTCGACTGGCATTTTGGTGCAACCAGTCTAGGTATGCCTTAATGTGGCCTGGCATGCTTTACTGTAATGTTATTATGTGTCTACACTGGTCTACATCGTGCAGCCAGTTGGACATGTTTTCATTGTGGCATGGCATTTTTAACAGCAAAGCATTAATGTTAAAGTGCACTGTTGGTGACTTGCATGTATTTTGGTGTTACCCTACAAAACAATAACGAAAAATGTGGCTTTTTAGCCAATTTTTCTCAGAAAGTGTGCTGTATATTGCATTAAAACACATATTTATATATTTCTCCTAGTGCAGTGTGTGGCATAGCCCTTCAGCAGCACGTTCGTTCGTATTGGACAAGTGTGGTAATCTAGGCCAGCCCAGAGTGTGGCGCGACCCGTGATTTGTTGCCGAGTTGGGGGGAGGGAGCCCTCGGCATGGCTCGCAAGGGGACCCCCAGATCTTGTGTTACACCACTGAGGGAGAGAGGGAAGGAATCAAAGAGTGTGCGCCCCAGAAGTAATGCTTCACCAAGTGCATCCTGGTCTGTACCACTTAGAACTAGAGCAGCGCTTGCTGCTCTGAGCCCCAGGTGAGAACACCCTTCCTTTTCAAGAGGGTATATAGAAAAGTAGGGGGGCGTATTGCACCTTCTGTGGATGAGGCCTGTGTAGGTCAAGAGAGGATGGGGTGGAATGACCCAATGCCGCCCGAGTATTTCCCATGGATGTCACTCATGTAAACCCGAGAGAGAGGATGGATGGAGGACCTGTGGATGCTAACCCAATACCATCTTCCTACCCTTATGCTCTTGATGGCCTGAACAACTTATTATGGATAATAATTCACTTTCCCAATCAGACCGGTTTCCAGAGTCCTCGGTCCCTGCATCTTTCATTAAACACAAAGTCGGGCCTCCACCTTTTCGTTTCACATGATGGTAGTCACAGCACATGTGTCATGGTTTAAGGGCTATGACTTCAAGTTGTGTCCTTCATTGCCCTTCCTCATGCGTTGTCACAAATGCAAAAAGCGTCCTATTCCCAATGGTTCACAAGAGAGGGGTTTTTCTGTGTAGTTTTCAGATCCCAGGCATCTCTGATGTTGTAAAGATGCTAAAAAAAGAAAAATGGCCCTTCTGGTAATACTAGAAAATGGCACTTTACTTTCTGCAGTCGGCTCATGTGATTCGGTCCTGCTAAGGATTGGCAGGATTCCTCGCCGGGGCAAATGTAGAGCAAGGTATGTGCTTAAGTCATTATTTCGGAGTGCAGATAACGCGTGGAGGGGCATCTGTCACGAGATGTGCGCCTGGTGGCTCTTTTTTTAAATATAAGGCACTCCTTCACAATCCCCGTATGGGAACTTCCCTTTTCAGCAGACTGTGGTGCTACATGTGAAATGTTAAAAAAAGATGTAAACATTCGCTAGCACGGACCATAATTGCGCATTCCCGTAATTTGTGCTATTCCATTCATGTAATTAGACGAGTTGTGCAACAAAAACGAATTGTGTTCCTACCTGATTGGATTTCCTGGGATTGTGTGTATGAAATAAAACCTTGAAGTTATTCGTGCCATAAAGGGCCTCTTGCTCCCTCTCGGTGTGCTATGACATCATCACCGTTAACATGCGCGTCACAGGACGCACTACCAGCCCCAAATGAAATGGACCGGGCAGGGCAGAGATCTGTAAGCACAGTTGCACGGCTTTACCTTTTAATTTATAGATTGGCAGCTTACCATTAACTTGCAAATGTTATGACCGGAATGAAGCTTCAGAGCGCTGTGTCAGCGATTTCACAAAATGCCCTTTCCTTTTCTCTGTGTCTGCTGTCGGAGCAGTCGGCTCCTCCAAGAACCGAACGGGGATTTCACTCACGGCCGCAAACCAGTCTACATTTCTAAAAAGCAAATCAAAAGTGAACCTTCTGTGATTGTTCCTATTTGATGAGGCACACGTGATTTTTGTTATCGAAGACCAGATAAACAGAAAAGTGGACGAAGTAATTACCATAATGCAGTGTGAATGTTGGCTATGGGATTGTGAAAGGAGATTGACTAATGTTACACTAAATATTACACGTTCAGGATAATAAAACATTTGCCAAAATGCCAGAATTTGAAAATCATGAATTGTGGCCATATTTTTAGTAAAGGCTTTTGCGATGTGTAGTGGTGCATTTCGCACAAACCTTTATTTGGGTCCATACATCTGTCGCAGAATTTGTTTTATAAAATTACATTTTGAAAATAATGGAACCTAGATTGACATGTCTTCTGCAATTGAAATGAGAAGATATTGTTTACAAGTGCTAGAGGCGGGAAAGCATACCGTATAAGCTCCACGCTTGGGAAGTTGGAGTAAGGTTGCTCTGTCCCTGCACAGGCAGAGTGTGAGCAGTGGTTCTTCAGAGGCTGAACTTAGAACAGGAGTCAAAGCCAAAATCAACTTACTGGCCAACTTTACAATAAGGTCGGATCTACTCTTCCAAAAATCATCTGGCTTTCTTGCTTACACAAGTGTTTCGTGCCTTGAAACACTTGTGTATTGGCGCGTTGTAAACGGCATATCATATCATGGTTTCCAAAGCGACTGTCAGAAAGAGCCTGGCGGATGCTGTTACCACCACCATCTTCATGTGCATAGTGCACACCTGCATCATACTGCACAGGGAACAGGAGTGTAAGATTTGTGATTGGCTCGGATCAACAGAACACTCGAGACTCCAGTTTCAAATTAAGTCTTTTCTTACCAGTTTAATCCCAAGGGCCTCAAAGCACTCTAATAACAGTTGATATCATTACCCACCACATGGTGCTCAATTTATCGTCCTCGGAAGGTACTGAATTTATCGTCCTCAGAAGGATGATAGCCTGAGATGGCCCTGCCGAAAATTCTAACCTGTGTCAGCAGGATACGCACAGATGTCAGAGCCGAGCGCTCACCTCGCTGTGCTATCTATCTGGCTGTCACAAGGAGGTGGTGGATTGAAACCCAGGTATGGGTTCAGAGGTTGAGTGGTAACAGGATGGAAGGGTACCTTATGAGGTACAAGGTTTATCACCCAGATTCGAACTCCATACGATTCATGTCCCACTGTCTCCAGTTTCAGTAGGATCTAATGTCAGAGCCCCACAAGTCTCCTGTGCAGAACTTCGTGCTCTTCTGTGTGCTTCCTTCTGGAAGCTTCCTGGTCTCTGCAGGTCCCCTTTTCATGCCTTATAGGTTATGGTAAAACACTCCTACCAGCAAGTTTGCATTATTCCTGTTTGTCTTAGAGGATACACAAGACTAAATGGAATTTCTCCCCATCCCACTCTGGTGTGTGCTATTCTTAAGAACCAACCAAGGGTCACCTTCTTAGGTTAGAGCCCAGCGGCTCCGATACCCTCCTTCTCTGCCTCTTTCCTTGGTCTGAGTTTTACCCCAGCAATTGGCGATCAACTCCATTCTATTGGCAATCACTGGGCCTTGTCAGTGCCTGACATCTAGACAGAGTGAAATATCCGCTCTGGAAGGCTTCGGCCTCAGGCCAGAGTCTGGGCTAGAAACTGTGCAGGATTGCTGCGGTGCTGGTCTCAATCACTCAATGAGATTCAAATGATGATGCATGGCAGCTAGTACGCTCTGCCCCCTTGCGTGCACCCTCATTCATCCACTTGATACTTCCACTCTCTGGACCAGCATCTGGATTCCCTTTCTTGCTGGCTTTCCTAGTCCCCGTATGTACTATGCAGCCTGTCTAATTACACTTAATAATGGCTAGGATTGCTTGGACCATTGACCTTCAATTGGCCTGTGCCACTTTGTGCCAACCATGGGTTTTGCCTTCCCTTCTCATCCTCCATGTTTTCTGCGTTCTGCATTCCTTATCCTTCCCAATTGCTTGGAGGTCTCTGTGGCTGCAGCCATAGGGTTTACATAGAGGTGCCACCAAAAGCCCGGGAGGATGGCTCAGCAACAACGTGCTTGCCTTGGAAATAAGACGACACAAAGAAACACAGGTTTGACCACCTTGTTCACGCTTAGAAAGCTCTGGGTATTACACACGTTATAAATACGCAACTAAGACATATTCCTGTAACAGCGCCTCGATGCCCCCGGGCTGTGTGAGCGCTTTAAAAATGCAAATAAATAAATAAAGGCAGGACTGTCATGGAGCCTGCGCAGCACCGCACCTCCCACTGTGCTGCTCAATGGTCTGTCAATTCTTTGTGTATGTCCACCTCGCAAGCCCCTCAGTGCCTCAGCCACCCTGTTTTCCTAGCAAAGCCATTAATATTCTGCACGTGTGCAGTCACACACTGCTTCTTCAGGTTTCAGGTTGTCAATGCATTCCAGTTACCGCTGCCCAACTCTAACCCTGAGCTGGGTTTAGCGATTTCCTGTTGCCCACGTTTTAAATGAAGTGGTCATGCGGCCTCACCTGACTCAACAGGTGGGTGAGGGGAGGCAGACTGCAGGGGATACTCCAGGTACCACTTCCAGGGCTTGCATCACGGTGCTGGTGGCTCCCCGTGCCCCCAAATCCAACCCTAACCGCCCATGCATGGGACTTGATCGCATAATGTGTGTAAGCAGGCCTGGAACATGGGATACATTTAAATGAATCGTATCTATGGAATGCGTCATTGACTGCTGTGGCAAACCTCGAAACACGATATCAGAGAAGTGTTTTATCTTTCCCAATTCTTTTCACATAAACTTGTCTAATTAGATCTTTATATAATCTCCACAATTGAGATTTGTGAGCAAATTAAAAACCCAACGAATTTCTGCTATAAGGAATAACCAATTGAAATTAAATCTCCAATGTATATACTTGGCAATCCATTTTCCTGACAGGCAGTTATTTTATATACCACGTCTCTCTGGAACAGTGCCACTCGCCTATGGAATTACAAAGGAAGCGCAATTTACCACATAATGTGAGGAAACACGAAGAGGTTATCTTTTTAGATCGAATTGCTGCACATGTAGCAATTGCCTGGAGTGGGGAAGTGTTCCTCGCCCTGTGTGATGGGAGACTTTTCATCCACAAAGTGAACAAGCAGGATGGGACCGCGGGAAGATCCCTTCCTCCCATCCTGACCCTCGTTAATTCCTGCATCGTCTGCGCTGAAGATTGCCCCGTGTTTGCCCAGTGGAGAGTGAAGGCCAGTAGCAGTGCAAGGTTTACGAAAGGTTTGATTTTGCTGCCCGTGCATACTATCAGGGTAATTCATAGAATTTCGCATAAAAGTGTCGCAAGCGGCTGGCGCAGAGTGTCCGCGTGCGATTGTCTGCGCCAGGCACGTGCGCTAAAACCGATTTCCGCGCACAGCGTATTCATGGATTTTAGGCTCCCAAACCAGCAGTGGCACAGAGAATCGCAGCGACCCTGCAGCAGCGCCAGTAACGCCCCCAAGAACGCCCTCGCGCAAGGAAAAGCCATCAAAATCGCTAAATCATCGCAAAGGGCTGCGCTAACCCTGGACCAGTTCACCGGGCTGGCAAACAGCAAACGCCAAGCGGGGAACGTGTATTTCAGGGGTGCGCGGGAGGTTCCACACGCGATTGGCCCCGTGCAAGCAGGGTACGTGTATTTCAGGGGTGCGCGGGAAGTTCCACACGCGATTTCATCAGGGTACGTGTATTTCAGGGGTGCGCGGGAAGTTCCACACGCGATTGGCCCAGTGCGAGCAGGGTAAGTGTATTGCAGGGGTGCGCGGGAAGTTCCACATGCAATTTCAGCAGGGTACATGTATTCCAGGGGTGCGCGGGAAGTTCCACACGCGATTTCAGCAGGGTACGTGTATTTCAGGGGTGCGCGGGAAGTTCCACACGCGATTGGCCCAGTGCGAGCAGGGTACGTGTATTCCATGGGTGCGCGGGAAGTTCCACATGCGATTTCAGCAGGGTACGTGTATTTCAGGGGTGCGCGGGAAGTTCCACACGCGATTGGGCCAGTGCGAGCAGGGTACGTGTATTTCAGGGGTGCGCGGGAAGTTCCACACGCGATTGGCCCAGTGCGAGCAGGGTACGTGTATTCCATGGGTGCGCGGGAAGTTCCACATGCGATTTCAGCAGGGTACGTGTATTTCAGGGGTGCGCGGGAAGTTCCACACGCGATTGGGCCAGTGCGAGCAGGGTACGTGTATTTCAGGGGTGCGCGGGAAGTTCCACACGCGATTGGCCCCGTGCAAGCAGGGTACGTGTATTTCAGGGGTGCGCGGGAAGTTCCACATGCGATTGGCCCAGTGCGAGCAGGGTACGTGTATTCCATGGGTGCGCGGGAAGTTCCACACGCGATTTCAGCAGGGTACGTGTATTCCAGGGGTGCGCGGGAAGTTCCACACGCGATTTCAGCAGTGTACGTGTATTTCAGGGGTGCGCGGGAAGTTCCACACGCGATTTCAGCAGGGTACGTGTATTTCAGGGGTGCGCGGGAAGTTCCACACGCGATTGGCCCAGTGCGAGCAGGGTACGTGTATTCCATGGGTGCGCGGGAAGTTCCACATGCGATTTCAGCAGGGTACGTGTATTCCAGGGGTGCGCGGGAAGTTCCACACGCGATTTCAGCAGGGTACGTGTATTTCAGGGGTGCGCGGGAAGTTCCACACGCGATTTCAGCAGGGTATGTGTATTTCAGGGGTTCTGGGAAGTACTACACGTGAATTGGCCGTGTGGGTCCTCCCAGGTGTACGCTCCACAACCTCCACGGCCCCTGCAGGCAGCCCACACCACGGGGGACTAACCTGCACCCCTGCTCATGTCCCGCAGGCAGCCCATCCACCATGGGCATGCCCCCCAGCCAACCCACATGTCACCTTGCACTACTGATCAACAATGCATGTCTCCCACCACCCCCGCCCCCCAGCCACCAGGGGCACCCTCCACCAGGCCCCCACTCATGTCCCCCTGCACCCCCACCCCCCAGCATCCAGGAGCACCCTCCACCAGGCCCCCACTCATGGCCCCTATCACCCCCACCTCCCCACCACCAGGGGCAGCCTCCACCAGGCCCCCACTCATGTCTCCCACCACCCCCACCCCCCAGCAGTGCAGGGGCAGCCTCCACCAGGCCCCCACCCATGTCTCCCACCACCCCCACCCCCCAGCAGTGCAGGGGCACCCTCCACCAGGCCCCCACTCATGTCTACCACCACCCCCACCCCCCAGCATCCAGGGGCACCCTCCACCAGGCCCCCACTCATGGCCCCTATCACCCCCACCCCCCCGCCACCAGGGGCAGCCTCCACCAGGCCCCCACCCATGTCTCCCACCACCCCCACCCCCCAGCAGTGCAGGGGCACCCTCCACCAGGCCCCCACTCATGTCTCCCACCCCCCCAATCCCCAGCAGTGCAGGGGCAGCCTCCACCAGGCCCCCACCCATGTCTCCCACCACCCCCACCACCCAGCCACCATGGCCAGCCCCCACCAGGCCCCCACTCATGTCCCCTATCACCCCCACCCCCCCAGCAGTGCAGGGGCAGCCTCCACAAGGCCCCCACTCATGTCTACCACCACCCCCACCCCCCAGCCACCATGGGCAGCCCCCACCAGGCCCCCACTCATGTCCCCCTGCACCCCCACCCCCCAGCATCCAGGGGCACCCTCCACCAGGCCCCCACTCATGTCTCCCACCACCCCCAGCCCCCAGCAGTGCAGGGGCACCCTCCACCAGGCCCCCACTCATGTCTACCACCCACCCCCACCCCCCAGCCACCATGGCCAGCCCCCACCAGGCCCCCACTCATGTCTCCCACCACCCCCACCCCCCAGCAGTGCAGGGGCACCCTCCACCAGGCCCCCACTCATGTCTCCCACCACCCCCACCCCCCAACCACCATGGCCAGCCCCCACCAGGCCCCCACTCATGTCCCCTATCACCCCCACCCCCCAGCAGTGCAGGGGCAGCCTCCACCAGGCCCTTACTCATGTCTACCACCACCCCCACCCCCCAGCCACCATGGCCAGCCCCCACCAGGCCCCCACTCATGTCTACCACCCACCCCCACCCCCCAGCCACCATGGCCAACCCCCACCAGGCCCCCACTCATGTCTCCCACCACCCCCACCCGCCAGCAGTGCAGGGGCACCCTCCACCAGGCCCCCACTCATGTCCCCCTGCACCCCCACCCCCCAGCATCCAGGGGCACCCTCCACCAGGCCCCCACTCATGTCCACCTGCACCCCCACCCCCCAGCATCCAGGGGCACCC
Organism: Ambystoma mexicanum; assembly: GCF_040938575.1. Lineage (NCBI taxonomy): Eukaryota > Metazoa > Chordata > Amphibia > Caudata > Ambystomatidae > Ambystoma > Ambystoma mexicanum. The sequence goes on along the minus strand of NC_090930.1, from coordinate 289,497,386 downwards.
TCCACCAGGCCCCCACTCATGTCTCCCACCACCCCCACCCCCCAGCAGTGCAGGGGCAGCCTCCACCAGGCCCCCACTCATGTCTCCCACCACCCCCACCCCCCAGCAGTGCAGGGGCACCCTCCACCAGGCCCCCACTCATGTCTACCAACACCCCCACCCCCCAGCATCCAGGGGCACCCTCCACCAGGCCCCCACTCATGGCCCCTATCACCCCCACCCCCCTGCCACCAGGGGCAGCCTCCACCAGGCCCCCACCCATGTCTCCCACCACCCCCACCCCCCAGCAGTGCAGGGGCACCCTCCACCAGGCCCCCACTCATGTCTCCCACCCCCCCACCCCCCAGCAGTGCAGGGGCAGCCTCCACCAGGCCCCCACTCATGTCTCCCACCACCCCCACCCCCCAGCAGTGCAGGGGCACCCTCCACCAGGCCCCCACTCATGTCTACCAACACCCCCACCCCCCAGCATCCAGGGGTACCCTCCACCAGGTCCCCACTCATGTCTCCCACCACCCCCACCCCCCAGCCACCATGGCCAGCCCCCACCAGGCCCCCACTCATGTCCCCTATCACCCCCACCCCCCAGCATTGCAGGGGCAGCCTCCACCAGGCCCCCACTCATGTCTACCACCACCACCACCCCCCAGCCACCATGGCCAGCCCCCACCAGGCCCCCACTCATGTCTACCACCCACCCCCACCCCCCAGCCACCATGGCCAGCCCCCACCAGGCCCCCACTCATGTCTCCCACCACCCCCAAACAGTGCAGGGGCACCCTCCACCAGGCCCCCACTCATGTCCCCCTGCACCCCCACCCCCCAGCATCCAGGGGCACCCTCCACCAGGCCCCCACTCATGTCCCCCTGCACCCCCACCCCCCAGCATCCAGGGGCACCCTCCACCAGGCCCCCACTCATGTCTCCCACCACCCCCACCCCCCAGCAGTGCAGGGGCAGCCTCCACCAGGCCCCCACTCATGTCTACCACCACCCCCACCCCCCAGCATCCAGGGGCACCCTCCACCAGACCCCCACTCATGGCCCCTATCACCCCCACCCCCCCGCCACCAGGGGCAGCCTCCACCAGGCCCCCACCCATGTCTCCCACCACCCCCACCCCCCAGCAGTGCAGGGGCACCCTCCACCAGGCCCCCACCCATGTCTCCCACCACCCCCACCCCCCAGCCACCATGGCCAGCCCCCACCAGGCCCCCACTCATGTCCCCTATCACCCCCACCCCCCAGCAGTGCAGGGGCAGCCTCCACCAGGCCCCCACTCATGTCTACCACCACCCCCACCCCCCAGCCACCATGGCCAGCCCCCACCAGGCCCCCACTCATGTCCCCTATCACCCCCACCCCCCAGCAGTGCAGGGGCAGCCTCCACCAGGCCCCCACTCATGTCTACCACCACCCCCATCCCCAGAAGTGCAGGGGCACCCTCCACCAGGCCCCCACTCATGTCTCCCACCACCCCCATCCCCCAGCAGTGCAGGGGCAGCCTCCACCAGGCCCCCACTCATGTCTCCCACCACCCCCACCCCCCAGCCACCAGGGGCAGCCTCCACCAGGCCCCCACTCATGTCTACCACCACCCCCACCCCCCAGCAGTGCAGGGGCACCCTCCACCAGGCCCCCACTCATGTCTCCCACCACCCCCACCCCCCAGCAGTGCAGGGGCACCCTCCACCAGGCCCCCACTCATGTCTACCACCACCCCCACCCCCCAGCATCCAGGGGCACCCTCCACCAGGCCCCCCACTCATGGCCCCTATCACCCCCACTCCCCCCGCCACCAGGGGCAGCCTCCACCAGGCCCCCGCCCATGTCTCCCACCACCCCCACCCCCCAGCAGTGCAGGGGCACCCTCCACCAGGCCCCCACTCATGTCTCCCACCCCCCCACCCCCCAGCAGTGCAGGGGCAGCCTCCACCAGGCCCCCACCCATGTCTCCCACCACCCCCACCCCCCAGCCACCATGGCCAGCCCCCACCAGGCCCCCACTCATGCCCCCTATCACCCCCACCCCCCAGCAGTGCAGGGGCAGCCTCCACCAGGCCCCCACTCATGTCTACCACCACCCCCACCCCCCAGCCACCATGGGCAGCCCCCACCAGGCCCCCACTCATGTCCCCCTGCACCCCCACCCCTCAGCAGTGCAGGGGCACCCTCCACCAGGCCCCCCTTCATGTCTACTACCACCCCCACCCCCCAGCAGTGCAGGGGCACCCTCCACCAGGCCCCCACTCATGTCTCCCACCACCCCCCAGCAGTGCAGTGGCAGCCTCCACCAGGCCCCCACTCATGTCTCCCACCACCCCCACCCCCCAGCTGTGCAGGGGCACCCTCCACCAGGCCCCCACTCATGTCTCCCACCACCCCCACCCCCCAGCAGTGCAGGGGCACCCTCCACCAGGCCCCCACTCATGTCTCCCACCACCCCCACCCCCCAGCAGTTCAGGGGCAGCCTCCACCAGGCCCCCACTCATGTCTCCCACCACCCCCACCCCCCAGCCACCAGGGGCAGCCTCCACCAGGCCCCCACTCATGTCTACCACCACCCCCACCCCCCAGCAGTGCAGGGGCACCCTCCACCAGGCCCCCACTCATGTCTCCCACCACCCCCACCCCCCAGCAGTGCAGGGGCAGCCTCCACCAGGCCCCCACTCATGTCTACCACCACCCCCACCCCCAGCCACCATGGGCAGCCCCCACCAGGCCCCCACTCATGTCTCCCACCCACCCCCACCCCCCAGCCACCATGGGCAGCCCCCACCAGGTCCTCACAATCCCCAATCATGTGCGTTATGGTCAGCCTCCACAGCCAAAAAGCCCTACCAAGTAACCCATTCACCCACATGGAAATGGAAATTACATGTTACACCCCCAATGTTCATAAAGCCAATGAACCCATGTCCATCACACACAATGGTTGCAATTGAATGGGAAAACACCCAACATGACATGCATGAAACCAATGAGATGATACCACACAGTGAAGTATGAAAACAAAATTGTATTAAAAAAAATAAGAATGCAAAAGAAATGAAACAAACTACAATGGGAATGAAAAAAAGATAAGCTGCATGTCCGGTTAAAAAAATAAAAAACACCAAATCCTAATCCAAATAAATGTTGTCCAAAGTCAAATGAAAAATAAAATCAATCCAATGAAGAACTATGTACAAAACATCCAAGGGTCCATGAGCCCAACTGAACAAAGGAAACCTACAAAAAACCCTAACTAAAATGCAACTATATACAAAAAGTGGAGCAGTGTCCGTCGACTCCAAATCATAAGAACAAACAAAGGAAACCTAAAACTAAAGAACTATATACAAAGGCGGCGGGCAAGTCCAGCGGCTCACTCCGTGGTGTTCCGGGCCAGGGCATCATCGAACTCCTGTTCGATGTCCCGGAGGCGGTCCTGTTCCATGGCCCCGAGGGTCCGCAGGGACGACGCCGTGTCCTCCTCCAACCCCCTGCGGATTGCCTCGAGGCACTCGGCCCGCCTCAGGGCCCTCCGCATGGAGTTCTCTGCCCTGACCATTGTGAGCCGCGCCTCTTCCGCCCGCCGCCGCTCCGCACCTATGGCATGGCCCAACCGCTGACACACGGAAGACACTCTCTGTCCTGGGTCCTCCTGCCCTCCGGCCGATGCCTGCCCCTCCGATGTCGAAGGCCCCGAGCCTTCATGGCTCCCACCATGTTGCTGCTGCTGCTCTGCCTCTGCCCGTGCACTGCCTCCTGCTGCCTGCACATCCTCCGCCGGCTGGGGTGCAGTCGTAGATGTGGCCACCCATGCTGGACGTCCGACTCCCGACTGTGGCAGGGATGCCTCCTCCACCAGCCTGGCCGCACCGTCAGAGGCAGCACCACAGGGCACCCAGGTGACTGATGGGTGGGAAGATGGCACAGAGGACGACTGGCGCGTAGGGGGTCCAGTTGAGGAGGGGGTCGGAGCAAGCCCCATTAGATGGAGGAATCCGGCCTGGGTGACCTGTCCCAGCAGGCTGACGTGGTCAACGAGCCATTCGAGATGACGTGCAGTCTCTCCATGAAAAGACTGCAGGTCACCTCGCATGGCCCGTTGACGCAACGCCACACCAGCCAGGACAGGCTCAACCCAGACCTGGATAGCCACGTCCGCAGGCAGAGCAAGGCCAGTTGACGTCAGCTCATCCCCTGCCTGAAAACGGGACTGGACGTAGGCATCCCTGCTGGTGCAAGATGATGCAGGGACAGGATCGGGGACAGGATTGCACACAGGCACCTCCGCGGCGGCCTGTGCTGCCTCCTGTCCCTGGTCCTGCACTGCACCACTAGCACCAGTGGGATCCCCACCTCCAGACCCCGTCTCTGGTGCTTGCACGGCCTCCTCCTCCACCAAACCCCCCACCAACCTGGATGACTCCGTGCCATCTTCCCCTGTTGGGCCCTGTGGGGTCCCAGCTGCCCCTTCTGCTGCCGAGGAGTCCAACTCCAACCTCCGCCTCTTGGACCTCCCCCCGGCAGCTGCGGCCTGGGACGCGGCACCGGACTCCTCACTCCCCGACGAGATGACAACACGGGAGGGGAGCCGGGCCTTGCGTCTCCGGCTGGCGGTGGGATCCCCGCCGCTGTGCTCCACAGCACCTTCTCCGCCCTCTTCATCAGTTGACGCTGCAGACAGGGAGAAACAAAACACAGGCATCAGGGCACTGTACAATGGACACATACACACATGACAGTTGCACATGAGTGGCATTGGCAAACCTCAGACATGTCATCACAATCCCCAACACACATGTCATTACAACTCGCACACATGAGCCATACCACAGCCATATCGCAACTGCCACCACCATCCCTACACATACAACAGCATGAGCAGCCAAAGGTGAGCCAGACATCACATGCAACACAGGAAGTGCACCACACATGTACACACACCACCACACTTGCATGCATGTGTACACCTCTGCCAAGTGTCGCACTGTTCAGACGGGCATCCATGTCACATCTGCCAATCAGGCTTCCACATACCGCTGTCACATGCATCCATGTTGCATCACTGTTGCACCCTTGTCAAATACACACACATGCACATGTACACAGTGCTGATGCATGCAGCCGAAAACAACATACATGCGTGACATCACGGACATGTCTACTTACATACACATTCATCCAAACATGTGTGCCCACACAACTGCATTTGCCATGCAAGCCTACACACACAAGCACCATCCATGTCTCACACATTACAGCCCTCGCATGTGTCAGCCCCACGGCCCTGTACACCCCCACCCATACTCGACCCCATACAAACAGATGTGCAACCTGCACACTACCGAATAATCACCACACGCACTGCTCACAATCAGGATGCATGTACACTCACCGCTCAACTCCAGACGGGTCTGCTTCTCTAGGACCTGGACGTGGAGCGCTGGGGATATGCGTTCCAGGACCCTCATCTGTTCTTCCGACAAGTGGCCCCGGCGCCCCTTGGCATCCGCTGCCTTCAAGAGGCGCCGGGCCTTGTTCAGGGTCCTGGACCTGAAGTCCTCCCAGCGCTTCCTGACATGTTGTAAGTCGCGGACTGCCACCCCCTCCGCGTTGATGGCAGTCACGATGTCAGTCCAGATCCGAGTCCGTCCTTCCTTGTCGGCGCGGGAACTTCCGAAGAGGGCATCATACTGCCCCAGGACTTGCTCCACCAGGACACCAACTTCGGTGGCACTGAAGCTGGTGCCCCTCTGCCTCTCTGGCCGGGGGTTGTCAGTGGTCACAGATGGTGTTTGCCCCGACATGACAACCCCAGAGGCAGGAGTGGGTGGGCAACTGGGTCCTGGGGCTGGGCTGTGGAGCGATGGAATCCCAGTCGGGAGTCTTCGGTTCCAGCAGGGGTGGTCACAGCAACAGCACCCCTGGCTGATGTGCAGGCAGCAAATGGCAGTGCACGTGGGCAGCAGGCAGTCAGGCAGCAGCAGATGGCAGGTGGGAGCGTGCTCGGGGCTCTGGGGGGCAGTAGTTCGGCCTTCTGGGCAGGAGCGTGGTCTTCCGTGTGCTTACGCGTGGCCAGCTTGATACGGAGTGATTTGGCACGTGAAAAATCCAACACGTCTGCGTGTAATTCGAGGAAAGGCCCTTAGCGCGTAAACGCGTCGCCAGCGTATACGCGTCTATGAAGTCACGTGCACGTTGAATTGGGCACACGTTTGAAAATGTTGCGTGTGAAAAAAATGAAAGACACGTCCGAGTGTCAAAGCGTGTAATTGGTGGGAATGGGCCTAGCGCGTACACGCGGCAGTGACAAAGCGTGTAATTGGTGGAAATGGCCCTACACGCAGAAGTGACAAAGCGTGTAATTGGTGGAAATGGCCCTAGCGCGTACACGCCGCGTAAGTGACGCTGGACGTGTGGGCCTGTATAAAAGGTACGTGTAGAACACCATTTCCTTGTACGTGCTTTTCGTGGAGAGCGAGTGGGTGAATTCTGTACTTCTTGTCGTTTCACACGCGATTTACTTCACGGCGTTTCAAGTTCGTATTCCCTGTTACCTCTGACAGCTTTTTCTCTTTTTTCTCTTTTACTGGTTTACCTGGGCCTGTTCCCTCAAACAGTGTTCCCTTCTACTGTTGTCCTGTCTCCTCAGACAGCGTACAAATCTTCTTTTGGCGGGGGTGTTGCCAACCAAACGCGCTCCTTTTTCACGCTCTTTTACCTGGCAGATGGTGAGTCACGCACGTATCTAACATCTGTGCTTGCCCCGTGTGTAGCCTACCCCTTCAGAGGTCATTCTAGGCTGCGTGTGACACGCATACGTTCATTCTTGTGTTACTGGGTGCCACAGCGTAGTGCAGGTTTTTCTTTCTGCACACGTGGCCCCCACTCATGTCTCCCACCACCCCCACCCCCCAGCAGTGCAGGGGCACCCTCCACCAGGCCCCCACTCATGTCTACCACCACCCCCACCCCCCAGCATCCAGGGGCACCCTCCACCAGGCCCCTACTCATGGCCCCTATCACCCCCACTCCCCCGGCCACCAGGGGCAGCCTCCACCAGGCCCCCACCCATGTCTCCCACCACCCCCACCCCCCAGCAGTGCAGGGGCACCCTCCACCAGGCCCCCACTCATGTCTCCCACCCCCCCACCCCCCAGCAGTGCAGGGGCAGCCTCCACCAGGCCCCCACCCATGTCTCCCACCACCCCCACCCCCCAGCCACCATGGCCAGCCCCCACCAGGCCCCCACTCATGTCCCCTATCACCCCCACCCCCCAGCAGTGCAGGGGCAGCCTCCACCAGGCCCCCACTCATGTCTACCACCACCCCCACCCCCCAGCCACCATGGCCAGCCCCCACCAGGCCCCCACTCATGTCCCCTATCACCCCCACCCCCCAGCAGTGCAGGGGCAGCCTCCACCAGGCCCCCACTCATGTCTACCACCACCCCCACCCCCAGCAGTGCAGGGGCACCCTCCACCAGGCCCCCACTCATGTCTCCCACCACCCCCATCCCCCAGCAGTGCAGGGGCAGCCTCCACCAGGCCCCCACTCATGTCTCCCACCACCCCCACCCCCCAGCCACCAGGGGCAGCCTCCACCAGGCCCCCACTCATGTCTACCACCACCCCCACCCCCCAGCAGTGCAGGGGCACCCTCCACCAGGCCCCCACTCATGTCTCCCACCACCCCCACCCCCCAGCAGTGCAGGGTCACCCTCCACCAGGCCCCCACTCATGTCTACCACCACCCCCACCCCCCACATCCAGGGGCACCCTCCACCAGGCCCCCACTCATGGCCCCTATCACCCCCACTCCCCCGCCACCAGGGGCAGCCTCCACCAGGCCCCCACCCATGTCTCCCACCACCCCCACCCCCCAGCAGTGCAGGGGCACCCTCCACCAGGCCCCCACTCATGTCTCCCACCCCCCCACCCCCCAGCAGTGCAGGGGCAGCCTCCACCAGGCCCCCACCCATGTCTCCCACCACCCCCACCCCCCAGCCACCATGGCCAGCCCCCACCAGGCCCCCACTCATGCCCCCTATCACCCCCACCCCCCAACAGTGCAGAGGCAGCCTCCACCAGGCCCCCACTCATGTCTACCACCACCCCCACCCCCCAGCCACGATGGGCAGCCCCCACCAGGCCCCCACTCATGTCCCCCTGCACCCCCACCCCCCAGCAGTGCAGGGGCACCCTCCACCAGGCCCCCCTTCATGTCTACCACCACCCCCACCCCCCAGCAGTGCGGGGGCACCCTCCACCAGGCCCCCACTCATGTCTCCCACCACCCCCCAGCAGTGCAGTGGCAGCCTACACCAGGCCCCCACTCATGTCTCCCACCACCCCCACCCCCCAGCAGTGCAGGGGCACCCTCCACCAGGCCCCCACTCATGTCTCCCACCACCCCCACCCCCCAGCAGTGCAGGGGCACCCTCCACCAGGCCCCCACTCATGTCTCCCACCACCCCCACCCCCCAGCAGTTCAGGGACAGCCTCCACCAGGCCCCCACTCATGTCTCCCACCACCCCCACCCCCCAGCCACCAGGGGCAGCCTCCACCAGGCCCCCACTCATGTCTACCACCACCCCCACCCCCCAGCAGTGCAGGGGCACCCTCCACCAGGCCCCCACTCATGTCTCCCACCACCCCCACCCCCCAGCAGTGCAGGGGCAGCCTCCACCAGGCCCCCACTCATGTCTACCACCACCCCCAGCCACCATGGGCAGCCCCCACCAGGCCCCCACTCATGTCTCCCACCCACCCCCACCCCCCAGCCACCATGGGCAGCCCCCACCAGGTCCTCACAATCCCCAATCATGTGCGTTATGGTCAGCCTCCACAGCCAAAAAGCCCTACCAAGTAACCCATTCACCCACATGGAAATGGAAATTACATGTTACACCCCCAATGTTCATAAAGCCAATGAACCCATGTCCATCACACACAATGGTTGCAATTGAATGGGAAAACACCCAACATGACATGCATGAAACCAATGAGATGATACCACACAGTGAAGTATGAAAACAAAATTGTATTAAAAAAAATAAGAATGCAAAAGAAATGAAACAAACTACAATGGGAATGAAAAAAAGATAAGCTGCATGTCCGGTTAAAAAAATAAAAACACCAAATCCTAATCCAAAAAAATGTTGTCCAAAGTCAAATGAAAAATAAAATCAATCCAATGAAGAACTATGTACAAAACATCCAAGGGTCCATGAGCCCAACTGAACAAAGGAAACCTACAAAAAACCCTAACTAAAATGCAACTATATACAAAAAGTGGAGCAGTGTCCGTCGACTCCAAATCATAAGAACAAACAAAGGAAACCTAAAACTAAAGAACTATATACAAAGGCGGCGGGCAAGTCCAGCGGCTCACTCCGTGGTGTTCCGGGCCAGGGCATCATCGAACTCCTGTTCGATGTCCCGGAGGCGGTCCTGTTCCATGGCCCCGAGGGTCCGCAGGGACGACGCCGTGTCCTCCTCCAACCCCCTGCGGATTGCCTCGAGGCACTCGGCCCGCCTCAGGGCCCTCCGCATGGAGTTCTCTGCCCTGACCATTATGAGCCGCGCCTCTTCCGCCCGCCGCCGCTCCGCACCTATGGCATGGCCCAACCGCTGACACACGGAAGACACTCTCTGTGCTGGGTCCTCCTGCCCTCCGGCCGATGCCTGCCCCTCCGATGTCGAAGGCCCCGAGCCTTCATGGCTCCCACCGTGTTGCTGCTGCTGCTCTGCCTCTGCCCGTGCACTGCCTCCTGCTGCCTGCACATCCTCCGCCGGCTGGGGTGCAGTCGTAGATGTGGCCACCCATGCTGGACGTCCGACTCCCGACTGTGGCAGGGATGCCTCCTCCACCAGCCTGGCCGCACCGTCAGAGGCAGCACCACAGGGCACCCAGGTGACTGATGGGTGGGAAGATGGCACAGAGGACGACTGGCGCGTAGGGGGTCCAGTTGAGGAGGGGGTCAGAGCAAGCCCCATCAGACGGAGGAATCCGGCCTGGGTGACCTGTCCCAGCAGGCTGACGTGGTCAACGAGCCATTCGAGATGACGTGCAGTCTCTCCATGAAAAGACTGCAGGTCACCTCGCATGGCCCGTTGACGCAACGCCACACCAGCCAGGACAGGCTCAACCCGGACCTGGATAGCCACGTCCGCAGGCAGAGCAAGGCCAGTTGACGTCAGCTCATCCCCTGCCTGAAAACGGGACTGGACGTAGGCATCCCTGCTGGTGCAAGATGATGCAGGGACAGGATCGGGGACAGGATTGCACACAGGCACCTCCGCGGCGGCCTGTGCTGCCTCCTGTCCCTGGTCCTGCACTGCACCACTAGCACCAGTGAGATCCCCACCTCCAGACCCCGTCTCTGGTGCTTGCACGGCCTCCTCCTCCACCAAACCCCCCACCAACCTGGATGACTCCGTGCCATCTTCCCCTGTTGGGCCCTGTGGGGTCCCAGCTGCCCCTTCTGCTGCCGAGGAGTCCAACTCCAACCGCCGCCTCTTGGACCTCCCCCCGGCAGCTGCGGCCTGGGACGCGGCACCGGACTCCTCACTCCCCGACGAGATGACAACACGGGAGGGGAGCCGGGCCTTGCGTCTCCGGCTGGCGGTGGGATCCCCGCCGCTGTGCTCCACAGCACCTTCTCCGCCCTCTTCATCAGTTGACGCTGCAGACAGGGAGAAACAAAACACAGGCATCAGGGCACTGTACAATGGACACATACACACATGACAGTTGCACATGAGTGGCATTGGCAAACCTCAGACATGTCATCACAATCCCCAACACACATGTCATTACAACTCGCACACATGAGCCATACCACAGCCATATCGCAACTGCCACCACCATCCCTACACATACAACAGCATGAGCAGCCAAAGGTGAGCCAGACATCACATGCAACACAGGAAGTGCACCACACATGTACACACACCACCACACTTGCATGCATGTGTACACCTCTGCCAAGTGTCGCACTGTTCAGACGGGCATCCATGTCACATCTGCCAATCAGGCTTCCACATACCGCTGTCACATGCATCCATGTTGCATCACTGTTGCACCCTTGTCAAATACACACACATGCACATGTACACAGTGCTGATGCATGCAGCCGAAAACAACATACATGCGTGACATCACGGACATGTCTACTTACATACACATTCATCCAAACATGTGTGCCCACACAACTGCATTTGCCATGCAAGCCTACACAACCAAGCACCATCCATGTCTCACACATTACAGCCCTCGCATGTGTCAGCCCCACGGCCCTGTACACCCCCACCCATACTCGACCCCATACAAACAGATGTGCAACCTGCACACTACCGAATAATCACCACACGCACTGCTCACAATCAGGATGCATGTACACTCACCGCTCAACTCCAGACGGGTCTGCTTCTCTAGGACCTGGACGTGGAGCGCTGGGGATATGCGTTCCAGGACCCTCATCTGTTCTTCCGACAAGTGGCCCCGGCGCCCCTTGGCATCCGCTGCCTTCAAGAGGCGCCGGGCCTTGTTCAGGGTCCTGGACCTGAAGTCCTCCCAGCGCTTCCTGACATGTTGTAAGTCGCGGACTGCCACCCCCTCCGCGTTGATGGCAGTCACGATGTCAGTCCAGATCCGAGTCCGTCCTTCCTTGTCGGCGCGGGAACTTCCGAAGAGGGCATCATACTGCCCCAGGACTTGCTCCACCAGGACACCAACTTCGATGGCACTGAAGCTGGTGCCCCTCTGCCTCTCTGGCCGGGGGTTGTCAGTGGTCACAGATGGTGTTTGCCCCGACATGACAACCCCAGAGGCAGGAGTGGGTGGGCAACTGGGTCCTGGGGCTGGGCTGTGGAGCGATGGAATCCCAGTCGGGAGTCTTCGGTTCCAGCAGGGGTGGTCACAGCAACAGGACCCCTGGCTGATGTGCAGGCAGCAAATGGCAGTGCACGTGGGCAGCAGGCAGTCAGGCAGCAGCAGATGGCAGGTGGGAGCGTGCTCGGGGCTCTGGGGGGCAGTAGTTCGGCCTTCTGGGCAGGAGCGTGGTCTTCCGTGTGCTTACGCGCGGCCAGCTTGATACGGAGTGATTTGGCACGTGAAAAATCCAACACGTCTGCGTGTAATTCGAGGAAAGGCCCTTAGCGCGTAAACGCGTCGCCAGCGTATGTGCGTCTATGAAGTCAGGTGCACGTTGAATTGGGCACACGTTTGAAAATGACACGTCCGAGTGTCAAAGCGTGTAATTGGTGGGAATGGGCCTAGCGCGTACACGCGGCAGTGACAAAGCGTGTAATTGGTGGAAATGGCCCTACACGCAGAAGTGACAAAGCGTGTAATTGGTGGAAATGGCCCTAGCGCGTACACGCCGCGTAAGTGACGCTGGACGTGTGGGCCTGTATAAAAGGTACGTGTAGAACACCATTTCCTTGTACGTGCTTTTTGTGGAGAGCGAGTGGGTGAATTCTGTACTTCTTGTCGTTTCACACGCGATTTACTTCACGGCGTTTCAAGTTCGTATTCCCTGTTACCTCTGACAGCTTTTTCTCTTTTTTCTCTTTTACTGGTTTACCTGGGCCTGTTCCCTCAAACAGTGTTCCCTTCTACTGTTGTCCTGTCTCCTCAGACAGCGTACAAATCTTCTTTTGGCGGGGGTGTTGCCAACCAAACGCGCTCCTTTTTCACGCTCTTTTACCTGGCAGACGGTGAGTCACGCACGTATCTAACATCTGTGCTTGCCCCGTGTGTAGCCTACCCCTTCAGAGGTCATTCTAGGCTGCGTGTGACACGCATACGTTCATTCTTGTGTTACTGGGTGCCACAGCGTAGTGCAGGTTTTTCTTTCTGCACACGTGGTCTAGGAGGGGTTGCGTGCACGTCATCTCCCTTTTTTGGGGCTCCTGTGCGTAGCGTGACCCGTCATCTTTCCCCAGGGGTTACATTCAGCCTTGCAAGAGCACTAGGGTACAATTACCATCTGGTACCCAACCCCTTTGACCCCCAATTGCCCAGGACAATAGTTTACAGCCACTCCCATTCGCACATTAACATCAGTGCCATGGCTGGGAGGCGAGGATTCCGTAAGGGTGGCAAAGGTGGAAGAGCCACAAGTGGTGGCCGTGGTGGATCCGGTAGGGGACGTGGTCGTTACTTGCAGGGTGAGCCTGTCCCCCCATGTGTGGAGGACCAGTCAAGGGCACCCATAACCCCCCCCCCCTCCCGTTGAGGCTGATGTGGCTGACACCATCCATGCTCAGCCCTTGTTGGACCAGCCCATTGTGGCACCAGACCTGGCTGACTCCATGGCTGACTTCCAGGTCAGCAGGCCTATGACACGTGCGCTGGTGCACGTTGATGTCATCATGCCACGTGCATCTGGGGCAGCAAGGTCATCTGCTGCCCCAAGTAGGCAGGGCGGAGAGGCTGCAGGGGCAGCTGCGGCTCCATCCACCCCAGCCCTCACACACCCAGCCAGGACAGTGTCGGTCCTAGTCCATCCTGCTGACATTCCCCCTGACACCATTACCCTTGAGCCAATGCCTGCACCAACTCCCATGCTGAGTGTGCAATCCCACACTCCTGATACAGAGTCCACCAGGGCTGCTGCCCCTAGTGTCCAGAGCGGCGCAGGACACTCAGGATCACCACCACCTTCCAAGCGGAAGAGGAAGAGTGCTCGTCCGGCACAGGCTGATGCCCCAGACACGGCTACACAGTCCGGCCCGTCGAGGAAGCCCAGCTTCACGGATGACGAACTGAATGCACTTGTCGAGTATGTGTCCGCACATGACAACGAGATGGTCATTGTTGCAGGATCCAAGACCACACCTGCACAACGCCAGGCACACTGGCAGACCGTTGCGGACATCGTAAGTGCCCTTGGAATCGTGAGGCGCACAGCCAATGATTGCTATAAGCGCTGGAATGACCTAAAGCGCAGGGCAAAGAGTAAGCTGGCCTCAAGTCATGCCGCAACTCTAGTGACTGGAGGTGGGTCTCCAGTAGTAGACATGGAACTCACTCCACATGAGTCAGTCGCTGGGACCTACGTCACGGAGGAACAGATCCAAGGCGTGGGAGATCTGCCTGATTACGAGGCATTGTCCGGTGAGTGCACATGCATGTGTGTGTCATCCATGTGCATGGTGTGTGTGAGGGCTTCTGTTTGTGTGCCAGGTGAGAGTGTGTGCGCCTGAGTCGTATGGGTCAGCCATGTGCTTCATGCAATACATCCTGCGCAGCTGCATTTGGCCATAGCAGTATCCCTTCTGCCAACAGTAGACATCTAGCCCAACTGCACGCCAGTTGCCCTTGAAGTGTCACCTTGCCACAACATTGTTGCTTATTTTTCACTGTTCATTCAGTCAGATTGTTTGCATTCCACCACTTTTACTAGGCATTTCGCAGTCCTCTAGTCACATGTCTGACATGGCTATGATAAAGTGGAGTGACTTTGTTACCTGGATATCATTTGTTCACACATGTCCCTGTGCAATTGGACCATTTTGGACTGGCAGCTCCAAGTGAAAAATCTGACCTTTTTGAATTAGAAAAGCTATTACATGCGGGAACTGGACTGAATGAATAGGTGCTGCCCTCCTCTCCATCTTCACTCAATAGCAATGGTACATGCCATCTGTGTGATGGCATGTGTGTTTCACCTGGCAATCACAGGCCAATGTGTGATGCCACTGCCAGGCAGCATGCAGAAAATGTGTTCATCTTCTATCTTGGTGTCATCAGTGTGTGCCATTTGCCTGCCCTTCATATGCAGTGAGGGTGCATGCATGGGAGGGTTTTAGTCATGTGGGACATGTGTCAATCAAGTACTGGTTCTCTTGCTTCTCAGCCCTCATTGTGTGCCATGCTGCTAATGCCTGTTTCCATTTCTTTGTTTTTATGTCTTTGCAGGGGAAGACGCACCTGATACTGCTGGGGTTGTGGAGATGGTGCAGACCCAGGAGGGGTCCGAGGGCCGACCAACCACCAGTGAGGGACGTGGTGTGGTGGTGGGTGAGAACCCACAAGTGCTGCAGGTCGTGCTCTCAAGGGGTGTCTCTGGCTGCACCTCCCCCGAGCTGTACTCAGGTGTTGATTCGGATGATGAGACCTATGTGCCGTCGCAGGTGAGTGTTCCAGGGAGGGATTCTGTTCTGTCCCACCCACCTGCACCAGGGTCAGAACCCTCCATGGGGATGTCAGTGTTGGCAGCTACACCTTTGGTGGTTACGGATGCAGGGTCACACTCCGCGACATCTGATCCTGTTCCTGGGCCAGCAGATCAGAGGGGGAATGCAGTCCTGCAGCCTCAGGCAGTGCCGGCACAGCAAGGCGCAGTTCGCCTTGCCCCAGACAGGTGTGGTGCCCGCCGACGTGGTGGCCGTACGCCACCTGGCAATACCGCATGGGAGCAATCCATTTACGGTATGGCAACCCAACAGGCAGCATCATCCGAGATGATGGCTCAGGCCATGGATAGGGTGGCCACTTCCATTGTCCCCCCTGAAAGGCTGATGGAGCGACTACAGCAGGCAACCGACTCCATCTGCCAGTCACACAGGGAGGACATGTTGGCGTCCAACAGGGACAGGCGGGCGGCACTGGCGACTCTGCAGGAGGCCATCTCCATAGAGTCCCAGGGCCACAGGGAAGACCTGAGGCAGGAGCTCCTTCACCTCAGGACGACTCTTGTTGAGCTTGAGGCTTCAACACACCAAAGGACAGAACAGCAGCTGGAGCGTCTCACCCGTACGCTCTCAGCTGAGATGCAGGCAACGAGGGCGGAGGTCCGGGCATCCCGTGAGTTGTTGCATGGGGATCTCCGCACACTCATCCTCCAGAACCAGACCTACCACACCTGCATGCTTGCAGCCATGGAGGAGCAGACTAGGGCCTTGCGTGGGCTGCCTCCCATAGTGCAACCACCTCCGGATTCAGCTGCACAGGGTGATAATAGCGACAGCAGTGATACTCCCACAATAGGGTAGCCGTGTGGGCCATGAGCCCATGGAGGTGTTTTTTTTCCCAGGATCCACACAGGTGGGTTCTGGTGTGCACCCTGTCCTCGGACCTCCTGGGTGGCCTCCCCAACCCCCCCGGGCCCATCAATGGCCATTTTTTATTTTTTTTTATTTTTATTTTTATTTTTATTTTTAATTATTTTTTTCCCAATTTTTTTAGGACAATTTGTTGCCTTCCGTGGTTCCTGTGGGCATACGCTGCATTGTGGCTGGGCACATGCAGGCTTGTCATGTATTTGGTTCAGATGCTTGGGTTTGAGTCACACACACCCCTCCTGCTTCCCGTTTCCATGGGCTTGCAAAGGGTGTGCCCAAGTGACATTGACGTACATGGTGACATTGGACTCCCACTACATGTGTGGGTAGTCTAGTCAATACTGTGTATACATTCCTAGTGCATATTGCTGTTGTGTTGTACACTGCATGTTGCATTGATGTGTAACTCATCATCTGTGTCTACCTCCCAATTTGCAGGTCCCTTCCTCATGTCTACACAAGGCCCTCTAGTTTGGAGATGGGGTCCATGTTGGCAGCAGTGCACCTACAACTCTACATGGCGCCAACACTGCACAGTTGGTAGTGGTGGGAGTGCAGGCATTTCCAGGTGGTGAGACTACTAATTTATAACATTTGTGATGTCATGTTAATGGTAGTACCTGCTCAAGTTTGTTGTTGGTCCTGCATTACTGTGAGCATTTCAGGTGTTGCAAGTTTCAATTAGGGACACTGTACATTGTGACACTAGTGTCATGTTGTGGGGATTACTTTGTTTACCTGCAAATAGCATGACATGGCACGGTGTGTCGTGTGGCGGTGCTGGGGATGGGTTGGCTGACATGGCACTGTCCTCTTGTTGCATTTTGCAAGTGGGTATTCATTTTAGCTGCTTGAATGTGTTTCTTCACAAAACTGCATTGGTGGTGTCTGTGTGGGTAGGGATGCACACATTGTAACACTTCCAGGTGAACAATCTCAGGCTGATATGGTTTTCACGGTTCATTCTCCAGACATTCAGGATCAGTGTCAGGTTGAGTCATCATTGATTGTCAGATGGAATGTGCCAGGGCAGTGTGCACTCCACAGGGGTGTGATTTCTATGTGAAGTAATTAGCCACTAGCTGTGTACGGGCTGCCTCCCCCCGTGCCCTTTCCCCTCCCATGCGCAGCGGCTGTGCATGTGGTTGGGGATGTGGGGCCACCACCATGTCCACGGCCAGGCCCCGGCGTGTTGCAACGTTGTGCAGGACACATGCTGCCACTATGATCCTGCACACTACTGGGGGAGCGTACATCAGCTGCCCGCCAGAACGGTCAAGGGAGCGAAAGCGTGACTTTAGCACTCCGAATGTGCGCTCCACTATGCCCCGGGTTGTAATGTGGGCTGTGTTATATCTTACCTGGGGTGGCGTGGTGGGGTTCCGAATTGGCGTCATCATGTGGGGGCTGAGAGGGTAGGCACTGTCCCCTGTGGAGGTGGTGATTGGTATCATTGGTGGGGTTGTGACCTTGCTCAGTATCTGACATGCATGCATGTGCAGTGGCATTCATACTCACCAAGCAGCCATGTATCGCCATGCCGCCCAGCTTCTAGGGCCCGGCTTAGGGTGGACATTCCGTAAATGAAGCTGTCGTGGGTTGACCCGGGATAGTTGGCATATACTGAGGTGATGATTCCCTTGGCATTACATACTACCTGCACGTTGATGGAATGCCAGTGCTTGCGGTTCCTATAGATGTGCTCTGATGCCCTGGGGGGACGTAGAGCCACATGGGTGCAGTCGATGGCACCTAGCACTTTGGGGAATCGTGCCACACCGTAAAAATCCAGGGCGGCAGCATGCCTTTCTGCAGGTGTTCTGGGCAGGTATATGTGCCTGCGGACTGATGGGCGTGCAGTCATGATGTTCAAGACCTGGTGTAGGCAGCGTGACTGGGTGGCCTGTGATACCCCACCCACTATGGCACTTGTCCGCTGAAATGATCCAGTGGCTAAGAAGTGCAGTACATTGAGGACCTTCTCCAGGGGGCTGAGTGCTTGGGAGCACAGGGTGGGTGATGTGAGGTCATCCTCCCACTCACTCACCAGGTCCAGTATTATGTGTGGTGGAAACCTGTACCTCCCATACACCTGGTCATCAGGCATCCCGAAAAGGCTGGTTCTGGGTGTGAATATTCTGACCCTGACTATCCTCCTCCTCCTCCTTTGGTAGCCCACGCCCACTGCTGCTAGGAACGGTATG
Organism: Ambystoma mexicanum; assembly: GCF_040938575.1. Taxonomy (NCBI): domain Eukaryota; kingdom Metazoa; phylum Chordata; class Amphibia; order Caudata; family Ambystomatidae; genus Ambystoma; species Ambystoma mexicanum. The sequence goes on along the minus strand of NC_090930.1, from coordinate 289,479,117 downwards.
TTCATCCTGGGTCTGAGCTTGTTATTTTGTTAGCGCGCAAATTTATGCGTTGCGCGTGTTGTAGGCGAGCGTGTGACCCGCGCACCCCTGAAATCCAGTACCCAGTCCAATGGCGTGTGGAAATTCCTGCGCACCCCGGGATAAAGGTGCGCTGACGTACTTGCGTGTGTAAGTGCCCGTGCACCCCTGATATACACGTACATAGGCCAATCGCGTGTACGCGCACTTTTGTCCAATTACACGCGATGACACTCTGACGTGCTGTCCAATTACACGCGATGACACTCTGACGTGCAGTCTTTCCACGTGTACTCTGTCATCACGTGCTGTGTGGGAAACACCCGTGCGGGTCACGTCACAGACGCGCTTACGCGCTGAGGGCCTTTGGTCCAAAAGAATCGCGTATGCGTGCTGACGCGCTTACGCGCTAAGGGCCTTTCCTCGAATTTCACGCTGACGTGCAGGATTTTCACGTGCCAAATCACTCCGTATCAAGCTGGCCACGCAAAAACACACGGAAGACCACGCTCCTGCCCAGAAGGCCGAATTACTGCCCCCCAGTGCCCCGAGCAGCCTCCCACGTGCTATCTGCTGCTGCCTGCCTGCCTGCCTGCTGCCACCGTGCCCTGCCATTTGGTGCCTGCACATCAGCCATCTGCAGGGGTCCAGTTGCTGTGTCCACCCCTGCTGGAACTGAAGACTCCCGACTGGGATAACATCGCTCCACAGCCCAGCCCCAGGACCCAGTTGCCCACCCACACCTGCCTCTGGGGTTGCCATGTCGGGCACTTTCACATCTGGCACCAGTGGCAACCCCAGGCCAGAGGGGCAGAGGGGCACCAGCTTCACTGCCACCGAAGTTGGTGTCCTGGTGGAGCATGTCCTGGGGCAGTATGATGCCCTCTTTGGATCGTCCCGCGCCAGCAAGGAAGGATGGGAGAGGATCTGGGGCGACTGTGTGGTTGCCATCAACGCGGAGGGGGTGGCAACCTGCGACGTCCAGAAGATCAAGAAGCGCTGGGAGGACTTGAGGTCCAGGACCCTCGTGAAGGCCCGGCGCCTCGCGGAGGGGGGCCGGGGCCGCATGAGTTCCATCCAGATGAGGGTCCTGGAACGCGTACGCCCAGCGCTCCACGCCCAGATCCTTGAGAGGGAGACCCGTCTGGAGTTGAGCGGTAAGTGTCCAAGCATTGCTGTGTGAGACAGGGCATGTTGCGGTGTGCTGGTTCTCTGATACTTGCCTGTATGTGTGACATAGGCCATGTATGCATGTATGTGTGCAGGGACATCATGGTAATGCATGTGCGACCAGTGATGTGTGAACCACATGGTTGTTGCATGTGTTTAAATGCCACATGGGGAGCCCTATGCAGATTTTAGACATGAGAGCATGCCAGTCTCTGTTCCTGGACATGGGTGGGGGTGAGGGATGGGTGCTGATGGCAGGTACATATATGGTAGCCATGTCTGTGTGCCTGACCTGCGTGTCTGTGACTTGTGCATGCCATGGATGCATGACACATGTGTGTGACAATGCACAGATTCACTGATGCAGCCTAGTTACCCTTGTATCCGCTGTGTTTGGGGTGTATGGGGCCAGATGGATGTGACTGAGGTGAAGTGTGTGCATGTGATAGGCATGAACCATGATGCATGTGAGTTCCATATCATTGTATGTTTCAAGAGTCCATTGGACATGTATGGAAATGTCCATCGCATGCACCATGCCTGTTACTGTGTGTGTTTTGCCTGGACTGACCCATGTGTTGTGGAGGGACATGATGGAAGTGTACTTTGACAGTGGTACTCATCTGCTATTGCTTCCTGTCTAGGGGACCATTGTACAGTACCCTGATGCTTGTGTTCTTTGTCTCCCTCTACGCAGCGGCTAGTCGAGAAGAGGGCGGAGACGGCGCTGTGGAGCAAGGCGGCGGGGATGCCCCCACGGCTGCAGCGGAAGGGGTGGGTGAGCCCCCACAGGGGCCTGCTACGGTGGAAGACGGTGAGGAGCCATCCAGGTTGGTGGTTTCCACAGAGGAGGAGGAGGCCGCCACAGGGGCACACATGGGGCCTGGTGGGGGCATCCCTGCTGGTGCAAGTGGTGCAGTCCAGGGCCAGGGGCAGGAGGCAGCACAGGTCACCGTGGAGGGGCCTGTGCATGTCGCTGTCCCTGACCCTGTGAGTGCACCACCATGCACCAGCAGGGTTGCCCCGTCCCAGGCCCGTCCGCTGGTAGAGGGGATGTCCATGTCACCTGACTCCCCTCCACCTGCGGACGAGGGGACCCGTGTCCGTATGGAGAAGGTCCTGATTGGGGTTGCGATGCGCGCGGGTGCAATTCGTGATGACGTGCGTGCTTCCCGGGAGGAGCACGCACATCATCACGAAGAGCACCGTGCCGACGTGGCCCAATTGGGATCTTCCATGTTCGGGGGTTTCCTGCATGTGTCAGCCAATCTGGCGGCCCTCTCCTCCTCTGTGGAGGCTATACGCCAGTCGTTCTCCTTGCCGTCTTCCGGCCCAGATGCCACCAGGGCCCCCTGTGGACCTGCCCTGACCTATGCAGCCAGCTCGGTGGGGATCCCATCCCTGCCACAGTCGGGAGTCGGAGGTCAAGCAGGGGTTGACACCACAGCAACTGTACCCCAGCAGATGGAGGATGTGCCGGCATCATCAGGCAGAGCACATGCACGACGGCGTCGGTGGATTCCATCAGCCTGGATGCCGTCGTGCTGGCAGAGGCAGTTGCGTCGGAGGCAGCAGCAGAGTCAACGTGGGAGGCATCATGGCTCGGGGCCATCAACATCGGAGGGGCAGGCATCGGCCGGAGGGCAGGAGGACCCAGGACAGGAAGTGTCTTCCGTGTGGCTGCGGTTGGGCCAGCAGATAGGTGCGGAGCGGCTGCCGGCGGAAGAGGAGCGGCTCACGATGGTCAGGGCGGAGAACTCCATGCGGAGGGCCCTGAGGCGGGCCGAGTGCCTCGAGGCAATCCGCAGGGGGTTGGAGGAGCAGATGGCGTCGTCCCTGCGGACCCTCGGGGCCATGGAACAGGACCGCCTCCGGGACATAGACGATGAGTTTGATGATGCCCTGGCCCGGAACACTACGGAGTGAGCCGCTGGACTTGCCCGCCGCCTTTGTATATAGTTCTTTAGTTTTAGGTTTCATTTGTTTATTCTTATGATTTGGAGTCGACGGACACTGCTCCACTTTTTGTATATAGTTGCATTTTAGTTAGGGTTTTTTGTAGGTTTCCTTTGTTCAGTTGGGCTCATGGACCCTTGGATGTTTTGTACATAGTTCTTCATTGGATTGATTTTATTTTTCATTTGACTTTGGACAACATTTTTTTGGATTAGGATTTGGTGTTTTTATTTTTTTAACCGGACATGCATCTTATCTTTTTTTCATTCCCATTGTAGTTTGTTTCATTTCTTTTGCATTCTTATTTTTTTTAATACAATTTTGTTTTCATACTTCACTGTGTGGTATCATCTCATTGGTTTCATGCATGTCATGTTGGGTGTTTTCCCATTCAATTGCAACCATTGTGTGTGACAGACATGGGTTCATTAGCTTTATGAACATTGGGGGTGTAACATGTAATTTCCATTTCCATGTGGGTGAATGGGTTACTTGGTAGGGCTTTTTGGCTGTGGAGGCTGACCATAACGCACATGATTGGGGATTGTGAGGACCTGGTGGGGGCTGGCCATGGTGGCTGAGGGGTGGGGGTGGGTGGTAGACATGAGTGGGGGCCTGGTGGAGGGTGCCCCTGGATGCTGGGGGGTGGGGGTGGTGGGAGACATGAGTGGGGGCCTGGTGGAGGGTGCCCCTGGATGCTGGGGGGTGGGGGTGGTGGGAGACATGAGTGGGGGCCTGGTGGAGGGTGCCCCTGCACTGCTGGGGGGTGGGGGTGGTGGTAGACATGAGTGGGGGCCTGGTGGAGGGTGCCCCTGGTGGCTGGGGGGTGGGGGTGGTGGGAGACATGAGTGCGGGCCTGGTGGAGGGTGCCCCTGGATGCTGGGGGGTGGGGGTGCAGGGGGACATGAGTGGGGGCCTGGTGGGGGCTGCCCATGGTGGCTGCGGGGTGGGGGTGGTGGTAGACATGAGTGGGGGCCTGGTGGAGGCTGCCCCTGCACTGCTGGGGGGTGGGGGTGATAGGGGACATGAGTGGGGGCCTGGTGGGGGCTGGCCATGGTGGCTGGGGGGTGGGGGTGGTGGGAGACATGAGTGGGGGCCTGGTGGAGGGTGCCCCTGCACTGCTGGGGGGTGGGGGTGGTGGGAGACATGGGTGGGGGCCTGGTGGAGGCTGCCCCTGGTGGCGGGGGTGGGGGTGATAGGGGCCATGAGTAGGGGCCTGGTGGAGGGTGCCCCTGGATGCTGGGGGGTGGGGGTGGTGGGAGACATGAGTGGGGGCCTGGTGGAGGGTGCCCCTGCACTGCTGGGGGGTGGGGGTGGTGGGAGACATGAGTGGGGGCCTGGTGGGGGATGGCCATGGTGGCTGGGGGGTGGGGGTGGGTGGTAGACATGAGTGGGGGCCTGGTGGAGGGTGCCCCTGGATGCTGGGGGGTGGGGGTCGTGGGAGACATGAGTGGGGGCCTGGTGGAGGGTGCCCCTGCACTGCTGGGGGGTGGGGGTGGTGGGAGACATGAGTGGGGGCCTGGTGGGGGCTGGCCATGGTGGCTGGGGGCTGGGGGTGGGTGGTAGACATGAGTGGGGGCCTGGTGGAGGGTGCCCCTGCACTGCTGGGGGGTGGGGATGGTGGGAGACGTGAGTGGGGGCCTGGTGGAGGGTGCCCCTGGATGCTGGGGGGTGGGGGTGGTGGGAGACATGAGTGGGGGCCTGGTGGAGGGTGCCCCTGCACTGCTGGGGGGTGGGGGTGGTGGTAGACATGAGTGGGGGCCTGGTGAAGGGTGCCCCTGGTGGTTGGGGGGTGGGGGTGGTGGGAGACATGAGTGGGGGCCTGGTGGGGGCTGCCCATGGTGGCTGGGGGGTGGGGGTGGTGGTAGACATGAGTGGGGGCCTGGTGGAGGCTGCCCCTGCACTGCTGGGGGGTGGGGGTGATAGGGGACATGAGTGGGGGCCTGGTGGGGGCTGGCCATGGTGGCTGGGGGGTGGGGGTGGTGGGAGACATGGGTGGGGGCCTGGTGGAGGCTGCCCCTGGTGGCGGGGGGGTGGGGGTGAGAGGGGCCATGAGTGGGGGCCTGGTGGAGGGTGCCCCTGGATGCTGGGGGGTGGGGGTGGTGGTAGACATGAGTGGGGGCCTGGTGGAGGGTGCCCCTGGATGCTGGGGGGTGGGGTCGTGGGAGACATGAGTGGGGGCCTGGTGGAGGGTGCCCCTGCACTGCTGGGGGGTGGGGGTGGTGGGAGACATGAGTGGGGGCCTGGTGGAGGGTGCCCCTGCACTGCTGGGGGGTGGGGGTGGTGGGAGACATGAGTGGGGGCCTGGTGGGGGATGGCCATGGTGGCTGGGGGGTGGGTGGTAGACATGAGTGGGGGCCTGGTGGAGGGTGCCCCTGGATGCTGGGGGGTGGGGGTCGTGGGAGACATGAGTGGGGGCCTGGTGGAGGGTGCCCCTGCACTGCTGGGGGGTGGGGGTGGTGGGAGACATGAGTGGGGGCCTGGTGGGGGCTGGCCATGGTGGCTGGGGGCTGGGGGTGGGTGGTAGACATGAGTGGGGGCCTGGTGGAGGGTGCCCCTGCACTGCTGGGGGGTGGGGATGGTGGGAGACGTGAGTGGGGGCCTGGTGGAGGGTGCCCCTGGATGCTGGGGGGTGGGGGTGGTGGGAGACATGAGTGGGGGCCTGGTGGAGGGTGCCCCTGCACTGCTGGGGGGTGGGGGTGGTGGTAGACATGAGTGGGGGCCTGGTGGAGGGTGCCCCTGGTGGCTGGGGGGTGGGGGTGGTGGGAGACATGAGTGGGGGCCTGGTGGGGGCTGCCCATGGTGGCTGGGGGGTGGGGGTGGTGGTAGACATGAGTGGGGGCCTGGTGGAGGCTGCCCCTGCACTGCTGGGGGGTGGGGGTGATAGGGGACATGAGTGGGGGCCTGGTGGGGGCTGGCCATGGTGGCTGGGGGGTGGGGGTGGTGGGAGACATGGGTGGGGGCCTGGTGGAGGCTGCCCCTGGTGGCGGGGGGGTGGGGGTGATAGGGGCCATGAGTGGGGGCCTGGTGGAGGGTGCCCCTGGATGCTGGGGGGTGGGGGTGGTGGTAGACATGAGTGGGGGCCTGGTGGAGGGTGCCCCTGGATGCTGGGGGGTGGGGGTCGTGGGAGACATGAGTGGGGGCCTGGTGGAGGGTGCCCCTGCACTGCTGGGGGGTGGGGGTGGTGGGAGACATGAGTGGGGGCCTGGTGGGGGCTGGCCATGGTGGCTGGGGGGTGGGGGTGGGTGGTAGACATGAGTGGGGGCCTGGTGGAGGGTGCCCCTGCACTGCTGGGGGTGGGGGTGGTGGGAGACATGAGTGGGGGCCTGGTGGAGGGTGCCCCTGGATGCTGGGGGGTGGGGGTGGTGGGAGACATGAGTGGGGGCCTGGTGGAGGGTGCCCCTGCACTGCTGGGGGGTGGGGGTGGTGGGAGACATGAGTGGGGGCCTGGTGGGGGCTGGCCATGATGGCTGGGGGGTGGGGGTGGGTGGTAGACATGAGTGGGGGCCTGGTGGAGGGTGCCCCTGGATGCTGGGGGGTGGGGGTGGTGGGAGACATGAGTGGGGGCCTGGTGGAGGGTGTCCCTGGATGCTGGGGGGTGGGGGTGGTGGGAGACATGAGTGGGGGCCTGGTGGAGGGTGCCTCTGCACTGCTGGGGGTTGGGGGTGGTGGTAGACATGAGTGGGGGCCTGGTGGAGGGTGCCCCTGGTGGCTGGGGGGTGGGGGTGGTGGGAGACATGAGTGGGGGCCTGGTGGGGGCTGCCCATGGTGGCTGGGGGTGGGGGTGGTGGTAGACATGAGTGGGGGCCTGGTGGAGGCTGCCCCTGCACTGCTTGGGGGTGGGGGTGATAGGGGACATGAGTGGGGGCCTGGTGGGGGCTGGCCATGGTGGCTGGGGGGTGGGGGTGGTAGGAGACATGAGTGGGGGCCTGGTGGAAGGTGCCCCTGCACTGCTGGGGGGTGGGGGTGGTGGGAGACATGGGTGGGGGCCTGGTGGAGGCTGCCCTTGGTGGTGGGGGGGTGGGGGTGATGGGGCCATGAGTGGGGGCCTGGTGGAGGGTGCCCCTGGATGCTGGGGGGTGGGGGTGGTGGGAGACATGAGTGGGGGCCTGGTGGAGGGTGCCCCTGCACTGCTGGGGGGTGGGGGTGGTGGGAGACATGAGTGGGGGCCTGGTGGGGGCTGGCCATGGTGGCTGGGGGGTGGGGGTGGGTGGTAGACATGAGTGGGGGCCTGGTGGAGGGTGCCCCTGGATGCTGGGGGGTGGGGGTGGGTGGTAGACATGAGTGGGGGCCTGGTGGAGGGTGCCCCTGCACTGCTGGGGGGTGGGGGTGGTGGTAGACATGAGTGGGGGCCTGGTGGAGGCTGCCCCTGGTGGCTGGGGGGTGGGGGTGGTGGGAGACATGAGTGGGGGCCTGGTGGAGGGTGCCCCTGGTGGCTGGGGGGTGGGGGTGGTGGTAGACATGAGTGGGGGCCTGGTGGAGGCTGCCCCTGCACTGCTGGGGGGTGGGGGTGGTGGGAGACATGAGTGGGGGCCTGGTGGAGGGTGCCCCTGCACTGCTGGGGGGTGGGGGTGGTGGTAGACATGAGTGGGGGCCTGGTGGAGGCTGCCCCTGGTGGCTGGGGGGTGGGGGTGGTGGGAGACATGAGTGGGGCCCTGGTGGAGGGTGCCCCTGGTGGCTGGTGGGTGGGGGTGGTGGGAGACATGAGTGGGGGCCTGGTGGAGGGTGCCCCTGCACTGCTGGGGGGTGGGGGTGGTGGGAGATATGAGTGGGGGCCTGGTGGGGGCTGGCCATGGTGGCTGGGGGGTGGGGGTGGGTGGTAGACATGAGTGGGGGCCTGGTGGAGGGTGCCCCTGCACTGCTGGGGGGTGGGGGTGGGGGGAGACATGATTGGGGGCCTGGTGGAGGGTGCCCCTGGTGGCTGGGGGGTGGGGGTGGTGGGAGACATGCATTGTTGATCAGTAGTGCAAGGTGACATGTGGGTTGGCTGGGGGGCATGCCCATGGTGGATGGGCTGCCTTGGGGACATGAGCAGGGGTGCAGGGTAGTCCCCCGTGGTGTGGGCTGCCTGCAGGGGCTGTGGAGGTTGTGGAGCGTACACCTGGGAGGACCCACACGGCCAATTCACGTGTAGTACTCCCCAGAACCCCTGAAATACACATACCCTGCTGAAATCGTGTGTGGAACTTCCCGCGCACCCCTGAAATACACGTACCCTGCTGAAATTGCGTGTGGAACTTCCCGCGCACCCCTGGAATACACATACCCTGCTGAAATCGCATGTGGAACTTCCCGCGCACCCCTGAAATACACGTACCCTGCTGAAATCGCGTGTGGAACTTCCCGCGCACCCCTGGAATACACGTACCCTGCTGAAATCGCGTGTGGAACTTCCCGCGCACCCATGGAATACACCTACCCTGCTCGCACTGGGCCAATCGCGTGTGGAACTTCCCGCGCACCCCTGAAATACACGTACCCTGCTGAAATCGCGTGTGGAACTTCCCGCGCACCCCTGAAATACACGTACCCTGCTGAAATCGCGTGTGGAACTTCCCGCGCACCCCTGGAATACACGTACCCTGCTGAAATCGCGTGTGGAACTTCCCGCGCACCCATGGAATACACGTACCCTGCTCGCACTGGGCCAATCGCGTGTGGAACTTCCCACGCACCCCTGAAATACACGTACCCTGATGAAATCGCGTGTGGAACTTCCCGCGCACCCCTGAAATACACGTACCCTGCTGAAATCGCGTGTGGAACTTCCCGCGCACCCCTGAAATACACGTACCCTGATGAAATCGCGTGTGGAACTTCCCGCGCACCCCTGAAATACACGTACCCTGCTGAAATCGCGTGTGGAACTTCCCGCGCACCCCTGAAATACACGTACCCTGCTGAAATCGCGTGTGGAACTTCCCGCACACCCCTGGAATACACGTACTCTGCCGAAATCGCGTGTGGAACTTCCCGCGCACCCATGGAATACACGTACCCTGCTCGCACTGGGCCAATCGCGTGTGGAACTTCCCGCGCACCCCTGAAATACACGTACCCTGCTGAAATCACGTGTGGAACTTCCCGCGCACCCCTGAAATACACGTACCCTGCTGAAATCGCGTGTGGAACTTCCCGCGCACCCCTGGAATACACGTACCCTGCTGAAATCGCGAGTGGAACTTCCCGCGCACCCATGGAATACACGTACCCTGCTCGCACTGGGCCAATCGCGTGTGGAACTTCCCGCGCACCCCTGAAATTCACGTACCCTGCCGAAATCGCGTGTGAGACTTCCCGCTCACCCCGGTATACACGCACACGTATTTTTTGTCAGCGGGTGTCCGTGTTTGTGGGTACCCCTTTGCACGTCATTTGTCCTGGAGGGCCACAGTATAGGACATTCATCATGGCTGTATATAGGTGCTATTTGTTGGCGCACCTTTTGGCGCACATTTCTTCCAGGCGCAGAGACGCTACCGCCTGCTTTCTTGTGGCGGTCGTGTTTGTGCCTGTGCGCTGGTTTGAGCGTGCGCTTTTTTGCCCTATTCTATTCCATGAATACGTGTTGTAGGCGAGCGTGTGGGCGTTCCGTGCACTTGTACCCTGTACTTCCCCTGTGACGCCCACATTTTGGCAAGTTGTTCCCCATTCTGAGTGTTACGCCCCGTGTTCCGCCTACTTTTGTTGCGTGCGCCGCGCTATGTGCGATTTTCGCTGTGGCCTGTGCGATTTTCGCTGTGACCTGGCGCACGCAGTTAGATGGCCTGTGCGCCAACGTGCGCCGCGCACTTTTTTATCGCACATCCGATGGTTTTCTCGCGCACGGCCTTCCATGAATCGATGTGCGCTGCTTTTCGTGCGATTTTCGCACTTGCACTGCGATTTTCGCTATTCCACTGCGATTCGCACGTTTTTGCCCACTTGCGCCGCGCTAATTATTCCATGAATCGGCCTGTATATGTCATGCTGTGATATTTAGTCTGGCCCTGCTGATCAGTCAGATGCTATAATCGTATGCCAATGCCTCTCTCTGGCCGATTCTCGAATTTCCCCCAAAATCCATACCTTTTCTAATGTACATTTCCATTGATCCCACTTATTTTACTACGGGACCAGTTACCATGTTACAACACCATTACTAAACCTAAGCTCATAAGTGGAAAAACAATCTAATATTAGTTAAAAAAAATTGACAAAAACTCTACTAAATGTTGCAGCCACGTTATATCCCATGCAATATACACGTGTGACATGTCTGCTTGCACTTTTGACCAGGGACGTCATTTCACCAAAATGCCAGGGGTAGTGGAAGTTACATCACACGACCCTTGACCCCCGATGACATTGCGTGAAGAGATGGAACACAACCTTTCACCCGTTGACAAAACAGAAAGTGGCATCACATAGCGTTGTACACTACGAAAAATATGGTTACGATATCACTATAATGTGATGTACATTTCATACAAGAATGGATCGCCATATGTATCGTTCAGATCAGTGTGTATAGACCCATATTACCAAATTACTGTGAATGCACGCAGACGTCCATGACCAAATGATAATGATGTGTTATTATATAGCACTAACGCTTAAGCGCTTTATATAGAAAAAATATACACCCAATATCACCCAACCTGTGTTGTTACTCATTTATCAACCTCAGAAGGAGGAAATTCTGAGTTGAGGTGTTTAAGAACAGACTAAATCAGTGACCCCCTGAAGTGTGCCTGAAATAAACCTTTAATGAGTCTAGCAATTATTGCATGGAATTCCAGAAAGGCACATTATTTTGTATTCCTATTTAGGGTCAGTGCTGAAAGTGTTAGACTTGAGCCACGTTTCTTCTTTTTTTAAGGGGCCTCAACAAGAAGGTCAGCCACTCCAGAAGTAAAGAGCCACATGGTGCTGGTCACAGCCCAGGAGCTTGCATAAAAAAAAAAAAATTAAAAAAAGAAACGTTTTTTTTCTACTTTTTTTTTAGAGGTCGCAAGGGAGTCCACAGAGGTCGCAATGGAGAACTCAGAGGTCGCAGTTGTGACCTCTGGCGACCCCCAAATGACGCCCCTGCTTTTGACGCAGAGAACACTCGGATTGGCGGATTGGAGTGTCTACACTAAAAGTCACACGATGGTCGAATAACAAAGAAGACAACAGATAAAAGCAATGGACCGAATAATGAATTGGCGTTAAGCACTTAAATACTACATCCACTCAGAGGCGTAGACAGGGTAGGGCCTGAGTGGGCAAGGACCACTCAAAATCTGTAAATTCCCACTCAGCAGCACTGTGTGGGCATTTACAGATGTTAATGCCAACGCAGTGGGCCCAACTACATTAGCTGCAGACCCCACTTGTTAGACAACCCTGGCTACGCCTGTGCATCCACTCACTCATTACTATAAACTGGGAGGAAGGACATATGGTATGATCCTGCGATGGGGTCACTGGTCACTAAGACTCCCCCAGGAACTGGCTAGCATCATACAAACCTTCCCACTCCCAAGATCTCGCCCCAACCACAGATTATCTGAAGTGGAAACTGGGGATTTAGCCATAAATGCTACTATCTTAATTTAGCATGAGACCCCACCACACAAACAGGCTCTAAGAGCCACCTGTTAAATATGGCAGCTTGCTCTATGTGGAATAAGACTAGTGTTCCATTTTATTCTTGATAAATGGCATTAGCTCACTAATATATGTTTTTTCTATCCGCCACAAACATATTTATTTATTTTTACATTTGTATAGCACGCTTGGCCCAGAGGCCTTTCAGGCGCTGTTACATGACCAGTTACTCAGATGACATTACATTAATTGTAAAAACATAGAGTGTGATAATTGATCAGACGGATTTCTCGAAGTTCCAATGTTAAAGTTCACACCGAGGTGGTGACGGTTGCACGCATTTAGCAAAATAGTAATGTTTTTAGGGTTCTTCGGAATGTCCTGTAGGAGAGTTCACTACGTAAGATTGAAGGGAGGAGGATCCAATGTTTAGCCGCAATGTCTGGGAAGCTACAGACTCCAGCTTTCATCCATTTAAACTTGGGCGGTGTTATGCGGTTAGCATACGTTACTCTTGTAGGTCTGGACATGGAAGCTTTAGAAATGTTTTGAGATAGTTAAGGAGGGGCATCCCTCAACAGGCATCTGTGCGTGATGGAGATAGTTTTGAAGAGGATAGGTTGGCGACTAGGAAGCCACTGGGCTTTTATTCTTGCTGCCGAGATATGATCAGTTTTGGGAATATTCGGGGCAGCTCTGATGGCATTGTTCTGGATGACCAGCATTTTATGAATGTTGGAGTCTGTGGGAACTGAGAATAAGGCATTGCAGTAGTTGAGCCTGGACCCTACAGTTGTGCACACTTTTCTGAGGCAGCTGTCAGGGGAGTGGATGGGTATGGATGGGTTTAATAGCTTAGTTGTGTAAGATGCGGAGAAGGCAATGGAGCTAACATGTCGATCGAGGCATAAGGTGGAGTCTAGGTAGACACAAAGCATTTTCACAATGGGTGATACTCCGATTGGGATCCTGTCGATGTTGAACGCAGAGTATAAGGGGTCAAGTTTCTTGATCACTGATCTGGGGCCAGCAGGGATAATCTCTGTCTTCTCGTCATTCAGGCACAGTCGGTGCATGGCCATCCAGGCCTGGATGGCCAAGTAGGCAGTGTTCAGGGTTGTAGAGTCATCATGATAGCTGCCAGAGAGAGAAAGTAAGATTTGGATGTCATCCGTGTAGTTTGTGAATGAAATACCTATGGAGTCCAGAAGGGCAAATAGTGAAATTGTGAATATTTTGTACAAGGTTAGAGACACGCAAGAACCGTGGGGCACGCCGCAGGTGATATGAGCACGGGGGGTGCTAGAATATTCTGCAAATACTCAAAGAGATCTGTCCCCTAGGAAGGAGGTGATCCAGGATATAGCCTCAGGGGAGAGGTTTGCAGAGGAGGATAGGTTTTGGCTGAGAATTGTGTGGTCCACAAGGTCAAGGGTCGCTGATAGATCAAGGAGAAGCAGCATGGTAGGCTTTCCTTCATCCCTGATTTGATCAATGTGGATATTTAGGTCCAGTAAGGCTGATTCTGTTCTGTGACCAGGGTGGAACCCGGACTGATGGATACCCAGGATCTGGTTGGCTTCCAGAAAGCGCTGGATTTGCAAGTAAGCCATTCTGCTAAATATTTTAACATGAACTGGACCGTTGTGATTGGGTGGTAGTTTGTCGGGATAACATGGTCTACTGATGATTTTATGATGAGGGGGAGAAGCCATGCTTCCTTAAGGCTGGTGGGCATTGTGGAAGTGGCGAAGGAGGCGTTGATCAGGAGGTAATGAGGGGGTTAAGGGTGTCAGCGCAGTCTTTAATGAGACTTACTGTGCAGGAATCACCTTAGCATCAGGACCTTTTAGGATAATTTTGACCTTGTCTTTTGAGATGTTGGAGAAGTGAAAAAAGGGGAGGTTGGGTGTTCTGGTAGTGGGAGGGCAAGGGCTGATCACAAAGCTTGCAAGGGGTCGATCAGGGATAGTTTGGAATACATTTTCTGGTGTAGGGTATCGATTTTGGTGAGCATGGCATTTTCAATAGTAGTGCACCACAGGTTGTCTTTGGTTATAGCAACCAGGGGGATCGTGGGGGTTTCTAATTCTCTGTGAATCGTGAATATTTCTCAGGTCTTAGATTTGGCATTGGCAATGCAGGAATTATATGAGGAGGATTTCGCAGAGAGGATGGCTTTTCTGTAAAGTTTAGAGGGAGTCATGAATTGCAGCTTTGTGGCTTCGGAAGGGGACTTCTTCCAGCTAGTTTACCCTAGCCGTTTGTTAGTTTGGAGTGTTTGGAGTTTGTATGTGAACCGGAGTTCCTATGTGTGGAAGCTTTGAGTTTGCGTGGCTTGAGCAGGGCAATAGTATCCACTGCAAGAGTAACAGTGTTGGTATTTAGATCAGCGAGTGAATTAGGATCGTTGCCAAATGTTGGTTCAGGTAGGATGGAGCACTGTAGGGGAGCGAGATGTTCCTTTGTGAGGTTTTTAGAGTTACGGAGAAGAGTTGCACGTAGTCGGATGGTAGTAGTCGTGGCGTGTCCGGTTGAAGAGATGGAGAACTGCACTATATTGTGATCAGTCCATGGGCAAGGGCTGTTACTGTGGATAGTCACCTGACAATTGAGGTCAGCAATCCAATCTAGGATGCAACATTTGTTGTGTTTAGGGGTGCTGATACACTGTAAGAAGCCAAGGGCGCTCAATGAGTTGCAGAGCGATGTAGCTTCTGGATCATCAGGGTCATTATAGCCTAAGTTTATGTCACCTAAGAGCATAAACTTAGATGTGGGTTTGATGTTAGCGGTTAAAATATGTCGTAGGTTGTCTTTGAAGGACAGAATAGGGCCAGGGGGGTGGTAGATGGCGTGCAGCGTGATGGTGTCAGAGTCAGAGAGGGATAGTTTAGCAGACAGGATGCTGCAGTTGTTGGGTGGGGAGGAGTTCAAGACTCTGATGGATAAAAGGGTCCTTGGTTATTAGTGCTAACCCCCTCATCTGGCAGTAGATCTGTCAGGGTGGTAGATGGTGTATCCCTGGGGGAGGGCGATAGAGAGTGCAGGGCCAGATGCAGCATTCAGCCAGGTTTCAGTTGCTTCTAGGATGAAAGTTCAAGGGAGGCGATAGGGTCGTTAATATTGAGGGTGTGTGTAGGGATTGATCTGATGTTGACTAGTGCGCATTTCAGTTGGTGGGGAGGAGTGTGAACAGTCTGTTGGTCGGAGACCAGTCGTTCTTTGCATGGTAGAAGGTTTTGGTAGCTTGTGGGTGCTGTGAATGCCCCTGGTTTTCTCTCTAGGTGTGGAGGGATCTGCTAGACTGAACCCCTAGGCAAATGTTTCTTTTGGAAGTGGTGTGTGGGAGAGATGTTTGTGAAAAGAAGGGTGGCTTCAGGGGGATAGAAGGGCAAGGCCTAGCTGGGTAATGTGGTTCCCGAGTTTGGTGGTTTGGCCAGATGTTTTGAAGTGGCCTAGCGCTATTGTGAAGGCCAGTGAGGGGGCTGCATGGAGGGTTGGGGATAGGTTCATCACTTGGGCGTTGGTGGTTGCTAAAGTGCTTCATTGAAGGTAGAAAGGAAGCAGGTTTAGAATGAATGTGAGAGATGTCGGCAAGGGTTTGAGACATTTTTTGCGGGATAGGTATATCTTTTAGTGGGTGTGTGGAGGTGCATTATCTGTTCATTTTGATTATGTCTCAGCATTGCATTGGGGAGTGTCATCATGAGCATACCATATCTTTTCAGATTGCGCAGAGATGATGTTGCAGTGGGAGCAAGGCAAGAGTTGGCATAAGGTGCGATTTGTGAGGCACAGTAGAAGGTAGGCAGGGCAGTGTGGGCTCGTAGATGTTTCATTCTCAGTGGGCTGGTGCAAGGAGTAGTGGGGCGAGGTTCAGGTTTACCAGGAATCCGTGAGTCTTTTGGCATGGGTGCCGTGATCAAGAGCCTCTATGAGGAGATGTTGGATGCCACAGGATGCTGCAGGAGGGAAGGGGGATGAATTTGCAGGCATATTGTATTTGTGGCGGGCGCCTGGCTTAGGCTTGTTCATGGGGGGCAAGTGCTTGAGAGCGGGCAAAAAAGTGGATTTTGATTGCGGTGGCAGGGGGGGCAGTAAAGAACCTGAGTGAGTTTGTTGGGGGGCAGAGATAAGATGGGCTGGAGTTACCACGCAACAGTGGCATGCATTTGCTGGTGTCATGAGAGTAGGAATTGGCTTAGTGTAGTCATTATGGACTGTGGGGAGGTGTGTGATCCCAGGCGGTAGGTAAAGGTGTGTAGTGGGGGGAGGACATAGGGATTTCCTAGTGCTGATACTGGGAGGGGCTGCTGAAGTGGCATGCAGGAGGTGATAATCGAGTGGCTCAGGTAGGAGAAGTGAAGGGAGGAAGTACGTGGGAGTCGGGGTGGGGATGAAATCAGTGGAGTCTAACAACTGTAGCTGGGTGGCAACGCTTACCGGTAGCATAGATGAGACCCAGTAGCAGAGTCAGGTGTCGGGGCAGGCCAGATTGTTGCTCCTTCGGCTCCTCCATGCACAGATAGGCACAGACTGGCTCTTTCCTTGGTCGTGCTCCTTTGTTGTGTTCTGCCGATCCAACCTGCTGGCTGGGGATGCCTGCTGGAGGATGGCCATCTTGTGGCCAATCAGATCTCGGTGGAGGCGGAGGCTCAGGCAGAGAGTTAGTTGGATGGGGGAAGCCCACAGCAGCAGCAGCCATCTTATCGTGGGATTGGATCCTGTTTTTCGATATGTTCCACCCACTTGGGATGCCCTTGCTCACATTACAGAACAGGCACCCTGTGAGTGTGAGGTCATCCTGATGGAAGCTATGCAGGGAGAGTCACAGGCAGGCTCTGTCCTTGGTTGTGGTCCATCGTTGTGGTCTGCCGGTCAAACCTGCTGGCTGGGGATTCCTGCTTGAGGTTAGCTAGCTTGTGGCCAATCAGACCCCAGCAGAGGCTCAGGCAGTGAGTTGGGTGGCTGGGGGAAGCCTAGAGCCTCAGCGGTCATCTTATCACCGGCTTGAATCCCATTTTCTGATAGGTTGCACCCACTTGGGAGGCCCTTGTCATTTTGCAGAGCGGGCACCCTGTGAGTCTGAGACCAGCCTGATGGAAGCTGTGCTGGGTACAGGCACAGACAGGCTCTTCCCTTGGTCATGGTCCTTTGTTGTGGTCTTCAAAGCACAGAGGATTATTCCGTTAAAGGAAGAGTAGACCTATGCCTCTCCAAACCTGTAGCACTGGCCACTAGGAGCCATCCTGAAATACCTACACAGCTATAATATGAGTACAAAATCATTTAATTCACACAGGGATTGTGGAACCACTAGGTTAGTCATTGCTGAAATGTCAAAGGTGGAGCACCAGATTGCCTTCCTCCAATGACATCTAAACGTAATTGATGATCCAGACAACATTCATTTCTGACCAATTGAGTAAATGCAAAGTGAGTAGAATATACAGTCTCATGGTCAGATAGATCGAATCACTCACGCCTGCTAACTCCATTCACTCTGCATGTGCTGCTTTGGGCCAATAGGTGTTGTAGACAAAAACATCTGTAGAGCCAAAGGCTTGTAGATAAATGTATCCAGAAGAAAAGATGCAGAGAAAAGTGCCATGTGAGCTGTGGCCTGCACACAACATCTAAAAAGCACATGTGCAAGGAAAGTGGGCGATGTTTGCAGCCCCTCTAAAATAAAAAGGCAATTGATAAGGCTAAGGATAAATATTTCCAAGCATCCGGCAAATTTTATTACAATAGAAAACAGCTCAATCTAAGATTAAAACACAGCATTAAAGATGACAGAAAGCCCATTTGTTGTTTATATTTGAATTTACAGGATTAAGAATCTGCATTATGAAACATGCAGAGACATTAAAGATGTGTCTTGGAAAGAACTTTGATCAGCAAGTGCAATGGTATAGTGTTGTTCTATTTTAAAGGTACTCTTGTGACATGGAGAGTAAAAATACTTAAATACTACGTTTCTGAATCAAGCACCAGATGTAGGTTTGAACTGCCATATGGTATTCTTCCATCCCAAATCCCCATCAAGCAGATGGGAAGAGACATGCCTTGCTTTCTCAAGTCTAAAGTCAAAGTGGGCCATTTACAGCATTCATCGATCTATGTGCTTGGGCTTAGCATATTAAAACTACACTGAATTCAGCTTAGCCGGTGGTTCCCTCTCATCTAATCTGATATTTCAATCAGCATATCTTTTCCCAATTGAAGGAATGCAACACTTTCAGAATGAATGTCCAGCCAGGCCTTAAGACCAACTCAGGGGGCACAACTGAAGTCAAAGGTGACCCCAGCAGCTTGCAATACAAATCGCTTTACCCTGGTGACATGCCTCAGGGTCAAAAATACTCCAGCTCTGAAATAACAGCATGGAAACCAGATGTTTTGGTTACAGGGTAGAAAAACAAAAGGCTGTAATATTGGTAAAGTAAAAGTGATTTAAAAATATGCATAATTGTATTTATATTTCTGGTGATAACATTTATATGAAACTTCATTGAGGGCTAATATTCTTTTAAATGTTCATCTTGAAATCACCCCATTAGATGCACCCAAAATGAAAATGTTTGTGAGGTTAAAATGAAATCATGTCATGTTATCTTTGCAAAAAGATGTATCTTTGTAAACTTGGTGAAATCGTATTTTGTCATGCAGAAATGACGCATGCCAGTGATTCATAGATCGTAGCATCCGTTTTGGTGAGCCTACAAAAATAATGTGTGTGTAAATGCCTCAGGATGTAAAAAGCCAAAATGTGTAACTCATCCACCAATATGAAGATTGCATGATTAAATTTGCACCAGAGAGGGCAATCTGGTGATTCTATTGTTCACAGGAGTACATGAATGGAAATTGCAGTTTCAGAAAGTTACTGTCGTTTAATCCAGAAAACTCCAAGAAGACATCAAATCAAATGGAGGGGCGGCTTGCTTGTTTTAGAGGTTACTCCCATCAGAATGCACTCTTCATTAATATGTCCAATGAACACAGAATGGTAGGTTTAATGGGATGCCATTCTTGGAACACTGACCAATCACTCCCGTTGACCAATTATATTAGAGTAATTAGACACACCTAAAAAGAGAGTGGTTTCAGTTCTATAAAAGGCCAAACCCAGAGATTTTGGGGAGACCCATTCACTCACTGACTGATGGAGAGGAAGACAGAGGGAACAGAGAATTGAAAACAACAGGCAGGAGATTGAATAGATTGCTTTCGTTTTTAACCCAATAATGGATTATCAGCCGAG
Organism: Ambystoma mexicanum; assembly: GCF_040938575.1. Classification (NCBI taxonomy): domain Eukaryota; kingdom Metazoa; phylum Chordata; class Amphibia; order Caudata; family Ambystomatidae; genus Ambystoma; species Ambystoma mexicanum. The sequence goes on along the minus strand of NC_090930.1, from coordinate 289,460,129 downwards.
CTCTGTCAGTGAAGCCTACCAAGAGTTAAAGTCCCAGGCCGCCTTCTGTGGGAGAGACAGCAGACAGGATGTGGATGGAAGTTGACCCCATCTTTCAGACTGATGCCCATTTCCTTAAGTGGGAGAGTGTAACCAGTCATTAAGTGGGTGCCCATCTGTCTGAGAGTCAGCCAAAGGAAATTCATATGTATATAAGATATTAAGGGAAATAATCCTAAGGGGAGTGATAATATAAAGGGAACAACTTAGAAACCCCATTCCCTGTTATTTGTAAGTACTACGAGATGGGAATATATACATTGATTTTACATCCGAAGAAGTTAGGGAACATTTCAGAACTGTATGTGCTTCTGGAACTATAAAGTTGATAGACTAGGTCCGATGGTGTGTATACATCGACATCCCCTCACTACTTCAATGGGCAAAGATGTCTAGCAAAGAAGAAGTATTTTGAGAGTCACATAGGTATCTCAAAGTCATTCCTGGGTACATCATCAAGCAGAATACTGTCATTAATGCTGAGCTGCTCAAGACAAAACGGAAAAGGTGATTGTTTGCTACCCATTTTCCTGCTTTCAAAGTTGCCCACTGAAAGTGAAAAATATACAGTTTTTCACATTCATGAAATAGAAAATCACTGAAGGGAATTAAGCAAATATCCATGTTGAACATACATTTTCCTTTCTACAATAAATTTGCTTGCACGAAGGTCTAGTAGATTATTGCAATTTAGTGTTATAGAATGTTGCTGAAATTCGAACTTGTCTATTGAGTAAAGGGGAGGGATTTATTTTCAGTAAGATATATTAAATGATATGATATGATATGATAGATGATATATGATATATGATATGATATGGCAATAATAACGCGCCTATACACAAGTGTTTCAAGGCGCAACGATGCAAGGGAGGGGGAACAGAGGGAAGACAGACAACGATCCTACTAGGCCAGGTGTCATTCAGATTGTGCAAGTGCATGGGAAGGGGAAGGAGGAGAAGTGCGGGGGGAAAGGGGAAGAGGACAGTGCAGTACATGGGATAAGACAATAAATAAACAATAAGTAAAAGTACAGCCAGTAGGTGGCAAGTGAGAGGGTAAGTACAGATGTCCGGTGTCCAGTGCTGGAAGTGGGACAATAGGGATACAGAAAATAGTGACCAAGTGCGGGGGTTGCCATGAGGGCAGTGCAGGAGTGTGCCTGGCGGAGGAGTGGACCTGGGCCCGAGATCAGAGGGTGGCCAGGTAACCAGTGCAGTTTCAGTGTCAGCCATGAAATCAGCAAGGGAGAGGAGGAGAAAAAGCAGACACAAAGAGAAGGGGGGAGTAGAGAGATGTAGGTAGGCAGGGATGTTTTGAATTAATGTGCGTGTTAACAAATGAGTGTTAACCTTGACCCTCGTGCATTTTTTAATCAATGGTGCATGTGTGCCCAGGTTAAACAAAATATAAATTTGGTGACCTGTGTGTAACACAACTCTCTATGTCTATACCTGTAGTATTGAACACTGAGGTGACCAATGTATTAATCATTTTCCATCATTGTAAATTCATTGATGCATAACTTGCAGGATATTTAAATTTTTTAATGATTTCTATTTTATTAATAAATAGACCTTCTGTGGGATCCTGTGTGTTATTTTGTCCCAAAAGGGGCGGGAGGCTGTACGGAATCAATACTGTTAAATTGGGGGAGAGAACTTTATCAAATAAAAGAGACCTTTATCAAGTAAAAGAACGTTGTTCTCACCTAGTTTGGGGTGAGTGGAAATTTCCTGAATTAGATGTTTTATTAAAACACCCTATATACAGGCTGCAGATCACATCCTTAGACATTCAATATGACATCATATGCTAAAATGAAGCCAAAAGTGTGTAAACATGTAAGCTGTTTGATCGTACACAGCTAGCGGCAATAACAGTTGGCATTTACAAAGACTTCTTTAAATTCCAAAGTAAAAATTATATAAATAAAAAGCAACTGATAGGCACATACAGGAGTATAAGAAACTAAATGTAATTCCACAAAAGGATTATAAAAATGAAAATAACAGCGGAACAAATGTTTTTGCTGGATTTGAAAAGAAATATTGATTGGATTCCATACAAAATGGTATCACTTTTCAATGACCATAAAAGGGTTTGGAAAGGATTGGGTGAAAATGGTTTGGCTTCTGGCAATAGGCTCAATTAAGAAAGGTTTTTGTTTTAGAAGCAAAGGCTAGTAGGGGAGTCTGTGAGAGGTAAATAACAAAACGAATAAAAAATTCCTATATCCTAATATCCCCAGTACTCAGCATTTTCCTTCTCAAGCTGATAAACCAAAAGTCTTATACATTATAGAAGCCCTTTGAATGGAAAAAATATATGCACACGAGCAACAGAGCGAACGAGTGGAATTTTGACAAAGAACAACGATGTAATCAACTTGTCAAACTGTTCTAGTGCAACTGAGCAAAGAGAACAACATAGACAGTCAGGGCATAGACTGGGTACTGCCAGAGATACCAAGCCTGCCCAAAATATTTAAAGATCTACTCAGCAGTGTTGAGTGGACATTGAAAGGTAAGTCAGCAGCTGAGCAACAGGGGAGCATTGAGATGGAGATCCTCTGACTCCACTGCACGGGTCAGGGACCAGGCTTCCTGGTTCCTGTCTGCATGTTGTGTGGGAGGCGAAGGCCTGGAGAGCTGCTGATGAGGCAGTGTTGCGTCAAGTCTGGAAATAAACGGGCAATGAAAATGAAGGCATTTCGGCTTGTAGACTTGTCTATTAGGATTGGATGTATGGGTGCATGGGAGCAGGTGCAGTGTGAATGCTGTGTATTGATGGTGGTATGACTGCGCTTGCCATGCACATTTTCTGGGTGCTAGTTTGAATGACAGGGAATCTATATGGGTTCTTAAGTATGGGTGAATGGGAATGAATATTTTGAGCATGCTGGGCTTGGGACTGGGGGATGGAGTACATGCTTACGGATATTTTAGGACAAATCAAAGAAACCGATGAATGTTGTCACATGGGGGAGCGCTTTGGTAACAAAAATGTACTACAATGGAGCATTGAGCCTGGATGTTTTCATACTATGGCCTGGCAAATTTTACTCACATTCAAGGCAAAGCCAATATGAATAGTGCTCTTACATGGGGAAGGGGTGGGCATTTTTGAACCCAGCAAGGACACATTTTCTAACTGTGGCATGGAATTAAGGGCAAAGAACACAAGAGGTGTTTCTTACATAGGGATACTGATATATATGAGGGCAGCCAGCATGGACATGTATTGGCACTATCAGCATGGAAATGCTGTTTTTACAATGGTAGAATACTGCCATACAGTGGCCCATTGCACCATACGAAATCTTTGGAAAATGATCCTCTGAACTGTTGGCGATCTGTCATTTCATGGAATCCTTCATGCCTTAACGTGCAAAACCACGCTATGACATTTTATCCAATTTTTTACAGAAAAGTGTGATGAAAAAGATCATTTTAACCCATTATTTAAAAAAAAAACATGTTCTTGGCAGGAGAAGCTGAACCCTGGAATCCCTCTCTGTGGTTCAGCCTCCTCACTATGCATTGTTGCTCCTGCACATTCGGCCATCGAAAGAACAAGCCCCCTTCCCTCTGCATAATCCTTTTGGAGTGGGCCCAACTACATTAGCTTCACGTCTCACTCGCTAAACAATCCTTGTAGCGTCTCAGAGGATGGTAGCTAGAGAGGAGGGACTGAAACAGTAAGGAGGGGTTGGGGAAGTACGATTCAGCCTACATTTTAAAGTAATTGGTATTACAAATTAAAGTGAAATTGATGATGAATTGGAAGCCATCGTAGTTGATACAAATGGGAAGCCTGTAAAAAGATTATGAACAATAAAGAGTGCAAATTGAAAAAAATTATTGAAACGAACGAATCGCCTAGGTGGGAAAACTAGGTAAAATTAAAGGCAATGGTTAAAATAAGAAAATACTAGTTTTTGTAAAACAAAGGATTGATTGCGGGGAAGATGCAAAATTAATAAACACTCTGAAAGGAGAGGTACTCTTGCCATATATGGAAGTACAAGGCAATTGTGTTATACCCGCCTGGGATTAACTGGATTCTGCCTTGCAGGAGTACAAGGATGAGTAGGGGTTAAATGGCCTACCCAGCGCTCACACTTCTACAAGCCAAAACTCAATACAATCATAAAGGTAAAACAGGAACAATCAAGAGATATTCCTCCTTTGACTTTTGTGGCAACATGGGCCAAGGGAATGCTATACTCGTAATAGGAGTATGAAGGTGAACCAGTAGTAACCCAAACAACACAGTATCAATGTCCAAAATAAAGGGAATGTCCAATCAAGGTTCTATAAAAATATAAACACTTTAATAAGACACACCATCAGAAAAGAGATTACTATAGGAATACCCACCCAAAAGGAAAGAAAAGAGAAGTTGCAACAGATGGGGAAAATAGCACTATGGGTGTGCTTCCAGGAGTGGTAGGTAAGATACTAGCATAAAAGGATATTGGATTGAAACAGGAGTGATCATGACCAAACTAGTTTCTAGGGTCCAAGTGGCCAGGGGGGCAGTTCTCTCTCAACAGTACCTGGTTTCAGTTCTTGGTGGGCTGATGCATCAGACCTGATGTTGAATGATGATTTGTGACCTGATCAAGCTCAGTTAGAGCATGTAGAATCGTGGAGGCCCTTGCAGCAAGATGAATGAGGTGGTGGTTCTCAGGCTAGCTGGTCAGAGCCGTGGTTGTAACCCCTGTTTAGAGTCAGCAATTCACCCTCCAGAGATTCAGTTTGGGGTCGCCGTTGAGCAGTCGCTTCGAGCCTAACAGATGATGTGCTTCACTAGGACATGATGCAGTGTCAAGCTGATTTAAAAACAGAACAATAGTTCAGCTGGTTGGAGGAACACAGACGCCAGCACATTCCTTATAGTTTAAAAAGCAGGGAACACAGAGCGACCAGTTTGGTGTGGTAGAACAGGAAGCTTCGGCTGGTCTGGCCCCAGCTGCTGTGACGCCTTCACAAAGGACTTAAGGACAAGTTCTCCAGTTAAGTGTCTGTTCTTCTGGCACAGAAGATCCATTGCAGAGTGGCTGGGTCCTTGTCCACAGCACTGCTCACTACCAATGTACCCTGCGAGTGGCTAGGAGACAGATGACCCGGGAGGATAACTCAGCTGCAACGTGCTCGCCTTGAAAGCAAGACGACACAAAGCAGAGGTTTGATTCCTGGTTCCCCGATTAGAAGCCACTGGGTATTTAAGCACATTATAAATACACAACTAAGGCAAAACAATTACGCAACTAAAAAACAAACAATTCCTGTAACAGTGCCTCGATGTCCACGGCCTGTGTGAGCACTTTAAAAAAAATGTAAAAATTAAAATTCAAAAAAAGATGTTCCTTCTGTATTGGTCTTCTCCTTCTTCACCTCTGACAGAGGGCTTTGGACACTGCAACTGACCCAAAGGAAGTCCAAGTCATAATGTTTAGAACATCTCTTCAACCTTTAAGGATTCTTGAGGAACTGAGGGAATTCTGATGGAGTACGAGTCTCCTTTTAAAGCGACAAGTCCTTAGGTGATTGGTCTAATGCTGGCCTGGTTGAGGGGACCAATCCCTACTCCTAGCTTGAGTGGACTTTGCCCTGTTGATCTTGCACCCAAAGTTTGTTGATCCAGAGGAGTGGAGGAGACAGGAAAGGGAAAGAGAGACAGCGAAAAACAGGATGGTGGAAGGCTTCTTCCATTGTCCAGAGCACGCCTGCAAATCCTGCTCTCGGCCGCTTCCATCCTGCTGAAAACAAAGACCTTTGGGTATGCAGCACCCTGGTTACGGCCCTCACTAAGAGAATCAAAGAGAGTCTGGATCCTCTGGGTTTCTGGCCTGCTGTTTGGCAGTATCGACCGGCTTGACCCAAATACACATTCTCTTCCACAGTGGCGCAGACTCAGAGAAACTGACACATGTGCAATATCTATTGGGATGTGACAGCCATGATAATTAGTATCGCCATGCACTATGCCTAAACTCAGGCACAGCTTTTTCTTAGAGATTACCCTGCCACCAGCATGGTGTACTGATGATAATCCTAGTTTGGGTACAGAGACATATCTTAAATATCGCCCCTCTGCTGCAGTGACTTTAGAGTCGCTGCAGTGGTCGAGTGGGGATCTGGTGACCTTTTAACCCACTCTGCACCATGAGCAGAGCCGGTGCTGTGGAGCAGGCTACTTATGCAGCAGGGCACAAGTGCACTATGTTTTTGGCATGGTGTTGAGACAAAGGGGGCTCTGGTTAGCAGATTAACCCTTTGGAGAAGGAATCACCCACATCATTTTGTGTACTGAATTGTTTTTATTTTAAACAGCGCTTTGCACCGTTGCCAAATATCAATTCCTCACCCCCCTTCCGCACCCCCTACACACTCACACTGTAGCCATCTCTCATCGCCGGGTTTCGTTCTCTTGGCATGGCTCCAGATAGTGCCAACCCTGTAAATCACTGTATTTGCATCACCTATCCGCTATAGTGTGATATCATTCAGAGTAGAACGTGTTAAAGAAATAAGGTGTTCATCCCTGCAGACACCATATGTGTAAATCGAAAGCACTAATAATTGAGAAATAACATTTTATTTTAATAGTAATGTGTACACTATTTAACACACACTGATAATCTAAATGTGCATTGGCAGTGCAATTACATATCAATAAGACATGTTGTTATCAAAATAGCACAACAAATATTCTTCACAGTGCTGCGTCTATCCCCCTTGCTGTGAAGCCATAATGTGGCAGAGGTGCTTTGGAGGAGAAGTGGGTCCTTGTGTGTATTTTACATTAAGGGAAAGAATACTGCCGGGCTTGGAACCTGGGTGGGTACTGTGCATGTACCTCCAGTCCACAAAAGTGTCTGTAGAGGAGTATAGTAACAGAAACCGGTCCATGAGAAATAGAATAATAATATTAAAAACCCATAGAGCTCGTGGATTTTCTATTGGAGAAAAACAGAAAACGATCGAGAGAGATCGAGAGAGATCATGCTACATATAATTAGACAAATGAGCGAGCATAGTGCATGATGTTTATGGCTCTTGTTTTTATAAAACCCTGATCTTAGTGTGCCAAATAGTATTCTGCACTGTGGTCGTAACTGCAGGGCAGCTGCCTTCTTGTCTACGGGGAAATTAGAAGATTTGCCTTCCAGGCTTCCAGAGGCCCTGCTTGTCAGACATCCATCAATTGCCCTGTAGACATGTCTGCTCCTACTGTTGGGAGAGCATTAGACTCAGCTAACCCCGACAATTATAAACCCATTTAGTGCCACACACAAGTAGGAAAAGCCATCAAAATGTAAGTCAAACTTCAAAACGCCGACGAAATCCAAAAAAAGCTGTCGCGTTCAGGCCGATCCCTAGTCTTAGAGCACCATGAGTGCCCCTTGCAGAGGGCAACATTTACTGTCCGTTGCCTAACACAATTGATAAAAAAATGCACGTAGACGAGTTGTACACTAATAGGGCCCGAATGGGTGCGGAGTGGGCAGAAAGACAGTGTGGGATGTGTGGGGCATCCAGGTAGAGCAGAAGTAGGGCAGCGCGACAGCAGGCAGAGGCATGCTGCGACGGTGGCAGGAGGTTGAGGTAAGTGTGGAACGTGGGTGGCCAGCAAGCCAAAGAGTTCTGCAGCAAAAGCAGAGCCGGGAAGACCCATGGCGCAAAAACCCACACAGTAAAGTCATGGAACCATTTTTTCATCAGCTTCTCCCACTTGCAACCCTCTGCCCAACAAAATAAAACATATGGACTCCGCACATTCAATACACTTGCTTCACCCCAGTACCACCACTGTGCAACGTTATGAAGGACATTGGTGGCTAACTGAACAAAGTTCGTGGAAAAACAAATGTTTACAATAAAGAAATATAGCAGTTGGACTATGAAACATCACATGTTTTCCCAATCGCAATGTTATAAAACTGGAACTGTTTAAAACTAGAATACCGGGATTAACTGCAAAACGTTTAAAGTGCATTGAACATTTTTTTTTTTTATATGGTTGTATGAAATTCAAAAAATAGTTCATAGGCACCCCTCTGTGAGAACGAACACGGCACACTGACCTGTTCTTTGGGAAGGGACCCACTCGAGAGTCCGCAGCCACACATTAGCTCACTGTGCCATTCACAGATGGGAAATCTCAATTTGCATATCAGTCTTTGTCCCGTCCACATGGGCAGTCCAGCACCGAAATGCTATGGCATTTCCCTTCTAAACAAGAGTACCAACAGCAACCCTATACACGTGTTTCAGCCTTGTTGGGTTGCATCAGTGAGGTGGAGATGTGCCTCTCTGATCACAGTGAGCAAGGAGTCCAGGTCTGGAAGACCCTAGGAAACTTAGGGTGACTAAACCTAAGTCCCTTAAATAATAAAATAATAGTCCATAGGCACCCCTCTGTGAGAATAGGCACGGCCCATTGACCTGTTCTTTGGGAAGGTACCCACTCGAGAGTCCGCAGCCACACTTTAGCTCACTGTACCTTTCACAGATGGGAAATAACCATTTGCATATCAGTCTTTGTCCCGCCCACATGGTCAGTCCAGCACAAGAATGCTATGGCAATTCCCATCTGAACAAGAGTATCAACAGCAACCCCATACACGTGTTTCAGCCTTGTTGGGCTTCATCGGTGAGGTGGAGCTGTGCCTCTCTGAGCACAGTGAGAAAGGGGTCTACGTTTGGATGACCTTAGAACATTTAGGGTGACTAAACCTAAGTCCCTTAAATGATAAAAAAATAGTCCAATTCAACCTTTCAACATATACAAAAAGCATTTATATATCACAAATTAAAAATGACATCATACAATAAAACTCTGATACACAAAATAAAAGCACATGGAGAGTCACGTATACGATATTCAATCTAAGATTAAGCACAGCACAGGTAATTCTAAAAATGTAATTGCGGCTAAAACAACAGATAATTGACGTCCATTAAAAACAGCTATCAATAGGCCTTCTGATGTTAAACCATTTTGATCTATAAAAAATAAAAAGATGCTGAAGGTAGAGCTTTTAAAGTTCTAATGGTGCTGGGCATTCTACCATAATGTGTTTTATTGATTCTAAACATGTAGGTTCATTGCAATGTCTGCAGGTTCTATCCATAAAGGGAGCCTTTGCTTTTATTCCCAGTAGATCTCTCGTAGGATGTTGGTTCAGCCTTAATCTTAAAAACATATTTCTAAATTTAGGGCTAGGAAATGTAATCAGATATTTTTCAATTTGGTTTAAAGACTTAAAAACAAAATTATTTTCACCAAACCATTGACACTGCTCGCATAGATGTCTTGTCTATTGCCAGTCATACCAACATAATTTATATTTGGCTCGATAGGGATTCAGAGTCAACATATCTTTCGTTATTCCAGCCTCTTCCATTGCTTGGAGCGGGGCTGTCATCCTTGGTTTTATTAGATATATACTTGAGACTTTATCAAAAATGTTCTGTACAATTATATCAATTTCCACAGTACCAGAATGTGCAGAGATAACCCAATTCATATCTAATAATTCCCATAGGTTGACTCATGGGCAGTGATAGTACATTCTTCCAAAACATCCACTAGAGTCTACACCAGAGGTTTATTCCCAGGTAAGGTTTAGCTTCAGCTCCATAAATTACTATGGGGATCACGTTCTGCTTATAGTAGGTTATACATGGTTATATGTACATTTTCCATACTTGTTATGTATCAATTTAGCCTGTGAGATTGATGTTTGTATTTATTTTTTTCATTTTGAGATGGTATGGCAAATTCGAACAAGAATTATTCATGTTTAAGCCTAGGTAACAGTATTTGTCAACTCTTTGTATAAGGATGTTGTTAATCTTTCATATGAAATTCCTTGTGTATTTACGTTTAGCATCCCCAAAGACGAACATTTTAGTTTTATTTAGATTAATTGACAGGTGATTCTCTACAACGTAATTTCCCAAGTCTGTTAAACGTATTTGGAGACCAATCAGGGTTTTCGATAGCAACACCAAGTCATCAGCATAAAGTAACCAGGGGAATTGATCCTAGACTAGGTGGATTGGATGTGATTACTCTCATGTAGGTTCCCATATCATGGATAAAGAAATTAAACAATGTGGCTGCACGTAGGCAGTCTTGTTTTAAGCCTTTGTATGTTGTAATTGCACTGGACAATTGGCCTTCAAAAGATAATCTGATCTGAACTGATGTGTGTGAATAAAACGTCCCCATAAGAGCTAAAATATATTGCGGGCAACCTGCTTTTTTTAGTGTATCAAATATTTCTTTTCTAGAGACAGAATTGAAAGTAGTTTTAAAATCTATGAAGGTCATGTACAGTGGTTGTTTTGCCTGATGGCTTTGATGCTTATTCAAAGAAAGTATAATCAGATTTATCACTGTACCTAACCCAGGGATAAACCTGGTTTGGAATGGGTCAGCTAAATTATTATCATTTATCCATTTTAACAGACCATTTTAACAGATCCCTTAGCATTAATCTTACATACATTTTTCCAGGGATATCTAATAGTGCTATGGGCCGGTATTTTTGTGCATGGTTTGTCTATGTTGTAAGGTGGACTTTAAATAGGTTCATTATGGCTACAGAGCCCTCCAGGTTATCTATTTCAGAATCGAGCTTCACAATGTCGGCATCGATATATTCATTAAAAGTTACCAAAGATTGTTCAGTCCAGCTGAATCGGTTCCTACCCCCTGAGAGAGTTAGCAATTGTCTGAAATATTGTATATTATTATTTGGAATCTTCCATTTCCAAGTACATTCAAGCAAGTTATGATCACTTTCATTCTGGTCAATTATTTCAAAATCTATGATTTCATTTAACAAGATTCTGTATTCTGTTGTATAAAAATACAAACAATTGTTGACTCATCAAAGCCACGTTTCCAGGTCAATTTGGCCAGAATGTCGCCTTTCATTGACCCATTTAACATTACAAAGTGTCTTTCTTCCATCAGCATCATCCATTGTCTCTAGATCCTAGGTGCGTGTTTGCTATACACCTAATATTGAGGTCACCAGCAATGATGATACCTTGTAAATGCGGATCAATATTTATCATATCCAGCACTCGAATGATTTCTCAGAGAAAATTCTGAACTGTTATATCCATGTGGTTCCATTAAAGGTGAAGTATGGCTAAATTGCCTTTACCATCTTTAGATTTACCAACTGGATATATATGCCATGGCACAAGCTGTTCAGATCTTCTTACCTGACACATCAATTGGCAGCAACACAAATACACGAAGATGACTTTTGGTGGGCTTGTTTGATTGGCGGTGAGAAGACCTCATGGGCAATAGCAATGCCTAAAATATTAGAACAGATCTTCCTTTCCGTACAAACGACTAACTCAACACCACTGCCCATCACCTCTTTGGTTGAACCATATACGCTACCTGGAAGACGACTGTGATTGCAACAACAATTCCTTCTTTTAACTTTACATTTTTCTGCACCAGTACCTTGTAAAAACGCTAACGCGATTAAATCTCGTAATAAAAAAAAATATATATATATATATGTAGTTTTAGCATGGGAGGAGTTTTTGAAAGGCGGGACTCCCTCACTCCTGCGCACCTATTTAGTCAGTTGTTGACTATGTTGAACCTGCTGCCTGCATCCTAGTTTGTCAAGGAACCAACTCCGGGGTTCCTGGTTGTTTGGAAAGTTTGTGGGATTTTGGCAAACACTGGACTAGTGAGGCGCTGGTAGGATTTGATAAGCCACTAGCAGTTGAAAAACAGCTTACACAAATAATTGATTGGTAAAGTTTTTAGTGTTTTCATGGTGATTGTCACCCATGAGATTGTTTTATTTGTAACCAGATGTTAGGTTTACACAGCCGACGCGCGTTTCAACCTGAGTCTTTTTCAAGGCTGTGATTTTGGTGATATTGTGTGTTAATGTTTTGGTAAACCCAGTGAGGTGACATACATGTCCAAATCGTATTTTGGATATTCAATTCACATCCATTAGGCATACATGATCGGGCAGTTGCACATGGTAGAACAAAACAATTCATGATTTATGTGAAAGCATATTGTGACTCCAGGAGAGGTGAATTACCATGTTAGGTGATGGTAAGTGAGAGTGGCAGAAACATATTTGAAAGTACAGAGCAAAGGAAATCAGTTGTTTGATTAAAAATGCCAATTGCAACATGATTAACATGAGGAGAAGAAGCCATGTACCAAGGGAGAAGAGCAAAAGGACACAGGTTATGGTTAGTTGGGAGGATGGCTATAAAATTGTTCCAATTAATCCTTTTAGAAGATGTGTTCTGTGATCTTACCTAAATGAGTTGAGGGTGAGCATCCGGGTGAAGTGTGCTGGTCCTCCCAATTAGGGCGCCAGTGGACTGGTTAGTCGTTTCTGTAAGAGAATGCACCTGGTTGAGGTATATGGCTGTGGAGGGTGGAGGGATACTTGTGGTAGGAATAGTAGTAGTATGGCGCGTTTAGCATGTTGGTTGGTGCCCCCTGGTTGAACAGATGGTTTGCCGTGACTTATATGGTGTGATTGGAGGCTATGGACAGTGCCTATTGCCTGAAGTATATAGAATCCGGTGACTAGGCTGATGAGGTGGTTGGCATTCTCGGGGGTGGGGGAATGTGCATGGTGCTTGTGCAGCCAGTCCGCCTGCCAGTTATGCGCATATGTGCCATTTAGTAGCGCCTCGTTAGTGAGGGGAGAGCTAGGATCAACAATGGCGGTGGTCATGGTCTGGGTACCAGACGATGTTATATAATTGATTGAAGCGCTTGTGATTCGTAAGCGTCTTCTGAAATTACTAGCATTAGTTAGCAAAAGCAATATAGGAGGTAGAGTTGTGGCGCCTGGTGATGTGATTTAGAAGTGCGAGCGGTCGTTGACTTAATGCTTACGATACGCCATTCATATTAAGCAAGTTAAAGAGTAGGGGTCGTGAGTACGCCCGGAGATCGGTAATTCCGATAGAGGTTCAGAACACACGTGTGCGTTAGCTTGGGAGGTGCCTGCCGTGGCGCTTACCTGGTGCCGGGTTCGACTGTGCTGCTGCCGGTGGAGTCGCGGGTCGTCTAGTGTTGAGGTGCACTTCTTCCTGGTAAGACGAGGAAGGTGTGCTGTGATTGGATACTGCAACGAACGAAGTGATTCGTACGTTGCATAGTGCCCATTGATTGGTTGATGGGCCAGTGTGTCATGATGTTGGGAGAAGGCGCATAGCTTTGTGTGAGGTTGCGATCAGGATAGCGCGATCATGCTGGGGAGTAGTGTCTATGCGAGTGCGAGGTTTGAAAGGCTGATATGTTTGCGGTATCGTGTGATGTAGAACGCTCTGGTTAGAGGTAAATGGTTATGGACAAAAATTAACTGATCAACCCTGGTGGTTGAGATGGAGGGAGAAGGGGGGATTGCCCGAAGCAGGTTGACACAAGAAGTTGGAGGAGGCCCGAGGTGCCCATGTCAATAGTTGAAGGTGCATAGTAGTGGCCCTGCACTGTGTTGATAACGAAAAGGGGTTGGAATTTGGGCACAGTCAATTGATAAAATGGTTCTAGAATAAGGATGGGTGGAGTACCAGATGCTGAGATCGTGTGGTAGGAAGGTTGGTGTCCTGGGTAAAAGAGCCAATAACCAGTTCCCTGTAGAGTGTGTTGTTTGAAAATTATCCCAGAATGTGCAGAGTACTACATTTGTATGTGTACATATTTATAAGAAAACATGAAAGTCATGGTCACTGTTCAATCCAAAGGTGGCAGCTCGAAATTTGCATATCAGCTTGGCTTCTCTCTGACATAGTTGGAGTTCTCTGTCTCCACCTCTCGTGTTGATTGGTATTTTCTCCAGACCCATGAAGGTGATGTCTTCCTTGTTGTCCCACTGGTGTTTTTCTTGCCAGTGTAATGCCAGCGGGTATCTGGAGTCTTGCGAGTGCAGGGAGTTCAGATGTTCCCTGATCCTGGTTCTGAGCTCTCTTTTTGTGCTTCCAATATACTTGCGATTACATACACAGTTGATAGCATATACCACAAATTTAGATTTACAGTTGATGTATTGCCCAATTTTAAGCGTGTCGGTGGTGCTGAAAGTCACAGTGTTGGTTGTGGTGGCAAATTTACACATGGAACAATTTCCACATTTGTAGAACCCTACTGGTTTGTTGCTGGTGAGCCAATTGGTATCAGTTTTTGGGGTTGGTGCCAAGAATGATGGACTAAGGATGTTCTTGAGTGTTCTGCCCTTGGTATAGGTAGAAGAGGCTCTGCGTAACATAGGGGATTGGGATAGCTTGTGATGTTTTAACAAAGTTTCTAACATCGTAATATTAGTGAATTGTGTTTATAGAATAAGAATAATATCATTTTCTTGATTAAATAGAGCATGAGGAGAAACTCTACCTACAGTGGTGGCAATTATAATTGGGGCTAACAGCATAGTCAGAGAAGGTAAGTGAGCAGATTTACAAGCGTCTGCATTTTTTTACACAAGATTGGTCTTGGTTGGTGTATTTGCACCATGGTTATATGAGGAGGCACTTCTGACCAGGAAAGATAATGCTGCGCCATCAGCGGACATAATACATGTCCTGGCTGCAGCTCCTTTGCTAACACATCTAAGGGGGGCAGCACATGTGCATCATGTCCTGCAGCAGCTGCTATCAGACAGGACTGCGTTCATTCGATACTTGGTTCCCAGGTGTTTATCCTTCAGTTGTGATTGTGGGCATTTCTAGTTAAGCCTTAGAATCTAAGGTCATTAACAGCGGATTTGCCTACGTCCTCGTGCCAATAAGATCTTATGTCTAAGTGAGTGATTTAGATCTTTTCCGATTCCTAGTTACAGCAGTGAGCAGCTCAGCTATTTCCCCTTCAATTTGGGGATTCAGTGACTCGGCTACTATAACAGTGGGGTTTAAATATACCGGCATCGTAGATTTCAACATGTAAAGAGAGGACATGAAAAAAGTAAACAGGGTTCAAAATGAATAAGTAAATCATTTTACCAATGACAGTTATTCTCAGATTTCGAATGAAGGACCACAGGCTACTGCCCACCCATCCAACTGCGTAACTGCACTCTCGCTGTGTACTCGTCGAATGCGTGCCTGCAAATGCACGCGAGGTATTATTTTTATGGCTGCTTGGGATTTAAGGGGCATGGCTTAGATGTTAGTTCAGCCAAGAGGATATCATTTCAGCACATTACGTCCATATTAGGCCATATAGGTCCATAAGTATTCAATAAATTCAGAGAAGTTAACAAAGCCACTCCAAAGCTCAGAGTAATTCCTGCATAACTGCACTCTCGCTGTGCACTCGTTGAATGCACACAAGGTATTATTTTTATGGCCGGTTGGGCTTGAAGAGGGCGTGGCTTAGACGCTAGTTCAGCTGAGAGGATATAATTTCAGCAAATTACGTCCATATTAGCCCATATAAGTCCATAAGCATTCAATAATTTCCGCAAAGTTAACAGAGCCACTCCAAAACTCAGAGTAAGTCCTGCGTAACTGCACTCTCGCTGTTCACTCGTCGAATGTGTGCCTTGAACATTAAATAGAGTCACTTTGTCCAAGAACTGTTTTGAAAAAGGGAACATTTATTTCAGACAACGAGAAGCAGCATTACGAAACAAGCATGGGCGAAGTCAATAGCTTAGGCTTTTGGGAAGGAATTCGCCAGCTATTGAACGTGTGCCTGCTATTGACTTCTTAACGTCAGGCACCACTCACATTTCATAGGCAGTTGTTTCATAGCAGCTAATTCTGGAAACATGCCACATCTGTGACAACTGCACATTTCTTATTGAGCAGAGAGTTTAACATTTCCTAGCAGATTTGGAACATTTTGGAAAATCCCCACAGATGTTCTCGTTCTATGGAATGTTCTACTCTGCCTGCACTGAGAAGTCCACAGAATCATAAATGATGGAAGGACTGGAGGTAAGACAAGAGCTGCCCCTTTTAATGTGAAGAACACCCTACACGTTTAATGTGGCTTCACGTATTAAGGTTTCCTCCATGAATATCTCACCTGACACTTGAACAAGATTTCTTTATATTCTTCCATAATTGCCCGTTACTTTACCATCAAATGTGTAGCTACTCATATTGCTGGCCTTGCCTTCATGTGACTGCAGCACACCTACCATTATAATTAATATGAAGGTATTTATTGAGCTCGAACCCAGCTCCGGGAAGCAATGGAGCGCTTACATAAATCCCTTTTAAATGCAAGGACACACACGGCTTAACCTGCTGCTTTGCGGGCACATAAACTCTTCTGCATGCCATCTGCATGCCACGTTATACATATCTTTGTCAAATCACTAATTTGCAGCCAGAAGAATCAACCACTATGGAACGCTTGCAGTAGAGCACTCGTTAGCCAATCCACTGAGCCTCTTCCATGCACCTGACAGATACCAGTGAATGGAGGTGCCACCAAACAACTAAAACAGAGGTTGCAACCAACTTTATTTATTTATTTATTTATTTATTTATTTATTTGACATTTGTAGAGCGCACCTAACCTGTGGGTATCTGGGCGCTGAAAAGCAGGTAATACAAATTATAAGTGTTACCACAGGGAACCATGGAAGACATATGTTAGACATAAAGCAGATTAAACATATTAACAGTCGTTTACAGTCAGTGGTTATTTACAGAAACAGTGATTACATCAGTATTAACAGTTGCATTAATCATCAGTATTTACAGATACTTTATTATTCCCATAAGTATTTGCAGATGCAATAATCAGACGTTTTTACAGAAACAGTATTATTGTCTAGTGATGATGCTATTTTATTTATTTATTTTTATTTATTTTTTTTCTTTTTACGCGTCACATGCCTGTGAGCTTCAGGGCACACAAAAACAAAAGACAGGACACACAACTGGACCAGCAAGAAGAGAAAGGAGCCATAGCGGGTTACTCCAGATTGAAAAGGTGAGTCTTTATGGCTTGCTTAAACAGGCGATAGCTTTGAATCTGTCGTATACCCAGCTGGTAGGGCGTTCCAGAGGAGAGGGCCCTGAACATCAAGAGTGGTGCCCCCAAATTTAGATGTCTTAAATCTAGGGGGAGCAAGAAGAGTAGCAGCGTAAGAGTAGCAGCGGAAGAGTGAAGGTTTCTTTCATTGGACTTGATGCTAATGCGTTCAGATAGATAAGTGGGATTGCTGAAGGACAAGCATTTATGTGTTGTCGTTAACACTTTGTGTGTTATACAATGTTTCACGGGAAGCCAATGTAGCTTATTTCTGAAGGTGGAGATATGAGTGGGACGAGACTGATTGAAGATGGTGCGCATGGCATTGTTCTGATCTAACTTTAAAGATTGAATATTGGGACAGTAGTGCCGGACAGTAGGCTATTGCAATAGTCGAGGCTGGAATTTATCAAAGCTGTGGACAGGAGAGCACAGTTTCCAGCTGTAATAAAAGGGCAAATATAGCTGATTTGTTTGTTAATCAGTCCACAACTAGACCTGATGTTAGAGACATGAGACTTCACAGATAGCTCCTCATCGATAACAACTCCTAAGGTTTTGACTTTCCATTGGACAGTGATGGTATTGTCTGCAATAAGGAAGTTGGCATAGTCGGAATCAAGTTTGTTCCAGGTGTTTTTAGAGGATACTATCATGAGCTCAGTGTTTTTGTTGTTCAGAGCTAGAGAGTTGCAGGCCAACCAATTCTGGATGGCTTTGTAGATGTTATTAATGGTTTCATGATCGTTCTTATACAAGCCACTTAGTTGTATGACGACCTGCGTATCATCTGCGTCGTTTGTGTATTGAACTCCGAGCCTGCTCAGAAGATCGAGAAGGGGTTGAATAAACAAATTAAAAAGCAGTGGCGTCAAACAAGAGCCCTGTGGAACTAGAGGCACGGTTTGAGAAGTATTCTCATTAAAGAGGGCTACAGGTTGGATGTGAAGAGCCAAGCCTTATGTTTTCTGCGAAATGTGGTGTGGGAAGGGTCAGCTCTAATGGCTAGAGGTAGGGTGATCCAGCCTTTGGCTGCCACAACTGGGAAGCTACGTCCTCGGCTTTACATCTTTTGAATTTAGGAACCGTAAGAAGGAAGGCTGAGGCAGAGCGTGTGGGCCTGATGGTTTGGGTTGGAATCATTAGCTCTGGTATGTCATTTGTTCCTATAGCGATGACCCCTGAGCCAAAGGCCTCAACTTGGTTCATTTTGTGTAAGTTATTATATGTGACCATAATAGAATTGTCACAGGAATACTGCTATGGCAGCGGAATTGTGTGTGATTTACGTATAATTGCTCAGAAATCTACTAACCTTGTCACTTTGCTATGTGCTAAACGCTCTGTGAATCAGGCCCAAAGCACCGTGCTCTCTCTGATGGAGTACACGTTTCTTCCGAGCTTTCCACATCATAGGATGGGGACTACTCAACGTTGTCAAGTCCACACTTGTCTGGCTAAAGCATTGTTATACCACAAACACATTTCAAGTGTGCCCCTTTGCACCACTTCAAAATCTTCCTCCAGTAACACTTCATACCCAGGGGCAGCAAATGCAAGGATGTCGGCTTGAGAAAGCCATTCCAGCCGAAACATTTAGCGCCTTTGCGTTCTGGCCGCTGCTAGGTAAAGGATCAGAATCTTGAGTGTAGAGTTGTATGTGCTCTTCTTCAGGGTCTGTACTCCCTTCTGAAATGGTTTTTAATTTGTCTATATGATATATTATTGTTCCCACGGACGCACCCATTGCTTCTGGAAGACTTAACCAAGCATCAACATAATTGGTGGACGGACATTTTGTAAGCGTGTGTACGTGTTGCATTCACACTATATATGTAACGCATGTCACAGTGAACTCATTTTCAATAACTTTAATTAAAACATATAAAAATCAGTTTTCAGAACAGAGCATTACACATACCTTTTGCCAAGTAAATGAAAAATGCACATTACCATCTGTAAACAAACATTTGGCACACACATAGGCAACCCATAAAAACAATCACTAAAGAAAGGGGAAAGCAGGAGTAAGTCTCTTCATTCAAAAAGCATCCAGGCAAAAACGTGAGGCAGAAAGAGAAAACAGAAAACTGGGGAGGAACTGGGTGGGGGGCGCAGAAAGTGGGCAGAGGGAGAAAGAAGTGGGCAGAGGGAGAAAGAAGTGGGCAGAGGGAGAAAGAAGTGAGCAGAGGAAGAAAGAAGTGGGAAGCAGGAGAAAGCAGCTTGGTTTTATTGCCAAATGGCTTCTAAGAAAGCAGGACATTCTGGGCTTTGTTTAGGGCAGGGTCGGGAGATGGCAACACATGAGAAAAACTCGCGTCTGCTCCCTGTTCAAGACGGATGTCATCTTCGTATTATCAGCTTCCGACCCTTTATCCCCACCACACCGTCTGCGCTCAATTCACACGATGGAGCAGTCATCGGAAGGGGGAAAAAGAGGGCTACAACGGGTTCCTTAATGTTGCTAGGGGGGTTAAATGGGCACAGTCTTTCAGAAGACCAAGGGCCAGCGTGATAAAAAGTAAAACCATGCAGCGTGCCTCAATAGCTCCGCAGTAACAAGGAAGACTCTTTTAGGGACGTGCTAACTTCCACCTGTAATGAGCATGTGAGACTGGCGCATTGGCGTCAAGGTTTTTTGTTGTGTTTATTCACTTGTCAATTAAGCTCTTGTGGTTCTGCTAATGAGCCCTGAATGCAGGAGGAGCTGCTGTCAAATGACGGGCTGTTGAATAGGCAAGGCCTAGGGGACGCTGACTTAGCTATCTGGACAGGGTGGCATAGTCAAAAACAATCATCGATTCCACAGAGGACCAAGAAGAAATCTGCTCTTAAAGGGCCTTTTTAGTGAATGAGAAAGAGAGAAAGTGCCGAGAGACAGAGAGGGAAAGAGAACAGGGGCTTGAGCCCTCTGACAGCGCTCAGAAACATACACATTTAGGGGGGTGGGGTTAGGTGGAGGAAGGCTGCTGTAAGTGACGTGCTCGTGATGCAAAATGAGCGCTACCTAGAGAAAGCTCTGTGGTGGTAGCCATTTTTTAGGGTGGGAGTGGAACCTGCGGAGCAACTTTGCTAGAAATGTTGGGGGAGACAGGGGTGGGGTGGAGGAAAGGTGGATGGTGACTCTTAGGGATCATTTCAGCCAAATGGTTTGAAAAAATGTGGTTGAATGGTAGATTTGACTGAATTCGGTCAACATCATTAGTTCAAAGCTGAAGATACCAAACATGAAGAGCTGGGGTTTCCCCCACTTCCTATGTTTGGTATTTTTGGCTTTGGTGGTTGTGGGGGTGTCCCCCGCTTCCTCAGCATTGGTGGCAGGGGACCAAACAAAAAAAAGAAGAAAAAGGGACCCTGCAGCGTCAGATCTGACCCGCATTAGATGGATGGATCTGACGCTGCAGGGTACAGGAGAGGCGGTTGGATGGAGAAAAGGTAAGTAGGGGGGGTTTATGGGTTTTCTAGCAGTTTTGGGGGACATGGGTTTGGTTTTTTGTACCAGGGTAAAAATGTATTTGCAGCGAAAATGACTACGGTCAATTCCGCTGTGATGTTGTACCTCGGTAAAACAACCAAAATCCCTGAGGGATAACACTAGACTACTACACCACAAGAGTCCATTGCTGACGCTCTGTTATAACTTTCATAAGACTGGTGGCATATTCTTAAAATTCAATTGGGCCCCCACACATCTTCAGCCTGCCTGCCATGCACCCAGTGACACAACATAACATTCACAAACTTAATTCCAATAGTACATACAAACAATTCATTATTTATAATTTATTCAGACAAAAAGGTCAACACACATGCTTGCATACACTCCCATTGACATACACTGTGTGCACACAACATTTATATGTAAATATAAAATAACACATGGAAACAGTGGTGTAATGTCCATTGAGCAAACCAGACTTCATCACAGCCTTATCCCTGAAATGTTGGTCTAAGTTGGCTTGACCTAGCTGAACTATAAAGCTGTGGCCGAAAGGAACAGATTCACTGCAATGTCAGCAATTCCCTTCATGTTTTCCTTTCATTCAAAGGCAAAAGCCATCAGCTAATGCAGTGCAGTGGGTGACCAAGTATACTTGGTATCAGTTTTTGCATGCCATATATCTCCAAACGTGGGTTCTGCACAGCACCTTATATGTGTACGTGCTGATAGATTGTTTCTACAAGATTCTGACTGATTAAAATTAAGGTATGTTTTCCTGTGTTCAAATGGCTCCAAGCAGCAGAGTACCGAGCAGGAGAGACAGGTGCGGCAAGCTGCCCCCTGTGGCTCTTTTAAGAGCCAGACCGGGACATTTGTCATTGGGACACCTCTCCCGTTTGGCAGCTCAAAGAGGGCGCCCAACGGCAAAGGTGTCCAGCTGGCAGGACAATGTGTGCTGAGCTATTCCTGCTCAGCATGCGCATTGTCCTGGCAACAGGACACCTTACCCATTCCGAATAGTAGAGGTGTCTTGCTGCCAGGACAATGTCCCAAGGAGCTCCGGGCAGCAGAGGGTCCTCACGTTGCTCTGTATAAACAGAGCATTACAATGTGAGCCATTAGGCGCTGATGGGAGGGAGGGGGGTACTATTAGCAGGGACTTTTGTCCCTTTAGAAATGTGAATGGGAAGGAGTGATCAGAAGTGAGAAAGGTGCATAATGTTGCATGCTTTATGAAATAATGACTATAGCTTTAAAACAAAAGGGGGATTTGTTAGGCTCACATTAATCTACATGATGCTATTGTGACTTTGCATGTGGAATGGGGAGAATAAAACTAAAGCCATACTCCCATTGCTCAACATATTTCTCTGACAATGTATATAGTGTATGGTTAGTTTACTATGAAAGGCTAGTTTATGCAATGTGTTTTGCTTCCAATGCATTGTTATAAATATATATTTAAGCAAATGAAATGTAAAGCAAATCCTTAATAAATATCTATATCAACTAAACCTGGAAGGTTGTGCGTGGTCGCTTAAATTGTCAACATCCCAGTTTCACAATTTAACCAAGTGTGTGATCCTGAGCAAATCATTTAATCACATTGTGCCTTATCTGCAGCTCTGCAAGTGACTCTGATTCACTTCATAGCTTATGTTAATGTTTCATGGTATTATAATGGAAAAGCCTAATGACTATAGAGTTGTTCCACATATAACAATAGTGCAATTTAGGTATTTTGCACCACAAAGGTATTTGTCACTTGGTTTATTTATGGCAACTTATTCTAAAGTCACTTCCATGGTGCCTCCAAGTATCAAAGATGGATGATGTGCCCTGCAATGTCCTTTTCTGTGAAGTCACTTCTGCTCGTGCAATCCAAATATTAATTAGGAAGTTTGCATGTATGTTGCCTCAGAGGGCCGGGCCAGAGCGCTAATAGATGGATTTCCTGCATCTGGAATGATCCTGCAGTTTTATTTTGTTTTGTTGTGTGCTAAAATGCCATCTTCCACTAATGTTACCAAAAAAGTAGATTGGGACAGGGCTGGACGGTTTGAGGGCGCCAATGAGACCATGTTGAATTCCACACACTGCATTTCATTGCTCACCCCATCCCCCCCCCCACACACACACACACACTCTTACAATGCTGGATACTACCCTGCTTAGTTTGGTAAGTGAAGCAGTTTCTGGTGGCCTGTAACCTGAACCATGACACCCATTTACTAATTTGCACCAAACCGTCCTGAAAAAGTACTTTTTGCCAGTTTTGTGAAGATTATTTTTGGTGGCAGGGGGAAAAGTTATGTAGGGCTCCTAAAAGTGTGCTTTTAACACAAAATCCCATCTGGTTCCTTCTGCGCATCCAGAGCAAAAACTGCTTAACAAAGATTCACCATGTTTGGAAGACATATAGCACTCAGCTTCATTTCACAGAATTTGCAGAGTACGATAATTTTGGGTCACAGGTTTTCTCAGTATGACTCTTTCAACTCTACCTGGGTAGGGTGCACCTTCCACCAACTTCATTTTGAAATTAGGATGGTGGTGCTTTAGTAGCATCTGAAAAGTGGCAAGACTAATTTTAGAGGAGTTGCAGAGCTGTGACTTGCCACAGAGAATGCACCATTTGTTATTGTTAGTGTGTCTTCTTACCTGGGGCCTTAATGTGTACTGTGAGCTCAGCTCAAATTGTCCAAATGTGACACGCGTCCTCACTAGGGTTAGCCAGCAGCCCAGCCCCCCCAACAAACATAAGCAAACACAATTAAAAATTATAATTGAAAAAAAGTACCTCTCCTCTGGTTTCAAATGCTGCCCGGGCCACGTCTCATGTTGCACCGACCTAACCTCTTCGCACTCCCGCACCTCCAGACAGAAACCAGCAAGCTGAATGAGCCTCCTAGTTCCTGTTTGTGTGTTGCACTAAGACAAAGCCGGAAAGCTATTCTGTGCGCCGCAGCCCCAGGAAGTGCTGCTGCTAGTGTGGCAGCACAGGCGCCAGGCCCTGCAACACCCAGTTCAGCACCCTTGCTTTGAGTCAGGCCAGCCAGGGTGAGGGACCATGCCACGCAGGGCATCCCAGCCCTGAATGTGTTGCAGCACGGCTGCCAGGCATCTCAGCATTATGTAATGAGACAGAGCAAGCCTTGCTGGGCACCACAGCCGGGATTGCACTGTCCAATTACATAATTGATGATTGCAGCCCCCTGCCCTCCCTCCAAAAGATGGGGGGGACAAAAAGGCATGCCACAGAAGTTGGGGGGGACAAAACCTCCTATCCCCCTTATAATTACGCCCATGTATGGAAAGGTCTACACTGCAGAGAGATTGTTTTGAGCGATGCTCCTAAAGAAGTATGTTTTATTTCCAAGCTTTTTGTATATTTAATGTGCGTTTCTTTCGCTGCTGTGCTACAAGTGGACCGCTATTTATTGAGGAGAGATTGGTTGAACAATGCTTTTAAGAGTGTGTTTCTCAGATGCTTGTACAATGAAATATATATTGTACTTTTAAGCTGCATTAATATGGGTTAAAAACAATAACAACATTTCATTGGGGGGATAGCTCAGGGGCAACATGCTTGCCTTGGAAGCAAGACAACACGAGCAACACAGATTTGATCCCCGTGTCCACGCTTAGAAACCTCTCGGTATTAATCGCGTTATAAATAGCCTATCATATAAATCAAAAGGAGCGTTTTTGATGGGGTCCATCTTTGAATGGCAGAAAATGCCTTAGAATAAAGCCTATCCACCTTAGATTACAATCTGATAACGCGCTTATGGAATCCTCTTCCCACCTCTCTTCATCTTTGATCTGAATTACCCTAATTTAAAAGATCTCTTGAAAAGTTTCTTCTTAATTCAAATGATTAGATATCTCTTCTCCCTGATACCTCTCTGGCTCTGACCATGACTCTCCTCTGTCTTGCTGCACACTGAGGCCTTTGGGCGAGTTGCACCTTATACGAGTTATATAACAATAACTATAACAACAACTTAAGAGGAGGAGGTTTCAATCTAAATCACTAATTGCAACACCTCTGGAAGAACTATGCTGTCCATAATAGAGTCATATATCCCTATTGAGCAGTTTCCACACCGCCCAGACAATATGGATAAGCGTGAGCTTTCATTGTCCACTGCTGATTGTCTAGTTGTAGCTGATTTACTCAAAAAAAGTAACTACAAAACATGTTTTTGATTAAAAAAAACGTGTGACAACAGGTTGTCCTTGTTGTCTGGCTCCCACCATGGGGGAGGCTGGAACCAGTCCTTCAACATTTTGAGGTTCTGAGCAGCGGTGTGCCTGGCAGAGATGCAGGTCTTGCTCGAGCAGCAGGTCACACCCAATATGCCCTGGGGGTGAATAGGGGCAGAGCTTGCCCCTCTGCCTTCCACACTCAGTCTTCACCTCCGGCAGAGGGCTTTGGGGAGTCAAGTCTCCCAACAGAGATCCAGTAAATTCTTCCATAGGTGTTTGTTCCAAATTGAATCCCAGAATGAGTGGTATGCCCCTTCCTTTAAAGGCAAAAGCTTGCAGGTGATTGGACAAAAGCAAGCCTGCTTGAATGTTTCGATCCTTTTCTTGGAACAAGTTGGCGATGCCTTACGACAACACACCCAAAGTTCTTTGTGTTAAGGGAAGTGAAGGGACAGGAAGAAACAGAGAAAAGAGGATGGTGGAACCTTCCTCCAGCTGTTCTGAGCTTTTTCTGTCTCCACTAACCAGTGGTTGAGGTGGGCGGGAGCGTTTGAGAGCCGTGCTCTACTTTTTTAAAATTAAGTTTTTACAGTTCCTTTACTTTTATTTTAAAAGAAAACCATTCCGGAATGGTAGGCCAGTAGGGAACGTAGGTCCACTACTTCTTTTCATACACTTCGACCACTGCCACTAACCGTGCCTCATTCCCTTGTCAATAGCATCAAAGCCCATTTGGTATGCAGCACCCTGGTGTGAGGCTAATCCTTGTCTAAAGGGGGTGCTTTTTGACGCCTGTTCCCCGGGCAGCTTCCTGCGGAGTGGCTTTCTCACTCTGAAAGATGTTCCCGGTCCTCAAACAGGATCAAAATAGAGGCAACTCCCAGACTCCACATGGCTACAGGGCTGTAGGAAATACACATAACCCTTCCATAGAGGAGCTGGGCTCTTAGAGATTGCATGTGTGTATGCAATTGATGTGGACTGGATAATGCTGAAAGATGCTATGCACCAAACCTCAACCTCAAGTACAGCTTACATAACATGCCACCAGCATAGCAACTCTCATAGTTGTGTCATTTTTGGAACAGTGGTGCATGTCTTAAATGCAACCTCTGCACTGCCAGGACTTGGGTGTCACAGTACCTGTCAATTGGGCATTTGTGTCCCCTGAATCTGCTCTGTTGCAGAGAGCAGGTGCTGCATATCAGCATACTGCTCCAGCAGGGCACAGGTGTACACTATGCATTTGGCATGCATCTTATGATAGGGAGATCTGTTTTTAAGATTGCCTTTTCTAAGATGGAATTACAGATATCATTGTATTAGTTTAATAAAAATAAAAAAAGCTAGAGCTTCTACACCCTCACCAGATTGCAATCTATCACAGAATTTCTGAATGTATAATTCTTGCCACTTTCCTCATTAAGGGTCGGCAATACATATACTAACTAAGCCACACAGGCATAGACATTGAACACCCTACCCTCAAAACATCCAACAAACAACCGAGCACTGTACCTCTAGAACCCTCTTACATACCACAACCCGGCCATCCTAACACCATGGGCACAGGAGGCAACCGTCTAGACACAAATACCTATCAACACTAAACTTAGAAACAGACCTGCACGCAGATTTAGCGTTACTTTATGTCTGCACACATCAACAGAGCTAACATGCGTTTTCATTCTCCCGCTTAACTAACCATAAAAACTCCCTGGCAGATCCACCAGAGCATCCAGAGAGATATGCAAATTCCACCTGAGAACAGTATAAAACTCAGTGTCATAACAATGGTATAGAGTTTGTCATAACAATGGTATAGAGTTTGTTTGTTTATTGCACTTTGTACCAAGGAACGAAGCTAGTAAGCAGTGATTATAGTACTGCTGAAAAAGTAAAGACATGAGATAAAATGATGCTGTTTGCAGTCAAGGTAGGAATGGGATCATATAACTTGAAGAGTAGAGCTGGGTTTAAATAAAGAGGCTACAGTTTAATACGTTTATATAGTGTTTAACTGATTGCCTCTTGGATGTGCTCAAAGAAATAAAGTATTGTGGCCTCAAACATTTTAAAAGGTCCCTCTAATCAGACAATTCTACAAAATAAAACGTATTGGGGCTTACATTAGAGTCTTGATACTAATCTGGATGGTTTCTCTTTAATTCTGTCAATCAAGCAATGTAAACAAAAATGTATTTGAGCAATAGTAACTTTTGGTATAGACATTTTCACCACATGCCTTGAGAGGTCTTTGGGAAAAATAGAAGGCCCATTTTGGAGGGATAACTTCGTACTTCCACATAACGCTTCAAATCCTCTTTTACAGAAAGAACTCAGAGAAAACAAACCCAGTTCTAGCATTAAAACTAGATCAACTGTGTTCGTATATAAAAATAATCCATGCATACAAAAGTGATATAAAACAGATTCTTAAAACAGCTACTCAAAAAAAGAGAATGCTAGTGTCAAAACGTTCCGCTCCTGGAAGCCATGGGACAAGTGGAGAAAGAGGAAGGCATTCATTTTAACATTTTCTCTTTGAGAGAACACTACCAAAATGGCCATCAAATTGTGACAAAGGACAAATCCATGTTTCAGGGTCTAGTGTTTTAGCAATCCGATCCTCTACACACACAATTCCCTAGTTCAGGAACCGTCACTGGCATCTCCTGGCGTCTCTACACTTCTCCTGAAGTTCCTGGTGGTGAATGCCCCTTGGTCCGTTCTTCTGACCTTCCTTTCGATATCCAGCCTGGTTCTATCTGAAGGCGCTGCTCGTGTTCTGTTCCGCAGGGGCATGCAGAGAGTGCTGGGACCTACTCCTAGGGTCCCAGTTCCCCGTAACAGTAAACACTGATCACTGCAATCTCCAAGTCCTACAAACTACTGAGACACAAAACAGTAGACATGACACATGGGCTTATTTCTTCTCCTCTTACAGGCTGCTATATACCTTTCTACTGGGTAAATAAAACCTTCTGGCTGACACTCTATCCAGGATCCAGGAACACAATACCGACTCTTTTCAATCAGAAAACGTGTTTAATAAAGCAACCTTCCTATTCGACGTAGCAGACTTCATACATATGCTCACTCAGGAATTCCACAAATCTAAGAGATAGGTTACAAGACGTGATTCAGACCTATCATCTTGAAACAGAGGGCAATCTCCTTTTCTCTGGACATCACGTTTTTGTTCCGACTCCTTCCTTAAGAAAGGAGATACTACAAATGTGTCACAACTTAGTATTAGCCGGCCATTGAGGTATACAAGTTATTCTGGAAGCCATTAGATGTCATTTCTGGTGGCCCAGAGTGAACAGAGACCTACAAGATGGCATAGTATTATGTACTATTTGCATGCAAACTAAGACTCCTCACCAAAGGCCATTAAGACACCTCATTCAACCTCCATTGCCTACTCGCCCCTGGCAGTACATTTTAACAGATGTCATTGTGGATCTACCTTTGTCTTCTGGTCAAACAATCATCATGGTCACCATTGACACTATGACCAAGATGACACATTTCTTAGCTCTGCAGCAACTACCTTCAGCATTACAGCTGGCCAATCTTTTCTCGAGAAGTATCTTTTGTCTACATGGCTTACTGGATAAAATCCTATCTGACAGCGGACCTCAGTACACTTCATGATTCTGGAATTAAGTATGTCAAATATTGGGAATCCAACAAGCCCCCTCCTCGGGCTTCCACCCCCAGACTAACGGCCAGACAGAGCGCATAAACTAGAGCAGTTTCCTTGCCTCCTGTGCCTGGCTCTGGTTCCCACTTTATTTTGGGCTTGCCTATTTTGCCCACCTGGCTCCTCCGAGCCGCAATCTCCTGTCCAGCCTATGCACCCTTTGCATCCTGCTGGCTGCTATTCTTGATTTTCATCGAGCTCCTCGCACATGCTGTCCTTACCATTGGAACTCCAGCCTGCTGCTTGCTTCATGCTGGTAAACTGACTTTGTCATGCTGTGCGCTCCTCGCTCATGCTCACAAGGACTGTGACTACCTAAATCACTCGGCACAATTCGATATTGCCTTCATTCACAGCGCGCTCCTCGCGCCCTGTTTGAGCCGCCTCCTCCTCAGTCTTTGGTGCTATTCCAGCACCTCACATTTGTTGCATCCCTTTACTTCACGTGGACAGAGATAATGCCCTTGCTGCCCTTCTGCTGCTCCTGCATTGCAGCAGACTCCTCCTCTACACCTCAAGCAGAATCCTATTGATCCCGGATCTGCCTAAAATGGGGTTTTCCCTGCATCGGAGGGTTTCCCCAACTGTGCACGGTCCTTGTTTTCATTCAGGAGACTGATGGGGTGGGGATCCCCACTTATCTTCACACCCACTCTGGACTCCAAACTGCAGGTCAGTGTACCATTTTCTAATCTTTAAAGCTAGACAGTTATTGGAATTCATGTTTCTTTCCTCAAATGCACTGATGTTATCAATACCGTAGAAATGCCTATAGAACGAATTATATTAATCTTGGAAAAAAAGCTATCAAATGGGATTGGTTTAATAATGTGTCAATGAAACTAAATAACTGTAAGATATAGGATTATTATTTGTATCCCACAGGATTCGCTACTATCCTTAAACATAGTAGATATTTCCCCAATACAATTCTTCACCACATGTTTTATGAATGTTGATTAAATTGACTTTTTAATTTGTACACTAATATTGGGTGTATGTTTGCTAAGAGTTTATAAGGTGTAATTTGTGACACTCAATAATAAGAACAAATAAAGAGGTTTATAGTGCATGCCAAAGACCGTCAGAAAGCACATACACCAGAACCGAACCAGTATTTCTTTCAAAAGGTACAGGCCAGCTGTTGGGAGGAAAGGAAATATCACCCAGCTGAATAATTAAGCCTTGCTGAGCAGTTTCTTCAAATCACAGCAACAAAGTCTTGCACAGCCTTTAATAAGGTAAGAGACCAGTTATTTGAGGTGTTACTTGGGGATTGCAATCATCTGAGTTTGGAGAAACAGTCTCATACTGGTCTACTGACTACTAACTTAAGAATATTAGCACGTTTCTAGCAGATTCTGGCCCCATAACTTGCTTGTGCAAGGAGACAATTAATAATATGCCACGTTTATAAAAACAATTCCTTTATTTTTTTTAAGCATTATATTATATGTTGTTTTTAGAGAATGTAACAGGTACGGAGCAGAATGCCATCATTTTCACTGCTCAATCTCCCGTTGCCATAACACCCCCAAACAAAGTATTCGTTCTTCCGCATTACTGGTCCTAACATTCTGTAACCTGCACCAGAGTCTAGTTTCTGTCAGTCTCATATGGGTTATAAAACTCAAAGAAAGATAATAAGAAAACACAGATTCCAAAAATAAGGATGTGGTGGTGATTAGAAATCATGGTGTCATGAAAGGCTTGGGCCAAAGCTGGTTCCTTTGGCAAAGGTGGTGGGCTCTGATCTATATAGGAAACTTGTATGATACGCTGCTGTCCATTCCAAGATGGCACTGATGATGACCATCAAAGTCTTAAAGTTCCACTTCCGGGCTGGATCTGGAAGTGACGTCTGGACGCTGAACGAATAATTGGAAGCCACTGCCTTTGCTCCGCACATGCCAACGCTGCACGTCATCAGCGTTCCTAGTTGCCGTAGTCAATGCGTTTCAGCGATGTTTCTCGTGTCCTCAGTTCCTTCCCCCTTCCCCTTCCCTTTCCCTGTTCACTTTTGAGACTGCCATTTCTTCAGCATCTTTGAGGCTTCTAAGGAGTCCGCCTCCGCTTGAAGACGCCCCTTTAATGAAGGCTTCGTCTTAAGTCAGGATCCAGTTTGAGACATCATCTGCAGAGGTTTTTCTACCATCTTGGTTTTTCACTCCGTTGGTCACCTCTCTTCATGTTACCTGCTCTTTGCAGTAATATCGTTACTGCTGGCAAGGTGGCATCCAGAGGGCGGGCATACACCTCATCTCCCAGTTTAGCATATCAGGCCTATGCCTAAAGTGAGCGAAGATTAACATACCTGGTCTGTAATCTACCCGGCAGTGTGTTTCAGAGAAATACCGCTAAACTTTTCACCACTTATTCTGAAAACGCAAGCTCGCTTGGGGGTCATGTACCAATTGAACATCTCAGAATTTGTATTTTAAACAGTGGCTCAAATCTATCATGAAAGGCTTTCAATACCTTTCACTGCAGAATTGGCCATGAGGCAGCATCATTTCCGGGAACAGTACGTTCATCTTTCATTCATTCTCATTAACATTTCTCAAAGGAATGAGATTTGCTATGATTGGGCAGCTGCTTAGAAATAGCAAAATGTGGAATGACAAACTACCTGACAAGCCCTGCATCAATCAGTGTTTGATATGCTTGCTACAATGGGCTAGATTTGCAAAGCTAAGTGTTCACGCGATATTGCTTCTACCATTCTAAAGGCAACACAATGGTACCTCGAATTTCCATCCTGGCATTATAAGGGGCTCCCCCAGCTGATTTCTCCCGCAGCATGTGGGGTGCCCACATTACTTTGCATTCTTGCACTTCTTTTAATCCCACGAATAGAGACTACATTCATAAAGTTCAGATCGCAGAGTCACTGCAGTGATAGGTTCATCTGTTTAACTGTCAAAACGAAATGAAGATTTTCCGATTTTCATACATATATGATGTACTGAATAGGAAAGCATTGCAGCTATGATTATCATAGAATAAAGCGGAGAGCTGATAAAGCTTATGATTGGTTGGCATCGATGGGGCTACGCACTGTATCAGTGATATGGAGCATAGGACACCAGAAGGAGGCCCAGCCTCATTCCAAGCAAGGCAGGGATGCCATGTGCACTTGTGGTAACTGGGCAGCGAATACCTATGCAGAGTGGTGTGACCCACCTGAAGCAAAGAGAATATGCCAGGTGTCTGGGATAGGTGGAGTTGTGTCTACACTAGCTGTCATAGAGCACCGCATCAGGTGCTTCCATAACACCCCTTGGGCCCGCCACACTCTATACAGAAGGCACCTGGGACGGTCTAGTTGTTGTTGGAACAGGCAGCAGGTTGCATGGTGACATAAATAAGCAGTAGACTTAATCCTTGACAAACAGGGAAGCTCTGCATCGCACCTTGCCTGTGAAGTTGCTAGAGCGCTCACGAGTACCCGTTTCCCCATGTTCTTCTCTTTTCTGTTATTCTCTGTGTTCTGGTCCCATCCTGGAATCCTTCCTATTCCTGGTCCATTGATCCCCTGTTCCCCCTCGCTCATCTTCTTGGTCTCCGTCCTGAACAGGCTACCCGATGATCAGGTTCCATTCAAGACGCCTCCTTCTCTTCAGACATAGCTGCCTGTGGACATCAAGATTCCTGATTTGGGGGGTTTATTCCACAGAGGGTTTCCGCCTGCCTTGGGTCAGTGTCTGGGTGGGGCCTTTTGTCCACCTTGTTCACAGAGGATGGCAGATTGGCCTCATCTCAGAACCGGCCTTATCTCTTTGAACCATGGAAAGAACACAAGACATTGGTAAGTCCGACTGAGCCTAGTAAGACTGACACTAGTGTTCTGCTCAAGGTTAAAAGATGGAACTTTGCGCTTAGCCATCCGACTACATAACTCATTGGATCACATCAATACCATATTTTAATGTTCTAAAAGGCTCAGAAAAGATTTGATAAATTAGCAAGCGGGCACGACATTTTCCTGAGGTGGTTATACTCTGCAGCATTCCCGGTCTGTTTCTCTGCAGCTGGAAAGAAAACACGTTATCACCCACTGCCACCAAGAACTGAGTGTTAGATGTTTCTGCTTCCACAACCTGTAAATAGTACTTATCAGCATTTGTAGTACTGACCAATGCACAATGTGCTACTTGCTACTATGTGTTATCCAACATCTCTGCAGTCGGCTCCCACACATTCCCTCCCTGCCACAAAATCGCCGAAAGGTAAACTAACACAAGCAATTGGTCCTGTGCAAGGTCAAAGGGTCATTTGTTGGCTTATTGCATTTTTTATCATTTATTTGCAAACATTTATTTGCAAACATGTTGTATTAAGTCTTATAAAAATAGCATCAACATAACTGTATTCAGTTAACGATTGCCACCTTACCAACATGTATGGAGACCATTAAAAATTGAACATGTAATAAAGATCTCACGCTTCATACATGCATCCTCCCTCATGACACACGTAGCACAAAAGGCAATGTGGACAACATATATACACCAAGCACACATTCATACACTACATATAATGTGCAAAACATAGCAATTCTATACAACAAAAATACACAAAACATTTTTGGACCACTGCTGAATATAGTCTGGCACCCTAAATCCTCAACAATGTGCCACAATTACAGTAAGTGCCCAATGGCTAATCGAATGACCCTTAGGGCTAGAGGTTCTTTTGACAGTGCCCATATCATCATTAAATTTGCCAACGCTTCTACTTTGTAGCCTACTCATGTTTCGGCCTCGTGGGTGATGATTCACAATAACTCAGTGTTCCTCAGGGCTGAGCACCATTTATCACAAGGAAGTCCTTAGGTGGCAAAACATTGGGAGTCTGTGGTGCTGCCTGGAGACAGGCATATCCACTCTCAGGAAGCTGAAGCATTAAGCAATCAACTGGAAGGTCAATAGGTAGATTGACAGCTCCCACTTCAAAGAACATCTCCTGTTGATAGAGTCCAAAAGAGTGTTGTGGATTCCCCGGATGTGTGCAGCCTCCAGCAAGAACTCCTTGCTATCCAGGAACTCAGCTTGAGTAAGATATGAGCCTAGGATTTTCCGCTATTGGGTCAGGTAAAACACTGTTGTGTTGTCAGACAGGATCCGTACTGGGTGAGGTCTGAATATTACAGCAAACCCCAGGGCTGTGGAGTGTACAGCTTCTAGGTCCTTCCAACTGGAGGAGTGCAGGGATTCCCAGAGGGAACATTGTCCTTGCATTGTGATTGTCCTGAAGAAAAAGGGACCAGGGGGAACCACCTAAGGGGATTGCTTGGCACCAGCCACCATTCAAGGGATACCACTATCTGAAGAGATACTGAGATCAGATTTTCAAATTCAACTGAGGGAGGAGACCAACTACATTGAAGAGGCCACAACAGAGGTTGAAGACACATTGAGACTTGCCAAGGCTAACAAAGACTGATGCCACCATCAGCCCATTTACCCAAAGTCGTCTCCGGGCCAAAGCATCCTTTAGCTGATGTAATCTCTTTACCTCGCATGTGATCCATGTAGCTCTGCTCTGTGGGTGGTGGACCCACCAGAGGTTGGTTTGGAAGTGATACCCAGTGAACTGGATATTCTTACTAGGTTCAGGCTGTGACTTCTTGTAACTGATCAAGAACCTGTGCAGGGCCAGAAATGAGGAGACTCTGTTAACTGTTTCCCTCACCTCCGGAGTGGATGAACCCTGGATCAAGAGAACGTCCACATAGAGATCTATCCCTCTGCCTTCCTGGTGGAGCATCCCAATTATCAGTGCCAAAACCTATGTGAATATTCTTGGAGCTGATCGAAGCCCAAAGAGGGACATGATGAATTTGTAATAATGCCGGCAATCGTGAATCTCAGAAACCTGTGAAACTCAGGATGAACTGGCACATAGAGATAGACAGCATTGAGGTCCAAGAAGGTCAGCCAATCTCTAAACTTCACCAGTGGCATCATACACTGGATAGCCTCAATTTTTGCTTTGATATTGCTCACATAGAGATGCTCTCCCCTTCAAGTCCATGACCAGCTTGTAACCTCCAGATGCATTGGGGACTGGAAATATTCCAAAGTAGCATCCTTAATACCAGTCTAGAAGGGACACAGGACAAATGGCCCACTTCTGTACCAGACTATTTATTTCCTGCCACATGCAAATTTTTTTTGATAGGTCCCGACTCCAGGCAATATCCATGAGCCCTGTTTCTGGAGGAGCCAAGCAGAATTCTATTTTGTATCCTTGCTGCAAAATGTCCAACACCCATAGATCTGTGGCAGAGGAGAGCCAGTTGCACCTGATGTGACTAACCTTCCCACCCACCCCACTGGGCAGGCCTGCCGAAAGCATCATGATTTGGGCAGTGATGCCATTCTGATCTTCAGGGCAGGAGCCCATTACTTGCTTCTAAAGGATGGTTTGCCTCTGATTACAGACTATCGGAGTCCCGGCTGGGACGTGAAGGAGGTGTTATGCAGGGCTAGTCAGGACCCTTGCTTTTTTCTGAGAGCCCCTGAATGCTGTTCTTGCTTGTGGACTCTATGCACCTTCTCTTCCAATTTACCACTGAATGTGGGAGCCTAAGTGCCACATATTTTCGGAAATTCTCCATCTGCCAGTCTCTGTCTTGAGTAGACCTCCTAGTCATTACTGTTGTTGACATGGTCAGTGAAGCTGCTCAGATCCTATCGTAAGGCAGATCGAAAAGGAATTCCACCTGATTGTGCAGGTGTACATCCCCTGGAAATCTTTGAGTAGGGTCTGAGCTTGATAAGAATACACAAGACCCACAGTGAATGATGTGCTCCTGGATAGCACTTCCGCATGTAAATTTCGGCCTTCTGGTCTGTTGGTTCACACTACTTCCTCAAGGAAAATTGAAGAGGGACCAGTGAGGTTAAAACATAATAAATCAATTTCCACAGATTTCTTCACGGTCAGTTCCGCTACCCTGAGTGTATAAAGCGTACCCATGAATCCTGGGATAGAAATACCATCTGGTGCTTTCCATTGCAGAAGGACCATGTCTTTCATAACATGACAACTCTTGGCCCTGCTCCAGTGAGAAGCGGCTCTCGGTTTCTCTATCAGAGTTCCATGATCAGAATCCTTACCTTCACAGAAGATGGTCAGGGCAGGGTGAGCACCAGTTCTGAAAAAGGAAGTAGGAGACTGGCCCCTCCCATCGACATCTTTTCCAGCAGTCCGACCCTGGCCTTTCAGCACTCAAACTCCATAAATCCTCATGGTATGGCTTGGTGGGGAGCTGCCAAACAATAACAGAGCTCTTAGGTCCTTCTAGCAATAGACCACTCATCCAAATGAAGCTAGAGCATCGGGTGCAGAGCCTGGGCCTCATTGAGCTAGCAACTCCTGCCATTAACCTTTCTGGCCTCCATCTTTGATGAGTTTGGACCAGTAGAGCATGGCAGATAAAATGGACGAGAGTCAATTGAAGCAAGTTCTTTAACGTGCTGTACCATCCCCATAAGGAAAGACAAAAGGGGCTGTGTAGGAAATGTTTTTCATGTCAGCACGTACCTTAAACTTGAGAAACCTGGCATGGAAGTCGAAGCAGTGGAGTGCAAACTAGAAGAGTTGGCAGGCAGGGTGTTCAAAACAAACTGGCAGCCAAGGTGGAGGTGAAGATGGCTGCTATGGGTTAACAGTAGAAAGGCTGCTATGTGTTAACAGTATAAAGACTGGCCCTCGAATCGTTCTATTATGGAGGATTACAAGCTGAATACTGTGCATGGCTTTCTTCAGCAGGGGGCCAGAATCAGTTTTGGTGATGAGGTATGGGTGCTTGACCCAAATGGCAAAGGCTCTAGCTGGACTCGTTGAAAATGCAGATTTGGAGAACAAGAAGCTGACCCCATGGTGCTTACTAACTCCCAGTGAGGTGAGACTTCAGAAGCAAGAGGGGGTTCTACAGTATTAAGTGCTGGTTGTACAGCACTCGGAGGAGTACGAAGCATGGAGCTGCAAGCAGTGACCCAGCATGCGGCTTTGACAGGCGTCTGTAGCTATCGCGATCCCCCGACATGAGCTCAGGGGCATAAACCAGGAAGCTGCCACAGATGGCAATCAAGAGGCATCTGAATGCCAGCGGGATCACAGCTATGGTTGGTTTCCTGGTCCATCTTAAGGTTGATCATTTGGGGGCGGGGATCTCTTCACACAAGCAGAGGCAGCTGTGGCTTTTTGAGTGACTTGGCTAAGGGGAGGGAGACAGGCGCTAGTTCTGGATGGAGTTTCTTGGTGTGGAACTTTGCATTTTTGGGGGGTTTTAGGGGAGTCTGTTGTTCCTTCCGTTACAGTGCCAGTGATACTTTGTAGGGGGAATGGATTCCTCCGGATTAGGATTGTGGCAAGATGTTTCAAAAATACCCGTTTTATAATGTTTTGTGGCCTTGTTGCTACCCCCATTCCTAACCCCCTAGTCCCCAGGTCACCAGCTGGGCATGTGTTATGTGGTATAGATTTAATAGGAGACAGCTGCAAGATGTGATTTCTAGGGGCATCATGGGAAGGTGTGCGCCTGAGGTGCATGCAGGCATGGAGATTACATTTTTCAGATTGCTTTAAATGCATGTTATGGAAAGCAAACTACTTAATAAAATGATGTCGAATTAGATGATGCCAACTCGCTTACAGTCATGAGCCACACATACCACACACACACACACACACGAAAATACATTCACGCCTAGAAGTGAACAATGCAGTAACCATGTGTCATATTGCTAGGATAGGCCCAAACATTTTTTTTAAAAAAAGGCGTTTATACCTCATTACCCCAGTTTCACATTTGACGTACACCACTGGGAGAATTTCACAAAGCAACGAGGAAAGCAAGCACACACACACGTGTGATGAAACGCACAACTCTCCCAAAAGAGTGGTGCACTCTCCCTTTGGGAATGTTTTGCGTTTGCGTTGCCCATCACTCATTATGCATATCTGAAGTGGGTGGCATCCGGGCTCAATGCCCTGCCTGCACACTCACGAAAGCCCGGGCATAAGTTCACTGTTGTGCAACTTGCACATATACTGCGCAATGTACTCCATTCCAGTGCAATGATTGGTCTAGCCCACTTTTGCCAAATGCCAACTTGCCCGAATCCTGTTTTGCCATATTTTCTTGCCACAAACAGATATAAGGTAGGGCGGGGTAAGGTATATCATTTGGGGTAGAAGGTGAAGGGTTCCACCAGGCCCACCTCTGGCCAATCCCTCATCTCACTGATTAAAGTTTGCCAGTGGTGTCTTGGTCTATCGATTGGTCGCCTTTCATCATCGTCGATTTTCTGCACATTGTATTCAAGTCGTTTTTACTGCGCACAATTTTTTTTCATCGAAAAATTCCCTTTTTGTCGAATAAACATCTTGTGGTATCATCCCCCTTGTGCATGGCACCTCCAATAAGATGCTCGGCTGCTGAAGCCTCAAAACAGAAGAGACAGGCGGTGTGGGGCAGGGGGCGAGGGGTTGGGGTGGGGGCTTGTTGGGTTGCGCTTTCTCAGCCACAATCTCTGCGCACAGACTCTGCCTGGCTAAGATTTCACAAGAAACTCATGACTTTTCTTTTCATTACCATATACTAATGTTCGCACCACGTCGCGAACCTGTCAAGTCACAGGTATTCTTTAGGCCTGAACAGTGCAAGTGGAACTTGTGGTGAATGGACTGCTTCATAAGACCCAGAAACAGGACGACTGCCAGCATTGAAGGAGGGTGGCTCTGCCTCTGATTAAGGGAGGAGGGAGGGAAGGACTGGCGTAGGAGAGTTACATTATAACTAGATTTTCCTTTTTAGATTGTTCCATCTCTTATTAGTTATTTATGTATTAATTTATTTATTTTGCAGTTTGTAAAGCGCACCCAGCCCGTACACATCTGGGCGCTATTCTTGAAGAGTAAAAAAACACACAGGTTACCTCCTTACGCATATACAAGGCATGCATTTACAAGAAGCTGGATTATAAAGTCATCTTAAATTACAGTGATCATAGTTGTTAATTCCCTGCTGAGTAGTGATCAAGATTTTTTTTTAGTAGTTCCTGTGTGAAGAGCCATGTTTCAAGTGTTTGGGGAAGGTCCAGAAGGAAGCTTCTGACCTTAGTGTGGCTGGTAGTGTGTTCCAGTGTCTGGAAGCTACTGCTGGGAAGCGGCTAGCTCCGGCTTTCTGCAGTTTGTATCGCGGGGTGGAGAGCAGGTGTGGGTATGCTGAGCGTGTCGGCCTATTAGATTGAGAGGTAGTGAATTTATCTGCCAGGTATTAAGGGACTGACTTATTCTTGCAGTATTTTGGTTAGATCTTCTTCCCTAGATCCCAGTGCTCACACAAAGATGTTATGGGGAACATCAACCACAAAAATATAGTGCAAACTGGGAGGAAGAGAAAAGTGAGTGGCGGGGCAATACGTGTTGGCAAACCCGCAGGGAGTTTAATCAAGTCCTCTGACCGGACCCTGCTAGGGCCCGTGATGTATTCTCCAAACACTCTCCTTTCCCATAACCACAGCCACTGCCACTGTAGTATTTAGCCTTCAAAGGCATGGGACATGAAAACCCGAATGGAGCCGATTCAAGACATTAACATCTCAAGTATTGCAATAGAGAGCCGCCAAAACGAAAACCGTATTTTATTAAAAAATGGTTTCCAAGTTCTGAAAGAACACAGAGTCTTTTTTCAGCTCTTTGCTGGTTGAAGTAGAAGAGTGAGCGTCAGGCATTGTTCTGCACATTAACCACCTCAGCTGTCTCATTGGGACGGAAAATGTTTACGTGCAGTTCACAGGCCTCTCTGCAACAGGTACTTTAACTCCAGGGACTACAATGCATGTTTTTTTTTTTAACCAGTATTAATCCTATCTTGATTTGATCTCATATTTTATTTTGAAACTCATTACTTTAGTAGAGTTCTTGGACTCATGAGGCCACTTTTAAGTCTAGTTCGTTGTAGGGGACCCCTGTGGTCAATGAGATACTCCGCAATGCAAAAACTGTGCACCATGATTTTATTCTGTTATATAGTGTCTGGCTTTTTGTAGAAGCTAGTGAAACTGGGATGGTTGTTGAATGTTTCTTTTTAGTGCTTCTTGTGTTTCCATGCTGCATTGGTGATTTTCCTCCCTTTTGGATGCATTACATGTTTTGTGTTAGATTAAGGAATTTCCCAATTCATAATGTGAACTGCTCTGTGATGTAAATTACCCTTGTCATTAGCCTATTGTATCTTAACCGAGGCAGTATTTTCAGGGTTGCCAGCCATCTTGGAATAATTACATGCACATGTATCAGCTCTATGCTGTTTCTTTTTTTTAACTTTGTCTTTATTGTTTTTTTCCATTAAAACATAAATAACACATATCTAATAGAAACGTAAAAGAAAAAGAACTGGGCTTTTTTGAAATGTTTAACTAAAGGGAATGATGGAAGAGCAACCTCAGGAAAATTAGTTGGTCGAATCCACAGACATTTCCCTATGCTCACACAATGACAAAAGCATAGACCTGTGTACTCTGGGCTGGACACTGCATACAGGCAGCCCCTCTTTAGGCATATCGTAGAAGGAACAACTCAACCTTGGACCCTGGCTGAAGGTACAGTCTGCCTTTCATCTTTTGCCAATGATGGAAGGCCAGAATATCCAAAGAGGGAAGGAAGAATCCTACCCTAAACTTCTCCCAGGGAACAGAGGGAGAAAAGGAACTCAGAGGACCTCCATCCACTCCAGAACCGGTACACAGCTAG
Organism: Ambystoma mexicanum; assembly: GCF_040938575.1. Classification (NCBI taxonomy): domain Eukaryota; kingdom Metazoa; phylum Chordata; class Amphibia; order Caudata; family Ambystomatidae; genus Ambystoma; species Ambystoma mexicanum. The sequence goes on along the minus strand of NC_090930.1, from coordinate 289,419,936 downwards.
CACAAAGCATGCCCTGCTAGGCTCTGCAGAAAGCGCCATGAGCAGGGAGTGCCAGGTTTCTGAACCTGATGCGAAGGTCAAGTCAGCTGCCTGCAACACACTCCACAGCTTTGGGCTGTCTGCCTTAAAGGGCGACACAAGCCCTTTGAAGAAGCTGTGAGAAGTGCCTCAACAAGCATCTACCGCTGTCCACCTTAACCATAAAGGCATTTTAGGACCCTTTTTCTCTTTTGCTGAAGCCAAGAAACCCTTACCAACTTGTGTGGTTTAAACACAGTCCCAATAAATATAACTGATAGGCCCACTTGTAATTGAAAAGCCTGCCTTAAAACTTCAATACAGCTAAATGTGCCTCACAAATATCAATACAGGTAGTTCTGCAGTTGGCACAAGGAACCTTGTAACATGGAAAATGCACATCACAGTGTTGGCTGAGAGATAAACGCAGCCTTTTCATTGAAACTGACGCCCATCGAAATGCTGTGCACCAGGAGAAACTAAAAAAGTGGGCCTCACTTGCAAAATTCAAAACTATGTTAGAATCTTGCATTTCACGTGCCTAAAACCAACTTTTCAGTACAAAAAATGGACATCATGTAAATGCATTTGTAAGTGACCAAGCTGAGAGCAGCCCTTCACTTTCAGTACTGCCACAGTAAGTCAAATACTGAAAGTGCAACACAAACAAAAAATGTTGATTAAAAAATGCATTTCTCCATAACAGAAAGATGAAAACTGCTTAAATAAATAAGATGCAGGACTGAGAAAAGAAGGCCACAATTGAAAAGGCCATTATGTTTCAGATATAACGTGAAACTCCTTAAAGACTGACAAATGCTGCTCATTGTTGGGCAGATTTCCTGTCTCCTTATCTGGAAGGGAATTTTCTGTGAAGCTGGGGGCACACCAACTATATATGAGGAAATGGCCTGGGGTGGGTGAAAAGCCTTGAAAATACAAACTCTTAGATCAAAGTTATTGTCAATTTAAGATTGCAGGACAAAATGGGAGATGCCAGCAAGGAATTCTGATGGCAGAGACCATCTGCTGCACGATAACAATCTCCTCAGGTCATCAAACCTTGAGGAATGAAAGGCTGGTGGGTGTATTGCAGGCTGAACCAGCAATGAGGCCGCAGAGGCTCTGGACCTGGTGTCTACAGAGAAATTAAACCTACATGGAGAAATGGGGTATGGATTTGCATACCATGTTTGAACGTTTACATTACTTAAATGGACTATCATAATTGTGGATTTTCTCAGCAACGATATGTCGCACCAAGTTCATTCCGGTGTCATTTTAAGCTCATTTTAAGACAGCAGTATTGATATAATGGTCATTCATGTACGATTTTGGGAATTACAGTTACCACCTAAAATGTGCTTTCAGCTTCCCTGAAAATGTCCTGGATCTAAAAATTTGCAAGCTAATGGCTCATTAAAGTAGGTATCGGGATATTAAATTACATATTCATAACGATTATACTTTTTGTGTGAAGGGGTGAAAAATCATAGCACACCCGTGCAAAAAGTGCCGAAATAAAAATAAGTTCTACTGATCCGTCATGAGGAGTGAAAGGTTAACATCTATATATCATGGCAGTTGTTTGTAAAATGTATAGTGTTGCCATGCAGAGACGTTTTGGGTAAAACTGGACATGAAAAAAAAATGTGACCCTCAAAGAGGAGTTACAACATTTCTGTTCCAAACTCCTGGACTAGATTAATTTCCATGGGAGGGGCTTAGAGAGTAAAATGGTCTTGAACTATGGGAAATGGTCAGCAGGGCCGAACAAAAGTAAGGAGAAAAGGAGAAAACGGAGGGCTGCCCTTATTTCAGCTTGTGGTCTCCTGAGATAGATGCCTAGAACAATCCTGGCTGGAGAGGCGTTACCATTGAAAGGCCTTAAACGTTGCCTGGAAAGAGGGGAATTGCGGGAGCCAACAGCTGACTAGGCCCTGACCCCTAAGGAAAAGCCAGATGAGGGGTGAAAGCTGCTGAAGATCACTGGCTGAAGGGGCCAGAGCCTGGGCTGTACCAAGAGGAGTATGGCTGTATTCACTGAGCACCCCAAAACAGAGGTCCCATGTAAGTAGAACTGATCCATTTGAAACCAAGTGTGTGGGGGAATCTGCCTGCTTTAATAACTTCCCTTCATAGTGGGTTGGGGGCAAATTATGTAGACCCATAGCATATTTGACTGTATGTTTATTTAATTAACTCCCAAATAGATTGTTGCAGGGGGAGCTTGGAAGAATTGTAAGCATTCACCCTCTCTCTTATCTGGAATAATGTTATATTTGCAAGTAATTGGGGTGTCCTGGCCACAAAAACGAAATTTGCAATTTTCACCATACCCAAACCTTGCTGCTAAAATCAAAAGCTGTTTGTTCCATTCCCAAACCTAGCCCTTAAAATAAAAAGATAATTTTCCTTAAAACGAAAATCCCAAATGATATCCATTCCCAAACCTTGCTTTTAAATAAAAGGTATAGTCATCCCAAAACAAAAATCCCAATTGTCACCACTCCTTAAACATTGTATTAAACAATAGGGGCGAACCCTCTGCACTCTCTCCTGAGGGTATGTAAGTAACCCTGCTAGCAGAACGATTTTAGTTGGTTTTTGGGAGGAAAGGAACCAGGGTGCAATTTGCTACATGCATTTGCCAAAGTCCGTGTTTCCAAAACTGCAAGCATTTTAAAGTGTGCAGGAAATTAAACAAAGGACCACGTGTACCATGTGTAAAGGGTTTTCATGTCAAAACTGTGCTTTGTGTTTACTTTAAACTTGGCATATGCTGATGATACTATGTTGTTTGTTATTAAACCTGTTGGCCTAAAAAGATTGCTTACCGCCTTTGTTTCCTATGCCAAAAACAACTTTCTTTCAATGAATCTGGATAAAAGTAATATTTTGGACTTCACGTCTAGGAAAAAACCTAATCACTTTTGTTGGTGGCTGGGCCTGTAGAAGCTAACTGCCATGGAAAACATTTTGTATCGGGTTCCCTATTTTTAACAAACCTTCTAAAGGGAAAATGTATGAAATATTTAAAGCCATGTTGGAACACTTGGGTGCACATATGTGGGTTATCAAGTGTTAGTTATGTAAGTTCTCAATCAAGCCTCTGGTGTCATTTTATGTGGGAAAAGTCATACCTACAATAATGTATGGAATGGAGATAATGCCCATGTTGGTGATTGAGAAACTGGAGATGCTGGAGGAGTTGATTTGGAGGAAAGAGTTAAATCTTCCCAATTTTGTTTTCATTGGGTTTATACGATATGAACTGGGACTGCACTCACTAATGGCTGGTCTGTATTGGAAGGTAATTTGGTCAGTGTGGAAATGTTTAGATCCACGTAAAGTGTTGATGTATGAGCATATGCGAACATTACTCCACAAAGACACTAATGAAACTATTTGACCTCTACTTGCTACATGCACAAATATTATTGAGAAGTTGTGATTTACTGTTCAGATGATATCTACAGACATTAGGGGTATTAAGAACGCATTACATAAGGTTGATTGGTGTGAAACTATAATTTCTATGCATAATAAGTACCCGGCGAGCGGTAAAAGTGTTTTCCAAACACGCACGCCATTGGCTTCAGTGTGGGCGTTATCCGCCCGGGAATCCCTCACTTGCAGTGCTGTTCTGTGCTGTTGTCAGCGTTACTTCCTCTTCCGTCCCTGGCAGGGGGTTGTGGCAGCCACTCTGCCAATGAGGAGGCTGGGAACAGGGGAGTTACCAGTGTTAATTCCCTGCTTCAAGCTGCCACACGGCTGGAGACTGCATCCTCCCCTGCCGGGGAACGAAGTAAGTGTTGCCCCCCCAAAGCCACAGAATTATCTCCCCGCCCTCCCAACCGAACTTACCTTCTTTTCTTTCCATTTCAGGAGCAGACGCACTGGGAACACTTCTGTCCCCAGCGCGTCCGGAGCCGATCCATGATGGGCCTTCATGGAAAGGAAAACGGGACTACACGTTACCTCATCTCTCCTTTCCATGGCGGCCATTTTTTTGGTTTACATTTTTTACTTTTTTTGAATGGCCGCCTAGGAAAGGGGGAACGGACTACTTGTAGTCCCTTTTCCCTTTCCATGGAGGCATTTTGTTTGTTAACTGTTTCACACTTATTTTCAATGGCCACCATGAAAAGGGGAAACAGGGCCTCATTAGGACCCAGGCGGTAAGGGGTTTACGCCGGCGTAAACCATGGCGCCCCTTACCGCCTGAGTACGAGTTCCCTTAGCGCCATGGTGATTTTAACGCCTGCTTTTAGCAGGCGTTAAAATCCATGGCGCTAAGGGACCTTGTTGTTAATTACGCCACCGTAATTTACGGTGGCGTAATTAACGCCTTCCCCACTCCCATTATGCCCTATGGGGACAGAAATGGGAATGGGGAAGGGTAAATGGGGATTGGGGACTTACCGCCCCGCCAACCTCGGAATGGGGCGGTAAGTCCGCCAACCCCCATGGCGGAGTTGGCAGCTTAGCGCCATGGACCATGGTGCTAATAGCACCATGGGCCTCCGCCAAGGTCCTAATGAGGGCCACAGACTTTGTTTTCTCTTCCCCGGCGGCCATTTTTTTGACTTTTTTTTTTTCTGTTCCGAAACACTGGAGCATTTCGGAACAGAAAAAAAATGCTCTTATTACCCCGGTCTTACGGGTCGGGGTACTGATAGCAATAAGACTCTCGCAGGTAGGGGGCATTACCTTTTCTGGTAATGCCCCGGGGCCTTCTTTAAGACCCGCACTTCGCTTTTGCCTGTAACTACGTGTTCTGGGGCATTACCTGAGCTGGTAATGCCCCCTCTGCTCGGGGCCTATAGCTTAAACATAGTTCTTTAAATCACCTAGAATTTGAGCATAAGTGTGTTGGTTACTTACCCAAATATCTCAGTCTTTCTCCTAATTGTAAAATTTGTGATATGTTTTTTCAATTCAGACATAACATTTTACCTACAAGGTAGATCAAAGTTGGATGGAGTCTGCTTAACCCGTCCTTTGTAACCTGTAACTATTGGAGGGATGTGGAATGTAGTGAGACTCAGAAGCATGTCGTGATAAATTGCCCCGCACTGCTTTTTAGAAGGATGAAATATTTTAGACATTTGGGCCCTGATTCATGGAATTATTTGCGTGTAAAACAGGGATTGGCGTGCCATTCTGCCCGCAAATCCCTGTTTCGTGATTGGGGATTTGCGGGCAGAATGGCATGCAAATCCTCGTTTTACACGCACATGATTTTTAGGACTGACTGTATTGATTGAGATGCTTTGTGGTCTTATCTTTTGCACGTGGTCACTTATCAAGCACTACGTGCACTTTATCCGTTCATGAATGATATTCAGTTGAATCTGGATGATGGTTTTAAATAACAGTTGTATTGTTTTATATGGTTTATTCAAACCCTTAAAAATAAGACAAAAGAGTTGTCACAGCAAGACTTTCTGCATAATTTCACTTAATTTACCTTAACCAACCCTCCCACCCAGTGTCCTCTTTAACCTCTATTTCTGTTTACTGGCACCGAGTCCATGTGCTTTCCTGCTTTTGTTTGCTAACCATCACTGGGTGCATATAGCATTGCATCTCTTTCAGTTTCCAAAAAGAAAGACAATGCAAAAATGAGTCTCTGTTCTGCGCCAATAAACATCCTTTGCCACCAGTCCTCAGCACTTAGCCCTTGCTGTTTTATGAGTATTGATCCCAGATGCTTTGTCCTTTGGGCGCGTAGTGCAGTACAAAAGAGTACAAGGTGTTTTAAAGTTTCTTCTTGCTGAGTGCAAAATCTACAAATTAGATCCGTTGGTTTGTTTTCCACCCAAATGCTTAGTCTTTCATTGGTTTTAAATGCATTTGGCCGAAAGCTTTATTTTATACATGTTTATTTTCAAGAAAATCTTCTTATGCAATTGTTTTTTTATCATGTTTTTTTTGTATTGCTTTGATATGTGAAAAGTTCACTTGTTGAACTGTGACATCATTTTTTTAACTAAACATTTTTTTAAAATTCAGCAAGTACAATTTGCTGGTTTTGTAATTGATGCTTTGTTGTCTGCCACAGAGAAGGTGGCATGTGTAATTAAGTAAAGTTATTCTTCGTTGAGCTTATCATTTAAATAAATATATATTCTTTCTATACCCTGGCCTTGTTCTCGGCTCACTGTTGCACGGGGTAGGGGAGTTTTCGTCAGGTTAAGGGTGGTCTCAATATATTGCTACAAGCTATTGTAGTTATTAACTATACCAACCACCCTCCTGTCAGTATCTAGAGTGCATCCTGTTTCCTTCTTAGAACTGTCTGTCCTCTGCATTCCTTTACAGGGTGGGTTGTATTTCGTAGTGTTGTTATGTTGTGTGTTGTGTAATAATAAAGTAGATATTTCTATACACCTTGACTGGACCCTCCTTTTATCATTGGGTAAGAATTGCACTTTCGCTGTGTTGCAAATAGCCAATGAAACACGACCTTTAGAGGAGATAACCCTGCCTTTCCGTCCACGTTAACACAATTGGACTAGGAGGTTTATTATTTTAACTGAATGCTTGTTTATTCCAATCTGTTCGGGATCATTCTGGTGTGCTAGTGGTGTGGGCCCTGATTGATGTTTTAGAAACCTATGTTCACTCCTGGAACACGCCACTCCCCACCCCCGGAATCTGATTTGTCACAATTGCAGTGATTGATTACCTGGATTATGTTATCGGGGAACATTCTGCTTTCAGATCCGTGTTTTGTAAACACGTGTAATTGTATCCGTGCAGTTTTAAAAAGATGCTGAGGGATGGGAAGAGTGGCTCCGCGCATGGCTTTTATTAAAGTAGCGTGTGATATTTCTTCTCACTGTATCGTTCTGAACAAGCATATTTGAAATAGAATGGATGTGTTGGGGCAGCTACATAGCATTATTTCTGAGAAGTGGCTAAGTTAGGGGGGCATTTGTGTTCTGACACCACTCACCATCCTCTCAACACTTTATAATTCTGCCTGTGTAGAAGCAGGAGATGACTTGCAGGGAGAAAACAGCAGTGTCTAATCCAAACAGGGCTCCATGGGCATGGAAATGGGACCGGCCTGTTTTCTGGGCCATGCATGATAGGTCGTGGCCAGAAACATTAGAACGTAAATAAATCTCTAGAAGAAAAAAGGAGCTGGCCACTCTGGCAGCAGAGGAGCCACCAAGGAGTGGCCAAGGGGAGGGGGCCACGGCCAACCCTATAAAAATGGCGCCCCCGCCCCACCCGCCCTCCTGCCTCTTAGAGTCATTGAATGCAGCTTCGCCCCTGCCACCCAAGGGACCTCACCCGGCCACTCCTTTGAAAAATGTCTGTGGGCGCAACTGGCAGACTTTTGGAAGCAGAAGCTTTCGCCATTTTCTTCAATGGAAAATCTGCATTAGACACTGGCAAAGCCAACAACCCTGACTTTGCAAATACAGTTGGCAACCCTGATTTTGTTTTCTGTGGGAGCGCCACAGGGGAGATAAAGCTGGAATATCGAGTGTGTTGTGGCCCAGGCTTAGAAAAGAAATGAAAACCATAACCTCTTACACCAAGTATTACAATACCAAGGCGGTTAATATGAAGAATTCTCCTGCGCATAACATCCCGATGATGGTAAGCAGAACTCAGCGACAGCTGACGAGGCATCGGGATATGTGGACCATTAGAAACGCAAGGACTCACATGTAAACTCACCATTGTACTGATACATCTGCAAAGCTTTGGCAATACTTGTAAACCCATCAGTCACCCCATAAAAGCATCATTGTATTGTTCAACACTGCCTTTGCCTTGCAGTGCTAATCATAATGTAGCGCTACGAACCCTCAGGCATCTGAGCGCTGCTTTTTATCACCCACGGTGTGTGGTGCTCATTTATCGACCGCGGAAGGATGAAAGGCTGAGTTTGGCCCCGCCGGGATTCGAACCTGCAACACCCAGCTCTGCACAAGCGCTCTACTCGCTCTGCTATTTGACCAACAAGGATATGGAAGTTCAAAGCCACTGCTTCTGGACAACCCTAATCTCCTGTCCTTTGCCTGGATACACCGAAAATAAAAATAATAATAATAATTGTTATTATTCTAATCTTTTTTTTTATCAGACTCAGACAAAATGTTTCAGATGAGGATGAGTTGTTCAGTCAAATAGACATCATGAATAATAGGTTTCTGGATCGAGGGTGTGACAGGACTCCAAATAATAATAATAATAATAATAATAATAATAATAATAATAATAATAATAATAATAATAATAATTTTAATATCAATGCTGATAACGTCAAGTGTTCATATATAGATATGCCATATCCTTCCCACTTCCAAGCGGTGCAAAAACGGCTATTATTAATAGCTCATATAAATACACTCAATGAATCGATTTTGAAGAATGAAGGACCGCGTAAGATCAAACACTGTGGAGTGCAGCCGGGCATCATGTCAGGGCGAGCGCTTAACCTGTGATCCAACTGCAAGCCTCTTCCGCTGATTGACAGCCTGGTCTAGAAGGGCGGGGTGCGTGGCATTGCACTGCAGTAACAGAACTTGCCATCCTATTAAATGTGAACATGTCTGCCCACCTGGCATGAATCATGCCAGTATGCCTGGCAGTGAAGCATACTACCGGCTGGTGTGTACGCCATATTCAAAGGATAGAGGAGTGTGTCTGGGTGTATCCCGCAGAAAGTAAGTGCACTGATATCAAACAAGAGACGTGACTTTAGAATGTTGCATATGATGGGGAAATACAACTTCCGGAGGAGACGCGGTTGTAAGAACTGAAAGACACGAGACTTCCCCCGACAGAAAGGGGCGTCTGTCTTTCCTTAGCAACCGGCGCTGCTTGGGGGAAGCCGGGCTCGCTGCAGCGTGCCACCGCCATAAACCTCCCGGGCTGCTAACAGCGCGGACGGGCTGGGAGCCTCCCCCTCACGCCCCCTTTCATTCTCCTCCTGTCACTTGCGGCGCAGCTGAGGCTGAACAAACTGCGAAGGTGACAAAGGGGGGCGCACATGGAAGCAGGGGGCTGGGCGCTGCAGGATGCCAGCCTTTCACAAAGGCGCCGGGCGGGCAAGGCGAGGGGGCGCTGTCCGAGCACAGGCTGGCACAGGAACAAAGGGTCCCAGACGGAGGGGTCAGGAATCAGAATAAAGGGCCCAAGATCACCCAGTAAGATAGTAACTCAGGGTGCAAGAGGGGCACAAGACACCGAGTGGGTAAGCAGAGGAGGGGCACTTGCTTCTCGCTGTTGCCCAGGTCAGGCGTTGCGCTGCGCAGGAGGGAACAGGGGGCGGGGGTACTGGGACTAAGGAACAGAATGTGGCTCACAGCAAAGCCATGAGGGTGTGAGGTGGCAAGGACCACGATCAAGCACGCGTGGGTATGCAGGGAGCTTAGGTTGGCCGATGGCATGCGCGAGTTGCCAGTCCAGTCCCGTGTTTCGCGTTTCATGCTGGGGTGCAGGGATGGGTGCAGTCCTGGGTGCACGGACTAACGGGCGGCGCGTGCTACGGGTTGATGATGGCAAGGATGGACGGTTATGTGGAATGGGAAACCCCGCCGCTCCTCTCATATCAGGCAAGATGCATACTGACTTCACGCGCGTTCTGCGAGGAGACGTGAACACCGTACAGGGCCATTTCCAATGGGATTTCCCCCATTGAGAAACGCTTTTGTAAATCAGGCCCAGTCCGTGTGATGTGGGGGTAGGGGGGCCGTGTCTGATCGTTCTAACTTATAAAACATTCAGTTTGGAGACAAGTGCAGAGGAGGTAACACAGCCGTCGACCTTCTCCTGCAGAGGCCATGGCAGGCGTTCGGAGCTTTTTTTCTTTTTTCTCATGTCGTCTCGTCTGGTTGTGATTGTTGTTTGTCCACTGCAAAGTCGGAGTCGGCCTCCTATGGCGAGCCGACCTGTGTGCACTCATCACCCTGGTGTGTGCTCTCTCAGAACCAAGCAAGCACACAAATCCAACATACTACTTGCCAATACGCTCACCAGCACCAACGTTTAACTTGTTTAAGCAGTATATTTAAAAACTCCTGCTTTGTAGTTTATTCCGTGTCCTGCGCGGACGACGTGGGGGTAACCCTCGCTCCTCAAAGCCATACAGAGACGTGCGCAGGGGAAACCCTCACAATGCCCAAAGCCACAGAAAGTAGGGGACACGCCTCCTGCGTTACCTACAACACAACATATTGGCGCTCCTACTTTCCATCTAACGATAAGTCGAATGGAACGCACACATTCATTACAAGAAGTGAACAAGTGGACATGGAAAGCGCAAGGAACACACAAAGGTACACCCCCGCCCGCTTCAACATCGGAGCATTATAGCGCCCCCAGAGTGCACCTACAGAGGACGCGCAAGGGGCCGGCGGCCCAATGCAGCCTTGTCTTTTTATATTTAAACACGTAAATCGCCACCCAATTGAGCGGGTAATGACTCCATCTCAATTACATGATAGCGTGAGTCAGGCCACTAACTGTTCATTGCGCGCCTTGAACACCCGGTACGTGTCCCGCCGCCTATCCTTCCCCCGCCACCCCCATCCCCGGCCACAGAAAAAACGAAATAAAATACCCCTGCTCTAGATCACCCCAGCAGCAGATTCTTTCCGCGCGTGACGTGGTGCGGGACAGAAGTTACTTAAACGACTTTGTCAACTGCAGGCAAAGAGCACGCCCGCGAGACTCAGCCCGCGCCCCAAGACAATCCACCAAGTAACTAGATTTCATGTTTGCAAAACAGAACAGGGTAAATTAACAGGGAAACCCTTATATAACAAAGGCAGGGCGCGGAGGCAGTCCGGCCCAACTATTGGTGGGCCCCAACTCGTCTTAAATATCGAAAGGGGCATTATGTTCATTTTAAGGCAAAACGGTGAAGTTGGCTAGAGAAATAAATAATAAGTGAAGGGTGTGTATTCCGTCGTAATGTGCGTCTGTACAAGATCACACGGCTGCGTTGCAATGCGATCCGTCCCCAGATTGCTACACGGGAAAACGGGCAGTCAGCGGGCACCCTCGGCAGCGTGCAGTTCGTGCACCCCTGCATATTTCAGCACGGCGGGTCCAAACTATTAGATTATGCTGGGATAATAGACCGTGCCAGGGAGCCCTCACTCACCCTGAAAGCAAGCGCCACATTATTCCACCAAACGCAAATGTCAGAAGTACGCTCCATCAGTGATACGCCAATGTCGAAAGTGTCCAGAGCTGAAACCGGTGGCTGGCAAATGCTCCGGCTGTATCGAGTGTTAACTACTCGCCAACTTTGAGCAAGTGCCAAAGCCCCGAAGGGCACGTACAGCCCAGCAAAGGCGGAACCGTGCCGCCCGGTTCCTGCTTTATGCAGTGCAACAAGGAGAACCGTTTCAAATACACATTTCACAATTTAAAGCAACTGATTAGCACGAGTTCTGGGCTAAACTGTGGACTCAGGGTAGCGAGCCACGCATGCTTGTCTCTACGGAACCGCGCTATAAGTACAATATAGCGACAAGGTCCCCTAAAACACCTTACCTGTTCCAGCTCACATCCGATCAGGCGGGGGCAGCGCAGCTACGGGGCATCCCCGTGGGACCGTAGCATTCCATCCCAGTCCAGGAATCTCCTAATTGAAGGCTGGACGAATCCCCAGGCGCCACCCCTCGCTTGGTAGCGCGGACGAGCGGCGATAGCCAGCCTAGGACACCCTGGGCAAAGTTCCCCCCAGAGAGACCATCCCTGGCGCTCTTCCCGATCAGCCGGCACCTTCAATCCTCCAAGGAAACAATCCCGCGGTGCTGCTTGCCACAGATCCTCGAAATGTGATCCCAAAGTAACCAGACAAATCCTCCTCTGTCTCACCAGGATGCCGGACAGCGACCCCCACTCTCCTGGGTAGATGGAGCCCCCAGCATCAGTCCGATCCGAGCACGGAGTTATGCACGGTTAGAAACCCCGTTACTTCCCGCGCATGCACCTTCCTCTGGATGAAGGGACATTTAATTGGGAAGCCTCGTGAATGCCCAAAGCACCTCCAGTCTGGCAATCAATGGGGTGCACAGCCCCGCTCCATGCACGCTGCGTGTGTAAGGTGCTCCCGGGAAGCGCGTGTGCACGCCCCCCTCATCCGCCAACAGCTGGCTCTCCCGAGACTACCTGGGTCCGCGCGGAGGACACTAATTCCGTAACATGGCCCCAGCTGCGTGCGCCCCACCCCCACTCCCCGAGCCTGAAGTTCAGGAGAAGAAACTAAATCCAGAGGCTGGGAGCGAGCGCGCGAGCCCACGGAACCGCTGTTCGCAGCGCTTCCCATTCACAAGGCAAATGCCATCTTTGCCTCCACCTTGCGTGCTGCGGGAAGAGCAGCCCGGTAGAGCCACCTAGTGGCGGAGAGGGGCGCAAAGGGAAAGGACGGCAGTCACAGCCGGTCTGACCACCGCGAGACAAGGACTGCCACCACCTCAACAGGGCGAGCAACTGTGTGGGCTCCTCCAGACTCTACCCCTCGACGCCATTAAGCAGCGCTGCAGTGAGTGAAACCCTGTAGGTACAGTCCCAGTAAAAACCTATTGTGCCCAGGGCTATATTTTTTTTTGGGGGGGGGGTCAATTGCGCCATATTAGAAATGCCTATTTATTTATTTATTTTATTGGACATGTTTATGGCGCCTATAAACAAATGTTTCCAGGCACCACAATGCAAAAAAGGGGGAGGAGGGTATCATTAGCAGAGCACCACGCCTGAATGACAGTCGGTATGAGAGAGGAAGGAGAGGAGGTAGAGGATTGAAGCTTAAAGGAGACCTGTGTGTCATCAACCATTTAATATAATGGTTTAACATAAACCATTATATTAAAAAATACAGTCACAAGGGAGTGAGGAGAGAAGGTGGAGATCAAGTGGGCCAGAGGGGCAAGGTAGATGTTGAAGAGCCATGGTGATAGGATAGAGCCCTGATTGACGCCGCAGGTAGAGAGTGAGGTGCAAGATAGGAAAGGGCCCAGTTGCACTTGGGAGGGGCGGTTTGAACGGAAGGCGGTCAGCCATGCCAGTGCCCGGTCTGTGATGCCACTGGTATCACAGAGGCTATTTACGAGGATGGCATGATTGGCTGTGTCAAAAGCAGAAGAAAGATCAAGGAGGATCAGAACAGAGGGAGACTTTGAGTCCAGGTTTGAGAGCAGATCTTCACTGGTGTTCAGGAGAGCAGTTTCCGTGCCTCTAGATGCTCTGAAGCACGGCTGGTGGTCGTAGAGGCAGCTAACAAATTCAGTGTGGTGGATCAGTTGGGGGGTGACCAGTTTCTCCATGAGTTTGCCCAAGAAAGGGGTTATAGAGATAGGGTGATAGTTAGCCGGGGATGAAGGGTCTGCAGACAACATTTTTAGGAGAGGGTGCACAGGAGAGTGCTTGAGAGGCCGTGGGAAAGAGCCATTGGTGAAGGAGTGATTGCAGGGATCAGCCAGGGGAGGAGATGTTCTCCTTAATAGTTCTGGAAGAGCAGGGGAGCACCTGTCTGGAGGAGACTTTCATATATCAGACTACTCTAAAGACCTCATCCGGTGAAATGGGAGAGCAGGAGAACAGTATGGGGGGATGGTAGAGGGGGCATAGGGAGGCACCAGAAGAGAGGGGTAGTGGAGAGGAGTCGATGACAATGAGGGCATGATGTCATGAGTTTTGGAAGAGAAGTGGGTGTCCAGTGCAGTGTAGATGGCCTGCAAAGGAGGTGGAGAGGAGGAGACTGCAGTAGGTTTGGCAAGTTCCTTGCAGATTTTGAAAAGTTCAGCCGTTTTGTTGGTGGCCACAGCGAAGCAGACTTGGACATGAGCTCTCTTCTTGGAGCGGATGGTAAGACGATAATGCCTTTGGAGCAGGCAGCAGGGCAGCTTGTCAGAGGTGTACTTGAGGCCTGCCACTTCCGCTCAGCAGCTTTGCACTTGCAATTCAAGGCTGCCAACTCAGAGTCATACCAAGAGTTGCATTTGGGGGGAGGCTTAATGCAGATCCTCATGACAGATGTCCAGAGTGTTGGAGATGGAGAGATTGAGAGATGGAGGTTAGCCAGTGCAGAGTCAGTAGGAGAGTCAAAGGTAGTGGAGGGATGAGGGATGAAGGTGGCGGCAAATACAGCGATGGACACACACTTCATCGGTCGAATGATGATAACAGAAATATTAAATCAAACTAGCCCATCTTGATGTGTACGTGCCATCATTATGCCAAACTAGCCCATTTTGATTGATACATAGAGTGGGCCCATCCCCAGTCATCCGAGTGCCACAGTACACAATGTATGCCCCCTGCCTGAGGCGCTGACACCAATCATAATTGCTGTATTCACTGTGACCTTGCCTCATGTGCTAACGCTAACCATAACTGCTGTGCTTACCGTGACCCTGCCTGAGGTGTCAACGCCAGTCATAACCATTGTATGCATTATTCCCCCTGCCTGAGGCGCTGACGCCAGTCATATTTGCTGTGCTCACTCTGCCCAGCCCATATTACACTCGGCTCTGCTTACTTAATAACAGCAAGGCGCTGACACAGACGAGTTGCATGTTAATATGTGCAAATACCTATGATATATATGACCCACTACGTCTCCCTTGACCTAAAGTGACCCAATTTGTTGTACGTACATTAAGCCGTCAGGATAGACCCCTTCTGCAAACAATTTAGTGTTCTACAAATACTATATTAAACCCCATTAATAGTGGTACACCATGAGCATCATAACACTTTGCCTTTGGTCTATCACCTACCCACTGCTCTTAACCTGCCTAACACCCAGTATAAGCCTCCACCGTAATACTAAGTATCCCCAACACAACCCATCCTGTATAGGCAACCCCCGCTGCACTACCATGGAGCAAGTCAACCCCACCAGTGAACCCATGACTGGATCGACTGGCGAACTTCCAAGCAGACCATGTAGCCGCCCACCAGAAATGCCAGACTTAAAGCAAGACTCACAAGTCTACATGAGCCTCTGACAAGATCCCTCCCTGTCACCAATAAAAGAACCATTAGTCAACAAGCTAGCACTGCTAATAGCAAAATTAACACCTCCCCAGCCTCCTCTATCGAAACCAAACAAACTAAAATCACCAGCGCAGCCCCTCAGCTGAAAGGTGGACTAATAAATGTCAGATCCCTAACAGCGCATGCCACTGACATCTGTGAATTAATACTGTCCAACAAACTGGACTTCTTCGCCGTCACAGAGACCTGGCTGCATGAGGCAGCAGGACCTTTACTATGCCTAGCAATCCCAGATAGATACACCATTCTTAGACAAGACAGAAATAACATGCGAGGTGGGGGCATTGCCATCATCGCCAAAATTAGCTTAAACATGAGAACTTCCTTCAGCCTAGACTCCAATTCTTGCGAAGCGTGCACCATCAAACTCCCACTTCACAACTCACAAACCCTGACTATCTGCCTCATCTATAGACCCCCGGCCCGGTGGGTACATTTGAAGAAGATATTAACTGTCTATTATAAACTAATCTCAAAACCTCCACACAAATATTCAGTCTTGGAGACTTTAATCTAGGTTATAATGACACGTCAGACAAACATGACTTCAATGTGGCTAATACCCACACTGAATTAGAACGTACCCAAAAAATTGTGGAACCCACCCATAATAGAGGGAGAATCCTCGACTGGTTAACAGATTATAACTGCTCCGCCACATTACCTTCATCTCCCCACAATTATGGACGGACCACTACTTGGTAATCTATCATTTATCCACCACCAGGCCACTCGCGCCTGCAGCCAATTTGCCCCCCCCATTCCCCATTAGGAACAAAAAGAGCATCACAAAAGATAAAGTGATTCCTGCTATTCTACCTACCCTAAACCAACTTGATGAACATCTAGATGCACGTTGAAGAATACAACAAAATTATACGAACCACTCTTGACAGCATAGCCCCCCTAAAGATTAGAACAAGCAAACCTAAAGCCCACCTTAAAAAAAGTGGTTCACCCCTGAACTGAAAGATATCCGACAACTTAAAAGAAGTTGTGCATCCACCTGGAGACTGACTCCATCAGATGACCATTAAAACAAAGTCATAGAAATCTCCGGACAATACAAGAAGGAAATCATCCTAGCCAAACGCAACTCATGCAATAAGTGTATCTCTACCACCAACTCGAGCATGAGAGAGCTGTTCTCCATCCTAAAGGAATTAGAGTTGCCTACACCCATCCAACATATATGCACAAAAGACAAAGTCTGGTGCACAGAGATACAACAAGCTCTGGCCAACAAAGTTACCATGCTGCAAAAGAAAATAACGTCTCAGATAGCAGCACTTATTCAACCGCCAATAACCAATGCCAACCTACCCTCTATGGAGCAAAACACAACACAATTTAGATCTGCCAAAACGTCTATCCGGGAGGTGGAGAAAGTCATCCTCTCTCTGAAGCCATCCAACTGTCAAGGCGACTTGTGCCCTGCTCAACTCATAAAAGATGCCGCTAGAGAACTCTCCCCCTTCATATCTAAACTCGGAAACGTCTCATTTACCTCAGGTACTGTGCCTTCCAACCTGAAACAATCCGCTTCTAAAAAAACAATCCCTGGACCCCCTCATCCTTACTAATTACCGCCCCATTACGACAGTCCCCTTCCTGCTAAAAATCCTGGACAAGATTGCATATACCCAAATCCAAAAATTCCTAGAACAACACAAGCTCCTAGGTGCAAGGCAGTCTGGCTTCCATCCACAACATGAGACAGAGACCACTCTCATCGATTTGAAAGCTCAAATAGATAAGTTAAGAGACAAAGGTCAAACAGCCCTCCTCCTACTCCTGGATCTCTCGGCCGCATTCGACCTTGTAGATCACAAAGTCCTCTGTAACCACCTAAACGCTGCTGCACACTTCTCTAAAGAAGCTTTAATTTGGGTTAAATCCTTCCTTAGCAAAAGGACAATGAGGGTGTTTTCCCCCTCAAATGCAGCAGTCCCGATCCCCATTTTGTGTGGCGTTCCTCAGGACTCCTGTGTATCTCCGACATTATACAACATATTTACTAAGCCCCTGTTTGATGATCTGGACCTTCTTGGTATCACCTACACTAATGATGCAGAGGATACCCAGATCCTCCTCCCACTTTCAGGGGATTACAATAAGGAGTTGGCCTTGGTAAATGGGGTGTATCTCATCATCCAGACGTGGATGGCAATGCATGGTCTATGCCTGAATGATGACAAAACAGAGTTAATCATTTTGGGCACACACTTCAACCTCAAGAAACTGGGCCACAATTACTCTGCCTTTGAGATGGACGGGAACACTATTAAGGTAGCCAATGAAGTAAAGACCCTAGGCTTCCATCTAGATGCCACCCTCTCCTTTAACAAACAGGTGAACTCACTGGTGTCAGCCACAGCTTACACATGTAAGCTCCTTAGAGCAGGTAAACACTTCATCTCAAACGACAATTGCATGATCCTAGCTAGAGCCCTCATTCTATCTAGACTCGACTATTGCAATGCATTAAATATTTGGGCCAACAAATACATCACACATAGAATGCAAATCCTACAAAATAATGCCCTGAGAGCAGCTCTTGGTATTCCTAGACAATCACATATCTCTAAGATATGGCGTAATAACAACTGGCTGTCGACCCATGACAAAATCTTACTGAAAGTTGCCTCCCTCACGCACAAAGCCCTGAACAAGGCCGCTCCTCCCTATCTCACCGATAGATTTATGGAAAGAAGATCCTCTAGACCTTCAAGAATCTCCAATGCCAACACTCTTATCATACCAGGATTCAAACTGACCAAGGCCGGAGGTGCCAGTTTCCCCGTCCGGGCGGCCCAAGTATGGAACTCACTGCCACACCCTAAACGTGCTGAGAAATCCTACCTTAAATTTATTTCCAACTACATCAATCACCTGAAACAATCTACCAACTAGCCAGGGCCTCCTCACCCCCTACCACCTGTATTTACTTACCCTACACCTATTACTCCCCTTTTCCATCTACTAGTGGATAAATGTGACACAGATATGTCCTGAATATCCCTAATCTGCGCACTATTACCGACAGTACTGCCACCAGTCGCACACTTTCTGTAACCATTCATAGCATTATCTACCTCCCCTTGCCCATGCAATCCTGTATATATCTTTACCACAGATACAGCCTGTACATTACCGATTGCCTTGTACCCTTTTGCCTGTGTTATGACTCTGTTTATATATTACCTGCAACCTGTAATATATCCTGTAGACCCTCCAGGATTTTGCAGCATGAAATGGCAAATTTTGCGGCATGAAATGGCAAATTTTGCAGCACAAACCTTTATTTAGGGCGGCATTTTTGCAGCGCAATCTTTATTGACTGGAGGGTGCAAGATTGGTACATTGCAGGAAAGAGGCTGTGTGTAAGGTTACAAGAGAGCCAGGGTGTCAATATATGTATCTTTTATATCAAATAGGAAGAGTCCTAGATCTCTGGCTTGGCAGAACAGTGTTTGTTTTGGCCACGTTTTTTGGTTTAATGTGCATGCTTATATTATATATTTAACATTATTAATCATTATCAGTTGTAATGCTGAAAATATTTCCCTTCTATGTTCCCCAATCCCGCAAACACCCGCACACCTCACACCTCACACGTCTCACCAATTCCCCATAACAACTTGTATTTTTGAACCTCACGCTCAGTCATACACATACTCACGTGCTCTGTCACACTGCCAAGTGACAATGTGCGCTCTCTAGTCCCAGCCAAACTCCAAATCATACTCCCAACTCACACTGTATGCTCCCCAATTCCTCCTGCAGTATACAGTCCTTCATTCTTGAATGCTACTTCTGCATCTTTCATCCTTTATCCCATTCCATCACACTCTTCCCTCATCCTTTCTCCCAATCTGCAGCCCACTACTACCCATAAGCCACGTTCCTTCCACTTTCTGTACCTCCGCTCTATCTGATTTCTGGCCCACCGCCCCACTGCATCCGCTCTGCTCTTTAGCCCACTTGTGTATAGGCGCGTTATAAATGCCATATCATGCATCACTTCTTCCCCCTCTGACCCACTGCTCTCCCTCTGATCTCCCTTCGCTTTCTTGCCTACCACACCACATCTCCCTCATCACTCCTCTCTCACTCCTTTCTCTCACCATTTTTCAATTTTTGAAGAAAACTGTAGATTTTGTCCTCAAAAAATGGGGCATCTAAAAATAGAGCAGAAGATGTGCTGTTTTTAGATAAGCCATTTTTGGAAATGAGCAGGCCACCTTAATCTCAAAGGTGACCTGCACATTTCTACGGGGCAGAGCTGTAGCGCAAATGATGCGCTGGCCAGCCACCTTGAATAAGTTTGTGTTGGAAAAGTTCTCCCGACAATGGCCTGCAAGCTCCCTGTGCATTTCACCGTGACAGGCCCTTAATGGTCCTGCCACTGTAAAATGCAACCCAAAAAAAAACACATTTCTATCCCATTTGGGAAACAGAAATGCAAGTGAGACATCAGCTGTCACACATAAAAATGATTATTTTTAAAGTATTGCATGAGTCAGTAGGGTCAGTAAAGACCCTGTAAAGCAGTGGCACCCCTCGTGCACGTATTTAAAGTGGGCGCATAGAGTGCCCTACAATTTCTGCACATTTAAAAGCACATCTTGCTTTTCAATTTGGGATGCGCTTTTAAATGCGCAGAAACGCCACCTGATTTGCGCAAAGGGGTGAAAAAGGACATCTGAATGGGCGCATATAAGAAGCGTCCATTCAGATGTTCTTTGTTGTTCGGACTGCTCTTTTTTTTTTTTGCTCTAGTGTTGAAATATGCTTGCGCATTTCATTTCTTGAGTCCAAAAAATAAGTGTTGAGCCCCTTCGGCCCTTGAGATTTTACATTTTTTAAAAAAAATGTTTGCGGCTATGAGCTGGAGGGTCTGAATTATTCCTACTGCCTGCATATATTTTAATATTTTGTACAAATATGTAACTATGTAACCTAAGCGTCGCATATCCTGTATTGCTGCGCCCTATTACCTTTGGGCCTGGTGCGCATTATAAGTGAATAAAACAAACAAACAAATTCCAGTTTTAGGGTTTTGGCATTATATTGATTTGCCCTATATGTCTGGGCTCCTCTCTGATACAAGAAACTAACCTTACCACAGTAAGATGCGGGGGTTGAACTAGCACATCCATTCCACTATGATACCCAATCGAACACTCAGACCCATTTCACATGATAACACGTGTTGGTATTGTATACCACAAACATCTTGAAAAGGCACTTTCTTATTTGAGCATTAAAATGTCTTTATAGACCATAATAGTTGCCATGCCAACTATCCCCTCCTGAGATTCCCACCTTCCTTCTCATGGTGTGAATTGTGGGCCCACGCTTTTAAATGCAGAAACAAATAATACAAATGTTGCTGCACACAGAGCGTTGTCAACAAAAAATACACGAAGTGGAAAATGGGACCAATATATAATATGGGGTCAGCGTGTTCCCATTGCATTTTGTGTGCCACACCACATAAGATTGTCAAACTTCTCTTGCAATCACTTTTCACCGACCTCAAAACACTATTGTCGGTTTAATACATGCTGGGCAACAGGGGTGTTGTTAGGTGCTGTGCTAATTTTGGGACTATCGGGACCGGGGGCTAGCTAGCCTTTTTGGTTGTAACCCCAGAGCTTCTATGGGGGGCTACAACCAAAAGACCCGGGGCTATATCCCCCTCAGCCCCCCCTAGCAACGCCTCTGCTGGGCACAGCACAAGATAACACGGAGAATGATTGTCAGTACTAAGATAACGAAAAGAAAAAACAACAGGACTGGATTGTATACTCCGGCATGTAATGGGTTATGTATGTTGGCATTCAAGAGTGGAAAAGCACATACGAGGGTTTGCGTTTTACGTAGTTGAGGAGATGGTGACCTGGCCGCACACAACAGTGTGATATAATTGTGTGATATAACGTGGGGCCCGTGTTAGGGGCACACTATTGGGACATCACGTGCAGCAGATGTGGTTTGAACACATAGCATGCGATTTTAACAGCAGCAGCAGCAGGATTGAATGCTCAGGAAGTCAAGAACAGGATGAACTGGAAGATGAGCAATTTGTCTGCGACATAACTGGACCGGAAGTCGCTGTAGCAGTGCGACCCAATGTGTCACCAGGTACAGTTTTAAAGTGACCAATACCCCTGCCGCGTGACCGGAAGTGGCCACAGCAGGGCGAAGGCCGTGGGTATAAATAAACACAGTGCCCTGATTTACTGGCGTGCTCTGTGTAATGGCACATTACTGACCTGGCAACCTCTGGAGCTTAGACGGAGCTGAGCCAGCGAAAGCACACGTCCATCAGCCCGCCAATGTATTCCTTAAAGGTCCTCTCTCACCAGGTGTTTAAGTGGGGTTAAGCGCTGACGTGAATTGGCGCGTGGCTGATGGATTCATTTCGCAGAGCTGCTGGTTTGGCGGCATCAATTACTATGCCCGCCCATCCCTCGCATCGGGCACCGGCTGAGCTTTTCATTCTATTGGGATGTTCGTCCGTTTCCAAAATCACAGCCTTCAGATGCTCCATCTTAATTTCCGTGATTTTCTTTATTTGAAAACGACAAACACTCACCTTTGCGCGCACGTTGCATGAAATGAAAACAAGAGCTCCACGCGACGTTGTTTTGATATAATTTGTTTATATAAAAGTTAATTTCCATAGGTGGGTGAAAGAATAGCTGCAGTCATGGGCGGACCTTTATATGGGACTTGAGACACATTGGTATTTTCTTATGTGTGGAGTTTGTAAACTGCCCGTGTCAAGTGCGAGTACCATGCTTGTCATCAACATTTGTAAAAAATAATATGGGCCAGCAAACAATTCATGCTTTGGCGTAATACACGCCCCTTTCTCTTGATGGACAGCCTCTGTGGAATGTATTTTTATCCCATATTGGACAAGACAAGCCTAAAGAGAAACTCCCCGAAGTGAACATTATCAGCACTTATCCACTCCCTCAACAGTGTGGCACTACCAGGAAACAGAGCCACGTGCAAAGGTGTAGTAGCTGGAGTTCTGGATTTGGAACGTGTGTCAGTGACTGGAACTCTTGGGTTGCATTCCTAGGATTTCTGTGTTCGAGGAGGAGTATGGTGGAGGAGAGTGTGGTGGAAAGAGAGTACGGCAGAGTGGGAAGCAGTGCTTTAAGTGGGCTGGGGCCGGGGCCCGGCAGTCCCCAACAAGTGGGGCTGAGCCTGGGCCTGTAACATTTTTTTGAGAGACCACCCTCAACACAGGGAGTTCCTTCCCTCCCCACTCAAGGTGTCACACAACACACTGTTTAACAGATTGCTTTCTTGAGTCCTATTACAGACCCTTATCATGCCCCTTGGAATCCTCCCCCTGAGTTAACAATGAGCCAAGAACCAGGCCGGTGTATGGGAATTATATTGGGTATTTATTTAAATTAAAAGTAATAGAAATTAGCATGAAAATGTCAAACACCACTTTATCCATGGCACAACACAACATCTGTGGGATACATCTACCACCCAGCAGAACTCCCCTACATCATCAAGCCACATCTCAGCAGTCACCAGCAGAATGGCTGCGCTGCTGCTCTTGGGCAATATCACCTTGCCTTAAAACTGCGGTTTGCAGTCACCAAAATAATGGCTGCGCTGTCTTACTAGCTACACATGGGGCGAGATGAAACACCAAATACCCCGAAAATTGTTGCCAGGATTTTCTTCAGTGTCTCCACAGAAAAGTTAATTTGCACCAAAAAGAAAATTATTCAAAGGCAGCGCTGCTAGGCTGCCAGCCCAAAGCTTTTCAACAAAAACTGAAATATTCTGCCTTTTAAAATGACTGCGCCCTGATGTTCTTTTTCATCTGTTCAACAGTACATAGTTCTCATTGAATTACAGGATGTGTCAGGCAAGATCTGTGTAATAACAAAGAAACTTCACTTCCAGCCGTATGCAAAACGCTTTCCTTTTTGCAACAAAATGACACAGCTAAACCCTTCTTAAGAAGCTTTCTCCCTGTTTGCTCATGTCCGTTTCATTGGACCCTTGCTTTGAACAGATTCCTGTGTAGTAGAAATTGACTATGGTCATGGAAAGCTCAGAATAAAGATACCAGGAAAAGCTGCTTTTGAAAGAAACAGCCAAGGATAATGAACCACGTGTAAATTGGTGCTTTTACAAACAAGAAAATAATTGTTTAAAAGTGAAATGTTGAATTAAGGCCCTGTCCCTACATAGAAATGTGGGGTTTGTTTTAAAACATATATAGGATGTTTAAGACCAACTGTCTTGCTTTCTGGTTCAGGAAATAAATAAATACATAAATAAATAAAGTTACTGTGAAACCAGTAGGACAGGTCTTTAGGCCCTGGCTTCAAAGGACTGACTACAGGATCTACCTTCCCCCAAGTGTACTAGCATCTGGGGCATATGAATTGACAGCGGTGATGTGCCTCACACCCTCATCAGACTCTGTGGCAGTGCTCCAGCCTGGTACAATGGATTTCTGGGACAGATAGGTGTGACTTTTTTTTTAGCAGCACCTCCCCTCCAATCAAACTGAGGAGCTTCAAAGACAAATCCATGACAACAGGGCTAGTGCCTGACAGTTGGCTGTGGGTTGAAATAAATGCCCTTATTTGGAAGACAATGCTGGTCCATTTGGGGCAAAAAACTGTTCTGAATTAATGATCTTTAAGACTTTATTTCTGCAACCGGAGAACGCAGGAATGCAAAAGTTTAACAGTTTATATGTAATTTTTGTGGCATTAGAACAAGATATTGTGGCTTTTCCTAGCATGTATGAGACGCAAACGGCATAAAAATGTAATTTGTGGTAAAAATATACTTGGTGCAACTTTAAAATGTAATGCAAACATGCTCTGTGATAATAGGTACACATACATAAAATTGTAAAATTTTAGATGAAATATTTCCAACTGAAAAGTGCAAAAGATTATTAGGAGGGCGATATGACAAAGTACAGTCTTGGGAGTCGGAGTGTCGTGCTCTGTATGAAATGTGTCATTTGCGTATGTGATTTTAAAGAATGGCAAAACTGTAAAAATGTGCAATTTATGTCATAACTGATTTTTGGAAAAAATGACTGTGGGAGGGCATGGGCAATTTAAGCTCACACCATAAAACTGATGTCATGTCCTTGAAGCCCAACCGGTTGACAGGAAGTTGGTAACAGTAAACCCCAACTAATCCAGTTGTTAGAGGCATGTCAAGCCTGTCAAGGCCTGCCACCATGGTAAACCCTGTGATATCACCCGCCTTATAAAAGGGGGGGAATCAGAGAGACAAAGGAAAATCTCTTCAGAATTTTCCTGTTCCTGTGCATCCAGATATTCCATCTTCACTCTACCAGATTCCGGAACCACTGCCAGGCCAGAGCATAGCTGACCCTATCCAGGCAGGGTCATTGATCCAGAAAAACCCCATTAAAAAATCCCAAGAGATTCAGGGAGAAAGGGGAAAGGTGGCTGAATCCTCAGTGGGATTATCCAGTGCTGCCTGCTTGCCCTACTATCTGCTCTATCCAGCTGAGGTGCTGCTGCGCCGTGATCTGACCTTTGCCCAGCTGTTTTCTTCTGGAAGAGCTTGCTGCTGTGACCAGTGACCAGATATTGCCTTGCTATCCGGAAACCAGGTGCACAGTGCAAAATACCCCATTTAAGTGCTTCTTGTGAGCATTTCCCTTCCCCAACAACCACACACTGAATCCCTTGCTCTCTGACTTTTATTAGATTCCAACCGATAGAAATCCTATTACTGCCTTAGCAGAAATCCTTAAAATTGTCAGAATCCTCTGTGCATCCTTTCCTTGATATCTAAGCCTTAGTGTCATTCTTCCACTCATTTCTGTCTTGTGTAAGTCCTTAGTACTATTTTGATTAAACTAATTAATTCCCACATAAAGAGCCACACGGTGCAAAGGTGTACACTTGCAAAGTAACCTGTGTCACATGCGTGGCTTCTCTCTTTTCTAGCCACTAAAATATAGTTTCTGTAAAACTTGTCCTTTCCATTTTAAACCGATTTTCTCTGTCAACTGCTTTTATTTTTAAAACCAAATTTCCTTTCCCATTGAAATCTCATCAAGTCATCCTTTTAGAGTCACTCTTTATTTTGCATATTATCCCTGTGATGTGCATCTGTCATTCAGCATAAAAACCGCATTCCGATTCAGTCTATTTCACCCATTTTTCAAACTGTTTTGACATTTAAACCTCTGTAAATTAGCAAATGCAATTTCTATGCGTGTGATTTGGCTGCACTGTGTTGTCACTTCAACGTTGAATTTTGAACTGTATGCCCGTTGTTGGTACCTTGCCTTGTTGTTGCTAGCGTTCTTACATCCCTGATACTGTTATGACTCATATTTACCTCATTCATTTAACTGCACATTTAAATTAAATATTTAGTCATTCGAGTGCTATTTTATGCCATTGCAAAGGCTTTAAAATCCGATTTTACCTCCAATTTTGAGGGGGAAGTTTGGATTTTAATCTGTTTGCTGCATAGTATACCTGACTCCTGGCTGCCCCTTTCTAGCCACTCAAAATTTGATTACTAGGGGTTTGGGGAGGATTGCAGGGTAAAATCTTAACTCAGGTGCTATCTACCCGAACAGTAAAATTGCTCCATTCCTTTGTGCTTTGGATATGTTATATTAGAAGGTCAAACTAGGTGTATTTCATCAATGTACCTTATAATTATCACCCCATTGGTAATTGCTGCCCAATATTAAATTTGTGTGATTAATATGGGCTCAATGGGAATGGCGACGCCGGATGCACTGGCAACATTAATAATGGTGCCGGTGCATCCGGCAAGGACTGCTCGTGCGTGCCGGTCCACCCACCAGGTCAGACCTGGCGGGCAGGAAGGCACCCGTGAACAGACCTTGTAGTTTGCTGATCCGGTAACAACGGTACCGGCATGCTTACCAGTAGCATTGTTACCGGACCAGCAAACTCGTAATAAGGGCCAACGTCTTTGGACAAAAAGCATTAGCATTTGTAGGCTATAGTTTTCAGCACACACTGGTAAGTGACCTTTGTTAATTTTAAATTTTAACAAAATTCACCAAGTAGTGTTCTGCTAAATGGGGAATTAATTAAATGAATATTTTAAGTTAAATAGGTTTAGGATCTACACAGTTTTGCGCCCCCACCCCGCCCACTGTAAATGGAAAGGGTTCAAGGCAAGCAGAATCCCCCACCGTTTGGTTTCCAGGGGCTCAGTTCTACTTACATAGAAAGCCTCTGTTTAAAGTTCAGGAAAGCCAATGGCATCTCAGGACACTCTGGAAAGAAAGGGCAGGTGTCTAGTTACAGCACTCTCGAAGATTGCCTCCTGCTCTCCACAGTAGGAACCAATCAGCTTTGAGCTCTCTCTAGAAATGGACTGCTCCACCCAGGTGCACTCTCAGCAATCTCCTCCGGTGTCTCCTTACAGCTGTCAGATGGTAATTTTAAGCAGCCCTCTCTGTGCCTCTGTTCATGTCTGCCTCTCTTTCTCTCTGCCCGTGTGCAGTCCCCCTTATATGTAATCCAGAATAGGCGTCCCCAACAACATGAACCCAGGGGAGAAACAGAGCAAAGCACACCAAAAAGGAAGGGGGTTCACGTGAATTAAACCATAGAACAGATCAATGGAGTAAACTGCTCACTGTAAAGGAGCCAAATGTGGGGATAGATCAGGTCAAGGAGCATAAAAAGTTATTCAATCAATCTTTAATAGACACATATTCAATTGCCTTACACATGATAAAAACAGCATACAAACATGTAATCAATGCTGAACATATCCGATTAAAGTGCATATTAGTTTAGTGGCCATCCTAAGATGTAAGAATGAATACACTGTGCATAAAGTAGTTCAAAAACACACATAGCACAGAGGACAGGTTGAATCTCAAATTGGTGCCCAATCTGTATTCAAAAAAGTCTTCTTATAACCAAAATTAAGGCAGAAAAAAGAGAAGGAAAATTAGAAAGGTATACCAAAGTTTTTTTTTGTTATTATTATTATTTATTTATTTTTTTGTTTATTTTTATTTTTATTTTTATTTTTTTAGAAAAAAAGAAAAGAAAAAAAAGAAATTATGGAGGGCACCAACCCACACAGGACAAGGCAATCAATATTTTCTGCTGGGTAAAAAAGGCTGTCCCCTAGTGAAAACAATCAATTGTTATTGTAAACAGACAAGTGTGATTGCATCAATACATACTAAAGCAGAAGCAATACTTGTCTCCAATCTGACCATAATAGTCAACTACCAGTACCTGGTACAGCTCCTAACCATCTCATGGGCTGTACTGGTATCTAACAAAGGTAGTTTCGACGACTAATTAACAATGTCTAAGATATATGTCTCTTAACCTAGCAAGAGAGAGAAGGTTTGACAGTCGTCTTCCTCAGGACAGGACAGATTAGATAATCAATTATAAAATATACACATGTAATTTCTCCACATAAAAATATTCAGAAGGCACTTGTTAACAAACAATACAAAAGTGTCTTGATATTATTCCATGTGTCCATTCTTCTTCAAGTGGTTCTTCCTTAGTTCACATGGATGATCAATTTAATCCATCTTAGTGATACTCAAAAACTAAGACTACTTCGGAGAAGAATATACAAAAAAACACAAGAAAAAAAGAAAGTAAAAGACAATACATGAATAAAAGTCATTCATAAAACTGCATAATAAAAACATCCCTTGACCTGATCTAGCAACCCCACACATAACTCCATACAAACAATTTTAGAATCATAGTCCCCTTTGTTATAATCAAGGGATAACCCCGCACTCTACTCTCAAGTCAGAGATGGGAAGTCCCAAAGTGATTTATGGGAAGATGTCAAAGGACATATTGTCCCTGCATCTGTGCCGTGAATATATAATAAAGTTGATCCAGCCAGGCACAAAGGGAGAGGGAAGTCTAAGTCAATCTGGGCATCCACTACCATCCCGGTGGCAACAGAACTAGAATGCCGAGTGAGAGGCATCCTAACAGTTCAATACATAAACAAATTACAGTTCCATACCTTCAAAGGGAGAAGAAACTCATCTTGAATGTATCCAAGGGTAACAATCGAAGTGGGGAGAAATTCCCTTGATAATGTAACCTTAGGATCTTGTCGGGGTGCAGTAAAGATCCAAACTGGGTGGGAAAGAATCCCATCACCTGATGATCTTGAGTGGACCGTGACCTGCATTGGAGGGAAAAGAGACAGACAGGACGGGAGGGGGGAAAAAGAATACAGAAGAAAACCATGAGATGGTCTAATGGACTCAAAAATACCCTCCCCAGATGAGGTCAAGCCCTCTGTCTCGGAGGAAATGATATTTAATGGGCACCCCGTAATTTATATGATATAGCAAATCCCTGAGTGTCATTCCCCAGGGCTATAAAGAACAGCACTCGAAGTACGAGTGAACGACAGATAGTGAAAAGCAAGTGAACAAGAGGGAGCGTCCGCTCTTGCCCGCGTCAGCGCATACGGCGTGATCCTCGGCGACTGTAGAACTACAGCCGCTGTGCAGCCAGGTTCCCCCTTATATAGCAGCAACGACACCACCAATTGTACAATCTTGGGGAAGTACCCTGCAATAATTCCCACAACTAGGATTGGACAGTTATCCTTCTCTCTCCTCCCAAACCTAGCCTCCAAGTCAGGATTGGTTTAGGGGTCTGGAGTAATATAGGCCAATTCCCACTTGTAATCGCCATTTGTTCTCCTTTCAAATGTTTGGTAAAAACTAGTTATGTATCACAACTTCATATTTTCACTATGAACTGCCATAATTTACATATTGTCTGATTCAGCTAATAATGGGGAATTAGATAAGCCAACCACCAAGTCTGTACCATGTAGCACGGCGATGTGGCAACATTTTGACTTTTCCATAAAAAGCATAAACATTATGAAAATGTAAGCTATTACTCATATCCCTAATTTTATTCTCCACCTGTTCACCAACTCTCACATTTAGAACATGTTCAGATCAGCCTGAAACCCAATGTAACTGGCCATTACAGTTCCCTGCATGGCAGGTGGAGGAATTTTACATCACTACAATCGCCTGTAAATTACATAAAACATGGTACATAAATGAAATCAGAATGGCATATGGTTGCTGAGAGAAAGACCTACATGATAATGGTCCTTTTAAATTAATTGTGGATCTACATGTGGGACAAATGGCCATTCTTCTGGCTTCCGGCCATTTGTTTTCACTTGGTCAGCTTGTACCCAGAGTTATTTTTTTTTATCAGTCTCTTTGTGTGAAGCTTGCTCTTTGAAGATGTTGCCCCAATTTTCACACATATTAGTCACGTTCCAGCCAAGGGGATCTTCTCTTGCAGTCAATGCCTTCAGAGCCATCAGGTCTGGAGAACACTGAATTTCAACACCTTTAGCAGGACACTTTATTGCAATTGGTAATTAGATGGGAGTTGTAACATTCAGACTGAGAGTGGGAGATTTCCTTATGAAGTTTGCCCACAGCCAGCAAAAGGGTTGATCTTGGGCTGATATTTTTCCATGAGAACAAAGTGGCTTTATGTCACTGGTTTTTTGTATATGAAACAAAATACACCTTGTTTTTTTTTCAACCTGCACATCATGTCTTTCCCCTGGCAGTTTTCTGTTATCAGTGATACATTTTCATGTTTAAACTGCTTTTATTTGCACACGCCTGTGCAAGCCGTTTATGTGTCACTGTTTAAAAATCCTGTTTTCTATGTGAAAGGGTTCTTTGATTCCTCCTTCTTTTGTGAATTAAAATGCTGCTTTTCCTTTGGTAATGACAGGTAGGCCAATTTTCCGCATGACTCTTCAATTTCACAAAAAAAAACAAAGGCAAAAAAAACAAAGGTCATGCCGTTTTTGGTTGGTTGGTTTCAGTGTTTACAATTCTTCTGTTCATGTGAAATGGACTTCTGTTTGGGGCCTTTGAATGCACCGCACATCTATTTCTCCTTGACACTTTGTTGGGAAGAGCAGGGCAGAGTGGGGTTTCATTAGGTCTAATTTCCTTAATTATGGAGTGCGCACTCAGTCTCGCCTTCCATCTCTGGCTTGGGGGTATGGCATGACACCCCCTTTTCTTGCATCCTTTCCAGGTCCCTGAGGTTGTCACCGGACACCTCTCTCACCACCAGGCTGCAAGTTAAGGAGGCTAGTTCTCTAATAAAAGATAGAAAAATAGTTTCAGTACTTTTTGCACACATATTTCCCCAGAGGATTTACATTGAATTTACAACAACAACATACAATTATAGTATGACATTTTCA
Organism: Ambystoma mexicanum; assembly: GCF_040938575.1. Lineage (NCBI taxonomy): Eukaryota > Metazoa > Chordata > Amphibia > Caudata > Ambystomatidae > Ambystoma > Ambystoma mexicanum. The sequence goes on along the minus strand of NC_090930.1, from coordinate 289,389,558 downwards.
ACATTTCACAAACATATTTTATTTATTTTCTTCATTTATTTGAATTTTTTGTAATGTGCTACATGCCCTTATGCCTCAGAGCCCACAAATAGACATAACAGACATAACGTAAACAAAATCAGAGAAAAAACATGTTTTTGATACAATAACACCAAGTAAATAAATCCCTGTTATATATATTCATCTTAGTTTCCATATGATTTTTTATAATTTCTTTTCATTCTTCAGATGGCTCCTTTTCTCGACTTTCATTTGGCTCTTCAATCAGTCATAAAGCATGTCTGGGATGACAGCTTTGCAGCTGATTGATATGGACCCATTTTCCTTCTGTCAGAACTCTTTCTGGGATGCAGATCTAATAAGCAACAGGTGATATTTTATCTACAATTTCAAAGGTACTATGCCAAGATGAGAAGAATTTCCACTCATTGGCCAGATTCCTTTGAGAATTGGACAGGTAAACTTTGTCACCTACTTCATACTCTTTCTTGATGGTCTTTAGATCATAGTAGGTCTTCATTCCCTCAGCTGACTTTTCTACATTGCACTGAGCATAGCAAAAACATGCTGGAGATGCTTCCTTACATTTTCAAGATACCCATGAGTAGTGGATCCATTTATCAGTGTCTGCTCCTGAGTCCTATAGAGCAGATGCTGCGGTAACACTATTTTTCGTCCAGTCATGAGCTCAAATGGAGACATCTTTGTTGCAGAACAGGGTGTAGACCTAATAGCCATCAGGACAAGTGGCAATTAGATGTCCCAACTATGTTCAGAGTCTGTCACAAAGTTCTTTAAGATACTCACAATTGTTTTGTTGTTTATCTGTACCCCACCACTTTAGACCAGGTGGTAGGTGGAAATTCTCCCGGGGTCGGCTGGGCCGTCCGCGGACCTCCGGGAAGGGAGGCCCCAACTCCTCCCGTGTATCCCAAAAAATGAGTATGAGGCACACGCAAGAAGCAAGGTGATTCTGCTGTTTATTAAACAAACAGCAGGGATGGGTCAAGGATCGTACGCGTCCGTCCTGACACTCTCTCTTCAATCGTGGGGCTCGCAGGCCCTTTTTACCTTAGTATGACGCACTACTTGCGTCACCTGGGAAAGTAAGCAAAAAACCTATCGCCACTCTGGATTGGTTCCTCGAGTGGTAGGGTTAGTATAGCATACGTATAGAGAACGTTGTTAGTGGTTGAGGGTCAGTCAGGTGGTATACTTGGGTTGTCCCTTCAATTTGATACATGAAAATTGTTACATGAAGACCCCTGAGGATTGGCTAATGTTAATGGCGTCAGTGATAAGAGCCCCATGTTCTGATTGGTCCACTCGCGAGCCCCCCAGCCTGGGACCATCGCTGTTCCCAGCTCGCGGTGCACCTGTCATTTGCAACAATGTATCACTATGGGTATGTGCAGACAATGTGAGGTTTTATTCATATGCTGGAAGGCAGACTACTCCCACCGCCGCAGATGTCCATTGAGTTGCTTAATTGTATCTGCCTGTGTCTTAAAACGTGGGATCGAGGCGCCTCCCTCCTCCTGGGCCTGGCACCCTGTCAGGTTCGGCTTGGTCACGTGAGGAGAGACCGCGGTTGAGGCAGAATTCTGCACATTTAATATTGCATTTTCCACTGTGTGCCTAGCTTAATTTGCAGGTGTGACCTTGGCATCGGCTTGCGGCATGCGAGTTTGCAACATTGTGCCCTTGACTGTCTGCTCTCGCAAGCCCGTTCTGCAGGGTCAGCAACTGTACTCTTCCTCGTTCAATGTTCATGGAGGCTCTTGCTTGCGGCCTACTTGGGCCTGGTGCATAGGTGGAGACGTTTGATGCACTGCGCTTTAGGTTATGGTATCATATTGCTGTATCCCCAGTATCATGTCTTTGTTATATTTCTTATTGCAATGCATGGGTTTAGGAGAAGCGTGAGCAAGCATTGTGCGTCTTGCGTTTCTGCATTTTAAAAAACCCTATGTGAAAAATAATAAAGATGCGCGTCAGTGCGTGTGTCCGTCACTTACGTCATAGCACTGAATATGTTCTTCGTGTGGATTGGTGTGGCAGTGTCCAGTGTGCATGTTTGCACGGGTGTGCTGACCGTTGGCTAGGTCGTCATGGCATCTCTAACGATGTGTTCATTTACTGTTGAATGGTTCAGTCGAGTTCATCCATGCCGCAGGTGTCGGCATGGGCAGGGCAGGCTCGTGGGCAGGCTGGTGGGCACATCCATATGTTCCTGTACCAGGGTATTTGGTCGTCTGGTAGATGGGCAAACTCCTCTCGTGGCGGGTGTCTGGGCCACAATCCTCTAGGCCAGGGGTGTGAGGGGATTGGTGGGAGCCTTTTGTTCCATTCTCCCACTTCATAGGCAATGTGGAGTTTTATTTTTACCCCTAGAATCTGCCACATCTTCGCCATCACCACACTTGTAAAAGGGCTTCCTCGCTCTGATGCAATCCTTTGCAGAAGGCCGACACGAGAGAAGATGTGGCTGATCATTAGTGCAGCAGCTGTCTCTGCCTTACAATTCAGGGCTGGAAGACATTCTACCTGCTTTGTGAACAAGCATGTCACTGTCAACCTGTTCTTGTTTCCTCTAGCGGAGTGAATCACTGGCCCAATGCAATCAGCTTGCAAATCTGACCAAGGCAGTATCATTCCCCTTTTCTGTAAGGGGGCTCTATGTGTGAGTGAACTGGGTTGAAATTGAGTACACACAAGACACCCCTTTAGGGAAATGTTGAGGTCCTGGCTCATCTGTGGCAAGTAGGCAGCCATATGCAAGATTTCCAATGTCGTATGAAACCCCCCTATGACCAGCAGTGGCTGCGTCATGGGCATGGCTCAACATCAGGCTTTAGAATGAGGTAGGTCCCACCCACTGGTCACAGCCAGATAGGGTTCTCCTTACCAACAAACCATCTTGGATCTGGAACATCTTGGAAAACTTCATCAACACCCAGAGATCCTCTTTACCGGTAAAATTCAACTTACTGGGTCTTCAATGTGTCGGTAACATTTCCCAATGATCGGGTCCTCTTTCTGTGAAGTGATCAAATCTGAATCTGGGGTATCTTTATTCCACTGGGCTGTGGAGTGTTCACTGTTAGCCCAAGCCTGTGACCTGGTGACAGCTGCCAATTGGATTTCACCCAGTAGGGATTCCGTTTCTATCAAATCCCCATGCAGAGGCCCAATTTTAGCCAGCTGGTCAGCCAGGTCATTCCCTTTCTTATCTGGCCCCTCTATCTTGGGATGACCCCTTATTTTCTTCCAATAGATGGTCATCTCATTGGAGGCCACCAGATTGTCTATTGACTGGATTCGTTTGTCATGAGTTAGGGGTTTGTTGTTGGCACACAGCATGCCTCGATTCTTCTAGTTAATCAGGTGCTCCACAAACCAATTCCTGACATAATCAGAGTCAGTGATTATGACCAGTTCATTGAATTGCCGGTGCACTGCAGTGAGGATGGCTTGATGAACAGCCATCAACCCTGCAATCTGACTACTTCGGGGTCCTATTTTATAACCAGCAGAGGCTTCACGCAGGCTTTCCCAATGCTGCCACCAGTTATTTTTCCCTGCTGTTATCAACATGGTTGGTGCACCAATCCACATGAACTGAGGGTGTCCCCTTATATGTGTCTTCATCATAGACCTTGTGTAGGCAAGATAAGTAAGCCTCCATGTGGTTGTTGGTCATTAGACTTATGTCCTGAAGACAGTTTTCATGAGCATAATTATGCAAGCCCTCCAACCCTTGCGCTAGGGAACTCTTCCTGTTTTGGCCATATCTGACCTCCATAGGAAAGCCTTGCATGGAACGAATCCAGGAAGTAATTCTGGAATTAGTAATATTCCCCATCCGGATTCTGTCACTTTGTAGATATTGCAAGGGCTGGAGAGGAGTCTCGATAATGATGTGCTCTGCCTGTATGAATGAGCAATCATTTTTCAGCACTCATACTGTTGCCAGGAGTGCCTTCTCACAGTCATTCAATTTTTCCTCCACAGAGAACAAAGTGTTTCTCAGTATGAGATGACTTTGATGACCTTGTCAAGTTTATGGTACAATACCGCTGGTAGGCAAGTATCTGAGAACCATGTCTCCAAGTAGAACTCTGTCTTCTTTAAGGGGTAAGCCAAACAAGGTGCCTGGGGAAGGCTTCTTTTCAGTTTTTTAACTGCCTGGGATTGTTCTGGACCCTACTCCCACTTGTCTCCATCCTTTAATAAATGGAACAAGGGTCGAGTGACCTCTGTGTCATCTTCAATGACATTCCACCTATAATTAGTAAGTCCAAGAAGGCTTTTTAATTCTTGCAGAGTGGTACAGTCTTTTAATTTCAATAAGGCTTCCACTTTCTTCTCCTGGGGATTAAGACTGCCAGGGATGATCTCATGCCCTAAGAAGTTCACTTGGGTCTTACACCGCTGTGCCTTCTGAAAGGACAGTTTTGCACCGGCTTTTTGCAACTGGGTTAAAACATAGCGGATTTCTGCTATATGTTCCTCCACAGTTGAGCTCTTGATGAAAACATCATCCACATAGGCCAGGTTTCCCCTTTTGCCCAAAACAGGCGTGTCCTTATGTAGGAAGATGTTGAACTCATTGTCGGAGTTTATGTATCCAAAGGGGGTTTGGGTCCATGTGTACTGTTGCCACGCAAAGGTAAAGGAAAGTTTGTGCTGCACTTCCTTACTCACAGGTACTGCCCAGTAACCGTTGGTCAGGTCAATGGAGGTGTACACCTTTGACCCTTGGATCTAGGCCAGGTCATGATCTATGTAGGGGAGGCGCCACCTTGCTATATGCACCTGTTTATTCAACTCCCTCAGGTCTGCACATATTGTCCATTGGCCGTTTGGTTTGAGGAACCCCAGTACTGGGTTGTTGAAGGTACTGTGGATTGGATGAATTATCCCACGGGATTCTAAATTCTTAATAATCTCTGCGAGTGACTCCATGGACATGAGAGGTAATCAGTACTGCTTTACAAATACTAGAGCCATCCTGGGGTCAATGGGAATGGTGGTTGAATGAATGGATGTGCTTCCACAGTCATATGAGTCCATTGAAAAGATATCTTGGAATTCTAGGAATACCTGTTTTAGCTTTTGTCTTTGCTTCTCTGTCTCTCAGGCATCAGGAAGATTGATGCTTTCCTCGACCATCTGCTTGAAACCTGGAAAGACCCAAGGCTTTGCAATTTCAGCTGTATCCTCCAGTTGGTTGGAGAGATCTCTTTTGATGTTGTTGACCTGGACAGGGGATTCGAGGTAGTGATCCTTGACTCTGAACTCTACCTCCTCCCTCCTAATGTCAAAGGTCACCTCTTACACACCGTAGGAGCAGGAAGAGTACACCAAGAAATTCCCCCAGAATTTTTTTTCTGGATGAATACTGTTCCTGTGTCGTAACAGTAGTTTGGAATTGGTCCCATGATTTCATTACCTGCATTAATAGAATAAGGTCGGGCAGCAACCACCCTTCAAATAAAGGTGTCTGTGCCCAAAGTGATACTTCGAGGGTCACTGTTATCTACCAATATTCAAATGGGGCTGTGTTCAAGGTCTACTGGAGGTGTTGGATTTAGATACAAACCTTAAGGTTGAAAATGGGAATTTAGATTTATATATGTGTCCTGATGTTTGATGTTCTGTCCTCACTTAATTTTGAGGGGAAGAGTAAATTCTCGCACCTGTCCTGGGATGGTAATTCTTCTCGCACACTGTAGGGTGTCCTGACCCACGTTTAAGCTACCCTGCTACAACATTTGGTGCTGTGGGCTTAGGAAATTCAAGATGGCGGAAAACCCACATGTGCGCCGAAATCCAGGAAAGCTGCGCAGTTGTGCGCACACCAAAATGGTTACCTAACTTGCCACCCACCAGGGTAAAGAAAGGTCTTTGTTAACAAAATCCACTTTTACTGATGTCAAAAAGTTGCTGAAATCGTGACTCATTGGACCACTTTAAAGATTCAACCCTTTTTGTGGGGTTCCACATAACCATCTTACTGTAAGGAGCCCCATCAAAACAATGTTAAGCAAGGATTTACTACCATGTAAGAACCATTCCTGTTTAGAATGCATTAATCCAAGAAAATCCCAAAAATGGGTGCAGTACCAGTACTCACCACTATCCAAAAGCCGGCGTTTTAAAACCCACTGTGTGTTTTTCTGAAGGCAAGCAAAATGCCTATTTCAAACCTTGCAACATGTGCAAAATATTCACTGAACACCAGCAGACATTTGGCAGAATGGAGTTTTGTGTGCCTACAAAATCTGGGAAATGAAGAGCCCAAAAACAATGCTTATAACAAAAATGCTATGGAGTCAGCAGCTTAAGCCTAACTGCAACTGGATTTAAAACCACCAAAATCGAAAATGTTAAATTAAATGAGTGACCTATGTTTGGTGTCACATGCCTTTGTAACTGTTGAAATGTCATAGTTTTGCACTTAGAATCAGCATTCTAGCTGCATGTGTAAAATTACAAGTTATTTTAAAAGCAACAAAAAGTTAGCTGAAGGTCTGGCTTAAGGAACTTGATTTTGCCTAGCAACGGATCCCATCAGGAGTGAAACTTGAGTCACAACTATGTTCCCAGGCCAATGTTCCTTTTGCTGCCCACACTAAGGATATGCCATCTATCTGATAATTGAATTTCCTGTGCTCTGCCAGAGAGTGAACAAAGCCCTCTCCACTCAGGCAAAGGTTTTTATTACAGACGTCGTAAAAAGTGGCTTCCTCCTGGAGAAGCTGGGAGGGGCACTGCCTGTGAGAAGCAAGCTGGCTTGGCAGAAACTGGAAAGACTGGTTTCTGTACCATGTGACCTGAAAAGACACACCCCTGCAGCAAGGATATGGTTTTATAAAAAGGGGGATAATTCATAGTGCGGACATGTGAAAATTTTATAAATGATACCATAATTCTTGTGATTTTTCTGCCCACAGTTTAAGACGTGGTAGGAACCGGTGGTATGTTCAGGGGGGTTTTAGCGGAAAAGTGGATATTACTCTAAATGTGTGCATGTTAAAAATCTGAAACTTCATCAGTTAATGTCCCTACCCCCTGCACACATGTATGTAAAGTTGGGTCCATGTCGGAAATTGAAAAAGCAGTTAAAAAGTCAATTATGTACACTCTTTGAATGCAAGCTCCGAGAATGAGCAGATTTGGACATAGACATGGCTAAATTCAGCCACACCATGTATATGTAATTTCAAACAACTGTGTAACTCTGAAGTATGGATTTTGATCATATATATATTTGGGTGCACAGATGATAAGGGAGGTTGTTTCAAGAGATCATAAAATGACATCAATCTGACTCACAGTTCAGTTTGCCAATCAAGCGGAGGAATGGAAGCCTGACCAATGACGAATGAGAGGGGCAAGTCTAGTGATGCAACACACACACCCATTCTCAAGAAACAGATAAAAGCAGAGAGTCAGGACACATAGAGACATTCAATTTCATCTGCCGCTGGAAGCCCTGCCGGAAAAATCCATACTTACCTCCATCAAACTCCAGAAAGCCAAACTAGAGACTTCAATCTATCCAGAGCAGAGACCAGACCAGAGAGAAAGCAGTGCTGTGCCTAGCAGAGACCAGACCAGAGAGAAAGCAGTGCTGTGCCTAGCCGAGACCAGACCAGGCGCTGTGAGCAGAATCCGGAAAGACCTGACCAGACTGAAGATCGTGACCAAGTCGCTTTCCTGTTCAAAATCTCTTGTGAGTACTTAGCAAAACTCAGAACACATCTCTTAGTTTAAATTCATCTAATTCAATCTATTTAACCTAAGTAGAACTGCCTCCTATCTGTCACCTGTTATTTCTAGTAAAATTTGTCATTTTGAAAAAGTGTGCGTTTAAAATTTACAAAACCAAAAACGACCTTTACTAAATTACTCATATCTCCGCAACCGTTTGGGCTAGAGACTTGCAATAACTTTCATTTGGAAGCTGAGATCCCAGGCTTTCCTAGGACCCCAAAACGGTAGAGATAGTCCTTGCGGTTCCTTTGTAATAGCGCTCGGCGCATCCGCGAATTTTGCCGCGATTTGCAATTTCTTCACATGTAAAAAAAACTGCTGCTGCCTGATTTCATTTGCCAGAAATTCGTTTAACCTGCTAACTATCCCTGCATCATTGCTAGTGTGAGCCTGGACTAATATTAACTAGATACCACTCATCCTGAACCTCTAAAAGGGAATTAAGAGCGTTTCCAGCATATTTCTCATTCATTGCTAGCACCTATCAAAGCATTTGCCTGTGTTTTCAAACTTCTGTTTAAGCTTGCTGGATTGAACTGAATTACAGTTGATTGCATTTCTGAGAACTGTGTGTTTTCCTTCCATTTCCTTGCCTTGCATCAAGGGGGGGAGGGGAGTAGCCAGAGAAAAGTGATTACATTGTTTGGTTGAAATCATATTGCGTATTTTCTGTACTGCATTCATTGAATATTGCATCCACCTGAGCCTACATAAAGCATCCTCTACCACATTATACTTTTGTTCCTATTTACCAGTGTGCTACCTTATCCATTTCATGTCAACTCATTAGTGATTAAAGAAGTGTGCTAGTGCCAGATTCTCCGTTGTTAATATTTACCATATCAGATTAAGTGTGATATTCAATTATTAATTTATTAAAAAGTGTGATATATATTTTAATTTATCAAATAAACCTTTTAAACTTGCAAAACAGAATTACTTCTTGGCTCAGTGGGGTCAGGGGGATTCCAAGAGAGGGGTGTTATACAAGGGTAGTCATCCAGAACGCATGAACTGGACCTAAAGATATATCAATAAGGGTTTTCATTCAGTATTCTAGACTAGGCGTTAACTTGGCTGTAGTGCTGAATTGAATCCTCTTACAAAGTGGGGGCTCGAGCCGAGACGTTGGGTTAGATTTACCAGTTGTGCAGCTTAATACAGTGTGCTAACTGACGGGATACATACACCCGGTCGGATCACCACGCTGCATTACGCTGTGAAGCATTCCTCAAAAGGGACACTCCAAGAAAAGTTCTGTTCTGCAAAAATAAAATACTAACTTCTGTAAGTCAGGACAGAGACCAATCTCTAGAATGACGACCTTAGTAGACATGAAAATAGCCAGAGAGCACCTCTTGCATAAGCTATTTGTGAGAGGTGAATGGACCGAACAGGGCCAGGATGTGTGGTTGCAGGCCATCACACAACAGGTCACTGAAACAGGGTCAGATATATATAGAGATCAGGGTCCCTTACATGTGGCCCTGAGTGAACTATATATGGCTCCTAAAGCCAAAGAGGAACACAATAAGATCGCCAGGATAGCAGCATACCTGTACCTATATATGGGAGACATGCAGGATAGATGTGCTGAAAGCCAAAATCTGGCAAATAGGCAACAGATGGCATTACAGAAGGTCCAATCTGATCTGGACTCTTCTGAGCAGAGGCTGCAGAGGAGCCAGGAGTCAGAAAATGACAGCAGACTGTACATTACTAAAATAAAGGAGGATATGGATGTGCTGCAAAAGGAAAAGTCAGAACAGGATACTAGATTTCTGGCCCTGCAGAAGGAGCACCAAGACAGTTTGGACTCCTTACTGCAGAGCCAGAAAAAGCTGGAGCAACAGATCAATTTCAACAGGGCATGCACAGAGCAGGTAGCCACCCTGCAAATCCAACTAGACAGAGAGAAAGAGGAGAGCAATAAACTGATCCTGAAAGACCTGGATACCCAGGCAGAGTTTGATCAGGAGCGCCAGAAAGCTGGTGCCTTCCAAAGGCAAAGGGACGACCTGGCGGCACAAATGCAGGCTCTTAGTCAGGAAAGAGACGCCTTAGGCCAGGAAGTCTGCCATTTAAAAAGGAAAATGGAAGAAAATCACCTGGCCCACCAGGGACTGGGTGACCTCCAAAAAGAAAACCAGAACTTGCTAGAGCACACCAGGAGGGTGGAGGATGCTCTAGCAAGAAAGGAGCAGGCCAATAGGGACACAGCTCAGGAGGTAACCCTCCTGCAGCAAAGACTGGCCCAGTTCTCCAGGACCAACCAGGAAGCACAGAGGGAAAATGAGGCCCTCTGTCAACACAATGATAGGCTCCAACAGCAGGTAGCGATGCAGGAGAGACTGATAGAGTCGAGTAAGGCCTTAACTGAGGAACTGAAGGCACAAATGCAGGCTCTTGCATTGCAACAGGGAGCAGGGGCGGATAGAGATGAGGTTCGCTGGGAAATGGAAACTCCGGAGCATAACCTCAGGAGCCCTAGTACCAGAGGCCCTCATACCTCTCAGTCCCTGGACTCTGCCACCCCCATGTCCCCTGGCGCACATGAGCACAGGGCCACAGGGATGGCAGATTACTATCCAGCCAGAAGCATGGGGCTCATAGGCCAGTACCATCCAGGAATGGAGGGGTGGGCATCCGGGTATGGGCACCCAAGTACAATACAGTTCAGTGGGGAACCCCAGGAGAGTAGGCCCATTAAGGGCATCCTGAAAACCTCTGCCCAGTTAGGTCAGTGGAGGGGGTACCCATCAAATCCTGACAGCAAGGAGGAATCTGAAGACTCCTCTGAACTGCGCAGGACACAGGAGACCAGGTCCCCACATTCTGCCAGCCATTCCCAGGCTCGCAGAATCCGGGAAAACCTGGAAGAACAGACGGGAACCTCTGGGAGCAGTGCCTCTGAGTCCGACGAAGAATGGACAAGGGTTACCCGAACCAAAAAGGCCAATAAGGCAAAAAGGGCCTTGCTCAAGGACCCCTTAAAGCAGATTAAGGCGATCAGGAGCGTCATCACGCCTTACCATAAGAACGCTAAGTATTCTGTTTGGGAGCACTTAGAGTTGTTTGAACAAATGATGGAGACTTTCCATTTGAAGGACAGCCAAAGCTGCATTCAATATGTAAAGTGGACCTTCTCCCCGGAATACTCCAGTTTCTTTGCGGGGCTGGAGGACCAAAATCATTTAAGATGGTCCACCTATAAGGCGGCCATCCTGAAACATTTTTCTGTTCACAGAAATCCTCAAGAGGCTCGCAAGGCAGCCTACAATTTGCAATGTGGGGAGGATCAGGCCCCACAAGAATTTGTGCAGGAGTTAAAGCGGGCTTTTGCACAGACCACAAGAAGGGTGCGCACGGATAGCCGTGAATTTATAAACACGTTTTTCCATGCCTTGCCCAAATATATCATGACCCAGCTCGTGAGGGATTTTCACGAGAAAAGATCTTTAGACTGGGTCATTGAACAGGCTACCCGCATCTATGAGGTGCAGAAGCCCATAGAAAATAAAAGCAATGCCCAGAAAAACCCCAAAGCCAACAGCACCCCTGCTGCTGCCAAGGTGGCAGAGGTAAAGGTCACCCCCGTTTTGGATTTGGAGATGGGGGGGCCTAAAAACCTACCTGCACCTAATAATGCTAGGCCCAGAAGGTCCTCGGGCCAGTCGCAGACAGGGAGCCAGGGAGGCAGCCCCACAAATGGGGTCCCTCGCTCTCCTGACTATGTAAGTCCTCGCTACAAAGGTAACAGACCCATCCTGGGTTATGTGTGGACTCCTCCAGCCCAAGGGGGGGGATCCAGCCAAGCACCTAACCCAGGGAACTTCCCTCCAAACTTCCCACAGGAGGGCAGAAATTTACCAAACCCTGGGCAGAACTTTTTCCCCAGATATCCACCCGACTTCCAACCCCAAAATCATCCATCCTTCTTTCCTCAATTCCCTGAGCCCAGACCACTGAATCCGGGAGAGGGGAGGCCAAGGGTGGAGGGGTACCAAAATCTTCCCAACCAGGGGTACTACCAGAGGAGGGACAGCTACCCTTCCCGGGATCAGCCCAGGGGAGAAAACAGGGCCCCGTATCAGCCTGAGCGGGTTTCCCAGTTAGAGCGCCAGGTTCAAAACATGGCGCGGGATATGGGTCATATACTGAGGGCACAGCAGAACCCTCAGATCAGCATGCCGGCGCAGAACGCACCCAACTCTGGACCTGGTGCTCCAGAACAATGACGGGGGCAGCACCCCGATAAATCACCGGTTCCCAGGGAGGAGGCACAAAGGGAAGGGGGGTGTAAAGCCTTGGAGGAAGCTTCCTTCCTCACTTGTAAACAGCCCCTGGAAACCCAGGAACCGGAAACAAAATCTCTTGCCCCTGAAAGTCTGCCTCCTAAGGAGCAGAGGGGGGGTAGGAGAAACAAAAGACCCAAACAGACTCAGTTTGAGGAGGAGGTACAGATCTTCCAATTTGAGGGAGAGGGATCCTCAGAGGATCCTGGGAAAAGGATCTTCTCCTTCAGAGAGGGGGGAACTCCTCCCAAAGAAAAATGGGTCCCTAGGGATGCAAATCCAGACTGGGGAGATGTGGAGACTGAGCTACCGCCGCCCACCATCTCATCCCAGAACCAACAGCAAGAAAATCCCCTGGTTCAAACCCATCCTGGGGACTGCCTCCAAAAAGGGGGGGGCGGCCCAGAACCGGAACCAGGGGAACCCACAATGGCTCTGATCTCCAGTTGCCAACTTTTTCTTTCAGATTCCCAAGACTCTCCACAGAATTCTGCCCAAATCTCCTCGCTAGCGATGTCCAAAACCAGAAAATTAGCCCACCAGTTGTCCAAAAATGTACATTATCTGTGCCCCCTTGAGGAGAAGGAGGGAAGATATTATGCCCCGGTACAAGTACAGGGGCAGGGTACAATCTCAGCACTGGTGGACACTGGATCTCAAGCTACCCTTCTGTCCAGAAGGGCCTTTGACGAACTGAATGCAGGAAGGGGAGAGAATTACCAAATTCCTCTCACCTCTCTTCCTGGACAACTGCAGAACTTTGACGGGAAGGAAATTCCCGTCGAGGGGACGGCAGACTTGGACATTAAGATCGGGCGACATAAGTTGAAACACCCGGTCATAGTTGTGACCCCAGAGGGCACCCCTTGTTTACTAGGGAATGACCTCCTGAGAAGGTTGTCACCCCTAATAGATTGCGTAAACAAGGTCCTCTGGACTCAGACTAGCCGACCCATAAAATTAAAACAGAGTGTCAACCATGTTAGTTTAAACGGCACATGCCACATGGTTGAACAAAAATCTGACCAAGTAGAATTTCACTTCCAGAACAACCAAATTCCAGACGTGACGGTAATAGCAGTAGGACAACAGACTGGTGATGGGGGGTCCTCTCTATTTCTGAAAATCAACCTTCCTTCCAGTCTAAAGTGGTATTCCACGCTGGAAGGAAACACTTTGAAATTCTATACCAATCCACAATCTGAAACTCCCACTTCTATAGTCCAGAAAGATGTGAAATCAGCTCAAAGCCTGGCTGATATTCAGCAAATTGGAGAGCAGTTGTTCATCCCTGTTCAGTTAAATGATGGGAAGGACTCTGTTCTCGCTCGAGTGTGTGTGAGCAACGGTAAGAGCTTCATCAGCGAAGCCATGTTTCGCCAACTCCCAAAAGATCCAGCCATTCCCACCTTCAAACTGATAGACAAATGGGAAATGGACCTGGAAGCACCTAATTCCAAACATCTCCTGCCAAGCAGGTGTATGCTCAAAATCTCCATTGGCAACAAGAGCATAGTCCACAATTGTTGGGTCGTGCGAGACGTCACTGCCGCCTTTTACTTAGGCAGTGACATTCTCAATCGCTTTGCCATTAGTTTGGACCTAATTAACTTCAAAGCTTGGTCCCGATTAGCGGATAATCCCATGGGCTTTGATGATCCAGAAAAAGCATTTAGGTCAGCTCAATTGCTACCTTATGCAGTTGAAATTCAGGTTAAAGAGGAAGTCACCATCCCAGAAAGGACCCGACAATTCTCCCTGGAAGTGAAAGTTAAAAGGGGACAAGAGTTGAAAAACCCTGATGCTTACATACATCTAAATGCTTCTCTCCAACAGCAAGGGTTGGGGGTAAACCCGACTCCATTAGTCAACATAGAACATGACCCCATTCTAATAGAGGTGGATAACAGCGACTTAAAGAGTATTACTCTAGCCGCAGGCACCATTATTGGAATGGCGGTTGATGACCGACATTTCTCCATTGATCTTGTAAATGAACTGTTAGGACCCATCCCCAAGGACTGTTTTGACAGTGACAGTGATGACAACGCAACACCAGACAGGATTTTTACCCGGCATGGGGGGAACTTCCTGGTGTACACCTCCTGCCCCTATGGTAAGGAAGATGTGACCTGTGACTTCAGGAGGGATGAGGTGATTTTCCAGGTCCATGAGGGCTGCCTTTCCCACCTGAAGCCTCCGGTCCAAATCAGCACTCTGACCAGGGACTTCTCCACCCAGTTGGAGGAGGCCGCTGAGATAGCCAAACCAGAAGTCTTTCCAGGCTTCAGGCAGATGGTGGAAGAGAGAGTCAACCTAGCTGATGCCTGTGTGACTCTGGAACAAAAGCAAAAGTTGAAACAAGTTTTCTTGGATTTCCAAGATCTCTTTGCGGTAGACTCATATGACTGTGGTCGCACTGACATCCACACAACAACAATCCCCACGGACCCTGGCATGACTCCTGTATTTGTGAAGCAATATCGTTTGCCTCTCGCATCAATGGAGTCCCTTACTGAAATAATTAAGAACCTTGAGTCCCGGGGAATAATCCGTCCAGTCCACAGCACCTTCAATAATCCGGTGCTGGGGATATTGAAGCCAAACGGCCAGTGGAGACTCTGCGCCGACCTTAGGGAGCTCAACAAACGGGTCCATACTTCCCGATGGCCTCTGCCCTACATTGACCAAGGGCTGGCCCAGATTCAGGGGTCACAGGTATTCACTGCAATAGACCTGACCAATGGATACTGGACTGTGCCTGTCAGTAGGGAGGACCAATACAAGCTGGCTTTTACCTTTGGGGGCCAGCAGTACACATGGACCCGGACTCCCTTCGGATACCTTAACTCCGGTAATGAGTTCAATATTTTCCTACATAAGGCCATGCCTGACCTGGGTGCAAGGGGTAACCTGGCTTATGTAGATGATGTCCTCATCAAAAGTTCATCTGTGGAGGAACATATAGCGGAGATCCGTTATGTTCTGACACAGTTGAGGGCCGCCGGAGCAAAACTTTCCTTTCAGAAAGCACAGTGGTGTAAAACCCGTGTTAACTTCTTGGGGCATGAGATTACTCCTCAGGGTCTTTGTCCCCAGGAAAAGAAAGTGGAAGCACTTCAGAAACTGAAAGACCCCACAACTCTGCGGGAACTAAGGAGCCTCCTTGGACTGACTAATTACAGCAGAAAGTTCATTGAGGGCTACGCAGAGATCACCAGACCCCTGATTCATCTCCTGAAGGGGGGGTCAAGTGGGAATGGGGTCCAGAACAAGCCGAGGCAGTAAAACAACTCAAAAGAAGCCTCTCACAAGCGCCTTGCCTAGCTTACCCTGTCAGAAACAAGGAGTTCTTCCTGGAGACGGGGTTCTCTAATACGTGCTTGACGGCAGTATTATATCAAAAGCATGACAAGGTCAATAAAGTAATCTCCTATGCGAGCAAAACTTTATCCTCTGTGGAGGAAAAATTCAACGATTGTGAGAAGGCACTCCTGGCAACGGTGTGGGCATTGAAGAATTACCGCCCGTTTATCCAGGGGGAACACATCATAGTGGAGACTCCACACCAGCCTCTGCAATATCTCCAAAGTGACAGAATCCGGGCCGGAAATGTGAGTAATTCCCGAATTACTTCCTGGATTCTGTCAATGCAAGGCTTTCCTGTGGAGGTCAGATATGGCCAAAACAAGAAGAGTCCCCTCGCGCAAGGTCTGGCTGACTTGCATGATTGTGCCAGAGAAAACTGTCTCGAGGACGAAAGTCTAAAAATAAAGGACAACATGGAGGCATACCTTAATTCCCCCCACAAAGTCTTTGAAGAAGACAAGTGTGAGGGAATGCCCACTGTGTATGTGGATGGATGCTCTTACCATGTCGACAACAACGGGGAGAAAGAACTGGTGGCCGGCGTAGGGAATGCATGGGTGAATGAGTCCCCAGAACCCTCCGCTGGATACAAAATTGGTCCCCGAAGTAGTCAGGTGGCAGAATTGATGGCTGTGCATCAGGCCATCCTCACTGCTGTCCAGCATCAACTCCACGAACTGGTCATAATCACAGATTCGGATTATGTACGGAACGGGTTCGTGGAGCACCTGGTTAATTGGAAGACCAGAGGCATGGTATGTGCTAACAACAAACCCTTGAAACATGGGAAGTTGATCCAAAACATTGATGATCTGGTCACCTCGAATGGGATGACCATCTATTGGAAGAAGATCAAGGGTCATTCCAAAGTAGAGGGACCAGACAAAACTGGAAATGACTTAGCTGATCAGCTGGCCAAAACCGGGGCCATCCAAGGGGATCTAATTGAGATTGAGTCCCTGTTGGGGGAAATCCAGGTCACTGCTATCACTAGGTCCCAGACAAATGCTCACAACGACCTTTCAATTGCACAATGGAGCAAGGAGACCCCTGATGCTGATTTGATTACCGCTCAGAAGGGGGATCCAATAATTGGTAAATTTTACCAGCACCTTGAGGACCCTGAGAACTTTCCCCTGACGGATACCGATTACATTGGGAAAGAGGACCTAAGAGTGTTGATGAAATGTCCAAAAATGTTCCGGATCCAAGACGGTTTGCTGGTAAGGAAATCCAAAGCTGGCCACGATCAGTGGGTGGTTCCTACCTCATTCCGAAGCCTGATGTTAAGTCACGCCCATGATGCGGCCACCGCCGGTCATAGGGGGTTTCACACAACATTGGAAATCTTAAGAGAGGTTGCATACTGGCCACACATGGGGCAGGACCTCGACCAATACTTGAAGGGGTGTCTTGTGTGTGCACAATTTCAGCCATCATCCCTCACGCACCGTGCGCCTCTACAAAAGAGGGGAATGACACTGCCATGGTCAGATTTACAAATCGACTTTGTAGGCCCTGTGATTCGCTCGGCTAGGGGGAATAAGTACATGTTGACTGTGACATGCTTGTTTACCAAGTGGGTGGAATGTCTCCCAGCCCCAAATTGCAAGGCAGAAACTGCAGCTGCCTTGATGATTAACCACATCTTTTCCCGTTTTGGTCTACCTCAAAGGATTGAGTCAGACAGAGGTAGCCACTTCACCAGTGAAGTAATGACAAAGATGTGGGAGATACTGGGGGTCAAGAGAAAGCTGCATATTGCTTATAGACCAGCTTCTTCTGGGGCAGTAGAGAGATATAACCGGACAATTGTGAGCATATTAAAGAAGTTTGTGGCAGATTCTGGGCCAAGTTGGGATATCCGATTACCTCTGGTCCTAATGGCCATCAGATCTACCCCTTCATCTGCAACCAAAATGTCACCATTTGAGTTGATGACTGGGCGCAAGATGGTGCTTCCGCAGCATTTGCTCTACAGGACCCAAGAGCAGACACTGATAAATGCCTCCACTACTCATGAGTATGTAGAGAATTTAAGGAAACACCTCCAACATGCTTTTGCTTATGCTCAGCGGAATCTAGAAAGATCGACTGATAGCATGAAGACCCATTATGACCTGAAAACTTCCAGGAAGGAATATCAGGTGGGAGACCGGGTCTATCTATACAACTTCCAAAGGAACCAGGCCAAGCAGCGCAAATTTTTGCCTACATGGAAGGGACCCTTTGAGATCGTCGATAAGATCTCCCCTGTGGCCTACAAGATCCGCATCCCCAAAGGTGGTTCGGCAGAGGGGGAAGACAAGTGGGTCCACATAAACCAGTTGAAATGTTGCCATCCCAGGCACACTCTGCAACAACTGGAGGAATCCTCTGGAATCCTAGCGGGTACTGTATCAGACTAATTCAGTTCCAATCATAAAACCTACCACATCTAGTCTCTAAAATATTGTGATTTACATGAAACTGTCTCTAGTGATGCTGTTTTTTTTTTCAAAATAAGAATGTAATATTTCGTTACGATGAAATGCATATGCTGCCCCACTATCTCAACAGTGGTGGAAAAAAAAAATCGTCTATGAGTAGATATTGCCGCTCTTCCTTTATCATCCTAGGAGAGATGAAACCATGAAGGATGACCAAGAAGGACGATCCGGAGACCGGGAGCAAAGACACAACGGGCCCGGGGTACCGCCCAATCTTCCCATCAGGACCGGCGAGGAGAACTGATCGATCTGACCGGATGGAGAAGAAGATGCTGAACTGTGCCATCTACAGAAGAGGAAGAAGATTATGCGGACAGACCGGTGCGTGGGTCAAAACCCTTGGGCACGCGACTCCCCATCGACCCAAACTCAAAGTGCAGTCACGTGGGGGGGCTTGTAGGGTGTCCTGACCCACGTTTAAGCTACCCTGCTACAACATTTGGTGCTGTGGGCTTAGGAAATTCAAGATGGCGGAAAACCCACATGTGCGCCGAAATCCAGGAAAGCTGCGCAGTTGTGCGCACACCAAAATGGTTACCTAACTTGCCACCCACCAGGGTAAAGAAAGGTCTTTGTTAACAAAATCCACTTTTACTGATGTCAAAAAGTTGCTGAAATCGTGACTCATTGGACCACTTTAAAGATTCAACCCTTTTTGTGGGGTTCCACATAACCATCTTACTGTAAGGAGCCCCATCAAAACAATGTTAAGCAAGGATTTACTACCATGTAAGAACCATTCCTGTTTAGAATGCATTAATCCAAGAAAATCCCAAAAATGGGTGCAGTACCAGTACTCACCACTATCCAAAAGCCGGCGTTTTAAAACCCACTGTGTGTTTTTCTGAAGGCAAGCAAAATGCCTATTTCAAACCTTGCAACATGTGCAAAATATTCACTGAACACCAGCAGACATTTGGCAGAATGGAGTTTTGTGTGCCTACAAAATCTGGGAAATGAAGAGCCCAAAAACAATGCTTATAACAAAAATGCTATGGAGTCAGCAGCTTAAGCCTAACTGCAACTGGATTTAAAACCACCAAAATCGAAAATGTTAAATTAAATGAGTGACCTATGTTTGGTGTCACATGCCTTTGTAACTGTTGAAATGTCATAGTTTTGCACTTAGAATCAGCATTCTAGCTGCATGTGTAAAATTACAAGTTATTTTAAAAGCAACAAAAAGTTAGCTGAAGGTCTGGCTTAAGGAACTTGATTTTGCCTAGCAACGGATCCCATCAGGAGTGAAACTTGAGTCACAACTATGTTCCCAGGCCAATGTTCCTTTTGCTGCCCACACTAAGGATATGCCATCTATCTGATAATTGAATTTCCTGTGCTCTGCCAGAGAGTGAACAAAGCCCTCTCCACTCAGGCAAAGGTTTTTATTACAGACGTCGTAAAAAGTGGCTTCCTCCTGGAGAAGCTGGGAGGGGCACTGCCTGTGAGAAGCAAGCTGGCTTGGCAGAAACTGGAAAGACTGGTTTCTGTACCATGTGACCTGAAAAGACACACCCCTGCAGCAAGGATATGGTTTTATAAAAAGGGGGATAATTCATAGTGCGGACATGTGAACATTTTATAAATGATACCATAATTCTTGTGATTTTTCTGCCCACAGTTTAAGACGTGGTAGGAACCGGTGGTATGTTCAGGGGGGTTTTAGCGGAAAAGTGGATATTACTCTAAATGTGTGCATGTTAAAAATCTGAAACTTCATCAGTTAATGTCCCTACCCCCTGCACACATGTATGTAAAGTTGGGTCCATGTCGGAAATTGAAAAAGCAGTTAAAAAGTCAATTATGTACACTCTTTGAATGCAAGCTCCGAGAATGAGCAGATTTGGACATAGACATGGCTAAATTCAGCCACACCATGTATATGTAATTTCAAACAACTGTGTAACTCTGAAGTATGGATTTTGATCATATATATATTTGGGTGCACAGATGATAAGGGAGGTTGTTTCAAGAGATCATAAAATGACATCAATCTGACTCACAGTTCAGTTTGCCAATCAAGCGGAGGAATGGAAGCCTGACCAATGACGAATGAGAGGGGCAAGTCTAGTGATGCAACACACACACCCATTCTCAAGAAACAGATAAAAGCAGAGAGTCAGGACACATAGAGACATTCAATTTCATCTGCCGCTGGAAGCCCTGCCGGAAAAATCCATACTTACCTCCATCAAACTCCAGAAAGCCAAACAAGAGACTTCAATCTATCCAGAGCAGAGACCAGACCAGAGATAAAGCAGTGCTGTGCCTAGCAGAGACCAGACCAGAGAGAAAGCAGTGCTGTGCCTAGCCGAGACCAGACCAGGCGCTGTGAGCAGAATCCGGAAAGACCTGACCAGACTGAAGATCGTGACCAAGTCGCTTTCCTGTTCAAAATCTCTTGTGAGTACTTAGCAAAACTCAGAACACATCTCTTAGTTTAAATTCATCTAATTCAATCTATTTAACCTAAGTAGAACTGCCTCCTATCTGTCACCTGTTATTTCTAGTAAAATTTGTCATTTTGAAAAAGTGTGCGTTTAAAATTTACAAAACCAAAAACGACCTTTACTAAATTACTCATATCTCCGCAACCGTTTGGGCTAGAGACTTGCAATAACTTTCATTTGGAAGCTGAGATCCCAGGCTTTCCTAGGACCCCAAAACGGTAGAGATAGTCCTTGCAGTTCCTTTGTAATAGCGCTCGGCGCATCCGCGAATTTTGCCGCGATTTGCAATTTCTTCACATGTAAAAAAAACTGCTGCTGCCTGATTTCATTTGCCAGAAATTCGTTTAACCTGCTAACTATCCCTGCATCATTGCTAGTGTGAGCCTGGACTAATATTAACTAGATACCACTCATCCTGAACCTCTAAAAGGGAATTAAGAGCGTTTCCAGCATATTTCTCATTCATTGCTAGCACCTATCAAAGCATTTGCCTGTGTTTTCAAACTTCTGTTTAAGCTTGCTGGATTGAACTGAATTACAGTTGATTGCATTTCTGAGAACTGTGTGTTTTCCTTCCATTTCCTTGCCTTGCATCAAGGGGGGGAGGGGAGTAGCCAGAGAAAAGTGATTACATTGTTTGGTTGAAATCATATTGCGTATTTTCTGTACTGCATTCATTGAATATTGCATCCACCTGAGCCTACATAAAGCATCCTCTACCACATTATACTTTTGTTCCTATTTACCAGTGTGCTACCTTATCCATTTCATGTCAACTCATTAGTGATTAAAGAAGTGTGCTAGTGCCAGATTCTCCGTTGTTAATATTTACCATATCAGATTAAGTGTGATATTCAATTATTAATTTATTAAAAAGTGTGATATATATTTTAATTTATCAAATAAACCTTTTAAACTTGCAAAACAGAATTACTTCTTGGCTCAGTGGGGTCAGGGGGATTCCAAGAGAGGGGTGTTATACAAGGGTAGTCATCCAGAACGCATGAACTGGACCTAAAGATATATCAATAAGGGTTTTCATTCAGTATTCTAGACTAGGCGTTAACTTGGCTGTAGTGCTGAATTGAATCCTCTTACAAAGTGGGGGCTCGAGCCGAGACGTTGGGTTAGATTTACCAGTTGTGCAGCTTAATACAGTGTGCTAACTGACGGGATACATACACCCGGTCGGATCACCACGCTGCATTACGCTGTGAAGCATTCCTCAAAAGGGACACTCCAAGAAAAGTTCTGTTCTGCAAAAATAAAATACTAACTTCTGTAAGTCAGGACAGAGACCAATCTCTAGAATGACGACCTTAGTAGACATGAAAATAGCCAGAGAGCACCTCTTGCATAAGCTATTTGTGAGAGGTGAATGGACCGAACAGGGCCAGGATGTGTGGTTGCAGGCCATCACACAACAGGTCACTGAAACAGGGTCAGATATATATAGAGATCAGGGTCCCTTACATGTGGCCCTGAGTGAACTATATATGGCTCCTAAAGCCAAAGAGGAACACAATAAGATCGCCAGGATAGCAGCATACCTGTACCTATATATGGGAGACATGCAGAATAGATGTGCTGAAAGCCAAAATCTGGCAAATAGGCAACAGATGGCATTACAGAAGGTCCAATCTGATCTGGACTCTTCTGAGCAGAGGCTGCAGAGGAGCCAGGAGTCAGAAAATGACAGCAGACTGTACATTACTAAAATAAAGGAGGATATGGATGTGCTGCAAAAGGAAAAGTCAGAACAGGATACTAGATTTCTGGCCCTGCAGAAGGAGCACCAAGACAGTTTGGACTCCTTACTGCAGAGCCAGAAAAAGCTGGAGCAACAGATCAATTTCAACAGGGCATGCACAGAGCAGGTAGCCACCCTGCAAATCCAACTAGACAGAGAGAAAGAGGAGAGCAATAAACTGATCCTGAAAGACCTGGATACCCAGGCAGAGTTTGATCAGGAGCGCCAGAAAGCTGGTGCCTTCCAAAGGCAAAGGGACGACCTGGCGGCACAAATGCAGGCTCTTAGTCAGGAAAGAGACGCCTTAGGCCAGGAAGTCTGCCATTTAAAAAGGAAAATGGAAGAAAATCACCTGGCCCACCAGGGACTGGGTGACCTCCAAAAAGAAAACCAGAACTTGCTAGAGCACACCAGGAGGGTGGAGGATGCTCTAGCAAGAAAGGAGCAGGCCAATAGGGACACAGCTCAGGAGGTAACCCTCCTGCAGCAAAGACTGGCCCAGTTCTCCAGGACCAACCAGGAAGCACAGAGGGAAAATGAGGCCCTCTGTCAACACAATGATAGGCTCCAACAGCAGGTAGCGATGCAGGAGAGACTGATAGAGTCGAGTAAGGCCTTAACTGAGGAACTGAAGGCACAAATGCAGGCTCTTGCATTGCAACAGGGAGCAGGGGCGGATAGAGATGAGGTTCGCTGGGAAATGGAAACTCCGGAGCATAACCTCAGGAGCCCTAGTACCAGAGGCCCTCATACCTCTCAGTCCCTGGACTCTGCCACCCCCATGTCCCCTGGCGCACATGAGCACAGGGCCACAGGGATGGCAGATTACTATCCAGCCAGAAGCATGGGGCTCATAGGCCAGTACCATCCAGGAATGGAGGGGTGGGCATCCGGGTATGGGCACCCAAGTACAATACAGTTCAGTGGGGAACCCCAGGAGAGTAGGCCCATTAAGGGCATCCTGAAAACCTCTGCCCAGTTAGGTCAGTGGAGGGGGTACCCATCAAATCCTGACAGCAAGGAGGAATCTGAAGACTCCTCTGAACTGCGCAGGACACAGGAGACCAGGTCCCCACATTCTGCCAGCCATTCCCAGGCTCGCAGAATCCGGGAAAACCTGGAAGAACAGACGGGAACCTCTGGGAGCAGTGCCTCTGAGTCCGACGAAGAATGGACAAGGGTTACCCGAACCAAAAAGGCCAATAAGGCAAAAAGGGCCTTGCTCAAGGACCCCTTAAAGCAGATTAAGGCGATCAGGAGCGTCATCACGCCTTACCATAAGAACGCTAAGTATTCTGTTTGGGAGCACTTAGAGTTGTTTGAACAAATGATGGAGACTTTCCATTTGAAGGACAGCCAAAGCTGCATTCAATATGTAAAGTGGACCTTCTCCCCGGAATACTCCAGTTTCTTTGCGGGGCTGGAGGACCAAAATCATTTAAGATGGTCCACCTATAAGGCGGCCATCCTGAAACATTTTTCTGTTCACAGAAATCCTCAAGAGGCTCGCAAGGCAGCCTACAATTTGCAATGTGGGGAGGATCAGGCCCCACAAGAATTTGTGCAGGAGTTAAAGCGGGCTTTTGCACAGACCACAAGAAGGGTGCGCACGGATAGCCGTGAATTTATAAACACGTTTTTCCATGCCTTGCCCAAATATATCATGACCCAGCTCGTGAGGGATTTTCACGAGAAAAGATCTTTAGACTGGGTCATTGAACAGGCTACCCGCATCTATGAGGTGCAGAAGCCCATAGAAAATAAAAGCAATGCCCAGAAAAACCCCAAAGCCAACAGCACCCCTGCTGCTGCCAAGGTGGCAGAGGTAAAGGTCACCCCCGTTTTGGATTTGGAGATGGGGGGGCCTAAAAACCTACCTGCACCTAATAATGCTAGGCCCAGAAGGTCCTCGGGCCAGTCGCAGACAGGGAGCCAGGGAGGCAGCCCCACAAATGGGGTCCCTCGCTCTCCTGACTATGTAAGTCCTCGCTACAAAGGTAACAGACCCATCCTGGGTTATGTGTGGACTCCTCCAGCCCAAGGGGGGGGATCCAGCCAAGCACCTAACCCAGGGAACTTCCCTCCAAACTTCCCACAGGAGGGCAGAAATTTACCAAACCCTGGGCAGAACTTTTTCCCCAGATATCCACCCGACTTCCAACCCCAAAATCATCCATCCTTCTTTCCTCAATTCCCTGAGCCCAGACCACTGAATCCGGGAGAGGGGAGGCCAAGGGTGGAGGGGTACCAAAATCTTCCCAACCAGGGGTACTACCAGAGGAGGGACAGCTACCCTTCCCGGGATCAGCCCAGGGGAGAAAACAGGGCCCCGTATCAGCCTGAGCGGGTTTCCCAGTTAGAGCGCCAGGTTCAAAACATGGCGCGGGATATGGGTCATATACTGAGGGCACAGCAGAACCCTCAGATCAGCATGCCGGCGCAGAACGCACCCAACTCTGGACCTGGTGCTCCAGAACAATGACGGGGGCAGCACCCCGATAAATCACCGGTTCCCAGGGAGGAGGCACAAAGGGAAGGGGGGTGTAAAGCCTTGGAGGAAGCTTCCTTCCTCACTTGTAAACAGCCCCTGGAAACCCAGGAACCGGAAACAAAATCTCTTGCCCCTGAAAGTCTGCCTCTTAAGGAGCAGAGGGGGGGTAGGAGAAACAAAAGACCCAAACAGACTCAGTTTGAGGAGGAGGTACAGATCTTCCAATTTGAGGGAGAGGGATCCTCAGAGGATCCTGGGAAAAGGATCTTCTCCTTCAGAGAGGGGGGAACTCCTCCCAAAGAAAAATGGGTCCCTAGGGATGCAAATCCAGACTGGGGAGATGTGGAGACTGAGCTACCGCCGCCCACCATCTCATCCCAGAACCAACAGCAAGAAAATCCCCTGGTTCAAACCCATCCTGGGGACTGCCTCCAAAAAGGGGGGGGGCGGCCCAGAACCGGAACCAGGGGAACCCACAATGGCTCTGATCTCCAGTTGCCAACTTTTTCTTTCAGATTCCCAAGACTCTCCACAGAATTCTGCCCAAATCTCCTCGCTAGCGATGTCCAAAACTAGAAAATTAGCCCACCAGTTGTCCAAAAATGTACATTATCTGTGCCCCCTTGAGGAGAAGGAGGGAAGATATTATGCCCCGGTACAAGTACAGGGGCAGGGTACAATCTCAGCACTGGTGGACACTGGATCTCAAGCTACCCTTCTGTCCAGAAGGGCCTTTGACGAACTGAATGCAGGAAGGGGAGAGAATTACCAAATTCCTCTCACCTCTCTTCCTGGACAACTGCAGAACTTTGACGGGAAGGAAATTCCCGTCGAGGGGACGGCAGACTTGGACATTAAGATCGGGCGACATAAGTTGAAACACCCGGTCATAGTTGTGACCCCAGAGGGCACCCCTTGTTTACTAGGGAATGACCTCCTGAGAAGGTTGTCACCCCTAATAGATTGTGTAAACAAGGTCCTCTGGACTCAGACTAGCCGACCCATAAAATTAAAACAGAGTGTCAACCATGTTAGTTTAAACGGCACATGCCACATGGTTGAACAAAAATCTGACCAAGTAGAATTTCACTTCCAGAACAACCAAATTCCAGACGTGACGGTAATAGCAGTAGGACAACAGACTGGTGATGGGGGGTCCTCTCTATTTCTGAAAATCAACCTTCCTTCCAGTCTAAAGTGGTATTCCACGCTGGAAGGAAACACTTTGAAATTCTATACCAA
The DNA here is from genome assembly GCF_040938575.1 of Ambystoma mexicanum. Classification (NCBI taxonomy): domain Eukaryota; kingdom Metazoa; phylum Chordata; class Amphibia; order Caudata; family Ambystomatidae; genus Ambystoma; species Ambystoma mexicanum. Next base: position 289,363,690 of record NC_090930.1, on the reverse strand, counting down.
TCCACAATCTGAAACTCCCACTTCTATAGTCCAGAAAGATGTGAAATCAGCTCAAAGCCTGGCTGATATTCAGCAAATTGGAGAGCAGTTGTTCATCCCTGTTCAGTTAAATGATGGGAAGGACTCTGTTCTCGCTCGAGTGTGTGTGAGCAACGGTAAGAGCTTCATCAGCGAAGCCATGTTTCGCCAACTCCCAAAAGATCCAGCCATTCCCACCTTCAAACTGATAGACAAATGGGAAATGGACCTGGAAGCACCTAATTCCAAACATCTCCTGCCAAGCAGGTGTATGCTCAAAATCTCCATTGGCAACAAGAGCATAGTCCACAATTGTTGGGTCGTGCGAGACGTCACTGCCGCCTTTTACTTAGGCAGTGACATTCTCAATCGCTTTGCCATTAGTTTGGACCTAATTAACTTCAAAGCTTGGTCCCGATTAGCGGATAATCCCATGGGCTTTGATGATCCAGAAAAAGCATTTAGGTCAGCTCAATTGCTACCTTATGCAGTTGAAATTCAGGTTAAAGAGGAAGTCACCATCCCAGAAAGGACCCGACAATTCTCCATGGAAGTGAAAGTTAAAAGGGGACAAGAGTTGAAAAACCCTGATGCTTACATACATCTAAATGCTTCTCTCCAACAGCAAGGGTTGGGGGTAAACCCGACTCCATTAGTCAACATAGAACATGACCCCATTCTAATAGAGGTGGATAACAGCGACTTAAAGAGTATTACTCTAGCCGCAGGCACCATTATTGGAATGGCGGTTGATGACCGACATTTCTCCATTGATCTTGTAAATGAACTGTTAGGACCCATCCCCAAGGACTGTTTTGACAGTGACAGTGATGACAACGCAACACCAGACAGGATTTTTACCCGGCATGGGGGGAACTTCCTGGTGTACACTTCCTGCCCCTATGGTAAGGAAGATGTGACCTGTGACTTCAGGAGGGATGAGGTGATTTTCCAGGTCCATGAGGGCTGCCTTTCCCACCTGAAGCCTCCGGTCCAAATCAGCACTCTGACCAGGGACTTCTCCACCCAGTTGGAGGAGGCCGCTGAGATAGCCAAACCAGAAGTCTTTCCAGGCTTCAGGCAGATGGTGGAAGAGAGAGTCAACCTAGCTGATGCCTGTGTGACTCTGGAACAAAAGCAAAAGTTGAAACAAGTTTTCTTGGATTTCCAAGATCTCTTTGCGGTAGACTCATATGACTGTGGTCGCACTGACATCCACACAACAACAATCCCCACGGACCCTGGCATGACTCCTGTATTTGTGAAGCAATATCGTTTGCCTCTCGCATCAATGGAGTCCCTTACTGAAATAATTAAGAACCTTGAGTCCCGGGGAATAATCCGTCCAGTCCACAGCACCTTCAATAATCCGGTGCTGGGGATATTGAAGCCAAACGGCCAGTGGAGACTCTGCGCCGACCTTAGGGAGCTCAACAAACGGGTCCATACTTCCCGATGGCCTCTGCCCTACATTGACCAAGGGCTGGCCCAGATTCAGGGGTCACAGGTATTCACTGCAATAGACCTGACCAATGGATACTGGACTGTGCCTGTCAGTAGGGAGGACCAATACAAGCTGGCTTTTACCTTTGGGGGCCAGCAGTACACATGGACCCGGACTCCCTTCGGATACCTTAACTCCGGTAATGAGTTCAATATTTTCCTACATAAGGCCATGCCTGACCTGGGTGCAAGGGGTAACCTGGCTTATGTAGATGATGTCCTCATCAAAAGTTCATCTGTGGAGGAACATATAGCGGAGATCCGTTATGTTCTGACACAGTTGAGGGCCGCCGGAGCAAAACTTTCCTTTCAGAAAGCACAGTGGTGTAAAACCCGTGTTAACTTCTTGGGGCATGAGATTACTCCTCAGGGTCTTTGTCCCCAGGAAAAGAAAGTGGAAGCACTTCAGAAACTGAAAGACCCCACAACTCTGCGGGAACTAAGGAGCCTCCTTGGACTGACTAATTACAGCAGAAAGTTCATTGAGGGCTACGCAGAGATCACCAGACCCCTGATTCATCTCCTGAAGGGGGGGGTCAAGTGGGAATGGGGTCCAGAACAAGCCGAGGCAGTAAAACAACTCAAAAGAAGCCTCTCACAAGCGCCTTGCCTAGCTTACCCTGTCAGAAACAAGGAGTTCTTCCTGGAGACGGGGTTCTCTAATACGTGCTTGACGGCAGTATTATATCAAAAGCATGACAAGGTCAATAAAGTAATCTCCTATGCGAGCAAAACTTTATCCTCTGTGGAGGAAAAATTCAACGATTGTGAGAAGGCACTCCTGGCAACGGTGTGGGCATTGAAGAATTACCGCCCGTTTATCCAGGGGGAACACATCATAGTGGAGACTCCACACCAGCCTCTGCAATATCTCCAAAGTGACAGAATCCGGGCCGGAAATGTGAGTAATTCCCGAATTACTTCCTGGATTCTGTCAATGCAAGGCTTTCCTGTGGAGGTCAGATATGGCCAAAACAAGAAGAGTCCCCTCGCGCAAGGTCTGGCTGACTTGCATGATTGTGCCAGAGAAAACTGTCTCGAGGACGAAAGTCTAAAAATAAAGGACAACATGGAGGCATACCTTAATTCCCCCCACAAAGTCTTTGAAGAAGACAAGTGTGAGGGAATGCCCACTGTCTATGTGGATGGATGCTCTTACCATGTCGACAACAACGGGGAGAAAGAACTGGTGGCCGGCGTAGGGAATGCATGGGTGAATGAGTCCCCAGAACCCTCCGCTGGATACAAAATTGGTCCCCGAAGTAGTCAGGTGGCAGAATTGATGGCTGTGCATCAGGCCATCCTCACTGCTGTCCAGCATCAACTCCACGAACTGGTCATAATCACAGATTCGGATTATGTACGGAACGGGTTCGTGGAGCACCTGGTTAATTGGAAGACCAGAGGCATGGTATGTGCTAACAACAAACCCTTGAAACATGGGAAGTTGATCCAAAACATTGATGATCTGGTCACCTCGAATGGGATGACCATCTATTGGAAGAAGATCAAGGGTCATTCCAAAGTAGAGGGACCAGACAAAACTGGAAATGACTTAGCTGATCAGCTGGCCAAAACCGGGGCCATCCAAGGGGATCTAATTGAGATTGAGTCCCTGTTGGGGGAAATCCAGGTCACTGCTATCACTAGGTCCCAGACAAATGCTCACAACGACCTTTCAATTGCACAATGGAGCAAGGAGACCCCTGATGCTGATTTGATTACCGCTCAGAAGGGGGATCCAATAATTGGTAAATTTTACCAGCACCTTGAGGACCCTGAGAACTTTCCCCTGACGGATACCGATTACATTGGGAAAGAGGACCTAAGAGTGTTGATGAAATGTCCAAAAATGTTCCGGATCCAAGACGGTTTGCTGGTAAGGAAATCCAAAGCTGGCCACGATCAGTGGGTGGTTCCTACCTCATTCCGAAGCCTGATGTTAAGTCACGCCCATGATGCGGCCACCGCCGGTCATAGGGGGTTTCACACAACATTGGAAATCTTAAGAGAGGTTGCATACTGGCCACACATGGGGCAGGACCTCGACCAATACTTGAAGGGGTGTCTTGTGTGTGCACAATTTCAGCCATCATCCCTCACGCACCGTGCGCCTCTACAAAAGAGGGGAATGACACTGCCATGGTCAGATTTACAAATCGACTTTGTAGGCCCTGTGATTCGCTCGGCTAGGGGGAATAAGTACATGTTGACTGTGACATGCTTGTTTACCAAGTGGGTGGAATGTCTCCCAGCCCCAAATTGCAAGGCAGAAACTGCAGCTGCCTTGATGATTAACCACATCTTTTCCCGTTTTGGTCTACCTCAAAGGATTGAGTCAGACAGAGGTAGCCACTTCACCAGTGAAGTAATGACAAAGATGTGGGAGATACTGGGGGTCAAGAGAAAGCTGCATATTGCTTATAGACCAGCTTCTTCTGGGGCAGTAGAGAGATATAACCGGACAATTGTGAGCATATTAAAGAAGTTTGTGGCAGATTCTGGGCCAAGTTGGGATATCCGATTACCTCTGGTCCTAATGGCCATCAGATCTACCCCTTCATCTGCAACCAAAATGTCACCATTTGAGTTGATGACTGGGCGCAAGATGGTGCTTCCGCAGCATTTGCTCTACAGGACCCAAGAGCAGACACTGATAAATGCCTCCACTACTCATGAGTATGTAGAGAATTTAAGGAAACACCTCCAACATGCTTTTGCTTATGCTCAGCGGAATCTAGAAAGATCGACTGATAGCATGAAGACCCATTATGACCTGAAAACTTCCAGGAAGGAATATCAGGTGGGAGACCGGGTCTATCTATACAACTTCCAAAGGAACCAGGCCAAGCAGCGCAAATTTTTGCCTACATGGAAGGGACCCTTTGAGATCGTCGATAAGATCTCCCCTGTGGCCTACAAGATCCGCATCCCCAAAGGTGGTTCGGCAGAGGGGGAAGACAAGTGGGTCCACATAAACCAGTTGAAATGTTGCCATCCCAGGCACACTCTGCAACAACTGGAGGAATCCTCTGGAATCCTAGCGGGTACTGTATCAGACTAATTCAGTTCCAATCATAAAACCTACCACATCTAGTCTCTAAAATATTGTGATTTACATGAAACTGTCTCTAGTGATGCTGTTTTTTTTTTTCAAAATAAGAATGTAATATTTCGTTACGATGAAATGCATATGCTGCCCCACTATCTCAACAGTGGTGGAAAAAAAAATCGTCTATGAGTAGATATTGCCGCTCTTCCTTTATCATCCTAGGAGAGATGAAACCATGAAGGATGACCAAGAAGGACGATCCGGAGACCGGGAGAAAAGACACAACGGGCCCGGGGTACCGCCCAATCTTCCCATCAGGACCGGCGAGGAGAACTGATCGATCTGACCGGATGGAGAAGAAGATGCTGAACTGTGCCATCTACAGAAGAGGAAGAAGATTATGCGGACAGACCGGTGCGTGGGTCAAAACCCTTGGGCACGCGACTCCCCATCGACCCAAACTCAAAGTGCAGTCACGTGGGGGGGCTTGTAGGGTGTCCTGACCCACGTTTAAGCTACCCTGCTACAACATTTGGTGCTGTGGGCTTAGGAAATTCAAGATGGCGGAAAACCCACATGTGCGCCGAAATCCAGGAAAGCTGCGCAGTTGTGCGCACACCAAAATGGTTACCTAACTTGCCACCCACCAGGGTAAAGAAAGGTCTTTGTTAACAAAATCCACTTTTACTGATGTCAAAAAGTTGCTGAAATCGTGACTCATTGGACCACTTTAAAGATTCAACCCTTTTTGTGGGGTTCCACATAACCATCTTACTGTAAGGAGCCCCATCAAAACAATGTTAAGCAAGGATTTACTACCATGTAAGAACCATTCCTGTTTAGAATGCATTAATCCAAGAAAATCCCAAAAATGGGTGCAGTACCAGTACTCACCACTATCCAAAAGCCGGCGTTTTAAAACCCACTGTGTGTTTTTCTGAAGGCAAGCAAAATGCCTATTTCAAACCTTGCAACATGTGCAAAATATTCACTGAACACCAGCAGACATTTGGCAGAATGGAGTTTTGTGTGCCTACAAAATCTGGGAAATGAAGAGCCCAAAAACAATGCTTATAACAAAAATGCTATGGAGTCAGCAGCTTAAGCCTAACTGCAACTGGATTTAAAACCACCAAAATCGAAAATGTTAAATTAAATGAGTGACCTATGTTTGGTGTCACATGCCTTTGTAACTGTTGAAATGTCATAGTTTTGCACTTAGAATCAGCATTCTAGCTGCATGTGTAAAATTACAAGTTATTTTAAAAGCAACAAAAAGTTAGCTGAAGGTCTGGCTTAAGGAACTTGATTTTGCCTAGCAACGGATCCCATCAGGAGTGAAACTTGAGTCACAACTATGTTCCCAGGCCAATGTTCCTTTTGCTGCCCACACTAAGGATATGCCATCTATCTGATAATTGAATTTCCTGTGCTCTGCCAGAGAGTGAACAAAGCCCTCTCCACTCAGGCAAAGGTTTTTATTACAGACGTCGTAAAAAGTGGCTTCCTCCTGGAGAAGCTGGGAGGGGCACTGCCTGTGAGAAGCAAGCTGGCTTGGCAGAAACTGGAAAGACTGGTTTCTGTACCATGTGACCTGAAAAGACACACCCCTGCAGCAAGGATATGGTTTTATAAAAAGGGGGATAATTCATAGTGCGGACATGTGAAAATTTTATAAATGATACCATAATTCTTGTGATTTTTCTGCCCACAGTTTAAGACGTGGTAGGAACCGGTGGTATGTTCAGGGGGGTTTTAGCGGAAAAGTGGATATTACTCTAAATGTGTGCATGTTAAAAATCTGAAACTTCATCAGTTAATGTCCCTACCCCCTGCACACATGTATGTAAAGTTGGGTCCATGTCGGAAATTGAAAAAGCAGTTAAAAAGTCAATTATGTACACTCTTTGAATGCAAGCTCCGAGAATGAGCAGATTTGGACATAGACATGGCTAAATTCAGCCACACCATGTATATGTAATTTCAAACAACTGTGTAACTCTGAAGTATGGATTTTGATCATATATATATTTGGGTGCACAGATGATAAGGGAGGTTGTTTCAAGAGATCATAAAATGACATCAATCTGACTCACAGTTCAGTTTGCCAATCAAGCGGAGGAATGGAAGCCTGACCAATGACGAATGAGAGGGGCAAGTCTAGTGATGCAACACACACACCCATTCTCAAGAAACAGATAAAAGCAGAGAGTCAGGACACATAGAGACATTCAATTTCATCTGCCGCTGGAAGCCCTGCCGGAAAAATCCATACTTACCTCCATCAAACTCCAGAAAGCCAAACAAGAGACTTCAATCTATCCAGAGCAGAGACCAGACCAGAGAGAAAGCAGTGCTGTGCCTAGCAGAGACCAGACCAGAGAGAAAGCAGTGCTGTGCCTAGCCGAGACCAGACCAGGCGCTGTGAGCAGAATCCGGAAAGACCTGACCAGACTGAAGATCGTGACCAAGTCGCTTTCCTGTTCAAAATCTCTTGTGAGTACTTAGCAAAACTCAGAACACATCTCTTAGTTTAAATTCATCTAATTCAATCTATTTAACCTAAGTAGAACTGCCTCCTATCTGTCACCTGTTATTTCTAGTAAAATTTGTCATTTTGAAAAAGTGTGCGTTTAAAATTTACAAAACCAAAAACGACCTTTACTAAATTACTCATATCTCCGCAACCGTTTGGGCTAGAGACTTGCAATAACTTTCATTTGGAAGCTGAGATCCCAGGCTTTCCTAGGACCCCAAAACGGTAGAGATAGTCCTTGCGGTTCCTTTGTAATAGCGCTCGGCGCATCCGCGAATTTTGCCGCGATTTGCAATTTCTTCACATGTAAAAAAAACTGCTGCTGCCTGATTTCATTTGCCAGAAATTCGTTTAACCTGCTAACTATCCCTGCATCATTGCTAGTGTGAGCCTGGACTAATATTAACTAGATACCACTCATCCTGAACCTCTAAAAGGGAATTAAGAGCGTTTCCAGCATATTTCTCATTCATTGCTAGCACCTATCAAAGCATTTGCCTGTGTTTTCAAACTTCTGTTTAAGCTTGCTGGATTGAACTGAATTACAGTTGATTGCATTTCTGAGAACTGTGTGTTTTCCTTCCATTTCCTTGCCTTGCATCAAGGGGGGGAGGGGAGTAGCCAGAGAAAAGTGATTACATTGTTTGGTTGAAATCATATTGCGTATTTTCTGTACTGCATTCATTGAATATTGCATCCACCTGAGCCTACATAAAGCATCCTCTACCACATTATACTTTTGTTCCTATTTACCAGTGTGCTACCTTATCCATTTCATGTCAACTCATTAGTGATTAAAGAAGTGTGCTAGTGCCAGATTCTCTGTTGTTAATATTTACCATATCAGATTAAGTGTGATATTCAATTATTAATTTATTAAAAAGTGTGATATATATTTTAATTTATCAAATAAACCTTTTAAACTTGCAAAACAGAATTACTTCTTGGCTCAGTGGGGTCAGGGGGATTCCAAGAGAGGGGTGTTATACAAGGGTAGTCATCCAGAACGCATGAACTGGACCTAAAGATATATCAATAAGGGTTTTCATTCAGTATTCTAGACTAGGCGTTAACTTGGCTGTAGTGCTGAATTGAATCCTCTTACAACACAAACCTCAACCACATAAGGTAGCAATTGAGCTGACTGTAATTCTGTATTAATGTTGTCACAGCCCATGGGGTTACTGCCCAGTCTGGTTCAGGCTTTACAATTAATCAGGTCCAAATTGATTGCAAATTGGTACAGAATGTCACTTCCCAGATAAAAGCTGAAAGGGACGTCTCTCATGACCCAGCAGTTATGGTTAATGCTTTTGTTGGCAATGGACATTTTTAGCATGAACCTGCTAGGCAGGAGATGTTTCGAATTTGGGGTTTCCAGACCTACTTCCGATTTCTCAGTCAATTTAATTGTGGGACTGGTCTGATCTTTTTTGAAGTTCCCTGAATAATTCTTCGCTGATGAAGCACCTTCCATTATTCAGGCATACTCTTGCGAGCACCGGTTCCTCACCCTCATTTAACTGAATGGTGAACAACAACTGCTCGCCCTTTTTTGAATGTCCTTCAGACTTTGAGCAGGTTCTTCCGTGTCTATTTTCAAGGGACTCAAGGTTTCTTCTGACTTTGGACTTGTGTAAAACATTAGGTTGTTCCCTTCCACTATTGATTTCCATTTAAAACTGTGAGGAAGGTTGATTTTAAACTATGGAGAAGGGTTCCCATCACCAGCCTGTTCTCCTACAGGGATGACAGTGATGTCTGGGACTTGGTTATTCTTGAAATAGAACTCTACATTCTCAGAGCATTGATCAATTACGCGACAGGTACCATTCAGGCTTAAACAATTGGTACTCGTTTTTCATTTTATAGGGCGGTTAGTCTGAGTCCAGACAACCTTGTTTACACAGTCAATCAGAGGTGATAACCTCCTCAGTAGATTGTTCCCCAGTAAACAAGGTGTTCCCTCTGTAGTCACAACTATCACTGAATGTTTCAGCCGGTGCTGTCCAGTTTTTATGCCCAGATCAGCTGTCCCATAGATGGAAATATAATTCCTGTTGACATTTTGGAGTTGTCTGGGTAGTGGTGTGAGTAGAATCTGGTGGCCCTCCCCCTGTCCTGAGTTTAGTTGGTCAAAGGCCCTTTTTGACAGGAGTGTGGCTTGGTATCCAGTATCCACCAGAGCTGATAATTCACACTGACCCTGCACGTTGACCGGTGCATAAAATCAGCATTCTTCTCCTCCAAGGTGCAAAGAAAGTTTTAGCTATTTGACAGCCCGGCGGTCATTTTCTTAATATTGAACTCTGACACTGTGTGATCTTGGGCAGTTTTCTGTGTCGGAGTTCAGGAATATGTAAAACAATGTTGCAAACCGCAATGGTAGTTGTTTGGGAATCCTCATTTTCCCTGGCGCCTTGGCTGGCCCTCATTATCTGGCAACAGTTCTCAGAACCTGTTTGGAAAAAGGACACTCCCTCTGTTTCATTTCTGTGTGGCTCACATGTTTGGGGATTGAATAGTTTCTGGTTCTGAATATGTCTCCATGCTTACCCTGCCCCACTCAGGGTCTCTTGGGCCCCATTTTTCTTTGTGAGGGATCCCCGGGTTTTGATAGAGAAGGTCTGCTTACCTTAATCCTCCAGGTATTCTTCTCTTTCATAGTGGATAATCCAGAGTTCCCCCACATAGTGGGTTCTTTCTTGGCCTCTCTTACTTACCCGTTGCTCTTTGTGTTCTAACATTTCATGAGTAGAAGAGACTCTTATAGGCTAAGAGGTTTTTAGGGTTTCTGTTTGTGTGAGAAAGGAAGTTTCCTCTAGGGCTTGGGTGACATCTCCCCACACCATGGCCCCCTCATCAGGAACCTTTCATTTGTTGGAGGTTTCCTCCTGTCATTTCCACCCTGGGGAATCAGACCTGGGTGATGGAGAAATCTGGGAAGAAGGGTTAGGTTGAGAGTTGGACTGAGCCCTCCTCATGTGCCCAGATCATTGGTCAGTTGCTGGACCTGTTGTTCCCGTTGTGAGACATTGTCTGGGTGGTAGGGTGGTCTCAAGTCATAAATGTGGTGCTCCTGAAAGAGTAACTGTGCCTTCTCCTGGAGTAGCTCGGGTACTGGAAATTCCCCCAATAATTTTTCATACTGAATCTCCCTTCTCTCTGGTTCAGGGTTATATTGTCCTGGAATGGCAGAGAGAGAGGAGGATTGTTTTGGGAGTTCTGGTTTGGGGGATATCTGGGGAAAAAGTTCAGATTGGAAGGTGGAGTGATACTTCTCTTCTGAGGGAAGTTTGGAGGGAAGTTTCCCGGAGCAGTACTTATCTGAATAGTCCTCCCTTTGGGCCAGGGGAGTGTATAGATACCCCAGGAGTGGCTTAGTAACCTTTTACCTAGGATCTGTATAGGTCACAGGGTCAGAGGGATATTGTTCTAGGCCACTGCCTAACAACCGTTTGATTGGGTTACTTTTAGGCCCCCCCATCTCCAGATCCAATGGAGGGGTAGTTTTTACCTCTGCCACCTTTGCAGCATTAGGGGTGTTAGATGGTTTGGGGGTTTTGGTGGTATTTTTACTCTTGGCATGCTTTCGGACCTCATAAATCATGGTGGCTTGTTCAATCACCCAATACAGGTGGAAGTCACGCACCAACTGAGTTATGTATTTGGGGAGAGCATGGAAATATGTAGTTATGATCTCCCTACTATTGGTGTTCAAATGCCCGCTTTAGCTCCTGCACAAACTTCCTAGGCACCGGATCTTCCCCACACTGCAAGTTATATGTGGCCTTACGGGCCCCTTGTGGGTTCCTATGGGTAGAAAAATGTTTCAATATGGCCACCTTATAGGTGGACTGTATATAATCATCCTGGTCCTCCAGTCACGCAAAGACAACTGAAGTACTCAGGTGAGAAAGTCCAATTTGCAAATGCTGTACAATTCACATCCCTCCTGACCTGGAATGAGGCCATCATCTGCTCATAAAGTTCCAGGTGTTCCCATACTAAATACTTAGAATTCTGGTGGTTTGGGGTCAGGAAGATCTTTATGGCCTTGATTTGTCAGATTGGGTCTTTCACAAAACCCTTGCTCTATTTCAATGTCTTTTTCTTCCTCTACTTCCTCTACACCGGAGCCCATTCACCTTCTGACTCAGAGCTGCTACCGGTACTCCCTTCCCTGTCTTCTCTGTTCGGAAGGGCGCCTCCCCTTGATCAGTGTGCCTTGTCCCATATCATCTCTTTCTCAGGCTCATCCCTATCATTTGCTGCCTCCGATAGTTCAACTTCTATTTGTCTCACACGCTTATCAAGCTCATTCCTTTCTTCTCTCATTCTGGTCAGTTCCTGAGACCCTGGCTGACTCTTTTCTACCTCCATTTCCAACGATTTATACTCTGTAATAGGACGCTTTATCCTGATTTAAGAGGTCTTTTTCCTGAGCCAGCTGCATCCTCTGTTGTTTCAGAGTACTTACCTGCTGATGTATCTGATCAAAGTCATTTGTAAATCAACCCCTTTGTTAATTATTGACTTTTTTCAATTTTGTATTGTTTTATTTCTGATTGGAATGCGATAATGTCCTCCCAAAAGACTCTATTATGAGCAGCCTCTTCGTTTAGCTTGTGTTGCAGTGCGCTCAGATTTTCTACACTCTTTATGTGTAGTTTTCATTGCAAAAAACAGTGTTTCACACTCTGCACTCTCTTGATGCAGTGTTTTTAACTCAGTGTTGAGTTGTTGAACAGGATCCTGGGCCTGTGACAGGTCTCCAGCCTGATTCCTCCTACCAGCCTCAATATTTTGCCAACACCCTTCTACTAACAGCAAATGAAAATATAACTAAGCAGTTAGCTGAGCCATTTCTATCCGTTCATCACAAGACATAGTGGTCATATAAAATGCCTTAAGTGCTTTGTGCAATATTCCACCTTCAAACCAAATATCATTGCTTATCAAAGGTAACCTCACACACAATTCTGTTTTCCCAGTTTTCTGCATCGTCCTTAACCCATTTTTCTTTAAGAAATAATTTAGCTAGGAGATGCTCCCCGGCTTCACCAATTTGTACAGTAGTAATTTCCACAAATGGCATTTTGCACCTTAGTAAAACATTCTTTATGCAGGGGCAAAATCACCTTGTTCCAGCATGTTTCCCCACACCAATACATTCTTATACAATCTTAATGTTTCACCTATACACCTCCCTGAAACTCAGGGGTCAAGTCCTCGCAGCATTTTAACAAAACAAAGATGAATTTCCGTCCACCTCAATGCAATTGCATCAAAATGAATAGTCTGTCACAGTGTTTATGCCATGGGTCCAACATAGGCAGCTAAATCTCGGACTTACTCCCAATGTGTAACAGTTTAGTGAGAGACCACCCTTACAAAGACATTTCCTTCCTTCCTCACTTAAGGTGTCATGCATCAAACTGTTTAACAGATTATTTTCTTCAGCCCTACTTCAGACACATATCATGTCCCTTGGATCCACCCCACTGAGCTAACAATGAGCCAAGAATGAGGCTGGTGTATGGTAAATATATTGATATTTATTTAAATTAAAAGTAATAGAAATTAGCACGAAAATGTCAACCACTTTATTGTTGGCACAACACAATCAACTTCTCTCAGCATAAAAACATCACAAAAGTGAGTTGAAAAGAATCACATCTCTACAGATGATGGGTGTATCAGCCGTTGTTGCTCCCGAAAAATAAGCATATGCTCTCCCAAAAATAATAGGCAATGAACACACGGGGAGCATGTGCCAAAGCTGCATGGATAGTTTTGGATCCAAAGTGAACTTTTCTATGGCGAGAGATAACGCAATGCTGGACACGAGCAGTCTTTTTTCTTTTTAAATTTTGATCGGGTACTGATGTGATCCACTTTTCTTTGAGACTGCAGGTTTACAGCTGATCCTTGCATTAGGGGGGGGATTGTCAGTGTTGTCAGGGGTGGGGGGAATATTTTTGAATGGGGTTCATGCGTGCATTTTAATGTATCGTATTGATGTTAATGCTTGCGTTGTTGTGCTTCGATCTGAGGCTTTTCTCTCTAGCTTCTTGTCCTTTACTGCACAGTTTCCTCTGCTGTGGGCAAATGCCAGATTTGCTGAAACCAGTAATTGGATGTATGCATGTGGATATTTTGAGGTGTTATTGTTCTTGAATGTCTGATATTGGCCTCTTGATGTTTGTATGATGGGTCTTAAAAATGCGGATATTTGTGTGTATGGTCGCTTGAATGGCTAGATGAGACAATGTGTGCTTGGTTGGTTGTTATGAGTAGAAATTACATCTTCAATATTTATGAAGATATGCAGACTGCCATTATTGATGATTTCTTTATATTGTCAGCTCTCCCGAGTTGCTTTGTCATGCTATGTGCTTTGTGCAGAAGGTCATCTTCCGATGTTTCTGCTCTCTGCACATTACTTTTAATCATAATGATTCAATGCTCACTTCTATTCTATTTGTGATGGGAACATAGGACTGCATTGTATTTGTTTCCTGTTTAAGCCTTCAGATGTTACAGCTCTGTATTGAATTCACTTTAGGAACCATTCTTCTGAACTCAGGGGGATCGGAAGTTCAATTATGCATCTTGGGGTTTACTCTGCTTTCTGGGGACTGAGCCCTGTACTTACGCTCTCTCAGGCAGTGTTGTAGTAGTGTCTCTGTGGGTGCTTGAACTTTCATATTTTTGGCTATGTGGATTGGGATGGGAAAATGGGGATGTGGAGTTTGTCTTAATTGAATAAGTCCCAAACTTTGGTTGGATATAGGTGATGTTATTGTTGGATGGGGATACTGATGAGCTTAGATAGTTAGTGGAGAGGAGATGGGGGATTTCTGGCTGGCTTACTTTTGGTTATGTTTAGGGTCGAGCTTGGATTGGGGGCGTGAATGGGATAGCTGGGGGTTTTGGTTGGATATATAGGTTATTGAAGACGACTTAGGAGGTTAGGTGTAGGGAGGGGCTTGTGGCAAATCGAGTAAGAAGGGTTGAGCTGATGTATTGCTTATGGGTTGGGCACGGGACCCTAGGGTTACAGTTCAGTGGTTAGGTTTTGTGATTTTGGAAATTATCATTTAGTCCGGTTGATGGGCTATCTGCAATTTAAATGTTATCTTTGTGTTGACTGTTGTTGTGTGTCCGTGTCTGTGTTTACTGTAATGTATGTCTGTGGGGGGGTTGATTCGTTGTTCTACACCAACCTCTTGATGAATCTTTGGCTTGTAGGGTCTTTGAACCTAATATGTGCTTCCCGGTTTTCAAGTTGATGTCCTGGGTGTTTTGTGCAAATAGTATTGTGTTTGATAGATTTTGATGGGGTCCTTGAATTTTGTGACTTGGAATGTTAAAGGACTAAACTGTCCAGGTAAAGGAAGAAATGTGATGGTTAGGTTAAAGCGTGAACGGGCAGATGTTATTTTCTTACAGGAAACTCACCTAATAGAACACCCGGCTAATTTTTATGGGGCATCACAGTCTATGAAGGTTCTGTTAAATTGTTACTCTGGGAGTTCGAGGGGAGTGGGATTGCTGCTTCGGAAAGACTTGGGAATGGTGGTTGAAAATATACTTATGGATGACGGTGGCCGGTATATTTTTGTGGATGTTAAGTATGAGGGGAAAACGATGACTTTAGGGTCGGTATATAGTCCATGCTCAAATGGTATTAGTTTTTTTAAGGAACTGACAGATTCTTTGAAAAAGATGAATGGTGATTATATCGTTCTTGGAGGGGATTTTAATTGTGTTTTGGATGCCACCTTGGATAGGTTATCAACATGTAAGTTCACGGGTCATGGGCTGAGTAGTGCCTTTCATGGTTTTATTGATACTTTCGCCTTGGTGGATAGCTGGAGGTTGCTTCACCCTACGGAGAAGGGTTTTTCCTTTTACTCTTCGGCTCACAACTCCTACTCTAGACTGGATTATTTTCTGATTTCGGATAAAATGATTGATGTTGTGAGGACTGTGGAAATTGGGGAGCGGTGTCTCTCAGATCATTCACTGGTAAAGTTGAATATGGATCGAAGTATACATCGACCTACCTGGGTAAAATGGAGACTCAAGACATTCATTTTGCAGGAGGAAAAAGTATGTGAGGCCATTAATATCTCCATCGTTCATTTTTTTGAGGATAAAGTGGGTTTGGCGGACAGTCTGATAGTGTGGGATGCATTTAAGGCGCATGTGCGAGGGGAATTGATTAATTGGACAGCTAGAGTCAGGAGGGAGGGGGAGATGAGTATTAGGGGGTTGGAGTTGGAGCTTAAGGCTCTACAACGGGAATATGCTATGTTTGGTAAAGGTGAGGACAGATTAAAGATGGAGGGTGCGAGGAGCAAATTAAGAAACATGATGGAGGAGCAAGCTGAGAAAGGGTTGTATTTCATGAGGCAGAAATATTGGGAGGAAGGGGATAAGGGAGGATGATTGCTCGCTAGGAAACTGAAAAGTTTGTCGGATAGATCGTTTATACAGAAAATAGAGGATGCAGTTGGAGGGGTGAGGGTTCGAAGTGTTGAAATTTGTGAATACTTTAGGTCCTTTTTTGCTTCTCTTTATTCGGATGTGTCGCAAGTTGAGGATGGCAAACTAATGGATTTCTTCAACAAATTAGACATTACTTTTTTATCTGAGGAGGGAAGAGAGGCGCTTGATGCTCGGATTATGGAATCAGAGGTTGTGGATGCTATTAATCAACTTAATATGGGTAAATCTCGTGGTTCAGATGGGCTACCTGTAGAGTTTTATAGAGCGTTTAGTTCGGTTTTGGTGCCCAAATTGTGTGTTTTGTTTAATAATTTTCTTTCAGATGGAGTATTGTGTCCAACGATGCGAGAGGCGATTATTACCCTCATCCCGAAACTGGGAAAAGATTCGTCAAAGTGTGCTAATTATCGTCCTATTTCTCTACTTAATGTGGACGTTAAAATTTTTGCGAAGGTCATGGCCACTAGGTTGCAAAAATATATGGGTGAATTGGTGGGCCGTTCCCAAGTGGGGTTTATGGTTGATAGATATGGCTTTGATAACATTAGGACATTACTGAATATAGTAGGGTTGTCTCGTGCTAAGGTGGAGGATATATGTTTGATTTCTTTTACGCTGAAAAAGCATTTGATTGTGTGAATTGGTCATTTCTAAATTTCACACTGCTTCGGATGGGCTTTGGCCCACAATTTCTGAATGCTATAGGTGCATTGCAACACAATATCTCGGCTAAAATATGGGTTAATAATGTTTTGTCTCAGGCTTTTCAGTTGTATAGAGGCACGAGACAGGGGTGTCCTCTTTCGCCCCTTTTGTTTAATTTGGTCCTGGAGCCGTTGTTGGCTTATCTTAGGAAGGAGCAGAATATCTGTGGTTGGAAGTTGAGAAATGATGAGGTGAAAGTCCTAGCATATGTTGACGATCTGACGGTGGTCTTGAGGAATCCGGAGGTGGGTGGACCCTTATTGAGGAATATGTTGCAAGAGGTGGGAGAATTGTCTGGCTATAAAGTGAACTGGGGTAAAACAGTAGTTTTCCCGCTTAGATTGGGATTGCCAATGGGCTGATGTTTCGGTGAAATATTTAGGAGTCTACTTGGTGCGCGATATTAAGATATTAAGAGAACGGTAGAATACAATATACACAAATTGAGAGAAATTCTGCTGAAGGATGTACAAAGATGGGAAAGATTGACTCTAAGCATCTGGGCAAGAATCAATGCTATCAAGATGATGCTGTTGGCAAAGGTCCTGTATTTTATTCAATCACTTCCCCTTAAATTTACTAAAAGAGTGCTCCGGAGCATTGATAGGATTTTTATGGACTTCCTATGGGGAAAAGGTAATAGGCCAAAAATTCCACGATTTATTTTGGTGCGCAGAGTTAAAGATGGTGGCTTTGGTTATCCGGTATTGGAGAATTATTGTAGGGGATTTTTATTGAAGAAGGTTTCTTATTACTTTGAGGAAGGGCGGGGATCAGACCCATATTGGCTTTTAATGGAAAAGGAAATGCTGCATCCCTTTTCCCCAGACTGTTTATATTCGTATGGGAGGTTGGCAAATTCTGGTACAAAATTGGAGACTCTAGTGATTTCTAAGTCAGTGTTGGTTAATTGGATTCTGGGGAGTGGGCAATCCTTGTATTTGTATGATTCGGCCTCTATTTGGCTGAATCCGGGTTTAGAAATTAATAATAAAATGCTTAATTGGAGGGGCTGGGCTAACAGGGGCATTCTGAAAATAGGGGAGGATGGTTCCGTTTGAAGAATTAGCTAATCGTTATAGTCTGCATAATAGAGAGGTGGGTAGATATGGGCTTTTGGAGCGGTTGCTGATGGAAAGATTGCAAATGTTGAGTGGACCTTTGAGTGGTAGACCTCAGATTTGTGAGATTTTTGCTACGTCTCCTAGGACAGTTTCTACATATGTTAGGGTGATGCCTTTGAAGGACTGTATGAGGAGTTCCTGGGGTCAGTTGCGAATGAAGTGGGTGTCTGAATTGGAAACTGATCTTTCTGATGGCTTGTGGGATAATAGCTGGAGGGCTTCGGTGAGGGCCAAGGTTGATTTAAATCTGAGGTATATTCACCAACCTCTTTTAGGCCGTATTTTTTGGACACCAGTGAAAATGAAGGAGAGAGGCTTGGCTGATGTAGATCTGTGCTGGGGGTGTGTGGGCTCGAGAGGGACCTATCTACATATGCTCTGGGAGTGTAGTAGAGTGCTGGACTCTTGGAGAGAAGTTTTGGATTGCATTGATATGGTAACTAGTATGACACTGCCTCGTACTTTTCTGTCAGTGATTTTCCTTTCAACTGATAGTCGAAGTGTGGAGATGTGGGATTGTTCGGAATGGATTGATAGAGCATTGTTGATGGCCATAAAACAAATAATGAAGGTGTAGAAATCCAGGAAGAAGCCACATTGCGAGAACTGGGTGTCGGATATGCGGACGCTCTCTTGGTATGAGAAGACTCAGGCAGTTCGACAACATCGGGAAACTGAGTACGAGGAGAGATGTGGGCCATTCAGGGATTTATTTGGATGAGGTGTAGGCTTTGGTTTATTTTGTGGATATTGAGGTTGGGGATTGGTAGGGGTTTATGTTTTGTCCTTTTTTTTTTTTTGTGTTTTGTGTTATCACATCTTGCCATGAGATAGGAGGGTGGGGATGTTTTCGGATTTTGTTTTGAATAGCTGTTACTTTAGTAGTAATTTGCATTTTGTTGCACTAATGTATATGGAGTAATCTTTTGGTTGTTCCCATTCTGTTGTTACTCAGTTGTATTATGTTTTGTATAATTATTAAATGAAGTTGATAAAAAAAACAAAAAAAAAAAAGAAAAGAATCACAATTCTTCACGTGCTGCAAATTTCACTTCAATAAATAATTACACTGATGAATAATAGAAGCAATTATCATGTAGTGTTGTGCAATTTTGATTATCCTGTGAACTTAAAAGGCTAGCAGTAGGATTTCAAGATTGGTACAAATGGAAAATGGCGGGTATGATTTTGTCCACACTTTTGGTTTAAAATAAACGCAGGATGATTTAGCAGTTTGTGTTTCAGACCTACCCTACTTTGGTCTGTGTTGGGGAAGCCGGACAGAAAAATATGAATGACATGGGGAATTTTGGGTTTTAGACCGCTCTCCATTGTAGGGCCTTTGTTGGGGAAGGTGGATAAAAAGGTTGGACTGATTTAAGAACAAAGACACACCTCTTCCTGAAAGAAGTCGGGGTCTTTAGACAAAAAGGATTAGCCAATTAATTTATAGGCTATAGTTTTCAGCACACACTGGGAAGTGAGCTTTGTTAATTCCAAACTTTAACAAAATTCACCCTCTAGTGTTCTGCCAAATGGTGAATTATTTACATTAATATTTTTAGTGAAACAGGCTAAGGATCTATAAAGGTTTGCCCCGCCCACTATAAAGGAAAAGGATTCAAGGCAAGCAGACTCCCCCACTATTTGGTTTCCCAGGGCTCAGTTCTACCTACATAGAAAGCCTCTGTTTAAAGTTCTGGAAAGCCAGCTGCATCCCAGGACACATTGGAAAGAAAGGGCAGGTGTCCAGTTACCCCATTCTCAAAGATGGCCTTCTGCTCTCCACCATGAGACACAGTCAGCTTTGAGGCCTTTCTAGAAATAGGTATTTCCACCCAGATGCACTCTCAGCAATCTCCTCTGGTGTTTCCTTACAGCTGTCAGATGGTAAGTTTAATCAGCCCTCTCTGTCTCTCTGTTTCTGTCTGTTTCTCTGTGTTAGTGCACCCCCCCTTATATAGCAGCAATGACACCACCAATTGTACTATCTTGGGGAAGTACCCTGCAATAATTCCCACACCTAGGATTGGACAGTTACCCATCTCTCTCCTCCAAAATCCAGCATCCAAGTCAGGATTGGTTTAGGGATCTGGAGAAATATATGGCAATTCCCACTTGTGATTGCTATTTGTTCTCCTTTCAAATTCTTGACAAAACCGATTTTTTTTTTATCACAACTTCATAATTGTACTATCAACTGCCATAATATACCTATTTTCTGATTCAGCTAATCATGGGGAATTAGATAAGCTATCCACCAAGTCTGTACCATGTAGCACGGCCACGTGGCAACTTTCTGCTATTTCAATAAAAATGTTAACTGTTATGAATATGTAAGTTATTACCCATATCCCTAATTTTATTCTCCACCCACTTACCAACTATAACATTTGGAACATGTTCAGATAAGCCGGCAAACCAGTTTAAGTGGTCTTTAAAGTTCCCTGCGTCGCAGGTGGAGGAATTTCACATCACTACAATCACCTCAAAATTACATAAATAATTGTACATAAATGAAATTAGTATGGCCTATGGTTGCTGAGAAAAAGGCCTAAATGATAATAGTCCTTTTAAATTAATTGTGAATCTTCATATGGGACATATGGCCATTCTCCTGCCTTCCGGCCATTTGTATTCACTGTGTCAGCCTGTACCCAGAGTTTTTTCTTTATCAGTCTCTTTGTGCTGGAAGCTTGCTCTTTGAAGTTGTTGCCCCAATTTTCACACATATTAATCGTGCTCAAGCCAAGGGGAACTTCTCCTGCAGTCAATGCCTTCAGAGCCAGAAGGTCTGGAGAACACTGAATTTTGACATCTTTATCAGGACACATTCTTGCATTTGGTAATTACTTGGGACATGTAACATCCAGGCTGGGAGTGGGATATTTCCTTGTAAAGTTTGCCCACAGCCAGCAAAAGGGTTTGTCTTAGGCTGATATTTTTCCATGAAAACAAAGTGGCTTTTCAAATGTCACTGGTGTTTTGTATGTGAACGAGAATATACCTTACGTTTTGTCAACTGGCACATCATGTCTTTTCCCTGACATTTTTCTGTTAGCAGTGATACATTTTCACATTTAAAGTGCTTTTATTTGCACACACCAATGCAAGCTGTTTTTGGGTCATTGTTTGAAAATTCTATTTTCCATGTGAAAGGGATCTTGGATTCCTCCTTCTTTTGTTAATTAAAATGCTGCTTTTCCTTTGGTGATGACAGGTAGACCCCTTTTCCACATGGCTCTTTAATTTTACTGGAAAAAAACAGAGGTAAAGCCATTTTTTTGTTTCAGTGTTTAAAATCCTGCTGTTCATGTTTGTTTGTTTTTTGTTAGTCTTGTTTATTTGTAGAGCACACAAAACCCTAAGGTATCTAGGCGCTTATACTTAGTTTCAGTGCTTCAGGTTACAGAAAAGGAAGCGTACGAGGTGAGTTACAACAACACAGAACATGCAGAAGGTAATATATCATAATCAAAGTGCAAAAAGAGAAGTACAAGGTGATTAAATCCATTGAGCCTGACCCCATGTTACAGGCAGCAGCAGTACACAGATGCAAATGATAAATCAGTGGGAAAATATATGGTGCCTGCCTCATGTTGCAGTTCGACAGCAGCACACAAATGTGAATGTCAAATCAGTGGGCAATTATATGGTGCCTACCCATGTTGCAAGAAGGCAGCAGCCCACAAGTGAAAAGGTCCAGCAATAGGCAAATACATAGTGCCTACTACATGGTGTAGGGCAGCAGTACACAAATGTGAACGTCCAGCAATAGGCAATTATATGGTGCTTACCCATGTTGCAGGGCGCCTGCAGCACACAAGTGCAAAGGTCCAGCAATAGGCAAATCCATGGTGCCTACCCCATCTTACAGGCCAGCAGCATCATATAAATGCAAAGGTTCAGCAGTAGGCAAATACATGTGGGATGTTTTAACCCACTAGTCTATGCCCTGCAACATCACTGTGCACTGCTTGCATCAGAAACAACGGACTGGCCACCAAAAAGATATGCGCTAGAAATCTCTGAAAGTGCACAGGAAAACCTGAAAAATAGGCCGCCAATCCATTTTGCCTATGTCAGTGGTAACACAGAGACCACTGCCAAAACCTATCATTTGGCTGCCAAAAGAGGAAAATGAAATTACTTGAAAAAGCAGTGCTGCATTGCAAAGGAAAACCCAAAACTGCTTTAAAAATCTGTTTTTCCTTGGCTGTGGAAAGTGCAAAAATCATGGTTCCCAAACATCACAGAAGATCCAACATCCTTGTTGGGTGTTAAGCATCACTTTATTTGAATAATTCACCTAAGCACAATGCCAGCAGAAGCATATTTTATCAAAAGAAAATCCACATTCAAAGATGCTTGCATGGTAAAAATATGTTAAAAATGGGCGCAGTACCGCTGCTCGCCTGTGTCAGAAGCCGGCATTTACTTATACTGTCATTTAAACTTGTACATTAAAATCAAAGTATGGAAAAGAAGAGACTTCCCATCAAAAGCAATACAGGGTGACAATTCAATCTCTATGTTTTAAAAAGGCTGGAATTAAGAGATTTGTGGCTATATTTGTAAAAATGTAAATTGTATTTTAGAAAAATACTATTTTAAACATTGTTTTAAAAGTAAGTTAAATCCAGCCACACTGACCTTCAAAGACATTCCACGGTTTCTCCCAAACAAAGGAATCTTCCCCCCTGCCCTCTGCTGAAGAACTGGCAGGGAGGTGTGAAAGGAAATGGGAGGGGACTTTGGCCTGTTGCTCTGACAAGAAACAAAAGACTCCCTTGAATGAAAGGAAATGCAAATTTGGGTGTGACAGAAAACAACTGCTGGCAGGAAGAAGACTGGGACTGCTCTGGCCCAGTCAAAACCTTGGGGGCGGAGACAGACAGTTTTGTTTATTCGGAGAGCACAGAAAATATCTTTTTGGAAAAGACTCATTGAAAACGGAACAAAATTGGTAAAAATCTATAAATATAGTGTTGTTAAAATGAAAATTCTGGTCACGTTTTAAAACCACTCTGGAATGTGTGCAATATTCAGAGACTGAACCACGAAAATGTGGACTTTGTAGCAGTTGTGATAATGCTAAAAATATGAAACTTCACAGGAGTATGCCCAGATGTTATGTGCATGTATCTGGAACCTGTCCAGATCTGACACTGGGTAACCAACCAAAAGCACGAAAAACAGTCATTTGTGAACTGAAACTCTTAAAAAGATGGGACATTGATAGATACGGGCCTTATTTAATCTGTAATGTAAATATGTATTATTAGCAAGTTGGTGATGTTGGAAATATGTTTTATATGAAAAACATATTTTCTGTGTAGGAACAAAGGGGAGGGTTTTCCCTGGATGGTAAATTGCAGCATCACTATGGCACATTATGACACTCTGTTTCCTTCTCAAATCAGGAGAGAGGGAATCCCTTAACCAATAGGCTTCTTAGAGGGTTGGGCTTAGTATAACAAGCCTACCCACCCCCTTGGGAAATACATAAATAGGGACTGTTGAGGACCTAGAGACACACTCATTCACCCATCAACTGATTTGCTGGTGAAAGCACTCTGCAGGAAGAACCCAGATCAAGACTCCAGAACTCTGAAGCAGTAGGCCCAATACAAAAGCTGAACCCTTCTCAGCTGGCCTTTAAAATCTTACAACCTGATTTTAATCCCAAACCTCCAAGGGGTACAACCAATTCAACAGCCAGGCTGTGCTGTTTTTCTGCTTCTTGCCAAGAACTCTTGCTAGAACCCAGAGATCCAAACCAGTAGAGTAGAGCCGTAACCCAGAAACAACCCGTCATATCCAATCTAAGAAGCCGTGCAGAGACCAGAGTGCCTTGCTGAGTAAAGAACCAAGCGCCTGAACCCTGTCCGGTGGCGAGCAGATTCCAGTCCAAAACCCTTTTTACCAGATCTCTGACGGGCCTATTCCAAAACCATAGTTGTGAGTATTTAGCATAGAACTGTCCATAGCCAATCTCTTACCCTTAAGTAATCCTATCCAACCCATATTATCATATCCAGAACTGCATTGTAGAATCTCTTTTGTCTGTCCTGAATCCTTCTCTCATTATATAGTCCTGTGATTATTGTAGTGATAAATCATCTTTGCGCTAATGTATTTGCTGAAGAAGGCAAGTGTCACAGCGGGCAAAGATCAGACAGAGGCACCTCTGGACTGGTGGCTGTACCGTTGGTATCTCACATTTTCATAGCCCCTTAATGTTAAGAAATCCTTGTTTGTAATCTTCAACAGCACATATCTCATTTGAAATCTTTACTCTTTTTGAGAAAAATCGACCTTTACTAAAACCTCTGTAACCTTTGAACCGTACATGCCAGGAACGAAATGTAAGTGTCATTTTGAAGCTACCATCCTCAGCTTTCAGACAAATCCATCCGCATTCGAACTCCTTATAGTTTTGCCAAAGTCACGTTTCCCGCACACGGAAAAAATGTTGCTGCAAATCTGCATTTGGCTAAATTTCAACTCATTTAAAACAGCTATTTCTTGCCTTTAACCTCTGAATTCAGTTTCCAATCTACCAGTTATCAACCATCATTGCTAGTGTCTACCTAGAACTATCCAAAGTGGCTCCCACTAGTTCTGAATCCTAGTTAGTGAATTAAAGTCATTTTTAGCATTTTTCCATTCATTACAAACGACATTCAAAGCAATTGACCTGTTTTAAAATCATTCCTGTTTTTCTCTGCTTGCTGGGGGGAACTGGGATTGAAACTGCATTTTTAGAGTGTTTATTCCTGAAACCTGTTTTCTATCCTTCCATCTCTATATTGCATATTAGGGGGAGGGGGGCTGAGGAGTATCAGGGGGAAGAGTGATTACATTACATTTGATTGAATTCATATCAAGTTTAATTTCTGTGCTGCATTAATCTCATATCATTGCATATCTTTGAACCCACACCCAGTTTTATTCTATGCTACATTATTCTTTTATCCATACTCCTATTGATTAAAGAGATTGTTGATTGTAATATAACCCATTGCTGATCATTGTATAAATAGTAATAGTGTGATATCCACATATTGTTCATAATTCATAAAAGTGTGATATATATATTGTTCAAATCCATCAAATAAATCTTTTAACTTTCCAAAACAACCTACTTCTTGGTTCAGTGAAACCGGGGGGGATTCAAAGAGAGGGGCGCGATATAAGGGTACATCGTTCAGAAATAAAAGAACTTTAGACATAAAAATATATAATTAAGGGTTCCAGCTGGGCATCTCATGCTAGGCATTGACTTAGCTGGAGTGCTGGGTTGAAACCACTTACAGATTGGGGGCTCGTAGCGAGATTTCTGGATTAGATATACCACTTGTGACAGTCTAATACAATGTGCTAACTGACAGGGTACATAAATCCTGTTGGGCTACCACGCTGTGTTACACTGTGAAAAGCACCCCTCAAAAGGGAACGCTCTAAGGAAATGGTCTGTTTTGCAAAAATAAAATAAAACTTCAGTAAGTCAGGAAGGAAATTAATATTTCCAGAATGGCGACATTGGTAGACATCAATATGTCTAGAGAACACATATTGCATAAGTTATTTGTGAGAGGTGAATGGACAGAGCAGGATCAGAATGTGTGGTTGCAGGGAATCACACAACAGATCACTGCAACAGGGTTAAATATATTGCAAGATCAGGGTCCCTTACATATGGCCCTGAGTGAACTATATATGCCCCCTAAGGCAAAGGATGAGCAAAACAAGATTGCCAAAATAGCGGCATATCTATATTTATTTATTGGAGCCATACAGGATAAATATGCTGAAGGCCAGGATCTGGCAAGTAATCAATTGCAGGCATTAGGAAAGGCCCAAACTGACCTGGGCTCTGCTGAGCAGAGGCTACAGAAGAGCCAAGAGTCAGAAAATGAAAGTAGGCAGTATATAGTCAAAATAAAAGAGGACCTGGGTATTCTATCCTGCAGCAGGAAAAGGCAGAACAGGATACCAGAATTCTGGTCTTGCAGAAGGAATACCAAGAAAGTTTGGACTCCCTACTGCAGAGCCAGAAAAAGCTGGAGCAACAGATACATTTCAACAGGGCGTGCGCAGAGCAGGTAGTCACCCTGCAAAGCCAACTAGATAGAGAGAAAGAGGAGAGCAATACATTGATTTTGAAAGACCTGGATACCCAGGCAGAGTTTGATGAAGAGCGCCAGAAAGCTGGTGCGCTTCAAAGACAGAGGGACGACCTGGCGGCACAGAAGCAGGCTCTTATTCAGGAAAGGGACACCTTAGGCCAGGAAGTCTGTCATTTAAAAGAGAAACTGGAAGAAAATCACCTGGCCCTCCAGGGACTGGGTGACCTCCAAAAGAGCATGAAAGATTGTTAGAGCACACCAGGAGGGTGGAAGAGGCTCTGGCAAGAAAGAAACAGGCCAGTGTGGACAGGGCTCAGGAGGTAACCCTCCTGCAGCAAAGACTGGCCCAGTACTCAAAAACAACCCAGGAAACACAGAGAGAAAATGAGGCTCTATGTGAGAACAATGACAGGCTCCACAGGCAGGTAGCCATGCAAGAGAGACTGATAGAAACTAGTAAGGCCTTGATTGAGGAACAGAAAGCTCAGGTTCTTGCATGGCAACAGGGAGCAGGGGCTGATAGAGATGAGGTTCACTGGGAAAGGGAAACACCTGAGCATAACCTCAGGAACCCTAGTACTAGAGGCCTTCATCTCTCCCAAACCCTGGACTCTGCCACCCCCATGTCCACTGGCACATATGAGCCCACGGCCACGGTGATGGCAGATTTCAAACCAATCAGAAGTATGGGGCTCATAGACCAGCACCTCCCAGGAATGGATGGGTGGGCATCTGGGAATGGGTACCCAAGTACCGTGAAATGTAGTGGGGAACTCCATGATAGTAGGCCCACTAAGGGCATCCTGAAAACCTATTCACAGCTAGGACAGTGGGGCGGATGGTACCCATCAAATCCTGGGAGCAAGGAGGAATCAGAAGGCTCCTCTGAGTGCCCCAGGACACAGGAGACTAGGTCCCCACATTCTGCCAGCCATTCCCAGGCTCACAGAATCCGGGAAAACCTAGAAGACCAGACGGGCACCTCTGGGAGCAGTGCCTCTGAGTCAGAGGAGGAATGGACCAGGGTTACCCGAACCAAGAAGGCCAATAAGGCAAAAAGGGCCTTGCTTAAGGACCCCTTAAAGAAAATCAAAGCGATAAGGAGCCTTATCACAAGAACGCTAAGTATTCTGTTTGGGAGCACTTAGAGCTCTTTGAGCAGATGATGGAAACTTACCATTTGAAGGACAGCAGTAGCTGTATTCAGTATGTGAAATGGACCTTCTCACCAGAATACTCCAGCTTCTTTGCGGGGCTGGAGGACCAAAATCATTCTATACGTCCACCTATAGGGCGGCCATCTTGAAGCATTTTTCTGTGCATAGAAATCCTCAGGAGGCTCGCAAGGCAGCCTACAACTTGCAATGTGAGGAGGATCAGGCCCCAAAAGAATTTGTGCAGGAATTAAAGCGTGCCTTTGCGCAGACAACCAAAAGGGTGCGCACGGACAGAAAATAATTTGTCAATACTTTTTCCACGCTCTACCAAAGTACATCATGACCCAGCTAGTGAGAGATTTTCATGAGAAAAGATAATTAGACTGGGTCATTGAACAGGCCACCCGAATTTATGAGGTGCAAAAGCCCATAGAAAATAAGAATAATCCTAAAACCCCAAAACAACCAACACGCCTCTGCTGCTAAGGTGGCAGAGGTGAAGGTTGCCCCCATTTTAGATATAGAGATGGGGGGGGGCTAAAAACCCGTTTGCACAAAATCAGAGCAATCCCAAGCCTAGAAGGCCCTCGTGCCAGTCACAGACAGGGAGCCAAGGATGTAGTCCCACAAATGGGATACCTCACTCCCCTGACTACATAAGTCCCCGCTACAAGGGAAACAGACCCATCCAAGGTTATGTGTGGACTCCTCCAGCCAAAGGGGGGGATCCAACCAAACAGCACCTAACCCAGGGAACGTCCCTCCTCGCTTCCCCCAGGAGGGCAGAAACTCCCCAAATCCTGGGCAGAACTTCTTCCCCAGGTACCCACAAAACTTTCAACCCCAAAATCATCCATCCTTCTTTCCCCACTTTCCTGAGTTCAGACAGCCCAATCCGGGAGAGGGGAGGCCAAGAGTGGAGGGGTTCCCAAATCTTCCAAACCCGGGGTATTATCAGAGAAGGGATAGCTACCCTTCCCGGGATCAGCCCAGGGGAGAAATGAGAACCCTGTATCAGCCTGAGCGGGTGACACAGCTAGAGCGCCAGGTCCAAAACATGGCACAGGATCTGGGTCGCATGCTGAGGGCTCAACAGAACCCTCAGATGAGCATGCCGGCGCAGAATGCCCTAAACTCCGGACCTGGTGCTCCAGAGCAATGACGGGGGCAGTACCCTGATAACGCGCCGGTTCCCAGGGAGGAGGTACAAGGGGAAGGGGGGTGTAGAGCCTTGGAGAAAGCTTCCTTCCCCACTTGTAAAAAGCCCCTGGAAACCCAGGAACCGGAACCAAAATCTACTTCCCCTGAAAGCCTGCCACCCAAGGAGCAGAGGGGGCGGTAGGAGAAACAAAGAACCCAAACAGACCCATTTTGAGGAGGAGGTACAAATCTTCCAATTTGAAGGAGAGGGTTCCTCAGAGGATCCTGGGAAAAGGATCTTATCCTTCAGAGATGGGGGAACTCCTCCCAAAGCAAAATGGGTCCCAAATGATTAAAATCCAGACTGGGTAGATGTGGGGACTGAACTAGCACCGCCCATCATCCAACCCTAGAACCAACAACATGACAATCCCCTGGTTCAAACCCACACTGGTGACTTCCTCCAAAAAGGGGGGATGGCCCAGCACCAGAACCAGGGGAACCCACAATTTCTCCCATATCTAGTTGTCACCTTTTCTTTGCAGATTCCCAAGATTCTCCACAGAATTCTGCCCAAATCACCTCCTTATCAGTGTCCAAAACTAGAAAACTAACCCACCAGTTGTCCAAAAATGTACATTATCTGTGCCCCTTTGCGGAGAAGAAGGGAAGATTCTATGCCCCGGTACAAATACAGGGGCAGGGTACAATCTTGGCACTGGTGGACACTGGATCCCAAGCTACCCTTCTGTCCAAAAAGGCCTTTGGTAAACTGAATTCGCGAAGGGGGGAGAATTACCAAATTCCTCTCACCCTTCTTCCTGGACAACTTCAGAACTTTGACGGGAAGGAAATTTCCGTCGAGGGGACTGTGGAATTGGACATTAAAATTGGGCGACACAAGGTGAAGCACCCGGTCGCAGTTGTGACTCCAGAGGGCACCCCTTGTTTACTAGAGAATGACCTCCTGTGAAGGTTGTCACCCCTAATAGGCTGCATAAACAAGGTCCTCTGGACCCAGACTAGCCGACCAATAAAATTAAAACAGAGTGTCAACCATGTTAGTTTAAACAGCACTTGCCACCTGGTTGAACAAAAATCTGACCAAGTAGAAGTTCACTTCCAGAACATCCAAATCCCAGACGTGACAGTAATAGCAGTAGGACAACAAACTGGTAATGGGGGGGTCATCTCTATTTCTGAAAATCGACCTTCCTTCCAGTTTAAGGTGGCATTCCACACTGGAAGGAAACACTCTGAAATTCTTTACCAATCCACAATCAGACGTTCCCGCTCATATAGTCCAGAAAGATGAGAAATCAGCTCAGAGCCGGGCTGATATTCAGCAAATTGGAGAGCAGTTGTTCATCCCAATTCAGTTAAATGAAGGGAAGGACAATGTTCTCGCCCAAGTGTGTGTGAACAACGGTAAGAGCTTCATCAGCGAAGCCATGTTCCGCAAACTCCAAAAAGATCCAGCCATTCCCACATTTAGACTCATAGACAAAAGGGAAATGGATCTGGAAACACCTAATTCCAAACATCTCCTGCCAGGTGTATGCTCAAAATCTCCATAGGCACCAAGAGCATAGTCCATAATTGTTGGGTCGTGCGAGACTTCACTGCCGCCTTTTACTTAGGCAGTGACATTCTCAATCGCTTTGCCATTAGTTTGGACCTAATAAACTTCAAAGCTTGGTCCCGTTTAGTGGATAATCCCATGGGCTTTGATGACACAGAGAAAGCATTCAGGTCAGCTCAACTGCTGCCTTATGCAGTTGAAATTCAGATTGGAGAGGAAGTCACCATCCCCGAAAGGACCCGACAATTCTCCCTGGAAGTGAAAGTTAAAAGAGGACAGAAATTGAAAAACCCTGATTCCTATATTCATCTAAATGCTTCTCTCCAACAGCAAGGGTTGGGGGTAAACCCAACACCACTAGTCAATATAGAACATGACACCATTCCAATAGAGGTGGATAACAGCGACTTAAAGAGTATCACTCTAGCCGCAGGCACCATTATTGGAATGGCGGTTGATGACCAACATTTTTCCATAGATTCAGGAAATGAACTGTTAGGACCAATCCCCAAGGACTATTTTGACAGTGACAGTGATGACAACGCAACGCCAGACAGGATCTTTACCCAGCATGGGGGGAACTTCCTGGTGTACACTTCCTGCCCTTATGTAAGGAAGATGTGACCTGTGACTTCAGGAGGGATGAGGTGGTTTTCCAAGTCCGCAAGGACTGCCTTCCCCACCTGAAGCCTCCGGTCCAAATCAGCACTTTGACCAGGGACTTCTCCACCCAGCTGGTGGAGCCCGCTGAGATAGCAAAACCAGAAGTCTTTCCAGGCTTCAGGCAGATGGTTGAAGAGAGAATCAACCTAGAAGATGCCTGTGAGACTCTGGAGCAAAGGCAAAAACTGAGACAAGTTTTCTTGGATTTTCACGATCTCTTTGCGGTGGACTCATATGACTGTGGTTGCACCAACATCCACACAACAACAATTCCCACGGACCCTGGCATGACTCCAGTGTTTGTGAAGCAATATCGCTTGCCTCTCGCATCAATGGAGTCCCTTACTGAAATAATTAAGAACCTTGCGTCCCGTGGGATAATCCGTCCAGTCCACAGCACCTTCAATAATCCGGTGCTGGGGATTTTGAAGCCAAACGGCCAGTGGAGACTCTGCGCAGACCTTAGCGAGCTCAACAAACGGGTCCATACTTCCCGATGGCCTCTTCCCTACATTGACCAAGGGCTGGCCCAGATCCAGGGGTCACAGGTATTCACTGCAATAGACCTGACCAATGGATACTGGACTGTACCTGTCAGTAGGGAGGACCAATACAAGCTGGCCTTTACCTTTGGGGGGCAGCAGTACACATGGACCCGGACTCCCTTCGTATAAATCAACTCTGGCAATGAATTCAACATTTTTCTACAAAAGGCCATGCCGGACCTGGGTGAGAGGGATAACCTGGCCTATGAAGATGATGTTCTCATCAAAAGCTCAACTGTGGAGGAACACATAGCGAAGATCTGTTATGTTCTGACCCAGTTGAGGGCTGCCGGAGCAAAACCTTCCTTTCAGAAGGCACAGTGGTGTAGAACCCGTGTACATTTCTTGGAGCATGAGATTAATCCTCAGGGCCTCTGTCCCCTGGAAAAGAAAGTGGAAGCACTCCAGAAATGGAAATACCCCACAACTCTGCGGGAACTAAGGAGCCTCCTTGGACTAACTAATTACAGTAGAAAGTTCATTGAAGACTACGCAGAGATCACAAGACCCCTGATTCATCTTTTGAAGGGGGGGTCAAGTGGCCATGCCTAGCTTACCCTGTCAAAAACAAGGAGTTCTTCTTGGATACAGGGTTTTCTAATACATGCTTGACTTCAGTATTATATCAAAAGCATGACAAGGTCAATAAAGTGATCTCCTATGCGAGAAAAACTTTATACTCTGTGGAGGAAAAATTCAACTATTGTGAGAAGTCACTCCGGGCAGCGGTGTGGGCATTGAAGAATTACTGCCCGTTTATCCAGGGGAACACATCATAGTGGAGACTCCACACCAGCCTCTGCAATATCCCCAAAGTGACAGAATCCGGGCCGGAAATGTGAGTAATTCCCGAATTACTTCCTGGATTCTGTCAATGCAAGGCTTTCCTGTGGAGGTCAGATATGGCCAAAATAAGAAGAGTCCCCTCGCGCAAGGTCTGGCTGACTTGCATGATTGTGCCAGAGAAAACTGTCTCAAGGACAAAAGTCTAAAAATCAAGGACAACATGGAGGCATACCTCAATTCCCCACACAAAGTCTTTGAGGAAGACAAGTGTGAGGGAATACCCACTGTCTGTGTGGATGGATGCTCTTACCATGTTGACAACAACAGGGAAAAAGAACTTGTGGCTGGCGTAAGGAATGCATGGGTGAATGAGACCCCCGAACCCTCAGCTGGGTACACGATTGGTCCCCGAAGTAGTCAGGTGGCAGAGTTGATGGCTGTGCATCAAGCCAGCCTCACTGCTGTCCAAAATCAACTACACAAACTGATCATAATCACAGATTCGTATTAAGTACGGAACGGGTTCGTGGAGCACCTGGTTAACTGGAAAACCAGAGGCATGTTATGTGCTAATAATAAACCCTTGAAACATGGGAAATTAATTCAAAATATTGATGATCTGGTCACCTCGAATAGAATGACCATCTACTGGAAAAAGATCAAAGGTCATTCTAAAGTAGAGGGCCCAGACCAAACTTGAAATGACTTAGCTGATCAGCTGGCCAAAACCAGAGCCGTCCAAGGGCATCTACTTGAGATCGAGTCCCTGTTGGGGGAAACCCAGGTCACTGCTATCACTAGGTACCAGACAAATGCTCACAATTAACTCTCAACTGCACAATGGAATAAGGAGACCCCAGATGCTGATTTGATTATGGCTCAAAAAGGGGATCCAATAGTTGGTAAGTTTTATAAACACATTGAGGACCCTGAGAACTTTCCCCTGACGGATACCAATTACATTGGGAAAGAGACCTCAGAGTGTTGATGAAATGTCCAAAAATGTTCTGAATCCAAGACGGTTTGTTGGTAAGGAGATCCCTAGCTGGCCATGATCAGTGGGTAGTCCCTACCTCATTCCGAAGCCTGATGTTAAGTCACGCCCATGATGCGGACACAGACGGTCATAGGGGGTTTCATACAACACTTGGAACATTAAGAGAGGTTGCATACTGGCCACACATGGGGCAGGACCTTGACCAATACTTGAAGGGGTGTCTTGTGTGTGCACAATTTCAGCCAACATCCCTCACACACCGGGCGCCTCACCAAAAGAGGGGGATGACACTGCCATGGTCAGATTTACAAGTCGACTATATCGGGCCCGTGATTCGCTCCTCTAGGGGGAACAAGTACATGTTGACCAAGACATGCTTGTTTACTAAATGGGTGGAATGTCTCCCGGCCCCAAACTGCAAGGCAGAAATAGCAGCTGCCCTGATGATCAACCACATCTTTTCGCATTTTGGACTACCCCAAAGGATCGAGTCAGACCGAGGTAGCCATTTCACTAGCGAAGTAATGACAAAGATGTGGGAGATACGTGGGGTCAAAAGGAAGATACACATTGCTTACTGGCTAGCCTCTAGTGGTGCAGTAGAGAGATACAACAAAACAATTGTGAGCATATTAAAAAAGTTTGTGGAAGATTCTGGGCCAAGTTGGGATATTCGATTACCTCTTGTCCTAATGGCCATCACATCTACCCCTTCATCTGCAACTAAAATGTCACTGTTTGAGCTGATGACTGGACACAAGATGGTGCTTCCCCAGCATCTGCTCTACAGAACCCAAGAGGAGACATTGATCAATGCCTCCACAACTCATGAGTATGTTGAAAATCTAAGAAAACACCTTCAACATGCTTATGCCTATGCTCAGCGAAATCTAGAGAGATCTGCAGTCAGCATGAAGACCCACTATGACTTAAAGACTACCAGAAAAGAATACAATGTAGGAGACCGGGTCTACTTATACAATTTCCAAAGAAACCGGGCCAAACAGCACAAGTTTTTGCCTTCCTGGAAGGGTCCTTTAGAAATTGTAGACAACATCTCATCAGTCACCTACAAAATCCGCATCCCCAAAGGAAATTTGGCAGAGGGGGAAGATAAGTGGGTCAATATTAACCAACTAAAGTGTTGCCATCCTAGGAACACTCTGCAGCAACTGGAGGAGTCTTCTGGAACCTCAGAGGGGGTCACTCCAGCTCCCTAGAATTCCAACTATATAATATTCCATATATAGTCAATAAATTAAATTATAAAAATGTGTCCTGATTTATCAAAATGTATGTGTCTGCCCCACTACATTAATAGTGGTGGGGAAATGTCTACAAATATGCTTTTGCTTTGTCATCCTAGGATTGGAAACCATAGTTGATTGGAAACCATGGAGACTAAGAGCAAGGAGGACTACCCAGGGACCGGGAGAAAGATCCAAGGGGCCCGGAGTAACGCTCAATACTCACATCAGGACTGGGGGAGGAGAATTGGTCGATCCACCCCTGATGGAAGAAAAGATGAGTAACTTTGTCATTTTGGAACCAAAAGAAAACAGACTGACATCCCAGTCTTGTGACTTCCCATTGATGGACGGTCAACGCCAAATCGCAAGAGGGGGGGATTGTGGGATGTTTTAACCCACTAGTCTATGCCCTGCAACATCACTGTGCTCTGCTTGCATCAGAAACAACAGAGTGGCCGCCAAAAAGATATGTGCTAGAAATCTCTGAAAGTGCGCAGGAAATCCTGAAAAATAGGCCACCAATCCATTTTGCCTATGTCACACACAGGAAAATGAAACTACTTGAAAAAGCAGTGCTGCATTGCAAAGGAAAACCCAAAACTGCTTTAAAAATCAGTTTTTCCTTGGCTGTGGAAAGTGTAAAAATCATGGTTCCCAAACATCACAGAAGATCCAACATCCTTGTTGGGTGTTAAACATCACTTTATTTGAAGAATTCACCTAAGCACAATGTCAGCAGAAGCATATTTTATCAGAAGAAAATCCACATTCAAAGATGCTTGCATGGTAAAAATATGTTAAAAAAGGGCGCAGTACCGCCGCTCGCCTGTGTCAGAAGCCGGCATTTACTTATACTGTCATTTAAACTTGTACATTAAAATCAAAGTATGGAAAAGAAGAGACTTCGCTTCAAAAGCAATATAGGGTGACAATTCAATCTATATGTTTTAAAAAGGCTGGAATTAAGAGATTTGTGGCTATATTTGTAAAAATGTAAATTGCATTTTAGAAAAAGACTATTTTAAACATTGTTTTAAAAGTAAGTTAAAGCCGGCCACAATGAGCTTCAAAGACATTCCACGGTTTCTCCCAAACAAAGGAATCTTCACCCCTGCCCTCTGCTGAAGAACTGGCAGGGAAGTGTGAAAGGAAATGGGAGGGGACTTTGGCCTGTTGCTCTGACAAGAAACAAAAGATTCCCTTGAATGAAAGGAAATGCAAATTCGGGTGTGACTGAAAACAACTGCTGGCAAGAAGAAGCCTGGGACTGCCCTGGCTCAGCCAACACTTGGAGGCGGGGCCAGACTGAAAATGTGTATCTGAGACTGGAGAAAATATAGTTTTGAGAAAAAGACTCATTGAAAACTGTGCCAAGCTACAATAAATAATACCCTAGTAGAATTCAAAGATGAAGATGGAGGTAGTCAAAGTGTTTGTGGCAGAAAAGGTGCATCCATATTAGGGTGGAAAGACTAGGCAAAGTTAGACATAAAACTAAGTGCGGGAGTGATGAGTCAGTGTTAGTAGTGATTAACAACAAGAATAAAAATGTGTGAAAGAATGAGAGAATAGCCCAGCGAGAAGAATAAAGGAGTTTATTTCCGAGTGCATTTAAGGAAATAATTGGAAAATTGAATGGGAATAGTCACAAGATAGTACTAAAGGTCGGAACTGAACCAGTGTGACATCCAGTGAGTCATATTCCCATTGCTTTGATTGATGAGGTGAAAAGGGAATTGGAACGGTTGCTCAATGAAAGTGTCATCTAAGAAGTAGAAGTGTTTAAATATGTTTTGCCGATAGTTGTACCATCTAAGTCAAATGGTAAGATAAGAGTATGCATAGATTTGGGGATTTAAGTGAGAATATCATAGTGGAAAAATATGCAATTACAGTAATTTCTGAGATGTTAAATTAGACAGGAGAAGGTAATGTATTCTCCACATTGTTCTATTGGCAGCATATCATCAGATGCCTCTACACAAAGAGTTGAAAAAATACACAACTTTAAATACCCCATTAGATATGTGTTCCTACTTGATGATGCCATTCAAGTTGGTGCCTGGAGCTTCAGTGTTCAAATTAACAACACCTCATATTCGATGTTGATGGTGAATAAATATTCCAGGTTGACGTATTGATATATGGTCAAGGCAGCGAGCAACACAAAATAAGGTAGAGGATGGTGTTAAAGAAAGTAGAGGAAAGGGGATTAACGGTGGAAGATAGCAAATACAAATTGGACAAGGAAGAGATGAATTACATAGGACATACATTTTTCAAAATGTGAATTAAAATTGAAAGAAGATGTAATGAATAGGGTCATGTAAGCACCATCAGCAGGAATTAAGGAAGAATTGCACTTCTTATTAAGTTTGGCCGAATTTTACAATACGTTCATTAAAGAGTTTGCAGAGATCACGCATTCATTAATGAGTTGATGAAAAATAATTCAAAATGTGTGCATTGGCTGAGAGACACAAACAGGCAAAAAGGGAGGTAAAAAGGGGCATATGTGAAGCTCCATTCTTAGGAGGTTTTATACCTGAAAGTAAATGTGTAGTTGCAGTGGATGCAAGCTCTAAGGGTCTAGGGGCAGTGTTGCCTCAAATAGAGAAGTAAAGAGGAAGTGCCAAGCACCATCCACACTCCAGCCGCCCACAGCAGGATGTTTAAAGCGAGTCATAAAGATATGGACACCAAAGGAACATTTCTGCAGTCCTAGATGTCTATATCCAGAGGATGAAAGCAAAGTGAATGCAAAGAAAGAGGTGAGAGTGCTCGATGAATCACCCAGAGGGGGGAGTGAAGAGGAAGTGGCATGCACCATCCACACTCCAGCTGCCCCCTTCGAAGAACCAGGTACGTTCACGCCAAAATATGTGACGTATGGAGAACAGATAAACCAGCAGAGCGCCGCAGTTGGGCCCTGCCGAGTGCCTATCAGAATAACAGCACCTATTGAAGTACCGACACCTAAGAAAACCTGGACAGTTAGGTACCCATTGAGAAAACCATATCTACAGGCAAGACAAAATAACGGTTGTCAGAATGTAATACCCGAAAAAGCCAAGAAGATACTAAAGGAAGACAAATGGTGACGTCATTAGAAATTGGACTGACGCACATATGGAAGATATAATGACCTAAGAATACTGACAAAGAGACGAAATACCATGGATAAGTGACATCTTGAGCCTAAGGAGAAACAGTTGATGTCAAGATGAAGAAACTTATACCTTATGCACGATGAAGATATTCAGTTAGTTTAAACGTGTACAGATGCAGGAAACCGCAAGAAGCAAAGAAATCATGAAGTTTGCTTATGCTTAGTAGTAAAATAGATTGCGGCAAGCGCCAACTATACATGTATATACCTCAAAAGCTGTTTATAGATTAGTGAAAATCTGCTACGCACATGAGCAGAATGCAATAGAGGTTACTAAGGGTCTCAAGAGGAGAGTGTTGCAGCAAACAAATCGAGACTTAAGACGGAGAGAAACCCAGCTGAAGGTAACCATGCCAAGAAGCCAAGGTCATCTCGGGCTGGAAAAGGCCAACAGTAGATACAATTAAAAAGAAAAGAACAGAGTATCCTGTTCAGTAAGGTCAAGATAAGCCACAGATGGTAGAAGACTGGAAGAATTAAATCAAATACACGAAATTGCATGAAGAAGAGGTTGATTTCACGGTGTCCTAATCACCTGACAAGGCAGGCAGGAAGGGATGAGACTTTCATACTACGCATGGATCCGTACCATACCCATACTCCTTGCCTTTCTCAGACCAAGAAGCAGACTCAAGGCC
This sequence comes from Ambystoma mexicanum, assembly GCF_040938575.1. Classification (NCBI taxonomy): domain Eukaryota; kingdom Metazoa; phylum Chordata; class Amphibia; order Caudata; family Ambystomatidae; genus Ambystoma; species Ambystoma mexicanum. The sequence goes on along the minus strand of NC_090930.1, from coordinate 289,326,176 downwards.
AAACTACAAAGAAGTAATTGACACATGACCACAGAGGTGATGATTGATTGCAACATCAATGGAGGGAAGCTGGAGAGCAGACACACTCCCTGCACCTGGCTGGTTGTTCTGCATGCTGCTAGACCTGAGTGAAAAAGTATGAGTGGGGTTGATGCCAACCCAATCATAGTAGACCGTGTAATTTAGGGTCCTATAGTAAGTAGAACCAATGAGATGTTGTACTTTTAGTGACGTTTTCAGTGGCCATTTTGAAGGAAGGGCTTAGTTGCCCCACCGGACATTAATTATCCAATCCCCTCTCCCGTTACCATATACAGTTATAGTACCTATGTTAAAGTTACCATCATATAACCAATCACGTTGCATGTGAGGTTTTTAAGATTACACGTCAGTGATGACACATTTTTTATATAAATACTGTGTTTTTTTCTGAAATGAAGTGGCGTTTAAGTGAGAAGAAAGATCGAGTGGTTGCTGATGTTCATTGAAACCCCGTTTTTGGTACTTGTCATTAAACTGACTCCCTTTGCCAAACTATTGAGTTGTCATTACTATTTGGCGCAAGCGTACGAATCTGCATCCCCATCTATCTCGAGGGTGCTGCTACTCATCTTAAAGGGCTGTTTGGAGACCCCCAGTCACATGGGCCGGCTGGGGTCCATCCAGTTCACTTTGTAGCAGAGGATGGTTAGATTAGATAAGACACCCATTGACCGTCGACATAAGTAACTTCAGGTCCTCAGTAATATCACGAGTCCTTTGCCATCCGGCTGAAAGAACGCGAAGCTCCCCGTGGATATTGGCTAGTTTAATTAAAAACCCTGCAGGTTAGGTGTGAAGGCACCTTTGCTTTTCCCCAAGAACCCATTCCCAAGTCTATGAGCAGTGGATCTGACGAGCAGCACGGAAAGGCGTAACGAAGGCGGTGATCCCGAGCGTTCACAGGAAAATCATGCGAACGATGAGTGAAAAAGACCAAATGCTTTGGCAAAAAGTTGCATGCCTTAAAAACAAGTGAAGGGAAGGTAACAGAGGGAGGTGCGACAGAAATAGCATCAGCGTAAGAGTATAATGTATATGTAAGGGGAAAATATTGACTTGAGGGTGGCCGAGCAATATAGAGAGATACCGGGAGTGACCAAGATAAGAGCATACAACCATTTTCCTAGGTTTTAAAGAGCGCTAGAAGAAGCCTTCATTTAAGTTGCTGAATTGATAGGATGACGTAGAAGACTAGATCGAATAAAGACGATCTGAAACAAATGGGCTTAAATTCCATGTCGGAATACAAATTAGGGGCAGAATGCATATGAAGAAGCAGATGGCATGATATTTCTGTGGCCGGCTAGAGTCTGTCTGTCTATTTTATGTGTTTAGATAGATCTATGATGTCATAAGGTAAACACATTTTTTTTTAAATAGTAAGAAAATTTCACGATTGTAATGATATGATGTTGCATGGCATGGATTGATGGTTGTAGTTAACAAATATAAAAGTGAAATTATTGTTGAAAACCAGGATTGGAGCTTGCAACGATTGGTGCTCACTCATATTGTTGATCTTGTTTGTGAAATGTAAAGCATAATAAAGTGTTATACAAAGATAAGATAAAGGGGTTAAGCATGAAATACATTACCCTATTGGTACACATGTACAAACAGCTGCCGAAGCATGCACCTCAGTTTAAACAGTGCAGTGCAGAATGGGTTAAAGGGACCACAGACAAAATGTTTATGCCATGGCCCCAAGGTGGATCACTATCTAAAACGGTCCTGCAGCACATGACGACATATTTGCAGGCCACGTATACTGGCAAAAAGTTAGACAAACGCCTAGCTAGTATAGAACTTTGGAAAATGTACCAACAAGAAAAAGAGGAGGAGCCACCGTTAGATTGGATACTGAATATTTGCACAGAGGGGATGAAGAGCCTTCTGCACCACCCGCCCCATCTGAAAAGAAAAAGAAAAGCTAGTAAAGATGAAGGACTATACCCATTAAAGGAACTTAAAGCAGCCACGGTATATAGCAACCCGTCATATGAGTCACCTATGCAAAGTAGTGACGAAAGCCCTGAGACGGACAGAGAAAGGGATATTAACTCCAAAGTCCCAAAGGACAAGAAGAGACACAAGAAAGAAAAAGGAGATCAAGCACAAGCAAGTACGTCTCAAGGTATGGAAAGAGAGGTAAAGAGATGGAAAGGAGATGAGGATAGGACTGATGAGATGGCATTCGCACAGAACGAATGGATGGGACGTCCGATTTTATTGAAACTCGATGGTAAAGGCATTGAGGATATGAGACAAAGGGGAGAACAAGATGAATTGGAAAGGAAAAAGAAGGAAAAGGAAAAACGATTGAGAGACGAAGGGCTAAGAAAAAAGATAGGCAGAAACGAGAGCAATTATATCGTGAGGAGCAGGTCAGAAAACAGGAAAGGGCAGGGGAATAAAGAAAACATGATCATAAGCAGATGTCGGAATAGAAAGTATAATGTGCCTCGTATTGAAAAAATATATATTTAATATTGGCCTACGCCAAGCTGCCAGAAAGTCGCTTGCGAGAGAAATCTGTGTTGCAAGGTCCTGAGCTTTAATCTATGTAGACCGCCATTTTAGGTCAAACCGCCATTCTAGGATTCGTTGTGGAAAAGTCACCCTGTGAGCTAAAATGGTGGACGATGTCATTGCAAAATACAACATGGCCATCTTGACCTCTGTACATAGCTAATGTGTAATCTGCCTGCAGGCCACTTGTTGAGGTCATGAACTGAGACCTCGTCCTTCGTTGACCTATGTGTAAAGGGATCACTCGTGTGATGAAACTAATCCACGAGCATATATTGAGATAATGTGTTTACATACTGAACGAAGAACATCTGTCTTACTACATTGTATTTATGTTTAAGAAGGCCTGCATGCGAAACTTTAGAATACAAAGTTAATGCATACGATTGTTAACTAACTAAATATTTCTTGTATAGCGCAGCTCTCACCCAAAGGTCTCAGGGCGCTCACATGGAAAAAACATAACGCAAAACAAGACATAGATGCAGGTGGGGTTCAGAAGTCATTCTTAGTCAAATGACAGGCAGAGTCATAAGGAGAAGCAGATTTTATTTTTTTAAGGATCATATGTCAGTATCCTTTATTAACCTTCAAACAAGAACATCTTCAGCCGTTTCCTGAACTGTTGCAGCGTTGCACACTGTTTCAGATTGTTGTTACATGTATTAAAGACAAACCAGTTATATGCGGTTTTTGAGACTCGGCACAAACCCTAGAATTGGTGATGTATAAAGTAGAATATTAACCCGAAGTGGGGCTGGACATAGTGCCCACAAAATGTATAAAAAGCGAATGCATTCTAATGTACAGTGTCTCTCACTGAATACACTGAACCACGCTGGAGTTCGTTGTGTTGTACTGAGGGCCGATAGCTATCTGACTTTGCACTGTTTTTGTAATTGAACTCAGTATAGAATAAAGTACTTTGTATGTTCCTTTGTAACCCGTGTTCGGTGTATTTCCTTTTGGGGTACGCAGCCTCGATATTTTATTTCTGTTTTCACAGTTGGCGCCTGAATAGGGACCCTCAAGATTGATGCCGGATTGTTGAAGGTTGACACATGGTATTGGACCGGGATCGGACGGTGTGACAAAAAAAAGGGGCCCCTGGATGAGACGCGACACATCAGCAGCGCTGCACGACCCGATCCCTGAACGATTAGCCTGTGGTCTGAGACGGCATCTTAACGAGGGTCCAAGTATCGAGGCGGGCAGATTTGGCGAAATCACCCTACACGAGGTAAGATTAGTTAGGTAAGATTCTTAGAAGTAACGATCGGTCCTCCTTAGGTTTGGTCAGGTCAGTCGTGACTCGATTCTTAATTCAACCCTGACAATTTGAATTTTGGCGCATTGTATCTGCAGACACAATTATTGACCAGGTAACACCAAGAATTTGAGATATGCCTGGGAAATTGTCTACCTGCTTTAGGGCATTATTCCGCAGTGATAGACAATCATTGGAATTTAGCCATCCGGCACCACAGGAGGGGTCGCCGGCATGTACTATGTACTATAAGCATGGCATTGGAAGTATAGTATTTAATGATATTTGGCAAAGACAAACCAGACATGCCTCCAAACTTCAGTGGCCAATCAATGGTAGTTTTGAGATCCCTCGCATTGAATATTTGGAGTCAGTCTTGTTAAAAAAAAAAGGCTAGACCTGCAGCATTTGATGTTTTGCAGAATTGGAAAAAAGACGCGTTACAATAGTTTAAGAGTAGAGAGAAACATGCGCGCCGTCATAAAACGAATGGCGAAAAAGCGTTGTTATATGACCAGGATAAACAGTCTGAGTCGGCTAAAAATATGGAAAGGGCTTTCTCACTTGGTATTCAGAAAATCTATCCTTCCAAAGATCTTCATGTTTCAGATGAGTTTATTGATAAAATATTAAATGAACGAAGGCCTGGTGCCTCTGTGCCACCTCCTTATGTTCCTCTTCCCGCTGCTGTACCTCTTCCTGCTGTTATTCCTGCTCTTCCTACTCTACCTGTTGTTCCTACTCCTCTGGTTTTTGTCCCTCCACCTGCTCCTCTGCCTCTTTTTATCACACCAGTTACAGTACCTCCATCAAATTTGCCTGCTCCCTCTCTTCCAAGTGGTCCTAAGCTGCTTGTAATTGATCGTGGTGCAGGGTCTGTCAAGGGTTTTGACCCATGTTGAATCAATAGACTGGGTGGATGTGGGGATGAGCTATCGCCGCCCACATTCACGCCAGAATCCAGGAGAACTGCGCAGTTGGCACAAGACCACTCCAAAGATACAACCTTCTTGTGGGGGGTTCCACATCACCACTCTACTGTAAGGATGCCATCAAAACAATGTTAAGCAAGGGTCCTATACTATCAAGCAAATTACCACTCTATTGAAATGCAGTAATTCAAGACAAATCCCAAAAATGGATGCAATACCGGTACTCACCACTATCAGAAAGCCGGCGTTTTAAAACCACCAGACTGTTGTGTAAAACTGAACAGAGGAGCCCAAACCAGGCCAAGGAAAGACTTGCTGAGAGGTGGACACAATGTAAAACTATATTCTGAAATGACTTGAAGGAAGTAATTATATAATGGATATGTAAAAATTGTAAGTTTGATTAAAACTGGGAACTAAAGTGACATTTAGCTGAATTCTGCCTGATAACTACCCCCGACAGGAGAAACCTGCTCAGCCACTCTTCCCAGGCCTAGCTACATCCTGCTGCCCCCACCAAAAGGAGATGACACCTCTCTGATTAGATTAGGGGAGGGGCACCTGCAGGAGGTTGCACAAAGCCCTGTCCTGGGCTCAGCAAATGTTATATTGGGGGGTTGTAAAATGGCTTCCTCTTGGGGGAAACTGGGAGGGGCAGTGCCTCTGCTAGCAAGCTGAGCTTGGGGGAAGTGGATAAACCAGTTATTCACCATGTGATGTGGGAAGCCACACCCCTTTTTGACCAGGGTATAATTTTAAAAAGATAGATAACTCATAGAGCGGACTGGTCAAAACTATATAAATGATATCATTATCCTTGGGATTTTTCCGTGCACATTTTAAGAGGTGTTAGGACCCTGTGGTGTATTCTGGGGGGCTGCTAGCGGAAAATAGGGTCTTACTCCAAATGTCTGCATGTTAAAAATCTGACACTTCATCAAGTAATGTCCATACTCCTTGCGCACATTTGTGTAATTTTTGGTAAATGTCCGATATTGGTAAACCGACCGAAAAGCGCAAAATGTTGTCATTTTTGAATGCAAGCCCCCAGGAAGATCAGAGGCAGACAAGCATGGACCATAAGGAATATATAATGTGTACATGTAATTTCAACAAATTGTGTATCTGGGAAATATGTATTGGGATCAGAAATAGATTTGTGTGCACATTGACAAGGGGAGTGTATTTCTGTAAGCCATAAAGATGACACCCAACCCAGCTCCCCAATCAAGGGAGAGGGGAGAACTGGGCCAATGACAAGTAGAGAGGGGCAGGCTCAGTTATGCCGTGCACACACCACCTTCCAAAACACATAAAAAGAGACTGCTGGGACAGGTAGAGACATTCATTTTCCATTTCTGCGGAGCATTTTGACGGCCGACATCCCATCCAGACAGAGACCAGAACCAGGGACCCATAGACTACAGAACTTTGAACATAGAAGGCCCACTGCAAGCAAAAGTATTCTCAGCAGGCCTTCAGAATCCAGCAAACCTAACCAAACTATTCAACAGCCGGGCGAGCTGTTTGAATTCTTTGCCAAGAACTTTTGCCGGAACCGCAGACCAGACCCAGACCCCTGTGAGCAGAACCAGAGATCCGGATCGCTGTGAGCAGAACCGGTGCCTGATTGACCTGCGGAGCAGAGAGAACCGCGGCTGGACGTGTTGACCAGATCCGTGATGAGGCCCATTCATTTCAAAATAAGGAGTGAGTATCCGCCAGAACTGTGTAGAACCCAATCTCTTAGTTAAAATAATCTAATCCAAATTATTTTAACCTAATTAGAACAGCCTCCTAGAAATCGTGTCATCTGTCATTTTTAAAGCTGCACAACTGTCACCTGTCAATTCTGCAGCTGCAAGCTGTCACCTGTCATTTTGAGTTTATTTTAAATCCGAAAAACTACCTTCACAAAATCGTCCGTATCTCTGGAACCGTTTGTCCTAGGAACGAGATTTCCTCTGAAAGCTTCGAATATAAGCTTTCCAACAAGCCTAGAACCGACTTCCTACTCCTTATAGTTTTACCGCAATCGCGATTTACGCACTCGCAAAATTTACCGCGATTTGTGATTTGGCCTGATTTCGTCATCTGTAAAAAGATAGCCGCTTTTGCCTGAACAGCTAAAATTCGTTTGCAACCTAATAACCATCCCTGAACCATTGTTAGGGCTGACCTGAACTGATTTAAAGTGTCTACCACTCACCCTGAACCTCCTATAGGGAATAAAAAGCAATTTTAGCATTTTTCACTTCCTTGCCACCACATTACAAAGCACTCTTGCCCGTGTTTTAAAAAGCATACCTGTTGTCTAAGCTTGCTGTGGGGGGAACTGAATTCCGTATTGTATTTGATTGTATTCGTGAAGACTGTGTGTGTTACTTCCATCTCCTTGCATTGCATATAGGGGAGGGTGAATTGCCACCAGGGGAAAAGTGAATATATTATCTCTTGTGAAACCATATCAGTTTATTTTCTGTACTGCATTTATTCCACCTTGCATTTCCTTGAAACCATAAAGCATTTCAGCTACCTCATCCTCTATACTACTTCTGAGTAACCAAATCAGTTTACCAGAACATTATCCATTGTTGATCACTGTCATATTTTAAGTGTGATATCCAATATTAATTTATTATAAAAGTGTGATAGATATATATTGTTATATTTCTCAAATAAACCTTTTAAATTTGCAAAACAGACCTACTTCTTGGCTCAGTGGGGTAAGGGGAATTCTAAGAGAGGGGTGTTATATAAGGGTTGTCATCCAGAGTACATGAACTGGACCTAAAAATATATCAATAAGGGTTTCCCTCAGCATCCCAGACTAGGCATTGACTTAGCTGTAGTGTTGAAGTGAAGCCGCTTAACAAAGTGGGGGCTCGTAGCCGGAGATTCTGGGTTAGATCTATCACTTGTGCAGATTAATACAGTGTGCTAACTGACAGGAGACATACATCCGGTCGGATCACCATGCTGTGTTACGCTGTAAAGCACTCCTCAAAGGAACGCTCTAAGGAAACGGTCTGTTTTGCAAAAATAAAATACAAACTTCTGTAAGTCAGGAAGGAACTCAAATTCCAGAATGACGACACTGGTAGACATCAAAATAGCCAGAGAGCACTTCTTACATAAGCTATTTGTGAGAGGTGAGTGGACTCATCAGGACTAAATGGTCTGGTTGCAGGCAATCACGCAACAGGTCACAGAAACAGGGTCAGATACATGGAGAGATCAGGGTCCCCTACATGTGGCCCTCAGTGAACTATATATGGCCCCTAAAGCCAAAGATGAACATAATAAGATTGCCAGGATAGCGGCATATTTGTACCTATATATGGGAGCCATGGAGGACAAATGTGCTGAAGGCCAAGATCTGGCAAATAGGCAACAGATGGCGTTAGAGAAGGCCCAATCTGATCTGGACTCTTCTGAGCAGAGGCTGCTCAGGAGCCAGGAGTCAGAAAAGGACAGCAGACAGTACATCACTAAAATAAAGGAGGATATGGATGTGCTGCAACAGGAAAAGGCTGATCAGGATACCAGATTTCTGGCCTTGCAGAACGAGTACCAAGAAGGTTTGGACTCCATCCTGCAGAGCCAGAAAAAGCTGGAGCAACAGTTAGACTTCAATAGGGCATGTGCTGAGCAGGTAGTCACCCTGCAAAGCCACCTAGATAGGGAGAAGGCAGAGAGCAATAAACTGATTTTGAAAGACCTGGATACCCAGGCAGAGTTTGACCAGGAGCGCCAGAAAGCTGGTGCCTTCCAAAGGCAAAGGGACGACCTGGCGGCACAGATGCAGGCTCTTAGTCAGGAAAGGGATACCTTAGGCCAGGAAGTCTGCCACTTAAAAAGGAAAATGGAAGAAAATCACCTGGCCCTCCAGGGACTGGGTGACCTCCAAAAAGAACACCAGAACTTGTTAGAGCACACCAGGAGGGTGGAGGATGCTCTGGCAAGAAAGGAGCAGGCCAATACGGACACAGCTCAGGAGGTAACCCTCCTGCAGCAAAGACTGGCCCTGTACTCCAGGACCAATCAGGAGGCACAGAGAGAGAATGAGGCTCTCTGCCAGCACAATGATAGGCTCCAGCAACAGGTAGCGATGCAGGAGAGACTGATAGAGTCTAGTAAGGCCTTAAATGAGGAACTGAAAGCGCCGGCTCTTGCATTGCAACAGGGAGCAGGGGCGGATAGAGATGAGGTTCGCTGGGAAAGAGAAACTCCTGAGCATAACCTCAGGAGCCCTAGTACCAGAGGCCTTCATCTCTCCCAGTCCCTGGACTCTGCCACCCCCATGTCCCCTCGCGCACATGTGCCCAGGGCCACGGGGATGGCAGATTACTATCCAGCTAGAAGTATGGGGCTCAAAGGCCAGTACCTCCCAGGAATGGATGGGCGGGCATCCGCGTATGGGCACCCAAGCACAGTGCAATTTAGTGGGGAACCCCAGGAGAGTAGGCCCATTAAGGGCATCCTGAAAACCTCTGCCCAGTTAGGTCAGTGGGGGGGTACCCATCAAATCCTGGCAGCAAGGAGGGATCTGAAGACTCCTCTGAGCATTACAGGACACAGGAGACCAGGTCCCCACATTCTACCACCCATTCCCAGGCTCGCAGAATCTGGGAAAACCTGGAAGATCAGACAGGCACCTCTGGGAGCAGTGCTTCTGAGTCAGAGGAAGAATGGACCAGGGTTACCCAATCCAAAAAGGCCAATAAGGCAAAAAGGGCCTTGCTTAAGGACCCATTGAAACAAATAAAGGCAATAAGGAGTGTTATCACGCCTTATCATAAGAACGCCAAGTATTCAGTTTGGGAACACTTGGAGCTCTATGAGCAAATGATGGAGACTTTCCATTTGAAGGACAGCAGTAGCTGCATCCAGTACGTGAAATGGACCTTCTCACCAGAATACTCCAGTTTCTTTGCAGGGCTGGAGGATCAAAACCATTCAAGGTGGTCCACATACAGGGCGGCCATCTTGAATCATTTGTCTGTGCACAGAAATCCCCAAGAGGCTCGTAAGGCAGCCTACAATTTGCAATGTGGGGAGGATCAGGCCCCACAAGAGTTTGTGCAAGAATTAAAGCGTGCTTTTGCGCAGACCACCAGAAGGGTGCGCACGGATAGCAGAGAATTTATCAATACGTTTTTCCATGCCTTACCGAAATACATAATGACCCAGCTCGTGAGAGATTTTCATGAGAAAAGATCTTTAGACTGGGTCATTGAACAGGCTACCCGGATCTATGAGGTGCAGAAGCCCATCGAAAATAAAAATAATGCGCAGAAAAACCCCAAAACCAACAGCACCCCTGCTGCTGCCAAGGTGGCAGAGGTAAAGGTTGCCCCGTTTTAGATTTGGAGATGGGGGGGCCTAAAAACCTGCCTGCACCAAATAATTCTAGGCCCAGAAGGCCCTCGGGCCAGTCACAGGCAGGGAGTCGAGGAGGTAGTCCCACAAATGGGGTCTCCCGCTCCCCTGACTATGTAAGTCCCCGCTACAAGGGAAACCGACCAATCCTGCGTTATGTGTGGACTCCTCCAGCCCAAGGGGGGGGATCCAGCCAAGCACCTGACCCGGGGAACTTCGCTCCTAACTTCCACCAGGAGGGCAGAAATTCACCAAATCCTGGGCAGAACTTTTTCCCCAGGTATCCACCCAATTTCCAGCCCCAAACTCATCCATCCTTCTTTCCCCAATTCCCTGAGCCCAGACCACCTAATACGGGAGAGGGGAGGCCAAAGGTGGAGGGGTACCCAAATCTTCCCAATCCGGGGTATTACCAGAGAAGGGATAGCTACCCTTCCCGGGATCAGCCCAGGGGAGAAAATAGAGCCCCGTATCAGCCTGAGCGGGTTTCACAACTTGAGCGCCAGGTCCAAAATTTGGCACGAGATCTGGGTCACATACTGAGGGCTCAACAGAACCCTCAGATGAGCATGCCACCGCAGAATGCCCCAAACTCTGGACCTGGTGCTCCAGAACAATGACGGGGGCAGCACCCCGATAACCCACCGGTTCCCAGGGAGGAGGCACAAGGGGAAGGGGGTGTAAAGCCTTGGAGGAAGCTTCCTTCCTCACTTGTAAACAGCCCCTGGAAACCCAGGAACCGGAAACAAAATCTCCTGCCCCTGAAAGTCTGCCTCCAAAGGAGCAGAGGGGGGGTAGGAGAAACAAAGTACCCAAACAGGCCCAGTTTGTGGAGGAGGTACAGACCATTCAATTTGAGGGAGAGGAATCCTCAGAGGATCCTGGGAAAAGGATCTTCTCCTCTAGAGATGGGGGAACTCCTCCCAAAGACAAATGGGTCCCAAGGGATTCAAATCCAGACTGGGGAGATATGGAGACTGAGCTACCGCCGCCCATCATCTCATCCCAGAACCCACAATGCCAAAATCCCCTGGTTCAAATCCATCCTGGTGACTGCCTCCGAAAGGGGGGGGGGGTGGCCCAGAACTGGAACCAGGGGAACCCACAATGGCTCTGATCTCCAGTTGCCAACTTTTTCTTTCAGATTCCCAAGACTCTCCACAGATCTCTGCCCAAATCTCTTCTCTCGCCATGTCCAAAACCAGAAAGTTAGCCCACCAGTTGTCCAAAAATGTGCATTATATGTGCCCCCTTGAGGAGAAGGAGGGAAGATATTATGCCCCGGTACAAGTACAGGGGCACGGTACAATTTTGGCGCTGGTGGACACTGGATCACAAGCTACCCTTCTGTCCAGAAGGGCCTTTGATGAACTGAATGCAGGAAGGGGGGAGAATTACCGTATTCCTCTCACCTCTCTTCCTGGACAACTGCAGAACTTTGACGGGAAGGAAATTCCCGTTGAAGGGACTGCAGACTTGGACATTAAAATTGGGCGACACAAGGTGAAACACCCGGTCATAGTAGTGACTCCAGAGGGCACCCCTTGTTTACTAGGGAACAACCTCCTGAGAAGGTTGTCACCCCTAATAGATTGTGTAAACAAGGTCCTCTGGACCCAGACTAGCCGACCAATAAAATTAAAACAGAGTGTCAACCATGTTAGTTTAAACGGCACGTGCCACATGGTTGAACAAAAATCTGACCAAGTAGAATTTCACTTCCAGAACAACCAAATTCCAGATGTGACAGTAATAGCAGTAGGACAACAGACTGGTGGTGGGGGGTCCTCTCTATTTCTGAAAATCAACCTTCCTTCCAGTTTGAGGTGGTATTCCACACTGGAAGGAAACACTCTGAAATTCTTTACCAATCCACAATCAGACACCCCCACTCCTAGAGTCCAGAAAGATGTGAAATCAGCTCAGAGCCTGGCTGATATTCAGCAAATTGGAGAGCAGTTGTTCATCCCTGTTCAGTTAAATGATGGGAAGGACTCTGTTCTCGCTTGAGTGTGTGTGAACAACGGCAAGAGCTTCATTAGCGAAGCCATGTTCCGCCAACTCCCAAAAGATCCAGCCATTCCCACATTCAAACTGATAGACAAATGGGAAATGGACCTGGAAGCACCTAATTCCAAACAACTCCTGCCAAGCAGGTGTATGCTCAAAATCTCCATTGGCAACAAGAGCATAGTCCATAATTGTTGGGTCGTGCGAGACGTCACTGCCGCCTTTTACTTAGGCAGTGACATTCTCAATCGCTTTGCCATTAGTTTGGACCTAATAAACTTCAAAGGTTCGTCCTGATTAGCGGATAATCCCATGGGCTTTGATGATCCAGAAAAAGCATTTAGGTCAGCTCAATTGCTACCTTATGCAGTTGAAATTCAGATTAAAGAGGAAGTCACCATCCCAGAAAGGACCCGACAATTCTCCCTGGAAGTGAAAGTTAAAAGAGGACAAAAATTGAAAAACCCTAATGCTTACATACATCTAAATGCTTCTCTCCAACAGCAAGGGTTGGGGGTAAACCCAACTCCATTAGTCAACATAGAACATGACACCATTCCAATAGAGGTGGATAACAGTGACTTAAAGAGTATTACTCTAGCCGCAGGCACCATTATTGGAATGGCGGTTGATGACCGACATTTTTCCATTGATCTAGGAAATGAACTGTTAGGACCAATCCCCAAGGGCTGTTTTGACAGTGACAGTGATGACAACACAACACCAGACAGGATTTTCACCCGGCATGGGGGGAACTTCCTGGTGTACACTTCTTGCCCTTATGGTAAGGAAGATGTGACTTTTGACTTCAGGAGGGATGAGGTGATTTTCCAGGTCCATGAGGGCTGCCTTTCCCACCTGAAGCCTCCAGTCCAAATCAGCACTCTGACTAGGGACTTCTCCACCCAGCTGGAGGAGGCCGCTGAGATAGCCAAACCAGAAGTCTTTCCCGGCTTCAGGCAGATGGTGGAAGAGAGGGTCAACCTAGCTGATGCCTGCGTGACTCTGGAACAGAAGCAAAAGTTGAAACAAGTTTTCTTGGATTTCCAAGATCTCTTTGCGGTAGACTCATATGACTGTGGTCGCACCGACATCCACACCACAACAATTCCCACGGACCCTGGAATGACTCCAGTGTTTGTGAAGCAATATCGTTTGCCTCTCGCATCCATGGAGTCCCTTACTGAAATAATTAAGAACCTTGAGTCCCGGGGAATAATCCGTCCAGTACACAGCACCTTTAATAATCCGGTGCTGGGAATATTGAAGCCAAACAGCCAGTGGAGACTCTGCGCCGACCTTAGGGAGCTCAACAAACGGGTCCATACTTCCCGATGGCCTCTGCCCTACATTGACCAAGGGCTGGCCCAGATTTAAGGGTCACAAGTATTCACTGCAATAGACCTGACCAATGGATACTGGACCGTGCCTGTCAGTAGGGAGGACCAATACAAACTGGCTTTTACCTTTGGGGGCCAGCAGTACACCTGGACCCGGACTCCCTTCGGATACCTCAACTCTGGCAATGAATTCAACATTTTCTTACATAAGGCCATGCCCGACCTGGGTGCAAGGGGTAACCTGGGTTATGTAGATGATGTCCTTATCAAAAGTTCATCTGTGGAGGAACACATAGCGGAGATCCATTATGTTCTGACGCAGTTGAGGGCCGCCGGAGCAAAACTTTCCTTTCAGAAAGCACAGTGGTGTAGACCCGTGTTAATTTCTTGGGGCATGAGATTACTCCTCAGGGTCTCTGTCCCCAGGAAAAGAAAGTGGAAGCACTTCAGAAACTGAAAGACCCCACGACTCTGTGGGAACTAAGGAGCCTCCTTGGACTGACTAATTACAGCAGAAAGTTCATTGAAGGCTATGCAGAGATCACTAGACCCCTGATTCATCTCTTGAAGGGGGGGTCAAGTAGGAATGGGGTCCAGAACAATCCGAGGCAGTAAGACAACTCAAAAGAAGCCTCTCACAAGCGCCTTGCCTAGCTTACCTTGTCAGAAACAAGGAGTTCTTCCTGGAGACAGGGTTCTCTAATACGTGCTTGACGGCAGTATTATACCAAAAGCATGACAAGGTCAATAAAGTAATCTCCTATGCGAGCAAAGCTTTATCCTCTGTGGAGAAAAAATTCAACGATTGTGAGAAGGCACTCCTGGCAACGGTGTGGGCATTGAAGAATTACCGCCTGTTTATCCAGGGGGAACACATCATAGTGGAGACTCCACACCAGCCTCTGCAATATCTCCAGAGTGACAGAATCTGGGCCGGAAATGTGAGTAATTCCCGAATTACTTCCTGGATTCTGTCAATGCAAGGCTTTCCTGTGGAGGTCAGATATGGCCAAAACAAGAAGAGTCCCCTCGCGCAAGGTCTGGCTGACTTGCATGATTGTGCCAGAGAAAACTGTCTCGAGGACGAAAGTCTAAAAATAAAGGACAACATGGAGGCATACCTTAATTCCCCCCACAAAGTCTTTGAAGAAGACAAGTGTGAGGGAATGCCCACTGTCTATGTGGATGGATGCTCTTACCATGTTGACAACAACGGGGAGAAAGAACTGGTGGCCGGCGTAGGGAATGCATGGGTGAAGGAGTTTCCAGAACCCTCCGCTGGGTACAAAATTGGTCCCCAAAGTAGTCAGGTGGCAGAATTGATGGCTGTGCATCAGGCCATCCTAACTGCTGTGCAACATCAACTCCACGAACTGGTCATAATCACAGATTCGGATTATGTACGGAATGGGTCAGTGGAGCACCTGGTTAATTGGAAAACCAGAGGCATGTTATGTGCTAATAACAAACCCTTGAAACATGGGAAGTTAATCCAAAATATTGATGATCTGGTCACATCGAATGGGATGACCATCTACTGGAAAAAGATCAAGGGTCATTCCAAAGTAGAGGGACCAGACAAAACTGGAAATGACTTAGCTGATCAGCTGGCCAAAACCGGGGCCATCCAAGGGGATCTAATTGAAATAGAGTCCCTGTTGGGGGAAATCCAGGTCACTGCCATCACTAGGTCCCAGACCAATGCTCACAATGATCTTTCAACTGCACAATGGAGTAAGGAGACCCCTGATGCTGATTTGATTACAGCTCAGAAGGGGGATCCAATAATTGGTAAGTTTTACCAACACATTGAGGACCCTGAGAACTTTTCCCTGACGGATACCGATTACATTGGGAAAGAGGACCTAAGAGTGTTGATGAAATGTCCAAAAAGGTTCCGAATCCAAGACGGTTTGTTGGTAAGGAAATCCCAAGCTGGCCATGATCAGTGGGTGGTCCCTACCTCATTCCGAAGCCTGATGTTAAGTCACGGCCATGATGCGGCCACCGCCGGTCATAGGGGGTTTCACACAACACTGGAAATCTTAAGAGAGGTTGCATACTGGCCACACATGGGGCAGGACCTCGACCAATACTTGAAGGGGTGTCTTGTGTGTGCACAATTTCAGCCATCATCCCTCACACACCGTGCGCCTCTCCAAAAGAGGGGGATGACACTGCCATGGTCAGATTTGCAAATCGACTTTGTAGGCCCCGTGATTCGCTCGTCTAGGGGAAATAAGTACATGTTGACAGTGACATGCTTATTTACTAAATGGGTGGAATGTCTCCCAGCCCCAAACTGCAAGGCAGAAACAGCAGCTGCCCTGATGATTAACCACATCTTTTCCCGTTTTGGTCTACCTCAAAGGATTAAGTCAGACAGAAGTAGCCACTTCACCAGTGAAGTAATGACAAAGATGTGGGAGATACTGTGGGTTAAAAGGAAGCTACACATTGCTTACAGGCCAGCTTCTTCTGGAGCAGTAGAGAGATACAACCGAACCATTGTGAGCATATTAAAAAAGTTTGTGGCAGATTCTGGGCCAAGTTGGGATATCCGATTACCTCTGGTCCTAATGGCCATCAGATCTACCCCTTCATCTGCAACTAAAATGTCACCATTTGAGTTGATGACCGGACGCAAGATGGTGCTTCCCCAGCATCTGCTCTACAGGACCCAAGAGCAGACACTGATAAATGCCTCCACAACTCATGAGTATGTGGAGAATTTAAGGAAACACCTTCAGCATGCTTTTGCCTATGCTCAGCGGAATCTAGAATGATCAGCTGATAGCATGAAAACCCACTACGACCTGAAGACCACCAGGAAGGAATATACTGTGGGGGACCGGGTCTATCTATACAATTTCCAAAGGAACCAGGCCAAACAGGGAAAATGTTTGCCTACATGGAAGGGACCGTTTGAAATTATAGACAAGATCTCCCCTGTTGCATACAAGATCCGCATCCCCAAAGGCAGTTTGGCAGAAGGGGAAGACAAGTGGGTCCATATTAATCAGCTGAAGTGTTGCCATCCCAGGCACACTCTGCAACAACTGGAGGAATCCACTAGAATACCAGAGGGGGCCGCTCCAGAGTAATTCAGTTCCAACCCTAAAATATTCCACATATAGCATATAAAATTCTGTGATTCTTGAATATATATGTTCTTGTCTCCTAATTTAAAAAAAATGTATATGTTCATATCTTCTGATTTATAAAATGTATATGTCGCCCGACTATATAAATAGTGGTGGAAAAATGTCTATGAATAGGTATTGCCGCTTTTGCTTTGTCGTCCTAGGAGAAAGAAAACCTGGAGACTGACCACGGAAGGCGACCTGGGGACCGGGAGCGAAGATCTGAGGGGCCCGGGGTACCGCCCAATCCTCCCATCAGGACCAGCAAGGAGAACCAATCGATACAACTGGGTGGAGGAAAAGATGCTGAACTGTGCCATCTACACAATTGGAAGAAGATAATGCGGACATACCAGCACAGGGCTCAAAACATCCTTTGCACCCGTCTTTCCCTCGACTCGAATCAAAGCGCAGTCGGGCAGGGGGTTTTGTCAAGGGTTTTGACTCATGTTGAATCAATAGACTGGGTGGATGTGGGGATGAGCTATCGCCGCCCATATTCACGCCAGAATCCAGGAGAATTGCGCAGTTGGCACAAGACCACTCCAAAGATACAACCTTCTTGTGGGGGGTTCCACATCACCACTCTACTGTAAGGATGCCATCAAAACAATGTTAAGCAAGGGTCCTATATTATCAAGCAAAAGACCACTTTATTGAAATGCAGTAATTCAAGACAGATCCCAAAAATGGATGCAATACCGGTACTCACCACTATCAGAAAGCCGGCATTTTAAAACCACCAGACTTTTGTGTAAAACTGAACAGAGGAACCCAAACCAGGCCAAGGAAAGACTTGCTAAGAGGTGGACACAATGTAAAACTATATTCTGAAATGACTTGAAGGAAGTAATTATTTAATGTATATGTAAAAATTGTAAGTTTGATTTAAACTGGGAACTAAAGTGACATTTAGCTGAATTCTGCCTGACAACTACCCCCGACAGGAGAAACCTGCTCAGCCACTCTTCCCAGGCCTAGCTGCATCCTGCTGCCCCCACCAAAAGGAGATGACACCTCTCTGATTAGATTAGGGGAGGGGCACCTGCAGGAGGTTGAACAAAGCCCTGTCCTGGGCTCAGCAAATGTTATATTGGGGGGGTCGTAAAATGGCTTCCTCTTGGGGGAAACTGGGAGGGGCAGTGCCTCTGCTAGCAAGCTGAGCTTGGGGGAAGTGGATAAACCAGTTATTCCACCATGTGATGTGGGAAGCCACACCCCTTTTTGACCAGGGCATAATTTTAAAAAGATAGATAACTCATAGTGCGGACTGGTCAAAATTATATAAATAATATCATTATTCTTGGGATTTTTCCATGCACATTTTAAGAGGTGTTAGGACCCTGTGGTGTATTCTGGGGGGTTGCTAGCGGAAAATAGGGTCTTACTCCAAATGTCTACATGTTAAAAATCTGACACTTCATCAATTAATGTCCATACTCCTTGCGCACATTTGTGTAATTTTTGGTAAATGTCCGATATTGGTAAACCGACCAAAAAGCGCAAAATGTTGTCATTTTTGAATGCAAGCCCCCAGGAAGATCAGAGGCGGACTAGCATGGACCATAAGGAATATATAATGTGTACATGTAATTTCAACAAATTGTGTATCTGGGAAATATGTATTGGGATCAGAAATAGATTTGTGTGCACATTGACAAGGCGAGTGTCTTTCTGTAAGCCATAAAGATGACACCCAACCCAGCTCCCCAATCAAGGGAGAGGGGAGAACTGGGCCAATGACAAGTAGAGAGGGGCAGGCTCAGTTATGCCATGCACACACCCACTTCCAAAACACATAAAAAGAGACTGCTGGGACAGATAGAGGCATTCATTTTCCATTTTTGCAGAGCATTTTGACGGCCGATATCCCATCCAGACAGAGACCAGAACCAGGGACCCATAGACTACAGAACTTTGAACATAGAAGGCCCACTGCAAGCAAAAGTATTCTCAGCAGGCCTTCAGAATCCAGAAAACCTAACCAAACTATTCAACAGCCGGGCGAGCTGTTTGAATTCTTTGCCAAGAACTTTTGCGGGAACCGCAGACCAGACCCGACCGCTGTGAGCAGAACCAGAGATCCAGATCGCTGTGAGCAGAACCAGTGCCTGATTGACCCGCCGAGCAGAGAGAACCGCCACTGGACGTGTTGACCAGATCCGTGACAAGGCCCATTCATTTCAAAATTAGGAGTGAGTATCTGCCAGAACTGTGCAGAACCCAATCTCTTAGTTAAAATAATCTAATCCAAACTATTTTAACCTAATTAGAACAGCCTCCTGGAAATCGTGTCATCTGTCATTTTTAAAACTGCACAACTGTCACCTTTCAATTCTGCAGCTGCAAGCTGTCACCTGTCATTTTGAGTTTACTTTAAATCCGAAAAACTACCTTCACAAAATCGTCCGTATCTCTGGAACCTTTTGTCCTAGGAACGCAAAATTTACTGCGATTTGGCCTGATTTCGTCATCTGTAAAAAGATACCCGCTTTTGCCTGAACTGCTAAAATTCGTTTGCAACCTAATAACCATCCCTGAACCATTGTTAGGGCTGACCTGAACTGATTTAAAGTGTCTACCACTCCCCTGAAGCTCCAATAGGGAATTAAAGCAATTTTAGTATTTTTCACTTCCTTGCCACCACATTACAAAGCACTCTTGCCCGTGTTTTAAAAAGCATACCTGTTGTCTAAGCTTGCTGGGGGGGGGGGACTGAATTCCGTATTGTATTTGATTGTATTCCTGAAGACTGTGTGTGTTGCTTCCATCTCCTGGCATTGCATATAGGGGAGGGTGAATTGCCACCAGGGGAAAAGTGAACATATTATCTCTTGTGAAACCATATCAGTTTATTTTCTGTACTGCATTTATTCCACCTTGCATTTCCTTGAAACCATAAAGCATTTCAGCTACCTCATCCTCAATACTACTTCTAAGTAACCAAATCAGTTTACCAGTAGAACATTATCCATTGTTGATCACTGTCATATTTTAAGTGTGATATCCAATATTAATTTATTATAAAAGTGTGGTAGATATATATTGTTATATTTCTCAAATAAACCTTTTAAATTTGCAAAACAGACCTACTTCTTGGCTCAGTTCGGTCAGGGGGATTCTAAGAGAGGGGTGTTATATAAGGGTTGTCATCCAGAGTACATGAACTGGACCTAAAAATATATCAATAAGGGTTTCCCTCAGCATCCCAGACTAGGCATTGATTTAGCTGTAGTGTTGAAGTGAAGTCGCTTAACAGGTCAAAGGTTGCCACTCGCAGTACTGTACCACCGGAGAAGAAACGTGGGTTAATTGCATGGGCTAAGCATTGTATGGAGAAGCATTTTTTCCACACTTTTTAATACGGATAATTTTCCTGAGAAAAATGTTTTTGTTGAAGGTGTAGGGATTCAGTTATGTATAATGTGGTGAAGATTAAATAATGCGGATGTTCCGCAAGGGTTAAGGGATCTAAATACTACAGACACTGTGGAGAAGGTAAATGAGCATGTCGAGAGGTTATTTGGGTATAGAAAGGAGTTAGAAAGGATACAGAATGAGGATGATGAAGAGGAAAAAATGTATGTACAGAAACGGTTCCTTCCGTGTCGTAAACCAATATTGGAGGAAATGCATATTTGTAAGAAAGATGCGATTAGATGGACTTCAGACATATCGATAACTCCAGTTGAGGTATAAGACACATATAGTCAATATACGTTGGAAATGCAGAGGAAAGTGATACAGGTAATGGTAGAGTACCTGCAGGATGAATGTGTAAAAAGGAAGATTAGTTGCCCCACAGAGTTATTGAACATTTATAAGAGAGCTTTTTCACTTGACACTTCTTCGACTGCTTTAGCGCTCGACTTGGCTCTGTTGCTTAGTAATCGTTCGGAGTTGCCTACATCTCAGTTGCCTATGAGAGAGGTTCCTCCGACATTTGTCCCGAAGGTTGAGGTTGCGGCTGATGCTGCACAGGGTATAGTCGCTGGGAACATTCCCGCACATTATGTATCACAGTTTGTTCACGTCCCGGTTTCATGACACGGAGTGAACACCATTAGGCAATCTATTCCTGATATTGTTTTCCTGTACTCCTGCCCATAGATTTATGGAAACAAGTTAGAACTATTAACTATTAACTATGTACCCGGGTTGGGAGATGCACGCCCTGTGTCCAAGGACAATCTGAAGGTGCTACCGAGTTCTTTAATCGGTTCGAACAGGTCTTCTCAGATTTCAGTGGACAAGATTTAGGCACAGAGTCTGGGAAAAGATTATTTGTGGACAAATTTGTACGTGGATTACTGTCTGACATCCAGTCACAGATTATGTCTTCTGAGAGCGCTTGGCAGGCGAAATCACAATCAGAAGTACTGCCCATGGCTCAGTACTATGAGAACCGTGTCAATAATGAAAAAGATAGGATTGAAAAACGGGAAGGCGATTTAAAAACTAAGGTGCTATTGCAGAAAATTGTTAGGGGCCCCAGAGGGGGTAACTCTCAGGTTAGAGGTCACTATGTCCCGCAGGGGAATGTGCCCTTGGGTCCTGTGAATATTAATCAATGTGCTTATTGTCGCCGAGAGGGTCATTAGCGGGCACAATGCCCCGTCCTTCAACAGAGGTCGAATAATACATTTGGTAATGTGGGTAGGCGATCCAGAGGTCGCCCGGCTGTAGGGGGCCCTGGTAGAGGTCAGTTAACACAGGACCCTCAACAACCTTTTTCGCAGGACAATCAGACTCCGAGTGTGGACACTAGGAATATATTTGATCATCCTTCCGCTGCATATTTATCTGAAGAGCTTCCTTTTGATAGTATTCTGTTTCGTTAGGATTGCCCAAAGCAGGGTTTGGAACTTACACCTATTCCCGTCAATCAGAAAGGTCCCTACGTTGAAATGATGGTGGGAAATAGGAAACATCAGTTTTTGATAGACACTGGAGCACAGAAGTGTTCCATATATCATTTCCGGGTTCCAAACATTCCACTGTCAGGGCAAACCAATGTTTCTGTAGGGCTTTCTGGTACACCAGTTGTTTGTCCGGTTTCTATGCCGGTACCTATTTCTTTGGGTCCCTTTACGGACCAGTGTCCTTTTCTGTTGACCTCGGATTGCGGGGAGAACTTGCTGGGGTTGAATTTGTTAAAATAATTAAATGCAGTGATTTATTGTTCTTCTGATGGAGTACGCTTGACGATTTCACCACAGCAATCTTCTGCCTCGCAATTTTTGACTAGACCTTTGCCTTCAGAATTCATTGATGTAACAGAGAGCTTGTGGGCTGTCGACGACTATGATGTTGGTGTTTTACAGATTGAGCCTGTTAAGTTGAATGAAGTCCTTCAAGGATGGCAACCTTCTCCACATTGCCACTCTCAACTCTCGCTCTGCTGTCAAACATTCAAACATTCCTCTGATCTCTGTCGCCTTCTTGAGGAACTGGACATTGACATCCTCGGTCACACTGAGACATGGTTCACGGCCAGCTCTGTCACCAGCTTTGACACACTCCTACCTGACGGTTACAAGATCCTCTCCTTGCCCAGGCCCAACCGTGCTGGGGGGGTGTGGCCCTTATCTTCCCTGAGTGGATTCCTGCCACTGTCACTCCTACGCAGACCTACTCCTCCTTTGAATGCCTTGTCTGCCGACTCTCTCTCTCTCTCCTAGCCATTCCCTTACCGTGGCTACTATCTATCGGCCACCTGGTCAAATTTCCTCCTTCCTCTCCGAGTGGGCTGACCTCTCCTCCTCACTCCTGTCCTCAACCACTCAACTCCTCTTTCTTGGAGACTTCAATATCCACCTTGATGCCTCCTGTCCTCCCTCTGGACTCTTTCGCGACCTCTGTGACTCTCTCTCACTCTCTATTCTCCCGTCTGGGCCGACCCATTCTGCAGGGCACACTCTTGATTCTCTGATCTCTCCTGACCTTCCCCTCTCTGTCCCTCTCTCCACTCCTCTCTCCTGGAGTGATCACTTTCTCCTATCCTCCCACCTCAACTTCCCTACCCCACAGGCAAAGCCACCTTCATCACTGCCACCCTCCTTCGCGGTCATCCGACCCATGAAGTGTGTGTCAGTTGAGGCTTTCTCTACCACCTTCTCACCCCTCTCCCCCTTCGGCTGCCTCCCACCCTGACACAGCCCTCTCCACACTCCACTCTGCTATATCTGATACCCTTGATATCCTTGCCCCTGTCATGAGAATCCACCTGAAGCCCAAAGCCAAATGTAACTCCTGGTATGACTCGGATCTCGTCACCCTTAAACGCAAGTGCAGGGTGGCAGAGAGGAAATGGCGTGCTTCATGTTCATCCTCTGACAAACTGGCCTGCCGCCTGCTCCAAAGGCAATACCGGCTCTCAGTTCTCACTAAGAAGAGAGCCCTTATCCAAGCCTGCATCTATGAGGCATCTAACAATTCGGCCGAACTCTTTAAAATCTGCAAGGAGCTGGCCAACCCTGCTGCAGTCTCCACCTCTCCTGTCCCCTTCCAGGCCCTCTGCACAGCACTGGCCTCTCACTTCATTTCAAAAACTCAGGACATCCTGTCCTCACTCCCCTCCTATCACCCACCCCATTCCCTGCTCTCCCTCTGGCCCTTCTGCAGCCACCCCTCCTCCCTCTTTCTCTGCCTTTCCCCTTTTTTCTGCTGACGAGGATTTGAGACAAGTCCGATCTATGAAAGTCTCGTCAAAACAGGTCCACCCCTGTTCCTCCAAAACTATCAAGGACCACATCGACTCCCTGGCTCCTGCCCTGGCTGACTTCTGCAATCACTCCTTCGCCTCTGGAGTCTTCCCACCCCCCCTCAAGCACTCCCTTGTGCACCCCCTTCTTAAGAAACCCTCTTCCAACCCCTCCTGCCCAGCTAACTATCGCCCAATCTCTATCACTCCCTTCCTGGGCAAGCTCCTGGAGAAACTGGCCATCTCCCAGCTTAATCTCCATGCTGAATCTGTTGGTAGTCTTCATGACCATCAGTCTGGCTTCAGAGCTGCCAGAAGCACGGAAACTGCTCTCCTGAACAACCATGAGGACCTGCTCTCCAAACTTGACTCTAACACCCCTTGTGTTCTCATTTTGCTCGACCTCTCTTCTGCCTTTGACACTGTCAACCACACTATCCTGCTCAACCGTCTCCGTGATAACCTGAGTATCACTGGTCAGGCTCCGGCGTGGCTGACCTCCTTCTCTCCAATTGACCCACCCAGGTCCAACTGGGTTCCTTCCTCTCTGACATCTTTTTCTCTACCTGTGGTGTCCCCCAGGGATCTAACCTCTCCCCCTGGCTGTTCAACCAGTATCTGGCACTTCTTGCTCACCGCATCGCCGCTCTCTGTCCCAACTTTCAGTGCTATGCGGATGATACCCAGCTCATTTTCAGGCGACCCTCGGCCTCCTCTTCCCCTTCCCTCATCTCTGACTGTCTTTCTGCTATCCAGGAATGGTGTGCCACCAACGACCTCTGACTTAATGTCAGTAAGAATGAGATTCTACTTATCGGCACACCCACTCCCTCCTTCACTGCAGCTCTCTGGCCAGCCTCCCTTGGCCCTCTACCTGCTCCTACCTGCAAGGCAAAAAACCTCGGGGTCACCTTCGACTCCACACTCTCTTTCTCTCCTCATATATCTGACGTCTCTAAGAAGTCACACTACCAGCTACACCTCCTCAGAGGTATCCTTCCTTTCCTCTCCTTCCCCCAGAAGCTCACTGTCTCCAGAGCCCTGGTTCTCTCGAAGCTGGACTGCTGTAACAGCCTCTATCTAAATCTTCCTGCCTCTACTCTCCGCCCTTTGCAACTCATCCAGAACAGGACTGCGAGACTTGTCCTTGGCCTCAAGCCCAGGGACCGTATCTCTCCAGGACTGAAATCACTACACTGGCTCCCAGTGGCTGTGAGGATTAAGTTTAAAACCCTCTGCATTGTCCACAAGGCCTTCTGGGGCCTTGGGCCAAAATACCTTCAACTCTCTCTTCCTAAATATCTTCCTTCTCGAGCTGTTCGCTCATCCACCTCCAACTACCTCAGGGCCAGCCGCTTCTCCAAGCAACGAGTTGGGGGTAGATCTCCCTACGCGGCAGGGGCCTCCCTCTGGAACAGCCTTCCTGCCTCGCTGAAACTTGAGGAGAACCATCTCCGGTTCCGGAAGCACCTCAAAACCTTCCTCTTTGCCTCCGCTTTCTCTCCCTCTCTCCCCTGCTAAAACCACTGAACCTGCAATGAATCTGCAACTGGGCCACTCACCGATCTCGGTCCTTGGCCCAGCCACTCTTCCCTACACAGCCTACCTACACTACGGGACTGTCTCTGTATCCTACAGCCCCTTCTCCCGGCACTTACCTTGCACTTGCCACCAGCTGGCCCTATTATTTATTGTGTATTCTACTAACTATGTACTGCACTTTCCTTGCACTTGCCACCAAATGGCCCTATTATTTATCTTGTATTCTACTAACCATGTACTGCACTTTCCCCTCTCCCCTTCCCCTTGCACTTTTCCCAGTCCCCTCTACCCTTGCACTTGCGCGATCTGAATGACACCTGGCCTAGTAGGATCGTTGTCTGTCTCCCTTTGTTTTCCCCCCCTGCCTCGTCGCGCCTTGAAACACTTGTGTATAGGCATGTTACAAACACCATATCATATCATATCATATCATATCATATCATAGTTTTGAAACATGGAATTGAGTTGCCACGCATTCCCCAGTATAAGATTTCGGTTGAGGGCGAGCAAGCTTTGAAATGTATTGTTTCCGATTTTGTGCATCGCGGTTTGATTGAAGAAATTTCAGGAAGTTTTTGTAATAGTCCGATTTTACCCATGTACAAGAAAGGTGATAATGTAATCCCATTCCGTTTTATAATTGATTTACGTGCCATTAATAAAGTTGTGGCACCGCAATTTCCAATTGTGCCTGACGTGACGACAATCCTAACCATGATTCCAGATACAGCTACATACTTTAGTGTTGTGGACTTAAAGAATGCGTTCTTTAGTATTCCTATACACAAGGATAGTAGATATTTGTTCGCGTTCACTTTAGGGGACGCTCGTTTACATTTACTCGTGTACCTCAACGGTACACAGAGAGTCCTAGTATTTATAGTAGGGCTTTGAAAGAACAACTTGATACCCTTGAATTGCCCTCTACCTGTACTTTGCTTCAGTACGTTGACGATTTGCTTCTGGCTGCTGACTCTGTGAGTGCCTGTAAGGAGGACACTGTGCTATTACTTATTCATCTAGCTAAGCATGGTCACAAAGCTTCACTTAAAAAATGTCAATATTGTTGTCAGGAGGTCGCCTATTTAGGCTACCTCCTGTCAAAGGAGGGAAGAAGATTGACACCTGAAAGAATAAAACACATATCTGGCATGTCTGTCCCAAATACGCAGAAGGAAGTGAGGGCCTTGATAGGTATGGCTTCTTACTGTAGGTTGTGGATCCCAAATTTTTCACTAGTGATATAACTGATGCTGGCCTTGATGAAGAAGGGCATTTCTTCGCTGTTGCCATGGACCTCGGAACACCAGCAATCGTTTGACTTGCTTAAGACTGCATTATGCTCTGCACCTGTTTTGGGCACACCAAACTATGAAAAGGCCTTTGTATTGTTTGTGCATGAATGTGATGGATGTGCTTTGGCGGTATTAATGCAGGAGCATGGAGGGAAGAATAGGCCGTGCAGTTACTATTCCTCCGCCCTTTATCCTGTAGCATGCAATTTGCCAAGATGTTTGTGTGCTGTCGCTGCTGCTGCCGCATCTGTAAAACAGAGTGAGGGAATGGTCCTAGGCCATTATCTGACCCTGATGGTGCCTCACTCTGTAGATGTTCTATTGAACCGAACTCAAACGCAGCACCTCACTTCCGCACGTTTGACGAGATATGAATTGATCTTGTTTGCCCCTCACATTCAAATGAAGAGGTGTTGTGTCCTTAATCCGGCTGAACTCCTACCTTTTCCGCAAGATACTACTTACGGCGATGAAGAATCACATGATTGTTTGTATACGACCGAACAAGAAACAAAGGGCAGGATTGATTTGAAAGATACCCCTTTAGATAATCCGCAAGGAGAGCTGTTTTGTGATGGCTCCTGCTTTAAACTTCCGGATGGTACATCCACAGCCACTTATGCAATCACTACGATGAGCTTGGTTGTGGAAACTAAGAGAATTACGCATAATTCTGCGCAGGCCGCAGAGATTATAGCATTAACCCGAGCTTGTGAACTTTCCGAAGGGCTTGTAGTAAATATATATACTGATAGTCAGTATGCCTTTGGGGTGGTTCACAACTTTGGGAGACTTTGGTCAGCAAGAGGGTTCCTTACCTCGCATGGCACCAAGATTCAACATGGCTCCCTAATAGTGCAACTACTCTCAGCGCTTGTGCTCCCTACTCAGTTAGCAGTTGTAAAATGTGCAACACATCGAAAGATTGTAGATAATATTGGAAAAGGGAATGCTTTTGCTAATCAAATAGCTCGACAAACTGCCACGGATCTCTTTACGGAGATATATGTTTCAAGGGAGACTGAAAATGCCTATGTAATGGATGAGGGCGTTGGGTCTGTATGGGATATCCAAGCCGATGCCACATTAGAAGAATCCAAGAGGTGGGCTGAGAACTTGGGAAAACTTGATGATGATGGGTGTTGGGTGGACACGGTTGATGGAAAATGGCTACTTCATGATGCTTATGTGATGATGATGGTTGTAATGGCACACTGTCATACGCATGTGTGTGCCCAGCAGATGAAGAAAATGTTAGAAAAAGTTTGGGTAAATGACAACATTTCAAAAATTGCTCAGCATTACGTCCAGAACTGTATGATTTGCCTACAACATAATGTGGGAAAGGGGACAGCAACCCCAAGGGGAAGTTTTGGGCCACCCTCTGTCCCATTTCAGTAATTCACTTTGATTTTATTGAAATGGAACGATGCAACAATCTAAAATATGTCCTTGTGGTCATTTGTGCCTTTAGTAAGTGGGTTGAGGCTTTCCCTGTTAAAGATGCTACAGCCATGACCACTGCGAAAACCATGTTAAAGGAGTACTTTCCCCGGTTCGGTTTGCAGAGAGTTATCTGGTCGGACAATGGTCCACATTTTGTCGCCACTGTAATCCTACAGATATGTACAGCGTTACGAATTCACAAATGGTTCCTTTCGGCCAGACATCCTCAGAGCGCCAGACTAGTAGAAAGACACAACGGTACCATCAAGAACAAGCTTGCTAAGACGTGTGCCAGCACCAAATTAAAATGGCCGGAAGCCTTACCGATCGTGTTACTAGCCATGCGTACAACCCCTCAAACTAAGACTGGGCTCTCTCTATTTGAGGTGGTAATGGGGAGACCTGCCAATATCTGGAATCTTCCAAAATGTCGAAATTTGAAGAATGTTGAAAATGTACTACATTCAGATTATTGTAGCCAATTGACTAAAAACCTGTATTTGATTTACCACCAGGTACGAGAGGCCTTACCTGTGCGATACGAGGGTCCGGCCATGGCATACGACTGGGGAGCTGGGTGCTCGTCAAATCATTTGAGCGCACCTCCTGCCTCGCGCCTCGCTGGCGTGGGCCATTCCAGGTCCTGTTGGTCACCAAGACAGCGGTGCGGGTAGCTTGGCGAAAGAACTGGATCCACGCGTCACACATCAGGAAACTTCCTCACCCTGCGCCACACGCTACAGAAGAAGCAGAACCCCTCGCTGATACTGCAATTGATGATCCCAAAGCAGTAAGCAGCACTGAGAGTGTGTCACAGAATATTTCTAAGCCCAGGAGGCTTGGGGAAGCTGCCATTTTGTCTCCACACTCTCTGCAAATCTTGCACCCAGAAACAGCTGTTTCAAATTCAGCCTCCTCACTTGCCTCTGACATGTTGCTTCCAACGGGAAGTGATGACACATTGTTTCCAGATCAATCAGTACCAGGAACAGCCAGGTACCACTTACGTTTGAGAAAATAGACATACGGCACGGTTCTGCTGTGCATCTGATAGACATACGGCACTGTTCGGCTGTGCATTCAAGGAAGGAAAAGAGTCATTGAGGGCTTGCTTTTACCCAAATTTGAGAAAGGGGATTCTGTCCGCTAGGGTTGTGGAAGGACTAAGAAATCACGCGACTGGGGGGTCGCCAGCAACGAACATTGGGGTTTCCATCTGAAGACTACAATGCCTACTACCGCCGCCGCTCGTATTGGACTTGTAAATAAGGGTGTGACCAACCGGGACAATGGACAAAATGGCTGCGCCCCGAAAACGTATTGCTGTATTTTTGTAATGATATTTGGGTTTCTTATAGTCACTGCCTTAGGATTATGGTACCTTGAGGAAACTCATTCCTTAGAACTTTTTTTGTCTACTGAAAAGCACCCATTGTTCCTACTCCCTTTGTACACTTGCACACATTATCCCCTCGGGATTCCCAGCACCGACAAAGGTACCATAATAACACACTACTACTTATCATGAATGCTACACATGCCATTTTTAATAAATCCAATTGCTGGGTCTGTTCGCATTTACCGCAACACGGGGATAAGGGGCTAAGTTGGTATATTCATCCCTTACCGTTGACAACTGCCTGCTATGCTTCTCTTAGAGCACTGTTCTTTGGCTGATGGAATGATAGCGTATCAGGGAACTTTTATGGCACCAATTTGAATAGTTTTGAGAAACGTGTTTTGACTCCCCTGGGATGCTCCCTTTTGCAAATAGGAGTAAACCAAATGTTGCTTCTATTACGCCTTCTAATAAACTGTCTCGTCCTTTCCAATCTTTGATTTCCTTTAAAATGGCTCCGATAGGCAATAAGGATGCCATGCCTCCTTCCTACACTGTTAACCATAGCCCCGATTCAGTTTCTTTCTGCATACAGAGGAATGGCATTCGATCTATGGGAGATTTTAAAGGTTGTGCCAACGTTGCAAATTTGACTGGGGAAGACAGACCTTTGTATGTAGGCGAACCTGTCTATTTCGTTTGCGGTAATGTAGCGTTTCCATGGTTGCCCAGAGATTGGCAGGGAACTTGTTATTTAGGGATCCTGTTACCTGGGGTGTTCATAGCAAGTACTATAGAAATTTCAAAGTCTCGCCCACGGCGGGACGAGAATGGTGACACCCCAGCACAAGTCCTGGGAGATATAGCAAAATCAGTTGTGCCATTTTGGGGGCAGATAGCGAATTCAGAAGATATCAGGAGACTAGCGAGAGTACTGGAGAGAACCATCAACCGGACCACGGATATACTCTACAACATGACATTAGAGCAGAAAGCAATAAGATTAGTAGCACTCCAGAACCGGATGGCATTAGATGTCATTTTGGCTGAATGTGGTGGAGTATGTAAATTAGTGGGGTCCGCTTGCTGCGTTTGCGTACCAGATTCCTCCCCAACTATCTTCAAGGCAATACAGAATCTGCACGTCCTTATTTCCGAAGTGCATGTTCCCGAGGTAAATTGGGATCTTGGCGCTTGGTTCTGCGATCTTGGGGTTGGAAGGTACTTTCGGTCTTATTAATTATTTTGGGAATTCTGTTGTTTCTTTGTTGCTGTATCCAGTGTCTGCCTGGTATGTGTTCGATAATAGGGGGATGTTGTGCACAAGCGATAGATTCGATAGGAAATACGGTGTATGTCTCAGATAAGACTTCCAAAGAATATGTTTTAAAGGATATTTTAGCAAAAGACCTAATGGCAATAGATATTTCAGATAGTGATTCAGGGTACATGGATAATGATGCATGGAGTTATTTGCAAGGAGACCCAAAGTAGTTTTTAGCACTCGGCATAGGCCAAAAGGAGGGTTTGTCAGAATAGAAAGTATATTGTGCCTCCTATTGAAAAAAAATATATTTAATATTGGCCTCCGCCAAGCTGCCCGAAAGTCGCTTGCAAGAGAAATCTGTGTTGCAAGGTCCTGACCTTTAATCTATGTAGACCGCCATTTTAGGTCAAACCGCCATTTTAGGATTCGTTGTGGAAAAGTCACCCTGTGAGCTAAAATGGTGGACGATGTCATTGCAAAATACAACATCGCCGTCTTGACCTCTGTACATAGCTAATGTGTAATCTGCCTGCAGGCCACTTGTTGAGGTCATGAACTGAGACCTCGTCCTTCATTGACCTATGTGTAAAGAGATCACTCGTGCGATGAAACGAATCCATGAGCATATATTGAGATAATGTGTTTACATACTGAACGAAGAACATCTGTCTTACTACATTGTATTTATGTTTAAGAAGGCCTGCTTGCGAAACTTTAGAATACACAGTTAATGCATACGCTTGTTGTTACATATATTAAAGACAAACCAGTTATATGCGGTTATTTGAGACTCGGCACGAACCCTAGGATTGATCATGTATAAAGTAGAATATTAACCTGAAGTGGGGCTGGACATAGTGCCCACAAAATGTATAAAAAGCGAATGCATTCTAATGTACAGCGTCTCTCACTGAACACACTGAACCACGCTGGAGTTCTTTGTGTTTTACTGAGGGCCGATAGCTATCTGCACTGTTTTTGTAATTGAAGTCACTATAGAATAAAGTACTTTGTATGTTCCTTTGTAACCCGTGTTTGGTGTATTTCCTTTTGGGGTACTCAGCCTCAATATTTTATTTCTGTTTTCACACAGAGAACAGCTGATAATCAGGATAGACAAGAACAAAGGAGAAGAAGAACAAAAAATACGGAAGAAGAGAATAAAAAGACGAAGAGATGAGGAAATATGAAGGGCAAATGAACGAAGAGATGTGAGGAAGCAAGATGAAGACAGGGTTAGAGAGGAAGCAAGGAAGCGTACAGAGTTTGATGATGACATACGACACAAGCGAAGAACTAGAGCACGGGATCTAGAATATCTGGAAAGAGAGGTTAAAAAACCCGATCCAGTAGTAGACTTGGAAGATGTAGAAGAATTATTTCCTGAGTATGATTCAGTACACGGCACGTCTAGAGCAAATTTAGAAGATGACTTTGACACCAGAAGCATCAGAGAGATGATCGATAAAATATACGACGAGATGGGGCTAGAAAAAGGTACCCCAAAGGGAAGAAGAGGATGAGCGTCTTGAGAGCACTCAGTTGTACTATACTGAGGACGCCTCCCAAAGTAGCAGAAATAGAGAGATGTCGTTAGATAGGCTGACTCTGAAAAGAAATGAGGAGGATGAGAGAAGTTGCACGAGTTGGACACAGACAATATCAGACGCAGAAAGAGAAGAATGTGAAGAAAGAGAAGACGAGAGAAGATGAGAAAGACGCTTCTCTAGGGGAAAGGGAATAAGATGGTCAGATTCTAGCGGGTTTGCACCTAAGGCATCAGAGTTAGCCATACAATCAGATCAGCATGAAGGAGTATAATATGGTCATAGGGGGGTGTCTCCACCACCCTATGTGAGCAGATGGCGGATATTGCCAGGTAGACGCCGATGCAGGAAAATTACCCCTGCAGTGGACAGAAAAAGGAAGAGAGCGGAAAAGGAGTGCCATATGTCACAGTTCCCCTTGCTAGAAAAAGGAGGAACAAGGCCACAATATATACCTTGGCCACAGAGGGATAGAGAAAACCTGAAAAATAAGCTCCCAATGTTGACATCAGGAGCCGGAAAATGGATACATGAGTTAGAAAACATGACAGGAGGGAACACGTTAGCTATAGGGGATATTAAGGGTCTTCTAATTGCTGTTCTTGGTGATAGAGCTGACGATGTGTAGAGACATGCAGGTTACCCTGGAGTGACTATAGTTAATGCCGCGCATGACGGAGCACCGTTTAACAATTGCAGAACCGGCGTACGGAACGTGCTTCGAGTGCTATACCAAGACACTCTGATATGGGAGCTATAATGACACGCAAGATGAAGGAGTCAGATGATCCTTTGCTTTACATTCAGAATTTCCAAGACGCCTGAGTGCTGGAAACTTGTGAATCTTGGGGTAAATCTATACCTGTGTTTTACCATATATTATGCCAAGGACTGCCAGAACAGATACAGAAGCAGCTCAATAAATTGGTAGGGACTGAGGCTAAGCCATGGTCTAAAATACAGCTGACCATTGCGCACTATTGCAGGCTACTGCAAGAAAAGAATCACAAAAAGGATGCTGCACAAAAAGGTGAAGAGGCTAAATTAGTGCAGAAAAAAGTATCGAAGTATGCCATTGAATGGGCAATGATGACCAATACAGAAGGATCAAACATGCAGCAGGCCAATAGCCAAAGGCAGCTTGATCAAAGCAATAACAGGTGTTACCCAAGAGGAAGAGGCTTTCAAGGAAGAGGATAGCAGGGTAATCAGGGAGGTTTTCAGAGTAATCAGCGAGGATTTCAAAATATGCAAGGCGGAAACCAGGACATGCAAAATGGGCAATTAATCAGACCACCGCCAATATGTTGGATGTGTGGGATTTCAGGGCATCTAGCACGTACATGTAGAAGTCAAGGAATGTTGCAAAATGACCAATTCACAAGAGGAGAGATGGTGAATCATTCTGCGTTCTCGCAGCAGGGTGGAATGGAGTTGCACAGAATCACACGGTGCAGCAGCAAGTGCCAAAAGTACAACCAAGCTTGCTGCCGCAGCAGGATATAACACATTTTCCACAGGGACAGTCTCAACAGTCCCCAATGCAACTGTCACAAACAACAGGTACAGGACAGATACTGAATTCTGGAATAAGAGATGCCACAAGTGACGGGGGAAATCCATTCACTCAGAATGGGACAAGATTATATATGGATTAGGACAGCTCACTGGGAGACCTGATGTGTTCTATCCTATCTGTGACACCGAACCCTCAAGAGGAACCAAGGGTAGATGTCTGTATAGGGGATAAAGAATATTCTTTCTTAGTTGACACGGGTGCGACACACTCGTGAATATGTGAAGGCAAGTTTTCTCTGTCCTGCAATGCCATAAATACTCTGGGCTTTACAGGAGCAACAAGTCATGTTCCTTTTACAAAAGAACTTCCAGTCTCCATAGGAGGATGTGACATGAAAGTGCCACTGCTATATTTGAGGCAGACACCAGTGAATATGTTGGGACAAGACCTAATGACAAAGTTAAACATGACAATATCGTTCATGGAGAAAGGCATACTCAACTCCAGGAATGCATTATTTAAACATGCGCGAAATGATTAGAGCATATGCAGGACATATGGCCATGAGAGCTATTCCATTGGAACCAGAAATATTTGCATATGCAGTCCATATATTAATGCCATGGCTACCAGGCCTTGCAGACAAAACAATGAGAACCCCAGATGAGTTTTTGTTCAGACCAAGAATACCTATGGCTGAGGAAAAGGGACAAGTGTTTCCCTTAACAATACAAGCAGCCATAGTATGAGGAGAGATGGCTTTGCTTGACGGTTGTGATGATGAAGGCAGACAATGGTGCACAGTAATCACCATTGGGGAAGGTTACAGATTGATGGACGTCACTGATGATGATCTATTTGAAGAACAAATAGGCGAAGATGAGATGACAGTTGAGGTTAATCTCATTTATTGGGTAAAAATGATCAAAAGAGAGGTGCCTCAGAGAATAATGCTGGCACGAAAATATCCTGAATATTTTGATGATGAAATGGCAAAGATGCCTGTCTCAGTATGGACTAAAGGCCCTTATGACATAGGATTACTGAAAGGAGTCAGAGAAGTGAAGATTACATTGAAACCAGGAGCAGTAGTACCAAAAGCACAACAGTATCCCATGTCTAGGGAAGCAGATGAAGGGATTTTTAAGCCAATTTCTGCCATGATGCAGCAGGGCATCTTAGTGACGTTAGAGTTGTCATGCAATACTTCAGTTTATCTCATTAAAAAATCAAAGGTGGGGTCTTGGCGTTTAATTCAAGATTTACAACCAATAAACCAGATCGTTGAGGCTGAGTTCTCGCTAGTCCTGAACCCGTCCACGATCCCATGTAATATACCCATTGAAGTAAGGTATTTCACGGTGATTGATGTGAAAAATTCATTTTTCTCAATCCCATTGCACAAAGATTCACAAGATTTTACTTCGTTTACATTCAGACAAGTTCGCCTGAAAAACACAAGGCTTCCTCATGGGTACTGTGAGTCTCCTTCAATTTTCAACAGTGTCCTGCAGATGGACTTAAGCAATATTGCATTAGAGAGGGTTGTCTTGCAATACGTGGATGACATTCTAATTTGCAGCACGACAGAGGAAAAGTGCAAACACGATTCTATTCAGGTATTGACTATACTGACCGAGAAAGGATATAAAGTTGACAAAGAGAAGTTACAATATTGTCAACAGGAAGTGCCGTACATAGGCCAGCTGATTTCACATGTAGGGAAAAATGGTACCCCTGAAAGAGCTGAAGCCATTTCAAAGACAGCCAAGCCACACACAATAAAACAAATGCAGAGTTTGGGTCTTTGACTACAGTTCTTATACCAGGCCCTTGTTACAAGCCTTAAAGAAAGCACAGGCAACAAAAGAAAAAATTGTCTGGACCGAGACCATGGAAGAAGGGTTTGTTGAACTAAAAAAGGCCATTTGCACGGTACCAGTTTTAGGGATTCCCAATTATGCAGAGGAATTTTGCCTGTTTTCACACACGAATGGCAGTGTTATGAAAGCAGTCCTCACACAGAAAACCACATTGGGGTACAAGCCCCTTTCATAAAACAGTGGGAATTTTAACCCAGAGATGAGGGGTCGCTTCCCGTGTGAACAATGTTTGGCTGCTGCAGCGTTCGCCATAGAGAAGGCTACAACCATTGCGATGGGATGCCCAATGACGTTATTTGTCGAGCACGCATTATTTGCCATTTTAGAGAAACCAAAAGGCACATTGACATCTCAGAGAGCTTCTGCTTATGAAGTGCTCATATCAAATATAACGATTAAAATAGTTCAATGCAAAATAGTGAACCCAGCTATGTTTATAGCACAGCCAGTCACTGAAGGAGAGCCAATACAGGATTGCGTGAACTATGAAGAATTTCATGATGAGATTCCCAGAGTGAAAGAAAATGCATTGGCTGAGGGAGACATCGTCTTCGTTGATGGGTCTTCAAGGATTGATCCAAATGATGGACAGAGATATACTGGTGCCGCTGTGCGAAGCACGTGGCGAACGGGGAATTTCGAGTACTTATTAATGCATGATTACCCTCAGATTATTCAGCAAAAGCTACAGAATTATTGACATTGATACTCGCACTCAAGAATCACACAGACCAGGAAGTGACGGTGTACAGTGACTCCACCTATGTGACGTCAACAGTGCATGCAGGCCTAGCGCGCTGGAAAAGGAGGGGCATCCTCTGAGAGGACAGCATGCCAGTGCAGCACGCAGCCTTATTGGACAGGCTCATTGAGGCACTACAACTCCCAGTGGGTATAGCGGTCATGAAATGCACCACCCACACGAAAGGGACAGATTTTATTTCACATGGAAATCAAGCAGCAGACACTGAAGCCAAGCGTGTGGCAGCCAAAAGAGGAAATAATCATGAGTGTCGAAATAATTGATGTGCATGAGAGAATGATTGTTGCACAAAGTGATTCGGAAGGCTATAGCAATATAGCAAAAACTCAGTTAATGGAGCTCCAAGGAGAAGCATCACAGGAAGAGAAGAACTTATGGAAGTGACAAGGGTGTTCTTTAAACCCCTCCGAGAGCTTGTGGCGACAAGACAGCACTGGTAGAACGGTGATGCCTATAACCTTATTGACAGTTACACTATCCAGCGCATATGACAAAGGAGAATCTAGCAGCAACAATTGCCGAAGACTGGTCCATACCAAACTTGGCAGAACACATCGCATTTTTTATGGTAAACTGTATAATCTGTCAGCAGTTCATGGCTGGGCATACACTACATGTGATTAGAGGAGTTATCCCAAGGCCTAATAGGCCTTTTCAGCACTTGCATATTGATTATGTCACTATGATTCAAGTATGTAACAGGTACAGGTATCTAATTGTTGTGGTGTGTCCATTCTGTAGATGAATACAAGCAGGTCCATGTACACACCCAGAATCTACCTGTGCGGCCAAATTCCTGGTGAGGGAGGTGTTTTCCAGATGGGGAGTGTGTGAGGTAATGAGGTCAGACAATGGTCCTCATTTTGTTAATGCAGTATTTGAACAGATTAGCTTGTTGCTTGGTATAAAGCACATGTTTTCTTCGGCGTATCATCCTCAAGGGAATGGAATATGCGAGAAACTCAACGGCTTGTTAAAGGAAAGGATAGCCAAGTTGAAGCTTACTCTGAAGAAGGGATGGCTGCACTGTCTTCCACTGGCACTGTATGCACTCAGAAACCAGCCTTGTTCTGACCACCATCTCACTCCGCACAAAATTGTGATGGGCAGAAGGATGCAAACGCCATTAAAACTTCAAAATAGAGCTAGATGTGATGCTCAGCCAACAGGAGAATTGTTAGGATTGAAAATGCAAAACTACTTGAATTGCATGACATCTTGTCTTACTGTAATTTCAGGACAGCTGCAGCGATGACAAGAAGGGTATAGGGCAGTACAGAACACAGAAGGAGATGCTGCAACAGACAAAATTCCAGAACTACGTGTTCCTCCACTATTCCCTTGGGACACGATCCTAGTGAGAAATCACATGAAAAAAAGTGGGACGAGCCAAGGTTCAATGGCCCATTTAGAGTGGAGGACGGCACAGCTTCAGCAGTCAAGTTACAGGGAAGATGAGCTTGAATTCTGGGCGACATCAAGCCATACATCGGAGAAATCCCTCTGCCTGCACCCCACCGTGAAGAAACTACAGACAACGGGGAAGAACCACAGCACATGCAGACAAGGTCCATGATGAGGAAGAAGGACGCATGAGCAGCCAAGTGAAAGACAAAGAACTTTTGTGCAAAATTGTTGCTTAGTTCTGGACACTTCATTTGAGCAAAATAAGGGAAGTAGGACATAAAAACACGGACACTCTGTGCATACTAGTTGCAGGGTGAAGAAGAAGAATTGCATGTGTAAGCCACAATATAGCTTGTTGAGTTTGAACTTTGGACTGAGGCACACTGAAGCCTTGATAAGGAAAAGATATGCCAAATTTTGATCGAGGATACATACATTGGAAGAGAATACAGTATCCTGATTCTTTCGACATAGAATCCCTATTTGGACTTTCTTATGATGTCACACAATAGTGACCTCACCAAAGACATTCTGATCTATTTTTAGTTAGTATTGAGGTCGTACCCGTCGTTGGTGGGAAGGCTCACAAGCATAGCAGAGTTTCTTCAAGATCCTGAAAACGAAAAGACAATAAGGAGGCTGCTCACCGTGATTGCAAAGCAGTTTCTTCTGCTCCCGGAGTACAGCGAGGACAAGACAAATGTCCCTGTCACAAGAGAATAGCAGACTAGCCAGTAATTTATTTTTTTGCTTAATTGAAGACTTTCCTGAACTTGTGGGGAGACATGCCAATGTCGACGTCCTCACTTTCATCAGAGACCCAGCGAACAGTACACAGCTGAGTATGCTCCTGCATGGAATCGTGATGCAGGTCGAACTTTCTAGTAAGTATCAGAATCACAGGAGAACAGTGTAAACTTTCCCTCGAGGGACAGATCATGAAGATGTTGCCAAGAACTTAACTTTTATTTATACTGACAAGGAACCAGCATGTTGTCCGGAATGAAACAGATTAGAGGTATAGATTGGGAATTAGTTTACATGGAACATGCAAATTAAAACATTACTGAACTTAATGCCTCATTTGGAACTTTCTTTAATAGAAAAATAACTGTTTCCAGAGACAGTCTATTATTCGGATGAAGACGATAATCAGTTCAGCACGCATGACCTGCAAGCAGAGGCAGCAGAATCCAGATAAAGTGGCAATGTTTAGTATGTATTAAAGAGTTCGTTTTGCTTCCATAGATGATTGAGATGGGAAACCAGAGCAGCAACAATGTCCTCCTTCAGGAGGAGAGACATTCATATTAGCCCAGGAACAGATGTTGCAAATTAACCTACAAATGTATCATTTACACATGCATAGCATTCATTACCATCTTACTGTCATTAATGATTAGAACTGCATTTTCCATTGGTGCACAAATCATTCAGGTCCCCGTGCACCCACCTAATGATGTACGCATGAAACCTGCAAAGGTACCCAGACCTTACATAGTCATTCCAGTTCCGAGAAAGAATGATAGAGTGACTGAACTTGAGATGGATGTGATAAACAATGACACACACGTGACACTTGTGATAACAGATGAATTGAAAAGCCGGAGACAGGGTCGGCAAAGTAAACCTGAGAAAGGGTTGATGAAGGGTACATGTACACCGATAATGAGTACATACACACATGGTCTAGTGTCAATGACTGCAGAATCACATTCCAGAAAATGGGAAGAGTTTGGACAGAGCTCAACAAGAAGCTTTTTACCAAAGGGTGTTATAAGACACATGAAAAGGGAACTGTTAAGGAAACAAAAGACTCTAGAGAATGAACAAACAGAGACAGCACCGACGGGACACTTGATCCAGTGATGAAAGGGTCAAGCTTAAGTCCTGAAATAAAATCACGTGCAGAGATAATGGCAGAATCAATATGAATGTTCATAACAGGAGCCAAAAAGAGACAGGAGTGCAAGGAAAGACTTACCAGACCTTATCCTACAATAATAATACACGAGGACACACCAAGATCATTGATGGGGATACCTGAGAATCCTCCAGCAAGAAGAAGCTATACGGATGTGTTCAAAGATTGTGGTTTTAGCAAACTACAGAAAGACTTTAAGAATTAGAAGAAGCACACAAAAAGACAATAACAAATTGAACGATTACCTGGACAGAACAGCACACTTGGGAAACAACATATGGTACCAACATATGAAGGAAGTTGGAAGACAACCTTCAGAGGAAGAATGCTTTGTTTGTGCACTCTTACCTTACAGCATGGGGAAGTCAAAACTCTTTGTAGCTGTTGAGATAGATTTGTAGACAGCACACTGTCTGTCACATATAGCAATGTGCAAGGCCAGAGGTCAGTTCATTGGAAGTGATGTTTCTCTCAAATGTGCAACTGAAGAAACTGACCCAGATGAAGATGATTATGTTCAAGACATAAAGACAAGAAACAATGCCAAAACAAAGAATGTGGTGATCAGATATGAAAAACCTGGAGTAAAAGGAGCAAAGTTCAGAAGAGAAGTAATCAAGAAATTGGAGACTGCAGGAAAAACTCCAGAAGAAGCTCGAAGATGGAAGAACAGAGGTCAAATGCAAACCTGGGGAACAGTGCTTTCACCAGATGGATGGGAGAAAGGAGTAGTGATCTGCTGAGCATGGGTAGTGGTTGGTTGTTACCAGGCTACCATTGACATAGTGCAAAATGGATGCAAGCCATTATGGCCAAAGCTTGCTAAATTATTGACAAGGGTCTAGGAAAGAGGAGGACCCTTGCAGATAATACCATTGCAGAGTCAAAAATTCTGCTTCAGGTCCACTGGTGCAAGAAAAATGCAAGAAAATTAGAATTGTGGTTGAGTCTTTGACGTGGTTGACAGACCTACACCTAAGAAAATCTGGACAGTAAGGTACCCATTGAGAAAACCATATCTACAGGCAAGAAAAAATGATGGTTGTCAGAATGTAATACCCAAAGAGGCCAAGAAGATACTAAAGGAAGATGAATGGTGACATCATGAGAAATCGGACTGATGCACATATAGAAGATATAATGACCTAAGAATACTGGCAAAGGGACGAAAAACCAGACCGTTGTTGTCAATATGAAGAAACTTATGCCATATACACGATGAAGATATTCAGCTAGTTTAAATGTGTACAGATGCAGGAAACCTCAAGAAGCAAAGAAATCGTGAAGCTTGCTTATGCTTAGTAGTAAAATGTATTGCGGCAAGCGCCAACTATACATATATATAGCTCAAAAGCACTTTATAGATTAGTGAAAATCCACTGCCCACATGAACAGAATGGAACAG
This sequence comes from Ambystoma mexicanum, assembly GCF_040938575.1. Classification (NCBI taxonomy): domain Eukaryota; kingdom Metazoa; phylum Chordata; class Amphibia; order Caudata; family Ambystomatidae; genus Ambystoma; species Ambystoma mexicanum. The sequence goes on along the minus strand of NC_090930.1, from coordinate 289,285,491 downwards.
AGGTTACTAAAGGTCTCAATAGGAGAGTGTTGCATCGAGAATTAAGACAGAGAGAAACCCAGCTGAAGGTAACCATGCCAAGAAGCCAACATCGTATTGGGCTGGAAAAGGCCAACAGTAGATACAATTAAAGAGAAAAGAACAGAGTATCCTCTTCAGAAAGGTCAAGATAAGCCACAGATGGTAGAAGACTGTATTTGTATTTGTATTTTTTTTGTTTATATAGCGCTTTATTCCAAAGCGCTGAACATTTTAACAGCTTGATATATATAACATTATAACAGTAGAAGCAAATTACAATTATGAATCATTCTAACAAAACAGTAAGAAGAGCAATTAAACTGAAGGGAATAGGGAGAGTAGTTTAGTAGGATTGAGAGGGAGAGGGAGGGGAGAGGAGGAGAAGGAGGAGGGAACGGAAGGGGAAAGGGTGAGAGTGGGGTGGTGGGGGAGGAGAAGGAGATGATCAAGGGGAAAAAGATAAAGGAAGGAGGGGAAGCAAGAAGGGGGAAGGGGTTTCAAGGCAGGGAATGGAGGAGAGATTTAAGGGAAGTGCGGAATGAAGATAAGGTAGTAATAGAGCGGATTGAGAGAGGTAAGGAGTTGCAGTGCAGGGGGTTAGGAGCGGCAAGGAGCATAAACTGGCAGAATTAAATCAAATACACAAAATTGCATAAAGAAGAGGTCGATTTCACAGTGTCCTAATCACGTGACATGGCAGGCAGGAAGGGATGAGACTTTCACACCTACGCATGGATCCCTGCCATACCCATACTCCTTAACCTTCTCAGACCAAGAAGCAGACTTGAGGCCAAGCTAGAAAAAGGTAATTGACACATGACCACTGAGGTGATGATTGATTGTAACATAATTGTAGGGAAGCTGGGGTGCAGACAAACTCTGTGCACCTGGCTGGTTGTTCTGCATGAGTGGAAAAGTATGAGTGGGGTTGATGCAAACCCAATCATAGTGGACTGTGTAATCTAGGGTCCTATAGTAAGTAGAACCAATGAGACATCATACTTTTAGTGACATTTACAGGGGCCATTTTGAAGGAAGGGCTTAGTTGGCTTGTAAATTACATTTGGGCCCACTTACAGTGCCAAAGGAGCCCTGGGTGAGCTTAGCGATAGACATCTTGAGGCCATATCATGTTTGGGCAAGAGTAGCAAATTTGTAGTGGTGCTCATTGATCACTTTTCTAGGTGGCAAGAGGTTGCTGTGATGAAAAAAGTAGCCTCAATTAACATTGTAATCTTCCTAGACAACATTTCCATTACTTAAGAAACAAATGAAACGATAATGGACTACCATTTGCAGAAACAGAAGTTAAACAATGTTGTGAACAATTGGGGTTTAAATAGAAATTTACATTTGCATATCACCAAGAGGCCAACGGCATGCTGCAGAGAATCATGTGAGTTATTTATGATTGTATTCAACAAGCCTCAGTGAAAGAAATGGTGTGGAAGTGGGCACTAAGCAAAGTAGTGTGGAGTATGCAGGTAACTTCACATAGCCAACATGAATTTCACCTTTCAGACGAATGAAGGGCAGGGAACCAAATTGCAAGTTCTCGCCATCATGGTGGATGGAAAAGGTAGAAATAATGAAAACAGATGAACACTTTGTGGCAGACAACATAGTGGCAGCGCAGAGTACCATGAAGGTAAGTTTACCCTCAACAAAACAGCGATCATCCTCAAGATCAAGGTGGGAGATTATGTTCATTTGAAATGGGGAAGATAACAAGTGAAAGGCATGTCTAAATACTCCAACCCTATGAGCGTAGTCAAACTATTATGGATCGCCACAAGGGCGGAAGATGGAGCAGTTTAAAATCGAGCTATTTAATGTGATGAAGTGGTAGTGGTAATGGTAGTGGCACGAGAGGAGTGTTTGAGAGACCGGAGAGTGTGCAATACCCCCCTTAATATCCAGACAGGGGGCAGATAGGTAAGGAAGGTTCATGAAAGGAGCACAAAACGGCACAGGTGTTTCGATGAGGGAAACTTTGGTCAGGGAAGTTGCTATAAATCAAGGAAAGGAAGGAAACTAATCCAGAGTGAAAGGCGCAATAGGAACAGCCAGAGGGTATGGACGATGCCCAAGAAGTTTAGGTATTATGAAATATATGCCTTAGGGGATCCACTAAAGTGTACAGTATAAGTTGCATGAAAAGCAATGTGTGTAGTTCTTTTTCTTCCATGTTTTCCTCCACAGAAGATTATGTCCACTTAATTACATTTATTTAAAAATTTCTTTCAAATGTTCCTTATTATACTTTTTTTTAAAAAGGGGGGATGAGACATATTGGGCATCATTATGACCCTGACGGTAAGTATCGGTCATTACCGGCATGGCGCAATTACTGTGTCCGTGCTGGCATGGGACCGCTAAAAGTGACCCATTACGAGTTTGCGGGCATGAGCATTGCGCCATGCCATTAATGAAATCACCGGCATGACGCTAAAGGGCTAAAAATCCCACTTACCATCATCGTATGCAGTGCAAATAGCACCTCCGGCATTCTAGCTATCGGCATTAGTGGTCACCCCGCTAATAGCGATAACCGCAAATAGAGCGAACCACTATTAGCGGTGACCGTTAATAAGCGGATCCGGAAGTAGCGTCATCACACAGGAACGGGAAAGAGCACGGTGGCCATCTTTAAAAACACAATCCATTGCCATCCTCTGTAACCAGGAGACATCTGACCCCCAGAACTCCCACACACCTCAACCACCACCCCTCTGATATCAGGATGCCAAAAGTTGTTAAGAAAAGCAGAGATCGGCTGTGGCAGGAGCGCTTCTCAAGAGAGGAGCTGACCATGTTGGCGTAAACCCTCCGGAACATGCAGACATCATGTTTGCAACATAGATGACCCGACCGGCGCTGCTGTGGAAAAAGCAGATTTGAGCTATGGTCGCCCTGAGGGTCAGTGCTGTCGGCACAACACCCGCACCCCAAAACAATGCCGCAAGCGGTGGGACGATCTACGTCTCCGCGTGAGGAGCATACTGGCAGCAAACAGGAATCTTGGGATGGCAACAGGAGGAGGTGCTGAGTCACCACTAAAACTCCAGCCATGGGAGGAGATAAGTGCCTCCACCATAGGCATGGAGTCCATAGAAGGAGTTGGGGACATGGGGAGAAGAGCCCCGTCATCAGCCGATGCCGGTAGGTGTCCTAAATATAACTATGCCAATACCACACGATGATGTCCAGATGAATGGGAAGTGCAATGATGCATACCAGGGTCAACCAGACACATTAGCACAAGACTGCCTACAGCCAGTGCAGAGCATCACCTTGTCCACATGCACAATGAACCCAATTTAGTAGCTACCCACATGTCTCCATGCATCACCCACCCAAGAGTGAGATAACCTGTATGTCACTCCCTCCAATGTGACTCATCCACCAATCCATATCAATTCAGCCACCACAATGCATGCTCAGTGCCCGTAGACCCATCACTAACCCTCTCCCTCCTTTGGTCCCCCACAGGCACACAATCAGACAGCGCCGATGACAACAGCGGTGCCACCCCAGCTAAGAAGGCCAGGGCCGAAGAAGAACAACACCGGCCTTCCACTTCAAGGGGCATAAGGAAACCCCTAAGACAGGAAATGGCCAGGAGCACTCCACAGGCCACAGCACCAATGGGCTCCACGTTCACATCTTTGGCACCAACAACAGCCTGCATCAGCCAAGTGTTGGCCGCCGAAGGAACTGCATCGGCTGAAAGCAGCACCATTGGAGAAACAGCTGCCATTGCAGCAATCTCGGATGACGAGGAAGGGGATGTGCTGCATGTTGACACTCCCCCCCACTGGCCCCCTGCATTCCCCCCACCTGTCCCCATCCAGCCTGCCCGACAACACCATACACAGGCTATCTCCGGCAAACTCGTGGCTGGCTACTCCCAGCCAAACCACACCTGTGCGGGAGGGTAACAGTATTTTGGACACCCCTCAACCATCAACCACAGCCCAAATAACCCCAGCGGGGATGCAGGAAATTATAAGGCGCCAACAACAACTCACTGGCCTGTTGACACAGCATATCACATAATGTGGTAGTGCTAGGGAGGAGATGCGTGATTGTGCTGCTTCCCTGAGGTCAGCTATGAATCCTTGGTCCAAGCAATGGGGGACATTCGTCCATCTGAGCAACCGAGTTCTTCCTCGGCTGCCAGTTCCACCAGGACCAGCTCCGTGCGCAGGTCGGGCAGGAACCGGCGGTGATCGGACAGGGGTGCACCTGGTGCTGGGAGAGGGGGATGCCAGTAGGCACAGCCTTGTGTTCTGGTGCCACGTGGTCCACTTGTGCACAGTCCTCCACACCATTTGTTGGGGAGTAGAGGGGGGAGAGGGGAGTGGGTGTGTTGGGGAGTAGATGGGGAGGGGGGAGTGGGTGTGTTGGGCAGTAGAGGGGGGTGGGGGGAGTGGGTGTGTGGGGCGGTGGGCCTGTTCACTTAGTTTTGCCTATTCAATACACTTTTTGGTTAATCAGAAATCACATGTGTGGACATTGCTTATTGCGTAAATGTGCTTAATTGGTTAACAGTCTACAGTGTCCATGTCCCGGACACACCCTGTGCCCCGACTGCAATCTCCATGTAACCCCCCCTGTCCATGCCTGCAAGATACATTGGTTGATCAGAGTCAGACGCATGGCACGTCCCTCCTGTGCATCGTTACGTCCCTGAGGCGCTGTCCCATCGCAAACCTCCTTATCCTCGTTGTCAGGTGATGGGATTGCTGTTAAGCGTCAGTGGGCAGGGGCACATTCCGTCAGATGCACTTATTGTGTAGCATGACACATGCCATGACGTTCTTGCCCACCTCCTGATGCCCGTACAGGAGTGCCCCACCAGACCTGCTGAGGCAGTGAAAACTTGCCTTCAAAAGGCCAAATGTCTGCTCAATCACCACACGGGTACGTGCATGCGCACAATTGTGGTCCTCTTCGTGCATGTTCTGCGGGTTACAGACTGCGGTAAGGAGCCACCTCTTCAAGAGATAGCCTGCATCATCTGCATGTGACCATTGATGTATGAGTAAGTTACTACATCATAATTGACCTAGCATGCATGTATTTCTTATGTTCAAGGCCATTTCCATGTATGGATAGAGACACACAATGTGACTGGTATGTGTGTATTCCTCTTATGGACTGGTTTTCATGCCATCTACTAGTGGGCGCAGGAGGGTCAAGTTCTTTGTGAGTGCCCATGCACTGTGTTAGTCCACAGTGGTTGTTTCTGTGATGTTGAAGATGTCCGGTGATTTGTATGCTTTCATCCTGGCACCGTTGATGTCAGCCTCATGATGATCTCACTACGCACAAGAAAAGATGACATACAATTCAGTTGGGCCTCTGTGTCAGTGTAGTGGTATATTGATGTTTTTGGACCTCATGTGACTCCTTTGTATGCAGTCATGGGGGACTGTCCTTTCAGTTGATGATTTTTGGTGCTGTGTATTGGCCATAGTCATTGCTTGTACCTGCATTTTGATGAGGGGATGCAATCTGATTTGGTACAGTGCACATGCACATGGCTGTGGAATGATTGTGACACAGCTTCATTTACATGGTAGGGCTGCTTGCATCTTGCAATTTGTGGTCATGTATCATGCCCCCAATGGTGATGATGGTGTCCCGGTCCAGACGGTACAGGGTGTGAATCTGCTCACCGGTTAGGTTGAATGGACTGGCTCTGATGCGTGGGATTGGGGGCTGCCTGCGTGGTGCCACTGGCTGTGCTGGTAGGGCATGCTGGGCCTGCCTTGCCCTCCTTCTCCTCCTGCGTCTCCTCTGTGCTGCCTGTTGTTGTTTTTGTTCTTGTTGTTGTTGTTGTTGCACTTCCACTGCAATCAGGTCCTCCAGCCCCAGCATTGCTAGTAGTATTGGGGTCATTGTGGAATATGACTGGGTGTGGGACGGGGTGGGGTGTGCTCCTTTTGTGCTTGCCCAGTCTGTATGGCCTCCACCTGTGCTGATTGTGTGCACATGTGGCAGTTGGGAACACTGCACATGGCCGTTTACGGTTGGTCCGCGATGGCAGTATTAGCACCATGGCGGTAAGGTACTTTACACCCTTCACAATGGCATTAATTGCATGTCCGCTTGACTTGTGATGTTCCCCACTTTGCGCCATGCCAGTATTTGCGGCATGGGAGGTTGCGTGCCTGCACCCTTGGCGCTTTTAGCGGCACCGTTCATTACGTTGCCGTTAATAGCGCATTGTTCAGTTATAATCGGCCGGAGCGGTAAACGATGCCGGTAATCCGTTACTGGCATTGTTTGCCACTTACCGCCAGGGTCATAATGAGGCCCATAGTCCATGTAGTTGAAATGTGTGTCAGCAGCTGGAACTCTTGGGTTGCATCCCCAGAGGTTCAGTGTTTGAGGAAGAGAATATTGGAGGAGAGTGTGGTGGAAAGGGCATAAGACGTAGAAGGAGGTGTAAGCATGTAAGCAGAGTTGTAACCCGTAGTAACTGATATCAATAAATGACTAGAACTCTACCTGTGTACTTCAATACTTCGATGGTTTTGATAAGGTGCCTGGTGCTCATGTAAAACTCTGTGGACTTTGTACTCACGGCTTTTGTAGTGAGGTGGTTTGGCTGCTTGCCTCTGAAGCGGTAGCAGCAAAGGGAGCTGGGAATGTATATCAACTCCTCCAATTTTTGTTGATTCAGTAAAAGCTGAAACAAAACAGAGGTAGGTAATATGAGGTGGAATTTTATGTACTCTTGGCTTGAGGCATCAATTGAGCCCAAGACTTTGTGAATCAGGGGATCTGCCGCAACCTGCGCAAAGATCCTGGACAATTCAAAATAACCAGTCCAGGGATCATGGTGCTCAAGTGCAGAACCCCCTTTGCAACCAATGCTGTTTTTTTTAATTTTGTCATTACACACAGTCACGCATTTTAATTAGAATGAAAGAGGAAAGGTGATTGTCTGATTCTATTGTATATGACTTATTTTAAGAAGGTGCAGTATTCTTTTATTGAAGATGTTTATTTTGTGATTCACAGTGTTTCCTTATGTTTTCCACAGTCTATTTCCTCAGATATAACAAAAATTCCTCCGTTTTGCTGAGTGGTTAATTCCCCTCACTTTCATGAATGGGGTTTAGATTCTGTTAAGAATCACAGAGGCTAGTATTATAAATAACATGTTTTGTCCATGCAACCAGCAGTATTGGGAAGAGGGCAGCCCTGTCCCACCCCCCTAAGCACTTTAGAGTGAGTGTTAAGTATTTCAATCAGGCGATACACCCTGGTCTCAGCCTAGTATGCAGCACACAGCTGAAATACTTATTTTATCTATAGGTTCAATATTCTGAGTGATATACCACTCATATCACACCCCTTCTCAAATACCCCAGGTCACAATGGACCAGGAATCAGGCTGGTTGGTAAAGGTAATATTTATTTATTTATTAAACATTCAAATCAACCATTTACTTTGGAATAGACAGCAGCAATCACCAATGTGGTGACAATAACAAAGAAGAAGGAATGCAAGGCACTTAAAGTCACTCTTTAGCAGTCCAAAATATAAAACACCAGAGAAAACACTTTTGGCTTGTTTGGAAAAATGGCCTTTTAGTTAAGATTTCCCCCTACAATATTCCTCAACCCACAAATAAACAATTCTAACTAGATATAAGGAAGCAACAGGTAATCAGGAATAAGGAATAGAAGAATGAATTCTAATACAACCGTCCGTCCCCAAACAAGAGAGAAAAATGGATTTGAAATCTTACACTTTTAAAATGACATTCGGAAATGGCTGGGTAAAACAATGAATGTGTGCAAAAATCCTTAAATCAATACAAATCTCTCTGGGAGCAACATTGGAAAGATACTAACAATCATGAGCTATAGTATGAGCAAAAGTAAAAACTTTCAATCTGAATGGAAGGTTGAAAATAATTTGCAACAAAAATCACACATGTAAAACTTTGCAAAAAAAGCAGATTCCCGCCTAAAATTTATCAAACGGTTTTGAAGAAGAACGGGTGAAATACACTGATTTTTGGGTTGGGTGTAGCTATAGGTCTAAGGTACACTATGGAGTCGAAATGAATTTTCTAGCTGTTAAACTGATGAAGATATGCAAGGTTGAATGAGAGGCATTTTTAGAATAATCGGGTAGTGAAAAACAGAAAAGAAACTCAGTTTGGACAAGAAAATATTTACTATAGTTTTACTCTATGACTAGAGCATTCCGGCTAGAATACCAAGGAGGGACAAAGTAAGCCATGACTTCAACACCAAATCCCCTGTACTCGCCCCGGCAGAACCAGTCGGATTACTTGAAATAGGATTGATAATTTAAGATTTACAAATGATAAAATGACTAAAGAAAGGACGCTTAGCAAGAAAAATCAAAAATAGAATGGCAATAAGGATTTTGACAATGTTATATGTTATTATGGTAAGGATATGATGGTTTAGAGATTGGGATGAGACAATGCAAGGCAGGGTATGCTATGATTTTCTATGCTTCTATACTCACAGTCCACTTTAATTTAGGATTATGGTCCTTCAAGGGTTCTGGTCATCACACGGATCGGGTCTAACCAAGGACAGCTCGGCAAATTGGGCGGAACAGGATCAGGTGGGCGGTTCTGGTCAACAGACTGCACTGGACTATACTGGACTGCACTAGATTGCACTGGACTGGCCCTTCTGGTTACTGGAGACTAGAGATCAGTGGAATGGCGAGTTTGCAGGCATGCATCTAGTAGTAGTAGGAAGCCAGGTTGGATCATAACGCTTCCCTTGGGTACTTGGGATTTTTAGAATTTGAGGCCTAGCTGAAAAAGGGTTCAGCAGTGCATAGGCTTTGGCTTTGCAATGAAAGCTGGAATCAGGATCAAGTAGGACGAAGAAATCAGGAACAGGACCCAAGCAGGAAATCAGCAATAAAGTCAGGAATCATTGTGTTTGTGTGTTGTTAGGTGCCCTTATTTATTATGCCAAATGACATCACTAAAGTATATGGCAGGGGCAGGCTTACTGTCCACACCCATAATGCTAGGATTGGGCAAGAGCATAGTTTCCACCTTGCTCTTTGCTGATTGGATCACAGAAAAGGATGTCATGTTTATGGTGTTACTTTTACAATGTCTAGAAACCTCCCTTAGCTCCTAGAACCAAAATCTAATTTTACCACAAATACATATTTATACAGTGATAACCTCTGAGAAAATCAAATACACAGGTTACATATTTTGTGGGTCATATTTCAATCCAAACCCCAAGTCTGTGGGACCTGGCTTAGCCTTTCTGCTACATTTTGTCAATTTTAACCATGAAAGATTTGGCCTAAAATGTCCCACTTTTGTACATAGATGTGCATTTGCCCCTGGGATGTGTGTACAAAATTCTATGTGCGTAATATGAATACTTTCCCCACAATCTGTCATTCTTTACAACTTCTGTTCCTTATGCAGTAGTGATTTCTACCAAGTCTTCACAGAAAAAGCATACATTTAGATTTAAAACTACCAACTTTCATGTTTGTCCTCATTCTTGCTGCAAAGTTAAATGTCTTTAAAGTTCAGTTACAAAATAGGTTTTTTAAAACCAACAGGAAGTCTATTATCACTTATCAGTTTTTTCTTTCTTTTCCCCAACTGTAAGCAAATGTCAATTCCTTTGAAGCAGGATGAGGGGCCTCTGTCTTGGCTGAAGTTTACTGCCCTCCCAATTGAAAGGTGAGAGCCTTATCCTGCTATTGTCTCAGCCTGGAGCAAAGACAAATGTCTTTTGATGACTTGGGAGGTACCTTTTTCCTGGGTATTCAAAGCCTCCAAGATAGCAATTAGCCTTTCCTGTGCCAGCAGTTTATGGGGTGTCACCCTTTCTGAGGGCTAGCACTGGCAGAGCAAGTTTTTTTTAAATATAGTTTGCCAACTCATCCTGGGTTTTAGCTTTGATTTTCTCCTTTTAAATGTTGATTTTAAACCTATGGAATTAAAACAGTTTATAGGAGTACTTTTACCAGCAAGAAATATCTTTACATTTCTAAATGAGCATGCCTTTACACAACAATGTACTTTTAAATAGGTGATGTTGCTCTTCATTCAGGAAAAAGCACTTTTGACTAATTTCTTTAAATTCGGTTTTCATCTGCAGCAAATATACACTTTGTGCAGCTCTAGTTCTTTCTTTGAGTGCTGGAATTGTTTGCAGCATGGATAGATGTATCAGGCATCTGTTTAGAGTCTTTCTCTTATAGCTGATTCTTTAGATACAATTGCAAAGTTTTAGCTGTGTTTCCCGTGTAAAATGAAAACGCAGTCCCTGGTTGCTTTTCCAAATAACAGACACAATAGATGATACTGGGCATTGCATGGCCCTTTAATCACACTGGTTCATGAGAAATTATGGATTTAGCGCCAAAACAGCACTTTAAGGCTGGGAAAGTGCCATTATAAAGAGGCATTTTGGGTTTTCAGCACAATGATGGTGCCTTTTTCACCACGTGGTGTAGCGCAGGGCGCAAACAACATTGCTATTTTTGCATAGATGTTAGTAATTGTAGTTAAGAGCCAAAGCCTGTGTGGCAAATGTGGCATTGCTTGCATTAGGTCCAAATTGCAAGACAAGGGAAATCTCCAGCCATGCCCAAACTCCCATGAGGACAGCCCATACTGCCAACAGCCACAATGCCTATTCATTGTTCTAACAGTGTTGCAAAGATGTGTTTTTTACTCAAGATGAATGTGCCCTGCAAGGCAGCGATCAGAGACCGGCACCTTGAATGTATGTTATCTCTGGCCAAAGCATGACCCGGCCCATCCCCAGGCGACAATGAAATATAGCCCATATAACTCACTGATCCCTGAGACCCCAGAATTCCATGGCACCAGGTGCCCTGTGACCACCAACCCTAAAAGTAACAAGTCCTGAATTTTCAAAGAGTACAGACATTGCATGTCTTTGAAATATAATCATGTGATTTGTATTGCGAGGTGCTGGGATGGATCCATTATAGTTCAAAATGAGGGTGGAGACCTTTGAGTAGAATGGCACAGAAGGGAGTGAGTGAAATGTGTCTGTGGAGGTCAGAGTGCCCCAGAACCTCCATTGAGCCAGCCCTAAAATCTGTCGGGTGCACAGTATACTGACAAAGTTGCAGGTTGACAGGTGTGTAGTTGATTTGTTCTTTGACCTTCGACGTGAGAAGAAGAGGGTCACTGCAGCACCCATGTGATGGATGACAGATGGACTTGGCTGGAACAATGACCTGACATCTTTTATGGAGCAGGCAGCTCATGTATAGGTGCACAACAACCAGCTGCACAGGTTTTTACTGTATACATTGCGTCATCAGTGATATTTTTCTTTATAAGATTCTGCTTGTACTACTTTTCAGCAGAAAGTTCTTGGCAGCAGAGCACTTTGTGGTTGCGCCCATCTGTGTATGATATTGAAGCTTGTTATCCTTAAAAGATTGACTTGGCCCTTTCTTCCCATGCGGGTTGTACTCTCTGGTGTGAGCGTTCATGGACTTGCCTTCAATTGGTGACCCAGATGTGATCCCAGTGCCCCCGTATTTGCAGAGGCTTCCAGTCCTCTTCTCCTGAAGGAGCTGTGCCCACATTCAGCAACTGGTCCCAAAAAAACATGTCTTCTGGGTGGTTTAGCAGGGGCCATTTTAAAAGAAGTCCTCTTTGCTCTTTGAAGCGGGGCACGGCAAGCCGGTGTTGGAACCCTGTGATGGAGGAGTTCGGATGAGCACGCACATGTGAGAAGATGTCATGCGCCCGTTCTCTTTGCGCATCTGGGACAGATGGAGAGGGGTCCACCATTGAATTGTTCCATCATGCTTCTTTCCGCACTGTCTCCGCTGTCTAGTTGTTTCAGACATGGCCACCGCCAAGAGCTTTTAGCTCTCTTCCTCCCGGTGGCCACTGCGTTGCAACTGCCCAGATTTCTCCTTTGTTGCTACACACTACGTTATCTCTCTTGTCTAAGGTAATCCTGCTATCCTTGTTCTCTGCCTCCTTGGCAACAGCCCTCTCTCCGAATTTGTCTTTCTGTTTCTCACGGCTTCCCATGGTTTCGCTTTCCATCCTCCGTTCGGGTACTCAGTGCTCTTCCCAGTTACCCGACTGACTGTTTGACACTCTCTTCTCTTGCCCCTCTTGCCGTTCTTTAGGCTTCCCTGATCTCTGCTCTGACCTGTGCGCCTTGGATCATTCCTTCTGAACAGTTACTTGGATTATCTCACCCACCACTATCCTTATCAGATAGCTGGGACTCCAGTCTTACCGTTTCTGAAATGTGGTTTCTATTCCCAGAAAACACTCTTTCCCTCGCCATACCAAGGAACGGAACCCACTGGCTTCGGTAGATAAGACGATTCCCAGGTTTCTTTGCCATGCTAAGGCTTGTTACCCCCTTTGGCTACTGCAGGACCGGGGCCCTGGTCGTCTGGTTCTCCTGCAGACCATAGTGGCATCGTTCCACGGTAGACCATATCTGCACAAAAAGAAACAAAGCTTTAAACACAAAGGAAGAAAGAAGCCACCAGTGGAGGTATCCAGCAGCTCAGATGAGGAGCAGTTTTTGAGCTCAGAGCCTGACAGTGATATTGACAATAGACCGTTGTAAGTGATAACAAGTAGGGGACAGATTCATGAGTAAGTGTGATGGGTGTGAGTACGTGGAGAGTGAGGTCATTAATGTGACATGGGTGTTATTATTTTGTTGGTGTTTGTACTCTGAAGAGATTGTTTAAGTAAGCCATTATGAGGTAAGGCAATGGTAAGGCAAGGAGCCCCTCCTTAGAAGCGGAGGGAAGGTGCTACCACGATGAAATATATTATTTAAAGCAGGAATACACAGATAAAGGTAGTTGTCTCATATAAGTAATAGGTCAGGAACAAAAAGTGGATGTTATTTTAGCTTGTTATTTCATTTCTTTGTATTCATGTTTCATTGGATGAAGAACAGGCCCAAGGAGAGGCATTAATTACATGTGCTATGGCGTGGTGTGTCATTGAATGGTTGTGTGAAGTAGTGTGTGTGCAAGGGGGAGGGGAACAGAAGAGGATAGAGGTTGATTTTCCTTTTTTCTTGTTGCAAGCAGTGGCAGCATACATGGCACATTAGCGGGGTTCTGCGAGATTAGTAAGACAATAGACAGCACTAGCACGGGAGGAGGAACACCATTAGAGTGTATGTATAAGGCCCTGCCACTATATCATGACATCGTGGAGAAATACCATAAACAGTGGATCATAGAGACAGGAGGAGGGGGTGCCTGTAATGTTGTGACACTAACCTGTCTCGTGCAGCAGTCTACGAGGCAATTGGGGAGTCCCCTGAGGCCCCTAACACCTCCCTCCTCCCTAAGAGGGAACCGAAGGGGTGTGCAAGGGATCCCAGGGAAACCCTCCTGGGGGAAAAAACCCTGCTGGAGTGGATGAGAAGTTGGATCGGTCGCGTCTCCGCTGGCTGCAGCTCCTCAAGTTTTACAGGAATCACTGGATCGGGTCACTGTACCTCGGCGAAGTCCCAATTTGTCTGAAAGGGGGGACTATCTGTGGACTGCGGAACGGGAAGGCTAGGCAGGATGGTACGGGTAGCGTCTGTAGAGAGTAGCGACGCTCTGGGCTTCGGCTCTGCTGGACCATATCCGGAATCCGTGAGAGAACGAGATGACGTCAGAGGACATCTGACTTGTGAACGTGAAAACACTGCACCGTAACCCAGAGGATGAGAAGCCATCTTGGAAGAGGGGAAAACGGCGAGTGCACGCAATCTCCAGCGTCGCCACAGGGAACGCCGGTGCCAGCCAGTCGTGACAGTATGCCCCCTTCCGAGGGTAACACCTCCTGGTTTGCCCGGATGACACCTGTGGAAACGGCGAACCAGTAAGGGGGCGTGAACTGCTGAAGCCGGTTCCCACGTACGGTCAGCCACCGAGTAACCCTTCCAGTGGATCAAATACTGCAGTCGACCGCGATGATAACGGGAATCACAAATGCCCGAGACTTCGAACTCCGGACCTTCCATAGTAGCCACTGGAGGCGGGTAGGCCCTTATAGATCGATCAAAACGATCCGATTTGTGAAGTTTGAGTTGCGAAACATGAAAAACTGGGTAGATCCTGGACCAAGAAGGTGGGAGCTGTAACTCAAAAGCCAAAGAACCTTTTGCTCTCAATACTGTAAAAGGACCAAAATATTTCGGAGACAATTTAGAGGGAACCATATGTCTGGGCAGAAACTTTGCTGAGAGCCAGACCAAATCCCCCGGGACAATCACTGGAGTCGATGAACGATGCAAGTCAGCATAACGTTTAGAATGCTCTTGAGCTTCCAGTAATGCGGTTCTGGCCAAAAGATGTCCCTGTTGAATGTCGCCCGTTAGGGCGTCCACATCTGGAAAGGCCGAAGCTCTGAGAAGAGATGAGGGATAGCAGGAAGGATCGTACCCATAGGTACAATGAAAGGGACTAGTTTTGATAGAAGCATGAGGAGCATTATTGTAGGCAAACTCTGCCAAGGGTAACAAATCCTTCCAATTGTCCTGTGCCGCTGATACAAAACAGCGCAGTTACGTTTCCAGAGTCTGATTTAAACGTTCAGTCTGCCCATTAGTTTGAGGATGGTATCCCGAACTCAAGGCTCTCTTTATGCCTAAAGCAGAGCAGACTTGTTGCCAATATCGAGAAATATATTGGGAACCTCGATCTGACACTATGCTGTCAGGAAGACCATGCCGGGAAAAGATGGAGTCTATGAACTGTCTTGCCATCTGTGTAGCTGTTGGTACTGAGGGTAGAGCCTGGAAATGAGCCATTTTGGTGAAATAATCCACTGTTACCATAATGGTTGTATGATCTTTAGACACAGGTAAGTCAACGATAAAATCTGTGGAAATCAATTGCCAAGGACGAGTAGGTATTTGGGCTAGAGCCAGCTTTCCCAAGGGTTTACTGCGAGGAACCTTGACTTGCAAACAGATCACACAAGAAGAGACGTAATCAGTCACGTCCCTTCTTAAGGTTTCCCACCAGAAATGTCTCAGTATGAGTTCTTGGGTACTGGCTATTCCACGATGTCCAGCAACCATAGAATCGTGACACATGTGCATGACTTCTGTTCGGAGCAGGAGTGAGGGAATGTACACCTGATGACCCCGGTAGAAACATCCGTCTTCGAGACTTAGTCCCCATTTGTCTGCCTGACTTCTAATGGAGTCCATTAAGACTAGAGTTTGGGCTGCTACAGAGTGGAGGAAGTCCTGGACCATAGATATGAACGTAGCATGAGGAAACAATCTCTCGGTCTGAAAACCAGATTTGCAATCCGGATCTCTGCGAGATAGAGCGTCAGCTTGAAGATTGGTTTTACCTGGAATTATAGTGAAAGTGATATTGTAGGGAGAGAAAAAATGGGCCCATCTTGCTTGCCGGCTGTTACGAGTTTCAGCGTATTGTAAACTCTTGAGATTCTGATGGTCGGTGCGGACCTCAATGGGATGTTGGGAACCCAACAGGAGATGTCTCCATTCCTGAAAGGCCCGTTTTATCGCCAGCAACTCTTTCTCTAACACCGTGTAATTGATCTCAGAAGAAGAAAAAGTCTTGGACAGAAAGGCCACAGGGTGTTCTGGTCCGTGAGTAAAGGCTTGTTTAAGTACCGCACCCAACGCAAAATGGGAGGCATCAGTTTCCACTATAAACGGTAAGCTTTGATCTGGGATTCGTAAGAGAGGAGCAGAAGTAACGAGAGTCTTCAAAGTATCAAAGGCTGACTGGGCGTCTTCCGTCCAATAAAAAGGCTTTCCCTTCTTGAGTAGTCTTGTAAGGGGCAGAACGATTGATGAAAATCCTGCTATAAATTTCCTATAGAAATTCGAAAACCCCAGAAATCTCTGTAGTTCCTTGACAGAACTAGGAGAGGACCATTCCAGAATAGCGGTCACCTTGCGAGGATCCATGGAAATTCCAGTAGGGGACAAAACGAACCCCAGGTACATGACTGTAGTCTGATGGAATATACATTTTTCAGGCTTGCAATAGAGGTGATTACTTCGTAATCGGTGTAACACCTGACATACGTGTCGGTGATGTTTTTTGGGATTCCTGGAGAATACCAATATGTCGTCAAGATACACCACTACCGTATGAAGAAGGAGGTCTGAGAATATATGGTCAATGAACCTTTGAAAAACTGCCGGGGCATTCGCGAGTCCGAAGGGCATTACTCGGTATTCAAAATGTCCAAAAGGGGTACGAAACGCGGTCTTCCACTCATCCCCTTCCTTGATTCTAATGAGGTGATATGCCCCTCTGAGGTCCAACTTTGTGTAAATAGTTGCCCCTTTTACTGCTTCTAGGATGTCCGGTATTAAGGGCATTGGGTATCGATCAGGAATCGTGATCTTATTAAGACCCCTATAATCAATGGAGGGACGTAATTCGTCCGTGTCCTTCTTAGCTATGAAGAATAATGATGCACCTGCAGGGGAAGTCGATTCCGTAATCAAACCGTTTCTGAGGTGGGTATCCAAATACTGCCGTAGGACTAATTTTTCCTTCTCGGAAAGGATGTACATCTTTCCAAAGGGAAGTGGCTGAGAGGAGTCTAAACGGATGCAACAATCATCTCTCCGATGAAGCGGAAGTTCAGAAAATTGGGAAGAGGAGAAAATGTCCTGAAACTCTTCATACTCAGGAGGAACAGGACTAATCAGGTCTACTATCCTTTGAGAGGCCACAGGGTTAGATGAAGGAGCACAAAATCCAACTGATCCTTCAGTAAGACAGTGTTGGGTACAATATTCAGATCCCAAAAAAATGGAACCGGCTGCCCAATTTATGTATGGGTTATGTAGTTTTAACCAGGGCAAGCCCAGAATGACAGGGTACTGAGCTGCTTTTATTATATCAAATACGGCTTCCTCCCTATGTGAACCAATGAGCATTGTCAAAGTGTGAGTCTGTTCTCGGATAGGTCCCGATATTAGTGGGGTTCCGTCTACGCCTTCAACTGGTATTGCGATAGCTTTGGGAGATCGGGGAATATTCAGTTTTCTCGCCCAAAAATCATCCATGAACCAACCAGCTGCTCCACAGTCAACCAATGCTGGGACAGAAACGATGTTTTCATCTGGCAAAGAAAAAGTGACGCGCAAGACTACCATGTCCAGCGAGGGAGACAACCTTGTAGGAGATTTGGAACCTGTATCAGTTACCCCGACTGTAGGTCCCCTTATGGTTGAGGTCTGGCGTTTCCCGAACGAAAAGGTTTTCTGAGAGGAGCGACTGGGCACTCGTGCACGGTATGATCAGAAGAGCCGCAATACATGCATAGTCCCTGGCTTCTTCTACGGGCGCGTTCCTCTTGAGTCAGAGGACCCCGTGTAGTGCCTAACTGCATAGGTTCGTCTGCAGTGGCTGATTTAGAGAAGGATACTAATTCTGGCGCAGAGCGATGACTTCTCCCTTTCCTCTTCTCTGCATGCCTTTCTTGCAGTCGAAAGTCCAGCTGCATGGTTAATGAGATTAGTTCAGCTAAGGTGTTTGGTCTCGGAACTCGAGCCAATTCATCCTTCAACTCCTCACTCACCCCTCTCCTAAACAATGTGATAAGTGCATCATCAGCCCAGGATGTGCCTAAGGCCATTTGTTTAAAGCGGGTAATAAATTCTAAGATTCCTAAAGAACCTTGCTTGAAGTCTAGGAGTTTCTCTTGAGAGGAGACATTGTATTCTCTCCGAGAAAACATAGCTTTTAGACTCGCCGTAAAAGCAGGCACAGAATCCAATATGGCATTATTGGAAGTGACAATAGGCATGGCCCAGGCTAGCGCGGGGCCCGTGAGATGAGTAATCATATATCCCACTCTATCTCTGTCTGAGGGAAAGAATGATGTCTTAAAAGCAAATTGCACCGTACAAGCATCCAAAAATTCCCTTAAAGAATGCGGGTTTCCGTCATATTTCCCGCCTGGTAGAGGGCCAGGAGGAATTTCTGAACTAGTGGGGGCCTTATTGAACATTTGCTGTTTAAGGATTGCATTTTCATGCTTTAAGGCTTGTACCTCGTGGGACAATCCTTGTACTGCGGTCGTCAACTGCTGCACTTGATCTAAGGCTGCCTGCAAAGTAGTCATGATGTGTATCTAAGCCTTCTTCCCATTAATCTGGCGTCGCTAGCTGTAATGTTGTGACACTAACCTGTCTCGTGCAGCAGCCTACGAGGCAATTGGGGAGTCCCCTGAGGCCCCTAACACCTCCCTCCTCCCTAAGAGGGAACCGAAGGGGTGTGCAAGGGATCCCAGGGAAACCCTCCTGAGGGAAAAAATCCCTGCTGGAGTGGATGAGAAGCTGGATCGGTCGCGTCTCCGCTGGCTGCAGCTCCTCAAGTTTTACAGGAATCACTGGATCGGGTCACTGTACCTCGGCGAAGTCCCAATTTGTCTGAAAGGGGGGACTATCTGTGGACTGCGGAACGGGAAGGCTAGGCAGGATGGTACGGGTAGCGTCTGTAGAGAGTAGCGACGCTCTGGGCTTCGGCTCTGCTGGACCATATCCGGAATCCGTGAGAGAACGAGATGACGTCAGAGGACATCTGACTTGTGAACGTGAAAACACTGCACCGTAACCCAGAGGATGAGAAGCCATCTTGGAAGAGGGGAAAACGGCGAGTGCACTCAATCTCTAGCGTTGCCACAGGGAACGCCGGTGCCAGCCAGTGTGACAATGCCCTGCCCATGCCCAGAGCAGGACTCCCAGAATAAGAGCATCCTGGAACATATGTCCACATTTCTAGTAGCTAAGTATAAGGGGAAAGAGCTACAGAAGAGAAAATTAATTTGTGACCTCTTTGCATGTTCGAGGACACATAGGATCAAGCGGACAGAAGAGGATCACAGAGACAGAAAGATAGAAAGGGCAGGAACGGAGAAGGAGAAGGCAGGGTGCCAGCAGCGTGCAGGGTGTTATATCCATTGACAGAGTGTCCTGCAGAGGGGTACACAAATCCAATCTATGTACCTGCCATAATAGGGACACCCTCAGATGTGGTAGGGATCCCTTCAACACCAGTAACAATGCATGCTACTGTTCCTGAAACATCAGCATCCATGGGTGGCAGGTCAAGAGAGTTTGAAGACTGGTTGTCAGAGATGTTAGAGGAATTGAACAGGATACATGCATCCTCTATAGAAGTGGGGGTTCTAGTGGCACTGGAAATCGGATCAGGGGAATGGAGATCAGGAGAAATTTTGCTCAGAATGTATAAGGGAGGAATAAGAAATGTATCTGTTGAAAAGAAAGGAGGTGGGGTAAGTGGACACTCTTTGTACAAGATAACCTAATACATACCTTAACAATCCTAAGATAGCCAAGCAAGGACTTAAGCACAGAGTGCCATAAGCATAATTGACAACTAACTGACTGGTGGTCAATCTACAAGAAGCTTGCTTATTAAATTTGCATAAGAATCACAATGCTTCACCGAAAAGGTAGGATACATGCCATGTTATTATGGCTCAGTCTAGACAAAATCTGGTATTTGTAAACAGGGACTTATACTTGGAATAATCATCTAATTTTACAGAATCCCATATTCCTACTGTTAATGACTCCAATCAAGCATTCCCACAAGTCAGTGCCTTCTCTGGGATTGCTCAAGGGAAGCCCTTATTTATATATTTTTATGACAAGTTATAATCTGGATGATGAACCCTTGTATAACGCCCCTCTCTTAGAATCCCCCTGACCCCACTGAGCCAAGAAGTAGGTTTGTTTTGCAAATTAAAAAGGTTTATTTGAAAAATTAAACAATAGATATATATCACACTTTTATAAATAAATTGATAATTGATAGCACACTTGTGAATATGAGCAGTAATCAGCAATAGGTAATCCTACAGTAGCACAGTTCTTGGTTACTTATGAATAAGAACAGAGGACTAAGGTGGCAGAGAATGCTTTATATGGTTCAAGGAAATGCAAGGTGGGACAGAATGCAACACAGAAATAATTTGATATGATTTCAACAAGAGATAATGTGATCACTTTTCCTTTTGACAATTCACTCCCCCCCTTTATGCAAGGTAAGGGAATGGAAGGAGAGCACACAGTCTTCAAGAATCCCAACACAAATGCAATACAAAGTTCCAATTCCCCCCCCAGCAAGCTTAGAGAAACAGGGATGATTTTAAACGCAGGCAAAGTACTTTAAATGTGGTATGCAAAGAAGGGGAAAATATGTTAAGAATGATTTTAATTCCCTATAAGAGACTCAGGGTGGGTGATAGCTACTTTAAATTAGTTCAGGATCACTTTAGCAATGCTCTATGAATGATTGTCAGGTTGCAAACGAATTTCAGCAAAGAAATGCAAGAAGCTGCAATTTTGACAAGTGAAGAAATTTGAGCCAAAAACGCAAATCGCGGCACTTTTTTCCGAGTGTGTCAAGCGCAATTACGGAGGAACTATAAGGAGTAGCAAGTCGGTTTAGAACTTGCTGGAAAGCTTAGAATCCCAGCCTTAAAATCCCAGCCTTAAAATCAAAGTTAAAACTCGCTCCAAACGGTTCAAGAGATACGGACGATTTCGTGAAGGTAGATTTTCAGAAATGAAATAATGATTCAAAATGGCAAAATTACACTTTTACAGGTTTAAAATCAGAGAAGGAACACACGATTCCTATGATGCAGTTCTGGACAGGTTCAAATCTTTTGAATCAGATTGTTTTAAGCTAAGAGATTGGTTTTGCACAGTTCTGGCTAAGTACTCACACTATGAATTTGAAATAGGCCGTCAGGGTCTGGTCAGCAGGTTGGACTGGACTCCAGGCGGGTGGTTCTGAAGTCACAGTTCCCTGGTTCAGCTCTGCTCTGCACTTCACCGCGGTCTGGTCTGTGGTTCTCTGGTTCTGGTCTCTCTGGTTCTGATCTGGTCTGTGGTTCTGCTGTCGGCACTTCTTTATGGGTCTGCTACTGGTTCTGGCAAAAGTTCTTGGCAAAAAATCCAACAGCTCGCCCTGCTGTAGAATAGTTTGGTTGGATTGCTGGATTCTGAAGGCCTGCTGAAAAAGGATTTAGCTGGTGGCCCAGGCCGCTCTGCTTTAAGTTCTGGAGTGAAGTTCTGGATTGAAGTTCTGGAGTTCTCCGTCAGCGTGCTGCGCAGGAATTCAGTTGAAGGTTGGAAAATGAATGTCTCTGTCTGGCTTCCAGTGGCTCTTTTTATGTCTTTTGAAAATGGGTGTGGATGCTAACTTTCTTTGCCCAACCCACTCACGATTTGATAGGTCAAGGATTTCTCTTTGACCTGATTTGAGAAGGGAGCAGTGAGTCAGAGTGAGTCAGAGTCTTACAGTCTATTGAAGAAACGCCCCTTTGCTTTTACCCTAGAAATTCCTTTTCACAACTAAACATATTTCCCAAATACACAAGTGGTTGACATTACATGTACAGATTGCAGATGACCTAAGGTACATTCTTGTTCAACTCTGATCTTCCTAACAGCTTGCATTCAAAAATGACAACTTATTTTAGTTTTTAGTAGGTTTACCAATATCGGACGTTTACCAAAAAATGGCACAAATGTGCGCAAGGAGTATAAGCATCAAATGATAAAGTGTCAGATTTTTCACATACAGACGTTTGGAGTAATACCACATTTTCTGCTACTAACCCCAAGAACATACAACAGAGACCTAATACCTCTTAAAATGTGCACAGGAAAATCACAAGAATAATGATGTTAATTATATAATTTTGACAAGTCCGTACTATGAATTATCCATCTTTTTAAAATTATGCTCTGGCCCAGATGGGTGTGGTTTCCCGAAGCACATGGTGGAATTTCTGGTTTGTACACTTCCTCCAACTCAAGTTGCTCACAGAGGCACTACCCCTCCCCGTTTCTCTCAAGAGGAAGCCATTTACGACCCCCCCTAATTTAACATTTGCCTGAGCCCAGGAAGGCTCATTGTTCTGTTTCCTGCAGTCCCCAGATGCTCCTCCCCTAATCCAATCAGAGAGGTGTCATCTCCCTTTGGTGAGGGCAGGAGAATGCAGGCCAGGCCTGGGAAGAGTGGCTGAGCAAGTTTCAACTCCTGTCGGGGAGTTGCCAGGCAGAATTCAATCTCTTTAAGCCAGGCTTCAGTTAAAAGTCACTTTTGTTCCCAGTTTTTCTTCATCCAAATCAAACTTGCAGTTTGTACACATGCAGCTAGAATGCTGATTCTAAGTTCAAAACTATATGACACTCAACAGTTGCAAACTATGTGACACTCAACAGTAGGTCACTCATTTATTTTAAACATTTAGATTTTATTGTCTTTCACTTCAGCTGCTGACATCCACGGCTCAGCCAGTTTCATTATGAACATTATTTTGGGCTCTTTCTCTTGCCAGATTTTGTATGCACACAAGAATACATTATGCCAAATGTCTGCTGGTGTTCCGTGAGATTTTTGAATATCTCGCAATGTTTAAAATAGGCATTTTTAGCTTGCATTTCAGAGAAACAAAGGTGATTTCAAAGCGCTTTTTGAGTCAACCGGCACTGCTGTTTTTCCTTTTGTACACATTTCACCCATGGCACTCCTGGCCCATCACGCTCGCACTGGTGGGTGGTAGGTCAGGCGACCATTTTGGTGTGCGCAAAAACTGCGTGGTTTTCCTAGATCCTCGCGCAAATGTGGGCTTTTCCACCATCTTGGATTTCCTAAGCCCACAGCACCAAATGTTGCAGCATAATAACTTGAACATGGGTCAAAACCCCTGACACTACACAGAGGATTAACCTCAGGATAGACTGCAACTAGAATCACTGTGAGTGTGGTGGACCACAACCAGAGAAATCCAATCAAAACAGCCAGTGAACCACAATTCCTACTAAGGTAAAGGGACGCATTTATTCAGGCACTGAGTTACCCAGCAAACTGATTGTGCCACAAGCAACAAGAAGTATATCTAATGTTTGCTCATCACACTTTCTGCACAGGGTCTTGCATGCAGATTAGAATACGGTAAGGGTTTACACAGTTAGGTTAGGAAGGAATTTACTCCATAGCGGATCAAACAAGTAATTAACCTATCAAATTTTCACATAAGGGTGTGTACATTCATTATTGCATGAACTTGGTATCCTTGAAACTGGCATCACACCAAATTAATTCAAGAATGAATGAATTATGAAACAACTTTCATCCAAACAAATCAATCGGATATTAACTACCGTAATAACAACATGCATACGATTCTAACATATTAGTATCTGACGACAGCAGTAAAATTGACCATTGATTTTAAATTTTCAAAATGTAAACTTTGCTTTGGATTTTCCATTCTCATTTATAATTGTATATGTTTTCTCCTTGTTCTGTACCTTCTCTTCAATTTTGCCTTGAACTGAAAATATGCTATGTAAATTACATTCATTATAATTTACTGTCCATTTTTATAATACGTGTTGACACCATTGGAATCCATACTGTGACTATTAACAGCTTTGAGGATGACCGGTTAGTCGAAACCAGTGTTGGCTGTTGATTTGTTGGCCTACCAATAAATCATATCTATCTTGTAACAGGATCAACCTGAGGTGTTAAATTGATATGATCAATTCCAATCTTAATTACGTTTGAAATTGACTTGAGAGTCTGTTGTGCAGAGTACCAACACCATTTTGCACTCTTTGGACAAGAGGATACAGTGGTGGGAAATATTGAGAGGGAGGACAATAGTGACTCGTTTTCTGATGAACAGGGTGAAGAAGAAGGAAAGTTAGAAGAGGCGGCAGAGAATACCCCCAAAGCAGCAAGCACGTGGGGAGGGGGCTGGTTGAGGAGTAGGGCTGGCCAGATGGCATTAGCAAGAAAAAAGTTAATTGTGAAGAAGGATGTGGCAAGTGGGGCAAAGAGGCAGATGCCCCTGATACGTATGGGTGCCCTGGCCACAGATGGATAAGAACACTTTTATTAAGACTCTCCCACAGCTCACAGCAGGGGCAAGCAAGTAGATATATGAGTTTGAGAAGCAAACAGTGGAGGTGCCCCAGGCAGCGGGTGATATTAAGAGCTTGATGGTTGATATAATTGGGGACCAGGCTGGGAATGTGTGGGTCAAAGCTGGATATCCAGGTATAACCCTGGAGCACAATGAACATAATGGAGCATTGTTTAATGCATTAGAGCACAGGTGTGGGAATGCGTTACAGACGGCCTTCCCACATCCCCCTGATTTACAGTCCCCAATGCACTGTACAATGGGTGATGATGAGGAGCCAGCTAAATCAATTCTTAAATTAGAAGTGATGTGGAAAGGTGAAATGGGAGGACAGTGGGATCATTCAATATAATTTTTCTATTTCATTGTAAAACGAAGATTGCCAAAAGAAGTGCAGAAGGTGTTAGATGAGATTCTGGGTATTGAAGTAAAGGGGTGGCCGGAGATACAGCGTATAATAATGCATCATTGCAAAAGGCTTAAGGAACAGGAGCGGGAAACAGCTCAAAGGCGTCAGTCGGAGGAAGTGAAATTAGTAGAAAAGAAATTGCCAAAGGTTGTTCAGGTACCTCTGTCGACGCCTGTACAGGTGGAGGGAAAAGAGTGTACCCACCATGTTTTGTGTGTCATCATTGCTGTGCTCTGGGAAGAAGGGGTACAAGGACAGTGAGGCGGGGGCAAAAGTACCCCAGCCCACAGTGAAAGCAGTGAGGATTGCAGAGAGTATGAGGGGTCTTCCGAGGAGCAAGAGGAGGAGGATTTGGACCCAAAGGAGGTGGGTTTTTACCATCACAGTGTTCGAAATGTTTGGGAGTGCAGGAATAGGCCTGCAATGGGATACAGTTATGGGTCACAGCAGCAGGACCCTGGGCCCCAAGGGCCACAAGGGCTGGGGTGTCTGCACCAGGGTCAAGGGTATCAGAATCAAGGGTATCCCAGGGACAACACCAAACAGGCAATCAACAGCCTCAAACATCTGATATATAGGTGAGGCACCCGCCACAGCAGCAGTAGGGTGCTGCTGCCCTGGTCAATAGGTACCGAGTAGGAACACTGCTGCCTTTGGAGGAGCAGCAGTAAAGGGGGCAACCCCTTCTCATTCCCCTGAATGAACATTTATCCTGATTAGGACAGTCCACAGAGAGCACTAGCTTGTCCGGTCCTGTCAACAACCATCCACCCTGAAGAGGAACCCTTGGTGGGGGTGGAGATAGGAAACAAACAGTTCATATTTATGGTGGAATCTGGTGCAACAAAATCATGCATCATGGAGGGGAATTTTCCATTATCAGGCAAATATCTTGACATGCAGGGACTCTCTCAGGACAATTCCAAGGTTACATACACTGAGGAGCTGGACATTAAAGTGGAAGGGAAGGTGGTGCGGGTTCCCTTGCTATAGTCTGAAAGTTCCCCTGTCAATTTTATGGGCAGGGACCTGCTCAACAAATTAAACATGACAATATTGTTTACAGATCACAGTATAGTTTGCTTCACACCTGAGATGTGCACAATAAGGGCAATGCTGATAATTCACAACAAGGTAGGTGGTTCGTGGGATTCCTGTGGACCCGGGCCTGTTCATTTATGGCATTACTATGCTTTTAGAGGGGGTACCTCAGATTGTACAGTAGTGTTGGTGAGTTCCCACAGATTTTATTTTTCATCCAGTTGTGTCACCTGAGGTGGTAGCAGGAACAATATTATCGCTGGATTTACAGGGATTGTTGGTTTCTGACAAGAGGGTTGTTCTACTAGGAATTGACATGGACAGGTGTGAGTGGCACAGAGTGCTCTGCATCGCTCTGACAGTACAATTAAAGGAAGTGATGGATGACGAGCTGTTTGAGAACAATGACAAAGATGGGGAAATAATATGGAAGGTTTGTATCCCCTGTGACATAATTATACAGTACCAAAGGGTGCAGTGCCCTCTGATGGCAGTACTAACCCCACCTTAATTTTATTGATGAAAACCTACAACACATGCCTCCGCATTTGTGGACTCCAAATCCACATGATGTGGGACTACTGAAAGATGTGAACCCTCTGCGTATAACATTGAAGCCAGGTGTGGCGCTACCCAGGGTAAAACAATATCCGTTATCAAGGGAGGCGGAGGAGGGTATTAGAAATACACTACAGGCCCTACTGGACCAGGGAATTATCTTGCTGTCCACGTCTCTCTGTAACATAGTGATACACCCTGTCAAGAAATGCACAGGGGGCAATTGGAGAATGATCCAGCACTTGTGCTCCATAAATGACGTGGTTCAAAAAGAGTTTCCAGTCGTTCCTAATCCTGCAACAATTTTATGCAATATCCCTAAAGAAGCTGTATACTTCCCTGTAGTAGACTTGAAAAATGCATTCTTGTCGATTCCACTCCATCCTGAATCAAAGTACCTGACATCATTTACACAGGGCCAAATGCGGTTCTAACATACTAGGTCACATCAGGGGTACTGTGAGAGCCTGAGTATCTTTAGTAGGATACTGCTCACTGATTTAGGGAATATTTAGGTGCCCAGTATGATTATCCAGTACGTGGATCATCTATTAGTGTGTAGCGACAGTGAGCAACACTGCGGAAAGGATTTCATTACACTTTTACAATTGCTGGCCTACAAGCGGCACACGTTTTATGAGGCTAAATTGCAATACTGCCAAAAGGAGATGCTCTATCTAGGGCAGTCCATATCAGTGCACGGTAAAAGAATACTACCAGATAGGGCAGTGTCAGTACATGCATAACTTACAGTGGGCTACAGACATGATCAGTTTGATGTTTTAAAAGAAATCATTAGTTTGGCACCCGTACTGGCCAACCCAGACTAGACACAGGAATTTTACTCATTCTCACATACAGATGGCTAGCTCATGACAGCGTTATTGACAAGGAAGAGCACTATGGGCCATAAGCCATTGGGCTATTATGGTACCACTCTGGATTCAGTGATTCAAGGGCAGTTTGCGTGCCAACAAGCTTTAGCAGCTCTTTGCAATAGAGAAAAGTTCTACAATTATAATGGGGTGCTCAGTTACATTGTATGTGGAACAATCTTTGTTTGCCATTCTGGAGCGGTCAAAATCTACCCAAACTACACAAAGGTCTTCTGCATATGAGATTGTCATTTCTAAACCCCATATTCATGAGGTTCGATGCAAAACAGTGAATCCT
Organism: Ambystoma mexicanum; assembly: GCF_040938575.1. Taxonomy (NCBI): domain Eukaryota; kingdom Metazoa; phylum Chordata; class Amphibia; order Caudata; family Ambystomatidae; genus Ambystoma; species Ambystoma mexicanum. The sequence goes on along the minus strand of NC_090930.1, from coordinate 289,258,287 downwards.
GCCACCTTCTTAACAGACATGCCTACTACAGAGGATTTAACGGTCCACCACTGTGCCACATACGAAAGGGAGGAGGACGACATCCCCAAAGTGAAAGACTGCCCATTGTCAGAGGTTAAGATTCTCTGCATTGATGGGATGCCCACAATTGACCATGAGGGTGGGCAAAGACAAACAGGGGCAGCGGTGGTATGGCTTGAGGAAGGGAGGAAGGGAGTACAACACAGTGGTCATGAAAAGATTGCCCATGCATTATTCTGCACAGGCGGCGGAACGCATAGTGCTCATTGAAGCTCTGAGGGCATCCCAAGGTTGCCATGTCACAATATATTTAGTTTCGGTATATGTCACAACAATGGTACATGCTGGTCTATCCTGCTGGAAGAGGAGAGGGCTTCAGAGGGTGGTTGGATCCCTGGTGCAGCATGCAGCACAGCTATAATTACTGATAGAAGCTTCATCCCAGCCATCTGTTGTGGCGCTCATCAAGTGCACCACCCACACTCACGGGACAGACAAAATATCAGTGGGGAATGCAGCAGCCAACACGGGAGCCAAAATGGGGGTGTTTCTGACAAATGAAATGCCTGCTGAGTAGATTCTGACCACCGCACCAGCAAACAAACATCTGATACCTTATACAGCAGTCTCCATCTCCCAGATTATTGAATTACAAGAAAGGACACCAGGAAGGGAGAAATAATGATGCCTATGAAGGGGTTGCAAGCAATCCCCAACAGATCTGTTATGATGTCATAATAACTTTATTAGCATAGATGCACTGGAGATGTATATCATTCGATATCATTTGTATACTCAAATTTAGCATAGTGTCTATGAATTATTACCATTATAGAAGTGATTGATTACACAAGGGTCCACATCTATAAAGTCACTTCTTGTGAATGTGCAGGTCTGATTCCATATTCATGTTTCAGCATTAAAGTTTGGTTCACTCATTTGTCTAATTTGGCTTGAACAGCAGTTGGCAGAATTTTATGAGTTTTGACTTCGAAACTATTATTATCCTACACTCTCACTACAGAACTGAATTCAAAGCTGAAATTGAGCTAGGACCTTTATGGAATCATGTAATTCTTCCCTGGTCCTGTGCTGCAATGGTATGGTGGAGCATACAGCAAAGTCAAAGAAAAACAGGCTTTTGAATGCAAAATAGGTTTGATGGATTGCCATTTGACAAGGGTGTAGGAGCCCTGGATGTTTTGATTTTTGATAAATTAATAAAATGGTGCATGTAATTCCCTCTCTGAAAGGAAAATCTGCTGATCAGATTCCCCTTTAGTAAGCCCCATAGAAAAAGTATGGTCTGTACTGTGAGAGTCTAGGAGTAAAAGTCGGACACAAAGGGGGCATGTTGATTGACAAAGACTTTTATTAGCAAACAAAATGGGCGGTTTGTGGGAAATCATATCTAGCCCTGCTGCTAAGAGGGATTTCCCTGCCTCAACAAAACTAGCTAATGAAACTGTCTGCCAGACTGTCCAAAGTAAAGTCTGGCATCCTGTGTCCAAATCCTAACCTATCCCTCACAAGTTAAAACACAGTATAATGTGAAAAGGGAAAATATCCCTTGGCTGCCAACCTTCAGCCGTGCATTGCAGTTCAAAATCAAAACTCCAAAAGGGTGTAGAAAAACAAGAAATGTTCCACAAACTCAAGGAGTGGTCTCCCTTTACACAGAGACTTCCCAGCTTTATCCAACTTCGTGTCTGTGTCTTTAAAAAATGAAAAAGAGAGTCTTTATCTTTCCTTGATGGACCTGTCTCAAAGGTCCTGCAATAAGGAAGAATTGCCTGGTCACCTTGGGCTAGGCGGTTTTTAGTCCACTACCCCTCGCTGTGGTGCTCTATCATGCCGGGTAGGGCACTTCCTGGTATTGATTTCAAAGTTCTCTCTCTCAGTATTTGATACAATGTTCTCTTTGCCTGATCTTCCTTTAAACTGCAGCCTTCGTTCACTCTCCTACCAAGGTCTGTGATGGTAACTGATGTACGTAAAATTCATATTCCCCTTAGTTACTGATGGGGTGTGCCTTTATTATATGGGTTCCAGACTCCCTTCACTTGGTTATGCCCAGCACTCTCTTTGTCTGTTCTGCCCTTGATCCACAGCCTTGGTTTGCCCTCCTGCCAAGGGCAGTCTGTGCCACTTATGTTTATAGAGTTTGTGCTCCCCTTATGTACTGGTAGGGGTATGCCTTTTTTATGTGGGTCCCAGCCCCTCTTCACTAGGTTACTCTGCCTTAGTGGATAGTGTGTTCCTGCTCTGCCTTGGGCCCCTCTTACTCTCTGCATCTCCCCAGCCTTCTGACCAGCCACCTCTGTACATGGTACAAGTCCAGCCCATCCCCTTCCAGCTGTTCGTGGGTCTCCCAGGAGCTTCAGTGGCTTTTCTGACCTCTCTTGACTTACCTCAGTCTGCTGCATCTTTTCCCTGCAGTTCTCCAGGAGTTCTGATGCACGCCAGCAGCCTTGGTTACTGGCGAGTGTCCTGCATTCCCTCTGATCCCCCACTTGTGTCGCAAAGCTTCTGCGAGCGCTTCTGCAAGCATGCTGCCTTCCAGTACACCATCTGCCATTCTGCACTCTGGGTCTGTGTGGGCCTAGCAAGTTCTTGGTACATGCTGGACCAAAGTTGAAGACACGATTGTTCTCTCCCCTCTCCTACTTTGACTGACAGCAGACCAGTAGGAATGTCTGTGAGACTGGAACGTGTGTACTCTTTCTGTTTAGTGACCATCATTCCTCGTGGTCTCTTCCTTGTCCCAGTGGATCACATTGAGGATATGCTACTGTAGCACATGGAAGTAATAGGTAATGGGGAATAGGAAGGTTCTTGAGCAAAGGTGGGAGAGTCAAGGGGATACTGCATTCTCCCGAAGTAGTCACTGTTCTCAATGGGGTCCTCCCTCCCCATGAGATCCTCCCGCTGAGTACCGCTTGCAGGGGTAATATCGGGTAGTGGCCTCACCTACTTGGCCCCATGGGAAGGGGCATTCCTATCTAAAACAGTGATTATGCCTCGGGATTCATCACAATACCTGTGTCCTGCTGCATCAGTATCCTGATTTGCAATGCCTGCTCTACCAGTGGCACAGAGCAGGATCTGAGTTCACAGGTGCCCATTTGACACCAGCAGTGAAAGCCACGTCTCTGCAGCACAGGGCATGCATTTAAGATGTACACCCCTGTTCCAAAACCCTATAATTATGGGTCTACCTCATAATGGCAGAACAATCTTTGAATAGAAGCCATACCTGAGTTAGGGTACGGTGGATGATGTTCTCAAAATTATTACAACTACATCCAATTTGATATCACACATGTGTCCAGCCCTGTGAGTCAACTCAGCTGTGGAAGGTGATGTGCATTGAGGACAGATGGGGTGAGCCTGCCAAATGACAGGACAGAAACGTGAATGTCCCTGATTCTTCTTTGATCTCTTTTTGAAGACACATAGAACTCTGAGTAAGGGGAGTAGGAGAGAGAAGAGGGGGGATTACTGATCCCTCTCTTGTCCAAACTCACCTCAAGGTTGTTCCCTTTACACCTTAGGATTATCGAGTCACATACAAACAGCCCCACTGTTAGATTGTAATGCAGGGATAGCCATGTCCATCTGGACCAACAGATGCCTATGTTGCCCGCTAGTTACAGATGCTCCCCAGTAGGGGTCAAGATATGGAGTCCTAAACCTATGGTAAGTGGCCCTCTGGGTTCTTTCTAGAGGCTTTTCAACTATAATCCTGACATCATCTGTCCAAACACTCCTAACTTTCATGTGTGTTTTTTCCAGGTCTCTTAACATATGCCCTGAGTAAGGCAGCACTACCAGCACCGCCAAAATGTAATCTTTCTGGGAAAACCACGCTTACAGGCAACTCCCCCAGTCTACAATACTAAGCAACCTTTTCATGTTGGCAGAACCTATCAAATGACCTATAACCCCAGCACAACGGATAATCAGTTAAATGATGTGTTACCACAATTAATGGTTCTCAGTGCAGCCCAGCAGATGCAAATAAATAATAGAAATACAATTCGATCTAGTTTCACGCAATGAAAACCATTAAACAGCTCACATGGTGTGAGAATGTATGCACAATTGCCGAATGAAACACATATAGAATTATGTTCTAAATGTGATTTTGCCTTCAATTTTCAAATGTGATCTCACATTTCTCTTTTTTTCTCTTTCCTTTAGTTTCTTTCACTATGTTTGCTTGTTGATAGAGAACAGATTTACTGAATTGTGGAAGTAATGTGACTTCTAAAGGGGGTGCACAGTATAAGGTGTCCGATTTCGCTGAGACTGAAATAATTTAAAGATTGGCCAGCTGCATGGCTAGTGGTCTGTGACTAACCCTTAAACCATAGAGCTTGATAAAGTGTATAGCAACTACTTACACTATGCGCTTAGCCTTTGTTTAGAAAGACATTGTTATAGCTGCATGTCACAACTACTAGGCCAGCCTCACCAATACCAGAGCATTCACTGGCCAGCTGTTCTTATCTTGCTAAAGGTTCACCACTCAGAAAGAAGAAGGGCACGTGGACATTGTCATGGCGCCTTTGGCACCAGGCTCATGGTGTGACTGCGGGCAGACTAATTTCCTTTTTTCCCCCCAACATTGCTGGCTGAGGAGCCACAGATTTCCTACATGTGCGCTCTAGTATTTTGAGGTGTTTGGGTGTGGCTGCCGATATAAGACACACCCTACACCCTGAGTCTCGCTTCGCATTACTCTGCTTTATGCAGTGTGATGCTCACTGTGATCCGGAACCTAAAACAAGAAGGAAGCAACGTTAACTCTGGAATCCACACAGACCACACAGACCACACCGCTGTTCAACAGTGAGTTTGCCTGCTGTACCAGGTATCCCCGATCTAATCCCCGTGTTCATCTCAGCACCAAGTCAGCATCTTTTCCGCGGCAGCCGCATTCTCCAGCGCAGCAGCACGATCCAGACCTGCAACAGGGATTACCTTGACCAATATCTAGCAAATGGTTTCATTTGGCCATCTAAGTCCTCTGCAGCCTCACCCCTCTTCTTTGTGCCCAAGAAGCAGGGGGATCTGAGGATCTATATTACTGATTAAATCAAATAACGGTAAAAAACTAGTATCCATTGCCACTCATTTCAGAACTCTTGGTCCGAGTAAAGGATGCACACATCTATACCAAACTGGACCTCAGAGGGGCGTATCACCTGGTACGAGTAAAAGAAGGAGATGAATGGAAAACAGCCTTCCATACTAAGTATGATCTCTACGAGTACCAGGTCATGCCCTTTGGGCTTTGTAATGCCCCTGCCGCATTCCAGTTCTTTATGAACGACATACTGAGGGAACTACTTGACGTATGTGCATTGCTATAGATCGATGACATTCTGATATATTCCACCACAAAACAAGATCATGTCATCCATGTGTGAGCTGTTCTAGAAAAACTTCGACAGCACAGACTCTATGCCAAGCTGGAAAAGTGTTCATTTCATGTCGCGGAGGACGAGGTTTTGGGTTTCATTCTCACCCATCAAGAGATTCAAATGGTCAACCAGAAAGTGGATGCTATCCTCAACTGGACCTCACCGTCCTCTGTGAAAGGAGTCCAGCGCTTCCTTGGATTTGCAAACTTTTATTGCTGTTTCATCCCTGCTTTTTCACAGATAGTTCACCTGATCACATCCCTACTATGAAAAAACAAACCTTTCAACTGGTCCGCAGAAGTGGAAAGAGCCTTCCAGATTCTGAAGCAGAACTTTACTTCAGCCCCGATTTTACAACATCCCAAACCAGACCTCCAATATGTGGTTGAAACTGACGCCTCCAGTATAGCCATGGGAGCTGTCCTCTCACAGAGAAACCCAGAAACCTGCCAATTACATCCTGTGGCATTTTGGTCCCGCAAGTTCTTAGCACCTGAATTGAATTACGCAATCACAAATAAAGAACTCCTTGCGATCAAGGCATAATTCAAGTTCTGGAGACACTACCTTTTGGGAGCCAGGCACAAGGTCACAGTAATCACAGATCATCATAATCTACAATACTTGAAGTCAGCCAAAGCACTTGAAAACCCTCTTCTGTTCCGCCCCGATTCTGCAACATCCCGACCAAACACTTCCTTTTATTCTGGAAACAGACGCCTCCGATATAGCGGTTGGGGCTGTCTTACTTCAGACTATCAAGGAGGTGGAACATCCTGTCGCCTATCTCTCTAAGACTCTTTCTCCCAGCCAACTCAACTACTCTGTTCTAGAGAAAGAATTATTGGCAATGAAGTTGGCTTGTGAGGAATGGAGGCACCTTCTCATGGGTGCCCGTCATCGGTTCCTCATTCGCACCGACCACAAGAATCTGAAGGCCTTACAGGACATGGAATGTTCGAACTCCAGGCAGGCTAGATGGGCCTACCTATTTTCTCAGTACAACTTTCAGATCACATACATCCCTGGGTCACTCAATCATCTAGCTGACGCTTTGTCTCGCAAGGACTCTCACTCGGAATCAGTAGTGGTCAAGACTGAACCATTGTTTCACAGAAATCAGATCCTAGCCACGGTGGGTTCTTTCCTTCAGGAAGTCAAGGCTGCTGTCGCACAAGAGGCACCTCATATCTCTTTTTCCTCTGACTCCCCCTTCCAAATCAAGGACGGTTGGGTCTTCTACAAGAAAAGGTGGTATATCCCTGAAGGGCCGCTATGCCGGAAAGTCCTAAAATGGTGTCATGACTCACGCCTAGGCGGACACAGAAGTGGAGACGGCACGTTGGAACTTATCTCGAGGTTGTTCCTTTGGCCCAACATCAGGAGAGAAGTGTTAAATTATGCGAAGACCTTCCCGACTTGTGCCAGAGTCAAATATGCCTCTGGTAAGCCCCTAGGGCTTCTCACCCAAGCAGAGATGCCGACTCGCCTGTGGGGACTCATCCATGGACTTCATAGTGGAGCTTCCTGAATCCGAGTCATGCACATGTATCATGGTCACGGTGGACACTCTATCCAAATTAGCTCATTTCTCTCCTCCTTCGGGACTCCCTTCTGCCACTAAGATGGCAGAGACATTTGCTCGAGATGTTTTCAAACTTCATGGCCTCTCCGACAAGATCATATCTGATCGAGGAAGTCAGTACATTTCTAAATTCTGGACAGCTTTATGTACTCGATTGGGAATAGAAAAGGCTCTTTCCTCTGGCTTCCACCCGCAAACTAATGGCCAAACGGAATGACTTAACGCGACTCTGGAGCAATACTTACGATGCTTCATATCTCAGCATCAGGAGAATTGGGTCTCTCTACTCCCTACTGCGGAATTTGTGTACAACAATTCCAGACACACTGCCACAGGTTTTTCCCCTTTTTTTGTACCTACGGAGTTCACCCGCGATACCTAATGCCCAAGGTGCCCAGTTTTTCCAACTCTCCAACCGCCGAAGAGGTGTTAAGGAATATTCGGGAGGCCAGGAACAATGCGTTGCTAAGTTTGGAGAATAGCAGACGGCGGAACAAGGCTGAAGCTGACAAGCATCGTAGAGAAGCACCTTCATGGAAGCCTGGAGACAAGGTGTGGTTGTCCACCAGATTCCTTCCCAGATGGACAAGACCTTTTAAACTGTCTCCACGTTTCTTGGGCCCTTTCCCCATTCTCACCAAGGACAATCCTGTTGCCTTCCGTCTACAACTCTCTCCATCTCTTAAACGAATACACCCTGTCTTTCATGCCTCTCTTCTTAAACCTTACTATCCAGATCCACATCGCCGGTCTCTCAACCGGGATCTTCCTGTCACTGCAACCGACCAAGAGGAATACGAGGTTTCCGCCGTCCGTGATTCTAGGTTTCTTCATGGTCGGTTGGAATACCTCCTGTCATGGAAGGGTTACCCGGAATCGGAGGATTCCTGGTGGCCGGCTTCTCAAGTACATGCCCCTCAGCTGTTGGCCAGGTTCCATCACCTGCACCCGGGTAAGCCTGGTTGGTTGCGCTCTAGGGGGGCATACTGTCATTCGCAGTCAGGCACATCGCCGTGACTGGCGATTACTTCCACGTTGGAGTTTGAGGAGCCACAGAGAAAGGGTGCTTTAGTCCCTTCTCTGTGTTCACTGCTGCCTGCTCCAAGCACGGTACGCAACGCTGCCGGGAGTATTTAAGACCCCGCCTCCCGGCAGGACATTGCGTTGCAACCCCCACTGTTTGTTTATCTCTCGACTTTGGGTCCCTCGCTAGTCCTCTGCTCCCCGCCTTGGATTTCCAGAGGAGTTTTTCTTCGTATTTTACTTTTGGTGTTCCCGTCCTCGGAACACGGCTCTTTTCGTCTATTCATTTTTTCCGCCGCTTACCTGAGCGGCGCTTGCTGTGCCTTTTTCCTCCAGCGGTCTCTCTCTCTCTCTCTCTCTCTCTCTCTCTCTCTCTCTCTCTACTTCTCCCTCTTGCTCCTTCACTCATATTCTCTCGCTCTCTTCCACTTACCTTCATTCTTCTTCGTTCTACTGGGCCAGGCAGTTTGTGGACATACTTCCGTGCTTCCCTGAAGACCCTTTCGGAAGAGTTTGCTACTTCCGCAGCCTCCTGTTGCTGCCTTCTCCGTCAGCTCGTACGGCCTGGTGTTACCATTGGACTTGGACGTATTGAGGGATGCTACCTCAGTGTTGGAGATCCCCTATTGCTTTACCACCTATTGAACCACCGGCCACCTGTCAAGAGTCTTGGTACCTCTGATCAGGGTTTTTTTTCCCTTGCAGGTTTTTCCCTGCATTTCTGGCTTGATTCCGGAAGGAAGGTCCCGGTGCCGCTGTTTCTTACCCAGCGGTGACTGTGGCTTCACTCCGTGACAAGCACACGCACCTTAAAAAGGAGAGAGACTACCTGGCACGTCGAGGCCTTCAAGAGACCGTCGACTCGGAAGACTCAGGTGAGGAGAGTGTGTGCACAGGGGAAGAAAAGCCAAGGGTACTTTACAAGTCACACACAATCATCTCACCAACTTCGGGGGGCTTTATTCTTTGCCGAATACAATTATGTCATCACATACCGTCCAGGAGTACGGAATGGTAAGACTGATGCCTTATCCCATCTAGGCAAGGGTGAGGACGCATACGCAACACCAGATCCAATAGCCATTATTCCGGAAGATAACTCTTGGGTTTACTCATAATAGCATCTCCTTTGGAAGACCTGAAGACTGAAGTTCTGACAGCATATGGACAAGAAAGAACTACAAACAAGGGTTCTTGAGAAGAAACACAAATCTACCTTTGGCCTACCCCCGCATGGGTGACCTGTTGTCAGTCTTAGACAATCTCCTAGGGGGTGTGGATCACTATGCCCCCCTGCTCTTGTATCTCAGTATCTCAGGGCCTTTTTACACTGTGTTACTCCTATTTTACCCCAATGGACACACTAACATAAGACACAAAGAAAGCACATGAATCGATTCAACAATAGAAACACTTTTATTCATACATAACAATGCATGATGCAAACACTACTATAATGCAAATCTCAAATTTGCACCTGTTATGCTTTTGGTGCAAATCTACTAGCAATGCAATAACTATAAGCCTTACAGGCTTCTAATGCAAATAATCTAATAGCAACTCCATTCCACACCATACTTCACACTCTCTCTCTAAGACAAACCTGTCTGATTACCCCATCTATCATGTCAGCCAAAGCTCTGTGTGAGAGTCTGTTCTAATTCCCCATGCACGTGTCTTATTCAGCAATACTCCCCTTTTTCTCTGATTTGCTCTGTCTCTCCTCTCCCGCTAACTCTGCGACCAGCCAGTCAGTTAGGGCCAGGCCTCTATTTCCCAAAGTACGTCCAATCACTCCCAAATGCCTCTCCAAGACATCTCTCGATCTCTCAGAGTGTCAGTGTGCCATCTCCAACTCCAACTAGCATCTCGAACTACCAACTCCCTCTCTCCTCAGAGAGCAGACCAGCAGAGAGCAGCAACTACCTCAAATCTCAGAGCCTCACCTCTCATTATACTATTTAATGACGTATACATATCCATGGTTACACTCATTCTCGCTAAGCTAAAATGCCTCTCTTTCTATCTGTCAGCATTTCTAAATGTGAGCAGTGCCTAAATGTCTGTAATGCATGTCTTGCACTATTCAATCAATGTGTGTTCAGGTCATTGTGACATTTGCCATCATATCCATACCATATCTATGCCATGGCCTTCTTCTGCCTGCCTGCAGTCCCTATCACCATCTTCTCATATTTCTCCATTCAAATCCCTCTCTCCTTGTGCATGTCTCTGTGAGCCAAAGCTCCTCTCCCTCCATGGCGCTGCCTGCCTGCCCCCACCTTCTCTCTGTCTGCGAAGCACCAGCCAGGCTGATAAGGCCTCAATGCCTTCTCCACTTGGACAAAGGTCGCATTTATCTGTCTGCCAAGCAGACTGTTTAGGCATACTTGTACACTATCTCATAACAACTTCTCCGCACTCCGCGGCGCTTCTGTGTGTCTCATTGGAATGGCTTCATGCTTTCTCTATTCTTGAATGTAGTGCTTACTCTCTCTCTCGCAAACCGAAGCACTATCTTTAATGCAGACTTCATGCATATTGTAAGTGCACACTCAATGCGTGTTTCTCTACATGCATACATAATACATAACACCATATCTCTACATGTGTCTACAAATATAACATGTGTCTCTAAATGGCACTTCAAATATAACAGGCTTCATTCTGTAGCAAATTGAAAATGTATACAAAGTGGCAGAATGTGGATAGTTTATTGTCACTACTTCATGTCACTACTAATCAGTACTAATCAGAATGTATGATGGATAACTGGATCCCTAAATGGGTAATGATTCTCTAACAATGGGCAATGATACTATAATAATGGGTAATGATTCCATAATGATAACAAACCAGGCTTCTCCATACTATCAGGTTTCACATCGTAATCTACAATACTTGAAGTCAGCCAGAGCACAATCATCTCACCAACTTCGGTGGGCTTCATTCTTTGCCGAATACAATTATATCATCACATATCGTCCAGGAGTACAGACCTGAAGACTGATGTTCTGACAGCATATGGACAAGAAAGAACTACAAACATGGGCCACAAAGAGCATTCAACATGCAGTTGCGGATGAGTTACCATACTACTTAGGATGCCTTCACCTCCTGCTTAAGAACCTACAGGAACAGGTTGTCTCAAGTTATCACAATGCATTATTGGAAGGACAGCCAGGAATGGCCAAAACACTGGCAAAGATTAGAAGGAACTACTGGTGGCCAACCTGGCGGAAAGATGTAACCCAGTTTGTATTATCATGCGGAATCTGTGCACAGAACAAATCTCGGAAACAGAACCAGTGGGTCTGTTACACCATTTGGCAGTTTCACCTGCACCGTGGCACACATTGTCACTCGACTTTATCACGGATCTTCCACCTTGTAATGGCTACAATATCATCTTAGTCGTAGTCGACTTTTTCTCTAAAATGGCCCATTTTATACCTTGCAAGGTCTGCCAACAGCAGCAACACTGGCAAAGCTCTTCTTAGAGCAAATCGTCCACCTACATGGATTCCAATCAATATTGATTTCTTAACGGTGCAGTCAATTTGTTTCAAAGTTCTGGAAACAGTGCTGTTGATGTTCGTATGTCTACAAGTCATCATCCCCATGCAGATGGCCAAACTGAGCGCACTAATCAGACACTCAAGCAGTATTTGAGATGCATGCTACGCCAGTCAGAGGGCACTTGGAAAGAAGTGTTATGGATAGCAGAGTATGCTTATAATAACTCAAATCATACCAGCACCGGACAAAGCCTGTTCTATGTTTTGTATGGACAGCATCTGCAAACTTCCATCTTTGATCCACCATAGACACTGGAAATGCCTGCGGTAAAGAGGTTGCACACCACAATCACCCAAGTGCTCACAAATGGAATGGAGAATCTAACAAGAGCAAAAGAAAGACACAAAAAATGTGCAGATCAACATCGGGAAAAGACACTGATATAACAAGTCAGGGACGCAGTGTGGTTGGCCTCTAAACACAAAAGGGTCCTGAACATTTCACCCTAGATATTTGGGTCCATACATCATTGAAGATATCATTAACCCTGTTGCCATGAAACTAACCTTGCCCCCAAACATGCAGATTTATCTGGTATTCCATGTTTCCCTCTTGAAACCAGTCCAACCCGGCACTCGAATCACAACACCCCCATCTCCCATCATAGTAGATGATGAACCAGAATATGAAGTCAAAGATATCCTGGATTCCAAAATGGCCAGATCCAAGTTGTACTACCTAGTTGACTGGAAGGGAAATGGACCACAAGACAGGACATGGGAACCTAGTGACCACATCCACTCCCCTCGCCTAATAAAAGGGATCCATCATAATAACCTAAACAAACCAGGACCAGAGGGAAACCCATCCTTGAGAGAGGCCTTAGGGGGGACAACTGTCACAACTACTAGGCCAGCCTGACCAATACCATAGCATTCACTGGCCAGCTGTTCTTATCTTGCTAAAGGTTCATCACTCAGAAAGAATACTTGCGGCACAGTCCCGGAGAAAACCTTCGGGATACAGAAGAAGGGCACGTGGACATTGTCATGGCGCCTTTGGCACCAGGCTCATGGTGTGACTGGGGGCTGACTCATTTCCTGTTCCCCCAACATGGCTGCCTGAGGAGCCAAGGACTTCCTACATGTGCGCTCTAGTAATTTGAGGTGTTTGGTTGTGGCGGCCTATAGAAGCCACACCCTACACCCTGAACCTCGCTTTGCGTTACTCTGCTGTATGCAGCGTGATGCTCACCATGATCTGGCACCTGAAACAAGAAAGATGCAATGTTAACTCTGGAATCCGCACAGACCACACAGCTATTCAACATTGAGCTTGCCTGCTGTACCAGGTATCCCAGATCTAATCCCCCATGTTCATCTCAGCACCAAGTCAGCATCTTTTCCGCAGCAGCCGTGTTCCCCAGCACAGCAACACGATCTGTGACAGACCTGCAACAGAAAGGGAAAACAAGACACAGTGAGTGGACAATAAATAACACTGCGCATCCAAGGCAGCCCGAGTGCAGTAGCGAACCACTGCATCAACGCGAGCCAGCAAGCCTAGAAAGGGAAAGCAAGACATCGTAAGTAACCTGAACACCAAATACTTAACGTGTATCAAGGGCAGAGCAGGAGAGGATGATGCAGAACGCAAACCAGACCACCAGAATACCACGCCTCACAAGAAGAGTGAGTAAATATCCACAATAGCTTGCCCACAGCGCATATCCCTCGCTAGAACTCACGCTTTTGCAGCGAGGACTGATTGCCAGATTAGTGGTGCACTTGTCCTATATCACGGAAGACACACTTGCCCTATATCACTGAAGACAAGGGCAACATAAAAAAACATCAGCAAGAACCACGCTAATTATCATATAAAAGACAGACAATCTAGACAGACAGACTCATTCTCCTCCTCCAACCCATTGCCACACACTTCTTGCCATGCCGTGGTTTCGGCTTCTGCCCATTTTTGAAAGTCTTTCCACCACACCTCTATCCTCGGCACAAAACATGACTTCCATCCCATGGCAATCCTTCATTTTGCTAGCACATAAGCCAGGTCCCTTAGTTTGCTTACGTGCCTGAGTTTCTGTGGTCTTGGGAACCCCCCCAGCAGACAGGCCCACACCGTATCCACTACTATCTTGACCCCTCTTCCTTCTAGTTTCTCCTTTACACCCCTCCAGAACCTCTCTATGATCGGGCATGACCAGAACATATGCACCATGCCCGCGTTCTCTTCGTCACATTTGGGGCATGCTTGCCGACCTGCATTCTCAAACCTCGATATCCTCCAAGGCGTCATGTAAGCCCTGTGTGTTATGTACAACTGTATCTGTTTGAGCCTCGCGTTTCTAGACACCTTCTTATGATACCTCTGCGCCCTTTTCCACATCCCATCTCCCATTTGGGCCCCAACCTCCGTTTCCTCAGTCCATTCTCAACTGCGTGACCTCCTTTCCCACATTAGACATCAACATATCATACAGTCTGGAAATCTCATGACCCCCCACTCAGCTATATCATATATCACGTCTATTGTGGCATCGAATTCTTCCCCCAGCACAGTTTCAGGCCATGTTCTCTTAATCCTCTGTTCCATACTGTGGTACGTAATGTACTGGCCTTCATGCAACCCAGCTACTTCCCGTAGCCCCTCAAAAGTAACACTAGAGCCCTCCTGCTAGATGTCCCCCATCGTTGCCACCCCAGCTGGTTCCCAGTGGGTCCGGAGTCTCAGTCGCAGCTGAGCGTCCGCCCCTGTCAATGCTACCAATGGCATCTGCGGTGAGCATGGGGACGTGTCCCCCATCATTTGGCATGCCCTGTGCCACACCTTCCACCCTAGTACCATCATTTTAGGGCGCCCCCCCATTTCCGCTCTTGGTGCCCACATGACTTCTTTCAGATAAAAGGGTGCACAATCCTACCCAAACAACCTGTGTTCGGAGTTCTCTTCGTCAGATAGCCATTTGGCAACATACTGCAACTGGCTTCACCACATAGTACGCCTTGTAGTTGGGCAGCTTAATTCCCCCTTTGTCATAGATGTTCTGAAGCCTCCACAGCGCCACTCTGTTCCGCGTGCCGTGCCACAGAAAGTCCCTACACATGCTATTTAGTTTGGTGAAAAACCCCCTAGGGATCAGGTACGGTATATTCCCGAAGTAATGTAGGAGCCTCGGCAGGACCACCATCTTTAGCATCGCTCCCCGCCCCACCATCGCCAGAGGCAGCTTCGCCCAAAACTGCATGCACTCCTCGATGTTTCTAATGGCCACTTCTGTGCTACACTTATGCTCCTCTTCCACAGTGTGGTATATATTAATCCCCAAGTACCGAAACGTGCGAACCACCCATGGCACTTGCAATATAGGTAATCGCTCCGATGGAATCCCCTTGTACCACCTCAATGGGAACATGCTGGACTTCTGGGGGTTCACTGCTATACCAGACAACACCGCATATCTCTCCATCACTTCTAGGATGTACTGGAGATTTTCTTCTGGGAATCGTAGGTACAGCAGCATGTCATCTGCGTATAGGGAAATCAGGTGCCGCTCCCCTTTCACCTCAATGCCTATAGTGTCATATTGTTGCTGCAGATAGATCGCAAGAGGTACCAGGGCCAGTATGTAGAGCATAGGAGACTACGGCCATCCCTGTCTAGTACCCCTGCTAAGCTGCCACCTCTCTGAAATCAAAGATCCTGTCTTAACTCTAGCCAGCGTTCACTGTACAAAATCTTCGCCCACCTCACATAACCAGGCCCTAACCCATAGTGTTTCAGGGCCGCCAGCAGCCACGGCCACCTGACGGAGTCAAAGGCCTTGATTGCATCCAAGGACATGATTGCCATTTCCTCATCCCTTCCACTGCCAAAGTCAATGATCCTCTGGAGTCACCTATGATTATTGGTGATTTTTCTATGGGGGACATAGCCCGTTTGATCCGGATGTATTAACTTGCTAATGACCCTCTTCAGTCTATTCGCCAGGACTGCAGTCAATATCTTGCCGTCTTGGTTCAGCATCGACACAGGTCTAAAGGAACCACAGCTACGCCCCGGTTTATTTGGTTTAAGGAAAGGTACTATGACCGCCTCTCTCAGTGACTCAGGTAAGCGGCCCATCTCGAATTCTTCATTTATCATTTCTAGCAGTGGGGGGAGGAACTCTTCTATATATACCTTAAAAAATTTGCTTGGGAGCCCATCTGTCCCCGGGGTCTTACTAGTAGGCAACTGCCTCACCATCTCCCCCAGTTCTTCCAGGGTAATCGGGGAGTCCAATTCCTCTCTTTCCTCCTCGCTTATCTTGGGCAGCCCCATATCCTCCAGTGTTTCCTCGATCATTACACAGCTGCTTTTCCTGTCTTCCCCGTATAACCCTTTATAATAATCCACAAACGCTTGATTAACTCCCTCCTGGGTATCCTCTACGCTACCATCTTCCCTCTCTATAGTTCTAATTGTGGCTCTGGGGGTCTCGCTCTTATATAACCATGCCAAAAGTCTCCCCGGTTTATCGCCTCCCGCATATTGTCTCTCTATGTACCTTTTATAATTAAGGTTACACAACCTCTCCCAATATTCCGCACATTTTTGCTGTAGTTTAAGTATCAAATCTAGTTTTTCCACTGTATCATCACCAGCTTTTAAGGCCCCTTCCAATTTTTCTTCCGTCTCCCTCAGTTCAGCCGAAACCCCCACTGTAGGCCCTTGGATTTCGCCATGGCTGCCCTCCTCATGACAACCTTAAAGGTGTCCCATAATGTCCCCGCCAAGTCCACACTCCCAGTGTTGGTTTCAAAATAGTTCACTATCTCCTCCCGCAAGTCCTCTCTAAAGAAGGGGTCCCTCAACGCCTCTGCTCGTAGACACCAAGTCGGGATCCTCGCCCTCGTGGGGCAATATTGCCAAGCAAGAATCAGGGGCGAGTGGTCCGAAAGGACCCTGGCCCTGTACTCTATTTATGCCATCTCCGCTATCATCTCAGGTGATGCAAAGACATAGTCCAGCCTCGTTGATAACTTCTGTGGGGCCGAGTAATGTGAATATTGCCTTTCCCCAGGGTGCCACACTCTCCATGCATCTTCCAGCCCAAAGTCATCAAGCAGTGTCTGTAGCGCCCTGGCTGCAGGGGCCGGTCTATCTAATTTCCCATCCGATCTATCCATCCTCGGGTTCAGTACGCAGTTGAAGTCCCCTCCCCAGATCACCGCGCTACCCACACACACGCTCAGATTCGCACTCAGTGTCCTAATGAACGCCGCTGTGTTTTGGTTTGTGGCGTACGTGTTAACAATACTTATCTCCCTGTTCTCTACCAATCCCCTCAGCATAACCATCCTCCCGTCTGTCTCAGCCACCACTTGCAACCGCTCAACCAGGACATGTGGCGCTACCCATATAAGTACTCCTCTTGCGTAGGCCGAGTACGATGAGCCCACCAACACCCCTTTCCATTTCCCAGCAATCATGTCCATCCTCTCATGTGTAAGGTGGATTTCCTGCAGCAATGCAATGTCTATTTACTGCCTGCGCAGATATAGCATAACCTTGTTCCTTTTTAAATAGCTATTAAGCCCCCGCACATTCCATGTGAGTATTTTAAGGTCCCCCATGGCCTGGTATGGTCCCGTTCCCTCCCCCCAGGTATCGCTTAGCTTCAAGTTCCAATCCGATCCATATAGGCTCGCATCCCAATCTAAAACCCCTTTAACCAAAAACACACCAAACTTCCAGTTCCCTCTCCCCCCGCCTCCCATCCCTTCCCCAACAATCTCCCCCCCAACTGTTGCCCAGCTCCATTCCTGGATCTCAGGCTCCCCCGCATCTAGCTCTTTCCGGCTTTCACCTGTACTCGAAGCTCCGCAGGGTGAGGCCGCCCTAGTGGCCAACCTACTACAAGGACAACTATAATTCGGGGGGTAGGGTACTTCCACCCTGCGCTCCAATAGCACATCAGTGAACTACACATTGCCAAACAATTTAAATATATGTAACTGCCACTATATTCCAGTCCATCAAGTCTCTCACAATCAGCAATATGTAATCGAACATCAGCCTCTCACAGCCAGGCCCATCGTTCTCATCCTTCGCCTAGGCGCCCTCGGGATGTTCGCTCACCACCCTAGCAGTATGCATACCGTATCTGAGTCATTTTTCATATCCATTTTGTGTCTCTTCCTTGTCTTGATCCGGGCAGCCCTGCAGATCCAGCCATGTTGTTGCTTCTTCCAGAGTGTTAAAAAAATGCAATTTGCTCTTATGTACGATCTTCAGTTTTGCAGGGTACAGCAGCATATATTTTATCCCAGCAGCCCGTAGCCTCCTTTTGATAGTTACATAGCTGTACCGCTGCCTTTGGACCAGCATAGTATAGTCCGGGTATGCCGTGATAGTACTCGAGGCCCTCTCAATTGTTCTGCCTTTCCGAAAATATTCCAATATTTTCTCGCGGTCTTTATAGTTTAGTATTTTAGCAATTATCACTTGTGGAGGGGCCCCTGGTCTCGGCTTCCTCATAAGGGCCCTATGTGCGCGCTCCACCGCAAAACCCTGCGAGAGTGTACCGGCCCCAATTGCTTGTAGGAGTAAGTTCTCAATGTAATCAGTCGGGTTCTGGCCTTCCTCACCTTCCAGCAAGCCCACCACGCGAATATTGTTTCTCCTCGCTCTCCCGCTGCTTCTTCTGCTCGAGACTCCAAGTTGGCCACTTGTTGTTTAAGGACATGGATCTCCTTTGCATTGTTGGTGCTGGTGTCCGTGTTAGATTTCACCGCACTCTCCAGGCAACTTGTGCGTTCCGCCAGTCCCCTGACATCTTGTCTGAGCAGGGAGACTTCGATGCCCACTGCTTCGATTTTAGCTTCCAGGGAAGTGCGTAGGTCCATCATCGCAACCCCCCAAGATTCCTTCGGCTCCTTGATGGCTTCTAAAATATGATGGTTATCAGCCACTGTGGCGCCCTCAGCCTGTGCCACCGGGCCTTTGGTTGCGCTGGCTGCAGGGGACTGCTGTGTTTTTGCAAAAATATCCATTGTGGGTTGTTTGGTCTTAATCTTGCCCATGGCCCCTCGCGCCGCCATATTCCGGTCTCTGTTGGGTCTCCCTAGCGTCCGAGTGTCTTCCCAACCGTAATTTCCGCTCTTCACCGACCGTCGTGTTGATCTCAGGGCAATCGCGACATCCTCTCACCGCTGCTAGTTGCTGATCAGTGCCGAGCGAGCGCCGCTCGTGCTTGTTGTGATGCGGCCTGCATTTTCACACCTCTATTGCCCTCGGGCCCCTGCCGTCCGGGCCAGCCCCCGAGCCTCCACGACCCAAGGCCCACAGCCCCCAGGGGTTTTGTTCCATCTTCACCTCACCATTGCCATTCTTTCCCGGTGGCCGCCGCCTCTATTCGTCCTCTTCAGGTACCCCAGTGTCGTTTCCTTTGTTGTCAGCCATCTTGTGTGACAATGGACCGAACTGTCACCGTCGTTCGTCGAGCAATTCCTCCCGACTCCCGCTTACGATACTCTCGATCTTTACACAATGAGCAGAGCATACATTCCCGTTCGTGTGTGATCAATTCTGGAACCAATGGCGCACTTTCAAAGGTAGTTTTTTCGGATCATCTGTCGGATCCTGCGGAGCTACACGGGAAGCACGTCCTACTCCATGGCTGCTCAAGCCACGCCCGCTGCATATGTTGTAAGACATTACAAAAAAAGAAGCAGATAAGGGAGGTAATGCAGTAATACTCAACACCACAGACTATACCAAAATGGGCACTGCACACCTAGAATCACCTGGTTGCTACAAAAAAATGACCTATGGACCCAACACAAACTGTTACTCGACCAATACATACACTGGTACTAGAATGACACCGACAAGGTTGCCTATCTGATGAAGAAAAGTAATTTCCGAGTATCAAAAATCAAATCATGCCTAGAATGTGCTTCTTACTGAAAATTCATAAGACCTTTGACAAGTTACCAGAAGTCCAGCAGATCATGAGCGGAATTGACAGGGCCACAGAAGGCCTCTCCAAATGCATTGATAATGCAATCAGGGAATATGTTTTTTGCATACCTTCCTACATTAGAGACAGTACACGTGTTCTATCTATTTTACGGTTCTACGTGATTTCACCGACCTAATTTTGGTCGTGGTACTTTCCATCGCCAGATTTTACATCACCAGAAACATCACCTGTTTTTGTTTTTTTTTTATTCTAGGGGGGGTTTCCTCCCCCAGACCCCTCCTTACTATTATAATAATACCCCAACCCCAACAAAACACCCACCAAAATAAAAAAATGAAAAAAACGGGGTTACTGGCGATGTAAAATCCGGCGATGAAAAGTACCTCGACCAAAAATAGGTCGGCGAAATGCGTGTATACCCTATTTTCAAGACCTCAAATGAAAGAAAGGCTATTTATTTGCAACTTTGGATGTCTCTGCACTTTACACCTCCATAGATCATGAACTTGCTATCACGGCAATTGCATGTAACCAGATGACTTCGGGCCAGGTGCGTAATACAAATATATAAAACTAAACTAAACTTAACTAAACTAATACTCATTTCAAGAACGCTTGGTCTCAGACACGCAACATGTTACAATGATTAAGGAGTTTTTGAGATTCACACTTGTCAACAATGTTTTTTGTTCAATGGTTCATACTAACTCCAGAACAGGGGGATTGCAATGGTGGCATCATTTGTTCCTACCTTAGCCAACTTGTTCATGGCCCACTATAAGGACATTCAATAAATGGGCTCCTGGTTGGGAGCCTAATCTACCCAGGAGGGTTACTAGTTAAACAAAATTACAATTGAATAGGTCCGGACAAAGATGTGCTAAAAAAAAACACTCATAAACCCTATTACCCTCTGCATACAGAAAAGAAAAACTCATCCAGTCTACTTCTGAGAAAAGATTGTTTGTTAATCTTTTTCAATTTTTATAAATTGGTATAAAATGAACATTTCTTTCAATAATATGACATCACAGAATGTCTCAACAAAAACGTACAGACTAAAGGACTTACAACACATATAACAATTGTTGTTTGTCACAACAATTCACATAATACAATATATAACAAAAAATAACCACACATAGTAACAACAAAAAGGAGGTTGTGGAAAGCAATTGTTCTATTTGGTGGTAAGCAGTGGCAATGCACTGTGGTTAAGGGTGCTTCACTATGAGGACAGACATGTATTACACAACAATGAATTTGTGAAACACATTGTGATGTGGAAATGATACATAGATGATGTGGTGATTATGTGGAATGCGACCCAGGACAGCTTTGGTGATTACACCAAATTTCTGAACACAAATGAGCATGGATTGTCCTTCATGGGACACTGTGATGCAGACATGATTCACTTTTTGGACCTACACATCTATATCAGAGATAACCGAATTGAAACATCGACATACCGTAGGAGTACAGAAGTTAATTCAACATTACATGTGAATAGCTGCCAAAGAAGATCGACAGTCACCAACATTCCCACAGGTGAATTCTATTGGGCCCAGAGAAACTCTAGCCAAAATGTAGAGTATGCAAAAGAATGTGAACTCCTGACCCAGAGGTTTTTGAGGAGAGGGTGCCCTGTGAAAATGATAAAAATGTGTGAGAAACCTGAGCGTGTTCTCCCAAGTATATCCTGGAAAACCCATATTTAGGTGGCCACAGAAGGACTAGCTCTCCCTTACCCCAACCCTGAAGGCAAATGAGCAGGGAAAGATCACCTGGTAGGGGAACCCAGAGTTATACTCAGGGAAATGCCCCAGGTGAGAAGCAGTACTGTGCCAGAGAAGGAGAGGACAAGATATCTGAGGCTTTCATGGGCTGTATTGTATCTGCCTCCCTTCTTCCCATTAGATCTCTCCGGCCCAGAACCAACAATCCCTCTGCACATAATCAATCCTCTAAGGTCCCAAACCTGCTTACACCCAAAAAAGGTAACTCCCAAAATCCTTGTTTCACAGGTCTCCATTTGAATACTCCCCATCCTTTTTCTTCCCGTCTCTCTGATTATTATTTTCTGCACTCCCAATCTGATCTGACAAAACTATGATTCCCACAATCTCCTTTGTTCATGTCACAACCCCAGCTATTCCTGCTTACCCCATAAACCCTACCAAGCCCGTCCCTCTGATTGTCATCTCTTGAAATCACAATCTACTATGACCGAATACTACCGTTCCCACAATCCTATATGTTCTGTTCTTCATCCCGGTCATTCTCGTCCATTTCGTAAACCTTCCCCATCGTACCTCATAGGATACTCAAATTCTCTAACTTCCCCCTTTCCGATACAAAAATCTTTGCACAACGGTCTTGTGATAAAACTGTTTATTTGACATGTCCCGACACAAGGGTCAGGCAAAGTCAGGTAATCACACACACCTGTCGACCCTTCCTTTTCCCCACAGGGATAAAAGGTGGAGCAAGAGAGCACAATATGAGTAGGGCAAGCACGGCAGACAGCACGATGAGACGGCTAAGCAGCCATGGCAGTTCAAGAGAAGGAGAAAGGTGGCAGGAATAGAGAAGGTGGCAAGGAGAGAAGTGACCTTGCACTTTTTGTAACAGACCCACGGAACCTACGAGGAAGAAAGTGTAAGAACGCAAACAATAGCACAAATGTCTTGCAGCAGATGTCAATGGTACATGGGGCAATCCTATGCCGATAAGCAGGAGTGAGAGAAGCTTCGGTGCCCTTGGTACTGGCCTTGACTCCAGAGAAGCTAAAAGCCAACCGGTTCATCACAGATGGTGAGTCTAGGGGAGAACCAATCAGAACTGGGCTTTGTTGAGTGAGAATAGCAAAGTGTCACGTTTTTAACCAAATTGATGAACTATGAAAGATAAAAAAATGATTAAGGGGAGACTAGCTAAAAAGGGACACTGGCACCACGTGGGTGCTAACTCAAGAGACTCTGGTCGATCCCCATCTGAGCGAAACTACAATTACCAGAGGGCCATAGGAGGGCCAGAGAAATAGGTCGAAGTGGTCATACAGAGGGTCAAGTAAAATCCTTGTACAATCAAAATACTTTGATCTACCAGTAGTGTGAACAAAAGAAACAACAACATTGAAAGTAAAGAGGGGTTAGCGCCCACAAGAGGGGGACTCAAGGGTGAGCCACTATCACCCTGGTCGAGAGCCACAGTAAACCTAGTGAAGGAAGGCTAAGAATCAGGAGGGGTCAGAGCCTGGCAGAGGGGGATCCAATGGTAAAGGTTGTTTCCCCAAGATTGAGAAAATTGAAAGCAAAAGTTAAGAGATGGCAAGAGTGAACCTGAAGGAGGGATGCCAGAGCTGAAGCTATCATCCAAGTACTAGCAGTCAATAGAGGTCTTGACCCGGCAGAGGGAGATCCAGGGGTGAAGCCATCACCCGAGTACTGCCAGCCAAGAGGAGTCCGAGCCCAACCGAGAGAGATCCTGGGTGGGGGCGGGATTTATCATCCAAACTTCAAGTAAGAAAACTACTGGCATATAAATTAAGGAATACAATACGTGAAAGGTCAGTGCCCAAAGAGGGGGACCCAAGGGTGAAACCATCACCCTATCTGAACTGTGGATTACAATTGAGAAGTGTCAGCACCCAGAAGAGGGGGACCCAGGCGGCGAATCATTATCACCCTAACAAACTTTAATTTGGTTAAAGGAACTTTTGTTTTGTTATTGAACATGTCAGGCCCCGGAAGGCAAGAGACTTTCAAAGGAAACGAGACTTGGTCATCAACGGTCCTGACAACTGCCATTGAACTGTCATCTCGTGCTGCAGAAGCCCGAGACTGTACTGTGCTCCAATCTCCCATCGTACCCTGTGTCCAAAACATGGGGAAGGGAGACCCAGGCTACAACATCCTGACATATTATTTGAGAACACTTCATTCTTTTCTTAAGAACTATCCCACACTCCTTCTTGTATTAGTTGAGAGTTTTGGCAATAGGTTTCTTAGTATTGGCCCTTTGGTTTTGAAATTGGGACTGTCTTATTTTTCATTTGATGATTGACGCTTGCTCCCATCTTCGTTTTAGGTTTAGATAAGGTGTTTTTCCAACCTGCATACAACATTTACTGTTCAATAAACACCCTTGAAGTGTGATCACTTGTGTCTCTCTTACTAGCTGCCACCATGAGATCCTCACATATGGCAAAAGACACAATCAACAAGATCAATACATCTGATGTGATGGTCTGTGCACCAAAGGTCTGTACATCAAAAGCATCAGACAAGAGTGAGCGTATTAACATAGTCGCACAATACTCACACTATACAGAATCATGCTAAAACATTGGCATTTGCTACACATGTTTGTTTGTTTATTTATTTATATAGCGCTCCAGACCCAAGAGTAAAAGGGCGCTTAAGGACAGGTTACAAAAGTACAATATATATAGAATTTGCAGTTATACATTTGTAGAAGTAATATACAATCTATACAGTCAAAGGTAGTTAGCGCATACGGTTAAACATTTGTGTGGCATGTACAGTATATACAGCTAGTAATGGGCTTACTCCGACTTGGGATTGGTTTTATCCCGTAGCCAACCAATGACTAGTTTCCTGAACAGTTGGAAGGATTCGGTCGATTTGATATTCAACGGCAGGGTATTCCAAAGTTGAGGGGCGAGGACCGTGAAGCTCGAGCCACCGGCTCTTTTAGAGGTAAATCTGGGCACAGTAAGGCAAAGAGTATTGGAGGATCTAGTGATTCTGGTGTTCGGCTTCAAAGTGAATTAGTTAGTGAGATAGGGGGGGCTAGGTGGTTTAAGGCTTTGTAGGTAAGGCAAAGAATTTTTAGGTCAATTTTTTGTTGAATGGAGAGCCATTTGCAAGAGATTCTGATGGGGGAGATGTGCTCTCTCCTGGGAATGTTTAGTGCTGCTCGCACTGCATTGTTTTGGAGAATCTGAAGTTTATTGATTATACCTTGGTTGGCACCTAGGTAAAGGCTATTGCAATAGTCAAGCTTAGATTGTATGAGAGCCCTGGCCAGTGTGAGGCAGCTGTTGGTGGATAAAAAAGGTCTGCAGGCTCTAATTAGTTTCCCAGTGTAGACGGTGGTTGAGGCGGTCATGTTGACTTGTTTAGAGAGGTTGGTATTGGCGTCAAGATAGAAGCCTAGTGTTTTCACTTTTTTAACAATGGGGATGGTGTTACCATCGATGGTGATGTCGGTGTAGTCAGGGCTGAGTCTCTGTAAGTTATTGGGTGATCCGACCAGGAGGAGCTCAGTCTTCTCATCATTCATGCAGATGCCATGTGTGGCCATCCATGCCTGAATGATGGAGAAGATTTTGTTAATCCTGGTGACGTCGACATTGTAGTTGCCAGAGATGGTAAGGAGTATCGGAGTGTCATCCGCATAGTTGGTGTACGTGCCACCCAGATGGTCCAGTTTGTCAAAGAGAGGTTTTGTAAAAATGTTGTATAGGGTGGAGGAAACGCAAGATCCTTGTGGGACACCACAGGTAATGGGGATAGGGTCTGCTGCAGCAGCAGATGAAAAGACCCTCATGGTTCCGGTGGCTAAGAAGGATTGTTTCCACATGACAGCTGAAGAGGAGAAATGGGCAGCAGATGAGAGGTGGTTGCAGAGTATTTTGTGGTCGACCAGGTCGAAGGCTGCTGAGAGGTCTAGAAGGAGAAGGATGGCAGCTTTACCTTTGTAACACATGGATAAAGATCTATTACTGTACATTGATAAAAGACCACAATTTGCATTTACTTGAGTCCCAACACTGAGGAATACACTCTGTCCTTCTTTTTTAGATACCATCAGAGCCCAACTGGCTCAGACTGGAGAAGAACAACAAAGGGCTTCCACAAATGTGGATCATGCAGTATGTGTGAATTTGCCCACAGAGACAGTGCCAGTTTCCTGTACAATGATAATGTTGAGATCCATATTAATGACTTTATCAACTGCAGACCAACATTTGTAGTATAAGAGATTATCTGCATATGCAACAATGTGTATATATGAAGCATCATTAGGCAGCTTTGCACACACACTCATGAACACATTACCAACCTTGCCAGTCAAGACATGAAGTTACCCTTGGCTTTACTTCGGCAAGAGACTCATCAAATAGACAAGACCTAAGATTTAATGGTCTAATGAAAGCTAAATGTAATAAACGAGGAGATGACCTTACATTGAAACTTAAGCAGATGGAATCTAGATGCATTTGTCTTTTAATATGTACAACAGAAGGGTTAAACAGCATACATGAAATGCATGTGTTTTTGTAATAGATATGGCACAGTTGTACCACATTGAAGGGAACATACTCCCATTTTCGTCTGCTTAAGAATATTAAGAGCCTCATCCGTATCTTATTTGAAGACATTCCAAGACTGTGTACATACATGGTGTGTAATTATTGATATTAGTATCATTATTATAGGAGTCCCAGACTCGAGGTGCATAGACTTTTATGAATGATCATGGTTAACACTTTATTATGCTTTGTGAAATTGTACATGCGTTTTGCGAAAACATGAGTCGCAAGGATGTGGCCCGCAACCAGTTCACCACCACACTGGAGGTAAATGAAATATGATATGTATTTGACAATATCCTTAATAACATTAGGTATCAAATCATGTACAAATGAGAGAATTAAAGATAATCATACACACGGATCGGCTTGTTTTGTGCATTAACATTAATCACTGGATTTATCATGTAAGGTGGCCATAAAACTCTTTCAAATTATACAACTAACTGCCAAGATACTAGTTGTAAATGAATCCCGTTAACGTACTGTCGCTCAAATGCAAGTGCCTTAGTTACAATGCAAACAAACGATAACACTACAATTCACATAGAGCACTGCTCTTGGACTATTGATGATGTCACCACATACATTCACAAACTTCCCACACTATTTAATAGCTATTATAATGGCGACCGCATGTGAAATACATGCAGACTGCTTTTAAGGGGATTCTAGACAGGATACCTTCTCCACAATTGTATGTATATAGAGGACACACATTTGTCTTTTTTGAGTGTTATATAATGGTAACATGGATAATGTGCTGACTAATGCGGTAAACACTATTTAAGGACTCGAAACCTATGAAGGTGAAAACACTAGAACTTCACAAGTTAGAATTATCTCTAGGAGCATTAGAAGAGGATATCAAAGTGCCCCGTTTCAGGTGTGAGTTGTTTGTACACACATTACTATTTGTAAGCAATAACTTGCAGGCATTTTCCTTTAAAAGAAGGGGTCTCCAACCACTTCCTTCAATCATCTTGGAATCATCTTTTGGACTCCACTCTTTCAAGAAGATTTAATTGGACCTCTGTTGAGAGAGTTCATCTTTCCAAAGTCCTCTGCCAGTGAGGTCAAAACTGAGTGTCCAAGGCAGAGACATGCTCTGTCCCTTAACAGTCTCCTGAGACCAGTGAGGGTGAACTGCTGCTGGAACAAGCACCTGCCTCCCTGCCAGCCAAGTGGTAGCCAACCTCACTGTGTAGAAGGAATCCTGTAGTTGTGTGCCAGCGTGAAGTGTGTTTGGCTGGTCAAGTGGCACAGCGAGTAGAGCGCTCGCTTTGACATCTGTGCTGAGCTAACAAACTCAGCCTTTCATCTTTCCAAGGTCGATAAATGAGCACCACACACCGTGGGTAATAATAAGCAGCGCTCAGATACCTGAGGGTTGATGGCGCTATATAAATGCAAAATTATTATTGGGAGTATGAGAAAGGGACACATATTGCCCCTGGACTCCTGGATTGGGCCTAACAGCACCCTAAGAGCCAAGACAGCTAGAATCCTAGTGTTATGTCAATATGCTAATATTTGGTAAGTACTTGCCGTCAGTTGATAGGGTTTTTACTGGGCAGCGCTTGCACTCTATTACATAGGCCTCCTCAATTTAGGGAAATATTACATAAGGGACCACGAACAAACTGACCACTTTTGCTCAACCATAGCCATAACCATTGTCCCGGGAGGATAGCTTAGCGGCAATGTGCGCGCCTTGGAAGCAAGACGACACAAAACAACACAGGTTCGATCCCGGGTCCTCTCAGTGTTTAAGCACGTTATAATAAGCAACTAAGACAAAAAAAAAACAATTATGCAAGTAACAGCGCCTCGATGCCCACAGGCTGTGTGAGTGCTTTAAAAATGCAAGATAAATAAATAAAATAAAAATAGCGAACTTTGCTTCTCCCATTAGCCTCCATCCGCCCCTTTCCTTTCTCTTCTTACTTAACTGTTGCTCAGACTGTGATCATTGTTTTTCTTCTAGTGGGAGCACCTCCGTGCAAGGAACCGATGAAGCATGTTTTTCTGTTCAGTGGGCTAGCTCACAGAGGGTGCTCAGCCTGATTTTCTCCTTCCAGTGGGGCCACGCCCACTCATGCTAGAGACAGAAAACATATGTGTTCTCTTCCTAGCCCAATCAGGTGTTCACGACATTAACTGCAAAATACAGATCCGGTGGTGGAAAGCAGCCTGCCCTCCTCCTCAATGTCCTTGTCTGCGTGAACCCTCAAACGTTTTGAGCTGAAACATGGAGTACATTTGGAACGATTTGAGTTTCTCTTGAACTGGCTCGAGCGTGCCTAGCACTCGCGTGCTCGCTAGGATGCATAAAATAAGGGGGTCGTCCCCACACAGACATCCTCTTCTTTTTTGTTAACTGGTGTATCTATTTTGAGTAAGCCATATTAGGCAATCATTCCTGGGGTCATCCAAAAGCTACTGGGGATTCCCAAAAATGCCGCAGCACGAAAGGAGGTTGGCCCTTACTGGTCACCGGACATCAAACATATCTCCTATGACTGTCTGCAGTGACACAAATCAATTTTCATTTTGAATTAATGAAATAAAATTAGAATCTCACCTTTTCCGAATTCTTCATTTGCATCCAGTCCAAACGATTATAAGCATTTGCGAGTGTAAACCTGCAATGCACCAGTCATATATTCATTGGGCTATGTCTAATTGGATTTCGAAGATTGGTAAAGCGGTGGGCTGTACACAGGTGATGGCTTCCTTCCCACCTGTAAAACCTACTGACCTTATCCCGGAAGGTTTCACACTTTAACAATGATCCCCTTTAATCGTTCTATTTATATAGGAAAGCAAACATTCCTCAAAATGTCTGCTTTAAAACACATCCGAGCAATTGGTAAAGCCAGAAAGCAGCAACACATAGTATGAACGTTTCCGAAGTAGACACTCATACATAATTCAAAGATTAATCAGCATGCAATAACAAAACCTAGGTTTCCATTCCAATCCTCAGACAAAGTAATGCGAAAATCATCTCCCATGAAGCAGTGAAAAATAAATCCGCCCTTGATATAAATCAGGTTATATATTATTCTGCTTTAACACAAAATATGCTCACACTAAATTAAAGAAATAGACTCAAGCATTGCAATTCCAAGAATTCAGAGGGAAATCAATCTTCCCTCTCTCGTGCAATTAAAGACAAGACTGAACTAACAGTTCAAGACACCAAGGGCCTGATTCATGAATCGGGCGCAGAAATGGCGTAAGATACGCGTGCTGAGAAGGACCCTGCGCTAGCCGTGGCACGGAAAATAAATTGTGCGGTACGCTTATTCATGCATTTCAGGAGGCATTACTAGCCATCGCGCAAGTAACAACAAGCTGCATGAGGAATGCCCCCAAAACGCCCCGACACGAGCCCACGCACACCAAAAAGCAAGTTAAAAGACTAACACACTGCAAGCCTCCCCGCCACCCTGGCCCTGCATCCAGCAACCCAGAGAAAACGTGCGAGAAAAACTCGCAATATCAGGCTGTACCCCAACATAATTGAGTGACAAAACCTCGCAAGGCCAGGCTGTACCCTAGCGAAATCACGTGACAAAACCTTGCAATCCCAGGCCGCACCCCAGAGAAAACGTGTGCCCTCCCTCGCAAGATCAGCCCTACCCTAGCGAAATTGTGCTCCCCCTCCTAAGTGTAGGCTACACCCTTACAAGTTCCCCCCTGCATCCTTGGCACCCATCCTGTCCACATAACCCCTACTGCACCTGAACCATTGTAGTCTACACAACAACCCCAAGGCCTATTCGCCTGTGACACCCCCCCGCAGGCAGCCCACTCGTGAAGGGACAACCCCCACAGGCATCCCCCTCCAGACTGGACACCACCTCCCAGTCCCCCTCACCTGTGACACCTCCATCAGGCAGCCCCTCCAGAAGAGACACCCCCACAGCCATCCCCCTCCACACTGGACACATTCCCCATCCCCCCTGACCTGTGACACCCACCACAGGCAGCCCCCTCCAGAAAGAACACTAACCACAGGCAGCCCTCTCCAGATGGGACACCACCTCCAGCCCCCTCACATGTGAAAACTCCTGCAGACAATCCCCTCCAGAAGAGACACCCCCTACAGGCATCCCCTCCACACTGGAGACAATCCTCCAGCCCCCTCACCTGTGATATCCCTGCAGGTAGCCCCCCTCCAGAAGGGACACCTCCCACAGGCAGCCCCCTCCAGACTGGACACCACCTCCCATCCCCCTCACCAGTGACACACCCCGCAGGCAGCCCCCTCCAGAAGGGACACACCCCACAGGCATCCCCCACCAGACTGGTCACCACCCCCCAGCCCGCCTCACCTGTGACACCCCCACACAGGCAGCACCCTCCAGATGGGACCCTGCCAAAAGGCAGCCGCCCAGATGTGAAGCCCCCCCCAGGCAGCCCCCTTCAGCCAGAACAACCCCCACAGACAGCCCCTTCCAGATGGGACACCCTGCACAGGCAGCCCCTCCAGACTGTACACCATCCCCCAGATGCCCTCACCTGTGACACCCCCCGCACGCAAGCAGCCCACTCCAGAAGGGACAACCCCCACAAGCATCCCCCTCCAGACTGGACACTGCCTCCCAGCCCCCCTCACCTGTGACACCTCCCTCAGGCAGCCCCCTCCAGAAGGACACCCCCACAGGCATCCCCTTCCACACTGGACACCACCCCCATGCCTCCTCACCTGTGACACCCCCCACAGGCAGCACCCTCCAGAAAGAACACCTACACAGGCTGCCCTCTCCAGATGGTACACCCCCACAGACAGCCCCCTCCAGGTGGGACACCCCCCACAGGCAGCCCCCTCCAGAATGGACACCAACCTTTAGCCCCTCACACCAGTGACACAACCTGCAGACAGCCCCCTCCATAAGGTACACCCCACAGGCATCCCCCTCCACACTGGACACCACCCCATCTCCCCTCACCTGTGACACCCCCCCACAGGCAGCCCCCTCCAGAAAGAACACCCCCCCACAGACTGCCCTCTCCAGATTTTACACCCCCACAGACAGCCCCCTCAAGACAGGACACCGCCACAGGCAGCCATCTCCAGACTGGACACCACCTCCAGCCCCCCTCACATGTGAAACTGCCAGCAGACAATCCCCTCCAGAAGAGAAACCCCCTACAGGCATCCCCTCCACACTGGAGACAATCCTCCAGCCCCCTCACCTCTGACACCCCCACAGGCAGCCCCCTCCAGAAGGGACATCTCCCACACGCAGTCCACTCCAGATGGGACACCCCCCACAGACAGCCCCCTCCAGACTGGACACCACCTCCCAGCCTCCACATCAGTGACACACCCTGCAGGCAGCCCCCTCCAGAAGGGGCACCCCCCACAGGCATCCTCCACAGACTGGTCACCACCCCCCAGCCCTCCTCACCTGTGACACCCCCACGCAGGAGGCCCCCTCCAGATGAGACCCTGCCATAGGCATCCCCCCAGATGGGAAACCCCCACAGGCAGCGCCCTCCAGACGGAACAACCCCCACAGGCAGCCCCCTCCAGATGGGACACACTGCACAGGCATCCCCCTCCAGACTGGACACCACCCCCCAGGGCCCCACAACTATGACACCCTGTACAGGCAGCCCCCTCTTGAAGGGACTCACCCCACAGGCAGCCCCCTGCAGATGGGACACCCCTCACAGGCAGCCTCCTCCAGACTGGACACAACCCCCCAAGCCCCCTCACCTGTGACCCTGTGACACCCCCTGCAGTCAGCCCACTCCAGAAGGGACACCTCCCACAGGCATCCCCTTCCAGACTGGACATCACCCCTCAGCTCCCCTTACCTGTGACAACCCTTGCAGGCAGCCTTCTCCAGACGGGACACCCCCCACAGGAAGTCCCCTCCAGGCAGGACATCCCTCACAGGTAGCCCCCTCCAGATGGGAAACCCCCACAGACAGCCCCCTCCAGACAGGACACCACACCCCAACCCCGCTCACCTGTGACACCCCCTGCAGTCAGCCCTCTCCAGGAGGGAAACCCCCACAGACAGCCCACTCCAGACAGGACATCCCTCACAGGTAGCCCCCTCCAGATGGGAAACCCGCACAGACAGCCCCCTCCAGACAGGACACCACACCCCAGGCCCTCTCACCTGTGACAATCCCCGCAGGCAGCCCCCTCCAAAAGGGACACACCCCACAGGCACCCCCCTCCAGATGGGACACCCCCACAGGCAGCCCCTTCCAGACTGGGCACCAACCCGCTCACCTGTGACAACCTACAGGCAGTCCCCTCCAGATGGGACACCCCCCACAGGCTGCCCCCTCAAGATGGGACACCCGCCACCAGGCAGCCCCCCCCAGAAGGGACACACCCCACAGGCAGTTCCCTCCAGACGGGACACCCCCCATAGACAGCCCCCTCAAAATGGGACACGCCCCACCAGGCAGTCCCCTCAGAAGGGACACCTCCCAGAGGCAACCCCCTTCAGACTGGACAAAACCACCCCAGCCCCCCTCACCTGGGGCAGACCCCTCTGAAAGGGACACCCCCACATGCAGCCATCTCCTAACGGGACATTCCTACAGGCAGCCCCCTCTAGATGGGACAACCCCAACATGCAGCCCCCTCAAGATGAGAATCCCCCAACAGGCTTCCCCCTCCAGACAATATACCCCTCAAAGGCAGTCCCCTCCAGATGGGACACCCCCCACAGGCTGCCCCCTCAAGATGGGACACCCTCCACCAGGCAGCCCCCTCCAGAAGGGACACACCCCACATGCAGACCTCTCCAGACGGGTCACCCCCCACAGGCAGCCCTTTCAAAATGGGACACCCCCCACCAGGCAGCCCCCTCAGAAGGCACACCTCCCACAGGCAACCCCTCCAGACTGCACACAACCCCTGCCCCTCTCACCTCTGACAGACAGTACCCTGACAGTGTGACACAACACCACTGCAATTAATTTCTGTTGCTCACCTGAACTTCTGTGGTGTGATCGCACCATGAATTGCAACATGAACAAATATCCTACAACTCCAAACAACTCACCAGAAGTCCATCCATGAGTGGAACATCTGCTCACACACCCTTCCAGGCCTTAATCATCCCCCAACATACACATGTGAGAAGTGAGTGCAAAAACATGTGCATGCTGCCCATGCCACATTGCTATGGCATCAAAGCACAGTGACAGAATGTGTGCCCACGACAGAAGCAAGCATAGCAAAACTTATTGCAAGATCCACAAACAATGGCCAGGCATGTCACTTCCTGAGCATGAGTGAGCTGGGTGGCAAAATATCTGTCAGGGAACTATCATATGACCGGTCCATGCATGGGTGATGGTAGGGCAGTCAGAGAGAGCATGACTCACAGAGACTGGTGAATTGTGCAGCCACTCTGGAATATGAAATATGTGCCACTTCTGCATTCCTGTGGTAGAGGTTGACCAACACCTGAGAGAAGGTATTGTGTGATTGCACATGCTTGTGAAGGTGTATGCACAAAATGTGTTTTACACAGCAATAACAAAGTAGTCTGCTATCGCCAGGACTATGGAGCACTCCCGCTTTGAGCCCACATCCCTTCACCCCAACCACAGTGATGGCAAAACAGAGTGATGCAGCACAGGTCAATATAAATCCAAATAGACAGTGCACATCCATTTATTTGATTGACATACCACCACATGTCAGGAACATGTGCATCCTGCCATCTGCAACCATTCCAGCAACAACAATACACAAGCATGCACGCAACAAGACACATGACTTGCAATGGAGAGATGCAATGGCTCAAAATAGAACTAGTAAACAGGCCAACACACAAGTGAACTGCACAAAGTGTGGAATTTAACAAACACAAGGATATATATTGAATAAATATGTACAGGAAAAATGTTCATGAAGCTTGTAGATGCCTGGGTAAAATTTGTAAAAAAAAAAAATCCTTACACCTAAATAACTATATACAGTAAAAAAGGGGAAGGAATGTCAGAAAAGTCAGGGGAAAATAATAAATAAATAAAGGAAACCTACAGATAAATAACTATATACACAGGCAGCGGGCTAGTCCATCTCCTCATTCCCAGTCTCATTCAGTCTCTCCACCAGGACTGAGACCAGCACCACATCTGCATCCCCTAGACGGGCCTCCGTTGTTGCCTGGAGTGCTTACAGGACCTCCAGCATATGTATCTCTATCACCTCCACTTCCCTGCAAGTGGCCTCCAGGATGGCACCCTGCCTCCTTGCCCGACGCAGCACAATCTCAGCCCTAGCCAACACAATCCTTGCTTCCCAGCGCGCTGCCTCTCTGCTCCGATTTGCTGCCCATAGCAACTGAACACGGAAGACATCCTTTCGCTGAGGTCCACGTGTTCCTCCCGCGTCACATCACGCATCTGCCCCATTTTTTCGATTTTGGGCACTCAGATATGTAGCCTCCTCCTTAATGCCTGCTGATGCCACAGTGCCTGGTGTCTGCTTTGTGTGTACGCACTCCGGGCTGATGACAATACCCGGGGTGTATGGCCCATAACCTGCTTCTGGGTGCCTGCTGTCCCTTCATTGCCCGTGACCCTGTCGGTGCCTAGGTAGACACAGTGACCACCTCAGCTGATTGACCTTCGACTGACAACTTGGGCAAAGATGTTGGCTCCACCAGACTGGACAATGTGGGTGGGACTGGTGCACAGGTGGCCTTGGTGGTATCGGGTATCTGGACCGGAAGGCACCCCGGAAGATGACTGGCGTGCAGAGGAGGCAGACGAGGAGGGGGTCGCATAACTGAGCAGCCCATGCAGCACAAACCGGAACAGGCATGTTGCATGTCAGCTGATGAGGCAGCATACCTCATTGTGATGACGTGCAAGCCATATACTGTTGCCTGCACATCATCACAGATGACGGTTGTATGCCTCCCCACCCCGGCCTGCAGGAGTAGCACATAGCCCTGGATAGCAACAGCAGATGATAAGGGGGTGTTGCTCTGTGTGGACACAGCCGACACCAGGGGCTGGGCCTGGGTGGAGGCATCCCGGCAGGTGCATACAGCTGCATCTGCTGGCCCAGGGACAACATTTTGTGAAGGCACCTCCAGGGTGGCCTGCACTGCCAGGGACATGCCCCAGGGACAGGACTGCAGCAGTCACACTCACCTCACCATCCCCACCTGACGCCATGGACTGTGCTTCAATAGCCACCTCCTCCCCATCTAACCTGGATGACTCTGGGGCATCTTCTGCAATGGATGGCCCCTGTGAGGCATCACCTGTCCCCCCCACTGCTGAGGAGTCCACTCCCACCTTCGCCTTCTTGGACGTACCCCCAGCAGCATTGCCCGATGGTACCGCCTTACGCCTCTGCCTGGTCGAGCCATTCCTGCGGCCATGCTCCACAGCACTGCTACCACCCTCTTCATCAGAAGAAACTTTGGAAAAGGAGACACACAACAGAAAAATCAGTGTACTGCACCAATGTGTGCATGGCAATACCAACATTCAAATGAACTTGGCTTGTCAAGGGAACAACCATCATCCTCCACTGCCACACACGTGGACATGCAATCCACATCCATGCAGGTCGATGCGTGCCCATCACTCCAGACATTCACATCAGGCTACGTGCCACTCCCATGACCAATCAAATGCGTATGCTACACACACATGCATCATGTGCACATACACATGTCATGCACAAACATCAACAGAGAGTCCACAAACAGTGTGATGAGCAATCACATCAGATTCTCATTAACTGCAATCCTGTTACATGACTACGCCAGACATCAAAATGCACATGTTGCATCCAGGCGTGAGTGATGGCCAGTCACACATTCCCATCTTTGCCACATACACAAGAACATCATGCATGCACATGACGCGGGAGAACACAACCTCAACTGTCACACTTGTTACACGGGTATGCCTTAGACACAAGTAACAAAACATGTGCACGGTCTGAAAGGCAGCAGTCCAACACACAATTCAAGTGATATTTAATTCAAAATACATATGGTCCAATGCACACATGTATAGCTAGGTCTGGGGCATGAACCCAGACATTCGTCTCGGAGGCATATTTGGTGCAAGCATAAGGGGCTCACTGCTAACATGCAGCAACATGCTCATGCACCATAGACCATAGAAACACATGGATACTCACCAGACGTTGGCGTAACTCACAGACCTGGGTGTATAGCACTGGGTAAAACTTCTCCAGGACCTGCATGTTTTATTTGTCCGCTGGCACCTGTGCACACGGTGCCTCTCTGCAGATGCACCAGCCTGGGTGTAGCGCATGACCTTGCCGTGTGTCCTGGATTTCAGGTCCTCCCAGCGCTTATGCATGGTCTTGAAATTCCGTGATGACACCCCCTCTGCATTGATGGCCTCAGTTATCCCATCTCAGATCCCCTGACGTACTTCCTTACCGCGTTGCATCGATCGGTTGAAGAGGGCATCATGTTTCCCTAGGACCTTCTCCACCAGTATGTCAACTTCTCTGGTAGTGAAGTTGACAGCCCTCTGCCTTGCTGCCATCGGGTTGCCACTTTGATCTCAGGGTGATGGTGCAGACATGGCAACCCCGAGGCAGGTGTGGGTGGGAAAGGTGGTCCTGGAGATGGGCTGTGGACCGATGGTGGTGGTATGGCATGGTGGGAGTCCGGTGAAGCAGCTAAGGTGGTCACAGGGCCAAGGACATGTACCCTGGGAATGGCTGGACAGCAGACACGCAAAACACAGGGCAGGTGGGCAGCAGCACGCACACTGGACAGGCAGCAGCAAATTCCTCGGTAGGAGGCAGCTAAGGGTAGTAAGAGGCAGGTTAAATGGCTCAGAGGCAGAAGCGTGGATTTTCTGTGTATTAATGCGTGGGCAGCTGGAAACAAAGTGATGGGATGTTGTGCATAAGGAATTTGCGTAGACACATGAAATCCGAGGAAAGACCCTCAGTGCGTAACTTATGTGACAAGCACTGTACACTGGCGTTGAGCACTCCAGATCCGGGGATACATAAGTACGTGTAGAAGCAACTCCGATCGTACGTGCGAAGTGGAGTAGATGGACGAGTGGAATATTGCTATTTTTGGGATGCCACTCAATTCATTCACTTCTGGGATTGTGAAAACTTCTTCTTTTGGTGGGGGATTTGCCACTGTGCATACAAATGTCAACTTTTGTTTTTTCAGAGGCTAACAGTGAGCGTTGTGCACAATTTTCCTACTCTGGGCGCCCCTGTGTATCGAGTACCTCTATTCTTACCTTAACTGTAGCTTTCCGGGGTTCGCATACGCATTTATTGTGTTGCTGGGTGCCACTGTGTATCGCGTACCACTTTTCTTTTTTTCAGAAGCAATCCAGGAGGTATTGCGTATGGTATTTCCGCTTCTTTGGGTTACCTGTGTGTTATGCATCCCGTATTTCTGTCATCTGGGGTACATTTGAGCCTTGCTGGACCACAGAAGTACGTTGTCCATCACATACACTACCCCCTCACTCTAATTGCCCAGCTCAATTGTTTGGTGTGCATTCCATTGTTCACTTACACCTAGAACATGAATGGAAAAGCCCCAAGAGGGAAATGTGTCAGAGTTGGCCAGGGTCAGGGTCAGCGACGTGCAGTGGAAGCAGCTGTCCCAAGCCCAAGGGTCCAGGGATGTGCAGTGGAAGCTGCTGTCCCAGTCCCAAAGGTCCAGGGACATGCAGTGGAAGCTGCTGTCCCAACCCCAAGGGTCCTGGGATGTGCAGTGGAAGCTGTCCAAGTCCCGAAAGGTAAGGGATATGCAGCTATAGCAGCTGGCCCAGCCCAAGTGGGTGATGCCATGACCCAGGCCACTAGTGGTCCGGCATGTGGGGCCCAGAGTAGTCCCAGCCACACAGGGTCAATGCCAATACCACGTGCCGAGGAGGCAAAGCCTGCACTGCATTAACAGGCTCAACCCAATGGCATGGCACAGGACACTGGCACGTTGAGGAAGAGAAACTTCGATGAAGAACTCCAGATCCTCATGGACTACATGACAGAGCACCACCATGACATATGCCTGCAACCAGGGAGCACACATACGCCGGCTCAGCATATGGTGCATTGGCAGCATGTCACAGTATGATAAACGCCTTAGGGTAAGAGAAGCGCACTGCTGCTCAGGTCATGAAGCACTGGAATGACCCAACCCATCGCACCAAGTCCAAGATGGGTGTCAACCTCGCCTTTGCAATGGCAACTGGAGGGTGGTCTCCAGAAAAGGAGGTGCTCACCCCGCATGAAAAGGCTATGAGCCAATTAATTCTACCAGAACTGGTGCAGGGCGTGGGTGGCCTGCCAAATTATGAGGGTAAGTTATCAAGATTGTGCATCCTGAATGCCTGTAGTGAAGGATAACAAAGATGTATGATTGTGTTGCACTTCTGCTAGCATTTGAAGGACTGCCCTGGGTGAAGCATGATGTGGAGTACTGACTCATGTCCAGTTTACTTAAGAGTGGATACAACCCATGTGTTGTACATCAGTTGCACATGGCCGTGTGACCATATTCATCCCCCACTAGCATACCCACACAACATCTGTAACATAATACCACAACGTGCCATCTTGTTAGTTGCATCAGTGATGTCAGTCACTCTGCCCGACAAGACATGTGCTTGTGTCTGAAGTACGAGTTACACTTCATGCACTGCAGGGTGCAGATTCTAAATTCACACATGTAAGTAGGTGCTTCCATGCTACATAGACCTTCCAAGGAGACTACCAACATGCCTCATGGCATGGCATGTGTGAGTGTGCATACCTTTAGACTGTGCACATCCACGCTGCCACTATGGCTATGACTTTGGAGTGGATTTGCTGTGAGGCCTGATCCATGTTACCCTCCCAAACTCGCCACACACTCCATGGGTCCATGCCCCTGTCCCTCTTGTGGGTCACTGTACCTTCTTCAAATCTCCAACAACTGCATTTATTTACTCTCTCCACTTCACAGACCTTGGCCAGCTGTTACTCTTATAGTCATTCTTCAACTGGGACTTTTTTCTTTTTTTAACACTTAGGGCATGTTTAAATTGTGTGCTGTCTCTGTGGCAGTTTAACACTGGTGTAGCATGTGATGGATGTTTACTTGAGTGTCAATATGTGTTTCTGCCTGTTGACATATCATCTAATAGTTTGTCACTGAGCCACATGACCATGCCTATTTCACAGGTATTTGTCAATACTTTGCAGTGCTGTGTGCCATAATGCGCGTGGTAAGAACCATGTTTGTTGCCAATGTATCCACTGGCTGCATGGGTCTGAGCATGTAATGTTTTTGCCAGTCTGCATATGCCAGGGTCAGATGGATTCTTATACATAGTCTGTGTATGCTGCTTCTCTTATGGGGACACGCCTTGCATTTTGTTGCATGACATCAATGTGATACACATGTTTACTGTAGACACGTTTCACATGACTCCTCATGTCTTTTTCTGCACTTGTGCAGGTGAGGAGGCACCTGATGCAGAGGAGGAGGAAGATGAGGAAGAAGAGTCTGTGCTGGTCCAGAGCACCAGTGGAGGATGTGCTGTGGCAGGCCAGGAGAATCCACTGGTGCTAGAGACCATCCTGGGATTTACGGCATGCAACACTGACTCTTTGGACTCCAGTCGCTCTGGTGCTGAAACGGATTTGCAGTCCTCAATGCTGGCAGAAGTAAGTGCACCAAGTGTTGGAACAGTTGGGGCTGGTGAGTCTGCAGGGGGTCAGATGCCTTCACAAGGCAAGTCAGTGGTGTCAGGGCCGTCTGAGGTAGTTGTGGAAGCAAGGCCACGCTCCCATGTATTGCTTTCTGGCCCTGGGACAGATGTCCAAGGGAGGGCTGCAGTCCTGCAGCTAGAGACAGTGACATCACAGCAAGGGCCATGCTCCCTTGCATCAGGCAAGCATGGGCCCTGCACACATGGTGGGACGTGTGCAGCCTGGGCAGACCGAGTGGGAGCAGCAGATGTTTCGTTCCGCACAATGGCAGGATGCTGCCTTTCAAAGTTTGTCTGAGGGCATGGGTAGGGTGGCCAGTTCCATGATCCCACCTGCAACACAGGTGGTGCAACAGCTGCAGGTAATGTGGTCCACATGCCGCTCCCACAGGCTGTGCATGGAGGCCAACAGCAGAAGCCGACGGGCAGATCTGAGGTCTCTGCAGGCAGACCTGCTTACAGAGAGTCGGGTACAGAGAGAAGCCCTGAGGCAAGAGTTGTTGGCCCACAGAGCGGCAGTCCGTGCGGAAGAGGCATCCACCAGGAGACTATTACAAATGGAGATGCTGACATTGAGGCAGAATGTCTTGGCGGGACTCCGTGCACACCGTCATGTTGTGAATGGTGACTTCTAAGCCCTCAGTGTGTTGCTGCATTCAGCAGTGTCACGGATGGCCGCTGCCACTGAGGCCCAGGCCAGGGCACTGCATGGTTAGCCTCCTGCACCACTACCACCTTCTGATTCAACCCAGAATGCATGTGCCAGCAGACACATGCTTCCCGGTCCACCCAAGCTGTGCAGTCCGTGAGCCCATGGAGTATTTTCTTTTTCAGTTAACATGCACCCTGCACCTCCCACCTCCTGGCTGTACCCCCTCTCACCCCGTGGTCCATCATGGCCATTTTAGATTTTTAGATTTTTAGATTTTTAGATTTTTAGATTTTTGATTTCTGATTTTTGATTTTATTTTATTTTTAGATACTTTTGTTCACCCCATGCCAGGATTTTGGCATTTTATTTTTGAGTTGCCCTTTCCTGGTTTTATTTTTTTTAAATTATATTTTCCTTTAGGTGTGCTGTCAACATCGCAAGGCCATGATGTTTGTAGTCATGGAGTAATGGACATGCAGGCATCATAGTGAGGTCTACTTGCCTGTGTGCATGGTGGTGCACAGGATGGCATATGTAGGTAATATGGTGTCTGTGTTGCATGGCACATGTGTGATGTTTGAATGGTACTTCACTATGCCTGTTGTAATGTCTTCTCCCATGTTGTTTCAGTAATCCGTGCTCTGGATGTGACTACTATCTCGGGGAGACACCCTGCAGCCTTTGATGTTCATGCTCCCCATGCCCTCCACTAGGCACTGTCCCTCCTGTACCTGATTAGGAGACACAGTTCCAGGTGAAGGTTATGTGGGAATCACACCATGCCGATGCAGTGAGTGGGTAAGCATGAGCACTGTCTTGCATGTTGAGCATGCATTATTAGTGTGCGTGTTTGCTGCATGTCGTATTTAACTTATATGTGCTTTGCATGCTGACATGCCGGTATGGTTATTTAAGTGGTGATCATTTCACTGTGTTACCTACCTTTGGAGAATTCCTCTCTGGCCGCAACTACTGTGCTGTAGAGCATGCAATTGTCCATCTCCAATCCAGGCAGGGTACTCCTTGATGTAGCATTTCCTTCTGCTTCCCTCTCAGTGTCACTCTCTCTCCCTCTCTCTGGTGTGGTACACTGCACTCCTGGGCTGATCATAATCTCTTTCCTGTCACCCTCTGGCACCCTGTGTTTCTCCTGCAGTGGGTAGTCTCTGCATATTTTCTGTATCAAATCATGTGTTGTCATAGATGTGCATGTTGCTTCTGTTGTTACTATGCATGTGATTGCAGAACCATGGTGTGCATCATATGCAAGACAGGTGGGTACCCTGCACAGGTAAGTGAAGGGCATTAGCAAACCTGTGTGTAGTGTTTGCATTGGATTCTAGCACTGTGTGTGTTCACTTGGGATTGACTTGTTTTGTGGGCAACCAGTACTTCTTAATGGGTGTATGTTTCACAGGGTGTGCTTCTGATGATGGATCTGTGCATGTTGTAGTCTTGATGGATTGGGGGGGAGGGTCACTGTTTTCACATTCTAAATTCTGGGATTTCTAATTGTGTGTGCCTTTCATGGGTGTTGGTAGT
Source organism: Ambystoma mexicanum (assembly GCF_040938575.1). Lineage (NCBI taxonomy): Eukaryota > Metazoa > Chordata > Amphibia > Caudata > Ambystomatidae > Ambystoma > Ambystoma mexicanum. Next base: position 289,216,461 of record NC_090930.1, on the reverse strand, counting down.
TGGTAGCATGTCCATATGTTTGTGGCCTGTGATAGGTATTGCTCGTTGTGATGTATGTCTCATGGCACTTTTATCATGTGCAATGAGTGACACTTTACATCTCTTTCAATGTTTGTGGGTTTGTGGATCGATGGCACATTTGGCCTGTCTTGATTATGGATCATCCATTACGGCGTGCTGCACCAGTTGAAAGACACAGACATGTGGGTATTTATGAACATTTTCTGGATGCTATGTTGTGTACCAGCACATTAGGGTTAGTGGTGTTGGTGTTTTCTCATGCATGTACCATGCATGCTTCACCATGGTGTTTGCTGCTTCAGGTTTACTGTAGTTTGGTGTAAGGTACTGCTGCATTCAATTGAATGCAGCATTTGACCATTTGCATGCTGTGACAATAAAGTCTGCATTTAACAAGCTGTTTTGGTTGCCATCCTACATTTAGCATGCATTTATCCTTGGTTGCTGCATCACAATGCTTTGTTTTGTCTGCTTATGTCTTCCATAGCAGTTCCCTCAGTGGCCGGCATTCTATTGGCATTTATGTATCAAGCATGGTCCGGCCGGGAGTGCAAGAGGTGAGTATTTGTGTACTTGCATTCTAGTGGTTTGCATCATGACTGCACTCTATGAAATGTGCTGCCATCTTGCCAACCCATCCTATATCTTCTGCATCTACTCCTTCACAGTCCCTTTGTAATGCACTCGCATCTCATTTATTTTCGAAAAGCCAGGGCATACTAAACCTCCTTATGGCAGGCTCTTCCAACAAAAACCTCCTCCCTCTGCCCCGTACCACTCACCCTCCTCATTACTCCTTCTTCTCCTTCGCACCTGTCTCCCCTGAAGAAGTCACTAGAGTTGTCAACACCATGAAGGTCTCCTCCAAACAGGTGGCCCATGCCCATCCAGCACCATCAAGGGCAACATCTCCTCTCTGGCCCCTGCTATTGATCTGCAACCACTGATTAGCTTCTGTTTTGTTTCCATCCTCCCTCAAGCACTCCCTTGTGTGGCCCATCCTTACAATACCATCTGCAAAGCCTTCCTGCCCAGCCAACTACCACCCCATTTCAATCACCATCTTCCTGGGAAAACTGCTTGAGAAGTTTGACATCCCCCAAATGGACGTCCATTAAGTACTTGTTGGCAGTGTACTTGTACACCAGTGTGGATTCCAACCTTCCTGAGCAACGGACACTGCTCTCCTGAACTCCCATGAAGAACTGCTAGCATCCCTCAATTCATAATCCCCTGCTGTCCTCATCCTCCTTGATATCTCTTCTGCATTTGACATCATGAGCATTCCATCCTCATTAAAATACTCCATGAGCGGACAGTGGACTGGCTTTGCTCATTCCTAACAAACCATTCCTACAAAACCATTTTGTGCACTTTCTTCTACCCTACTTCTTCCTCCACCTGTGCTGTCCCACAGGTCTCCATTCTTTTGGCATGCATCTTTAACATATATATTTCCCTACTGCAACGCTTCATTGCCTCATTCTCCCACAAATTCCAGAGCTATGCTGACGACACACAACTCTTCAACAATGTTCCTACTGACACACTTGCACCTTCATTCACCCTGACTGCCTCTCTGCCATATTGGCCTGGTGCACTGCAAATGGCCTTGGCTTGTACGCCATCCAAAGCGGCAGTCTCTCCTTTTGGATCACCTGCAACCTACTTCTTCTTATCACTGGGCCTCAATACGGGTTAGACGGTTTGGATTTAACGGTGCTGGTAAAATAGTACCGGCACTGTTTTCCAGACCGGCTAACTCAGAGTTATGTGGCCGTGTGGTGTTACACTCGGCAGGTCTGACCTGGTGGGCGTAACGCCACCAGCTGCACATGGAAATGGAAAGACCGGCACCATTACAACATGGTGCCAGTGTTTCCACTGCCCCCAAACCTGTGGAGTCCTACGAAATGGGGAGTAATGGAATGCCAGCTCCAGAATTACTGGACCACCTGGTGATTCCGGCAAGCCCAGAGCTGGTAAATCCCCACGAGTTTGGCGGCAGCCTACCAGTTTTACCAGCACAGCCACCGCCGGACGTAATGAGGCCCACTGTGTCTTTCCTCCATGGGCCCACCCCTTGAACCCTCATACGAAGCCTGAATCTTAGCATTATCTTTGACTCCCCCCTTTCCTTCATCCATCATATTCTGCACATTGTCAAGAAGTCCCACTTTCAGCTATTCCTCCTCAGAGTAACTTTACCCTTCCACACCTTACACCAGAGAATCAATGTTACCCATACTCTGGTTCTCTCCAGACTAGGCTTCTGTAACAGCCTCCTCCTTATTGTTCCTTGGTCCATCCTGCTACCCCCTCAGCTTACCCAGATTTGGGCAGCAAGACTTATCATTGGCCTCAGGGCCACGTACCACATCTGTCATGCACTGCAAAGCCTTCAGTGGCTCACAGTCTGAGTACGGATTACATTTTAATCCCTGTGTATCATGGTGTACACAGGGCTATCTGTGGGTGGGTACCACAATATCTTCAAAGCTTCCTGATCAAATGCTGACCTTCTAGACTCCTGTGTTCCTCTGGGAACAACTACCTGTGTGTTCAGCACTTTGGTATAGAAACGGCTGCTTGTGTATCTATTTCCTCTGCATGCTGCCTTCTGTGTAATAGCCTCACTCTCCCTCTGCGTCTTGAGCAGGACCTCCTTAAGTTCCCAATAATGCCTAGGTCCTTTCTCTTCTTCTCTTCATTCTCCCCCTCTCTTCCGTGCTAATCATACAGTAGCATGCCTGATGTGCAGGGCCCTTGTGTGTCCTCAGGTCCCTGACCCCCCCACATGTATCATCAAACCAACTGTGGATATACTGCACTTGCTCATGCTCACCATCACCACTGAGTAGGGAGGTTGCACCTATGTTTATCTTTTATTTTCTTAGCACTTCATCAAAAGCTGTTTTCCATGGACAAATCTGATCCTTTTCCCTTGCCACCATCCCCTGTACACTTGCACGTGGTGAACACTCACAAGGCATAGTGTGGTTGTCATGAATTGTTTGTAATATTGATTCTATTATGTATCACTGTTAGTAATTGATTGTCTAACTTACCCTGTCCCCTCCCTGCTGCCTTGTGTGCACTTAGAAACAATTGTGGTAATTGTATGAATGCCTAAAAAATGACCAATACATACGTTTCTCAATAATGTGCTCCCATGACTGTGCTGGTATGCCTTATCATGTCATTGGTAGTGTTCCAGGGGTGTACCAGCTTTTTGGGGTAATCAATTATCTGCATATGTGATATCTTCACATATTCATGCAGCATGTTGACTGGTGCGTGCATTGTGTATGTGCTATTGTCTAGCAAATGTGGATATGTGACATACATATTTGCTGCATGTCATTAGGGACAGTGTGGGGATGTGGTTGTTTGTCAGTGTGTGTGTTTTGGTCTTTGATTTGCATGCAGTGTCAGCTGTTTGTGCACGAGTGCTGGGACAGATGTTGATGTTGTCTTGTGAGTTGTTGTTTGCATGTGCTGTTTGCCACTGAGAGATGCCTGTGGGTATTCATTTTGTTGTGGCATGTATGTTAGCTGAACTATGTTTCAGTTTGTTCTTTGTCTGCAGATACTTTTATCAGGGAATGATGGCTATTTCATGGGATGGAATTCGACTGTCAACTGGATGCCAGGGGGACAGGTAAGATGTTCATTTATATTGATCATTATGGAATGTTCAAGAACGTGTGGGTCAATACTGCACTTTTTCTCTACACCCCACAATAGGGACATGTTAGTGTGCATCATGCACAATCTGGGACATGTGTGCATATATTACCATTTGTGTTTGTTGCAGTTTGTGTACATGTGAATGGCTGTGGCCATGTATGGCTTGCAGCTCAGACATGTTTCTGGATTTATCAATGCTTACGCATTGACCGGTGTGTTACTTACTCAGATCCACCAGAGCAGAATGGGACCACTACAGTGGGTATCAGGCACAGTATAATTATCCTTTTACATTACTTATGGGATGGTTTTGGTGAAACAGAGGGGTTTTCATTGAACGGTTGGCATTGTTTTAGTGGTGTGCTCCCTCTTCAATGTGTTTATTTTGGAAACACAAGATGAAATGTGTTTTGAAATTGGAATTTATTTATTAGATATACATATAGCAACAAGCTTTGTATAACATAGCGTACAAAACATATAAAATTCATTAGGCTTTACAGATAAAAAACAGTTAAAAACACAATTCTGGTCATTGAAGACATTTAAAAATCTCTGCAAGGTGCAGATAAAACCTGACAACGAAATATATTAAATTGATATCATTGCCTTGCATAAAATCCAACCATAAAAAGGTATATCCATCACCTTTACTGCATTATTATATGCCTTAAAATATTTCATACGTAAAGAGTTAAGACTTTCACATTCTGTGATCAGATCGGACACTGTTTCATCAGTATAATTACCACATAGACGACAATACGTGTGATGATGTACAGATTTGTTCCTCAAGTTTTTTGGCGATAAAGCTAATGATACATGAAACTTGAGTAATAAGTATGTACGAAATGTGATCAGGCTAGGGTTTCAGGATCGACATACAAAACCATCTCTGCTTACAATAGTCTGTAGTAGATATGAGGCTTTCAAGATGGAGCATGTTATCTAAAAATGTGGACTCATTTATTTTTCTTTTCAGCCAATACTTCATATCATCGGAGAGAAATGTATTGCTACCATCTTATAGCCATTTCTTGTGAATTTGCTTCAAGACCCCAATTGTGCCTATTGGTATAGTATCATCCAGGCTTAAAAAGGCATTCATATATGGGACGATGATGGTATCAGTGGTCACTGTGATTAAGCGTTGGTAAAATAATACACATTGGGTTATATACACATTCCAGATACCTTTAACATTAAACTCAAGATAAAGATATTCTACGCGTATGCATTGTGGTAGACGAAAAAGCCTCCTCAAAAGTTTGGCTTCAAACATAATAATACGTTTTTTGTACTTTTGACCCCAAATTGCTACAGCGTAGGACAGCATTGCCAAGATCTTAGAGTTATATATAGACAAGACGGCCGATGCACAGTAACCATTATTTTGACCAATAAATGCACTGAGGGCATTTACTGAGATCTCACATTTCTGTTTTAAATCAGCCCAGTGTAAATCCCATGTAAGTTTGTCAACGACAATTATGCCTAGACATTTATAGGATGTGAATTGCTCAAGTGGTTCACTGGATAGTGTCCAATGTAGTCTCTTTGGCCTACATTTCTGTGTAAATACCATGATTTTACTTTTGGTGGTATTAATCTTAAGGCCATTAGCATTTGCATATATAACTAGGGCATTCAACATTAATTGTAATCCAGCAGGCGTGTAGTCCAGGAGTAGGAGGTCATCAACATAAGCAAGCCAGCCCAAGGCCCAAGGTCACATTCTTGATCTTTATAGGGTTGGCGGCATGAATGTTGAAAGATGTGAACATATCTGCCAAATATAAATTAAATAATATAGCCGCAATCATAAACCCCTGTTTTACGCCACATTGGGCCGGCATTGATGTTGATAAAAATGTGATGTCAGCATGTAATATCATTAGCGTATGAAGCAAACCTGATGGAATCCCCCATTCATCTAATTTACACCACAAAAGGTTCCTGCAAACCGTATCGAATGTGGTGGAAAAGTCGATGAATGCACAATATACATCTAGTTTACCCCACTGCCATGAGTGTTCGATCGCAGAATTTAAGATGAGGAGATTGTGAGAGGTGCTAGATTTCGCTCTAAATCCTATTTGATTTGGTGGAAGGCTCTTATTTGTATCAATCCATGCATTCAATTCTTGTAGTATGACTTTAGTGAATATTTTAGATGTAGAATCTAGCATAGCCAGCCCCCTTCTTATGAACAGTCAAGATGTTACTCGATTTTCAAGACTGTAACTCGATTTCCAAGATATGTGTTTTAGTTCTGTGCGCTCCATGTTTCCCCGAGTTGCAATATGGGCAGTGTTGTATCTTACCTGTGCAGCTGTGTTGGAATTGAGTATTGGCGTCATCATGTATGTGCTCAGAGGGTAGGAACTGTCCCCTGTAGAGGTGAGAATGGTTGTCATTTGTTGACAGTGTCTATTTGTCTGTGTGCAACATACATTCATGTGCATGGCCAGTCCTACTCACCAACGACCCATGTGTTGCCATGCTTCCCAGCTTCCAGGGCCCGGTGTAGGGGGGAAATCCTGAAGATGTAACTATCATGGGTGCTGCCAGGATAGTTGGCATAGACTGAAGTAATGATGCCCTTGCCATAACACACAACCTGAACATTGATGGAGCACCTAGCACTTTTAGGAAGTGTACCACCCCATCAAAATCCTGGACCACTGCTTGACTTTTGACAGGTGTTCTGGGCATATAGATATGTGTTTCTCGATTTGCACATACTTTTTCGTGCGCCGGCGTTGCCTGTTCAATTCCATGATTAAGATTGTTTTGCGTGCGTATGGGCAGTGCGATTGTTTGACTGTGCAACGTCCCTGGTAACGTCCACATTTTCGCTTGTTCTTCTTCATTCCATGTGTTCCGCCCCCTTTTTAGGTGGCTGCGCAGGAGTCTCATGCAAGTCCTTTGTGGTGTCGCAGTGATGTGCTGGACCAGGTAAGCCCTGTGCATTGTGTTCCATGAATCGATGAACAAGAATTTGCGCGCAATTTCAGGCGCAAGTCCCTGAATTTTGAATCAAATGAATACTGGGTGTTTCAGTAGAGTTCAGAGTAGAGTTAATCATTCCGAACATTTATGGGGTTTTGAGCACTATGTTTCTGGTGAGTTTGGGCTAAAACTCTATTCCGAGGGCAGGCTTTATGCACATTTGGGATGTGTCTTCTGTGAAAGGGCAGAGTGAGGAGATTGCTGGAGCAGTTAAGGGAATAGGCTCATTAGATGAGGGATAGGTAGAACAATGACATAGGATAGACCATCATTTTTGACTACTCGTGACTACTAAGAGGGAAGGAGAGAATCCAAGAGAGGAGTTTTAAATGATATGTCCTGATGAGCTTTACGGGACAAGGCACAGTGCACGGGAACAGGTTATGCAATATTCTTGTTCTCCCTTTCAGCCAGCACCCACATTCGCTCATGACGAATCAGAGACGTATGATGATGAATGTGATGAGCCTATCCAGGTGACCTATCCAAATCCAGGAAGAAACAAATGTTTTTGCCAGAAACCAGTTGTAGTGAGGAGGAAAAGGAGAAATATAATCCCACAGGGACAGGGCCAGTATGGGTGCTCATCCACCTTTGTACAGGGTCTTTCTAACACAGCCTCGCAGATCTGAAAGTGCAAATATGAATCATGTGACAGCCACACACAAACTTTAGCACCACCTCCACAGCTAACTAGGCATACAGGACCAAGAATATCAGTATCTAACCCATTGCACAATGTGCAAGAGATCTGTGTGTCAGAAAAATGCTGGTCCATACTTGGGTCACACAACGTTGAAGTGCCGTACAATGCAACACCTTGCATAGAACTTGGTTGAACCCAAAATACCTCTACTTCAGCCCTCTTCCCAGTTGCCATTTGCCAAACCGACCCCAGCTCACACAGTCACCCCAGAGAACATTGCTGCTGTTCCATAACTCTTTTTGACAGACTGAATGTAATAATGTCAAATACCATTAGTGACTGCTCTCCGGCTCTTAAGTTTCTTAGTTCTGCTTCGGTTGTTTTACAACCACAGACATGCACAGAGTCTCCTTTTAACAGAGCAGACAGTAACCCTGGAAAAGTCTCAGGTTATCCCTGTTAAACTAGAGCAGAACACATGCAAATGCCTCGTCTAGTCTATTCCATGCTACATGTGTGCGCACCCAATACAGCTTACCCAGCACTGTGGTACCCATGATGTGTAGGTGAAGCCTCTTCCAACGTTATCACTCAAAATGTATTCAGTCATAACATCTCAGCAAACTTCATTACATTTCAACTTGCAGTGAAATGCATTACTATAATTGGCTGCGCTGCAAATGTATGTTCTACGGAATTAACTGCTTTTGCAAAATGTGTACTGTCAGAATAGTTGCTTCAGGAAACACCTCATCTGTCCTATTAAAGATACGATGTCTGATTCACGAACAATGATTATGTGCAAGCCGTCTTAATACAATAGCTGGTGTTGAAACTTTCAACTCACATCGTCTTTAACGTGTAACATGTGGGGCTTTTTTTGTGCAACACCTTTAATATCAACGTTGGATTCAGTGGTTTGATGCATTTTCCATACGCATTAGGCATTACCAATATATATTGCGCTGTTGCTTCCATCAACGTCTAATGGATTCTACAAGAGGCCCATTCCTAGCTGGTATCAGTTTGAATTCTGTGGATGAAAACAGTGAATATGTGAGAACAGGAGGAATGTTTTCATCGGATTTCTGCCTTCCTAGGATATTATAACAGTATTGCAATTATCAGCCATGTGGCAACAATAGGATTCAAGTTGGTCCTTGAAATTGAATTCAGACAAATTCCCTTTTCAACTCTGCATGTAGTAGTTCAATTTACAATATGGAGCGTGGTTCATTGTTTCCGCAAAACAGTGTAAAAAAAGACTTTCACAAAAGGTTCCTACAGTGACCTTCTTGCACAAATTAAATTACTCTTTCACTGCACTGAGCAACTCCCCCAATATTTGGGGATTATCACTCTTAGTCCAAGGGAAGTCACATCACCATGTCCTCACTTTTACTATCCTCTCGCCCAATCTGCTATGCGAAGGTCAGATGCTTATGGAGCAGGTGCCTCTCGTCGGCATAACACACTGCCCTCGGGTTCTGCTTTCTTCACTGATGATCACCTGTAAATACAGCCAGGATGTGCCTGCATGGCGTATCAGTCGATCTCTCCTTGGCTGACCAAACAACACCACACTCAGCAACAACATCAGGCTTCACTGGTTGTGCTGAAAACATGTTGAAGAGAAAAGTCCCCTGAAAAACAACGGGGGGCAAACAGGGGCACACTTATTACAATACAATTGTCAAGAATCAATACATTTGAGTTATTCAGTTCCAATGTTTTCTAAAAAAAATAATTTGTATGTGTATTTTGCAATAGCGAATATGTAGACAACTTAGGTTTTCAAATAAACATGCACTTTTCCAGTTTCCAATGAAGACATGTAAAGGGTATATACTTGTCTGCTCAATTCACATATATTTCTTAAGGTCTATGTCACGTTTGTGGCAGTATGATTCATATTACATTCACATATGCATCAAAGCTACAAATACTTGTTTGTCTTTGGTTTGTCCAGATGTCTTGATAGGAGTTGGTGATAGTTTGCACTAAGGGCACTCAGAGTTGTGTCTCCTATCCTGTGACTAAAGGTTTCGGGCTTTCTTAGCCCTTCTTCAGGTATAGATATCAGGTTTTTTAATGCTTTTTTCTAACGGTAAATAGAATAAAAAAATAAATTTTAGGTAAATATACTCATTATTAGTGACAATTTTCTGATAACTACTACCAGTAGTTTGATTACATGCTGAAAGTTCTAAGGCACTAACCTGCGAATTACTATGGAGCCTGGTGTGATGGCTTTTCTTAATAGTCAGAGGAATTCCATAGCTGTTGGTAACATGACATTACATTACTGCAATGTCAATGTTAGACATTTGCGTCTCCAGAGGGACAAAGCGCTGTTAAGGCACTGGGTCCCTCTGTCGGTCCCAGATACTTCAATATAGATAGTGTGCTTCACCTAACAGGTTTCCTGATATGCATAATATATATTATTTCTCGGGCTGGTTCAGTCAGTTGCAGATTATATCACATCTGTAAAAATGATGAGGGGTGATGTGTATTAGTCTGTTGATTGCGCTGGTGATTCTACATTCTTAGTTCATCACATGTGGTTCATGGGGTAAGTAATAGTCTGATCCTTCCTTCAACTACGTGAATATTGTTCCCGTTCCCTGGTTACTGGGCTGCGTTGTCAAGTAGATGGCATCTCCCGCAATGGCTTTAGAAAATTCGAGGAATCGACAGGTGTAATGCGATCCACTCAACACAACCTTTCTCTGTATGGAAGAGAGGTTCTAAGTAAATAATGGGGCTTTGAGTGCTATACTAATGCGGTCTAACTGGTGAAATGAACCTTAACCTTTTATGTAATTCAACGCTGAGAGCTCCGACTGGCGAGCGCGCGTATCAGCCTCACTGAAACTTAGCATCAGCACGTTGCTAAGCAACCCCGTTGCTGGTACACCTTTTATTGCACAATTCTAGTTTCTCCTTTGGTGGCATATGGGCGCCATCTTGGGTGTGTGGGACCTTTTAGAAAAATAGAAATCATGAGAGTTTCTATGTCTCTGCTATAAAGAGACCTTATTGGATGGTTATCAGTGTAGTCACTGTGTATTTTCCAAATTGGGTAAACACATTTGCTAATATACTGCATTCTACAGTTATGATATGATATGGCATTATGGCATTTATAACGCACATATAAACAAGTGTTTCAAGGTGCAACGAGGCAAGGGAGGGGAACAGAGGGAAGACAGACAGCGATCCTACTAGGCCAAGTGTCATTCAGATCACGCAAGTGCATGGGAAGGGGAGAGAGGAGAGTGCGGGGGGGACACTGCATTACATGGGATAAGAAAATAAATAACAAGAAATAAAAGTAAGGCCAACAGGTGGCAAGTGCAAGGGTAAGTACAGACATCAGGTGTCTGGGGCTAGTAGTGGGACTGTAGGGATACAGAAACAGTCCCCAAGTGCAGGGTTGCCAGGCGGGCAGTGCAGGAGTGCAACTGGCGGGGGAGGGGACCTGGGCCCGAGATCAGAGGGCGGCCAGGCAACCAGTGCAATATTGGTGTCAGCCAGGAAGTCAGCAAAGAAGAAGGAGAGAAAAAGCAGAAGCAAAGAGAAAGGTTTTGAGGTGCTTCCGGAAACCAAAGATGATTCTCCTCAAGTTTAAGGGAGGCAGGGAGGCTGTTTCAGAGGGAGGCCCCAGCCGAAGAAAGAGATCTACCACCAACTCTTGGAGAAGGGACTGACCCTGAGGGAGTTTGAGGCAGATAAGCGAAGAGCTCGAGAAGGAAGGTATTTAGGAAGAGAGAGTTGAAGGTATTGAGGCCCCAGACCCCAGAAGGCCTTGTGGACGATGCAGAGGGTTTTGAACTTAATCCTCACAGCCACTGGGAGCCAGTGCAGAGATTTCAGTCCTGGAGAGATGCAATCCCTGGGCTTGAGGCCAAGGACAAGTCTCACAGTCCTGTTCTGGATAAGTTGCAGAGGGTGGAGAGTAGAAGCAGGCAGATTTAGAAAGAGGCTGTTGCAGTAGTCCAGCCTAGAGAGAACCAGAGCTCTGGAGCCAGTGAGCTTCTGGGGGAAGGAGAGGAAAGGAAGAATACCTCTGAGGAGGTGCAGTTGGTAGTGGGACTTCTTAGAGACGTTGGAGATGTGAGGAGAGAAGGAGACTGTAGAGTAGAAGATGACCCCAAGGTTTTTAGCTTCACAGGTGGGAGCAGGAAGAGGGCAAAGAGAGACCGGCTAGAGAGCTGCAGGAAAGGAGGGAGTGGGTGTGCCGATGAGGAGAATCTCAGTCTTACTGGTATTAAGGCAGAGGTCATTGGCGGCACACCACTCCTGGATAGCAGACAGACAGTCAGAGATGAGGGAAGTAGAGGAGGAGCCCGAGGGTAGCCAGAAGATGAGCTCGGTGTCATCCGCATATCACTGAAAGTTGGGGCAGAGAGCAGCGATGCGGTGGGCTAGGAGTGGCAGGTATTGGTTGAACATCCAGGCAGAGAGGTTAGACCCCTGGGGGACACCACAGGTAGAGAAAAAGATAGCAGAGAGGAAGGACCCAAGTTGGACCTGAGAGGGTCAGATGCAGAGGAAAGAAGTCAGCCATGCCAGAGACAGACCAGTGATACCCAGGTTATCACAGAGATGGTTGAGCAGGATGGCATGGTTGACAGTGTCAAAGGCAGAAGAGAGATCAAGCAGGATGAGGACGCAAGGGGTGTTAGAGTCAAGGTTGGAGAGCAGGTCTTCACAGGTGTTCAGGAGAGCAGTTTCTATGCTTCTGGCAGCTCTGAAGCCAGACTTATGGTCATGGAGACAACCAACAGATTCAGTGTGGAGATTAAGCTGGGAGATGGCCAGTTTCTCCAGGAGCTTGCCCAGGAAGGGAGAGATGGAGATTGGGCGATAGTTGGCTGGGCAGGAGGGGTCGGCAGTGGGTTTCATAAGAAGAGGGTGCACAAGCGAGTGCTTCAGGGGGATGGGAAGACTCCAGTGGCGAAGGAGTGATTGCAGAAATCAGCCAGGGCAGGACCCAGGGAGTCAATGTGGTCCTTGATATTTTGGAGGAACAGGGGTGAACCTGTTTCAATGAGACTTTCATAGATCGGACTTGTCTAGAAACCTTGTTTGCTGAAAACAGGGGTAAGTCAGAGAAGGAGGGAGTAGAGGTGGCTGCAGAGTGGCCAGAAGAAGAGCTGGTGGTGGGTGTTGGGAGGGGATAGGAGGAGAGAGAGGACAGGATGTCCTGAGTTTTAGAGATGAAGTGAGACACCAGTGCCATAAAGAGGGCCTGGGAGGGGACAGGAGAGGTAGAGACTGTGGCAGGGTTGGCCAGTTCCTTCCAGATTTTAAAGAGTTCAGCCGAGTTATTAGATGCTGCAAAGACACAGGCTTGGATATGCGCTCTCTTCTTGGTTAGGACAGAGAGCCGGTATTGCCTTTGCAGCAGGCGGCAGGCCAGTATGTCAGCGGATGTACATGAAGCATGCCATTTCCACTCGGCCACCCTACACTTGCGGATGACCGAGAAGGTGGGTGGCAGTGATGGAAGTGGCTTGGCCTGAGGGGTAGAGAAGGTGTGGTGGGAGGAGAGGAGAAAGTGATCACTCCAGGAGAGAGGAGTGGTGAGAGGGACAGAGAGCGACAGAGAGGGGAAGGTCTGAGGAGATCAGAACATCAAGAGTGTGCCCTGCAGAATGAGTTAGGCCAGAGGGGAGAATAGTAAATAGAATAGTGAATAGTGAGTGAGAGAGAGTCGCACAGGTCACGAAATAGTCCAGAGGGAGGACAGGAGGCATCCAGGTGAATGTTGAAGTCTCCAAGAAGGAGGAGTTCAGTAGTGGAGGCCAGGAGTGAGGAGGAGAGGTCCGCCCACTCAGATAGGAAGGATAAAATCTGACCAGATGGCCGATAGATAGTAGCCACAGTAAGGGAATGGCTAGGGGAGAGAGAGAGCCTGCAGATGAGGCATTCAAAAGAGGAGTAGGCCTGCGTAGGAGTGACAGAGGCCCAAATCCACTTCGGGAAGATCAGGGCTACACCCCCACCAGAGCAGTTGGCCCTTGGCGTAGAGGATCTTGTAGCCATCAGGTAAGAGCGAATCAAAGCTTGTGCCAGAGCAGGCTGTGAACCATGTCTCGGTGAGACCGAGGACATCAAGATCATGTTCTTCCAGAAGGCGGCAGATGTTAGAGGAGTGTTTGACAGCAGAGCAAGAGTTTACAGTGGCAATATGGAGATGTTGCCATCCTCGAAGGACTTCTGGGGAGGGGTACAGATCAGAGGTACGCTCTGCAAAGGTGTATAAGGAGCCCGAGAGGGGGCAGAGAGGGAAGGTTATTTGAATTGGTTTGCCAGTGTCACATCAGGTGACCGGCGTCTATTACAAATGGTAAAATTAGTTTAAAATTGGTTTCAAGATGGAATTCGAAATAATTCTGCTCTGATCAGAAGAGGTATATGCTAAACCTCGTAGTTGTTGTTCATTCGTGTGGGTGTCAGGTCAGGTATACACGCATTTCACCACAGTATTTTTCATCGCGCGTTTTTTCATCTCTGTTTTTATTTTGAAAAAAAACTCATCGTTTTTTTTGTGGGGGTTAAAAAATGAAATATATGGTTGTGGGTGTAAGGGAATAAAAAAAAAGGGGGCGCATGGGGGGGTAACCCCCCAAAAAATAAAAAAATAAAAACGAGTTTTTAAAAAAAAAACGGTGATGAAAAAACCTGCAATGAAAAATACCGCGGCGAAATAACGTAGAACCGTCAGGTCAATGGGTAGTGCCTATAAACATGGCCATGCCAGTAGAGGGTGACACTGGTTCAGAAATTATTGAGGGCAAAGGTGCCTGAGCAGGTTCAGAGGGTGGACATATTTTGTTCTCTTTGGGCATCATCATTGCGGTGCACCTGGAGACCCAATGCATAGAAAGCTCATGAACAGGTTTGAGTATTGCCCCAGTTCGATTTTGAGTGGCTTCATACTCAAAATAGAGCCTTGAAGAATACATGCGCATACATCATATTTTGGTTTGATTCTGTTGTATACTTAGGTAGATGTGTTTTTGGCAACACACACCGCTATAGCTCCTTCCATGGATGCTCTTTCCTGCAAACTTCTGCTGTAATAGCAAATAGATGCAGTGTCTCCCTGCATTAAATTACAGGAGTAAAGGGATGTTGTGATATATTTGGAAATTCAAGCGAGGAGTCAAACATAATAGTGCGACTTTAGATCGGTCAACACTGTGACTGGTGTTGGGTAAAGAAATATTGCTGCAAGTAAGACCATACCAACATCACTGGTAGGTGACATTGGCATCCAGGAGCTAAGTCCTCCTTTTCGTTATGGTAGATGAACATTTGGAGTAGTCTGAGGATGTGTTGCACTGAGGCTGAAAGGTATTAATTACATCGCCTCATTGTAGTGAGACTAGTATTCCCAGCCCAAGCTCTAGAGATACTGAAGCAAAACGTTTAGAAGGACTAGCAAGCATAGTACATATAGGCCGAATGAATTCAAGTCTCATCTGAATGCCCCCACAACGTAATAGTGCACGCAAACAAACTGAATCGGGGTTGCAGTTACCTGGCCATTTAAACGAGATGGAGAAACTGGATGAGGAGTCTCCCAAAATAAAATTAAAGTGATCTCTGTGAGGAGCCACAATTTTGTAATTCTAATTGGTTATTTATAACATGCTTAATACCCAGAAGTTTCTAAGCGCAGACACAGAGATCGAACCTGAGTTGTTGCCCTTGAGCTACCCGGCCCAGTCTTAACGTCGGAAAAAGAAGGTAGCATCAGCTCAGACGAACAACACAGTCAGTGTACAATCGCATTCTCCAAGTTTGCACCTCATTTGATTTTAAGAGGAACAAATTGAACACAATAGAGGGAGTTGACAATAGAGTTCATATTTCTATGACAGGTGAGTGATTAACAACTGCACCGACTTATTAAAACGTGTACAGCCACGTTTCACTAAATGCTTCAATGAATTGTCGAGTCGTGTGGTGGGGCTTAGCAAAACGACTTCAGGTGCTACCCTCAGGAAGCTGGAAGCTGAAAAGACCTGGAAAACATGCACGGCTTTTCCCTGCGAAGGCGCAAGCATTTGAATAGCATGACCTCCTCTGTGGAAGGCAGAAATAGCAGTGTTGGGGGAGTGTAATGATCATATGTGCTACGACATGGAGCAGCCTGAGGTAGATCTGATATCAAGTACAGCACATCCATTAGAGATGACTATGAAGTCTGCTACGGAGAATAGGAGATGTCATGTTATCAGCACTGCTTCTGGGTGACATGGGAAATAGATTTTTCAGCATTTTCAATAAAACAGATTTATTGGGAAGGCATCATCAACTCACTCTATGCCACTTTTATACTGTGAGCTAAATTGTGACTTTGTTCAGTGAGTGGTGGGACATGACACCATATATTCCTGTAGCCATCAGCATCCGCTCAGCACTACTACTCTCTATCAACACGTGGAACCAATAAAACTAACCCACAGCTGGACTGTGCTTCTAAGCAAAGAAATAACTTTTCCATGTTCAATGCAATTTTCCGCCAGTTTAACTCCCCCGAACCACGTGCATGAGAAGATCACACCTACGAGAAGTACAAGAATGACATGAACGTCTTGAACCAATGGTGAGCTTACCTCATGACAACACCCTGGTCTTGGAAAGACAATCATGCACATAATAATGAAATCATGATACAGCTCATTACGCACTCTCTATTCAAGGATACCAAACAGCACAAGTACAATCAAAGAGATCCTGATTCGTCATGTTGGAGACAAAACACCAATTGACTACTGTAATGTCAGAGGACTCACAGACAAGTCAAGAAAGATTTTCACTTTACTTTAGTTAACTTTACTGGGTTTGATAATAGGTATTGGTGGCGTCTCCACATAGGAGAGAAATAAACAGGAGAGTTGTCAAACAAAACAATGCTCAGGTCAAAGATACACTTACATGGTGAGGTCTAAGTTTCGAATGAGTCAATGTCATAAGTCCACCCCTGTTCCTTTAGTTGGGCCATCTTCAGCTGTGAAGGTCATAAATTCACTCACAGCCTCCGGTGTTTATAGTGTTCCAGAGCACAATTTTCCCAGGCAGTCAATGTTTTTTTCTTTGTAGATGACAAGTGAATCAAGATGCCACATTGGCCCACCTGAACATAACATTTTTAGGCACCAACACATCCTCTAGTACATCTGACAGGGGTCATGCATCAGAGTCTTCGAGTTGAATGCACCCCAGGGTACTATGGTATTCCCCTCCAACACGGGGATGTCTGCCTACTCTGTTATCACTTGCAGTGTTGGGCAGAGGGTGCCGTGAGCACCTAATCGTTTTCCTGCTGGGAGATACTATGGAAGTTTTTCTTCACTTGTCATTTGTTTCCTGCTGGGGGATACTACAAAAGTCTTTCTTCACTTGTCATTATTAAGACGAGGAGCATAAGGGTTAAAACCCTTTCCGGCTTGCGGAGCGTGGCAGAGTGCTGGGTAGAGTGTTTTGCTGTGTTTCCGTGGAGCAGGGAGAGCTGGGGTGCCGGTCCCTGGATGCATAAACATTGAGGAAGCATGGACATCCATCAGCAATCTCCCACCAGCCTGCTGAAAACAGTAAGTGAGCAAAGTGAGTAAGTATTACGAGCAAACTCACAAATAGAGGGAGGTATTTCAGCGCACACACCATAAACAGCGCTCATTTAGTTCACCATTGGGCGAGTCTGCACACAGCGCGGTGGCCAGTTCGATTGCATCCTTACAGCGTGCACATAAATCTGCAATTTAATTTCACATTGATTTCGGAGTGTGGCAGACGAGTGTTGTCTTACTTGTCCAAGTTTTGAGTCACGACTGTTGGCTACTATGGGCTAGTACGGGATTTGGAGTGACTCACATTGCGTACATTGTGTCTACTTTTCTCTGATTTCCCAGGAGGATATTCTTTTGAATGTTCGATTTCTCTGGACCGTGGAAATAAAGTGACTGCTTACGCTTACTGAATTTGGTCAATGTGACACTTACCTTGCTATTGGCAGTGACTGCGGGCTATTTTTGCCTTTGAGCTGCCTGCAGGGAAACATACAGTTGTTCAGTTCCACTCTTGGAGCTGTTTCCTACTTCGGTGTGTAGGTCTGCTAAACTCTTCCTGTTGCACCATTTATTAAAATTTGAAAAGCCAAATTGTGCTTGCCATCTGAAAGTGTCCACAAGATGTTCTGCATGTACAATCTGAGAAGTGGAGCACTAGCGGATGATTTACGCTCTCCTGGATTGGATTACACTATATGGACGTAAAAAAGCAGCAAACTCGCCTACATCAATATTTAGACTGCAGCAGTCGGACTGTTCCCGCTTTAATCCACCTGAAAGCAATTTTGCAATGGACGACCAGATCCCTACAGGCCCAGGAATGAGGGCAATGGGGGTGAATGGTACTGACACTGCTATAGTCTTAACCACCATCCACCTGGACCTGACTAAGGCTCTAACAATGAACATTAAATATACTGTCACAGCTTCTACACTTAAAAACACTATATCAGAATTCTTTCCGAGATGGTCTCGGAGTCTGAAGCCAGTGAACGTTCCCGGCTTTGGAGGGAGGGACATAATGCAGACATTGTTCATCGACCTGAGCTACATGCACGGAGTAGAGAGGGAGGAGGTAGTCCAGTTTATCACCCGTAACTGGGCTCTCCCTTTGAACTAAATGTTATCCCATGTTCAAGACAAGACATACATGGGAACTGGAATTTAAATAAACCGTGGGAGAAAGAGAGCCAGCAAATAAATCCCACCAAGGTCACCCAAGGTGCTAATGCAATTGGGGAATATACTCCAACTTTATCCACCTTGAATTTCGTTCTCACCTCTCTGGTAAAAGTCTTCGAAGCACTCAGGGGCGAAGTCCAGCAACATGCAGGCATTTCACTAGAAATAACCAAAGACAATGATGAGAATAAAAGTACGATGGTGGGTTTAAAGTCAGCAATAAACCTAACACGTGGGGAGTACTCATCACAGATCAAAACTGAGAAAAAGCTACAATCAGAAAAATTGTGTATTTTGCAGGGGCAATGGTAGGGAGTAAACGCTAATCTGTCCTCATTGAATGAGATACTGAGGGCCACACCCTAGGGGGACCCATGTCCGTTTCTCAATAGGGGCATGCGGAACAACAATTGTCCTCCTCAGGAAGCTTGCAAATTCGTTTTATGATACACCACTGTCAGTATCAACACTGGAGGAATTTGTTCGCCTGGCCCAACTGGCAGAAGATGTTCATAAGGAAATCCCAAAAGTTTGTCCAAAAGTGTCAAAAGAGCAAGATCTGATCAAAATGACCAAACCAAATGGGAAGACGAGGAAAAAGCGGAAAAAACTGCACAAGAAATCGACGTGCGAGACAATCAGCTTACAGATAAGGGGGAACAAGATCTAAACACCAAAGCAATAACAAAACCAGGAAATCTGAAGTAACACACTTTATCCATAAAATAAAATCAGCTCAGTCTACTGAAAATGGCTCTACGCTAAAGGACAAGGTAAGTCAATGTGCTGGTGCTGTGGAGAATTCAGAGAAGGGGGGCAAGAAAACACCAAAGAAGCAAGTGAAATCAGGACAGACGGTGCCAGAACCAGAGATTGCAGTTGGGGTTCAAAGAGACACACCATGTGAACCAAAAATCATTGCTCCAATTTTTCTGCCAGGGAAAGCAGGGATCACACCCAAAACAGTAGCACAGATCCCTTCTTGAACTCCAGTCCAGGTTTCAAAAGAACCAGAAGACGATATCCCTGTGGACAACATCTGCCAATTTGAGAATGTCCACTGCAAATCTCGTGCATCTGAACAACAGGCAGCTAGCCCAATGGACACAGACTCCCTCTGATCAAGAAAGGTCTAAGGTTCTTGCCCCTTCGCAGAATTTCACTGTACCATCTAAGCAAGGTTGCACCAAATGCAATTGCTATGCCAATCAGTCTACTCAGCATCTCAATGATTCAGAAAGAAGGCCTCTGGGCCCTCAACATAGACAGGTGCCCAAACTGTTCAGGCAATGCATGGCTGAGGAAAGAATTGGGTGAAAGACACTAAATAGGAGTTTGATCATGTCTATATTCAAAGGAGTACCTGACCTGTACTATCTAACTACGGTTGATTTGGACTACATTTGGTTTCCACATGCCCAATGTACTGACTTTGTTGAAATTGGTACGAAATCATGGTTGGGTGCAAGTGCAATCCTGGATGCCAGTAAGGAATTGATGGCCCTAGCATACAAAGTTTTGCCTGACATGCTCTGCAAGGCTGACGGCAAACCCACCTATATATCGAGTGGGAGAGATGATCTCATAGAAGATTGCACCATCAAAAACACTATTGGTAGAGATCACACTATTAAGGGATCTGACTCATTGAAACCGGATGAAGGTTCAAATTTCCTGGCTTTAATGCCAGAAATCCTAACCCAGGTTTTTAAAAAACTGTGGCTCTGTGTGAAATCCCTCTAGCTGGGCATACCACTAAATTATTAGGGTGGAATATGAGGTTTTCTGGCTCTTTCAGTAATAAAGTTAGGAGAGGATATATTTTTAACCATGTTCACTTGGTTATCTTCCATGAAACCTGGTTGAAAACAAGCTTTAAGGTGGATGGTTTTTCAGTTCATCATCAGTTGGCTACTGGAGTGGGGACAGGGAGACTATTGGGAGGGTTCTTCATAGCCTGTATACATTTAATCTTTGGGGTCTCAATGATGCTATCCAATTTTACAAAAAGCATCCTAGTGGTGAAATGTAAACATCTACTGGAACATCTCCTGTTCCGCGATCACTTATTTCCTGCAGTCACTCTCAGACATGCTATTGAATATATCCGTCAGTTTTTACTCTTATAGTCTCATTGTCATGTTATGTTATGTTACTTGACATTTGTATAGCGCACTATATATCATTGGTATGATCTCAAAGCGCTGGTAGGTTGAACGCCCCCGGGAACCGCAGTTCTGGTCAGTAGAGAGAGAATAATGTCATAGGGTGCATGGGTGCACCAGATATGTGTGCAGCTGATGTAATTGCCGGATGGTAGCTGCATCCTTGCGTTAGGTGTGGTGATGAAGAAATCAGTTGTATGTGTGCAGTCTGATGGGTGGACACCCAGACTGGGTTCTGGCTGCGTTAGGCCTGAAGGACACTTATGTGAGCAACTGAGCCGGAAATGTCATCGGCAAGCTGTGTTTTATTAGGGTGATGAGGTGATCATGGGGTAACATTCGTATGTTAACAGCTAGGCCGAATTTGTCAGGCGTATGATGCTGTATAGTAGAGAGTAAGCATAGTGATGTGATATGATGGTTATATTTGAAGCGCCCGAGACCAGGCACATGAACAGGGTGGCAGGAAACACAGCAACACACGGATACATTGTGACAGGGGCTATGCTTACAGTGACAGGAGGGCGGTGCATATGGATGAAAAGCAAAAGCATGGGCAACAGGAAAGCAGAGTACACAGTGACACATGTGTGGGGCATGCTAATAATTACATTCCCATTTATATCTAGGTGCGATTCAGGCTAATGTTCACAACTCCACCCAAGGCTAATGCTCATGATTTCATCTATGTGTGGCACATGTTAACATTCACAATTCCTTCTAAATGTGGGACATGTTAGCATTGACAATTCTATCCATATGTAGGACATGCTAACAATCACATTTCTATTTAGATGCGACTCAGGCTAATGTTCACGATTTAATCTCTAAGTGTGACACATGCTACCTTTCACAATTATATCTAAATGTGGTACATGCTACCATTCAGAAATCCCGTCTAAGTGTGGGACATGTTGACGATTGAATTCTATCTAGATGCGACTCAGGCTAATGTTCACAATTTCATCCCTAAGTGTGGCACATGTTGAATATTACATTTCTATCTAGATGCGACTCAGGCTAATGTTCACAATTTCATCTCTAAGTTTGGCACATGCTACCATTCACACTTCCATTTAAGTGTGGCACATGCTACCATTAACAATTCTATCTAGGTGTGGGAGATGCTAACATTTACAATTCTACGTAAGTGTGGCACTTGCTACCTTTCACAATTCCACCTAAGTCTGGCACATGCAACCATTCACAATTCTATCTATGTGTGGGACATGCTATCATTCACAATTCCATCTAAGTGTGGCACATGCTACTATTCACAATTCTATCTAGGTGTGGGACATGCTAACATTTACAAATCTATCTAAGTGTGGCACGTGCTACCAGTAACAATTCCTTCTAGGTGTCAGACATGCTAACATGTACAATTCTATGTAAGTGTGGCACATGCTACCATTCACAATTCTATTTAGGTGTGGGGCATGCTACCATTCACAATTCCATCTAAGTGAGGCACATGCTACCATTCACAATTGTATCTAGATGTGGGACATGCTATCATTCACAATTCCATCTAAGTGTGGTATATGCTACCATTCACGATTCTATCTAAGTGTGGGACATGTTAACATTTATAATTCTATCTAAGTGTGGGATATGCTAACATGCACAATTTTATCAAAGTATTGGAAGTGCTAATATGTACAATTCTATCTAGATGTGATGCAGGGTAATGGTCACAATGCGTCTCTAAATGTGGCAGATACTACCGTTCACAATTCCATGTAAGTGTGGCACATGCTACCATTCACAGTTCTATCTAGGTGTGGGAGATGCTAACATTTACAATTCTATCTAAGTGTGGCACTTGCTACCATTCACAATTCCATCTAAGTGTGGCAAATGCTACCATTCTTGATTCTATCTAAGTGTGGGTCATGCTAACATTTTTAATTCTATCAAAGTATGGCGCATGCTACCATTCACAGTTCCTTCTATGTGTGGGACATGCTAACATATACAATGTTATCTAAGTGTGGCACATGCTACCATTCACAATTCCATCTAAGTGTGGGATATGCTATCATTTACAATTCCATCTGTGTGAGGGACATGCTAACATTCACAATTCTATCTAAGTCTGGTACATGCTACCATTCACAATTCTATCTAAGTGTGGGACATGCTAACCTGCACAATTCTATCAAAGTGTTGGACGTGCTAATATGTAAAATTTTATCTAGATAAAACGCAGGCTAATGGTCACCATTTCGTCTCTAAGTGTGGCAGATGCTACCATTCACAATTCCATCTCATTGTGGCACATGCTACCATTCACAATTCCTTCTAGGTGTGGGATATGCTATTATTTACAATTATATCTAAGTGTGACACATGTTACCTTTCACACTTCCATCTAAGTGTGGCACATGCTACCATTCACAATTCTATCTAGGTGTGGGAGATGCTAACATTTACATTTCTATCTAAGTGTGGCACTTGCTACCATTCACTATTCCATCTAAGTTTGGCAAATGCTACCGTTCACAATTCTAACTAGGTGTGGGAGCTACTAACATTTACAATTCTATCTAAGTGTGGGACATGCTATCATGCACATTCCTACCTAAGTGTGGGACATGCTAACATGCACAATTCTATCAAAGTGTTGGACACGCTAATATGTACAATTCTATCCAGATGCGACGCAGGCTCATGGTCACAATTCCGTCTCTAGGTGTGACACATGCTACCATTCACAGTTACTTCTAGGTGTGGGACATGCTAATAGTTACAATTATATCAAAGTGTGGCACATGCTACCATTCACCCATCCATCTAAGTGTGGGATATGCTACCATTAACAATTCTATCTATGTGTGGGAGCTGCTAACATTTACAATTCGATCTAAGTGTGGCACTTTCAACCATTCACAATTCCATCTAAGTGGGGCACATGCTACCATTCACATTCTATCTAGGTGTGGGACATGCTACCATTCACAATTCCATCTAAGCGTGGCACATGCTACCATTCACAATTCTATCTAGGTGTGGCACATGCTACCATTCACAATTCCTTCTAGGTGTGGGACATGCTAACATTTACAATTGTATTTATGTGTGGCACATGCTACTATTCACAATTCCATCTAAGTGTGGGACATGCTATCTTTTACAATTCCAACTTAGTGTGGGACATGCTAACATGCACAATTCTATCAAAGTGTTGGTCATGCTAATATGTACAATTCGATCCAGATGCGACACAGGCTCATGGTCACGATTTTGTCTCTAGGTGTGACACATGCTACCATTCACAGTTACTTCTAGGTGTAGGACATGCTAATAGTTGCAATTATATCAAAGTGTGGCACATGCTACCATTCACAATCCATTTAATTGCGGGATATGGCAACATCCACAATTCAGTCTATGTTTGGGAAATGATAACATTCACATTTCTATCTAGAAGCGACACAGGCTAACATTCATAATACCATCAAAGTGTTCTATTCCCCACCCATGCCACACCCACCTGGGCGGTCGATGCTGGTCAACGGCTGGTCCCAGGCTTCCACCTGCTGACACCTAGCCGCAGGGGCTGCTGGGCAGAGGGCTGCCCTGGGAGGGTCGGCCATGAAGAGGTGAGTCAGCCAATGGGAGATGGAGGGTGGGTTGGGAGGCGGGAGGGAGAGGTGAGACAAGGAAGTGGTCACCTTGCACTATGCAGGCACACAGGCCTGGAGACAGTTTTTTGCAAAATGGGCAAGCTAATGTTCAAAATTCTAGCTAAGTGCGGCATTGGTAACATTCACAGTTCAGAGGTAAGATAATGTTGAGTCGCAGGGTTTTGCGGAGTAGAGTAATTGCTCTACTCACCACCCATGACACACGTACATTTTTTGGTTGCTGCTGGTTGACGGCAGGTCACTGGTTTCACTGGCTTCTACTGTGGACACCTGCTGACACTTTCTGGAGCCACCTCTGTTGGAGCTGCCCTTTGCCTCAGGGTCCTTAGCCGCAGAGGCTGCACAGGCAGAGGGCTGCCCTGGGAGGGTCAGATATGTCCGTGTGGATGGCCAGTCATGGACGGGGGCGGGCAGGAAGGCAGTATGGCAGACGATCAAGAAGTGCAAGCAGGGAGGGGTGGGTGCACAGAGGGGGAAACACGGGTCTGGGGGCCCAAATTGGCAGCAAGGAAGGCTGAGGGGGATCTTGGGCGACAAAAACTCACCTGCTTCCAAAAAAAATCAAAGAAGGATTGCGTGGAGTGGCACGGCTGTAGCCCTTCCTGCATTAGAAAAGTGCACCAATCAGGGACAGGGGGGGCTGGGCCGGGAAGTGGGATGGCAGAGGACCGAGAAGTGCGAGCAGGGAGGTGTGGGTGCACAGAGGAGGCAACACGGGTCTGGGGGCTCAAATTGGTGACAAGGAAGGCCGAGGAGGGTCTTGGACCGCAAACACTTACCTGTTTCCAAAAAGAATGAAAGAAGTAGAGAGTGGAGCAGCTGGGCAATAGTCCTTCCTGCATTAGTAAAGTGCACAAATCAGGGACGGGGGAGGACGGGCAGGGAGGCCGGGTGGCAAAGGATTGAGAAGTGCGAGCGGGGAGGGGTGGGTGCACAGAAAGGCAACATAGGTCTGGGGCTCAAATTGGCAGCAAGGAAGGCCAAGGAGGGTCTTGGGCCATAAACACTTACCTGTTTCCAAAAAAATCAAAGAAGGAGAGCGTGGAGCAGCACGTGCAGTAGCCCTTCCTGCATTAGAAAAATCCACCAATCATGGATGGGGGGCCGGCCAGGGAGACGGGATGGCAGAGGATCAAGAAGTGTGAATGGGGAGGGGTGGGTGCACAGAGGGGAAAACATGGGTCATGGGGCTCAAATTGGTGGCAAGGAAGGCCGAGGATGGTCTTGGGCCACAAACGCTCACCTGCTTCCAAATAAATCAAAGAAGGAGAGCGTCGAGAGGCACGGGCTGTAGCCCTTCCTGTATTAGAAAAATGCACCAATCAAGGACAGGGGGGTGGGCAGGGAGGTGGGACGGCAGAGGATCAAGAAGTGCGAGCGGGTAGGGGTGGGTGCACAGAGGGGGCAACATGGGCTTGGGAGCTCAAATTGGTGGCAAGGAAGGTCGAAGAGTGTCTTGGGTCACAAACACTCACCTTGCTCCAAAAATATCAAAGAAGGAGAGCGTGGAGTGGCACAGGCAGTAGCCCTTTCTGCATTAGAAAAACATACCAATCAGGGAAGGGGGAGCGGGCAGGGAGGATGGACGGCATAGGATCAAGGAGTGCGAGTGGGGAGGGGTGGCTGCACACAGGGGGCAACACAGGTATGGGGTCTCAAATTGGCAGCAAGGAAGGCCGAGGTGGGTCTTGGGCCACAAACACTCACCAGCTTCTAAAGAAATCAAAGAAGGGGAGCGTGGAGCGGCACAGGCAATCGCCCTTCCTGCATTAGAAAAACGCACCAATCAGGGACGGAGGGCTAGGCGGGCAGGGAGGCGGGACGGCAGAGGATCGAGAAGTGTGAGCAGGGAGGGGTGGGTGCGCAGAGCGGGCAACATAGGTCTGGGGGCTCAAATTGGCAGCAAGGAAGGCCGAGGAGGGTCTTTGGTCACAAGTGTTCAAGATAGAATGGTACCCAGCCCCAGAAAGCCGTGTGGATGATACAGAGGGATTTGAATTTAATCCGTGCTGAGAACTGGATCCAGTGAATGCTTTGTAGGGCAGGAGAGATGCGACCCCTAGGCTTGAGGTCAAGGATAAGTCTTGCTGCACTATTCTGAGTTGGCTGCAGGTGTTGCAGGGTGGACGCAGCAAGATTAAGAAGTAGGCTATTGCAATAGTCTAGCCTGGAGAGAACCAGAGCACGGGTAACATTGAATCTCTGGGGAACGTGAGGAAGGGTAGAGTTCCTTTGAGAAGGAAGAGTTGAAAGTGGGACTTCTTGACAATGTCCTGAATATGGGGGATGAATGAGAGGGAGGGATTGAAGATACCTGCAAGATTCCTCGCTATAGAGGGGGCCCCATAGAGGAGGGCCAGACTGAGGGGAAGAAATGGGATGCAGGGGCCCCAATAGGAAAATCTCTGTGTTGCTGTCATTGAGGCAGAGGCCATTAGCAGTGCACCATGCCTGGATGGCAGAAAGGCAGTCAGGGATGGAGGAAGGTGCAAGGGCATCAGTAGGAAGCTTGAAGAAGAGTTGTGTGTCATCAGCGTATCACTGTTAGTTGGGGGGAGGAGGAAATTTGGCATGCCAGCAGAGATAGGCAAATGCTACAGAGCCAGGGTGAGAACATTGAGCCCTGCAGGACGCTGCAGGTGGAGCAGGTGGTGTGGGGTGAGAAAGGCCCCCGAATGGTATTGGAGGAGCGGTCAGTGAAGAAGGAGGTGAGCCAGTCCGGTGCCCGATCCGAGATACTGAGGTTATCATGGAGAGTATGGCATGGTTCAGAGTATCGAAAGCCGAAGAGAGATCAAGGAGAATGAGGACAGCAGGAGAGTTGGAGTCACGGGATGCAAGCAGTTCTTCGTGGATGTTCAGAAGAGCACTTTCCCTGCTTCTAGATGCTCAAAATCCACACTGGTGGACGTGTAGACTGCCAAGAAGTTCAGTATGAGAGTTGAGGGAGGGCCAAATTCCCAAGCTATTTCCCAGAAAGGGGTAATGTAAATGGATCGGTAGTTGGCTGGGCAGGAAGGGTCGGCAGCTGTTTTTTTTAGGAGGGGGGCACAAGGGAGTGCTTGAGTGAGGATGGAAAAGAACCAGTAGCAAAAGAGTGGTTTCAGAAATCAGCAA
The DNA here is from genome assembly GCF_040938575.1 of Ambystoma mexicanum. Lineage (NCBI taxonomy): Eukaryota > Metazoa > Chordata > Amphibia > Caudata > Ambystomatidae > Ambystoma > Ambystoma mexicanum. The sequence continues at coordinate 289,189,388 of NC_090930.1, read as the reverse complement.
AAGCTGTAGCGAGAGAGGAGATGCTGTCTTGATGGTTCTGGAAGAACATGGGGCAACCTGTTTGAAAGAGACCATCATGGAGTTGACAACTCAGGTGATTTCTTCAGGGGAGACAGGAGCGAAGGAGGAAGGTGGGCGATAAGGGGAACGGTTGAGTTGGAATATGGAGACAAGGATATTCAGTGTGTCTTGGATTTTGGAAATGAAGTGAGAGGCAAGTAGGGTCTATGAACAAGTAGGGGCAGTAGATACTGCATAGGGGTTGGAAAGTTCCCTGCAGATTTTATAGAGTTCAGCAGTGCCGTTGGAGGCATTGGACACTTGTGCCTGAATGTGGGCTCTCTATTGGCACGAATGGAGAGTCCGTTGTGTCTCTGGGCCAGCTGGCAGGCCATTTTGTCAGAGGGTGCACTGAGGTATGCTTCTTCCTTTCTGCAGCCCGGCACATACATTTTTGGCCTGCAAGTTTGGAGTCTTACTTTAATGCCAGCCTGTAAGCCTTCCACTCACCATCTACCGATTGTGCCACCCAAGGTGTAGGAGACCCATCTGTAACGCTCACCTGATTCCCGCAGAGGCGCCGGTCTTGACTGGGTGAATGCCGTATCTTCGAAGGTGATGTGTAATACACGGTTGGCTCTTTGGGCTGGACCTCTGTGCACTGTATGTCTGACTCGAAGAGTAAGATGTCTGCAGATAGAAAATATGTGATTAATGAACTGGGGTTATTGGGTGCCTCTCTCCTCTTCCCTTTCTCTTCTCCTGTAGAACCCCAAAGGTTAACGCCCTCACCTTAGGTAAGTGAACGCCGAGCTCTCCATCTGCCTCGGGGCAGGGTGCCGTAACCAGTTCCTTCACTGGATAAGGGTGCAGGCCTCTTGACCTCAGAGGACTGCTGTCCGTCGTTAACTGCACGAACGGTAAGTTCTGGGTGCTTCAAATGTCTTAAAAGTCTTTTGTAATGATATCTCTTGTTTTGCAGAGTTCCGGCGATGGCGGATGGTGGGCTGATGAGAGTTGAGGATCGAACCCGCGTGAGGAATAGAAGCGCCTGGAAGCACGTAGGTAAGCGCTTGTAGCCTGCTCAACGATGCGCACTAACTGTCCCTTTTATCTTGCAGGTACAAGTTCGGAGCTTGAGAGAAGCTGAAGGGTGCTGGAATACCCACTGGATTCGGCGTGGGAAGGAGTAATGGCACGTGAGTAATAAAGTTGCCCAATGTCTTTAAACGCACCTTCTTTTGTCTTTCAGATGCGGGATGCAGCGCCGAAGGCCTCCGGAGCGTGCGAAGAGCTGGTAAGCTTTTGTCTTTCAGATGCCGGAATGCAGCGCGAGGCGTTGGTGACTTCCGATGGACCAGGTAAGAGATGCGCTGCCACTGAAGACCGTAGTGCTAACCTGTTCTTTCTTTGTCTTTACAGGTGCTGCTGAAGACTGGATTCCAGAATGGTAAGCCTTTGTTTCCTTAGGCCCAGGATCAGAAGCAGAAGACACGATGAGCGTTCTGCTGCAGAGAATGCAGAATAACACAAAGCAAGATTCATCCATCGGGTGTGGTTTAAATAGCCTCCTGTAGTGCTTAGGTGTCTCCTTCCACAGCCACGCCTAGGTAAGAAAAGAGTTCCTGCTTTCCAGAAGAGTTCCAGTGTTCTGAACCTAGGGAGTGGCTCCTGCCCCACCCAACAGGAAAAGTAGTCCCAAACAGAAGAGGATCCGGGGTTCAACTGGCAGGTAAGTAAGCAGCATGGTCTGCTGCAGGTAAGTCCACCCAAGCATTATGAGCCCGGCGCTTCCAGCGCTGGGACTGGGCATCTTTATGAGCCTGGTGCCACTGGCGCCAGGACAGGGTCCAAAAGGTCCCAATTGGGACTGGCTGGCACTCGGAACCGGGGTTATGGGTCTGCTTCCAAGGGAGTCGGGCAAGTCCTGATCTTTTGGAAGCAGAGATCATGACAGCACCCCCCCTCAAGGCCCCTCCCAAACCGGGCTTCTCCGGGGGTTTGGGCTTGTTAGGAAATGTTTGATGAAATCTTTTGATTAGACGAGGCGCGTGGACATATTCTGCAGGTTCCCAGGATCTTTCTTGGGGACCGTAGCCTTTCCAGTCAATCAGGTAAAATAGTTTAGATTTAGAGATCTTGGAATCCAGGATGCTTTTGACTTCAAACTCGAGTTCTCCATCAACTAGAATAGGTTTTGGAGATGTAGTTAGTCGGGTTTGAGGTTGCACGGGTTTTAATAGAGAGACGTGGAAGACCGGATGTATCTTCATGTGAGGGGGCAAGTCCAACTTGACCGCTACTGGATTTACTATGGTAGTGATGGAATAGGGACCAAGGTATCTTGGGTTGAATGTGCGTGGTCCTTTTAGAGGTAGATATTTGGTGGATAACCAGACTTGATCTCCTACTTGATATTGGGGGGCTTCCTTCCGATGTTGGTCTGCTCCTTTCTTGTATTGTTCTTTAGCCCTTTGAAGGTGAGAAACGGCTTCCTTAAAGGCTTGGGTGATTGTAGAATGCATGTGGTCTACTGCTGGTGTTCCAAGATCTTGGAGTGGATCCAACTCCGAGGTTCGAGGGTGACTACCGTATAAAAGAAAAAACAGGGTCTTCCCAGTTCCCGAGTGGACAGAGTTATTGTAGGCATATTCGGCTATCCAAAGGATATCTTTCCAAGTTTTTTCAGTTTGTTGTAGCATGCAGCGCAAATACTGTTCCAGAGTTTGATTGGTCCTCTCGGTTTGTCCGTCGGTTTTAGGGTGGTGGCTGGTCGAAAGTCTCACATCAATTTGAGCCGACCGACAGCAACTTCGCCAAAAATGAGAAATAAATTGACTACCTCGATCCGAAATTAGAACTGAAGGAAAACCATGCAGTCGGACGATGTTTTCGAGAAATTCTCGGGCCAGAGTTGCTGCTGTTGGTAAGCCTTTGAGTGGAATGAAATGCGCCATCTTGGAGAATAGGTCCACGATTACTAGGATCGTATTGTATCCGGAGCATGGAGGTAGATCGGTGATGAAGTCCATAGAAAGCGTATGCCAAGGGCGATGCGGGATGTCAGTAGGGCGTAAGAGGCCGGCTGGTTTTTCCTTTTGACTCTTGTTTTGGGCGCATACTCCACAGGACATTATAAAGTCTCTGATATCTTTTTTCCAAGACGGCCACCAGAAGTAGCGCTTGATCTTTTCCGAGGTCTTGGTCATACCGGGATGTCCTTCCATTAAAGAATCGTGATAACAAGAGATTACCTTTTTCTGTAAATCTGTGCTGGGCAGGTATAACCGTTCTTGGAAATATAATAGGTTGTCCTTCACCGTAAAGTCCTTTCCCTGCAGATGCCAATTCTGTATGTCTGCTGGAGTTACCAGAAGCCTGGATTTATCCTTAACTTCCTCTATGGATTGTGTGGCGATTACACCTAGAATTCTTTGTTTAATTATAGGTACAGGTTTAGGATTGATCAAATGTTCTTCCACTCCCATCCGAGAAAGGGCATCAGCTTTACCGTTTTTTGTACCAGGTCGATAGGTAATTATGAAGTCAAACTCGGCAAAGAATAGTGCCCAACGGAGTTGCCTAGAGGATTGAGCTTTTGCGGTTTTCAAATATTGCAGGTTTCGGTGATCTGTAATCACAGTAACGGTGTGTCGGGCCCCCAGAAGATAATGCCGCCAAGCCTTAAAGGCGGACTTGATAGCTAGAAGTTCCTTATCAGTAATAGTGTAATTGATTTCAGGAGGCGAGAATTTGCGGGACCAAAATGCCACGGGATGCAACTGATTGGTTACTGGGTCCTTTTGTGATAGAACTGCCCCCATGGCAAGGCTCGAAGCATCAGTTTCAACGATGTAGGGGAGTTCTGGGCAAGGATGTTTTAAGATCGGTGCAGAGATAAATCTAGTCTTCAAATTCTGGAAAGCTTGTTCCGCCTCGGTAGACCATTCAAAACATTTGTTTTTCTTTAACAAGGCGGTGATGGGCTGGACTATTCGAGAGAATTCGGGGATAAACCTGCGGTAAAAGTTAGCGAAGCCTAACATGCTTTGAACACCTTTTACGGAGGATGACGATGGCCATTTGAGAATTGCATCGACCTTCTTTGAATCCATACGCACTCCGCTAGGTGATAATATGAATCCCAAGAATTCAACTTCAGTCACGTTGAAAACACATTTTTCCAACTTAGCGAAAAGTTTGTGTTGACGCAATCTCTCGAGGACCATTTTCACGTGTTTCCGATGTTCAGTTTCCGATGAAGAATAAACGAGGATGTCGTCAATGTAAACAACAACACACACATCTATGAGCTCTCTGAGGACATCGTTCATAAAATATTGAAAGGCGGCCGGGGCATTGCAAAGTCCGAAGGGCATGACCTGATATTCAAATAGCCCATACTTGGTGCGGAAGGCCGTCTTCCATTCATCGCCCTCTTTTACTCGTACCAAGTGGTAGGCTCCTCTAAGATCCAGCTTTGTATATATGCATGCTTTTCTGACTTGGTCCAGGAGTTCAGGGATCAAAGGTAACGGATATCTATTCTTAACGGTGATCTGGTTCAGGGTGCGATAATCTATACAAGTTCTAAGGTCCCCTTCTTTTTTTGGAACGAAGAACAAAGCTGAGGAAGCAGGGGACTTGGAAGGACGAATAAACCCATTCGCTAGGTATTGATCCAGGTATTGTCGGAGGTGAAGATTCTCAGGCTCGGTGAGGGCATAAATTCTACTACAAGGAGGAGTAGATCCAGGTATCAGGTCTATCTGGCAGTCATAAGACCTATGAGGAGGTAGAGAGTTAGCCTGATCCTTCCGGAAAACATCTTGGAATTCTAGGTATTCAGGAGGTAACTGGGGAGCCTCCGAGGAAATTGCTGCCAGTGCAACACCAGGTCGAGGGTGACAAGTAGAGACACATTCTGGAAACTGAACCGTTCTTGCTCGCCAATCGATCTGAGGATTGTGCTTCTCTAACCAAGGAATTCCTAGAATAATCTGGAACTGAGGGGCCTTGATCACATCGAACACGATCTTCTCATGGTGTCCATCTTGACTTACTAGCGTCACTTCTTGGGTGGTATGCGTTACTGGTCCGGAGGCTATCTCCGTACCATCCACCGTAGTAATGACGTCCTTTACAGCCTTTGGACAAAGAGTCAGATTCATCTTCAAAACCATTTCATGATCCACATAATTGCCAATGGCACCGCTGTCGACGTAAGCTTCAATCGCATGTAATCGATCCGGATGTTCAGGGCTAATGAGGACCATAGGTATCACGAAATGCGAGGTCACGGAACTGGTTTTAACGCTCGGCAAGAGGACCTCTATACTTGTCGGGCGAGGTCGTTTCCCTGCTCAGAGTTTGTGACCCTGGTAACTGCAGCTCCTACTGCCTTCTTGGCTGGTTTCACCGGACAGTCTCCAAGAAGGTGCCCCGAGTTTCCGCAATAGAGGCATAATTGCAGCTGTTTTCTCCTTTCCCGCTCCTTTTGTGTTAGTGGTCCTTTCAGGCCCCCTATTTGCATGGGTTCCCCGGAGTCTACTCCTTTGGTAGGAGTTGGTGGTTTGGAAAATACTCGAGCATCAAACTTGGAACGATCGGCCTTCCTGTTCTGCAGTATGTGGTCAATTTGAACGACTAAGTCAATATAGTCCGAACAGTCTTGCGGGGGATTCACTATTTGGGCTAACACATCTTTGAGCTCTCCACGTAGACCTCTATAAAACAGCGTAATCCTTTTGTCCTCAGGCCATCGAGTTTCCACTATCAGTCTGTTGAAAGACGCAATATAAGCCAAAAGGTCTTGATTACCCTGTCGCAATGAAAGGAGCTCATTGTCCAAGGCCTGCCCCTGTGAATGTCTTTCAAACAGTTTTTCCATACTGAGCTGAAAAGCTTGAAAATCATGGAGAACCGGATCATCTTGATTAACTAGAGGGATCGACCAGTCTGCCGCATTGCCGCTAAGGTACGAAAGCACGAAAGCTACCTTAGCTTGATCAGTTGGAAAGGCTGCTGGCCGGCATAAGAAGTGCAACCGGCACTGATTAATGAATACTGCAAACCTCTTTGGGTCACCAGAAAATCGTTCGGGCGGAGCCAGAGGTACATTCCCAGGTAGGTTGATCTGCACTGGGTTCGTAGAGGATCTTGAAGGAAGATTTGCCCCTGATGCGGGTAACGGAGTTTGTCCGTCTTGTGACTGTAGCAATTGTCTAGCGAGATCCTCTGTTCACTCCTTGGAAATAATCAGTTCCCTTCTTAGAGCATTCGTTTCCTGACGGGCTGCATGCACTTCTGCTCTTAGTTCCCCAAGTAACTGGGCTAGTTGGTCGGTATCCGAGGTTTCCATAGCGCCTGGGTGGGAGTTTTGCGGTGGGCTTTGTGTTCTGTAACGCTCACCTGATTCCCGCAGAGGCGCCGGTCTTGACTAGGTGAATGCCGTATCTTCAAAGGTGATGTGTAACACACGGTTGGCTCTTTGGACTGTACCTCTGTGCACTGTATGTCTGACTCGAAGAGTAAGATGTCTGCTGATAGAAAATATGAGATTAATGAACTGGGGTTATTGGGTGCCTCTCTCCTCTTCCCTTTCTCTTCTCATGTAGAACCCCAAAGGTTAACGCCCTCACCTTAGGTAAGTGGACGCCGAGCTCTCCATCTGCCTCGAGGCAGGGTGCCGTAACCAGTTCCTTCACTGGATAAGGGTGCAGGCCTCTTGACCTCAGAGGACTGCTCTCCGTCGTTAACTGCACGAACGGTAAATTCTGGGCGCTTCAAATGTCTTAAAAGTCTTTTGTAATGATATCTCTTGTTTTGCAGAGTTCCGGCGATGGCGGATGGCGGGCTGATGAGAGTTGAGGATCGAACCCGCGTGAGGAATAGAAGCGCCTGGAAGCACGTAGGTAAGCGCTTGTAGCCTGCTTCACGATGCGCACTAACTGTCCCTTTTATCTTGCAGGTACAAGTTCGGAGCTTTAGAGAAGCTGAAGGGTGCTGGAATACCCACTGGATTTGGCGTGGGAAGGAGTAATGGCACGTGAGTAATAAAGTTGCCCAATGTCTTTAAACGCACCTTCTCTTGTCTTTCAGATGCGGGATGCAGCGCCGAAGGCCTCCGGAGCGTGCGAAGAGCTGGTAAGCTTTTGTCTTTCAGATGCCGGAATGCAGCGCGAGGCGTTGGTGACAGCCGATGGACCAGGTAAGAGATGCGCTGCCACTGAAGACCGTAGTGCTAACCTGTTCTTTCTTTGTCTTTACAGGTGCTGCTGAAGACTGGATTCCAGAATGGTAAGCCTTTGTTTCCTTAGGCCCAGGATCAGAAGCAGAAGACACGATGAGCGTTCTGCTGCAGAGAATGCAGAATAACACAAAGCAAGATTCATCCATCGGGTGTGGTTTAAATAGCCTCCTGTAGTGCTTAGGTGTCTCCTTCCACAGCCACGCCTAGGTAAGAAAAGAGTTCCTGCTTTCCAGAAGAGTTCCAGTGTTCTGAACCTAGGGAGTGGCTCCTGCCCCACCCAACAGGAAAAGTAGTCCCAAACAGAAGAGGATCCGGGGTTCAACTGGCATGTAAGTAAGCAGCATGGTCTGCTGCAGGTAAGTCCACCCAAGCATTATGAGCCCGGCGCTTCCAGCGCTGGGACTGGGCATCTTTATGAGCCTGGTGCCACTGGCACCAGGACAGGGTCCAAAAGGTCCCAATTGGGACTGGCTGGCACTCGGAACCAGGGTTATGGGTTTGCTTCCAAGGGAGTCGGGCAAGTCCTGATCTTTTGGAAGCAGAGATCATGACACCATCCCATTGGCATCCAGTACACTAGCTGAACACTTTGGGTGCATCACTGATTGGCTGTCCAAACACCAAAGGACCACATGATCGGACATTGCAAGTGCACTGGCTCAAGGTTTGGCAAAAGGAATCACCTCAGGTTTGCCAATACCACTGCCCAGTTATCAAGAAAGCAGCCTACATAGAACTATGGAAAATTTCAGGGCCTGAGAGTGCTGTAGTACATTTAATAGCCTATGAGTATGACTCCAATTGTTTTTTCATCTTTGGCAAAGGGATGAGAGGCTGTTGAAACCACCTCCAGCCCCAAAATAAATAACCGGCTAATTTTGTGGTTTATGCCAGTATGAGAAGGTAACATACTGAACCCATGTCAATCACCCTGATCCCTCCTCTTATAACTAACTCCTTCACCCCACTACCGTCTTTTCAAACATCCGATTATAGCAAGTCCTCCTAATGTCCCCATTTCCCTTTACCCGCCCTGTATAGAGATTTATCCGCTCTCTATATGGTAGAGAAGAAGCACAGAGGACCCCAGCCAAGATGCTCTATTATTGGTACGCGGTCGAGCAATCAAGGCCTAGCTTCTCAGGAGGTGAAGCAGGCTGGTTCTTAAGTACAGTGTAATCCATGAACCCCCACAAAGGAATGTCCACACACTGTATTACTGAAAACACAGTCTTTATATAATTAATATTCAAGGGGATGTACATGATCACAATAACGCACTCTGTACTCGGAAGTCAATAATGATAAATATATACAATTCTAAAGTGGTACCACTTATGTTATCAAATCTCATTAAAGTGCATCAACTGTACGGTTAAAATGTCACACAGATTAATAACTAGGAAACCAGAAATAGAGATAGGAAGGAACGCAAGATGGTTGAAACAGTAGGCAGAATGCTGACCCCTACCACGAGGCACAGTTCTGTGTGGAGATCCCCCCACCTGGGCAACCTGTAAATAAAGATATATAGCACAAGCCCAGTCCATATGTTCAATAGTCTCACTTCCTCCTATGAAGGTTTTACCCCCCAATGCACCTGGTGGAGTAGAGTTCTCCGACGATGCGTCGATCGATCCTCCTTGAGTGACTCCCTTTCAGGCAGGAGCCACGGATCGTCGAGAGGTGTCGAGGACCGCGGCGTTCGGTGTCAAGGAATCGACGGCCCTTCTTGAGTGTCCTCCCTTTAAGGCGGGAGTCACGGGTCGTCGAATGTCTGACGGTGAACAGGTTGAACTACGGCAGTGAAGTGGCAGCTGCGTTCCTAGCGGGGCTCTTCGATGACAGCGCGTTGGCATCCTGCAAGGAAGAGGCGTGCGGGGCACCTCAGTGATGATAGTTCTGGACCGCAAAGAGATGATGAAGAACTGTGGCCCAGCAAGGGCGTCGATTCGTCGGCATCTCTGTGGTCTTTAGGTGGCGGGAAACCCACCGGTGGATGCTCCTCGGCGCATCGATGGTCGCGCCTTCTCCAGCGGGAGACAAGCGGATGACGATGCAGGCGAGAGCGTCCGATGATCAATTGAAGTTCTTAGGCAAACGGGAGCACAGCGGCTCCGGTCGACAACGGCGGTCGTCGACAGTGGCGGACAACAGTCCGAGTGCTTCTCCTTGGAGTTCCGCAGCAGTCCCCGTATCGGGTCGAGAGCCTGTCAAAGGTCTGTCTACCAGGGAGCTTTGGCAAAGATCAGCTGTGCACGATGGTCCCTCGTAGCTCGGGAAGAGGGCGCCTTACCATGTCCTCTCTGGGTCAGTCCTTGGAAACACAGCAGCTTTCAGATTGCGAGGGAGAGCAACAGCACTCCTTCTCGTCCAGCGGGGCTTCAAGGTCAAGCGTCAGTTTCTCCAGTTACTCGTCGTAGTAGACTTCAGCTTCTGAACACGATTTCTAGCAGCGAGAGGACCCCAGGTATACTGTTGATCTCCCATTCATTCCGCTGGGTCACACTCAAGCATCCAATCACGACAAAGGGCATTTATGCAGGCAGGCAGCCAATCAGGCACACGAGGTATTCAGGCCATTCACTTCTCTCCAGACACTCACAACAAGTTATATGTATTGGGACAAGTACCGAGCCATTCAACACTCCAAGCTGCATTCATATCGGTTTCGGGCAGGGTTGTCTCAGTCATTGTGTCAACCACCAGATACTAGACACCCACAACACAGAATGCATATTCGTCACACACTCTATTCATCCAGGTCCCACCCACAGGAGGTACCCACAACATACATCACCGGGAAGGCTCCAGCTAATCTGGCCGGGCCTTCACAACAACACCATGTATGGCATTTTCTCCCAACAGCCAGTCAGGGGGAAGGGGCAGAGTCAGGGTTTCCCAGGACTTTGGGAAAACAAGGTAATAGGTAATAGAAAGCAAGAGGCCACAGGGGCCATCTTGTTTTCCATCAGGGGTCAACTGATCCCAATGGCAGGGCCGGCGTATCCCAAAATGGAGGATACTCCTCGCACCTGTCAACTTCACCATGGAGCTGCCACCAGCCCATACCCTGCTCTGCGGGCCACCCACAGGTGCCCAAAAACATACACTAGGGGCACAGGATTGTACCCCCACCATGGGTGCCATAAGGGTATCCCACGGGTCCGTTCACCAAACCAAAAGAGAGAGAGCTGCACCGCCAGGAGTCCCACATGAACTCCTGTGTGAAAAACACGACAGAACACACGATAAAAAGCAGTAAAGGACAAGGTTACGGAGGCCCTGTCCCTCTGAGGCATTTCCAGCATCACAGTCGCCCCCCCAGACTGAGGTGGAGGGTGCCCAATCTCCCACGGGATAAACACTCTCATCCAGACGGTCAACATACCTTCTGGAAAGGCCATCTGCATTATCGTGACTCTTCCCTGGTCTGTGCTCTATGGTGAAGTCTAGCCCTTGCAGGCTAATGGACCACCTGAGCAGTTTTGGGTTTTCACCCTTCATCTGCATAAGCCACTTCAGGGGCTTATGATCTGTTTGGACCTTGAAGGTTGACCCCGTAAGGTAGGGCCTAAAATGCCTAAGGCTCCAAACTATACTAAAACATTCCTTTTCAACAGTAGCCCACCTAAGTTCTCTACCCTTGAGTTGTCTACTGATGAATATGATAGGATGTTCTCTCCCTTTGTCATCTAACTGGGACAAGACAGCTCCAATTCCGGTGTCGCAAACATCTGTCTGGACGATAAAGGGTTGGCTGTAGTCAGGCGCACACAACACGGGTGCCCAACACAGACTTTCTTTCAAGCCATCAAAGGCCCTCTGACAGTCTTCAGTACAATTAACCTTCCTTGGCTGCTTGGTGAAGTCAGAGCTGTCAGTGGTGCAGCTATGGTTCCATAGTCCGCCATGAAATTGCGATAATACCCGGTGAGGCCCAAAAAGGCTCTCACCTGGGTTTGAGTAGTGGGAGTCTCCCAGTCCTGTACATCCTGTACCTTACTGGGGAGAGTTTGGATTTGACCCCCTCCTACCTCATGACCAAGATACGTGACTTTCCCCTGAGCTATCTGGCACTTGGTGGCCTTGATAGTGAGGTTAGCCCTCTTTAAGGCCTGCAATACTCTACCCAGATGTGTCAAGTGCTCTTCCCAAGTGGAACTGTAGACGGAAATGTCGTCTAAATAAGCCACACAAAAGGCTTCCAGCCCACTGAGAGCATGATTGACCAATCTCTGGAAGGTGGCAGGGGCATTCTTCAACCCAAAAGGCATGACCCTAAACTGGTAGAGTCCCTCTGGTGTTGAGAAAGCCGTCTTTTCCTTGGCATGGTCCGTCAGAGCTATTTGGCAATAGCCTGAGGTGAGGTCAAAGGTGCTCCCAAATTTGGCAGCACCTATGGTGTCCACGAGCTCATCAGCCCTGGGCAATGGGTGCGCGTAAGTTTTGGTGACAGCATTGACTCCTCGGTAGTCCACACAGAACCTCCAATCCTTGGTACCTGCCTGGGAACTTGCCTTGGGGAAAAGGACCACGGGACTGGACCAGGGACTGGTTGAGGGTTCAATAACACCCAGATCCAACATCTTGGCGACCTCAGCCTGGATGTGGTTCTTAACTGTATCTGACATTCGGTAGCTCCTGCTCTTCACAGGCACACTGTCACCAGTGTCAATCTTGTGCTTACACCACGGTTCAAGGCCTGGTTTCAGCGAAAACAGAGAGGCATACTGCTGGAGCAAAGTCCTGCAGGCCCTCTGCTGCTCGGTTGTCAAATCTGGAGAGAGCTGCACTCCCTCCACTGAGCCATCCTGAGTGTTGTTATGCAGCAAATCAGGAAGGGGCTCACTCTCATTCTCTTCTTGCCCGGAAGCTAGCAAGAGACATGAGACTTTGGCCGCCTGTGGAAAGGCTTGAGCCTATTGACATGGAATACTTGAGGGGCTACCCCTGGGATTCCCATGTCAACCAGATAGTTGACCTCGCCCATCTTGGAGATTATCCAGAAGGGTCCAGTCCATTTATCTGCCAATGCCCGAGGCTTGGTAGGCTCTATCACAAGGACCTCCTGTCCCGGAGTCCAATCCACTTGCGATGCTTTAAGGTCATGCCAGTATTTGTTCAATTGCTGGCTGGCCTTGAGATTTGCTGTTGCTTGACCCATCATCTGTGTCATCCTCCACCTGAGGCCTAACACATAGTCCCCCACTTGCTTGACGGGACCGGGAGGGGTGGCTTCCAAACCTTCTCTGATCAAGGCAAAGGGCCCCCTCACGGGATGTCCAAAGAGTAACTCAAAGGGGCTGAAACCAACACCCTCCTGAGGTACCTCTCTGTAGGCAAACAGCAGGCATGGCAGGAGGAGATCCCATTTCCTGCTTAGGGGCTCTTCCAAAGCACCTAGCATGCCCTTGAGAGTTTTATCAAATCTCTCAACCAAACCATTGGTCTGGGGGTGGTAAGAGGTGGAGAACTTGTAGGTTACCCCGCACTCTTTCCACATGGTTTTCATGTAATTAGACATGAAGTTGGATCCTCTGTCAGAGACAACCTCCTTGGGGAATCCAACACGGGTGAGAGCCCTGGCAACCACCTTGGCAGTAATAGTCCGAAGGGGTATAGCCTCAGGGTACCTGCTGGCATGATCTACCAAAGCCAGGATGAACCGAAGTCCACCTGATGTGGGAGGGTCAAGGGGACCGACAATGTCGATGCCCACCCTCTCAAACGGTGTGCCAACCACTGGCAATGGCTGCAGTGGGGCAATGACACTGCCTCCAGTCTTGCCAGACAACTGACAAGTTTGGCAGGTCCTGCAGTGGGACTCCACTTCTACTCCCATCCGAGGCCAGTAGAAATGGGCAGAGAGCCTCTGCTTAGTCTTCTTGGTACCAAGATGACCAGCCAAGGGCACCTCATGCGCCAACTGCAGTAGGAAGGGCCTGCAAACCTGGGGTACCACCAACCTCTTGAGGGCACCAGGTTCAGGCTTAGTGGGCTCACTAAAAAGGAGCTCACCCTCCCAATAAATCCGGAATGTCCTAGGCACTTCTTCTTGTGCCTGGGACAGGGCCTGTTTCCTCAGACCCTCGAGAGAGAGGGACACTCTCTCTGTCCTTTACAGAAGTCTGCCCGGGAGGGTCCCCCTTCAGCTAACAAGCATTGAAGCTTGGGAAGAACCTCCGGGTTGAGAACCTCTCCCACAGGAGAGTCTTCTGGCTCTTTCCCCAAAGGGGTTGAGATGGGGTTTACCACTGGACCCAGCCCGTCCGCAGCATGGATCCCAATGGGTGCTGTAGGAACAGCAGGAAGAGAAGGAGCTCCCTCCACAGAGGTGGCCTTCTGGCTCTTCCTTCGTCTTGCCTTAGGCCGCGCCTTCGGCACGGGTACCTGACTCACAGCCAGCCCTGGTGTCACCTGTGATCTAGTGACCGCAGCAGCAGTCATGGGAAGACCATCCGCGATCAATCCCATCTCTACAAGATCGTTACCTAACAGAATGTTAGCAGGGACATTGTCCTGAACCAGGACAGAAAGCTTTGCTGTCTTGTCTCCAATTACGAGTGTGACTCGTGCTACAGGCAATAATTTGGGAGGCCCACCAGCTAACCTGGTGGTTCTCAGAGGAGCATCTACATAGTGGATGCTCCTCTGGCTTGAGCAGGGTCCTGTCCACCACTGTCATGCTTGCCCCAGTGTCTCTCAAACCAGTGGAAGGCTGGCCATTCAGGAGGACACTTGTCAAAAATCTACGGCTGTTCTGTGGGATGGTCGCCAGTACTTCCGCGTACTGGTCCCAGGCCCCAAGGGACACTAAGGAAATCTCTACGGGAGCACCAAATGTGATCCCTGTATAGGAGGGGAGGACAGTGGCCTCCACCTCAGACATGGGGTAAGGGTAGGTCAGGCTGACAGCCTGTACTCCGAGTGCCTTACCTTTACACTTGGAGTCACCCCTTTTGTGATCCAGAGCCCCACAGTCCCAACAAGTGCTGGGAGTGCGGGGTACGGTACTGGAACAACCGGGAGCCTGCTTTGCAGCAGGTGGACCACTACTCTTATTCCCACCCACAGATGACTTATCCCCACTAGATTTTTGGGTCTTAGGAGAGGAGGGTTTAGGTTTATTCGACTGTGACTGCTTTTGGGACTCCTCAGCTTTCTGAGAGGCCCCCTTTTCTTTGTCCTTGTCCTTCCCACTGGAGTCCTTAGGGGACACCCGGTGGGAGACCCACTTGTCAGCCAACCTAGCCAGCTTAAAGGGATCCAAAATGTTCTGGTAAGCAACATACTGACGCAGCTCTGGTGAACAGGCTTCAGAAAAATGCTCAAAAAACAACAGGTGGGACAATTCAACAAAAGTTTTCAACTTGTAACCATCAATCCACCCCATCATGTTCATGTGCGCAGCACTCACCCAGTCAAGCCAAGACAAATTCTCCCTTTTCTTAAAATCCCTGAACCTTTTAAGGTATTGAGTAGGTGTCTTGCCAAACGTGGCAATCAAAGCAGATTTCATACACTCATACTGACCCCTTTCTTCCACACTCAGCTTCAGAATACAGTCATATCCAGTTTGAGGCACTCTGCTTAGCAAACACTTAGCCCAATCTCTTTTGTCAACATCATGATTTGCACAAGCCATTTCAAACGCTTCAATCCATTGGAGGATATCGGAACCCTCCACAAACACACCAACCAAATCTTTCATAAATTTAGTTGCTGGGGACCTGACACTCTCACTGGGTTTCGCTGAAGTCTCCACTCTAGCTTTCTCTAGCTGGATTCTCTGACATTCAGTGTCCTTGTCTTTGAGTTCAAGATCCCTATTCTTGAGTTCAACTTGTTGAGCCAGCTCCTCCTTCTTAAGCTCAGCATCTATTTCCAACTTGCGATATTCAAAGGCCAATTTCATCCTTAATAACTCAAGCTCCAAGGAATTTCTGGGGTTTGGAACAGAGACAGCAGGAATGGTGGCATTCCCAGAAACAGATTCTGCAGAAACCCCAGGGGCAGAGTCCTCATTGGTTGCATTCCCCCCCTCATCAAGAGTTTCACCATCGGCCTGGTAGTCCACCAGGGCAGCTATCAGTTCAGCCCTAGACTTATCCACAAAGTCTAACTCCCTGGCTTCACAAGCACTCTGGAGAGCCTCTAAGCTCATCCTAGTCAATTTACCATTCGCAATAGACTCCATTGCTTGTAATGCAGTTATTTTGTAGACACCCAAACCTTAATCTAATAAAGTGCAGATATTTTGTAAGTGGCACGGTTATACACTGATTCTTAAAACCATAAGCATCCCACCGCTGCCACCAGTGTAGAGACTGGTAGGGGGTGTCTGTACTTCTGCACTCTATATGGTAGAGGAGAGGCCCAGAGGACCCCAGCCAAGATTCTCTATTATTGGTACGTGGTCGAGCAATCAAGGCCTAGCTTCTCAGGAGGTGATGCAGGCTGGTTCTTAAGTACAGTGTAGTCCCTGAACCCCCACAAAGGAATGTCCACACACTGTATTACTGAAAACACAGTCTTTATATAATTAATACTCAAGGGGATGTACATGATCACAATAACGCACTTTGTACTCGGAAGTCAATAATGATAAATATATACAATTCTAAAGTGGTACCACTAATGTTATCAAATCTCATTAAAGTGCATCAACTGTACGGTTAAAATGTCACACAGATTAATAACTAGGAAACCAGCAATAGAGATAGGAAGGAACGCAAGATGGTTGAAACAGTAGGCAGAATGCTGACCCCTACTACGAGGCACAGTTCTGTGTGGAGATCCCCCCACCTGGGCAACCTGTAAATAAAGATATATAGCACAAGCCCAGTCCATATCTTCAATAGTCTCACTTCCTCCTATTAAGGTTTTACCCCCCTAGTGTACCTGGTGGAGTAGAGTTCTCCGACGATGCGTTGACCAATCCTTCTTGAGTGACTCCCTTTCAGGCAGGAGCCACAGATCGTCGAGAGGTTTCGAGGACCTCGGAGTTCGTGTTGGGGAATCGACGGCCCTTCTTGAGTGCCCTCCCTTTAAGGCGGGAGTCACGGGTCGTCGAACGTCCGACGGTGAACAGGTTGAACTATGGCAGTGAAGTGGCAGCTGCATTCCTAGCGGTGCTCCTCGACGACAGCGTGTTGGCTTCCTGCAAGGAAGAGGCGTGCGGGGCACCTCGGCGACGATAGTTCTGGACCGCAAAGAGATGATGAAGAACTGTTGCCCAGCAAGGGCGTCGAGTCGTCGGCGTCTCTGTGGTCTTTAGGTGGCAGGAAACCCACCGGTGGATGCTCCTCGGTGCGTCGCCAGTCCGGCCTTCTCCAGTGGGAGACAAGCGGATGACGATGCAGGCGAGAACGTCCGATGATCAATTGAAGGTCTTAGGCAAATGGGAGCACAGCGGCTCCGGTCGGCGACGGCGGTCGTCGACAGTGGCGGACAACAGTCCGAGTGCTTATCCTTGGAGTTCTGCAGCAGTCCCCGTATCGGGTCGGCAGCCTGTCGAAGGTCTGTCTACCAGGGAACTTTGGCAAAGATCAGCTGTGCACGATGGTCCCTTGTAGCTCAGGAAGAGGGCGTCTTACCTGGTCCTCTCTGGGTCAGTCCTTGGAAACACAGCAGCTTTCAGATTGTGAGGGAGAGCAACAGCACTCCTTCTCATCCAGCGGGGCTTCAAGGTCAAGCGTCAGTTTCTCCAGTTACTCGTCGTAGTGGACTTCAGCTTCTGAACATGATTCCTAACAGTGAGAGGTCCCCAGGTATACTGTTGATCTCCCATTCATTCCGCTGGGTCATACTCAAGCATCCAATCACGACTAAGGGCATTAATGCAGGCAGGCAGCCAATCAGGCACACGAGGTATTCAGGCCATTCACTTCTCTCCAGACACTCACAACAAGTGATGTGTATTGGGACAAGTACCAAGCCATTCAACACTCCAAGCTGCATTCATACCGGTTTCGGGCAGGGTTGTCTCAGTCATTGTGTCAACCACCAGATACTAGACACCCACAACACAGAATGCATATTCGTCACACACTCTATTCACCCAGGTCCCACCCACAGGAGGTACCCACAACATACATCACCGGGAAGGCTCCATCTAATCTGGCCAGGCCTTCACAACAACACCATGTATGGCATTTTCTCCCAACAGCCAGTCAGCGGGAAGGGACAGAGTCAGGGCTTCCCAGGACTTTGGGAAAACAAGGTAATGGGTAATAAAAACCAAGAGGCCACAGGGGCCATCTTGTTTTCCATCAGGAATCAACTGATCCCAATGGCAGGGCCGGGGTATCCCAAAATGGAGGATACTCCGTGCACCTGTCAACTTCAGCATGGAGCTGCCACCAGCCCATACTCTGCTCTGCGGGCCACCCACAGGTGCCCAAAAACATACACTAGGGGCACAGGGTTGTACCCCCACCCACGGGTGCCATAAGGGTATCCCACGGGTCCGTTTACCAAACCAAAAGAGAGAGAGCTGCACCGCCAGGAGTCCCACATGAACTCCTGTGCAGAAAACACGACAGAACACATAATAAAAAGCAGTAAAGGACAAGCATATGGAGGCCCTGTCCCTCCGAGGCATTTCCAGCATCACACCGTCCTAGATGGGTTAATCAATTTTACCTCAAAACCACTAAAACAAAAAGAGAGGTGCCTGTCTCTTTCGCTTCTCATACAAGACTCCAGTAGCCTCAATCATGTTTGACTCCAAGCATTTTCCATTGCCTTTTCAATTCAATGCCTATCGCATAAAAAACCTCTTCCTCCCAGTTTGTCTCCCAACAAGATGCAGACATTCTTCAATGAGATAGTAGAACACCAAACTGACCACTCTATGTACATTATCCGCTGATAGGGGCATTTGCGTTTTCCCCACTATACTCAGGAAGCTGAAGGATATGTTCAATGATAGCTGTAAGCAATCGCCTCATGATTGGGCCATCCTTAGGATCTTGCAGGAACAGATGAACACTAATAGTTCTCCCCACAAGCTCAGGGTATGTGCACAAAATGAACAGAAAAACGGCAAGAACGATCTGTGAAACATCATTAGGCACCAACATAGGCACCTCCAAAAAGAAATTCAGTGAGAAAGGAATCGGGAAACTGCTCCCTCTTCCAGGCATCGAGAGGGAACTCCAAATCTGGCATGCTCTCTTTTATGATCAAGACTTAAACATGTCTCAATCCAATGTCAAAAAATTCCTGTGGCGCAAGAACAAATTACTTCCCTTAACTCATTTTTTGTGACAAAAAATAGTGTCCTGAAATAATC
The DNA here is from genome assembly GCF_040938575.1 of Ambystoma mexicanum. NCBI lineage: Eukaryota > Metazoa > Chordata > Amphibia > Caudata > Ambystomatidae > Ambystoma > Ambystoma mexicanum. The sequence continues at coordinate 289,170,837 of NC_090930.1, read as the reverse complement.
CAGAGTCAAATATACTCTTTATCTTTATTCAACAGTTTCTGCGTCCTTTTTCCTCATCATAGACCTAGTCTGCACGTGCTGTGGTTCTTCCTCGATGCTTGCTTCCAATGTGGGTTTAGGGGTAAGAGGGTTCTCCAGTGTAGATTTTCACGTCTCCAAGGATAATCCAAGTGCGTATGCCTTGCCCTTTGACTGCAGACGGTGTCACAACCTCGACTCTGAAGGGGCCGTTAAAATGAGGCTCATGCCACCTTCTTGTGAAGTTGCGGATTGCAGTTGTTGTAGCATCTCCTTCTTTGTTCTGCACTGCCTCACACTCCTTTCGCTTGAGTTGAGCTGAAATGACAGAGATACTTGAAGTCATACATGTAAGATAATCAGGTAACTCCTTTCCTAACAAGCACTGGTCCTATTCCACCTGGATGGGGGAAATGGCCTCCTCGAAGGCCTCCCATCATCCTCCCTTGTGCCCCTGAGAAGTGCCTTAGACGCGGCCGTCCGCCTCATCAAGGGTCGATGCAGATGCAGCCACATCAACCCGGCCCTCATCGACCATAACTGGCTCTCACTGCATGCAGAAATCACCTTTAAATCTTGCTGCATAATCTATAAGGCAATCACCCACAAGTCACCCAGGTGCCTCATGAAGAAACTGCATCTCCAGTGGACAGTGCACCACCAGAAGCCAGGACATGTGCAGCCTTGAAATCCGCCACTGCAAAAAAGGAAAGGACCAGAAAACAAACCTTCTCTGCCTACGCCCCAAGACTATGGAAACTCCTCCACGTCAGCATCAGACTCGCCCCCACGCTCCTACAATTCAGAAAAGAACTCAAGACGCACCTCTTAAAGAAGTCTCTCCTCCTCAAAACCTAGGCATCACGTCGCTCCCCACACCGCCTGACTCACTAGACCCTGTCCAGTCCCTCTCCTCCCCACCACCCTATACAGATGAACCCCTCCACTGTGCTCCTCTGTACCCTAACCCCCACTGTATATCTGTTCTGTCGTTACCTCTGAAAAGTGCTCTTTTATGCATCTCCACTGTTGTATACCTCGGCAAAGCACTCTGTTGTGTATCCGTATCCGTGGTCGAAGTGTACAAAGTAGTGGACTATGTTCCCTGCTAGCCTGCCCCCGCTACCCACAAACCCCATCGCCCACCCCCTCCCAGACACAATACAAACCACCAAACAGATGCACCTGCTGGTTAAGGAAACGTTCAGTGCGTTCCAGTGAAAGTGCAAGTTTCAACTTCTTCCTATACTTTTATTTTAAAACGAAACCATTCCGGAACAGTTTCTTTTTAAAATAAAAGTATAGGAACGGCAGAGATAGAGTGTGCAGTGTGGATATGAAGGGTTAGGGTGTTGCTGGCTCTGGGTGAATGCTTGTATTTGTGTGCTTGTTAGTTTTCAGAGTGGAATGCCAAGATGATGTTGGCTTTCTTGTTTGGTGTGTGTGTGAATAATGATTTTTAGTTTGTTGCAAAGGTAAGATGGGCTTTTGAGGCTGACATTAAGGCTTTGGACACAACATAAAGTCCTTTGAAGGAAATTCTCTAGGGTTCATGAAACTACTGGAAATGAGCAAGAGATGGAGTGATTTGCAAGTGTTTAAGCAAGTGGAGGATGAGTCTTGCTGCTGCATCCTGCATGGCTTGCAGGGGGACACATGTTCTATGGGGGAGTCCAGTAAGGAAGGTGTTTCCGTAGTCCACTTTGAACCGAACCAATGCTTGGACTGCAATGCGCATGTTGTCAGGGGAAATTATGTGTCTTATTTTTCGAAGGTGTATTGCATGTGTCTGGGACTGCAGCTAACTGGTGTATGAAGGGAAGATGAGGATCATGGTAAAGCCTAGGGATTTGACACTTGTTGAGAGGGATTTTCATGGTGTTTCCCATGATGACTTCTTTGATTCAAGAGGCGAGATTGGGTTTTTGTCAGGGGAGGGCAGACAAGGTGGAACTCTGTTTTAGATGGGTTGAGTTTGAGGAAGTGACTGGCCACGAAGGCGGTGAGGGAGGAGAGGCTTCATTGAGGGTGTGGAGTTGAGGGGGATGAGATTTTATATGCTTATTTGCGTGTCATCAGCGTATGGGTGGAAGTTGATATTGTGTTTGCAAAGGGTCTTTCGAGGGACTTTAAATGAAGTTTGAATAGGAGTGGATAGAGGAAGGATCTTTGTGGGACCCTGTACTAGACATGGGAGGGGTTGGAACGCTAGGGACAAATGGAGACAAGGTTGGTCCTGCTGTCTGTGAGTAAAGAGGTGAGCCAATCGAGAATGGCCCCTGAGAGTTTCATACTGAGGGTAGGATGTTTAGGAGAGTTGTGTAGTCAATGGTGTCAAAGGCTGCGGATAGGTCAAGGTGTAAAAGGAGTGTTCTGAGTCCTTTGTCAGTAATGTTGTGGAGGTCAGCAAGGATTTTGAGTTTGTCTGTCTCTGTTCTGTGGCAGTGTCTAAAGTCAGATTTGCAGGGGTTGAGGATGTTGTATTTGGAGATGTTTTGTTGCAGTTGAGCTGTGACAAAGGACTTCATGATTCTTTTGAGGTATAGTAGGATAGTGATGGGGCAGTTGTTTTCATAAAGAGTTGTGGGGGTGAGAGATGCTTGTATTCAGAATGTTCTTTTTCAGTTTTGGGTGCAGAGGGAATAATACTGTGCATGTGACAGGAGTTGATGATGTTTGGAGATGCAGCTGGATGCAGCTAGAGATGGGTCTGATCACCAAGGAAGTATGGAGGTGCGCTTTTGGCTGTGAGAGTGATGAAGATGCTTCAGTCAAAGGGGTGAAAAGTGTTTCATGAGTCAGAATGTTTAGGAGTAGGGATGGGAGTGGCAGAGCAGAGGAAAGGGCTTTTCTGATATGTGATTTGGAGGTGAGGTGGCACATAGGGAGTTGCATGCAGCGTTAGATGGGGCATGGAAGGTGTGGATGGGGTTTGGAGAGTGATTAGACAATGTTGAAAAGCTTCTATCTATGATTGCTGGCAGATTGGAGTTCTTGGAGGTGGTGAGTGGCTTTGGCATTGTGTATGGCTGTTTTGTGTGCGTTGTGGCTGTGTTTGAGATGTGCTCTGGCTGTGGAACACCAGCCCTTTTGCCAAGCTATTTAAAGGTGCCTGTGTTTCTCTTTGACAGAGAGGAGAGTGCTGTTGAACCATGGTTTATGGTGGTGGTTGCAGATTTGTGTGTGCTTCCAGTAAAGCTATTTTGTCGACTCTGGGATAATGTTGGAGTTTTAATTGATGAGCAGTATGGAAGGGTGTGTGTGTGTGCAGGGAGAAGCGTGGTGGTATGAATGGAGTCAAGGCCTGTCTGTAATGTGTTATGACTCTCCTTCATACAAATGCGCCAGATTAAGTCATGGGATATATCCAGTATTGAAGTTCATTTACACATATTCTTATGTATAATTCTCTATTACCCTGTTATTTGCCCTCTCTGGTAACACGCGTTTCGGCAATAAATGCCTTTTTCAAACCAGGGCTGTTACATAAATGTACAAATGAAACTGAATGAATTGTTAAAGGAAACATAAACATAATCATTTGTAAGAATAAGCATTGCATTCTGCTGGCTTGTATGGCTTGTATGATTTTTTCATATTAAAAAACCTGTTCATATATATTTATTCTTGTTCTTGGCAAAGTTCATGCATTGTATCAACCTTACTTATGGCTGACAAACTAAGCACCAAACATCAGCCATAAGTAAGGTTGATACAATGCATGAACTGTGTAATATGAAAAAATCATACAAGCCAGCTATTCAAAATAAGGGAATAAAGAAATGTGATTATTAAGGCAACCACATTATCCATCAGGTATAAGAATTGTTGGTATTAAGTTCAATGTTTCATTTACATGATTTTTCATGCATTTATTTTTCTTTTTCTTTTTCTGTGCATATCTTTTACCCCAATTATCCCCCATTCACCCATCCCTTCTTCTCTCTGTCTATCAACAAATGTGTAATACTTAACAATATTTACGTTGGCGTAAATGCGGAATGCAATGCTTATTCTTACAAATGATTATGTTTATGTTTCCTTTAACAATTCATTCGGTTTCATTTGTACATTTATGCAATAGTCCTGGTTTGAAAAAGGCATTTATTGCCGAAACACGTTTTACCAGAGAGGGCAAATAACAGCGTAATAGAGAATTATATATAAGAATATGTGTAAAAAAAACTTCAATACTGGATATATCCCATGACTTAATCTGGCACATTTGTATGAAGGAGAGTCATAATACTATATCATTTCTCAATAGAGGTCGGGGTGTATACCTCTATCTCTCCTGCCAAATGTGACACTTTTTTTTAACATTATGAGAGTTTAACGTCAGGTCGCAAAATGTGAAATTCGGCGTCAAACCACCCCATTTCTGATGTTCATCTGTCTGTAATGTGCTTAATGTGTCTGGAAGATGGGGATGTTGTTTGGCACTGTGAGTCTAAAGGGGATCGCAAAGTGGTCAGACCACAATGCCAGAATTGATTTTGCACAGAGATGTAATTTGTGCAAGAAATCAGAAGGTCAATAGTGTTGTGAGTGCTACGCGTGTGGTAGGTGATGTGTTGGATGAGGTCATAAGGGGTGAGTGGAGTGGAGATGATCTTCAGAATGGGATTGTTGTCTTGAGGGGAAGTACCTATGTTAAAATTGCCATGGTAGATATAGGTGCAGAGGGAGCTGTGGTTGTTTGAAGTCAGTCAAGTCACAGTGGAATTTGTGATTAGGTGTTGGGGGAGGTGAATTAGGTGGATTGAAGTGGGGTGTGAGGGTGGTGAAGGGTAGAATGTTGGAGTAGGCCATGGCCACTATACATGTCTTTTGTGCCCACTAGCCTCATATTTTAAATATTTTAAATCTATAGCTTCCTTTCTTACTCACTAGCCATGACCTTCGCCCCATGGTCATCGGCCCTGGTCTTCGGCCGTGGCCCCTTTGCATGTTACTCAAATAGCTTTTTCCAATCCCACTAACCATGGCCTTGGCTATGGCCAGTGCATGTGTCCTGAAGCCGTAGCCACTCTAAATATTTCTCCAATATTTTTGCTAAATGGGCCCACTAGTCATGGCCATCAGCAGTGGCCACACAACTAGGTTTCTTTTGGACACAATAGCCATGGCCAGTGGCCACGGCCTCTGGCCATGTCCACTTTCCAAATTGCACCCCTTGATATGTTGCCGAAATGGGTTTCATTGGGGCCTACTTTCCATATTGTACCATTTGGTTCCTTAAAGTAACCCAGTACCCATATCCTTAGGCCACACCCATTACACTCCACCTCACAGAAGCTGTAAAATTCCTCTTTTTTTGTATTCTCATTTTTTAATCTCAATTTAAAAAAAAAATTGCTCCCATATCTGCAGTTAAATTTGCAATGTACTGCAAATAACCCTGGTTAATCCATAAACGCCTGCAAATAACTCTGGTTATTTTAATGTGACGCCCTTGCATTCCTGATCACATGTTCTACCATATCCCCGGTTGTCCCCGGATATCTGGTATCCCTACAAAATATCCCAACCAAAAATATTGGCGTACATATGGGCGTTTGTCTCGCCATAGGTGATATTTTTGGGGGGGATATTTTGTGGGAGCAGGGTTTGCGGGGGGATCCCCCGCATATTTTAAAATAATGCTGCGGTTGCAGGGGTGTCCCCCGCAGGGTCCATGGGTCAATATCGCTGCAAAAACATGGCAATATTTTTGTATCGCAATATTTTTGCCGGGATATTAACACATGGAACCGTATATCCCTGGTTATGCAAAAACATTCAGGGGGTAATTCATAGAATTCAGCGCACAAGTGGCGCACGCAGCTGGCGCACAGTGTGCGCGTGCGAATCCCTGCGACAGCCGCGTGCGCAAGAATCCATTTCCGCGCACAGCGTATTCATGGATTCCAGCCACCAAAACCAGCCGTGGCGCACAGTGGCGCAGCGACCCTGCAGCAGCGCCAGTTACGCCCCCAAGAACGCCTCTCGCGCAGGGAAAAGCCAACAATATACCCAATCCAGCGCAAAGGGCTGCGCTAACCCTGTACCAGCACAGCAAGCGGGCTACGTGTATCACTGGGGTGCGCGGGAAGTACCTCACGCGATTGGCCCTGTGCGAGCAGGGTACGCGTATTTCAGGGGTGCGCGGGAAGTTCCACACGCGATTTCATCATGGTACGTGTATTTCAGGGGTGCGCAGGAATTTCCACACGCGATTGGGCCTGTGCGAGCAGGGTACGCGTATCTCAGGGGTGCGCGGGAAGTTCCACACGCGATTCCATCAGGGTACGTGTATTTCAGGGTGCACGTGAAGTTCCACACTCGATTCCGTCAGGGTACGTGTATTTCGGGGTGCGCGTGAAGTTCCACATGCGATATCAGCAGGGTACGTGTATTACAGGGTGCAGGGGAAGTTACACACGCGATTCCAGCAGGGTATGTGTATTTCAGGGTGCAGGGGAAGTTCCACACGCGATTCCATCAGGGTACGTGTATTTCGGGGTGCGCGTGAAGTTCCACACGCGATTCCATCAGGGTACGTGTATTTCCGGGTGCGCGTGAAGTTTCACACGTGATATCAGCAGGGTACGTGTATTACAGGGTGCAGGGGAAGTTACACACGCGATTCCATCAGGGTACGTGTATTTCAGGGTGCAGGGGAAGTTCCAGACGCGATTTCAGCAGGGTACCTGTATTTCAGGGGTGCGCGGGAAGTTCCACATGCGATATCAGCAGGGTACGTGTATTTCAGGGTGCAGGGGAAGTTACACACGCGAAATCAGCAGGGTACGTGTATTCCAGGGGTGCGTGGGAAGTTCCACACGCGATTCCATCAGGGTACGTGTATTTCGGGGTGCGGGGGAAGTTCGACACGTGATTCCATCAGGGTACGTGTATTACAGGGGTGCGCGGGGAGCACCACACGTGAATTGCACGTGTGGGCCCTCCCAGGTGTTCCCTCTACACCCTCCACGGCACCTGCAGGTGGCTCACACCACAGGGGCCTACCCTGCACATGTCCTGCAGGCACCCCATCCACCATGGCCATGCCCCCCAGCCAACCCACATGTCAACTTGCACTACTGCCCACCAACGCATGTCCCCCTGCACCCCCAGCCACCAGGGGCACCAACCACCAGGCCCCCACCCATGTCTCCCACCAGCCCCACCCCCCAGCCTACCAGGGGTAGCCTCCACCAGGCCCCCACCCATGTCTCCCAGCACCCACACCCCCCAGCAGTGCAGGGGCACCCACCACCAGGCCCCCACCCATGTCTCCCAGCACCTCCACCCCCCAGCCACCAGGGGCAGCCTCCACCAGGCCCCCACCCATGTCTATCAGCACCCCCACCCCCCCCCAGTCACCAGGGGCAGCCTCCACCAGGCCCCCACCCATGTCTCCCACCACCCCCACCCCCCAGCCTACCAGGGGCAGCCTCCACCAGGCCCCACCCATGTCCAACTCATGTTCCCCACCACCCCCACCCCCCAGCACTGTGGGGCACCTGCCAGCTGGCCCCCACCCATGTCCAACTCATGTTCCCCACCACCCTCACCCCCCTGCACTGCTGGGGGGTGGGGGTGGTGGGAGACATGGGTGGGGGCCTGGTGGTGGGTGCCCCTGCACTGCTGGGGGGTGTGGGTGCTGGGAGACATGGGTGGGGGCCTGGTGGAGGCTGCCCCTGGTAGGCTGGGGGGTGGGGGTGGTGGGAGACATGGGTGGGGGCCTGGTGGTTGGTGCCCCTGGTGGCTGAGGGTGCAGGGGGACATGCGTTGGTGGGCAGTAGTGCAAGTTGACATGTGGGTTGGCTGGGGGGCATGGCCATGGTGGATGGGGTGCCTGCAGGACATGTGCAGGGTAGGCCCCTGTGGTGTGAGCCACCTGCAGGTGCCATGGAGGGTGTAGAGGGAACACCTGGGAGGGCCCACACGTGCAATTCACGTGTGGTGCTCCCCGCGCACCCCTGTAATACACGTACCGTGAGGGAATCACGTGTCGAACTTCCCCCGCACCCCGAAATACACGTACCCTGATGGAATCGCGTGTGGATCTTCCCGCGCACCCCTGGAATACACGTACCCTGCTGATATCGCGTGTGGAACTTCACGCACATCCCGAAATACACGTACCCTGATGGAATCGCGTGTGTAACTTCCCCCGCACCCCGAAATACACGTACCCTGCTGATATCGCGTGTGGAACTTCACGCGCACCCCTGTAATACACGTACCCTGATGGAATCACGTGTCGAACTTCCCCCGCACCCTGAAATACACGTACCCTGATGGAATCGCGTGTGTAACTTCCCCCGCACCCCGAAATACACGTACCCTGCTGATATCGCGTGTGGAAATTCACGCGCACCGCTGAAATACACGTACCCTGCAGAAATCGCGTGTGTGACTTCCCCTGCACCCTGAAATACACGTACCCTGCTGATATCACGTGTGGAACTTCACGCGCACCCCGAAATACACGTACCCTGATGGAATCGCGCGTGGAACTTCACGCGCACCCCGAAATACACGTACCCTTATGGAATCACGTGTGGAACTTCCCGCGCACCCCTGAGATACGCGTACCCTGCTCGCATGGGCCCAATCGCGTGTGGAAATTCCCGCGCACCCCTGAAATACACGTACCCTGCTGGAATCGCGTGTGTAACTTCCCCTGCACCCTGAAATACACGTACCCTGCTGATATCGCGTGTGGAACTTCACGCGCACCCCGAAATACACGTACCCTGATGGATTCGTGTGTGGAACTTCACGCGAGTACCCTGAAATACACGTACCCTGATGGAATCGCATGTGGAACTTCCCGCGCACCCCTGAGATACGCGTACCCTGCTCGCACAGGCACTATTGCTGTATGTTGCCACTTTTGTAATGCGCACGGACGCTACCGCCTGCCTTCGTGTGGCGGACGTGTTTGGCCTTGTGCGTGTCTTTCGCTGTGCGTGGCTTTGCCCTATTCGATTCCATGAATACACGTGGTTCGGGTGCGTGTGGGCGTTCCGTCTGCTTCCCTGCAGTACATCCCCAGTTACGCCCTTATTTTCGCGCGTTGTTCCCCATTCCGCGCGTTACGCCCCGTGTCCCGCCCACTTTCTGGTGTATGCGCCGAGGTTGTGCGCTTTCACTGTGCGCGTCGCGCACGCCTTTCGGGATGTTGCAGTGACTTGTGCGCCGTGCACGGGTTCTGGCGCACATCCCGGGGTGTACACGCGCAGGGTCTTCCATGAATCGCACGCGTGCGCATGCGCCTGTTTTTTCCCGCTTGCGCCTGCTTGTGCGTAGATTTTCGGCGCACGTTTGTTCCATGAATCGGCCCCTCAATCTCTGAACTCGGTTCCCAGCTCCCCACCCACCAAACTCAAATTTCCCATGGTATCCTCTTTCCTCCTCCCCATCTCTACACTGATGCCATTTCATAGTTTTTCCTCTGCCAAATGCATATTTTGCACTTTTCACTTTGGGCTAACCCTGATTATTCCCATTATAACTTTGGTTATCTGCCGCATCGAACAAACCGAAATGGCGTAATTTCCATTTCTGAACAGCCTTGCTGATACATTGTGGGACACGTATATAGATATCATTTTGGGAGACGGGGGCACCCCCTGCCCCATCAAATATTTAACAACTACTAAATGGAATAGCCCCATACCCCTCCCAGAAATCGAGTCAATGCGTCATGCCCAAGTTGTTTTGTACCTGGTCCAATTCCATCCGTCGGTTGAATTTTTCCTCTATTAATTAAAGTAGGTGGAAAAACAGTGTTTTTTGCTTTCTTAATAAAGTATTCATCTTTTAACAAACCTTCCCCAAAATCTCCAGTCTAGGGAAGCCTGTGACAAACATTTGCTTTGCAAAATATCAGCCAAATCTGTAATGCAAGACATTTGTGCATTTCCTATGGAACTTGATACTCAACTATAGTGCATGAGCTACCCACTGCACGATAATAAATATATATATGTGTGTATCATAAACACTATAGGGCGTTGATAACCACCTTATAGTTAAGGTGAATCGGACACCGATAGGGACCTTATTGTTAATAACTTTTGATTTGTGAGACAGATTAGAATGACATTTTGAAGTTGGTTAGGGATTCTTCGGCCCTTGCACAATGCAAAGATTTGTTAAAAAAAAGTTTTAAAAAAAATGTTTCCAAAGTTGCGGCCTACGTCCCATTCATTTTTCCATCGACAAACAAGGTCCATTTTTGCCAGACCGCAGAGTCCAAACCGCTGGATGGATTTGGACCAGGTGCGAAACAACTTGAACAAAAAGCTTTTGAACAAGGCCTTTTTGTGGTTTGAGGTTATTAGGCCATGTTGCCTAACAAATTAGCACAAGTTAAAAGGCAACTTAGAGCAATGTAGCTTGAGGGTACAGGCACCTTCCTTGTTTTGAAGCTAAGCAGGGTCGGTCCTAGTTACTGGATGGTTGGGAGGCAGTCCACAGTTCCTGATGACTTGTGTTTTATTAGTTTTAAATATCTCATAGCACACTAAGAAAACACACAGCATCTGCATTATTTAGAAAAAAATTAAATGTTCTAATGTCAATACCATGATTTTGCCTTTTGCTGAAATGCATCCTGGTATTTGTAGTTTCCCAGTCAAAAAGGGGTGAATAATGCCACAATTGAACACTTTTTGCCAAACAAAGTTCAAAAATATTTTATATATTTGAGTGACAATATGGCATTTGTACTTTTCAAGATATCTTTATAAAGCATATTATTGTTAAAATCCAGACAAGTGGGTGAAGAGGGGAAAGGAAAGATCAAGTAAGTGATAACTTTTTGCCCATGATGTGGCAAGAGAGTTTGCAATCCTGGACACTGGTGCAGTTATTTGCCCCTGATTGGGGATGATTTTCAGGGCACAAGTAAAGGACACATGTGGGTGGCCAGCATATTTTTTTTTTTTTTAGATTGGCAAGCTTGCCCAATTATTTGGTTATCAGAATTTTACTCAGGTTGTCATGTTCCCAGTGCAGATGCTTACCAACAAGACCAGAAGCACTTGTTTCATATTGGGATTTTGTTTTCCAGGGAAGATTTCACAAAGGATTGCTAGGTTTAAAAGGTGAGCACCTGTAATACTTTGCTAGCATATTTATTGGAACATTCCCTCTCTCAGGTTATTGTTCTGGTGTTCATTATTTCTTTATTAAAAATCTAATGCTATTTTGTCTTACACATTTGTATATTTCACTTTAAGATATATCTTCACTTACTGTGCGTATATTCATGAGTGACAGCTATGGATTTTCGCTGTGGGGACAAAAGTACCTGAGCATATGTTATTCTTGCAGTTGGTGATTTTTTTCCATTTTCCGTGCTGCTTAAATACGGTTAGTTAGGGTTGAGAAATGTATCACAACAGTCACCAAGAGGCCGGCCATAAAACAAACAGGTCGCTTTCTGCTATCATCTTATGTCCTACTTTGATAACCGAGGTTGTCCTGTTTTCTTTGTCTCTGGTTCTTACCGGTGGCTATTTCCTGGTACCTCCACCCACTTTTACCACCTCCAACTTTCCTTCTCATCTATGTTTTATATCCTTTTGTGTATTCCTTCCTCCCCAAATACCTATGTTCCTTCTTCAATACCACAACCTCCATGTGATGTTCCTTCCTCCACCTCCTCATGTTTATCGCTCATCCTTATGTTTCCCCTTATGTGCTACATCTGGCCTCTGATGTTATCATCTCCCCCTTCCCTGGGTTTCATTGTGTCCTGCACCCAGATTCGCATCAGCTCCTTTTGGCTTTAATTCCCTTCTGCTGATGTTCTCATCTCCTCCATCAACCATCCTCCTTCTGATGTTACCATGTCCTTCTTTACCTTCTCAATTCTCAACATCTCCTTATCCTCACTGTAGCAGCTACCTCACCACTCTCCTCAATATCTCCAGTCTCTGTTTCTTTCATTGCTCTTCATTCTGCAGCCTTCTCCGAATGTGAGCTGGTTAAGGTAGCCTATCGGTCTGAATGTATGTGATCCTTATGCAATTGGAGTTAACATGTTGCAACCACAAACCCATGCATATGTTTCTTAATACCGAAATCTCTATTTAGCTCAAAATGCATTTATTTACACATGCTTAATGTTTCAAATCAATGGAAAGCCTACCAGAAAATGTCCTGCCAGTAACTTCAGAGTTTATTTGTGAGTGGCCTAATCTTTGCGATGAGAGCACTTCTTTGTCTCTTTCTTTTTATAAGTTCAAAGATGCACCATATTGCAAGTATACCTGTTTATTGTTTTTGTAATATAACTGCACAGGGAAGGGATTGATGAGCTCTCAATGTTAATTATTTTAGGAATAGTAATAGGAATGGTTTGCTGGATGTTCTCTAGAACCAAACCAATGTTTTTGTTCAATATTAATTAAGGATGGTCATTTCTTGTGCCCTAAGCAAGATCCAACTAGCTCCAGAGTTGTGTGCTGGTATAGCAGGAGGTCTCGGGAGTATAGCTCAGGGGCAACGTGCTCGCCTTGGAAGATGACACAGAGCAGCACAGGTTCGATCCCCGGGTCCGCGCTTAGAAACCTCTGGGTATTAAGCGTGTCATAAAAAAACAATCATATAATTTTGGCCACCTCTGCCTTAGAGGTTAGGATCTGGGAAGAGGGGTATGATGGAAATCACATTAGTTTTTTTATGTATGTATGCAATGATCACCACTGCCCCAGGGTGGAATTAGTAGTGAGGGCTTGCACCTGTGGAATGTAATTTGGTAAGAGCCGGGATTGGTTGTAGTCCCGAAGTGCACCTGGGGATGCTTTGCTTTGGCTTTAGATGACGGGTCCAAGGCTAGCCTTCATCTTGTAATCTAGATTTCGTCTTATGATCCCTCCTCCTGATACTGGTTTGCTGAGATTAGGTCTCATGTGCTGTCAGCGATTGAATTAGATACTGGAAACACAATTGGTAAATTCTGTAATCACTGTTTCATTCTTCATATTCTGCACCCAGTAAAATTGAAACATTGCATCACCGGTGCAAAATTCGCTTTTTGGGCACACTGGTTCTTTAACTTTGATTCCTGTGATGCATTCTCAGTGCATGGTTGTCCTGGACTTGTAATATTGATTCTGATGTCACTACAGGTCTACAAACACTGTGAAATAATATCTATGAGGCTTGGTGTAAAGGAAGCAAAAACTGCATTTAAAAATGCACTATCATCACCAGATGAAGGGATAGTATTTCTGTTAAAGGAAAGGGTGTATTTGTCAGCTCAGCTGCTGACAGATGTATTTTTATTATGTATTTTTATTGCCCTGCAGTCTCACAAGGGAGTTGGGCAGGATCAATACATTTGGGACTTACTTGGCAACCTCACTAATAGTGTGGGAAGAATCCACGAACCCAGGACTGGATTCAAATGATGTTCTGTGATTGCTCCCTGCCATTTGATGGGGCCCAAGGCAAAGAGACATGAGGATGCTTCCTATGCAACCCGTGGGCACAGCATCCACTGACTTGGGGTGGCATCTGTCCCATATAGTTACCACCTTGAAGGTCCACAGAACCAAGAGACTTCATCACAGTAAGTATTTCGGTAATACCCAATTTGTTCAAATAAAACTGTCCATATGGAGGTTTTTTTTCAAAATTGGGTAGTACCTTTTGTTCTCAGCCTAATATACCGAACATAAGGAATGGGGGGCAGTGGCCCCCGTTCCCCATGTTCGGTATATTAGGCTTTGGCAGTTGCAGGGGTGTCCCCTGCTTCCTTGACATGGGAAGCGGGGGGCTCAGAAAAAAAAGGGGGACCCTGCATCGTCAGCTCTGGCCCATTTTTTAGGGACGGAACTGACGCTGCGGGGCAGTGAATGGAGTACCGGCGGCCAGGTAGAAGGTAAGTAGGGGATGGAGATTAATATAGCACATGGGCAGGGGTTTGGGGTTGTTTGACTGAAGGTAAAAAAGAGTTGCAGCAAAATCAATTATGTTCCATTCCATCGCAAACTGTACAACTTCGGTCAACCATCCCAGACCCAGTATTTCACATAACATACTCAGCGATGATGTGTGCAAATTAAAATGTAATGTAACTCATCTCTCGAATGGCGAAAGCCTGTCTTTAAGAGCTGCAGAAGAAGAAACACACAGCATTGCTACTGTCCATTAGTACCCGGGGCGTGCTATGCACCGGGAGTACAAAGTGTGGATTGGCTCTTTTCTGAGCCATACCACATGGTATTCCCGTGTACGCCGTCCGTGCCAGGTACTCTGTTCCCGGTGAGGGGCGTGGCAGCCCCTTAGCCAATGAGGAGGCTCAAAACAGGGCAATCCCTGCTCCGACCCTCCGCATGGCTGGAGGCTGCCTTTGTCCCCCGCCGGGGACTCAGGTACGTTTTGTTTTTCCTCCACCCCCCTCCCCCGCAAACTATCCCCTTCCCACCCTCCCAACCCACTTGCCTTCTTTTTTCTTCTTTTCCTGGAGCAAACGCGCTGGTAACACTTCTGTTCCCAGCGCGTCCGCTCCCGATGTTCGCCATGGAAAGGGAAAACAGACTACGTTTTCCCTTTCCCAGCGGCCATTTTTTTCAACTTTTTTTTTTCTGTTTCGAAACGACTTCTAGTGACTTCAATGAACACACAACATCATTGCAAATATCTCAAAGGGGTGCAAACACATCTCTATAAAAAAGCTGTTACCTCACAGCAAGAGAAAAGTTAAAGCAAGAACAAGAAAAGTGTCCCGCACCGCCCCAAATATATAATCATAAAAATACATAAAAAATGGCAAAAATGAAAAATGAGACATGCTCCTGTGAGCATTATACTTCCTCCAAACGGTCTGCAGACTGCATATGGGAAAAACTTATAGTTTGGGAATTAAAGTACATATATGTTATTACTTATAATGACTCTTTGAGTTCTGCACCCCTATAATTTTCTTTATTGGCAGATACATTTTCGGAGCCTGTTAGGCACCCGAATGTACCCAGTTCTAATAATAGGACTGTCAGATTTGACTTATAACAGATCCACAATGTCATCTTTCACAGACTGCTCACATTTTAAATGTCATTGTATCTACAGGGAACTTGATTAACTGTGCGGGGCACCTATTCAAACTAGTACACACAGACTCCTCATTATTTGATCTGAACTGGAGAATGTTTTCAAAAGCTCTATATATGCTTCATTTGTAAGCATTGCAGATACATTACTACTGTTGTTTTAAAATGTAAACCTCAGGGGGAACATACAAATCTGTCTTTCATTCTCATGCTGGCTAAGTGAATCCAATTGTGTCCCTTCCTGAGGTATCAGTAATGTGTTTGTCTCTCGATGGCCAGACATTTTATACAATGCAGTTGCTGCTTCATCGGGTATGTTTGCTAATCAGTTGACCAAATGTGTTTGTAGTTGTATAAATGAATGTGCGTTTTTTAAAATATGTTTTGAACAATAGTTCAATCTAATCATTTTGGCCTGATTTGTCAGTGCAAAAATAACATGAGCTACATTATTTCACATTAGCACCCAGCACGCGCGGCGCAACGGGAATACTGCATGGTGATTGGCTCATTTGCGAGCCATACCACACGGTATTCCCTTTTATGCCGTGCGTGCCGGCTACTCTGTTCCAAACGAGGGGCGTGGCTGCCCCTCAGCGAATGAGGAGGCTCGAAATGGGGCAATCCCCGCTCCGTGCCTCCCCATGGCTGGAGGCTTCCTTCGTCCCCCACTGGGAACTCAGGTAAGAACATTTTTTTTTTCCTCCCTCCTCCCACCTCCCACCCCACCCGACTTACCTTCTATCCTGCGATCTCTGGCAGGGGACGAAGGAAACCTCCAGCCGTGTGGAGACTTGGAGCGGAGCCATCCTGGTTCCAAGCCTCCACATGGCTGGAGGCTTCCATCGTCCCCCGCTGGAGACCGTGGTACTTTTTTTTTTTTTTTCTTCCCCGTCCCCCTCCGTTACGCCCTCCCAACGCCACTTACCTTCTTTTTTCTTCTGGTCTTGGGAGCGAACGCGCTGGGAACACTTGTGTTCCCAACACTTGTGTTCCCAGCGCATCCGCTCCCGATGGCCGCCATGGAAAGGGAAAACAGACTACGTTTTCCCTTTGCCGGTGGCCATTTTTTTCATTAATTTTTTTTTTTTCTGTTTTGAAACAAGCAAAACAGAAAAAAAATGCCATTAGCACCCCGGTCTGGTTACACATAGCATTTTACAATGCAGTGTACATTCCTGGTCACATGATCAATATTTGTATTATGTGCATATTTTCAAAACCCATGGAACAGGCTGATTTACATAAATAACCATCGTTTAAATTGTAGTTGTCTGATAGATACATGCATTTTCAATTTTTTTTGATTGGCTTACATTTTTTTATTTTTTATAACACGTTAAATACCTGAGTTTGGTTTCTAAGCATGGATCCAGTATTCAAACCTTGCTCTGCGTGGGCTTTTTTCCAAGAACAGCACATTGCTCCTGTGCTATCCTCTGTTCATGGTATATAAGGTGTTGCACTTATGCTGCGGTATGCATAATGTGTTTGTTATTGTTTTAGAAAATCTACAAACAACGTCCAGAAATTTGAAAATAAAGGTTCCAATACATCCAATGAGTTGCAGTAAATATTGAACTGTGTTCCTGCCTTAATGATTTATTCTTTTTCTCGATTTTCAGCAGAATTTCCTAGGCCATCCCGTTCCCGTTTTGGCTGTTGTAAGGGAGGAAGGGTTGTTTTGCCCCCCGTACATTCAGCACAAAAGAACTATAATGCTTGTGCAATAGTGGGGAGACGTCCTCCATTGCCCTTCCCTGACAAAAGTGGAAGAGGGGCTATTGCAAGACACATTCAGACTCCATTTTGTGCACCTCCAGGCTCCATTTTTGGACTAGGCCGCATCCTGCTAACTAAAAAGCCTTCTTTCCCCTTTGCAGCGCTGAGCAGAGTGAGCAGTGACAGCCCCCACCTCCTCCTCCCGTGTCTGTGCCGCCCAGTGTCATGCCTCAATCAAAGCACTTACCCGGCCAGACTGCAGGCGCACGTGGTGGGGGTCTGATCACACGGCGGCATGGACAGCGTTTTCCTTCCCTCTCACCCATCCAGCGGCTTGGGGGCTACCGCCTACCGTGGCATCCCTGGCGCTATTGGACCCATTCCCGCTGGGGGTTGCCATGGCACCTACAGTCACGCGGGAGTACCACCCCTCATGGCCGACCATCACAAAACACGGTCACGTGTCCCTCGCAACATGGGACACAACCCATCAAGGAAAAAGGTCACGTGACCAGGGAATACGAGATAAAAGAAGCCCAATCCCCTCGAACAGTGCTTCTCAGCATTTTTGACGGTGTTTGGCAAATTCCTGTACTCTGTACTACGAACTCTGTTTACCACAACCTTTTTGGATTTTGGACCTCGTTTTTCTGGCTTGGATAGTGATTGGATTTGCCCTCTTGGATTTGTTTGCTATACTGGACTACCTACCTGAACAGCTAAGACCATTGCACTGTGCTTATATGGATTGCCTCTTCTTTCTCATTTGACCCTTGGTATTCTTGAATATATAGAATCAGGAATCAAGTACTGTGTTGAACTCTGCTCTTAGACTCACGTTGCCTTTTCTCCAAGACCAAGGTGGATCCTGTCATCATAGAGGCTCCCTCTCCACTATCCCAAACCATAACACCATCAGGGGGAATAGTTAGGTACAAGGCTGTCATCGGGTATCCCCATGGGTAGGTGTCTTTATACTTCTTTGCTTTATACACAACTAGAGTCTTTGTCTTTTGCATACCTAACATTGTGTTTTCCTTGCAGCCATCCGGGACCCAGTGTTATCTGTTCCTGCCACCTGTGGCCCCAATAACCAGTCAGCAAGTTGTTTGCTCCTCTCTGACTGGTACTTGGGGACAGAGGTATACTAATCCACGTGGACCTCAGATCTTGACACCCAGGCTCTTTTCTCACGGATGCTCTGGCGTGATTGTTACAAGTAAAAAGTGTATTCTTCTCCTTCCTCTGAGATCATTGCCCTGTTTGTGACTGGAGCGAATCTCAACTTGTGGACCATCTGTCTCCACAAACCTTTTGCCCCTCCATTCGTCCTTTGATGTAGCAGAAGTGTGACCCTTCCCCACTGACCACCCTAGAGCGCCCACAATATAACTGGTTTCATGTCATCATATATTCCGACCAAAACCAACACCTATCAATCCATTCCCTGAAACTCTGGGGCGCCATGACAAATACATCCTAGATCAAGCCCCCTGATAAGGCACCTGGAGGGCAAGACCCTCATACCCTTGACTTCTACAAAGGCCTGAGGCAGGAATGTGTAAATAAGTGTCTACAATGTATAGGTTTCCGCACATTCAGTATATGGTTTATGTCTTTCATTATTTACTGCATGTCAGGAGATATTGTGTAGCTTAGTTTAGACAGAACATTCTCCTCTCATGGACCTGGCCTGACCTTCACCTCACCAGGATGAGCCCAGCTGGCCCACGTGACGCCTGACAGACCTCCAAGATGCCAGCCAATCGTGTGGAGCCAGTCCCTACACTACTATAAAGTATCCATGTCTTTCACCAATCCCAATGTAACTGGATGTACCTATAGGGAAACGTCACTAGTGCCGCTGTAATACGCCAATGGCTTGTGGCCTAGTGATGTTTTCTGTGCCAATGCCGCTGTCAACAGTGTGCCATTACAGTGTGATAATAGGTAAAACTCCAGCTCATAATCTGGTGTCCCCAGAACAGGCTCCTTTGCAATAACGTCTTTTATTGTGCAAAATGCTGTGATCATCTCTGGTGTCCATGCTATTGCTGTGTTTTCCTTTTGTGCCTCCTTGAGTGCATGAAGTAGGGGGCGTGTGTAGGCTGCATAATCGAGTATCCATGCTCTGCAATAATTACATACGCCATGGAATTTCTGCATATACTTTACTGTTTTGGGCATTGTTGTTGTACGTATTTCTGCTGCTCTGTCTAGAATTATGTGTTTGCCATCTTTGGATATTATCTTCCGTACTTGTACTAGACAGTACTGCAACTTAACTTTGTCTACCTTGTATCCCTTTTGTGCTAATAAGTTCAACAATGTTATGGAGTCTGCTCAACACTGTTCTTCACTTTCACTGCAAATCAGGAGGTTGTCTACATATTGAATTATTGTGCTTTTGACATTAATGTTGCCAAGATCTTCATGCAAATCCTATTGAAAATACTTGGGCTTTCACAATATCTCTGGGGCAATCTGCAATGCTCATATCTTCTCCCCCACAGGGTAAATGCTGTCAGATATTGGGAACTGGGATCGAGTGGTACCGAGAAAAAAGCATTTTTCAAGTCCACTACTGTGAAGCATGTGGCTGTGTTTGGAATACTGCACAAGATGGATGTGGAGTTTGGGAGAAGGGGCAACTCCTTCTGTATGACATCATTAAGTGGGCACAAGTCCTATATCATCCTCCAAGCCCCTCCCCTCACTTTTTTAATCAGGTAAATAGCTGTATTACAAGGCAAATTTGAAGGTACAATGATACCTTGCTGTAGTAGTGCATGTATAGTTTCTTTTGTTTCTTCCTCAGCTTCCCTGGACAGGGGGTATTGTTTGACCCGGAGCAGTACTGCACCTGGCTTGAGTTTTATCTTTACTGGTGTTACTTCCTGCAGGAGCCCTACATCGTGGGGGCCTGTGATCCACAAGCCTGTGGGTACTTCTTGCATATCTTCATAAAAAATGTATGGTGGTGCACTGACAATGGCCATGAGGGGGTGAGTCACCCATCTGTTTTGGATCATTATGTCAAATGGCATGCACATTTACATTATTATCTCCCCGTCATTGACATCGTCAGTGAACAGCTCCTCATCAGTTAAATCGCGCAGTGCTACGTTTGGATCTATGCATAACACTGTCCACCATTCACATCCATGCATGTCCAGTCCTATTACCACAATACGTTTATCTGACACTTGCACTCCCTGTAGGTCCAAAAAGAGGACGGTAACTGGTACAATCTATGGGGCCGCAATGAGGCAGAAAGCAAAATCAGAGGGTACTCTCCATTCTTTCCGTGTTTTTTCTGGGACCACTCTCGCCACACCCTGTATGCCATACACAAACATATCTGCATTCGTGGGAACCCCCCTCACTGCTGCCTCATTGGTTATGGTGTTAATTATTAGCATTTCCCATTGCCCTGAGAGGGCATACCCCCGATTTTGAGCATGCTATGCTCCTTTCTGTAAAAGAGATGGTCATATTGAGCTTACTAAGGATTTCCCTCCCAGTCTTCGTGATACAGTAGGGTTGCTCTCACTGCTTTACCCCCTATTGTTACATCCAAATCTTTAGTGTAGCGAACCTTTAAAATTGCCCCAGAGAATCCCTACATTTCCAAATTCTTGCCCGACAGCAGAAGCCGTCCTTTCATGAGGCACGATCTTTCCCCCCCTGAGTCCACCATAAAGAGGAACTGCTTGTTTCCTATCACCAGGCCCACCAGTGGTTCCTCGTCTGGATGTAGGGTAGTTGATAAGACTGGACATGCAAGTGCTCTCTGTGGGCTGTCCTAATCTGGATGGGTATTTGTACCTGGACAGGAGAAAACACTTTCCCAGACCATGGCTGTTCCGCTAAACGGCGCTGGTGCGCCATTTGCTGTAGTGGTGGAAGGATTTGTGTGTGTGTTCCCCATTATATTTTGGCAAGTTAATCGCTGTTGTATCCCTGGTTGTGGTGCTTGGGGTCCTTGCTGTGATGTTTGTGGCCCTTGTTGGTAGCTGTTGTCATATTGCTCTCGTGGTCTGTACCCTCCCATGGGTAATCCAAACGGGCTGCCTGGGTGGGGGTGACAGAACTGCTGTTCGTTGCCAAATTGTTGTGCATTCTGATAGTATCCCATAGGTCGAGTGCGACATTCCCTTGAAAAATGGTCCCACCTCCCACAGGCCCAATATGTGCCTTGGCCCTCTCCTCAAGGCCCTTGCCATCCATATCCTCCTCTCTGTCCCCTGTACCCACCTCTTCCTCTTCCAGGCCTTCCCTGCCATTGGGGTCCCTCCTACTGCTCCTCTCCAGCCAATTGCTGCGGCCCGTTTGCTGGCCATGTTGCTGTCATCCTTGCCTGTAATACTACTGACCCCTCCTCTTCACCTCCCTGCCTCTCAGAGGGTGGGGCGGCTGTTACCGCCCTGACCTTCACCAGCTTATTCTGCACAAGATTCACTTTATCTGCCAACCTTCCCTGGGCAATTTCTTTTTCCCTTTCTTTCATCCTCCTACAGTGGTATACTATGATACTCTGTATTTCAGACCAGCACTTGGCATCTATCCCGGCAATTTTTTCTAGGGCCTTTTCTACCACCTCCTTCGGGAGGCCTCTTTTAATTATGAAGTAAAAAAGGGAGGTTGACTGGTCCCAAGTGGTGCCTGTCTCCTCCCTCCACATGTCCTGCACCCGAAGAATGTACTGTACAACATCTTACTCGTCCCGCATTGTGCATTGCATCACAGAGTGTAAACCAGGGGTGTCAGGGAAAGTTCTCCACAGTGCATCCCATACCTGGTCCCTCACGTTATTAAAGGATGACCCGTCATGGCAGTCACAATCAATCGTTACTCCCGGGAACCCTGCCTTCATCCACACCCCGTCCACTTGGTCACTCACACCAGACACTAGCAAGCTTTTAACATACCCTATAGTCGGTGGGACCCCTGCAGTGTTTTTCTCAAAGGCATATATACACTTCCCCACCCCTCCCAAAAGCAGAGGCAATGCTTTTAATAAATGTGTTTTGTCCATCTGCGCCTAAGGTACACAGTGAGGCCTTCCTGCTCATTTGTGAATGAGGGGCATCTGTAACATTGTTTTCCCCCTTGTCTTACCTTTACTCCTTTCTTTTTTGTCAGTACCATATTCCCTAGCCTGCTCTTGAACCTTCCCTAGCGGTAGGCCTGATGCGGCTGCTCCTCCCCCATATTCATCCAAATCGCTCCAACATTCTTCTATTTCCCTGTCAGATGCTACACTGCGTTGTTCATCACTTGCTTAGTCGCTCCCTTGCTCTACTCGTAGTACTTTTATTGGGGTGTTGTTAAGATGGAAGAAAAACTCTCCGGACTTCCACTCATCCTCTGTTATACTGGAGGGTTCTTTGATGGAGACGGCAATGATGTCTGCCCGCCCCC
Source organism: Ambystoma mexicanum (assembly GCF_040938575.1). Taxonomy (NCBI): domain Eukaryota; kingdom Metazoa; phylum Chordata; class Amphibia; order Caudata; family Ambystomatidae; genus Ambystoma; species Ambystoma mexicanum. Next base: position 289,148,611 of record NC_090930.1, on the reverse strand, counting down.
TGGCAACATTTGGCTCCTATCACACAGTGTTCTCAGTTGGGTTAATTCTGTTTGTGTGGTGGTCAGTTGTGCTTCTAAATCCCTAGTTAGACATGCAGTGTTTACTGGTGGTGCGCATGTGGGACCGTACAATCCTCTGGGAACGTAAGGGGGTGGGAGTACTGCCGCAAGTGTGGAGGGCCAGCTGACCTGGGGCAAATACTATGGGTCGCTATATCCCTCGTTAGGTATGGTTAGTAGTGGGTACATGTTTTTGGGCTCCCCTCCCACACTTTCTCCCCCCCTACTGCCTGATCAGGTACCGCCTCAGGTGGTGCTTCCTTTTCCGTGCTATTGGCTGGAGGCGTTTCTTCGAACATCCTCCTGAGATCCAGGACCTCTCGTCTATTTTGGAGTTGTTTCCCCCTGTATTTGGCCAGTAAATATGTTGTCACAAGATATAATACTCTTTTATCAAATGATCCCCCTTCCGGCCATATCCGGATGACCTCTCCCCCTTAATATCAGTGAGCAATTGGTCATGATACTTTTTTATCTTTTCACTGTACAGATGGAGATGTTGACAAATATGCATCAAAAGTGTATCTGCTCCCATGATTCTACTTTGTTACTTGCTTGCATGCGTGTGTGTGTGCAGCAATATCACCAAAAGTATGTCAGTTAGCTTTAGGATGCATAGCATAAAACTTCATCACAGTTGAAAACACTTTACTTACACCTTGTCATATCCTGCACATTTCATGAGCATAATCAAAACAAATGAAACATAAAACCATTTAACAGACACCCTTGAGCGACCTGACATACTCCCCACATTCGCTCTTCACATTCACCTCTTCCTAGGCCCCTTCTGCGCCAACCTCTAAGAAAGTTAATCACACGAGAAAAGGAGTTTGCTAATATCTCCAGAGTCTACTCAATATGCAAGACTCCTAAGTATTTCCTTTTTTATTTCCACTTATATACCTGCACTGGTCGAGACAGTACTACACAGCGCCACCTTCCACCCCCTTTCGGAGCTAGGTTCCTGTATTCTCCTCTTAGTCCGTTACCTCTATAAAAAACCGAATGGCCATATGAAGAAAAGAAGAAGAAAAGCTCACTAGTTAACACTCATACAATCACATGCATGCTTAATCTGACTCCCAGGCTGTTCCCTCACCATTACACTTTTCCTTTTTACCCCTCTAATTTCCCTTCCTTTCAGTTTCTCACAACCAATACTCACGTGTCTGAGGTGATCCGAGAGCCTCCGTTCACGGTCTATCCACAATCAGGGTGTCGCCCCCCGATAAAGCCGTACCCGGCTCTGGTGAGCAGTCGGGTATTTGAAACCTTTCTGGGGCATAGGCTCTTAACCACAGGTGGCAGTGGTCTTGATGGGGGCATCCCGGATCTCACTGCACGGAATGGGGATCTTTCTCGGAGCACCCGCAATCACGTAGCAGAGCACTATTGAACATAATGATGAAACATGGTCAGGTATTTTTCCTATACGGTATCACAGGTTAATGAAGTTACACAATGATCTCGGGGGAACAGAAGGCAGAAAAAGGGGGCAGACTGTAAAAGATATGATGCGTATCATGGCCTGGGATTAAATGGAAGTAGAAGACTCCTTCCACCCTGATCAGTCTAATAAATGGTATTCTGACATGAGTGCCATGGCTAAATAGGCAACGCACAAAGGTTGCTATGTCTGCTCTTTAATACCTCATGCATCTGGAATGCTCAAGGTCCTCATACCCCAGGAAACACCTTTGGCGGATGCCCAGTGTCTCGTTCATCTAGCACTTTGTAGAATTTGAAATACCTTCCAAGCACACACAGTAACTGTACAGCTGCTGCAGAGTGAGATAACATGTCACAGCAAGCCTCAAGGAGTATCTGCGTGAAGGAGCCATTTTTTGTAATAGGAGGAACAATGTTTGCAGAGAATAGATGGCAAGAAGAAACAGTAATGTGCATAGCAGAAGCACTGCGAGGACTGTCAGAAGAAACATTTCAATGGGTCGAAAAAACATGCACTCCTACCTGGTCCCAGCATATTGCCAAACTGACATGGGTAACAGCTCTTGAAAACCCCCTCAAGATCCAACGAGAAGTACAATATGAACTTTGCTTTCATGGAGAGGGAAAAGTGCCCATGGGATCAAACAAACATTGCAATAAAACACTTATCCTCCCCGACATGAATAAAGGCACAGCAGCCTTAATGGACACTTACTGGGCATGCAGCAAACAAGCATACCTACACCTCTGACCATCATGGAGAGGTACCTGTGCCCTGGCCACACTGCATTCGGCCCTGATGGTAATTCCAGAGAGCCATATCCAGGGGGAGAGGTTGCCCGCCAGAACGTCTCCTGCACCCCAGTCAACAACTGAAGAATCCCCCAAATATGACATCCTGTCGGAATATGAGCTACAGGAAAGGGTGTCTCGCAAAAGAAGAGCATTAAACTACATTTCCAGAGAGTCCTGAGAACTTTTGGCACAGATACCGGACCAGTACAAGCTCCTCAATACAGAAGAGACATTTTTTGCATCACTCGTACCAAGCATTTAGCCACAAGCCAATGCCAAATAGCTCCAAATAGTAAGGTGGGAGCTAAAACAGTTGGAAAATGACACTGAAGAGGGGTTAAACGTCATCAAAGTGGAACTTAGAGCCCTGTGGTTGATGACCATGCAAAACTGCTACGTCCTGGACCTCCTCACAGCAATGGATGGCAGTGATTGCCGAAAAACCGGGAGTGCATGTTGCACATTCGTGCCTTCTGCTGATGCCGACAATGGGACTCTATCACACTTGATAACTGCAGTTCACAAACTCGGAGAAAGAATGAAGAAAGGTGGGGCACAACCAAGCTAATGGTTTGACCCAATTTTTCACTGGATCCCTTCCTGGTTTGGGACCACCATGAAAACACTCGTCCCTGCTATAGTGTTTTTGTTGCTGATTTTTTGTGTGTGCCTGGTAGGGGTTCGATGTTGTGCGAAATCAATGCCTAGTAGTGCAATGATGATAGTGACAATGGGCATTCCGGTAAAGGGGCAGACAATATACGATGCACAAATACAGACATGAGAGAACCCAGAACCCAAATCCCGCGTGACAGCAGTATATCGCAATACAGGGGACAGGGTGGATAACTTGTACCACACAACCATCAAGGAACCCCAGGAATAACAATGGTACAGAGCGGTGTGGATAGATCTGGATGGAGATAGGGGTATATATATGATGTGTACTCCAGATGAGTATGCCAGATGGGATCAGAGGTTAAGAGGTGTATGCAGAGTTTGGATGCCCATAAAAGGGACCCCTGCCTTGGAGAAGGCGGTAAAAGAAGATGAGTACCCCAGGAGTGGTAATAGTGATAAAAGTAATGTGTTACTTTAAATGTAATGAAAGGGGGGAATATAAGAGAGGAAGGGTCATTTTTCCCCCCGTACATTCGGCACAAAAGAAACCTAATGCTCGTGCAATATTGGAGAGACGTACTCTATTCCCCTTCCCTGACAAGAGCGGAAGTGGGGCTATTGCACGATACATTCAGACTCCATTTTGAGCACCTCGAGTCCACATCCTGCTAACTAAAAAGCCACAACGAACACTGACAGCCCCCACCTCCTCCTCCCGTGTCTGTGCCACCCAAGCTCTTTTCTCACGGATGCTCTGGTACAAATTGTTACAACAATTGTGTATTCTTTTCCTTCCTCTGAGAGCATTGCCCTGTGTGTGATCGGGCAAAACTCGACTTGTGGCCCATCCGTCTCCACAAACCTGCTCCTGCTTCTCTCACCCCCATCTTCGGAAGTTATTGCTTGCACAACCTTTTGCCCCTCCATTCATCCTTTGATGTAGCAGAAGTGTGACACTTCCCCACTGACCACCTTAGAGTGCCCCATTATAGCTGGTTTCATGTCATCATATATTCCGACCAATACCAACCCCTATCAATCCATTCCCTCAAGTTCTTGGGGTGCCATGACAAATAAATCCTAGATCAAGCCCCCTGATAACGCACCTGGAGGACGAGACCCTCGTACCCTTTACTTCTACAAAGGCCTGAGGTGGGAATGTGTAAATAAGTGTCTACAATGTATAGGTATCCCCACATTCTAGTATATGGTTTATGTTTTGCATTATTTACTGCATGTCAGGAGATATTGTGTAGCTTAGTTTAGACAGAACATGTTCCTCTCATGAACCCAACCTGACCTTCCCCTCATCAGGATGAGCCCAGCTGGCCCAAGTGATGCCTGCCGGACCTCGAAGCTACCAGCCAATCGTGTGGAGCCGGTCCCTACACTACTATAATGTGTCCATGTTTTTCACCAATCCCAATGTAACTGGATGTACCTATAGGGAAATGTCACTAGTTACCTTTCTAAAGCTTATAATGTACTGTTTTTGTATTGTGTGGTAAAGCGCTCTCGAGGCAGCAGAGTCCTCTGCATGCACTATCTTCTATAAATCTTTGTTTTACTCACAACCTTTCAACTGGTCTCATTCGTTATTGGGGTGTGTCCTTTTATTATGAGTTTATAATTGTCTTTTTGGGGAATGACAGCCTTCACTGCGGACAATGATTGCTTGTTATGAACTGAACTGTGCACGTGTGGCATACATTGCTGACTATGAGCCCTTTAGCAGTCAGCAGTACTTGGGACTATTAGAGAATTTATGAGCTGGAAAATCTGTGCAGTATTTTCAGTGTGTAGTTTAACATTTGAAGAATTTGAGGATAAACAAAGTGAGTTAGATTTGCTTTGTCCACAAAAATGCTGAAAATCAAGCAAAATTAAAAATCTGAACACCAGTGCTTTGCAGGGAAAGGTACAGAGTGCACAGGGAAATGTAACAAAAGCGAGATAGGCCTTGAAAAGAAAACACCCATTGTCCATAAAAAACGAAGAAGTAGAGGGGAAGGAAGGACACAGTGAAATGCAACATTTTAGTCTTTTCTGCAGGATGTTGTGCTAAGCAGGATACTGTCCACAGGTCGCCAAAGCAAGGGGCTCTAAAATGAGGTTGTCCATGATTAAATCGAATACGAAATGTCGTAAGGAGAAAAAAACAAAAGTTATTTTACTGAAAATAACTTTCGGTTTTGTCTCCCCTGGACATTTCTTGCACACCGTTCCCACCAACTCCCTTACTTACCTTACAGGGAGTGTGCCGCCACCTCCGTCATCCCTCTGGGATGCCGGATCCCTTCTCTCACTTGCATGGGTACTGGTGCCGCACGGTCCTTTCCTTATTTTCTTTTACCTTTGCCTGTACCTTGTTTCTTTTTTATGGAAGTGGGGGACACACCCAAAACCCCCAAAGTCCTGGAATGTAAATCCAGAGGAGCGGGTGCCACCCCACAACCCTCACTCCCCTTGATCGAAATGTATGGGATTCATTTATTTTTCACTGCCGTATTCAGCATTTTCTTGCATTCGGTTTTTGGGTGGTGCAAGGTAACACCAGGGAATAGGAGGGGAAATGCTACAGAAAACCTATAGAAATATATGGAGGAGGCAGAGATAATTGGGGGTTCAAAATAGAGAGAGAGAAAGGGGAAAAGGACTTTGGCTCTCAGCCTGGAACTTGGGGGACTTTAAAAGTCTGGGTCTCTGAGCTGCTGGTCAGTGTAGTTGCTTGCCGTTTTTTTGGAAGCTGGCAGATAGTGGTACGGAGCATTTGTTGAAGTCAGTAGTCTGCGTGGATGTCGATGCTGGCTTGCAGTTCTGCAGGGAGTTAGTAGAACTGGATGACAGCTGTGCAGTGAGATAGTGTCCAAATGTAGGGTGTTGAGGCAGGCCTAATTGCAGGAAAACAAGTAATTTGGCTGGTGGGTATAAATTGGCCAACAGTTAATTAGGGCCCCTCCTAGAGGATAATTGACAGGATGTCAGATTGGACATGAAAGCATCACTTACTTAATATTTAAGGTACCAAAAGTGTAATGAAGTAAGCAGAATTCAAAACTTTGAATGGGAGTTTGTCCCTCTAACACAGAAGGCTTCATATCTAACAACCCATCCATTGATAAGTAAGAAAAGGTGAACAACAAAGAATTACAATCCTAATGCTGTTATATTGCTTTCATAACAAATGATTGTCAGGGAGAGTCTCCCAGGTTAAGAAAGAACAACTCATATGCCATGCCATGCCAAAGTAAAATGTGTTCTTGGATATGTGCCTAATGATACATGTTTTATTGTGTTTGTATTCATGCTTAACAAGTGACATAATTGGTTTGCCTGTTTCTTGCAGATGAGATTGAATATATAAAGTGCCTAACTCTGAAAGTGTGTAGTGGGTCTGATTGTGTTTAGAGCCTGTCCCTTTCTTGCGTCTGGGGGCAAATGAGCATTATGAATGAAAGGTGCAGTACTTAGCCTGATGGTGCACCGCTCAAATCCAGAGATGAGATACAAGTTACCCAAAAGGAAGAGTCAGACTAGCCTTTCCTACAGGACAAGGCCTTTGGGCTAAACACTGTCAATCATGCCAATGCAGGTTGTATTCGCAAATACACCCCTCTCCTGAGGAGGGGGGTACATCTAATGAATTATGGTGAACCGAACATACATTGTCAAATGTCATTTTCTGACAAAGGTAGGGAAGACAGACTGAGATGTCTCCATGATTACTCCGACACTAGTATTTAAATAAGCTCAGCACTGTTAATTGTGGGAGAAACAGTACTTTTTCTTCTCAATGTCAATGACACAAATTACTGATAAAGTGAAGTGAAGATTTTCTCCCTATGACTGCTCACCCATTAACACACTTGCCTGAGTGGATAGTTCTGGGTAGTAATGATCACCAAGGGAGACCACCCTGTTAACCACTCAGACCATACCCCAACAAATACCTAGAATCCAATTGATTGATGTCTGGTGGGGGGCAGTGGCGAGCTGACTTACACAGTGAATATAGGACGACACTGCCAGCAACTGAATGAAGCCAGTGTCTGTCTCCTCTTGCCTTCTCGTGCTGTAACACAAAATGTTTGCCAAAGGAAACACAATGAACCACCAAAGAAAACGTGTGTTCCTTCTGCCGGCAACATGTGCCTTATCATTGGCAATCTGCCGCTCTGGATGGGAGCTAAAGCGTTTTTCAGCTCAAAAGGTTTTGGGCAACTTGTAAACCAAATTTGAAGTTATTAGGTCCCCTTTAGTAAATGGCCTTGTGAGTAGTGCAGGGGATTTTGAATACTGTCTCAGCTTCATCTGAAGGCCAATGAAGGAAACTGGGAGCCAGTTTGATGTGATTGCTGGATTCATCATTGCAGATTTGCTATTAGACTGTAGTATCTCATAAGTACTCGATGTTAAACTGGCTATAAAAGGTGTTTGCACAGTCCTCCCTGGGGAGAAAAACTGATCAAATGTTCCTCTTTGTTCTCAAAAATGAGTACAGTTTGCGGTCCGAAAACATTTGCAGATTTGACAAATTACACGATTTGTGATTTTATGAGACAAATTACGGGCTTGATAAACTGGTGAGAGTTTTTGGTGATGTGGGTTGTGTTTATCCCGCATGTGATGTGTTGAAGTCCTGGTGGGATGACCTATTCTAGCATCCTTCTGAGGTCGATACACTGAGTACTATTAGGGTGGGTATCTACAGGAACCTCTGAGTAAGCACTACATGAACACAGTATTAGTTTTATGTATGGTAGATCACTGGATCTGGCTCTTCGCATTTAGCGTAGCCGTATGACTGTTGGGGGAGGTAGGCTTCCATCACAGGTAACTCGGCATTGTTTCCATTCAGCACTGCACCCATTTTTTATTGCAACTGATAGTAATCTCCAGAAGAACTACACTGACATTGAAGAAAGATTTTCCATAATAACTTACTAGAAAGTCTTAATTCTATTAAAGACACGGAGGCGAGCATTATGCTTCTCTTTCTTTAATTCGAAATAAAGAAAAAGCTCAGCAGCAAGGTATTTGTGCACCCAAGTGTGCCATTAGTAGTGTGCAAAAACAGGTGAACCAAATATATAATAGTAAGCATGAAAATATAACAATAACATCATAACATAACTAAAGTCTCTGAAGGAACTGCATTTCCCAGGGAGCATTGCTCCAGTTTATTTAGAGGCCACCAACATGTGACCTAGTCCACCAATAGTAGTTAGATCTCCTCCATAAACAGCCCTGAACATGATGTCACTTCCTCTTTCGAGGCTGCGAACTTGGCTGTCCATAGAAGAAGATGACTGTAGCCAACTTGTAGAATGACTTGCGTCGGGCCGTGATCAGGCGGACTTGTCTGTAGGCGCTGTCAAAGAAAGGGAAAAATTAGTTTCTTTTATATGACAACCCTAGATCCCTTATCAGGGAGGGAGAGAAATTCATGGAGTTATTCTGATACAATATATATAAATTCCAAACATTAACATTTACATTAAGTCTTTAATCAACATCAAGTAATATGCTGTCATTTCTCGCCGGGTGGGATAATGCTCGCCTCTGTGTCTTTAATAGAATTAAGACTTTCTAGTAAGTTATTATGGAAAATCTTTATTCTATGTCAAGACCGGAGGCTCCCATTATGCTTGTTTAAAGCTTACTTACCACAATGGATGCCGGCTGATCTACCAGTTTCAGGTAGAATTGTTTGAATACTGATTTGCTTGCCCAATCTGCCATCCTCATGATGTCTTCTAGGCGAACTCCTGCCTGAAAGGCTTTGGAGGCCATGGCTCCTCTAACAGAGTGGGCTCCAAAGTGCTGGGTGTCGATCCCTGCTTGCGCTAAAGTCCAGCGTACCCAGCGTGCTAAGGATGGTAATGATACCGCTTTGTGCGGTTTACGCAGAGCTATCAGTAGCTGCCTGTTAGGGGAGGTCCTGAGAGAAGCTGTCTTTTCTTCGTAGACTTTCAAGCATTTAACCAAGCAAAGTTTAGGTTGATCTCTAAAGGGGGGATAAGAAATCACCCTGGAATTGCACGTCGTTCTTCTATGGATATGGAATACAATGCCATCTGGAGAAAAGGCTCTGCCTGCTAGATCTAGAGCTCTGACGTCCGAGACTCTCCTGCAGGATACCAAGCAGAGTAAGGTGGTGAGTTTGCCAGATAGGGCCGTACGTGATAGTTCTTCGTTACGAGGCCATGACAAAAAGAGGTTCAGTACTTTATTAACGTCCCAAAGCTTGTCATAGCGAGCTGGAGGTGGGACGGTAAGTCTCACACCCTTGAGCAACCTGCAGATGAGGTGGTGTTCTCCTGCTGGTACTCCTTGTATCAGGTCGTGTGACCTGCAGAAATTGCTGAACGGTAGGCGTTCACAGTCCTGTAGGCAAGTCCTCTTTCCACTAAGGATGCTAGAAAATTCAAAATCTCTTCTACAGGTGCTGAAATTGGATGTAATCCTTTCTCTCGGCACCAGGAGCTCCATATGCTCCAAGAGTTGGAATATCTCTTAAGGATAGTAGGGGCCCAGCTCTCCCCAATGTGATTGTGATGTCTCACTTTGTGAGACATGCATGGGACCCTCCATCTTGACCTGAAATCCTCCAGGCTGCTAGGGTCAGAGATCCGCTGAGGAAGAGAGGATGACGCTGACCTGATGGATCTAGTAGGAGATCCGGAAACTGGGGTAGTAGGATTGGAGAATCCAAAGAAAGTTCCAGAAGAACTGGATACCAAGTCTGAGACGTCCAGACCGGCACTATAAGGATCATATCCGCATGCTCCTGACAGGCCTTCGCCAGGGTCCTCGCTATCATGGAGAAAGGAGGAAAGGCATACAGTATTCCTTGGGACCATGACTGCAGGAATGCGTCTGTCGCAGCTGCTGCTGGGCCCGGCCTCCAACTGTAGAATGTTAGTAATTGGGAGTTGAGTCTGGAGGCAAAAAGATCTATGGACATTGGACCCCAGATATCCTGGAGGTGGAGAAAAACCTCTCTGTTGATCCTCCAGTCGCTGTAATCTGTCGAATGGTGGGAGTACCAGTCTGCAACTACATTTCAGAGACCGGGAAGGTATTCCGCTGTAACGGAAATCTGATGATCCAGACAGAAATGGCAGAAATCCTTGGCTAATTCTGCTAAGTGTCTTGACTTGGTGCCTCCCAGATGGTTGATGTATCTTACCGCAAATATGTTGTCCATCTTTAGTAAGACACAGCAACTTACTCTGTCTCTGGCAAAAGAGCGCACTGCAAAGGAACCTGCAAGAAGCTCCAGACAGTTGATATGTAGATCCAGATCCTGAGGGGACCAAGTCCCTCCTCTAGCTACGGCGCCACATCTCGCTCCCCAACCAGAGCGAATGGCATCCGACTCTATGATAATACCTGGAGTGGAGCCAAAGATGGCTCTGCCGTTCCAGGCTTCCATGTGAGTGAGCCACCAGTTGAGCTCTGTCTTCGCTTGAGGAGACAGTGTCAGGAGTTGAGAGTAAGAGTTGGCCTTTTAATCTTTGCAGTTCTCGATTGTGAAGAGGGCCGGGAAATATTGCTTGAATGGAAGATGAAAGTAGCCCTATCACTCTTGCTAGTTCTCGAAGAGAGAACATGTTCTTCTGTAAAAGCCTGCGTATTTCGCTTTTGGTAGAGTGAATTTTGGCTGATGGACGTCGAAGTTGAGAATTCTGTGTATCCACTATGAACCCCAGAAATTCCATATTTTTGGATGGAAGTAGAACTGACTTCTCCCAATTCATGAGAAAGCCGAGACTGTGTAGCAAGTCTATTGCTAGCTTGGTTTGTTTCCGAACTAGTTCCTGTGATTGGGCCATGAAAATGATGTTGTCTAGGTAAATTATGAGACGGACACCTTGTTCTCTTAAATGAGCTACGACAGGCCTTAAGAGTTTGGTGAAAACCCAAGGTGCCGAAGAGAGCCCAAAGGGTAGGCTTGTACATTCCCAATATTGATTCTTCCAGGAAAATCTCAGGTAACATGTGTGTGCTTGATGAATCGGTACTGCAAGGTAAGCGTCTTTTAAATCTAGGCGCATAAGACAGTCGTTTGGCCTCAGAAGATCTCTGAGCCTGTGGATACCTTCCATTCTGAAATGGCGGTAAATGATGAATTCGTTGAGTGCTCTGAGGTTTATGACTGGGCGTACTTTTTGCTTCCTGTGTACTAGAAATATGGGACTGTAGAAGCCTCCCTGACTTGTGCAGGGGTGAATCGCTTGCTTCTGGTGAAGACTGAGTATTTCGCTGTCTAAGGCGGTCTGATCTGATTGAGACATTACTATGGGAGTGGGGCGACATGTCTGAATGGGCTGCGTGAAAAACTCTAGGTGCAGACCCCGAGCTGTGTCCCTTACCCAGGCATCTCCCGATAAGGTATCCCAAGCATTTGCATTAATCATTAACCTCCCTCCTATAGGTGTTAGTGGCGTTGGCGCTGTTATTAGTACACTGACCTGTAGGTTGTTGTTATGCTGGGTATCTAGCCGCTCTCCTCCAGGGACGCCATCTTCCACGACCTCTCGAGGCGAAGAATGTGTCAGAGCGTTCTTGCCAGGAATTATGCTGGCCTCTGGATTGCTGAGGTCTCTTGTCGAAGAAGTAACGGCCGGAAGAGCGACCTCTTCCTCGTCCGGCCCTGGAGAAAACCTTGGTTGCAAATACTCTTTTTATTGAAGCCTGTGCTTTGTCCAATGCTGTGAATGTCCCGATGAATTTTATCATCTCCTTCATAAAAGGGTCTCCGAAAAGCTGGCCTTGCGCAGTTGGGCCGGATTCTGTGTCTGCCAGTTCGGTTAACTTGGCATCTACTTTGTATAGGATGCCTTTCCGTCGCTCTCCGGACCCAACCGGACAGTATCACTGGGTCGATGGGGTCCGAGGAAGTGATGGCTGCATTGGCAAGATCAGAGATTTTTGCTAGTGGACCTGCTACTTTCTCCTGGCAGGACTTCCAGGCGTGATCAATACCCTTCCTAGGGTCTTTAACTTTTTCACCTAGAAATGTAATCATTTTAGAATCAAGCGCTGGAGTCAGATCTACTTTATCCGCAATGTCTGGTCGTGGACATTCGCAGCACGAAGTCTGGCCCTGACTTCTTTGTCAAGCGGCTTGCGCAGCCTAAGGTGGATGTAACTCAATGTCTTGGAAGATGGTTCGCAGTCGGTGGACCTGGGGTGTATTAGGTCTTGCGGTCTGATCTGATTGAGACATTACTATGGGAGTGGGGCGACATGTCTGAATGGGCTGTGTGAAAAACTCTAGGTGCAGACCCCGAGCTGTGTCCCTTACCCAGGCATCTCCCGATAAGGTATCCCAAGCATTTGCATTAATCACTAACCTCCCTCCTATAGGTGTTAGTGGCGCTGGCGCTGTTATTAGTACACTGACCTGTAGGTTGTTGTTATGCTGGGTATCTAGCTGCTCTCCTCCAGGGACGCCCTCTTCCACGACCTCTCGAGGGGAAGAATGTGTCAGAGCGTTCTTGCCAGGAATTATGCTGGCCTCTGGATTGCTGAGGTCTCTTGTCGAAGAAGTAACGGCCGGAAGAGCGACCTCTTCCTCGTCCGGCCCTGGAGAAAACCTTGGTTGCAAATACTCTTTTTATTGAAGCCTGTGCTTTGTCCAATGCCGTGAATGTCCCGACGAATTTTGTCATCTCCTTCATAAAAGGGTCTCCGAAAAGCTGGCCTTGCGCAGTTGGGCCGGATTCTGTGTCTGCCAGTTCGGTTAACTTGGCATCTATTTTGTATAGGATGCCTTTCCGTCGCTCTCTGGTCCAAACTGGACAGTATCACTGGGTTGATGGAGTCTGAGGAAGTGATGGCTGCATTCGCAAGATCAGAGATTTTTGCTAGTGGACCTGCTACTTTCTCCCGGCAGGACTTCCAGGCGTGATCAATACCCTTCCTAGGGTCTTTAACTTTTTCACCTAGAAATGTAATCATTTTAGAATCAAGCTCTTGAGTCGGATCTACTTTATCCGCAATGTCTGGTCGTGGACATTCACAGCACGAAGTCTGGCCCTGACTTCTTTGTCAAGCGGCTTACGCAGCCTAAGGTGGATGTAACTCAATGTCTTGGAAGATGGTTCCCAGTCGGTGGACCTGGGGTGTATTAGGTCTTCCGGGGTAAACATACCTTCTGTAGGAGGCTTGGCCCCGGTTGTGTCTTTAAGGATGGGGTCTGTCGCAATCCCTGACCCAGAGGGTTTTGAATCCTCTAGATGAAATTCCTCTTCTGAAGAGGAATGGGAAAGATCAGCATCGTAGATGCTCCTAATATGATCTTCTTCTTCCGTGGCCTGTCCATATCCCTCCGGGCTTGAGGGTCTATTTCCCCTGATTTCCTCCTCGGGGTAAGAAGGTTGGTGGGAAGGGGTTACCTTCCTGTTCATGAAGGCTTGTTTCAGCCTTGAGAAGGCGTCCGTTACGGCAGCTGTGGCATTAGTTGGGTGGCTCGGAGAGGTCGTAGAGCTTTTACTCTTGCGAGCCGGTGTACATCCCCCTTCGGTAAGGTGCTTCCTTTTCTGTGTTCTCTTCCTCCCAGGAGGGGCGGTCCCTCTGAAATGCTCCTCCATAGAGTCTAGGCGATTTTGTACGGGGATGAGCATATCCGTTGCCGCTTTCTTAATACTGGTCTCCACTGAGGATCCTAGAACCTTTTGTAAACTATTAGCCATTGCCACTTCGTCTATGTAGCAGTGATCTCCCTCAGCCTCAGACCAAGCCTGATCAGATTGAGGTGAGTACTGCACTGCCATGGTAAAATAAATGCACCTTACTCAATTTTTTTTTTTTTTTCTTTTCTGGGCTTCTGAACACCTTCTCTCACTGCCCAGTAATCTTAGTTCAGTTCAGCTTTGTAAGTTCTTAATATGCTGAATAGGAGATTTCTTTCTTTTTTTTTTTAAATATGCAAATTTGGTGTTTAAATATATATTCGTTCACTCGCGTGGGTTCTTTAATCTATCCGCAGTGAAAAACCGCAAGAATAAACACTCGTTCCTGCCTGAGGAGGGATTCCGGAGGGATTCCGGAGGGATTCCGGCGCTCGAGCTGCAAGAAGCCGTTATACTATAACGGAATGCAGGGGAAAGGACCAGGGAGAGCAGGAGCTCCCCTGGTGGTCTGCGGGCGGTGCAGCGTGTTCCGGCTAGGCCGCGCCGGCTCCCCAGTGCTTCAGGAGTGCAACGAAGATGCGAGGAAGCCGGCGCGAGTCCGTCGAGGGATCCGCTCGACGAGCGGATCAAATAACAGCTGATCAGCTGTGACCGTGTGAATCGGAGCTTCACATTACGCGGTCTCTGAGGCCAGAGGACTGGCGTCGGAGCACAACGATAATAAAAGTACGCATTTTTAGTAAATATTCAAAGTAAATTTGTATAAGCCTATAATCATGCAGTAAATATATATTATGACATTTTGCTATCTGTAAATTATAAAATCTTGACATAAGCAGTGCTAAACATGAAGTACTTATCTCTTGCTGTGATCAGAAAAGAAAGAGGAAGTGACATCATGTTTAGGACTGTTTATGAAGGGGATCTAACTACTATTGGTGGACTAGGTCACATGTTAGTGGCCTCTAAATGAACTGGAGTAAAGCCCCCTGGGAAATGCAGTTCAGAGACTTTAGTTATGTTATGATGTTATAGTTATGTTTTCATGCTTTCTATTGTATATTTGGTGCACCTGTTTTTGCACACTACTTATGGCACACTTGGGTACACAAATACCTTGCTGCTGAGCTTTTTCTTTATTTCGAATTAAAGAAAGAGAAGCATAATGGGAGCCTCCGGTCTTGACATAGAATTATATCTATTTGATAAATCTCATCAAACTTTGTTTTCCATTGTGTCGCATTACTCTCATCTCTGGCTTGACTAAATTGGCATGGCAGCTGATAAATCATGTTAAAATTCTATTGTAGCAAAACCACCAACCATCTAAGTATGTATAACTCTGTTGTTTCTCCAATTTCCTTCTCATGACTTTCTTTATTGAACTGCCAAATACATTGCCACTGAGTTACAAAACCCAATTCTGCTTACAGTTTAATAACACACATCAAGATTCCAATGGCACTCGTCGTGGGCATTGGTGTGTTTAATCGAAGACAGCTATTGAATAAACATGACAAGCCTTGTTGTTTTAGAGGGAGTCCTGATATGCTTGGGGGGAGCCATGTATTGTGCTTTGTTTCGCAGCACATCTGCTGAGATCCAGAGTGAGGCTGGGGGGTCTCAGTGTACTGAAGCAGAAAAACAAAGTGTTTCAGTGACAACTTATTTTTATAATGCTCATGCTATTGTTTTCAGATGTTCCCAGCAGTTCCCAGCAGGCATCCCACGATGGATCCAGATTCCAGTCAATAATCCTGTAGGAACATTTTCTAGATACTGAAGTACATATATCCCTATCACAACAATGGATTGAACGCTATTTAACTTGGAAATATCATTTTTTTTCATAGCCCATAATACAGTCATTTAACTACTCACTTCTAAAGGGTCCATATTTGTACAGGTTATCCATTTAAGACACGGTGGTATACAGGGATTTACACATAATCATACGGCTTGGGGACGTAATGAAGCTACGATCAAAATGAATGCCCCCATGTTATTCAATATATCTCCACATTTACACTCCATCCCCTCAAGTATATCGTATCAATACAAGTCTCTACATTGGTTCTTGATTGTAATCTGTTATATTCTGCCATTGCCCCATCAGTGTTTCATTATCATCATCATACAATAAATTGATCTTCACGAGCACTTGCCCTTCCAAAATGCCAATATCTCTCAGATACCCTTCCCTGAGTGCAGTACAACTGCCCCACCCCTTGCTTTCTCCTCACATCAGGACCTTCGCAGCTAATCTGGACTTCAGATGTCCGAGTAGTTGTTTCGTGGCCTTTAGCCATGGGAGAGAATGTGCATCTTGCAACTTTAAACACCTTCTAGAAAACCTTTGCAAACTGCTAGTCAACTAGCGGCCCAGATGTCCACCCAGTACAATAACAAATATAATGCTATTGTACACGTCATCCCCTTTCAGTGCAGTTCTCACAATAATGCACTAGTACAGAGGCCTAGACGTGTCTTTAACAACATAGGGTCCCCAACCACAATGTCAGATGTGTTACCACAAATCACCTTGCCATAAAGGACTACTGAAACATCGTGGGCTTTACAGATTTGCCCTCATATATCGAAGCAAAGCATCTGGACACTCTGTTGCACCTTTCCAGATGCAAGACGATGTTAGTCAAGTGCTTGCACCAACTTAGATTCTTCTTTAATTTCCCCCCACCCCACCATCCCCGACAGCCAAAATGATCCACCTGCTCTATGTTTCCATCTTATATGCTTAAAAATTGCCTGGGGGAATGTCTGGTATTGCATGGCATACATTTGGCCTTGTTAATTACTAGTTATTTTGTAATGCAATTATAATTGGAGCAGTTGAAATGGTGTTTTAATCCAAATGGGGTTTGGGATGTTAGCATAGCACATAGCATAAAAAGCAGGCACATGTCAAAGATGACCCAAGGAATGCGCTCAGAGATGGTACAAGTGTTTTTATTAGCTATTTTGTCCGAGTTCCAGGGCTGCTCTCTCTCTCATCTAGAAAGCACCAATCCCCCATAACCCAGGCATCGCTACTCCCCAGGTTAATATATTCCGAATATTGTCCTTTACTGTTCAAGTTCTGAATTATAATGAAAGTGGAAATCTAAAGACCAAATGCCAATATCTGTCTAATGGCACTCAGGTACTTCCTAGACTTACACTACACTATCCAATGCTTAACCCTCTAAAAAGGGATGATGGGTGGTATCTTTCCGTCACTCCACCGCATTTGCTGGTTTTCTTTTCATGCCCATGTACCGGTCTCCCTCTTACTTTCTGTTTTTCTCTCTTACTGCTCTCTACCTTCCAACTCCAACCACCTCCACTCCTTCTACTATGCACATCTTCTTCCTATGTCCCACCAAGTTCTCTCATTCCTTCTAAGCTTTGCCTTCATCATTTGAAGTGACTATACTCTCCTGCACACTACTAATCCCCCCCTTCAGACTACAGTGTTTGGATATTGGTTTGGATATGGGTTTGCATGGGGCACTGATGGTTTTCTGTTTTCCCGCTTCTGTTTAACTATTAGACATTTCCCAGGCACTGCTATTAGATGCCCAGGTATTCAGACCATTATGCACGCGCTACCATCAATAGAAAGTTAATGCCACTACAGCCCTGCCTGGCAAGTGTCTTTCACCTGCCTACACAAAAGCCCAACTGTTGGCATTGCCAATGCTTGTTTTACATGCTACCTGCTTTTGGGCCATGATAAAGACAACAGAACTTTTCCGAAGATCAATCACTTTGGAATCTGATCAGTGGTCACTAAGTCTTATAACAGACATTCATCTTCAATTTTCTTAAAGGCACTGTCAAACCGTTACCTTTGATTGTACAATTCTTAACCCTCTACTGTTCTTAGTTACGTATGGTTTACCAATCTTAAATGATGCCGCTGGAAGTCTCATATCGATACATCAGTTTCTGATTTGAACAGATTTTTTTCTAGTGATTGCATGATATAATATAAATGTGGGATAGCTTCTTCCTTATTTAGTTTAGCCAACTGATATACAGTTTGTTTAAGGTGACAATCTCCATTGCATCATATTAGAGTGCAATATTAAAGGGTTGTGATTGATTTCTAAGTGAGAAGCAACATCCAACTTGATGAGCATGCGCCAACTAGCAGCACCACTCTGATATAGTCAATATGACTGATCTATTTCTATTCCATTTGAGCATTTGTTGCAACAATTTAAGGCAGCATATTTCATCTGGGTGCTGTTTTGGCTCTTTTTGTGTATTTGGATTACCAGAATTGGTAAAATGCAGCTTTTCTTATGAAGGGAAGAAACTTGCAAGTGAAAGGAATATGGAAATGATACACTGCATAGTTTTAACCTGTATATTCTTATAAGTACAGGCTACTTTATGGCATAAATAGTGCCGAGCATTATAATATCTAACCATCAATAATTAGACTAATGCAACAGTGGCAAACCAATCCATTTGTACAGGTGTTGTGCATTGGTTAAACATTCTTAGAGAACGGATATACGACACTAAATAACACGATATGTAAAAGTTGGCTAGTTCATGGCATGGGCTGTTCATGCCATAAGATCAAGCAAAACATATCATATAAGAGATATTTCTACACTCTCATCAGCACAATCCTCAGCGTCTACCCACCATGACTTCAAAAAAGAATCTTCCTAAAGAAGGAATACTAACTGCACCCAACAATGCTTCTAAGAGACAAAAGAGTGAATCCCCAATACCTAAAGAAGACTCACAAGATCCAGTTATGGTAGCCATTCTGGACGACATAAAATCACTCAAACCTTTCATGGAGGCTACATCTGTGCAACTTAAAATGCTGGATGAAAAGTGGTCTTCATTTTTAAAACAGAATCCAAGAAGAGTAAGCAATGGAGAAGATGTCACTGGAAGAGTAGTTACCCTGGAAAATTCAATTATCTCGCTCCAGAAACAAGCTGAAAATCTTGAAAATAGGAATAGGAGAAATAACTTACGCATTGTAGGTCTTCTAGAAAATAGAAATAATACCTCCCAATTCCTATATCATTTACTCCCAAGACTGCTTGATATTCCAACATCTGTGCAATTCAATATCAAGAGAGCACATCATGTGGGACCCAACGTTCAATCGAGAAATGCTCCCAGAACTTTTACATTTGCATTTTGAGACTATTCCCATGTTATCATCATTATGGAAAAAGCCAGGGAAAAAAACAATTACATTGGGAAGGCACTAAGATTTTTATATCCCAGGACATTTCCAATGCTACTGCTGCAAGGAGAAAGGAATTGCTAACACTAAGACCTGTTCTCAAGCAACTCAATGCCAGGTACGGAATCATACATCCTGCCACTTTGAAGATTACCCTCAATGGTCGTACGCTCACTTTTCAGGATCCGTTAGAGGTATGAAGATGTATACAAGACCACAGGAAAGAGGACATGGGCACTTCACGACAACCTACATGAAAAATATCTAGAACAGAAAATGGACAGCTAATTCATCACTCTTTTCCTGAAGCGGACCACTGCCCATTTGGATCAGGTTCTCCACGCCTGCCACTTAGTTATATCTTGACATGGTGTGGAGTGGTTGTTTCCAGTTAGCCCCTACTTTGTTTGCAATTTTCGAGTTGATATATTCCTTACAAAATTCCATGTCAGCTTTGTTAGTCTTCCTTTTCCCCTTTTGTTTCCAGCCCGTGAATTTACCCGTACATTACCCTATTAACTCAGGCTTTGTCAACATAGTTACCCTGCTCAATGTCTTCTATGTCACTTATATAAAATCATGGAACATCAAGGGCCTTCATATTCCAATGAAGCGGCAAAAGATTCTATCCCATCTCAATAGGGCTAAACCAGCCATAGAATGTATACAAGAGTCTCATCTTTCACAATTAGGAGCAGCGAAACTAAATCGTTTATGGGTAGGCCAAGTTTCTGCGAGCATAGCATGTTGAAAGAAGAATGGATTCATCACACTTGTTAATAAACATCTCCAATGCAAAGTTATTTCGACAGAATCTGATGATGTGGGAAGATAGGTTTTGGTGAAGCTCCTATTCACTCCATTGAATATCCATCCTTAATGTATATGGCCCTACTAATGCCGACCCTACATTTTGGACTCAATTGAGAAACCATATTTCTATTCTCCATCACACAATTCCTTCTCCAGAATCGACTATATCCTGCACTTCTGTATGGCTGCATTTGTACATTATTGTATTCTGCTGTTACTATGTTTTGTACCATGTAATGCTTATTATCCGTGACTTATGTACACCTAAGAATTGTGCCCGGATGCCCCAGGGCCAGGCACGCAATGCAAATAAACAAAATACAAAATACAAATACAAATCCGTTTGTCCACATCTATGACTAATCACCTACTGATGCTACAATAGAACCCATTGTTTTGTCTGACCATGCTCCTATTCATATGCAAATATCTAACTCACACAACATGCACCAATCAAACAGGTGGAGATTCAATGCTACCCTTCTAAAAGATAACCAAATTAATAATCACACATCAATCCATAACAACTGGGACTGCTGTAAAGCCATACTAAGAGGACACATTATTTCCTATGTAGCTCAAAAAAGGAAAAAACTCAAACAGGAATCTGATTACATTCTTAAATTAATTAAACATCTTGAGGAGAATACATTCACACTAATATAAGTTCTATCCTTACGAAAATAATTAAGCTAAAGATTCAAAATAATAACTTGATTACACAATACTCTTGCTCTAATCTTTTAAAATAGAAATCGAAAATATATCAATTTTCTAACAAACAAAGTAAATCTTCGCTTCTTACATTAAATCTAAGAGAGACAGAACCAGAATTCCTTTTGTAAAAGATCAAAATGGGAACAGAGTTCTTAAAGATAAAGATATTCTACAAGGCATCTCTACCGTTTATCAAACATGATACTCCTCAGAATCATCTCCTAATAATACCCATGTAACTAACTTCCTAAGAAAAATACATCATGATTCATATAGCACCACTAATCTTCAAATACTAAATGAGCGCATACAAGTTATGAAATATAAAGCTATAAAGGATTTTAAGAAAGGAAAAGCCCAGTGCCAGATGGATATCCGATAGACTTCTCGGCACACATTAAAGATCTCCCTGCTCCTAAATTTCATGATCTCTATTCCTTCTTTATTTCTAATGAAAGTGCTGTTTGATCCTTTTCTGAAGCAATGTTGATTGTATTTCAGAAACCAAACAAAGATCTTGAATTAGTCCAAAATTATAGACCTATCTCCCTTATTAATACTGACTGCAAAATTCTAGCCAAAATATTAGTGAATAGATTAAATCCCTTTCTTCCGAATTTATTTAAATGTGAATAGGTAGGATACATTAAAGGAAGATTATCCTCAGAAAATATTAGATTGGTCACCAATGTCATGAACCTTATTAAAACTTCCACCAAGCTGCATGCCGCTATAGCTCTAGTTGCTGATAAGCCGTTTCACAGGGTAGAGTGGGATTTTAAGATCAAAGCCCTTCATTGGCATGGAATCCCTGAAACATTTATTTCTATGGTAAACATATTGGGCCTCATTACGACTCAGGCGGTAAGGGTTTTACGGCAGCGTAAACAGCGCCGACCCTTACCGCCTGAGTACGAGGTCCCTTAGCGCCATGGCGGACTTAACACCTGCTTTTAGCAGGTGTTAAAATCCATGGCGCTAAAGGACCATGGAGTTAATTACGCCACCGTAATTTACGGTGGCGTAATTAACGCCTCCCCCACTCCCATTATGCCCTATGGGGCAAAAATGGGAATGGGGAAGGGTAAATGGGGATTGGGGACTTACCGCCCCGCCAAGGTCGGAATGGGGCGGTAAGTCTGCCAACCGTCATGGTGGTAAAGTCACGGCCCAGCCCATTATATTCCAACCCCAAACCTGTAATGTTTGCTAATTGACATGTTTCTTCCTTTTTCTCCCTTAGTAGAGGAACTTGTCAGGAATGCCCTCTCTCCCCTCTTCTTTTTATCCTGGCTATAAAATCTTTATTAGAAGCTATCAGACAGAAAGAAAATATTGTGGGAATTCAACATGATCACATTCATGTAAAAACAGCCGCGTATTGAAAAATCAGAGGTTCTGCCACTAAACATATATTATACCAAACACCACTGTTCTACTCTACAGATGAAATGGTGTCCTACAGGGATCAAATATTTAGGGATTACAATAACTTCCTCTTTTAAAGATACCATAAAACAAAATACTAAGAATATCCACACCAGAGTCAAAGATTTTACTAGTTCATAGTCCCCTTTGTTTTTGTCATGGTGGGGAAGGTTAGAATCTATAAAAATGTCAATAGCTCCAGCTGTTTTTTATGTGTTATGTATGATCCCTATCTCCCTTCCTGCTACATTCTTCAAATCCCTAGACTCTTGCATTCTTGGGTTTCTTTGGGGGAAGAAAAAGCACAGAATTTCAGTTAATAAACTTAAAACTGTAAGGATATATTTGTGGATTTTATTGACAGTATGCAGTATGCAGTATAGAAATGCAGCCAGGCACAGTTTTTCAAAATGCAGGCATTATTTTTAAAAGCATTTAGTTTGTTGGCAGTATGCAGTATGCAATATCTAAATGCAGCCATTTCAAAATAGGTGCACAATAGGTGCAAAGCAGTTTTCAGTAACAGCCAGCAGGCAATTTTACGGAGCATTTAGTAGAATCTTTTAGCTCAGTGTGCTGTCATTTTAAAATGCAGAGGTGCACATTTTTACAAAGTAATTGTGGCACAGGCCGCAATTATGTCCAAAGAATTGGTAAAAAGTATCAATGAAGGGCGATATCCACAGAATCAGATCAAAGAGAGACAAAGTGAAGGTCCAGTACATAACTTTAACGGTGAGGAGGTGCCTATTGAAGGTGTCACTGAAGTTGACATAAAGTATTGATCACATCTATCTGTGAAATTCCATTCAGATTGCCTGAAAAGATTGTCTCCTCTCATTGATGGGGTACATGGGGTTCTGTGGTCTTTAACCAAAAAAACATCAAGGCCTAAGAAAATAAAGTTACAAAACAGCAGTGTAAATGAATGCCATGCTGTTGCCAAATCAAATGATGCAGTAGAAGTGAATCTCTAGAATAGCTGTGTGCCTAGTGTCATCGTTATTTTAATGTGTCAAGACAAAATGCAAAGTGAAAAAGAAAAACAATCCGTGCAGATTTATTGCCATGTATTCATATTGCTATAAATGGCCATTCTGAAGTGGTAAAAGCCACTTTGGCACTTGAACAGGAAAGGAGTTTTGTTAATGAGAAATTACTTCAGAGAATAATGCAAAGCGAGGAGATCCCGAAGTTTAGAATTAAAAACCAATACATTTCTGGATTGGACAATCCAGATTTTGAAAATCGAATTGCAGGAAGGTGCATGCTAAAGATTACTGTTGGACAAAAAACCTTTAACCACAATGTGTGGATAGTGAGTGGAACACAAAATGACTTTTACCTGGGCAATGATATCATGTACAGGATGTGCATGGTGTTAGATTTCCTTAACCAAAAAGTATGGCCCCACATAGGCGGGCCTGCGCCCGAATGTGAAGAAAAAGAAAGGCTTATCATTGTGCCCAATTGGTACCATATACAATTGAGCTACAGTTGAAAAAGGATACTACCATTCCTGCATTCACCAGGCAGGTTGCTATACTACTAAAATGCAAAACTGGACAGCAAATGAAGGATTCTGATGCATTTGTGTGCTTGAATGAGTCCATGAAACAGCAAGGGCTGGACTATGAATATACCCCATTGGAGAGGGGTCCGTCAAAATCATGGTGGATAATAAAGGATGTCAAGATGTTCATTTAGAAGAGAATTCCATGCTAGGAATGGCAATACAAAATCACATGATACTGCAGATTTAAAAAATATGGTGATTGGAAATATCCCTGAGATATGTGTAGATGCACAGGGTGTGTTGCCAGAGTCCCTGGATTTTCAACCCAAAGGCATGTTCAAAATTCAATCTTTGTACCCTTATGAATCCAATGAGACAGTGTGCTGTCACCAGGAGAATTGTATATCATTTTATTTAAATGAAAACGAAACAGGAAATCAGCACATTGGAATGGAGGCTAATATGCCAACATATTTAAAAGTGGCAACTCTGCAGAGAGATACAGGGACACAGTTGAAAGAAAGCACAGAGGTTACTCCATTGGAGGATTTCCCAGAATTTTCAAAAATGGTCGAGGAGGAGATTCTGTTAGCACATGCCTGTGATAGCGAAGAGGATAAGAATTAATTGAGAAAAATATTTATGGAGTTTAAGGAGGTTTTTGCCAAAGACGCATGTGATTGCGGCTTAATTGATTTACATGTTGCCACATTACCATAGGGGTGTGGAAGAAATCCAGTATTTGTGTGACAATGTCGATTACCACTGGCATGCTTAGAGTCATTGGCAGAGATAATTAAAAACGTGGAGTATAGGGGAATTATAAGACCCATTCATACTACCACCAACACTCATTTTGGGTGTATTAAAGCCAAATTGTCAATGGCGTCTGTGTGCGGACCTGAGGGAATTAAATAAAAGAGTGCCAGTGTCTAGATGGCCGCTACCATTCATTGATCAAGACCTTGCTCAGGTGCATGGGTCAAAGGTTTTTACCACCTTAGGTTTTACATCTGGATACTGGTGTGTGCCAGTGGCAGAAGACATTCACTATTTATTTTCATTTTCATTTGATAAAATGCAATACGCTTGGTCCAGAACACCATTTGGACATGTCAATAGGGGGAGCGAATTTGGCATATTTTTGAGAAAAGCTATGCCAGATGCAGCGCAAAGAGGGACCATAGATGTCCTAATAAAACATGAAAGCTTAAAAAGTAATTATGCTGAAATTAGACATGTACTTGACCAATTGCAGAAGGCGGCTGCCAAAGTATCTTTATAGAAAGCCCAATGGTGCAAGGAAAAGAGGAATTTCTTAGGCCATGAAGTAACTGAACAAGGGTTAAATCCACAAAAGAAAAATGTTGAGGCCATACAGAAGTTGAAAGATCCTAGAAACATGAAAAGTTTAAAAGTCTGTTAGGAATGACAGGATATAACAGGACATTTATTGAAAATGATGCTGAAATCACTGAACCATTGACTAAACTATTGAAGCTAAATACACCCTGGAAATGGAAAAGGAACAATCTGAGGCAGTTGCTAAATTGAAGGAATGTCTAATAAAGGCACCATGCTTGGCCTATCCCATAAGGAATAAAGATTGTTTTATAGAAATAGGATTCACTGAGCAGTGCATGTCAGCAGTGTTATCTCAAAAACATGATTTAAACCATAAAACTATTGCTTATGAAAGTAAGGCATTTTCTCAGTATGCAGTATGCTGTATGGAAATGCAGCCAGTCACAGTTTTTCAAAATGCAGGCATTATTTTTAAAAGCATTTAGTTTGTTGGCAGTATGCAGTATGCAATATCTAAATGCAGCCATTTCAAAATAGGTGCACAATAGGTGCAAAGCAGTTTTCAGTAACAGCCAGCAGCCCTTTTTTCAGAGCATTTAGTAAAACGTTTTAGCACAGTGTGATGTCATTTTAAAATGCAGAGGTGCACATTTTTACAAAGTGGATGTTTTCATGTGTGCGAACTGCATTAGAAATACATTATTAATTAACCTTATACTAATTATCCTACTAATATATTACCTGCTCCTCTAACAAGTTAATGCAATTCAACATGCATGGTTTAAAATCCACTTTATTTTCCATGAAGAAATTGCACACTCTGAAATTCAAACCATACCATAGCGTTTTCTGTGGAAAGCAGAAGTATGCCATTGGCAGGAAGGTAAATGGAAACAGTTGCTTTGCAGGCCTGAAATCTTCATTGTATTGAAAAACAAGGGCTGGTACAGGGCACATTCTTGTATTCTGATTGGTAGGGATTGGAGGTGGATGGGCCACGTCAATAAAGGGCTGACGTAGGGGTCATAGACAGGAGGAGGTTTCTTGATGAATAAGGCAGTGGGAAGAGTTCAGTTCGAGCTGAGACAGAGGTACAGACGGTGCTTCCAAGGAAATGCTACCGTACTTCATGTGGGTGTGAGAACTGGCTACAAACTTAAACAGCTGGGAGCTCCCCACACCAGGAGGTCGAGTTGCTGGCTGTGATGCAGAGGAGTTCTTAGCACTGGGTCTGCGAAGCGGCAATGTCGTGCAGATAAGGTCCTGACAACGAGAGTTTCAAACTTCGCTTGTCCGGGGTGAGTTAGGTGCCAAGTGAGGAATGAGAATGATTGGGAGATGACGGAATTTGTTGGCAGTGCAGGGAGTTATGAAAAATAACACTGCATGTTCATGTCTCTCTCTCCACGTTTAAAAGTGCTGAACACCAAATTAGTTTTTTTGCAATGTGCCTGTTGTTTTCTGTTCTCTTTTATATTTTGTAGGCCTGATGCTGTGATATCATGTGGTAAGACGTAACTATGTTTATAATGGTTGTGTAATACATAGTCTACAAAAAAAAAAGGCTGGGATTTTGGTGTCATTTCATGGGTCTGTGAATCATTTCTATACAAGGGAATCACAAGGGTTTGATCTTTATACCAGAGCGGTAAAACATTTGCTATTTTACCACTGTAGCTAAAGTAGCAAGCACGGAAGAGTGAATAAATACCTGCAAGGTAGGAATGTGTGTGTATGTATTTTGAATGCGCTTTTCTCTGCATGCATTAGAGAGAGCGGTTTCAGCAGGACAGATAGATTACTGGATGTAAATAAGTAAGTAATATAAACCACATATGATAGATGGCACTCTGAATAAACTCAAAATAAGATAGGTCTGGGGGGTTCTCTACAGGTGACCAAGAGACATTCTAATAGAGAGGAAAGGTTTGTTTTATGATGGGGTTGTAGTATAAAAAGCTATGCTCACCACTATACCACAGAAATACCACAAAAATAAGGTAATTCTGAAGATACCACTAAAATGACCACCAACACAAGCTAACAATCTATTATCACCAAAATAGGGTAATACTGAACTCTCTCTAATGGTAAGGCCAGTTTACCGCGAGGTTACCACCAAAATATCACAGTAAGAAAATACCACCAAATCCCAAATTTGCTCCAATAAGACAAAACCTGCTACATGTGTGATCCCTATCTCCCTTCCTGCTACATTCTTCAAATCCCTAGACTCTTGCATTCTTGGGTTTCTTTGTGGGAAGAAAAAGCACAGAATTTCAGTTAATACACTTAAAACCCCTAAGACAGTGTTGGGTGTCCTGACCCACGTTTGGACTATTAAGCTGCAACATTTGGTGCTGTGGGCTTAGAAAATCCAAGATGTCGGAAAAGCCCACAGTTGCGCCAGAATCCGGGAAAACCAAAATGGTTGCCTAACCTGCCACCCACCAGTGCAAGCATGATGGGCCAGGAGTGCCATGAGTGAAATGTGTGCCAAAGGAAAAACAGCAGTGCCGATTGGCTAAAATAAAAAAGCGCTTTAAAATCACCTTTGTTTCCCTGAATGCAAGCTCAAAATGCCTATTTTAAACATCACAAGATATTCAAAAATCCCAATGAACACCAGCAGACATTTGGCAGAATGTATTCTTGCGTGCATACTAAATCTGGAAAGATGAAGAGCCCAAAACAATGTTTATAACAAAACTGGCTGAGCTGTGGATGTCAGCAGCTTAAGTTAAATGGACAGAAAGCCACTAAAATCAAAATGTTTAAAATAAATGAGTGACCTACTTTTGAGTGTAACATAGTTTGCAACTGTTGAAATGTCATAGTTTTGAACTTAGAATCAGCGTTCTAGCTGCATGTGTAAAAATTGTCAGTGTGATTTGAATGTAGAAAACTGGGAACTAAAGTGACATTTAGCTGAAGTCTGGCTGGAAGAGAGTGGAATCTGCCTGACAACTACCCCCGACAGGAGAGGGAATTCAGCAGCTGTGTTCCCAGGCCTGGCTGCATCCTGCTTCCCCTGCCAAAAGGAGATGACACCTCTCTGATTGAATTAGGGGAGTGGCACCTGGGGACTACAGGAAACTAAACAAAGCACTGTCCCTGGCTCAGGCAAATGTTATATTAGGGGGGTTGTAAATGGCTTCCTCTTGGGAGAAACTGGGAGGGGCAGTGCCTGTGAGAGCAAGCTGAGCCTGGGGGAAGTGGATAAACCAGAAATTCCACCATGTGCTTTGGAAAACCACACCCCTTTGGGGCCAGAGCATGATTTTAAAAGGATGGATAATTCACAGTGCGGACTTTTCAAAATTATATAAATAACATCATCATTCTTGTGATTTTTCTGTGCACATTTTGAGAGGTGTTAGGACCCTGTGGTATGTTCTTAGGGATAGTAGCGGAAAAAAGGTTGTTACTCCAAATGTATGTATGTTAAAAATCTGACACTTTATCATCCGAACCCATATCCCTGGTGCACATTTGTGTAAAATCTGGAAAGGTTTAGAGGTCGTTATCTGCATGAAAAGGGGAGAATTCTGTCATAAGTGGACACAAGATCGTACAAAGACAGGGATCGGATGGTTTGGTGCTACAGAAAATATGTTAACTGGACCTATAATATTAGAAAAATGGTACATAGATACATATGTATTTGGGTCAGAAATAGATTTGTGTGCAATTTGACAAGGGGAGGTTCCTCTGACTATAAAACCTACAGCATCACTCTGACACTCCATTTCTTTCCCCCAATCAAGGGAGAGAGGAAAGCTTGGCAAATGATAAGTGAGAGGGCAGGCTTAGCTAGTCCCAGGCACACCCCCATTTTCAAAACACATAAAAAGAGCCACTGGAACCCAGGTAGGGACATTCACTTTCCACTTTCTTGCGGCAAGCTTTGCCGGGAGACTCCAAACTTCAAATCCATCAATCTCCAGAGACCAGAGATCCAGAGAGACCAGAGATCCAGAGAGACCAGAGATCCAGAGAGACCAGAAATGTGCAGTGCTGAGAGCAGAACCAGAGACCAGACCGCTGTGAAGAACCGCTAGCAGAAGTCCAGGACAATCGTGACCCGATCGGTGACGAAGCCGCATTCCTGTATATGTTCATAGTGTGTGTACCCAGTCAGGACTGTGAAAAACCCAATCTCTTAGTTTAAAATAATCTAATCCAGACTATTTTAGCCTATTAGAACTGCCTCCTAGAATCGTCTCATTCTGTCATCTTTAAAACTGAAACTGTCATCTGTCATTCTGAATTTGAAATCCGAAAAGCTACCTTTACTAAATCGGCCGTATCTCCGGAACCGTTTGTGCTTGGAACGAGGTTTAACTGTCATCGTACAGCTAACATTTCAAGCTTTACAAAGAACCTAAAACCGACTTACTACCCCTTATAGTGGCTCCATAATTGCGCTCGACGCACACGGCTAAATTTGCCACAATTTGACATTTTGCAGCGATTTGACATTTTGCTTAATTCCAGCCACGTGTAAAAAGATTTGTCCTTGCTTTCCTTTGCTGAAATTCGTTTGCAACCTGACAATC
This sequence comes from Ambystoma mexicanum, assembly GCF_040938575.1. Taxonomy (NCBI): domain Eukaryota; kingdom Metazoa; phylum Chordata; class Amphibia; order Caudata; family Ambystomatidae; genus Ambystoma; species Ambystoma mexicanum. The sequence goes on along the minus strand of NC_090930.1, from coordinate 289,119,481 downwards.
AGTCATAGAGCATTGCTAAAGTGATCCTGAACTAATACAAAGTAGCTGTCACCCACCCTGAACTTCTAGAGGGAATTAAAATCATTTTAGCATATTTCTCACTTCTTTGCATACCACATCAAAGTATATTGCCTGTGTTTAAAACTCCTACCTGTTTTCCTCTAAGCTTGCTAGGGGGGAACTGAATTATACTTGATTGCATTCCTGAGAACTGTGTGCTTCCCTTCCATCTCTTTACCTTGCATAAAGGGGGGGGGGTGCATTGTCAAAGAAAAGTGATTACATTGTCTTTTGTTGAAGTCATATCAAGCCTATTTCCTGTACTGCATTTTCATTCATCATTGCATTGTCCTTGAAGCCATAAAAGCATTCTCAGCTACTTTATCCTCTCTGTATCACTTCTAAGCCATCAAAAAGAGTGTACCACTGTAACATTATCCATTGTTGATCACTATCATCCTCACAAGTGTGCTATCAAATATTAATTTACTATAAAAGTGCGATAGATATATATTGTTTAATTTTCAAATAAACCTTTTAATTTGCAAAACAAACCTACTTCTTGGTTCAGTGGGATCAGGGGGATTCTAAGAGAGGGGTGTTATTTAAGGGTTGTCATCCAGAGTAAACGAACTGGACATAAGCATATATCAATAAGGGTTTCCCTCAGCATCCCAGACTAGGCATTGACTTAGCTGTAGAGTTGAATTGAATCCGCTTACAAAGTGGGGGCTCGGAGCCGGGATATTCTGGGTTAGATTTACCACTTGTGCAGCTTAATACAGTGTGCCAACTGACCGGATACACATATCCGGTTAGATCACCACGGTGTTTTACACTGTGAAAGCACCCCTCAAAGGAACGTTCTAAGGAAACGGTCTGTTTTGCAAAATAAAATACAAACTTCTGTAAGTCAGGAAGGAACTCAATTTCCAGAATGACGACACTGGTAGACATCAAAATAGCCAGAGAGCACTTCTTACATAAGCTATTTGTGAGAGGTGAATGGACTGAGCAGGGCAAGGATGCGTGGTTGCAGGCAATCACAGAACAGTTCACTGCAACTGGGTTAGACATCTGGAGAGATCAGGGCCCCTTACATGTGGCCCTGAGCGAACTATACATGGCTCCTAAAGCTAAAGATGAACACGACAAGATGGTTAGGATAGCGGCATATTTGTATCTATATATGGGAGCCATGCAGGACAAATGTGCTGAAGGTCAAGATCTGGCAAGTAGGCAACTGTTGACATTAGAGAAGGCCCAATCTGACCTGGTCTCTTCTGAGCAGAGGCTGCAGAGGAGCCAGGAGTCAGAAAATGATAGTAGGCAGTATATCATTAAAATAAAAGAGGACATGGATATACTGCAACAGGAAAAGACAGACCAGGATACCAGAATTCTGGCTTTGCAGAAGGAGCACCAAGGCAGTTTGGACTCCTTACTGCAGAGCCAGAAAAAGCTGGAGCAACAGATCAATTTCAACGGGGCATGCACAGAGCAGGTAGCCACCCTGCAAATCCAACTAGACAGAGAGAAAGAGGAAAGCAATAAATTGATTTTGAAATACCTGGATACCCAGGCAGAGTTTGATGAAGGACGCCAGAAAGCTGGTGCCTTTCAAAGGCAGAGGGACGACCTGGCGTCACAAATGCAGGCTCTTGTTCAGGAAAGGGATACCATAGGCCAGGAAGTCTGCCATTTAAAAAGAAAAATGGAAGAAAATCACTTGGGCCTCCAGGGGCTGGGTGACCTTGAAAAAGAGCATCAGGGCTTGCTAGATCACACCAGGAGGGTGGAGGAGGCTCTGGCAAGAAAGGAGCAGGCCAGTAGGGATGGTACTCAGGTGGTAACCCTCCTGCAGCAGGGACTGGCGCAGTACTCCAGGACAAATCAGGAGGCACAGAGAGAAAATTAGGCTCTCTGTCAGCACAATGATAGACTCCAGCAACAGGTAGCCATGCAGGAGAGACTGATAGAGTCTAGTAAGGCCTTAACTGAGTAACTGAAAGCGCAGGCTCTTGCATTGCAACAGGGAGCAGGGGCTGACAGAGATGAAGTTAGCTGGGAAAGGGAAACACCTGAGCATAACCTCAGAAGCCCTAGTACCAGAGGCCTTCATCTCTCTCAGTCGCTGGACTCTGCCACCCCCATGTCCCCTGGCGCGCATGAGCACAGGGCCACAGGAACGGCAGATTACTATCCAGCCAAAAGTATGGGGCTCATAGGCCAGTACCACCCAGGAATGGATGGGCGGGCATCCGGGCATGGGCACCTAAGTACAGTGCAATTTAGTGGGGAACCCCAGGAGAGTAGGCCCACTAAGGGCATCCTGAAGACCTCTGCCCAGTTAGGTCAGTGGGGGGGGTACCCATCAAATCCTGGTAGCAAGGAGGGATCTGAAGACTCCTCTGAGCGTCACAGGACACAGGAGACCAGGTCCCCACATTCTGCCAGCTATTCCCAGGCTCGCAGAATCCGGGAAAACCTGGAAGATCAGACGGGCACCTCTGGGAGCAGTGCTTCTGAATCAGAGGATGAATGGACCAGTGTTGCCCGAACCAAAAAGGCCAATAAGATGAAAAGGGCCTTGATTAAGGACCCCTTAAAACAGATTAAGGCAATCAGGAGTGTCATCACGCCTTATCATAAGAACGCCAAGTGTTCTATTTGGGAACACTTGGAGCTCTATGAGCAAATGATGGAGACTTTCCATTTGAAGGACAGCAGTAGCTGCATCCAGTACGTCAAATGGACATTCTCCCCTGAATACTCCAGTTTCTTTGCGGGGCTGGAGGACCAAAACCATTCAAGATGGTCCACATATAGGGCGGCCATCTTGAAACATTTTTCTGTACATAGAAATCCCCAAGAGGCTCGCAAGGCAGCCTACAATTTGCAATGTGGGGAGGATCAGGCCCCACAAGAATTTGTGCAAGAATTGAAGCGTGCCTTTGCACAGACCACCAGAAGGGTGCGCACGGACAGCAGAGAATTCACCAACACATTTTTCCATGCTCTTCCCAAGTACATAATGACCCAGCTCGTGAGAGATTTTCACGAGAAAAGATCTTTAGACTGGGTCATTGAGCAAGCCACCCGGATCTATGAGGTGCAGAAGCCCATAGAAAATAAAAGTAATGCACAGAAAAACCCCAAATCCAACAGCACCCCTGCTGCTGCCTAGGTGGCGGAGGTAAGGGTTGCCCCGTTTTAGATTTGGAGATGGGGGGGCCTAAAAACCTGCCTGCGCCAAATAATTCACAGCCCAGAAGGCCCTCGGGCCAGTCACAGAGAGGGAGTCGAGGAGGTAGTCTCACAAATGGGGTCTCTCGCTCCCCTGATTATGTAAATCCCTGCTACAAGGGAAACCGACCCATCCTGGGTTATGTGTGGACTCCCCCAGCCCAAGGGGGGGAATCCAGCCAAGCGCCTAACCCGGGGAACTTCCCTCCTAACTTCCCCCAGGAGGGCAGAAATTCACCAAATCCTGGCCAGAACTTTTTCCCCAGGTATCCACCCAATTTCCAACCCCAAAACCATCCATCCTTCTTTTCCCAATTCCCTGAACCCAGACAACCTAATCCGGGAGAGGGAAGGCCAAGGGTGGAGGGGTACCCGAATCTTCCCAATCCGGGGTATTACCAGAGAAGGGATAGCTACCCTTCCCGGGATCAGCCCAGGGGAGAAAATAGAGCACCGTATCAGCCTGAGCAGGTTTCACAACTTGAGCGCCAGGTCCAAAATATGGCACGGGATCTGGGTCACATACTGAGGGCTCAACAGAACCCTCAGATGAGCATGCCACCGCAGAATGCCCCAAACTCTGGGCCTGGTGCTCCAGAACAATGACGGGGGCAGCACCCCGATAACCCACTGGTTCCCAGGGAGGAGTCACAAGGTGAAGGGGGGTGTAAAGCCTTGGAGGAAGCATCCTTCCCAACTTGTAAACAGCCCCTGGAAAACCAGGAACCTGAAACAAAATCTCCTGCCCCTGAAAGCCTGCCTCCCAAGGAGCAGAGGGGGGGTAGGAGAAACAAAGGACCCAAACAGACTGTGGAATTAAGCTCGGAGACAGGGGGATGCTGAAACAATAATTTAATCACTGGTTGAAGGATAGCGTTATGCTTAAGGGAATTACTATCAAGTCCTCCCGGTTAACTTCACCGGTGTCTTGGTCTTCCAAAGTATAACGACGTTAGTCCTGGTCTGGTCTTATCTTGAGGTGTCCGGATAGGCCCACCACTCTGGTTCTCCCCTCTCTCCTTTCTCTGTGTCCTGTGGAATGAGAGCAACCCATTAGTTTGGTTTGGCGCCCTTTTATCATAACAGGAGGTTTCAAACCCCCTCCAATCACTGGGAGCCTGGGCTAACCCCCTTCTCATTGGTTCCTGGAACGTTGTCCCGCCTCCCTTAAAGGTTGCCGCCCCGGGCTGTCGCCATTCCCGTTTCCCTTGAGGTGGTGAGGGTTCACGTTGGCCATGCTGCCGTGGCCGCGTAGTGTAAAGGCGCATCCGGACGATGGGCATCCTTCTCCAGCCATATGTAGTTCTGGCACCATCAGAAGGAGCAAGGGGGCGGCGATCCGGTCGCTGCTCTCCAGCATCTTGGTACCACCGTGAGCTCGGCTCCCCGTTCCCCGGGCCGGGGTGGAACCCGGGTGAGTGCTCCGCGGGCCCGCTGCGGCTGTCCACAGAGGCTTCTCTCGCGGCTTCGCCGCGGCTGTCTATAGCGGCTCTTTCTGCAGCGTCGCCGCGGCCGCCAGCACCGCGGCTGTCCGCGGCGGCTTCCCCTTTCCTTGCTACAACGGGAAGGGCGGGCATGGATAGGAGGGCGGGCATGCTGCCAGGGAGTCCAGCGTCTCCAGACTCGTGCGGGCTGAGTGCACGCCACGGCACCACCCGAGGCATGACTCCACACATCCCCAACCCGATCCTGGGCCGTTCGGGCCAGGGTGAGCATCTAGATAGATAGTCCGCCACCAGCTGAAACCTGGCAGGTCTGTGCAACGTGATGAAGTCGAAAGGCTGAAGGGAGAGAAACTAACGGAGAACCCTCTAGTTAGTGTCCTTATGCTGAGCCAGCCACTGGAGGGGGACATGGTTGGTATACAGGGTGAACCGGCAACCCAGCAGATAATACCGGAGTGAGTCAACGGCCCACTTGATGGCCAAGCACTCCTTCTCAATGGTCGAGTAAGCCGCCTCGTGAGGCAAAAACTTCCGACTGATGAAGCACACCGGTTGCAGATCCCCTCCGGTCTCCTGCGACAGTACAGCCCCTAGGCCCTGGTTGGAGGCATCTGTCTGTAAAAAGAAATGTTTCTGGAAGTCTGGACAGCAGAGGACCGGGTTTGACGTGATCCGTCACTTCAGTTCCACTATGGCGTTCAAGGCACTTGGGTTGTTGGTCCGATTGGGATCTCCCTTGAGCCTTAACACGTCTGTCAAAGGTGCGGCCACCGAGGAGAAGTCCGGGATGAATCTCCGGTAATACCCGATCAACCCCAGGAATGCTTGTATTTGTTTCCTGTTGGTGGGAGTCTGTATATCGCGTATAGCCTGGGTTTTGGACAACTGAGGTTTAAGCACTCCCCCACCCACTATGTGGCCCAGATATTTGGTTTTGTGGGTTCCCATCGTAGTCTTCTTGGGGTTGATATGTAACCCTGCCCTCTGTAAATCAGCTACTACTAGTTCCAGATGGTCCAGATGCGACCCCCAGGATTGGCTGTACACGACAATGTCGTCCAGGTAAGCAGCAGCGTATCCAGCATGCGGTCTTAGTATGATGTCCATCAGCCTCTGGAACGTGGCGGGGGCCCCATGGAGTCCAAAGGGCAGAACCTTATATTGGTATAAGCCTTGTGGGGTGGAAAAGGCAGTTTTCTCCCTATCCTGTGTGCGTAGGCGTATCTGCCAATAGCCCTTGGTTAAATCCAGAGTACTTAAGAAATGGGCCGCTCCAAGGCCCTCCAGTAGTTCGTCCATCCGAGGCATTGGATAGGCTTTGTATCGGGACACCGCATTTAATTGTCTGTAGTCCATACAGAAAAGGACTGAACCGTCCGGTTTAGGAACGAGCACTATGGGGGACGACCAAACGCTGACAGACGGCTCGATGATATCCATCCGTAACATTTCATCCACCTCGGATTTGATGATGTTCCGCCTGGCTTCGGGTATCCAGTACGGTCCAAGCCTCACGGGTGGTCCGTGGTCCGTTTTGAATACATGCTCAAGCACGTCGGTTCGTCCAGGTAAGGAGGAAAAGGCATCACCATAGGGGAACAGCCTGTTCCTAATGTCCGTCTTCATTTCGGGGGAAAGGGTGTCTCCCCAGTTGACTGCATCCATGGTATCGGGAACGGTGTTCAGGATTTCTTCCGATTCGGGTTCCTCGATGCTCACAAAGGCACCCAGAAGAGGCTTGTTCCATTTTTTTAGAAGGTTGATGTGATAGACCTTTTCTGGGGTAGTTCGATCGGGTTGTTGTACCCGGTAGGCCACTGGGCTTAGCACATCAATGATCTTGCAGGGCCCTCTCCATCTGGCTAAGAGCTTGTTGGTGCTGGTAGGCAGGAGTACCAATACCTGGTCCCCTGGGCTGAAGGTTCTCATTCGGCTCCCCTTGTTGTAATTTCTTTCTTGAGTTGTTTGGGCATGTCCAAGGTTGATCTGGGCCAGTGTACGTAATGCGGTTAGGTGTTCCTTTAATTCCTCTGTATACTCGGTTAAGGACACCTCTTCCGTGGATTCCCACTTCTCCTTAACCAGGTCCAGTATCATCCGAGGTTGTCTCCCAAACAAGAGCTCGAAGGGAGAAAAACCGGTGGAAGACTGGGGGGTGTCTCTTAACACCATTAACACCAGGGGGATCGCCCGATCCCAGTTTTTCCCGGTTGGTCCCGTCACCCTTCTTAGCATTTTTTTGATTGTCTGGTTATATCGTTCTACCAGCCCATCAGTTTGGGGATGGTATACTGAGGTTCTCAATTGTTTGATCTGAAGCTGTCCACATATTTGTTTTAGGAGGGTTGACATGAAATTAGTGCCCTGGTCGGTGATTATCTCGGAGGGTATCCCCACTCGGGCAAAGAACGGGATTAGTTGGTCGCACAATACCCGGGCCGATGTTCCCTTTAGGGGAAAGGCCTCTTGGTAGCGGGTGGCGTAGTCGACTACGACCAATAAGTATTTATAACCGCGGCTGGCTGGTTCCAGGGGTCCCACTATGTCCATGCCGATCCTCTGGAATGGGATCGAAATGAGAGGCATTTTCTGTAGTGGTGCCTTGGCGGGTAGTACCCCGATGGTAAGCTGGCAGGTGGGACAATTCTTGCAATGTTTGGCTACCTCCCCGTAAATGCCGGGCCAGTAAAACCTCTTTAGAAGATTTTGTTGGGTCTTAAGGGAGGCCATGTGACCCCCACAGCGATGGTTGTGGGCCAGTTGTAGTACTATGAGACGGTGACTCTTCGGTAACACCAATTGTTCTTTTACGGCGTCATCGTCACCCTTATACCTCCGGTATAGGAGACCATGGCGTAGAAGGAACCCTGGGCCAAGGGCTAGGTTGGGTTCCCCTTCCCGGGCTGCCCTTTCCCTGGCCACACGTAGGGTCGGGTCGGTTAGGGTCTCTCCCCTTATGGTGTCCTCGTTATCTTCAAGCTTCCAATCGATAGGTCGGGTCATATAACTGGCCTGACACCATGCCATCCGGGTCCGCCTCTTTTGCCCTGGTAGGGGTTCCCGGGAAACAGGGTCCGTTCCCGTAACATCGGATTCGGGCGGGTACTTCTCTTCCCTTAGGTCCCTTAAGGTCTGTTTGAAGTGGGGAAGGTCAGTCCCAATTACCACCGGGGTGGGGAGACAAGGTAGGACGGCAACCTTCAAGGGAGTGGAGGTTTCATTTAAGTCAATCACTACATCCTTCATTGGGTAACACTTGGTGTCCCCGTGAATGCATCGGATAGGTACCGTTACGTTAGATAAGCAGGGAGAGTTACTCACGGTTGGTGATATGGCCGTCTGCCTGCTGCCGCTGTCCAAGAGTGCACGTGATGGTCGGCCGTCGACAAGAATGTCCACCACATAGGGTCCCGGGACGCCCTCCTCGTCTATTGGGTTCAGGTAACCGATGTCCATGGGTTCAACCGGTCTTCTCCTGGGACAAAACCGGGCTATGTGGCCCCACTCATAACACTGCGGTTGCTTGTAACCAGGTGTCGGCATTGGGGCCTTCTCTTCGCTTCCTGGTCTCTTGTCCTCTGGTCTCCTGGTGTTCTCGTCTGAGGGTTTCCATCTTATGGGTAGGACTCCGCTACCCCTAATTACATGGGGGTCGGAAATCGGGATGGCAATGCGGGCTGATACTCCTGTGGGTGGTAGCCGGAAGTGACCTGCCTTCTGCTATGCCGACGCAATGTCCACTGCTTCGGTTAGGGTGGGCCGATGGTGCTGCCTGACCCATTTCTGCTTTTGCCCGGGCAGGGCTTCTATGAACTGTTCCAGTCTGATTTTCTCGAGCAGGGGTTGGTTAGCTGGGTTTGGAGCCAGCAACCACATCTCGGCTAGGTCTTTTATCCTATAATACAGCTGGCGTGGGCTTTCCCCAGCCCTGAGTCTGGCTTCCCTTAGCTGGATCCGGTAGGCATCATCGTCCAGGCCTAAACGGTCTAGCACTGCGGCCTTGATCTCTCCGTACAGCGTATTGCCATTGGGGTTTACCGCCTGGTAGGCACCCTGCATCACCCCAGATAGCAGGGGGGCGACATACTGACCCCACCGGTCCAGAGGCCATTGCGCGTTCCTGGCTATGCGTTCGAAAATGGTAAAGAAAAAGGCAAGATCCTCCCCGTCCCTATACTTCTGCAGGAGGGCCGAGGGCACCAGTGGTTGGTTTCTCGTATTGGCTACTGCATCCGTGAGACGGGTTATGGTCTCATGCTGTTTGTCCTGCGCAGTGGTCTGTATAGAACCCTGCAGCTGGATGGCTTGTTGAAAGGCTTGCCGATCCACAGCTGCTTGTTGTGACTGCAGCTGCACCATCTGTTGCAATTGCTGTTGACCCTCGGTCAGGGTCTTTATCAATGCCTCCATAGCGCTGTCAGAAATCCCACCTTCGTCGCCAGTGTGGAATTAAGCTCGGAGACAGGTGGATGCTGAAACAATAATTTAATCACTGGTTGGAGGATAGCGTTATGCTTAAGGGGATTACTATCAAGTCCTCCTGGTTAACTTCACCGGTGTCTTGGTCTTCCAAAGTATAACGACGTTAGTCCTGGTCTGGTATTATCTTGAGTTGTCCGGATAGGCCCACCACTCTGGTTCTCCTCTCTCTCCTTTCTCTGTGTCCTGTGGAATGAGAGCAACCCATTAGTTTGGTTTGGTGCCCTTTTATCATAACAGGAGGTTTCAAACCCCCTCCAATCACTGGGAGCCTGGGCTAACGCCCTTCTCATTGGTTCCTGGGACGTTGTCCCGCCTCCCTTAAAGGTTGCTGCCCCTGGCTGTCGCCATTCCCGTTTCCCTTGAGGTGGTGAGGGTTCACGTTGGCCATGCGGCCGTGGCCGCGTGGTGTAAGGACGCATCCGGACGATGGGCGTCCTTCTCCAGCCATATGTAGTCCTGGCACCATCAGAAGGAGCACGGGGGCGGCGATCCGGTCGCTGCTCTCCCGCGTCTTGGTACCACCGTGAGCACAGCTCCCCGTTCCCCGGGCCGGGGTGGAACCCAGGTGAGTGCTCTGCGGGCCTGCCGCGGCTGTCCACAGAGGCTTCTCTCACGGCTTCGCCGCGGCTGTCTATAGCGGCTCTTTCCGCAGCATCGCCGCGGCTGCCAGCACCGCGGCTGTCCGCGGCGGCTTCCCCTTTCCTTGCTACAACGGGAAGGGCGGGCATGGATAGGAGGGCGGGCATGCCGCCAGAGAGTCCAGCGTCTCCGGACTCATGCGGGCTGAGTGCACGCCGCGGCACCACCCGAGGCATGACTCCACACAGACCCACTTTGTGGAGGAGGTACAGGTCTTCCATTTTGAGGGAGAGGGATCCTCAGAGGATCCTGGGAAAAGGATCTTCTCCTTCAGAGATGGGGGAACTTCTCCCAAGGAAAAATGGGTCCCAAGAGATTCCAATCCAGACTGGGTGGATGTGGGTATTGAGCTGTCGCCGCCCATCATCCTATCCAAGAACCAACAAAACCAAAAAACCCTGGTTCAAACCCATCCTGGTGACTGCCTCCCAAAAGGCAGGGGCGGCCCAGAACCGGAACCAGGGGAACCTACAACCGAATCAACAGACTACGTAGATGTGGGGATTGAGCTGTCGCCGCCCATCATTCTATCCCAGAACCAACAATACCAAAATCCCATGGGTCAAACCTATCCTGATGACTGCCTCCAAAAAGCGGGGGGCAGCCCAGAACCCGAAACCATTTTCAGTTGCCAACTTTTTCTTTCAGATTCCCCAGGCTCTCCACAGAATTCTGCCCAAATCTCTTCGCTAGCAATGTCCAAAACCAGAAAATTAGCCCAGCAGTTGTCCAAAAATGTGCATTATCTGTGCCCCCTTGAGGAGAAGGAGGGAAGATACTATGCCCCGGTACAAGTACAGGGGCAGGGTACAATTTTGGCACTGGTGGACACTGGATCACAAGCTACCCTTCTGTCCAAAAGGGCCTTTGATGAACTAAATGCAGGAAGGGGGAAGAATTATCATATTCCTCTCACCTCTCTTCCTGGACAACTGCAGAACTTTGACGGGAAGGAAATTCCTGTCGAGGGGACTGCAGATTTGGACATCAAAATTGGGCGACACAAGGTGAAACACCCGGTCATAGTAGTGACTCCAGAGGGCACCCCTTGTTTACTAGGGAATGACCTCCTGAGAAGGTTGTCACCCCTAATAGATTGTGCAAACAAGGTCTTCTGGACCCGGACTAGACGACCAATAAAATTAAAACAGAGTGTCAACCATGTTAGTTTAAATGGAACCTGCCACATGGTTGAACAAAAATCTGACTAAGTAGAATTTCACTTCCAGAACAACCAAATTCCAGATGTGACAGTAATAGCAGTAAGACAACAGACTGGTGATGGGGGGTCATCTCTATTTCTGAAAATCAACCTTCCTTCCAGTTTAAGGTGGTATTCCACACTGGAAGGAAACACTCTGAATTTCTTTACTAATCCACAATCAGACACTCCCACTCCTATAGTCCAGAAAGATGTGAAATCAGCTCAGAGCCTGGCTGATATTCAGCAAATTGGAGAGCAGTTGTTCATCCCTGTTCAGTTAAATGATGGGAAGGACTCTGTTCTCGCTCGAGTGTGTGTGAACAACGGTAAGAGCTTCATCAGCAAAGCCATTTTCCGCCAACTCCCAAAAGATCCAGCCATTCCCACATTCAAACTGATAGACAAATGGGAAATGGATCTGGAAACACCCAATTCCAAACATCTCCTGCCAAGCAGGTGTATGCTCAAAATCTCCATTGGCAACAAGAGCATAGTCCATAATTGTTGGGTCGTGCGAGATGTCACTGACGCCTTTTACTTAGGCAGTGACATTGTCAATCGCTTCGCCATTAGTTTGGACCTAATAAACTTCAAAGCTTGGTCCCAATTAGCAGATAATACCATGGGCTTTGATGATTTAGAAAAAGCATTTAGGTCAGCTCAATTGCTACCTTATGCAGTTGAAATTCAGATTAAAGAGGAAGTCACCGTCCAGAAAAGACCGGACAATTCTCCCTGGAAGTGAAAGTTAAAAGAGGACAAAAATTGAAAAACCCTGATGCGTATATTCATCTAAATGCTTCTCTTCAACAGCAAGGGTTAGGGGTAAACCCAACACCATTAGTCAACATAGAACATGACACTATTCCAATAGAGGTGGATAACAGCGACTTACAGAGTATTACTCTAGCCGCAGGCACCATCCTTGGAATGGCGGTTGATGACCGACATTTCTCCATTGATTTAGGAAATGAACTGTTAGGACAAATCCCCAAGGACTGTTTTGACAGTGACAGTGATGACAATACAACACCAGACAGAATTTTCACCCGGCATTGGGGGAACTTCCTGGTGTACACTTCTTGCCCTTATGGTAAGGAAGATGTGACTTGTGACTTCAGGAGGGATGAGGTGATTTTCTATGTCCATGAGGGCTGCCTTTCCCACCTGAAGCCTCCAGTCCAAATCAGCACTCTGACCAGGGACTTCTCCACCCAGCTGGAGGAGGCCGCTGAGATAGCCAAACCAGAAGTCTTTCCAGGCTTCAGGCAGATGGTGGAAGAGAGAGTCCACCTAGCTGATGCCTGTGTGACTCTGGAACAGAAGCAAATGTTGAAACAAGTTTTCTTGGATTTCCAAGATCTCTTTGCGGTAGACTCATATGACTGTGGTCGCACGGACATCCACACAACAACAATTCCCAAGGACCCTGGAATGACTCCAGTGTTTGTGAAGCAATATCGCTTGCCTCTCGCATTCATGGAGTCCCTTACTGAAATAATTAAGAACCTTGAGTCCTGGGAATAATCCGTCCAGTACACAGCACCTTCAATAATCCGGTGCTGGGAATATTGAAGCCAAACGGCCAGTGGAGACTCTGTGCCGACCTTAGGGAGCTCAACAAATGGGTCCATACTTCCCGATGGCCTCTGCCCTACATTGACCAAGGACTGGCCCAGATCCAGGGGTCACAGGTATTCACAGCAATAGACCTGACCAATGGATACTGGACCGTGCCTGTCAGTAGGGAGGACCAATACAAACTGGCTTTTACCTTTGGGGGCCAGCAGTACACATGGACCCGGACTCCCTTCGGATACCTCAACTCCGGCAATGAATTCAACATTTTCCTACATAAGGCCATGCCCGACCTGTGTGCAAGGAGTAACCTGGCTTATGTAGATGATGTCCTCATCAAAAGTTCATCTGTGGAAGAACACATAGCGGAGATCCGTTATGTTCTGACACAGTTGAGGGCCACCCGGAGCAAAACTTTCCTTTCAGAAAGCACAGTGGTGTAGAACCCGTGTTAATTTCTTGGGGCATGAGATTACTCCTCAGGGTCTCTGTCCCCAAGGAAAGAAAGTGGAAGCACTCCAGAAACTGAAGGATCCCACAACTCTGCGGGAACTAAGGAGCCTCCTTGAACTGACTAATTAAAGCAGAAAGTTTATAGAGGGCTACACAGTGATCACCAGACCCCTGATTCATCTCTTGAAGGGGGGGTCAAGTGGGAATGGGGTCCAGAACAATCCGAGGCAGTAAGACAAGTCAAGAGAAGCCTCTCACAAGCGCTTTGACTAACTTGCCCTGTCAGAAACAAGGAGTTCTTCCTGGAGACAGGGTTTTCTAATACGTGCTTGACGGCAGTATTATACCAAAAGCATGACAAGGTCAATAAAGTAATCTCCTATGCGAGCAAAACTTTATCCTCTGTGGAGGAACAATTCAACGATTATGAGAAGGCACTCCTGTCAACGGTGTGGGCATTGCAGAATTACTGCCCGTTTATCCAGGGGAACACATCATAGTGGAGACTCCACACCGGCCTCTGCAATATCTCCAAAGTGCAGAATCCGGGCCGGAAATGTGAGTAATTCCCGAATTACTTCCTGGATTCTGTCAATGCAAGGCTTTCCTGTGGAGGTCAGATATGGCCAAAACAAGAAGAGTCCCCTCGCGCAAGGTCTGGCTGACTTGCATGATTGTGCCAGAGAAAACTGTCTCGAGGACGAAAGTCTAAAAATCCTTAATTCCCCACACAAAGTCTTTGAAGAAGACAAGTGTGAGGGAATGCCCACTGTCTATGTGGATGGATGCTCTTACCATGTTGAGAACAACGGGGAAAAAGAACTGGTGGCCGGCATAGGGAACGCATGGGTGAATGAGTCCCCAGAACCCTCCGCTGGATACAAAATTGGTCCCCGAAGTAGTCAGGTGGCAGAATTGATGGCTGTGCATCAAGCCATCATCACTGCTGTCCAACATCAACTACACCAACTGGTCATAATCACAGATTCGGATTATGTACGGAACAGGTTTGTGGAGCTGTCGGAATTGAAACAATGTTATGCCTCCTATTGCAACAATTGTATGTGTATTGGCCTACACCAAGTTGTCTAAAAACATCATATGCGAACAAACTCCGCGGCAAGGTCTTGACCTTAGAGAAAGTAAGTAAGTCGCCATTTTGGATTAAGCCACCATTTTAGGTTCTCTTATAATATGGAAGTCACCCTGAACATCAAAATGGAGGCCGAATGTCATTCTGAGTAAGATTCTGGCCGTAGTGACCTCCGTACACATGAATAATTAATATGCCTGCAAGCCACTTGTTGGGGTCGCGAACTGAGACCTTGTCCTATTGTTGACCTATGTGTAAATGTACAACTATATCAGCGAAACTAATCAAAATGCATATATTATAGGATTGACCTGGCAAGGAACCCATAAACCCGACTCCTAGAATGGTTAACCCGCGAGAGGGTTGGCCAAGGGCTGGATAAAGAGTATAAAAATCCCAAGTATTCCAATGTACGGTCTCTCTTACTAATGCATTGAACCTTCGTTGAAGTTCGTTACGTTACTCTGAGAGCCGAAAAGCTATCCGTTTGTCAATTGACTTTGGTAACTGTTGTAGCTTTTAAATAAAGCACTTGTATGTTCTTTGTAACCTGTGTTGGTGTGTTTCTTTTTGGGCTTCCCGGCCTCATATTATTTTTATGTTTTCACAGAGCACCTGGTTAATTGGAAAACCAGAGGCATGTTATGTGCTAATAACAAACCCTTGAAACATGAGAAGTTAATCCAAAACATTGATGATCTGGTCTCCTCGAATGGGATGACCATCTACTGGAAAAAGATCAAGGTTCATTCCAAAGTAGAGTGACCAGACAAAACTGGAAATGACTTAGCTGATCAGCTGGCCAAAACCGGGGCCATCCAAGGGATCTAATAGAAATAGAGTCCCTGTTGGGGGCAATCCAGGTCACCGCTATCACTAGATCCCAGACAAATGCTCACAATGATCTTTCAACTGCACAATGGAGTAAGGAGACCCCTGATGCTGATTTGATTACAGCTCAGAAGGGGGATCCAATAATTGGTAAGTTTTACCAACACATTGAGGACCCTGAGAACTTTCCCCTGACGGATACCGATTACATTGGGAAAGAGGACCTAAGAGTGTTGATGAAATGTCCAAAAAGGTTCCGAATCCAAGACGGTTTGTTGGTAAGGAAATCCCAAGCTGGCCATGATCAGTGGGTGGTCCCTACCTCATTCCGAAGCCTGATGTTAAGTCACGCCCATGATGCGGCCACCGCCGGTCATAGGGGGTTTCACACAACACTGGAAATTTTAAAGGAGGTTGCATACTGGCCACACATGGGGCAGGACCTCGACCAATACATGAAGGGGTGTCTTGTGTGTGCACAATTTCAGCCAACATCCCTCACACACCGGCGCCTCTCCAAAAGAGGGGGATGACACTGCCATGGTCAGATTTGCAAATTGACTTTGTAGGCCCTGTAATTCGCTTGTCTAGAGGAAACAAGTACATGTTGACCGTTACATGCTTGTTTACCAAGTGGGTGGAATGTCTCCCGGCCCCAAACTGCAAGGCAGAAACAGCAGCTGCCCTGATGATTAACCACATCTTTACCTGTTTTGGTCTACCTCAAAGGATTGAGTCAGACAGAGGTAGCCATTTCACCAGCGAGGTAATGACAAAGATGTGGGAGATACTGGGGGTCAAAACGAAGTTACATATTGCTTACGGCCAGCTTCTTCTGGTGCAGTAGAACGCTACAACCGAACTATTGTGAGCATCTTAAAAAAGTTTGTTGCAGATTCTGGGCCAAGTTGGGATATTCGATTACATTACCTCTGATCCTAATGGCCATCAGATCTACCCCTTCATCTGCAACTAAAATGTCACCATTTGAGTTGATGACCGGACGCAAGATGGTGCTTCCCCAGAATTTGCTCTACAGGACCCAAGAGCAGACGTTGATAAATGCCTCCACAACTCATGAGTATGTGGAGAATTTAAGGAAACACCTTCAACATGCTTTTGCCTATGCTCAGCGGAATCTAGAAACATCAGCTGATAGCATGAAAACCCACTACGACCTGAAAACCACCTGGAAAGTATACGAGGTGGGGATCCGGGTATATCTATACAATTCCCAAAGAAACCAGTCCAAACAGCGAACATTTTTGCCTACGTGGAAGAGACAGTTTGAAATTATAGACAAAATCTCCCCTGTATCCTATAAGATCTGCATCCCCAAAGGTAGTCTGGCGGAAGGGGAAGAGAAGTGAGTCCACATTAATCAGCTAACGTGTTGCCATCCCAGGCACACTCTGCAACAACTGGAGGAATCTTCTGGAATCCCAGAGGGGGCCGCCCCAGAGTAATTCAGTTCCAACCCTAAAATATCCCACAGATAGTCTCTAAAATATCATGATTCTGGTAGGAAAATGTTTCATGTTATATCTTGTTTTTAAAACAAGACTGAAAAATGTAACCGGATGTATAAAATGTATGTGTTCACCACACCGTTAATAGTGGTGGAGAAATGTCTACGAATAGGTATTGCCGCTTTTGCTTTATCATCCTAGGAGAGATGAAACCACGGAGACTGAGCAAGGAGAACAACCCAGAGACCGGGAGCAAAGATCCGAAGGGCCCGGGGTACCGCCCAATATTCCCATCAGGACAGGCGAGGAGAACCGATCGATCCAACCGGATGGAGGAAAAGATGCTGAACTGTGCCATCTACGGAATTGGAAGAAGATGATGCGGACATACCAGCACGTGGATCAAAATATCCTTTGCATCCGACTGCCCCTCGACTAGAAATCAAAGTGCCGTCGGGCGGGGGGGCTTGTTGGGTGTCCTGACCCACGTTTGGACTATTAAACTGCAACATTTGGTGCTGTGGGCTTAGAAAATCCAAGATGGCGGAAAAGCCCACAGTTGTGCCAGAATCCGGGAAAACCCCACAGTTTGTGCGCACACCAAAATGGTTGCGTAACCTGCCACCCACCAGTGCAAGCATGATGGGCCAGGAGTGCGATGAGTGAAATGTGTGCCAAAGGAAAAACAGCAGTGCCGGTTGGCTAAAAAAAAAAGCGCTTTAAAATCACCTTTGTTTCCCTGAATGCAAGCTCAAAATGCCTATTTTAAACATCACAAGATATTCAAAAATCTCAATGAACACCAGCAGACATTTGGCAGAATGTATTCTTGCGTGCATACTAAATCTGGAAAGATGAAGAGCCCAAAACAATGTTTATAACAAAACTGGCTGAGCTGTGGATGTCAGCAGCTTAGGTTAAATGGACAGAAAGCCACTAAAATCAAAATGTTTAAAATAAATGAGTGACCTACTTTTGAGTGTAACATAGTTTGCAACTGTTGAAATGTCATAGTTTTGAACTTCGAAACAGCGTTCTAGCTGCATGTGTAAAAATTGTCAGTGTGATTTGAATGTAGAAAATTGGGAACTAAAGTGACATTTAGCTGAAGCCTGGCTGGAAGAGAGTGGATTCTGCCTGACAACTACCTCCGATAGGAGAGGGAATTCAGCAGCTGTGTTCCCAGGCCTGGCTGCATCCTGCTGCCCCTGCCAAAAGGAGATGACAGCTCTCTGATTGAATTAGGGGAGTGGCACCTGGGGACTACAGGAAACTAAACAAACCACTGTCCCTGTCTCAGGCAAATGTTATATTAGGGGGGTCGCAAATGGCTTCCTCTTGGGAGAAACTGGGAGGGGCAGTGCCTATGAGAGCAAGCTGAGCATGGGGGAAGTGGATAAACCGGAAATTCCACCATGTGCTTTGGAAAACCACACCCCTTTGGGGCCTGAGCATGATTTTAAAAAGATGGATAATTCACAGTGCGGACTTGTCAAAATTATATAAATAACATCATCATTCTTGTGATTGTTCTGTGCACATTTTAAGAGGTGTTAGGACCCTGTGGTATGTTCTTGGGGATAGTAGCGGAAAAAAAGGTTGTTACTCCAAATGTAAGCATGTTAAAAATCTGACACATTATCATCTGAAACCCATATCCCTGGTGCATATTTGTGTAAAATTTGGAAAGGTTTAGAGGATGTTATCTGGATGAAAAGGGGAGAATTCTGTCATAAGTGGACACGACATCGTACAAATTCAGGGATCGGATGGTTTGGTGCTACAGAAAATATGTTAACTGGACCTATAATATAAGAAAAATGGCACATAGATAAATATGTATTTGGGTCAGAAATAGATTTGTGTGCAATTTGACAAGGGGAGGTTCCTCTGACCATAAAACCTACAGCATCACTCTGACACTCCATTTCTTTCCCCCAATCAAGGGAGAGAGGAAAGCTTGGCCAATGATAAGTGAGAGGGGCAGGCTTAGCTAGGCCCAGGCACACCCCCATTTTCAAAACACATAAAAAGAGCCACT
This sequence comes from Ambystoma mexicanum, assembly GCF_040938575.1. NCBI lineage: Eukaryota > Metazoa > Chordata > Amphibia > Caudata > Ambystomatidae > Ambystoma > Ambystoma mexicanum. The sequence goes on along the minus strand of NC_090930.1, from coordinate 289,101,000 downwards.
GGAACCCAGGTAGGGACATTCACTTTCCACTTTCTTGCGGGACGCTTTGCCGGGAGACTCCAGACTTCAAATCCATCAATCTCCAGAGACCAGAGATCCAGAGAGACCAGAGATCCAGAGAGACCAGCGATCCAGAGAGACCAGAACTGTGCAGTGCTGAGAGCAGAACCAGAGACCAGACCGCTGTGAAGAACCGTTAGCAGAATTCCAACCAATCCTGACCCGATCAGTGACGAAGCCGCATTCCTGTTTAAGTTCATAGTGTGAGTACCCAGTCAGGACTGTGAAAAACCCAATCTCCTAGTTTAAAATAATCTAATCCAAAATATTTTAGCCTATTAGAACTGCCTCCTAGAATCGTGTCATTCTGTCATCTTTAAAACTGAAACTGTCATCTGTCATTCTGAGCTTTAAAATTTCATCTTAAAGCAAGATTCTGAGCTTTCCAACGAACCTAAAACCGACTTGCTACCCCGTATAGTGCCTCCGTAATTGCGCTCAACGCACGTGACTAAATTTGCCTTGATTTGACATTTTGCCGCGATTTGACATTTTGCTTAATTTCAGCCACGTGTAAAAAGATTTGTCCTTGCTTTCCTTTGCTGAAATTCGTTTGCAATCTGACAATCATTCATAGAGCATTGCTAAAGTGATCCTGAACTAATACAAAGTAGCTGTCACCCACCCTGAACCTCTAGAGGGAATTAAAATCATTTTAGCATGTTTCTCACTTCTTTGCATACCACATCAAAGTATATTGCCTGTGTTTAAAACCCCTACCTGTTTTCCTCTAAGCTTGCTAGAGGGGAACTGAATTATACTTGATTGCATTCCTGAGAACTGTGTGCTTCCCTTCCATCTCTTTACCTTGCAGAAAGGGGGGGGTGTATTGTCAAGGAAAAGTGATTACATTGTCTTTTGTTGAAGTCATATCAAGTTTATTTCCTGTACTGCATTTTCATTCATCATTGCTTTGTCCTTGAAGCCATAAAAGCATTCTCAGCTACTTTATCCTCTCTGTATCACTTCTAAGCCATCAAAAAGAGTGACCACTGTAACATTATCCATTGTTGATCACTATCATTCTCACAAGTGTGCTATCAAATATTAATTTACTATACAAGTGTGATAGACATATATTGTTTAATTTTCAAATAAACCTTTTAATTTGCAAAACAAACCTACTTCTTGGTTCAGTGGGGTCAGGGGGATTCTAAGAGAGGGGTGTTATATAAGGGTTGTCATCCAGAGTAAATGAACTGGACATAAAAATATATCAATAAGGGTTTCCCTCAGCATCCCAGACTAGGCATTGACTTAGCTGTAGTGTTGAATTGAATCTGCTTACAACAGACAGTAGAGTTGGTTATCCTGACTTTAAAAAATAACATATAGCGTTTGTGCTACGTCAAACTCAGTTGTGGTTTGTTCCCACACTATTGAATCTGCCTAGTTGGCTTCCGTTTGAGAGAGCAATGGTTTTCCCACACATCCTAACGGATTGCCCATATATTAGAAAAATCAATACATTTACTACTAGTAGTAGTATCAAAACTACCATCATTTATCTTAGAGCATACTTATTATTGCATATCTCCAAATTATCTCAATTTTTATACCCATATATCTGGATGAACCCATTAATCAAGATTAATAAAAAAACAATATATTGGAAACCATGGCTCTCTTATGGTATTAAATATGTGGGACAACAATTTGTGAATGGGATACCTCTTACGTTTAATGAGATGGTTATTAAATATCAAATTCCTAAAACATTTATGTGCCAATATTTAAATCTGGTAGATGCCATTGTGGTTCATTATGGTAAGCTAGTACATGGTGTTAACTCATTTCAAGAAAATGCAACATATATTGAATCAAAATTTCAACGCTTCTATGTTTTGCAAAGTACTTATATTACATTGGAAAATATGAATCAGTGGAAAAACCAATTGGAATGGAAACTGGACTGTTCACTAACAGACTCTCAAATGAAATGGCCTTTGACATTGAGAAATACGTTATTGTTTCTGCAACTTTGCTCCAGACTCTATATTTCTTTCATCATAGGGCCTTTAGAACTTCATTAATCCTATTCAAAAGTGGTTATACTCAGGATGAATATTTCTGGTGCTGCCTAGGAAAGAAAGGATCCTTTAGACAGCTAGTGTTTGACTGTATTCATACGAAATTATCCTGGAAAACTGAATGGAATGTGAAAAAGTCTATTTTTCAAGTGTGACAAGAACTTTGTATTGCTTTTCTATATCTAGGGAGCTCAATCATCCGACCCACCACAAAACAAAGGTTATCTGTTTAATCTTTTTATTGCAATAGCTATCCAAACTAGAACCTCAAATTGGAAAGACCTTAAAAAACTGAATTGTAAAATATGGTGGAACTCCATTTATAACATTCAAAGAATGGAAAACTGTAATGCTTCATCTCCACTCCTAGTAAGCAAACATGAACTGAAATGGAGGTCATTCACTGAGTTTATTAATAACACATTACCTAGCCCATGGCCTATAATAGCAAGTAACATTGTGTCCCCCCATGTTACTGTCTGTCCTGTCTGTCTTCCATGTATGTTCTTTATGTTTTTCAAGTTTAATAATTTACATAATATACACCTACTAGCTTATTTTGAAATGCTGCATACATTGTTATATTTATGAACTATGATATATCATGATTGGTTTTGCATATTAGGATTTATGTTTATTATCATTTTACATTGGGAAATATGTTTCTATTTATAAGATATTTATATTTAACTATTTCTCTGTATGTTTCAATTCAGCCTTGCATGCCAATGTATTAAATAATAAAATACTTAAACAAGAAGCAGTAGGCTATATGCAATTTATTAAATCACCCACACATAGAGATAGCCACATTTTAGACTGGGCTCTGACTATGACTCCAGTATTTCTGTAGCGTCAGTGGACCCTTGTCCGTGGTCAGATAACTATGTGATCTACTTTTTGCTTCTGCTTCCCTCAAAACTGCAGCGGTGGTTAAGACCCTCAGGATTATATGGAAGATTACCCAGGAGAACCGCTCTACCATGATTGCCCCTCATTTTCCAAAGCTAGCATGCTTTACTGATACCACTGATTATTGACTTGCTGCTCTAGAGCGTATAAAGCTAATTACATCTGAGATAAAGAAGAATGCATGGTTTACTGACGAGGCCATTAACGTCAGAAAGCATAAAAGAGTGTACGAGCGTGCCTGGCACAAAATCTATTGTCCTGACGTTAATAACCTGCAAGAAGGCTGTATTGGCACGCAAGTTAGCTATTAACTCAGCTGAACAGGCAGATTATAATACTAGAATCACCAATGCTAGATCAAGTGCTAAAGAATATTTTACTATCATTAAAGAGCTGGAAGGAAAAAAGGTCAAATTCCCCTGAGGTGGAGAAGAATAATCTTTGGTGTCAAAAGATCGAAGACAAATTCTTTGGAAAAATATTGAAACATCAACAATCTATTAGGTCATCCTAAATAAACCTTCTGTTGACCCTGGCACTTCTTTAGGCCTTCATTCTGATATCGATCATTCTAGATTTGCCTATATTTGTCAAGGGCCTAAAGCCAACATCATGTATCAGGGACATCTGTCCATCCAGCATTCTCAAGGACTCATTGGATCGATTAAACCTGTGGATCGCCAAGTTTGCTAAAGCCTCCTTCAGTGAGTCATTCGTGCCACCCACTCCCAAGGAGGCTTAGATCACGCCCCTTTGGTTCGGGCGTAAGCCAGTAATTACCAGCCAATTACAGCATGCCCTTCCTTCTAAAGATATTAGATCGCATGGCCTATCTTCAGTTTCAAGAGTTTGTTGAAATGAGTAATCTGCTTGGTACCCATCAATCAGGCTTTTGGGCCATGCATGGAACCAAAATTGCCCCCTTTGACCTAAAATCTAACATCTCAGGAAGTGTTATCATGGGCAAACTGCACAGCTTATGCTGTTTGATCTTTCTGCTGCGTTTGTTTTGATTGATCACGCCATTCTTGCTGATATGCTTAGTTAAATTGCATTTTGCTCTAAAAGTGCCGCTGCCTGGAAAATATCCTTTCTATGTCCTCACTTGTCTAGAGTTGCAGTGGTTGACTATTAAGCCCTGCCAGTTTCTATGTCCTGTGGGGTGCCTCAGGGATCCTGCCTCTTGCCCACACTTGCCAATATTTATACAAGACCCCTATTTGATCTTTTGGACAGTCAGGGCTTTTGATTCTCCAGGATTTAACAGGGGATTACATCCAAGATTTGGTGTCAATAAATAGAATGTATTCAACTAGTCAAGCAGCGATGGCTATCAACTCCTTAGCCCTTAATGATGGTAAAATTGATAGTGGGTTCTGGTCCCAGATTTAAAAAACTGGATCCGTGGTATAATCATCTTTCAATTGTGGGTGGTGCTATTGAGATATCCAACTATGTTGAGGCCCTTGGAGTGTACCTGGACTCGCAACTCTGGATGTGCATACGCCATCAGCTTGATGAGACAGATTATGTTTTTCCTGTCAGAGGAAAACAGTCTCTCATTAATTCATTCCAGACCGGACTATTGCAATAGTCTTTTGACAGGTATGTCTCGGGCTAACCTTGCTGCACTTCAAACAATTTAGAATAGAGCAGTGAGAGCTGTCTTCTGTCTAGCCAAACACGAGCAAGTTACAGCTGCTAGACACTCTCTATATTGTCTGCCTGGAACATAGGATCTCTCTTAAAATCCTTTAATTCATCTACAAATTCCAATCAGGCATGGCACCCTGATATCTGGCTGATCGACTGTTGCCTGTTCCAACTGTGTGGTCTCTCCGATCTAATGGTGATTTGAAGATCTCAGAGCTACACTTTAAGCTACAAAAGTTTGGAGGCTCTAGCTTTGATGTCCGCGCCCCTAGGGCTTGGAATGCCCTAACAACTTCCATGCGGGCTCTTGCTTCTCTGACGACTTTCAAAAGAGCAGTTAAGACTCATGTCTTTAATGTTGGATCTGGATAATCCTCATTCCCCTGACTACTGTATTTTGGAGCCTTTGTTAGGGTCTGTTCTTTTTGTAAGCCTTGTTTGCACATAGGAGCACCCTGAGGCCTTAGGGCGTGTGGTGCTATGCAATACATAACAATAATAATAATAATAATAATAATAATAATAATAATAATAATAATAATGATAATAATAGTAAAAATGTTACATTTCATCACGTGGCACTTCATATTCTATGCCCCCTCAGGCTCAAATTGGTTGTTTAACTGTCCGATTACAAACATATGATTGAAACATGTAAATTCAGGTAGCACATCAAAACTTTCCAGGACGGGCTGAAATGCTGAAAAGAAAATAATTCCTGGTCATAAATATAAATAAATTCAATGGAAAACTATATTATTTCCAAATACAATTTTCACACCTAATATATGAGGGAGGCCTATTGAAAATGTATGTGTCTGAGCAGTTTGTGGGAAGTTTCAGCTCGAAGGACATTGGGCAGGGTGTTCACAGTTTGGGGCTAGGTGGGGGAAGCCTATACCCCCTGCTTTGGCTCTTTTGATGGGTGGGATGCATAGTTGGTTAGAGTGGTTCACTCTTTTCGGGCACACGGGGGTGTCTCTGTTGATGGTATCGGATAGGTAAGAGGGGGCAGAGAGGCTAAGGCATTTATGGGTTAAGGTAAGAGTCTTGAATGTAATTCATTCCTTACCCGGGAGCCAATGGCCATCTCGTCTGGCTTGTGTGATGTAGTCTCTTTTGGGGATGCTGAGTGCTGCTCTGAGTGCGTTATTCTGGACGATTTGGAGTTGGTTTAGATTTTTAGCTGAAGTGCCTTCAAGGAGTACATTGCAGTATTCTAATTTGGCACCAATAGTGGCTTGGGCAATAGAGAGACAGTTTTGGTTGGAGACGAGTGGGTTGATGGCGTTTATTAGTTTATTGGTGTGGGCAGAGGCAGAGGCAATGGCTCTAACCTGTTTGTTCATGGATAGGGTGGACTCAGGATGGACCACAAGGGTCTTAACTGAGGTGGAGACCTGGATGGTGGTGTTGTCCATTATCTTGGTTATTTGTTTTTTTTTTATGTCCAAGAGGGCAGTTTCAGTGCCATGGCCTTTGCAGAATCCAGATAGTCTTTTGCCTAAGATGGAGTTGGATTCAAGGTAGTGCTGGGTCTGGTTGTGAGACGGGTGCAATGAGGTGGTAGTTGTTCGGGGTGGAAGGGTCAAGGGAGGGTTTCTTGAGAACGGGGTGGACCCACGCTTCTTTTAGACTGGATGGGACTATGCCTGAGGTGAAAGATGCATTAATGAATGCAGTGATGAGGGGGGCAAGGGCTTCAGCGCTGTCTTTAATGATGTTGGTTGGACAGATGTCACCCTTGCAAGTGGATGGTTTGAGGTGTTGGAGGAGAGCAGTGATTTCGGTAACAGAGACATCTCTGAAGGAAAAGAGGGGTGGGGAGGCTTTTGTGCAGGGTAGTAGGTGTGGCAGGGGGGTTTGACTTTGGTAATGCATTGCGTTGGGCTTGTATTTTGTCTTGGAGAAGGGAGATTTTGTTTAGAAGTGCAGCCTGGGTACTGGTGCACCAAGCTTGATCTTTAATGATTTCATCAGGGCTGGTGGGCGGGCTGGTGAGATCTTTGAAGATGATTTGAGAAATGCAGAGGTTGATGTCGTTGGATTTAGCCTGGAAGATAGCTTTTTTGTATTGCTTAGAGTTTATTTTAAATTCTTCATTGGTGGAGCCACAGGGGTTGGACTGCCAATTGGTTAGGGCCACGCATTTGTTTGAGCGGAGGACAAATAGGTCATCCCTAAACTATGAGTTGTTGTGCATGGATTTCTTTTCTTTTTTAGCTTCAATTGGAGCTATGGTGTTAATGGCACTAGTGAGGGTCCAGGAGTAGGTGTCAGCAAGGGTGTTGGGGTCAGTGGCGAAGGGAGGTTTTCATTTCTTAAAATCTAGGAAGGGGCGGATGTTGTCTGCTGTGAGTTTTTTGGAGCTTCTGGCCATAGTTGGTGGGGCGTAGGATAGTGGTTGCGTGGTGGGCTTGGTGGGGATGTAGAATTGGATACAGTTGTGGTCTGTCCAATGGTATGCCAAGTTGGAGGTTATGGTGGAGGAACAGTCATGGTCTGCGACCGAATAAAGGCTGCAGCCTTTGGAGTGGGTGGGGTGAGTGATTTTTTGTGTGAAGCCAAGGTCTTTGAGATCTATAGCAAGAGTTGAGGCTGCTTTGTCTTTGGGGTCGGAGAGACTGAGGTTAAGATCACTGAGTAAGATTGTTTTGGTAGGGTTTTTTAGATTATTGCTTAGGACATGGAGGAGGTGCCCTTGGAAGTCGGGGCTGTGTTGGCGGCCTGTACGTATGTTTATTGAGCAGTTCACAGATAGGGATAGCTTATCTGAGAGGACGTCAGCGTTGCCTTCCCAGGTGTGGTGGCATAGTCGGACGGGGAGCTCATCTTTCTGACCTGGCAGAGGATGGAATAACCCTGTGGGATCAGCCAGCAAGATGACAGGACTAGAGGCCTCATTAAGCCAGGTTTCCGTGATGGCAAGTAGGTCTAGGTCATGAGTGGAAATGAGATTGTTGATCTGAAGAGCGTGAGCTTGGAGGGATCTGGCATTGATGAGGGCACATCTAAGGGCGTGGGTAGGTCTGGTCTTTCTAGGGGGGGAGAGTGAGGAGGGGAGCTGGAGTGGTGTAGGGATGGAGTGGCTGAGGATGTGGTGGAGCAAGTAGGAATGGTGAGGGGGTACCTGCACGTTTGTGGACTGTGTGCAGAGGTGCTGTGGTGTGGTATGGTGTGCTAGAGCTAATTTACATGGTCTGTGTTTGGCCGTGTGATCGGAGAGTGTAAAAGTAGCTTCAGTGAGAGAGCCTAACTTGAGATTTATCCTTGCCAGTGGATTTGGGAGGCTGGGGTGAGGCAAGGGCTCGGTGTGTTCTCTGAGCCTTGAGTTCCTAGTTTCAGTGTGTGTTGGAGGGTATTCATGGCAGAGGCGCTCATGGTAGTGGTGTTGGCTGGCCAGGTGAGTTTGTATGGAGAGAGAGTGGAGGGTTGAGTATAGGATATGGTCGGTATAGTTGGGTCAGAGTGCAGGAGAGTGGCTAGTGTGAGGGCTATTGCAATGAGTGGTAGAGGTGAAAGTGCAGTGAGAGAAATGTTTTGAGATGTATACATGAGCAGAGACCGGAGAGATAAGGGTAGATACATTGGTCTGTGAGGTGTATACTGCCATACGGGCAAAGTGGTACGATGCAGTATTCAGGATACAGGTAGGTTGGATGCAGCGCATAATAATCAGAGCACAAAAATAGTTAGATGTATTCATCAGTTTTACAGGCACAGGGGGCTAGATGCAACATTCCAAGATGAGGGCACAATGAGCAAAACTGCAGTGGTAACAGTGCTGGCACAGTGGGCTAAGAGCAATAATAATAGATGTAGCGTATAGTAATAGGGGCACAATGGGCTATGGTGCGGAGGTCCTGGCACAGTGGGCTATATGCAATAATCAATTTTCGGTCATAGTAGGCTAGATGCAATAATCAATTTACCACAAAGGTCTTAACTGAGGTGGAGACCTGGATGGTGGTGTTGTCCATTATCTTGGTTATTTGTTTTTTTTTTTATGTCCAAGAGGGCAGTTTCAGTGCCATGGCCTTTGCAGAATCCAGATAGTCTTTTGCCTAAGATGGAGTTGGATTCAAGGTAGTGCTGGGTCTGGTTGTGAGACGGGTGCAATGAGGTGGTAGTTGTTCGGGGTGGAAGGGTCAAGGGAGGGTTTCTTGAGAAGGGGGTGGACCCACGCTTCTTTTAGACTGGACGGGACTATGCCTGAGGTGAAAGATGCATTAATGAATGCAGTGATGAGGGGGGCAAGGGCTTCAGCGCTGTCTTTAATGATGTTGGTTGGACAGATGTCACCTTTGCAAGTGGATGGTTTGAGGTGTTGGAGGAGAGCAGTGATTTCGGTAACAGAGACATCTCTGAAGGAAAAGAGGGGTGGGGAGGCTTTTGTGCAGGGTAGTAGGTGTGGCAGGGGGGTTTGGGCTAAATGTAATATTCAATTTACAGGCACAGTGGACAAAATGCAATACTCCATTTTTTAGGCACAGTGGGAAAAAGCAATAGTCAGTTTTCAGGCACAGTGGGCTGAGTTGGTGTGATCAACAGAAATGGCAGAGTGGGCAGATGCAGTGATCCAGGGTGCTGAATGCTGCATTCACTAAAGCTTTCAATAATCAAAGCAGTGAGCTACATTGCAATAGTCACGGGGGTAGAATTATTCAATGATCGAGGCACATTGGGCTGCGAAGTGCAGCAAATAATGTTCCGTGCACAAGTGAGTTAGATGCGATAGTCAAATTTAAGAAGGAGACATAAGGGCTAGATGCAGCATTGTGCGTGTTGTACAGTGCTTCGGTCGGCTGTGAGGTAGAGATACAAGTGGAAGCATACAAAGTTAGACCGTAGGTTTGGAGATGTCCGACTAGGCGAGCAATGGCAAAGTTTTCAGTAACAGCCAGCAGCCAATTTTTCAGAGCATTTAGTAAAACGTTTTAGCACAGTGTGCTGTCATTTCAAAATGCAGTGGTGCACATTTTTACAAAGTGGATGTTTTCATGTGTGCAAACTGCATTAGAAATACATAATTAATTAACCTTGTACTAATTGTCCTACTAATATATTAACTGCTCCTCTAACATTTTAATGCAATTCGACATGCACGGTTTCAAATCCACTTATTTTCCATGAAGAGGTGCACACTCTGAAATTCATACCATGTTAGTGTTTTCCGTGGAAAGCAGAAGTATGCCATTGGCAGGAAGGTAAATGGAAACAGTTGCTTTGCAGGCCTGAAATCTTCATTGTATTGAAAAACAAGGGCTGGTACAGGGCACATTCTTTTATTCTGATCGGTAGGGATTGGAGGTGGATTTACCGGTGTAGTCCGACCTTTGCGGGACCGGTAAGTTCCCATTGAAAATGCCATTCCCCATTCCCATTTGAGCCCCAAACGGGCTGGCGTGTGTCAGGCCCGTTAGTTGAGCCCTGGTCCCTTAATGGGTCCCGTCCATAACACCAGGTCAGACCAGGCATTAAAGGAGGGACCCGCTAAGGGACCTTGTAGTAGGGCGGTAAGGGATTACCAGCACCGGTCTCCTTACCGGTGCCCACTATCCCTTACCGCCCAATTTGGAATGAGGCCCAATGTCAGGATTTGTATAATCTCTTCGGCACATACATCTACCATCTTAAAGTTGGCCTCCTGGAACACTCAGGGATTTTCTAACTTGTTAATATCTAGTGATATAAATCTGGGGGATATGACCTGATTTATCTGCAAGAGAATAGGCTAAGGAAGACCCCAGTGCTGGATGGTTTTGAAATAACCACAAGTCTAGCAGTTAAAGGGAGAGTAGGACGTCCATCAGCGGGTCTCCCATAGCGGTCAAATCAGGCAGTCCCTTAAGGCTCTTAAAAACAGCCTTAACGAACCTCCTCACTCAAGAGATAGTGATTGGTTGGGAGTCTGACAAGTCCTCAGTAGGACTGCCCTCGAGCATCGTAGCGCTGTTAAGAAGGCTTACTTAGGTTACATAAGTGCTGATGAGATAGGTATACATGTAGCCTTACCTCTTCTTGCAGGGCGACGGCACAAACAATGCATAGAGTCAAATCAAAACAAGAAGGCCATCCTTATCTTGAAAGGTGGTATCAGGTAATGCAAGAATCAGTTTAGGTGGCCCAAATAACAGTCAACCCCATGTTGAGGGCGGTAGCTCCAGGAGAGTGTACAGTCAAATCCAGTGGCATAAAGCATGGCCAGGCTTATCTTGAAAGGTGGTGTCAGGTAATGCAAGAGTCAGTATGGGTGGCCCAGATAACAGACAACGCCATGTTGAGGGCGGCAGTTCCAGTCAAGTGTACAGACAAATCCGGTGGCATAAAACAAAGTCATCATTTTTTATAAAAGGTAGCATCAGGTAATGCAAGGGTGAGTATGGGTGGCATAGACAACAGCCTGACCCTGTGTTGTGGGCGGCGGCATATCCAGTGCAAAAGGTAAGATCCGGTGGAATAGACATTGAGGCTGGCCCTATGTTGAGGGTGGCGACAGCAAGTAATGCATGAGTCAGAATAGGTGGCATAGGCAGGCAACTTAACCCTATGTGGAGGGCGGCAGTGCATACTATGCATAGGAGGACAAATCCAGTAATCCATTAATGCAGCCAACTGGCTACCAGGGAGTAGGGGCCATTGAATAACAAGCAGGTGATAACGGGGGATGTGGGAGACATACACAATACATACATAAAACCAAGGGGCCGGGGGCGATACACGCAATAGATGCACACAACCAACGGGTGTGGGGAGACACACAATACATACACTCAACCAGGGGGGTGGGGAGATACACGCATACCTACACACGACCAAGGGGTGGGGGGACATGCATTACATGCACTCGACCAAGGGGGTGGGGGAAGAAACACGCATTACATACCCTCGACCAAAGGGGTGGGGAGATACACGTATACATACACACGATCAAGGGGTGGGGGGACACGCATTACATACACACGACCAAGGGGGTGGGAGGAGATACACGCATACATATACATGACCAAGGGGGTGGGGAGATACACGTATTACATACTGGCAACCAAGGGGGTGGGGGAGAAACATGCATACATACACACTATCAAGAGGGTGGGGAGATACACGCATTACATACCCTCGACCAAGGTGGTAGGGAGATACACACACTACATGTATTTGACCAAGGGGGTGGGGACATACAGGCATTACATACACTCGACCAAGGGGGTGTGGAGATACACAAATTACATACACTTGACCAAGGAGGTGGGGGAGATACACGCATTATATTCACACTGGGAGATACACGTGTAGCATTCACACAATACAGGAGGGGAGGGCAAGTCATGCAACAGGCATGTGGTTGAACATGGAAAAGGAGGGGAGCTACATCATGTAACAGCCCATTGCTGAGGTGGGAGTCCTGACATACAATTGCTATATAGCAGAATGAGCATACTATAGATTATACACTGTGAGGCAGTAGTGGTAAAGTTTCGGGGCCAAAATGGGAGTAACCATGGTTACGAGTGGCTGGCTGCTCATGTGAGACAGAGGGGGGAAAGACAAGTGTAACATTTTCGAGAACCTGTGGCAGAGTAGCAGAAACAGGATCCTGGTTGTATGGATCGGACCGGAATCCAGGTAAAACAGGGAAAGACAGGACCCTTAGTCAAGGCCCTTGATGTAGGTCCGGCGTCGCCTCCCGGCTCCGAATACACTTCAGGTGCTGCTTCAAGTGGCCAATCAGAGTGATACTTACCTTTCCAGGCAGAGAGAGAGAGAGGGTCAGGCATGACGATGAAACTTATTGGAATTGGGATCCAGTGTTGATTTCCAAAGAACTGTTTATAGCCCAGGTTACCAACCAACTGGACGCAAATATATCAGTCAGCAGTCGAAATCTGTCATCATATGTGGTGACCTTAATATTTCTGACCTGGCAGTAAACAAACAGGATCAGGCCTGGCACTACGATGACCCGCGGCACTCTAGATGGGATTTGTGGAATTCACTTATGGACTCTAGAGATATGCACCTTCTAATGGCAACTTTAAAGGTGACATAACATCCCAGCCGACGTGGGAAAACATGGGGTATAGTTCGGTTCTTGACTATATCTATGTTTTGGTGAATAGCTTCCGAGTGGTGAAAACAATTCATAGTGACCATCACCTCCTCTTGCTGGAATGGAAGGCATTCAGTACCACAGTTCAGAACTACATGACATCAATGGTTGACTCTTGCAATAGGGGATTACGTCTTAGACTATCAACCACTAAGATTAGAACTTTAACAAGAGACTTTGAGAAAGTTGGTTCGCTGGTTGAATACTCCCCCCTGCTGAAGCAATAGAGCTACCGCTCTAAAAAGATGTCTGCGGCAAACAATTATAAACACATCTTTAATCAGGACTTGGTGGCACAGAGAACAGTGGTCTGAAAGTTGGCAGAGTGGTGAGGAAGTCTGTATTGCCTAAAGATCTTCAAACAGCACCACAGGCTCAGTCGAGTTACAAAAACTGGCTTCGGGCATCCAAATATCAGAGATACCAGAATGACTCAGAGGCCATGTTGAAAGCTCTGACTGGTAAAGATCTTAGGAAATTCTGATCACTGATAAAGCCAGACGAGACTGCGTTAAAAGAAGAGCAAACCAACCCAATAAGTGAGGACTCGTGGATTAAACATTTCCGAAGTTTGTATGCTTTGACCACAGGCATTTCTTTTAACTCTTCTTGTTTTCTCATGACAGCTTCTGTGATGTCTCTTATGGCAGGCAGTCTTCCCCCTTCTGCTGCTTTAGTTTGTGGTTCTGCTGGCCTGTTTCGTGTACATTCAGCGTTTGTGTGCGTGTAGTTGTCAGTGATTTTACATCATTCACTTCATGCCAACCCTGTCTCCGGCTTTCCTGCTCATTCATTACCACAAGTGTGTGTGTGTCGTTGCTAATTACATCCATTTCGAGTTCACTCACTCCACCATCAGATCTTCTAGGGACTGGAATGACTATATAAGGTCTGGGTGCTTTTGTGGGTTTCATGCGTATATCATTAGGTGGGTGCACTGAAATTGGAAAGCTTTGTGCACCAATATAGAAAGCAGTTCTGATCGTTAATGACAGTAGAATAATGATAAATACAATGCATAAGTGCATTATGGTTCGGTATGTGAGGTGACAGCATTTCCTTCCAGAGAAGCCGGGATGCCTCTCTTCTTGTGGGAGGGCCAGGTTGCTGCTCTGGACCCACATCTAGATCATTCACCAATTGTTGATGTTAGCATTTCCTTATCCAATGTCGTTTTTCAAGGTCTGAGTTTATGAGTGTCTGGTGTTCAAAGGTGTTCCCCTTCCCCCTCTTGCAAGTGGTAATAGTCTTTGAATTCAGGATGCAGTTCCTTTGTTAGACTATGGAAAAGAAATCAAATTAAGTAATACTTCAGTGTGTCCCTTTACTGTGCATGTTCAAAGTAGGTGAGCTACCAGTCCACCCCCTGACTCTGCTTCAGTCCTGAGGACAGGCTGGACACTAGTCAGTATAAAGAAGTAGGGAAAAATAACAAAAAATGTAACAAATGGAGTTCTTGACTCTGCTCCCTCGATCTGTCCCTCGGCGGAAGGTTTCACCATCTTCTCAGGAAACTTCTCTGATAATTGGAAAGTTCCACTTGGAGCATGATTCCGTGCAGCAGTGTTCCCATTTTTGCAATATTTGTTGGATCTCTGATGAATGTGAGAATATCAACATCGATTGGCCTCCCACCAGCTCTGGAAAGTCAGTTACTAGGCAAAACAGAATTTTATGAGCCAGCCTGCTGTTTTATGGTGATAGGGACATCTGTCCTGTCTTGCTGGGTTCAGGATTATATGTTTTTTCCTTAATGTAAACAATGTCTGCACTGTCCGTTTGCGTGGAGTGCAACCAGAAAGATCATGCTGTTTACGAGACGGCTTAGGTTCTCTGTATTCTTTGGATCTAGACTGAATGTTAATGTATCAGTTGTTCTCCTGACAATAGATGGACAGTCTTCAATTATGTGAAAGAACAGTGTGTTGATGAGCTCATCTATTTCTGCCTGTGTTGGGAACATTTGCTTCTTTCTCACTGTACTCGGGGGGTACAATGAATTGTTCTGCAATGACAGTAAGCAGTTGTCTTATTATTTTTTTCATTTTCAGGATCCTGGAGAAAATCTGCGACACTTGTGATCCTTCCTACCAATGACGGGTACGATCGTAGCACTAGGTTGACATATGTGACCACATCCTTCATGATATTCCTACTGTAGGACACAATAAGTGATTCCAAATAGGGTCTTGGTGTGGAAGGAATCAGGGTGCTGTATCTTCTTCCAATTTATGAGTCCTCGGTCAAAATTTGGCATATTCTATTTTGTGGCTTATAAGCAAAATGTTCTTCTTCACCCTGAAACTAGGATGCACAGAGTGTCTGTTTTATGTCCTTATCCCCTTTTTTACTTAGAGGATTGTCCAAATTGAAGCCACAATCTTTTGGCAAAAAGTTCTTTGTCTTTATTTTGCTGATCATGCGTCCTTCTTCCTCGTCATGGATCTCATCTACATGTGCTGTGGTTCTTCCCCGTTGCTCGTCGATTCCTCCTCTCGTTGGGGTGCAGGCAGGGGGCCTTCTCCAATGTAGGGTTTGATATCACTGAGAAAAATCTACGCTCTCCTGCCCTGTAACTTCAGAGCAGACAGAGTGCAGTCCTCTATGATGAAAGGACACGTTGAATCTTGGTTCGTCCCACTTTTTCCTTGTATGATTTCTCACCAAGACGGCATCACCTGGGAAAATTATTGGAACATGTAGACCTTGAACAGAGTCTGATGTAGTGTCTCCTTCTGTGTTCTGTGCTGCGCTGCACCCTTTTCATTGTCGCTGCAGCTGGTCTGAAATTACAGTAAGGCAAGATGTCATACAGTTCAGATGGTTTTGCATTTCAGACCCTAAAACCTCTCCTGTCAACTGGGGATCACACCTAGCTCTATCTCGGGGTGTGAGGGGAGTTCTCATTCTTCTTCCTGTGGCTATCTCGTGTGGTGTAAAATGATGGTCGGAGCCAGGTTGGTTCCGAAGAGCATACAGTGCCAATGGCAGGCAGTGCAACCATCCCCTCTTTAGAGTAAGCTTCAACTTGGCTATCCTTTCCTTTAACAAGCCGTTGAGCCTCTCACAGAACCGATTACCCTTTGGATGATATGCCAATGAGAACTTGTGCTTTATACCAAGCAGCAAGCTAATCTGCTCGAACACAGTATTAACAAAATGAGCCCCATTATCTGGTCTCATGACTTCACACACAACCCACCTGGGGAAGACTTCCCTCACTAGAAATTTGGCCACACAGGTAGAGTCTGGGTGTGTACATGGACCTGCCTCAATTCACCTAGAGAATGGACACACCACAACAATTAAATACCTCTACCCGTTGCATACTTGAATCATATCGACGTAATTGACTTGCAAGTGCTGAAAAGGCCCATTTGGCCTGGGGATAATTCCTCTCATTACTTTTAGTGTGTGCCCGATAGTGAATTGTTGGCAGATTATGCAGTTCACCATAGAAAAATGCAACATGCTCAGCGAAATTAGTTATGAACCAGTCTTCCGCGAGTGTTGCTGCTAGATTCTCTTTTGTCATATGCGCCGGGTAATGTAACTGCTCCAGCGCTATTTTTAATAGGGCTACAGGCATTACCGGTTTACCAGTGCTGTCTTGTCACCACAAGCTGTCAGAGGGGTTTAAAGAACACCCTCAATGTTTCCACAGGTTCTTCTGTTCCTGTTGTGTCTCCCCTTGGAGCTCCATAAATTGTGTTTGCCCAAGATCGTTATAGGCTTCCGATGTTGCCCGTGCAACCATCAACCTTTCATTGGTGCACGCAACTTCCACTTCCATAATCGTCTCTCTTTTGGATCCCATACCTTTTTGGATCCTGTGTCTGCTGCTTGGTTCCTGCATGAGACAGAATCTGTCCCCTTGGTGTGGGCGGCACATTTCATGACCGCTATGCCGACTGGGAGCTGTAGTGCCTTAATCATCCTGTCCAATAAGGCTTCGTGCTGCACTGGTGTGCCATCCACTCGGAGGTAGCCCCTCCTTTTCCAGTGCACTAAGCCTGCGTGCACTGTCGACATTACATAGGCAGAGTCACTGTACACTGTCACTTCCTGGTCTGTATGATTCGCAATGGCGAGTATCAACACCAATAATTCTGCAGCCTGTGCTGGATAATGAGATGGTATTTGTGCACTAAGAAGCACTTGAAACTCTCCACTTGCTGTGTGTTTTATCAAAGCAAGGCCTGTGTATCTTTGCCCATCACTTTGTTCGATTCCCGAAGACCCATCAATAAAGAAGATCTCTTCTCCTGCCAAGGCATTTTCTTTCACCCTGGAAATTTCATCATAGAATTCTTCATAGTTTGCGCAGTCATGTATCGGCCCACCCTCAGTGATTGGCTCTGCAGTGAACATGGCTGGGTTTACTATCTTACATCGGACTATCTTAATTGATGGGTTCGATATGATCACTTCATAAGCAGAAGCTCTCTGAGATGTCAATGTGCCCTTTGGTTTCTCTAGAATGGCAAATCATGAGTGCCCGATGTACAATGTCATGGAACATCCCATCAAAATGGTTGTAGCCTTCTCTATCGCGAATGCTGCAGCAGCTAAACTTTGTTCGCATGGGAAGTGGCCTCTTATTACTGGGTCCAGGTTCCCACTGTAGTATGCTAGGGGCTTGTTCCCCAAGGAGGTTCTTTGAGCGAGTACTGCCATCATGACGCGTCCATTAGAGTGTGAAAACAGGTAAAATTCCTCTGCATAATTTGGAATTCCGAGACCTGGAGCTGTGCAAATCGCTCTCTTGAGTTCAGAAAACCCTTTCTCCATGGCGTCATACCATTCAATCTTTTATTTTGCCACTCGGGCCTTCTTTAGGGCCTGAAGTAAAGGCTTAGTACAAGAGCTGTAGTCGAAAACCCATGCCCTAACATAGTTGTACAGGCCTAGAAAGCTCTGCATCTGCTTTATCGTGTGAGGCTTAGCCATGTTAAGTATGGCTTCAGCCCTTTCTGGGGTCACTTTCTTTCCCTCATGAGATTAGCTGGCCTATGTACAGCACTTCTTGTTGATAATATTGTAACTTTTCCTTGTCAACTTTATTTCCTTTTTCAGCCAATATAGTCAGTAGCTGAACAGAATCGTGCCTGCATTGCTCTTCTGTTGTGCTACAAATTAGGATGTCATTCTCATATTATAAGGCGACACTTTTTACTGCAATATTGCTGAAATCCATCTGCAGGACTCTGTTGAAAATAGACAGAGACTCACAGTATCCCTGTAGTAGCCTGGTGCTTTTCAGACGCATTTGTCTGAATGTGAATGACGTCAGATTTTGTGAGTCACGGTGCAACGGGATTGAGAAAAAGGCATTTTTCAAGTCAATCTCTGTGACATATTTTGCCTCGACGGGTATATTACATATTATTGTAGCCGGGTTCGGGACTAAAGGGAACTAGGCCTCAACAATATTGTTTATCAGTCTAAGATCTTGAATTAGCCTCCAAGACCCCCCCTTTGATTTCTTGACAGGATAAACTGACATATTACATGGTGACTCTGACGTCACTAAGATGCCTTGGTCCATCATGGCAGAAATTGTCTTAGAAATCCCTTCATCTACCTCTCTGGACATGGGATATTGTCGGGCTCTTGGTAGAATTGCACCTGGTTTCAATTTAATTCTTACTTCTCCCACCCCTTTCAAAAGGCCTATGTCATAGTGCCAGTCTAGAAATTCTAGTCAGTCTAGAAAAATGAGACACCCCTCTAACGGAAGGCAATGCAAGATAATTGGTTGGCCGAAGACCAACCGCCTCATTTAAAGTGTTAAGAATATATGCTCATTAGTCATTGCATAGTTACTAGCTCAACTAGAGTGCGGCCATTTTAAGATGATCAGAATCGCCATTTTGTTTTCTCTCTCTGTTCCCCCTAACACTGCTACTTTGCCTCATGTAAAACTGCTTTGCTGTAGATATCATTCCGCTTCAATGGTCCAAGGTTACTAAAGACATGCCGAAACATTGCGCTGGAGAGCCAGACAGAAATGCCCGGTTCCCTCCCTCACATATCCTTGAAGGCAATTAGCAAGCCATTTTAATCAGTACACGGATGCCAGCGAGTCTCCTTAAAAGAATAGCAATGTACGAAACTAATATTAAAGGGTTTGAATTATGTTCTACTTACGGCCCCCCTTCTGAGCACTGAAAGGCCCCAGAGAGCAAGCTGACCTCTAGAGCGTGAATCGAAACCAGGAGATAGTAAGGCCTGGAATGTGCCAGTCCCCTACGCGCAGCTTGCCCATGAAAACAGAAGCGTTGTGTTCTCTCAAATAAAGAATGGTGTCTGTAAATTCGAGATTGCAAACTGGTACTAAATATGGTGGTCTAAGATATCATATTTGTCACCATGGTCAATCATTGCCTCCAATTCAAAGGGAATGAATTAGGGGCAGCATCAAATGTGTCATTACTGATTGTAAGATGCTCATTCTGTATATATGTAACTGATGTACGATTTTCACTCTCTTGCATTCCCCGAGGTCTGTTAGACACACGTCGCGGGGCGTGGGGCCATTTGGCCAACTGGAACTATTTGTTTTGCAATAAACCCTAGATTTTGGGAATACAACCTCGTGTCTGGCGTATCAGTTTGTGTGTGGTGATTGTGCCTTGTTTCCTCATCCAAGGGTTCCTCAGGGGCCCCTTCAAGATGGCGCCCGAACAGGGACCCTCCCCCACTTGTTCCATCGTGTACGTTGCAAAATAAGGAAAGCGGTAAGAACAGCGAGGACGGGAGCGATCGAGCCGGGATCAAGAGGTGTTCGGGGCACCCTGCGTAAGTGATGAGATTCCTTTCTGCAGATCTGAACACAGCTGATCCCTGATCAACGTCCCCGGCCAGCGAACAAGGAGGCGAGGGTCCTGAAACGAGGCCGAGCCAAGATACGCAGACACAACGTCATTGGTTGCGTCAGTATACAGACGAATTGTGTCTTGAAAAGACAAATTGACTAATCAGGTGAGTCGTGCCCCTATTCGTAAGTGATCCTGATATTGGTTGAGAGTTGATTTGCAAAATCAAACACCCAGAGTAAGTTTGATTAGCCAAGGGTAAGGTTAAAACATGCCTGGGGGTTTGTCCAACTTAGCGGGGATTTTCCGCTGCGGCGAACAATCTTTGGAAACTGGCCAGGCCGCGCCTTCGGGGGGAACGCCGGCTTATGATATGTATGTGAAGTATGGTGTGGGAGCAATAATGTTTTGTGAAATTTGGCATAAGCCAACCAGAAAGCAGGAAGATCTTCAGTGGCCAAGTAATGGTAGTTTTGAGATGGATCGGATAGATAACCTGGAAAAGGTTTTGATAAGTAAGAAAACACGCCCTGTGGCACTTGATATCCTTAGGGACTGGAGGAGGGAAGCAATGCTCCAATTTAAAAGTAGAGAGAAACATGCGTGCCGGCATAAGTCAAAAGCGGAGAAAGCTGAGGAAAAAGTGGAAGAGGAGTGGAGTAATAGTTTCAGGAAGGCAAATAGACACAATCAATTGAATATTGAAGAAATATATCCACAAAGAGAGCTACACTCATCAGACGAATTAATAAACAAAATATTAACTGAAACAAAACAAGGCCTGAGGGGAGAGACTAAAAAGATTACGTTAGTAGCTGCCACTCAACCCCCTCCCGTTGCTCAGCCCCTCCCAACCCCAGCACAGCCACAGGCTGCATCAGTAACTGCACTGCCCACTAGTCAGCCAGCTCTGAGTGTTTCGCAATTACCACTGCCCCAACAGACATCTCCCACTCTCACTGCCCCCTCCGCACTTCCTGCCCAAGAGGGTGCCTCTGTCCCGACTGCCCCCCCAATGAGCGAATTTGAACAAAGTGAATGTATGAGAGTGACCCGCAGCGCGATCAGCAAGGAGAGAAAGCCTGAGCTACAAGAGCAGGCGGAAATGTATATAGACGAGAATGATGGGACCTCCACTCTAGCGTCACTGTATTACTTCAGAAGGAACAATGAGAGACAGGTATTGTTGGAATGCATGAGGGAATATTTGTCGGCACAATGGAAAAAGTTAATTGGGAAATTACCACTGCAACAATCGTTGGATATGAATGCATTAGCCCGTTGTAGAGGGAGAGATGAAGAAATAAAAGAGCATGTGTGCAGACTGTTTGAGCTTAAGAATGAACTTGATGAGGAATATTCTGAAGTACTTGCCACACCGGGGTATAGGAGGAAGGATATTGAGAGAGGTAGGAAGAAAGTGGCGGGACCTTATATGCAGCAGAATCAGGTTGGTGGTGTACTAAAAATATGCACACGAGAAGCGCTAAAATGGATTTCAGATCCTAATATTCCCGCAATGGAAATACATGGAATATTTGATGAATATTCTTTACCAATGAAAAGGAAAGCACTACAGACGATGGTTGAATATCTGATAAACAGAGATACAAGCGAGGAGAAAGCCAGCCTCCCCCGAGACCATGGCAGTATATAAGAGGGCAATGGAACGAGGATGGGAGAAACAGCCTTATCCCTCAATCTGGGAATATTGTTGCATATGAGTGAAGGGGGAGGAACAGTGAGTGTGGCATTCCCCATGAGGGAAGTACCCCCTACCTTTGTACCAAAGGTAGAGACTCCCGCGGTAGGCACTAAGCCACCTCAGGTAACTCCAGCACATTACACAGCCCACTATGTGCACGTCCCCTTCTCTAGATAGGAAGTGAATAATATAAAACAAACAATCATTGACATACGAAAAAATCCATCGGGTTTCTATAAAGAATTAGAGTCTTTATTGCAATCCTCAGTGTTCACTATGAGTGATAAAGATCTAATATTCCCCATAATACTGCCAGCGGACATATGGAAACGAATAAGGAAGGTAGATGATGAGACAGCCTATGGTCCCACTTGGGCAAATTTAATACAGGAGGATAAAGATAAAGAAGTGGGTGCAAATCCAGGGCCGAATATGATAGCATTGCTGGCATGAATAGTACAAAAATTGAAAGAATTTGTCCCAGAGAAAAGACTTCAATGGGACAAATTGACTGCGTGTGTTCAAGGTAATGATGAGCTGGCTGCAGATTATTTTAACAGATTCAAAGAAGTATTTACAGATTTCAGTGGGCAGGATGTAAGCACGGAAGCGGGAAAAAGGTTATTTGTTGATAAATATGTGAGAGTATTAATACTCCCGATTCAAAATTTAATAATGACATTAGACAGTGCATGGCCCAATATGACGAGAATCGAGTAAATACCGAGAAAGAAAGAGAAGCGAAGGATAGAACAAATTTGAAAACAAGGGTGTTATTCCAGCAAGTATACGGACACAACAGGGGAAGGGGAAATGCACAGGGCAGGAATAATTTAAACATGCATGGAGGGCCTTTGGGATTAAATCAATGCGCGTATTGCAGAGAGGAAGGACACTGGCGAGCGCAATGTCCACACTTGCAAAATAGAGGCGGGTATGGTCAGAGAAGACCTCATTGAGGGCACCCAGGAACAAATGGCCACAACAGAAACCATATGCAGCAGCACCAGAATAATCAAGGGAATGGTGCACAGAATCAAGGCCAGGCTCCGAATCACCTACTTTTACACAGAGTCAAAATCAGCAGGGTATACAAAATGGAAAAAGAGGAAGAGACGGGAACATTTTTAATACTTAATTGGGTGCATATTACAATAATAGCAGTGACTACACTTTGGATGATGTGTTGTTACCGCAATAGGACAGCCCACGACAGGGGTCGGAACCGGTGTCCATTCCCGTGAATCAGAAAGGACCCTACGTAGAGATGAAAGTCGGGAATGAAGAGCATAGATTCCTCGTAGATACGGGGGCACAGAAGTGCTCGATAGACCATCACTTGGTTCCAGATATACCTCTGTAGGGTGATAAAATATCTCAGTAGGGTTCACAGGTACCCCAGTAATAAATCCTGAGTCCAGTGACAATAGGGCCTTTTACTGAACATTGTCCATTTCTTTTAACAGAGAATTGTGGGGAAAATCTCCTGGGATTGAATTTACTGAAAAAACTAATCGCAGTTATCCACTGTACAACAGATGGGGTATTCTTGACTATTTCTCCTGAGAATATGCCAACATCTGAATTTATGACTTTCAGCAGAAAGAGAGAAAGGATTGAAAAGTATTGTTTCTGATTTGGTGAAATTGGGAGTGATTGAAGAGATTACAGGCAGCACATGCAACAGACCCATTTTTCCAGTGTATAAGAAAGGGGGTAATATGTACCATACTGTTTTATAATGGATTTGCGTGCATTAAACAAAGTAGTAGATCCCCAATTCCCGTTAGTTCAAGATGTTACCACAATTTTGACCATGATTCCTGCTTCGGCAGAATACTTTAGTGTTATTGATTTGAAGAATGCTTTCTTCAGCATTCCAGTACACAAGGAAAGCAGATATTTGTTTGCCTTCACGTTAGGAGGACGATCATTCACATTCACACGCTTTCCACAAGGCTACACTGAAAGTCCGAGTATATACAGTAGAGCATTAAAAGAACAGCTAGACATGCTAGAACTTCTGACAGGCTGTGTATTGCTCCAGTATATTGACGACCTATTAATTGCTGCTGACACGGAAGATATTTGTAAAAAACGTACTGTCTCATTATTGACTCATCTAGCTGCACATGGTCATAAAGCAAGCTTAAAGAAATTTCAGTATTGTCATAAGGAGGTAGCTTATTTGGGTTACCTACTCTCAAAAGAAGGGAGAAGACTAACGCCGGAGAGAATAGAGAGCATTTCTGGTATGCCTATTCCAAAGTCACAGAAAGGAGTCAGAGCTATAATTGGCATGGCTTCTTATTATCGTCAGTGGATTGTGAATTTTGCGTTAATTGTGAAGCCAATCGTGGAGTTGACAAAGAAGGATCTAGTGATGCCTTAGCAGTGGAATTAAGAATGTCAGAAAGCATTTGATTTGCTAAAAACTGTATTGTGTTCTGCTCCAGTTTTGGGCACGCCAAATTATGAAAATGTTTATAGGTTGTTTGTGCATGAGAATGAAGGCTGCGCGTTATCTGTTTTAACAGAGGAACAAGGTGGAAGAAATAGGCCGTGCAGTTATTTCTCTTCTGCGCTGGACCCTGTAGCGCGCGCACTACCACAATGTTTGCGAGCTGTTGCAGCGGCTGCTGCGTCAGTGAAACAAACAGAAGGGATGGTATTGGGGCACACCTTAATTTTGATGGTGCCACATGCCATAGACGTTCTACTCAATAGAACGCAGACGCAACACCTCAACTCTGCTAGATTAACTAGATATGAAATAGTGCCCACATCCAAATTATGAGGTGTAGCGTTTTGAATCCAGCAGAATTGATGCCAATGCCCGAGGAAGACCTTGGTGGAAATGAATCACCCCCCCATGATTGCTTAATGGTTACTGAGGAAGAAACAAAAGGGAGAATTGATTTGAGTGATACTCCACTAAAAGAACCAGATGGAGAACTGTTTTGTGACGGTTCCTGCTTTAAATTACCTGATGGCACATCAACTGCTGCATATGCCATCACCACGTTAAAAAGCATTGTAGAGAGTAAAAGAATTCCTTACAACTCCGCCCAAGCAGCGGAAATACTTGCCTTAACGAGAGCCTGTGAAATTTCTGAAAATCTAAGCGTGAATATATATACTGACAGCTAATACGCCTTTGGCGTGGTTCATAAATTTGGCCGACTGTCGGCCGAGAGAGGTTTTCTAACATCACACAGGGCTAGAATCCAACATGGCCCTTTGATTGTACGATTGCTGTCTGCACTTACGTGTCCAAAGCACTTGGCAATAGTAAAATGAGAAGTACATAAAAAGGTGACATGCAAAGTGGGAGAGGGAAACACATTTGCAGACAGAATTGTGAAACAAACTGCCACTGATTTGAATACAAAAATGTTAACAGTAAAGTCGGAGGAAGTACCCTGTATGATAGTTGATAGAGAATGGAATTGTAACTGTCAAAGAGATGCAGGCGGAAGCCACTGTCGATGAAATACAAGGGTGGGCTGAAGGCTCTGCAGAATTGGATCTGGAGGGTTATTGGGTGGACAAGAAGAGCAGGAATTGGATGTTGCCAAATGCCTATGTAAATGCAATGGTTACAATGGCTCACAGTCCCACCCATATTTGTGCAAAGAAAATAATTCAACATCTAGCCACAGTCTGGGAAAATCCACTCATAAAAAAGAATGCAGAGAGGTTGGTACAGAATTGTATTACGTGCCTACAACAAATGTGGGAAAGGGAACAATGACTCCAACAGGCAGTTTTGGCCCTCCCTCTATCCATTTGAGGTGATCCATTTTGATTTCATAGAAATGGAGAGATGGCAAAACTTGAAGTATGTTCTGGGTGTCATATGTGCATTCAGCAAGTGGGTGGAAGCGTATCCATTAAAAGACTGCACTGCCATGAGCACGGTGAAAGTAATGCTGAAGGAGTATTTCTCTCACTTTGGTCTGCCCCGTGTCATATGGTCGGACAATGGTCCGCATTTTGTAGGTGCAGTGATACTGCAGATTTGTGCAGGCCACCAAATCGATAAAAGATTCCATTGTTCGAGACATCCGCCGGTCTTATTGAATGCCACAACGGAATCTTGAAGTCCAAGATTAGCAAGATCTGTGCAGGTAGCAAGCTAAGTTGGGTAGATGCATTGCCAATAGCGCTACTGTGTATGCGAACATCTGTGCAGGCGAGAACTGGGCTCTCCCCATACAAAATTATCATGGGGAGACCGGCGAATGTTTGGTGTGCACCTCAGCCGAAAAGGCTGAGGGAAGTGGAACATCCTTTACTCAGCATTTATTGTAATCTGTTAATGCAAAAACTGCGTTTGATTCATCAGCAGGTGCAGGAGGCGCTGCCCATAAGATACACTTGCCCAGGACACGCATAGGAGCCAGGAAACTGGGTGCTAGTGAAAAATTTTGAACGGAAAACATCGTTAGCACCCAGGTGGCGTGAGCCCTACCAGATCCTCCTGACTACGCAGACGGCGATATGAGTGGATGGACGAAAGGCGTGGATACATGTCACGCACGTCAAGAAAGTCACACCACCACTTGACACTTTGACTGATCGGGAGAATGACCAGAAAGAGACAGCGGTTCCAGAAACAAAAAATACAATTGCCAGTTCCTTGCCACAGAAACTGCCCGATCCTGAAACAAAGCCTGATGAGATTGCCATAAAAGAGGAAGGGCAAAGAATGCCCCAACGTTGTCCAGCAGATTCTGCATCACTGCTGGCCGACACCAAGCGTATACCTCTGTGGCGCTCACCATCTTCTGTTGCGCCACAGCCTGCATCGTCGTCTGGGCGCCCATCATCATCTGCCATTGCGCCCCAGGCTGACTCCAAGCTTGAGACCGGAAGTGCACCCGCACTATTTGTTGACCACACGATACAGGGAGCAAATCGGTATAACCTGCGGAGCAGAAAACAGGAGTGATCACATCTTCATCTTTTTGTGATTTTATTGCCTCTGTTTTCTATTCTCGGATGAAGTAGGAACCGGCGGCCTAGAGGAGAGAGGCGTGAGGGTTGTGCAAGCCAGACAGCTCAGCAAACGTAACTCCTCGGAGTTAAATCCATGTGTACGGAACCCGAGCGGACAAGCGGGGCACACATGGTACAAAGGCAACTGCTCTGAAACTCTAGAGCAATGTGCGAATGCACGAAGATCTTGCCAAACAACTAGGCAATCGAGGCTGATAAGAACTGGCATGGAAAGACTGTAGACATTTATCAAACTCTCTAACATTCCAACAAGCGCATCGACAGGAGAATATTCACGACGAACACGACGGAAGAAGAAGAGCGACGAGAAAAGATGCCGGAACCAGAAAACGTCCCCTCCTGCACCAATGCTGATAATGAGTTAAACACAATACATAGAAATGTGATGCATCTATGCCTCTCTGAGTGCCTTATATTATGGGAAATGGAACAAGACTGAAACTGGTCAACTAGACAAAACAAACATGAATGAATTCGAGGAAGTGATTATGAAACCGGTGGGTTGCTCCATATTCCATGAAACACGATTAATTACACCAGCAATAATGCCACAGGATAGATTGTCTGTACCTTATAAATCATCTGTGATCACGTTTCATATGAACCCAGAAGGGAACAAGGATGCAAAGCCCCCTTCCTATACAGTAAATTACAATCCACGTTCTGTCCCTTTTTGTTTACAGAAAAAGGGCTCTTTTAGGTGGGGACATTTACTAGATGCAAAAACATAGCATTCCTGGATAAAGAAGTGGAACCAATATATGTGGGAGATCCGGTGTAATTTATATGTGGAGAAAAAGCATATACTTGGTTACCTAGAAACTGGGGAGGTACGTGCTATTTAGGCTTTCTGTTTCCTGGGGTGTTTCTTTCAAAAACAGCAGATATAGCCAAATTGACCAGGTCACGACCTCACCAGAATATTGAAGACGGGTTGATTGTAGAAGACTTAGCAAAATCATTTATACCATTTTGGGGCCAAGCAATACACTCTTATAAGACGACTGTCCAGAATATTAGAAGAAACAATAAATGGAACAACCGACATATTATATAACATGACTCTTGAGGAAAAAAGAATTAGACTGATGTCACTACAAAATAGAATGGCCCTTGATATAATCTTAGTTGATCGCGACGGTGTTTGCAAAATCGTGGGATCAGCGTGTTGCGTATTTGTAAGTGACACCTCCCCCACAATTTTCGAAGCGATAAGAAAATTGCATTTATTAAGCTCTGATCTTCACCCCCCTGAAGGAGGCTGGGAATTGAACATAAGTTCCTGGTTCTGTTAAGTGTTGCGGTCCTGGGGATGGCGGCTATTTGCAATCTTAGTAGCAATTCTAGGAATATTCGTGACATGTTGTTGTTGCATACATTGTCTGCCCATAGTATGCACTGAAATTAGTGAGGAATGTGTACAAATGGTAGAACGAAAAAACATTACTAGACAAAACACTCACAATAGTTATGAATCCAAAACGGTCAACGAATTCATGGCGATCGATATTGATAATAATAAGGAGTAGACAGCGAGTGTAGATGAGTCAGAGTTTGAATCAGATTCCGAGTCTGATCTAAACACTTGGTCGGAGGAGGATACAATGTATGGATGAGGCGTTTGGCATACGGCCAAGAGGAGGTTTTGTCAGTCTAGAAATTCTAGTCAGTCTAGAAAAATTAGACGCCCCTCGAACGGAAGGCAATGCAGGATAATTGGTTGGCCGAAGACCAACCGCCTCATTTAAAGTGTTAAGAATATATGCTCAATAGTCATTACATAGTTACTAGCTCAACTAGAGTGCGGCCATTTTAAGATGACCAGAATCGCCATTTTGTTTTCTCTCTCTGTTCCCTCTCACGGTGCTACTTTGCCTCATGTAAAACTGCTCTACTGTAGATATTATTCCACTTCAATGGTCCAAGGTTACGAAAGACATGTCGAAACATTACGCTGGAGAGCCAGACAGAAATGCCCGGTTCCCTCCCTCACATATCCTTGAAGGCAAGGAGCAAGGCATTTTAATCAGTACACGAATGCCAGCGAGTCTCCTTAAAAGAATAGCAATGTACAAAACTAATATTAAAGGGTTTGAATTATATTCTTCTTACGGCCCCTCTTCTGAGCACTGTGATGCCCCAGAGAGCAAGCTGACCTCTAGAGCGTAAATTGAAACCAGGAGATAGTAAGGCCTGGCATGTGCCAGTCCCCTATGCGCAGCTTGCCCATGAAAACAGAAGTGCTGTGTTCTCTCAAATAAAGAATGGTGTCTGTAAATTCGAGATTGCAAACTGTTACTAAATATGGTGGTCTAAGGTGTCATATTCGTCACCATGGTCAATCACTGTCTCCAATTCAAAAGGAATGAATTAGGGGCGGCATCGAATGTGTCATTACTGATTATAAGATGCTCATTTTGTATATTTGTAACTGATGTACGATTTTCGCTCTCTTGCGTCCCCGAGGTCTGTTAGACACACGTCGCGGGGCCTGGGACCATTTGGCCAACTGGGACTATTTGTTTTGCAATAAACCCTAGATTTTGGGAATACAACCTTGTGTCTGGCATATCAGTTTGTGTGTGGTGATTGTGCCTTGTTTCCACATCCGAGGGTCCCTTAGGGGCCCCTTCAATAGGGTCCAGTAGCCCACACTGAGATAGGCACTTTAGCTATATCGTCATCAAAATATTCCGGATGTTTTAGTGCCAACATCATTTTCTGAGGTACCTCTCTTTTGATCATCTTTACTAGAAAGGTGAGGCTTACCTCTGCCATTGTCTCTCCCATTTCTGCTTGTCCTTCAAACAGATCATCATCGGTGACGTCAGTCACTCGATATCCTTCTTCGATGGTGATAATCGTGAACCATTGTGTGCCCTCCTCATCGTAACCATCAATCAACACCACTTTCCCTCGCACTACAGCTGTGTGTATCGTTAAGGGAAATACTTGTCCCGTCTCCTCATGCATTGGTATTCTAGGTCTTAATAAGAACTCATCAGGGGTTCTCATTGTTTTGTCTGCATGGTTTGGCCCTCATGGCTATGTGTCCTGAGTATGCTTTAATCATTTCACATACATTTGAGTAGTGCATTCTGGGAATGGAGCATAGTATGCCCTCCTCTGTGAACGAAACTGTCATGTTCAATTTCGTCATTAGGTCTCGACCCAAAATGTTTACTGGGGTCTGACATGAGTATAATAAGGGTACATTCATTTCGCACTCTCCTATGGAGACTGGGAGTGTGTTTGTAAAGGGAACTCGGCTGTGAGCTCCTGTGAAACTGTGAGTATCTATGGCCTCGCCAGAAAAGGAAAACTTGCCTTCACGTATGCACGAGCGTGTTGCACTCGTGTCTACTAGGAACAAATAATCCTTACCCCCTATAATGACATCCACCCTAGGTTCCCTATGAGGGTCTGGTGTCACTGATAGGATAGAGCACATCAGGGTTCCCAGTGATCTGTCCTAGTTCATATACAAATTTGGCCCACTGTGTACTTGTAGATTTTCCCCATTCTCATTGTTGCTTCCCCTTCCAGGGTTCTGGGTCTGCCCTGTGCTCATCGTTTGTGACACTTGCAAGGGTGCTTGCTGGATTTGTCCTTGTGAAAAACTGCCCATGCTCTGAGGTTGTACTTCTTGTTGTGTTCCTGGCGCTTGTGGTTGCACCATGTGATTCTGTGCATCGCCCTGTTGTAAAAATTCAGGTGGATTTGCCATGCCTGCTCCCATCCCTTGGCCGTTCTGCATTATGCCTTGATTTCTGCATGTGCATGCCAAGTGCCCTATCACTCCACACAGCCAACATACTGGCGGTGGTCAGATTATTTGTCCATTTGACATATCCGGGCTTCCATTTTGCGCATTTTGAAAGCCTCCTTGATTATTTTGGAAGCCTCCCTGATTGCTCTGTCATCCTCTTCCCCTAAATTCTCTTCCCCGTGGGTAAAATCCTCCGTTACCCTGATTATTTTGTTGTGGACTAGCCACCTGCTGCATGCTTTGTTCTGCTGCACTAGTTATCATGGCTCCTTCAAGAGCATACTTTGATAGTTTCTTTTGCACCAATTTTGCTTCCTCACCCTTTTGAGTTGCCTCCTTTTTGCGATTCTTTTCCTGCAGCAGTCTGCAGAAATGTGCGATAGTCAACTGTATTTCAGCCCAAGGTTTAGCCTCAACTCCTACCAATTTCTTGACTTGTTTCTGCACCGGTTCTGGCAACCCTTGGCACAATATATGGTAAAACACAGGTATTAATTTCGTCCAAGATTCAGGCGTTTCGAGCACCCACGTGTCTTGGAAATTCTGTATATAAATTAAAGGATCTTCAGAATCCTTCATTTTTCGAGTCATTATAGCTCCCATTTCGGAAGGATCTGGGTAAAGTACTCTTAGCGCTTTCCATACTGCTGCTCTGCAATTGTTAAATGGCACTCCGTCATGTGCGGTATTAATTGTGGTCAGACCAGGGTACCCTGCCGTGCCCACACATCGTCTGCTCTCTCACCAAGTATGGCGATTAGTAGACCCTTAATGTCCCCTATGGCTTACATGTTTCCCCCTGTCATTTTTTCTAACTCATGTATCCATTTTCCGGCTCCCGATGTCAACATTGGAAGCTTGTTTTTCAAGTTTTCCCGATCCATGTATGGCCATGGAATATATTCTGGTTTTACTACCCCCTTCTCTAGTAGCAGACACTGGAATGCGTAGCCCTCTTTTTCTTCTCTCATTGTTCTCCTGTCTATTGCAGGGGTAATATTCCTGCATCGCCATCTACCTGGCAATGTCCTTAGTCTGTCTACATAGGGTGGTGAAGACACCCCCCTCTGACCATGAGATACTTCTTCATGTCGGTCAGACTGCGTGGCTGACTCTGATGACCTCGGTACAGACTCGCTAGTGTCTGACCATTGTAGCCCTTTTTCTCCTCTGAGTCGTCTTTTGCTCTGCCTCCCTTCTTCATTTTCCTCGTGCTCCTCTCATTCGGAGTCGGACATTGTTTGTCCCCAATTCACGCAATTTTTTGTGTCTTCATTGTTACTACTGATTTCTAATCTATCCAGGGACAATTCCCTATTCCCACTATCTTGGGTGACATCCTCAGTGTCATACAGCTGAGTGCTCTCCAGGTGCTTGTCTTCCCTCTCTCCTTGAGGTATTTGTTCTAGCCCCATTTCATCATATATTCTATCGATCATTTCTCCGATGCTTCTGGTGTCGAAGTCATCGTCAATATTTGCCCTAGACATGCCTGGTACTGAATCGTACGCAGGAAAGAATTCTTCAATGTCTTCCCAGTCTACAACTGGAGCAGGTTTTTTAACCTCTCTCCCCAGATATTCAAGATCGCATGCTCTCTGTCTTCGCTTACGTTCTACGTCGTCATCAAATTCCTTGCACTTTCTCACCTCTTCTCAGACCCTATCTTCTTCCTTTCTTTATTAATTTCTACATTCATCTGCCCTTCGTATTCATTCGCAACCCAGTAAAAACCTAAACCCAGTGATGAGAGAAGTAATCAAATTTGGGGCAATATCCGGTTTAAAAATCAATCAGTCTAAATCCATTATCTTCCCACTCACCCCGGCGGCCAGAGCTTTCACCGATGATTATCACTTCACATGGGAGACCTCACAGGTGCGATACCTGGGGATATTAATGTCACTAAACTACCTCGAGGTATTCCGAAACAACTACGAGGTGGTATTAAAAACGCTACAAGAGAAAGTTTGCCGCTGACAGTCTCTCCCGCTGACCCTGTGGGGAAGAGCCTCACTTGTCAAAATGGTGATCCTGCCGAAATTATTATACCTTTTTACTAACATCCCCATTATGATCCCTAAATCCTTTTTAAAGAAAGTCAAAATCCTGGTCCTCGAACTGCTATGGGCAAGCAAACCAGCCAGGGTCGCTTACTCAACACTGACACTTCCGGTATCCAGTAGAGGACTAGCCCTCCCCGATCTAGAACACTATTTTTGGGCAGCCCAGGTGCAGTTCCTTAGCCACTGGTACACAACACACTTCATCAGGCCACACGTGCAGATTGAACGTGCCCTGGCAACCCTTAACTTACTGAGGGCGTCTTTATCTGTCAGCTACCGGTACCCTTTAACACTATGAATGTGGTCCTTGCGACCTACAGGATCTGGAGGAAGCTCGCACAAAAGTACAAAATTCAAGTAAGATATTCCCTCCTGTTCCCAGTAAAATTCATACCCGGGATCCCTCTGACATCGGAAAAGGTATTCCATCAATGGGTATTGAAGCTACGGCTAAGCACTCTAGGTGACCTATTCAGTGAAGGAACCTTCATTACACACCAACAAGCAACGGAAAGAGGTGGTGACACCGCCCTGGACAAGTTCTTATACTTTAGAACCCGCTATATGCTCCAAGCACTATTCCTCTCCTTTCTGCAGCAACCCCCAAATTGGCAACTATTACATAATGTGATCCAAGCACAGGGCAAGGGCAGACTAGATTAATCAATTTACAAATCCATCCTAATGGACACAGTGTCAGCCAACCCACGCACCAAAGCAAGATGGGAAAGCTCCCTCCAATTCACAATCCCAGATGAGGATTGGACATTTATCCTGCGCCAAACACAAAAAATCGCCCTCAATTCCTGCCTCAAGCAAATACACTTTAATTTCCTTCACCAAACATACATCACCCCCGCCAAAAAGAGCAGACAACAACCAGAGGCACCCGCAAAGTGTGAAAGATGTGGAAGTCACACAGCTGATTTCATACACCTAGCATGGGACTGCCAAAGTTGACACCGTTCTGGACCCAGGTCCTTCAGATGACAGCATCGATCATATTAGAGGAAACATGACCGATCCCAGCGATAGCCTTACTGGGATTGACAAATCAGCTGTTGCCGGCAGTGAGGAAATTAGCTGGGTTACTGTTAACTCTAGCACACAGAAGAGTTGCCATGTCATGGGGCCGAGGACCAGTTCCGACGGTCACAAACTGGTGGAAAGACATTCTCTACTGTCAGGACATAGAATGTGACTTCATCAAGACACTGCCCCAGCACGCACACCCCCCGATATCTGGGCCATTTATAACATACCTAATAAATGAAGCAGACAAGGAATTATCTTCCTCGTCAGAAAGGCACGTCTCCCAGGACGCTGAGTCTGATCTTACCAATAACTAAAGTCACTGCACTAAAAGATACACAAGGAGGATGAATCAATGTACCATCAATTTAACAGACTGAGAGGGGGAGCGGTCTGGGGTAGAGGGAGGGGGTGGGGGTTTCGGTCTATGCATGGGGAACACACCCTAATGTGGTTGTGATTGTTGTGTAACAGTTGGAAATTCAAAAATAAAGTTCTTTAAAAAAAATGGTTTGGCAAAGGGGAGTCAGTTTAATGACAATTACAAAAAACGGGGACGTATGGAAATTGATAGTGGTGTGACAGCCCAGTCTGCTTCATCTCCCTCGAACTTCATACAAAACATAACTTTTATACTAAAAACGCATCATAATCTGACGCGTAACACTCAAACGTTAACATGCAATTCTATTGGTTGGAAAAAGGTAACTTTAATATAGGTGATATATCGGTATATGGTAACGGAGTGAGGGGATTGATTAAATAATGTCAGGTGGGCATCTAAACCCTTCCTTCAAAAATGACTACTGTAGACATCACTAAAAGTACAACATCTCAGTGGTTCTAATAACTATAGGACCCTAGATTATTTGGTCCATTGTGATTGGGTTGGCATCAACCCCATGCATACATCTCCACTTTGCTTAGCAGCACGCAGAACGGTCAAGCAGGTGCAGGGTGACCCCCAATTCACCCTTCCTTCCTTCAATCAATCATCACTTTATGGGCTATGTGTCAATTAGTTCACTGTGGTTGGCCGCTAAACTGCATCTTCTTGTCTGGAAAAGTTCTGATATCTCTGTCTGGGTAGGTGCCAGGCGTAGGTGTGAATCTGTGTCTCATCTCGCTCGGCTGGTCATGTGCTAGCACACCATGAATTTGCCTTTTTTCTCTCAATTTGTGCATTTGATTTTTTTCGTTTCACCCTGCCACCTGCCTATGTCTTCTTATCTCCTTCCTTCAGTGGCAGGATATTCTGTTCTTAGCTTCAATTAGACGTAGCTACTGTTCATAGCTTCTATTGATGTGACCTTGGCTTCCCCGGCACAAGCTGCCTCCGTTGAGTTTCTATTCAGCCTTTTTCCTCGTATTAATATTAAATATGAATAAAATATAAAATAAAATAGGAAACTTCTTGAGTTTGGCCAATAATAACCTGTGTTAGTGCTGCTTTTCATGCAAAGTGGATTCGCACTTGTATAACGTGCTTCATTTTGAGGTAGATTGTGTAAATTGGCGCTTGCCGCTCTATTTTTCTACTTAGCATAGCAAGCCACACTGTATTCGTTAGCTTTCTTGCGGTTACAAGCATATGTACAGGCGTTATCTGGTTGAATATCTTCATCCTCCTTACAGTTTAAGCTCCTTTGTATTTTAACATCGCTTTCTTCTTATAGGTTCACAATATCTTTATTCATGGTGTTTCGTCTCTTCATATCATCCTTTGATCATCATATCTTCTATGGGTGCGTGAGTCCAGGACTTTGTGACGTCACCATTCGTCTACCATTTAGGACTTTTTGTGTTCTTCCTGCAGAGTACTTAAACAATCTTCATTTCATTTCATTTGCTGGTAGAGTCTTCTTAATGGGTACCTTATTGCCCATGGTTGTCTGGTTATTGGTACTTCAATAGGTGTCATTCTTCTAATAGGAACTGGGCCGAGCCCCATTGCGGCTCTCTGCTGCTTTATCTGCTCATCATACATCACATATTTAGGTGTGAATGTTCCTGGTACTTCAAAATGGGCGACTGGAGTGCAGGCTATATTTGGGACCTCCTCTACAAAAGAATTACCACCCTATCGCTCTCCTCGACGTTATCGGCAAACTATACAGTTCAATCATTCTGGATCACTTTTACATTTGGTGTCAGCAAACCAACTGCCTTGACCCATTTCAAACAGGCTTTGCTAAAAGCCTGGGCACTTATGTTAACATCTTGCTCCTCCAGATTTTGAAAGGTAACTCAGAAAATCAAAAACTTGAGATCTATATGGTGTTTGTGGACTTACTCCAGGCTTTTGACCAAGCTGACAGAGGTTGAAAACTTGAGAGGAAGTACTGTCCTAAGCCAATACTTAACCCAATCATGGCTATACACTCTTCCACCTCTTTAAGAGTGAGATTAAGCAAAGCTTGGACTCTTTCAAAAGACATCAAACATCTGAGAGGAGTAAAGCAGGTGTGCCCTATGGCCCTGGCACTCTTTAATTATTTCCTGGTGGATATGCCCGAAGCCTTTGTGTCAACAAGAGCTTTTCCCTCCAAGGTGGGAGGAATCCAGTTATCTCGATTGCCCTATGCGGATGACGTTGTGTTTATTGACCAGACCCCTGTGGGCATACAGAGGCAACTTAATGCCCTACAAAACTATATCTTAAAAAAACGGCCTCAAAATCAATAAGGGTAAAACTAAAACCATGAGCTTTGGCATATCTACCAAGGTGAAAAACTGCACCTCCTGGTATATAGGTGGTGAGAAAATTGAACAAGTCCAATCATTCAAATACTCAGGATTTTGGTTGAGCAACTCAAGATCAGAAGTCCCAATGTCAACTTACCTACTGGGAAAGATGAACGCTTTGACCAGCCAAGCAAGTGCACTAAACAGAAAGTTTGGAAGCTTTTCTATTCTCCAGGTTGTGCGGTTTTATAAAGCCAACGCTACATTGGTTGTGACTTACGGGGCTGAAGCCATGTTCAGCATCCCGGAGCACTTATGGACACGCCTCGAAGGTTTTTTTTTAGCAGAGGGTCTAGGCAGTCCCACAATCTATTCCGATAGCCATCATTCGAAGAGAATTGGGCCTCACATCTTTGAAGTGTATAGTTAATTGGAGCAGACTAGCTCTGTTTGGAAAATGTTGGTCTGTCCGCGGCCAGCAACTCTCGAGAAGGTCTACGAGGAAATTATGTCTGACCATAAGTAAACCCTGAAAGGTTCGCGGCTGAAAATGATAAATTGCTTAGAAGCAATAGGAAGTTCTCTGGAATAGTTGCTGAGTAACCCAACGTGAGTAAAAGTAACATTTTAAATGTATGACTGTAACCAAACTTTGGACCTTGTCAACAATTACCAATCAGTAGCTCACCTACCTCCAGAAAGCCGAAAGTTAAATACAGTCTGTGAATACCTGAAGCAATTCCCGGATAAGAAGATCAGGGATGAATTTATGGGAGCCGTTTAAATTTGTACTTGACGAATGAGATCCGAGCAATACTGGGACAGTCATCAGAAAACCATTGCTGGTTCTGTAATAACATCTCTGAGATTGAATCTTTGTTTCACATGATCACAGTGTGCCCCGGCCTCAAGAGACTCACAATCAAACTTATTTAGACCTCTTTTTTCAGACTTTGCGATTTCGGACTCTACATTTTGATGGAAATATTTAATGGAAGGCTGAAAAATGAAAAACGTTATTGCAGTGGCCGCATTTTTGGCAGATGTTTTCCTGAAGACAGGTTTTGTAAGAGATTCCTGATTGGAACAATTCATTTGGATTGATTACCTTTTCTTTTCTTTTTTCGTTTTCTCTTTTCTATTCTTTTTGATACTATGGTATTTTTTGCAAAAACATTACTGTTTCTTTTTTTTTTTTATTTTATTGTATGGCTGTGTTAAACAACCTTTCAATAAACACATAAAAAAATTTAAAAATACATTTAAATTACACTTTTTTACAAGATTTCAAAAATTCATCACAGGCAATAATAAAAGGAGCAATTGTGCATTAATAACTATCTGGTTCATTGTTATTTTTAGAACAATTCATTTAAAAAGCCAGTTGTTGCTAGTCTGATTGTCATTCGTCTTGCACCAAAAAATTTTAGCCATAATTCCTCAGGATCAGTAATGGTCTGCTCTTTAAAACAATGCAAGGAGTATTTACAGTGCATAGTAGACAATGCTGGACAAAAAGCGATGACATGCTTCAGTGTTTCAATAGAGGTACAGTCTGTGCAAAATCGGCAAACATTCTCATTGATGTCTAATAATTTCCGTCTGACTAATATATCTTTGGTATGCCAAAGATTAAGACGAAAGCGCATATAATCGTCTCTAAATTTAGGAGATGGATATTTTATAATATATAATTCAGTGGCTCTGAACCTCTTTTAGCCAAACTGATCTATATTCCAATCTTTAAGATGATAGCATTTGTCCAGAGTATATATCCAATCTCTTTGGTACAATTTTATTTTACCCCGGTTTGGATTATGGATCAGAGTATCAAGGGAAATATCAGCATCAATGAGAATATTTAATGCAGTATTAATCCATTTCTTTGGGTACTGATGATCAGAGGATGTTAGATATTGTCCCAAAATATAAGAGATGTCCGTATGTTGCAAAGATATTATGCACTTTCTCAAAAAAGCTATCAGTTTCCACGTAACAGCACTAAATAAAGACAGTAACCCTAGTTTGAATCTGAGAATGGCAATAGAGACACATGTAGGGAGATTAAAAAGTGATCGCCAATATCTGCCTTCCATTTTGTCCCAAAAAGATTGTGATAGCATCGGGGCAGATTCAGATCCGTATGTAATGATAGGTTTAACCTTCATAGTATAAAATGCTAATATATGATTACATGGAAATTTTCCAAATTTATATAGTATAACCTTAGATTGAGAAATCAGAGCATTTAGCTTTGATTCAAGATCCAATTGGAACACTTTATCATTTTCATTGCAACCAATCATCGTGCCCAAATATCGGTATGATGATGTAATCAAAATTGGGTCACAATTAATAGACCAATTGAATTGAGAATATTTGGACATTTTGCAGTTATGACACATCATAATTTGGGTTTTAGTTAGATTGATGGTCATGGCATTTTCTACAGTATATTCAGTCAACCCATTGATCAACCTTTGCAATCCAGCTGGAGTTTTTGAAAGCAAGATGAGATCATCTGCGTAAAAAATCCAGGGTATCTGCTCAGAGCCTAGTTTGGAAGCATCGGAGTTAATGTTCTTAAATTTATCACCCATGTCTAGGATAAATAGGTTGAATATTGTAGCCGCCAGAATGCATCCTTGCTTCAGTCCTCGGAATGTTAGGAGGGGCGGTGTCAATAAACCATCAAGGGTTAAGCGAATACAAACTGACGTATTTTCATGCAGAAGAGCAATGAGTATGATCAGTGATTGCGGGCAACCGATTGATAACAATTTATGTAGCATCAAATTATGATCTATAGAATCAAAAGCCTCCTTAAAGTCCACAAAGGATATATAAAGGGGCTGCTTTTGTTGATGGCAGAGGGCTTTAATTGATTTTAAGGTAACAATATTAATGGCCGTACCCTTACCTGCAACAAAGCCTGTTTGGAATCTATCTCACATATTTGATGATAGGCCTATAATTGGCAGGATCATGTCTATCGCCCTTTTTGTAAATAGGGACAATCAGTGAAGTACACCATGAACTATGAATCTTTTGAGTGGTTATAATTTGCGAGAAGATTTCAAATAGGATCGGTGCCCATAGGTCCGGAAACTGTTTCAACATAGCATTAGAGAGCCCATCCGGGCCAGGGGAACGCGATCTACTGGCCTTGTGGATGTAATAAAGGATGCCATCAATAGTAAAGGCAATCGAAAAGGGTCCCTCTAGATTAACAGGTGGTATATATTTAGCAGACGGAGGTAGCGCGTAAAGACGGGAAAAGTGGGCTCGCCATGCTGCAGGAGCAACATCATTAATCTGCATTTGACACTTCCAGT
Source organism: Ambystoma mexicanum (assembly GCF_040938575.1). Taxonomy (NCBI): domain Eukaryota; kingdom Metazoa; phylum Chordata; class Amphibia; order Caudata; family Ambystomatidae; genus Ambystoma; species Ambystoma mexicanum. The sequence continues at coordinate 289,061,803 of NC_090930.1, read as the reverse complement.
TATTAGGGACCAACACCCTGCAGAATTTTTTGTTAGGACTTTAGCCAACATTGATTCACCATCTTTCTGGAACAGAGTCGATCGATAAGATCTTCTCCAGTTCGTATATTGAGTCTTAATAATTGTACACGCAGCCCACCGCTGGTCAACGGGTAAGGACATAGCCAGTTTTCTTTTTTCCTAAATAGAGTTTTTCCCATCTGCATATTTATATCAAAACAATGTAGAGCAGTTGAAGATCTCGATAGCTTTTGTGTTGTAGCAAACTGGTGTATTAGTTTTGAATAGTCACAATCACCATTATTTTGATTGCGGGAGGTCGTACAAGAGGTTTTAAGTAACTCCGTTAAATGCAGTAGCTTAGGTCTAGACCACCGTAGTCGTAGCCTCAAATGTACCCTTCATAGTGATATACTTAGCGGAATAGATAATTTCATCACTATATAACTAGTTTAGGTTCAACATGTTGTGGTCACTGTCAGAGGTTACCAGGACCTCAAACCCTTTTAATAGATTGGATAAGTCACGGCTAACATATATAAAATCAATGGTTGCCATAGAAGTACCTCTTTTCCAAGTAGGGTGAGGGGGACAGTCTTCCGGAAAAGACCCATTCACCATAAGCATATCTTTTGATTGGATAAACATATTCCAAAACCGCAATCGATCATCCAGAGATGTTTTTGGTTTATTTAAACAATGCAAATTCAAATCTCCTGCTAAAATAACATGGCACTGCTTGGGGTGTCGATATATTTTCTCCCATATGTTTTCTAAAGCTCTCAAATATGAATCCGTTGAAAAGGCTGTGGGATTCCAATATGTATTAATTATGAAATAATGAACTTCTGAGATGGTTAATTGCACAAATTGAATATATGGAGTCGGAGCTTCATATGATATGATCGACATAGTCAGAGAGGTTTTCATCAGAAACAGTAACCCTGACATTGGTCGACCTTTCAAAGCGGAAATTGCGGGATTTAAAATAGAATGATAACCATCCCAAGACGGACAATGCAGAAGCCATGTTTCCTGTAGCAGGATAATATCATATTTTCTAAGTTTAGTAGAGGATGTAGAAAAAAGATGGCGAAAACCTCTAGTATTCCAACTCCGAAACGAGATCTGTTTGCAGGAAGTTGGATTATCTTTGAGAAGTGGAACATTGGCATTTGCACTGCTGCTTAATCTGTTGGGCATTAAAATTCATTTTAGAAGATTCTCTAATTAATTGTTGTTCATTAACATACGGGACGATCCTTGGCGTGTCTCTTATATTATCAATCAAGAGTTCAAAACCCATGTCCCACAGCGTGGATCGGGCGGCCCATATGGTGTTTAGCACTACTCTTGAGCGCATCCAGAGGCGTGCTGTGGAAAGATCATGACTCGATGGAAATTCCACTTGTTCGATGTCACTTGAGTTGATATCCTCAAGAGCATAAATATCACTAAAGATAGCCAATACACAAGAACGATTTAAATCATAGGCTGGGAACGGTGAAGATCTGCATTTAATTACAAGTGAGTGAAGATTACTTTTTGTATCCGTTTTTTTCTGGCCGGACTGTTTTTTATCAGTATTAATAACGGGCGCAGTTAAAGGCAGAGCCCGTTCCATCACAGAAGTCTGCATTTGCTTTTCATTGGAAATAGTAGTAGATAAATGCTGCTTTGTTGATCTTTCATTACATAGGGTAACACTTCTATTCTCAGCTGGTAGCTGTTTCAGCATATATTGCTCTATACTTGAGGATATAATATAATCCAACTTGGGGGGCATCGTTGTAAAATTACAGAGGCCTGATTTATTCTCAGACATCATAAGTGGAGGAGACGAATCTTGAAGTACTGTCTCCGATGGGAGAGAACAGGGGCCTGATTTATTTTCAGACATCATAAGTGGAGGGGGCAAATCTTGAGGTACTGTCTTCGATGGGAGATTACAAGGGCCTGATTTATTCTCAAACATCATGAGTGCAGGGGGCAAATCTTGAGGTGCTGTCTTCGTAATGAATGGGTGAAACAGTTGGGGTAACGTAACTTTTTGTGATAACATAATAGAACCATCTTTCAAGTTATTAACATCAGTGGTGTTCATTTTGATGGGAGGCGGATTGGTAGATTTAGTATTCAAATAGAGATCTATCTCTTCGCGTAGCTCAGCTCGTTTTATACACAGTTCAGTAGCCTCTAATACTTTTGTTTGTACAGTATTAATTTGACTCTGTGAGTTAGGTAGAATCTTGGGCTTATTCTCTATCAATGCCACAATATTATTTAAGGGAGAATATTCTGCCAGTTCTTTCTCAGCAGGGAGCTCTTTTGATCTATTTTCAGCAGTAAGTTTGGCATATTCATTTTGAACTGCTTTAGCCGCCGTAATGATTTTATTATTTTGTTTTGCATTTTGTTTTGTAGGTAACTTCAGCCCCTTAAAAAAGGATTTTGCAATAGATGAGGGGATATGTTGTTTGGAGCGATTTTTAGTTTTTTTCTCCATGGGCTTCTTATCAAAAGCCTCAATAGGTTTGGGTTGGGATGGACGCGAGAACATTGTAAATGGTTCCCTGAGAGGCTGAAGGTTGGCTCCAATGTTGTTTGCTGGACCAGAAGTCGATAACGGGCATTCAGGAACAGTATTCTTGGCAGGGGAGCAGATTTCTTGTATTATTTGCGGAAAAAAGGGGAGGCCTGAAACGCCCAAAGGCGCCAGGGTTACAGTTGCAGACTGTACTTCTTCAGACAGATTAGGAGTAGGTCCTAAGTTTGTTTTTTGACGTTGTAAAAGTAACTGAGATTGCCATCTGGTTAGCTTCATAAGTTGTTTATCTTGTTTTTGGAGTTTGTCATTTAGAGTTTCATATAGTTTAAATAAGGAAGATATTGCTAAATTCATCGCATGCAGGGTGGTTTCAACTAATATTGACGAAGAAAGTGATACAGTGGAGGAGGGTAACTGAGAAAGAGGGAGAGGCTCAGATTGAGCATCAACAATAGGGGTGATTTGAGGCCTCCGCGGAGTAGGAGCTGTGTAAGAGGAAACTGACCTTGATTTCTCATCATCCGAATAGATGAGAGAAACTTCGGGTAATTCATAGTTAATATCGGATTCAAAATATCCTCATTGAAGGGTGAGTTAGAGTGTAATTCGATAACGACTTGGTCCCTCATAGAGCTATTATGTAAAGATACAACAGTAGGTTTAATGGATGTATCCGATTCACGCAGCACACTTGAAATAGGTAAAAGTACAGATGAGCCTAATCCAGTAGTGAGTTTGCTAGAGAAGCCCTGGTTCTGAGCCTGAGACGTTTTCGCAGTCAATTGTGAAAGTGGTGGGTTATTATTAGCACAAGAAGTTATATCTAGGTTAATAGAAGGAGCTGACTTAGTGGCTAATAACCGGGGGCTTCTTTTCGGTAGAAATTATATCTCACTACCTTTTAACATTGTAACATCAGAGACAAAACATAATGGGTTATAAGTTGTCGAGGGGATACAATTATTAGTAGTAACACAATTAGAGGACAAAATGCTATTAGGTACCTATGCGTCTTTGGGTAAAGGGCAAAACATCTGTTGAATATCACGGGAAACAACTTTCGGCTTAGTTCTATCAATTTTAGAGCGACGTGGGAGCGAGGAAGAGCGTGGCCGTGGAGTACTTCCCATTTGCTTACGTTTCTGATTTACTGGAGGTGGAGAGGACGGGGCCAAATCCGACATGTTTGATCTCAGGAAGTAAACACGACGTCGCATTTATATCCCAACTATTAGACAATTATATTCGTACACAATAGAAAAATAGAAATCTATTATTTGTTAAAAAGGTAGTAAAGTTAAAAAACACAAGGTACGCAGATTAAAAATCAAGCGTAGAGGCAATACCCACTACACGCTGCACAGCTAACAGCCAACAGTCACTTAGAAATCATTGTGAAGCGCGCGCTGAAGCGCGTTCACGAGGTAGTTGAAGGATTGCCGGGAGAAAATGGGCGGGTGTAGGTGGAGCCAAGACACTCTAAAACCGAAATACAAATAAATTAGCCGTAAATGGTACACAGACAAAAAGTTCAAAAAGTTCAAAAATTCATTGTGAAAGTTCGTCACAGGTGGAGGTGGTCAGGAGTACCATATGGTCCAATAGCAATCTCGCAGGCACGGTCGCAGTCGCGAAGCGAAGACCATGGGAAAAAATCCGGCAGCACCACAGCCCAAAACAGCCAACAGTCACTTAGGAATCACTTGTGAATCTTGCTGTTCTATTTGTACTCGCACAATCGTCAGAATTCTAAGTACAGTTTGAATGCGCGAACTGCACCGAACAGCCGCCAAACAGTCACTAGGCTTGACCCCGCCGGGCTTATCGCCGCAAGGGTGGTAGCCTCCAGGCTTTGAAGTGGCCCAAGTCACGTGAAGCAGTCACGTGAAGGTCTAGTCACGCCTCCTCCAGGAAGCGCTATTCTCCTACAGCACGACAAGAGCCTCGACCGGCTCGCAGTGCCAAGCTGAAGTACAATAAGTATAAATGGCGCCAGCCCAGCGTTCCAAACCGCAAGGTAATTTCACTCCAGATCGCTCACACTGAGCGGGCGGCAGCCTCCGGACTTTGAAGTGGCCCAAGTTACGTGAAGCAGTCACGTGAAGGTCTTTTCATGCCTCCTCCAGGAAGCGCTATCCTCCTAAAGTACGGCAAGAGCCTCGACCGGCTCGCAGTGTCAAGCTGAAGTGCAATAAGTATAAATGGGGCCAGCCCAGCGTTCCAAACCGCAAGGTAATTTCACTCCAGATCGCTCACACTGAGCGGGCGGCAGCCTCCGGGCATTGAAGTGGGCCAAGTCACGTGAAGCAGTCACGTGAAGGTCTAGTCACGCCTCCTCCAGGAAGCACTATCCTCCTACAGCACCGCAAGAGCCTCGACCGGCTCGCAGTGCCAAGCTGAAGTACAATAAGTATAAATGGGGCCAGCCCAGCGTTCCAAACCGCAAGGTAATTTCACTCCAGATCGCTCAATTTTAATGCAAACTAATAATAATAGAAAGTGAAAGAGACAGTTTCTGAGGGTGTGGAGATCTGAGAATAGGATATTTGAAAACATATGTGCGTGTCATCTGCACATTGGTGAAAGTGGATCTTGTGTTTGCTGTCTGAGGGATTCACCATCTAGATTGAACAGGAGGGGAGATAGGAAATTGACCTGGGTGGAATTTGAGTAATAGGATGTCATGGGGATATAGTGTGTGCTGTCAGTGAGGAAGGACGTTAACCATATGAGGACATACCTCAGAGTTTCATCCTGGGGGACAGGATGTTTAGGAGGATGGTTTTGTCAATAGTGTAGAAAGCTGCAGAAAGGTTGAGTACTAGAAGGAATGTCTGTTCTTTGTCAGTGATGTTGTGGAGTTCATCCAGGATGTGAAGTGTTGCAGTATCAATGTTGTGGCCGGGTTTAATTCGGATTGGAAGGGCCTGAGGAGGCTATTTGTGAGGAATTCTGATGGAGTTGGCTTATGACAAAGCATTCCATGTTTCTTGCAAACTATGGAAGGATTGTGATTGGACTTCGCTTTCAGGGAGTGTGGAGTCGAAGGATGGTGTCATGAGGAGGGCTTCGATTTGTCACATTTTGTGTGAGAGAGGATTGTGCTGTGTGATAGACAAGAGTTCATGATATTGACCCAGTGTGGAGCCAGCACAGTGATGTAGTTAGATGTGGCCTGAACTGGGCGTGCATTATCCAGGACTGACTTGTGCTGGTTCTGTTTTGGCTGTGAAGATGATGAGGGTGTCTTACTTGATGGGGTGGAATGCGTCCTATGTGTAGGAGGGTTTGGGATTGATGGATGTAAGAGGAACTATGGTAGGGCTTGTCTGATGTGTGTTTTTGATCTAAAGTAGTCTATAAGGGAGTTGCAAAATTAGCTGGGTGCGGCAACTGATTTGTGTGACATCAGGTGTGAACAGATTAGTTCTTGAATAACGCTATGTGAGTTTGTATGACTTCGGGGATTAAATTGGCATGTTGGTCCATATTTAGTGAGCCAAATGAGCTACCATGCTAAGAAATTGCTATAACTTAGGGAGCATGCAAGTGCAATTCCTTGCGCATTTTCTGCATGTTTATGTAAGTCGGAGTAGGTGTGCATTGACAGTGTGCAATTTAATTGTAAGGCATAATAGTCCGTTCCTGCTGTGAGATTCGAGTATAAGAAATGAATGTTCTATGCTTTATGAATACAATAAATGTTTTGTATTTCTATGAACCAGGTTATTAATAGTAGGCCACCTACCGATGGAGTTTTGCTACGAAAGTAGGAGCATTGAAATTGCTTGCAGGATGTTCTTAGAAGAAACAATTTAAGGAATAACTTATAAACTGTTGGAGGAGATCAAGGGCACATTTTGTGAGTTTGTCAACATTGAGATTATATTGGTGTGGTCATCCAGTGATGATGAGTGTGATGTAGTCGTCTGCTTTCGTTTTTCCTTTTTAGTTTGGGCTTTGCGACACCTATACGCCAAAACTATTGCATTCGGGTACATATAGGGAGAAATGTCATAAGAACAGGGACACAGAGTTTGTGGGCGTTGTTTGGTTATTTGTCCACCCATTGACTACTCATAGCCACGCTAATCCCTATGGACATCACCACCCAGTTTCTGCCTCTCCCTGTCCAAAACACCTAATTGTGGGAACTTTTTGTGCTCTCTTTAATCAAGCCTTATCAAACATTGCACTCAAAGTGCATGCCAATGTTTTTCAAAGCAGTCTTCTGTGGGTTAATGGATGAATTAGAGTAGTATATCCTCTACTGGTGTAATAAAAATGTCTTAATCAGGTCTGCCTTCCGTCACTCTGTTTATAAGCCTTCTGTGTGTCCTTCACTCAAGTCATGTTAAAAACAAGCATTGGAAAAGCCAACCATTTAGGCTTGTGAATGAGTATTAGGCATTTGCCTGGCATGGCAATTAAATGTCCAGGTACTGATACTATTTTGCACCTGCAACCATAAATGCACAGTTAATACCACTACGGCTGTGCATGGCAAGTGCCTTTCCCATGCCTACACAAAAGCCAAAACTGTTGACATTGCCAATGCTTGTTTAATGCTATCTTGTCTTTCTCAGTGTCATTCTCCAGAGATAATAATATTCTATTGATGACATTTCCCTGAGCTGAACGAGGTTGTAGGATATCATTAGCAAGATTGCATATATTCCTAGAAACTGGTGAAATGGTGCTTATGACTGATGAAGAATTGTGGGAGCTTTATTCTACAGCAGGGGTGCACAACTGATTTTGACAGAGGGCCGAAAGTACCTTACATGAGGGCTATAGTGGGCCGAAAAGTAAAAGTGGGCGGGGCGGTAGGCGGGACATGTCAGGAGGCTTTTTCAACCCCCAATTTGTATTAAACACATGGAAAAAGATATGTTTTTGAGGGGTAACGATTTTTATTGCATTTCAAACTTACATTTTGCACTACACATTTTCCATTGCTATCATTTATTTCGATTTAGTTATTGTATATCGTCTGTTTAATTAAATTATATATATTTTATTGACCCTTGATTGGACATTCCGTTATTTTGGACTGCTATAGTTTGCTGTTTGGGTTACCCAAGAGGAGTATGGCCTTCGTTGAGTCAGGTTTCCTCAAAAAAGCAAAGGATGTACATCTCTTGGAGTGCAACACTATGCCCCATGGCTCCCATCCCCAACCAAACACTATGCCCCATGGTCCCCTCAGCCCCAACCAAACACTATGCCCCATGGCTCCCATCCCCAACCAAACACTATGCCCCATGGGCCCCTCGCCCCCAACCAAACACTATGCCCCCTGTCCCTCACCGCCAACCAAACACTATCCCCCATGGCTCCCAACCCCAAACAAACACTATGCCCCATGGCCCCCTCACCCCCAACCAAACACTATGCCCCATGGCCCCCTCACCCCCAACCAAACACTATGCCCCATGGCCCCCTCACCCCCAACCAAACACTATGCCCCCTGTCCCTCACTGCCAACCAAACACTATGCCCCATGGCCCCGTCACCCCCAACCAAACACTATGCCCCATGGCCCCCTCACCCCCAACCAAACACTATGCCCCATGGCTCCCAACCCCAAACAAACACTATGCCCCTTGGCCCCCTCACCCCCAAACAAACACTATGCCCCCTGTCCCTCACCGCCAACCAAACACTATGCCCCATTCTCCCAACCCCAAACAAACACTATGCCCCATGGCCCTCTCACCCCCAACCAAACACTATGCCCCATGGCTCCCACCTCCAACCAAACACTATGCCCCCTGTCCCTCACCCCCCAACCAAACACTATGCCCCCTGTCTCTCACCGCCAACCAAACACTATGCCCCATGGCCCCCTCACCCCCAACCAAACACTATGCCCCATGGCCCCCACCCCCAACCAAACACTATGCCCCCTGTCCCTCACCGCCAACCAAACACTATGCCCCATGGCTCCCAACCCCAAACAAACACTATGCCCCATGGCCCCCTCACCCCCAACCAAACACTATGCCCCATGGCCCCCTCACCCCTCTACCCCCCAAACAAACACTATGCCCCATGGCCCCCTCACCCCCAACCAAACACTATGCCCCAAACACACTCAAGCATGCACCCATACAGACCTGAACCCCCCACCCCCCAAATCAACACACACACAAACATGCACCCATACAGACCCGAACCCCCCACCCCCCAAATCAACACACACAATGCACCCATACAGACCCGAACCCCCCACCCCCAACTCAGCACACACAAACACTCAAGCATGCACCCATACAGACCTGAACCCCCCCACCCCCCAAATCAACACACAGACAAACATGCACCCATACAGACCAGAACCCCCACCCCCAACTCAGCACACACACACACTCAAGCATGCACCCATACAGACCCGAACCCCCCACCCCCAACTCAGCACACACAAATACTCAAGCATGCACCCATACAGACCCGAACCCCCCACCCCCCAACTCAGCACACACACAAACATGCACCGATACAGACCCAAACCCCCCACCCCCCCAACTCAGCACACACACAAACATGCACCCATACAGACCCGAACCCCCACCCCCCAACTCAGCACACACACAAACATGCACCCATACAGACCCGAACCCCCCACCCCCCCTCCAAACCCCCACCCCCAACTCAGCACACACACACTCAAGCATGCACCCATGCAGACCCGAACCCCCACCCCCCAACTCAGCACACACACAAACATGCACCCGTACAGACCCGAACCCCCCACCCCCAACTCAGCACACACACACACTCAAGCATGCACCCATACAGACCCGAACCCCCCACCCCCCCCAACTCAGCACACACACAAACATGCCCCCATACAGACCCAAACCCCCACCCCCCATCTCAGCACACACACAAACATGCACCCATACAGACCCGAACCCCCCACCCCCCCTCCAAACCCCCACCCCAACTCAGCACACACACACTCAAGCATGCACCCATACAGACCCGAACCCCCACCCCCCAACTCAGCACACACACAAACATGCACCCATACAGACCCGAACCCCCAACTCAGCACACACACACACTCAAGCATGCACCCATACAGACCCGAACCCCCCACCCCCCCAACTCAGCACACACACAAACATGCACCCATACAGACCCAAACCCCACCCCCCAACTCAGCACACACACAAACATGCACCCATACAGACCCGAACCCCCCACCCCCTCCTCCAAACCCCCACCCCCAACTCAGCACACACACACTCAAGCATGCACCCATACAGACCCGAACCCCCCACCCGCCCCAACTCAGCAAACTCTCAAACAAGCACCCATACAGACCCGAACCCCACCCCCCAATTCAGCACACAAAAAACATTCAAATCAAAACATTCATACACATCCGACACCCCCCGACCCCCGCATCTCAACATACACACAAAATACATTCAAATACAAACATTCACACCCCCCCACATCTCAACATACACTCAAAATACATTCAAACACAAACATTCATACACATCCGACACACCCCCCCACCCCCGCATCTCAACATACACTCAAAATACATTCAAACACAAACATTCATACACATCTGACACACCCCCCCAACCCCGCATCTCAACATACACTCAAAATACATTCAAACACAAACATTCATACACATCCGACACACCCCCCCACCCCCGCATCTCAACATACACTCAAAATACATTCAAACACAAACATTCATACACATCCGACACACCCCCCCACCCCCGCATCTCAACATACACTCAAAATACATTCAAACGCAAACATTCATACACATCCGACACACCCCCCACCCCCGCATCTCAACATACACTCAAAATACATTCAAACAGAAACATTCATACACACAAACATAAAGCAAAACAAAGCCGACACAGAAACACAAACAGACCACTTACCGGAGATGTGCTGGAAGGCAGGCAGGTAAGCGGCAGGTAAGCTGGAACGCTGGAATCGCACTACGGCTGGCGTGGTCCAAGGCTGAAATGCCTTCCGGCATCAAGCCTTATGGGCCAGGCCAGCCGTAGTGCTGGCCCTCCATTGGTGCAGCACACACGCATTACGTGGCTCGTAGGAGCGACGTGATGCGTGTGTGTGTGCTGAGCCAATGAGGGCCAGTGTTTTCACCGGCCCGGAAGACAACAAAGACTTTCCTAATGGAGGGCGGCCGCGGGCCGCCCTCCATTAGGAAAGTCTTTGTGCCTCGCGGGCCGGTCAAAAGGGCATGGCGACCCGCAACTGGCCCGCGGGCCGTATGTTGTGCACCCATGTTCTACAGCATTCCAGGAGTGAGTTTGGACATTCAGCTGCACCAGAGAAATCTAATGGGCTTTGAATAGAGGTGCATGTAGCTTCTTATTTCCTCCTGTCAAACATTTGCTCTGTAAATTCAAGAAAAATTAGAACCTGGCGCAACCATTGCAGCCCATCAGGGCGCTAGGAACAGGGGCGCCTCCAAGGGGTGGCCAGGGGGGGCCATGGCCACCCTTATAAAAATGCTGGCCCCCCCATCGGCCACCCCATGAAAAAGCAAAAAAATACACTTTTTTTTCTTCCCCTCTGAACTGTGCATGGACAATAATCACATGTGCAGTTCAGTGTGAACACATTTTTTTGTTTGTTGCCGCAGCTCACCACCCGCGATAGACTGGATCAAGCCACGTATGATGGTGGCCCTACCCCCATTGATCGCACAATAAACACAGCCTGACTGCACGCATTTCTGTTTTGGCTTGCACTTGCAGGCTTTGTTCACTTCCAGGCACTGAAAAGGAGACCTGGGCTGCGGCGCTGAGGGATCGAGTGGTTGTCCCAGGCAAGCACTTCAGAGTTGAGGTATGTGGCACCAGGGGTGGTGCCAGGCATGGGCGTGGGAGGGCTAAAGTCCCCCCCCTTCTGCAGCTGCCTATTTGCCATGCACAGGCCTGCTCGCTTGACCTCAAGCCGGCGCTCTCCACACCGCTTTATTTTCTCCTCACAAAACTGATTGTGGGGGAGGGAGGAGGCGTTAAAATGTAACAAGCCCATTATTATTAAATAGAACAATTGTGGAGGTGAGACGCCCCTGGAAGAAGAGAGTACCTGCTGGCTGCGAGATGCATGCTGGCCACCTTAGCAGGATAATCGGTGTCTCTTTCAGTGAGGCCATTCTCCTTGTACCCATCGTGAAGAGTACACCCTGTGTCAAAAACGTGTTGCTGCGGTGCCTACCAATTGAAAGAGCAGCTCTTTAAATTGTATCTGGCCTACGTGGCCAGACCATGTCGTATGCGAACCCCGCCACGTTGTCATTTGCCAATCAGCAAAGAGCAGTGCTGCCATCATTGCTGCCTATCCAAAAACAGGGCCCCTCCTGTCACAGCCGTCCCCTGGACTAGAGGCCCATGTTCGGTGACCTTTACTTTCTACCCCCAAATACCTTTGCCCTTCTACCTGCCCATTCGACAGGTGGGAGGCATTTCACTGCCCTACTCTCCACACAAGACACATGATTGCTGCCCACCTTCACCCCACCCTTGACCGAGGCCAGCACTGCACTGCCCTGATCTGCCTACACAATTCTGCTCTCCTCACACACGCAATTTCTTTATACTTACACCTCCTTACGCAATCCCGACCGTTCTGTCACCACCCAGAACAAATGAGCTCCTAGGCCTGTTGTGCACAGCTAGATTTGGTCCCTCTATATAGGACTTCTAGAAACATTTAAATTAAATAACTATCAACTTTCCCACTAACAGATGTGACTCCCCTCATTCTTGTGTGCACTTCAGAATGCTGCATTAAAATAGAAACGAGCACCCCTCTCTAATGCTTCAGAGGATGACAGTGTCCATATTACTTGCCAATATGCTCCTTCCCTTCCTTGACATAGTCCTTACAACTTGCGGCACTTTCACCTCTCGAGTCACCTTATGTAAGCAAATAGCTTTCAAATAATACTTTAGTTTAATTCAAATGCAGACTCCAAATAGCACTCCTCCCACTCCCAGAATGCTCTCTTTGGCTAGAAAGCTCCTAAGCATGTGCACAGGCTGGCAGCATTACTTGGCAGGGTAGCAGGAGGATTGAGAGTGACAAGAAAGAGTAGGATTTGGAGTACCGCGAATCCCCTGTGGACACTATAGCACCTTCCTCGCCCCAGTTGTAGATATATGAGGCTATAGCAAGCACCATTCAACACACACACTGGAAATGCTGCAACACATTTGCTGAAGACCAGATCCTTAATGAGCAATACTTTCTGAGCTAAAATGAAGTCCAACAAAGTCTACAACATGAAATGCTTAATGAATGTTAAGGGACACATGCTTACATTGTGGTCCTGCAGATTTTGGGCACTGATACACACCTCCTTTCTGCCCATAAAGCTGCAATGCCACCCGAGTAATGAAATTGGATCACATTAAGTAGTAGAACTTTCTGGTGTCCTTAGTCCAACACAATCATTTGCTTTGCCCATCTGCCTTTGATAGTAGTTGCATGTTTCCAGCTCCATTTCCCTGGAACAAAAGCTACTAACAGTGTGCCAACAGAGCGAAAAGGAGCAACCCTGTGTAAATAGATGGCCCTCCCTAGGTACAACATATGAGGCAGCCCATCAGGGCAGTTTTACAGACTGAAAGTAGGGAGAATACGCTTCAGTGATATATGAAAGGGCATTTACTTACGAACAAACCCAGAGTAGAAGTCATTTCAGATGAGGCTCAGAGGAAAGAAGTGCCCCCCAATTTCCCTAAGCAGTGAGTTGAAGTAATAGCCACTAAATAAATAGTGCCATAAATGACAAAAGCTGCAGGTGCACCTTTTGCAGAAGGGTCTAGTCGGGAGACTCACACTCTAAGTGCATGGCATGTTTTACTGCCATTTTTGGGCAATGGAAAGCCTACTTGAGTGTTTGTATGTGATGGTGGGGTTGGAGTGGGGATGGGTGGGGGAGAATACTACAGTGGGGCTGGCCTGGCAGGGTCTTACTGTGGCATGGAATGTTGTACTCGCATTAAGGTCAAAGGCAACATGAGTGTTCTTACATTGGGAGCGCATGCTTCCTTATCTTGACTTGGGTCTTTATTATTTTACTGGTGTTTAAGGTCAAAGGCAACATACATATTGTTACATGGGGGAATATAACATGATGTGTGCAACATAAATGTTCTTATATGGGGGGATTTGTGTGATGATATGCTATTTATATAGCGCTTTCACCAAAGCGATTTTCAGAGAACATATTTACATCAAATGTATCACCCAGCTGAAGTTTGCACTCATTTAATGAGCTTTATTTATTTATTGCATTTATTGACATTGCGCAAACCCATACGTATCACAGCGGTGGTACAACTTGGTGAGCAGGGAAAACAGTACAGTACAGAGTAAGAGAGGTAACAAGTTGCAAAAGCAACATAATAGTACGAGGTCCATATAGGAGGGTAGAGATCACAGAGATCACATTGAAGTATGAAAGACAGAGTTGGCTTTGCCTGGATTTGAACCTGCGAATCACACTTGGATTACAAAAGCATGCGCTCAGCCCGGGGAGCTATTTTACCGGCTTGCCAGCAAGAGCATGTTTTCTTTCTGTGGCATTGCAGTGTATTACTGGTGTTAAGGCCAAAGGCAACATACGTATTCTAACATTGGGGTGGGGGCATTCGTGCTGCCTGCAAGGCTATATGTTTTTTTACTGTGGCATGACATTTTTTATTGCCGTTAGGGAGCAAATACAACATGATGAGTGTTATTATATGTGGAGTGGGGGATTTTTGTAGCCAGCAAGGATATATTTTCTTAATGTGGCAAGGCTCGCTTTTCACTGGCATTAAGGCAAAGCCAACAGGAGTATGTTCTTACATGGGGATTCTGGCACGTATTGGGAGAGCTAGCATAAACATGCTTTTTTATAGTATCGTTACTGGCATTATGGACAAAGCAAACATGATTATTGTCATATATGGAAATATTGGCATATATAGGTGCACCGGAAAGGGCATGTGTGAGCACAATCAATATGAAAATGCTTTTTTACACTTGCAGAGTACTGGCATATAGCGGACAAAGGCATTATGAAAATGTGTTTGAAAATGCTCCGGTGCATTGTTGGTGGCTTGGAATCTAACATACTTTTCATGTCTTACCCTACAAAATCGATTGTAAACTGGGTGGTTTTTACCTAATTTATCACAAAGTGTACTGTAAAATGCACTATATTTTAACACATTATTTAAAACCTTTTCTGAAGGGGACAAACCCCCTTTGATTGGTTCGCCCTCCCTCACTACTCTGTCACTCCTATGTATTTGGCTGGGGGCAGAACAAGTGCCCTTCCTTCTGCAGGCTCTTCTTAATGTGGGCCCTACTACATTAGCTCCAGGCCCCACTTGTTACAGAATAACGGCTACGCCTCTGGTGAGTTGGGGTGAAAGATGGATCTAATGGGCCAAAGGAAGGCGTGATATCTACTCAGCCTACTGGGCTTGCAAAGCGGATGTTAGGACGAGGGTGGTTCAGTAGCCCAATAGGTTTAATGTCCGGGCTCACTAACAGTTTTCAAAACTGCCATCCAGCCCCGCCAAAATGTTGAGGCTGGATCCGCCCCTGTTTGGCACCCTGTGTGCCACCCCAAGATTTCCTGTGGCCTCATCAGGCCACCCCTATGAAAAATTCCTGGAGGCGCCACTGGCTAGGAATGCCAGCATTATTCAATGATGTAATGCCTCCTTTCCATGGCCAAACAGATGCCGGAGCGCCTCCACCCCGCAACATCATCATGTCAATTTTTGTATACCATACAGAAGTCAATTTCAATCCCTGTTATGAGGATTGAAATTGGTTACATACAGTAGCAGATCATGCCACGACTGTACCAGCCAATGTATTTCTCGGGAGGATAGCTCAGGGGCAACATGGTCACCTTGGAAGCAAGACGTCACAGAGCACCACCGGTTCGATCGTTGGTCCACGCTTAGAAACAAATAACCTACCTTATCATAACAAGGTCAGTATGACCCTGCTGTCCATTACATTGGAAGTGGGGTGAGAAGGTGGGGATTTGAGCTGCTCAACTTTTTTCATTATTTCCAGGGGTCCTTCCTGTGTCATTTGCTCTGACCTGATGCACTTAGATAGTGGTAAAGCATAGCTGAAATAATATAAAATGCTGAATTATTGTGATTTGTGAATGCTTTTGTTGGAACGAGGGTAACCAACTACTAGTAAATTTGAATATAAGATCCTCAATCAAATAAGTACATTTTTAAACAATAAGCAAAAATTAAAGTAAGTATTTTCATTTCTGGTGAAGATGAGGCCAAATTTGCTATGGTTCTATTCCTGTCCCAAGTGGCATATTGGCACTGGAGTGTGTGTGGGAGAGGGGAAGAGAGAGAGAGAGAGAGAGAGAGAGAGAGAGAGAGAGAGAGAGAGAGTGTGTGTGTGTGTGTGTGTGTGTGAATAAGGAGGATGAGATGATCAACAGTGTCGAAGGACACAATGCAGCCACCATCAATATGTCATCTAAAACGCTTTGAAAAATGGCCTGGTCCCAGGCCAGGAAGGAGACAGGCCTGCAGAGGATGGAGAACTTCACTTCAGAGAGCTTACTGAAAGACTCAAGTTGGGATGGAACACAGCTTGAAGTAGTTTAGAAGGAAACAGAGATGTGGGGTGATATTTAGAGGGTATGTGGTGGTCACAAGATGGTCTTTTGAGAAGATGGGTCACTACAACAGTTATGAATAAAAAAGACATAGAGACAGAAAGAGAGAGATAACAGACCAGAGGACAGAGAAGTCTTAACACATAGAATTAGTGCTTGGCAAATGGGGTGGGTACATGATTTCAAGAAGCTCACAGAACAGGCATCAAGAAGCCAAGTCCGATTTGCTTTTGGAAAGACCAGAGGACATGTCATTAAGAGCGAGGAGAGGCAAAGTGTTCAGAGTAGAGTGGGGCAGTAGGGAGGGGAGGGATGAGTTGGGTAGATGTATTAGCAGTATGCACAGTGTTGACCTCTCAGGCAAAGATGGCAGCACGTTGATTATAGAGACTGATGGACGGAGTGACCATAGAGGTTGAGTATGAGAGCGTTCAGTCAGAATAGGGAAAGGGTCCTTCTGCTGGTTATGGGGGCACATTCAATACAGGTGGTGAAGAACTGACATTTGGTGAGAAGAATTCTTAATTAAACCCAGCTGAATGTACCTGTGCTAAATTCCCCCAGTATATGGCAATTATTACAAATATGGGTGTTGGTGCATAAGTATGATATTTAAAAATATATGCAGATTTCCCACGAGATGTTTAGACATTTCTTTTAAGTTTTAAAAAATGGGAAAGAGTAAACTGAATTTTTTTTAAAGAAAACCTTAGATGGGAAAACGTCCAGCCCAGACCATTTTCTTTAAAGAGTGGTGCAGAACGATTCACAATGGTTTGTGTTAAAGCTATATTTAAAAGGCCATTTCAGAACCCACCCATCCTGCGAATCACATACGGTTTCCAGGTGTGAGTGCAGCCATTGAAGCAGCAATATAAAGCTAGAGGTCAACACTGAGCGACTTCACAAACTCTAAGTATGCCGTGTGTTAAAAAGACAAAAATCAAAACATTAAAATAACATTTCTTTTAAGACAGTTATTATTTCGAGATGTGCATGCTGGAAGAGCGAAGTTGACTCTTTCCCATGTGTTCAAATGCATTTTTTTGCATTTGTTTTGTTGGAAAGTATGTTTGCATCTCATACCTACTTTGAATCTCGATTGAAAAATAAATTTACATCCTGGCACAAGTACACACTCTTGGACATTCCGATCCGATTGCCTTTTGTTCTTTTAGCTCCCTTTAAAATCAATATTACATCGTCTTAAATTAGAATGATCTTGATCCCAATTTTCTTTTTCTGAAAGCCCTCCAAATGTCATTATTTGCAATTGCTGCCACCACAGAATTTAAGCAAGGAGAAAGAGTGCTTGTTGAAATAGCCACTTTACATTTTCAACTTTTTAATGATATGTTAATAATCTTCAGGGTGGACCGTCCCAGCCAATTATTGCCCACCAATCTCTAGTGAAATTTGATGGCTACACTGCACAGTAACTGGAAGGGACGACTTTATGATATCGCAAGAAATAATCTGGTTAGAGCTGGGTATTTAAATACATTCACCGCAAAAAATAGAAAGCAAAGAGGCCCCTCATGTAAACATTGTAGAAAGTTAAATAGATGAGAACGAGCCATGTCCATAGAGGGACAGAAGCAACAGGAGGATTCTCAGACTGGGAGCAAGGGACGATAAGGGGTGAGGCGGCAGGTATGTTCCTTTAGGGGCTAGCCGATTATGGAGGGGGGCAATAGGACTAGGTAGATTGTGGAGGTGGACAGTAGGAGTAGATACCAGTCAGCCAGAAATCAACAGGGGCCGGCAGATTGTGGAGGTGGACAGTAGGAGTAGATAGATACCAGTCAGCCAGAAAGCAGCAGGGGTCGGCAGATTGTGGAGGTGGACAGTAGGAGTAGATAGATACCAGTCAGCCAGAAAGCAGCAGGGGCCAGCAGATTGTGGAGGTGGACAGTAGGAGTAGATAGATACCAGTCAGCCAGAAATCAACAGGGGCCGGCAGATTGTGGAGGTGGAAAGTAGGAGTAGATAGATACCAGTCAGCCAGAAAGCAGCAGGGGCCGGCAGATTGTGGAGGTGGACAGTAGGAGTAGATAGATACCAGTCAGCCAGAAAGCAGCAGGGACCAGCAGATTGTGTAGGTGGACAGCAGGAGTAGATACCAGTCAGCCAGAAAGCAGCAGGGGCTGGCAGTTTGTGGAGGTGGGCAGTAGGAGTAGATACCAGTCTGCCAGAAAGCAGCAGGGGCTGGCAGATTGTGGAGGTCGACAGTAGGAGTAGATACCAGTCAGCCAGAAATCAGCAGGGGCAGGCAGATTGTGGAGGTCGACAGTAGGAGTAGATACCAGTCAGCCAGAAAGCAGCAGGGGCCAGCAGATTGCGGAGGTGGACAGTAGGAGTAGATACCAGTCAGCCAGAATGCAGCAGGGGTCGGCAGATTGTGGAGGTGGACAGTAGGAGTAGATACCAGTCAGCCAGAATGCAGCAGGGGTCGGCAGATCGTGGAGGTGGACAGTAGGAGTAGATACCAATCAGCCAGAAAGCAGCAGGGGCTGGCAGATTGTGGAGGTGGACAGTAGGAGTAGATACCAGTCATCCAGAATGCAGCAGGGGTCGGCAGATTGTGGAGGTGGACAGTGGGAGTAGATACCAGTCAGCCAGAAATCAGCAGGGGCCGGCATTGCGGAGGTGGACAGTGGGAGTAGATACCAGTCATCCAGAAAGCAGCAGGGGCCAGCAGATTGTGCAGGTGGACAGTTGCGGTAGATACCAGTCATCCAGAAAGCAGCAGGGGGCAGCTGACTGTGGAGTTGGGCAGTAGGAGTAGATACCAGTCAGCCAGAAAGCAGCAGGGGCCGGCATATTGTAGAGGTGGACAGTAGGAGTAGATACCAGTCTGCCAGAAAGCAGCAAGGGCCGGCATATTGTGGAGTTGTGGAGGTGGACAGTAGGAATAGATACCAGTCAGCCAGAAATCAGCAGGGGCTGGCAGATTGTGGAGGTCGACAGTAGGAGTAGATACCAGTCAGCCAGAAAGCAGCAGGGGCCAGCAGATTGTGGAGGTGGACAGTAGGAGTAGATACCAGTCAGCCAGAATGCATAAGGGGTCGGCAGATTGTGGAGGTGGACAGTAGGAGTAGATACCAGTCAGCCAGAAAGCAGCAGGGGCTGGCAGATTGTGGAGGTGGACAGTAGGAGTAGATACCAGTCAGCCAGAATGCAGCAGGGGTCGGCAGATTGTGGAGGTGGACAGTGGGAGTAGATACCAGTCAGCCAGAAATCAGCAGGGGCTGGCATTGCGGAGGTGGACAGTGGGAGTAGATACCAGTCATCCAGAAAGCAGCAGGGGCCAGCAGATTGTGCAGGTGGACAGTAGCGGTAGATACCAGTCATCCAGAAAGCAGCAGGGGGCAGCAGACTGTGGAGGTGGGCAGTAGGAGTAGATACCAGTCAGCCAGAAAGCAGCAGGGGCCGGCATATTGTAGAGGTGGACAGTAGGAGTAGATACCAGTCAGCCAGAAAGCAGCAGGGGTCGGAAGATTGTGGAGGTGGACAGTAGGAGTAGGTACCAGTCAACCAGAAATCAGCAGGGGTCGGCAGATTGAGGAGGTGGACAGTAGGAGTAGATACCAGTCAGCCAGAAAGCAGCAGGGGCCAGCAGATTGTGATGGTGGACAGTATGAGTAGATACCAGTCAACCAGAAATCAGCCGGGCCAGCAGATTGTGGAGGTGTACAGTAGGAGTAGATACCAGTCAGCCAGAAAGCAGCAGGGGCCGGCAGATTGTGGAGGTGGGCAGTAGGAGTAGATAGAAACCAGTCATCCAGAAAGCAGCAGGGGCAGCAGATTGTGGAGGTGGACAGTATGAGTAGATACCAGTCAGCCAGAACTCAGCAGTGGCCAGCAGATTGTGGAGGTGGACAGTAGGAGTAGATACCAGTCAGCCAGAAAGCAGCAGGGGCCGGCAGATTGTGGAGGTGGGCAGTAGGAGTAGATAGAAACCAGTCATCAAGAAAGCAGCAGGGGCCAGGAGATTGTGGAGGTGGACAGTATGAGTAGATACCAGTCAGCCAGAACTCAGCAGGGGCCGGCAGATTGTGGAGGTGGACAGTAGGAGTAGATATCAGTCAGCCAGAAAGCAGCAGGAGTCGGCAGATTGTGGAGGTGGACAGTAGGAGTAGATACCAGTCAGTCAAAAAGCAGCAGGAGTCAGCAGATTGTGGAGGTGGACAGTAGGAGTAGATATCAGTCAGCCAGAAAGCAGCAAGGGCCAGCAGATTGTGGAGGTGGACAGTAGGAGTAGATACCAGTCAGCCAGAAATCAACAGGGGCCGGCAGATTGTGGAGGTGGACAGTAGGAATAGATAGATACCAGTCAGCCAGAAAGCAGCAGGGGCCGGCAGATTGTGGAGGTGGACAGTAGGAGTAGATAGATACCAGTCAGCCAGAAAGCAGCAGGGGCCAGCAGATTGTGGAGGTGGACAGTAGGAGTAGATAGATACCAGTCAGCCAGAAATCAACAGGGGCCGGCAGATTGTGGAGGTGGACAGTAGGAGTAGATAGATACCAGTCAGGCAGAAAGCAGCAGGGGCCGGCAGATTGTGGAGGTGGACAGTAAGAGTAGATAGATACCAGTCAGCCAGAAAGCAGCAGGGATCAGCAGATTGTGTAGGTGGACAGCAGGAGTAGATACCGGTCAGCCAGAAAGCAGCAGGGGCTGGCAGTTTGTGGAGGTGGGCAGTAGGAGTAGATACCAGTCTGCCAGAAAGCAGCAAGGGCCGGCATATTGTGGAGTTGTGGAGGTGGACAGTAGGAGTAGATAACAGTCAGCCAGAATGCAGCAGGGGTCGGCAGATTGTGGAGGTGGACAGTGGGAGTAGATACCAGTCAGCCAGAAATCAGCAGGGGCCGGCATTGCGGAGGTGGACAGTGGGAGTAGATACCAGTCATCCAGAAAGCAGCAGGGGCCAGCAGTTTGTGCAGGTGGACAGTAGCGGTAGATACCAGTCATCCAGAAAGCAGCAGGGGGCAGCAGACTGTGGAGGTGGGCAGTAGGAGTAGATACCAGTCAGCCAGAAAGCAGCAGGGGCCGGCATATTGTAGAGGTGGACAGTAGGAGTAGATACCAGTCAGCCAGAAAGCAGCAGGGGTCGGCAGATTGTGGAGGTGGACAGTAGGAGTAGGTACCAGTCAACCAGAAATCAGCAGGGATCGGCAGATTGTGGAGGTGGACAGTAGGAGTAGATACCAGTCAGCCAGAAAGCAGCAGGGGCCAGCAGATTGTGGAGGTGGACAGTATGAGTAGATACCAGTCAACCCGAAATCAGCCGGGCCAGCAGATTGTGGAGGTGGACAGTAGGAGTAGATACCAGTCAACCAGAAAGCAGCAGGGGCCGGCAGATTGTGGAGGTGGGCAGTAGGAGTAGATAGAAACCAGTCATCCAGAAAGCAGCAGGGGCCAGCAGATTGTGGAGGTGGACAGTATGAGTAGATACCAGTCAGCCAGAACTCAGCAGTGGCCCGCAGATTGTGGAGGTGGACAGTAGGAGTAGATACCAGTCAGCCAGAAAGCAGCAGGGGCCGGCAGATTGTGGAGGTGGGCAGTAGGAGTAGATAGAAACCAGTCATCCAGAAAGCAGCAGGGGCCAGGAGATTGTGGAGGTGGACAGTATGAGTAGATACCAGTCAGCCAGAACTCAACAGGGGCCGGCAGATTCTGGAGGTGGACAGTAGGAGTAGATATCAGTCAGCCAGAAAGCAGCAGGAGTCGGCAGATTGTGGAGGTGGACAGTAGGAGTAGATACCAGTCAGTCAAAAAGCAGCAGGAGTCATCAGATTGTGGAGGTGGACAGTAGGAGTAGATATCAGTCAGCCAGAAAGCAGCAAGGGCCAGCAGATTGTGGAGGTGGACAGTAGGAGTAGATACCAGTCAGCCAGAAATCAACAGGGGCCGGCAGATTGTGGAGGTGGACAGTAGGAGTAGATAGATACCAGTCAGCCAGAAAGCAGCAGGGGCCGGCAGATTGTGGAGGTGGACAGTAGGAGTAGATAGATACCAGTCAGCCAGAAAGCAGCAGGGGCCGGCAGATTGTGGAGGTGGACAGTAGGAGTAGATAGATACCAGTCAGCCAGAAATCAACAGGGGCCGGCAGATTGTGGAGGTGGACAGTAGGAGTAGATAGATACCAGTCAGGCAGAAAGCAGCAGGGGCCGGCAGATTGTGGAGGTGGACAGTAAGAGTAGATAGATACCAGTCAGCCAGAAAGCAGCAGGGATCAGCAGATTGTGTAGGTGGACAGCAGGAGTAGATACCGGTCAGCCAGAAAGCAGCAGGGGCTGGCAGTTTGTGGAGGTGGGCAGTAGGAGTAGATACCAGTCTGCCAGAAAGCAGCAAGGGCCGGCATATTGTGGAGTTGTGGAGGTGGACAGTAGGAGTAGATACCAGTCAGCCAGAATGCAGCAGGGGTCGGCAGATTGTGGAGGTGGACAGTGGGAGTAGATACCAGTCAGCCAGAAATCAGCAGGGGCCGGCATTGCGGAGGTGGACAGTGGGAGTAGATACCAGTCATCCAGAAAGCAGCAGGGGCCAGCAGTTTGTGCAGGTGGACAGTAGCGGTAGATACCAGTCATCCAGAAAGCAGCAGGGGGCAGCAGACTGTGGAGGTGGGCAGTAGGAGTAGATACCAGTCAGCCAGAAAGCAGCAGGGGGCGGCATATTGTAGAGGTGGACAGTAGGAGTAGATACCAGTCAGCCAGAAAGCAGCAGGGGTCGGCAGATTGTGGAGGTGGACAGTAGGAGTAGGTACCAGTCAACCAGAAATCAGCAGGGGTCGGCAGATTGTGGAGGTGGACAGTAGGAGTAGATACCAGTCAGCCAGAAAGCAGCAGGGGCCAGCAGATTGTGGAGGTGGACAGTATGAGTAGATACCAGTCAACCAGAAAGCAGCAGGGGCCGGCAGATTGTGGAGGTGGGCAGTAGGAGTAGATAGAAACCAGTTATCCAGAAAGCAGCAGGGGCCAGCAGATTATGGAGGTGGACAGTATGAGTAGATACCAGTCAGCCAGAACTCAGCAGTGGCCCGCAGATTGTGGAGGTGGACAGTAGGAGTAGATACCAGTCAGCCAGAAAGCAGCAGGGGCCGGCAGATTGTGGAGGTGGGCAGTAGGAGTAGATAGAAACCAGTCATCCAGAAAGCAGCAGGGGCCAGGAGATTGTGGAGGTGGACAGTATGAGTAGATACCAGTCAGCCAGAACTCAGCAGGGGCCGGCAGATTGTGGAGGTGGACAGTAGGAGTAGATATCAGTCAGCCAGAAAGCAGCAGGAGTCGGCAGATTGTGGAGGTGGACAGTAGGAGTAGATACCAGTCAGCCAAAAAGCAGCAGGAGTCGGCAGATTGTGGAGGTGGACAGTAGGAGTAGATACCAGTCAGTCAAAAAGCAGCAGGAGTCAGCAGATTGTGGAGGTGGACAGTAGGAGTAGATATCAGTCAGCCAGAAAGCAGCAGGGGCCAGCAGAATGTGGAGGTGGACAGTAGGAGTAGATACCAGTCAGCCAGAAAGCAGCAGGGGCCAGCAGATTGTGGTGGTGGGCAGTAGGATTAGGTACCATTCAGCCAGAAATCAGCAGGGTCCGGCAGATTGTGGAGGTGGGCAGTAGGAGTAGATAGAAACCAGTCAGCCAGAAAGCAGCAGGGGCTGGCAGATTGTGGAGGTGGACAGTAGGAGTGGATAAATACCAGACAGCCTGCTTGGATTGTAAACTTGTAATAAATCCTGAATTTCGAGCTCGATAAATGGTTGGCACCCTCACGCAGGATCATCGCTTCATTGCTATTTTTGCCTCTTGCTTCTAGATACGAAACCTGTGCAATTTTGTGATACTTTAGCAGGAAATGAAAATCTTATGAAATATATCGATATATCTCCAGAATAAATAAATAACAAACAAATACGCTAAGATTAAGCTGGGGAATGCTGCTGCTGCCAAGAAAGGGACCTGCCATTCTTTTGAAGAGCACATGTAATTCACTTCATTAGTAAACTAACATTCACGTTAACCTTATGATAATCATCTTTGAAAGGCTTCCGCTAAACAACTTAAAATCACAACCCTGCATATTCTCTTACAGTTGGCTGGCATTACTTCTCTCCTTCCCATGAGATTTTACGTTTGTCTGATTAACCATTGACAATCTGTCCTGTTTTTTGATTGGCACTGATTATTCTTGTATTAAGATCTTGTAATTTTGACATAGCTTATTTATCTGCAATCGCTAAATTCATGGAGAACCTGTTTTGTCTATTAAAGTGGATTCTATCAAATAGGCATTGGACGTGCCTACTGTTTGCAGATTTCTAAATTATGCCATCACCCTCTCAGCCAGCTACTCAAACAGCACTGCAACCTCCAGTGCTTGTTCGGAAGCACAACTTCATTCACCCACCAGGTACAAATGCCAGCAGACGCAAATATTTCCTTCAGCTTTTCAAACAATACCCTCCTCTTATCCTACTACACCTAACGTATGAAAAGAAGTCATGGTGGGCACACATAACGAGCGCCATTGAGTAGAATGACATTGATAATCTACTTCGTTCAAATGGCATATCTTTCATATCAGCTAAACTATTACCCAGAAGCAAATGTATGGTCTAGTAGCAAAGCACAAGAGCTAGGCAGAATGGATCTCTCATGTAGAGAGGCAGATGTACATGCAATTACTAGTGCCTGCCCCCTCACCTCTGTCATAACGGAAGAATACCCAAAAGGCGCTGCACATGACACCAGGTATGCACTCAGAAAAACGTATCGAATGTACTCTCACACTAATGTGGTGGAAATATGTCTGCATACACCATTGGACATAGAAGAGGTATAAGTGAAATCAGACCAGAGTAAAGTAACGTCATGAGGAGAAGATAAGAGGACACACTAAAACGATATGCAAATACTTAAAGAATGAAGATGTAACTGAAGTAACAAGAGAAATATATGTGCAAATACAAATAAATCATATATACTAAGACAAAAGGAAGCAAGTCAGTAAATGTTTATACGCAGAAACGCAAGGTATATGAGGCATATAGAAGCTTTCTGCAGGAGAAAATATAACGCAAGTAAAGCAGCCATGATGAAAAGATGAACATCAACTCTGTATTAATAATAAGCAAGACGCCTTGAAGAGAGAGACCAGAACTGCAAAGCTGGAAGGCACTGAAAAAGAACTTTGTGTGAAGAACAAAGAATATCTCCTTGGCTAGGGATCAAGGGGTGATAATGCCATATCAAGGTGTAACAGCAAGGCACAAGCGGGGGTCAAAGAGGAAAAGCTACATATGCACAACATATTTCTCTTAGATTAAGTGAAGGAGAAAACATTTGTAAGTGCCAAGTATTTGACAGTTTAAGATGCAGAAAGCAGATGCAAGACAGAGCAACCAAGCCTCCAGAGGTCATGAGGAGTACTAGCAACTAGCATAATGAAGTTAAATAGCACTAAACAAAAGGTCAAAATGGACAAAATCATGGTCTGCTCACACATGGTGCAAGACTCGAAAGCAAGGCCTGTTCATTAAGCTTCAACTGAAGATAGCGATGTACCTACACTCCCTTAAAAGTCCCAAGGAAGCGAACAGTCAGCAAGGTCAGCTGCAGAGAAGAAGCCTGGGCAAGTGGTCTTACTTTGTTTCCCACACCTCGGTTTCGTTTTGCTTGCGTGCTACTAATGAGCCGAATGTTAAGGTTGGGATAAGGGCCTATATAGCAGTGTACCATACATTGTTGTAGAAGTGAATCCCCTGCTGTTATTCTGCTATTAATGTGTATAATATGTATTCAGAGGTAGTTCAAGGTGTGCCTACCAGATAAGGGGCAGCCAATTATGTTACTAACACCTAAATAAAGTATAGGTATAGATGTTACCTTGACCAATCCCTCCTTACGATAGGTTTTTAGTGTTTGTCACGTAGGATGACATTATAGTTTATGTACATTGAGGTATAGAGGTTTTGTGTAATGGAAATGAAGACGAAAGTGAGTGAGCTGCAATCTTGTTTGTTTGCCAGGTTTCCCTACTTTATTTGAGCTGATAATAAAGTAGTATTTTGCTATATACTTTAAGTCTGTCTAGTTATTTGGGTCTGAGATCATTTATTTGTCATTTTATCTGGCATTTAGAATGCTCCAGGTGCTACTGCACACTTCCCTGGACAGCTTGTGCTTACGCAGCTGCACAGCATTTTAAGCTTCCTTTCAGGATTCCTCCATGCCTCTCGAAAAAACATGGCTTCAATAATTGAACCTGGATCATTGGAATCTTTCAGCACTATGCTTTCCTGTACTTCACTTGCCCAAAACAATGCTTATCACATCACAAAAAAGGCCCCTGATATATCATTAAAAAAATACACAATCACGTTCAGAGTTTTGGAAAGTGTGCACCCTTTTTATTGGGATCACACGCAAGATACACATTTAACAAAATGTGGTTTGCTGTGCCCAACTTGCCTTTAGTTGTAACCAAAGCCTGTCTCCCAAAAAATCATTGCCTTCTACAATCAGACATGATTTAGACCTATTTGGTGAATTATTAACAATAATCAAACCTGATTCCAGCCCCATAGCCATCCTGTCTTAGTTATGGCAGGGACGTCATATAACACAAATGCAAACACAGAGGGCTAAACGTCATCCTTATGCAATGTTTCCTGCACCACATCTGTCCATGACCCCCCCACTCCAACCCCACAAAGTAAGACTATCACTGTATATTAAATTATGCCTCAGCACCATGATGTTCCATGGCATGTTCATCACTGGTCCTTTTGAATAATGTTGGGCTTGAGATCACAGGTTAGCCTGATCCAACCAAGGCAAGTGCTTGTCACCTTGTGTGAAAAATACAATCGATGGCTATTGTTACAATTTAAAAAAAAAAATCATTGTCTTTGTGAAGCTCCAAATGTCATTCGCACCTGGGGAAGGGCCAGTGCCCAATCAGATGCCTGGAACAGCGACGTGAATATACAATCCCTGGCTGCTATTCCAGCCTTCCGATGGCACCTTTTTTAATAGTTATTTTGTTCTGTGGGGAGACTCTCCCTGTTGCCTCTGCACCTCCCCACAAAACCTTCCCCATCTCCACCCCCCTCCCAACTTACATGCGACACCAGAGCTTTGAGCTCCGGCCCCTGCACTACTTCCTGACCACCACCACAGAAATGGAAAAGTTTCATCTTTTTTTCATTTTTTTTTGTTTCTTCCCTTGGGAGATTGGCTAAAAAAGCATAAAAAAAAACATTTGCACCCTGGCTCAACCCCAGGGTGCGAATGGCAAACTCCGGCTCAGGCTGGTGGGCCATTACTGACATTGTCCTACACCCCCCCCCCCTGTCATGAAAGCCATATTCTTGATCAGAGAGTTCTTGCAGCCGGACACATTTTTAAATGTTCTAATTACTTCCTGAACCTGCCTTACCAGTTTCATGCAGCAAATTATGATTCCCCTTTCTGTTCCACCCATGGTTATCTACTTTCTGGACAACATTTATTTTGCTCCCACATGAGAGCGCTTACATTTAAGTGGCTTGACAGAAACCAGGACTATTTCAGGTCATATTCTAGAGAATGAAATGTTTTCAATAACCTTCAATGCGCTCTTGATAGGTAGATTCATAGGTGATTAACTCGTGTTAGGTAATTTTAGTTAGTTCAATATTTTTATTCATATCTAAGATCACAAAAGAGACTAACTCTAAATCCATAGTAGGAATTAACATTCAGCGGGGAATATAATTGATGAAATTCAGGAATTGTTTTGTTTTACCAATGTAGAAAAAATCGCGGCAGAATTGACCATAGTTGATTACACTGCAATTCTCCTTCAGTAAAACAACTCAAAACTGCTTAAAAGACCAATTCGACCACCCTACTTACCTTTTTGCTGGCTCCGCCTGCTGCCGCTTCTCCTATGCCCTTGCAGCATCAGTTCCATCCCTTTAATGCGGGTCGGATCTGATGCTGCAGGGTCCCTTTTTTAATTTTCTGCTCTTTTTTTCCGTCCCCCGCTTCCAACGTCAAGGAAGCAGGGGACACCGCAACTACCCCTGAAACCCATAATACCAAGCATGGGGAGTGGCGGACACTTCTGCAACCCCCACTCCTCATGTTAAGTATTTTGGGTCTCAAATAAATGGTATTGGCCGAATTTGGTCAAAAGCTTGATACAAGCTTTTCTTTCCGGTCAATTTTGGTAAACCAGAAATTCAGCATCCTTAACAAGCATGTCTTTCCTGGTCACTTGAATAACTGCAGCAAAATAGTCCCTAAAGGTGCTTATCTTGTTCCCCACTCTGACATATTAAGGCAGACAGTAGTAGAGCAGTATCCATGCTGTTATTGCCTTGACTAATAGGGCTCACCTCCAGCCCGCCATGGTGCTCATTCCCACAAAACCATTGCTTATTAGCCTTTGGAACAGTACTCTGGACTATGTAATCTCTTCCCACTCTTGGACTCCTATCACTTTCAGCAAGCACTTTTACATCCAATTGTCTCTCCCGCACACACCATCCTCTCAAATCTCCCTTGCCACTCATCACTAGTGCCAACTGTTTTCTTGCTGATGTTAATTGCCTCATCCGTAAAATCTGACCTGTAAGAATACCAGG
The DNA here is from genome assembly GCF_040938575.1 of Ambystoma mexicanum. Lineage (NCBI taxonomy): Eukaryota > Metazoa > Chordata > Amphibia > Caudata > Ambystomatidae > Ambystoma > Ambystoma mexicanum. The sequence continues at coordinate 289,032,943 of NC_090930.1, read as the reverse complement.
GGTAATACTCTTTTTTGATACTCCTCTACCACTATAGTAAACTATCATTTCCATCCATCTTCTTCAGAGCCCTTTTCTGTGGTAATCACCCTTGCATTATATGCAAGTGGTAACAGTATGGTGTAACTTGCCTTCGCGTTCATTGTCCCTGTGGCCCTTCATTGTTTTACAGCACTCCCCATTCTGAAATCCTTCCTGTTGGCCTCCAGGTTAACGTGTCCCACCATCTTCCTGCTAGACTGGCCATCGTCTTTATATTTGCTGCATTTGTTTCTTTTCTGGTCTCTGCTTTCTATTGACAAAACCAAATGTGCACCCTTTTCTTTCCCTCTCCCATCCCGGCAGCTGTGGCCACAGTGGCCACCGAACAAGCCACTGCAACAATGGAATTGTGATAGGTTAATCTAGTGCATACAAAACACATACCTCTGTTGCTTTTCCCAAGGGCATCCCCTTGCCATCCTTCATTCATTGTGTTGGTTTGACCTTTTTTTTATACATACCTGTTTGTTTAGACATACTAGACAAATGATCATATGTCATGATATGATATGATATGGCATTCATAACGTGCCTAATACACAAGTGATTCAAGGTGCGATGAGGCAAGGGAGGGGAACAGTGGGAAGAAAGAGACAACAATCTTACTAGACCAGGTGACATTGAGATCGCGCAAGTGCAGGGGGAGTGGGAAGGGGAAAAGTGTGGGGTGGAAGAAGGAAGGGGCAGTGCAGCACTTGGGAACGACAGTAAAAAAATAAATAGATAATAGGCAAAAAATAAAGTGCGGCCAGCTGGTGGCAAGTGCATGGGTAAGTGCAGACATCAGGTGTCAAGTGCTGGTAGGGGCTGTAGGGAAACAGAAAACAGTCCCCAAGTGTGGGGGATGCATAGGAGGCAGTGCAGGGTTGCCACTGGCGGGGGAGGGGACCTGGGCCCCAGGTCAGAGGGTAGCCAGGTGACCACTGCAGTTTCAGTTTCAGCCAGGAGTTCATCAGGGGAGAGGAGGAGAGAAAGCGTAAGCAAAGAGGAAGGTTTTGGGTGCTTCCGGTACCGGGCCTGGTACTCCTCAAGTTTCAGGGAGGCAGGGAGGCTCTTCCAGAGGGAGGCCCCAGCCGAAGAAAGAGATCTACCACCAACTTGTTGCTTGGAGAAGTGACTGACTCTGAGGGAGTTGGAGGCGGATGAGCGAAGAGCTCGAGAAGTGAGATATTTAGGAAGAGAGAGTTGAAGGTATTGAGGCCCCAGGCCCCAGAAGGCCTTGTGGACAATGCAGAGGGTTTTGAACTTAATCCTCGCAGGCACTGGGAGCCAGTGCAGAGATTTCAGTCCTGGAGAGATACGATCCCTGGGCTTTCAGCCAAGGACAAGTCTTGCAGTTCTGGATCATGGTTGAACAATAGCAGTTCTGGACTGGGGCTTTCATGTGTACACAAAGGTAAGCATTACTTCCCTTATGCTCTCAGTACCCTCTCCCCTACTACTCCAAATCTCTGTTGACTTAGCCTCACAAATATTTACTATACCTAACAGTCCCTGGCGCTAGGTGCAGTATGCTAAGACTAAGATCCTCCAAGCTCATTACTACCTGTGAACTTATATTTAATTAATCTCCTGCAGCATTTCATTCATCAACACTAGGTTTTCCAATGCAACTACATTCTGATTAATACTGAGACTCACATAGTGTTACAAGGAAGAAAGGATCAAATGCATTAAACATATTAGGAGGAAGCCCAGAGGTATGGTCACTACAATATTTGAAATAGCTTGGAAACTCGCTCACTCCCTCTTCCCAAAAACCCTGGATGATGGCCTGTTACTATTCAACCACCCCTGTTTTGAGAGGCATGTGAGGTTCACACCATTGGACACTAAATTCAAAGTCTATCTGCATGCCATAGACAATGTGTTAGTAGTATTCTGGACATCCACCATAAACCTAGTCAAGTTTAATAAAGCTTTACCCACTGGTTACACCGGATATACACCCTCTGAGGCCTCATGCTGTGAATAACCCAGTAAGCACTCTAATTAAAAAAGAAATGTACATTAAAAAATGTATTAGCACTGTAATCCGCTCTACCCTATTCTCCCCTCTTTTCTTAACCCCGCCACTATGGCCGACATTGTATGGGCTGTTGCCTCAGCTCTATAGGTCCAACCCACTCCTGTTAAAACATATATATGTTTCAGTCTTCCGTTATTCGACAATGGCATGATATGTTGCTGTTGTTTTTCAGTGGCCCGTGTCATGATAGTTTTTTTAATGTTTTTGCTGAAACCTAAGAAAATATTTTAAAGTCATGCTTGAAAAGGAAATGATGTGACACCCATGAGAGTATTTTATCTATAAAACACTTATATGGAGGCATGCTGCACTGGGTATAGGATAGTCACAGCTACACAGCTCAGACTCCCGGATTACCTCATGTGGCAGTCCAACATTTTGTAAAATATTTTTTTATTTTTTTTATTTATGCCTTTAGTTTATATTCAGTAACGAACACACTTTTGCATATATAGCAAAACGAAAACATAAAAAAAACATTTTGTAAAAGTAGTTTTCCATACTTCTTAAAATCAAGCAAACATGAAATGCTCAAATACAAATATTTTGACATTCATAATACATTTTCCAGTTTGTACATGTTATGCCTTTTACCATATGATTAGTATTATCAATTAATCATCTATCCAGTCACCATATTCCATATATAATGGGCCGCAGCGTTGTATACTACTGGTTCTGCCCCTATCAGATGTGACCAAAATTGATCACTGCTTATAAACTCTATAGAAGACCCAATGCCCCCATATCCTTTGATATACAGGGCTTTCAGTGCAGTACATGAAGTTAATAAATGTCTATTTGTTTCAACTTCTGTGGAACAATGCCTGCATATAACATCGTGGCTCTTTTGAAACTACTCTGTTACACTTATTCATGTATTCTTTAGAGCACAGAATGTTAAATCTTGGTTGCATAGTCAACCTCCTAAGTGATGCATTTGACCATTTTGTTAAGTAGCTTTTGGGTTTACCAATCTCAAAACTTTGATGTTAATACTCCCTATATCTGGGGCGCTTACTCAAATAGTAAATATCTGATATCCTGTCCCTTTCACGTGCTTTCTTTTTGATGACAAACACATTATTCGGTCGTACACATATAGCGTTCAAATCAAGATCCAAAGTACTCAGATACTCTTCTGTGACACTACTCCTAATCAAGAACCAAAGTACTCAGAAACTCTTCTGTAACAATACTCAAGAGTACTACTAGAGTCCAAAATGCAACAGCCAGACTACTCCCCAGGATGACAAGATTCATTTCTTTAAGGCATTTCTCCCACACTATGCACATTTCATTGGCTTGCTGTCTAGAACAGGATGCATTTTTAAAATCCTCTGAAACACCTACTGCTCATACCAATATCTTTTAGAAGAATGTGCCAGCACTAAATGCTTTCCAGGACACTAAGATACAGTAAAGCGCACTAGTCAGAGTCCAAACTTCAACATGAAATGACAAGTAGTATCTTCATTCTTCTACTAGCCATGAACCGCTGGAATGCACTCTCTAAACATTTCCACATTGACGAGAACCACCTGACATTTAGGAGGCGTCCCAAGCATGGTTCCTCAACTAACAGAAATGTAGAAACAACAACTATCCAAGATATACACAACAAATAACTCCTTCAACCCCTCATAATGTGAAGTAAAAATAGGGAAGATGTTCAGCCCATCTTGCAAGGCCTACACACTTTCAGAACTTCCCACCTGCAAAAAACACTCACAAGTGTGTCCTCTCCCCTAACTCACAAATTAATATATTGATACTTCTAATGCTGTTCTTAATACCTGCATGAGAAGCCAGTGTCAAGAGAAGGAATGACCAAGTGAAAAATGAAAGGATGCTAACAACACTGGTGGGGGAAGGGTGGCTTCTCTAGGCAGGCAACCTGACAATGAATGAAGTAGCCATCTGGCAGTAGAGGGAAGCAGTGAGCGACTAACAGCAGCTTGTACCTCTAGTAATAATCAAATGACCTCAATAGGGAGGAGACAGAGAAGGAAGAAGGGGGTAAAAGCACCAATGCCTTATCAAATCTTTTGGGCTAATGCTAAAACACGTGCGTTAAGCCGTCAATATCCTCTTCGGCGTCTACCACCAATCTCTGAATAGACAGTTGAGAGGAGGATTAAGAAAGGGAAAGGAGATTCCCTCAGTGACATTTTGTCTTGTCTTGCATGTACCATGCTGCCTAATGTTTGTAGACATGAACCAATCATGCAAATGTTCTCCATTTTACTATTTGACTAAGAACCAACTACATCTGATACACATCACCCCGAATGAATGTAACTAGGACATTAATATTTCTTTGTAATAATAGAAAGATAAGGGGGTGCATAGCGTGTCACCTGTCCCTTTGCACCCACACACACAACTTCCACTTTGGAGCTGGTTGCCTCACTGGTAGCCCATAGGGAGGAGGACCCTGTGGCCTTTCAATACCTTAGCCCTTCCAATAGCATACCTATGTTTTATCTTCATCCATAACTACTATAAAAAGTACCACTACAGTTTGGTGGACCCCTGAGCAATGAACTATGAGAAAAATGAAGATGAGCGCCACATAGGGGGTTAATATGAATAGGCCATGAACATAAATGGGAAGAGGAAGTAGCAAGATAATTACAATCCTGATGCATCTAAAAGTTCCAGTCCCAATGAAGAGGACTGGAAACATGACAAATTCTTCATGGGCCTCATTCCTTTACTGTAATCACTCTACCAACATTTAGTGAGTGTGGGGGGATGCATAAGGCTTCTCTTCCAATACATGGGTGGGAAGGACCAGGCCCTCGTGTAGGTAGAAGGCTAACATCACTGTGGGTTAGAACAGTGGGAAGTTATGGAGAATTGCTGTTAGGACAGTTTTTCTGAATGCCAACTAAGGGCTTAGCAAAACCATTCAACTGAGGCAGTACAAGTCTCCACTCTTAGTATAAGGCTGTACCACCTGAGTTCATGGTAGCGTAGACAGAGCAGCCAAGCTTATCTTAGGAGGGAGAGGGCTGTAGAATCAGTACAAGTGAAATTGTCATACAAATGATCCAAAGAAACACTGAAACACTATGGGCCGCATTCTGAGGGGGGCGCAAAGGGATACCGGGCACCGGTAAGAACACTGGTGCCGGTGATCCCTTTGCGCCCTACTACAAGTTCCCTTAGCGGGTCCCTTCCTTAATGCCTGGTTATACCAGGCGTTATGGACGGGACCCGCTAAGGTAAATCAGAGCCAATCACGATACCCCTGTTGAAAATGAAGCATTGATGAAGGTTATGATGAACAGAGCCAGTACTTCTGCACAGTCCTTTATCAGTGGGGCTACACAAAGCTATGAGGACTTTATGTATGGTGTAGGTATATACGAGAGCACCACAATTACAAATGTCTCTTAAAAGAGATGAAAGCTATAAGAAACGGGATCAGCATACATTGTTACCAATTGTGTACTCAGCGAGGACACTTTAAGACACAGGATGAATCCTTGGTGGAGGAATTCCAGGACTGGATAAGGTTGCACGAGAGAGGGTCCAGAAGGGCAACATCATACCACTTAAAAAAGGATCTTCAATGTCTGGTATAGCATGCTAGAGAGGCGTGTTGCCTTTAGCCTTGTATGGCAGCTGCAAGGACTAGATATATTCCACCCTTCTCGATGCCTTGCCTCTCAAGAGCCAAGCCATCCGTTGTAGCCAATATAAGGTTGGGATAAGACGTACTGCCCACCTGAGGGTCTAGGACTCAGGAGGGGGTAGAAAGAACGGTGCCTCTCCCCAGTGCCTCTGTATGCCTGTCATGTGAGAAATCCAGGGGTAGAAGCATGTCCATCCTGGAGGCAAACAGGCCCAACAGGTGAGAGCCCATCTTGGAGATGAAAAGGTGGAAGGGTTTTAGTGAGAAACAGTACTCCATTGATGATGGAGGAGCCAGCCCATGACAGGTAGGCTGGGGCATCAATGAGTCACTCCAAGAAAGTACCCAGCATTCACAAAAAAGACTTGCATTGACCGTCAGGACAGAACCTGCACTCTGTCAATGAACCAGGTAATCAGCTCTCTGATTCTCAGGTATGTATGACACTCCATCTTCATGGATGATAGCCGTATACCTCTGATCCCTCTGAAGGCATGGCCACCCACCCATGCACATCTGCAATCATCCGCTACTTGAAGACACATCGGACGCCTTTGCCACGATAATGCAGCTATGTCCCACGATATAAATTGAGTCTAGCTGGTCTCCTTTATAAGTGGTCATTTATAACACGTGCATTACCAACAAGTGATTTCTAAGGGCAGGATTAGGACTCAAAACTATGTTGCACTGCGTTGTCTTGCCTCCAAAACAAACTCGTTTACCTGAGCTATCCATCCTCCTTGACCTGCACACAGGGACGTCATTTAGGGGTCGCCAGGGGTCGCAGTTGCGGCCCCTAAAAAAAAAAAGAACAAAAGAAATTACTATTATTTTTTTTTACCAAATTACAGCTCCTTGGCTGTGGTCAATGTCATGCGACTCTTTGTTCCTAAAGTGGCTGGCTTTCTTGTTCAGGCTTCTTCCACAAGTGTAACAATTTGAGCAGTGACCCTAAATAAGAAAGAATAGGAATAACAAATAATGTGTGTTTCTGGAATTCTATACAATAATTGCTAGACTCATTAAAGGTTTATTTCAGGCACACTTCAGGGGATGAGTCACTGATTTAGTCTGTTCTTAAACACCTCAAATTCACAATGCAGACAAAATCCTACAAAAAGCATTTAGAGTAGAATAAGCATCCATTTTGGACTATGTATTGTGCTTTTCGCAAGTTGCAGTTATATCATGTTTTTTTTCTGGCGATAGATATGGTGATCCATTCTTGTGGAAATGTATATCATGTTACACTGATATTGTAGCCATATTTTTCATAGTGTACTTAAAAACAATGCTATATGATGCCACTTCCTTTTTTTTCAAGGGGTAAACGGTTGTGTTCCATCACTTTCCGTGATGCCACTTCGGGGTGGGGTCAATTGACATCACTTCTTGTGATGTCATTAGGGGGTCAAGGGTCATGTGATGTCACTTCCACTACCCCTGGCATTTTGGTGCAATGACATCCCTGCTTGCACACTCTGCAGACAGAACAGGAAAAAAGTGTCCACGGACTGTGAAACACTTGCGTCCCCTGCACACTCGGGTCTATGCCAAAGGCTATCAGTAGGTTATGACATGTAGTGGTATCCAATTCATGGTAATGAGCTTCAGTGTTCTATTTGTATATTGTAGTTATTAGTACTAATGAGGTAAAAGGAAATTTTTGAAACCTGGGGCTGTATCCCCCCCAAAAAAAGGGGAGAGGTTTTTTTGTAGTCGGTTATTAGATAATATTTCCTTGAATCCTATCTTGGTCTATGCAAGTAACAATAATTCTCACTTAATTATCAATTTCAACAAACAGAATCCATTTCTACATGCCATTCTATATTCAACAATATTATGCACTGTTGTTCTTCATATAGTGACATTTCTTCCAACAAATAAAACATACATATTAGGTACAGTAGAGGCCTAACTACTGTTCAACTGGCTCAACGTGTTTCGGGAAGTAGATTCCCTTCTTCAGGAGCAACGTTTTCAATTTCTATCAATTCTACAAGTTCCAGATCAGAGAATTATTGTGAGCTGTCTGCTTCCGACTAAAGAGAAAATTACAAAAAATAGGGATGGGTTTAGTGCAAAAATCATCATAGAGATATACGGATTTTATTGTAACTAAAGATATCCCTACCTCTCATCAGTGCCCCATCGGATTTATGTTAAAATTCAGTTTGGTGGTGGCGTCACTGAAAGGGAGATTAGTGGGGTCGCTGGAGTTGGTGACCCTACAGAGAAGAATTTAGAATCTAGTAAGGATCTATAGGTAGTACATATCATGGTTTATATGAAAGCTGAAAAAGCTGTCATAAAAGTTCAAACTTTAAAAGCTCTAAAGAGAAGAGTTCAAAGTCTGCTAAAGATCTAAAGCAAACACCTATCTTGCATTATACTAAGGTTGAAGCTGTCATTGGTGGTCAAATTAACAGTATGGATGAAAATAATAATATAACATCTCTAAAGATGAGCACACGAATTACTGTGTAAAAAATAACGTGAACTCACCCCTTCATAATGGAGAGGTGTGAGGATTCGGTAAGTGGTATAAGTCCACAATTCAGGATCTGTGAGGAGCTTGTGGTTTCAAGTGGAAAACTTCAGCGGGTATCTGCGAGTAGAGAAGGGGGATTTAATAAGCCCTCCTGGTCTCATCGTTTGGTCAAAATAATTAATATAATTAGAGAGGGGCCGGAGGCTGTCCTAGGTAAAATCTTACCTCTCTGGCGTTTGACTGGTCTCCAGGGAGGCAACGGCAAGTGTACACAACCACGGGAAGCCCGTTAGTTTAAACATCGCGGGACGCAGAAAAACATCGAGCAGTGACCTAAATAAGAAAGAATAGGAATAACAAACAATTTGTCTTTCTAGAATTCTATACAGTAATTGAAAGACTCATTAAAGGTTTATTTCAGGCACACTTCAGGAACTGATTTAGTCTGTTCTTGAACACCTGAACTCAGCCTTTCATCCTTCAGAGGTCGATAAATGAGTACCAACGCAGGTTGGGTGATATTGAACGTATATTTGTACTATTAAAAGCGCTTAAGTGTAAGTGCTATATAATAACACATCATTAGCATTTGGCCTTGGACGTCTGCTTACATTCAGAGTAATTTGGTAATCTGGGCATATACCCATTGATATTACGATACATATGGTGATCCTTTCTTGTATGAAATGTATATCACATTATAGTGATATCGTAACCATATTTTTCATAGTGTACTTAGGAACAATGCTATGTGATGCCACTTACTGTTTTGTCAAGAGGTGAAAGGTTGTGTTCCAAGACTTCCTGTGATGTCACTTCAGGGTGGGGTCAAATAACATCACTTCCTGTGATGTCATCAGAGACCAGGGGTCATGTGATGTCACTTCTGCTACCCCAGGCCTTTTGGTGAAATGATGTCCCTGATTTCAGTTCCTTTTTCTCTCAAGGAATAGATGGCTATGGTACCGTTGATCAACAGATCTTGAATACCATCCTCCAGGACCATTTCCTTCTTCTTGGGGCCATGGTTGACTATTAGACCTGAGTCTGGGGAAAGAAAAGGAATGATCTGCAGTGACCTTCACTACCTAAAAATCGCAATCCTGTATTCAATCATCCACTGTCTCTAACCCCCTAATTAGTGTGGAAGCTGTGGGGGTGATGCACTACTTTTCTGGCCTGCAAATTGTGGGGGTTAATCAGAAGGGGCAAGGAGTCAGGAAGGTTCTTTTGCTGGCATCGCCTTTGAATTGGCAATATAGGTTTAAAGATACTACTCCCCTAGAATCACCCCCTGTGACTCTCTGGAAGGATGCTGGCGGATGTGAGGGATTCTTGATGGTAATCTACAGTCTCTTCTGTGGGGTACACAGGCTTAATTGGCATGGACAGTTCGTTTCCAGTTGGCCATGTTTAACTTATTTCACCATCTTGGATCTGAAGGACATTTGGCCCAAGCAGGTAAACTGAGAACGATTGTCCTCTGACATATCTTTCCAGTCCAAACTTTCATCCAGAAGCGCAGTCTGCTGGTAGCTTCACACACATTCTAGAGTGTGTTCGTCATCAGGACATCATGTGATAGTTCTGAGGATAGCATAATGTCCTTCCCTAGAACCTCTAGCATATCTGTGCAGTCTGCTCCTTGTACTAGTGGGAGATGAGAAGCTATGATTCTTTGAGGAGCGATTGGCTGGCATACTGAAGTACAGTGTTGCCCAAAGGGTAATATATGCTGCACCATGTACCTGTTTGAGTGCCTACTCCACCCTCTTGCGAACAGGGGATGCATCCTCATTTAATGCACAGATGCGGCCTGTGCAGAAGGTCAGGAGTGAGTCCACCTCTCAGTTGTCCAGAAACTGAGCAACAAAGCCCTGAAAATAGTACATATTGGTCCATCCTGTGGACATAGGTGTTTTTTTCTGTCTATTCCATGCCCTAGTAATAATGTCTCCTACAATCTGCAAGAATGAGATTCTGGTGGCTAGTGTGGGGAGGTAACAACTCTATTCCTCCTTTGTTATCGCCCCCTACTGGGATAACGGAATCATCCTTCATATGCAGCTGCTGCGTTAGGCGGGCAGTAACTGCAGCATCTCTTTCCTTCTTTAGGAACGTGTCTCTGTTATCAGCACCTTGACATCTTCAGCTGAAGGAGTGAACGTTAGCTGTGCAGCAGGTGAAGGCATGATGGGGGGAGCAGGTACCAGAGGTATGGCTCTCGAGCACTACTTTGTTGCTGGCAGAGGGGCATGAGGACTTCTTTGCCTTCTCTTTGAGGTTGATCCTGACCTCGTCCACCTCCTTTCCCTGCTCCTGTCTCTTCCCCTGGAGAGGGATCTGGAGCTACATCTCCTGCCACTATTGCCCAGTTTGGCTATAACATCAATTACACACAGAGAGACTTTCACAAGTGGGATTCTCACTTATCTGTGACCGCTGCCACCTTCCTTTCTTCATTGCCTCTCAGCCGCCATTTCTGGGCCCATCCTCTTGGAGTGTGGTGATGCCAGATGTGGCTTGAAATGCTTGCTTGCTGCTGCGTGCTGATGCCATGTACTTCGGGAGGAACCTGTGGCCGTGCAGCAGGCGGACTGACCTTAGATACTGCCAATCCTCAGGGTGTGGGAAGCGGGCACCAGCTACAGTGCATGCGGCTAGTGGGCTGACTAGGCAGGGAGGAGGGTCAATTTAATGGGGCAGGGCTGCCTACAGGCAAGCCACTGGGCCGTTCCTCTTCACCTCATTCAAAACCCGGGACACTAAGCGAAAGAACAAGGAATAGACCTTTAGTTATATTTACCCAGCAGGGCGCCTGCCTTGATATGGTCAGGAAACAACGCTGCATTGGGTGTTTGGCTCAGTCCTATAGCCCACCCTTCAGCGTTGGGGATACATGGCCCTTTACACTTTAAGACGGTGCCTGGCTTTGTGGCCTAACAGTGAGGTAATGGATGTAAAAAGGTCATTTGTAGTATCTAGAGTTAATGCTGTCTACACTATTTTAAAATATTGACCCCAAGAGGGGTGAAAAAGTCTGCTCACCCTCAGAAGCTGGAGTCCATCGTCCTGGGAGAGGGTTGAGATCTGAAATGACAGATGAAAGCTATGTGGACGGAGTCTCTTTACACACGGCGATGATTAGTATATCGGTTGGGGAAAAAAAGAGAAAGGATGAAAGCATGCTCGCTTCCTGTGCAATTAGCGGCCTAACAGAGAAAATGGACAGGAAAGATGTTGCTGTTTTAACAGACGAACCGGACAACGCAAAATCTAAAATGGGGTGTATAACGGAGTGTACTGTCCACCCCACATCTAATGTCCAGAATCTCCAAAGCCCCCCGGCAGGAGGCAGCATGTCTTACCTCCAAGACCAGGAGCTTGGAAAAATATCATATGAGATATCGGACTCGAACGCGGTGATCCTAACAGATAATGTTATAGACTTGGAGGAAAGGCTGGACCTCTCACAGATAATAGAAAATCCACTAAGCTCTACAAACAACGAGGAGGGAAAGGAGCCTAGAAAGAAGGCAAAAAATAAAATCAGCCTAAAGAAACAGAGAAAATCAAACTTGAAGGAACTGAAATCTAAAAAACCCAAGACAAATAACATTATAACAAAGCCACCAATCTTGATGAGAAAAAAAGAGAAGGAGCAGAAGAAACTGGAAACCAAGATGAAAGGAAAACGGGTGTATAAAAAAATCAACCCGATAAATAGAATAACGACAGACCAGCCCACGGTCTCACACTTTTTTCTGAAAAAGCAAAACACAAAGGTTCAAAATTTGGGAGAACTATCGGATGCAGAAATTCTACAAGGGGCAGACATAGACCCCAAGATCCATTTACCAGGTTTGCAGGTTTTTTCATGGTCAGGTATGGCTAATGCACAAACCAAGCAAAACTTGGAGAAAGACCCCACCAAGGGGGGAGGCCGCAAGAGCCATGACGTAACAAGACCAACTGCTCAGTGTGGGAGAAATTCAATAGAAGCAGACTCCCCACAGAAGCAACGAGAGAACGTGGCAACTAATACACTGAATAGCCCGGGAGAGGGCATGACGAGACAGCCACGTTGCTCTGTACCGCAAAACACTTCAGAACCAACTAATGTTAAGTTGACAACTCAGACGAAGGAGAACCGAGCACAGCTAGAAACTAAAACATTAGTAGGTAAATGTGTGTCAACAGTTGGAATACAGACAGAGGAATCGACACCACGATCAACTGAACTACATGACAGCATAGTGCCAGTCCTAACGAAAGAGAAAACCACTAATAAAGAGCAAACACCGTTAAGGAACCAGACAGAAGGCAATCTCAGAAGCCCAACGAATGGACTCGTATCGAGGGAAATGAGAGGCAACAAAATCCAATCCCATGCTTCAGGTGAAACCCTCCCGGGAGAAAAAACACCAACGAGAAAGCAAAACGAGGGAAAGATCATTAGTGCAATGATCGGAAAAACTCCGTCTCCAGAACCCCGAAAAAAGAGAATATCGGGCGAATGTGAGATTAATGATATCGTCAAAGGGGGCACAAAAGGAAATAAACCATCACAACCACTGTCTACCCCACTAACAAGAAGACATTCTTTATCAAGATTCCCGGAATACCCACAAAAAGAAACCCCGACAAAAAAAATGGACCTTATGACAATAATGTCCACCTTCACTATAGCTCTGGCACCTTTTACAAAGCTATACGAGTCACTTAATGATACGATCAAAGATCAGTCTTCATTACTAACAATGCTGCACACTAAAATGATGTTTTTAGAGGGCTACATTACAGCATTACCAATGCAAAAAGAGCTGTATAAATCCACCATTGGTGAACAATTTAAAGAGAATCAGGAGGCGAGAACACATTGTAGCAATCAAAAAACAGAAACTACGCAAGTAGAAACAAGGAATCAAATGATACAAACAGGTTTGGAGGAGGAAGGACAAAATGTGGTGCTATGCAGAGTGGAATTCCGGAGACAGAAGACAAATGATAATAACAAAAAAAGAAAAGAGGGAGAGGAATCCGCAGGAGAGAGAGTCATTGGGGAAAACCTATTAGAAACACCCCTACAATCCCTAACGCAAACCGGGGGTCAAAGTAAGAAATCAGATCGAAAAATAAACTGTAACCGAAAAGAAATGCAATGTGAAACAACTAGGAAACGTGTGAACGGCTGCGTGGTCCTGAAAGAAAAAAAATCATCAGAAATACAATTAGATTGTAAACTACAGGATACACGACAACAATCTACACAAAATTTGAGAGGTGAGATATACCCGGTATTCTCCCAGATCCAGGGAGACAAACTCACCAAGAAAAGGAAAGTAATATTTGAATCTCCTGACAATAAAGAGAAGAAACAGGAAGCATACGATGAGGAAACAGAGGATGAAGTAGCCCTGTCTATCTTAGCACAACCGTTAGTACCAAACAACCCCCCTCAACTTAAAGAAACGGAAGAGGGAATGAGAAAAAAAACTACTAATCCACTGATTAAGAGAATTGTGATCATAGATTCAGAAGAATCCACGAAGCTATTAGATCTATCACAACATCAGGAGGAGGAGGGAGATAATGAAACAAGTCAGATAAAGGAACATCTAGAGAATACACAAACTCTAAGAAAGAGCTCTAGAGATATTAACCTGGACGGTGATTTGTCACCATTTATCTCGCTAGAAGATAAGAGGAAAAAAATTGATAATGAAGAAAGAAAAAAACGAGACAGGACGACATGGGGGGAAAAACATACCGAAAGAGAACAAATAAACAATTACTCAAGAGACCTCAACGCCTACAGGACGAGAAAGAAAAAACAAAATCCCCTAGCGTTAACACATCTAGAAGAGCCTTCAGGGATAACCAGAGTTACAAACCAGGAAGACAGCGAGAACACCGATCGAGATCGAGAATTCGAAACTCGAGCTATACAAATACCAAAAATGACAGATTAACCTATAAAGAAAAAATAAAAAGCTGTAGAAGCTTTCATCTGGAAAGTATAGGAAAATCAAACGATACTATTCTGAACAGGAAGAGCATAATGACTTTGCTACAATGGATACCACCCTTCAGAACAATAACCTCTGTGGATATCAGGATTGTGGAATTCGCCAAGCGAGGTAAGCAGGATAGCGTCTACCTACATATCCCTTGTCTGGATGTAAGAACAATGATGGAACAAGCCACCGAAAATTTCTTGATACTGGGATATGAGTTAACAATATATAAAGACTTAAATCAGAAAAGGGAAAAAACAACGCAAACAGGATCCCCACCAAGACGAAGGGATGAACAAAGGAAACATGAACATTTAAACCCAGATAGAAAAGCAGCAGTTACATCGCCAAAAAGAAAAAGAACTCGAGCTACTGATGTGAACGAAAAATCTACAGAACGAATCAGTAGTCGCAATAAAAGTAGAAATCAAAAAGATCAGGAGGGAAAAAAACACAGAGATATAGGAGGGACTCGACAACTCCACAAAATGAAGTAGATAAACCATATAAAGACCCTACGGGGGCGGGCCAGTTCCCAAAAGGACCCCAACCAAAAATAAAGACCACATTCTATCCAGAAGATAACGAAAAAAAAAAAGCTATCATCGGCAAATCTGGAAAAATAATGGAAGAAACTGAAAGAAGGTCAAAAATGGAGATGGATCTCCAAAGTTCTCAATCAAAGTGATTCCAGTTAGCAAACGAAGACTAGGAATTTGGAACCTCCACCAAACAAGGAAATCAGGGAGGAGACTGTATCGTTGAAATTTGCTTCCTGGAACACTAGAGGTTTTGCACATCTCCTAAAACAAAGTGACGTACATCTAGGAGACTTTGATATTCTCTGTCTCCAAGAGACATGGTTAAGAGAGCAGCCTACAATGGATGGTTATGAAGTATATCTTTCTCCAGCAGCAAAAGGACTTTCAGATAGACCGTTATCTGGCCTCCTGACAATGTTAGGTTCAAACAAAGATCTACAAATGACAAGAGTATTAGAATCGTCGCTATACTTCTAAGTGCTACTATTAACATGGGAAGGAAGAAATCAAAGATTGCCAGCTCATAAGCCAGAGAACATCATAATAATTAATACTTATTGGAACCCACTGGCATTAAGTGACGAACAGTTCTTAAAACAGCTAAATAATATCTTCGAGAAAATTGACTTGGAATTTCAACTGAGTCACTGGATTATATGCGGAGATTTGAATCTGGAATATCCTAAACTACAGCAATGTAATCAGAATTATTCAAAAACCCCAGCAAAGAAAAGGGGAATAAAATGGGACACACTAATGAAAACAAGATCCTTAAAAAATCTCCACTTTTTGATTGAGGAACACGTGCCCCGGATACCAACTTGGGAAAACGGCTCTTCAGCATATATCTTGGATCACATCTTTGTTAGCCCGGAATTCTTAACATACGTCACCAATTTTAAGGTCAAGCGTACCAAGAACAGGGACCATAACTTACTTGAGTTCGAATGGAAAACCCAACAGGAACCAAGAGACCTAATGAAAACAGAGATCGAAGAATCCTGAGGCAGAATAAGATTAAAGGTAAAACTGGAAGACATAACTAATCTTACCAAAAAATACGTAGAAAGAAATAACAACGAAAAAGAAAAAAAAGTTGATTATGAACAATGTTTAAACATCTATAAACAAAGAGTGAACACGGTAACAAAGAAAGGAGGTGAATATATGCATAGTTACGACAAACTTTTGATAATCGAACGGAAAAAGCTAAGAAAACTGCAGAGACGGGCAAAGAAAACTAAAGATATAAAAGACGTAGAGGCGGCCCAAAAAGCAAAAAAATATTATAAACACTGGCTAAGATCACGCAGAGCAGCAATGCTCCAAGCAGATGCGGAGCTGATGCTAAGATCAATGAATGGGGGTAACTCTAGAGATTTCTGGACATTAATTAAGCAAACAACGAATACTCCGAGAAACGCAATCTATAATAACGTGGGAGAAGGCAAGTGGATCGAGCATTTCACCAATCTCTATAAAAATTCCAATAAGGAAACAAAGACCGTAAACAACAAAGTGGAAGTAAAATGGGTACTCCCAAATGACATACCTTCAATTATAACGAGAATCAAACGACTAAATACCTCTAGAGCTCCGGGGCCGGATGGCCTGACTAATGCCCATCTAAAGGAATCGCCACAAAACTGGGCACTATTCATTAGTAATGTATTTGATATCATCGATGAAACTAAATCGATTCCAAAATCCTGGAAAAAGGCTATAATAGTTCCAATTTATAAGAATGGCCCAAGACAAAATCCAAAAAATTATAGACTAATAGCGTTATTAGACGTCATTGGGAAAATATATGGTTCAACCTTGTTGGAGATGTTCGAGAAATGGGCTAATGAAAATGAACTGATGGACCCTTTTCAATCAGGCTTCGTGAGGAACGCAGGGACTCTGGCCAACATATTCTTGATTAACATCTTAAAAAGCAGAACGAAAGAAGGAAAACTGGTCGTATATATGGCCTTTATTGACCTGGTTCAAGCGTTTGACCAGGTCAATAGAGAGCACCTCTGGAGAAAATTAGTAACAAAAAAATGCCCGGGTAACATACTAGAGCAAATTAAAGCACTCTACACAGAGACATCTTTATCAATCCACCTGAACCAACAAGGAGCGTTATCAAACCCCATAGAAACAGCAAGAGGAGTGAAGCAGGGCTGCCCGTTGGCGCCGACGTTATTTAACGCCTACCTGTGAGATTTCAGAGATTCGGAAGCTGAAATTAGATCTTACCCCCCAGAAATAGGTGGGACCACCCTTTCTCGACTACTATACGCGGATGACCTAATATTAATAGATCAAACGCCGATAGGACTACAAAGGCAACTTGAAAATCTAAGCAGATATGTCTAAAAAAAACAACTTAGAGATCAATAAGAGTAAAACAAAAATCATGGTGCTACAAAAAAGTAACACCCCAAAAAACCCATTTACATGTCAGTTGGAAGGTGCAAAGATCCAGACGGTAATGGAGTTTAAATACCTGGGAGTGTTACTGAGCAACAACCAAACGGAAATAAGTATGCAACATCATCTCTGGGAAAGAATGAAGAACTTAACATCCCAAGCTAAGATCACTGAAAGGAAATTTTGCCAGTATTCACTCAAACCAATAACACAATTCTATCGCACAAAAGTGATTCCATCAGTTACATATGGAGTGGAGGCCTTCTATAACATCCCAGAAGAAATTTGGATAAAGTTGCAAAGTTACTTTTGGAGACAGCTTTTAAATCTCCCAACATCCACGCCCATGCCTTTAATAAGAAGGGAACTATGTACCCTATCATTGCAAGGCATTGTATTAAGAAATAAACTGATGATGTACAGGAAAGTGATCATGCCGGAGAGATCGAATATTTTTGATATCATCAACAGAGAAACCTCAGGATCAAATTCCGAAACTTTAAAGAATTGGCAACAGAAAAATACCCTATTACTGGAAGAAATAGGATCGTCAGAAGAAGAGCTAATTCATAATCCAACAAAAGTTGCAACAAGAATAGAAACTTGGGATTGGATAAAGACTCTTGACACAGCAGGGTCATACAAACTAGCGGCACACGCAACACCGATTTGCAAAAAGCTAAATGAAATAAGATCATACCTGAAGCTCTTTCCAAGTAGAAAACATCGACAAACATTTTTGAGGGCACGCCTTAACATTCTACAGACAAACGCGATAAGGGCAATCAGAGGAACATCAGCTACTGATAAATGCCGCTTTTGTCAGTAAACTAAACAAAAAAGGAAACTTTAAGGCACCTGCTCTTAAACTGCAAGGGTTTAACTGAATTGAGAACTACGCACATGTTACATCTGTTTGAGGATTTACTCTTCTATGATGAACAATACTGGTGGAAACGCCTAATAGAAGGTGAAGGAGTAAAGGAAACAATTGCAATAACACAATTTTTGCAAAACATTGACTTCAGAAAAACATGAATAAGGAAAACCATGAGGAAGGAAATAGGAAGTAATAGCGGGATGTAGATTTTTGGACTTGAGTGAAGTAATTTTGTAAAAGAAAATGTGAAAACATTTTTTAAGTCAAAAATAAAAAAAAATTTTTAAAAAAATAATAATAAGCAGCGCTCAGATACCTGAGGGTTTGTAGCGCTATATAAATGCAAAATGATTATTTTTAAAGCTTACTCTTGAGCCACAGAATGCGTGAAGAATGCAAAGATTCCTTAGAACAGGGCCATTTCTGGTCCATTTTCAAAGTAATTATGAGTACCCACAATGGTCATTTAGGTTACCAGTTGGGTGATGAGTTCAGCTATTTGTTGGGTGAGTGATCAACTTGAGATGTGTTCAAGCAAACCCTCAAAGTATGTGTAGATTGTTTGAACGTTGAAACCGTATTTTAGTCACACTCCTAGAAGGGGCATTACTGGGAATGCCAGACACCAGCCGAAGAGAGTCCACGGCGGGCTGGCTGTGTGCAGGTGTGGACTGAGCACCAAAAGAGGCCCTGAAAATCATGTTCAAACTGGATCTATATCACACCTTTTCAGCAAGCCCAGACCCTTTTCCATAACAACATTGAGATATAAAGGGGGTCGCCAAAAAAAAGAGGCCCATAAAGCCAAGGCTCACCAGGAAATCTCCAGAGTTCCTCATAGACCAGCCCACCCCTGGCTGTGCGAGAAGCTGACTATGTGGGGCACAAGAGAGAAGAGTAATAAGGGCATGGGAAGGATATGAGGAAGAGAAATGTTCCTCAGAGTGACTTACCTGCATAGCCACAACCTACGGGTACATTGGTAAAGTTATTATTAAAATCCCTAAATTAACCCTTGGGGACCAAGCCCAGGGTAACATAAACTTCAGACCAGAGCTTTGTCCACCCAAGGAGGAGCTGTAGTGACCAGTAGAACTGCCCCATGAATGAAATCCACAGTCAGTATTCTTTTGAAAATGCACACCTGAGTAATACGGAATACGATGTAACTAGGTTAGCAGGAGTAGTGCATGGCTGGATATGGGCGCCAAAACCAAAGGTCTGGGAGTACCATGCTATAAGTAAGTAAACACAATAAAGCAGTTTCAGGGTACATGGTTAATATGATCGACGATATGAACCTCAAAAGAAACATTCTGATGATGCTCCATTCATACTTTATGCAAGTCAAGTACTCACAAAACGGGGAACATGAAATAACAAAGAATATCAGGGTGCAGAAAGAAGAGAATCACCGTGCATAGGCCTAAACAGCTGATAAAATAGCTTACTGGGTTGAGTGCTTGCTGCTGTGATCAAAGCTCAACTCAGCTATTCATCTTTCTGAGGTGGATAAATGAGTACCAGCTTCGGTTGGGTGATATTGCTTGTCTGTAAAGCGCTTTGGGAGCGTGCTTAATAAATAACGCTTCCTTATCAATAAAACAGTGTGAACCGTCCACATCACTGTGCCTGATGGCAAATGCCTATCCAAAAGCAAGCATTGTTCATCTTGCAGTGCTTGTCGTCATGTTGTGTGCAATTATGTGTCGATGTGGATATTGTTATTAAACATTTAAATGTGTAGTTTAAATGGGATTGTATACAGTTTTTACGAATATGCCGATATGCACATACAAACAATTATGAGATATATAGATAGTCACATGTTTGTGTGCACTGATATAGGTATTTGTTAGCCCCCATGAGTGTGTAGCGTAGTGTGCATGTGTGCATTTCTGCCTGTGCATGTGGGCCTTTTTTGCTAAACCTGCTAAATATCCTTGTTATTAAATTGATTTATGTAGGTGCCGGTACCGATTTCAAGGTCATATTACAAAGTCTTAATCTCATCAAAGTGCAACACTGTTTCTTTATTTCAAATAGAATTAATATCTCAGAGGGATTTCCCTTTGAGAGGCTCCTGGGCACAGTGGTGCATAATACATTTTATAATTGGGATGGATATCTTAAATATGAAATGATATGCATGAGTGAATAATGAGTGTAAATACGCATATGGTCTGCACCATCATTCCTTACAGCGCGCATCCTGTGTGTGCCGCATCCAGAATATTAACACTATAAATGTTAACCACATATTTGTCAGTTTATGTGAAGCCAATGTCAGAAGGTCATGACTTAGGTGGCTCTTATTGACTGTGAGATGTCCCTAAATCAATGCTTTGCACCCTTACTCTCTCCAGACATTGTGAAATACAACTCTAACCAGCGCTAGCCAGCCACGCCAGTGGTGAAGGATCAGGGGAAACGTAGTCCCAAAAGTAAGGGAAACGAAAGGCTGCTCACCTGTAGAGGAGCAGGTGGACATGTTATCTCTTGCTCCCGCCCCCTCAACTCTGTCATACTGGCACAGTAGGAGAAGAGCCTGCGTGGTGAAATTGAAGGACCATCTTCTATGCAGACACCATTTTATATAAAGAACTTTGTATTACACAGGAACAATTTCATTCAAATAACTCTCAGGTTTAAGGTCGGCTTTGTGCAGAGTGTATCCAGGAAACCTTGAGTAGGCTGCCAATGCCAATATTTACATCTATACATGTAAGACATCCAGCTTACAGTTGCTATCTCTATATATTTCCTCAACAGCTTTGTTGAGTTTCTGCGTAAGGACTGGCAGATCACTCATCTGAATGTCAGCCGTGATGAACTTCATGAGATGAGCAGCATTCAGTTATGCAGCAATTGCATGTGCTGTGAACTATACAGTAATAATATAATGCTTTCCTTATAGCACATGCTCGTACGGGTTTAGCTGTTTCCTAGGGCTGTGATAATATATGCTACTATTACCCAATGTAATGAGCTCAAAGGAATGAAAGCATGTGTCTGCCCAGACATACCTGAACCTCTGACCTCCAAAGTGAATGCAGATATCACTAGCAAGCACTGAACTCACCTGATAGATGAACTATGATTGTATTATTATTATTATTAGTAGTAGTAGTAGTAGTAGTAGTAGTATCATTATGGAATTGAGCTTGATCTGGCTCAGACACAGGACAGGTATTAAGGGGTTAGGAAGCATGCAAATCCATGAAGATTGAGCTGCCCCTCTCTGCTGAAGAGGCAGCTGGGCTCACAGCCTACTTAAGATATTTTTCCATCGAGCTAAGGACGTGGGAAATAAATAAGCAATAGTGCCTGCGTCCGTGGATACCGGATTAGGAAAAGTCAGTAAAACTCTTTTGCAAGCTCTATCTGTCCCATTAAAGCAGCTGTATAGAGGATAAAGCACAGACATCATTGGGAGGCCATGGGCCATTTCTGCCAGCAGGACATTGGGTGGAGATATGAACGTTGTGCGGCACCCAGAAATCACTTTCTCCATTTGGGTTGTACTTAGTCTGAAAAGTGGCCACCTTGGATATGTGCTCGTTGATGCATCAGCTCCAGGAGGGAATTTTCTCCATTTTTGTAGGATTTCTTCTCCGTAGAGCTCAACTTTGATTTGGAAATGGGCAGGCACTTCTCATTCCCACTAGTCATCTCTCACCAAGATTGATATCTGAGAACTGCCCTTCCTAACTCAGCCATCTTCATCACAATTTTCTTTACTTTGCCTGTTTTTCTGCACTTGTTTTTCTAGGCTGTGGATTTAGTGACTATTTTCTTTCACTGTGGCAGTGTTTTTTTTTAAATTGCACCAGTCACCACTGTCGTGGTATAACAGCACTGAAGCTAATTGGCCAGTGTTGAAATATATATCTCTCAGGGTTAAGCCTTGCACCTTCGTTATTCCCAGCCTACTTGGAAATCACACCATACAGAGAACATTCACTTTCAAGTAATTGAATATTCCCAAATCCACTTCCAGGGATTAGCCTATTGGCTGATGGCTAAGAAGTTTGCACGTAGATTTCGGCCCCCTTTTGCCAACCACGATTTTCCTTCCCTTTTCCTCTCTCACCCTCTGGACATTTTTAATGTTCCAGTTCAGTGCTGTACAAGGATAAGAGGTGTCCATTTTCTCAGCCTCCTAGACCCAGGGAGACTGGCACACACCTGCAGGGATCCTTCAACACAGTGAGGTCATGGGCAACAATGTGACTGACAAAGATGCAGGTCGTTTTTCAGCAGTAGTTCACCCTCAAAGGTGCCTGGGGATGGTTAGAGGACTCTACTTTGCAACACCCGCCTTCACCTCACAACTGGAGAACATTAGAAAGGATTGCTGTCCAAATAGGGTCCAAACAGGGTCCAAGGAAATCATTTTGAAGGTTTGAAGCCCAGAGATGATTCAAAGTAGCAGTCGGAGACCCCTTCTTTTAAAGGCAAAATCCCTCAGGTGATTGGACTAAAAATATCCTGCTTTAAGGGACCAACCCCTGGTCATGAAACAAATGGATTAAGTGCTACAGGAAATAGAATGGACAGGAAAGAAAGATAGAGCCAGATACCACCACCAGGGGGACTATCGGGTAGCAGACTCACCTCCCTGGCCTCATGGGAAAGGGCTCCCCCTGGGGATAAGGGACAACATCCAGGGATTCATCACATACACTCTCCCCTCCCCCCATGATTATGGATTTCCCATCTGAATGTTCTTGCCACTGCCTAACTGGGTTGCTGTTACTACGGAAATCCCCTTCCTCACAGGTATCTATGGGAGAATAGACGCTAGTGTTGTTAATATCCCATATTAACTTTCCGAACGCTTGTCAGTCTGTGCCTATTGCAATTTTCTCAAGGTAGGCCTGGGATTACTGCTGAACTCATAGTTTCTTTTCTTCCCCTTATGTGGATAGTAACTTGGACCCTGGGGTATACTGATGCACATAATTCTGACTGGTCTAACCTGTTGGATCTGAATGGCATAAACAGGATCTGCTCTTACAGCTGTCTGTTTAATTCCTGAATCTATTGGGGCCAATACTGGGGTGCCATTACACTTAATAGATTTGTGGGTCTAAAAGGGAGTGGATGGACAGAACTAATTATAATCTTCTTCTGGCTTGATCCTTTTTAAATTTAAACGAGGAATAAAAACCTGGGTTTAATTAATTTATTGCCATGAACATGGACTGATTACTGTTTCGTTGTATTCCACTGTGTCTTTTTGTCTGTTAGTTTTGTCTAGCGCTACCATGCCAACGGACTCGTCTTATGTGCTATATAAATATAAATAAGTAAATACATTTCTTTGGATGTTCTCAGTTTCTCCCATTCTTTGCCTCCTATCCAGCCCATATCCATGAGTTCCTCCTTTTGGTGTTTTGATCAGGTTCTAGCGATACGTCCCGTTGCACCACAGGAGAAACATTTGGGAGTTAGGGTTGTGGGCACCTTCCTTTCTTTGGTGTTAGTGGGTTTCTCTCAGATTCTCGCTTATAAACTTTTTGAATTTAGCAGTTTTCTCAAAAAGGGTTCTAGATTCTTTTGTAGGAAATATCTTGGGATTAATTTTAGGTTATTTTCTTGTATCCTCCTCCATATGCATAGCTCTTATCTGTTTGGACCCCTGTGCATAGGTCTGCATGGTCTCAATGGTGCTATCAAGCGTGTGTGTAGTGAGCTGCAAAGCTGCATGCTGTATAAAGGGGGGCAGTCCTTTGTGTTCTAAGGCCAGAGATTTCATTACTTCTGCAAATATATTGGATCACCACTCTTCCCCCTTCAACTCAAGTTCCCTAGATGCCTTGGAAGTGGTTTTTTCCCAATCCCCTGAGCGTCCATCTTCTTCTGGCGCATTCTCAGTCCTGTCTGGGGTTTCACTGGGATACCCGGGCCAATGACGAGGAGATTCCAACATTTCTCCCTCTGAGAAAAGGTCTGACCCAGTAAGTGGTGCTTCAAGGTCTTTGTCTAATTTTTTGTCTGAGTTTCCTGGGACAGACTTTGCTATGTACTCTCCAGATTCCAAACCTTCCAACAGAGGGAAGATCCCCTGTTTGCGTCCAGAATCTTGAGAAGTTCCCGATGTAGTCTCCAAGCCGCCTGAATCCTCAGAATCATCCTCACCTCTTGCCTCAAGATATTCAGAAGTGTCCGACCCAATGGAAGAGGAGTAGGTACCCTCTAAGAAAAGGGATTCCTGTGTGAACTCTTGAACATCTTCTGTCCCCTTGTCACTCCCTGATCTCTCTGGCAATGAGGAATTAAAAGATGTTTTCTCTGCCAATTAATCAAAAGGTAAAGTTGAGCTGTCTTTGACCAACACTGAATTGGGAAAGGCTTCCTTCAAGGAAGTGTTCATAACCCTGGGTCCCTTTGTTTGTGTCAACCAAGTGAGAGCCCACTTCTGACACCATATGTAAGGGTACAGAAGGAGGAGACTGACGCACAGGTGACATTGTAATTGCTATAGACATTTAATTGAAATGAAAATAAAAGAGAAAACCTACCTCTCCCTATATCCATGAGGGGTTTCCATGCCTCAATTAAAGTGTGAATGAGTCTGTTAGGATGTCTTATTACCTTAAGGAGTCCACCATCTTGTGTCAAAATGTCGCTATACCTGTCCCTTACACTTATAACTAAACTAAACTGTTGTACCAAGGTTTTTGGTCCAGGAGAAAGACTCCTTCCTCCTGGACTAGTTTGCAAAGTTCTCGCTGAAAGTTCTCCAGCAGGGGGAATGGTCCCCTTTCCCTGATTCAAGCACTTCACAAACAAACAAAAAGGATGCAGATACTCCAAAACGCTGTGTCACAAAGTTAAATACTTTGTATCCCAGGGGGAATGACTCCCTTCCCCTGGATTCCTGGTTTGATAATCCTCGTGGGTTGGTTTTTCAGGAGAATGACTCATTAGTTTTGCTTTCCAAGTTCACAACACCAGAGGGAATTACTCCCTCCACCTAGTCTTCCTTAGACTTTATTTTACAGTTCACAACACCAAGGGGAAAGATTTCCTACACCTGGCTTTTCTCAGGTTTCACAATTCACAACACCAGACAGAATTAATCCCTTCCCCTGGCCTTTCCTATGCTCAATTTCACAGTTTACAACACCAGGCAGAAGGACACCCTTCCTCTGGCCTATCTTAGGCTGTATTACACAGTTCACAACACCAGGAGGAATGAATCCCTTGCCCTGGAATTTCTTAGGCTCTATTTCACAGTTCAACCAGGAGGAAGTACTCCCTTCTCCTCGCCATTTTTAGAAAGTAAAGACCCAAATTTGATAAGGGTCCCTGATCGGTGTTTCTCGTCTGTCACCAGGGGTACTTGGTGTCAGTGGCGCCCCAAGTCATTTTTCATAGGGGTGGCCTGATGAGGCCACATGAAATCTTGGGGTGGTACACCAAAACAAACACATAACTGAATTTTAGGAAATCTATTGTGCTGGTGTATTATATAGTCCAGTTGAAAACTATGTATCAGAGTTAATATATTGCATATTGATATAGTTCCATTTATTATTTAACTAATTAATTTATCTGATGCGCATAGACTAATGCCAGAACCACATTCAAGCATGCACACAATCCCAAAATACAGCCCACGAAAGACCAACCTCTAAAATTCTTATGCTACAAGTAAAACACTCCACACACATACATAAAAAAATAAACTAAATTATAACATCACTTGGTACCACTAATAGGGAATCCAAATAGTTACTCCTCTTGTATTCATGCACAGCCCATCTAAAGACTATAGCGCAAAGACATGTGATATGCCACATGTGCAACTAGTCATCGTGAATTCACTAAACATAACGCAAAAAAATACAGATGTTACATGTTGCTACTGCACCAGGAAGAGCCCAGCCAAATCTAAGTGACTACTCAGGAAGATGTACTTAGTGTACACAGTAAGTGTGGGGCCACTAAAGAACCAGCTAGCAGAGAATGTTCCACGGGGAGTGAAGATCCTGGACGAGAACAGCTGAATTGTCCTGTTTTGTTGAAAGGGAGAGTTGCAGAAAAGGAACACAGAATGGCGAGTCTGGGAATAACACCTCCAGCCAAGTTCTTGGACAGTCCGGGAGAACCCATTACAGAGTGGGAAGACTTGTTCAAGTTTTATTTACTAGCAATGGGTGGCAACACATTTTCATATGGATGCAAACATACCACATTAATGAACTGCTCGGGCAAAGAGGCAGTAAGTGTTATTAAGAATACCCTGTATCCGCTTCCAGCAGCGCAAGGTATAAAAGCAGTGGCGACTAAGAAGAACAAAGCTCCAAGTGCTCGAGGAAGTTCATCAGTAGGAACAACCTTCAAATGTGCTGGTTTCCTGTATGAAATCATAGGTCACATGGTGTCGGACACAGATTGCTCAGCAATAAAAGGGGTTTGTTGGAAATATAGCAGGAGAAGACAGTTTGCTAAAGTGTCTCGATCACATTAATCAGGGAGGAAGCAACCCGGACCGAAAGCTCGAGTGAACATAGTGAACATGGATGGGGCAAGAAAATATTCTATGGTGATAATCAGGGGAGTATCCAGCATTGCAAGAGTGAGGGGGCGAGCCACTAAAAAAGTCCTGCTACTTCCCCCCAAATGTAGTGCGTGCAATTCCACACAATCTCATTTGCACCCCCAATCTGCCCACACCTGTCCCAATCTACTTTTTTGGTAACATTAGTGGCAGATGGCATTTTAACATATAACAAAAAAAAGAAAATTCCAGAATCATGACAGATGCAGGGAACTCATCTATTAGAGCTCTGTCCAGGCTTTCTGTGGAAAAATACATGCAAACCTCCAAATGTGTATATGGATTGCACCAACAGAAGTGACTACACAGAAAAGGACATTTCAAGGAGTATCACCAGTTTTTGATACTTGGAGGCACCATGGAAGTGCCTTTAGAATAAGTTGCCATAAGCAAGCACTTGCTACCACACCAAAAGATATCCAAATCATGACAGGTCTGCTGAAATGGAAAGAACTGTACACGTGAATTAAGTAAAATGCATATCAGAAACAACAAAATAAAACTTATACCTCTGGCGATAGCGAACGGAAGACGTAAGCCACTGGCCAGACCCTGCCCAATTGTTCCTAAAAGCCTTTTGTGCACAACAGCCTACATGCAGCCGAGCCGAGGATGACATGAGGAGGATTTACACATGCAGGGTTGCGGCTCAATCGGAACGGGGCTACAAGTCCTGTGGTAGTTTGGAAGTGCTGAGTTTCAGGAAGAGTGGCAGCAAGCATCGGAAACTGCCATCTTTGGAGGAAGTGCTGAGAGGAGGCAGTCCCTCGTGTGGAGGGTGGAAGTCCAGAAGGGCCTGATGTCCTGAAGCGCAGGATAAGGTGTGATAGTCCTTTCAAAAAAGTCAACTTTTTAGTTATTTCCTGAAGCTGAGGGGGTTGGGCAAGGAGTAAATGTACTAGGTTAATCAAACAGGGAATATTGTGAGGTTGTACAAAATGTGAATATACAGGTGTTAGGCAAACTGAGAGTATTAATTGATGGTCACATTTTGACTGTACCAGCATGTTGCATATTTTACTGAGATTGTCAACAGGGAAAATTGTTGGTTTTCAATGATAGTTGTCAAAATGTATGTTTACTCGGACTGTCAAACTAGGTTTTCGAAAAATGACTGAATTTTGGAATTTACAAATACCACGACTGGCAAACGGGTAGCAAATTGGGAATATTGGGAATATTCTGGGATTGGGCAGACTGGAAATATACCAGCATTGTGGAACATTGGAATGTCAAACTGGGAATATACCAGGATTTTTCAAACTGTGCCTATGCTTTTAATGCCATACTGGTTGTATACTGGGATTGTCATACCAGATTATAAAAACTGTGATTGCTCTGTGTATCTTCGCAATACACTGGAATTGTGGAACGTTTGAGTGTATTGTGATTTTTAAACTGAGATTGTACTGTGATTCTCAAACTGAAAATCCGTGAGACTACTGATGTTGTGCAAACTGGGAATGCACTGGGATTATGGGATTTATAGAAATGATTAACATGAAGACTTATCTGTTAGTACTCCACATGCAGCAATTAGAAATGAACCAAGTCTTAGCCTCAAGACTGACAAATTGACTAGTCACTATCTCTATTCACTCATCACAGAACAGGTAAACACATTAAAAGGGAGTCTGCAAAGCAACTTGTTGACTCTAAAGACCAATATTTGTCAATTCTAAAGCACCTACCGAATGAAACTTGGACATATTTTAGATTGGTACCCCTGACATGTTCCTGGTTGCAATCAAAAAAAAGTTGCTTAAATAATATAACAGCAAGATGTCTTTTGAAAATGTATTCTGCTGAATTTAACAGACTGGATGAGACTCCCAGAAAGGTTGATGCATTAGACCTCACACCATTATACGTGCGATAATGCCATGGAGTAGATATATGAAATTGCGTCTGATACGATCAGGCACACATAACTCCAGTGCTAACACCCATTGTGTGGATCGGGCACCACTTATTCTTGAAGGTAACTTAGAAAGCTGGCACTCACCACAATGTAATCATGCTGCCAAGGAGTATTCCAAGCTGAATGCCAATTGCCACTCTTTATATTAGTAGCACAAGCTGTATTACAGGTGCTGATGTCTCTGGTATAAGGTTACCCAGAAATAAACGCAGCCTGGCTGGAAGCGCGAGCCAAAGCAGAAATATGCGCTTCCAGGCTCAGGCTGTTTATTTCTGGGTGCGCGGGGTCCACCACCTGAGCATGTGCGTTCAGTCACCAATGGGGGGGCCACCATCATACATGGCTCTCTGCTGCCCAGTCCACGGCAAAAAAGAAAAAAATCATTTTTTGTTGCCTTTCTTTTGCTTTTGCACAGGGTGGTCGGTGGGGGGGCGAGCATTTGTATAAGGGTGGCCGTGGCCCCCCTTGGCCACCCCTTGGTGGCGCCCCTGTTTGGTGTACTCGCCTGCCAAGTACAGCGATGCAAAAAGGGTTTCATGACCTTCTCTTGTGGGTACAGGTCTCAGACTCATACTTCTTTATGGCTTGTTTTTGGCAGACCTGGTGCACTCTCCTGCCAGGTTCTGCCATGAAGAAAACAACTTGCAATGTGCTTTCTTCCACTGTTTACTTTGGGAGTGGGTTGTGACCAAATACTGTGCTGAGGAGGATGACTTTCCATGCCCTCTTTCTCAATCTTATTCTCAAAGAGGTCTGTAACCAACCACTGTGCTGAGGAAGATGATTCTGGATGCACTCTTTCTCACTCTTATTCTCAACAGTGGTGTGAATCCAACCACTGTGCAAAGGAAGATGATTCCTGATGCCCTCTTTCTTGCTCTTGACTATGTCTCTCACACCAGGTTCCCATCCCGACTTCCTTTCTCTCCCATTACCTGTTTCGCAAGAGCTCTTCACCGGATCTCTGAGGGGCAGCAGGACTTAATTTGCACAGTTCTTTTCAGCGTGAACCTGTGCGGCTCTGCTGCAGGATATTCTTGGCGGCCACAGCATTGTTCTCTGGGCACCTTGTCCACCCGCTTCAGATCACACCATCACCCTTCAACCTCCAGATCTGCCTCAGAGTTTGTCCAGTCCACAATGACAAGGATTCTCCTCTGTAGCCTCCTGACTTGGGGAGCAGGTTGCTTGTGGCTTCCTTGGCATCCTCCAGTTAAACTTCCCGGGTTTGACTTCCTCTCCTGCTGGTTGGTTGGCTGCCTTCATTAAGTCCTTCGTCTATTTGTATATCGGCTGGATGGCAGTGGTTTAGCCTTTCAATCTTTATTCATATGTGCCTCCTCCCCTCATCCCAGTACTTCTATTATTACTCTCTCTTTGGGTATCCAATGTTATTCCTTGTCTCAGTCGAAATCCAGTCTCTGGACCTACATAAATACATGGGTTGGTTAGGTATATGGTTAGGTATATGACTGGGATTTACAAGGTTGGGAAGTGTATAGGGTTGTGGGAGATATTTATTATACACCGTCTCCCTTGGATTCAGGCACGTCATTTCACCAAAATGTCACGGGTAGTGGAAGTGGCATCACATGACCCTTGACCTCTGATGACATCACCAGAAGTGATGTCATTTGACCCCACCCCAAAGTGACATCACAGGAAGTGATGGAACACAACCTTTCACCCCTTGACAAAATAGGAAGTGGCATCACATAGCATTGTTCCTAAGTACACTATGAAAAATATGTAATGTGATATTCATTTCATTTAAGAACGGATGACCATATGCATCGTTAATATCAGTGTGTATTGGCCCATTTTACCAAATTACCGGAATACTAGCAGACACCCAAGGCCAAATGATAATGACGTGTTATTATACAGCACTTATGCTTAAGCGATTTATATAGAACAAATACACATACAATATCACCCACCTGTGTTGGTACTCATTTATCAGCCTCAGAAATATGAAAAGCTGAGTTGGCCTTGCCTGATTCGAACCTGCAACCTGCAGATGATCACACACACACATCGCAGAATTGAACGTTCAACACATTGAGCTTCTTACTGGCTATAACGATCTCACCGGCTATTGTAAAATGAGAAATTAGATGTCTAATCAGAAAGCAAACAAAGCTCCTGAACAGCATGCCATGGAGATAGGAAAGATAGACACATTACAACAAATCATTAATTGTGACACAATGAAATCGAGGGCCAATTTATGTGCTATGGTCAAACATTTGTACACTGTACAGAAGCTTTTAGGAACAAGGATTTTGTCATATGACCAAGGACACCAAGATGGAATGTCTTGTGATCGTAACAGAGACAACGGCAGAAAAAAACACTCTTTAACTGCAACTTACAAAGTGCAAAATACATAGTCCGAAATGGATGCTTATTCTACTCTAAATGCTTTTTGGAGGTTTTTGTCTACATTGTGAATTTGAGGGGTTGAAGAACAGACTAAATCAGTGACTTACCCCTGAAGTGAGCCAAAAAAAAACCTTCAATGAGTCTCGCAATTATTGCATAGAATTCAAGAAAGACAAATTATTTGTTATTCCTGTTCTCTCTTATTTAGGGTCACTCTTCAAAGTGTCACACTTGTGGAACACCTTGTTTTTTTAAGAAGCCTGAACAAGAAAGCCAGCCAGTCCAGAAACAAAGAGCCACATGGCACTAGCCACAATCCACGAGCTTCAATTATAAAAAATAAATGGTTGTTTCTTTGTTTATTTGTTTACTTGAAAACTTAAACTCATGAAATGACTTTAAAATATTAATTCAGATGTAATTTTGTCAGACAAAGTGCTTAGCCCCTTCAATCGAGTATTTGAAAGATATGTCCTCCCTTGTGTCCCCGGCAATATCTGATGGTACTGATAAAAACCTACTGAACCAGATGTGTATTGTTTTAGACATTGATTCTAGTCTATCATGTGAATATAGACTCAATTTAAAATGTGTATATTGTCCTCCCATTGTTGCCACTAAATGTATTCATTTATCTGATGTGCTATGTGACAAGATTTTGAAAATGTGTACAGAATGAGATTGGAAATTAAACATTTGACTAAGGTAGTGTAGAGAAGGAGCTAAGTACCCCCACCTCAACCATCTCGCCCACAGCACCTGTATGTTGGATGCCGGAGTGTGAAACATGTGTGGTACTAGTGAAAATACTGATACCAATGAGAATCTGGGAAGCAAGGTTCCCATTGAGGAAAGCATAGTTGCATACGGGACAATTCGATGGCCATCTGAATGAAATTCTGGAAGAAACAGGATGGTTGATTGACAAAGAATAATGGTGATGTCATCACCATCACCGTCATACAGAGCAAAGCTGAAATATAGGGAAGAGATGCAGAGACCAGAGGATGCAGACGATTATATAAGGCTTCAAGAAAGTATCGAGATGAATGACATCTTGGGATCAAGATGAAGAAACCTATGCTGCAGACATGATGAAGAGATCAAGCTATTTCACACGTATAAACATGCAAATAAACACAAGCAGATGAAGTATTCTTAAAGGTTAGCTAAATGGTGAATAGATGGTGGCATGTGCCAACATGAACATTACACAGCTACGGTATTTATGGTTAAGTTGCTAATCCCATAGGAAGAGCACTTTTGGGCGGCTTATAACTTCGCTCCCTATGGACGACTCCTCACCAAACTTTGCAAAAAAAGTATATGGCCCACTATGAATTATTTCATAAATATTAGTGAGGTTTGGTTCAGGGGGGGCAAAGTTATAGGGGGGTCCCAAAATGTATTTTTTTCCCATGCCTACAGCTCAAACCGTAGGCATCTTTTTTGCGCATGCCTACAGCTCAAACCACTCGACGGATTTCCACCAAATTTGCGGCAGGAGCGGCGGCTTAGTCCCAAAAGCGTACTTTTGTTAATTTGGTGTAATTCCGTCCAGTAGTTTTCTTTTTTTTATATGGCCAAAATGTAAGGCAAAACAATTAATGATATCTATGTACGCTCCGCGTACACACTTCCCTGTTTGCTTCGCGGACAGGACATCGATTGGTTAGTCGCTTGCGTCATGTCTGTGGACATGCAACGTGTTCACCAATTGGCTGGGGTGAGGCGTGAAGCGTGTCACATTGTTTCGATGCACCCGCCATCTTGGATCCGCCGACAGCGCGATGGCGAACAGAGGCAAAATGCAATTTTGGGCAGTGTGTTTGTGTGCAGGAGTGCTTGGGGAGGGTAGAGGAGTAAGAGATGGGTCAAATACTGTATTTGTTTAGGTGGCAGGTGCCCTTGATGTGTTTGCCATGCCCGCAGTTGTAGTGCTGTCCGCGGACATAATGGATGCACTACTAGCTATTTCACTTTAGTATGATGTTGGTTTTGGGTTGTTAGTACAGCATTGATTATAATTAATATGATCTATAAGCAGTCCACATACCACAGTCAAATGTTTGGTATTATAGGTGTGTTATGCTGCAGTGGTTGTTGCCAGGGCCTAGAGTTTTGGGTGCATGGCCAAAGGAATTTTAATTTGCAGCAAATTTGAATTATTGGTTGCATTTTTTTTTCAACATTGTTTCACTGGATTTGGAACAGCTTGCAAGAGTTTGCATCAAGGACATACAATTGCCATTTTTGTGTGCTAATTGTTGCATGACATCAATAGCACATGAGTTATGGCCATAGAGTGTATGGATGTGCCTGGTTTTTAATATTGATTGTGCTTCTTTAGATAGTGCACCAACTCTAATACCTTTGTTGGCGCATGTGAGGTCTGCAGACTGGCAAATGTTTTCAGTTAATTCTCTGTATTGGAAATGTTGCCAAAGGTTGACATTTGCTATGCTGCCAAGAGTTTTACGGCACAGTTTGTGCCCTAAGGTTCTATCAATAGTTTCAGCTTTCACTGGTGTCCTTTGAAGAAGATATTCGATAACAATAATGTGTTTTCCTCCAAAGAACTGGTCGTAGTCTGTTTTGAGGACCTCTTGCATTCTGAGGTGAATCAAAGCCAACATTGGGTTGGAGACCATGCTCACCTCATCTATTAGCAGCATTTTCATTTGTTTGAAAACTCTGCGTAGTTCCATTGCAGCTTCTGTGGAAAGTTTGTAATAGTCTAATTTGTTTTGGTGTTCTACTGGAAGGAGTAGTAATCAGTGTAAGGTGGCACTGCCTATGTTGTAGGCAGCTAAACCTGCGGGGGCAGTTACAACAGCTGACAGTTTGTTGTTTGTCGATTGTTGAAGGAACTTGCTGATGATTTTGATTAAGAATGTTTTGCCTGAACCAGCTTCACCCCTCACGTATAGCAGTATAGGTTTGTAGTCTTGGCAGGTAGAGTTTTTATTTTCATGTTCCACATCATGTTCAATTTGTTTTGTTATTTCTTGGAAAATGCTATGCTGCTCATTGTTCAGTTGTGATTTCAGAACAGCAAAGTCTTCTGTAGCTTTTTCCTACTGACACATGGTGTTTTCTACTTCTGTCATGGCTAATTCTGCCTCATTTGCTATTAGTAGCTGTCCAAGTGGTTCTTGGCTTCCTGTTACAGACGGTTGACTACTGTCAGGAGTTTCCACTTGTAGTTGAACCTGGAGTTCTTCTTCGTGTTGCTGTTCATTGTGCAACATTGTTTGGTACTGTGTAAAGTGTATGTCTGTTATAGTGCTTTCATTTGCTTTGAAAGTGTCTTCATAGGAGTCATATTATCTAGTAACTCTTCTTCTTTTCTCCATGGTTTAAAAAGTTTTAGCAGGGACAAGTAATACAGTTCTTTATGTTGAGGAGTTTTTAATGACAATTTGATATGATTAATTAAACTGCGTTTGGTAAGTTTCACTAAACTGCCTTCACAATGTACTACTCTGTATCTATCATCTGGTTTAACATTATTTTTGCATGTGAAGTTTTGGGCTACGGGTAGAGACACATGGTGTCCAAAGTGGTACTCCTGTTTGGGTAGTATGTGTCTAATAAATTGTTTTTCAAAATGTCTTGGCTGTTGGGATAATTTGTGTCTATTGTTTCTATGTCCTCATATGATTTGATTACTCTTTTTCTAGATTTAGCAGGACCGAGAATTAGCCATAATATATTGTCAGATTTTCCATACAAGGCAGTACCGGTTAAACGGTCTGCAGCTTCATAGTAGCCACATTCTCGATGAGAGAGCATTTTTATGCCTAAGTTGTACATTTTCTGTGATAGTGTTTTGTCAGATGATATGTCATTCCAGAGGTCCTGAAACTCTGTTTTCTCTGCTTTGGTTAAGTAGGTTGTGACATATTGTGCAACTGCAGTGGAATTGTCTGCAATGTACTGCACATCTATGTTTGCATTCCATAGGAGGGCAATGATTGCATTGTAATCATTGATGTATTTTGATTCTTCTGTTATTTTAATATAATATGTGTTCTTAGGTGATTTACCTTTGACACTATGTCTGACTGAAGACATGAAGTTGTTTACTTGACCTGTTATTGAAACTGGTCTAGGGAAACCTTAGAGGCATTTAGTGTGTTATTTCCTTTTTTTATATTTGTGACTACAATATTTCCCATATTTGTGTCTTTGAAATTGTGAAATGTGAGCATGAAGGTCACTATGTGCTGTTTGTGGAGGGATTTCACAAGTGACATATTTTTGGATGAACTCCAAAACAATGGCATCACTGTCCTGACCAAATTTAGGAGCATCTTTAATCCATAATAGCATGTGGATGTGTGGTGCTCCTCTGGCTTGGTATTCTTTTCTCTAAAAGAAGTGTTGAACTTCTCCGAGGGGAGGAACAGTCTTATTACAAATAAAGTGTACCATAGCAATGAAGTGATGATGGACATATCTTGATACATTTACAGGATCTAGAGAGCAGAGTTCTCCTGGTGTTTTTATATCTATGTTTGTTTTATTTTTGTTTGCTATGCATAGGAAATCGTGTAAATCTTCCAATGCATATTCTTAATGTTACAAACAATGTGGGTGGGCCAAGGTTTCTTATCATACAGCTTACATCTCTGTGACATCAGAACCAGTATTCTTTTATACCACGCATGTTTGCTAAAAGATTTGTAACACTTGACTGTAAAACCTCACCTTTTTCTTACACTTTTTGTAATAATTGCATAGCTGACATATTTTGAAAATGGGTACCTGAGTTTAATGTATGTGCAACTCCGTAGCATAGAGTTGCTAGTTCACTTTCAAAGAGAAGGTGGAATATGTATTCTACGTTTTGTCTGAATCTGGGGTTATCAGAATACATTCACAGAGAGTGATATTCTGATGCTGTTATCTTTGTGGGTCTATCATCATACCTTCCTCCTTTTCCAGTAGGCAAGAGTAGCAGAAAGGCCTGTGCTCCTATACTTTTTTCCCATATGCTGATTAGAGATCCTTAGGCCTGTCGCATTTGGTACGTTTCAAGAGTATAATCTAAAGTGTCTTTAGAGTGTAAATGATGAATTGTATAATGGTCTCAAATATTTGATTCTGTGTAGAGGTTCAAATTGACCAGTTTCTGGTGACTCTTGAATTATTTCAATGGTTTCTCTCAGGTTTTCTTCAATATTAATTTCTTTGTAGTATTCGTTGTTGTTTTTTACATATTGCAGGGCTTGTCTAACTTTATGTAAGTCCACGAGTTGTTGCCACATTTTTTTGTCTTTTGTAGGTACGACATTTACGAAGACAATTAAAGATTGATCTATTGGCCATTGCACTCCTAGAGCGTGCACATTTTCTGTGAGATCTAATGGTAAATAAACTACTTTGCCACAAATGCCTTTGACTAATTCAGACGGAAGTAATTTTGCTATTTTTGGTTGGAGGCGCATTATTGCTTGAAATGGGTGCACTGTTTGAATTATGATGCTCTCATATAAATTTTGTTGTTGCAGGGGTTTTGGTAGTGGGAATAATTCCAAGTTATTTGTGATAGCATGTGAAGGCGTTTGGTTATTGCCAAGTTTTGCAGTGCAGTAATTGCAAAGTATTAAGGCGTCAGTAATGTCGTATTTGTTTTCTGCTATAAGGTAGAGAGCTAATTGGAACCATTTTGAATCTTCATTGTCTTCTATTTTGTATGCTATGTCTGTAGTTTTTGTGGTACTTTTATAAGAAGTCCTGCAGCAACACACACACACATGGCTTGGTACTTCAGCTGAGGTACTTTTAAACTTTAGTATTTATTTTTTGTATGTGTTTAATAGAAGGTTTCTATTGGAAACGTAGGTGCTAGTTTGTTGTACATCTATTTCATTTTGTAAGTAGCTTTCAATTCCAAAATATTTTCTCTGGATATGGTCTATTTCTTTGAGTAGTTGTTTGGCTGTACCATGTAGAAGATTGTTCTTTAAGTTGGCTAGTAAAAAAGCAGGACTTTTAGCATAGAAGAGTTTTTGGACTAGATTTCTTATAGTTGAATGATGCGTTGATATCATTTTGATAATGTGGAATGTGCTTTTGCAAATAGGTCCTGAAATACAGGCTAATTAATGTCCTTGTAGTGCTGTGTATGTGCACACTGGACAGGCATCCATATTTTGTAGTAGTTTGATTTTGAATTTGTCTTTGCTTTTTACATACAGATTGAGAAACTGGCGTAAAGATTGAAAAGATTTTTTGGCTTTGTTACACATTGATGTCCACAGCCATTTGTGGACAAGATGTTTTGGTTCAGTAGATTGGGGAGGTGATATTGAGTTTTTTTGGGGATATTTTTGTGAGCAGAGTTTCTTGTTCCATAATGGTGTTATTAAGTTTTCCATTCCCTCGTCCACTGCTATGTATGGGAATTGGGTTTGTTTGCTTTTGTTTATATGCTTCTTCATTAAAATATGGTTCTGTGGTCTTGGTGGTAGTTCACCTCCACAGATGTTTAAGAAGCTATTTTTAGTGATGTTCTGTTTATCGAGAAGTCTTATTTGTAGTTTAGTAGTTTGTTTTGTTAGTGGTTTCATCCTGTTTAAAACTAAAATAAATAACTTCCTTTTGAGAAGGATTGCACTGTCTACGAGATCTTCTAGGATTAATTTTCTACGGTAGGTTTCAAGGGTTGTGCATGATTTCTCTCCTGTTTTTAAAAGGTTCTGAAGGACTCTGTGGCAGAAAATGTTTTGTAAAACCTTTTTTTGGTATGCTTACTTGCCACTACATCAGGATTTACATGTCCAGTGTTAGCAGTAGTGGTAGTTGAAGTCTTGTTAATCATTTTCTGTTTGGTTTTACATTTTGATAGAGGAGGGCAAGTTTCTGTACTGCAAGCTTCTTTTGTTTCACTTAATGACTGTATTAGCTGTTTTGTTTGAACTTTTTGTACAACATCTGCTAGAGATAGATGCTTATTTTGGACACTTTTGTTTTGATTTGCTCTTCTTCTGCATTGCTTTCTATGGAGTTGCTTTTTGGAAGGCATTCTTTGGTGTCTGTTGGAGAAAAAAATAAAGTGTGGGTTGGGCTGTTGTGCAGAGAATGCATGCTTTGTACATGAGTGTCTTGATATGATGGTAAGTATTATTGTAGAGGTGTGTGATTGTGCATTGGGCAGGTACATCAAGTTGAGAAGGCTATTCTTGTATTTGTGTGTTACTATACTGGGCTTCCGATAACAATATAAAGTATGTAGCTGGCAAGGGGAAGCACTAATACGACATCTAATGGTAAAGGGTTAATATATTTGTTTCTTCTACAATACTAAAAGGCTAGTGTGTTTGAGTAACAGTTAGAACATTATGCTAGTTTTGTACTTACTTTTTGTAAGTCCTTGTTTGTATTTCAGACACTGCTGCTTTTCAGGAGAGTGGTCTTCACTGCAATTGTAAAAGAAAGAAGTTAGTGAATATATGTGTTTATTGCCCTTTTCATAATTATACTGCTATGTCTCCCATTTTATAATATAAAGCAATATTTTTTTAGATAGGTGTGTGTGTGTGTAAACAAAAACTTGGAGAGTTGAAAGTTTTGCAAGTGACACTTCATCATAGCAGATGGGAGAAATGACAGTAAGTTCATTTTACAGTTTATACCGGGGCAGTGGCATTTACTCTGTTAATATTTTTATTTGTTTTGTTTTACATTTTGAAAGCGCTTACACAGCCGGAGGGCATCAAGGCGCTGATACAGGAATTGTTTTTTTTTTTTAGTTGCTTAATTATTTTGCCTTAGTTGCGTATTTATAATGTGCTTAAACACCCAGAGGTTTCTAAGCTCGGACCCGGGGATCGAATCTGTGTTTCTTTGTCTCGTCTTGCTTTCAAGGCGCACAGGTTGCCGCTGAGCTATGCTCCCGGGATGTATTGTATTTCCAGAAGACGTGTACATGTATTGTGTCGAAAATATTCATACCTGTAGTCTGTGTTCATGCATGTGGATGTGCTTGAATCTGCAAGTGGAAATCTTGGGAAGTTTTATAGTAGTTGTTGCTGTAGGTCCTTTGCAGTGACAGCCGAATTGTACTGAGAGTGTTAGATAGTACATCTAAAGTGCTGATCTGTGATGACAGAGTTAGATGTAGAGTCCTTAGATGTGATTGGTGGATGATTGTGTGACTGCTTAACAGTAGCCAATGAGGAAATGGTGCAGAGAGTGCAGTGGAGAGGGTAGAATGGCTGCCCTCAGTGTTACTTATGCGCTCCGCAGACAACACAGCTGTTTGCAGATAGGACATGCTACATCTGGGGTTTCCGAGCA
This sequence comes from Ambystoma mexicanum, assembly GCF_040938575.1. Taxonomy (NCBI): domain Eukaryota; kingdom Metazoa; phylum Chordata; class Amphibia; order Caudata; family Ambystomatidae; genus Ambystoma; species Ambystoma mexicanum. Next base: position 288,993,687 of record NC_090930.1, on the reverse strand, counting down.
TGAAGTGGGAGTGTATTTTGAGGATTAGCCAATCAGGTGTTGAGGTTCTGCTTCGTATTAAGAGAGGCTGTGTGTAGTGAAGATGGCGGAAGTGCAGAAAGTCAGGGTGTTGGTGGTTGCAGATATGTTTGTGAATGGTTTGGAGCAGTATGCAAAATCTAGGAATGTGGCTAACCATTTTTGACACAAAAGGAGTAGATGTTGTGTGGAGCATTGTGCCTGAGTTGAATTTGCAGGCAATTCTAGTAGTTTGTCAGGATGTGGCTAGGTTTCCTAGTCCACATGTAGCTGTCCTACACTGTGGTGCTGTGCATTTGGGCTATGTTAGTGGCCCTACTTTGCTGCAAGATCTGCAAAATTTGGTTCAGGCAATCATGAAAGTCCTTCCAAATGCCAAGCTTATTTTTTCTGGGTTGACACCTAGGGCAATATGGGACAATAGTTCTGTTTTTGTCCTTAGCAAAATGTTGCTAGGTGCTTAGTCAACCGAGGCATGTTTGGTTTTATGACTAGATCGGGCATGTTGTTTTGCAACAATGTCAACATTGACTCTGGTAATGTTGATTACTTTAAGGAAGATGGCATTTCTTTATCTTTTATGGGAAATGCCATGCTGTTTTGGAACACAAGGGTTGCTTTGGAGAAGCTAATGTGAAGATTTCTGGAGGAAAATAAGAACCCCCCTCAACCAAAGAAAAATAGAAAATAAAAGGTGTTTCTGAAGCATCTGCAACATAAAAAACAAAAACAAGGCTCTTTTCAGAGCCAACCTCAAAAGGGAAATGGGGCACACTATTTTATTTTTCACCCCCCACGCTCAAATTTTACGATTTGTCCGTGGACACCGCGTATTACATACAGGGATTTTGGGGTTGAGTGGCATGCAAATGAAACTGAGCAAAGGAAGGGATTGGTCAATAAGGTTTACTGGGTGTGTTGTGTAAGGAGAGAGTTTTTCTCAGTAGGTCTTTTACCTGAGAGAAGAGCAGATAGCTATGGCTGTGTGTTTCAGAAAGCAGATTGTTTGGATTTTGGGAGATTCGTGGATAAATTGGTTGGAAGTGCATACAGATTGCTGTGAGTGGCTGCACATCTTCGATTCCCTCATGTGGAAGCGCACTGGCATGGAGTGCATGGAATGAAGCGGGTGGATTTGGTAACTCTGTGTGCTTCTTTGGTGACACAGTGTCATCCAGACATTATTCTTATTAATTGTGGAGGGACCAGTTTAGGACATGTGTCTGGAATCTCTTTGCAATTTGCAATGAACAAAGGACTTATGAAAGTCACGGATGTGTATCCGAATTCCAGAGTAATTTTTTCCCGTATTTCGCACAGACAAATGTGCCTGCGTTCTTTTTAATTTGGTCCACAAATGGGGAAACAAGGCGCAATGTTAACAAGGCTGTTTGTGCCTTTTTGACAGATGTTGGTATGTCCTCTTTTCAGAATGAAAGCATTATGTTTTGTAGCACACACATTTTTCGCAGAGATGGAGTACATCTTACTTATGCCGGCAATCAGATTTTTCTGTGAAATATACAAAATGCATTGCAACCTTTTTTGGAATTAGAGCATCCCATTTTGCAGTAGGTGTTGACCATTTGAAGTTTTCGAAACACAAAAAAAACACCACAAAAAGGCTCTTTTCAGAGCCCACACTTCCTCCCAGAGAAAAGTGCAATGGTTGTGACATGGCAGCACTGCACAGATTTTAGATGTCTGTGGACTGTCCACAGATATCTAATAATGCACAGGGCCCTGCACTATTTATTTATCACTTCTATTTTTAAACTGTGAATGGCGGCTCTGAAAAGAGCCTTTTTTTTAAAAAAAAAATATTTTTTTTAAACATGACACAGAAGGAAGGGAAAGGAGGGTAAGGAAGGGACACCAACCAGGGGAATAGGGCAGGTGGAGAGAGGAAGATGTAGGGTAGGCCTTACTCAGGTAGGTAGCAGTTCTTCTGGTGCTCCTTGACTGCAGTCTCAAAAGCACTCCAAATGTTCTCCCCTTAGAGAGTACTGCATCCCAGTACATGCACAATATTGTGACCCTCGAAAAGCAAGGGTGAACAGCATCATGAATGGCCTGTGAGGCAGTTCGAGGGATGCGCTGTCCCACAGGAGTGTCTCTTGTGGTGGCAGGAGCAGAAACGGACGATTCTGTAGAGTAACTCAACCTACTACGTTTATCGCAAGGTACAACCTTACAAATAGACCCATCATGGAACGACTTTAGGTGTCGCTTCATTGATGTTGTACCATAGCTCTACGAACTAGACTTTCCATGACTCAGCACCATTGTGCACTGAGTGCAGATCACCTTGTTCACACAAGCTTTTGGCACTCCATCAACAGTGGTAAATAACCGCCACACCCAAGACTAACGATGAGTGCTAGTAGTAGGGACTTCCACTACCTCATCCTTTTCATCCGTCTCCTCTGCATCCTCATGCCTTTCCCCTCTGCAGGCCCTTGGGGACGTGGTGGTGTTGGATGGGGTGGGGGAAAATTTGCCTTACGGACAATTCCTGAGAATCCGACGCAATTGTAGCGAAATTGCTGATTTTAAAACAAATAGCCAGGAACTCAGTGAGAAATTAAAATACAGACAATATCCCGATAAAACCATGAAAAGAGCACGCAATGCTAACCGTGAGGTGATTCTACAAATACTCAAGAAACCTCAGGATGAGAGAATTACATGTGTTCCTTCTTTCTCACCCCTGAGTAATGACCTAAGAAGGGTCATCTTAAAGAACTGGAAAATCATTCACACTGAAGATTTTAGACCTAATTCCCCGAGATTCGCTTTCAAACGGATGCCAAATCTCCGAGACAAACTAGTACACACCTACCCAATAATGAATAATGAGATACCAACACAATCTACACTGTGGGGTTTACCAACAGTGAATGGTCATTACGCATGTGGACAATGCGCAGTCTGCCATCTGACAAAAAATCTGAAACAAATTGACCTTAATGGCCGAATTTGGAAATATTAATCCTTTTCAAATTGTTTAACCAAATGGGTGATTTACGGAATAAAATGCCCGTGCGTCCTAATATATGTAGGTAAAACTATCAGGTCCATAAAAGTGCGAATTGGCGAACATCGTTCAGCCATTTGTAATGGCACTCCAGACAAACCACTTGTAGCCCACTACACAAAGGCCAAACATACATGTGAGGATATGTTTTGGTTTGTCATTCAAACAACTAAAGCTCACCCACGTGGTGCTAATAGGGATATGTCCCTTAAAAAACTGGAACAGAAATGGATCTATACTCTAAAAACAGCACAATCCGGACTAAATATTTCTGTGGAATGGAATTTTTTTATCCACTAACTATATAAACATTCTATTGGGTGTGAAGCATTGGTGTACAAAACTTTTGCTTACCATAATGGTGGGTCCTATATGATGGTATGCTAATGACCACCTGTATAATTTATCTAGCATTGCGTGAGCACCTAAAGTGCCTATTTGCTCAATGTCGAGTACAAGGAATGAGCCCGTAGCACATTTAAATCATTTACAAAGTTAGTGGCTGATGTTAAATAACTTGCCACAGAATAATCATCTTTATAGATTAGCATACACAAACAACATAGCGCGATGTTTATGGATGCAGTCATGTAAGGACATGAGCTCCATGCTATCCCAGGGTCTTCCAACAGCCGGCCAGTGTTTGTAATCATTCACCCATTCCAAAATGGCTGCCCCCGTGATAACACTGTGGGAGTCCTTAGTCCTTCCCCCTTTTTGATTTCTAAACAGGAAGACGCTGATATAAGATCGTAGAGAGTCCTTCCTTGATGTTTTTCACCTATGAACACGGCGTGAATGCAGCCGCGTCTTACACCGGCACCCTGTGATCGTTGGGAGCGACTTGAGAGGTAAGCCCGCTATGATCCCTCCATTAAAAACCTGGAGGGCACATACGGTCATTTGACCAATGAACAAGAGTATGACTTGTCCTTTCCTGTCCTTACATAGAATAATCCTCTGGAGCAAGCATTCTGCGAGTCGATATCTCGCAGTGAAATAGGAGACACTCGTTAACTAAGGCATCCCTGTGGACCACCACTGTATAAGTAAGTGATGCAGACTTGAATTTATCTTACTAACAACTAAGTAGAATCAGCGGGGAATTGATGTATTTTCTTACCCACTATAGATTCTATGATGCCGTGTAGGAAAACATAGTGCCCTAGCATGGACATGACCGACGTCTGCGACTAAGACGTAACGTGGGATCTGTCAACCACACTGAGGTTTATACGGAATGGTAAATATTGATTACCCATCACTATGATAATAACCACTTCTAAGCCATACATCTATTAATTAAAAATATGTATTGATCTACAGCTTGAACCATTGAGACGGACTTGTTTGCCGCCAAAATTAGATTGGCTTTTGCAATCGCCCCGCCCATCACATCATAAGAAATAATCATAAGGTTGGCAATTTGGCTACTTTTTTGCTTTTTAATCATCACAACATTGATACAAAGTTTTTAGACACATTGAGCAACTTTTACATTTATTTTATTTTTACTTATCCTTTAGGTTACCACACCGACATATAGGCCCATGTTGATAGTGTAACCTGGTTCCCAACCAACTGCGTCCTGAAGACGGGTCCAATGACACCATTGATAAGCTTTAGATTGCAACGGTGCTGTCTTTGGCCCCAGAAACACACTTAGATTGTAGACGCTACTATACTACTTTATGTATAATTGTAATGTGATTAAGTCACGCTATTACTAACATCACATTTGCTAATGAATGCTTACCCACTGTAAAATACATTGGTTTGAAAAACAGCCATACATTCAAAGTGGTATTTTCTCTCTCTCTACTGTGGTTCGAAAAAAATGATGAACGCTGGAAAAGGTTTTTTATGCCTTTTTATTGTTATGTTTTTGAGTAATTAACTATTAAAATATGTCAAATATATCACCTTGATCTTGATGAAATTCCTAGTATGAGGAAAATTGCTGATGAGTAGCCCCTTTGGTGAGTTAGAGGTGGGTAGCTAGTGGTCAGTGCACCTTGTTTTTGATGTATCCCTCCTCAAAGACCACAGCCCCCTTATAAAAAATTGAGGAAAACCTTTTTGCTCACAAGACTTTTTTACCCACCCAGTGGTAAATAACCGCCACACCCAAGACTAACGATGAGTGCTTGTGGTAGGGACTTCCACTACCTCATCCTTTTCATCTGTCTCCCCTGCATCCTCACGCCTTTCCCCTCTGCAGGCCCTTAGGGACGTGGTGGTGGTGGAGGGGGTGGGGGTGCTGATGAAGAGACAGTAGCAGCAGTAGCAATTTGGGATGCCATCTGGAAGGTTAATAACCAGGAACTAGGAACCAAGAACAGCAACTTTCACAATTGTCCTGTTGTAAATCTTGGAAATCCAAAAGCAGAATGAGGATCAGCTCTGGGGTGTGGACTTTTATAGGGGTGCTGGGGCGCGCTTTGCAGACACCTGCGCTGTCCTCAAACACTTCGAACACTAAGAACAGGCTCAAAAAGTTCCAAAATGTATGTAGATAGGTTGGGACATTGTCTGGGACATGTGCAACGGTGATCTTTTACTGTAAATACCTTGGACTGCTCAAAAAGCACTTTTTTAAATGTCCGCACACACGGAATTGTCCGCAAATAAGGACAGATGCTCAGCGTGGGTGCGTGACGTCGCGGGCACGTTCGCAAATGGGATGGCTGTTCGCAGGACACCAAATGCGCAGTGCCGGTTGTGCGCATGCGTGCAGGTGTTCTACGGACAGTGTTTGGGTCCCTGAACTAATTAAAAGTGTGACACACATGCGGCGGACAGTTGCGGAGAGGCGCGATGTTCGTAGGACCCAAGTGTGTGATGTGATGCACATGTGCGCAGATGTTCTATGAACAATGTTGAACTCCCCGGATAAAATAAATGTGCATCAAAACATTGTGGACAGGCGGATGGGATATGTGTTCTACGGATATATTCATTCTGGTTGCGGACATTACGAATAGCGGTGGCGTTATTAGGACACCCCTATTTTGGGTGATTGCGGACAGGCAGATATCTTGTGTGTTCTAAGGACACCTCAATTTTGATTAAGAACAGTACAACAGGTATGTTGTCCTTCGGCCACCCTCATTTGGGTTAATTTTGGACAAGCGGACATCTTGTGTGTTCTGAGGACATTGGCAAACAGTACGAGCAGATATATTGTCCTTAGGATAGCCCCATTTTGGTTAATTACGGACAGGTGGACATCTTGTGTGTTCTAAGGACGTCTCCATTTTAATTACGGACAGTACGAACAGGCACTATGTCCTTAGGACAGCCTCGCTATCCGCAGATACCCTGACTGCCTTTAAAAAAAAATATAAGACACAGGCACATACTAAGAACACATTTAAGATGTTATTATTGTTTTACAGTGGAAACATTAGGAAAGAGAGGGGGAAGCAGAAACTGAAACAAATACAGGGGAATTAGGGGTTTGGACATGATGTATGGGAGGGGAGGAAGGGATGGAAGTTTCATTTTACCATTTTTCTTGGTGGGGAGGGTTTGGGGATAGTTGACTGGGACATGGAGAGGGGGAACACGAACATGTGGGACAGTGGTATTTAATGTTTTCTTTAATGTGGTCCACAATACACTCTTTTACTTGATTGAAGTGTTGTAGTAATACATCCATTTTCAGTTCCATTTGTTTGAGAGGATCTTCTATTATCTCATTTGGTGTATTAGTTTTATTGGTTGTCTGGTCTGTTAAACAAAATGTGTTAAGTGCATATAAAATAATGGTTATTAATTGGCTTGTATAGAGAAATGTTGTGTCTACCATTATTATCACTCCCTTCACTCATTTCATCTTGTGGGAAATTCTCTTCCAGCCATTCCAAAGTAATTGACATTTCTGTGTTAGAAAAAATAAATATTAGTTTTAGTGTACATAATACAGAAAATATATAAATATATGAAATAAATGTAGTGTACTTACTACTTTTTTTTACAAACATTTGCTGTTATTGGTGTGTAAGTATGTTCTTGCTTCTTGCTGTGCAGTTTCTGTGAGGTAATTCAGTTGGAGGCATATTTATTTTGTTTTGGTATATTCCATTATATTGGAAATGCGACTTCAGTGGATGGTTGGTGTCTTACATATACAGTTTCCACTTCTTATTTATTATTAAATTTAATGTATTTATGTGATGCTTTTTGAATATGTTTGTGTGTTTTTATTGTATGATACAATATTGGAAGATACCCTCTAAGTTTTTGTATAGTGCTGATGGTGACCGTGTTCGCCTGTGGACAAGCGCACAGTCCGCAGACATCAAAATCACTAGCGGCGCAGGGGGTTTAGAATTTCTATGTTGTATAAATGTAAGGTAAGGGAGTCTTGAGTAAATATTTGTCACATTTCCATTATCTATATTTATATTCAGTGAAAACAACTTTGTTAAAGGGATGTTATGGTTAAGTTGCGCTACTAAAAAATCAGTAAAGAAAACTTTGTTAAAGAGACGTTATGGTTCGAAATAAAACTGAAAACCCCCTGAAATTCGCAAGTTATGATAAGTTAAGCAACCATAACTCACGCCACCACCGTGCACTGCTAAGATTAACACCCAGGGCATCAAAGATGACATCACAAATGTCATTGATGACATGACTGATGACATCACATGTGCATTTACTTTTCATGAAAAGTCTGTACAAGGGATTCTTATTATAATGTTGACAAAAAAGTGTCAAGCATCATTGTAATAAATATCATGAGCTACGTAAAACATTAAGCAATGCATTGATATAAATAGCATTCTATTATGAAGTTTTTCCAGTATACTAAGCTACTCATGTATAAACATAAGCATTGTGTGCAGCATACATGATGGAGATGCAATATTCATCATCTTACCATGTTTAATAGTGAAATGATAAATCCTTTCTTATTAGAGTTTTGCGTACTATGCAACATGTAATAAGTAGCTAGTAAAACCCACTTACTACATAATTTCATTATTACATACAAAACACAAAGACACAACAAAACATATAAATATGAGTATATACAGGGAAAGTGAAGTAAGCAAAAAAGCAACAGTAGTGATTGCTCTTTTTCAAAGCTGCTACTTCCCCTATGTATATGTATCACATGATGAAATTGGATGCTAAGGAAAGTAGTGTGAGTACAATATATACAAATATGAACATGTACAGGGAAAGTACAGTGATAAAAAAACAAAAGAACTATCAGAAAGTGCTGATAACCCTACTGATTATCTTCATGCACAGAAAGGAGTGCTGTCTTTCAAGCCTGTGTCTTCCTCTATGTATATATTTCATATGATGTGACTGGACCCTAAGGGAATTACTGTATGAACATACTTGAAGGATAAGTCTACAAATATAGTACCTTTTGAATTTTTAGTTATTGACTGTTACTGAAGAAAACCATGTGGCCTAGATATGTCAGTAAAGGAAAAAAGGGGGAGCCAGACATGTGATGTCATCAATGATGTCAGCAATGACATGGGTGATGTCATATATAATTCACCAGTTATGGTAAGCTAAGCAACCATAACTCGCACCACCACCGTGCACTGCTAAGACTAACACCCAGGACATCAAAGATGACAGCCCAAAAAGTGCTCTTCCTATGGGATTAGCAACTTAACCATAACTACACGGCCACTACCGTATATGTAGAAGTAAGTAGAAGATGGATGTTTCCACCACGTACAATAGCAGTGCTGAGCAAAAGAAGGAAGACCGCTTTTTGCAGTTTCCAAGTGTGGCGCATTTACACAACAAGTGAATTAACGAAGGTGAAACTCAGAAAGGCGAGGTTGGATGAGCCATGAAGCCAAGGCCATATTAGACTGGGGTGAGCTGACATTGGATACAAATTGTGTGAAAGAACGAAATTCCTGTTCAGAAGGCATGGACAAAAACAAGAAGACGTCAGAGGTTTATTAAAGAATAGCGTTTTAATACACTGAAAGCTCAAATTCGTGGTCTTTTAGTCAAGTGGGGAGAAGAAGTTGGACGAGCATGATGGTCACACCTACGCACGAGGGCAGACCGTGCCTTCACTGCCCTGAATTCACCAGAGCAAAGAACATGTTCAAGGCCGAGTACAAATACCTAATTGACAGTGGACCACTGAGGTGATGATGGATGGATATAGTAATTGGTGGGAAACTATGGTTAAGACAAGCTCATCTGCACCTGGACTTTCAGCCTGCATACCGCCACCATAGGTTGGGAGGGTACTGATGGAGGCAAGTAACCAATGATAGAGGATCACATGATCAAGGGTCCTATAGCTGTGTGGTCAATTAGACGTTGTATATTTAGTGACGTTCATAGTGACATATTTTAAGGGAAGGGCTTAGTTGCCCCACCTGATGTCAAGAAACAAATCATTTTCTTCCACTGCCCTAAACAAGTATGGATCGTATACCTAGATGATCCTTGTAGAACCTATCAAACTCACCATTACGTTTTTTTAGTTTGCCACGTAGGATGGCGTTAGTAATATACAGGTTAAACATCACCTATGATGATTTTTACTATTAAAATGTAATTTTTTATGAAATGCTTTGAGAAGTCTCGAGAGAGATCATGATGAGGGATGTCTGTTGATATCTGTTGTACTCCCTGCTTTAGATAATTGATATTAAAACAGTGGGCCTCATTACAACTCACCCGGTATGGAAACAACGGTGGCGGTAAACGCGCCCCCACCGTTGTTTCCATACCGGGTGATCACGACTCCTGCAGGCGGAGGCGTCAATCCCGCCAGGTCTGACTTGGCAGGTTTAATACCGCCCGCCTGCAGGCGGACGAGGAAACACCGGCACCATCACGAGATGGTGCCGGTGTTTCCATGATCCCCATCCCCATTGAGTCCTATGGGACTCAATGGCAATGGGGATTTACACCATTCCGCCTCCGGAATTCCTGGGTCACCGGGGTTGTAATGCCCCGGTAATTCCGGGAATCACGGAGTCGGAATGGTAATACGAGTCCGGCGGTAACCAGGTGGTTTTACCGCCTCGGTTACCGCCGGACTCGTAATGAGGCCCAGTATCTTTTGCCAACTACCTGAGTTGTTTCTATTAAATTCTGCATCCACCGTCCATCTCTAAGGTATTGCAAACCCATCTTAAAGGGTGAGAAGGAACTTCAGTTCAGTAGAGAGAAATACTATTTTGATTCTAAACATGATACCATCACTACTGTAAATCACACATAAGGAGGGCAATGTTGTGATGTTGAATACTTCAGATTATATTAATGAAATACATAGACAGTTAACAAACAGGCATACACAAAGACATGCAGAAGGTCCTAAACGCAACTATACTGATGTCCTGACTGCACTTGTGTGAGATTGGTATAATTCTGGTTTAATTTCTGCACCTAAAGTAATTATCTACTGACCACGAGATGCAAAATAGCTCAAATGTATGTGCTGCTAACATTTCATAAATAAGCAAGTCTTACCTTTCACAGGCAATTGACATTGAACAGAGCATTTATAGTGTTGCAGCAAACCATTACTCCTCGTACTGAAACTGGCATCATACATTAAGGATGCCAAAGAGGTGCTTTCTAGAATTGAAGAGATTACATGGCAAGATGACATTTGAGTGGTACTGTTATTTCATTTCAGTCTCATTTTTCAATGCAAGAAGAAGAAGGTGCCAACACCCGATGGATTCCCAGCATTCAGATAAACAGTACGAACGAAGAAAAACAGTATCTGGGTGAAAAATCAGAATAAGCTCTATTAGGCATTGCTCAAATAAAACGGTTGTAACTCTGTCTAAACTGGAGTACATGTTGACTTTCTCTTATTTCTGAGGGCAACATATTTCGCAGGCTTGCTCTCTGGACCGTGCAGGATCTGCCAAATGCCTTGTTTCTTTGAAATCTGCATGCTTAGATGTTGGAACATAATTTAGATGGTAGAGTTCTCAGACAGTTGTGCCAAGGGAATTATTGTCTAAAGTAAAGGAGCTGTGCCATAAAGTCCTATGTGCACAAGTGTCAGTAGTTTAAACGTAATCCTGGCACCAGTGGGGATTTGTTAGATGTAGAATAGATTGTTTTGTAGAATCTGCAAATAGCCCCTTGTCATCATCGATTTTAGACCCAACTATGGCTCTTGCTAAGGTGGCACAATTTGTTTCCATCAGCAAATGTATCAATTGTTTAATTGCTGATCTGATGCCCCATAGACAGGAAAGAACCCAGGATCATCCTCAGGCTTTCACCTTGTCCAAAATTTAGATTGGATAATTGGGCCATCATTTCTCCCAGTGAGGTGTTGTTCCTCATTCTCACATTGCCAGCTGTGGAATCAATAGCACATCTGTCTTAGCATGACATCCATGGAGAAATATTTAAAATGATGTATTGAATGGTCTGCCTAGTTCTGGAAAGAGACCCAGATCTATTAATTAGTCATGCAAAGCCTTTATAGGACTATATAATCATAAAGATGAATGCCTGACACCTCAGGGGCACCGCATGTCACAACCTCTGGTTCAGACATATACTCATCAATTGTAACTTTAAATGTTTTTTTGGTTAGAAAAGACTGAAACCAGAGTACCGCCCTATTTGACACCAAGGCAGGTTCCTTTAATCGTTTTAGTAATGTGCAATGATCTAGTGTATCGAATTCTGTGCACAAATCTAGCAGTATCAGCCGGAGGACATCTTTTACAGTGATCATATCTATCTTCGTGCTTTAGTAAAGTCAAAACACTGATTGCCTATCTTCTATCAGCTGCCTTGACTCCAGTTAGATGGCAAATAAAATGCTTGATTGAAAATGAAGTATTTGCTGGGGAGTACACAACTAGTAATCTTATAAAATATATTCATAAAAATGGCAGGAAGCCTGGTGAACTTGCTGTGGTGACCAGCTTGGGGGGTGGGCCCAGGTCAACAGGGAAAGAGGGGATAGAGTTGATGGTCGCCAGTCTTACCTTGCTCCTTCCTCTCCTCTTCCCCCTTTCACCTTTCACCTTTGTTCGCTGACCCAGAGGAATCTGGGTTTCTGGCATGGATTAATGAGGTTGATGGGGAGGAGGTTACGGAGGGTGTGGAAGGTGGGCAAGACCAGGGACAACAAAGGGTGGCAGTGTCGGGGTGATTCACCTGGGGCCGGCAGAGCCGTCTGCAGACCCCTGGGCTGGGGAGGCCCAACTCCTCCCGTGTCCGCAAAAGGAGTATGAGACACACACAGAAGCAAGGTCTCGGCTCGTATGCATCCGATGAGACTCTCATTGTTAGTGGGGCTTGCAGGCCCTTTTTACAGCAATATGACGCGCTACTCGTGTCACCTGGGAAAAATCGTCACAAAACCTATCGCCACTCTGGATTGGGTCCCCGAGTGGTAGGGTTAGTATATGTCCCCCATGTGAAGAAATGTTCATGGATAAGGACGGATCAGGTGATACACTTGGGCTGTCCCTAAAAGATGTTACTTTAAAATTGTTACAGGGGGACCCTTGGTGATTGGCTAAGAGTACTGGCATCAGTATTAAGCCCCCCTGTATTCTGATTGGTTCTCCCACGAGAGCCCAAGCCTGGGACCATCGTCGTTCCCAGCTCGCGGTGTACCTGTCTTTAGCAACAATGTGCAACTATGTGTTTGTGTGGACAACTGGCAGGTCTGCTCATGGGCTTGTGAGCGGGTCTTTCCCATTGCTGTAGGTGTCCATCTTGCCGCTTCGTTCTTGCAACCTGTGTCCCAAACCTGGGACCCTGGTGACTGTCTGTCTCATGAGCGTGGCACCTTGTCAGTTCGGCCTGGTCACATGTGGAGAGACCGTAGCTGGAGCAGAATTATGAGCATTAGTTTTTGTATTTCGCCTCTGAGGGCTCGGCACTTACAGATGTAACCTTGGCGCTGGAGTCGCGGCATGCAAATTGCAACATTGTGGCCTTGGCAGTGAGCTCTCGTTGGAGGCTTGTTCTGCATGGTCAGCACTTGTACTCTTGTCGCTTAGAGGATTTTCATGGCGAGGCTCCTGTCTGGGACTCTTGCTTGCGGCCTACTCGGGCCTAGTTCATGGGTGGCGGTACATAATCCATAGTATGGAGGTCACGGGGTTACAGAGTGTCACAGGCAGCACTAGATATATATGGTGGTGTCGTCATAGGGATGGGTGGCGGGAAAAAGCATCAGCAAGCATGTACACGAGCTCTTCATGTGTCTTGCGTTTCTGTGGAGCTGTAGAAGCCCTATGTAAAAATAACAATGATGCACGTCAGTGGCTGTGTCAGTCCCCTACATCATAGCACTGAGTTTGTTCTTCATGTAGGTTGGTGTGTGTGACCAGTGTGCATGGTGGCACGTGTGTTCTTGTCTGTTGGATATGTCATCATAGCATCTCTAAAGATGTGAATACTTATGGCTGTTGTTCTAGTCGAGCTGGTCCATGTTGCAGGCATCGGCTTGAGCCTGTCGCACTGGTGGACACACTCCTCTTATGTTTAGGTTTCTGAACCAGGGTATTTTGTCATCTGGTAGGTAAATGAACTCCTCTTGTGGGGGATGTCTGGGTCGTGATCCCCAAGGCCATGGTCTAGATGAGATTGGGGGAATGGTGTTGTCCCATTCTCCTACTTCAGTCCCCCCTCTGGTCAACTTGTCGACCACAAAATCATCCTTTCCTTTATCTCCTTTCTCTCTCCACTCTGCCGTTATTCCGGCCAGGTGTCCATAGTGGTTGACATGATCTTCAAATGACCAATACATATAAACACAGCCGCCGCCTGGTTTGCAATAGACCCATCTTCCAACATAGCTCCTCAGGTTCCTTGGGTTCTCCACTTTCACAGATGGTGGGTCTATGTGAGTGTCCAATATTTGCTTACGTAGTCTCTGACGTTCCTGTATAATCATGTCTGTGTGCTTGTCATCTTCACTGGTAGTAGGGCATGCATGCTGACCATCTCCATCATTTTGTTCGTTGTACATGCTTTTCCAGAACTTTATTACGATCAACACAGCTGTCACCAGTATTATGCATCCTACTATTAGCTTCAGCCCATATGACAACCAAGAAGGCATCCATGACCATAGAAATGAAAACCAGCTGCCATCTTTCTCCTTTACTTTCTTCCACCATTTTGGAGTGTATCAGGGCGAGTTGTGATACTGCTTCGGTAAGTGTTCCATTGTCTGCGTCATTAGCAGGGAGAATGTGCAACATGATTGTCCTATTTTTGCACAAACTCTCCTTCCATTTCCGTGAGAAGGTCTAGCACATACCTGTTTTGTAGTGCTACCATTCTAACTGCTCTCAGTTTTTCTTTCATTGCGTCGAATCCATTAACAATCAAATTTATTGTCAACATCAGCTCCCATTTGGTGATCTGTAACCATTTTGCATTTCCATATGCTTGCAGTCCTGGGTGTATTATTGATGAGAAGAACATTGCTGCCCTGCTAAATAGCCTGTGTTCTGGTGGGATGGAGGTGAGAGCTGTTTCCGATCTTCCCCACAGGTAGTTTCCATCAGTGGTTCACCTTGTCTTTTCACTCTTGGCAAAATGTTATTGTTGTTGTTCTCGTCGCCTTCTTCTGATTGTACATATCTTTTCCTCCTTTTGTTCACTTCGTCCATTTTGGGGAAGTTGGCCATGTTGACATGTTTCTGGGGCACAACCAGGGATGGCACATTGATGTGCACCATAGTGCATATTCCATTCCATGATTGAGGCAACGTGTGCTACGCCTTATCGCTGCAGGCCCGATAGTGGTCCATTAGAACTGCTGTGCCGGCAGCCCCCTCTGGTATCTCTATCATTCTTTCACAGTTGGTGTTATATCCCACATCCACATTGCCGTTGTGTTGATAGCACAGTGTGGGTGCAGTTAGCGGTAGTATACTTATTGGATCTTCGTCCTTCTCCAGCCACGTCAGCATCGGTACATGTTTGACCCACATCGTCCAACATCTGTCGTTGTGCTCCTTTATAGATGTCATATTTTCTCATGTTATCATATTGCTCCCAGCCACTCCTATTTCCCATCCGTCATTCGTATATATCTTCCCAGTTATTGTTCTTAGAGGTCTTTCCCAACACCCTTGTTCACTAGCAATTTTTCTGGCATACCAATCACATGGTAGGTATTGTAACATTACTTTCTTCGTTTCTCCTTTTTTGGGACCATCCATCATATATCTGAAACCTTCAGTATGTAGGCTCCTTTTATGGTACATCGGATATGTTTTGAGGAAATTATTTTCATATGGATATGTGTCCCTCGTTTTCCATTGAAGTGTCACCACTGTCCCTTGAAATCGTCCTTTTGTTTGGAATAGTGCCAAATATATCAGACATTACACTGTTTTTGCTGGTACTTCAGTAGCTACAAATGTTCTTGATGCGCTCATAGCGTATGGGATCAACAAGCACAGATAGCAATTGTCCTAAGTTGTCTGCTTACCAATTTTGGTCATGTGCTGATACCACATGTTGTTCGAGACGTGTGCTGAATCTGTGAGGTATGTGTCAATTCCTTTATTACCTCCATATGTGCTGTGTTTAACCCGATGTTCTTTACTTCTGGGGTTGCTTGTACCACCTGCCACGTACCTGTTGCAGGCGTGGGGAGGGGGTAAGTTAGTTTTGGGTACAGCCATCATATCGTAAGCATAGTGTTTCTTCCAGACAGAGGCAGTAAATAGACCAGTGACAACCAACACACCTATGAACTTTATTACAATAGCTAATCTGACTGGCATTTTGGCTCTTACCTTTGCTGCTGCCCTGCAGCTTATTCTTGTGATGTTTAAGATGCCCGCCTGAAAATTCTGAAAATATGCGTTATTTGGTTAGTTTTCTTTTTAGTCAAGCTCTGCCTATCAGATAGTCATTTAGTGCCCAGGCGAAAAGCTGCTCCTACGCTAATCTCAGCGACCTATCTCTCAGAGCTGGTAAGTGCTCATGGAGATATGGGAATGATTGTTCTATGGCCAAAATGAACGTGTTGTAGTACACGCGTACCCTTCTCTTTTTGAGATACTTTGGTCCCTTTATATGGTATACAAATTGGTGTGACAGGGCCTCAGGGGTGTTATCATCTGTGGGTAGCATTTACTCCTGGGCAGAACACGATGTAAGTCACTTCACTTTTTATACAACACAGTAATATGCGGTACCTGCATGTGCGAGACAAAAAGAGAGCATACATGTGTTTATATGTGTGTGCAGCATTCAAGTTAGACAATGTCCTTTATTTGGTGATGGCATGGACGGGGCTGGGTGTGGCAGAGGTTTGTTTGCTTTGAGATCTCATGACCATGGGGTGGGCAATGGGCGATTGTCCAAAGTCTATGGCTGTGTCTGTGGCAGGTGAGGGATCAGGGGCAGTGTCACAATTGTCCTTTGTTGCTGTTGCTATGTCTTTGTCTGTCATTGGTATTGGTGATGCTGTTGTTGTTGTGGTGGCCATGTAGTCAACGCAAGGGCGGGTCTGGCCTTTGTAGGGCTTGACGTCGTGGAGGTGGTTCCAGGCTCTCTTGTCGGCTAGTTTAATGGCTCTGGGAGCCACTGCTTCCATCAAGTGGGGCCTCGTGAAGCTGGGGCTGTTCCACTTCCTGTTCAAATTGTGGAGGAAAACATTGTCTCCTTCCGCAATAGTCCACTGTTTTTGCTGTTCTTGTTCCTTGTTTGTTTCTTCTGGTTGGGTGATCTTCAACCCGCCCCACGTGCGCTCGAGCTGTTGAGAGATAAAGACAACACTAGTAATCAAGGAAGATACGTATTCGTACATTTCATCACCAAAATCATTTGCAGAGCTGTCATAGTCGGTGAAGGCCCTTGACGCTGGTGTTAATGGAAGGCGCATCAGATGTCCAGTCACCACCTCGTGGGGAGTGAGGTGGTGATCAAATCCTGGCCTATTTCTCAGCTCAAACAGAGCCAAGGGGAGGCAGTACAACCAGCTTTTCTTAGTTGTCTGTTGTATTTTGGCAATCTCTTCTTTTAGCAGGCCGTTCAGGCATTCACAGACACTGTTAGCCTGGGGGTGGTATGCACACACAAATTTATGATTTATACCAAGCATTGCAGTTATGTGCTCATTAGCAAAGTGTGGGCCATTGTCTGACCGCAGCACTTCGTACACTTCCCACCTTGGGAAAACTTCCCTCACCAAGAATCTAGCTGCTCTAAATGTGTCCGCATGAGAGCAGGGTCCGGCCTCAATCCACCTTGAAAATGGGCACACCACTACAATCATATACCTTTGTCCTTGACATATGTTGATCATGTCAACGTAGTCAATGTGTAAGTGCAGGAAGGGTCCTCTGGCCGCGGTATAGTACCTTTTATCACTTGCAGTGTGTGACCGGCAGTAAACTGTTGGCACGTTAGAAAATTGCTGACAAATCTTGCAACATGTGATTTTAGCTCTGTACAGAACCAGGCCTCCTTTGATCGTGCTGCAATCACTTCCTTCCCTGTGTGTGCTGGATGGTGTAGCTGAGAATGGGCTGTTTTCAATAGTGCTAGGGGCATGACTACCTTTCCTGTATTACTCTGATGCCACAATGCATCAGTGGGAGACATTGTGCATCCTCTTTTTACCCATAGCTCCTTTTCTGACATAGGTGCTGCTGCCTGTAATTCCAGTATGTGCGATTCAGGGATGTGTGTGTACCCATCTTTCATCAGCATTTGTCTTGCTCCCACCCTCCACCCATCTTTTCCTTTTTCTGGGGGGGTCCAAATTTCTCCAAGCATGTGCGTCTGCTGTTTGGTTACATTTTGAGATGGGGTCATCCCCGTTGGTGTGGGCCTGACACTTTACCAGGGCTCTCTCTTTCGGGTCATCAACTACTTCAATTAGTTCTGCAAGTAGTAGGGCATGTTGTACTGGCGTACCATCTGCTCTTCTGAACCCTCTCCTTTGCCATTTTATTAATCCTGAGTGGACTGTTTACGTGACGTATGCACTGTCGGAATAAATCGTTACTCTTTTATCAAAGCTCTCTTTTAATGCCAAAATTAGGGCCACTAGCTCTGCGGCTTGGGCCGAGTAATGTTGTGGTAGTTGAACACACCTTACTGGTGCATACATTCGGTCTTCTGTCAACATAACCACTGCTGCTCCTGTCCTTCTAACATCATCGCTTTGGTCGATCGTTGAGGACCCATCAATGTACATTATTTCTCCCCCTGCTAGCGCATTTTCCTCAACTTTCCTTGTGATGGAGTAAAGTTCAATGGCTTGTGTGCAGTCATGAGCATAGTCACCATCCTCAATTATCTCATCTATGAATCTTGCTGGGTTTACATTGCTGCACCTTACAATCATCAACGCTGGCCTGGAGAGAATAATTTCATAACCTGATGCTCTCTGGGCAGTCAGGGTGGATTTAGGCTTGTTCAAGATGGCAAAGAGGGCATGTTCTATGAATAGTGTGGTAGGGCACCCCATTGTCATTGATGAGGATTTTTCCACCGCAAAAGCTGCAGCGGCCAGGCTTTGTTCGCAAGGGAAGTGACCTAACATTACAGGGTCCAAGTGTCCGCTGTAGAAAGCCATGGGCTTGAGTCCCATGCTTGTTTTCTGCGTCAGCACTGCCTTCATTACTGCTGAGTCGCAATGTGAAAAAATGAAAAATTGGTGTTCATAGTTTGGAGTGGCTAGCACAGGTGCTGTAGATATGGCGTGTTTCAATTCATCAAATGCCTCTTTCATTTCTCTTGTCCACCCCAATGTTTTGTCCCCTTTTTCTGCTTCTCTGAGGGCTTCGAGCGGGGCTCCTATGTATGAACTGTAGTCAAAAACCCATGCCCTGCAGTAGTTGCATAGGCCCAGAAATTGCTGTAGTTCTCTCACTGTCTGTGGTTGTGGTGTGTTGGTTATGGCTTGTGCTCTTTGTGGTGCAATTTTTCTTCCATGCTGAGAGATAAGTTGGCCAATGTAGAGTACCTGTTCCTGACAGTACTAGAACTTTTCTTTGTCCACCTTGTACCCCTTCTCAGCTAACACTGTGAGCATCTTTACTGAGTCCTTTCTACATCTTTCTTCAGTGGTGCTGCAAATGATGATGTCATCAATGTATTGCAGCACTGTGCTCTCCATCTCAATGTTTCCCAAATCCATCTGTATTACTCTGTTGAAGATGGATGGTGACTCACAGTACCCTTGAGACAACCTTGTATGTTTCCATGTTGTGTTCTTGTATGTGAAGCTTGTCAAGCCTTGTGAATCTGGGTGCAGAGGTTTCGAGAAAAATGCATTTTTGTGGTCACTCACGGTAAACCGTGATGCCTCCGCTGGTATTCCACATAGTATGGTGGCTGGGTTTGCTGCTATGGGGTACTCTGCCTCTACAATGTAATTCAAGGGCCTAAGATCCTGGATGAAACGCCAAGACCCTCCGTTCACTTTGCGCACTGGGTACACAGCTGTGTTGCATGGTGATTCTGCTGGTACTAATATGCCATTGTTTATCAAGGCTGTTATTGTGTCATATATGCCCTCATCAGCCTCTTTTGATAGTGGGTACTGTTTCACCCTGGGTAATATTGCTCCCTTTTTTTAGTTTTATTTTCACTCCTCCAATGCTCTTTATGCAGCCAATGTCATATGGACCGTTGGTCCACAGAGATGCTGGTACTGCTGCCAAGTCTTCCTCATAAAATGGTACTGGTGTAGAGGCAGGTGCCTCTAGTGCCATTGCCATTTTTAGTGTAACTTGCTTGTACGTCACTCTCAACCAGATGTCAACACTCATCATAAACACCATCTCTCCTTCTTCTTTGTTGTCTGAGACAAGCTCCTCATCAGATACCTGTGTGAGCCTGCACCCCTCATACAGTGCTATTATTGCTCTCCAGGCCTCCCTTCCCTGTCTTGGGCATGTACTGCAATGTAATCTGCAGTTGCCATGATGCTCTCGATGCTCACTGAAATTATCACCCCCTCTGGTTCACATGCAGGGGTCTCTGGTCTGAACAAGTATGCTGCTGGCCTTCTCCAAATCTTGCCCTCAATTCCAGGCATCCCTGCAAATGCCATGTCTTTTCCATATTGGAACATCTCTCCATCTACAGGCTCAGCCCGAGCTACTGTTTGGCCACAGTAAGTTTGCATTATTTGTTGTGCTGTGAGCATGTTTATTCCTGGTGTGGAACAAATTATGACATTCTCCGTGAAGGAGATTGTCATATTTAATCTGTTCTTTATGTCCCTCCCAAGTATGTTTACTGGTGACTGCTTCGAGTACAGAAGTGGAAGAGACATGTCATGATCTCCTATAGATAAGGAGATGTTATCAGTAAAGGGAACCAACCCTCGAGCCCCAGAGAATCCTTGAGTGTGCATGGCTTCGCCTGACAATTTAAACTTCCCTTCCCTTATGCGAGACCTAGTGGCCCCGGTGTCAACTAAAAAGGAAACATTTTTTGTCACCTATCGCCACCTGTATGCGTGGTTCCTCCATTGTGTTAGGTGTTACCGATAGGATGGGACACATCAAAGACATCTGTGGGCTGTCCTATTGTGGGTATAGTGACTGACCGCTCCATGTGTAAGGGTTGTGGCCCAATATTGTCACCTTCCCCAGCTGTGTATGCTGTAGTTGTTCATTAGGTGTTGTACTTGTGTGAGCTGCTGTACTGGTTGCACTTGATGGTGTAGTGTTGTTATCGCCTGTTGCTGTTGTGGTGTGTTTGTTTGTACCTGTTGCAGTGGTGGTGTGTATGTTTGTACCTGTTGCTGTGGAGGTGTGTATGTTTGTACCTGTTTCTGTGGAGGTGTGTATTTTTGTACCTGTTGCTGTGGAGGTGGGTGTTGTAGTGGTGCTTGTTGTTGTGGTAGGCATTGTTGTATACCCTGCTGTTGATGAACCTGTTGTTCTCCAGTGTGGTCTTGTTCCCCTCAGGCTGGTTGGGTAGGCTTCATCCTGCACGTGCGTGACATGTGCCCCACCATCCCACAGATCCAACATATTGGTGGTTCTTTGGCCTCGCATGGGAAACCCCCCGCGTTGTCTTGGTATCCTTGTTGTCCGTTTTGGTAGTAGCCTCTGAACCCTCCTTGTTGTTGTGCCTGTTGGCCATAGCCCCTCCGTCTCATCATAAGACCCCTGCCCCTGTAGTTTTTAGAGTATCCATTTCCCATTTGCATGTATCCTCCTCCTGTGTATGCCGTGTATGGTGGGGCGGGGGCATCTTCTGTTTTATTACTTGTGCTGATTGTTGTAGTTGTGCTACCTGTTGTTGTGTTGTCTTGTGCACCTGTGACCTGTGTGGGGGCGGGTGTTGTTATTAGTGCTCCTTCCATGGCATATTTGGATAACTTCTTTTGTACCAGTTTTGCCTCTTCGACATTCCTATCTTCCTCCTTTTGTTTCATCTTTTCCTGCCACAGAATGCAGTGGTGTACTATAGTCAGTTGTGTTTCTGGCCAGGCTTTAACTTCCATAACCGCTATTTTCTTCAGCTGCCTTTGTACTTGCTCCGGGAGCCATTGTATTAGTATATGGTAGACAATTGCTAGTTTTTTATCCCACGGTTCCTGCATTTCCAAGCGCCACTTCTCCTGAATCTCCTGGATGTAATCAACAGGATCCTCATTCTCATGCATCTTGCGTGGCGTTATTGCTCCTATGTCAGACGTTTCTGGGTACTGAACCCTTAAAACCTGCCACAGCGTATGTCTGCAATTTGAAAATGACACTCCATCATGTGACGTGTCTGTTACTGTGACCCCTGGGAAGCCCACCCTTTTCCAGATGTCATCTGTGGCATCCCCCAGTATTGATATTAAGAGCCCCTTCACGTCCCCCACCGCCAGTTTCTGTCCCGCCGTGTGTTTTTCCATCTCATATATCCACTTCCGTGCCCCTCCACTTAGCGATGGGAGTCTTCATTTAATATTCTCTTTATCGGCATGCTTCCAGGGGACATATTGTGGTCTGGCCTCTCCCCTTTCTAGGAGTGGCATTAGATTGTACCCCCTCATTTCCCCCCGTGCCTGTGGGATAATGTTGGTGTATTCATCCTCCTCCTCTGTGTCAGGTAATTCTTCAATCATATCAATAGTACAGTGGTCTGTTTTTCCATCCCCTCCATCCTTCCACCCTCTCCTGTTACCCTCTTCTCTTACCAAGGGCGTGCTCGCCCGTTCTTCCTGCCTGCGTCCTGGGAGGTCTCTAAGTCTGTCGACATATGGGGTGTGTTCAGGGGTGGGTGTCAGTGGGCGTGGTGCTAGAGGTTGTGTTGTTAGAGTGCGTGGCATTTGTACTGGTGTTGGTGGTACTAGTTGTGACGCTCTACTTGCTACCTCCTTTACCTTCTCCTTACCTTTCGTATCTTCCTCCCTTCTTTCACATGACCATGGTGACTCGTGGTTGGTGAGTGTGATGTACAGTTTCTCTAAACTTTCCCCATTGCCATCTCCTCTGCTTTTCCCTGAACATTCTGCCTCCTCGCTACAAAATCCATCAGGAAAAGATAATCCCCAGTTTGTGCGTTTTCCACCCACTGTCACCGTTTTTAGATCTATTACGTCTGTTTCCTTGTGCTCTTCTCCTTTAACCGCTGCCCCTTGTGTTGATGTTGTTGCCACCTCCAAATCCTGGCATGTGTAGGTTCTTACCCCGTGCTCCACCCTTTTATCTCCATTCTTCTCATCCTTTTTCCCTATTATTTCACCACCTATCTCCTCTCTTTTCCTTTTTAGTTCTTCCAACACCTCCACACTTACCTTTGCTAATATCCTCTTCCTCTTCCCTCCTTTCCCATTTTGCCCGTTCCCTTTTTAATATGCTCTCTATTACTTTACCTTCTTCATATTTCCTGGCGCTTTCAGATAGTATTTTCTTTTTCCACAGTTCCATTTCCCTTTCTTTCTCTTCCTCCCTCCTTTTCATGTCTCGTTGCTCCGCTCGTGACAGTCTTTCTGCTATTGCCTTCATCCGCTCTGCTTCCTTCTTCCTTTCTTCCATTCGTTCATTCATCCTCTCCTGCTCGTCCTTGTTCTCCTTTCTGTCCTTCCTCCTTCTTCGCGTTTCTTGCTCGAACTGTCTAAGCAGTGCACTTTATGCGTCTCATAATTCAGCCAACCTCTCTTCCAACATTTTTTCCTCTGCCTGTGACAGTTGACCTTCTCTTGTCTTACTCACCTCTGTCCCTGTCTGTGTGTCACCCATTTCATTCTTTGCCATTCTTCTCACTATGTTCTCTTCTTCCCCTGTAAGTGTCCCTCGGAGTTTCAGGAGCACCTGTGCTGCTACCCATTCGTCTGGTCCTATGTTTGCGATGTGTTCCCCACTTTCTTTCCCCCTCTTCGTTCCTGCCTGTGTGTAATTTAAGTTTGTCGTGCTGGTCACCTCCTCCCCCCTCCGGTAGCTATCCGTAGGGGCATATGGTGGAGGGCTGTATGCAGGGTTGGAGTACCCCTCTGCGGCAGTCAGTTGTGGTCTATCGGCTTCTCTTAATTCCGCAACTGGGTACAACCCCCCCTTCTTCCTTCTTCACTACCTTTGCCAGAGGCATATCGTCTGTCCCTTCCTTCTTCACATTCTCTTCTGATACCTTACCCAATCCTTCCTTCCCCTTCGTCCTCTCGTCTGCACATAGTGCGATTCTGCTCGCCGTGCCCATGCTATCTTCGTTGTCTTTCTCTTCCTACACACACTTTATTTCCTCGCTCCTTTTCTCCTCTGTTGCCCCTTCCATAGTAAACATTCCCATTGCCCCTGGCCTAGCTCCTTGGAACATCTTCCATGAGTTGAACAAATCTATATGGTGAGCTAATTTCTTTCCCTTGTACGTGTTGTGTATATATGTTAATAGCAAGTTTTGTGTGTATGAGTCAAAACTACCGTTAGGTGGCCATGGTGTCAGTATTTTGTTGTCTGTTCCTTGTGTCCAGTCGATACTGTACTTTATAATTTTCTCCTTGTATCGTGATAGTGACGTACAAATGTGTTGGAGGGATGTAGTTAGAGCATTCCCTCACACCCCAGTCCCCGACCCGTAATACGTGGCCATGTTACAGCTTTGTTTCCACAATATCACCCTTCTTTACCTGGCCCCGTGAAACTGGGGACTTCCGACCGTCTGCTGAAAGGTAATACAATCGCAAATTATACAGTTCTCTTCCTTTATTGTTTTTCCCCCTTGATGTTACCAGTATGGCCCCCTATGGCCGTGGCGCATGGAGCCCCCTGCGGCTGCATGCCCTGTGTGGCGTGCTTTTACAGCAGCCCCACATTTCCTCCTTCTTCAAACCTCTCCCTACCCTTTTCCAACCCCCTTGCTGAGCGTGACCGGTGTTCTCCGTGCGCGGCCCTCTCACCTCTTCTATCCCGCCCTTTCCTTGTCCTATCCCCCGGCCACTCCTTGATCAACCCGAGATGGTTGTGATGTCCTATACAAGCCCTACGGGTGACGTCACCAACTTCTGCATACTAATACCGTTAAGAACATTTTCATGAGATCAGAATGTGCGCAATATGCTTAACCCCCTCTTATATTCTTTAACCCCACAGCTGTCTTCCCACAATACCAATAGTGGAGAATGCAACAATCAATTAACTCATTACAATCGGACTGCGCACACTGCGTTGTCTCGCGTGTGATACGCCCCTTATCCAGAGGAACTTAAAAAGCCAATTGTCTTCCTCACTTGGGACCAACACTTGCTACCTCCTGCGGGAAAACGTCAACTACCTAACGAGCTTCAACACTCAATCGGTAGGGATCATCGTCTATTCATTGATCAAAAACGTCAATTCATAGGAAAGCCACACACACCCCCTTTACAGGTACCTGCGACCTGGACAAATCAGTGCCTTCGACCAACCACACGTGGTACCTTTTGGCTCCACCCACCTTGCTCTGTGACTCGGTAGAAGATGGCACTCGTGCCTGTCCCGCTACCGCTCACTAGTCTGTCAACCCTTATTAATCAAATCTTTTACAACACACTGTAAAACACCTCCCGCCACCCTTACTGCAATTCCTCCCCCCACCCGCACAATATTACATTGCTTGTTGGGTGTGTCATACTCACCAAGTCCTCTTGAGGCGGGGCCGCTCGACTGCGTGCACCCCTCCAAAGCGGCTCGCCACCTCCCCTCGTCTGGACCACGTCTGGACACTCGCCAACTCCAGGCGGGATACTTCTCAATCGGCTCCCGAGGGCCAATATCCGGATTGCGCTGTCCGGTCTTCTCGCAGTTCCGCGATGGTCCTGTAGTCCTCAAAAGGGGGCACCGGCAGAGGGGGCCGCGCTGCCGGGTCACCTCGCTGCAAGGGGTCTTGGACTTGTGCTACCAGGCCAACGGACATCAAATGATCTCAGCAGTGGCTCCAACTTGTCGGGGTGATTCTCCCAGGGCCGGCAGAGTCGTCTGCGGACCCCCGGGCTGGGTAGGCCCCAACTCCTCCCGTGTCCCCAAAAGGAGTATGAGACACACACAAGAAGCAAGGCGAGTACTGCTGTTTTTATAATAACGGCAGGGATGGGTCTCGGCTCATATGCATCCGATGAGACTCTTGTTGTTAGTGGGGCTTGCAAGCCCTTTTTACATGCAGTATGACACGCTACTCACGTCACCTGGGAAAAATCATCACAAAACCTATCACCACTCTGGATTGGGTCTCAGAGTGGTAGGGTTAGTATATGTCCCCTATGGGAAAAAATGTTAGTCGATAAGGACGGATCAGGCGGTACACTTGGGCTGTCCCTAACAGTTGTCACTTTAGAATTGTTACAGGGGGACCCTTGGTGATTGGCTAAGAGTACTGGCGTCTGTAGTAAGCCCCCTGTATTCTGATTGGTTCTCCCGTGAGCCCCCAAGCCTGGGACCATCGTCGTTCCCAGCTCGCGGTGCTGTCATTAGCAACAATGTGCAACTATGTGTTTGTACGGATAACGGACAGGTCTGCTCATGGGCTTGTGAGCGGGTCTTTCCCATCGCTGTAGATGTCCATCTTGCCGCTTCATTGTAGCTGGAGCAGAATTATGGGCATTAGTTTTTGTATTTCGCCTCTGAGGGCTTGTCACTTACAGGTGTAACCTTGGCGCTGGGCTTGCGGCATACGAGTTGCAACATTGTGGCCTTGGCTGTGAGCTCTCGTTGGAGGCTCGTTCTGCATGGTCAGCACTTGTACTCTTGTCACTGAGAGGATTTCCATGGTGAGGCTCCTGTCTGGGACTCTTGCTTGCGGCCTACTCGGGCCTAGTTCATGGGTGGCGGTGCATAATCCATAGTATGGAGGTTGCGGGGAGACAGAGTGTCACAGGCAGCACTAGATATACATGGTGGTGTCGTCATAGGGATGGGTGGCAGGGAAAAGCGTCAGCAAGCATGTACACAAGCTCTTCATGCGTCTTGCGTTTCTGCGGAGCTGTAGAAGACCTATGAAAAAATAACAACGATGCACGTCAGTGGGTGTGTCAGTCCCCTACGTCATAGCACTGAGTATGTTCTTTGTGTAGGTTGGTGTGTGAGTGACCAGTGTGCATGGTGGCACGTGTGTTCTTGTCTGTTGGCTATGTCGTCATGGCATCTCTAATGATGTGAATACTTATGGCTGTTGTTCTAGTCGAGCTGGACAATGTTACAGGCGTCGGCTTGAGCATGTCACACTGGTGGACACACTCCTCTTATGTTTAGGTTTCTGAACCAGGGTATTTTGTCATCTGGTAGGTAAATGAACTCCTCTCGTGGGGGATATCTGGGTCGTGATCCCCTAGGCCATGGTCTGGATGAGATTGGGGGAAGGGTGTTATCCCATTCTCCTACTTCAGTAGGCATGACCGATGGGCAGGAAGCCAATTTTGCAGGCAGCGGGCGTGGGAGGGCAGTGGTCCCACCGTACCATGGCAGGAAAGTCTGAGGCGTACCAAAAGCCTGTCTTCCTTTGTGTTCCTGCTGGGTGCCTGCTCCCCTGACACCTAGCCATTAGATCCTTTGAATCTCCTGCTCCATCTCCGAGCTCGTCTATGGTGTTGTTTTCTCTGCTATCGTGGACAGAGTCTACCAGTTCGCTCGTCACTATTGATCACCCGTTGCTGTTGTCCTGTCGGTGGATAACTGCCTGGTCTTTATTATTGTTCTGGTGTCTCCTGGTCCGGTGGTGTCGGTGAATGCTGCAGTCTGCCGAGGATGGGAGCAGAAACATTTGGAGCAACAATAGCTCAGCATCTCGCCCTCTGATGGCCAGAGGTATGTGCAGCAGTGGCTCAGAGGGGATGCGGGTGGGGGTGGAAGTAGAAGGGTGGGTTGTGGTTCAGTGTTGTGGTAGTCACAAAGCAGGTACTAGGGAGCATGGAGGCAGCAGGGCAATTATGTGCATGTTTAGCACTTGTTCAGGAGCGTGCAGTAGTGGCAGCGCTGGCACAGCTCCAGTCAATGTTTGAGGTGCAGGAGCCGATCTTTTGACTGTTGGGATACCTTCCTGTACAGGGTTGCCTCCTCTCGTCCCTGGTCCTGTAGGTGCCTTACTTCTGTGATCTAACTTTGGTGAATTTTTCTATAGGGTCCTCCCTTTGTGCCTCTTTGGGGCTTTGGAGTCACTCAACTCACACTCACGGTGTTGTTCTTGGTGGCTGTTGCCTCTGCTCACTGGATGGGTTGATTGGGGGTGTTGTGTCATCCTCCTTGTCTGTGACCACTCCCAGTGTGGTTGTATTTGTTTCTGTTCCTCCTTTCCTTGAGTTTCGTCTACAGTTTGTGTTGTGCGGCTCGGTGCACGTCTTGGTCGGCCTCCGCGGGAATGGCGGATCCCAGGCATGCGGTCTGGGGATGTCTAAGCAGTGGCTATGCTGAACAGCTGCTTGCAGTGGTCTGGTCAAAGCCTGCAGATTTCCCTATGGGTTAGTTCCTTTGTTGGTTGGTGTGCTGTCCGTTGGCACAGGTTGTTTGACTGTCTGGGGGAGTACATTGGTGATGGGATGGAGCAGTTTGTCTCAGTGTTTCTCATTGTGACGTCTCCCGTCGATGTGCTTTGGTAGGCCTCAGAGGTAAGTAATGGCACAAGGAAGAGGGACATGGAGGTAATGCTCAGATTACTTACCTGTAATCTTCATTACTCTAAGTCTAACTTTTCCTCGTCACAATACTGCAACCCTCCTCTCCCTCCCTGGGCAGGGCAGGTCTCATGATCCGGCTTGGGAAATTAGTAACTGCTGGATTGTGGGTAAGTGTGATGTATTATACCTCCAAGGAAAAGAAATAGAAAATGTGTTCCTAGAGAGAAGACGAGGCCTCACATGTATGTCCTGTGATGAGGAAGAGGAGAACTAGGAGTATTGAAGATTATCGGTAAGTAATCAAGGCATTACTTTAAATTCTTGCATCTAGCAGCAAAGAAGTGCCAACAGTGTTAGAAGCATTCTACCACACAGTATATCTGCGTCCATTAAAAGACCTGCATTATATAATTCAGCAGTGTTCACTAGAAATAGGATACCAACATAGGGAACTTAAATTCTATGAGCTCAAAGCAAGTAAGACACTGGGACTCACTGAGAGCATGCAGTTGCAGTAGTGTAATTACTGCTCATTATACCACACTACCATACTTTTTCCGTAATGCAGAAGAGATATTTCCAGTATTTGGGTGGAGGTATTGTTTCTCAACATTCGCACAAGAACTGCAGGAATTACCACAGCAGAATCCCATCATGCATCAATTCCTCCAAGTGATGGAGCCACAGGGCCATCCCCTTTGGTTCCCCCCTGGTGACCGATGCACCCCCAGCATCCCGCTGGTGCCCTATTATCCGCCACCCAACACTAAAAGATGCCTCCACCATTGATTCCTCCAAAATCCCCATGAATTCCAGTGGCTTCAAAAATGGGAATTAACACTGCTATTTTACCATCCTTTCCTTTATCTCCTTTCTCTTTCCACTCTTCCGTTATTCCGGCCAGGTGTCCATAGTGGTTGACATGATCTTCAAATGACCAATACATATAAACACAGCCGCCGCCTGGTTTGCAATAGACCCATCTTCCAACATAGCTCCTCAGGTTCCTTGGGTTCTCCACTTTCACAGATGGTGGGTCTATGTGAGTGTCCAATATTTGCTTACGTAGTCTCTGACGTTCCTGTATAATCATGTCTGTGTGCTTGTCATCTTCACTGGTAGTAGGGCATGCATGCTGACCATCTCCATCATTTTGTTCGTTGTACATGCTTTTCCAGAACTTTATTACGATCAACACAGCTGTCACCAGTATTATGCATCCTACTATTAGCTTCAGCCCGTATGACAACCAAGAAGGCATCCATGACCATAAAAAATGAAAACCAGCTGCCATCTTTCTCCTTTACTTTCTTCCACCATTTTGGAGTGTATCAGGGCGAGTTGTGATACTGCTTCGGTAAGTGTTCCATTGTCTGTGTCATTAGCAGGGAGAATGTGCAACATGATTGTCCTATTTTTGCACAAACTCTCCTTCCATTTCCGTGAGAAGGTCTAGCACATACCTGTTTTGTAGTGCTACCATTCTAACTGCTCTCAGTTTTTCTTTCATTGCGTCAAATCCATTAACAATCAAATTTATTGTCATCATCAGCACCCATTTGGTGATCTGTAACCATTTTGCATTTCCATGTGCTTGCAGTCCTGGGTGTATTATTGATGAGAAGAACATTGCTGCCCTGCTAAATAGCCTGTGTTCTGGTGGGATGGAGGTGAGAGCTGTTTCCGATCTTCCCCACAGGTAGTTTCCATCAGTGGTTCACCTTGTCTTTTCACTCTTGGCAAAATGTTATTGTTGTTGTTCTCGTCGCCTTCTTCTGATTGTACATATCTTTTCCTCCTTTTGTTCACTTCGTCCATTTTGGGGAAGTTGGCCATGTTGACATGTTTCTGGGGCACAACCAGGGATGGCACATTGATGTGCATCATAGTGCATATTCCATTCCATGATTGAGGCAACATGTGCTACGCCTTATCGCTGCAGGCCCGATAGTGGTCCATTAGAACTGCTGTGCCGGCAGCCCCCTCTGGTATCTCTATCGTTCTTTCACAGTTGGTGTTATATCCCACATCCACATTGCCGTTGTGTTGATAGCACAGTGTGGGTGCAGTTGGCGGTAGTATACTTGTTGGATCTTCGTCCTTCTCCAGCCACGTCAGCATCGGTACATGTTTGACCCACATCGTCCAACATCTGTCGTTGTGCTCCTTTATAGATGTCATATTTTCTCATGTTATCATATTGCTCCCAGCCACTCCTATTTCCCATCCGTCATTCGTATATATCTTCCCAGTTATTGTTATTAGAGGTCTTTCCCAACACCCTTGTTCACTAGCAATTTTGCTGGCATACCAATCACATGGCAGGTATTGTAACGTTACTTTCTTTGTTTCTCCTTTTTTGGGACCATCCATCATATATCTGAAACCTTCAGTATGTAGGCTCCTTTTATGGTACATCGGATATGTTTTAAGGAAATTATTTTCGTATGGATATATTTGTCCCTCGTTTTCCATTGAAGTGTCACCACTGTCCCTTGAAATTGTCCTTTTGTTTGTAATAGTGCCAAATATATCAGACATTACACTGTTTTTGCTGGTACTTCAGTAGCTACAAATGTTCTTGATGCGCTCATAGCGTATGGGATCAACAAGCACACATAGCAATTGTCCTAAGTTGTCTGCTTACCAATTTCGGTCATGTGCTGATACCACATGTTGTTCGAGACGTGTGCTGAATCTGTGAGGTATGTGTCAATTCCTTTATTACCTCCATATGTGCTGTGTTTAACCCGATGTTCTTTACTTCTGGGGTTGCTTGTACCACCTGACACGTACCTGTTGCAGCCGTGGGGAGGGGGTAAGTTAGTTTTGGGTACAGCCATCATATCGTAAGCATAGTGGTTCTTCCAGACAGAGGCAGTAAATAGACCAGTGACAACCAACACACCTATGAACTTTATTACAATAGCTAATCTGACTGGCATTTTGGCTCTTACCTTTGCTGCTGCCCTGCAGCTTCTTCTTGTGATGTTTAAGATGCCTGCCTGAAAATTCTGAAAATATGCGTTATTTGGTTAGTTTTCTTTTTAGTCAAACTCTGCCTATCAGATAGTCATTTAGTGCCCAGGCGAAAAGCTGCTCCAACGCTAATCTCAGCGACCTATCTAACAGAGCTGGTAAATGCTCATGGAGATATGGGAATGATTGTTCTATGGCCAAAATGAACGTGTTGTAGTACACGCGTACCCTTCTCTTTTTGAGATACTTTGGTCCCTTTATATGGTATACAAATTGGTGTGACAGGGCCTCAGGGGTGTTATCATCTGTGGGTAGCATTTACTCCTGGGCAGAACACGATGTAAGTCACTTCACTTTTTATACAACACAGTAATATGCGGTACCTGCATGTGCGAGACAAAAAGAGAGCATACATGTGTTTATATGTGTGTGCAGCATTCAAGTTAGACAATGTCCTTTATTTGGTGATGGCATGGACGGGGCTGGGCGTGGCAGAGGTTTGTTTGCTTTGAGATCTCATGACCATGGGGTGGGCAATGGGCGATTGTCCAAAGTCTATGGCTGTGTCTGTGGCAGGTGAGGGATCAGGGGCAGTGTCACAATTGTCCTTTGTTGCTGTTGCTATGTCTTTGTCTGTCATTGGTATTGCTGATGCTGTTGTTGTTGTGGTGGCCATGTAGTCAACGCAAGGGCGGGTCTGGCCTTTGTAGGGCTTGACGTCGTGGAGGTGGTTCCAGGCTCTCTTGTCGGCTAGTTTAATGGCTCTGGGAGCCACTGCTTCCATCAAGTGGGGCCTCGTGAAGCTGGGGCTGTTCCACTTCCTGTTCAAATTGTGGAGGAAAACATTGTCTCCTTCCGCAATAGTCCACTGTTTTTGCTGTTCTTGTTCCTTGTTTGTTTCTTCTGGTTGGGTGATCTTCAACCCGCCCCACGTGCGCTCGAGCTGTTGAGAGATAAAGACAACACTAGTAATCAAGGAAGATACGTATTCGTACATTTCATCACCAAAATCATCACCAAAATCATTTGCAGAGCTGTCATAGTCGGTGAAGGCCCTTGACGCTGGTGTTAATGGAAGGCGCATCAGATGTCCAGTCACCAGGGGAGGCAGTACAACCAGCTTTTCTTAGTTGTCTGTTGTATTTTGGCAATCTCTTCTTTTAGCAGGCCGTTCAGGCATTCAGAGACACTGTTAGCCTGGGGGTGGTATGCACACACAAATTTATGATTTATACCAAGCATTGCAGTTATGTGCTCATTAGCAAAGTGTGGGCCATTGTCTGACTGCAGCACTTCGTACACTTCCCACCTTGGGAAAACTTCCCTCACCAAGAATCTAGCTGCTCTAAATGTGTCCGCATGAGAGCAGGGTCCGGCCTCAATCCACCTTGAAAATGGGCACACCACTACAATCATATACCTTTGTCCTTGACATATGTTGATAATGTCAACGTAGTCAATGTGTAAGTGCAGGAAGGGTCCTCTGGCCGCGGTATAGTACCTTTTATCACTTGCAGTGTGTGACCGGCAGTAAACTGTTGGCACGTTAGGCAATTGCTGATAAATGTTGCAACATATGAATTTAGCTCGGGACAGAACCAGGCCTCCTTTGATCGTGCTGCAATCACTTCCTTCCCTGTGTGTGCTGGATGGTGTAGCTGAGCAAGTGCTGTTTTCAATAGTGCTAGGGGCATGACTATCTTTCCTGTATTACTCTGATGCCACAATGCATCAGTGGGAGACATTGTGCATCCTCTTTTTACCCATAGCTCCTTTTCTGACATAGGTGCTGCTGCCTGTAATTCCAGTATCTGCGATTCAGGGATGTGTGTGTACCCATCTTTCATCAGCATTTGTCTTGCTCCCACCCTCCACCCATCTTTTCCTTTTTCTAGGGGGGTCCAAATTTCTCCAAGCATGTGCGTCTGCTGTTTGGTTACATTTTGAGATGGGGTCATCCCCGTTGGTGTGGGCCTGACACTTTACCAGGGCTATCTCTTTCGGGTCATCAACTACTTCAATTAGTTCTGCAAGTAGTAGGGCATGTTGTACTGGCGTACCATCTGCTCTTCTGAACCCTCTCCTTTGCCATTTTATCAATCCTGAATGGACTGTTTACGTGACGTATGCACTGTCAGAATAAATCGTCACTCTTTTATCAAAGCTCTCTTTTAATGCCAAAATTAGGGCCACTAGCTCTGCGGCTTGGGCCTAGTAATGTTGTGGTAGTTGAACACACCTTACTGGTGCATACATTCAGTCTTCTGTCAACATAACCACTGCTGCTCCTGTCCTTCTAACATCATCGCTTTGGTCGATCGTTGAGGACCCATCAATGTACATTATTTCTCCCCCTGCTAGCGCATTTTCCTCAACTTTTCTTGTGATGGAGTAAAGTTCAATGGCTTGTGTGCAGTCATGAGCATAGTCACCATCCTCAATTATCTCATCTATGAATCTTGCTGGGTTTACATTGCTGCACCTTACAATCATCAACGCTGGCCTGGAGAGAATAATTTCATAACCTGATGCTCTCTGGGCAGTCAGGGTGGATTTAGGCTTGTTCAAGATGGCAAAGAGGGCATGTTCTATGAATAGTGTGGTAGGGCACCCCATTGTCATTGATGAGGATTTTTCCACAGCAAAAGCTGCAGCGGCCAGGCTTTGTTCGCAAGGGAAGTGACCTAACATTACAGGGTCCAAGTGTCCGCTGTAGAAAGCCATGGGCTTGAGTCCCATGCTTGTTTTCTGCGTCAGCACTGCCTTCATTACTGCTGAGTCGCAATGTGAAAAAATGAAAAATTGGTGTTCATAGTTTGGAGTGGCTAGCACAGGTGCTGTAGATATGGCGTGTTTCAATTCATCAAATGCCTCTTTCATTTCTCTTGTCCACCCCAATGTTTTGTCCCCTTTTTCTGCTTCTCTGAGGGCTTCGAGCGGGGCTCCTATGTATGAACTGTAGTCAAAAACCCATGCCCTGCAGTAGTTGCATAGGCCCAGAAATTGCTGTAGTTCTCTCACTGTCTGTGGTTGTGGTGTGTTGGTTATGGCTTGTGCTCTTTGTGGTGCAATGTTCCTTCCATGCTGAGAGATAAGTTGGCCAATGTAGAGTACCTGTTCCTGACAGTACTGTAACTTTTCTTTGTCCACCTTGTACCCCTTCTCAGCTAACACTGTGAGCATCTTTACTGAGTCCTTTCTACATCTTTCTTCAGTGGTGCTGCAAATGATGATGTCATCAATGAATTGCAGCACTGTGCTCTCCATCTCAATGTTTCCCAAATCCATCTGTATTACTCTGTTGAAGATGGATGGTGACTCACAGTACCCTTGAGGCAACCTTGTATGTTTCCATGTTGTGTTCTTGTATGTGAAGCTTGTCAAGCCTTGTGAATCTGGGTGCAGAGGTTTCGAGAAAAATGCATTTTTGTGGTTACTCACGGTAAACCGTGATGCCTCCGCTGGTATTCCACATAGTATGGGGGCTGGGTTTGCTGCTATGGGGTACTCTGCCTCTACATTGTAATTCAAGGGCCTAAGGTCCTGGATGAAACGCCAAGACCCTCCGTTCGCTTTGCGCACTGGGTACACAGCCGTGTTGCATGGTGATTCTGCTGGTACTAATATGCCATTGTTTATCAAGGCTGTTATTGTGTCATATATGCCCTCATCTGCCTCTTTTGATAGTGGGTACTGTTTCACCCTTGGTAATATTGCTCCCTTTTTTAGTTTTATTTTCACTCCTCCAATGCTCTTTATGCAGCCAATGTCATATGGACTGGTGGTCCACAGAGATGCTGGTACTGCTGCCAAGTCTTCCTCATAAAATGGTACTGGTGTAGAGGCAGGTGCCTCTAGTGCCATTGCCATTTTTAGTGTAACTTGCTTGTATGTCACTCTCAACCAGATGTCAACACTCATCATAAACACCATCTCTCCTTCTTCTTTGTTGTCTGAGACAAGCTCCTCATCAGATACCTGTGTGAGCCTGCACCCCTCAGACAGTGCTATTACTGCTCTCCAGGCCCTCCCTTCCCTGTCTTGGGCATGTACTGCAATGTAATCTGCAGTTGCCATGATGCTCTCGATGCTCACTGAAATTATCACCCCCTCTGGTTCACATGCAGGGGTCTCTGGTCTGAACAAGTATGCTGCTGGCCTTCTCCAAATCTTGCCCTCAATTCCAGGCATCCCTGCAAATGCCATGTCTTTTCCATATTGGAACATCTCTCCATCTACAGGCTCAGCCCGAGCTACTGTTTGGCCACAGTAAGCTTGCATTATTTGTTGTGCTGTGAGCATGTTTATTCCTGGTGTGGAACAAATTATGACATTCTCCGTGAAGGCGATTGTCATATTTAATCTGTTCTTTATGTCCCTCCCAAGTATGTTTACTGGTGACTGCTTCGAGTACAGAAGTGGAAGAGACATGTCATGATCTCCTATAGATAAGGAGATGTTATCAGTAAAGGGAACCAACCCTCGAGCCCCAGAGAATCCTTGAGTGTGCATGGCTTCGCCTGACAATTTAAACTTCCCTTCCCTTATGCGAGACCTAGTGGCCCCGGTGTCAACTAAAAAGGAAACATTTTTTGTCACCTATCGCCACCTGTATGCGTGGTTCCTCCATAGTGTTAGGTGTTACCGATAGGATGGGACACATCAAAGACATCTGTGGGCTGTCCTATTGTGGGTATAGTGACTGACCGCTCCATGTGTAAGGGTTGTGGCCCAATATTGTCACCTTCCCCAGCTGTGTATGCTGTAGTTGTTCATTAGGTTTTGACACTGCATTGTCTTGTACTTGTGTGAGCTGCTGTACTGGTTGCACTTGATGGTGTAGTGTTGTTATCGCCTGTTGCTGTTGTGGTGTGTTTGTTTGTACCTGTTGCAGTGGTGGTGTGTATGTTTGTACCTGTTGCTGTGGAGGTGTGTATGTTTGTACTTGTTTCTGTGGAGGTGTGTATTTTTGTACCTGTTGCTGTGGAGGTGGGTGTTGTAGTGGCGCTTGTTGTTGTGGTAGGCATTGTTGTATACCCTGTTGTTGATGAACCTGTTGTTCTCCAGTGTGGTCTTGTTCCCCTCAGGCTGGTTGGGTAGGCTTCATCCTGCACGTGCGTGACATGTGCCCTACCATCCCACAGATCCAACATATTGGTGGTTCTCTGGCCTCGCATGGGAAACCCCCCGCGTTGTCTTGGTATCCTTGTTGTCCGTTTTGGTAGTAGCCTCTGAACCCTCCTTGTTGTTGTGCCTGTTGGCCAAGCCCCTCCGTCTCATCATAAGACCCCTGTCCCTGTAGTTTTTAGAATATCCATTTCCCATTTGCATGTATCCTCCTCCTGTGTATGCCGTGTATGGTGGGGCGGGGGCATCTTCTGTGTTATTACTTGTGCTGATTGTTGTAGTTGTGCTACCTGTTGTTGTGTTGCCTTGTGCACCTGTGACCTGCGTGGGGACGGGTGTTGTTATTAGTGCTCCTTCCATGGCATATTTGGATAACTTCTTTTGTACCAGTTTTGCCTCTTCGGCATTCCTATCTTCCTCCTTTTGTTTCATCTTTTCCTGCCACAGAATGCAGTGGTGTACTATAGTCAGTTGTGTTTCTGGCCAGGCTTTAACTTCCATAACCGCTATTTTCTTCAGCTGCCTTTGTACTTGCTCCGGGAGCCATTGTATTAGTATATGGTAGACAATTGCTAGTTTTTTATCCCACGGTTCCTGCATTTCCAAGCGCCACTTCTCCTGAATCTCCTGGATGTAATCAACAGGATCCTCATTCTCACGCATCTTGCGTGGCGTTATTGCTCCTATGTCAGACGTTTCTGGGTACTGAACCCTTAAAACCTGCCACAGCGTATGTCTGCAATTTGAAAATGACACTCCATCATGTGACGTGTCTGTTACTGTGACCCCTGGGAAGCCCACCCTTTTCCAGATGTCATCTGCGGCATCCCCCAGTATTGATATTAAGAGCCCCCCACCGCCAGTTTCTGTCCCGCCGTGTGTTTTTCCATCTCATATACCCACTTCCCTGCTCCTACACTTAGCGATGGGAGTCTTCATTTAATATTCTCTTTATCGGCATGCATCCAGGGGACATATTGTGGTCTGGCCTCTCCCCTTTCTAGGAGTGGCATTAGATTGTACCCCCTCATTTCCCCCCGTGCCTGTGGGATAATGTTGGTGTATTCATCCTCCTCCTCTGTGTCAGGTAATTCTTCAATCATATCAATAGTACAGTGGTCTGTTTTTCCATCCCCTCCATCCTTCCACCCTCTCCTGTTACCCTCTTCTCTTACCATGGGCGTGCTCGCCCGTTCTTCCTGCCTGCGTCCTGGGAGGTCTCTAAGTCTGTCGACATATGGGGTGTGTTCAGGGGTGGGTGTCAGTGGGCGTGGTTCTAGAGGTTGTGTTGTTAGAGTGCGTGGCGTTTGTACTGGTGTCGGTGGTACTAGTTGTGACGCTCTACTTGCTACCTCCTTTACCTTCTCCTTACCTTTCGTATCTTCCTCCCTTCTTTCGCATGACCATGGTGACTCGTAGTTGGTGAGTGTGATGTACAGTTTCTCTAAACTTTCCCCATTGCCATCTCCTCCGCTTTTCCCTGAACATTCTGCCTCCTCGCTACAAAATCCATCAGGAAAAGATAATACCCAGTTCGTGCGTTTTCCACCCACTGTCACCGTTTTTAGATCTATTACGTCTGTTTCCTTGTGCTCTTCTCCTTTAACCGCTGCCCCTTGTGTTGATGTTGTTGCCACCTCCAAATCCTGGCATGTGTAGGTTCTTACCCCGTGCTCCACCCTTTTATCTCCATTCTTCTCATCCTTTTTCCCTATTATTTCACCACCTATCTCCTCTCTTTTCCTTTTTAGTTCTTCCAACACCTCCACACTTACCTTTGCTAATATCCTCTTCCTCTTCCCTCCTTTCCCATTTTGCCCGTTCCCTTTTTAATATGCTCTCTATTACTTTACCTTCTTCATATTTCTTGGCGCTTTCAGATAGTATTTTCTTTTTCCACAGTTCCATTTCCCTTTCTTTCTCTTCCTCCCTCCTTTTCATGTCTCGTTGCTCCGCTCGTGACACTCTTTCTGCTATTGCCTTCATCCGCTCTGCTTCCTTCTTCCTTTCTTCCATTCGTTCATTCATCCTCTCCTGCTCGTCCTTGTTCTCCTTTCTCTCCTTCCTCCTTCCTCGCGTTTCTTGCTCGAAATGTCTAAGCAGTGCACTTTTGTGCGTCTCATAATTCAGCCAACCTCTCTTCCAACATTTTTTCCTCTGCCTGTGACAGTTGACCTTCTCTTGTCTTACTCACCTCTGTCCCTGTCTGTGTGTCACCCATTTCATCCTTTGCCGTTCTTCTCACTATGTTCGCTTCTTCCCCTGTAAGTGTCCCTCGGAGTTTCAGGAGCACCTGTGCTGCTACCCATTCGTCTGGTCCTATGTTTGCGATGTGTTCCCCACTTTCTTTCCCCCTCTTCGTTCCTGCCTGTGTGTAATTTAAGTTTGTCGTGCTGGTCACCTCCTCCCCCCTCTGGTAGCTATCCGTAGGGGCATATGATGGAGGGCTGTATGCAGGGTTGGAGTACCCCTCTGCGGCAGTCAGTTGTGGTCTATCGGCTTCTCTTAATTCCGCAACTGGGTACAACCCCCCCTTCTTCCTTCTTCACTACCTTTGCCAGAGGCATATCGTCTGTCCCTTCCTTCTTCACATTCTCTTCTGATACCTTACCCAATCCTTCCTTCCCCTTCGTCCTCTCGTCTGCACATAGTGCGATTCTGCTCGCCGTGCCCATGCTCTCTTCGTTGTCTTTCTCTTCCTACACACCCTTTATTTCCCCGCTCTTTTTCTCCTCTGTTGCTCCTTCCATAGTAAACATTCCCATTGCCCCTGGCCTAGCTCCTTGGAACATCTTCCATGAGTTGAACAAATCTATATGGTGAGCTAATTTCTTTCCCTTGTACGTGTTGTGTATATATGTTAATAGCAAGTTTTGTGTGTATGAGTCAAAACTACCGTTAGGTGGCCATGGTGTCAGTATTTTGTTGTCTGTTCCTTGTGTCCAGTCGATACTGTACTTTATAATTTTCTCCTTGTATCGTGATAGTGACGTACAAATGTGTTGGAGGGATGTAGTTAAAGCATTCCCTCTCACCCCAGTCCCCGACCCGTAATACGTGGCCATGTTACAGCTTTGTTTCCACAATATCACCCTTCTTTACCTGGCCCCGTGAAACTGGGGACTTCCGACCGTCTGCTGAAAGGTAATACAATCGCAAATTATACAGTTCTCTTCCTTTATTGTTTTTCCCCCTTGATGTTACCAGTATGGCCCCCTATGGCCGTGGCGCATGGAGCCCCCTGCGGCTGCATGCCCTGTGTGGCGTGCTTTTACAGCAGCCCCACATTTCCTCCTTCTTCAAACCTCTCCCTACCCTTTTCCAACCCCCTTGCTGAGCGTGACCGGTGTTCTCCGTGCGCGGCCCTCTCACCTCTTCTATCCCACCCTTTCCTTGTCCTATCCCCCGGCCACTCCTTGATCAACCCGAGATGGTTGTGATGTCCTATACAAGCCCTACGGGTGACGTCACCAACTTCTGCATACTAATACCGTTAAGAACATTTTCATGAGATCAGAATGTGCGCAATATGCTTAACCCCCTCTTATATTCTTTAACCCCACAGCTGTCTTCCCACAATACCAATAGTGGAGAATGCAACAATCAATTAACTCATTACAATCGGACTGCGCACGCTGCGTCGTCTCGCGTGTGATACGCC
This sequence comes from Ambystoma mexicanum, assembly GCF_040938575.1. Classification (NCBI taxonomy): domain Eukaryota; kingdom Metazoa; phylum Chordata; class Amphibia; order Caudata; family Ambystomatidae; genus Ambystoma; species Ambystoma mexicanum. Next base: position 288,953,856 of record NC_090930.1, on the reverse strand, counting down.
CCTTATCCAGAGGAACTTAAAAAGCCAATTGTCTTCCTCACTTGGGACCAACACTTGCTACCTCCTGCGGGAAAACGTCAACTACCTAACAAGCTTCAACACTCAATCGGTAGGGATCATCGTCTATTCATTGATCAAAAACGTCAATTCATAGGAAAGCCACACACACCCCCTTTACAGGTGCCTGCGACCTGGACAAATCAGTGCCTTCGACCAACCACACGTGGTACCTTTTGGCTCCACCCACCTTGCTCTGTGTGTAGAAGATGGCCCTCGTGCCTGTCCCGCTACCGCTCACTAGTCTGTCAACCCTTATTAATCAAATCTTTTACAACACACTGTAAAACACCTCCCGCCACCCTTACTACAATTCCTCCCCCCAGCCGCACAATATTACATTGCTTGTTGGGTGTGTCATACTCACCAAGTCCTCTTGAGGCGGGGCCGCTCGACTGCGTGCACCCCTCCAAAGCGGCTCGCCACCTCCCCTCGTCTGGACCACGTCTGGACACTCGCCAACTCCAGGCGGGATACTTCTCAATCGGCTCCCGAGGGCCAATATCCGGATTGCGCTGTCCGGTCTTCTCGCAGTTCCGCGATGGTCCTGTAGTCCTCAAAAGGGGGCAACGGCAGAGGGGGCCGCGCTGCCGGGTCACCTCGCTGCAAGGGGTCTTGGACTTGTGCTACCAGGCCAACGGACATCAAATGATCTCAGCAGTGGCTCCAACTTGTCGGGGTGATTCTCCCAGGGCCGGCAGAGCCGTCTGCGGACCCCCGGGCTGGGTAGGTCCCAACTCCTCCCGTGTCCCCAAAAGGAGTATGAGACACACACAAGAAGCAAGGCGAGTACTGCTGTTTTTATAATAACGGCAGGGATGGGTCTCGGCTCATATGCATCCGATGAGACTCTTGTTGTTAGTGGGGCTTGCAAGCCCTTTTTACATGCAGTATGACACACTACTCACGTCACCTGGGAAAAATCATCACAAAACCTATCACCACTCAGGATTGGGTCCCAGAGTGGTAGGGTTAGTATATGTCCCCTATGGGAAAAAATGTTAGTCGATAAGGACGGATCATGCGGTACACTTGGGCTGTCCCTAACAGTTGTTACTTTAGAATTGTTACAGGGGGACCCTTGGTGATTGGCTAAGAGTACTGGCATCTGTAGTAAGCCCCCTGTATTCTGATTGGTTCTCCCGTGAGCCCCCAAACCTGGGACCATCGTCGTTCCCAGCTCGCGGTGCTGTCATTAGCAACAATGTGCAACTATGTGTTTGTGCGGACAACGGACAGGTCTGCTCATGGGCTTGTGAGCGGGTCTTTCCCATCGCTGTAGATGTCCATCTTGCCGCTTCATTGTTGCAACCTGTGTCCCAAATGTGGGACCCTGGCGGGTGTCTGTCTCGTGAGCTTGGCACCTTGTCAGTCGGCCTGGTAACAAGTGGAGGGACCGTAGCTGGAGCAGAATTATGAGCATTAGTTTTTGTATTTCGCCTCTGAGGGCTTGTCACTTACAGGTGTAACCTTGGCGCTGGGCTTGTGGCATGCGAGTTGCAACATTGTGGCCTTGGCTGTGAGCTCTCGTTGGAGGCTCGTTCTGCATGGTCAGCACTTGTACTCTTGTCACTGAGAGGATTTCCATGGTGAGGCTCCTGTCTGGGACTCTTGCTTGCGGCCTACTCGGGCCTAGTTCATGGGTGGCGGTACATAATCCATAGTATGGAGGTTGCGGGGTGACAGAGTGTCACAGGCAGCACTAGATATACATGGTGGTGTCGTCATAGGGATGGGTGGCAGGGAAAAGCGTCAGCAAGCATGTACACAAGCTCTTCATGCGTCTTGCGTTTCTGCGGAGCTGTAGAAGACCTATGAAAAAATAACAACGATGCACGTCAGTGGGTGTGTCAGTCCCCTACGTCATAGCACTGAGTATGTTCTTTGCGTAGGTTGGTGTGTGAGTGACCAGTGTGCATGGTGGCACGTGTGTTCTTGTCTGTTGGCTAGGTCGTCATGGCATCTCTAATGATGTGAATACTTATGGCTGTTGTTCTAGTCGAGCTGGACAATGTTACAGGCGTCGGCATGAGCATGTCACACTGGTGGACACACTCCTCTTATGTTTAGGTTTCTGAACCAGGGTATTTTGTCATCTGGTAGGTAAATGAACTCCTCTCGTGGGGGATATCTGGGTCGTGATCCCCTAGGCCATGGTCTGGATGAGATTGGGGGAAGGGTGTTATCCCATTCTCCTACTTCAGTAGGCATGACCGATGGGCAGGAAGCCAATTTTGCAGGCAGCGGGCGTGGGAGGGCAGTGGTCCCACCGTACCATGGCAGGAAAGTCTGAGGCGTACCAAAATCCTGTCTTCCTTTGTGTTCCTGCTGGGTGCCTGCTCCCCTGACACCTAGCCATTAGATGCTTTGAATCTCCTGCTCCATCTCCGAGCTCGTCTATGGTGTTGTTTTCTCTGCTATTGTGGACAGAGTCTACCAGTTCACTAGTCACTATTGATCACCCGTTGCTGTTGTCCTGTCGGTGGATAACTGCCTGGTCTTTATTATTGTGCTGGTGTCTCCTGGTCCGGTGGTGTCGGTGAATGCTGCAGTCTGCCCAGGATGGGAGCATAAACATTTGGAGCAACAATAGCTCAGCATCTCGCCTCTGATGGCCAGAGGTATGTGCAGCAGTGGCTCAGAGGGGATGCGGGTGGGGGGTGGAAGTAGAAGGGTGGGTTGTGGTTCAGTGTTGTGGTAGTCACAAAGCAGGTACTAGGGAGCATGGAGGCAGCAGGGCAATTATGTGCATGTTTAGCACTTGTTCAGGAGCGTGCAGTAGTGGCAGTGCTGGCACAGCTCCAGTCAATGGTTGAGGTGCAGGAGCCGATCTTTTGACTGTTGGGATACCTTCCTGTACAGGGTTGCCTCCTCTCGTCCCTGGTCCTGTAGGTGCCTTACTTCTGTGATCTAACTTTGGTGGTTTTTTTCTATAGGGTCCTCCCTTTGTGCCTCTTTGGGGCTTTGGAGTCACTCAACTCACACTCACGGTGTTGTTCTTGGTGGCTGTTGCCTCTGCTCACTGGATGGGTTGATTGGGGGTGTTGTGTCATCCTCCTTGTCTGTGACCACTCCCAGTGTGGTTGTATTTGTTTCTGTTCCTCCTTTCCTTGAGTTTCGTCTACAGTTTGTGTTGTGCGGCTCGGTGCACGTCTTGGTCGGCCTCCGCGGGAATGGCGGATCCCAGGCATGCGATCTGGGGATGTCTAAGCAGTGGCTATGCTGAACAGCTGCTTGCAGTGGTCTGGTCAAAGCCTGCAGATTTCCCTATGGGTTAGTTCCTTTGTTGGTTGGTGTGCTGTCCGTTGGCACAGGTTGTTTGACTTTCTGGGGGAGTACATTGGTGATGGGATGGAGCAGTTTGTCTCAGTGTTTCTCATTGTGACGTCTCCCGTCGATGTGCTTTGGTAGGCCTCAGAGGTAAGTAATGGCACAAGGAAGAGGGACATGGAGGTAATGCTCAGATTACTCTAAGTCTAACTTTTCCTCGTCACAATACTGCAACCCTCCTCTCCCTCCCTGGGCAGGGCAGGTCTCATGATCCGGCTTGGGAAATTAGTAACTGCTGGATTGTGGGTAAGTGTGAGGTATTATACCTCCAAGGAAAAGAAATAGAAAATGTGTTCCTAGAGAGAAGACGAGGCCTCACATGTATGTCCTGTGATGAGGAAGAGGAGAACTAGGAGTATTGAAGATTATCGGTAAGTAATCAAGGCATTACTTTAAATTCTTGCATCTAGCAGCAAAGAAGTGCCAACAGTGTTAGAAGCATTCTACCACACAGTATATCTGCGTCCATTAAAAGACCTGCATTATATAATTCAGCAGTGTTCACTAGAAATATGATACCAACATAGGGAACTTAAATTCTATGAGCTCAAAGCAAGTAAGACACTGGGACTCACTGAGAGCATGCAGTTGCAGTAGTGTAATTACTGCTCATTATACCGCACTACCATACTTTTTCCGTAATGAGAAGAGATATTTCCAGTATTTGGGTGGAGGTATTGTTTCTCCACATTCGCACAAGAACTGCAGGAATTACCACAGCAGAATCCCATCATGCATCAATTCCTCCAAGTGATGGAGCCACGGGGCCACCCCCCTTTGTTTCCCCCCTGGTGACCGATGCACCCCCAGCATCCCGCTGGTGCCCTATTATCCGCCACCCAACACTAAAAGCTGCCTCCACCATTGATTCCTCCAAAATCCCCATGAATTCCAGTGGCTTCAAAAATGGGAATTAACACTGCTATTTTACCACGTGTGATGGAGCAGATCTGTTCTGAATACAAGATGCCTTAAATGTAAATTAGTTTTCACTGCTATTCCTCCTTAATCAAAGCCAAACCCGTAATGGATCTTTCTCTCGAAGGTATATGTCACACAAATGAATACATGGGCTCTGTATTCAGCAGCTAATTGAGTCAATTTGCATCTCACTTACCTGTAAGATAATTACACTAGATGTGATTTAATATTGAGTTTAATGTGTATCAGCGTTCAGCCCGATCGCTTTAAGCGATATAAGGTTTGATCAGTGCAACTATATTAGATGGTTGTAAAGTCATAAATAATCTGTATCAGGTTTTATTTTATTTTTTTACCTCACTGACGCCTAATGATATTTCAAGAACATTTTTTGGAATGAACTGTGTGAGTGGTGCACTTCCTTAAATTAATATATATTTACCACACTTGATATAATTACTGAATGCACTTTGACACTTTAGAGTGTACTGCAGGGCTTTAATTGAATCTTCACAGAGGAGCAAAATTAAGCATAACTTGTGAATGTATTTTTAAATGAACTTAATTATGCTATAATAACACTCCATTACTCATTTTTAGTCATTTTAATTGTAATTAATTTCTGTTTTCACCTTTGTATTTCCAGGTAACAAAGCTGTGTGGAAATAATTTTAGGAGAGCTTATTTCAATCACGTTGAACCTAGTTGATGACTATTAGCCTCATTCTGAGTTTGGTGGTAATTCTCTGATTTTTAGCTTCTCAAATTAGGGTAAAATTTGATTACCACTCCAGTAAGAAGACTAAGCGAAAGGGCCAACCCATTGCAAAGAACCCAAGCAGCCCCAATCCATCCCACTGATAACTCTCTAACCCTCTCACACTCACCATAGCCACCACACTACATAACTCACTTGACACAAACCTCGGACACGAAACAATAAACTACAAATACTCTTCTATCTCTCCACAACACCCAACACACACAGGAATATTTGCGCATAGCACACAATTGACAATCTATCAAATCGTGCCAGCACTGACATTTGATGTATTCCTGCTTCTCTGTGAATGCTACCCCTCATTCTATTTATTTACCTCCTCTCTCTCTCTCTCTCAGTATCTGTGGCTGCTTCTGCTCACATTGTGGACTCTGTTCTTACCTACATGGAACACATTCTTGCAGTTACTCAGGATTGTCTTTTTCTTCCCTTAAACATTGGAACCATGTGTCGTCTGCTTACTTTTTCTGGCTAATAAAATTCTACTCCAATCTCTTGTTTTGTCTAGTTTAAATTACTTCTCTCTCTAATCGTGGGTTAGATACAAATAACTGCGTGCTATTCTCCAAACTCAATTGGCTCTACAAGAAGACCAGCAGCGAAAATCTCGATGAGTATGAACCACCCACAGAGGTCCAAAATTAGATAAATAGATTTATGTGAATGTTACGAGACAATATTCGCGCTTTTGTATGAACTATTTTCCTTGTGCAGATGGTAATTGAGACAAAACAATGATGAATGAGAACATAATAGTTGAAGCAACTGGACAATGTCTTGGAATAAACAGTATCTTGAGTTTAGAAGGATTTATAAAGTTTTGTATTTAATTTCTCATTGATCAGCAGAACAGCCTATACGTGTTTCGACCAGTTTGGTCGTTATCAAGGCAAAATGGAGAAATTTGTGAGCTTGGATCTCAGGGACCAGTCTGTCCCACTTCAAGAATAATATGTTGTCACTCCAGGAGTAGTCTCAAATAGACGTGGCACAGAGTGGCTTTTAGAGCATTAGTAGCTCCGTTAAATAAGTCTCTTGAAGTCAAGGCTATATATCGGGTTGAATCCCAAGGGTGAAAGAGTCCATGCCTGATTAGGAGTCCGCGCGGGCGAATTTTCCTGTGTAACTGAGACTCTTTCAGTCTCAGTCACACGGGAAAATTCACATAAATCTACTTCTCTCTCTATGCTGGTCTCCCCAAATCTTCTCTTTGACCATCCCATTCATTTCTGCTACTTATATTCTGTAAGATCTTAACTATTCTTCTGCTATATCTCCTTACCTGGTCCATCGACATTGGCTTTCAATTACTGCGCTTAATTTGTATTTCATGTATTATATATTATATTAAAGATTTTCACAATCTGACTTCACACTATCTTCTTTAACTGGTTACTCTGTATGTCCCTTCTCAATACCTTTGTTCTTCCTCTCAAATCACACTCAATTTAAATTGGCCTGCATGTGCTTTGTCTCCTTTCTATTCGTTTCAGTGTTTCACTAAAGGAACACCTGCAATCAGTTAGTTTTCTGTCTAACTCGTAATGCTGCATGTCTTGTACTATAGCTGTTTTTGGCTTCACTACATTTCCTTCACTTGTTGTACTTTTCTTTTATTGTTAAGAGCGTTGAATTAAAGTGCTATACTAATACACATAAACAAACAAGTAAATGGTGTCCCCCACTGGCCAGACTGAGCCATCTTGGATTCACTACACGTTTTGCTGATGAAAGTAGCACCTCAGGGTCAGACAAGCAAAGTCGCTGTTGCTTTAGTGGCAGCAACTTCACGGATTGTTCTCCTCAATCTGACACACAAAAGCAGTGTTACAGTTCTGCATGCAGTGCAGTTTCCCTATTTGGAATCTGCATGCTTCCCATTCGCCGGGCCTGCCTTAAAGGGCCAATGAAGTTCCTAACTTCAATAACTCAGTCTATGAGCTACTGTATGATTCTTTAAGGGACAGATGTTATTATATTACCATTGTGATGAGCAGCTACCTCCTGACCTGGGTGTGTGTGAGTGATCTAAGGGTGCAGAAGTATGAGTCTGCCACAGTGGTGGCATGTTTGTTGGGAAATTCTTTTAGTTAGATATAAAAGTAAAGATAAACAAACCTATCTAGCCCTATTTCTTTTTTTTTAAAACTTTTATTTATTTAGCATGGCAGCATAACACAGGCGAACAACACGTAGGGCAGGTACAGTGTACTTACAATTGAATATAACTTAGGCACACAATGACTGTTTCCAATGTGGATTCGTTCTTCAGATATCAATACAGAATAAGCGACTAATGAGAGGGCTGTGATTCATGATGGAGACCTTCAAAGGGTAGGGGTATTAGCTGGGGATGGCGCATCTGGCGTCACACTCAAATCGGACATATAGGAGTGAGTAGGCTGTAGGTAAACCCAGGTTTCCTCAGTGTCAGAGGCCCATGTGACTGCCCCGAGCCATTGGGCATGAGTGGGAGGTGCAGGGCATAGCCAGCAGAGTAGAATAGAGCGTACTGCAAGGAGAATACAATGGCCAGCCAGCTTTTTGGAGTCTCGGGGGAGTCCAGAGAAGTCATGAAAGAGGCATTGTGCTTGAGAGGGGTCGACAGGGTGGTCAAGAATTGCAGATATGGTTGAACACACCATACCCCAAAATTGGTAAATGCGGGGGCAGGACCAAATCATACGAATATAATCGGCAGTATCCTGACCACATCTGGGTCACCTTGGGGAGTGGTTACTAAACATGTGATGTAATCTATTCGGGGTGTAATGATACCTATGCAGTACCTTGAGCTGAATCAGTTGAAAGCAGGAGTTAAAGGATACCCGGTGTGTGCGAGCACACATATCAGACCACTGTTCATCCGCTATCTCCACCCCAAGGTCGTCTTCCCATGCTTGCCTCAGTTTAGTGAATTTCGGAGTGGTTCTGGATTGCATCATGGTGTACAGCCTAGATATTTTACCTCTAGTGGGTGTAGGGGATGTCAGTTCTTCAATAGCGGGATCATCTGGTGGTAACGCTGGGAACATATGGTAGTGTCGTTTAAGAGTTCTACGAAGGGACGAATACTGGAACCATGCACACTGACCACGTCTCAAGGGCAATGGGAGGTCCGGCCATTCGACAATGCTTCCCTGCACGAAGACGTCTCGAAGCAGCTCATATCCCGCCTCAGCCCAGCATCGCACCATTGATGGCGATACTCGTGGGACCCCCGGGAGAAAGTTCGAAAGCGGGAGGTTGCCATGGAATGGGTAAGTGGTCTCAAACAGTTTCCATGTCTTCGTTAATGCCAAGGATGTACAGGCAACCGGTTCTAGTGATCCTAGTGCCGTTGGGGGCGGGTTGCATCACCAGGGAACGAATGTCCCGGTCACTAACTGCTAGTTTTTTGAGTCTGACATGTGTGGGGGGGTCCGCCGTGTTAAACCGGTACGATGTGTATTGAATTTGGGAGACCAGCCAGAATTTAAGAAAATCGGGGGCTCCAAAGCCACCATTAGCCATAGGGGTGGACAAGGTTCCTATTTTAAGACGGATCGCACCCGAGTGCCATAAGAAGGATGTGATGGTATGGGTCAAAGTTCGGAAGAAGCTCTCAACTGGCCATAAGGGGATGTTGGTGAACCTGTTGAGTAATTGGGGTAATACTATAATTTTCAATATTCCTATCCTGCCTGCAATGGAGATCGGTAGTTTACTCCAGGCTAGTGTCTTAATCGCCAGATGTATAAGATAATTCTGGTAGTTCTCCTCGAAGGTCGACTCGAATTGTTGTGTGACTTCAATTCCCAGATAGGTGATTTTCGATTGGGCCCACGTGAACCCCAGAGTATTGGGGCGGGGTGAATCCGTGAGTGGGAAGAGGGTGGACTTCAAGCAGTTCACCTTGAGGCCCGAGATGCGGCCGAAATGAACAACGTCCTTCAATATCGGGGTTAAGTTGACGGAAGGGGAACATATGAAAAGCAGTGCGTCATCAGCATACAATGTCAGCTTGACACGCGGTGCGGAGCCCTCTATGTGCATGAGATTGGCGTAGCATGTCAGCAAAAGGTTCTATTGCAATAGCGAAGATCAGGGGGGAGAACAGACAAACCTGTCTCGTCCCCCGAGCGATCTTAAAGAGAGGGGAGCATCGGTCTTCAGTGCGTACCCTAGCCACAGGATTTGAATAAAGCACGTTGATCCAGGAGCAAAAGGTGGGAACAAACTTGCATTGTTCGAGGACCCGCCAGAGGTATTTCCAAGAGACCGAATCAAACGCTGTTTGCATGACGAGAGTGGTGGCCACAGCATGTTCATTGGGGCTTATTTTACTGATTATGTTAAAGAGACGCCTCAGATTCAGAGAAGTAGAGTGACCTGGAATGAAGCCAGCTTGATCTGGGTGGATAATAGATGGCATGCAGGGTGCAAGTCTTATCGCTAACAATTTGGCATATATTTTAGCATCACAGTTTGTGAGCGAGAGCGGGCAGTACGAACCGCACTGTGTGGGAGATTTACCAGATTTGAGTAATACCGTTATTGTGGCTTCTCGAAGCGATGGGGGGAATACGCCCGCTTCCACTGATTCCTCCCAGAGAGCCATTAGGTGAGGGAGTAGGAGAGCTTTATAGCGTTTGTAAAATTCGATCGGGATGCCATCATAGCCCAGGGCCTTCCCTGAGGAGAGAGAGTCTATGGCATCCGAGAACTCCTCCAAGGTGAGCGGGGAGTCAAGGGACCCCATGGTCTCAGGAGAGAGGGCCGATAGGGGGAGAGCATCGAGATAGGAATCGACTTCTGCCATTGAGACCTCATTCGAGTCGGAATACAGGGCCTCATAAAATGAGAAGAATTCTGAGTTGATGTCCTGTGTGGTGACAGCCATGGAACCGTCGGGCATTTCAATCTCGAGGATATGCGGAGCACCCTGCTCACGATGTACGAGTCTAGCAAGGAAGCGGGCAGGACGCTCTCCCTCTCTGTATTTCCTCGCCAGGCCTGGGTTATCTAAGAATTTTTGTTCACGATCTGCCAGAGCCGGGAATGTGTCCAATTCCTCACATATTGATGCCAGTGTCTCAGGAGTTGAGTGTATCGAACATTGGGTCTCCAGGATCGATAATTTAGATTCGCTTTCCGCAATGCCCCTCCAGATCAATCTGAGAATGCCATTTTCTTTAGACAGTGCTATACCCCTAATGTGAGCCTTAAAGGACTCCCATAGCGTGGCCTGCAAAGACACTGAACCAGTGTCCAGACCCCAACCCATGGTAATGGTCACTGGCGAGTGGTCGGATAGGGTTCTTGGGAGGATCATCAGTTGTATAACATTTTTTATCAAAAAATCAGAGATCACCCATCAATTTGGGAATAGGAGTCATGCACCGAGGAGTAGAAGGAGTAGGTGCGAGAATCAGGGTGGAGGAGTCTCCAGGCATCAACCATAGCGAGGCAGGGCAGAGATGACAGCGCAGTATAGGCTGCCTTAGTGAGTTGGTGGGGTCTGGACCCAGACCTATTGAGGTCTACATTGAAAATTGAGTTGAAGTCGCCCCCCCAGAGTGTACGAACTAGAGGGAAGCCATCGAGAAGGGAAGCGAGATGTGCATAAAATTCTGGGTCGTCTATGTTAGGACCATATATGTTCAGCAGGACCACTTCCCTATTCTGAAGTGTAGCATGGAGAAGTACATATCTGCCCTGAGGGTCAACTTGTGAGGAAATAAGGGTAAATTTAAGACTCTTGTGAATAAGAGTCAGAGTGGAGAAGTTGGTAAAGTATCTTTGGGGGCCCCACGGTTTGGCAAATCTCATTCATTGTTCGGCACAAGCATGTGTCTCTTGCAAAAAAAGGATCTTGGCCCCTTGACGTTCGGCCTGCAGCTGGAGTTGTCTCATTTTCTTATAATTGCCCAATCCCCGCACATTCCAAGCATTGAAAGTCAGGTTATTTTCAGTCAATGATGCAGTGGTGTTTGTATCAAGAGAATATTAGTGACCAATGGACTGATTTAGCAGCACTGTAGCCCCAGTTTTTCTGCGTTGCCCTGTGATTCGCCTCCGCTGCCAACGCCAAGCTTTTTATAACATAACACCCACCCCCACCCATATCCCTCCCCCAACTAGAGGGATGACAATCCCAAAACCCTTCAACCAAATCCAAACCAGTGGCATCAACGCCTGGGGGCCTGTGGGCCAGACTGGTGGCACTGCTCCGGGCCAGTGGCAGAACCTAATAAAACATAGTGCCTACAATGAAGCTTCACACACAATTTTTAATGGGTTGTTGCACATATTAATGTGGCACAAATTTATGACGGTGAACCAAGCTGAGTTAATTAAGGAGGAAGAGATTGATATGGTCCTGGCGCCGGGGGACCAGCCGGGGTAGGTGACACTCCCGTCGGGACAGCTGAGCAACTGTAGGACCATAGCTGGAGTGGAGGATCAGACTGGGAAATGTTCATTGATGAATCTGGAGGCTTCCTCGGGAATCGTGAAAAGAAATACCTGATTGGCATGCTCTACACGCAGTTTGGCGGGATACAGCATGGAGTATTTAATTCTGTGGTCTCTGAGCCTTTTCTTCGCTGCTAGGAAGGTCCTGCGCTCACGCTGGATAGCCACCGAGAAGTCGGGGTAAAGATGTATTCTTGCGCTGTCCAGCAGAAGCTCTCCCTTAAGCCTTGCGGCCCTGAGGAGGGCATTGCGGTCTCGGAAGTTTAGCACTCGAGCTATAATAGGTCTCTGGTGGTTTGCCCGGTTTAGGTTTGGCTGTCAGGACCCGGTGTGCCCGCTCTATGGCAAACTGCGGGGAGAGCCGCGGTGTGTCGTGGAGGGACAGGAGCGTATGTTCAACAAAGTCCTCCATTGGTTCAGTGATACCATTCTCAGGGACACCAATAATGCGGAGGTTGTTACACCTCAACCAGGATTCCAAGTCCTCATTCTTTTTCTCCACCTCGAGAACTCGGTTGGAAAGAGTGGTGACCTCTGCACGTAAAGCGCCCAGCCCATCCTCGGCAGAGCTCACCCTGGTCTCAATCTCCGACACACGACTTTCAGTCCTTTCGATATGAGCCTTGATAGAGGATATGGTGCCATTCATGTCATCTAATTTTGAATGGAGCATGGTGAAGCCCTCACAGATGAATTCCATCATATTCTGGGATTCCGGGGTGACAAGAGCTGATGAGTTAGTGGGGGCCTGCTCAGGGATCTCCTCCGACGGTCTCACCTGAGTCTTCACAAACATAGTGATGGAGCTCTGCTTCTTCCCGGCCCCTTTGGTCATTGTGGCGGTAATGAGGGTCGAATGGATTGAGGGAGAGCTGGTGATGTCTTGGTCAATGCGAGGGAGGGAACCGGCAGGATACAGCCCCCTAGGAGATCAGGTTCCTCACTCACGCCGCGGGTGGCCACCTGGGGTAACAGTAGGATATTGTACTTGGTCCTGTCAGGTGTAGGAGGCTCCCAGATTATGTAGATGGGAGAATTGGTGTGCAGCGGCAGGCAGCCCTGTCTGCCTACCGTACCCCCGCAGGGGGAACCTAGAAGATCCAGGAGATAGGAGGGTAGGAGCTCAGACGTAAGTGTCCAATTACATTTGTTGGGGGGCCGAGTGTAAATGACTCTCAGCCTTGCAGTACAGGACGTGGACTCCGGAGCAAATGATGTGATTCATGGGGAGCTCCAGTTGATATACGGGGCGTACCCACATAGCTATAGGAACCCGCAGTGATGTAGACAGGGGCTAGAGCCCTTCCAAACACAATGCTAAAGTCTTATGCGGCCCAGGTCGCGTGCAGGTGGGGTGGGAGGACTCAGGTGAACCCGTGCCTCAGGGACACCACAGAGAAGGGTGGAGTGGAGCCGAGCAAGTCCAGGCCACGGCCCATCAACGGGAATGGGCCGTCCTGCCCCAGTGTGATCTGTATCGAGCATTTTTACTGGTGGTGTATACCCAGGGCGGCGTGGCCAATGTTTATACTGCGCCCCGAGGCCTGGTGTTGCCGGCGGGGAGTTCAAGGTATACTGCAGGGAAGAAGGGGCGGTGTCGTGGAAATCCGCGGGAGTGTTATGGGGTCCTTCCCCCTCACGTACCTCGTGGCCACCGGGGACCGGTGGCTCAGCGCGTGGCACCGGGGGAGCACAGCACCCGGTGTTCGCTGGAGTGCCAACGCTCTAACCCGAGCGATGAAGTCTCTTTGATGGTGGGGGACGCCTCTCCCCCGCAGCGCAGCACAGCAAGCGATGGATGGGGCCGGTCAGGTCTGATGAAGGGTCAGCCGCCTCGACGAAGCGGCACCAGATTAGTGCGCCCCGGGCTGCTCAGCTGCAATAGCGGCGTCTCACCGTGCCGGTGGAGCGCAATCCCAGGGCACGCACCAGCTGCCTCCAACCCCCGCCTCCACCCAGAGACGTGGGGGGGGTGGGTCCTCCCCCGGCCGGCCCCTGCAAGAGTGATGAGGCGGCACGGGCACGTTGGGCGGGTCAATCAGTCTCTCCGCCGGCGATGAAGTTGGCGCGTATGAACACCGCCGGCGGGGGATGGCCGAACAACAGGGTCCCCGGTTTCGATTTTTGTTGGGATTTCGACTGTGGAGTCCCCCGGGCAACGGTTAGTGGATCGTGTCAGCTTGAATCGAATCCTTAGGCAAAAAGGTGCCAAAACAGGATCATGCGGTCTGCCTGCCACAGAGCTCGATCTTCAGGCGGCCATCTTGTTCGGCGCTCAACAGCGCCCCCATTCTCTAGCCCTATTTCTAAAAGGAATTGCCCTACCTCAGCAAAAAGACTATGGAATCTGTCAGAATGTTCAATAAAGTAAAATGTCTGCCATCCGGTGTACACACCTATTTCCATGCCATGCACTCTAGATTAACTAAACAAGAACTGGGCGTCTTCTTGATCCAAAAGGAGGGTTCTCTCATTCTGGATGCTAATCAATGCTCAGCCTCTGATGGGGAAACACAAATAGTTGTTCTCCTATTTAACTCAAAGGTTCTTGAAGCTAGATACTCCGCCAAATGTATAGAAAAAAGGATGGATGGGGTATGTCTTCCTTCCCCTTTTCTTTCACTGTATTTCTTATTTCATAAAAAAACACAATTCCCAAGTGTCAGTCAGAATCTTGCCCTTCCCCTGTTCTTTCTCTGGTTCACAAATGTAACATCAAGCTTTGGTTCAATATCCTGCCAGACTTGACTGTAGCTCTCAGTGTTCAGGAAAATGTCCCTTATGTTAGCAGTGGCCCCTTGACCCCGTATTTTCACTTAATGCACTTCTCTCTCTCTCACTCTCTCTCTGCTGTGGGTCCCAGACCAATGTATGTTTTTCAGGATCTCCCAGTCTTGAAGTGGGCCATAGCCCCTTGGTTGCGTGCTTCTCTGAACTGATATGGGTCCTTGACCCTTTTGTGCTGTTCTTGTGGGGTTTTATCTGACTTCATATGGGCCTAGTCCTTTGTGTGTTGCTCTTGAACAGCTTCCCAACTTCGTATGGGTCGCAGACCATTGTGTGATGCTCTTGCAGGGCTTCCCTGATTTTGTGTGGGTCTCAGACCCTTGTTTTCTGCTCTTGCAGGGCTTCCTCGACTTCATATGGTTACGACATTCTTTGCTCAGCCTTATCATCTGTAGCAATCAGGCCAAGTTCACTAACCTGCCAGGCACCGTTTCTCATATGTTTCTTTCTTGGCTCTTTCCAAATACTGGTACATGAGATATGGGAGTCTTCAGCATTCCCCAACCACCTCTTTCATTCTCCTTTACCTCTACCGCCCATTACGGTAACCCATGTACCTTTTATGGCGTTACCAGCTTGTTCAAGTGGCTTAGTGGAGTTGTTTCCTCCTGCTACAGGCTTCCGCACACCTTCCAGCAGTCTCAGCCTGCCCTTGCAGCCTTCCCAGTTCTGGTCCCTCTCCGCGTGTTCTTCTCGGTCTGACCATGTGGTCACACTCCTGGTCTCTCCCAAGCTTCCAATTCTCCAGCCTGAATGACGGGGAACACAGTGTGTGATCGGCGAACCTCCGTCAGCCTTTCCTGTTTTCTGCACAAGCCATCAGCTGACTCTCGGTTCCTCCAGGAAGGATCTGACAAAGTACACAGTCCTTATTCCCTTTTTATCTTTGGCTCTTGCTCTTGTTGACTGTACCGCGTATGTTGGTTCTGCTGTAGGCTTTTTCCTCCTTGACTGTTCTTCTTCGTGTCAGTGGTTGTATGAACTCTATATGGGTAGCCTTCAATCTTCCTCATCCCAGTATGGTCTAAGTGGATGGGATCTTCTACTTTACACAAATATATAGGAGTGTGGGGGACCACAGAGAACTGAGTGGGGTAAGAGGAAAGAGGAGCCAGATATGGAGGGGGTGCATACCACATTCTCCCAAGATCGTCGTCACGGTTCCCATACTGGGATGTCCCTCCTAATGAGATCAGCCCGTTGAGTATCAACACTAGGGGCACTATCAGGTATCAGCCTCATCTCCCTGGCCTCATGGGAAAAGGCTCCCCCTATAGGAGCAGTGACAATACCCTGGGATTCATTGCAGTGACCATTAGGTCATCCCCACACCACCTCAGGACCCTGCATGAAGGAGTGGGTAGCATCACTGGCCTCCATGATCGTCCCCCCATGCAACTCAAGAGAAGGTCAGGGAACATTGTCACAGCCACTGAAACTATGTAAGCAAAGTCTGTTTGGTAGGAGGCTTTCATTATTCTGGTGTTGTATTGGGCATTTTAAAACAGCTACCCACTTTAATTTTCATCAGAGGATTATGGGCGTGTAATAGCCAAGACAGCAATCCACAGAATAAGCACCAGGCTACAAATAGTTAGCTTTCTCAGGTTAGGAAGCTCTACATTTAAACCCCTTGTTGCAGGAAAAGTAGAAGTGCACTGCCCTCCCAAATCAATAGAGAACACCCTGTCATAGTACATCATGGCGGATAATGTACAAATCGTGAGGGGAACCCCCAACACCTTCATTATCAACCACAGCCTGGTCTGTTTATGCAGCGGAAGGCAGTGGAAATTTCAAATAAGTATTAGGTGCTAAAGCTGAAAGGCTTGTTTACCATCTCTTTCTACTTACAGAACCCTTTTATGCCTCTTATATAATATTTTATCCACGTAGTTTATTAGCTATTTGCAGATCAATTTGCTAAACAGCTCCAAAGAGAAGTCTAGGAGAGCTCTGGGTCTCTAGGTTGACAGTGATTATCTTGTTACCTTTTTATAAATATAAGTGGCTCAGTGGAGTTGTTTCCTCCTGCTACAGGCTTCCGCACACCTTCCAGCAGTCTCAGCCTGCCCTTGCAGCCTTCCCAGTTCTGGTCCCTCTCCGCGTGTTCTTCTCGGTCTGACCATGCGGTCACACTCCTGGTCTCTCCCAAGCTTCCAATTCTCCAGCCTGAATGACGGGGAACACAGTGTGTGATCGGCGAACCTCCGTCAGCCTTTCCTGTTTTCTGCACAAGCCATCAGCTGACTCTCGGTTCCTCCAGGAAGGATCTGACAAAGTACACAGTCCTTATTCCCTTTTTATCTTTGGCTCTTGCTCTTGTTGACTGTACCGCGTATGTTGGTTCTGCTGTAGGCTTTTTCCTCCTTGACTGTTCTTCTTCGTGTTAGTGGTTGTATGAACTCTATATGGGTAGCCTTCAATCTTCCTCATCCGAGTATGGTCTAAGTGGATGGGATCTTCTACTTTACACAAATATATAGGAGTGTGGGGGACCACAGAGAACTCAGTGGGGTAAGAGGACAGAGGGGCCAGATATGGAGGGGGTGCATACCACATTCTCCCAAGATCGTCGTCACGGTTCCCATACTGGGATGTCCCTCCTAATGAGATCAGCCCGTTGAGTATCAACACTAGGGGCACTATCAGGTATCAGCCTCATCTCCCTGGCCTCATGGCAAAGGGCTCCCCCTATAGGAGCAGTGACAATACCCTGGGATTCATTGCAGTGACCATTAGGTCATCCCCACACCACCTCAGGACCCTGCATGAAGGAGTGGGTAGCATCACTGGCCTCCATGATCGTCCCCCCATGCAACTCAAGAGAAGGTCAGGGAACATTGTCACAGCCACTGAAACTATGTAAGCAAAGTCTGTTTGGTAGGAGGCTTTCATTATTCTGGTGTTGTATTGGGCATTTTAAAACAGCTACCCACTTTAATTTTCATCAGAGGATTATGGGTGTGTAATAGCCAAGACAGCAATCCACAGAATAAGCACCCGGCTACAAATAGTTAGCTTTCTCAGGTTAGGAAGCTCTACATTTAAACCCCTTGTTGCAGGGAAAGTAGAAGTGCACTGCCCTCCCAAATCAATAGAGAACACCCTGTCATAGTACATCATGGCGGATAATGTACAAATCGTGAGGGGAACCCCCAACACCTTCATTATCAACCACAGCCTGGTCTGTTTATGCAGTGGAAGGCAGTGGAAATTTCAAATAAGTATTAGGTGCTAAAGCTGAAAGGCTTGTTTACCATCTCTTTCTACTTACAGAACCCTTTTATGCCTCTTATATAATATTTCATCCACGTAGTTTATTAGCTATTTGCAGATCAATTTGCTAAACAGCTCCAAAGAGAAGTCTAGGAGAGCTCTGGGTCTCTAGGTTGACAGTGATTATCTTGTTACCTTTTTATAAATAGGATATAAAGTGGTCTATAGAAGTGTATAATCTTTGTAAAGAACACCTGAGACGTACTTTTTGCACTATAATCCTTAAGCAACTAATTTGCAGAATGTATTGTAATATTTATTTAGAACATATCACAGCTTCCCAGGCTTTCACTAGAGGCACAGTTTCATAAAATCTCCCAATATTTCAGCAATAGCTAGGCTGTCTGAGATAATGTTTCTAATCTAATGCAAATGGTTTGGTTAATGATATGATATTTTACTAGGATTAAAACTGTATCCTGCTGATTCCAAGATGGCACAAACACAGAGGAGGATGTGCGGCTGAGATTGCACCTGCAAGGTCTCCAAAATAAAGATGATTATCCCACACAAATAATCAGGTAAGAGCAAATAAAGTAGGCACTACTGCCAGGTACATCATAGACCCCAAAATAACCATTGAATTTGCAGGAGGCCAAAAAGGTACAGTCTCTGTGGTGCCATACACAACACTCTTGCGATCCGCGTGGGCATGCCGCGAGATGCATCAGAGGAAGCAGAGAGCAGCTGGTGATCGGGATGCCCGGAGTAACCAGTCCTTTCAATGACAGAAGCCGAAGACTTGCAGTGACGGCACCCAGGTGCATTTAACACAAGACCCGATGGTGCAAGTGCTCTGTGGAAGGCTTTGGGAGGTCAGAGCATGCAGAACAGATGATTGAAGCAACCGAACTAAGGTAAAGAGTGGTGTGCCAAGCGGCAACGGGTCCCGAAGAGCAGCGGTGGATGCCAGGTGACATCACTAGCTAGGACACCCAGACCCCCTTTGGGGGGGCACTTAATTATGGGGCTGAAGAGCAGCGCTTATTAGGTGCTAGATAATCATGAGTAGGAACTCCTATGGGCTCCAGAAAAAGGGTGTCACAGAAGGAGAACCTCTTCAAATAAACCCATAATCAAGATAAAATAACATTCTTTGTATGGCTAACCCCACAACTTTAAATAAGGCACTGCATACATCAAGGCGACGAGAGAAAGGGCCTTCAGGTTCCAAACTTAAACACTAATCTATGCAGCGTAGATTGGATTGGAGAAGTGAGGACAGGGCTAAGAACCCAAAGGTGGCCCCAAGACAGATTGCCATTGGAGAGAAAAAAAAGCATATTACCAGTAGAACGTTTGGCGCTTGCAAAGGAAGCCCTGTAAACAGAGCACGGATGATGCATCTCATTGCCTAGAGGTGGGGGGAAAGACATCACTGCCTGCCCTAAACCCCAACTTCAATCTGGGGAGGGATGTTTCCATCACTTTTGGTGCCATGAGAGTGTCTCCAATGGAAATTCACAATCGCAGGAGACAAGTGGTGCATAGAGAAGGTTGGCACATGAAAACCCCAATGCAGTAAACAAAGAAGAGTTGGTCCAGTGCCTTAAAGAATTCCAAGAATAATTTACAGAATCGTTCCAAGAACAATTTCTATGCTGAAATCAGAATTGAAACAAAACAATGCACAAAATGAAAGGAGAGATCGCAATTTGGGGGAAATGATGGACGCAAATGAATGGACCCTTTAAGACATTATAGAGAACTCTCCGAAGAATGACAAACTATTGGAACATCAATTCAGAATCTCTCAAAATCTGGAGATTGAATGTGAGGACCTCGAAAACAGATTGAGAAGCTCTAACATCTGTCTGAAAAACATGCCAGGGGACGTTGGGGGCAAGGATCTTATTGAGAGAATTCAACAGTTCTTTGGTGATCTGTTGGGATATGTGCCCTCCCTCCCCCCAAAGTCTTTCACATAGACAGAATTCATTGAGTGGGGCCCACACAAATGGAACCGGGTTCTAGACCAATAGATATACTAATGCCAATGACATCCTATAACCAGAAAGAAAACATCCTAAAAGCAAGAACAGCCAGCCCCACTAAAACCAACGGGGCAGACGTGCAATTATTCCAAGATCTCACCCAATCTACCGTACAAAAACAAAGAGAGATGGACCCAGTAGTGAGAGTCGTAATGCAAAAACGAATTAGATATAAATGGACTTTCCCTTTCAATGTCCTTTTTACATGGGAGGGCAGACAGTGGTGGATTTCTACATGTAGCAAAGGCCTGAATATCCTACACATTTATTAAGAAGCAACAGAAAGCATTCCCTCCAATACCATTTCCTCAAGCAATAAATGGGAATACTCAAAGGTTTTACACCAGGGGGGGTAGGGGGAGATACCCGAGGGGAGCCCAGAGTTGCAGAAAAAGCATAAAAATAACAAAGGCATTTGTTTGGATGAAAAAGGAATATTGCTTTTTGGACATGCAAGGGCACCGCAGAAGAACGGGGAAGTCCATGCCATAAGAGGGAGGTGGTAGTACACATAGATAATAAAAGAAGAGAAGTACGAGAAACAATCAGATGAGTCAAAGGAGCGAGGCCCATGTGGTGACTTGGAGAAAACAGTGCCCCTTGGAACTGTACAGGGTATCGTATAGTACGCCGCAGATTCATATCTAAGGATGTTTTATTGGATCAATTTCAAGGGTTATTCGCCTCTAGGGTCACTAGGAACTTTGATTTGACCTGGGGACAAGTTTTGGGTAGTTGGGATAGGTAGGGATGTTGGGGTAGTTAGGATCGGGTGGTGGGATGGTGAGGTTGGATCGCTGGAAATCAAGTCAGCCAGCAACGAGCTATGGTATGGTTTGGGGAATCTGAGTACTTCCATTTTCCAAATACAGCAAATTGTAAGACAATGCACAATGGCCTTAAATTAAAGTACACTTTGGTTGCGATCATGGCGAAAGTATTTTCAAAGCATTAACATACAATATTAGAGGAGTGAACTCCTCTACTAAAAGATGCAAGGTCGAACACTTCTTAAATAGGGAGCAACCGGAAATGGTGATGATGCAAGAAACTCATATTCACAAGTTGGATAGAAATAGATTCTGCCTTCACTCCTATCCGCATGTTTTCAGACTAATGCAGAAGACAAAATGGGAGGGGTTCTTATAGCTATCAAAAATATTCCTAATGTACAAATGACAAATTCACGGGAGACAAAGGAGGGTGATATTTGTTTGGTAAGCTACAAATATCTAGACACAAATACACAATAGCAACGGTCTATATCCGGAATATTGGAGAAGATGGGTTTTTAAGATCGCTGATGGCACAGTTAGAATTAGTGGCTGAAGGGGACATCGTACTACTGGGGAATTTAGCATGGTCACCTATGGAGGATTGTAGCAAGAAATGCCAGAATTGACAGCACCTTCTAAAACATCACTGTTCAAGATGCATGGTGAGTAATTAAGGGAAGTAAAGAGGGGTTCAGGTTTTACACTCATGTTCACTGATCCTCTTCTCGTATCAATTACATTTGGGCCCCGGCTCAGCTTTTGGGGAAAATTGAAAAGGTGGAATTTGGATCTACAGATTCATCTAATCATGACCTTATCATTGCCTTAATAAACACACTGATCATTAGCAATGGGATTTGGAAATGCTCTTTCCATACGAGATACCCAAAGATAAGATCCTGACAGAAATGGTTGGAGACTCAATACAAAGACAATACAACACCAGAGATTTCACCTAGCACTCTAAAGGACCCTTTTAAAGCAGTCATAAGGGGAGAACTGATAGCGACTAAAGTGCATAGAGATAAACAGAGGAAACAACAAGAGAGGGTACTGGAGGATCAGCTCAAAGCAATAATACAACACATGGCAGTACAAAGTTATAGAGCAACTATGAGAGCCTATAGAAATATAAGAGGTCTGTTAGACCTTATACGAAATAAAGAGGGTGGAGAAAAGTTTAATGAATATGATACAGAGGTTTTATATCAAAGCTAATAAGGTGGACACCTATTAGCTAGACAACCTCGGGAAAAAGTGGCGGCACAAATGATATTAAAAATTTTAAAAGAGGGCGGAGACTTTGCTACTGTAAAATGGGGAAATTGTAGAACAATGTATATAGTATAATTGAACCTATTTCCATCGGACCATCCTTTGGCATTTCCTCAGAAAGCATACTTAGCATCTGCCCCTTTGTGAACTGTGTCTAGCTAGGAGAGAGAACAATTGGAAATGGACATCATGGAATAGGAGGACAATCAGGTATTAAAGAAACTCCCTTTAAATAAAGCACCAGACCAGATGGTTTCCCAGCATTTGTTTACCAGATGTTTGGGACCATACTGGCTCTGAAGTCAACAGTATTATGCAACACCTTCATTCTGTTGAGTAGAATTACAACCACTATGGAATAAGCAAAATTAGTTGTGTTCCCTAAACCAAATAAAGACCTGATGCTATGTGGCTCTTTTCACCCTTTAGCATTAATAACTATTGATGTGAATATTTATAAATACATACTGGGAAACAGGCTAGAAATGATTTTCCCACTGAGCACTGGCATGGTTGACCTCCTTCCTTTCAAACAGACCCTCCCAAGTGCAAATGTGTCCTTTTCTCTCCTCCACCTCACAATACCTGTGGTGTTCCTCAGGGCTCTATCCTATCATCATGGTTCTCAATATCTACTTGGCCCCTCTGGCGCACTTGATCTCCACCTTCTCCCCTCATTGTCAGTGTTATGCAGACGACACACAACTTTCCTTCAAGCTGCCATCTTCTACCTCCTCTTCCTTTCTCATACCTGACTGCCTGACTGCTATTCAGGCATGGTGCTCTGCCAATGATCTCTGCCTAATGCCAGCAAGACAGAGCTCCGGATTATTGGGATGCCTGCTCCTTACTTCCCCCCACTCTCTGGTCAGCCTAGTTGGGTCCCCTCCATTCACCCAGTGTGTGGCAAAAAAACTTGGGGTCACCTTTAACCCCTCTCTCTCTTTCTCTCCACACATCACAGGCCTCACCAATAAGTCCAACTTCCAGCTCCACCTCCTTAGGGACATTCTTCCTTTCCTCATCTTCCCCCAGAGGCTCAATGTTTTCAGAGCCCTGGTTCTCTCAATGCTGGACTATTGCAACAGCCTCTTTATCAATCTACCTCTTTCCTCCCTTCGCCCCCTTCAACTAATCCAAAGTAGGGCTGCAAGACTTATCCTTGGCCTGAAGCCCAGGGACTGAATCTCTCCAGCCCTGAAATCTCTCCAGTGGCTCCCGGTGAGCACAAGGATCAAATTCAAGACTGTTTGCATCACCTACAAGGCTCTCTGGGGCCTGGGACCTCTCCACATCCAGCTTTTCCTCCCTAAATACCTCCCTGCCAGAGTCCTTCGGTCCTCTGGCTCCAACTCTCTGCAGGTCAAATGTTTTTCCAAACAGAGAGTGAGAGGTAGATCTTCAGCAAGTTCTGCCCACTGGAACGGCCTCCTTGCCCCCCTCAGACTTGAGCCGGATCATCTTAAGTTCTGGAAACTTCTCAAGACTTTCCTATTCTCCTCTTACTTCCCTTTCCCCCTCCTGTTCTAATGTTCCCTCGACTGCTGCGATGGGGGCCTGGCCCCTCCAGGGTTATACAGGGGCCAGACCACCCCAACTCTCCAACAGTCCCCTCAGTAACGCTTGCCAGCATTGCCTTTGGGCTCCCTTCCCCGAACTAGCCCTAACCTGGTCCACCCTGTCCTCTGCACCTCCCTCCCTTGCCCCTCCTTTTTCCCCTTGCACTTACCATCGTGCCCCCCCTCCTAGCACTTACACTCCAACCCCACTCCCTTGGTCACCTCACTCCTGCACTTCTACCTCTATCAGATTTCTGTCTGATCCATCAGATCAGTGCAGTTTCCAGCAGTTTCTTTCAAACTTAGAATCCTGTGTAAGGGCCTCTTTTACATGGCCCTGGATGTGTGAGCCCCTGTCAGCTCTGTTCTTGATTGTTCCTCCCTTGATTGGCAATGTACTCTACTTGAGCCTCCTCGATAACCTGCTGCACTTCATGCAAGTAATTCAGAATAAATCTGCCCACTCGGCCTCTAGACCCAGCTGCTCAGCTGCTTAACACACATATACCTGTCTGTCATACAACTCTGGTTTGTATTATAGAAGCAGTCAATTTTCAGGCTGTTATGAATAGGTTAACAGATTTTCTACTCACTTAGCCCCATCTTTTTGAGCTCTAAACTCTGGACGCGCTGGCCTAAATGTGTCCTGCATTTACCTATCCTTGCACTCATTAAGGTGTCCATATTCTGGTATGTCTGCCCAATTGAACTGTCTTTTTCTGTACTAGCCTCTAAATTATAGAACACTCTCCTGGACTTGCTCCTGGACACTTGGAATCACCAGGCATTCCATTGCACACTTCAAATCCTTCTCTAACCCCAGCACAGGAGCAACCACCATAGAAACTTTAGGGGGGACCAATATTACCAGACTTCCATTTAGGATTGCGATCTTGGCCAGTTTAGCAGTCCTACTTTTCAAAATTACTCTGTAGTCTCTTTTGCAAAGTAAAATAGCTGAATTCAGTGACAATATGGTTGAAGCCTACAGGAAACAATGAAGGACTTATGATCTGTAGAAAGGATTGATTCAGCTTGTCGATGGATAGCAAATCATCACTTGTTGGGGGTGGTTTCTGTAGATTTGCTCATGGACAAACTACCATTCACCATTAAAAGCAGATGAAATCTGGGCATTATTACTTGGACAAAATGTTACATTTTACCTGTTCTGGGCATTGTCATACTCATTGTAAGGATGGGCTACATGTATTTATTTATTTATTGTATTTATGTATTTATTGTTTGCTTGTTAGGTGCTTTTACAGGAAATACATTCTGTTTCAAAGCGCCCACAGGCCAGGAAAGGAGGGAAGGAGGAGAAAAAAAGGAGAGTCTTAAGGTGTTTTGGGAACTTCAGAAGGTCCTGCTAAAGACGCAGTGGAAGGCTGTTCCAGAGGAGGGATCCAGCTAGGAAAGCGAGCTGCCTCCCGCTCTCTGTTTAGCTAAAGGCTTTACACACAGAGAGTTGGCGCCAGAGGAGCATAGAGGTCTAGAAGGAGAGTATTTGGTAAGAGAGAGATGCAGATAGTGCGGTCCCCGGGCCCCAGGCAGCCTTAAGGATAGCTCAGGGGCAACACGCTCACCTTGAAAGCAAGACGATGCGAAGCAACACAGGTTCGATCCCCAAGTCTGCGCTCAGAAACCTATGGGTATTAAGCACGTTATAAATAACCAATTACAATTACAATGCAGAGGGATTTGAATTTGATCTGTGCAGCAACCGCGAACCAATGGGGGCTTTTTACGGCAGGAAAGATGCAATCCCTGTGCTTAAGGCCAAGGATAAGTCTTGCTGCTCTATTCTGGATTAGCTGAAGGGGTCGCAGAGTGGAAGAAGGTAGATTGAGGAAGTGGCTGTTGCAATAGTCAAGCCAATAGAAGACCATTGAGCTTCTGGGGGAAGTGAGGAACGGGAGAATTGCTTTGAGAAGGAATATTTTTAAGTGGGAATTCTTGACATTGTCCTGAGTGTGAGAGAGGAAGGATAGAGATGAGTCATAGATGACACCAAGGTTTCTGACTTCACAGGAAGGAGCAGGGGGAGAGCCCAATGTGGGAGGCCAGAGAGAAGGGAAGAAGGAGGGAAGAGGGATCCCAATTGGAAGGATTGTGTCTGAGGGAGGAAGGATACCCATTGAAATAAAGGGTTCAGAGAAATTACAAGGTTCCTATAGGAAGGAAGGAATTTTCTTGGAACTAAAACAATATTTACCTTGTATGAAGGGAAATTGGGGATTTACTTATGGACAAAGAACATGTTCATTATAGAAAGAATTGGAGGTGGGGGTTCGTCCATGGGGGACAATAACACTGCTATTTGTAGAACGAATGGGCTCTGCCATTAAAATTTGAAATTGCGCCAGTAAGCACCAAACAAACACAAGTTATTGTTATGCTGGAAAAATGGATTGCTATAATTAGCAGAAATGTGGTAAACCAGTCAACTATATGAAGGATAGTTTCTGAGGAGTGGCCCCAGCATACACATCTAGTTACTTATGGGAGGTATCGAATTTGGGCAGAGCTCCCACAACACCCTATCCGACCAACCACAATCAAAGACATGCCAGGTTCCTCTGGAAAATACCCCTAACCTACACATGGGTAGCATAGGTTAGCCTTAAGTGTCATCTCTACCAGATGTAAGGGGGATTAATGACCCACAAGCACAATGCAATTAAGACATTTGTTCAAGAATGGATTAATGATATTAACACAGGGGGCCCGTCCTGTTACCTGGATTCACCTACCACAGGATATAAAACCTGTCACTCAGAGGAGCAACCAGTTCTGTATTTTTGACTAAAGAAAGACAACCATGTCACTTGTACAAAGGGCATGTCCTGATCAGTCTCCTAGGGATTTACAACTGCTCGAATGTACCAGAGCTGAGTTTTATTGGTTCATACGGACAGGGAAACTGTTGACCGTAGAAAGGATGGGTTCCTGTAGGGAAAGACAATATACTATCTGCAGAAAGAACTGTCTGGACATTCCCTCCAGAGACTGGGAAGTTTGCCTATAGGAAGAGTAGGTTTGTGAGCATTCAATACTGGGAAATAGAACCAGTCACATACAGAAAGGTTGGCTTTTTGGTGATTAAGCACATACGATAGCTTGGCAAGTTAGGCAATCACCTCAGGCATTTGTATTTTTAGTCTATAGCGCACAGGTTCAAAGCTTGGCAGGGCCAACTCAGCCCTTCTTTACTCTAAGGTCTTTAAACTAAGTACCATTACAATGGCTAACAACAACACCTATTATCACAGAACTTAGAGGCTCATCAGCAGGATGTGCTACATAAAAAAATATTTTTTACCTAGTGGTAGAGAACCTGTCAAACAGCGTGGCCTTCAGAATTAGCACATAGGAACAGACAAGGACGTCATTTCACCAAAATGCCAAGGGTCGCGGAAGTGACATCACACAACCCTTTACCTCTGATGACATCACAGGAAGTGTCAGAAGACCCAACCTTGAAGTGTCATTATGGGAAGCGATGGAACACAACCTTTCACCCCTTGACAAAACAGGAAAGGGCATCACATAGCATTGTTCCTAAGTACACCATGAAAAATACGGTTATGATATCACTATAATGTGATATACATTTCAGACAAGGATGGATCACCATATTTATCGTTAATATCAGTGTGTATAGTCCCATATTACCAAATTACTGTGAAGGCAAACAGATGTCCTAGGCCAAATGATAATGATGTGTTTTTACAAAGCACTTACGCTTTATATAGAACTATACATACAATATCACCCAACCTGTGCTGGTACTCATTTATCAACCTCAGAAGGATGGAAAGCTGAGCTGAGGTGTTTTCGAACTGACTAAATCAGTGACTTACCCCCTAAGGTGTGACTGAAATAAACCTTTAATGAGTCTAGCAATTATTGTATAGCATTCCAGAAAGACAAATTATTTGTTATTCCAATTCTTATACTTGTGCAACGCCCTGTATTTTTTTTTTTTAAGAGGCCTGAAAAAGAAAACCTGCCACTCCACAAACAAAGAGCCACATGGTTCTGGCCACAGCCCAGGAGCTTACACTGGAAGAAAACTCATTTTCTTTTTTGGGGGGTTGCATGGGAGACCACAGGGGTAGCAAGGGAGACCTCAGGGGTCGCAGTTGCGACCCCTGGCGACCTCCAAATGACGTCCCTGGGAACAGAGTTTCACATCTCTCAAGCTGGATGTTTCAGAGGACTGTCACAGGGATACAAAGGCTTCCCTTCCAAGCCAGGATGCACTGAAGTGGTTATCTCAGGGACACAAAGCCTTTCACTTGCAGTACAGTCAGTGGATCAGAGCACAAACAAAAAAGTTGCTAATCTCATATAGTAAATAGATGCAACAAGTTTGGAAAGAAACAGAACCTTAAATCTTTCATGCTTGAGTAATTCAGAGCTGTTCCCAGTAACACGGAGCTTGAGAAATCAGCAAAGGGATTGACATCTATATCAACACCAGTGAAACACTTGTGTATAGGCGCGTTACAAATACCATATCATATCATATCATTCCTACTTAAGAATGGATACACTTATTGAAATTTCATAGGATACCTAACTCAACACCCCACCATTCAAAAACTTTAATACAGGGATTTTTCAGATGTGTGTTTCTTGGTCTCTTTCTGGAGGTATTGCACTGCGGGTGTTCAGTTAACCTGACCCCCCTTTAGCCTTTCTCTGAAGGCATGACATCTAAGTGATTTTGGATGCTAGACCCCTGCAATACCTGGCCTATCACCGTAAACACTTCTCTAGAAATTAGGCATTCTGTTTTCATGCCCAGTCTTGGTCCTCTTGCTGGAGCATTCTCAAAGGTACGGTGTGGTGCATAATATTTCCTCATATATCCTCTTGCATTCCCAACAGTGAAAGATACCCCTCCAACCACTTCACCCTCCCCAATATTTTCCCTGCTCTTCTTTCCGCCCACACCTTTGCATGATCCCCTTCTATGATCAGGGCTTGTCCATCAGCATCGCTATCCATGCACTTACCTTATCTTGCTTAGTTGTTAGGGTCTAATAACTGTGGAACTCAGTCTTGCTTTCGGAGCTTGGTTCTTACTATGGTTCTGGGCAGTATTGAACTCATAAGCATAGGCAGGCTATAGGAGAAACATGAAACGCGAAAAACAAGAAAATGCAATTGCAGAGAAGAACACGTTCTCTTGCTCCAAAGCATGTGTCCCATTGTTTCCCTTAACACTTGCCAAGTGAGGGAGATGCTTGGCTCAGGCAGTGCTTTTTAGGCATTGGAGTTTGGGGCACGCTCCTTTCAAGTTGAGGAGGAAGTGCCGATGGCTCGGCTCTCCTTTGCCTCAATCTAGTGTCTGAAACTCTCTCTTTAACTTAGTGTCTTCACACTGTGGCGATGGACACACTTAGCACAGGGGCCAGAAGCTCACACTTGCAGACCAGCAGACAGTGCTGCATGAGCCTGCCCAACTCAGAAACTTTCATATCAATTTTATCTAGGCCATCCGAGTACCAGGGCAGTCCCTGAGTAGCATGTTGTGTCCTGAATGAAGTAACAGTCAGCTGCAGTAGACCAGGAACAAGAAATAAAACAGTCAAAGTCAAACAGGCAGAAGCGCCATAAGAGCAAGGTTAGCAGATTGGGACAATCTCATCATATAACTGTTATCAGGCCAGATTAACGTCTGTCAGTGGGACAAAATGAGCAGACCAAGCTGTGAGTCTTCCTGGGGTCAGCCAAATGCTGCCTAAATAAGCACACACCATGTCACAGGCCGCCGCCAGGCCTGCCTGGGCCATCACGCATGTGCAATGCACATCGTGGTCATGCTGCCTCAGGGCATGCTTCACTAGGCAAAAGATGCAAGTATATTTTTCAATCAATGATTTCATCTTTCACTTAGCATTGAAACAAGGGGTGCAGGCACCTGACTTCTGGACCAAAGTGTACCAGTCCCCATTCTGCACGGTTAGTAACATTATTATGTGCGTAATAGTGGAAGAGCAAACGTTTTGTGTTGTGGGTGAGGGCGAGGGCCTCCTGAGGGGCACTAGCATTGTAAATGACTCAATGTCACTGGCGGGATGTGATTATCATGTAGTGAGAGGCAGCAGGGTACTCGTCCTGGCAACAGTTTTAAAATATGTTCAAAGGGGGCATTCTTTCTTTCTTTCTTCTGTCGGTGAGAAGTATCTGTCTTGCTTCACCTCAAAACGAGGTCAGAAGATGAGCAGTGCAGGTTCCTCCTTCAGTATGTTAGGGGGACTGCGAAGTGGGAGGAGCTTTAGCAGAGGAGCATGGCTAACAAGAGTTACTAACGGCGAACATCATCTCTCCAGATGGAAATGGCCAGCTGTGGCCCTTGAGGAGCCATCCCAAGAAGAAGACCTTTTCTTTCACTGCTGAAGCCTGGCTTGTCCTGCTTGGGCAGCACCTGCCCCACCTTTCCCAGTGAGGGAAGTGGTAGGGGCAGTCAAAGGTTATGGTTCATTGGGTACTTTGGCCTATTTCAATCTGGGTTTCGGCCTTGGAGGGGCACTGAGTCAGTCTTGAACTCAGTGCTGGACGACATTGCGCAGATGGTGGATCAGGGTGCTGTCGGAGTTGTCCTGTTGTTAGATCTTTCGGCTGCCTTTGACACGGTCGATCATCCCATCCCGGTCTCCCGTCTTTCTATTGCTGGTCTGTCTGGCCATGTTCTCGACAGGTTCACTGCCTTTCTGGCCGACCGCTCCCAGTCAGTCTCCCTTCTTCCATTTCGTTCTAACCCTGTTTCACTTTTTTGTGGTTTCCCACGGGGGTCAGCGCTGTCCCCTATTCTGTTTAACGTCTACATTAGACCTCTTTTTTGTCTCATTCAGTCTCATTGGTTTCGTTACTATTCTTATGCTGATGATACTCAAATCCTGGTCCACCTTGACCTCACTCAACCGGATACGGCTATCCGGTTGAGGAAGTGTCTTGAAGATCTGAGGGCCTGGATGTCAACAAATTGGCTGAAGTTAAACGGCAGTAAGACCAAGGTCCTGGTGGTTGGGACTACCTGCCCTTGTCTGTTTTGGACTGCTGATTTCTGGTCTGTATCTCTTGGCCTCTCTTCCTACACCTGTCTCGTCCGTTAGGAACCTAGGCATTAATATCTCCGCCTACCTTTCCATGATCGAGCAGGTTGCAGCGGTTTGCAAAACGGGCCATTTTAAGCTCTGCATTCTTCGAAATGTCCTTCCCTTTATTTCTGTAGAGTGTCAGGCCCCGGTTGTGCCAGCACTCGTCCTGAGTGTACTAGACTATTGTAATTCATTGTATCTGGCGCAGCCCCGACATTTGATAAACAGGCTTCAGCTCCTTCAGAACATGGCTGTGAGAGCTATTCTTCGTCCTCTGGTTGGCTCCACTATTAAGGCAGCTTCATTGGCTCCCCATTGAAAAACAGATTTTGTTTAAGTTCCTATGTATCGTCCATCGTGCCTTCTATGGCCTATGGGCAGAATATTTGCAGGCGAAATGTGTGTACTATGTGCCTACACGCCCCCTCTGCTCTCAGTCTGCTCTTCCGGTTGTGGTTCCTCGGATCAGACTGCCACAAAACAGTGGGCAAGCTTTTTGGTGACGGTGGCAAAAGCCTGGAATGCCCCCCCGTTTGCTCTTCGGGGGTCTGCTGAAACTTTATTGTTCTAATTGCTCTGATATTTTATTGGAATTTCTTCTCACTCAGCCAGCGCCATGATGCCCCTGGGCGTACGTGCTCTTAATAAATTCAGTGAACATATCATAACAGAACATATTTTGTGGGGGTCAGGATACCTTTAAACCTCCTGGTAGTTGAGCATATGACCCTCAGTAGCGACTACCTCTTTCCCTTCTTCTTAGTTCATCACTAAGACGCCTTTAAGTGTTTGTGTGCTGTGCTCTATAAAACTCACAACATACCCACTTGCTGCTAATGCAGGGTCACATGTAAAGTGGGGCTATCATCAACCTACTTATGTTTAAATGGGGTGCCGAAAAGCAAAAGGTTTGGGGATGTCCAAGCCTAACATTCTGAGGTGAGTCTGACTTGATGGGAGCAATGAGTCCTCTATAAGCAAAATGTAACTGCTCAGAAATTACGACGTTGGGGACAAATATTCCGACTGGAGAAACAACTCTTATTAGGACACAAGCACCTCAGCTTACACACCATTAAAATCATCCCTTTCCTTATCAACATCAGTTATATTTTTATTCAAGAGTTTGATGCCTAGACCGCCAAACATAAATGAGTTTTAATTTGAAACACAAAAGCGAGACATATATTTTTTCAACATTTATTTTATAATATTTTGTTCAAAACTGGGCCGGGCGAATAGCTCAGAGGCAACGCGCTCGCCTTGGAAGCAAGACGAAGTAGGACGATCCCCGGGTCAGCGCTTATAAACCTTTGAGTATTAAGCATGTTATAAATGACCAATTGCAACTCAACAGAAGTACAGACCAGACACCAAAACGTGGAACAAAGCTGCTCCAAATGTAAGCAGGCACATATAAGGTTTGGTGTTGAGTCTGCCATCAGCTCTCTAGGTTTCTGCGCCATATCTACAGACGAAAGCCCTCATGGAAATGGCTGATGCTTTCTGCGCACGCTTCAATGTCACTCATGCTGCTCACTCTCTCCCACAGCTGCTTACCACTCCCCAATGCTCCACCAAGAGTAGACTTATCTCTGTCAACCTCATGCCCCCATCTTCCACCGACACTGTCCAGCCCATTCTGAATTCATTGCCACGTAAAGCCACAAAGGGCTCACTCCCGAGTTCCCTTATCATGTTTCTCTTAGGCCATGCTTGCCTTTATTGAATGGTCGTACAAGCACTCATGATCTTCAATTAAAGGAAATGCATATTTTTTTTTTTACTTAAGACCCTAAATTCCTCATAACAGGACTGATGAACGCCTCGTCGCCATTAATGCTGTAGTGTAGCACCCTACTTTAAAAAAAAAAAACAGGAGTGGACGGAGACCCTTTTTGACATGGGCCAGCTGACAGAGATGTCCAACTATAGATATAAATAAATAAGTGGAGATCACTTTTATAAAACAAAAAGGGTTCACATTTTTGCGCTAATGCATGTTTGCACTTTTCCATATATGTGTGTTTCTGTCCTTCAGTTTGCCATGTATATGCGTATCAGTACTCTTTTTAGTGGAATGTAGTGATTAAACTTTCCCTGGATCCTGAGCTGAATGCTTGGAATGTTGGAGTGAGTGACAGAGAATGCAGCCTGAGAGAATGTTCATGCATGAATGTGTTCTGTGAGAGTGTCAAGTGGAGATGTAGACCCCTGAGTGAGAGGATCCAGTACATGTTGCCCTAAGCTTGAATGTACCTGACTTGATGTACTTAATAAAATGTTCAAGAACTTAATTAAAGAAGTTACTAGTACATCCCAAGATGTCAGAGTCATCATTAGAGAACCCAAGTTTTACAATGGCGACGAGGACGATTGCTGTGCTGGGGGGACAGCACAAAGGAAGGGACATGCACCGCCCCCCAACCAAAGAAGATTCTCTCAGGTAGGGGCAGCGCTGATTGCTTAAGGCGCAGAGGAGCCCAGCGCTGGATGCAGAGGCGCAGGAAGTAGAAAGCAGCGCCAAGGCCTGGGGCCAGTGGGCCTGCCAGCAGGTGGTCAGGCAAAGGACAGTGAGGGCCTAGAGCCTGGCGAGATGAACTTTGGCGGGGCTAAGGGCCCATTCACAGCAATGAAGTGGCTTGGAGCCCAATGGCTGTGACTTGGAGGGGCTTGGAGCCCATGGCAGCAGCACCTGAGGGGGCTTGGCGCCCATAGCTGCGCTTAGGAAGGATTTGGAGACCATTGCTGTGCATCAGAGGGGCTTGGAGCCCATTATGTGAACATTGGAGGGGCTTGGTGCCCAGGAGCAGCGTTTTGGAGGAGCTAAGGTATCCATAATATAACTTTGCTGAAGAGTGGACCACAATGTAGTCTTGTGGAGGCTTACCTCAATTGGGTGCTGCTGATATGAGGAGAGCGTGGCAACTTGGTAAATTTTTGCTGTTTTCTGGTGTTTGAGCTCAGCCAGGGTCGCAGAGGGCTCCATTGAATATGTGAGCAGGAGCGGTTCGTGGCTTAGGGAAGATGCAGTGTCGTGGCGCAGAGCGGCGCTGATCCGGAGGCACAGGCGCCTCCTTAAATTGCGCTAGCAGTGACTGTTGTTTAAAGGAGCTCCTCTCCCCTTGGCTGCTCTCATGAAGTGGTGACGTAGGCCTGGATGCATGGGGTGATGGCGATGACCTGACATATTGGAACGTCATGCAGGGAGAATAAGCAGGCTTATAGAACACTACCAGAGTGTTCGGAAGCAACAGCTTTTTACGTGTGTTTGGAACATATTTAGCTTACGCCCCAGAGTAAAGTGTTCTTCTTCTTCTTCTTCTTAATTATCGGGTGCGTGGGCGGACCGACGCAGGCGCTTCCCCATCCT
The DNA here is from genome assembly GCF_040938575.1 of Ambystoma mexicanum. Lineage (NCBI taxonomy): Eukaryota > Metazoa > Chordata > Amphibia > Caudata > Ambystomatidae > Ambystoma > Ambystoma mexicanum. Next base: position 288,920,156 of record NC_090930.1, on the reverse strand, counting down.
AAAGGATGATGTGCACCAGACCACCAATCAATACTTGTCTCACATAAACTCACAACTCCTCCCACCGCCCCGTCTGCCTCACAAAATCCAACATCACACTGTTCTTCCTCCTGCCTCTCACCCCATCACCTCCCAGCAAAGCCTTCCCACTCAGCTCAGCCACACCCAGCGCAGTCAACCGAACCCTCATCAATTCTCTCTCCTCAACATGTCTCTCACATCTAAGCAGAAAATGTCCCACAGTCTCAGGCACCCCACACACCGCACAATCCCTCGTCTCACGCTTCCCCACTCGATACAGACAGTCATTCAGCTCCACATGCCCTATCCTTAATCGATTCAGCATCACCTCCTCCCCCCTCCTCCATTCCAGACTCCCGCATCAACCTTTGACCAAAGGGGAAGTTTGAGGAAAGTACCCTCAGCATGGCACAGCGTGGGTACGTCACACGCTTGCAGAAAAACAAACTGTTGATATAATTGCTTACAGTTTTGTGACACGGAGCAAAGTAAAAGAGGAAGTTATCTTTATTAAGTGAGGCGTTTCCAAGAGGGATGGTGTTGCCAAAGGAGAAGCTGCAGGAAGGGAGAAGGAGCCGGAGGAAAGGCGCTGGGGTGTGGCCTTGCCCAAATTAGATGTTGAAAAAGTCGGAGGAAAGAAAAAAAAAGAAGAAAATGGGAAGGCCACGCACATGGTTTTGCAGTGCGCGAGGGTAGGAAGCCTGTCCCCTGTCATGTTGCAACACACGCTGTGCTCGTGCTCCATGGAGAATGCGAGCAGCAGCAGTGTAACTTTGGATTTGATGGTGATAAAGGGGCCATGTCCCCACAGGTACTGCAGATGGAGCGCATGAGACTGGGGCGCATGAGCAGCCGCTGGCTAATTTTGTCATCGTGGGTACAGTGTTGTCATTAAAGGGGGCCCAGAAGTATGGGAATTTATAATGAGAGATCAAGTTAATGTTGAAAAGTGTCTAGTGTATCGTTTTCGTTTTTAGCAATTGGCAATACTTGATGAACGTTTTGTATTTGTTAGTGTCATGTGTGGCCTGTTTTGTTAATGCTACATTCAAAGTGAGTGACTGATTTTGGTGCATGGAATGGAATCTATGAATGTCGTGGCCTTTATTAGGAATGCACTGTAGGGTGGTGGATGTTTTGGTTAACAGTAAGTTAACAGTAACAGTAGTGTGTCTAATGTTTTTTCCCACAGATGGACTCATAAAAAAAGCAAAAGTAGTGTGGACTGGTAATGTTACAGTAAATGAGATGAAACAGGATTTGTGAAATGTCTGCCACACTAATGATTTTATTTGCAGGTGGGACTTTTTTCAATAATAGTTGATTTTAGAAGTTCAATAGTAGAATTGTGTTATTTGAAATGCTAAGTAGTCAACTGTTTTACGTTATCATTGTAGTGTGTGGACATGGTGTGAGGTTGCAAATGGGTGTGTTGCAGTGAGTGCTTAGGGTGTGTGAGTGGTCATGTTGAGCTTCCTCACAGCAACTGTTTTTGGTTCTTGGTGGTGGTTCATGGGACACCGGTAACTGTTGGGGGTGGCGACTCTGCACCTTGGGTGATTTTGTGTATGGTGTTGTTCATCCGGGTATTTGGAATACCCAGCCTGGTTTCTAGGAGTGATAGTATGCAGCTAGTGTGTTGTGCGATAGAGTGGCTGTGGGGAGGTAGTGTGGATTTGATTGTTGAGTTACGTTTTGTAGTTATAAAGAGTTGTATGTTGCGGTGAGTGGTGATTTTAGAGCTCCCTGCAGGAAGAGGAGTGGTGTACAAGGTGTTCTTTTAACACGGGCACATGTGGGATAGACACTGAGTTTGTGCGTTCTCATCCCTGTGTAATGCAGTACCGTTATAAGACTACATGGCACTCCACTCTTCCCAAATACCTCCATTGGCATCATTCTGCCTTGCCAGCTATACCTCCACTCTTCGTCAGCATTCTCTTCCCTTGCTGACTGTGACACAGCAGTCCAAATATTGAACTGGATTACTACGCGGCGCTTAGCAATACTGCAGCCGCTGCCGAACTTTCCTTCTTTCATCTTTAGAATGCAGCACATTTCCTTTCCTCTGCGCCGCCAATGCTGCTTAACAATATTTATATTTAAGTGCTTATCACACGCAGGCAGTCTTCATAACCTGCGTCTCCCTCTTCCCGTGACCGCGGCCCACTTCAACATGGAACAAACCTCTCACAACGTCCATAACGTTGCTACGTTGGAACCACATCATTGGGTTCTTTCCTTAGTCTTTACTCTGAGCTCCTGCAACAACAATTGCTGCTGCAAAGTGCCGAACACTCCAGCTGAACATTCCACTCAATCGCAGACTCCCCGGCCCTCATGTATGATGTCATCACTTCTGGCAGGCACTCAGGGAGAACAGAGCTCTGCGCTCCAACCGTTGCCTCACTCCAACCATTGCTGCAGCCTTTACTGACTTCACTGCACACTGCATATGCCCCTCTGAACGGCCCGTTGCGCTGCCTCTGCACAACTACAAGGCCTCCTCAGCACCCGGCTCCACCACAGACAGTGCCTGCCTGTGACTCCTACTGCACTGTTCTACGCCACGGTATTACAATGTGTGCCTTGCAGCTCCACCCAGCCTTGGAGCTGCCTCAACAGCTTTGACCACTCTCTTCGCTGCTCACTCCTGCAGAGCAAATCCTCCACGAACGGCGCATCTCTGCCACCTCAGCTCATAAGAAACACCTGGAACCTGCACCCACGCTGAGGTAGAGTTTATATTTGACCTGCCCCTTGATCAGAAACGCGCAGAAAGGCTCCATCAATTGGCTTATGGGTAGAGGGACTGGTATGCCTGAAATTGTTGAGGGGATTAGATGGGTATATTTGTTGAAGTTGATGGTGTCTCTTCTTTACTGGGTAGAAAAGGGGAGAGGCATGTGTTTGGAGAAGTATATGTCTCACTGGGTGAGGACGCTCTTAGGGTTTTGGTGTGTGTGTAGAGTATTGCTGTTTTGAGGTAAAGGATGCACGCTCCACATATTCCTAAAACAAGTCTGAGTATTCTGAATACCCAGATAACCAACACCTCAAAACTCAGTGTCTATCTCACATATGCCTGTGTAAAAGAAAACCTTCCACATGGAACTGTTACGTTTCTCTATCCATGTACGATGTCTCATTCAATTCAACCATGTACTCCATGTTGAAACAATATCCTTTAATTTAGCGGGAATAATAATACCACATTTAGTCAATGTTTTGAACGTTAGTAACACATTTTCGTTCATTACTGGTCTGGTGTGTAGCTGTTTTGAGTAGTGTTTTCAATGCTTCAGCTTTTTTCACCATGTCTTGTTAATTGGCTGTCAAACTACATCTATCCTTGTTCCACGCTGCACAGCTTAGTTTTCTTGAATGCCATTTGCTTGGATACTATTTGGAGACAGGGACATGTTAATAATTGAGATGTGTTGTTTCACAAGATCTTAAAGATCTCCTCTGCCAGATCCCTTGTTGTGCATCCGGTTTATCCGGGGAGGGGCGGGGATGACCTCAATGATCGGCGCAAGTGAACTGTTAATCTGAAGGCATCATTATTTCTAACCTTGTGGTTTCCTTTTTTAGCCTGTACAAAGAAATCCTGTCATTATGTTCTTGCTACAAAGGGGAAGGCCTTCTGGGGAATCTCTCCGAGCCATCTTCTAATTACCCATCTCCGTCTCCTGGCTGGCACATGCATCTGCCAGGGTGAGCCAAGTGAGGCAACATATGCATAAAAGGTGTTTCATTGGGGAATCCCTCGCAATGCTCTGTCAGTTCAGCGGTTTAATTAAACACAGTCAAATAATGATGTATGCTTTACGAGCACTGCAGGAAATTTCACAGCCAATGATCTATACTCTCCAGCCAACATGGATAATTGTATCTGTGAATTATTAAAAAGGAATTCTTCTTTTCATTGTCTACTTATTATGTGCATTTCATTGTTATTTTGCATGTCCTCTGCTTTGGAAGAAGACTGACAATCAGGCCAACTTATATACCGCAATAACAATTTGCATGACCAATTACAACTACTTACAGTATAACTTGTCATTGAACTGCACCTGTTATTTTCACTTTAATAAGTGCCAGGCCTTTGCCCATCTGGGGATTTGAGCTAGTTTTCTGAACAATGCTAAACTTGCATGCCGCTCAAGCGGCCAATGTTCCCATCCTCTCCTTCAGCCAGTCCTGGTTTTTCAGCTAGTGCCACTCGGAATGCTCTCACTCACTAGGAGAAGTGAGAAACAGGACTGCAAGTACCAGAAGTGATATTGCGGTTTGTCAAAAAGCGAGACATGGTCGATGGAGACACCACAAATATTTGATAACAGAGCTTAAAAGCGAAAGGACAGACCTCTGGAACACGTGATAGAGCTATTATAATTAGTAGTACTTATCGCTTAAGGCCAGTTGGCATGTATATGGGCCTGCAAGTGGGAACTTATTCAATGTCATTTTATTGTAAGGCAATGTGAAATGTTTTTGAAATGGTGCACTTCTGCTATTTCGGTGGCTTGCCTGTGCATGGTCCTGAAACCAAAGACGGAGACAGGGAATTGTTATTGTCCATAAGGAAAGGAAAAAAAGTCAATTTGAGCCAAGTCACACATTCCACAATGCCACCTAGTAGCCATCGCTGGAAGTTCACCTCCAGCTCTGAGCCACCACAGCAAGGCATTGTGGGTATGCAAATTGGCTCAAATGCAAACCCTTTTCTCCTGGAAATTGTCTTTGTCTAAGAGGGCAATGCTACAATGCACCTCTTTTGGTGTTGATACTTACAGGCCCAAGTACCTACTCTAAGTGGCCAATAGCCAATCAACCTTAGATCAGTGTGTCATCCAGGAGGGAGAACCCAAAATGGATCAGCTGAGGTCACTACTGTGAAGGATGTGTTAGCCACTGGTGTATGGGTGTGGGTATGTGGTAGGCCTACAAAAGTGATCAGTGTGTTGCTCTATTCATGCAGTGTGTACACAGGGAGCATACTGCAGTGTGTGACCGTTAATTGCGTGAAATATGTAACGTGGAGAGAAGTGAACATGTCAATCATCTAGAGCAGGTATGAGTGGTGGTTTGTGGGAGGGTAGCATTGTGTGAGGAAATGACTACTGCCCAGCAGGAGTACAAGGAGGAGTAGTGATTAGACTGACTACTAGGCCCTCACTTCTACAAAACAACAGTTACCCTAATCGTAAAGAAGAAACGGGCACAGCTAAGAGACATACCCCTTCACCTTTTATGGTAATGTGGGCCAGGGTAAGGCTGTACTCAGAAGAGGGGTGTAAATGTGAGACAGTAGCCACCCCAACAGCAATAATAAACTATTCAAAAATAAAGCAATGTCCAATCAAGGTCCAATACAAATATATGAACTTAAATTTGACACACCCAAAGGAAATATAAACTGTACTAGAAAACACCAACAACACACCATCCCTGTAAAGGAAGACAGCAATGCAGGCTTTATGATGCAAGAACTCTGGACACTTAGCAGGAATAAAAAGACAATACATCACTTCAATATTGGCGAAAGGGATATCTCTTTGAGAAAAAGGGGGTTTAGCCATCTCTCAGATCCCAACAAATAGACCAGAGGGGCTGGGGCCTTCCAACAGTACTGTAACCAGTTCTTGGTGGTTCAAGCGTTGACCTAGGTTTGGATGCAGTGAGGGACAGTAATCCAGACGGGGAGCAGGCATTGAGTTGGGTACGTGATGGAGCTTGCTGCGGTTTGAAGGGGCATTCGAAGTATCCCGGTTGATGAGGCCACAAGGGTCGGTTCGCCATTTGATCAGCAGTCAGCGGCAAAGAGGCTGGTTGTTTGAGGCATGGTTCGAGATGCGGCCCTTCAAATGCTTCCGCAGAGACAAGCTGTTTGAGCTGGGGCAATCGATGTGCTCAGCTAATGCGGTACACGGAGCAGCAACAGCAGGTCATTTTGCCCTTGCATGTGTGTGTGTCTGTATTTGGTTGACTTGCTGAAACTTTGGTTGTTTAAATTGCTACACATTTCAGCAGGTGGGTTCCCTATCTGGGCAGAACCATTAAACATCTCAGATAGTTTTCGGGAGATTTGGTGGAAAGGTAAACGGCCCTGCTCACTTGTGATAGCCTTTTAGAGAGAAAAATAGGGCTGACTCAACAGGGAAAGAGGAGGTGAGTTTGAGTTGAAGCCACAGACAGCATGCTGTGTGCTTTTCAGACCTTCTATTCTCTGTTGGTGACAATTTATTGTGCATTGTCCTTGATTTGTCAAGTTTCTAAAAGTCGGACTGCCCCATTGAGAACTGTGATAGCTTGATTTTGTATTACTTGTGCTCCCTTTTCCTCCTTCACCCCCCAAAAAACTCTATGCGAAACTCTTTGTGATTGTTAGATTTTTGAATCCTTTCCTCTTGCGGTTCCTTTTCAACAGCAAAAAGAAAGCAAGTAAAAAAACAAAACCTTGGTGAACATCTTTTGTATAAGTTAGTGAGTTTTCCTTTCCCTTAGTGCACCTCACAAAGGTTACCATGACTATAGAAAATAAACAACATATTTATTTTGGAGGAAGATGAGGTTAAACAGCTTTATTTTGGAATCACAACAAGTGTTGGATGAATGCCTATGACTTGAAATGGGAGCTCATTAAACAAACGGGATATTCATTAAACAATCTGAATGTTGTCATGTGCATTTATTGTGCAGATATCATGGCCTGAAGGTTTAAGAATGGGTGCTGGAGTTTTTTAATTCAGGCATACCCGCCATAGTGCCCATGCAGCACCAAACAGCAATCCCCTGTTTTGTTGGTGAATATGTTTGTAAGAATTCTCCACACATGCCATTGCCTCTGCTCTCAAGCTTCCTAACACCTGCACTGTCTATTTATTTGTGTACATGAGCGGATGTGTGAGTTGTTCACCTTCTCCATAGTAGCCTGGTTCGGGTGCTAGCTTGCAAACTATTCCTCTAATCTGAAGTCTATTGTAAGGGTCTATTGAGTTTTTTTGATGCCATACTACATTAACCACCTGCCTAAGTGTGTATTCTCCTCATTAAGTTTCATGCATGTTACTACCACTTTTACTGAGGACCGCTCACAAAATAGGTTGAAGATTGGAGAAAGGCTGGGATGCGGCCTCCAGGCGTTGTGTGACACAACAGGAGGCTTTACTTAGTACTCAAATCCTCCCTGCCCAGCCCCAACCCGTGCCTCATTAGTGACTCCATCACAGGACATGGAACACGAGGAGGCAGAGATAGAGGGGCAGCAAGATGGAGAACGTGAAGTGGTTGATTCACGCCAGGAATATGTGCTTTATGTGGCAGATGAGGAGCATCAGGTAGAAAACAGAGCTCGCAATGTTCCCAACTCCATTCCCAGAATTCCAAAAACATTGGACTGGGTGGCTCTCTCATGGATGGAAAAGGGCAACTCGAGAGCTCTGAAAACAAGGCAAAGTCGAGCAATAGGTGAATGGAGATGCAGGACAGAAGGATAAACATAAGGAGGGGCGTGAAGTTCAGGAGGAGGTGGAGGGCAGCATTGGCTGGAACACAAGGTGAATAAAGGGTAGGAGGTGGATGTAGATATATGGCAGGTGGCTAAGGATCATGAAGAGTGGCAGCCAGAGGAGGAAGAAGCTGAATAAACATATGCTTGTGGCTCCTACCCCATTGGTGTAGGCAGCTTTTGGTGCCCGAGGGGCAGATAGCTCCTGAATGGGAACCAAGATTCTTAATGATTCATAGGTAAACCCACACGGAGTGGTGAATTTGTTGAGTTGAGGGGCCTAAATATTTCCTCATATTAGGGTGAACAACCAAGCTTAGCGAGGGAGCGCACATTAATTAAGAGGTTTGTGGGGTTACCCAAGACTAGTTCTTCAAATAATGTGATGAAATAATGCATTTTGCACTACAATCTTTGACAAAAATGAGTTATAAAGCCATGCAATTTACCGTTGGTGCAAATGAAAATATCAAGTAAATTCTATGCTACCAACAGTACACTTCATAGGAACACTATATAGCATTTTCATGAGGCTTAGTCCCATCACATTTCGATGCTGGTTCTGGTCATTGTAAATTGCTTGCATGAGACTGCTGCCACAACCCTTTTATGCCAGTAATGGTTTCATGAAGCTGTTGCCATAACCTATCTATGCCAGTAATGGCAATTTGAAATTTCATGCACGAAGCTGCTGTCACAGTCTATCTATGGCAGTATTGGTCAGTGTAAATCACTTCACTTGTATTGTAAGTAACTCCAATCAAGCAATCCCACTAAGTCAGTGCCTTGTCTGGGATGCCCAAGGGAAGCCCTTATTTATGTATTTTTAAGGCAAGTTATAATCTGGCTGACCCTTGTATAACACCCCTCTCTTAGAATCCCCCTTGACCCCACTGAGCCAAGACGTAGGCTTGTTTTGCAAATTTAAAAGGTTTATTTGAAAAATTAAACTATATATATATATATATATGACACTTCTATAAATAAATTGATAATGGATAGTACACTTGTGAATATGAGCAGTAATCAGCAAGAGGTAATCCTACAGTAGGACAGTACTTGGTTACTTATGAATAGGAACAGAAGAATGAGGTGGGAAAGAATGCTTTATATGGTTCAAGGAAACGCAATGATGAATGAAATGCAGTACAGAAAATAACTTGATATGGCTTCAACAAAGGACAATGTAATCTCTTTTCCTTGACAATTCACTCCCCCTCTTTATGCAATATAAGGAGATGGAAAGAAGACACACAGTTCTCAGGAATGCAAACAAATATAATTCAGTTCCCCTCTAGCAAGCTTAGAGGAAAACAGGTATGAGTTTTAACACAGGCAAGATACTTTGATGTGGTTGCAATTAAGTGAAAAATATGCTAAAAAGGCTTTTAATTCCTTAAAGGGGTTGAGGGTGGGTGATATCTAGTTTATATTAGTTCAGGCTCACTTTAGCAATGCTCTATGAGTAACTAGCAGGTTAAAACGCGTCCGTCGAGTGTAATTATGGAGGCCCTATAAGGACTAGCAAGTCTGTTCTAAGTTTGTTGGAAAGCCTAGAATCTTAGCTTTAAGATGACAGTTAAAACTCGCTCCTAGCGCAAACGGTTCCGGAGATACGGCCGATTTAGTCAAGGTCGTTTTTCGGATTTTAAATTTTAAAGCTCAGAATGACAGATGACAGTTTTCAGTTTTAAAGATGACAGAATGACACAATTCTAGGTGGCAGTTCTAATAGGCTAAAATAGTTTGGATTAGATTATTTTAAACTAAGAGATTGGTTTAGGCACAGTGAGTACTCACACTATATTTTTAAAATAAGCCGTCAAGGTCTGGTCAGGTTGGACAGGGCTTCCGACGGGTGGTTCTGAAGTCCCGGCTATCTGGGTCAGCTCTGCTCTCTGGGTCTGTCAAGCATCGGTTCTGCTCACAACGGTCTGGTTTGCGGTTCTCTCTGGTTCCGGATACAGCACTGCTTTCTGGATACTGCTACAGGTTCTTGCAAAAGTTCTTGGCAAAAAATTCAAACAGCTTGCCCGGCTGTTGAATAGTTTGGTTGGTTTTGAGGCCTGCTGAAGAGCATTCAGCTTGTGGATTCAGGCCTCTCTGCTACAAATTCTGGAGTTAATGTCTGCTACAGGTTCTGGAGATTGATGGATTTGAAGTCTGGATCTCTGGATGTGAAATCTGAAGTCTCCCGGCAAAGCATCCTGCAAGAAAGTGGAAAGTGAATGTCCCCACCTGTCCTGCACTGTCTGCTTTTATGTGTTTAGAAAGTGGGTGTGTGCGTGGCATAACTGAGCCTGCCCCTCTCTACTTGTCATTGGCCCAATTCTGCCCTCTCCCATGATTGGGGGAAGAAAATGGATTGTCATCATGATGAGGTCTGTTTATGGGTCAGAAGATCCTCCCCTGGTCAATTTGCCCACAAATCTATATTTGATTCAAATACATATTTCCCAGATACACAAGTGGTTGACATTACATGTACATATTACAGATGAATTAAGACAGGTCTCTGTTCAAGCCCCATGTTCCTGCGAGCTGGGATTCAGAAATGACAACATTTTGCGCTTTTTGGTCGGTTTACCAATATCGGACATTTACCAAAAATTACACAAATGTGCGCAAGGAGTATGGACATTAATTGATGAAGTGTCAGATTTTTAACATGCAGACATTTGGAGTTAGACCCTATTTTCCGCTAGCAACCCCCCAGAATACACCACAGGGTCCTAACACCTCTTAAAACATGCACAGAAAAATCACAAAAATAATGATATTACTTATATAATTCTGACAAGTCCGTACTATGAATTATCCATCTTTTTTTAAAATTATGCTCTGGCCCAAAGGGTTGTGGTTTCCCCTAAGCACATGGTGTAGTTTCTGGTTTGTCCACTTCCCCCAAGCTCAGCTTGCTAGCAGAGGCACTGCCCCTCCCAGTTTCTCCCAAGAGGAAGCCATTTTACGACCCCCTCAATATAACATTTGCCTGAGTCCAGGACAGGGCTTTGTTCACTTTCCTGCAGTCCCCAGGTGCTCCTCCCCTAAACCAATCAGAGAGGTGTCATCTCCTTTTGGCAGGGGCAGCAGGATGCAGCTAGGCCTGGGAAGAGTGGCTGAGCCGGTTTCTCCTGTCGGGGGTAGTTGTCAGGCAGAATTCAGCTAAATGTCACTTTAGTTCCCAGTTTTCTACATTCAAATCCAACTTACATGCAGCTATTTTTTATATATACATTAAATAATTACTTCCTTCAAGTCATTTCAGAATATAGTTTGACATTGTATCCACCTCTTAGCAAGTCTTTCCTTGGCCTGGTTTGGGTTCATTTGTTCAGTTTTACACCAAATTCTGGTGGTTTTAAAACGCCAGCTTTATGATAGTGGTGAGCACCAGTATTGCATCCCTTTTGACATTAATAAAATGAATTCCCCACAATTCTGGGTTGCTTTTGGCAATCAGCATTGCCATTCCCAATGGTTTCAGGCTACTGTGTGTGTAGCCCAATGGTGGTTTTAGGCAGTGCCCTCCTGTACTCACAACATAGGCAAAAATGGGTGGCAGCCTATTCTTCATGTTTTCCCTGTGCACTCTCTGGGGAGTTCTGGCCATCATGATGTTTTCAATGCCAGTAACGCAGTTTTATGGTAGGGATTGGCTGCATGGGTAAAAACACCCCACAGTATGAAGCTTCTGCCACACCCTATCTATGTCAATAATGGTCAACAAGGCTAACTTACTAAGACTATTCCATGCACTTCCGCAACTCAGATCAATTAATTCACAGGAAATAAAGGCGGTGAGCTTCGAAGATGACCATTATCTAGATAAAGTTCAGATCGAATTATATACTGCTGAGGCCATGAATCGAATTCTAGACATGGCCACTCCTTTGCTCACACTAGGATTCACACTCACGTCAATTTCGGATGAGTTAAGAGATGCTGACAAATCAAAGTCCTGCCGCAATCACCAAGCACATTTGTCCAACGCCTATAACAAGTCACGAGACGATAGACCAACAAGACATATGAGTCCTAACTCATAACCCTCTAGAAATTTCACTTCGTTATCAGGCAATCAGTCAGACACTAAGAGACAATTTCAAGACAACCAACCTTTTTGGAGAGATTATGAAGAAGATGCATCACAATTGATGAAAGAGTCAGAAACTCGATCATAACCACCAACCAACCCAAAGAGCAATAGATGGAAACTCTGTTCTTGGAATACAAGAGGATCATACCATCTTTTCAACTCTCCAGAACTTGTACTAGAATCTTGCCACATTATATGCCTACAAGAGACTTGGATGACTAACACGCCGGCCTGTGATGGGTACATCACTGCCTTTAATCCGGCCCTGAAAGGGACCGGGGGCCGTGCGGCAGCAGGCCTTTTGACGTTGATAAAGATATCTCCACTTTGGAATTTCGTTGAAACAGAAAACATAAATTCTTGGACCCAACGGACTATCATCAAAATAGAGAGTGAGACGACCCAGGAATTCCTATTGGAATCACATTCCAGGCCAAGGAGCATGCTTGCAATCATCAATGTGTACTGGAAACCAGTGGCAAGCAATGACAATAACTTCTTGGATGGCATATTTCTAACAATGGACAGAATTAGTGCTAAATTCTGTGATATAAATTCCATCATTTGCAGAGATCTTAATATTCACCTATATGACATTAGTGGTCTCCCTAGACATTCAAATGACCTCTCTACCAGAGCTCTCCATTGATCGAAGGAGATCTCTGCGAGAAACCTAAAATTAATAAACCAACCATATGATGACCAGAAACTGCCAATCCCGACATGGTCTTACCATAACTCTTCTACCATCATCGACTACATATACCTATCACCAGCCATAACCAATATGTTATTGGACTTCCAAATAATACCTACTACTGAGAGTGATCACTCAATGCTTATGATCTCTGTTGCAGGAGCTGGAGACCCTTTGCCCTTTCCGCCTCCCCCGTGGCTTGAAATCGTTGGAGGTAATACCAGATTAAGAATTAGCAAAAACCAGTTAGCCACTATTCCGCAGATCTTCCAACAAACGTTCTTGTCAAATGAACAGAAAATAAAATAAACTATGACTGGGTATTACTCCCCTTTCAAAAATACAAGCCTGCTACAGAGAAACTGACTCATCAACACTACTATAACCAGGAAATAGTTAAAAAAAGAAAATTGTTGTGGCAAAACCTGCGAAAATGGAGAAAAGATCCATCTCCAGCAAACCTGGAAAAGATCCGAAAAGCAAAACAAGGATACAGAAATTGCAACAAATCAAATGCGATGGCATTGCAGCAAACGGATGCCGAAGCAATGTTAAACACGCCAGAAACAAAAATCTGAGATCCTTATGGGACCTCCTAAATAACAATGCCCAGTAGCAACAATTGATGGTATCAGAACGTCACCCAAGACAATTGGATCACACACTTCTCCAATCTCTACACAATTCACGTAACAGCCACAAAAGAACGGAGATACTACCAACCTCAAATCAATGGTCCTTTACCTGGGAGAAGCATATATTCGTAGAAATGATTGGTAAACTAAACTCCTCCAGAGCACCTGGGCCAGATGGGCTATCCAATGCCGCTCTGAAACATGACCCAGAGACATGGGCGAATCTCATGGATCATATACTAACACTAATTAACACAGTAAAGTTACTACCACGGACGTGGACCAAAGCGGTATTGATCCCAATTTATAAACAGTGTGATAGAGATAACCCTGTCAACTTTAGACTCATCGCCCTGCTAGATCCATTGGGAAAATTATGTGCCTCATACCTGCTCCAAAAATTGACTACATGGGCAAAAGCTTCAAATCGATTTGACAGTCGGCAAACTGGCTTCACCAAGAATGTAGGAACTAACATAAATCTCCTAATTCTAAACTTGATAAAACATGAAGCCATGCGAAATAACGTGCCTGTCTATGCAGTGTTTATAGAGCTACATATGGCGTTTGATGCCATAAACCGATCTATCTTGTGGGAACAACTTGCCAAATCGAATTGCCCTGTAGAAATCAGGGAACCGATCAGATTACTATATTCCAACACGACAGTTGCGATCAGCTTAACAAAAGAAGGATCAACAACGGAACCCATAAGAACCTGGAATGGCTTAAAACAGGGATGCCCACTAGCAACTACCCTGTATAACCTGTATTCTGCCAATTATTCTATGAACATCGATCCTGCAAACCTCAATCTGCCGAAGATAAATTCACTCCCGGTTCCATACCTTATGTATGCTGATGACATTGTACTTCTAGATAAAATGCCATCTGGACTACAGGAGAACCTACGCATGACCAAATTATATATGAGCAAGAACGAACTTCAGATCAACAACAAAAAAACTAAAATTATGGAATTAACTAACCATCACAAGGTTTCTAGGTGATATAGACCAATAAACTTCATCCTGGACAAAAAAGCGTTGAATGAAGTTACCTCCTTCAAATACCTTGGTGTATTATTAAATCAACAAAAAGAAGAAACAGCCTGGGTGACCATGTTGGAAGGTAAAATCCAAATGTTGGCATGACAAGGTGTGATGCTACATAGGCGTTATGGAAATTTTCTGCGAAACTGATCATAACGTTTTACCGCCAAAAGGTTATTCCCATCATTACCTATGGAAGTGATGCGATGATCAATGCAACTAACATAAACTGGGAAAAGCTAGAGGCACTATTCTGGCAGAAAATCTTGCAGCTCCCAAAGAGCTTTCCTATGCCCAGAATACGTTTTGAGGTAGCCCTAGAATCATTAGCTTCAATAGTGCGCTGGAAGCAGTTGGACCTCCTGCGTAAGGTCATAAACGAAGATCCAATCCCAGCAATGCAAATCCTCAGAATAAAGCCACACACAATGCATAATACCATCTTGAAAGCATGGAGAACTGAACTGCTAAACCAAATGGCAAAGGAAGACATTACGGAAGAAATGCTCATAAATCGCCCACAACGGGCCAAGATCAAGCTACAGCACAATGATTGGTCTAAAACAATCGCAGAGAAGGCATCCTACTCAATGAATTTGCAATGCCCGATAGACATACGAGCATTGAATGAACTTCCACACTACTTGGAACTCTTTCCGGACCCTATTATACGAACAATCTTCAGGAAAATGCGACTAAATATTTTACCCACCAAACAAAGACTCTCTCAAATTCGATCCATACCAAAACACGAAACTTTTTGCAGTTTTTGCCAAAACAAAAAGACACCAGAGTCTCTTAATCATCTTATCATGATTTGCCCTGCACTAACTCACAAAAGAATCCTCTTTGGAGCCCTATTTAAGATCTCTCAAAATCAAGAACATGGTGACTCCAGGTGGCTAAAACTCCTACAAGGACAAAATAACAAGCTGATATATATAGTCACACAATTCCTAGATAATATTTTGGAGCTTACTTAAGCCACTTAAAGTGCTTCTCTCTTTTTTTTCTCTGTCTCTTTTATTGTGGTGCTCTGTTTTTTTTGTAATTTGTAAATAACGAGAAATGTCAATCCAAATGAAAAGTTTATATATATGAACTATATATCATTTTAAATAAAAAAATAAATAATGGCCAGTGCAAGTCACATGCATGTAGCTACTGCTACAACCTATCTATACCAGTAATGGTCAGTGTGAATCTCGTGCATGAAGCTGGTTTCACAACTTAACTATGCCAGTAATGATCAGTGTAAATCACTATCATGAGGCTGCTACCACAACCTATCTATGCTAGTAACGGTCAATTTAGCTCACATGCATGAGGTTTCTGACACAAGCTATCCATGCCAGCAGTATCCAAAAGGGGTTTACAGTGACCAGTCATAAAAACAAAACATGCACACACACACTCAGATTCACTCTGATCCTAACATACACATATATACATGCACAGCTGCAGACTCACTCAACCAGCCTTACACACACAAACAAACTGCAATTCATTCAAACATACACACAAGCATACATACGCATAACACAAAACACACACACGCTTACCTTAGGTTGTCTCTTCTATCGTTGCTTCAAGGGGACATGTGTGGGCTAAGTACACAATAGAGCCAGAACTGCCATACCACTGTCACTTCATGGGACAAATTTAGGTGTGCATTGACTGGCCACCCCTGAAGGCGTTGAAAACCTGGAAGTACAGTCATCATTTGGCAATGTTCTTGCCAAGTAACCCTTTGAGTGGTGCACTGCATCACACACATCACACTCTGCAAGAAGGTTGTGAAGCAACCCTGTGAGTGGTGCAATGTGCCACACGTGTTGACATGCCTACTGTAATGGTTCATTGAGAAGCCACCCTCAACACAGGGAGTTCCTTCCCTCCCCATTCATGTGGCTATGCAACAAACTGTTTAACAGATTCTTTTTTGAGCCTCATCTCAGACACATATCATGGCCCTTGGATCTCTCTACCTTGAGTTAACAATGAGCTAAGAACTAGGCTGGTGTACAGTAAATATATTGGTACTTATTGAAATGAAAAGTAATAGAAATTAGCACAAAAATGTCAAAAACCACTTTATCCATGGCACAACACAATCAACTTCTCTCAGCATAAATAAGTCACTAAAGTGAGTTAAAAAGAATACAATCACAATTCTTCACGTTCTGCAAATTTCACTTCACAAAATAATTACACTGATCAATAACAAAGGCACTTACCTAATGGTGTATAATTTAGAATTATTCTGCAGTCTTAAAAGGCTAGCAGTAGGATTTCAAGATTGGTAGTTATGATTTCACCCACACGTTTGGTTTAAAATAAATACATGGTAGTTTCTCAGTTTGTTTTTCAGACCCCCCATGCTTTGGTTTATGTTGGGAAGTCAGACAGAAAAATTGGAATGCTTTGGGGAATTTTGGATTTCAGACTCCTCTGAAAGGCCTGTGTTGGGTTCAGCTAGACAACAAGGATTACCCAATTAATGTATAGACTATAGTTTTCAGCGCACACTGAGAAGTGAGTTTTGTTAATTTTGAATGTTAACAGAATTCACCCTGTAGTGTTCTGCCAAATGGGGCATTAAATAAATTAATATTTTTGGTCAAATAGGCTAAGGATCTACACAGTTTTGCCCTCCCCCCACCCCTGCCCAATATAAAGGGAAAGGATTCAAGGCAAGCAGAGTCCCCAACCTTTTGGTTTCCCAGGGCTCAGTTCTACTTAGCAAGCCTCTATTTAAGGTTCTGGAAAGCCAGCTGCATCTCAGGACACTATGGAAAGATAGGACAGGGGTCTGGTCACTCCACTCTCAAAGATGGCCTCCCACTCTCCACCATAGGACCCAGTCAGCTTGGAGGCCTTCCCACGAATAGACTGCTCCACCCAGATGCGCTCTCAACAATCTCCCCTAGTGTCTCCTTGCAGCTGTCAGATGGTAAGTTTTAGCCTTCCTGATGGTCTGTCTGTTCCTGTCTTTCTCCTTTTTCTGCCTGTCCTTATTGTTGTGTGTGTCCCTTGTCCTAGTGCAGTGCCACTTATATAGCAGCAATGACACTGCCAATTTTACAATCTTGGGGAAGTATCCTGCAATAATCCCTGCCACTAGGATTAGACGTGTACCCTTCTCTCTCCTCCCAAACCCAGCCTCCAAGTCAGGATTGGTTTAGGGGTGTGGAGCAACATATGGCAATTTCCATTTAATTGCCCTTTGTTCTCCTTTCAACTTTTTTGGCAAAAACTAGTTATGTATCACAACTTCATAATTCTGCTAGCAACTGCCACACTAAATATTTTTTCTGATTCAGCTAATCATGAAGAATTAGATAAGCTAACCACCCAATCTGTACGATGTAGCACAGCCATGTGGTGCATTTCTGCCATTTCCATAAAAAGCACGACAGTTATGAATATGTAAGTTATTGAGCATATCCCTAATTTCATTTTCCACCCGGTCACCAACTCTCACATTTGGAGCATGTTCAGATCAGCCATAAACATAGTTTAAATGGCCATTACAGTTCCCAGAGTTGCATGTGGACATTTTTCATATCCCCCGAATTGCCTGGAAATTATATAAAAAATGGGACAAAAATTAAATCAATCCGCCTTATGATGGCTGAGAAAAAAGGCCTAAATGGTAATAGTCCTTTTAAATTAATTGTGAATCTTTATGTGGGATAAATGGCCCTGACTCCTGCCTTCCAGCCATTTGTTTTCACTGGGTCAGCCTGTGCCCAGAGTATTTATTTTTTTATCAGTCTTTGCTGTACTGGAAGCTTGTTCTTTGAAGTTGGTGCCCCATTTTCACACATATTAATCGTGCTCCAGCAAAGAGTGTCTTTTTCTTGAAGTCAATGCTTACAGAGCCAGCAGGTCTGGAGAACAATTAATTTCGAAACCTTTAGCAGGAAATGTTATGACCGTTGCTTTTTAGATGGGAGATGTGACATCAAGGCTGAGAGTGGGAGTTTTCCTTGTGCAGTTTTTCCTACAGCCAGCAAAAGGGTCAGCCTTGGGCTGGCATTTTTCCATGAAGACAAAGTGGCGCTTCAAATGTCTTTGGAGGGTTGCTAGGTGAAACATAATATACAATGCTTTTGGTCAACCCGAACATCATGTTTTCTTTTCCTGACATTTTTCAGTGAGCAGTGATATATTTTTCACGTTTACTTTTTAAAATCATTTTTATTTGCACACACATGTGCAGGCCATTTATGTTTTCAATGTTTAACAATCCTGTTTTCCATGTGACAGGGATGTTGTATTACTCCTTCTTTTGTAAATTAAAATGCTGCTTATCCATTGGTAATGACAGGTAGGCCCTTTTCCACATGTTTCTTTAATTTTACTCGAAAAACAAAAACATAGGCTAGGCCGTTTTTGTTTCAATGTTTAAAATCTTGCTATTCATGTGAAAGGCACTTCTGTTTGGGGCCTTTAAATACACCCCACACTACAATGCCTTCACATTTCTTTTAAATATAAAGTCTGGATCCCAGACTGAGCATCTGCCCTGCACCAGGCTTGAGGGTTCATCGAGCACCAAGGAGGAGACAGGGGGATAACCAACACCACTGATTCCTGGGCTTGCCCCTGTCCGAACCTGTGAATGGGGTTCTGTGGCTTAAATGGTTGGATCAGCAAAAGGGTACTACCCCAACACTTTCCAAAATGGGACCGCCATTAGTGGGCAGTACGTACCACTTCTCTATAAAAATAAAATGTGTCATGCAAGAAGAATGCACTTTATGTATTGGGCACAACTGCAGTGCATAAACACATTTTGTGGTTGCATAATCCAATGTTTTATATGCTTGTGCCATCTGCCACTATGTTAGACTCCTCTATTTGTGGAGGAAGAATTTGGCATCACTTTGGTGAAACAGGTAGTTGATCGCCATTGTATAGAGCACAAAGGATGAGCCAGAGATCTGACTGTAGCTAGTGGCACCAGCTTCAGCTAGCGGGACGGTGTACTCAGCACCCCATATTCTGCATGGTAGACATATTGGATGTGCATGCAGTCTCTGAAAAGTCATTGCTGGGGGCCATATATATCAACCTTTCCTGGTCTAATGGTCTTACTTTGATTTATACTGACTCTCCAGGAGGTAGTATGTCTGAGCAATTAAAGCAGCACTTCTGAAGGTAACTGATGATTTAAAGGTACAGAAAACACCCAACAAGGGAATGATCACTATATTACTGTAAAACTATATTCTTTATATAAAGGTTCTGCAAACTAATAACAAAGCGTGAGCCAATAAATTCAGCAGAACCTTGAATCAACAGAATGTTCACTCTATTCATGGAATTGCGTTCGGATTAACAGATTTGGGTGACAGATTCTGATTTAGCTCATTACAATTCACACTGTGAAACATTGCTGTAAACATTACGTTGAAGAGGTCAGAACTTTTCCTGGCAGCACATGTTCAAAGTAAACAAAGTATCAAGTTAATGGAATAGATCAGAACTTCGGGGACATTCCCGCCAGGGATGCGTACAGAAAGCTAATAGATTGCAACAGACCGTTTCTTTAATGCAGAAACACAAATAAGTATGGGTTTGCAGCTATTAAACAATGTACCCTTTTAAAAAAACATTTAGTGCCAAATTCATAGAAAGGTAATGGTAACTAAAATGCACAAAGGATGTTTTTTCTCATTTGTATTAATTTGAGAAATGTGCGGGTGACCTTATTCACGAAGGTGGCCTATGCATTAGTAGTCTGAGATGAAGCCAATTGATGCATTGGCCAGCCCCTTCCCATCTATGGTACTCGCTGCACCCAGGTGGATGCTAGGACTGCATTTGTGAAATGTGTTAAAAAGAAAAAAACATTTCTATACATGCTTGAGGGATAGTAACTAGGTTGCGGCTGTGCCACTAAAGAAACGTATCCAGTGATAATGTTGCTTTGAAAATGGCAACCAGGTGGTGACATTTCCCTAAAAATGCACTCTCCAGACAATCAAACACTTTCCCGAAATATTCTAGGATTGGGGATAATAATATATAATTATATCCCTCCTAGAATATTTGTGGAAAAAATTTTAGGGTACAGGAAAAGAAAGTTGCTTACCTGATGACTTTTTCACAGCAACATTATCACATGGAACCAAAAAGACAACACTCATGAATGAGTCAGAAAATAACCTGTCGTACATTGCACTTCCCCATCTCCATTCAGTCACGTGGGAATATGTTTGTTTTCTGCACATTTCCATGTGTATTCCATTTCTAAATTTGGGATGAGCATTAAAATGTGAAAAAACACCCTCTTATTTGTGCAAATGAGTTGGAAAAGGGAACCAGAATTTGCATATTTATAATGCACAACCAAAGGAACTTTTTTAAAAGGGCACATTTTTCTTGGGAATAAGTGATGATATGCATTAACAGAGGTCCTCACTTGCACAAACAAATGTTTTGAGACTAAGGGAATTATTCACAAAGCATTTTCCAATGGGGTTTTGCTATTATAAAACACTTCTGGGAATTAGGCCCTAGGCCTCTTACTGTAGACATATGTATTTTTCCTAGGTATGGAGCTCATAATATTGCAAAGATACCTAACTAAATGCACTCTTCTAAGGAATGCCCGAGTCCACACCATGAATGCTTGACGTAAGACTGACCCTGCCTCAGGCTTATTTATTTATGCACAATGAAGAACAATGCTTTTGATTGCAAAAGAACGTACAATAGATACGATTTCAGATTTGATGGGAAGCAGTGAGCTACTTACAATGGAGAGAGTTTGAGTGACATGCTGGCCAGGTTGTGGTAGCGAGTTAATGGAAAATTCACCAGGGACAATACATATGTGCACTAACATAGATTAAGGACAATCAACTTTAGAATTTTTTAAGTGCAGGTAGTTGGTATGGCCATCTATCTTAGGAATGTGACCATGATGGAAGACATGTTAGAGTGGAGGCAGAGAACCTGAGTGACAGGGGCAGGTTAGAGGCAAAGGAAAAATGTTAGCTTTAAGGCAGATGAAAGGTAAGTTAAGAGTATAACTCAGAGGCGAGGAGGTAGGCAATTTGGCCTTAAACAAATCAGTGTGGACTGTTTCTTGGATGTTCGGGAGAAGAAAATTCAATGCAAGTGGAGCAAGAAGAGAGGTAGAGGAGAAGTGAGAGGACACACAGGGATGACGAAGTGCCACAAGGTAGCCGGGGGTGCACAATGGAGATTATGAGAAGGCTTGTAGGGTTGGATATAGGAGGATAGATACAGTGTTGCCTTACTGTGGATAGATTTGTGAACCGGGATAAAGAAATTTAAAGATGGCCCTGTTTTACATCGCCAGCCATCCAGCCTGGTGACTATAAAAGGAAGTAAATGTGAAGTGAGGGAGTTTAAAGAGAGTCATTGCAGTAAAGTTAAACATCTTGTCGATGGGGGGACAAGAGAAGAAGCTGGTACAATAGTCTAGTTTAAAGAAGACAAGAGTGGTTATGCTTGGCGGTGTTGAAAGCAAAGAGGTGCCTGATTTTCTTAATATTTAGGAGTTTGAGGCAACACGTTGCAGTTTTAGAGCTGAAAGTAGAGAAGGTGTGAGAGGAGTCCTAGATGACACAGAGAGTTCTAGCTGAGGAGGAGCAGGTCAGAGTGTCAGGTGGGAACTGGACAGAAAGGCAAGAGATGACAGAGAGTATTTGGCAGGGAATAAGTCCACCTCTGTTTTGTTCAATATCAGAAAGTGTGAAGCCATCCAATATGTCATGGCAGAGTGACAGTTTGAAGGTACAGTGAGTCGGGGGTCTATGTCTGGAATACCCTTAATCACTTAGGGTGAAACCCCAATTCTTTCAAAATATGAAAAATTATAGAGGTCCCTCTACTGGGAACACATGTGCTCAAATAACCTGTTCTATGGAATGTATCCCACTCAGGAGGGTCTGCGAACATGGTTTAACTCACTGCACCCTTCTCAACTAAGACCTATCATTTGCATATCAGTTTGGTTCCACCTAGGAATTCCAGCACCAAAATGCTAGGCAATTATCCTCTGAACAAGAGTACCATCAACAAACCCAGACATGTGTTTCATCCTTGTTGGGTCTCATCAGTGAGGTGAGGC
Organism: Ambystoma mexicanum; assembly: GCF_040938575.1. Lineage (NCBI taxonomy): Eukaryota > Metazoa > Chordata > Amphibia > Caudata > Ambystomatidae > Ambystoma > Ambystoma mexicanum. The sequence goes on along the minus strand of NC_090930.1, from coordinate 288,898,026 downwards.
ACATTGAGCAAGAGGTCCATTTCTGCATTACCCTTAATGACTTAGGGTGAAAGTCACTAAGGGCAATCCAAACATGGACACTTTGCTCACTGTGCTTTAGAGAGTCTCAGCTGGACCAGACCTATATGCAAATGGATCTGCCTCCTCTATCAAGGGTACAGTGAGCTAACATGCATTATGTTTGGGTTTCTTTTGTTATTTATTTATTTATTTATTTATTTATTTATGTATTTTATTGTGCATTTGTTATTTACATTTTCCATTATATAGTAATCATTATTTTGTAGAAATTGTATGTTTGAATTTGTGTTAATGTAAAGTATGACAATTATAATGTAATGTTACTAAGTTTTTCAGTTGTATACGTTGTGGATATTTTGATGTTATTTGTTTGTATGTTTGTATTATACAAATATGTTATAGTTTGTTTGATGTATTTACAGTGTAAATTTAATTAACTTTTTTATAATTTTCCATTTAAAAAAATGATTTGTTTGTATGGATATAGGTTTATTTATTACATGATACTATTTGATGTTTTCAGGTTTATGGATGATTTAAGATTGCCATTATATTTAATTTAATTTAATATTTTTTATAAATGCATTGATAATATATTCATATGTTGTTAACGCAATATTATTATTTCTAAATGTTTGTAGACTTTTCAGTTTTTTTTGGTTTAACCTTATCTCTTTTGTAAAAAGTTTTTTTCAAATTATCCCCTATGTTTTATTTTAGGTTTTGTAATTGTCTGTACAATTTTTTTAAGTACTATTACATTTTGAAAATGAGTATGTGTTCTAATTTGATTTAATTGAAATATAGCAATGTTTGGTGTCATTGTGATTTTGTTCATGTAGTTGTGTAATATGTAAATTATTAATGTTTTTGAAAATGTAAATATAATTTTTGTGATGGCCTCCTCATAACCACTTAAAGCTGTCCATCAACTTATGTTAATACGAACCTTTGAAAAAGAGTCACATTTAAAAAAAGAAACTTGAAAAAAGTACAATTCGATTTCATTCATTTATGTATAATAGCTTTTAGAAACATACCCATTAAACCTTCTCCAAGTTGTCATTTTCTTTTAAAAAACAGTAAAGCTCAATGTAATACTTGTATATACTTGTTAATTTTTTTCTGTCTATCATTAGGAAAATCACAAGATATTCAAGAGGCATATAAAAGTACACTGACAGTTATTAATGTTAAAATAATATATATTTAGAGCTGATATTCTGTTTTATTAATTTTGTTATTTTATGCATTAAGATGTAATAACATTGTTACAGTTCTGTAATTGTTCATAGAACATTTTGAAGTACTATTGCATTTTTAACTTATTGTGTGTCATAATTTCTTTAATTGAAATATATGATTTTTTTTATAATTGTTTTTTTAAATATAATTGAGTACAATTTTAATTATTAATATTTGTGAAAATGTGAAAAGAATTTTGTGATGGCTTTTACATCATCCCTTTGAAGGGCTCACAAAATCTACCAGCCCACTAGCATGGTGAGTAGTTTTTATGAAGGACGAGTACCATTTGCATGATACTCGACCTTGCTGGCGAGTATGGGGATGTTCTAAACATATTTTTCATTTACTGCAAACGCACTTTGTTTGCAGTAAATGGCAAATGCAAGTTTCACTGTGCATGCTTGACAGCATTGCACCGAATATGAAGTCTGCTTATGGCGACATACACTATTTTACAAAAAAACACTGGTAAATATTTTGTCACCAGTCACCTTGGGGCAAGTGCATTTCTCTGAGATTGTGTATGTAAACTAAGGTACTCGCCCTTTAGCTCTAGTGAGATTATTAAGAATTTGCAAGACCTGCTTTGAGCCTTCCCTTATTTATAATGTTAACAAGCAGATTTGAAAAAAGTAAAATTAAAAGAAACTAGTTTTTAAATTTGAAAAAATCACTTAGAGTTTATTTATGTATAGTATCTATTTGAAAAATACCTATTACTTGTTCTCTAAGTTATAATATGAATAATTGTATGTACATGTTCAATTTATTATGGGTATCATTATGAAAATCACCAGAAATTAAGGAAGTATATAAAAGTAGATATACATGTTATTAATATTAAAATGATATATATTTTGAACTTGTATTTTGTTTTATTATACTTAATGAACAATATTTGATGTATGGTGCATTGTTTATGCATGCATTTTAAATATTGCTTGTTTATAAATAATTTAATTAGCGCTAACTTTGCTTGTGTATGTATGATTAAGTAAATAAAATATATTATAATTACAATATGTATTTTTTGAAATCAGCAACAACTATTTTAAGTGTTGGTGCACCATAAAGCAAAAGTTTAAATTATAATCTGTGTTGTACGCTTTTTTAATATTAATGGATTTTTTTAAATTGGCATGACGTGTATTTGTGATTGTTGCATTGTTTTATTAATGTTAAAAGTTGTATATGCATTATGTATTAACTTTTAATTGTATAAATGAACATTATTTAAATTTTGACTTATAATAATTATATTACTGAGGTACACATGTTGGATTTACTTTTTTTAAATATATTATTTTGTTTGGGCTGTAATATTTGTTCACTCTAATTGAGTGTTTTATAGGTAGTAAAGGTGAATATGTGCAACACATACTTGAGTCTATTTTATATTTCTATGTTATTGAGGTTTAAAATCTGTATGGGGCTGATTTACTAAGGTAAATAAGTAGTTTAAGTAAGACTAAATTCATTAAGCTAAAAAAATAGTGTAAGAAGAACTTAAGCCATTTTTTGGTACGAGTGTAACTTACACTATTTTTATCTTAGTAAATCCGCCCTGTATATTTATATTTGACTTTTAATTTCATAACCGAGCATCATTTTATTTATGTATTATTATAAGTTAAAACACATACATATGTTTATTAAGATTTTTGACTTTCTTTTCTTTATAGGATTTATATTTCTTTTAAAAAGAAACATTATTTTACTTGGAAATGTGCACATATTTTATTGTAATACAATAATTATATTGAAAAGGCAACGGCCCAAATTCATAAATAGCCAAGACAGTGTACATTTTAAAGTGCAACTATTTATTTCGATATGCATGCTATATTGTACAAAAAAACTAGTTTTAATTAATATTCAATTCAATTGATGAATGATACTTTCATTTTTGCAGACAAGTAGCAGCATTTGCTTCTCTAACTGCAATTATTGTTCCACATTTTAAGCAGCCTAAAAAGAATAAGCATACTCTGGAACAATAGTTGCTAAAGTTGGAAGTCACACAGAATCACCAACTTGATATGTTTTGGAAACTTTAGAATGTATAGGTTCATGTTACACTTTCAGTGGCCCAAATTCAGCAAGGAAGATATGAGTCATAAGTCCAAACTACACCCAAAATGAGTCGCAACTTCCACAGAGGAAAATTAGACAAATTTACAAAAAGGATTTCCTACCAAACAAAGAAAGGCAAAAGTCGAGAAAAGGAACGTACGTCAAAGATGATCTCCTTTCAAAAACGAAAGTCACGCAAAGACAAGTATGCGTAAACAACCCCATAAGCACATGAACATCAATATCTCTCCAAAACAATTATCAGAAAATACACAACATCCACAATCAGCACTATGCCAACCAAAGAGGAAACTGCACATAAAAAACCCAACACACGTCCCGTAACACACCACATACTGCATCAAACACACCTACTTGACACATCATACATGCAGCCAATACAAGAATCCCGAAAAGGGAACAACACCCTGATGCAAAATACATGCACATTGGCAGCACAAAAGACACACCTGATCCCCCCCCACACACACAGCTGCAAAACATCCCACACAAACAGGAACAAACCAACCGATACATTGATGATGCACATCAGCACGAAACATCATGAGGCTGCACGTCCTGATGTCATGGCGCACAGTGCCACTGCATGTCCTCATCTCAGGACATGTATACCTGCGATTTGGCCATGGCACCCTAATTCCAGCAATGGCATGATGCTGCAGTCGTAGCCACTGGGTCTTCCGCACCAGGGTCACCCCCTTTGGCATGTCGGACATGGAGGTCTATGGAAGGTACCGCTTCCCTCCGAACATCATCTTGGAGATTTTGCAGGAGTGGGAGGGTGCATTGCACCCACCACAATGCAGTCAAATGCTATCGTGGCACATGTGAAGCTCTAGGCCACACTACACTTCTTCGTCACAGACTCATTTCAGAGGACCAGTACATCACTGCAAGCATTTCACAGATCACGCAGTCACGCAACCTGCACCAGATCATGGAATGCATCATATCATGCCGCCTCCCAGGATGAACAAACACAGGTGGCCTGCGCATTTCACACGGCACACTGCTTCACCAGGGTTATCGGTACTATTGACAGCACCCATGTCGAACTCTGATCTCCCCCTTAGGACTGAGCGCACATGTTACAGAACTCCATTGGCACTCCACCAATGCCGAACTGGTCTTCAACACGGGTGGCCTGTTCACCGATGTGTATGCCAATTTTCCTGGCTCCAGCCACAAAAGCCACACATTCTGGGTCTCCAGTATGTGTGCACAGTGGGAAGCTGGACACTACAGGGACATGTGGTTTATAGGTAAGTACTGCAACTCTGACTACCTTAAACTACACACATTCCTCCACACACAGGAACCGATGACCATCTGAACACATGTACGCGACCATTGGGTCCACACAAAGCCAACCAGCACACATCCAACAACACACACATAGGAACACTCAATGCACACTGATTCCATTCATGCCCATCTCTATGCAGGTGATGCCGGTTATCCATTGCGACCCTACCTCATGACACCCTACAGGTAGACCGCCACCATGCAACAGGAAAGGTACTATCCGGCACACAGAGCCGCCAGGGGCATCATTGAGCTTTCCATGGGCATCCTGAACTCACGATTCAGGTGCCTAGACCACTCGGGGGGGGGTGTCCTCCTGTACAGGCCAAACGTTGTGTGCAACATCATACATGCCTGTAGCAACCTACAAAACATCACTGCGTGCAAAGGTGTACCTGTAGAACCAGTACCCAACTTCAGGCCTGAGCCACAAGCCAGGTCACCGATCTGGGGAAAGGACAATGCAACAGAAGTGCGAGTGAGGAGGCGGCTGCTCAACAGCTTCTTTGCATGAGCATGCATGCATCCTGCAAGGAACAGTGACTGTACATGCAATGGTTTTCACGACAAGAGGATGCCACCTTTCAGGAATGGCCTGCACACACTCACCTGCCTGAGACACCCAAGGAAACAGACATCTGGCCATGGCAACAGATAGCAAACGGGCACGCACCACACACCTAGCCCGCACTGCACATCAAAGAAATTGACTCATATTGAGATGAATCTGGCTATGTCATCACTCCTTTCCAACGGAAAGTCTTTCTCCATGTGACCAGGGTAAGGCCGAATCCTGACCGATGGGAGAACCACATTGGGGGAGATGACTTTTATGGGTCTGGAGAGGTGTCACCAAACAAGAGATGGTATTCCCTCTTTCCCCTAGAACCTGATGACCCCCCTCAATACCACAGACCATTATGGCATGTTGTAATGTTGCATAAGAATGCCCCATGATGACTAATATCAAAACTTTGAGAGATTCCCCTTTACATTCAGAACATGACACCCCCCACACACACTGAACTCACATATCTTTATGGCTTATTGGGCTGTAGACCCAGTTGAACCACCATACACCAATAGTAGAACTCTTTCTAACATCTTCTGTAAAGACACTGAGACAAGGAGGAGCACGGAAGAAAAACAGAGCACATAAATAGAGACGCCCTCTAGTTGTTTGTGGAGACCAATAGGTGGAGCAATGTTTAAAAGTAGGAAGCATCAAGATGGAACAAAGCCCCATGGTTTGCAGGACTATAAGGAAGAGGTACTTTTGTAAGTTAATGGTGATGAAGATTGTGAAAGACCTAGCATGAGAGTAAACCAGGCAGTATGATTGCGAGTCTGGGACTGCAACCAAATACAGTGAACATTGTAAGGTACTGGCAGGAGAGTCTATCAGTCAGGCCTATGGGAAGTCAGAAACTCAAGGAACGGAAACCATACCTCTTGGGTTGTAAAGGTGAATAAAGCCTGGAAAGCACAGAGTAGAAAAGAACCTTTTGTGTATGTGAATTCAGAGAAAGGAAGCCCTACCCCCGGGATTAGTTAATGACATATGTTGGGAAAAGAACTGTGAATTTAATCTAGGAAGAAGCTGAGAAACTATGAAGAAGGGAAGCCCCCTTCGTGAGGATTGTCAGACTTTGTGCAACTTTGACCATTTGTTCATTTGTACACCCTTTTTGAACTTTGTGTTGGAACATTTGTATTTGTATTTGTTTTATTTGTATAGCGCAGCCAGGCCCAAAGGCAACCGGGCGCATATCTTCAACAGTAAGTTACAAGGATGGCATATAGACAGACAAGTGGTTACAATCACGGCAGAATTACATTTAACATTGAAAAACAAATTATTTACAATGGAGCAGTATCATACAGAAGCAGTAGGTAGTCCCCTCGGTCATGCAAAGCGTCAAGCTGTACTCATAAGTTCATGTGAGGAGGCAAGCCAGAGCTTAGCTTTGTGTTTGAATAAGTTAAATGAGGGTAGATTTCTGATGGTGAGTGGCAAGGTGTTCCAGAGTTTAGCCACCTGGACTGGGAAGCTGACACCTCCAGCTGTTTGCAGCTTAAACCTGGGGATCGTGAGACCTTGAGTTTGGGCAGATCTCAGCGACCGTGTTGGAATGTACTGGGTGAAGCGGGAAGCTAGATAAGTTGGGGCCTGGTTATTTATGCATTTGTAGGTAAGGGCCAGAGCTTTCAGGGAAATCCTTTGGGGGACTGAAAGCCAGTGAAGGTTCTTCCTAGTTTCTGAGATGTGGGCTGATCTGGGGATGTTGAGGGCCGCTCTGATGGCATTATTATGGGTGATCTGGAGTTTGTTAAGGTTCCGTTGATTGGTACCTTGGTATATAGCATTGCAATAGTCCAATTTGGACATAACCAGTGTCCTGGCCACTGTGATGCAGTTTTGTGTGGTGAGGAGTGGTCGGCAGGCTGTGATCAGCTTACAAGTGTAAGCCGAGGCAGCTACAACAGCATTGGTTTGTCAGGTAAGGGAGAGTGTGGAATCAAGGTAGATTCCGAGGGCTTTAGTATCTTTAGATACTTTGATGGAATTGCCGTCAATATTGAAGGAGCTGAACAAAGGGTTCAGTTTATTTAGTCTCTGTTGTGTACCCAAAATGAGGAGCTCTGTTTTATCATCGTTGAGACACAACTCGTGATGGGCCATCCAAGCTTGGTTGACTTGGTAAATGTTGTTCAGAGCTTTGGAGTCAACAATGTAATCAACAGTGAAGGGAATGAGTATCTGGGTGTCATCCGCATAATTAGTGTAGGTGACACCCAGATAGTCAAGCACATCGAACAATGGTTTGGTAAATACATTGTAGAGGGTAGGGGAGACCCCTGAGGGACTCCGCAAGGGACTGAAGCAGGATCTGCAGTGGAGGTAGGTGAAAAAACTCTCATATGCCTATTGTCTAGGAATGACCTAATCCAATTAGTAGCATTGTCTGAGAAATGGGCAGCAGATTTCAGATGCTGACAGAGAATTTGGTGATTGACCAGATCGAAAGCTGCGGATAAGTCCAATAAGAGTAAGAGGGCTGGTTTGCCATTGTCTTTTAGATCCTCAATTTGAGTTTTAAGGTCTAAAAGAGCTGTTTCTGTCCCGTGTTTTGGTCTAAAACCAGATTGTCTTGTGCCAAGGAGGTTTTTAGTTTCCAAATAGTTCTGTATCTGTAGATATGCTGCTCTGTCTAATATTTTTAGAAGGAATGGGACAGTAGTGATGGGTCTGTAGTTAGTGGGTATCTCAGGGTCTAAAGTCATTTTTTTTAGGAGAGAGATAACCCAGGCATCCTTCAGGTTATTGGGTACCATTCCAGATTGGAACGATGAGTTGATGAACGTTGTTATGAAGGGCGCCAGGTCATGTGCCAATTCTTTAATGATAGGTGCAGGGCAGGCGTCACCTTGGCAGTTGGATGGTTTTAAGTTGCGGATGATAAGTTCCACCTCGGGAATGGTGAGAGGGATGAAACTGAAAGGAGTGTGGGTAAAGGAAGCTGTAGGGGGCGACAGTAGTTTGGAGAGGGGAGAGTTAGAGAGAGTAATTTGTTTGGCATTGATTTTGGATTGAAGGGTGGTTATTTTGTTGAGAAGAGCACTTTGGATGTTGTTGCACCACGTGCTATCCTTACTACAGGTATCAGGTGCAGGGGAAGGGGATTCCAATTCTTTGAGAATTGTGAATAGCTCCTTCGTGTTGGATTCCGCTTGGGATATCCGCTGATTGTAGGTCTCTTTTTGTGTCTACAAGATCGCTTCCTTATAATTAAGGGAGGTGATAACAAGGCGGTCTTTATTGGATTCACATGGGTGGCTTTTCCAGAGAGCTTCAGCTTTGCGCTTTTCTTTGCGCAGGACTCTAAGCTGTGGAGTGAACCAAGAGTTCAGATGGGCTCGTTGTTTGGCTTTAAGCAATATTTGGTTAAAGGTGTCTACTAGGACAGTGGGTTCTTTATGCCGAGATGCACAGTTGTTGATGATGGGGAGGATGAGAGGGAGTAGTTTGTCCTTGGTAATGTCTTTTTTGTTCCTGGTAGGAATAGCAGGGGCTATGGAGGGTTTGTAGTGAGGGTTGGTGGCTGGTAATTTGAAAATAATGATGTGATGGTCAGACCAGGCACAAGCAAGGTTAGAACTAATTGAGATGCTGCAATTGAGATCGGCAATCCAGTCAAGTGTACTGCCCTTATTGTGGGTGGGTTCAAGAATGCGCTGCTGGAAGTCTAGGTTGGCCAATGTGGTAGCGACCTTGGTGGCCATGTGGTCCTTAATGTCGGTCAGGACGAGGTTAAGGTCACCTAGTAGCATCACCTGAGAGTTGGGTTTAGTGTTGTCAGTCAGGATGGACGTGATGTCGTCTGTGAATGAGCCACGTGGTCCTGGAGGTCTGTAAATGAGGTGTACAGTTGCAGTGTTAGTCGGAGAGAGGGTAAGTTTCACCGATAAAATTCAGCAGAGCTAAATTGAGTATTGGGGATGGTTCTCATAGTGATGTTGTCTCTATGTATGAATGCGACTCCACCATCTTTGGATGAGGAGGACTGTCTGTCTATTCTGTTGATCGTGTAACCAATCGGGATGGCGAGGGCGAGGAGTGGGCCGGAGGCTGCATGAAGCCAGGTTTCAGTAATAGCGATGAATTCAAGGTTGTGGACGGTAATTAGGTCAGTAATATCCAATGCATGGCCCGTGATGGATCTGGCGTTGATGAGGGCGCCCTTGAGTTCATTGATAGAGGTAGGGAGGTGAGGTGTCATCTGTGTGGTGGACTGTGTGTTATAGGTGCAGCTGCGCTGGGCGCATGGGGCGCGGGGCAGCCTAGATCTCAGTCTGAGATTCCTGGACTAGAGAGTGCAAGGTTGATTGGGTGTAGGTTTGGTGGCAAAATGTTGAAGCCATAAGGCTGGGTCGTTGAGGTATGGGTTGGCTAAGATGTTGGTACTGTTCATCATGATGCAGGAGTGTATGGAAGGGTGGTAGTGGTGTGTCTTAGCAGTGCTAATAGGGGAGATGCAGTGAGTGACAATGAGGTACACATGGGTGGCCAAGTAAGAGATGTGATGACAGGCAAGAGGCAGTGGCCACATGACGTGGTCTGTTGTCTAGCTATCTGAAACTTTGAAAAAGTTGTGGAAAAGTTGAGTGGAGCACAAATGATGTGGTTCAGTGACTATGATGAGGCGATTAGTACACAGGCAAAGGTAAGACAAAGGCGCAGCTTTGACAGTAATGCCACGAGGCAGCTATCGTAATGCAGCGGGCAGAGCATAAGAAGCAACAGGCAAGTAGCAGTCAGATCACAATGCAAGGCAAGGCTGTGACAGTAACGCTGCGTGGCAGTTATCGTAGGGCAACAGGCAGGGCATAGATAGCATCGGTCAAGTGGCAGTTGGGTCACAATGCAATTAAGCTAGAGATAGTAGCTAAATATCACAATCAAGTAATGGGTGGGTAGGCAGTTCTTGAGGGGGGGTAGTGCAATTATCAAACAACAGTGTACAAGCAGTGTAGTGCCTCTATTAGGTGGCAGTGTGCTAGTTAACGAAGGCAAATTATCAAATGGCAGTATACAACAACATGCAAAGTGCAATTATCTGATAGCAGAGTATAGGCAAGCTAAGTACAAATGTCAAGTAGCAGTTAACTCGCTGAGGCCGCTATCGAGTGGCAGTGGCGTAAGATGGAGTCAGAGGGGTCTGAACTCAAGCACAGGTCGTGAGAGAGGTTCCCGATACTGGCTAGTGACCGCTCAGCAATGTAGTGGTTATAGCCAAATTCGTATATATGCATGCAGATGGCGCTTGTCTAAAAACGGTATTCACAAGCAGCAACACAGCGCAATGACCATGGTAGAACATAGCAGTTTGACTCTAGGCTAGGAGAGGATGAGGACGAAGGTAAAGAGTGCAGTAGGACAGGCAGATATCAGATATCAAAGTAGCGAGGGTAGAGAGGCACGAAACGATGTAATAGCATAACACAGTCAGCAGCACGCGATCGGTATGGTTGTGTTCAGACACAGTAAAAGTGCGAAAGTTCCTACCGTGTTGGGGTGTCACTTAACAGCAGGGTTTATAGGTCCTGTGGCGGGAAGGTGGTGTAGCGGGGTCTGGTAGCAGGGACCAGCATAAGTTCAAGTACTAGCTAAATTAAAGGCACAGTTGAGCAGAGGTCCTGGCAGGCGCACAGCGTCTCGTCAGGCTCAGTCAGGCACCTTAGTTGCACCTTGGAGTGCACCGGCTACACCTTCCGGCGTTCGTGATTGGCTAAAGGGCAGTAGGCTGGCCAATCCGGGGCAAAGGGTGAAGATAGGCTCACAAAGCCATGCTGAATGTGAAGGTGGCCATCTTGGAGTGGTACACCATCGTGGGTTGCATAGGGGGGCAGAGTCGATGCAGACTAATTAAATGCTCCGAAATTACGAGCACATTGATATAATGGGCTGCGTCGTGTAGCGCGTGGAGGCAGGGTTATATTTCAATAGATGCACTATGCGGATGGCAGTGCGAATGTCGGCGTCGTCATGTAGGCCAGTGCCCACATTGGAAAGCTACAGACGGTGAACTAAAACAATGTATCCCTTTACACATTTCTTTGAGTTTAGCTTGTAAGGGACAGGATAGGATTTTGGACACAGAACGGAAAACTCTTTTTTTGGACATTCTGACACTGACATCCATTAGTTACGTTGAGGTATAGTGATAGGGCAAGATTGGTCTTTCTCCAAACCTTCTTTTACTTTAATAAAAGTCTATAGCAATCTTCACAATACCTCTGTGTCCGAGTATTACTCATGATTCATTATGCTACATACTACCATTCCTCCCTGCCAGTAATGCACATCGCACGAACCACATCAACGAAGGCCATGGAGTGAATGAGGACCAGCAGCAACTCAGTTGCATACAGCAGCAGACAAACCACCATGCACCTTTCAGCACCACCAGATCCAGCTACAGCGTCCACATGTACACCCACACCACCACACTTCTGCACAACATGAGATGACAAACATTACCTGTCAACTGGATGCTACATCCCACAACAAAGACCAATTGTGCATGACACATCATGACACAACTACAGTACACTCCCAGAGAGTACATGTATTCCACAGTGCCATAACCAATAAGTCAGAGCAGAGGACCAACATGAACACATTAGCCGACCTGTCATGCCCATGGTAAAGTGCAGTATACTCCATCCACCATCACAAAATCTGCCACCCAAAGGTGCATTATGAACGCATGGAACAATGTGTGCCTGGACCTTGGGATGCAGACACGACAGACCACGGCCTGGTGAGGTAACACCAAGCACCCAACAATATGCAGTATTCCCATAAAGTACACAGTGGGGAGGCACACACATCATCCCTGAAAGGGGGTTGGAGGAGGGGACACTCATATGAGATGAATGTGGATTCCAGAGGCTTATGACCAAGAAGCAGCCAGGCGATGCACAGATTATTTGATACCTGGTTACTGCAGTCCACAACAACCGGTACGTCACAGGGGATGAACTCATGATATGATATGGCATTTGTAACGCGCCTATTCACAAGTGTTTCAAGGCGCATGCAAATACAGTGTACACACTACTGATGATGACACTATAACACTGCTCTCGAGCCCACTGACAGTGAGGACTGTCACTGAACCACAAATGTGGATGCATGCTGCATAACTGTACTACCGGGCATGAGAGATTGGGGAGAGGGCACCACTTGGAACAAACCTTGACATACCAGAGCGGTTCACCTACCCCATGGCAAGGACTCCATCGTTGCCATGTGTGAATATGCCACAACACACCCACCCACCACAACTGACTCTACTCCGTAAGAGTGCAGCTCCCATTTCCCTTAACCCACCATGAAGCCCATGACATCAGAGTGTGTGCATCAATGCACCTATCAATAGTTGTGGCACACCACCCCAGACGACCTGTCGGAAAGCTCCATGACGCATGAAGCAGTAGATTGCAACAGGTCCTCTGCATGTATCACATGGTATGACACCTCTCCCCATACCCCTGCTGCATAGCCACCCAGCAAGCACGTGACTTAAGCAGCAAGTAGCCAGGTGTGCGCAAGAGCAGCAGAATGAGCAACTAGCACCATGTATGACATGCAGGCAACTCCATGGCACCTGGGGTGACTATACACTTTATTGAAAATCTCAAATGTCACATCACATGGGTAGCACGTGTGTGTCAGTCACCATGCATAACACAGCATGCAGCAAAATCAACCAGTTAATGTCACTGTACATGATCAACAGGGAGCCACCAAATGGCAGGTGAATGGCTGTTACTTCTCAGAAAAATCCAGGACAAATATTCTGCAATGGTGACAGACAGAAACAATGTATCTTGGGACAAGGAGAGGGAAGACACAGTCAGAACCCTTGCAGCAAGACACATGTACGGAGCCATGCAAGTAAAGAAGTGTGCTTACATCAGATGTAGAGCTCCTCAAGGATAGACTTGTAATGACATCCCTGTCCAGAGCACGGGCCTGACGCTTGCCCTGTAACACATACCTGTAACACCTACCAGCATTTATTCACATAAAGGCTCACAATACACACAGTTTGTCACCGTGGGACACACGGTACAAGCATATGCACAACATACCCACATGTACTCTGAATGTATCCTGAAGTGGAGCAGCCTGTTGGCCACAGTACACCCCTTCCAGACCTCCTCTGGGCAAGAAACTGGTTGGACGGGACTGTTTGCACATGTTCATAGGCGTCTGGCAAAGGACTCATGACGCCCACACAAATGCTGATGCGACTGCACAACTCTTCCTACTCTAATCAGTAGCGGTAGGTGGCAATGAACAGTGTGTCCTTCATTGTTGCTGAAGAGCCTTTCAAGCCACAAGGTTGCCGGAAACAAGAACCCATTCACCTTATCAGCATAGCTGGCAAGTACAAGTTAAGTGTGTTCCCCCAGGATGGAGGCAGGCTATGGCAGATGCACACAAGAAAACATGGCAACTAACTACCTTATGCCGATGTCCATGACCCATCCACTTGGGACTCTACCATCGCTGCACAGACTGTCTCGCCGATGCATGGACAGCAGTGCATTATTCATTGTACATATATCATTGTAAATTGCTGTAATTATGCATTCCTTGTTTAAGAAGTGAGATAAGGGTTCTTCTGCTGGCAGAAATTCTTCTGATATTATTATTCCTGGTTGGGCAGGGTTCATACGATTTATTGGCTAAAGAATGGGCTTTTGCTTCTAGTATAAATGACATGTCGGATGAATCTTTGAGCAGTGCAGAGCCCGCTGACATTGTTTCTTGTTTACGTCAGGTTCCAGTGCAGTAGAGGAATGAAGTTGCCGGACTAGGAAGGTGGGGCTGGGTCCTCGTGCATTCTTACAGGAGACTGCAACAGAGGAATGTAGAATTAGAAGCAGATGTATTAGGTTTGGAGAAAGATTTAGCAGCAGAGACACACATTTCTTTTATGCAGCAATTGCAATTAAAAATCTGACATGACAAGGTCTCAAGGTATCAAGAAGTGGCTGAGAGGGCTGCTATCAGGGTTGCCAAAAATAAGTATAGAAAGCGCAGGGGCCGAGTTGACAAACTTAAAGTGGCAGCAGTGATTGCCATTGCTGGCGCAGATTGGAATCCAGATTTATGGGATGGTGACGTATGGTGTTCCAGTGATTCAGATTCTAGCCCTGAAGTGTAGGCAGAATCTACACTGAAACAGGATGGGAAGACTTACTGATAACCCAGTGATTAGACATAGAGTGGGTCCGCACCCACACAATCCAGGTGGTGGTGTAGTGGATTTTCTGGGTGATTGAGGGTGGGTGCCGCTAGTTATTCCCTGATAGTTCAATTTAAAGTTGAATGTGTGCATCATAGCACACCTTGAGACCTTGGTACAAGGTTACCAATAGTTGAGGAAAGAAAGAACTAGAAATTAATCTAATTCCAGGTGTCCTCATGTTAAGCTCTTTTCTGGAGTTGCAATATGAAAGGTTCACATCAATTAGTGTCCAAAGTTCTGTATGAATTAAAAGGCAAAAGATATTATGATTTTATCATGCTCCAAAGTTTAATTGGAAGGCTAGAAATTAATCCAACAATTCAGTGCCATTGTATGTGATTGCCGATGCATTTCAGACTATGTCTGTCTCCAGAGCTTAAGTCACTGCATAAAGTTATATAAATACATTATTATAATACAGTATAATTCAACCAATCGGTCCAACAGATCAATGTGTATATACATATGCAGAATTAGTGTTAGCATATCATCGAAAACATAAAATGTGATAAAAATCATAAATTACCCATTTGTAACAATATAACAAATACAATTGCACATACTGTGATTTGAATAGGGTCTAGAATCAGAAATAAAGTAGGAGACAATTGTGCAACAGTCTGTTAGAACTCTCTGATTATGGCCAAATGATTCATCTGTAATAATTCCCATTGCAAAATACATTAATACCTGATTGTATTGCCATGTGGCTTGTAGTATTGCGCATGTTGGGTGTCTCAAAGTAGCAAGTATCTGAAATCAACCAAAAGCATTTGTGCTCAATATTGTAATTTTTACAAAGGCTCGATGTTGCCATGATACACAAGGAAGTAGTTCTACCTACCTCTTGGTGCAGCTGTTGTGCTTTGCTGAATAGCGCTGTGTTGAATAAAGATCAGGAAGATCCCTATCGGTTATTCTGTTTTCATAGTGTTGTTACAAATACTATAATCCTCACTGCCTTCCTACGAGGGCTTACCTGCTGTTCTAAAGTTAGAGTTTGCTTCACGCTGCTCGGAGAAGACAGCGTCCGTCACAGACTGCTCTGTATACAGATTCTCTTGGTGTTGCCAGGTGGCACAATGCCCCACATCTTCGAGTGTGATGATGTGTAGAGAATTACACTTTGTGAGTGTCCATGGATGCCGTGCTTACTAATTCTGAAATGTTAGTGGGATGGAGTCATATCGTATTATTGCCTCGGCGTAATGTTTGTGATTGTAATTATAATGATTATATCAGTGATGATGATGTTGGTGAATGCCTCCTCGAGGGCATGGAATGTATAATTAGGGCCCAGGATTGCTAGGTGATGCAGCACCACGCATGGTGACGTGACTCTCACCTCGCGTCCCGCAGGTTCTATCTGCCAGGGCCTATGGGATGCCAGGTTGTGATTGTTGGTTATTTGTACAGTGTTACAGTGTGCCGTACGGAGGATTGTTGTGCTTGAATATATGCTGCAATGTTGTTTAAAACGTTGCATAAATGTCATAATGATTTTAGATAGTCAGTAAGATATGCTATTTGTCAATCATAGAATAATGCCGCGTGATACACAATCACTGGCACGTCAGTATATCTGCTGCAAACCTTGCTCCATCTGTTGTAAATATATAAAAACATCATGTTAGAAAATATACTGTAATATTAACTTTCTCTTTAGTGAGACGCTTATCATAATGACCCTTGATAGTCATTAAGGTCTGATATATGTCAATCAAAGTATGATGCTGTGTGATCTACAATCACCAGCACGTCAGTATATTTGTAGCAAAATTCACTTATTGTGCTATAGGTGTGTGAACACCAATTATATGAACATATTTAATTTCCCAAGATCCTGCATGGTATCTCCATCATGATACAAATCACTCATCTTGTTGCTGGTATGTTCCCTTATGTATAATGGTACCTACGTAGGTAACCCAATTCCATTGTCTCCTCACCATGTAAACCTGCTCATAAGGGTAAATCGCTATTTCTGTAGCATAACTCATGTACGAAATCATAGGTGTATCTTTGGATCTACTACAGTATTCCACATCAATTGTATAATCATATCTAGATGCCATAAGAGGTCTGCATAGTATAACTGCCCTAATACATGTTGCCCAACTGTTTACATCTGGTTGTAATATGTAAGTTAACAGGTAGCACATATAATTTTTTTCTTCATTAATCCCCCCTGGTGTGTGGGAATCCAGTCGATCTATCCAGTATGTTTCCTGTTCATCCAGACATCTGCTTATGTTCTCAGGAATAAAGTTGTCAATGTCGGAGGACGTTTACCTTGCTTTACTCTAATTTATCCTACAAAAAAGAAAAATGGAGGTTGGATATTGGATTTGGATTATAGGGACTTGAGCAAATTGTTAACCCCCACTGCATAGTGTGTTGTGTCACTTCCAGAAATGCTGGCTCATGTGACACCAACTTATACCATATCTACAGTACTCAGTATGAATAATGGTCTCCAGGCTTTGACCTTACACATTACAGTCAGAACTACTCCACCATTTGGTGGCATGGAGTCATCTGTTTTTGTGTGTGTTTGCCCTCAGGGATTAGGAGACCATCTCACAATTGTTCACCGACTGATGAATCATCTTCTATGGTTTAAAATGTTCCTAGAATGCAGTGCAGTACATCGATATTATTTTGATTTGCATAAAGGATGAGAACCACAGGAATACAGCTAAAAGTGAATGGAGCTGATCAAAAGTTACATTTGTGGGCCTTATTTTGTCAGAGCAAGACAATAGGATAAACACAAATAAGCTTTGACTAGGCACAACACTACTGATTCCCGCCACACACAAATCATTGCAGTCCATAGTGGGTATATTAGGATTCCACTCCACATTCACACTTGTGTTCACAGAACTAGCAAAGTTGTTACGCAATTGTTTGAGATACAATGAATTCCTATCTCCAGTAGTGAGAAGAGCAGTCGCAGGCACAGGCACTGGATCATTTTAAACAGTATTTGTAAACATCTATTGGCATTTACCTATGCCCCTTTGTAACAGGAGATTGTGATAGTGGTGCTGTTGGCACAATTATATGGTACTAGGAACATTATGGTAGAATGAAATTCACAAATGCTTAAAGACACATAGCTCTGTTGAACACAATGTGAAGAGAGAATGTTTCACTGTTTACAGGGATCTGGGGAAACTGAAGTGTCTGAATGATGGTCACAGACCACTAAGATTAGGCACACTCCATTGAAAGTTCTAGTCACTCCAAAAATGCATTTTGGAAATGTCTTCTGTAAATGGTTCGGAGTTAGAAGACAGATACAGGATTGTAGGTTTACTTATTTTATTTTTATTCAAAGTAATAAGAGGGGAAATTGGGAAAACGCCTTACTAGCCCTAAAACTAAGAGAGGTTTCCCTCCATCACCAAAACTAACTAATGTCTTTGTCAGAGTGTCCAAAATAAAGTTCTCTGTCCTGTGTCAAAACCTAATCTGACCCTCACACTCTAAACTCAAGAACATGTGCAAAAGGGGACAACATGTACCTTGGCTGCTTACCTGACACCTTAACGTGGGATTTCAAAAATGAAAAGTTCCAGTAGCAAACAAGGTGCTCCAAAATTAAAGTTCATACAGTTCAAAAGGGGTTGCTCGCCTTTCCCTTTATAGTCGCTCTGTGGCTTTACAAATTGTATTTCCACCGTGTCCAACTTTAGGTTAGTTCACAGTCTTGGTTTGCTCTCCTGCCAAGATCTGCTTTAACAGGTTCTGTTGTTAGCCTGGGTTCTTTGCTGGGCTTCACATAGAACCACGGCCTTGGTGTACTCTCCTGCCAAGGTCTATGCGCCTTTTTATCTGCCCAGCATACATGGTTCACTAACCTGCCAAGTATGTATTTTCTGGTTTTTGTCCTTATTTGTGCTGTGATTTATATCCCCGGTAGATAGGGTTCTCTTATTGTCTGAAATCACCAGCTGCTGATATTATTTTGGAGCATATGCAGTTATTTCACGTTTTGTTTACTGGTGTCTATGTTAAGGCTTGTCAACTTCCCAATGTAAAGGGGGCGTGTTCTTCTCTTTGTCTTTGTTCACATCTCTTTCTTTTTGTTGGCTCCCTTCCCTCCCAGCCAACCCTGGTGAGCTCCTACCTTTTGGAACTCCCTCTAGGGTTCTGGCCGGTGTTGGAAGTCTCTATTCTTCTCTTTCTGTTTGTTCCGCCATCTGCCTCAGCAGCAGTGTTTCTTTGGCTGTCAGCTGTGATTTAGTCGCTGCCAGCTGCGAACGTAGTGTGCCCGCTTCTGTCTGGTACACTACCATGTTCTGAGCTCCTCCACTGTTCTTCATCTCAGCTGTGCTGTCCTGTACTGAAAAGCTGTTTGCCTACATGCTGAGTCACGGGTTTGCAATTCAGCCCTCCAGGGGTTACTTTCTCCCGTAGGCAACTCGCCTCTGCTGCTGCCTGACACCGGTCCTGGTCTGGCAATGAGCATCGTCTGTACTCAGATGTCGGTCTATCAGGACCCTGTGGGGTGCAGGCGGCCCCTCGCTTTGCCCATGAGCGCCACCTGCGTCAAGGCATCGACAGTTACTTTAATATAAAGGCAGCAGGTCAGCCCGCAAATCCTCTTGATGTTCCTTCTTCGCTGTTCGGTCTTTCTGCCAATTACGGCTTGTTCTCTGCTTTGGACAACGTCTGCTCCCCTGACTGCATTCCGAACCACTACTGTTACTCCACTTCGGACTGCAACCACTTCTGATCTTCTCCTCGCTTTATCCTTTTCCCCTTTTTATTAATTGAATATTTTCAGTGATTGGAAAGCAACTAGAACGTTCTTTGTGCTTCTCTCTTGCATCCATGTAGGGCTTCCTCGTCTCAGTGATACACTAGTTCACTACATGATCTTTGTCGCTCTTACTCGTCGCAGTACTATCCATATAGTTTACAGGGGTCATCTTGCAAAAATACATGGGTTTATGTACCATATGAGGACTAAAGATAAAGACATGAAGTGAAAAGCATGAGGTAAGAAAGGAATAACAAAACAAGTGAGGGCATGGTGGGTATTAGGCAGTGTAAGACAAAGGATGAGACTTCCTACGAGGAGAAAGGAAGAATTCATTTAAAATTTTAAAGAAAAGTTGTATGCAAATCATAAAGAATTGACTCCCTGTAAAAGTATAAGCAATAATTGGTAATGGCTTTCTGAGTGGGAATTCGTTCGGCTGTGCAGGCCTCCACCCCGGCCCCAGGCAGATCCACTAGCGAGGCATTTTTTATGGCCGAAGGAGCACCACAACAAGAGAGGAGTGCACAGAACCTACCCTCCAATTTTCCCATTTGAATCCCAGTCCCTTCTGCCTCCATGGACTACCTGTTACATGCTCATTCTCATATGTCCCTCTGCTTAACGCTATGGTGCCACTCAGGACCCAAGCTTCAAGACAAAATATGCAGGCTAAAGACACCTGCAGACTCTTTCTGCCTCTTCAACGACACCCCTCTCTTTATACACTATATACTAATAGGTTGCATCTCTAGGTGGCGCCAAAGTATCACATAAGGGCTAAAACCAGAGATGTCATTTGGGGGTTAGCAGAGGATGCAACTGCGACCCCTGAGGTCTCCCTTGCTACCCCTGTCATCTCCCTTGCTACCCCTAAAATAATGGGGTTTTTTTTACTTTTCTTTTTTCTTTTACAAATGGAAGCTTCTTGGCTGTGGCCAGTGCCATTTGGCTCGTTGTACGTGGAGTGGCTGGCTTTCTTGTTCAGGCCGCTTTTTTAAAAAAAACAGGGGGTTCCACAAGTGTGACACTTTGAGCAGTGATGCTAAATCAGAGAGAATAGGAATAACAAATAAAGTATCTTTCTGGAATTCTATTAAATAATTGCTAGACTCATTAAAGGTTTATTTCAGGCCCACTTCAGGGGGTGAGTCACTAAGTCTGTTCTTAAACACCTCCAATTCACAATGCAGACAAAAACATTTCAGACTATGTATTTTGCTCTTCGCAAGTTGTAGTTATAGCATGTGTTTTTCTGCTGTTGTTTCTCTTACGATCATCATAAGGCATTCCATCTTGGTGTCCTGGGTCACTTGACAAAATCCTTGTGCCTAAAAGCTTGACTACAGTGTAGAAATGTTTGACCATAGCACATAAAGTGGCCCTTGATTTCATTGTGCGGCAATTAATGCTTGGTTCGACTGTGTCTATCTTTCCTATCTCCCTCACATGCTGTTCAGGATGTTTGTTTGCATGTATCAGGTAAAGAGCGCCCAGAATATGGTATGCAGTGTGAATGCGCTGCATTCGCCACAGTAATCTAAATTCTTTAATACAGTGCTATGAACCCTTCCAATTGTGTGTATTTTGCCAACCTCTGATGCGAGAAAATTAGATCCACTGAGGCTTGACATGTGGCCAACTTTGCACCAGACCTACAGATGAACTGGCCTGCTGTTAAATCTCAGTTGCCAGTGTAATGGTATCCACTCAGAGCGTAACTTGCTTTCTGACTTTGGGACCATTCAGACAGGTAATTACTCATTTTACTGTAGCCAGTAAAATAGATATAGCTGGTAAGATAGCTCAGTGGGCTGAGCGTTCACTGCTGAAATGTGTGTGTGATCTGCAGTTTGCAGGTTTGAATCCCGCCAAACCAGCCTTTCATTTTACTGAGGTTGATAAATGAGTACCAACACAGGTTGGATGATATTGTATGTATATTTGTTCCATATAAAACGCTTAAGTGTAAGTGCTATGTAATAACATATCATTATCATTTGGCCTTGGACGTCTGCTTGCATTCGCAGTAATTTGGTAATATGGTTCAATATAGACTGATATCAACAATACATATGGTGATCCATTACTGTATGAAAAAATGTATATCACATTAGTGATATTGTAACCATATTTTTCTTAGTGTACTAATGGACAATGATATGTGATGCCACTTCCTGTTTTGTCAAGGGGTGAATGGTCGTGTTACATCACTTTTTGTTATGCCACTTCAGGGTGTGGTCAAATGACATCACTTCCTCTGATGTCATGAGAGGTCAAGGGTCGTGTGATGTCACTTCCGTTCTGGCTAAAACATATGAAGGCATGGTGGGGTATCATGAACTTTCATCTTGGATGACAGAGCTCTACTTGCCCTACAAAGGCTGCACAATTCCCCTTTCTCACAATACTGCCTGTGTTCGTGTTTCTTTGTTTTCATTCATCGTCATCGGAATTATTTCTCAGGATGTTATATAAGAAACTGATATAATGCGTATCCTACTCCGAGTAAATATGACTGCATTGTCTTTCTCGCTGCGTTCTTAATGGCGGCGTACATGCATCTGATACACAGATATGGAAAGCCGTGTAATTGAAGATCCAGGGTGTACAGATTGCAACACGGCTGACTGGTAAGACTGCAGTTTTTAGCAGACCCATGATTTCAGGGACAAAAAGCATTCAAGGCTAAGATGCCCAGAGCCGTAACTGGCTGTCACATGCTTCAAAGCCACTGTACGTCCGTGCAGGTAATGGCAGCCTTGAAAGCGTGCACAGGAGAGTGGCCATCCAATAGCCTCCGTGCAAGTGCGCCTGCCCAGGCTCATAAAGACTGTAATATACATGGCTGGCATGATTGTGTTGCATGCATGTGACACAATCAATAGCGCAACCGATTTTTAGTGCTCTTGTAAATCCCGCCACTAATTAGAAACAGACAAGCTGGACCCACTGGACCCCCAGTAACCACTATAAATAATGTGCATTGGGTTTATCCGTGGGGGGGATGGGCTTTTCCATAGATTGTGTCCTTCAAGACTTTGACACGGATTCATGGTGGGGAAGTGCACGAACATTTCAATGGACTATGTTGCGCAAAGTGGAACTGAAGTTTGGCAGCTGGTACATGCTCAAAAAGTCACAATGACAGCATGACGGCAGGTTGTTTTTAAAGTAAGGGCTAGGAAGTGAAACAGGAAATGGGCCTTATTCCGGGTTTGCCGGTAATTCATCATTAAATCCATCGAAATAGCACCAAAATCAGTTACCCTTACTGCCACTTGGTCCAGCAGGTTAACCACGGGATTACAAGTGATTACAGGGTGGTGTTAGTCCCCATTTATGAAGTCCATAGGACTCCATTGTGGATTTTCGGCGGAATTACCATCAGCTGAATTACTGAGTGGCCGAATATTGGAGGAAATGTGGAGGATTTATCTCCATCATAAAGCCGGATGCACCTTATCTATGGCCTCATTCCAAGTTTGGCAGAGCGGGAAAAATGTGGCGGTAATAACATTTTTCCTGCACTGCCAAATTACCAGGAAAGTGGAAGATTTAACTCCAGCATTTCCTCCAAAAATTGGCAGAATTACCACTTGGTAATTTCACCAGTGGTTATTCCACCACAACCTGTTTTTTGGCAGTGTAGAAAAAATGGCTGTAAAGGAATTATTGCAACATTTTTCCTGCACATCTAAACTTGGTAATGAGGTCCTGTATAAGGTGCGTCCAGGTTTAAACATTGAGGCTGCAGTTATTCTAAGTAACATTTATCACTACTGTAAGTTTTTTGTACATTCTGTTTGATTCAAAATCTAGTGTTTAAAGTGGGAGGCTCTGGGTTTTAATTGACTTACGAGTTTGGTCTGGCCCAGGTGCCAGCATTAGGACCTAGATCTCTGGGCGCTGTAATATAGGCACTGGAAAACACTTTCTCCCTTTCTCTTTTATTGTCTAGCCCGATCTCTGTGATTATCTCTACATCTTTCAGCTACTGAAAGAAGTGAACATGTAACACAGTGCTTCAGAATCCTCAAGTTATCAAGCCGAGTACTTCCCAGAATTATACCATGTCTGAAGAGAGGTAAAATGCCACATTGATAATTTTTGTCCTATGTTGGCTCGTAGACACAACTATGGGCCTCATTCCGAGATTGGTGGTAGCCATGGCTGCCTCCAATACCGGGTCCGGCACCGGTCTGGTTGAATGGGGACTTACCGGGTCATTCTGACCCTGGAGGACCCGGTAAGTCCCCATTCACCAAACCATTCCCCATTCCCATTTGAGCCCCCCCCCCATAGGGCTCAGTGAGAATGGGAAAGGCGCTAATAACGGGCCCTTAGCGGGACCCGTAAAGGACGTGTGGTCAGAGCACACGTCATTTACGGTTCCCGCTAAGGGACCTCGGAATTGGGCGGTAAGGGATTACCAGCACCGGTCTCCTTACCAGTGCCCGGTATCCCTTACCGCCCACCTCGGAATGAGGCCCTATGACTCCAAATCTCAGAGTCGGTTCACAGGTTTTTATTGAAATATCAATGGGGCCAAGGGCCACCCCCCTCTCTCTCACTCTTCCAACACACGTCCTCCCTAACCTATGTGCCTCTGAACCAGGTTAATATATAGTGAATGTTGACCTCTACTGTCTAATCTCTATTTTATACTGAGTGTGAGGACCTAAAGGAAGGATGCCTTTTCTAATTAGACTCCATTAGGGACTTCTTAAGTATGTCCCTACTATGTGCCGTGGTTAGTTTTTGATAGTGATTGTTCCTTCATCCGGTCTTCTGTCTGTCATGCTCATGATGTCCTCTCGCTCACTTCGCCTACCTTTCCACCACACTCTTTCTCCACATCAGCTGCTCTTTCCACTCTCCCCTCTTCTGTTCTGTCCCTCCAATGTCTTTCATACTCCCTAGGCCTTGCCTCCTCCCTTTGCTGTTACTCCTCAGACTTCATTACTTCCCCCTACATATTTCTACTACACCATCCTCCACTCTACTACTCCCTCTTCAACACTACAACTCCCTCTCTATACAACTCCCTCCTCCACACTACAACTCCCGCCTCCACACTATATCTACTCCCACTATGCAAACTGCTATTCAGACGCCCTCCTTTCACGCAGTTCCAAAGACTTCACACTCACTCCTTACACTACCTCACCTAGCCACACCTGCCACACTGTCACACACAGTCACAACGCAGTACCACTTTCACTCACTAGCCAATACCTTACCTTCTCCAGAAATCACCTCCACACTCCACTGCTCTTTCCTCCCTTCTGCTGGTTTCTAGTTCTTCCACCTCCTCTTCCGCAGAACCCACTCGAATAACCCACACTTGCTGCTTTCTGTTTCTGTTTTTATCCTCCTCTCTTTTGATTGGTTCTCTGTCCCTAGACAATCTGGCCTTAGCTTCCCCACCTGAGACATTGTGCTGATTGGCAAATTTACAAGTAGCGGGCCAAGCCCCACCCAATTTGACAATGCGGACATACAACAGATCAGAAATCGCTGCCTGTTAAACTGAATGTCCTTGTTCATGCTACAGGGCTCAGTTCCCGGCACCCATAAGGTAAGTTCCAATGTGCCAAGGGTTTGTATCCCTCGAGTAAGTGTCCCTTATTCTAGGGCATCCATAGGCAGCTCAGAGTGTTCCCTCCGTTATTCGACAGCACTGCATGGCTTCTCAGATTGCCGCACATAGATGGCATTGCAGTAATATCTCTCTCCACTGATCTGTCTGCAGCATGTCATAGAAGCCTGAGGCACTCCCTGCTGGTGGTCAGGTCACAGCTTGTCTGTGGATGGTGTGTGGTTTTTGACAAAGGCACTCACTTGGCTAGTTCTTGTTGTTTCATTGATCTGATGGTTAATCCATAGAATAAACACAAATGGACCGTCAAGGACAAAGATGGACTGCTCAGAAATAGATGGCACACAGGAGGGGGACAGGAATTGGGGTCCTCTCATCTGGCACCGTCCACCTCACTGTTAGTACTGGGTCTGGATTTCTCCCTGATAGGCCTCCTAATCCTGCTTTCAGGGGGATCCTGTCCCCTCTTGATAAGGCAAGGGTACTGGCCGTGTCATATATGTCTGCTTTCTCAACACTCCCAACCCTTTACATACATATAAATAAATAGCAGATATAAATTGCAGATGTTAATGTTTCAAAAACCTAAAAGCTACTAAAACTGTTGGACTCAGAAGACTGAGTTGGAGCTGCCAGAATTGGATCTGTGACCTTAAGATTGCACACTGTTATCTGTGACAAGTGAATAACAAAAAGAAATGTCTATGTGTATTTATTTCAAGAACACGTATGCCAATTTCGATGAGCAAAGACTTATAATAATACATTTATAGATGGCTGAGGCATTCGCATGAAGGGTGGCATTGCAATAACACACACATGAGAACGAGTGGTAAGCCAGTTTATGAAGGTTTACAAAATTGGGACATACACCAGGGACAAAACTAAATGAACAGAAAACAAATATGTATAACAGAACATGTGACTTACAAAGGTAACATCAATCAAATGGGGCACGCGCTTCAAACGAATGAGGATTACTATTTAAATATAGAAAATGACATTATTAAGCATCATTGGAGGCAGTGGCGGGGTCAAGTAGTGGGTATAGTGTGGGGGCATCCATATTTAGCAAGTACATGAAGTTCAAGCTGAGCTGTGAAGAGATTTACAGTTGGGCTGGCTTTGACTGTTATGGGCAGTGGGGTCCAATGGAGTGGAGTGAGTAGAGAGAAAGAGGGGAAGGGAGAGGAGGCACAGGTAGGGTTTGGGATGGTTAGGTTTTGTGCAGAGGAGAAGCAGAGGGAATGAGATGGTGAGTGAACTGAGATACAATCAGACAATTACTGAGGAGCAAGACCATTGATAACATTGTAGACTATGAGAAGCAGCTTGAGAAAAGAGCGGTTGTGCATGTATAGCCAACCTAGCATGTTGGTGGTAGGTAGAAGTGGGGAGGATCTGCGTAGGTTGTAGAGAGCATGGATAGCAAAGTTCAGGAAGGAGCAGAGAGGAAGGCCAAGGAGTAGATTTAGGCAGTAGTCAAGTTTGCTGAGCACGAGAGTGGAGATTACAGTATTTGGTTAGTAAGAAAAGTACACATTTTCCAAATGTTAAAAAGAAATAACACGAACATTAGAGTCAGTGGTAGTGATGAACCATTCAGTCATAGTGGGCTATCAAAAAAAAAACTCCAAGATTGCGAGCCATGGGTGGGGGAGAAATAAGCTTAGACAGGGAGGAGATAGGAGTGAGGAAAGGAGGATAGCATTAGAAGCAATTTTAAAGGATTACAATTCCAGATAGGAGGGAATCCAGGCAAGAAAATATTTGCGAAACCCAAGTTCATGGAGAGTGAGGCGGAGAGAGGAGTGGGTGACAGTGTTGCAAGCACCATACAGTTCCAAAAGGATAAAAATAGATGAGAGTATGGAGTGGGGAGTATTAGAGAGAACATTGGAGACATGCATGAGAGCAGTCTTGGTAGAGTGTTTACTACAGAAGCCAGATTGAAGTGAATCTTCAAGGCCATTGTCCACAAGGTGCTTAGTGATCTCATTGATGACCACCCGCTCAAGGAGCTTTCAATAATGTGGAAGGAGAGAAACTATGTGACAGTTTGCTGGGACATTTTGGTTAGCAAAGGGTTTCTTTAATCGGGGTAAGACAGTTGCAGATTTGAAGGAGGCAGGGAAGATTCAATTAGAGAAGGAGAGGTTGAAGAGCTCAGAGAGAGAAGGGAAAGTGATTGAGACTAAGCCTTTGACTATTTTAGGAGCAAATAGGTCTATAGGACCTTACTAACTGTACATGTTTAATTAAGGAACATCCATTGTTAGAATCCTTTGGAGGCCTGCACACGTTACTCAAATCATATCAGGTAAAACAAATGGAAAGTCAGATGATAATAAGAGTAGGCCTGCGCCAATCCCCTAGGAATACATCCACAAATTCCTGTGAGTCGAATTGCAGGATTTGGTGACATCTGCCAAAAGAGTTACAGCCTGTGAGAAGATTTTGGTTGGACTGAGGTGTTCACATGGAGTTGAGTACTCATGCAAGGATGCAGACGGGTTATGATTTTCAAGTCAGAGTTGGTCTTAGGTGGGAATTCCGGCAATTTCTTAGGCAGAGTGAATCCTGACATCTACATAACAAACATGCAACTTTCTGTATGTTTAGTGGGTCAAGTTTGGCTGCGGCAGTAATGCAGCATGTGACACAGGACCGGTCAATACTATACAGGAGGAGGAGCTGTAAAGTTGTCCATAGAATATTAGGCAAGAATTGTTTTCCTTGATAGGTAGGAGGTGTGTTTTTTATTTTTTTATGGAAGCCTTTTGTTAGGGAATCCTTTTGTTGTGTGCATTTTATTTGGAGATAATGGCAGAGTGGTAGTATCAGGATGCATGTTTTCAATCAGTGAATACAGGGATCATTGTTAAACTGTATTCGTATAATACCGCCTTGTTATGAATATTGGCCTAAGCCCATTCGCGTTGCACAGAAAACCACGTTTGAAATGCTCTGATTTCTGATCAACTTCGCCACCATTTTAAGAGCTATCTGCCATTTTGATTTTAACTTGTGGTTTGTGTCATAAAATGGTGGACTGTGTTTTCAACTACAGCCGAGCCGAACAACCTTTGAGTTGTGTCAACATTTAGGCTGACCGAGAGCAGACTGTTTGTTCTGTGCAAAGAAACCTTGTGACTCGTATGAACTGCAATCCATGTGTTGTTGGTACTCACAAGCCTCATCCTCATACAAACAATGAAAAAATGTAAATCAAACTCAAACTGTGCGCTTTGGTTGTAATATTTTGTGTTCTTTCTTGAAACTAGGCTTACTATGAGCCGGAGACCCAATACTGCATTGTATCTTCATGGAAAAGCAAACTTGTTAAATCTGTTAAATAATATTGTCATATTTGTCATATGATCTAGGCATGAACCCTCAACATTCAAACATTCATGCACCTGTGATTCTACAAATGTAGTCTACGCCCTGAAGTGCTCCTGAGGTTATTATTACGTGGGGATCACCACAAGAAAGGCAAAATTGCGCTGGACTGAGCATAAGTTCGACATGCGGACCAAAAACTTGAGATCACCTGTGGCAACGCACTTTGTGGAAGCAAGACATTCTATTCCCCAATTGAAATGTATGATTTTAGAACAAGTCAAACTGGGTCCGAAAGGGGGAGATGTACAAAAGAGACTACTCCAGAGGGAGATTAGTTGGATTGACCTTTTGGATTGCCTCAGCCCAAGGGGCATGAATTGTGAATTTGATTTAATGTGTTTTCTCTAATGCATTCCATGTTGATCCAGTTTTTGTGCTTTTAATAGTGTTTTTAACTGACTAATGCCTAGTTAACAGTTTGTTGAGATATCATACATCTGAACAAGAGTGCGTAATACTATGAATTTTCATCTAAGCAACAATTAGTATGCAGGGCTTTCATTTTGACCCCTACACATATAACTCAATGTTTTGATTCTGGCTGTGGTCCTGCAGAATGTGAACTGGTCGGTGCCAGGAGTTTCATTGAATAACTCTGTAACATGATGGACCTGTGGTATGGCGATGTAATGTGATTTTTCAGCAACTGTATCACTCATTTAAGAATGTGAACGGCACAACCAGCAGGTTGACCAGTTGAATCCTCTAGCAGATTCGAATACTGATTGCTACAAAGTATATTACTCAAGGTGCAATGGAGAGTATAGTTTTACGAAAAGAACTATCCTGATCATTGTTGACAACCAGTTGACAACTTGTTTGACAGTCTATGAGGGTACGATACAGGTGGGTGCCTGAGCATGGACCCACCTGTGAAGACTGTCACTCTTCTATAATCAAGCAGGGGTAGGGGCACTAAGCCGTTTCTGACTGCCATTTTGCCACTCCCCCCGCCACTCTTAATCCAGGTATACCTCCTCTCTGAGTAATTTCACTAGACCCGGCGTACCAGATCTAATTGACTCATCATACTGGATGGTGTTATTAGTTATTAAGCCAGTCTTACCTTTACGCAGATCTGGGAAGGGATGTGGATACACTACACGAGAACGGCAACGCAGCACATGCTCCGTGCGCATCCCTAGCAACAGTAGCTATGGCACGCACGCGCAGCACCCCGTCTACCCTCAGTATATACCTTAGGAGTTTAGTCACTACACACAGAGTGCGGTTGGACCAATGGGATCGTTTGAGAATAGACGACCTAGTCGAGCCTTATCAAAGGATCTAATAGAGACACGATTGTTTTACGTGCTACGATCGCGCCCATGATACGATGTCCCATACGAAGATGACGCCCCGCGCTGGGACGCGCGTGCGCGCCTGCTCCCATGGCAACCTACTTTGCTTGGGAGAGAAGTGCAGCACGTCCTTGTGACAGGCGGCTTCGTTCGGCGTCCCGCGGGCAATTCCCTTCCAAGTAAGTTTCAAGTAAATGCAGGCAATTACTGATCACGATCGTTGAATTATGTAATTAGCACTGATCTGAGCATAGTGGCCAACAGCCCACTCCGAAGCACCCGGCGAGACATTTGGGTCTTTTGACCAGGTGAGTCATG
Source organism: Ambystoma mexicanum (assembly GCF_040938575.1). Taxonomy (NCBI): domain Eukaryota; kingdom Metazoa; phylum Chordata; class Amphibia; order Caudata; family Ambystomatidae; genus Ambystoma; species Ambystoma mexicanum. The sequence continues at coordinate 288,868,134 of NC_090930.1, read as the reverse complement.
ATGAATTATATTAACAGCACTTCAGAGTTTGACTCTGCACCCTTGATCTAATACTTACAAACTGTTTTGCTATGTCACTTATATCATACAGATGGCCATGAATTATCTCTGCTTACCAAGGAAAGCAGGTCAGTCTATCTCAATTTAGAAGAGTTACCTATCAAGTTCCTCCAAACTCTATATAAATCTAATGAGGGTATCCTTATACTTTGTTGGAATCCCTACCGAATTTTGTTGAAACTAAAACACGTCCTGCCCTGAAGATGGATTTCCAATAATCCCTAACGCGTTGGCACTGAGTGTCTTTAGAAAAACCTCTGAGCAGAGTGAATGTAAAGGCTCAGAAGCAGTGAAATACAAATTTGACAACTGTCTTGTATATGAATTACTCTATCATGTTATACTGAGATGAAGTGTACTTTACTTTTGTACTTTATCGCACACGGTTTGTTTTAGAGCATTCTTCTAGCTCAATTGAAATGCTGTCCTTTGTTTTTGAATTACAAACTGACTTGTATGAACTAATCTGTGAATTAAATTTGTTTTTTTAAACACATCTAAGGTATTGGTGTGGTGTAAATTAAATCTGTTGGCGATATGATGTAATGACAATCGGGTCTGCCTCACACCTGTTTGTTCTCAGCCGGATTCATTCTTGGTTGGAGACTCACAGCTAGACAGGGCCGAATGTACCCGGTTGACTATTTGAACATTAGATCAAGCCAATCACACCACTCTGAAGACTGTTGAAAACTGAGCCTTGTCGAACAAATATTCCCGCGAGGGAGTCTTTAGTCTCTGCAAGGCAGAATTACTACTTGGGACTAGTTCCCGCGAGGAGTGCAGCACAGGGTTACCAGCCGGCAATGGTCAGTGCATGTCTTGTTCTTCAGTATTTTGAATCTCGAGTGGCCTTGAGCTTCTCCCTGCTGCACCTGAAATATTATATACTTGAATGACACAGAGTACCTAAGACCCTTAGGGCAAATTTACCTATAGTAAACTCTACTTATTGTTGGTAGGGCCTCCCAACCAATTCTCTTTTCTTCATGAATCCTAGCATGAAAATTATTACTTTGGAGAGGGGCTGGTCATGATTGGAAAAATGTATAAAAGAGCTTGCATTAAGATGTCCAGCACTCTCACCCCTCACTGTGTCTGCTGGTACACACTGTGAAGTGTTGGGAGCCAGATAGCTATCTGTTTTGCTTTGAATTCTGTACAGAAATAAAGATACTTGTATCTTTCAACCCGTGATTGGTGTATTTTATTTTGTGGCACTAAGCCGTGATATTTCTTTGGTCTTTCATTTGGCGCCCGAACGGGGACCCTCAAGATTGATGTCTCCTCACTGAAAAGAAGACGCGGCTATCGGACTGGGATCGGAGAGTGAGAAAAAGGGGGCCCCTTTGTATGAGACGTGACACCTCAACAGTACTGCATGATCCAATCCCTGAACGGATAGTCAGTATGCATTAGGGGTGGTTCACAACTTTGGTCAATTATGGGCAGAGAGAGGTTTCTTGACCTCGTATGGAACTAAGATACAACATGGTACCCTAATAGTTTGGCTACTTTCAGCACTTGCGCTTCCTAACCAGTCAGCAATAATGAAGTGCGCAGCACACCAGAAAGTAACAGATGATGTGGGGAGAGGAAATGCTTTTGCTGACTGAATAGCCAAACAGACTGCCACCGATTTGTATTCCAAAATGCATATAACAAAAGAGGTTACTAACACTTAAGTGATAGACAGAAGAAGTGGTTGCATAAAAGACATTCAGGCTGATGCACTCCAGACGAACTTAAACAGTGAGCTGAGAGTTTAGCAAGTTTAGATGATGAAGGTTGTTGGGTAGATAATGGAAAACAAAAATGGGTGATGCCTGATGCTTATGTTACCGCTATGGTTACGATGGCTCTTGGTCCAAATAACATATGTGCTAAAAAGATTTGTAAATTGTTAGAACCTGTCTGGGTTAATGTAAATATCTTGAACACTGCTGAGCGCTTTGTCCAAAATTGCATGGTATGCTTACAGCATAATGTTGGAAAAGGTACATTGACACCGAGGGGTAGTTTTGGTCCCAGTCTCTGCCTTTTGAGGTTATACACTTTGATTTTATTGAAATGGAGCATTGTCAGAATTATAAGTATGTTCTAGTAGTTATTTGCGCTTTCAGTAAATGGATCGAAGCTTTTCCTTTAAAAGATGCCAAAGCAATGATGACGGTGAAAACCATGCTGAAGGAATATTTTCCTAGGTTTGGTTTGCCGAGAGTCATTTGGTCGGACAATGGTCCACATGTTATCGCTGCTGTTATCCTGCAAGTATGCATGGGATTGCAGATCGATAAACAGTTCCATTCGGCCAGACACTCTCAGAGTGCCATACTTGTACAACGCCACAATGATATATTAAAGAATAAAATTGCCAAAATGTGTCTAAATAGCAATTTGAAATGACGAGATGCCTTATTGATTGCTCTATTTTCCATGCAGACTACCGCACAGTCTAAGACAGGGCTCTCTCCCTGTGAGATAATCATGGGGAGACCAGCCAATATTTGGAATGTACCTAAACCCAAGCTACTAAAATATGTACAGCATTTGATCCTTTCTGAGTACTGTGACCAGTTAACTGAAAACTTGTATTTGATTTATCAACAGGTGCGAGAAGCCCTCCCAGTAAAATTTGAGGGTCCGGGTCATTGATTCCGACCTGGCAGCTGGGTGCTTGTAAAATTATTTGAAAGAGCCTCCTGTCTCGCACCTCGCTGGAGAGGACTGCACCAAGTCCTCTCGGCCACACAGACCGCTGTACGAGTGGAAGGAAAATGACACTGGATCCACGAAAAGCTCATCAAGAAGATTGCTTTTCCTCGGCTCCACGACAAAGGGGAAGAGAAGGAGATTGTTTGCTTTGACACCCATCACAAGCCTGTTTTGTCTACGGAAATCCTTCCTGAGCCCGTGGGGCCTGGGGAGACTGCTGCCTCGCCTTCAAGTTCCTCTGCGTCTCTTTCTTCACTGTTGAGCAATCTTGCTTCCGCTTCATCACTTCCTTCAGGAAGCAATGACACTCTGTTCGCAGATCACACCGTACCTGGAGTCTTGAGGTACGATCTGCATCCGAGACACCGGACATACAGCACAGTATTGGCTGTGCCCACAAGGAATCATCGTTGAGCCAGTCCCTTGTCACTCTTTCGCTGAATAATAAATAAGAGGCAGGGACCAGCAAAGTTACCTTCAAGCAAGATAGGCCACGTAGTCAGGAACCACCTATGGATGAACTAAAAGAACCTAACGGAGAGGCTTCTAAACAGACTCTGAGAAACAATGTCCCTTCCTAAATCCACTCGTGCGGAGCAAGCTATTGGTCTTGTGGCTGACAAAGAATCTGTTCATCAAAGATCATGGTCCCTGAGGACCCACTGTTTTTTAATCACAGTACTGGTGTGTTTAATAGTTATATTTGTGCTTGGGTTCTGGTACATGGAAAGGGTGCATCCACTTGAGACTTGGTTACCCACTGAAATTATCTCCACTGCGCATCTACACACTCTTCCTCCTTGAGACTCCCAACATAGACAGGGTTACCATAATAACACTCTCCTAATGATCATAAATGCAACCCATTCGATTCTGAACAGAGCAAATTGCCGGGTGTGTTCACATTTGCCACAACACAGGGAAAAGGGACTGGTCTGACATATTCATCCTCTTCCTTTAACTACTGCATGCTATGCCTCACTTAGGGCATTATTCTTTGCTCGTTGGAATGATAGTATTTCTGGGAACTTGAATGGGACTAATCGAAAAGCGAGTGTTAGCACCTCTGGGATGCTCTCTCTTCGCAAATAGAAGCAAACTCAATTTTGCTTCTATTAGGCCTTCTGATAGACTCTCTAGACCTTTTCAGTCACTGATCTCTTTCAGGATGGCTCCTGTAGGCAACTGGGATGCCATGCCTCCTTCCTATACTATTAATCATAGCCCCAACTCTGTTTCCTTCTGTATAAAAAGGGAAGGTTCTCAGTCAATGGGCCCATTTAAGGGTTGTACTAACATTGCAAATCTAACCAGTGAGGACAGACCTTTGTATGTAGGAGACCCCGTTTACTCTGTTTGTGGCAATGAAGCCTATCCTTGGTTACCCAGAGATTCGCAGGGTACTTGTTATTTGGGTATCTTGTTACCAGGGGTATATTTGCTACCACCACTGAAGTCTCTATAGCTCGTCCAAGGCGGTATGAGAATGGTGACACTGCCTCAGAAGTCATGGGTGATGTAGCAAAATCCTTTGTGCCATTTTGGGGACAGATAATGAATTCCGAGGATATCAGAAGACTAGCAAGGGTACTGGAAAAACAATCAATAGGACCACTGATATGCTGTACAACATGACACTGGAGAAAAAGGCAATTAAAGTAGTGGCCCACCAAAATATGATGGTGTTAGACGTCCTCCTAGCTGAGTGTGGTGGGGTATGTAAATTGGTGGGATCTGTGTGCTGTGTTTTTGTACCCGACTCCTCCCCTACCATATTCAAGGCAATACAAAATATACATACCTTGAGTACTGAAGTACATGTCCCCGAGGGAAACTGGAAACTTAGTGTTTGGTTCTGGGACTTACTACGATCAAGGGGTTGGGAACTCTTTGCAGTCCTAATGATAGTTCTTGGTGTTCTCCTGTTTTGTTGTTGTTGTGTACCACGTCTCCCTGTCATATGTTCGATGTTAGGAGGATGTTGTGCACAAACGATAAGTACATTAGGACCAAAAGTACATGTGCCCAAGAAAACTGCTAAAGCTTTAGTAATGAAGGATATTACTATCCAGGAACTATGGCGATTGATATTTCTCAAGAATGTGATTCAGGATGTACGGACATTGAGGCGTGGGGTTTTGAATAAAGCAAATGTTTGAGTAATGCTTCTGCTTGGGCCAAAAGGAGGGTTTGTTAAACTGTATTCGTATAATACCGCCTTGTTATAAATATTGGCCTAAGCCCATTCGCGTTGCACAGAAAACTGCATTTGAAATGCTACGATTTCTGATCAACTTGGCCGCCATTTTAAGAACTATCTCTGCTTTGTGTCTGAAAATGGTGGACACAACTACAGCCGAGCCGAACGACCTTTGAGTTGTGTCAACATTTAGGCTGACCGAGAGCAGACTGTTTGTTCTGTGCAAAGAAACCATGTGACTCGTATGAACTGCAATCCAAGTGTTGTCTGCGCTCACAAGCCTCATCCTCGTATAAACAAAGTAAAAATGTCAAGCAAACTCAAACTGTGTGCTTTGGTTGTAATATATTGTGTTCTTCCTTGAAACTAGGCTTACTATGAGCCGGAGACCCAATACTGCCATTGTATCTTGATGGAGAAGCAAACTTGCTAAATCTGTTAAATTATTTTGTCATATTTGTCATATGAACTGGGCACGAACCCTAGCATGTAAATTATTAGTTTGGAGAGGGGCTAGACATGATTGGAAAAATGTATAAAAGAGCTTGCATTAAGATGTCCAGCACTCTCACCCCTCACTGTGTCTGCTGGTACACACTGCGGGGTGTTGGGAGCCAGATAGCTATCTGTTTTGCCTTTGATTCTGTACAGAAATAAAGATACTTGTATCTTTCGACCCGTAATTGGCGTATTTCATTTTGTGGTACTATGCCTTGATATTTCTTTGGTCTTTCAGATGGCGTCCGAATGGAGACCCTCAAGATTGATGTCTCCTTGCTGAAAAGAAGACGCGGCTACCGAACCGGGATCGGAGAGTGAGCAAAAAGAGGCCCCTTTGTATGAGACACGACACCTCGACAGTACTGCACGATCCAATCCCTGAACGGTGAGCATGCGGTTCGAGGGGGCATCTTGACGACCCATGATTGGCGTATTTCATTTTTTTGGTACTAAGCCTTGATATTTCTTTGGTCTTTCATCATGATTTGTGGATGCTGGAACTTTTGTCCAAGCATGAATTGGAAGGCACAGATATATAGCACTTTTGGTGTAATCAGGCACACATGATGTGCCTACTCTTCCTTCAACAGATGGTGCTGCCATGAAAGTTGATGGTGTGACTGATGGTCGCTCTGTGTATATGATGTGGTTAAGAATGGTGGCAGGAATTATGGTGATGATGATGAGAGGTGGGCGGAGGGTAGGGAGAAGAAGGGGTTCAATCAGGTGTGAGGATTGTAAAAGAGGAAAGGGAGGAGGAGCATGGATGAGTCGTGGGGGAGGACCAACACCAGAGTTGCACACCCAGCATGAGATCCCCCTGTACATGACACATTGAACCTTCTAATTGGAAGGCTACCAGATGCCAGACTTCCTATTGGCTGCTTGGGATGTTCAAATGTTGTTCACCTGTATTACCTCTGCTCTGTAAGCAATTCTTGCAAATACCCCCCGCCCCCCTCCCAAGCACATTCTTGCATTTTTAAATGTTGGCTGATATTATGGGATGTTCAAATGTAGTTCACCTGTATTACCTCTGATCTGTAAGCAATTCTTGCAAATACCCCCCCCCCCCCCCAAGAACATTCTTGCATTTTTAAATGGTGGCTTTCTATGTGTCATCCTACTCTTCACAGTCCGAAACCACTGGAGTAGATAGGCATTGGGACGTCTTCTCCACTGTGGTAAGCCATGCCCTCTTTTCATTAGGGATGTAACCTGCCCCATTACATACAGGGGAGGGACACATGTGAAGGAGCAGCTACAGCTGTTAATTGGTTACAGCAATACTGATGAAGGAACAGGGAATATCTCGGGTATCTCCTAGCATGGTTACCTCCTTTTCATAAAATGCACAGTTTCCACCTGTTTTTCCATAATGGAAATGTAATCTGGCCGCGGGATTAAAGTCACATCTCGCTGGACTATTCCGTTTTCTGATCGCAAAATGATAAATGTTTATTTTACGATACAGTAGACGAGATGCACATATATATTCAGAGAGCTTTCACTAATGGGGCTCTCTGCTATATGGGAAATGGGGGAAGGGGGGCTGTGCAGAAAAGCTCTGATATTAAACCAAACACAGATAGTTCCCATAATGAACTGTGAATAGTCCCATCTCAGACAAGATCAGGAGGCTCTCATTGGGCATCTGTTGCAATGGTTTTTAACGCCTATATTTGCAGAATTACAAACGGTATGCATATTACACACTTACTTGCATATGACGAACAATGGCTTCAAGCATGTGACTTCAAGACAGGATGTTCTGGGTTGTTTGTAAGTCTGAAGGTAGTAGAACCATACAGGCTGTTTCCATAGATGTCGGAGTGTGTCATGTCAAGGACAATGTTAAAAACCTTTTCCAGGCTTTTGAGCTCACATTATATTGCTGTTAATGTGTGTATGAAGGCAAAATGGAATGCACAACAACTGGCAGGAATTACCAAACCTATTTTCAGAGTTTTATTTCAGTATCTTTTTTTTCAGAAACAATAATGTGCTTGAAATAGCGATATTTAGGTGGGAAAAGTGGGCATTGTCCATTGAACATCACTAACTTCGGAAGGCGTTGCACTTTTCATATTCAGTAGTTACGTTGCATGCATGTTCTGGTTGTGTGGCAAATCAAGAAAAAGGCGATTCTTGAATTCGGATAGAGCTGTCTCTTCATTGCATTGCATTCGCAGGGAGCATAGTTCAGGGGCAGCGCGTGTGTCTTGGAAACAAAACCGCGCAGAAAAACACAGCTTTAAATCCTGGTCGGCGCTTACAGATTGGTATTTGTTGTTAAGTGTGCAATAAAAGATTAATTAATTGCATATTAATGCAGTCAATGAAATGATTGCCATTTAGATGTGTAATGGTAACATGATTTAGAGAAATTTAGCCTTTTGCTTGCAAGAGGTACTAAGTGAAAATGTATTAGGGAGTTGCACTGCAATGGCTATTTCTAGCCCCAAACTACCTTCACGCCCAAGTAAGTATAATAAATACTGTATAAAACAAATACCTTATAGATCTGGTATCACTTTGTGTTCCGGTAGGAAGGGGCACTACATCTACATCTTTTAGGTTTTGTATTAAAAGGTGTACAATTACCTAGTGAATTAGCTAGAATGCAGAAAGCAGCAGACCAATTGGATAGTTTCCGAGCCTTACCCTATGGTAAGCCCGGAGACGTTCGTTCGTGCATCACACCATGGTCCCGACATGACTTTTCCATTCCGGAGAGGCCGCCATGGAAAGGGACAATGGACTACACCTAGTCCCTTCTCCCTGTACCATGGCACCCATTTTTTTTGTTTTCTTTTTGTCTCATTTACACTAATGGCCACCATGGAAAGGGAGAAGAGACTACGTGTAGTCCCTTCTCCCCTTTCATGGTGTCCATTTTCTTTTTTTACTATGGCCACCACGGAAAGAGAAAACAGACTTTGTTTTTTTTCAGTTGCGAAACGCAATGCATCTCTCAGCTGAAAATAAAAACACCATAAGTACCCCTGTATAATGGGCCGGGGTACTAATGGCAATGATCCCCTTGACTGCAGGCCATTACTGCAGGATTGGCCCGCAGTCTCTGTGCTTATTGCCTTAATATTCAAACTTTTCCCTTCACTGTGGGAATGGCTAATGTAAACACTCAAATAAAATAAATATATCTCCTTCCATAGCAGCAACTCCGGCCCTTAGCTTTCTGATAACTAAGTGTGCCCACCCAATCAGGAAATCCTGGCAACACCAGTGCTTGAAAGGGATTCACTTTCACCTCAAAGCATGGTTTAAGGAGAGATGCAAAAGACATTGAATGTTTTTCTTCATGCATTTTATGTGTAGATTATAACAAAATACTGACCCCAGTTGTCTTTCCAGGAGCACAATGTTTCGCACAGCTCTACTTTTATTTCCCATTGCCTGTTTGGACAGGTAGCATTCCAACACGTATATCAATTGAAGTGTCTCATTAATGACATAGAGCTATGGACCACGTGCTGCATGTCTTCTACAAAAGGCTGCAACACACAGCAGGCATTGCGTATGAACTGCCGCTTAGTCGATGTGAAGAAGGCCCAATCCATTGCTCGATTTTGACTCTACCTGTATTCATTTGTAGCAGTACTTTGCACACACAGGATTTTGAGTATATGCAAGGATGACTTTCAGAATAGCAACACATTGTCAGCTGGTATTGTGGTAGCTTGTGCTGGACCTTCAACATTCACAAAGCATTTCTAGTGACGGTTGATTGGCTGACAAGGGAAGAGATCTGATCTGCCATGCTGTCATTATCCCTGAAAAAATGTTTCTCAAGTGAAGAATATTCAAACAGCATAGGACATGCTAAGGTCCCCTACCTCAATGCCCGGGCACAGCTGCTAGGGAGCTAGCCACTCTGCCCCCATCTGCTTGACCTTACCGCAGATATCTGCACCTATGTGGCCCCTGCCATCAAAGTTTTGCATGAACAAAATGCTAGTTGGTGGACATCATTCTGCTGTGCTGACCCTCTTGATGCCAGTATTGTCACTGGAGTGGAGTGGACCCAATGTGCTGTTGCAGCTATGTAATCTGTGCTTTGGCCATGCTTGAACATATTCATTGTGAAGTTGGCTTTTATACCCGGCAACTTGTCCAACATCTTTCCCACCACAGACACTACTTCATCATTCAACTCAGGTACAGCCTATGTGCAAAGTTATTCCATCGGGAAATGTACAGTGGGCACCAGCACATACCATGTGCTCGAATAAAGGTATAAGGAAGAAAATCTGTGGCAGTTTGCATTACTGCAGTTTGCATTCAGACATGAACTCATGGATGATTACGATGGCATTTATGACTGCACTCAAATGACTAACTTAGACTAGGCTAACGCATATTGCTCCCCTGACACTTCTATAGCTTTGCTTGCTGCTGGGAGTTCTTTGTTGCAAGTCCAACACACATCCCACTTCAGGGGAGACACAGCTGGCAGTGCCAGTATGTTTCGGGGCTTTTGCTTATTCCTGTGGGCCAGTGGGTCTGTTGGTCCCATTCATATAAATGATGATCCTTTGTATGACCTACCTTCTCGTTCGCCACCATCCTTTGGTAAAGAGTGCAGGTGGCAAGAAGGAGATCTTGTCCCTGAGCAAATGAAATCTGCACAGAACATATGAGATGTGGGACCGCAATAGTGGCAGTAGGTGCCATTGACTGCTGGGCTGAGCCAGGAGGAGACGAAGCACAGTGCTCCATAATGCAAAGGGTTCAATAGGTGCCACTTGTTACTATCACAGCCTGTTTGGTACTGCCAAAGCTTGACAATGGTCTAGCCCACTGTCGCTTTGTTGTCTGTGATTAGGTGTTGCAAAGAAAGTGTCGAGAGGATGCATGCGCAGGAGAAGTATAATCAACATGTTAATCATTATCATCCTCACCACCACATTACCATCATTGGATTCATAGACCAACGGAATGGAAAGGGCGGGGATGATGCAGTGAGTGTGCCAGTTGGGAAACATTATGCACCTCTATAATGGTTGAATGCCCATAGCTCTGCTGCTGCGACCTATTGCTCGGAGCCCGGAAGTGCAAACCCTAAGCATAAAGCACACCTACGTTTGGATTAAGTGGGTGGCATCTCTCTTGGCACCTCAACAGACCCTTGAGATAAATACTTGGATGTGACCATGGTCTGTTTCAACTTGAGATGAGGTGATACGTTCCCATTTGTGCCAGATGCACATGTTAAGTAAGGATGGCTCTTGGATGACAGCAGTCAAGTGTCAGACACAGCCAATCTAGAGCTGACATTAGAGGAACTAATAGCCAAATGTGTGGGGTGATATAGGAAGGGGGTCAGATGATTTGGATCCCTCAACGTGGAGCTTGATTGTATCAAACTTGTTGTTAGTGAAGTTATGAATAGTCTTGCACTTCTTCTGGGAATCCTTTATCTTTGGGTATAGTATAGGGTTTGAGAAATGCTTGAGTGCTGCACAAAGGGGAGTGCTTCTGCTAGAGGCTACTGTAATGGTGGTTTTGTGATAAGTAGCCTTGGCTTCAGATATCATTGTCTACTGTTTAAAATGTAGGACTTGAGGGCCAGAAGGTCCTCCTTGTTGTGTATTTTGCACCAGCATTTCTCAAGAGCGCATATGGACTATTCAGATTGTTTGGTTCTGGCATGGACCGACTTTCCCACAGCAAAAGTATCTTGCAACTCCTTTGAAGTTTGGCTGAAGGTTTCTAATATCAATGTGATGTTCACAGAGCTGTTATCCAGTGCCTCTAATGGGAAGTATTTGAAGGAGTGATGTGCCACCATAGGGGGTTTCGCCTGACCCTTGCGTGCTTGTAAGTAGTGGGATACAGAGACTGGGATGGCTGCATGGACATAGCAATGGAGCGCAATGGGGTCTGGACAGCTGTTCCTGGTCTCTGGCTATCAGCTGTGATTGAATATCCTACACTTCTATTGCTGCTGTTATCTGAGCTTGACTGACAAGAATGTGGGTTAGGGAATCTGGTATGGTTCATCTGTGCATAATATTCCTTCCAGGAATATACTATATCATTCATATAGTCAAATTATCACTTTTACATTTCTCAATTTTCCTTGTTCTATATCACGTGTGTAGGTAGCATGTTTTATGTTGGTGTCCTCCAAAATTGAGATCATTTCTAGATCAGTCTTAAATTAGTTCAATTGTGTTGTTAGTTCAGAGATGTCTTTCTCAATTGTGTTCAATGATTTTGAAAGTTCCTCTATAGTGAGGAGAGTCAAGTCTAAAGAGCATTTGTTAAGAATCTGATCCCAGAGCTTAACAAATTCTATGCTGTCTTTACATAAGGTGGGTCGTAAATATACCCTCAAGCCCCTTGGTATTTTTTGATCTGTAATACTCAACCAAACTGGTTTAATGCAGTTTCTTGGATATTTCCCATCTAATCACTCACTCTAACTTCGAAATTAGTTTATCTGGGTCCTTCTTACTATCTGCAGTTCTTTCTGTGTGGCTAATTAAAGAAAGAATTGTACCAGCCTCCTCAGTAGAAAGGGCTAGAGTAGTTGCATGCTTTTCTGTCAAGTCATTAATTTTCGAAAATGACAATATTTAGTGCTATTCCTATGTGTGCTACCAATGTTTTGCATCACACTGCCAAGCAGAGATACTATACATACAAATGTACATCGATCAGTGCACACCAGGTACATTTTTCTAATCTTAACCGCAAGTCAAAAACGTAATGAATGTATGGGTTCAGGGGTGGAATACCAGCCTTGACATGAAGCAGTAACATTAGGGGAAAGATATGTGGAGAATCCGACGGGATTCACCCCAGAAACCTGGTCTGAGACCCTTCTCATGTGGCATGGGCCGGCAGGCGCTCTCTGATACCCACCCTCGGGGTGGTGCACTGCGGGAGGATCACATGGTGAGGATGACCAGGAAGACTGGGATGAATCCTTTTTTTTAACTTTCCCTGTAACTTTGCCCTTTTTCATGTCCTTTTGCCATTTTAAAGAAGTATAAAAAATAAACCTCTCTAAAGTGGACTAAATGTCCCAGAGTCACTCAGGGACAGTAGTGAATAGGGTTTAGGAGGGACAGAGGCAGGCCTAACAGCTTTTGTCAAGGTCAGGCAATTAACCCTAAGGGCCTGTACCTGAGGCCATTTAACCCACCTGAGGGACATAAAAGGCTGCAGGTAGAAGGAGCAGTAGACAGAAGCTGGAGCAGGACCTGGAAGTTCGGTAGTAGCAGAAGCAGAAGAAGCAGAGCACGAGGCTGGCAGTTCACTGGGGAGTATGACCACAGAAGGGATGTCGGAGCAGAGGAAGAGCAGATTTCACCTGTAGGTTCTGAGTTGGTCCTGTGCACCCAAACCCTGTTTGGTTAATGGTCTTTCCAGGTGCTCCTAATTGTTGTGAATGCAGAACTTAAGTTGTACAATCACCTAAGACCTGTGTGCAGAAGCAAGCTGAGGGAAGCTGGAGAGTGGATGACTCTCCCTTAATGAGGCCGGATCAGAGACATCTGTGCACCATAGGGATGTGGGTAGAAGAAGCTAAGCCGGGAGGCACAATCAGCCTACAGCTGCTGTGATTGTGGAGTTGGTAAGGGAGGTTCCCTACTTCAAATTATCAAGAAGACCTTGCTGGTAACTGCAACCAGCTTATTTTATACTCACATGCATATAAAATCCAGTAGAAGTTGTTTGCAGAAGTGGGAAGTCATTCTAACAAGGGAATTGTATCATGCACATATACCAACAAGGATGAAGTACCTGCATGTAGAGAAAGCATCTCTTTTCCCCATTGTTAGATGTAACCTTTTGCCGAACAGTTGCGTGACTCTTGTTAAAGAGGATAACGTTGCAGGTAAACCTAATGTGGCCAACTTTGACTTTCCCACAATATTACAAGTATATTTAACATCAGAAGAAGTCGCACATGAAACAGTGTTTCCCAATTGACTTGGAAGCTTAACATTGACCAAAAGTTGGGAATGCTTATCCTTTTAAAGTGGAAGTTCAACATCACAACAAAATTGCATACACCTGATTTTGTTTCCATTAAGAAACCAGCTTAATAAAATCTGCAAAACATAGTTTGGAAGCTAAAGACAGAGTTTGTGGCAGCTGCAAGACAAAAGAAAGGGAAAGGAGGCAGCCCTCTCTTGCCATACAAGGGAGAAGAATGCCTTGCCCACCTGTAAAGTTAGAAGAGTCTTGTGGAAGTTGCCTACAATTCTAAGTTGTAGTAGCAGCAGTATAACTGTGGTTGTTGATACCTTTGTCAGAACTGTATCATTTGAATGTAGTAGAAGCAGAAGTCATCTCTGGAGGAAGGGAGCCTGCTCTCACAGTATCATTGGCAGAAGGGAGTTGCTAGAGAAAGAGCAACCCTGAGAAGAAGCATCCTTACAATTATATTTAGAAACTGTGCAAAAATTGCAAGAACCTCAACTTAACCCATTATTTCCCTGAAGGAAGTTACACAGGCTAACATTGGTGCTGTTGTTTTCTTTGTGGAACTTGGAATGGGAATATTTTCATCAGGAAAAGAAGGAACTGTTACCAGTGGATTTTATTTGTGTGAACTTTAGTTTCTTTGGAACTTTTCAAGACTTGATTTAACACTTTTATTTCTTTGGAAGAAATTGATTTTGGGACACTCCTGGGGGAGCAAGATCTCTCCAAGCCGAGTAGAAATCATCCAAGACACTGGTTGTTTGGTGGCTTTTATTTATGTTGTTACTATGTTGCTTTGAATATTTCTGTTGTTTAGTGTGGGGGTTAGTTTTGTGATTGCTAGGAGTTTATTCTTTAGAGCCTAGACTAGGTAGGGAATTCCCTGGTAGAGTAGGTTTAGTTAGGAGTGATTTTCGAATTGCGTTTCAAATAAAATGTCAGACCTTGAGAAAACTAAACAAAGTTGTGAGGCTCACACATGGGCGTAGGACATGGGGGGACGGGGGGGATAAATCCCCCCCACAATTTTAAGTGGGGGGATACAATGGCCTTTAGCCCCCCCCATGTTTCCCCCCCAGTTTGTGTGTCCAGTGTGTGCACGGATGCGTGCAAACTACAGACTCTGTCTGAAGTTTGCACGCAGCGCAGGCCATGGATTCCATTCCCATGGGCCTGGCTGGCACTGCAGATGATGATTCACACAACAACACTGTGGGGGGAGGGGGAGGAGAACAATGCAGGTCCATGAGCAGGAGTTGTTGACACCTTTTGTTTGTGCGTTGCCCTCCTCCCTCACCCCCAGGGAATATGGCACGTGCCAGGCCTGGCTGGACTGCGCAGTACACTACTGTGCACCTTGCTAGCCTCCCTCATCTTCAGAAGCCAAGGCAGCATGCAGCAACACGTGCTGTTGGCTTCCCGAGGCTCTGTGACGAACGTGACTACAGTGTGAGACTGTGTGCTTCCAGCCTCTGTGAGAGTGCTCGTGACCCACACAAAGGCCCTTCATGCAGGTAAAAACTGAAACATTAATTTAAAGAGTTAACTCATAACTTTAAAAAGTCACGGGTAATGGTCCCACCGTGTGCCTCTGGAGCAGTAGCGTCTACAGGGCACGAGGTAAACTTATTTCGCTAGCAGCAGAGTTGTGTCTAATATTCATGCTTTCATACAGGTATTGCACCCACCCAGCCTGGGACCTATTTGGTTTTAAAGGATGGTGATTCTGAACAAAAATATGAGTCGTACAAATAAAAGTTTCATTTATGAAAGATGCCATGACGTTTTTAGTAGCTTTTAAAAACCTGCGTATGAAACTGAATAATTATATTAGACATGGCCAATAAAAATACAATTCATAGTATTTGTTTTACTCATAGCAGGGGCGCATTATACATAGCGGCGGCTGAATTGAAGTGTCCATCTTTTTTAATTGCATTTGCAGCATGGAAAGGCCGGATGCATTGCCCAGTTTTTGCGTCGCAGTGCTGGGCTTGTGTGTGTGTACAGTACCCATCAATCGCGCTGGGAAACAGCCTCTCAGTCTTGCTACTACATTTGTTGCTTGAATGTGACCTTTTACAGAAATCTAAGACACACTTAATGGTAAGGCGATAGACAGGACCTATAGAAAAAAAGACCATCTGCATGGCAACCTAATGAGTTCACTAGTGGACTGAGAATCCCGATATGGCATCAACTGACTGCACTGCGCAGGCCATGATTCAGAGGGTTAAATATCCTGTAATAAGTGCCTGCTTGAAGCGAGAGCATCATTTTGCCATGTAGTGGCTATTAGTTAAGTTGAAGATTGCACTGAGAATGCTCAGCTGAGATCATTAACAGATCTTCTCTTAGAAACGCTTAGAGAACGGCATACATATTGTTACTGCTGTATGAGGAATAATATAAGAGGGCACACTTTTGGCATATACATTTTTTTCCCTTCATTTGCTGCATGCCACCTCTGGCCTTGTGCACTCTCAGACAAATAAGTGGCTATGACAGGATCAGAAATTAAAATGGCAGAAAAAGTGAAGCAAGGCATCTTGAATATTGTTGTGAGGCACCCACTTTTGCTATGACTGTTACAGCCGTAACGTGCTGATGTACAGAGTTTTTGTCGAAACTCTACTTTCTCTTCAAATACATATGAAAATAACATCTAAGTGATTGGTAGGTGCAGTGAATAACCACTTTAAAATGTAATGCATGCACAGAAAGAAAAACGTTCTCAGAATGTTCTACTTTTTTAAAGTTCATTTCTGTTTTCCTACCAACAGTCTCGTTTGGTAACATTGCGTTTGCTGCCATGTGTGTTTTATGATGTAGCCACCCTCAGTATGCATGTTTGTATTTAACTACTGTTTACGCAGCCGCTGCTGTTTCTTTTTAGCTTGTTCATTTAAAATGTGTTGCTGTGTCTTTGTTAGCTTACTGGCATATTCCGCGCTACAATGCCGATGCTGTTTTCCCCTTTCTTACGGACAGGATATCATTCTGTGGCATTCTTGCTCCTCACTCACCCCTGCTTAATACGACAACACATACTATGTGCTCCTATCTACTTTCATCACTTAAATGCTACACTGCTTACTGTATGTCCATCTCATTGGTGGTTTAGGCATGCTATTCACTGTTATGACGGGATATTTGTAATTTCCTCGAAGCCCATTTGCTAGATTTTTTTACCACATTTATTGCAAAAATATGGGGCAATATCTCCCCCCGAAACTCCTCCACATACCCCTACACCACACCTACCTTTCTAAATGCCTAAACACAACCCCCTCATCAAGTATTGTGGTAAAACATTTTTGGGAAATGGGTGTTGATGAAATGGGCATGCAAGGAAATGGGACAGTTCCTTATAACGGAGGATGTCCCACTGATCAAAATTACTAGCCACACAGTGAAGTTGCTATTGATCAAAACGACTAGCCACACAGTGAGGTTACCACTGATCGAAACTACTAGCCACACAGTGAAGTTACCACTGATCAGAACTACTAGCTGCACAGTGAGATTACCACTGATCAAAATTACTAGCCACACAGTGAAGTTGCTATTGATCAAAACGACTAGCCACACAGTGAGGTTACCACTGATCGAAACTACTAGCCACACAGTGAAGTTACCACTGATCAGAACTACTAGCTGCACAGTGAGATTACCACCGATCAAAACTACTACCGCACAGTTAGGTACCACAGATCAAAACTACTAGCCGCAAAGTGAAGTTACCACGAATCAAAACTACAAGCTGCACAGTGAAGTAACTCATCTAACATGCCCACTTTGGGCAAAAACTGACCCACACTAAAAAGTTGGGCCTGCACTATGGAAATTCAGGTGCTGCCCGAAACCCTGGTGAGTTGAGATGGGAAAAATGTAATTTTGGAAGAAGAGTTTTAGAGCTTTTGGGAGACAACAGTGATTCTGGCCACTGCCCTGACTGCCTGACAAACAACTTCTTTCCCTGTCCAAGACGGGCCCTATCCTTGACGGGCAAAATACCCAGCACTCCACTGAGCTCACCCCCTAGCGCTTCCCACATTATACACCTAGAACCTACCACCTAATCCCGCACCCCTTCTCTCTCTCTGCGCTTGCACATTCTGAATGCTCACAAGGCCTAGCTGGTCTGCCTCTATCTTATAGTGTTATATTTAATTTTCCCATGTTCCCTTTCTGTTGCCCTGTGGGCGCTTTGAAACACAATTTACTTGTTGTGTAAGCGCCTAACAAGCAAACAATAAATAAATAAATAAATAAATAAATAAATAAATAAATAAATAATACATGAGCATACTAGAGTGAGTATTGATTCATCTCTCAACCTGCCAACCAGCATGCCAAGGAAGATAAAATGGGCTACTGCGGCACTTTCTCTGAACCAAAGGTTCTTGCCTCCATTAGCCCTTAGCTGGAAGCTCATGGGGATTAAGTGGATTAAGTGGAGTGTCCTCCTGACTGCCCCCTTTCTCTCATCTGCCAACTCACATATTCTTTTTTTTGCATATGGGATGCTAAGTATCTCTTTGAGAGAGAGAGTGAGAAAGGGAGAGAGAGAGAGAGAGAGAGAGAGAGAGAGAGAGAGAGAGAAAGAAAGGGATAGAGCAAGAGAAAGGAAAAGCGTGGATGAGAGAAAGAAAGTCAGAGAGAAAGGAGTGAGAGGCTGAGAGATGGAGAGGAGAGAGAAAGAGCGTGCATTCAAAAGAGAGTGAGGGATTGACAGATGAAATTGTGAGCTAGAGATATGGTACCTATCTGCAAATGGCAGATAGGAGGGTAGGGTTGCAGGATGTTTTGCCTTGTAAGGCCCACTCCCACCTTTTCCTGACTAACCGTCACTCCTCTAATGTCTCCTAACACCTTACACTACACACACAAACCCCACACAGATGGCCACAACTGGCCTAGCCATGAGCACATCAACACTAACCGAGCCATGACTACACTCTCCTACTTAGTCCTGTCGCACTCTCCCACACCAGCGGCTAATCAGACCCAAAGCCCTATAGTCTATTTGATCTTGGGCTCATCCTTGTGGATTACTTACTCCCAAGTCTCTCTGCCAACCCCATAGAAAGCAGATTGGCCGACAGGAACCAGGTACTTCTGACATGCACCCATCAACAACACACAGGTTTCGCATACATCTGCCTGTCCCACTGTTCCACTGAGCCGTATGAATGTAGGTGTGAGGCGAGCAAAGCAACATTCCAGGTCCAGATTCCGAAAATGTCACCAGGCAAATACACTGGGATCTGATTCTGACTGCAGATATTAGCGCTGGGAAGATCCCCAAGGGCGATGAGGCTGGGCGTTACTCTGCCAATCCAGGGGGATTTTGAAGTATGCCTCTGAAAGAGTGTGGCAGCACCTGCCAGGCCAAACTAGGGAGGTTATACTGGAGGCCTGGCCATCAGAAAAAAACGCGCACTACAGCACAGCCAACAAACGCAGGAAGTAGTGTTGTGTTCAGATAGTGTGTAACGGGAAGGTAGACCAAGCTGGTACTCAATTTCCATGTGTGATCGGTTTGATGAGTCAATGTAATTTGTTATTCAGTTATATACTACAGTAGTTGCCTCTGTAGTATATAACTGAATACTGTGCTTCCACGTGTCCGAAGTGTGGAATATGTTTTCTGTGGCCTGGTTCTCCAGTCTGCAGATTAGTGGAACAGAGAATAGGAGGAGAGGATGTATGGAGAGGGAAGAGATTTCTGATAAGCTTGAGAGTTGTGCAGTGTTAGGCAAGTGTCCGGTGTTGGAAAGCTAGCAATGTGCATGTTCCAAAACGTCATAAATAAATATGTTGTGTTGTGCGCATCTAACATTGTGCTTCATATGTCCTTGGTTCAAAAAAGAACTTTAAAGACCTGAAGCAGTGAAGCGCATGTGCCAGAGCTGATTTTCGATTACTTGCAGCAGCCGAACCTCACACAGGAAAGCGGACAACGTACACAGCATAATAAGTGAGTAAAGTTGATTAAAAGAATGGCATATATGTTGCAATCCTCTTTTGTCCGATCCTGTGTGTACTGATCTTTTTTGTTGGAAGTATTACTGTTTTTATTTCCCTCTCTGCCGACACCACCTTCTCATGGGAACTGTTTGTGCTCGCTTTATTCAAACCTTACCATCAAACTTTGCACTCAAATGCCTGTCAGTGTTTTTTGAAAGCAGCTGCAAACCCGCTACTCGTGTAATAAAAATGATGTACCCCGGTCTACCTTCAGCCAATCGATTTATAAGCACTATGCATGTCCTTAACTGACGTTCTGTTAAAAACACGCATTGGCAAAGCCAACAATTTCAGCTTGTTTATCAATATCAGGCATTCACCAAGCAGTGCTATTATATGTCCATAATGCCAAGGTACTCTCACCACCTTGTAGCTGCTAGAATCCAGTTAAGACCACTATGACAGTGCCTGGAAAATGCCTTTCCCATACCTACACAAAAGCCAAACCTGTTGGCATTGGCAATGCCCAATAAAGAATGCCTTTCATCTGTGTGCCCTGCTGCCCTTCCCTCCCAGCATGGTAATGGGATGAAATGGGTTGGGGATGCATGTTGCCCGGGCACCTTGCTTTGTTGGAGAAACTATGTTTATAGAGGTAAGTAATTTATTTTTCTAGTGATGTAATTCCCCATGATTTCATTTCCTGTGGTCACCCTACACAAATTACATTGGTCCCACTCCCACACTTGAATTGCAGAACTTAGCTCCACAAGTCCTTGGAATGGCCCTGCGTGGAGAGCGAGACACAGAATATATTTCTGGCAAGCCACTCACAGATATAACACACACACACACACACACACATACTATAGGTTTATGGCCCTAAAAGAAATTGATCAACCCCTCAGTGTTTATTGGCGAGTGGATGTTTTTATTGCATTTCTATATCAACTTTCACTGTGGCATTCAGTGTGCCTTTTTACCCCCACTCCCTCACCCATCTACCCTGGGCATCAACATATCTGTGAGAAAGTCACAGGAGTGGGCATCTTGTATAGGTACACTGTACTGTACATAACAAATACTTGTTTTATAAATGGTAACATTGGATTGCCAATTCCATGTCTGGCCGAATTGCTATAGCTGTATAATCTCCTTTTTTTCTCTTTCCGAATGTAGTCTTTTTTTTTCTTTTTCAGAATGGACATTCGTAAATTCTTTGTTCCAGAACAGTCCAGTGAAGCAGAGAACATGCCTGTTTTGCAGTCTCCTGACCAACAGGTAGGATCAGAAGTTGAATGTACTGATGAGGTTCCAATTGAATGCATTGCAATAACTTCACATGAAGGTATCCCAGCAACGCCCACAAATGAATATGGCGAAAGGATCTATGGAGCAGAACATATCCTTGGGGCAACAACTGGCAATGCAGAAGATGGCCAGGACAACTGTGAAATCTTTGTTGAACAAAAATCAACCAGCCTTTTAGATAGCGAGGACGAGGGAGCTCTTCTAAGTGCAATCGGCCCAAATCACCCATCTGTCAAATGTATACCAGTTCACACCATTGTAGTGCAGTCCCAAAATCATGTATTGCATTTTCAGGAAAGCTGGTTCAAAGATTTTCCATGGTTGCATTACAGTACCAAACTGGAAGGAGTTATTTGCTTCCCATGTGCAAAGTCTGCTGCATTGAAACTGGTTGATCTCTCGAAGAACGCTGAGCAAGCGTTTGTTACCATTGGTTTCAACAATTGGAAAAAGGCTCTAGGAAAGTTCAACAAGCATCAAAATAGTTCTGCTCATGCATACTCTGTAAAGCAATTGGCACAACATAAAGCAAGTAAACCAATTGATTCACAACTTTGGCAACAAGTAAAAAAGCAACAACAACATTCTTGGTTGTGTCTTAACAAGATAATTCACACGATTGCTCTTCTGGCCAAACAAGGTCTTGCCCTGCGTGGGCATGATGACAAAAATGGGAATTTTAGGCAAGTTCTCGAGGCACGAGTAGATGATGTGCCTTGTCTGAAACAATGGATCAAATCAAGCAGAGCTGAATACTTGAGTGCAGACATCCAAAATGAAGTTCTGCAGTTATTGTCTCATGCAATTTTGCTTATAATCCATAATAGTATTGGAGACAATCCCTTTGCTGTTATAGTTGATGGCACACAAGATATATCTGGTCAAGATATATCTGGAACAAGAATGTTTTTGTATCCGCTATGTTGACCAAGATCTTTGGCCACATGAAGATTTTATTGGACTGTACCAAGCAGAGGATACCAGCGGAGCATCAATTGCTAACATTGTAAAGGATGTTTTATGTCGTCAGGGTCTGTCTTTGGCAATGCTTAGAGCACAAACTTATGATGGTGCAGCAAATATGGCAGGGAAGTACCATGGTGTACAAGCAATAATACGGCAACAACAACCACTTGCATTGTATGTCCATTGTGGAGCTCACTGTACAAACTTAGTCATTCACGCTGCAGCACAACAGTGTCCCATAATGGAAGATGCAATACTGTATGTTCAAGAGCTTGGTAATCTGTTTGGGCAATCTATGACATGCCGCACAAAATTTGCAGATATTGTCCAGCAATCAACTGAAGGTCCAGCCAAGGTTGCCAAAATCAAGCCATTGTGTCCCACGCGCTGCATGGTTCGGGTAAAAACTGTACAAAAAGTAATGGATAATTATGAGGCTATTCTGGAAACATTAGAGAAATGGCAGCTTCCAAGAATAGTGGTGATGTGTCCACTCGTGCTCGTGGCCTATTAAAACAATTTCAAGAGGGAATAACTTTTTTAGGCCTGCAGATTGTTGTTCAAGTCATGCAGCTCCTTGAGTGCTTGAATATTGCCATGCAAGGAAACCAACAAACAGTATCCGGATTACTTGCATCTGTGAATCACACACACAGTGCCATCCTAAAACTTCGCAACAAACAATCGTTTGACAGTCTACTGATGTACAATAACAATATGGTGACAAAATATGAACTGAAGGAGATAGAACTGCCCAGACAACGCCACATTCCAAAACGTATTGATGAAGGATTAGCTGAAAATGTTCATCCAAGAACCATAAAAGACTACTACAGACCACAGTATTTTGAACTTTTAGATACCGTTTCTGTTCAACTTAAGCAGCGTTTTGACCAGGAAGGCATCCAAATGTATGAACACATTGAACAGTTGCTTCTAACGGGCAGAAGCGCAGAAAATATTGTTAAGTATCCAGAAATTGAATATCCCCTCTTCTCGGCACAATTAACAACATTATCAAGCGTCCATAAATATTCTTCCATCTCTGAATTGGTAGAGATCTTTCGACAGATGCCTCCCACAGAAAAAAACTTTTTTTGCACAGGTTGAGAAGCTACTGGGGATCCTCCTAACTGTTCCAGTGTCTTCCTGTGAGGCTGAGAGGAGCTTTAGTGCTTTATGACGACTGAAAACCTGGCTGCGCACAACAATGACTCAGAAAAGACTCAATTATGTCTGTGTGTGCAATATACACAAAGATATAATGGATCTGGTGGACATACAAACAATTGCAAAACAATGTATCATGCGTACCGAATGACGGAAAAAAATATTTGTTTTTTTGGACAAATGCTCATGACCATCACTTACTACAAAATAATTGACAGATCATTTTACTCTGTGGTTTGTGTCTGCAGTAAAGCCCCCGTTAAGAGGGTTGTACAATTTGTGAGATTTGTGGACAAGCCAGGAATGGTGGGTGGACACCCAATCTTTTTGGGACGAGCTAAGCGCAGGCCATGAAAGCCTTTTCACCTGGGAAGTGGTAAGATTTTTACGTGAGCTGAGCCTTCTGAAGTGAGACGCCAAATAAAATAATTTTGTCCTCTTGACTGAACTGCTTTTCTTTTCCTTAATTTTCTTCTGTTTTCTTTTTTCTTTTCTCTTGTTTTATACAGTGATGATAAATGTGATTTAATACGTACTGCTATTTTAATTTTTGGAAAAAGTCGAGTTCTTTGACTAACAAACAATAAATAAATAAATAAATAAAAGTCCCAAGGTGTCCCCTGTCCCCGCCAGATTTTATGTGTCTCCTACGCCCCTGGGCTCACATTACTGACCCCTCAAAGTACTTTCAGGATTCCGTGGCGTAGAAATGCAGGTGAACTTGTATTGCTTGATAGTAGATCTAGTAGCCTTCAAAACGCGTTGGACAACTTACATCACTATGCCGATAAAAAGGGTCTTTCTATAAATATCTCTAAAACCAAGATGCTGGCTTTCGGTATTAGAAATTTTAAGCCAACAAGAAACTTGACTTGAGCTTGTTGATCAAATTATTTATCAGGTTTTTTCATATGAGTATCTTGCTCTCACGACTGACCATCAATAAATATGGGACAGTCATTTACACTGGCTAGAATTGAAGGTTCGCCAGCTAACAATGGGAATTATGCACTTTGCCAGGGAACATGCCTGTTTTTCTTTAATCTCTCTCTTCAATTTGTATATGCCCAAAATGTGTCCAGTGATGCTTCATGGAGCCTAGATTCCATCTACTAGACATGTTTCTAAATTAGGAAAATGGAGAGGCTATGATTTTAAACCATCCTCAGGTTACCGACATCTACGCCCATTGAACTTCTGCTGCTTGAAGCAAAGCTAAATACTGCATATAGCGCTTTGACTGGGAACATCTTAAATCTATTTGTGAAAGTGGCACAAGCCCCTCCCAATTTGTTGCTAAATTTGAGTGATCAGTTAACTAAGGTCCAAGTACTTGACTGTTTCGAACATCACAGTATGCAACCTGTATATGGAAGCTATTGTCAGGCTTCAACGATTGGGTTACCATTCCAATGAATATCCTTTTAGTTAAGTTAATGGTATGCCTACAAAGGCGCTATATGAAGATCGGGAACAATCTCTGGTTGATCAAGGTACTAAATCTCTAGGCCAGGAATATGTGGCTCAACAGTTGAGTTACTCATGTCCTCATGGCTATCTGTCAGCATACCCAAATAACTGGATTGTTGACAAATACCTCCAAATCAAATTCAATCTTGTTGATACCCTTGAAGGTATCGGTGGTCAGATGGAATTGGCAACTAATCAGCAATGCCATAGATTGTGTGGTACTACTGCTGTGGAAATTGTAAAGCATGTAATCATGGAGTATGAGGCTCTCTCAGAAATTAGAAGAACCTCTCTATCATTATGTGGAATTGACCAGTGTCCTTTTAATTCATCTAATTTATGGTCAGTCTTTTTTTAAGGGATCAATGTTAGTTTGATTTACCATTTGACTAACTTCTGGGGTAAGGCTGAATCAATTCTCAAAATGGATTGGTGATATATGGGTGGGTGGACACATTTTAAGGAGTAATTTCACGGTGGTCACATAGAAAGGTTTGATTTAGTTTTACATTTGTTTTATTTGCATATTGTACAAAAAACCTTTATTAAGTTGTATTGTACTACTTTTAAATAATAAATACACAATTGCACTTGGTAAAGGAACCCAGAGGAGTGTCCTCTATCTCCTCTTTTGTTTGCTTTAGTGATTGAACCTTTGACAGATCTGCTCAGAGCTCGTCGTTCATGTAGAAAAGATCCAGATTGCTGGTACTCTAGAAATAATATTAATTTATAAGAAAAGTAGATTAGTATTTGTTAGAGGCTCCCAGGAGAATTGTAACCCAGCCATACAGGGTATTCTGCAGTATAATGAATATTCTGGCTCTTGGGAGGATAGCTCAGGGGCAAAAAGACGACACAAAGCAACACAGGTTCGATCCCGGGATGTGCTTAGAAACCTCTGGGTATTAAGCGCGTTATAAATAACCTATCATATCATATAGCATATAATAATCACTCCAAATCAGGGCTCAAGTTGCATCATATCGGTTTATGAATATTGCAACAGTTAAAATTTTAAGATTGAGATGTGTGCTGTTTGCTTTCAAAGTCTTCAGTCTTTGCTAGTTGTAAACAAATATTACGATCTTTGCCTGTTCGATCCATTTAGTATTACTATTGAGGCCTGGCAAAAAATCGAAGTAGTGATACCATACAGTAGAGATGTCTCGCTAAGGAACTTTTTCCCTCATATCCTTCCTGCAACTGACTAAGCCATTCAGTTAACTTTTCTCAGATTAAATTAGAATACCGTAAATAATACAGAACCTAATGGCACCTTCTTAAGTTAGTTGGTCATAGTGGGTAGGGTGGAGAACTAAATACGTTTTTCACTGCACTGCTCTTGGACGCATTCAGGGCTAAATAGCCACCATTTACAGAGGAACCTTCCTCCATTCCCATCCTGGAGATATGGGGATTGATTTACCTGATGAAATATGGTGCAGCTTGTGTAATTTAACGTGTCGGAAGTATCCTTCAATTCTAGGTTTAGATTGACAGTTCAGGATACACCCCAGCGCAGCTGTGACTTTCCCACTAAGATTATGAGTGCCTCTGTCTGAGGCGTGATTCCGTGTAAGCCACCTATATACACATGTTGTGATCCTGCCTGAAGCGGTAAACCCTTTGGGAGGAGGTATGCAATTGTCCGGCTCACGTAACCAGACATATGTTCTCTCCTGCACTATTGGGGTGTGTTTGAGGAGGTGCGAAAATCTCTTATGCTGAAACGTACATTTCAAAATCTGGGATTTTTGCTAAAAAAATATGTGTATTGTATGAAGATTGTTGCATAATAGTGCCACTGACAAAGAGATGTGGATGCGTGACCCGAAATGGGCAAACAACGAGGAACTATAAGCTGCCTTCTGCAATCAATCATTTGAGCGGACTTTAAATCATACTTGTCATCAAGTATGCATGACAATGTTCATTCATAAACATATGTCCCATCTGTCATTACTCATGATTATTAACCCTGTAATACCGCCCTTTCTATTATCACTGCAATGAAACCAGGAGTATCTTTACACAAAAAAAAAGAACAAAAAAAAATCTCTCTAGCCACACATACACAGAATGTCAGAGTAAAGGTCGTCATAACAGCAGTTAATGAGTATGTTCTACTACGTTTGCATACCTCAATGAGCATCATATGCTTCTGCTTTCATTATACAAACTTAGGTTTCCAGCAATGTACTTTGCTTTGCATGGTATGACATTATGAACATGGATGGCCCAGTTTTCCTTTGGTCCTGGCTGCCCTTAACCCTAGAGAGCTCAAAATGTGAGCCAACAAAAGGAGACTACTGAAGTTTTTCGGCCCGACTTGAAGTGTGGGGAAAATGCATTGAGCACCTTTAATATGACACAGGAATCATTTCTAAGTCACTTATCCCCCATATAATGCAGGACATATTTTACACCCTGGTGCCCTCAAGCTACATTTTAATCTTATGAATTACTCTTTTTACGGGACTCAAGGAAGGAAGAGAATATTCAGCAGGTTTCACGCACATCTCTTCAAATGGTTGCCTTCTGAGTTATTGAGCTATTGCTCCCAACTATTTATTGTGAGCAGTAGCATGTGCCCCACGTGCACCAAAAGATAGACTGCATGCATCCCTGACATCCCCTAAAAGGGTATACCTCCACCAATGCAACAATGTGAAAAACAACACCAACAAAGCAATGGATCTCTGTCCTAATGTTATATTCAAACTCACCCCCACTGATACCACTAAACATCCTCATGCTGGCAGAGTACTGGTAGAAAACAGGGGCAATGAAATATAATATTATTATTATTATTATTATTATTATTATTATTATTATTATTATTATTATTATTATTATTATTAGGATATTTATTGATTGCAGACCTAGATTTGAGTAGCAACAGAGTGCTTTACAATCATAGTGGGCAAGGGCATGGTGAGGAGATCAAATAAATAAGAGAGTGGGGAGATAGCACCAGTGGAGGGGGGCAATTTGGCAGCAAGCCACCAGTGGAGGAAACAGTGGAGATCATATCACCCAGTCTCAGGCAGGGTAGATAGTTGAGGAAGTGTGGGCCTAGGTGGTAGGGAGGAGCTATTCCTTGAGAAGGAGAGTCATGAGCTCCTTTCCGGGAACTGAACTGGACGAGTTTGGTGTTGATGGGGAGGTCGGTTCCAGAGTTTTGGGGCGTAGACAGAGAATGCCTGTCTTCTGGTTCTTTCCTTCCTGCCCCGGTTGAGTTTCAGTCTGCACATGTCCTTGCTTCTGGTGGACCGTAGGTCTCCAGAGTTGCTGTGTTTCTTAGTGATGTAGCTTGGAGACTTCAGGGTGAGAATTTTCTAGCAGGGACATTGATTCACCAAATGCCAGGCGTAGTGGATGTGACATCACACACCCGATATCACAGGAAGTGATGCCACATGACCTTTGACCTGGATGGCATCAGTCCCTCTTTAACGCTGGTGACATCACCGGAAGTGATTTGCAGGCATAAAAAAGTACATAAATGTACAATTATTAAAATACCCAATAGGTACAGTAGCAGACATGTATATTTTAGAAATCAACCACATTTTAACAAGGGTGCTGCCTTCATGTGCCATGGGTAGTGTCATGAGATGATATGGTTAGACCCAATAGACTCAACAAAGGCAGAGAAACTGCCATAGATATGACACTTCAGCATTGTGTGGCCAATTTTTCCATATTATGCAAGTCATAGCTGCACTTTAGGCATTGTCATTATATTGTAGCAGAGCAGCCGAATGTCCCTGCAGGAAGTACTGCTCCTCTCATGGCTATATGCTGGAAGCCAGAAGTTGTGCCATGCACGTCACCAGTGGTTGTGCCTATTCCACGGACAGTCTTTGAGAAAAGGTATCCACTAAGAAAACTCCATCTGATGCATCCCTGTAGAGATGACAATCTCGTGGAAGAGGTCCCCGAAGGAATATGAACGTGACGCACTGAGAAGAGTGGCTGAAGAAGAGGATGTATAGACCTTAAGGAATCTGATGATAAAGTAAAGAATTGAGTAAACTTTCATATGCAAAGTGAAGAGTGCACATGTGAAGAGCACAGTAGAAAATGCAAGCAATTTAATAACTGTACAGATGCAGCAACGCAAGTAGACTAAGTAATCATAGAAGTTCGCTATTTTATTTATTTATTTGCATTTATAAAACACACAAGTGACCCTGGGGCATCGTGTCGCTGTTATAGTTTGCTTAGCTTACATAGGTAACACAACAGTAGTGAGGATAATCGAGTATATATGTATGAGGCTATATGTAGTGAATTGACTGCAGATGGTGCCGCCATTATATACAATCTGGACTTCGGTGTCACAAATGTAGTAAGTTCAAACCCACAGAGAAAGAAGGATCGATAGATGTGTGTCGTCGCAAGAAAGCAGCTGGAATCGAGGAAAGACAGAGAAAGGCTGTCTGGCCTGGTGTCAAAGGCTGGAGCAGGCAAGAACTGGTTATCTATTCTGGAAGAACAGTGAACGTAAGAGGCTGACTCATCCCTTATTAAGGTGCAAAGGAGGAACACTATTGAGTGCCAAGTTTATTCACTTAATACAATTACATGCCAGAAAATAAGCCGAATTGTAGTCTCCTGTCACGTGGGCTGCGGATGGAAATAGAAGGTGGGCATGTAGCTCTTTATTTGAGATAGTGCATGCTCACACTCCCATATATTCTCAGGAGCAAGGATACTTTAGAAGGCCAAGTTCAAAGGCAATCTACATGACATAAGGCATGGGTGATGAGAGATGTTGGGCTATTTGGGTGGGGAGGCACGGTCAAAGTCCACCCACTGACACCCGGGTATCAGTTTACGTGCTGCTAGTGAGCCAAATGTTCCAGAATGTCACAAGCGTGCCAACCAATTATAGGAGGCCATATCATGAAGAGCATTATAGTATGAGATCCAATGATGAGCTGTGTGTCAAATATCTGCTGAAGATGACTTGCACTAGGGGTGGGCATAAGTTGTCCAACTGACTGTAGAGACCTATATATTTAGATGATCCCTTTAAGCCAACAACACCCCTGCATAGGTTTTTTCTTATTTGCGATGTAGTATGACATCACGTATGACAAGACTTTACTATATAAATGTAATTCTTTATGAAATGCGTTGAGTTCTTGAATGAGATTATGCTGTGCGATGTCCGTTGATGTCCGTTGTAACTCCCGGTTTTAGACAATTCATAATAAAACAGTTGAAAGACTGTGGGCCTCATTACGAGTCCGGCGGTAATCAAGACAGAAAAACCGGCAGGTTACCGCCAGACCCGTATTACCATTCCGCCTCCGTGATTCCCGGAATCACTGGGGCATTACGACCCCAGTGACCCGGGAATTCCACAGGCGGAATTTTGTAAATCCCCATTCCCATGGAGCCCTATATGACACCATGGGGATGGGGACAATGGAAACACTGGTTCCGTCTATGACAGAGCCAGTGTTTCCATGTCCGCCTGCAGGCGGGTGGTGTTAAACCTGCCAGGTCAGACCTGACGGGAGTGACACCTCCCGCCTGCAGGACTCTTAATCAGCCGGTCCGGAACGAACGGTGGCAGCGGTTTCACCACCACCATTCTTTCCTGACCAGCAGGGTCTTAATGAGGCCCTTTGTCTTCTTCCTGAGTTGTTTTATTTAGTGTAAAAGTTACTCTGCATTGCATCTGCTGCATGATATGCTACCTATTTAAGGGCCATGAGCTAACAATATGATAAGTGGAGCCCCTTTATTGACAGTTGCTGTGATATTACAGTATCCAAAAATACAATAAATGAAAGTTATCAAAAATGCACAGGAGCATACATGCTTTGATTTATGATAATGTTTTGTTATTTATATAGCGCTTACACCAAAGCACTATTCAAAGCACATATTTAAATACAATTATCATTCCAACCAAAGTTGGTACTCATTTATCAACCTCAGAAGAATAAAAGGCTGAGTTGGCCTTCCTATGATTCAAACCTGTAGTTCACACATAGATCACAGCAGCAAGTTCTTAACCCACTGAGCTATCTTAACACTTTGCTATTAAAAATACAATGCCACAATAAGAAAACATATCAAAACTGGCTGCACAATGTAGGCTAGACATGTAATAACACTTATTATGCTTGTTGTTGCCTTGATGATGCACAGTAAATAATGTCATGCCACAGTAAGAGATACTTGGATGTGTTGCACCAAAATGATAACCTAACCACGTAGTAACACTTATGATGCATACTTTATCATAGATGACCTGAAAAATATACCAGGCTACAGTAAGGAAAGACTACACTGGCTGCACCCAAATGCCAGTCTAGGCAGGTATTTACACTTATGATTACTTTATTAATAATTACTTTATCACTGCCATACATATGTCACTTCAGCATTGTGTGGCCAATTACTTCCATATTATGCAAGTTATAGCTGCACATCAGGCATTGTCATTATATGATAAGTGGAGCCCCTACATTGACAGTGGCTGTGATATTACAGTATCCAAAAATACAATAAACGAAAGTCATTAACAATGTACAGGAGCATACATGATTTGATTCATGATAATGATTTGTTATTTATATAGTGCTTTCGCCAAAGCACAATCCATAGCACATATTTAAATACAATTATCATTCCAACCAAAGTTGGTACTCATTTGTCAACCTCAGAAGAATTAAAAGCTGAGTTGGCTTTCCTTGGATACGAACCTGTAGTTTGCACATAGATCACAGCAGCAAGCGCTTGACCTGCTGAGCTATCTTACCACATTGCTATTAAAAATACAATGCCACAATAAGATAGCGTGTCAAAACTGGCTGTCCAATGTAGAAAAGAAACACATAATAACACTTGTCATGCTTGTTGTTGTCTTGATGATTCACAGTAAATAATGCCATGCCACAGCAAGAGATAACTGGATGTGTTGTGTAAGCGATTTCAATCCAGCACTCTAACTAAGTCAATGCCTAGTATGGGATGCCCAATGGAAACCCTTATTTACATATTTTCATGTCAAAAGTTCTTTTATTTCTGGATGATGTACCCTTATATAACGCCACTCTCTGTGAATCCCCCCCCGGTCTCACTGAACCAAGAAGAAGGTTGTTTTGCAAAGTTAAAAGATTTATTTGAAGAATTAAACAATATATAGATTACACTTTTATGAATATGAATAATATCTAAATATCACACTTATGAATATGAACAATGATCAGCAATGGGTAATATTACAATATCAACAATCTCTTTAATCAATTAGGAGTATGAATAGGAAGAATTATGTAGCAGAGAATACTTTGTATGGGTTCAACGAAATGCAAGGATAGGAAGGAATGTAATACAGAAATAAACTTGATATGACTTCAATCAAAAACAATGGGATTACTCTTTCCCTCCGTTACTACTCACTCCCCCCAATATGCAATATGAAGATATGGAATGAGGGCACACAGATTTCAGGAATAACAATCAACAATTGCAGTTTCAATCCCGATTCTCCCCAGCAAGCTTAGAGAGAACAGTAATTATTTTAAACAAGTGAATTTCTTTTAAATGTAATATGAAGTGTTGAAATGGAAAAAAAGCTATACATGATTTTAATTTGCTAAATAGGATTCAGAACAGGTGAGAGTTGCTTTGGATTGGTTCAGGTAAACACTAGCAATGATTGTAGAATGATTAGCAGATAGAAAACGAAATTCAGAAGTTGAAATCAAGAAATAGCTATTTTATATGGAGTGAAATTGAGCCAAATGCAAATTCGCAGCAATTTTTCTCCGTGCAAGAAATGCGATTATGGAAGAACTATAAGGAATTGGAATTTGTTTGAAAGCGGAGGGTTTAAGCTTCAAAATGACATTTATATTTTGTTTCTAGGACATACGGTTCAAAAGTTTCAGAGGTTTTAGTAAAGGTAGATTTTTCTTAGAAAAGAGTCAAGATTTCAAAAATGAAAGATGCCCTTTAAAGATTGGGAACAAAGATGGACTTATACTAAGGGGCTAAGAAAGTGCAAGATACCCAACGGGACAGCCATCAGAACAGGGCGCCTTCCGCTCTGACTTCTGTCCACCAGGACACTTGACTTTCTTCAGAAAAATATCAGCGCACAGATGATTATCACTACAATTATCACGGACTATATAATGAGAAGGATTCAGGATGGACACAAGATTCTATAATGCAGTTCTGGATAGGTTGAAATGGAGTGAATAGGATTACTTTAAACTAAGAGATAACTATGGACAGTTCTATACTAAATACTCACTACTATGGCATTGGAATGGAATGGGCCCATCAAGGATCTGGTCAAGGGATTCGCTCGCCACCGGGCAGGTCTCATGTGCTTGGTTCTGCTCTCAGCAAGGCACTCTGGTCTGCACGGCCTCTTGGACTGGATCTGATGGGTTCTGGGTTACAGCACTCCTCTACCGGTTTGGATCTCTGGTTCTAGCACGGGTTCTTGGCCAAAAGCAGAAAAAAAGCTCAGCCAGGCTGTTGAATGGTTTAGGCCCCGTGGAAATTTAGGGGTTAAAATCAGGTTGCTAGATGTTAAAGGCCTGCTGAAAAGGGTTCAGCTTTTTGGGTTAGGCTTCTGCTTCAGGGTTCTGGAGTCTGGTTCTGGAATCTGGTTCTGCAGTCTGGATCTTCCTGCAGGGTGCTTCGCCAGTGGATCAGTGATGAGTGAATCTGTGTCCCTGTGGGTCCTCAACAGTCCCTATTTATCAATTTTCCAAAGTGGGTGAGGAGGCTGATTGTCTATGCCCAACCCTCTAAGGATCTGATAGGTCAAAGAATTCCCCCTCTCCTGATTTGAGAAAGGAACAGTGTGTCATGATGTGTCATGATGTGTCATGTTTATGGCTTAGGGAGAAAACCTCCCCTTTGTCTCTGTACAGTATATCTTATTTTTCATAAAAACATACAATATTCACAACTTGTTCATAATACATATACACATCACAGATTGCCTAAGGTACGTTTTTGTCCGAATCTTATCTTCCTACCAGTTTTGGTTCGTTAATGATGCTTTTGTTTGGTTACACATTTTCGGATCTGTACAATTTATTACACATACATGCACATACCCTCTGGGCATATTCCTATAATTTTTCATGTTCCTAGCATAATCACAATAGCTACAATATTAAAGATTTTGTGGTTCAGTCTCAGAACATCGCACAGATTCCAGAATAGATTTAAACTGTGAGCAAATTTTTCATTTTAATAATCTCTAAGTTTCATATTTTTGTCAGTTCGGCACAGTATTTTATAAGTCTTTTCCCAAAACATACAGTTACTTTAGTTTCAAATCCACATTTTCAGTCTGGCCTGCCTCCAAGGCTCGGCTGAGTCAGAGTGTCACATGGCTTCTTCCTGCCAGGGCAGTTGATGTCAGTCACACCCGAATTAGCATTTTCATTCAGCTCAAGGGAGTCCTTTGTCTACACTCAGAGCAACATGCCAGAGTGCCCCTCCCAGTTCCTTTCACACCAGCCTGCCAGTTTCTTAGCAGAGAGCAGGGGGAAGATTCCTTGGTTTGGGAGAAGGTGTGGAATGTCTTTGAAGCTCAGTGTGGCTAACTTTAACTTTTAAACACAATCAGGGTCATTACGACCCAGGCGTTAACCATGGCACTTCTAGTGCCATGGTTGACGCCGGTATTTTAACGATTGCACCATGGTGGATGGCGGAATCACCGCCCCATTCCAAGGTTGGCGGGGCGGTAATTCCCCATTCACTATTGGCCCTTCCCCATTCCCATTTTTTCCCCCATAGGGCTCAATAGGAATGTGGAAGCCGGTATTTACAGTACCGCAAATTGCGGTACCGTAATTACCTCCAAGGTCCCTTTGCGGGTCCAATCCTTAACGGCTGGTCAAGACCAGCCGTTAAGGTAGGGACCCCCAAAGGGACCTCGTAATTAGGCGGTAAAGGGGTTAATGGCGCTGCAACCTATTATGGCGCCGTTAACCCCTTACCGCCTGGGTCGTAATGATGCCCAATGTCTGAAATTGTCTTGTCCTAAAATATAAATTACATTTTTAAAAAATACATCAACCAATTTCTTGATTCAAGCCTTTTTAAAATATAGTTTTGAATTGTATCCACCTCTCAGGCTTCTGATAGCAAGTCTTTCTTTGGCATATTTAGCTTTTGAGACACAAGTTTCACCTGTCAGATTTAGAGATCGCCAGCGTCTGACAGATGCGAGTAAGGTATTGCACCCATTTTTGACATAATTTTCCAAGCAAGCAATCTTCAATGTGGATTTTCTTCTGATAAGTGTACTTCTGTGGACATGGTATTTATGTGGATTCTTGAAGTAGAATGATGTTTAACACCCAACAATGAGGTTGGATCTTTTGGGTGGTTTGTGAGCCATGATTTTTGCAAATTTGACAACCAAGAAAAACAGATTTTCACACAGCTCTGTGTTTCTTTTGCAGCCATGCTCTGTGGGCAGCCAAATGATGGGTTTTGGCAGTGGTCTCCTGTGTTACCACTGAGATAGGCAAAAGTGGAAGGCGGCCTATTTTTCAGATTTTTACTGCGCACATTTGGGTGATTTTCACGAGCAGCATGCTTTCCGGCGGTCATTCTGATGTTCCTGATGCAAGCAATGCACAGGAATGTTACAGGGCCTGGGCTAGTGGGTTGAAACATCCCACAAGCCCCCCCTCTTGCGATTTGGCTTTGATCTTCCATCAATGGAAATTCGCAAGACTGGGATGTCAGCCTCATCTCTTCTGATTCCACCAATGGCAAAGTTCAGCATTTTTTTCCTCCATCAGGGGTGGATCAATCGGTTCTCCTCGCCAGTCCTGATGTGAGTATTGAGCGATACTCCGGACCCCTTGGATCTTTCCTCCCAGTCCCCGGTTAGTCCTCCTCGGTTAGTCTCCATGGTTTCCAATCAACTATAGGTTATCCTAGGATGACAAAGCAAAAACATAATTTAACACATTTCCCCACCACTATTAATGTAGTGGGGCGGACACATACATTTTGATAAGTCAGGGCACATTTTTATGATTGTATTTTATAGACTATATATGGAATATTTTAGAGTTGGAATTTTATTGATCTGGAGTGACCCCCTCTGGGGTTCCAGAAGACTCCTCCAGTTGCTGCAGAGTGTAGCTAGGATGGCAACACTTTAGTTGATCAATATGGACCCACTTATCTTCCCCTTCTGCCAAACTGCCTTTGGGGATTCAGATTTTGTAGGCGACTGGTGAGATTTTGTCTACAATTTCAAAAGGACCCCTCCAGGTAGGCACAAATTTGTGCTGTTTGGCCTGGTTCCTTTGGAAATTGTATAGGTAGACCCGGTCTCCTATATTGTATTCTTCCCTGGTAGTCTTTAAGTCATAGTGGGTCTTCATGCTGTCTGCAGATCTCTCTAGATTTCGCTGAGCATAGGCAAAAGCATGTTGAAGGTGTTTTCTTAGATTTTCAACATACTCATGAGTTGTGGAGGCATTGATTAATGTCTGCTCTTGGGTCCTCTAGAGCAGATGCTGGGGAAGCACCATCCTGCGTCCAGTTATCAGCTCAAACGGTGACATTTTAGTTGCAGATGAAGGGGTAGATCTGATGGCCATTAGGTAATCGAATATCCCAACTTCGCAAAGAATCTGCCACAAACTTTTTTAATGTGCTCACAATTGTTCTATTATATCTCACCACTACACCACTAGAGGCTGGCTGGTAAGCAATGTGTAGCTTCCTTTTGACCCCAAGTATCTCCCACATCTTTGTCATTACTTCGCTGGTGAAATGGCTACCTCTGTCTGACTCAATCCTTTGGGGTAGTCCAAAACGCGAAAAGATGTGGTTGATCATCAGGGCAGCTGCTGTTTCTGACTTGCAGTTTGGGGCTGGGAGACATTCCACCCATTTAGTAAACAAGCATGTCACGGTCAACATCTACTTGTTTCCCCTAGAGGAGCGAATCACATGCCCAATGTAATCGACTTGTAAATCTGACCATGGCAGTGTCATCCCCCTCTTTTGGAGAGCTGCACAGTGTGTGAGGGATATTGGCTAAAATTGTGCACACACAAGACACCCCTTCAAGTATTGGTCGTGGTCCTGCCCCATGTGTGGCCAGTATGCAACCTCTCTTAAGATTTCAATTGTTGTATGAAACCTCCTATGACCGGCTGTGACCGCATCATGGGCGTGACTTAACATCAGATGTCGGAATGAGGTAGGGACCACCCACTGATCATGGCCAGCTAGGGATCTCCTCACCAACAAACCGTCTTGGATTCGGAACATTTTTGGACATTTCATCAACACTCTGAGGTCCTTTTTCCCAATGTAATCAGTATCCGTCAGGGGAAAGTTCTCGGGGTCCTCAATGTGTCGATAAAACTTACCAATGATTGGATCCCCTTTTTGAGCCGTAATCAAATCAGCATCTGGGGTCTCCTTACTCCATTGTACAGTTGAGAGATCACTGTGAGCATTTGTCGGGGACCTAGTGATAGCAGTGACCAGGATTTCCCCCAACAGGGAATCGATCTCTATTAGATCCCCTTGGATGGCCCCGGTTTTGGCCAGCTGATCAGCTAAGTCATTTCCAGTTTTGTCTGGTCCCTCTACTTTGGAATGACCCTTGATTTTTTTCCAGTAGATGGTCACCCCATTCGAGGTGACCAGACCATCAATATTTTGAATTAATTTCCCATGTTTCAAGGGTTTGTTATTAGCAGATAACATGCCTCTGGTTTTCTAGGTAACCAGGTGCTCCACGAACCTGTTCCGTGCATAATCCGAATCTGTGATTATGACCAGTTCGTGGAGTTGATGTTGGACGGCAGTGAGGATGGCTTGATGCACAGCCATCAACTCTGCCACTTGACTACTTCGGGGACCAATATTCTACCCAGTGGAGGGTTCTGGGATCTCATTCACCCATGCATTCCCTACGCCAGCCGCAAGTTCTTTTTCCCCGTTGTTGTCAACATGGTAAGAGCATCCATTCACATAGACAGTGGGTATTCCCTCACACTTGTCTTCCTCAAAGACTTTGTGTGGGGAATTGAGGTATGCCTCCATGTTGTCCTTGATTTTTAGACTCTCGTCCTCGAGACAGGTTTCTATGGCACAATCATGCAAGTCAGCCAGAGCTTGCGCGAGGGGACTCTTGTTGTTTTGGCCATATCTGACCTCTACAGGAAAGCCTTGCATTGACAGAATCCAGGAAGTAATTCGGGAATTACTCACATTTCCGGCCCAGATTCTGTCACTTTGGAGATATTGCAGAGGCTGGTGTGGAGTCTCCACTATGATGTGTTGCCCATGGATAAACGGGCGGTAATTCTTCAATGCCCACACCGTTGCTAGGAGTACCTTCTCACAATCATTGAATTTTTCCTCCACAGAGGATAAAGTTTTACTCGCATAGGAGATTAATTTATTGACCTTGTCATGCTTTTGGTATAATACTGCAATCAAGCATGTATTAAAGAACCTTGTCTCCAAGAAGAACTCCTTGTTTCTGACAGGGTAAGCTAGGCAAGGCGCTTGTGAGAGGCTTCTTTTGAGTTGTTTTACTGCCTCAGCTTGTTCTGGACCCCAATTCCACTTGACCCCCCCTTTAAGAGATGAATCAGGGGTCTTGTGATCTCTACGTAGCCCTCAATGAACTTTCTACTGTAATTAGTCAGTCCAAGGAGGCTCCTTAGTTCCCGCAGAGTTGTGGGGTCTTTCAATTTCTGGAGTGCTTCCACTTTCTTTTCCTGGGGACAGAGACCCTGAGGAGTAATCTCATGCCCCAAGAAATTGACACGGGTTCTACACCACTGTGCCTTTTGAAAGGAAAGTTTTGCTCCTGGAGCCCTCATCTGTGTCAGAACATAAAGGATCTCCGCTATGTGTTCCTCCACAGTTGGGCTTTTGATGAGAACATCATCTACATAGGCCAGGTTACCCCTCTCACCCTGGCCGGGCATGGCCTTATGTAGGAAAATGTTGAACTCATTGCCGGAGTTGAGCTATCCAAAGGGAGTCAGGGTCCATGTGTACTGCACCCCCCCAAAGGTAAAGGCCAGCTTGGATTGGTTCTCCCTACTGACAGGTACAGTCCAGTATCCATTGTTCAGGTCAATTGCAGTGAATACCTGAAGCCTGGAAAGACTTCTGGTTTCGCTATTTCAGCGGCCTCCTCCAGCTGGCTGGAGAAGTCCCTGGTCAGAGTACTGATTTGGACTTGTGGCTTCAGGTGGGGAAGGCAATCCTCACTGTTAGGGAGAATTCTCTTATAAGGCTAATTTCCCAAACCTAGTGAGTCCCCCATCAGCTTTGCTGGATTTTTGGGGTTTATTTTTTTTCTCCTGCTAAGAGTGAGACTTTTTTCCTCCCACTCTTAGGCACGATTTGAGGCATGTCTTTGACTTTTTGTGTGCTTATGGGCTATGGGGTCTTTTACTCCATAGGGTATCATCTGTTTTTATGTATGTGTTGCACAGCACCCTCAGTGCAGTAACACAGGGGTATCATAGTGACCCCCAAACATAGACTCCATACCCTGGGACTGACTACTGTCTCCCAGGGCATGTAAAGTCAAAATTGACTTTAATAGTCCAAAATTGTGAACAGAACCAGTACAAACCATCATATTGTGGAAGTACTGGAAGGGGTTAATTCAATTGCCCCTGGGTCTGTTTCCAAGGGGGCACTGTCCAGTGCCCCCTTGTCGAGTTTATGGCTGGTGGCTGTGGTTACCACGCAAAATATTCCACTGGAATATTTCCTATGGGATTTTCCCATTGATTTTAAACGCACCACTTTTTTGTGCAATGTTAAAGATACCGCCGGTTTATTTATTCAATATAAAATCACCACTTGGGTCTTTTTCGCCAGAACTCTTTTCTAAAATGGCGTTCGTGTCCATCTCTGTAACTCCAACCAAGGTCGAGCCCTTTGTTCTACTTACGTGCTTCTCTACAGAAGCCCTCCAACTGGTGCCACTCTTTCTGGGTTCCACAGGATGTGTGGGTGGGGGAATTGGCACCCTGGACTGCGTTGCCTTAGCAACTCAAGTCGCACTCTGTTCTGATTGGCCCAGTGGTGAGCCACCCGGCTCACCACTTAGCATGTATGAGTGACAGCTAGGCTGTTGAATGGGGGGATTTCTGCATAAAAGCAGGGCTTTTGGGACTGGAACTTCAGAAGTCACCACAGGACCTAAGAAATCTGAAGCGGGGAGAAGCTGAGCCATCTGCAATGACGACACCACCGGTGGAGCCCTGCTGCAACGACCTCACCACTTTCCCGATGACAAGAGAAGATCTTCTGCTGAAAGAGTCTTCTTCCTCTGAGCTGGTGGGATCAACCAGTTTGCCATTTCGTCTTCCAGGACGTCTCTTGGTCGTATCGCCCGTGCAAAGCACCCCGGCAGCCTGATAGCCAAGCTTCACCAATGTGACTGCAAATAAAAGGAACGCACCTTTTAACCAACTAACTCCGCGGATGGTCTCTTCCCTGGGCAGTGCAACGACTCCAAGCTTCCTCCTCGACGAGATATTCTCTTACCCTGGTCGAAACTACGAACTGCACCCGCTGGCAGGAATAACTGCCAACGCTGGACCTTCCTCAACTTTAAAGGTACTGTGTTCCACCTGGCCTCCCTTTCTACGGTTTGCTAAAGGTGACCCTTAAATCCTTGGCTTTCCAAATGGGTTGGCCCCCAGACCTTGTAACTTTACCTTCTGAATCAACCCAACCTCTTTTGAACATTTTTACAAAGACTTGAATGTATTTCTAAACTGTGTGTTCTTGGGCTCATTTCACCTTACTCCGTTTAAAGTGGGCCTGGCCTATGAACTTTGGCTCTACAGTAGACGCTGCCTTCGCTAACTTTTTTTGGTCTTAGAAACGTGTTGGGAACTGTTTTATTTTCATGACCTGTCTTTTTCTCTCCCTTTATTTAATTATTGGAGTGCCATCTAAATTACGTGCTCAAATATGTTTTTACAAATAGTGGTGCTTTGACTTAGAATTGTCTAATAATTCTTAAGGGTGGTGTGTATACTTTTCCGATTGTGTTTGAACTTGCTTTGATTTATAGTGCTAGTGTATTGCCTTAAGTGTGTGTTAAATAAATAATTATATACTTTTGATACCAAGCTCTGGTCAGTGTTTGCTTGCTCTCCTGTGTTTTTGGCCATATTGTGTATCCTCTGTATACTGCCCTACTCTTCTTGAGAGAAGTCTGACTGCTCAGCCACAGCTACCAGGTAAATCTGGGTGGTACAGACTGCTACCAATTGGGTTTACTGCTTACTCCTGTAGTCTTAATCTTCTTGCAGTGGTCCCCAAGGGAACTGCAGAGGATTCTGCCTAACACTCACGGACATGGAAAATCACTGCATCCCTCCTGAAGTCACAAGTCACATCTTCCTTACCATAAGGGCAGGAAGTGTACACTAGGAAGTTCCCGCCATGCCGGGTAAAGATCATGTCTGGTGTTGTGTTGTCATCACTGTCACTGTCAAAACAGTCCTTGGGGATTGGTCCGACCAGTTAATTTCCTAAATCAATGGAAAAATGTCGGTCATCAACCGCCATTCCAATAATGGTGCCTGCGGCTAGAGTGATACTCTTTTAGTCACTGTTATCCACCTCTATTGGAATGGTGTCATGTTCTATATTGACTAGTGGTGTTGGGTTTACCCCCAAACCTTGCTGCTGGAGGTAAGCATTTAGATGAATATAGGCATCAGGGTTTTTCAATTTCTGTCCTCTTTTAACTTTCACTTCCATGGAGAATTGTCGGGTTCTTTCTGGGATGGTGACTTCCTCTCCAATCTGAATTTCAACTGCATAAGGCAGCAGTTGAGCTGACCTAAATGCTTTCTCTGGATCATCAAAGCCCATGGGATTATCCGCTAATCGGGACCAAGCATTGAAATTTATTAGGTCCAAACTAATGGCAAAGCGATTGAGAATGTCACTTCCTAAGTAAAAGGCGGCAGTGACGTCTCGCACGACCCAAGAATTATGGACTATGCTCTTGTTGCCAATGGAGAGTTTGAGCATACACCGGCTTGGCAGGAGATGCTTGGAGTTGGGTGTTTCCAGATCCATTTCCCATTTGTCTATCAGTCTTAATGTGGGAATGGCTGGATCTTTTGGGAGTTGGCGGAACATCGCTTCGCTGATGAAGCTCTTACCGTTGTTCACACACACTCGGGCGAGAACAGAGTCCTTCCCTTCATTTAACTGAACAGGGATGAACAACTTCTCTCCAATTTGCTGAATATCAGCCAGGCTCTGAGCTGATTTCTCATCTTTCCGGACTATAGGAGTGGGGATGTCTGATTGTGGATTGGTAAAGAATTTCAGAGTATTTCCTTCCATTGTGGAATGCCATCTTAAACTGGAAGGGTTGTTGATTTTCAGAAATAGAGAGGACCCCTCCATCACCAGTCTGTTGTCCTACTGCTATTACTGTCACGTCTGGAATTTGGTTGTTCTGGAAGTGAAATTCTACTTGGTCACCTATTTGTTCAACCATGTAGCACGTGCCGTTTAAACTAACATGGTTGACACTCTGTTTTAACTTTATTGGTCGGTTAGTCTGGGTCCAGAGGACCTTGGTTACACAGTCTATTAGGGGTGACAACCTTCCCAGGAGGTCGTTCCCTAGTAAACAAGGGGTGCCCTCTGGAGTCACAACTATGACCGGGTGCTTCACATTGTGTCGCCCAATTTTAATGTCTAAATCCGCAGTCCCCTCAACGGGAATTTCCTTCCCGTCAAAGTTCTGAAGTTGTCCAGGAAGAGAGGTGAG
Organism: Ambystoma mexicanum; assembly: GCF_040938575.1. NCBI lineage: Eukaryota > Metazoa > Chordata > Amphibia > Caudata > Ambystomatidae > Ambystoma > Ambystoma mexicanum. Next base: position 288,825,976 of record NC_090930.1, on the reverse strand, counting down.
AGCAATTTGGTATTTCTCCCCCCTTCCTGAATTCAGTTCATCAAAGGCCTTTTTGGACAGAAGGGTAGCTTGGGATCCAGTGTCCACCAGTGCCAAAATTGTACCATACCCCTGTACTTAAACCGAGGCATAGTATCTTCCCTCCTTCTTCTTAAGGGGCACAGATAATGCACATTTTGGGACAACTGGCGGGCTAATTTTCTAGTTTTGGACATTGACAGAGAAGAGATTTGGGCAGAATTCTGTGGAGAGTCTTGGGAATCTGCAAAGAAAAGGTGGCAACTAGAGATGGGAGAAGATTTGGGTTCTCCTGGTTCTGGTGCTGAGCTGCCACCCCCTTTTTGGAGGCAGTCACAAGGATGGGTTTGAACCAGGGGATTTTCATGTGATTGGGTCTGGGATTGGATGATGGGCGGCGCTACCTCAGTTCCCATATCTATCCCGTCTGGATTTGAATCTTTTGGGATCCATTTTTCATTGGGAGGAGTTCCCCCATCTCTGAAGGAGAAGATCCTTTTCCCAGGATCCTCTGAGGATCCCTCTCCTTCAAATTGGAAGATCTGTACCTCAACCTCAAAATGGGTCTGTTTGGGTTCTTTGTTTCTCCTACCCCCCCTGCTCCTTGGGTGGCAAACTTTCAGTTGCACTTGATTTGGGTTCCAGTTCCTGGGTTTCCAGCGGCTTTTTACAAGTGGGGAAGGAAGCTTCCTCCAAGGCTTTACATCCCCCTTCCCCTTGTGCCTCCTCCCTGGGAACCGGTGGGTTGTCGGGGTGCTGCCCCGTCATTGTTCTGTTGCACCAGGTCCAGAGTGGGAGGCATTCTGTGCCGGCATGCCCATCTGAGGGTTCTGTTGAGCCCTCAGCATGTGACCCAGATCCTGTGCCATATTTTGGACCTGGCGCTCTAGCTGTGAAACCCACTCAGGCTGATATCGGGTTCTCATTTCTCCCCTGGGCTGATCCCGGGAAGGGTAGCTATCCCTTCTCTGGTAATACTCCGCGTTGGGAAGATTTGGGTACCCCTCCACCTTTGGCCTCCCCTCTCCCGGATTAGGTTGTTGGGGCTCAGGAAAGTGGGGAAAGAAGGATGGATTATTTTGGGGTTGGAAGTTTTGTGGGTACCTGGGGAAAAAGTTCTGTCCAGGATTTGGGGAATTTCTGGCCTCCTGGGGGAAGTGAGGAGGGAAGTTCCCTGGGTTAGGTGCTTGGTTGGACCCCCCCGCCCTTGGGCAGGAGGAGTCCACACATAGCCCAGGATGGGTCTGTTCCCCTTGTAGCAGGGACTTACATAGTCAGGGGAGTGAGGGATCCCATTTGTGGGACTACCTCCTTGGCTCCCTGTCTGTGACTGGCCCGAGGGCCTTCTGGGTTTGGGATTATTCTGCTGTGCAGGCGGGTTTTAGGCCCTCCCATCTCTAGGTCTAAAATTAGGGCAACCTTTACCTCTGCCACCTTTGCAGCAGCAGGGGTGTTGGTTGGTTTGGGGCTTTTTTGAGTATTCTTGTTTTCTATGGGCTTTTGCACCTCATATATTCGAGTGGCCTGTTCAATGACCCAGTCTAGTGATCTTTTCTCATGAAAATCTCTCACTAGCTGGGTCATGATGTACTTTGGTAGAGCGTGGAAAAAAGTATTAACAAATTCTTTGCTGTCCGTGCGCACCCTTCTGGTGGTCTGCGCAAAGGCACGCTTCAATTCCTGCACAAATTCTTGTGGGGCCTGACCCTCCCCACATTGCAAGTTGTAAGCTGCCTTGGAAGCCTCTTGGGGATTTCTGTGAACAGAAAAATGCTTCAAGATGGCCGCCCTATATGTGGACCATCTTGAATGATTTTGTTCCTCCAGCCCCGCAAAGAAACTGGAGTATTCTGGTGAAAAGGTCCATTTCACATACTGAATGCAGCTACTGCTGTCTTTCAGATGGAATGTTTCCATCATCTGCTCAAAGAGCTCTAAGTGTTCCCAAACAGAATACTTAGCGTTCTTATGATAAGGCGTGATGACGCTCCTTATTGCCTTGATTTGTTTTAAGGGGTCCTTAAGCAAGGCCCTTTTTGCCTTATTGGCCTTCTTGGTTCGGGTAACCCTGGTCCAATCCTCCTCTGACTCAGAGGCACTGCTCCCAGAGGTGCCCGTCTGGTCTTCTAGGTTCTCCCGGATTCTGCGAGCCTGGGAATGGCTGGCAGAATGTGGGGACCTAGTCTCCTGTGTCCTGGGGCGCTCAGAGGAGTCTTCTGATTCCTCCTTGCTCACAGGATTTGATGGGAACGCCCCCCACTGTCCTAGCTGGGCAGAGGTTTTTAGGATGCCCTTAGAGGGCCACCCTCCTGGAGTTCCCCACTAAACTTCACAGTACTTGGGTACCCATACCCAGATGCCCGCACATCCATTCCTGGTAGGTACTGGTCTATGAGCCCCATACTTCTGACTGGATAGTAATCTGCCATCCCCATGGCCCTGGGCTCATGTGCGCCAGTGGACATGGGGGTGGCAGAGTCCAGGAACTGGGAGAGATGAAGGCCTCTGGTACTAGGGTTCCTGAGGTTATTTTCAGGTGTTTCCCTTTCCCAGCGACCTCATCTCTATCAGCCCCTGATCCCTGTTACCATGCAACAACCTGAGCTTTCTGTTCCTCAATCAAGGCCTGACTAGTCTCTATCAGTCTCTCTTGCATGGCTACCTGCCTGTGGAGCCTATCATTGTTCTGACAGAGAGCCTCATTTTCTCTCTGTGCTTCCTGGTTTGTCTTTGAGTACTGGGCCAGTCTTTGCTGCAGGAGGGTTACCTCCTGAGTCCTGTCTATACTGGCCTGCTCCTTCCTTGCCAGAGCATCTTCCACCCTCCTGGTGTGCTCTAACAATCTATCATGCTCTTCATGGAGGTCACCCAGCCCCTGGAGGGCCAGGCGATCTTCTTCCAGTTTCCCTGTTAAGTGACCGACTTCGTGACATAAGGTGCCGCATTCCTGAGCAAGAGTCTGCCTCTGTGCCGCCAGGTCATCCCTCTGTCTTTGAAAGGCACCAGCTTTCTGGCGCTCTTCATCAAACTCTGCCTGGGTGTCCAGGTCTTTCAGAATTAATTTGTTGCTCTCTGCCTTCTCTCTATCTAGGTGGCTTTGCAGGGTGACTATCTGCTCTGTGCATGCCCTGTTGAAATCCAGTTGTTGCTCCAGCTTTTTCTGGCTCTGCAGTAGAGAGTCCCCACTTTCTTGGTACTCCTTCTGCAAGGCCAGAATTCTGGTTTCCTGTTCTGCCTTTTCTTGTTGCAGGATACCCATGTCCTCTTTTATTTTAACTATATACTGCTTGCTTTCATTTTCTGACTCCTGGCTACTCTGCAGCCTCTGCTCAGAAGAGTCCAGATCAGATTGGGCCTTTTCTAATTCCATCAGTTGCCTACTTGCCAGATCTTGGCCTTCAGCATATTTCTCCTGTATGGCTCCCATAGATAAATATAGATATGCCGCTATCTTGGCAATCTTATTTTTCTCATCATTGGCCTTACTGGCCATATATAGTTCTCTCAGGGACACATGTAAGGGACCCTGATCTCTCCAGATATCTAACCCTGTTGCAGTGATCTGTTGTGTGATTTCCTGCAACCATACATTCTGGCCCTGCTCAGTCAATTCACCACTCACAAATAACTTGTGTAAAAGGTGTTCTCTAGCCATCTTAATGTCTACCAATGTCGCCATTTTGGAAATATTAATTTCTTTCCTGACTTACAGAAGTTTTTTATTTTATTTTTGTTTCCTTAGAGCGTTCCCTTTTGAGGGGTGCTTTTACAGTGTAACAACAGGATTTATTTTTCCTATTAGTTAACACACTGTATTAAGCTGCACAAGTGGTAGTCTAATCCAGAAATCCTGCTACGAGCCACCAATCTGTAAGTAATTTCAATCCAGCACTCCAACTAAGTCAATGCCTAGTATGGGATGCCCAATGGAAACCCTTATTCATATATTTTTATGTCAAAAGTTCTTTTAATTCTGGATTATGTACCCTTACATAACGCCCCTCTCTTTGAATCCCCCCGGTCTCACTGAACCAAGAAGAAGGTTGTTTTGCAAAGTTAAAAGATTTATTTGAAGAATTGAACAATATATAGATTACACACTTATGAAAATGAACAATGATCAGCAATGGGTAATATTACAATATCAACAATCTCTTTAATCAATTAGGAGTAGGAATAGGAAGAATAATGTAGCAGAGAATACTTTGTATGGGTTCAAGGAAATGCAAGGATAGGAAGGAATGCAACACAGAAATAAACTTGATATGACTTCAATCAAAGACAATGGGATTACTCTTTCCCTCTGTTACTACTCACTCCCCCCAATATGCAATATGAAGATATGAATGAGGGCACACAGGTTTCAGGAATAACAATCAACAATTGCAGTTTCAAACCCGATTCCCCCCAGCAATCTTAGAGAGAACAGTATTGATTTTAAACAGGTCAATTTCTTTTGAATGTAATAAGAAGTGATGGAAAAAATTCTAAAAATGATTTTAATTTGCTAAATAGGATTCAGAACAAGTGAGAGTTGCTTTGGATTGGTTCAGGTAAACACTAGCAATGATTGTAGAATGATTATCAGATGGAAAACAAAATTCAGAAGTTGAACTCAAGAAATAGCTATTTTATATGGAGTGAAATTGAGCCAAATGCAAATTTGCAGCAATTGTTCTCCGTGCGAGAAATGCGATTATGGAAGAACTATAAGGAATTGGAATTTGTTTGAAAGCGGAGGGTTTAAGCTTCAAAATGACATTTATATTTTGTTTCTAGGACATACGGTTCAAAAGTTACAGAGGTTTTAGTAAAGGTGGATTTTTCTTAGAAAAGAGTCAAGATTTCAAAAATGAAAGATGCGCTTTAAAGATTGGGAACAAAGATGGACTTATACTAAGGGGCTAAGAAAGTGCAAGATACCCAACGGGACAGCCATCAGAACAGGGCGCCTTCCGCTCTGACTTCTGTCCGCCAGGACACTTGACTTTCTTCAGAAAAATATCAGCGCACAGATGATTATCACTACAATTATCACGGACTATATAATGAGAAGGATTCAGGATGGACGCAAGATTCTATAATGCAGTTCTGGATAGGTTGAAATGGATTGAATAGGATTACTTTAAACTAAGAGATAACTATGGACAGTTCTATACTAAATACTCACTACTATGGCTTTTGAATGGAATGGGCCCGTCACGGATCTGGTCAAGGGTTGGCTGGGATTCGCTTGCCACAGGGCAGGTCTCAGGCGCTTGGTTCTGCTCTCAGCAAGGCACTCTGGTCTGCACACTCTCTTGGACTGGATCTGACGGGTTCTGGGTTACAGCACTGCTCTACCGGTTTGAACCTCTGGTTCTAGCATGGGTTCTTGGCCAGAAGCAGCAAAACAGCTCAGCCAGGCTGTTGAATGGTTTAGGCCCCATGGAAGTTTAGGGGTTAAAATCAGGTTGCTAGATTTTAAGGGCCTGCTGAAAAGGGTTCAGCTTTTTGGGTTAGTCTGGTTCTGGAGTCTGGTTCTGGAGTCTGGATCTTCCTGCAGGGTGCTTCCCAAGTGGATCAGCGATGAGTGACTCTGTGTCCCTGTGGGTCCTCAAAAGTCCCGATTTATCCATTTTCCAAAGTGGGTGAGGAGGCTTATTGTCTATGCCCAACCCTCTAAGGATCTGATAGGTCAAAGAATTCCCCCTCTCCTGATTTGAGAAAGGAACAATGTGTCATGATGTGTCATGTTTATGGCTTAGGGAGAAAACCTCCCCTTTGTCTCTGTACAGTATATCTTATATCTTGCTTTTCATAAAAAAAACATATTTGCAATATGTTCATAATACATATACACATCACAGATTGCCTAAATTACATCTTTGTCCAAATCTTATCTTCCTACAAATTTTGGTTCTTAAATGACAATTTTTTGCGTTTTTGGTTGGTTAGACATTTTCGGATCTGTACAATTTTTTACACATACATGCACATATCCTCTGGGCATATTCCTGTTGTTTTTCATGTTCCTAGCATAATCACGATAGCTACAATATTAAAATTTCGTGATTCAGTGTCATAACATCGCACAGATTCCAGATTAGTGAATTTTTCATTTTAATAATCTCTAAATTTCATATTTTTGTCAGTTTGGCGCAATATTTTATAATTCTTTCCCCAAAACATACAGTTTATTTAGTTTCAAATCCACATTTTCAGTCTGGCCCGCCTCCAAGCCTCGGCTGAGTCAGAGAGTCACATGGCTTCTTCCTGCCAGGGCAGTTGATGTCAGTCACATCCAAATTAGCATTTTCATTCAGCTCAAGGGAGTCCTTTGTCTACACCCAGAGCAACATGACAGAGTGCCTCTCCCAGTTCCTTTCACACCAGCCTGCCAGTTTCTTAGCAGAGAGCAGGAGAAAGATTTCTTTGTTTGGGAGAAGGTGTGGAATGTCTTTGAAGCTCAGTGTGGCTAACTTTAACTTTTAAACACAATGGGCCTCATTACGACCCTGGCGCTAAGTGTTTAACAGCGCCGTAAAAAGGCTGCGGCGCCGTTAAACACTTAGCTCCTGATTACTAAGTCCCTTTGGGGGACCCGACCTTAACGGCTGGTTTTACCACCCATTAAAGTAGGGACCCGCAAAGGGACCTTGGTGCTAAGTACGGTTCCGCAATTTGCTGTACCGTACTTAGCGCCTTCCCCATTCCCATTGAGACCTATGGGGCAAAAATGGGGAAGGGCCATGGAGGAAGGGGGAATTACCACCCCGCCAACCTTGTAATGGGGTGGTAAGTACCCCTTTCTCCATGGCGGAGTCCATAAGTTACCAGCATGGACCATGGTGATATTAGCACAATGGTCCTCCACCGGGGTCGTAATGAGGCCCAATGGGCCTCATTATGACCCAGGCGCTAATGGGTTAACGGCGCCGTAAAAGGCTGCGGCGCCGTTGACCTATTAGCGCCTAATTATGAGGTCCCTTTGCCGGACCCGACCTTAACGGCTGGTGTAGACCAGCCGTTAAAGTAGGGACCCGCAAAGGGACCTTGGTGCTAATTACTGTGCCGCAATTTGCGGCACCATACTTAGCGCCATTCCCATTGACCCCTATGGGGCAAAAATGGGAATAGGGAAGGACCATGGAGGAAGGGGGAATTATCGCCCCGCCAACCTTGTAATGGGGTGGTAATTCCCCCTTTCTCCATGGCGGAGTCGGTAATTTACCGGCATGGACCATGGTGCTAATTGCACCATGGTCTTCCGCCAGGGTCGTAATGAGTCCCAATGTCTGAAATTGTCTTGTCCTGAAATATAAATTGCATTTTTAACAAATACATCACCCAATTTCTTAATTAAAGCCTTTTTAAAATGTAGTTTTGAATTGTATCCACCTCTCAGGCTTCTGATAGCAAGTCTTTCTTTGGCATATTTAGCTTTTGAGACTCAAGTTTCACCTGTCAGATTTAGAGATCGCCAGCACCTGACAGAGGTGAGTAACGGTTTTGCACCCATTTTTGACATAATTTTCCAAGCAAGCAATCCTCAAAGTGGATTTTCTTCTGATAAGTGTACTTCTGTTAACATGGTATTTATGTGGATTCTTGAAGTAGAATGATGTTTAACATACAACAAGGAGGTTGGATCTCGTGGGTGGTTTGTGAGCCATGATTTTTGCAAATTTGACAACCAAGAAAAACGGATTTTCACACAGCTCTGTGTTTCTTTTGCAATTAGCCTTGCTCTCTGGGTAGCCAAATGATGGGTTTTGGCAGTGGTCTCCTGTGTTACCACTGAGATAGGCAAAAGTGGATGGCGGCCTATTTTTCAGATTTTTACTGCACACTTTTGGGTGATTTTTCGCGAGCAGCATGCTTTCCGGTGGCCATTCTGTTGTTCCTGATGCAAGCAATGCACAGGAATGTTGCAGGGCCTGGACTAGTGGGTTGAAACATCCCACAGTTGCACCAAAATGACAATCTAACCACGTAATTACACTTATCATGCTTTCTTTATCACAGATGCTCCGAGAAATATACCAGGCTACCATAAAGAAAGGCCAGGCTGGCTGCACCCAAATGCCAGTCTAGCCAGGTAATTCCACTTATGATTACTTCATCAGCGATACCCAGTACACAATGTGAAGTTACAGTGAGAAATTGCTAGACTAGAAGCACCAAAATGCTAGTTTAGCTACGTAATAACACTTATGATGCTTACTTCCTTTTATAAGCCTAGAAAACAGCCATGACACAGAACAAAAATGTAATACTGGCTGCACCCAAATGCCTGGCTAGGCAGGTAATAACACTTATCATGATTACTTTATTATAGATGTCCAATACAAATGGCATGGCAAGTAATACATGACTAGACTTGCTTTACCAAAATGCCAGTCTAGCCACGAATGCATATCATTCCTGCTTTATCATTGTTGACCTTTGTGTATTAGTGCACCTCTCTCCTGCCCCATGCTTCCCACATGTTTCCTCTCCCTCCTACTCTCCCCCAACGCACAAATCAACTCCTCTGCCAAGTATTAACTCACTGTCCCTCTTCCTTGTCCCAGTTCTTAAGTATGAGTCAAGGTGCTTCATAGGTTAGTACTGGGACGAGGAAGAGTAATAAGGATTAGGAGTAATAAAGATTAAAAGTACTAGGAGTAATCAAGATTACTGGTAATTAATTCAGGTATTTAACAAAAGCACACACATTCAAACACCACTTGCTCCTTTATACATGCACTCATTCACCATTAACTCAGACATGCACGCCCAGCCACCCAAACATCATGCACACACACACTACATGATATACACACACACATACATTACATAACAACCTCTCTCTCACAGACACACACACTTACATTTTAAAAAAATGTATATGTTCTTGCTTTCAGAATCCATTGCTGCAGCTCCTCCTTTGCAGGCTTTATTCTGTCTCCCATGCTCCAGCACGCATGCAAAGAACCAGCTCTGGTTTTTGTCATGTGCAGCAGTACACAGGAGCCACAGCCATACACGTCCTGGGAGGAGGGGATGTTGGCTCGGAAATTCGAAATGAAATAATTTCCACTTCAAAAAGAAATGTTTTCCATTTTGCAAAACCAAAGCAGAAATAATTTCATTTTTAAATCCTCAACCCCTCAACCCCAGGGGTCGCAAAGGCAGTGCTAGGGGTTTCATAGTGAGATGATGCCCATGGTCGCAGGTATGACCCCTCGCAACTCCCAAATGATGTCCTGCCTTGTAGGTGATGCAGCAGGATTTGAAGACGATACCAGCTTGCTATAGGAGCCAGTGTAGTTCAATGCGGGTCAGGGTGATATGGTTGAATTTGCTGAGCCCTTTGATGAGTCATGCTGTAGCATGCATGACACATCTCAGGGGTGCCATGGTAGTCACAAGAAGGCCTTCCAAAAGGGCATTGCCACCATCCAGACAAGAGAGGACAGCAGATGTGAAGTTGTTTCTTTGGGATGAAGGGCTTGATTTTCAACAGAAGAGAACATTGTTGCCAAGCTGTTTGTGTCTTCCTTGCTTTGTGCTGTTTGAAGGAGAGGTGTCTGTCATTGTTGAACCCCAGGGACTTGGCAGAGGTGGCCAGCTGGGGTGTGAAACCCTCAAGGATCATAGAAGACAGCCAGGTCTGGATGTCACGATGTTCGCTTTTATTGGTCTGGAGTAGGAATTCAGTCTTGGAGGGGTTGAGCTTCAGGTAAGCTCTGGGCATCCACGGTTGGATCAATAGAGATCATACCACAAGTTTGCATCCCTGCGCAATCGGCATATAGACAACGGGGGCTCCCTGAGGTTGTACTTACAGAAGGACTCAGACAATTCCAGTGATGCGTGTGTGGATAAGGTTGGCCCCAGGATCACCACCTAAACAGCACGCTGAAAGGATGTCTGTCTGAACTGCTTGAGAGACTACGGTCTAGCGATTTTACAGAGAGGCCGAACGGACTTGGGGCGAAGCTGTATGGCACTGTGGGTGTAGGGGTAGGCGGTCCATCCTGCGGGTTTACTCCCTGTTATAGTTGCCTGTCATCCTTTATGTCTTGCTTTGTGAGATATGCTCTTGCTAGTGTTGTTGCTATTAGGTTCTTATCATGTGCTTAAATAAAAATGAGAAATAACGTTTTTTGTTGCAAGTTCAAAATAACTATCAGCGTATAACTCCAGTCATCGATGCATTTCTCTCATGTTGAATAAGATGTTGCACCATGCCTGGTAATGTCGGACACATTTGGTTTGTGGATAAGGTACTGCTCATGTATCTGTTTGCAGTTCATTGGATTGCACCATGGCATCCCTTTAAATATGCATGGGAAATACCATTGACTCATGTATATTACACATTGAATGACCTAAAAGATGCATGTGATCCATCGAAGGGAGAGTTATAGACTCTACATTTGAAGCCAAGTCACATATCTTTAAACACTTGGGCAGGATCTTGTTGTACCCCTTAGCATCACTCACTTAACAACCAATGTGTATCAGGGTTGTGTGTGATGTGAACCTTTATGAAGCCTTTTTTTTAATCATTATGTGAATTACACCAGGCCCATGACATGCCTGTGCTCTAGAGACTGGCCAATTGCTATTAGTGCTTGGCCGCGTATGAGCAAGCAGTATGTTTGATATGTTAACATGGCATGCCGTGGCTGCTAGGCAACGCAAGTTAGTTACTCAGATGTTGGATGCTGCCGAGGAGACACAGGGACTTAGCAGGCACCAGTGGGCATGGTCACACTGTGCATCATGCATGCCCATCTAAGAAGGAATGCAACCACGTGTCTGAGAGGCCATGACAATGACAAAGATACCGTATCATGTTAGAAGAACATTGACCAGTGAAAGAGATCCGATAGATCAGACCTATGCTTTGCATGTCAAGCATGGTGCACATGAAGAAAGAACTCCCTGACATCCACCACAGGCAAAATAAACTTAGTTGTCAGGTGAAAGAATGAAGGGACGAAATACTGAATGGACTGCTGTACGCGGCTAACTGAAAAGCATAGAGTAACACATACTAACCTATTTACAAGTAATATTCATGCACTTTGTGCTGCAAAAGTGGCAGTCTGGTACTTACGATACAGGTGAGATGTTCCAGACATAATTAAGCCTTAGATGTGCATCAACATGGTGTACTCTGTACTTTACTGCTACTTGCAATCTGTTCTGAAAGCTGCTACCAAACTCCTAATGTGACTGTGTTAACATTCTCACGTGTCTCCAGCTCTTCGAGATTTACACTGGCTCTGCACAGCCAAACGTGCAAAGTTTAACACCCTCTGTCTTGCATTCAATTCACTTCAATGCAATCACCTCTTCATCCTTGCATCCAACAATTGCCACTGTACCCCTTGTCACTCCTAAAGTTCATAATCAGCTCCTAGTGGTTATTCACTCCTTGTGGTATACTCATTTCGTACTGCCGGGGTCTGCAACATTTGGGCCACCAGGTGTTTTGGACTACAACTCCCATCATCCCTAGTCAGCATAGTCAATGGTGAGGAATCATAGAGGTTTTAGTCCTAAACATCTGGAGTGTTGCAAGTTGCAAACCCATGTTATTGTGTGCTGTTCCTCAGTCCAAGCTACCCATCAGTGGGACTCATTGCCTGTTTCCCTTCAATGCTCAGACCTTTAACAGTTAAGACAGATTGTAGTGAAGTGACTTTCATATTTCTAAACTCAAACTCATCCTCTCTGTAATTGGTTGACTATATTAGTACCTATTTTCATATGCTTATTTTGCTAGGATGACAAAAATGGGGTTATCACACATTATCAATATTGAAATACAATGGGCCTCATTACGACCCTGGCGGTAAGGGGTTAACGCCAGCGTTTGCTGCGCCGACCCCTTACCGCCAATTACGAGGTCCCCTAGCGCCATGGTGCTTTTAACACCTGCTTTTAGCGGGTGTTAAAATCCATGGCGCTAAGGGACCATGGAGTTAATTACGCCACCGTAATATACGGTGGCGTAATTAACGCCTTCCCCACTCCCATTATGCCCTATGGGGCAAAAATGGGAATGGGGAAGGGTAAATGGGGATTGGGGACTTACCGCCCCGCCTAGGTCGGAATGGGGCGGTAAGTCCGCCAACCACCATGGCGTAAACGTAGTTTACGCCATGGTGGTAAAGTCACGGCCCAGGCGGTAATTTACCGCCTGGGTCGTAATGAGGCCCAATAACAAAAAAATATCTGTTTTTGTCATTAAGCGGCTACCAGATAGGATAAGGAGTGATAACGTGTGAATACAATCACATTTGAGAAGGAATCATCCTACCTTCTCTCCTGTGTTCATGTTCGGGATAGGAAACCAGTAGTAGTTCAGAAATACTCCTTTTGTGCATCTAGCGATGCATGTGCAGCTCTCTTCCCTATGTATCTACATACAGGCCGTATTTCGTATGTCCCTCTGCATGCCCATGCCATGCATGACTCTCTGATACCTGGCGGTGTTGCATGTACCAGGGTGTTCAGAGTGATCCTACTACCAATCACTGTTTTGTCTTAGTGGCCGAAACTACGTTCCATCCCTTTATGTTCTTGGGTAGTCTTGAGTAATATTCCACTCACATACAGCCCCGCCCTCATTCTGTGTACAATGGCAAACGCATGTTATGCCTGTTTGTACACTGAGTCACAACAGTCCTCTTCAGATTTCCTGCAGTGGTATTGTCAGGGGTGGCTCCACCAGCTGCCGCAAGCAACTGAGAGAGAGCTCCTAGGCTGGCTTTAACTGAACTGTCAACAGGGAGACTTTGTACCTTAGCGTGCATGTCCAGTGAACCTTGCAAGACTAGAGCGTTTTGCTTTCCCATCCATGCATCACACATTGGGTATGCAAGCTGGGGTAGTGCAGGCTTGAATGTAAGGGGGTGCGCTGTTGTGTCTGCTTGAACATCCAGGGTCACTCCACAAATGGAGCAGGAGCCCAGACGCACTCTTTGTTTCCTGGTGCCTTTTGTATGCTGCACAGGAGCCGGGGGGCCTTCATCACAAGGCTGAGAAGACTGGAATTGAGAGTGGGGCTACAGGTAAGAAAATATAAAAAATATATATTTGTGTGCAGTCTGTATGCAAGTGTTTGTGTTTGTCAGTGGGTGCGCAAATGAGAGAGCATATGTTGTTTGTGTGAACGTGTTTATGTGAGAGTTTATGAATGGTGTATGGGTGCACAGGATAGGTGAATGTGAAAGTGAATGAAGAATGAATGCCATATGAATGCTGATGCATGTGTGTGAATGCTGGGATTACTTTCAATTAATCTTCATTACTCCTCGCCCTACTCTTCCTCGTCTCAGTACCTGCTTGTGAGGTAGCTCTACCTCAAAGGTAAATACTGGGAGGAGGAAGAGGGATTTGGAAGTCATGCTGGGATTACTTACTGGTGATCTTCATTACCCCTAATCAGACTCTTCCTTGTCCTAGTACCTACCTGTGAGGTAAGGTTATATAACAAGTAAATAATGCAATGAGAAATGTGAGAGTGAATGAAGAATGAATGTGGTATGAATGCTGATGCATGTGTGTGAATGGAGAGTAAATCAAGAAGGACTGATGCTGTATGAATGCAGATGCATGTGTGAATGTGAAAGTGAATGAAGACTGAATGATGCTGTATGAATGCTGATGCATGTGTGAATGTGAGAGGGAAGATTGAATGCCGTATGAATACTGATGTGTGTGCGTGAATGGAGAGTGAATGAAGAATGAATGATGCTGGATAAATGCTGATGCATATGCGGGAATGTGGTAGTGAAAGAGGAATTAATGATGTATGCATGTTGATGCATGTGTTTGAATAAAGAGTGAATGAAAACTGATGCTGTATGAATGCTGAGGCATATGTGTGTGCGTGCGTGCGTGTGTGTATGTGTGTGTTTGTGTGTGAATGTGAGAGTGAACAATGCCGTGTGAATGTTCGTGTGTGTGTGAATTTAAGTGTGAATTAAGAATGAATTATGCCATATGAATACTGATGCCCATGTGTGAATGCTGAGATTATGTACCAGTGATCTTCATTACTCCTTGTCCTACTCCTCCTTTTTGCAGGACCTATTTGTGAGGTAACCTTACGTCATAAGTAAGTACTGGGCAATGGAAGAGGCACAATGGATGTCATGTTGGTAGTACTTACCAGTAATCTTTATTACTCATATCCATTAGCATCCTCATCCCAGTACTTAACTGTGAGGTAAGGTTATCTTACAAGTAAATATTGGGACGAAGAAGAGGAACGTGTAGGCCATTTGAAAGTGAATGATTCTGAAAGACATCTGATACATGTCTGAATCTGAAAGCGAATGAAGAATGACTGCAATATGAATTTTGATGTGTGTGTGTGAATGTAGACAGAATGAAGAATGAATGGTGCTGAATGAATGCTGAAGTGTGTGTCAATGTGAGAGTGAATGTTGATTGAATTATACCGTATGAATGCTGATGCATATGTGTGTGGATTTGAGAATGAATGCTGGATCATTGATGAATGCAGATGCACGTGGAATGCAGATGTGTCTGGACATACCAAATTGTGTGTGAAGGCCCTCCCACCAATCATTACAAAAACAGTTGCTCGCGGGCACGAGCGCGTGCGCCCCGGGAAGTTGCCCTCAAGTGGCTGTTAGGCTGGGAAGCTCTGCTGCAGTCTACAGCGTTCATGCTGTACATGTGTGGTGTCCAGCAAAAGCAAGGTCTGCTTGTTACCAGTGCTGCCACCTAATGTTACTCGGACTCTAAAGAACTATATTCAATTGTATAAATGTACATTATCTTTGTGCCAAAGCACCTTTATTTTTGTTTTACTAGAGTATGTGAAGCCCCTCCCACCAATCACTACAAAAACAGCTGCGTGCACCGGGAAGTGGTCTGAAAGTGGCTGTTAGGCTGTTAGCTGTGAGGTGTGAGAAGTAAGTGTTCCTATTTTATCTTATCTCATCTTTCGTCTAATCTTCAGGTCTAAGTTCTAAACAAGCTAATTTCCAAGTGCCGCTCTGCAACTAGCAGACTTGTGCAGTCTCTATTACTACTGCATAATCTGCTTTTGCTGGCCGCAAATTTATCTAACCTTGTTTGTCTCAATAGTGTGGCTCTAATTTGCAATCTCTGTGCCTGCTTAGAGACAGTGAACATCTTATAGGGTGTGTTTTGGATATTTGCAGTCACTGTATCGCGTGAAACACTCTTTTTTCACTGCATTGATCTATTCGCGTGACGGCAAGTCATAGGCATGTCGCACTGGTCAGCCACAGGCACAATGACTCTTGGGTGTGTTTCCTTTAATTAGAAGATTCGTAGTGCGGATCTTTCTCGAAAGCAGGGACGCCCAAGTCTGTACGTCCCATGGTTAATGGTGTAAGCCGCAAATTAGTGCCCAATTACTCATTCTAATAACTTTAAAGGGTTACTTAGTGTAATTTTGCCATTGATTGATAACCAACGACCTAAAGAGGGAGGTTAAATAACAAAAATATAATTTAAAAAAAAAGATTTTGAAGGTTCAAATGCTTTTCAAATTTGACATGTACTCTCTCATTATGGTTGGTGGTCTCAGAAGTTGCCGTGTATGCAATGAGACGTCAACAATTTCCTCGGTTGGGCAAAATACTGTGCTGTCCGCTGCAGCCACTTCTAGAGAAAGTGCAGACAATAATGAGTCCACCCCTGTTGACCCAATTGCTGTGCATAATGAGGTGTGCACCCTTCAGCTAGTTTCCAAAGAGGACACGGCACCAAATCTGATCGGCCAGGAGATAGCCTTTTCTCAGATTTGTGCTCAAATAAACAATTCAAACAATGGCACTTGCAAGGTGCAATCTTTTGCTGTTCATGAAGTCCATGATATGGACTTTTCCATTCATCAAAGTTATCACAACCACCATGGTAATTCAACCAACATCAGTATGTTGCCTATTTTGTCAGAAGGTCCTAATAATTCAGTATCTGATGTGTCAGTGTTGGCACCGGCTGCGATAGCTGAACTGGGCAAAAGGTGTCGTCTCTCGCTGGGTCCTTCTACACCTGTAGTGCCCATCTTAAACACCACTGAGGATGTACACCTTCACAATGCTCGACATACGGCATACAGTTTTTCTGATCTTCTGTAACTTCCTGAAAATACTACTAAAACCAACCATTCACTGCCCATTGCTAGTTCAGCACTCCCCTCCTCATCAAATCCCATTTTTGATGGAGATGGACAATGCTCTACCCAACATGAATGCCATCAATCTTTAAGTGGAGAGAGTCTTGGACATCAAAATCCTGTTCACCATGTTAATGCCTCTACTGTAAACTTGAATTCATCTCACAATTCAAATGCTTCTGCTAAATTCTAATTCCTTGTTCTCACACGCATTCTGAACCTACTAGATAAAGGACACGAAATAACTCATCATTATATGAGGGATATTAAACTGCCCATGTCAGATATTCTGGCAAAATTGAACAAGATGGAAGGATTTATACTTGCACATGAAACCATCTTGGCCATAAATGGGCAACATTCTTCTGACTCGAAGAAGCCGGCTACTAGCACACACGCATATCAAACGTCTAACATTTGTGCAAAGTCCACCTCAGTACAAACTATGAAAGCAAATGTACTATAGTTGATAATAATATGTCATATGCACAAGCTGTGTGTAAAATCTGTATAAAGCACGTCAAAGATGTGGCTATGTGTGACATTTGGCCTGCTGTCAATAATAACACAGCAAAGATAATTAATCTTGAAACACAGCTAGGGAATCTCGAGGGATTCAATGACAAACCATACAACAATTGTTCTGTGTTACCACAGATAAATGAAATAGAGTCTGAATTAACATCTGACCATTCAAATAGCCCAACTGCTCTGACTAATCTAATAGACCAAGTCGATAATGTATCCCTACATATGCAAGTAGGGGTGTTGAAGAGAAGGCACAATAGAATGAAGCATAAAGATGTGTCAGGCAAAAAAAAAATCAAAAAGTGCTTAAAAGCAATGGACACAGTTCCAATATAAAGAGCCTTTGTAATATTTCTAATAAGGGTGAGATGCTAGATCTTAGCCAGCCCAATGAGAAGAGTACATTATTGTTACAACTAAAGATGAAGAACCTTCTAGCAAGGGCAATTCTGAAGTGTCTACTAAAACTACAACAAACAAAACTAAAAATATGAATAAAATAGGACCTGGCGTATTAGTGGACATTGGTGATACCAACTCCACTGATTCTATTGATTCTGTAAAGGTTCCACTTCATCTACTCACAGGATCCAATGGTATCAAGCAAACTCAGCTATCAAGCTTCTTTCCAGTTATAAATAAGAACGAAAACAGGTTGTGAATGTATCTTCAGATTTACCAAGACCAAGATTTACCAGGACCCACTAACAACCAACTGACTACTTCACTGACCAGTGAATCATCAGATAGGGCTTCATTCCGAGTAGGGCGGTAAAGGTTAACGCTCACCAGTAACAAGACCAATGCTGTTAAAGCTTTTAGCAGGCGTTAAGGACGGGACCCGCAAAGGGACTTTAGTGCTAATAACAGTACCGTAATTTACGGTACCGTTATTAGTGGCTTCCCCATTCCCATTGAGCCCTATTGGGGCTCAATGGGAATGGGGAAGGGCCCTGGTGAATGGGGAATTACCGGTCCCTCCAACCTTGGAATGGACCGGTAATTACTCCATTCACCAGGGCGGAGTCGGAACGATTTTGGAGGCAGCCATGCTGCAAATAGCGGCGTGGTTACCTCCAAAGTCGGAATGAGGCCCATAGTGTTGTTTTACCATCTTGATCTGACATTAAGACAAATGAATTGTCAGTGGGTATAGAAAACAAGGCGTTGCAGCCTACTAAAGAGCAAAGCACTTTAAACATTGAAACTCTAGTTGAGACTGTAGCCAATCAATTTACTTCTGATACCATAAATACCATTGGTTGGTAAAGTAACTCCAAAATCAATGGTATAAGAAGAATCAATCGGTCCTATATTCTACATGCCTTTAACCAAATCCTTTTGCTCCGAATTTTAAATTCTGAAGACATTGATTGGGTTATGTTATCCCTTACTAATAACAACAGAATGATTTGCCAATTC
Organism: Ambystoma mexicanum; assembly: GCF_040938575.1. NCBI lineage: Eukaryota > Metazoa > Chordata > Amphibia > Caudata > Ambystomatidae > Ambystoma > Ambystoma mexicanum. Next base: position 288,807,843 of record NC_090930.1, on the reverse strand, counting down.
CACTCAGGTATAATTACAAAGCTAATATGGGAGCATCTATTGATTTTATGCATATAGGACTAAAACCACACTTATTTAAATTAATGGATCTCTCACTTTCTAGAAACCCATGATTTGGCAAGTGAGGCCGAAATTCCCACGTCCTCTCAACGTGACACTCAAAAACCTATCAATGAAGTACTAAGGTCACCGTTTGCTTCCTTGTCTTCTGCTCTAAAGGACTGGTCATGGTTCGAACCATTAATGAAAAGCCTGCTAACAGCTAAAAGTTCTGTCTCACAACCATAGCCTTAATGTGCTTACCTTTGCCTTGTGATCATGTGGCTTCACCAATTTTACTTCATGGTTAAACACATGTCTAGTAAGAACAAACATGCAATTTTGCTCATCCAAGAGACTATGAAACACCAACATTTCTATTTAAATGGTTACTCAACATACTCAGAACAGGCCAAAAGTGGTAACTTTGTCAGACCCTTTGGGGGTCTAGCACCATCTTGGTAAATAACAATTTGAACGCTTTGTCACCTCTGGTTATGACTACGGAAGATCTCATGGCGATCAAACTCATGATCCAAGGTATTAAAAATGCCTGTTATTTAATAAATTGGTTTTTACTGGAATCCTGTAAGAAGACCACAAGATATGTTATTTGTACTTCTCCATACCATGCTCGAAGATGCATTTATTCTCAATCCTGATTATAGAATTGTGATAGAAGGTGACTTTAACTCTATCAGTATTAATCACATTGTCGAGATTCTTCAATGGTAACCATCCCTGGTTCCTCTCAGTCACTACTTAGAGGGCATAGATGGAATCCATTCTTTGAGGCATGGGACATTGAAATTGCAACAATAGCACTTAATACAAATAATGTTAGATGGCACAGAGGTTCTAAAAAATCATTTCTAGATTATTTTGCTGTTTCTGTTAACCTTGTTAGCCTATGCAAGAGGTAACCACTATGAGCCCTGGTTTAGGTGAATCACCTAATGATCAAGCTTAACATCAAAATGGCGTGTCCTACACATGATATCATGCCCACCTTAGGGCGTTTAGATATCGATCATCCTTTGCGCTCTGTGTATTAGAATTCTTCACTATGTCAGAAACTGATTAACATGATCCATAAAGAAATCACACTTGGCACAGATGAGCTAAGGTATGGTAAAGACTTACATCACATTGAGGAGTGGGACAATGCTACTATTAATTATCTGCTTGACAAGATACTAAAAAAGGATAACAACAAGATAAAACATCATCTTCATTCATTGAATACGGATGTTGTTGTCTTAAAGTGTCAGAAAAACTCAAAAATATCCAACATAGAGTGTATATTGAGGACAATCAAAAGATGATTAAAAAATTATGTAATCATAATCAAATATCTGTTTGGGCACTGATAAGGAATGGTACTTCTGCCCCATCTGCTAATATGAATGTGTCCATATCTGCTGAAGCATGGATTACCTACATGACGTGCAAAGTTCAGGTGCCAACAGCACATAGTAAAGTGTCATTCTGTCAGGATTAGTCAGGCGAGTAGAAAGGCAGCGAATATGGCAAGGGAAATGTGCACCCAGGAACTATGACTCAGGTATGCTAGAACCCAGGAGTGCAAATAGAGTGTGACATCAAAACCAATATATTAAAAGGGATGTGGGGTAAGCACCTGACCGCGAGGAAAGTCGGCAAGCGCCTTACCCCCAATTGCTGTTACAGGTACTGACAGCGCTAAACCCACGTGGAGGGCAAGCAATGACAGGATCTGTGTACTAACACTCTTGATGGTATTACATAAGGGAACTTAAGAACTGTACTCACGAGGACGAGATAAACCTCTTGAATGTCAGCTAGCCCACGAATCCTGTTGAAGAAACTGGGACCCCGAAAGGCTAGAACAGCAATGGAAGGAAAACTAAATACCTAAGTGGGAATAGTGTTTACAAAATAGTGAGGAAAACATAAGCATTCACACAGGAGCTAGCTACTACCGCACACCACACCTAATAATCAAAGGGAAAATAAATGTAGAAGTGCAGTGGAAAACATGGAATGGATCCTCTAGAAAGTAAGGATCAGGAGCAGGGAAAAACGAAATAACCTATGCAAACTTCTCCCTACCCCTCCATGGAAAAGACAGGAAACTAAACTAAGAGGAAGGCTAAGGCAAATGGGTAACAGCAGCAAAGGACAGAGTCAAAGAAATATAGAACACAGACGAACTGGGCTGCATCTAAAAGGGGAAAGCACTGAGAATTGCTGCCTGCAAACAGAGGAAGACAAAAAGGGAAATCAAGGGAGCAGAAATCAATTAGCGCATGAATCCGAAATTCAGGGCGGAGGAAACAAGAAAACAGGAACAAGGAAGTAGGTACAAAGGCAAGGAACCAGGAACCAGGGACTAGTCAAAAACAGGAACACTGCGATCGATGACCAGCGCTGGACTGAAGTAAGACTGAGGCTTTTAAAGCTGCTTAACGAGCACACACCTCGGGTGTGCTGATTGCTGCACCTGCCGCCACAGCTGTTACCTATCCTCCACCCAACCTTGTGTTGCAAGGGTGGAGGTGGAGCAGTGGGCCAGGCATTCTGGGAAGCATAGTCATTTGGTTAAAGAAGCATGCTGGCTGCCAAAAACCTGGAATGGATCCGGAAGGGAAGTAGCTGGGAAAATAGGGATTTAGCGCTCCCAAATCATCCCAGCACTGTAGCATAAAGTTCGGAGGAAAAGTCCAGTAGGGAATAAACCCCAAATCATGCCCCCAAATGGTGGGAACGGGAGCGAAGGGAGCGAGTCGTGACAGTATACCCCCTCCTACGGCCGGCTTCGGGTGCCCGCCACCCGCACGAGACATCTTCTTTCCATGATGGGAGTGCTTTTTCTTTGGAGGTGGCACTGATGGAAATGGTGGCCTGTGGGCAAAGGCAGATGGACTTCCATGATAGGAGTGCTTTGTCTTTGGAGGTGGTACTGATGGAAACGGTGGCTTCTGGTGAGGAAGAGACTCATGGTTCGAAGAAAGGCATGAAGGACTTGCAGGACCAGAAGCAGAGTTGGAAGGTCCAGGAAGCTCAGTCACTGGGAGTGGACCCTTATAAGTCTTTGAGGAGAGAGGCAGGCTGGTGCAACATGCCTTAGGCAATGGTAGAAGCTCTGTTAGCCTTTCTGCCGAGAGTGGACATGCGGGAGGTGAGGAAAATGCTGGCTTCAGGAAAGGTTTATGCTCAGCCATTAGAGAAGGTGGTGTCTGAGGTAGAGGTTCAGATTTTCTTCTGTCATCCATCTGGGAAAAGGCTTGTGGTTGAAAGTGACTAAGGTTTGACTGCACATGTTCTACGCCTTGGAGACCTGAAAGTCCAATGGGTTGTACAAGGCTAGTACTCCTGGTGACAGTCGTGTAGCCACTTTGTTTCACGTGGGATACCACAGCAGGGATGTTTGGCATCCTGATAGGAGTGATAGACGCAGTACTTGGTATTTCAGGCAGACTTGCAGAAGGAGCAATAACAGACACATCTTGAACTGCAGCAGTCATTCCCTTCCTTTGGCTACTAGCACCCGACTGGTGCTTCTTGGCGGAATTCTGTTGCACAAGTCCTGTAGGTAATACGCCGGTCTGCACCACCCCTTGTGCACACCCAAGTGAGTGGTTCTGACTCACCACTTGGTCCAGCTTGATGACTCTGAAGCGGGAGCTGGCAAAAGTCTCAAACTCTAATGCTGCATCTTTAGGAGGCTCTGATGCTAAAGTGAAGCAGTTGGGAGAATCGTCTTGTGGAAAAGGCAGGCATTCTGGTGCTCCTCCTGAAGCAAAAGAAAGGCAGGCTAGACGTTCATCGACTGTAAATGGTTGGGATTCAGGAGGAATCGCTGGAGCAGAAGAAAATACAGCAGAATCTGATGGTGTAGACAGGTATACCTCTGATATTGGCAGCGAGGCTATGCAGGATACAGGCATCTCATGAACTGAAGGCAAATACTCAGTATACTCCGGGACTGAAGACATGCTCTTTTGATGGACTACCGGAGGCTCTAAAGCTGAAGGATGATCTGCAGGATGAGTCACTGTAGCTGAAGACAGGCAGGTCAGGGGAAACCTTGAGGCTGAAGGCATGCAAGCTGAAGCAATCTCGGTTGCTGGATACAAACATGTCCAGGTCTTTGGGACTGGCTCTTGAGTAAATGGCAGACATGGTAGCGGTTCATTGGTTGAAGACAGGTGTGCCAAAGATGACTGCAGGGCTGTGGATTGAATCATAGAAGAGTCAATGGTTGTAGGAGGACAGACAGAAGTCTCAGAAGTTGACAGACCCATCGGTGGCTCAGGAATGAAGGGCACCTTTAGGGCAGTAGACTCCTTGGCACCAGTAACCAAAGACTGAGCTGTACCCTTGCAGTCCCTTTCTTTAGTGGGTGACTCAGAGTCTTTTTCTTTGTAGAAGTCAAAATCAATCAGTGGAATCACCATAGTAAAGTCTCTGTTAATCAGGATTTCGTCTATTGTCCATTCCTCTGTTTTAGCTTCTGAAAGAGGCAGATTATCAATCAACAGTTCAGGAACCGCCTGACGGTTCTTTGGTTCAGTATACTGTGGAATGAGTCCATCAGAACATGAAATCTGTACTGTCTCTGACTGTTCGTATTGATCAGAAGTGGCAGAAGGAAGAGTGAACCCAGAGGTAACATTGTTTTCCACATCAGCTTTAACATCTACTTCAGTCTCAGCAGCTGTATCAAGAGCAGGGCCTAAGCCTACGGTAGTGACTGAATCTGTGTATGCCACCATTGTGGATTGTGTTTGGAAATCAGAAGCTTGTATGTGTGCTAGCTCAGAATTATGACAAACTGCTACACAGGGTATTTTTGGTAAAGGAGTGGCTTGTAACTCTTCAGCTAACTGCAATCCCTGATAAACAGCAGAACAATTGTTAGAACCTGTGCCTAGCTTAAGCGCTGTGCTAGACGAAAGACCTTCACTCCCAATAGATCTAACATATCGACAAATATCATGGTTTACCAAAGTCTCTGCACTCAGGGGCTGAACAGTGTTCACTTCCTCCACATCAACAGATAAAGTCTGAGGTGTATTCAGTAAAGAGTGTAAGGTTTTATTTTCCTCTTGTGCAGAAATGAGTTCTTGTCTTAACTCCTCAAGTTTAGCTCTTAGCATGCCCTGCATTAACTGTACATCACTATCAGTAGGCACAGGGGGAAGCATAGTGGCATCAGGGCTGGATCCTGCACTAGCAATCTGGATGTGCATCGATTGTACATTGTCCTCTACTGCTTGCAGGTTCTGTGATTTATAGTTTATTTTTCCAACTTGGTCTGTGTTTCCCTTAAACAAACTATTGACATTAGACCTCTTGGCATTAGGGACTACAGTATGTACCTGTGCAACGGAGTATGCGTTAGACTGAGGGTAGAAAACAGAAGTTATGCAAGAAACCCCTCGATTCTTTATGTTGGTATCATGAAACTGTTCTATCTGAGGTGAAGCACAACTGGAATCATGGGGTTCAACAACAGAGGTACTCTCGTATAATAAGTCTAACAGTGTGTTGTTTTCTGCGGCTAAGGCTTGTGCTGACATAGAATCGGGATCAAAACCAAAGATAGAACTAGGATCAGGCCATGTAGGATGTGCCATCCTATGGGAAAAATACTTTGCACGTAAATGCCCATTCGTGACAAGGAGTTCATTGGAGTCAGGACTAGTGATTTGATTGTCACAGGTAAATGTAGGGGAAGCTTTCTGTACAAACTTGTTAGAGGCCTTGCTGCCTTTCTTTCTTAAACTTGCCATATTCAATGGGAATTTTGGGCTGGTCATACTGTCAGGATTAGTCAGGCGAGTAGAAAGGCAGCGAATATGGCAAGGGAAATGTGCACCCAGGAACTATGACTCAGGTATGCTAGAACCCAGGAGTGCAAATAGAGTGTGACATCAAAACCAATATATTAAAAGGGATGTGGGGTAAGCACCTGACCGCGAGGAAAGTCGGCAAGCGCCTTACCCCCAATTGCTGTTACAGGTACTGACAGCGCTAAACCCACGTGGAGGGCAAGCAATGACAGGATCTGTGTACTAACACTCTTGATGGTATTACATAAGGGAACTTAAGAACTGTACTCACGAGGACGAGATAAACCTCTTGAATGTCAGCTAGCCCACGAATCCTGTTGAAGAAACTGGGACCCCGAAAGGCTAGAACAGCAATGGAAGGAAAACTAAATACCTAAGTGGGAATAGTGTTTACAAAATAGTGAGGAAAACATAAGCATTCACACAGGAGCTAGCTACTACCGCACACCACACCTAATAATCAAAGGGAAAATAAATGTAGAAGTGCAGTGGAAAACATGGAATGGATCCTCTAGAAAGTAAGGATCAGGAGCAGGGAAAAACGAAATAACCTATGCAAACTTCTCCCTACCCCTCCATGGAAAAGACAGGAAACTAAACTAAGAGGAAGGCTAAGGCAAATGGGTAACAGCAGCAAAGGACAGAGTCAAAGAAATATAGAACACAGACAAACTGGGCTGCATCTAAAAGGGGAAAGCACTGAGAATTGCTGCCTGCAAACAGAGGAAGACAAAAAGGGAAATCAAGGGAGCAGAAATCAATTAGCGCATGAATCCGAAATTCAGGGCGGAGGAAACAAGAAAACAGGAACAAGGAAGTAGGTACAAAGGCAAGGAACCAGGAACCAGGGACTAGTCAAAAACAGGAACACTGCGATCGATGACCAGCGCTGGACTGAAGTAAGACTGAGGCTTTTAAAGCTGCTTAACGAGCACACGCCTCGGGTGTGCTGATTGCTGCACCTGCCGCCACAGCTGTTACCTATCCTCCACCCAACCTTGTGTTGCAAGGGTGGAGGTGGAGCAGTGGGCCAGGCATTCTGGGAAGCATAGTCATTTGGTTAAAGAAGCATGCTGGCTGCCAAAAACCTGGAATGGATCCGGAAGGGAAGTAGCTGGGAAAATAGGGATTTAGCGCTCCCAAATCATCCCAGCACTGTAGCATAAAGTTCGGAGGAAAAGTCCAGTAGGGAATAAACCCCAAATCATGCCCCCAAATGGTGGGAACGGGAGCGAAGGGAGCGAGTCGTGACACATTCTTTAATCCTGTTAGGAAAATTACAGGTTTTTGTGCCTGGTCTCTGCAGGATGTGAAGGGGGCCATATCTAAACAAAAATATTCTAAAGCAGCAGTGCCTGATGGTATTCCTGCATGTGTTATTAAACATGATTCCTCTCTGTGGGCATCCATCTTGAAAATTAAATATGATAACATCTATATATCAAATCAATTACCTGAGTCCTGGCTCACTTCGATCATTATTCCGATTTTTTAAAAGGGCAATCCCTTAGATCCTGCCAATTTTCGATCTATTGTCCTCCTGGATTCCTCAGCGAAGATTTTTTGCCATTTTGATTCTTAGTGAATTAGAAAGATATATGATTGCCCATGATACCCACTCACGGTATCAGGTGGGATTTTGAAAAAATATGGGAACTGCTTTGAACGCCACAATCCTCTCTCACATGCTAGATGCTTGAACTGACCAGTCAATCAAATAGTGAACCAGTTTATATGGCGTCCCTTGACATGTCAGCAGCATTTGATTGGATTATAAGCAATCATCTGTGGTCCAAAATGTCCAAGTATGGGTTTCCATTGTACATTATTCACATGATTTCCAAGCTGCATTCTAACACCACATATAGGGCGAGGATTACTGAAGAAGGGTCTTTAACACGAAGGCTATTTCCACACTTGCAGGGGTTAAGTAAGGATATAACATGGTCTCCACACTCTTTAACTTATATCTTTGTGACTTAGACGATCTATGACAAAACAATATCCCATTTCCAGTCACGCTTGGTAAGCTACATCTTCATTGGTTGGTGTTTGCCAATGATATTATATCCTTTGACAAAACTCTTTTTGGCCTCCGAACAAAATTACACATTTTCTCTCAATATGCAAAGAATTTAAACCTCCACTCAAATGCTAGTAAGTCTAGAATTGTCATATTTACAAACAGGAAAAAAAATATGTTCTTTCAAATGGGAGTTACTATATGAAATACTGCAGATTCTCAATGTTGCTAGAAAGAATTCTACACCCTAAAAGTTGAGGCAATTATTTTATATGGACTTGACATGTGTTTGGCAAACATTGAAAAATTGCTGGATAAACTGCAGGGGCGGATATGGAAGCAAACTCTAAGATTGGCCAGTTCTTTGCCCAATTCTGTATTGTGACATGAACTTGGCCTATCTTCGCTAGCTTCCAAATACCATGGGAGACAAACAATTATGCAAAAATGAAGTCCTTCACGTAATTCTTTATATGAAAATCTATCACAAATGCTGAAAGATGCCAACCTGCCCTCTATGGCAATCTATAACTACAAAATGAAAAACTTTTGTTGAACATTAATGCAAATGTTGAAGATTTATGCATCCGACCGGCCAATGTGAAAATAAAACAAACTATATGAACACAATTGGATTATTACCATTGACGCTCTCAGTAGCTATGGCAGTTGCAAAGAATATGCACGTTTTTCAACAAAAAGAGTTCCTCGTATGGCATACTTACTATATTTTCCATGTGACAAGGCTCGGGCATTCTTTTTGAGATTCAAACTAAACCAATTTCCGACAAATGACAGAATCATCCATTAGCAATCTCAAAGAGAGGCACATCCTACTGGGGCTTGTCGTTCTTGTTTGTGTAATGAACAATCAGAAACCCTAAAACATCTAGTAATATTTTGTAAATACTTTGAGGCTCCAAGAGTATTAGCCTTTGGAAAATTCAACATTGGAGACACTGGCCCTCATTACAAGTCAGGCGGTGGACCATGGTGCTATTAGCACCATGGTCCATGCCGGATTCCGCCATGGTGGATGGCGGAATTACCGCCCCATTCCAAGGTGAGTGGGGCGGTAATTCCCCATTTGCCCTTCCCCATTCCCATTTTTGCCCCATAGGGCATAATGGGGATGGGGAAGGCGCTAATTACGGCACCGTAAATTACGGTGCCGTAATTAGCACCAAGGTCGCTTAGCGCCTTGGACTTTAACGCCTGCAAAAAGCAGGCGTTAAAGTGTCAATCAGGCGTTAAGGGTTTAATGGCGCCGACGCTCTTTACGGCGCCGTTAACCCCTTAACGCCTGACTTGTAATGAGGGCCACTCTTTTGTTGAGAGAATGGTTATGGATCCGATGTATAACGGGAAACTCTAGTGCTTTGGCATTGTCATTGACTCGCCTTTTGAGTATCATCACTGTTGAATTAGTATCACACATGTGTGCTTAACTTGCTGGGAGGCAGTGCATAAGGTTTTGACTTGACATTTTTTTGTATAAGTAAACACGAGTGTTTCAGACATATGGCCATCAGAAAATGTCAAAAAAGCAATATAATAACTGATTTTGTGTTTTATTATAAAACCTTCTTTATATTTTTGAGACTGTTGGACTGAAAAAAAGATGATAAATCATTTGGTATTCTTCACAAGAGGTTGCAACTCGAACTGACGACTAATTTTAAAATGTATTTGATATGTTTTGCACAATTGCTATTTACACAAGAATGTCGAAACATGGTGACCCTTTTTATTGAGTTCTTATTCTTGATTTTATAATAATATGCAACTTATTTATCTGTAACATCTGTTTTAGAGGCTCTGTTATGTCTCAGCTACCAAAAGGAGGTTGATGAATAAATTGTAAACTAATCACAAGCCCAATCTATATTCTCACATAATTGTTTTCGTCAAAAGCAAGTTGCAACAATGTGGTCTTTTATGGTATTAATATACTTTTATGTATCTAATTACGCCTGAATTGTATATCACTTAGAGGCTTTGAACATGTGCCTGTTATCTTATATGTTAATGCACTTTTCCTTGCAGCTAATCACACTGCTTGTCTATGCTGCTAAATCGGTCTGAATAATTTTGTAAAAGTTTGTTTACAAACTGAATACGATAAATAAAATACATTTAAAAAATGAAAGTAGACACTCCTGAATGGGCCCCACCTCCTAGAACAGGTTATTTGACCATGTTATTACTGTCAAATGTCTATTAGTCCAGTGTGTAATGATTAATAGACCTCTGTTTTCAATATGCGATGCTCACCCCTATTTCACTCTGTTTGTAATACTCAGTATCCCAAACTGCAATGGTTGTCCTTCTGGAACAAGGCTTGGTAGTGGTTTACACTGAGATTTGAACTGATCCTCCACACACGCAGGTTATTCCCTCGAGTAATGCTCTCTAACAGGATGCTCTGGGGTTTCAGCGTGGAATTAAGTAAGTTCTTCCCAGCTTGTTGTTTTGTGGACAATGGTTCTGTGTTCCTTTTGGGCTTCGGTTGTTAGTTTCCAAGCATACTATGTTGTAGTGCCATGAGTAATTCTCAGATTTGCCATTACAATTTAAACATTTCAGAGATTGGATCTCTACAACACAACGACTGGCACGCAATTTGATTTGCTATTTATCACAATGCTTTCTAGCATGCAAAGTTATCACAACACATATGACTTTCATTTCACTCTGGGACCTCTGATTCATTTTCCCAGCTGTCAGAGTTATCACACTGTGAATGTCTCTCAATTAATATTGTGACTTATGTTCCAGTTCCCAAGCAAGCAGTGTTACTACACAATAACTATCTTTTAGTTAATTTTGCGACTTATGGCAGAGATTCCCAGCATACAGCATTAATTCACACTGAATATTTCTCAGGTCGCTCTGAAGGTTAAGGTTCAGTTTAACATAATGCAGCATTGCACACAATGACGATTTCTCTAGGACTTAGTACACACATTTCTGGTCTACAACGTTACCTCCAAATGAGTGCCCCTCAATGAACTCTTGGACTGAGAATACAGACTTTTCACAAAATTAAGAATTCTCAGGTTTAGTCTGGGAGCTCACTTTCCCAGTTCTTACTGATCACAAAGCGTTACGACCCCGATGGAGATCAAACACATACCGAACATGAAAGGGTTATCTTAACAATTGTTTTTTAGGATATCTTACAGGGGTGTACCAATTCAATTCCCTGAGGACCATGAATGTGAACACAGTAATGTTCTTGGTGTCTGGATGTGAATTCACCAGATCTCGAGGTAATTACAAATGCTAATGTCTCTCAGTCAGGGTTGAAGGTGTTTAAAGCAAAGGTTGTTCAGTACCTGTTATGTCTGGGTTCTGGTCTCTACCCACTGCTTAATACAAGAAAACAATGTGTGAACAGGTGCAGGTAGAGCCAAACAGAGCAGTAATGCTTTCTGGGCTCCCTCAATGTCAGGTTCATTCTTCCTGTAAAATGTCCTTCTCTAGAATTCATGGCTTCCTCGGCTATGTACTTGTCCAGAAAAAGGAAAGTGGAAAGGTTTCCTCTTCCCAGGTCTCAGGGCTACAGTGAAGTCTGATAGTTGTTGCGTAGGGAAGGCCATACTCGATTGTCCCTTAAACTAAGTCTTGGAGTCCCAAAAGGACAAAGGGGTCCCCCTAGGCTGTATTTAACACCATCTAATGAGATCCCATGTCTTTGACACTTCAACTGAACCCAAGCTGCCTCTCCACCTTTTCTTCTCACTCTGAACTCATATCCAGGGTTCTCTTTTTTAAGGCCTCTCGTATGTTTCTAAGCTGTTCTATCTCTTAGTATATCTTCTCACCATTCCATCATGTGCTCATTCCTCTATCCACCTTACTCACACTTCACCAAGCATGTGGTATTTGGTTATTACCTCACTCTTCCTCTCCCCAGTCCTTCTTTCCAGCATCTCCAGTTTTTTCTCACCACTTCCTCCTTCATATCTCCTTTTCAATCAATACATCCTCCTCAAATTCCTCTTTCTTTCACAACAGTGCTGCACACTTCTTCAACAACTCTTCTGTGGCTCTCCTCACCGACTCCATCTTAGCTTCCCTCAGCATCTTCTCATGGACTCTTCTAGTTCCTTCCACCTTTTCTCTCTCCCCCTCCTTGACTTTTTCTGATTAGTTCATCTCACAAGCTCTACCTTGGCTTTCCTCACAACCTTACCTGAAACACCTCAGAAACCAGATCTAATTGTTCTACCTTTCTCTTCAAATGCCCTAGTTCTTTCTAACCCAACCTCTTTGATCTCACTCCCCATACTCTTACCCCTCTCTCTATCCAGACCATTGGATTCATCTCTCTTTCTCCCCCATCCTGGCCCTTTATATCTTACTCCCCTTTAGGTGTTCCCCAGATGCCTGGTTTTCCGTCTACCTAGTCTACTGGGTGCTGCTCTGCCTGATCTGGCCCTTCCTCTACATAATCCCGTGGATATTTATTTTATGATCCTCCTGGGTATTTCTTCCCCAAGCCTCCTATGTCTTCCTCGCCATTTATACTTGTTCTTCCTCTTGCCAGTCATCTTTATCCACCCAAGCCTCCTAAATATCTTTTTCCTCTGTCCCCTAGTTCATTCTTTCCCATGTCTTCTTCTCCTCAGTCCACTTGATCTTAATCTCCACAATCATATCTAATACTCCAGCTCATTATTTACACTTTGCCAGCCATCTCAAAATTGGTTAATTCCCTAGAGCTGGGTTTTATAGGCCTGTACTGGAGGGCAAAGCAACCTCTGAATGGGCCCATGAGATTCAGAGCTCGCCCTCTGGCACCTTAAGTCGAGATAGCTGCACCTTGAGGAGGATGGGGTGCAGGATTCTCTTACTCCAACACAAATCAATAAGGACAAGTCAATGGTTTGGCAAAGGGAAGTCCGTTTAATGACCAGTACAAAAAATGGGGAATCAAATGGAAATCATCAGAGCTGCGATCGTCTGTCTCGCTTCAACTTCCCCCTTCTTCATGCAAACAGTAACTTTTATAGCTAATTCTCGTCATCATTGACGTGTAAAACCCATAAGTTTGACCTGCAATTCTATTGGTTGGAAAAGGTAACTTAAGTATAGGTACTATATTGGTATATGGTAACAGTGTGGGGATTGGATAACTCTTATCGGTTGGTCGTCTATGCCCATCCCTCTACATCACTCGTGATAGATGTCACTAAAAGTATGACGTCTCATTGACTATAGGACCCTAGATTATTTGGTCCATTGTGATTGGGTGAATACACCCCTAGGCATAAATCTTCACTTTAATTAGCAGCATGCAGAATGGTGGCCCAGGTGCGGGATGGCCCAAGATTCACCCTTCCTCCCTTCCATCAATCACTACCCTACAGACAATGTGTCAATTAGTTGGCTGAGGATGGCCTCGAAACTGTAGCTTCGTATCGGGGAAACTTATGGCATCCTCCAGTTTTGGGTGACATCAGAAATTGGTACCTCTTCGCGCTTGGCTTGTCATGTGTCAGTACACTGCAAAGTTGCTTCATTTTCCATCTATTTGCGTATTTGATTCTTTGTTCAGCCTCGCCACCTGCCTGGGCCTCCTTATCTCGACCTTCATGGTGCAGGCTTCTATGCTCTTAGGTTTCAATTCTTTGGAGTTACTGCGCTCCTCCCTTCCTTGGGTTGACCTTGAATTCCTAGCCATGAGCTGCTTCTTGCTAAGTTTCGATTCCGCTCTTTCGTCCGACTTTGTGCTGGTACATGAATCCTGGCCTGTTAGGCCCCCTACTACCCTGGGCTTAATTCTGCTTTCGTAAATGGAGTCGCACTTGTATAATGTGCTTCTTGAGGTAGACATACATACGTATATAGTTGGCGCTTGCCGCTCTATTCTTCTACTAAGCATTGCAAGCCGTACTGTTTTTTTTTTTTAGCTTCTGGCGTTACAAGCCTATTTACAGGTGTTAACTGGTTGCATGTTTTCATCTTGCTCTATGGTTATGTTTCTTTATATTTTCACATTGTCTCTTCTTCTATGTCTGTGATATCTTTATCCATAGTGTTTTTGTCTTAGAGTGCTATCTTTTGGTTGTTATTCGTTCATTTGTACGTCTGTCCGGGCCATTGTAAGTGGTCTTCATTTTCGTGTCAGCTGTTGGGATGGTTGTCTCAATGGGTACCTTGCTGCCCATGGTTGTCTGGTTATAGGCACTTCAACAGGTATTGCTCTTCTGATGGGCACTGGGCCGAGCCCTAGCGCAGCTCTCTGCTGGTTTATTTGCTCATCATACGTCACATATCTTGGCAAGTATGTTCCTGGTATCTCAAACTGGGTGGCTGGAGTGCAGGCCATATCTGTGACCTCCTCTACCAGCCAAGTCTTCTACCTTTGGGCTGTGCTCTCCTTAAGGTTATGTACCTGTTTCTGTATTTGGGCAGCATGACACATGTGACAAGTCCCTTCCATTTGGTGGTGGCATGGTGGGAGTAGAGAGGGGATCCTCCTTGTGCCAACCCCAAGTCCAAAATACCTAGCAGACCAATGGCAGAATCTGCTCCTACTCTGTAACAATCTGACAAAGGAGTGTAAACCATTGCATTTGGTTCCAAAACGGCACCACAAGAGCTAACCTACCCCGAACCCAACACAGCAGCTGGGAATTAGTGGAAAAGGAAATAAAGCATACAGCAGTTGTTGAGGCCAGGGAGGTGAAGTCAGTTGGAGAACAATTTCAAGTAGCAGAAACACAGTCCAAGCTGCTTTGGGCTTTTCAGGATGCTGTGCATTCCAATCCAGGGGTTCCAGAGCAGCCACTGAGGAGCCTGGTTCCAGTGCAGCTGGTAGAGTGGCCAGCCTTGGTCCAAAATGCACTCTGACTTGGGTGCACTTGTCTCCACTCCCAATAAGGTTCCAGAGATGTCTTTTTCTTTGTTTCCAGGAAAAGAATCAAAGAAGGAATGGAAGTACCTGTCCTTATAAAGGTTAAAACCTCAGGGGATTTCACAGAAGCAAACCTGCTGTTATAGGTTCAATTTATTTGGCTGTGACAAGTGACCTGTGTTTTCTTGAATTGCACCTAGAGTGCTTTGTTCTGTAGAAAATGGAGGGGACAGAAGAAAGAGAGACCCACAGAAAATCAAGATGTCAAAACCCTTTCAATTCCCCACCTCTACTGCCCCTTCCCAAGTCTGCCTTTTTAAAGGCCTTTTGGTATGCAACACCCTGGTGTGAGGCTGGCCTTTGCAATGCATGTGCCTCTTTGAAGTATGGTTCCTAGGTGCTATCCTGGTGAAAGCTCCTGAAAGGGGGGAGAGGTGTTACCCTTCCTCCCAGCGAATCAAAGAAGAGCAGCAACCTGCCTTTTGTCTCACTTGCAAAAGTGGCAACATGCAGGCTAGCCATGAATCCATGTAGGCATCACATCGCTGTAATGGGCTCACAGACTTAACACTTAAATGATACCAATTTGATTTGGGTGTAATAAGTGTGGGCTCTTAGCAAACACCATACCAAAACCGGATGTGGCTTATTCTTCTAGTTTACCCTGCCACTAGATGTATATGGCCGCAATTATGATATTTTGGAACAGTGGTACAGAAGTTAAATTAAGCCTCTGACTGAAGGAACAACCCATTCCAGCGGCTGTCAAGAGGGGACATTTGTCCTTTAAACCTACCCTGTGCCAGTGAAGGGCAGGTGCTGCAAATGTCAGGATATTGATGCAACAGGGCACATGAATTCACTATGTTTTTGGCATGGAACGTTATGAAACAGGGTGTTTAGCAGTGCACTCACTTTATAGAGACAGTATTAACCACCTGATTTTATTGTTGAATACAAATAAAAAAAAGGGTTACTGCATGCTCACCTGAATGCAATCAGTCACACTCACATATATTAGAATTAGAGTCTGTGCTTACCTAAATCAACACAACATGTTTTGTATCAATTACCCACTTAATTGTCAGGAATATATTGTTTAAATTGAACCTCTAAAATGCAATTCATGCAATTCAGATTATTGTTTGATGTCAAACTAATTCCCTCATTCACTCACTGGAAAATGTATTTCCAATCCATGAAAACATGTTTTTTTAAAGTTTCTGTGAGTTTACCATTGAAAAAGCATGTTCATATGTTTGCCTTTTATTCATTCAGCACCCGGCCACATGAGGCTGTACCTGTGAAGACTATACCAGGAATATGTGGCATATACTGGGATAAGGTATCAACACTGGAGCATCTGAGGCTTCACTTAGCATGTAATGGCAACACCAGATCATGTAATGCTATATCTAGATATGATAATTACACCTGACACGTGTGTCTATAATTGGAATAAGATGGTCGTACCGGCAGGTAGCACAATGTGCTTTGCATATTTATTCATCGTGTTAGCATGTGAGGCGGTACCTTAATATAACCATGTCTGTCATGAGAGGCTATAACTGGTATGTCACTAACTGATATTGGCCACCAGGATACCGGCAAACATAATTACTGTTACGGAACCTTGGTCCGGCGGAAATAACCCTGGATTACAAGTGGTGGTGAGTGTTGTAAATACCCATTCCATGGAGTCTGATTGGACTCCATGGGGGATTTTACTATATTACTGGCCCCGGTAATACTGGTGCCAGTAATACAGGTTATTTTTGCCTGTAAGGCACCTGAATGACCTGCAGCCTTTGGCCTGGGGTAAGTCAGGTACCCCAACGGCAAACTTATAGTTGGCCACTGCGGTAACATACCAGTATGCGTTAATAGCGGCACAATAGCACTGCACCGTCCAACTTAGAATGAGCCTCATTTTCACATTGTCTCTCCTTCTATGTCTGTGATATCTTTATCAATAGTGTTTTCGTCTTAGAGTGTTATCTTTTGGTTGTTATTCGTTCATCTGTACGTCTGTACGGGCCATTGTGTCGTCACCATTCGCCTAATTGTGAGGCTAATAGCATATAGCATATATATTAATTAATATAATTAATGTATTTATTAAGTGCATTGGGCTAAATGTAAGCCTTTTGCACTGTGTAATACAAAAATAACACATACAATATAAACCATACCAATTAAAACAGTAAGCAATCAAATACATTACGAAGAAACAAAGCCAAATAAGATCCATGTTAAACAACCCAAATATAGACATTCATTATGTCTAATGATTGTTCAATTTTAAAAGAGCAGAGTTTCAATTATTAAACGGTGCAGCAGTAATAATCAATGACAGTGGACCAAAACTGGCCAGAGCAAATCTTAGCAGTAAAAAAACAATATTCAGAATAGCCCTTCAAATAATATGCAATTAAGCAGCCGCAATTGGTCAGAATGTGCCTAGCTCTTTCAATACTTGCATTACAGAGCCAGCTGGTTCTCTGCTCATGAGAGATCCCAACCCAAGCACCTGTAAACTCTAATACAGGTCAAATGTTCCGACGTAAATAAAGTATAACTCGTCTCAAAGCCGGACGGCATAATTGAAGTATATAACTACGAGGTTGGTCAATAGATTGTGAACGAGCCCAGTTCAAAATTTTAGCTTTTAATTTGATAAAAAATGAACCAGCCTCAGAATAAGTGTGCAATTGAAAAATCAATATTTGCTCATTGTGTCTTAACAGCACTAGCTAGGTGTAAAGACGCCATATTGCCCTCTTCAAGGCTGAATGTTTAGAAAGCAATGCAAACAAAGAGTCCTGTTTATTTTCAGCCCATGCAATCTTGCCAAGCATTTTACAATGAGCTATCCTCCACAATTGAGCAACGATGGAAGCCCTAACTCCAATCGAAGGGCATCCACCTGGACAGTTAGTTATTTAGTTATTTAGTTATGTATAAGGTGCCAAAGCTTGCAGGCATCATGGCACATCAACATAGACACAAGTGAGACAGACAGAAAGCAGAAAAGACACTAAGTACTCCAGCAGGATTACAATGAAAACTGAGATGGTTTTCCTCAAGTCTCAGATTAGAAGGAATTGAGTTCCAAATTTTAGCTGCCACAACTGGAAAGGATTTACCTAGGTCATTGGTCCGATTGAAACATAAAGATCTTACTAACCCCATCTCGGAGGAGCGCAGCGATCTAATCAGGACATAGGGAAGAATCATGGATTTAAGGTAAGCAGAGGAGGTGCCATAAAGACAGTTGTGTACAAATATCGCCACTTTCAAAGATATATGAGCAGTGATGGGAAGCCAGTGGAGTTCTTGCCTAATCTTAAAGATGTGGTCCCGCTTTGATTTGCTTTTGACAATCATAACTGCGTCGTTCTGGGAAATTCGAAGTTTAGACAGGCATTTCTAATTAGCTCCAATCAAACGTGAGTTGCAATAATCTAGTCTAGACAAAATTATGGCCTGGGCAATAGAGCCTCAATTTTTATCAGATAGGAAGGGCTGGGTCTTTCTCAGCAGTTGGAGATAGTAGGAGCCGTTTTTAGATACTTGGTTTACATGAAGGTCCACAGAAAGAGATGAATGTAGGTTCGTGCCAAGAGTTTTGACCGCTTCTACAACCGAGATATCACAATTATCAAGGCAAAATGATTGATATTTGGGGTCCTATTTAGCTTTAGTTTGGGGTAAACCAAAGATCAATAACTCTGTTGTGTTGCAATTAAGGCAAATCCAATTAGTTTTCATCCAAGACTCAATTGAAGCATAGATGTACCTTAGATGGTTTGGGTCCAAAGAGTAGTCACCCGATAGTTCCATCAACAATTGGGTGTACTCTGCATAATTAGTAAGGTAGATAACCAGGCCTTCCAGTGTGACCGGGGCACTAAAAGCTTTATTTTTTTCCCGAAATGCTGCAGTGTTTCGGGAAGAAAAAAAAAGACGTCAAAGAAAATGGCCGACATGGAAAGAGAAAACAGAGTCCGTTTTCCCTTTGCATGGCGGCCATCGGGAGCGGACGCGCTGGAAACAGACGTGTTTCCAGCGCGTCCGCTCCCGAAAAAAAGAAGCTAAGTGGGGTTGGGAGGGCGGAAGGGAGGGGAAAGGAAAAAAAAAAAAAAGAAAAAAAAAGGTACCTGGGTCCCCGGCGGGGGACGATAGAAGTCTTCAGCTGTGTGGAGGCTCGGAGTGGGGATGGCCCCACTCCGAGTCTTCACACGGCTGGAGGCTTTCATCGTCCCCTGCCTGAGACCAAGGCATAGAGGTAGGTGGGGTGGGGAGGGCAGGGAGGTGGGAGGAGGGAGGGAAGGAAAACAAAAAAAAGCAGGGGGCGAAGGTAGCCTCTCAGCCTTGAAGTGGCCAAATAGATGAGGGAGGGGAGGATATATCTTCTAGGGAAAGATTCCTGAGGGGCAGAAGAGGGGAAGGATTAACACCAGTGGTGAATGGAGAACTAACAGTTGGAGTGTCAAAGCTAGTTTCTGGGGGATGTGAGCTCACAACTTGTTAGGGAGAATTCTCAAGAATGTGCTAATTTTCCTTACCTTTTGATGCCCCCAGAAACTTTGCTGGATTTCTAGGATTTTATTATTTTACCTGGGAAGAGTGTGAGCCTTTTTTTCCCACTATTGTGATGTGTGTTTTACTTTTGTGTTCTTTGGTTATGGAGTTTTAAAACAACTCCATAGGCATTATATTTTTCTGTGTGTCACACAGCAAGTTCAGTGCAGTGACACAGGGATGTCTTTCAGACTTCCCAAGGTTTAAATATCTTCTTTGGGACTGACTACCATCTCCCAGAGCATGTAAAGTTAAATTGACTTTACTAGTCTCTTTAAATTTACAGACCCAGCACATACTATCTTCCTATTAAGTGCTGCAAGGGTTGCCTAGCTTCCCCTGAGTCAAATGTTTCCCTTTCCTACTTTAAATGCCTGGTGACAGTGGTTTAGATCAAACTACCATGTTTTTTCCCAACCGCTAACAACGGTAGCTAAAAATCGGGTCTGCCATGTTTTTCAATATGGCGCCCCAGAAATAGCTGAAAAAACAGACATCGGTCGATTTTTTTCGCCATTTCTTTTAGGAAAGGTCCTTCTTGTGTTTGTCTCTGCGCACCAAACCAGGTTTGGTCTCTTTGTTTGATGGCCTTTGGCGGGCTTCAGTGCTGAAGCCCTCCTCTGGCGCCTGAGTGTCTGAGATGGACAGGATGTGAGGGAGGTGCCTGAAACTCCCTGTGCTTAGTGTCCTAGGAGACCTGAATGCACTCTGCCGTGATTGGCCAGCTGGATGTCCGGCAAGGACAGCCACCCTGCTGTGTGAGTGACAGCCAGGCTGGAATGAATGGGGGAAAACTGTTTAAAAGCAGGTCTCTGGGACTTGGAAGGCAGAGTCGACTACTGGAACGAAAGAACTGAAGACAAGCTGAAGAAAGAGGACTGCTGTAACTCCTGGACGACCGGTGAAGCCCTGCTGCAGGTGCGAATTGCTTGAAACTCCATCAACAGAGAAGCCAACAGAGAACTGTGCTCTCCAATACAAAGATTCTAATCCAATGACTTTGGCCGAGGCCTATGAACTGAATTGTTGGTTGTAGTTTACTGAAACCCTTTGCCCTGCCTATGAAAATATTTGTTTGTGCTATTAATTCTTATAACCTTGTCTTTTTACCCCTTTTGTAAGTATCTGAAGTGCCATTTTGCTCCCACTTCAGAGGAGCTAAACTTGTTCATTTACTTATCGGTTGTGTATTTGTGGTTATTAGTGTGTTATATTGAGCTGCTCTTACTAGTGTAATGTTTTCAAACTGACTGTGTAAATAAATGTATATTCTTTTACCAAGAAACCTTGAGTAAGTGTTTATTTGAATTACTATATTTGTTGGTCCTTTGTGTAACTTGTTATACTGCTCACTTTACTCTTGAGATAAGTCTGGCTGCTCAGCCATCGCTACCACTTTACTGTGTAGTACAGGCTTATACCAAAGGTGAAATTGTACTTACACTTGTAGTCTTAATTGTGTGTAGTGTTCCCAAAGGGTACTGTACATGATTTTGCCTAACACGCCTCAGCAGACATCAGCGCAGCATTACATGGTCAGGGAGTACAACGAATCCGAAACGGATAGACAAGGACTAACCATTTCTGACCCCAAGGACAGAGGGGAGACGAGCTTCATGTTGACATACTTTTGTACTATCTCTAAACGTCTGGCTTTATGTGCAGCTAACAGGAGGTTTAGGTCACAGAGAAAACCCATAATGAGACAAGCACCGGAAACATCTCAGTTTTCGGTGGTGGGATACAGAATTACACTGAAAAATGAAAGCGTGTTACACATAAGCAGAATAGTGAAAGTGTATTTAAAGAACTCACTAATGCGTTGCCTCAGAGTTCGGTACATTTGGGCGAGTATAGGAGAAGATGGTTGCCACAACAACACAGTCCGGCATGGACCTATGAAGACCGGCTTGCGCAACAAGCGCTGGCGCAGAAGTGCCAGGAGATAGAGAAATACTGCCCAGAGAGATCTGGGAACTGTAGTTAAAAAAAATTACAAAAACAGAAGTTACAACAACAGAATTAATGAGAGTGATTCTTCTCTCTGCTCTCTACTTAGGTCTGTGTCAATTTACAGGTCACAGTGCGTCTCTCACATTAAAGCATTCAAACAAGCAACTTCCATGTATATCAAGAAGCAAAGTGTTCCACCAAAACCAATTACTTATCTCAGATCAGGTAAGCTCCATAAAGAGCCTAACAATGTTCCCTCGACGCCATCAAGCCATTTGACATTGTTGGAGGGCAGACTTTCCAAGCCATAGATTATACCTGGGATGTCACATTTCTTATATATTTCCAGCAGACACTCAGTAGAGTCAGCAACCTTATGAAGTCTGCATCCTACTTAAACTACATTAGATAACTAAATAATAGCTCTGTACATGCTATGTTAGCAATGCTATTTTGTTAATATTAAGACTTAGTGCAGTTTTCCAAACATCTGTGGTGTCATGAGGATTACGGGGCATGTGATGCCACTTCTGTATTAATATCAGGGCAAGATTCATGTGATGCCACTGTCTGAGATGCCAACTGACCCATGATGTCAATTCCTCTACCCTTGGCATTTTGGTGATTTGACATACCTGGAAAGAGTAGAGGTGAGGGTCAGCAAGCCTGAACTTTAAGATTCTGGCTAGCTTGTGGGTTTGGTAGCAGACCAAATAGATCATGCTGGGACATTCTGGGGGTTTGGCAGAGTACAGTGGACCAGAGACAAGATAAAGGACTAACTCCTTGTATGTGGCAACAAAAGCAAAGTGACAAGTTTGTGAAAACAAAATCAAAATATCGAGGCTGAGTACCCCAAAAGGAAATACACCGAACACGGGTCACAAAGAAACATACAAAGTACTTTATTTTATACTGAATCCAGTTACGAAGAACAGAGCAAAATCAGATAGCTATCGGCCCTCAGTGCAACACAACGAACTCCAGCGTGGTTAAGTGTGTTCAGTGAGAGACGCTGTACATTAGAATGCATTGGTCTTTTATACTCTTTGTGAGCACGATGTCCAGCCCTACTTCGGGTTAATATTCCGCTAATACATCACCGATTTAGGGTTCATGCCGAGTTACGCACATTCACATGTAACTGGTTTGCTTTTAATACATATAGCAACAAGCCTATACGGCAACTGTGTGTTCTGGGATTTCCCATGCAGGTCTTCTCAAACATTAATACAATGTAGTTAAACAAGTGTTCTACGTTCAGTATTTGAATACATTGTTCTTAACATATGCTCGCGGATTAGTTTCATTGCACAAGTAATCCTTTACACACAGGTCAATGAAGGACAAGGGTCTCAGTTCACAACTTCAACAAGTGGCCTGCAGGCAAGTTACATATTTGCTACATACAGAGGTCAAGACATCCATGTTGTATTTTGGATTGACATCGTCCACCATTTTAACTCACAGGGTGACTTTTACAAAGCAAACCTAAAATGGCGGATTGACCAAAAATGGCGGCTTACATTGATTTTAAGGTCAGGACCTTGCAACACGGATTTCTTCGCAAGCGACTTATAAGCAGCTTGGCATAGGCCAATATACATATATTTATTGCGATAGGAGGCACAATATACTTTGTCATTTGACAAACCCTCCTTTTGGCCTATGCCAAGTGCTAAAAAATACTTTGGATCTCCTTGCAAATAACTCCATGCCTCATTGTCCATGCACCCTGAATCGCTGTCGGAAATATCTATTGCCATTAGGTCATTCGCTAAAAATTTTTTCAACACATATTCTTTGGAAGTTTTATCTGGGGCATACACTTTATGTCCTATTGTACCTATCGCTTGTGCGCAACATCCCCCTAGCATCGAACATATACTAGGTAGACACTGAATACAGCAACAAAGAAACAACGGGATTCCCAAAATAATCAGCAAGACCGAAAGTACCTTCCAGCTCCAAGATCGCAAGAAGTCCCAGAACCAAGCGCTAAAATCCCAGTTTCCCTCGGGAACATGCACTTCTGAACTAAGGACGTGCAGATTCTGTATTGCCTTGAAGATGGTTGGGGAGGAATCTGATAGGAAAACACAGTAAGCGACCCCACTAATTTACACACTCCACCACGTTCAGCCAGAATGACATCTAATGCCATCCGGTTTTGAAGTACTACTAGTCTTATCGCCTTCTGTTCTAATGTCATATTATAGAGTATGTCCGTGGTCCGGTTGATGGTTCTCTCCAGTACTCTCGCTAGTTTTCTGATGTCTTCGGAATTCGCTATCTGCCCCCAAAATGGCACAACTGATTTTGCTATATTTCCCAAGATTTGTGCTGGGGTGTCACCATTCTCGTCCCGCCGTGGACGAGCCTCTGAAACTTCTTTTGTACTAGCTATAAACACCCCAGATAATAGGATCTCTAAATAACAGGTTCCCTGCCACTCCCTGGGCAACCATGGGAATGCTACATTACCGTAGACGAAGTAGACAGGTTCCCCTACATGCAAAGGTCTGTTTTCCCCAGTCAAATTTGCAATGTTGGCACAGCCTAGAAAATCTCCCATTGACTGAGTTCCATTCCTCTGTATGCAAAAAGAAACTGAATCGGGGCTATGATTAACAGTGTAAGAAGGAGGCATGGCATCCTTATTGCCTATCAGAGCAATCTTAAAGTAAATCAAAGATTGGAAGGACGAGACAGTCTATCAGAAGGCCTAATAGAAGCAACGTTAGGTTTACTCCTGTTTGCGAAAAACGAGCATCCCAGGGGAGTCAAAACACGTTTCTCAAAACTATTCAAATTAGTGCCTTCAAAATTCCCTGAGATGCTATCATTCCAACGGCCAAAGAACAGTGCTCTAAGAGAAGCATAACAAGCAGTTGTCAAAGGTAAAGGATGAATATACCAACCTAGCCCCTTATCCCTGTGTTGCGGTAAATGTAAGCAGACCCAACAGTTAGACTTATTAAAAATGGCATGCGTAGCATTCATGATAAGTAGTAGAGTATTATTGTGGTACCTTTGTCTATGCTGAGAGTCCCTAGGAGACGAAGTATGCAAATATACAAAGGGAGTAGGAACAGCAGGTACATTTTCAGCGGGCAACAAGGATTCTAAAGGATGTATTTCCTCAAGGTACCACAATCCTAACACAGTGACTATTAAAAACCCAAATATCATTATAAAAACACAGCAATACTTTTTCGGGTCCCAGGCATATTGTCCATTGTCCCGGTTGGTGTCCCCTCATTTACAAGTCCCATACGAGCGGTAGCGGTGGCAGGCATTGTAGTCTTCAAACGGAAACCCCCAATGTTTGTTGCTGGCGACTTCCCGGCCACGCAAATTCTTAGTCCTTCCACAACCCAAGCCAACAGAATCCCCTTTCTCAAATTTGGGCAAAAACAAGCCCTCGATGATCCTTTCCTTCTTCAAATGCACAGCCGAACCGTGCCGTAAGTCTATCAGATGCACAGCAAAACCGTGCCGTAAGTCTATTTTCTTGGACGCAGATTGTTCCTTGCTTTTCCCGGTACTGATTGATCTGGAAACAATGTGTCGTCACTTCCCATTGGAAGCAACGTATCAGAGACAAGTGAAGATGCTGAAATGGAACAGCAGTTTCCGGATGCAAAACTTTTGAGGAGTGTGGAGACGAAATGGCTGTTTCCCCAAACCTCACGGGCTCAGAAAGATTCTCCGACACACTCTCGGCGCTATTTACTGCTTTGGGATCGTTGGTTGCAGCATTAGCAAGGGGTTCTGTTTCTTCTGTAACATGTGGCACTTGGTGAGGAAGTTTCTTGACATTGATTGATTGATTGATTGATTGATTGATTGATTGATCTATATCGCGCTCTATACCAAGGCGCTGTACAGTGGAACAACAAAATACAATATAACAACAACATTTAACAATGAGAGCAACATTTACATCATGAATCATTCAACAAAACAGTGTAAAGAGCAATTAACTTAGGTGGGGGGGTGGAAAGAGGAGAGGGAAGAGGTGGGGGGAGTAGGAGATGGACAGGGCGAGGGAGAATGGAAGGGGAAAAGAGAGGAGTAGGAGAGGGGAGAGAGGAATCAGATGAGGGTAAGAAGAGGGGGGGGAAAGAAGAGGGCAGAGGAGTTGTTTTCAAGGAGGAGAATGGAGGAGGAGGGATTTAAGGGAAGTGCGAAATGAGGAGAAGGTTGTGGTAGAACGGATTGTAAGAGGGAGCGAGTTCCAATGTAGGGGTGCAAGGAGTTGGAATGAGCGGAAACGGGAGGAAGCGCAAGGGGAAGGAGGAACAGTGAGGAGGAAATGGTCAGCGGAGCGAAGGGAGCGGGAGGGGGAGTAGAAGGAGAGGAGGGAGGAGAGATAAGGAGGAGCAAGACCATAGAGGGATTTGAAGACAAGGCAGAGAAAGTAGAACTTTAGTTGTGAATGGAAAGGTAGCCAGCCAAGGTGAGAGAGCGATGAAGAGATGGAGTTGCGGGATGTAAGGAGACAAAGGGTACGGACAGCAGAGTGGTAAATGGATTTTAGAGGGGTAAGCTGAGATGCGGGAAGTCCAAAGATTAGAGAGGAGCAGTAGAAGAGGCAGGAAAAGATGAGAGAGGAAATCAGGAGTTTGGTGGCCTGGAATGTGAGGGAGGGACGAATTTTTGCGGATATTGTAGAGGTGGTATCGGCAGGAGCGGGAGGTGAGTGAAATGTGTTGTGAGAAGGTGAGAGAGAAATCAAAGAGAACGCCTAGATTACGAGACTGGGGGGAGATAGGGAGATTGGAGGGAGGAAAGTGGATGAAAGGAGGAGGGGAGGGAGGGGAATAGAGTTAGAGGGGAAGAAAAGGACTTCGGTTTTATCGGTGTTCAGAGAGAGAAAGCGGGAGGACATCCAGTTCTTGATAGCAGTGAGACAGGAGGAGAGTTTAAGGTGGAGGTCAGGCGAGAAGGAGGAGAAAGAAAGAAAGAGTTCAGTATCGTCAGCATAAAAGTGGTGAGAAATGCCAAACGAAGAGATGACAGGGGCAATGAGAGAGGTGTAAAGAGAGAAAAGGAAAGGACCAAGCACAGAGCTTTGAGGAACACCGTAGTTAAGAGGGAAGGAAGGAGAGGACTGTCCTCCCCACGATACAGCAAAGGAATGGGAGGAGAGGTAGGAGGATAGCCATTTTAGAACAGGGCCGTTAAACCCGAAGGAGGAAAGAGTATGAAGCAGGAGTGGGTGATCGACAGTGTCAAAGGCTGCGGAGAGATCAAGTAGAATAAGGAAAGAGGATTGCTTAGCATGTCAAGCAGAGAGGAGTGAGTTAAGAATAGAGGTGAGAGCAGTTTCAGTGGAATGTTTGGGACAGAAGCCAGATTGGAAGGGAGGAAGGAGAGAGGAAGAAGTAACAAAGGATGAGAGTTGAGAGTAGGCAAGGCGCTAAAGAAGCTTAGAGAGGAAAGGTAGAAGAGAAATAGGTCTGTAGTTAGCAGTGAGCAGTGGATCAGCAGAGGGCTTCTTTAGAATAAGAATAATCGTTGCATGTTTGAACGCAGAGGGAAAGATTGATGAGGAGAGGCAAGAGTTGAAGAAGGTGGTAAGGTAAGGGATAAGAAGAGGGTAGATCTTGGGGATAAGAACAGAGGGGAGAGGGTCAGAGGGGGCGGACGTGGGGTGGGCTTTGGAAAGAAGGGAGGAGACTTCAGAAGGGGAAACAGGAGAGAAGATGGACATAGTAGACGAGGGAGGAGAGGAGGGAGTAGGAGAGGGGGAGTCAGAAAGGGAGTTAATTTTTTGCCGGAGAGTGAGGATTTTGGAGGAGAAGAAATTGGCAAAGTCAGAAGGAGAGAGTGTGGAATTGGTTGAGGGATCAGGCGTAGGAGGAGAGAGAAGACGGGAGAGAGTTTGATAAATCCGACGAGGGTGGGCGGCTTGAGATTGGAGAAGGTTAGAGTAGTAGGAGGATTTGGCTGCTGCAAGACAGGAGTTGTAAAGTGCATGGTAAGAAAAGTAAGAGGTTTTATTAGATAGCGAGGGAGATTTGAGCCAGAGTCTCTCTAACCGCCGGAGAAGGCGCCGCATAGAAGAGAGATGAGAGGTAAGCCAGGGTTGAGAAGGCTTCTGTGTAGGACGAAAGAGAGAAAGAGGGTAGAGTTGATCTAGGGCAGTGGAGATGGAAGAGGATAGGGAAGAGAGAGCATCATCTGCAGAGAGTAGAGCAAAATCATGGGGAGATGGAAGAGAAGCTGAACAGGTGTCAGAAAAGAGGGTAGCATCAAAGTCCCGAAGGTCACGACGCGAGTAAATTGGAGGGGAGGGATTAGCAGTCGTGGAGTGTGAGAGAGGGTATAGGGAGAATGTGAGGAAGGCATGGTCTGAGAGATAAACAGGAAGAGAAGAGACAGGGGAGGAGGGATATGAGGAATTTAAGATGAGGTCAAGAGTGGAGCCAGAGGAGTGAGTGGGGGAAGAAGGAAGGGAGGAGAGTAGGTAGGAGTCGAGGATGGAAAGGAGGGGGGAAGATTGAGGGGGAGGAGGAAGATGGATGTTAAAGTCACCAAGTACAGTAAGAGGAGAGGGGGAGGGAGAGATAAGTGAGAGGAGGTGATCAAGGTCTTCATAGAAAGAAGAGAGAGGGCCAGGTGATAAATGATCAGGAAGGAGATAGGGTGAGGAGAGGAGAAAAACTTGTACAGGAATTCAAAGGAAGTGAAAGAGGGGAGAGTTGGAGAGGAAGAGGAGGAGATATATTTGGAGTGGTACAGGAGACCAACGCCACCACCACGGCCAGAGGGAGGGGGAGTATGGAGGAAAGAGGAAGAGGAAGTCATAAAGGAAGCTGGGACAGAGGTGTTATGAGGAGGAATCCAGGTTTCAGTGAGGCAGACGAAATGAAGGTTGAGACGGAAGAATAGATCAAGGGTAGCCGCGGTTTTGTTACAGATGGATCTGGCGTTACAGAGAGCAATGTTCATGAGGGCAGCGTGGTTGGCAGTGGGGGGTAGAGAAGGTAAGGACGGTGTGAAGGGGAAGGGGAGTGGCTAGGGGAGTGAGGGAGAGGATAGTGAAGTGGACAAGGCATAAGGAGGAAAGAGGAGAGTAGAAGGGAGAGGTGGAGGGGGAATGGAGAGGGGTGCGGGGAGAAGACAAGTTGGAAGGGAGATATGGCAGACCGCATAAGGTCAGCAGAGCAGGTGTAGGGGATTCAAGTTGGGGAGTCCAACTTGGGGATGGCATCCGAGGTGGACTAGAGACAGTGGTGAGAGACAGCTGGTGGGAGTCAAAAGAGTCTGGGGGTGTAGGTACACAAGTCTGTGGTAGGTGGAGTCTAGATGCTTTATGCCGGAAAATGAGGTGGTAGATCTGAATTGAAGTAAGGAGGTCACGAGCTCAAAGTTGAGGGATGATCGGCGGAGGAGTCCAGATGCTTGAGGCCGGAAAATGAGGTGGTAGTTCTGAATTGTAGTAAGGAGGTCACGGGCTCAAAGCTGAGGGAAGATTGGCAGGAAACAATAGAGTCAGAGGGAGTAGGCACTCCGGTCGTGGCTGGAGGAGAAGAGGCGCCTGAGGCAACAAAAGAGAAGCTGATACGGGCCGATGTGTGAGAGCGGGAGATAAAAGGGGCTCCAGGAGGGTCCGACTCAGGGTCTGTAAGTTATAAAAGGCTCTCCAGGATCCCGTAGAGTGGAGATGGAGTTGGTAGAGGAATGGAGAGCTACGAAGCCACCGAGTGGACACACTGAGCTGACCAGGCCAGGTCAGAACCTGCGTAGTGCATTGGGGGCTCAGCAGCGATGCAGGTCCTCCAGGACCCCACGTGAGGAAAAGGAGAGACCAGATCCTGTGTCGTGAAGAGAGGCTCCAAGGGCTGAGTGGAGCACGGTGTACATAGGGGATCACAAAACTGGTCAATGGTTACTGGACACGTGGATGGCTGCAGCTGCGTCCAAACACCGATCCAAGGAGAGGGGCTCCGGGGGCAGAATCGGGTTCACGGGGGTTTGGGGTCCAATCCTCAATGCTCACCAGGATCCCATGTGCAAAAGAGGAGGGCCGGATCTGGAGGAAGGCGGGCTCCAGGGGCAGCGCGGGGTCTGGCAGCTGGGATAGACTACTATGCTAGTCCGATGGCGGTTGCGTGGATGGAGCCGCTCCCAGGACCCGATCCAGGAGGGGGAGCTCGGAGGCTGCACACGTTGGCTGGCTGCACGGGGACTGGCAGCCAGGGGAGACCCCAACGATGCTCAGATGCTGGCTCTGCGTCAGTCCTCGAATCAGGAGAGGGGCTCCGGGGGTTGCATAGGGCGGGCGGAGGATCCAGGGGCCACCGCCGAGGCCAGGTGTGTAGTGGCAGGAGTGGAAGGATCCTGTAGATCCTGCCCGAAGGTAGAGCGGGAGGAGGGCATCTAGGCCGTAGACAGAAGATTCCAGCGCTGGCCCGACGCAGGCCCTGTGGGCAGCTCCAGCTGCACCCCGACCCGAACAGGAGAGGAGAGGAGTCCCAGGGCTGTACAGGGCGGGCGGAGGATCAGAGGGCTGCCGCTGGTGCTGGGTGAAAGGCGATAGGAGACAACAGCCGCCCAGGGTGTTAGCAAGGCGGGAAGGCCTCCGAAGGACCGGACCGATGGAAGAGCTGCAGAAGGCCGTTCCGAGGCTGGAGTCGATGTCGCACAAGGTGGATCTGATTCTTGCCGAAAATGCAGCCAGAGGATCCCCAGAAGGTAAGTCGCAGGAATGGAGAAAGGAAAACTTTAGAATTGCAGTTTAAACTGTTTTAGTATAAGAATGATTCAGCCTGAATGAGGAGACGCTGGCTGACGCAGCCATGCTCAGGCGCCCCCACTCGAATATATAATGGGACATGGGACGGGTGGATCCAGTTCTTTCTTCCAGAGACCCGCACCGCTGTTTGGGTGACCAACAGGACCTGGAACGGCCCACGCCGGCGAGGTGCAAGGCAGAAAGAGTGCTCAAATGCCTTAATGAGCACCCAACTTCCAGGCCGTATACTGTGGCCCGGGCCCTCGTATCGCACAGGTAAAGCTTCTCGTACCTGGTGATAAATCAATTACAGGTTTTTAGTCAACTGGCTGCTATAATCTGAAAGTAATACATTTTCAACGTTTCTCAACGAATTACATTTAGGAAGGTTCCAGATAGTGGCAGGTCTCCCCATTACCACCTCAAATGGAGAGAGCCCAGTCTTAGTTTGAGGGGTAGTACGCATGGATAATAACACGATCGGTATAGCGTCCGGCCATTTTATCTTAGTGCTGGCACACGTTTCAGCGAGCTTGTTCTTGATGACACTGTTGTGTCTTTCTACTAGTCCGGCGCTCTGAGCATGTCTGGCCGAATGGAACCGTTTGTCGATCTGTAATGCCGCACATATCTGCAGAATTACAGCAGTGAAAAAATGTGGACCATTGTCCGACCAGATAACTCTTGGTAGCCCGAACCACGGGAAGTACTCCTTTAACATGGTTTTCGCAGTAGTCATGGCTGTAGCATCTTTAACGGGGAAAGCCTCAACCCATTTGCTAAAAGCACAGATGACCACCAGCACGTACTTCATATTGTTGCACCGCTCCATTTCAATAAAATCAAAGTGGATAACTTCAAAGGGGACAGAGGGTGGCCCAAAACTTCCCCTTGGAGTTGCTGTCCCCTTTCCCACATTGTGTTGTAGGCAAACCATACAATCCTGGACATAGCGCTGGGCAATTTTTGAAATGTTGTCATTTACCCAAACTTTTTCTAACATCTTTGTCATTTTCTGGGCACATGCATGCGTAGGACCATGGGCCATGATGACCATCATCATTATATACGCGTCAGGGAGTAGCCATTTCCCTTCAACTATGTCCACCCAACACCCGTCATCATCAAGTTTCCCAAAGCCTTCAGCCCACCTCTTGGATTCTTCTAATGTGGCATCAGCTTGGATATCCCGTACAGACCCAACACCCTCATCCATTGCATAAGCATTTACAGTCTCCCTTGAAACATACATCTCCGTAAGGGGATCGGTAGCAGTTTGTCTAGCTATCTGATCAGCGAAAGCATTCCCTTTCCCTATGTCACCTGTAATCTTTCGATGTGCTGCACATTTCATAACTGCTAACTGAGTAGGGAGCACAAGCGCTGAGAGTAGTTGTACTATTAGGGAGCCATGTTCGATTTTAGTGCCATGTGAAGTTAGGAACCCTCTCTCTGACCAAAGTCTCCCAAAGTTGTGAACCACCCCAAAGGCATACTGACAATCAGTATATAGGTTTACTGCAAGCCCTTTGGAAAGTTCACAAGCTCGGGTCAATGCTATAATCTCTGCGGCCTGCGCAGAGTTATGCGTGATTCTCTTTGTTTCCACGACCGTGCTTAATGTGGTGATTGCATAAGCAGCTGTGGATTTACCATCCGGAAGTTTGAAGCAGGAGCCATCACAGAACAGCTCTCCTTGCGGATTGTCCAAAGCAGTGTCTTTCAAATCAATTCTACCCTTTGTTTCTTGTTCTGTAGTATATAGACAGTCATGTGACTCTTCATCGCCGCAAGTAATGCCTTGTGGGAAAGGTAGGAGTTCAGCCGGATTAAGAACACAACACCTCTTAATTTGAATGTGAGGAGCAAACAAGATCAATTCAGATCTTGTCAACCATGCAAAAGTGAGGTGTTGCGGTTGGGTTTGGTTCAGTAGAACATCTACAGAATGAGGCACCATCAGGGTTAGATCATGGCCTAGGACCATTCCCTCACTCTGTTTTATAGATGCAGCAGCAGCAGCGACAGCTCACAAACATCTTGGCAAAGCGCATGCTACAGGATCAAGGTCGGAAGAAAATGAACCGCACAGCCTATTCTTCCCTCCATGCTCCTTTGTTAATACAGCCAAAGCACATCCATCACATTCATGCACAAACAACACAAAGGCCTTTTCATAGTTTGGTGTGCCCAAAACTGGTGCAGAGCATAATGCAGTCTTAAGAAAGTCAAACGATTGCTAGTGTTCCGCGTTCCACGGCAATGGCGAAGAAATGCCCTGCTTTGTCAAAGCCAACATCGGCTTGATCACTAGTGAAAAATTTGGGATCCAACACCTACAGTAAGAAGCCATACCTATCAAGGCTCTAACTTCCTTCTGTGTATTTGGGACAGACATGCCAGAAATGTGTTGTATTCTTTCAGGTGTCAATCTTCTTCCCTCCTTTGACAGGAGATAGCCTAAATAGCTGACCTCCTGGCAACAATATTGACACTTTTTAAGTGAAGCTTTGTGACCATGCTTAGCTAGATGGATATGCAATAACACAGGGCCCTCCTTACATGCGCTCTCAGAGTCAGCAGCTAAAAGCAAGTCATCAACATACTGAAGCAATGTACAAGTAGAGTGCAATTCAAGGGTATCAATTTGGTCTTTCAAAGCCCTACTATAGATGCTAGGACTCTCTGTGTACCCTTGAGGTGCACGAGTAAATGTGAACGAGCGTCCCCCTAAGGTGAACGCGAACAAGTATCTATTATCCTTGTGTATAGGAATACTAAAGAAAGCACTCTTTAGATTCACAACACTAAAGTAAGTAGCTGTATCTGGAATCATTGTTAAGATTGTCATCACATCAGGCACAATTGGAAATTGTGGAGCGACAACTTTATTAATGGCACGTAAATCAATTATGAAACGGAATGGAATTGCATTATCGCCTTTCTTGTACACGGGTAAAATCGGACTATTACACAAACCTCCTGAAATGTCTTCAATCACCCCGCGATGCACAAAATCAGAAACAATGCATTTCAAAGCTTGCTCGCCCTCAACTGAAATCTTATAC
This sequence comes from Ambystoma mexicanum, assembly GCF_040938575.1. Taxonomy (NCBI): domain Eukaryota; kingdom Metazoa; phylum Chordata; class Amphibia; order Caudata; family Ambystomatidae; genus Ambystoma; species Ambystoma mexicanum. The sequence continues at coordinate 288,774,728 of NC_090930.1, read as the reverse complement.
TGGGGGAGGCGTGGCAGCTCAATTCCATGTTTCAAAACTAATTTAACAGGTTCAATCTGTGAAAAACCGACATCATTGTCGTCAACAGCCCATAAACTCTCTGGTACATTAATGAATTCTGGCGGCAAAGGTCTAGTCAAGAATTGCGAGACAGAAAATTGCTGTGGTGAAATCATCAAGTGCACTCCATCAGAAGAACAATAAATCACTGCATTCAATTCTTTTAACAGATTCAACCCCAGAAAGTTCTCTCCACAATTCAAAGTCAAAGAAATGGGTGCCGGCGAAGAAACCGGACAAATAACTGGTGTGCAAGAAAACCCTACAGAAACATTGGTTTGCCCTGACAGTGGAATGTTTGGAACCCGCAAATGATCAATGGAACACTTCTGTGCTCCAGTGTCTATCAAAAACGGATGTTTCCTATTTCCCACCACCATTTCAACGTAGGGACCTTTCTGATTGACGTGAATAGGTGTAGGTTCCAAACCCTGCTTCGGGCAATCCTAACGAAACAGAATGTCATCAAAAGGAAGCTCTTCAGATAAATATGCAGCAGACAGATGATCAAATATGTTCCTATTGTCCACACTCGAAGTCTGATTATCCTGTGAAAAAGGTTGCTGAGGATCCTGTGTAAACTGACCTCTACCAGGGCCCCCTACACCCGGGCAACCTCTGGATCGTCTACCCATATTCCCAAATGTGTTATTCGACCTTTGCCGAAGGACGGGGCATTGTGCACGCCAATGACCCTCTTGACGACAATAGGCACACTGGTTAATGTTCACAGGACCCAAGGGCACATTCCCTTGCGGGACATACTGACCTCTAATCTGAGAACTATCCCCTCTGGGGCCTCTAACAATTTGCTGTAATAGCACTTTAGTCTTCAAATCACCTTTTTGTTTTTCAACTCTATCTTTTTCATTATTGACACGGATCTCGTAGTACTGAGCCATGTGCAGTACTTCTGATTGTGACTTTGCCTGCCAAGTGCTCTCAGAAGACATAATCTGTGACTGGATGTCAGGTAGCAATCCACACACAAATTTGTCCACAAATAACCTTTTCCCAGACTCTGTGCCTAGGTCTTGTCCGCTGAAATCCGAGAATACCTGTTCGAACCGATTAAAGAACTCGGTAGCACCCTCAGACTTCCCTTGGACACAGGACATAAGTTTGTCCCAAATAATTATTTTCTCTGGAATTATAGTTTTCAATTTTGCAATGATTCTATCAGGCAAAGTTAGTATCGCCTGAGGCGGTCTTTCACCAGCTGGCCTTTCTCCATCGAGTCTAGTTATATTCACCCATGTATCTCCCAACCCTGGCACGTCGTCTATAGTTCTAACTTGTTTCCACAAATCTACGGGCAGGAGTACAGGAAATAACAGATCAATATCTCCTAAGGTGAACACTGAGGACTGCAAGATGGACTCTATTTCTTTATAGAATCCTGTTGGATTTTTCCTGATATCAGGAATAGAGTTCCTAATAGTATTCACTTCCTGTCTTAAGAACGGGACGTGAACAAACTGCGATACATAATGTGCAGGAATGTTCACAGTGACTACATTTGTTGCAGGATCAGCCGCAATCTCAACCTTTGGGACAAATGTCAGAGGAACCTCTCTCATAGGTAACTGAGAAGTAGGTGACTCCGAACGCTTACTAAGCAACAGAGCTTAATCGAGCGCTAAAGCTGTCGAAGAAGTGTCAAGTGAAAAAGCTCTCTTATAAATACTCAATAACTCTGTGGGACAACTAATCTTTCTTTTTACACAATCATCCTGTAGGTACTCTATCATTACCTGTATCACCTTCCTCTGCATTTCTGGCGTATACTGACTATATGTGTCATATACTTCAACTGGAGTTATCGTCATATCTGAAATCCATCTAAGCGCGTCCTTCGTACAAATTCGTGCTTCCTCAGATATCTTTTTACGACAAGGAAGGAACCGTTTCTGCACATACATACTTTCCCCCTCGTCATCCTCATTCTGCAACTTTTCTAACTCCTTTCTATACCCAAATAACCTCTCGACATGCTCATTTACTTTCTCCACAGTGTCTCTAGAAAACACTAAAGTATTTAGATCCCTTAACCCTTGCGGGAGATCTGTATTATTTAATTTACCCCACATTACACATAAATTAATCCCTGAACCTTCGATAAAAACATTTTTCTCAGGAAAATTATCCATATTATGGAGTGTGGCAAAAACATTAGTTTGATCATCCCTTTCCATACAATGCTTAGCCCATGCAATCAACTCATGTTTCTTCTCTGGTGGTACAGTATTGCGAGTGACTACTCTCGACCCTGCACCTCGATCAACTACAAGCGGCTCAGGACCACTTGGAAGAGAGGGAGCAGGCAAATTCAATGGAGGTACTGTAACTGGTGCGATAAGAAGAGGTTGAGGAGCTGGAGGAAGGGGAACATTAGGAGGAGCAGGAACAACAGGAACAGCAGGAGGAAGAGGCAAAGCAGCAGGAAGAGGAACATACAGAGGCACCAGGCCTTCGTTCATTTAACAATTTGTCTATAAATTCATCGGAAGCATGGAGGTCTTTGGAAGGATAGATTTTCTGAATTCCAAGTGAGAAAGCCCTATCCATATTCCTAGTCGATTCAGAATGTTTATCTTGATCATACAATAATGCTTTATCGGCGTTCGTCTTATGACTGCATGCATGTTTTTCTCTACTTTTAAGTTGTTGCAATGGTTCTTTTTTTCCAATTCTGCAAAACATCAAATGCTGCAGGTCTAGCCTTTTTCTTTAATAGAATTGACTCTAAATACTCAATACGAGGGATTTCAAAACTACCATTGATTGGCCACTGAAGTTTGGAGGCATGTCTGGTTTGTAGTGACAAATGTCATTAAATACTATACTTCCAATGCCATGCTTACAGTACATAGTACATGCCGGCAACCCCTCCTGTGGTGTGGGACGGCTACATTCCAAATATTGTCTATCACTGCGGAACAATGCCCTGAAGCAGGTAGACAATTTCCCAGGCATATCAAATTATTGGTGTCACCTGGTCAATAATTGTGTCTGCAGATACAATGCGCCAAATTCAAATGATCAGGGTTGAATTAAGAGTCGGGTCACGACTCACCTGAACAAACCTAAGGAGGTCCGATTGGATTTCAAAGCATCTTACCTAAATAATCTTACCTCGTGTATGGTGATTTCGGCAAATCTGCCCGCCTCGATAAGTGGACCCTCGTCAAGATGCCGTCTCGGACCACAAGCTAATCGTCCAGGGATCAGGTCGTGCAGCGCTGCTGAGGTGTCGCATCTCGTTCAGTGGGGCTCCCTTTTATCACACCGTCCGATCCCGGTCCGATAGCCTGTGTCAATATTCAACAATCCGGCATCAATCTTGAGGGTCCCTAATCGGGCGCCAACTGTGAAAACAAAATCAAAATATCGAGGCTGAGTACCCCAAAAGGAAATACACCGAACATGGGTTACAAAGGAACATACAAAGTACTTTATTTTATACTGAATCCAGTTACGAAGAACAGAGCAAAATCAGATAGCTATCGGCCCTCAGTGCAACACAACGAACTCCAGCGTGGTTAAGTGTGTTCAGTGTGAGACGCTGTACATTAGAATGCATTGGTCTTTTATACTCTTTGTGAGCACGATGTCCAGCCCTACTTCGGGTTAATATTCCACGAATACATCACCAATGTAGGGTTCATGCTGAGTTTCGCACATCCACATGTAACTGGTTTGCTTTTAATACATATTTCAACAAGCCTATACGGCAACTGTGTGTTCTGAGATTTCCCATGCAGGTCTTCTCAAACATTAATACAATGTAGGTAAATAAGTGTTCTACGTTCAGTATTTGAATACATTGTTCTTAACATATGCTCGCGGACTAGTTTCATTGCACGAGTAATCCTTTACACACAGGTCAACGCCGGACAAGGTCTCAGTTCACAACCTCAACAAGTGGCCTGCAGGCAAGTTACATATTAGCTACATACAGAGGTCAAGACAGCCATGTTGTATTTTGGAATGACATTGGGCCTCATTACACGGATGGCGGTAAGGATTTACTGGTACCGGTAAAATACCGGTACAGGTAAATCCTTACCGCCTTACTACGAGGTCCCTTTGCGGGTTGGGGGATTTAACGCCTGCTTTTTGCAGGCGTTAAAAACCAACCCGCAAAGGGACCCAGGGAGCTAATTACGGTACCGCAATTTGCGGTACCGTAATTAGCGCCTTCCTCATTCCCATTATGCCCTATGGGGCAAAAATGGGAATGGGGAAGGGCAATGGTGGAAGGGGGAATTACCGCCCCGCCAACCTTGGAATGGGGCGGTAATTCCCCTTTCCGCCAAGGTGGTGCCGGTATTTTACCGGCATGAACCATGGCGCTAATAGCGCCATGGTTCTCCGCCATCCGTGTAATGAGGCCCATTGTCCACCATTTTAACTCACAGGGTGACTTTTACAAAGTGAACCTAAAATGGCAGATTGACCTAAAATGGCGGCTTACATTGATTTTAAGGTCAGGACCTTGCAACACGGATTTCTTCACAAGCGACTTATAAGCACCTTGGCGTAGGCCAATATACATATATTTATTGCGATAGGAGGCACAATATACTTTCTCATCTGACAAGTTGTGTACTATCAATATAAATAGATATGCATTGTGGTCCTAAATTGTCAAATAGTTGGGCAGTACTAGTGTTGAAGGAAAGGTAGGGAAGGAATGAAAGGGCAAGAATTACTGGCAGTTACTCAAAGGGGAGGCTAGGGTCAGGAAGAACAGCTCAATGGAACTGGCAAGAGGTAGAGAGAGAGCCCGGAGAGAACTTTTACTCATTTAAGCTAGGGTGTCTTGTTGTCAGGTTTGAATCTGTGTTGTTAGTCGAGGAAGGGGGTGGATACAGTGAAATGAACAAGGGAGTGCTCAGCGTGAGAGGATCAATTAAGGGAACAAAAGAGTTGATGGTGGAAGAGAGAACAACAAGGACAAGAGAGTTGCCATGTTTGTGTGTAGGGAAGTTCTGAAATCTATAGGGTGTCTAGAGGGTGCCTGAAAGGACAGCCTACCCTCATTGTGTGCAGGTGTATCACACTGCCATTTACTCAGCCAGAGAATTGAAAATGCTCTAAGCCAGCCAAAGGAGCTATTCTCTGTTGCGAAATCTGTGTCTTCTACTACAAATTTGATGTCAACAGTGCCGCTGACACAATTATTCTGTGATTCGCTGGCTACATTTTTCATTACCAAAATTGATACCATTTGGGCTGATATCCATTTGACATATCCTGATGCTATTAGCATGGACCCTGCCATGGCATTAGCATGCTCTCCAAATGTTTGGTCATAATTTCCTATCTTTTCTGATGAATCAGTAAAGACAGCAGTCCCCTCTGATCCAGTTCCACTGGTGGTCCTTAGGGACATTCTGCCTGCCTCGATCCCATGGGTCTCTCAGACTGTCAATTGTTCCTGCCAGTGGAACTCAAACAGGCTACTGTTATACACATTTTAAAAATGACACTGGATCCTTTGGTTCCTTCTAACTACCATCATATTTGTCTTCTGCCTTTTTTCATGAAATTATTTGAATCTTTGGTATCTCCGCTTCTTTCTTCTTTTCTGGAATCCACTAGGTTTTTTGATCCCTTTGATCCCATGGTTCTGTCTGGGTCGTGGCATGGAGGGTGTTCTTGTTTCAGGTGGTGATAATATTGGCAAGCTGGTAGACAGTGAAGGAGTGGGTTCCCTAATAGTATTAAATCTTTCAGCAACATTCGACACTGTGGACCACTCCATCCTCCTGTCTTGCCTGGCCCTGGCGGGCCTCGCTGGGCCCGTCCTGGCTTGGTTCTCTTCCTTTCTGGCTGATAGGGGTCAATCACTTTCTATTCCTCCTTTCCTTTCCTCTGCTCACTCTCTGTCATGTGGTGTCCCCAAGGGCTCCGCCTTGTCCCCTATGCTCTTTAACATCTATTTTCAGCCTCTTGTTTGCCTTATCCACTCCTTAGGCCTCTGCAGTTATTCATATGCCGATGACACAGAGATCCTGGTTCATTTAGATCTCAATAAAGCGGAGCTGTCATCGTGCTTGAGCCAGTGTTTGATGACCGTTGGGGGATGGATGGACAGCAATTGGCTGAAGCTAAATGGGGATGAGATGGAGGTCCTGGTGGTCGGCCCTCCCCCTTAATCCTATTCTTTGGACTCCATCATTTTGGCCTGCTGCACTTGGTGATTTTCCTCTCCCGGTGACGGTTGTGAAGAATCTAGGGGTCTTTTTATCTTCAACACTTTCCATGGCACCCCAGGATGGTGCAGTCTGCAAGGCAGGCTACTTTCATTTTAAGATTCTGCGTAAAGTTCTTCCATTTCTACCTTGTCACCTGTGGCCCCTGCTAGTTGCCTCACTGGTTTTGAGCTGAATAGACTACTGCAATGCTCTGTTTTTGTCTCAATCAGTGGGGCACATCCATTGGCTGCAGGTATTGCAAAATCTGGTTGCTCGAGTGGCCCCCAACACTCCGCTAAAATCCCATATCACACCTGTTTTATGGTCTCTTCACTGGCTTCCTGTGGTTAGACGGGTGCATTTTAAGGCTCTGTATTTAGTTCACCGAACCTATCATCTTCAAGGAGCGGACTATCTTCGTAAAATGTTCCCTCCCTATTTTCCAGGTCGAGCCTTGAACTCTGCTCGTGCGTGTTTAGTCTCAGTCCTGAGGTACCGTTTGTCCAGGAGGGCGGGCCTTCTCTGTTGCAACGGAAAGGTTATGAAATGCACTCTGCTCTGCATTCCCAATCATCTAGAATTCAAACATCTTTTGAAGACATTACTATTTTAACTGTATCTGGAGTAGCTGTGACGGTGTCCTTTGCGTCAAGATGCTGTTGGGCGAACGAGCGCTTTATAAAACATATTAACATAACATAACATAACATAATATTACAAGAGAGTAGTCAGAAAGTGTGTATTTGACTTGAGTCGGAGAACCTTGGTCATGTTCAGAAAGGTGAGGCTGTGGGTATGGAATCGAAAAGTAGGTTAAGATTAATCATGGAAAAAGATTTACGCTGCAAGGGGACCCATTCGTTTCATTGAATACATCTGTACACTATGCAATACCCTTGGCCATATTGCCTACATGACCTGGCCAATCCACCAAAACCTCTGAGGACATCAGGAAGGAAAGGCCTGTTGTATAACCAATCACCCTCTGTGTGCCTGACTTTGTCCACTCTTCTCCATCTGACAAGGAACCTTGAGTTGACCGTTATCCTGCCCGCAACAGATTATGGAGCATTCTCTATTGCTTCAATCTGCTTGGATGCCCCACAGAGACCCGGCTCCCTCATTGGTCAGATGGCCAATATAACCACAATGATTTGCCAACAACCTCTGAGGCCACCAGGAACCAAATGGCCTACAATGACAATAATTTCAGGGGCACCATTGAACACGCGTGTAACAATGTCTATTAGAGAGGTTATTCAAGCTTGATATTAACAAAAGCTAAAAACCTGGTAATGTAAGTTACAAGACATAGGTCCTGCTTAATAAAAAAGTTGTACAATGGTGCAATCCCATTGGAAAACACTTTGTAAATCAAGTGCATAAAGAATCAATGAAAGAAAAATGCTCCACACTTCAAAAAACTGCGCCACAAATAATATCAAGGTGAAAGGAAGTATAAGAATATTTATTGCATTGCCCTCTGTGATAACACGTGTTTCGACACACAAGTGTCTTTCTCAAATCAGGGCTAATATTGACTAATACAACAAAAGAAAGATAGTTGATCAAAAAGCATTGCATCATACCACAATGTACAGTCATTTGGTAAAATATAGTAAAGAAAGCATAGAAATCAAAAAAGAACATACATTTTATGTAGCCAGGAGTTATGTATATATATCAACACCATACAATTAGTGGTTCATCACAATTGTAATTGCAAGACACAGATAAACAAGGAGGGGTGTAGGGGGAGGAGATTTGAGGTAGTTGAGAATAAAAAAATAAATAATATAGAAGACAATGCAAAGACAGGGAAACATCAAGACCAATAAATCTGGTTAGTGCCAATATATGGTGATACCATTTTAATTCCATAGATACATGGAGTTGGAAACCCCAATTCCTTACCTATCCTCCATAGCAAAGTTCATTCACTTCAGGATTGGTGCATGAAAGAAATCACGGGTTAAATCCCCCAGTAGGAAGTCAGGTTTGAAGTCAGCACTTTATTGGTGAAGGGCAAACTGTTTAGGCTATCATAATAACTGAACAAGATACTTGATTTAAAGTCGTTTCTCTGTGATAGTTATGGTCGAATACATGGTTGCATGAGTAAGGTTGAAAAACGGGGGGAGAGAATACAAAGAATTGTAAAGTCAAATGGTTGGTCCAAACAAAATTGATGCCAAATAAACTCTGGTGCATAAATCCAGAGTCAGCATTTGACACGCTACCAAATCCTTCCAAAATTGGGTGAACATGCTATTAATGTAAGCGTAACTAAGCATTTTGTACGCTGGGTTACCAAGGAGCCGCACAGCGAACGCGTGTCTCGCCGCCGCGGTGCTCAAAGGCACCGCGAAAGCGAGCACATCACTCCGACACGGGTTAGCCCCCTCGGGACACCCCCTTCTTTTAAGTGCTAATGAAAAAGGAAAACATGCATTAAGTCCGTCGCTAAAGCGGCAAATCTGGATATGTGGATGCCTCACCTACGTTAAGTTGTCAAATATCCTGCCGTCCGAAGCCGCATAGGCAGCCCTACAGAGTGTTTGTAGAGGTTGCCGTGACAACCGGCAGTCCTTCCTCGATTGCAGTCCTATCTTACTAAACTATTCTAGGTAGGAAACGGGCGCCATCTTTAAGATGGGTCTGTTGCACTGAAAGATGCTTGAGTGCAGGTTCATTTCCATTCTGGTCTGTACAATTATGGATTGGTTGGGGGCAAATTAAGTAAATATAACTACATAGTTTATGTTGAAGCCTAAAACAGCAAACCTGAAGGACAGATATTAACGTAATATTAGAAAAATTACTACTTCGTGGGTATTCCCCTATATCTGTCGTCATATACTTATCATACTGATGGCAATTTAAATGCTTAGAGGTCACCATGCTATAGCCATGGTATATATGATTAAAGAGTGTTAGTCAATATAAATCTCAAGTTGGGTGCACAAGTTGACAGGTTACCCGAATACATAGCGCGTGGGGATGAAAAGTCCTTGTATATAAACGTCAGTATGTTAGAACATTACTCGAATTCCAAGAAACTGCTTCAATTTAGCATCCATCTTATCACATGACATAATGAGTAAATGGTTTAAAACAGTAAACACATTATCCATTGAGACAATATATAACAGATTTGTACATCATAGTGTAGAGAAAGTGGTTCATCTCATGTTCTTGATTCAATCCAAATTCAGTAGCTCTATATCGGCAAATAAGGCGGGCTTCAAATTGCCGAAGGAGGACTTCTTTATTTCCTCCTCTTTCGCCCAAACGGGCTTGTTTGAGGCCAATGAATCTCAGATGAGTTTTATCTTCCATTTGGTGTTCTGTATGCCAATGTTGGGCCAGCGGTACAGTTGTGGCCACTTTGTCCATTCCATGTAAATGTTCTATAATTCTGAATCTCAATTCACGGATGGTACTTCCTATATATATCCGTTTGCAGATACATATGATAACATATATGATGTGTTTACTTCGACAGTTGATAATGTCTGTAATTAAAGTGGCTGTACCTCTCACATCTGTAAAGGTGCTCGTGTCAGGATGCGCATATTTGCACATGCTGCAGCACCCACATTTCTTGAATCCATTAGATGCACCGGATAACCAGTGTATTGGTCGCGGTGCAGGCGCTTGTGGGAGTAAAGATGGACTCAAGCTTGATTTCAAGGTTTTAGTTTTTTTGAATATTAGTTTGGGTTCTTCATCTATAAAATCGGTAAGGTGTTCATCCAATTTAAGTAAATGCCAGTTCCTCTTCAATATTTTTCTTATTTCAAAATTATTAGATGAAAAGGTTGTGATGAAGCTGACTTTTTGCAGTTGGTCTTCATGTTTCTTAATTTTGGGGGTTAAAGTTGCATCTCTCTGTATTTTGTTTACTTTGTCCAAGGCCGATTTGATACATTTTTTGCTGTAGCCTCTATGTCTGAATCGATGTTTCAGTAATTCACATTCTTGGAGAAAGTCAATATTGGTTGTGCAATTCCTACGAGCTCTCACAAATTCTCCTTTGGGAATATTGGTGATTACTGACTTTTGATGACAGCTTGTGGCATAGAGGGTAGAGTTGGCTTCGGTTGGCTTGCGAAAGGTTTTGGTGAGGAGCTTCTCTTCTTGTACATAAATGGTAAGGTCAAGAAAGTCTAAGCTGGTATCGCTAGACGGTCCTGAAAGGAAAATTCCTTCATCATTTCTATTTAGACGATCCTTGAAGTCTGAAAGTTCCTGTTCAGTTCCGTTCCATATTAGTAAAACATCATCGATGAATCTGGTCCACATCACAATTTTATTTTGTGCTTCTATATCTGTGTATACATACTTGTCTTCGAACATACTCATGAAAAGATTAGCAAGCACTGGTGCATACTTAATGCCCATAGCGACTCCCTGCTTTTGTTTCAAATATCTCTTGTCAAATAGGAAAATGTTATTCTCCAGGGTTATGGTCAGCATCTCTTTCAACAAGGCTACATGATGATAATGCGAGGCTGTTTCCCCACGAAATGTGTATTCAAGGGTTTTAATTGCTGAATCATGTTTAATCGATGTATAGAGAGCACGGACATCCCAGGTGACCAGTTTGTAAGTGTTAGCCCATCTGATGGTTCGCAATTTTTGAATGACATCTGTAGAGTCTTTGCAAAATGCTTTGGTTGCAGGTACCCTTGGATTGAGTATATTATCGATATATTCACTGATTTTTTCCGTGGCCCAACCAATACCGCTCACAATCGGCCTTCCTTCCGGGATTTTATCAAAGCTTTTGTGCACCTTAGGTAGAAAATATATGGTGGGAACCACAGGGAATGGGACAGAAATATATTCTCTTTCTTCTTCTGTAATTAAACCTTTCCTTTCCCATGTAAGGATTTGTTCTCGCAATAAAGTCTTGATTTCCATTGTAGCATTGGTATGTAACTCCTCATAGTAGAAGGGGGTTGACAAATGATTTTGCGCAATCTGTATGTAATCAACACGATTCATGATAATGATTTTGCCCCCCTTGTCCGCTTCCTTAATGACTATGGAGTTGTCCATTTGGAGGCTATTTAAAGCCTTGATTTCTTCATTGGTAAGGTTATTATTTTTGAACTTGTATCTCCTACGTGATTTGTTACGTCGTTCAAAAAGGTTGTTAATATCGAGCTGAACTACTTTATGAAAGGCATCGATCATATTTTCTTGAGCAAATTGGGGAGTGAATTTTGATTTACTTTTGAGGTCTTTAGTGGTGATGCTGATAGGTTGTACTCTAAGTTCATCAAGAGTCTCATGAATCTCTGCTTCATCAGATTCAAGTGATCGTAACAAATGTATATTTTCAATATCTTGTATGGAGTATGAACTGGGTTGGTTTTGTGCTGGTCTTGGTTGAAATTGTCGAACTTGAGTAGCAAAAAACTTTTTAAGTTTCAATTTCCGGGTAAATTTGAATAAGTCGATCTGGGTTTGAATATGGTCATATCTGCTTTTAGGCGCAAAAGAAAGGCCTTTGTTCAGTAGTTTGATTTCATATGTAGTCAGATTTCTAGATGAAATATTCATCACAAGTTTGTCACTGGCGTTGTTCCTGAGGCAAGCCGTGCTCTCGCTCTCGTCAGGCGTCTGTACTCTTCCTGAGCAACTGGATTTCCGCTGTCTTGCACCCCCCCTCCTTCCTCTCCTCCTGGTAAAGCCTGTGCGGGGGTTGAAGTTGGGATTGGTTGAAAACGGACCGTCTTGGTGTTAGTTAGCCTGGTTCCCTTCTTGAAGCGCCTAATTTGATTGAGGAAACCTGAACCTTCTGTATTACGTGCAGTCTCTTCTGATTCCTCTTTATCCGTCTCAGAGTCTACATCGGAGCTTGCTGGTGAGCTGGTTGGAGTGTTATCCTTAGATATAGGTTTGGATAATTTATTGTATTTTTCTTGAAATGTATAAACACGATCTTCACGATAGTCTCGTTCATCTCTATAGAATTTGCGAACTTTCCGGATCTTAATCTCGTCTTGATATTCCATGAGAATTTCGTGCATTTATATTAAAGTTTTTTTCTTTAGTTGCATCCAAAACCTTTGTTTCTTGAATTTCTTTAGTGATAAGCTCAATTTGTTCCTTTGCACGTTTCTGTTCCCGGGTCGCATGCTCAATCAATATTTCAATCATCTTAGTAGAACTCGTGTTCAAATTGGTAGCCCAATCCTCTGCTAGATCCTTATCCTCATCCCTTGAGAAGTCCGGAAAGATCAATATCCTAAGACCTCGGGGTATAAATCCATTTTCAAGGTAATTTTTAAGTGATATAATTTCCCAAAATGTATCGATTTCTTTTTTTGAGATTCTTTCAAGTTTAACGAATTTATAACGTAAATCCTCTCTTTTGGGTATATTAGAGGAAAAACCATGTTTTGTGTCTCCTCTTTGTGAAAAAAGATTCTTGGCGTCTTGATCTCGATTCAAAATATATTGAGCCATACCAGTTTTGTACAAGCAGCACAGAAAGTCGGTGTTTCAAATGACAAGTTACAGGAAAGATTGGGGCTTTTTAGAACCGACTTGTATGTCCATGCGCTAAGGTGTTTGTTGTAATCCAAATGCGTCACAGTTGAGTGTGGTGCAAAGAAGGGGACTCACAGCCCGACCCCTTGAGTGAAGCAATGAAAGAAAAATGCTCCACACTTCAAAAAACTGCGCCACAAATAATATCAAGGCGAAAGGAAGTATAAGAATATTTATTGCATTGCATAAAGAATCAGCGCATGGCTAAAAGGAAAAGAGATACAGTAATGTATGTACTTATTCCAGATCCTCGAATAGGACAAAAAAGAATTGTAAATATTTGTCCAATGTTGATGCTGGTTCAGCAATATCAAAAATAAATAATGAGTAAAAGCTGTTTGCTTTAATACTATTGCTGAGATAGTAGTAATGCATGCAGATTTAAAACGACGCAGAATAAACAAACTGTACTTAGCAAACCTAGTGCAGGAAAAGATCTGAGATGGTGTTGTTGAAATAATGTAACTAAGGCAGATCAATTATTTTATCCAAGAACAGAGGCAAAAAGGCAAATGAAATTCTATGCAAGATGATCGCATGACCATGCGGGGTATCTGCTAAAATGCTCATATGTTCAGCCAACTACGAGGTGGATGAAGGAGTGATTAATTAAACACAGCCTTGGCATCCGTAAGGAAAGTAGTAAGTTCCCTTGGGCAACAATGGTCAGAATTGTCACGATGACTCTGCTTAAAGTTGGAACATGTTCTGCCTCATTCTCGTTCTGTATGTCAACAGTTTTGGATGTTCATATTATATAGATAATAGTCTTCGCAAATGAACCATATGATATGATCACAGACCACAAACCAATCACGGGATCTAACCTGTGTTGCTCATGTTTTCTTGCTTCCAAGGCGCACGCATTGCCCCTGAGCTATCCTCCCAAGGCAATATCCATGACATTTCTTTGAATGTTTTTTCACATTACACATTCTGCCTCATTCCAAGTTGGGCGGTTAGGGATACCGGGCACCGGTAAGGAGACCGGTACCGGTAATCCCTTACCGCCCAATTCCGGGGTCCCTTAGCGGGAACCGTAAGGAACATGTGGTCTGACCACACGTCCCTTACGGGTCCCGCTAAGGGACCAGGGTGCTAATAATGGGTTTGCTAGTCGCGAGCCCATTATTAGCGCCCTCCCCATTCCCATTGAGCCCTATGGGGGCTCAAATGGGAATGGGGAATGGTTTGTTCAGTGGGGACTTACCGGTCCCTCCAGGGTCGGAATGCACTGGTAAGTCCCCATTGAACAAGACCGGACCCGGACACGGTATGGGAGGCAGCCATGGTGCTAATAGCACCATGGCTACCGCTCATCTCGTAATGACCCCCATTGTGTTCATTTTCGAATGTCAGTCTAGATTTAGAGATACTTGCAAAATGATTTTCATGTTTATCATGAAAGTGTTCTGAGCAGTGGTTTTTGTTTTGCTTTGCTTCAGTTGTAGAAACATTGACTAAGTTAAATGGATAAGGTTAATTTGAATCATAGAATGAGTAAAATCTGTCTGCGAACCAAGTGTGCATCAGAAAAGGGAAGGGCATAATCTTTATGCATATGGGAAGGTTCAACCCAACTCACTATTAATAGGTCAAGTGCATTTACATCAATTAAACAGTTATTCCACCAGAGTATCACCCTCTCTCTACCTGACCTTCAACTGGTGCAGTTCACACCTTCCTGGATGCTTTCTCGAGACCCGGTGGCCCCATTTGGTAAATGGCCCATGTGACCAGACCTCCACATCTCCATTTCCATGAAGACTCAAGTGGTTTTTGCAATGGTGGCTGGTGGAAGGTCACTGGCTAAGAGCACTATGCAATTGCTTATTTGGTGGCTCTTCCTTATCACTCCTTGCCAGAATCATCCATGACAAGATGGTGCCTGTAAGCAGTCTCCCTAGTTACTCCAGCAGGATCTTTGTAACCAAGCAATGGTGTTCTTGACTACTATGGCTATTCAACCATGTGTCGATATAGACCAGGGGCGTACAACCTACAGCTCACCAGGTGTTTTGGTTTAGTACTCTTATGATCCCACCCCACTGACTATAATAACTAAGACTGGTGGGATTTGGTGTCTTAAGCATCTAGAGATCCAAATGAAGAGAGGGTCCCTGGAATGCCCCTCTTGACCCCTATAAACGGAGTTAGAGATGCAGGATGACAGTCACTATTTGGACAGCCCCCAGGAGGGCCAGTGACAAATACATATACCATTCAAACCTTATCCAGCTAACGTCATCATGAATACAGGTGCCCCAACACTAATCATGGATCCAGAAGCCTCAATGGACATGATCGACTAACGACAAATACCTTGTGGTGCTGACGTCATTAGAGACACCACAACATAGTAACGTTAGCCATGAAGCACACTCGCATTACTGCACGAAGTTACATGGACACACACGTGCACACATGAAGAACATGCTTACACAGTTTTGTAGTTTCAGAACAGATACATATACATATTGTCAAAAGCCTGTATTAATATTTTCTCGTTAGCCAAATGGAGAAACTCAGTAACGCAAGGCAACAAGAGATGCAGACCAAGCTTGAAGATGCTTATTCCTTGCAAATGTGGCCCTCTGTACTGCTCCTCTCCGGCCCTTTGTTCTTGCGCATTTGCTGCCTAAGTGGCAGCCATCCTAGCCTGTATTGCTATTGGCCCCTCCTCTCCGTCTTCATGTCGGACTGCGGGGAGGGTGGCTGTTACTGCTGCGACCTTCACCAACTTATTTTGAATGAGGTTTGCCTCGTCTGCCAATCTTTTTTGTGCAATTTATTTGTCCCTTCCTTTGATCCTCCTACAATGGTGTACTATAATGCTTTGTATTTCTGGCCAACCCTTGGCTTCTATCCCAGCAATTGTGTCTAATGCTTTCTTCACCTCCTTCGGAAGGCCTCTCTTGATTATGAAGTAAAAGAGGGAGGTTGACTGGTCCCCAGGTCGTGCCCGTCTCCGCCCTCCACATATCCTGCACCCGAAGAATGAACTGCAGCATCTTCATCGTCCCCCATTGTGCATTGCATCATTTAGTGTAAATTGGGGGTGTCAGGGAAGGTTCTCTGCAGTGCATCCCACACCTGTGCTATCACGTTGTTAAATGACGCTCAACCATGCCAAGCACAGTCCATTGTTACTCCCGGAAACCCGCTTTCACCCACACTCCGTCTGCCTGATCACCCACTGCAGATACTAGCAAGCTCTTGACTTCCCCTATAGCCAAGGGAACCCCCGCAGTGTGTGTTTTTGAAGGCATATATCCATTTCCCCGCCCCTCCCGAAAGTGGGGGCAGGGACATCAACACATTTGTTTTGTCCATCAGTGCCCAGGGCACATAGTGCAGCATTCCTGCCCCCTTGTGAATGAGAGGCATCTGTAGATTTGTCTTCCCCTCCCCTTACCTACCTTTGTTCCTTTCATTTTGCCAATGCCATTCTCCCCATCCTTTTCCTAATCCTTTCCTGCCACCCTGCTTCTTCCCCTCCCACCTGTGGGGTCAGATACTGTACTTGTAGGCTCCCTCCTACTGATCCTTCCTCATACTCATCAATATCACTCCAACATTCTTCTTCTCTTTCGGATATTACACTACCTTGTCCCGCATTTACCTGATCCTCTTCCTGCCCTACTCGCACTACCTTAACGGGGGTACTATCAATGCGGAAGAGGAAATCCCCGGACTTCCATTCATCCTCTGCTAAAATGGATGTGCTTCTTGATGGTGGCAGTGGCGGTGTCTGCCCTCCTCCCCCCGGCAGTGGTGGCAGCACTTCATACAGGGCTGTTAGTCGAGACAATTCTCTTTGGGTATTGCTGATGTGATCTTCTATATTTTTAGGGAGGCGACCGATGTTGGCTGGGCATGAACTTGTTGGGCCATCCAGGCTTTAACTTCACAGTCTATCCATCCACAATCGAGGTGCCAGCCCCCACTCAAGCCGTGCCCTGGCAGTTCGGTATTCGCAAAGCCGGGACCCATGGAACCTGCTCATACTGGTCAGCCGCAGGGGGCGGTGGTCTTGATGGGGGCACCCTGGATCTCGCCGCAAAGCATGGGGTATTCTCGGAGCAATCACATCAGGGTCACCAAGTGAAGGTGGTCATTCCCCAAAATACAAATCCCAAACTCAAAATAAATGGACACACCCCAGTAGGGATTGAGACCAGGAGAAAGATTGCAAGTTGAATAAAGTTTTATAAAGTAAATGATGCACACAGAAGGACTCTGCTGCTCTGAGAGCGCTCTGCCAACAATACAGAAACAACATATCTTTACATACAAATTTCGTCATCTGGGACAAACAGCATAGGGGATGAATAGTGTGAGCCCATTACAATGATACAGTATAGTCCATACTGGGATGGTCCAGCTTGATTGGTCGGTGCAGAGCTGTTGCTTCTTGCGGCACATGGGTCAGCTGGGCTCATCTGGGAGGGGTGAAGCACAGGCTGGGTCCACAAGATGCGATTGTCCTAACTAATCTAAACTACACAGTAATCATTGACATGCTATGAGTAATACAAAAGATAAATCTTATACCAGAATGTGGGGTTGCCTGAAAATCGTGAGCAAACATATACACATTCTTAACCTAGGCCTTTGTGGGGCAGGGGTGCGCTGGTCCTGTTTGCCAGGTGGCTTATCTAAAGGTTTTGATCTGAGATTTATTCGCCCTGGTGCCTCATGGTTCAAATAAATGGATTGATAGATGTTAGTCCAAGAGGAATATATGATCACACATGATTAGTTATGTTGGGGTCAATCTAGGGTTGTCCATGGGGAAGGGTCTCACCAACTGCTACATGAAAGGAGAATAGGGGGGCAAAAGGTTGTGCAGGCAATCATTTCTAAAGGTTGGGGTGAAGGAGCCGGAGCAGGATTGTGGAGACGGATGAAAACACAAGTCAAGATTCGCCCCGGTCACACACACAGGGCAGTGAGCTCAGAAGAAGAGAAAGAATACAGTTTTCAGTTTGCAACAATTCACGTCTGAGCTTCCGTGAGAACTGGGCGGTGTGGCGCAGACAGGGGAGGAGCTGGTGGGGGCTGTCAGAGCTGGCTGTGCGCGGCACTGGGCAAGCGGAGATAAGGCTTCTTAGAGATCAATGTGTGGCCTAGTAAAAAGATGGAGCCTGTAATGGCACAAAATGAAGTCTGAGTGTGTCATCCAATGGCTTCCTTCTACTGTTGTCAGTGAAAGACAAGGGGACGTCTCCCCACATTGGGATGAGCAAATAGACTTATTTCATGCGGAATGTACAGGGGGGGCATACGGACCCTTCCTCCCTTACAAACTACAGGATCGTATAAGGGACCTGGAAGAGCCAAGATATTACTAACCTATAAGACAAATAGCACAACATAGACATATAGAAATATAGTATAAAATATAGCAGAGTTACATGAAGCCATAGGCTTCAGAACAAAAGATGAACAAAAGTTGAATTAGGTTGCACGAAGTGCCAGGCCAGGGCTTGCAGCCAAGGTCAGAGACAAGCAGAACATTCCTAAGCCTTGGAGTCAGGGAGCCACCTGCAAAACAACAGACTAAATCCTCACTAATTGCAGACTGGAAAGTTCGATTTTGCGATCTTCATCCACGTGGTGCAGCCGAGCCGAACAATAGCCATTTACTCTTGGTGGGAATAGGAGCAGTTCCAGCGAAGCAGACATTAACTGATGGTTACCAGAAATTTGGTCAAAAAAAATTGGTCGACCAGACAAATGGTCGAACCAATTTGGTCAAAAACCAAATGGTCGAATTTTTGTTTTTTTTTTATTTTCACATTTTTTTTTTTTTTTGGGGGGTCCCCCCCCCAATCCCCTTTTTTTTCTAAAAACCCATTTTTGTAAAAAACGAAAACCCGAAAAATAAATATATAATTTAAAAAAAAATTCAACCATTTGGTTTTCGACCAAATTGCGTCAACCAAATGTCATTCGACCAGTTTTAGGTCGACCAAATGTCTGGACACCGAACTGATACATGCTCTATTTCACAAAATTGCAACCCTGCAGGCACTCTCTAAAGGCAAGGTAGTAATAATGATGGCAACAATGGGAACACATTGGCCCTCATTACGAGTTGGGCGGTAGGGCATACCGGGCACCGGAAAGGAGACCGGTGCTGGTAATCCCCTTCTGCCCGATTCCACGGTACCATAATGGGAACCACTAGGGACGTGTGGTCGGACCACACTTCTCTTACGGGTCCCGTTAAGGGACCAGGCTGCTAATTACGGGCCTGCCATTAGCAGGCCTGTAAATAGCACCTTCCCCATTCCCATTGAGCCCTATGGGGGCTCAAATGGGAATGGGAATGGTTGGTGCAATGGGGACTTACCGGTCCCACCAGGGTCGGACTGGACCGGTAAGTCCCCATCGCACCAAAGCGGTCACGGTATGGGAGGCAGTCATGGAGCTAATTGCTCCATGGCTACCACCATACTCGTAATGAGGGCCATTGTCTTTCTCATCACCTTGTGAAGGTGCATGGAGTGTGAGAACAGAGCTGAGTCCCAGACCTGGGAAGATTAGCTCTAGCCAGTCAGGGAACACAAATCCAGGGATGGATGGCAGAGGGCAAGGGCCAATGGTAATCCTGCCACCCTGCAACAATGTAATAGATATTTTGTGGGGAAGGTTCAGGCAAACTCACCTGCATGCAAGGGCCAGTAAAATATCCTAGGTGATACCAGCACCATCAACCAATCAGGCAGGCTCTTAGGTTTATGGGGAAGAGCCCTGATTTACGATGTCAGACCGTAACAAAAGTCCCTGATACAGGCTCAGGATCTGTGATTGCTGGAGAATTCTATTTTCCTGTATGATCCCTGTCTGTTATGGAAAATAAAGGACAGTTCTAACCTTCCCTTGGCTGAGTCCTCCATTTGTATGCCTGGGGAGGGTTCATTGGGTCCTGGGTGCAATGAACAGTGAATGCGTGATGTGAACCCAGGTCCTCTCCAGCATACCTATGCAAAGTGATAGCAGAGGGATGGTTCACTGCACCCATTCGGCATAGAGCCACCTCTTCCATCGCAGTCCCTGGAGGACTGTGAGGCATCTCGCAGAGTGTGAGTGCACACAGGAAGTGCACCCCGTGCAGAGACCATCAGGAGCTGTCTTGCAAATATCCTGCTAGCATTCTGTGAGGAGCCCAGCAGACCAGAAGGGTGATGTGGCAGCGTTGGGGAGAGCCGGTGGCTGAGCAGCATCATTGGATCATGGAGTATAAGTATTGACTCAGCCACACAGCAATTGTGGGTGGTGGTAAAGAAATGTTGGGTGGGGGTGATGATAAGTATTGTTGAGATCAGTGTAGTATTGTTGAGTATCAGTGTGGTATTGTAAAGTTTTGAGAAGTATAGTAGGTTAGGGAGCAGAGATATGTCATTTGTTCATGGTTAGGGAACATTCGGTCTTGAGGTAAAAGGTTCAGGTGAATAGCCTAGACTATTGACTTAAGGGTACGGATGACAGAAGTTATGTAAATATTGAATTCCCTGTGTGTTAATCTCAACCTGAGTTACTGCAAATAAATAAAGAACACCAGTCCTGATTCAAACATTAACAAGAAATGTGTTTTTGCTTCAAGCGGTCTCGGGTTTAACTATGTCTGTGGACAGTCATAGAGAAATTGAGAAATTTACATGGCGGCCAGTCAGCCTTAAGTACACTTCAGGACTACCTGGGTTGTTTCATTATAGATCGTTTATGACCTGTGTAATATATACATTGTCCACGAAAACACATGGATCCTCACTCTATGTCATGTCTGTACAATTCACTGTTTTCGGGGCAGCGCGGTTCACCCTGTTCCTAATGCAAGAGACATTCTTCACATATCTTATCTGTGTTTGTCTTTGACCAAAAGGTTGTTCTGCATTTTGGCTCTGCAGTTCGCTTAATTCTTCCTTTCCTAGAATGTGCATGGCACATTATGTTTTCTAAACATTAGTTGCGGAATTGGCTTTGGAAGTCAGGAGCCAGGAAGACATCAGTTATCTGTGTTCGTGCCTGCCTGTTCAAGGCTCAGAGCTGGCAAACACATTTAGTTAAGCATTCCTCGCAGAGACACATTTTCCAGCCCTTCAGGCTGTGAGCATGTTATACATGGAGATGAAAACCCATCATAATGACTGAAGAAACAAAATGGAGTCTGAAAATGATTTTCAAATGAGTCAGCTTAGGCTAACACAGAATGGATGCCTTTTCACAAACCCCAATTTTAGCCTAAGCTAACACATTTCCAAGTCAATCATAATCATTTATATCAATAGCCATAAATTGTCTGATCTCTACATCCTGCATGATCAATGCACTAGTCACATTAACAGGAGTACAGACAATGTCCAGGTTTCAACCTCTCCAGGGCCCTAGAGCAACAGTTACCTAGTATAGAACCTAAAACTGGTAAACATTGTATACAGCAACAACAAAATAAGATCACTCCAAGGAATATTGCAAGTGCAGAGAATATTTTCCAACCCCAGGATTTGAATAGGTTCCAAGCCCAAGTTCCAATGTCCCAATTATCTTCATCAACGTGGATTTCAGAACCCAGTGTATGTAATCTTTTGATAGCCTAAAACAGAGTAGGGGAGTAGTCGATATATACACGCAACACACTGACCCGGCCATTTTGCAAACTCCTTCTCTTTCAGCTAACATGACATCTAACACCATTATATTCCGAAGAGCATCGAGTCTTATAGCTCTTTGTTCTAATGTCATATTATACAATATATCAATAGTTTCATTAATTGTTTTCTATAGTACTCGGGCCATCCTTCTGATATCTCGAGATTGTATCAATTGGCCCAAAAAGGGAACCGTGAAATTTGACCCATCATCCAATATTTGGAGGGGGCGTCATCATCGATCTCTCTCCTTGGGTGATGTTTCAATATTTCTGCAGTTGTAGTTAAGTAAAAACCTGGCAATAGTATCCCCAAGTAACATGTTACCTTCAAATCTTTGGGTAACCATGGATATGCTTGTTTCCCACGGACAAAATAAATGCATCCCCCATTGCAAAAGGGTCTTGTCTTGTTCACCAAAACTGCAGTCTGTATACATTTATCATATGTACCCATTTCTAGAGAACCTTCTTAAACAATATGGTACTGTATCAGGATTATGGTTGATGGTGTAAGATGGGGAGTTGCTTCCCTATTTCCTACTGGTGACATTTCAAGTTATATCATTGATTGGTAGGGCCTAGATCTTTTATCTGTAAATTTGGTAGAAGAAACATTGGTAGTGCTTTTATTAGCAAAGCCAGAGCATCCTAGAGGCAGCAATACCTGCTGATCAAATTCATTGATGTTTGTCCCACCAAAGTTACCAGTGGTACTATCATTCCATTTGCCAAAACACAGAGCCCTAAAAGAAGCATAGCAAACAGTTGATGATGGGAGTGGATATACGTACCAACCTAAACCTTTCTCACCATGTTGTGGGAGGTGAGAACAAACCCAGCCATTTGTTCTCTTCAGGATTGCATGGGTGTCATTCATAATTCTTATGAGGGTGTTGTTGAGATGCCCTTCTCTGTGCTCGAGATCAAGGGGGCGAAGGGTATATGAGTATATGGCAAGGAGACAAGGTAGTGGAGCTGACCATAGGCAACAGTGAGCTAAGTGGATGGGAACTTTCTAAAATCCATGACACAGGTATCAATATAAGCACAATACACGCTACAATAGTTGCTATTACATATTTATCCCTAGTTGACCATAACGCTTTAGATCTGGTATCTCCAGTGGCAATAATTTCCATGTCCTTGCATCTATGTGCCCCAAACAGAGGCATAGTCTGTAAGTGTCCGTTAAGAAGCCTGACTGAAACAGGCTGTATAAGTTCATCCTTGGGTGGAACCTAACCATGTGGTTGCCAATCTTGCTTGTAGTCTTCCTTTCCCTGCCCCCCTCTACCTCCAGGCGTCTTTGGGGCAATAGAGAGAATACAGTTGGTTTCTTGTGGGTGCTGTATTTTTACCACACTTTCCTACCTACAAAATGTTATTCCCTAGCTATTTCTATGGCCGAAGCTTATATCTGGACACTCCGGGCAAAGAGTGATCTTTGTACAAAGGGTCAGTATCTTGAGGAAGTGGTGAAAAATCGAGATACTTAGGCTCAGGATCAGAGCATGTGCCATCACTGAAAGGTAAGCACTTGCATTCATAATCTCTTACACCCTCCTTTTCCCACTTGTCGTAGGGTAAGGGCAAGGACACTCGCTTTAGGTGCACTGCATTGATCCAGTGCTTCTTTACGTCCACTCTAACAGCCATCTGAGTGGCCAGTAGCACCAGATAGGGTCCTTTCCAGCGAGCTGCAAGACTGGATTTCCATTCAAAGTCCTTCACAAGGACAAAATCTCCTAGTCGAATGCGGTGACCAGGACACTCATATTTATCAGGCAGTACTGCATGAAGCTGTTGGTGAATCGAACGCACCTTTTGAGTCAACTGGTCACAGTAATCAATCAATAATGGGTAATCAATGTCAGATAGTTTCTTAGGCCTGGGTGCGTTCCATACATTAGCAGGTCTCCCCTTTACTATATATCGTAGGGGGAAAGTCCTGTTTTTGCCTGCGCAGTGGTTCTGCTGGATAACAGAGCTAGTGGTAAGGCATCAGGCCTTTTCAGTTTGCTGTGTGCACACACCTTCGCTAGCTTGTTCTTAAGGATGCCGTTGTGGCATCCAATTAAACCGGCACTCTGGGGATGTCTGCAGGAGTGGAATCTCTTCTTAATCTGTAGCCCCTCACATACCTGTAGTATGATAGCGGCAATAAAATGAGGTCCATTGTCAGATGATATTACTCTAGGTAACCCAAATCTAGGGAAGTACTCTTTAAGCATGAGTTTTGCAGTGGACATAGCAGTATTATTTTTGAAAGGGAAAGCCTCAACCAATTTTCTGAATGCACATATCAATACTGACACATATTTGTAATTTTGGCAGGGTTCCATTTCAATAAAGTCAAAATGAATCACTTCGAATGGCGTGAAAGGAGGCCCAAAACTACCCTTAGGTGCTAGTGATCCCTTCCCAATGTTGTGTTGTAGACAGGTCATACATACAGTTCTGAAGTAGGCGCTCTGCAATTTTGGGAATGTTGTCATTTCTCCATACTGGGTCTAAATGTTTACAAATACCTTTCACACAGATGTGAGCTGGCCAAGGTGCCTTAGTTACTACAGCTGTTACAATAAGCATTGGGCAGCATCCATCTTTGTTAATCATGATCATCCCAACATCCTTCATCATCCATCCTGCTGGTCCAGAACCCCATTGTTCAATTTCTTCTGCTGTGGCTTCAGCCTGCATTTCTTTCATGCTACTAATGCCCTCTTCCATCATCCCACCGGGCAGATTCAAACATATTCATTTCTGATTGTTGGTCTGTGGCCGTTTGTTTGGCTATTTTGTCTGTAAATGTGTTCCCTCTTCCAATTTTGTCAATTGCTCTCTGATGTGCTGCACATTTCATTATGGCCAGTTGTTTAGGGAGAGCCAATGCTGATAATAGTTGGACTAGCAAGGGACCATGTTGAATCTTAGTACCATGGGATGTTAAAAAATCCCCTCTCAGCCCATATTCTCCCAAAGTTGTGAGCTACTCCAAAGACATACTGACTGTCAGTATAAATATTTACTCCGAGCCCCTGGGATATCTCACAAGCTCCAGCCAAAGCAATTATTTCTGCAGCCTGGGCAGAATTGTGAGGATTTCCCCTGCTTGCGATAATGGTGTCTAAGGTGGTGATTGCATAGACAGTGATAGAAGTGCCTTCTGGGAGTTTAAAACAAGAACCATCACAAAATAATTTCCCATCCAGGGATGGCCAGGGTGTGTTGCTAAAAGCAATCCTCCCTTTTGTGTCTTGTTTATTGACATAGAAGCAATCATGGTTTGTGTCATTGGTACTGTCCTCGTTTAGAGGAGGTACAAGTTCAGCCGGAGTCAAAGAACTGCATCTCTTAATTTAGATGTGGGGTGCAAATAGAATGAGCTTGTATCTCGTGAGCCGGGCAGATGTGAGATGCTGAGTTCTATTTAGTAGTACATCTACTGAGTGAGGCACCATCATGGTTAAGGGTGACCCAAAACCATGCCTTGTTGTACCTAGGCGACGGCAGCAGTCACAGCCTTGAGACATGTTGGGAAAGCGCATGCAACAGGGTCCAAAATGAAGGAAAAATAGCTGCATGGCCTGTTCCTTCCTTCATGTTCCTGTGTCAAAACAGCCAAAGCACAACCATCTCTCTCATGCACGAATAATACAAAATCTTTGACATATTTTGGTGTGCCCAATACCGGTGCGGAACATAGAGAAGTTTTGAGCAGATCCAAAGCATCCTGACAAACCATATCCCAAGATATAGGTAAAGCTACATCTTTTCTTGTCAGTGTCAACAAAGGCTTAATCATGAGTGAAACATTTTGAATCCATTGCCTGCAATAAGAAGCTATCCCGATAAAAGCCCTTACCTCTTTCTGTGTATTTGGTACCACCATGTCAGAGATACTTTGTAACCTTTCAGGCACAAGGCTCCTACCCTCCTCCTTCGACAGGAGATAACATAAATAGCCAACCACCTGCTGACAATACTGACATTTTTTCAAAGGTGCTTTATGACCATTGTCAGCTAGGTATTTCAGTAACAAAATGGTAACCTCTTTACAAGCGCTTTCTGAATTTGCAGCTATAAGCAAGTCATCTGTGTATTGTACAAGTGCAATGCAAGCATATCTAGTTGTTCCTTAAGGGCACCAACTGTAAATGCTAGGACTTTCAGTGTACCCTTTGCAGTATTTGGGTGAAAGTGAAGGAACGCCCCTCAAGGGAAAAAGCACAAAACAAAAACAAATACCTGCTATCTGGGTGTATGGGGATGCTAAGAAATTCATTTTTCAGGTCAATGACGTAAAAATGCATAGGCGTTGTGGGAATCATAGTCAGAATGGTAGTGATGTCCTGAACAATGGGAAACTGGGGTGCCACAATCTTATTAATCACTCTTAGATCAATAACAAAATGGTAGGGTAAAGCATTGTCACCTTTTTTACAAACAGGCAAAACAGGACTATTGCATGTGCTACCAGAGATTTCCTCTATTAAAACTTGATGTATTAAGTCAGAGACAATACTTTTAAGTGCTTGCTCACCATCAACTGAAACTTTATACTGCGGAATGAGAGGCAATGTAACACCGGTTTTCAAAACAATGCGCACTGGTTCAACATCTAGAAATCCAAAGCCATTGTCATTCACTGCCCATAGATGTGCAGTAACTTCTGCAACTCACTGGGTAAAGGCAAAGCCATGAATTGTGAAGTGGAATTCTGCTGGGGAGAAATGGTGAAGTATACTCCACCTGGAGAACATTCAATCACTGCTTGCAATTTTTTCAATAAATTCGGTCCCAGCAGATTTTCACTGCAGTTGGTCGTTAACAAAAATTGACACAAGTCAGTGAAAGGTCCTAAAGAGATCGGCACCGGTTTAGAGACCGGGCTTACCACTGGGGTACCAGAGAACCCTACTGATACATTTTGTCACCCTGACAAGGGAATATCTGGAACCTTTAAGTGGTCAATAGAACATTTCTGAGCTCCGGTGTCCACCAGAAAAGTGGGCACCTTATCCCCAACATTCATTTCTACGTAGGGTCCTTTCTGGTTAGGGGGATAGGGGTGGGTTCCAGATTATACTTCGGGCTGTCCTAGTGAAATAAAATATTGTTAGATGTGAAATTCTCTGCATAATAAATGTGAGTAGTGTTGCCGAAAATGTTCGTGCCCCTAGTACTCTGTTGACCATCTTGATTTCCCATATTGCTATCATATTTCTGGTGCTGGGAGAACTGATTTCTATTTAGCCCCTGCATGCCATTGCTGCATGCTCTTGACCTTCTACCGGACATTCCATTTGCCTTCTGCTGGAGAAACAGACACTGTGCTTTCCAGTGGCCCTCTTGCTTACAATAGGCACATTGGTTCACATTCACAGTCCCCATGTGTGGAGAAAACTGTCCCCTCAGCTGGGCATTCCCTGCATGTGACCCTCTCACAATTTGCGGCAAGAGTAAACTAGTTTTTAAGTAAACCTTTTTCTTTTCAATCTTTTCTTTCTCGTTGTTCACTCTATTCTCATAATACTGGCCTATATATAGATTTTCTGATTGTGACTGCCATGCGCTTTCAAAGGCAGTGATTTGAGACTAAATGTAGGGCAATAACCCATGTACAAATTTATCAACACTCTCTTCCCTGGTTCACTACTCAAATCCTGGCCACTGAAATCCGAAATCACTTGTTCAAACCTGTCAAATTCTCTGTGGTTCCCTCTGTCTTCCATTGCATGAAGGTCGTCAATTTATCCCAATTCATTCTTTTCTCAGGCACCAAAGACTTAAGTTTGTTCACAATATGGTTTGGTAATGTCAGTATGCTCTGTGGAGGTTTCTCTTCTGCCTTCCTTGTCCTGTCTGCCAGCTCAAGGTCAGCCCATGTATCGGCAATTCCAGTTACATCGTCTAAGGTTCTAACCTCTTTCCAGAAATCTGCCGGCAAGATGATAGGGAATAACAAGTCTATGTCCCCCAAAGTGAAAACTGAGGAGTTCAAAACAGACTCTATTTCCGTGTAGAACCCTGTGGGGGTCTTTCCATTATCAGGGATGGATTGTCTAAGAGTGTTTACTTCCTGCCTGGAAAAGTGGACCTGTAGAAATTGCGAGATATAATGTGTGGGGGTAATTGTTGCAGCCGCACCATCTACGCCTGCTTCCTCTTTCTGGGGCACAAGAGTAGGGGTCACTTCTCTCATGGGTAGCTGTGCGGTTGGATTCTCTGACCATTTATTAAGGAGCAAAGTTAGGTCGAGGGACAGTGAGGTTAGCGAGTTGTCATCTGAAAATGTGTGCTTGTATATTGTCATAATATCTGCGGGGCAGAACCTTTTTTTCTTAAGGCTTTTGTCTTGTAAATATTCAGCCATAACTTGTAACACCTTTCCTTGAATGCATGGGGAATAATGACCAAATGTGTCATCAATATCCATAGGGGAGATAGATGCATCCGAAAACCATCTAAGAGCAACTCTCAAGCTGACACGCATTTCTTCGCTCTTTGTTTTGGATGCGGGTGGAAATCCTTTCTGGACATAGGATGTGTGTCGAGTCTCTTTATCTAATTTTAATTGGTGTAGCTGGTCTAGTTCTCGTTTAAAGGAAAACAGTTTTAACATGTGATCGTGTATTTTCGATGGTGTGTCTCTATTACAGGATAAAAAATTAAAATCCTGCAATTCCTCTGGGACTGCAGTATCAGTAAAACAACCCCAAATCTGGGCCAAGTACTGTCCCATTTGCTCTAGCAATACTTTTTGTTTGGGGATGCCTCCATTATATTTCAAAGAGCTGGAAGTGGCTGTTTTGTCGCCCTCCTGTATCTATAATTCTGTCCATTGATGTAAGGCCTTTTTCCACCCAAGGGGTACTGCACTACGAGTCACAGTTCTACGGTCTCTGGGGAGGTTTGAATGCGCTAAAAGAGAAGTGTCGTAAGTGGCAGAGGTTGCTGGTGGCAAGAAGTGGGGTAATCCCATGCGGGAGGGAGTGGAGGCAACCATCAGAGTGTGTTTCTGGAGCTGATAGCGGTGGCTGTGCTGGTGCAGGCCTTAGTGAAACATAGGGAGGTAGTGTCGAAGGCTGTGCTCACCTTTCATTCAGCAGCTTATCTATTAATTCATCAGATGCATGAAAATCTTTTGATGGGTATATTTTCTGTACTTTCAATTGGAACCCTCTATCCATAGCCCTAACACCCTCATCCTGTTTTTGTTGGTCATGTGCTAAAGCCTTTTCTGTTTGGGTGATGTGTCTGCATGCAAATTTCTCCCTACTTTTGAGGTGCTCGGTGGCTTCTTTGCGCCAATCCCTAACTGCATCAAAAGCTGCAGGCCTAGCCTTCTTCCTCAATAGTACTGACTCTAAGTGTTGTATCTTAGATATTTCAAAACTTCCCAACGAAGGCCATTGAAGGTCTGCATCATGTTTGGTCTGGCGGTGCCAAATACTGTTGAACACTATAGCTACTAACTCGTACTTGACGTACATTTCATATGCAGGTGAACCCTGCGGTGGTGGCGGCTGACTAGGTTCTAAACCATTTTGCTATCTCTTATTGAAACAAAGCACTACCCAACAAGTCTTCATTTTGCTAAAACCAGGCATTTAAAATTTATTTAAAAAAAAAAAAAAACTTTTATCTGGCAAGATATTTTGCAAAATATTTTTATATCCAAACAGTTTGAAACAAACTCACCTGATTTTAAACTAAATCAATCCTCCATCAAAGAACCCCCGTCATGGCTGGTGGTCTCCCAAAAAGCGAAACACAGACGCTGCATACAAGCTGCAAGGTTGGATGGAGTGTGGGAGAGGTCTTATGGATAGTGAAAATGTTCTGGGTGTCATCTGCGTAGTTGTAGCAAATAGCATGTGAGCGAACAAGGGTAGGGATGGAGCTCATCTAGTGGTTGAAGAGAAGGAGAGATAGGGAGACACCACCCTGAGGGACCCAGTTGGTGTCAGGGTGGGGGGCCGAGCTGAAGGGAAGAAGGAGGAGGATTTGTGATCTGTTTGTGAAGAATGAGGAAATCAACCTTAGTGCTGCGTCCCTTATGCTGAGAATACAAAAAAGGTAGCAGGCGCCACTCTCTCGAAAGAACACGGCATTATAACCTGTTCCGTGGTTGTTAACCACTTTGAGAGTTCACAGCCATCTGCTTTTTGCTCACTATACCTTTCACAGATGGGAAATATCCATTTGCGTATCAGTCTTTGTCCCGCCCACATGGGCAGTCCAACACTGAGATGCTATGGGAAATCCTTTCTGAACAAGAGTACCAACAGCACCCCATACACGTGTTTCAGCCCTGTTGGGCGTCATCAGTGAGGTGAAGCTGTGCCTCTCTGAGCAGAGTGAGCAGGGAGTCCACGTCTGGTTGCCCCCAGGTAACTTAGGGTGACCAACCCCAAGTTCCTTACAAAAATACAAAAAAGGTGGCAGGCGCCCCTCTCTCGAAATAACACGGCATGATAACCTGTTCAGTGGTTATTAACCATTTTGAGAGATCACAGCCATCTGCTTTTTACTCACTGTACCTTTCACAGATGGGAAATATCCATTTGCATATCAATCTTTGTCCCGCTCACATGGGCAGTCCAGCACCGAAATGCTATTGGTAATTCCTTTCTGAACAAGAGTACCAACAGCAACCACATACACGCGTTTCAGCCCTGTGGGGCATCATCAGTGAGGTGAAGCTGTGCCTCTCTGAGCGCAGGGAGTCCACGTCTGGTTGCCCCCAGGTAACTTAGGGTGACCAACCGAAAGTTACTTCCAAAAATACAAAAAAGGTATGCTGAGCGTGTGGAGTCTGTCGGAGAGGATGCTGTGGTTGATGGTGTCAAAGGCCGCAGAGAGCTCTAGAAGGATCAGTGTGGCACAGCCTTCTGAGATTACACTGCTTTTTAGATCATCCCGGATCAAGACTAGGGAAGATTCAGTTCCTCAGAGGGGTCCTAATGCTGGACTGGGCAGGGTCAAGAAGGAAGTTGGATTCAGGAAAAGAGACAAAGCTGGGAGTAGGCCATTTGGTCAATAGGTTTGGCTAAGAAGCGGTTGTTAGAAATGGGTCTGGAGTTGACTGGAAGGAGGAGGTCAAGGGAGAGTTTTTTAAGGATGGGTTTGGTGTGCAACGTCTTGAAGGCTGTTGGAATATGCCTGAGGTGAGGGAAGAGTTAATGATAGATCTTGCAATGCCTCTTGCAGAGGTCAAAGAAACGATTTCTTTGAGAAGCAGGGTCGGACTGGGACAAGAAATAGGCCCGGTCACCCAAAAAAAAGTGTCCCACCCCTTGCCTCAAAAAAGTGACCCCGCCCCTCGCCTCATGGCCCTTGACCTCTGATGACATCACCGGAAGTGATGACATTTGACCCCGACCCAAAGTGACATCCTGGGAAGCAATGAAACACGACCTTTCACTCTCTGACAAAACAGGAAATGGCAGCAAATATCATTGTTCCTAAGTACATTAAATTACTGTGAATTCAAGCAGACGTCCAAGGCCAAATGATAATATGTTATTGTATAGCACTTACGCTTAAGGTCTTTTTTATAGAACAAATGTGCATACAATATCAACCAACCTGTGTTGGTACTCATTTATCGACCTAAGAAGTATGAAAGGCTTTTTGAAAAAGAAAAAAAAAAGAAAAATTTGAAAAAAATATCTTTTTTTCTAATTTTCTTTCTTCCAAAACGGCCCAGGCATGGCCAGATACCGGCCCCCACTTCCCAGTGGCGATTTCGGCCCGGCCACGGGCCGAAAGGCCGAGGGGCCAATCCGACCCTGTTGAGAAGGGATGGGTGCATGAATCTTCCAAGGATCCGGACAGGTGGCTGGTGGAAAGTGGATTCAGGAATTTGGGTTGAGAGATGGGAGAAAAGGAGAGAATATAGGATAGGAGGCGGGACAGTAAAATGGGTTGGAAGGTGGTGCAGAGGGTTGAGGAGGGAGTGCTGCTAGTTTTGTGCGAAGTTGTGGCTTCTTTCTAGAGAAAAGTTTTAGAAATGGTCCAAGAGGGTATCACAGAGATCTTCGGAGTTGAGAGAAGGGGGGGGGGGGGGGCAGTGAGGAGCCTTGAATTCTGAAATGATCTTGTGGAGTTCCTTGCTGCTGTTATGGGTGTTAGAGATCCTGTTTCAGTAAAAGGATGTTTGGCTTTCCAGATTTCTGCCATGTAAACATGGATATGACTGGCATAAGGGGCTCTATTTTAGGGAGATGGGTCAGAGCGCCATCTGCATTCCAGGGTGTTGTCAAGTGTTTTGAGGGTTTTGAGAGAAGTGGTGAACAATCTATTGGAATGGCCTTGTCTGAGGGATGCTTATCGGGAAGGGGTGAGAGGTTTGAAGACGTTGGACAGTCAAAGGTCAAAATGGCTGAAAGAGGGCAAGTTCCCTGGACTGGAAGATGTAGAAGGGTTGAAAGCAGGGGGTCAGCCAAATCTGAAGTTACTCTAACGTTCCAGTTTTGGTCAAACAGGGAGAAGGGATAGGAGCCATAAGTTAGAAGAAGCTGGCTGCATTGTCCATCCATATGAGGGGTTGGGGGGAGCATGGATATAAGGCTGGATTAACCAAATATTGTGTCTAGGGTATGCCCTCCAGTGTGGGTGGCACCTGATACTAGTTGAGTCAAGATAAGGGCTTGCAGGTTTTCCAGGAGAGGTTGTGTCATGGGGTTGTGAGGGGCGTCAAACCATATGCTGAGATCACCTATCGTGGTCAGGGAGGGGTGGGCGACCAAGGTGGCTTAAGGAACATTTCTGTTGTAGTCAGGAGGTCTGTATATGAGTAAGAAGCTATGGGCAGGTCAGAGGTTGATAAGAAATTTCACTAGGAGATATTTGCAGTCTGCTTTGCAGACTTGTTCCTCTCAGGGTGAGATGTGAGGTGTGATTTGTGGAGGATGGCGTTCCCACCACCTCTGCTAGTTCTGTTGTGCACTATGAGTGTGTATCCATGTGCAACTGATCAGAAGTCATCTGAGATCCAGGTTTCTGTAATGAAAAGGATGCCTGGGTTTTCCGAGGAAATAAGGTCTTATATGTTGTGTCGTATTTGGTGACGGATCTGGCGTTAGTGAGGATGCATGAGAGTTGGGTGGAAGGGGAGTGTTGTCCCCCATAGAGGCAGGCAGCGTTGGACCCGTAACGGTAGTGAGGGAGGAATAGGTAGGGGATCTTCTGGGCAGGACCCTGCGGGGGTGCACAGTGTGAGTAAGGGGAGAGGGTAGGGAGAGCAGGGATGGGGAAGAGAGAGAGGAGGTAGAAGGGGAGAGGTTGTTAGGCAAATGCAAAGTGTCTCTGTTGTGAGGGTGGAGGGGGAGGCACAGAGCATTCTTTGAGAGTGTGAAAAGAGTGTATGCTTCCTAGGGGGAGCACTGGAGAGGTGGGGGGTAGAGGGGAGTGTAGGAGGGAGTTGCAGGTGTGGAGTCAAGGGAGAGAAGGGAGATGAAAGCAGGTACTGGGGTCACTGAGGTTTTTTTTGATGAAAGGAGGAGGAAAGAAGGGGAGGTGTAAGATGTGAGATGATGCTTGGTTGCTGATTTCCAGAGGAATGTCAAGAAGGTAGATGTAGGTTAGTGTCGGGTATCTTGAAATTGGAGTTGAAGAGGGATTTCATAGAGTTGGAATTGGAATTGGAGGAAGTCACAAAGGTGTAATTGAGGGGTGCAGGTAGGGATCGGGGTGGGGAGTAGGTTGAGGTGTGCAGAGTTGAGAGGGTCCGGGTGTTGCAGGATATGATTTTGAGGTGGATTTTGGGTACCTATGGCGTGTTTGTAAGAGTCAGCGGGGTGGCATAGGAAGGTGTGTTGGTGAGGGAAGCCCGTATGGTCCTTAGGGATGCGAAGACTGAGGAGCCAAGTAGTCAGGGAGGAGCAAAAGGCACAAGAGAGGATGAGGGAGTGGTGGGAAGATTAGGGGCATGGACTGTGAGTACTCCCCCCGAGGGCTGGACATGTGGGGGGTGCAGTGGAAGCAGGGGTAGGGAGATGGGTTGGCTGTGTTTCTGGTGTGCCATAGTGCTCCTTTGATCTTGGAGTTGGTTGGCATGATGGAGGGTTTGTTGTGCCTGCACTGGCGGCAAGATAGTTAATGGTGGCTATACTCAAAATGCAGCTAAGTTTGTAACACAGTGGCAGAGATCAAAGCGCAGCTAGATTCAACACAGTGGATATACTCGGCAAGCACTTAATTGCACACAAGGGCTACAGTCAAAGTGTGCTTAAGTTCACCACAGTGGATATACTCAAATGCAGTTAAGTCCAACCTAGAGGTTATGTTCAATATGTGGCTAAGTTCAACACGGTGGCTGTACTCAAATGCAGCTATGTTTTAGCACAGTGGCAGAATTCTAAGCACACCTAAATTTAACAGGATGGCTATAGTCATAGTGCAGCATATACAGCTGAACTCAACAGAGAGGTTGTAGCAAAGACCACAACACATTTTTACACAGTGGTTATACTCAAAATGCAGCTATACTCTAATTCAGCTAAGCTTTTAACACAGTGGCAGAATTCAGAGTGCACCTAAATATGATACAGAGGCTTTACTAAAAGTGTAGTTACATTCAGGGCTATAACTATACTCTAATCCAGCTAGATTTTAATACAGTGGCAGAGTTAAAAAGCACAGCTAAATTCAACACAGAGGCTATACTCAAATGCAGTTAAGTTGAAGTAGTTATACTCTAATGCAGCTAAGGTTTTGATACTGTGGCAGAATTCGCAAGGTGCAGCTAAATACAATACAGTGGCTAAACTCAAATGCAGCAAAATTTGATACAGTGGCTATACTCAAAATGCAGTTAAGTTCAACACTGTGGCTATACTCTAATGCAGCTTAGTGTTTAACACAGTGGCTATACTCATAGTTCAGTAAAGTTTGGTGCAGTAGCTGCACTCTAATGCAGCTAGGTTTTTGACACAGTGGAAGAATTCAAAGCGCAGCTAAATACAACACAGTGGGTATACTCAGAAGGCAGCTAATTTTACCACAGTGGTTATACTCAGAAAGCAGCTAAGTGGGAGATGATCAAAGTATAGATGTGTAGTAGTCAGATTAGTCAATAAACAGCGAATGTCCCAGAGAAGACCAGTAAATGCACAAATTAGGCCAGTAGGCAACAACGAACAGTAAATAGGTCAGTAACAAGTGATACATGCTATAATTCAGCCCGCAGCAGCCAACAGACAGTAAACAGGTCAGTCGCAAAGAATGAACCTGGGTGAGTGTGATTGGCATCCATAACATATGGTGGCAGAGGAGGGTGATCAAGTGAACAGGCAAACAGGACATACCTTTCACCTAACTCCCCTTTGATAGGACGTGCAGTGGTATGGATGCCTTGGTGAATTCAATATAGGTAGAGGGGTTGCATGTCAGCGCCCTGATGCCTGCTGGCTTACGGTGCTATGGAAGCATATAAACATAAACATGTCTTATGTAATAGCCCAATAGCAATGGCATTCACTGAGGCACTAAGGAATGAGGAGAAATGGTATTTGCTAAGGAAGCTCAAAGTAACCATAAACCTAAGAACGGTATAATTACAAATCAAATGTATTTTAAGCTCCCACTTTGCTTTGTTAAAATATCTACCTTAATGTGTATCTAATTAAATCAGAAATCTTAAAGCGTAACAGCGAATTTCCTCACCTTAGTATTTATGTCGTTGTATGGCATTAATGACTGTTGGGATGTTACCGGTAAAATTAACGCATTAGGTAATTACTCCAATTGCATGCGGTAATCTGGGGTCTGCTGGAATCATGGGTTGTTTGCCATTGAAGCAGCACATTCTTGGCAGGACATATTTCAGAAAGACCCAATACAGTATTTGTGAAATACTGCGTCTTGTCAATGTACATTTTAGAAAATACATTTGTATGCATGTTTGAGGAATGGACATGCATATACAGCATTGGGTCCCACCACCACTGACCTACGATACAAATTTTAAAAAGCATAGACCGGTGAGTAAGGGTCTGTGCATTACGCAGCAACGGGTGAATAACTGTAAGGCGGCCTCAGGAATGCTCTTACATTCAGTGCTTTAAGTGGGATGCTAAATCCAGGGGGGGATCTCATTAGAGGGCGTGACCTAGGTATATGTATGTACTTAGGCTTCGCCCCTAATGAGAACCCCCCCTAGTCTAAGGGCGCGCTGGAGAAAGCAGGGTAGCTGAGGTGCACTGGCATTATTACCTTTGGTGCGCCCATCCCCTCCTTTTAAACAAATGGAAAGGCTAGGCGCACTAAAGGTGTGACACAAGTGCGCCTCAGCTCTCAGACACAGAGGCAGCAGGCAGCCCTTTCAGTCAAGGAGCTGTGCAGAAAAAACCTCCGGCTCCTTGAGTGAAAGGTCTGTTGGCTGTGTGATGAATGTACTCATAAACCGAAGGAGGGCTGGAGAGTGTGGTTCTCCTATTGTTTCTGAATAAAGAGTCATCACACAGCATGAAAGCCCTTTAACCACCCTGTTAAATGGCTTTCTTGCTGCGTGATCACTCTACTCAGAAGCAATAGGATGATGGACCCTCCAGACCTCCTCCTATTTCTGACTACAGGGTCATCAGGCGGCTTGTGTGGCCGAAGCAACGGTTACATGGGCTGCCTGCAGGTGTCAGTACTTCACTTTAGAAAAAAGAAAAGGTGATACCTTTTATTTTTTCTAATCTGAAGTGCTGACACCTGCATGCAGCCCATGTAACTGTGCAGTGCTTTGGCTACACACGCTTCATGAGTTGTCGGTGTGGCTGGGTTAGTTTATGGTGGGCCCCGGCAGGGTTTCCAGCTTGGGAACACTTTCTGGAGAATGCCAGGGCTCGGCCCCGGGGTAGCCCTGGACCACTTAAAGCCCTGCTTAAAGTGTTTCCTTTTAGAGTCGTTTATATCTTTTGTCTCAAAATTCAAGGTATGCCCTTCACCCAAAGGACAAACATATTTAACATGCTGTGGTGGCACGCATGGGGGGATGGGATGTTTTCCCCAACATCTTTTTGGTGAAGGTAAACATATGCAGCATTCCGATGCAGATTTCCACTGTGTCATTGTGAGGCATTTACTGCATGCAACATTCCTGAAATACCTCGAGACCCCATAATTAGGCAGAGGGCTGTAAATACTGCATATTTTTACACTTAACCGTCACACTCGTAGGGATGCCCATTATTTGATAAGATGTGCCATGCCAACGCTTCCCTGGTTAAGAATGCATGTTTCCCATCGTGTATTTGTAAATAGTTTTGGTTTTGTAATTACAACTGTAAGTAATGACATTTAAATTAAAAAAGTGCTGTTATTTCTAAAATGACAGCGTGATTATCCACAAAAACGAATTTTCTGTGAGGGATTCAGCACATATAGTTGTTACAGAGATTTTTTTTTCTTTTCCTCGAGAATTATGTGTCACTTGGAATGAAAAGAGAATTAGTGACAGGCTGTTATAGGAATATTATCTCTGGCTTGAGATAATTATTATTTAAATGCACAGACGATTTAGTGTGTCCTTGTTTTGTGCTTGATGCGAATGAGATGGCCCTGGTGAGAGGCCTATCTGCATTGTAGGAGAAACAGATAAAACATGTAAACTAATGTAAATTCTGAAGTGGGAGACTGCAGCACAGCCCTAGTTAAAATTGATGCCAGCCTAACAGAACGTTAACGTTAGTTTTAAGATGGAAAAAGGGAAATTGGTCAGGATTAATTCTGCGACAAATAGGCAGCTACTGGGATCCCTGCAGACAATAATTTACTTGATGGCATGCAAAGCTTGTCCCCAGCTGCAAAAGTTTAATGTTTAATATGAATATGTTGTTTACATTCTCTCGAGTGATTTGCATGAAAAGTGCAGGAACTTTGATGTACACAAGCAAAAGTGCCGCATTGCTTCACAGACTGCCACTGTAAAGACTGCTCGAGATCCAGCACTTCACGCAAGAAGGTGATCTCTATGACAGCTAATGTACAGAGCCGAAGGACAGATGGTATGTGCAGAATAATGAAAGCACACCGTCCACTCCCCACCATACCTGAGGCTGGGTGATCTGATCCCCAATTACTTGCATATTCATAGCTGACAATTGCCCTTCCTCCCCCCTTGTTTCTCTGTTCTGTAAACTTGCCCCTCACTCATGATCTTAAAGCGCTCCCTTGCTTCCTGAAACTAGCTCTGCGCGCAATACAGGCCATACTGATTGGTGTTAACATTAATTCGCTACAATGGAAGCATTGACAGTTTACTGTGTTATCCAAAAGGAAACGTTTACAAGCAAATGACTTTTAATGACAGTAAGTAAGTGTTTTTTTCTTTTAATTGATTGCCATTGAGGAGAATAATTCTAAGGGGTGGTTCCGTTGCAATAGCGAGCTCGCTCCGATTACCCCACATGTGATTTAAGGCACACATTCAGACATTTAGGCGAAGCGTTCACCCAGCTGCCGGAAGTAAAACCGAAAAGGCCTGAATCACAAGTTATTTTGTATTGTCGCCCAATTTGCATAATCACAAATTGCCCACAATGCAATAAGTGGACTGGGCTGCACGCGCGCAGACAGATGTTCTGCAGATGCTCTACCCATGCCCACACTGTGCCGCACGTGGGTAAGCAGCTCAAACGCGCATTTGCCACCAGGAGGGAGGCAAGTTCGAGGAGCACGGCCGGACTCTTCTTTGCATGTTTCGCAAAATGAGAGCGAGTTAAATGGCGAAGAGATGAAGTGCAAATGTGGGAGTCAACTACATTTGGTGCCGAAACCACGCAAAGAACGATGCTTTGGGAAAAGCAGCAGATCACGTGTTTCCACGTGCCCAGATTTGGCATTAAAGCAAATGTTGAGCGAATAGCTGTACTTTTTTCTTAAACTAGTTCCTGAACATGTTGAACTTCTGCCACTGTTTAGTGCCATGTTCCTTTATATGTATGTGCAAATTCAAAAACCTTTGCATGCGGTTTGCCCATGAGTTTGGGACTTGGACGTGTAATGTGATCAAAATACGCGCTGTTTCCAGGAATCACAAAACACATCAACCAGGTGCGGAAATTAGCTTTCAGTTGACCATTACACAAGAACAGACAGGTGTCTGTCTGTTATTATGTACATATTAGAAACATGTGAATAAAAGAAAAAGACAAACCCAAAAAAAAACACACCAATCAAACTTTGCAGCATAGACAAATTGTACATGGTTTGCATTGGAGACATTTTGATTCACCATGGGTGTGTATATGAGGGTATATATTGGAGCACATAAAATGTTAATTTGTGTTTAAATAGCGTTGAGACTGACGCTCTAGGTCACCAAATAGAGTACCGGGGATACATTCTCATGTGAGGGTAAGCCATACACATATTTCAGGGAGTGGCTCTACAGTGTGATGGAGCCATGACCACTTTTCAGGGAGCAGCACTGTTGTTTGGGGATCCCTTTCAGGGATCAGCCCATCTTTGCAGGAGAGCCTTACACACATTTCACGGAGCAGCTCTTCTTTCTGAATGAGCCACAGCAGTTAGAGAGCATCTCTCTTGCTCCGAAGAGCCATACACGTTTTCAGGGAACAGCGCTACTGGTTAGGGGAGCCATGCACCGTTTTCAGAGAGTTTTTCTCAATATTGGAGATCAATATTGTTTTTTTAGGCATTGGCTCCGCAGTACATGAAGGTCCTAAATAATTAGACATGTTCCTGAATGAGAGAGCCAAAAACATCTTTAAGGGGGCAGCTCTCCGGTGTTGAAAAGCCATACACATTTTCAGGGAGCACCTCTCCTGGGGAAGATTATGGACAATTCTTCAGGGAGCATCTGTCCTGCATTAGAGACCATTACAAGTTTAAGCGAGGCCGGCTTTGCTGTGTCTGTGAGCCCTAGCAGGTTCCCAGGGAGCTGTGCTTTTATCGGCATGGTGCTTAACCTTGTGCTAGGCAGGGGCTCTTCTGTTTTAAGGAGCCCTAACAATGAATCTGGGAGTGGCACTCATCTGAGGGAGGGCCATTGTGGGGTGCATTTAAAGGCCCCAAACAGAAGTCCCTTTCACATGAATGGCAGGCATTTAAACACTGAAACAAAAATGGCCTGGCTTTTGTTTTTGTTTTTCAAGTAAAGTTAAAGGGCCATGTGGAAATGGGCCTACCTGTCATTACCAATGGACAAGCAGCATTTTAATTTACAAAAGAAGGAGGAATCAAAGATCCCTGTCAAATGAAAAACAGGATTTTGAAACATTGAAAACAAAAATAGCCCGCAAATCAGGGGTGTTGCTCGGTGTTACTAGGTCTGGAAAAGATCTGGGGTTACACTATTTATTTATTTATTTATTAACATTTATAGAGTGCACATCAGCCCTTGGGCATCGTGGCACTGTTATAGAAGTACTTAATTTATAC
Organism: Ambystoma mexicanum; assembly: GCF_040938575.1. NCBI lineage: Eukaryota > Metazoa > Chordata > Amphibia > Caudata > Ambystomatidae > Ambystoma > Ambystoma mexicanum. Next base: position 288,734,840 of record NC_090930.1, on the reverse strand, counting down.
TAATTTTGGGTCTGATGGGACTGGGGGCTAGCTTCTATCCAGGCCTACAACCAAAAGACCTGGGGCTATAGCCACCACTGCCCCCCGCCCCCGAGCAACACCTCTGGTGCAAATAAAAACAGCTTTCAGAAAGCAAAAGTGGAAAAAATATCACTGCTCACACAAGAATGTCAGGAAAAGAAAACATGATGGGGTGGGTTGACAAAAGCAATATATATTATGTTTCACCTACAAAACTCCAGTGACCTTTGAAGAGCCTCTTTGTCGTCATGGAAAATATCAGCCCAAGGCAGACCCTGTTTCTGGCTGTAGTCAAAACTTCACAAAGGAAATCTCCCACTTCCAGCCTGAATGTCACATCTCTCATCTAATGACCCCGTGATAAAATATCCTGCCAAAGGTGTCGAAAGCTCAATGTGCTCCAGACCTGTTGGCTCTGAAAGCAGGGACTTCAGGGAAGGTCATCCTTGGCTGGAGCATGGCTAAAGGGTGTGAAGACTGGGGGCTGCAACTTCAATGAGCAAACTACCAACTTCAGAGAGACTCATAAAAAACCTCTGGTCACAGGCTGGCCCAGGGAGACAGATGGCTGTGCTGGATGAAGCAGATCTCCCATTTGCAGATCATACAGATGTACAATTAATTTAAAAGGACTATTATCATTTAGGTATTTTTCTCAGTAACCATACTGTGGATTGATTTCTTTTTTGTACAATTTTCTGTGTAATTTCCAGACGATTTTGGGGATATAAAATGCATCTAGCTGTGACTCAGGAATCTGTAATGGCCAGTTAGACTAGGTTTCTGGCTGGTCTGAACATGTTCCAAATGTGAGAGTTGGTGAAAATGTTGAAAATGAAATTAAGGATATGCTTAATAACTTACATCTGCATAACTGTTGTGCTTTTTATGGCAACAGCAGAAATGTGTGGCCATGCTACATCGTACGAATTTGGCGGTCGGTTTATATAATTCTCCATCATCAGCTAAAACAGAAAATATGTTAAGTATGGCAGTTGCTAAAAAAATTATGAAGTTGTGATACATAAATAGATTTTGCCAAAAAGTTGAAAGGAGAACAAAGGATAATGGCAAATGGGAATAGACATATGTTGCTCCAGACCCCAAAACCAATCCTGACTTGGAGGCTGGGTTGGGGCAGAGGGAGTGGGTAACTGTCCAATCCCAGTAAAAGGGAGTATTGCAGGGTACTTCCCCAAGATTGTACAATTGGTGATGTCATACCTGCTATATAAGGGAGACTGCACTGGGATAGGACACACAAAAACCGACAGAAAAGGGAGAAATACAGGAGACAAAGAGGGCTGCTGAAACTTACCATCTGACAGCTGTAAGGAGACACCAGAGGAGATTGCTGAGAGTGCATCTGGGTGGAGCTGTCTATTACTAGGAAGGCCTCAATACTAACAGGGCCCTGTGGTGGAGAGCGGGAGGCCATCTTTGAGAGTGGGGTGACCAGACCCCTGCCCTGTATGTCCAGAGTGTCTTGAGATGCAGCTGGCTTTCCGCAACCTTAAACAGAAGCTTGCTATGTAAGTAGAACTAAGCCCTGGAAAACCAAAAGGTTGGGGGGAGTGTTCTTGCCTTGAATCCTTTCCCTTTATGGTGGGTCGGGGGCAAAACTGTGTAGATCCTTAGCCTATGTAAAATAAATATTAATTTAATTAATTCCCCACTTGGCAAAACACTACAGAGTACATTTTTCTTAAAATTCAAAATTAACAAAGCTCACTTCCCAGTGTGTGCTGAAAACTATAGCCTATAATTTAATTGGTTAATCCTTGTTGTCCAGATGACCCCAACTTCTTTAAGAAAGAGGGTTTTTTTTGGTAATCAAATCAATACAACCTTTTTATCCAGCTTCCCCAACACAGGCCTTTCAGTAAGGGGGGGTCTGAAATCCAAAATTCCCCTAAGCAATAACATTTTTCTTTCCCAACATAGACCAAAGCAAGGGGGTGGGAGTCTGGAAAACAAAGCAATAAATCACCCTGGGTTAGTTTTAAACCAAAGGTTTGGGCAAAATGATACTATTGATCAGAGTAATTATTTTGTGAAGTGAAATTTGCAGAAAGTAAGAATTGTGTCTTTGTTCTTTTTAACCCACTCCTGTTATTCATTCATGCTGCAAGAAGTTGATTGTGTTGTGGCATGGAAAAGGTGGTGTTTTCGATATTTTCATGCTAATTTCTATTACTGTTAATTTAAATAAATACCAGTAAATTTCCGGTACACCGGCCTGGTTCTTGGCTCATTGTTAGTTCAGGAGAGAGGGATCCAAGGTGCATTGTATGTGTCTGAGATAGGGCTAAAAACAAATCTGTTAAATGGTTTGTTGCATAACCACTTGAGTGGTGGGGAGGTAAGGAACTCCCTGTGTTGCGGGTAGCTTCTCAATAAACCGTTACACCATAGACACATTTTTTAAAGAGCAATTCTCCTGTGAGGAAGATCCACAGAAAATAATTAGACTGTGGCTCCCATGTGACTTAACCACTAAATGTTTCGGGTGCAGATTTACTGTGCCTGAGAGTCTATAGACACATTCAGGGAGTGGCTCACCTCAGTAGTACAGCCCTAAATTGGTACGAGTGACTGGTTCTGCTTTTCCATGAGCTTTACTGTTTTTTTAAGAAAGTTAATTTCATTTGTGGGAAAGCTATACATATGTTTCAATGGTGCCAGCACTCAGTGCACCCATAACAGTTTTTCTGGGGTTATTCGCTTCTATTTGCCTGTCCTGGGTTTTGGTAGTTTGTCTGAGCAACAACTCAAATCGTCATAGTCATTGTCAGATTCACTTTTCATACGTTATCATCAGTGAGTCACCAGAACCAGGGTTAGGCTGGCAGTTTTTATTACAACTCCCATGTTTTTCGGATTGGTGAATAGGGGTTTTACCACACTCTGCCACAATTTAGTATAGGTTTATTCATTTGTAAAGACAATCAGCTGCAAGGCATGAAGTGCAAAAGAGATTCTCCTCTGGCGCAATAGCCAGGCAAGACTAAAGACCGCTTCAGGCTATAAAGTTGCAGGTTGCAGCTAAGGGCTGTGATGGGTGGTCTGACAAGTGCTGAAGGATACACAGAGTATCTTGTCAGCTAGAATTGCTGTTGATCATCCCTGCACAAATGCCGTACCACAAGCAGTTATGCATGCATATATAAAGCCCTAGGAGCGATTTATTGTGTATACTCAGACAATTTCAAGTAGCCTGTTTTAGGGACGTGTGTGTCCAAAAGGCTCAATTATACTGAGCGCAACATCAGTAGGTCAGACGCAATAGGTTCAGCATGATGACAAGATTATTTGCAGTTGTAGATAAATGTAAGCATTTGGTTAATGCATTTTCTTGTTGCCTTTGAACTTGGTGCAATTGGTCTGGCAAGCGTCTCATAAGTGCATCAACTACACATTTTTGTTTCTAATCTGTGTTTCTTTCGAGTGGGAAAATGGTGCTATGATGAATTCTACGTCATATTTCATTATGGTGATGCATGTATCCATGGCAAACCTATTTTATTTACAAAGCTTATATAGCGCTTTTAACCAAAGTTCTTAACAAAAGAGAGTAAGAAAAGCATGAACCACCCGCCAACACAACATCAATGCTTCATTTGAGACATTAGGAGGCAGATTGTAATAGAAAGACTTTCAAACATCTTTGAAATTAAGGGAGATCAGATTGGGAGAGGAAGGGAATTCCAGAGGGAGAAAGCAAGAAGTTGGAAGGAACAGAACCGAGAACCAAGAAGAGGCACAAGGCAGTCGCAGAACAGAAAGGCGAAACTGGGCGATTCAATGTAAGTCTCTAGGTGGTTGATACGAAGAAATCAAGGAACCTAGCTATGGAGGAACCAGAGTGTTAGGGAGAAGTCTCAGAAAAGTGCTAATTCCACTGTACCTTAGAGACCCCCAGCAATTTCCTGGATTTTGAGGACTAGAATTTTTAACATGGAGAGAGTGAGACCCTTTTTCCCACTCTCTCATGTATTTTAATGTGATTTTGAACACTGTGTTTATTTTGGTTGTGTAGTCGGACAAACACCATAGGCAACATCTTTTACATTGTGTCACACAGCACCTTCAGTGCCGTAGCACAAGGAAGTCTTTCAGATTTTCCTAAGGTTTAAATACCTTCTCATGGATAAACTACTATTTCCAAGAGCAGTAAAGTGAAATTGACTTTACTTACATTTGTAACTTTCTAGACCCAGCACACACTATCTTACAATAGGGTGCTGGAGGGGTTACTTAGTATTCCCTTTGTCTAGTTTCTCATGTAACATTTTTATATTACCCTTTCCTTGATGAATGGCTGATGGCAGTGGATTACTTTTTACTACCGTTGTGTGTTTTGTATCGCATGCTGAGTTCAAAGCCACGGTAAAGCACCCATGGGTGCCATTTTGATCAAAATTGCCCTGCTCTTCTTTTACCGCCATTTCTTTGTGAAAGGTCCTTCTTGAGATTTACTCTGCACGCCAGACCAGGTTTGGTCCCTTTGTTCATTTTGTCTTTGGTGGGATTCACGAATGAAGCCCGCCTCTGGCTCCAGTGTGCCTGGCTGGGGCAGGATGCGAGGGAGGTGCCCAAAACCTCCTGTGATTAGACTCCTAGGAGACAGGAATGCACTCTTAGGTGATTGGCCGGCAAGGACAGCCGCCGTTGCTGGGTGAATTACAACTAGGCTGGAATGAATGGAAGAAAACTGCATAAAAGGCAAAACTTTTTGGCTTGGAAAGCAGAGTCGACCACTGGATGAAGGAATCCAAAGAAGAACTTGGAAGAGATGCCTGCTGCAACTCCTGCACCGTTGGTGTGCCCGGTGAAGCCCTGCTGCTGTGCTGAAGCTCCAAATTCGTATTGACAGAAAAGCCCTGCAAGGACGACTTCTCCCCTTGAGTTGGTGGGACCAATCAACTCGAAAGTAAGCCACCTAGACATCCTCTCGAAGCTGGTTGAATTCCTACTGCATTCGCTGCTGGAACGGAATAGCCAGGGAGAGGAACACCAGATCGTGTGCGTTGCTGTTAAGCTGCCCAAGAGCACCAGGAAGATCCTCCGGACTCCCAGGAAGCAGGACTGACCAAGCCTGGGCCATCTGAACAGAGTGCTGGACCCCAGATGCAAGGAAAGCCCATCCCGACAGCCAGGAACCTCAGTGTTGTTATTTGCGGTAGATGCAAGGAGCTGAAACTCCGAAGTGCCATTTGTTTGAAGATTGCCAGTTGCGGTCAGTGACCGTCCCATTGCAGTGCAGGAGTCCCCAGAAGTCCTCCATTGTGTCCCCATGACTGAGGCACAGGAACACCCGGATCTGCAGAGCTGCACAGGAACAGAAACCATCTGCTGCACTTTTCTTCAACCTAAAGGTAGTTTACAGTCTAAGAGAACTTACCTCTTGTTGTGCCACCTTGCTTGATCTCAGTTGAGACTTGTCTTGGTTGCTCTGATAGAGTTGCTTGCATCTTCTACTACTCACAGGCCTAACAGCTTGTGACCCTACACTTGATTATACTTTTACCACAACGATTTCTAAAATATTGTGCAAGACTTTTATTTACCCGCAAGAAGTGCTTCAGTTCACCTTGACTTTCGCTAACTTAACATTGGCTGGCCTGGCTCCTTGAATGACTCTTCTCTCCTCTGCCTACGTGGTTCCCTTCCAGGAAAGGGTTAACTGACTTTGCATTTGGGGTGTTTGAAAGTACTTACATGATTAAGAATAATTGTGTGAATACTTGTCTTATTCTAAAACCTATTTTTTTTGACACTCCTCTCAAGAATATTCTAAATGCAACAGTGATATATTAATGTCAATAGCACCCTAGCTATTGAAGTCATCTGAGGGTGTAGGTAGTGTCTGTGAGTCATCCCAAATGGGTATTTGCTGATTTAGAATGTGTATATCTGAAGTGTATTGGTGTGTTGCTTTATATTGCTTTGTTCTGAAGAAGGCTTATTCAAACGGACTGTTAAATAAATTCATATTTGTTCAATCAATAAACCTTGTGTGTAAGAGTTTATTTGAATACTTTTCACTGTGAATCTCCGTGTAACTACCATACAGCTCACATTGACCCCTCTTGAGATAAGCCTGGCTACTTGACCACACTACCAACCTGTGTAGTACAGACCTATGCCAAAGGTCGGATTCCTATTGCCAGGCGTCAGGTTGTTGTAGTGCACCCAAAGGGTACTGCATACAATCTTGCCTAACACTGGTGGCAGGCGGTGAGGATCTATTGTAGAGTTGTTACACTAAGAATTTACTTTGCTTTTGTTCAACTAAAAAGCTTCACGAGGCTAAGCCCCACTAGAAATGCAATTGTAACTTGCCAAATATGCATAACTTCAGTCAGGAAGCCCTGATCATTCCAACAGTAGAGCAACTAAAAGAAAGGTGTAAAGTCAGGAGTCTCCCTGTTAAAGGAAAAAAAGAAATAAATTAATTGCAAGATTGTTGAAAATCATCAAAGTCTGGGTAGTAGGCTTGCTACACCTACTAACCCAGGAAATGTGGAAAATGATAATGAGGATGATAATTCAAAGTCTAACTCTAATGTCTTAGAAGAGTCAGAGGAGGGAGAGGAGGGAGAGGCGTCTCAGGAAGAGAACCCATCTATGCCCCAGCCTGCCCTTTGCCTACACCTGTATCCACTGGGACCCCATGAGTCCAGAATGCATGTCTCTTGAGAGAATGAGACTTGAGTAGGAATTCAAAAGATTACAGATCCAAGCTGAAACCAAACATCAGGACATCAAACTTAGGGAAATGGAAATGCAACATGCTCTTGAAATGAAGAAATTGGCCCTTGAAAAAGTTTATATCCCATAGTCCTGTAGGTCTTCCAGTCCACAGAGGCCTTGCATGCCCAAAGACGCAGTCAGTATGTTTGATGTGACACTTGATATTTTGGATTGGTTATATGCTTTTGAATACAATTGTGGGATTCAGGGTTTCACAGGGAATCAGTAGATTCCTTGGCTTTTGTCTAGGCTCCCCCAGGTTGTAACTGATGCTGTAATGGAGGTGGGGGAACTTGAAAGTTTGGAGTAGGAAAATGTGAACCTAGCTTAGATAGCTAGATTTGGGAAAACACCTTCCCAGTACCTTAAGAGATTTAGAACCCTCAGAAAAACCGATGGTACAACTTGGGCTACTTAGGTGTGCAAATGTTTAAGGGTTACAGAGTGAACTCCTTTCAAGCAACGAGAAATCTATTTTTGTTGGAGTCTATTTTTGATGCCTGTTCTCCTGAGCTGAGACAGCACTTGGCTGACTCAAAAGAGATTAATCCCAAGAAGCTAGCAAAAGCTGCTGACTTGTTGGTTGACAACAGGGCTACTGACAAGGATTCTGGGACGACTCACAAAAAGGATGAGGGGAAGCAGCACAAGAAAGATGACACACAGAATTCTAAAACCTCCCTCCCAAAAGAGGACCACAAAACATAAGACGGATAAGCCATATGGGAAACCAGGTCAGTCTAGGGAAACATCTGGTGCCAGAGCAGAGGGAGGTCAGAAGAAGCACCCACTCCAGAAAACATTTTGAAAATGTTATGCTTGTGGGTCTACTGACCATGTGAAAGGGGATCCCAGATGCAAGGGTAAACCTTCAGGGCTCCACCCTGCCTCCTTAGTCGTCATCCCTGAGGGAGAAGTACGTATGGAAAGTGGAAACTTTCATCTATTGGCTGAGGACCCCATTGGAGTCTCAGCCAGTATTTACTTAGTGTCCCTGGGTCTGTGAGAACAGCAGAATTTTGATGTGTATGACTATATTCCAGATAACACAAAAGAATACTACAGGGACAGTGTACTTGCAAATGGTCAGGAGACCCCTGCCTTTAGAGACACTGAGACCAGCATTACAGTGGCCAATTAAACCTTTTTCAAACCTGAGGATGTTGCTAAGGCACCCAAAGGCCCCACTAAGCTTGCTGTAGGCCTTGTCCAGATGGTTCCAATACTACCATCTTTCATCCAGTGCAACAATATGACTGTTGGAACCTGTCAGTGTACAAAATGAGGTGCCTGGGAGAGTTCTGTTGGGGAATGACTTAAAAACTCTTGGAGTTGTATCAAGCACCCCCAGACCTCCCAATAGAAGGAAGCAGGAGCAGACTAGGAAGGCCAGAGAGCTCACTTTAGATGACTCTCAGTGGGTTGTTACAGAGGAACCTATAACACCCAGTCCACAGGAACGACAAACTTCTACTTCTAGGAAAGCAGAGACAAAGGGGAAACCCAAGATCCCAGGAAACGAGAAGTGTAGCACTCCTGTGCACAAAACCAGGACATCCCTGAGAGGATAGTCTCAGGTAACACCAGTGACCCCTTCACCAGCTCAGGCCGAGTGTGAGGTCAAACCAGAAGACAGTGAATCAGCTACTGATGACACAGCTGGAATAAGACCATGCCCCTGTTGGAGATCTGAATCCTAAAGACCATCGTGAGCTGCAGACTTTGCTTGCAGAAGGTGGCCACAGTAGGGCAGACTTCAGCAGCGCACAAAGAGAGTGTCCTACTCCTGAAGGACTTCGCCAACAGGCAGCTTCCCAGCTGGAAGGGCAAGATCCAGGAAAACACAGGTTGTACTGGGCGGATGGCCTCCTCTACAGTGAACCTATTGAGTCTACCCCACGAGACTACATAACACTTGGAGTGCCTCAGGAGGTGAGACCCCCAGTTTCTACAGTTAGCCTATGTGATTCCCTTAGCTGGTCACTTAAGTTTTAAGAAGACCAAGGAAATGGTTTCTCTTTATTTCTACTGGCCCAAGATGGGTCTGATGTAGACACATTTCGTAGAAGCTCTCACACTTGTTAGACTTCTGGCAAGAGTGGAGCCATGAATGTGGCACCTTTGTTGCCTCTCCCAGTGGTGGGAGTTGCTTTTGAGAGGACAGGAATAGATATTTTTGGTCCATTAGACCCTCCCACAGGCAATTAATGTATATTGGTTGTGGTAGACCATGCTACAAAGTATCCTGAAGCCATACCTATGAGGGCGGTTACTGCTCAGGCAGTGGCAAGGCCCTCCTTTGTATTCTTACCAGGGTAGGTTTTCCTAAGGAGGTTATCTCAGACAGGCAGACACATTTTATGTCCCTGCAAGCTATGTGGAAAAACAGCGTAGTGACCTACAAGTTCTCTACAGGCTACCATCCCCAAACCAATGGATTGGTGGAGATGTTTAATAGAACTACGAAGAGCACAATAGGTGCTTTAGAAGAAGCCCTTAGAAGAAAGTGGGACCTTCTATTGCCATGCCTTCTCTTTGCTTATAGAGAAGTCCCTCAAGAAGGGATTGGCTTCATCCCCTTTGAGCTCCTCCATGATCATTTGGTTAGAGGTCCATTGGCCCTAATCAAGGAAGTGTTGGAGAGTGCTCCTTCCCACAAGCCAGTGAGAGTCACCGACTGTGTGTCTGGACTCCGAAGAAGAATGACACACATGATGACAGAAGCTTCTGATAACTTAACATCGGGTCAGGGTGTGGTGAAGCATTGGCATGACCAGAAGGCCAACATGGTTGAGTGTACTCAAGACCAGCTAGTTCTAGTTATGGTAAATACAAGGTAGATGTCCTTACAGGACAAATGGATTGGACACTTCAAGGTTGTGGGAAAACATTGGGAGGTCAATTATTTGGTGGACTTAGGCAATCCTAAGGAGGCTCCCAGGGTCTTCCACACCAACCGCCTAAAGGCCTGTGCCTCTATACCAGAACTGGGAGCTTTGCTTCTAGCATCTGATCAGGAGGAGGAGGATAGTGAGCCTCTATCTGACCTCCTCAGGGGACAACCTTTAGATGGGACGATAGAAGGATTTAATCTCTCTTCTGATCTGACACTGGAACAACATGAGGAGTGCAAAGTTATGTTAAATCAGTTTGCCCTCTGTTTCGACTATCATCAGGCTTGCCCCCTTGAGGCCAGCATAAGATTCTCACTGGTGACTGTCTCCCTGTCAAAAGCAGGGGTTACAGGATGTCAGACCATGTAAGAACCCACATAAAGGAAGAGGTCAAGAAGATACTTGATTGATGGGTTATATAGCCATCTACAACTCCATGGGCTAGTCCTGTTGTACTAGTATCAAAAGGCAGGATCCAAGGAGTTGAGATTCTGTGTGGACTATAGAGCTCTTGATGCAGTCACCACGACTGATGCCCATCCTTTACTTAGGACAGATGAGCTGGTGGACAAACTTGGTTCAGCGAAGCACCTCAGTACACTTGACCTAACCTCAGGCTATTGGCAAATAGCCCTGACAGACCATGCCAAGGAGAAAACTGCATTTTCAACCCCAGTAGGCCTCTATGAGTTTAAGGATATGCATTTTGGACTAAAGAATGCACCTGCTACATTCCAAAGGATGGTTAATTATGTTCTGAATGGGATGGAGGACTTCTGCATAGCATACTTGGATGACATTTCAGTGTTGAGCCCTACTTGGAAAGAGCATATTGACCACTTAGGATATTTATTGCAGGTTCCTGAGCAGGCCAATCTGACCATGAAGGCAAGTAAATGTCAAATTTGTCAGAATAAAGTGGTCTACCTTGGACATAAGGTAGGAGGAGGTGTAATAAGGCCATTGCCTAGCAAGGTACAAGCTGTACAAGACTGGGTCACCACTTCTAATCAAACCCAGGTGAGAACCTGTGTAGGTCTCACAGGTTACTATAGGAATTTCATTGAAAACTATGGGACCATAGCTTCTGCCTTGAATGTGATCTCCTCATCCAAATTGCCCAAAAAGATCAGGTGGAATGAGGAGTGCACTAATGCATTTGAAGGACTTAAGAAAGCCCTTTGTCAAGCTCCAGTCTTGAGAGCTCCTTACTACAACAAATCCTGATGCTTTTAATACAGGTACAGGTGCAGTTCTGAGTCAGCTGGATGAGAAAGGCAGGGAACACACAATCTGTTTCATCAGTAGAAAACAGAAGTACCCTGAAACAAGGTGGGCAGCCATAGAATGTGAATGTTTTGCCATTGTGTCGTCATTGTAGAAGTTTAGACCATACTTGTATGGATCTACCTTTGTAATTCAAACAGACCACCAACCCTTGAGTTGGTTAATGCAGATGAAGGGGGAAAATCCTAAATTGTTAAAATGAGCAATCAGCCTACAGGGGTTTGATTCCACCATAGAACACAGGTCAGGGTGTAATCACCAAAATGCTGATGGTCTCGCCAGAAAGTATGACCGACTGGAGTAAGGAGATTCCTCCAGGGTTGGATTAAATCCTCCTGTCCCTTAGTCTGGGGGGAGCGAGTGTTAGGGAGCATTCTCAGAAATGTGTTAATTCACCTCTACCTTAGAGACCCCAGCAACTTTGCTGGATTTTGAGGACTTGAATTCTTAACCTGGGGAGCGTGAGACCCTTTTTCCCACTCCCTCGTGTATTTTAATGTGATTTTGAACACTATGTTTCTTTTGGTTGTGGAGTCTGACCAATCCATAGGCACCATCTTTTACATTGTGTCACACAGCGCCTTCAGTGCCGTGGCACAGGGAAGTCTTTAAGATTTCCCCAAGGATTAAATCCCTTCTCTTGGTTAAACTACTGTTTCCAAGAGCAGTCAAGTGAAATTGACTTTACTAACGTTTGTTACTTTCTAGTCCCAGCACACACTATCTTACAATAGGGTGCTGGAGGGATTACTTAGTATTTCCTTTGTCTAGCTTCTCATGTAACATGTTTATGTTACCATTTCATCGATGAATGGCTGGTGGAAGTGATTTACTTTTTACTACTGTTGTGTGTTTTTACCGCGGTCTGTGTTTGCAGCCATGGTAAAGCACCCATGGGTACCATTTTTGTCAAAATGGCCCAGGTCTTCTTTTTTTGCCATTTCCTTCTGAAAAGGTCCTTCTTGAGATTTACTCTGCATGCCAAACCAGGTTTGGTGTCTTTGTTCATTTTGTCTTTGGCGGGATTCACAAGTGAATCCTGCCTCTGGCTCCAGGGTGTCTGGCTGGGGCAGGAAGCGAGGGAGGTACCCAAATCTCCCTGTGCTTAGTCTCCTAGGAGACTGGAATGCACTCTTAGGTGATTGGCCAACTGGCTGTCCGGCAAGGACAGCCACCCTACTGTGTGACTGACAGCTAGGCTGGAATGAAGTGGCAAAACTGGCATAAAAGGCAAGGATTTTTGGGATGGAAGGCAGAGTCGACCACTGGACAAAGGAATCCAAAGAAGAACTTGGAAGAGATACCTGCTGCAACTCCTCATGTTAAGTTTCACCATTAAGTCACGTCCTAATATATTAACTGGCATCGGCCTAGAAAATAACAATGGCATTGTCATGTCTTGTTTTCTCATAGAGATTGGCAATTCATCTTTAAAAGGAACTAAACTCATAGCCAAAGACAATCCCTGTGCATTCATGGCAATGCCTGACATTGCATATTTTCCCTCACTAACACAGAAACGAGTTGCTCCAGTGTCTATAAGAAATGAAAATGTCTTGCCTCCTATCATTACCTTGACCCTTGGTTCCTCTTGAGGGTCAGCTGTTACTGATAGTACTGAAGACATCAGGTCACTCTGTGGGCTATCCTATTGTGGATATACATTCATCCCTGTACTTGTGAAAGGATTTCCTCCTACCACAGACACACTCCCTAATTCGGATGTGGGTGCTAACTTGGCTCCTGTAATCATATTCCATTGTGGCACCATAGCCTGTTGTGTCTGTGCTTGCTGAGTTTGCACCTGTTGTGTTTGCATAGGTGTTTCCTGCGGTTGCCTGTGCATAGCTTGCATTTGTACTGGTGCTTGCTGTATCTGCTGTGGTTGCGGTGCATATGTCTGAACCTGCGTGTAATGTTGAGCATAATACTACTGTGGTTCTGTATTGTACTGTGGAGCATAGCCCATCCCTCTTCTTGGAGCTTACCAATTTTGGTGCATGACTCCCTTGCTTCTTCATGATCTTGCTATGTGTCAAATTCTTCCACAATTCCATCCAACATTGTTGTGGTTGTCTGCCATTAAATCCTGCCCTTTCCTGAGGGTTTTGCAATCCACTCCGTCCTCCTCCTCTAGGCCCATTACCTCTTCTTCTTGGCCAAAAACTGTACCCCCATTGATCCATGCTATATGCTATGTTATTTTGCTGTGCTGGTTGCACCTCCTGTGTCACAAATGGGGTCACATAATGTTACAGTTTTATCCCAGGGTTCAGAAGTCTCAAGACGCCATCTTTCTTGAATATAACGACTAAAAGCAACAGAGTCTTCATCCTCCCCCATTTTCCTAGTCATAATCGCACGCATATCTGAAGTATCGGAATATTGTACTCTGAGCCCCCGCCACACCTCTGTTCTACAATTATTAAATGATGCTCCATCGTTTGTCATGTTTTGTGCAGTCACACCTGCATATCTTGCTCTTTTCCAAATGTCATCAGCTCTCTCCCCTAAAATGGCTGCTAGCAGGCCTTTTACAGCACCTCTAGCTGACGGCATTCCTGATGTCATTCTTTCTAACTCATAAATCCATTTTCTTACAACAGAAGTTAAACTCTGTAATTTTTATTTCAAATTATCTTTATCCATTTGTGGCCATGGTATATACTATGGTCATCCTCCCTCTTTTTCTAATAATGGGAATTGTGAATATCCTTGCCCACAATCATACATGCCCACACTTCTTGTTCTCCAGGTGAGGCTAGTCTCGCCCGTTTGTCTCCGTCCTGGCAGTGCCCTTAATCTGCTAACATAAGGCAGTTATACATCCCCCAAAGTGCACGATCGTGCTTGTGATTGATCAGCATATAGTGCCGGTTCTGGTGTTCTCTATTTGGGTTCTTCTATATTTGACCTTTTTACGCCTTTCTCTGCACTCGATTTTTAATAAAATCTGCATGTACTCTCTTCCCTTCATGCTCTCTCATTTTCTTCCCTTTCTTCATCTGACATTATGCCCCAGCTTGAATGACTGTTGTGCTTTTCTACGTCAACAAAATCTTATCTGCTTAAAGACAGTGTTCCGTGCTTGTCTGTTATTCCACCCGTTTCCCTTGATAAAGATCCTTCTTCTTTATCCCTCATTTGCCTGTATAAACACCAAAGTCTCTTCTCTACATCTTTTGTATCTCGCTTATCAGACCATGCTAACAATCTTGGTATTCCATGCAGCTCCCTACGGGGCTGTTGTGATCCACTCTCTTCCTCAAATGGTTCTTGTGCTTCGATCGGCACCATACTTCTATGACATAAATATTCTATCTCGTCATTTTGTAAACCTCTACTCTAGTTAATTTCTTCTTCTCTTTTCCTAACTTCCTTCAATTCATCTTCCTCTCGCCTTCTTTGCAGCCTACGTACTATCATTCTTTGTTCTTCTACCTCCTCTTGTCTCTTCTCTTCTAGTCTCTCCTTAACTTTCCTTGCTTCATACCTTCTCTATTCTTCCCTTCGCTTAGATTCTCTTTACTTCTCTTCCTTATATACTCTCACTTTTTCCATCTTTTTCTTTTCCTGCTCTTCTCTTTCCCCTCTTTCCCAAACCTCATCAATGCCCTTGTCATCCATTGTAAGCAATATTTGCCCTCCTATCTATTCATTCTGTACTATTGTCACTCCATTGGCTTTGTCCCTTATTTCTTTCTGTTTCCTTGCCTCCTCCTCCATCACCATCTTTCCGTCTTGCCTTCATTTTCTTTCATCACACTGTTTACTTTTATCATGTGTCAATATATATCTATCATTCTCTACTTTAGCTCTCTTCCGCATTGTCTTCACTGTTATAAGTGGGGGCTCATATGTCGGATTAGCGTAACCCACTGCTGCTTTCAATTCCGTTAAAGGATAAAATCCCTTCTCCTCTGTACCTGAGCCCTTATTTTCTGGAGGAGAAAGGAGAGCTGAAGGAGTTGCATTCTCCCCTTTATGCTGATTAAGCAACCATTCCTTCTCGAATCCACTCTGCATGATATTTCCTTATTTTAGTTGTGTATCTTGGCAATGTCCTACATAAGTGTAGAAGAGGAGTATCCCCCATGGTGATAAGTCAATCTCGAATGTCGATACTTAACTGACCTTTTATTCTGGTCTTTATTTGATCAAATATACTACGCTTATCAATTTGAGCAGGCACCATCAATCGCCACTTATTATTCAAAATGTAAAATATTTTAACTGCTTTTTTAAAATCTATACAACAATGTTCTTTTTACTCCTTCGTTTACACTTTCTAGCAATGTTTAGTATCTCATTGTTTTACCGTTGATATCTTAAGACTCTCTATTTATTTATTATTTTCCTTTGATTTTACCCTTCTGGTTGACATCAATCTCTTAATAAGAAAAATTCTACTAATCACCTCAATTTCTGTGCTATCGTTTTATAGCTATGAATCTAAATACAACAAAATGTCTTATACTAACATATTTTTTTAATGTTATTTATTTATGCTATGGTTTGAAATAAAGCTTTCACAAATATTACTTCAATTTACAGATAATAACATCACCATACAATAGTATACAAAACGACACAAAGCAATGATCAATTAAACATTTTTTACCCACATAAACTTGGGCCAAAACAGATTCTTCGCAGAAACAGTATAACAGCCGCCCGCCAAGGAAAAAATTATTTGCCTAAGCAAAGTGAGACCTGGACAATCCATACCCAATGACTTACCGTCTCAAGCACGCTGGTAGAATTACACAAACGACAAGTCAGCACACCAACCGGGCCTGTCTGTGGTCAACAACTTAGAAGTCCTTTCTTTTGTATGCAATTGATTCAGCTTAAATCACATGTATAAACTACGCAGTTTATTACAGGAAAGCGAAGCGAATAAGATAGGGCAAATGTTGACATCACTTGTGTGGAAATTTAGCATATTCAGTATACAGAGAATAAGTGTGGGGTGCTTCCAAGGTTAGAGACCAATCATATCTCAAGAGCTTAAATGTTATCCTTCCTGGCCGCTGATTAAGCTCCCCTTCAGAGGAATCAATATAAGTCAGCAAGGTCGGAATCCTTAGTCTGAGGGGTGACCATGAACGGACAGTTGAGTCTTCCATCATTCTCTGTAGATCACAGTAGAGAGAGTTGGGAGGAGGTTGCAGATTTTTAGAATAATTAAGCAACTGTCTCCATTTGTGAAACCAGGCTTGAAGTGAAACCAGATCCATTTTGTGATAAATAAAATTAAATTTGGAGTGGAAGAAGCCAGGCCCATACCCTTCTTCCAAAGCATACCCTACAAAATGTTCAGATAATCACCCAATTCTATAGATACCAAATCCAATGCAAAGAGCAACACCAGCTTAACCTTGGCACAATAGTAATCCAAGGCAGGGGAGAGTGACATTTTGCACAGCCTAGCAAGTTGGTGCTTCATCTGACAAATGAAGGGAGTAAGCTTAGCTTTCAGAGAAGATTTCCACATAGTGAAGAGGAATTAATTAGGTTGTAGCCAAGATACCTTACAGTCAAAACACATTCTACTCTCTCGTCGTCAATTGACCATGCCATTGTTTTGGGTTGTCTTAGTCTTGAGAAATGTACGACCTTTGATTTAGAGCCGTTCGCTCATAAGTTGTTCTTTTTTATTTTAACTATTTAAGCAAACAGGTCGAGAGATTGGACACATGTCCCACACCCACTGCTTGCATACAATAACAGTTACTGTATTAGATTACATCGCATATCAATGTTCTGTTCACAGGTTATTTCTCATGCCTTATGTGTTTCCAGACTGTACATTTCTCAAATATTCACGAATGGGTAACATATGTCTGTTGGCCTACTCGCCGTAATTACAGTTCTGATATAACCCTCCTCTTTGCTGTTTACATATGTTAACTCTTGGAGTCATTCCTCACAGATGGGGAGCAGGTGCAAGTTTATCTAGGTCACCTGGCCTAAGCCCCGCCCACCTTCTTAGCCCTACCTCTTCCTTCCTGCTCTTAACTCTTAGATCAAGGGTGTCTTTCACCCGGGCATCCGAAGCGAAGGGCTGACGAAGAAAAGGGAAATTCCTGTCTGGACCAGGAGGACGGTTTCCTTCAGTGCTATCGCATTTATACATTCACATATCTTCTGTTCCTGGGGGAATGATGGCTATCTCCGGTGCACTGCTGCCCTTAATAGAAAATAATATAGCAATTTAACAGGGCTCATTACTAACCTCGCTATGAATTCTTCCTGCATAACAAATCTTCCCCCGGGAAATAGGTCACCCACACCATTGTTTTGCATGAGTGCCATAATGTCTGTATATCAGGGTCATACGTAGGAGGGAGGCCTGGGCATCACCAAAAACAAATTTTATTGTTATAGGGTGTTGTTATTCCCAAGCATTGAAACACTCTGGCTACATGCGTTAACTGTCATGCGCACCAGGTCAAAAGTACAAGAAACTGTGTACCGATCATCCAGAATGACTACCCTAAGGTCTGTAGGGGCCACCCCATATTGTTCCAATGCTCAATGTACTGGACCGGGTCAGGTGCATACCAGTATCCTGCAAACTGTGCCTGGCACCAGATAATATAATTCAGTCTGTAGCCGCCAGGCCCCCTAGTTTATAGGGATCAGCTAGCCCATGCCAGCTCAATCTGGGTGTAATGCTCCCCCATACAAATTGTATAGCCATAAAGTGCAGCTTTGTAAAGAACCCTCTGCCTGGCCAAATCGGTACAGATGTGAAACAGTATAACATTTTGGCCACTACAACCATTTTCAGTAGTGATAATCTACCATATAGGGAAATCAGGAATCTATTCCATAATACTAATTTAGCGGCCAAAGTGTTCAGATATGCCTCGTGATTGTCTTCATACAGTGTTCGCTGTGTGCAGGACACCTTCACATCCAGATACTTAAAACTAGTTAGAGTCCATTTAAGCCCCTTAAGGTCAATTGGTGGGAAGCTATGGTTAAGACGAGCTCACCAGCACCTGAAAGAAAAGCCTGTGTGCTGCTAGACATGGGTGGAAAAGTACTGACGATGGTTAGAGTGCCAACCAATTGTAGGGGACCACGTAATTAAGGGTCTTATAGTTTGCGTAGCCAATGGGACGTTGTGTATTAAGTGACATTCATTGTGGTCATTTTGGGGGAGGGCGTAGTTGCCTCACCTGATGATAAGTAAGCAATAACATATTCATATTTTATAGGGTAGTATGGATTGTATACTTAGATGTTCACTAAAAGCCTATCACATTTGCCATTAGGTTTTTGTAGTTTGCCACGTAGGAAGACGTTGGTAGTAACACAGGTCAACATCAATGATGATGAGTTTTTGATATATAAGCTCAGTTTTTTAATGAAATTAGTTCAGTAAGAGGATCGAGCAAATTCGTTGATGTTCGTTGTACTCCCTGTTTTAGATAATTGACAATAAAACAGTTATCTTTTTTGCCAACTACCTGAGTCGTTTTGATTATTGATGTATGATTAAAATCTGCATCCCCATCCATCTCCAGGGTAATTGCTACTCATCTTAAAGGAGTAAGGTTATTCAGTTCACTTGGTAGCTGAGAGGATGGTTTAAAAAATCCATTTCCATAAGTAATCTTTGGTGTCCTAGCAATATCGCACGACCTCTGCCATTCGTCTAATAGCACGTGAAGCTCCCCGTAGATAGGGGTTTAGTTTAAATTGCTAAAATCTTGCAAGTAGGGTGTGACGGGTCCCTCCGGTTTCAGACGGAATCCCCTCCACGGTCCACAAGAAGCTGAATGAATGGGAAGTTGAAGAGGCTGTAAAAGAGGCGTACGATCCAGAGAGTCAGAAGACGTGCATGCGAATGGTGAGTAAAAACTGAGCAAGATGGCAAAACTGTGTATGGGCAATGAGTGACAAGAAGTGATAAGGGAAAGAAGTGTAACAGAGGGAGGTGGGGTAAACGTAACTTGAGAATAATAGTTTTAGTTATTGAATAGAAGTTGACGTGTGAGAGGCCAAGCAATTAAGAGGGATCATGATGAGAATGCCATGATAATAGAATTCGACCTGTGCCTACATTTTAAATAACAGAAGAAATCTGAACCTAAAATCCCATAGTGGAATCTGTAGGAGACGAGTTTGGTTAAAGACGTAACTTAAAGAGGTTGATTTAAACTCTGAGTATTGATTTAGGGGGCAAGACGAGTCTTAGAGAAAAGATCATAAGAGATAAGAGATATATGTGACCGGTTGAGTATGTCTGTTTGTCTGTTTTGTTTTATGTATTTATGTGTTGATGATGACATAATAGTCAAAAATAATTGATGAAAAAAGGAGAAACATAAAGTTGGAAAATGTAATTGTTTGTACGGATTCAAGTTTGATGGTGTTTTTAGCAAGATTAAAGTAAAAAACGTGATTCAAAAGGATCGGAGCCTGCAACGATTGGTGCAAGCTCATATTATATTGTTTTACTGAAACGGGTTTTTTCAAAATTTGTGACAAAAGCAAACGAGTATTGATGGTCAAGAGTGACGAGTCAGAAATGGAGGATGTTACTCCACTTGTGCACCTCTGCAAGCAATTGCCGATACATGCACCAAAACTTAGACAGTACAGTGCGGAATGGGTTAAGGGAACCACAGACAAAATGTTTATGCCGTGGTCACTATCAAATGTAGTCCTGCAGCATATGACATATTTGCATGCAGCATATACGGGAGAAAAGCTAGACAAGCAACTAGCGAGCTTAGAACTTTGGAAAATGTACCAGGAGAAAAGAGAAGAGGACCAAGCCCGATTTTTATATAGTTTTTCCCCTTCTGTAATGGCTTGGCAGACTGAAAAACGATGGTCTGGAGGGTTTCCCAGAGCGGTGAATTAATTCAAAACCTTTCAGCCATCACCTTTTTGTTTTGCTAAAGTCACCCCGAGTGGGACGGGTATGCCCAGACTTGGGTCCCGAGTCTGCCGGGCCTAGAAACCCAAGCTACTCCTCACTGATGATGCCCAACAAGGCTGAAACATTTCTGGGGATGCTTGTGGTCTCGTGCAGAAGGGATATGACCTTGCAGTTCAGGCTGCACTGCCCCTTTGAGGTAGGACCAAGCCTGATTTGCATATGGTTTTTCCCCTTATGTAATGGCTTGGTAGGTTGAAATACAATGTTCTAGAGGATTGCCCAGAGCCGTGCCTGTGGTTATGATTAATTAAAAACCTTCTAGCAATCACCTTTTTGTTTTGCTATCAGATATTATGCCATGGGCTGACAGACCCGGTACAGAAGCAGCTCAATAAGTTAGTGGGTATAGTGGCAAAACCGTGGTCAGAAATTCAGCTGACCATCGCACATTATTGCAGACTCTTGCAAGAAAAGAATCACAAAAAAGATGATATCAGGAAAGGCGAAGAGGCAAAGTTAGTGTAAAAGAAGTTATCTAAGTACGCTATTGAAGGGGCAATGATAACTAGTGGAGACAGTTCGAATTCACAGCAGGTAAAAAACATGCCGCAGATGAGTAATCAAAGGCAGTTTGATCATGGCAAAAATGGATTTGCTCCACGGGGAAGAGGAGGATTTCGAGGTAAAAATGTTCAATATAATCAAAGGAACTGGCAGAACAATCAGGGAAACTTTCAGAGCAATCCAGGTAAGTTTAAAAATATGAAGAATGACAATCAAGATATGCAGGATGGGCAGAATAGGAGATTTCAGCCTCCTATATGTTGGGCATGTGTAATGACAGGGCATTTAGCTTGTATGTGTAGAAGTCAAGGGTTTGTGCAGAATGGTCAATTTTCAAGAGCAGGGACTTCAAACTCACCTGAGTATTCACAGCAGAGTGGAGATGGGTTTGCCCAGAGTCAAACCGTGCAACAGGCACAAGCACCGAAAAATGCAGCATGGTTTGCAAACGCAGCAAGCAGCAGTGAATCTGCCACAAGGGCAGTCGCAGCATTCACCTATGCAGATACAGCAAAGCACAAGCACAGGGCAGTTAATAACTTCTAGGATGGGGGTGTCACTGTAGAGGGAGGGAATCCTTTTACAGGTACAGGAATGAAGCTGTATCTAAAATAGGACAGCTCACTGGGAGACTTGATGTGTTCAATACTATCCATGATGCTGAATCCTCACGAGGAACCAAGGGTAGATGTCAGTATAGGAGGCAAACGTTTTTTGTTTTTAGTAGACACAGGTGCAACAAGCTCATGTATTAAAGAAGGAACATTTTCAATGTCTGGCATTGCAATGAATACTCACGGTTTCACTGGAGCTATAGGCAGAGCTCCTTTTACTGAAGAATTACCAGTCTCTATATGAGAATGTGACATGTTGGTGCCATTACTGTATTCAAGGCAGACACCTGTCAATATATTAAGTAGAGATTTGATGACTAAGTTGAACATGACAATCTTGCTTACTGATGAAGGTATAGTGTGTTCAACACCAGGAATGCATTATTTAAATGTGAGTGAATTTATTATGGTGTTTGCAGGCCATGGACCATATGAGCAGTTCCATTGGAGCCTGAAGTTTTTCATTATGCGGTACACATTTTGTTGACATGGTTACCAGGCCTACTAGGCAGAACTATGAGAATACCTGATGAATGTCTTATCGGGCCAAAGATTCCTATGGATGAAGAGTTAGGGCAATTATTTCCTTTAGAATAACAAGCAGCCATAGTGCGAGAAGAAATGGCTTTGCTTGATGGAAATGATTATGAAGGAAAACGATGGTGCACAGTAATCGCCATCGAGGAGGCATACAGATTGACTGACATCACTGATGAAGATCTGTTTGGAGATCACCCTTCTGATGACGAAGTAGTGTTTGAAATGAGCATTACTTATTGGGTACGAGCCATTAAAAGTGCCAGTCTCATTTTGGACTACAGGCCCTTATGACGTAGGACTGTTGAAGGGGGTTGGAGAAGTAAAGATTAAATTGAAGCCAGGAGCAATTTTACCTCAAGCACAACAGTATCCTATATCTCGAGAGGGAGATGGAGGTATTTTTAAAACAATTTCCGCCATGATGGATCAAGACATTTTGGTGACATCAGAGTCACTGTGTAATACGTCAGTGTACCCTATCAAGAAATCTAAGGGAGGTCATGGAGGCTAATTCAACATTTGAGACCAATTAACCAGATTGTAGAGGCCGAGTTCCCTCCAGTTCCTAATTCTGCTACTGAAAGACCACAAAATGAGGCTCACTACATAGAAATGGAAATAGTCAGTCACAAGGTCCAAAAATGAATTTATTCACAACCCGGGCTGGGGTCTCAGTGCCCCACGAAGCATGCGTACAGACACTGTGGCGAGAGAGAGAGAGAGAGCCCTGAAAAACCGAAAGTACATACATATATAGTAGAGGGAATCATATTTGAAACATTTGACCAGCCCCCTCATGTGACAGGGTCCATAGGGTTCATGACCTTTCTACATAGGTAATATAACTAAGGCAACGAGTCTGCATTTTCCCCATCCTCCTATTGACAATGTACTGTCTGGGAGCATGGGGGCATATCGTGTTCCCTGGTACAAGGAAGCATTTGCTATACAGCTTATCTGTGTTGCTTCTGAAGCCTAAGGTCAGTCTGCTGTAAGGCCTGAGAATAGGGTTTTTCTCTAAAGGAGCATGTAGCATCTGCACATTTATTACAATTTATAGTGATGGAGAAAACATGGTTGAGATAGGCGGGCACCTAATTTATAGATTAGAAATGCTTCTGAAGACACTTCTACAATGTAAGACAAACAAAACACTCAGCAGAATGTGCATTCCTGCTTAGCAATTAGCAGGGGGTTCATGCCGCAGTCTTCCACCACGTTCAGAGTGAGAAGGGCAAAATGAACGGGGAGCTGAACTGAGCATTGCATCCAAGATGGCGAATAAAACAAAATGACAGCAAGGTCACCATTAGTGCGGCAGTAGGTTCGTAGTGCAATGTGAATGTGCTTAGGCCAATATGCATATGTACAAGACACTTAAAATAAACATATTTTCACACTACAATCTTATGTAAGAAACCTGTTGATTCACAAAATTTCACTGTGATTGATGTGAAAAATGTGTTTTTCTCAGTACCATTGCATGAAGACTCGCAGGATCGAAGTCATTTACATTCAGACAGATGAAGTTAAAAAGCACGAGATTTCCTCAAGGGTATTGTGAGTCTGCATCGATTTTCAATAGAGTTCTCCAGATGGATTTGAGCAATATTAATCTGGAAAGTGTTGTGTTGTAATAGGTAGATGACATTTTAGTTTGCAGCACTTCAGAGGAAGGATTCAGATGTGATTCTATTCAGTTGATGATTACACTCACTGATAAAGGATAAAAAGTTGACAAGGAGAAGTTACAGTATTGTCAACAAGAAGTGTTTTATATAGGTCAGTTGATTTTGCATGAAGGAACACATTTTACTCCCGAAAGAGCTGAATCTTGAAAACCATGAAGCCACACACGATAAAGCACATGCAAATATTTATGGGACTATGTAACTATGTCAGAGCATGGGTCTTTGATTACAGCTCATATATAAGGCCTTTACTAAAAGCTCTAAAGAAAGCACACGCAACACAAGAGAAAATTGTTTGGACTGAGTAGATGGGAGAAGGGTTTGATGAATTGAAAAAGGCAATCCGGAGAGCTCCAGTTTTAGGGATTCCTAATTATGCTGAGGAATTCTTTTTTTCTCTCATATGGATGGTACCATTATGACAGCAGTCCTCACACAGAGAACCAAATTGGGGTACAAGCCCCTTACATATTACAGTGGGAATTTAGACCCAGTAAAGAGGGGTCATTTTCCATACGAACAACCTTTTGCAGCTGCCTTGTTCGCCATTGAAAAGGCTACAAGTATAGTGATGGGATGCTCTATTACGTTGTTTGTTGAGCATGCATTATTTGCCATCTTGGAGAAACTGAAAGGGATGTTGACTTCTCACAGGGCTTCTGCCTACGAGATAATCATATCAAATCCGGCGATTAAAATAGTTTGATGCAAACTAGTGAATCCTGCCATGTTTGTAATTGAACCACTGGCAGAGGGTGAGCATGTGCAGGACTGTGCAAACTATATAGAGTCCTATGATGAAATCCCTAGGATAAAAGAAAATGCTTTGGCAGGGGGCGAAATTGTTTTTATTAATGGTTCTTCGAGGATCAATCAAAATGATGGACAGAGATATACGGGTGCCGCTGTGGTAAAACACACTGCCAATGGGGTTTTTCAAACATTGTTAAGTGCACAGCTGCCGTCTCACTATTCAGCACAGACTGCAGAGATAGTGGCATTGAAAGTCGCGCTCGAGAATCACGCAGTCAAGGAAGTGATAGTGTACAGTGACTCCGCCTATGTGACGTTGATGGTACATGCAGGATTAGCACATTGGAAAAGGAGGGCTACCTCAGAGAGGATGGCACTCCAGTGCAGCATGCCGCTTTATTGGACAGGCTTATTAAGGCACTACAACTCCCAGTAGCCATAACAGTCATTAAATGCACAGCGCACACTAAAAAGACAGACTTTATCTCACATGGAAATCAAGCAGCAGATGATGAAGCTAAACGCGCTGCATGTTTAGAAATTATCATGTCATTTGATACGCCTAATGTAAATGAAAGAATGGTGGTAATGATGAGTGTGTCTGAATCCTGTAGCAATCTTTCAAAGACACAATTAATAGAGGTCCAGGGGGAGCACCTAAAAATGAGAAGGTTCTATGGACACGAAGAGGGTGTTCTTTAAACCCTTCTGAAGCATTATGGCGACAAGAAAGCACTGGTAAACCAGTAATTCCTGTAGCCTTATTAAGGGTGGCACTGGAAAAGCTACACTACCCTATGCATACAACTAGGGAAAACCTTGCTGCAACTATTGCAGAGGAGTGGTATGTACCAAATTTGTTAGAACGCTTGTCAAAAATTCACAACTGGGCACACAGTTAGAGGAGTTATCCCGAGACCTAATGGCCCCTTTCAGCATTTGCATATCGATTATGATAGAAACATGATTGTAGTAGTTTGTCCCTTTTCACGATGGATTGAAGCTGGTCCGTGTACACACCCAGAATCCACCTGGGCAGCAGAATTCTTAGTGTGAGAATTATTTCCTAGATGTGGAATATGTGAAGTATTAAGATCAGATAATGGTCCTCATTTTGTGAATCAAATTTTTGAACATATTAGCTTGTTGCTTTGTATAAAGAACAAGTTTTCTTCAGCTTATCATCCACAAGGAAATGGGATCTGTGAGGGGCTCAATGGCTTGCCAAAATTGAAGCTTACCTTGAAGAAAGGGTGGTTGCATTGCCTACCACTGGTATTATATTTATTGAGTAACCAACCAGGTTTGGACCACCATCTTACCCCACATGAAATAGTGACAGGGAGGCAAATGAGGACACTCCTTAGACCTCCCTCCAGAGTTGGAAGTGATGCCCAGCCAACATCAGAACTGTTAGGAATGAAGTTACATAACTTCCTTACTTGTATGACTTCAAGTATATCTGTCATTTCAGATCAGCTACGGTGAAAAGTGTGTGGGGCAAAACAGAATACAGAAGGAGATGCTTCAATAAGTGGATTACAAGAAAAGTGTTCCCCAGAGATGCAGTCCTAATATGCAACTTTACAATTAAGAAGTGGGACGAGCCCTGCTTCAACAGTCCTTTTATAGGAGAGGACATCACACCATATGCAGTCAAAGTGCAGGGCAGACTCGCTTGGACTTTTCTGGGAGACATATGCTGGAGAGACCCCTTCTACCCCGAACCCTTCGGAAGCAAGCATCGGGGAGGAACTTCAGCATGTGGAGTCTAGGTCTATGACGAGGAAGAAGGACACAGAAGCTGTCGAATAAAGACAAAGAGTTTATTGGACTGTGGCTTATTTCGAACACTCTTTTCAGTCATATGGGAAATGGTCAAGGGAAGATATTCATTCTTGAGCCACAGGAGTTTGTGACATTGGACTGAGGCATGCTTAAGCCTTGATAAGATCTTGATTTTGTTTTTCGACAACTGGAAGAGGGTACAGTACCCTGATTCATTTCTCACTGAGTTCCTGTTTGGATTTGCCCATGGTGGTATCCAATGACCATATTTCACGGATCATATTTGAAGTTTTTCTTTTTGTGTTGCACACATATCCTGCTATTGTGGGGAGAACTACTAGCGTTCACGTTTTCCTGCAAGATTCTAAGAATGGTCCAGTCGTAAGGAGATTGCTCACAGTGAATAACGATCAAGTTCTGCAGCTCCAGAATATAGTGGAGAAGGTGAAAATGCCCCTATCAACTGATAATGCGCACAGACTGGTCAGTCTCTTTTTCTACTACTTGATTAGAGAATGCCCACAGCTTGCTAATAGACACACGGATGTCTGCACCTTTCTAAGGGACCCGAGAAATAATGCAGCATTGAATGAGATTTTGAGAGACTATATAGTACAAGAAAATGCTTATTCTGAAAGAACTCTGAGAACTGAATGAGATTTTCCCTCGAGGGACAGATCTGAGATCCAGTGGGAAAAAGAACTCTTGTTTCATGCTGAAAGTAAATCATCTTGTCATCTGACGAAGGGCTGATTCGTGGGATCCACTGGGAATCTGTGTTCATCGTCCAGTAAACAGTCAGTTGATCCAAGAAGTTTATCGAGTGAGATCAGCAGTTTCCAGAAGCAATACATAATGTTGCCATATTAAAGTTTTATTTTTTCCTTCCTTAGACAGTAAAACGGGAAGCATTAGTACCAATATCATCATGCCAGATCAGAGAGACGTCCACGTTGTGTAAAAAATTGATGCTGCACGTTCTCATACCTCTGTGTTATTTATGCTTTCATTCTGTTCATAATAATACTGCTTTCGCTCACTGTGCGCACATCCTATTACATAGATGTAAATGGAGCAAAGACTCATGGAAATCTTCCTAAGCAGAAGGAAGGTATAGATGAGGCAACTACTAAGCAAACAAGACCCTATGTAGTTATCCCTGTTCCAAAGAATGATGAAGAATCACCTAGGTTTGAGGTAAATGTTACTGACAGTCAGTCACATGCAAACAGTGTCTTAGAGATTATTTTTTGACACCAGAGACAGGCTTTACAAGGGAGAAAAAAGAAATTATTGTTGAAAGGTGAACCTACTCAGTTAATGGATGCAAATACGCCTAGTCCACGGACGAGTGTTCCTGTGATTGGTCCAGTTAGAAGAAACTATGTTGATATACTTCATGAAATAATGGTAGAAGGTCACAAGGGAAAAATTAAAGCTAAAAGAGCTACCAGGGAAGAATCCTTTCGGCTAAATAATTATTTGGATAGTTCAGCACATTTGGGAAACAACATATGCCATCAACATATGAGGGAAGTAGGAAGAAGAACCTCAAAGGAGGAATGCTTTGTATGTGCTCTCCTGCCATAGTATGGGGACATCTAAGCATCTAAGATCTTCATCGCTATTGAAATAGACGTCCAGACAGCACATTGTCTTTCCCACATAGCACTTTTCTGAACAAGAGGCCAGTTTATGGGTCGAGTTGCCTATTTCAAATGGGCAACTGAATGGACAGATCCAGATGAAGATGACTATGTGCAAGACTCTAAAACAAGAAACAGAGAGCACACCAATAATCATGTGATCAGTAACGAGAAGAATGGAGTCAAAGGAGCTGGAATAAGATGGGAAGTAAATAAAAGACTGGAGAGTCCATGAAAATCTGCAGAAGAATTTCGTAGATGGAAAAACAGAGGGCAAATGCAGATCTGGGGATCAGTTCTATCACCAGATGGCTGGGAAGAAGGAGTGGTGATCTGCAGAGCCTGGGTGGTCATTGGTTATTATAAACAAGCCATTGATGGCATAGTACAGAATGGCTGTAAGCCACTATGGCCAAGACTTGCTAAACTACTGGCCTGGGTCGAAGACAGGGGAGGACCGGTGCAGATAGTGCCTTTGGAGAGTGAAAAGTTGTGCTTCAGAAATAATGGCACAAGAAATGTTGGAGAAAATCAGAACTGTGGTTGAATCTTTGATGTACCAGGAATGATACTTAGAACAGCAGTAATCATGGATCACTATTGGGCTTGTGGATCCAGAGCATAGATGAGGCTACCCAAGGATTGGGGAGGATGATGCTCATTAGTGAATGTTCATGTTCCAGCATTGGTAATTCCAAAAAGCGACTAAAACCTTGACAGTTTTCTGAAAGCAGATGCTCACCTGAGAAAGAAGAGATCTGTGGAGCTGATAAGAAGAATGAAGAGAGAAAACTACTTCTCAGCAAAATCTATAGAAGCTTTTGATGCTATTCCTTATGAGCACAGAATATTTAGCCAGACAACTTCAGTGTTTTCATTGATCTTCATGCTGAGTGTCCCGGTTGGAGCAAATACCAAATGGCTGCAGATTACAAGATGGGAATTGCTATAGACAATCAACACGACTATAAAGTGATTCAATGCAATCAGAGACGAGTTGAGAGCCATACGACTGCTGACTCTCTAGAACAGATATGTCTTGGACATGATCACAGCAATGGATTTAGGTGTTTGTGCAAAAATTGGAGAATCATGTTGCACATTTATACCTTCTCATGATGACGAGAATGGAACTTTAACGGAGGCCATAGGGATGCTGACAAAGCTCCATGGCCAGATGATTCATGAAGTAGAAGACATTACTGATGACAGCTGGTTTGGATCACTCTTCTTTTGGTTTCCACAATGGATGGCAGACATCTTTAAGTTCCTTGGAGCTCTGATCCTAATGATATTGCTTAGATTCTGTGTGATCAAGATAATAATCTCCTAAGGCAAGAAAACAACCAGAAAAGCCATAGGGATGAAGATTATGGTTGTTGTTGAACCAAGATGCAAGGCCAAAGACTTGATAGATGAAGAAATTAGAGACTTTGTGAAGGCCAGTATCCATGCGCCTGAGGGGACGAAGTTCCTGTATCCAAAGAATCCTAAGAAATATCTGGGAAGATGGATCTATTGCAGTCCAAGTGGGCAGTGCAGGCTCATGACATGAAACAAAGATGAGCATGTGAAATCAGCAGGATGCCTGAAGGGAGTCATAAAGATATGGATCCCAAGAAAGCTCTTCTTCACACCAAGATGTCTGGATGTGAAGGATGATGAGAGAGCGGTTGATAAATCGCCCAGAGCGGGGAGTGTAGAGGAGGAGCCAAGTACCCTACCTCAACCACCTTACTCACATTGCCTATATGTTGGGAGTCCGAATTGCGAAAACTGTGCAGTACCAGTGAGAATACTAATACCTAGGAGAATCCTGGAGGCAAGACTCCCATTGAGAAAACTCTGCCTGCATACAAGAAAATATGATGGCCATTTGAATTGTTAAGTGACTTCAAGTCAGCAATCCCACTAAGTCAGTGCCTCGTCTGGGACGGCCAAGGGAAGCCCTTATTTATATATTTTTATGACAAGTTATACTCTGGATGATAAACCCTTATATAACGCCCCTCTCTTTGAATTCCCCTCACCTCACTGAGCCAAGAAGTAGGTTTGTTTTGCAATTTAAAAAGGTTTATTTGAAAAATTAAACAACAGATATATATCACACTTTTGTAATAAATTAATATTTGATATCACACTTAGACATATGACAGTGATCAACACTAGATGATGTTATACTAGCACACTGGTGTAATTACTTAGGAGTAGTATAGAGGATAAGGTAGCTGAGAATGCTTTATATGGTACAAGGAAATGCAAGGTGGAAAATAAGCAACACAGGAATAAACTTGATATGATTTCAGCAAAACATAATATAATCACTTTTCCCCTTTTGGCAATCCACCCCCCCTCTATGCAATGTAAGGAGGTGGAAGTAACACACACAGGGCCTCATTACACGGATGGCGGAGAACCATGGCGCTATTAGCGCCATGGTTCATGCCGGTAAAATACTGGCACTGCCTTGGCGGAAAGGGGAATTACCACCCCATTCCAAGGTTGGTGGGGCGGTAATTCCCCCTTCCACCATTGCCCTTCCCCATTCCCATTTTTGCCCCATAGGGCATAATGGGAATGGGGAAGGCGCTAATTGCGGTACCGCAAATTGCGGTACCGTAATTAGCTCCCTGGGTCCCTTTGCGGGTTGGTTTTTAACGCCTGCAAAAAGCAGGTGTTAAATCCCTCAACCCGCAAAGGGACCTCGTAGTAAGGCGGTAAGGATTTACCAGTACCGGTATTTTACCGGTACCGGTAAATCCTTACCGCCATCCGTGTAATGAGGCCCACAGTCTTCAGGAATACAATCACAGTACAATACGAATTCAGTTCCCCCCTAGCAAGCTTAGAGAAACAGGGATGATTGTAAACACAGGCAAAGTACTTTAAAGGTGGTATGCAAAGAAGGGAAAAATATGCTAAAAATGATTTTAATTCCCTCTAGAGGTTCAGGCTGAGTGAGATATACTTTAAATCAGTTCAGGCCAGCCCTATCAATGATTCAGGGCTGGTTACCAGGTTGAAAACGGAATTCCGTAATGGAAGCAAAAGACAAATATTTTTACACGTGGCTGAAATGAAACAAAATGTCAAATCGTGGTAATTTAATCGCGTGCGTCGAGCGCAATTATGAAGGAACTATAAGGAGTAGTAAGTCGGTTTAGAGCTTGTTGGAAAGCCTAGAATCGCAGCTTTAAAATAAACGGTTCAAGAGATACGGACGATTTTGTGAAGGTAGATTCTCAAAATAAAAGTAAAGCTCAGAGTGACAGATGACAGTTTTGCAGCTTTGAATCAACAGGAGGGACACGATTTCTATGATGCAGTTCTCAATAGGTTAACATAGTTTGAATTAGATTATTTTAAACTAAGAGATTGGTTTTGCACAGTTGTGGCTGAGTACTCACACTATATTTTGGACAGGAATGCGACTTCGTCACGGCTGAGGTTCTCTTGCCACTGGGTACTGGTTCTGCGCACAGCGATCTGGGTCAGCTCTCAGCACTGCACAGAGATCTTGTCTGGGTCTGGTCTCTCTGGATCTCTGGTCTCTCTGGATAGAGCACTGCTTTCTGGGTCTGCTACCGGTTCTGGCAAAAGTTCTTGGCAAATAATTCAAACAGATTGCCCGGCTGTTCAATGGTTTGCAAATGATTTTGAGGCCTGCTGAAAAAGGATTCAGCTTGTGGATTCAGGCCTCTCTGCTACAAGCTCTGGAGTCTGGGTTCAAAGTTCTGGTCTCTGGAGATTGATGGATTTGAAGTCTTGAGTCTCCGTCAGCGTGCTGCGCAGGAATTCAGTTGAAGGTTGGAAAATGAATGTCCCTGCCTGGGTTCCAGTGTCTCTTTTTATGTCTTTTGAAAATGGGTGTGAATGCTAACTTTCTTTGCCCAACCCACTCACGATTTGATAGGTCAAGGATATCTCTTTGACCTGATTTGAGAAGGGAACAGTGAGTCAGAGTGATGAAGTAGGTTTATGGTCAGAGGATTCTCCCCTTGTCAAATTGAACACAAATCTATTTCTTATCCAAATACCCATCTATCTATATACCATTTTTCTAATATTATATGTCCAGTTAACATAACCATCCGATCCCTGTCTTTGTAAGATGTTGTGTCCACTTTTGACAGAATTCTGCCCTTTTCATCCAGATAACGACCTCTAAACCTTTCCAGATTTTACACAAATGTGCACAAGGGATATGGGTTTCAGATAATAAAGTGTCATATTTTTAACATGCATACATTTGGAGTAACAACCTTATTTTCCGCTACTACTCCCCAGAACATACCACAGAGTCCTGACACCTCTTAAAATGTGCACAGAAAAATCACAAGAATGATATTATTTATATAACTTTTACAAGTCTGCACTATGAATTATCCATCTTTTTAAAATTATGCTCTGGCCCCAAAGGGGTGTGGTTTTCCAAAGCACATGGTGGAATTTCTGGTTTGTCCACTTCCTCCAAGCTCAGCTTGCTCACAGAGGCACTTCTCCTCCCACTTCTCCCAAGAGGAAGCTATTTTATGACCCCCCCCAATATAACATTTGCCTGAGCCCAAAACAGTGCTTTGTTCCGTTTCCTGCAGTCCCCAGGTGCCACTCCCCTAATTCAATCAGAGAGGTGTCATCTCCTTTTGGCAGGGGCAGCAGAATGCAACCAGGCCTGGGAACACAGCTGCTGATCAAGTTTCAACTCCTGTCGGGCGTAGTTGTCAGGCAGAATTCAATCTCTTTAAGCCAGGCTTCAGCTAAATGTCACTTTGGTTCCCAGTTTTCTACATTCAAACCAAACTTGCAATTTTTACACATGCAGCTAGAATACTGATTCTAAGTTCAAAACTGTGACATTTAAACAATTGCAACCCATGTGACACTCAAAAGTAGGTCACTCATTTATTCTAAACATTTCGATTTTAGTGGCTTTAAACCCAAATTCACTTAAGCAGCTGACATCCCCAGCTATTTACCATACATACATTAGACAATTACTTCCTTCAAGTCATTTCAGAATATAGTTTTGCATTGTATCCACCTCTTAGTAAGTCTTTCTTTGGCCTGGTTTGGTTCATTTGTTCAGTTTTACACAAGTGTCTGGTGGTTTTAAAACGCCGGCTTTCTGGTAGTGGTGAGCACCAGTATTGCACCCATTTTTGAAATTAATAACAACAGATTTTGAACAGCACCATATTCCTTAGCACTGATTTCGCTCATGGTGCTTCTGGCCCCTCACACTGGCGGGTTGCAGGTCAGGCGACCATTTTGTTGTGCGCAAAGACTGCACGGTTCTCCAGGATTCTGGCGCAAATGTGAGCTTTTCCTCCCTCTTGGATTTCCTAAGCCCACAGCACCAAGTGTTGCAGCATAATAGTCCAAACGTGAGTCAGGACACCCAACAAGCCCCCCCACCTGACTGCACTTTGATTTCGAGTCGAGGGGGAGTCGGGTGCAGAGGATGTTTTGATCCACGCGCTGGTATGTCCGCATCATCTTCTTCCAATTCCGCAGATGGCACAGTTCAGCATCTTTTCCTCCATCAGGTTGGATCGATCGGTTCTCCTCGCCTGTCCTGATGGGAATATTGGGCGGTACCCTGGGCCCCTCGGATTTTTGCTCCCGGTCTCCGGTCGTTCTCCTTGGTCAGTCTCCATGGTTTCCTCTCTCCTAGGATGTTAAAGCAAAGCGGCAATACACATTCCTAGACATGTTTCCACCACTATTAACGGTGTGGCGAACATATACATTTTATACATCCGGATACATTTTGCAGTCTTATTTTAAAAAACAAGATATAACAGTATACATTGACATTTAAGAATCATAATATTTTAGAGACTGTGTGTGGGATATTTTAGGGTTGGAACTGAATTACTCTGGAGCGGCCCCCTCTGGGATTCCAGAGGATTCCTCCAGTTGCTGCAGAGTGTGCCTGGGATGGCAACACTTTAGCTGATTTATATGGACCCACTTGTCTTCCATTTCCGCTAAACTACCTTTGGGGATGGGGATCTTGTATGCCACTGGGGAGACCTTGTCTATAATTCCAAACGGTCCCTTCCATGTAGGCAAAACCTTTCGCTGTTTGGCCTGATTTCTTTGGAAATGGTATAGATTGACCCGGTCTCCCACATCATATACTTTCCTGGAACTTTTCAAATCGTAATGGGTGTTCATGCTATCAGCTGATCTTTCTAGATTCCGCTGAGCATAGGCAAAAGCATGTTGAAGGTGTTTCCTTAAATTCTCCACATACTCATGAGTTGTGGAGGCATTTATCAATGTCTGCTCTTGGGTCCTGTAGAGCAAATGCTGGGGAAGCACCATCTTGCGTCCAGTCATCAGCTCAAACGGTGACATTTTAGTTTCAGATGAAGGGGTAGATCTGATGGCCATTAGGACCAGAGGTAATCGGATATCCCAACTTGCCCAGAATCTGCCACAAACTTTTTTAATATGCTCACAATGGTTCTGTTGGATCTCTCCACTGCACCAGAAGAGGCTGGCGGGTAAGCAATATGTAGCTTCCTTTTGACCCCCAGTATCTCCCACATCTTTGTCATTACCTCGCTGGTGAAATGGCTACCTCTGTCTGACTCAATCCTTTGAGGTAGACCAAAATGGGAAAAGATGTGGTTAATCATCAGGGCAGCTGCTGTTTCTGCCTTGCAGTTTGGGGCCGGGAGACATTCCACCCACTTGGTAAACAAGCATGTGACCGTCAACATGTACTTGTTTCCTCTAGACGAGCGAATCACAGGGCCTACGAAGTCGATTTGCAAATCTGACCATGGCAGTGTCACCCCCCTCTTTTGGAGAGACGCACGGTGTGTGGGATGATGGCTGAAATTGTGCACACACCAGACACCCCTTCAAGTATTGCTCGAGGTCCTGCCCCATGTGTGGCCAGTAAGCAACCTCTCTTAAGATCTCAAGTGTTGTATGAAACCCCCTATGACGGCAGTGGCCGCATCATGGGCGTGACTTAACATCAGGCTTCGGAATGTGGTAGGGACCGCCCACTGATCATGGCCAGCTTGGGATTTCTTTACCAACAAACTGTCTTGGAGTCGGAACATCTTTGGACATTTCATCAACACTCTAAGGTCCTCTTTCCCAATGTAATCAGTATCCGTCAGGGGAAAGTTCTCAGGGTCCTCAATGTGTTGGTAAAACTTACCAATTATTGGATCCCCCTTTTGAGCCATAATCAAATCAGCATCTGGGGTCTCCTTACTCCATTGTGAAGTTGAAAGATCATTGTGAGCATTTGTCTGGGACCTAGTGATAGCAGTGACCTGGAGTTCCCCCAACAGGGACTCAATCTCTATTAGATCCCCTTGGTTGGCCCAGGTTTTGGCCAGCTGATCAGCTAAGTCATTTCCAGTTTGTCTGGTCCCTCTACTTTGGAATGACCCTTGATCTTTTTCCAGAAGATGGTCATCCCATTCAAGGTAACCAGATCATCAATGTTTTGGATCAACTTCCCATGTTTCAAGGGTTTGTTGTTAGCACATAGCATGCCTCTGGTTTTCCAATTGACCATGTGCTCCATGAACCCGTTCCGTACATAATCCGAATCCGTGATTATGACCAGTTCGTGGAGTTGATGTTGGACAGCAGTGAGGATGGCTTGATACACAGCCATCAATTCTGCCACCTGACTACTTCGGGGACCAATTTTGTACCCAGCGTAGGGTTCTGGGGACTCCTTCACCCATGCATTCCCTACGCCGGCCACCAGTTCTTTTTCCCCGTTGTTGTCAACATGGTAGGAGCATCCATCCACATAGACAGTGGGCATCCAATCACACTTGTCTTCTTCAAAGACTTTGTGTGGGGAATTAAGGTATGCCTCCATGTTGTCCTTGATTTTTAGACTTTCGTCCTCGAGACAGTTTTCTCTGGCACAATCATGCAAGTCAGCCAGACCTTGCGCAAGGGGACTCTTCTTGTTTTGGCCATATCTGACCTCCACAGGAAAGCCTTGCATTGACAGAATCCAGGAAGTAATTGGGGAATTACTCACATTTCTGGCCCGGATTCTGTCACTTTGGAGGTATTGCAGAGGCAGGTGTGGAGTCTCCACTATGATGTGTTCCCCCTGGATGAACGGGCGGTAATTCTTCAATGCCCACACCGTTGCCAGGAGTGCCTTCTCACAATCGTGAATTTTTCCTCCACAGAGGATAAAGTTTTGCTCGCATAGGAGATTACTTTATTGACCTTGTCATGCTTTTGGTATAATACTGCCATCAAGCACGTATTAGAGAACCCTGTCTCCAGGAAGAACTCCTTGTTTCTGACAGGGTAAGCTAGGCAAGGCGCTTGTGAGAGGCTTCTTTTGAGTTGGCTTACTGCCTCAGATTGTTCGGGACCCCATTCCCACTTGACCTCCCCCTTCAAAAGATGAATCAGGGGTCTAGTGATCTCTGCGTAGCCCTCAATGAACTTTCTGCTGTAATTAGTCAGTCCAAGGAGGCTCCTTAGTTCCCGCAGAGTTGTGGGATCCTTCAGTTTCTGAAGTGCTTCCACTTTATTTTCTTGGGGACAGAGACCCTGAGGAGTAATCTCTTGCCCCAAGAAATTAACACAGATTCTAAACCACTGTGTTTTCTGAAAGGAAAGTTTTGCTCTGGCGGCCCTCAACTGTGTCAGAACATAACGGATCTCCGCTATATTTTCCTCCACAGATGAACTTTTAATGAGGACATCATCTACATAAGCCAAGTTACGCCTTGCACCCAGGTCGGGCATGGCCTTGTGTAGGAAAATGTTGAGTTGAGGTATCCGAAGGGAGTCCAGGTCCATGTGTGCTGCTGGCCCCCAAAGGTAGAAGCCAGTTTGTATTGGTCCACCCTACTGACAGACACGGTCCAGTATCCATTGGTCAGGTCTATAGCAGTGAATACCTGTGACCCCTGAATCTGGGCCAGCCCTTGGTCAATGTTGGGCAGAGGCCATCGGGAAGTATGGACCCGTTTGTTGAGCTCCCTAAGTTCGGCGCAGAGTCGCCACTGGCCGTTTGGCTTCAATATTCCCAGCACCAGATTATTGAAGGTGCTGTGTACTGGACGGATTATCCCCCGGGACTCAAGGTTCTTAATTATTTCAGTAAGGAACTCCATGGATGCGAGAGGCAAACGATATTGCTTCACAAACACTGGAGTCATGCCAGGGTCCGTGGGAATTGTTGTTGTGTGGATGTCGGTGCGACCACAGTCGTATGAGTCTACCGCAAAGAGATCTTGGAAATCCAAGAAAACTTGTTTCAACTTTTGCTTCTGTTCCAGAGTCACACAGGCATCAGCTAGGTTGACTCTCTCTTCCACTATCTGCCTGAAGTCTGGAAAGACTTCTGGTTTTGCTATCTCAGCGGCCTCCTCCATCTGGGTGGAGAAGTCCCTGGTCAGAGTGTTGATTTGGACTGGAGGCTTCAGGTGGGAGAGGCACCCTCATGGACCTGAAAATCACCTCATCCCCTCTGAAGTCACAAGTCACATCTTCCTTACCATAAGGGCAAGAAGTGTACACCAGGAAGTTCCCCCCATGCCGGGTAAAGATCCTGTCTGGTGTTGTATTGTCATCACTGTCACTGTCAAAACAGTCCTTGGGGATCGGTCCTAACAGTTCATTTCCTAAATCAATGGAGAAATGTAGGTCATCAACCGCCATTCCAACAATGGTGCCTGCGGCTAGAGTAATACTCTTTAAGTCGCTGTTATCCACCTCTATTGGAATGGTGTCATGTTCTATGTTGACTAATGGTGTTGGGTTTACCCCTAACCCTTGCTGTTTGAGGGAAGCATTTAGATGAATATAAGCATCAGGGTTTTTCAATTGTTGTACTCTTTTAACTTTCACTTCCAGGGAGAATTGTCAGGTCCTTTCTGGGATGGTAACCTCCTCCTTAATCCGAATTTCAACTGCATAAGGTAGCAATTGAGCTGACCTAAATGCTTTTTCTGGATCATCAAAGCCCATGGGATTATCTGCTAATCGGGACCAAGCTTTGAAGTTTATTAGGTCCAAACTAATGGCAAAGCGATTGAGAATGTCACTGCCTAAGTAAAAGGCGGCAGTGACGTCTCGCACGACCCAACAATTATGGACTATGCTCTTGTTGCCAATGGAGATTTTGAGCATACACCTGCTTGGCAGGAGATGTTTGGAATTGGGTGTTTCCAGATCCATTTCCCATTTGTCTATCAGTTTGAATGCGGGAATAGCTGGATCTTTTGGGAGTTGGTGGAACATAACTTTGCTGATGAAGCTCTTACCGTTGTTCACACACACTTAGGCGAGAACAGAGTCCTTCCCATCATTTAACTGAACAGAGATGAACAACTGCTCTCCAATTTGCTGAATAGCAGCCAGGCTCTGAGCTGATTTCACATCTTTCTGGACTATCAGAGTAGGAATGTCTGATTGTGGATTAGTCAAAGAATTTCAGAGTATTTCCTTCCAGTGTGAAATACTACCATAAACTGGAAGGAAGGTTGATTTTCAGAAATAGAGAGGACCCCCCATCACCAGTCTGTTGTCCTACTGCTATTACTGTCACGTCTGGAATTTGGTTGTTCTGGAAGTGAAATTCTACTTGGTCAGATTTTTGTTCAACCATGTGGCAGGTGCCGTTTAAGCTAACATAGTTGACACGCTGCTTTAATTTTATTGGTCGGCTAGTCTGGGTCCAGAGGACCTTGTTTACGCAATCTATTAGGGGTGACAACCTTCTCAGGAGGTCATTCCCTAGTAAACAAGGGGTGCCTTCTGGAGTCACTACTATGACCGGGTGTTTCACCTTGTGTCGCCCAATTTTGATGTCCAAATCCGCAGTCCCCTCGACGGGAATTTCCTTCCCGTCAAAGTTCTGGAGTTGTCCAGGAAGAGAGGTGAGAGGAATACGGTACTTCTGTGCCCTTCCTGCGTTTAGTTCATCAAAGGCCCTTTTGGACAGAAGGGTAGCTTGGGATCCAGTGTCCACCAGTGCCAAAATTGTACCATGCCCCTGTACTTGTACCGGGGCATAGTATCTTCCCTCCTTCTCCTCAAGGGGGCACAGATAATGCACATTTTTGGACAACTGGTGGGCTAATATTCTGGTTTTGGACATTGTGTGAGAAGAGATTTGGGAAGAATTCTGTGGAGAGTCATGGGAATCTGCAAGAAAAAGTTGCCAACTTAAAATGGTTTTGGGTTCCCATGGTTCCGGTTCTGGGCCGCCCCCCCCTTTTGGAGGCAGTCATCAGGATGGGTTTGACCCATGGGATTTTGGTATTGTTGGTTCTGGGATAGAATGATGGGGGGCGACAGCTCAATCCCCACATCTACCCCGTCTATGGATGCGGTTTTAGGTTACCCTGGTTCCGGTTCTGGGCCGCCCCCCCTTTTTGGAGGCAGTCACCAGGATGGGTTTGAACCAGGGGTTTTTGGTATTGTTGGTTCTGGGATAGAATGATGGGCGGCGACAGCTCAATCCCCACACCTACCAAGTCTGGGTTGGAATCCCTTGGGACCCATTTTTCCTTGGGAGGAGTTCCCCCATCTCTGAAGGAGAAGATCCTTTTCCCAGGATCCTCTGAGGATCCCTCTCCCTCAAATTGGAAGACCTATACCTCCTCCACAAAATGGGTCTGTTTGGGTCCTTTGTTTCTCCTACCTCCTCTTTGCTCCTTGGGTGGCAGACTTTCAGGGGTAGGAGATTTTATTTCCGGTTCCTGAGTTTCCAGGGGCTGTTTACAAGTGGGGAAGGAAGCTTCCTCCACGGCTTTACACCCCCCTTCCCCTTGTGCCTCCTCCCTGGGAACCGGTGGGTTATCGGGGCGCTGCCCCCGTCATTGTTCTGGAGCACCAGGCCCAGAGTTTGGGGCATTCTGCGGTGGCATGCTCATCTGAGGGTTCTGTTGAGCCCTCAGTATGTGACCCAGATCCCGTGCCATATTTTGGACCTGGCGCTCAAGTTGGGAAACCCGCTCAGGCTGATATGGGGTTCTGTTTTCTCCCCTGGGCTGATCCCGGGAAGGGTAGCTATCCCTTCTCTGGTAGTGCCCCAGGTTGGGAAGATTTGGGTACCCCTCCACCCTTGGACTCCCCTCTCCCGGATTAGGTTGTCTGGGCTCAGGGAAGTGGGGAAAGAAGGATGGATGATTTTGGGGCTGGAAGTTGGGTGGACACCTGGGGAACAAGTTCTGCCCAGGATTTGGTGAATTTCTGCCCTGCTAGGGGAAGTGCGGAGGGAAGTTCCCTGGGTTGGGCGCTTGGTTGGATCCCCCCCCTTGGGCCGGAGGAGTCCACACATAACCCAGGATTGGACTGTTTCCCTTATAGTGGGGACTTACATA
The DNA here is from genome assembly GCF_040938575.1 of Ambystoma mexicanum. Lineage (NCBI taxonomy): Eukaryota > Metazoa > Chordata > Amphibia > Caudata > Ambystomatidae > Ambystoma > Ambystoma mexicanum. Next base: position 288,695,037 of record NC_090930.1, on the reverse strand, counting down.
GTGAGGGGAGCGGCTGACCCCATTTGTGGGACTACCTCCTTGACTCCCTGTCTGTGACTGGCCAGAGGGCCTTCTGGGCTGTGAATTGTTAGGTGCAGGCAGGTTTTTAGGCCCCCCCATCTCCAAATCTAAAACGGGGGCAACCTTTACCTCTGCCACCTTGGCAGCAGCAGGAGTGCTGTTGGTTTTGGGGTTTTTGGGCTGATTCTTATTTTCCACTGGTTTCTGCACCTCATAGATGTGGGTGGCCTGCTCAATGACCCAGTCTAAAGATCCTTTCTCGTGAAAATTTCTCACGAGCTGGGTCATTATGTATTTGGGTAAGGCATGGAAAAACATATTAACAAATTCCTTACTGTCGGTGCGCACCCTTTTGGTAGTCTGCGCATAAGCACGCTTTAACTCCTGCACAAATTCTTGTGGGGCCTGATCCTCCCCACATTGCAAATTGTAGGCTTCCTTGCAAGCCTCTTGAGGATTTCTATGAACAGAACATTTTTTCAAGATGGCCGCCCTATAGGTGGACCATCTTGAATGATTTTGGTCCTCCAGCCCCGCAAAGAAACTGGAGTATTCTGGGGAGAATGACCATTTGACGTACTGGATGCAGCTACTGCAGTCCTTCAAATGGAAAGTCTCCATCATTTGCTCATAAAGCTCCAAGTGTTCCCAAACAGAATACTTGGCGTTCTTGTGATAAGGGGTAATGACACTCCTTCTTGCCTTGATCTGCTTTAAGGGGTCCTTAAGCAAGGCCCTTTTTGCCTTATTGGCCTTTTTGGTTCGGGTAACCCTGGTCCACTCATCCTCTGACTCAGAGGCACTGCTCCCAGAGGTGCCCGTCTGATCTTCCAGGTTTTCCCGGATTCTGCGAGCCTGGGAATGGCTGGCAATGTGGGAACCTGGTCTCCTGTGTCCTGGGCCGCTCAGAGGAGTCTTCAGATCCCTCCTTGCTGCCAGGATTTGATGGGTACCCCCCCCCCCACTGACCTAACTGGGCTGAGGTTTTCAGGATGCCCTTAGTGGGCCTACTCTCCTGGGGTTCCCCACTAAATTGCACTGTGCTTAGCTGCCCATACCCGGAAGCCCGCCCCTCCATTCCTGGGTGGTACTGGCCTATGAGCCCCATACTTTTGGCTGGATAGTAATCTGCCATCTCTGTGGCCCTGTGATCATGTGCGCAAGGGGACATGGGAGTGGCAGAGTCCAGGGACTGGGAGAGGTGGAGGCCTCTGGTACGAGGGCTCCTGAGGTTATGCTCAGCGGTTTCCCTTTCCCAGCCAACTTCATCTCTGTCAGCCCCTGCTCCCTGTTGCAATGCAAGAGCCTCGGCTTTCAGTTCCTCAATCAAGGCCTTACTAGACTCTATCAGTCTCTCCTGCATGGATACCTGTTGCTGGAGCCTATCATTGTGTTGACAGAGAGCCTAATTTTCCCTCTGTGCTTCCTGATTGGTCCTGGAGCACTGGGTCAGTCTTTGCTGCAGGGCGGTTACCTCCTGGGCACCGTCCCTACTGGCCTGCTCCTTTCTTGTCAGAGCATATTCCACCCTCCCGGTGTGCTCTAACAAGTTCTGATGCTCTTTTTGGAGGTCACCCAGTCCCTGGAGGGCCAAGTGATTTTCTTGAATTTTTCTTTTTAAGTGGCAGACTTTCTGGCCTAAGGTTTCCTGAGTAAGAGCCTGCATCTGTGCCGCCAGGTCATCCCTCTGCCGTTGAAGGGCACCAGCTTTCTGGCGCTCTTGATCAAACTCTGCCTGGGTATCCAGGTCTTTCCAAATGAATGTATTGCTTTCCTCTTTCTCTCTGTCTAGTCGGATTTGCAGGGTGGCTACCTGCTCTGTGCATGCCCTGTTAAAGTCTAGTTGTTGCTCCAGCTTTTTCTGGCTCTGCAGTAGGGCGTCCGAACATTCTTGGTACTCCTTCTGCAAGGCCAGAAATCTGTTATCCTGGTCAGACTTTTCCTGTTGCAGGATATCCATATCCTCGTTTATTTTAATAATATACTGCCTACTATCATTTTCTGACTCCTGGCTCCTGTGCAGCCTCTGCTCAGAAGAGACCAGGTCAGATTGAGCCTTCTCTAATGCCATCAGTTGCCTATTTGCCAGATCTTGGCCTTCAGCACATTTGTCTGTATGGCTCCCATATGTAAATATAAATATGCCGCTACCCTGGCAATCTTGTTGTGCTCATCCTTGGCCTTAGGGGCCATATATAGTTCACTCAGGGCCACATGTAAGGGACCCTGATCTCGGTAACACAAAAACAACGGTTTTATAGGAAGAAATATTTTATTGCTCGATATATCTGAGGTAAAGCTAGAAGTTCATATCCTCGAACTCAAGTGCAAGATGTGGCGAAAAAAAGCGGCAAATCCAACGAAGTAAGTGCATCGCTGTTCAGAACTGGAGATTAAATTCTGTAGCTGTATGATGGTGGTTCAACCTAGGAGAGGTTAACTGTTCGTATTCTGTTGTCCTGTGTTGTTATTTTAATGGTTCCCGTAGGTCACAGGAAGGCAGAGAAACTTCAGCGGTTGGAAATGCACAAATAAAAGTGGTCGAAGGGCCAAGGTGGTGAGGTGAAGCTCTAATAAAAATAGCACACTCTTTTCATCTGAGTGCGCGCAGGAGTGGTTATTCCGTGGCAATATCTTATCCCTTTCCGTACAGATATTTGGTCTAGGTCATGAGAGCCCTCATGACCTGTAGGGTCGACCGGTTTCGATGGCACTCGTAATTGGGGCCATATTCATCAGGACCATGATTCAGAAGAGGGAGGATGAATCCGAGAGTTTCAGATTTGTCTGAAACGGGGCCAGGTAAATCCTCTATGCACACTGTGTGCTGGAGGAGGTCTATCTGTCGTGGACTGGCTGGTGGCTCTGTGTCTATCGTGAAGGCGTCTGTCTTGGAGGCGTCTGTCTCGCTCGGTGCAGCCGCTCAAAATGAGCAGGGACCCTGATCTCTCCATATATCTGACCCTGTTTCAGTGATCTGGGGTGCGATTTCCTGCAACCAGACCGCCTGATCCTGATGAGCCCACTCACCTCTCACAAATAGCTTACTTAAGAGGTGTTCTCTGGCTATTTTGATATCTACCAAGGTCGTCATTCTGGAACTTGATTTCCTTCCTGACTTACAGAAGTTTGTATTTTATTTTGCAAAACAGACCGTTTCCTTAGAGAGTTCCTTTGAGGGGTGTTTTTACAGTGTAACACGGCGTGGAGATCCAACATAATTTATATATTCTGTCATTTAGCACACTGTATTAATCTGCACAAGTGATAGATCTAATCCAGAATCCCCAGCTACAAGTCCCCACTCTGTTAAGTGACTTCAAGTCAGCAATCCCACTAAGTCAGTGCCTCGTCTGGGACGCCCAAGGGAAGCCCTTATTTATATATTTTTATGACAAGTTATTCTCTGGATGATAAACGCTTATATAACGCCCCTCTCTTTGAATTCCCCTGACCTCACTGAGCCAAGAAGTAGGTTTGTTTTGCAATTTAAAAAAGGTTTATTTGAAAAATTAAACAATAGATATATATCACACTTTTGTAATAAATTAATATTTGATATCACACTTGGACATATGACAGTGATCAACACTGGATGATGTTATACTAGCACACTGGTTTAATTACTTAGGAGTAGTATAGAGGATAAGGTAGCTGAGAATGATTTATATGGTACAAGGAAATGCAAGGTGGAAAAGAAGCAACACAGGAATAAACTTGATATGATTGCAGCAAAACATAATATAATCACTTTTCCCCTTTTGGCAATTCACCCCCCTCTATGCAATGTAAGGAGGTGGAGGTAACACACACAGTCTTCAGGAATACAATCACAGTACAATACGAATTCAGTTCCCCCCTAGCAAGCTTAGAGAAACAGGGATGATTTTAAACACAGGCAAAGTACTTTAAAGGTGCTATGCAAAGAAGGGAAAAATATGCTAAAAATGATTTTAATTCCCTCTAGAGGTTCAGGGTGAGTGACAGATACTTTAAATCAGTTCAGGCTAGCCCTATCAATGATTCAGGGATGGTTACCAGGTTGAAAACGGAATTCCGTAATGGAAGCAAAAGACAAATATTTTTACACATGGCTGAAATGAAACAAAATGTCAAATCGCAGCAATTTAGTTGCATGCGCCGAGCGCAATTACGAAGGAACTATAAGGAGTAGCAAGTCGGTTTAGAGCTTGTTGGAAAGCTTAGAATCACAGCTTTAAAATAAAAGTTTCTATCACAAACGATTCAAGAGATACGGATGATTTTGTGAAGGTAGATTCTCAAAATAAAAGTAAAGCTCAGAATGACAGATGACAGTTTTGCAGTTTTGAATCAACAGGAGGGACACGATTTCTATGATGCAGTTCTCAATAGGTTAAAATAGTTTGAATTAGATTATTTTTAAAATAAGAAATTGGTTTTGCACAGTTCTGGCTGAGTACCCACACTATATTTTGGACAGGAATGCGACTTCGTCACGGATCGGGTCAGGATTGGCTGCGGTTCTCTCGCCACTAGGTACTGGTTCTGCGCACAGCGATCTGGGTCAGCTCTCAGCACTGCACAGCGATCTTGTCTGGGCTCTCTGGATCTCTGGTCTCTCTGGATACAGCACTGCTTTCTGGTTCTGCTACCGGTTCTGGCAAAAGTTCTTGGCAAATAATTCAAACAGCTTGCCTGGCTGTTGAATGGTTTGCAAATGATTTTGAGGCCTGCTGAAAAAGGATTCAGCTTGTGAATTCAGGCCTCTCTGCTACAAGTTCTGGAGTCTGCATTCAAAGTTCTGGTCTCTGGAGATTGATGGATTTGAAGTCTGGAGTCTCCGTCAGCGTTCTGCGCAGGAATTCAGTTGAAGGTTGGAAAATGAATGTCCCTGCCTGGGGTCCAGTGGCTCTTTTTATGTCTTTTGAAAATGGGTGTGGATGCTAACTTTCTTTGCCCAACCCACTCACGATTTGATAGGTCAAGGATTTCTCTTTGACCTGATTTGAGAAGGGAACTGTTAGTCAGAGTGATGAGGTAGGTTTATGGTCAGAGGATCCTCTCCTTGTCATATTGCACACAAATATATTTCTGATCCAAATACCCATTTATCTATGTACCATTTTTCTAATATTATATGTCCAGTTAACATATTTTCTGTAGCACCAAACCATCCGATCCCTGTCTTTGTAAGATGTCGTGTCCACTTTTGACAGAATTCTGCCCTTTTCATCCAGATAACGACCTCTAAACCTTTCCAGATTTTACACAAATGTGCACAAGGGATATGGGTTTCAGATGATAAAGTGTCAGATTTTTATCATGCATACATTTGGAGTAACAACCTTATTTTCCGCTACTACTCCCCAGAACATAGCACAGAGTCCTGACACCTCTTAAAATGTGCACAGAAAAATCACAAGAATGATGATATTATTTATATAATTTTTACAAGTCCGCACTATGAATTATCCATCTTTTTAAAATTATGCTCTGGCCGCAAAGGGGTGTGGTTTTCCAAAGCACATGGTGGAATATCTGGTTTGTCCACTTCCCCCAAGCTCAGCTTGCTCACAGAGGCACTTCTCCTCCCACTTCTCCCAAGAGGAAGCTATTTTACGACCCCCCGCAATATAACATTTGGCTGAGCCCAAGACAGTGCTTTGTTCAGTTTCCTGCAGTCCCCAGGTGCCACCCCCTAATTCAATCAGAGAGGTGTCATCTCCTTTTGGCAGGGGCAGCAAAATGCAACCAGGCCTGGGAACACAGCTGCTGATCAAGTTTCAACTCCAGTTGGGGGTAGTTGTCAGGCAGAATTCAATCTCTTTAAGCCAGGCTTCAGCTAAATGTCACTTTGGTTCCCAGTTTTCTACATTCAAACCAAACTTGCAGTGTTTACACATGCAGCTAGAACACTGATTCTAAGTTCAAAACTATGACATTTAAACAATTGCAACCCATGTGACACTCAAAAGTAGGTCACTCATTTATTCTAAACATTTCGATTTTAGTGGCTTTAAACCCAAATTCACTTAAGCTGCTGACATACCCAGCTATTTTCAATACATACATTAGACAATTACTTCCTTCAAGTCATTTCAGAATATAGTTTTACATTGTATCCACCTCTTAGTAAGTCTTTCTTTGGTCTGGTTTGGTTCATTTGTTCAGTTTTACACAAGTGTCTGGTGGTTTTAAAACGCCGGCTTTCTGGTAGTGGTGAGCACCAGTATTGCACCCATTTTTGACATTAATAACAACAGATTTTGAACAGCACCATATTCCTTAGCACTGATTTTGCTCATGGCGCTTCTGGCCCCTCACGCTCACACTGGTGGGTGACAGGTCAGGCGACCATTTTGTTGTGCGCAAAGACTGCGCGGTTCTCCAGGATTCTGGCGCAAATTTGGGCTTTTCCGCCCTCTTGGATTTCCTAAACCCACAGCACCAAGTGTTGCAGCATAATAGTCGAAACATGGGTCAGGACACCCAACAGAATGAAATCCTGGAAGAAGCAGTGCAAATAAGCGGCAAGGATGAATGGTGACTTCACAGTGAGCTGAGCTGACATGCATGGAAAAATGCAGAGACTAGAGAGTGCTGACATTCTATGAGGCATCAAGAAAGTATCAAGGATAAGTGACATCTTGGGATCAAGGTGAAGAAATATATGCCACAAAATGGATGAACATATCAAGTCAGTCTACACGTGTACAGATGCAAAAGAAATGCAAGCAGACAAAGTTATCCTGAGGCTAGCTTTACAGTGAATAGATTGCGGCATGCACCAGTATATACATGTAGATGAATAAGTAAAGGATGGATGTTTCCACTACGTGTTATAGCAGTGCTGGACTTTAAAAGGAAGGCCTCATTTTCAGTGTGTCGCAGCTAATAAAAATTGAAATAATAAAGTGAGTGTCGATAAGGCGAGGTTGGATGATCCATGAAGTCAAGTGAAGAAGCCAAGATCTTATCAGGCGGAAGTTAGCTAACATTGGATACAAATCATGAGAAGGAACAAAACTCCTGTTCAAAAGACATGAACAAACAAGGAAGACGTCAGAGGTCTATTAAAAAATAGTATTTTAAAGACAGGAAAATCTCGAAATCATGGTCTTCAGTCATGTGGAAGGATGAAGTTGGACAAACAACATGCTCACACCTACGCATGAGGGCAGAGCATTCCTTCACTCACCTGAATACTCCACAGTACAGAACAAAATCAAGGCCAAGCTTCAAAGCCTAATTGACTGAACAGACCACTGAGGTGATGATGGATTGATATGCTAATTGGTGGGAAGCTATGGTTAAGACGAGCTCACCAGCACCTGAAAGGCCAGCCTGCGTGCCTCCAGACATGGGTGGAAAACTACTGATGAAGGTGAGAGTTCCAACCAATTTTAGGGGACCGCATAAATAAGGGTCCTATAGTTTGTGTAGCCAATGAGACATCATGTATTTAGTGACGTTCATAGTGGTCATTTTGGGGGGAGGGCTTAGTTGTCTCACCTGATGATAGGACAGCAAGAAAATATACAAACATAGGATTATCGAGACAAAAAAAAACACTATAATGAACAAATCTCAACTGCAGCAGATTCCACTAGCAAATTGTTTAACATCCTAAAATCAATAGAGCAATTACACCTCCATATGATCCATCGCAAGAGGAATGTGATAAAACTCAGACAGCCTTTTTCCAAAAAATTGCTAACGCTAGGGAACAAATTGTAAAAGCTCAATCCAGCAACAGATAACGTGATTGGTGGCTGAGTCCCATCAGACTCCAAACGTTTTCTGACACCGTGATGCAGTAATATTGAACTTGTCAGAAAACGTTTGGAGTCTGATGGGACTCAGCCACCAATCACGTTATTTGTAGCGGTCAAAACAGTGGATGGTAAACAGACATTGCCCTGATCTGAGGAAGGCACTAGGAGTGTGCCGAAACACGTGTTATCAATAAGGGCCATCAATAAATTTATTTTCTTTATGACTAAGTGTCCAAAACTTTGAAATACATTTGTGGCGCAATTAAGAGATGTGTGCAGCCCCCGAGTTCTTTTTACAATCGGAGTGGGGGAACTCTTTGTCTCCGGTTCTCCTGCACACACCATTGCGACACCACCGAATTTGGTGCATAGATCTTAAGTCGCGGAGGTCTAAGAGTGATTTACCCCAAAAAGTTCCCTACAACAAATTATACTATTACCTTAGATTGCTAAAAGCCATCAAACCTTACTTGTCTGATGATAATTGTGCCATCATCGCAAGGGCAACTATACTTTCACACCTGGATTACGATAATGCACTCATTTTAGGGGCCAACAATCAAAGTCTGGCCTGTTACCAACACATCCAAAACAATGCAGTGAGAATCACTTCACAAAAGTCTAGATTGTATCACATCAGCAAGGCCCGAAGAGAGCTTCACTGGTTGAAAATTGAGGATATTGTGCAGTTTAAGGCCCTGACGTTGGTGCACAGATGTATCTTTGGGAAAGCTCCAGCCTACCTAAAATCTAAAATCTTCATGTCCCAAACCGTGCCTTAAGGTCTGCTTACCTGGGCATGATTGCGGTATCCCCCCATAAACGCACTTTTGATTTGGGAAAAGCCTTTCCTACGGTGGCTGAAGGAAAGTGGAACAATCTCCCAGTAGACCTGCGCCTAGAAGCAAACTATCTATGCTTTAGGAAAAGACTAAAAACACTCCTTTTCAAATAAATCTTTGCACCCTTGCCTATCCGAGTAACTGATAGCTCGTTTTTGGTTGTCCCATAATTTGTATCTGTCCACTTCATGTCTGTCCACGTGTTTCTGTCCGCGCCCCGATGCTCGCAAGTACAAATAAATAAATACAAAATAAAAATAAAAAAGTAACCAATCCCATATGTGCAGACCAATTAATGTAAATACTCAGTAACGCAAGGAAGAAAAGAGATGTAGAAGCTTGCTATAGAGGAAAATATAGAGTGACAAGGATGGCCATGAAAGGAAAATGGGCGTCAGCTCATGTCAACTTCAACCCAGCTACATTACAAACAGACCAAGGCTGCAGAATCAGAATTACTTTATTCTTAAGTACATGTTTCTCTTGTTTCTTTTGCATCGTCAATCTTGAAGATATTCATATCTTTTCAGTATGTCTTCATATATATTCTTCATGACATCACTCTACCCTCTTCAGATTTCACTTAATACTCCATGATGTCTAATGGTGCGTGCTGACATCCGTCTATGCGACATCCTTCCACTCTTTCAGTGCGTGGGTACATTCTGTATGCTTGTCTGAGTGCATATCGTCTCTCATACACTCGATGCGGTATAGGGACAATGCATGGGGTCCCATTTATAGCTTTTCTCCTATGGTTCCAATATGACGGCAGTGTGGGGGCCTGAGTTAGGGAGAACTAGTCCATCTGCTCCTCCACAGGTTCATTTATTTTGTTTCCAATAATCAGATTTACCGGGTCTTTAGTAGTCATCATTTCACTCTTTCCTCTGATATCACTAGAAGAAGTCTGAAAAGGGGAACAATTTTTTGCAAATATCTTAGATATCAAGGAAGAATATCACTATTTATCCCATCTTCACCTTCTTCAATTAGTGGTTGCATTCCATTGGTTATGTAGCTTTGTTGTTAACGCTGAACTTCTCAAGAGCAAATAATTGAGATACAATATTAGTGTCGGATGATCAATAATACCACAGGTCTTCATATTTAAATCCATTAAACAGTTCCGATTGGTCATATGAAATACAAATACAATAATTATTGAAACAACCCTGTGCGCCCCAGAAGGTAAAATTCCCTGGGCAATCAGATGGAAGTCTCCCAGTAACTAAATGCAAACTCCATTCATAATAATACAATCAACTAGGGTCTCAATGCCACATAACACATCCTCCTCAGGTTCATGCAAACTAGACCAAGTGGCGGAACCTAACTGCAAACTATAATTAAGGGAGTATGGTCAGCCAGAAAACTGATTCGTTTCTGAAAGCCCTTGCTTAAGCTTACAGAAAAAGCCCAGAGCTGTTTACTCTGAGGTGCACAATAACAATTTACAAAAATTTAAAAAATTCTAAAATGTAAACAATTTCACAATTTGTTGATTTGCAATGCTCACGATAACATTAACAGTACATAAAATATCCAGCAAGCCCAGTAAACACAAACCACCTGAATTTCTGAATTTTATATCATATATTTTTTTGCTGAGAAAGAGACATATGAATAGCCTCAAGATGGATAGCATTTATTCTCCAAGTCTCTTGCACCGCAATCAAATATGTTTTCCTAAAAAGCAAAACTAAATCTGTTTTCTCCAGTTTCTTGCCCAATACTGCACTATTCTAAGAGCTGCAATGGCACATTCTTCCTGTGCAAATACGATTCATAAACGTGTTGGGTAAAATAATCACTCTGGAATCTCCAGTGTCCGTAGTCACTTGGGCGGGATGGATAAATGCCTGGAACAATTAGTCCACATCTGCCAAGTTTGATAACACTTCAAAGCGATTATCTGTGTCCCCTTTACCAGCATCAATGGAGCACACTCTGCCAACACTGTTCCCTTACTTTACTCCAACTATCTCCATTAAAGGACTTACTCGTGAAGATTGAGTATAAAACCAGCACAATGGCACATGCTTAATTAATGTATTCCGCGCCCTTTCTTCCAAGGTCACGTTAAGTAAAATCTTTACTATTTCCTTTTATTAGCAAAAGAGAGCCAGACTTTTTGTTAAGTAGGGCCAACTCAATCCACAGGTCTCCCCATTCTGACTAGTTGTGGGTTGATTGAATGACCAATCAGGTTTCAGTTTAGTCAGAGTATAAATCTATTGGGAGGCTAGCTCAGCGGCAACTTGCTCGCCTTGAAAGCAAGATGAAGTGGAGCAACAAGGGTTTGATCCCCGGGTCCACGCTTAGAAACCTCTGGGTATTAAGCGTGCTATAAGTAACCAATTATTATTTATGAAGCAGAGGGGGTTTCCAATGTCGATGCACAAACCTCAGGACCCATGGTCAGGACAACTACCACTGGGTCAACCACAGGAGGGAGTGTAAAATATGGTCTATGCCTAACAAAGCATGTTTAGCTTACCTCAGAGGAACCAATTAATGATATATCAATATATTTGATTGTAGCTTGCGAAGTCGAAGTGGTGTGACCAAAGTTCTGGCCCATTTTGACAAGTATTGTGTTTCCCCCTAGAATATGTTTATCATTGGGGAGGCATCTTGTGGAATTTTTAGACTGTTCTTTATCAGCCTCAATAATTCTTCCATTCAAAGTGGATGAGTGGGTGGAAACAGGAAATCCATGTTGTAAAGTTGTCAATTTGGAACACAGTCTACAGCATTTGCCTCAGTAAATATCCCCCCTGATAAGAGGTGTCCAATAGCCTTTACTTTGTCATACCGGGTAAAATTGATATCATAAGGTCAAGGGACAATCATGGTCTCAATGAGTTTTCCTTCTCACATTAGTTGAGTGAACTTTTCAGTTTTATCCCCAGTCGCATTGGCAAGTAATTGATTTTGATTTTACTGTGAAAATCATAGCAGATGGTTCAATGCTGGTTTAAGATAAAAGATATGCAAGCACTTTTTTGCTTTGGTTCGTGCATGCGTTAGTTGTAGAATAACGGACAGGGACTTATACTTTTCAATTCTCACCTTGTTTGTTTGTTTATTTATTTATAGCACGCGCCAGACCCGAAGTTATCTGGGTGCGTAAAGTTTGCCACCATTTAATGTTGGGCGTCCTTCATGCACTTTACATGTTAGTTTAGTTACCATAGGTGCAGTCCTCTTGAAGGGTGTATAACCAGATCCCACTTAAAGACATCAACGTCATTAATAGCATTATTATCACTAACCAGAAGGAACTCACTCCAGTCTTCACTCTGCCAGTCTTATTGAGTCAACTCTCCTGCTCCTTCATACAAGCCTTCCAAAAGCCACACTTCCATTCTTCTTAGTTTGCCTTATATAGGCCAGTGGGCTGGAGTTGGGTTGTGTGTTTGTGTGATTGAAATCAACTGGGTGAGAGGTGTTAGCGCATTTGAAGATTGCAAGCATCGGTGGGAGTTGTATATTGAGAATCTAGCTTGAAAGCAATGGAGCACTGTATATATGAAATGCACCCAAGGGTCCACAAGTAAGGGTGCAGCTGTAGCAGTGGAGCTTGGATCCTATTGAGGGCAAAGAAGAGGGAGCACCTGAGGGGTAGAATTAGGGGTAAGTGGAACACTCACTAATTGATGAGATTGTCTTTGAAGAGTAAGGTCTTCAGGTTTTTTCTGAAGTATAGAATTGATGAGGCCATGGACAACTTGTTATAGAGTCAAGGTGTGTAGTGTTTCAGGCCTGGTGATGTTGCAGCTTCTGATAGTGGACCGGCCTTCAAAGATAGTGATTTTCTTAGTCAGGTAGTGTGGTTTTTGTGGGTGAATCCCAGGCAAACTACCATTTCCCCAGTTTATTTCTCATTTATAGGCAAGCGCTCTGTGACTCTAGCAGCCAGGGTAACAATTTGTTAACCACCATTTTGGCATTTGTTTGCCAGCAGTTCTCGGCCATGCACTCCATTGGAATGGATCTGTAGAAAACTCCATGAGTGGTAACTGTGAAATCCTTTCCTACAAAATAAAACAGAATTCTTCATACGTACACCATTGCTCACAGACCCCAAGCAAGCAGGTCTGTGAGTGGCTGGCTTTCCGCTCTCTCCTTGTGTACTTTCATAGTCAGGCATATGAGTCCTAGACCACTGTAGGTTCCCAGTGTGGTTGGGATTACTTTCTAGACCAGGCTAGGGATGGGATGGGGAACCTGGGGGATCCGCTGTATACCACCTTTGGGACCTGCAACTAATAATGGGTGACTGCCACCAGCCCCCACGATCACCCCACTCCCATCTCATAGCATTTCACCTGTGACTTTGTCACATATTCTTGCCTCCTTTTGAAAGGAAAACATGGGAAGATGTAATATGTTTCCTTCCCATTCCCCGTCTCCCTTCCTTATCTGTGCTTTAGCTCTTGTACTATCTGAAATGTCGCCAGGCCGAGTACGATATTTAATTTCACATCCTTGCTGTTCATGGCCTGTAAGAATGTCATTGTATTTTCCCTTGTTCCCTCCATTGCCTTGAAGCACTTTGAAACACATTGTGTATAGGCGCTATATAAATAAACTATCATATCATATCATATGTTATAGTGTGTGCTTGAGAATTGGGATAGGCCTGATAATGAGACTGAGAATTTAAAAGGCTGTGTACATTGCGTGGATGCTGATGGATGTAGTGATGGCCCTAACTATGCAGCCACTTGGAGCAGAGAGCAATGTAGGGATAGGAGTCCCTAAATAGGTTCTAGGAGGCAAATAAGAAGGCCCTCTCACTCAGAAAGATCATGGGATTGCTTCATAGTGCCTTGTGGTATTCAGCCACAAAGACTACAAATGGAATGCATTGATTCTGAGATGATTTTGACCATGGAATAAATACATATAATGGCCCTTAGATAATCTTGCAGCTTGAAAGTGCATAATACCTTCGAACTTCTATACCCCCAGACCTTTACGAGAGAACAGAGGAGCCATCCATTTATGAAATGTGGCTCTATATGATGTTTTTATAATCAGAAAATCCTGCTGTTTGCTCAGTCTCCTCTCCAAGAACTGATGATATGGCGACAACATACAGTATGGTTCTGTTATAGTCAAACATCCTCTGCAGATCTCTGAGTGCTGCATTTAATGCCCATCCTTAAAGATCTGGTCACTCAGCATGTCTGCACAGCTTTTTTGTCTTGTCTAAGAGAAGGAGTTACTCCATATTTCCAAGGTATGAGTGCTTATTTGACATGCTGTGCATTGAAAGCAGACACAACGAGTCCACCTTGTCACATTAACAAGCAGTTTTCTGGGATATCCTTTAGACAAAAATGTTCAGTTATTTGTACAGTGAACATCGACTGCTCAGTTGCAACTTTATTTGAGATTGTTATTTGCATAAAGGTTTAATATAATATGAAATCTTGAACGTATGCCTTCTAGAAGAACGCTCCCTTAAACAGGCCTCTCGATCTATCACCCCTAACATTGAATTGCTTCTCCCAGCAATTGAGTGGCATAAAGCCAATCTCCAACGCCGCACAGCTCTCAGCCCTCAACTCTCTCCAGCATCACCCCTATCTCACCCAGTGACACTGACCAACACCTCCCTACCCAAGAAAACTCTGGTTGCCCGTGAACTACAAACACGACCACTCCGGTGTGCCCTAATCAACACCAGATCCCTGGTTGCCCACACACATGACATCCTAGACCACATTACACTGAACAATCTTGATATCCTTCCCCAACAGGAACTTGGTTAACTCCCACTGCTGGGCCCTCGCTATCCATCACTGTCCCCACTGGCTACGCCATGCTCCACAGTGATAGAACTCTTAGAAAAGGGGGCGGTGTAGCCCTCATCTGCAAGGACTCCCTCCTGCTGCATTCCATCAACACTCCCTTTCTCCTGAAATGCGAATCCATTTCAGTCAAACTGAATTGTTCACCTAATGCCACCATCACCCTCAACCTCATCTATCGACCTGGAGGTCCCATCGTGACCTTCGAGGATACCCTTGCACAAATCATCTCATCAAACCTCAAGCTCCCCACCCAACTCCTAGTCATTGGCGACTTCAACCTTCACCCCTCCGAAATAGAGGCAACTGCCTTGTCAAACTCCATGGCAGCCTCAGGATGTATCCAACGCATTAGGGACCCCCCTCCCAAGGACGCATCTTATACTGGATCTTGCACCGTGAAAGTAACATCTCTGTCCTGTCTAATTTACCTAGCCCTTGGTCGGATCACCACACCATCACCTTTACAATCCCATCCCAAGCTAACCCAGGTAAACATGCGCCAAGCTGCCTGGCTTAAAGACCATAGCACAGCAAACAAGGCCCACCTCTCTAAAATGTTCCTCCTTTACAAACAAACTATTCATGCCACCAAAGCAGCCACGTGCAATGAAAGAATCATCAAGGCATCCTCTAGTTCACGCAAACTGTACTAAATCCTCTGAGAGTTAGAGAACCCCATTGCTACCCCTCCACCATCCTGAAAGACAGCTCTTGGTGCAATAGCGTCCAAGACATCCTCATGGGCAAAATTACACAGCTGCAAGCCAAGATATAAGCCAAGCAATCTTGCACTCCAGTCGCCCCACCTCCCACCCCACAGCTTAGAGAACCAAGGGACATCCCCCTCTTCCAGTTCGAACCCACCAGCATGTCTAACCTCACCACCATCATCAAAGGTCTCAAACCTTCATACTGTAAATGAGACATTTGCCAAGCCTCCATTGTAAAAGAATGCATAGAACCCCTGCTTACACTCATCTTCATCATCATCAACTCCTCCTTTGCCACCTGCACTATCCCACCTGCCCTTAAAGACTATTCAGTCTCCAATTTGCTCAAAAAGCCCTCCCTTGACCTAGAAATTCCTACCAACTACCGGCCCATAACCACTGTCCCCTTTTTCCTGAAAATCATTGACAGAGTTGTGTACCTACTAATCCAGAACTTCCCGCGAATCCCCCACATTCTGGGCACCCGGCAATCAGATTTCTGCCCAACACATGGGACTGAAACAGCCCTTCTAGACCTTAGGAATCTGCTAGATGATGCAAACAACCTCAGAAACCTCTCCCTCCTCCTACTGCTTGATCTCTGTGACCTTCGACCTTGTTGACCGCCTTACGACTGCAGTGTGTTTATCACCAAATGCTGCTGAATGGGTTGCGTCATTCCTGGCTGACAAATCCTCTCGGGTCTTCGCTGGTGATGCTGTTGCCAGACCCACACCTATATCTTGCGGAGTACCTCAAGGTTCCTGCATCTCCCCTACATTGTACAATGTTTACACAAAACCCCTGTTCGACCATCTTGACTCACTAGGCATCTTGCACACTTATTACGCTGATGACATGCAAATTCTCATCCCCCTCTGTAGTGACCATACTCAGGACACTCTCAAGGTGAACACAATCTAAGAAGCTATCCAATCCTGTATGGCCACACTCAGCCTCTGTCTCAATGATGAGAAAACGTAGCTTCTCCTTGTCTGCTCCTGTGGCTCGCCTCGCAAAATAAAACCAGGCCTACAAGGCGTTCATCATCAACGGACACAACATCCCCGTTCCCACCTCCGTAAAAACTCTGCCCGTGTAACTAGACTCCTCACTTAGCATCACTCGACAGACCCACCATATAGCCTCTTCCTCAGGCTATGCCACTAAGCTCATCAACGCCACTAAACCTTTCCTGTCCACCAAGAATCGGCTAGAAGTAGCCTGTGCCATCATCGACTCCAAACTAGATTATTTTAACTCACTACTTTGGGGCCCCTCTGAAAAACATTTGAACAAGCTGCAAATAATCTGAACAATGCCCCTAGCCACTCTAGACATTGCAAGTATGACTGCATCTTGGATGCCAGGAAGTCGGCACACTGGCTTCCAGATAAAGACAGAATTAAGTACAAAATCCTGGCCATCGCCCACCACTGCCTTTCAAATAATACTGCTTCCTATCTTGGCCAAAAGCTCAAGAAACACACCCCACAAGCATCGCCTCATCACTCCTAGATTTAACCGCAAACGGTTGGGGGGGTTCCAGCTTCCATCTCAGTGCTGCCATCCTCTGGACAACCCCTACACCTACCTGTCCAACTAACCATCCTATAACAATTTCAGAAGAAATCTCAAAACCCGCCTCTTCAACTAACTGTTTCTCCTCCTGCTCTTCGTAACTGTTTTCTGCTCCTTTGTAACTAGCACCGAGAAGCCCACAGGCTATTCGAACTTGTATAAATGTTTAAATAAAAATGAATGTATTTCTACACTCAAATATTTTGCTTTGTTTTAAGATTTCCCAACATTCCAACAGATTTGGAGGTAGAAGCAATTTTACCAGTTGCATTAGTAAATGACCCATTTGTGATGAGCAATATTAAGGCTATACACAGCTTAGCATGACATGCTACCCTTTGTATCTGTTGTGTGATATTCTTACCAGCTAAACAGGTGGTACTAATTTCATGCATGCAGGCACAAAAAGAAAGGGCAGTGACTGTGGCCTTCCCAACTCCCACCACCCACCCCCTCCAGGGCAGGACAGGCTTTGGGAATCCGTCTGCTAGACCTCCCACCCCACACTGAGAGGGGTCCCTATCACCTCCCCTCTTGACAGGGTCAGATCGCTGATCCATTGACTGTGGTAGCCTATGAGCGCACATATGAACGATAGTGCAGTGGGAATGTTGTAGCGTATGGGTGTAAGTTTAAATGTGTGTATGAGATTGCAGTATGTGTTGTAGCATATGAATGTGCGTGTTAATGTGAGAATGAGGGTGCAGTGTGGAAGTTGTAACATATGGGTGTGAGTGGGAATGAGAGAATGAGAGTGCAGTGTGAATAAATCATTGTCCATATGGGCTGACGGGCTTGTAAGGACAGTCTCTGGCAGACGAGGGGTGAAGAATTGCTTTGTACCAAAAAATATGGGAAATGTTTTCTTACAGTGGTGCCCCGGTTTTTCTGATTTTATGGGCTTATCAAACTGCCCTACATTTGTGCAGCAGTATTGACATGTTTTCTTGCAGGTGGACAGATAGCATTTTTTACTGGTATAATGAGCAGAGTCAATATGAGTGTTCTTAAGTGGAATGCTGGTCTACATTTGTACAACCACTATAAACAGGATGTCTTACAGTAGTGAGCATAGCATTTTGACTGGCTTTATGGGAAAAGTTAACATGATGATAGTTCTTAAATTTCCCCTACTGGACAACATTTGTGCAGCCAGTATCGACATATCTTCTTCAAGTAGCAGAACATTTTTCCCTAGCATTATGTGCAAAGCCAACATGATGACTGTTTGTACTTGACGAAACTGGCCTAAACTGTTAAAGCCAGCATGATTTCCTATAATTTCATTGCTGGTATTATATCAAAAGCAAACATGAGTAGGTTCTTCTCTGAGCATGCTGCCATGTCTTGCCCCAGCCAGCACAGCAATGCATGTGCACATTCAGCTTGAACATGCGTTTTTAAACCGGCAGAATACAGACCAGGCTGCCCATTTGTTACATTGATCATAATTAATTGTAATTGTTTATTTTATGTTTTCACAACGTGCCTAATACGTGCATGAGATCGAATCCTGGATCCGTTGCCAAGCGCCGATCCGGGATTCGAACCTCTGTTGCTCTGTGTGGTCTTGCTTCCAAGACCAGCGTATTGCCCCTGCGCGATCCTACATTCATGAGTCAATTAACTATTTTAAAGGCGTAGCTTTTCAAATGAATATCTCAATCATATCGCAAATAATCAAGTTTCAGTCAAGGTACGGCTGTACTTTTCATGCAATGTGCATTTTGAAATGAAGCATTAATTTCCGAAATGACTGAATATATAGCAGGAAGCCCATGTCCTCAAACTGTCTCCTCTTATCCCATACCTGTTCCTCTGTAATGTTGCCTGTTAGATGGTGTAAAATGTAAATATTGAAACTAGCATGTCGTTAGCATGGCGTGCTTTACCTCCAGCTAGAAGGGCTGAAGGCAGATTTATGCATGAAGCTTGGCACCCCTTGCTAATTAATGGCTTAAGAAAAGCTGAACGAGAAGCCTAATTGGAAATGATGTCAGTTGCCACTGTGTTATGTCTACTTCGTTTCACACCGTGTAAAAGCGTGACCCAAGGAAGGAACGCTTGTGATTCCACCTTCCTGCTACACGTGCTGAATAACCCATGTGGTTAGTCTCCGCATTGATAAAACTGTCAGGAATTACAGTACATGCATCACTGAACGCCAAAGCCTGATTAGAACAAGGTGAAGATGAGAAATACAGATCCATCCCTTCGAAGTACACTGACATCACATCCATAATTGAAGATGTTAAGATAGCAAATTAATGGAAAAGGCTGATGTGGTGGGTTAGGAGGGGGAGAATGGGCAGCAGCGGAGGCACAATGGTTCAGAGATAATTCGGAGTTTACCCTCATCATTTAAAATTGGAAGCTGCCTTAAAACCAGGTAAGCACGTGGGGAAGGATTTCCTGTTCCTTGTTTGGCTGTGTGCACCGTGATAGAGGGAACTGAAGCATTTTGGAAACACCACAGTAGAACTACAGAGAGGAGAGAAGCAAGGAGTCTGGCCTTTGTCTAGAATGCCTGATGAGTTCCTGTTGCTTGTTCCATGATGGACATTGTCCTGGCAGGTTAAAGTCCAACCAGTGCCTGCTTAGCACAGTATCTGATCTAGTTAAAGTGAGACTTTTGACAATGCTCAGCCTCCCAACCAACATGGAAGGTGAAGCGGGTGCCTGGGATTTCCATGTCTCAGACAGCACTTTCTCTGAAACTAAGGTTCCTGCATCACATAACCTTTAGCACCTAGTGATTGAAAATGGGTGGAGACTCCAGAGGGCCCCTCCCATCGTCTGTCAGTTCCCAGATCCTCGGAGTAAACAGTACACAATATATTTACTTGTGAGATTGAAAGAGAATGAGACAGAGAAGGTGGGGCAGTTGCAAGGGAGCAAGTGGAATGGGAGCGTGTATGTTACCAACCAGCCCAACGGTGTCTCTCACCACGGCATGCATGGCTCACCGCTGCATGGCTCACCGCTGGACACAATGCCTCTATTCTCTTAACACACAACACCTAGAAAAGATGTGGTATGCAGAGCTCTGGTCTGCACACATCAACACAACAGCAATGCGTTTCTTACATGTTACCTGCCACATCACCAATCTAATGTGCCTCCAAATCTTTCAGATTTGCCAGAGTTTGTGAACAACATGTGCGTGGCAGAGGTGTGTGGTAGAAATCCCACTACCATAAGATAAAACAGCATAACTTAGCAAAACATAACATGCAGCTAAAAAATGAACAGTGTAGTAGCTGATCTATTTTTAATGCAAGGAGTATTTATGTGTCAAATAGACAAATTATTGTTATGCCAAGTTTAATATTCATGTCTGAGGTTGATGGTAGCCTGGACGTGTCTATGTACCGGATGTAACCCGGTTACTGCGGCATTTTTATGTCTGGCTTGAGAGAGCTTTTCCGGTTAATGCATGCACATAAACAAGGGGCTGTGATATCAGTCAGCATACCTCTGAAGCATGCCATGTTTTCATTCGAGAGCGGCCAAACCACACGTGTGCGTCCGCAAGTAAACATGTCTGCAACAATGAGCGGCTGAAGGCTTTTTACTATTTCTCTTGATGGTACCATGTGTGAGTATATGCATTATTTGTGCATAACCTCTGGCTCTTTAAATGTAGTTACGCTGGGTCTCGTTATCCTTGTCCTACTGCCACCCTCTCCCCCCTTGACTGGATTTAAGGGGTCCAGATAGAGCTTGGGTAAGGGATAAAACCACTGGGGTGCATTGTATTGTGTGCAGTGCAAATAGAGAGGTGCACTGGTATAATGAATCAATGAAGAGGGGGGCGGAGAGGGCATTGGGTTCTATCCGCAGTATAAGTATAACGTGAGCAATTATTTTCCCT
This sequence comes from Ambystoma mexicanum, assembly GCF_040938575.1. Lineage (NCBI taxonomy): Eukaryota > Metazoa > Chordata > Amphibia > Caudata > Ambystomatidae > Ambystoma > Ambystoma mexicanum. The sequence continues at coordinate 288,674,424 of NC_090930.1, read as the reverse complement.
CTATGTAATCATAATGGTTTTATCATCCCCTCATATAAGTGTTCCTACGTGTCATGTTCCAGAATGCGAAAATAGAGCGCTGGAGCTGGCCGCCATTTCTGTCGGTCTCCATGGGAGGCATGTGTGCCTCAGTCAGCTAGAAAAGACTGCACACATTTCTGAAGTGAGCTGCTAATAACTAAAGTGAGACGCATGTGGGGTGTGCCACGTCATGCACGCATCCGTCTCTGCATCATTAGCATTAAATCTACAGCAGTACGCAGGGACCGAAGGAGCGTCGGCCAGAGCCAGGATCAAGCACCACCACCCCCGCCCCCATATCATGAGGCTGATTCATTCTGATCCCCTCGTTCCGCCTGCTGCCCCATTCACGCAGTCCTTGCACACTATTCATTGCTAAATGTCCCCATGTACTTGTTGCTCCTCTGGCTGTGTGGTAATGTGAGCTTAGGCTCACGGGTACTCAGGAGGTGTCATAGCTTGGAGTGTGGTGATTTCATCTGAGCGTGGAACGTGAGGGTGTGGAGGTTCGGTAGTTGACGGTTGGGCTGAACAGATAGAGCAAGTGTGAGTGGAGTGTGTGGCAAGCCCAGTGTTTCTCCTCCTTCCTGTCTTTGTCAATGTTGTCATTGTCTCCCTTACGATCCCTGTGTTACTTAAGTAGTGCATGACTTGGACAATAAGACTTACAAGGACTTACCTGTTGTCCCCGGTCCTTACTTCTTTACACTGGCGATGAGGATGGGATCATAAGGTGAGAGTTGTTGCCCTGTTCGCGTATGCTGCTGGCGGGGGGTGCAGCTGCAGCGACTTGGAGAACATTGCCCCCGATGGTCCGCCCCACAGTCTAGGCGGGTCTTCAAGCCAAGCCGACCTGACGTGAACTGCAGGGGTTCTTTGCCGGTGTACTGGTGTCCGTGGGCGGACAGGAGCAGCCCTCTGGTCAGGACTTTTGGGGAGTGTCGACCCAGCATTCTCAGAGTGGGTTTTCTGTCGGCAGCCGGATTGTGGACAGGCCCTTTGCACACTGGTGCGGAGTAAAAGAACCAGAAGCCTTGCGGTCCTGGGCGGAAAGCCGGAAAGCGTGCGTTGGCAGGTCTGCCATGGAGCAATGGTCTGAGAACCACTGCTGCGCTACGAGGCACCGGCAGCAGTGGGTCGTTGGTACATCACATTTGGGTGGTTTTCAGCAGCCTGAGGAGCACGGCATGGTTGGAGCTAGAACAGTTGGGGGCGGACCCATGCCCGAATAGGAAATGATGACGTTGCGTTTCAATGCTGAGCCGCCGGCCAATCACTGCTTCGGCCGTTGGTTTGCGTGCGGGTCATGCCCCGCTCATGTCATTCTGGAGGTGAGTGTGAACATGAGAAGTCGAGATCAGCGTGAGGCTTCCAATATCGGGGATCGTGTGCGACGTAGAAGAGATTCGAGGAAGAGTGGTTGTTGGATCCCATCATCTGCAGTTCTGGAGACTGTTCAGGAGGTAGTGGCTCATCCGGGTCCTGACAGAGATCGTCATCAAAGGACAGCTGAGCCCACGTTGAAGCTCCCAGGAGTCGATGTTTTGAACATATATAGGTACCTGGATGAGGTGTTCGGGTGTTTCGCAGACCCCATTGGACATGAGCCTGGGTAGTCGCTGGCCCTTAACAGGTTAGTGTTTTGAGCCAGTTGTGTTGTCGTCTTGATGTTGTGGCTCACGTTTAGGGGTGCGGGTTGGTCTTTCCTGGATTAGTAGGGGGTTAATGTTTGTATAAGGCGGTTGTTTGTTTCCTTTGGTGTCATTTGATGTGGCCTTTTTCATTGGTTAGGTTCCGGTTGTATAATGGCGATGTTACCTTTGGGGTGTGGGTTGGAAATCTCAAGGGTGCGATTCCTTTTCTGGCTGCTGTAAACTGCCCAAACATGACATACCAAGGATGGAACGGCCTTTGAAAAGAGGCCCAGGCACCCACAGCTGCAGTTGCCTCATAGCGCAGTGTGGGATGTTTCAACCCACGCATCCAAGCCCTACAACATCATTGTGCATTACTGACATGGGAAACATCATAATGGCTGCCGGAAAGCGTGCTGCTGGCCAGAAATCACCAGAAAGTGCGCAGTGAGAACCTGACAGAGAGGGTGCCATCTTCTTTTGCCTCTGTCAGTGTTAATACAGGAGACCATTGACAGCCCGATCCTTTGGCTGCCCACAGAACAAAAGCAGACAAAGGAATACAGAGCTGTTCAACAATTCATTTTCTTGATTGTCAAAATTGCTAAAATCATGGGCATGAAACCACCAAAAAAATCCAACTTCTTGTTTGGTGTTCTACATTACTCTACTGGAGAATCCACATCAATACAATGTTAGCAAGGATCATATGCTATCAAGTAAAATCCCCTTTTTGAAATGTATTAATTTAAGGCAGCTGTCAAAAATTGGTGCAATACCGGTGCCCGCCACTGACCGGTGCTAGCGATCTAAATTCTGACAGGAGACTTGTATTTCAGGAGCTAAACAGTGAACCTGAGTTAGCTGGGACTTCAAAGGCTTGCTTGTCCATGAGAAGTCTTCACACCTGGTCATCTCAGCAAGAAGGCAGGAAATCACAAGGTTCTGTTAATCAAATGGAGAGTGGCACCCTGGACTGATGCCCTGCTAGCAGGAAAAACCAGACAAAGGATTCCTTCAGCTGAATAGCGTATGCTGATTTTGGGTGTGAACTGTCAACACTGCTCTGGGGGAAGGCAAGACATTTGATCTCTGAGTCAAGTCAAGTTTCTAGGGGCGGGGACAAACCAATGGGTGTACTGCAGTGGAGGCAAATATATGTTTTATTAAATTGCTTATAAAATATTGTATCAAGTTGACAGAAATGTACAATTTGGGGATTCTTAATATGAAAAATGCACCCACGATTTGAGACTAAGCTGGACGTTGTGCGATGTTCTGAGGCCAAGCCCTGTAATTATTAATATTGTAACATCTGTGTTTATGCTAGAGACCTCAAAACCTACTGTAATATGCCCAGAGAGGGTGTGTACCTCCGTGTCAGATCTGATGAAAAACCAATATGACAAAACCCACTAAAAGCACAAAATGTTGTCATTTCTGAACCCAAGCTCGTAGAAAAATGTGACTTGAACCGAACTGTACCTTAAGCAATCTGTCATGCAATGTATGTAATATTAACAAGTTGTGTATCTTGTAATTATGTGTTTTATGAAAAAGAAGATATGTTGTACGCACACAAACGGGAGTGTCCTTTCTTTGAGCCCTAATGACTCATTCTGACTCACAATTCCCTTCTCCAGTCAGGTCACAGTAAATCCTTTAACCTATGAGGATCCTCAGAGGGTTGGGCATAGAAAGTCAGCCTTCCCACCCACTTTCAAAAGACATAAAAAGAGCCACTGAGACCCAGATAGGGACATTCATTTCCACTCATTAATCAATTTCTGCGCAGCACGCAGCCCGATCATATCCAGAACATAGACTCCAGATAGACTCCAGAACCTGAAGCAGAGAGCCCTGAACCAAAAGCTGAATCCTTCTCAGCAGGCTTCAGAATCCAGCAACCTAATTAAACTATTCAACAGCCGGGAGAGCTGTTTTGATTCTGGCTAGAACCCTCTGCCAGAACCATATCCAGACCGCTGTGCCGTGCCCATAGCAGACCCAGACCGGACCGTTGTGCAGTGCTGATAGCAGACCCAGACCAGATGCTGTGAACAGAACCAGTGCCAGAGACTGTCCGGAGAGAGAACCGCAGCCCAAACCTGACCAGATCCATGACAAGGTCGCATTCCTTCAAAAATTAGGAGTCAGTATCCAGCCAGAACTATACAGAACCAATCTCTTAGTCTAAGGTGATCCTATCCCATCCATTTCAACCTAATTAGAACTGCATAGAAATCGTGTGTCCATCCTGTGATTTCAAAGCTGTAAAAGTGTCATCTGTCATTCTGAAATCTTGACTTCATTTCTGAAAATCTACCTCCACAAAAACGTCTGTATCTTTTGAACCGTATGTCCCAGAATGGAACTCCTTATAGTTTTTCCGTAATCGCGATCGACGCACTCGGAAAAAGTGCCGAGAATTGTAATTTGGCTCAATTTCACCACTTGTAAAAATAGCTGCTTCTTACTTTCCACTGCTAAAATTCGTTTTCACTCTGATAATCATTACTGAATCATTGCTAGTGTTGACCTGAACTAATTCAAAGTAGCTATCACCTACCCTGAATCTCCTATAGGGAATTAAAATCATTTTTAGCATATTTTTCACTTCATTGCAACCACATTTAAAAGTATTTGGCCTGTGTTTTAAAATCATCCCTGTTTCTCTAAGCTTGCTTGGGGGAACGGGAACTGAACTGCTTTTGATTGTATTCCTGAAAACCTGTGTGCCTTCATTTCCATCTCTTCATATTGCATAGGGGGGGAGTGAGTTGTCACAAAGGAAAACGTGATCAGATTATCTCTTGTTGAAACCATATCCAGTTTATTTCTGTGCTGGATTCTTTCCATCATTGCTTTTCCTTGAAACCATACAAAGTATTCTCTGCTACCTTATCCTTTCTATACCCACTCCTAAGTAATTAAGGAATTGTGCTACTGTAATGTTATCCATTGTTGATCACTGTTCATACTCATAAGTGTGCTATCAAATATTAATTTATTCATAAAAGTGTGTTATATATTGTTAAATTTTTCCAATAAACCTTTTAATTTGCAAAACAACCTACTTCTTGGCTCAGTGAGGTCAGGGGGGTTCAAAGAGAGGGGCGTTATATAAGGGTTTAGCATCCAGATTTAAGAACTTGACATGAAAATATATGAATAAGGGCTTCCATTGGGCATCCCAGACTAGGCATTGACTTAGTTGGAGTGCTTGATTGAAGTCACTTACAGAGTGGGGGCTCGTACGGGACGTCTGGATTAGAGCTACCACTTGTGCAGCTTAATACAGTGTGCTAACTGACAGGATACATAAACCCTGTTGTATCACCACGCTGTGTTACGCTGTAAAAGCACTCCTCAAAGGAACGCTCTAAGGAAACAGTCTGTTTTGCGAAATACTAACTTCTGTAAGTCAGGAAAGAAATCAATTTCCAGAATGACGACACTCGTAGACATAACAATAGCGAGAGAGCACCTCTTACATAAGCTATTTGTGAGAGGTGAGTGGACTCAGAAAGACCAGACGGGGTGGTTGCAGGCAATCGCACCCCAGATCACTGCAACAGGGTCAGATATATGAAGAGATCAGGGTTCCTTACATGTGGCCCTGAGTGAACTATATATGGCCCCTAAAGCCAAAGATGAGCACCACAAGATTGCCGGGATAGCGGCATATTTATATTTATATATGAGAGCCATACAGGATAAATGTGCTGAAGGCCAAGATCTGGCAAGTAGGCAGCTGATGGCATTAGAGAAGGCCAAGTCTGACCTGGGCTCTTCTGAGCAGAGGCTGCACAGGTGCCAGGAGTCTGAAAATGATAGTAGACAGTATATCATTAAAATAAAAGAGGATATGGATATCCTGCAACAGGAAAAGGCAGACCAGGATACCAGAATTCTGGTCTTGCAGAAGGAGCATCAAGAAGGTTTGGACTCCCTTCTGCAGAGCCAGAAAAAGCTGGAGCAACAGATAGATTTCAACAGGGCATGCACAAAACAGGTAGCCACCCTGCAAAGCCAATTGGATAGAGAAAAAGAGGAGAGCAATACATTGATTTTGAAAGGCCTGAATGCCCAGGCAGAGTTTGAAGAAGAGCGCTGGAAAGCTGGTGCCCTTCAAAGGCAGAGGGACGACCTGGCGGCGCAGATGCAGGCTCTTACTCAGGAAAGGGATACCTTAGGCCAGTAAGTCTGCCACTTAAAAAAGAAAATGGAAGAAAATCACCTGGCCCTCTAGGGACTGGGTGACCTCCAAAAAGAGCATCAGAACTTGTTAGAGCACACCAGGAGAGTGGAAGATGCTCTGGCAAGAAAGGAGCAGGCAAGTAGGGACGGTACTCAGGGGGTAACCCTCCTGTAGCAAAGACTGGCCCAGTACTCCAAGACTAACCAGGAAGCACAGAGGGAAAATGAGGCTCTCTGTCAGCACAATAATAGGCTCCAGCAACAGATAGCCATGCAGGAGAGGCTGATAGAGTCTAGTAAGGCCTTGATTGAGGAACCGAAAGCACAGGCTCTTGCATGGCAACAGGGAGCAGGGGCTGACAGAGATGAGGTTCGCTGGGATAGGGAAACACCTGAGCATAACCTCAGGAGCCCTAGTACCAGAGGCCTTAATTTCTCCCAGTCCTTGGACTCTGCCACCCCCGTGTCCCATGGCGCACATGAGCCCAGGGCCACGGGGATGGCAGATTATTATCCAGCCAAAAGTATGGGGCTCATAGGCCAGTACTTCCCAGGAATGGATGGGCGGGCATCCGGGTATGGGCACCCAAACACAGTGCAATTTAATGGGGAACCCCGGGAGAGTAGGCCCTCTAAGGGCATTCTGAAAACCTCTGCCCAGTTAGGTCAGTGGGGGGGGTACCCATCTAATCCGGACAGCAAGGAGGAATCTGAAGACTCCTCTGCGGGTCCCAGGACGCAAGAGACTAGGTCCCCACATTCTGCCAGCCATTCCCAGGCTCGCAGAATCCGGGAAAACCTGGAAGATCAGACGGGCACCTCTGGGAACAGTGCTTCTGAGTCAGAGGATGAATGAACCAGGGTTACCCGAGCCAAGAAGGCCAATAAGGCAAAAAGGGCCTTGCTTAAGGACCCCTTAAAACAGATCAAAGCAATAAGGAGCGTCATCACTCATTATCATAAGAACTCCAAGTATTCTGTTTGGGAACACTTGGAGCTCTTTGAGCAAATGATGGAGACTTTCCATTTGAAAGACAGCAGTAGCTGCATTCAGTACGTAAAATGGACATTCTCCCCAGAATACTCCAGTTTCTTTGCAGGGCTGGAGGACCAGAATCATTCAAGATGGTCCACATATAGGGCGGCCATCTTGAAACACTTTTCTGTTCACCGAAATCCCCAAGAGGCTCGCAAGGCAGTCTACAATTTTCAATGTGGGGAGGATCAGGCCCCACAAGAATTTGTGCAGGAGTTGAAGCGTGCCTTTGCGCAGACTACCAAAAGGGTGCGCACAGACAGTAAAGAGTTTGTAAATACGTTTTTCCATGCCTTGCCCAAATACATCATGACCCAGCTAGTGAGAGATTTTCATGAGAAAAGGTCACTAGACTGGGTCATTGAACAGGTCACCCGAATCTATGAGGTGCAGAAGCCCATAGAAAATAAAAGTAATGCTCAGAAAAACCCCAAACCGACCAGCACCCCTGCTGCTGCCAAGGTGGCAGAGGTAAAGGTTGCCCCGTTTTAGATTTGGAGATGGGAGGGCCTAAAAACTTGCCTGCACAGAATAATTCCAAGCCAAGAAGACCTGTGGGCCAGTCACATACAGGGAGTCAAGGAGGTAGTCCCACAAATGGGATCCCTCACTCCCCTGATTATGTAAGTCCCCGCTACAAGGGAAACCGACCCTTTCCTTGTTATTTTTTTATTTCTTTTTTATTTAAAATGCTTTGTTTGATTTAACAAACTTTTCATTTGTCTTTACATGTATGTTTAAAAATTATCAAACAGTGCCATTCTTCTTATTCATGTACGGTTTCTTTAGTAATGTCATTCCAAAATTTGATCACAGTAAATATCAGGCGTTGGTTCCTTCCTTCGAGAAGTTCCGCCCATCTTTCGTCTGTTGTTGATTGTTTTTCAGAAATTTTAAATAAATCTTTATATAAGTCTCTTTTCGCTTTCAAGGCTGGACATACCATAATCAAATGGAAGAGGGTTTCTGGTCTAGTTTGGTTGCAAAAGCGACAGACATCGGATTTGTTATGTGTTTTATCTATCAGTGCTTGATATTCTCGGGTGGGCAATATATTTAGCCGAAAGCGCAAAAACAGATCTCGAATATTGCAACAGGGAAACTGTGCCAAATATGATGGTAGTTCATTAAGTGCTCTCACTTCCGTTTCCGCATGAAGTTGCCGCTTGTAGTTTTTCTGTACTTCTATTGTTCTTAACCAATCATTCATTTGTATTTTCCGTTTTGCATATTGTGGTCTATTAAGCAACGATTTCTCTGTGATGTCTTCCGCTCTCATTTTCGCTTTAATTTCATTAGACCATTTCAATAATGCTGCTGTTTGAAAAGCTTTCTTTTTTTCCTTTAGGATTTCCAAAGCTGGTATTTCTTCTTCAGAAGTGATTTTTCTTAACAAGTCCATTTGTTTCCAAAGTACTATAGATTGTACCGATTGTAAAGCTAATTCGAATCTTAATCTATTCATTGGAAATGTTTTAGGCAAGGCAAGAGTTTTCCTCCAAAATATTGCTTCATAATAAGGCCATCTCATTAGTTGTTGATTAATGATTGTCTCGCTTGCATATGTCAAGATTGGGATTACTTTTTGTTTGTAAAGCAGAATTGTGGCTTTTACTGAAAAAGTCCCATATTTTAAGTGGAAGAAACAACCTTGTTTTGCCAAAACTCTCGCTTTCCCTTCAATATGTTCTTTCCATTCTGCTTCGTTCGCCGATGGATTGATTAGAGCCCCTAAGTATTTGATTGTTTTGGTTGTCATGATCACTTTATTTTCTATTTGAATCTTCATGTTCTGTTGTGTCTTTGTCTTTAGGGTAGATTTAACAAGGGGGGTCCTGGGAGGTCCTGGGAGTCCCTCTGCCAGACATTAGTCCTGGTTATGAGGGACTTACCCAGAGTCTTTCAACCAGACCGAAACACGTGTCTGGGGATGCTGTTGGTACTCTTGTTCAGAGGAGAATTGCCTAGCATTTCGGTGCTGGACTGCCCCAGGGCAGGACAAAGACTGATATGTTTAGGATATTTCTTCTCTGTGAAAGATAGTGAGCTAAAGACTCTGGGTAAGTCTCTCGCAACCAGGACTAATGTCTGGCAGAGGGACTCCCAGGACCCCCCTTGTTAATCTGCATATGCAAGTAACTTTGGGTCTCACCCTAAGTTACTAGGGGAATCCAGACGTGGACCCCTTGCTCACTATTCTTAGAGAGACACAGCTCCTCCCTACTGATGAGGTTCAACCAGACCGAAACACGTGTCTGGGGATGCTGTTGGTACTCTTGTTCAGAGGAGAATTGCCTAGCATTTCGGTGCTGGACTGCCCCAGGGCAGGACAAAGACTGATATGTTTAGGATATTTCTTCTCTGTGAAAGATAGTGAGCTAAAGACTCTGGGTAAGTCTCTCGCAACCAGGACTAATGTCTGGCAGAGGGACTCCCAGGACCCCCCTTGTTAATCTGCATATGCAAGTAACTTTGGGTCTCACCCTAAGTTACTAGGGGAATCCAGACGTGGACCCCTTGCTCACTATTCTTAGAGAGACACAGCTCCTCCCTACTGATGAGGTTCAACCAGACCGAAACACGTGTCTGGGGATGCTGTTGGTACTCTTGTTCAGAGGAGAATTGCCTAGCATTTCGGTGCTGGACTGCCCCAGGGCAGGACAAAGACTGATATGTTTAGGATATTTCTTCTCTGTGAAAGATAGTGAGCTAAAGACTCTGGGTAAGTCTCTCGCAACCAGGACTAATGTCTGGCAGAGGGACTCCCAGGACCCCCCTTGTTAATTTGTCTTTAGGGTAATCAGTTTCATTATTCTCGTTTTGTCAATGTTGATTTGTAGGTTATTCGCCAACATGTAATCTTGTGCTTTATTCACTGTTTGTTGCAATCCTTTCAATGTTTTGTCTAAAATAATAATATCATCTGCATAGATTAGCGTTTGAATGGTTTCGCTGTTGATTTTTGGTGGATTTGCTGTATTGTTTTGAATTTTTTCTCCGAAATCATAGGTAAAGAGATTATAGAGGCACGCAGCTAATGGACAGCCTTGCTTTAAACCATTCTCAGTTGGAATGGATTCTGTCACTCTTCCCTCTTTCGTCAATCGGACACATATAGAAGTATTCGAATATAGTTGTTTTATTGGATTCAGAATATTTGAAGGGCATCCCCAATCTCTTAACTTAGCCCATAGTAGTTGTCTATTGACTGAATAAAAAGCGTTTTTTAAGTCTATAAAAATAGCATTCAGTTGTAGTGATTTAGCCCTTGCTTCATATTTCATCATATTCAGCAGCAGGATGTTGACATTCGTGCCTATTCGTTTTACAAAGCCTGTTTGTCTTTTGGCTTTTTTATCGTTATCTCTTGCCCATAGATTTAATTTTGTTTAAAGGTAACCGGCAAATAATTTTCCCAAACGGTCCAATAAAGCTATCTGTCTATAATTGGCTGGATCTTTTCTATCTCCTGCTTTGTAAATTGGGATCAGGACAGCTGTCGTCCAAGTCTCAGGTATCTTTTTCGTCTTTTCAATTATTCTTAATAGATGACTCAAGAATTTGGCCCAATGTTCTGGGGCTGTTTTTAGGTCGCTATTTGCTATGCCATCAGGGCCTGGAGCTCTCGAGGAGTTGAGTAAGTTAATGGTACTAATAATGTCTTCTGTCTCCCATTTCAGGTCCCAGGGATCATCATCTCTCTCTATATCAATTATATCTGTTTGTACAGTATTTGTGTATAATGTTGAGTAGTGATTCACCCATCTGCTTGCATCCACTTCTTGAATCATATTCTGTCTTGCAGATGAGATGTTCAACATAGACCATAGATGGCGCGTATTTTTTTGATTAAGTGCTGTCAAAATCGCTTCTGCATCATTCTGTTTTATCGATACTTGATGGCTTTTATTGCGTCGGAATACTTAATCTTTTCTTTTTTTATTTCCATTTCAAAGTTTAGTGCCTTGTGTTTTTGCAATTTTCACAACGCTTTGTAGTGTTGTTTTTTTGTTGTTTGTACTTCAATATTGAAGTAATGAGGGTGGATTTGTTTTTGATTCTTCTTTGATCCCATACGTATTTTTCTAGGATCCAACCATAACTCAATTTTAGGTTATCGTGAATCGGCGCACTTTCAAAAGTTGAGACTATTTCCGGCATTTGGTTGTGTTTTATCCTGAGTTTATTCATCCCATTTGTAAGCTCAAAGTCAGGTAGTATTAGATGTTGGTCAGTTGTTGCCTGGATAGCCCATTCGATCTGAATCAAATGATGATTGCTATACTGCTGAATTGAATTTCCAATTGAAGTAGTTAAGTTTCTGATCCTTTCCGATGCGAAAATATAGTCGTTAATTGAGTTAGATGTTTCACTTGACCATGTTGGTAATGGTTTTCCCTCACTGTCTGTAGATTGGTTACTTAGAAAGATGTTTCTCAGATTCGCTTCTATAGTCAATTTTTTTGCTCTACTCGACAATATACTGGGGTCTAAATTCTCACCTTCTTTATTAAATAGATGAAAGTTAAAGTCTCCTACTATAATGAAATCCTTTCCGATGTTAGAGATGGCCACGTTGTCAATTTCATCGTATATTGAATCAATGAATTTCATCTTAGACATTGCATTTGGGTTCCAATATATATTAAATATAGATATCAGGTTGTCATCCAAGGAAGAAGCTGTTTCAGCCTTGTTATCTGTTGCCATTTTCATAGTTAAATATTGAGCCCATGGATGTATGTTTTTACTTGCAATTATTGTCCATGTTGGAAATATTTTTGTTAGTATCAACATTCCTGTTGCAGGTCCTCCATGTTGTGCTGATATCGCCGGATTCATTAGGGTACTATACCCATCACAGATAACCTCTTCAGTCAGCCACGTTTCCTGCAAGCAGATGATATCCAAATTTCCCAGGAGTTTTGACTGTTTTTCTAGGAGATGTTTATTTCCTCTTGTATTACAAGATCCCAGTGATATTCTACACTTCTGGGATTCATTCATTTTTCGTTGTTATAAATAGGTTTTCCTTCCACTTTGCTTAGTCTTCACATTTGATTTCATTTGTGGAGTCTCACGATAATCATGCCATAGGGTTTGGGAGTGTTTGTAATCTTGTTCCTGCCGCTTTGGTCTTGAATTATTAAGATTTTGAGCAGCTTTTATCCCTTTGCTCTGTTCCTCATTACTGATTAATTTATGCTGCCTAAACGGCGCCAGATTTTTTGCTTTTTTTCAGCTAATGCCCGTGAGACAAAGATTTCTTCTATTCCAAAACCTAGTTTCTCAAACTGATGTTTAGTTGCTAGAACCCTTTGCATTGTATTTTGATTATAAAAATCAATTTGGACCTCTTCCATATATTGTTTATTTGGAAACAGAACTAGTTCTAGATCATCCAATTTTATTTTATCCACTTGTGGGATTGCTTTAAACAACCGCAGAATATTGGCTCTGTTCATTATTACTGGCTCTTTTGTGTTAGCTCTCGTTGGAAATAAAGCTATTCTATAGGCACATGTTGTATTCTGCAGATTTTGGAATATTGGTCTAACTAATATAGGACTTGGTTGAGTCATCAGGCTATTGTTGTTGATATCTTCGGATTGTGTCTCTAGTGACAACCACGATTCATCGTTAGATACTGTTGAATATTCAAATGAGAAGTTAGCTGCCTCTTCCTCATCATATTCACTTTGAGTTTGTTCAATAATCGTATCTTGGTATTTATCAACGAGGATCAGAGTCGCATCTTGTGAATTAATTGATATAGCATTATAGTCACTCATATCGTCAGCAGTTGATAAGTCTATTATTGGAATAGGTTTTACTAGTTTGCAAGGTATTTTTTGATCGATTACCTCTAACAGCGCATCCAATGGTTCCATCACTTCGTTCGTATCTACATTGGTAGGCTCTTTTTGTCTTACCGCCATTTTTGTTTCACGCATTTTTTGTTGTGTACCCTTTTGTTTTAAAGTCAGATGATTATTGTTGTTCTTTGACTCATCCGTTAACGTTTTCTGCATTGACTTCATTTTTCTCAGAAATGCCCTAGATCCATTCTGGTTTTTTTTTGTCATTTTTTTACTCTTTGGTTTGGTTAACAAATCTTGACCCACCATCCCACGCTTTGAGAGATCAAATATATCAAACGGCGTACAAGATGGTGGCTCAGTATTAGCTGGATGTGTCGGTATTGACAAATTGGTTGGAATCATCGGAATGATCTGAATTTCATATTGTGTACTTTGGTCTAATTTGTGTTCTTTTTTATTTATATCTTCAGTTTGTGTATGATTTGTTACATAGTGTTTTTGTTCCATCGTGTGGGCCTGTTTTTTTGTTTTATCATCAATCAATTTTTTGGTAATCGTTGAGACAGTCTCCAAAAGATTCTGTTTGTCTACCCGGTCGACTCTTGCCAATTCTGCTAATCGCCTTTGCCATATTCTAGATATTTCGGCTTCTTGTTTCAGCAGTTCCTGAATAGTGTTTATAAAGGTTTCAAAATAAGTTTGTTTAGTCTTTATCATCGCTAACAAAGTTGCCTGATCTTTTGTAGAATCAACCATATATTCCTGTATCTTTAAAAACAGAATCATTGCAGTCGACAACACTGCTACCAATGTATTTTGTAAATCTAGCATGGTCGTTGGGATTCTTTGTTGGGATTCCGGTGCTTGGGATTGATGTTCAGTTGTTACATTTGAGGAGAATGAGTCAAGGCCTTCCGTTTTAGGCCTGGGTAACAGTTTATTCAAATGCATTGTCTTTTTATCACCAGGTGAGCCAGATCTTGATCGTACAATTGGTGTGGAGGTCTTGATGTTTCTTAGAGGATTTGGTGTGATTACCCCGTCAAAGACTTTGTTTCTTCTTTCCTGGGACTCCATAATGGCCTCTATCTCAGTGATGTCAAGGGATAGGCGAGCGATTCTCAGTACCATGGGTTTGTTTTGATCAATGTTCTGTGTCGCCGTTGGTATATATGTTGACTGCCAATGTAATTTAGCCGCTTTGGCTCGCTCTTGTAAAGACGGGGTAAAGCAACTATCTTCTTTACCTGCTTTTGTCAAATTTTTAGCTATTGTTTGGTCTGAGTGTAGTGTACCATCAGATGGGGTCATATGCGCCAAGACTGCATCTACTTGCATATTATTTATAGGTTCTTCTAGCTGCGGATTCAGTGAGTAGCTGTTTAGAAGCATAGAAGTGTGCGTTCCAGCAGCTTTCAATGCAATCAATTTTGGTGCATTGTGTTTGTTTGTTTTATTCAAATCTGTTAGGTGTTTTACAGTTATATTATCCTTAATCAGCAACTGACCTTTCCGAGATGGGAGTACAGTTGCCTCTCCGGATTTTGCTATTGCTTCAACTTTTGGTGTTTCTTTGCTTCCTTCTGTGCTTATATGTTCTCTACTGTTATCATCTGTTGCAATGATTTCCCTCGTTGTCATGTGAGCAGCGGGGTTCTTGGATATTTGCGCAGAAGATTCCTCTAGCTTCCCTTGCAGCCTGGTTCTTGGTTTTTTGGATTTCCATTGCTGGAATCGGAAACACGACTAAGCATGACTTACAGGAAACAATTTCCACTTCAGTTCATCAGCACCTCCCACCGCAACCAGCCACAAACTGCAGACAACAGCGCGCCCTTTATACCACGCGGGCTTCACGCCGCAAGGGTCGTGCTGTTCTGCCTTTTAGGCTTCAAGCAGGGGAAGTGGCTTCTGGTAGTCAGGTGACTCGGCCCACGTGTTGCTGCAGGATGCCGCTCGCTTCAACTGCTCTTAGCTGAGGCTGAGAGACTCACGCGAATTGGAGCGGATGCAGGGATTTCACTTGATCCTCCTCCCAGACGAATGCAAGTATTTGCAAAGTTCTTCCCACAGAGTTTTGTCACAATGTAGCAGCTGCACAGCAGACAACAGCGCGCCCTTCACACCACGCGGGCTTCACAGTTTGCGTTATACATAATCGATTCAGACCATCTGCTTTAGCACATATCCATGCAGTCAGAAGGTTTCTACATCAATCTTATCGCCAGAAAATGTCCTCCGAGTGTCCAATCCCTGCAGCTTGCTAATACTCCTCGGTCTCCCTCTGCAGTAAGTCCTGGTTATGTGTGGACTCCTCCAGCCCAAGGGGGGATCCAGCCAAGCTCCTAACCCAGGGAACTTCCCTCCTAACTTCCCACAGGAGGGCAGAAATTCCCCAAATCCTGGGCAGAACTTTTTCCCCAGGAATCCACCCAACTTCCACCCCCAAAATCATCCATCCTGCTTTCCCCACTTCCCTGAGCCCAGACAACCTAATCCGGGAGAGGGGAGGCCAAGGGTGGAGGGGTACCGAAATCTTCCCAACCCAGGGTACTACCAGAGAAGGGATAGCTACCCTTCCCGGCATCAGCCCAGGGGAGAAAACAGAACCCTGTATCAGCCTGAGCGGGTTTCACAGTTAGAGCTGTTAAGTGACTTCAATTCAGCACTCCAACTAAGTCAATGCCTAGTCTGGGAAGCCCTTATTTATATATTTTTATGACAAGTTCATAGATCTGGATGATAAACCCTTGTATAACGCCCCTCTCTTTGAATCCCCCTGACCTCACTGAGCCAAGAAGTAGGTTTGTTTTGCAAATTAAAAAATGTATTTGAAAAATTAAACAATATATATCTATATGACACTTTTATGAATAAGTTAATATTTGATAGCACACTTATGAATATAATGTTGATCAATGATGGGTAATGTTACAAAAGCAATGATGGAGAGAATGCAGCACAGAAATAAACTGATATGGGTTCAACAAGAGATAATATGATCACTTTTTCTTTTGACAACTCACTCCCCTCCTATGCAATATAAGGAGATGGAAGGAAAGCACACAGTTTTCAGAAATACAATCAAATGCAATACAAATCGTTCCCCCCTAGCAAGCTTAGAGCAACCGGTATGCTTTTAAACAGTCAAAAGTACTTTTAAATGTGATTTGCAATGAAGTGAAAAATATGCTAAAAATGATTTTAATTCCCTATAGGAGATTCAGGGTGGGTGACAGCTACTTTGAATTAGTTCAGGTCAACACTATCAATGATTCATGAGGGATTATAAGGTTGAAAACGAATTTCAGCAATGGAAGCAAAAGACAGATATTTTTGACAGGTGAAGAAGTTTGAGTCAAATTGCAATTCGCTGCACTTTTCCCGAGTGCGTCGATCATGATTACGGAAAAACTATAAGGAGTATATCTCGTTCCTAGCACGTATGGTTCAAAAGATACGGACGATTTAGTGGAGGTAGATTATCAGAAATAAAGTGAGATTCAAATGACAAATGACACTTTCATAGGTTTGAAATCACAGAATGGACACATGATTTCTATGCAGTTCTAAATAGGTTAAAATAGTTTGAATAGGATTATTTTAAACTAAGAGATTGGTTTTGCACCGCTCTGGCTGGATACTGACTCCTAATTTTGGAAGGAATGGGCCCCGTCGCAGATCTGGTCAACAGGTTTAGCTGCAGTTCTCTCTGCTCTGCTGGTCTGGATCTCTGGTTCTGGCAAAAGTTCTTGGCACTGCACAGTGGTCTTGTCTGGGTCCGGTCTGCAGTTTGGATTCAGCTCTGCTTTCTGGGTCTGGTACTGGCACAGCGGTCTGGTCTGGGTCTCTGGTTCCGGCAAAAGTTCTAGCCAGAAGCGAACAGCACAGCCCGGCTGTTGAATAGTTTGGTTAGGTGGCTGGATTCTGATGCCTCTGAAGGATTCACCTTGTGGACTAGGCCTCTCTGCTACAAGTTCTGAAGTCTGGATTCTAAGTTCTGGAGTCTTCTGGCACAGCGCTTCGCAAGAAATCAGTTTGAAGTGGAAAGTGAATGTCCCTACCTGGGTTTCAATGGTTCTTTTTATGTCTTTTGAAAGTGGGTGGGAAGGCTGACTTTCTATGCCCAACCCTCTGAGGATCCTGATAGGCTAGAGGATTCTCTGTCGCCTCACTGGGGAACTGAATTGTGAGTCATCCCATGTCATGAGACATCATTTTTATGGCATACAGAAAGAACACACCCCTTGTCACTTTGCACACAAATCTATTTTTGACTTAAATGCATATTTATCTATGTACAATTTTTCTGATATTATATGTCCAGTTAACATATTTTCTGTAGCGCCAAACCATCCGATCCCTGTCTTTGTAAGATGTTGTTTTCACTTCTGACAGAATTCTGCCCTTTTCATCCAGAACACAATCTCTAAACATTTCCAGAATTTACGCAAATGTGCGCAAGGAATATGGGCATCAGATGATGAAGTGTCAGATTTCTAACATACAGACATTTGGAGTAATACCCTATTTTCCGCTGCTACCCCCCAGAACATACCACAGAGTCCTAACACCAGCAGAAGGCATGCCAGGCCTGTGAATACAGTTGCTGGGCAAGTTTCATCTCCTGTCAGAGGTAGTTGCCGGGCAGAATGCAGTCCCTTTAAGCCAGGCTTCAGCCAAAGGTCACTTTTGTTCCCATTTTTCTTCATTCAAATCAAACTTACAATTTTGAAACGTGCAGCTAGAATGCTGATTCTAAGTTCAAGACCATGACATTTAAGCAGTTGCAACCTATGTGACACTCAAAAGTAGCTCACTCATTATTTTAAACATTTCGATTTTAGTGGCTTTAAATCCCATTTCACTTAAGCTGCTGACATCCACTGTTGTTATGAACATTATTTTAGGCTCTTCATCTTTCCAAATTTTGTATGCACACAAGACTTCATTCTACCAGACATCTACTCGTGTTCAGTAAGATTTTTGAATATCGAAATAGGCATTTTGAGCTTGCATTCAGAGAAACAAAGGTGATTTCAAAGCGCTTTTTGAGCTAACAGGCACTGCTGTTTTTCCTTTGGCACCACGTTTCACTCATGGCGCTTCTGGCTCATCACGCTCGCACTGGTGTGTGGCAGGTCAGGTGACCATTTTGGTGAGTGCAAAAACTGCGCGGTTTTCCTGGATTCTGGCACAAATGTGGGCTTTTCGGCCATCTTGGATTTTCTAAGCCCACAGCACCAAATGTTGCAGCATAATAACTTGAACGTGGGTAGATACACCTGACAAGGCCCCCCGCCTGACTGCACTTTGATTTCGAGTCGAGGGGGAGTCGGGTGCAAAGGATGTTTTGATCCACGCGCTGGGATGTTCGCATCATCTTCTTGCGATTCCGCAGATGGCACAGTTCAGCATCTTTTCCTCCATCGGGGTGGATCGATCGGTTCTCCTCGCCGGTCCTGATGGGAGTTTCAGGCGGTACATCGGGCCCCTCGGATCTTTGCTCCCGGTCCCTGGGTCATCCTCCTTGGTCAATCTCCATGGTTTATCTCTCCTAGGATGAAAAAGCAAAGTGGCAGAAACATATGCGAGACATTTCCCCACCACTATTAATGGTGGGGTGAACATATACATTTTATACATCAGGAGACATTTGCATTCAAGAATCACAGAATTTTATAGGCTATATGTGGAATATTTAGGGTTGGACTTGTCTTACTCTGGAGCGGCCCCCTCTGGGATTGCAGAGGACTCCTCCAGTTGCTGCAGAGTGTGCCTGGGATGGCAACACTTTAGCTGATTTATATGGACCCAATTGTCTTCCCCTTCCGCCAAACTGCCTTTGGTGATGCAGATCTTGTAGGCGACTGGGGAGATCTTGTCTACAATTTCAAAAGGTCCCTTCCAAGTAGGCAGAAATTTCCGCTGTTTGGCCTGGTTCCTTTGGAAATTGTATAGATAGACCCGGTCACCCACATTGTATTCTTTCCTAGCAGTCTTCAAATCACAATGAGTCTTCATGCTATCGGCTGATCTTTCTAGGTTTCACTGAGCATAGGCAAAAGCATGTTGGAGGTGTTTCCTTAAATTTTCAACATACTCATGAGTTGTGGAGGCATTGATCAACGTCTGCTCTTGGGTCCTGTTAAGCAAATGCTGGGGAAGCACCATCCTGCGTCCAGTCATCAGCTCAAACGGTGACATTTTAGTTGCAGATGAAGGGGTAGATCTGATGGCCATTAAGACAAGAGGTAATCGGATATCCCAACTTGGCCCAGAATCTGCCACAAACTTTTTTAAGATGCTCACAATGGTTTGGTTGTAACGTTCTACTGCACCAGAAGAGGCTGGCCGGTAAGTAATGTGTAGCTTCCTTTCAACCCCCAGTATCTCCCCCATCTTTGTCATTACTTTGCTGGTAAAATGTCTACCTCTGTCTGACTCAATCCTTTTGGGTAGACCAAAACGCGAAAAGATGTGGTTGATCATCAGGGCAGCAGCTGTTTCTGCCTTGCAGTTTGGGGCTGGGAGACATTCCACCAATTTAGTAAATAAGCATGTCACTGTCTACATGTACTTATTTCCCCTAGAGGAGCAAATCACGGGGCCTATGAAGTCGACTTGCAAATCTGACCATGGCAGTGTGATCCCCCTCTTTTGGAGAGGCGCACGGTGTATGAGGGATGTTGGCTGAAATTGGGCACACACAAGACACCCCTTCAAGTATTGGTCGAGGTCCTGCCCCATGTGTGGCCAGTATGCAACCTCTCAGTGGCCGCATCATGGGTGTGACTTAACATCAGGCTTCGGAATGAGGTAGGAACCACCCACTGATCAAGGCCAGCTTGGGATTTCCTTACCAACAAACCGTCTTGGATTCGGAACATTTTTGGACATATAATGAACACTCTGAGGTCCTCTTTCCCAATGTAATCGGTATCCGTCAGGGGAAAGTTCTCAGGGTCCTCAATGTGTTGGTAAAACTTACCAATTATTGGATCCCCCTTCTGAGCCGTAATCAAATCAGCATCTGGGGTCTCCTTACTCCATTGTGCAGTTGAAAGATCATTGTGAGCATTTGTCTGGGACCTAGTGATAGCAGTGCTCTGTATTTCCCCCAACAGGGACTCAATCTCTATTAGAATCCCTTCGATGGCCCCGGTTTTGGCCAGCTGATCAGCTAAGTCATTTCCAGTTGTGTCTGGTCCCTCTACTTTGGAATGACCCTTGATCTTTTTTCCAGTAGATGGTCATCCCATTCACGGTGACCAGATCATCGATGTTTTGAATTAACTTCCCATGTTTCAGGGGTTTGTTATTAGCACATAACATGCCTCTGGATTTCCAATTCACCAGGTACTCCACGAACCCGTTCCGTACATAATCCGAGTCTGTGATTATGACCAGTTCGCGGAGTTGATGTTGGACAGCAGTGAGGATGGCTTGATGCACAGCCATCAACTCTGCCACCTGACTACTTCGGGGACCAATTTTGTACCCAGCAGGGGGTTCTGGGGACTCATTCACCCATGCATTCCCTACGCCGGCCACCAGTTATTTCTCCCTGTTGTTGTCAACATGGTAAGAACATCCATCCACATAGACAGTGGGCATTCCCTCACACTTGTCTTCTTCAAAGTCTTTGTGTGGGGAATTAACGTATGCCTCCATGTTGTCCTTGATATTTAGACTTTCGTCCTCGAGACAGTTTTCTCTGACACAATCATGCAAGTCAGCCAGACCTTGCACAAGGGGACTCTTCTTGTTTTGGCCATATATGACCTACACAGGAAAGCCTTGCATTTACAGAATCCAGGAAGTAATTCGGGAATTACTCACATTTCCGGCCCGGATTCTGTCACTTTGGAGATATTGCAGAGGCTGGTGTGGAGTCTCCACTATGATGTGTTCCCCCTGGATAAACGGGCGGTAATTCTTCAATGCCCACACCGTTGCCAGGAGTGCCTTCTCACAATCGTTGAATTTTCCTCCACAGAGGATAAAGTTTTGCTTGCATAGGAGATTACTTTATTGACCTTGTCATGCTTGTGATATAATACTGCAGACAAGCATTTATTAGAGAACCCTGTCTCCAAGAAAAACTCCTTGTTTCTGACAGGGTAAGCTAGGCAGGGCGCTTGTGAGAGGCTTCTTTTGAGTTGTCTTACTGCCTCAGATTGTTCTGGACCCCATTCCCACTTGACCCCCCCTTCAATGAATCAGGGGTCTAGTGATCTCTGCATAGCCCTCAATGAATTTTCTGCTGTAATTAGTCAGCCCAAGGAGGCTCCTTAGTTCCTGCAGAGTTGTGGGGTCTTTCAGTTTCTGAAGTGCTTCCATGATCTTTTCAAGGAGACAGAGACCCTGAGGAGTAATCTCATGCCCCAAGAATTTAACACAGGTTCTACACCACTGTGCTTTCTGAAAGGAAAGTTTTGCTCTGGCGGCCCTCAACTGTGTCAGAACATAACGGATCTCCGCTATATGTTCCTCCACGGATGAACTTTTGATGAGGAAAATCTACATAAACCAGGTTACCCCTCGCACCCAAGTCGGGCATGGCCTTATGTAGGAAAATGTTGAATTCATTGCCGGAGTTGAGATATCTGAAGGGAGTCCGGGTCCTTGTGTTCTGCTGGCCCCCAAAGGTAAAAGCCAGTTTGTATTGGTCCTCCCTACTGACAGGCACAGTCCAGTATCCATCGGTCATGTCTATTGCAGTGAATACCTGTGACCCCTGGATCTGGGCCAGCCCTTGGTCAATGTAGGGAAGAGGCCATCGGGAAGTATGGACCCATATGTTGAGCTCCCTAAGGTCGGCGCAGAGTCTCCACTGGCAATTTGGCTTCAATATTCCCAGCATCGGATTATTGAAGGTGCTGTGAACTGGACGGATTATCCCCTGGGACTCAAGGTTCTTAATTATTTCAGTAAGGGACTCCATGGATGCGAGAGGCAAGCGATATTGCTTCACAAACACTGGAGTCATGCCAGGGTCCGTGGGAATTGTTGTTGTGTGGATGTCGGTGCGACCACAGTCATATGAGTCTACTGCAAATAGATCTTTGAAATCCAAGAAAACTTGTTTCAACTTTTGCTTCTGTTCCAGAGTCACACAGGCATCAGCTAGGTTGACTCTCTCTTCCACCATCTGCCTGAAGCCAGGAAAGACTTCTGGTTTTGCCATCTCAGCGGCCTCCTCCAGCTGGGTGGAGAAGTCCCTGGTCAGAGTGCTGATTTGGACTGGAGGCTTCAGGTGAGAAAGGCAGCCCTCATGGACCTGGAAAATCACCTCATCCCTTCTGAAGTCACAAGTCACATCTTCCTTACCATAAGGGAAGGAAGTGTACACCAGGAAGTTCCCCCCATGCCGGGTAAAGATCCTGTCTGGTGTTGTGTTGTCATCACTGTCACTGTCAAAACCTTCCTTGGGGATTGGTCCTAAGAGTTAATTTCCTAAATCAATGGAAAAATGTCGGTCATCAACCGCCATTCCAATAATGGTGCCTGCGGCTAGAGTAATACTCTTTAAGTCTCTGTTATTCACCTCTATTGGAATGGTGTCATGTTCTATATTGACTAATGGTGTTGGGTTTACCCCAACCCTTGCTGTTGGAGAGAAGCATTTAGATTAATATAAGCATCAGGGTTTTTCAATTTTTGTCCTCTTTTAACTTTGACTTCCAGAGAGATTTTTCGGGTCCTTTCTGGGATGGTGACTTCCTCTCCCATCTGAATTTCAACTGCATAGGGCAGCAGTTGAGCTGACCTAAATGCTTTTTCTGGATCATCAAAGCCCATGGGATTATCCGCTAATCGGGACCAAGCTTTGAAGTTTATTAGGTTCAAACTAATGGCAAAGTTATTGAGAATGTCACTGCCTAAGTAAAAGGCGGCAGTGACGTCTAGCACGACTGAACAATTATGGACTATGCTCTTGTTGCCAATGGAGATTTTTAGCATACACCTGCTTGGCAGGAGATGTTTGGAATTGGGTGTTTCCAGATCCATTTCCCATTTGTCTATCAGTTTGAATGTGGGAATGGCTGGATCTTTTGGGAGTTGGCGGAACATGGCTTCGCTGATGAAGCTCTTACCGTTGTTCACACACACTCGGGCGAGAACAGGGTCCTTCCCCTCATTTAACTGAACAGGGATGAACAGCTGCTCTCCAATTTTCAGAATATCAGCCAGGCTCTGAGCTGATTTCACATCTTTCGGAACTATTGGAGTGGGAATGTCTGATTATGGATTATTAAAGAATTTCAGAGTGTTTCCTTCCGGTGTGGAATACCACCTTAAACTGGAAGGAAGGTTGATTTGCAGAAATAGAGAGGACCCCCCATCACCGGTCTGTTGTCCTAATGCTATTACTGTCACGTCAGGAATTTGGTTGTTCTGGAAGTGAAATTCTACTTGGTCAGATTTTTGTTCAACCATGTGGCATGTGCCGTTTAAACTAACATGGTTGACACTGTGTTTTAATTTTATTGGTTGGCTAGTCTGGGTCCAGAGGACCTTGTTTACGCAATCTATTAGGGGTGACAACCTTCTCAGGAGGTCATTCCCTAGTAAACAAGGGGTACCCTCTGGAGTCACTACTATGACCGGGTGTTTCACCTTGTGTCACCCAATTTTAATGTCCAAATCTGCAGTCCCCTCGACGGGAATTTCCTTCCCGTCAAAGTTTGGATGTTGTCCAGGAAGTGAGGTGAGAGGAATACAGTAATTCTCCCCCCTTCCTGCATTTAGTTCATCAAAGGCCTTTTTAGACAGAAGGGTAGCTTGGGATCCAGTGTCCACCAGTGCCAAAATTGTACCCTGCCCCTGTACTTGTATGGGGGCATAGTATCTTCCCTCCTTCTCCTCAAGGGTGCACAGATAATGCACATTTTTGGACAACTGTTGGGCCAAATCTTTAGTTTTAGACATTGCGAGAGAAGAGATCTGGGCAGAATTCTGTGGAGAGTCATGGGAATCTGCAAGAAAAAGTTGGCAACAGGGAATCAGAGCCATTGTGTGTTCCCCTGGTTCCGGTTCTGGGCCATCCCCTCCCTTTTTGGAGGCAGTCACCAGAATGGGTTTGAACCAGGGGATTTTGATGCTGTTGGTTCTGGGATGAGTTGATGGGTGGCGCTAGCTCAGTCCCCACATCTACCCAGTCTGGATTTGGATCCCTTGGGACCCATTTTTCTTTGGGAGGAGTGCCACCATTTCTGAAGGAGAAGACCCTTTTCCCAGGATCCTCTTAGGATCCCTCTCCCTCAAATTGGAAGATCTGTACCTCCTCCACAAACTGGGTCTGTTTGGGTTCTTTGTTTCTCCTACCTTCTCTCTGCTCCTTGGGTGGCAGACTTTCAGGGGTAGGAGATTTTGTTTCCGGTTCCTGGGTTTCCAGGGGCTGTTTACAAGTGGGGAAGGGAGCTTCCTCCAAGGCTTTACACTCCCCTTCCCCTTGTGCCTCCTCCCTGGGAACGGGTGGGTTATCGGAGTGCTGCCCCCGTCATTGTTCTCGAGCAACAGGTCCAGAGTTTGGGGCATTCTGTGCTGGCATGCTCATCTGAGGGTTCTGTTGAGCCCTCAGCATGTGACCCAGATCCTGTGCCATATTTGGACCTGGCGCTCTAACTGTGAAACCCGCTCAGGCTGATACGGGTTGGGTTTTCTCCCCTGGGCTGATCCCGGGAAGGGTAGCTATCCCTTCTCTGGTAGTACCCCGGGTTGGGAAGATTTGCGTACCCCTCCACCCTTGGCCTCCCCTCTCCCGGATTAAGTGGTCTGGGCTCAGGGAATTGGGGAAAGGAGGAAGGATGATTTTGGGGTTGGAAATTGGGTGGATACCTGGGAAAAAAGTTCTGCCCAGTATTTGGGGAATTTCTGCCCTCCTGTGGGAAGTTAGAAGGGGAGTTCCCTGGATTAGGTGCTTGGCTGGATCCCTCCCTTGGGGCGGAGGAGTCCACACATAGCCCAGGACAGGTTGGTTTCCCTTGTAGCGGGGACTTACATAATCAGTGGAATGAGGGATCCCATTTGTGGGACTACCTACTTGACTCCCTGTTTGTGACTGGTCCGAGGGCCTTCTGCGCTTAGAGTTATTCTATGCAGGCAAGTTTTTAGGCCCCCCATCTCCAAATCTAAAATGGGGGCAACCTTTACCTCTGCCACCTTAGCAGCAGCAGAGGTGCTGGTTGATTTGGGGCTTTTCTGGGCGTTATTTTTATTTTCTATGGTCTTCTGCACCTCATAGATCCGGGTAGCCTGTTCAATGACCCAGTCTAGTGACCTTTTCTCGTGAAAATCTCTCACTAGCTGGGTCATTATGTATTTGGGTAAGGCATGGAAAAACGTATTTACAAACTCTTTACTGTCCGTGCGCACCCTTTTGGTAGTCTGCGCAAAGGCACGCTTCAATTCCTGCACAAATTCTTGTGGGGCCTGATCCTCCCCAAATTGCAAATTGTAGGCTACCTTGCAAGCCTCTTGGGGATTCCGGTGAACAGAAAAATGTTTCTAGATGGCCGCCCTATATGTGGACCATCTTGAATGGTTTTGGTCCTCCAGCCCCGCAAAGAAACTGGAGTATTCTGGGGAGAATGTCCATTTTACATACTGGATGCAGCTACTGCTGTCCTTCAAATGGAAAGTCTCCATCATTTGCTCGTAAAGCTCCAAGTGTTCCCAAACAGAATACTTGGCGTTCTTGTGATAAGGGGTGATGACACTCCTTATTGCCTTAATCTGTTTTAAGGGGTCCTTAAGCAAGGCCCTTTTTGCCTTATTGGCCTTTTTGGTTCGGGTAACCCTGGTCCATTCATCCTCTGACTCAGAAGCACTGCTCCCAGAGGTGCCCGTCTGATCTTCCAGGTTTTCCCGGATCCTGCAAGCCTGGGAATGGCTGGCAGAATGTGGGGACCTGGTCTCCTGTGTCCTGTGACGCTCAGAGGAGTCTTCAGTTCCCTCCTTGCTGCCAGGATTTGATGGGTACCCCCCCACTGCCCTAACTGGGCAGAGGTTTTCAGGATGCCCTTAGTGGGCCTACTCTCCTGGGGTTCCCCACTAAATTGCACTGTACTTAGGTGCACATACCCGGATGCCCGCCCATCCATTCCTGGGTGATACTGGCCTACGGGCCCCATAGTTTTGGCTGGATAGTAATCTGCCATCCCTGTGGCCCTGTGCTCATGTGCGCCAGGTGACATGGGAGTGGCAGAGTCCAGGGACTGGGGGAGATGAAGGCCTCTGGTACTAGGGCTCCTTAGGTTATGCTCAGGTGTTTCCCTTTCCCAGCGAACCTCATCTCGATCAGCCCCTGCTCCCTGTTACCATGCAAGAGCCTGTGCTTTCAGTTCCTCAGTCAAGACCTTACTAGACTCTATCAGTCTCTCCTGCATGGCTACCTGTTGCTGGAGCCTATCATTGTGCTGGCAGAGAGCCTCATTCTCTCTCTGTGCTTCCTGGTTTGTCCTGGAATACTAGGCCAGTATTTGCTGCAGGAGGGTTACATCCTGAGTCCCATCTCTACTGGCCTGCTCCTTTCTTGCCAGAGCATCTTCCACCCTCCTGGTGTGCTCTAACAAGTTCTGATGCTCTTTTTGGAGGTCACCCAGTCCCTGGAGGGCCAGGTGATTTTCTTCCATTTTTATTTTTAAGTGGCAGACTTCCTGGCCTAAGGTGTCCCTTTCCTGACTAATAGCCTGCATCTGTGCCGCCAGGTCGTCCCTCTGCCTTTGAAAGGCACCAGCTTTCTGGCGCTCCTCCTCAAATTCTGTCTGGGTGTCCAGGTCTTTCAGAATCAGTTTGTTGCTTTCTGCCTTCTCCCTATCTAGGTGGCTTTGCAGGGTGACTACCTGCTCTGCGCATGCTCTATTGAAGTCCAGTTGTTGCTCCAGCTTTTTCTGGCTCTGCAGTTGGGCGTCCAAACCTTCTTGGTACTCCTTCTGCAAGGCCAGACATCTGGTATCCTGGTCAGACCTTTCCTATTGCAGGATACCCATATCCTCTCTGATTTTAATGAGATACTGTCTACTCTCATTTTCTGACTCCTGGCTCCTGTTAAGCCTCTGCTCAGAAGAGACCAGGTCAGATTGGGCCTTCTCTAATGCCATCTGTTGCCTATTTGCCAGGCCTTGGCCTTCAGCAAATGTGTCCTATATAGCTCCTATATATAAATATAAATATGCCGCTATCCTGACAATCTTGTCGTGCTCATCTTTGGCTTTAGGGGCCATATATAGTTCACTCAGGGCCACATGTAATGGACCCTGATCTCTCCATATGCCCGACCCTGTTGCAGTGATCTGGGGTGCGATTGCCTGCAAACACACCGTCTGGTCCTGTTCCGTCCATTCGCCTCTCACAAATAGCTTATGTAAGAGGTGCTCTCTGGCTATTTTGATATCTACCAAGGTCGTCATTCTGGAAATTGATTTCCTTCTTGACTTACAGAAGTTAGTATTTTATTTTACAAAACAGACCGTCTCCTTAGAGCGTTCTTCTTTTGAGGGGTGCTTTTACAGTGTAACACAGCGTGGTGATCCAACAGGATTTATGTATCCTGTCAGTTAGCACACTGTATTAAGCTGCAAAAGTGGTAGATCTAATCCAGAGGTCCCGGCTCGAGCCCCCACTCTGTTAAGTGACTTCAATTCAGCACTCCAACTAAGTCAACACCTAGTCTGGGATGCCCATGGGAAGCCCTTATTTATATATTTTTATGACAAGTTCATAGATCTGGATGATAAACCCTTATATAACGCTCCTCTCTTTGAATCCCCCTGACCTCACTGAGCCAAGAAGTAGGTTTGTTTTGCTAATTAAAAGATTTATTTGAAAAATTAAACAATATATATCTATATCACACTTTTATGAATAAATTAATATTTGATAGCAAACTTATGAATATAATGTTGCTCAACGATGGGTAATGTTACAATTGCACACTCTTTTCAATCAGTGAGGAGTTATTATAGAAAGGATAAGGTAGCAGAGAATACTTTTATGGTTTAAAGGAAAAGCAATGATGGAAAGAATGCAGCACAGAAATAAACTGATATGGGTTCAACAAGAGATAATATGATCACTTTTTCTTTTGACAACTCAAGGAGAGCACACAGTTTTCAGAAATACAATCAAATGCAATACAAATCCCAGTTCCCCTCTAGAAAGCTTAGAGCAACCGGTATGCTTTTAAACAGTCAAAAGTAGTTTTAAATGTGATTTGCAATGAAGTGAAAAATATGCTAAAAATGATTTTAATTCCCTATAGGAGATTCAGGGTGGGTGACAGCTACTTTGAATTAGTTCAGGTCAACACTAGCAATGATTCATGAGGGATTATCAGGTTGAACGAATTTCAGCAATGGAAGCAAAAGACAGCTATTTTTGACAGGTGAAGAAGTTTGAGTCAAATTGCAACTCGCGGCACTTTTTCCGAGTGCGCCGATCGCGATTACGGTAAAACTATAAGGAGTATATCTCGTTCCTAGCACATATGGTTCAAAAGATACGGACGATTTAGTGGAGGTAGATTCTCAGAAATAAAGTGAGATTCAAATGACAAATGACACTTTCATAGGTTTGAAATCACAGAATGGACACACAATTTCTATGCAGTTCTAAATAGGTTAAAATAGTTTGAATAGGATTATTTTAAACTAAGAGATTTGTTTTGCACCGCTCTGGCTGGATACTGACTCCTAATTTTGGAAGGAATGGGCCCCGTCACAGATCTGGTCAACAGGTTTAGCTGCAGTTCTCTCTGCTCTGCTGGTCTGGATCTCTGGTTCTGGCAAAAGTTCTTGGCACTGCACAGCAGTCTGGTCTGGGTCTGGTCTGCGGTTTGGATACAGCTCTGCTTTCTGGGTCTGGTACTGGCACCGCGGACTGGTCTGGGTCTCTGGTTCCGGCAAAAGTTCTAGCCAGAAGCGAACAGCACAGCCCGGCTGTTGAATAGTTTGGTTAGGTGGCTGGATTCTGAGGTCTCTGAAGGATTCAGCTTGTGGGCTAGGCCTCTCTGCTACAAGTTCTGAAGTCTGGATTCTAAGTTCTGGTTCTGGAGTCTTCTGGCAAAGCGCTTCGCCAGAAATCAGTTTGAAGTGGAAAGTGAATGTCCCTACCTGGGTTTCAATGGTTCTTTTTATGTCTTTTGAAAGTGGGTGGGAAGGCTGACTTTCTATGCCCAACCCTCTGAGGATCCTGATAGGCTAGAGGATTCTCTGTTGCCTCACTGGGGAACTGAATTGTGAGTCATCCCGTGTCATGAGACATCATTTTTATGGCATACATAAAGAACCCTCCCCTTGTCACTTTGCACACACATCTCTTTTTGACTTAAATGCATATTTATCTATGTACATTTTTTCTGATATTATATGTCCAGTTAACATAGAAAAATGGGTCCCAAGGGATTCACAGACAGACCGGGTAGATGTGGGGACTAAGCTTGCGCCGCCCACCATCTCATCCCAGAACCAACAGTATCAAAATCCCCTGGTTCAAATCCATTCTGGTGACTGCCTCCAAAAAGGGGGGCGGCCCAGAACGGGAACCAGAGGAACCCAAAATATCTCCCATTTCTAGTTGCCAACTTTTTCTTTCAGATTCCCAAGACTCTCCACAGAATTCTGCCCAAATCTCTTCTCTTTGCATGTCCAAAACCAGAAAATTGGCCCACCAGTTGTCCAAAAATGTGCATTATCCGTGCCCCCTTGAGGAGAAGGAGGGAAGATACTATGCCCCGGTACAAGTACAGGGGCAGGGTACAATTTTGGCACTGGTGGACACTGGATCCCAAGCTACCCTTCTGTCCAGAAAGGCCTTTGATGAACTGAATTCAGGGCGGGGGTGAGAATTACCAAATTCCTCTCACCTACCTTCCTGGACAACTTCAGAACTTTGATGGGAAGGAAATTCCCATCGAGGGGACTGCAGATCTGGACATTAAAATTGGACGACACAAGGTGAAACACCCGGTCATAGTAGTGACTCCAAAGGGCACCCCTTGTTTACTAGGGAATTACCTCCTGAGAAGGTTGTCACCCCTAATAGATTGCGTAAACAAGGTCCTCTGGACCCAGACTAGCCGACCAATAAAATTAAAACAGAGTACCAACCATGTTAGTTTAAACGGCACATGCCAAATGGTTGAACAAAAGTCTGACCAAGTAGAATTTCACTTCCAGAACAACCAAATTCCAGACGTGACAGTAATAGCAGTAGGACAACAGACTGGTGATTGGGGGGTCCTCTCTATTTCTGAAAATGAACCTTCCTTCCAGTTTAAGGTGGTATTCCACACTGGAAGGAAACACTCTGAAATTCTTTACCAATCCACAATCAGACATTCCCACTCCAATAGTCAATGAACGGTGAAATCAGCTCAGAGCCTGGCTGATATTCAGCAAATTGGAGAGCAGTTGTTCATCCCTGTTCAGTTAAATGAAGGGAAGGACTCTGTTCTCGCCCGAGTGTGTGTGAACAACGGTAAGAGCTTCATCAGTGAAGTCATGTTCCGCCAACTCCCAAAAGATCCAGCCATTCCCACATTCAAACTGATAGACAAATGGGAAATGGATCTGGAAACACCCAATTCCAAACATCTCCTGCCAGGCAGGTGTGTGCTCAAAATCTCCATTGGCAACAAGAGCATAGTCCATAATTGTTGAGTCGTGCGAGACGTCACTGTCGCCTTTTACTTAGGCAGTGACATTCTCAATCGCTTTGCCATTAGTTTGGACCTAATAAACTTCAAAGCTTCGTCCCGATTAGCGGATAATGCATTGGGCTTTGATGATCCAGAGAAAGCATTTAGGTCAGCTCAATTCCTACTTTATGCTGTTAAAATTCAGATTGGAGAAGAAGTCACCATCCCAGAAAGGACCCGACAATTCTCCCTGGGAGTGAAAGTTAAAAGAGGACAAAAATTGAAAAACCCTGATGCTTATATTCATCTAAATGCTTCTCTCCAACAGCAAGGGTTAGGGGTAAACCCAACACCATTAGTCAATATAGAACATAACACCATTCCAATAGAGGTGAATCACAGCGACTTAAAGAGTATTACTCTAGCTGCAGGCACCATTATTGGAATGGCGGTTGATGACCGACATTTTTCCATTGATTTAAGAAATTAACTGTTAGGACCAATCCCCAAGGACTGTTTTGACAGTGACAGTGATGACTATACAACACCAGACAGGATCTTCACCTGGCATGGGGGGAACTTCCTGGTGTACACTTCCTGTCGTTATGGTAAGGAAGATGTGACTTGTGACTTCAGAGGGGATGAGGTGATTTTCCAGGTCCAGGAGGGCTGCCTTTCCCACCTGAAGCCACCAGTCCAAATCAGCACTCTGACCAGGGACTTCTCCACCCAGCTGGAGGGGGCCGCTCAGATAGCGAAACCAGAATTCTTTCCAGGCTTCAGACAGATGGTTGAAGAGAGAGTCAACCTAGCTGATGCCTGTGGGACTCTGGAGCAGAAGCAAAAGTTGAAACAAGTTTTCTTGTATTTCCAAGATCTCTTTGTGGTAGACTCATATGACTGTGGTCGCAAAGACATCCACACCACAATTCCCACGGACCCTGGCATGACTCCAGTGTTTGTGAAGCAATATTGCATGCCTCTCGCATCTATGGAGTCCCTTACTGAAATAATTAAGAACCTTGAGTCCCGGGGGATAATCCGTCCAGTACACAGCACCTTCAATAATCCGGTGCTGGGAATATTGAAGCCAAACGGCCAGTGGAGACTCTGCGCCGACCTTAGGGAGCTCAACAAATGGGTCCATACTTCCCAATGGCCTCTGCCCTACATTGACCAAGGGCTGGCCCAGATCCAGGGGTCACAGGTATTCACTGCAATAGACCTGACCAATGGATACTCGATTGTGCCTGTCAGTAGGGAGGACCAATACAAACTGGCTTTTACCTTTGGGGGCCAGCAGTACACATGGACCCGGACTCCCTTCGGATATCTCAACTCCGGCAATTAATTCAACATTTTCCTACATAAGGCCATGCCCAACCTGGGTGCGAGGGGTAACCTGGCTTATGTAGATGATGTCCTCATCAAAAGCTCAACTGTGGAGGAACACATAGCGGAATTCCGTTATGTTCTGACCCAGTTCAGGGCCGCCGGAGCAAAACTTTCCTTTCAGAAAGCACAGTGGTGTAGAACCCCTGTTCATTTCTTGGAGCTTGATATTACTCCTCAGGGTCTCTGTCCCCAGGAAAAGAAAGTGGAAGCACTTCAGAAACTGAAAGACCCCACAACTCTGCGGGAACTAAGGAGCCTCCTTGGACTGACTAATTACAGTAGAAAGTTCTTTGCGGGCTACGCAGAGATCACTAGACCCCTGATTCATTGATGGGGGGGGGGGCCAAGTGGGAATGGTGTCCAGAACAATCTGAGGCAGTAAGACAACTCAGAAGAAGCCTCTCACAAGCGCCCTGCCTAGCTTACCCTGTCAGAAACAAGGAGTTTTTCTTGGAGACAGGGTTCTCTAATACATGCTTGACTGTAGTATTATATCAAAAGCATGACAAGGTCAATAACGTAATCTCCTATGCGAGTAAAACTTTATCCTCTGTGGAGGAAAAATTCAACGATTGTGAGAAGGCACTCCTGGCAACAGTGGGGGCATTTTAGAGGTACCACCCGTTTATACAGGGGGAACACATCATAGTGGAGACTCCACACCAGCCTCTGCAATATCTCCAAACTGACAGAATCCGGGCCGGAAAAGTAAGTAATTTCTGAATTACTTCCTGTATTCTGTCAATGCAAGGCTTTCCTGTGGAGGTCATATATGGCCAAAACAAGAAGAGTCCCCTTGCGCAAGGTCTGGCTGACTTGCATGATTGTGCCAGAGAAAACTGTCTCGAGGACGAAAGTCTAAAAATCAAGGACAACATGGAGGCATACCTTAATTCCCCACACAAAGTCTTTGAAGAAGACAAGTGTGAGGGAATGCCCACTGTCTATGTGGATGGATGCTCTTACCATGTTGACAACAACAGGGAGAAAGAACTGGTGGCCGGTGTAGGGAATGCACGGGTGAATGAGTCCCCAGAACCCTCTTCTGGCTACAAAATTGGTCCCCGAAGTAGTCAGGTGGCAGAGTTGGTGGCTGTGCATCAAGCCATCCTCACTGCTTTCCAACGTCAACTCCACAAACTGGTCATAATCACAGAATCGGATTATGTACGGAACGGGTTCGTGGAGCACCTGGTTAATTAGAAAACCAGAGGCAACTTATGTGCTAATATCAAACCCTTGAAACATGGGAAGTTAATCCAAAATATTGAGGATCTGGTCACCTTGAATGGGATGACCGTCAACTTGAAAAGATCAAGGGTCATTCCAAAGTAGAGGGACCAGACAAAACTGGAAATGTCTTAGCTGATCAGCTGGCCAAAATCGGGGCCATACAAGGGGATCTAATAGAAATTGAGTCCCTGTTGGGGGAAATCCAGGTTACTGCTATCACTAGGTCCCAGATAAATGCTCACAATGGTCTTTCAACTACACAATGGAGTAAGGAGACCCCAAATGCTGATTTGATGACGGCTCAGAAGGGGGATCCAATAATTGGCAAGTTTTACCAACACATTGAGGACCCTGAGAACTTTCCTCCGGCGGATACAGATTACATTGGGAAAGAGGACCTCAGAGTGTTGATGAAATGTCCAACAATGTTCCGAATCCAAGACGGTTTGTTGGTGAGGAAATCCCAAGCTGGCCATGATCAGTGGGTGGTTCCTACCTCATTCCGAAGCCTGATATTAAGTCACGCCCATGATGCGGCCACAGCCGGTCACATGGGGGTTTCATACAACACTTGAAATCTTAAGAGAGGTTGCATACTGGCTACACATGAGGCAGGACCTCGACCAATACTTGAAGGGGTGTCTTGTGTGTGCACAATTTCAGCCAACATCCCTCACACACCGTGCGCCTCTCCAAAAGAGGGGGAACACACTGCCATGGTCAGATTTGCAAGTCGACTTCATAGGCCCCGTGATTCTCTCCTCTAGGGGAAATAAGTACATGTTGACTGTTACATGCTTATTTACTAAATGGGTGGAATGTCTCCCGGCCCCAAACTGCAAGGCAGAAACAAGAGCTGCCCTGATGATCAACCACATCTTTTTGCATTTTGGTCTACCCCAAAGGATTGAGTCAGACAGAGGTAGCCATTTCACCAGCAAAGTAATGACAAAGATGTGGGAGATACTAGGGGTTAAAAGGAAGCTACACATTGCTTACCGTCCAGCTTCTTCTGGTGCAGTAGAACGTTACAACCGCACCATTGTGAGCATATTCAAAAAGTTTGTGGCAGATTCTGGGCCAAGTTGGGATATTCGATTACCTCTTGTCCTGATGACCATCAGATCTAGCCCTTCATCTGCAACTAAAATGTCACCGATTGAGCTGATGACTGGACGCAGGATGGTGCTTCCCCAGCATTTGCTCTACAGGACTCAAGAGCAGAAATTGATCAATGCCTCCACAACTCATGAGTATGTTGACAATTTAAGGAAACACCTTCAACATGCTTTTGCCTATGCTCATAGAAACCTAGAAAGATCAGCCGATAGCATGAAGACCTACTATTGAACTTGAAGACTACTAGGAAAGAGTACAATGTAGGAGACCAGGTTTATCTATACAATTTCCAAAGGAACCAGGCCAAACAGCGGAAATGTCTTCCTACATGGAAGGGACCTTTTGAAATTGTAGACAAGATCTCACCAGTCGCCTACAAGATCTGCATCCCCAAAGGCAGTTTGGTGGAAGGGGAAGACAAGTGGGTCCATATTAATCAGCTAAAGTGTTGCCATCCCAGGCACAGTCTGCAGCAACTGGAGGAGTCCTCTGCAATCTCACAGGGGGCCGCTCCAGATTAATACATTTCCAACCCTAAAATATTCCACATAGAGCCTCTAAAATACAGTGATAAGAATTCAAATGTCTTCTGATTTATAAAATGTATATGTTCACCCCATTACATTAATAGCGGTGGGGAAATGTCTACGAATATGTTTCTGCCGCTTTTGCTTTGTCATCCTTGGAGAGATAAACCATGGGGACTGACCAAGGAGGACGACCGGGAGACTGTGAGCAAAGATCCGAGAGGCCCGGGGTACCGTCCAATACTCCCATCAGGACCGGCGAGGAGAACCGATCGATCCACCCCTGTTGGAGGAGAAGATACTACATTTTGCCATCTGCGGAATGAGAAGAAGATGAGGCGAACATCCCAGTCTTGCGAGTTCCATCGATGAAAGTTCAGAATGGCCATCGCAAGAGGGGGGCTTGTGGGATGTTTCAACCCACACATCCAAGCCCTACAACATCATTGTGCATTACTGACATGGGCAACATCAGAATGGCCACCGGAAAGCATGCTGCTGGCCAGAAATCACCAGAAAGTGCGCAGTGAGAACCTTACAGACAGGCTGCCATCTTCTTTTGCCTCTGTCAGTGTTAATACAGGAGACCATTGCCAGCCCCATCATTTGGCTGCCCACAGAACAAAAGCAGACAAAGGAATACAGAGCTGTTCAACAATTCATTTTCTTGATTGTCAAAATTGCTAAAATCATGGGCATGAAACCACCAAAAAAATCCAACTTCTGGTTGGGTGTTCTACATTACTGTACTGCAGAATCCACACCAATACAATGTTAGCAAGGATCATACGCTATCAAGTAAAATCCCCTTTTTGAAATGTATTAATTTAAGGCAGCTGTAAAAAATGGGTGCAATACCGGTGCCTGCCACTGACCGGTGCTAGCGATCTAAATTCTGACAGGAGACTTGTATTTCAGGAACTAAACAGTGAACCTGAGTTAGCTGGGACTTCAAAGGCTTGCTTGTCCATGAGAAGTCTTCACACCTGGTCATCTAGGCAAGAAGGCAGGAAATCACAAGGTTCTGTTAATCAAATGGAGAGTGGCAGCCTGGACTGATGCCCTGCTAGCAGGAAAAACCAGACAAATGATTCCTTCAGCTGAATAGCGTGTGCTGATTTTGGGTGTGAACTGTCAACACTGCTCTGGGGGAATGCAAGACATCTGATCTCTGAGTCAAGCCAAGTTTCTAGGGGCGGGGACAAAGCAATGGGTGTACTGCAGTGGAGGCAAATGTATGTTTTATTAAATTGCTTATAAAATATTGTATCAAGTTGACAGAAATGTACAATTTGGGGATTCTTAATATGAAAAATGCACCCACGATTTGAGACTAAGCTGGACGTTGTGGGATGTTCTGAGGCCAAGCCCTGTAATTATTAATATTGTAACATGCTAGAGACCTCAAAACTTACTGTAATATGCCCAGAGAGGGTGTGTACCTCCGTGTCAGATTTGATAAAAAACCAATATGGCAAAACCCACTAAAAGCGCAAAATGTTGTCATTTCTGAACCCAAGTTCGTAGAAACATGTGACTTGAACTGAACTGTACCTTAAGCAATCTGTCATGCAATGTAGGTAATATTAACAAGTTGTGTATCTTGTAATTATGTGTTTTTATAAAAAAGAAGATATGTTGTAAGGACACAAAGGGGAGTGTCCTTTCCTTGTGCCATAAAGATAATACCTGATGACACATTCTGACTTACATTTCCGTTCTCCAGTCAGGTCACAGTAAATCCTTTAACCTATCAGGATCCTCAGAGGGTTGGGCACAAAAATCAGCCTTCCCACCCACTTTCAAAAGACATAAAAAGAGGCACTGAGACCCAGATAGGGACATTCATTTCCACTCTTTAATCAATTTCTGCGCAGCACGCTGCCCGACCATATCCAGAACTTTCCAGATAGACTCCAGAACTTGAAGCAGAGAGTCCTTAACCAAAAGCTGAATCCTTCTCAGCAGGCCTCAGAATCCAGCAACCTAACTAAACTATTCAACAGCCGAGCGAGCTGTTTTGATTCTGGCTAGAGCCCTGTGCCAGAACCATATCCAGACCGCTGTACCATGCCGATAGCAGAACCAGACCAGACCGCTGTGAAGTGCCGATAGCAGACCCAGACCAGACCGCTGTGAGCAGTACCAGTGTCCTGAGAGAGAACCGCAGCCCAAACCTGACCAGATCCGTGACGAGGTCGCATTCCTTCCAAAATTAGGAGTGGGTATCCATCCAGAACTGTACAGAACTTAGTCTAAAGTGATCCTATCCCATCCATTTCAACCTAATTAGAACTGCATAGAAATCGTGTGTCCATCCTGTGATTTCAAAGCTGTAAAAGTGTAATCTGTGATTCTGAAATCTTGACTTCATTTCTGAAAATCTACCTCCACAAAAACGTCAGTATCTTTTGAACCGTACGTCCTAGAAGCGAGATTTAACTGTCATTGTAAAGCTAAGAACCTAAACTTTCCAACGCACCCATAATAGGTTTTCTGTAATCGCGTTCGACGCACTCAGAAAAAGTGCCGCCAATTGTAATTTTGCTCAATTTCACCACTTGTAAAAATAGCTGCTTCTTGCTTTCCACTGCTGAAATTCGTTTTCACTCTGATAATCATTCCTGAATCATTGCTAATGTTGATCTCAACAAATTCAAAGTAGCTATCACCTACCCTGAATGTCCTATAGGGAATTAAAATCATTTTTAGCATATTTTTCACTTAATTATAACCACATTTAAAAGTATTTGGCCTGTGTTTTAAAATCATCCCTGTTTCTCTAAGCTTGCTGGGGGGAACGGGAACTGAACTGCTTCTGATTGTACTCCTGAAAACCTGTGTGCCTTCATTTACATCTCTTCATATTGCATAGGGGGGGAGTGAGTTGTCACAAAGGAAAAAGTGATCAGATTATCTCTTGTTGAAACCATATCCAGTTTATTTCTGTGCTGCATTCTTTCCATCATTGCTTTTCCTTGAAACCATACAAAGTATTCTCTGCTACCTTATCCTTTCTATACCAACTCCTAAGTAATTAATGAATTGTGCTACTGTAATATTATCCATTGTTGATCACTGTTCATACTCATAAGTGTGC
Source organism: Ambystoma mexicanum (assembly GCF_040938575.1). Classification (NCBI taxonomy): domain Eukaryota; kingdom Metazoa; phylum Chordata; class Amphibia; order Caudata; family Ambystomatidae; genus Ambystoma; species Ambystoma mexicanum. The sequence continues at coordinate 288,636,693 of NC_090930.1, read as the reverse complement.
TATAAAATATTAATTTATCCATAAAAGTGTGAGATATATATATATATATATATATATATATATATATATATATATATATATATATATATATATTGTTTAATTTTTCCAATAAACCTTTCAATTTGCAAAACAGCCTACTTCTTGGCTCAGTGAGGTCAGGGGGATTCAAAGAGAGGGGCGTTATGTAAGGGTTTATCATCCAGATTTGGCATCCCAGACTAGGCATTGACTTAGTTGGAGTGCTTGATTGAAGTCACTTACAGCAGCAGCGGTTCTCAGACCACTCCTTCATGGCTTTACACCTTGCCTCGAAAGCAATCTCACCCACTGAAAAGGGATTCCTCCACTCACGCCCAGCCTCCACATAGAAGACGGAGACAAAATATAAAATCACTAATTAATCTCATTGCAGCAACTTCACTGGACGACGAAAGTTCCAGTTCCCTTTGTGGAACCCATCTGCAAGTCTTTTGTGGCCACAAATAGGTGTCATGCCTGCGCCATGGGCGCATCCATTTACGCTCAATTTTGACTATATGTTTATCATTTATTTACAACAGACTCTTGGATCTATCTATATTCACTTTGGAAACTTTATTTCCCATTTGCGAGACTTTGCTGCTTAATTATTATTTCCAACAAACTACGCATACCATAATGCACCTGGCTACAAGCATTGATTCCTGGCTGTTCCTATTGGTTATCAATGGAACTACACCCCCCAGAAGCCCTAGAGACTTTCCCTGCTTCCACCAGCCCAGGAACAGAAAGGGAGGTGGCCGATTGCCTGCAGGCGTGTTTAGCCAGGTGCAACCAATTAGCCTGCCTCTGTGCTGGGCTAGGCAGTATAAAGGCTGCTGCCTGCAGTGGCTCAGCCTCTTGCATCTGAGAGTTCTTCCTCCACCTTTTGCATTTTTCTACGGATCTTGTATGCTGCTACCTTCACTCCTGCTTGGACCCTGCCTTGTTGCTTGCTCCACCCTGCTGCCTCCAGCCATAGCCTTCCAGGCTCCCTGCCTCACAGCCCTGCTCCTCTGGGCTCTCCACACTGCAGCTGATCACGCTCTGCTGCCTTCCAGTCTCCGCCCTTGCCCTGCCGGGCTCTCCACATTGCAGCGGATCACGCTCTGCTGCCTTCCAGCCTTCGCCCTTGCCCTGCCGGGCTCTCCACATTGCAGCGGATCACGCTCTGCTGCCTTCCAGCCTTCGCCCTTGCCCTGCCGGGCTCTCCACATTGCAGCGGATCACGCTCTGCTGCCTTCCAGCCTTCGCCCTTGCCCTGCCGGGCTCTCCACATTGCAGCGGATCACGCTCTGCTGCCTTCCAGCCTTCGCCCTTGCCCTGCCGGGCTCTCCACATTGCAGCGGATCACGCTCTGCTGCCTTCCAGCCTTCGCCCTTGCCTACCGGGCTCTCCACATTGCAGCCGATCACGCTCTGCTGCCTTCCAGCCTCCGCCCTTGTCCTACCGGGCTCTCCACATTGCAGCCGATCACGCTCTGCTGCCTTCCAGCCTCCGCCCTTGTCCTACCGGGCTCTCCACATTGCAGCCGATCACGCTCTGCTGCCTTCCAGCCTCCGCCCTTGTCCTACCGGGCTCTCCACATTGCAGCCGATCACACTCTGCTGCCTTCCAGCCTCCGCCCTAGCCCTGCGGACCCTCTACATTGCAGCTGATCACGCTCTGCTGCTTTCCTTCCTCAGCCCTTGTCCTCTGGGCTCCCTGCACTGCAGCCTGCCTCACTCCGGCTGCCTTAGCCCTTGTCCTCTGGGGCTCCCTGCTCTGCAGCCTACCTCTCTCTGGCTACCTACAGCCCTTGTCCTCTGGGCCTTCCTACTTTGCATCTTATCACGCTCCGCTGCCTACTATCTACCTTTTCCGCTGGGTTCTTGGCCTAGCAGCTCTCTACAGTCCTCTGCTACCTTCTACGTTCAGCGGCCCTGTCCCTCAGGGTTCACTCCTTACTGCCCGGCCCTTACGGGATCCTTGCCGTGCAGTCTGCTTTACTCTGCTGCCCTAAGCCCTTTTTCCTCTGGGCGTTCTACCTTACAGTCCTACTCCTGTGGGCTTACTCATTGCTTTCCTGCTCCTCTGAGCTCTCAACCTTGTTCCTTACTGTCTTCTGCTATCCTATCCTGTTACACGACTTTCCTTTCATTTCCTTCTGCTAGTTTGCTATCACCTCCTTTACTGGATTTGTCTGTAGTATCTTCTCTTGTACTGTTTGTAGACCCTTTTGTACAGAGCTTGTCTGTTGGTTCCCATCAGTTAACCTCTGCCCCTTCCCTTGTCCTGTTTCTACAATACAGACACCCAGAGCTGCTGTTCCAAGTCATGAGCAATCAGCGTGGGCCTCTGTTATATCAAACTGTGCAGAAGGCTATAGTATTTCCAAGGTTCATGGAATACTCTTTTCCTCTATCTGCATACACCCCAAGAGGGTATTCATTCTGTATCTTTTCCCTTGCTACTCTTGCTTACTCTTCGTTCTCTTTCCTTTCCGCTGTGTGTGTTCTTATCTGTCCACTTTATTTGGCACAACCACCCAAACCCTTTCTGGGTGTCCTGTGCCACTCTTTATAGAGTGCCATTCCTGACAGAATGCAAGAGCCAAAAATTTCTTGTTCCATAGGCCGGAAAGGCACACACAGAACAAAGATGCTTTCCTTTCGGGTAAAGAAACCTTTGCATAAACCTATGGTTTCCCTAAAGACAGCAAACAAGAACCTTAGTCTAAAGGACAGTCTCGCCTCAGTAAACAAAGATTTACAAACACGGTACTATACTCACTGGCTAGCTGACCCTTCTTCCATGTACAATTATTATGACATTTGCAACTATGACCCGCAGTCCTTATCTGTTGCGGAGCTACAGCAAGATAATGAATTCTTACAGATCTTGTTAAACCAAACAGTGAAAAACACTCCTGCGCCTTCTGACAAGCCTTCTAACACCGCAACAGCCAAGGATATAGCACTCATTGTGGGAGACTCTAAACCAGAATACGCTGTTGCCAGAGTGATATGCGCAAGATCAGCTTGGCAAGCTCCCCAGAATGCTGGAAACCCTTATTTGACAGGACAAGGCAGTCATTATCCTGAGGTTTGTGCATCTGGTCCTGGGTACAAAAGATCTATACTAACCATCGGTTGTCTTAATGCTTCCACAGTATCTACTAACCACAATAACCCTAAGGTCAGTCTTCCCATTGCTACAACCGAATTTTCTGCCACACCAGCTTCTGAAGCTTTAGATCAAACTAATGATACTTACCTGCTACACGAACAACTCCTACGCCTTAAAAGAAAGACCGAAGACCTCTATGATGACTTTGTTTATTTGCATTATAAGAATCTTATGAAGGGACACAAGTCACCAGACCATCTGACACTATGTCCAACACCTGACATCTTATCTTTAGAGATCGACATGATAAGGCCTGGAATTGCCATACAGAAAAGTATACAGACTTATACCAAGCAGATGGAAGACCTAAATATAGCATATGTATCCCTTCTAAAGACTGACACAGCTCTTTTACCTTCCAGCCACAGAAACTCAGGTTGTTGTACTGACAGAAAAGAATTAACTCCTCCGGTGGGTCAAATCACGCACACAGCCATTACACCACAAAACAAGGGTGGTCTTCTGATTGGAAATCCCTCTGAGTCAAAGGATGGTTCTGCCCTCACCCTTGCCTATTGTCCAGTACTCACACTTACAACCTCTTCTGAAATGAAAATGGCAGCTGAAGAGACTGGCGCAGTTCACACTGAGCATGCTGAGTTGGCAAGCGGGGCTTGCCAAAGTGTGGCTGTGCTATCAGACAACACTCTTGAGCAATCAACATCTTCAGTTTCTTCGATACCCCCTGAATCGCCAGTGCTTGTGGTACCCGATCTACCAGTAGTTGCAACACCTGAACTATCTGTAGCTGCTACAGCACCCGAACTTCCAACTGCAATCCATGATCTTCCTGCTGCTGTGGTTCCTAAACTCCCTGCCACATTTGAGACTCCTCAAGTCTCTGCTGCAAATCTTGAGGTGGCTATAGCTGTGATTCCTGAAGCTACTGCTAATTCTGATGCTCCCGATGCCCAGATTTCTACTTCCTTTGCAGCTGTGCTCGCTGCAGCAGAATCCTCTGCTACACAACCTGATCCCTCAGCACCTTCTCTTCCTGATCCTACATCCGCCATGCTAACTGTTGTAGGGTCAGCGAAGGGTTTTCCTGTTAAGACTACTGCTCCAGTCGTTTCTGCTGGTGTATCTATAGCACTAAGACTGCCAGACTCTACTCTACCAGTCTCAGGTGCGTTCCAGCCCGCTGGCTCTCTCATGACACCCACACACCCAGTTGCTACCGCCTTGATACTCTCTACAGCCATTCAAGACTCTCACCTTGCAACCCGTTTCTGGTGCTTCATGTTTTGCCTTTTTGGAGTAAGACTCTTGTACGGTGTGACAGACATTCTTCCTATAGGTCGGTCTTCAGGGAACCTGGAGAGGGGCCTGGAGAGGGGCCTGGAGAGGGGCATACTGTCATGCCTGCGCCATGGGCGCATCCATTTACGCTCAATTTTGACTATATGTTTATCATTTATTTACAACAGACTCTTGGATCTATCTATATTTACTTTGGAAACTTTATTTCCCATTTGCGAGACTTTGCTGCTTAATTATTATTTCCAACAAACTACGCATACCATAATGCACCTGGCTACAAGCATTGATTCCTGGCTGTTCCTATTGGTTATCAATGGAACTACACCCCCCAGAAGCCCTAGAGACTTGCCCTGCTTCCACCAGCCCAGGAACAGAAAGGGAGGTGGCCGATTACCTGCAGGTGTGTTTAGCCAGGTGCAACCAATTAGCCTGCCTCTGTGCTGGGCTAGGCAGTATAAAGGCTGCTGCCTGCAGTGGCTCAGCCTCTTGCATCTGAGAGTTCTTCCTCCACCTTTTGCATTTTTCTACGGATCTTGTATGCTGCTACCTTCACTCCTGCTTGGACCCTGCCTTGTTGCTTGCTCCACCCTGCTGCCTCCAGCCATAGCCTTCCAGGCTCCCTGCCTCACAGCCCTGCTCCTCTGGGCTCTCCACACTGCAGCTGATCACGCTCTGCTGCCTTCCAGTCTCCGCCCTTGCCCTGCCGGGCTCTCCACATTGCAGCGGATCACGCTCTGCTGCCTTCCAGCCTTCGCCCTTGCCCTGCCGGGCTCTCCACATTGCAGCGGATCACGCTCTGCTGCCTTCCAGCCTTCGCCCTTGCCCTGCCGGGCTCTCCACATTGCAGCGGATCACGCTCTGCTGCCTTCCAGCCTTCGCCCTTGCCCTGCCGGGCTCTCCACATTGCAGCGGATCACGCTCTGCTGCCTTCCAGCCTTCGCCCTTGTCCTACCGGGCTCTCCACATTGCAGCGGATCACGCTCTGCTGCCTTCCAGCCTTCACCCTTGTCCTACCGGGCTCTCCACATTGCAGCCGATCATGCTCTGCTGCCTTCCAGCCTCCGCCCTTGTCCTACCGGGCTCTCCACATTGCAGCCGATCACGCTCTGCTGCCTTCCAGCCTCCGCCCTTGTCCTACCGGGCTCTCCACATTGCAGCCGATCACGCTCTGCTGCCTTCCAGCCTCCGCCCTTGTCCTACCGGGCTCTCCACATTGCAGCCGATCACGCTCTGCTGCCTTCCAGCCTCCGCCCTTGTCCTACCGGGCTCTCTACATTGCAGCTGATCACGCTCTGCTGCTTTCCTTCCTCAGCCCTTGTCCTCTGGGCTCCCTGCCCTGCAGCCTGCCTCACTCCGGCTGCCTTAGCCCTTGTCCTCTGGGGCTCCCTGCTCTGCAGCCTACCTCTCTCTGGCTACCTACAGCCCTTGTCCTCTGGGCCTTCCTACTTTGTAGCTTATCACGCTCCGCTGCCTACTATCTACCTTTTCCGCTGGGTTCTTGGCCTAGCAGCTCTCTACAGTCCTCTGCTACCTTCTACATTCAGCGGCCCTGTCCCTCAGGGTTCACTCCTTACTGCCCGGCCCTTACGGGATCCTTGCCGTGCAGTCTGCTTTACTCTGCTGCCCTAAGCCCTTTTTCCTCTTGGCGTTCTACCTTACAGTCCTACTCCTGTGGGCTTACTCATTGCTTTCCTGCTCCTCTGAGCTCTCAACCTTGTTCCTTACTGTCTTCTGCTATCCTATCCTGTTACACGACTTTCCTTTCATTTCCTTCTGCTAGTTTGCTATCACCTCCTTTACTGGATTTGTCTGTAGTATCTTCTCTTGTACTGTTTGTAGACCCTTTTGTACAGAGCTTGTCTGTTGGTTCCCATCAGTCAACCTCTGCCCCTTCCCTTGTCCTGTTTCTACATTACAGACACCCAGAGCTGCTGTTCCAAGTCATGAGCAATCAGCGTGGGCCTCTGTTATAGCAAACTGTGCAGAAGGCTAGAGTATTTCCAAGGTTCGTGGAATACTCTTTTCCTCTATCTGCATACACCCCAAGAGGGTATTCATTCTGTATCTTTTCCCTTGCTACTCTTGCTTACTCTTCGTTCTCTTTCCTTTCCGCTGTGTGTGTTCTTATCTGTCCACTTTATTTGGCACAACCACCCAAACCCTTTCTGGGTGTCCTGTGCCACTCTTTATAGAGTGCCATTCCTGACAATAGGGCTGTACCGAATAGCATATTTAGTATTCGGTTGAATACCGAATAGTTTGTCAACTATTCGGCCGAAGCCGAATATGAAGCCGAATAGTTGCTTTAGTTTATAAATCATGTTCCAAACGGCCAAAAACACACTTATTAAAAACAAAATAAAGCACCATTTTAAATCCATTCTATACTTTTATTTCTCTTCATTGTAATTAATATAGCATCTTTATTTAAAGCATAAAAGACAGAAATAAAGCAGTTTTAATCATAATGAAGGGACCAAATGTACAGAGGATTGTTGCATATTCAGTGTCAATTAAAGTAGGAGGCTTCACAAATGCAAAAGGATTGCCTCTGTGAATCAGATGTATTGTATTGTCTATCCAGTTGCAAAGTCGATGCGGTCGAGTTTCGAAACTTCTTTGCAGCTCACATAGAAATGTATATAATGGTTCATATCGGCTCATGCAGGACACAAGTCAAGAGAAAATATTAAATGCTTGAACTCCATCTCACACCTATTCACCCCACCCAAACAAATGCTCACTTTTCATTTACCTTAGACACTCCTTCTCGCCAATACACAAACATATGCAACTTATCATTCCTGATAAAATATCAGGTAATGTTAAACTCAGGACTCAAGTCCCTAAAAAAAATATAGGTAGATTATGACGTACGCAATGGGAAGTGACATGACAGAAACTGAAAGTATATATGCACATTTCTTTCAGTTTGTCTTTTCCAACTGAAAAAAGTGCACAGTGCATATAAACATTCACCAAAAGAGAAGATTTTCCTCTATTGTTGCAGGCCAAGTATAAAAGATGAGCACCTTTTATGTATAAGAATCTGTAACAAAACATGCCCTAAAGAGCAGATTACAATATGAGATATTTTTCAGCTGTGTGATAGTAATTTGTCTGGTCTAATTCTATTCAGTTTTGCAAACTGAAGTCTATATTTGCCTTTCTGAGTTCATGTTGCATTGTATTTAAATGAGAATGTCAAAGTATTGGGCAAGAGCTGAATAGCAAGAAACTGTTCGTCCGGAACCGAATAGCTTTTTTTCAGCCGGAATTCGGGCAAATACTTACTCGATGCTGAAGTTCGGTACACCCCTAACCACAAACCACTAGTCCAAACCCACCCACGACCATTAGGCCCCAGCTGCAAAAGAAAATCATATTAGAACAAATAGTACATATTAAAAACTTGCAAACCACAATCAATAGTCCAATCATGAACATAGACCCACAAACCCTGAGTCCGACCACCCACAAATCCAGGAGGTAAGCTGGTACTGCCCCTTTGTTCCCTTATACCCCAACTGCTGCTGTTCTGCAAGTGCCCCTTCTCCTTCTGCCCCCTCACTACTGCTGATGCCATGTACCATTCTGCCACCCTTGACTGCTACCCCATGCCATTGTGACCCGGACCTCTGCTGCCCTCTGCCAATCCGTTCCTGGGTGATGCTGCCCCCTGTTCCTTTCTACCCCTCTGACCACCATTACCCCCCCACACCCATTGCTGTTCTTCCCCATCAATGCTGTTCATCTTTGGCATTCCTGCCTCGTGTGAGCCCTTCTGCCCTTCCTGACTTCTGTTGCTCACCTTTGTGCCATCTTTCCCTTTGCCCACCATTTCACCGTTTCTCCTATTTCCACTTCTGTCCCCCTGACTACAGTTGCACTCCCCTTTTCTCTTCTGCCCTCTTCACCCTTAACCGTCCACCAATCCTACACCATCCCTTGCTCCTGGCACTGCCATTTGGCAACTGCTACTACCACTCTCCCTCAAGTGTCCCGGCCGTCCACTTCCCCATCACCAGTCATTCCACTGGAACTGCCCAATCTACCTACCAATTCCCTGCTTCTCCAGTCCAATCTAGAGCAGGGCTCCCTGCCTGATCAGTGTATCTCATGTGCTGCCCCACATTAATGGGCAGCTACCATGCTGCAGTCAAGAAGCATTCTGTTTTCAGATAATGAACTTGTATCCTGGTGAAGGGTGCCGTGAGGGAGGTGACACATATCCTAGGATCAGAGTGGAAGTCTATTCTGCAGAACCACAATGTGGTGGAGACAACACATGACCGGGTGGTCCAGTTCCAGAAGCGCGGGCCGGACCTGTGGGGTTGTTTCTGGAAGCTGGCCTCAAGACCCCACAGGGAGTGCCTGGACATGGGAGGTATCTCACCACCACCACCTCGGAGGCTGTAGACATTGGTTAAGTTAGTGCTGACTGTCATCACTATCATATTAGAACAAATAGATGGTATTGGAGGATTTAGTCTGGGGCTTAAGTTCGGTATATTGCATGCCACCCTGACAATAACACGTTATTTGCTTCCCAAAGTGTGTGAGTGACTAGACCTGTCAAAAACTCTTAGAATCGCTGAAGACTACACCAAACCATGTTCTCATGGCAAAAGGGCATGTGTGATGACAAATGTATGTTCACCCAACACATGCAGCAACTGCCACTCTTGACCTGGCTGGGTCTATATATAGACACACATGACGCCTGCAATTGTGCAAGTGATGCTTCCATTGCCACAAATGGAAATGGTTTAATGTATTTTTGCTGTGGCTGTTTTCACTGTCGCTATATTTACTGTAGTGTTTTCGCCGCAGCCGTTTTTGGTGATTCTTTTTTAAATGGGTTGTCCCCCCGTACCCACCATCTAACATACCCCCATCACCTCACCCTGCCACCCACCAACCCAAATCCCCGATCCCAAACACACAATATATTTATGTGAAAAGAAAAAAAACACTTAAAACGGCTCAACAAGAACACCACCAATCGCCGTGGTGAACAAAATCCATGGCAAAAACACAACTGCCACAAACTAGTTAATGTGCTCTGTGGTGTAGCAGGCATAATACAATGCAGCTAGCTGAACTCACAATAGGGACACAGGGCCTCATTCCGAGATTAGAGGCAGCCATGGTGCCATGGCTGCCTCCAATACCAGGTCCGGGTCCGGTCTGGTTGGTTGGGAATTTACGGGGTCATTCCGACCGTGGAGGACCCGGTAAGTCCTCATTCAACCAGCCATTCCCCATTTGAGCCCCAATAGGGCTCAATGGGAATGGGGAAGGCAGTAATTACGGGCCTGCTAATAGCAGGCCTGTAATTAGCGCCCTAGTCCCTTAGAGAGACCCGTAAAAATGTGTGGTCAGCACACACGTCCTTTGCGGTTCCCGCTACGGGACCTCGGAATTGGGTAGTAAGGGATTACCGGCACCAGTCTTCTTACCAGTGCCCGGTATCCCTTACCGCCCACCTCGGGATGAGGCCCACAGTCTCATAAGGCCACTCAGTCCACTGTCAAACAGGTCTGTAGAGGTTCCACAGAGGTATGCAGTCACCCCTTCAAAGTTGCTTCTGCTTCTGTAGAAAACGTTGTCCTGTGAATCTCTTTGTCATCCCCCACTCTTTCTCTTTCATCCATACACCCACTCACCATTCCTCTCCCACTCTCCTCTACCCATCATGTACCTACCTACCCTACATCTTCTTTCCAACCTCTTCTTCCCTTTCTCTCAGGCATATGCCTTGACCCAAGCTCCAGCCCACCCTTACCCTATATCCATCAATCAATCTCCCTACAAACAGATTCCCGAACACTGCCCCCTCACCTACCGTGCCAACCCCACATATTCTGCCTTTCTTTCTTCTTCTCCAAGACAACACACATATGTGAGTCACGGTCCTGATTCATGCCCCTTCCTCCCTCTCTCTCTTTTCATCTAGCTTCTATTGCCACTACTTCCTCTACGCTATCCCACATCCCCCACACACTCCCAGCCAAGCCCCATGACACTATTGTGGCAGGCTTAACATATTGTGCTCCCATTGAGCACTTCGCAATGTAAATTCTGAAACTTCTTGCTACTTGCTCCTCCTGGCACTTCCCCATCTCTCCCTGAATTCAGCCTCTCAACTAGAACCTGCCCCACTCAACAAAAAGTACTCACTGTCGTACCCATATGCAAGATACCCTCTGTTGATGCTAAAATTGCCTCCCTCTTGAGCATTCACTCCAAAATCCTCAAAGGAGTTTACCTAACTGCATTGTCATCTACTTAGAACACATCTCACCGGGAAAACTCATTCAATCAGGCACCAGGGGCAACAGCTCAACGTAAACTTTTGTCACTCACAACTTTGGCCTTTTTGACCACTGATCAACACTCTTGCCTCCCCCGTCGCTCATCCTACTTGATCCCTCTCCATTCTTAGACAATGGGGATCATCCCACCTTCCTTGGGACTGTCACTTCCTTGTCTTCTAGGACCCAATACTCTACTGGTGGCCTCATACCTCCCTGACTGCGTCTTTCCAACCTCATACTCCCCCAATGCATCCTCTCAGTATACCTTGCCTGTTGGGAGCCTCTCAAGGTCCAATGACCGGTCACTTCGATTGATCCAATAAACCACATCCCTGAAAGCATTCCTTCCTTTGGTCTCCACTTTCACTTCCAAGCTGATTACTTTCAAATAATCTGCAGCCTCATACATCGATCTGTCACTGGATGGTTATTCGTGCACAATCAATCCCTACTTACCTTCCTGCCCATGATCTACACATGCAGCCATGGACGTTTCACTCTTACATAGCTACATTCATGTCCCTCTACACACCACCTTGCACCATGCATTCCTCCTTTATCCTGAACCTCTCCATCCAGACCCCCATGTGCCTCCTCCCAATTATGGATGTTTTCATCACCGGGCCCATCCCTCCACCATCATAGATATATCATCAATCCCCCTGGGTACGATGCAACTAAAGACTAACCAGGACTAACCAGGGAATGGCCATCTAACATTGTAGGGCAGACCTAAACCTACCTAACCACATCTCACCCATTGGGATACCACGGGCAAGCAATATATGCACAAATATGCAATACCCTGTTATGGTACTAGTGCCCCATTGTGCAGTCAATTCATGTCTGTGTTAAGTCCATGTACTCAGCCAGGCTTCTCCTTGCTACCCTACCACCAAACAGTTTTCCCTCATCCACTAAACCACCTATCTTATGTAATTGTACCTTACTGAGGAACGGTCTCTGTAAACAGTATAAGTGTGACAAAATGACTGTTGCTCTGCAGGAGTACTGCAACGAGTGGTGCCTATACGGCCTACTCAGGCCCACATTGCTACTAAATCAGCAATGATCCCAATCATAAAGGTAAAACAGACACAGGCCAATGGGTATACCTCCTTTATCATTGTGTGGTAAGTAGGGAAGAGGGCTGGCTATATTCACAGGAAGGGTGTGATATGATAGCAGTAGCAACCCAAACAGCATTAGTACAAAGACTGAAACATAAAAGAATGTCCAATCAAGGCTCTATGATAATATGTATACTTTAATTAAATAATAAAAATGCATATTACTAAGTAGAGAGGACACGTAAAACCCATTCCTGTAAGAGTACACAGAAAATAACTGGTATAGAATCGACCTCTGGGTACTTAAGCAGGGGAGATCAGGCCAGCAATTGCAGCAATGCCACTGTTCAAATGATATGTCTCTCATGAAAAGGATTGAAATAGGGCTTATAAGTCACTATAGTCTTAAAGGTTTATCCCAGTGACAGGGCTTCTTGAGAGTACCTTGTTCTTGGGCTTAGGTGGTTCAACAGCATCTGTGCTTTCATTGTGATCAAACCAGGTTTGAGATGCGTTGAGTCATATTGATCCACAGGAGAGTCAGAGTCAAGTCGGCTTCAAGACATGGCTCTGAGTGGTTTAAGTCAGCATTCAAGACAAAGTAGCACAATGGGTCCAGCATGTTTGGTTCAGTGGTTGACTCAGTTCTAAACAATGTTGTTGCTGGTTCGAGATGGCGCATGTCATGATGGCCTCCAGCAGTTTGACTGGATCTTCTAGTTGCTTCGAGGCAGTGCACAAAAAAGCAGCAAGTCAAAGGCTCCCACAGTGGTGAGCCTGTATTTGAGTCAAGGCAGTGATGAGAGCTACTAGAGTGAAGCTCCATGGAACCAGTTCAAAGATCTTGGAGTGCAGTTCAAAGATGCAACGAAGGCCAAAAACAGTACCACAAGTCTTGTTGGCTCGAAGGGTGTCGAATGTTGATGTTAATGTTAAAGGATATTTGTACCGCACACTATCACCACCGGAGTGGTCCCCTGGCACTCTGGCAGCTCTGAAAGAGGGAGGGGGGGTGAGTTAGTGGGAATAAGCTGGAAAAGTGCAAGAGAGCAGTGATGTGCTGATGGCAGCCTCAGCCCGGTGGGTCCGGCGGCTGGGCTTGGGGTGTTTTAAGGTCGGTAGTCGTCGTGTGCTTTTGTGCAAGTCTATGTGGGGTTTGTTTTGTTGTTGCAGTGTAGTGAAGTTAGTGCGGATTGCTGCGTTTTAGGCTTGTGGTTGTGTTTGGTTAGAGTTTGAGAAATGTATGCAGAGGGATGAATTTGTTAGTGGATTGGTTAGTTGGCATTGCTGTCCTTGCAGTTATGTCTATGTCTGATGTTTGCTATCATTCACTATTCCATCATTGCTAATTTTCAATATTCTGTCTAGATGTCAGGCAGGCTAGTGATCACGATTCCAATCAAGTGTTGCACTTACCATCATTCACAGTTTCATCCAAGTGTGGCGCATGCTAACATTCACATTTCTATCTAGATGTGACGCAGGCTAAAGTTAAGAATTCCATCTAAGTGTGGTACATGCTAATATTCATAATCCCGTCTAGATGTGACGCAAGCTAAAGTTAAAAATTCCATCTAAGTGTGGTACATGCAAATATTCATAGCCCGTCTAGATGTGACGCAAGCTAAAGTTAAGAATTGCATCTAAGTGTGGTACATGCTAATGTTCATAATCCTGTCTAGAAGTGATGCATGCTAACGTTAAGAATTCCATCTAAGTGTGGCACATGCTAACATTCATAATCCCGTCTAGATGTAATGCAAGCTAACGTTAAGAATTTCATCTAAGTGTGGCGCATGCTAACATTGTTAGCCCTGTCTAAAGATGACACAGGCTAATCTTAACATTTCTGTGTAGGTGTGGCACTAGTTAACATTGGCTAGTGTGTTAGTGCGTAATGCAATGCAACATTTACAGTCAGGCCAACAATGGAATTAGGCTTGTGGTCACAAATCTCTTTATGAATGCATGGCATACTTCTATGGCAGTCTACGTTATGGAGAGGTGAGGTAGAGTGGCGAGGCCTTTCTGGAGTAGAGTAATTGCTTTACACCCCACCCATGCCACACTTACAGTTTTGATGCTGTCTGTTGCCTGCTGGCTTCCTTTGCTTCCCCTGTGGACACCTGTAGACACGCCTTGGAGCCGCTACTGTAGGAGCCGCCCTTTGCCTCGGGGCCCTTAGCCGAGGGGGCTGCCGGGCAGAGGGCTGCCCTGGGAAGGTCTGTTATGACCAGGTGGATGCACCAATCAGGGGAGGTGGACGGGTTGGAGGGTGGGACTGTGGAAAGGCCAGACATAAACAAAGGACTACACCCCACGGACTGCCCCCTTTGGATGCAGCCCAGAAACAGAAACAACAGGCTCAGAAGCCAAAAGAAACACTAGACAGGCACCAGATTAGCACACAATGCTCACCAAACAATATAGATACATAAATGATTAAATAAATAAATATATTCTTTTAAAATATATATTAGGAAAACACTCACACCACTCCAAAAGAGTGCATAAAGTACGCCAAAAACGGATTACAATCATTGTGAAACTACTCACTCAGAAACAACCAGCCCCTAAAGGTGCTTCAACACTGGTTTCTCCTGCCATATCCTTCCTCATGGCAGTCCTCATGGCAGTCCTCAAAGCAGTGGTGAGCCTGTATTTGAGTCAAGGCAGTGATGAGAGCTACTAGAGTGAAGCTCCATGGAACCAGTTCAAAGATCTTGGAGAGCAGTTCAAAGATGCAACGGAGGCCAAAAACAGTACCACAAGTCTTATTGGCTCGAAGGGTGTCGAACACAGATGGAATGTGGTTTCAAGCTGCGCAAACAGGGTGTTAGCTGCCCCTAGGTCTTCTGTTTGCTGGGAGTCCCAATCCAGGGAATCCAGGACAAGGTAAGACATTTTATGATGAGTCACCACTCCAGGGAGCTTGGATGACACCTACAGGGGATCTTTCACCTCCAGTGCAGCACTTGGCTCCAGTGCATCTGGCAGAGAGTAGGCTATGGCCCAAACAGCAGTTTCCTACCACTGTTTTCAGGCAATGTTTAGGAGTGAGAGCTCTCCTCTGCCTTGAATGCTTTCTATCTTTACCTCACTGTTGATGGACTTTGTAATGGACTGCACTCCCAAGGGAGTTCCAGTGAATTTGTCTTATTTTCTTGAAAATCTAAAGATGAATCAAGTGGATAACCACCAAGTAAACATTTCTATGTCTCTGGGCATAGACAAAGTCAAGCCTGAGGGAAGGGGTCCAATCCCTGCTGCTGTAACATGTGACCTGTGCCTTATTACATAATACCTAGATTGCCCTGTCCTGCAGTACCTAGATTGCCTTGTCCTGCAGTACATTGAGTGGGCAAAAAGCAAGAGAGCCCTAACAGGAAAACCAATCTGGTGAAATCCCTTCTCAGGTCCACTTTCCCTCTCTGGCTACTCTAACTCCACCCCTTTCCCATGCCTGCTGACATCAAAAGCCCTCTATAGTTCAGCACCATGATGTGAGGCTGGCCTTTGTTAAGTGAGTACCCCTTTGAAGCCGGGTTCTCATGAGATCTCCTGGCAAGAGATCCTGTGCCTAAGGGGAGGTGTTACCCTTCTCTCAGGGAATCAAAGCAAGTCATCATACACTTGTCTCACTGGGAGCAGTGCAGAGAGCCAAGCTGCCAATAAATAAACCTCACCTTGACACCACTGGCCTGGGTTCATAGGGTTGAAACTTGTATGAGATCAAATTGTTCAGACTTTAATACGTGTGGAGTCTTATCTGTCACCATAATATATCCAGGTATGGCTCCTTACAGATTCTCCAGCCACCAGACTGATGAGGCAACAATTATTAAATATCTGTTCATAGGTGCAAAAGTTAAAATGCTTCCTCAGTCTTCAATGGCTGCAATGGTTTGGGTCATTGTAGCTGGCAGGGATGAAAACATGACCTTAAAGCATGCACTTTGACACTTGAGAGCAGAAGCTGCAGACGTCAGGAGACAAGTGCAACACAGGAACATGGATGAACAATGCTTTTGGCATGGAGCTGTATGAAAGAAGGCCTGATTAGAACACTCCCCTTTCGGAAACAGAATTTCCTGCATAATATTACTTAGGACTTTCACATTCTGTGCATGTAATGCACAGATTAATATGACAGCCCTCCCAATACTAATTGACTGTACTGCACCTAAAGGCGTGACTCTGTGTGTGACTCCAACAACATAGTATTTCCAGACACAGAAAATGTAGCAGATGGAATAAAGAAAACCCATCGAATGTCTACATCCCAATGTGCTCGTTACATGGAGATCCCTGACTAACTTTGTCTTAACATGCACAGCAGTTCTCTCAGTGCACTTGTAATGACTATGAAAATTCAATGGTGCAGGTTACATCATGCAGATGTTTAATTTGGTTGTGTAAACCTGTGCCAGTGTATTTTTCGATTGACATTACCTTGGAATACCGTTGAATACTCATCTTCTCAGCTGTCTAAAGGTGGCAGAATAAATGAGTAGCAAATGCAAGTTGCATACCATGGAAATAGCATGCATTGCTATATGCATCAGTAGAGACAGTGCCAAAATGTGTGTCTTCAATGTTAATGCAGTTCTCTGTCCCCATCAACTATTCAATCAGACGCATGTGCACCTTTGCTGGAAAGCATGTGGGGGACCAAGCTTGCAGATTGTATACACATCTGTATACATACTGTAATACACTGAGTGTGTCGAGACGTGCAACCCATTTGTCTTTCCTAGGTGGGGAATTTCTTATGTCTGACTGCAAAATACAGAGCTTTCTTTATAGAATGAAAGAATCCAGAGGAAGCAATGTACAAACGTGAACAATTATTGGTTAGTTAATATAGAAATGTTGAGTAAATCAAGAACAAATCAAAGAACAATAATTGAATGCAGGAAAATGAAAAAACAATTATCTGTTATATCCACACCTGGGCATAATGCCTCAATCTAAACACACATATCAATATCTGTATACACTCTTCACATTCACACACATACAATTGATAAACCTCTTCCCTGGAATGGATCTTAGTTTATTTTCATAATCCCATTTCCAGGTGTTTCGAACAAGACTGACCGGTTTCGACATATTAGGCACAATTTGACCACGTCTTCATCAGGGTACACACAATAGTCCTAAAACATTAACATATGAAATCGATCATAGACCTACATAAACATATATCCTAAAAACCTTTATGCTACATGGATACCAGTTATCACCCTTGATCCATGTGCTCAGGAGCATCTGGTGCATTCCAAATGTCCCTGAGAAAACCCAAAGTGCCAGAAAAACCAAGCGATGATCATTGCTTTTCCCTGATGCCACCCCTCTTCTCACTCAACTACTTGCTCTAGTCACAAAACCTCCAACCCTACCTTTCATCACACTTCCTCTTCTCGCATCTACCCCCAGCTCCTTTTTACTTCACAAACTCAACATCAGTATGCTTCTACATCTCACTCTCTTCATATTGCACTTTGGAATGCATAATCAGTCTTTAACAAGACTTCCTTCTTTCCCGTTCTCTCTCTCTCTCTCTCTCTCTCTCTCTCTCTCTCTCTCTTTCTCTCTCTCTCACCTTCTTTCCCATTCTCTCTCTCCTGACTTCATTGCCCTTACAGAAACCTGGATTTCTTCCTCAAACTGCAAACCTTGCTGCCCTTAACAATCCTGCCTGCACCTTCACCCATTCTCCACATCCAACTGGTAGGGGTGGTGGTGTAGGACTGTTTGCATTTTTCACAATCACTGCTGCCTATGGCATTTATATTATAGCTCACTATTGATCACCTGGTACTGCTGGTCAAGTGATTGACTACCTCTCCCAACTACTTGACTTCCTTCCTACCCATCATCACCTCATTTTCACTGGTGCCTTTAACCTCCCCTCTCTCTCCACTCCTTTATCCACTGATTTTATCTCTCTACTCCTTAACCACTTTGCTCTCTTCTGTCTACTCCCTGCCCACCCATTCAAATGTTAAGTGCCTTGACCTTATTCTCAGCTCCTGTCAACTCTCTGCCTCTCCACTGCTCCTTCTCCCTCTGATCATTCCATCATCTTTGACTCAATTTCCACTCATACGTTCACCCATCCCTCTCCATCCCTTGCCTCCAAATTTCCTATCTATGCCTCTGACCTATACCACTCTCTAGTCCACTGCACTGATAAAGCATTCACTACCTTTAACGCTGCTCTTAATGCTGCCTTCTCCTCTCACTTTCCCTTACTGTATTCATTCCTGAACCCTCCCCTCCACAGCCTTTCAATTACACCTACTATTCGCACCCGGAAAACAACAATGAGGAAAATGCATGCCAGCACAAATGCTGGGGCATTTGTGTGGCAAAGAGGGAGGGCCAAAGGTAATTTAAGTTGCATTCCTCCCCTCCTTTGTGCCCCGCAAATGATTGAAAATGAGGTGTGATGTGAATGGAAGGTGTACAATTCATACATAAGGCTTTCACACTTTCCATTTAAGCTGGCCCTGTGATCATGTTAGTCTTCCTGTGTTTCTTCAGATTTATTTTGGTTAACATTACTTTTCATGCTGGTAATTGTAGGCATTCAATCAGAAATGGAAAAATAAAGCTGCAGCTGTATAGTTTTATGGTGTGTGTGTGTGTGTGTGTGTGTGTGTGTGTGTGTGTTGAAAAAAGACAATCTGTGTGAGTCCCAGCTTGCAAGAAAAAAAGGCACATCCAGCGGTACAGGCTGCTTTTTTATGGTAAAACTGTGAACTAATGTGTTTTGTTTGAACATACTAAGTTCTTTATTTTTATGCTTAAGGCAGTAGTAACCCAAATGTATTAAGGGTTTAGATGGAATTTGCCATGATATGGAAGATGCAAGTTTGGCAGAAAGCATTTACAATGGATCCCTATGGAGTCTGCCTTTTAATGCTGGTGCACAAACCCGGCAGGCTCCATAGGGATCCCCAGCATTTATGCCGCCATGAAAATGTATGCTGGCGCGAATGCTGGGGCATTTGTATGATGGCGATGAAGGGAGGTGGTGGAAATTCAGGTTGCGTTCCTCCCCTCCTATCTGTCATACACATGGACATAAAATGGGGCTGACATTAATGGAAGGCGTAAAAAGGTATGCAAGGCTCTACACATTCTGTTAATCTTATGCCCTGATTTGTTTTATAGATATCTTTGAAGTCTAAGAATCATCCCAAATTATTTGAATACAAAGTTTATTTTCTCCCGATTAAGAGATAGTGTATCCCGAAACGCGTCAAGCTCTAAACTAATGTACCATTACTTTATTTTGTACTATACACTGATGATGAATAAATCATTTCTTTATGAATTGCACAATTGAATCAAAAGTAAACAAAACCGATTTCAAATATTAACGTTGGATCATAACAGTTTGGAATTTGAATCCTTACAACTCTCCACAAATTCCTTCAAATTCTGACTGGCTATTACCAGTAAAAGGGTGTGCAGGGGATGGGAGTTTCCATCAATGCAGGACACTTTGTTGCAAGTATGACTGACGACTCATTGTGTCAGGGTCTGCACCCTACAAACACATTAAAGTGCATATTATTGAATATGAAATAACTTTCACCTATAGACAAATCAAGCAGCGTGTTAGCCTATCATCTCTTCCTCTAGGGAGTTCCTCACAGGAATGGGAGTCCTTGCCCCTAAAGGGGGAGACTCTCCTGGGGAGGTTGCACTTGCCTCTACCCCTAGGGAGGGTATCACAGAGCAGGCTCACCTTTCTAGCCTCACAGGGCGAGGGGTGCGTCCTTCAGGAGAAGGCACACATTCTTTGAATTCACCACAGTCTATAAGGCTATATTATTGAATGATTTCATAGGGGTAATACAATTGTGTTAGTTTATATTACAAATGTCCAATAAAAGGAGCAACTTCAAGAGATATTTGAGAGCGTCAGCTCAAAAATCACAAAAGATCACTGCTGCAGATATTCCTTAAATTGAGCTGATACTGGAATCTTGATTTTCCCGAGTATGTGTCCTAGCAACGGCCAAACGCCTGATTAAACTGGCAGGTTAATAGCACTCACTAATCCGCAGTAAGTATCCTAAACATAATAGGGTTAGACCAAAGGAGATCCTAAATTCTCTTGCCGACAGACAAAAGAAGTGGTGCACAAGGGAAGGCAAAACTCTATCAGGTAAACAAGGACAAGGACAGAGAGTGCTCAAAACACTAAACAAATAAACACAACCAGGTAAATGCAAACAAAATTGAAAAATATACTCCACGATGTAACAATCGCAAGGTACTTTTTTTGATTTTGCTTACCTTTTCCAAGTCTTGACTTGTGACTTCATGGGTTTAGTAGACAGGTAAAAGAAGACCTGTTGGAAATGGTAAAATATGAGCACAGAAGCTTATACAAAAAAACAACAACACCTAAGCGATATAAGGGGACCTTTGTTTTGAAAATGAGAGGATATTAAAGTAAAAGGGACTTACTTTACAATTCAGTGGCTAACACTGATGATAGAATGTTTTGGGCCGTAGTAACGAGGGAATACGTAGAGCACCAACAGTATACCATACAGGTATTCATTATATTCTTAGGGTATTTAGATAGCACAGACCTAGATTCAAGAAACAATGGAGCAGCATGATTTGACCATTTCACTCTGATGTATTCATTCTCACTGGAGTCTTCAATGTGGAATGAGTGTCTAAAGGAGGCTGGCATGTTAACACCAGTATTACATTAGAAATGCAATTACAATTGATATTAATGTATTCAAATTCCAATATCAGGGAAATACCACTAGACTAGATGGTATCTTGCCAGACCGAAGAAAGCAGAAGCCAGATATATGAACCCTGCAATGAAGACACTTGCAGGAGGTTAGGTGATGGAACTGGGATTATCCTGGGGAATGCGGGGGCCATCATCTCTCTGATGCATCCCCGCAAGGAAGTATATGGAGCATGCCTCATGCCCTGTTGGAAGTATATGAATGATCCCTCAGCCCATTCCCAGCCTCAAATCCATATCAAGCCCTGGTTGCTGACAAGGTCAATGTTGGCCTGGGAAACCTGTGCTCCTACAAAGAACAAAAAACAGCAGGGAAAGGACCCTGACAGGGAAAGGCAGTCCTCCAGCCAAGATATCTCTTTTGGGGAATCATAAGTTTGCAAATGCGATTCTCAAAGAAAGAAAGAAACCATTATTGAGGAGTCCAAACACATAGACATTAGGGGGCAGATTGAAGAGAGAGAATCTGTCTGTCTTACTGTCATCCCTTTTAAGCTTCAATGGGTGGGGATTTGTGAGCACAGTTGTTGTGGTGTGTACAAGTCCGATGGGGGGGGTTCTGTATCTGGAGTCTGACCTCTATGATGATAAAGGATTTTAATGTAGCTTCCATGCACATACATTTAACGGCCCGCCAGCCTGACCTTCGGTAGGCCCAAGCTGTGGGCCATTAAACGCCATGTCAGCCCCCAGCCATACAAAATGCCATGTGAGAGTTATGTCATGAAACAGGTGTAACTTCATTAAGCATATTATACTACAATATGCACTCAACACATGGAGAAGATTGAGCATTACAATTCAGCTTTCCACAGAAATTTGAAGCATCTCTGCAACATAAAACTGATTATTGATGCAGACTTGAAGAATTTCATTGTGCCCAGTAGGATGAGGGCACATGCTGGTGGCCTGGGGGTAGGAGTGGCATGACTCTCAGGAGCCAGAGATTCCCACCCACATTGTGATGCTGGACCCAGAAGCAATTATTATAAGGCTGATACAGGTACTGTTTTACGCTTCTTTATCCTTTCACAAGTTCAGTCAGCATATGGGAAGAAAAGCAACAATTGCCTCTATTCTTCCCTTTGCCACACACTTCGCCATCCTCAACACCCAATACTTTATCTGTTCAACACGTTCACACATCCATTTGTTTGTGTATGATGTAATAAAGCTCTCTTGTGTTTAACTCCATGCCTCAACAGATATCTTTCCATTTCTGTGCACACAAACTGCTCTTCATTGTTGGTGAGCACACTACTAGAATACCGAATACACTCTCCATAAACCTGACTATTGACTCTGTATTCACCACTATCGTACATTTAATCTGAATCCACCTAGATAGCAAATCCACCATTACCACCACAAACTCAGTACCTCCCTTACCCAGGCACACCAGCCCCAACACATCCATGACTACATCTTCCCACATCCCTTGATGTGGGTACACATCAGCCATAGGCTACACGTATGTGAGCAAACCCTTCCCTGATTGACTCCACTCCACAGATCCTTTCAACTTCCCTTCCACTTTCTTGTCAACATTTGGCCACCAATAGTCCTCACACAACACTGTCTTAGTCCGCATTACACTTATATGCCCCAAATGTGCTGCTTCAATTAAGTCATCTCTCAGCCCCACAGGGACTACAACCTTTCCAGGCCTGAACAATGCTCCTTCTTCTGAATTTAACCCACCCAGTATCTTCTCTCGTCTCTTTCAAAGTTCCTCTTGGGTGGCCACTCTCCTTCCATGTAACTCACACCCTTTCTAACACTGTCATCTTCCTTAATGACTTTCGTTCACTCCTCACAACTAATGATGCTACCACGTGCCATAAAAATGTGCTCCAACTCTTCCTCATCCGCCTTACACTCCTTTCTAGGCAATCTTCATAAATGGTCCAGAACATTCCCACGCCCCGGCAGAACTTCAGCAGTAGAACCCTGGCACTGCATACGTGAAACTCAACCAGCTATGCGACATGAGACCTTGTCCAGACCTCTGCCCACAACACTTATTTTAAGCGCCTTGTGATCGGTCCAGAGCACGAAGTCTGTACTCCACAAAACATTCCAAAATCTCTCTGCCCCCAATGGCATGCCAGAACTTTGTTCTCCACCAGAGGGTATCTCTTTTCTGGCCACTTTAGCATTCTTGATACATGAGCTATTATCTTTTCCTCCCGACTTTCCCAAAACTAGCACTCCCTTATGCATACTTGCCAACCCTACAGATATAGGCAGGAAGCTACTGTTTTTTAAGCGGTCCTAGCGCCTACAGATTTAGGTGACAGATCCTACTGATTTTTACAGTGGCAGGTAATTTATGTGACTCTAAAGCAAGCTCCAGGACAAAGCATGCAACACATTAATTAGTCTGTCTGTACATTAGACTGGTAGGTGATTACTTTGATTGGGCTCAGACCAATCCGCAGACCTTACAGTTACGTGACTTTGGGCCTCATTACGACCCCGGCGCTAAACCATGGTGCTATTAGCACCATGGGGCTATTAGCACCATGGTCCATGCCGGGGTCCGCCATGGTGAATGGCGGAATTACCGCCCCATTACAAGGTTGGCGGGGCTGTAATTCCCCATTCACCATGGGCCCTTCCCCATTCCCATTTTTGCCCCATAGTGCTCAATGGGAATGGGGAAGGCGCTAAGTACGGTGCCGCAAAATTGCGGCACCGTACTTAGCACCAAGGTCCCTTTGCGGGTCCCTACTTTAACGGCTGGTAAAACCAGCCGTTAAGGTCGGGTCCCGCAAAGGGACCTCGTAATTAGGTGCTAATAGGTTAACGGCGCCGCAGCCTTTTACAGCGCCGTTAACCCATTAGCGCCTGGGTCGTAATGAGGCCCTATGTCCTGCACTATTGCTGGTACAATCCTTAGGTGAACCACCAGTGAAGGCAAGTGGCAGAGCGTTACACCGTCAGACAGAATCTGCCTATTAGACTGAGGAGGGTATGAGTCTCCATGTCATTCAGTGTTCAACTCGCACTGCAGGAAGACACATGTATTGCCCAGGCTGCTGCTACAGAGCAGTGGCAAACGCTGCCTACCAGCTCTGTGTGATTACCTTCTGTGTAATTGAAATTGGTGTTAATTTACCATTCAGAATGATACATTTTTAACAGTTAAATATCTTTTCATGTTGTGCTGTTTGATGGGTTGTTTATTTTAGAATGCTTCAATAGTGCCAACAATTTATGTTTTGTATTTTCCTGTGATGTCATTATTGCAAATTATTATTTTTGCAACTTGAAAAATCCTACATCTTTTTGGTTACAGAATGTTGGCAAGTATGCCTTATGCATGCATTTTGTCACACACACAGAATTGTGCGAAGCAACTTTTTACCCTGCCGTTAACCTCCTGGCATGCGCGTAAGGATGTTATCCTTATGTTGCTGGGGAACGGTTTGTTTATTCGCAACAGCGTGCTGAAAGAATTTGAATGCTCTATGGTTCTTTTTTCCTTGCAACTCAGGCGCATTAGTTAGCATAGTGCTCTGCATACCTTTTTATGTTTTCTCATTGCTGGTTCTGCTCCTGCGCCATGTTGGGTTCCTAACACCTTTGACGTGCTACGGGGCATACATCCAGACCCCATATCCTGTGGGTGAGGCCTTGGCCCAAGGCTTCCTCACTGTTTTACTCCCGTGCTTTTATGGAGGTGGGGGCTTTACAACACGGACAGGGATACTATTTTACACTTCTTTATTCCTTCACAAGTTCAGTCAGCATATGTGGAGAAAAGACCCCACCTTCTCATGATGCTCTCTTCTCCCTCATCTGTCTTTCCAAGAATAAGAACATGAAATGGGAACTGTCCGTCCACATTCGATGTATGTCTTCGGAACAGCAATGCATCAGGGATCCCATTGGTCCCTCATCCCATCTATAGCATAGTTTGTCGATGGGTTGCTACTATCTTCAGAACCCTGCTGTTTCCCAAAACCATACAATAAACTTTAGAAGGGGAAGTTGGGTGAGTTAGGAAAGAGCCACGTGTAGACGTTGGGCCTCATTACGAGGTTGGAGGTAGTCATGACGCTATTAGCGCCATGACTACCTCCAATACCGGTACGAAGTCCGCCCTCGTTCAATGGGGACTTACCGGTCTATTCCGACCTTTGCGGGACCGGCAAGTCCCCATTGAAAAAGCCATTTCAGCCCCCATAGGGCTCAATGGGAAGGCGCTAATAACGGTACCGCAAATTGCGGTACCATTATTAGCTCTGAGGTTCCTTAATGGGCCCCGTCCATAACGCCTGGTAAAACCAGGCGTTAAGGAAGGGACCCACTAAGGGACCTCAGAATAGGGCGCAAAGGGATTACCGGCACCAATGTCCTTAACGGTGCCCGTCATCCCTTTGCGCCCACCTCGTAATGAGGCCCATTGTAATTGGGACTTTGTGACTCAAATGTACCAATAATACGACTTATCTGCCAGAGAGACACACTTTTTTTAGGCTGTGCAGGTTGATAATGTCACAACCCCAGCTCACTTCAGACAGCAGGGGCATACAGTTATGTTGAAGGAAACAAACACCATACTACAGAAAGAATTGACTTACAACATCCGGCATCTTCAACAGGGAACTGGATGACCAGGAGATGTAGGCTATCTACCTCTAAGATGAGAATAGCCACTTTCCAACCCCAGCACCCAGAGCCGCAGGCAGTCTACTGCACAAGTTATACCACCTGCAGAAGTCTTAGTTCACATAGAGTTTACCCAATGACCAAGCCCACTTTTGACTTGTAAAGAGATGAAACAAGTTTCCCACTTATAAACCAGTCCCTTTTCCACTAGAGTAATGCAAGAGTTAGGAGTCAAAAGTGAAGGTGCAAAATAGATGAAGAATCTAGAGAAGGGCATGGATGAGTTGTAGGAGGTGGAGAGGAGAACAAGAGATAAAGAGAAGAAGTGGAGAAGAGGAGGATAGAACAATAACTGTTGGTGGAAGAAGATCTTCCATCCATCTTCCTAGAGGGGTGAGGGCAGGAGCCCCCCCATGCCAGAAGCGGATCCTGTGCTGCAAGGCAAGCTGCTGCCTCAACGGAGAAGGGCCTGCCTGACCCTGTCTCCATACTGTGCCTGACTCGCGCATGCCGGGAGCTGCGCGGCAGGACAACGAGGCTGAACCTCGTTATAATCTGATTTGCTTCGCCGGTAGGCGGAGTCGCCGGTGGCCAGCCACGAAGGCCACACAAAGGCCATGTTTGGCACCTGTTCGGTGCATGTGAGGGCTGTGCGGACTGCA
The DNA here is from genome assembly GCF_040938575.1 of Ambystoma mexicanum. Lineage (NCBI taxonomy): Eukaryota > Metazoa > Chordata > Amphibia > Caudata > Ambystomatidae > Ambystoma > Ambystoma mexicanum. Next base: position 288,610,784 of record NC_090930.1, on the reverse strand, counting down.
CCACTCTACCGCAGGAACTGTAACCTCTCCAATGATGGGCCTCCAACACTACGGTAAGCCTTTGGGCCTTACTCTGCAAGATTAACAGGAACATTTAATTGCAAAATGTCCTCATGTTGAACTCTGAATCGTCATTGCCACCACCATTGCTGACTAAGTGCCATTCTGTAACCCCTTTCGCCCTGTACTGAGCTGAGCAGAATTAACCTAGCCTACTATCCTGTTGCTTATAATCACGAGACTCACCTCTCAAAAATGGCCGCTCTGCTTAGGTTCCCGTTTGCCAGCTGCCACCCAGGCCCTGCCACCAGGTGCCTCAGACTGCGTGCCCACACGCTAGAGTCCACCCTCAGCTCCCAGCCCACCCCCATGAGCACCCGAAATGAACGTCTATGCTCCCGTACTATGCCCCCCACTATATGTGCTAACAAGGTCAGGATCATCCGCCCAACCGCCAAGCCCGCAGCCACTATAGCTACCCACAATATAGTTGTCAATGAATCAGCTCTTCCAATTCCAAACTATATTACTTCTATATTAAATGTGATTCCACATGTGTCCACCACTTCCGAAAATAAAATGAGGTACCCAGTGCAAAATCTGTGATGTGCAATTCTTCTGCCCCCACTTTGAATGCTATTGTGCCAAATGTGATTCCACATGTGTCCACCACTACCGAAAATGAGGTCCCCAGTGCAAAATCTGTGATGTGCAATTCTTCTGCCCCCACTTTGAATGCTATTGTGCCAAATATGACTCCACATGTGTCCACCACTACCGAAAATGAGGTCCCCAGTGCAAAATCTGTGATGTGCAATTCTTCTGCCCCCACTTTGAATGCTATTGTGCCAAATATGATTCCACATGTGTCCACCACTACTGAAAATGAGGTCCCCAGTGCAAAATCTGTGATGTGCAATTCTTCTGCCTCCACTTTGAATGCTATTGTGCCAAACTCCACATGTGTCCACCACTACCGAAAATGAGGTCCCCAGTGCAAAATCTGTGATGTGCAATTCTTCTGCCCCCACTTTGAATGCTATTGTGCCAAATATGATTCCACATGTGTCCACCACTACCGAAAATGAGGTCCCCAGTGCAAAATCTGTGATGTGCAATTCTTCTGCCCCCACTTTGAATGCTATTGTGCCAAATGTGACTCCACATGTGTCCACCACCATTGGAAAATCAGCGCTGTGCAACTCTTCTACCACCTCCAGCGTAACCACGCCCACCTCTGCACCCACTCTCCCCATGGACCCCCCTAGCCGTTACAGAACCCCATCTCAAATGCGCCATGATCAACGCTAGGTCCATCAATGCCCACGCTCTGGACATCCATGACCTCATCATCACCCATGACCTCAATCTACTCATGATCTCAGAAACCTGGCTTCTCGAGGCCTCCGGCCCCGCGTTCTCCCTTGCACTGCCCTCTGGTTACTCCATCACTAGACAGGATCGACTCTCTAAAGGGGGAGGTTTAGCAATCATTGCCAAAGACGCCCTTTCGATTAGAAAGGTAGAGAAATCCCTACACAACAACAGCGACTACCTCCAAGTCAAAATCAACATCTCTCCCCATTGTATCATTACTATTCACACTGTCTATCGCCCTCCAAGCCCAACAGGAGACGTTCAAGCCTCTCTCACCCACCTCCTCTCCGACAACCTCAAAAAACACTCAAAAGCCATTCTCCTTGGGGGCACTTACGCAGTGGCAAACATCCCACTCCGACAAAGATAAGCTGATCTTTAAAACCCGCTCCACCATATACAAAAAAGCAATCACCCTAGCAAAGTCCAAATCCTTTGAATCCAGAATCTCGGAAGCCCAATCTAGCTCAAAAGAAATCTTTACCATCTTCAGGGAGCTAGAGACACCCACTCCCGCCCACCAGAACTTCACCAAAGACAAAGCCTGGTGCGATGAAATACAAACGGCCATGCAAACCAAATTGAGGACTCTCCAAAGCAAAATACTGGCTACCAAACTAGCCCTGCCTAATACACACATCCCTGTCCCACCACCAGCCTCCGACCCCCCCAACCTTTTTCCTTCAAACCCATACAGGAAAAAGATATCATCAACATAATGAGGAATATCAAACCCTCTAACTGTAAAGGTGATGCATGCCCAGCCACCATCATCAAGGACTGTACTGAAGTGCTGGCTCGCTTCCTGACAGCCTTTGTCAATGCGTCCTTTGCCACAGGGAAAGTCCCCGCCTCCCTCAAGGAAGCCTGGGTCCGCCCTCTCTTAAAAAAAACAACTCCTGACCCAACATCTCCTAACAACTACAGACCTATCACCACTGTCCCTTTCCTCCTCAAAATATTGGACAAAGCAGCCTACCTGCAGGTCCAGCAATTCATTGAAGAGAACAAACTCCTGGGACTCCGTCAATCTGGCTTCTGCCCCAGACACGGGACTGAAACCGCCTTACTTGACCTGAAAAACCAGATGGACGATGCCAGAGACATGGGCAAACCAACACTTCTCCTACTTCTTGACTTATCCGCGGCTTTCGATCTTGTAGATCACGACGTCCTATGCCACCACCACTCCTCCACTGCCAAGTTCTCCCCTGACGCCACTGCATGGATCACTTCCTTCCTACAAGACAGAACCATGCAAGTATTCTGTGACCTAGCCTCAGCCTCACCCTCCTTCATACTCTGTGGTGTGCCCCAAGGCTCCTGCCTCTCTCCCACCCTGTGCAACATCTTCACACGGCCCCTCTTCCTCATCCTCGATGCTATGGGTATCTCGTACACTAACTACGCTGACGATACCCAGATCCTCCTTACCCTCACTGGCAACTATGACACTGACTCCTTGACCCTTAACAACCTCTACAACACCATCCAAGCCTGGATGGCAGACAATGGACTATGCCTCAATTCCGATAAGACCGAACTCCTCCTGATAGGTTCCACCGACACACTAAGATATCTAGACTCCCAATTCAATCACTTCACCATCGACACCATCAAAATACCTGTCTCAGACTCAGTCAAAACCCTTGGAGTCTATTTGGATTCCAACCTATCCATGGACAGACAAGTCAATGCAATAGCCTCCTCAGCTGCATATCACGCTAAACTAATCAACGCAGTCAGGCCCTTTCTCTCCAAAGAGAACTGCACAAACATAGTCAGAGCCATCACTGGCTCCAGGCTAGACTACTGCAATGTACTCTTTCTAGGAACCTCCAACAAAAATCTGGAAAGGCTACAAGTCATACAGAATAGTGCTCTCCGTGCAGCCCAAGGCATTGCTAAAAGAGAACACATCTTGGAGGCTAGAAAACTAGCCCACTGGCTCCCAATTAAGGAAAGAATCGTCTTCAAAGCTCTTACACTGACCCACAAGTGCATTCACCTCACTGCTCCCGTTTACCTCTCGGAAAGGATCCACCCTGTCTCCTCCACAAGGCCAACCAGATCACCCTATACCAACATGCTCTATGTGCCACTAGTAAAAAGAGCCAGAGCGGGTGGTTCCTGCTTCCCATATCTTGCACCCACACACTGGAATGCCCTACCTCCCACTATCCGAGGTGAGGCCTCCCTCATCGCCTTCCGTAAAGCTATGAAAACCATCCTCTTCACATAAGGTTCCTCGCATCTGCATGAATACTAGACATATGACCCACTGCATAAGCTGGAATGTAATGACCAATTGCATAAGCTGTAAGTATTTTAATATGTCTGTAATATTTATAATGTACTAACAACTGCTACCATTCCTGTACCTCTGTAACTAAGCTCTCACAAGTAACAGCGCCTCAATGCCCTTGGGCTGCTTGCGCGCTATATAAATTTAAATAAATAAATAAATAAATAAAAGGATGCAAATAACAAATAGAAGCAAGGAACAACAGAAACACTGGGCCACATTACGAGTTTGGAGGTAGCCACGGAGCTATTAGCTATTAGCTCCATGGCTGCCTCCAAACCGGCCTCCTTTACCAGGTTCCTGCAATGGGGACTTACCGAGTTATTCCGTCATAGGAGGACCCGGTAAATCCTCCTTGCAGGAACCATTCCCCATTCCCTTTGAGCCCCCATAAGGCTCCATGGGGATGGGGAGGGAGGTAACAACGGGCACATTGCAGGTGTCCCGTTGTTGTCTCCTTCTTCCCCTCGCGGGACCCGGAAAGCACGCCTGGTTTTACCAGGCGTGCTATCCGGGTGCCGCGATGGGAAGCTTGTAATCAGCCCTGATGGAATGAAGGGGGCCGGTCCCATACCAGCCCCCTTCATTCCGTCAGCACCAGCCTTATAATGAGGCCCATCTTCTCTTCCTCAGTTAAAAACCTGGGGGTAAAGTTATCATCTTCTTTATCTATGGCGGTGCAGGCTACGGCGGTGTGCAAACCTGGCCATTTCAAACTACGTATCCTGCAGAAAGGTTCTCCTTTCATCCCAGGGAAATTCCACGCTCTGGTATTAGCTGCGCTTGTTCTCAACATGGTTGATTACTGTAACTCGCTCTATTTTGGCCGGCCGCGTTACCTTATAAATCGGCCTCAGATGCTCAGGAACGCGGCTGCTAGATAAATCCTGCACACTCCATTTCGAGCACACATCTCTCCACTACTCAGCAACTTCATTGGCTGCCAATTGAGAAGCAAATCCTTTTCAAATCTATGTGTATCGTCTATCATGCTTTATATAAATGCAGGGTGGAATATCTCCAGGAAAAGTTTTCTCACTATGTTCCTGCTCCCTCTCTCCACTCTCAGTCTGCCCTTCTTCGGGAGGTTCCTCGTATTAGACTGTCACAGATAGGTGGCTGTGCCTTCTCTGTGGCGGTTGTGAGGGCCTGGAACAATATTCTGCTTCCTCTCCGAGCCACTGTTGACCATCCTGCGTTTCGCTGTTGACCATCCTGCGTTTCGCTGTTTCCTGATAACATTACTGTTTTAGGCCCCTCTTTGAATCCGCTGACCCCTCTCTGCTGTTCGCGCCAAGATGCCCTTGGGCGTATGTGTGCTTTAAAAGTATACATAACATAACATAACAGAAATAAAATCCATAAGGAATGAGTGGTCAGAGGTAAAGAAAAAAGAGGAGTGTCATATGAACTGTAGAAGGAAAGAGAGAACATTAGGAAGTAAATAGAAATCATGAAGTTGGAGGGACAGGGGTTGTGCCTTTTAGCAGCTGGCTAGCAGATTTTTCCTGAGCCGGCGGGGAGGGATTGTTACAATCAACCAATATGTTCACCTTGCACTCCTTTGTTTAATGCAGTATTGTTTTTTTGGGGGGGGGGGGTGAAGTTTTTAAATTTTGTTCAGACCAATGTTAATTAAATGAATTTAAGGTGCAGGGGAGATAAAAATCAACCCTGGAATATGGGTTGTAAATCACAAAAACAGAAAAAGTTCCCAATTTGGGAACTCCCGTCCCCTGCACACTTTCAATAGCTCAATATATGAGCCCAACAGTTTGGTGAAAGTCTTGTTGTTTGTATCGTACCGTATACACAAAATTCAGCTTTTCATAGTCAATTTAGTTATCATACAAAATAAATACTGGCATTCATGTTTTCAATTTCAACAACAAAATGTAATATTCGACTGGCCACCAGGGGGCGCACGGATGATCGCCTACCCCGTGTGAGCTCCGTCGTCGATGGTCCGCGAAGTGACTTGAGCCCTCACGTCGCGACCCCCCCTACGGCGACAAACCCGTGAATAAGGCGTCGGAACATTTCCCCACGGTGCAGGAAAAAACCCGAACGAAATCGGGGCTGGGAAGCCCAGGAAAACCCTATCTGAAGTTTTCACCCCGTCGGAAGCTGGAAAACGAAACTAGTCGACCTGACGCAGCCACGCTGGAAGGCGGGCCTGCCTGGAGGAGAGCACTCGACTTCTGGACTCCCTGTCTACGTGCCTCCCCCAGACCGCAGCCCTTAGTGTTGGAGTGCCCCCGCTGACTCCCCAGCGCGGACCCCCACTCCCGGCCTGTGGAACAACAGAAGGCCCTTCCAAGGCAGTAGGCCACACCCCGAGTCGAGCGCGGCCTACACAGCCAGCTGAGATCAAGGATCCTCGTAGTCCCGACGCCCGTCACTCGGTGGATTGAACCGGACCGCCCCACCTATGAGCGCCCGGCATATACGTACATCGCTCTAAATGGCCCCGATCCGGACCAGGCCACGTGGGGATAAAGAGGTGGCGCGGGACCTAAGGTGAAGCGCCCGAACCCCTAGATAACAAATGGCCGCCATCGTCCTACGCCTCATAGACTGGTCACCTAAACTTTCGATGGCTTCACGTCAACCCACACGAGATACCGAAAATAGAAGACAGCCTTGAACCTGCAACCCTGCATGTCTTCATAGAGGGTAGGGCCCCCTACTCAGGGGCGTGTGCATCCTCTTACCCGGGTCGTACTGTATGGACCCACTTCATACCATATATGATATCATAAAAATACTCACCGCTGATGAGGAAATTGATGAGCCCATGATCGAACGCATACATAGAGCTGGTGGACCGTCCGGCGGCCCGCGTTCCGTCCTAGCCAAATTCCATCGCTATCAGGACAAGACCAGGATTCTGGAGAAGGCCAGATCCGGAGGCCCACTCACAATGGGGGGCGCCCAAATCACGAACTTTCAAGATTTATCGTCACTAACATTGGCACTCAGTCGCCTCTGCAGCCCCCTGACGAAATGGCTCAAGGACCAAGGTACACGATATAGGTGGGGCTACCCTTTCTCGCTCACCTTTGAGCACGGGAGCAGAAAAATCGTGCTACGCTCTGAGGACGAAATCAAAGACTGCATCGCTGACTTTCTTGGCACGGGCTCGAAGGGCAACGAAGGAGGTGACAATGAGCAGCTGGGACCACAGTGGGAGCTCCAGGGCCCCAGGCGCAAGAGGGTGAAGGGATCGAGGAAATATAGACGCGCCAACAACACGCCTGACAAGGAGCAAGGGAGTTCAAATGTGTACGACCCGGCCAAATGTAACTACCGGTGAAGAACGAGACATCGGCCCCCGCAGAGTTCCGAAGAAGTAATATCTGTCGTTGGGGTGCCACCGCTGGCGGGGCACCCCTCTGGACTAAGCGATGATGTAAACTTTCACGGGAGGCCCCGGGAACGCACGTAACGTTAAACTTTTATACGCTTGTTGCCATTACTGTTGAAATGTTGAAGTTTTACAATGTTTTTGGGGGGGGATTGAAAAGGGGGCTCACCCTTAAGTTGTGATGGTATATTCGACCGGGACCGTGAAGCAACGGTCCCCACTGATGGTCCGCCAACGGGCCGCACAATGTCATCTGGCCCGTGCCGGACGCCGTCAACAGCTGCCCAGGCAGCACCCCCAGTTCCCAAGCGCAATGGAGCTCCACCAGATACGGCGGAACAGGGGGGGAGAGGTGAAGGGTCAGAGACACTTGGGAATTGTATGCGCATCATTGGGCGCACTCCGGAATGTCACCGTTCAGATGTCACTGAGAATCGGCAAACCTATCTGGCTGCAACAGATGCGCGATCCTCAAACCCAAATCATCGATGGCTTCACTTGAGAAGTCTAAGGGCAAGGGTCTCCTGAGAGTTGGGACTGTCAATGCTAAGGGACTGAACTCTCCTACTAAGAGATCACTGGTCCACAGAGAATTCCGTAGATCTAACATAGACATTCTTCTCATCCAAGAGACGAAATTTGTAAGGGGAGAGGAGCGAAGAATCCTGGGAAGACGCGGGGGTATGGAATACTGGGGCTCCGGCCCACTTAGAAAGGCAGGTGTCGGAATCCTCATCAAGAAGGGAGTTGGGTTTGAATTGGAAAAGACTTGGTCGGATGTGAGTGGTCGAGCCCTTCTAATAGTGGGGAGAATTGCACGAGTCCAGGTCACAATTGCTACAATATACTCACCCAACAGCGGACAGGCCGCATTCCTTAGAAAAACGATCCCCAAAATTGTGCTAGAGACCGCGGGTCAGCTCATCCTACGTGGTGACTTTAGTCAATGGGTAGACCCCGCTGTACTGAATTCGCCGCCATGATGGATCTATACGACCTACGTGACGTGTGGAGGACTCTACACCCGGACGAAAGTGGCTTCACCTTTTATTCGCATCCCCATGGCACAGTCACACGGATAGATTACATATTCCTTTCTCCTGACCTTTCAGAATCCACAAGCTACTCTGGAATCGTCCCAATAACATGGTCTGATCATGATATGGTCTTGGCGGATGTCAATTGGACCGACCTACCAGTCGCTGGGGGATCTTGGTGCTGCAACGAGTCCCTTTGGACTGATGCAGTGTTCAAAAACGAAATGGAGACCGAGATCGAAGAATATTTTAAGGTAAACAACAACGGGGAGGTCTCCAAACAAGTGATTTGGGAGGGCACCTGGAGAGGAATACTGATGCGCGAGGGCTCCTCTAAAAAAAGGGAACGTAAGATTATAGAAAATAAACTGCGTAATGAGATACACCAGCTGGAAGCGAAAGTAAGAGATAATGCAGGGGTAGACCCCACCAAACTAGACGCAGCCCACCGTAAAAGGGAGGAACTACGACTGTTAGAACATGGCCAGGTGGTGAGAAAACTGCAATTCCTCAAGCAAACATATTACGAGAAAGGGGACAAGGCCGGTGCACTACTAGCTGCCAGGCTAAGAGAACGGAGGGAAGAACGTAAGGTGAGAGAGATAACAGAGCCCACCACTCCCCCGGCCGACCCCCCCGCTCAATATCCGAGTGCTTCGCCGACTTCTACCAAAACTTATACACCTCTGAGCTGATTTTTACCCAATCTGACATATTCTCCTATCTGTCCTCAATCAACATGCCTACAGTAACACTTGCGGAAGCCGAGCTCCTTGATACTCCAATACTTGAGCACGAGATACGAGATGTAATCAAACGATTAACGCTAGGGAAATCCCCGGGGGAGGATGGTTTCACGGCAGGCTTTTACAAAACCTTTAGCGACCAACTCTCTCCCTTCCTCACGGAACTTTTTAATGAGATAGTGGACACTGGGGCTGCCCCGGAATCTTTCAAGAAAGCCCTCATAACAGTCATCCCTAAGGAAGGCAGGGACCCCAAATTATGCGGATCATACCGCCCCATCTCCCTCCTCAACCTCGACGCCAAGATCTATGCTCGAGTGTTGGCCGCAAGACTGGAAACCTTGATGCCTAAATTGATCCACCCTGACCAGGTTGGGTTTATTTTTGGGAGACAGGGTGCCGACACCATGCACAAAACTCTGCACCTCATTCACGCAGCACATAATCTACCAGAGGACCCGGTCCTCTTATCCATTGATGCAGAGAAGGCCTTTGACAGGGTGGAGTGGGATTTCCTGAGAGCAGTCCTCCAGAAAGTAGGGATAGGCCCCAAATTCTGCAATGGGATACGTGCAATATATACCTCCCCCAAAGCATCGATATTCGTGAACGGGGAGTATTCCAGGTGGTTTGCGCTGCAGCGAGGAAATAAACAGGGATGCCCCCTTTCCGCGATCTTGTTTGCACTATCCCTTGAACCCCTGGCCCAAAAACTTAGAGAAGATCCCCTGATAGAAGGTATACGGTTAGGAGAAACAGAATATAAAGTAGCGTTGTACGCATATGATATCCTTCTACATGTGACCAAACCCAATGACTCTATTCCCCATGCCCTAAAACTAATAGAAGCATATGGCCAATACTCCGGCTTCAAAGTAAACAAATCAAAGTCCACTCTCTTCCCCCTCGAAGGCACCCCTGATGAGGATAATGCCAAGTTCCTACCACTCGGGCTTAATCTGGAGCATACGAAACTACAATACCTGGGTATTCAGATTACTAGACCCCTAAGCGACTTATATGAGGCCAACTTCCCCCTCCTCCTCTGAGGATTCGAGGCAGACCTTGAGAAGTGGAGTAAACTGACGATCTCTTGGCTGGGGCGTATCAGCGCCGTCAAGATGGTGTGCCTCCCCCGCTTCCTCTACCCTTTCCATATGCTCCCAATTGAGATGCCCAAAAAATTCTTCACAGAGGCCCGTAAGATCATGATGCGATTTATTTGGCAGGGGAAAAGACCAAGGATCGCATATGACACACTTATACTCTCCAAAGACAAAGGAGGAGTAGGCCTTCCCGATCTAACTACTTACTACAAAGCCGTCCAGTTACGTGTCTTGATTCCACATCTTAGAGACCACAAACACCTGCAATGGGTACAGATGGACAATCATTACATGTCCCCGCCACGGTAGCAGAATGGCTATGGTCTCCTTACCAGAGGGTCCAGAGGAGAATCAAACATCATCCCATACTGACCACCATATGGAGCATATGGCACACTAGGAAAGAGATGCGAGAAGTCACAACCTGGCCATCCCCGCTCAGTCACTTGTGGTCTCCTGGCATAAACGACCATATTCCGAATATAGAACGGTTTCAGTCATGGTACGAGGCGGGCCTGGAGAGGGTGGGGCAACTCCAAAGAAAGGACTCGTTCATAACGCTACCGGACCTAGCCACAGCATTGGGGATAGGTAACTTATCGACATTCCACTTTCTCCAATTGAAGGGGGTGCTAACGAAACCTGAGTGGAGAGAGAAATTGAAGAGAGATCTTACAGCCTTCGAGAAACTACTAGACTCCAGAACGAAATGAAAGGTCTTATATCTGTGATGTATCAGACGCTAATAGCAGCGGGGGGTGGATCTACAGACCCCCTCAGAGCCAGGTGGGGAAAAGACTTTGGTGAAGAGATACTCCCGGCCAATGGGACTTAATGTGCAGAGCTGCACCCAAAGCCTCCTTGTCCAATCAATACAAGCTCCATGCCATAAAGCTCTTACATAGGTGGCTTTATGATCCACTTAAACTCTCTAAAATGTTCCAGTCGTTGAGCCTGAGATGCTGGAGGAACTGTGGAGCATCTGCTGACTACTGGCACATGTGGTGGAGCTGCCCGCATATCACAATGTACTGGACCGAGGTCCTGGGATGGATTAAGGAGATCGATGGAATCCAAAGAGAGCTCAACCCACTCCTTGTGTTGTTCGGCCTTGAGAGAGACGATGAAGAGTGGCTCCGGGTGAGAGGTCTGGCCCCCCAGCTGCTGTTGGCGGCGAGAGCCCTGATAGCGATCAAATGGAAGTCTCCCCTAACCCAAGGGAAAAACAAATGGATTAAACTGGCCACGAGCATTTACGTGATGAAAACGATCACAGCCTCCCTGCACAATAAATCAGCTAAATGTGAAACCTTATGGATGGACTTTAAGAACAAACACATCACACCTATCACAGACTCCCAGTCAGAAGAACCCTCAGAAGCCTAACTTAACGATGTCATACTCTAAAGAACACTGCGAAGGATCAGAGACTCATTCCCAGCAGCCACAGTGACGACAGATGTTGCACTATGCCAAATACGTGCTCCCAATGTTTATGTTAAATGATTATACTTACGATGTACATTATCCCAAGTAGGGGAGGGGGGTGGGAACTGGTTGGAGTGAACAGTGTAAGAGACATACCCAGGCAAATGGAACTGTCACAAATCTAAGCCATTATAATATTGTTTGTTACTTTGCATTGCTTCTCTGACATGTACCCCTGGACGATGTACAATTTTCTTTGAATACTGTTTGCCCTTCTTTTGTCTTCTTTTTCTGTAAAATCAATAAAGGAAATTTTTTTTAAAAAAATGTAATATTCATATAACCCAACGCGTTTCAAAATAGGTCTCTTCTTCGTTTGTTGATAATTTTGCAGCATGACCGGATATTAGAAACATGGGGCTTCATGGAGAGTTCATCGTCCAGAATGACACCCAGAGTTTTCACCTTTTTTAGGACAGTTATGATATTGTCTGCAATCAAAAATCTGGAGTAATCTGAGCGCAAATTACTACAAGTGTTTTTGGTTGAGACAATCATCAACTCAGTTTTGTTATTATTGATGGCCAGGGAGTTGCAGGCCATCCAGTTCTGGATAGCACTGTAGATTTTATTGAGGGTGTTAACGTCCTTCTTGTATTGGCCACTTAGCTGAATGACAACCTGAGTGTCGTCTGCATAGATTGTGTACAGGACACCCTGGCTATTCAGAAGATCTAATAGGGGTTGTATATACAAATTGAAGAGAAGCAGTGACAGGCAGGATCCTTGTGGAACGCCACAGGTCTGAGAGATGGGAGTGGAGTGATAGTTGCCCACACTGACCCTTACCATGCGTGGTCCCAAAAAAGAGGCAATCCATTTGGATGCCAATGTGGAACAGTTTGCAACCTCTCCGAGCCTTGTCACTAGAAAGGTGTGATCAACAAGATCGAAGGCTGCAGAGAGGTCTAGTAGCATCAACAAAGCAGCTTGTTTTTTGTCTGCTATGCCAGCCAAGGTGGACTTCAGATCAAGCATGGCAGTTTTGGTGCTGTGACAGGCCCTGTAGCCGGAATGACGAGTGCCCAAGATATTGTGCTTTTCAACATGATCTTGAAGTTGATTGTGAGCTAGCTTATCTAAGATTTTCAAAATACACGTGTCATTGGTGATGGGTCGATAATTATCTTTATTATTGGGTCAAGGTTTTCTTTTTTCAGTAAGGGAGTTATCCATGTTGATTTCAAGACATCTGGAACCATGCCCTCATCAAAAAATAAATTGATCAGCTTTGTAAGCCATGGAACGAGGAGATCAGTTGATTCTTTGAAGATGCTGGTGGGGCAGTCGTCCCCAGGGCAGGAAGTGGATTTAAGATCCTGAATCACTTTGAGCACCTGTTTCTCTGAGTAGTGAGAAAATGAGAATTGTGGGATATTATCTAGATGATTAATGGGAGACTTTGCACTATGGGCAAGAGTAAAGTGTCTTGGTGTTAGAGGGAATTATTAATGTTTTCCTTGTGAAGTGAGATTGTGGATCTTTTGGCACCATGCTGAGTCTTTGATAAGATTGCTATAAGGCATGGGCCGGTCTTGGAAATCTGCTAGGATTTTAAACAGTTCACCTACATTAGACTGGGCATTTACAATTCTTTTATTGTAGTAAATTGCTTTAGCAGTGATAATAAGTGCTTTAAAATCTTGTATTTATTTTTTGTAGGTAGACAACGTATATGCGTTAGGGTTTTTCCACCAGGCTCTTTCCAGGTTTTTTTTTTATTGTCTGGTTGAGATGATTTCTTCTGAGAACCATGTGTTTTTGATGGCTTCTGGTTTGATATCTTTCATTCTCAGTGGTGCCAAGTCATTAATAACTTGCTTGATAGTCTGGGAGAGGTGGTCAATTAGTGTGGAGGAACTGGAGAAGGTAGCCAGAGGCTGTAGGCTAGATGATAACATACTAGAGAAATTGGAGGCAGTAATATTTTTTAAGTTCCTTGTCAGTTGGCGAATACGTGGGCAAGAGTTGAGTTTTGAAGGTGGATTAGGAAGAGTAACCCATGCCTGAGTCAAAGAATGGTCAGACCAAATACATGGGACCACTGTCATTTGGGAGATATCTGGATTTTGTGAAATTAGCCAGTCGAGTATATGACCGCTTTTCTGTGTGGGTTTGTTGACCCATCGTTTTAAACCTAAAGAACCGATGATGTCTAACAACCTGGTACCAATTTTGTCAGACTGATTGTCTGCCCAAAGATTGAAATCACCCATTATGATGATGGGGCTTCTTGATTTGGAAATATGTGCTATCAAGTCGAGTAGTTGTTCCTCGAAGAGGGGCATGTCCTAAGTTGGAGTTAGCCTCTATCCCAACACCCAGAGATTTCTCTTCCGCTTTTATTACAGTTATTATTTCTCCACTTCTCAGGCCTGATAATGACCCTAATTATGAGCATGCCGGTTGTGAAATAAGGTGCCGGGAATAACGGTTACCGGCACCCTATGTGCACTGACATATTCGGAGTCTGCCGGTAGGGACACTGAACAACTGTCAGGCCTGACCTGCTGGTATTTCAGGCCCCTACCGGCAGATTTGTCACTGAAACACCAGCACCATTACTAATGGCTCCAACCTCGCCCCCTGGCTCCTTAACACTTACCTTGCTCAGCTGCCACTCCTCATTTCCTCCTTCTCCCCCAACTTCTAGTGTTACGCAGATGACACACAACTCTTTTTCAAATTTCCGGCAGACCCTATTGCATCTTCCTTCATCCCGGACTGCCTATCTGCAATCCAGTCCTGGTGCACTTCCAACGATCTCTGCTTCAATGCCTGCAAGACTGAGATCCTTCCATTTGGTACCCATGCTCCCTCTTTCTTCCCCTCACTCTGGCCATCCTCTATAGGCTCTCCCCCTTCACCTTCACATTCAGGACATTACCAGGAAATCTAATTTTCAATTCTTTCTTCTCAAAGGAATTCTCCCTTTTCTCACTTTCTCCCAGAAGCTCAATGTTACCAGAGCTCTAGTTCTCTCTAGGATAGACTACTTCAATAGCCTTCTCTTGAATCTACCTTCTTCCTCTCTACAACCCCTCCAGCTAATCCAGAATAGGGCAGCAAGAATTATCCTTGGCCTCAAGCCCAGGGACTGCATCTCTCCTGCCCTAAAATCTCTTTAGTGGCTCCCAGTAGCCACAAGGACCGAGTTCAAATCCCTCTGCATCAAGGCTGTCTGGAGCTAGGGACCACGCTATCTGCAAATTGCTCTGACTAAATATTCTCGCTCCAGACCTCTATGTTCCTCTGATACCAAATCTCTGTGTGTCAAGCGTTTTGCTAAACAGAGGGCTGGAGGCTGATATCTTTCCTCAGATGGCTCCCTCTTATGGGACAGCCTCCCCTTTTCTCTTTGTCTTGAGCCGGACCTCCTAAAATTCTAGAACCTCCTCAAGACTTGCCTTTTCACCCCTTCCCTCCCTTCTTCCCTCCTCTGCTAATCTCACAGTTTCTGTGATTGGTGACCAGGGCCCTTATGTGTCCTTTGGGGCCCTGGCCTCCCACACCCAATCGCCATCAGCCTCTGCATACACAAAGCACATGCCATGACACTTAATGGACTTCACCAATGTAGGCCTGCACTTACCCATTAATTTTCTACTGATTAAAGTTCCCTAGCACTTCCTACTCTGGGCACTTACACGTGCTGCTCACTCACGAGCATGGGCACTCCAGCACTTACCCCCCTCTCCTGCTTACCCTCTGCTCTCTCTGTACTTGCATGCTCTGAATGTCACAAGGCCTAGTAGGTTCATCTTTATCTTCCGGTGTATTCATTATTTTCTATCCCATGTTCACTCCTGTTGCCCTGTGGGCGCCTTGAAACACAATTGATTTGTTATATAAGCGCCTAACAAAAGCACAATAACTAAATAAATGCATTCCCATGGAGTCCTTTGGTACGCCACAGGAATGTGAAATTAGCATTGCTAAGCCGCCGGTGACATCCCGGTAGCACCGGGATATCAGGCAGCGGAAATGGTAAGGCGAGTCTGCCGGTGTCATGATTCCTGCCCCATATGTCCCCAGCCCTCCAAGATGTCAGGCTGGAGCCAGGCCACGATCACCTACATGGCCCTCAAGGGCCTCTCCATCCCTCCAAAGACCTACTTGGAGTCAGACTTGGCGCTTTTGGCACCAGACTCTCTCACTCCCATAGGATAACATTGGGGATTGGACTTGTAGTGCTTTGATGGGGACAAGATGGATGCCCCCACATATTTCAGTTCCCAGAACTGCATGTGCAGTCTAGTCTTTTGGGTATGGTTCAGCCCAGAGACACCTAGGATACCCAGAGACTATTTAAGCCACGCCCAGGCTGAGTAACATGCTTTGTGTTTTCTGCACCTGCAGCGTGACACTCACCGTGTTCGGATCAGTCTCCAGTAGGCCTGCATCTTTCTTCTGCGCTCAGCTCCTGCAAGAACAAGAACACCGTTAGGAACAGCCTTACCTTGCGGCGCTTCTGCCCATCATTCATTGCTTCTTCTGTTCTGCGGGCATCTTCGGCGGTGTCATTCCCATCCCGGCACGCCGCTTCCTAAGGAAAAGGGAAAAGAACAGAAAAAAGGCATTAGTAAGCATTCAGAAAATCTTCGCTTATTTTTAAAGACTGTACGAGCTTCAAACGCTTACCTAAATCCCAGCCGCTCTGGGGAAACTCTGTCTCCGGAACTTCTCATCCATCTGCAAGAGGGAAAAAACACTCGAGGTTAGCATGGAAACATCTAGAGGCGCTGCATACTGCGCTTACTCGCGCATCGCGCTCTCCCCTTCAGCGCTACTCATCTCAGCAGCATGTCGCCATCCCCGGACGCCGGCCATCATCTAAGGAAGGAAAGGAACGAAGTTAGAGAACTGTTCAAAAGACTCATTATACTTACCTGTCGGACTCTTGCCAGTGAAGTAACTAGGCAGGAACGAGCCTGCATCAATCAACGCGCCCCTGCGCTGAAAGCAGGACCGAGAGCACACTTTCCAAGAAAACAAGGTGAGCTGTGGATCAAAGGGAAGGGTTGGACCCCGGGGAAGAAGGGGCAGAAGCACACAGAGACAATAGCGAATTAAACTCTACCAATCCTGTGTTTCAGGGTCAGTCTCCAGTCGAGTAGATTCCAGGGAAGGGTGAGAGGTCATAAGATGTCAGAACAGGCTGAGTAACGTCCCCGTGGATACCAGGTGAGCTTTACAGCCGATAACCCACCAGTAACACAGGCGGCTTAGCGTCTGACTGTTAATGAGGGCCAATATGTATTGTATTACCTTGTGGTTTTGATTAACATAGCTTATGGTGGATGCTGTCTTTATGAAATTACCCCCTGTGGAGAATCTTTCTTTGTCACCCAACGCATTGACACTCTCCTACCTTGAAACTGCCCTCTTGTTATACATGTTGCAATATATGTCAGGCAGTGTGTCAAGTACACAGGTAATTCTGTGGCTACAAAGTTCCTGGAAGTGCTCATGAAGTAGGGAATGAGGGAACACACATAAAAGCTCTCATTATATGTCTCCCTTCCCACATAGCTCATGTGATCCTAGCACATATTATTAGTTACTTGGGCAGAATCGGTCACATAGGTATTCGTGTAGTTAAGATTATTGCTAACACTTCTCATAAGCCTTTTCATCTGATTACTGGCAGCAGAAACTTGCTGGGTCATTGTCTCATCCAGCATGGGAATGGGGGTCATATTGTAATGTATTGGTTCAGATATGTTACAGAGGACCAACTCCCACAATGCTAAAATAATGAAGAAGTAAAGACAGCAAAATGTAAAAAATGTGGCCACAAACAGTACTGGTAAAGTGTTCACATGCTGCAGAGGGCCATGTTCGCTGCGTGCCAGGATTGTGTATCTTAAGAAATTGAAAAACCCCATTTTCTTCCTTTCAGTAAGTCTCTCAAGTTGTTTCAGAAAACATCAATACCTGCAAGAGAATCACACAATAACAACAGAAATGACTCTTCCAGGATGTTTCCACACTTGTTGGTTTCTACAAGAAAAGCTGCGCAATGATAGCAAGAAGGACTCTTTCGAGGATAAGGCAAGTATTCAGGTTACCAAAGAGAGTGACAAAAGTGAAGAATTGACTGTGTAAGAGAAGATTGCAAATAGCAGTGTGTGTAGGGGCAATATTGAATGTATTTTTGGACAAATGCAGTTTCTTTATTTTGTAATTGTAATTGATTATTTGCAATGCGCTTAATACCCTGAGGTTTCTAAGAGCAGAACCGAGGATCAAACCTGTGTTACTCTGCATTGTCTTGCTTCAAAGGCTAGCGCATTGCCTCTGAGCTATCCTCTGAATTTGGTTAGATAAAATCCTCACAGATATTTAAATATTTGATTTACTTCTTCTCTCTCATTGGTTAGGGATAATCAGTTCAACATTTCTCTCTCACTCTGCACATTGCTGCCTGTTTCTGGTGGCTGAATGTGTCTGCATCCTCATGCCTCTACTTCAACTTCCGATTCAGAGAGTTGTGGCAGGGGGGTTTTGCCTTTGTATGGTTTAACGTCACCCGTGTGGATCCAGGCTCACCTTTCCTGCACTCGAACTGCAGTGTGCGAGGCCTCCTTAACAAGATAAAAGCTCCCAAATCGGAGTTTGGGCTGATGGTGAACAAACTTCTTTATAAGAATGAGATTACCTGGATATAAGGCGGGGCTTGAGCAAGTATTGTGAATTGAACTGTTCGTCATCTTCCTTATTTTTATTTGTCCTCCCCGGCTGGTCTGAGCTGCACCGATTGCATAATGCAAATAAGGCTAAGGGTAGGCAATGGAGCCATCCTTTCTTAAAGGTCATTTTTAGCTTAGCAATTCATTCTTTGAGAATGCCATTGAGCCACTCACAAAGCCTGGTTCCTGTGGGTGATTAGCGGAAGAGAATGTATGCATAATACCCATTAGGAGTGTAAAATGCTCTACAAACTCATTTACAAAATGTGATCCATTGTCAGACCGCATGACTTTGCATACTCCCCATCTCGGGAAGACCTCAAATGTGAGGAACTTTGCAGCGCAGGGGCCATCATGATGTTTGCATGGACCTGCTTCAATCCAGCGAAAAAAGGGACATACGACTACAAGCATATATCTTTAGCAGTTACAATTTTGGAGCATATCTACATAATCGCTATGCAAATGCTGAAAGGGTCATATAGGACGGGGTATTGCTCTTCTCACTGTTCGCAATGTGTGCCCTGCAGTAAACGTCTAACAGACCATGCAGTTTATGATAAATGCTGCAACATGTTTGCCCAAATTGGACGCAAACTGCTTTTCTGAGATCAGGGCTGCAAGACTCTCTAATATCGAGTGTGCTGGTTAGTGAAGCTGGTCTAATGCTACTATAAGTAATGCAAGGGGCATAACTGACTTGCCGGTGCTGTCCTGCCACCATAGTGCATTTGTGGGGGACAATGAGAACCCCCTACACTTGCACAAATCCTCCTCTTCTGGTGGAGCGCGTTCTTGTAGTTCAAAAATATGTGTTTGTGCAAGGTATTAAAGCCTTCTTTCATTACCATAGTGCAGACTCGTATGTATTTATTAGGTGATGTGTCAAATTCAGATATTTCATGAAAATGTGCTGCTTTTTTGGACTCTGAGTCAGCGACTTCATTGCCATGGGAAATTAAATCTGTGCCCTTAGAATGGGCAGTGCATTTCACCATGGCGATGGCCTTTGGTAGTTGTAGTGCATCGATGAGCCTGTCCAATACCGGCTAATGCTGCACTGGTGTGCTGTCTGTGCCTAGGAAGCCCCACCTCTTCCAACGTGACAATCCTGCATGTACTGTTGACATCATGTAGACAGCGTCACAATACATGGCTACTTTTCATTCTCTGGCGTTTTAAGTTCCACAATAAGTACCACAAACAGCTGCTTGCACTGAAAAATATAAAGGCAATCTTCCACTTGGCACTGTCAAAGTTACCATTTAGTTTCGCTATTCCCACTGCAGTCCATTTGTGCCTTTTACCCGTGCTCTGGTTGAACGATGATGAACCGTCAATGAAGAGTACCGCCCACATGGGCATTATCCCTGACATATGGTAAATCATCATACTGTTCAGTGTACTTGGTGCAATCATGAAGGTTGTCACCTTCCTCTGCTGGTTCTGCTCTAACGACTCCTGGGTTCACTACTCTGCACCTGACAATTTTAATTGCTGGGTTCAAGATAATCACCTCAGACCCAGATGCTCTCTGTGTGGTCAAAGTAAACAGCCCATTGTTATACTGACAGATTTCTCATTTGCAAAAGCTGCTGATGCCAACGATTGTTCACAAGGATAACGGCCTCTTGTTACTTAGATCCTGCTGTAACATGCTAGCGTTTTGTGTCTCAAGGTAGTCTTCTGTGTGAGCACTGCTGTCATTACCACCCTGTTTGAATGCCAGAATAGGAAGAATTCTGAACTGTAATCAGGGATCCCTAGAACGGGTGCTGTGCATATTGCCTCTTTTAGTTCATCAAAAGCTTCTGTCATTTCACCTGTCCAGGCTATGGCACTGTCATATTTCTGAGCTTCTTTGAGTCCCTTTAAGATAGGTCTGATGTATGTGCTATAGTCATAGGTACTTTAGTCAAAGACCCATGCCCTGCAGTAGTTGCAAAGGCCCAGCAAGTGTTGCATTTCCCTCATTGTGTTTGGTTTGGTTGTTTTCATAATCTCTTTGACTCTCTCAGGGGTCACTTTTTTACCTTCTTGGGATATTAACTGCCCTTGTACAAGACTTCCTCCTGGCAATATTGTAATTTCTCTTTGTCTACTTTGTAGCCTTTATCTGCCAAGACTGTCCTCAACTGTACTGGGTCTTTCCTGCGCTGCTATTCTTTTTCGCTGCACAACAGAATGTCATCTATGTACTGAATCAGTATGCTTTCAAGGTGTAGGTTTCACAGGGCCATCTGGAGGACCCTGCTGAATATTGATGGGGACTCACAGTACCCTAGGGGTGAACAATTGCGTTTCCACCTCTGGTTTCTATATGTAAACAAAGTCAAGTCGTGTGACATTTCATGGGGGGGGATTCAGAAGAACAAATTCTTTAAATTGATCACTTTAAAATATTTGGTGATTGGATGGAAAGTTGCACAAAATCGTGGCCAGATTCAGGACCAATGGAAATTCTGCTTCAATAATATTGTTTAGGGGTGTAAATCTTGAGTAAATCTCCAAGACCGCCCGTTGATTTTTATATTGGTATACATATTTTTATATGTTTACCACTGTGTTACATGGGGATTATGATGTAACTAATATTCCCTGTTGCACTAACGTGGACATTGTCTCATAAATACTCTCATTTATTTCTTTTGACATTGGATATTGCTTTACTCTTGGTAAGATTGATCCTGGCTTCAATTCGATTTACTGCACCTACTCCTTTCAGTTGGTCAACGTCATAGGGACTGCAGGTCCACAGTGCACTCAATACCTAAAATGATGGTGTCTTTTTTATCAACACCATTCTCTGAGGTACTTCCCTGCTCTCAATTTTCATCTAGTAAGTAATCCCTGAACAGTTCCTCATCTGTCAAATCAGTCAATCTGTGTCCTTTGTCACTAAAACCTGTGGTTCCTCTTGTGGGTCTGGTATAACTGATAGGATTTAACACATTAAGCCACTCTGGCAGCTGTCCTATTGTGGGTATAAATTAATCCCTGCCCCAGTGAAAGGGTTTCCTCCCACCACCATCATACTCTCTATTCTGTGTGTGGGTGTCTGTGTTACTGGTACTTGTGGTAGCATCTGTGTTTGTTGTGTCTGCATAGGGATTTACTGTGCTTTCATTGGTGCCTGTTGTGCTTGCATCAGTGCCTATTATACAGGCTGTACTTGTGGCGCATATGTCTGATACTGTGCTTATCTTGGGCATAATATTCGGATGGATCTGCAGTTTATGGTGGAGGATATGCCGTCCCCCCTCCTGGATCCTGCCAATTCTGTTACATCCCTCCTCTGCTTCTACGTGCTTGGGAGATGTGTCCCATTTTCCCACATTTCCAGCATTGCTGAGGTTGTCCTCTGGACCTGGGTTGTCCTCCATTAATCCTTCCTCCTTGCGGAGCCTGAAATCCACTGTGTCTTCATCTGGGTGCAAACCCTCTTGCCCATGGCCAGTAATTGTATACTCTTGTTCCTGCAAAATTCCCTGTAGCCATTGGGTGTGCCTGCTGTATATTTGGTGTATCCACTCCTTCCCCACTTGTTTTCTTTCCTCAAGTTACTTCCTGGCATTTTCTTGAATCAATTGTGAACTATAGTTAATTGAATCTCTGGCCATGGTTTTGCGCCATCCCCGCCAATTTTTTCAGTTGTCTCTGCAATGGCTTGGGTAACCCCCCAGGCAATATATATGATAAGAAATGGCTATAGTTTTGTCCCACACTTTCCTCATCTCAAGACGCCATCTTTCTTGAATCTCTTGAACATAAGCAACAGGTCTTCGTCATTGTGCTTCATAATTGCACTAATTTCTGACGTATCTTGATATTGCACTCTGAGGGATCTCCACACATCTGCTCTAGAATTATTAAACGGTGCTCTATCATGAGCCATATTCTGAGCTGTCACCCCGGGAATCCCCACTAATTTCCAAATGTCGTCCGCTCTCTCCCATTAGGTGGCAGCTAGCAAACATTTTATGTCACCTACCACTAACACTATTCCTGCTGTCAGTCTCTCTAATTCATAAATCCATTTGCCAACTCCTGATGTTAAAGTTGGCAATTTAAACCTAAAATTATCCTTGTTCATGTGTGGCCATCCTCCTCCCTTTTATAGCAATGGGAGTTGCATCAATTCTGCACTGTGCTGAAACCCAGTTGTGCCTTTCATTTTCACAGTGGCGTCTGTCGTACTAGTTTTCTTTTGCCCTGGCAGAGCTCTCAACCCATTTACATATGGGGTTGCTTCTTCCAAGTCAGACCACGTTATCTCTTTCTCTGTTCTTAAACTTGGGGAAAGGCCTAGGGCTTCATCACGAGTTTGGCAGTAACCCATAAATCCTGTGGTAGCACTATTACCCCCGGATTTAAGGGTCCGCCAAATCAGGGCTTCGGCTGATTTCTCCCCAGCTCTGAGCTGGGGAGAAATCTGCTGAAAATTCACGCTCATACCGCCGGCGGGAAATCCGCCGGCGGTAAGAGCGCGTAAATTCCCCATTGAGCCCAATGGGGAAATGGGAATTCCTGAATGGGCTCAGTGGGAAATGGAGTGGGTTCCGCCAAACCCGTGATCCCGCGCTAAAAGCGCCGGGGGGTTTGGCGGTAGGGCTATTAACGCCGGCGCTAATAGCGCCAGTGTTACCACCCAACTCGTGATGAGGCCCCGATTGTGGCCACTTCCCCTTTCTCATTTTCACTTCCATGCCTTTTCTCATCTGAAAACATTGTCCCACAACTTTTAGCACTTCCTTCTTCTTCTTTGTCCTCAACACTTAATTATGTCAGGTGGCTTGTTTCGTGCAATCCCTTCAGTGCTTTCTCTAGTAAGCTCGCTTCTCTTCTTTGTGGGGATCGTACTACACTTCCTTTTAACTTATGAACTGCACCAGTATCCCTCCTGCTTCTGTGCAAATTACCAATCCTTCTTTGCATTGCTACCTTCTTCCTCTTCATTTGAAAGAGTACAGTCTCTTAATAGCTCTATCAATTCCCTATCACATTTCTCCAAATTCTCATCTCTTTCCTGATCCTTTGACTTATTTTTCTCGTTTTCCCAGAGGATGCATTCTCTGACAATTCTGTCAGCTTCTTTCGCCCGTTTCTCTCAGCTCAGTTCCATCTCTTCCTCTATTTCTTCCTCTCTTTGTCAATGTTCCTTTGCCTTCTCTCTCTTCACAGCTTCATCATTTGCATCTCTTCCCTTTGCCACTACACTTTTTCCCTCTCTTCTCTCTCTTGCTCATTCTCTTCATGTTGTCTCATTCTTTCCCTCTCTTTCATTTCTCTCTTTCTCTTTTCTCTAATTCCCTTGTCTTCTTTCTGTTTCCTCTCATCTCTATATGCTTTACACTGCCTCTCCCTTTCTTTCTTTTCCTCAATTAGTCTGTCCCACTCCTTTTCTTCATCCTCCTGTTTCCTTCTCTATGATATGTTTTCGTCCTGTTTTCATTTCTCCTCTTCATCTTTCTCCTGTCTTTCTTTAACCTCCCTTTCTTTGTCTTTGCCCTCAGAATCATCCATATTCCTCTGGTCCAATTTGCTGTCTCTTCCTTATTGCTCTCCCTTCCCCTCTTTCTCTGTATGTCTTCCTCAGCCTCTGTCACCATTGATTGCAACTCATAGTGATCACTATACTCATTGCGCATGGACACTGGCCTGCCTTTATTCAATTTAGCTCCACTTATAACATCTTCACTAGTGTAAGCGGGCGGCACATATTCGGGGGTTAGTGTACCCTGCTGCTGCTTATAATTCTTTCAATTGGTAGAATCCCTGCCCTTCATCTGGTGAATCGAGTCTCTGGGGAAGCGGAGAAGGAGGAACTGAGGGCACTGCACCCTCCCCTTCATGCTGATTAAGCATGCACTCCCTCAGGGGTGGCTCTTCCACCTTGTTATCGAACATGTGCCATAACTCTAAAATGGCCAATCTATTTTGTAACCTTTTTCCTTTATACACAGCATGTAAATATGCCATCATGTGTTGCAACACTGATTTGGAAAGTGTTCGCTATTGGGGCCAAGGCAAGAACATTTTGCCCACTGTGCCATGAACCCACTCTGAGTGGTATTTGCAAATGTTGTCCTTGTACCAGGGCAGAGACTTACACAAGTGCATAAGGGGAGTATCTCTTGCCATGTTGGAACGTCACACTCTCGACTGACGATACTTAGCAGACCTCAATAAACTTTTACATTTAGTGTCTCTTCACTTCTACTTCACAATCTCTTGTCAACAATACTTTCCTCTATTTTCAACACTTTCTATGCCTCTCGGCTCCAACAACTATTTGGGAAAGCACCACAACTACCGTCAATGCTCAGGACTCCGCCCTTTGAGTCCAAACCAAAGCTCCACGTGCACTACGATGTAAACCAATATCCACAAAGACTCGTTTTCACAACTTAAACCACTTCTCACCCTCCTGCTGGTGCCAGCAATCACAACACATATGGGCACATCCTCAATATAACACAACAAACCCCTATGGCCATATTCCTGCACTTCTTGACAAGGTACCTTTTATTCCTTAAAACTAACCCAGACAAAGCCTGGCCCACTCTTCTAAAACCTTGTCAAAGTAAATCTCTTTACTCTTAATACATTGGGCCTCATTACACGTTAGGCGGTAAGGGTTTACCGGTACCGGTAAGGGCACCGGTACCGGTAAACCCTTACCGCCTTACTACGATGTCCCTTTGCGGGTCCTCCCTTAACGCCTGGTTTTTCCAGGCGTTAAGGACGGGACCCCCAAAGGGACCTCGGAGCTAATTACGGTACTGCAATTTGCGGTACCGTAATTAGCACCTTCCCCATTCCCATTATGCCCTATGGGGGCAAAAATGGGAATGGGGAAGGGCCTTGGTGAATGGGGAATTAACGCCCCCGCTCACCTTGGAGTAGGGCGGTAATTCCGCCATCCACCAAGGCGGACTCGGTACGGTACCGGCGGCAACCATGGCGCTAATAGCGCCATGGTTACTGCCTACCGTGTAATGAGGCCCATTGTGTCGAGGTTTAGTGCACCACCTTCCATAACCTTGGTTACAGATAACCCCTCAAATAATATCACTCTTCTACAATATTATACAAATGAACCCGTCCCACTGTTGCTTGTCAATTTGATACCCTATACTTACATCTCTGGATCGGCCCAAGCCTTCGGTATTGATCCTCTCTCAATCGGCCACTCTGCCCTTGCCCTGTGGTGCACCCTGCTTGGATCGGACAGGATTTTCTCTAAGCGGGCTCCTGTCCACCATGTCAGTTGACACATGATTTTCTGGTCTTCATGGGTCACTCCGCAGTCATCAGGCTTGCAGCAGGAAGACTCGACAATCTGAGGGTACTGGCTAGAGGGTACTGGCTAACCATCCGAGCCACTACCATATGTAATGGAGGACTGGAAATCCCCAGTGCTGAGCAGAAACAGACAGGCCGGGAAATCCCACACCCAATAACGGATGAGTCAAGGTATTGACCTAGGCCTGTTTTATTAATAATCCAGATAAAATAGGGAGAGCATTGAACACCAAAAGCTTCCATGCCCTCAAAGATTTCTACATCAAATAACAGCTTATAAATGAAAAATACGTCATACTTCATGTTGCATTTACAAAGCCTACAGGAAGGTGGGATTGGTTAAGGGAATTGTCTACATATACATTTTATAAGGGTTAAACTTCTGATTGGGTAACCACAATATGATGGCTCCTCCTGAGACCATCTCTAAAGCGATAAGGTAAGAAAGACATCATCGTAATAACTATGTATTGGCTCTTGCAACAGTTGTGAGATGGCATTATTGGAGAGCGATGATTGGTTGGCATTGGCTTCACCAACCTTGGATACTTGGCAAGTCATCAGCACTTGAGCAAAAATAGTGGTAGGAAAAGACATCAAGGAGCTGCTTTTCTAATGACTAAGACAACATCCCTGATTTCCTAGGCCACACGGCAGGACGTCTAAGCTTTGAACTTGGCCTTGTCCAGCATCTCTGTTCTGAGAACATTTGGAGAGTTGAGGCAAGTACATATCTGTGTCTTAGACTAATAAATGAACACTGTCCTCTAATTGCGAGTCACTTGTGAGGAGACCACTTTTTGAGTTATTCTGCTCTGCTTTTACCATTAGTTTAGCTCCTATTAATATGGGTGCTACTACTGTCTTCAGCCTCTAGAGACTTAATCAAGATAATCTTTATGCAATTTTAAGCTTTTTATTAGCCAGCATCTGGCACTCAAAGGTTGTTTGTTCTTTCCTTAATCTAAAAGAAAAATGACTTATTTAATTTTTAAATGTTTTTATTGGCATTTGTGATCATACACATAGCAGTTGAGCACAGGTTGTGCTTTATATTATCAATCATGTGTCGTGTCTGCCAGAAGGACAACGGATAACAACAAACTAACAAAAATAACAATAATAACAACTTTGACTGTCCACTCCCATGGTATCATAATGCGGTCCTTATTCTGCATGTTGGCTCGGAACCGGGGCCACCCCTCTTTGTGGCCATTTCGGGTCACAGCGCTTGGAACGTGCTCGGGCTCGTTGGTCTGATCGTAATGACTTATGGTTGAGAATTATTTTCTGTTCTACTTTAAAGCTAGCCAAACCTCCCTTTTCTGCAATAACCTAGGAAGGTGGCCAAGTAGCCACTGTCTGGCCTGCACAGGTCTTTGTTTCAGCTAATTCAGCAAATCCAATCCCCCTGCAGCTTCAAGGCATCTCTGGATTTTCCATTCACTACAACATGGCAGTGCCATCCATTTTCTCCAAAATGGCCACTCGTTACTTTTTCACTTCTGCGCTAATCAAGTTTTATGTATTCGTATGTGTCTTGCATTTCAGCGCATACATTGTGATATATTTCTAGTGTCTATTGAATGCAAGTAGCATTCTTCATGTCTAAATGCGTGTTTGACCTAGTGTTCCTGTAGCTTCATGGTCAATGTATGTCTGCTTCGTGTCTTGTGCGTCAACGTGTGTTGGTTTGAAAATGATGTCACCTTTTCTTCTCATTTTTAGTTACGCCAGGTTCAGTTCATCTTGAGCTTGCAGATTCATCTCTTCTTAGATGGTTCCAGGATAAGGTCGGTAGGGTTGTTTTAGTGAGTAGTGTCTCTCCTGCTTACGGTTTTTGGGCAGGGAAGGGAGAAACACCATGCATGATATGCTCCTCTCATTTCCACAGTAAGGAGGAGGTGTAGGGACGTATGTTATGAATGATGTATTCATCTGTCTCTCGACATTCCCCCCTCTGGTCGAATCCTTGATCACATCGCCTGCATGATCCTCCACCCTGCAAGGAACCTTGGGGGTCCACATCTTAGTCACCCCCTCAGGTCACCACAATACTTTACATGCTCATCCACACTCCAGGTCATATAGTAGTACTCCCCATCAGATTTGCAGAATATCGAAAATCCCATGTAATTATGAGGGTCTTGGGGATAACACATTTTTGAGCCTGGAGGGACAATAGGACTTTATCTTAAGTCAATATCTGTTAGATCATCAGTTTGTGTGCATCCACGCATTTTAGTGTCCAGGTTTATCACTAGCTTCTACCCTACCGTCTTTTTAGAAGTCTTCTTACATTGGCTTATGGCTATTACTAGGGTACAGAACCCCAATAGCTCTAATACTAGTATAGCTAATAGTATTTTGAATGCATTAGCCAACCAGGCAAGTATCAATGTGTATAGATAAGAGAGCCAGTCATCATTAAGGGATTATTATGTCTGCCCCTGATGAACACCTCACACCATTTATTTCCCTCACAGACAAATTTCCCACCAGGCCTATTTAGAGAACTATCTTAGAAAGTGGGGTGAATGCTTGTGACACCTTATAGTCTGCCAACCAAAATACTGAGGAAGTTAAAATGAGAGACTGGTGTCCTCATATCCCAGGATGTCCTTCCTCTGTAACAAAATGGCATGCCTTCCATAACCCTGCTTCTTCTCATGTACTGACTTGCTTAGAGTTCAACCACAAGAAAATGTCTCTGGACTACAATTCCCATAATGCAATGTTCTTATTTTGCTACCACTTTGCCAGCTCCCCCAAACAGCATTCAAGGGTTTTTGGGTATTTCAGGATTTATAGGGGAAGATTGTTGAGGTCAGGGTCATGCCGCCTGCCCCTCAAAGGCATAGGCATTCCTTTTTCACCCAGGGGAGGAGCTCTAGTTTGGGCACTGACAGGTAACCCCAGCTGCCCCTCCTTTGGCCTTTTTAGGGTCTGTCCAGATCATGTTCCTGCCTCGGGGCTTCCTCCAGCGTCCCCAGCTCACTGAAAGGGTGCCTGTGTGCTCCACATTTTATACTGGCTGGGAGCATTAACAGGAATTAGGTGTGAGTAGTTGTCCAGCCTTGTCTGACTCTGCCTGACCTGGTTAACGGGACAAAAATGGAGACTGCCCATAGAAATACATGGTACATTTGTTCGTATGGGTAATCTTCATAGCTCCAGTTTGCCTCTTCTTTGTCCCAGTGGTTTTGGTAAAAAACAGTGGTGAGAAATTATGGGAGCTGTAGTGTTTCCGAGTGGTGGTAGGAAAATTATAAAAGAAATGCTGTTAGGAGAATGGGAACAAGCTTGGTGCTGTAAAACATTGGATGATATATGTGTTCTCCTTTTCCTGGTTCTCCTACTCTTCCCTTTCTTGTAGGTACCTGTTGGAATTAGGGAGCGGGCAACGGTATAGTATTCAAAATGGTGTTTGGTAAAAGAGGGAATGTCAGGTAGGGAGGTCGTAAGGAAAGGGGACACCATGTCTCACCTTGGGACTCCTTCTCCATCTCTGGTCCCTCTCCCTCTCTGGTCCATTCCCCTGGTCTGGACCCAACAGAAATAACCCCTCCCTAGCTACCCCTGTAGAGGATGCCAAGGGGGTTGATAGGGAAAAGCCCTTGGGTTTTTAACACAATACACAGTCTGATGTTACTGCAGGGAGGATAAAGGTTCTAAATAAAATCTCTAGCAAGGAAGACCCAGTCCAGTGGGGTCCCATGCATATGGACTACATTTATTAACTAGTCCAGAATAGGTCACTGGTTTACAGTATCAAGCCCTGTGAATAGGTGCTGCATGATGAGAAGCTAGAGGTGAACTTCATCTCCTAAATAGAGAAATAATCCTAAACAGAGAGAAGTGCCATTTCAGCCCTGTGCTTTGAGAGGAACTCATACCTATATGTTTCCAGGATCTCCTTGGATTCTAGAAAGTCCACAAGTTTAGCAATCACTGCCATTTCTAGGACCTTGGAAAATTGCTTTTGTGAGAAGGGTTACAAAGAGGTTTTCTTAAACACGTCCAATTTACAAAGTTTCACCTTGAAATTGCCATTTCCCACCTTCCAGCATCACTTTTAACACTTCTATACAGGTTTTGCAACTTTTTCCACAGTTTTTGTGAATGTCTGACATCATCACAGACTTTTCGGTCAGTGTCACGTGACTGCACGCGCGAGTGCAATGTGATGAGGTGTTCGCAAACAGTTCGGAACTGCATTTTCTACTGATCTAGGAACTTTCCAGCGGAAAATCCTCCCCTTGCACAGATCCTACACCTATTCTTACTCATTATCCATTAACAATCTAGTACAGAGCACATACTTGGAAGATGATTAGGAAGACCGCCATTTATCTCAAAAATGGCATCAGCTATTGCCATCCCTCCTCCCCAAGAACCACCACCACCAGCTGGAGGGCCTACACAACAAAAAAAGTGCAGTACTTCCAAAGACAATGAAGAGGACCAAGAAGATGAGGTGGAGAAAGCGCTACCTCTAGCACCAAGAGTGTGGCAGTTCTTTACCACTATTGGGAATTACCGCAGGCACTGTGATATATAAAAGGGATACCTGTGGATATGTGTGTGTGCGTCTGTTCAAAATGTTCAGCATACTTCCCAACATGCTACAAACCTGGAATCTGGCATGTGGGTAGGTTCCATGGTGTAGACAATGTAGAAAGTATAAAATATACATTTTGGTAGTTTTTGTGGTCTGCAATACTTGGATATGTGTCTGTGTCTGTTTGAAATGTTCAGCATACTTCCCAACATGCTACAGACCTGAAATTTGGCATGTGCGTAGGTTCCATGGTGTAGACAATGCATCAAGTATAAAATATAGCGTTTTCAGATTTTTTGATTTATTGTATTAGTCTGCAATGTTTACACCTTCCATATGGCTCTTCGTGCTGTAGTTCTGCAGTAGTTCTACGTTCATTGTTCCTAAAGTTCAGCAGTTCATTGTTCCTAAACTTTCCGCAATATCAGCATTCGAGCTGACATTAGCGGCACCCACTTTTGAAGTCATGCGGGTGACACACTATTGTGCTTTTGTAGTAATGCGGGGGACAGGAAACGGTGCATGTTCGCAATGACTTTGTCCGTCACATTGTGGTAAATCTCTCATGATAATTACAGAAACATAATTTCCCACAGAAGTTGATGAATGTATACCATCTCGACAGTGCAAAGCTTACATGCTTCAGCCATACACATACTGGTACGGCACTTCAAGCTTACACGCTTCAGACCTACACATACAGCAATTATGTTGTGGTCTCTGCTGCCTCAGCTGTAGATCGGGACACCAATAATGTTGCTGTGCAATCTCAAAGCTCCAACTCAAAGTAGCTGGAGCGGATTCCTGGGATTCATGATTTTCTAATGGTCAGCTTTATGTGGCTTGCTCCAGGGTTGGAAAAAAAGACAATTTGCTCACGGTAGCTCCTACAGGAAAGACTAGCAATATTGTCTGCAAAGAAGCATTGGTTTAGTTCATTATATACACTTGAAACAAGGACTGAAGTGGACATTACTGTGCAAAGCACAGGTATACCTGCTTGTCTGAGCTACTCCTGGTATCTACTAATGTTATCCACAGGAAGCCCAGCAAAATGGGCATGTGGGCTGTATAGTATAATATGTCTGGTGCAAATCTGAGCTACTCCTCCCATCTCCTAACGTTCTCCAGAGGAAGCCCTGCAAACTGGGCCTATAGAATATAAGGAATAATATGTATGATGTAAATCTAAGTTGCTTATGACAACTGTCAATTTTCCCCAGAGGAAAACTTTGCAAATTGATCCGGTGGTATATACTGTATAATATGTCTTCTGCAAATCTGAGCTACTCCTGGCATCTCCTAATGTTCTCCAGAGGAAGCCCTGCAGACTGGGCCTATAGTATATAAGGTATAATATGCCTAATGTAAATCTGAGCTACTTTTGGTATCTCCTCATTTTCTTCATTGGAAACCATTACAAAATAGGTCTGTGGTATATAAGTAGGACTTCATGGTGTATTGTTGTCATGCTTAGCCATGCTTTGAGGGGTATTCCCTGAATGTTTCCTTTGTTTGAGCTGAATGATCACCATTGAAGTCTTAAGCAGCACCATGTACTCTGGGCTTTCAAGCCTTTGCAGTTGTTCTACTAAACAATGTGCTGATTAATTACCCTAAATGTATTTTTGCCTTCTTTTGTGTTTTTGTACATTTTTATAGCCATTGTCTGTGGGCGATTGCCCTATTCTGAGGGTCTAATGCTAATTCTGCTAAATATTGTTAATGTAAGTTATTCAAAGGCACTATTTGATGTGCGGGGAACTTCATAAATCAAGCAATACATAAATGCATGCTTCATGACCTCTAAATCCCCATATAATTAACATAGGAGACAACTCATAATTATTCATTTCTTTCCTGAACAGACTAGCTGCGTTATTAGCAGGAAATTAAATTGAATTGAACACCATTTACATGTAATTGAATAGAAATGAATATTCATACAGCAGGCAGGCTTTTTTTTTTTTTGCACAAAGGACAGTCTTCGTTTATGGCAAGAGGTTACCCACAGTTGATTTTTGATTTATTGCTTTTTGAAAGAAATGCATTTTTGAGCTTTTGACTTCTGTGATCAAAGAAACACGGACTGCATTTTGAAAGTCCCCCTAAAGCCATTTGTGCCTATATATTTCAGTTGCTATTCGACATGGCTCAAAATGGCCCAGACACCTTCCAGTGGAAGGCTTGATTGGCGAAGTTGAGGGATTTAGGGATTCTCCAGAATATAAAAGAGGGCACCAATGACCCCACGTGCCCCACTTTGTTGGTGCCGCAATGATATCATATCTCGAATGATCGTACCTGCAAATGGTGCATAGGAAATAGGTGTGAAGGATTCTCAGAATTCTTCACAGAATAATGCGGTTGCTTCATTTTGATAGACAAAAACGTGAAACTGAAGAACTTCCCCGAACATATTTCATACTCATTTGCAGTAAACAGAACCAAACACTTTTGGGGTTGCATACCCGCCCCCATGCAACTCCTTCAGCACATCTATGCCTCCTTCCATCCCTCCACGGCTCCCCTACCCCTCCCTCATCCCCACTACACACACAAATAAGTATTTGTATTTTTGTTTATACTTTCTGCAGCACAAGAGCACCTGAAATGGAGAAAATAAGTGTAACATCTGCCATTGCCCTCTTTGGCCCTGCCAGGTCCCAGTAGGGCAATTGGGCATTCTATCAGGACCTTTGGGGGCGGCAGCAACCTACCTTGGAGGACCTTAGGTTGGACCAGTGAGTGCCCTTGAACTTCCATGGATACATTTGCCGAACTGGTCTAAACCTTTTGCCATAACACAACAAAACACCCCACAATACTGGTGATTATGTGAGCCAACACATATTTCCACACAGCAGTATGTGAGATGTATCTGCTACAGACCTTTCGCAACACACTTCTACTACCATCCCACCTGGGCTCCATGTGCTGCTCTTTGTGTCTTCCTTCTTTCATTTTGATCCAACTATGCCTGTGCTTCTGGAAGAGTGTCTTGAGGAGAGCAGCTTAGGGCTACTGGGAGTGATGTGGCATGCCTTCTATGAATTCAAATGTATATACACACCAGTGACTTTGCGCGTGTCCTTTAACCGTTTTAACTGTATTTTTAATGGTGCATTCGTCTATAATAAAGTTGATGATGACAAAACAAGTCTTGCCCTAGCCAACACGTGTTTCGACCCCTCTGGGTTGTCTTCAAGGCTGAACAATGGCAAGCATATGTTATATAGTTAGGGCCCGCATTCATGGAATTTTTAGCACGGTGCAACGTGGCGTTGCACTGCCAACATGCACACTGATTCACAGAGCAGTGTGAAGGGTATTTTTGCAGTGCAAAGTGACTTTGTAAAGTCATTTTGCACTGCAAAAATACACGTTGCACCGCTCTGTGTATCAAGGTATTTGTTAGCAGTGCAAAATCACTTTGCACCAGTACAAAGTCACTTTGCCCTGCACCACAAATTCCATGAATCGGGCCTCTAGTGTCTGTACATAGCTTATAAGTAATTATTCAAACAAATATCTGACAATCTCAAGAGTATATCTGATTCTCAGATGAATACATCTGAATTCGTTAGTTGGGGCATCAAAAGCACTATGTATCTTGTTTGAATAGAATGCAAAGATGTTTGCAAATTAATGGAGTGCTTCCGTCTCTTTGGGTGAAAACACGGGGGATCCCGATTTACGCTATGGGTGTTCTTAAGAAAACATGCGTCTTATTCAAGTCGGAGCACCATTATATAAGAAACCTTTGGGAGAACGCATGCCAGTAATTTGCAAAAATAAAGGGCCCAACTATGACAAGGGACATTGGGCCCAACTCACTTGGAAATGCCTCTTTCATTGAAAAAACCAGGTGCAATTTTTTATGCAAAAATATCATCCTTGCAGGACCCTTCCAGTGATGAAGGCGTCTCCAGAGCACTGCCAGCAGATCCTAACCATTCAGTTAGCACAGTATTTAGCAGCACCATACTTCCTTCGTGGGGCGACTGGCTTGCCTAGCTCCTCCCTCTCGTCTGCAGTTTTCTCATAGCACATTTGTGCACAGTTCACAATTCCATACATTTCCAAAACCTTATTTTGACAAATATTGAAAGAACTCATGGATGTCATTTAGGGTTCAGGGTGTGACGTGCGAGTCACATTGCGCGCATGCGCGAGCCTCGTTCGGGCTACGCGCATGCGCAGTTAAATAAAGTGCGCCCGTGCCGGCAGTTACGGCCGGGACGCGAAACGGCCAACACCGTGTCCCGTGTGTTCCTGTGTGAATGTGCGCAGGAGTGCATGGAGGCAGGCCCGAGGCACGGGCGGCCACACAACATCGTGGCGACGAGGCGGGACACCAGCGGGGCGCAGAGTGAATGCTTTCACAACGCTGCACCGCAGTATGTTACGAACCCGGCGCAAACACAACAGAGGTGTTTTCACGCTTCGTAGACAGCAGTAGCAGCCTGAAAAGGTGCTCGTGCGCTGCTTTTTACCTGAAAAGCCTCTCACAACCGAATTTTTGGCAACCCTGCAGTCTTCACCAAACAGGAGGACTGTACCTCAACTAGCCGCCACCACCCAGGGGCAGCTGGTGCAACATTCAGGCAACTCGGAGGTTCAAGGACCGCGCAGTGTTTCAAGACACGTCCACTAGTCATCCAAGGCAGGTTTGCGGCCTCAAACCCACCACAAGGTGCCTGTGCGACCTGTGAACATGGCAGAGAGCGATGGCGAACAAGAGGCAGCGAGTGTGGTGGTAAGGAGGCAACAAGGGGCGTTACTTCCCATGCAAGAGTTCGACATGACGGGCTCCCCTTCCAAACTAGGCCCGAGGTGGCTGCTGTGGATCAAGAAATTAGACATGTACTTTACTGCGACGGGGGAAACCGATGACAACGCAAAGACAGCCACCCTGTTGTACTCGGTGGGCATGGACGTATTACGCATCTATGAGTCCCTGAATCTACAGGTAACAACCTATGACGCCGTCAAAGCTGCTCTTGAGAACTACTTTATCCTGTTATCCAATGTGGACTACGAGAGATTCCTGTTCTGCGGCGAAAAGCAGCGGGAAGAGGAGTCACTCGACCAGTTTTGCGCTTGCCTGCGTCAAATGGCTACAACTTGTCGATGGGACAATGAGGAATCCATGGTTCGAAATCAGGTCCTCCAAGGCTGTGGCTCAGGCAAGTTACGCCGGCAAGTTTTGAGGGAGCCGGGTGGGACTCTACAACAAATTTTGGACAGCGGCAGGACTTATGAGCTGGCGGAGTCAAGGGCTGCCAAAATGGATGCCGCAGTGCGCTCGGGAAAAGTGGAGGAGGCTTTTGCCATTGGCAAACAGGGGGCGTCGAAGGCTAAGTGGGTCCAAAGGCGCCAGGACACGGGGTCGGTGCAAGGAGCGTCATCTGTGTGCCAATACTGTGGATATGACCTTCCACACTCCGAAGAGTGTCCGGCCAAGTCGAGAACATGCGGCAGATGCAACAGTCCTGGTCATTATGCACAGATGTGTCGTGCTCCTGCCCCGGTGACCGTACAGAGGGGCCCTGCCAGGGCGTTTGGCGGAAGTTCAAGGAGGCAGAGGAGCGTTGCCGTACTAGAGCAGGATATGCAGAGGCTCAACTTGGCAGAGGAAGAGAAAGAGGAGGAAGAGGAGGTGTTCTTCATTTCAAGTTTGGCCATGGGGGCGAGGAAGAAGAGGCAACCGAAGTGTGTTGTGGACATTCAAGGGGTGCCGACACAAGTACTGGTAGACACGGGAGCCTCGGTGTGTGTACTGGCGTCCGACCACTACCAGTCCATACCGGGCCCACCGGCGCTGGACGTTTCAACGGCGAAAATATTCACGTTCGGAGGAGATACACCGCTCCCCATCAAGGGCGTTTTCGTGGCGCCGGTGTCCAGAGGAGGCAAGACCATCAAAGCTCGTTTCTTTGTCACAGACGTGAGCCCTCACTCTCTGCTCAGTTGTGCAGCTTCTGAGGCCCTCGACCTGGTGCATTTCGCATGGGAAGTTTATCAAGTCGACATAGAGCAGTTACTGGGCAATTTCCCAGGCATTTTCGAAGGCGTGGGGAAACTAAAGGCTCCTCCGGTACGTCTGCACATAGATGACACCATCAGGCCTACGGCACTCAAGCATCGTAGAATCCCGTTCCACCTCAGGGAAAAGGTTGAAGAGGAGCTTGGGTCGCTGGTGCAGATGGACATCATTGAGAGGGTGGAAGGCCCTACGCCCTGGGTCACACCCATTGTGGTAGACCCCAAGTCGAAGCAGCCGGGAGCGGTGTGTATATGTGTAGATATGCGTCTCCCCAACGCCGCCATCAAGAGGGAGAGACACATCACACCCACTCTGGATGACATTATAGGCGAACTGCAAGGCGCAAGAGTTTTCTCAAATTTAGATTTGCGAGCGGGCTACCATCAGCTTGAACTCCACCCAGACTCCAGATTCATTACGACGTTCATGATGCATGAAGGCCTGTACCAGTTTAAGCGCCTGAGCTTCGGCATTTCCTCAGCTGCCGAAGTCTTCCAGAACACCATCAGGGGGGTGCTGGCGGGCCTAAAAGGTGTTTTGAACATGAGTGATGACATTCTAGTGTTCGCAGAATCTGAATCGGAACACATGAAGAGGCTAGAGTGCACACTAAAGAGGTTGGATGATTTGGGACTCACCTTACATCGCGAAAAGTGCGAATTTTTCAAGGGCAGGATCGGGTTCTTCGGATTCATCTTCCATGCCAGCGGTGTGTCTCCGGATCCGGCAAAGATTAAAGACATTCGTGAGGCCGACGCGCCCCAATCCCCTACCGAGGTGAGGAGTTTCTTGGGGATGGTCAACTACTGTGGGCGTTTTATCAGAGGGTTGGCCTCCCTGTCGGAACCTCTCAGGGCGTTGACCAGGAACGATGCCGTGTGGACATGGGAGAGGGAGGAGCAAGAGGCCTTTCAGCGCCTCAAGATTGCCCTGTCGGATGATGACACCATGGCGTATTTCAACCCATCAGTTGAATCAGAAATTGTTGTAGATGCAAGTCCCGCGGGAGTTGGTGCAGTGCTACTACAGCCAGACAAAAGAGGGGAAATGAGACCCATCACGTATGCGAGCAAGGCACTCTCTGACACTGAAAGACGCTACTCACAAATTGAAAGAGAGGCTCTAGCTATTCTGTGGGGCTGTCGCCACTTTCGGCTATACATTCTGGGCAAGCCTGTGGTGGTTGTGACTGACCATAAGCCGTTACTGCCCATCCTGGCGGGAGTATTGTCCAAGCCGCCTCCCAGAATCGAGCGGTGGATGCTGGCCCTGATGGAGTATGGGGTGAGGCTCGTGTACAGGCCAGGCACCAACAACCCGGCGGACTATCTGTCGTGCCACCCCAACAAGGGGAGTGGGGACCTGAACGAGGAAGTGTCAGAATGCCAAGGACTACTCTGCCACGTCGTGGAAGGGGTATTGCCAGTGGCGCTATCGAGACTCACCATCGCAACTGAGTCATCCAAGGATGAGGTGTTCCACATCATCAAGGCGGCGGTGAGGAGTGGTGACTGGAAAGCTGTGCTAAGGGAAACTCCAGGCGGCAGCTAGAAGCCAAGAAGGACCTTCAGGTGCTCTGGAAGGTGAGGGATGAGTTGTCCATTTCGGATGATGGGCTGCTACTGAGAGGGAGACAAATTGTGATTCGCAAGCCTTAAGGAATTGCGTCCTGGAGTTATCACACATCGGGCACCAAGGGGTCGTCAAGACCAAGGCGAGCCTCTGTCCGAAGGTGTGGTTCCCCGACCTTGAGGGGATGGTAGAGCACTTTGTGGGAAGGTGTCTGCCGTGTCAAGCTGCGGCTCCCGGGGACAAGGCTCCACCGATTAGGTTGATGGAACGGAGCGAGAAGCCCTGGGGAACTGTTCACGTGGATTTCGGATCGACTGGTCGGGGCATGTACTTTTTAGTGGCCATGGACCAATGGTCTCGATACCCAGAGGTGGAAGTGTTGGAACACACCGCGACTGAATATACCACTAGGGCCCTGGACAAAAT
Source organism: Ambystoma mexicanum (assembly GCF_040938575.1). Lineage (NCBI taxonomy): Eukaryota > Metazoa > Chordata > Amphibia > Caudata > Ambystomatidae > Ambystoma > Ambystoma mexicanum. The sequence continues at coordinate 288,572,753 of NC_090930.1, read as the reverse complement.
GTTCGCGACCCATGGGTTCCCGGAAATATTATGCTCGGACAATGGGCCCCCGTTCACAGGCAGTATTTTCGCCCAGTACCTCAAAGACAGAGGCATTCACCACCGGAGAGTATCCCCTCTGTGGCCTCGCGCCAATGGGGAGGCCGAAAGGTTAATGCACACTTTGAACAAAGTGCTAAGAATTTCTGCTCATGGAGGGGAGGACCTTCCCAAGAAGCTAGTGGAATTCTTAAGAGAGTACAGAACCACCCCACACCAGTCCACGCGGGTAGCCTCCGCTGAAGCGCTGTTCGGACGCTGCCCCAGAGGCATGATACCGGAGATCGAGGGCCACGGGCCAGGCGTCATCGACAACGAGAAGGTCAGAGAGGATCGCATGGCACGAAACCAGCGAGAAAGTGAAAGAAGGGGTCTACAAGACAAAGAGGTACGTGTGGGGGATGCAGTGCTGGTCCGTAACCGCCATCCCGAGGGCAGGTTGTCATTGCCCTACGAACCCCACCCGTGGAGAGTCACCCATGTAAAAGGGACCATGGTGACGGCAGCCTGTGCCAGTGGCACAGTCACTCGCAACAGGTCTTTCTTTAAGCGAGTCGACACTTCAGCGGATACGAGTGAGCCGAGCGAGAGCAGGGTTTCCGAGGAAACCCCGGAGGGTCGAATGGAGGACATCCAGAGGGAGCCTGGCCCAGCTGAGGATGGCCTCCGTGGAGCTGCGCCAGAGATGTCCAGGTACCCAATGAGGAGGGCTCGCCAACCGCCCTCATACCTCAAGGACTATGTCCTGGACTCGGGAGACTGAGCCGTTTCTCTGGGAGTAAGAAAATGTTGGGGGGTGTTCCAAGTTTGAACTGTTATTTCAACATATGTTGGGTTTGTGTTTTCATTAAAGAAAAAAAGGGATGTGACGAGCGAGTCACGTTGCGCGCATGCGCGAGCCTCGTTCGGGCTACGCGCATGTGCAGTTAAATAAAGTGCGCCCGTGCCGGCAGTTACGGCCGGGACGTGAAACAGCCAACACTGTGTCCCGTGTGTTCCTGTGTGAATGTGCGCAGGAGTGCATGCAGGCAGGCCCGAGGCACGGGCGGCCACACACCACAGGGTACCCCTGGTTCTGCAATTGTAATTTCCGGTTCAGAGATTGCAGCGGTTGCAGTGTGAACAGAAAGACAATGGTTGCTTAATGTGATGTTATTATTATTTATTTTTTATTATTATGTCACGTGTATTGTGGGCGACTAAGGTCACGTGCTGGGGGTCGGGGCGGGGCCAGAAATAAAGGAATCACCGGAACTGTGCGGTTTGTGCCAGTACGGGTTTACGCACTGCACTGGCTGGTTGTGTGATTTATTTGGGCTGCCCTAACGTTGTAGGTCCAGACGGGCTGGCGTGCTCCTACCGAGTTTCCTACACTGCCGGAGGCCGTGACCTCCAACAGAACACTGGTGATGAGGATGGCGAACACCCCACGTGTGCCCGCCTGAACCAGTGGCAGACGATCCGCAGCTGCGCTCGCATGACCGCGACCCACAACCGTGGAGGGGCCGGCAGAATGTGAGGACGACAACGTAACAGTACTCGAACGCTGCGGTAAGCATGGAGGTCCTGAACAGCAACATATTAAGCTGATTGCAACAGAAGCCCCTCACCGTGTACGTTACACAACTGCACAAGCATCATTCGCTGCCACTCGCAGAGGCCCACCACGCTCTGATATCACATGCAGCATATGAGAAAAGCTTGCAGGAGCTCTCTCTATGTTCTAACGCCCATAGGTGGTACATTTTGGACGTTTCACAGGTAGGAGGGCACAGGCAAGGCCCTGACACCAAGCATCATCCATCCTACATGGTTGCAAGGACCCAACAACAGGCAAGGACATTTTCATCAACAGGCAAGAACATTTTCATCACCTGTCACCATAAAATGAACTGAATTCAGAGGTGAAGGCTCACATCTGAGAAAAAAATGAAAACCACACAAACCCCATTATAAGCACGCACGTGCATGACACCCGCACGTCTTGTGGAGAGCATGAGCGCACATGTTTTCCAGGCAGAACATTTTTAGCCAGAGAGCGCACCCCGTCACCAGACCCACAGCATGTCCAGCACCAATGCAAGCCCATCAAGGGCTAATGTAAGCTCCTCGGACAGGAGAAGTACCAACCCAGATCGCCCAGACCCTGCACTAACGACCCTCATGGCGTAATTCGACCAGCTTGCCACGGGTGCCGCCATTCGCTGCAACATCTGGTTACAACAATTCGAGTTGCATCTTGAAGCCGGGGAAATGGTCACAGACAGAAGAAAGTGCATTTGTCTCCTGCTCAGCATCGGAGCGGCCACATTATGCCTTTTCAACACGCTCCTCAACAATGGCGATGCTGATGATTACGACACAACCAAAGCAGTACTGACAAATAAATTTACACCCGACCTCAACCCAGACTACGAGAGATTCCACTTTTGTATGGCTAGACAATATGAAAGTGAGACAGTAGACAGATTCAATGCACGTCTACAGGAAATGGCAGTAGGGTGTGAATTTCCAAATGAAGAATTCACAATCTGGCTTCAGATCATAATAATAATAATAATAATAATTTTGTATTTATACAGCGCTATGAACCCTCAGGTATCTGAGCACTGCTTATTATTACCCATGGTGTGTGGTGCTCATTTATCGATCTCGGAAGGATGAAAGGCTGAGTTTGGCCCTGCTGGGATTCGAACCAGCATTAGCAGGCTCTGCACGGATGTCAAAGCGAGTGCTCTACTCGCTGTGCCACTTGACCGGCATCATAAACGGAGTATCATCAGAGAAGCTGAGGCAAACCATCCTGTTAGAAAAGAACAAAGCGCTCTCCTGCATCTTTGAAATGGGACGTCTTCGCCAATGCACAGATGACCAAGTGGCCGCGATCCAACGTCTACCACTCGACAGCCCCAGAAAAGCAAGGAAGTAGCAGCCATCAAGAGACAACAGAACACCCAAGATCAAGGGGAAAAGGCTCTAACACCCCCCGACCCCACCAGCCTCAAGGGCGAGACAGCTCCTGTAAATGGTGTAGAGGCCCATGGCACCAAAGGGAACCATGCCCCGCATGGGGTTCGACATGCCAAAAGTGCAACCGCCTTAACCACTATGCAGCAGTCTGTGTACATCCACCAGGTGGAAGCAATCTGGAGCAGATGTCACAACAACCACAGGAGCACCAGAGAAAATTTGCCCCACGAGAAACCCCTCGTTAGCCAAGAGGGAAAGGAAGAGCAAGAACCGTGGACTGCGCACAAAGATCACCAGACAGCAGCGAAAGCGGAGAAAGCGATGAGAGTGTCTAAAGACGAAAGAAGGCAGGCAAGAAGATACACCATGTGCATCTAATTTCCATGGTACAGCCACGAAGATCCAGACTCAGGAAGAAAACTAAACACCGGAAGAGGCCCTCCTGCACAGTCATCTCGGATGGAAAGCCGATGAAAGTGGTCATCGACACAGGGGCAACCGTCAATGTGATGCCAACGATTGCCTTCAACAAACTAAACCCAAGACCGACACTCCAAGACAGGAGGGTGCAACTTTTTGCCTATAAGCGCCCGCTGCCGGTACAAGGATCTTTCCGGTCTGACCTCTCCCACAACAACACAGCCTGCCGAACAAGAATTTTTGTAGTAGACGCTATCTAACTGTGAGACTCACCTAAGCTGCAGAATGGCTGAAAAACTATGGTTGATCCATTTTGTGCTCAGCATCCAACCAACAGAGATCGACGACCTTCTCAAAAAGCATCACCACGTGTTCCAGAGCATTGGCTGCCTGTGAGGCAGGTCTATCAAGCTGCACATCGACCACACCATTGAGCCAAAAGCCATGTGCCATCACTGGGTGCCCTTCCACATGAGGGAGGCCGTCAAAAGAACTGCATAAACTAGAAAAGGCAGGCATCTTAGAGAAGACGTCAGGACCGATTCCGTGGGTGACCGCCATGGTGGTGGCGCAAAATCCCAAACAATCAAATGGCGTGAGGATCTGCATAGATATGAGGCTCCCGAACGCAGCGATCACACCAACCATTGATGAACTGATCGTCGACATGACAGGTGCCAAGTTATTCAGCAAGCAAGACCTCAGGTCGGGGTACCACCAACTCCAGCTAGCAAAGGAATTGTGATATATCATCACATTTTCTTCCCACCTCAGTGTGAGGAGATACAAGTGCCTAAACTTTGGAATATCATCGGCCGCCGAGGTATTCCAACATGAAATCCGGAAGGTCATGAACTGTCTAGAGGAGACGACAAACATTAGTGATGACATCTTTGTATATGAAACCAGCCGCATGGAACATCACGAACGCCTGGCAGTAGTTTTACAGTGGCTCGAAGACGCGGGACTTACATTGAATGTGGAGAAATGTGAATTCGGCAAGGAAGAACTCTGCTTCTTCAGCTACATCTTCAATTCCAAAGGGTGTCACCTGATCCAGCGAAGGTGAATGACATCAAAAACACCAAAGCCCCACTATCAGCCACCGAAGTTAGAAGCCGTATGGGCATTGCAACGTATTGTGCTAGGTTTATCCCGGACCTTGCTAGCCTAGCTAGCCACCTCCGCAAACTCACAAAGAAAGACCAGAAGTGGGAATGGTCAACTCAGCACCAGCAGGCATTCCAGCAAACCAAGGACTCACTGTCCACCTCCACAACGATGGCGTTCTTTGACATCGAAAAGGCCACTGAGCTCCTTGTAGATGCAAGCCCGGTGGCCCTAAGGGGCGTATTAACCCAAATTGACAGAGACGACAACATACACCCCTACACTTTTGCCAGACAAGCATTGACCAAGAATTAACAGATCTATGTGCACATTGAAAAGGAGGCGCTGGCAATCCTCTGGGGGTGCCAACACTTTAAGGTGTACCTACTGGGTAAGACAGTGAAGGAGTTCTCAGACCACAAACCTTTCATCCCCATCTTCAAGGGCTCAGCACCACATCCATCGGCGATAATCCGGCGTGAATGTTACAACTACAACCCTACAACATCGAAGTTGCGTATCGGGCAGGGCAGACAACCCCACTGACTATCCATCCCAGCACCCATGGCCTTCTACAGAACAGGAGAAACAGCAGGCGGCAGAGACAGATGAACACGTGTATCACGTCATCGAATATGCCCGGCCTCAGGCATTCATACTACAAGAAATTGTAGACAAAACCAAGGCAGATACCATATTGACTCAAACCACACGGCGGCCCAACGCACAAAATCGGCGCAGGAGAAACTGCAAGCCATATTTGGGTTCCGCCACAAGGTCACTGTAGCACCCAAAGGGGTGGTGTTGAAAGGACACTGCATCATATTACCAACAGCGCTGGAAGAGAGAGCACTCAAGCTAGCCCATAGTGGACACCAAGGGATTGTGAAGACCACCTCATACCTGAAGTCCCGAATGTGGATGCCCTAAATGCAACAGTGGGTGATGGACCTCATTGAATCCTGTGCAGCCTGCCAATCTGCTAGAAAAGCTGCAATCCCGGAACCGATCATCAGTGCCCCACGAAGAAACACAAGGTGGGAGTCTGTCAGCATAGACTACTGCACCATCGCAGGGGAGGCGTACCTGCTGGTCCTAGTAGAGGAATTCAGTTGCTACCCAGAGGTCGAACATCTGACGCCCACCAACGCCGAAACAATGATCCTGGTGATTGAGAAAATATTTTCAACACACTGGATCCCAACCAAGATTAAGGGCGACACGGCCCGCCATTTACTAGTCAAGAACTAAGGCAGTTCATATTGCTAGAGGTGCAATAACCACTTGGCAATCCGGGCAGGGGGGTGAGATGATGTGCCTGTGAAGATGGGGAGCAGCGGTTTGTGATCTGTGTATGTTTTAAATTTGCGACTGTACAGATATAGGTGGAAGTGGCAGCATCCCCATAGTACGGCTATCGCCTCTTTTTCGATATGGGAATATCGCTGCTCCGTCAGTGTTAATGCTCTGGAGGCATAGGCAATCGGCATTTTCTCTCCCGTGTTCGTCACCTGTACGAGAATGGCCCGTAGGCTGGCGTCCATGTACAGTTCAGTGGGGAGTGCTGGGTCGTAAAAGGCTATAGTGGTATCGGCTCACAGTGACGTTTTGATGTGTTCAAACGCCTCTTGGCATGCAGATCCCCACTCCCACTTTGTGTTTGCCTTTGTGAGTTCTCGTAGAGGTTCAGAGATCGTTGCCAGATTCGGGATAAACCTCCCACAGTAGGTGGCCATACCCAAGAAACTGCACACCTCTGTTGGTGTGGTGGGGGGTGTGGAAGCTTGGATGTCAGCCACTTCCTAGGGGTCTGCTGAGATGCCTGGGCCATTGAAAGCGTACCCAAAAAATGATATTTCATCCTTCTTGAATTCACATTTTTCTTTGTTTATTGTCAGGCTTGCGCTTTCCAACCTGTTGAGTAGCATGTACAGCCTTCTCATGTGTTCCTCTTTGTTGCCGGTATGGATCAGAATGTCGTCACTGACATTTAAGACTCCCGGTATGTCTCGGATCACCTCCTGTATTGTTTGCTGGAAGACCTCGGTGACTGAGGAGATTCCAAAACTCAGGCGCTTGTTCCTGCGTAGGCCAATGTGAGTTGAAAATGTTTTTATGTACCGGGAGTCCCGGTGCAGCTTCAACTGGTGATAACCGGCGTTCAGGTCGACCTTGGAGAATATCTTGGACCCGGTGAGGTCTGCCACTATCTCATCCATGGTCGGGGTGATATGGCGCTCCCGCTTGCTTGCTTCGTTGGGTAGGCGCATGTCTATGCATATTCTGACCTTCCCAGGTTGTTTTGGCTTTTTAGTGATGACCATAGGAGAGTCCCATGGCATGGGCCCCGTCACTTCCTCGATGATGCCTGCTTTCTCCAGTGCCCTTAGTTCTTTTTCCACTTGGTTGCGGATGTGGAACAGCGACCTTCTGTGTCGCACAGCTCTTGGTTGGACTGACTCATCGATGTGTAATTTGATCGATTTGCCTTTCAGGCATCCTATACCCTTGAGTAGGTTTGGGTATTTCTTCAACACATTCTCGACTTCTTGCTCATCGTTCAATTCACAGATGAAGCTTACCAGCCCTAAGTCCTCTGCTGCATCTCCACTTAGGAGGCAATGCCCGCATTTACCAGTGACTTTTCACCGTGGCTGATGATGGTTCGGAATCTGCCTACAATGTGCAATGGGGTCTTGCACCCGTATGCAAATAATAGCGTGTATGTTGCTTTCATGTCCGGTGGGGGCGCTAGTGTCTTGAACGTGGTTAGTGGCATCACGTTTACAGAAGCCCCGGTGTCTATGGTCATCAGTATGTTTTGGCCCTGGATCGCTACCTGGCATTTACGTCTTCTTAGTTTCCTCTTTGGCGTGGTGTTTCCGTGGTTGAGAGCAGACACCAGGTAAACCTTCCTTCCTTTCTTCCATTGCTCTTTCGCGGAATCCTGTTGGAGCTGTGCTGCGTCATCTCCTTCCTCCTCTGTGGAAGAGTTTGTGGTTTCGATCTGCCGGGCGTTGGCCTGTTTTTTTTTCTTTCCCCCACTCCTGTCCTGGGATGCTTGTGGTGTCTGTTGTTGCACGCCTGACGACCTGCATACCTTGGCATAATGGTCTTTCCTGCCGCATGCACCGCATGTTGTCCCCTGCGCCGGGCACTTGTGTCTTCCGTGGCGAGGCCCTCCACACCACCCACATTCCGTGGGTCCCAGGGTTTGGGGCTGCCATCTAGGGTGCGTATAGTTTCCACCGGTTTCATCGCTCGTGGGTTGGCAATTCGTTATCTGGGCCACGGTGGCCGATGTGAGGGCTGGCTGTAGTTTCTGAAGGGTCGTGCCCATATGTGTCGCCCTGGCGTGAGCTAGTTCCCTCTGGCGGCCTAGTTCAAGGATTCGGGTCAGAGAAATGCCCTTCTCGTTCAGTACCATCCTTCTCAGTTTTTCTGACTGGATTCCGTTTATGAGCTGCCGACGGATTTCCTCCTCAATGTCTGTGAATTCACACAATATTGCCAACATTCGGAGTCTGGTGTGGTATGCATCTAGCATCTCCTCAAGCTGGATTGTCGTGCAGAATATGAATGTCTCGTAATCTGGGTTGAGTTGGGGGAGAAAGTGGGCCGTTAGGGCATCCTTCATATGCTGGTAGGCATCAAGGCTTTCATCGATTGTCAGTGAATTAAAGATGCGCAATACTTCATCCCCCACATTTAACAACAGGTGCGACTTCATCTTCCTTGCAGTGGTAACCTCTTTACACTCCATCGCCATCTCAAACTTTTGTAACCACAATTGCCATCTTGGGCCAACCGATGATGGGTCCGTGTATGGGTCAAAAGGATGGAGTGACACAGATGAGCCACCTTGTGGGTGGGCTTGTGGCGTGGGCATTGACAGGTTTGTGGCCTGCCGGGATGGTGTGCCAGGCCTGGGGGTGGATGTGCCTGTTGCCATGTTTGAGAGTTACTTGGCCACGTGGGGGGGGGTCGATGTCTCACCTGGCGTGCCCCTGTGGGAGTCCTCGGCCTTCTCTGCGTGTTTCCACATGCTGGGCATTATCGAGTGCTTTCTCCCCTTCCAGGTTCCTCCTGCACGGTGTAGATGACCCCTGGCTCCGTGTGGTGAGAGGCGTGGTCAATCCGACGTTGTAGGCAGGTTAGGAGAGTTGTAGGAGGAATGATGTTGCGAGCAAAAACATGGGTGGGTGGGGGTTTGTGTACCCCCCAACCATGTTTCCAAAAATGTTGCTGATGATTGAGGCTTTGATCAGCTGATTGGCGGCGGCACGCGTGCCGTTACGTTCGCATTCTTCATCGCCAGTGTTGTGTCTCTGGGCCGGCCGAGTCGTCGGCGGGGATCAGAGAGAGGAAGGCCCGCGTGGGTGGGCCTCGCTGCACAGCTCCTGCGGGAGCAAGAAACACACGGACACCGTCATCTAGCTCCCTTGCCCCGGAACTGCCTCCGCAGGGCGGGGCAGGGCTTTCATTGAGCACCTTAAGTCACCGCGTAGCGGGACGCAAGGCGGATATAACGCTCTCCTCCTGCTCCCAACAGCACATATTGAGCGCCCCAAATTTCCCCCACCTTCTCCACTTCCAGCCTATCTGCAGCCCCTCTGCTATGATGGAAAGTGCAAAGGGGCTCCATAAAGAACTCCTTTAATTTCTTCCCATGGTGGCAATGTTTTCTTGAGACATTGTTTTTCTTTGATGCGAATGAAACACTCTCAAAAGATGCCATTAGCACATGCGGTTGTCAATATAAAAGTGGCTGACAGACAAACACTGCCCGTACGAGTGCTTCTGCCATCTTTAAACAGCCTGCTTTTCTCAGGCCCTTAACTTGTGCATCAGGCCATTACCGGCAGGCTCAGCCCACCAGCCAGTTTGATAATAACCTCAGCAGAAGCAGGGGATCTGTTCCACGTTTCTTGATGTAGTGAGCGGATTTAAAAACTTTTGATCAACACATGACATCTCAACTGACGTTCTGGGTCGGCTCATAAAGCATAGTAGGACACGGGGCACATACATCAGCTGTGTGACGTGTCAAGCAGCTCGGTCATAGATTCAAATATTGCTCACTGCCTCAGAACAGGCCAGGAATATCATTGATGAAAGTCCGAGCAACAGCAGTAACAGGAGTAATGGCCTTTGCACTTGCAAGGGTGATGTGTGTCCAGTACAAGAACCATACAAGACCCGACGTCCTCCAATTACCAAGCTAGGGGCGTATATAAAGTTACATACAATAATACTGTTGCCCTGGTGAAAGAACCTTCTAGTGCAGCCAGGTGTCATCTTTCTTCCAGCTGGGATTTCTCTGCTCCTAGGAGACTGTTGAGGAAAAGGAGGGAGGGTGGGGTCTCTCACGCTCTCTCTCTCTCTGACTCTCTCTCTCTCAAACTGCTTCCAGCCCCAAGAAATATCATTGGTGGTGCACTACTAGTCCATTCAGGTAAAAGCCTATCAGGAGATTGTTGATGTATTTTCAAGGCCTCTTTATGAATTCTTTAAGTAGAACTACCTAAATAAGTGTCCATCTGCTTCTACAGTGGTGTCCATGGGCAGTGTCCATCTTCTTCTACAGTGGTACCCATGGGACCCAGTTCCCAGGAAGACCCTTGAAGGTAGAGAAAGGCAGGCAGGGAAATACTCCAAGATGGCAGATCGAATAAATCTTCTGTTGCAGCTCTGTGGCTTTCGTAGCGTACCCTCTGTCTTATCACCAGATACACTTTCTCTGGCAGTAATTAAGTTACTCTTATTCCCCCCACCCCCATAGTGCTGGTTCCGCTAGTCTGTAAATGCATTCCTTTTGCCCAACAATCCATGATATGTTGAGATGCTGCAGTGCAGTTTTGCCCTTGGAAATCAGTCCCTCCGCAGCTAGATATGTTGCGGTCTCACTTGGATACCAAAAGGGTTTTCTGGGTGAGAATGGACAATATGCTATCATCCTGGCAAGGGAGGAATATTCAATTAGATATCTCTTTCATCTGATTAGCCAATTAGGGATTATAAATGTTGCTAACTTCAGCATTAGGATCAGAATTGATTATAACTTCATTTATCTACACATTACAATATTCTCCTTTGGCTCAATTTTGGTTTATCCTTACTCCAGTCCAGCCCCCAGTGTGTACAAACTTACTGTGAGGCTCTATTAATTGAAAGCAATCTACATATCACCGGGGCACATTTAGGCATTAACAGGCTGTATTAATTCTTTAATAATCGCACTTTAAGTAGTGAAAAGGTTTGTGGTGCCAAAGGCATTTGCATGACATTATCCTATCTCTGTGATGTAGTGTCTTTGGGCTTTTAAAGTGGACATGAATAGTGTCTTGATTTGCTTTTTTAATGTGCATATTTCTTTACGTTTCCTGTAACTTTTTGTCTGAAAAGGGCCCGATTCATTTTTCAGCATTGCTGTGTCTTATGTATATCTGTAGCCACTGAATGGATGCCAGTGAATATGTTATGCACTCACTATGTGTGATGTGGCTCAGAGTGAACATTACTTTTGAGCATTAGCGTAAAACATTGCATATGAAATGACAGGTGGAACAAATTAAATATGCTAAAGGAGCAACATTATTTTTAGACACTTGTGAAATAAGTCTTAATTAAGGAGGCAGCGATTTATATGGAAGCTTTTTTGAAAACGATTTTAGGTGTGTTTACTTTTTTCATCGGTGAACCTCCTGCATTGCATTTGTGCCTCCTTTTTTTTAAAAACCTCAGTAGGTGTCTTTACTTTTTTTCATCCGTGAACCTCTTGCATTGCATTTGTGGATCCTTTTTAAAAAAATGATTATAGGCGTGTTTACTTTTTCATCTGTGAACCTCCTGCATTTCATTTGTGCCTCCTTTTTTAAAACACGATTTTAGGTGTGTTTACTTTTATTTGATCTGTGACACTCCTGCATTCCATTGCCTTTGTGACTACCTCTACTAGGCACCCTCGTGAGTTTCGCTAGAAATGTGCTGGGTTGCCACTCTTTTTTTCATTCCTAGACTAACCCCTGCCACCCCTATGGCTCGCTCCGTCTCTCCTATTTTCTCTAACTGTTACACTATCACCTATCCCACCTCTTTCATAAAGTCAGGCAGGAAAAAGTACAAAAAAGATATCTTGAGTACAAACCCTGGACTTTCCATTGCAGAAACCTATGTCAGCACTTCCTCTAGAGAGGTATTCACTGATACTGTCTTCTCTGTCCCCTCTCCAGGTCTATGGACCCCCCATCTCATCTCCACCCTCTCTCCTTCCACATACTGTACCATTAACAGTGGCACCAAGTGGGAATCCTCTTGGCCGGCTTCTCATCCTCACATTGCTTCATTAATGTCTATCACACAGGCACAATCCTGATTCAGGGTCCACAACCCAACCTCCTTCTGTTTTACTGGAGCCTGCCTTCTCTCATTAACTTCCTTCCTTCTCCTGCAAATCCCCCTTCTACTCTCTCTCCATCCTCTGACTGGTGTATCACCACCCCATACACCACCTCAGAATACCTTTAAAGGCACAGACCTCCTCCACCTAGCGACTCTAAACACCCGCTAAGCCAACAAACACTCCACTGACATCTGCCTCCTTCTTGAAGATATCAACCTCGACATTTTCGCTCTAACCAAGACATGGTTCAATTCCAGCTCAGTCACTACTTTGACTCCCTCCTCCCTGATGGCTTCAAGATCATCTCCGAGGCTCGAACTCACTGCACTGGCGGGGGATGGTTGCCTTAATCTCCCCTGAGTGGGTTCCTGCTTCCATCTTACCCACCCAGCTCTACTCTTCCTTTTAAAGCCTGGTTCGGAAGTTGGTCATCTCTCCCATCTCCACCCTGACCATTGCTACCATTTACTCATGTGCTTTTGGAAGATTTCTTTTATTTTGTATTATTATTATAAAGTATACCCACTTCTGAAAAATCCTTCAGCAGACCCTACCGGCCTTGCCAACTACTGCCTTATTTCCATCACCCCCTTCGTGGGGAAGCTGCTGGAGAAGCTGGCATTGCCCCAACTCAACTCACACACCGAACTTGTTGGTGGTCTCCACGGTCATCACTCTGTATTGCGAGCATCCAGAGGGACGGAAACTGCTCTTCTGAACACCTGTGAAGAACTGCTTGCATCTCTGGACTCCAACTCCCCATCTGTCCTCATCCTTGTCGATCTCTTCTCTGCCTTTGCCACAGTTAACCATTCCATCCTCACACAAAGGCTCCACAATACCCTCTGTATCTCGGAATGGGCACTGGATTAGCTGACATCCTTCCTTACTGACCACCTTCTCATCTCCTACTTCCTTCTCCACCTGTCGTGTGCCCTAGGGTTCTATCCTCTTCCCCTGTCTCTTTGACATCTACCTTGCTCTGCCTGCATGCCTCATCTCCTTCTGCTCCAACTTCCAGTGTTACACAGACAACACACAGCTCTTTTTCAAACCTCCTACTGACCCTCTTGCACCCTCCATCATCCCTGACTGCCTATCTGACATGCAGTTCCGGTGCACCTCCAACGATCTCTACCCCAACACCTGTAAAACTGTAATCCTTCCCATTGGGCCCCCTGCTACATCCTTCTTCCCTTCACTCTGGCCTTCATCCTTGGGCTCTTGCCTGCTCCTTCTTCTGAACCCAAAAACCTTGGAGTCATCTTCGACTCCTCTCTCTCCTTCCTCCCTCACACACAGGACATTGCCAAGAAGTCCCACTTTCAGCTCTTCCTTCTCAAAGGAATTCTCCCATTTCGAACTTTCCCCCAGCGGCTCAATGTTACCCGAGCCCTTGTACTCTCTAGGCTTGACTATTGCAATCGCCTCCTCCTGAATTTACCATCTTCCACTCTGTGACCCCTCCAGCTAGACTCATCCTTGACCTTAAGCCAGGGTACCGCATCTCTCCTGTCCTTAAAAGTCTTCACTGGTTCCCGGTTACTGCACAGATTAAATTAAAATCCCTCTGCATCATCCTTAAGGCTGCACGGGCCCATGGGACCACACTATCTTCAACTTTATCTTACTAAATACTCTCCCTCTAGACCACTGCGGTCCTCTGGTACCAACTATTTGTGTGTAAAGCGTTTTGCTAAACAGAGTGTAGGTGGTTGTTCACTTTCCTCAGATGGCTCCTACCTATGGAACAGCCTACCCCTCCCTCTGCGCCTTGAGCAGGACGTTCTTCAATTCCAAAAGCTCCTTAAAACTTTCCTCTTAAACTTCTCCTTCCCGTCTTCTCTCCTCTGCTAATCCCACAGTTATTGTGATTGGTGTCCAGGGCCCTCATTAATCCTCTGGGCCCCTGACCTCCCACACCCAATCGACAAGCTCATGTCTACCCTCAGCAATTGACACACCCTCTGCCCTGGAGGCTCACACTTAAACCTAACGTGGCTCCATGCCATGTAGCACTCAATAATCCTAGCACTTCATCTGTGGCTCACCCATGAGTTCAGACTCCCCAGCCCTTACACCCTCTGCCTTCTTCCTTGCTATACTTGCACGTTCTGGATACTCACAAGGCATTGTAGGCTCGTCCTTTTCCTTTTTTTTTCCTCCCACTGCTCTTAAATATTGTGTTTTGTAATATGTTTCACTCTCTTGTTCCCTCCCTTCACCCTGTGGGCACTTTGAAACTGAGTTTTACTTGCTGCATAAGCGACTAACAAGCAAACAATGAATAAGTAAAATAAATGTCATTTAGTGACAAGACCGCAGGCTCGCGATGTTTCCATGATGATTGCACACAGTGGTATTATAAAATTGAAATTCATGCCATGTATTATGTATTCTATAGTATGATATGTGTTTTTTTGTGACATGTACTATGGACTGTAGAATGCTCATGTAATTTATAGGTGATTAATTTTGAGCAATTCAAGTTTGTTAAAAGTGTTGAGTTGCTCATATATAGTAGGGAAATAACAGTGATTCCTTGTTACTTGGTCCGTATATACACAAAGTGACACATGACAAAATGTATGTTAAGACATTACATGATTGAGAGCTTGCTAGGAATGTCAAGCTTACAGTGAATGTCAAGCTGGGAATGTACAGGGCCTCATTACGAAGTTGGTGGTGTGTTATGCACAGTGGTAATGGAGTGGTAACAGAGTTACCACTGCATTACCACTGCATTAATACACTGCTGAACTACAGGTTTCACAGTAAGGCAGAGGAAACACTTCCAGAAGAACGCTGGAGGTCATTCCTGCATCTTACTTCCCAAATACAAGCAAATCGGCAGTATTACAGACGGTGGCAATACCACCAAAATCACCATGGAGTCCAATGGACTCCAATTAATGGGGACTAACACAGTAATGTGACGTTTGCCATGAAGATAAAGCTAAACGGGAATCTTATTCTTTGAAACTACTGTTCTTCTTTCTTATTTTCTATCAATCTACACTTCTTCTCAATCAGGGTCTTAATTACAAGGTTCACATTCCTGCACCAGTAGGACTACCTTTTCCTTGTTCCTGAGTTACTAACACTGGGGGGTTCTTGTTTGTCAACCTCTGCTACTGCTGTTATTACCTGCCTTTAGTGTCTGTACGTTAGACTGTTGACTAGTCCTCTTCTTCCTTAGTGTTCTCATTCTTCTCCAAACAAAACGGTCCCAAACATCCTACACTGATGGTTTGGATAAAATCCTTTCATGATGTGTTTTGCTTATTGCCTTTCTCAGGATCAAGATTTCCTGAGGTTGTCAACACCCATGAGAGCTCAATTGATTCAGCGTTGTCAGCCTTCTCAGAGTTCAAGTGCTTTCAGGTCCAAAACCCCCTCAATGTTCAAGTATTTTTATGATCTCATCACCACTCAGTGTCCAAGGTCTTCTCAGTTATATCAAACGGAGATAAAATGCTTCTAAATGCTGATACCACAGTGCCAGTTAGCAAGAGAAAATCTTCAGGGCAGTTATCAAAACCGTAGGCTTTTACTAGCGTCAAATCCCACTTTACACATGTTTGATATATCAAAAAGAAACAGAACCACACAGCTGGTTTTGTATATCAAAAAGGAAACATTATTATTATTTAATTTTCAATCATGTTGAAAAGTCTTTTGTTTGTTTGTTTTTTTAATATTTGTAATGCGCACCAGACCCAAGGGTATCAGGGCGCAATAAAACAAAAGAGGGTTGGTCAGCTTCGGTTACATTGCTGTATGAGAGCATAGTATACATTTTATACATTTATACATTTATACAAGGTATACAAAAGTTGAAGGCCGGCAATATATACAGTCAGCAGATAAGAGAGCAATGGGCTGCACACTAGGCCTAGACAGCATGTACTGTATTTACAATATGTGCAAATGAAGCACAAGAGGCAGTATTTACATGGTGATTGGTTAAGCGTCATTTTCCTTGATCCATTTGATAAGGTTCGTTCTGAAATGAGGGCAGGGCAGGTCTTCCCTAAGGTGCAGAGGAAGGGAATTCCAGTATTGGGCCGCTTTAACCGGGAAGCTGCTACCACCAGTCTTAGAACGTTTAAATCTGTGCACCATTAGAAGGTTGGCATTGACAGTTCTAGAGTGACGGATGGAAAATTTTCGCGTGAATCTTGCTGTGAGGTATTGAGGGGCCGCAATGCGGAGGCATTTGTGTGTCAGGGAGGCTGTTTTAATGAGGATTTTGTCTTTTGTGGAAAGCCAGTTGTTGGATCTTCTGAGGTCTGAAATATGTGCTTTCTTCAGCATACTCAGGGCTGCTCTTAAAGCGTTATTTTGTAAAATCTGGATCTTGTTAGTAATGTATTTGTTGCTCCCTATGTACAGGGCATTACAATAGTCCAATTTGGATAAGACAAGAGCGCTTGCTAGGGTAATGCAGTTGTTGGTGGAGAGGAAGGGCTAGGCTGCTCTAATTAATTTACAAGTGTAGGCAATAGAGGAGGCCATGGAATTAACTTGTTTGTTAATGTGGAGTCTAAGTAGAAACCAAGGGTTTTAACTTCCCTGGCTACTGTAATGTTGTTGCCGTCTATTTTGAAAGTAGAATAGGAGTGGCCTAGTTTGTTAAGGTTAGAGGGGGCGCCGAGAATGAGAAGTTCCCTTTTGTCATCATTCAGGCATAGACCATGAGAGGCCATCTATGCCTGGATGATGAGGTACACTCTATTCACAAAGGCCAAATCCTTGTTATAATCGCCCGTCAACGGAATGAGGATCTGTGTATCATCTGCATAATAAGTGTAGGTGATACCCAGGCCATCTAGATCATCAAAAAGGATCTTCATGAAAATGTTGTACAAGGTGGGGGATAAGCATGAGCCTTGGGGCACTCTGGAGGTGATGGGTTTGGGGTAAGCGACTGCTACCGGTGAAAATATGCGCATAGTTCTGTTGTCCAAAAAGGATTGGATCCATCCAATCGCTTCTTGTGAAAAATGGGCAGTAGAATCCAAATGATTGCATAGGATCTTGTGGTCCACTAGTTCGAACGCTGCTGAGAGATCGAGCAGTAGTAATAGTGCTGTCTTGCCATTGTCTCTCAGTGCGTCTATTTGAGCCTTAAGGTCAATCAAAGCAGTCTCAGTTCCATGCTGTGGTCTGAAGCCAGAGTGGAGTACTCCCAGGAGGTGGTTGCATTCCAAGTATTTTTGGATTTGGATGTAGGCCTCCTTGTCTAGGATTTTAAGCAGGAATGGGACTGTGGTGATGGGGCGGTAATTAGTAGGTATTGCTGGGTCAAGAGTTTGTTTTTTTAAGAAGTGGGAGTACCCAAGACTGTTTTAGATTGTTAGCTATCGAGCCAGTGAAGAATGAGGCATTGATCAGTTTGGAGATGAAAGGGGATAGGTCAGGAGCAGCATCTTTTATGATCTGGGCAGGGCAGCGGTCGCCTTGGCAATTGGATGGTTTGAGAGTGAGGATGACTTTCTCGACGGCTAGGATAAAAGTGTGAGTGGTTTAGAAGGCGGCGTGGGTTGAGGTGGCGGTTTAGGATGAAGTTGAGGCGTAGAAATGTTCTTAGGTTTAGCGGCAAGTAGGAGTGTTTCTTTTTTATTATTTATCTTAGTTTGGAGTGTCATACCTTATCAGATAGGGCACTTTGAATGTTGGTACACCATGTTTTGTCCTTGGGACAAGTATCCGGAACTTGGATAGGGGTTTCGATCTCTAAGACTGTTGTTTAGCAAGGATAATTTCTTTTTTGTATAGGGTGGCTAATTTACTATGGTTAGATTTGTTGGTAGGAGAGGGATCTAGTCTCCAAGTTTGTTTGCTTTTGCGTTTTTCTAGTCTGATGGTTTTCAAGTGGGGAGAGAACCAAGTATTCACATGTTTATTAGGTTTGCTCTTTCTCACCTTCAGGGGAGCTATGACATCTAATGAGGATAACATTATTTTGTTACATTCCTCGACCATAGTGGAGGGATTGGTGTGGTCAGGCAGTGAATTCAGAGTAGGGAGAATCAAGGGAATGAGTTTCTCAGCTGTGATATTTCTCTTGTTTCTGGTCGGGATGGCGGGAGCAATACTGTGAGGAAGTAGGGGAGGTGATATTTCTAGCGAGAAGGACATCAGGTGGTGATCGTACCAAGGCTGGGGCGTTATGGAGATAATAGATATTGGACAGTTGTGCACTGCTATCCAGTCGAGGGTCCTACCTTTAGTGTGGGTGGCACTTGTCACTTGTCACTTTTTGGATAAATCCAAGTTCCTCCAGTGAGGCATTGTTGAGAAAGTCGTTTTGATCTAGCTGGTCGTTAAATCCTAGGTTAAAGTCACCTAGGAGAAGGCATTCAGAGGAGTTTTTAAGATTGTCGGATAAGATATTGGTTACATCTTCTTCGAAGGAGCCTAGAGGTTCAGGGGGTCTTTTTATGAGGTGTATAGACAAGGTCTGGGTGTTTAATATGGTTAGCTTGGCAGAGGGGGATTTGCACGAATCTGCGTTAAAAGGCGTAGTAAGTCTCAGCGCAAGACTGGATTTGGCAATTATGGCAAGGCCACCGCCACGGGTTGTGGTGCGATCAATTCTAAGGAGGGTGTAATCCTGGCGAATAGCTAGCATGATCGCTGGGCCTGCTGCTGGGTGGAGCCAGGATTCAGTGATGGCAAGGAAGTCAATTTATTCTGTATAAAGTAGGTCCGCTATTTTAGTAGCGTGGGCTACCATAGAGCGAGCGTTTATGAGGGCACCTTTTATACTAGTCTGGGTAGGTTGGTCGTTAAGGGTGCTGGTGGAGTGTTGAGTGTTATGGTGAGGCTTCAGGTGAGTTTTAGCTTTTCGGATGAGCCGGCTGTGGAGCTGGAGTGGGTGCTGTGTGGGATTTTTAGTAATGGATTGAGGGCCGCTCTGGGTACTGGTCATATTTTTTATGAGAAGGGATGAAGTTTTGGCAGTGGATTTGTGTATTTTGGGGAGTCTGGCCCAGAGTTTGCAGTTTCTCTGGAGGAGATTGCAAGGTCTGGTAGCTGGAGGTGCCTGACTAAGGGGTGGGTTGAAGCATGGAGTAGAAGCTGCTGCCAGCATGGTGTGTGACATAATAGGGTTTAGTGTGCTGATAAGATTTAGGATGATCCTTAATAAGATGGTGTGTAACGTAGGCAAATGCATGGTCGAGATGTATGAGGTTTGTATGAGTACTGTGAGATTGCGGGTGTGGTGGTCGGGGCAGGGAGAGGTAAGCACAGAGTATCAAGGGTGCGGTAGACGTAGGTAGCGCATAGTCGAGCAGATATGCTGCACAGTTCTCAGTAACTGTAGGGCTGGCTCAGAGGGGTTATATGGTATAATCTAAGGAGGTAGCAGGAGGGATAGGGCAGCAGGCAGTGAGCAGGGCCGCTGACTAGGGAGATGTGGTGGGTATTCTGCATAAGCAGATATAAGGCGGCAACAGTATGCCAGGTAGGTGGTGGGCAGTGGGGCAGTATGCATGGGCAGGTATAAACAATAGGCAAAATACAAAAAGCATGGTCAGTAGTAGGCAGAGAAGCAGTATGCATGGGCAGGTAAAAAGCAAAAAGCAAAATGCAAAATGCAGGATCAGTAGTAGGCAGAGAGAAAGTATGCACAGACAGGTATTTGGTGACAGGTAGACAAAGTTGGTCACTTAGGCAGAGAACTCGACTGCCAGAGAAGACTGTGTGCGAGGACAAGTCTGAGTGGAAATCAGGCAAGAACAGCTATCGCTCAGCTAGAGCTCATGCAGTAGGGGAGGGCAACGTAGATATAAACTATTGGCCGGGCGAGGCACCTGCTGGGCTGGCAAAGAATCACAAGATCGCAGGACGAGGTGAGGTGGGGATATCACTAGGTATTAGGTTGGGTCATGCAAGGAAGAAGGCAAGTATGACAGTGAGCACATTGGTGGCCTGGCCAAACATAGTTAGTTAGTCTAGGTTGGCAGTGCTGGCTAATATGATATATCAGCAAGTATCGATTGAAATGTTACAGGCGGTAGAGTTACAGTATATATTTCATCTGAGGTGCCGTTGTGGCGGAGCTGTACTGCCCAAGGAATGAATGTTAATACATTCAAGCTAGATAATACATTTCAAGCTATGTCCAGTAAACTTAGTCTTCAGATCTGGAAGCTGGAGGGGTCGCGGCGAAGGGTGAGTTGAGCTGGTAACCGGGCACCGGCTACGCTCGGTCAGCTCAGTAGGCTGTTGGCCTTCTTCCTGGGGCTTACTCCGCCTGCCGGTGATTGGCCTTGAGCAAAGTGGATAGGCTGAGCCAATAGGGAGATTACTGGATGCCTGGATCCTACTACAAGACAGTGCATCACGGCGGCGGCCATCATAGTAGTGGGGCACATCTTAGGAATTTGGTCAATGATCGATCGCAGAGTGGGAAGGCACTGCAATTTTTGGCAAGTAAGGACGGGCAGGCGGCTCAGAGATCTTGCAGATCTGGAGGCCGGTTATGCGGGGTAGGCAGAGGGATTAGAGGGGCTGCTTGGATACAAGTATAGTGTCTGGCCTTACCTCTGCCTCCCAGTGCTTGATGTTTGAATCCTGCTAGTGGGTTCCTGCAACACGAGGCAGGGTTGGGAGCTCCTGCTCCGGCAGAAGCGATGTTGGACTGGTCAGCTCAGTTAGCTGTAGTCAGCTTTATTCTGTTTATCAATGTTTCAAATGTTTGGTTGAAAGCCCCTTGAGGTCTTCTCAATTAACATTCCTTCAGATTCTCCCCACCTTTATTGATTTAAGTAGTTTCAGGTTCTGAGCTCTTACTTGAGTGCATGTACTTAGTGTTCTCAGCACCTCTCAGGGTTCAGGTCCTTTCCAGTACTTAGCAACTTTCAGGGCGTTACAAGTTTGGAGGTAGCCATTCGTTTTTACCGGCATGGCTACCCTCAAACCCGGGTCCGGGTCCTGAAAAATGGGAATTACTAGTCCATTCCGACATTCGCGGGCCAGGTAATTCCCATTTTCTGGACCCGGACCTGGTACGCCCCCATTCCCATTTCAGCCCCCATAGGGCTCAATGGGAATGGGGAGGATGCTAACAACCGTCCGGTTAATGACAGGACTGTTGTTAGCATCCTGGTCTGCTTGCGGGTGCCACTCTGGACGTCTGGTCTGACCACGCGTCCAGAGCGGCACCCACAAGCAAATTTATAATGTTGCGGCGAGGTAACAACGGCACTGGTAGCACTTCTGGCGTTGTTGCCTCACTGCAACACTTGTAATGAGGCCCTCAGTCTTCAAATGCTTTCGGGTTCACAGTGCTCCTCAGGGTCAAGCACATTCGGACTCTCAGGAATTCTGGGTTTAAGCAGGTTTTTATTCATAGCCGCTCCGGGTGCCTCCAACTTCTAAGCACCTCTTCCCGCTACAAGTCAAAACTCCTTCAAAAGATGGACGTTGATTTCTCCTGAGAGTTTTGCATTAGGAATCTGCTTTCTCTATTGCCACACTTCCCTGCACAATATGATGGGCTTTTCTCTCCTTCCAGCGTTTGTTTTGCATTAGTTCATCCCTTGCAGTCCGAGTCAGTGTAGACCAACAAAAAGGGATATAAGAGGCCTCCTCCCATGTACGCCTCCTTAGTCATGTCGTTCCCATGGCTATGGGTTTCTCCTCTGATCTCCTCTTCTATGCAGGCTAACAAGTGTCACTTGTGGTTGGGGTAGCAAACCTCATGGATTTCCTCTGTGGGGAGACAGATGCCACCTTCATCTATGCACATGGACAATCTCTCACGTGCCACTGATCTCCTGGAGCATTTGGTGGGCACACTTCACCACACTAAGTACAGGCCTCATTACGAGATAGGTGGAAATTCGGGGGAGGGGGTAAATCCTCCAAAAAACAGCCCTAAGGAATTACCGTTACCGCCATTTGATCAGTGGTGGCGATGTCATTCCTCATTTATTTTTGGATCCATTGGACCCAATGGGGCTTTTTTTGCAGAAATACAGTGGCGGAATTACCACTGTGGTAAGTCCACCAATTAAGCCGATTTTTCATGTTAAGTGGGAAGATTTACCTCCAGGGTTTTGCTGGAAGTAAATCCTCCACTCAAAACCAAAACTCATGATTTTGCTTAGTGGTAAAATTGGCGGTAACTCAGTTACCACCAATGTTACCACTTACTGCCTAACTCGTAATGAGGCTGAATGGAATGAGGGGCCAGCAAGGCTCAGATACACATACATTACCACTTTGATTATGAAATGTTATACTTTGAATAGTTATTATCTTGCTATAAATTGTATTTAATTGTTCCTTTGAACGTCGTCCTAAATGGTACTAGTTTGTTAAACAAATGCATACATTCATTAAATTAAAGGAATGAAAACATGACCATGGCGCATTACTTTTACACACAGTCAAATAAATTGATTTTTCACGGTTGAATTGAATCTGAAAGGATTCTAAGGCGTTTCGCAGGTGCAGAAGTGTTCAGCCCTCTTTCATCTTTTAGGCGATAATTAGCACGAGGCGATTCAGTGGGGCTTCCCTTTAAAGGTAAAATAGATAAGATGTAACTTTGTAGTTTATCCTGGCAAATGTTTGGAAGAGATATGTTATGCTAATGTGAGATTGACGCGGCTCCCTATTATGGAGTATTGCTGTGGGCTAACCCAAAGCTCTTGGTTAGTAAGAAACACAGTTCCCTGGAAGAGGCGACACTAGAAAGGTTTCCAGCAGATAATTAAAGTTTGCCATGGTGATTGTATTGTTCAGTTGGGAAAGCTATATACAAACGAATTGCTTGGGAGGTAAGAAGTAAGCCAGATGAAAGCAGTACAAGAGGGGCAGTCATCCTAATTACAAGAACATTTAAACAAAACGCGTGATTTCAAGCCCCACATCTGCTCAAACTAATGAGAGGAAGCAGGTCTCTGCCTTCGAGAGCTTTAGATTACTAGATAGACAATGGAAGGGGACGGTGATCGGACAGTCTGACATTTAAAGGAAAAGGATTTAAGCAGTACATTAGAAGATGCTTTGTGGTCGGGTGGGTCCTGGCATTGCTAGGGGGGGGAGCATGCTATAGCCCTGGGTCTTTTGGTTGTAGCCCTGAATAGAAGCTCAGGGGTTACAACCGAAAAGGCTAGCTAGCCCCCAGTCCCAACAGTCCCAAAATTAGCATAGCCCCGGATCTTTTCCAGACCTAGCAACAACCCTGGAGGATATCACAGATTGAAGCGTGACACTAGCTCATGTTTTGAAGTTCAGCCTCAGATGCCTCAATCATAGCATCACGACTTGGATGGTGGCCAAATCGTAAGATATAGGCAACACATTCAGTTGCCACCATTAGATGTCATGTGCAGCCTCAAATGGCCGAAATAGAGTGCAGCAAAAAACTTCCAAACTGACAAAGAAGTGAGAAGTCACACAGGAAGACGAGTAAGATGTAAATCATACAAGTGTCCCTTTCTCAGAAAGTCACATGTTACATGTTTTCCTGGCCGTTTGTTCATTACAAGTAAATCTGCTCTTAAAGATTATTTTTTCATTAATCACTATAGTTCCCTCATAACCCAAAACACGAGAACAATCCCTGAATCTGAGGGCCAGATTGTGTGTGTGTGATATGATCTTGCTATTATTGTTTTTTGTTTCTGTACATTTACGTCACAAAGTTGTTCGTAGCCCCCCCAATCAAGAATGGAGCTATATATAACGATTAGGGATTGAAAGAGGGCTAATAAATGGGGAGGAAACGTGAGCGAGGTGGGCGGGAAATAGTGGGTCTCCTGGGGCGCTGTCCGCTCATGTACAGAGAGGAAGAGAAAAATATTTATTTCATGGCATCCCGTCCTCAAGTGAAAAATATCCAGGAATGGCAAATGACAGCAAGGGTGGGATAAATAAAGTGGCTCCATGTCAGCATCTACTGAATACAGTTCTGGCATTTGGAATTTCAGACATTGGATAATATATGACACCAGCTAATAAATAATGTGCATTCAATTAATAACCATAGGAACCTACTTGATAGAAATTTAGGAGATGTTAATAAACCGACATTTCAACAACCAGATCCAGAATAATTATTTCAAATGCGCTGCACATTAGCCAAATAGAAACAAAACACTGTTGAAATATATTTCAGGTGAAGAACTATTGTTCAGTACCTTCATGTTGCTGCATCTCTTTTTTCCTGGCATCTAAGTAGGCACATATTAAAACAAGCCTACCAAACAAAATTAGCAGCTATTAGCGACAGATTTCACATTTTAATGTTTACGCTTTTCATTGCAAGGTAACTGATGCAATGCAAACCTGATTTGAATATTTTCAAAGGTTAAATATCAGCCAATTGCACAGTCACTAATATTATTGCGGTAACAGATTCATTCAGCAGCAATGGCTCTACAACATTGGTCAAGTACAAAGTTAATGTGCCAATCCTCGCCAGAGGCTGACTTTCTCAGTAACCCATTGTCAGTTTCACTAAATACCAACAGAACTGTAGTCACACAGGCCACTGCAGTTAGTCATTAAACACGCCGTTGTATTAAATCTCTGGGTCAGCAGAGTCGACTTCTAGTATCTAATAGTTGTGTAGTTAATTAGCAAGATGCAAATCAAGTTAATAAGAACTGGCATTTAGTGAAATAAGCTGAATTCCAGAAATACGTCTATTTGTTGAAGGATGTAGTTTGTAAATCCTGAAGCTTTATATTGTAAAGAAAGCATACAAAGAACCAACAGCCTGTCCTCTTTTCAGGGGGCAACTAGTGCCTCCATAATGTGAAGAGATTGGGAACATAGTCACTATCATAGATGTATCATTCCAAGAAGGCAGTCCCTCACTCTTGTTACTCACAGCATCCGCTTTTGTATACCCTAAGTGCAGACGTGACTGACAAGGATTGATATAGTAGTCATGATTTAGGGGTCATACTCACCTTCATGGATCACTAAAAGGGTCAAACGCGTTTGGAATGAAGTAGGTTTGAGTTTTTTTCCTAATACAAGAATTTAAACGCAGTATCAGTGGCCTTAATGTTCTTACACTGTGACCCATCACTCTCCCACCAGTCATCTCATCCGAAAGAGTGAAATCATCACCATTGCTAAAAGAGTTATTTTATTCATGGGTTTGAACCTCTAGGAAAAAAACATACATTTCTGGTTGGGTTATTTAGGAATAGCGGCATCTTTGGAAAAGATGATGTACCAACAAAAGCCACTGCTACACGAATTGACTCCGGTGTGCAGTAGATGTGTGCTATAATGTGACCTAAATCGATTGATAATTAACACAAACCAATCCTGTCTCTCTGCCAGTCCCCAACATTAAACATACATGCATCAAAAAACATGCATTAGAAAAGTTTTCACTTGTATTCTGATAATCTACGTGGCCTTCCATTTAGTCCATGGCTTACTCACGCTCCCTAGCTAGTGCCTAAATGATGATAAATACATTTCAACATGTGCTTATACATTAACACTCAAGTGCTATGCAAAAAGAATATATTTAGTGCTTCATTCCCATCTTTCATGCTCACTCATCAATTACCAAGTGACATATACTCAACGTTTTTTCATCCGAAACATGATGTTGGGCCTTTTCAGGAGGGTTTTTTGGCAGGACCTAAATGGAATTCATGAAATGGCAGAAACTGGTAATTCTGCTGGGAACCATATATTTACAATTCTCTGTTCTGTAATGTACTGGCACAGTACAGTAATTTCATCTTCAAGGGTTCAGACGAGAAATGAAACATAGTGTCTCTCTTATCAGTCTTCATCAATAAGTGTCACCTGAATCTGAGACATCACCAGACACGGGAATGTCCTCAATTCTTCTGCGTTTCAAAGGGAACTGCCCTAGAAATAAGAACTGCATCCCACAGTCTGAAATTGATTCTACTGTCTCCAGGTCGGTACACCCATTACATAACATTAACATTTTTAATGTACAAATAACCTTAATGCAGTGAATGTAAGCGGACACCAAATATACATTGGGCCTCATTACACGGATGGCGGTAAGGGATTACCGGCACCAGTAAGGGCACCGGTGCCGGTAATCCCTTACCGCCCTACTACGAGGTCCCTTTGCTGGTCCCTACCCTAACGGCTGGTTTTACCAGCCATTAAGGACGGGACCCGCAAAGGGACCTTGGAGGCAATTACAGTACCGCAATTTGCGGTACCGTAATTGCCGCCTTCCCCATTCCCATTGAGACCTATGGGGTCTCAAATGGTAATGGGGAAGGGTCAATGGTGAATGTGGAATTACTGCCCCGCCAACCTTGGAATGGGCCGGTAATTCCGTCATTCACCATGGCGGGATGGGTAAATTACCGGCGGGAACCATGCCGCTAACAGCGCCATGGTTACCGCCTTCCATGTAATGAGGCCCATTGTTTTGCCCCTCACAGAGCTTTACAAACAAATGAGCGATGAGCATGTGTGCACATTGTAGTGTACTACTTCATCAGAAGACATAGGAAGCAGGTAAGACACTGGAGCCAGCAGGTACAAACCCTAGAAGTGCTATGTTTATGTTTCAGGGCATACGTTAGAAGAAGATGAAGAGCATAAGTGACATCCTCCTCTCAGTAGTGCCTCATATCCTGAATGACTGTCATCCATGGAACCCTGGGGCAATCAAGGGTTCCGCTACCCACTAGTCAACTTTCTAGGGCTTGCATTGCATGTGGCAATGCAAGCCCCACACTGTACATTCCCCTTCCTTATAAGACTATAGGAAGGGTACAACACACACACAGCCATACTAGACAGAATCCCATGCACAGCAACACACAAACAACCTCATGTTAGGACAGTTTAAAACCATTCAACTGAGGCAGTACAAGACTCCACTCTTAGTATAAAGCTGTACCACCTGAGTTCAGGGTGGCGTAGAGCGAGCAGCCAGGCTTATCATAGGAGGAAGAGAGGGCTGTAGAATCAGTACAACAAAATTGTAATACAAATGGTCCAAAGAAACACTGAAACACTATGGCCTCATCACGAGTTGGGCGGTAGCCCCGGCTCTATTACAGCGGGGCTATGAGCGCTACCGCCAAACCCCCTCGTGCTATTAGCGCCAGATCAGGGGTTTGGCAGAACGGTTGGTTCCCATTCCCCATTGTGCCCATTCGGGAATTTCTCATTCCCCATTGGGCCCAATGGGGAATTTTCCCGCTATTACCGCCAGCGGTTTTCCCGCGGTAATAGCACCAAAAATCAGCCAATTTGCCACGGATTTTCCCTCAGCTGGGGGCAACTCCACCAAGCCCATGATCTGGCAGACCGTTAAATGCGGTGGTAATAGCGCTACCGCCACATCTAAGGGTTACCACCAGACTCGTGATGAGGCCCTATGTATTATAAACATGAATGGTTTATTTAAATTTGAAGTAGGCCCAGATAAATGTTGGGGGAAATAAGTACTTTCACATTATATATAACCACAATTTAGAAAAATACAATACTAAGCTTGAAGGTGCACAGACCAAAGCATATAACCTTATTTGCAACACCTAACAGTAGCTCTAGGGAAGTCAAAACCAATAGTTACTTTTGGATTACTTACAGTAATAAGGGTGGTAGACCCTAACAGTTGTACCATGACGCTCAGCAAGAAATCACATAGTAAGTTAACCGGACAATATACTTTAAAGCATAGTGGAACACTTATTCTAGGAACAGTAAAAACCTATAACTCTGATTCAGGATAACACAGTTATTCTAGGGGAGTTGGACCTTGGTATGTAATATTCAATTACATTAGCTTTTCATTTCACAGACAGACTAAGGGAAGCAATAACTCTAACTTATTTTAGGAGAACACAGTTATACTCAAGGTAAGTAGAACCTATATATTTTTGTAAGGAGCTACCAGCAATGTAAAACGTAAGTATGACCTAGGCAGACTTATTTTGGACAGGCTAACAGCAAGTCTGGGGAAGCAAGACCCTATTGGGGACACTCACAATTATCCTAACAAGAGTAATTAAGTGAAACTAACAACATTAGTTTTGGGAAGAGGAGAACCCAATTCACAGTCGAGTAAGTTAACCCCTTTATCTAATTTCTGTTAGAATGGTGAAACAGTTTCTAAGGAAAGGAAGACTTTGAGAATACTTATTTAAGATGACACACCGCTTACTCACAGTATGGAAATCCTATATATACTTTTCAGAATGGCAAAACATACCTAAGATAAGTAATTACATGTTGTAACTATTCACTCTGATAGTTTAAAGTTACCAACTAACTCATTCACAAGTACATTTTTCAACACTTGTTTTACTTTTCAAGGCAGACCCCTTAAAGTATCCAGCCCGTCCCAATTCTTGTACATGAGTTCTCTCAGAGGCAGAAGAGGGACCCCAGTGGTCAAGGAGCCAGCTGTAGGCAGGGTGAGATAGGGCACAGTTGGCGGCAAAGTTCAGAGTTCCAGAGGAAGACTGTTCAAACAAGTAAGTATTCGACTTTAGAGTTAGTTGAGGGTCCAGGGACGTCAGAGAAGAAACCCTAAGAGGATTCCAGCAGTGGGTATGGGTAAACTGGACTAGAGACCTCCCAATCACAGAAAACACCCCAAAACTACACAGGAATCACAAGATACTTAAGGTAAGTAAATACCCAAGCCAGCACAGTACCTCAGCACAGAAGAAGATTTTGTAGCAGGAGAACTTCTGGATCTGTAGAAAAAAAACAGGCACTGCATTCCCTGTCAGGAGTACAGAAGACAGTATCCTGGATGGGCTTTTTCAGCAGGGATCAACACAGAAGGCTTCAGGCAAGGGTTTCTTCATGGCTAGATGCGGTTCTGTGGATTTGTCGCCTTTTCAGGAGCACAGAAGCAGACAGAATATCCCTGGTCGGACTCTTGTTGTTTGTAAGGTCAAGCACTCTGGTGAGGGGAGCTTTCAGACTCGGTTCACATTTCTGGAGGTCCAGCAGGATGCCCACAAAGATTTGGATTTCGGAAGACTGTGCACTGCACAATGGCTCATGGTGCCAGGGTATTGGGGTATTGCAGCCCTGCAAGGCCACATCATGATGTGGGATAGTCCAAAATGCAGGTCTTCCAGAGTCTAGTGGGTCTTATCTGGCTCTGGGTCGGGGTCATTATTTTTGAAGTCCCCAGGTCAATTCAAAGGAAGGGCTACAGCAGGCTCTGGTTATATAGCAGGCTCTCCGGTCGCAGGAAATTGTCACAGCCATGTTTCCTTCATCATCCTCTTCGGTTTCGGTTCCTGTGGTCGAACACCTCTTCAGATTCCATGATCAGAGTTTTATGCAGGAACCCAACCAAGCAAACAGCCTTGTAACATTCAAACATGAAGGGTTGGCAATCCTTTCAGGACAGCCAGCCTCTCAGTTTGAATTGGATTCTCACACTCAGGCTAGAAGACAAAGGACTGCAGAGTATTGGACTCCTCCCACGCTTCCTGCCCTCACAGACACTCTGGAGCCTGGGTGGGCAGTCCACAGGATTCAGGCCGAAGAAAAAATCAAACAGGAATTTCCCACCCTGGAGGTCAGGGGAAGGAACAAGAAAGGACAAGGAACACTAAAATGGTGTAAAAAGAAAACAGGGGCCATATTGGTCAAACGAGAATCTATGGGTGCCTTTACCGGGATTGTGCAAATTGCCCGCTGTAAAATTTCACCTAATTAATAAAAAAGTTCCCTGCCACCATCCATTAAAGGTAAGTTTGTCCTTGTAACATAAATGTTACATTTAAAATTAGAAAGGGGATACTCAGTATCTCCGAGCACTCCCAACTAAGGTGGGGGGTGCTGGTCTCACCTAATAAAATGAAAAAGGGATCCAAAGATCCTTTCTACTCTTGGGAACTGTAGTTCTCAGAAGGTTAGTCATAGAAAGTTAAAAGGGGAGACCCTAGACCAACCCAGCAACAATATGCACTTATTTCCAAAAAGTTGTCAAAGAGGATAACTTTTTAACGTTTAAAAGACATTGGCCCTCATTTCAAGTCAGGCAGTGGACCATGGTGCTATTAGCACCATGGTCCATGCCGGATTCCGCCATGGTGGATGGCGGAATTACCGCCCCATTCCAAGGTGAGTGGGGCGGTAATTCCCCATTCACCATTTGCCCTTCCCCATTCCCATTTTTTCCCCATAGGGCATAATGGGGATGGGGAATGCGCTAATTACGGCACCGTAAATTACGGTGCCGTAATTAGCACCAAGGTCGCTTAGTGCCTTGGACTTTAACGCCTGCAAAAAGCAGGCGTTAAAGTGTGATTCAGGCGTTAAGGGTTAACGGCACGAACGGCGCCGTTAAACCCTTAACGCCTGACTTGTAATGAGGGCCATTGTGGAGAGTCTTAAAAATGACACCCATAAAAAGAGTAAAATATTCTATGAGGGTGAAAAAACGTTCTGGATTTGACACAGGTCAGGAAGATGTATCCTTGCTGTGAAAATCGTACCTAGCACCTCACTGTGACAAAACCACATTCACAATCACCAAAGTGTATTCCACCAACCACGTAATGTAAGTGATTTCAATCCGGCACAAACCCAAGTCAACGCCTAACGTGCAGTGCACAACTGAAATCCTTATTTATTTTTGTCTAAAAGTTCTTTATTCTGAACGATATACCACTCATATGACGCCCTTCCCCTGGATCCTCCACAGTCACACTGAACCAGGAATCAGGCTAGTTTGCAAAGGTAAAGATGTATTTATGTATTTAAAATGTTATCACAATATGTCTTAATAGGTACACAACAATCACCAATGGGGTGATGTAACACTGAATAATCTCTTTAATGCACAAGGAGTAAGTAGTGAGCAAAACAATTCAGCACCGAAAACAATACTTTTGTGTTGGTTCAGATCAGATAGCACTGTGGTTAGAGGTTCCCCCTGTACACCCCTCAACCCCAATAGGTAATGTAAAGAGATAGGAGGAGAGAGCAGGTATTCAGGAATGGCAGAAATCAGACAGAATATCAATCCCACTTCCCCGCTTTCAAACACAAGAGAAAACTGTCAGAATGGCTTTTAAAGTTATCTTTAGAATGGACTGGGCAAAAACACCAAGGGGGTAATTCATAGAATTCAGCGCACAAGTGGCGCACGCGGCTGGCGCACAGTGTGCACGTGCGAATCCCTGCGCCAGCCGCGTGCGCTAAAATCCATTTCCGCGCACAGAGTATTCATGGATTCCAGCCACCAAAACCAGCCGTGGCGCACAGTGGCGCAGCGACCCTGCAGCAGCACCAGTTACGCCCCCAAGAACACCTCTTGCGCAGGGAAAAGCCATCAATATACCCAATCCAGCGCAAAGGGCTGCGCTAACCCTGTACCAGCACGGCAAGCGGGCTACGTGTATCACTGGGGTGCGCGGGAAGTACCTCACGCGATTGGCCCCATGCGAGCAGGGTACGCGTATTTCAGGGGTGCGCGGGAAGTTCCACACGCGATTTCCGTAGGGTACGCGTATCTCAGGGGTGCGCGGGAATTCCCACACGCGATTGGGCCCGTGCGAGCAGGGTACGCGTATCTCAGGGGTGCGCAGGAAGTGCCACACGCGATTTCAGCAGGGTATGTGTATTTAAGGGGTGCGCGGGAATTTCCACACGCGATTGGGGGTACGCGTATCTCGGGGGTGCGCAGGAAGTGCCACACGCGATTTCAGCAGGGTACGTGTATTTCAGGGGTGCGCGGGAATTTCCACACGCGATTGGGGGTACGCGTATCTCAGGGGTGTGCGGGAAGTGCCACACGCAATTTCCGCAGGTACGCGTATCTCAGGGGTGCGCGGGAATTTCCACACGCAATTGGGCTCGTGCGAGCAGGGTACGCGTATCTCAGGGGTGCGCAGGAAGTGCCACACGCGGTTTCAGCAGGGTACGTGTATTCCAGGGGTGCGCGGGAAGTTCCACACGCGATTCCATCAGGGTACGTGTATTACAGGGGTGCGCGGGGAGCACCACACGTGAATTGCACGTGTGGGTCCTCCCAGGTGGTCCCTCTACACCCTCCACGGCCCCTGCAGGTGGCTCACACCACAGGGGCCTACCCTGCACATGTCCTGCAGGCACACCATCCACCGTGGCCATGACCCCCAGCCAACCCACATGTCAACTTGCACTACTGCCCACCAACGCATGTCCCCCTGCACCCCCAGTCACCAGGGGCACCCTCCACCAGGCCCCACCCATGTCTCCCAGCACCCGCACCCCCCAGCAGTGCAGGGGCACCCACCACCAGGCCCCCACCCATGTCTCCCACCACCCCCACCCCCCAGCCACCAGGGGCACCCACCACCAGCCCCCCCCCATGTCTCCCAGCACCCCCACCCCCCAGCAGTGCAGGGGCAGCCTCCACCAGGCCCCCACCCATGTCCAACTCATGTCTCCCACCACCCCCACCCCCCAGACTGTGGGGCACCTGCCAGTAGGCCCCCACCCATGTCCAACTCATGTTCCACACCACCCCCACCCCCCAGCACAGTGGGGCACCTGCCAGTAGGCCCCCACCCATGTCCAACTCATGTACCACACCACCCCCACCCCCCAGCACAGTGGGGCACCTGCCAGCAGGCCCCCACCCATGTCCAACGCATGTTCCCGACCACCCCCACCCCCCAGCAGTGCAGGGGCAGCCTCCACCAGGCCCCCACCCATGTCTCCCACCACCCCCACCCCCCCAGTCGCCAGGGGCAGCCTCCACCAGGCCCCCACCCATGTCTCCCACCACCCCCACCCCCTAGCACTGTGGGGAACCTGCCAGCAGTCCCCCACCCATGTCCAACTCATGTTCCCCACCACCCCCACCCCTAGCACTGTGGGGCACCTGCCAGCAGGCCCCCACCCATGTCCAACTCATGTTCCCCACCACCCCCACCCCCCAGCAGTGCAGGGGCAGCCTCCACCAGGCCCCCACCCATGTCTCACACCACCCCCACCCCCCAGCCACCAGGGGCAGCCTCCACCAGGCCCCCACCCATGTCTCCCACCACCCCCCCCAGTCACCAGGGGCAGCCTCCACCAGGCCCCCACCCATGTCTCCCACCACCCCCACCCCCTAGCACTGTGGGGCACCTGCCAGCAGGCCCCCACCCATGTCCAACTCATGTTCCCCACGACCCCCACCCCCAGCACTGTGGGGCACCTGCCAGCAGGCCCCCACCCATGTCCAACGCATGTTCCCCACCACCCCCACCCCCCAGCAGTGCAGGGGCAGCCTCCACCAGGCCCCAACCCATGTCTCCCACTTCCCCCACCCCCCAGCAGTGCAGGGGCAGCCTCCACCAGGCCCCCACCCATGTCTCCCACCACCCCCACCCCCCAGCCACCAGGGGCAGCCTCCACCAGGCCCCCACCCATGTCTCCCACCACCCTCACTCCCCAGCACTGTGGGGCACCTGCCAGCAGGCCCCCACCCATGTCGAACTCATGTTCATCACCACCCCCACCCCCCAGCACTGTGGGGCACCTGCCAGCAGGCCCCCACCCATGTCCAACTCATGTTCCCCACCACCCCCACCCCCCAGCACTGTGGGGCACCTGCCAGCAGGCCCCCACCCATGTCCAACGCATGTTCCCCACCACCCCCACCCCCAGCAGTGCAGGGGCACCCACCACCAGGCCCCCACCCATGTCTCCCACCACCCCCACACCCCAGCCACCAGGGGCAGCCTCCACCAGGCCCCCACCCATGTCTCCCACCACCCCCACCCCCCAGTCACCAAGGGCAGCCTCCACCAGGCCCATACCCATGTCTCCCACCACCCCCACCCCCCAGCAGTGCAGGGGCACCCACCACCAGGCCCCCACCCATGTCTCCCACCACCCCCACCCCCCAGCAGTGCAGGGGCAGCCTCCACCAGGCCCCCACCCATGTCTCCCAGCACCCCCACCCCCCAGCACTGTGGGGCACCTGCCAGCAGGCCCCCACCCATGTCCAACTCATGTTCCCCACCACCCCCACCCTCCCAGAACTGTGGGGCACCTGCCAGCAGGGCCCACCCATGTCCAACGCATGTTCCCCACCACCCCCTCCCCCCAGCAGTGCAGGGGCAGCCACCACCAGGCCCCCACCCATGTCTCCCAGCACCCCCACCCCCCAGCCATCAGGGGCAGCCTCCACCAGGCCCCACCCATGTCTCCAACCACCCCCACCCCCCCAGTCACCAGGGGCAGCCTCCACCAGGCCCCCACCCATGTCTCCCACCACCCCCACCCCCCAGCACTGTGGGGCACCTGCCAGCAGGCCCCACCCATGTCCAACGCATGTTCCTCACCACCCCCACCCCCCAGCAGTGCAGGGGCAGCCCCCACCAGGCCCCCACCCATGTCTCACCCCCACCCCCCAGCCACCAAGGGCAGCCTCCACCAGGCCCCCACCCATGTCTCCCACCACCCCCACCCCCCCAGTCACCAGGGGCAGCCTCCACCAGGCCCCCACCCATGTCTCCCACCACCCCCACCCCCCAGAAGTGCAGGGGCACCCACCACCAGGCCCCCACCCATGTCTCCCAGCACCCACACCCCCCATCCACCAGGGGCAGCCTACACCAGGCCCCCACCCATGTCTCCCACCACCCCCACCCCCCAGCACTGCGGGGCACCTGCCAGCAGGCCCCCACCCATGTCCAACTCATGTTCCCCACCACCCCTACCCCCCAGCACTGTGGGGCACCTGCCAGCAGGCCCCCACCCATATCCAACTCATGTTCCCCACCACCCCCACCCCCCAGCACTGTGGGGCAGCTGCCAGCAGGCCCCCACCCATTTCCAACGCATGTTCCCCACCACCCCCACCCCCCAGCAGTGCAGGGGCCGCCACCACCAGGCCCCCACCCATGTCTCCCAGCACCCCCACCCCCCAGCCACCAGGGGCAGCCTCCACCAGGCCCCCACCCATGTCTCCCACCACCCCCACCCCCCCAGTCACCAGGGGCAGCCTCCACCAGCCCCCCCATGTCTCCCACCACCCCCACCCCCCAGTCACCAGGGGCAGCCTCCACCAGGCCCCCACCCATGTCTCCCACCACCCCCACCCCCCAGTCACCAGGGGCAGCTTCCACCAGGTCCCCACCCATGTCTCCCACCACCCCCACCCCCCAGCACTGTGGGGTACCTGCCAGCAGGCCCCACCCATGTCCAACGCATATTCCCCACCACCCCCACCCCCCAGCAGTGCAGGGGCAGCCTCCACCAGGCCCCCACCCATGTCTCACACCACCCCCACCCCCCAGCCACCAGGGGCAGCCTCCACCAGGCCCCCACCCTTGTCTCCCACCACCCCCAACCCGCAGCAGTGCAGGGGCACCCACCACCAGGCCCCCACCCATGTCTCCCAGCACCCCCACCCCCCAGCCACCAGGGGCAGCCTCCACCAGGCCCCCACCCATGTCTCCCACCACTCCCACCCCCCAGCAGTGCAGGGGCAGCCTCCACCAGGCCCCCACCCATGTCCAACTCATGTCTCCCACCACCCCACCCCCCAGCACTGTGGAGCACCTGCCAGCAGGCCCCCACCCATGTCCAACTCATGTTTCCCACCACCCCCACCCCCCA
The DNA here is from genome assembly GCF_040938575.1 of Ambystoma mexicanum. Taxonomy (NCBI): domain Eukaryota; kingdom Metazoa; phylum Chordata; class Amphibia; order Caudata; family Ambystomatidae; genus Ambystoma; species Ambystoma mexicanum. The sequence goes on along the minus strand of NC_090930.1, from coordinate 288,537,244 downwards.
GCACTGTGGGGCACCTGCCAGCAGGCCCCCACCCATGTCCAACGCATGTTCCCCACCACCCCCACCCCCCAGAAGTGCAGGGGCAGCCTCCACCAGGCCCCCACCCATGTCTCACACCACCCCCACCCCCAAGCCACCAGGGGCAGCCTCCACCAGGCCCCCACCCATGTCTCCCACCACCCCCACCCCCCAGTCACCAGGGGCAGCCTCCACCAGGCCCCCACCCATGTCTCCCACCACCCCACCCCCCCCAGCCACCAGGGGCAGCCTCCACCAGGTCCCCACCAATGTCTCCGACCACCCCACCCCCCAGTCACCAGGGGCAGCCTCCACCAGGCCCCCACCCATGTCTCACACCACCCCCACCCCCAAGCAGTGCAGGGGCAGCCTCCACCAGGCCCCACCCATGTCTCACACCACCCCCACCCCCCAGCCACCAGGGGCAGCCTCCACCAGGCCCCCACCCATGTCTCCCACCACCCCCACCCCCCAGCACTGTGCGGCACCTGCCAGCAGGCCCCCACCCATGTCCAACTCATGTTCCCCACCACCCCACCCCCCAGCACTGTGGGGCACCTGCCAGCAGGCCCCCACCCATGTCCAACTCATGTTCCCCACCACCCCCACCCCCCAGCAGTGCAGGGGCACCCACCACCAGGCCCCCACCCATGTCTCCCACCACCCCCACCCCCCAACCACCAGGGGCAGCCTTCACCAGGCCCCCACCCATGTCTCCCACCACCCCCACCCCCCGTCACCAGGGGCAGCCTCCACCAGCCCCCACCCATGTCTCCCACCACCCCCACCCCCCAGCCGTGCAGGGGCACCCACCACCAGGCCCCCACCCATGTTCCCCACCACCCCCACACCCCAGCAGTGCAGGGGCAGCCTCCACCAGGCCCCCACCCATGTCTCACACCACCCCCACCCCCCAGCCACCAGGGGCAGCCTCCACCAGGCCCCCCCCATGTCTCCCACCACCCCCACCCCCCCAGTCACCAGGGGCAGCCTCCACCAGGCCCCCACCCATGTCTCCCACCACCCCCACCCCCCCAGTCACCAGGGGCAGCTTCCACCAGGTCCCCACCCATGTCTCCCACCACCCCCACCCCCCAGCACTGTGGGGTACCTGCCAGCAGGCCCCACCCATGTCCAACGCATGTTCCCCACCACCCCCACCCCCCAGCAGTGCAGGGGCAGCCTCCTCCAGGCCCCCACCCATGTCTCACACCACCCCCACCCCCCAGCCACCAGGGGCAGCCTCCACCAGGCCCCCACCCTTGTCTCCCACCACCCCCACACCCCCAGTCACCAGGGGCAGCCTCCACCAGGCCCCCACCCATGTCTCGCACCACCCCCAACCCCCAGCAGTGCAGGGGCACCCACCACCAGGCCCCCACCCATGTCTCCCAGCACCCCCATCACCCAGCCACCAGGGGCAGCCTCCACCAGTTCCCCACCCATGTCTCCCACCACCCCCACCCCCCAGCACTTTGGGGCACCTGCCAGCAGGCCCCCACCCATGTCCAACGCATGTTCCCCACCACCCCCACCCCCCAGCAGTGCAGGGGCAGCCTCCACCAGGCCCCCACCCATGTCTCACACCACCCCCACCCCCAAGCCACCAGGGGCAGCCTCCACCAGGCCCCCACCCATGTCTCCCACCACCCCCACCCCCCAGTCACCAGGGGCAGCCTTCACCAGGCCCCCACCCATGTCTCCCACCACCCCACCCCCCCAGCCACCAGGGGCAGCCTCCACCAGGTCCCCACCAATGTCTCCGACCACCCCACCCCCCAGTCACCAGGGGCAGCCTCCACCAGGCCCCCACCCATGTCTCACACCACCCCCACCCCCAAGCAGTGCAGGGGCAGCCTCCACCAGGCCCCATCCATGTCTCACACCACCCCCACCCCCCAGCCACCAGGGGCAGCCTCCACCTGGCCCCCACCCATGTCTCCCACCACCCCCACCCCCCAGCACTGTGCGGCACCTGCCAGCAGGCCCCCACCCATGTCCAACTCATGTTCCCCACCACCCCACCCTCCAGCACTGTGGGGCACCTGCCAGCAGGCCCCCACCCATGTCCAACACATGTTCCCCACCACCCCCACCCCCCAGCAGTGCAGGGGCACCCACCACCAGGCCCCCACCCATGTCTCCCACCACCCCCACCCCCCAACCACCAGGGGCAGCCTCCATCAGGCCCCCACCCATGTCTCCCACCACCCCCACCCCCAGTCACCAGGGGCAGCCTCCACCAGCCCCCACCAATGTCTCCCACCACCCCCACCCCCCAGCAGTGCAGGGGCACCCACCACCAGGCCCCCACCCATGTTCCCCACCACCCCCACACCCCAGAAGTGCAGGGGCAGCCTCCACCAGGCCCCCACCCATGTCTCACACCACCCCCACCCCCCAGCCACCAGGGGCAGCCTCCACCAGGCCCCCACCCATGTCTACCACCACCCCCACCCCCAAGCAGTGCAGGGGCAGCCTCCACCAGGCCCCCACGCATGATAACCACCACCCCCACCCCCCAGCCACCAGGGGCAGCCTCCACCAGGCCCCCACCCATGTCTACCACCACCCCCACCCCCCAGCAGTGCAGGGGCAGCCTCCACCAGGCCCCCACCCATGTCTACCACCACCCCCACCCCCCAGCAGTCCAGGGGCAGCCTCCACCAGGCCCCCACTCATGTCTACCACCACCCCACCCCCCAGCCACCAGGGGCAGCCTCCACCAGGCCCCCACTCATGTCTCCCACCACCCCCAGCCCCCAGCCACCAGGGTCAGCCTCCACCAGGCCCCCACTCATGTCTACCACCACCCCCACCCCCCATCCACCAGTGGCAGCCTCCACCAGGCCCCCACTCATGTCCCCTATCACCCCCACCCCCCAGCCACCAGGTGCAGCCTCCACCAGGCCCCCACCCATGTCTACCACCACCCCCACCCCCCAGCAGTGCAGGGGCAGCCTCCACCAGGCCCCCACCCATGTCTACCACCACCCCCACCCCCAGCAGTGCAGGGGCAGCCTCCACCAGGCCCCCACTCATGTCTCCCACCACCCCCACTCCCCCAGTCACCAGGGGCAGCCTCCACTAGGCCCCCACCCATGTCTCCCACCACCCCACCCCCCAGCAGTACAGGGGCACCCACCACCAGGCCCCCACCCATGTTCCCCACCACCCCCACCCCCCAGCAGTGCAGGGGCAGCCTCCACCAGGCCCCCACCCATGTCTCACACCACCCCCACCCCCCAGCCACCAGGGGCAGCCTCCACCAGGCCCCCACCCATGTCTCCCAGCACCCCCACCCCCCAGCCACCAGGGGCAGCCTCCACCAGGCCCCCACCCATGTCTCCCACAACCCCCACCCCCCCAGTCACCAGGGGCAGCCTCCATCAGGCCCCCACCCATGTCTCCCACCACCCCCACGCCCCAGCAGTGCAGGGGCAGCCTCCACCAGGCCCCCACCTATGTCTCACACCACCCCTACCCCCCAGCCACCGGGGGCAGCCTCCACCAGGCCCCCACCCATGTCTCCCACCACCCCCACCCCCCAGCAGTGCAGGGGCAGCCTCCACCAGGCCCCCACCCATGTCTCCCACCACCCCCACCCCCAGCACTGTGGGGCACCTGCCAGCAGGCCCCCACCCATGTCCAACTCATGTTCCCCACCACCCCCACCCCCCAGCACTGTGGGGCACCTGCCAGCAGGCCCCCACCCATGTCCAACTCATGTTCCCCACCACCCCCACCCCCCAGCACTGTGGGGCACCTGCCAGCAGGCCCCCACCCATGTCCAACTCATGTTCCCCACCACCCCCACCCCCCAGCACTGTGGGGCACCTGCCAGCAGGCCCCCACCCATGTCCAACGCATGTTCCCCACCACCCCCACCCCCCAGCAGTGCAGGGGCACCCACCACCAGGCCCCCACCCATGTCTCCCACCACCCCCACCCCCCAGCCACCAGGAGCAGCCTCCACCAGGCCCCCACCCATGTCTCCTACCACCCCCACCCCCCAGTCACCAGGGGCAGCCTCCACCAGGCCCCCACCCATGTCTCCCACCACCCCCACCCCCCAGCATTGCAGGGGCACCCACCACCAGGCCCCCACCCATGTTCCCCACCACCCCCACCCCCCAGCAGTGCAGGGGCAGACTCCACCAGGCCCCCACCCATGTCTCACACCCCCCCAACCCCCAGCCACCAGGGGCAGCGTCCACCAGGCCCCCACCCATGTCTCCCACCACCCCCACCCCCCAGCATTGCAGGGGCACCCACCACCAGGCCCCCACCCATGTACCCCACCACCCCCACCCCCCAGCAGTGCAGGGGCAGACTCCACCAGGCCCCCACCCATGTCTCACACCCCCCCAACCCCCAGCCACCAGGGGCACCTGCCAGCAGGCCCCCACCCATGTCCAACTCATGTTCCCCACCACCCCCACCCCCCAGCACTGTGGGGCACCTGCCAGCAGGCCCCCACCCATGTCCAACGCATGTTCCCCACCACCCCCACCCCCCAGCAGTGCAGGGGCACCCACCACCAGGCCCCCACCCATGTCTCCCACCACCCCCACCCCCCAGCCCCCAGGAGCAGCCTCCACCAGGCCCCCACCCATGTCTCCCACCACCCCCACCCCCCAGTCACCAGGGGCAGCCTCCACCAGGCCCCCACCCATGTCTCCCACCACCCCCACCCCCCAGCATTGCAGGGGCACCCACCACCAGGCCCCCACCCATGTTCCCCACCACCCCCACGCCCCAGCAGTGCAGGGGCAGCCTCCACCAGGCCCCCACCCATGTCTCCCAACACCCCCACCCCCCAGCACTGTGGGGCACCTGCCAGCAGGCCCCACCCATGTCGAACTCATGTTCCCCACCACCCCCACCCCCCAGCACTGTGGGGCAACTGCCAGCAGGCCCCCACCCATGTCCAACTCATGTTCCCCACCACCCCACCCTCCAGCACTGTGGGGCACCTGCCAGCAGGCCCCCACCCATGTCCAACACATGTTCCCCACCACCCCCACCCCCCAGCAGTGCAGGGGCACCCACCACCAGGCCCCCACCCATGTCTCCCACCACCCCCACACCCCAGCCACCAGGGGCAGCCTCCATCAGGCCCCCACCCATGTCTCCCACCACCCCCACCCCCAGTCACCAGGGGCAGCCTCCACCAGCCCCCACCAATGTCTCCCACCACCCCCACCCCCCAGCAGTGCAGGGGCACCCACCACCAGGCCCCCACCCATGTTCCCCACCACCCCCACACCCCAGCAGTGCAGGGGCAGCCTCCACCAGGCCCCCACCCATGTCTCACACCACCCCCACCCCCCAGCCACCAGGGGCAGCCTCCACCAGGCCCCCACCCATGTCTACCACCACCCCCACCCCCAAGCAGTGCAGGGGCAGCCTCCACCAGGCCCCACCTCATGATAACCACCACCCCCACCCCCCAGCCACCAGGGGCAGCCTCCACCAGGCCCCCACCCATGTCTACCACCACCCCCACCCCCCAGCAGTGCAGGGGCAGCCTCCACCAGGCCCCCACCCATGTCTACCACCACCCCCACCCCCCAGCAGTCCAGGGGCAGCCTCCACCAGGCCCCCACTCATGTCTACCACCACCCCCACCCCCCAGCCACCAGGGGCAGCCTCCACCAGGCCCCCACTCATGTCTCCCACCACCCCCAGCCCCCAGCCACCAGGGTCAGCCTCCACCAGGCCCCCACTCATGTCTACCACCACCCCCACCCCCCATCCACCAGTGGCAGCCTCCACCAGGCCCCCACTCATGTCCCCTATCACCCCCACCCCCCAGCCACCAGGTGCAGCCTCCACCAGGCCCCCACCCATGTCTACCACCACCCCCACCCCCCAGCAGTGCAGGGGCAGCCTCCACCAGGCCCCCACCCATGTCTACCACCACCCCCACCCCCCAGCAGTGCAGGGGCAGCCTCCACCAGGCCCCCACTCATGTCTCCCACCACCCCCACTCCCCCAGTCACCAGGGGCAGCCTCCACTAGGCCCCCACCCATGTCTCCCACCACCCCACCCCCCAGCAGTACAGGGGCACCCACCACCAGGCCCCCACCCATGTTCCCCACCACCCCCACCCCCCAGCAGTGCAGGGGCAGCCTCCACCAGGCCCCCACCCATGTCTCACACCACCCCCACCCCCCAGCCACCAGGGGCAGCCTCCACCAGGCCCCCACCCATGTCTCCCAGCACCCCCACCCCCCAGTCACCAGGGGCAGCCTCCACCAGGCCCCCACCCATGTCTCCCACAACCCCCACCCCCCCAGTCACCAGGGGCAGCCTCCATCAGGCCCCCACCCATGTCTCCCACCACCCCACGCCCCAGCAGTGCAGGGGCAGCCTCCACCAGGCCCCCACCTATGTCTCACACCACCGCTACCCCCCAGCCACCGGGGGCAGCCTCCACCAGGCCCCCACCCATGTCTCCCACCACCCCCACCCCCCAGCAGTGCAGGGGCAGCCTCCACCAGGCCCCCACCCATGTCTCCCACCACCCCCACCCCCCAGCACTGTGGGGCACCTGCCAGCAGGCCCCCACCCATGTCCAACTCATGTTCCCCACCACCCCCACCCCCCAGCACTGTGGGGCACCTGCCAGCAGGCCCCCACCCATGTCCAACTCATGTTCCCCACCACCCCCACCCCCCAGCACTGTGGGGCACCTGCCAGCAGGCCCCCACCCATGTCCAACTCATGTTCCCCACCACCCCCACCCCCCAGCACTGTGGGGCACCTGCCAGCAGGCCCCCACCCATGTCCAACTCATGTTCCCCACCACCCCCACCCCCCAGCACTGTGGGGCACCTGCCAGCAGGCCCCCACCCATGTCCAACGCATGTTCCCCACCACCCCCACCCCCAGCAGTGCAGGGGCACCCACCACCAGGCCCCCACCCATGTCTCCCACCACCCCCACCCCCCAGCCACCAGGAGCAGCCTCCACCAGGCCCCCACCCATGTCTCCCACCACCCCCACCCCCCAGTCACCAGGGGCAGCCTCCACCAGGCCCCCACCCATGTCTCCCACCACCCCCACCCCCCAGCATTGCAGGGGCACCCAATACCAGGCCCCCACCCATGTTCCCCACCACCCCCACCCCCCAGCAGTGCAGGGGCAGACTCCACCAGGCCCCCACCCATGTCTCACACCCCCCCAACCCCCCAGCCACCAGGGGCAGCGTCCACCAGGCCCCCACCCATGTCTCCCACCCCCCCACCCCCCCCCCCCGTCACCAGGGGCAGCCTCCACCAGGCCCCCACCCATGTCTCCCACCACCCCCACCCCCCAGCAGTGCAGGGGCACCCACCACCAGGCCCCCACCCATGTTCCCCACCACCCCCAACCCCCAGCAGTGCAGGGGCAGCCTCCACCAGGCCCCCACCCATGTCTCACACCACCCCCACCCCCCAGCCACCAGGGGCAGCCTCCACCAGGCCCCCACCCATGTCTCCCAGCACCCCCACCCCCCAGCCACCAGGGGCAGCCTCCACCAGGCCCTCACCCATGTCTCCCACCACCCCCACCCCCCAGCACTGTGGGGCACCTGTCAGCAGGCCCCACCCATGTCCAACGCATGTTCCCCACCACCCCCACCCCCCAGCAGTGCAGGGGCAGCCTCCACCAGGCCCCCACCCATGTCTCCCACCACCCCCACCCCCCAGCAGTGCAGGGGAAGCCTCCACCAGGCCCCCACCCATTGTCTCCCACCACCCCCACCCCCCAGCCACCAGCAGCCTCCACCAGGCCCCCACCCATGTCTCCCACCACCCCCACCCCCCAGCACTGTGGGGCAACTGCCAGCAGGCCCCCACCCATGTCCAACTCATGTTCCCCACCACCCCCACCCCCCAGCACTGTGGGGCACCTGCCAGCAGGCCCCCATCCATGTCCAACGCATGTTCCCCACCACCCCCACCCCCCAGCAGTGCAGGGGCACCCACCACCAGGCCCCCACCCATGTCTCCCACCACCCCCACACCCCAGCCACCAGGGGCAGCCTCCACCAGGCCCCCACCCATGTCTCCCACCACCCCCACCCCCAGTCACCCATGGGCAGCCTCCACCAGGCCCCACCCATGTCTCCCACCACCCCCACCCCCCAGCAGTGCAGGGGCACCCACCACCAGGCCCCCACCCATGTCTCCCACCACCCCACCCCCCAGCAGTGCAGGGGCAGCCTCCACCAGGCCCCCACCCATGTCTCCCAGCACCCCCACCCCCCAGCACTGTGGGGCACCTGCCAGCAGGCCCCCCACCCATGTCCAACTCATGTTCCCCACCTCCTCCACCCCCCCAGAACTGTGGGGCACCTGCCAGCAGGCCCCACCCATGTCCAACGCATGTTCCCCACCACCCCCACCCCCCAGCAGTGCAGGGGCAGCCACCACCAGGCCCCCACCCATGTCTCCCAGCACCCCCACCCCCCAGCCATCAGGGGCAGCCTCCACCAGGCCCCCACCCATGTCTCCAACCACCCCCACCCCTCCAGTCACCAGGGGCAGCCTCCACCAGGCCCCCACCCATGTCTCCCACCACCCCCACCCCCCAGCACTGTGGGGCACCTGCCAGCAGGCCCCACCCATGTCCAACACATGTTCTCCACCACCCCCACCCCCCAGCAGTGCAGGGGCAGCCCCCACCAGGCCTCCACCCATGTCTCACACCACCCCCACCCCCCAGCCACCAAGGGCAGCCTCCACCAGGCCCCCACCCATGTCTCCCACCACCCCCACCCCCCCAGTCACCAGGGCAGCCTCCACCAGGCCCCCACCCATGTCTCCCACCACCCCCACCCCCCAGCAGTGCAGGGGCACCCACCACCAGGCCCCCACCCATGTCTCCCAGCACCCCCACCCCCCAGCCACCAGGGGCAGCCTCCACCAGGCCCCCACCCATGTCTCCCCACCACCCCCACCCCCCAGCAGTGCAGGGGCAGCCTCCACCAGGCCCCCACCCATGTCCAACTCATGTCTCCCACCACCCCCACCCCCCAGCACTGTGGGGCACCTGCCAGCAGGCCCCCACCCATGTCCAACTCATGTTCCCCCACCACCCCCACCCCCCAGCACTGTGGGGCACCTGCCAGCAGGCCCCCACCCATGTCCAACGCATGTTCCCCACCACCCCCACCCCCCCAGCAGTGCAGGGGCACCCACCACCAGGCCCCCACGCATGTCTCCCACCACCCCCACCCCCCAGCCACCAGGGGCAGCCTCCACCAGGCCCCCACCCATGTCTCCCACCACCCCCACCCCCAGTCACCAGGGGCAGCCTCCACCAGGCCCCCACCCATGTCTCCCACCACCCCCACCCCCAGCAGTGCAGGGGCACCCACCACCAGGCCCCCACCCATGTTCCCCACCACCCCCACCCCCCAGCAGTGCAGGGGCAGCCTCCACCAGGCCCCCACCCATGTCTCACACCACCCCCACCCCCCAGCCACCAGGGGCAGCCTCCACCAGGCCCCCACCCATGTCTACCACCACCCCCACCCCCCAGCAGTGCAGGGGCAGCCTCCACCAGGCCCCCACTCATGATAACCACCACCCCCACCCCCCAGCCACCAGGGGCAGCCTCCACCAGGCCCCCACCCATGTCTACCACCACCCCCGCCCCCCAGCAGTGCAGGGGCAGCCTCCACCAGGCCCCCACCCATGTCTACCACCACCCCCACCCCCCAGCAGTGCAGGGGCAGCCTCCACCAGGCCCCCACTCATGATAACCACCACCCCCACCCCCCAGCCACCAGGGGCAGCCTCCACCAGGCCCCCACCCATGTCTACCACCACCCCCGCCCCCCAGCAGTGCAGGGGCAGCCTCCACCAGGCCCCCACTCATGTCTACCACCACCCCCACCCCCCAGCACTGTGGGGCACCTGCCAGCAGGCCCCACCCATGTCGAACTCATGTTCCCCACCACCCCCACCCCCCAGCACTGTGGGGCAACTGCCAGCAGGCCCCCACCCATGTCCAACTCATGTTCCCCACCACCCCCACCCCCCAGCACTGTGGGGCACCTGCCAGCAGGCCCCCATCCATGTCCAACGCATGTTCCCCACCACCCCCACCCCCCAGCAGTGCAGGGGCACCCACCACCAGGCCCCCACCCATGTCTCCCACCACCCCCACACCCCAGCCACCAGGGGCAGCCTCCACCAGGCCCCCACCCATGTCTCCCACCACCCCCACCCCCCAGTCACCCATGGGCAGCCTCCACCAGGCCCCACCCATGTCTCCCACCACCCCCACCCCCCAGCAGTGCAGGGGCACCCACCACCAGGCCCCCACCCATGTCTCCCACCACCCCCACCCCCCAGCAGTGCAGGGGCAGCCTCCACCAGGCCCCCACCCATGTCTCCCAGCACCCCCACCCCCCAGCACTGTGGGGCACCTGCCAGCAGGCCCCCACCCATGTCCAACTCATGTTCCCCACCCTCCTCCACCCCCCCAGAACTGTGGGGCACCTGCCAGCAGGCCCCACCCATGTCCAACGCATGTTCCCCACCACCCCCACCCCCCAGCAGTGCAGGGGCAGCCACCACCAGGCCCCCACCCATGTCTCCCAGCACCCCCACCCCCCAGCCATCAGGGGCAGCCTCCACCAGGCCCCCACCCATGTCTCCAACCACCCCCACCCCTCCAGTCACCAGGGGCAGCCTCCACCAGGCCCCCACCCATGTCTCCCACCACCCCCACCCCCCAGCACTGTGGGGCACCTGCCAGCAGGCCCCACCCATGTCCAACACATGTTCTCCACCACCCCCACCCCCAGCAGTGCAGGGGCAGCCCCCACCAGGCCTCCACCCATGTCTCACACCACCCCCACCCCCCAGCCACCAAGGGCAGCCTCCACCAGGCCCCCACCCATGTCTCCCACCACCCCCACCCCCCCAGTCACCAGGGCAGCCTCCACCAGGCCCCCACCCATGTCTCCCACCACCCCCACCTCCCAGCAGTGCAGGGGCACCCACCACCAGGCCCCCACCCATGTCTCCCCAGCACCCCCACCCCCCAGCCACCAGGGGCAGCCTCCACCAGGCCCCCACCCATGTCTCCCACCACCCCCACCCCCCAGCAGTGCAGGGGCAGCCTCCACCAGGCCCCCACCCATGTCCAACTCATGTTCCCCACCACCCCACCCTCCAGCACTGTGGGGCACCTGCCAGCAGGCCCCCACCCATGTCCAACACATGTTCCCCACCACCCCCACCCCCCAGCAGTGCAGGGGCACCCACCACCAGGCCCCCACCCATGTCTCCCACCACCCCCACCCCCCAACCACCAGGGGCAGCCTCCATCAGGCCCCCACCCATGTCTCCCACCACCCCCACCCCCAGTCACCAGGGGCAGCCTCCACCAGCCCCCACCAATGTCTCCCACCACCCCCACCCCCCAGCAGTGCAGGGGCACCCACCACCAGGCCCCCACCCATGTTCCCCACCACCCCCACACCCCCAGCAGTGCAGGGGCAGCCTCCACCAGGCCCCCCACCCATGTCTCACACCACCCCCACCCCCCAGCCACCAGGGGCAGCCTCCACCAGGCCCCCACCCATGTCTACCACCACCCCCACCCCCAAGCAGTGCAGGGGCAGCCTCCACCAGGCCCCCACTCATGATAACCACCACCCCCACCCCCCAGCCACCAGGGGCAGCCTCCACCAGGCCCCCACCCATGTCTACCACCACCCCCACCCCCCAGCAGTGCAGGGGCAGCCTCCACCAGGCCCCCACCCATGTCTACCACCACCCCCACCCCCCAGCAGTCCAGGGGCAGCCTCCACCCAGGCCCCCACTCATGTCTACCACCACCCCACCCCCCAGCCACCAGGGGCAGCCTCCACCAGGCCCCCACTCATGTCTCCCACCACCCCCAGCCCCCAGCCACCAGGGTCAGCCTCCACCAGGCCCCCACTCATGTCTACCACCACCCCCACCCCCCATCCACCAGTGGCAGCCTCCACCAGGCCCCCACTCATGTCCCCTATCACCCCCACCCCCCAGCCACCAGGTGCAGCCTCCACCAGGCCCCCACCCATGTCTACCACCACCCCCACCCCCCAGCAGTGCAGGGGCAGCCTCCACCAGGCCCCCACCCATGTCTACCACCACCCCCACCCCCCAGCAGTGCAGGGGCAGCCTCCACCAGGCCCCCACTCATGTCTCCCACCACCCCCACTCCCCCAGTCACCAGGGGCAGCCTCCACTAGGCCCCCACCCATGTCTCCCACCACCCCACCCCCCAGCAGTACAGGGGCACCCACCACCAGGCCCCCACCCATGTTCCCCACCACCCCCACCCCCCAGCAGTGCAGGGGCAGCCTCCACCAGGCCCCCACCCATGTCTCACACCACCCCCACCCCCCAGCCACCAGGGGCAGCCTCCACCAGGCCCCCACCCATGTCTCCCAGCACCCCCACCCCCCAGCCACCAGGGGCAGCCTCCACCAGGCCCCCACCCATGTCTCCCACAACCCCCACCCCCCCAGTCACCAGGGGCAGCCTCCATCAGGCCCCCACCCATGTCTCCCACCACCCCCACGCCCCAGCAGTGCAGGGGCAGCCTCCACCAGGCCCCCACCTATGTCTCACACCACCCCTACCCCCAGCCACCGGGGGCAGCCTCCACCAGGCCCCCACCCATGTCTCCCACCACCCCCACCCCCAGCAGTGCAGGGGCAGCCTCCACCAGGCCCCCACCCATGTCTCCCACCACCCCCACCCCCCAGCACTGTGGGGCACCTGCCAGCAGGCCCCCACCCATGTCCAACTCATGTTCCCCACCACCCCCACCCCCCAGCACTGTGGGGCACCTGCCAGCAGGCCCCCACCCATGTCCAACTCATGTTCCCCACCACCCCCACCCCCCAGCACTGTGGGGCACCTGCCAGCAGGCCCCCACCCATGTCCAACTCATGTTCCCCACCACCCCCACCCCCCAGCACTGTGGGGCACCTGCCAGCAGGCCCCCACCCATGTCCAACGCATGTTCCCCACCACCCCCACCCCCCAGCAGTGCAGGGGCACCCACCACCAGGCCCCCACCCATGTCTCCCACCACCCCCACCCCCCAGCCACCAGGAGCAGCCTCCACCAGGCCCCCACCCATGTCTCCTACCACCCCCACCCCCCAGTCACCAGGGGCAGCCTCCACCAGGCCCCCACCCATGTCTCCCACCACCCCCACCCCCCAGCATTGCAGGGGCACCCACCACCAGGCCCCCACCCATGTTCCCCACCACCCCCACCCCCAGCAGTGCAGGGGCAGACTCCACCAGGCCCCCACCCATGTCTCACACCCCCCCAACCCCCAGCCACCAGGGGCAGCGTCCACCAGGCCCCCACCCATGTCTCCCACCACCCCCACCCCCCAGCATTGCAGGGGCACCCACCACCAGGCCCCCACCCATGTACCCCACCACCCCCACCCCCCAGCAGTGCAGGGGCAGACTCCACCAGGCCCCCACCCATGTCTCACACCCCCCCAACCCCCAGCCACCAGGGGCACCTGCCAGCAGGCCCCCACCCATGTCCAACTCATGTTCCCCACCACCCCCCACCCCCCAGCACTGTGGGGCACCTGCCAGCAGGCCCCCACCCATGTCCAACGCATGTTCCCCACCACCCCCACCCCCCAGCAGTGCAGGGGCACCCACCACCAGGCCCCCACCCATGTCTCCCACCACCCCCACCCCCCAGCCCCCAGGAGCAGCCTCCACCAGGCCCCCACCCATGTCTCCCACCACCCCCACCCCCCAGTCACCAGGGCAGCCTCCACCAGGCCCCCACCCATGTCTCCCACCACCCCCACCCCCCAGCATTGCAGGGGCACCCACCACCAGGCCCCCACCCATGTTCCCCACCACCCCCACGCCCCAGCAGTGCAGGGGCAGCCTCCACCAGGCCCCACCCATGTCTCCCAACACCCCCCACCCCCCAGCACTGTGGGGCACCTGCCAGCAGGCCCCACCCATGTCGAACTCATGTTCCCCACCACCCCCCACCCCCCAGCACTGTGGGGCAACGGCCAGCAGGCCCCCACCCATGTCCAACTCATGTTCCCCACCACCCCACCCTCCAGCACTGTGGGGCACCTGCCAGCAGGCCCCCACCCATGTCCAACACATGTTCCCCACCACCCCCACCCCCCAGCAGTGCAGGGGCACCCACCACCAGGCCCCCACCATGTCTCCCACCACCCCCCACACCC